>NC_136065.1:745858998-751758998 GCF_964261635.1 Lissotriton helveticus | reverse complement strand
GTGTTTGGTATCAGACATGTTGGAATCATATCCCCACACAATAAACTGTGCAGGAGGTATGCTTCCATGCACTGTAAAGCTTTCCCCGGGAGGCCCTCAATGCTCCCAGTACCATAAGGGCTGTCTGAATAAGTGCAAGGTGCTACACTTACATAAGTGAGTACCATATACCAAGCCAACCTCCTACAAGTCCCTTAGGGTGGCACAATTTGTGCTGCTGCCCTTAGGGACCCTCTTACGCCCTAGTTACCAGGAGTACCATTTACTAGGGACTTACAGAGGGTGCTAAAGTTTTTGCCAATTGGTGGAACCTATTGTACAATTTCGAGAAAGAGCTCTAGCACTGGGGACCTGGTTAGCAGGAACCCATTGCACTTACAATAGAAATCACATCAGTTAACAGGTAAAAAGTGGGGGTGGCCATGTCAAAAAGGGCTACTTTCCTACATAGAAGTATTTGATTATCCTTACTTCTTCGATCTGTTGGCTTTTATGCTTTTTGTGATGCGCTTCAGCTTTCTATATTCATGTTTATTTATTCTGTTCCACGGGCATTGATAGGCATCAAGCCGTCTCTAGACGCTATCACGCAAGATTATATTTGATACTATCATTTTAGATCTAAATTTCTTCGCCCACTGCCTAGTTCGAGATTCTGGTAGGAACTCCTTTCAATAACACTGTGTTTGTAAGTGATACATGCATACATTTTAGTACAGGCCTTAATACTTGTTTGGCACGTTTTAATTTTTCTTTATATTTTGCTTTGTATTCAGGTATGGTTAAATTTGGGTTGTCCTAATTTGAGTTGTATAACCTTGAGTACTGTCTTAACTAAGGACAAACAGATATTGGTTTTCCTTGCAAGGCTGTACGAGAAACTTTCATGCAAGGTGCGATATGGACGGGGGGGCGTGGCTTGGCGCGCGGCAAGATGGCAGCACAGTCGAGCTGCTCTGCCAGCCGCCGCAACGACATCCTAAAATATCCTGCCCGTTAAGTGCCAGAGGTAATAGTATGCGGTGAGGAATGAGTAGCGGGTGCTATCCTCTGCTGCTGGTGAAAATTCTGGAGTCAGCGAGAGCCTGACGCCGAAGAAATCGACCCCAGTGACTCCGGCCGCAGCGAAGCCGGAGATCAGCAGCGAGCCGGCACATGTGGTGCTCCACGGTTGAACCCCCCCCCCGGGACATTGGCGCTGTGTACATCAAGGCGGGGGATGACTAGGGGCAATCGGTGAGGTCTCTCCTTCCTCCCCTCTCTGGAATTCCGGAACTTGGCGGGGCGGAGGTCAAGGCGGACCTCGAGTTTGGGAGACACCGGAGAGAGAGGAGGCGGCCGTGCGGCCCTGAAACTTGAGCGGCCGGCTCGGCGGAGGCCGATAGGCCGCGGAGACCGGAGATAACCACACAGCAGCTACCAGGCACGGGACTTCCCGATATCGTATCAGCGGGTAAGGATCGCAGTGGGATACGTATGCTCCTCACAGTGGGGCGGAACCTACGCTGCGAGGGACACTAGCTGAGCCCGACACAAGCGCGGTCCTTGGTCTTGGTGGAGGGGCGCCCTGCGATACTGACTGTATACAATGACACGAACCTGGGCTCTGCGCTGCGACGCTCCAGGCGCACCTGCTGGGTCTTTGATGCATATACGCTGGGACACTGATCACACACGCGTGGACATGCCCTCTCTCCTCGATACAGCTGGAACGTACACGGCACGGTGAGTGGTGAGCTGCGGGCCGTGAGGGACCTGCGTGGCCACATTGCGCGCCGCCATACACTGTTCTTTGCGTTGGCGCTACCGGACTCAGCGCGACTGAGGACTGCGGAGACCCTCCCTTTCAACTGCATCGAGGGCACCTGTGGCAGGAGGGAAGTCTCCCGCCGGCTGGAGTGGATCAGAGGGGAACCACGAAGTATTGCACGAGATAAGCTACACTGCCTATGAAGCCAAGCCGGATCAGGGGGCTGGAAAGCGGTGATTCAGCCAAGGCCGGGTGTGGAATTAGGAGTGCTGTTGGGCTTGACCGGGGGCTGGAGAGGTGTACCGTAATAGCGTCGCAGCGGGTGGAGACCCAGCCTCGCGGAGACACAAAGGGTAAACAGGACAGGGTGCAACCCAAACTAACCTTTGAGCTCCGCAAGGGCAGTAAATAGACCAACCTAGGTGCATCTGGGATGGACCAAGACTCCTCATCGCCGGGACCCTCCATGCTGGAGACAACGCTAGTAGCCATACAGGCGAGTTTGCAGGCGATAGATGGCAAAATTGAGGCCCTAAATGCACGCATGGACCAATTCTCAGCTAAGCTTGACAAGCAGGCCACAGGATTAGGAGAGGCGGAGCAGAGGATCACGGACGCGGAGGATGGTCTGCAACAGGTGGCGGGCAAGACATCGGAGATGATCAAGCTTCTAGAAGTTATTTAGGCTAAGAACGAGGACATCGAAGCGAGGTCCAGGCACAACAACATCCGCGTCCTGGGACTGCCGGAATCGACCAATGTGGGGAGACTGAAGACGATGTTGCGGGAGATGTGTGGCACTGACGACCTGTCCCCCATGTTCGCGGTCGAGAGGGCCCATCGTTCATTGGCGGCTCGCCCTCCTCCGGGTGCAACGCCGCGGCCTATAATTATAAGACTGCTGAACTATAGAGATCGTGATACTGTGCTCCGCATTACACGCCAGAAGGGCAAGATCATCTATCAGAATAACCAGCTGTCCTTCTATCCCGACTTCACTGCTCAAGTGCAGGCGGCGAGGAAAGAATTTCAACCTGTGAAGCGGTTACTCCAGCGTGAGGAAATTTCATATGCCATGCTATACCCTGCCAGACTCCGTTTTGGGGGATTCGAGGGAGGAAAAATCTTTGCCACCCCCAAACAAGCGATGGCGTATGCTAAGACACTTCAAAAGCGTCGCAAATCACTGGATGTGACTTCAGACGTCGACGATTGAACATGGTTGTGAGTTGGTGCTAGATGTGGGTGCGGCGATTGGTTGCCTTGAAGTTTGGGATGTGATCGGGTTGGAGAGGGGCGGACGTCCTTCCAGTTTAAACATGAGTTCCTCTCCCTGTTGATGACTTCCCCACGCTGATTCCTTACTTGATTACATATGGGATGGCGGGTTGCAGGTTATAGCACCAAAGAATGTACTGTTGCCGGACAGATGTATGACTCACCAGAGGCGATCACTACTTTCACGTAGGCTGGCGCGGTCATTGGACATTGTTCGATACTTGCGGCGGCCCACTTTCGCCTCGTGTCGGGAGTGTGCTTTGCCTCCACTACCCCCACTAGGTATGACACAAATGCTGAAATGTTTGTTGTTTTGTGATGGGTGGGATGGGGGGTGGGGGCATCGTGGTCCTTTGGCGGGTTGGGGTTGCCAAAGTGGGAAGGGGGAGGGAGGGTCTCCTTATCTGCTTTAGAGAATGCACTGCAATTACTATTCACCTGCTTGCATTGATTGTATTAATATGGAAATGTGCTGTGACGCACAGCGACGCTGGTTTGTGGTCGACCAGGAGACTCATTGATGGCGGGTGAGCGTTACACCTGCGTCACCTGGAATGTGCGAGGCCTTAACACACCCAAGAAGACTAGACAGGTGCTCGCTCATCTAGACAGGCACGGGGTGCAAATTGCGCTGCTACAGGAGACGCATTTAACTGCACAAAATGAGGGATCCATAGCACGTAGATGGGCTGGATATCGCCTGGCCTCCTCTTACTCTAATTATGCCCGGGGGGGTCCTCATCCTCATTAAAAAAGGGGTACATTTTCAGCCACTGGACTCCTGCACGGACCGGGAGGGTCGCTGGGCAGTAGTGCGAGGCACACTGGGTAAGACAGCTGTGACTATTGTTAATATATATGGTCCTGTGATTGACGAACCAGCATCGCTGTCCTCTTTGTTTCAGGTGCTTCGCTCATGGCCGGAGTCGGCCTTTGTGCTTGGGGGAGACTTGAATACACACTTGGACCCTCGAGTAGACAAATCCACCTTAGCGAGTAGCCGTATGTTAAAAACTGCTGCATGTATCCGGCAGTTCATGGTAGAGATGGGATTGGTGGACGCCTGGCGTCTAAGACATGAGGGTGTTCTGGAAGGCACTCACATCACACCTTCACACAACACGTGGTCCCGGCTAGACAACTGGCTAGTAGACAGCTCAACCAATGGGTGGGTCACTGAGGCCTACACGCTTCCCAGGACTTTATCCGAACATAATGCGGTCATGCTTAAATTTCAGGTTCCATATACTGTGCGCCCCCCCTTCACATGGCGGTTCCGGGCGGATGCCCTGCTAGATCCAGTGTTTGCTGACACTATCCATAAAGCTATAGTACAGTACTTCGACCTGAATGTGGGTAGCATTCAAGGCCACTATAGGGGGTGTATGCAAAGGCACAACGGTGGGCATCCTACGTGAACTGAGAGAGCAGTTACGGAAAATAGAATCCAAGTTGCGCGACCTGGAAGCCTCATATGATGCAATCCCCTCACTAGACACACTGGCACATATTAGGGAATACACTGAGGAACATAAAACCCTGGCAGAGTCGGAAAAGAAGTATATATCAAAACGGTATGTGGCGAGAGCATATGGGGAGGGTGGCAGACCAGGTAGAGTACTGGCCAACCGTCTCCGGGAGCGTGTGAGTGCAGCCCCTATAGATCACATAGTAGATAAAGATGACATTACACAACCGAAGCTATGCTGGGTCAATTTCATGCATTCTACGAACACCTCTACACATCTCGGGGCGGCACGCCTGACTCGGCGATGGCAGACTACTTACAGGACACAGCCTGTGCCTGGTTATCGGATGCCCATAGGAAATATTTGGACCTGCCTATTGATGAGGCGGACATCAAAGAGGCCATATTTGCCCGGCCGAATAAGAAAGCTCCTGGCCCGGATGGGCTGACGGCGGAATTTTATAAGCGTTACGCTGACCTACTGGTGCCCCACATTTTGGCCATGTACGCAGAGGCACACGAGGTGGGACATCTCCCTCCACCATTGCGGCAAGCGCTAATTATCACCCTATTGAAAAAGGATAAGTCCCCCTCCAGGTGCGAATCCTATCGTCCCCTGTCCTTGATAAATATTGATGCTAAAATTCTCGCAAAAATGCTCGCCACCAAACTCCACCCATTGATGCCAATGCTTGTCCTGCCCGACCAGTCTGGCTTCATTCCAGACCGCTCCACATCTTGGAACCTCCGGACGATTTTTGTCATGTTCCATGTCCTCAACCCAGATTTACACGCCGTGGCTGTGCTACTAGAAGTGGCCAAGGCCTTCGATTCGATCGAATGGCGGTATATGTTCTTTATCCTGCGTAGCATGGGCTTTCCCCCGGTCTTTATCCGATGGATACAGATCCTCTATACAGATGCCTCGGCGCGGGTGAGGGTAGGTGGATTTACCTCTGACCCACTGACTGTACAGCGCGGTACCAGACAGGGGTGTCCCCCTCTCCCCGTTCCTTTTTGCTATTGTGCTGGAAGCACTGGTTTGTCGAATCCGGCAGACGCACAGGGAAGCAGCGCTAAACTTTAATAATAGACCGGTGGGTATCTCTGCTTATGCGGATGATATGGTTGTGTATGTTCGTGAGCCACACACCTTCCTGTCGCGGGTCATCCGTGAATATGTCCGCTTTGGCCTCTTCTCTGGATTGAGTATAAACTGGGAGAAGTCGGTTATAGTTCCCCTCACGCTGGCCACTCCCGCTCCCACGCTGGAGTACCCTTTGATATGGACTGTAGAGCCGGTGAAATACTTTGGTATCTGGATCCATAGAGACCCCGCCGTTGTCATATGTGAGAATTATGGGAGGGCCTCTACTGAATTGGTGCAACAGGTGGATCGTTGGGTTCACCTGCCTTTGTCGCTGGCGGATCGCATCGCAGTCATAAAAATGGTAGTACTCCCCAAGTTTCTGTACCTATTCTGTAATGTCCCTATCCGCCTAAATAAACTTTTTTTCGCGACACTGCAAACACAACTGCTCCGCCTGGTGTGGGGTGCAAGACCTCCACGTATCAGCTGGAGCACCCTTACATTGCCATTTGAAAAGGGGGGTTTCTGCGCTCCAGATTTTTATATTTATTACTTGTGCGGACTGGCCCATTTTGCGTATTTCTGGTACAGGCCACATGGCTTTATTCCGCATGTAGCGGTAGAGGAGGGGGATGCAGGAGATACTCCTTTGCAGAGCATAATAACACACATACACAGACACACGCCTAGGACAGAGATCAATACGATTGACGCCACAAACTCAGCCTGGCAGGAGATAGGCAGACGGACTGGTCGCCTGCCACTATATGCGCCGAGCATGAACATCATGGGACATGCCGCCTTCTCCGTGGCACAAGAATCTGGCCCAATGCGAACGCTCACTGCAGCTGGCATCTCTGTAATGGGAGACCTATTTACAGATGGGACCTACATAACCGGCGACGACCTGAACTATATTACTAACTGTTTACACATGTTATCAACTGCGTAGAGCTGTGTGGGACCATTACCCCAACTTTCCACGGGAGCCTGTCGCCTCTAATTCGTTACAGCTGGTGATTACTGCCGCCACTAGGAAACACCTGCTCACCAGACTATACAGGATGGTGTTCACAGAATTGGTTCTCCCAGAGGACCGTAGCTTAGTTAAATGGAACAGGGCACTGGGTATACAGATGACTGAGGAAGTGTGGGCCCAGATTTGTTCAACCACGGGTAGGTTATCATCTAACAGTAATTTACGTATTATACACTTGAAGTTCATTCATCAGACCTATCACACTCCTGCTAAGCTCCACAGAATAGGCTACAGAGACACTGATTGTTGTAGGCGGTGTGGGTTAGCTGGGGCTGACTTCATACACTTATCGTGGCAATGCCAGGCTGTTCATTCCTACTGGATAGCTGTTCTGTAAATGTTAGATGCCATGACAGGACACACTTTAGACTGCACACCCCTTCTGTGTCTTCTGGGACATATACCGGAGGTCTAAGGGGTGTTGGGCCGCTTTGTGAAAGTGGCTCTGCTATTGGCGAAAAGGAGGGTACTGTTCACGTGGGACGGGAAGCGCTGCCCTAAGGCGTCCAGTGGCTTAAAGACTTGGTTTAGTGCCAGGAACAACTTAATACATATTCGGAAGAACTTCCAGAGAGCTCTAGCCCTAAAGATATCTGGTCACCGCTAAGAGAATACCTGCTGGCGCGCGTTGAACATCAGGGAGCCACTGAGGTTGCTGTACAGAGTGAGGTGGATCTGGCTCAGTAGATACTGGTTGCCACACTGACTGACTCTGGAGTTCTAAACATTGTCGCAGCCCTGTATATCTTAAATCATTTGCATAGATGGGTGAATGTTACTGATACAGCATGTCTCAAATTGCAGAATGTAGGGACCGGGGAGGGGGGGTTGATTATTCAGTTTACAGCTCTGTTCTATATAAAACGAAAAAGGACACTGTATCTTGTAATGACGTTGCATTCTAACTGCTGTCAATAAACATATTTTGAAAGGTGCGATATGGAAAGCGGGACGAGTGTATACCACACTTTGAGGTTAAAAGAGGTATCACCCCAGGGCTGCGTTTTGGCACCATTACTTTTTTCTCCAATTATAAATAAAGCCGACTAAGCCCTTAGGTCGGTACAGTCTGATGCACCACAAATTGCTGGCAAACCCGTACCGGTCCTACTTTACGCAGACGATGCGGTGCTGCTTTCCAGAACCCCAGTTGGTTTACAGCGATTAATGTACAATTTTAACCTTTTTATTAAGAAAAGGAAATTAATTAATGACCAAAGCCTTTGTTATGGCCTGTGGTCAGAAATCCAAGAAATACAAAGCTTTTTACATATAGAATTATCCTGTGGAAACTGTCAATACCTAATGCAACTTGGGTGTACATTACTCAGGAAATGGGAAATGGATAAACAAACTTGTAAGTTCTAAGAGGGTCAAGAGTGCCCACAGGATTTTTAGATTTGCATCCAAGCTAGGTAATCGCCGTATTAAGGATATGGTAGACATATACAAGGCTAGATGTGTTGCCATAACCCTTTACAGTGCAGGTGTTTGGGGCCAAAATCATAACCAGACACTACAGCACGAAGAAAACTCCCTTTTAAAATGCCTTTTGTGCCTACCCCATCAGCATCTATCGAAATTATATAGCGTGAAGTAGGTATAAATAACCTATCGGATCACATCGCTCTGCGGCCATTATTGCTATGGAGATCCATTTGGGCCAAAGAGAAGACTACATTTACCCAAACCATTATCAAAGACTGTTAACTTTTGGATAAAAGTTACAGTACCCCTGGCTCAAATATATACGTTGTAAGAGAGTAGGATCTGCTTCTTATGGTTACCCACACTTTTTGCTGATTTATCAGTTTTCGACTTAGACTGACTGGGATACTGCTATCCAGGACCCCAGTTTAGCTGCTTTCTCCTCTAAATCGATTGCATGTACTTTAGGTACACTCCAGATTGGATACTGGGGCACCCTTATCAGTCCCTAGAATTTGGTATTCTATGTACCCAGGGCATAGGTATCCCAGAGGCCTCCCAGGGGCTGCAGCATGTATTATGCCACCCCTGAGAGACCATTCAAACTGACACCACAGGTCTGCTACTGCAGCCTGTGTAAGGCGGTGCATGCATCTTGTTATAAGTTCACTATATCTATTATAAATCACTGCACATTAAAACCTATCAGTCACCCCTATGGCAGGACATCGTCCTGAAGGCAGGGTGCAGGGTTTTATGTGAGAGTGCGCTCCTGCATGAGCAGAGTCCCTTTGCAGCCCTCGGAACCTATTTTCCGGGGTTGTTCTGTGCTGCAGCCAACCATATATACTTAAGTGCCTTATAACCTAGCGGTAAATACTAACTTTGGATTGGCTGCAAAGAAACCTGTTGTGTTTGGTGTCAAACACCTTGGAATTATACCTCCACACCAGTAACCGGTGTGGGAGGTATGATTCCACCCTTCTAGAGGGACTTATGTGAAACACCGGAACACACGGTACCAGCTTTCTCGAACTGGGCATCACAAAATGGATGCTGCTAGCCACAGATACGAGTCTGCCCTCCTGCTGTTGAGCCAAGCTCGAGCAGGGAAAGGCTTGACAATAGGTTTCTGTCACAGGGAGGTGTGACCACCTACCAGACAAGATTTAGTGTATTGGGGCTGGGTGGGTGCACTCCGAGTGGCTGAAAGTCTGCACATGGGGCACATTTGGTGTCCCTGTACATAGTCCAGTTCAAACCAGTTGCAGGAGCCATTTGCTCCTGCTCTGGTGCGAAAATGAACAAAGGACATGGGTGTAGCCACCCCTCTTTCCTGACCCTCCCACATTTTTCTTTATTTTACAGAGTTTTATATAGCGTGAACTTGACCCGAATCGGGTATCAGAGAGCTTTACATAGCACCAGTTGCGTTACATGAGGATACATTCATTTTTGTTAGGCACGGGGAGGTTAAGTGATTTGCCCAGAATCACAGGATGTTCAGCGTCATTGCCGAGACTCAAACCCAGATTCGAGGTCGACCGTCCTAGCCGTTAGGTGGGTCCCCAGAGTTTGTCCCACCCCTTCCTTGGGTGTATAGTAGGAACCCGGACTACAGGACTTTAGATTTTACCTGCACTAAACTCTGCTACAGAAACCAAGTACTTCGACGATCTACACTTCGCTGGATGACTGAAGAAATCTCCCTTGGAATAAAGGAGTTACTCCCCTACAGCAGCAGGCACTTTAACGCATCTGACCGCTTTGCATCTCCCAAGCTCCTGAGGACTCCTAAGATTTCTGCAACACAGGAGGTGAGTTCCCGAGGTCGAGGTCTCTGAGGTTGATCTGCTCTCTCAGCAATTCTGAGACCCGAACCCCTGTGCACTGTGTGCTTTTGCAGCAGCATATGCTTTTTGGCGATCCCGGAGGCTGTGCTTTGGGGTACTTGTAGTCCTGACCCTGAGCAGTATTTCCACCGAAGATTTCTGGCCTACACTCCACAAGTGTACCTGGTCTGGTATTTTGTGATTCAGCTCAAGGTACCTTCGCGATCCCTGGTCCGTAGGCCTGTGGGTCCCTGTGAAGGTAACTTAAGACTCTCCTTGGGCTTTCCTGGTTGTTCCAGACGTGCCCTGACTCTCCATTGCTTGGAGTCCCCAGGGGCTTGCTGGTCCTCATCGAAGCTTATTTAATCCGCCCGAGTGGATTGCAGTTGCCAAAGCTTGTTGGTGTTCAATCCGGACACTGAACCCCCAGCACTTGACATCCTTCGTGGGACATCTCACCTCCGGACTTTGGTCGTCGTTGACGTTTCCTGGTTCCCGTGGCTGCAGTCAAGCATCGCATCTTCTCACCTGAAGCACCCGACATCGGTGGCCATTCGTCTATCGTGCCCCTGGTCACTCTGAAGTGACCCAGACTGTGTCCCCTCTGCTTTCAGGTTCTTCTCAACTCGGATCCAGGCTTGGATTCCAGTGTACACTTTTTATCTTCCTGGCAGCAGCACTTCTTCCCATCACGCCAATAAAAACGACGAAGGTTTCCGACACCACTTGACCGCTATGCACCCAGCTCCTCTGTGATAGTTATCACGGGTATCTCGGAACTCTCAAGGGTTCTGGCCTTAAATCCATCTATGTTCCAAGGGGTTTGCCTAAAGTCCTCTCCGAAGTGTCCTTAATCTTTAATTTCCCAACCGCGACTTTCCCATAGAGTTGTACGGAGCTCGCGCCAACATTCACACACTGCACCCGTCCTCCGTGGGTCCCCTGTATCACTCCTCTGGGTGGTTCCTTGGGGTCCCAGCGATTATACGCACTCTAGGACCTGTGTCTAGTTAAGTCATGGTTTTTATACCACTTTCTTAGTACATGGTTCGGTCTCCCCCTGGAACCCACTGTGTATTGTGCTATTTACTGTCGTTCTAGTGATTTAATATTGTGTGCTTTGTGCTCTAATCTCATAAAGAGGTTAGTAGAGAGTGTTTAGTAATAAATATATATATTTTACATATCTCTTGTGTGGTTCTCCTTTCATTTGGTCATTCAGGAGGTTCTGATCTGGTAAAACAAGCTGCTTTACATTCCTTCAAGACTTAGCCTGAAGGCTGCTCTCCACAGCAACCACTAGGATAGCTTTCAATAAAGGTTGTCTTTAACCTAATCATCAATAAGGGTAGTTTGGACTGGTGCAAGGTGCCCACTTTAATTAGTGGACCGCATATACCAGGCCAACTTCACATTCGTGGCTGGTTTAGTAACTTATTTAATCTTCAGATCCAGGGAGACCCAGGCTGGGTGACAACTATATCCAAAAAGGAAATTAAGGATACCTTCTTAGCCCATCAAATGGAGACTCGCAGGAGAGTGATAGGGAAACAACCTGCTCTCGTATTTTATCAACAGTCTAAGATCAGAGGAGGATTTAAAGATTACTTGACAGCAGTGACTAGGCCGCACACCGCTTTGTTCTGAGCCGCTTGAGATTAGGTATAGTACATCACCTAGTTTCCTTTCCTACCATGAAAATGTGTCCTGTCAACCCTATACCCCTGGAATGGGCTATCAAAACAAATCACCACACATTTCATGCTATTCTGTAAGTTGTATTCATTTTTAAGACGTTTTTATTTGAAACCTTTTTTTAAAAATTCAAATGTGAGAACAACTCATGCTGCAATAAACTTACTGGTTACTCTGGATGATCCTGGAATATGCTTTTATGTTGCTTCTTTTATTCTAAAACAATTGCTGCTAGGAAATCTATCATACTTGATAATTAATTGCTCTGATTTATGCTTTGGATTTTTTTATACTTGATAATTGGACTGTTTTATGCATTGGATGTTTTATACATGTGCTTTTTAAAATCTTGTTTTTGCTTTTATGGTTGTTGTACATACCGAATAAAGATCTTTTGAATTTAACTAAGGACTGTCTAACCAACGTTTCTCGAACATTAAATGTACTCTCTTCTTTAGGTTTCTAGTGAGGTGGTTTCACACATGACCTTGATTTTTCAATATGCACTATTTGATTGGTGTTCAAAGTTTGAGCATTTGCTCTTTACACAATATGAATCTGTATTGGAAATTCCATCATGTATTACCCCAAGATTTTTTGTCCAGAAGCATTTATAAATAGGAATCTGATATGTCGTAACCGTGTTTATGTGATTATGGCTTTTTTTGGTATGCACTATCGGTATTATAGATTGAGTTTGTTTCTAATGACAATATGTATTTGTATTGAAAACTTGATGCCCAAGGAATTTTGGACACTACATTTTTACAATCTATAATCAGGAAGAACTATTGATTTTCCATTAGTCATGTTGTGTCATTTTTAAACACTTTAGTTGTTTATTGTTTTGTCTCACTGAGGTAGTCCTAGTATTAACTGATAAGGATTGGTATTTCAGACATTGATGTATCTTAAGATCTGACACTGATGAGAATTTGGAATTGCCATCAATTAACAGTCTTGAGGCAGGTGAATGGATAATCCATTAAAACCCACTCAAACGCAAGTGGACGTTCTACTGGTCCAAAGTGGCTTGGCTTTACGAGAAGTAAAGTTGTGATGGACTGTTTCCTGTCTTCGTGTGAAGACCAACATTCTGGCACTATGCCTTTGCTTTCAATTTTTGATTACTTCTTTAAATTTCTTTCTCTGTTGAGGAGGCTTTTTCAATTCATTCATATTTTGATTTGTTTGAATGCTGAAATATAAAGTAGTTTAAAATTGTAAAATAACATTTTAGTCTTTTTACACTGTATATATGTGTTGATTATGAATTAAAATGTTTGTCTATACCTTCTGAGCTGACGTAATTAAATTCATGGCTAATTATTTATATTTGTTGTTTGTTTGTTGTTTTGATGTTTTGATACATATGAACCACTAAAACAGACATTTTGGTGGTTATAGTGGATTCAGTTGAGGCTTAAGAGTTTTTGCATTTTGATGTACAACTTCTAGGCAGACCACAAAGTACAGAGAATGCATATTTGTTGAAAGCAATAGCATTTTCCTACCTGGTTGTTTAACCTTAGGTTCATCATCTTCATTCGCATAGTCATAGCTACTTGATAAATCTCTCTTTTTCTTCTTAGTCACAGAAGGCTCATTTGACCTTAATTTCCGTTTTTTCGCACCGGAGGAACTGAAAGATTGAAAAAGCTTGGGTGAAGCACTCCTGTCCAATCATTAACATGCATTGTCTCTACATCTTAGTTCATTTTAAGCTTGTCAAATGCCCAGCCTGATTTGCTTCTACACCCCCTTCATAACTTATATTTACTCATGCATCCATAACTTGTTGGTCGCTATGATATATCATATATATTCACACTATAATTATTTTCATAAAGTTGGAGAGAGTATATATACATTTCATATGTTTAATTCATAAATGTTGGTACAGGTAGAAATATATTAGATGAATGTGCAAGGAAATTCACAAGTTTCTATTCGTAAACGACATCATGGATCAATTGGCAAATTCTTTTCAATAATAATACTACTACTATAGCTCGCCTGCTCAATAGCCTCTCTGGGAGAGAGGAGGTTCAGACTTTTCAGAAAGAGCATCAAGTACATTGCTTCCTGTCTGGTTCTCTTGTGAACAGAGACAAAAACAGAGATGAAGACTGCCCTTGCCTATGGGCAGGCAGGAAATATAAAATGACAACAAGAAGGTATGCATGTGTGCCATTTAAGAAATTTCTATTTCCAAAAGAGTTTGTTGTTATGAGACAGAGAGAGAGAGAGAGAGAGAGACAGAGCGCGGCAGACACACCGAGACAGAGACAGACCAAGAGAGAGAGAGAGGGGAAGAGACTCACAGAGGGAGACCGAGAGAGGGAGACCGACCGACCACTGCAGCCTTCTTGGCGCTTAGAAACAGTACAGGACATGTGGTGTCCAGGACAATAAATCCGATTCTCAAAACAATTAGGCCTGTAAAATAACCAGTGCCAGCCCCCTCCCCAGTATAAAACCATTAAAGCTCACAGTATGCAGGGGTCAGAAGACTACTACATGGAGGAGTAGGTCTCCTACATACCTGCTGACTCGAGTTGTGCAGCAAGGCAGTAGAAGCCTCTATACACTAGGCAGTGTAGCTCCCCTCAAGAAGGAAAGGATGTGAATGGACCCCACCAACCCAGACACCGCAGCCCGCAACCTCAGACAGTGGATCGACGACTGCCCCAACACCCTCGCTCCACTCAAGAAACACTCCAACAACAACGCCAGCAAGAGAGCCACCTGGTTCACAGACGAGCTGCAGACCTCCAAACGCGCATGCCGGAAACTGGAGAAGATATGGCTCCACAAACGCACTCCAGACAACCACGCAGCCCACAAGGAAGCTACCCGCAGACATCACCACCTCATCAGATTAGCCAAGAGATCCTCCTTCAAAGACCGCCTGGATAACAAACTACACAACAGCAAAGAGCTTTTCAGCATCCTAAAGGAACTCTCAAACCCCCGCGCCAACGACATACCGCCCTCACAAGAACTGTGCAACTCACTGGCCATCTTCTTCCACCGCAAGATCGCTGACATTCATGAGAGCTTCAACACCATGACCGCACCGACTACGCCAGACCCCACCAGCGCCAACCGCCTGACCTCCTGGTCCAACGTCAACGAGACACGCAAGGTCATGAACTCCATCCACTCAGGAGCTCCGTCAGACCCGTGCCCACACCACGTATTCAACAAAGCAGACGCTGCCATCGCACCCCAACTACGGAAGGTCATCAACATCTCCTTCGAAACCGTGACATTCCCGGAAAGCAGGAAACACGCCGAAATCAACTCCCTCCTCAAGAACTTCCGGCCCATCTCCCTGCTCCCGTTGAAGGTCATCGAGAAAATCGTCAACATGCAACTGGCTCGCCACCTGGAAGACGACAACATCTTGGACCCGTCCCAGTCCGGGTTCAGACGAAGCCACAGCACCGAGACAGCCTTCATTCCCACCACAGACGACATCAGGCGCCAACTAGACAACTGTGAAACATCAGCCCTCATCCTCCTGGACCTGTCAGCCGCCTTCGACACGGTCTGCCATCGCACTCTAAAGACACGCCTCCTAGAAGCCAGAAACCAAGAGAAGGCCCTTGACTGGACCACGTCCTTCCTCTCCGGCAGAACCCAGAGCGCCCGCCTCCCGCCCTTCCGATCCGAGGCCACGGACATAATCTGCGGCGTCCCCCAGGGCTCATCCCTCAGCCCGACGCTGTTCAACATCTACATGCCCCCCTCCACGACCTCAATATCATCTCCTACGCTGACGACACCCAGCTCATCCTCTCCCTCAACAAGGACCCGCACACCGCCAAAACCAACCTCCACGAGGGAATGAAGGCTGTCGCCGACTGGATGAGGAACAGCCGCCTGAAGCTGAACTCGGACAAGAAAGAGGAACTCCTCATCGGACCCACCGCCTCAACCTGTGACGACTCCTGGTGGCCGACCACACTGGGAAAAGCACCGACACCCACCGACCATGCACGCACCCTAGGATTCATCCTCAACTCCTCCCTCTCCATGTCTAAACAGGTCAACGCTGTCTCCTCCTCCTGCTGCTACAACACCCTTCGCATGCTCCGCAGGATCTACAAGTGGACCCCGACCGAAACAAGAAGAACGGTGACACAGGCCCTCGTCAGCAGCAGACTAGACTATGGCAACGCACTCTACGCAGGAATCCCAGCCAAACACCTACGAAGACGTCAACGTCCCCCACCTGAGAGACCTACACTGGCTCCCCGTCGACAAGAGGATCACCTTCAAGCTCCTCACCCACGCACACAAAGCACTCCACAACGCCGGACCAGCCTACCTGAACAGCAGACTCAGCTTCTACACCCCATCCGCCAGCTCCGCTCCGCCAGCCTCGCCCTCGCCGCTGTTCCCCGCATCCAACGAACAACCTCCGGCGGCAGATCCTTCTCCTACCTCGCCGCCAAGACCTGGAACACCCTCCCTACCCACCTACGGCAGACCCAAGACCTACTCGCCTTCAGAAGACTCCTCACGACCTGGCTCTTCGAGCAGTAGCGGCAACCCCTCCCCTCAGCGCCTTGAGACCCTCACAGGTAAGTAGCGTGCTTTACAAGTACTCTGATTGATTGATTGATTGGATACAAGTGCTTGGAGCCCTTCTCCCAGAGGAAAGACCTGCCCAGAACAGAAGTACAGAGTCAACCTGGATGCCTTCAATAGGCTCAAGGGAGCTTTTGTGTCCCATTTCATTACCGCAGGAGAGGAACTTACTACGTCCCCTACACCACTGACCCATATTTCAGGCGCTTGTCGCCCCAAGGTCTTTAGTCCAGGCTCTCTGGAATCCATAGACTAGGATGATATTCAAGGGGACTCAGATGGGGGATTTGAGGCAGGATAGATCAAGCCTCCCCTACAGCGGATAACCAAATTATGGCAACTGAGGCCCCCCACAAGACAGATCCCACTAATCTCACATCAGATATGCTGGACTGAACGGACATTGTACACCCCTGCTCTCGCAGGTGAAAATATCACTAGACAGTAAAATGGCTCTTCTCCCAGCTCGCCTATAATGGCAAAGATCAGGCACTATACTATTTCTCACCCTATATAACTCTCAATATAATCTCCACCTCAATTCTATGACTCATCTCAAACCTCATTCTACTACTCTTTCCAATGTACTACCCGATTTCTCACCCTATACCTCTATCAATATATCCTCTATCTCCACTCTCTCATTCATCCCAAACCCCATACCACTACTATGATCCCCAAGATAACCCTTTCTAGACTCTTCCCTCCTCTACCCGCCTTGCATCATCTCATACTACTTTTACTATTCAGATGGTCCAAACAAGCCTTTCTATACCCTTCCCTCAAACTCTTCCCCCTCCACCTGGCCTTTAATCATCCCAATCCCCCTGCTAGGAAATCCCCCCAAAAAATACATTCTTGACCCCTCCCTCTTCAATCCCTCCTTACCTTTTCTATCCCCCCACTATTCCTTTTCAATCCAACTAACAGACTAACATGTCCACCAGTCACATTAATTTTCATATTTCCTTATACTACCCCCCCCCCCACCTCCCCTGTACTCATCCCAAACCCCCTCGTATGGCTAAACCCCCCCTCCCCCAAAAAATACTATAGTCCTCCTTTTTTTATTCCTCCACTATTCCTTTTCAATCCAGACTAACATGTCCACCACTGAAATTAATTTCATATTTCCTTATACTAATTCAGCACAAATCCTTTATGGGTTCCGGAGAAGCATGCTTCTCACCGAAAAGCGCTTCAACACCTAATAAGGGGTGGTAGCAAGCTCAATAACTACCGCTCAATTTACTTCATAATTCACTATACTAATTCACCACTAATCATTTATGGGTTCTGGAGTAGTGTGCTACTCGCTGAAAATGTGCTTCAACCCCTCATCAGGGGTAGAAAGCACTATATATATGGAAACCTTTTTCCTCTTCTATCCCTCCACTATCCTTCTCAATCCAAATAACGGACTAACATATCCACCTCTCAAATTACTTTCGTATTTCACTATACTAATTCAACACTAATTATTAATGGGTTCTGGAGTAAATTGCTACTCGCCAAAAAAGAGCAAGAGCTTTTGACGCCTTGTTAGGGGTAGTGTGTGCTATATAAATGCAATTACAATACAATTTCAAGTCAAGTCAATAACTTTATTCGGTTACATTAGGTAAATAACCATGAAAGTACATAAAAAGCTCAACATATAGGATACAAAATATACTTGCACAATTAATCAAATTTGAGTTCATACAGATTCATGTAATAGACTCATTACGTTTAAAAATTCAAATGGTTATTGATTTTCGAGAGATAAAAACATTTTTAAGAAAAGCAGAGACAGAAGCCACAGAAAATATGTCGCCAAGCTTCTGGATTGCTAAAAAGGCAGGTCGACATTGATCTTAAATTCATATACATTAGTGTGGGCATAATACACCTTTTTCTTGGAATTGAATAAAATTTACAAAAAAAATAAAATATGGGTGTCAGATTGACTGGACAAATCATCACAGGGACATTTAATAATTCCATTCGACCAGTCATTTACAATAGGAAAACGAATACAATTTAATAACAATTGTTCCTTTTGTTTATGAATAACCACAAATGGAACAGTTCAATTAGACTAGTATATTTTGGGTCCCGATAATAAAGATACATTACTACCTGGAATCATTTCCAAGATAGCAGGACTTTTTAGGTCTCAACTGGTGTTAACAGCGTGCATGCGCTGCTCTCACCATGCGAGAACTTCTTGGAATCAATACGCTTCCAGAAGTCCTGTCTCTGCTCCGCCTGCAATTTCCATTCATGTGTGTCGTTTTGCATCAAGGGTTATGCAAAACACAGTGTGATGATTGCACCAGAGACATTTTAATTCCTCCTGGTTACCACCCTGTCTGCTTTTGGCCCCGCCCACCGGGATTGGATAGTTTATTGGCGTACTTACACAGTCTTCTTTAAAAGCCTGGAAGCACTCTTGTTTTTTCATTATCATCGCGGACAGCTTCAATTGCACAAGCGCGGTCCGCTTCGGCCGCGCTTGTTACATTGTGACTTGTTTAAATATGCTCTGGTCCTTGCTGCATGGCTGGCCGCAGCGCTTTCATTACAGTGGAACAGGATTGTTGTATTTACTGTTTAATTGCACAAGCGCGGTCCATTTGGGCCACACTTGTAGCATTGTGACTTAATTAAAGAGCTTGATTCAATATGCTCATTATGCTCTTTGAAACCCCCACGCCACACAAAGTCAGCGGCGCGGCACCCATGCTTTCGCTTTAAACATCTTAAAGTTAAGCGCGGGTGCCGCAGCTGCTTCAAAAGTAAAGAAATTGGAAAATAAAATTGTCTTTACTTTTGAACCAATGGCAGCACCCGCGCTTTAGCTTACGATGCGTAAAGCAATAGCGTGAATGCCCCGATCCAATTGCAATGAGATAGCTCTCACATTACAAATGCTTGTTTTTGCACACCCTGTTTCTCCCTGGCAATCCGACTTGCTTTTTTTATGTAGTGGGGGTTACTACGACAAAGACAGTTAACGCCTTTGGCCCTGGAGAACCAGGTTTGAGTCTTGGCGTCGGCTCAAAATCCTGTGATTCTCTCCCAATTATTTAATCTCTCCGAGCCTACAAAAACATGAATGTGTCCACTGTGCAATGACACTGGTGCTCACGTAAAGCACACTGAAATGGAGGCGGGGCCCGAAGTATCGCTAGGGCCGGCATTTTCTGCACGAGGGTCTCCTGATTAAAAAAGAAGTGGCAGGCTGGGCTGGCAGTAGGAGGATAGTGCGGGGGCAAGATCGGAACAAAAGCTGAACAGAGTGGAATACTATTACAAGACTGGAGGATCGCTTTGAGCTGCAATTGTTTTTTTAATTGGCCGGTGAACATTTATCTCCAAGTCTGTCAGTTCGCAATGATAATCACTTCACACTGAATGCAGGTCCACAAACAGTACCTGTGAAATTCACTGAACTAACTGCAGGAAACATTTTAGAGTGTGACATGAAGAAAGTAGTTTAAATATAATCTGCGTGCCTTCCAAATACATTTCAACTGAGAGCTATAATGTCAATGAGGTAATCTGATAAAACCATAAGTAAAAAAAAAAGCAAAAAGCACTTTTCTCTAAACCTTCATCAGTAAAAGGTGACAACACTTTAAGGAATCGACAATCTTGGATGGGTTTTGTTTTGAACTGGTTTCTATTAGACTGCATGTTACAAGGAAGCTATCGAAGGTATAAGGTGTCCAACAGCTACAGAGGTGCAATTTTATTTATCATCATTCTGCAACCCCCTCCCCCCTTCCAACCACCAGCGCCATATCACAAACAGTGGAAAGCAGCTATAAATTGTAGATACATTTAATTTTTATTTAATTTTTAACTCGTCTGTCTTTGTATCCAGTTCCAATAGCAGGCCTGTTGCAGTGGGTTACAAATGCAGTGAGTCCCAGATCAGTGCTTTCCCTTCACCCACCTGCACATTTATTCCCAGCCCTTTGGAAGCCAATGTCTCCCATCACCCTGACAGTGTGCTTTGAGTAAGGCAGCAAAAGGCACAAACCTCCAGGAAACAAAAATACTTATTAACAAGCATTTGCAATGCAATAGGCCTTGCATTTGCGAGAGTTTGAGCTATTGGCATTGTAAATGATAATGCCATTAAAACAGATAAAAAATGCATTATCATTAACAATGCCAATAGCTTAAACTTTCGCAAATGCGAGACCTTTTGCATGGCAAATGCTTGTACCTAGTTCTGTCCACTTAGCTGGTTAGTTTGTTTTTCATTTCCAAACACCACCCTACTTTAGCTTTTGCGGTAAAACACGGCCTCGAGACTTCATCCGATTGACAGGTCGAACACGGACATCTCCAGTCAGTAAAATAGTAATTCTGTTGACTATTGATATTTATGTGCATCACAAATACATCACATAATTAGCACAATGTAGAACTTGTCTTTTCATTACAGTCCCGGCTTATTTATTGGCCTCCTGATCCTATTATATTAACAAAACGACCAACCAATCAGTGTTATGTGGTGATCAGTACAGTGGTTACTACCATATCTCTGAAGTGTACTTCAAAGCAACTACTTAATTTCTGCTTTAATCAGAATAAGGTTTGTTTTTTCGATATTTTCCACAAGGTGTTGGTTTACAAAGGCACATTAGACCTAACTCTGATCACAATATTCATGCGTTTAATAATGGTACCTTTTGAATTCATAATCATTTCTAGTCTTCTGGTACAGGCACACAATCAAGTAATTTTTTCTGACTTCCGAATAAGAAATAGTTAAAGTTCCTGGTGAAACCTACATCCTCCTTTATGGATACTGTCTAAGGTTGTTGCAGTCGCATTACTTTATACTTGCAGGAATTACGTTTGTTTTTTCTGCAACAGTCTCCAGGGTACTCGTGGATTATTTTGTCTTTTCAATAATGCTTCCATTTATGCAGCTCCCTTTTTAGGTCGAGGACTCCGTGCCCCTGCGTAAGCAGTGGGCGGAGCTCCGAGATTTTATGTTTCTTAGTGTAGGGGGCTTGAACCCACCCCTCTTCTCCATTGGCTGGCCTCGTAAATGCTGGCCAGCCATTGGAGGAGAGGGGCATCACTCCCTTTAAGCCCCGGCTTTTCGGATTCGGCCGTGTTTTTTAGGTTCTTTCTATCTGTGACGTCATCCGTCACTCAACCAAAAACACGCCCCGATTCCGAAAATTTCGGAGCTTTGCAGCAGCCATTTCTGCACGACCGCGTCCGGCCCTTGCATCCATCCGCTTGCTTCGTTGGCCATTCTTTCCTTTGTTCCTCCACGCTGCACCAAAGCGTCAGAGCGCCAGAAGTCTTCCGGAGCCTACAGGACGCCCGGGACTTCCGGGGCTCGCTCGCAGCTCCGCAAACGCATTGTTGATTTAGGTAATACACACCCGAGGGAGGGCAGCCTCTTTACCAGACGGCGAATCACTGACCCTATCCTAGCGTTCAAGTGTGCGACCTCCCCGTTTCCCACCCTGCACCTTGACCCCGGGCTACTCGCGGCTCTCTGATCAGTTGGGATTACCGAGGCTAATGCTGCACACCTGTGGCTTTATCTCCTGCAGCGCGCGAACACCCTCAGAGCCTCCGTTCCACCTCTTTGCAGAGCACCCTGTCAAAGGAGTGCTCTTTGCAAAGCTTTTTGCACTTTCGGTCTTACCTGGTTTCGACTGCTTCACACGCCCCTTCAACCCAACGCTGTCTGCAGCCGGGGCAAAACTGCAACAGGGGCACAATACTCTATTTGCGCTTACCCATGTCTGGCATTTTGAGTGCGCTGACTCCGGTACTGGTCCCTGGGTTCTCCGGAGCTTGTTTCGGTCATGGGAGTGCAATAAAGACGCTGGAGTCCCGGACGGTACAAGCAACTCTCACACTTAAACTCTCCCTTCAGACATCAGCGGCTTGCTGGGGAGGCTGCTGAGGGGAGTGTGACGTCACCGCCCCGCGCGCCTAGGCGGGGGGGGAGGCTTCCCTGGCCGTCCCCGTGACGTAGTCAGCCAGAAGACTTTACCTCAGCGCAAGTTTCTCTTTGGGAGACATAAACCTGTCAAATGCAATGTGCTTCCCTGACAGTCGGACTGTTTGGTAAACTTTGCACCTGCCACGCCAATTCCACCCGTTCGTTTCTCTTAACGTAAACCACTGTCACATAATCTATGTTTTCGAACTCTGGGGGCATAATCTATGTTTTTGAACTCTGGTCGGCATAATCTATGTTTTCGAACCCTGAGGGTTCTGTTGAGTGTGAATAAGAGGGGCGCGTTTTTTACGGCCACCCAAGTTTATGCTCGGATCACAAATAATTGTTGCTCGACGAGGGGCAGAGCAAGAAAAGGTAAATAGAGGAACCGACCCACCGGCACCCCGAGCTCCAGAGACTGGCGCCCTGGCACCCCTGATCGGGTACAGAAAGCTGCCTTACCCCTCTCAGATGTACAGTGAAGCCGGGCAGAGAGAGGAAATGCTGTTTAGAACACCAGCCCCAGCGCCCACCCGCACCACCGACACCCCCCTCAGCTGCACACATGGAGGCCTGGCATCTACACGGGTGTAGAAAGGGGCCTCGGTCCGACTGCCCCTCCCCTCCCCCTCTGCTCTCCAGTGAAGCTGGGCAGATGGAGAGAAGGAAACCCCCCTAGGAGAAGGCACGCACCACCGGAGCCAGGGTACCTCGATCGCACCTTACAGACCCTAAAAACTCCACAAATGAGGCAGAGCAAGCACAATGTCTCCCAAGCTATTAACATATCTGCCTTAACTGGTTCCACTCACTAGAGTTCACTGACCCAAACCCCCGCTGGTGCATAGAAGCCCCATAATGCCCGTGAGAAGTCCGGGTGGGGCAGGCCGAGAGCAATCAGAAGTTATAGCTACTCTATTGTATCACAGGGCGGGCTTACTTCTCATGTCCGGTGGCCTATGTTCTGCAGACCCAAGTGTTCCTTTCAGAATCTAAATCTCATAACACCGGCGCCGACCAGCTGTGGGCTGAATCTAGGAGGTACTGTGGACTCGAACCTCAGAACCCAGTAACCTACAATTAGATTCAATAATTCAACGTGGCTGTGTGTGTGTGTGTGTGTGTGGGGGGGGGGGCTCTGTGTGTGGGGGGGGGGGCTCTGTGTGTGGGGGGGCTCTGTGTGTGGGAGGGGCTCTGTGTGTGTGGGGGGGGGCTCTGTGTGTGTGTGGGGGGGGCTCTGTGTGTGTGGGGGGGCTCTGTGTGTGTGGGGGGGCTCTGTGTGTGTGGGGGGGGGGCTCTGTGTGTGTGTGTGGGGGGGCTCTGTGTGTGTGTGGGGGGGCTCTGTGTGTGTGTGGGGGGGCTCTGTGTGTGGGTGTGGCTCTGTGTGTGTGTGTGTCTGTGTGTGTGTGTCTGTGTGTGTGTGTGTGTGTGTGTGTGTGTGTGTGTGTGTGTGTTTATGTGTGTGGCTCTGTGTGGATAGCTTTTTTTGTAGGTGGCTCTATGTGTGGGTGGCTCTGTCTATGTGAGGGTGGCTCTGTGTAGGTGGCTCTATGTGAAAGACTGTGTGGGTGGCTCTGTATGTGTGTGGCTCTGTGTGTGTGGCTCTGTGTGGGTGTAAGTGCAATAGGTCATGCATTTGCGAGCAATTAAGCTATATGCATTGTAAATGACAATGCCATTTATTTAACGATTAAGCTATTGGTAATGTAAAGGACAATGCCATTTATTTATGGTTTAAAAAAAGAAAAACAAAAAAAGAAAAATGTCATGAGCAATGCCAATAGCTCTACCTTTAATAATGCCGAGACCATTGCATTGTAGATGCTTGTTCGCAATGGTTTCTGGGGCACACACTGGATATAAATTCACATCAGGTTTCTGTCATCACTCTTCTTCTTAGTGTATGGCCAATATGATACTGCACTTTGTAGGAACACAATTTATTGACGAATTATGTGGCGCAATCATATTTTTTTATTTGTTTTGAGTAGCATATGAATGTTCATTTCCACTTTGGACAAATACTAAACCACAAACACCAACAATATGCATATTGGGATAAACGATTGTACAAGTATTCTTCTGAACACTGATGCGTCTGAACACTGCAGCCTTGAAAAAGTCATAAACAGACGCACACGCTAGTCCTGCCTGAGCAACGTATGAATTGTGCTTTTAACAAGATTTGAGGAACTGTTAATAACGCAACCCATTAACTGTCACCCAAGACTTGTGGTAAGCTTTATACCTCATTCTCAATAAAAAAAAAATCCTCTTGAAAACTCACCGTGAAAAACTGATCAACGTGACTATTTATACACACACACACTGATATGGCGTGCGCTCTGTATCAAGGTGCTACAATTTGGTATTGTGAGTTATTCGGTTCCCCAACATACACTCTATGGTAGCAGGGTGTAAGGTTACCATGTAAGCACCGTGCAGGGCAGGGGCTACGTACAAAAATGGGAGCAGATTTGGGGCACTCTGTGCTCTTTCCGTGAAGGTGGGGTGGAACTGGAGTAGAGTTGTGCTGGGCGGAGGGTGGAAGAGATTGGCGACAGTGGTACCTGGGGGACAGAGTTTAATCAACTATCAGAGACATTTTTTTATTTTGAAAAATAACATTTTCCTTTTATTTTATGGGAAACTTTATACTTTGAGAATGTAAATTTCTTACCAAAAGGAAGAGTACTAACAGGTATTTACATCAAGATTATTTTAGCGGTAGGCGGCCCACCGGGACTGACATCACGAATGTTAAAATATGAATTTATTTTTGTTTTCTCTTCTCTCTGGCTTCTTGAGGTCTTGGCTTTAACTTTTGTCACCAATTTTCCATTGTTATGCTGGTGCAGATAAGGCAGTGAGCACTCATGTTTGTTTCGATATAATGTACTAAAATGGTAAATAAAGTTTAAAATAATAAAAAGATTATTTTAGCGGTTGTAGGACTTGGCCCTTTCCCCAGAATTTTTCGTTTTTTATTCCTTTAATTTAGGGTGCCCCCTATTGTAACAAAAGGGTATAGGCCTTGTGTAGTGAAGAAAGCCCTGTGTATGTCAAACTAATGTTAAGGTGCAGGTGCTTTCTTCCCCTAACATGGCTGCCACTGACCCCTGCTACTGCAGCGCGGTCTTTGTGGGCGCATTCTAGTGGCCACGAGCTGGCTGGAACCCTCAAACAATGTATCAATACTAGCCTGCCAGCCTGCCCATAGCCAGAATGGTGGAACCTCCTAGAACCTCCTGGAACCTTCTGGAACAGGTGAGGTGACACCAACTGCCACTGCCAATAAATAAGGAAAGGGAGGAAAACTTTCCTGTCAGACTGAGGGAGCACAGAACTGGGGGAGAACCTACGCAGGAGCTTTAGGCAGTGGGGCCTAGACAGGGACCTATGACACTGGTAGAGACAGGGCCTAGGTGCTGCCTATCAAGTGTTGAGGTATCTTGAATTTGCCCCCACTGACCTGGCCCGGCGGGAGGGGAACCCCAGGTCTGCTTGAAGGGAACTGGCTGAGGAGACTGGATATCAACCATCAACTTCAACATTCCCCCCCTTCAAGGAACCCAGAGACTGCAATTTACAAGGGCGCAAGAAATATAAAGCGCCAAGAAGAAACCAAATCACCACAGGACTTTTGAGAAATCAACCAGGTATTGGCGCTGTAACACTCCCTGCACTCCCTGCGCTCCCTGACGCCACCTGGGATCCCTTTTTCTCGATTGCCACTGTTGTGTGAACTGTCCTGTGGAACCTGCTGATCTGACTCCAACTAATATAAACTGTCTGCTGGCTAAGCGCTCTTATTCCCTGGCGCTAGCTCCCTGCACTACCTGTCCTGAGGAAAGTGCTCCACTGAAGTGAATGCTAAGCGCTATCTCTGCGTAGCGCTAGCCTCCTGAACTGCTAGCCTAACTGAATTGCCTGAGGCTCAAGCACTGTAACTGCCTGCAGAAGCGCTAGAACCCTGAAGCGCTAGATCTGCCTGAATTTCTAGCCTGCACTGTCTGAACTGTACTGATGCAAATAATCTACCTGTGAAGCGCTATTGCTGAAACTACCAAGCGCTAGCACCCTAGACTACCTGTCCTGCTGGCGCTACCTGAACTGCCTTATTTATGGGAATGGCCCAAGAGAAGCGCTGTGCCTGCGAAGCGCTGGGGCTGTAACTAACCCTGAGTGCCCAGCGCTGTCATTTGAGGATCTGTGGCTGCCAGGAGCGCTATTGTGGAAACTGCCCAAGCGCTACTGCTGTCTGAGCGCTAGCTCCCAGAACTGCTGTGTCCCCTGCGAAGCGCTGTACCAGAGAAGCGCTATCTCCAGGACTGCCATATTCCCTTCCCCTACAACTGACACCAGAAAGCCATTACCAGCGCTGTTACTGCGAAGCGTTGTGAACCTGAGAGCTCGGCTGCTGCCTGGGGACCCTTGAGGTACTGTGAAGCGCCTTACATCCAGCATCTGTCATTAACTTCAAGCGCTGCATCAGCGAGGCGCTGTGTGCCCAGGACCTGAATTTGCTGCCTGGCGCTGTGTCTGAAGGCTCCCTGAACTGGGGAATAGCCCCATTGGCCCTTCAAGTACTGGAACTGGGCCAGAGCCCCCCCCAAAAGACACCGTGGGGGCCTCAGCTAATAAAAGTTAACCCCTGCCTGGGGTACAGTTGCGTGCCAGTTAGTGTAGCCCTATGCATGTTTATGGCTGAGTAATGCAGCGTTTATTCTCTCATGAAATGTTGAGCCTTTTTATGGGGTACTTACCTAATGGAATGTTTTATACTCCTGCCCCAGTGTTCTAACTTCTACCTACCAACAGGGATACTCTTGAATACTGAAATGTTTTATCCCTGCGTCAAGAACTGCAGAGCAAGGAATTGGTTAATTGTGCCTGTCTAATGAAAGGTTTTGTTCCAACCTGAGAATTCCTGCTCATGTGCCATTGTCTTACTGGTTCTTAGGCACAGGGTTTAGATATAATTAATGGAAGGTTGATCCCTGCTTGAGGAGAATGTTATTCTGGGTAAATGAAATGTTTAGTCCTACATAAGGGGCTGTTATTTTTAAGCTGCAGGAGCTAGCAAAACCTTATTACAGGCCCTGCCGATTCGAGGAGCTTGCTGCACAACATTGCTAATGGGGCCTGGGTTCTAATGACCTGTTTATTCCTGATTAAGGAAATGGTTGCTTCTGCCAATTGAATGGTTTACCCTCATTCGAGGCACTGTTTATTCCTGCGTTTTTGGAAATGTTATTGCTGAGAAATGCAGTGTTTGTGCTCCTAATGAAATGCATAAGGAGTTAAGGCTGTAGTAACTTTGGAATTGCCTTAAGGAAATGCACATATTACAATAGGCCTATTTATTACTGCCTTATTTATGGGAATGCTCTGCATAGGCACAATTAAATGTGCAGGTCTGAGTCATGAAATGGTTAACTATTATTAAATGTTTACTTCTGCTCAGAGAAAGGCTACCCTGATTGAAGGAAATGTTTGTTCTTACTTGATGAGATAGGTAATTCTGGCCTAATGAAATGTTTTACACTGGCTTCATAGAAATTTCTACATCTGCTCAATGAGAATGTTCTTTCTGGCCTACAGAAATGTATTGTAGCTTATGAAATGTGTAGCCCTAATCTAGGAAACGCTTATTCATACTAGGAGTGATTCCTAAAATGGTTATTCCTGATTAAGGAGATGGTTAATCCTGCACAAGGGGTTGTTTAACCTTAATGACATGTTTTCTCCCCTTTAGTGCCATATTTACTGGAAGCCTACAGTTATTTATTTACATGTTTATTGCTGTGGAACGCTCACCCTTGCTTGGTGAGAAGTGAGTAAAAATGCCTGCAGAACCAATTAGATGCAATGTCATTTGGTTGTCTTCTAAATGTTTTCTTACAGGTGCTGGCAAGAAACAAGGCTAAGGTCAGGCCTGTGGTTATCTACATTTGAGATTATCTAATATTCAGTATTTATCTGATATTTAATATTTATTCATCTGACTATTTATTACAAAATGTTGTAACACATGTATTTTAAGGGAAAAGTTAATAAGCTAACAATATTGCAATTCTTGATTACCCTGATCCTGCTCTACATAAAAGTTACTTGCTTTTTATACAAGTTCACTGGAGTGGCGTCACTTATTGCGTGCCCATTTTTCTGTCTCAGTGGTTGCGTGTGCTGTATGGTTGCTTTACACAAAAGCTTCGGATGCCTACCCGCTCGTGCCATGCTACCCACGGGGAGCTGGTGACCCCAGTGCCAACAGCGGTAGTGAGAGGAAATACTGCTGTCTTGCAGATGGTCACTTCACTAGGTACTGGAGCAAATGGTATAGAGGTGTGAGATCTAAATACTGCCAAGTTCAAGGTAAGTCTTTTGAGTGTTGGTAAAGAATTAGCGGTGAGTTGGTGAAGAAGTAGAGTTACAGCTAGATTGTGAAAAATGCTTGGATGGTAATGTTTAGTGTCAAAAGTGAGCTCTTGACCCACTTATCAAAAATAACTCGAACACTGCAGAGTGAGCAATTCATGGTAAAGTCAATGGGTCTGGCTTTGGTTACCAGTCTTTTGTCTTTGCCAGTCCTGTTTTGTTTACAAATATTTTTTTTACAGGTTACCATCTTTGAATGGTGATTATTAAAAGTAAAAAAAAAATAACATCAAATATTTTCTTCCATGCATGTGGATGCTCGCACTCGTACAGGCAATAATCACAATGTTTTTCCTAAAAGATAAAAAGGTCAAATATAACTGTCCGTGTGGATGGAGACTTGCACACAAAAGGCCAGCTGTTTTGGATTGTGTATAAAGACATGCAAGAGGCCTGGAAGCAGTGTTGGAGTAGGGGAGCTGCCAGGCACAAAGGAAAACAAACACTGGCAAAGCCACCTGGTTTGAGTTTATTGTTCCAGCACATGCAGTTTTAGCACATTAGGGTGATACACAGAGGCTCACCAGGAGTGGAGAGAAAGTGCTACAGTTGTAAAGTATTCTCTTGTGTGTATGTGTATATAGCCCTCGTATACTATCACAGGGACATTGTGACTATCCACGTCGGCGCGAATATTTTCGAAAATATTAAAAAAAAGTTATCAATAAATCATTAGTATGCATTTTTATAGAAATCGGAGAGGGGGAGGAGTTAGCCTCACGGCTAGGACGGTCGACCTTAAATCTGGGATCGAGTCTCGGCAATGACGCTGAACATCCTGTGATTCTGGGCAAATCACTTAACCTCCTCGTGCCTAACAAAAATGAATGTGTCCTCACGTATAGCAACTGGTGCTATGAAAAGCGCTCTGATACCCGATTCGGGTCAAGTTTGCGCTATATAAAACTCCGTAAAATAAAAAATAAATATATGCATGTTTGGGGACATCTCGATGCCTCAATGCTATATTATGTGCTGTTTTATGCTGACGCACCCTGAACTATGATTACCGTATTACACCTGCATCTCCGTTCGAATTGATAGGGTGTAATTCCGTAGACTCACTTGTCCAAAGTTATCGCCAGGTGGCTGAGTGCCTTTACGGACACACTACAGAGGCTTTAATGCTGCAGCAGGAGAGGCGCAGGACTACTGCACGGTGTCCCTGTTGTCCACATAGTGTTTAAGGACCGCGCCCTTGACCACAAAAAGCTTGAAGGGTTCTCTGGGCAGGCAGAAATGGATGGTGATGTTGGAAGCACCATAGTGACGGATGGGGGAAACTGTTAGTGCGACTTATGTGGGAAGGCCCAAGCAGAATGCGAAAGCCCTAATATTGTTAAAAAGCTTAAGGCCAGAGTCTGCCTCGTAACCAAAACGGGGAGAGCCAATAGTGTGGACTGCATGTCACCAGAGAAGCCTGTAGACAATACTTAGGAGCCATACTGATGCCAATTGCCCTTCCTAGGAAACTTTAACTGTACAAGATACAGCAAATGATTAATTTTGTAACATCGTGTCATACTGAATAGCCTGCATCAGGGACCTCGGGCAATACACTTGTGATAGATGTTCCAGAGGACATTGGAATAACATCCTAAAAGGCAGCTGACAATGACGGAACATAGTGCCAAACAGGGTGAGGAAAACATGTTTCCCAAAGGTTTTGGTTCCCTCTCTGGTATTGCGGTAAAGAATGCATTCATTATCGGTTGACCATAATTGTTGACACCTGCATGACTAGATTCTCAGGTGTGGGGAGCAGTGTCAAGAAGTCTGGTTTACCTGGGGCTGGATGACGGTGTAGTGATATCTGGCTTTTTACCAGAGGTCTAGCACAGCATTTCGCCCAAGAAGGATGTCTGTGAACAGAACCAAGGCTTCAATATTTGTTTGCCCAGGCCGAAGCACTTCAGAGGGGAAATTTAGTCTTCACCTCCATTATGCGTAAGGATAAGTTACTTACCTGTAATCCTAGTTCTCTTCCAGGGGTATACTCAAAGCCATAAGCACTGAATAATCCCCACCCACATGCGGGGACCCTGGAACATACACAATAATGGATTATATATATATATATATATATATATATATATATATATATATATATATATATATATATATATATATATATATACATACACACATATATATATATATATATATATATATATATATACACATATATATATATACATACACACATATATATATATATATATATATATATATATATACATATATATATATATACACATATATACATATATATACATATATGTGTGTATTTTAGCTAAAAAAAAGTACGGGGTACCTTCAAACATACGTATATACACACAAGTTACTACTTGTGTATTGATATATCTGTAAGAGACATTAGATAGTGAGAGATTCCTCACCTTAGAATATCCCCAGGCGTCAGATTGGATCCGGAAACTTTTGCGTAGCAATATCCCTGCGCGTCGGTAGGCGTCGCCCGCGGCTCCACGTCCGTCGTTGGTGTCGTTAGCGCCGGAATGAAGTCGCCGGAGTACTTAGATGCCGCCCTCGCGCGCTGACGGCAGTTCTGATACACAGCTTTTCCGTGCCAGATACGCAGAGCCATGATAGAACCAACACTGGTGCCATGAAACTAGGGCCCTGAAAGGGGAAGACCTTAACCCTAGATATCGGTTCGCAGAACGGGGAGGATGGGTGGGTCGGTAAGGAATCTATCACTAACTAATGTCTCTTACAGATATATCGTTACACAAGTAGTAACTTGTGCATCTGAAAGAGACACGTTAGTGATAGATTCCTTACCTTAGAATAGATACCCCAGCAATACCAAACCCGGTGGTGGGTCTGCGAACCAATAATCACACCAGAAAGTCCTGGAGGACGGAACGGCCAAAGAAGCCATCCCTCCGGACTGGACTGTCCAGGCAGTAGTGTCTCGCGAACGTGTGCAGCGAGGCCCACGTAGCTGCCTGACAAATGTCCTGCAAGGGGACTCCTCGGCCCAGGGGAGTAGTAGTCGCCGTGGCCCGAGTAGAGTGGGCTCTCTGCCCAACAGGAGGTTCCTTTTTAGCCAAAGAGTAACACGCCTGGATGCACAATACGATCCATCGAGAGATGGTCCGTTTGTGCACCGCCCGTCCTGTCTTAGCGCCCACGTAACCAACAAAGAGTTGGTCATCCACACGGAACTAGCGTGTGCGATCCAGATAGTAAGAGAGCACACGTTTTGTGTCCAGACGGTGGAGCCTCTCTTCCTCTTTCGAGGGATGTGGAAAGAAGGTGGGCAAGGTGATGGACTGCCCGATGTGGAAGGCTGTGACTACCTTGGGCAGGAAAGAGGGTCTTGTCCGCAACACAACCTTGTCCGGATGGAAAGAAGGGAAAGGAGGTTTGGAAGAAAGAGCATGGAGCGCACTCACTCTCCTGGCAGAGGTGATGGCAACCAGGAGAGCAGTCTTCAGAGTAAGAAGACGGAGAGGACAGTTATGAAGTGGCTCAAAGGGAGCGCATATCAGATAAGTAAGTACAAGGTTCAAGTCCCACTGAGGCATAACGAATGGAACAGGAGGGAACATGTGTGATGCCCTTCAAAAGGAATATGCTACTTACCAGTATGCATCTGTTCTTGGCATAGAGGGCTGCAGAGTGGTACATTTATGAATAGATCGCCATCTGGTGTTGGGCTCGGATGATTGCACTTGTTTTTCTCTTGGAGAAGTCTTTGTCGTCACGAGATCGATGACTCCTTCTTTGGGTGCTAGTGCGCATGGGCATCGGCTCCATCCTTAGATTGTTTTGCCATAGTAGGGTTAGATGGAGTAGTGTAATAGAATACAGAAAGAGATGCCCATGTAAGTGTATCTAAATAAGATAATGTTGGGACAGACACAGGTTTCCGGGGAGGCAGGGAGGGCATGTACCACTCTGCAGCCCTCTATGCCAAGAACAGATGCATACTGGTAAGTAGCATATTCCGTTCGAGGCATATGGGCTGCAGATGGTACATTTATGAATAGATTATACAGCAGTTACCTCCCTAGCGGTGGTCACCTGTGTCTGTCGCAACCGTTTGAAATAAAGTTTTTAATACAGCTTGGCCCACTCTGGCTTGTTGTGTAGCCTGCACATCAACACAGTAGTGTTTTGTGAAGGTACGTGGTGTAGACCAAGTTGCTGCTCTGCATATGTCATCTAAGGGAATGTTTCCTAAGAATGCCATAGATGCTCCTAGCTTACGTGTAGAATGAGCTCTAGGAGGAACAGTTAATGTTCTCTTTGCTTTTATGTAACATATTTGTATACATCTTACAATCCATCTGGCGATGCCTGCTTTGAGATAGGGTTGCCCTTATGTGTTGGGGAAAACGCTACAAATAATTGTTTAGTTTTCCTGAAATTTTGTGTCCTTTCTATGTAGTACAATATTGCCCTCTTGACATCTAATGTGTGTAGGGCCCTTTCTGCTACCGTCTGTGGTTTTGGGAAAAAGACTGGTAGTTCCACTGGTTGATTGATGTGAAATGCTGAAATTACTTTGGGCAAGAACTTTGGGTTTGTTCTAAGAACCACTTTATTCTGGTGTAACTGTAGGAATGGTTCTTGTATTGTCAATGCCTGTAATTCGCTTACTCTCCTGAGGGAGGTAATGGCTATAAGGAAGGCCACCTTCCATGTAAGGAATTGTATTTCACACCTATGCATAGGTTCGAAAGGTGGTCCCATTAGTCTGGTGAGTACTACGTTGAGGTTCCAGACCGGGGAAGGTGGTAATCTTGGTGGAATGACTCTTTTAAGGCCTTCCATGAAGGCTTTGATTGCTGGCACTCTAAACAGGGATAGGTGTTGCCTGTTTTGTAGGTACGCTGCTATAGCTGCTAGATGTACTCTGATAGATGTGTACGCAAGATTACATTGCTGTAAGTGTAGTAAATAGCAAATAATCTCTTTTGTTGATACGTCCAGAGGGTTGATGTTATTACTGGTACAGTATACAGCAAACCTTTTCCACTTAGCTGCGTAGCATGCTCTGGTGGTGGGACGTCTTGCCTGTTTAATGATATCCATACAATTTGGGGGTAGATCTAAGTATCCAAATTCTAGGATTTCAGGAGCCAGATCGCTAGGTTCAGTTGTTTGGGATCTGGGTGCATTATTTCTCCATGGTTCTGTGTAAGGTGCATGGGTAAAATTCTTAGCTTTTGGTGTGGCACCTGTGAGAGTTGCAGGAGCGTGGTGAACCACGGCTGTCATGCCCACGTGGGTGCTACTAGTATCATGGTCATTGAGTAATGTTGCAGCTTTCGGACCACTAATGGGATTAGTGGGAGAGGGGGAAAAGCGTATGCAAATTTGTTGGACCAATTTATCCATAACGCATTGCCCTGCGACAGGTGGTGTGGGTACCTGGATGCGAAGCTTTGGCATTTTGCGTTCTGATGAGTGGCAAAGAGATCTATCTCTGGTTGTCCCCATTTTTGGAAGAATGGTTGCAGTATTTGGTGGTGCAGTTCCCATTCGTGTATTTGTTCTGACTGTCTGCTTAGGATGTCTGCTATCTGATTATGAACTCCTGGTAGGTGTTCGGCTAATAGATAGATGTTTTGAGGAATGGCCCAGCTCCAGATTTCCTGCGCTAGTCTGGATAGTTGGAGAGAGTGCGTCCCCCCCTGTTTTTGAATATAATACATTGCTGTCATGTTGTCTGTTCTGATCAGGACTGCTTCGTTGATAACATGCATTTGAAAGGCTTTCAATGCTAGAAACACTGCTAGTAGTTCTAGATGATTGATGTGCAGTCTTTTTTCCTGCACACTCCATCTTCCCTGTACATTTCTCCATATGCGCTCCCCATCCGGTGAGCGATGCATCCGCTGTTATTATCACCTGTGGAATTGGTTCTAGGAACGACCGCCCCTTGGCAATGTTTATTGTGTTCCACCACTTCAGAGCGCGGTGTGTGCGGTCGTCTACCAACACCAGATCTGTAATCTGTCCTTGAGCCTGATTCCACTGTGTCGCTAAGCATTCTTGTAGCAGACGCATCTGTAGTTTGGCATATGGTATTAGCAGTATGCAGGATGACATCATCCCTAATAGCTGCATGAACACTCGCGCTGTTAGTGAGTGTTGTGGTTGGAATCTTTGAATGACTGTAAGCATTGTTTGGATCCTGACTGGATTGGGGTATACTTTGGCTTTTTCTGTGTCTATAGTAGCCCCTAGATATTGTTGAACGTTGCGTGGTTGCAGGTGTGACTTTGTGTAGTTCACCGTAAACCCTAGCTGGTGCAGTAGCTGAATTGTCTTTTGTGTGTTCTGAAGACATTCTTCTTGTGACTTGGCCTTTATTAGCCAGTCGTCCAAGTAGGGGAAGACATGTATTTGTTGTCTTCTTAGGTGAGCTGCGACCACTGCTAGGCATTTTGTGAACACCCTTGGTGCCGTTGTGACACCAAACGGAAGGACTTTGAACTGATAATGTTGTCCTTCTACCACAAACCTGAGGTATTTCCTGTGGGCTTTGTGAATAGGGATATGAAAGTAAGCGTCTTTTAGATCCAGTGTAGAAAGAAAGTCCCCTTTCTTCAGTAAAGGAAGTACTTGTTGGAGCGTGACCATGTGGAAATGTTCCGAATTTATGTATGCATTGAGGGGTCTTAGGTCTAGTATTGGCCTTAGAGACCCGTCTTTTTTGGGGATTAGGAAGTATAGGGAGTATACTCCTGTTCCTTGTTGGTGTTGTGGAACCTTCTCTATGGCATGCTTTTGTAGCAGGGATAGCATTTCTTGTTTTAACAGTGTTAGGTGATCCTGTCTCATTGGACGCTGTTTGGGGGGGATGTTTGGTGGGGTAGCTTTGAGTTCCAGGCAATAACCATGTTGGATAATTTGTCTCACCCACCTGTCTGATGTGATGTTTTCCCAGACAGGTAGGAACTGTGATAGGCGTCCCCCGACCGGTGTTATATGGTCTGGGGGGAGCTGTATGAAGTCACTGCTTTGGGGTTGGAGAGTTGCGGTTGTTGTTGTTTCCGCGACCTCTACCCTTGTTGTTGTTACCTCTGTAACTGCCTCTAGAATTACCTCTGGGTGATGTCGGTGTAAAAGAGGTTGGTTGCTGGCTTGTACCTGTATTTTTGGATCCTCCTCTATAGGTGGACCTACGAAAGGAACCTCTTTGGGTTGGCTGTTGCAATGCTCCCATTGATTTAGCTGTTTCCGTATCTTTTTTCATCTTTTCTAAGGCTTCATCTGTCCCTGAGCCGAAAAGTGTTTTCTCATCAAAAGGTTGGTTCAATAATGATGTTTGTACCTCCTGTTTGAACCCTGAAACTCTGAGCCATGCATGTCTCCTTAGCATGATGCTTGTGTTTATGGATCTTGCTGCAGTGTCTGCTGCGTCTAGGGCACACTTAATGGAAGTATTAGTTATTATCTTTCCCTCTTGTATGAGTTGATCTGCCTTCTTTTGATGTTCTTTAGGGAGATGCGTGATGAGTTTTTCTAATTCATCATAATGAGCTCTGTCATACCTTGCAAGTAGTGCTTGCGTATTAGCTATGCGCCAGCTGTTTGCCGCTTGTGATGCTACTCTCTTGCCGGAGGCATCTATTAGCTTAGACTCTTTATCAGGAGGTGGAGCTTCTCCTGTAGTTAAAGAGTTTGCTCTCTTACGAGCGTTTGTGACCACTAGTGAGTCTAGAGGAATTTGTCCCTTGATAAATATTGGGTCTTTTGGAGCTGCCTTATATTTTTTATCAATTCTTGGGTTTAATACCCTAGCCCTCACCGGGTCTTTGAATATTTCTGATGTGTGATTGAGGAGACCCTTAAGCATTGGTAGTGTTCCTGATGTTCTTTGTGCAGCAGGTAGTGTTTCTAACAGGAAATCCTCTATTTGAGGTTCTGCATGTAGCTCTACCTTGTGGTATTTTGCTGCCCTATTAATGAGTTGTGCAAAACCTGTATTATCATCAGGTGGTGAAGGTTTTGAGGGATACAGTTCAGGGTCGTTATCATTATCTGACCCTACATTATAATCTTCCCATGGGTCTGCATCCTCTGGGATGGTGTCTTCTTCATCCCTAGGATGTTCTCCCTCTCCTGTGTCACTTTCTACGTCTGTTATTGGTGTAGATGAGCGTGGTGTGAAAGGAGTGGTTGGCCTATTGTGAGGAAGAGGAGAAGATGTTGTGTCTCTAGGCTGTGGAGAAAGGGAAGGAGTTGTATTCGTCCCCATTGTTCTCTTCTTAGGAGGAGGAGGAGTTTTGTCATCCAACTGTTCATTCTTCCTCTTTTTAGGTAGTTCTGTCACTACCTTGCCAGTTTGTGGATCGATAAACCGAGTCTTTTGTTTAGGATCGGTTTGATGCTCCTGTGTCGGTACCGCAGTTTTTGGTTCCGAAAGGTGCTTTTTCTTCTGACTGTCCATTTGTGTTTTCGGCACCGAAAGTTTATTCGGATCCGATGTTTTCGGTGTCGAGGGTGTCTTCGGTGTCGAGGTTGTCTTCGACGTCGAAGCATGTTTCGGTTTAGACATGGACTGTTTCGACTTCGAGCTTTCCTTTGTATGGAGCTTCGGTGTCGATGTGGGCCTTTTTTCGGATCCACCATGGTGGGAGACCGAGTGTTTCGGTTTCGTTGCCGGGCCCGAAGGCGGGGCGCCTGAAACTTTTTTCGGTTGTCTGGCCGGGCTCGAAGGCGGGGTCGACACCGTGCGGGTCTGTTCTTTGGTAAAGGGACGTCGTCACTCACGGTTTGTTGAGCGTCGATTTCCTCTACGTCGGACTTGTCCGCTTCTGACCCCGCCTCGTCCTCCTCTTCTTCCTCCTCTTCGGGGTGCTGGTCCTCGAACAGCTCCGGGATTGTCTGCGACTGCATTCTCGATACCTCGTGTCTTTGGGCTCGACGGTTTCTAATCGTCGACTTGGAGGAGAATGCCGCGCAGGCTTCACAGTCCCTGGATTCGTGTTCAGGGGACAAGCAGAGGTTGCACACCTCGAGTAGGTCCTTGTGTGGAAACTTAGCACCACACGTTGGACATTTTTTGAATGGAGTCCTTTCCATGGACTCCGGGCTGGACTACGTCGAGATGGGCCTCTTGGTCTCGTCGACGTAGCAGTTGGAAATCTTGTTGTTGACGTCGAAACGCGTCGAAATGGAAGTGTAGCCGCGTTCGATAACAATACCGTCGAATTGGAAAGGGAATACGCGCCGAATATAACTTTCTTTGTCGAAGTCGATCCGGAGCGCTTCGATCCTCATCCGAACCCGATGGCGGAAAAAAACAATCTAAGGATGGAGCCAATGCCCATGCGCACTAGCACCCAAAGGAGGAGTCATCGATCTCGTGACGACAAAGACTTCTCCAAGAGAAAAACAAGTGCAATCATCCGAGCCCAACACCAGATATCGATCTATTCATAAATGTACCATCTGCAGCCCAAATGCCTGGAACACCTATTTACAATTGGGGAATTGAACAAAGATGGCTGATCAAGTAGCCTTAAGAAGGCGGAAAGGGCAAAAAGGTAGCCTTTGATAGTGCCCAGAGCAGAGCCCTGCTGGGCAAGAGAAAGAAGAAAGAGGAGAACCTCAGAAAGGGGGGCAGAGAGTGGATCCACAGCCTTTGCTGTGCACCATGCCACAAATCTGTTCCACCTGCAGGCGTATACCGACTTTGTGGAGGGACGCCTGGCTGCCAGAATGACATTACAGACTTCAGGAGGCAAGTCAAATGGCCTCAACTGTCGCCGCTCAATCTCCAAGCTTGTAGGTGGAGACTGGACAGGTTCGGGTGGAGGACCGTCCCCTGCTGCTGCGACAGAAGGTCCTCCTGAAGAGGCAGACGAATCGGGGGATCGACAGACATGCTGAGTAGCTCTGGATACCAATATCTTCATGCCCAGTCCGGAGCCACAAGGATAACCTGGGCCCAGTCGCGCCTGATCTTCTTCAGCACTTGTAGTGTAGTTCCTATTATCCCAATAGGCTCTGCGCATTGGAATAATATCTTCAATAGTATAGACGTAGGACAGAGGTTAACTAGGTCTTCTACTGACGATATTAGACTTAAGTTTTGTGTGCCAGCTAGCTCAGAGTTCACCAGAAACTTTCTCGAATAGGCGAGGAGGAGTTTAACCTCCCTGGATAGACAAGAAGGGATTTAGTTTCTGACAACCATAGAACATGACAACTTTGCTCTCCCTGATCAAGAGTATATCTCTAGAGTCGTGTGAAAACAAAAGACAGCTATTTTACTCAGTCAATACGTGCATACTTAGTTTCACCAGATTGTAGAGAAAAGAAGAGAAGGGCGTTTTCAATAAAAGGTGTTATTTATTGATCAGTCTCTTTTCTCATACAAGAGAAATGAATCGCTACAATTGCAATACTTAGTAGAATGCATATAGTAAAAGCAGGATTATAAAATAATACTGTAAAAGCATTGATATGGTTTCTTAGCCATATGATACTTTAAAATGGGTAAAAGATATACATACATATATACATTGACTAATCGTACTCAACTGGTGCTTCTAACTACGCCTACCCCGGTGTACCTGACCTAAGCCTAATACATGGGAGGGAGTAAGTAAGTTGCAGTTTAAGTTAAGTTTGTTTTGCCAAGAATCTGACTCAAGAATTCTCTGTAAGGGGTTAGTCAGTTCAGTACCTGGGATTTAGAAGGCAGGAGGGCTGGTATCTCTTTCTCGGGACTCGGTATCCCAGTTACCCGCGAGGGCAAGCTGGAAACGCTGGAGGCTGGATTCCTCGGCAAGAGGAAAGGCAGCGTTTTCCTCAGCGCGTCAAAAAGGGAGGGGCAGCGTCCGTGGGCTCTCTGCATCAGCTGGGCTCTCCGGCATGTAGTCGCTGCTCCAAGCTCATCACCACCGTGTCTTTACTTAGGGCAGCGTCGGTATATTTATACCTGAAAGGTGCCGGGTTTGACGTAAGGATGGACATAAGACGTCAATAAGGATGTCATTAAGAACTGGTCGTTCTTACATTCTTTACAGGAGTTCTCGAACAAAATCAAAACAATAGCAGCGGGGATTTCCCAGGTTTGCTGGAGGCTTGGTTTGTTTAGAGAACTCGGTGTGCTTTCTAGGGGGCTGGAGGAATAGTGCTTGCTCAATGTGACAGCATGCGCTATGACTAATCTGAAATCGGGTTTCTGTGCCGTTGTATGGATATTAGTGAATTATAACCGGACAAGGGTCAGAAATAGGAGTATCGATACAGGTCCCTAGATAAACATACTACACCCACTCCACGCATTTATGTCCATATTTACTAACCTAAGCAATAGTAAACATAACTAATAGTGCATGTGTATACCGGACCACCCCAAAATACATTTTTTGCATTTGAAAAATGGCATTGCGAAATACACGAAAATGAGTATAGGTACTGTATGCATTCAAGCATTGTAATCATTCAAGAAAAGATGCACATTTATATCAGCATGAATGATTTGCGAAAATAACACATGAAATGGCTCTTGATACAGAAGAAAAAGTGTGAGACCACTTCATCACATATAAATACAATTACTTGTAAATAAGCTAGAGGTTGAGGTAATGTAATGTCTCTAGAGTTCCTAAAAATAGAAGCTCTGTTCTCTAAGAATAGTTTTACTTTAAGCAGAAGATAAGTGCCAAAAAGGTAAATATTTTGGATTTGGGAAAAAAGTTTCGTTTTCAGGGGAAGAAGGAAAAAAGTTCTCAGTAGCTTTGTTTTTAAAGCTGAAGGCCAAATTCAGAGTTCAGGGAACGCTGTGTGCACGTTTGCTTAAAGTCACTCTCTCTGTTCTGGTGAAAACATCATTATAGACAGACTCTCAAAAAAACTGTCTACTGCCTCAGGTGAAAGTTCGACCAAGTTGGAAAATGTCGCTATCATGCAGTCGTGCGCATGTTCGCTTTCAGTGATGTTTCGATCAGCATTGCTTACAGAAGGTCGTACCTGGTTGATGCTGCTCTCATCCTGTACTTCACTACCCTTCAATCGTAGTGGTGAAGTCTCAACGAATGCCGTCATCAGGATAGGTAGCCGCTGGGGACAGCACAATGCATGAGCCTTTACTGGACCCAACAAAGTATCTGCATCCAATGGTACTTCTGATTGTAGTGTAAGACAGGTGTCCAACACGCATTCTTCGCCGCATAGCATGCATCTCAATACAGGTAAGACACAATCCTGCCATATGGGTCTGAACGAAAGAAACCAGGTCATATTCAGATCTCTTAGCCGGGCTAATCCAAGGACTTTAGTTATGCGGTCCCGATAGCGTATAGCTAGGATCGTTTCTTCCATTGTTGCTGGAGTCTTGTCTGTGACATGGCTTGCCATAACGAAGCAAGAGTAGCAAAAATAGGATGCCTGCTACGAGTCCCAACAGGAGTGGAAGTCCGCCAAAGACAGAATGGACTAAATTGGGAAATATTCACAGGACTGCTTTGAATGGAGTTAACAGTCCCGAAAAAACGGTCTTGAATACACTCGCGATACCATTTGTATCAGAAATATTTAAGATTTCGCTTAGCATTTCTGCGAAGTGTAGGGGGCAATTTGTTGATAACAATGCATGTATCTCTCCCGTTGTCCTTGCAACTTTGAGATCATACGTTTCTTTTGATGACGTCAAGTGTACTGGCGTCTGTAGGAGCACTGTCTTCATTCTGCTTAAAGTATCAATTCGAATAGAAGAGATATTCAAACTGGGCCAAATTTTTCCCTCCCTGTCTGGAGCGTCATTCGGAAACAATACTCGCTCACAGCAAGTGACCATGGAGCTCACACTTACTAGATGAGGTTTTCCTGGCAGTAAGCCACAACATCTGTGATCTACGATTAGAATGTAACTCCTGTTAGAAAGTCTTCTAAAGAATGGTTCTATTTGCGTTGCAGGTGTGCCGAGCTGGTGACATGAAAGGTTATTTGAAGTCCCTTCACAGGCCCCATGTAAACTTATACTCTGACACAGAAGTATACCACTTAGTGATTTTTCACAATTATTACCACTAAGAAATACACTCTGTCCTGTATTACTATAACATGTGTGTGTATAAGGTAAGTTCCATGTTGACTTAATGTATCCTTTACCCAACCTTTCATACTGGCCTGCCTGTATATATTTTTGGCAGTATCGAAATTGGAAAGTCGTTATCGGAATAGTTATGATTCCATGTATTATCCATTCAATGACAGGTCGTTCTGACATTGTCAATGGTAATCTCTCAAGTTTTTCAATGCTCAGAATTGTATATTCTGCACCCTTTTGTGCCAAGCTGATTTGTGTATCAGTAAGGTTAAAGATACTGAATAATATAAGATCTGGAAGCGGTGGTCGGACTACAGGGGACTGACTCTGGAACCCCCAGCTGATACGGAGGATGTGCCGCCTCTGGAAGGGGACCTTGTGCCCTAGGCCGATACCCGATACCTACTTTGCCTTACCTATATATTTGGTGACCTGTGAACACGTGCACGGGGCTAGGGTGGGATAAGGGGTGGGTAGATGGGGACGGGAGTTGGGGTGTGTTCTTGGGGGTGGATGGGACGGGGAGGGGGTTATTTCACTTTTAGGCTCTCTGTGCATCCTGCTATATGTTTACTGTGGACGGTATCCTCCTGTTTGTGGAGAACTGTACCTATGCTCTGCCTAACATTTAAATAAAGACGGTTGTGAAAAAAAAAAAAAAAGATACTGAATAATGACGTTGTGTTGATTAAACACCAAGGCACGTAGCCTGAACGCAGATTTTGTAACGTCCAGCCAAGCTGTACAATAGAACGCAATTGGGACTGACCGTGTTGCAACATCAGTAAGTCTTGCTCTATTATATCGATTGCAGATGATACAATACTGTCCAGTGAATATATTCTGGAAGACAGTTATTAACCCATTGTCTACAACAGAAAGTGATTTTTCCAAATTAACACGGTCAATTTCCTGTATTTTCTCTGCTGTTTCAATTTGAGTTTCTTTCCAAGCTTCGTTGTAAGCTGCATATATAGAGGCCGCTATGAAACGTTTTTGACGCTGTTTGCGTGGTCCCATAATGAAATCACGCAAGTCAGCACCTTCTTTAAGTAAAGTCAAGTGTTGCTTAATTTCAACCAGTGTGGATGTTTGTAGCCATTCGAGGCAGAGTTTCCCTACACTGTAAGTTGTTATAATCCCTGGATGTTGTCTCTGGGAGTATCTAGGGTCTGGCCTGGTCAATTTGAACCCCTGCATTTTGTTCAGGAATCTATCTTGACAGTTATTTGTGTCTGTGGGCCAGATCAACCATTTTTTCTAATCAGGATGTGTTCTGTTTTCGTTTAAAATATGGGATACGTCTATCTCAACATCTGTTGTGCTATTACTCTCATGTGTTGGCTTTGGGATAGACGGTTTTAAGTCTTTGATTTTGGCTAGGCCAAGACAGGTTGTCTGTTGAATTGTGTCATTCAAGAATATAATTTGTTCTGGGATCATGCAGGCTCTAAACAATGATTCTAAACCTTGCACCTGCCAATCTTTTGTACCCCAGATTGTTTTCGTTTCAATATTATTGTTCCAAAAATCAAAACCAAATGTATTCATTTTTTCAAAAAATGTCTCTGAATAGATTAATTTTGTATTTATAAGCATTGTTTTCATTCCTGTCTTATTTAACATTCTGAAATAAAATGTTTCTGCATTACTTATGTTAAACCCTGAGAAGTATGGAAATTTATCATAAAATGTTTTTGAACTGCCTGTTGGTGGAGTTGCACAATGTTCCCATTGATTATAATTAAAAACATTTCTAGGTTGAGCAGATTTATGCAGATAATGGTTACCATAGTGGTTGTAACAGTACATCTGGTCATAATTAGATGAACCCTGTAAATAATCATGTTCTGTAAATTTAGCTGACATCACTAGATCTGACATCATATCATTAATACTTTCAAAGTCCCAATCATCAGCAAATGTGCTTGGTTTCACAAAGTCACTTAATGAAATCTTGAATTGATGAGGATACTTCAGGAGCTTGACCGGGCCATAAATTTCGTAATCAGTTTTGTCCCATGCTACCCCACCGGGTATAAGATTGGCTGTGAAGTTTACTGAAGAAAGTTCTCTTTTCTCGATGTGTGAAGACTTGTGTGGTTTTAGGACCAAGTTGATATTCTGACTTGCTGTGTCCATTGTAGCATATTTTCCCTCAATGAAATGTCCCAAGCATAGTACCATGATGAGCCAAAGTATGAGGACAAATACACCTAGTGCCACCCAAAATTCAATCCATGGAGAAATCAGATAGGTTTCTTGTAGTTGATGAATGGGTTCCTTTGCTTTGTCTTTAAAAGTTTTTGATGTTGTTGGCTGTTCCTCAGGTTCACTTGGATCCTCAGAAAAATCATTTGAAGTTGATGAAGTAGCCTGATGCTGCTCTGTCAATTGTTTCAATTGCTTCTGGATTCCTTTTTGCTTTTGGAATTTGCTTTGTTTCATTAGCATAGTCAGTGGTTACATCATTATAGATTGGTGTTTCTTGATGTAAGGTTTGGATTTGGGTTTCAAGAGGTTTAAGTTCCATGGCTTTGTTGCATAGTCCTTGTTGATTCACTGTAGGTTTATGAAATGTGATCAGTCTCTCAGTTTGAACCTCTGTGTTTGTAGCAAACTTTGGTGTTCTACTACTTCTTGGGAGTCCACTTGGCCTACTACTTATTATCGGCCACATGATTGTGGTTTAACCAGGTCGATGGATACAACTCGGTTCTCCTTTTTACCAGCAAGGGGCGGTAATACTACTGATCTTGTCCCGTTGATAGCCAAGACAGGTACTGCTTTTCTGTAAGAAGGCCCAAATTCCTTCTTTACCGCGATCTTCTCTCTGACCAGATCCCCGATTTTTGGAATCCAGACAGGCCTTGCTGGGACAGGTGGTTTCTCTTCAGTGGTTGCTGGCTGTTGTTTCAACTTTATGTTGCTCAGGTCTTTTCTTTTTTCGTTTAAGTCCTGTAAAATAGCCAAACGATCTTTGATATCAAAGCATTTTTCTTTAACCACTGAAGTTTGACTATCGAGGTCCTGGATCAACATTCTAGTCCCAAACAATAGTTCGTACGGACTGAGACCTCTCAGAGAATTTCTTGGCAGATTATTAAGACTACGTTGGACACTTATTAAATGTTTGACCCACCCAGCTCCCGAACCTAATACCTTTGCCATTATAGATTGCTTTATGCCTTGGTTTTTTCTTTAAACCATCCTGTTTCCCTCAGGAAGGAAGTGAGAAGAGTCCCGCAATGCAATGCCCATGCTGGCCATGCCCCCCCCTATAAGCTCGAGAGCTAAAGGCAAGACATTGGTCAGAATGTAGCATGCTCCTAGCGTATATGCCATTATAGACTCGCAAATCTTTTCATAACAGTTCAGACGTCAGCCTAGAGCTGGGGTCTACATTATAAGTGAAAATAGTCTCTACATGTTAATATGACGCATTATTCATACTGGTTTTTTTTTTATTTATATTTATTGTTTAATCCAATCTGGAGCGAAACGCCATGGTAATATACCGTCTCGGTCGCCACTGCGATCTCTGTTGCAGTCTGGGCAGTTTTTTGCAAATATGTGATGTTCCAGGCTCATTCCTGGCCACCAGTATATTGATTGTAATTCTTCTAGAAAATCCTTAAGCTTAAGGTGTCTAAGACCTTCACCCATATGTGCGTCTGCTATTAACAAGACTCTCCTGTCCGTGTTTGGAATTACTCTGTCCCCCACTCCAGGGATTTGAGCAAAAGGAACGGAGTTTGCATCGATTATGTATGTATAATTGAGTGGATAGTTGATGGGTAGCGCTGAGCAGTCGCCTTTTGATGACGTTTTCACCGCCAGCATTGTTTCCCCGTCAATGTATTTTTCTGAACGCTTTTTTGTAGCTACGGAAGACGATTTAGTTGCTACCGCTGTGGCTGTCTCAGCCAATGAATTCCCTGCAGCGTGAACGCCATCACGCTGATGACTCAGTGAGTGTATCACGTGAGTCTTTGGTAGTTCTTTCTGTAAAAGAACTACTTGTTCCCAAAGCGATTTTTGCTTGATTGTGGCACCTGTGTCATCTTTGTAACCGTTTTGAATCCATTTCTGTAAATCGTTATTGTATGATTTGACGCAGTAATACGAATCGCACACTATTAGTGTCGGGAATTCGCGATCGGCATTATCTAGCGCCATTTTTAACGCTATTATTTCAGTTTGTTGTTCTGAATTATTTTCTACCGAGTGTGATTTTGTTACCAGAGGTCTCAATTTACCTCCGCGCCACACGTTTTTTACAATATCGCATGTGGCGTTATAGGCTAGTTTTCCCCAAACTGAGGGTTGAGCATGTCCGTCTGTATATATTACACAGGCGTATTGTCGTATGGGCAGAATGTCGATTGGCAGAGGGTATTCTCTTTCATATTCTAGATTTTTTAATTTTTTCATTTCCGGATCAAAATAGTATTTCACTTTGTCTGTAGCAAGAGAATTTTCCCATTGTATCCATTTTGGATTTAATGCCATAGTAGGTAAATTACACGGGCTTGTTAATGCCTCAAAAGCTGATTCTGCTGTTCTGACTGTAATACGTCTGCCGTCAGCTTGGTCTTTTTCTCTTGCTACAGCTGTTTGAACCGAATGAACAATGTTTTCCTTAATGCTGAACGTTTTTTCAGCTTCTGTGTACAAATGAGATTTGTATGCTATTGGTACCGTTTCTCCCTCATTAGAGGTTAGGTATGTGAATCCGCATCTTCCTGGGATGACTCAGGTTACAAGGTTGCGTGTGTTATCGCGCGTTTGCAGTTTTGTTTTAACTAACATGTCTGTTTGTAAAGATGTCAAAATTTGTGTGTTTTTGAGTCCAATTGATTCCTTTAAAATCTGGTTTTATTAGGTCATAGAGAGGTTTAACTCTCTCTGCATAATTTAGAATGTAAGTTCTTCCGAAATTCAGGAAACCTAGAATTGATTGTAAGTTTTTCAGCGTTCTTGGTGCTTGGATTACAGCACATTTCTCTAGGAAATTGTCAGCCAGGCTTTTGCCTTCACTTGATAATTCATATCCTAAAAACAGGACAGTTAGATGGGCAATTCTTGACTTTTTGAAGTTGAATTTGTAACCCTCTGCTGCGAACCCAAGTATTATGGTGTTCACTCTTTTCAAGTGAGTATCCAAGTCATCATCTTTTAGATAGATGTCATCGACATAAGATAATGCCTCATCATCATATATTTGTAGTAACTCTGTTACTCTCGCTGAGAATAATCCTGGGCTGTTCTTGAACCCCTGTGGCAAACGATAGAAATTTCTGCGAGCCATTTATTGAGAAAGCGGTCAAATATCTGCTTTCAGGTGCTATATTTTGACAAAAGAATCCATTAGAGATGTCTAATGTTGTTTTGTATTTTTTGCGCACTATGCTATTCATTAGTGCTGCACTGTGTGAGTTTTGTACTGCAAAAGTTTTGCAACATGAGTTTAGGTGTCTGTAGTCCAAAACTAGACGATATGAATCATCTGGTTTGGAGACAGGAAAAAAAGGATTGTTCATTTGTGAGGTGCAAGTTTCAATCACCCCCTGGTATTCAAGTTGATCTAAGATCTCCCTGACCTGTTTTTTAGCTTCTTGCTTAATTGGGTACTGCCTCTGTGCAGTTGGTTGAGCTTGTAACTGGATTTTGTGAGGAGGAGAGTCCTCATCCCATCCCACATGATTTTTATATAATGCAGGAGCTTGGGCTACTGCCCACTTTCTTGCATGTGTATATTTTTTATGAATTGGAATGTAATTTGAGAAGGCAGGCATAATCATTTCTTCGCCATGAGGGCACTCCCTGACAAACTCCGGTGGCCAGTCTTTTTCAGCTAAAAGGATGTCATAGCCTTTGGATAGATTATCCCAAAATAGACCCCTTATTTTCCTAGTCTTATCTCCCTCTATATGTAATGTTATTTCATATATTTTATGAGGTTTGCTAACTCTGGTATCTGCAGTTTCCACCTGAATGTATTCATTAGTGTCCACTGTCTCCAGATGATTCATCAGGATCTTGCAAGCTATGCTCACTTCTGCTGCGCTGTCTAGCATTGTCTGTACCCACTCTCCGTTTTTCAGCTGTGTCCTCAGTATCCTCGGCATGTTTGATTACTTTAATACTGGCTACCTTCTTCTTTGGAAATTGTAACTTTTTACTTTGATGAGCAGGTTCTTTGTCTTTGGACTTGACGTGCTCTTCACTGTGTTCTGACCGTCCTCTTCTTTCCGATTTCAGCGAGGAAGTCTGAAAAGATCGAGAGGGACGTGTATCAATATCTTGATATCTATCAGGTTTCTTCAAATTATCCCTTTTTCTAAGGTTGTATCTTTTCTCAGAGGGCTCCCTTTGGGGAGACTTGTGTCCTTGGTCCGGAGATCTTTCTCTCCGCCGAGGAGACCTTCCTCTGGACTGGAATCTTTTTTCTTTGGGAGTGGATTGTTTGTTTCCATCCCAGCTCTTTTTTTGGAGTGTTCAGATTATTTTTAATAAATACTTTTTCAGGATTTTCAGTTAGTTGGGGTTTCACTGGTTTCCCACCCAAACTATCTCTTCCTAGTTCGTAAAGGATTTTTCTATGATTCTGGCAAGTTCAAATGGTTGTTCTGCTATATCTGTTTCTTTCAACTTCTGGCGGATCCCCACAGATGCTGCTTCTCCTTTTATGTTGGATAACAATAATGCTGATACCTGCTTGAAGTCTTTCAGTAATTTCATACCCAGAGTTAAAGCAGGCTCTGGACCGTATTCATTTTGAATCTGTTTTAGCACATCTGGTATTACCGCCATGGACGGAACACCATGTGTTTTTGTGTAAATGGAAGCAAAGACTGTGCCCCAAGTGTCACAGTCCTCCACATGTGGTGCGATCCCCATTGGAAGACAGATAGTCAGAATTCTGTGTTTCTCAACAGGGGTAGTATCCGGAAATACTGCCTCTATTTGAGTGATTTTTTGTGCTAACCAGAATGGAATTTGTTCCCGTTTAATGGGTACCTTGCCTAGACAGGACTGTATGTTCTGTGGTGTGATTTTATTTGTGTTCCCCTGATGAGGGGTCAGCTGTGGAACATTAATAGTTGGTTGGACTGTTGAAGTCCGCATTACATATTGGACTAGTTGTCTATGTATTTTAAACAGTATTTTAAGCTGTGTTAAAAGTTCTGGTATAGACATTTTCTCAATGTCTGGATGTGGTGTGTAGCTGGTTAGAACCGGCCACGTTGCTCCTGGTCTACCTAGTGGACCGAGCCTGGTGATGTGGTTATTATGTTTTAGGGCGCCTTAAAACCAGAGCAGGTGCTCTTGGTATTTTAGTGGTATTTCCACCTCCTCGAAAGGAGTGTACTCTTCCGGAGGTTCCTCTATTTTGTAATAGTGGAATTCCTTTGTTCCAGCGTTTGCTGCTGGAAAGTTTATCCATGAATAGAATACCTCTGTCTGCCAATATTCATGTGCCTCAATTACGAATATGACTGTACCACCTCTCGATGTCAGTCCATTTTCTATAAGTTTTAAAGTTATAGTTTTTCTTATGTTGACCGGGATGAGTACTGCGTCCGGGTCAGTTTGCAGGAGACTTGTGTCATCTGCTAGGAGTTGAGCTGCTATTCTAGCCGCCTCCCTTTCTCCTTCGCTGTCTGACATTTTACTGACAGGAAGGTTTTTTGTTGCAGATCAGGTTTTCAAGGAAAAAAAGATTAGGTGCACAATATTTTGGAACACTGTATCCTTCAACGTTGAATAAACCAAAAACCATACATAGGAGTCTCCTCCTACTAAGTTTGGCGGATTTTTAACCTTTGACCCACTCCAGACGTCTTTGGAGTATTTATGGGAGAAAGGGTCTGTGTGAAAAAGCACGACTGAGTTACTCTAATGCCTTGCGTTAGATTTATCGCCTTACCAAACCGTTGGGCGCCATGTAGTGAAGTTCCTATTATCCCAATAGGCTCTGCGCATTGGAATAATATCTTCAATAGTATAGACGTAGGACAGAGGTTAACTAGGTCTTCTACTGACGATATTAGACTTAGGTTTTGTGTGCCAGCTAGCTCAGAGTTCACTAGAAACTTTCTCGAATAGGCGAGGAGGAGTTTAACCTCCCTGGATAGACAAGAAGGGATTTAGTTTCTGACAACCATAGAACATGACAACTTTGCTCTCCCTGATCAAGAGTATATCTCTAGAGTCGTGTGAAAACAAAAGACAGCTATTTTACTCAGTCAATACGTGCATACTTAGTTTCACCAGATTGTAGAGAAAAGAAGAAGGGCGTTTTCAATAAAAGGTGTTATGTATTGATCAGTCTCTTTTCTCATACAAGAGAAATGAATCGCTACAATTTCAATACTTAGGGTTAAGTAGAATGCATATAGTAAAAGCAGGATTATAAAATAATACTGTAAAAGCATTGATATGGTTTCTTAGCCATATGATACTTTAAAATGGATAAAAGATATACATGCATATATACATTGACTAATCGTACTCAACTAGTGCTTCTAACTACGCCTACCCCGGTGTACCTGACCTAAGCCTAATACATGGGAGGGAGTAAGTTGCAGTTTAAGTTAAGTTTGTTTTGCCAAGAATCTGACTCAAGAATTCTCTGTAAGGGGTTAGTCAGTTCAGTACCTGGGATTTAGAAGGCAGGAGGGCTGGTATCTCTTTCTCAGGACTCGGTATCCCAGTAACCCGCGAGGGCAAGCTGGAAACGCTGGAGGCTGGATTCCTCGGCAAGAGGAAAGGCAGCGTTTTCCTCAGCGCGTCAAAAAGGGAGGGGCAGCGTCCGTGGGCTCTCTGCATCAGCTGGGCTCTCCGGCAAGTAGTCGCTGCTCCATGCTCATCACCACCGTGTCTTTACTTAGGGCAGCGTCGGTATATTTATACCTGAAAGGTGCCGGGTTTGACGTAAGGATGGACATAAGACGTCAATAAGGATGTCATTTAGAACTGGTCGTTCTTACATTCTTTACAGGAGTTCTCGAACAAAATCAAAACAATAGAAGCGGGGATTTCCCAGGTTTGCTGGAGGCTTGGTTTGTTTAGAGAACTCGGTGTGCTTTCTAGGGGGCTGAAGGAATAGTGCTTGCTCAATGTGACAGCATGCGCTATGACTAATCTGAAAACGGGTTTCTGTGCCGTTGTATGGATATTAGTGAATTATAACCGGACAAGGGTCAGAAATAGGAGTATCGATAAAGGTCCCTAGATAAACATACTACACACTCTGGGCAGAAGTGGTATAGGCAGAAAGGCGTACAATAGACGCAACTCCACTCGCGACGAAAAGCGTCTCCGAGCGAGTGCCGCCTTGGAAATTCCAACGCACAGAACTGATGACTGTGAGAAGTTGGCTTCATATGTGATGTCCACTATTCTAGTGGGCACCTCATACTACACACTCTGGGCAGAAGTGGTATAGGCAGAAAGGCGTACAATAGACGCAACTCCACTCGCGACGAAAAGCGTCTCCGAGCGAGTGCCGCCTTGGAAATTCCAACGCACAGAACTGATGACTGTGAGAAGTTGGCTTCATATGTGATGTCCACTATTCTAGTGGGCACCTCATACCAGTCCAAACAACCCTTATGGTGATGGATGTAAAGTCAACCTTATAGACCAGCTATCCTTGTGGTAGCATGGACAAAGCAGTCTTGGGCTAAACTCAAGAGGGCATGTAAAGCCAGCTGTTTTACCATATGCAATCCCTTTAATACCAAATGAAAGGACACCACACAGGTTGTATATCAAAATATATATGTATTTATTTCTAACACAATCCGTTGAACTCTTTATGAGGTCAGAGGCACCAGCACATAACAAGATACTTGATTAAAATACAATAAGTTGCACAAAATACAGTAATGCCCTAGGGGCACTTCGAACCATATACTAAAATAGTGGTATAAGAACCACGTCATGAACAAAGGAAAGGCCTAGGGCCTGGAGAATCGCTGGGGCTACACTGTACTACCAATGGAAGGAGAGCAGGAGGCCCACGGGATGCGCGTGCAGTGTCTTTACACGCACGTAAGTTACCATTGAGTTATAATGGGAACAAAAGAAATGCAAACTAGTTCTTTTAGGGCACTTCCGGATGGACTAGGGAAAAGCTACTGAAACCTAGACAGTTGGATAGTCAATACCCACAGGAGTACCGATATACTCGCGTTACCTCACCCACAGGAAGCGGGTGCATAGGTGTCAAAGTGTGTCGGGTTTCGTCGCTGATTCCTATGGAGCCTTGGAGAAAGATGCTGCAGGCGACCAGGAGAGAAGTGTCCGGGTGGATCCAAGGGCGGATCGAGGAAGAAGAGTACCTGAAAGCAGAGGGGACAGAGTCTGGGTCACTAGCCAGTGACCAGGAAGGAACCAGGAAGGAACCAGGCGATGTCGAGGAGCAATCAGGTGATGTCGTGAAGCTGGTCTCTGCAGCCACGTGGACCAGGCGGTGTCGACGATGACCAGGAGTCAGACACGGACTGTCCCACGAAGGATCTCGCTGTTGGCGGTGTCGGCTTCCGGATCCGAGTCAACAAGCCTTGGCAAAGGCAACCCACGCAGAAAAGGAAGATGGCTTCTTAATCAGACCAGCAAGGTCTGAGGGGCTGCTCCTTTTCAGGGGAGCAAGGGCCAGTCTGAAGCAACCAGACCAGCAGTGTAATTCAAAGGTTTCGTCGTCACAGAGGCCACTAGCCAACGGGCAAGCGACCGGAAAGACGCGTCGAGCAGGAAAATGCAGAAGGGCCCCACGCAGAACTCGTGGAGTGTGGAGGGCTGATCTTCGGTGCAGTTGGTGCTCGGGGCGGGGGCTTCTCAATCCCCAATGCACAACTTCAAGGGTGCCTCAGAAGTTGCACGGAAAGCAATTCGCTGGCTTTCCAAGATGGCCGGTCCCACGTCTCTGCTCTGCTGTGACTGTGGATCGGGCTGTTGGAAGTCTGGGTCTTGTCAGGCTCTGTGCTCGGGCTCCAGCAGGAGCGTCGACAAAGCAAACCGTTGATCGCTTGATGGTGCCTGCTTGTGCAGGGTGGTCACTCCTTGACCACAAGGGAGATTCTTCAGTCTGCTACGTCGAGTAGGATGTCGAAGGTCCAGAGTTTCGCATCAGAGTTTCAGTCAGGATAAATCTAAAGTCTTGGGACTCAGCTCCTACCTATATACCAAATTTAGGGGCTGGATTACCTGCTAGGTCTCTCCTATGGGTGGGACCCAGGAAGGGGGTGGTTACACCCCTTTCCCTTTGTCCAGTTTCGCGCCAGAGCTGGGGCTGGAGTGCCCCAGGACCGGTTTGAACTGGACTATGCATGGGACACCTTGTGTGCCCCAGGCAGTGTCTCATTTCATTCAGCCCTCCCTGCCCCAATACACTATAGCCTGTCTGGGGTGGTGCTAGCACCTCCCAAGACAGGAAATCTATTGTCCAAGCCTTCCTCGTTGGAAGGACTCCCAGCAGCAGGAGGTCAGACTTGTGTCTGTGGCAGCAGCATCCATTTTGTGATGCTGAGGCTCTGGTTAACTTTAACCGGGATTAATGGAAGTAACATGTCTTCTCCCTCTAGAAGGGTGGAATGCTACCCCCGTCGCCAGAACTGGCGAGGGGGTAGTATTCCAAAGCGTATGACACCTTACACAACATGTTTTGATAAAGCCAAACCAGAGTTAGCATTTAATCGCGAGGTTCATAATGCACTTAAGAGTATATGGTATGGCTATATCCTAGAACAGCTAGAAGGACACGGTTCAGAAAGCTGCAAACAGGCTCAGCTCATGCTAGAGCACCATCTCACATAAAACCAAGCACTCTGCCTCCAGGATTGTTAAGGCCTGCCATAGGAGTGACTTTTAGGTGTATATGTGTCGAGATATAATGTTAGATATAGGTATACTCTATCTAAGCAAGGGGTGATTACACAACCTTGCCCCAGCTGAGTGATCAGCCAGTTGTGTCAGTTTGGATGGCCAGCCAGGGGTGGCAAAAGATATGCTGCAGCCCCTGGTAGGCCTTGGGTGCACCTATGTCCTGGGTACCTATGGTACACTGTACAGGGGCTCATAAGAGTTATCCAAATCCCAATTGGTGATGTACCTAAAGTACATGGTGTGAATTTAGAGAGAGAACAGCAGGGCTGTGGGTCTGATTATCAGGCCCACATCCACTTCCAAGTCGAAAACCAGTGAAGCAAAAAGCAAAAAGTGGGGTGACCATAGGAAAGCAGACCCTACTCTCCTACAATGAAATTGCGCGTTCTCTTCTGTGGCGAATAGATCTAACCAAGTCTCTCCCCACTGCTGAAAGAGACGTTGCGCCACGCCATTCGTGATCCATCATGCACCGACGGCTGAGTTCGTCCGCCCTGGCGTTCAGAGAACCTGCCAGTTGTTGAACCACCAGGGTCACGCCCTGATGCTCCAGCCACTGCCAGAGGCGCAGAGCCTCCTGGTATAGGGTCCACGACCCCACCCCGCCTTGTTTGTTGCAGTACCACATGGCGGTGGTGTTGTCCGTGAACACCTGCACTAAACTCCCCCGGACAGAAGGGAGGAATGCCTTCAGTGCAAGACGCATCGCCCTCAGCTCCAGAAGGTTGATGTGGAGCTGGGACTCCGCCGGAGACCAGAGGCCTCTGATCTCCGCCTCTCACATGTGCCCCCCCCAACCCTGGAGGGACGCATCCGTCACAACTACGTGCTCCGGTTGAGGTAGGGAGAGGGATTTGCCGCTGACCCAGTCGCGGTCCATGAGCCACCACTGCAACTGTCTTGCAGTGCCCTCCGAGATCAAGACATGGTCGGACAAGTTGCCCTGATGCTGGGCCCACTGAAACTTCAGGTCCCACTGCAGAGCCCGCATCCGCCACCGGGCGTGATGCACCAGAAGGATGCAGGAGGCCATCAGCCCCAGAAGCCGCAGCGTCAACCTGACCGAGACTCGGGATAAAGGCTGAAAGATCGGAATCAGAGCCTGAATATCCCGAACCCACTGTTCGGGAGAATAAACCCGAAACTGCGCCGAGTCTAGAACCGCTCCGATGAAGAGGAGCTTCTGAGAGGGACACAGGTGTGACTTCGGCACATTGATGGAGAACCCCAGCAGGTGCAGGAGGTCGGCCGTAGTCTGGAGGTGGCTGAGGACTGTCTGGGGCGAGCCCGCCTTCAACAACCAGTCGTCGAGGTAGGGGAAGACTAAAACCCCTAACCTGCGCAGATGAGCTGCGACCACCGCCATCACTTTCGTGAACACCCGTAGGGCGCTGGTAAGGCCGAGGGGGAGCACGGTAAACTGAAAGTGCTCGTGGCCTACCGTGAACCGCAAGTAACGCCGGTGGGCCAGCAGGACGGGGATGTGAAAATAAGCGTCCTGCAAGTCCAACGCTACCATCCAGTCTCCAGGGTCTAGGGCAGCTAAGACCTGAGCCAATGTCAGCATCTTGAACTTCTCCTTCCGGAGGAAGCCTTTGATGTTCTGTAGGTCCAAGATAGGGCGTAGGCCCCCTTTGCCCTTCTTGGGTACCAGAAAGTAGTGGGAGTAACAACCATACTCTACTTCTGGTCCAGGAACGCGCTCGATGGCCCCCTTGTCCAAGAGGGCCTTAACTTCCTCTTGCAGAAGTTACAAGTGATCCCCCGACACGCTGTGGTATTGCGGTGGCATGGCTGGAGGGGTCGTCTCGAAGGGGAGGGAGTAGCCCCTTCGGACAATTTGCAGCACCCACCTGTCCGACGTGACAGTGCGCCAGTTAAAGTGGTGATGGCGAACCCTGCCCCCCACTGGCGTCACATGGGCCTGAAAGCACGGACTAGGAGGTTTTTGAGGCGGATGCTGCAGGGGGAGGTGTGGACTGGCCTCGCCGTTGTCCCCGACCGCCGCCACGGCAGTTTCCACGGCCGCCACCGCGCTGTGTATTAGTCTTCGGTGCGTGGCTGGCAGCACGTGTGGGGGCGCCCCTTCCTTGGCCACGAAAGGAGCGAAAGGCACCCGTTTGCTGGCGTGGGGCCAAGAGGCCCAAGGACTTGGCCGTAGCCCTGGAGTCCTTAAAACGCTCAAGCGCATGGTCTGCCTTGTCGCCAAAGAGGCTACGGCCATCGATCGGCATGTCCAGAAGGGTGGCCTGGACATCAGCCGAAAAGTTGGCGGTCCTCCACCAGGCGTGACGTCGAACCGCCACCGCGGATGTGAGTCCTTTGCTCATTGCACCATCAGGATTCAAGCAAGCCGGGCCGAAGACGGCTGAAATGCCAGAAACCGGTCCCCGGAAGCTTGTTTCCTTCCCAGTGTAAGAATTGGCTTTTGTAGTCTGGTCTGCCCTGTTCCCATGATGCACTGGGCCAGGGACAGACTAATTTGCATACAGCCAGGTTCTGAAACTGGGATGGTGCAATGAGCTAAAAAACGGTGTTGGATCTAGCCCTGATCTCTTGACTGGGTGAGAGTATTCTGCTTAATTCAGAGACTCTGTCCATCACCACCCCTTGTTGTAAATATTTACGGCCATCGATCGGCATGTCCAGAAGGGTGGCCTGGACATCAGCCGAAAAGTTGGCGGTCCTCCACCAGGCGTGACGGCGAACCGCCACCGCTGGTGCCATCGCTCTGCCCAGTGAGTCCATGGTATCCAGCCCACACTGGATGGAATAGCGTGCAGCATCTTGACCCTCCACAAGGGCTGGGCGAGTTTAGTCCGGGCCTCCTCCAGACATTGTGGCAGCAAGTCCGTGACCGTGTCCCACAGAGTCTGGGTGCAGCGGCCCAAGAGGCATGCGGTATTGACTGACCGCAGTCCCAAACTCAGGGACGAGAACACCTTCTTAACGAATTGTTCGTACCTCTTTGATTCCCGATCGGGCGGAGCCGTCGGGAATGCGGTCTGGAAAGTAGAGGCCTGGATAACCAGGCTCTCGGGGTGGGGTGGGTGGACAAGAAGCAAGGGTCGTCCAGAGCCGGGTGGTAGCGTCTGGCCTCGTTCCTATCCACAGGATGACCTGTTGCGGGCTTGGACCAAGTGCCCAAAATAACGTCACACAAGGCCTCAATAAACGGGAGCAGAGACTCAGTCGAGCTTGCCTGCGGTTTAAGGACCTCAGTGAGGAGGTTAGTCCTCACGGCCGCGACGGGGAGCTCTAGTCCCAATGCCTGCCCGCGTCAACACTACACTGTAGGCAGCCCCCTCTTCCGTAGCCACGGTTGGAGGGGAGACAAAACTAGTGTCTGGCCGAAGTGTCCAGTTCTCTTGCATCCCCAAGCTCATATGTCCAGTCCTGTTGAGACTGGCACTCCTGTGCCAGAGGGTCCACAGACCCCTCCCAATCACCCTCGTCACCCATCACCTGAAAGTCAGGTTCAAAGGATGGGACCGGTTCGTGGAAGTAAAAGTCTCCATACAACGTCGAGAGTGGCGCCCAGCGGCGCCGCTCCGGCGCCGGAACCGAATCAAGGGTAGGATTGGGGACGGCGTCGCCGGGGGCGACACCCTAGGGGCCGGCGACGACCCGGATCCGGAACCGGATCCAGTGAGGGCCTGCGGCACCGGGACCGAAGTCGCCAGCGGCGCCAGGGCCGAAGCACCAGACGCGTCGGAGCCGAAGCGCCCGACCCGCTACGCCCTCCAGCTGGGACTGCTGGGCCCGAAGGCGCCACGGAGCCCGGCAGAGGAGGGAGAGACCTAATGGCCATGAGGTACCGCTAGACCTCCTCTAGCGTCGCACCGTGCCCAGGGACCGGAAGGTATGGGGCAGGTGGAGACGCCCGCGACTTCGTCGGAGCCGTGTGGGTGGTGTCACCCGAACCCCTGGCCGCATCGCGCGAGCGTCGGGGTAGGTCGGAAGAACGATGACGCCTTTCCGACCTCTCATGCCTCTTACCTGAGGACCTGGATGACCGATGCCGACTCCCGGAGCTACGAGGGCAGCGACCCCACGACCAGTCCCTCAACCTCCTGTGGGACCGGGACCTCGAACGGCATGGGGCCGACTGCCGGAGCTCAAGCCGCTTGCGGAACCGCTCCCGCCTAGCCTTAGACATCAGGGCCCAGCAGTCGGAGCAGTTTGGTCGTCGTGGTCGAGGCCTAGACACTTAAGACACCGGCGATGGGGGTCGGTAACAGACATCATGCGGCCACAATCGGAACAGGGTTTGAACCCAGGGGCATCCCTACCGGCACCATCAAAAGATCAAAAAAGTTTTGTCATAAAGTGACTAAGGGGTAGAGCTTCTCCGGATCTGCGCTAGCTGGCGCGGAAAAAAGAAGAACTGAATTCAGCGTGCGAGGGCGGCGTCTAAGTACTCCGGCGACGTCATTCCGGCGCTAACGACGCCGACGACGGACGCGGAGCCGCGGACAACGCCTACCGACGCGCAGGGGTATTGCTACGCAAAAGTTTCCGGATCCAGTCTGACGCCTGGGGATATTCTAAGGTAAGGAATCTATCACTAACGTGTGTCTTTCAGATACATGATCACATCACGTCTAGGTGTCAGCAAGCAGAGGAGGCGGCGCGGTATCAAAAAAAAGGAAGGAGCGGGGAACGCCATGATGGACGCACCCAAGAGCAGCAAAGCGGACCATCTGACAGCCATCCGGGTGAGAGGAGAGACATCAACCCTGCAGGGAAACAGACGAGGTCCAAAAGAGAGAAAGAACCGCCTTGAGGCAACGCATACCAGTTCAGCCTTGGAGATGAAGAGGGCAGTGAGACTCCCTCTACCATGACCCCGTCGGTCTGTGGCTCCAGGCAAAGGCCTTTTTTTATTTTTAACTTCCTCACCTCTGGGAAGGGGCGGATAGGACACAAGTAACCCTGTATTCACCCACCACGACCCCCTTTCACAAGAAGTGCAATAACACCGAACCATGAGTGACAAGGTTTGACAGTCCATTTAAGAGTTTTCTTTTTGGGTAAAAACCTGACAGTTTTATTATTGTTTTAACTCCAGGGACACCCCCCCCCCCCTTCCTATCTGACGGGACCTGGATGAGAAGATGACCCAGCACAGAGGCAAGACTTCATGGCAGGAGAGAGGACACCTAGGCCGTAGAGTTAATGAACTGATGTTACTTTGACTGTCTGCCCCTTTTCCTTTCTCTTATACATCCCTCCCTAAACCTCTTATGAAACACTCCTCCACCTATTGATTAAACATATGGTTTACACCCCCTTACGGCCTTGGCGTCCTGTATGAACGAGTGACCACAGTGCATTTTTCAATAAATCTAACACTGGCATGAGTGTGGGTTTACTGAGCCAAGAAGTTTGGTACCATGCTTCTCAGCTTTTAGTAAAGCCCCATTATGGAGCTGTGGAGTTGGTAATGACAAATTTTCAGCCCATGTACTCAATATGGCTTCACTGCACTTACAATGTCAGCGAATGGACTTGGAAACCATAGAGGCACATTGCTCATGCAGCAATGCCCTCGCCTGTGGTATAGTGCACCCAAGCCTTAGGGTTGTGAGGCCTGCCAAAGGGTGACTAACCCATGCCATAGGCCGTGTGTGTGGGCATGGCACACAGGGATGTGTGCCATGTCGACTCTTCAGTTTTGTCTGCACTAAAACACGCATCTAGCAATGGCAGTGTGTGTGTGTGTGTTAGGTGAGGGATCCTTGAGGGTGGCCTAATACATGGTGCAGCCCTTGGGGACCCTGCTCTGGTCCCATGGCCTTTGGTACCAGGGATACCTTTTACAAGGAACTTACATGTGTTCCAAGAGTGTGCCATTTGGGCAAACTAAGGCACAATTTTGTGAAAGAACAGGGCATACTCAGTAAGTGCTTCAGATATATGGCAAAAAGGGGGGGTGACCATGCAAAAAGAGGCACTTTCCTACAAAAATACATTGGGAACTGATGATAAAGTAACTAAAAACAAAAGTAGGTCTACAGTTAGTGGTAACAGAATAACTAAGGCCAGAAACACCACATCTATGTCTTGCAGGCTTATAGACTAAAAAATATAACTAAGAAAATCCCACTTTTTGCATGATCACCCCTATTTTTGCGGACTAGTATTGCAGTTTTTTTCCAACTCTGTGCATTGGACCACTGCTGTCCAGTCCCACTTTATGTGCTCTGATCAAACCCAGATCTTTTGACTGGGTGTGAGTGTTTGATTGGTTCAGATGCTCCGTCCATCACCACCCCCTTTTGTACCGCTTTTGGCCGCCATAAGTGTGGCAGGGTATGCTCAGACGCAAGTCCCTTGCTCACTTTGCCATTGGATTCAAGCAAGCCGGGCTGAAGACGGCTGGAATGCCAGAAACCGGTCCTCGGAAGCTTGTTTCCGGTCCTGGGAAGACATGGCTTGGCAGTTCGGGCTGGACTGTTCCCATGAGGCACAGGGTCAGATTGATTTGCATATAGCCATGTCTGAACTGGGGTGGCAGAGTGGGCTAAAGAACGGTGATGGGTCAAACCCAGATCTTTTGACTGGGTGTGAGTGTTTGATTGGTTCAGATGCTCCGTCCATCACCACCCCCTTTTGTACCGCTGACAACCTCTAAAGCATGGTAAAATGGAATACTTCCCAACTCTAATATTTACCTTCCCAGTTAGGGCTAGAGTACATGGTGCAGGAAACAAGAACAATGGCTTTTAACTCGTTCCGTGCTTGAGTTGGCCAACGCTGGGCACGACCAACGGCCGACGCAGCCCCGCCCACTGCGTAGAACGCCCACACCGCGGCAGAATGTCCGCAACGGCAAACAGGTTAAAGTAGATTACATGTGAAATCCAGCACCTATGGTGTCATCCACTTTGCTGACAAGTAAAAACATGGCTTTAGGCCTACGTGTGTAGCATGACTGCTGCATTTAAACCTGTAGACAAACCTAGGGTGAATCTCGGCTTCTCACCCTTGACCAAATTGTGTGAACCTGGTAATTTTTTTAATTTCGATTTCCCTCCTTTATCTTCTTTGTCACATATATGGGGACTTGAAATACAGTACTTCAGAATGCGTGCTATACAAAACCATCTCCTGTGCTTGAATGTAATCACTAATGGCATTGTAATGAGGGTGGGGCAGAAGTGGGAGGGAGCATGAAAGTTCCTAAATTCATGTTTCTAAACCATCACTAACAAAAAAAATTCTGAATGCACTGCTATAATTAGATTTACTAAGGTGAAATGGTTGTACAGGTGATGGAGCAAGGACTCGTATAAAAGACTTGCTCGGAGTCAATCCTCTCATATAATCCTGTAACAAAGTATTAATAATGTTTGTAATACTAATTATGCACAACATTCTGCATATTTCAAGATAGTAAAACACATATGCAAGCTTCCTCTAACAAGTAATCAGAGCGTGATTAAAGATGGCTGCTAACTTGGGAAAATGTACTGCCCATGCGTCAACTGCATGACGTCTTAATGTTTGGAGGGAAAATCCTGCTTCTACGCAATAGCATCTAATATGGCCGCTTGGAAACTCATGTGCTAAGCATCTGCCTTGCTGAAACTAAACAGAGTTATATACTGAGTGCTAATGCATAAATAGTTTTTTATAAGTAAATGGGATTAGAGTAGAGATAGGTGGTATACAGTGAAATCATTTTATTTTGAATGTAATACTTTGTCCTTTGACCTCTCTATTAGTTCATATTTGGGCCTCTGACCGATGCAAAAGTCTGACACCCACGTGGTTTTACCCACATGCGCAAGAGGGACAACTTTGTAAGTGAGCTCGTCTTGGGACTCGTCCAAGGACGTTCTCCACACATGTCCTGGGAACCAGCTGAACATCCTGAAGATTCAATAGACAACTGTTAAATTGTATACATTGTTGTTTATAAAGTTTACAAATATGGGTGGGAAATAAAGCTTGGGAGAACAAGTTAATGAGCGGGTACTTAAAAAAATGAACTAAGGAAAATTATTAAACTTAGCATGGTGTGATGATCATCCCCTCAGCTCATCCAATCAGTAATAAGAGTTTCATAAAGTTAAAACATTTAGGGGTGGTACATGCCATTAGGAAAGTATAGTTGAGGTAGTTAGTTACATTAGACGTACACAGTCAAAGCCAGAAAGCTGAGAGACCGAGATGCTGTCCGGATGCTGATCGAATACCTGAAGAAGCAGACTTAGAATTTCAAGCAAACTAGAATTAGAAGAAGATCGCGGAAGAATCGAGGAGGAAGTTAGTATCAGAGAGGGGTGAGACGCAGGCATCGAATCCAGAAGAGGTCTTCTATACTGTCCTACACGGTCCCGAAGTACCCGTCACCTGACCTTTCTAAGGAGCCCATTGCCTCTTGGCCAGAGGGGTCTGATTTTCGCACCATCCTAAGTAAATAGAACTCTGTGTAATTGTGTCAATGTGCTTTCTCGCTCTATCCTCTCTTTCCTGAGGTACTCGTGGTTGTAAATCTTATTCTAAATTAGGCAAATTGGGGGCGTGGCCAAGATGGCGGCATGAGAGGACGTCTGATACAGTGTCTCCTCGTCCTGGACCCCCTTAGCGCCCCTTAAATAGCTTCCTGAGCCCCCCAATTACCCTAAACTTTATCTACTGTGACGGGACGTCCTGCGGCCGTTCCAACGGGACCGGGCTCCCGCTCAGAGATCTCCCGGAGCCGCCGCTTCCCGCACGGAGCCCAGTCACGAGGCAGAGAGGGAAATGGCGGCCGGGCCAACTTTGTGATCGCGGCCGGCTTGGCCTCTTGCAACACAACGGGTACCCGCACCTGCCCGTGCCGCCTGCCGACACCAACGCGGAGCCAGGAGCGGGGAAGAGCATCGGCGACACGGGGCGGGGGCCGGGGCAGGTGTCGCACCCGGAAGCGGCGTGTGGAGCGCCAGCCAGGGGGAGCTGCAATTGAGGCCCAGGCTTTGGGCCTAGCACGGCGCCCCGGCAGGGTGCGCCGCCAACGTTCCGGACAGCGGAGGCCCAGCTCGGCCACAGTTCAGGCATCAGGCGGGCGAAGCCGGACAAGCTGCATCCCCGAGGGCCCCCCCAGAGGTGAGGAGCAAAGCGCTGGGCTGGAGAGGGCGGAGACAGAGCTCAGGGGGCACAAATCGAGCCCCCGGCGCGAGGCCTAGTGAGGCCTATCTGGCGCACTTCTCCCACACCCAGAAAGAGCAGCGGCGGTGGGCCGGGAGGGCCCCAGGAGTCAACACGGGGGTGCCGGCGCGGCCTGGCGCTGAGGGCCCGCACTGAAGAGCGGACAGTCGAGGGGTCGATGCCAGAGAGATCTGCCCAGAAAGTCTAACAGCGCAAAAGAGAGGTCTGGTGAGGCAGAGTGATGGGGGCCTATAGTGCCCGGGAGCTGCAGTACTGACGTTATACCTAAACAGGGGCCCAGGCTGGTCATAGGGCCACACGGTCTGTTCGCTATTCCCCCACAGCGGCCATTGAGGGGCCACCTGTTCGGACTTGGATCTGCGCAGGGCGCCAGCCCTGGGAGCGGCCGCTCTCTCCGGACCATTTGGAGATGCACGTGGGTCCACTTCTTCTTGGGGGCCTGCTGTCCCGCGCGGCGTGGAACTTGGGGACTGTGTGGAGGGAGACTCCTGGCGGCCATGAATCGCAGGGGAGGCCGCACCATCACCGACATGCTGGCCAAAAGCACCCTCAAAGGGGAGAAAAGCCCCGTGGTGACGGCGCCAGTTGGGAACGCTAATGTACAGGACAGTGATGGGCCCCCCATCACCAAAGCTTTTCCCGGAGTCGCTGTTCAACTCCCTGAGAGAGGATTTTCAAACCCTCAAGCAAGATATGGCAGGGGAACACAGAGAACTGCGTCGCGATGTCCATGGTCTTGGGGAGCGCGTAGTGGCAATGGAAGACGCAGATCGCACCAGGAGCGAGGAAGTTGAATTCCTACAGCAAGAAATCATCCGTCTCCACGAGCAACAGACCGATCTACAGGCGCACGCTGAGGATCTTGAGAATCGCTCCCGACGCAATAACATACGGGTCCGAGGCGTGCCATCCAAGTCCGAGGGAGACAATATCACAGACTACTTGCAGCGTTTGTTCCGGGAGATCCTGGGAGAGCCCGGGGACTTCGAGATCCGCATAGACAGGGCACACAGAGTGGGTCTGGCACGCCGGGCACCGGCCCCACCTCCAGACATTCTGGCCTTCCTACCTGACTACCCCCTGAAGGAACGCATTCTCAGAGCGGCGCACCAGAAGCAACCCCTCACATTCCAGGGACACTCTGTGGGGTTATTCCAAGATCTATCGGCAATTACTTTACAAAAAAGGAAGGCCTTTAAGGTAGTCACAGCGTTCTTACGGAGCAATGGGATCCCATATTCCTGGGGCTATTCCTTTAGACTTATCTTCAAATGGAAGGGAGCCCTTCATCAACTTCGGTCCCTGCGAGAAACATGTACCCTGCTGGGCATTGACCACGAGGAAGCGGTGGGGGAGGAAGGGACCCCTACGCACTCATCTTATCCGAAACCACCCCGGTCTTCCAGGGATCTTAAGGTCAGAAACAAACTAAAATAGAAAAACTGTATGCTCAGCTACTTTCAGCTCCAAACTCTAATGCGCCCCTCCACCACCCCGTGAATGGCTACTTGGAGAATGGTATGGGCCGCAGTACCTGGTCACTTCTACACACACAAATGACAAGGGGGTTATGGCGTTAACACACGGAGATGTGTGTCAACTGACCCGAGAGTGCAGTTGAAGTATGCAACACACATCTGACACTCTGGTTATGCCACCCATACATAAGATACAGGTGGGTGGTACCCCCTCACTTTTCAGCCCATGTTCCACACATAAGCCCACAGGCATACTCAAGACTCCAACAAGGCCTTCCCTAAGGCGCGTCCGAACCCCTAGACTTCCCCAAACCATGCCGCCTCGCAGCTCCCTTAACTACCCCCAGACGTACCCTCTCGAGAAGACACTCGCAACTGGTTGTCACATACTTTCAACAGCCTAAGTCTCACCTCGGATACTCACAAGGCCGTAAGCTGCCTCTTTCATGCAACTGCTATCGATAAGAGGTACCTGTCCAGTCCACATACCTTCGATACTCAAAACTAACATCACCGGCCTTGACGACAGCCACCCTCGCCCCATAAGCCACACACCTCACGCCAATGGCCCCGCCATACTCACAGCTGCCAGCTACCCCATCAGGTGCTTACTGTTGCTGTTGTACTCCCAGCTACCCTCCCAAACGGGTACAGCAGTCCCGGGTCATTCTAGAAATACTGAAAGACAGTGCAGCTTCGCAATGACAGCCGCCCAGCAGCCCACAAGATACTCACAGTTACACGGTCCACCCAGGCAGTCCGTTGGGTACTTGGGCTAACCTCCTCCGACTACAGTCCACCAGGTCCCCGAAGCAGCCACACAGGCGCTTGATCTGTTTTCCCAGAATGTTTGTTTTCACAGAATAATACTAGCTGGGAGCAACAAGTGGCTGCTCGAGGCGCTGGGTTCAGTTGAGCGCCTGCCTCCGGCAGAGACGGTCTGCATGTGATCCTAGATTTATGCAATCCGGGCGCCTGGTCAGGTGAGGGGGCAGAGGTCACCGGCCCAGCGTCATTAAAAATCATATGACAAAGTTTTGGGTTCTTGACAGTTGTAAAAAAAGAAGTCTGTCTGAAAGAGATTCCAGTTAACCAACATAAAATGGCTTCTTACTGCATCAGGTTGGAAGCCAAAGTGGTTTAGATAAACAACGAACCTTTAGTGAGCTGTAACCTTTAACTTGTCCAAAAGTCCAGATATGCACTGATTCCAATAAGGTGGCCTGTTTCCTGCCGGCCTCACTGCCTGTCAGTAAAATTAAAAAAGAAAACTATGAACAGGAAATCCTCTATTTTTTGCTGTTTTGAAATATAAACGTAAAACAGTTAACACTTGATGAAATAAACTAAAAAGTGTTTCAGAGGTGTCAAATTATTGTCTAAACAAAAATTTTAACTGACCGCTCTATAACTGTCATGTTCAAAAGAATATTGAGAATTTTACGCAAATTACTGTTCACTTACTAACACTTGACCCTGCACAAACTGTAAACAAATGGCCGGTATGTATTTCCGAGAAGGGGTTCGGCCCGGCCCGTGCAGCAGGCGGTGCCGGACCCCGGTTCACAGCCACAGAGACACTTCTATTCTTCGGCTCGTTAGAATGGGGGATTCTGACACACATGCAGATCAGCTTCCTGACAAAAGGGAGGGTAGCGTTGGGGGTCTGAGGTCAGCGCTGGCCCTTGGACTTGATTTACAGGGCCAGCCTGACAGTTGCACTCTTCATCCTTTCAGTGATGAGGCCCCGGGGAGCCCGAGTGCCCCACAGTAACCCCGGGTCCAGCTGTCCGGGCGCCGGGCCTGGCCTCTCGGCAGCGTGAAACCCGGAGCCAGCAGCCCTCAGCAGCACAGCTGTGCGCTCAGCGATCCCCGCAGCATGAAACCCGGAGCCAGCCCCCCACAGCAGCACCGCTGTGCGCGCTCAGCGTTTCCCGCAGCATGAAACCCGGAGCCAGCCCCCCACAGCAGCATCGCTGTGCGCGCTCAGCGTTTCCCGCTGCATGAAACCCAGAGCCAGCCCCGCACAGCTGTGTGCTCAGCGATCCACACAGCATGAAACCCGGAGCCAGACCCCCACAGCAGCACCGCTGTGCCTGCTCAGCATTTCCCGCAGCATGAAACCCAGAGCCAGCCCCCCACATCAGCACAGCTGTGCACTCAGCGATCCCCGCAGCATGAAACCCGGAGCCAGCCCCCCACAGCAGCACCGCTGTGCGCGCTCAGCGTTTCCCGCAGCATGAAACCCGGAACCAGCCCCCCACAGCAGCACAGCTGTGCGCTCAGCGATCCCCGCAGCATGAAACCCGGAGCCAGCCCCCCACAGCAGTACCGCTGTGCGCTCCGCTTTTGTCACAGCATCCTGTCCGTAGCACTTGCGGCCAGTCATCGCCACCTGGCCCCAGAGCTTCCTCGCTCACACATGCCTTCCTGTTTTCCACTCTTGCTCCGCCGAAGTGCGAACACACTCTCTGCTCCCCCTTTCCACCTGCCTCCGTCTGCTCTACAGCCAGGTAACTGATTCAGTAAAAAAAAAAAAAAAAACACACATTCATTGTATGGCAAAACAATCATGTTCCATGCAACAGGGATACTGCTTATCGCCAGGAAACGACCGCTCGCAGCCGGCCGGGGAGGAGGGGGGGCGACGGAGGCACAGAGGCGGAACGGGTACAATCTGGATATGCACGGGTTGGGGGGTATACAATGGAGGATTAAGACGGCGTGGAGGGACAGCCAACAACGGCCAACCTTACCGTGTTCATCCTGAGCTCCAGGTAGAAGGTGCCTGTGCACAGTGATGCTCCCGCCCCCTGAGCTCCCTGCTCTACACGGGCGCTCCGCCCTCCGCGGTCCTTTCCTGGAGGGGCTCGGGAGAGGCTGTCCAGGGAGAGAGGGGGCTGCCGTCCATTCACCGCACTGACTGAAGTGTGAGCCTGAGGACTCCGGAACCGCTCGCAGCCGGCCGGGCAGGGGAGGGGGGGAGAGGGAGACGGAGGCTGCTCAGACGCTGATAATTGGGGGCTTCACTCTTAAATGCTTTCTATAACATAGAATTAAACGAGCACTCACCGGAGGGCTCGACTTCTTCGGGCGGCGGTCATCCAGAAATGGCGTCACAAAAGCGGCGCCATTTTTGCGATTCGGGGGCGTGTTTTTTTGCTGAGTGACGGATGACGTCACTGATTAAACAAATGCAAAAAAACACGCCCCCGAATCTGCTCAAGCCGGGGCTAGAACTGAGTGACATTTAGGAGGCCAGCCAATGGAGAAGAGGGGCGGGTTCAAGCCCCCATACTGCAAAACATAAAATCTCGGACTCCGCCAATCGCGTGGGACGCTAGTCCGAGACCTAAAAAGGATAATGTTAATGAGAGAGTATAAGAGGTAAGGAAGCATTTGAGGGGAGTATGACCAATGAATGGACATCGAGAAGACAGTTCATTGCAGACATCAGAATTGTGTTATACTATCTTGAGAAAATGTATTCATACATCTAGGGGGAAAGATTGTTCCGCTTTTTTGGCAAGTAGCACAGCGTATGCATGACAAAAACAGTGAAGAATAGTTTCTGGCACGTACGCGAGAAATAAATGTGAAAAAGCCCATAAGAATGTGGCTAGAATGATTACGGTTAGGTACAGTGGTTTTGTTCTTGTTTCCTCAATGGCGTCATTCTGTTCTAATCAGTGTGGAGGCAGGTGGCCAGTAGTTCCCCCCCCCCCCCCCCCGAGTATTATCACTACAAAACTAATTGAAAATAACCACTGTTAACGGCAAGTATAACTGTCTCAATCATGGATAAAAAATAATCTATTTTTACATGTTGCCAGGTCAATAAGAATAACTAGGTGCGAGGTTTTTCAGCACCGTCATTTGGATAACTTCTAAATTTAGAACAGAGACACACAAGAATACAGTTACTAAACATCCATTTAAATATATTTTTGAAAATGCTCAGCACCTACAGAAAAATTCGATAAACTACAACTCGAGACGAGAACTGACGCTCTTCATTGTTTGCATTTAGCAAAACCACAATCACTTAGAAACTTTCAAGGTGTTTAAATAGCCTTGGGTGAAATGTTCAACACAATTGGTGCCAATTTCTTTCAAGAAAGTCGCTTTTTGGGAATACAGCATAAACACAGTAACACTGCAAATACATTCATGTTTACCTATATCAAAAAAAGCAAGCTGCATCATGGTAACAGCAAAGTCGTACACAAGCTGTAGCAATGCCATTTATAGGAATGTGATAACTACCATCGCTGTAACTGAGATTTGCGACCCCTAATGAAAGTGCCGTCAGCCGGCCGTGATCTCAGTGCAGTGTCACATGAAGGAGTGCGTTATGTTAAGTATCTTAAGTTCCGTTGGGAGGCAAAGTTAACAAGTGGGAGGGGTGGGGGGAGTGCACGCGACGCGCACTAAGCAGCAACTGTTTGCAGCACACACTCTTGCTTGTGGCGCGCAGCTGCGCATTCCCGCAAGCTGTATGCCGCCACTAGCACGACTATGTGCTTGGAAAAAGAGCTGTACGACGGCTAAAGGTCTCCTATGCAGCGCATGCGAGACCTAAAAACTGTGGGTGACCATACAAAAAGGCATTTCCTTACATCTGGCAACCGCAGGAAAGCCGAAATGGCTGATAAGTGAAACTTAACAGTTCCCAGGGCTTGCCGGTCTAAAGATAAAAACTAACAGCAGCACCTCCGATAGTGGTGCAGGAAGGAGGTTCACATGGCACATGGATCACCAGGTCACAAACTTTTACCAACAGCAGGCATATACATTTTGGTTAAGGGACTCTTTGCTGCCACGATGACATCACAGACCTCAGGAGGTAGACTGAAGACAACTGCCAAAGCTCAAGCTCCATGCATGAAGGTGGACCCTGAGCAGGCTCAGTTGCTGGACTCTGCACTGCTGCTACAACAGGAGTTCCTACCAAAGAGGCAGCCTTTTTGGAGGACCGATGCTCATGATCTGTAGTTTGGGATCCTTTGAAGGATGGAAAGAAGACATTCAATGCGAAGAGGACCGCTCTCAGTTACAGAAAAACTGAAAACTGTTGTGATTTCTCTGATCCCCACCGCCCCAAGAAGGCCACCCCAAACCAGAAGTGATGCATTGGTCACTGCTGTCAGCTGTGGGTGGAGAAGAGCATAAATAGCTGCTGGACCAATCACAATTTGTCAGCCACCACTGCAGGTCTTTTGCATTCTCCTTCGAAATCTGGACCATGTCAGGAAGGTAACTAATGCAGCTGGCACTTCAAAGCCTGCATATGCCATTTGGCGTGCTTTACATACAGGATGCAGGAGGCCATCAGACCCAGCAGCCGCAAAGTTAGTCTCATCAAAATCCAGGATAGAGGCTGAAACATCAGGATCATAGCCCGAACATCTGTGCTCCAGAGGGTAGCCGCGAAACTGCATGGTACCCAGAATGGCTGATGAAAGGAAGTTTCACAAAATCTGGCATACCAGAAATAAAATACGAACCGTGGGGAAGAACAGGGTTTTCACTGAACATGTATGAAAATCCTCTTTCCAGAAAGAAAAAGTATTTTCTAGAGTCCCCTCACCCACCAGGGTATCCCCAAGGTGGCATGCTTCATCATTGGGGTCCACTCAATCTGCTGCGGATTGAGGTGTGCTGCCCCTTACTGAACTACATAGGAGTACTAAGTTGTGGAAAATGTGTAGTGCAGCGTAAGTCGAGTGGAAAAACAAGAAGATAAAAATACCTAATTAGTCGGCTAATATTTTATTCCTGCCCCTAGTTGGTAGGACTAAAATCCGAGATTAATAATAGGGAAAGTCTAACTATAATGAGTATAGAGTCCCTAGTATAGGGTCGACATGTTTCAAACTGTCCCCTCAAAGCTCTTCTTCAGGACCACACGAGGACCAGCCCTGTGCATGCCACTCCTAAGCAAACCTATAATTAGGAATTTTTAAATTTTTTTTTTTTTCGGAGTTTTATATAGCGTGAACTTGAATCGAATCGGGTATCAGAGCGCTTTACATAGCACCAGTTGCTTTACATGAGGACACATTCATTTTTGTTAGGCACGGGGAGGTTAAGTGATTTGCCCAGAATAACAGGATGTTCAGCGTCATTGCCGAGACTCGAACCCAGATTCAAGGTCAACCGCCCTAGCCGTGAGGCTAACTCCTCTCCCTCTCCTATCTCTATAAAAAATGCATACAATGATTTTTTGATACATTTTAAAAAATATTTTCAAAAATATTCGCGCCGATGTGGATAGTCACAATGTCCCAGTGAGTATACAAGGGTTATATACACACACACACGAGAATACTTTAACTGTAGCTCTTTCTCTCCACTCCTGGTGAGCCTCTGTGTATCACTCTAATGTGCTAAAACTGCATGTGCTGGAACAATAAACTCAAACCTGTTGGCTTTGCCAGTGTTTGTTTTCCTTTGTGCCTGGCAGCTCCCCTACTCCAACACTGCTTCCAAGCCTCTTGCATGTCTTCATACACAATCCAAAACAGCTGGCATTCTGTGTGCAAGTCTCCATCCACACGGACAGTTATATTTGACCTTTTTATCTTTTAGGAAAAACATGAAGTGATTATTGCCTGTACGAGTGCGAGCATCCACATGCATGGAATAAAATATTTGATGATTTTTTTTTTTACTTTAATAAACACCATTCAAAGATGGTAACCTGTGAAAAAATATTTGTAAACAAAACAGGGCTGGCAAAGACAAAAGACTGGTAACCAAAGCCAGACCTATTGACTTTACCATGAATTGCTCACTCTGCAGTGTTCCGAGTTGTTTTTGATAAGTGAGTCAAGAGCTCACTTTTGACACTAACCATTACATCTAAGCATTTTTCACAATCTAGCTGTAACTCTACTTCACCAACACACCGATAATTCTTTACCAACACTCAAGTGACCAACCTTGAACTTGGCAGTATCTATATCTCACACCTCTATACCATTTGCTCCAGTAGCTAGTGAAGTGACCATCTGCAAGACAGCAGTATTTCCTCTCACTACCACTAAAATAATCTTTTTTTTTATGTTAAACTTGATTTACTATTTTAGTACATTATATCGAAACAAACACGAGTGCTCACGGCCTTATCCGCACCAGCATAACAATGGAAAATTGGTGACAAAAGTTAAAGCCAAGACCTAAAGAAGCCAGAGAGAAGAGAAAACAAAAGGAAATTCACATTTTAACATTCGTGATATCAGTCCCGGTGGCCCGCCTACCGCTAAAATAATCTTGATGTAAATACTGGTTAGTACTCTTCCTTTTGGTAAGAAATGTACATTCTCAAAGCATAAAGTTTTCGTTAAAACAAAAGGAAAATGTTATTTTTCAAAATAGAAAAATGTCTGATAGAAACATCACAAAATGTATAATGAAAACAATAGAGATAATAAAGACAAAAGGAAACTATTAAATATTTACTTTCAAAGATCGTGACAAAGACATAGAAAATAAGATGAGGAAATAATACTTATTTTGTGAACAATAGTTGGCGGTATACACTTACTTTAGCCAGTTATTAAAGATATCCAAGAGGGACGCAGCATTAGGATCCTGATCTTTCTGTCAAAACAAAGATATTAATATGAATGAGCCAAAACATTAATAAGGAAAACAGTGATAATGATATGAATGAGCAATAATGAAAATAGGAAACAAGCATTGACAAAAGCAAAAAGGTCTTGCCTATGCCAGAGATATTGGCCATAGGCAAGACTTGCCAATGTGTTTTAGCGATGTTGTACACCAGCTTGGCTGCTGTTCAGCATGGCTAAAAGTTAGTGGTGGAGAGGAGAGTGTCGTAGAGTGATGTGGCATATAGTGGAGTTGTGTAGAGTGGACCGCTGTAGAGTGACTTGGCGTAGTGTGTTGCAGAGTATACTGACAGAGTGCAGCAGCATAGAATTCTGGGTCAGGACCAGAGGCTCAGATTACGCCTTCTTCCTTCGCTTTATTTTCACAGCAGCCACATTTTAGATCAATAATAAAAACTACATTTCTCATGAACAAGAGGGAAATAGAAGAGTACTGTTACACAAGTCCTTCTACAATGTCCACACTCCAGTCCCAAGTTGATCTTTCTACTCTGTCTACTTTTCCTACTTTTCTCCTGTTTGGGGCGGTGTTCTAATCTATTTCCACAGATTCCTGCGGTCGTGGACGTGCTTGAGTACTATACGCAACCTTTTGCCCATGTGTGAGTGCGGTGAAGTCCGTCTACCGCTTGGGGGCACTGTGCCCTCTCCATGGGCAGCGCAAGTCAGGCACCTGAGATAGAGTGCTGACGAACACTGTCCTGTTGAGATTCTAGCCTGTCCCCTGCCACCCGAGTGACACCCAAATTGGGTCTGTGATTCCCCTTTTCTCTGGTTTACGGCCCACTAGGATTTGTACTGTTTTTGTAAACTTCCTGCGGGGTCATAAAAGCGGCTAGTGGTGCTGCATGGGACACTGTATTGGGTGATAGCCCATTGATAGGGCTCGGTCTCTTACATTGTGAACCTTTGGCCACCCCAACTACCCTGGGCGTCCTCAGAGCCAAATTCTGCCACACACTCTGTGCTTGAACTCAGTGCACCCTCAGCACTGAAGTTGCCTACTGAGTAGGGTTTCTTCCTGTGTGTGGTTTACTTACCAATCATGTCGTCGGAGCAGTTCCAGGACTCCTCCTTGTCCTTCTACCCAAGGTAAAACGACGTCTATCAGGCAGTGGACGACTTCATATACAGGACTGTGAACCAAGCCATGGCGCCGTTGGAGAAGCGCCTCCCTGCACAGATCGCGAAAGAGTGCACTAAATGGGACAATTGCACGCCAGCTCCGCTAAAGCCCCCCAGGTACCCCAGGACCATGCCCCCCCCCCCCAAACAAGCAGTGTAATTCTGGACTGGACGCAAACGCTTTTGCATGACAAAAGCAGGCTTACCTAGCGCAGGTTCCCCCCACAAACAGTGCCAGCGGCCCCTGTTGATAGCTCCCCCATCACCCCAGACCCCCAGAACACAGGAGATTCACTTGGGGACACAGATTACGAGGGACGTCCCTCTAGACCATGGCTCTCAACCCAGCCCCCTCCTGCCCCAGAGGGTGTTTCATTAAGAAAAAAAAAGTGGACCCGATAATTGGCTAGGGACCACGGGTAACAATTCTATTAAGAGGAACAATGGTCCTTAGCAGACTGAGGAATGAGGAACGAAAATACAATATAGGCCACAATGGATTACTATATGAATCCACTGACCAGCCGGACGTGGAGTTTTATTCAACTATAATTAGGAATATAATCAGCAATTTCTGAAACACAAGTTTCTATGATAGGGCACAAGCCTGTACCCTATATTGGGAAGGAAGTGTGGAAAAACAATACAAAAAGTTCAAACATAAAAAGGTAACAAAATTGCAGGCAAAGACTTTGAGCTAAGGTAACTCGCATGTATCGTACTCTGTAGCGAGTTTAACCAAAATAGGAACCTCAATAATTAGACACAATGGAGAACTGTGGTGCTATTTACAAGTGTCGACGTTTCGATCCCATGCTCAGTAATTAACGGGATCATCATCAGGACTAAATCATAACATTTGCCTGGAAAAAATTGGTAAAGGCCAGTGTTAGATAAATGGCACTTGCTCTAGTCAATTGAGAGTCCGGCGCGATGGCCGCTGAAGAAGATTTTGAAAAACCATAAACTTAAACGGCACTGTGGGCCATTTAGTAGCAATTGAAGGGGGCTAAGTAACCCGTGCTTTCCAAGTGATATTGAGCGTCCAGAGATCAGGGCTCCTGGTCTCCTGATGAAGCCCGCTCAGTTTCGAATAGGATGGCTGGAAACAGCAACAGTCTGCTCTCCTTGTCAATGGCACGATGGCTTGTAGCTGCCGAGTGTCGACTTGATTTCCGGTGGCGCTAGAGAGCAAGAGCAGAGTGAGCAGAGTGCAGCCAGAGGAGGAGCAGTGACGGAGGCGGCGGTGAATGCGAGCTAACAAAGCGCCGAAGCCTCGAGAGAAAGCCGCGAAAAAGCTGCAATAACCAAATACAAGAACCGGCGGTGAAGCGGCGGTGAAGAGCCGCGGAGAGAGCTGAGGGAGAGGAATCCGGCGAATTCGGGCAGTTCCGGGCGTTTTGGGAGACGCCGGTAATTACACCACCGTTGAGCCCGTGCCTGTCCCGAGCCCTACGATCCTCAGGGGCAGACTAGTTTCTCAGGTTTTCTGTCTCTGCCCCACCTTTTCCGACGAGCCTGTGAGCAATCAAGCAGGCAGGCAGGAGCCCAGAAGCGCGGTGCACGGAACAGAGTACTGAGTACAGAGAGGAGAGCCGTGCCAAGCTAAGCCTGCCTGTCCGTATAGTGAGAGAGCACGAGTGAAGACGTGGACGCTGTGGACACTGGTCACGGGCCACGGAGTCGAGGCACTGTGCCCCCCCCCCCCGACTAACCTTTGGCTCCGATAGCCGCTTCACAGCTGACCGACTAACCGGCTCCATCCCAGCATCACAGCACTGCCTGTTCCATAAGTGTTATGCAACGCAGCGCAGCGCTTAAAGTACAAAAGCACAAGTGACGTTCTTTAAAAAACAAGAAGCCACAGTCGTGAATAACTGGCATCTTGTACAGGGGGTGAGTGGCACCGGAGGGGTGGTTTCTACTGACAGCACTGTGCAGGGTTTACTGGACCTCCTCCCTCCTCTTGGCCGACATCAGCTTTTAGCCATCATGAGATCAGGCAAAGAAAGACGAAGCATTTCTACAGTAGTGAGCAACCGGAAGAAGAAAAACAAGTTACTTAATGCCCCCTCCGACAGCCACGAAAAATGAACAAGGCCAACAAGATCTGGCACAAGCATAGAGGATGACATTTTAGTTACCCTTGAGCATGAAGCAGAGGGTTCAGTGCTAGGTCAAACCGACCAACAAACTTATAACCAACAAAAATTAAAAAAAAACTCTTGTCCAACCGAAAATTTTCTCCAAGTTTGCCTTTGTAAAAGATGCTGGGGCTGTGCTAAACCATTTGAGCACCATTCAGAAGGGCCTTCCCTCCCCTTTGCTTCCGGAAATAATCATCTTAACAAAACACGACGTCGCAGACTCGGCACGAGCCTTACAACCAGCATCGGTATTGGCGAGTCATTTGGTCAACGAAAGTCCACCTAAACCTTACAGAGACTCAACGCCCACCTCAATTACAGTAGTCTTCAATGTTCTGAAACCGACGGAAATAATCGCAGGCGGCAAAATAAAAGTTTTGAAGCGAACAAGGACGCGAGCGTGGCAAGAGAACCAAGAGCAGATGAGCCCGACGATCAAGCCAAAGAGCCTTATCTCAATGAGTACTTAGAACATCCATCATCTCAAAACTACTCATTCCACTCCACCCCAGCAAAAAAATCACAGCGGGAGTCCCCTGATCCGGCTTTGGAGTTAAATAGCTTACACCAAATAAATCATCCTGGTCCAAACATGATCCAGCACGTGTCACTAAGACCTGCATACTCCGCTGCTTTGGAGCCAAACACCTTACCTCAAGTGAGACCTTCGGTTTCAACTACTACTCAGCACCCAGGGTCAGCATTAGCAAACAGCGCATTCCCCTTGACAACTGAAGATTGGGAGAAAATGGCGGATACACATGCCTAGGGAAAAGGCGTCATACCACCTCATGACACAGAAATCAAAATGGCTGATTACCCAAAGACTCTAAACACAGAAGAGAGTGGTCTTTGGGCATCACTGCTAAACACCATGAACCTCACGACAAAAGCAATGGAATACCATTCGGACAAGATGGATATCCAACTAAATCTGCTAACCCGCTTAACCACCCATGTCATTAACATCGACACTAAGTTATTAGATTTGAACGAGTTGATCAAAAGAATTCAATCAAAAACCAATCAACCCACCAAGCTGCACTGTTACTCAATCATTGATAAATTATCATCCTTACCAGATGTAATGAGTGAGCTCTTAACTGACATAAAATCTGTAAATAACTCCCACAGAGCAGCATGGGCAGTAGCAAGCAAGGAAAGAAAAAACCCAGATTGCGAGACAATGGAAAAAATTAAATCTGTGGTTATTCCCAACGTCACAATGGCCTCAAACAACTCACTTAATCACCCTAAGGAACCGAACGAACAGAACTCACAACAAACGGGAGGCGCACCCAGGCTCCGGCAAGATGAAAAGCAGCAGAGTACAACCAGAGAGCCGTCCGCCATTGTGGAAAGCGGGGAATATATATGCAACAAACAACAGTTTGCTAAACAAAGAAGGAAAATGAAGAGAAAAGGGAGAAGGGAGAAACATGATGGGCTCTATAAAAACATACTTCCCACAAGCAAACAAATCGCTGCCGGAATTAGAGAAAGAACAAAGAGGCACTAAGGACGAACTAAGCCAAAGGTCTAGGGAAAGCCCTCCAACCTCCCCTGCTCTTATAAGCCCAGAGGCAACGTCTGCCAAGAATAAACCAACAGAAGCTGATTTTATAAGGGGATCAGCTGAACAAGCTCGTGAACAAGATGACTTATGGGCGATAAGCAATAGTACAAAAAATCCCTTCTACTTCGAGTCAACGGGGCTACAAACTGCGGACAATCTGGTGGTACAATCAACTGGAGGAACTAATCCTTGGGATACCGCCATCTGTATCTCCTCATCAGCAAGGAAAAAAGAACCCAATGTAATTTTTGACAAGGAATCCCTGATCCAGAGAGAGCAAAACCCAGGATCAACCCAAAGCACAGTCCTCGAACTAATACCAGGTCAAAGGCAGGACAACAAGTACGAACCCTGTGACCCAACTGCCAACTTGGGTCAGCCGACACAAAGAGAGCAAGCGCCTCTAGACTACAGTAATTGCAAGAGTATAGCACGGGTATCAATTGCTAACTCGGGTCCGCCGACCCAAAGAGAGCAAAGCCCTCAAGAATATATTAATTGCAAGAGCACAGAATGGGCATCAAATCCCGAACAGCGGCAGGAGGCCACCAACCACGAAGAGCCTAAAACAATACTCTTCATTCCTGACTACAGATCCAAAGGCCGCGAAGATATTTTAAACCGAAGGAATATCTTACGAGTCCTGAACTCGATTACATCTCTAGTTATGCTAACTACTCAAGATTTGGAGGCTGTCGAATTCATCACACTCAAACATCTATCAGAGCAGGAAATAACAAAAACAATCTGGAACTCTGGAAAATTGGCGAAAAAAATCTTGAGGAAAACCAATTAAAAGCATGGGGGATTCGAATCAAACCGTTCTTCAACCCAGGCTACCCAGTTCCATTACTCCGCAATCTCCAAGAAAATGTTAACTTGACTGAGCAAACGCCGCCCAGATATTCCCATAAAATCCATACTGAGAGGAGCACGAGGAAGCTCAATTGAACGAAAGGCTGGTGCACCCCTTCTGCAAAAAATCAATGGTCTTCCGACCCAAAATCAAGAATGGGACTGGATCGCAAAAACAATTAACTCCAGACAGTGCAGCCAATGACAATCTGCAGAGCAAATCGGTACCCCCTCAAATACAAATCGGTCGCTTAAATTGTGTTCTTGGAACATAAACGGACTAGGAGCAAAAATTACCAACAAGGATCTATTGCTATATTTTCAGCAGTATGACTTAATACTGTTACAAGAAACCTGGTCAGCAGAACCGCTCCATCTTTAGGGCTTTAAAACATGCCACCTCCCAGCAAGGAGAACCTCAAAATTCGGTCATGAGAAAGGTGGTTTAACGATATACACCTCGATACAAACAATAAACCACGCAAAAGAACTGCTAAATAAAAATACTTCGGGAACTGAAAACGGGATCACTGCAGTCCAGCTGGAAATATCAACACCGGGATCCAATAGGCAAGAACTAATCCTGGTTAATACCTATCTGTACCCAAAGGGGAAAAAAACGGCGCTACTGCCCTGGTGACAGAACTGAACAAACTAATAACGGAAGTGGACAATCCGAACCTTATTGTGTCAGGGGGCAAACAAACAAATTTATCAAAAAGCTTACCAGAAGACTTAACTAATGTGGGTCTGATTTCGGCAAATGGGCGATCGCCGAGGGACCGTCCCCAAGCAGCAACCTTCCATAACTCGATCACATCATCGGCGACCGACTACACCTTGTCTTTTTCACTGTTCGTATTAGTACAAGACTTTAAAATCAGAATATCAGACTGCAGCGACCACCTCCCGCAAGAAATGACACTGAGGGCACAAGGGACAGCGCTAACATTTCTAGCAAATGGCCCAAAGCTAACTACCTCAGCAAAATGCAATAGAATTAAGTGCAATACTAGTGACCCAGATCGATTAATGCAAGAAGCAAAGATGTGCTTGGAAAGTGCTGCTGAGCTGAACGATAACAAAATACTCGCCTAGGAGTCCTTCCTGAAATCCTTTGGCCTAAAGAACACTAAGCTCAATTTCGTTAAAGAAATCGACGTACGGACATGCCAAAAAAAAATATCGCCCTGCCCGATAAGCAACCCAAAAAATTACCCTCAATCCTCTTTAACGCCTAATTTAAGGGCAATAAAAACAGCCATTAACAGAACACTTTGCAAGCTGCGGAAAGATGGGAGTGACAATGACTCAGTGTCTAAATTGAGATCACTAAAGTGCAAAAAGAATAAAATCCTGTGGCGAATCAAACAAGAATCCGCAGAAAAAACTTGGGCAAACCTACTCTATGATTCAAAAAACAATAACAGTGCAAGATTTTGAAAAACTGTTAATAAAATAGATAATCCGAACGCCCCTGGAGTGAACTCCCACATCACAGAGGTAACCTGGGTAAATTACCTGTTCAGACACTTTAATGATGAAGTGCCAAGCAAGGGCCATCGAAATCCGGAATTCTGTAAGCCGATCGCGACGGCCCTAAAGCCTCCAGTTGAGGACACCAACTTCCCAGGTTTGATTGAGCAGTTGAAGGGACGAATTGTGAAAGGACGGAAGGAGGGAGCCCCAGGCCCAAATGGAATCCCTCCCATTATCTATAAACAAGATCCAACCTATTGGGCTGAACAACTGCTCCCGCTCTTTGTAGAAACCTGGAAGGCCGAAAAATTTCCGTCCTCCTGGAGGGGTTCAATAATAGCTCCATTCTATAAAAAAGGCAACAAGAATGAGGCTAAGAACTACAGACTCATAGCTCTTATAGATATAGATGCAAAATATTTTTTCAGGGCTACTCTTGGAAGAACTAACCTCCTGGGCATCAAATAAAAAATTAATCTCTATCAACCAGACTGGATTCCAAAAAAATCTAGGAACCTTGACAAACATTCTAGCCCTCTCCCTGCTGATAGATGCTGCCATTAAACATAAAAAACCATTATATGCGTGCTACATCGACTTCTCAGCCGCTTTTGATAGCATTGACAGAGGGAAATTGTGGTCAAAACTCTCTAAGTGGGAGGTGGACTCCAAACTGCTCAACTTATTGATCTTACTGCATTCAGACACCTGGATCCAAATAAAACTGGGGGCCGGCAACTGTTTATCAAAAGAAATTCCGACAACAAGAGGGTTGAAACAGGGGTGCGTCCTCGCACCGACCCTGTTCAACCTTTTTATGTCTGACCGTTCTAAAGACTTAGACAATTGCAACCATCATGCCCCAAAGCTAGGGGGTCTTACATTGTCGAATGTATTATATGCAGACGATCTGATACTAATCAGCCACACCCCAGTAGGCCTGCAACATCTTATTAATACAAGTACATTTTCCGTAAAAAACGGCCCGACCATAAATACGCAAAAATCGAAGGTGATGGCTTTTAATCAAAAATCAAAAAAGCAAACATTTCAATGGTCTCTGCATGATCTCAAAATGGAAACAGTTAAAGAATACAAATATCTGGGGATAATTTTTGATTCCAAAGGCTCATTCCAGCGACATGCAACAACAATAAAAAACAGAGGGATTTCACTGGCCATCGCTTTAAAAAATATCAAGAACAAAATAGCGGGCCCAAACTTAATCCCCTTGCTGGACATATTTCGCGCAAAACTGCTACCATCAATAACATATGGCAGTGAGTGCATGAGAGGGAGAGACGAGGACACTTTAGACAATGTGATCAGCAAAACACTCCGAATACTCTTCTCACTCTAGATAGTGCCCGAAGGGGCCAACTAACACAGCTCTGGAATCAAAATGGCGTGCGAACTCGCAGACAAGCCCTGTTGATCAGCTTCAAGGGAGAAGATATCCAATTAGCCTGCAGACTAGTGTGCTTCATGAAAACAGTTAACACGATCCAAAATCCAGAGGCCAGCGATTGAACTTGACTCAAGAAGACCCACTTTTGCACTTTAAGAAAACTCTCTTTTGACTAACAAAGACTCAGTAAATGTTGAACGTTTTTTTTTTATACAAATGCAATGTATTGCATCAGTTTGCACGGATCTTTCGTCCATATTTTTAACTTTTTTATTGTTTTTAACTGTTTTTGTAAAACTCTTGATCATGTATCTCCTCCAGTTTTTTTAGAGTCATTGCAAAGATTTTTATTAATCACGCAATAAAGTTTCTTCCTTTAACACTGGCCTTTACCAATTTTTGTCATGCAAATGTTAGGATTTAGTCCTGATGATGATCCCGTTAATTAATGCGCATGGGATCGAAACGTCGACACTTGTAAATAGCACCACAGTTCTCCATTGTGTCTAATTATTGTGGTTCCTATTTTTGGTTAAACTCGCTACAGAGTACGATACATGCGAGTTACCTTAGCTCAAAGTCTTTGCCTGTAATTTTGTTACCTTTTTATGTTTGAACGTTTTGTATTGTTTTTCCACACTTCCTTCCCAATATAGGGTACAGGCTTGTGCCCTATCATAGAAACTTGTGTTTCAGAAATTGCTGATTATATTCCTAATTATCGTTGAATAAAACTCCACTTCCGGCTGGTCAGTGGATTCATATAGTAATCCATTGTGGCCTATATTGTATTTTCGTTCCTCATTCCTCAGTCTGCTAAGGACCATTGTTCCTCTTAATATACCAGAGGGTGTTTCAGACAGGTTAGAACCAGATGACATCGTCCATCCCAGGTCCGCGGACTGGATTCAAGGGGACAAGGTGGTCAAGTACGTCGCGAGCCTTCTACACAAGCCTATCGAGAAAACAAGCATTGGCATAGCCAATAGGTCTCGCTTGTGGGACCTTATAAGTATTTTGTTTTGCAGCACAATATCCTTGTTACTAAATACTTATAAGGTCCCACAAGCGAGACCTATTGGCTATGCCAATGCTTGTTTCTACATCCAGCGCCTCACACCGCAGTGTTGTTCCCTTTAAGTGCATCTGAAAAACAGGGGGAAAGAAGAGAGCACGTGAAACTACCAGACATAAGGAGGCAGAAGATAGAGAGGGGGGAGAGGCTATGGGCGGAAAACGAGAGCAGAAAGGCGGGCGGGGAGCGCGAATTGTCGAAGGAAAGTCAAAGAGAGTGGGTGAAAAAGACGGGGGTGCGAAGAGAAGCTGCGCGGAGGAAGGAGGGAAGCGGAGACGGGGGAGAAAGAGAGAAGAAAGCTGAACAGGGAGGGTTTAGGAAAACAGACTGGAGGAGTGGGGAGAAAAGGACGAGAGGCTGCGGGGGCGGTAGGAGAGGAGGGAGGCATGGTCCGACAGGAGAGGGGAGCGAAAAATAAATGAGCGGCAGGGTGGGAGAGAGAGAGGGATAGAGAGAGGAGGGGTAAAGAGCGCGGGAGGCAGAGACTCTGTTACCAAACATGGCGCGTGTGCAATACGAGACGAGCGAGCAGCGAGGGAGGGGTGAAGGACACTGCATAGTTTGCTGAGGTTGAGCAAAGCTGGTTTACAAATGTGGGCAGTTTGTGAGTAACGTCTGTTCCAAAGCACGGGAAGAGATGAAACCATGCCAAGAAACTCGAGGCTCGCCTCTCCAGGAAAGGGCCGGGTGCCCCATAATGGGGTCTGCGGTGGGGAGTTATACCGCACACAGCTCTCACAAAACGGCACGGTTCACTCCCACGAACTTCTGCAAGCCCTGGAGAACCAATTATGATGAGAGCTGGATTAAAAACAGAAGCAATATGCTTTACCCGGGCAATGAACAATTAGTTCCCGTACCAAATCGAAAGAAAAATAGAAAATTCTGGTGTGGGAGGAGTGCTGCTACGGCAACTGCTACGGCCTGGGGAGAGGGAGGAGAAATGAAAGGAAAGGCTGTGTTTGCGGGGAGAGAGAGGGGAGGTGCTGGTGTGGGAGGGGGGAGGTGCTGGTGTGGGAGGAGTGCTGCTACGGCAAGGCTGTGTTTGCGGGGAGAGAGAGGGGAGGTGCTGGTGTGGGAGGGGGGAGTTGCTGGTGTGGGAGGAGTGCTGCTAGGGGAGGAGAAGCCCTGGCCGTGAATGCTCGTGCATGTTCACGTGAACTGCAAGAAAACACCGGGCTGAAAGCCCTTAGTTTGAAGAGGATTTTGCCGACATGAATTCTCGCTCCGCTCGATGCGCATGCGCGCATCGATAGGTCGCGAGACCTAAAAACTCGCAACCGCCTACGGGCAGAGTGTCCTCGTCCCAGTTTAGAGGGGAAGTTATGCTTACAACAGATATTGATCAAAGATGGCAACATTCCTGGACAAATATGTGTAGGACCCTAAGAAGGGTATTGACAGGTCCTGCAGGGGTTAGGATTCATCATAAACAAGAAGAAATCCCTCCTAACCCCGGCCCAGTGCACAACCTTTTTGGGGTTTGCAATAGACTCCATTTCCTCGACTCCAAGTCTTCCAGCCCGTAAAATGGCGAAGATCAGGCACGAGCGGCGCCAAACTTTGGCCAAGTCACACACTTCGTTGCACCAGCTTACTCGCCTAGTGGGTCTTCTCTCCTCCTCGATTCAGGCCATCATTCCCAGTCCCTTGCACTACTGAGCGATGCAGCGCCTCAAGGCGCACCACCTCAGGTGGGGACTGACTTATTCGCAATCAGTTCCACTTACGGCAGAAGTGAAGGAGGAGATGGTCTAGTGGCTCACACACATGGAGGTGTGGAACAGGAAAATGAACTTTGGTTTCGCTCCAGACATTGTGATCGAGTCTGACACTAGCCAATCCGACTGGGGTGCCAGGTTCGGAGAGTATTCCAGAGGTGGAGCCTGGTCCGCACACGAACAATCATTGCACATTAACTGCCTGGAACTTCTGGCGGGGTCATTTGAGGTGCAGTGCTGGATGAAGGACAGGGTGCAATCATGTGTTCTCAAAATGGACAATATCTCTGCCGTCCGGTACATCAACCATCTAGGCAGCACCAGATCCCGGGCACTAGCAAACCTAGCCAAGGAGTTCTGGAATTTGTGTCTGCCTAGAGAACCAAGTGTCGGTCACAGCGGAATACTTTCTGGGTCAGGCAAACAAAGGAGAAGACTGGCATTCTCGTCACCTCTTAGATTAAAAGTGTGTGGAAACTGGACCCGCAGGTATTTGCTCAGTTAGTGGAGAGATGGGGTCCCTTTTCAGTCGACCTCTTAGCGTCACGTCTGCATCATCATCTGCCAAGATTTTTCAGTTGGAGGCCAGATCCTCAAGCGGAGGTGATAGACGTGTTTCTCCAGGACTGGCTGCAGGAGCAGGGCTATGCTCTTCCTCCTTTCTCGATCACACGGTTGTCCACCCACGTCTGTCGCCAGCAGGTGAAGATTGTGTTGATCACTCCTCTGTGGAGATCTCAAGTGTTGTTTCCAGTTATTCTGGAACTTTCCTGAGACTCTTCAATCAGACTACCCCACTTTCCTCACATCCTCCTGAATCCAGATTTCAATCCTCATTGACCGGTAGTGGAAGTAACTTTGAGGATGATGGCCTGGTGGATCTCTGGCATCGCTGGTCACTCCCAGGCTTTCTGGGACAGGCAGAGCCTTTTCTCCCCAGAGCATGGGTGGACTGAACAACAAAGAGGTACTGATCAGCCTGGAACAGATGGTGTCATTGGTGTGCGAGATGGGGTGTTGATCTCGTGGGAGCGGATGTAGTCCACATCCTTAATTTCCTGGCGCATCTAGTGGAGGACGGTTTGGCATACCGTTCAATCAGCATCTTCTTTTCAGCAATCTCAGCGGGCCATACCCCCATTCATGGGTCTCCGGTAGGAGAGCACCCATTTGTCTGTAGGCTCCTCAGAGGGACTCGCCTGTCACTCCCTCCGGAACTGTGGTATTCCACTCTATGGGACATGAACCTGGTGTTGAGTCTTTTCCTATCCTGGCATCTCAGCACGTTTCTGTCACGCAAAGAGATTATGGCCAAATTGGCGACACTGTTATGCCTGGTGTCTTGCAGGCATGTGTAGGAAATGAGAACCTTAGACATTTCAGCTAGAGTACTCTCACCGGATGGGGTGTCATTTACAGTTAGTAGAAGGACCAAGTGTAATACCAGGGTTGCTTCATACCATGGCTTTCCGGGACTCACCCAAACTGTGTGTGCTGCAGTGCCTTCAAGCATATGAGGAATTGACTGAAGAGACTAGCCCTCTGGGTGAAAGACAACTGCTCATTGTGTTACGAAAGCCATAGAGGGCAGTCTCATCCCACACCATAGCCAGATGGGTGCACTGGGTGATGCATTAGGCGGGGGAATCGATACAAAGAAGTTTGTTGCCCACTCAGCAAGAGGGGCGATGGCCTCAAAGGCGTTTGCTCTTGGAGCATGTTTGGAAGATCTGATGCGCGCTGCTGATTGGTCCTCAGACTCTACCTATAACAGGTTTTAATTTCAGCCAATGCTGGAAGTGGCTCAATTGGTGGTTGCCAAGCTTTGAACTGGCATAATCTGAGTCACCGGTCCAGACATAGAAGGAAAATTTGCTTAGCTGTAGTACAAGTAAGTTTCAATTCTATTAAGGACACAGAGGTGAGGACTATCCCGCCCAATAACCACTGAAGACGTGGACCCTCCACGTTCTGGTGCAAGTAATTTGTTTCGGAGGTCCACTGAAATGTATTTTCATGCTTATCTAGTGCCTATGTTCACAAATTTAATGTTAGATGGTGTTGTTCTGACTCTTAGTTCAGTCTGGACTCTCTCTGACCCTGCCAATTTTTCAGGAAACGATGATCTAAACAAGATGCATGACGTCCGACAAGGAATGGTTTGCGCGAAGAAAGAGGAAGAGTAGACATAGTGGAAGGACCAACTTGGGATTGGTGTGGGCAGCGTAGAAGGACTAATGTTTCAGAACTCTTCTATTTCCCGGTTGTTCATGGGAAATATAGTTTGTTATAAAAAATGGCTGTTGTGAAAATAAAGTGAAGGAAGAAGGTATAATCCTCGCCTCTGTGTCCTTAATAGAATTGAAAATTACCTGACTGTAGCTAGAAAATGTTTCATTCCGCAGTGTACAACGCAGCAACAAAGTTTAAAGTGGCGCAGAGTAGAGTGGCGCAGAGTAGAGTGGCGCAGAGTAGAGTGGCGCAGAGTAGAGTGGCGCAGAGTAGAGTGCATTGGGGTAGAGCATTGCAAAGTATAGTGGCATGAAGTGCAGCAGCTTAGAATACAGCAGTGTACAATGCAGTGTCATAGAAGGCATTGGCGTAGATTAGAGTAGCACAGTTTGTGGAGTAGCGTAGTTTGTGTAATGCAAAAACAACAGTTGCTGAACAGAATGCAGAACAATGTCATACATTCACCCCAGTACAGAGATCTGGGACTAAATCCATCGTTTTTTTGCTCACCATGACATTCCAGTTTGAACCCAGCCATATGCAAATCAGTCTTGAACCTGTGCCCCATGCGAACAGTCCAGCCCGAACTGCCAAGCCAGGCCCTCCCTGGACTGGAAAAAAGCATCCTAGGCCCGGTTTTGGGCTTTCAGCCCTCATCAGCCAGGATAGCTTGATTCCAGTGGCATGGAGAGCACAGGACTCACGTCTGAACATACCCGTCCCACTCGGGGTGACAAATGCAAAAATAACAGATGGCAGGGTATGCCCAGACGTGGGTCCCTTGCTCAGTTTGCCACTGGATTCAAGCTAGCCTGGCTGATGACGGCTGAATAGCCGAAACCAGTCCCAGGATGCTTGTTTCTGGTCCAGGGAAGACATGGCTTGGCAGTTCGGGCTGGACTGTTCCTAGGAGGCACAGGGTCAGACTCATTTGCATATGGTCTTCTCTGAACTGGGGTGGCGGAGTGAGCTAAAGAATGATGATGGATTAAACCCAGATCAGTTGACTTGGGGTGAGTGCTTGCATTGTTCAACACTCCGTCCATCATCCCCTTTGGTTTTGCTATGTTCGCCCTAAGTTGGCAGGGTATGCCCAGACCTGGGTCCCTTGCTCACTTTGCCACTGGATTCAAGCTAGCCTGGCTGATGACGGCTGATTAGCCAGCAACCGGTCAGGGATGTGGAATTCCTAGGACATATCGTTTGGGGTCAAGGGCAACAAGTTTTAATGTGCATTTTGTCCTTGGGACAAGTAGGCCCAATCCCCTGCAGCACAAACCCTTTGGCTGCCAGTTTACAGTACCACATTGTGGATCAGGGAAGGGAATTCTCTACAATTAAGGTAAAGTGTGTGTTATATGTAATATGTGTGTTAATGCTGTTCAAACTTGTATATATGGTTCATAAACGCAAAGCCTTTATTATTAGGGTGAGCACTAAAAGTAAATGTTTTAAGCTCAGCCTGCACTACTGACAGTGGTTCCAGTATAAAAGTGTACACACATTTTCAAAGTTTAGTAATATGAGGCTCTGTAAAATGCCCCATAATGCTCTCTGATTATATGCAAATATTTGCAGAAGCTTGAAAGCAAGAGTGATGATTCTTTGCTTTCAAAATAAAACGTTCACAAAATAATGCATGTAAGAAAAGAAAACATTTAGCTAAGCTACTGCAAGATTTTAGGTACCGTATCTTTGCAGCATCATTTAGTAACATGTTGATGTATGTTAGTATTTCCCAAAAATATTCAGAATGGAATATCAGTGTAACCAGTTTAAATACGAATATGGAAAACAAAAATAAACAAGCATTGTCAAAGCTAGTGGGTCTGAAATTGGTGGTCAGCCTTTTGGTTTTGTCAAGGCGTGACTTGTTTAGGCATGGTTTTTGTAAAACCTTAACAGTGTGGGAGCTGCTGGGTCCTCACCATTCTAACAAGCATTGGCAAAAGCAAAACAAAAAATGTTGATCTCAGCACACATTGCCACAGCAAAACAAAAGGTCATAGTTAACACCAGGCCTAAATAGAGGCCCAATTATTAAAGAAAGTCTCATTAGTGCCTCCATGGTATATATCCTTGCATTAAGTGCATATGTACAGTTTCCATGAATTCACAAAAATTTACAGAAGTAGGCCAAGAAATAGTACTCCCAGAAAATATTTGTGAACTGCATTTTAGCATGAGCAAATATGCAGGTGTGGATTTGCTTATGAGAAAATCTGAATGTTTTTAAGTTCACTTTTCCTCCAACCACTTTTTTCCCAACCCTGGAAGAAGTTTTAAGTCTGGCACTGTCAGTAGTAAATGTCCAACCGTTCTCAGTATGGGAAAGGATTAGAGAAGAATTGGTGAAAACCCTTAAAACATGCACGTTAGTAGGTTTGCACAGACTAAAAAGGGCATTCCAACGCTGGAACTATTGCTTACCACTACCTTCAGCCCCAGTATGTAGACCTGCAGAAACATAGCAGCATAAGGGAATTGCTAGTATTCAAACACTACTATGGTATGAACCCTGGCATAATCAGAGAGGCTATATCAGAACTCTTGTATAATGAGATTGTTGCGTAATTTGTTGCCACGTTACATGGCACAAAGGGGACAAGTGGATTTTGTTACAGGACAAGTAGATTTATTAAGCAGCCTGCCCCATGGACAAGTAGATATTTTATTAAATTCCACACCGCTGACCGGTCCCAGGATGCTTGTTTCTGGTCCAGGGAAGACATGGCTTGGCAGTTCGGGTTGGACTGTTCCCAGGAGGCACAGACTGATTTGCATATGGCCATGTCTGAACTGGGGTGGCAGAGTGAGCTAAAGAATGATGATGGATTAAACCCAGATCAGTTAACTGGGGGTGAGTGCTTGCATTGTTTAACACTCCGTCCATCATCCCCTTTGGTTTTGCAGTTTGTGTAGTGGCATATAGTGGTGCAGAGTATAGTGATGCAAAGTTAAGTGGTGGTGAGTGCAGTGCTGCAGAGTAAAGTTGAGTGCAGTGATGTAGATTGTTTCAGAGTAGAGTGAAGTGTTGTGGAGTGGAGTGGAGTAGAGTAGGGTAGAGTGCAGTGACATACAGTAGAGGGCATAGAGTGAAGTAGTATAGAGTGCAGTCTTGCAGAGTAGATTAGAGTAACATATAGTAATGCATGCAGAGGGGAACAGAGTGGAGTGGCCTAGACTGGAGTGGTGTAGAGTGCAGTTTGTGAAGAGTGCAGCGTTGTAGAGTGGCGTAAAGTGCATTGGCATAAAGTAGAGTGCTGAGCAGAGAGGCATAGAGTCAAGTGGCACAGAGTGCGATGCATAGAGGGCATTGGCTTGCAGTGGTGCAGAGTAGAGTTCAGTGGTGCAGAGTAGAATGAAGTGGTATGGAGCAGTGCAGAGTAGAGTGGAGTTCCATAGAGTCAGCATGGTGTGGTACCACATTGCCATTACAGAACACATTTTCAATTGAAATTACCATTACAATTCAATTTCAATGAAGTCTTTATTTCGATTATTCATCATAAAACACAAATTCATACACAAATTCATCCAAAATTAAAACAAGTACTCCTTCACTTAACCCGTTTGCTGCTTCGAACGTTCAGTGCCAGTGCTGAACGTTCGAAGAAACGGGTGCGGCCGCGTCGGCCGTTGGACGTGCGCAGCACCAGGGAGGTAGCTCGCGCGACGGCAGCAGCGAACGGGTTAAAATACAGCATGTAAATGGAAAATATTATAAAAAATTACTACTCCAAACATCATAGATTAAAAAATAAATAAATGTACATAATAAAACAGTATCTTAAAAAGATTTAGATTGGTAAAAACTTTGTGCAGACTTGGTTTCGACAACAAGTGCTTAAGAAGGAAACAGGTTGGCTGCCTTGTGGTAACAGGGCAATACAGATCATAACTCAGACTCCTATAGAGTGGGGCCCATCATCGCTCTATGTACTACTTTACCCCCCCCTTTTAGTTGCGAATGGCCCATGCCCAGCTTAAAAACTTCATCACGCCAACCATGATGAGGGTGGTGGTGTCTGATTTTAGGATTCTGCTCGCAACCATCGCAGACCTTGTATTCATAGACATGCATACTGGTTTAAGCCATTTTAACCTAGGCAGGTGGTAAGCAGGACAAGTAAATAGAAAGTGATCTATGGTCTCAATGTGGTCCTGCAGAATATACACTTGTCACAACTAGCAGGGTGGCATTTACTAGAAAAACATCTTAATGGCAGCATGCCTATTCTAAACTGGTGGTAGAGCTTCCGATCATGAGGCTTAGTGATGAGATCCCCAATATGCTTCAAAAGCGGCCTAATCCTTAATATCAAGGAAATCCCTCGACAGTGGCTGCCTTATGTGGGAAGAGTATCTCTTGGTTTTGACCATTTCCCAATATGCTGCTCTGAAAGTCTTTTTTAATGGAAATTCCTTTACCTCTGGGTGGTCCCATAGATTACTCATCACATTTTCACAGACATTACACTTTTACTAATACAACTATGAAACGCACAAATGATAGTGTTAAAATGGCATCACCTAGCGTATGGATTTGTTTTGATTAAATTAAAGTTATTGGATTCCAAAACACTTCAGAAGTGACAAAAATGTGCCTCATTTGTGCATTCCTAATTCTGATATGTTCTAAAATATATGCAGTTTATTTAAATGTTGTTGTGTGCCCAGTATCCATCAGGACTGTCACCTAAATCCTCTCACTGAAGTCAGCAGATAAAGAAAAATTATCACCAAGCTCCTTCAGAACACAATCTGCCATTTGACCCCTGTCTTTGAATGCAAAGCAAATGCGACAGGATAAATACAAGATATATAGGCCCATATACAGAAAGGAGCACTTGTGAAAGAATTCAAGGAAAGGTAGTGTGAAAAGGTTTACCTCTTGGAAGGGCTGAATTCACGATGAACAACATAAAATAAAGCTAGCAAATAGAAAGCCAGAAAATATGAGTTACAAAGCACCAAGTAAATTGTAAGCAAAAGGCAGAATACCTTCCGAAGGACGTTTTCTCAAGGTCCCAAAGATATCTTTAGTAAACCAGAGAGCTACGCTCAATTTAGACATCGAAATCAAAAGACTGGGTTCTTGGCAATATTGGAACCCAATGTTAATAACATGAAGCCAACATCATCAAAGTAGAGCTTAATAATTAAACTGTTATGTTGTGCATGTACATGTTTGTGCAGCTTTGTGTTTGAGTAATAAATTTAGCATACTCTGATCACATTTGATTAAGTTAATGTGCCATGAAAGATTTTTTAAAGGACCTTCAATTTTGCATGCAAACATTATCTTTCGCATTGTTTTGAGGCACAACAAAGTCACTGCAATGTAAGTGGAGCACACCCCTGAGCCTCATGCACAAGACAAACACGTCCCGCATACACTACTTTACAAAGTACACACACTACTACCATGCAGAATTGTCCACCCTGAAAGCATTTTGAGGTTGTTAGGAAGCCGAAAAAGCTATACTAATACCACAACACAATGGTCTTTCCATTTTCATTCCTTTATCCCAAATTTTTTTTTTTAATAAGATGTTACCAATTATATTAGTTATATAGCGCATACCATAGCTGCATGAGGCTTTATGGCAGGGTGCACGCTACTCCGGTACCCCTGGCTAGTGGTTACTGGTTACTATTGGTAGGTTATTGGTTACATAGCATGTCACTAAGGTATATCTAAGGTCAGTGGTTATTGTTGGTAACTGGGTGGTATTGTTTAGTACAAATTATTAGAACTAGTCTCGTGGTATCGAGGATGCCCTGCATTTTTTTCCAGTTTCTTTGTGGTAGTTCAAATTAATAGGGCCTATGTGCCATTGTTAGCGGGGAAGTATGCAAGTTTATACAAATGGTTGGTGGGCTAAATGGAGGGGCAGGAGGAGAATAGGTTTTGTTAGGTTGAAGGGATATGGTTTCAAAAAGGCGGTAGTGACCAATGATGTGAAGTTTGGGCAGTTCATAAAAAAAAATACTATAATAGAGAGTAGGCAACCAAGCATGTGTTTAGAGTAGGCTAGTAGGCTGAAGTCTTTGAAGTATCCGCATTCTGGCAAATGGTGACCTGCAGAGCGCGTGAATGGGAAGAGCGGCCGGCCGTGGGAGGTGGGAGGGGAAGTAGGAGAGTGCTGGTGTGAACAGGGGGGGCGGGGAGCGGCAGCCTTTGAAGTGTGATGCGAGGCACAGACAAATGGTGGTTTGTGACAAGGCTGGTTTGTGCACGCGCAAAGGTCACATAAACTGTGGCTAATCCGCCGTTGGTAGACTGTTCTTTTGCCCTTACTATAATCTCCGCAAGCAATGCGCAAGCGCATTGGCAGGCCGAGACCTAAAACACGGTACACAGCTGCTACTCAGATAGCAGCTCATTGTCAGGATGGGGTGGCTGCCTTACCAATCCGACCATGCTAAAACCATCCGCCTCTGTAATGTTAAGGAGGTAAGAAAATACACTGCACAATGGGGACCAGTTTCAAATACAGTTTTCAATGCGGTACCGGCCCTCTTAAAAGTCAGTTGAAGAGAATTTTCGCAGGAGCGAATCACGGAATCTAGAACTCAACTGCGATGAACGGTATGGAGCCTGTCTTCAGCTGGGCTGGTTCTGCGTTTAATAATTTAGTCAACAGATTAAATGCACAAGTCAGACAATGACCGTCTGGTATGGAACGAAAACCCGTCCTACCACCAAAACCCAACGTGAAAGTTTCGTCCACGGGAGGTAGTCTACACGGCCCCTTATAACGTACGTCTTTAAAATAACAAGTGGCTCTGTGTGGGCATACATTTGTTTGGTAGAAAACACAAAGGAAACGTGCTGCTGCAGCATTAGAAATGCTTTTGTACATCAGCGCGTTCCGTTATTCACCGTTTCAAATTAAGCACCAGAGTGCACGTGATGGCTTAATAAAAAGTTGGCAAAGCTACCGTTGATCAATGTCGCGCAATGTAACAGTCATAAGCGTTGTAAGCAGATTTTCGAGATATGAAGGGCTAGATTCTGTGACATAAGTTGGCTACTTTCTTCCACCCCCATGAAAGAAAAAAAACAACACGCTCGCGCGACTTGCAGCTAAACAAGCTTGTTTTTTGTGTTAACTCCAATTTATTACATAGGTCGAGTTCTTAATTTGAGCCACCACTTAATTTGTAACACCGGCTTTAGTCTGCCACATAGTGGCGTTTTTTTGTGTAAGTGAAAGACGAGCACAACTATATGAAATTGGTAAGAGGAATTTTAAAATGCATTAAGTAGGTATAAGTGCTCTCAACGAGAGCCTCAAGAATGTTGGCCCCAGGGCAGGGCATAGACTAAAATGCGGCTCCCCGCTCCCCTCAGAGCGGAGATGCAGGGGGTCGAAAAGGGAGGGATAACACCGGGAAGCCTACTTAACAACAACCTGTTTTTTCCCTGACCTTTCAAGTACTGGAGTGTGGCTGAAATCAGACGCACGCCACTTGCAACAAACCCTTTCTGCTTGTATTGGGGGTAAACTCAAATTATTTACATAAATCGAGTTCTTAATTTAAGCCGGCCCGCGCTGGTTCGGTTACGTTGCCTCGGCAGTAGCTCAATGAAGTTACCAGTTGTATGTTATTCTGATAACATACTGTTGCGCAAACACAGCATGTTCCGATGGGCACGTTTGCTTAAGTCCTCAGGTTTTATGTTTTACGTATACCAGACTGATGTAGCTTAACGGCTAGAGCAGCCGACCTTGAAGCGGGTGAACTAGGATCGAGTCTGGTGGGCGGCTCAAGCATTCTGTGATTCTGGGGAAATCTCTCCGTGTGCCTCAAAATATAACAAGCATTGGAAATGCAATAGGTCTCGGATTTATTTGAGTTAGAGCTAATGGCATTGTAAATGGCAATGTCTTTTAGCCATGTGTTATGGAGTGTATGCATGTGGTGTGTAATGGAATTATGTTTGGATTGGAATTGTTCACCCTGCACGCTCACACACTGCTCACCCTGCACGCTCACACACTGCTCACCCTGCACGCTCACACACTGCTCACCCTGCACGCTCACTCAGCACTCGCTCACTACTCTGGAAACGCGCGCACTGCGCACTCTGCGCACTCCACACTCCGCGCACTCCACACTCCGCGCACTCCACACTCCGCGCACTCCACACTCCGCGCACTCCACACTCCGCGCACTCCACACTCCGCGCACTCCACACTCATTTTTTTTTTTAAACATTGTACCCCCGAAGTGCACCGCGATTTAAACAGCCTGGAGAGTATCAGTCATGAGTCGCATTTCATGCCATTCGCACTCCCAACTCTGACGGACTTAATCAGGCTGCTATAAGTACATTTTGTTTCGTCCCTTGGTGTTGCGCACTTAGGTTTTTAGCCGTTTGCACTTGGACGTCGGATGCTGCAACTTAATTACTTGTGTTAAACTTTCTGTGCGTTTCAAACACAATGGGTGAAAAGAAGTGATCCATTATAACGTAGTCGCTCTGTGAACCATAACGAATGTAATAAACCAATGCAACTCAGACATGCGCTGTGATCACTGCATTTTAAGAGAAGCGCAAAGCCCTTCGTGAGGCCAACACGGACCGTATTTCTTATTCAAGATTGGTCCTAAACTCCCTTAAATGACCCATTTTTCCGAATATACCGTGCATATTGCTGCCAATAAAACACGTTGCAGTGGACTGCACACATTGCCTACCGTTACCAATTCTAAAAAATGTTGCACGTATGAAACAAAGAAAGCTTTGGCAGGGAGCCAGCATGCGCGCACACACATGTGAAAAAAAGAGTAAGTGCATAGACGTGAATACGCGACGACCATCTGGCTTCAATTACCGCAGCCCCTGACAGCTGGTAATTGATGAAATATAGACTTCTGGTGCGCGTCCTCGCACGGAATATGCAGGAAGCGGACCAGCTCAAAAGCCTATGGCCTATTGCGTGCTGGCTTGTAAAAACACAGCCATGCGCGGGCCAATCGACATGCAGCTGCCATAAATTCCAAACACAATTCACGCGCTTCTCTGGAATGTCTAGGTTAGCTCGGCGAACTGCTCTCTAGAGGACTCTGAAGCCACACCCACTTTGTGGGATGTAGGCCGAGCCCTAAAAATGAATGTGTATCTTCGTAAGGCAACTGGTACTCATGTAAAGCGCTCTGATAACATGGGGTCGAGTTTGCGCTACATCAAAATGCAACTAAATAAACGGAACAAATCATTTTGAAACTGCTCCCCAGAAATATCTACAGCTGGCCCCCTGGGATGCACGGGGGCCGCGCGAGAAGCCTTGCAAATAGCTGAGAAGCATTGAAGGGAACAGAAATCTCAGAAAGTCTTGGCAAAGGAAAGGGATAACATCTCTGTACTCGCATTGGCCACGCTGCAGTAAAGCCAATACATATTTCAGACCTATACGTGTGAGTCTCGGCACTGACATGGCCATAATGCTGAAACCATTTCTGCTTGTGTTGGGGGTAAACTCAAATTGTTTACATATATTGAGTTCTTAATTTAAGCCGGCCCGTGCTTGTTCTGTTATGTTGCCTTGACAGTAGCTCCAAGAAGCATTACTAGTTGCATGTTATTCTGATAACATGTTGCACAAATACAGCATATTCCGATGGGCACATTTGATTAAGTCCTCAGGTTTTATGTTGTACGTACGTATACCAGACTGATGTGGCTTAACGGCTAGAGCGGCGACCTTGAAGCGGGGGAACTAGGATCGAGTCTGGCGGGTGGCTCAAGCATCCTGTGATTCTGGGGAAATCTCTCCCTGTGCCTCAAAATATGAAAATGAATGTGTATGTTTGTAAGGCAACTGGCACTCCTGTAAAGCGCTCTGATAACATGGGGTCGAGTTCGTGCTATATCAAAATGCAACTAAATAAACGGAACAAATCATTTTGAAACTGCTCCACAGAAATATCTAAGGCTGGCCCCCTGGGACGTGCGGGGGCCGCGCGAGAAGCCTTTCAAATAGCTGAGAAGCATTGAAGGGAACAGCAATCTCAGAAAGTCTTGGCAAAGGAAAGGGATAACATCTCTGTACTCGCATTGGCCATGCTGCAGTAGCGCGGCCGTGAAAGGAGATCAGCAATTAAAAAACAAGCTCTAAACATTGCCTGGCGGGGGAGCAGGGGAGCGGCGTTCCTTTGAAGTCGGGGAGAGAACGACCATATGGGGTGTGAGCGATAACGAAAGGAAGTGAGGCCGAGCGCGCGCTGGTGAAGCTTCACGCTTGAATGCCTCACATGCACTGGGCCTAATCCGCACTCCAAAAACTCTTCGTAGGATTTGCTGGTGGCCCTCTATATGTATCGCCAGCAATGCGCAAGCGCTTTGGCAGGTGGAGACCTAATAAAAAGCAGACAATAAGGACTCCAGAACGGACCAGCTGGCCATCTATACTTAGTGAACAGTTATTGTTTACTCTACCCATCAAGTCATAACCATAGCTTCAGGAGGAGAGATTAAAGAGAATCTATTTACAATTAATCAAGCGGGACTTGTATAGCGGCTAAAACCTCGAGAGTATGCAGGCGCTAAAGATGTGTTTAGAATTAAAGGCATGCACCCTTTAATTCAGGAACGCGTTTGGTCTGCTGATAGCTGAAAAGCTGTATATGGCACTTTCAGTCAGACCTTTAATATTTTAGCGAACTGTATATGTTAAAAGTGAAACTGCAAGTCACAGAACACAATTTGCTGCTGGCTAAAAGCCAGACTGACGTTGTCACGCATTACTAGTTAGCCCTATAGTCAGACTTCTGCAACTGTTCCAATTGTAAGGCTCACTTCCTTTCCTCTCTTTCTCTCTTTCTTGTCCGCTCCTTCTGTCAGTCTCTAACTTTTTTTTTTTTTTTTTTAAATATGTTTATTGTGGAAAACATAGAAGACATACTCAGATATAACCACTCGTAGGCACTGAGAGGTGAAATTAACCACAGGCAACATTCAGGATAGTACACAGCCACGTGGCCCACATCCCGGAGGCCAGGCGGCGTAAAGTCGGAAAATGCCACAAAGATAATCATAATCGTTTGCATACAGGACACGTGCATCTCTAGTATCCGCTGTTTTTCATGTATTCGCCCTCCTACGTCCTCCATGGAGCCCTACTCCCATCCTTCTGTATAGATAAGTTTTCCAATAGCAACACAGTCTAACACATAACAAAACAAACCCCCCCCCCATACGTGGCATCAGTAATAGAGTACGTGCAAAAGTCAGGTTATCTACTCAAGGCCCGATAAGGTGCAGACATCACAGTTAGAAGCAATCCTCTGGGAATCAAGACAAATCACAGGGTTATACAATAGGGAATATTAGTGCGCGCCCAGCAGGGCATTACTCCGAAACAAGTCCCTCCATCTCGCCACCCGCTACATCCTCCTCGGACCCAGACCCCTCAGGGGTGAACAATTCGGTACTAGTGGCATCAGAGTCATCATCAGGCAACCCCTCAGCACACATCATCCTCCAAGCTAGCAAGTCTTCCTGAAGCCTTTCGTTGCGGCGCGTGCGCTGCAGGTGTGTTTCCTCAGCCAAGGAACACTCTCTAACATCCCTAAGCCACAGGGATACCTCGGGGGCCCTCTGCCCCATCCAAGTAATAGCCACGCGCCGCCTTGCCAACACCAGTAACAACTGTAGAAACTTGTAGGACAAACTCCTCTTTTTGGGCTTGGGTACCAGGGCCAAGAGACAATGGAGCGGATCCAGGGCAATCCGGAGGCTCGTAACACGGCCAATATGTTCCACCACCTCACTCCAAAAGCTACCGACCTGCGGGCACTGCCAAGCCAGATGGAAGAATCCAGCTCTCTCCGCCCCACACCTAGGGCAGTCGTCCCGCCTATCTGCCGAGATGAGATTCAGGGAGACCGGGGTCAAGTAGGTGCGATGCATAAAATTAAAGTGGATCAACTTGAACCGTGCATTACACAAGACTTTCCGGGTCAGGAGCCCAATACGTTTGCGCTGTCCCGGCTCTAGAGCCATCCCCAGGTCCGCCTCCCAGGCCGCCCAGGACGGCGCGATCGGCGGGGCCGAATCCGGTCGCATGGCTGAGTACAATAAAGATATCAGCCGCTTTCCTCTACCACAGGAAAGGAGGATGTTGAGGGTGTGTGTCAGCGGAGGCGCCTCCGGGAACTGGGGCCAGGTCGTTCTTGCCACCTCCTGGAGTCCCCTGTAGTGCAGGTACTGTCCCCTGCTCAGGTCAAAGGCCTCTGTGGCACGCTCAAAAGACACGAAGGAGTCATCCGGATAGAGGTCTGCCAGCCATTCCCGGAAGGACACATTCTCCTCCATTCGTAGCACCGGGGCCAAGATCCACACCGGCAGCTCCCTATGAAAGGGGGCCCGCCGCAAAACCTTCTCCACAAACCGCTGCCAGACTCCCGCCGCTTGGCACACCACATAGGGCAGGGCCTCGTCCGCCCCCGTCCCTGCATCAAAGCCACTCGCAAAGCCTTCTCGTCCGCTCTGCCCGCCAGTAGCTGCAGCTCCCAGTTATCGGCATCCGCGAACCACCTCGCGGCTGGCAGGAGCTGTGCTGCGTAATAATAGAGGTCAAACCTCGGGGCCTCCAGGCCCCCCTCCTCCCAACTCCGGACCACAGTATGCAGAGCAACTACTACGTCCGCCCGGAGTAGAGATGTGAGCAGGGAGTTGAGCGTGCGAAATATTCACGGGGGGAGCGGGAATAGGGTATTTTGCGGGACGTACAACATTCTAGGCAACATCACCATCTTAGCAACCGCTAACCGCCCCATAAGGGAGAGAGGAAGCGTATTCCAGAAGGACACAGACTGGTGCAGAGAGCGGAGCACCCGTTCAGCGTTACGGTCCAGCAGGTGTTCGTCCGACGAAGCCACTTGAATGCCCAGATACCGGAAGGCCTCCAGCTCCCATCTCAGCCCCAGGCACGGGAGGCTCACGCCCGGATCGGGAGCACATTCCGCCAGCGGGAAAATCAAGGACTTCCCAGGGTTAATGCGCAGCCCGGAGGTCGTGCCAAAGTGGTCCACCAACCGCAGTAAAGCGGGGAGCGAGTCGCTCGGGGAGGTCAAATAGAACAGAGTGTCGTCTGCATAGAGGGAGATCACGTTCACGGTATCGCCCACCCTAATGCCCCATTCTGCCATCTCTTCTCGAATGGAGACCGCCATGGGTTCTATAGCCAGGGCAAATAGGAGCGGCGACAGGGGGCACCCCTGACGAGTGCCCCTCCCCAAGGACCACTCCTCGGAGCGGGCCGAACCAAGCCGAACTCTAGCCCGGGGCGCCCCGTAGAGCACTCGGATCCAATTGCAGAACACTGGCCCCAGCCCTGCCATCTGGAGCACCTCCAAGAGATACCCCCAGTTGACCGTGTCAAAGGCCTTAGCCAGGTCAATTGACACCAGGATGTGGGGATCCCCGCTCCCACGCACCTCGTGGAGGATATGGTTCAGACGACGCAGGTTCATCGCAGTGTTACGACCAGGGATAAACCCACACTGGTCTTGATGGACCAAGTGTGCCATGTGTGGGGCCAGGCGAGTGGCCAACAGTCTGGTAAGGATCTTTACGCCTGTTTGATCAAAGTGATAGGCCGGAACACCGCTGGGTCGCAACTGTCTCCACCCGGTTTCAAGATCATACAGACCTCTCCCTGATTCATGGTGGGCGGAAGAACGCCAGACTCCAGGGCCTCATTATAAACCTGTAAGAGGAGGGGGGCCAGGACATCGTCAAACGAATGGTAGAATTCAGGCGGGAAACCGTCTCAGCCCGGCACCTTAGCCCATGGCAGGGCGGCCAACGCCACTTTGACCTCCCGGAGCGTCAATGCCGCATCCAATTCCTCGGCCGCCTCCTCCGAGAGGGCCTGGAGAGCCAATCCCTGGAGGTAAGGCCAATAGGAGGTCTCCGTGATCGAGGGGTCGGCCGTATACACCGTCTGTAGGTGAGAGCGGAGGGCCTCAAGAATATCAGACTCCGAGTGCACCATACCACCAGCGGGAGCCCGTAGGGCAACTATCCGCTCCGGTGCGAATTCTCGCCGAAGAATCCAGGCCAGCAGTCGACCAGACTTGTCCCCCTTGCGGTGGAGACGCTGCCTATACTGGCCCAAAGTATATTTATCGAGGTGGGTTAGAATGTCATGAACGGACACCTGGGCCGCCCTTTCCGTCGCCCGGTCCGAGAGTCAGTCTCTAACTTTAAATCTCAGTCTCATTTTCTTCCTCGCTCGCTCCTATCCTCTCTCAAGATCTCCCATTTCTTTCTCCTTCTTTGTCTTTGCATCTTTCTCCTCCTCCTTTCTCTTTTTGGATATTACTCCATCCTCTTCCCTTCATATTCCACTACCTCTATTTCTCCTTTCTCCCCTCTCCCTGTCTCACATTTTCTATTTATTTTGATCCCTATATTTCTTTCTTCACTTGTGTTTGTTGTCCTTATCTGATGTTTCATTTCTCCTCCTCCTTTAATTTTACTCTCGCTCATTCTGTTGTATTTCACTTCCTCAATTTCACAGTTTGTTTCATCTCTGTCTGACACTCTCTCTCCTTTTACCTTGAGCTCTATATTCATCATACTCCCCTTGTTATTTATGCTCCACTCTCAATACTCTATTCCCCTGAGCCACAGGTTTTGCGTGTTAGACCTTTAAACCGCGCATGATGAGCAACATAATTTTTAGTGCTGCAGTAAACGAACCAAAGTAAAGACTTGTTCACTAAATTACTTAAGACAAGTAGAAGAAAAGTAAATTGTGTTTACACCACAAATGCCTTTGTGATTGGCTGCTGTTACTGCTTATTATGGGTAATTTTTAATTGTGTGCACAGTTTAGGAATTGGATGTGATGCAATAGTTGTTGTTGTTGAACTTCTATTATGAAGGGCAACATAGATCGGTTCTAATGACTAAATAAATCCCAAAAGATTTTAAGATGGCATTCTCGCACCCCACCTGTTGACTTTTGAAGTTTTATCAAAAATCGCATTTTGTGCAGAGATTTCTAACACCACAGTGCTGGGGTTTAATTGCCACTACTCATTTGCCCAGGTCCTAGCACTATGTACTCCTGTCTACAGAAAAGCGATGTAATCCTCAAACAAAATGGAAGCTGGACTGACTAAACTGACGGTCATACCATATGCATACTGATCCTCCCCCTTGACTCCATGTATGGTCAAAAGAGGTAGCTACACCAATATGCATTCTTTTCAGTAAAAGGTGTAGAAGTGGCCCTGAGGTGACAGTTAACTATGGGATAGACTTCTAATAAGAAAACCTGATTTCTATGTAATCTCTATCTACAGTGAACAACACTGGCCTCACAACATTCTAGGCAGCTTTATTTAATAAAAGTCAGATTGGTGAAATTGTTCCCTTCGTTCCTAGCATCTAGAATTCAGTATACACGCATTCTTGTTGTACATAGCCTCCTTACATCCTCATTGGCACATGAAATCACAGTAGATGTTGGAGCACCCAGGATAACGTGCTGCATCACTAAACACTCATAAGGTGCCAAAGGCAAGATCTATTGGCTATGACAATGCTTGTTTTGTATGCACTGGGAGTGTATGTGAATTGCCCAGAATCACAGAATGTTGAGGCGACATGGCACATACTCTCCCAATAAATTTTAATGACAAATAAACCTCTGTATGAATTAATGCCTGCATCTCTAGATTACACAAACTGTTTTATTTAGGTTTACAAACTCGCTAAAAGGTTTGGGCTGGGTTCAGTCTCTGGATGCCTAAACCTCGTTCTGCTCTCAGTGTCCCAGTCAATCACAGCTCATGTTGCCTTTCCCCGCAAAGGTGCCGTCTTTTCAGCAGGGCCCATCCCCAGTCTGGGAGAGTTTCCTGTTTCAGGTGACTCCAGCGCGCTCGCCTCTTGACGGGCTAATGTCCCTTTTGTTATGCGCGAAGGTGCATTTGCATACCTGCGCCTGGCCATCCTGAAACCTTACAGTTTTTTTAGGTTTTGCCCTGGCCGTAGCAACTGCGTAGCAGTTGCTCCGCCCAGGGCGAAATCTTATGTCCTAGATATGGGGCTTTGGTTCCGCCTCTGTCTTCCATTGGCTAGCTCCATAAATGGAGGCTAGCCATTGGCTGTCAATCACGCTTTCCCCGTGAAAACGCGATTCGGGGGCGTTTCTTGGTCTTTTTTTAAGTCCCGCCCCCCACACCCTCCCTCTCGCCGTCCCGTTGTCCCTGCCTTCTCGAAGTTCTCCCTCCCGCCCGCCCACTGTCCGTGCCTCCTCCCTCCCGCCCGCCCACTGTCCGTGTTCGATGCTGTCCAACCTTTGTTTATTCCCCGCCCTCCCTCCCGTTGTCCGTGCCTTCTCCCTCCCGCCCGCCCGCCCACTGTCCGTGCCTCCTCCCTCCCGCCGCGGTCACTTGGTCACTTTATAAGCAGAGGTTAGAAGTCTGTCCGCATCTTACTTGCAGTGGATAATTTAGCCAGCAGCCCACACAGTCCGTGAAGCGTGGTGGTCACTTACAAATAAGGGTTTCGACGATGTTTTCATCATGTCCGAGGTAAAGCTGCCCGGCGGCCCCTGTTATATATAAAAGCGCGTGCCACCGTACTGTCCTCGCGCGCAATCTATGCCAAGTCTCCAGTCCGCTGCCAGCCACCGCGGTGGTCCTTCCTTTGCACTGTTCGTCTCCCAGCAGGATTTGGGATGACTCCCCCCCCACACCCACCCACCTGCCCACCCTTCAGTGCACACATTGCCCACCACCACGGGAAATCACACACAAGATAGGGACTGCCAAGGCCATCATACCTGCGCATTGCTTGCCAGCTACTTTCGAAACTTCTGGCCCTATTCGGTCCCTAGGTTAACCCTCACATCAGTGCGATACACGTGCCGGGATTTGAAGTGTGGGTGTCTGGGATGACTTTCACTGCTTGTTGCTTGCTTGTCTCGAGCCCTGTGTGTCTTTGTGTTTGTTTTGAACTCTGTGTCGATAACTTTCAGCCGCTGAGCGCCTTGCCGTCGTTGTGCCCTCTGTAAGCGCTTTCCCTCTCTCCCACAGACGTCCTGCTGTCCGGCTCGGAGGTCAGGGCCCTGCCGGCCGCCGGCGGCGAGCACCTGGACTGCGTGAGGGCCAGCGAGCAGTGCCTGAACGAGGCGAGCTGCAGCAGCAAGTACCGCACGCTGCGCCAGTGCGTGGCCGGCAAGGAGGGCAACTTCAGCAAGGTGGATGCCGAGGACGAGTGCCGCAACGCCACCGAGGCGCTGAAGCAGAAGGCGCTAGCCAGCCATTTCTCCCGCACCACCATTAACAGGAGGCCCGGTCTTCACCCTCAACACCCATGGGGGCCCACGTCTGCGCAGGAGGGTGGGCCGCCCCCTTCAGGCCAGTGACAGCTGGTGCCGCCGCTGCCCCGCCCCTGGCAGCTCACAACAAAGTCACGTGACCCTCGGGGGCATCTGCCTGACCTTTTGTAGGCCAGATTGGGCATTAGCGGTATTGAAGCAGGTGGGGTACCATCGTAAAACCGCCTCTTTAGCAAGGGGGGAGGGGTCAAGTGATGTGAACTTCAGCCAGCCTGGCGGTGGCACTTGTAACAAGGGGCATCTGGAGGCAACACTTGAGGTGAACACCTGACACGGACAGCCCATGTCGCGTCCCAAGAGCCTGCTGAGAGCCATGACACACAGACAAGTGCCGGCCTCTAGAAAAGTGCCGGCCTGTTCCACCTCGGGCCACTTTATGGAAAACCGCACATCTGTTTCCAAAAGAAACCTGCACCGCTAGCTACCTCCGTGATGTGTTTGACAATTCCTGCGTCTCTCCAGACGACATTTTGTTTTTCTTTTTGTTGCATTGGGTCTGTGAGCTGTTTTAGGAGTCTCCTCAAAGCAAGATAAACAAAACAAAAAAATCCTCCATATACCTAGTGATCTTAAGTGAAAGGTTTTAGACAAGCCTGTCATTGACAGGACAAAAAAAACCTCTTGGTCATTAGTTATTAGCTGGGTGGGAGCAGGTGGTCGGGGAACCGCCTGCAGAAGTGAGACTAGTACCGTCCTAGCACAAACGATGTGCAAATCAGCCCCACTGCAGGGGGCCGCGGCTAGAACGGGCCTAGCTGGGTCACGACGGGTCTCCCGACTGTGGAAGCCCACCTCCCCCACTGCAGTGGTGATGGAGCAATGCTTAGAGCAGGAGTATTGAGTAATAATGTTACCTCTCTAAAGGTAATGGAGGTAATTGTTCATGCCTACAGCATCTGGTATTAAATGCCTAGGGATAGTTGGCAGAGCTTCTTTGAAAATACAATACGTTCAAACATTTCAAGGACCCTTTATTGGAGGAGCCTAGCTCGCGACCGTGATGGCCGCGCTTTAGCTCGGCTCCGTTCGCCCGCCTGTGTTTTTCACATTTATCCTGCATTTATCCTGCCCCGGGAAGCCCTCCTTGCTGTGTGGTACTACTACGACGCACTGCAGGCACTTACCACTTGTTCCGGTTGTCCTGGCTGCTGTGGGTCCGGTGCAGTGCCCCCGACCATTCCCGGGACTCGAGAGCGGACTGGCCTGGTTCTTCGTCCCGGCTCCTGGGCCGGATGCAGCCTGCGGGCTTGCCCTTCGGGGCGCGCTGGAGGTGATTGGAGGGCCGCTGTTCGTGTGAGCCGGAGGTTCCTGGCTGAGGGACTCCTGTGTGGCGGCGGCCTTGGATGGTGACGCTGCCCTTCATTATTGGGGTTCCTCGTGTGTTCAGCTTCCTCCCCCTTTGTTCTCCGGTCCGGCCATTTTGTTCTTTGCCGCCGGACTCGGAAAACGGGACTGGCGACATTGGGGGGCCGGTGAATCCCCTTCTTCTGGTGGCCCCCCTTCCTGTCCGGGGTGTTCTTCTGCCTGTCGGCGGGACTTCATCTGCTTGACTGCCGCCCCGGCGGAGGTTGTTGGCCGCGCGGCCTGTTCGGGCTCTCAAGATGGCGACCAGCCCCATTTGTTTGGGCCGGGCCCGGACGAGCACTGGGGGCCCGCCGCAAGGCCCGGGTGTCGGATACTGTGAAGGTTTTCCTGCACTTAAGGGGATCTTGAACATCCTGCTATCCTGGCGGCTCTCGGTGGCCGCGCCACTCCTGGCTCTGGAGACGGTTCCTCGCTGCGGGCCTCCCGGGCCCCCACGACCGGATGAGGCATTGATATCGCGGGGTGTGGCTGGTACTCTCCTGGCGGACTCGGCCCCGGCTGCCGCCCCGGAGGTGCGCAACCTGATGGCGCCTTCTCCTCCTGTGCTGACTCCTCTGCCCTTGGCCCGGGAGCTGGATCTTGTTTTGCCGGACTTTCATGATTCTCCTGGTCCCTCTCAATCACCACTGCCCGATGACGTCTCCTGTGCCGGCCCGGATGGGTCGGTTTTTATGGATATATCCTTGGAACTGTGCCTGCATCGTTTGCTACATTCTGCGCTTTCCCTGGATCTTCCGTGCTTTTCTTCCTGTGACTTTTTTGGACTCCCGTTGGACTCTCCTGTTGCCTGCCTCCTGTTCCTTCTGGCAGGGTCCTCGTTGGATCGGACCCTTACTGCTTTGGATAAAAAGGGTCAGGGCTGATGAAAACTGACTCTTATATGCGGTAGCTCATGAACGGTTTGGAAGATCTCTGTGTCCTGATATGGTTCTGTGTAATTTGTTAGTGTTCCTGGACTTTGGCCTGATACTCTTTGGCTTCCCGAGGACTTGGACCTTTAACCCGGGCGGGTGGATGGGTGCGTTTACTCCTGTCTTTGGCCCTCCCCCGTGTGTATGTTTGTATGTCTTTACTCCCTTCTTTCCTTCCCTTCCTTCCCCCCCCCCCTTTTTTTGTCTTTTAATTCCAACTTTCTTGCTCCTCTATATTTCGGGTTCTATTTAGGGCGACAGGCACGCTGCGGGGGGGGTAGGCCGTAGCCTTCTGCAGGGGTGCAGGGTGGGCTTAGGGGTGGGTGGGGGGGGTCTGTTTGTGTCGGGGGGTCTTTTTCCCCCCTTATTTTCCCTTTTTTTGTTCTATGGCTCTTGTGTATTCACTTTTTCGGGACTCTGTCACCTCGTGTCTCCCCCGGGGGTTTTCTGTCCTTCTTCCGGTGTGTGGCTGATTGTGGCTCGCTTCCTATTCTGGTATCGTGTTTCTGTTACATCGCATGCCGGTTTTATTGTCCTGTTTTTCCCCCTGGGGGTGCATGGTCTGGCGGGTGTTCCTTTTGTTGTCATTTTCTCCCTCTTTCCCTTCCTCCTTTATGGAGGTCCCCCTTTTCCGTTGGGGTGCGTATTGCATAGTCTTTGTGATGGGGCTGTTTGATCACGTCTTCTTTGTTCGGGTAGGGGCGGAGGTGAGTGAGCGCGATTGACTGTTGCCACTGTCGCTATTTGATGGTCTGATTCTGTTTCTGTCCTTTGCTGGATTTGATTATATTGAGTCATTTTCTTACGTTGTGTTAATAAAATGGCGGCTTGCCGCGGTCCCTCCCTTGTATTCTCATAGACGGCCCGGTATTCCTTTGGTCCCCTCCCCGTGCTAGAAAATTAACCTTTATTATCCTGCTCTTGCTGAACGCTCGATGGTTTTTATTGCTTCACCAGTGCTCCTGATGTTATATCCTGTGCAGATCTTCTTTTTGTATGCTGGTTATTCGACCATTCTGTTCTGGCCAGCCCGTGGGGTTGTAGGCCAGTATTTGTGAGCTTTCATTGTTCAATAAAGGTTTTAAAAAAAAAAAAAAAAAAGGACCCTTTATTGATCATCTAATAGTCGTTATATGTTCTGGGGGTCCCGCGTGCAGTGGCATAACAAAACTTGAGAGGTCCCCCTTCGAAGTGCATGGAGGGGGTCCCACACGCTCTGGACCCACTCAGTTGCTCTCCGGCCCGCCCATGCACAGTGCTGGAGAGGGCCCCCCTCGAGTTCGCCCCCCCCCTCCCCGCACCACAGGGACAGCAGGGGCTATAGTTAAGCACTGCCCAAGTGGCACAAAAGGCCCCCTTAGCTCCAATATGTATAGGCTTTGGGGCAGCCTAGGAGGGGCAGTACATGAATGGAAAATGTTTAGCATGCACAAAAATACATTTGAAAAGACATTTTATATTTTATTTTTGCCTAACCCTACTTGTGCAAAACCTTCATAACATGGAGACTTAACACGATATTACCACACATTTCCATCGGAAACACATGGACTTTTTAGGTTTCGACTGGCCGTAGCACTGCGAAGCAGTGCTCCGCCCAGGCGAAATCTTATGATCCTACAGTATGGGGCTTTGTCTTGCCTCTGTCTTCCATTGGCTAGCTCCATAAATGGAGGCTAGCCATTGGAAGAGATTGGCTGTCAATCACTCTTTCCTCGTCGGAACGCGATTCGGGGGCGTTTCTTGGTCTTTTTTTTAAGTCCCGCCCGACACACCCTCCCTCTCGCCGTCCCGTTGTCCCTGCCTTCTCGAAGTTCTCCCTCCCGCCCACCCATTGTCCGTGCCTCCTCCCTCCCGCCCGCCCACTGTCCGTGTTCGATGCTGTCCAACCTTTGTTTATCCCCCGCCCTCCCTCCCGTTGTCCGTGCCTTCTCCCTCCCGCCCGCCCGCCCACTGTCCGTGCCTCCTCCCTCCCGCCGCGGTCTCACGGTGAGTACGTTGGGTTTAAGAGGCAAACAAGCATTTACAATGCAATGGTTTCGCCTTTTGAAAAGTTTGAGCTATTGGCATTGTAAATGACAAAATTTGTATTTATGTGTTTGTTTTGAAAACAGATAAAAAAATGGCATTGTCATTTACAATGCCAATAGTTTAATCTCTGGCAAATGCCACACAAAAACACACAGACCCCCACACACACACACAGACCCACACACAGACCCACACACACCAACAGAGCCCCCCCCCACACACACACACACACACAGAGCCACACACACACACACACACACACACACACACAGAGCCACACACACAGACCCACAGACCCACACACACACACACACACACACACACACACACACACACAGATCTCCCCTTAGGCAGACACAAATGATTTACCCCTGTCCTCCTCTCACCCTCTCTCTTCATTGCGTGCCCCCTCCTGTCTCACCAGAAAACAAGTGCCCAAAAATAATGCCATTGGGTGTCAAGATGCTACAAAGATGCAAACAGCACTGCGCTCCCTGCTCTTCTTCATGCTGTGCCAAAACAATAAACTTTAGCTCAGACAGTAGATAATTCTTTTTTGTTTTGTTTTGAAGGCAGAGAATAATTCCATACTAAGAAAGCGGATCACCGACCCTCACGGTCGGTGCTGGCCATGTCAGTGCTTTTTTTCTTCTAACTTTTAGCCATTCTGCACAGCAGCCTCACTACTGTACAGTAAAAATTGGCAAAGCCAATACATCTCTAATAGGCCACAACAGGGGTTTTCATCGGAAACATCAATAGTGTGAGCATGATCGTCAATATTCAGACTTCCGAATGATATACAGGAACTAAATAAAAAGGAGAACGTTGCAGCTTTACTTGGCTACCTTCCTGTCAGCGGTAAAGAAACAAGAGAGATGGGTGCTAAGTGAGTGTTCCTCGCGCAAAAAGTTTACCTCACACTGAGCAGAACTGACCCTGAAGCTTTCCATGTAGGTAGTAGCAGAGGGAACAAAGGCACACAATAGGCTGCAGTACAGCCCAGTGTAACTAACAGCCTGTGAGATTAATTCAAGGACTTCTAACGTCACATTTTGTCCTTTAAAATGAGCCTTGAGCGGAAACGGATGCTGGATTACTCTGGACAAAAATAAAATGTTTGGGAGTCAGGGTTTCAAGAGGGATGCAAAAAAAGTGTGTGAGGGGGGGCTCTAAAAGAGGCGCAGCCTATGTAATTAGGGGCGTCGCTTACACACACTAGTTTTTCTGATCCCTATAATGTGCCAGCCTAACGGTAATTTGGTGCAAGAGTAAGTAAAATATGAACAAAAACTTTATTTTCTGAACAAAGTCTAAAAACCATTATCAGATATCCCAGTACAGTTAAGGACATTAATATAGGGCTCCATAGATACCAGCGTTAATCTGTGTTTTTGTTTTTTATTACGAACGGGTCTGAGACCAGGGTGGACCCGGCCCACTAAAAGCCCTGCTGGAAATAGAATGTTCATAGGTAACTCAGGTTTTATTTTCTACCCAATATATGCACCACAGCACCACCAAAAGCCAGCAACAAAAAATGAGCTAGCATATTTGAAAAATCAAATGTTATGCTTTTTTTTTTTTAAAAAGAAGGGAAGAAAACATAACTAGCTTGGGGGCACGGGTGAATAACAAAACAACAAGCTATCGTGTTTTGCTGATCATCGTTCAGTCCAACACCCAATGCAGAGCCAGTGAAATACACGAACGAAAGAACTGAGAAAAAATAGAGCTGCATTCCAATAAATACGCCTGACCATGTCGTCTTGGGATGGACTGGAATTTATGTAAACACATGCACCGAAAGGAAGTAATTAATAGTCACATATCCTGTAGATCTGCTTACACAATACATAAGACCTCAGTATTTGTAGGCCGCCCACCCACAACCCCTGCATAGAATCACGCCGGGTTTCTTTCGGCCGCGCTGTAGAGGGCACATTATTTTCAAAAAGATAATACATTCTTAAAACAATTGAATTTGAAGAATGTGTGTTTTTTTCAGTGCAGAGAAACACCTCCGGGGAAACACAGCATGTGCGTGATTACATCTGCTTAAAAACTAAAATAGAAACGGTTTCTAAGAAAACAGAGCGCTTCTCTGGCAAACATTTCTAGCAATGCGCGGCGCTGTGGGAGTTTAAAGACATTCGCTGCAAGCAGCAGTGGGAAAGAAAAAACGCTGCGCCATGAGCGTGAATACTTACTAAACGTGTAACACTTAGGTGTGTTGTAGAGAAATATATGCACGTGTGGATTCGGAAGCCTGCAGCCGTAGAGCCCACCTTCACCAAAAAACTGGTCTCTCTAGAAGGGCCTCCATTTAAAGCCCTCGAGGGACGCAAACAGCACACACGTTATTAATTAGAAGTACCCGATGGCATTGGCGGCACGTACAACTAGCAGATGCGCTAAGGGTCGATTTGTTTTAGGAACGTTTATACGTATCTATAAATATGTAAAATTCCACTGGGTACAGATAATAAACATTAATTGCAAAACATATCTACCAAGTTGAAACTAATTAGGTTGGCAGACAGTATAAATATTCCATGTAATAAAAAACAAGTCAGGTCCCGGGCCGTGCTGTGATTGGCTGACGTCACGGGGGTGTCCCGGGCCTGCAGTCAATCACAGCGCGGCCCGGGACACACGGCAACAAGGGGCGGGGCTTAAAAAAAGACCCAGAAACGCCCCCGAATCGAGTTTTCTCTGGAAAACGTGATTGACGGCCAATCTCTTCCAATGGCTAGCCACCATTTATGGAGCTAGCCAATGGAAGAAGGGGCGGTTTCAAGTCGCCACTATAGAGCTAACATTAGATTTCGCCCTTGGGCGGAGCAACTGCTACGCAGTTGCAACGCCAGGGCGAAACCTAAAAATCAAGGCACTGTAGTCCGTATAACAGCCCTCCACGAGCGTCGGCCTTAATGTTTTCTGTACAATTAAAGCAGAATAAATCTTACTGTCCACGGGGTGCAAGCCGGTAAATGTTTAACCATCACTGCTCCAATAAATCACCCCCACCTTTAGGCTTTGAAGTGCTGAATGTTTTAGCAGCCTCAGACATGGAATGTCCCTGCGCGCTCCCGTCGAGCGGGCTGGTGTGACTAATGCATGTGCATTCGAGCCGTAATGCTGAAATTACAGCCCGCGAAGGGGGAAATTGATGAGTATTTTCCTTGTAACCGCTCCTTGAAAGTTGAGTGGCACAGCAGGTAAATACTGTTTTGCAGTAAAGACTCGTGAACTAAAGGCAGGCGAGGGCCGGGCTCACGTGGATGGAGCCTGGGAAGAGCTGGCGGGCTTCGATGCGCCTCACGAGGGGCAGAACGAAGGGATTTTTGGGAGCCGTTTTCAGGGGGATAGCGTTGCCCATTAGGCGGAATAAAGAAGTCCTCGTTATAACAGCTGCGCGGTGTTGGTTACAGCGTCGGCATTCCTTTGTCCTTATTGTCAGAAAGCCCGTCTCCAAATATGTAAGCAGAACACAACAATTATGTGCTGTTATGTCTCGGAGCGGAGTGCAGCTTATGCGGGGTTGGGTGGGGGCAGGGGGCGCACACCTATGATTGTGGTGCCTTTGCTTTGGTGGGGATCAGAGTTTAGCGGTATAGATTGACAGCCGTGAATAACCGCGCTATTAGGCCTCAAGGAACGGGACAGGGAAAGTTGAGTGATTTCTGGCGTCACCAGAGCTTAAAAGACCAGCAGCAGCACTGCGTTAAATGTGAGCACTATTGCGAATACATCTTTTGTAACAGATAAAACGTCTGCAAGTGCAGGACTGGGCCCCAGATTACCAGCGAGGGGTTAGGCCCCGGTTTGCTCTGGTTTGTTAGTTTGGGTCCTTGTGCCACTTACTGTACAAGAGTCAACAAAGCCTACTGTCGCCTTTTATGATGAGGCATAGAGTTGTTGTTTTTGTGAACGTTTGTTTCCAAACTTGCAGCATGGCCGGTAGAGGTAAGCAAGCATGCACACAATTAGGAATGTTTTTTAGGTTTCGCCTGGCGTTCTGTGGGTGTGTGTGTGTGTGGCATTTGCGAGAGATTAAGCTATTGACATTGTAAATGACAATGCCATGTATTTATCGGTTTTCAAAACCAACACAAATAAAAATGTTGTCATTTACAATGCCAATAGCTCTAACTTTTGCAAAGGCGAAACCGTTGCATTGTAAATGCTAGTTTCTTTAGGCAGCCAGTATTATCATTCCAAGGGGCAGAGGAAAGGCTATTCAAATCGGGTAAAGTGATTTCTCTTTGAGCAGACTTGCAAAGTTGTTTTGCTTAAATCCTTGCGCATAAAGTTCACAGGCATGTTTTTCAAACATTCATTTCACGGACTCTGCTTTAAAAAAATCACATGTTTCAAGTAAGCGCAGCATGTTCAGTAAAGTCCATAACATTATGCAAGGCAAATATCCAACAAATCGTACATTACTGCTCCTGATTTCTCCCTCGTAGGAGTCGGGGATGCTTCAAAACCCCTAATAATACCACTGCAATTTAAACTCAGCACTAGTACAAGTTGTGGAGGGTAGCTATGCGCTTAATAAAAACGAAACACCTATTATTACTGGTGTGTACATAGACAATTGTTTTCTGTGCCCCACACGAACTGTTTCAAGGTGAAAGTTAAAAAGGGCATTTTTAGGAAAGTATTACTCCATTCAAGATAAAAATGGAAGTTAAAAGAATCCATTAATTGTATGTGCAAATGATAAATAACAAGTTCTATCCTTTTCTTGCAAACACACTTCCTTCATACCAATGTAAAATCTAATCTGATTTAAACGGAAACAGGGCACACATCTCATCCCAAGACTTTTTACTGGCAGAATTTTCATCAGGAAAGAATTGGGGAAACATACATTTTGCACATTACCTCATCCCTCAGTTCTAAGTGCAAAACTGAGAACAATGAGCACATTACTCATCAGTAATTACCGTACCCCTCGCGTGGTTTATGTATAACTTTTTTTATGCAGCATGCCTCTTATTGAAGTGGCATATTTGTGCACTTTGCAAACGAGACAAAGCAACAGTATTTGCTCTTAGATTAGCCCTCACATTAAAATAAGAGCAATATGTTTAACCATTGGTTAAATTGATATGATTTCAAAATGAGTGCTGTGCACTTCAAGAATAGAATATTCTCTTTCTCCCTAAATGATATGTGTTTCGGATTGTCCAAACTGTGAAGGTGTATATATGTAAAGTGCAGGGATGAGGGGACAACGGGCACAAAGGATGCAATAGTGGCCAGCCTGACAGCCAGTACCGAAACTCCATGGTGTCTGCTGCATCTTACGAAGCACTACCAAGTATCCATGTGGCAATGTAGAGTGCAAACCTAGAGCAATTGAGCTTTCAGCAAGGGTGGGAGCCCTACCTAATGATCTTGGATCAGTTACACTGAATCAGGAGGTTTGTAGACGGTGCATCCATCATGTGTAGAAGAGGTGTTCTCTGAAGTGATGTCAGGAGTGTGTTTTTCCGTTGTTGATGCCTTCAACACTAATGGATGCAGTTAGACACCTAGCTAGAAAATGCAGAGCGGTGTGCCTTGAGCGCTCCTGAAATTTCAAGAGTGGCTTGAAATGCAGAAAAAAGAATGGTCTGAAGTGATGTAAATCAGAGGATGTGAAAGAGACACAGCACAGTTGGCCATGTACATACAGTCTAGTGAAACCTAGACTATTGCGGAGAATGGATAATACCACTTGAACATGAAAGAAGCCCCATGCTGGGATGAAAAGCCTGAGGGTGGGATGCTATCTACAGGACGGCTTTAAAGCGGTGCAGCTGTTGAAGCCACACCTGGCGCTGAGCTCAGGGATGGACTGTGTTTAGAAATAAAGGTATGAGCTTAAAAGCACCTGCTGCAGAGTTCTTTGTGTGTATATCAGTTTTCAGGCAACAATAAAAATGTCAAGATAACTCTGGTGATTAATCTTCCTGCTGGAGAGAGTTCAGAGTTCTTTCTAGTGGTAGTTTTGATTCATCTGAAAGTAGAGCAGAGGGTTAATATTGGGGGTGGGCATAACTCGCTTAACACCTCCAATGCTACAGGGTATTTTTCTCCTGTGCTGAAGATAAATATTTCCCATTGTTCATGACAAGGTCAGCTCGTCATAAGCACAGGTCCAGTGGTACTTCATGACGAGCTGACCTTGTCATTAGCATAGAAGGGGTTTTAATTAGTGTAGCGTAATCAAGTGGAATTATCTAAAAATTCTGTGAGATTATGCATAATTACGCAAAAAGAGTAATTCTATGTTAAATTCTATTTCATAATGCAAAAATACACCCTTGTGTCCAAAAATGAGTATAAGAAATCTTTTTATGTTAAGAAACAGTGCTAAATGCAACAGAACACGAATAGCAAAGGAAAGGAGCCGATCATGCTTGCGAAATGTGCTCCTGGGGTGGGTTTTTCAAAACATTTACCTTCCCCGTATTTGGCACTATTTTCTTATTGCCAAATGCCCCCCAAACAGCAGTAACGGGCGTGAACAGGCATTTTGTGCTACGCAGAAGCGCTGAATGTGCTGTTGCAGATGAATTTTCCCTCCAACTTACTCCCAGCTTCTAGTGCTGAATTCCATTTTGGACGCAAGGATGCATTTTACATTGAGAATTAACACTAAATGCAGCAGAACACGAATAGCAAGCTCAATCAGCCACTTGCACTCACTAGGTGTGTTCTCCTGGTAGGATTGTTTTTCCCCAAATTACTCTTAGTTACGGGAGCAGGTGTAATTGCATTATTATCGGTATTTCTACGTCAAAGAGTACCTACCAAAAAGGAATAAAAAAAATTACTCTGATTAGCGTGATGAAAATTATGCCCAGGCCTAGTTAATATGCCTACTGCAAAGAAAGTGTACCATGCAGACAAAAGGACTGTATTTTATGTGAGTTGCTCAGTGAATAACTGCTATTGTTGCAGAGATCTTTTTCTTACTTGCAGTTCATAAATTACTATCTTAAATAGCACAGTGACCAATGAACTTTCATCAGAGCTGCATGCGACTGTATGGTATAGGTTAGAATGTTATGTTTTCCCCCAGACTTTCATTATCCTATTATTACTAAAAATGGTTTGTTTGGATAGTAGTACATTTGGATTAGAAAACCGTATCCCAACCACTGTGGTATGTTTTAAATCCTGAGTTTGTGTCTCTCCAGAAAAAATACTCAATGGATGACATGCGATTCCTACACCTCGTAATCCTTAGTGTCTTTTGTAGCATTACCTACATATTAATTTAGAGTTGTAGGATTCATGGTCTCTGTATAATGTGTGATGTATAATGCTCTGACAACCTACACTAGTATCAGTGGTGCAATAAAACAAATGCATGTGAGAGAGGGGCTATGAAGAGATGAGGGGCACATTTGAAGGGTTGTAGTGAGGTCATCCATGCAGAAGGAGGTCATGGGGGCGCACCAAAAAAAGACTGTTGCACCAGGCACCATTAGCACTGAAGTCGACTCTGGCTAGCTAGTCCGCCAAAGGATGGTCACAGTCTTGGAGTGAATTGACTTTGACATAGCGAAAAAAGGCAAGGGCTCTGAACACTGGGCCTGAATAGTCCTCTAAGTTCTTTGCAAAACATGATCAGAATCATTTACTGTATATCACAGTGGAGTGCCCCATCATTCCTAAATTGAAGATAAAGATCAAAGGCAATAGTGAAGTGTTCAACTCAAGTAGATTTTGAAAATGCTCATAAATCCACAATTTTCAGACACAAAATGACTAAATTCAATAGCACCATCATGTAAATAAGTTTTTTTTGTAGAGAAAAGGTTAATTTACATTTAGAATATTTGGATGAATAAAGGATTATGGAGCTTTCCCTTTGAAATGTGCATCCTTTCTGCTGCTAGTATTTGTTTCTGGTGAGCAATGTGTGTTTAAATGCAAAGTGTGTTTAGGACTGCAGTACCACCTCCTGCCTACGGGGACAGAGCGAGCAAAAATATAAACACACTTTATAAACACAGGCCCCACAAGGCAATTTTTTTTAAAGTTGTAAAAATTGACACAGATGTTCCTGAAGTCATTTTTTATCATTTAGAAGACATTACCTTGTGGGGACCTGAGTTCAGGTCCCCACAGTGCAATGAAGTCCCCACAGCGTGAGTGTGTTATCATGCCCAAGTCCCCACAAGGATAGCAACACAAACCTACACAACCACACACAACCACACACACACACAACCACACACAACCACACACAACCACAGGGGTACTGCAGAGTGGTGCTGTACAGTGGTGCTGTACTGTGGTGGTTAATATTCGTGCTGTAAAGGGGTGCTGTAGAGTGGTGCTGCAGAGTGGTGGTTTAGATTGATGCTTTAAAGAGGTACTGCAGAGTGGTGCTGCAGAGTGATGCTGTACAGTGGTGCTGCAGAGTGGTGCTGCAGAGTGGTGCTGCAGAGTGGTGCTGCAGAGTGGTAGTTTAGAGTGGTGCTGTACAGTGGTGCTATAGAGTGGTGCTGCAGAGTGGTGGTTTATATTGGTGCTGTAAAGGGGTACTGCAGAGTGGTGCTGTACATTGGTGGTTTAGATTGGTGCTGTAAAGGGGTGCTGTAGAGTGGTGGTTTATATTGGTGCTGTAAAGGGGTACTGCAGAGTGGTGTTGCAGAGAGCTGCTACTGAGTGGTGCTGCAGAGGGGTGAGGCACAGTGGTGCTGTACAGTGGTGGTTTATATTGGTGCTGTAAAGGGGTGCTGTAAAGGGGTACTGTACAGTGGTGCTTTAGATTGGTGCTGTAAAGGGGTTCTGCAGAGTGGTGCTGTACAGTGGTGCTATAGAGTGGTGCTGTAAAGGGGTACTGCAGAGTGGTGGTGCTGTACATTGGTGGTTTAGATTGGTGGTGTAAAGGGGTGCTACAGAGTGGTGCTGTACAGTGTTGCTGCAGAGTGGTGGTTTCTATTGGTGCTGTAAAGGGGTACTGCAGAGTGGTGCTGCAGAGAGGTGCTGCTGAGTGGTGCTGCAGAGGGGTGAGGCACAGTGGTGGTTTATATTGGTGCTGTAAAGGGGGACTGTACAGTGGTGCTTTAGATTGGTGCTGTAAAGGGGTACTGCAGAGTGGTGCTGTAGAGTGGTGCTGCAGAGTGGTGCTGCAGAGTGGTGCTGTAAAGGGGTACTGTAGAGTGGTGCTGTACAGTGGTGCTATAGAGTGTTGCTGCAGAGTGGTGGTTTATATTGGTGCTGTAAAGGGGTACTGCAGAGGGGTGCTGCAGAGTGGTGCTGCAGAGTGGTGCTGTACATTGGTGGTTTAGATTGGTGCTGTAAAGGGGTACTGTAGAGTGGTGCTGCAGAGTGGTGCTGCAGAGTGGTGCTGCAAAGTGGTGCTGCAAAGGGGTCCTGTAGAGTGGTGCTATAGAGGGGTGCTGCAGAGTGGTGCTGCAGAGTGGTGGTTTATATTGGTGCTGTAAAGGGGTACTGCAGAGTGGTGCTGCAGAGAGGTGCTGCTGAGTGGTGCTGCAGAGGGGTGAAGCACAGCGGTGCTGTACAGTGTTGGTTTTATTGGTGCTGTAAAGGGGTGCTGTAAAGGGGTACTGTACAGTGGTGCTTTAGATTGGTGATGTGAAGGGGTGCTGCAGAGTGGTGCTGTAAAGTGGTGCTGTACAGTGGCGCTGCAGGGTGGTGGTTTATATTGGTACTGTAGAGTAGTGCTGCAGAGTGGTGCTACACAGTGGTGCTGCAGAGCAGTGGTTTATATTGGTGCTGCAGAGTGGTGCTGTACAGTGGTGCTGTACAGTGGTGCTGTAAAGGGGTACTGTAGAGTGGTGCTGCAAAGTGGTGCTGCAGAGTGGTGGTTTAGATTGGTGCTGTAAAGGGGTGCTGCAGAGTGGTGGTTTAGAATGGTGCTGCAGAGGGGTGCTGCAGGGTGGTGGTTTAGATTGGTGCTGTAAAGGGGTACTGTAGAGTGGTGCTGTAAAGGGGCACTGTAGAGTGGTGCTGCAGAGTGGTGGTTTAGATTGGTGCTGTAAAGGGGTACTGTAGAGTGGTGCTGCAGAGTGGTGCTGTAAAGGGGTACTGTAGAGTGGTGCTGTAAAGCTCTTCAACATAGCTTAAAACATTGTAAAAGCTAATCGCAGTGGCCAAAAACATAGAAAGGTCCCAAAAGGCGAGACCTATTGGCTATGCCAATGCTTGTTTTATCTGTGTTTAAGCACTCTATATGAAATCTTGTGTTTTAAGTCACTCCTTTCCCTCTCCCACCCACCCCTCCATTTTTAGGTTTCGCCTGGGCCGGAGCTCCTAGCTCCGCACAGGAGAAATCTCATGTTCTTACAGTGTGGGGCTTAGTCCCGCCTTGTCTTTCATTGGCTAACTCCATAAATGGAGGCTAGCCATTGGAAGAGATTGGCCGTCAATCACGTTTTCCAGAGAAAACGCGATTCTGGGGCGTTTCTGGGTCTTTTTTTAAGCCCCGCCCCTTGTTGACGTGTGTCCCGGGCCGCGCTGTGATTGGCTGCAGGCCCGGGACACCCCAGTGACGTCATTTCCCGGGCCGCGCTGTGATTGGCTGCCGGCCCGGGACACCCCCGTGACGTCAGCCAATCACAGCACGGCCCGGGACCTGACTTGTTTCAGAGAACGGGCGCTCATTGTTTTCCTTCATCTTATACACTTGGTATTGATTTCTCCAGTCCTCTCGTGATCTTTTGCTATCATTTACACTCTATTTGAGCCGGCCCGGCGCTACCGAGCCTCTCCCCACCGCCCCCTCCCCAGGAGAGCCGCCTTGGGAGCCACCCCAGAGCCCCGGTGCGCGCATTCACGGGGTGTCGCCTCGAGGTCTATGAGCGGATATCCTGGCGGGATCCCCGCAAGCCTGGCCTCCCCGATGGTGTTGGCCAGGGTCCAGGAGAGCCTCAGACCCCTCTGCGCGCGCCTCCTTCTCCTGAGCTCCCTTTGCACTAGGATGTTGCGGCAGGTTCTGCACAGGGGACTGAGGACGTCTTTCTCCAGACTCGGCCACTTCATCGCCAGCCACCCGGTGTTCTTCGCCTCGGCTCCGGTTCTCATCTCCATCCTGCTGGGCGCCAGCTTCAGCCGCTACCGGATAGAGGACAACGTGGAGTACCTGCTAGCCCCGCAGCACAGCCTGGCCAAGATCGAGCGCAACCTGGTGGACAGCCTCTTCCCGGTGAACCGCTCCAAGCACCGCCTGTACTCCGACCTGCAGACGCCGGGGAGGTACGGCCGGGTCATCATCACCTCCTCCAGAAGGGCCAACATGCTGGACCAGCACCACACGGACCTCATCCTGAAGGTAAACCACTTCTGGGCATGGGCGGGAGGGGTGGGCCTTGAACGCACCTGTCTGTGTGAGGCTCGAGTGTGCCTAGTCACCTGTTAGCGCTGCTTCCTACCTGGGAGCACCTGTTGACGCAACACAGGCTTCCGGAGCAGCCCAGCTTTCATCTCAATGTCTTTTGGCGCCCCCACCCTTCAGCCGCAGTCTGCTCATTTATTAAATCCGCGAATTTAGTGGCTAGTGACATGCTGGGCTGGAGGTGGTCACATGGCCGCCTTGTATAGATAGATATCATGCCATCCTGGGAATGCCTTGCCGCCCAATACAGAGGTCGTCAGTACACGAACTATTGATCAGCGTCTTTGCAGTGTGGAGTAAATGGCACGCGCCTCTCCACCACACTTACAAATCGATCGTGTAATTGCACAACCAGGCTTGTCTGCCAAGCGAGGTTGCATCGAAGAGGCAGGTGAATTTGTTTGGTGTTCTTTGAGCAGTGTAACGTATGAAGAACAAGGGGTTGCACCAGGGGTGCCACAAACAAGTTGGCATTCATATTAAAAGAAAAATACATACAGCCCTATGCAATATTCCATTGTACATTTTTATAATTTGTTACACTCATAAATTCCATACCGTACAACTCTTAAATTTCCGCCCTTTTTTTTTTAAAACAATACTAGTACAGTGATTGAGCATGCATTCAGCCAATAGTGAACCTCTGAGTGGATGGAGTTTATGGCATTTGAGCCTTTCTGGTAGTTTTTGGGGACTTGTAGTTTAGTTATAAGATGCAAACAATGTGAACGAGATTGCCTTTAGACGTCATCTGCAGCCCTTGTTAGGCGGAGGGTGGGAGCACGTCGGGTCTCAAGGGAGCGTAACCCAGCATGTTTATATGCCAGCACTCCCCCACGACGTCATCACATGTAAATGTTGCCAGTCCGTCTAAATGAGACAAATCGCCCCTTTGCACCATTGCTTCTGATTCCACATCTTTTTTTAAATGGGAGTGGCGCTTTGAGACAGGCTAAACACATCTAATATCGAGCAGGATGGCGATTTCCTCAAGGCATGCAGTTCCCATACTTGCTGGCAGCCACGCCCAAAGATGTCACATTGTCAACAGATGAACCAGAAGAGCTGTGTTCTAATTACGGTTTTCTTAGTTGACCAAATGTGTGATCTTCAACAAACCTGCATAGCAGAACCGAAACAGGCCCCACTTTTCCCGTAATTGAAAGCAAGTTGTAACATGCCAAATGCTTTTTGCAACTGGCAAATTGCAAGATCTATCCACGAAAACTGCCCTATTAATTTGCACCCTTTCCCTGTTCAGCCAACCCGGCCTTCTTAAAAAGCATTGGAACTGCAAGAGAGTTTTAACTCATTCTCATCAATTGAGCAACCTGAAATCCCTTTGCAGCTGTTTCTTCTTTGACCAAATATTGCGAGTAGTGGGAACTATTTTACTACCCAGGTTTAAATTGCAAGCGCAATTCTGTCAATTAAGGCAAACACTTTATCAAGTAGTGGGAGCGCGTCTTAATGGGCATGATGCTTAAAACAAGCCCAAAATATGAACGTTTTTAAGAACTCCCCCAACAGGGTGCAATTTATCTTCAGAAGCCACAAGTTTCACTCATGTATATCGTCCCCCAAAATGTAATTTAGGGGGTACATTTTCAGAATTGGAACGAGCCCTACATTTTATTGTAGGTTTCCTCTTCTTGTTGAAACGGGTGACCCTTTGGCAAATTCTGGCCTCCATTGTCCCAAGTCCATTAACTTAAAAAAACAAGCATTTACAATGCAATGGTTTCGCCTTTGGAAAAGTTTGAGCTATTGGCATTGTAAATGACAACATTTGTATTTATGTGTTGGTTTTGAAAACAGATAAATAAATGGCATTGTCATTTACATTGCAAATAGCTTTAACATTTCCAAAGGCGAAACCGTTGCATTGTAAATGCTTGTTGTTGCTTCTTTTCTCCTCCCACTTGCACCCCATTTCTGATACCAAAATTAGGTATAGTGTGCACAGAGTACAGTGGAACCCCAAAGGTAGGCAGAGGTAAAAGTAGATAGCACCTCACTCTATTTGGGGTAGTGTGGGCGAGCAGTAATACTTTATCAGAGGGTAGTAAGCTTTTGTTGTACACACTCAGGTAAGATATGTCACACACTCAAAGACTGAACTCAGACCAATTTGTTTGTAAAAAAAAAAAAAAGTGTTATTTTATTTCTAGAACCAAGCCAAGCCTGGTGCAGGTTAGTGGAAAAATACTTTGCACGTTTTCAGGCAGAGAATTACAGTTGAATACAGGTTTAAATACAATGGTTAGTCAACAATTCGAAATTACTCTTCAGTTACTTTACAGATAAGTGCGCATGTTACTGATTGGATTGCTTTTACGTTACTTTAGCTAACCAGTGTAATATGCCTAGATATCACACTGGGACATCTCCTAGACAAAAGGTAAGTAATACATTGTTTGCCTATTTGCAATTTTTCAAGTTTTCAAACAAACCAACTCCACGCTTAGAAGATTTTACAAGGAAAAGCAGTCAATAATCCTATGGAAGGAAATGAATTTTTCGGATAACAGGTAAGTACTTTGTTGTGGAAATTGGTATTCTGAGGTCAGCACCAGGGTTCCCAAAGGGTCAAGGAGGCGCTCTTCAAGTACCCTCAGCGACACTAGGGCAGCCGGGTGCAGAGCGCCGAGGCAAAATGTTAACCAATGGGGCATAGGGGGCCTCCGGTTGGTGACTGCTCACGAGCAGGCCCCAAGGTTGTGGGAGTAAAGCTCTTGGTGTTAGGCTCAGATCAAAGGGGGATCCAAGTTAGCAAACAAAGTGCAGCAGCAGCGGCACACGGATGGCTGGGTGTAGTGCTGTTTTGGCGTTGGGTGCCCCGTTTTCAATGGGGATTCTCAACTTGCAACAAACACTACAGGCTCGGGACGAGAATCTCTGGTGGTGACCACCAGTTGGAGAGTTAAGTGGGATGCCTGGGACGCTGCAACATCGTCGGTTGGGCCACCCAAGGCCGTGGGACTTTGGGGGCAGGGGTGTCTTTAGGCATCTGGGTTTCTTACCAGCTCCGGTCGCGGTCGGGGGGGTCCTCCAGAAAAGGGCTGCAAGCGTCAATTCTAGATTTGATATTTACAACAAGGGGTGGTGATGGACAGAGTCTCTGAATTAAGCAGAATACTCTCACCCAGTCAAGAGATCAGGGCTAGATCCAACACCGTTTTTTAGCTCATTGCACCATCCCAGTTTCAGAACCTGGCTGTATGCAAATTAGTCTGTCCCTGGCCCAGTGCATCATGGGAACAGGGCAGACCAGACTACAAAAGCCAATTCTTACACTGGGAAGGAAACAAGCTTCCGGGGACCGGTTTCTGGCATTACAGCCGTCTTCGGCCCGGCTTGCTTGAATCCTGATGGTGCAATGAGCAAGGGACTCACAACTGAGTATACCCTTCCACGCTTAGGGTGGACAAAAATATTTACAACAAGGGGTGGTGATGGACAGAGTCTCTGAATTAAGCAGAATACTCTCACCCAGTCAAGAGATCAGGGCTAGATCCAACACCGTTTTTTAGCTCATTGCACCATCCCAGTTTCAGAACCTGGCTGTATGCAAATTAGTCTGTCCCTGGCCCAGTGCATCATGGGAACAGGGCAGACCAGACTACAAAAGCCAATTCTTACACTGGGAAGGAAACAAGCTTCCGGGGACCGGTTTCTGGCATTACAGCCGTCTTCGGCCCGGCTTGGTTTGCCCTGTTCCCATCATGCACTGGGACAGGAACAGACTAATTTGCATACAGCCCGGTTCTGAAACTGGGATGGTGCATTGAGCTAAAAAACGGTGTTGGATTTAGCCCTGATCTCTTGACTGGGTGAGAGTATTCTGCTTAATTCAGAGACTCTGTCCCTCACCACCCCTTGTTGTAAATAATTCTAGATTTGAGGCAGGTCAGCGATCACCAGATCTTAGGTCAGGATTGCCAGGGAGACCTCCTTGTGGTGTTGGTCCACTCGAACTCGGGTGCAGACTCGCGGATTTCGACTGAGCCGAACTGGGTGAGCAAATTTGGTGCTTACAGGAGAAAGTCTTGGTTTGGGAAGTTAGGGGAGGTTCTCCGGGTTCTTGAGGGCTGTCGGCTGCAGGACACACCAGGATTTCGCTGGAGCAGGTTCGAGGTGGGGACAGGCCGGTAGGGCTGGGGCCAAGTCAGCGGGCGTCCTCCTCTTCTTAGTTCAGCACGGCTTCTTCGGTCCTGGTCTTCTTCTCGTCTGCTCTTGTCTGGTGAGGCAAGGTTCAGGGTTGCCGCTAAATAGTAGAATATGGGGTGTTACAGGTAGGTAAAGGTCAGGACTAAGAAATGCGTTACTTACCTGTAACAGCAGTTATCCAGTATTGGTATCTTTCATAGATTCACATTTTTTTTTTATTTTATTTTATGTAGTTTATAGAGCGCGCAGCTACCCCCGAAGGGGTGTCCCGGCGCTAAAATCCTGAGCCTCCCAGGTGGAATAGGGAGAGTAGCAAGAAAGAGCTGGAGAGCGATTCAGAGTCCGGAGAAGAGCCAGGTTTTGAGTTTGGCTCGGAAGATGGATTCGGAAGAACAGAATCTCAGCTCGATTGGTAGGGAGTTCCACAGCTTGGCAGCGATGACACTGAACCCTCTGCCACCCATTCTAGATAATTTAAAACGGGGCGAGATCAGGAGGCGAAGGTCATTGGATCTCAAGGATCTAGTGGAGCGGGATATCGAGACACGTTTTTTCAGGTAGTTAGGTCCGCAGTCGTTAACGGCTCGATAGGTGAGGGTGAGGACTTTGAACTGAATGCGGCTGGCCACTGGAAGCCAGTGGAGTTCCCTCCGATAGGCAGAAACAGATTGGCGGTAGGGGATGTTGCCAATCAGTCTGGCTGCAGCGTTCTGGATAATCTGCAGCCGGTCTACCAAGTACTGGGGGGCACCTGCATAGAGGCTGTTAGCATAGTCCAGGTGGGACGTGATGAGGGCTTGGCAAACAGTACGGCGGGAATCCAGGGGGAGGTAGGGAAGGATTTTTCTGATCATGCGCAACTTCAGGAAACAAGCAGAGGTAACTTTATTAACCTGAGTTTTACATGACAGGGAGTCGTCAAACTGGAAACCCAGATTCCGAGCCGAGTGAACGGGGGATGGGGCAGGATCCAGCGCCATGGGCCACCACCAAGAGGAGGGGATGGACGCTCTCTGATTGAAAAACAGTACCTCCGTTTTGTCTGCATTCAGTCTGAGGTGATTGGCGGTCATCCAGATACTGATGTTGGTGAGACATTGGCGGAAGTTGGCGAATGCGGAGTCAGAGTGGTCCCTGAAAGAAAACACCAACTGAGTGTCGTCAGCGTAAGAGACCACCCTGACTCCGTAGGACTCCACAACGTCGGCCAATGGGGCAAGATAAACATTAAAAAACAGGGGGCTGAGGGAAGAACCCTGTGGCACCCCGCATGACAGAGGTTTGTTTTCTGACTTGAAGGGTCGCAACAGTACCCTCTGACTTCTTGTCGAGAGGAAGGACTTGATCCAGTTGAAGGCAGTGCCACCAATGCCTATCTGTTTAAGTCGATCAAGGAGGATAGGGTGGGAGACCGTATCGAAAGCTGCGGACAGGTCGAGGAGGACCAACATGGCCTCCTCGCCCCTGTCCACACACTCCCGAATTGTTTCGGAAACCTCCAGCAAAGCCGTCTCGGTGCTAAATCCGGCTCTAAATCCGGATTGAGATCCATGCAGCAGAGAGTGGGTTTCTAGATATTCCGTAAGTTGCAGCTGCACGGCTTTTTCCAGGACTTTAGCGGGTTTAGGGAGGAGGGAGATAGGGCGATAATTAGAAAAAACAGAGGGATCTGCGTCCGCTTTTTTTAGAATGGGGATCACCAAGGCCTCCTTCCAGGTGGTAGGGAAGAAGCCGTGGTGTAGGGAGGCATTCCAAATGGAGAGGAAGGAGCAGGCTAGAAAAGGCGCCAGTTCTCCCATAAGTTTCGCGGGTACAGGATCGGAGGGGGCGCCGGATTTGCAAAGGGTAAGTAACCTGATAGCATCCTCCTGGTTGAGCTTATTAAAAGAGAGAAAGGACGGAAACTCAGGAGGACTAGTGGAGGGAGACATGGGGGCTGGCCCTTTGGGGAAGGAGACACAGAGTTTATTGATCTTTTCGAGGAAAAAGTCTGCGAGTCCTTCGCAAAGAGCCTGACTCATGGTGTTCTGAGGAGCCCTGGCCGGAGGATTAATGAAATCTTTAACAATGCTGAAGAGGGTTTTTGATGAGTTATTGGCCTTGGTGATTTGAGAGGCAAAGTGATCTTTCATAGCGATCTTTTTTTGTTTACGGAATTTTTTCAGGGCAGATTTGTATACAAGTTTGGCTTCGAGATCGTAGTTTAGTCTCCACTTACGTTCAAGAGCTTTACATCTGCTTTTCTCCTCCCGGAGAGGGGTAGTGAACCAGGGGGCAGAGGGTCGAGATCTAGTGGAGGTGATGATTTTCTGGGGGGCGATGGAGTCAATCGCATTGATGAGAGCAGCATTCAGCCTAAGGACATTTTCATCTATGTCAGAGGAGAGGTACTCTGTCTCAAAGTGGAATACCGGGTCCAGGGTAGCACAAGTAACCTTATGCCACTTTCTTCCCAACTCCTTCCTAGGAGCCAGAGGGGCAGTTTTACGTCCGATGGCAAGAGAGAAGGAGATGAGGTAATGGTCAGTCCAGGTAAGGGGGAGGGGAGGGAGGACAGTGATATTTGAGAAGTTAGCGAATATAAGGTCAAGGGTGTGACCAGCCACATGAGTGGGGCCAGCAACTAATTGTTTAAGATTCAGACTATCCATAGTTTCCAGCAGATTATTAGCCTTCACGCAGAGCGAGTTGTCTACGTGGAGGTTAAAATCGCCCAGGACGATGAAATATTGGTGTTTGAGAGATAAATCAGCCAGTTGGTGAAGAAGGGCAGTGAGAGAGAGGGAGGTGGCGGTAGGGGGATTGTAAACTAGAGTGCCAGCCAGGATAACTGCCGAGGAGTGGGAGACGGAAAAGTACATGGCTTCAATTATACCAATATTAGTGAGTTTGGTAAAGGTCAGCTGGAGGTGGGTTTTAAGAATGACGGCTAGGCCGCCTCCAGATTTACCGCCAGCCCGATTCAAGCATTTTATATCGTAGCCTGGGGGAATAGCCAGGTAGATATCCGGAGAGGAGGAGTCAGTGATCCAAGACTCGGTGAGAAAAAGAATATCCCATTCATCTGAGGAGATGGACATCCAGATGTCATTAGCATGACGGGGGAGAGAGCGGCAATTAATCAAACCAGCTTTCAGGGTAGGCTGATCAGAAAAGGATAGCTGTGACGGGGGCCGAGGAGGGGGACCAGGTAGGCAGGGCGGAAGGGTGAATTTGCATTGTGGGCAAAGGAAGTGAGCGGATTCTAGATCGTTTGGGATGCAGCGCGTGCTGGTCGAGCACGAGCGAGGATTAAGTAGGTGTAGTTGGGTGTTGGTCCAACACGTACGGACGGGGCTAGTGGAAGAGGCAGGGGGTATGGCCCTGGGCCCGGTCCAGGGCCGGACGGGCCCAGACGGGCTTGCCTTTGGCGCGCCTTCGGCGCGCTGACGGCGCGCCCGCTGCGCCCGTCCGCTGCGCTTCCTAGCAAGACACATATTTAATGTCTGTAAAGGGAAGCGTTAAGGGGGCGTGGCCAGCTGAGGTGGGCGTGTCCGCCGTGGCGCCTCGCCCTCAGTGATGGCGAAAATGAAGTGTTCGTGGCAGCGCTAAGTCCGCTGTTTCAGTGCACGGGGTAAGTGATTTAAAAGGCAAAGTATCACACAACAAAGTTTTTAAAAATCAGGGCTCACTCCCGGCTTTCCGCCTCAGGAGACTCACAATTTTAAAGTGACGCGCTTCCAGCCGCGCGCACCTTATAGTGATCAGAAGGGGGCGTGGCCAGCTGAGGTGGGCGTGTCCGCCGTGGCGCCTCGCCCTCAGTGATGGCGAAAATGAAGTGTTCGTGGCAGCGCTAAGTCCGCTGTTTCAGTGCACGGGGTAAGTGATTTAAAAGGCAAAGTATCACACAACAAAGTTTTTTTTTAAATCAGGGCTCACTCCCGGCTTTCCGCCTCAGGAGACTCACAATTTTAAAGTGACGCGCTTCCAGCCGCGCGCACCTTATAGTGATCAGAAGGGGGCGTGGCCAGCTGAGGTGGGCGTGTCCGCCGTGGCGCCTCGCCCTCAGTGATGGCGAAAATGAAGTGTTCGTGGCAGTGCTAAGTCCGCTGTTTCAGTGCACGGGGTAAGTGATTTAAAAGGCAAAGTATCACACAACAAAGTTTTTAAAAATCAGGGCTCACTCCCGGCTTTCCGCCTCAGGAGACTCACAATTTTAAAGTGACGCGCTTCCAGCCGCGCGCACCTTATAGTGATCAGAAGGGGGCGTGGCCAGCTGAGGTGGGCGTGTCCGCCGTGGCGCCTCGCCCTCAGTGATGGCGAAAATGAAGTGTTCGTGGCAGCGCTAAGTCCGCTGTTTCAGTGCACGGGGTAAGTGATTTAAAAGGCAAAGTATCACACAACAAAGATTTTTTAAAAATCAGGGGTCACTCCCGGCTTTCCGCCTCAGGAGACTCACAATTTTAAAGTGACGCGCTTCCAGCCGCGCGCACCTTATAGTGATCAGAAGGGGGCGTGGCCAGCTGAGGTGGGCGTGTCCGCCGTGGCGCCTCGCCCTCAGTGATGGCGAAAATGAAGTGTTCGTGGCAGCGCTAAGTCCGCTGTTTCAGTGCACGGGGTAAGTGATTTAAAAGGCAAAGTATCACACAACAAAGTTTTTAAAAATCAGGGCTCACTCCCGGCTTTCCGCCTCAGGAGACTCACAATTTTAAAGTGACGCGCTTCCAGCCGCGCGCACCTTATAGTGATCAGAAGGGGGCGTGGCCAGCTGAGGTGGGCGTGTCCGCCGTGGCGCCTCGCCCTCAGTGATGGCGAAAATGAAGTGTTCGTGGCAGCGCTAAGTCCGCTGTTTCAGTGCACGGGGTAAGTGATTTAAAAGGCAAAGTATCACACAACAAAGTTTTTTTAAAAATCAGGGCTCACTCCCGGCTTTCCGCCTCAGGAGACTCACAATCACATGCCTGAATCATTCCCCGTCGTCGGGGTGGGAGTCCCCGGTAAATAATTATAGTAATGTCACATGGACATATACTTAGTACTAGGCCAGAGGCCTCACATTAGTAGCCTATCTAGGTCCTTATGTAAAAAGGACCAAACTTTGGCCAGTAGCCAATCAGCCCTTATCACCCTCCTGACCTTCCTGGAAGGAGCCCTTGTCCCTCAGATTTTCGTAAGCACCGTGCCAAGTAGTACCTACTGAGAAGACTTAGGTGAGCCCTTCCAGGGGAGGCGGGTGGATTGCATGTGAATCTATGAAAGATACCAATACTGGATAACTGCTGTTACAGGTAAGTAACGCATTTCTTATCCAGTATTATGGGTATCTTTCATAGATTCACATGCCTGAATCAGAATAGCAAGCAATAATGAGCACATTTCTCACATATATCTTTTTTTTTTTTTTTTTATAAATTTTTATTGTTGCTCTGGGCGTATCATCTGAAAATATATAAGGACACGGGCTGGCTTCAACATTCAGCCAGTATCCGTCAGTTCCGCAACTTTTCTTTTGCTCATTAGGCTGAATCACATATCAAGAATAACAGCACAGTTTAAACAAGGCTGGTTACAAATGCAAAAAACGAGAAAAACAACCCCTAAAACAGCTCCTACCATGACCGCCCACCTCCCCCACCCCGAAGTCCGTCTACCCTTTGTCGATAAAGTTACATCCACCTGGCGAGAACCGGGTTCTACAGTAAGACATTTAACCGGACCATTCTCCGTCTCCACCTTTAGGTGTGCACCAAACCGCAAGTATGACAAAATTCCCCTTTAGAGCCCCTGTGAATTTACTCCAGTCCGTGATATTGCCTCCACTTAGTCCATACTCTCCGGAACTTTTTGAGGCAACCCCTGGCTTTATATGTCACTCTCTCAGCCGCCATATAGAGGTCAAGCCCTCTCCTCCATTCCTCCAAGTCTGGCGGTTCGGCCGCTCCCCATCGCCTGGCAATGTCTCTCTTGGCCACCACCAATGCCAGCACCAAGAATATGATCAAGGGGCGGGCCAAGTCGACTTCAGTCGTCAACCCCAACAGAGCTAGTTTTGGGTCACGTGGTAGAGGAGTTCCCAGGACTTCATCCAATTCCCCAAATATGTTCTCCCAGTATTCCTGTATGATTTCACAGCCCCAAAGTATGTGGTAGAAATTCCCCTCTGGTTGATGGCACCTAAGGCATGCAGTATCCATGACCTTCCCCATTTTGTACAGTCGCACCCTGTCGTAGTAGGCTCTGTGCAACACCTTCAGCTGTATTAGACGGAGTCTGGACTTAATCGCTACCTCACGAGGGTGCATAAGAACCATCTCCCAGTCTAAGTCTTCCATCTCCCCCGTGTCTGCTTCCCATTTGTTTCTCAGATCCTGTAGGGTACCCAATGTATTGTTGGTCAGTGTTCGGTATGTGAGGGACACCGCACCCCTCCCCAGTTGCTCCTGCAGCAACCTACCCTCCAGCGGGGTGTACTCAGGGATGTCTGCCAGAATGATGTTCTGCGCCCTCCAGGCGTGCCTTAGTCGTGTGTATCTGTAATACTGAGTGTTATGTAGGCCAAATTCCCCCTGTAATGCGTGGAATGTTTTCAGTTCTCCTCTAGCAATTACGTCCCCTATGGTCGAAATGCCGATGTCATCCCACTCCTAAAGCCTGTCAGTTTGTTAAGTTCATCCAGCCACTTACAGTGCCATAGTGGCGTCTGTCGAGTGGGCCGTTTGTCCCAACCCATGCGTTTGGTCGCCCTATTCCATGCAGTCAACGTGATCCTAGTAGCCGGCAGAAGGTGGTTCCCCCTTGGAGCTCCGTATAGGTAGTGCAAGCTGTTTGTGTGAGACCATTTGGTTCTTTCTAGAGCATAAGTAGGGTGATCCATTGCCGCATGCAACCAGTCATTTATCGGGGTAAGGTGTTCCGCCCAGTAGTATGCCTCTAAGTTGGGAAGGGAGATCCCACCACTGTACTGGTGGCGTTGTAGTGTGGCTAAGGCTATTCTCGGGTGTTTCCCCAGCCATAAGAAAGCTCGCAGGTCCGCGTGGATTTTAGGCAAGGTTGTAGGAGGGAGCGGGTAATATTCATTTTGGAGTGCATAAAGGAATTTTGGCAGCAAAACCATTTTATATAGCGCTGCGCGCCCCAATAGGGTGAGCGGGAGCTGCCTCCACCGGTCCATTTCTAATTTCGCACTAGCCATGATGCGGGTCATATTTTTAGTAAGGGAAAGTGTCTCGTCTAGTGTTATGAATACCCCCAGGTACTGGAATCCCTCTGTAGTGTGAATGAGGAGATCCGGTAGGCAATCCCTCCGCTCTCGGCCCTGCGGGTCATATAGAATCGATTTATGCCAATTAATAGTATGGCCAGCTCTCGCTCCGAAGTCATCCAACTCTGAACAGGACCGGGATCGTGGCATCCGGTTCCGTCACAAACAGCAGGACATCGTCCACATATAGTGAAATTTTTTCCTGGGTAGCCTCCGAGTCTCCCCAAGTGAACCCCCTAATACCCTGATTCTGTCGGATCCGGATTGCTAGCATTTCTATCGTCAGTGTGAACAGTAGGGGGGACAGTGGGCACCCCTGGCGCGTTCCTCTGTGAATGTGGAATTCGCGTGACAGTCTCCCATTCACCCTCACTCGTGCCTTTGGGGCAGAGTACAGGAGTCTTATCCATTGTAAGAACTTAGGGCCAAAGCCGAGCCTCCGTAGCGTCTCAAACAGGAAGGGCCAGTGAACTGCATCAAAGGCCTTTTCTGCATCTAATGAGAGGAACCAATGGGGCTCGCTCCTCTCTCGGACTTCCTGCAGCCAGTTATGTGTGCGGCGGAGGTTCAATTTGGTTGCCCTGTCTGGAAGGAACCCGGACTGATCCGCATGCACTAAAGCAGAAATTACCCTCCGTCGGCGCCTAGCAAGGACAGTAGCCAGAATCTTCGTCTCCATATTGAGGAGAGAGATCGGGCGGTAGGAGGCACATATGTCTCTGGGTTTACCCTCCTTGTGTATAGGGACAATAGTGGCCGTAGCCAGATCCGGTGGTAGGCTCGCCGTTTGGAGTGCCTCAACGAAGAGCTTTTTAATATGGCGTTGCAACAGGTCCGCCGTACGTTTGAAGAATTCCGCTGGGAAACCGTTGGGTCCCGGCGTCTTCCCCGGCTTCAGGGACGCTATATTGCTTCTGTTATTTCCTCCAGTCTAATCTCTGCTTCCAGGTCCGTGGCGTCCTCCAGGGACAGCGTCGGGACCTCCATGTCGCCCAGATAGTGGCTGGCATCAACCTCGTCCCCCAAGTCTCTAGCTCTGTAAAAGTCTTCATAGTACGTAGCAAAGGCCTCTGCTATAGTCTCATCCGTACAGGCTGACCCGTTCCCCGGCACTTCAACCCTATCTACCCATCGTGCCGCCCTTTCCCTCTTGCTCAGCCACGCCAGAAGGTTACCAGATTTATCGCCCACGTCGTATAGGCGGTGGAGTGTAGCCAGTGCCTGTGTGCGTGCTTCCCCAGTGACAAGTTCTCTATAGTGTCTTTGTGTGTCTAGCAATTTCCTAAGTATTTTTTCTTCCTTTCCATGGTGATATTCTGCCTCGAGGGCTAAGATCGAGACCTCCTCAGTCGTAACCGTCTGTTGTAATTCCCTCCTGGCTGCCCCCCGTCTGCTGTTTATACGATCCCCAAGGACTGGCTTAAGTGCTTCCCAGAGTGTGATCCCTGATTCTACTGATCCCTCATTCTCAGCCACGTACACCTTTATGTCTGCTCTAATTCCCTTCAATAGATCTGGTGTTTGTAGGTCCCAAGCCGCAAGGTGCCATTCCACAGCCTTCTCCCTCCTCCCTCGTCCCAAGTGTACAGATAGGGGGGAGTGGTCCGAGATTCCCAGTGCTTTATATTCCGCTAAGTCATTGACCGTAATTTCCTGCCTGGAAGTAAAGATACAATCCAGCCTGGAAAAGACCCTGTGTGCCCCTGAGTAGAAGGAGTAGGCCTCCTGTGTGGGGTGAAGCCATCTCCAGACATCTGTTAGGCCCAGAGTGTGCATCTGTCGAGCCAGTGCCGTGTTGTGCCCCGCTGTACGTGTGGTCCCCGATCTGTCCCTGGTGGTGCACATTACATCATTGAAGCCCCCCCCCACTATCTGGATCGTATCTGCCGTGTCTAGAAGGATAGCAGTAACTGCCGTGAGGGTGCGTGCCTGGAGTTTTGGGGGGGCGTAAACTGAGACAATTGTGTACCTGCGCCTCTTCCATGTTCCCTGCACCCCTGCATACGTCCCCTGAGGGTCCAACCATGTACGAGCGACGGTGAACGGTGTAGATTTTTTAACTAGGATTGCCGCCCCCCTGGAGTCCGCCGTGTAGCCGGAGTGCGCAAGCACCACGTGCCTGCCTCTTGCTATAAAGGCGCACTGAGTGCCTCTTAGGTGTGTTTCCTGGAGTAATATAATGTCCGGCGCCAGCCTTTTTAGATATGCATTGACTAGGCCCCGTTTGATTTTTGACCCAAGGCCATTTACATTCCAAGATAATATTGTGACGCCTGAGGCACCCGCGGGAGGGTGATCTAGTGGATCCGCCATTGTGTGTTCCTTTCATATTTCCAGGCAGGGCTCCCGAGGTGATGTGGTATAAGGTGCGTAGTGGCATGTAGTCGCTGTTTCTCAACTTGAATCCCCCCCCCCCAACTCCCCTCTCCCCCCTACAACTCCCCGGAACTCCAACAGGAGGTAATACCAGAACCAACTCCCCCCCGCACCCCCCTCCCCACCTCCCTCCCCTTCCAGCTGCGTCCCAACCTGGGACCAAACTATCAACGGGAGCAGGTCTGTCGCCCTCCCACACATCCCTCCCCACACTAAACAATAATTAGTTCGAAGAAACTCAAAAAGAAAAACTCAATTAACAGTAGGGGGTGTGTCAACTTGCGTGCTCCGTGTTGCCGAGCTGCAATCTCCCCGAGCCCTGTCCACCAATGTTCAGGAGTGCGAGTCCTGTGTTTCCATGGTCGGCTCCTGTTCCGAGGAGCCCTGTTCCAACTGCTGGATCTCCCTGACCAGAGGGTGAATCGACTCGCCCATTTCGACCTCCTCCTCTCCTCCGGACGCGCGGCCCTCTGAGTCCTCCACTTCTTCACCCTCCGAGCGGATTCCATTGCGCAGGCAGCTGAACCTAGAGCCTGCCACTGAATCGGTGCCAGGGGAGGCAGATCTGCCTCCTCTCCTGTCCTCCGTGCCTCGGGTTCGGTATGGTGTAGTCGGGGTTTTCTGTGTCACTCTCCGAGTTTTCCGCCGCTGCGGTTTCGACCACTCCCGGCCTGTCCCTTATCGTTCTGTCTAGTGCTTCTCGACCCGCCGCCTCTCTACTATTCAAGATGGGGCGTTCCTCCAGCCACAATCACGCATCCTCGGGGTGTGTGAAGAAGAAGGATTTGTCCTTGTATATCACCTTGAGTTTAGCGGGAAAAAGGAGCATGTACGTTATGTTCAAGGATCTCAGTTTTGCCTTCACGGAGTCGAACGAGCGGCGCTGCTTCGATACTTCCTGGCTGTAGTCCGGGAAAATCATAATGGTGGAATTCTCCAGGCGGATCTCCCCCATTTTCCTGGCTTCTCGCAATATCAAGTCTCTGTCTGCGAAGTTTAAGAAGCGTGCTATAACCGGTCTCGGCCTTGCTCCCTCCGGTGGTTTGGCCAGAAGGGCCCTGTGAGCCCTCTCGATGATGAAGCACGAGGAGAACTGCGCCGCTGGGAAGGTAGTTTTCAGCCAGGTGAGGAGGAAGGCGGACATGTTCTTTCCCTCAATTCCTTCCCTAAAACCTACAAAGCGAAGGTTGTTGCGCCTTAATCTATTTTCCGCGTCGTCCACCTTCCAGAGCAGCTGCCGGTGGGACGCCTGCAGTTCTGCCATGTCTTTCTTCAGCGACGAGATCGATTCCTCATTGTCTGTTATTCTAGTCTCTGTCGCCGTCACTCTTTCTGCTAGGTTCCGAAAATCCTGCCGCAGCAACGTTACCTCAGAGCCCACCTCTCCAATTTTCATCTCTAGGGCTGTTCGCGATGCCTGTATGTCCGTCCTGGACGCCTGGATGGCCTCCATTAGCATAGCCATATCCGTCTTTGATCCCGGCGGCACGGACTGCTGCTCCGCCACCTGTTGCGGTGCCGCGAAGTTGTCCATAGGACCCTGCTTTGCAGATCTGGGCACCGGGTCCCTTTTCCCCATGACTGATTGTCTCTCGTACTGGAGGTTCACCTTTCTCCGCGGCAGCGGGGCAGGCAAGCGTGCTCTGTGGTCAGGTGCAGAGGCAGGGCGGCCAGGGGTCCCCCTCTCACCAGGACGGGCCTTGTTTTAATCAGCTGTCTCAGCAAATTTCCAGAAATATTGCTCCTGTACCGGTGGTAGAGAGGGTCGACTGAAAAGCGGTGGGGGGTGTTGTTTATGATGTACAAAGCAGGGAGAGCCCGCAGTTGTCCCAAGAACGTAGTTCTAATGTATGTATGTTCTCACTGCCTGTTCTGTAATTCTCTGCGAGGGCGCGCTGTCATCACTTGAGGTAAAATTGTAGTCCTTCCTCTCTTTTGTGCAAGTTCCCGGTTTTTGGGTCTGAAATTCTGGTCACCCTACGCAGAGGCTCTGGGTAATATTTTCCCTTGCGCTCCTCCGAGGGGTTCCTAGTCACCCTCCTGTTTCTGGCTCTCGCCTCCTCAGTCAACTCCTTGTTTAGAGGGGGGGGGGGGCGGCGCCCTACACAGCAGGTGACGCGATGCCCTACCAAAGTGTAGTGTGAGTGGTCCAGTAATTACCACTGTAAGTGTGCACATCACCGCGGGGCCGTTCTTCCGCTATCCAGACCCCAGCTTTGCACATTCCAGGCCGGGTCTGATGTCGTCAGTTTCACTGGGTGTCCCTGGCCTCCCGCCGCCACAATGGTGAAGCGCGGTATGGTATTGCAGCCGTCCCGGCTGCCCGCGTTACTCGGGCTCCGCTTCCCACTGCCTCCATACAGCGCCGCACCCCCTCCTGCGTCCCACCGTAATGCGGGGAAGTCCGTAGAGGTGGCCTCTCGTCACTGTTCTCGAGCTGCTCCGCCGGCCGCCATCTTAGTAAAGGCGGACGGACACCGCTATGTCCCGACCTCTGCACCAGTGCCCCAGCCGCTGCCACACAGTACCTCCTGACCGGCGGGTGGGTCCCGATGTCTCCGCTGGCTGGAAGCGCTTCTGCGGGCCGTGAGCGGGCCTCTAGGGTCTCCGCAGCCTGTCCGGTGTCGCGATCGCCATCTTGGGTTCCCAGGGAATCGCCGGGTCGGTTTGCACACTTGTGTTTCCCGGCGATTTCAAGCGCCGCCGCCACTGCAGCTCTCCCTTCCGCTGCCAGCGTGTTCCGTCTGTCCTCCGGTTTCGTTTCTGGCTCCAGGGACAAGTGAAAAGTCGGATTTTGATGCAGCTCGGCCGGAGCTGCTGTAAGGTACGTCTATCCGGCCATGCAGCTGGCCACGCCCTCTCATTTCTCACATATATCTTGAAAGACATAAACTTATCATAAGTTGTTACACAGTTTACATGATACTCACAACCTGATAAGAAATGTGCGATAAATTACCTGGAAGGCGGGATGATAGGAAGAAGGCTCACCTCTAATGAAATAGATGACGTAGGACCGCCTGTCCTACTGCTGCATCCTTCATAAGTTCAGAATCCAAGCAGTAGTGCTTGGTGAACGTATGCGGCGTCTTCCATGTCGCCGCTCTGCAGATGTCGACAATGGGTACCCCAGCAAAGAGCGCCATGGAGGTGGCTACCGCTCTAGTGGAGTGTGCTCGAACCTTTGAAGGCAGAGGATGGCCCGCCTGTTGGTGACAGAATGCGATGGCCGCTGAAATCCATCTGGAAATGCTCTGTTTTGTCAATGCTAGGCCTTTCCTGGGCCTGCTAAATGCAACAAACAATTGGTTAGACTTCCGAAATTGCTCAGTCCTGTGTATGTAGAATTTGAGACATCGCTTGAGGTCCAATGAGTGCAGAGATCTTTCAGCCGCAGATGATGGATTTGGGAAAAAGATCTCAGGACAATAGGTTCATTGAGATGGAAAGAGGACGGAACCTTTGGTATAAATTTTGGATTAGTCCTTAAAATGACCCTGTCATTCTTAAACTGGATAAAAGGGTCTTGCACAGAAAAAGCCTGCAGTTCACTCACTCTCCTTGCTGACGTGAGCGCCAGTAGTAGAGCCGTTTTCCATGACAAATATTTAAGATCTGTTTTGTGAATTGGCTCGAACGGGTGTTTCATTAGTTGAGCTAGTACCACGTTTAGTTGCCATGTAGGTGGTGACGCTCGTACTGGAGGGAAAGTTCTGAATAATCCCTTCAGAAACTGCTTGACCAGTCTGTTGGTCCATAGTGAAGCGCCACACGAAGAACGTCTAAACCTGGAGATGGCCGCCAGATGGACTTTTATTGAAGCGTGTGCCAGCCCTGAATTGGCTAGGTGGAGCAAATAGGGCAGAATTTGTGCTGGAGTAGAAGTGAACGGATGCAATTTCTGAGCCCTACACCACAAACAGAACCTTTTCCACTTAAGGGAATATGTCTTATTAGTACTTTCAGCCCGGCCCGGGCTAGAACGACTCTGCATTCCTGTGGAAGATCTAGATTCTGGAACTCTGAACTCAGGAGCCAAGCCGATAATTTGAGAGATGTTGGATCCGGATGTTGGACTTGTCCCTGGTTCATTGTAAGGAGATCAATCAATCAATCAATCATGGACATTTATATAGCGCACTACTTACCCGGAGGGTCTCAAGGCGCTTGGGGGGGGGGGGTGCTGCTACTGCTCGAACAGCCAGGTCTTGAGCTTCTTCCTGAAGGAGAGGTGGTCTTGGGTCAGGCGCAGGTCGGTCGGGAGGGAGTTCCAGGTCTTGGCGGCCAGGTGGGAGAAGGCCCTTCCTCCTGTTGTCGATCTTCGGATGCGGGGGACGGCGGCGAGGGCGTGACTGGCCGATCGGAGGTGGCGTTTGGGAGCGTAGAAGTTGATGCGGTTGTTGAGGTAGCTCGGGCCTTGGTCGTGTAGGGCTTTGTGTGCGTGGGTGAGGAGACGGAAGGTGATTCTCTTGTTGACGGGGAGCCAGTGCAGGTCTCTCAAATGTCCGGAGATGTGGCTGCGTCGGGGGATGTCGAGGATGAGTCTGGCTGAGGCGTTCTGGATCCGCTGGAGTCTCTTCTGGAGCTTGGCGGTGGTTCCGGCGTAGAGGGCGTTGCCGTAGTCCAGTCGGCTGGTGACGAGGGCCTGGGTGACCGTCTTCCTGGTCTCGGTGGGGATCCACCGGAAGATCTTTCGAAGCATGCGCAGGATGTTGAAGCATGACGAGGAGACGGCGTTGACTTGTCTGGTCATGGAGAGGGAGGAGTCCAGGATGAAGCCCAGGTTGCGTGCGTGGTCTGTCGGTGTGGGTGCGGTGCCCAGGGCGGGGGGCCACCAGGAGTCGTCCCAGGCGGAGGGCGAGGAGCCCAGGATGAGGACTTCCGTCTTGTCTGAGTTCAGTTTCAGGCGGCTGGTCGTCATCCATTCGGCTACATCTTTCATCCCTTCGTGAAGGTTGGCTCTGGAAGCGGCGGGGTCGTTGGTCAGAGAGAGGATCAGCTGGGTGTCATCGGCGTAGGAGATGATGTTCAGGTTGTGTTGGCGTGCGATGGGCGCGAGGGGGCTCATGTAGACGTTGAAGAGGGTGGGGCTCAGCGAGGATCCTTGAGGGACGCCGCAGATGACTTCGGTGGCCTCTGACTTGTACGGTGGTAGGCGGACTCTCTGTGTTCTTCCGTTGAGGAAGGAGACGATCCATTCCAGTGCCTTCTCCTGAATTCCGACGTTGCTGAGGCGCTGCACTAGGGTGCGGTGGCAGACAGTGTCGAATGCCGCGGAGAGGTCTAGGAGGATGAGGGCCGCTGTTTCTCCGTTGTCCATCAGGGCTCGGATGTCATCGGTGGCAGCGATCAGGGCGGTCTCGGTGCTGTGGTTGGCTCGGAAGCCAGACTGTGAGGGGTCGAGGGATCCATTCGTCTCCAGGAAGGCGGCCAGCTGTTTGTTGACGGTCTTCTCGATGACTTTGGCTGGAAACGGGAGGAGCGAGATGGGGCGGTAGTTCTTGAGTTCGGTGGGGTCCGCTGTTGGTTTCTTAAGTAGAGCGCTGAGTTCGGCGTGCTTCCAGCTCTCCGGGAAGGTGGCGGTGTCGAAGGAGGTGTTGATGATGTCCCGCAGGTGGGGTGCGATGACAGCGTCGGCCTTGTTGAAGACGTGGTGAGGGCAGGGGTCGGTCGGAGATCCGGAGTGGATGGAGTTCATCATGCGGACGGTGTCATCGGTGCTGATCGGAGTCCAGGCGCGGAGGGTGGTGGTGGGTGGCGTTGCTGCGGTCGTTGTGTGCGATGGTTGACTACTGAAGCTGTTGTGTATGTCCGCGATCTTGTTGTGGAAGTAGGAGGCGAGGGAGTTGCAGAGGTCTTGCGATGGGGTGATGTCGTTGTTACCGGCGTTGGGGTTGGAGAGCTCTTTCACGATGTTGAAGAGTTCCTTGCAGTTGTGTGCGTTGTTGTCCAGTCGGTCCTTGAATGCGGTTTTCTTGGTGGCGCGGATCAGTTGGTGGTGCTTCCGGGTGGCACGCTTGAGGGTGGTCATGTTGTCCGGTGTAGGTTCCCTTCTCCAGACTTTCTCGAGGGCTCGGCAGTTCTTCTTGGAGCTCTTGAGTTAGTCGGTGAACCATGGGGCTTTCTTGCTGCCGTGTCTGCTGGGCGGGGTCCTCAGAGGGGCGAGTTCGTCCGCGCAGTTGCTGATCCACTTCGTGAGGTGGTCGGCGGCCTGGCTGGGGTTCGCTGAGCTGGCGGGAGGGTGCTGACTCAGGGAGGCGGTGAGTTGGTCGGCTGTGATCTTGTTCCAGCTTCTTCGGGCAACCTGTTGCTGGTGGTGGTGGGTCGTCGTTCTTCTGAAGGTGAAGTGGACGCAGCTGTGGTCCGTCCAGTGGAGTCCTGTGGCGTGGCTGAAGGCGATGTCTTTGCTGGATGAGAAGACGGCGTCGAGAGTGTGTCCGGCGAGGTGGGTGGGGGTGGTCACCAGTTGCTTGAGTCCCAGGTTTGCGAGGTTTTCCAGCACGGTGGTGGTGTTGCGGTCGTCGTTGTTCTCCAGGTGGAAGTTGAGGTCCCCGAGGAGGATGTAGTCGGCTGAGGGGAGGGCGAGCGGGCTGATGAAGTCGGCGATGTCCTCGCTGAATTGTGTGCGTGGTCCCGGGGGTCTGTAGATGAGGGTGCCTCTGAGAGTGGTCTTGGGGTTGACGTGGATCTGGAAGTGCAGGTGTTCGGCGGGTGCGATGGTGTCGTCGGTGTTGGTCGTGATGCGGATGGTGTTCCTGTGAATGATGGCGATGCCACCTCCTGTCTGGTTGACGCGGTCTCTCCGGATGATCTTGTAGCCGTCCGGGATGGCGATGTCGGGCGCTGAGGAGGCGTTCATCCAGGTTTCCGTGAGGAAGGCGACGTCTGGGGCTGTGGTGTCGAGCAGGTTCCAGAGCTCGACGGCGTGTCTGTGGACGGAGCGGGTGTTGAGCAGGATGCACTTCAGGTGGCTGCTGCTGGAGTTTGGCTTGGTGGGTGCTGGTGCCGTGCAGGTCCGGGTGCAGGAGAACTTGCAGGCCTGGCAGATGAAGGGTCCGTGGGTGCGTCTCGGGGTGGCTCGGTAGCATCCAGGGGTTCGGCCGGCGTTGAGTGCATTGAGGGTGGCGGCGTCGTACGTCCAGCGGGTGGGCTGGGGTCTGCGGGGGCCAGGGGTCCTGGCACTGGGCGCGGTCCAGGCGCGGACGGGCGCAGACGGGCTTACCTTTGGCGCACCTTCGGCGCTCATTCGGTGCTCCCGCTGCGCGCGTCCGCTGCGCGGTCGCTCTGGGGGCCCCTTAAGTGAGGAGCCTGGGAGGGCGGGTCAGCTGGGTGGCGGGGCCGGCGAATGGGATGTAGGTGGGCGGGGCCGCAGGGAGTCAGCGGCGGGAGCTTCTGGGCGGCGGCCTCGGCCCGGGGGCAGGCGAGGCGTCAGGCGGGGTGGTCCGGGCGGCCCAGCGGCGGTTGGGTCGCTCTGTATCTGAAGGAGGTCGCGGGAGGCGGGAGGGGTGATCCGGGCGGCCCAGCGGCGGCTGGGTCGCTGAAGCAGGAGCTGGCAGGCAGCAGGAGTGGCGGCTGGCAGGAGGGGTGACCCGGCCTTGACAAAGATGTGGGCATGTCCTGAATAGAATTGGAGGTTCCAGCGATAGAAGGTGTAGTTCTGTATACCAGTGCTGGCGCGGCCACGCTGGGGCTATCAGGATCATGGTACAACTCTCTGCTTTTAATTTCCGGAGAACCCTTGGGATTAGGGGAAACGGTGGAAAGGCGTAAGCAAAGGTCTTGCACCATGTCATCGAAAAAGCATTCCCTTGGGATCTTTTCTGGGGAAGCCAGCTTGCGTAACGTTGGCATTTCGCATTCATTTCTGTCGCAAAGAGATCCAGGTGAGGCTTGCCCCAACGGGAGAACACTGAGTCGAGCGTCTTCTGGTCGAGCTCCCACTCGTGGCAAATTGAGCGCTGTCTGCTTAGCGAGTCTGCCAGGATGTTGTCTACTCCTGGGACATACTCTGCCCGCAGAGAAATGTTGTGTTGGAGTAGCCACCTCCAAATTTGCTGAGATTCGCGAGACAACGTCTTGGATCGAGTACCTCCCTGTTTGTTTAGGTAGTGCATTGTGGTGGTGTTGTCCGTCCTCACAAGCACTGGGAAGCTCCTGATTCAGGGTAGAAATGCCCGAAGAGCTAAGCGTACTGCTTGTAACTCTAGCAAATTGATGTGGAATCGTTTTTCTGCCACTGACCACTGACCTTGAACTTGCAATTCCTGAAGGAACGCTCCCCATCCTTCCAGTGATGCGTCCGTGGTTATGACATAAGGGGAGACTGGGAGTAAAAAAGGAAGGCCTTTGTTCAAGTTGTCGCCCAGAAGCCACCATCTCAGAGCCTTTTTCATGACCTGAGTGATCTTGACCCAGTCGTCGAAAGATTCTGTACTTTGGATCCACTGATTTGTTAAAGCTTCCTGTAGAGGTCGCATGTGGAGACGACAATGCGGAATGAGAAATATGTTGGAAGACATCATTCCTAGCAACGACTTGAATAGTCGAACCCTGACTCTTTTTGGTCTGAATTTGGACGGCCAGGTTTCTCAGCTTGACCTGACGTTCCCTGGAAGGGAAGGCTTTCTCCTGTTGTGTATCCAATGTCGCTCCTAGGAAATTGAGACGTTGTGATGGACGTAGATTTGACTTTTCCTGGTTGAGCGTTAGGCCTAAGTTCTCGAAGAGACGAAGGCAGGCGGTAGAGGACTTGGCCACGCCTGTCCGAGTAGGAGCCTTGACAAGCCAGTCGTCCAGGTAGGGAAAGACTTGATGATGATGCTGGCGAAGGTATGCTGCTACCGGAGACAGACACTTTGTAAAGATGCGTGGAGCTGACTTCAGGCCGAATGGTAAGACTCTGAACTGGTAGTGCCTGCCTGCCACTGTAAACCTCAGGAATTGTCGATGACTCTTGTGAATGAGGATATGAAAATAGGCATCCTGGAGGTCCAAGGATACCATATAGTCTTTTGAATTGAGCAGGTGTAATACCTCCTGAAGGGTAACCATACGAAAAGACTGCTTCTTGAGGTATTTGTTTAGGTTTCTCAAATCCAGTATCGGTCTCCACTGCTTCTTCTCCTTTTTTCTGATCAGGAAGAATCGGGAATAGAATCCTCTCCCCTTTTGTTCTCGAGGAACTCTTTCCACTGCTTTTTTCTGAAGCATTAGCAAGAGTTCCTGTTGAAGTATGTTTAGATTTTCGGCAAGAATTTCCCTCATAAAAATGGTGGTATTGCCACGCTTTTTATATCTGTTCCTCAATATTCCCTATCACCCAGGCGCATACTTTTTTAAAACCTTACGTTCTGAACTTATTCGACTGGTGTGGGGGGGGGGGCAGGCTAGGCTCCGCTGGGCGGTAATGACACAGCCCTACAGGGCGGGTGGCTTCGATGTCCCGGACTACGAAGTATACTATTTAAGTGCTCAGGCACACTACCTATTTCATTGGTTACGGCCTACTGCTTTTATGCCGCAGGTGGCAGCGGAGGACTGGATAGCACACCCGCTGCCATTGGTAGGAGTGGTACACGCCCCCACTGCCGCACTGGAGATGCACTCAAACACGGTGTCCTGCACGATAGAGGCATGGCACAAAATAGGGAGACGGCTACACACCCAGTTACTGTATACGGCTTGTATGCCACTATCCTACCATCCACAGATGTCGCTCCTGCAAGAGGTAGGATTCCAACGAATGTGTAGAAGGTTGAAAATATGGGTATGGGGGGGGATCTATTCCGCAATGGGAAGTTCCGATCTTGAGATGATTTTTTCGGAGATAGCGCACATAACCCTCTGGAGCTCTTCTATTACCTGCAGCTCAGGGAAGGCTTGAGAGCCTTATTACCTGATTATCCTCATGAACCCCCCAGTATAGCCCCGCTTACGATAGTGTTAAACAGCTCTGATGGCGCACACCTAGTTTCTAAACTGTATAAGTGCATACGAGAGGAACTACCGATAGTGGAGAGTGCGGCTAGGGCGCACTGGACAAGGGATTTTGGTGGTAGTGATATCACAGAGGCACAATGGGAGTACTGCTGTGACTTGTCGGGAGCGGTAATGTCTAGCTGTCGCCTAAAAATCATACATTACAAATTCCTCCATAGGTTATACTACACTCCTGCTAGAAAGTTTCGGTTCGGGCTAGCCGACTCGGACAGGTGTGAGCGATGTAGACAGGAAGGGGCGGACTTCTTCCATTTAGCATGGACCTGCCCGCAAGTACAAGAATACTGGTTGCGGGTCTGCGAGGGTTTATCCCACATGATAGGTGCTGCGTTGACCCTGGATCCGATGATGTTCCTTCTAGGCTATACTGCGCAGATAGCGCGGACGGTTAGGAAGTATACAAATGTAGCACTGCTATTGGCAAGAAGACATTTAGCATGTAGATGGGGTCGAGGCCGAGCTCCTAAGTTTAAGGATTGGATGCATGACATGCTATACTGTCAGGAACAGTATGGAGTATTTTCGGAACTGATGCCTCTAAACTCGAGACCGGCGGACATTTGGGGCCCCCTACAAACTTACCTTCTCGCTAGAGCATCGCAGGGTGAGGGAGATACTGACACTGCCGACACAACACACACACAGACTACCTAGCTGGCTTGTTCTCATATACCATTTCTTGACCTGTGCTGGAGGGGATGTATTGAGGAGTGACTGTACTGTTATGGATATGTCCAGTGTGGAGATTCCTTTCCGGAAACTATGTATCAATTGATTGACGGTACTCCTCCGAGGCTGTACTGAACACCTGAATTGCTGCTTCTCGTGGGCTACCTAATGCCAATGCATCGGACCGAACTCCCTAGCTACCCTAATATACCACCTACTTGTAACCTCTTCCCTGGTAGGAATTCCTCACTGTTCAAATAGTGGGTAATGCTTATACTCCCCTGAATGCCGTTGTGCTGCTGTGCTCTGTCAATTGTATTACGCCCTGTCACATTTTATCAACTGCGTACCCTCCTCGATTGTTCCCCTATAGCTAAGATTTGATATGAATGTATTATTACTTTATTACATTGCTGATGGTTGACCCTGACTACACTCCCTGGGGTTGAGACTCAAGTACCTCCGATTGCAACAATATATGTGTATCGCTGCCGGCCTTGTATGGTTGTAGGCACACTGCTGTGTATGACTGCTTGAATGTTAATAAAAGTTTATAATCCCAAAAAAAAAAAAAAGAAGTATGTTTAGATTTTTTGTGTTGCGCCGGACATGGTGGATTTGGAGGAGGATGCTCGAGAAACTCCAGAGTGTGTCCGAAGCGGACTAACTGCAACACCCAACGATCTGTAGTAATTTTCTTCCAATTGTGAAGGAAGTTGGTAATTTTTCCTCCAACTACGAACTGTGGAGAAGAGGTGGAGGCCAGCTGGAGAAAGCAGTCATTGACGTCCGTTATTGTCTTTCTTTCCTCCTCTTCCTCGAAAGGACGACTTGTTATATGAGGATTGTCCTTGTTGTTGTTGCCTCTGCTGATATTGAGGTTTGTACTGCTGGGAAGAATTATAAGAGGACTTGTAACCTTGATAGTTGCCACGAGACTGTTGTCCTCGACCTCTGGAGCCTCGAAAGGAATTCTGCTTGAATTGTAGAGTGCCTAGGGCTTTCGCCGTTTCGGTATCCTTCTTAATGCCTTGCAGCATGTCATCAATATGTTCACTGAAAAGGCGCTCCCCATCAAAAGGCATGTCGAGGACTTTGGCTTGCACTTCAGGCCGGAATGCTGTGGCTTTAAGCCAGCCCTGGCGCCTTAAAACTGCTGCTCCCGCCAATTGACGTAACCCTGTGGAAGCAATATCCAGGGCCACCTCTATCATCTCTGAAGCAGAGCGTTCACCCTCCAGCAAAATCTTTTTAACCTTGTCTTTCTGGTCTTCTGGAATCGCCCCCAGATATGGGGCTATATCTGCCCATATCTGTCGATTATAGCGACCTAGTAAAGCCAGAGAATTTGCAGCCCTGATTGATAGGGCGGACATGGAGGAAAATCTCTTGCCAATGGCATCAAGCTTTCTTCCTTCTTTATCAGGAGGAGCGGTCATTGTCGCTGACGGATTGCTGGACTTCCGCTGAGCGGCCTGAGATATAACTGAATCAGGTTTAGTTTGACCAGTCAAACATGCGGGTACAGTGTCTGGGGCTTTGTATTTCTTTTCAAGTCTAGCCGGCACCGGAATGAGAGAGAGCGGAGTTTATTATTTTTTGTCCTTGCTCCCATATATAATCGATTACTGGAATGGAGCGAGCTGAAGGGTTCTTTGAAATCATGAAGAAAACAGTCCTTCGTTTCCGATGCTATTTGGATGTTGAATCTTGCAGCCGCTCTTCCTACGATATTATGGAATCCCCCTAAGTCCTCAGGGGTTGAATCGTCCTGTACTTGGTCTGGGGATATTGGATCTGGGTTAGCATTATAACCAGAATCCATATCATCGTCATCATGTATTTCGCCTTCTTCATCCTGGGCCTCATCAATTCCCACTTCTTCCTCATATTCTTCCTCATCCGTAGAATTTTGAGGAGGAAATGTCTCTTGTTCCTGATGCACATCCCGCGGGAGAGGCCGCTGTCGATGTTTAGGAGTTGGTGTTTCCTGTGGTACCTGTACTCCAGAGGCAGGAGCAGATGATGGAAATCTTTGTTTATAATCTGAAATTAGAAATTGTAGGTCAGAAACAATTGAAGCTGGAAGGCACACCATAGGCTGAACAGTGGTATGCTCTTGAACTGATTCTTGAATTGTAATTTCCTCAAAATCTTCACAGTCCGAACTCTCATGAATTTTGATGTTGAGATGAGAGGGACTGGATGCTATGGGAAACATGGACTGATCTTCTGGATCTTCCGTGTCTAAAAACTGCGTTGGCAACAACTGTTGGACCTTGCTGGGTGAGGTCATCTCTGGTGTGACCAAACATGACGACATTTTAAAGTGTGTATATGTATACTTCAATGAGGGAGAGCCCTTGGAGTGTAAATCCTTTGACGCGGTGTCTGTTGATGGTGTAGCGTCTACTATTTTTGATGTTTCAGGTGTTTTCATTGTCATTGATGTTTTCGTCGACGACGACGACGTCCTCGTCGACGGCGGCGTCGACACTGTAGCATTCGACGACGACGATGCCACCGTCGACGGCGCCGTCGACGGTCTCGTCGTCGACAGGCCCGTCGACGGTGGCGTCGACGACGGTGTCCTCGCCGACGAGGAACTCGTCGACGTCTGTATCTTCGTCGACAGTTGTGTCTTCGTCGACGATGGGATCTTCGTCGACAATGGGATCTTCGTCGACGCTGGAAGCTTTGCCTTCGCCGATGATGAAGCAGACGTCGACGGGAGCGCTGTCAAAGGCGACGACGACGATTTTGTGACAGGAATGACAGAAGATATTGACCTACCCATCGTCGACGACGTGGTAGTATTCGATGCCATGGAGAAAGTAGACGCCGTGGATGTCGAAATGGAGACTGTCGACAACGTCACAGGCAGGCTAGACGACATTATAGCAGGCTTTTTGAATTCTGTCATCTGAAGAGAAGGCTTGACCTTAGGATGACTCTCAACAGACTTTGGCTTCTTGTGAGGAGGCGCCACAGACTGATCTGGAGATGACTGCCCAGGCCTTTTTGAAGCGGAGTGGAAGCTCCTGAAGGAACACTCGCTCTCACCTGAGGAGACTACCTGCTCTTTGTTCTTTAGTCTCTGGAGCCACAGAAGCAGTCGCCCTTCCCTGTCCTTCAACGTCTTGACCGGGAGAGTGCGACAAATCTTACATTCCTTGGCAGAATGCTGAGGATAGAGGCAATACAGGCAATCTTCATGTTTGTCCTCTATATGTAACCTCATTTTACTACAAGAGGCACAGGGTCTAAAAAGCCCTTTTTTAGGAGTAGTAGCCATATTTACTACCAAAACTTGAAGGATAAAAGGATAAAATCCAAAGATATAGGAAAAAACCTGAGCAGAGCTCAGTGGAGACTCCCTTCAGCACGACGTGCGGTAGAAAATCTGAGGGACAAGGGCTCCTTCCAGGAAGGTCAGGAGGGTGATAAGGGCTGATTGGCTACTGGCCAAAGTTTGGTCCTTTTTACATAAGGACCTAGATAGGCTACTAATGTGAGGCCTCTGGCCTAGTACTAAGTATATGTCCATGTGACATTACTATAATTATTTACCGGGGACTCCCACCCAGACGACGGGGAATGATTCAGGCATGTGAATCTATGAAAGATACCCATAATACTGGATAATGGGGCCCTTCCTTGGGGTAGGTACACCCCTTATTATGCCACCCTCCAGCGGGAGGAGGGCATATGCCTCCCTATGGTTGGCTGGTCCCCCCCTCTATAAGAAGGCGAAGACAGAGTTGTGCTTCACCTGAGGGGTGGGGGTTGATATAGGTGGGAAAACCTCCCTTCCTCACTTGGTTTTCCCACTGATTCTCCCACCCAAAGTGGGGGTCAGAACCGGTGGGGGTTAGTTGCTGAAAGCAGCAAATGGCTGGGGTAGCTCACAAAGGCACCACGCCTTTGACGCTTCCCCTTCGTGGACCATGCCCATTGTGGGGGAGAAGGCTTTGTACCTCGTCCCAGGATGTGCATTGTTTCAGCCCCCGGAGAGCAGTAGGCCCTGGACCCAGAGGTCCACAAACATGTCTGGTGGTGGCAGCTGATGAACAGCCACTTAGCCAGAACACTAGTTAGGTCGTTTTCAGGGGGCATCTTTAAGATGTCCTCTAAGTGCATTTTTCATTAAATCCCTGTGGAAAAACAGACGTCCCTACCTCGTCGGAATGGCGGTCTAGCCAGGGGTCCCTTACCCCCACAACGGGACGTACAGCGTCCCTTGGCCATCGGACTTCCACTCTCACTCTTCGCCCACAGGATCCACCAACCAACGAAGACCCGGAAACGGACAGTCAGGATACCGGAAGTGAAACCCCCGTGGATGACCCGGAAACCAACCCTTCCGGAACCGGAAGCACGTCCACTGCAGTCCGCCGGGAACATAGAAAAGCCGTGGAGACAGACGGAGCATCGTTCAGCCCAGCAGACTCGTGGCAGGAGACAGCGAACGGCGTGGAACCCCCGACGGAGAGCGGAAAGAAGGAGGAGATCGGAGAGAAGACGGAAAGCGGAGAGGAGAACGAGGAAGAGGACCTGTGGTCGGAGGACTGGTGGCGACCTCCGGAGGTGGCTGGAGAGCGGCCGCAACTCGGATGAGAGTTGCGGCGGGGCACGTGAGTACCCTCTATCCTTTCTCCGTGTACCCTAGTGTAATTAGTGTAAATACCTGTAAAAATTGTCTATAGACCCTCACGAGCACCTTGCACCAGCCTTAGAAGTAAGCACAGTATCACGAGCACTGTGAATACTCCCCCGCACTTGCCCCGACACCATCAAGCACTCTATACCCCTCCCCGCTACCTAATTGGTCTGATCCCCTCCTACCCTACCGCCCTCCCTCACGTTCGTTTTTCTGGCCCATTCACTCCCCGGTGAAGGTGGAAGTACTCGGTAGTCCTTGCTGGACTGGACTAACCCCTACATTCTCTCTCCCCTATATATCTCCGAGGAGCACCATTCCCCGGCGTTACCCTGACGACAACAGCCCAGCAGAGGACTTCAACCGCGGCGTCTCTACTGCCTCAGAACACCCCCGTCTTGGCACCTCCCTCCGGAACTCTTTCCCGTACCTCTGTTGGAAAAGACTTTGTGTATCTTACCTGCGAATAAATCCTTAACAATAGCCCACTACATTCGGCCTCCCAGCCTGTTATTCCGGTCCGCCCAGCCCACAAGTCCACAATCCCACACTGCCATCAATGTGAGTTCAATGTGCTGAGAAGTTGGATACCAAACTTGCCAGTTTCCAGTAAAGCCATTATGGTGCTGTGGAGTTCATAATGACAAATTCCCAGCACCATATACTGTTAAAGGCATTACTGCACTTACAAAGAATCAAATGCAGAATGGACACTTGTAACTGCGTTACCTTGGTTTGCTTAAAAAAAACCTCATAAACGCGGTGGAAAAGTCGCTATGCGGTGTATTTTGTTTCTCCGCCCAACACTCGTGTTATGGCATCGTCATAGGGTTTAGTAAATGTGCCGTATGCCTGCTTCCAGCCAGAGGCAACCTCTGGGCAGCGCAGTAGTGTCCAGAGATAAGTCAGTGCCCACAAAAAATAACAAGCATTTACAATGCAATGGTTTCGCCTTTGGAAAAGTTAGAGCTATTGGCATTGTAAATGACAAAATTTGTATTTATGTGTTGGTTTTAAAAACAGATAAATAAATGGCATTGTCATTTACATTGCCATTAGCTTAATCTCTCGCAAATGTGAGACCTATTGTCTGAGCAGGAAGGACCGTGATGAGGAAAGGAGTGACAGAGTAAAAAAAAAAACTTGTGATAAGTATTCCCAACATTTACAGTTCAGCTTATCTAGTTTCATTTGATCTGAGAACCCAATGCGAGAAAGTATGTTTTCTGTGTGATAAAAAAAAAAAAGACTGCGAATGCCAAAGGCAGATAGATTTCTCTATTACCCCAGATGCAACCTGTCATAAAGTAGTGTGAGCTGTTGAATGTGACTTTTGTGTGTTCAGCAAAATGTGGGACTATAGACTGGGCATTTTTCATTTTTCCAAATGTGTGCTTTCACAGCCAGTATTCATTGCTTCGTTGTTAGCTGCATAAAACAGAATAAGCTCAATGGAAAAACATTGCGTATCCTGAAAATCTGAAGATACAAGCTGACAAGCCCTCTCTATACTCTGCATTGCTGTTGTGTGTATTAAGGTGAACAGCCTCCCTCTGCGTGGCCTGTCCTTGCATTGCTGCCTGCTAGCCTACTTCCAGAGACGCTTCTGAAACGCCCCATTTCTCCGGTTCGCGCTTTTAATTATTAAAGGCTAATTTATACATACTTTATGAATGTGACTGCCTGAGGCGGAGACGCAGGGCTCTAATTAACAGAGACCAGGGTTCAGCGAGCAGTCTCGTTTAAAAAGGTCACTTTACATCGCATCTCGTTTCTTTGTAACACAAGATTTCTTTCTTGGCCTCAAAGTGAAGCTTTGCTTTTCGAGCCAGTGCAGGGATTTAGCGTGCAACTCTGCCCCAGTCAGTTTGGAATAAATAAAGTGTCCAATTGTCAGAGCAGCTCCCAGAGATGAAGCGGCTCGTAAGACCCAGGAGGGGCCTGCTACTAGTCTAGAGACCCCAGGACTAGAGGAACCCTGGGCTCCCCATGTCAGATCTTTGAGTCCGTTCTGCTGCACCCCTGCAGTGCTGTGCTGGTTAGTGGCCCCCAGCACCCCCAAACTGGGAGTGAGCAGCGCTCTGAGGCCTGGGATTTTAGTGCCTTCATCGGGGCGTTGGCTATGGTCACAGGGGTCTGTGCAGACTGAGGGACCCCTGCCTCCCCTACATGAAGCTGGGCCTCTCAGAGGCCTCTCTGTGAAATGGGACGGAAGGGGCAGTGGGGCAGGAATGCAGAGCAGCCATGGAAACGGGGGAAGGTGAGGGAAGAATGCAGGCACTGGCCCTTTAAGAGAGGAATGGAGCACTCAGCAGACCCCCAAAGGGGATAGCCAGGAGGGAGAGGAGGGGACACCGGATGGCGGGAGCAGGGGGCATGGGACGGAGAGGTGGGGAAGAGGTCGGAGGACTCTGCGGTTGTAGGGGAGAGACTATGGAGAGGCAGCAGATGGTGGGGGTGTAGAAAAATGGAGAGGAGAGACCCTGAGATGAGGAAGAGGCTAGAGCTGCAGATGGGGGAGGAAGAGGTGGCTACACTCCGTAAAACGCTTCAACACCTCGTCAGGAGGAGGACGCGATATATGGTTACACTTACACCACGGAGAAGGAAGCACCTGCTGCGAAAGCTGGCGCTGGAGAGAATAGGAGGCAGGAGGGGTTGGGGAGGGAGGGACAGAAAGAGGGTGCTGAGCCGGACGGGGCGAATGCAGAGAGAGAAGGGGTGAGGAAAGAGCCTGGACTGAGAGCCCCAAAGTCTTCCAGAGATGGAGATAGAGTCCCTATGATTGGGGGGAGGGGGGGGGGGGGGAGGGAGAATCGGGAAATGCATTTAGCGGGAGGGGGGCGGGTTAACGGGCACACGGACGGAGGGGGGGGGGGCCGGAACGGGAACGGGCACACGGACAGCTGGAGGGGAGGGGAGCACTCACCAGGACTTCTTCCGGCAGCGGTCGGCCTGAAGGAATGACCCCCAAAAAAGGTTGTTTTTTTTAAAAACACCGCCCACCGCCGCAAGACGTAGGAAAAGGGGTGGGATGAGTGAAAATCACGGGAACGCCCACGAATCTGCTCCGGCAATGACGGACAGATCGCTCTTCCAATGGCTAGCCTCCATTTATGGAGCTAGCCAATGAAAGAGAAGGCGGGACGAAGTGCACATACTGTGAAACATAAGTTTTCGCCTGCGCGATACTGCTTGCGCAGTAAACGCCAGGCTAAACCTAAAAACCAAGCTTGCATCCAGAGTGAATTTTAATAGGGAATAGATGAGGCTTGTTAGTAAAAAATCTTGGGTATACTTATAGATCGTGTTACTGGATCGTATTATACCACTTTCAAAAAGACCGTTTTTTGAATGCCATGTGTGATGTCATGTCACGCGCTGTGATTTCACTTGCATACTGCCTAATTAGGTTAGTTCCCTCCACTTATTTTTTTGGGACTTGTGCCCTGGTAACACACCAGTGTTCTTTGTCCCATCCCTCCTGTCACACAATCAAAGAGCTATGACATGGACCGAGCTGGCGGCGTCCCAGCGTTTTTTTTCCGTGACTTTCAGACATGCTGAAAAGCAGATGTGCAACTACACAACATGGCTACAGTACACTCACATTGGCAACGATAAAAGTTATCGCATTACTTCGGGCTTTGCCAATGCATGTTAGTAGGCACGGGGACATTAAGGGGCATATCAACAAGAGACATAACGCCGCTTTTCCGGCACATAGCGCCGGAAAAGCGGCGATTATTCTAACTCATTATCATCAAAGCACTGCTAACATGCATTAGCGCATGTTAGCAGCCATTACATCAACACCTAGGCCCGCATCACTAATGAGATGTGAAGTAGGCGTTGCTTCCCAGAAACAACAGGGAAAAACTTGCTTACCAGACATCGCAGTATTTGCAAGCCGGCCCAGGACAAGCGAAGCGATAATAAAAGCCACGCTAACCGTGGTTATCTAACGTCTCCTTTTTTTCCGACTTAGCAATATGTATAATGGGAGGTGGAACACAAGGTAAAGAGAAGTGAAGCTCCACACAAAGTGAGTAGGAGGATGCTTTAATCAGACCGGTCACAGGAACTCCCCGGCAGCAACTGCCAGAATAGGAACACATGACACAACAATATTCCACGCAGGGAAAGTTCATGCACACTGATTCCCAGCCCAAGAGGAACAAGATCCCAACACACCTCCCCTCCTTCAATAAATAGACTAAGAAAGAAAAGAACAGAAAAGAAGAGAAAGAAAAACAAAGACAGAAAAATAAAGACCTCAGACATCAGCATATCATAACAAGGACCAAACAAAATATGATTCATTTACTACATATTATAATCATGGAACTTGACAGGTAAGCTCTTGGGAGAAGAACAACTTGGAAGAACAATTCCACCAGTGTCATTGACATCAGAGGAAACAGAAGGAAAACAAGTGCCCATTCTTCTGTTGACTTCATCAACCATAGAACTAGGAACAACGGAAATGCAAGATTTATTCCACACCCTACCATCCATCAACACAACCACTCGTTCCTTCACAGCAGACACCCTTTTAAGAGCTGAAAAACGAGACTCGCCTTTTCGGAGAAACCCGGGTTTCTTGAATCTTACCCAATCACCCACCTTAACACTCAGGGAATGACGCACACTAGGCCTAGTATCATACTTCGACTGAACAGCGGCTCTGACATCAGTCACCCCAGACAATTTACAGGAATCGACCATTCTCCTAGACATCCACTCTTTATTCAGTTTGGAACCTGCAACCCTTCCCCGAAGCAAAGTGAACGGGGCAACACCAGTGCTAATATGAGGAGTAGTTCTCACAGCCCACAACATGTCACTAAGAGCTTTAGGCCAATGTAACTCATTCACCAAAGCAAGTTGAACCTGTTCCTTGACAACCCGGTTGAAGCGTTCAACCAAACCATTACTACGTGGGTGATAAAGTGATGTACAAACATGCTTAATACCCGCATCCTTAAGAAATCCTTGCATTTCAAAAGAGGTTAACCGAGTGCCGTTGTCAGAGACCAGCTCTTCCGGAAAACCCTCCCTAAGGAAAACATCAAGAAAGAAACCAATGATGGATGAAGAGTTGGCATTATCAACAAACCTCACCTCAGGCCATTTAGACATCTAATCAATAAGAACAAGGGCAAATTTGGGAGAGCAACCAATGAGACCAAAAGGACCAGCAATATCAAAAGCCAGGTTTGACCAAGGTAAATTCTTTACCACGATAGGTTCAACAGGAGAAGGTCTTGTCACTTGAGACTTGTCACTAGTGACACAAGTACAACAATCACGCACAAAATGCTCCACATCTTTATCCAGTGCTGGCCACCAAAAATCTTGTCTAACCCTACGCTTCATAGCACGAATGCCAGGATGGCCTTCGTGAGCCAAATCAAGAATTCTGTTTCGAATGCAAAAAGGAACCACAAGTAAACCACCTCTACGTAATATGCCATCCACAATAGACAACTCGTCTTTAACCTTTTTAAACGGAACCAATTCAGAAGGACAATCCTTATCACACGGCCACACACCAGATAAATAGTCAATTACCTTCAAAACTACGTTATCATCAGTTACTCCATCCAACCACTCTCGCTCAGAAAGAGCACAACCTACAGTGTCATGAAGAGAACACACAGCACACACCATCTCCAAATCATCACACTCAAGAATGTCATTCTCAGAACAAAGGGGCAATCTAGACAAACAATCAGCAACATGATTTTTCACACCGGGCACGTACTCAAGACGATAGCGCAACTCTTGCAACCTGAACTGCCATTTGGCAACACGTGGTGTAGCCCTACCACCCCCCTTTGTAGTGAACAAGTCAACCAAAGGTTTGTGGTCGGTCCTCAAAATGAATTCATTTCCCCATAAAAAGTTTTTGAAGTGCTGTACACCCCACCACAAACCCAGGGCTTCCTCCTCAATAGTTGAATAAGTGCCTTCTGCACCCCTCAGTGTCCTAGAAGCAAAAACAATTGTTTCGGCACAACCGTCACTTCTTTTTTTAAGAAGAACAGCACCTAGACCCACATTGCTAGCATCGGTTAAAATAATGCATGTCATTAATATTGAACAATTTAAGTGGACTAGCTTGTACAATCTCATTCTTAATTGATACAAAGTTATTCTGACAATCCTCATCCCATATGAATTTGACATTTTTTTTAAGCAAATTGCGCATAGAAGCAGTTTTGGTGGAAAAGTTGTTGACAAACTTGGAATAATATTCCACTAGCCCCAAATATGATCGAAGCTGATCCCTATTCGTGGGCATGGGTGCGTTTTGAATCGCATCTATAATCTTAAATTTAGGTTCGATACCTCTGTGAGAAATGTGGTGACCCAAATAATCAACACCATCTTGCAAAAACTTACATTTGTCAGCCCTCAATGTTAAACCACTAGCCTTAATAATACTCAAAACAAGTTTAACCCTCTCATCGTGCTCAAGTTCAGTTTTCCCATGTATGAGAATATCATTCTGAAAGAATACAACACCAGGAATGTCCTTGAATAAGTTTTTCATCAACCGTTGGAAAACAGCTGAAGCTGAGGCAAAGCCGAAGGGCATGCAAATGTAACGGTAAGCACCTTCAGGAGTAACAAAAGAAGTCAAATGCCTAGACTCTTTGCTAAGCTCAATCTGAAGGTACGCAGAAGAAATATCAAGGGAAGTAAAGAATCTAGCGCTGTCTAAAGTGGTAAACAATTCATTGATATTGGGTAGGGGTTGACGGTCGACCCAGATGTTAGAATTAAGGTCACGTAAATCAACACACATTCTCAGACAATTGTCCGATTTCCGAGCCAAAACAATTGGTGCGAGCCACTCCGAACCCTCGATAGGCTCAATCACCCCAGCCGCACACAACCGTTCCAGTTCTTTTTTGAGTTCAGGACGAAGACTCAAAGCTACCTTTCGAACCTTATGTGCAACAGCCTTAGCATCGTTCTTGAGAACAATCTGGTGTTGGAAATCTATACGTTTTCCAAGTTTCCAGTCGAAAACCTCAGGAAACATACGTTCCCACTTGACACCAGACAGTTGGGCCACGGTATGAGAAGAAGAAACGGGAACAGATTTATAAAATTTGGTACGGGAAATCACCATATCAGGATGATTAGGATCCAGTACAACGTTTAAGTTACCCTGATCATCCAACTCTAAAAGATTGGCTCCCTCCTTGACCACAAATATAGTGCCAGAAGCAAGATCAGAATGAAATTTGAGATTAGCGACAAATTTCCCTAAAACTTCAACCCGTTTGCCACCATACGCAAAGATTTTTATACAAGATTCCTGAAGTTGCACATTGCTTAACATGTCATAATCTGCAGCATTAATTAAGGTAAAAGGAGAACCAGAATCAGCCAGAAAGGTCAGACAGATATCATTTACAGAAACATTGCAGGAAGGCGATTTTTCTTTTGTGAAAACCCCCCCAAAGCAGCTAATTCTACCACACCATTTCCAAGAAATGCAGAGGAGGACAGCATAAGCAGTTCATAGCACTCTTCGTCTGAGTCATCAGTAATGGTTCACACAATTTGATCCTTATTTCTCTTGGTGGAGGCGACCTTGCACATTCTAGAATAATGGCCCTTCTTACCACAGTTATAACAAGTCTGATTTAGTGCAAAACAAAACTTAGCATTGCCAAGATGAGTGGTACTGCCACAACGAAAACATATTACATCCTTAGAAATAACCTTGGATTGGTTAGAAGTCACAACAGAGGAACGAGGGACTCCAGAAACAGGCTTAATAACAGACGGTAACTTGGTGGGTTTTGAAGTGGATTTCAAAAGTTTAACTTCGGCAGAAGAAGGATTGCTCATCTCTTTTACGCAAAATTGAGAATGTTCAATAGATCTGGCAAGAGTAAGCGCAGTTTCTAAGTCAGGATCATCAGACGATAGCAGCTTATCCTGAATTTTTTGTTGGAGGTCTTCTCAATCAATTGATCCCGGATGATTTCATCCCTAAACTCCCTGTAATTACAATTGACCGCAAGAATTCTTAGCGCAGCAACAAAATCATCAATTGATTCACCAGGGGTTTGCGCTCGATGAAGAAATTTGTGTCGTTCAAGAACAATGTTCCTTTTTGGACTAAAACGTTTGTCCAGGGTTTTGACAACTGTAGCATACTCATCCACCAACAAGGAATCACCACTGTCCCCACCAGTCACTAAAGTGCTCACAGTTTCCATGGGTAGAGTTTTTAAAACACTTCTGCCTTCAGCCCCAAGATTATAAATCAGTAAAGCCTTCTTTTTTTTTTTTAGAAGTAAAAGTCTCTCCATCAATTGCCTCCAAGTAAGCCTCAAATGTGTCTTTCCAATCATCCCATTTTACAAGAGGCGTACCAGCAGATTGTAACAAGCATTTACAATGCAACGGTTTCGCCTTTGGAAAAGTTAGAGCTGTTGGCATTGTAAATGACAACATTTTTATTTATGTGTTGGCTTTGAAAACATAAATAAATGGCATTGTCATTTACAAAGCCAATAGCCTAATCTCTCGCAAATGCGACACCTATTGCATTTGCACCCACACACAAAACCGGGTCACAAGCAGGCAACAGAGGCACACACAAAAACGGGTCGCAAGCGTGTGATCTTATATCGGATTATGCACTTGGTGGCATTTATTTAAAGGTAACGTTTTTAATATTTGAAACATTCCTGCACCCTCCCCACCATCAGTGAATTAAGAGGCAAGTCGGTTGTCCTCTCTACACCATGTCTTCTTTATTCCTTAATATAGATGGAGCAACGCAATAAAAACAACGACATTAAACACGAAATAATAAACAGCGCACATCGCCAACTCGTGTATTTCAGGGCGCTCTGATAAGCAACAAGGAGGCACCGTGAAATAAAGATATCCAACCGTGATCACATGATCTGCCCAAGCAAGGAAGACGGACCCATCCCAGGTTTTCCAGTTTCTTATTGCGCAATTCAGTCACCAGGTGATATGGTATCTCTCTTTCCCGTGCTTACATCAAAAGCTAATGGTTGTCTTGAATTCCTGGCGCATGGGGTTAGCGTGTGGGCGGCAGGCAGAGACCACGTGGAGGCTCGGCTCGCTTTGGGTTCTAATGTTCAATAGGACCTCAAGCTGAGCGCAAGCCAGGCATCTGGATCAAGCCTCTGGTTCGACCCCATCTAGAGCGCGTTTCTCTCGCTGAGCGAATAAAGATCTTGAGGCACACAGACCGTTTGGGGAAATTGTTTTATGCACTTAAGAATGTGGCCAAACCCGCACTCTGCCCCAAGCACTAACGCCTATCCCCCTCCCCGAGGCTGTCCCGCTCACAGGAAAAGTACGCCGAACGCATGACATATGTTTTTGTATCACTGAAATACAAAAGTGATGCCAAAATATAGGGATTATGACTATCCCCCCTCGGCGGCATATTCGACCCGCCCACTGCGCTCGTTCATACTTTGACAAACTCGTTGAGAACAGAATTTGGTACTCACTTTCGCACCACGTTCACCAGGACGCTACAGTCCGCCTGCAGCCACGCAGCAGATGCTGACACCGAAGAGCCGGGGGTGCCGCCGCTGGTCTGGCACCGGAGACCGATGGAAAACAGCACGGGAGCCTGTGGTTCTGAAAATCTGGATTCATATAATAGTTCGGGACTCGAGAAATAAAAATTCGTCGAAACATGACGAATTTGGTATCAAAAGACCGAGAATGACGAGTACATCATGTACATGTATTTTCAGCATATTCGAGTGACGATTTCACCTCGAAATCGTCATTTACATTCTGAACCCTTGGCTCCCATTTATATGTTGCCCTTTACATAGGCCTTAATCCAGTTGAATTTGATTCCACAAGGACACGTACTCCTTAATCGACTTTTCCCTGACCTCAGTACAAGTTGGAACCATTGCCCCAGGCCAAGCTCGTTAGGTCAGTTCCCTCCCAGTGGCCGAGCAAGATAGCATCTAGGCTCAACCAGCCATAAAACCATTTCAGCGCGCACACCTGCCATATCTCGCTCACATCTTTTTCCACTCCTTTGCTTCACTTACTTTATGGTGGGGAGGTGCCCGTTTTTATTAGGGGTCCAGTGTTATCTGATGAAATGTTGGCCCTTGCCAAATGATTTGTTGTAGGCAGCACGAAGTGAAATATGGACATGTCATCATGACTCTGCTTTTTCTTTGTACTGGAAACATGTTACCAGCCCAATAGAAACAAGATCCCAACACAAGGTTAAGTCCAGATCTCCCTATTATCTACATTTTCATTAGTCCAGTTCCCTTATCGCTAATGCTCATTCTCACCGGATTTCACATCGCCTGTTAGCAAAGCGTTGCAAATACGCTGCTAACACAGCAATGTGATCCGGCAATAGACGGCGATAATGACAAAGGCGCTAAACGTGTTTAGCAACACTTATCGTGCGTTGTTGTTAATATGCCCCTAAGTTATTTGCCTAGAAACACAAGATGTTGAGGCGACACCAGACTGGAACCTGGTTCTCCTGCTTCAAAATCGGCAGATATGGCCCTAACGCCACATCCTCTTCCCTGAAATTAAACGTAGGCATTTCGATTTAAAATAATAGAATCCTTAAAAAAGTACTATTAATATTGAGAACAAACAGCAAATTTGGTGACAAAATGTAAAGAGATGTTATGTGGACATTGCTATCTTAGCGTCGCGTTATCACTGAAATGACGGACTCGCACAAGGTTGAGCAGTTATCTCCGTAAGCTGCCCATAGTTTCGGTTGGAAACTGAATCCGACATATACTAGAGTCTCACTCCTCGAAATGAGGTAGCCGATTGTTGTATTGTGCCAAAATCAATCAAAAGTATGACAGTAATAATAGGGATATTTACAGAAAGAAACAAACATTCTCTTCCAAATCTAATGCTGAAATTTCAAAAAGTAATCTGAAGTGTTTTAGATGTAACAGCAAATCACATTTGGCAAATGATAAGACTTGTCCTGGTTTGAGACAAAAATGTTCAAAATGTGGGTTAAAAGGACATTTCACTTCTGCTTGCAGAAGAGGAAACGTAAATCAAAAAGTCAAGTGTATTGAGTTGAATGAGAATAGTGATGAGGATGATTTTACAGATGAACCCAACGACTGTTTGTTTGTTTTGAACATAAAAGATACCGCAGTTTTGAATGTAAATGACCGTTCCATAAAGAAAAAACCATTGTGCGACATGGTTATTGGTGGTGTAAAGATTAACATGTATGCAGATTCTGGATCACCATATTCCATAGTGTGCGAATCTGTATGGAACAAGTTATTTGTACCTAGACTTGGTAGTCATTTAGAAGAGAGTGATATCAATCCTGAAGGATATTCTGGGGGAAGGATAGACATTTTAGGTTTCAGAACCTTAGTTTTCAGATTTAAAAACAGAAAATGCATTGCAAAATTATATGTATCAAAGAGAGGTCCTTCAGTTCTTAGCTGGTTTGATTTTGGAAAACTTGATATTGTTTTGAATCCAAATAGCCCTACTCCAGTGATGCTGATTGATGAACAAAATGGTATTGCTTCTTTGATGTTAAGTAAATTCCCAAATGTTTTTTCTAAAGACATTGGAAGATTAACCAACTTTAAACATGAGATCCGTTTAAAGGACAACGCCTGTCCTAAAATACATAAGGCTCGTAATATTCCCTTTGCTGTCAGAGAGGAAGTTAAGAATGAATTGAATGCTCTAGTAGAAGGAGGAATAATAGAGAGAATAGAGTCCTCTGAGTGGGTTTCGCCCATAGTGGTTGCCAGGCGGGCCAATGGCAAAGTGAGATTATGCATTGACCTTCGCCATCTTAATAATAATATTCTTGTAGACCAATTTCCCCTTCCTCGCATTTCTGAAATGTTATCTGTAGTTGGGGGATCTAATATTTTTTCAACAATTGACCTATCTGCTGCATATCATCAGATTGAGTTGAGTGAGAAGAGTAAGGATTTGACAGCATTCATTACACCATTTGGGTGCTTCAGATTCAATAGGATGCCTTTTGGATTAGCATCCGCTGCAGCAATTTTCCAGAGGGTCATGCAAGATATTTTGAAAGAGTGCAAAAGTGCCATCTGCTTTCAAGATGACATTTTGGTGTTCAATGATGATAAAGATAAACATATTACAGCTTTAGAAGAAGTTTTGAGCGCACTTAATGTACATGGCCTTACTATTAAGCATGAGAAATGCAAGTTTGGTGTTCATTCCGTGAATTACCTAGGCCATGAATTGTGTGCAGAGGGCATCAAACCTAAACCATCACTTTTGGAAGCTATTAAATCGGCTCCTCATCCGTTATCTAAAGATGACGTCAGATCTTTCTTAGGGTTAGTTGAGTTCTACGCTAGGTATGTACCTGATTTCTCGTGCAGAACATATAATATCAGACAGTTAATTAAAAATAGGGTTGTTTTTGAATGGACCAATGAATGTGAGAAAGAGTTCAGTGATGTAAAGAATGCAATATGTTCTGCAAGTGCGTTATCTTGTTTTGATCCTTGTTTAGATAACATTATTACTACGGATGCTAGCGCGAAGGGTCTAGGAGCTGTGTTTTCGCAAAAGAATAAAGAGGGAAAAGAAGTTATTATTACACATGCTTCAAGGGCACTTACTCCTGCTGAGGAAAAGTATTCCACAATAGAGAGAGAGACTCTAGCGTGCATTTGGGCGTTAGAACATTTTAGGGTGTTTGTCTGGGGTAAGGAATGTACTCTTAGGAGTGATCACAAACCGTTAGTAAGGTTACTCACTACAGAAGGTATGTTAAGGGCTTCAGCACGTATTGCACGTATGTCCATGCGTTTGCAGGATTTTATTTATAACATACAATATTTACCAGGAAAAGAGAATGTTTCTGCGGACTTCTTGTCCAGGATGCCTTTACCTATTCAGGAGGATTTGCATAATGATTGGGACAATTTCCAGATTGCCATGATACATGATGAGGGCCCTATTTCAATTGATCAGACCTTGTGGAAAGAGAATTTTGAGAGTGATAACATTTTGAAAAATGTTGCCAGGTATATAGTTGATAGATGGCCTGAAAAGAAGTGTTTGAGTCCAGAATTGAGGAGCTTTTGGGAAGTAAGGTCGGAACTTTCATGTTGTGGGGACATCATAAAAAGGGGTGAGCGCATCATACCACCAGTGGGTGTAAGGAAAATTATAGCATTACAGGGTCATGAAGGCCATAGTGGCATGGTTAGAACCAAGCAACAAGTTAAACATTTATTCTGGTGGCCAGGAATGGACATGTTTATTGAAAGATTGGTCAGAAATTGTGTAATATGTGCCAATTCTGATAAGTCTTTGGTTACTTTGAAACCCAATATGAGTACACACAGTATTCCTAATAATCCATGGGAAACCATTGCCATAGACATTATGGGTCCCATTGGCTGTGAATCCAAGTATGTCATAGCTGCTATTGACATTTTTTCTAAATGGCCCATCATCAAAATTGTCCAGAAAATAGATACGGATTCTGTCCTGTGTTTTCTAGATAAAGTTTTTATTGAGGAAGGGCTTCCCGTAAAGATAATATCAGACAATGGTGTACAATTTATCTCCAAGAAAGCCAATGATTATTTTTCAAGACTTGGCATTGTTCACTCTACTACTTCCTTATACAATCCCAGTGGGAATGGGGTTATAGAGAGATTCAATAGGGTTCTGAAAGGGGCCATACAAATCACTAGTAATGAGGATAAAACATGGGAGGTAGAAATTTTTAAGAAGGTGTGGATGTACAGAACAACCACCAACTCAATGACTGGATATTCTCCTTTTGAGATCATGAGAGGAAGAATACCCAGGACAAAGGTGAACCCCTCGTGGTTGGTGAAGTCCACTCCTTCGAATGTGGATTTCGGTGTGGTCAAAGAAAACCTCGTTCGCACCCATTGTTCGAACAAAGTATATTTTGATGAGAAATGCGGGTCAAGAAAAGATCCCAAGGTAGAAGTGGGCATGATGGTAAAGGTCAAGAAGCCATGGAAGGTTAAGAAAGGTGAAAGTTCATTTATGGGGCCTTTTGAAGTCTCAGAAGTTTTAAAAAATTCTGTCAGATTATCCAATAATAAAGTTTGGAATCTGAGCAGAATTGCCATCCTCAAGGCAGACAAGGATGTTTACCGCAAGGAGGTCATTTCTGAACATCATCCTGATTTGTCTTTTTTGGATGAGGATTCTCACACTGCAGACGTTTCACCTTGTTGTTCTAATAGTAACCTTTCCAATCAAGATAATGCTTCAAATGTAGCTGCCTGTTCTGATATAAATGTCATCAACCAAGATGTTACTGGCCAGAATATCTCCTTACCTAAAAGAATCACTAAGCAACCTAAGTGGTTGTCAGATTTTGTTGCTTTTATTACCAGAAAAATGTAGTTCTATGTTTTTTTTTGTTTTTTTTTTTTTTCTCCCTCTTTAAAGGGGAAAGGTGTGTTGTATTGTGCGCGAGTCAGCGCGAGGGCATGTTGATGCGAGGTTTTCCTCGGTTGTTCATCACATGGACTCGCGCCGACTCGTGCCATTGTTTTCATTCAGTTTGGCCTCGAGTGATATTATTGTTTAATTGTGCATCACTCGAGACCATCTTCAGTTGCTTACTGTTACACTGCATCTCCTAACTGTATTGTGAGTTACTGGCTATGCTTGGTCTGCTGCTGGAGCTGTATGCAGGGAGTGCTTCATTTCTTGGAATAAACTTAATTCCTCACCTTCAATTTGTTGGTATTTACTCAACACCGATCATCCAAAATAACAATTCTTTCTACCCTACCGACTAAATTAATTGTACTAATTCACTAAGCCGTGGCTCTGCGTTCACTGAGGGAACGTTTCTGTTTCAGATGGGGAATGCTTTACTCACCACGCCTGTAGCCTTAGTAAACTCCCGGGCGACGCTCAGCAGCTTGTTCTCGCGTAAAAAACTAAACACGAACGGGAAAAGATCACTAGGTATTGCGCTACACATCGCCATTATCCAAACTTGTACACGTTTTTTTCCTGAGCTGGAAGGAGGGCGTGCAGCGCTTGTAAGATTTTTGGAACGCTCTCTAGCCCAAAACCAACTAAAAAGTAGCCCAAATACGGATACTGTAAGCAGGAAGGACGCGAGGATGTGACGTAGGAGCCAAACAAAACCTGCAGACTTTGGAACTAGGGTAAATCCCGGTTAGAGTCGGCTTTGGCTCAAAATCAAGTAAACCTGGGCAAATCATTTAATCTATCCGTTCTTTACCAACAAATGAATGTGTCCTTGTGTAATGTAACAGGAGCTCATTTAAAGCGCTCCAATACCTTCGGGTATAAAATTGCAACAAAAAAAGAGCACAGTTCTGTTCCCAGCTCCTCCTCGTGTTTTCACCCATCATGCTACGCAACCGCATTTTGTTTTAAATACAGGTATTTCTCAGCTCCCCCTGTTCTGCCGTTTTAGTGAGCATGCATGTCGTTGCGCGTCTGCGCACTATATGATTTGTTATTCAATTTGCGTGGCGGCTGCACCAGTGATCGTGGAGATTTGAGGGTGACCATTAACCTGGGAGGAAACTGTGTCACTGTAGCACGCTGCATGGACCCGGCCCGGGCGGTTAACCTTTGAGAAGCCGAGCCACAGGGGGCGAGAGGCTGGTATAGGTACGGCGCGCTATGTAACTTGTTGAACCAGAAGCTCCCCAAGGCAGCGTTTCCGTGGTTGTGAAGATCCTTCGGGATGAAGCCAGTGCTTAAGTCTGCGGATCGGCATAGCACTGCGTGCCCCAACTTTGTTAATTGAATATAATGCGCTATCCCATCACTTAATGCTAGGGCTTTAAGTGGGATGAAAAAACGGTGGGGTCAGCATGGTCAATGTAATTAAGGGCGTGGTTTATAACAAGCTAAAAATGCAGATTTTCCACATTTTGAAATGGGTAGAAAAACATTATTTTAATAAAGGCACGAAGGCTAATATTATGCATCATCCCTTTTATGGCTCCCAAACAGCACCAACAAAAAACACTAGAATTAGAATACATATAACTTCTAGAACGTAGAACATGCATAAACTCCCAGAACTGGCAGCCATCTTCCTCTTTTAGGTGCTGCGAACAAAACAGTCTCTCTTCAAACCCAGAGTCCATCATTCATAATCCAATCGAATGAGAATCCTCCAGAAACTGATACAAACAAATCTTCTTTATCCTGCATAGTAAAAGACAAACAATTAATACACTGGGCGGGAACAGCGGAGGGATAAAATTAGCCTTCGCTGCCTTATTAAAATCATGATTTTCCACCCATTTCAAAATGTGGATGTAAGAATCCGGTGAGGCAGCTTTAGTAAGCAGGTAAAGAAGTTTGGGGCATATTACCAAGCAGGGCGATAGGCAATTATCGCCGGTTTAGCGGCCGCTAAGCAGCGATAATTCTATCGCTCCATTAGCAAGCTATCGCTAATAGAAGTTAGCGACAGCTTTAGACGATAGCGAACGGTTTAGGGCCCGCTTTGCATGTCAGCGATATTTATCGCTAATGACATGCAATGTGGGCGTACCCAACCTGTTAGCGACTGAAAGCAGTCGCTAACGTCGCTATCGCCTATTAGCAAGGCGGGCGTAGCGATGGAAATATTCCCGCTATCGCCAAAAACTAACGCCTGCTCAGACCAGTTCTTCCTGCCAAAGGTTCACAAAGACAATTTAAACCCACCGGGGAGACCCATTGTCTCCGGCTGTGGCTCTATCTTAGAACCACTGGGTAAATACATTGATTCCATCATTAAGCCATTCGTTCCGGAGACTGACACCTACATCCGTGATACAATGGATCTCATCAACACCATTGAGGATTTACCTTTCGATACTACTACACAAGTCATGGCAGGGCTTGACATCGAATCCCTTTACACCAATATACCACATGATGAAGGCCTACAAGTCATCCACACTCTTCTCCTCTCCCGACTACAGCCGACACAGATTCCAACAGACTTTGTCATGAATCTCCTCCGAATAGCTCTGAAAAATAACCATTTTCTGTATCGAGACACTTATTATTTACAGGTAAAAGGCGTATCAATGGGCACTTGCTTCGCCCCCAATTTTGCGATTTTGTTTGTACATAACTTGGAAAAGACCCTCATCCTGACACCTATCAATCCATTCTTCCACAACATCAGTTTTGTACCGCTTTGTTCGCCATAAGTTGGCAGGGTATGCTGAGACGTGAGTCCCTTGCTCACTTTGCTACTGGATTCAAGCAAGCCTGGCTGAAGACGGCTGTAATGCCAGAAACCGGTCCTAGCAAGCTTGTTTCCGGTCCAGGGAAGGCATGGCTTGGCAGTTCGGGCTGGACTGTTCCCTTGAGGCACAGGGTCAGACTGATTTGCATATGGCCATGTCTGAACTGGCGTGGCAGAGTGGGCTAAAGAACGGTGATGGATTTAACCCAGATCTGTTGACTGGGTGTGAGTGTTTGATTGGTTCAGATGCTCCGTCCATCACCACCCCCTTTTGTACTGCTTTGTTCACCATAAGTTGGCAGGGTATGCTCAGACGTGAGTCCCTTGCTCACTTTGCCACTGGATTCAGTCAGTCAGTCATAAGCTTTTATTCGATATACAGAGATATCTTATAAGCACATTTATAATACAATCATACAATGTACAAAAAAAATCATTGCCACAAGAAGTCAGTGTGAATGTTTAAAAGAGATAAAAGGATATAAAAGGCCATTTATAAATTAGCTAAAAGAGAATTAAACAGCTACTGACAATCTCTTACATCGAATGAGCCAAAACTGCTTTAAAAATTTAGCTATTCCGCATACAATGGGGGGGGAAGTGTCCGTGCTTAGGATACGCAAGGCTACTGAATGAATGCGTGTGCCCATATTTCGGCAGAGTGGTTTCAGCCAAAAGCTCCTAGGCCTTGCGTAATCCGGGCATTCAAATAAAACGTGCGCAATGGACTCAACCTTACTTGGGCAACATGCACAGTTGGGGGAAGTACGGGCCGCTAATGACCATTTCGATACCAAAGCACCTAGCGGGAGGGAACCAACTCTAAATTTAAAATAAAGAGATCGGTCAAAGGGGAGAGTGATCAAGTCCAAGTAGGGTTCAACGGCCACAGTGTCTTTAATCTGTAAAAAGGCGGCAGTGGACCTGCAATGATTGGAGCTTGTGATTAGACGCTCAGCAGTCCATTTCCAGTAAAGCGCCTTGACAACTTCTTTTGGGGGGGCTGAACGGGATGACCAGCAGTCTCCTAGTCCGATATTCTCCAAAAGTTTTTTGGTGTCATTTAACCATCTTATCTTAGCCCAACCCCCCTGGCTCATTATGTCTCCCAGGGCATCAGCATAGGATTTTAAATCTTCGCTCCTCCAAATCCTTGTCCACAACAGGAGCGGGCGAAGCTGAGCTTGATCTTTGATGTTTCTACATCCCATGTCCATCCTCACTGGTACTGATGGTGTGCTCAGAGGAACAGAGATGAAGGATTTTAAAAGCTTGCTCTCTGCTGTGACTAGGGCATCCAGTCGGCAGTGGCCCCACAATTCAGCCCCGTACAAGGCTGAAGTCGCTACTTTGGCCTTGTAGATGTCAAGTACTGGGGTGAGTGATCTCCTAGTTGAGGCTCTGTATTCCCTCATGAGAGCTCCTCCTACTCTCCTGTGGTTAAGAACCATTTTTTCAATGTGGTTTGCCCAAGTCATCCTGTCCGTAATCCGGATACCAAGGTAGTCGAATTCGGCTACTTTCTCTAGGGGGATAGAGTTGAGTGTAGGTGGGCGGCCCAATTTTCTGGGTGGATTAACAACTAAGTATTTCGTTTTGTCCACATTTATTATTAGTCCTTTAGCACCACAGAACTCCTGGAATCGTGTTAATAGTTTCTGCAGGCCTTGTGGGGTCTTCGAAATCAGGAGCGTGTCATCCGCAAAAAGCAGGGTTGGGATGCGGACACCTCCAAGACAGGGGGCGTCGGCTGGTTCTTGTTGAAGATGTTTTACCACCCCATTCAGATATAGCGAGAAAAGGGTGGGTGCCAAGACGCAGCCCTGTCTTACGCCCCTAGACACTGGTATCTTCTCAGTGAGCTCTCCGTTTTTACCCCAGCGGACCTGTGCAAAGGTGTGGGCATGAAGGCTTATGAGAAGGGACAAGATGTAAGGTGGTAATCCCAACTCAAGAAGGACCCTCCAAAGCTCTTCCCGGGGAACTAGGTCAAAGGCAGTCTTCAGATCTATAAAGGCTAAGTAAAGACTACCCTTGCCTAGTTCCACCACCTTCCACCCCAAAAGGGACAGCCTAAACACCTGCTCTATAGTCCCCATACCGGCCCGGAAACCTGCCTGAAAGTCTGATAGGATTTTATTCTCCTCCACCCAATGGAGAATCCTACCAAGGATAGCTTTACCAGCTATCTTTTGGGTGGAGTCTATCAGACTTATGGGGCGATAGTTGCCCGGGGTTTCCCTACACCCCTTTTTATAAATAGGGACAACCACCGCACCTTTCCAGGATTCTGGCACTACTCCTCCCCTCATAATATCATTTAGGAGAGCAGCTATGATCCTTCCCCATTCCGCTGGGTAAGCCCTCATGAGATCACCCGGAAGGCCGTCCGGGCCCGGTGCCTTACGTGGTGCTACCCAGCCTATAACCCCCTCAATCTCTAGGGGAGTGAAGAGGTCATAGGGGTGAGGTTCAATTGCCAGTGTAAGGTCCCCCCCTACAGACAGATCCCCATCTGCTGGGAGGTATAAGGACCCAAAGTGTTTTACCCAGTTTTGAGGCGGGATGTTGCAGGGTCTAATGGCTGCGTCAGATTTACTCCGTTTACTTATAAGATTCCAAAAGACCCCTGAATCCCTGTTTTTACTAGCCTGGAGTAGGTCATCCCAGTATTTATCTTCCCACTCCCTTTTAGCCAAATTGAGGGACTTTTTATAGGCCTTCCTTGCTTCCTGGATCACACTTTGGGGTTTAGATTTGACTGCCTCAACTAACTTTGCCTTATGGCCCCTACATGCTTGGGTGTACCACCCCTCAACTGGTTTTTTAGTTCCTGTATTGCCCGGCTTTTTAGAGTACAGGGTAAACACGTTGTTTAAGGCTTCAATCAGGGACACAAATAACCCACACGCTTTACCCACCCCTTCCATGGAGATTCCGAGAGATGTTACCACACGGTTTAGATGGGATTTGATTTCCCCAACCTTTGCCTCGGATAGAACCAGTTTCGCCCATTTAATTCTTCTACCACATGGGGTGACTTCCGATTCATCTAGTGGTACGGGTGCCAGGTTGATGTTGGCCCTCCTTAAGGGTTGCCACCATTGCTCCATTTTTAGGGAGAGTGAGTTGTGATCACTTTCTGTCGAAGGGACCACCTGCATGTCCCTTACATAAGACCATAAGCACACGTCTATTAGAATATAATCCAGCCTAGAGGTGTGCCCTGGTCTATTGTAGGTATGGGCACCCCCCCTATCCGAAGAAGTCCTCCCATTCGCTGCCCTTAGGTTAAATTCAAGACTCAGGGAGTATATCTGGAGCGCCACTTCTGTCCACCTTTTGATCGGTGGGATGTCTAGTGCCGGGATCCCCCTCCTAGCATCCTCCTCATCTTGGTCGAGGGAAACGTCCGAGCCCAAGGGCTCGAACGTACAGTTCAAATCACCTGCAACCAAGATGCGTGTCTTATGGGGGGTGTTGTTTAACAGGGTCTCGAGAAGAGCTATTACTGAAGACTTTCTCCCACCCTTTGTCCCCCGTGCATACACATTATAGATATTTAGAACGATTCTTCCCCTTTGATCTATAAGGGTGATATTTTGTATGTCCGGGGAACCTGTAGGAGAGTCCACTACTCTACAGTTTAGCGAAGCTGCGACCCAGATAAGAAGGCCGCCCGAAGGTCGGCCTCTCCCAGATTCCGAGACTCGCGCAGGAGAGGAATAAGAGGAAAATCCCACCCTATGGACCGGCACCAGGCTCCATGTTTCCTGGAAGAGGCACAAAGAGTGCTCATCAACCCATGCAGTAACATCTAGAAGGGCCAGTTTTCCTGCAATCCCTGCGACATTCCAGCTGAAAACCTTAAAGACTAGGTCCGTCACAGCTGGAAGGTCGCTGGGCACCTGGAAGCCCCTATTTGTAGGATTCCTCCTAAATATCCGAGGAGAGCAGGGATCTTGTGGAATTGCTATAGAATCTCCCATTCCACTTTCAAAGTTTGTTTGGGTGGGTGGTGGTGCTACTGGGTCTACTCTGCTCGCTGTTTCCAGTCAGCAGGGGCCAATTGCCCACATTTGATTTTCCCTATTGCCCCCTACAACCCCAACCCAGTTTTGGCCAGAATTAGGGGAACTTACACTTCCTCCATTAGGACTAACAAGATGCCGAGGATAAAAATATGTAAGATCTACTAGTTTAACCCCCGGGGCCCCCATATTTTTGATAGGAGTACAGATGGAAGGTACTACTCTGGGGTCTTGGAAGTTTATGATTACACAATCCCCCTCCTGCATTCTTTTCCCTTGCCCCACCCATCCCACTCTACGGACACTTAGGATAATGCCATCCACACCCAGGGGGATTGGCTTATTTGCCTTCAGCCAATGGATACACTTGTTCTTAAGTGATTGATGGTTTTCCATCTGGCCATCCTTTAGGGGAGGCACATTAACCATGACAGCAACAAAGGGTTGACAGTCTGGTGGGAGATTAATCGGGGGGATCCGTCGTGGTGGGTTACTGGGGGCCATTAAAAAAGTAGTTGGGGCAGAATGTTGGGTTACAGACCTAGGGGCTTTCCCTGTCGTTACCCCGCTAAGTTTACTGCTCCCCTCTGTTTTTTGTTGGACTTCCTTTTTACCACTAGTTGTCTGTTGCTGTTTTTGTAGAAGAGGCTTTGACTTATGTTTCTCAGGCTCTGTATGTGTTAAAAGTCCCTTGTGACTAGGGCCTGCTTTAGTATGGGGAGGAGATTTGGGAGTTGGGATTAGTGGACTAATAGGAATAGCTTTATTTTGAGATGTTAGGGGCTTGGGGCCACTATGAGCTGGTAGTTCGTTCCCCTTTGCACCCACGTCCTTATTTCCAATCACTCTAGTTGTTTGTTTGATTGTTGTTTTGAGTGAGTGAAACCCGTCCAGGGTTGACTGCTCTAGTTTATCAATCCTCTCTCCTAGGCCCTTGACTTGTGTTAGTAACGGTTTTAAGAGGGTATATACCTTCTCCAGAGTATTTTCAACTGCTACTAAATCAGTTGTCTTTGAGACTTTGGCTGAATGTGACACCTTGGGAGGGATCAGTACACCCCCTTCTGTATCTGTTTCGTTCAGCATAAGAGCACCCCTTGTAATGTTCGTACTAGATACAGGAGACTTCCTTACTCTTTGGTAGAGGGCGGCCTGTCTCACTAGCCTACCCTTCTTGCGTTTGCGCAACTTTTTACCTACGGGGAGAAACACCTGCCTAATATCAGGAGTCAAGGTGATAGGTGAAGGCCCAACTAACTTCCCGTCTGATGTAACTATGGGGGGTGCAAGCGATTTTGGGGACTCAAGATCTCTGACGACATCACTTGTCGGGATAGGTGGTGATGATGTGGACAGGTTACTAGGGTCACCGTCTTCCATTGTAACTATAGGTAGAAGAGCGGCCAGATTTTCCAGCCTATCTATGTTTTGCTCTATACCAGATGAATGGGGGGGTTCTGAAGAAACACCAACCACACTAGGGGGGGTACCCGCTTGAACCCGGACAATGGCAGGTGTGAGCGACTGTGCAACTGCCCCCAAGGATGAACGTCTTGAGGGGAGGTATACTTCAGATAGACGCCGCTCAGACATGGCGATCTCCTTTTCAATCACCGCCGCTACCCTGGTGATAAAACGGTCCATTGATCCTATGACAGGGCTCGCGACATTTGATCCCCTGTCAACTTCGCCCCTGAGTGGTTTTCCTGAACGGGTAGACATGGTTAGGGCAACAGAACGGGGACAGGCGCCGGGCGTATGTCCTCACAACTGGTGGAAAAGAAAAGAAAGAAAGGGACGTGGCCCAGCCCAGCCAGCCCCTGACGGCCACAGACGGCCCGCCCTCTGCCCGGGCTCCGCCCGTCCCGCGACGCGAAGGTCAAGGCTCCGCTTTGTAGCGCCTCCGGGCGCGAAAACAGCGGGGACAGGAAGTCCGCGCAAAGCCCACTGGGAGCTGTAGTCTCCAGCCGCTCCTGGATGTCGATGGCGGCGAGACTTACAGCGTTGGCAACCCAGGGGCAGAGGCAGAGTGCTGGCGTGTGGTCAGGTAGGCTGTGTGCGCTGCAAATGACCCCCGCTCCACCAAGGTCAAGGCTCCGCTTTGTAGCGCCTCCGGGCGCGAAAACAGCGGGGACAGGAAGTCCGCGCAAAGCCCACTGGGAGCTGTAGTCTCCAGCCGCTCCTGGATGTCGATGGCGGCGAGACTTACAGCGTTGGCAACCCAGGGGCAGAGGCAGAGTGCTGGCGTGTGGTCAGGTAGGCTGTGTGCGCTGCAAATGACCCCCGCTCCACCAAGGTCAAGGCTCCGCTTTGTAGCGCCTCCGGGCGCGAAAACAGCGGGGACAGGAAGTCCGCGCAAAGCCCACTGGGAGCTGTAGTCTCCAGCCGCTCCTGGATGTCGATGGCGGCGAGACTTACAGCGTTGGCAACCCAGGGGCAGAGGCAGAGTGCTGGCGTGTGGTCAGGTAGGCTGTGTGCGCTGCAAATGACCCCCGCTCCACCAAGGTCAAGGCTCCGCTTTGTAGCGCCTCCGGGCGCGAAAACAGCGGGGACAGGAAGTCCGCGCAAAGCCCACTGGGAGCTGTAGTCTCCAGCCGCTCCTGGATGTCGATGGCGGCGAGACTTACAGCGTTGGCAACCCAGGGGCAGAGGCAGAGTGCTGGCGTGTGGTCAGGTAGGCTGTGTGCGCTGCAAATGACCCCCGCTCCACCAAGGTCAAGTCTCCGCTTTGTAGCGCCTCCGGGCGCGAAAACAGCGGGGACAGGAAGTCCGCGCAAAGCCCACTGGGAGCTGTAGTCTCCAGCCGCTCCTGGATGTCGATGGCGGCGAGACTTACAGCGTTGGCAACCCAGGGGCAGAGGCAGAGTGCTGGCGTGTGGTCAGGTAGGCTGTGTGCGCTGCAAATGACCCCCCTGGATTCAAGCAAGCCTGGCTGAAGACGGCTGTAATGCCAGAAACCGGTCCTAGGAAGCTTGTTTCCGGTCCAGGGAAGGCTTGGCTTGGCAGTTCGGGCTGGACTGTTCCCATGAGGCACAGGGTTAGACTGATTTGCATATGGCCATGTCTGAACTGGGGTGGCAGAGTCGGCTAAAGAACGGTGATGGATTATACCCAGATCTGTTGATTGCATTGATAGGGTCTCACGCCGGCCGGGCTTTGCTCCGCTGAGGCGTTCGAGGCTCAACTTTACTTGTTGGGTGTAGCGGCCGGGCTTCGCTCTGCCGAGCGACCTACCCCCACTGTTTTCCTGTCTGGCCGGCCTTTGCTCTGCCGAGCGACCTACCCCCACTGCTTTCCTGTCTGGCCGGGCTTTGCTCTGCTGGTCAGGACTACGGTTCCCAGCAGCCCAAACCCAAAACGCCGCCACTGTCATCATCATCCTGTGCCAGGAGGCGCATAAAGATCAGCGTGCTTTCGAGGACCTTGTGCTGCATTGAGAGGGTCTCACGCCGGCCGGGCTTTGCTCCGCTGAGGCGTTCGAGGCTCACCTTTACTTGTTGGGTGTAGCGGCCGGGCTTCGCTCCGCCGAGCGACCTACCCCCACTGTTTTCCTGTCTGGCCGGGCTTCGCTCCGCCGAGCGACCTACCCCCACTGCTTTCCTGTCTGGCCGGGCTTTGCTCCGCTGGTCATGTCTACGGTTCCCAGCAGCCCCAACCCAGGACGCCGCCACTGTCATCATCATCCTGCGCCAGGAGGCGCATAAAGATCAGCGTGCTTGCGAGGACCTTGTGCTGCATTGAGAGCGTCTCACGCCGGCCGGGCTTTGCTCCGCTGAGGCATTCAAGGCTCACCTTTACTTGTTGGGTGTAGCAGCCGGGCTTCACTCCGCCGAGCGACCTACCCCCACTGCTTTCCTGTCTGGCCGGGCTTTGCTCCGCTGGTCAGGACTATGGTTCTCAGCAGCCCCAACCCAGGACGCCGCCACTGTCATCATCATCCTGCGCCAGGAGGCGCATAAAGATCAGCGTGCTTTCGAGGACCTTGTGCTGCATTGAGAGGGTCTCACGCCGGCCGGGCTTTGCTCCGCTGAGGCGTTCAAGGCTCACCTTTACTTGTTGGGTGTAGCGGCCGGGCTTCGCTCTGCCGAGCGACCTACCCCCACTGCTTTCCTGTCTGGCCGGGCTTTGCTCCGCTGGTCAGAACTACGGTTCCCAGCAGCCCCAACCCAGGACGCCGCCACTGTCATCATCCTGCGCCAGAAGGCGCATAAAGATCAGCGTGCTATCTCGTCCCACGAGGACGCGCGCGGGTCGCGCTGGGCTAAGCCCGGGCAAAGAGCGGGCCGTCTGTGGCCGTCCGGGGCCGGCCGAGGCTGGGCTGGGACATTTCTCTTGGCTGGATTCTTTCCATAGTTCCTTATTCGTCAGGCTATCGATACAACTGGACTGGTAACTAACATCTGAAGCCTTTTGGTGCTTCCCAGTTATATGGGACTTATTCATTGTTAGCTTAACTTATATTTTTGTGGTTGTACTATATTTATAAGCAACATGGGTAAGAATACACCTGTCGGTGAAGGGCCAAAAAATAGGAAGAGTACAACTTCTTCTACCCCCTTACCTAGTCTTACTGCGATAGATAAAATGCTACAGAAGACCATTGGGGTGGTGGTAACTGTGAGAAGTTGGCCTGGTATATGATGCTCACTAGTTCTAGTGATCACCTTGTACCATGCCAAGCAACCCTTATGGTGGAGGTTGTAAAGTCAACCTTATAGACAAGCTATCCTAGGGGTAGCATGGACTAAGCAGTCTTAGGCTAAACTCTGTAAAGGCATGTGAAGCAAGCTGTTTTACCATACACAATCCCCTTGAATACCAAATGAAAGGACACGACACAGATATATATTGAAAATATATATAGATTTATTTCTACAAATATCCCCTATACTCTTTATGAGCACAGAAGCAATAGCGTTAAAACAAAACACAGTTTAAATATACAAAAGTTGCACGAATATGGACGAGCCCTAGGGGCCACCTAAACGATATACTAAAATAGTGGAATAAGAACCACTATGGGGAAAGTGAAGAGGCCTAGGGACTCTCTTTCATTTTGGATCTTGCCAGCTAAACTCACCCGCCTGCTGCTGCTATACTTCACGTCCTGTAATCACCGGGGTTAAAGGCAGCAACTCGCCGGACCCGCTCCGCGGGTCCCGCAGCGCGGTTCTAACCGCGGGAGCAGCTGCAACAGGAGGGGCTCATTTACATCCGACCGGCAGGGCTGCGAGCAGAAGGCAGGGACTCCGTGGACCAGGAGTCCCTGCGTGCCTGAATACCATCAGCTGGGCTGCTCTCCCTGCCGGCCCCGCCCCCCCGCCCATGGAGTTAAACGGGGGCCCGGAGAATTTGTCAGCGGGACTCTCTTTCATTTTGGATCTTGCCAGCTAAACTCACCCGCCTGCTGCTGCTATACTTCACGCCCTGTAATCACCGGGGTTAAAGGCAGCAACTCGCCGGACCCGCTCCGCGGGTCCCTCAGCGCGGTACTAACCGCGGGAGCAGCTGCAACAGGAGGGGCTCATTTACATCCGACCAGCAGGGCTGCGAGCAGAAGGCAGGGACTCCGTGGACCAGGAGTCCCTGCGTGCCTGAATACCATCAGCTGGGCTGCTCTCCCTGCCGGCCCGCCCCCCCGCCCACGGAGTTAAACGGGGGCCCGGAGAATCTGTCAGCGGGACTCTCTTTCATTTTGGATCTTGCCAGCTAAACTCACCCGCCTGCTGCTGCTATACTTCACGTCCTGTAATCACCGGGGTTAAAGGCAGCAACTCGCCGGACCCGCTCCGCGGGTCCCGCAGCGTGGTACTAACCGCGGGAGCAGCTGCAACAGGAGGGGCTCATTTACATCCGACCGGCAGGGCTGCGTGCAGAAGGCAGGGACTCCGTGGACCAGGAGTCCCTGCGTGCCTGAATACCATCAGCTGGGCTGCTCTCCCTGCCGGCTCCGCCCCCCCGCCAATCACGTCCCTTGTTATTAAAAGATCATTGTGTACCCGCTTCGCGGGAGCGTGCGGGAGCGCGACCGGGAGAAGCCCGGGACAAGGGCGGGACCGTCTGTGGCCGTCCGGGTCGGAGGGGGACGGGACGGGCCACCCCTCTGTCATCTAGTGGAGAAGCGTGGCTCAGTGGTTAGAGGCGGCAGACCCGGAAGCTGAGATCGACCGTGGACAAGGGTTCGATTCCCCGCCTCGGCGGGTCTCGGGGCCAAAATTCCACGGACTCGACAATTCTCGCTCTGGTGCCTACTCAACTCACGGGGTCACACTCTGCGACTCTGGGCAATAGCTTGCTTAATCTCCACTACGGCCCCTCGCGGCGGGATGCCTGGCTTTCACCTTGTGGACACCCTGCCGGGGTTTCTCACAGGGGAATACCAGGACGGGTTCCCTAAGCAAGCGCCGGGACGCTTACGGGCAGCTGTGCGCTTTACAAGTCCAACACATTTACATCTACCAAAGACTGCCGGGCTACTGTAAGGTAGGAGTATCCTACCATGACTACCATTGCTGATATGACTGCGCCTGCTGGGGGCACTAAAGGTACCCTCGAGAACTACTTTACAAGGGTTGTTAAGGACGCGGAGAAGGAGGATGTGATGGCGGAGCGCAGGATTGACCGCCGCCGTTCTATGAATGTTTGAAAAACAGATCCTTGCTGGACACAGCGTCTGTACTCACTTTGCCTGACACTATCCCAGATACTATAAGCGAGGATCCTCTGTCCATAGATAAGTTCCCCATACTTCTTAGAGATACTCCCCCCCATCTGACATTGTAAACATTGTACCTCCATCTGATACGTTGGCTCCAGATATTTCTAACATAGGACCTGCTGCCACCAATGTTCACTCCCTTCCAGCTAGGGACTTACCAAAAAGGAAGGGCAAGATGCTCCATGCACCGAAAGCTCTTGGCCCGCCTCCATCAAAAAGGAGAAGGGGGGGGGCACCCCAGAGGCATAAGCTTAGTCACTCAGAGTTTGGTAAATCCCTTAAAGCTAATGTCCCAGCCGTTTCCACAACTGAGGCCACAGTAACATCTGCTCTAGTGACATTGGCATCTGTGGTTCCGGATTCTAATATCGCAACTTCTGTTTCTGACCTATTAAGAGAAGTAAGGTCAGCAACACCCCCACCAGAAGAGGCACTGTTATCTGGTACCTCCTGGGATCCCATGGAGAATCTACTTAGGTCCTTTATGCTCCCAATACTGGACATTTTGAAAAGGGTGGAATATCGGCTTGGGAACATAGAGTCATCATTTGGCAACAATGTGCGGCCTGGGCCTCACATGAACTTGGCTAAGCCAGTCCCTCCATTGACGGGCATAGTCCACTCTCCAACTCGCCCGATTCCCCCAATTCCCCCTGCCCTTACCACGGTTGCCCCCAAGGGTCCTAATAATAACAACAATAACAAAAGCAATAACAAAGCAAATAAGCATCTTGCTACTACCCAATTGAGAGCGCCGTCACCTCAGCGAGCGCAACAACAGGTCTACCAGCCACCTGTAGTAAAACCAGTCGCCCAAGCTGTTAGCGAACCCCAGAGGGGAGGGCATAATTCCACGACTCACAACTGGCATTCAGGGAGGGGTAGGCAGAGTTGTTCCAGGAACAATACAATACAGGGTTCCCTTGTCGAATTACCACCCAATGCAGTGCCCTTTGTGGTCGTACTCACAGGAGTCCCCCCCCTAGAGGCAGGGAAAAGGGAGGGGTACTCACAGTTGAAAAATAAAACTATACACTGGCTAGGACAAAATAGACCACTCCCATATCATACTAATGGAGACATTATCCATGTCAGGCGTCTCCCCTGGCTGGGTAGCAGGGAAAAAAATCTAAATGGTGACCTTATCGTAATAAACTTCAGGGACCCTGAGGCTGTTGGCTTCATATTGAATGGGTCCGTGGGTAGCAGGACTAGCGCCATAGTCCCATACGACCTAACATATTTCTACCCAAGATCCTTGGTGAACCCCCCATTTTATCCTGGAGCCCAAGCACCTCCACAACGTAACATGTTTATTCCATCTAATAACTGCTATACGGGGTACTTTTCTAGACCCACGCCCATTGGGAATGACCTGGGGTGGAATACGGTTCACGCTAGGAACTACGGCACGCTTTTGGGGAGACAGGATCACTCTCAGGGGAATAGGAGAATGGACCACCTGATTCCATTTACTCCGTTAGAAATTTCCAATAGATTTAATGTCTTTTCCTACCTTGATGAGTGCGATTGACAGCTGGATAGATCTACCTCTAGGGGACTCACCTTCCGGCCAAAGGAAAATACAGCTGTCCCACAGGCCCAGGTACTCTGCCAAGAGTCCAATCAGCTGATGGCAGAGACTACTGTCAAAGCCTTAAGTGAGGGAACAAGTGATGAGGACATACCAGGACCCCCAACAATACAGCTGGCTGGAACTGAGTCCCAAGAATCAACACGACCCCTGTCATTGAATTTGATCTCGTGGAATGTGGCGGGCCTGGGCAGCAAGTTGGAATGCGAGGAATGGGCCTCCTTTACCAATCCAAGAAGCGTATGTCTATTCCAGGAAACCTGGGCAAGAGAAGAGTACACTCGCCAGGGCTTTGCAGTCTTCACAAAATCTGCAAAGTGGGGGGGTCGGAGTAGACCATCAGGAGGGCTGGCAACCTGGGTGGCTACCCACCTGGGTTGTAACGCCAAAACCCTAAACGTAGACTCAGATGATATTTTAGCGGTACAGATAGAATGGCCTAATTCCCATAAACTTGTAATAATTAACGTTTACTCAAGACCTGTGCCCGCATCAAGAGAGTCGAATACGATTGAAGAACTCTCTGTGTTTTTGAGTCAAATACCCAAGGAGCTTCCTTACCTGGTGGGAGGTGACCTAAATGTACATTTCGAGCTGCTTTCCCTCTTTTCAGAGCTTTTAGTGAGGCTTTCACTTCTTCGATCGTTATTTCTGAGTTTAACTCCTCTTTTTCTTCTTCCGACAGTTTAGGTAGAAGTAGGGGATCTAGGTATTTTCCTATTTGTTCTTCTGATGAGATGGAGTCTTCCTTGTATAAGTTGGAGAAGAAATTTTCGAATTCCTGCTTAATTACAGTTTCTTCGGAAGTTAGGCCGTTTTAATTGCTCTGTTGTATGCTGGCTATTTTGTTTCTGGTTTGGTCAGTTTTAGTTTTCCATGCCAACAATTTTCCGCATCCCTCACCATACTCATGATTGGCGAGTTTGCTAGCTTCCCACTTCATCTTCACTCTATTTTCTAGGTAGTCCGCCAATTTTTCTTTTAACCCTCTCCTTTCCTTCTCCAATGTATCTCTTTTTCCTTTGTCATTTTCTGCAGTTATCTGTACATCAATTGAGTTTATGTTTTTCTCCATGTCTTTAATCTCATGTTTAACGAGTCCCCAAGCTGAAGAATTTACCTCTGATAACTGCCTTATATGCGTCCCAAGTAATTTGGTCTGAAGTGCCTGCTCTATTATCTTCAAAAAAATTGGCAGAGGTTATACCCAGTTCTTCCCGAATCTTAGGGTCCAATAATAAAGTGCGGTCGACTGTTCATCTGGGTTGTGATTTATTGATTGTGGTTTGCGATGTTAGTTGTACTGCCGAGTGGTCAGACAGATGCTCTGGCAGATGGTCTATTGCTTTAACTTTATTGTGCAGGTTTTTACTTATCAGAAAATAGTCTATTCTGGACTTGTGGCCCAGTTTTTTATTGTGGAGAGTAAAAGGACACTCCTTGTTACCCTTCTCTTTCCACATGTCAATCAAGTCTAGGTCATTTTTATAAATACCTAGCCATTCTCTCATTTTTGGTAGATTGGCTTGTCTACCTGGAGGGGATCTATCCAATTTAGGATCCAAAATAATGTTGTAGTCACCTCCCAGTAATATTAGAGCAGTTGTTGGTAATAATTCTGTGTATAATCTCTGGAGGGGGTTTGGATCATCGGTATTTGGCCCATAATATCCCGCTATAATAAGGCTGTTATTATGTATTTTTACTTTGGCTAATGCCCATCTGCCTTTGCTGTCCACTACTTTATGTTCGACTTTTACATTAAGTGATTTTTTGAAAAGTATTGCGATGCCCTTGACATTGCAGTTTTGGTTGGTACATACGTATGTGTCTACCCAGCTAAGGGATTTTACTATTTGTTCCCATTCAGCCTTTAGGAGATGAGTCTCTTGGAGAATAATCACTTTGTTGTCTATCTCCTTTAAGTATTCGAGGATCCTTCTTCGCCTCCTTGGTGTTCTAAGTCCGTTAACGTTCCAGGAGAGAATTTTGATTTCTTTTGATGTTGTCGTCATGTTTTCTTTTCCTTTTGTGGGTTGTTTAGTTCAATTTCCATTTTCTTTTTGTCGTCCCGGTGAACTCCTTCTATTTTGGTTAATGAGGATGCTTTTTTCTTTTTTCTCCCTATTTTGCTCCCCACCCGTGGTGTCTTTTTTGATTGTTTTTGTGACATTCGTTAGTACCCATCCCGAGGAAGCCTCCTATCTTCTCTTTGGGCGGTATTGTTCGCCCTTTTGAGCTCCATGGTTCGCCTTATTTGCAAGTCTCCCTATCTTAATGTAGTGTTGTGGTCCGCAGCTGCTCCTTTATTTGTTCTAAGAGGATCTTTACTTCGCTAGGTTCTCTAATGTTGTGCATTTTATTTCGCCACATCATCCTCAGTGCAGCGGGGAATTTCATCTGAACCGTGGCTCCTAGGGATTTTAGTTCTTGCATAAATTGTCCTAGCTCCCACTGTCTATCCTGGGTGGCTTTACACATGTCAGAGCGAATCCTGAAGGACCAGTTGTCTTTATTCAGGGAGCTGCTCTTTAAACCTTCACTTAAAAGTCTTTCCTTTAGTGTGTATGTTTTGAAGTTTATTAAAAGTTTCCTTGGTGTCTTTCTGTCTTTGCTCTTCCCGAAAGGGTCTCGGTGTACCCTCTGTATGTCATCGCTCAGGTTTGCCTCTTTAGTCCAGGGGAAGTATTCTTCAAGTAAAGAGATGGTGAATTTCTTGATGTCTGGTCCTTCCAGATTCTCTGGTACATTTAAGATTCTCAGGTTATTTTTCCTCGCTTGATTTTCTAGCGATTCTAGTTTTTCATTGACGAATCTGTCAGAGTCCCTTAGTTTCCTGATCTCCTTTTGATTGGTGTCCACTTTTTTGCTAAGGGTCTCCACCACAGACTCCACTGCTGACACCCTATCACCCAGTGCATTCAGTTTTTGATCTAGAGTCTCACAGACTTCTTGAATCTTGGCTTGGTTGGACTCGGACACTGTAAATTTTTCTCTCATCTCTCCCAGTACCTTCTCCATGAGATTTTCCATGAGTTTTCCCGTTTGTTCTAGGAAGGAGTGTGGGGGAGAACAGTCTGGGTTGCTTGTACTGGGCTCGATTGTGGCTGATGGTATTTGATCTTCTGGCGCCTCTGCTATTTCTATTTGTGAGCCTATGTGGGTGGTCATTTCTATACTCATTCTCGGACTGTTGTCTCTTTGTTCTTCGGTTTGGGGCGGTGCTTTTAGGAGGGAGCTACTTTCTGTAGTTTGTGTCGGCTGCTGAACTGCCGAGACCCTTTCGGGAAGAGCAAAGACAGAAAGACACCAAGGAAAATTTTAATAAACTTCAAAACATACACACTAAAGGAAAGACTTTTAAGTGAAGGTTTAAAGAGCAGCTCCCTGAATAAAGACAACTGGTCCTTCAGGATTCGCTCTGACATGTGTAAAGCCACCCAGGATAGACAGTGGGAGCTAGGACAATTTATGCAAGAACTAAAATCCCTAGGAGCCACGGTTCAGATGAAATTCCCCGCTGCACTGAGGATGATGTGGCGAAATAAAATGCACAACATTAGAGAACCTAGCGAAGTAAAGATCCTCTTAGAACAAATAAAGGAGCAGCTGCGGACCACGACACTACATTAAGATAGGGAGACTTGCAAATAAGGCGAACCATGGAGCTCAAAAGGGCGAACAATACCGCCCAAAGAGAAGATAGGAGGCTTCCTCGGGATGGGTACTAACGAATGTCACAAAAAAATACAAAAACAATCAAAAAAGACACCACGGGTGGGGAGCAAAATAGGGAGAAAAAAGAAAAAAGCATCCTCATTAACCAAAATAGAAGGAGTTCACCGGGACGACAAAAAGAAAATGGAAATTGAACTAAAAAACCCACAAAAGGAAAAGAAAACATGACGACAACATCAAAAGAAATCAAAATTCTCTCCTGGAACGTTAACGGACTTAGAATACCAAGTAGGCGAAGAAGGATCCTCGAATACTTAAAGGAGATAGACAACAAAGTGATTATTCTCCAAGAGACTCATCTCCTAAAGGCTGAATGGGAACAAATAGTAAAATCCCTTAGCTGGGTAGATGCAGGAGGCACAGCAGTTCTTATTCTGTTGGACCTCTCAGCAGCCTTCGACACGGTCGACCATGTCACTCTGGTCGATCGTGTCGGAGGCTTGGGCATCCGAGGGAGTGCCAAAGAACTTATTGCTTCATTTCTGGCAGGAAGGTCACAGGTGGTTACTATCGGACCTTTCAAGTCATCTCCCCTGTCACTGCCATGTGGAGTACCTCAAGGCTCATCCCTTAGTCCGACACTATTTAACATTTATGTGTCGGCCCTTGCTAGAGTCATCAAGGTATATGGGATGAGCCTTACCTCCTATGCAGATGACACCCAGCTGGTCCTAGCAGTCAAGAATGATGGGCTTAAGATAGCCAGCAGTTTCAACCAAGGCATGCAGGCAATTGGGAGCTGGATGGCCGCCAATTGTTTGAAGCTGAATTCCGACAAATCGGAAGTTGTCATTTTTGGCAAACTATCCCCGGAATGGCCCTCACTTTGGTGGCCCTCATCTATGGGGCAGCCCCCGAATCCGATTGACAAGGTAAGGAATTTAGGTTTGGTGTTTGATAGCCGCCTAAACTTCCTACCCCATGCAAATCAAATTTCCTCCTCAGCTTTTTATAAATTACGGCTCCTAAATTTTTTTTTGCCCTTCCTACCTGTAAAGGCGGGGAAAACCCTGGTTACTTCCCTGGTTTTATCCACCTTAGATTACTGCAACGCTTTATTCTTAGGCGCCCAAGAGCAGGTGCTTCAAAAAATGCAGCTCATCCAGAATGCCGCTGCCAGGTTACTTGGACGCATTCCTAAATACCAGTCAGTGTCAGCCACTATAAGACAGCTGCACTGGTTACCGGTGAGAAAGAGGATCGAATTCAAGTCCCTCTGCTTAGTTTACAAAGCTTTACATAACATCGGACCTGCGTTCTTTACCCAATATATCATCCCATACCGCCCTGCAAGAACATTACGCTCATCCTCTTTACAGGAACTACTGGTGCCACGCACCAAATCGGTAGCGTGGGGAGATAGAAGATTCCTGGTAGCTGCCCCGAAACTGTGGAATACTCTCCCACTTGCAATCAAATCGAGTACATCCCTCTGGACGTTCCGCAAACAGCTTAAGACCTGGCTTTTTAAACAATAAAACTTCAGTCCACCTTGAAGGTCACACAACACAGAATCTTCAGCGCCGAGATGCCCTAGGGCCGTTGTTCGCGCTTTATAAATATTTTAAATAAATAAATAAAGAAGGATCTCAGTGAGGGGGTAATTCTGATTTTTTGGTCTGGTTGGATCCCTCCTTTATCAGATCTAGGCTTGGGCTGGCGATCACGGTTAGCGGAGCCTCTCCTTTTCCTTTTTGTTAATACTGGCAATATCACTTGTTTAGTTGGGGGGAGGAAACTTTGTTTAGGGAATTGCCTATTCCTAAGGCAATAGCTCGATCTTATCCCAATCCCTTCTTCAGGCTCTAGTCTGGCTTGTGGGACCCTTTTCTCCCCCTTTTCTCTTGTCTCTATCAGTGAAATCTGCGCCGCTGCTTCAGCCCCTCCTGTGCACCCAGCTCTTCCCACACCTTCTGCAGCCTCCCTTGCTCCTTCCGTACTCAATGAAACTCCCTGTTTAACCCCCTTGCACCCTACAATCAAGTCCAGAGCAATGCCCCCCTGAACTTTTTTCTCCCCTCGTACCTTGTTCATGAGGTTGCAGCTGAAGCTGAAGCTGAAGGCAGTCCTCCTTTCTTTGTCTGCAGGGTGTGCTTGAAACCGACTCCTCGAATCTACTCCTCCCTCTTCTCCATACAGGAGCTTCGTGTTATTGAATTCCTCTGTAGCGGGCTCCAATTGCCTTTTCCCCAGTTGGTAAGCATGGCCAGTATTGAAAATAGCAGAGGGAATCGTCTTCCCCTCTCGGATGCCGGCGTGTCTGTGACTGATAGCGCTGCCTTGTTTGCCCCCGAAAATGGTCTCGCTTCTGCCGAGTCTGCTGGGGCCTCTGCTCTGTGCAGCCGCCGCTGCTGCCGCTCTTCCCCCGGAAGAGGAAGTCAATTCTGCCGTGGGCTCTCCGGCATTCCTTCCGTGCACCCGACGCCGCTGCCCAGAGACCAGGAGACACCACAGAGGAGCTGCCAGCGCAACAGCCCCTAAGTCCTTGCGAGCCGAAGTCCCGCATCCCCTGGTGACCCGCTCTATCGGTCAGTCGATCAGTGTGGTTCGTCGGTCTTGTGGGGGTACACCAGGTATGCAGACTTCTTTTTCTTAGAGTTTAGTTGTTTAATATGTACCACTATTGCATCTCAGCGGCTGTAATGTACGTGAGGGATAGATTACGGGGTAAATCTGGAGACGACCATGGAGCTCCCAACCGGACCTTCTAGCCGGCCGCCATCTTCCTCCAAGTGCTTTACTATCTTGAGAATAGCGTTCTCAGTAAACAAAAAGTACTCTGGCGCGGACGACGATGTTATGAATGACTTCGTAAGGCGCTAAAGGAGAAATGTCACAATGTATGAGTCAGCCCTATATGCCAAAGTTAAAAGTTTGCAAATCTGTACCCAGAAACTTCCACATGTGACATGACTTGAATAAACATTTAAAAGGAAATCCAAGTGCTATGAAGTTCTGCTTTAAAGCGCAAGAATGAAGTTCTGTTTAAAAGCGCAATTTTTCTTGATAAATTCCAAACTTTCTCTAATCAGTAGGAGGTTAAAATCCAAATGTGAAATCCAAGTTAGAGAAAGAAAATAAGAACAGTACCTTTGATTTGTAGAAATCAGGAAGGGTTCTTGTAAATTCAATTTCAATTGATGAACAGAGGTAATGTTGAGATCTTTCCATCAAGGTGAGGCCATCCTCTGTCGCCAAATGTAAGAATCGGGTGAGGCAGCTTTAGTAAGCAGGTAAAGAAGTTTATTCTTTAAATAGATCCCATCCACATCAGACCTCTTGTCAGGAGAAACACCAGGCTCCGACTGCCCAGTAACAGTTCAGATGATAACAAGCTGATACACATCATAACATTCTTAGGCACCTGACAACAGGAGTAGAACCCTAAGATGCAAGTATCTTAAGATGCCACAATGGAAAATCTGCATTTTATATCAAGGCCCGGAGGCCAATATTATGCATGTTCAAAGTTCTTCCAAAACTCTATCCAACAATTTTCAACTGGTTTAAAATAAAATCTTTTTAACATTGATACATTAGACCAATCAGCCCCTTTCATAATTCCACCTAAACTAAAAACTTTCATAAACGCTTTACTTGCTACAGCCCCTCTTACAGAATGTGCTCCAAACACATTCACATCCACACCTGCTTTAAACATCACCTCTCTTACCCACCTTGCCAGTGTAGGAGTAGACACAGCCCTAAAAGGTTTCTTATAAGAAATCAAAAGTTGAAAACTACTCTCTTGTTTCAAATTAACAGTCATTTCTTCATATTCTCTGAGACAATGCACCACACACACATTTTCACTCCCCTCCAAACAAGGATAAAAAATTGTCCTAGACATAGTCTTTGTCCTTTTCCTTAATTCGAAACACACACCCTCCGGCTGATAAAACCTTGAATTCACCTCTAAAGCCTTAATATCAGACACTCGTCTAAAAGAAACCAAACAGAGAAGCATAACCAACTTCCAAGACAAAAACTTAACCTCCAAAGATGAATTAACCCCCCAACTATCTATTTCTTTCAAAACCAAAGAAACATCCCAAAGCACACTATACTTAGCCCTAGGAGGTAAAGCCACCCTAACACTCTTAACCAATCATTTAACCAACACATGTTGTCCAATCAGCAAACCATCCACCAAAACATGACCTGCTGAAATCTCAGATCTACTTATACTCACAGTATGCTAAACCTGCGTTAAACAACTCAGACAAATAATTAACCATTTCTACTACAGGTGCTGATACGGAACCCAAATTCCTCTGAAAACACCAATCAGACCATTTTCTCCATGCTGATCTATAAACCTTGGTTGTTCCCTTTGACCATGATTCTGCGATAAGATTCTCAGCCTCTTTTGATAATCCCTCCACCTGCCAAACTCTCCTGAAATCAGCCATGCCACCAATCTTAGTTGACCTGACATGACCAAGTCGTGAACACAACTCTCTTGATCCAGAACTATGGGCCAGATGTAGGTAGGCTTTTACCGGTCGGTAACGGCCGAATTCGGCCGTTACCGACCGGTAAATGGAATTTGAGATGTAGGGGGCATATTTTTACAGAATCGGTAAATTTACCGATCGGTAAATTTACCGATTCTGTAAAATACCGAATCGGTAATGCCCATTCATTCCTATGGGCTTCAAAGCCCATAGGAATGAATGGGCATTACCGGTCGTTATTTACCGAATCGGTAATTACCGAATATTACCGATTCGGTAAATGCACATCTGGATTTACCTACATCTCAGTACTTCTATTTTACCACTTCTTAAATACCGAATCGGTATGATTCGGTATTTAAGAGGTGGTAAAATAAAATTACCTACATCTGGCCCTATATCTCTTATATTCGGCAACAACACTGGATCCTCTATAACCAAACTCATCACATCCGGAAACCACACTTGAGCTCTCCAGAATGGCGTTACCAAGATCAACTCTGCCTTCTCCCTTCTGACTTTCATCAGCGCCCTCTGAATCATCTAGAACGGGGAAATGCATGATTCCTTCCTACACTCCAGTCCTGAAGAAAAGCATCTATCCCCTTCACCTCTGGATCTGGTATCCAACTGTAAAACTCCTTCAATTGACAATTCAGTCTGTCTGCAAATAGATCTATCTGCAAGGGACCCCATCTCTTCTGTAAGCTCATAAAAAGCTCTCTGTTTAATTTCCAGTTGCTCACATCCTTGAGATACCTTGAATACCAATCCGCTTCTACGTTGTTCAACCATGGAATATACTGAGCCTGGACCACAATCTCCTTCTCTAAGCAAAATCTCCAAAACTCCTTCGCTAAATCCGCTAAACCCCTCGATTTCGGTCCCCCTAGCTTGTTCACATACCTCACTGCTGACAAATTGTCCATCTTCAAAAGAACACATTTCACCTGATCCCCCAGGAAACTCTTTACTGCAAAAGAACCTGCCAGAAGTTCCAGACAATTTATATACATCTCTCTCTCCTTTTCTGACCACTGTCCCCCTGTTGACTCCGTTCCACTTCTTGCTCGTCAACCGTGAAGACTTGCATCCAACACTATCTCTATTTCTGATACCTCTCCAAATATCGCCTTGCCATTCCAGGCATCTAGGTTCATCAACCACCAATTCAACTCTTCTATCGATTCCAGATTCAATAATAACTTCTGAGAATACTTCGCCCCTCTTCTCAAATGATAACCCTTCAACCTCTGTAATGCTCTGTAATGAAGAGGAGCTGGAAAAATCGCCTGAATTGATGATGATAATAGACCTATCAACTGTGCTAATTGGCACAATGTAATCCATTTTGCGTTCTTTTCACTTCCTTTCTGATTTTCCTCACCTTCATCATTGGCAATTTCAACACACATTCCAACTTCTGTATCTGAAAACCTAAAAATTGTATCTCCTGTTGAGGCACCACGCATGACTTCTCTTTATTCACCACAAGGCCTAAATCCTCCAGAACCCTCACTACTAACTCTGTATGCTCCCTTGCTAACTCCTTCTCTTCTGCCATGATCAACACATTGTCCAGATAGACAATCCAACGTATTCCCCTTGATCTCAACCAAGCTGCTACCGGGTGTATCACCTTTGTAAAGCACCAACGGGCCGAAGTCGAACCAAACGGGAGACTCTTGAATCTCCATAACTTTCCTTTCCACCTAAATTGGAGATAATCGCTTTGCTCCTCGCACGTAGGAATTGTCAAATAGGCATCCTTCAAATCCAGTCTTGTCAACCAATCTCCTTTCCTTAAAAGATCCCTCAACATATGGATGCCCTCCATCTTGTAATTCTTGTAACAAACCCAATCGTTCAATTCTCTCAGATTGATTACAGGTCGCATTCCTTTCTCCTTTTTTTGAACTAAAAATATATTGCTTATGAAGCCACCTACTACTCTCCATGCTATTTCTATTGCACCTTTTTCCTCCAATGCCTCTATTTCTTTCGTTACCAAGATCTCCATTTCTTCTGAGAACCTCCGAATATTTGGTGGTCTCTCCTGCACTGGAGTCTGTCAGAAATATATTCTGTAGCCTGCACTGTTTCCAAAACCCATGGATCCTGTGTAATCTCTTTCCTTCTCGAAACAAAATGGGCTAGTCTGCCCCCCAACTTTATTTGGATAGAAATAGGGTCTTGTACATAACTTACCTGAGGCACCCCTTGTCCTCCTTTCCGATCGCATGCCTCTCGCCCTGCTTCTTTGCCTTTCTGGGAAAAAACTTCCCTGCCCCTAATTCGATCCGTAGAAACTTGAACCAAAACTGGTCCCATAGGGTCTGTTTCCTCTTCCAAAGTTTCCCCTAGAACTGCCTTGTCCTCGGCCGGGGAATCGACCCCGCATTCGCCCAGCCATGCCAAAAACTCTCCTTATACCTTTTTGTGCCATCTCTAAGGAACTAAAAGCACCCACAAATCTCGACAAGTCTTTCATGAAATCATCACCAAAAAGTATTCCTTCACTACTTTCTCCTGGCTCCTTATTGGCCAAATCAACCAACTTCGGGTCTATTTTAAAAAGGATACTGGGGCGTGGCAAGATGGCGACGGAGTAAGACGTGTCTCTGAGTCCCTCCAGCTCCAAAATCATCAGCTTTGTTTAGCATCCCTTTAGGGCCCGCTTCCACCCGTAATTCTGCTTCACCGGGGTGGCCGCTGCTGCAGGGAAGCGACTGATGTGTTTTTATTCGCCGCAGCCCTGGTATTTCCCGAGCCCGGTGGTCGGAGCCAGGGCGAGGGGAGGCCGGGGCACCATCGGGGTCGAGACGACAGGAGACCCGGCACGGCGAGAACAGGAAAATACGAGCAGCATACAGCGGAGGCCCCTGGACCGGAGCCTGAGGTCCGCACAACGCGAGAAAACAGTGCCGACGCTACAGCGGCGGTGAGTGCTGCACTGAAGTTGAGATAGAGCCGAGGGGAGAAGCGGCGGCAGGGCAGCGCCCCCCGCCTGACGCCGGAGCTTCTGGGCCTACTGCGGAGAGTGCTGCACCGGACCTCGAGTGGTGAGACCCGAGGTGCGACGCGGAAGCCGAGCAGCACCACCCACCTGAGACTGAGGCTTCTGGGCCTGTGGAGGCCAACTGCTCGAAAGGACCGCCTCTGGAACGGAGCCTGGGGTCCGCATAACGAGAGACAGCACTGCTGTTGTTCCAGCGGAGGTGAGGGCTGCACTGAAGCGGAGTGGACAGAGCCGAGGGGAGAAGCGGCGGCGGGGCAACAACATCAGGATACGAGCGGTTCCTTGGAAGGGTGAAGGTTCGGACTTGAGGGAGTATGTAGAGGCCCTCTTCAAACACGTACTGAATGAGGAGGACCTGCAGGAGATCCGTATGGACAGAGTACACCGAGTGGGTTTGCCGCGAGGTCCAAAAGCGCCACCCCCTGATCCTGGTCTGCGTCCATGACTTCCAATTAAAAGAACGGATTCTTCGGAAGGCGCGCGACTTCAACCCCCTACAGTTCCATGATCATCGCCCTCAGCTGTTCCAGGACCTGGCGGCATCTACACTGCTGAAGCGACGTGAATTTAGACCTGTGACTGCTCACCTGTGGGAACAGGGCGTGGCCTACTCATGGGGGCATCCCTTTCGCCTAATCTTTCGATGGCAGAATAAGCTGGTACAGGTTCTTTCCCTAACGGCAGCCATAGACATTCTGGGCCTAGAGAGTGCTGACGCCGGGCCGGGGGGGAGGGCGCATCCCCGAGGCGACGTCGAAGATCCCCGTCCTGGCAGAGAGTAGGCCGGCCCGCGACAACGGGGAGGCCCGATCCATCTGCTAGTCTTCAGGAGAGAGGGGCAGCGATGGCCTCTGTTGCACTGGTGACTGAGGCTACGACGGAGGACGGACCTACAGCTTCGTAAGGCCCTAGGGGCAGGGACTACTGGCGTAGGAGGGGGTCACCTCCAACAGGTGCCACATGTTCTTTCTTGAGAGACAATCCCACTATGGGGCTGGGTAGGAAATCGACTGGCGTCATCACCCCCGACCTTTACGGCCTGTCTGTCGAACTCCTCTTGGGGACTTTTCTTTTGTCTTATTGTGTTCTAGCCAGTTGATCCTAGGTTTTTTTGAAGGGTGGGTGGAGTTGGGGAAGGGGAGAAGGGGGGGCAGTGGTGGTAGCGTGGGATCTTTTACTTGCAACTTTCCACAACTGGAGTACGTAGCTTGCATAGGAGGGGGCGGTGTGTAAATGGGACTGTGGGTGGCGGATGGCAGAGGCGAGGAGGGGAGGTCTCCTGCGATTGAGTGGTTGCGGGACGATTGCACTGGATGGGTGACTGAGGGCTGGCAGTGTAGTGTCTGGAGTGTCGGGAACGGTGGGGAACGAGGGAGCCCCCCCAGAAAGTGCAGGGTCGGTGGATCTGGGTATAATGCCGCTCACTTTGGAGTCATGGAACGTGAAGGGGCTGAATTCTCCCCAGAAACGCCAGAAGGTTTGGAAATACATCCTTGAACACCAGTTGGACATTGTAGGACTCCAGGAAACCCATTTATCCAGGGCAGAGGAATCTCGCCTTAAGCACAAACAATTTCCACTTATATACAGGTCCTCTGCCCCCACAAAGCACAAGGGAGTTGCACTCATGTTCCGCGCAGACCTGCACTTCCAACCCCTGAGAGTTCAGAGCGATAAAGAGGGCCGTTGGATCATGGTCAAGGGCTTGCTGCGTGGTAGGCTCTGCTCTTTCTGGTCTTGTATGCTCCCAATGTGGGCCAGAATGGGTTCCTGCAGGCTCTCCTGAGGAAGGTTGTAGTTTTTGCGGAGGGGCCGCTGGTTGTTATGGGGGACTTTAACCTCGTATGGCAGAAAGATATGGACAGCTCTCACCAGCAGAGGTCTGACGCTGGCTTGTTCTCCGCCGATACTCAACAGATGATCGCGGACATGGGCCTTGTTGATGGATGGCGCTCCCTCTATCCGCAAACTAGGGACTATACCTATTTCTCTCATGTGCACCACTCTTACTCCCGGCTGGACCAACTCTTCCTGAGTCAATCCCTCCGCGGGGACCTGCACGAGGCCAAAATGTTCCCGCTATCGGTCTCTGACCACAGTCTTCTCGCTGTATGCCTCCACTGGGGAGCGGCCAACAAGTCCCAGCGCGAATGGTATTTCCCGGCCTCGTTGGTCCGAGACAAGACCTCCTGCACCACGCTCCGGAAAGATATCAATGAGTTTTTCGAGCTTAATGACACGGGCAACACTTTGGTTTTTAACAAGTGGGCTGCCTTCAAGGCGTCCATCCGCGGGAGTTGTCTAGCACTGAACGCGGCCCTTAACAGACTACGAGGGAACGAACGAGAAAAGGTAGAGGCGGAACTCTCCGACTTAGAACAGACACATAAGAACACCCCCCCTAGATTGTCCCTGAGGCAGCTGACAGCAGTCAGGGGTAAACTCCGGGCCCACTATAACAACAGGGCGGAACACACGTTGCTGAAACTCAGGCGACTTTCGTACTCCCAGGGCAATAAAGTGGGGAAGCATCTTGCCCGGCAACTCCGTGACAAGAGGGAGCGGGAGTACATCGGAGGTATCCGAGACACTGCAGGGGTCCTGACACATCAGGACGAGGCCAAAGCCAGCCTCTTTGGGGACTTCTACAAATCACTCTACACGGGGGACTCTCTAGACGTTGCCGCACAAACGGAGTACCTACGGAAGTTACCGCCACCCCAAGTGTCGGCAGAATGGAACGAGTCGCTCTCTGCTTCCTTCACCAGAGAGGAGGTGCTGGCTGCCATCAAGAACCTGAAGCCCATAAGGCTCCAGGGTCGGACGGCTTTACGGCCATCTTTTATAAAACCTTCGCCTATGAACTCTGTGCTTACCTAGTGCGCCTATTTAACAGCATGGCATGGGTGTGACGTCGGATACCATGGCTGAGGCATTGATATCAGTCATCCCCAAGGCGGGGAAGGATCCTTCAAATTGTGCCTCATACAGACCGATTGCCCTGCTTAACCTGGACGCCAAGTTGTACTCCTCCATCATTGCAGGCAGGCTCAATGAGTTAATGCCGGCACTCATCCACCCAGACCAATCAGGATTCATCAAAGGGCGCCAAACCCACGACAACACCAGGAGGGTAGTGCACCTGATTGAGAAGGCCAACAAGTTCAATATACCAGCAGTCCTGGTGGGCCTTGACGCCGAAAAGGCGTTCGATAGGGTGGATTGGGGGTTCTTATTCCAGACTCAGACGGCATTCGGCTTCTCCTCTAAATTCTTAACGATGATTAGAGCGAACCATAGCTCCCCCCGATCTAGAGTGGCAGTAAATGGGCAACTGTCCTCCTTCTTTGCGCACACTCGGGGTACTAGGCAGGGGTGTCCTCTGTCCCCCATGCTGTTCGCTTTGAGCATTGAACCATTGGCCCTTGCAGTGAGGGAGAACCCCGACATTCGGGGACTTCCGTTCACCGGGGAGTCGCACAAGATTACCCTCTTCGCTGATGATGTCCTGCTCTCCTTTTCAGACCCGGCCCACTCTCTCACCTACGTGCAGGAGACACTGGAACGCTTCGAGAGTGTAGCAGGCTTCAAGGTCAACTACGATAAATCCTATGTCCTTGGTATTAATCTCCCCCCGTCAGAAGTACTTCGCCTTAAGCCACTCACGCCACTACGATGGGCCAGTTCCTCCATCCAATATCCTGGGGTGCACTTGACACCCACGATTGGGAAGCTCTACTCGGCCAACTCCTCCCCCCTAATTGCGAAGATCCAGGCGGATTTGGTCAGGTAGAAACCGATGTTCATATCCTGGTTGGGAAGGATACATGCGATTAAAAAGTCCCTTTTTTCCCAAGCTGCTGTACCTCTTTCAGGCACTCCCTATCGACTCTGGAGGGGACTTTTTCCGGCGCATTAAAACGCTGAAGCTGCGTTTTATATGGCAAGGAGGCCGGGCTCGCTTCGCCTTTGTCACCCTGTGGCGGCCGAGACGAGAGGGGGGTGGGACTGCCAGACGTTCAATTATACTATAAAGCTGCGTGTGTTAGTAGAGTGGACCCAGCACGAATCAGAGAAACATTGGCTCCACATGGACAGGAGCGTGGCTGGGAGAACAATCTGGGACTTGGTGTGGAAACCCAAATGCGATAGGCCCAAGAATGCCTATATTAGTACCCCCACTAGCACTACCCTGAAGGTCTGGGACTCGGTCTCTAGAGATAAGAGGTGGATGACGTGTCCCTCTCCTTTTACACCCATTCACTTAAACCCCGCCTTCCCACCAGCGTTGACTGAGGGCCCCTTTGCGGCTTGGAAGGAGGGGGGTTGCTTGGCACTTACGCACCTATTCCACGGCTTTGCTCCCCTCACCTTTGCTAATTGTGGTAGGGACTATGGGGTCCAAGAGTCCGAAAGATACCATCATGCCCAACTGCTCCACTGGGCGCTGTCCCCTCAAGTGAGAGACGTGGCTACTAGGCCACTTACGACCTTAGAGGCCTTTCTGTCTAGGACCTCCTCCATGCGAGGAGTCATTTCTTTCATCTATGGGCTTCTCCTGTCCACCGCCACCTCACCTAGACCCCGTTATATGTCCATGTGGGAGGGGCTGCTTGACCGGGATATTTCTGAAGTGGAGTGGTCGCATTTATGGTCCGATATAACTAAGCACAACCACTCGGTGGAACTCCGGGAGGCGCATCTTAAAACTATGATGGACTGGTACCTCTACCCGGCTAAATTGAAGCAGATTTTCCCGGGCTCTTCCGATAGGTGTTGGAAGGGTTGCGGGATATTGGGGGATTTCCAGCACATCTGGTGGGACTGCCCCGTCATCCGTCCGTATTGGGAAGAGATGTTCCGTTCATTTGTTATCCTCCATTTTGTTGGTGCTTGTTACTAAGGCACTCCGGCACAATAACACTTAGCTGACACCGCCTGCAGTAGCCTTTGATTTGACATTATCCTACGGACTTTATAACTGGCAGCGGTGGCACTTTTTGCTAAGGGGCAAAGGTACTATTACTTACCCGTATGGGCGGGGCACGAGCTGAGCCACCTTGCTCCCCTATAGTCTAAGGCCTGTTGGGGCCTGACTCCATGGTGACGTCCTTGGGTTAGGGGCCTTATATTTGACTCTGATCCAGTCTTTGCCCCCTGCGTGGGAAGTTATGCGGGATTGTCGCATCTTTTTTATTCTAAATGCCAATAAAAACACCTTTGACAAAAAAAAGGATACTCTTTCTTCTCTCAGTGCACAAAGCAGTATTCGAATTTCCAAGTAGGCAGATATCCCTTTGGACCCATTGTCGCATTTCAGCTACATCAATACCTGTATTGTTGGAATGTGCCTCTTCGCACATATTACATTTTTTTGTCAGTGGCCCCAAAACATCCAGGAGCCTAACTTGACAACCCTTTAAACCTTTTTCAAGACCCCTTCTTGCATCTTTCCCAGATTTGTTAATAAATGCCATTACTTTTTGGTTTAACTCTGGTGTATAAGCAACCTTACTGTCCAGGCTCGGCCTTCGACACTCGCTCCTCATCCTTGTCCTCGCATCTTTCGGTATTTCTCTCCTAATCCAATACCGTACGTATTTTGCGACATGCTCCACCGGAGCCCATTGTGGAGAGAGTGGATGCTGTATCAAAAGTGGATCGAACAATTCATCCCCTTGCGGGTGAAGAATTTTATTCTCTTCTTTCTTAATCTCCCTCTCTCTCACCTTCCTTCTCTTCAGTGGAACCTCCTCCACATCAGATTCATCTATGCTTAAACTACAAGTTAATTCAACATCACCACTACTCGAACTTGAGTCACAAGCCACCGATGTGTGTCTTACTTTATGCGCCTTTATTACGCTCTCTTTCACCTTTATAGCGGACTCACTGCAAACCTTACGTTCTTTTCCCTTCTTCATTGTTTCAATATATTTCTCTTTTGTGTTTTTCTTTTTTCCCTGGCTAGAGCATCCTGCAACAACATCCAATGCCTCAGTTGTCCAGAAAATCTCATCTTCGGCAGACCTTTGTTTTCTGTGCATACTTTTTTCTATACTACTTGAATTTTTTTTATCCAGAGATACTGCCATCTCCCCAAACATTTTATCCATATAACTCTTCATCTTCTCTTCAAAACTTCCTTCTACACCGTCCATAATTTCCACACAAATGAATTATACTTCTAAATTAAATCTTAAAATGAATTTCTTTCAAAATTAATTTCTTTTTAAAATTACTTTCTAATTCTGCCTTAAGCTCCCTTTAATCTATCTATTCAATTTCTCCTCACCAACAACAAAAAACCTTCCTCCAACTGACAAATCTCTCTCTCCTCGTTATGAATCACGACCTGCGATTCAACTCCTAACCGAGTCTGACTAAAAATCACTTGCGTTCTGTCAGACTCTTTTTATTCCCAAAATATGGCCAACCAACAACTTCTATTTAACCAATTTCTGTTTCCCAAACACACAAAATGTCCGTCGTACGTAACAAGCGTACGGCGCCCTTCCTTTACCAAAGTTAATTATTAGTCATTACGCACGCGCTGCAAGCGCTCCACTCCTCCCTCCGTCACTGAAGTGCCTTTGCCTCGCGCTAACTGGAAATGCGCGTTCAGAACAACTGTCTCGCGCGACCCCTTACTCGCGCACAGATCAACTGCCTCATTGAAAATGGTAAACATTTTCAAATGTATATGCTTGCTAATAACTCATTCTTTTCTGAATACAAACATCTACTCAAATATCAAAGTGACTCTCTTCCTAAAACACAAATTCTTCGATGATTATAAATTTAAGATTATTCCAAACCTTTCTCTCTTTTTAAAAAATTAAAATTCATAACGCATACTGTTAATATTTTTATAAATACTATTCACTCTTCCCATTTAACTTTAAAATACATCCTTCATCTATTCTTAAACACACTTTCACCCATAAGATAAGGAAAAGAATCTGCAACATATATGTTGTCTGAGCAGCAACAAAAGAGGAAGATGGCTGCCAGTTCTGGGAGTTTAATTTTTAGAAAAAGAAATGCCGGCCCTGCAATTTATTTCTGATGGCTACTTAATTGAAGCAACAAACCAAACCTTTGTTTTGATTTGTATGGTCTGATTTATTTAAACCATTCACTTTTTTTATAAATCTCATCAACATAAAACATTAATTGCATGAGAAAAACACTACATCTACACAGTACAACATATACATATTTTTTCACATTTAACAAAAAAACAACATTCGTTCATTCAATGTACATAAAAATGTAAATACATTAATACGAGAAGCGTTAGTCTTTGTGTGATGTTTACAAAAATAAATTTTGAAAGTGAAGCTATTCGCAGAAAGGAAAAAGAAACAAATTGACAGTAACAAATACAGATTCCTCAGTGGTCTGGTTAATACACCGATCAATTAATTCCTTCCTGCTTTTGCCGACGCGTTTCAAACTTGCTTTATCATTCTACAAGTTCTCATCAGGGCTTTCTCGTTTTAATCGTCTGAAAATTATGTACAAAGAAAATGAGTAAGATATTTTATTCCTCATTTTCGTCCCCTATGTGAATTGCCCTATACCATAAATTTAAAAATATATATACCTTTATTTTCGGGTTGACAGCGAGTTTTCCAAAATTCATGTATTCTTTTTCAGTCAAAACTGGGTATTTTCTAAAAAATTGCAATAATCTCAATTAGGATATTGTCATAATTAGGTCAGCCTATGCCTCTGCTGCCAAAAAACACTCTTGGAAATTACCTTTCAATTGTTGGTCTGCCCCTGGACTAGATATCCTTTCCACTCAGTAGCGCGCAGGTAAACAATTTACTCCCGACCGCCGGCCGGCGGTGGTACCGTCTTTTGTTCCTACAAAGAGGATTATAGTGACTACACTATACGAGTTTGTTTATAAAAGACAGGCAAAACGGAGCGGCGCCAGGTGCATACCTTATCCTCGGCGCTCAGAATGTTTTCCTTGCGGCTCCCCTTTAGTCTGACCTCTAGCGAGTCTGACGTTAAGTGTTCGTGATTCTAGAGTAATAAAAGCAACAGTTAGCAGCAGCTAAGCTGTTCTGTGAGGCTTTATGAAACATTTTGTATCATTGCGCTTACCTTGATGTTGTAGCTCGCAACGTTTAACTCGCTACCAAATGAACAACAATCCGCTCCACATGGAAGAGTCATTTGGCAAGCTGAGTCTCCATGTTAAAAAGAGCACGTGATCAGTTGTTTGAATCACGTGATTCGCCGGAGTTTGTGGGATATGTAGTCCCACCATTCTTTCCGGTGTTTTGGCATAAACAGTTGCTTGCCTCAAAGATTACACGGGGCACTGCATATTAGAACAAGCGGTCAATCGTTCATATTCTTGAAATTTCAGAGATCGAATTTAAACCGGTTTGTAGACTATTGAAACGCAATATTAAATACGCCTCTTTCCTCAATAAGACATCATCCACATCTTTGGCATGTTGGGCTTGGGTCATTGTATAAAGCACCGTCCACTTAAAGTCAGTTTCAGTGTGTCCACTGTCAATAAAGTGTTGAACCATTGGGGCGGTCAACACTTTAGTTTTTATTCGTGACCTATGTTGTGTTATGCGGGTGTTCACCTGCTGGTTAGTTTTCCCAATGTACAACTTTCCGCAGCCGCAGATAATTGCATACACGACATTGCGTGTCCTACAGTTCGAGAACCCTTGGTTTTTCCACCTCACATTTTTATGCAGGAATTCACTGCCCTCGATTGTTGTATCGCATGAAACACAGTTTCCGCACCTATGGTGCCCCTCAATCGGCTTGAAGCCCCACATTGACAGTAGGTCATGTGGTACAGTCATATTCGTAATTGAGGCACACGAATATCGGCAGACAGAGGTATACTATTCATGGATAAATTTTCCAGCAGCAAATCCTATAACAAAGTACTTCCACTATTACAAAATAGAGGAACCTCCTGAAACGTACACTCCTTTCGAGGAGGTGGAAGTACCACTCAAATTTCAAGAGCATTTGCTCTTATTTGATGGCGCCCTAAAACATAATAATCACATCACCAGGCTCGGTCCTTTAGGTAGACCAGGAGCAACGTGGCCGGTCCTAGCCGGATACACACCACATCCAGACATCGACGGGATGTCTGCAGCTAACCTGTTAACACAGCTAAAACAATTAATAAAAATACATAGACAATTAGTCCAGTATGTGATGCGGACTTCAACAATTCAGCCAGCGATTAAACTCCCACAGCTGACCCCTCACCAGGGGAACACAAATAAAATTACACCACATAACATCCAGTCCTGCCTAGGTAAAGTACCGGCTAAACGGGAACAAATACCATTCTGGCTAGCGCAGAAAATCACCCAAATAGAGGCGGTGTTTCCAGACACCACCCCGCTAGAAAAGCACAGGATTCTGACTATCTGTCTTCCAATGGGAATCGCACCACACATTGAGGACTGTGACACTTGGGGTACAGTCTTTGCTTCCATTTACACAAAAACGCACGGTGTTCCATCCATTTCGGTAATACCAGATGTGCTAAAACAAATTCAAGATGAATATGGTCCAGAACCCGCTTTAACTCTTGGTATGAAATTACTAAAAGACTTCAAGCAGGTCTCAGCTATATTATTAGCCAACATAAAAGGTGAAGCAGCAAACGTAGCGATCCGCCAGAGGTTAAAGGAAACATATATAGCAGACCAACCAGCTGAAATTGCCAGAATCATAGAAAAATCCTATGAGGAACTAGGTAGAGATAGTTTAGGTGGAATACCAGTAAAACCACAACTGATTGAAAGTCCTGAAAAAATATTTTTTAATAATAATTCAACATCACAGAAAAAGAGCTGGGATGGAAACAAACAATCCAATCCCAAAGAAAAGAAATTCCAGTCCAGAGGAAGGTCTCCTAGCCGAAGAGAGAAATCTCCGAACTAAAGACACAGGTCACCCCAGAGTGACCCCTCTGGGAAAAGATATAACCTTAGAAATAGGGATAATATAAAAAAGCCTGATAGATATCAAGACATTGATACACGTCCCTCTCAATCTTTTCAGACTTCCTCGCAGAAATCGGAAAGAAGAGGACGATCAGAACAAAGAGAAGAGCACGCCAAGTCCAAAGACAAGGAACCTGCTCAGCTAAAAAAGAAATTACAATTTCCAAAGAAGAAGGTAGCCAGCATTAAAATAGTTAACAATGCCGAGAATTCTGAGGACACAACTGAAAAACGGGGAATGGGCTCAGACAATGCTAGACAGCGCAGCAGAAGTGAGCATAGCTCGCAAAGTCCTTATGAATCATCTGGAGACAGTGGACACGAATGAATATCTTCAAGTGGAAACTGCAGACACCAGAGTTAGCAAACCTCACAAAATATACGAAATAACATTGCGTATAGAGGGGGATAAGACTAGAAAAATAAGGGGACTATTTTGGGATAATCTCTCCAAGGGCTATGATATCCTTCTAGCTGAAAAAGACTGGCCACCAGAGTTTGTCAGGGATTGCCCTCATGGCGAAGAAGTAATTATGCCTGCCTTCTCAAATCAAATCCCAATTCATAAAAAATACACACTTGCTAGAAAGTGGGCAGTGGCTCTAGCTCCTGCTTTATATAAAAATCACGTGGGATGGGATGAGGACTCTCCTCCTCACAAAATCCAGTTAAAATCACAACCTACTGCACAAAGGCAGTACCCAATTAAGCAAGAAGCTAAAAAAACAGGTAAAAGAAATACTAGATCAGCTAGAATACCAGGGGGTGATTGAAACTTGCACCTCACAAATGAACAACCCTTTGTTTCCGGTCTCCAAACCAGACAATTCATATCGTCTAGTTTTGGATTACCGACACCTTAACACATGTTGCAAAACTTTTGCAGTGCAAAATTCGCATATTGCTGCACTAATGAATAACATAGTGCGCAAAAAATACAAAACAACCTTAGACATCTCTAATGGATTCTTTTGTCAAAACATAGCACCATAGAGCAGATATTAGTCTGCGTTCTCAATAAATGGCACTCAAAAACAATTCTGTCGGTTAGCCCAGGGGTACAAGAACAGCCCGGGAGTATTCTCAGCGAGAGTAACAGAATTACTACAAATATATGATGATGAAGCATTATCTTATGTCGACGACATTTACTTAACAGATGATGACTTGGAGACTCACTTGAAGAGAGTGAACACCATAATACTTGGGTTCGCAGCAGAGGGTTACAAATTCAACTTTAAAAAATCCAGAATTGCCCATCTGACAGTCCTGTTCTTAGGATATGAATTATCAAGTATAGCCTGGCTGACAATTTCCTAGAGAAATGTGCCGTAATCCAAGCACCTAGAACACTAAAAAACCTACAGTCGATTCTAGGCTTCCTAAATTTCGGAAGAACATACATTGCAAATTACGCAGAAAGGGTTAAACCCCTTTATGATCTGATAAAACCAGATTTTAAAAGATCCAATTGGACTCAAATACACACAGAAATTCTGAGATCCTTACAAACAGACATGCTAACTAAAACAAAATTAGAAACATGTGATAACACACGCAATCTTGTGATTCGAGTCATCCCAGGGAGATGCGGATTCACATACCTGACCTCTAATGAGGGAGAAAAGGTACCAATTGCATTCAAATCACACTTGTACACAGAAGCTGAACAGAAATTCAGCAACAAAGAAAACATTGTTCATGCAGTTCAAACCGCAATAGCTAGAGAAAAAGATCAAGCTGACGGTAGACATATCACAGTCAGAACAGCAGAATCAGCCTTTGAGGCACTAACAACACCGTGTAATTTACCAACAACAACATTGAATCCGGAATGGATACAATGGGTGAATTCAATTACAACGGACAAAGTATACTACTACTTTGATCCAGAACTAGAAGAAATGGAAAATCTAGAATATGAAAAAACATACCCTCTGCCAATCGACATTCTGCCTTTACGACATTACGCCTGTGTAATTTATACAGACGGACATGCTCAACCCCCCGTTTGGGGAGAACAGGCATACAACCCCACATGTGGGATTACAAAAGAAGTGTGGCGCGGAGGTAAACTAAAACCTCTATTAACAAAAACACACTCAGTAGAAACTAATTCAGAACAACAAACTGAAATACTAGCATTGAAAATGGCGCTAGATAATGCGGATCGCGAATTCCCGACACTTATAGTGTCAGATTCATATTACTGCGTCAAGTCATATAACAAGGATTTGCAGACATGGATTCAAAACGGTTACAAAGATGACACAGATGCACCAATAAAGCAGAAACTGCTCTGGGAACAAATAGCTCATTTACAAAAAGAGCTACCAAAGACTCACGTGACACACTCACTGAGTCATCAGCGTGATGGCGTTCACGTTGCAGGGAATTCATTGGCTGAGACAGCCACAGCGGCAGCCACTAAATCGGCTCCCGTAGTTCGAAAAAAGCGTACATTAAAATACATTGACGGTGAAACAGTGCTGGCGGTGAAAACGTCATCAAAAGGCGACTGCTCAGCGCTACCGATCAACTATCCACTCAATTATACATACATAATCGATGCAAACTCCGTCCCTTTTGCTCGAATCCCTGGAGTGGGGGATAGAGTGATTCCAAACATGGACAGGAGAAACTTGTTAATCGCAGACGCACATATGGGCGAGGGTCTCAGACACCTCAAACTAAAAGATTCTCTGGAAGAATTACAATCACGGTACTGGTGGCCAGGCATGAGCCTGCGTCACACCATGTTTGTAAAAAACTGCCCAAACTGCAACAGAGATCGCAGTGGGGAGAGAAACAGTTTAATACCTCGTCGTTTTACTCCAGAAAAAATCAAGAGTAAAAAGGAAGGCTTGCGATTAACATATACAGGCTAGTTTCCACTTATAATGTAGATCACCAGCACTCGGCTGACGTCTGGACTGTTATACAAAGATTTGCGAGTCTAAATGGCATATACGCTAAGAGCATGCTACGTTTGACCATTGTTTTCACTCTAGCCCTCCAGCCTGATGGGAAACATGGCCAAATGAGCATAGCACAGCGGGAATCTTCTCACTTCCTTCCTGAGGGATACGGGATGGTGTAAAGAAAAAACCAAAGCATAAAGCAATCTATAACGGAAAGGATATTAGGTTCGGGAGCTGGGTGGGTCAAACAACTAATAAGTGTCCAACGTAGTCTAAATAACTTGCCAAGAAATTCTCTGAAGGGATTCAGTGCGTACGAATTATTATTTGGAACTAGGATGTTGATCTCTGACATTGATAGTCAGACTTCAGTGGTGAAAGAAAAAAGCTTTGATATCAAAGACCGTTTGGCTATTTTGCAGGACTTAAACAAAACAAGAAAAGACCTGAGCAACATAAAGTTGAAACAACAGCCAACAACCACTGAAGAACCACCACCTGTCCCAGCAAGACCTGTCTGGATTCCAAAAGTCGGGGATCTAGTCAGGGAAAAGATCGCGGTAAAGAAGGAATTTGGGCCTTCTTACAGAAAAGCAGTTCCTGTCTTGTCTATCAACGGGACAAGATCAGTTGTACTACCGCCACTTGCTAGTAAAAAGGAGAACCGAGTTGTATCCATCGACCTGGTAAAACCACAATCATGTGGCCGATAACAAACAGTAGGCCAAGTGGACTCCCAATAAGTAGCCGAACACCAAGGTTTGCTACCAGTACAGAGGTCCTAACGAAGAGGCTCATCACATTCGAAACGCCTACAGAAGAACAACAAGGACTATGCAACAATGCAATAGAACTCAGACCTCTGAAAACCCAAATAAAAACATTTAGCAGAGACACACCAATCTATAATGAAGTACCAAGCGAAAATGCAAGAAACAGTAATCCTGAAGCAATTGGAACAATTGACAGAACTGCATCCGGCTACTTCATAAACTTCGATGATTCCTCTGAAGGCTTCAGTGAATCAAAGACACAGCCATCATCAAAAACCTTTAAAGATAAAGCAAAAGAACTTTTGAAACAACTAAAAGAAACATATCTGATTTCTCCATGGATCGAATTTTGGGTGGGTTTTGGTGCATTTATCCTCATACTTTGGCTCATCATGGTACTTACTTTGGGACGCTTCATTGAGGGAAAATATGCTAAAATGGACACAGCAAGTCAGAAAATCAACTTGATCCTCAAACCACACACATCTTCACACGTCGAGAAAAGAGAACTTTCTTCAGTCAACTTCACAGCCAATCCGATACCGGGTGGGGTAGCCTGGGACAACACTGACTATGAAATTTATGGTCCGGTCGAAATCCTGAAATATCCACACCAAATTAAGATCTCATTGAGTGACTTTGCAAAACCAAGCTCATTTGCTGATGATTGGGACTTCGAAAGCATTAATAATATGATGTCTGACTTAGTAATGTCTGCTAAATTTACCAAACATGATTATTTGCAGGGTTCTACAAATTATGATAGTATGTACTGTTATAACCACTATGGTAACCATTTTTTACATAGATCTGCACAACCTAGAAATGTTTTAAATTATAATCAATGGGAACATTGTGCAACCCCTCCAAAAGGAAGCTCAAGAACCTTCTATGACAAATATTCATACTTTTCAGGTTTTAACACAAGTAATGCTGAAGCATTTTATTTCAAATTGTCAAACAAGACAGGAACTAAGACCATGATAACAAACACAAAATTGATATATTCAGACTCATTCTTTGAAAAAATGAATACTTTTGGTTTTGATTATTGGGACAAAAATGTTGAATTGAAAAGTGTTTGGGGCACAAAAGAATGGCAAGTACAGGGTATAGAATCTTTGTTTAGAGCCTGTATGATCCCAGAACAAATTATATTTTTAAATGACACTGTTCAACAAACTACCTGTCTTGGCCTAGCCAAAATCAAAGACTTAAATAAACCGTCTATTCCAAAACCAACAATGAACAGCAATAGTTCTACAGAAGAAGAGATAGACGTAAATTATGTATTAAACCAAAACAGAACACATCCTGATTGGAAACAGTGGTTGATCTGGCCCACAGATACTAATAACTGTCAAGACAGATTCCTGAACAAAACACAGGGGTTCAAAATGACCAGGCCAGACCCTAGATATCCTCAAAGACATCACCCAGGGATAATAACCACCTACAGTGTGGGCAAATTATGCCTTCAATGGCTACAAACTTCCACACTGACAGAAATTAAGCAACACCTAACTTTACTTACTGATGGTGCTGACTTGCGTGATTTCATTATGGGACCGCGCAAACAGCGTCAAAAACGTTTCATAGCAGCCTCTGTATATGCAGCATACAATGAGGCCTGGAAGGTTACTCAAATTGAAACAGCAGAGCGAATACGGGAAATTGACCGTATTAATTTGGAAAAATCACTTTCTGTAGTGGACAATGGGTTAATAACTCTGTCCTCCAGAATTTTTTCTTTGGACAGCATTGTGTCTTCAGCAATCGACATATTATCGCAAGACTTACTGTTGCTACAACACGGTCAGTCTCAATTGCGTTCTATTGTACAGCTTGGCTGGACGTTACAAAATCTACGTTCAGGCTATGTGCCTTGGCGTTTAATCAACACAACGTCACTATTCCAAATCTTTAACCTTACTGATAGACAAATCAGTATGGCACAAAAGGGTGCTGATTATACAATCTTGAGCATTGAAAAACTCGAAAGATTACCAGTGACAATGTCAGAACGACCTGTCAGTGAATGGATAATACATGGGATAATAAATATTCCAATCTCAACCTTCAGGTTTCAATACTGCCAAAAATATATACAGGCTGGCATGTACGAGAAATTGGGAAAGGGGTACATTAAAACAACATGGAACCTGCCCTATTCACATGCATGTGTCAGTAATAAAGGACAGAAAGTGTTTCTTAGTGGCAATAATTGTGCGATGTCACTAAGCGGCACGCTTCTGTGTAACGGAATTAGTTTGCATGGAGCCTGTGAAGGGAATTCATACAACCTTTCATGTCACCAGCAAGGCGCACCTGCAACAGAGATAGAACCATTCTTTCAAAGACTCTATAATGGGAGTTACATTCTAATTGTAGATCGCAGATGTTGTAGTCTTATGCCCGGGACACCTTATCTCGTAACTACGACTGCGAAGGTCAAGTGCTGTGGACGCTCATTGTTCCCCAGCTCCTTTCCAGACAGGGAGGCAAGGGCATGGCCCAATTTGAAAATTACTTCTATTCGAATAGATACTTTAAGCAGAATGAAAACAGTGCTTCTTCAGACGCCTACAAGGCTCACGTCATCAAAAGAAACGTATGATCTACAAGTCGCAAGGACGACTGCAGAGATACATTCATTGTTATCAACTAATTCCCCCATACATTTCGCAGAAATCCTGAATGAAATCTTAAATATTTCTGATACCAATGGGGTCTCAAAGGTATTTAAGACAGTATTTTCGATGGCATTAACACCATTCAAAGCCATACTGGGTATTTTTCCAGATTTCGTCCATTCGATTTTTGGCGGACTTCCCCTGATCTTGGGACTAATTGCAGGAATCCTATTCTTAGTCCTGATTTTTCGTTATGGCAACCCATGTCACAGACAAAACTCTTGCGACAAGGGAAGAAACAATCCTAGCCATTGGATACCGGGACCGGATATCAAAAATCCTGGGACTCTCCCGGCTTAGAGACCTGAACATGACTTGGTTTCTATCATTTCGACCAATGTGGCAAAGATGTGTTTTACCTGTATTAAGGTGTCTGCTTTGCGGAGAAGAATGCGTGTTAGACACCTGTCTGACGCTACAATCGGATGCGCCAATGGATGCAGAAACATTGTTGAGCCCGATCAAGGTTCACGCTTTGTGCTGCCCTCAAAGGCTACCAATCCTGATGACGGCATTCGTGGAAGCTTCACCACTACGATTGAGGGGTAGTGAAGTTCAAGATGAAAGCAGCATCGAACAGGTACGACCTTCTGTCAGCAATGCGAATCAGAATGTCAATGGAGACAATCATGCGCACGAATGCATGGTTACACCTTTTTCCGAGTTAGTGGAACTTTCCCAGGAAGCTGTTGACAGCTTTTTCGAAAGCCTAAATGATATGATGTTCTCACCAGAGCAGAAATAGAGACTTTTGAGCAAGCTCGCACACGGCGTTCCCTGAATTCGGCCTTCAACTTTAAAAATAAAGTCACATGAACAATTTTACCTCCAGTTCACGGACAGCAATTTTTCAGCAGCCCCAAAATATTTTTGCATATTTTTCGGGACACTATCTTCTGCTTAAAGTAAGAATTATTCTTAGAGAACTAAGGTTTCTAAATTTTAGATAGCTTATAGACATTAGCTGCCCGCTGGTATGTTCATAAATATTTTATTCTGTGATGGAATGGTCTCGAACTTTTTTTCTGTATTAAGAGCCATTTCATGTGTAAATTCTCATATACCAAATAGCAATAATGTATACAAATGCGTGATTACTTTGGCATTATTCTACAGCTTGAGTGCATACAATACATATGATTGCAATTTTTCCGTATATTTGAAAAATTTCAAAATGCATTTATGTATTTTGGGGTGGTAAGGTATACACTATACTCTATAGTATGTTTTACTATGCATAGATTAGTAAATATGTCCATAGTTAGCGTGGAGTGGGTGTGATGTATTCCTATAGGTTCTGAATCGATCCCCCTATTCCTGACCCTATTCTGGTTAAACAAACCAACAAGTTAACTAGCAGTCAGCCCATGAGGCAGAAAACCCCCATGATGCAGATACCGTTATCTGACGCAGTCACACTACGGCACAGGAACGTGTTATCTGATTAGGTCATAACGCTTGCGATCTAATTAGACAAGCGATATTCCTCCAGCCCCTGATAAGGCATACGGAGTTCTCATAACAAATCAAACCTTTGACAACCTGGGCAAAACCCTGCGGCCATTGTTTTGATTTCACCGAGAACTTCAGCAAAAGAATGTGCTAACGAGCAAGTCGTATGACATCCTTATTGACGTATCTATGTCCATCCTTACGTCAATCTCGGCACCTTAAAGGTATAAATATTACCGATATTGCCCTATGCAAACACACGCGGTGGTGACGAGACGGAGCAGCCATACTTGCCGAAGCCCAGAGCAGAGCAGCCCCGCCTTCTTGACGCGCTGAAATCGAGCAGCTGCCTATTTCTCCTGCCGAGAAATCCAGCTCCGGCGCTTCCGGGTAGCCCTCGCAGGCAGCCTGGAATATCGAGACCAGAGACGAGAGATACCATCCCTCATTCAACCTAGATTCCAGGTACAGAACTGAATAACCCCTCGCAGAGAATTCTTTAGTTATTCACTTGGCAAAAACAAACTTAACTTAAACTGTAACTTTCTATTCCCGCCCACGTATTAGGCTTAGGTCAGGTACACGGGGTAGGCGTATCTAGAAACACCAGTTGAGTACGTTTAGTCAAATGTATATGTGTATGTAATATATTTTATTCATTTTAAAACCTTCATATGGCTTAGAAACCATATCAATGTTTTTACAGTATTATTTCGTACTATTGCTTTTAATGTATGCACTTTACTTAGCTATAAGTATTGCAATAATATCGATCCATTTCTCTTGTATGAGAAAAGAGACTGATCAATAAATAACACCTTTTTATTGAACACGCCCGTCTCTTCCTTTTCTCTACATTCTGATGAGACTAAGAATGCACGTACTGACTGAGTAAAATAAATTGCCTTTTGTTCACACGACTCTCGAGATACACTCTTGATTAGGGGAGAGCAAAGTTGTCATGTTCTATGGTTGTCAGAAACTAAATCCCTTCTTGTCTAATCAGGGAAGTTAATTCCTCCTTGAACATTCGAGAAAGTTTCTAGTGAACTCTGAGCTAGCTGGCAAACCCAAAACTTTAAGTCTAATATCGACAGTAGTAGACCTAGTTAATGTCTGGTCTAGGCCTTTACTATTGAAGGTATTATTCCAATGCGCAGAGCCTATTGGGATAATAGGAACTACACTACACCACAACCCAAGAGAAGGAGCAAGAGGGTCAAGGCAGAGCCTTCCCACTTGCCCCAGGTTGAGGATCAGACCTTACAGGAGGGTGATTCTGTGATCCAAGAGGAGACTGTCTCTGAAGAGCTTGAACCTGATCAGGTTGAGTTTCTGGGGACAGGGGGACCCTCAAGGGCAGACCTGGGGCAGGCTCAATTGACTTGCCCTTCACTTGAACCCCTCAGACAGCAAGCTGCTGCTGAGGCTGAAGGGAATGCTCAAGGTACCCATAAAGTATATTGGGATGATGGGCTCCTTTATTCAGAGGCTAGAGACCCCAAGCCTGGTACAACCAGGAGGTTGGTCATACCTTTGCGATTTAGGGGCTTCCTTCTAACCTTGGCCCATGATATTCCCCTTGCAGGACACTTAGGCCAGAACAAGACTTGGGACAGGCTTGTCCCTCACTTTCACTGGCCTAATATGTCAGAAGATGCCAAGGAGTTTTGTCGCTCCTGTGTCACCTGCCAAGCCAGTGGCAAATCAGGTGGCACCACAAAGGCCCCCTTATACCACTACCTGTGGTGGGGGTACCCTTTGAGAGAGTAGGGATTGACATTGTTGGATCAATGGATCCCCAAACAGCATCTGGGCACAGATTTATCCTGGTGGTAGTGGATCATGCCACCAGGTACCCAGAGGCAATTCCCCTGAGGACCACAACAGCTCCTGTTGTGGCAAGGGCCCTACTTGGAGTTTTTTCCAGAGTGGGCTTTCCAAAGGAGGTACTTTCAGACAGAGGTACTAACTTTATGTCTGGATACTTAAAGGCAATGTGGAAGGAGTGTGGAGTGAACTACAAGTTCACCACACCCTATCACCCACAGTGCAATGGGCTTGTTGAAAGGTTCAACAAGACCCTCAAGGGAATGATAAAAGGATTACCTGAAAAGCTCAGGCGTAGATGGGATATCCTTTTACCCTGCTTACTCTTTGCTTACAGGGAGGTCCCACAGAAGGGGGTTGGCTACAGCCCTTTTGAACTTTTGTTTGGCCACCCTGTGAGGGGTCCATTGTGTCTTGTGAGGGAAGGATGGGAGTTACCTCTCAAAAAGCCCAAACTTGATATTGTGGACTATGTACTTGGTCTCCGCTCCAGGATGGCTGAATACATGGAGAAAGCATCTAAAAACCTGGAGGCCAGCCAAGAATTACAGAAAGCTTGGCATGACCAAAAGGCTGTTCTGATTGAGTACCAGCCAGGACAGAAGGTGTGGGTGTTGGAGCCAGTGCCCCCAGCAGCACTCCAGGACAAATGGTCTGGACCCTACACCATAATGAAAAAGAATGGGGAAGTCACCTACATGGTGGACTTTAAAACCCCCAGGAACCCCCACAGGGCAATCCACGTGAACAGACTGAAAGCATTTGTTGACAGGGAAAGCATGGGCTTGCTCATGGCTACAGATGGGGACCAGGAGGAAGAGAGTGACCCTCCCCCAGACCTGCTTTCCCAAAACCCTGATGATGGCTCAGTTGATGGAGTTGCCTTGGCAGGCAGCCTCACTGACCAGCAACAGATGGACTGCAGACAAGTTTTGCAAGCCAATAGACACATGTTTTCACTCACACCCAGTCAGACTACCTGGTGCACCCATGTGGTGGACACTGGTGATAGTCTACCTGTGAAGAATAAAATTTACAGGCAACCTGACCATGTCAGAGATTGTATCAAGGCTGAGGTGCAGAAAATGTTAGAACTTGGAGTGATTGAGCCATCAGAGAGCCCCATGGCCAGCCCAGTAGTCCTTGTGCCAAAACCTCATACCCAAGATGGAAAGAGAGAAATGAGATTTTGTGTGGACTATAGAGGTCTCAATGCTGTCACTAGGACAGATGCTCATCCCATTCCAAGGGCAGATGAGCTCATTGACAAATTGGCTTCTGCCAAGTTTCTGAGCACATTTTATCTGACAGCTGGCTATTGGCAAATCAGGTTAGCTGAAGAGTCAAAGGCCAAGACAGCATTCTCTACCCCCAGTGGGCATTATCAGTTTGTGGTGATGCCCTTTGGTCTGAAGAATGCACCTGCCACCTTCCAAAGGTTGGTGAATCAAGTCCTCTTCTGGGTTGGATGACTTTTGTGCAGCATATCTAGATGATATTGCTGTCTTTAGCTCTACCTGGGAGGATCACCTGATCCACCTGAAGAAGGTTCTGGAGGCCCTGCAAAAGGCAGGCCTGACTATCAAGGCTACTAAGTGCCAGATAGGGCAGAGAAAGGTTGTGTACTTGGGCCACCTAGTAGGTGGGGGTCAAGTTCAACCATTGGAGAGCAAGATCCAGGCCATACAGGACTGGGCTCCTCCAACTACCCAGACACAAGTCAGAGCCTTCTTGGGCCTGACTGGGTATTACAGAAAATTTGTAAAGAATTATGGGTCCATTGTGACACCATTAAATGACTTGACATCCAAGAAGATGCCCAAAAAGGTTCAGTGGACAGTTAGCTGTCAAAGGGCATTTGATGACCTGAAGAAGGCCATGTGCTCTGCACCAATCCTTAAGAGTCCTGACTACTCCAAACAGTTCATTGTTCAAACAGATGCTTCTGAGTTGGGGGTGGGAGCTGTGCTTTCACAACTCAATGTAGATGGTCAAGACCAGCTCATTGCTTTCATTAGCAGAAGGCTGACCCCTAGAGAGAAACGTTGGTCAGCTATTGAGAGGCAGGCCTTTGCTGTGGTTTGGGCCCTGAAGAAGCTGAGGCCATACTTGTTTGGTACTCACTTCCTAATTCAGACAGACCATAAGCCCCTCTTGTGGCTTAATCAGATGAAGGGTGAAAACCCCAAACTACTCAGGTGGTCCATTTCCCTACAGGGGATGGTCTTTACAGTGGAGCACCGGCCAGGGACTGACCATGGTAATGCAGATGGTGTCTCCAGGTACTTCCACTTAGAACATGAAGACTTATCTGGTCAAGGTTAAGTTTAATGTCCCTGCATTGGGGGGGGGGGGGGGTTGTGTAGGAGAGCAGGGTCTGCTATCCTATGGTCACCCCAATTTTTGCTTTTTGCTTCACTGGTTTTTGACTTAATGTGGCTGTGGACCTGCTAATCAGACCCACAGCCTGCTGTTCTCTCTCTAAATTCACAGACATGTACTATAGGTAGATAACCAATTTGGTACTGGACACCTTGTCAGCCCCTATACAGTGCACTATAGGTGCCATGGGCATAGGTGCATCCAAGGCCTACAAGGGGCTGCAGCATATCTTTTGCCACCCCTAGCTGGTACTTAAATCGACACAACTGGCTGTTCACACAGCTGGGGCAAGGTGGTGTAATCACCCCTTGCTTAGATATAGTATACCTATGTCTAAACCTATATCTGGACACATATATACCTATAAGTCACTCCTATGGCAGGCCTTAACAATCCTGGAGGCAGAGTGCTTGGTTTTATGTGAGATGGTGCTCTAGCATGAGCTGAGCCTGTCTGCAGTGTTCAGAACCATTTCCTTACTGCTGTTCCAGTGATACTGCCATACCAAATACTCTAAGTGCATTATAATCCTCGCGGTTAATGCTAACTTTGGTTTGGCTTTATCAAAACATGTCGTGTTTGGTGTCATACATTTTGGAATACTACCCCCTCGCCAGTTCTGGCGACGGGGGTAGCATTCCACCCTTCTAGAGGGAGAAGACATGTTACTTACTGCAAATGCGGTTAATCCTAACCAGAGCCCCAGCATCACAAAATGGATGCTGCTGCCACAGACACTAGTCTGGCCTCCTGCTGCTGACCGATACTCGACAGAGGAGGCTTGATCAAAGGATCTCCTGTCACAGGGAGGTGTCACACCACCCCAGACAGGAGATAGTGGATTGTAGCAGGGAGGGTTGAATGAAACTAGACACTGCCTGGGGCACACAAGGTGTCACTGGGCAGATTCCAGTCAAACCGGTTCTGGGGCACTCCAGCCCCAGTCTTGGCGGCAAATTGGACAAAGGAAAGGGGTGTAACCACCCCCTTCCTGGGTCCCACCCATAGGAGGGACCTAGCAGGTAATCCAGCCCCCAGATTTGGAATATAGGTGGGAGCAGTGCCAATGCACATAGATTATCCTGACTGAAACTTATGAAACGAAACTCTGGACCCTTCGACATCCTACTCGACGTAGAAGACTGAAGAATCTCCCTTGTGGTCAAGGAGTGACCACCCTGTGCAAACAGGCACCATCCAGCACCTCGACGTTTGCTTTGTTGCAGTTCCCGCCAGAACTCGAGCAACAGAGATCGACAAGAGCCAGCTTTCCTGCCTTCCAACAGTCCGATCCACAGTCTATGCAGAGCTGAGACCCGTGGAGGCGACCTGAAGCGTGGGAGCGGCCATCTTGGATAAACCAAGAAGCGCTGACCGTGCAGCAACCGAGGCTTCCTTGTGTATCGAAGCTCACCCCTCCACACTTGATGAGTGCTGCGTGGGACCCTTTTGCATTTTCCTGCTCAACACGTTGGTCCGGTCGCTTGCCCGTTGGCTAGTGGCCCCTGTACTGACGAAACCTTGAATTTACACAGCTGGTCTGGTTGCTCCAGACTGGCCCTCACTCTCCTGAAAAGGAGCACCCGCTCTGACCTTGCTGGTCCGAGTGCAACGCCTTCTTTGAATCCTGCGTGGGTTGCCCTTGCCAAGGCTTGCTGACTCCGATCCAGAAGCCGACACTGCCGACAGTGAGAACCTTTGTGGGACAGATCGTGATCCACTCCAGGACATCCTCGGTGCCCCAGAGTCCACGTGGCAGCGGAGACAAGGCACCCGTCATCAACCTGATTGCGCCCGACATCGCCTGGTTCCTTCCTGGTTCCTTCCTGGTCACTGGCTAGTGACCCAGACTCTGTCCCCTCTGCTTTCAGGTACCCTTCAACTTCGATCCACCCTTGGATCGCACCGGACACTTCTCTTCTGGACGCCTGCAGCATCTTCATCCTCAGGCACCATCGAACTGTGTGACGAAACCCGACACAGGTTGGTACCTGTGCACCCGCGTCCTGTGGGTGAGGTAACTTACTAGCGCCGGTGTTCCCACACTGGTACACACCTCTAGTGCCTAAGTCTAAAGTTTGGTAGTCCTAGTCCAGTCGGAAGACTCCTTTTGCAATAACATTGTAACTTTTACGCACCATGACTTTACATTGGTGCAAGCCGTGCTTCCCGCACTGCACCCGAATCCCGCGGGCTACTCCCGTCCTAACTGCTGTTAGTCCAGTGTAGTCCCAGCGATTCACAAGGCCCTAGGCCTTACCCCCGATCGATTAGTGATTGTTATACCACTTTTTTGATATATGGTTTGAGTGGCCACCGGCCTCATACAAAACTTGCAACTTGTTTATGTTATACTGTGCTTTTATTGAAACGCTTGTGCTTCATTGCTCATAAAGAGTAGTGGGGATTATTCTAAGAATAAATACATATATTTTTAATAATATATAACTTGTGTGGTGTCCTTTCATTTGGTATTACAGGATTGCATATGGTAAAACAGCTGGCTTCACATGTCCTCTTGAATTGAGCCTTTAGGCTGCTTAGTCCATGCTACCCCCTAGGATAGCTTGTCTTTAAGGTTGACTTACAATCACCACCATAAGGGATTGTTTGGACTGATACAGGGTGCCCACAGAACTGTGGACATCATATACCAGGCCAACTTCTCACAATTACGATGTCACCAATTGATGCCATTGGTAAAATCCTTTTTGCATCTCCCACACCCTGACCTCATAATTGTGCACTGTGATGGCAATGACCTAGTCACTTTGACTGGGGTATGTCTGGAAATGCTTTTAAAGGACACCTTTGGGCAATTGATGTCACTTTTTCCACAAACTGCCTTTGTATATTCTAATATATGCCAAAGGCAAAAATGGAACTGGTCCAACCAATATTGCCCACAGATTGAGAAAGCAAGGAAACATGTGAATAAGTCTGTTTCTGCTTTCCTCAGAGACTATGGTATGGGTTCTATATACCACAACAACTTGCGTTACAACATGCAAGGCATTTATAGAGGAGAAGGTGTACATTTCACAGATGAGGGGAATAGAGTCTTCCTCTTGAATTTTAGACTCTGCATCGGTACTTACTTGTAGGTACAAAAAGCAATCAATGAACACAACGGCTCTTTTTAGAGCCAACCAACAACTAAACACTAAAACTTGTTATTTAACTGTATATTTTTTTTGTTTTTTTACAGACGTGCGCGCAACGTGCGCGCAACGTGCGCGCAACGTGCGCGCACCATGAGAATTTTTGCCTCGAGGGTGCGTGCACCATGCACGCACCTCGCAATTTGTTTATCAAAAAAAATAATGTTTTTTTTACCCTCGGGGTCGTTCAGGGACCCCCTGAGAAGGCCTAGGGGGTCAGGGAGTCTCTACCCTGCCCCCTTTTCATGTTCTCCACTTTTGATTTTGACTCTCTTCTGCCTCGAGGGTGCGTGCAACGTGCTTGCACATCGAGTTTTTTTCAACAACAAAAAAATTGGGGCGGGGCCTTCAGGGGTCCTTCAGGGACCCCCTGAGAAGACCTAGGGGGTCAAGGAGTCTCTACCCTGCCCCCTTTTCACGTTTTCCACTTTTGTTTTCCACTCTCTTCTGCCTCTGACACAAAATGGCGGCCACCACTTCCTGATTTCAACCGATTGGAATGTTGACAGACGTCTAACAGCAAATCAGAATTCCGCTCGCGCCCACCCGATGCGCGCGCGGTGCGCGCTTACAGATATATATATTTTTTTCTTATGATTTTCTCAGGAACTACTGGAGGGATTAACACAATTTGAGCAAAAGCGTGATCTGCGAATCAGACCCTACCATTTTGCCAAATTTCTTGTAATTCCGTTCAGCCGTTCGGGCTGTAGCCGTGTCTGAAAGTCCTATGGAAAATAACATGGGGAAAACACGTTTTGGGACCCCCCTTTTTTCTCAGCTCCCACTTGAAGAATCCCCCCAAAACTTTCAGGGAAGGAGCGGAGCGGAGCGGGCCATCTTCTTTGAGAATTTCGCAAAGATTCGTCCACCGGCGCCAAACTTATTCCCAATAGAATGTTGCGGATTTCCTATGGAAACTAGGTCCTAAGTATATATACCTATATATATATATATATATATATATATATATATATATATATATATATATATATATATATGTGCGCAAAAAACTAGGAGAGAACTCTGGGTAGTTCTCAAGTTTAGGTAGAAAGCAGCTCCTGTTAGAGCACTCTCAACACCAGCGACACTCTAGATCTGCTCACCTCAAATGTCTGTTTTCTATGAAAGTTTTTAAGCATAGGATTAGCACAGTGCTATCCACGCCGAGATAGAAAAGGACAAAGTCTTTTGCCATTCATACAGCAAAGTCTTTAAGCATAGGACTAGTGCAGTGCTGTCCTTGCCGAGCTGTAAAATGAGAAAAGCCATTTATCACTCCAGGCACAATATTACAGCTTTGAATTGGTAAAATACCAACTCAAGCCAACCTGAAATGAGTTAAAGCAACACCTGACACAGTGTTTCGCTCTAATTAGAGCTCTTCAAAGAGGTATAGCTTTGTCCAGACACAAGGGAGCACCCAGTATTAAGTCAAAACAAAACCCTTTCAGGCATAGAGTGAAGCATAAATTATGCAAAAAAGAAGGAGAGAACTCTGGGTAGTTCTCAAATTTAGGTGGAAAGCAGCTCCTGTTAGAGCACTCTCAACACAAGCGACACTCTAGATCTGCTCACCTCAAATGTCTGTTTTTCTATCAAAGTTTTTCAGCATAAGATTAGCACAGTGCTATCCACGCCGAGATAGAAAAGGACAGCTCGGAAAGGACAGCACTGCACTAGTCCTATGCTTAAAGACTTTGCTGTATGAATGGCAAAAGACTTTCTCCTTTTCTATCTCGGAAAGGTCCCCAGCAGCCTAAAAAGCGGCATGCGGGGCAGTGTCTGACCGAAATGCATCAGGAATTGCCTTCCCTGCAAGCGGCAAAGCAAATAAATGCCTTTTAAAATCCACAGAAGGTGAGCGACTCAATTTTTCTCCAGGAGAGGAACCAGTTTGATATATTGAGGCTCGGTCCCGCCTCGAGTTACGCTCCTCCACTAAGAGCGCCGAACATTGCCCGAACCTGGACCATTTTTGATGTAAGCGAAAGCATTAAGGGCATTCGAGCAGCCTCCAAGGACTGGACCTTGGAAAGGTCCCCAGCAGCCTGAAAAGCGGCATGCAGGGAGTCCGTGAAAATCATCTTGCAGCATGAGAAGTACGGCATTAATTACTGTGGAAAGGTAGCAGCGTACTACAAATACCAGCACACCCTGAGGGACAGCGAGCCTTGCGAGGCGACCACCAGAGGCAGAACTCTCATAAATAACACTCGTGTTGGGGCAGCTGTTTTACCTTTAACATGCCGTGGCGTCCTCCTCCTTTGATAAAGGTCAGTGTCTGACTGAAATGCATCAGGAATTGCCATCCCTGCAAGCGGCAAAGCAAATAAATGCCTTTTAAAATCCACGGAAGGTGAGCGACTCAATTTTTCTCCAGGAGAGGAACCAGTTTGATATAGTGAGGCTCGGTCCCGCCTCGAGCTACGCTCCTCCACTAAGAGCGCCGAACAGTGCCCGAACCTGGACCGTTTTTGATGTAAGCGAAAGCATTAAGGGCATTCGAGCAGCCTCCAAGGACTGGACCTTGGAAAGGTCCCCAGCAGCCTGAAAAGCGGCATGCGGGGAGTCCGTGAAAATCATCTTGCAGCATGAGAAATACGGCATTAATTACTGTGGAAAGGTAGCAGCGTACTACAAATACCAGCACACCGTGAGGGACGACCAGCCTTGCGAGGCGACCACCAGAGGGCAGAACTCATAAATAACACTTGTGTTGGGGCAGCTGTTTCACCTTTAACATGCCGTGGCGTCCTCCTCCTTTGATAAAGGTCAGTGTCTGACCAAAATGCATCAGGAATTGCCATCCCTGCAAACGGCAAAGCAAATAAATGCCTTTTAAAATCCACGGAAGGTGAGCGACTCAATTTTTCTCCAGGAGAGGAACCAGTTTGATATATTGGGGCTCGGTCCCGCCTCGAGTTACGCTCCTCCACTAAGAGCGCCGAACATTGCCCGAACCTGGACTGTTTTTGATGTAAGCGAAAGCATTAAGGGCATTCGAGCAGCCTCCAAGGACTGGACCTTGGAAAGGTCCCCAGCAGCCTGAAAAGCGGCATGCGGGGATTCCGTGAAAATCATTTTGCAGCATGAGAAATACGGCATTAATTACTGTGGAAAGGTAGCAGCGTACTACAAATACCAGCACACTCTGAGGGACAGCCAGCCTTGCGAGGCGACCACCAGAGGGCAGAACTCTCATAAATAACACTTGTGTTGGGGCAGCTCTTTCACCTTTAACATGCCGTGGCGTCCTCCTCCTTTGATAAAGGTCAGTGTCTGACCGAAATGCATCAGGAATTGCAATCCCTGCAAGCGGCAAAGCAAATAAATGCCTTTTAAAATCCACGGAAGGTGAACGACTCAATTTTTCTCCAGGAGAGGAACCAGTTTGATATATTGAGGCTCGGTCCCGCCTCGAGTTACGCTCCTCCACTAAGAGCGCCGAACATTGCCCGAACCTGGACCGTTTTTGATGTGAGCGAAAGCATTAAGGGCATTCGAGCAGCCTCCAAGGACTGGACCTTGGAAAGGTCCCCAGCAGCCTGAAAAGCGGCATGCGGGGAGTCCGTGAAAATTATCTTGCAGCATGAGAAATACGGCATTAATTATTGTGGAAAGGTAGCAGCGTACTACAAATACCAGCACACCCTGAGGGACAGCCAGCCTTGCCAGGCGACCACCAGAGGGCAGAACTCTCATAAATAACACTCGTGTTGGGGCAGCTGTTTCACCTTTAACATGCCGTGACGTCCTCCTCCTTTAATAAAGGTCAGTGTCTGAACGAAATGCATCAGGAATTGCCATCCCTGTAAGTGGCAAAGCAAATAAATGCCTTTTAAAATCCACGGAAGGTGAGCGACTCAATTTTTCTCCAGTTTGATATATTGAGGCTCGGTCCCGCCTCGAGTTACGCTCCTCTACTAAGAGCGCCGAACATTGCCCGAACCTGGACCGTTTTTGATGTGAGCGAAAGTATTAAGGGCATTCGAGCAGCCTGCAAGGATAGGACCTTGGAAAGGTCCCCAGCAGCCTGAAAAGCGGCATGCGGGGAGTCTGAGAAAATCATCTTGCAGCTTGAGAAATACGGCATTAATTACCGTGGAAAGGTAGCAGCGTACTACAAATACCAGCACACCCTGAGGGACAGCCAGCCTTGCCAGGCGACCACCAGAGGGCAGAACTCTCATAAATAACACTCGTGTTGGGGCAGCTGTTTTACCTTTAACATGCCGTGGCATCCTCCTCTTTTGATAAAGGTCAGTGTCTGACCGAAATGCATCAGGAATTGCCATCCCTGCAAGTGGCAAAGCAAATAAATGCCTTTTAAAATCCACGGAAGGTGAGCGACTCAATTTTTCTCCAGGAGACGAACCAGTTTGATATATTGAGGCTCGGTCCCGCCTCGAGTTACGCTCCTCCACTAAGAGCGCAGAACATTGCCCGAACCTGAACCGTTTTTGATGTAAGCGAAAGCATTAAGGGCATTCGAGCAGCCTCCAAGGACTGGACCTTGGAAAGGTCCCCAGCAGCCTGAAAAGCGGCATGTGGGGAGTCCGTGAAAATCTTCTTGCAGCATGAGAAATACGGCATTAATTACTGTGGAGAGGTAGCAGCGTACTACAAATACCAGCACACCCTGAGGGCCAGCCAGCCTTGCGAGGCGACCACCAGAGGGCAGAACTCTCATAAATAATACTCGGGTTGGGGCAGCTGTTTCACCTTTAACATGCCGTGGCGTCCTCCTCCTTTGATAAAGGTCAGTGTCTGACCGAAATGCATCAGGAATTGCCATGCCTGCAAGCGGCAAAGCAAATAAATCCCTTTTAAAATCCACGGAAGGTGAGCGACTCAATTTTTCTCCAGGAGAGGAACCAGTTTGATATATTGAGGCTCGGTCCCGCCTCGAGTTACGCTTCTCCACTAAGAGCGCCGAACATTGCCCAAACCTGGACCGTTTTTGATGTAAGGTAAAGCATTAAGGGCATTTGAGCAGCCTCCAAGGACTGGACCTTGGAAAGGTCTCCAGCAGCCTGAAAAGCGGCATGCGGGGAGTCTGTGAAAATCATCTTGCAGCTTGAGAAATACGGCATTAATTACTGTGGAAAGGTAGCAGCGTACTACAAATACCATTACACCCTGAGGGACAGCCAGCCTTGCGAGGCGACCACCAGAGGGCAGAAATCTAATCTCATAAATAACACTCGTGTTGGGGCAACTGTTTCACCTTTAACATGCCGTGGCGTCCTCCTCCTTTGATAAAGGTCAGTGTCTGACCGAAATGCATCAGGAATTGCCATCCCTGCAAGCGGCAAAGCAAATAAATGCCTTTTAAAATCCACGGAAGGTGAGCGACTCAATTTTTCTCCGGGAGACGAACCAGTTTGATATATTGAGGCTCGGTCCCGCCTCGAGTTACGCTTCTCCACTAAGAGCGCAGAACATTGCCCGAACCTGAACCGTTTCTTTTTTTTTTTAACAATTTTTATTTGCATTTAAATGTTATATATCATCGTTACACCCCACCCCCCACCCCAACAGAACAGGTAGCACAATCTAGCTTACTGTTAATTTTTAGCAGACATGGAGAAAAGTAAATAAATTTGTACAATGAACATTTACGCTAACAAACTGAGAACAAAGTATAAACAAGAAGAGAGGGAGACATTAGATATAAAACCAGCGCGGTTGAAGCATTTCACTCCTCATGCATCCAATCTAGCAAAGGAGCCCAAATCAACAAACCCTTATTCCGCTTTATCCTCCCTTTGTTTCTATAGATCGCTACTTCTATGTTGCAAGTTGCTAACAGCCTGGTTCTCCATTCTACAAACGATGGTGCTAAAGGATCTATCCAGGCTGACGCAATGCACAATCTGAAAACAGCCATAGCAATGAAGATAAGCCTGTGCATTGAATGGGGTCGATGTGTGTTTGATGTACCTAATAGAATTTCTTCCGTTGAAATATTAATACGGCAATGTGCGAGGAGGGAAAGAAAGTCAGAGATTGTCGATATGATATTCACTAGTAAAGGACAAGTAGCAAACATGTGAATTGAATCTGCTGATGGAAGGGAGCACCTCGGACAGTGTGTCTTAGACCCGTCCCCCCATTTTGCTAATTTGCCTGGGGTATAATAAAGTGAAAAAAATGTTTTATAAAATTGTGCTTGGAGATTCATGGACATTAGGGTTGATATTGACATCTCTAAGGCCTCCAGAGAGGTTCGAGGAGAGATGCCAAGTCTACTCTGCCATGCCGCCGTATGTTTCTCCAAATCGTCCGGCATCAGTAGATTAAGCCCTTCATAAATCTCACCAATTTTAGGGGTTTTTATAGATAGCAATTTATCCATAATTTGCCATGGTTGGAATTTAATGCGTCCGCCCCCTTTCTTTAAAATAAAATCCCGCACTTGGAGATATTTAAAGAAATCTCTGTTAGATAATTTAAATTCGTTTTTTAATTCCTCGAACGACTTTATACCATTCACCGAGAAAAATCACCCGAGTTGTTTTATCCCCAATACGGCCCATCTATTCAAAACTAAATCTTGAAATATTTCCGGTAGATCTAAATTCTGCGTTATAGGTGTATAAAAAGAATACCGGCCTAACCCCGCTAATTTTTTTACATTCCGCCATACTTTAATGGTGCTAGAGATAGTCTTGAATTTCACCTTTTTAAAGTAATCATCGTTTAGGTGCCGCCATAAGCAACCTGCACAACCGTCACCCAGAATCAGTTCTTGCGGGGTGGGAATGTTATGGACGTCTACGTCTCCTTTTATAAGGTATGCGCTGTATCGCAGCACTGTTGCCCAATAATACAATTTAAAGTTTGGAAGTGTCAATCCCCCTCGATCTCTAGGTAAAGTAAGCCACTTAAGTGCTCTTCGCGGATTGTGATATCCCCATATAAATCGTGAAAACAAATTATCTATATTTTTAAAAACTGCTTCGGAGAATTCAAGGTTAATTGAACGAAAATAATAGAGAAACTTCGGGAAGAATAGCATTTTAACGACATTAACTCTCCCCCCAATAGTAAGCTGTAGATTATGAAGGCGCTGTAGTTCTTTCTTAGAGCGACTTATGAGAGGGTTAATATTATCGTTGACTATGTTTGTGATATTAGCATCAATACTCACACCTAAGTAGATTGCTTTATTAATTATTCTTGGATCTTGCATTGTGATTTTGTTATTAATAATGATCTGGGTTTTACTACTGTTTAATTTATAGCCTGAAACTTTACCAAAGGCATGGGCTTCTCGTTCTATCCACATAATGGCGTTAATAGGGTCACCTGTAGTAATAGCTATATCGTCAGCATATGCTAGACATTTAGTTTTTACATTATGGACTTGAATTGAGGGAATTGAGTTGTTATTTTCCAAATTGTTAATAAACACATCAATATAAATAGCACAGAGAAGGGGCGAGCAAGGGCAGCCCTGTCTTGTACCACGCGTTATGGCGAAGCTTTCAGATAAAGCCCCATTAATTAAAACATGCGCACTGGGGTTTACATAGAGCTGTTGAATTGCTGTTAGATAATGTCCGCCAATCCCACAGTTTGATAGGGCCACCCACAGGAATTTCCAGGAGACCCTATCAAACGCTTTCTCCGCGTCGAGCAGTATGAGGGCCATAGGGTCTCCTGTGACACCCGTATAATCAAAAAGGGAAATAACCCTTTGAATATGATCAGTCGTGGACCTGCCTGGAACAAAGCCATGTTGTTTTTCCGATACAATATTGTGAATTACGGGTGCCAATCGATCTGCTAGTATTTTTGAATATATTTTTGAATCCCCATTAATCAGTGTAATTGGTCGATATGAGCCCAATTCTTTCACATCTTTGTTTTTTTTAGGAAATACTATAATCTTGGCAATGGACCATGACCTGGGCGGGTTCCCCCCGGAAAAGATATTTTGAAAGAGGGGAGTTACAATATTCTCAAGTTGAGGGGCGAATGTAAGATAAAAATCAGTTGGAATTCCGTCCATGCCTGCTGCCTTTCCGGTAGCCAGGCCCTTAATTGCCAAGAGTATTTCATCATAGGTGATTGGGCCATCTAACATCTCTGCTCAATCGTTTCCAGGTGTGGCGGGGTAAATGATTCCAAATACATAATGGGATCACCACATTCGATGTTATCCTCATGATAGAGGTTCTTATAGAACTTTTGAAACGATGTTCCTATTTCAGATGGATCTGATCTTAGGCCTAAATCCGGGTCCCTAATTTCTTTAATTAGAGCAAAAGATGTTTCTTCGCGAGTTCTGACAGCTAGTTGGTGGCCCATTTTTTCCCCCAGCTCGTAGATTTTACCCTTGTTGATATTAGCTTTAACCCGTTTAGAGCGACGAACGTTCAGTGCCCAGTGCTGAACGTTCGAATAACGAATGCTGGCCCGTCGGCCAACGGTCGTGCGCAGCACTGGGGAGGTAGTGCACGCGACGACCGTTGGCCGACGGCAGCGCTTAAGGGGTTAATAGCTGCTCTATCAATTAAAATTGACAAGATTTTATTTTTAACAATAGCGACTTTGCGCTCCGCATTAGCAATTGGACTACCTTCCTGAATCGATTTAATAAGTCCTTCTTCTGCTTTACATAGATCTTCTTCTAATGATATTATTTTTATTTTTTCGATTTTATTGTGGTGAAACGAGAATTTCATGGTTTCGCCCCGAACCCCGGCCTTCAGAGCGTCCCACACAATGTCGATGGCGGTCGACCCGATATTATCTGATATGAAAGCGGGGAGCCAAGTTCTCATGTGTGACTTATATGCATTATTAAATAGTAAAGCTCTTTCGAAAGTCCATGTATTTATGTTAGATTTTTCAGGACCCTTCATTAGATTAATCTTAAGTGGGTTGTGGTCTGACAGAATTCTGGGCATTTTGTTGATTTGACATGTAGAGCGCAAGCTATTTGAGAGAAACAGATAGTCTAGTCTTACATGTTTTGAGTGTGGAAAAGAATAATAGGTATAGCCAGGGTCGCCCGGATGATCCATGGCCCAGCCATCTAAAAGGCCGTGTTGTAAGCATAGATCTTTAAGAGCAAAAAAAACTTTTGGTTTCCTGCCTTGATAAGTAAACCCAGGATCTGTGGACCAATTACAGGGTAAATGAATATTAAAATCTCCACAGAGAATCAAGGGAAGGGGCCAGTGAAATAGCTCGTTAGACACCTTAATCAGTACCTCCGGGTTATCAGTGATATCCGCATAAATTGTACATAGCGTGAATTTGCTTGCCCCGTTATTGAAATTGCATTCGGTAATTGCATATCTACCTAAAGTATCCGCTTTTGTGTTGGGAAATTGTAGCCCCCCACCCTTGGCTAAAATTGCGACCCCCCTGGTACGTGTCCCCTGTGATGTAGCTGCAATAAGTCGGTATCCTAAAGATTTTAGTAAATATTGTTGCGACCCTTCGATATGTGTCTCTTGGAGACAAACGATATTCGGCCCGGAAGTTCTTAGGCCTTCTGCGTTTTTTTTGTCTTTTTTTAATATCATTGAGGCCGCATATATTCAGTGATAATATACTGATCCTAGCCATTAAAGTTTTTCTTTATAAACTCTGATAGATAAACCTCCTACTTTGTTAGTTCTTTCCAAATTGCTAAGGTTAATATACTCCATGTATATCATACGGGTAAATGTTTTTTTTTGTTATACATTTTTTTTCTCCGTTTTCCTTTAGTTCTCCTCCCTCCCTTCCTTTCCCCCAACCTGTTCTGCCCCCCCTGCCTGGTTGTCCCTGCACACTCACCCCCCCTTCCCACCCAAAACCCCCCCACCCCCCTTTCCATCCAATGAGGCACCCCAGGTGCGTTGGTACCCGGGTATGGGTGTCCATGTGATCCGCCCATGTTAGCACCCTATCCCCGTCCTAACCCTGTGTTTCTAAAGTGTGATAGATAAACTTTAAGTGGTTATGTAGTTAACAAATTCGACAATTATTGCATTTATCATCCCCCATACGCTGTTTCTCCCCCAAGTGTGCTTATGTTAGAGTCACAGAGTTCACAATACTCGATGTACGTTATCAGTCCATATTTGTGCTGCAGCTAGTTTTTCCCAGGCTTCCTTGCCCCAGCTTCTGTTATTTCTCTCAGGTAATCTTGGGCTAGAACCTCACTAGTAAAGCTTCGCGTTTGTCCTTTATATATAATTTTCAGTCTCGCTGGGTTCTGGAGATAAACAGTAGCTCCAAGGTTTTCAAATGGTTTAAACAGTTGACGCATTCTCCATCTTCTTTCAACCGTCGGATGTGCAAAATCCGGTCTTACAAAAAATTTAAATCCTTTATGTTCCCGCTGGTTGGTTGGTCTTGCGATATCATATATAGCTTCTCTGAGGAGAAAATTTCCGAAATTAATTAACATAGCCCTCGGATATTGCGGTGACTTCTGAGAATATTTGGGTAGCATCAAGGGAAATCGATGGGCCCGTTGTACCTCCTTATCCATATCCCAAGCCTCAAGTTCAGGAAATGCAGTTTTTAGGAGGCCAATCATAGATCCTCTTGCGTCATTTCCCTCAAAACCTTCCGGAATTCCCAAAAATCTCAGATTGTTCCTTCTGGATCTATTTTCCGTGTCCTCCACTTTTAGCATAAGATCCCTTATGATTCCATCATATTCTTTTTCTTTCTTGAGAAGTTCAGTAACATCTGTTTCCAAATACTCGATGGGGGTTTCTACCGAACCCATTCTTTCAGAGATTTCTATACAGGTGTTGCCTACTTTCTTAATTGCGCCTTGTAATTTTCCAATGGCCACATGGTTTCTCTGACTATCTTTTTTCACATCAGCGTGGAAATTTTTGATTGAGCTTAAGACTTCGCTCAATGATGGTTCGGGTAGAATACGGGGACTTCCCTTCGGCTTCCGAGATCTTCCCTCAATTTCCTGCATGTTGTGATGTTCTTCCATTGATTTGCCCGTATTTCTCTCAGATGGGCTTTTCCGTGACTGTCTTGTTATTGTTTTTTTAGCGTGATCGTTGTTGATGCCTGGATCGGTGGTCTCTTCGGCTGTATAACCTCCTTGGTGTTTTGTCCTCCTTTTTGCCAGGTGTTTCTTTGATTTTGCGCTTTGTCTGGTTTTGTCAGATATACGAGAGTCGCAGGATCCTTGCCCATCATGCGTTTCTTCGTCAGGAAAATCTGCATTGCTCGCTGAGCTCTCTGTCATGTCGCTTGATTCACTAGAAACGGACATCCCAGTCTCATAGATATCTGAGTCCGATACATTCTCAGTATCTAAAATATTTAGCGATGACGGATGGTTCTCTGGCAATAATGCACAACTTTGTATTTCTGAAGCTCCGGTAGGTTCTATGTTATCCCCTACCCCTGATGATGATGATTTGACCTCGCCGGGTATTATAGCCAGATCATTCAATTTGTATTTATCAGTTGACTTACAGTTGGAGTTTACATTAGATGATGACTTTTTTTGACTTTCTTTTGTCAATGGGCTGAAGATTTCCGAGATACTAGGCTGAGAAATTGATGATATTGATGTTGTACCTGTGGCTTTTGCTGACGCTTTCAAGTTCTTTATAGCCTGCAGCCGTTGTACTTTTTTGGCCCATAAGGCTATTTCTGTAGTGTCTGCCGGTTCTCTGCTCTTATCATCTGTGTTTTCTTTCTGTTTAGTTCTGGCCTTATCCTTTTCCTTTTCTTTTTGTAAGTTTCTCTTAACTCGCTCTGGGCCTTCAAGCGTTTCCTGTCCTGAGTTTCTTTCAGTGTTGGACTCGGCGTTGTTTTCTTTAGCTTTGGCACCTCTAGTTTCTGGTCCTTGCCCCATGTATCTATTCCTGTTTTTTTTCCTTGGAGAAAAGATACGATCTGGGTATGAGGGTTTCCACGGCTGACAGTGGTGCCATGAGTGTTTAGATCTTCGATTTTTTGGGTTTCCCCATTTTCAGGATGATCGAGCCTCAAGGTGCTGGGCGCTGAAGCACCCACAATGCCGTCGATAATGCATGTTCCGGGGGATTCAACCATTGTCAACCCCATTTGCCCTTCTATCTCAGGATTACCATAGCTGCCGTCACCACAGGCCATATTCTCGAGTTGGGAATGTACTAGGATATTTGTGCGTTCAGTGCAACCAGCTGAATCTCCCAGCGTTAACGCTAAATCTGTATATCGCTCAGATTTCAATTTAGGTCTCAGTTTGGGTCTTTTTTCTGCTGTCGTATTTTCTACAGCCACTTTTTCTACAGCCCTTATTGAAACTGAAACTGTTTTTGAGGCTGATTCTATATCGCCAGTCGCACCTGCTCCTGCCCTGGCCCCATTTACCTTCTGAATATCTTGTGGGTAGCAAAGAGTCCGGTCTAACTCAATTTTGGTTCTCTTGGCCTCATAAATAGTGCAGAAGATCAGAAATACATGTGTTTCAGACCCCCTCCGAAGATTGCTTTGCACCACGCACTTTTTGCGCACCTGATTTTTTTTTTGTTCTTTACTTCTAGGCTCAAAGTTTGTTTTCTTCTTGTGCTGCTGCCTCGGATTTATTCTTAGTCCTTTCCCCCGAATTACACAGCACCGACTCATGCAGTCTCCTTTACAATATCTTAATTTATGGCTCAAACATTGCATCAGCCTCTGCTGAACAGCTCCCATGTATAGCATTCGTCATCAGTAAATCAGCAAATCAACAATCGATTTAATAAATTCCCGTAGCTGCAACCAATCAGAGAGCACGCTCACTCCCAATGCGTGATATTTGTGTGCCAACGTCATGTCAGCAGATGACGTGTTGACAGATGAGCAGCCCAGCGTTGAGCGGTGAATTGCAGCAAAAGAGTGATCGGCAATGTGCAATGTGCCCAACCCGCTGGCCTGAAGGGTTAGAGTCGGTGTGAGGCTGGAAGATGAAAGCTGAGAGCCATGCACCAAGAGAGGAGGGTGGAGGCAGGCAGAGCAGTAGCAGATCACCCCTACCTCCCGAGCCGTTATTTCAATTCGAGTCCTCTTCCGTGAGCTGTGAGCCGTGAGCTAAAGACCCGGTAAGAGTGTCACGAGCTTACTGCTTCCTCTGGGTTGTTTTCCAATTTGATCCCGACCCCCCCCAGGTTAACTCGGCACCGCTTAACACTCAGTTTTGCATGGAGATCGACAGGCAGGCAGATAGGTAGGGAGGGAGGCGATACAGGGCGAGCAGGCATGTACCGAAGTGCAAGTAAAAAAAACGGTAAAAACGGCAAGGAATGTCAGCCCGATAATGTCTGCCTTTAGGAGATTTTTTTAAAAAAAAGAGATAAATTAAAGCCGCTTTTGCTTATGTTCCACTTATGGTAATAGCAGAGTAAAATAAGTATAGCCGAAGCCAGCAGTCAGCAGTCTATAACGTTGATAGCGCTTATGAGGATAAAGACAAAGTCAAAAGAAACTTACGGCCACTGCTGCCCTCAGTTAGTTAGTTCATTTTTCGTCTTGGCCTCAATTCAGTATTCAGAAGTTTGTTCACCGAGTTTCATAGCATGTGGTGTACGGCACACATTGGCTGCAAGGCGCTATAACCTTGACACCATGCGCAGGAGCAGGGGGGTCGACGAAGAACAGATGTTTCAAACATAAAAGTTAAGTCTCATGTCATCCTAGACTCGAAACCCGCTGGAGGCAGACAGACATGCAGATATTGAAGACCTCCACAGACAGCACAAAGAAAATTCCGTTGACTGGTTAGCTGATTGAATAGTAAACAAGCAGCGCTGAGTTGCACAGTCCTATGTTTTCAAGCCAGAACCGAAAGGTCTCACATACACCACCTCTCTCGATCAGCAACACAGGGTAGGACCGACGGGCGAGGCTACTGCAGCGACCTCTCACTCAGACGCCATCTTGCCTCCCTCGTCTTCAACCTGAACCGTTTTTGATGTAAGCGAAAGCATTAAGGGCATTCGAGCAGCCTCCAAGGACTGGACCTTGGAAAGGTCCCCAGCAGCCTGAAAAGCGGCATGCAGGGAGTCCGTGAAAATCATCTTGCAGCATGAGAAATACGGCATTAATTACTGTGGAAAGGTAGTAGCATACTACAAATACCAGCACACCCTGAGGGACAGCCAGCCTTGCGAGGCGACCACCAGAGGGCAGAACTCTCATAAATAACACTCGTGTTGGGGCAGCTGTTTCACCTTTAACATGCCGTGGCGTCCTCCTCCTTTGATAAAGGTCAGTGTCTGACCGAAAAGCATCAGGAATTGCCATCCCTGCAAGCGGCAAAGCAAATAAATGCCTTTTAAAATCCACAGAAGGTGAGCGACTCAATTTTTCTCCAGGAGAGTAACCAGTTTGATATATTGAGGCTCGGTCCCACCTCGAGTTACGCTTCTCCACTAAGAGCGCCGAACATTGCCCTAACCTGGACCGTTTTTGATGTAAGGTAAAGCATTAAGGGCATTTGAGCAGCCTCCAAGGACTGGACCTTGGAAAGGTCCCCAGCAGCCTGAAAAGCGGCATGCGGGGAGTCTGTGAAAATCATCTTGCAGCTTGAGAAATACGGCATTAATTACTGTGGAAAGGTAGCAGCGTACTACAAATACCATTACACCCTGAGGGACAGCCAGCCTTGCGAGGCGACCACCAGAGGGCAGAACTCTCATAAATAACACTCGTGTTGGGGCAGCTGTTTCACCTTTAACATGCCGTGGCGTCCTCCTCCTTTGATAAAGGTCAGTGTCTGACCGAAATGCATCAGTAATTGCCATCCCTGCAAGCGGCAAAGCAAATAAATGCCTTTTAAAATCCACAGAAGGTGAGTGACTCAATTTTTCTCCAGGAGAGGAACCAGTTTGATATATTGAGGCTCGGTCCCGCATCGAGTTATGCTCCTCCACTCAGAGCGCCGAACATTGCCCGAACCTGGACCGTTTTTGATGTAAGCGAAAGCATTAAGGGCATTCGAGCAGCCTCCAAGGACTGGACCTTGGAAAGGTCCCCAGCAGTCTGAAAAGCGGCATGCAGGGAGTCCGTGAAAATCATCTTGCAGCATGAGAAGTACGGCATTAATTACTGTGGAAAGGTAGCAGCGTACTACAAATACCAGCACACCCTAAGGGACAGCCAGCCTTGCGAGGCGACCACCAGAGGCAGAACTCTCATAAATAACACTCGTGTTGGGGAAGCTGTTTTACCTTTAACATGCCGTGGAGTCCTCCTCCTTTGATAAAGGTCAGTGTCTGACCGAAATGCATCAGGAATTGCCATCCCTGCAAGTGGCAAAGCAAATAAATGTCTTTTAAAATCCACGGAAGGTGAGCGACTCAATTTTTCTCCAGTTTGATATATTGAGGCTCGGTCCCGCATCGAGTTATGCTCCTCCACTAAGAGCGCCGAACATTGCCCGAACCTGGACCGTTTTTGATGTAAGCGAAAGCATTAAGGGCATTCGAGCAGCCTCCAAGGACTGGACCTTGGAAAGGTCCCCAGCAGTCTGAAAAGCGGCATGCAGGGAGTCCGTGAAAATCATCTTGCAGCATGAGAAGTACGGCATTAATTACTGTGGAAAGGTAGCAGCGTACTACAAATACCAGCACACCCTAAGGGACAGCCAGCCTTGCGAGGCGACCACCAGAGGCAGAACTCTCATAAATAACACTCGTGTTGGGGAAGCTGTTTTACCTTTAACATGCCGTGGAGTCCTCCTCCTTTGATAAAGGTCAGTGTCTGACCGAAATGCATCAGGAATTGCCATCCCTGCAAGTGGCAAAGCAAATAAATGTCTTTTAAAATCCACGGAAGGTGAGCGACTCAATTTTTCTCCAGTTTGATATATTGAGGCTCGGTCCCGCCTCGAGTTACGCTCCTCCACTAAGAGCGCCGAACATTGCCCAAACCTGGACCGTTTTTGATGTGAGCGAAAGCATTAAGGGCATTCGAGCAGCCTCCAAGGACTGGACCTTGGAAAGGTCCCCAGCAGCCTGAAAAGCGGCATGCGGGGAGTCCGTGAAAATCATCTTGCAGCATGAGAAATACGGCATTAATTACTGTGGAAAGGTAGCAGCGTACTACAAATACCAGCACACCCTGAGGGACAGGCAGCCTTGCCAGGCGACCACCAGAGGGCAGAACTCTCATAAATAACACTCGTGTTGGGGCAGCTGTTTCACCTTTAACATGCCGTGGCGTCCTCCTCCTTTAATAAAGGTCAGTGTCTGACCGAAATGCATCAGGAATTGCCATCCCTGTAAGTGGCAAAGCAAATAAATGCCTTTTAAAATCCACGGAAGGTGAGCGACTCAATTTTTCTCCAGGAGAGGAACCAGTTTGATATATTGAGGCTCGGTCCCGCCTCGAGTTACGCTCCTCCACTAAGAGCGCCGAACATTGCCCGAACCTGGACCGTTTTTGATGTAAGCGAAAGTATTAAGGGCATTCGAGCAGCCTCCAAGGACTGGACCTTGGAAAGGTCCCCAGCAGCCTGAAAAGCGGCATGTGGGGAGATCCTGAAAATCTTCTTGCAGCATGAGAAATACGGCATTAATTACTGTGGAAAGGTAGCAGCGTACTACAAATACCAGCACACCCTGAGGGCCAGCCAGCCTTGCGAGGCGACCACCAGAGGGCAGAACTCTCATAAATAACACTCGGGTTGGGGCAGCTGTTTCACCTTTAACATGCCATGGCGTCCTCCTACTTTAATAAAGGTCAGTGTCTGACCGAAATGCATCAGGAATTGCCATGCCTGCAAGCGTCAAAGCAAATAAATCCCTTTTAAAATCCACGGAAGGTGAGCTACTCAATTTTTCTCCAGGAGAGGAACCAGTTTGATATATTGAGGCTCGATCCCGCCTCGAGTTACGCTTCTCCACTAAGAGCGCCGAACATTGCCCAAACCTGGACCGTTTTTGATGTAAAGTAAAGCATTAAGGGCATTTGAGCAGCCTCCAAGGACTGGACCTTGGAAAGGTCCCCAGCAGCCTGAAAAGCGGCTTGCGGGGAGTCTTTGAAAATCATCTTGCATCTTGCGAAATATGGCATTAATTACTGTGGAAAGGTAGCAGCGTACTACAAATACCAGCACACCCTGAGGGACAGCCAGCCTTGCGAGGCGACCACCAGAGGCAGAACTCTCATAAATAACACTCGTGTTGGGGCAGCTGTTTTACCTTTAACATGCCGTGGCGTCCTCCTCTTTTGATAAAGGTCAGTGTCTGACCGAAATGCATCAGGAATTGCCATCCCTGCAAGTGGCAAAGCAAATAAATGTCTTTTAAAATCCACGGAAGGTGAGCGACTCAATTTTTCTCCAGTTTGATATATTGAGGCTCGGTCCCGCCTCGAGTTACGCTCCTCCACTAAGAGTGCCGAACATTGCCCGAACCTGGACCGTTTTTGATGTAAGCAAAAGCATTAAGGGCATTCGAGAAGCCTCCAAGGACTGGACCGTGGAAAGTTCCCAAGCAGCCTGAAAAGCGGCATGCGGGGAGTCCGTGAAAATCATCTTGCAGCATGAGAAATACGGCATTAATTACTGTGGAAAGGTAGCAGCGTACTACAAATACCAGCACAGGGACAACCATCCTTGCGAGGCGACCACCAGAGGGCAGACCTCTCATAAATAACACTCGTGTTGGGGCAGCTGTTTCCCCTTTAACATGTCGTGGCGTCCTCCTCCTTTGATAAAGGTCAGTGTCTGACCGAAATGCATCAGGAATTGCCATCCCTGCAAGCGGCAAAGCAAATAAATGCCTTTTAAAATCCACGGAAGGTGAGCGACTCAATTTTTCTCCAGGAGAGGAACCAGTTTGATATATTGAGGCTCGGTCCCGCCTCGAGTTACGCTTCTCCACTAAGAGCGCCGAACATTGCCCGAACCTGGACCGTTTTTGATGTGAGCGAAAGCATTAAGGACATTCGAGCAGCCTCCAAGGACTGGACCTTGGAAAGGTCCCCAGCAGCCTGAAAAGCGGCATGCAGGGAGTCCGTGAAAATTATCTTGCAGCATGAGAAATACGGCAATAATTATTGTGGAAAGGTAGCAGCGTACTACAAATACCAGCACACCCTGAGGGACAGCCAGCCTTGCCAAGGCAACCACCAGAGGGCAGAACTCTCATAAATAACACTCGTGTTGGGGCAGCTGTTTCACCTTTAACATGCCGTGGCGTCCTCCTCCTTTGATAAAGGTCAGTGTCTGACCGAAATGCATCAGTAATTGCCATCCCCGCAAGTGGCAAAGCAAATAAATGTTCTTTAAAATCCACGGAAGGTGAGCGACTCAATTTTCCTCCATGAGAGGAACCAGTTTGATATATTAAGGCTCAGTCCCGCCTCGAGTTACGCTCCTCCACTAAAAGCGCCGAACATTGCCTGAACCTGGACCGTTTTTGATGTAAGCGAAAGCATTAAGGGCATTCGAGCAGCCTCCAAGGGCTTGACCTTGGAAAGGTTCCCAGCAGCCTGAAAAGCGGCATGCGGGGAGTCCATGAAAATCATCTTGCAGCATGAGAAATACGGCATTAATTACTGTGGAAAGGTAGCAGCGTACTACAAATACCAGCACACCCTGAGGGACAGCCAGCCTTGCGAGGCGACCACCAGAGGGCAGAACTCTCATAAATACCACTCGTGTTGAGGCAGCTGTTTCACCTTTAACATGCCGTGGCGTCCTCCTCCTTTGATAAAGGTCAATGTCTGACCGAAATGCATCAGGAATTGCCATCCCTGCAAGTGGCAAAGCAAATAAATGCCTTTTAAAATCCACGGAAGGTGAGCGACTCAATTTTCTCCAGTTTGATATATTGAGGCTCGGTCCCGCCTCGAGTTACGCTCCTCCACTAAGAGCGCCGAACATTGCCCGAACCTGGACCGTTTTTGATGTAAGCGAAAGCATTGAGGGCATTCGAGCAGCCTCCACGGACTGGACCTTGGAAAGGTCCCCAGCAGCCTGAAAAGAGGCATGCGAGGAGTACGTGAAAATCATCTTGCAGCATGAGAAATACGGCATTAATTACTGTGGAAAGGTAGCAGCGTACTACAAATACCAGCACACCCTGAGGGACAGCCAGCCTTGCCAGGCGACCACCAGAGGTCAGAAGTCTCATAAATAACACTCGTGTTGGGGCAGCTGTTTCACCTTTAACATGCCATTGCGTCCTCCTCCTTTGATAAAGGTCAGTGTCTGACCGAAATGCATCAGGAATTGCCATCCCTGTCAGCGGCAAAGCAAGTAAATGCCTTTTAAAATCCACGGAAGGTGAGCGACTCAATTTTTCTCCAGGAGAGGAACCAGTTTGATATATTGAGGCTCGGTCCCGCCTCGAGTTACGCTCCTCCACTAAGAGCCCCGAACATTGCCTGAACCTGGACCGTTTTTGATGTAAGCGAAAGCATTAAGGGAATTCGAGCAGCCTTCAAGGACTGGACCTTGGAAAGGTCCCCAGCAGCCTGAAAAGCGACATGCGGGGAGTCCGTGAAAATCATCTTGCAGCATGAGAAATACGGCATCAATTACTGTGGAAAGGTAGCAGTGTACTACAAATACCAGCACACCCTGAGGGACAGCCAGCTTTGCGAGGCGACCACCAGAGACAGAACTCTCATAAATAACACTCGTGTTGGGGCAGCTGTTTCACCTTTAACATGACGTGGCATCCTCCTCCTTTTATAAAGGTCAGTGTCTGACCGAAATGCATCAGGAATTGCCATCCCTGCAAGCGGCAAAGCAAATAAATGCCTTTTAAAATCCACGGAAGGTGAGCGACTCAATTTTTCTCCATGAGAGGAACCAGTTTGATATATTGAGGCTCGGTCCCGCCTCGAGTTACGCTCCTCCACTAAGAGCGCCGAACATTGCCCGAACCTGGACCGTCTTTGATGTGAGCGAAAGCATTAAGGGAATTCGAGCAGCCTTCAAGGACTGGACCTTGGAAAGGTCCCCAGCAGCCTGAAAAGCGGCATGCGGGGAGTCCGTGAAAATCATCTTGCAGCATGAGAAATACGGCATTAATTACTGTGGAAAGGTAGCAGCATACTACAAATACCAGCACACCCTGAGGGACAGCCAGCCTTGCGAGGCGACCACCAGAGGGCAGAACTCTCATAAATAACACTCGTGTTGGGGCAGCTGTTTCACCTTTAACATGCCGTGGCGTCCTCCTCCTTTGATAAAGGTCAGTGTCTGACCGAAATGCATTAGGAATTGCCATCCCTGCAAGCGGCAAAGCAAATAAATGCCTTTTAAAATCCACAGAAGATGAGCGACTCAATTTTTCTCCAGGAGAGGAACCAGTTTGATATATTGAGGCTCGGTCCCGCATCAAGTTATGCTCCTCCACTAAGAGCGCCGAACATTGCCCGAACCTGGACCGTTTTTGCAGTAAGCGAAAGCATTAAGGGCATTCGAGCAGCCTCTAAGGACTGGACCTTGGAAAGGTCCCCAACAGCCTGAAAAGCGGCATGCAGGGAGTCCGTGAAAATCATCTTGCAGCATGAGAAGTACGGCATTAATTACTGTGGAAAGGTAGCAGCGTACTACAAATACCAGCACACCCTGAGGGACAGCCAGCCTTGCGAGGCGACCACCAGAGGCAGAACTCTCATAAATAACACTCGTGTTGGGGCAGCTGTTTTACCTTTAACATGCCGTGGCGTCCTCCTCCTTTGATAAAGGTCAGTGTCTGACCGAAATGCATCAGGAATTGCCATCCCTGCAGGTGGCAAAGCAAATAAATGTCTTTTAAAATCCACGGAAGGTGAGCGACCCAATTTTTCTCCAGTTTGATATATTGAGGCTCGGTCCCGCCTCGAGTTACGCTCCTCCACTAAGAGCGCCGAACATTGCCCGAACCTGGACCGTTTTTGATGTGAGCGAAAGCATTAAGGGCATTCGAGCAGCTTCCAAGGACTGGACTCTGGAAAGCAGCCTGAAAAGCGGCATGCGGGGAGTCCGTGAAAATCATCTTGCAGCATGAGAAATACGGCATTAATTACTGTGGAAAGGTAGCAGCGTACTACAAATACCAGCACACCCTGAGGGACAGCTAGCCTTGCCAGGCGACCACCAGAGGGCAGAACTTTCATAAATAACACTCGGGTTGGGGCAGCTGTTTTACCTTTCACATGCCGTGGCGTCCTCCTCCTTTAATAAAGGTCAGTGTCTGACCGAAAAACATCAGGAATTGCCATCCCTGCAAGCGGCAAAGCAAATAAATACCTTTTAAAATCCACGGAAGGTAAGCGACTCAATTTTTCTCCAGGAGAGGAACCAGTTTGATATATTGAGGCTCGGTCCCGCCTCGAGTTACGCTCCTCCACTAAGAGTGCCGAACATTGCCCGAATCTGGACCGTTTTTGATGTAAGCGAAAGCATTAAGGGCATTCGAACAGCCTCCAAGGACTGGACCTTGGAAAGGTCCCCAGCAGCCTGAAAAGCGGCATGCGGGGAGTCCGTGAAAATCATCTTGCAGCATGAGAAATACGGCATTAATTACTGTGGAAAGGTAGCAGCATACTACAAATACCAGCACACCCTGAGGGACAGCCAGCCTTGCGAGGCGACCACCAGAGGGCAGAACTCTCATAAATAACACTCGTGTTGGGGCAGCTGTTTCACCTTTAACATGCCGTGGCGTCCTCCTCCTTTGATAAAGGTCAGTGTCTGACCGAAATGCATCAGGAATTGCCATCCCTGCAAGCGGCAAAGCAAATAAATGCCTTTTAAAATCCACAGAAGATGAGCGACTCAATTTTTCTCCAGGAGAGGAACCAGTTTGATATATTGAGGCTCGGTCCCGCATCAAGTTATGCTCCTCCACTAAGAGCGCCGAACATTGCCCGAACCTGGACCGTTTTTGCAGTAAGCGAAAGCATTAAGGGCATTCGAGCAGCCTCTAAGGACTGGACCTTGGAAAGGTCCCCAACAGCCTGAAAAGCGGCATGCAGGGAGTCCGTGAAAATCATCTTGCAGCATGAGAAGTACGGCATTAATTACTGTGGAAAGGTAGCAGCGTACTACAAATACCAGCACACCCTGAGGGACAGCCAGCCTTGCGAGGCGACCACCAGAGGCAGAACTCTCATAAATAACACTCGTGTTGGGGCAGCTGTTTTACCTTTAACATGCCGTGGCGTCCTCCTCCTTTGATAAAGGTCAGTGTCTGACCGAAATGCATCAGGAATTGCCATCCCTGCAGGTGGCAAAGCAAATAAATGTCTTTTAAAATCCACGGAAGGTGAGCGACCCAATTTTTCTCCAGTTTGATATATTGAGGCTCGGTCCCGCCTCGAGTTACGCTCCTCCACTAAGAGCGCCGAACATTGCCCGAACCTGGACCGTTTTTGATGTGAGCGAAAGCATTAAGGGCATTCGAGCAGCCTCCAAGGACTGGACCTTGGAAAGGTCCCCAGCAGCCTGAAAAGCGGCATGCGGGGAGTCCGTGAAAATCATCTTGCAGCTTGAGAAATACGGCATTAATTACTGTGGAAAGGTAGCAGCGTACTACAAATACCAGCACACCCTGAGGGACAGCTAGCCTTGCCAGGCGACCACCAGAGGGCAGAACTTTCATAAATAACACTCGGGTTGGGGCAGCTGTTTTACCTTTCACATGCCGTGGCGTCCTCCTCCTTTAATAAAGGTCAGTGTCTGACCGAAAAACATCAGGAATTGCCATCCCTGCAAGCGGCAAAGCAAATAAATACCTTTTAAAATCCACGGAAGGTAAGCGACTCAATTTTTCTCCAGGAGAGGAACCAGTTTGATATATTGAGGCTCGGTCCCGCCTCGAGTTACGCTCCTCCACTAAGAGTGCCGAACATTGCCCGAATCTGGACCGTTTTTGATGTAAGCGAAAGCATTAAGGGCATTCGAACAGCCTCCAAGGACTGGTCCTTGGAAAGGTCCCCAGCAGCCTGAAAAGCGGCATGCGGGGAGTCCGTGAAAATTATCTTGCAGCATGAGAAATACGGCATTAATTATTGTGGAAAGGTAGCAGCGTACTACAAATACCAGCACACCCTGAGGGACAGCCAGCCTTGTCAGGCGACCACCAGAGGGCAGAACTCTCATAAATAACACTCGTGTTGGGGCAGCTGTTTCACCTTTAACATGCCGTGGCGTCCTCCTCCTTTAATAAAGGTCAGTGTCTGACCGAAATGCATCAGGAATTGCCATCCCTGTAAGTGGCAAAGCAAATAAATGCCTTTTAAAATCCACGGAAGGTGAGCGACTCAATTTTTCTCCAGGAGAGGAACCAGTTTGATATATTGAGGCTCGGTCCCGCCTCGAGTTACGCTTCTCCACTAAGAGCGCCGAACATTGCCCGAACCTGGACCGTTTTTGATGTGAGCGAAAGCATTAAGGACATTCGAGCAGCCTCCAAGGACTGGACCTTGGAAAGGTCCCCAGCAGCCTGAAAAGCGGCATGCGGGGAGTCCGTGAAAATTATCTTGCAGCATGAGAAATACGGCAATAATTATTGTGGAAAGGTAGCAGCGTACTACAAATACCAGCACACCCTGAGGGACAGCCAGCCTTGCCAGGCGACCACCAGAGGGCAGAACTCTCATAAATAACACTCGTGTTGGGGCAGCTGTTTCACCTTTAACATGCCGTGGCGTCCTCCTCCTTTAATAAAGGTCAGTGTCTGACCGAAATGCATCAGGAATTGCCATCCCTGTAAGTGGCAAAGCAAATAAATGCCTTTTAAAATCCACGGAAGGTGAGCGACTCAATTTTTCTCCAGTTTGATATATTGAGGCTCGGTCCCACCTCGAGTTACGCTCCTCCACTAAGAGCGCCGAACATTGCCTGAACCCGGACCGTTTTTGATGTAAGCGAAAGTATTAAGGGCATTCGAGCAGCCTCCAAGGAAAAGGACCTTGGAAAGGTCCCCAGCAGCCTGAAAAGCGGCATGTGGGGAGTCCGTGAAAATCTTCTTGCAGCATGAGAAATACGGCATAAATTACTGTGGAAAGGTAGCAGCGTACTACAAATACCAGCACACCGTGAGGGACAGCCAGCCTTGCGAGGCGACCACCAGAGGGCAGAACTCTCATAAATAACACTCGTGTTGGGGCAGCTGTTTTACCTTTAACATGCCGTGGCGTCCTCCTCCTTTGATAAAGGTCAGTGTCTGACCGAAATGCATCAGGAATTGCCATGCCTGCAAGCGGCAAAGCAAATAAATCCCTTTTAAAATCCACGGAAGGTGAGCGACTCAATTTTTCTCCAGGAGAGGAACCAGTTTGATATATTGAGGCTCGGTCCCGCATCAAGTTATGCTCCTCCACTAAGAGCGCCGAACATTGCCCGAACCTGGACCGTTTTTGCAGTAAGCGAAAGCATTAAGGGCATTCGAGCAGCCTCTAAGGACTGGACCTTGGAAAGGTCCCCAACAGCCTGAAAAGCGGCATGCTGGGAGTCCGTGAAAATCATCTTGCAGCATGAGAAGTACGGCATTAATTACTGTGGAAAGGTAGCAGCGTACTACAAATACCAGCACACCCTGAGGGACAGCCAGCCTTGCGAGGCGACCACCAGAGGCAGAACTCTCATAAATAACACTCGTGTTGGGGCAGCTGTTTTACCTTTAACATGCCGTGGCGTCCTCCTCCTTTGATAAAGGTCAGTGTCTGACCGAAATGCATCAGGAATTGCCATCCCTGCAGGTGGCAAAGCAAATAAATGTCTTTTAATATCCACGGAAGGTGAGCGACCCAATTTTTCTCCAGTTTGATATATTGAGGCTCGGTCCCGCCTCGAGTTACGCTCCGCCACTAAGAGCGCCGAACATTGCCCGAACCTGGACCGTTTTTGATGTGAGCGAAAGCATTAAGGGCATTCGAGCAGCCTCCAAGGACTGGACCTTGGAAAGGTCCCCAGCAGCCTGAAAAGCGGCATGCGGGGAGTCCGTGAAAATCATCTTGCAGCATGAGAAATACGGCATTAATTACTGTGGAAAGGTAGCAGCGTACTACAAATACCAGCACACCCTGAGGGACAGCTAGCCTTGCCAGGCGACCACCAGAGGGCAGAACTTTCATAAATAACACTCGGGTTGGGGCAGCTGTTTTACCTTTCACATGCCGTGGCGTCCTCCTCCTTTAATAAAGGTCAGTGTCTGACCGAAAAACATCAGGAATTGCCATCCCTGCAAGCGGCAAAGCAAATAAATACCTTTTAAAATCCACGGAAGGTAAGCGACTCAATTTTTCTCCAGGAGAGGAACCAGTTTGATATATTGAGGCTCGGTCCCGCCTCGAGTTACGCTCCTCCACTAAGAGTGCCGAACATTGCCCGAATCTGGACCGTTTTTGATGTAAGCGAAAGCATTAAGGGCATTCGAACAGCCTCCAAGGACTGGACCTTGGAAAGGTCCCCAGCAGCCTGAAAAGCGGCATGCGGGGAGTCCGTGAAAATTATCTTGCAGCATGAGAAATACGGCATTAATTATTGTGGAAAGGTAGCAGCGTACTACAAATACCAGCACACCCTGAGGGACAGCCAGCCTTGCCAGGCGACCACCAGAGGGCAGAACTCTCATAAATAACACTCGTGTTGGGGCAGCTGTTTCACCTTTAACATGCCGTGGCGTCCTCCTCCTTTAATAAAGGTCAGTGTCTGACCGAAATGCATCAGGAATTGCCATCCCTGTAAGTGGCAAAGCAAATAAATGCCTTTTAAAATCCACGGAAGGTGAGCGACTCAATTTTTCTCCAGTTTGATATATTGAGGCTCGGTCCCACCTCGAGTTACGCTCCTCCACTAAGAGCGCCGAACATTGCCTGAACCCGGACCGTTTTTGATGTAAGCGAAAGTATTAAGGGCATTCGAGCAGCCTCCAAGGAAAAGGACCTTGGAAAGGTCCCCAGCAGCCTGAAAAGCGGCATGTGGGGAGTCCGTGAAAATCTTCTTGCAGCATGAGAAATACGGCATAAATTACTGTGGAAAGGTAGCAGCGTACTACAAATACCAGCACACCGTGAGGGACAGCCAGCCTTGCGAGGCGACCACCAGAGGGCAGAACTCTCATAAATAACACTCGTGTTGGGGCAGCTGTTTTACCTTTAACATGCCGTGGCGTCCTCCTCCTTTGATAAAGGTCAGTGTCTGACCGAAATGCATCAGGAATTGCCATGCCTGCAAGCGGCAAAGCAAATAAATCCCTTTTAAAATCCACGGAAGGTGAGCGACTCAATTTTTCTCCAGGAGAGGAACCAGTTTGATATATTGAGGCTCGGTCCCGCCTCGAGTTACGCTTCTCCACTAAGAGCGCCGAACATTGCCCAAACCTGGACCATTTTTGATGCAAGGTAAAGCATTAAGGGCATTTGAGCAGCATGAGAAATACGGCAATAATTATTGTGGAAAGGTAGCAGCGTACTACAAATACCAGCACACCCTGAGGGACAGCCAGCCTTGCCAGGCGACCACCAGAGGGCAGAACTCTCATAAATAACACTCGTGTTGGGGCAGCTGTTTTACCTTTAACATGCCGTGGCGTCCTCCTCCTTTGATAAAGGTCAGTGTCTGACCGAAATGCATCAGGAATTGCCATGCCTGCAAGCGGCAAAGCAAATAAATCCCTTTTAAAATCCACGGAAGGTGAGCGACTCAATTTTTCTCCAGGAGAGGAACCAGTTTGATATATTGAGGCTCGGTCCCGCCTCGAGTTACGCTCCTCCACTAAGAGCGCCGAACATTGCCCGAACCTGGACCGTTTTTGATGTAAGCGAAAGCAATAAGGGCATTCGAGCAGCCTCCAAGGACTGGACCTTGGAAAGGTCCCCAGCAGCCTGAAAAGCGTCATGCGAGGAGTACGTGAAAATCATCTTGCAGCATGAGAAATATGGCATTAATTACTGTGGAAAGGTAGCAGCATACTACAAATACCAACACACCCTGAGGGACAGACAGCCTTGCGAGGCGACCACCAGAGGGCAGAACTCTCATAAATAACACTCGTGTTGGGGCAGCTGTTTCACCTTTAACATGCCGTGGCGTCCTCCTACTTTGATAAAATTCAGTGTCTGACCGAAATGCATCAGGAATTGCCATCCCTGCAAGCGGCAAAGCAAAAAAATGCCTTTTAAACTCCACAGAAGGTGAGCGACTCAATTTTTCTCCAGGAGGGGAACCAGTTTGATATATTGAGGCTCGGTCCTGCCTCGAGTTACGCTCCTCCACTAAGAGCGCCGAACATTGCCCGAACCTGGATCGTTTTTGATGTAAGCAAAAGCATTAAGGGCAGTCGAGCAGCCTCCAAGTACTGGACCTTGGAAAGGTCCCCAGCAACCTGAAAAGCGGCATGCAGGGAGTCCGTGAAAATCATCTTGCAGCTTGAGAAATACGGCATTAATTACTGTGGAAAGGTAGCAGCGTACTACAAATACCAGCACACCCTGAGGGACAGCCAGCCTTGCGAGGCGACCACCAGAGGCAGAACTCTCATAAATAACACTCGTATTGGGGCAGCTGTTTTACCTTTAACATGCCGTGGCGTCCTCCTCCTTTGATAAAGGTCAGTGTCTGACCGAAATGCATCAGTAATTGCCATCCCCGCAAGTGGCAAAGCAAATAAATGTTCTTTAAAATCCACGGAAGGTGAGCGACTCAATTTTCCTCCATGAGAGGAACCAGTTTGATATATTAAGGCTCAGTCCCGCCTCGAGTTACGCTCCTCCACTAAAAGCGCCGAACATTGCCCGAACCTGGACCGTTTTTGATGTAAGCGAAAGCATTAAGGGCATTCGAGCAGCCTCCAAGGGCTTGACCTTGGAAAGGTTCCCAGCAGCCTGAAAAGCGGCATGCGGGGAGTCCATGAAAATCATCTTGCAGCATGAGAAATACGGCATTAATTACTGTGGAAAGGTAGCAGCGTACTACAAATACCAGCACACCCGGAGGGACAGCCAGCCTTGCGAGGCGACCACCAGAGGGCAGAACTCTCATAAATACCACTCGTGTTGAGGCAGCTGTTTCACCTTTAACATGCCGTGGCGTCCTCCTCCTTTGATAAAGGTCAATCTCTGACCGAAATGCATCAGGAATTGCGATCCCTGCAAGTGGCAAAGCAAATAAATGCCTTTTAAAATCCACGGAAGGTGAGCGACTCAATTTTCTCCAGTTTGATATATTGAGGCTCGGTCCCGCCTCGAGTTACGCTCCTCCACTAAGAGCGCCGAACATTGCCCGAACCTGGACCGTTTTAGATGTAAGCGAAAGCATTGAGGGCATTCGAGCAGCCTCCACGGACTGGACCTTGGAAAGGTCCCCAGCAGCCTGAAAAGAGGCATGCGAGGAGTACGTGAAAATCATCTTGCAGCATGAGAAATACGGCATTAATTACTGTGGAAAGGTAGCAGCGTACTACAAATACCAGCACACCCTGAGGGACAGCCAGCCTTGCCAGGCGACCACCAGAGGTCAGAAGTCTCATAAATAACACTCGTGTTGGGGCAGCTGTTTCACCTTTAACATGCCATTGCGTCCTTCTCCTTTGATAAAGGTCAGTGTCTGACCGAAAAGCATCAGGAATTGCCATCCCTGCAAGCGGTAAAGCAATTAAATGCCTTTTAAAATCCACGGAAGGTGAGCGACTCAATTTTTCTCCCGGAGAGGAACCAGTTTGATATATTGAGGCTCGGTCCCGCCTCGAGTTACGCTCCTCCATTAAGAGCGCCGAACATTGCCCGAACCTGGACCGTTTTTGATGTAAGCGAAAGCATTGAGGGCATTCGAGCAGCCTCCAAGGACTGGACCTTGGAAAGGTCCCCAGCAGCCTGAAAAGCGTCATGCGAGGAGTACGTGAAAATCATCTTGCAGCATGAGAAATATGGCATTAATTACTGTGGAAAGGTAGCAGCATACTACAAATACCAGCACACCCTGAGGGACAGACAGCCTTGCGAGGCGACCACCAGAGGGCAGAACTCTCATAAATAACACTCGTGTTGGGGCAGCTGTTTCACCTTTAACATGCCGTGGCGTCCTCCTCCTTTGATAAAGGTCAGTGTCTGACCGAAATGCATCAGGAATTGCCATCCCTGCAAGCGGCAAAGCAAATAAATGCCTTTTAAAATCCACAGAAGATGAGCGACTCAATTTTTCTCCAGGAGAGGAACCAGTTTGATATATTGAGGCTCGGTCCCGCATCAAGTTATGCTCCTCCACTAAGAGCGCCGAACATTGCCCGAACCTGGACCGTTTTTGCAGTAAGCGAAAGCATTAAGGGCATTCGAGCAGCCTCCAAGGACTGGACCTTGGAAAGGTCCCCAGCAGCCTGAAAAGCGGCATGCGGGGAGTCCGTGAAAATCATCTTGCAGCATGAGAAATAGGTAGCAGCATACTACAAATACCAGCACACCCTGAGGGACAGCCAGCCTTGCGAGGCGACCACCAGAGGGCAGAACTCTCATAAATAACACTCGTGTTGGGGCAGCTGTTTTACCTTTCACATGCCGTGGCGTCCTCCTCCTTTAATAAAGGTCAGTGTCTGACCGAAAAACATCAGGAATTGCCATCCCTGCAAGCGGCAAAGCAAATAAATACCTTTTAAAATCCACGGAAGGTAAGCGACTCAATTTTTCTCCAGGAGAGGAACCAGTTTGATATATTGAGGCTCGGTCCCGCCTCGAGTTACGCTCCTCCACTAAGAGTGCCGAACATTGCCCGAATCTGGACCGTTTTTGATGTAAGCGAAAGCATTAAGGGCATTCGAACAGCCTCCAAGGACTGGACCTTGGAAAGGTCCCTAGCAGCCTGAAAAGCGGCATGCGGGGATTCCGTGAAAATTATCTTGCAGCATGAGAAATACGGCATTAATTATTGTGGAAAGGTAGCAGCGTACTACAAATACCAGCACACCCTGAGGGACAGCCAGCCTTGCCAGGCGACCACCAGAGGGCAGAACTCTCATAAATAACACTCGTGTTGGGGCAGCTGTTTCACCTTTAACATGCCGTGGCGTCCTCCTCCTTTAATAAAGGTCAGTGTCTGACCGAAATGCATCAGGAATTGCCATCCCTGTAAGTGGCAAAGCAAATAAATGCCTTTTAAAATCCACGGAAGGTGAGCGACTCAATTTTTCTCCAGTTTGATATATTGAGGCTCGGTCCCGCCTCGAGTTACGCTCCTCCACTAAGAGCGCCGAACTTTGCCCGAACCTGGACCGTTTTTGATGTAAGCGAAAGCAATAAGGGCATTCGAGCAGCCTCCATGGACTGGACCTTGGAAAGGTCCCCAGCAGCCTGAAAAGCGTCATGCGAGGAGTACGTGAAAATCATCTTGCAGCATGAGAAATATGGCATTAATTACTGTGGAAAGGTAGCAGCATACTAAAAATACCAGCACACCCTTAGGGACAGACAGCCTTGCGAGGCGACCACCAGAGGGCAGAACTCTCATAAATAACACTTGTGTTGGGGCAGCTGTTTCACCTTTAACATGCCGTGGCGTCCTCCTACTTTGATAAAATTCAGTGTCTGACCGAAATGCATCAGGAATTGCCATCCCTGCAAACGGCAAAGCAAAAAAATGCCTTTTAAACTCCACAGAAGGTGAGCGACTCAATTTTTCTCCAGGAGAGGAACCAGTTTGATATATTGAGGCTCGGTCCTGCCTCGAGTTACGCTCCTCCACTAAGAGCGCCGAACATTGCCCGAACCTGGACCGTTTTTGATGTAAGCGAAAGCATTAAGGGCATTCGAGCAGCCTCCAAGGACAGGACCTTGGAAAGGTCCCCAGCAGCCTGAAAAGCGGCATGTGGGGAGTCCGTGAAAATCTTCTTGCAGCATGAGAAATACGGCATAAATTACTGTGGAAAGGTAACAGCGTACTACAAATACCAGCACACCGTGAGGGACAGCCAGCCTTGCGAGGCGACCACCAGAGGGCAGAACTCTCCTAAATAACACTCGTGTTGGGGCAGCTGTTTTACCTTTAACATGCCGTGGCGTCCTCCTCCTTTGATAAAGGTCAGTGTCTGACCGAAATGCATCAGGAATTGCCATGCCTGCAAGCGGCAAAGCAAATAAATCCCTTTTAAAATCCATGGAAGGTGAGCGACTCAATTTTTCTCTAGGAGAGGAACCAGTTTGATATATTGAGGCTCGGTCCCGCCTCGAGTTACGCTTCTCCACTAAGAGCGCCGAACATTGCCCAAACCTGGACCGTTTTTGATGTAAGGTAAAGCATTAAGGGCATTTGAGCAGCCTCCAAGGACTGGACCTTGGAAAGGTCCCCAGCAGCCTGAAAAGCGGCATGCGGGGAGTCTGTGAAAATCATCTTGCAGCTTGAGAAATACGGCATTAATTACTGTGGAAAGGTAGCAGCGTACTACAAATACCAGCACACCCTGAGGGACAGCCAGCATCGCGAGGCGACCACCAGAGGCAGAACTCTCATAAATAACACTCGTGTTGGGGCAGCTGTTTCACCTTTAACATGCCATTGCGTCCTTCTCCTTTGATAAAGGTCAGTGTCTGACCGAAATGCATCAGGAATTGCCATCCCTGCAAGCGGCAAAGCAAATAAATGCCTTTTAAAATCCACGCAAGGTGAGCGACTCAATTTTTCTCCCGGAGAGGAACCAGTTTGATATATTGAGGCTCGGTCCCGCCTCGAGTTACGCTCCTCCACTAAGAGCGCCGAACATTGCCCGAACCTGGACCGTTTTTGATGTAAGCGAAAGCATTGAGGGCATTCGAGCAGCCTCCATGGACTGGACCTTGGAAAGGTCCCCAGCAGCCTGAAAAGCGGCATGCGAGGAGTACGTGAAAATCATCTTGCAGCATGAGAAATACGGCATTAATTACTGTGGAAAGGTAGCAGTGTACTACAAATACCAGCACACCCTGAGGGACAGCCAGCTTTGCGAGGCGACCACCAGAGGCAGAACTCTCATAAATAACACTCGTGTTGGGGCAGCTGTTTCACCTTTAACATGACGTGGCGTCCTCCTCCTTTGATAAAGGTCAGTGTCTGACCGAAATGCATCAGGAATTGCCATCCCTGCAAGCGGCAAAGCAAATAAATGCCTTTTAAAATCCACGGAAGGTGAGCGACTCAATTTTTCTCCATGAAAGGAACCAGTTTGATATATTGAGGCTCGGTCCCGCCTCGAGTTACGCTCCTCCACTAAGAGCGCCGAACATTGCCCGAACCTGGACCGTCTTTGATGTAAGCAAAAGCATTAAGGGCATTCGAGCAGCCTCCAAGGGCTGGACCTTGGAAAGGTTCCCAGCAGCCTGAAAAGCGGCATGCGGGGAGTCTGTGAAAATCATCTTGCAGCATGAGAAATGCGGCATTAATTACTGTGGAAAGGTAGCAGCGTACTACAAATACCAGCACACACTGAGGGACAGCCATCCTTGCGAGGCGACCACCAGAGGACAGAACTCTCATAAATAACACTCGTGTTGGGGCAGCTGTTTCACCTTTAACATGCCGTGGCGTCCTCCTCCTTTGATAAAGGTCAATGTCTGACCGAAATGCATCAGGAATTGCCATCCCTGCAAGCGGCCAAGCAAATAAATGCCTTTTAAAATCCACGGAAAGTGAGCGCTCAATTTTTCTCCAGGAGAGGAACCAGTTTGATATATTGAGGTTCGGTCCCGCCTCGAGTTACGCTCCCCCACTAAGAGCGCCGAACATTGCCCGAACCTGGACCGTTTTTGATGTAAGCGAAAGCATTAAGGACATTCGAGCAGCTTCCAAGGACTGGACCTTGGAAAGGTCCCCAGCAGCCTGAAAAGCGGCATGCGGGGAGTCCGTGAAAATCATCTTGCAGCATGAGAAATACGGCATTAATTACTGTGGAAAGGTAGCACCATACTACAAACACCAGCACACCCTGAGGGTCAGCCAGCCTTGCGAGGCGACCACCAGAGGGCAGAACTCTCATAAATAACACTTGTGTTGGGGCAGCTGTTTCACAGTTAACATGCCGTGGCGTCCTCCTCCTTTGATAAAGGTCAGTGTCTGACCGAAATGCATCAGGAATTGCCATCCCTGCAAGCGGCAAAGCAAATAAATGCCTTTTAAAATCCAGGGAAGGTGAGCGACTCAATTTTTCTCCAGGAGAGGAACCAGTTTGATATATTGAGGCTCGGTCCCGCCTCGAGTTACGCTCCTCCACTAAGAGCGCCGAACATTGCCCGAACCTGCACCGTTTTTGATGTAAGCAAAAGCATTAAGGGCATTCGAGCAGCCTCCAAGGACTGGACCTTGGAAAGGTCCCCAGCAGTCTGAAAAGCGGCATGCCGGGAGTCCGTGAAAATCATCTTGCAGCATTAACATGCCGTGGAGTCCTCCTCCTTTGATAAAGGTCAGTGTCTGACCGAAATGCATCAGGAATTGCCATCCCTGCAAGTGGCAAAGCAAATAAATGTCTTTTAAAATCCACGGAAGGTGAGCGACTCAATTTTTCTCCAGTTTGATATATTGAGGCTCGGTCCCGCCTCGAGTTACGCTCCTCCACTAAGAGCGCCGAACATTGCCCAAACCTGGACCGTTTTTGATGTGAGCGAAAGCATTAAGGGCATTCGAGCAGCCTCCAAGGACTGGACCTTGGAAAGGTCCCCAGCAGCCTGAAAAGCGGCATGCGGGGAGTCCGTGAAAATCATCTTGCAGCATGAGAAATACGGCATTAATTACTATGGAAAGGTAGCAGCGTAGTACAAATACCAGCACACCCTGAGGGACAGCCAGCCTTGCCAGGCGACCACCAGAGGGCAGAACTCTCATAAATAACACTCGTGTTGGGGCAGCTGTTTCACCTTTAACATGCCGTGGCGTCCTCCTCCTTTAATAAAGGTCAGTGTCTGACCGAAATGCATCAGGAATTGCCATCCCTGTAAGTGGCAAAGCAAATAAATGCCTTTTAAAATCCACGGAAGGTGAGCGACTCAATTTTTCTCCAGTTTGATATATTGAGGCTCGGTCCCGCCTCGAGTTACGCTCCTCCACTAAGAGCGCCGAACATTGCCCGAACCTGGACCGTTTTTGATGTAAGCGAAAGTATTAAGGGCATTCGAGCAGCCTCCAAGGAAAAGGACCTTGGAAAGGTCCCCAGCAGCCTGAAAAGCGGCATGTGGGGAGTCCGTGAAAATCTTCTTGCAGCATGAGAAATACGGCATAAATTACTGAGGAAAGGTAGCAGCGTACTACAAATACCAGCACACCGTGAGGGACAGCCAGCCTTGCGAGGCGACCACCAGAGGGCAGAACTCTCATAAATAACACTCGTGTTGGGGCAGCTGTTTTACCTTTAACATGCCGTGGCGTCCTCCTCCTTTGATAAAGGTCAGTGTCTGACCGAAATGTATCAGGAATTGCCATGCCTGCAAGCGGCAAAGAAAATAAATCCCTTTTAAAATCCACGGAAGGTGAGCGACTCAATTTTTCTCCAGGAGAGGAACCAGTTTGATATATTGAGGCTCGGTCCCGCCTCGAGTTACGCTTCTCCACTAAGAGCGCCGAACATTGCCCAAACCTGGACCGTTTTTGATGTAAGGTAAAGCATTAAGGGCATTTGAGCAGCCTCCAAGGACTGGACCTTGGAAAGGTCCCCAGCAGCCTGAAAAGCGGCATGCGGGGAGTCTGTGAAAATCATCTTGCAGCTTGAGAAATACGGCATTAATTACTGTGGAAAGGTAGCAGCGTACTACAAATACCAGCACACCCTGAGGGACAGCCAGCATCGCGAGGCGACCACCAGAGGCAGAACTCTCATAAATAACACTCGTGTTGGGGCAGCTGTTTTACCTTTAACATGCCGTGGCGTCCTACTCTTTTGATAAAGGTCAGTGTCTGACCAAAATGCATCAGGAATTGCCATCCCTGCAAGTGGCAAAGCAAATAAATGTCTTTTAAAATCCACGGAAGGTGAGCGACTCAATTTTTCTCCAGTTTGATATATTGAGGCTCGGTCCCGCCTCGAGTTACGCTCCTCCACTAAGAGCGCCGAACATTGCCCGAACCTGGACCGTTTTTGATGTAAGCGAATGCAATAAGGGCATTCGAGCAGCCTCCAAGGACTGGACCTTGGAAAGGTCCCCAGCAGCCTGAAAAGCGTCATGCGAGGAGTACGTGAAAATCATCTTGCAGCATGAGAAATATGGCATTAATTACTGTGGAAAGGTAGCAGCATACTACAAATACCAGCACACCCTGAGGGACAGACAGCCTTGCGAGGCGACCACCAGAGGGCAGAACTCTCATAAATAACACTCGTGTTGGGGCAGCTGTTTCACCTTTAACATGCCGTGGCGTCCTCATACTTTGATAAAATTCAGTGTCTGACCGAAATGCATCAGGAATTGCCATCCCTGCAAGCGGCAAAGCAAAAAAATGCCTTTTAAACTCCACAGAAGGTGAGCGACTCAATTTTTCTCCAGGAGAGGAACCAGTTTGATATATTGAGGCTCGGTCCTGCCTCGAGTTACGCTCCTCCACTAAGAGCGCCGAACATTGCCCGAACCTGGACCGTTTTTGATGTAAGCGAAAGCATTAAGGGCAGTCGAGCAGCCTCCAAGGACTGGACCTTGGAAAGGTCCCCAGCAGCCTGAAAAGCGGCATGCAGGGAGTCCGTGAAAATCATCTTGCAGCATGAGAAATACGGCATTAATTACTGTGGAAAGGTAGCAGCGTACTACAAATACCAGCACACCCTGAGGGACAGCCAGCCTTGCGAGGCGACCACCAGAGGCAGAACTCTCATAAATAACACTCGTATTGGGGCAGCTGTTTTACCTTTAACATGCCGTGGCGTCCTCCTCCTTAGATAAAGGTCAGTGTCTGACCGAAATGCATCAGTAATTGCCATCCCCGCAAGTGGCAAAGCAAATAAATGTTCTTTAAAATCCACGGAAGGTGAGCGACTCAATTTTTCTCCATGAGAGGAACCAGTTTGATATATTAAGGCTCAGTCCCGCCTCGAGTTACGCTCCTCCACTAAAAGCGCCGAACCTGGACCGTTTTTGATGTAAGCAAAAGCATTAAGGGCATTCGAGCCGTCTCCAAGGGCTTGACCTTGGAAAGGTTCCCAGCAGCCTGAAAAGCGGCATGCGGGGAGTCCATGAAAATCATCTTGCAGCATGAGAAATACGGCATTAATTACTATGGAAAGGTAGCAGCGTACTACAAATACCAGCACACCCTGAGGGACAGCCAGCCTTGCGAGGCGACCACCAGAGGGCAGAACTCTCATAAATACCACTCGTGTTGGGGCAGCTGTTTCACCTTTAACATGCCGTGGCGTCCTCCTCCTTTGATAAAGGTCAATGTCTGACCGAAATGCATCAGGAATTGCCATGCCTGCAAGCGGCGAAGCAAATAAATGCCTTTTAAAATCCACGGAAGGTGAGCGACTCAATTTTCTCCAGTTTGATATATTGAGGCTCGGTCCCGCCTCGAGTTACGCTCCTCCACTAAGAGCGCCGAACATTGCCCGAACCTGGACCGTTTTTGATGTAAGCGAAAGCATTGAGGGCATTCGAGCAGCCTCCACGGACTGGACCTTGGAAAGGTCCCCAGCAGCCTGAAAAGCGGCATGCGAGGAGTACGTGAAAATCATCTTGCAGCATGAGAAATACGGCATTAATTACTGTGGAAAGGTAGCAGCGTACTACAAATACCAGCACACCCTGAGGGACAGCCAGCATCGCGAGGCGACCACCAGAGGCAGAACTCTCATAAATAACACTCGTGTTGGGGCAGCTGTTTTACCTTTAACATGCCGTGGCGTCCTACTCTTTTGATAAAGGTCAGTGTCTGACCGAAATGCATCAGGAATTGCCATCCCTGCAAGTGGCAAAGCAAATAAATGTCTTTTAAAATCCACGGAAGGTGAGCGACTCAATTTTTCTCCAGTTTGATATATTGAGGCTCGGTCCCGCCTCGAGTTACGCTCCTCCACTAAGAGCGCCGAACATTGCCCGAACCTGGACCATTTTTGATGTAAGCGAAAGCAATAAGGGCATTCGAGCAGCCTCCAAGGACTGGACCTTGGAAAGGTCCCCAGCAGCCTGAAAAGCGTCATGCGAGGAGTACGTGAAAATCATCTTGCAGCATGAGAAATATGGCATTAATTACTGTGGAAAGGTAGCAGCATACTACAAATACCAACACACCCTGAGGGACAGACAGCCTTGCGAGGCGACCACCAGAGGGCAGAACTCTCATAAATAACACTCGTGTTGGGGCAGCTGTTTCACCTTTAACATGCCGTGGCTTCCTCCTACTTTGATAAAATTCAGTGTCTGACCGAAATGCATCAGGAATTGCCATCCCTGCAAGCGGCAAAGCAAAAAAATGCCTTTTAAACTCCACAGAAGGTGAGCGACTCAATTTTTCTCCAGGAGGGGAACCAGTTTGATATATTGAGGCTCGGTCCTGCCTCGAGTTACGCTCCTCCACTAAGAGCGCCGAACATTGCCCGAACCTGGATCGTTTTTGATGTAAGCAAAAGCATTAAGGGCAGTCGAGCAGCCTCCAAGTACTGGACCTTGGAAAGGTCCCCAGCAACCTGAAAAGCGGCATGCAGGGAGTCCGTGAAAATCATCTTGCAGCATGAGAAATACGGCATTAATTACTGTGGAAAGGTAGCAGCGTACTACAAATACCAGCACACCCTGAGGGACAGCCAGCCTTGCGAGGCGACCACCAGAGGCAGAACTCTCATAAATAACACTCGTATTGGGGCAGCTGTTTTACCTTTAACATGCCGTGGCGTCCTCCTCCTTTGATAAAGGTCAGTGTCTGACCGAAATGCATCAGTAATTGCCATCCCCGCAAGTGGCAAAGCAAATAAATGTTCTTTAAAATCCACGGAAGGTGAGCGACTCAATTTTCCTCCATGAGAGGAACCAGTTTGATATATTAAGGCTCAGTCCCGCCTCGAGTTACGCTCCTCCACTAAAAGCGCCGAACATTGCCCGAACCTGGACCGTTTTTGATGTAAGCGAAAGCATTAAGGGCATTCGAGCAGCCTCCAAGGGCTTGACCTTGGAAAGGTTCCCAGCAGCCTGAAAAGCGGCATGCGGGGAGTCCATGAAAATCATCTTGCAGCATGAGAAATACGGCATTAATTACTGTGGAAAGGTAGCAGCGTACTACAAATACCAGCACACCCGGAGGGACAGCCAGCCTTGCGAGGCGACCACCAGAGGGCAGAACTCTCATAAATACCACTCGTGTTGAGGCAGCTGTTTCACCTTTAACATGCCGTGGCGTCCTCCTCCTTTGATAAAGGTCAATGTCTGACCGAAATGCATCAGGAATTGCGATCCCTGCAAGTGGCAAAGCAAATAAATGCCTTTTAAAATCCACGGAAGGTGAGCGACTCAATTTTCTCCAGTTTGATATATTGAGGCTCGGTCCCGCCTCGAGTTACGCTCCTCCACTAAGAGCGCCGAACATTGCCCGAACCTGGACCGTTTTTGATGTAAGCGAAAGCATTGAGGGCATTCGAGCAGCCTCCACGGACTGGACCTTGGAAAGGTCCCCAGCAGCCTGAAAAGAGGCATGCGAGGAGTACGTGAAAATCATCTTGCAGCATGAGAAATACGGCATTAATTACTGTGGAAAGGTAGCAGCGTACTACAAATACCAGCACACCCTGAGGGACAGCCAGCCTTGCCAGGCGACCACCAGAGGTCAGAAGTCTCATAAATAACACTCGTGTTGGGGCAGCTGTTTCACCTTTAACATGCCATTGCGTCCTTCTCCTTTGATAAAGGTCAGTGTCTGACCGAAAAGCATCAGGAATTGCCATCCCTGCAAGCGGTAAAGCAATTAAATGCCTTTTAAAATCCACGGAAGGTGAGCGACTCAATTTTTCTCCCGGAGAGGAACCAGTTTGATATATTGAGGCTCGGTCCCGCCTCGAGTTACGCTCCTCCACTAAGAGCGCCGAACATTGCCCGAACCTGGACCGTTTTTGATGTAAGCGAAAGCATTGAGGGCATTCGAGCAGCTTCCAAGGACTGGACCTTGGAAAGGTCCCCAGCAGCCTGAAAAGCGGCATGCGAGGAGTACGTGAAAATCATCTTGCAGCATGAGAAATACGGCATTAATTACTGTGGAAAGGTAGCAGCGTACTACAAATACCAGCACACCCTGAGGGACAGCCAGCCTTGCGAGGCGACCACCAGAGGGCAGAACTCTCATAAATAACACTCGTGTTGGGGTAGCTGTTTCACCTTTAACATGCCGTGGCGTCCTCCTCCTTTGATAAAGGTCAGTGTCTGACCGAAATGCATCAGGAATTGCCATCCCTGTCAGCGGCAAAGCAAGTAAATGCCTTTTAAAATCCACGGAAGGTGAGCGACTCAATTTTTCTCCAGGAGAGGAACCAGTTTGATATATTGAGGCTCGGTCCCGCCTCGAGTTACGCTCCTCCACTAAGAGCCCCGAACATTGCCTGAACCTGGACCGTTTTTGATGTAAGCGAAAGCATTAAGGGAATTCGAGCAGCCTTCAAGGACTGGACCTTGGAAAGGTCCCCAGCAGCCTGAAAAGCGACATGCGGGGAGTCCGTGAAAATCATCTTGCAGCATGAGAAATACGGCATCAATTACTGTGGAAAGGTAGCAGTGTACTACAAATACCAGCACACCCTGAGGGACAGCCAGCTTTGCGAGGCGACCACCAGAGACAGAACTCTCATAAATAACACTCGTGTTGGGGCAGCTGTTTCACCTTTAACATGACGTGGCATCCTCCTCCTTTGATAACGGTCAGTGTCTGACCGAAATGCATCAGGAATTGCCATCCCTGCAAGCGGCAAAGCAAATAAATGCTTTTTAAAATCCACGGAAGGTGAGCGACTCAATTTTTCTCCATGAGAGGAACCAGTTTGATATATTGAGGCTCGGTCCCGCCTCGAGTTACGCTCCTCCACTAAGAGCGCCGAACATTGCCCGAACCTGGACCGTCTTTGATGTGAGCGAAAGCATTAAGGGAATTCGAGCAGCCTTCAAGGACTGGACCTTGGAAAGGTCCCCAGCAGCCTGAAAAGCGGCATGCGGGGAGTCCGTGAAAATCATCTTGCAGCATGAGAAATACGGCATTAATTACTGTGGAAAGGTAGCAGCATACTACAAATACCAGCACACCCTGAGGGACAGCCAGCCTTGCGAGGCGACCACCAGAGGGCAGAACTCTCATAAATAACACTCGTGTTGGGGCAGCTGTTTCACCTTTAACATGCCGTGGCGTCCTCCTCCTTTGATAAAGGTCAGTGTCTGACCGAAATGCATCAGGAATTGCCATCCCTGCAAGCGGCAAAGCAAATAAATGCCTTTTAAAATCCACAGAAGATGAGCGACTCAATTTTTCTCCAGGAGAGGAACCAGTTTGATATATTGAGGCTCGGTCCCGCATCAAGTTATGCTCCTCCACTAAGAGCGCCGAACATTGCCCGAACCTGGACCGTTTTTGCAGTAAGCGAAAGCATTAAGGGCATTCGAGCAGCCTCCAAGGACTGGACCTTGGAAAGGTCCCCAGCAGCCTGAAAAGCGGCATGCGGGGAGTCCGTGAAAATCATCTTGCAGCATGAGAAATACGGCATTAATTACTGTGGAAAGGTAGCAGCGTACTACAAATACCAGCACACCCTGAGGGACAGCTAGCCTTGCCAGGCGACCACCAGAGGGCAGAACTTTCATAAATAACACTCGGGTTGGGGCAGCTGTTTTACCTTTCACATGCCGTGGCGTCCTCCTCCTTTAATAAAGGTCAGTGTCTGACCGAAAAACATCAGGAATTGCCATCCCTGCAAGCGGCAAAGCAAATAAATACCTTTTAAAATCCACGGAAGGTAAGCGACTCAATTTTTCTCCAGGAGAGGAACCAGTTTGATATATTGAGGCTCGGTCCCGCCTCGAGTTACGCTCCTCCACTAAGAGTGCCGAACATTGCCCGAATCTGGACCGTTTTTGATGTAAGCGAAAGCATTAAGGGCATTCGAACAGCCTCCAAGGACTGGACCTTGGAAAGGTCCCTAGCAGCCTGAAAAGCGGCATGCGGGGATTCCGTGAAAATTATCTTGCAGCATGAGAAATACGGCATTAATTATTGTGGAAAGGTAGCAGCGTACTACAAATACCAGCACACCCTGAGGGACAGCCAGCCTTGCCAGGCGACCACCAGAGGGCAGAACTCTCATAAATAACACTCGTGTTGGGGCAGCTGTTTCACCTTTAACATGCCGTGGCGTCCTCCTCCTTTAATAAAGGTCAGTGTCTGACCGAAATGCATCAGGAATTGCCATCCCTGTAAGTGGCAAAGCAAATAAATGCCTTTTAAAATCCACGGAAGGTGAGCGACTCAATTTTTCTCCAGTTTGATATATTGAGGCTCGGTCCCGCCTCGAGTTACGCTCCTCCACTAAGAGCGCCGAACTTTGCCCGAACCTGGACCGTTTTTGATGTAAGCGAAAGCAATAAGGGCATTCGAGCAGCCTCCATGGACTGGACCTTGGAAAGGTCCCCAGCAGCCTGAAAAGCGTCATGCGAGGAGTACGTGAAAATCATCTTGCAGCATGAGAAATATGGCATTAATTACTGTGGAAAGGTAGCAGCATACTAAAAATACCAGCACACCCTTAGGGACAGACAGCCTTGCGAGGCGACCACCAGAGGGCAGAACTCTCATAAATAACACTTGTGTTGGGGCAGCTGTTTCACCTTTAACATGCCGTGGCGTCCTCCTACTTTGATAAAATTCAGTGTCTGACCGAAATGCATCAGGAATTGCCATCCCTGCAAACGGCAAAGCAAAAAAATGCCTTTTAAACTCCACAGAAGGTGAGCGACTCAATTTTTCTCCAGGAGAGGAACCAGTTTGATATATTGAGGCTCGGTCCTGCCTCGAGTTACGCTCCTCCACTAAGAGCGCCGAACATTGCCCGAACCTGGACCGTTTTTGATGTAAGCGAAAGCATTAAGGGCATTCGAGCAGCCTCCAAGGACAGGACCTTGGAAAGGTCCCCAGCAGCCTGAAAAGCGGCATGTGGGGAGTCCGTGAAAATCTTCTTGCAGCATGAGAAATACGGCATAAATTACTGTGGAAAGGTAACAGCGTACTACAAATACCAGCACACCGTGAGGGACAGCCAGCCTTGCGAGGCGACCACCAGAGGGCAGAACTCTCATAAATAACACTCGTGTTGGGGCAGCTGTTTTACCTTTAACATGCCGTGGCGTCCTCCTCCTTTGATAAAGGTCAGTGTCTGACCGAAATGCATCAGGAATTGCCATGCCTGCAAGCGGCAAAGCAAATAAATCCCTTTTAAAATCCATGGAAGGTGAGCGACTCAATTTTTCTCTAGGAGAGGAACCAGTTTGATATATTGAGGCTCGGTCCCGCCTCGAGTTACGCTTCTCCACTAAGAGCGCCGAACATTGCCCAAACCTGGACCGTTTTTGATGTAAGGTAAAGCATTAAGGGCATTTGAGCAGCCTCCAAGGACTGGACCTTGGAAAGGTCCCCAGCAGCCTGAAAAGCGGCATGCGGGGAGTCTGTGAAAATCATCTTGCAGCTTGAGAAATACGGCATTAATTACTGTGGAAAGGTAGCAGCGTACTACAAATACCAGCACACCCTGAGGGACAGCCAGCATCGCGAGGCGACCACCAGAGGCAGAACTCTCATAAATAACACTTGTGTTGGGGCAGCTGTTTTACCTTTAACATGCCGTGGCGTCCTACTCTTTTGATAAAGGTCAGTGTCTGACCGAAATGCATCAGGAATTGCCATCCCTGCAAGTGGCAAAGCAAATAAATGTCTTTTAAAATCCACGGAAGGTGAGCGACTCAATTTTTCTCCAGTTTGATATATTGAGGCTCGGTCCCGCCTCGAGTTACGCTCCTCCACTAAGAGCGCCGAACATTGCCCGAACCTGGACCGTTTTTGATGTAAGCGAAAGCAATAAGAGCATTCGAGCAGCCTCCAAGGACTGGACCTTGGAAAGGTCCCCAGCAGCCTGAAAAGCGTCATGCGAGGAGTACGTGAAAATCATCTTGCAGCATGAGAAATATGGCATTAATTACTGTGGAAAGGTAGCAGCATACTACAAATACCAGCACACCCTGAGGGACAGACAGCCTTGCGAGGCGACCACCAGAGGGCAGAACTCTCATAAATAACACTCTTGTTGGGGCAGCTGTTTCACCTTTAACATGCCGTAGCGTCCTCCTACTTTGATAAAATTCAGTGTCTGACCGAAATGCATCAGGAATTGCCATCCCTGCAAGCGGCAAAGCAAAAAAATGCCTTTTAAACTCCACAGAAGGTGAGCGACTCAATTTTTCTCCAGGAGAGGAACCAGTTTGATATATTGAGGCTCGGTCCTGCCTCGAGTTACGCTCCTCCACTAAGAGCGCCAAACATTGCCCGAACCTGGACCCTTTTTAATGTAAGCGAAAGCATTAAGGGCATTCGAGCAGCCTCCAAGGGCTTGACCTTGGAAAGGTTCCCAGCAGCCTGAAAAGCGGCATGCGGGGAGTCCATGAAAATCATCTTGCAGCATGAGAAATACGGCATTAATTACTGTGGAAAGGTAGCAGCGTACTACAAATACCAGCACACCCTGAGGGACAGCCAGCCTTGCGAGGCGACCACCAGAGGGCAGAACTCTCATAAATACCACTCGTGTTGGGGCAGCTGTTTCACCTTTAACATGCCGTGGCGTCCTCCTCCTTTGATAAAGGTCAATGTCTGACCGAAATGCATCAGGAATTGCCATCCCTGCAAGCGGCAAAGCAAATAAATGCCTCTTAAAATCCACGGAAGGTGAGCGACTCAATTTTCTCCAGTTTGATATATTGAGGCTCGGTCCCGCCTCGAGTTACGCTCCTCCACTAAGAGCGCCGAACATTGCCCGAACCTGGACCGTTTTTGATGTAAGCGAAAGCATTGAGGGCATTCGAGCAGCCTCCACGGACTGGACCTTGGAAAGGTCCCCAGCAGCCTGAAAAGCGGCATGCGAGGAGTACGTGAAAATCATCTTGCAGCATGAGAAATACGGCATTAATTACTGTGGAAAGGTAGCAGCGTACTACAAATACCAGCACACCCTGAGGGACAGCCAGCCTTGCCAGGCGACCACCAGAGGTCAGAAGTCTCATAAATAACACTCGTGTTGGGGCAGCTGTTTCACCTTTAACATGCCATTGCGTCCTTCTCCTTTGATAAAGGTCAGTGTCTGACCGAAATGCATCAGGAATTGCCATCCCTGCAAGCGGCAAAGCAAATAAATGCCTTTTAAAATCCACGCAAGGTGAGCGACTCAATTTTTCTCCCGGAGAGGAACCAGTTTGATATATTGAGGCTCGGTCCCGCCTCGAGTTACGCTCCTCCACTAAGAGCGCCGAACATTGCCCGAACCTGGACCGTTTTTGATGTAAGCGAAAGCATTGAGGGCATTCGAGCAGCCTCCATGGACTGGACCTTGGAAAGGTCCCCAGCAGCCTGAAAAGCGGCATGCGAGGAGTACGTGAAAATCATCTTGCAGCATGAGAAATACGGCATTAATTACTGTGGAAAGGTAGCAGTGTACTACAAATACCAGCACACCCTGAGGGACAGCCAGCTTTGCGAGGCGACCACCAGAGGCAGAACTCTCATAAATAACACTCGTGTTGGGGCAGCTGTTTCACCTTTAACATGACGTGGCATCCTCCTCCTTTGATAAAGGTCAGTGTCTGACCGAAATGCATCAGGAATTGCCATCCCTGCAAGCGGCAAAGCAAATAAATGCCTTTTAAAATCCACGGAAGGTGAGCGACTCAATTTTTCTCCATGAAAGGAACCAGTTTGATATATTGAGGCTCGGTCCCGCCTCGAGTTACGCTCCTCCACTAAGAGTGCCGAACATTGCCCGAACCTGGACCGTCTTTGATGTAAGCAAAAGCATTAAGGGCATTCGAGCAGCCTCCAAGGGCTGGACCTTGGAAAGGTTCCCAGCAGCCTGAAAAGCGGCATGCGGGGAGTCTGTGAAAATCATCTTGCAGCATGAGAAATGCGGCATTAATTACTGTGGAAAGGTAGCAGCGTACTACAAATACCAGCACACACTGAGGGACAGCCATCCTTGCGAGGCGACCACCAGAGGGCAGAACTCTCATAAATAACACTCGTGTTGGGGCAGCTGTTTCACCTTTAACATGCCGTGGCGTCCTCCTTCTTTGATAAAGGTCAATGTCTGACCGAAATGCATCAGGAATTGCCATCCCTGCAAGCGGCCAAGCAAATAAATGCCTTTTAAAATCCACGGAAAGTGAGCGCTCAATTTTTCTCCAGGAGAGGAACCAGTTTGATATATTGAGGTTCGGTCCCGCCTCGAGTTACGCTCCCCCACTAAGAGCGCCGAACATTGCCCGAACCTGGACCGTTTTTGATGTAAGCGAAAGCATTAAGGACATTCGAGCAGCTTCCAAGGACTGGACCTTGGAAAGGTCCCCAGCAGCCTGAAAAGCGGCATGCGGGGAGTCCGTGAAAATCATCTTGCAGCATGAGAAATACGGCATTAATTACTGTGGAAAGGTAGCACCATACTACAAACACCAGCACACCCTGAGGGACAGCCAGCCTTGCGAGGCGACCACCAGAGGGCAGAACTCTCATAAATAACACTTGTGTTGGGGCAGCTGTTTCACAGTTAACATGCCGTGGCGTCCTCCTCCTTTGATAAAGGTCAGTGTCTGACCGAAATGCATCAGGAATTGCCATCCCTGCAAGCGGCAAAGCAAATAAATGCCTTTTAAAATCCAGGGAAGGTGAGCGACTCAATTTTTCTCCAGGAGAGGAACCAGTTTGATATATTGAGGCTCGGTCCCGCCTCGAGTTACGCTCCTCCACTAAGAGCGCCGAACATTGCCCGAACCTGCACCGTTTTTGATGTAAGCAAAAGCATTAAGGGCATTCGAGCAGCCTCCAAGGACTGGACCTTGGAAAGGTCCCCAGCAGTCTGAAAAGCGGCATGCCGGGAGTCCGTGAAAATCATCTTGCAGCATTAACATGCCGTGGAGTCCTCCTCCTTTGATAAAGGTCAGTGTCTGACCGAAATGCATCAGGAATTGCCATCCCTGCAAGTGGCAAAGCAAATAAATGTCTTTTAAAATCCACGGAAGGTGAGCGACTCAATTTTTCTCCAGTTTGATATATTGAGGCTCGGTCCCGCCTCGAGTTACGCTCCTCCACTAAGAGCGCCGAACATTGCCCAAACCTGGACCGTTTTTGATGTGAGCGAAAGCATTAAGGGCATTCGAGCAGCCTCCAAGGACTGGACCTTGGAAAGGTCCCCAGCAGCCTGAAAAGCGGCATGCGGGGAGTTCGTGAAAATCATCTTGCAGCATGAGAAATACGGCATTAATTACTATGGAAAGGTAGCAGCGTAGTACAAATACCAGCACACCCTGAGGGACAGCCAGCCTTGCCAGGCGACCACCAGAGGGCAGAACTCTCATAAATAACACTCGTGTTGGGGCAGCTGTTTCACCTTTAACATGCCGTGGCGTCCTCCTCCTTTAATAAAGGTCAGTGTCTGACCGAAATGCATCAGGAATTGCCATCCCTGTAAGTGGCAAAGCAAATAAATGCCTTTTAAAATCCACGGAAGGTGAGCGACTCAATTTTTCTCCAGTTTGATATATTGAGGCTCGGTCCCGCCTCGAGTTACGCTCCTCCACTAAGAGCGCCGAACATTGCCCGAACCTGGACCGTTTTTGATGTAAGCGAAAGTATTAAGGGCATTCGAGCAGCCTCCAAGGAAAAGGACCTTGGAAAGGTCCCCAGCAGCCTGAAAAGCGGCATGTGGGGAGTCCGTGAAAATCTTCTTGCAGCATGAGAAATACGGCATAAATTACTGAGGAAAGGTAGCAGCGTACTACAAATACCAGCACACCGTGAGGGACAGCCAGCCTTGCGAGGCGACCACCAGAGGGCAGAACTCTCATAGATAACACTCGTGTTGGGGCAGCTGTTTTACCTTTAACATGCCGTGGCGTCCTCCTCCTTTGATAAAGGTCAGTGTCTGACCGAAATGTATCAGGAATTGCCATGCCTGCAAGCGGCAAAGAAAATAAATCCCTTTTAAAATCCACAGAAGGTGAGCGACTCAATTTTTCTCCAGGAGAGGAACCAGTTTGATATATTGAGGCTCGGTCCCGCCTCGAGTTACGCTTCTCCACTAAGAGCGCCGAACATTGCCCAAACCTGGACCGTTTTTGATGTAAGGTAAAGCATTAAGGGCATTTGAGCAGCCTCCAAGGACTGGACCTTGGAAAGGTCCCCAGCAGCCTGAAAAGCGGCATGCGGGGAGTCTGTGAAAATCATCTTGCAGCTTGAGAAATACGGCATTAATTACTGTGGAAAGGTAGCAGCGTACTACAAATACCAGCACACCCTGAGGGACAGCCAGCATCGCGAGGCGACCACCAGAGGCAGAACTCTCATAAATAACACTCGTGTTGGGGCAGCTGTTTTACCTTTAACATGCCGTGGCGTCCTACTCTTTTGATAAAGGTCAGTGTCTGACCAAAATGCATCAGGAATTGCCATCCCTGCAAGTGGCAAAGCAAATAAATGTCTTTTAAAATCCACGGAAGGTGAGCGACTCAATTTTTCTCCAGTTTGATATATTGAGGCTCGGTCCCGCCTCGAGTTACGCTCCTCCACTAAGAGCGCCGAACATTGCCCGAACCTGGACCGTTTTTGATGTAAGCGAATGCAATAAGGGCATTCGAGCAGCCTCCAAGGACTGGACCTTGGAAAGGTCCCCAGCAGCCTGAAAAGCGTCATGCGAGGAGTACGTGAAAATCATCTTGCAGCATGAGAAATATGGCATTAATTACTGTGGAAAGGTAGCAGCATACTACAAATACCAGCACACCCTGAGGGACAGACAGCCTTGCGAGGCGACCACCAGAGGGCAGAACTCTCATAAATAACACTCGTGTTGGGGCAGCTGTTTCACCTTTAACATGCCGTGGCGTCCTCATACTTTGATAAAATTCAGTGTCTGACCGAAATGCATCAGGAATTGCCATCCCTGCAAGCGGCAAAGCAAAAAAATGCCTTTTAAACTCCACAGAAGGTGAGCGACTCAATTTTTCTCCAGGAGAGGAACCAGTTTGATATATTGAGGCTCGGTCCTGCCTCGAGTTACGCTCCTCCACTAAGAGCGCCGAACATTGCCCGAACCTGGAGCGTTTTTGATGTAAGCGAAAGCATTAAGGGCAGTCGAGCAGCCTCCAAGGACTGGACCTTGGAAAGGTCCCCAGCAGCCTGAAAAGCAGCATGCAGGGAGTCCGTGAAAATCATCTTGCAGCATGAGAAATACGGCATTAATTACTGTGGAAAGGTAGCAGCGTACTACAAATACCAGCACACCCTGAGGGACAGCCAGCCTTGCGAGGCGACCACCAGAGGCAGAACTCTCATAAATAACACTCGTATTGGGGCAGCTGTTTTACCTTTAACATGCCGTGGCGTCCTCCTCCTTAGATAAAGGTCAGTGTCTGACCGAAATGCATCAGTAATTGCCATCCCCGCAAGTGGCAAAGCAAATAAATGTTCTTTAAAATCCACGGAAGGTGAGCGACTCAATTTTTCTCCATGAGAGGAACCAGTTTGATATATTAAGGCTCAGTCCCGCCTCGAGTTACGCTCCTCCACTAAAAGCGCCGAACCTGGACCGTTTTTGATGTAAGCAAAAGCATTAAGGGCATTCGAGCAGCCTCCAAGGGCTTGACCTTGGAAAGGTTCCCAGCAGCCTGAAAAGCGGCATGCGGGGAGTCCATGAAAATCATCTTGCAGCATGAGAAATACGGCATTAATTACTATGGAAAGGTAGCAGCGTACTACAAATACCAGCACACCCTGAGGGACAGCCAGCCTTGCGAGGCGACCACCAGAGGGCAGAACTCTCATAAATACCACTCGTGTTGGGGCAGCTGTTTCACCTTTAACATGCCGTGGCGTCCTCCTCCTTTTATAAAGGTCAATGTCTGACCGAAATGCATCAGGAATTGCCATGCCTGCAAGAGGCAGAGCAAATAAATGCCTTTTAAAATCCACGGAAGGTGAGCGACTCAATTTTCTCCAGTTTGATATATTGAGGCTCGGTCCCGCCTCGAGTTACGCTCCTCCACTAAGAGCGCCGAACATTGCCCGAACCTGGACCGTTTTTGATGTAAGCGAAAGCATTGAGGGCATTCGAGCAGCCTCCAAGGACTGGACCTTGGAAAGGTCCCCAGCAGCCTGAAAAGCGGCATGCGAGGAGTACGTGAAAATCATCTTGCAGCATGAGAAATACGGCATTAATTACTGTGGAAAGGTAGCAGCGTACTACAAATACCAGCACACCCTGAGGGACAGACAGCCTTGCGAGGCGACCACCAGAGGGCAGAACTCTCATAAATAACACTCGTGTTGGGGCAGCTGTTTCACCTTTAACATGCCGTGGCGTCCTCCTACTTTGATAAAATTCAGTGTCTGACCGAAATGCATCAGGAATTGCCATCCCTGCAAGCGGCAAAGCAAAAAAATGCCTTTTAAACTCCACAGAAGGTGAGCGACTCAATTTTTCTCCAGGAGAGGAACCAGTTTGATATATTGAGGCTCGGTCCTGCCTCGAGTTACGCTCCTCCACTAAGAGCGCCGAACATTGCCCGAACCTGGACCGTTTTTGATGTAAGCGAAAGCATTAAGGGCAGTCGAGCAGCCTCCAAGGACTGGACCTTGGAAAGGTCCCCAGCAACCTGAAAAGCGGCATGCAGGGAGTCCGTGAAAATCATCTTGCAGCATGAGAAATACGGCATTAATTACTGTGGAAAGGTAGCAGCGTACTACAAATACCAGCACACCCTGAGGGACAGCCAGCCTTGCGAGGCGACCACCAGAGGCAGAACTCTCATAAATAACACTCGTATTGGGGCAGCTGTTTTACCTTTAACATGCCGTGGCGTCCTCCTCCTTTGATAAAGGTCAGTGTCTGACCGAAATGCATCAGTAATTGCCATCCCCGCAAGTGGAAAAGCAAATAAATGTTCTTTAAAATCCACGGAAGGTGAGCGACTCAATTTTTCTCCGTGAGAGGAACCAGTTTGATATATTAAGGCTCAGTCCCGCCTCGAGTTACGCTCCTCCACTAAAAGCGCCGAACATTGCCCGAACCTGGACCGTTTTTGATGTAAGCGAAAGCATTGAGGGCATTCGAGCAGCCTCCAAGGGCTTGACCTTGGAAAGGTTCCCAGCAGCCTGAAAAGCGGCATGCGGGGAGTCCATGAAAATCATCTTGCAGCATGAGAAATACGGCATTAATTACTATGGAAAGGTAGCAGCGTACTACAAATACCAGCACACCCTGAGGGACAGCCAGCCTTGCGAGGCGACCACCAGAGGGCAGAACTCTCATAAATACCACTTGTGTTGGGGCAGCTGTTTCACCTTTAACATGCCGTGGCGTCCTCCTCCTTTGATAAAGGTCAATGTCTGACCGAAATGCATCAGGAATTGCCATGCCTGCAAGCGGCAAAGCAAATAAATGCCTTTTAAAATCCACGGAAGGTGAGCGACTCAATTTTCTCCAGTTTGATATATTGAGGCTCGGTCCCGCCTCGAGTTACGCTCCTCCACTAAGAGCGCCGAACATTGCCCGAACCTGGACCGTTTTTGATGTAAGCGAAAGCATTGAGGGCATTCGAGCAGCCTCCACGGACTGGACCTTGGAAAGGTCCCCAGCAGCCTGAAAAGCGGCATGCGAGGAGTACGTGAAAATCATCTTGCAGCATGAGAAATACGGCATTAATTACTGTGGAAAGGTAGCAGCGTACTACAAATACCAGCACACCCTAAGGGACAGCCAGCCTTGCCAGGCGACCACCAGAGGTCAGAAGTCTCATAAATAACACTCGTGTTGGGGCAGCTGTTTCACCTTTAACATGCCATTGCGTCCTTCTCCTTTGATAAAGGTCAGTGTCTGACCAAAATGCATCAGGAATTGCCATCCCTGCAAGCGGCAAAGCAAATAAATGCCTTTTAAAATCCACGCAAGGTGAGCGACTCAATTTTTCTCCCGGAGAGGAACCAGTTTGATATATTGAGGCTCGGTCCCGCCTCGAGTTACGCTCCTCCACTAAGAGCGCCGAACATTGCCCGAACCTGGACCATTTTTGATGTAAGCGAAAGCATTGAGGGCATTCGAGCAGCCTCCAAGGACTGGACCTTGGAAAGGTCCCCAGCAGCCTGAAAAGCGGCATGCGAGGAGTACGTGAAAATCATCTTGCAGCATGAGAAATACGGCATTAATTACTGTGGAAAGGTAGCAGTGTACTACAAATACCAGCACACCCTGAGGGACAGCCAGCTTTGCGAGGCGACCACCAGAGGCAGAACTCTCATAAATAACACTCGTGTTGGGGCAGCTGTTTCACCTTTAACATGACGTGGCATCCTCCTCCTTTGATAAAGGTCAGTGTCTGACCGAAATGCATCAGGAATTGCCATCCCTGCAAGCGGCAAAGCAAATAAATGCCTTTTAAAATCCACGGAAGGTGAGCGACTCAATTTTTCTCCATGAAAGGAACCAGTTTGATATATTGAGGCTCGGTCCCGCCTCGAGTTACGCTCCTCCACTAAGAGCGCCGAACATTGCCCGAACCTGGACCGTCTTTGATGTAAGCAAAAGCATTAAGGGCATTCGAGCAGCCTCCAAGGGCTGGACCTTGGAAAGGTTCCCAGCAGCCTGAAAAGCGGCATGCGGGGAGTCTGTGAAAATCATCTTGCAGCATGAGAAATGCGGCATTAATTACTGTGGAAAGGTAGCAGCGTACTACAAATACCAGCACACACTGAGGGCCAGCCAGCCTTGCGAGGCGACCACCAGAGGGCAGAACTCTCATAAATAACACTCGTGTTGGGGTAGCTGTTTCACCTTTAACATGCCGTGGCGTCCTCCTCCTTTGATAAAAGTCAGTGTCTGACCGAAATGCATCAGGAATTGCCATCCCTGCCAGCGGCAAAGCAAGTAAATGCCTTTTAAAATCCACGGAAGGTGAGCGACTCAATTTTTCTCCAGGAGAGGAACCAGTTTGATATATTGAGGCTCGGTCCCGCCTCGAGTTACGCTCCTCCACTAAGAGCGCCGAACATTGCCTGAACCTGGACCGTTTTTGATGTAAGCGAAAGCATTAAGGGAATTCGAGCAGCCTTCAAGGACTGGACCTTGGAAAGGTCCCTAGCAGCCTGAAAAGCGGCATGCGGGGAGTCCGTGAAAATCATCTTGCAGCATGAGAAATACGGCATTAATTACTATGGAAAGGTAGCAGCGTACTACAAATACCAGCACACCCTGAGGGACAGCCAGCCTTGCGAGGCGACCACCAGAGGGCAGAACTCCCATAAATACCACTCGTGTTGGGGCAGCTGTTTCACCTTTAACATGCCGTGGCGTCCTCCTCCTTTGATAAAGGTCAATGTCTGACCGAAATGCATCAGGAATTGCCATGCCTGCAAGCGGCAAAGCAAATAAATGCCTTTTAAAATCCACGGAAGGTGAGCGACTCAATTTTCTCCAGTTTGATATATTGAGGCTCGGTCCCGCCTCGAGTTACGCTCCTCCACTAAGAGCGCCGAACATTGCCCGAACCTGGACCGTTTTTGATGTAAGCGAAAGCATTGAGGGCATTCGAGCAGCCTCCACGGACTGGACCTTGGAAAGGTCCCCAGCAGCCTGAAAAGCGGCATGCGAGGAGTACGTGAAAATCATCTTGCAGCATGAGAAATACGGCATTAATTACTGTGGAAAGGTAGCAGCGTACTACAAATACCAGCACACCCTGAGGGACAGCCAGCCTTGCCAGGCGACCACCAGAGGTCAGAAGTCTCATAAATAACACTCGTGTTGGGGCAGCTGTTTCACCTTTAACATGCCATTGCGTCCTTCTCCTTTGATAAAGGTCAGTGTCTGACCGAAATGCATCAGGAATTGCCATCCCTGCAAGCGGCAAAGCAAATAAATGCCTTTTAAAATCCACGCAAGGTGAGCGACTCAATTTTTCTCCCGGAGAGGAACCAGTTTGATATATTGAGGCTCGGTCCCGCCTCGAGTTACGCTCCTCCACTAAGAGCGCCGAACATTGCCCGAACCTGGACCGTTTTTGATGTAAGCGAAAGCATTGAGGGCATTCGAGCAGCCTCCAAGGACTGGACCTTGGAAAGGTCCCCAGCAGCCTGAAAAGCGGCATGCGAGGAGTACGTGAAAATCATCTTGCAGCATGAGAAATACGGCATTAATTACTGTGGAAAGGTAGCAGCGTACTACAAATACCAGCACACCCTGAGGGACAGCCAGCCTTGCGAGGCGACCACCAGAGGGCAGAACTCTCATAAATAACACTCGTGTTGGGGTAGCTGTTTCACCTTTAACATGCCGTGGCGTCCTCCTCCTTTGATAAAAGTCAGTGTCTGACCGAAATGCATCAGGAATTGCCATCCCTGCCAGCGGCAAAGCAAGTAAATGCCTTTCAAAATCCACGGAAGGTGAGCGACTCAATTTTTCTCCAGGAGAGGAACCAGTTTGATATATTGAGGCTCGGTCCCGCCTCGAGTTACGCTCCTCCACTAAGAGCGCCGAACATTGTCCGAACCTGGACCGTTTTTGATGTAAGCGAAAGTATTAAGGGCATTCGAGCAGCCTCCAAGGAAAAGGACCTTGGAAAGGTCCCCAGCAGCCTGAAAAGCGGCATGTGGGGAGTCCGTGAAAATCTTCTTGCAGCATGAGAAATACGGCATAAATTACTGAGGAAAGGTAGCAGCGTACTACAAATACCAGCACACCGTGAGGGACAGCCAGCCTTGCGAGGCGACCACCAGAGGGCAGAACTCTCATAAATAACACTCGTGTTGGGGCAGCTGTTTTACCTTTAACATGCCTCCTCCTTTGATAAAGGTCAGTGTCTGACCGAAATGTATCAGGAATTGCCATGCCTGCAAGCGGCAAAGAAAATAAATCCCTTTTAAAATCCACGGAAGGTGAGCGACTCAATTTTTCTCCAGGAGAGGAACCAGTTTGATATATTGAGGCTCGGTCCCGCCTCGAGTTACGCTTCTCCACTAAGAGCGCCGAACATTGCCCAAACCTGGACCGTTTTTGATGTAAGGTAAAGCATTAAGGGCATTTGAGCAGCCTCCAAGGACTGGACCTTGGAAAGGTCCCCAGCAGCCTGAAAAGCGGCATGCGGGGAGTCTGTGAAAATCATCTTGCAGCTTGAGAAATACGGCATTAATTACTGTGGAAAGGTAGCAGCGTACTACAAATACCAGCACACCCTGAGGGACAGCCAGCATCGCGAGGCGACCACCAGAGGCAGAACTCTCATAAATAACACTCGTGTTGGGGCAGCTGTTTTACCTTTAACATGCCGTGGCGTCCTATTCTTTTGATAAAGGTCAGTGTCTGACCAAAATGCATCAGGAATTGCCATCCCTGCAAGTGGCAAAGCAAATAAATGTCTTTTAAAATCCACGGAAGGTGAGCGACTCAATTTTTCTCCAGTTTGATATATTGAGGCTCGGTCCCGCCTCGAGTTACGCTCCTCCACTAAGAGCGCCGAACATTGCCCGAACCTGGACCGTTTTTGATGTAAGCGAAAGCATTAAGGGCAGTCGAGCAGCCTCCAAGGACTGGACCTTGGAAAGGTCCCCAGCAGCCTGAAAAGCGGCATGCAGGGAGTCCGTGAAAATCATCTTGCAGCATGAGAAATACGGCATTAATTACTGTGGAAAGGTAGCAGCGTACTACAAATACCAGCACACCCTGAGGGACAGCCAGCCTTGCGAGGCGACCACCAGAGGCAGAACTCTCATAAATAACACTCGTATTGGGGCAGCTGTTTTACCTTTAACATGCCGTGGCGTCCTCCTCCTTAGATAAAGGTCAGTGTCTGACCGAAATGCATCAGTAATTGCCATCCCCGCAAGTGGCAAAGCAAATAAATGTTCTTTAAAATCCACGGAAGGTGAGCGACTCAATTTTTCTCCATGAGAGGAACCAGTTTGATATATTAAGGCTCAGTCCCGCCTCGAGTTACGCTCCTCCACTAAAAGCGCCGAACCTGGACCGTTTTTGATGTAAGCAAAAGCATTAAGGGCATTCGAGCAGCCTCCAAGGGCTTGACCTTGGAAAAGTTCCCAGCAGCCTGAAAAGCGGCATGCGGGGAGTCCATGAAAATCATCTTGCAGCATGAGAAATATGGCATTGATTACTGTGGAAAGGTAGCAGCGTACTACAAATACCAAAACACACCCTGAGGGACAGCCAGCCTTGCCAGGCGACCACCAGAGGGCAGAACTCTCATAAATAACACTCGTGTTGGGGCAGCTGTTTCACGTTTAACATGCCGTGGCGTCCTCCTCCTTTAATAAAGGTCAGTGTCTGACCGAAATGCATCAGGAATTGCCATCCCTGTAAGTGGCAAAGCAAATAAATGCCTTTTAAAATCCACGGAAGGTGAGCGACTCAATTTTTCTCCAGTTTGATATATTGAGGCTCGGTCCCGCCTCGAGTTACGCTCCTCCACTAAGAGCGCCGAACATTGCCCGAACCTGGACCGTTTTTGATGTAAGCGAAAGTATTAAGGGCATTCGAGCAGCCTCCAAGGACAGGACCTTGGAAAGGTCCCCAGCAGCCTGAAAAGCGGCATGTGGGGAGTCCGTGAAAATCTTCTTGCAGAATGAGAAATACGGCATAAATTACTGTGGAAAGGTAACAGCGTACTACAAATACCAGCACACCGTGAGGGACAGCCAGCCTTGCGAGGCGACCACCAGAGGGCAGAACTCTCATAAATAACACTCGTGTTGGGGCAGCTGTTTTACCTTTAACATGCCGTGGCGTCCTCCTCCTTTGATAAAGGTCAGTGTCTGACCGAAATGCATCAGGAATTGCCATGCCTGCAAGCGGCAAAGCAAATAAATCCCTTTTAAAATCCACGGAAGGTGAGCGACTCAATTTTTCTCCAGGAGAGGAACCAGTTTGATATATTGAGGCTCGGTCCCGCCTCGAGTTACGCTTCTCCACTAAGAGCGCCGAACATTGCCCAAACCTGGACCGTTTTTGATGTAAGGTAAAGCATTAAGGGCATTTGAGCAGCCTCCAAGGACTGGACCTTGGAAAGGTCCCCAGCAGCCTGAAAAGCGGCATGCGGGGAGTCTGTGAAAATCATCTTGCAGCTTGAGAAATACGACATTAATTACTGTGGAAAGGTAGCAGCGTACTACAAATACCAGCACACCCTGAGGGACAGCCAGCATCGCGAGGCGACCACCAGAGGCAGAACTCTCATAAATAACACTTGTGTTGGGGCAGCTGTTTTACCTTTAACATGCCGTGGTGTCCTACTCTTTTGATAAAGGTCAGTGTCTGACCGAAATGCATCAGGAATTGCCATCCCTGCAAGTGGCAAAGCAAATAAATGTCTTTTAAAATCCACGGAAGGTGAGCGACTCAATTTTTCTCCAGTTTGATATATTGAGGTTCGGTCCCGCCTCGAGTTACGCTCCTCCACTAAGAGCCCGAACATTGCCCGAACCTGGACCGTTTTTGATGTAAGCGAAAGCAATAAGGGCATTCGAGCAGCCTCCAAGGACTGGACCTTGGAAAGGTCCCCAGCAGCCTGAAAAGCGTCATGCGAGGAGTACGTGAAAATCATCTTGCAGCATGAGAAATATGGCATTAATTACTGTGGAAAGGTAGCAGCATACTACAAATACCAGCACACCCTGAGGGACAGCCAGCCTTGCCAGGCGACCACCAGAGGTCAGAAGTCTCATAAATAACACTCGTGTTGGGGCAGCTGTTTCACCTTTAACATGCCGTGGCGTCCTCCTCCTTTGATAAAAGTCAGTGTCTGACCGAAATGCATCAGGAATTGCCATCCCTGCCAGCGGCAAAGCAAGTAAATGCCTTTCAAAATCCACGGAAGGTGAGCGACTCAATTTTTCTCCAGGAGAGGAACCAGTTTGATATATTGAGGCTCGGTCCCGCCTCGAGTTACGCTCCTCCACTAAGAGTGCCGAACATTGCCTGAACCTGGACCGTTTTTGATGTAAGCGAAAGCATTAAGGGAATTCGAGCAGCCTTCAAGGACTGGACCTTGGAAAGGTCCCCAGCAGCCTGAAAAGCAGCATGCAGGGAGTCCGTGAAAATCATCTTGCAGCATGAGAAGTACGGCATTAATTACTGTGGAAAGGTAGCAGCGTACTACAAATACCAGCACACCCTGAGGGACAGCCAGCCTTGCAAGGCGACCAGCAGAGGCAGAACTCTCAAAAATAACACTCGTGTTGGGGCAGCTGTTTTACCTTTAACATGCCGTGGCGTCCTCCTCCTTTGATAAAGGTCAGTGTCTGACCGAAATGCATCAGGAATTGCCATCCCTGCAAGTGGCAAAGCAAATAAATGTCTTTTAAAATCCACGGAAGGTGAGCGACTCAATTTTTCTCCAGTTTGATATATTGAGGCTCGGTCCCGCCTCGAGTTACGCTCCTCCACTAAGAGCGCCGAACATTGCCCGAACCTGGACCGTTTTTGATGTGAGCGAAAGCATTAAGGGCATTCGAGCAGCCTCCAAGGACTGGACCTTGGAAAGGTCCCCAGCAGCCTGAAAAGCGGCATGCGGGGAGTCCGTGAAAATCATCTTGCAGCATGAGAAATATGGCATTGATTACTGTGGAAAGGTAGCAGCGTACTACAAATACCAAAACACACCCTGAGGGACAGCCAGCCTTGCCAGGCGACCACCAGAGGGCAGAACTCTCATAAATAACACTCGTGTTGGGGCAGCTGTTTCACGTTTAACATGCCGTGGCGTCCTCCTCCTTTAATAAAGGTCAGTGTCTGACCGAAATGCATCAGGAATTGCCATCCCTGTAAGTGGCAAAGCAAATAAATGCCTTTTAAAATCCACGGAAGGTGAGCGACTCAATTTTTCTCCAGTTTGATATATTGAGGCTCGGTCCCGCCTCGAGTTACGCTCCTCCACTAAGAGCGCCGAACATTGCCCGAACCTGGACCGTTTTTGATGTAAGCGAAAGTATTAAGGGCATTCGAGCAGCCTCCAAGGACAGGACCTTGGAAAGGTCCCCAGCAGCCTGAAAAGCGGCATGTGGGGAGTCCGTGAAAATCTTCTTGCAGAATGAGAAATACGGCATAAATTACTGTGGAAAGGTAACAGCGTACTACAAATACCAGCACACCGTGAGGGACAGCCAGCCTTGCGAGGCGACCACCAGAGGGCAGAACTCTCATAAATAACACTCGTGTTGGGGCAGCTGTTTTACCTTTAACATGCCGTGGCGTCCTCCTCCTTTGATAAAGGTCAGTGTCTGACCGAAATGCATCAGGAATTGCCATGCCTGCAAGCGGCAAAGCAAATAAATCCCTTTTAAAATCCACGGAAGGTGAGCGACTCAATTTTTCTCCAGGAGAGGAACCAGTTTGATATATTGAGGCTCGGTCCCGCCTCGAGTTACGCTTCTCCACTAAGAGCGCCGAACATTGCCCAAACCTGGACCGTTTTTGATGTAAGGTAAAGCATTAAGGGCATTTGAGCAGCCTCCAAGGACTGGACCTTGGAAAGGTCCCCAGCAGCCTGAAAAGCGGCATGCGGGGAGTCTGTGAAAATCATCTTGCAGCTTGAGAAATACGACATTAATTACTGTGGAAAGGTAGCAGCGTACTACAAATACCAGCACACCCTGAGGGACAGCCAGCATCGCGAGGCGACCACCAGAGGCAGAACTCTCATAAATAACACTTGTGTTGGGGCAGCTGTTTTACCTTTAACATGCCGTGGTGTCCTACTCTTTTGATAAAGGTCAGTGTCTGACCGAAATGCATCAGGAATTGCCATCCCTGCAAGTGGCAAAGCAAATAAATGTCTTTTAAAATCCACGGAAGGTGAGCGACTCAATTTTTCTCCAGTTTGATATATTGAGGTTCGGTCCCGCCTCGAGTTACGCTCCTCCACTAAGAGCCCGAACATTGCCCGAACCTGGACCGTTTTTGATGTAAGCGAAAGCAATAAGGGCATTCGAGCAGCCTCCAAGGACTGGACCTTGGAAAGGTCCCCAGCAGCCTGAAAAGCGTCATGCGAGGAGTACGTGAAAATCATCTTGCAGCATGAGAAATATGGCATTAATTACTGTGGAAAGGTAGCAGCATACTACAAATACCAGCACACCCTGAGGGACAGACAGCCTTGCGGGGCGACCACCAGAGGGCAGAACTCTCATAAATAACACTCGTGTTGGGGCAGCTGTTTCACCTTTAACATGCCGTGGCGTCCTCCTACTTTGATAAAATTCAGTGTCTGACCGAAATGCATCAGGAATTGCCATCACTGCAAGCGGCAAAGCAAAAAAATGCCTTTTAAACTCCACAGAAGGTGAGCGACTCAATTTTTCTCCAGGAGAGGAACCAGTTTGATATATTGAGGCTCGGTCCTGCCTCGAGTTACGCTCCTCCACTAAGAGCGCCGAACATTGCCCGAACCTGGACCGTTTTTGATGTAAGCGAAAGCATTAAGGGCAGTCGAGCAGCCTCCAAGGACTGGACCTTGGAAAGGTCCCCAGCAACCTGAAAAGCGGCATGCAGGGAGTCCGTGAAAATCATCTTGCAGCATGAGAAATACGGCATTAATTACTGTGGAAAGGTAGCAGCGTACTACAAATACCAGCACACCCTGAGGGACAGCCAGCCTTGCGAGGCGACCACCAGAGGCAGAACTCTCATAAATAACACTCGTATTGGGGCAGCTGTTTTACCTTTAACATGCCGTGGCGTCCTCCTCCTTTGATAAAGGTCAGTGTCTGACCGAAATGCATCAGTAATTGCCATCCCCGCAAGTGGCAAAGCAAATAAATGTTCTTTAAAATCCACGGAAGGTGAGCGACTCAATTTTTCTCCATGAGAGGAACCAGTTTGATATATTAAGGCTCAGTCCCGCCTCGAGTTACGCTCCTCCACTAAAAGCGCCGAACATTGCCCGAACCTGGACCGTTTTTGATGTAAGCGAAAGCATTGAGGGCATTCGAGCAGCCTCCAAGGGCTTGACCTTGGAAAGGTTCCCAGCAGCCTGAAAAGCGGCATGCGGGGAGTCCATGAAAATCATCTTGCAGCATGAGAAATACGGCATTAATTACTATGGAAAGGTAGCAGCGTACTACAAATACCAGCACACCCTGAGGGACAGCCAGCCTTGCGAGGCGACCACCAGAGGGCAGAACTCTCATAAATACCACTTGTGTTGGGGCAGCTGTTTCACCTTTAACATGCCGTGGCGTCCTCCTCCTTTGATAAAGGTCAATGTCTGACCGAAATGCATCAGGAATTGCCATGCCTGCAAGCGGCAAAGCAAATAAATGCCTTTTAAAATCCACGGAAGGTGAGCGACTCAATTTTCTCCAGTTTGATATATTGAGGCTCGGTCCCGCCTCGAGTTACGCTCCTCCACTAAAAGCGCCGAACCTGGACCGTTTTTGATGTAAGCAAAAGCATTAAGGGCATTCGAGCAGCCTCCAAGGGCTTGACCTTGGAAAGGTTCCCAGCAGCCTGAAAAGCGGCATGCGGGGAGTCCATGAAAATCATCTTGCAGCATGAGAAATACGGCATTAATTACTATGGAAAGGTAGCAGCGTACTACAAATACCAGCACACCCTGAGGGACAGCCAGCCTTGCGAGGCGACCACCAGAGGGCAGAACTCTCATAAATACCACTCGTGTTGGGGCAGCTGTTTCACCTTTAACATGCCGTGGCGTCCTCCTCCTTTGATAAAGGTCAATGTCTGACCGAAATGCATCAGGAATTGCCATGCCTGCAAGCGGCAAACCAAATAAATGCCTTTTAAAATCCACGGAAGGTGAGCGACTCAATTTTCTCCAGTTTGATATATTGAGGCTCGGTCCCGCCTCGAGTTACGCTCCTCCACTAAGAGCGCCGAACATTGCCCGAACCTGGACCGTTTTTGATGTAAGCGAAAGCATTGAGGGCATTCGAGCAGCCTCCACGGACTGGACCTTGGAAAGGTCCCCAGCAGCCTGATAAGCGGCATGCGAGGAGTACGTGAAAATCATCTTGCAGCATGAGAAATACGGCATTAATTACTGTGGAAAGGTAGCAGCGTACTACAAATACCAGCACACCCTGAGGGACAGCCAGCCTTGCCAGGCGACCACCAGAGGTCAGAAGTCTCATAAATAACACTAGTGTTGTGGCAGCTGTTTCACCTTTAACATGCCATTGCGTCCTTCTCCTTTGATAAAGGTCAGTGTCTGACCGAAATGCATCAGGAATTGCCATCCCTGCAAGCGGCAAAGCAAATAAATGCCTTTTAAAATCCACGCAAGGTGAGCGACTCAATTTTTCTCCCGGAGAGGAACCAGTTTGATATATTGAGGCTCGGTCCCGCCTCGAGTTACGCTCCTCCACTGAGAGCGCCGAACATTGCCTGAACCTGGACCGTTTTTGATGTAAGCGAAAGCATTAAGGGAATTCGAGCAGCCTTCAAGGACTGGACCTTGGAAAGGTCCCCAGCAGCCTGAAAAGCAGCATGCAGGGAGTCCGTGAAAATCATCTTGCAGCATGAGAAGTACGGCATTAATTACTGTGGAAAGGTAGCAGCGTACTACAAATACCAGCACACCCTGAGGGACAGCCAGCCTTGCAAGGCGACCAGCAGAGGCAGAACTCTCAAAAATAACACTCGTGTTGGGGCAGCTGTTTTACCTTTAACATGCCGTGGCGTCCTCCTCCTTTGATAAAGGTCAGTGTCTGACCGAAATGCATCAGGAATTGCCATCCCTGCAAGTGGCAAAGCAAATAAATGTCTTTTAAAATCCACGGAAGGTGAGCGACTCAATTTTTCTCCAGTTTGATATATTGAGGCTCGGTCCCGCCTCGAGTTACGCTCCTCCACTAAGAGCGCCGAACATTGCCCGAACCTGGACCGTTTTTGATGTGAGCGAAAGCATTAAGGGCATTCGAGCAGCCTCCAAGGACTGGACCTTGGAAAGGTCCCCAGCAGCCTGAAAAGCGGCATGCGGGGAGTCCGTGAAAATCTTCTTGCAGAATGAGAAATACGGCATAAATTACTGTGGAAAGGTAACAGCGTACTACAAATACCAGCACACCGTGAGGCGACCACCAGAGGGCAGAACTCTCATAAATAACACTCGTGTTGGGGCAGCTGTTTTACCTTTAACATGCCGTGGCGTCCTCCTCCTTTGATAAAGGTCAGTGTCTGACCGAAATGCATCAGGAATTGCCATGCCTGCAAGCGGCAAAGCAAATAAATCCCTTTTAAAATCCACGGAAGGTGAGCGACTCAATTTTTCTCCAGGAGAGGAACCAGTTTGATATATTGAGGCTCGGTCCCGCCTCGAGTTACGCTTCTCCACTAAGAGCGCCGAACATTGCCCAAACCTGGACTGTTTTTGATGTAAGGTAAAGCATTAAGGGCATTTGAGCAGCCTCCAAGGACTGGACCTTGGAAAGGTCCCCAGCAGCCTGAAAAGCGGCATGCGGGGAGTCTGTGAAAATCATCTTGCAGCTTGAGAAATACGACATTAATTACTGTGGAAAGGTAGCAGCGTACTACAAATACCAGCACACCCTGAGGGACAGCCAGCATCGCGAGGCGACCACCAGAGGCAGAACTCTCATAAATAACACTTGTGTTGGGGCAGCTGTTTTACCTTTAACATGCCGTGGTGTCCTACTCTTTTGATAAAGGTCAGTGTCTGACCGAAATGCATCAGGAATTGCCATCCCTGCAAGTGGCAAAGCAAATAAATGTCTTTTAAAATCCACGGAAGGTGAGCGACTCAATTTTTCTCCAGTTTGATATATTGAGGTTCGGTCCCGCCTCGAGTTACGCTCCTCCACTAAGAGCCCGAACATTGCCCGAACCTGGACCGTTTTTGATGTAAGCGAAAGCAATAAGGGCATTCGAGCAGCCTCCAAGGACTGGACCTTGGAAAGGTCCCCAGCAGCCTGAAAAGCGTCATGCGAGGAGTACGTGAAAATCATCTTGCAGCATGAGAAATATGGCATTAATTACTGTGGAAAGGTAGCAGCATACTACAAATACCAGCACACCCTGAGGGACAGACAGCCTTGCGAGGCGACCACCAGAGGGCAGAACTCTCATAAATAACACTCGTGTTGGGGCAGCTGTTTCACCTTTAACATGCCGTGGCGTCCTCCTACTTTGATAAAATTCAGTGTCTGACCGAAATGCATCAGGAATTGCCATCCCTGCAAGCGGCAAAGCAAAAAAATGCCTTTTAAACTCCACAGAAGGTGAGCGACTCAATATTTCTCCAGGAGAGGAACCAGTTTGATATATTGAGGCTCGGTCCTGCCTCGAGTTACGCTCCTCCACTAAGAGCGCCGAACATTGCCCGAACCTGGACCGTTTTTGATGTAAGCGAAAGCATTAAGGGCAGTCGAGCAGCCTCCAAGGACTGGACCTTGGAAAGGTCCCCAGCAACCTGAAAAGCGGCATGCAGGGAGTCCGTGAAAATCATCTTGCAGCATGAGAAATACGGCATTAATTACTGTGGAAAGGTAGCAGCGTACTACAAATACCAGCACACCCTGAGGGACAGCCAGCCTTGCGAGGCGACCACCAGAGGCAGAACTCTCATAAATAACACTCGTATTGGGGCAGCTGTTTTACCTTTAACATGCCGTGGCGTCCTCCTCCTTTGATAAAGGTCAGTGTCTGACCGAAATGCATCAGTAATTGCCATCCCCGCAAGTGGCAAAGCAAATAAATGTTCTTTAAAATCCACGGAAGGTGAGCGACTCAATTTTTCTCCGTGAGAGGAACCAGTTTGATATATTAAGGCTCAGTCCCGCCTCGAGTTACGCTCCTCCACTAAAAGCGCCGAACATTGCCCGAACCTGGACCGTTTTTGATGTAAGCGAAAGCATTGAGGGCATTCGAGCAGCCTCCAAGGGCTTGACCTTGGAAAGGTTCCCAGCAGCCTGAAAAGCGGCATGCGGGGAGTCCATGAAAATCATCTTGCAGCATGAGAAATACGGCATTAATTACTATGGAAAGGTAGCAGCGTACTACAAATACCAGCACACCCTGAGGGACAGCCAGCCTTGCGAGGCGACCACCAGAGGGCAGAACTCTCATAAATACCACTTGTGTTGGGGCAGCTGTTTCACCTTTAACATGCCGTGGCGTCCTCCTCCTTTGATAAAGGTCAATGTCTGACCGAAATGCATCAGGAATTGCCATGCCTGCAAGCGGCAAAGCAAATAAATGCCTTTTAAAATCCACGGAAGGTGAGCGACTCAATTTTCTCCAGTTTGATATATTGAGGCTCGGTCCCGCCTCGAGTTACGCTCCTCCACTAAGAGCGCCGAACATTGCCCGAACCTGGACCGTTTTTGATGTAAGCGAAAGCATTGAGGGCATTCGAGCAGCCTCCACGGACTGGACCTTGGAAAGGTCCCCAGCAGCCTGAAAAGCGGCATGCGAGGAGTACGTGAAAATCATCTTGCAGCATGAGAAATACGGCATTAATTACTGTGGAAAGGTAGCAGCGTACTACAAATACCAGCACACCCTGAGGGACAGCCAGCCTTGCCAGGCGACCACCAGAGGTCAGAAGTCTCATAAATAACACTCGTGTTGGGGCAGCTGTTTCACCTTTAACATGCCATTGCGTCCTTCTCCTTTGATAAAGGTCAGTGTCTGACCAAAATGCATCAGGAATTGCCATCCCTGCAAGCGGCGAAGCAAATAAATGCCTTTTAAAATCCACGCAAGGTGAGCGACTCAATTTTTCTCCCGGAGAGGAACCAGTTTGATATATTGAGGCTCGGTCCCGCCTCGAGTTACGCTCCTCCACTAAGAGCGCCGAACATTGCCCGAACCTGGACCATTTTTGATGTAAGCGAAAGCATTGAGGGCATTCGAGCAGCCTCCAAGGACTGGACCTTGGAAAGGTCCCCAGCAGCCTGAAAAGCGGCATGCGAGGAGTACGTGAAAATCATCTTGCAGCATGAGAAATACGGCATTAATTACTGTGGAAAGGTAGCAGCGTACTACAAATACCAGCACACCCTGAGGGACAGCCAGCCTTGCGAGGCGACCACCAGAGGGCAGAACTCTCATAAATAACACTCGTGTTGGGGTAGCTGTTTCACCTTTAACATGCCGTGGCGTCCTCCTCCTTTCATAAAAGTCAGTGTCTGACCGAAATGCATCAGGAATTGCCATCCCTGCCAGCGGCAAAGCAAGTAAATGCCTTTTAAAATCCACGGAAGGTGAGCGACTCAATTTTTCTCCAGGAGAGGAACCAGTTTGATATATTGAGGCTCGGTCCCGCCTCGAGTTACGCTCCTCCACTAAGAGCGCCGAACATTGCCTGAACCTGGACCGTTTTTGATGTAAGCGAAAGCATTAAGGGAATTCGAGCAGCCTTCAAGGACTGGACCTTGGAAAGGTCCCTAGCAGCCTGAAAAGCGGCATGCGGGGAGTCCGTGAAAATCATCTTGCAGCATGAGAAATACGGCATCAATTACTGTGGAAAGGTAGCAGTGTACTACAAATACCAGCACACCCTGAGGGACAGCCAGCTTTGCGAGGCGACCACCAGAGGCAGAACTCTCATAAATAACACTCGTGTTGGGGCAGCTGTTTCACCTTTAACATGACGTGGCATCCTCCTCCTTTGATAAAGGTCAGTGTCTGACCGAAATGCATCAGGAATTGCCATCCCTGCAAGCGGCAAAGCAAATAAATGCCTTTTAAAATCCACAGAAGGTGAGCGACTCAATTTTTCTCCAGGAGAGGAACCAGTTTGATATATTGAGGCTCGGTCCCGCATCGAGTTACGCTCCTCCACTAAGAGCCCGAACATTGCCCGAACCTGGACCGTTTTTGATGTAAGCGAAAGCAATAAGGGCATTCGAGCAGCCTCCGAGGACTGGACCTTGGAAAGGTCCCCAGCAGCCTGAAAAGCGTCATGCGAGGCATGCGGGGAGTCCTGAAAAGCGGCATGCGGGGAGTCCGAGCAAATAAATGCCTTTTAAAATCCACGGAAAGTGAGCGCTCAATTTTTCTCCAGGAGAGGAACCAGTTTGATATATTGAGGTTCGGTCCCGCCTCGAGTTACGCTCCCCCACTAAGAGCGCCGAACATTGCCCGAACCTGGACCGTTTTTGATGTAAGCGAAAGCATTAAGGACATTCGAGCAGCTTCCAAGGACTGGACCTTGGAAAGGTCCCCAGCAGCCTGAAAAGCGGCATGCGGGGAGTCCGTGAAAATCATCTTGCAGCATGAGAAATACGGCATTAATTACTGTGGAAAGGTAGCACCATACTACAAACACCAGCACACCCTGAGGGACAGCCAGCCTTGCGAGGCGACCACCAGAGGCAGAACTCTCATAAATAACACTCGTGTTGGGGCAGCTGTTTCACCTTTAACATGCCGTGGCGTCCTCCTCCTTTGATAAAGGTCAGTGTCTGACCGAAATGCATCAGGAATTGCCATCCCTGCAAGAGGCAAAGCAAATAAATGCCTTTTAAAATCCACGGAAGGTGAGCGACTTAATTTTTCTCCAGGAGAGGAACCAGTTTGATATATTGAGGCTCGGTCCCGCCTCGAGTTACGCTCCTCCACTAAGAGCGCCAAACATTGCCCGAACCTGGACCGTTTTTGATGTAAGCGAAAGCATTAAGGGCATTCGAGCAGCCTCCAAGGACTGGACCTTGGAAAGGTCCCCAGCAGCCTGAAAAGCGGCATGCGGGGAGTCCGTGAAAATCATCTTGCAGCATGAGAAATACGACATTAATTACTGTGGAAAGGTAGCACCATACTACAAATACCAGCACACCCTGAGAGGGACAGCCAGCCTTGCGAGGCGACCACCAGAGGGCAGAACTCTCATAAATAACACTCGTGTTGGGGCAGCTGTTTCACCTTTAACATGCCGTGGCATCCTCCTCCTTTGATAAAGGTCAGTGTCTGACCGAAATGCATCAGGAATTGCCATCCCTGCAAGCGGCAAAGCAAATAAATGCCTTTTAAAATCCACGGAAGGTGAGCGACTCAATTTTTCTCCAGGAGAGGAACCAGTTTGATATATTGAGGCTCGGTCCCGCCTCGAGTTACGCTCCTCGACTAAGAGCGCCGAACATTGCCCGAACCTGGACCGTTTTTGATGTAATCGAAAGCATTAAGGGCATTCGAGCAGCCTCCAAGGACTGGGCCTTAGAAAGTTCCCCAGCAGCCTGAGAAGCGGCATGCGGGGAGTCCGTGAAAATCATCTTGCGGCATGAGAAATACGGCATTAATTACTGTGGAAAGGTAGCAGCATACTACAAATACCAGCACACCCTGAGGGACAGCCAGCCTTGCGAGGCGACCACCAGAGGGCAGAACTCTCATAAATAACACTCGTGTTGGGGCAGCTGTTTCACCTTTAACATGCCGTGGCGTCCTCCTCCTTTGATAAAGGTCAGTGTCTGACCGAAATGCATCAGGAATTGCCATCCCTGCAAGCGGCAAAGCAAATAAATGCCTTTTAAAATCCACAGAAGATGAGCGACTCAATTTTTCTCCAGGAGAGGAACCAGTTTGATATATTGAGGCTCGGTCCCGCATGGAGTTACGCTCCTCCACTAAGAGCGCCGAACATTGCCCGAACCTGGACCGTTTTTGATGTAAGCGAAAGCATTAAGGGCATTCGAGCAGCCTCTAAGGACTGGACCTTGGAAAGGTCCCCAGCAGCCTGAAAAGCGGCATGCAGGGAGTCCGTGAAAATCATCTTGCAGCATGAGAAGTACGGCATTAATTACTGTGGAAAGGTAGCAGCGTACTACAAATACCAGCACACCCTGAGGGACAGCCAGCCTTGCGAGGCGACCACCAGAGGCAGAACTCTCATAAATAACACTCGTGTTGGGGCAGCTGTTTTACCTTTAACATGCCGGGGCGTCCTCCTCCTTTGATAAAGGTCAGTGTCTGACCGAAATGCATCAGGAATTGCCATCCCTGCAAGTGGCAAAGCAAAAAAATGCCTTTTAAAATCCACGGAAGGTGAGCGACTTAATTTTTCTCCAGGAGAGGAACCAGTTTGATATATTGAGGCTCGGTCCCGCCTCGAGTTACGCTCCTCCACTAAGAGCGCCAAACATTGCCCGAACCTGGACCGTTTTTGATGTAAGCGAAAGCATTAAGGGCATTCGAGCAGCCTCCAAGGACTGGACCTTGGAAAGGTCCCCAGCAGCCTGAAAAGCGGCATGCGGGGAGTCCGTGAAAATCATCTTGCAGCATGAGAAATACGTCATTAATTACTGTGGAAAGGTAGCACCATACTACAAATACCAGCACACCCTGAGAGGGACAGCCAGCCTTGCGAGGCGACCACCAGAGGGCAGAACTCTCATAAATAACACTCGTGTTGGGGCAGCTGTTTCACCTTTAACATGCCGTGGCATCCTCCTCCTTTGATAAAGGTCAGTGTCTGACCGAAATGCATCAGGAATTGCCATCCCTGCAAGCGGCAAAGCAAATAAATGCCTTTTAAAATCCACGGAAGGTGAGCGACTCAATTTTTCTCCAGGAGAGGAACCAGTTTGATATATTGAGGCTCGGTCCCGCCTCGAGTTACGCTCCTCGACTAAGAGCGCCGAACATTGCCCGAACCTGGACCGTTTTTGATGTAATCGAAAGCATTAAGGGCATTCGAGCAGCCTCCAAGGGCTGGACCTTGGAAAGGTTCCCAGCAGCCTGAAAAGCGGCATGCGGGGAGTCCATGAAAATCATCTTGCAGCATGAGAAATACGGCATTAATTACTGTGGAAAGGTAGCAGCGTACTACAAATACCAGCACACCCTGAGGGACAGCCAGCCTTGCCAGGCGACCACCAGAGGTCAGAACTCTCATAAATAACACTCTTGTTGGGGCAGCTGTTTCACCTTTAACATGCCGTGGCGTCCTCCTCCTTTGATAAAGGTCAGTGTCTGACCGAAATGCATCAGTAATTGCCATCCCTGCAAGCGGCAAAGCAAATAAATGCCTTTTAAAGTCCACGGAAGGTGAGCGACTCAATTTTTCTCCAGGAGAGGAACCAGTTTGATATATTGAGACTCGGTCCCGCCTCGAGTTACGCTCCTCCACTAAGAGAGCCGAACATTGCCCGAACCTGGACCGTTTTTGATGTAAGCGAAAGCATTAATGGCATTCGAGCAGCCTCCAAGGACTGGACCTTGGAAAGGTCCCCAGCAGCCTGAAAAGTGGCATGCGGGGAGTCAGTGAAAATCATCTTGCAGCACGAGAAATACGGCATTAATTACTGCGGAAAGGTAGCAGCGTACTACAAATACCAGCACACCCTGAGGGACAGCCAGCCTTGCGAGGCGACCACCAGAGGGCAGAAATCTCATAAATAACACTCGTGTTGGGGCAGCTGTTTCACCTTTAACATGCCGTGGCGTCCTCCTCCTTTGATAAAGGTCAGTGTCTGACCGAAATGCATCAGTAATTGCCATCCCCGCAAGTGGCAAAGCAAATAAATGTTCTTTAAAATCCACGGAAGGTGAGCGACTCAATTTTTCTCCATGAGAGGAACCAGTTTGATATATTAAGGCTCAGTCCCGCCTCGAGTTACGCTCCTCCACTAAAAGCGCCGAACATTGCCCGAACCTGGACCGTTTTTGATGTAAGCGAAAGCATTAAGGGCATTCGAGCAGCCTCCAAGGGCTTGACCTTGGAAAGGTTCCCAGCAGCCTGAAAAGCGGCATGCCGGGAGTCCATGAAAATCATCTTGCAGCATGAGAAATACGGCATTATTTACTGTGGAAAGGTAGCAGCGTACTACAAATACCAGCGCACCCTGAGGGACAGCCAGCCTTGCGAGGCGACCATCAGAGGGCAGAACTCTCATAAATACCACTCGTGTTGGGGCAGCTGTTTCACCTTTAACATGCCGTGGCGTCCTCCTCCTTTGATAAAGGTCAATGTCTGACCGAAATTCATCAGGAATTGCCATCCCTGCAAGCGGCAAAGCAAATAAATGCCTTTTAAAATCCACGGAAAGTGAGCGACTCAATTTTTCTCCAGGAGAGGAACCAGTTTGATATATTGAGGCTCGGTCCCGCCTCGAGTTACGCTCCTCCACTAAGAGCGCCGAACATTGCCCGAACCTGGACCGTTTTTTATGTAAGCGAAAGCATTAAGGGCATTCGAGCAGCCTCCAAGGACTGGACCTTGGAAATGTCCCCAGCAGCCTGAAAAGCGGCATGCGGGGAGTCCGTGAAAATCATCTTGCAGCATGAGAAATACGGCATTAATTACTGTGGAAAGGTAGCAGCGTACTACAAATACCAGCACACCCTGAGGGACAGCCAGCCTTGCGAGGCGACCAGCAGAGGGCAGAAATCTCATAAATAGCACTCGTGTTGGGGCAGCTGTTTCACCTTTAACATGCCGTGGTGTCCTCCTCCTTTGATAAAGGTCAGTGTCTGACCGAAATGCATCAGTAATTGCCATCCCCGCAAGTGGCAAAGCAAATAAATGTCTTTTAAAATCCACGGAAGGTGAGCGACTCAATTTTTCTCCATGAGAGGAACCAGTTTGATATATTGAGGCTCAGTCCCGCCTCGAGTTACGCTCCTCCACTAAGAGCGCCGAACATTGCCCGAACCTGGACCGTTTTTGATGTAAGCGAAAGCATTAAGGGCATTCGAGCAGCCTCCAAGGACTGGACCTTGGAAAGGTCCACAGCAGCCTGAAAAGCGGCATGCGGGAAGTCCGTGAAAATCATCTTGCAGCATAAGAAATACGGCATTAATTACTGTGGAAAGGTAGCAGCGTACTACAAATACCAGCACACCCTGAGGGACAGCCAGCCTTGCGAGGCGACCACCAGAGGGCAGAACTCTCATAAATAACACTCGTGTTGGGGCAGCTGTTTCACCTTTAACATGCCGTGGCATCCTCCTCCTTTGATAAAGGTCAGTGTCTGACCGAAATGCATCAGGAATTGCCATCCCTGCAAGCGGCAAAGCAAATAAATGCCTTTTAAAATCCACGGAAGGTGAGCGACTCAATTTTTCTCCAGGAGAGGAACCAGTTTGATATATTGAGGCTCGGTCCCGCCTCGAGTTACGCTCCTCCACTAAGAGCGCCGAACATTGCCCGAACCTGGACCGTTATTGATGTAAGCGAAAGCATTAAGGGCATTCGAGCAGCCTCCAAGGCCTGGACCTTGGAAAGGTCCTCAGCAGCCTGAAAAGCGGCATGCGGGGAGTCCGTGAAAATCATCTTGCAGCATGAGAAATACGGCATTAAGTTGGCGTGGCTTGAGCGCCGATGGGAGAGGCGGCGTGAGCTGATAACTCTGTGCCCGATCCCGCTAAATATCCTTCTGAAACCTCCTGAATAACGGTAACTATACAAAACCGAGTGGCGCAACAGTTGGGCAAGAGAACCCGACCTCCACGGCGACATTCGGTGATGCCTGCATGCCCCAGGCGCGAATTATGTTGCCGGAGCGACCTGCGGAGCAGCACTAAGATGGCGGCAGTACGCGGCGAGTGAAGGCGGATTGGGCTGACAGCCTCGCTCCATATCACACAGAGCGCACGATTTGGGCACGCCGAGTCCTCTGGGATTGCAACCCGATACCCCTGCGAAGTCGTCAGCTTTACCGGTGGGCAGGGAGTCCTGGTCTCCGGTGGATCGGGAGGACGGTGAGACAGACAAAGGCCTCAAAATGGCGGCCGGAGGACCGTACAGACTTTGTGTACTGGGCTGAATGCACTGTGGTGAAGCGTAGATGACAACAGCTGGCGGTGTGGCAGAGATAAGGCAGCGGTGAGCTTCCCATGACCGACTACAGGGAACTGTGGTGCGGAGAAGCGAACTCACCCCGGGAACCGTGCATCAGCAGCGGTGCGTCCATTGGGGCGTAGGGGCGTAGCCCCACAAGCCCCATGGACGCTGCTGCAATAAAATAAACACACACACACACTGACTGTAGTTGGAAAAGTTAATCGCCGAGCGAGCGCTGCCGGGAATCTGGGAAGCACCCGAGTTATCCGGGAGTGCAGGGGGGAGGGGGTGGGGCGGGGGGGAGCTGGTCTGGACTGCTGCGCAGCTTGAGTGACAGTCCACGTGACGCACTCACTCAGCTGCAGCAGCAGACAGCCATCCAGCCAAGGTATCTTCTAGCGCGCAAGTGACAGGGGGGCAGAAACTTCTTCGAGCATGCGTATTAGCATTCCCCCATAGAGAGTGACCAGGGGGGTGTTTGTTTAAGCTGGCCGGCTTTTCAAAGGCGACACAGGGCGAGCAGTCAGTGAGCCCCCCTAGCCAATCCTGGCGCTGCTTGCAGCGCCAGGATTGGCTGGTCACCGCGCAGCAGGGCAGGGCAATCCATTATTGGATGCCGCGCGTGGGTGCTGCACACACATTGCATAATGGCCAATCACTGTGTGTGACTTCATGTAGTCATGCAGTGATTGGCCATTTTGCGGCGCTGCTGACTGGTCAGATCCTCTCTCTACTACTCGCCACCAGTCGCCTCGTGTGGACCGTGTGCGGGAGCCAGCCTGTGTGTGCCCTTTGTCTCGACTCGAGAGTGTCAGTGACTCTCTACTACTAGTAAGTCTCGTCGTGGTTATTGTCCGAATGTCCGTCCGTCACTGACTCAGACCGTCACTCGTCACGTCACTCGACTCGAGCTGGTGGTTAGTAACGGTCCAGTCTCCAGACATATGCAACAGGGGACCCTCTAACCCAACCGGGGCCACGACTAAAGGCACTCACTCACCTGCACGGAATGCTCGCTGCGACGTCTGCCCTGTCAGCTGCACGGGAAATAGTCTTAAAATACCCCCTCACTGTCCCCACCCCTCACTGCCCCCACCCTCCTGATGATGTGAACCAGCCCAGAAACCAGCTGTCACAAGAGATCAGTGCAAAGTGCTCCTTCCGTGCGAGAGCAAAAGAATGCTGGAGGGAACGGGGCAGAGGACGAGAGAGAGGAGGGAGCGCGAGACGAGGCGGGGAGAGACAGGGTGGAGGGAGCAGTGCACTTGGGGAGGAGAGCCTCTGGAGATAGACTGAGAGACAGACAAAGCCGGAGAAACAACACTAGAGAAAGGAAGGCAGGATGCCAAATGAGAGACGGGGAATGGGGGGAAGAAGGATTGAAAGAGAAAGATGGGAAGAAAAAGGGAATGCAAATGAGGAACAGAGGCGAGTGGGAGGGTAGACGAGAGAGGGCAGAGGGTGTACGCGAGAGAGAGGGGGGCAAGTCATTAATGGGGACAGCTGAGCTAAGGCTCCAAGAGCCGACCATCAGCTGAGTCGTCAAAACAGATGGTGTGCACACTGTGCCATACATGTCCTGCAAAAATAAGATAAAGGGTCTTCAAAAATGTAAAATGTGTGTACCTTTAACGCGAGGAAGCGTTTACCTTTAGTCTTAGTATATCAGATGATATTACTGCATCGAGTTTCATTTACCAGAAGTGGTCGTTTCTAAACATGAACTGAGAGGAATTCAGGAACCGATCCCTGCTCACCCTAACAGAGATGCCATAAATCAACCAAGAAACACGTCTGGTGTTGTGCGCCCTCTATATTTGATGTTTATTGTTGCCATAGATGACGTAATGTAACAGACATGTGAAACCTAGTGACACTGGGCCATATTTACAACGTTGGTGGCGCAGGGCAGCGCAGCAAGTCCCTGCGTTGCCCTGCAGTCACAGGGAAAGGGCAGGAATGGGTACTTTCTTCATTGAATGTGAATGGGAATCAATGTTTATATGGGGGGGGGGGTTGTACCCTGTTCAAGGAATAGCAGCCTCGCCCTGTTTGTTATTCACCTGTTGGATACATAGCTTTTGCCAGCGAATACATCTGTGCTGAAAAACAGATTGATTCATGCAGCAGCAGCCGTAAAATTGCTTCAGAAACAAAGAGAAAGCAAATATGTTCTCTGTCTGTGTACTACTAAATATAGCAGAGCCCCCAGAGATTGCACCGGGCAGCGGATTTAGGATGACTGAGGCGGAGGCTCGGAGGGCGAAGCGGGCGGTTTTCCAACTGCCAGCTCGCAGATCTGCGCTTCGCTTCAAGAAAAGCCTAACCTGGTATACCAACGCACTCTGGTGACTGGGCACCGTGGATGCAAACAGCAAAGCGGTGAGGTCGGTGTGGCGTAGCTAAATATATGCATTTCAGTCTCCTCCGGCCCCCCATCCCATGTGTGTCCAAGATTTCAGCATAGTAGCGTGCTCTTTGCACTGGAAGTCTGGAAAACTTTTGCCCACATTTCCGTTCAGTGATAAAGGTGGTGACATTATAATGGAATTAACATTTCAAGCATGGAACTGTTTACAAGTTTATTTCACCTGGAACTTCAGCAGCAATTCCTGCACGGATTTTTGATTAGCTAAACCGTCAAAGGGGATTCTGGATCTTGTGGTGCAAGCAGCCAGTAGAGCATGCCCGGAGGTCGACATTCATGTCATAAATGCATTCATTTGATGCTAGCTGAGCCCCGGGAGGTTATCATAAGACTGCTATCTCCTTAACGAGTTCCAGATGGTATTTGCAATCTGTAACCATTTTTAGGTCTCGCGACCTGTCAATGCGCATGCGCATTGAGCGGAAGCGAGACTATAGGGCTTTAACCAGACTTTAACTAACTGGTGATTTGGTGCTGTGCCCGTGCGCTTTTAGGTCAATGTGCAAGCGCATTGACCTAAAATGCGCGTGCACAGCATCAACTCGCCAGCCATCTGTTCCCCAGCTTGGCGCCTCCGCTCCTGCTCTCTCCTGGCTGCTCCTCCCCTAATTATTCACGGCAGGCCGGCCGTACTTTCACTTTCACGGCCGGCCGGGAAACTTTTTTTTTTGACTCAATGAAAGCCCAGCCACCTTCCTCCCCCCACTGAGATGCTCTGACAATCAAACCACAGAATTTATGCTGGTTGCACCCCAGTAGTTTACCCTCTCACCTCAAAAGCGACCTGCACGCCCGCATCTCTTTACTTTTCCCCCGCAGCCTCCTGTGCCCCCCTTCAGAAATGTCACACACCGGGAGTATTGTATTTATTTATTTTGTTCAAAAGGATGGGTCGAATAAATAATATTTAACGTAAGTCACAAACATTTGACAAATGTTTAACTATTTAACTGCACTTTCCAGGGAACTGTGCACGTGTGTTGCCCCAGTGCCCGACGGGCACTGCTGCCCCTGTTCTATATATTTTTTTTCCTAAATAATTATTAATGTAGTGCGCGCTGGATACGATTTGGTGTCTGTTTACGCTGCAGAATTTTGAATAAAACATGCACGCTTTATCTCAGAGCATCTTTGGGATTACTTGCGTTTCACGGGAAGCTTCTGTCAAGTTATTGCTGCTAACCCAGCTCCGCGACCGGAACCGCGGACCAGAGAGAAGACTGTGCTGTCCCCTTTTCAAGAAATCTCTTCTGCCAACATACTAGGATGGAGAGTTTGACATTTAACAGTCCTAAAGAGAACTGTGAAATAAAATTAATGTATGTCTCATTCGCCCGATTTTTATTCCCATGACTATTAATTACAGGAATTACCGTATTTTCCAATGAAATACATGAAACAGTAACTGCTTATTTACTTCTGATCCTTCCATTTACACACTGCAAATCGTTTTTTGTGTTCATTCATTATTGCTAATCTGCTTTTAATCACATAGTACTATTTACGCACTCTACCGAATCTCTATTTTGTCCTCACCCCGTAAATATACATCTTACTCTCATTAACTTCTTCAAAACTTTAAACTGGTTTCGCGAGTAAATATGTATTCTTCTTTGAGTGAGTGCTTAAGTTCGAGTCTCTGCAAAAACTGCGTTTTCGTTTTATTTTTTTTAAATGAATCCACATGCCTTTTTATTCCCAATTAAATGGTCTCATTTATTTGATTTGCATCTTTTTCTTGATACCTTCATGGCTGTTAAAAAAGACAGTTTTCCTCTTCGTGGCCCTTGGACATCCCAAGCTTCTCTCCATGTACTTGGTTCACCTCCGTTGGCCGCACGGATGGACTTCCTAAAGCGCTCAAAGTCACACCAGCATCAAAGAGGCACTTTATTAGCTGCTGAACGGAGTAGAGAGGTGGTAGGGCAGGGCAGTGGGTGGTGGAGGTGCAAGGCGCTGGAAAAGGGTGCTGCATCACTGCATTTCCAAACCATTGAAGGAGGGGGGGGGGGGGGACATACGCCTAGGGCCGGACTTGAGGTATAAGGAACGAGCGCCAAGAGCTTAGACTGTACCATTCGTGGCGCCACGGGTGCAGAATGAAAATAAACAGCGAGAACAGCATAGTGCCAAGCCCTTATAAGTATTTAGTACATATCTTCACATTCTCCGAAACCTCACTGCGCATCAAACCTCTTTCAAGCATCACAGCATCAAGTCATACACGTCACTGTGTTAAGCCCCGGAAATAACCTTTAACATATGTATTGAGTTGGATTCATTTTGCTTATAATAAACTGTGCACTACATAAAAACGTTTTACATCGTAATTGTATTTATTCTTTTATTTTTGTTATCTTTTTGTCGAAGGCTCCCGCATCACGCACCTCGGTCTGCATTCTTAAGATTTGCTCCTCGGGTCTCCCCTGTGCTTAGCCCTAATGATCAACATAGAAAGCGCTTCCACAGGGATCCCTCGCTTCCCGCCAGGCGCTGCAGCTTCTTAGACATCCCCCAACTACGTTCACATCTGAGCCCAACAGCGCCCTCTGTCTGCAGTTTCATGTCGGGTGTTTCATTCAACACGCAACGCGTTGAGACTGCAGGGCGTCACTCAAGTCCTCCTGGAGCATAATAAGGAAAGCAACTCCAGCAACCCCCCCCCCCCCCCGCCCCTCCCCCAAGTAGTTTGTTTTTATTACGCTTTCTTTCGTTCTCTCCTTCCTCTTTGTCCCTTCCTCAGCCTTCCATTCATACTTCTCTCCATTCTTCATCCCTTCTTCTGTTCCTCTTCCTCTTTTACTCCCTTCATCCACCCCCTTAGTTATTACCTTCCTCTTTCATTCTTTCCTTCTTCCCTTCGTTGTTTCCTTTCTTCATCGCATCCATTCTTTCTTTCCTCCTCGCTGTCATCTTCCTCCCTTCGCATACTTTATTCCACTCCTCCCTTTCCACTTCCTTCATTCTTCCCACTCACTCTCTCCTCGCCTCTTCTTTCTTCCTCATCATTCTTTTTTAGGTCTCGCTGAACCAACCCTCTCACCCTGACACACCCTCACCCTCCCTCACACACTCTCACTCACACACCCTCACTCACCCTCACTCACCCTCACACCCCCTCACACCCTCTCACCCACCCTCACCCTCACACACCCTCACCCTCACAACCCTCTCACCCCTCTCACCCCTCCCCCTCACACCTCCTCACCCTCACACACCCTCTCACCCGCCCGCACGCTCACACCCCCTCACCCTCACTCACCCTCCCTCACACACCCTCACTCACCCTCACATACCCTCACCCTCACAACCCTCTCACCCTCACACACCCTCACACCCACTCACCATCACACCCCCTCACCCACCCTCACCCTCACACACCCTCTCACCCTCTCACACCCTCACACCCCCTCACCCTCACACCCCTTACACACCCTCTCACCCTCACCCACCATCACCCTCACACCCCCTCACCCTCACAACCCCCTCACCCAAACACCCCCTCTCACCCACCCTCACACCCCTCACGCTCCCTCACACACCCTCACTTACCTTCACACACCCTCACCCTCACACCCCCTCACCCTCACAACCCTCTCACCCTCACACCCCCTCACTCACCCTCACACCCCCTCACTCACCCTCACACCCCCCTCGCCCTCACACACCCTCACTCACACACCCTCACCCTCACACTTCCTCACTCACCCTCACACCCATTCACCCTCACACCCCCTCACCCTCACAACCATCTCACCCTCACACACCCTCACCCACCCTCACCCTCACTCACCAGCATAGCATAACAAAACATAGCATAGCATAACAAAACATAGCATAACAAAACAAAGCATAGCATAGCATAACATAACAAAGCACAGCAAAACATAGCATAGTATTGTGGAAAAGTAAATTTTGCCATGTTCTGTGTCCCTACGTGTCATCCATCATATGTTATGTGTGCATGACCAATATGCATATGTTATTCCCCATGTCCGATTAATGACGCAATTACAGTTGTGTCCACCTCTAGTATGCTAGTTTCCAGTCCTCGTGAATACTACGAATATCAGGCCTATGTAAAGCTATGTTGCCACGTTTCTCAGTGTGCACGTTATTTCATTATAAAGTCCCCGTTTCCAGGCCTCAACAGGGCCCGGACATCAGATTCAGCTCCTGTCTCCTGAAGCCTCGCTGAGGAGCGATCCAGCCCCCACCTGTATCCTCGACTTTTCACTTACTTCCTGCCTCGCAGTGCCCGGTGCAGCTTGGCTCTGCCTCTGAGTCTGCCAAGACTATGTTATGATTCCAGCTATCAGTTTAGTCCTCCTTCCCTGCATTCCTAAGCTACTGAACTGCATCAATAGTTTCCGTCATTGTCTAGCCTATGCGGCTCCATATTAAGAGAAATACTGTATTTAATGGTCATTTAATATTCTTCATCACGCACTACATGTAGAATAAATGCATGCTCCAGTCTTAGAGTCAGTTAGCTTCTCCCCTCATGACTTCTAGTTTATATCAACATGTTCCCTAAACATTAGATACCAGATAGGGTTTAGGTACATGTCGCTCCGACCCTCCAGACTTTAGTCTCTGCTCCTAGCACAGAGTTCATAGCCCCCAGCTTCTCCTAGTAACACGTCATTGCCAGTTTGCGCGCACCATCAGGTTAGAGGTCCCGGCTCCTTAGGTAGCCCCCTCCTATGTTTCCGCCCCATTCATGACATATCCTGTTACGTCTCCACCACATGTCTATGTATACGCCCAGTTACACCTCTTTTTACTCTTATCTTTCGCGACTGCTACGCGTCACGCCTTCTGTTCCACCCACTGCTACGCCTACTGCAATGTAATGCTATGTGTTTGCGCTATGTATATATGCTCGTGTATTGATATTAAAAGTTAGCGCGCTCATCCCAGACCCAGCCCCAGCAGCTGCTGGGCCCTGTCATCCTATTCCTATGCAGGTTGTCCTGTTCCTGTCCTTATGCTGTATTAAACCTGCAAAACTCCTACTACCTCGAATCTTGACTCTTATATATTGAGCTATCTGTTATGATATATGTCTAGTCAAAAATAGGGTATTATTTATTTATTTACCACATAATGGCGCCCGAATAGGGACTTGCCCTTTCCCCACGCGTCGGTGAAGCCACGCCGACCCCCTGACCCTCTGCAGTCGTGACGGAACTCTTCTGCGCAGTGGCAGATATTTCTGCTCAAGTATCCCTCAGGCCCACGGAGGAGACGGAGGAGGCGGTCCAGCATCCAGACGAGACGGTGGAGGAACGCGGCGAGTCCCGACCAGAGCCCAAGCCAAGAGTCCAAGGTCCGAGGTATCCGGAGGTCCACCCGTAACTGAAGTCCGAGGTCCGAAGTTCGTCGTCGTAGCAGTCCAGTCCAGTCCGAGGCCTTCCGTTCTTGCTGCCCGGTGAGTACCGTTACTGGGGTGGTATCTAGACAGGGTCAATTTAATTGACTCTGGTCTGTGGGTTGGTGGTACACAGTCCCACAAACGAAGTGTCCACTTCGGTGGATGCGGGTCCTGACGTGTCTCTTTATGAGACCGGTAAGTTTCGTACTGTTTCAGCAGTGCATCTAGTTTCTGTTCTAGTCAGTTTCTGTTCTCGAGAAAATTCACGTGTTCTGTTCTTAGTATTTCCAGGTAGTATTCTGTCCGAACTGTTATTTTAAATGTTTTTCATGTATTCTAATGTCGTGGTATGAATGGGAAATAAGTATCGTGTTTATTGTGTATTGTATTGTGTCTAGATTACAGTTCAGTCATGCCCATATTTTCCAAGTTACGTCAGTTAAAAACTAGAAAGGGTCTGCTGGAAGCAGCAGTTCCCATCCCGCCCAGGGACAGTCCAGGTCACTTTATGTATCAGAAGCATGGCATAAGCGCCATATTGTATCTAGATTTATGGGTAGAGTATACCAAACAGTTAGAAGAAAAGTATAGATGGCCCGTATCGGGTACATGGGATGCCGAGTGCATCATGCGAGTAGAAGAAACATTATGGAAAAAGAAAGCCAGACAATCACAGAAAGATGCCATCGAGTTATGGCGCAAAGAGGCTCATAAGAGAACCGAAAAAGAAATCAGAAAGTCAGAACTAAGTAGAGAATCCCAGGAACGAGCCCAAGAAAGAGAATTAATCGAGATAGGTGAACGAGTTAGAACTGAGCAATCAGACAGACAGAGGAATGCCCTCATTAAGGGTATGTATCCTCTTCTTGCTGAGGGCTTGCCAAAAGCGACCCCGGAGGCATCCAGTAATTTCCCGCCACCACTAGTTCCGACCAAGCTACGTCACAAACCGACCGCAGCTGATATTTTTATTTCGTCCTATCTGGACGACACAGTCCCCGAATATGCAAATCCTGTTCGCGCTCCGCCAGTCCCTGTAAATCAGGTAATTCCTGCTCCCCCAGATACCGGGGTGCCCTTAACAGCCCCCCCGGGTCAGCCCGCCATACAAGTCCAGCCCACGTTACAATTACCGACCCTGCCAGGACGAAAAGCATCAGTTGATGATTCTAGTTTAGGGGCCGCAGGAGGAGGTCTTCCTCAAACCCCGCCGCCATACAAGCGTTTATCAGCACTCGAATTACATGCTCAAGCATCACAGCGTACTCCCAAGAGTAATAAGTCTGTCGCAGAAATCAGGCAAACCCTTGGCGAATGTGTCTATGACCCAGTTCCAGGCGAGTTTAATATGGTTTTATATTCCGTACGCGTAAGGAGAGTGACCGAGTATCTAGTCACCCTGCCGAATATGAAAGAAGATCTAGACAGGATATATCGTTTCATCCGTACAGGGGATGACCCACAAAGTATTAGTGATGCCATGTCTCAAAGGAAAGCCGAGATTCAGCGCATGATATTAAAGTTTTTAATTAACTGTCTAATAAGAGAACAAGATTACCCGTCTAAAGATCCGGAAGAAATGAAAACTCTGACAAAGTGGAGTGATAATATAGCCGAAGGAAAGCACAATACCATTGGTGCCATGGAAAGTATGTACAAGAAAATCCGTAGAGAGATAATAAAGATACACGAACAGCGTAAAGCAGCACAAGTAAGCGAGAAAGAAAGTACCTCTGATCCTGAAGAGGAAGACGATGAGAATACTGCCAGAATAGCGTATGTAGGAAAACCTAGATTTCCAGATCGCCATTTACGTCTAGAACACAAGTCTATTTTCCATCATTCAGCACCAGAACAAGGTTCCCTAGAACAAGTATTTCAAGCTACCGATCACATTCTGAAATCACGAATCGGTTATAGTGAGTTAAGTACCATGCATGAACAAGAAATAGTTCGATCAGCAGTCCGATGGATTACTGATCCTACCACTTTTCCAGACGAAATAGTGGCACAAATGTTTCTGAAATTGCCCCCAGCCGAGCAGCGACTGGTGGGTATGTATATGATTCAGCACCTCATTACTTTGTATGAGGGTCAACATTCTGATCCAGGCCCGTTACATGATATCCTCTACGAGTTACTCCAGTATAAATGGAGAGGTCTAGGTACCGATTTAATTAGTGTCATTTTAGAACAACGCCATAAATATAGAACATTCTTGAACCCGCATTTTGTTCATGTTTCACCCCCAGAAAGTAAACCATTTTACATAGACAGACAGAATCCGTTACGAGAAGTCCACCCAGTCAGAGGAACGGGTGGCGAAATGCAACGAGTGTTTGTATACACTCCGATCACAAAGATGGAACTCCTCGAAATGAAGAAATTAATTCCCTGTCATGACAAAGATCCAGCAGGGTTCCATAGAGAATTAAAAGACATGCTCCGTATGGGAGAATACACTTACCCAGATATCATTAAAATGTTAAAGGTTCTGCTGCCCGCAGGGGTGTATGAAAAGCTAAAGGAAAAGGAATGGGAGGTGGGAGAGAAAAAGATAGATTGGGCAGTCCTAGAAGCAGAAGATAAGATACGTGTACCAGGTACTGGTCTTGGAGAGAAATGTAAAGAATTACCAGAATTATTAATTCAAGTTTTACCCAGATTATTAACAACGAGAAAAGAAGACTGGGATGCAATCTCAGCCTGTAAACAGAAACAAGATGAAGATATTAGTGATTTTTATTCTAGGTTTGAAAAGTGTTTTAGTATCAACAGTGGTCTCAAGACAAGTAGTGAGTCATACCCTCACCTTTTCGTTACTAAATTAGTCGAGAATTCAAGCCCACAAGTTAAAAACCGAGTTTTGAAAGTCGAAAGCACCTGGCAAGCAAATACTCCGTCCCAGATGCTCCAGATGCTCCAGTATCACCAGAATAGAATCAGGGAAGAGCAAGAACACGAGAGAAAACGTATGAAAGACACGAAGATGAAAGTGCTAGTTGCACAATCTGTTCCTCAAGACAGTCAGAAGAGGGGTCCGAATCAAGCCAGTCATCCTGCAGCACCCGTTAAAGGGAACTGCAATTATTGTAAACAACCAGGTCATTTTATAAATGAGTGTGCAGTTCTGAAACATAACATAGCTACTGGTAAGACTAAAGAAAGACCACGTCCGCCTAGACAAGAACAAGTTTCACAGATTCCTCAGCCACAGAATGCACAACAGACAGTTACAGCACCGCAGCCTATTGCTGCAACACAGCATGTTACATCGCAGATGTACCAGTATGCACAGTCTGAGTATCCAGAGTACCAGCCATATTCATGAAACAGCCTAGAGAGGGAGGTAGGCTTGCCTCTCATCGAGATACCTGTAGATCAAGAAGGTCCCTATGTTCACAGTCAAGTATTAGGGAAAGACAGAAAGTTTTTGATTGATACAGGGGCAAGTAGGACCACAATTAGTCATGCCGAAGTTCCAGGGGCTCCGCTCTCAGGCTCAAGAAATGTTTCCCTTGGATTTTCAGGAAAGCCTATCGTTAATGAGATTTCAAAGCCAGTTACTCTAGAAGTAGGTCCATTGTCCCGTACTACTGATCTGTTACTTACTAAGTCATGTCCAGAAAATCTATTAGGCATTAAAACACTGAAAGAGTTAGGTGCCGTTATATGTTGTTCCCCAGAGGGAATACGTCTGTTCCTACGTGACTTTAAGGGTCACTATGTATTACGAGATTTTGATTCCAGACTGTCCAATGTCCCGCAGCATTTATGGGCGCAAGGTCCAACTGATGTAGGTTATATGCAAATCACACCCTATCGTGTGACTCTCAAACCAGGTGTAGTGTTACCACGAATCAGACAGTATAGATTGCCACCTGAGGCTGTAGCAGCCTTATCCAAAATTATTGACGAGCTCATGGCTCAAGGAGTAGTTGTAGAAACTGACTCCAATGTATGTAACTCTCCGATCATTCCAGTCATGAAACGTACTGATCCAAATGCACCCCCAGTATATCGATTAGTGATTGATTTACGAGAACTTAACAAATGTATTATTCCTCAGTACCCAGTTGTCCCAGATATCTCTTCCCTATTGACAGCCATTGATTCCGAAGCCACGTTCTTCACTGTCATAGACCTTAAGAACGCATTTTTTAGTGTTCCCATCCATCCAGACAGCCAGTTTCTTTTCGGATTTTGTTTAAATGGAAGGAGCTATATGTTCACACGCGCTCCTCAAGGTTTCACAGAAAGTCCTAGTATTTACAGTCAAGCACTCAAGAGACAACTAGACAACATTCACATGCCAACTGACACTGCCCTGCTCCAATATGTCGATGATCTACTGATCACAGCCCGTTCTGAACGTGACTGCGAGCGAGCATCCCTGACGGTTCTGTATTTCCTAGCCGAGATGGGGCACAAGGTGTCCCCTTCGAAGCTTCAATTCTGTGTCCAGCAAGTGGTCTACTTAGGACACTTACTGTCCAAGAGGGGTAGGCAGTTGACACCAGACCGTATCCAGTTGATAGCGAGTCTTCCTCAGCCCAAGACCCAGAAGGAGGTACGTGCCTTTATCGGCCTTACTTCTTATTGTAGACAATGGATTCCACAGTATGCATTTCTAGCCAAGCCACTGATACAGTTAACGACACAGGAGGCAGCCGTATCGACTGTCCTCCCTTGGACATCTGAACATACACTTAGTTTCAACGAGTTAAAGAAAGCTTTATGTCAAGCTCCAGTTCTAGCTACACCGAACTACAGTAAGCCTTTTACACTCTTCGTCACTGAACGCGAAGGTACAGCATTATCTGTTCTCACACAAGACCAAGCAGGACAATACAAGCCCTGTGCTTATTTTTCTAGCACACTAGATCCAGTCGCCCAGGCGTTGCCTGCGTGCCTCAAGTCAGTTGCAGCCACAGCACTAGCTATCAGACAAAGTGATTCCATAGTTTTAGGACACTCCTTGACAGTACAAGTCCCACATTCCGTGGAAGTTCTTTTAAACCGAACACAAACTCAGCACTTGACAATTGCACGTTTAACAGGTTATGAATTGACACTGTTTCAGCCACACATAGATATTAGACGCTGCAACGTCCTGAATCCTGCTACACTGTTACCATCAGTTAATTCAAATCCAGCCACACATGATTGCGTGGAAGTAGTTAACATTACGACAAAGCCAAGACAAGATCTGACAGACATTCCGTTACCAGATCCTGACCTGACACTTTATGTGGATGGTTCATGTATGAGAACTAGTACAGGAGAACTAGTCGCCGCGTATGCAGTGACTACTGACACCGAAGTTATTAAAACACACCGTATTGATACCCTGTCCGCTCAAGCAGCAGAGCTAGTTGCTCTGACACAAGCCTGTATACACGCCAAGAACCTGAAAGTTAATGTTTACACAGATTCACGTTACGCATTTGGAGTTGTACACGACTTTGGAGTGCTCTGGCAGGAGAGAGGTTTCATGACTTCTCATGGAACCAAGATTCAGCATGGTTTCCTTATCCAAGCTCTGTTAGATGCCATACACTTACCGACATCTATCGCTATCATGAAATGCAAAGCACATACGAAAGTTACTGACATTATTTCTCAAGGTAATGATCTAGCAGATCGCACAGCCAAGCTTACAGCACAGACTCTAGACATTCCAGTTAACATGACACATACTCCAGATCCGACTACATGCATGACAGTTAAGGACCCTACTCAAGATGTCATAGATATCCAGTTACATGCTACTCCCGATGAAATCAAGAAATGGTCTGAACAAGGAGGGGTCCAGACAGATCAAGGATGGTTAACAAAGGGTAGGACCACATGGTTTCTCCCCGACTCTATGGTTCAAGTCATTATTAATACCGCACATAGTCCAGCACATTTAGGAGAAAAAGCAATGTTAGACAGTATCCAGAACATTTGGTTCAACAAGCATTTATGAGCTGCAGCCAAGCAGAAAGTCCGTACCTGTATGATATGTTGTCAGTTTAATCCAGGTAAAAGTGTCCCGGTGGAACAAGGTGGTTTCCAGCCCCCTGACCACCCTTTTGAGGTCCTCCAGATGGATTATATTCAGATGGAGCGATGTCGAGGTTTCAAGTATGTCCTCGTAGTTGTATGCGCTTTGTCCAGGTGGACAGAAGCATATCCAGTCCCCGATTACACAGCCGCGACCACTGCCAAGCAGTTGGTTCGTGAATTCTTCCCTCGATATGGACTCCCTAGAGTCGTATATTCTGATAACGGTCAGCCATTCTCATCTGAACTGATGAAGCACGTTTCCCTGTTGTTAGGGTACCAGTGGAAGTTTCATTGTGTACGCCATCCTGAAGCAGCCGGTCTAGTCGAGAGACATAATCAGACTCTGAAAATTCGAATTGCCAAAATATGTAAAGATAAGGGTGTGGACTGGCTAGTAGCTCTGCCAGTCGCTTTGTTTTATATGCGCATGGTCGCACATTCCAGATCAGGTCTGTCCCCGTATGAGGTCGTTTTCGGCCGCCCCCCTAACATGTGGGGTACTCCTAGACCCCGAAGTATTACTGATGTTTCATGTAATATGCTGACAGATTACCTAGCTTCCTTGATGTCTGCCCTCAACTCATGTCGTTCACAGGTTGCCGCCGCATTTCCAGACAATACCGAGGTGGCACCGCATGAAATCGTTCCAGGTTCGATGGTGCTCGTCCGGAACTTTGACAGATCAAGTCCGCTGGAACCACGTTGGAAGGAGCCCCGTCAGGTCCTCCTCACCACCCGTACAGCTGTGAAATTGGAAGGTCGTCGCGGCTGGGTGCATCTTTCGCACGTCAAGAAATTCTACGGATTAAAACCGGTCTCCAAGAACATTTCCCAGGATATCAAGACTTGTCAAAACATTGTTCCTAAGGACTGTCCCGCAAATGACATTGATACAACCCCTCCCTTGTTAGAGAAAACTCCGCAGCAGGAGTATAAGCAAAAACTCCGGTCTAGTAAAATAAGTCAGTCAGTTTGATTGTATAAGTCCTCCCCTAGGTGAAACGGTTAGACTGTTTCTGACATGTATAAAATAGACCCCCATAGTGAGAGAGTCAGTCAAAACTCAAACCGATGTATCGTTTTTCTAAGTTTCATATCATTTCTCAGCCTTTTGATTTCCTGCACTAGTTACGCATTCTTCCTGTGTTTTCCAGTTCCTCATGTAAATAAGCCTTCTAATGTTACAGCAGAGCACACGTTTAGTGATCTGCCCCCTCATGAACTGTCTTACCGCCTCGCTATGCGTAATAACTCATTTATCCGCATGTTACATTATTCACACCAGACCAGCAATGCCACTAATTGTTGGGTGTGTGGTCGACTCCCCCCTTTCCAGACGTCGAAGGGAGTTCTGCCACTCTTTCCTTATCCTTTTTCACATAATGGTTCGTGTGGAGCATGGTCCACGTTAACGTTATCCTCAACAGACATGTCTTTTCTTAACAATACATGTTTCCCAGACAAGCAAGGTTTCCCCCACAGAACAGGTTTAGATCTAGAAAATGAAGTGTACAATTTAGGTAACTATTCTTCGAATTTCATGGTCCTGAATGTTCAGTCTGATACTACTCCAGATTCACCTGCTATTTCAGTACTACCAGTCAAAGGCGAATTATGTGTCAGAAATCATGGTTCTGTACACGTAGGACATAGTGATTGTACCACTATTATCAAGTATAGTGACAGTGGGAAATCTATTTTCAAAGCTTCACGTCATTCTTATTTTGTTTGTGGTCAAACCGCATATGTTCGTCTGCCCCTCGATTGGGAGGGAACCTGTTACATTGCCTTCCTACTGCCACCTGTTTTTCTAGCCCCACCTGACTACCATAGGAATTCCTTCCTAGTACATACTAGACACAAGAGAAACCTCCCGATTGTCGATTATACTGAAACTGCTGCAGAGCAATTCATTGATATTGATAAAGGTGTTTTCCCTTATTTAGGTACAGTTGTAAATAGTAAGCTAATTCGTAGATTAACAAGAACCCTTGAAGCTGTAGTAGATGAGACTGCCTCCGCTCTAGGTAACTTAACCGAAGAGCAATCCTTTATGAGAATTGTTGTGCTCCAGAATCGTCTCGTCCTTGACGTCATACTGGCCGATAGGGGCGGGGCCTGTAGAGTCCTCGGATCTAGTTGCTGCATTTTCATTCCAAACAACGCGCCGTCTGTTTATTCAGCTATAACCAGACTTCATAAAATTGCCCATCTATTACACCAAGATCCAGGCACCTGGACATGGTCCGGTTGGTTCTGGAATATAATTTCCGCCTGGGGATGGAAAGTCCTGTCCTTTCTAGGTATCGCAGTAGCGATCATATTCAGCTGCTGCCTCTGTATACAATGTGGCCCTGCGATTTGCGGCATGTGTGCTACCTCTTGTATTCCTAGTCCCAAGCCTCGTTCTAAATCCCGTTCCAAGACAATTCGAGATGAACAAATGGTACTGTATGAAATGATAGATGGTATCATGAATATTGATGTTTCCTGATGGAAACGTAGTGACAAGGAGGGAATGTGGAAAAGTAAATTTTGCCATGTTCTGTGTCCCTACGTGTCATCCATCATATGTTATGTGTGCATGACCAATATGCATATGTTATTCCCCATGTCCGATTAATGACGCAATTACAGTTGTGTCCACCTCTAGTATGCTAGTTTCCAGTCCTCGTGAATACTACGAATATCAGGCCTATGTAAAGCTATGTTGCCACGTTTCTCAGTGTGCACGTTATTTCATTATAAAGTCCCCGTTTCCAGGCCTCAACAGGGCCCGGACATCAGATTCAGCTCCTGTCTCCTGAAGCCTCGCTGAGGAGCGATCCAGCCCCCACCTGTATCCTCGACTTTTCACTTACTTCCTGCCTCGCAGTGCCCGGTGCAGCTTGGCTCTGCCTCTGAGTCTGCCAAGACTATGTTATGATTCCAGCTATCAGTTTAGTCCTCCTTCCCTGCATTCCTAAGCTACTGAACTGCATCAATAGTTTCCGTCATTGTCTAGCCTATGCGGCTCCATATTAAGAGAAATACTGTATTTAATGGTCATTTAATATTCTTCATCACGCACTACATGTAGAATAAATGCATGCTCCAGTCTTAGAGTCAGTTAGCTTCTCCCCTCATGACTTCTAGTTTATATCAACATGTTCCCTAAACATTAGATACCAGATAGGGTTTAGGTACATGTCGCTCCGACCCTCCAGACTTTAGTCTCTGCTCCTAGCACAGAGTTCATAGCCCCCAGCTTCTCCTAGTAACACGTCATTGCCAGTTTGCGCGCACCATCAGGTTAGAGGTCCCGGCTCCTTAGGTAGCCCCCTCCTATGTTTCCGCCCCATTCATGACATATCCTGTTACGTCTCCACCACATGTCTATGTATACGCCCAGTTACACCTCTTTTTACTCTTATCTTTCGCGACTGCTACGCGTCACGCCTTCTGTTCCACCCACTGCTACGCCTACTGCAATGTAATGCTATGTGTTTGCGCTATGTATATATGCTCGTGTATTGATATTAAAAGTTAGCGCGCTCATCCCAGACCCAGCCCCAGCAGCTGCTGGGCCCTGTCATCCTATTCCTATGCAGGTTGTCCTGTTCCTGTCCTTATGCTGTATTAAACCTGCAAAACTCCTACTACCTCGAATCTTGACTCTTATTTATTGAGCTATCTGTTATGATATATGTCTAGTCAAAAATAGGGTATTATTTATTTATTTACCACAGTATAACAAAACATAGCATAGCATTACAAAACACAACAAAACATATCAGAGCAAAACAGCATAAGATAACAAAACATAGCATAACAAAACTAAGCATAGCATAACAAAACACAGCATAACTAAACAGCAAGACATAGCATAACAAAACATAGCATACATATCAAAACATAGCATAGCATAACAAAACATAGCATAACAAAACACAACACATAGCATAACAAAACATAGCAAAAAACAACAAAACATAGCATAGCTTAACAAAACATAGCAGAGCAAAACAAAACATAATAGCATAGCATAACATACCAAACACAAAAAAGCATAGCATAAAAAATTGCACTGCAAACAAAGCATAGCATAATAAAACACCACAAAAATTGCATATCATAACAAAACATAGCATAGCATAACAAAGCATAGCAAAACATAGCATAGCATAACAAAACATAGCATAGCATAACAAAACACAGCATAGCATAACAAATCAAAGCATAGGATAGCAAACCAAAACATAGCATAGCATACAGCATCACTCAGCACCACCACAGCATCACTCAGGGGCTCCACAGCATCACTATGCGCTACCACAGCATCACTGAACGCCACAGCATCATTCGTTCGCCATCACAACATCACTCAGCGCCACCACATCATCAATCTGTGCAACCATTCAACAACAAGTGGTTCAAATATGTTCTCTCAATGTTTCAAGCTTTATTACAAATGTAACAAAAAGATGTTAATATTTCACTTCTGTTCTTGGATTTTTGTCACAATAAAATACACTGAACATAATCTTCACAAAAGGTATTTACAAACGTTTAAGCTATTGCCATTATAAATTACAATAACTTTTATTTAAGTATTTATTATTAAAAAAATTAAAAGCCATTGTTATTTGTACTATCAGTACATGTAAGTCACGTAAATACAACACATATTGCTTTACAAATGCTGTAGGTGTCACATTTGCGAAAGTTATAACAATTGGTATTGTATATGACAAAGCTATTAATTTAGCTATTTTCAAAAACAAAACATAAAAAAAAATGTGTCATTTACAATACCAATAGCTAAGACTTTCCGAATGCGAGACCTATTGCATTGCAAATGCTTGTTTGATTTCCTGCCACGTTCGACCCTTTTGTATATTTTGGGAAATGTGCTTCTTTTTAATGTGGCAATATGTGGATTTCCGACCTTTTTGTATGCATATAGAAGCATGTCTTTTAAAGTTCGTTTAATGCTTATTTATGATTAACTGTTGGGCTGCATAACTTTGAGAGCTTTGGTGTCACATTACGATCATCTTCCAATTTGCTTTAGGAAGGCTATTGTTATATGCTTACTCTCCAGGCTGAGAACATATGGATGGCATTTATTTTTATCAATAATAGGGTGGGCTGTGTATTATGCCGCTTTATTTGGATTTGTTGCACTATGCACTTTATCTTTGAAAAACGTATTTAATGTTTTTTTCCAGTCATGAATTACCCTATGTAGTCTGTTCTTTATGTTGATCAGTGCCTGTCCACAAGGGTAGGGCTATATATACTGCTTATTTTATGGCGCCAAAGTAGATTGATAAAGCCTGCTGCGCAGGCGAAACGCGTCTCTCTTTTACTGCGGGGTCGAGGGAGACCTAAATATAATAAACTAGCCTCATACATGCCAATCATGTGTACGTGCCATTTTCTCCTCGGAGGTGGATGGATTACTGGGACTACTAAATATATATACACTTTTAGGCCGTCTCTTTACGAGATACTTTAGTAGAGCCGCAATTCTCTTCTGATCAGTTATCTTTGGAAATGGCAATGCGTTTTTCATTATCTTGGCAAAATATTTTTTCTGAGAGATTGTTTTAGATCAAAGGAAATTCTTTTTTTTTTTAGAAGCTGCATTGTACAAACTGCATTCAAAAGAGCATATTAAGATGTAAGTGCACCATCCATACCTAGCTTTTCGAAGGTGCAATATGTGTTTTACCTATTATGAAGATGTTTAAAATAATTATGTAAACAATGTTTTGTAACGACTCCTTCAACTAGTGTGCCATGTGCACTATACAGCACAATAGGACACAACAGGACACTAATGGCAAAAGGTCAAACTGTACTGTGCGCAGATTTCCTTTCACTTTTCGGACACCCTACATTCGAAACAGAATATTCTATCCAGAGTAGCACTTGGTTACGGAATGCTGAGAAAATATAGAAAGCATGAAGCAGAAATGGAACTAACGAGGGGATACTACATTGGCAGGTTTACATTTTTAAAATCTTGTAAACTGAAAGTAATGCACACACTTCATGGGACCAAGTGCCCAGAAAACACAAGGCTAACCCAAGACAATGGACCTGTCCTAAAGTGGTGGGGAGGATGTTGATATTTTCCTGGTTAGTAAGGCTCGACGTTCCTTCTGCTTTAATGCTGACACAGGCATATTACTGATCATATCTTCACAATGGGAAAGCAGGATGGGGCCAAGTGCTCAGGAATCAGCTAAGCTAGCATGAGACATGGTGACCAGCCTTAAAATAGTAAGATGTAGTTTTATTATCAAATGTGCCTTAAGGGGCTTACAACTGCGAGAGTTGCTCAGGAGAGTTTTATAGCAGGTTGATGATGCTGCATCTCAGAAATGAGGAACATTGACAGAGGTACTTGTAAAGAACCGGGGGCCAGATGTACAAAACTTTGGTAGCAAAACATTGGTCGCAAAATACTAGTCTCATATTGCGACCAGTATTCCTGCAACAAGTTGGGAATTTTGCGAACCGATCTATCTACTAACAGTTTGGTTCTCAAATTTTCATCTCATGGTGCATCACAATCTGTTCTATCTCATCAATATTCATTGAAAATGGGATTATTATTTTTAAAAACGTTATTTAGCAAATCCTAGGCTTTGTCACGGCTACATAGCTTTCTACATCTGTTCCCTGTTTCTAGGACAGCAGTGCAGTGGTGCTGTAATTCAGGTCTTGCGTGCATTGGCGTACCTGTTGTGGTAGATTAGGATTCAGGTGCTTTGGTAGAGCTGCTTGTAAGGGCTTTAATTTTGAGACAGTAGGACTAACGGTGCCGCAAGTTAGGGTTGACATACATTGGCAGATTTGCTCAAAAGGCCCTTGTTTTTGAAAAGCTGGGTGATGGTGCTGCAGGTCAGGTTTACGCAGCATTGTCAGATTTGCTTATGTCCCTGATTCTGCAAGAGTATAGGTGCTGCAGGTAAAGACGGAGGTGCATTGGAACACCTTTTTGTTAAGGTTGAATTATTGCAATAGTACGTTTAGTGACAAATGGGACCATGTTTTGCAATCACTGACTTCTTACTTAACAATTTACTACATTCAAGAATCTGTATCTCTGGTCCACTTCAACTGGACTGACCCACTGGAAAACAGTATCTATAATAGTACATAACTGGACTAGGTTGTCCCCGTTGACATGGAGCATCTGGTAATGCTCCCAAGACTGCAGGTCAGGCTAGAGGCGTGTTGGAAATGTTATTATTCATTTGCATGCGAGCCCCTAGGTTGTCTGTGATCTTGTTGAGGTGTATGAGTGCAGTTTACATATGTTCAAGAAAGGTTTGTGTTACCTACAAATGCATTTGTTATGAGCCAAAACATGTAGCAGCATGTCCTGGGATTTTAGTTAGGGAGCTCCCTCCTGAAGGATAAAACATGTCACCTGTTTAGTGAGAGAGTTTTGCACAGAGAATTCCTATTCTGTGCATACTTTGTGAGTGAGACCGTATTGCTGCTACCTGTGTTGTACTTGTTTAATGTGAAGAGGTCTTGTACACCTACTGGCCAACTGGCACTGAGGTTCTCTTGGCACATATATATATATATATATATATGAATCCACAATCCTGAGTGCCGGCAACACCGCACAGGCACGAAACAGGCACAGACCACAAACGAGGATTTTCAAAAGGTAAAGTGCTTTATTCCAAGGATGGAGACAGCAACATGACGCGTTTCGTCCGGGGATATATATATATATATATAAAAAAATTTTTTTAAAGGGTTTTATTGAAGAAAACAAGAGAAATTTACATATATCGGGTGTCATACATAAAATACAATATAGCGATAGGTGAGCGAATAAATCAATGCGGGAAATACAATTCACAGGAGGATGCAAGTCCACCTAGTTAGGTACAGTAAAAAGGAAAAATACGATCAACAGTCCAGCAAAGTAGCAGCCAGCAGGGCTCACCCACCCATATGTCAGGATAATGTAGACCAAATTAGACACCCCGATACATAAGAGAATCGATATAGGATAAACGACCCATCTGTCGGGAAGGAAAAAAGGAAAGAAAAAAAGGCCATAGAACTAAACTAAGGCAAAATAACAAACCCCTCCCCAATCCCCCCACCCTGCACCCCTGCAATGGCTACGGCCCAACCCCACTGGCAGCGTGCCTGTCGCCCCGGAACTGGTCCTAAAAGAAGGAAAAAGAGAAAGAGAAAGTGGAGGAGGAATTATCAAACAGACCCCCGGTCTCCCGTACCCCCCACCAGTAGCAAACCGCCCCTACACGTACCCAGAATAATACAATACAACAATTAAAATCAGACGGGGGGGAGCTTGTAAGAACCACCCGAACCATTATAGGTTACAAATCCCGTATCAAGTGAAGTCATAGTTCAAACCCGTCCAGTCAAAGTCAACCCTGGCCGCTGCGATTCTTCATGCGAGCCCTGTCCGCTCGATCCGCCATTCCAATGAGTTTATCAAAATGTTGGGAAAGTTCAGAGTCAGTACGGAAGGATTGAAGCCAGGATAATAGTACACAAAGTCTAAGAGTCAAACGATGTTTGCTGTCCACCAAAGATAGGTCCCTAGAGCGTTTTTGAACCATCCAGGAGGTAAAGGGAGAGGCAGCAATCCTACAGTCACTGGAGAATTCGCTCCGACATAGAAGATCATCCACGTCCATCTGGGGCAGCATCGGCATAGGACAGAATGTACATTCGATAGTCCCGGGCTTGCTAGCAGTCGTTCGGGGGGCGACAAACATTACCAAGTCCGGCTTCAGCGCGGGGCCTTCCGTCTCAGACACTTCTTGCTCCGCGGGTAAAACAGCTCGTTCCAGAACCAACAAAGGGTCGGAGTTCGGTCCCCGGCAGATGATATCAACTGTTACGACCATCCTCCGGATGATGGCGGTGGCCTGTGAATGGAGCTCCCCAATGGCGGCCATTACCGTATGCAGCGACGGTATAAATTCCACCCGCTCCATCGCCCCTCACGAAGCGACCGAGCAGGTCTCTGAACCCCGGAGGTCGACCACTCCGGGGCACCAGGCACAGGCAGATCCGGTGACAACTGTGGGCACTCCCAAAAGCGCGATCTCAATGCCGTCGCCGCCAGCAAGGAACCAAGTCCATCGACCCCGGGAGCCCAACAGGGCCTCCGGGCAGCGGATCCCCGACCACAGCAACCGATGCGTCACACCGCCGCAGCTGCGAGAGAAAACTGCCACCAGTCCACCATCCAAAACGGACAAGAAACACTCCAATTCGGGAGACCGGACGCCACCCACGTCCCGCGGCCGATGTTATTCAACTCCAACCCGGCTGGGTGAGAAATCGAGGCCCCGGCTTCAACTCTGGGTTAGGCCGAGAATGAGACACGGCGTATCTTCGTCCTGAAAGCAGCTAGAAATTCCGGGATTGCACCTTTAGAGTCAGGAACACCTGAGCTGCACGGGAGTCCGGTGAGAAATCAGGATAATCAACAGGATTTATGAGCAACTGGCGGAGGTCGGCGGAGCCGGGAGCTTATGCGGCCATCTTGGTTGCAAGCGTAGCTCCTCCTGACATATATATTTTTTAAAACAGACCCCAATGTCCAAAATGTACAGGGCGTTTTCTCTCCCTTTGCCCAGGATACTTTGGGTTTTTTATTTGACCGGCCTGCCACTGTTGTCATGGTGAACGTCAATAGTGCAGTTACCAGGTACTACCGTTCTCTCTGGTGTCAGTCCAAGGCTTTTCTCAATCGTAGATCGAGCCCTGCTATGCCATCAGAAACTTAATGTTGCTTTGGTCTGTAAATGAATTATGGAAGTGAGGTGGATGCCTGAACGTGATTCTGAGGTGAGGGTCACATAGTCAGTCTGTAAACTCCCAAGTTGTGAATAAAAACAAACTGGCTTTGATTGCAGAGCATGATAAAATTACATGGCTATAGATACTCTCCTTGACTCAATTGCATTACTGGACTGAAGAAATTACGTAATTATGTAAAGCCTGCTCTGACTAATCAGCCTTTTTCTTAAATGACAATACGCCTTGGCATAAGTTTATATACAGATCGGTCTTGCGTAATATTCAATTTTTTTTACAATTTTTGAGAGATGAGAGGGGTATCATCATCCACCCAAAGCCTCCCATGAGCCAAGGCCTTTCCTACACCCATGGTAAGAAATAGCACGATTTCTCTCGCACGGAATGTATGAAGCTCTGTGGTTATACTGAATAAGCAGCTACCTATGTTATGCCATCTATTAATGTAATAACTGCACTTTCACAATTGCTTTATTAACCTTCCTGCTTTCTCAGATTTGCTTGAAAATGCACGATTTTTCTTCTTTTTTTTCAAAATTTTCTTGGGGGGGTTAACCGCCCCAAACCCCCCTTTTGGGGTTTGGGCTCGCTCGCTGCGCTCGCTCGCTACGGTGCTGTATGCTAATTAGTTTGGGCCCCACCACTTTAAAATCTCACCCACCGCCCCTGGTAGAGTGCATGTTTATAAATAACTACCTTCATGATGAGAAATGTTAATGCATAAAAAACTTGTTACTGTTTTTTGCAGTTGATTAACCATATCATGCAATTTATATAAGAAGATAGGATACAATCACTTATTGTGTGTGTAATGTACAAGTTACAATGAAGGTTTTTTTAAAGTTTACCCACAACATTATAGACAAATGTACGTGGAGGTGAATGAAGGAATTTCTATAGATGTACATGTAACTCAGCATCTAAGTTTTGTCCCATTGGTGTCTCAGTTCTCATCTGGATGATAAGTCTGGACTCCATTCTTCTCAGTAGCAACTGTCGATCTCATCCTCTTTCATTCTTCTTAATATGTTTGATCCAAAAGTACTTTAATTCCTTAACATTACCTTGATGTTCTTCCCAAAAATGTTTTGCAATCGGGTAAGAGTAATCTCTGTTTTTCACAGCTCGAAGATGTTGCAAAATTCTCATTCGCACTTTGTTCTTAGTGCTCCCCACATAGTATTTTTCACACTGGCATACTAGCACATATACTACAAAGTCTGTGTTACAGGTGATATGTTCTGTAATTTTCTAAATTCTGTCATTATGCATTTTGTATTCTTTTAGATTACTTCCATGTTCACAGGCTTTAGTTTTTGAACATTTCCAAAAGCCTGGGTAGCTCAACCAGTTCTTTTTCTTTTCCTTTTCAGATAACAGGTAGCTTTTAGCTAAGCAATCACCTAACGACACAACTTTTCAGTATGGGATACTTGGATAATTCAGAAGCATTGTATTAAAGGTTTTTCAGATCCAAGTATTTTCCACTTTCTTTGTATTATTTGTCTAGTTTCCTTGTGTTGCATATTACAGTTCATGATGAAGCGTATCTTATTATCTTTACCTTCTACATTCTTCATTTTTGGTACTAGCAGTTCGCATCTTTGTTTAATCTGGACTCTCTCTATCAAATCCATTAGTAATTACTGAGGGTATCCCCTGGCTAGATATCTATTTTTCAGTTCATTAATTTCTGTTATAAAATCCTGATCTTCTGAACATTTCTTCCTTGCACTTATCATTTCCCCATAGGGGATGCCCATCTCAGATTTTTCGCGGTGGCCACTGTTACTATGTAGAATACTATTACATTATGTTATTTTCCTGTGGATTCTGGTGCAAAGATGTCCGCCTTTGATTAAAACTTCAATGTCCAAAAACGTGATTTGCTCAGAACTAACGATGTAAGTAAATTCTAGATTTAAATCATTGTTATTGAGGGATAGGATGAATTCTTCAAGTTCCTTTCATTCTCCTTCCCAGATTATAAATATATATACATTCAATGAAAAAAACAAAGGTTAAAGCTTAGTTATAGTTGGATAAAGATCATGTATTTTCTCCAAACAAACAAAGCTTAAGCTACACAAACATTACAAATTCTAAAGGTATACTTACATCTTAAATTTATAATTTTTGGACCACCTTTAAATTGCTGTAACTTTCTAAACAAACCAACTTTAACTAAACAAACATTATAAATTATAAAGTTATAGTCATATCTTAAATGTATAATTTACATACCACCTTCAAATTACTATAACTCGGATGTATGACGTTACAACGCATACTATTACAACGCATGGGTTTACAACGCATTTTTTACAACGCAAATACTTTTACAACGCATGTTTGTACAACGAATACTGTTACAACGCGATATTGTATTATTAATAGTAAAGTGCTATTACAACGAAATCATTTACAACGCATACCTTTACAACGCGAAAATATCATAATTAAAAAAAAAGAAATTGTAAAATAAAACCTGGCACAGGATGCAGGGAAATTAGGGGTTTTTGGGTGGGGAAGTGTCTTAAAATGTAGAGAAAAACTGAACGTAAATATGAAGAAATGCAACAAATTTATTAAAATTAATACGCGGGTATTAAAATTAATACCCGAGTATTAAAAATTAATACTCATGTATTCGTAACTATCAAAAAATTGTCCACAGGCAACGAATTTAAATATATACGAAACGTATAATATAACACTATGAAATAATATAATTATTCGTATATATAAACATTATACTTATTTTTTTGTTAAACAAAACCTGGCACGGGATGCAGGGAAATTAGGGGGTTTTGGGTGGGGAAGTGTCTTAAAATGTAGAGAAAAACTGAACGTAAATTTAAAGAAATGCAACGATTTTTAAAAAATTATTCCTCGAGTATTTAAATTAATACCCGAGTATTAAAAAAAATTTCTCGTGTATTCGTAACTATTGAAATTTTTTACACAGGCAACGAATTTAGATATATCATTATTTAACAATATATTACTATGAAAGAAAATAATTATTCATAAATATAAACATTATACATACACATAGTCGCCATTTTTAAATGTGTAGTCCCTAAAAATGTCCTACAACTCTTTCCATGAAAATAATACCACAATACTACTTTCAAAATGGATGCGAAAAACGGAACGAAAAAGTGAAAACATCACATCTTTACATGAAATTTTAAATTATAACTTTCCACAGTAATGATTCGTATTAAAAAAAATAATACCAACGCTGTGTTTCTTAAAAATAACAATTACACTAACTAAAACTTATAAATACGAGCCAGACACCATTTTAAAATCAGTTGATTCTCAATTCCCAGAGTGACCAGACGCCAAAAGCTGACCCTCTGACCTCTTCATCAAGATAACACCGGAAATCGATTTAAGGAGCAATTTTTCTCGTAATACAAGTGAGTTACTAAAACTAATGATAGAAATGTTTTATAGAATCATTTAAAACGCTGTCTCTAATAAGTTTGGTTTTCCAATTGAAAGGAAATAATATATCACCATGATATTACTTGAAATATGGATACATATATCAATAAATAGAAAGCCCTACATATTTAAAACAGACTGAAATGTAACTAAGATTATTTATTAATTAAAAATATTTTTAATGCAATAAACATCACCCAATGTTACATTTTTTTCTAGAGTCAAACTACTATAAAGTGTGACGAAAAAGCCAAGTTAAAGTAAATTTGATTTTGCTACAGAATCAACACTTCTCTTCAAAAATAATTTAAAGGTATTTTTCTAAATTTTTGCTATCACAATTCTCGATTAATAAAACGTAAAAACATTTGCTAATCCATATATTTTTTATCTGATTTTCACAGAGACATTCAAAAACGAAATAAAAAAAAAATTCTTTAAAATTGAAACATCGAATTTTAAAGAAGATAAATATATTATAATTAACAAAACTGCATTTTTAAACTGGATTCATTAATAAAGAAAATATTGTAAAAGAATAAGAAAGTGTAGAGATAAAATTAATTTAGACAACTCCTTCATGTTGCAGCAGTAGGAAAAATGTGTGAAACTGTGAAGGTATCAATTACTATTCAAACTCCAGAAAGTGGTAGTATTAGTAGGGAAAGTGTGGGATAGCATTGGGGTAAGATTTACTATTCTAACTCCAGGAAGGGGCAGCAGTAGGGAAATTGTGGGATAGAGTAGGGGTAAGAATTGCTATTCTAAGTCCAGGAAGGTGCAGCAGTAGGGAAAGTGTGGGATAGAGTAGGGGTAATAATTAATATTCTAACTCCATGAAGGTGCAGCAGTAGGGAAAGTGTGGGATAGAGTAGGGGTAATAATTACTATTCTAACTCCAGGAAGGTGCAGTAGTAGTGAAAGTGTGGAATAGCATAGGGGTAAGATTTAATAATCTGACTCCAGGAAGGTGCTGGAGTACGGTAAGTGTGGGATAGTGTATGGGCATGATTTACTATTCTAACTCCAGGAAGGTGCTGCAGTAGGGAAAATGTGAGATAGTGTAGGTGCAGGATTTGCTATTCTAACTCCAAAAAGTTGCTGCAGTAGGGAAAGTGTGGGATAGTGTAGGGGCAGGATTTTAGAAACATTAAACTTTTGAACAAAAATGTAGACATTTTCCATTTTTCATCAAACATTTAAACAAAAAAAATACATATTCATACTTTTTGCAATTTGCAGATTATCAAACAACTCTTCAAAGACCAAGAGAAAATCAAATCCAAGGGAATCTGAGAACCAAAACAAGGAAAACACACCAGACTCTGAAGGTAAATCAAATAAAAAATACAACCAAATACACTAAAAAAATGACAGAACTTCATTATTATTATTACTGTAAGAAGATACTTTTTAGGGAAAGTGTGGGATAGTGTAGGGGCAGGATTTGCTATTCTAACTCCTGGAAGGTGCTACAGTGGATAAAGTGTGGAATAATGTAAGGTCAAGATTTACTATTCTAACTCCAGGACGGTGCTGCAGTAGGAAAATAAGAGATAGTATAGGGGCAGGATTTACTATTCTAACTTCAAAAAGGTGCTGCAGTAGGGAAAGTGTGGGATAGTGTAGGGGCAGGATTTACTATTCTAACTCCAGGAAGGTGCTGCAGTAGGGAAAGTGTGGCATAGTGTAGGGGCAGGATTTACTACTCTAACTCCAGGAAGGTGCTGCAATAGGTAAAGTGTGGGATAGTGTAGGGGCAGGATTTACTACTGTAACTCCAGGAAGATGCTGCGGTAGGAAAAATGAGAGATAGTGTAGATTTTGAATTATTATGTGAAAAAAACATATTAATATTTATCTATTTTCCCCCCACAGAAAATGTCAACTCAGGCAACAGCATCATATATGAAATCTAGGAAAGGAAACCGTCTATTAACACATGCAGGATATATATATTGTAAAGAAAGGATACGTTTTCCACGGAATCATTGGAGGTGTGTGCAATACTATTCATCCCGTTGCAGCGGCAGAGCGGTTACCCTTGATAATAAAAACAACTGATCATAACCACTCTGCCTCTGCAATGGAGATTGAAGTAAAGGAAACCTTAAACGAAATGAAAGAAATTGCATCCACCTCCAATGATTCTACAGGAACAATTTTAAGAGAGGTTGCACAGCATGTTCCCAGTCATGTTGCTAGTAATATGCCTATTATTCCTAATTTGAGAAGAATTATACAAAGACAAAGGCAGGCAAGTAACATAAATACTACAACTCCTCAAACCTTTTCTGATATTGTAATTCCTGAGGAGCTGACTATTTCTTTTGCTAATGAACCATTCCTTTTGCATGATAACAAAAACCCTCAAAAACGTATTATTATTTTTAGTACACCCCGTAACCTTGTTAAGTTAGAAAATTGTGAAATTTGGATGATGGATGGGACGTTTAAAATTACACCCCATCCATTCACCCAAATGTATACAATACATGGAAAAATTAACAATAATGTGATCCCCTTAGTATATAGCTTGCTACCAGATAAGCAATCTGCAACCTATACTGAATTATTATCAGTTATTAAAAACATTACCAAAAAAAGTCCTAGGAAAATTAGAGTTGATTACGAATTGACTATGATCAATGTGATCACTAAAACGTACACGGATACCCAAATTCAGGGATGTTTTTTCCATTTTTCCCAGGCATTTTGGCATAAACTACAAAAAACATCCCTGGTTACCGATTACTCATCTGATAGCAAACTACAGTTTGAATTAAAAAAATTAACTGCTCTTTGTTTTGTTCCTCCCGAAAGTGTAGACGAGTACTACACTGCTATTACTGAATCAGAATATTTTAATCAAAATGAAGCCAAATTGGCACCCATTCTAAATTATTTTGAAGACGCATGGATTGGACACCTAAGCAGATCAGGTCGCAGGAGGAAGCCACGTTACCATGTGGAGTGATGGAACTGTTACACGAGCTGTTTAGAGGGAGAAGCAAAAACAAATAATGCCATAGAGGGATGGCATAACTCCTTCAACCATACAATTGGCAAACCACACCCTAACTTCTACTCATTTCTTGAAACTTTGAAGAAGGAGCAAAGTTTTCAAGAATTGAGAATTTCTCCAACATTAACTGGTAGCCTAAACCCACGAATTTCTACCAAATCAAGGGAAATGTCTCAGAGACTATTGGGTGTACTACAACAGTTTTTGTTGTGTGTGGCTCTAGACTACCTAGAAAATGTTGCTAACATTCTCCATTTCTAAAATATGACTTACTTTCCTGCTTTGACCTAAATTTATCCTAATAGAAAATTCAATTGGCATTTTAATTTTCCTAAAACTTTTTTCAAATTTTACGTCGGGTCACTCCACCTCTAATTACCTTGTTTTTTTTTCTTTTCATCTATTTTTTGTCCATATTAAAACCATTTTATCCAGTGTTAATAAACACCAAAATCTCCAAATTTACTCCTGTTCATAAATCAAACCATTCAAATGAATGACTTATATTTTAAAATGCATTTATTAATATAAAACGGAATATTTTTTTTTCTTTCAAAATACATTATCTTGAATGCCCTCCTAAATATTTTGAATGTTTTTTTTTTAATTTGTCTAATACCTTCGTAATTTTTTTTAATATTTCTGGAAATCCAAATTCAAACTTTCAATTTTGTTATGAAACAAACAGTCCATTAAATCTAAATGATAAAAATTCCTTCTGGATATTTAAAATTATCCATGGTAAAGCACTTCTCAAAAGCAATGTTATTTGCTCAAAAAATCTTTCACCTTATCCATGTTCTTTGAAAACCCAAAAACACAAAAGTAAAAATCTGTAAATATGTTTTTATTTTTTTTCCACATAATCCATCTTTTTATTTTTTCGAAAAAAAGGTACAGAAATAGGCAAATACCTATAAAAACTCCCTAAAATAACTCCTATCAAATCATTTTCTCACTATGTCTCCCTATCTATTTTTATAATAAATCTCTAAGAACATACTTTAGTATTTACCTAACACCATTTATTCATATTATATACTATTTCAGAAATAATTTTTCAATTTCTACCTCCTAGCAAAACATATTCTCACTATATGTCCCTTGCTAGTTTGTAACACCTTTAAACGTATGCCTAATACAAAACTTCTACCTCCTACAGAACAATTTTCTCACTTTTTCACCTTTAGGGGCTCATTAGGATGGCGGACGGAAGAGCGACCGCAGCCCTGGAGTAAGCGGAAACTGCCTTTTCCGTGTCCGCCTGCCGCGGATACTCCGTCCGCCATATCAGGATGGGAAAGAGTGTCAAAATTCCGTCCGCGACGGTAGAGCACGCACCGCCGCCCAACTACACCCGACCACGCGGCGGACGTAACCAATCCAGAGACTCCGCCATACGTACTGACGCCTACGACCGTCCCCCAAATCAAGATGGCGGAAAATACACATAAAACCGCTGCGGAAAAACAACCTGTCTGAACACGGCGGATTCCCCACAGCGAAGATAACGTACATAGCAGAGATACCCACCGCAAGCTGCTCGCCACCATGGACCCAGCGCTACACGCTTTCCCGATGCTCTTCGCGATCCACCACGTCCTAGTCTTGGCCCACTATCGACGACGACGCAGGTAAGGCACAAACCATTGGCTGTCTGGAGGGGAATACCTGCAAGGGTCGTGACGTTGGGAGGGGGAGTGTCATGTTACCGAAACCACTGAATAGAAGCAAATACAAATACACAATTGTAGTACACAAGCAGGAATGACTACGACAAACCACGACACATGATTGACTACCTTTATTACACATAATAGGGGTATAATCACAGTGTATGCGTGAGCATGGGCAAAGTGGGCATCAGAGCATGAACATCAGAGGCAGCACATCAGAGTGCAGAATGCAGTATCAGAACATCAACAGGGCATTGTGGACAACAGAGCAGGTACATCAGAGGCAGCACATCAGAGGGCAGAATGCAGTATCAGAGCATCAACAGGGCATTGTGGACAACAGAGCAGGTACATCAGAGGCAGCACATCAGAGTGCAGAATGCAGTATCAGAGCATCAACAGGGCATTGTGGACAACAGAGCAGGTACTTCAGAGGCAGCACATCAGAGGGTTGAATGCAGTATCAGAGCATCAACAGGGCATTGTGGACAACAGAGCAGGTACATCATTGGCTAGCCAAGAACGTGTGTCAAGCGACCCGTCACAAGGAGATTAACAAAACATAGGAGGTTACAATCGTCAATCTACACACAAACTCACATGACATGTGACTGATGGCAACTAGACCTCACACCACAGAATCTGGTGGACTGCTTGAACAACTCGCCTCGGACACACCGCCAGCACCAGCAACAGGAGTGTGAGACACAGCCACCGATCTACTCACTGACACATGTGCCATAGACCCAGACACACCGCCAGCACCAGCAACAGGAGTGTGAGACACAGCCACCGATCTACTGACTGACACATGTGCCATAGACCCAGACACACCGCCAGCACCAGCAACAGGAGTGTGAGACACAGCCACAGCTGTGGTGACTGATACATGTGCCATAGACCCAGACACACCGCCAGCACCAGCAATAGGAGTGTGAGACACAGCCACCGATCTACTGACTGACACATGTGCCATAGACCCAGACATACCGCCAGCACCAGCACCAGGAGTGTGAGACACAGCCACCGATCTACTGACTGACACATGTGCCATAGACCCAGACACACCGCCAGCACCAGCAACAGGAGTGTGAGACACAGCCACCAATCTACTGACTGACACATGTGCCATAGACCCAGACACACTGCCAGCACCAGCAACAGGAGTGTGAGACACAGCCACAGCTGTGGTGACTGATACATGTGCCATAGACCCAGACACACCGCCAGCACCAGCAACAGGAGTGTGAGACACAGCCACCGATCTACTGACTGACACATGTGCCATAGACCCAGACATACCGCCAGCACCAGCACCAGGAGTGTGAGACACAGCCACCGATCTACTGACTGACACATGTGCCATAGACCCAGACACACCGCCAGCACCAGCAACAGGAGTGTGAGACACAGCCACCAATCTACTGACTGACACATGTGCCATAGACCCAGACACACTGCCAGCACCAGCAACAGGAGTGTGAGACACAGCCACAGCTGTGGTGACTGATACATGTGCCATAGACCCAGACACACCGCATCACCAAAAACAGGAGTGTGAAACACAGCCACCGATCTACTGACTGACACATGAGCCCTAGAACCAGACACACTTGCCGGACATGTCCCTGTACACTGACCAACAAATACCATGCCTGCACCTGACACATGTGAGTGAACAGCAGCTGAGCCACTAGGACCACTGAAATGGTGAGCCACAGGGCTGTATGGGCCAGGCGGCAGGGTGGCTCTGGGAGCTGGGGACAGCTGTACTGGAGCGACATTGGGGTGTTCAGGTCTCACTGGTGTGTGTCTCCGTTTCTTTGTGAAACGTTGGGGTACACCGGACATGCCTGGACTGGTAAGTGGAGTGGCATCACCAGACATCAAAGGTGTATCATGTGCTTGTGGTGGTCTGCTCTCTGGGGACGTGCTGGACCCTGCCTGCCGTTTGCTGTGGGCCTGTCTTCTGCCCTCTGCATCATGTGTAATGGGGGATGCAACAACAGTGTACTCCTTCCTCTGCTTTAGCGGGCCGTGGATGGGAGTAGAGGTATGGGGTGACTCGACCGCTGATACATGTGTTGTACGTTCCTTAAACATCATCCTCAGTGCAGCCAGGGGTGAAATATGCCTGTCCTTGATGGTGCTCGTGTCCATGGGAGAACCCTTGGCCATGGGATGTGCCTTGGACGTCGGAGGTGTCCTGTCCCTGGAATGGCCCAGATCCCTTTCCTGTGCCCTGACCCTGGGTGCAGACATGTCCATTATAGTGTCCCTCTCCTTTGAAGCTACCCTGCTCTTGGGAGGTGCCCTCACCTTGGTACTGACCTTGTCCTTGGGAGTGTCCCTGCTCTTGGGAGGTGGCCTTTCCTTGTTACTGTCCTTGTCCCTGGGAGTGTCCCTGCTCTTGGGAGGTGGCCTTTCCTTGTTACTGTCCTTGTCCCTGGGAGTGTCCCTGCTCTTGGGAGGTGGCCTTTCCTTGTTACTGTCCTTGTCCCTGGGAATGTCCCTGCTCTTGGGAGGTGGCCTTTCCTTGTTACTGTCCATGTCCCTGGGAGTGTCCCTGCTCTTGGGAGGTGGCCTTTCCTTGTTACTGTTCTTGTCCCTGGGAGTGTCCCTGCTCTTGGGAGGTGGCCTTCCCTTGTTACTGTCCTTGTCCTTGGGAGTGTCCCTGCTCTTGGGAGTCACGTTGGTGGGGGATGGCTGTGTAGCATGTGAATCCATTTCCATACACACCCCTCCATGATCCGTCTGTCAACTTCAGTGTTGGACACGTCGTCTTCGGATAAAGAGATCACAGGCTTAGGGGATGGTGTCTGTGCCCTCCGTGCCCTGCCTTGCTGCCTGTGGCTGCTCCTAGTGTAATGACCAGAATAAGAGGCCTGGTCTGAAGACTCACTCTCCCCTGTAACATCAAGTGGTGTGGATGGTGGCACAGAAGTAGCACCCTGTCTATGCGACTGTACAATGGCTGAGGACACAGTGTTTGCCAATCACTGAACTGTTCTGTGGAGACCAGCAACATCGCCATGCATCCCCTCCATGAATGCCACCACCTGCCCCAACTTCCTATCGTGGTCTTGAAAAGCATTGATCATGTTGGTCTGCCCTACACACAGCTGTCGCAGCAGATCAACAGCCTCTGCACAAAGTGCACTTTGTGTCACTGGGGCAGGGGTGGCGGTTCCTGCACAGAAGGCAACTCTGCTACCCCTCCTCTGGCGAGCACGAGCAGTACATGTTGCAGTGGGTGGCAGTGTGGGCCCTGTGTGCTGTGTCCCGACTGAAGGTGTTGATTGCCCACTCCCTGTCTGTGCCAACAGTGCGGATTCACCAACACTTTCTGAGGATGAGGGGGATGGTGTTTCCATATGCGAGTCCTCAGGGACGGTCCTGTCCCCCTCTCCAGGGCTGCTCTCTTCAGTGTCAGTCTGCGTGTGTGCGACCTCTGATTCGGAAGCATTGCTACCACTCATCTCCATCGTCTGTGGGTCAGTGCCCTCTGCCAAAGCTGAAATAGAGAGAAACGCGTTGTGAGTAAGTGCCACACACACGTACTGAAGGACAACAGATCTAGGATTCAATTACATACATTCTACATGTGGCACACATCCTGCACACGTCCCACCCCTGCCAACTGCACACATGTCATGCCATGTGACCACAGACCTCAACGGCATGTCCTTGAACCCTCAACTACCAAGCAAGTGGGCTGTCCACCTGGCGGACATGGATGCCAACGCCTACTCCGCTAATGGCACCAGCATGGTATTTCAGCTAAACATACGCACCACGGAAGCCACTACTGTGTCCGAGCAACAATACATGCATTGCAGGCCCAAGTAACATACACATACAATCTGCTTACCGCTACTTTGCAGTGGTTCCCCACTCAGCTGGGTGGACAGGTCAGGATGCGTCACAGCAATGATACGGTGCATAAGAGGGGTCATGGTGCGGCGGGCCAGACGTGTAGATCTTGGAATCATCCCCAGTGTCATCTCCGCCACATTCTTGCTAAGCCTGGAGATGTCGTCCCAGCGCTTGTGGCAGTGTGTTTGTCGTCTATTGTACCCCTCCACTGCCCGTACATCACGTGCTATCGTCCTCCACACGGCCTTGCGAATGTGCAGCTTTACCTGCCATGATGGGAGACAAGAGGGTAACGTAAGTGGACAGTATGACATGCACAAACATCGCAGGAACACGATTCAACATGCAGCCATGCTCAGCACTACACATGTAAAGGTCCCACAGCACACCGGCAGGCCTGCAGAAGACAGGAGCCACTGAACACCTCATGACCAACAACATGTACACCACTGTACTTACCACCTGTCCGGGTGCACCGTAGAGCCGTTGGTAGTGGCTGAGCACACCGTCCACAAGGACATCCAGCTCCGCTGCGGTGAAGGGACGCGACCGGCTCTCTCGCACTCCCTCCATGGCAAGGTCCTGGACTGTGGCACAACAGCAGCAGCCGTAGGTCAGCTCAGCAGCAGCAGGTCGAGGTGATGGTCACAGGCAGCATTCGGTGGTCAGCTCCGCAGCAGCAGGTCGAGGATATGGTCACAGGCAGCAGTCGGTGGTCAGCTCAGCAGCAGCAGGTCGAGGTGATGGTCACAGGCAGCAGTCGGTGGTCAGCTCAGCAGCAGCAGGTCGAGGTGAACAGGCAGCACTGGTTCCCAGGGTAGGATGTGTGCTTTTTGACATCACACATATATAGGGCCTTGAGCACATGTCAGTGGCATACGTCGCAAGCAATTGGTCAGCCCTGGATGCGTGTTCGTAAAAGGGCCAATGACTGGCCCTGGTGTTGCGGTGCACTGCTTCCGCTACTTTCGATTGGCCATACGCGGCCAGCGTTCCCTCTTCCCATTGGCTGCATGCAACCATCACATAGCAGAACACCCAGCTGATGCACACCACATCCACACAACACCAGCAAACATACATAAGGCATTGTCAACCTGCACAAGAGGTAGTTACTCACATTCAATGAAAATAGCGATCAATGAGCTGACGCCTCTGGTCCACACCTTCCTCCTCACCACTATCCTCATCAGTCGACATGGGTGGAATGGGAGGCGGAGGAACTTGTTGGTCTTCAGGGTCCAAGATCAGTTCAATGTCATTGCGCACGGCCAGGTTGTGGAGCATGCAGCAGGCAATCACGATCCTGCATACTTTGCCTGGTGAGTAAGGCAGGGCCCCTCCGGTCTTATCCAGGCACCGAAACCTAGACTTTAGCAGTCCAAAAGTCCGTTCAACCACTCTACGTGTCCTTCCATGTACATCATTGTAGCGCATTTCACCCGCTGTAGTAGGATTACGTATGGGACTCAGGAGCCAGAGCCGGTTTGGGTACGCCGAGTCGCCTATGTAGGGGGATGACAGACAGAAATATCACAACCAGATTTGGTGGGTACCCCATGCCACACAGAAAGCACAAATGTCCCCACAGCATACTCACCAACAAGCCACGCTTGACCGGGACGTAGATTTGCCATCAGTTGGGGGACAATGCTGCTCCGCATGATGTGGGCGTCATGTGCGGAGCCTGGAAATCTTGCACACACATGGGAGATGATGTTGTCGGCCAGGCACACCACCTGCACGTGTGACTGTAAGGGGGGTCATAAACTGCCATGTCATTGACTACATCGAAAGGGTGTGTAGGCCTGCACCTCCCCCGCCGAATACGTGCACCGCCATGGTGGCGCCAGTGATAGAACAATGTTGCAAAAGAAGCATCCGTCCCGGAAGCTTACACGTGCGGTTGCCGATGTGTGACCGTGACGGTCCGTGCACATGCAGCCAATGGGGAGAGGGAACGCGGGCCGCGTATACCCATTAGAGAGTAGCGGAAGCAGTGCACCGCCATGGCGGCGCCAATTATAGTATATTTTCAGACGCTGCACCGTGGTGTATTGTCTGCAGTTGCGTCATGAGGGTTGTGAGCATGATAGGGAAACTTCATATGTCATGCACTATTCCATGTGTGTCCATACTATGCCCATCGGTGTGCACACAATGTGCAACAGATGTGCATGTCGACGTGTTGACGTCGGGTGTGACCCTACAGACGTTTTTACTTCTTCACATCTACACAGTACATCACGGCTGTATCGCCACATTCAGAATCTGTTGTCAGTGTGTGGTTCATGTGAGGTCACTACAATGGTGGGGGTACACATGCATTCAGTGTATGTGTGTTGCCTGTTGTGTCACCATGCATGTAATGTCCGTATGCTCACCATTATTGGTGTTGGCATTGGTGCATGATGACATGGTGTGTGTGTATCATTATCGTTTGTGTGCATGCACTTGCTTGTGTGTCTGTGATGTGGCTTCTACACATTAGGGTCATGACACACGTCTTGTCAGTAATGTTGACATGTGACCAAGTTGCGTTGTACGTGTTGACACACTTCCTGTTGCAAGTGGCTGCACATTGTTAATGGGGCACTCCGTATTGTAGTTACTATCAGAGATGTCACACATATGACCATTGACAAATACATTTTCTTCTTGCTAATGTTGGCTTACATGTGATGGAGTTGCACACCTATGCGTCGTTTGTAAGTTGACTCAAGTTGCATCTCTCTCCCACACAGGAGGGCTCCAAATGTGCATCGGCCATACACTGTGCTGGAGGATATGGTTGACGAGGAGGTGATCAGGAAATTCCGGCTAGATCGACGTCGATTGATGGAGCTTGTTGCCCAATTGTCTCCTCATCTGCAGCCACGAAGGACTTATCCTGGTTCCATTACACCCACAGCAAAGGTGATGGCGGCCCTACACTTTTTTGCTACTGGCACCTTTCAGTACACAGTTGGACATGCCGGGGGGATGTCACAGTCCATGTTCAGCATGGTACTTCGGGATGTTCTAAAAGCTATGATGCTGTACAAGGATGACTACATCCATTTCCCACGGCCGGAAGAGTTGCCAGCAGTCAAAGCAGACTTCTATTCACTGGGCCAGATACCACACGTAGTGGGTTCCATTGATGGCACACATATTGCTCTCATTCCACCACGGGCACGTGAGCAGGTTTATAGGAATCGGAAGCACTTCCATTCGCTGAACGTGCAGGTGGTGTGCCTGGCCGACAACATCATCTCCCATGTGTGTGCAAGATTTCCAGGCTCCGCACATGACGCCCACATCATGCGGAGCAGCATTGTCCCCCAACTGATGGCAAATCTACGTCCCGGTCAAGCGTGGCTTGTTGGTGAGTATGCTGTGGGGACATTTGTGCTTTCTGTGTGGCATGGGGTACCCACCAAATCTGGTTGTGATATTTCTGTCTGTCATCCCCCTACATAGGCGACTCGGCGTACCCAAACCGGCTCTGGCTCCTGAGTCCCATACGTAATCCTACTACAGCGGGTGAAATGCGCTACAATGATGTACATGGAAGGACACGTAGAGTGGTTGAACGGACTTTTGGACTGCTAAAGTCTAGGTTTCGGTGCCTGGATAAGACCGGAGGGGCCCTGCCTTACTCACCAGGCAAAGTATGCAGGATCGTGATTGCCTGCTGCATGCTCCACAACCTGGCCGTGCGCAATGACATTGAACTGATCTTGGACCCTGAAGACCAACAAGTTCCTCCGCCTCCCATTCCACCCATGTCGACTGATGAGGATAGTGGTGAGGAGGAAGGTGTGGACCAGAGGCGTCAGCTCATTGATCGCTATTTTCATTGAATGTGAGTAACTACCTCTTGTGCAGGTTGACAATGCCTTATGTATGTTTGCTGGTGTTGTGTGGATGTGGTGTGCATCAGCTGGGTGTTCTGCTATGTGATGGTTGCATAGGTGTGTGTTCATTTATTTGGACATGCAAGTCTCCATGATGTGTGTCCTCTCATCCAATGATTTTGTGTTGAGTGTGGTTTGTGGAATGTTGCTGTGCTGTGTGTTGTGATGGGTGTGAATATGTTTCCTGACGTGTGTTTGCTGTCTCTGAATTTCCCTAGGTCACTCCCGCAGCGACATGATTATGTACGACTCGAATCCCTGCACCTGGTTACGTCTGTTTCTGAGGCAATCATGTGATTAAACATGGAGACAACACATCATTGAGTGTGTAAGTGGCATTTATTTACAGGTTGTGCATTGGTGCTGGTGAATATTTACAAGTAAGTGTGGGGTGGGGGAGTGTGAGTTGAAGGTAATGGCAGATGAAATGTCCGGGCTGACACCACATTGGGGATGTCAGGCTAGTCCAGCAGACCTGTGCCAATGATTGGCTATGTGGGACAGGATAGTTGCCAGGGTGAATGGCTGGCTCAGGCAGTGTCAGAGTCATTGTCGGCCCCTCTTGGCGCGTGTGGATGGAGCCCCCCCCCCCACTGCTCTCACCCACTTCCAGCCTCGGACGGCCCCTCCGTCTTTGAGGTGGGACGGAGTCAGCTGGGGGGGCAGGTTGCTGAGGGGCCACATCCTTCGCCAGGGGCACAGATGGCGGTGGTGGTGGCGGTGGCGGTGGTGTTGCTGGCCGTGGCGTCTGGACACTTGGTTGGGGGGGGGGTTGTTGCGGGCTATCCATTCCCTCCACATTGTTGTCTGCTGGCCCATGATGTCCACTATCTGGCAAAGGCTGCCCGCAATGTCCCGCAACATGTTAGTGTTGTCCACCGAGTCCTGGTGGGCACGATCTGCCTGTTCCTGGCTACGGTCGTAGGAAGCCTGGCACCTGGCTAGGGCTTCAAGTGCCTCTGCCACAGGATGGGGTGGGTGGGCTTCCTCAGCGCGACGGAGTGTGGATCTCCTGATTGGCTGATGTGGCCTCGCCTCTCTCCTGTCTGGCCCACTCTCCCTGCTTGGGTGGGAGGCCGATGGCCCTGCGTCGTGCGGTGGGTTAGGCAGGGTGGTACAGGCAGGAGTGGTGGTACTGGTGGTGGTGGTGGTGGTGAGTCTGCAGCTCACTGTGGCCGGTGTTGCAGGAGTTACACTGGCGACGGTTGTCGGGCCGGGATTTCCTGTGAGCCAGATGGCCCTGGCAGTCTGCTTGGGCCCGCACCATCCTCCGCACCGGAGCTGGCTGTGGAATCTTCCCCAGAGAGTCCGGTATGGGTGTGAGGGGAGTCTTGCGGCCGGTTGCTGGTTCCACCAGTCAGATTACGATCACCTGAGGGACAAGATTGTGCTGATCAGTACTGTGGACATTACATGTTCATATCAATTTGATTACATTTCAGTGTCCTGTCGCACACACCCCACCCACCACCACCCTCCCTGTTGACATGGGGGCCTGTTGGGAGTTGTAGTGCTAGTCTCTCACACACCCCACACACCTCTTTCACACACCCCACCCACCTCTCACACACACCCTGTGGACATGGGGGCCTGTTGGGAGTTGTAGTGCTGGTCTCTCACACACCCCACACACCTCTCACACACACCCCCCACCCACCGCCACCCTCCCTGTTGACATGGGGGCCTGTTGGGAGTTGTAGTGCTGGTCTCTCACACACCCCACACACCTCTCTCACACACCCCACCCACCTCTCACACACACCCTGTGGACATGGGGGCCTGTTGGGAGTTGTAGTGCTGGTCTCTCTCACACCCCACACACCTCTCACACACACCCCCCACCCACCGCCACCCTCCCTGTTGACATGGGGGCCTGTTGGGAGTTGTAGTGCTGGTCTCTCACACACCCCACACACCTCTCTCACACACCCCACCCACCTCTCACACACACCCTGTGGACATAGGGGCCTGTTGGGAGTTGTAGTGCTTGTCTCTCACACACCCCACACACCTCTCACACACCTCTCACACACACCCCCCACCCACCGCCACCCTCCCTGTTGACATGGGGGCCTGTTGGGAGTTGTAGTGCTGGTCTCTCACATACCCCACACACCTCTCACACACACCCCCCACCCACCGCCACCCTCCCTGTTGACATGGGGGCCTGTTGGGAGTTGTAGTGCTGGTCTCTCACACACCCCACACACCTCTCACACACACCCCCCACCCACCGCCACCCTCCCTGTTGACATGGGGCCTGTTGGGAGTTGTAGTGCTGGTCTCTCACACACCCCACACACCTCTCTCACACACCCCACCCACCTCTCACACAGACCCTGTGGACATGGGGGCCTGTTGGGAGTTGTAGTGATGACCTCTCACACACCCCACACACCACCACCGCCCTCCCTGTGGACATGGGGGCCTGTTGGTAGCCATTTACATTTTGGTGAGTATGTGGCCCACGTGCATGGGTTGGGGCCTGGGAGATGTGTCTTCTCAGTTGTGTGAGGTTGACCATGTCGTTCTGATCGTGGTGCTTGGTTTGTACTTACCAGCCTCTTCTCCTTCCTCAAGTCCGTCCAGGCTCTCTGGGTGCAGTATGCCCAGCACCTTTTCCTCCCAGTCTGTGTAGGGTATGGGCTCCGGGGGTGTGCCACCGTCAGTTTGATTAGCTCTCACAAGGTTTTTGGCACGGATCCCTTTCACCCTGGTTTTCAGTTCATGCCACCGGCTCTGTATTTCGTGCTTGGTCCTTGGCACGGTCCCTGACGCATTCACCCGACTGACGATCCTGTCCCACATTTGATTTTTTTGCGCCACAGTGGTCTGCTGGACTTGGGCCCCGAATATGTGGGGCTCAACACGGATAATTTCATCTACCATTACCTTCAACTCGGTCTCCGTGAATTTAGGTTTTTTTTGGGGTGCCATGGTGTGTGGTGCTCAGTGTGTGGGTTGAGTGAGTTGGGGGTGCAGGTGTGTGTTGTGTGTTGTGTAGGAATGGTGTGGTGGGTGTTTGTGTGCTGGGTGTGGTAGGGTGGTGGTTGTGTGCCTTCAATTGGTGTATGCTGTCGGTCATATTGGGCCTCTTGCTAGCAGCTATGTTGTGATGCAAAGGATTGTGGTAGTGGGTGTGTGTCATTTTATAGTCGTGTCTCAATGGTTGTTGGCAGTCAGGTGGTAGGTGGGTGTGTTGACTAGTGTGCATTATTGGGTACTTGGGGGGGTGTCATTGTGGCTTGTGATTGGTGTTGGTGTTTCAGGTGGGGGGTTGTCCTTTTTCGTGTGTTTGCAATTTACTTCCGTCACACTTTTTGACATTGGTTTGACCGTAGGGATGTTGTTCGTGTTGGGCTTCCGCATTGATGCACTGTTTCTCGTTGCATTCTTTCCGCCGCGGACGTGGATGGCGGTGCGTACCGGAGTACAGGCGGCGTTATCCTAATCGCGGACACGGAGCCTTCGCAGGTATGGCGGTAGATGTGGCTGTTCCCGCGGTCATGTCCGTCCGCCGCGGACAGTGTTAGATGTCTTCCATCCACCGCGGACGGTGTTTGATGTGTTCCGTCCACCGCGGACGGTGTTTGATGTGATCCGTCCGCCGCGGTCGGAGTTTCTTGACAAGAATATCCTAATCGCAACCGTGGATTCTCCGCGGTGCGGGCGGGAGTATATTTTCCGCGACCATGGCGGACAGTACCCGTTTCCGTCCGCCATCCTAATCGACCTCTTTGTATTTACCTAACACCATTTATTCAAATTATATACCATTACAGAAATAATTGTACAATTTCTACCTCCTAGCAAAACATATTCTCACTATATGTCCCTTGCTAGTTTGTAACACGTTTAACATTATGCATAATACAAAAATTCTACCTCCTACCGAACAATTTTCTCACTATTTCACCTTTATTATATTCAAAAAGTTCCAAAACGATAAAAATCAATATTTAATTAAATAAAACTCAACCAAAATCAACTTGTAAGTCAAAGAAGCTTTTTTACTAACTCATTGTATTCTATTCCTACCTTTCTATGCTATTAAAAGTCAAAAAGATATTTCTAAACAATGCATTTTCAAATATACTGTTGCGTTTCAAAAACATTAGTCATATAACATATTTATTTCATCATTTTTTATATTTAACATTAAATACAACAAATAACATTTCCCTATTTTTTTTAAAGACCCCACATAGTCATATTCTACTAACATTATCGGCGACATGCTGTTTTCACATAAATAACATTCTTTTTATAAACCGCAACCTCTCCTTATCCTTTCTTTACAATATATATGTACTTATTTGCATTCTAATATGTTTAAATAAAGTAAAAAAGTGTTTCCTACCTGAGCGCAGATCAGCTTCCTGCTGCTTCCTCCATCGATGCTCTTCAAAATGGCCGCTTACGTGAACGTGAACGCGTCGACGTCATCTGAGCCTGCAAACATTGAAAAAGGACTATTTAATATCATGATATTGTAATAAACCTTATTTTTTTAATGATATATATAATTTATTAAAATTTGCAAAAATATGTATACATTTTCTTGTTATTTTTACTTCTTATAAATATTTTTGTAATAAAAATCAAAAAAATAAAAACAAGTTGTATATTTTTTTTTCAAATCTTTAAATTTAAATTCAATCTTAAAAATTAAAGTTTCAACATGTAAAATACTGTTTTATTCTTCTTACCTCTATACTTATTCCATTTCTTTTCTTAACTTCTCAATTCATCCTTTTTCTTTACTTCAAAAGTCGTTCCGCGGGACCCATTGCTTCAATTCTAAAAATAAAAGAAGGATAAATCTTCCCATTACTTTTAATGGTAAAGTGTGGGAAAATCTTTTTAGCAATATAAAAGTACATACATTTTCAACATATTTAATTATGTAAAAAATTCTTTAAGGCTCCAAAAAATGTTTTTAGTTTTATACTAATTAAAAACAATTATATTAATTTATTCAATAATATTACATTAATATAAATAACATTCCTTGTAATTAAACATTTTAACTAATTCCAAATTAATATTTTATTTTTTAATAGCAATAGTTTATGTACCCTGTTTAATTTTTTTATTATATTTACTTATTAATTATATTTAAATACGTTAAATATTTAATTAATAAAGATTTCATAATTTAATAAATTATACATTAATACCTGAGTATATTTTTATAATATAATACCAAAAAGTATAACTTTTTTTTATAAATACCTGAGTATTAATTACCTGAGTATTAATTTAATTACAATATATTCCCAATTTATATATACATTAATACCTAAGTATTATTATTTCATATAATCCTTAAATTTAAATATTTTTATTAACACCTCAGTATTAATAAAAAAAAACATATTCCATTTACATTCATATTAATCCATTTATAAAATAATGTAATAATGTAATAATTAATCTATTTATTAATCTATTTATTTTACTAATAATAAAAATATATCACTTAATACTTACTTTCTAAAGGCATTTGCGTTGTAAAGGCATTTGCGTTGTAAATGCATGCGTTGTAAAAACATGCGTTGTAAAAGTACTTGCGTTATAAAAGTTGCGTTGTAAAGGTAGTGCGTTGTAAAAGTTGCGTTGTAAAGGATGTTTCCCCTATAACTCACGCACCTTCGTTCACAGAGTTGTCAACTTCCTAGACACACTATATTAACTATAACTCACTCCTTCTCGATGCACTCCTTATACCCTTTTAATATTACATCACCTATAGCATGTTGAATGACAGCATTCCTAGCAAGACTCATGGCATGTTCAATAAAATAATTTATTGAAGTGGCACGTTATACAGGGGCATAGCTCCAGGGGGACATTTGGAGTGTGACAACCCCCCTAATAAATAGATTCTGGTGTTTATAGTTGGGTCCAGGGGCCTCCAATCAGGCTAGCAGTGTCTCTGGTTGGATTTCCACTCTGACGAGCAGCCCTCAAAACATACGTCTCTATGAAACTTTGCTGAGATTGTATACACCCACCCCGCCCCTTCCTGTTCACACAAAATAGGCCAAGAATAAACAAAGGACTGGATGGCTCCTATGCAGTGCAGAAAAGCCTTTTAAATGTAACACTATTTTTATCTATTTTTCTATTTCAATGGCAATGATAAAATCTCTGTTCTACCCCCCCGCCCTGAATCTAACTGACTAAGCTACACCCCTGGAGTTATAGTTAATTTAGAGTGGAGTGGCGCAGATTGGAGTGGTGTAGAGTGGAATTGAATACAGTGGACTGGCATAGTGTGGATTGGCCTAGAGTGGAGTGGCTTAGAGTGGAGTGGGGTAGAGTGGAGTGGTGAAGAGTGGATTGGCGGAGAGTGGAGTAGCGTATAATGGAGTGACATAGAGTGGATTGCAGTAGAGTGGAGTGGCAAAAAATGTAGTGATATGTTGTGCAGTCGAGTGGAGTGGTGTGTCATAGAGTGGCATGTCATACAGTGTCTTACAGTGGAGGTGCCTAGATTGAAGTGGCGTAGAGTGGAGTTGTAAGTTGTAGGGTGAAGTGACCTTTGATAGATTGGAGTGGTATGTTGTAGAGTGGAGTGGCATGCCATAGGGTGGAGTGACGTGTCATATATCAGAGTAGCGTAGAGTGTCATAGAGTGGAGTGCACTATTGTAGAGTGGAGTGGCATGGCGTAGAGTGGCGTTATGTGTTGTGGAGTGGCATGTCGTAGAGTGCAGTGGAGTGTTGTGTCATAGAGTGTATTTTAAACAGATGTAGCGGTAAAAGGCTTAATGGAAGTAGATGAAATTTTCAGGAATATTAAATATGAGTTGTTGAGGATCCTTTTTGATAGTAAATGTAATTTGGTTAAGTAATTTGAAAAGTTATAAGTCACAAAATGATGGTAATATATTGGGCCGCAGTATTCTGCAAAATTAACACCGTACATCAAATCTTTCCTCATCGCGCGCACTACCAATTTACTGCTGCTATTTTTAAATTTAGTATTCCCTATTTTAGCAAACTTTTGCTTTTTAAACTGCGCCGCTTTTGTGTGTATTATCGCGCTACTGCTGTGCACTAACTTACCTGGCCAACAACGCGGGGAAAGAGCAGGACATTCTTGCACCATAATCGGCCCCCCCACCCGCATTTTGCGGGGTCTTTAGACAGGGCTCCAGGGTTCCGGTGGTGTTTTCCGTTCGCCATCTTGGTGGGGCTAACCTTTGGGACACTTCAGGCGCCATATTGAGTGGGGCTAGAGGCTCTAGTAGCCGGAAGCCCGGGCATTGGAGAGCTTATTTAAGCTGCTCCCTGGGTAAGTGCCTTAGATCTTTCCTCATCGCGCGCACTACCAATTTACTGCTGCTATTTTTAAATTTAGTATTCCCTATTTTAGCAAACTTTTGCTTTTTAAACTGCGCCGCTTTTGTGTGTATTATCGCGCTACTGCTGTGCACTAACTTACCTGGCCAACAACGCGGGGAAAGAGCAGGACATTCTTGCACCATAATCGGCCCCCCCACCCGCATTTTGCGGGGTCTTTAGACAGGGCTCCAGGGTTCCGGTGGTGTTTTCCGTTCGCCATCTTGGTGGGGCTAACCTTTGGGACACTTCAGGCGCCATATTGAGTGGGGCTAGAGGCTCTAGTAGCCGGAAGCCCGGGCGGCGCAATACCATAAATAGGTATGTGTAATCAGACGCGCAGCGGATGCGCGCAGCGGGCGCGCCGTAGACGCGCCGGAGGTGCGCCAGAGGTAAGCCCATTTGCGCCCGTTCGCGTCTCGGACGCGTCCGGTGCAGAGCATAGGGCTGCCTCTGGCACTCCGAGCTTTCCGATGGACCCGCCGGTAGTTTCTCCCGAGAGCAGGGGAGGAGCACAACCTCAGGTTTTTTCCTGTGGACTTCTGAATGTACGCTCCCTAGTTAAGCATTATGCGGAAATTGCCCTGGTAATTGAATCCTCCCATCTGGATATTCTGTTTGTGACCGAGACTTGGATCACATCCGACTGCGAGGTAGAGCTCGGGTGGGCGTGCCCACCTGGATATCTCGTGAGGCACGTTCCTCGTGCCTCTGGTAGAGGAGGAGGAATCGGTTGTATTTTTAGAGACTCAATCTCCCTCCAACCGCTTGTGCTAAAGGAAATTCTGGGCTTTGAGCTCATGGGTTTTTCTATCGGGACCCTAGGTGGTACGTGGATGGCTGGACTATTGTGTTATAGACCACCCTCGTCAACGACAGCGGCCCTCCAATCACTGGTCGATTTGATATATGATCTTTCAAATTCCCACTCCAAGTTCCTTGTCTTGGGCGACTTTAATTTGTGGCCCTCTGGACCCCATGATCTTGCCTTTCGAGAACTCTGTCAAGCATGTGGGAACATTCAACTTGAACAACTTGTCCTCTCCCCCACTCACACGAAGGGGCATACACTGGACTTGGTGTTTGCGGATAATGAACTAATCTCAGTGAAGGACATTCTAACTCAATGTTGGACCGACCACTCACTGATCCTTTTTACTATAGCTCAGCCGGCCCTATCTAAACCAGTTAGTTCGGGGAATACTACATTCAATCGATCATGGACTCGCCTGCTAAAGGAGATTAAGCAACCTTTGTTCCTGGCCCGAACATTTGAGTTAAAGAACAGTGTAGGGGAAAGCTATGATGCCCTCTGCCAGCAAATTTTAACAACCTTGGACGAGGTAGCACCCCTACGGAAACTGAAGGATAGATCCAGAGGGACCAATGGTTGGTTCACCGAGGAACTCGGCCAGGCAAAGCTGCGCTGCAAACAAGCAGAACGCACATGGAGGAAAGGGTATTTAGAGCAAGACAGGGCCGCCTACAAAGGTATCTTACTAGAATATAAGCTCCAGTTAAGAAATGCCAAAGCCAAATTCTTGGAAGAGACATTGGCAAAGGCATCGAACAAATCTCAGACCCTGTTCAAATTGGTAAAGAGCTTAGCCAATCCTACATGTGCCACACCATCTCCTCCGGTGTCACAGGAGCTTTGTGACTCTTTAGCCACAGCTTTTGATGACAAAATTAGGAACATTCTGAAGGGCCTTGAGGGCTCTACGCAACCGATGTCATCTGGTTCTTGTCCCTCTGTGTTCCCAGGTCACCTGGCTTTGGAGTCAAATATGAACAAGGAGCTTGCCTGTCAGCTGCCGAGCTTTCCAATACCCTCGTTGGAGGAGTTTTGTGCTCTGGCTAACTGTGTATCATCTGGCTCTCCTCTTGATCCCATGCCACATAAGATCTGGAAGGCCTTCCAGGACGAGCTGTTCCCCCCGCTCCACTCCATCTGTTGCCAATCGTTAGCTACTGCATCTGTACCAGACTGCTGGAAATTGGCTATTGTAACACCTTTGCTAAAAAAGGCTACCTTGGACCCCCTCTGCCCAGCCAATTATAGGCCTATTTCGCTGTTACCATTCGCGATAAAGATCTTAGAGAAGTGGGTTACGAGAGCCTTGGCCAATTTCCTGGAATCCAACTCCAGTCTGGATGTAGCTCAGTTTGGCTTCAGACCGGGCCATGGTACTGAGACTGCTCTGGTTACCGTGTTGAATGATCTGCGAACGCGTGTCGACAGGGACAAGTCAGCATTTTTAGTACTGCTTGACATGTCGGCCGCGTTCGACACGGTAAACCATGAGGTCCTTCTGGACCGTCTCGGTAATGCGGGAATAACGGGCTCAGCACTAGCTTGGTTATCATCATATCTGGATAACAGACAACAGGCAGTAACATTACCACCGTTCCGCTCTGCTACACGTCAGGTGAACCAGGGTGTCCCCCAGGGTTCGGCGATAAGTCCAATTCTTTTTAATCTGTACCTCCGCCCCCTGATACAACTTATAAGATCTTCCGGCATTCAAGTCATCAACTACGCCGATGATACCCAATTGATTTTTTCTTTTGAGGGTTCAGAGGCAGTGTCGAGCGACACCTTCCATCAGTGTATGTCGGCCACAGCAAAGTGGTTGCAAGCCAATTCACTTCAATTCAATGGCACAAAAACGGAGATATTGCACTGCTCTTCTGACCGACTACATCGCCCATTGCCGGAAGATTTTTGGCCTAGCTCAATTCCAGGCTCGGTGGAGGCAGCAGACTCGGCCCGCAATCTGGGAGTTATGTTCGAGTCGAACCTACAATTGGATGCCTCGGTGAACCGGACTGTTGGGACATGTATGGGCCTGCTCCGTGCTTTACGGAGGATACTGCCGCTTCTCCCGCGGGATGCCAGAGTAGAAGTAGTGCGTAGTACCATCCTCAGTAGGTTAGACTACTGTAACGCACTACTTCTAGGAGCCCCAAAAGTTTTGATCCACAAATTACAGAGGGTTCAAAATATGGCGGCTAAACTAGCCCTATCCCTACCTCGTTCGGCGTCTTCTGCGGGAGCTCTGGCATCTTTGCACTGGCTGCCGGTCCAGCAGAGGATCTCCTACAAAGCTATGTGCCTGGTTTTTGGGGCACTGCATAGTCAAGGACCAATACCATTGCAAAATCTTTTTTCGTGGTATCAGGCTGCCAGACCTCTGAGATCCGCCTCAGCTTTCCTAGTGAATGTCCCTAGAATAAACAGAGTGAGAATGGGTGGCCGCGCCTTTAGTTTTACGGCCGCCACAATGTGGAACACTCTACCTCTAAAACTGAGGAGCAGTCCAAATTTGATTTTATTTAAAAAGGACCTTAAAACTTTTCTTTTCCCTAGAGCAGATTAATTTGTAGAATTGATGGTGGAACTGATCTCAGCGCCAGGATACCCGCTGGGTGACAGCTGCGCTTAACAAGCATTAAAATACATACATACATACATACATGCCAATGACAAAGAAGTATATGATAGAGTAATGACTACAATTAGAAAGGTCAAAGGCAGCCATAATGTTTATACCACACTGAGGACCAGATTTAGATCTTGACGCTCTTACTGCCATCCCACCGCTGAGGTGGTTCCAAGTATTCCGCCGAGTCGACGATCTTTCGCTTGCGTATTTAGATGCATGCAGGCTGGATTGGCCGCTGCATCAACAGGTACTACACTATTCTGGTGCAACTTGATGGTAAAACTAGGTTAACACACCACATTACCATTTGCTTTTAGTGTAGACACATCACCTTTTTTTACTAGGTCCTGAAGAATTGCCGCCAGATCCACCAGACTAACAGGCAAGAAACATGTTGACCAAATAAGATTGAGTGCAACAATCTTCAACAGCATTGCAGAGAGTCGCCACTTCAGTTTTTAACCAGGGTGGAAGGCAGGATCAATAAAATGATTCTTCCTGACTCTTCCAATTCCCTGTTTCAACTCACAAGGTCTACTTGACTTATACTTTTGCACTTCTACACTCTCAAGGCCCCTTACACCCACTGCACCAAATGGCAAGACATAAAAGATCTCCGCCAAACAGCCCCTGCATAGGGTGCCCGTCGGGTATTGCAGCGCCGACCCCACGAGGAGCATGCCAGATGATGAAGCATCACACCCAGCAGGCTGGGTGTGTGAGGGCCCTCATTCCGAAAGGAAGGATTCCCCGTCCTTCCTCTAGTCTGACACCTTAGGATCTTGCCTCCCCTATTTCTTTTACTTTCCCTTTCCCCCTTCAGGAACTGCATACCTATTTGTTTTGCACTTTGACCAGGGCTTGTATGCTGGACCTTCCAAGCCTGTAGTCCCTCCTTCTTGATTGCGGGCTCTGCCAGGTCCCCAATACCATTCATACCTGGGGAGGAGAAGGTTTTCCAGATTCTACATACTGAAGGTGTGACAGGAACACGTGTGGAGTGCAGTCTGGTGAGTTATACTTTGCAAAGTCTCAATAAACCCTTAATTTCCAGTTTGTTCTCAACTCAACTGTTGCCATTGTGCTCTGCGCATATTTTTATTACATAGGAACATCAATCTACCAGTATCAAGTAATGAAGATTGTTTGTGTGAATGGACTGTGTTGCATCTAAGACTTCAAGTGTCAATCTCCATTACATGCCACATGATGGTATGGTGCATGTAAGTGTTACAACACACAATAACCCATATGTGTGTCATATTATAAGTATTTGGCACATTTTCACTGCATATTTTTCACAGGTATGTTCCTCTAACCATTTTGCAAATGTTGGTAAGTTGTCTTTGAAATTACTACAACTACTATGATGCCCTGTTTCTGTTTCTCAGTAGAATATTGCTATGTCATATTTTGCATTCTCTCTTGTCTAACAGATTTCATCATATCATTTTTTTTATAAACATAATTTTTATTGTTTTACAGCAAACTCACAAATTCAGCACAGTTAAGAACTAATACAATCTTGTACAGAAACATACCCCAGTTTCCTTAGTAAGCATTCAGGATTGCCTATGCAATTAATCCCTTTCCATTGTCTGCGGCCTTCTCGATCTTCCAGTCCTGGCGCAGTTCATGTGTGGGTGCCGTTCTACTGTCCGTACCCAACTAACTCTAACCCCAACTTGACTACCCCCAACCACCCCCCCCCCCAGGCGACTCACGTTCGGAGCATCCACTACTGCTCCTGGAGGCTAATGACATGAGAGTTCAGTGCAACGGGACCAACGAAAGTGCTATGGGGTCAAGCATCCCTCGAAAGGGCCGAATGCAGCTCTGGGCAGATAAGGTAAAGTGTGTTCAAACCGACTGCTTGTTAAGCTGTGGTTGCCTCGGGGCCATCCGCTAGGGCATCGTCAGCTGCGTTCTCAGGGGCCATAAGTTACAAGACTAGCCTCTCCCAAGCTCTCGACCTCTCCAACACCTTCTCACTGCAAGTTCTACGTGCAATTTGCAATCGGATAATTCCCTCACACTCAGCCCACTTTTAGAATTCTGCCTTCCACTTATCTATACTAGGACCCTTTTTCGCTTTCCAATGGGTCGTTATAGTTCTTTTGGCCAATAGGAACCCCAAATCAAGAAATTTGCTAGTGATTTTATTCTTTGTGGTGTGGGGAAACCAATGTAGGATACAGTGTGCCATGGAGGGTTGTAAGTCCCTATCAGTTATATCCATCAGTAAGGATGTCACCTCCTCCCAAAAGAGGTCAAGAGATGGGCAGTCCCACAACATATGTTTAATACCCACTACATCTGCTGCGCACCGTGGGCAGGACGCTGGCTGAATCGGGAAATATTTATGCAAACGGGCGGGTGTTATATATGCTCTGTGGAGGATGTGAAAGTGCACTAATTGAAATCTCGCGTTTCTCATACTTTTCCAGGCCCTCTCTACAATCTCGCTCCATGCTCCATCTGGGATGTCTCTCCCAATGTCTGTTTCCCATTTAAGCTTCAGGGCTGTCATGGGGGATAGGGATTCTAGTGTCATGCGCCTATAGAGACATGTCACCACTTTTATGGTGCCCGCTGCCATCACTACATATTGGCACCCCATGGAAGTAGGTGGCTCTGTGAGGCACATATTCCAGTGTTTTCTGATGGCTGTCGTGAGGGCAGAGTATTGCAGGAAATCAACTCCTGGTAGGTCATATCAGGCCCGTAGGTCATCAAATGGGATCAAGGCTCCCTCCTCATAAAGGTCCCCCATTGTCGTTAATCCCTGTTGTTCCCAGGTCTCCAATCTCTGCCAATTGCCCCCATGTGATACGGCCCTGCACATCCTCAGTGGAATTTCAGATGCATAGGGGGTCCCTATAGCCATTCTAAGCAGGGACTTGTTCCAGCATTTCTGGGCTCTGGCAAACTCCAGGGTGAGGGGTGAGGTCCCGAGCGGGAGCCGTAGCACTATGTGGGATAGTACCACCAGGGGACCCCACATCTCTCTGGGTCCTCCCTTGACTCTGGTGGCCCTTGCCACCCACTGTGTGAGCCACTGAAACTGGGCTGTTAGGTAATAAATGTCATAATCCGGGACCGCCAGCCTCCCTCCGGGGTCTCATGAGTGTGTCTAGGGCTACTCTATACCTGCCCTTACCCCACAATAATGAGGTGATCATCGCTCTGAGCTGTTTAAAATAGGCTGCCAGAACCCAGATCGGCAAGGCCCTGAAGAAGTATAGTAGACGTGTTAGGGTCACCATTTTAAGAAGCGCCACCCGGCCCGCCACTGATAACGGCAAGGTTCCCCAGAATTAGAAGTTAGCCCTGGCCCCCCTGAGTGCTTTCCCAATGTTCCCCTCAAGAATATCTTCCTGCTCATGATAGATAAGCGTACCTAAGAAGGGCAAACATCTATCCTCCCATTGCACTCCTTCTGTGGTCTGGGGACCTAGTCTGCCCTTGCGCACCGGGAAAAGACATGCTTTTGCCCAGTTTATTGTAAATAATTTTGTCCACCCTAAGCGTGGAAGGGTATACTCAGATGTGAGTCCCTTGCTCATTGCACCATCAGGATTCAAGCAAGCCGGGCCGAAGACGGCTGAAATGCCAGAAACCGGTCCCCGGAAGCTTGTTTCCTTCCCAGTGTAAGAATTGGCTTTTGTAGTCTGGTCTGCCCTGTTCCCATGATGCACTGGGCCAGGGACAGACTAATTTGCATACAGCCAGGTTCTGAAACTGGGATGGTGCAATGAGCTAAAAAACGGTGTTGGATCTAGCCCTGATCTCTTGACTGGGTGAGAGTATTCTGCTTAATTCAGAGACTCTATCCATCACCACCCCTTGTTGTAAATAATTTTGTCCACCCTAAGCGTGGAAGGGTATACTCAGATGTGAGTCCCTTGCTCATTGCACCATCAGGATTCAAGCAAGCCGGGCCGAAGACGGCTGAAATGCCAGAAACCGGTCCCCGGAAGCTTGTTTCCTTCCCAGTGTAAGAATTGGCTTTTGTAGTCTGGTCTGCCCTGTTCCCATGATGCACTGGGCCAGGGACAGACTAATTTGCATACAGCCAGGTTCTGAAACTGGGATGGTGCAATGAGCTAAAAAACGGTGTTGGATCTAGCCCTGATCTCTTGACTGGGTGAGAGTATTCTGCTTAATTCAGAGACTCTATCCATCACCACCCCTTGTTGTAAATAATTTTGTCCACCCTAAGCGTGGAAGGGTATACTCAGATGTGAGTCCCTTGCTCATTGCACCATCAGGATTCAAGCAAGCCGGGCCGAAGACGGCTGAAATGCCAGAAACCGGTCCCCGGAAGCTTGTTTCCTTCTCAGTGTAAGAATTGGCTTTTGTAGTCTGGTCTGCCCTGTTGCCATGATGCACTGGGCCAGGGACAGACTAATTTGCATACAGCCAGGTTCTGAAACTGGGATGGTGCAATGAGCTAAAAAACGGTGTTGGATCTAGCCCAGATCTCTTGACTGGGTGAGAGTATTCTGCTTAATTCAGAGACTCTATCCATCACCACCCCTTGTTGTAAATAATTTTGTCCACCCTAAGCGTGGAAGGGTATACTCAGATGTGAGTCCCTTGCTCATTGCACCATCAGGATTCAAGCAAGCCGGGCCGAAGACGGCTGAAATGCCAGAAACCGGTCCCCGGAAGCTTGTTTCCTTCCCAGTGTAAGAATTGGCTTTTGTAGTCTGGTCTGCCCTGTTCCCATGATGCACTGGGCCAGGGACAGACTAATTTGCATACAGCCAGGTTCTGAAACTGGGATGGTGCAATGAGCTAAAAAACGGTGTTGGATCTAGCCCTGATCTCTTGACTGGGTGAGAGTATTCTGCTTAATTCAGAGACTCTTTCCATCACCACCCCTTGTTGTAAAGTTTACTTTTAAGCCAGCCACTCTGCTCAGGGCACGCAGCAGGGACTTTGCTCCCAGTAAGGCTTCACCTGAATCTGCTAGGAACAGTTAAAGACCATCTGCGTAGAGTGCGATATGGTGGATCTGCCCATAGATGTCGAGGCCAAGGTACACCCGCCCCGATCTAGCGTATGCCGCCAGGGGCTCCATTGTCATAGCAAATAATAATGGGAGAGGAGACACCCCTGCTGCGTGTCCTTCCCCACCTTGCATGCCTCCGAGATCACCCCTCCCATCTTGACCCTGGCGGTAGAGTGTAGCGATAATGGGTGCCCCTAGCAAGAAAGGCACACATAGGCACTGCATGCGCACATCACTTTCCCCGGTTTTGATTGGCACGAATGCCAGAGATAGAAGTTATCTGGGAACTACAAGTCCCAAGAAGCTTAGGGGCTAGGCGACCAGAAGTAGGCGTTAGATTGGTTCCTTCTTAAGCCCTGCATCCGCCTACAACGGGGCTTGGCAAACTGCCTTCGGAGCTTTCTACGGACCCGTCTTGCCACGCTCTTCCTTTCCTGCTGTGAGACGCTGCTGGGTGAAGCTGCGGCACTTTCTTCCAGAGTAGCGTTCGTTAGCGCTATTCCGAACTCGTCCGAGAGTTCGCTTCCTGTTTTGTCATCTAAGCACCACCGGGTCGGAGGGTGCTTTGCTTTGCAACCGGAGCGGAGTGATGAGGCTCTCGCTTTTCTAACTAAGCAGTTCTCATTTCTACAAAAAGCGTGTGAAGCGCTTTCAGGATTCCAACGCTCAGCGTATGCAGCTGGTGAAAACACTGTTAACACGCTTGAGACGTATCAATTATCTGCACATTTGGAGCTAGCGCATAAAGCGCGTATCTTCTAAATTCATCAAGTTAATACCTCAGAGGAGCCTGAGCCACGTTAGAGAGTCGGAGACTGCGCATAAAGGCGCTCTCCTCTCTAACGAAATACACCATCTATCCCCCAGCACGCCTCCTTCACCATCCGGATATCCAGGCAGAAGAAATACACAGGTATTAAGTATCACGCATGAGAGTCGGAGACTGCGCATAAAGGCGCTCTCCTCTCGTGACGCGGTAATACTTTTTCCTTACTTTGTTTCTAAAGGAAACCACGCTATATTGTAAACAACTTCATATACGTTTAAGTTGTGCTAATCATATGGTGTGCATGATCCATTACAAGCTGGGAATTACTTACCTTTGCATCCTAGTCCAGGGAACGCTTAGTTGGGAAAGAGATAATTTCCAGACATAACTCCTGTAAGTGTACTTTGCAAGTGCTATCCAGTAGTTTATGTGTATTGAATGTATGTGGTGCTTCTCATACTATTCTTGCTTTCTATCATCTGCAGGGGTCCCTGAGGGTGCCAAGAGACTGTTACCAAATCCTGTGCAGAAACAGGACATCTTTTGTTGTTTTCTCCCCTTCCCTTTTCCCCTGGATACTTCTCTTCCCATAGTGTGTTATTTCATTGTGGCGAGACCAGTGTTTAAGGGAGGTTGGGAAACTACTCTTCACGGCATCGTTCCCGCTGGCCGTACTTAAGGTTAGTGGCATATCATACTTGGCGCTGCTGACAATCCTGACAGATTGCCAAGCCCAAGTCTATTGCCAGCCCGAGTGATGGATACTAACGTAGTATTAACCTCGCTACTAGAAAGCCTTACTGCCATACAGTAGGAGGTATAAACCGCAAGACTAGAGAACCAGGAACTCAGGAAAGAGATGGGTACCATTAGAAGAGAGGTAGCGGGTCTTTCTCGTCAAGGCGGCAGGTCATATATAAGGAATGCCACGTTATCTCCTCCTGCCCAGGCCACGCAACCACCAGCCTCTACTCAAGGTGGAGGATTCTTCAGTTCCAACCCTGTTTTCCCGCCAGCCACTGGTCCTGTCCCCACGGTTCACATCCTACAGAATACTGGAATACCCTTGGCCCCTCCTGAGCGATTCTACAGGGATCCAAAGAAGTTCGAGACTTTCTTGAATCAATGCCGACTGCATTTCCTATGCAAACCTGCGGTGTTTCAGGAGGAGGCCTCTAAAACCGCGTTTATGATGTTGTATATGGAAGGAAACGCGGCAAGTTGGACCATTCCCCTAATGGAACGCAACGATCCTGTCTTGCAGGGATTTACTGATTTCTGTCTGGAAATGAGAAAACTGTTCGATCGCAAATCCCACATGTTATCCTTAGATCGTGAATTACAGACCCTCCGTCAAGGTACTCAGGATCTCCTATCCTATATTACAACTTTCAACCGACTCGTCGTGGAATCCGAATGGCCCCAGGAGAAATGAACATCCCTTTTTTATCAAGGGCTGCGGGGCGAACTTAAAGACGTTTTATCTCAAGTGGTGCAGCTACCCTCGACTTGTGAAGAAATGATAGACCTAACGGTACAACTGGATCACTGGATACAGAAACGGAAAGGAGATAGATCGAAAGGTGATTTCCGTTTCTTAGTTTCGAGAACCAAACCCCATCCTGAGGAAATCCCGAAGCAGAGCGACAGGTCTGAACCCATGCAGATCGGGGGTGTCAGGGGTCCTCTCACTCCTGAAGAACGGGACAAACGGAGGAAGATGAAACTCTGTATGTATTGTGGTAAAGGAGGCCATTTAATCAAGGAATGAGGGCCCGAGCTCAGCTTCCTGAAAGAAGCATGAATCAGAGAGGGCAAGCTTCGATTGGAGCTAAGGAGGTGTCGGAAAACGAACAGGCTTGAACCAGGAAGAGATCACTGATTCAACAGGCGCCTGGACAACGATCTCTTCGGTGATTGCACGAACCCCCCTTGCAACGGCTACACATATTACAGTTAACGTACAACTGTACCTAGAGGAAAACCATCACATCACAGTGGCAGCTTTAGTAGACTCAGGAGCCACCGGCAACTTTATAGATCAAGGATACTCTAGAACCATAGGGGTGGCATGGGAAAGAAAGAAGGTACCAACCCAAGTTAACGCAGTGGACGGAACAGCCCTTACATCAGGACCTATCTGGCACGGTAAACAGCGTTTACAACGCAACTTTTACCACGCACTACCTTTACCACGCAACTTTTAGAACGCAATTCGTTACAACGAATTGCCCTGGGGGGGCTGTAGGATAGGTAATAGTTTAATTTACTATCCAACACCTTCCCTACTATCCACGGGGACTGGAGTTGGAATAGTAAATTAAACTATTCACTATCCAGCGCCTCCCAACGCAAGTCGTTGTAACGACTTGCGTTGTAAAACCTGCGTTGTAAAGGCATGCGTGGAAAAAGCATGCGTTGTAACGACATACATCCATCTGGCACCACACTGTTCCTATCGTAATGAGACTGGGAGAAAACCATTATGAAACCATCAAATTCGATGTCATCAATGCTCCCCAATTCCGCCTGATTTTAGGCATGCCCTGGCTCACCGTACATGATCCTGCCATAGGATGGGCAAAACGTACATTGAAGCTGAACTCCTCGTATTATTAAGAACATTGCACTCATCAAGAGAGTATTACTGATATGATCCACGAAGGATCAAAAGCCATATTGTTGGCTTATGCTTGCTCTATACCTGTTTTCTGTTGTGCCACGTCCTTACCGGAGGAATACGAAGAATTCCGGCAGGTTTTTGATAAACAAATGGCTACACAACTTCCCCCTCATCGGGTTTATGATTGCCGGATTGAGCTGAACCCAGGAGCTGAAATCCCTTGTAGCAGAATATATGCGCTCACGGTGCCTGAAACGCAATACTTACGTGCATATTTGGACGAAAACCTTGCTTCCGGCTTCATCAGACATTCTACATCACCTGCTTCATCGCCTCTCTTTTTTATTTCTAAAAAGGATTTCGACGAACTCCGCACGTGCATAGACTATCGAGCGATCAATCGAATTACGATAAAGAATCGTTACCCTTACCCCTGATTCCAGTGCTACTGGACCAATTGAAAGGGAGCAAGTATTTCACCAAACTCGACCTACGAGGAGCCTACCACATAGTGAGGGTAAAACAAGGGGACAAATGGAAAACCGCCTTTCGAACCAAATTCGGGCTCTACGAATACAGAGTGATGCCTTTTGGGCTCTGTAACGCCCCCGCGGCGTTCAAATACTTTATGGACGAAGTATTACGAGGTTTACTGGAGACAATCTGCATCGTCTATATCGACGATATCCTGGTTTATTCCACCTCTCTTCCTGAACACATTCTCCATGTCAAAACCGTCTTGGAACGACTATGCCAGAATTCACCTTACGCCAAGTTGGAGAAATGTTGGTTTCACGTCCGAGAAGTAGCCTTCCTGGGATATATCATTAACGAAAAAGGTTTCCAGATGGAAACAGGCAAGGTAGAAGCTATAACCTGCTGGAAAACTCCTCAGAATGTGAAATCCGTTCAATGCTTCCTGGGTTTCGCTAATTACTACAGGCGCTTCATTAAAGACTTCTCCAAGATCATTCATCCCATCTCTTGCCTTTTGCGGAAAAACACCCCCTTTGTATGGGGAGAGGAAGCTGATAAATCTTTTGCGACGCTCAAAGAACGCTTTACTCAAGCCCCTATTCTAAGGCATCCAGACACACAACTACCTTTTGTATTGGAGACAGACGCCTCTCAGTATGCCCTCGGTGGAGTTCTATCACAGCGACATCCCTCTACGGGCCAACTACATCCGGTGGCGTATTTCTCAAAAAAGCTCTCCCCAAGCAAAATTAACTATTCCATATCCGACAAAGAACTCCTGGCTATCAAAAGGGCATGCGAAGAATAGAGGCACTACCTTCTTGGGGCGCGCCATGTCGTGGAAATCTATACGGATCATAGGAACTTGTTGTTTTTGAAAACGGGCATGGCCTTAACACCGCGTCAGTTGAGATGGACATTATTCTTTTCAGACTATGATTTCGTGATCAAATACAGACCTGGGCCACAAAATGGAAAGGCGGATGCCTTGTCACGTAGTGAAGATCTCCACAACACACTGCAGTCAGAATCCAATGACACTCCATCTATACTATCCAAGACATGCTTTCCTGGTCCTCTATTGGCATTGATAGATTCTCACGACTTCCTGGAAGATCTTAAAGTGTCCACATCAGAGGTAGATAGCATCGCTTGGATCCAAGAAGACCCAGAACATCGCACAAAAAACGAGGACTTACTGTACCACTCTCAAGCATTATATGTGCCACATTCCGATCTCCAGAAACAAGTGTTAGCATGGGCCCATGATTCCACTTTGGGAGGACACTTGGGATGTTACAAGGCCATTGCAAATATCGAACGATCATTTTGGTGGCCTTCATTAAGAAAAGACGTGGAGTCGTATTTACAGAACTGTGTGGCATGTGCTCAAGGGAAAGCAAGGCATACAAAACCAACTGGGCTTCTACAGCCTCTACCTATACCTCCCAAACCATGGCATACAGTTTCCATGGATTTTATTGTTGAAATGCCATCCTGTGATGGATATACAACCATACTAGTGGTCATTGATCATTTAACAAAGATGGGTCACTTTATACCGCTCAAACGGTTACCCACTTCCTCTGAACTGACTTTAGTGTTTTTACAGAACACTGTGAGACTACATGGGATACTGAGTGTCTTAATCACAGACCGAGGGTCACAATTCACGTCACAATTCTGGAAGGCCTTATGTACATCCATGAAAATAGAGGCTAAATTATCAATCAGTTACCACCCTCAAACGGATGGGAAAACAGAACTCTAAAACCAAACTCTTGAACAATACCTATGCTGCTTCTCCCTTCAGTGTTCAACTGAGTGGTATCCATTGTTATGGACTGCGGAATTCACCTATAACAATGCTGAAAATACAACGTTGGGTTGTTCTCCTTTCTTTTGTTTAAACGGATACCACCCCAACATGCTTCCATTCGAGTGGCCCATCCAGTCTAGGCTCCCGAGCATACAGGAACATCATGCCCACCTCAAGGCCATCTTACTGGACGCAAAACGGCATTTCCTTTCGGCCCAGCAATCTCAAAAACATTTTGCGTATATGAAAAGGAACCCAGCACCAACATACCAGGTGGGTGACAAAGTATGGCTGTCTACCAAGAACCTTCATCTCAGAGGGGTAAACAGACTGAAACCCAGATACAAAGGTCCCTACGGGATAGAAGAGGTTATTAATCCTGTTGCCATGAGGTTGTCTCTGCCGGTGTCCTGGCACATTCATCCGGTCTTCCACGTCTCCTTGCTCCAGCGTTGTCAATCTAGCATGAGATTGCCGGATCGACCTCTCCCTATCAACGTTGAGGGGCAGGAGGGGTATGAGGTTCAGGCTATCCTTGATTCTCGGCTAGTTCGAGGGTGTGTACAGTATCTTGTAGACTGGAAAGGGTTCGGGGTTGAGGACAGAACTTGGGAGCCGGTGCAGAATCTCCACTGTCCGGAACGGGTAGAACAGTTCCATATCGCTAACCCAGGGAAGCCTGGGCGACCACCGAGCCGGCGGTCCTCGAGAGGGGGTTCTGTAGCGATAATGGGTACCCCTAGCAGGAAAGGCACACATAGGCACTGCAGGCGCACATCACTTTCCCCGGTTTTGAATGGCACGAATGCCAGAGATAGAAGTTATCTGGGAACTACAAGTCCCAAGAAGCTTAGGGGCTAGGCGACCGGAAGTAGGCGTTAGAATGGTTCCTTCTTAAGCCCTGCATCCGCCTACAACGGGGCTTGGCAAACTGCCTTCGGAGCTTTCTACGGACCTGTCTTGCCATGCTCTTCCTTTCCTGCCGTGAGACGCTGCTGGGTGAAGCTGCGGCACTTTCTTCCCGAGTAGCGTTCGTTAGCGCTATTCCGAACTCGTCCGAGAGTTCGCTTCCTGTTTTGTCATCTAAGCACCACCGGGTCGGAGGGTGCTTTGTTTTGCAACCGGAGCGGAGCGAGGAGGCTCTCGCTTTTCTAACTAAGCATTTCTCATTTCTACAAAAAGCACGTGAAGCGCTTTCGGGATTCCAACGTTCGGCGTATGCAGCTGGTGAAAACACTGTTAACACGCTTGAGACGTATCAATTATCTGCATGTTTGGAGCTAGCCCATGAAGCACGTATCTTCTAAATTTATCAAGTTAATACCTCCGAGGAGCCTCTGCGTGCTTTGGAGGGAAAATATCTACAAGGATATAGGAGAGCCATGTTAGAGAGTCGGAGACTGTGCATAAAGGCGCTCTCCTCTCTAACGAAATGCACCATCTATCCCCCAGCACGCCTCCTTCACCATCTGGATATCCAGGCAGAAGAAATACACAGGTATTAAGTATCATGCATGAGAGTCGGAGACTGCGCATAAAGGCGCTCTCCTCTCGTGACGCGGTAATACTTTTTCCTTACTTTGTTTCTAAAGGAAACCACGCTATATTGTAAACAGCTTCATATAAGTTTGAGTTGTGCTAATCATATGGTGTGCGTGATGCATTACAAGCTGGGAATTACTTACCTTTGCATCCTAGTCCAGGGAACGCTTAGTTGGGAAAGAGATAATTTCCGGACATAACTCCTGTAAGTGTACTTTGCAAGTTCTATCCAGTAGTATTTGTGTATTGAATGTATGTGGTGCTTCTCATACTAATCTTGCTTTCTATCATCTGCAGGGGTCCCTGAGGGTGCCAAGAGACTGTTACCAAATCCTGTGCAGAAACAGGACATCTTTTGTTGTTTTCTCCCCTTCCCTTTTCCCCTGGATACTTCTCTTCCCATAGTGTGTTATTTCATTGTGGCCAGACCAGTGTTTAAGGGAGGTTGGGAAACTATTCTTCACGGCATCGTTCCCGCTGGCCGTACTTAAGGTTAGTGGCATATCATACTTGGCGCTGCTGACAATCCTGACATAGAGTCTGCATATAAGAGGGCTGTCCAACTCATGAAGTCAGGGCCAAGGCCCACAGGTACTCCCACTCTAAGGTGTTGAAGGCTTTCTCTATGTCAATTGCAAAAATTGTGGTGAAGTCCACATTGTAGGAATCCGCCTCCAATATATGTAAAAGCCTTCGTATATTAAGCGCTGTGTTTCGAGCGGGGATGAACCCGGATTGGTCAGCATGTATGAGGATGGGCATGTGGGGGAGCAGTCGAGTGGCCAGTATCCTGCTCAGAATTTTGTATTCAAGGTTGAGCATGGATAGAGGCTGATGTGCCGTTCTGTCCCAAGGTTGTTTGCCTGGTTTCAATAAGGGAATAATGATCACCTCCCTAGTGGAGTCAGGCAACCTGCCTAGTCTCTTAGCCTCATTATATAGGCCCGTGAGATTGGGGGCAAGCAGGTCAGTGTAAGTGAAGTAAAAGTCTACTGGTAAGCCATCCATGCCTGGGGTTTTGTTATGGGCCATACTTTTGATGGCTACTCGTACCTCTCTTTCTTTGATCTCTCGCCCCAACAATTTTGCCACATCTTCGTCTGGCATCGGCAGGTCAGCTTACTGTGTGAGCTCTTGTAGCTCTACCTCAGAGGGGACTACCCATCTGCGATAAAGCTCAGTGTAATAATCAAAGAATAGCTCGTTGATCCCTTGCTGACCAAATCGGGCTACCCCAAGCCGATCTCGGAGCTCCAGTATGACTGAACCGCGACAGGTCGGATTTGCCAACCAAGCGAGGAGGGTGCCCAACTTATCCCTTTCAGAATGCGCTTGTGTGACGTACGTTTTATAGTCAAAGCAGCGCAGACATTCCACATTGGCAGCTACTGCTTCCCTAGCTTTTATTAGTTCTCTATTTTTGGCCGGATTTTCAGGCCATTCCTTCTACAGGGTACGCAAGCGCTCGTCGTCTCTTTGGATGTCATGAAGGAGGGCCTTTCTAACCCCAGCCATAGCAGATATGCATCTCCTCCTAATCACTGTTTTACAGGTGTCCCATTCCAGGTTCACTGACGTGGCTGTTCCCTCATTAATCTGGAAGTATTCTGTGATAGCTGTTGCAATAGTGCTGCGAAAAACTAGATCATCTAGTGCCTCCGGTCGCAATCTCCAGGTGGGAATCTTGGGGAATACTCGCAACCATTTCAACTGAGCTAGGACTGGATTGTGGTCAGAGGTCATGCTGGTGAGGTATTCACTGCTGCTGATCTCCCCATGGACGTCCGGGCAACATAAAAAGGCATAGAGGCGGGCATGTAACTCAGGGAGGGCAGAGAAAAAGGAGAAAACACGGGCCAATGGGTGTTGGGCCCGCCAGGTGTCAATTAATCCCCATTTCTGTTGCCAATTACGACACGCTTCTGCTAGTTTGTGCGCCGGCGCATTAGGGAGGTGGGGGTGGGAGCGATCCAAGGTGACATCCGCAATACAATTAAAATCCCCCCCCCAGTAATAGTGAACCTGTGAGGGCAGTCACTAGTTTGTGTGATGATAGGGAGAAGAAGGCCGGTTGATTAGCATTAGGCGCATATACTCAACCCAGTGTGAGGTCCCTACCATCTAACTTCCCCTGTACTACCACATATCTGCCCTCAGGGTCAATCATTTGTGTTATGCATTGGAATGGGACACCAGCTCTTATCCATATCAGGACCCCTCTCGCGTATGCAGAGTATGCTGTGTAGAAAACCTGACCCCTCCAGCGGCGCAGTCGTGCTTTCTCCTCCTTTGCCAGGAGGTGGGTTTCCTGGAGTGCAATTTGAATGCCCCTACAGATCAGATAGGAATGTATCTTGTGGTGCCTAACAATAGCATGCATACCCCAACTTTCCACGAGAGAAATGTGTAACCTAATGGGGGTCCCATTGCATGTACTGACATTGAAGATGTTTAAAAATACCCACCCCCGCGACACGCCTGGGACCCCTTAAAAAAAAAAAAGTACATCGTCCCCAACTCCCCCTCCCCAGGACTGGCATCTGAGGTAACCCCATCCAAACTATGGTAGTTCCAACCAGGGTCAAGTGACTATGTAGGGGGACACTCGTGGCATACCTGGACTGTGCTGCTGTTTGTTGCTTGGGAAGGCTCCCTGTCGACGGCTCGCGGTACCCGCTCCGCGGGTCCCGCTTCGGACTTCTCTCGCTGTTTGGCGCTTCGGTGGGGGTTTGAAAGGCTGCAGGGCTGCGAGCGGAACCCGGGACTCATACTCCCAAGAGTCCCGGTGTAAGCGGCCGCACCACCTGGCCCCGCTCTCCCTGACCGCCCCGCCCCACCTCCTCCAACAGAAAAGAGGGAAGGACCCTGCACTGCGTGGGACACTCGTGGCATACCTGGACTGTGCTGCTGTTTGTTGCTTGGGAAGGCTCCCTGTCGACGGCTCGCGGTACCCGCTCCGCGGGTCCCGCTTCGGACTTCTCTCGCTGTTTGGCGCTTCGGTGGGGGTTTGAAAGGCTGCAGGGCTGCGAGCGGAACCCGGGACTCATACTCCCAAGAGTCCCGGTGTAAGCGGCCGCACCACCTGGCCCCGCTCTCCCTGACCGCCCCGCCCCACCTCCTCCAACAGAAAAGAGGGAAGGACCCTGCACTGCGTGGGACACTCGTGGCATACCTGGACTGTGCTGCTGTTTGTTGCTTGGGAAGGCTCCCTGTCGACGGCTCGCGGTACCCGCTCCGCGGGTCCCGCTTCGGACTTCTCTCGCTGTTTGGCGCTTCGGTGGGGGTTTGAAAGGCTGCAGGGCTGCGAGCGGAACCCGGGACTCATACTCCCAAGAGTCCCGGTGTAAGCGGCCGCACCACCTGGCCCCGCTCTCCCTGACCGCCCCGCCCCACCTCCACCAACCCCGCCCATTGACTTAGGACATACAAATACGGACACCAAACGCTGCGCGGGAGCGCGCGCGGGAGCGACCGGGGCGAAGACCGGGCAAAGAGCGGGCCGTTTGAGGCCGTTCGAGGACGGCAGAGGACGGCCCCGGCCCAAAAGCTCTGGTCCGCTGTGTGATTATAGTAAGATTGGTTGAAGTGTGCCAGGAGGGGGTTTTGGGTTCTTGTATATTGGTACTGTCCATCAGGGCGGCCTATTCATTCAGTTTTTATTACACCTGCATAAAGATTGTTATTAGGTTTTCTTATAGAAGCTGGGACGAATTCCGAAATTATGGTTTTGAGATCCGGTAAAACTCGTAATGTCCAAATCCAAACCCCAACTGGTGTGGTTTCAGGCCCACTAGACGCTTTTATTACGCGAGCCTCGGGCATCCTGGAAAAGGAAATTGCAATGGTGGAAAAGCGTCTTTCCTTAGACTTAGTTAGTGGAAAACGCTCTTCTATAGGTAGATTGGCCAAGGTTCCTAGCCCTGTACCACCAGCTCACACACACGCAGCTTTTAATTGCATGCACTTAGACACCACGGAAGCTATTGTCCATATGGATAGCGAGGAACTTAATCCTCCTGCTCACACTACACTTTTCCCCAAACATCCCCTGGACGACCCCGAAGTAACAGGAGATAATGATACTCAGGATAGCTATTCCACTAATTTAAGTTTTGACTCGGTTGATTCAATCCCTGATACACCTAAAGCAGATTCTAATACACCAGTTCACACAGATTCTATAGATATAAACAAGGGTTCTAGGAAAAGAAAACAAGACTCCAGTTACAAGGGAGGGAGAGAATGCAAGATGCCGAAATTAAAAGATCCCGTTGGTATTTGCATACCAGGCATAGGGCATCCAAGCGGAATTCAATGCACAAATGCACTGCCTAACACTCTATGCCCCTCCCTTATTTCTTTAGGTTCCTCAAACCCCTGTCCAACATGTCTGAGCAGCGATGAATCCCTGCTGGCAAAGATGGAGGTCTTAATGAAAAACCTCCTATCACCTGTTTTGGAGAGGACTAGATTAATGTTATTGCAAATAAACTCTTTAGAGGCCGTAGTTACTGCAAACTCTGCAATTCTACTGTCCTTATCGGACATAGATTCTGGAATGGCCAAACATACCCATCCATCTCTGGCCCCAAAAACAACTTTAATTCCACCGAGTCTAGCTAATAACAATCAAAATCCGTCAGGACCAGCAACGGACAACCCTAACTTAAATAAAGGGAGTGCCTATAAAAATTCTCCAAATAAGGTACCAAAGGCTGCTCCCCAACACCCTCAAAAGCCAAAGCCTATGAACAAAACACCAACTAGACGTCAACCAACTAAATTACCCGCTCAGGTAAAACCCAATCCCACCATCCAGAGTTTCCCACCCCACAGGCCCCGTATAAATCCCCAAAATGCCCCTAATCCCCTGGCAAGGAAGCAATCCAGACATCCCACGCCGCGGGTTGACATCCCCATAGAGGCAACACCTTATACCATGGTACTGACTGGTGTTGCCCCATTGCCATCGGGTAACAGGGAGACCCACGAAGACCTACGTAATAAGGTTACTTTTTGGCTGAACAAAAATAGACCCTTGCCCCCATCCTCGCCAACAGAAATCTTATTTGTAAGGAGGGTCGATTGGGTGGGCCAGAGTCCCAAGGATTTGGAGGGTGATTGTATTTTAATATCGTTTAGGGACCCATGGGTGGTGGACACAATCTGCCGTGAAGCCAGGTTTGCCAGACAGGGGGACGTCCAAACCCTAGACCTTTCTTATTTCTATCCCCAAAGACAGGCTCTCTCCCAAAAAGCCCCGAGACAGGGACGATCCATTGTTATGAATAACCCCAGGACACTACATCTACCAATTTTTCCACCTTTATTCAACCGCTTTGGTCCCCTGTCCGATCTGGAGGCAATTGATTGACTCTGTAAACCACCCCAAACTTCGGAACCTGTAGAAAATGCCGACTCTGGGGTAGGGGGTAAGAGGCAGGGCCAGGTGCCTACCCAATCTACAGTCATGGTAGAGGAGGGGGAAAGGGTCCCACCTTCATCAGGGAAAAACTCACCACCTTTAAGGGAAGGGGGAATCTCTCTGTTGTTGGATGATCATGGCATCACTGGGGGGTTAGAAAATGGGTTGAAAGCTGGGACGGGTCAGGATTCGCATGTAGCCTCCGCAGTGGTGGCCCCTTCTGTACCTACATCAGAAACTCTGGCCATAGCGTCCTGGAACATTGCTGGGATTAAAAACCGCGTCCACTCTAGTGATTGGCTTGAGTTCATGGACAAATATGATGTCATACTACTCCAGGAAACCTGGTCTGTGGACCCAGTCTATAAGCAGGGCTATGTAAACTTTTATAAAGCAGCTACCCAAAGTGCTACTGGGAATACCAAAGGGCGAGCCTGCGGGGGGTTACTGATCTGGGTGCGACAATCCTTGGGCTATTGCATTACGGAGATAAGTGTACCTAATCCGGACATCCTGATCGTTAGATTGCGAAGGAATGGCCACCAGGACCTGATATTGGTAAATATATATGCACGAGGCCTGCCAGGCGGACGTACGCCACCATTGTTGGGGGTACTAGAATCTGCTTTGGCAGCCCTCGATTGTTCCAATGTCATCTTGCTTGCAGGGGACCTAAATTGTTGCTTTGAACCCCTACTAGACCCTGGGGATTGTTGGGGCTCGGTGGAGGACACAGTATGGGGTATACCTGAGCTGACGTCTGTAAAATCAGTACCCGCCACAGAGGCTGCGGTAAATTGGACGGCCTTTTGTCTTAACAGTGGCTTTAGGGCCTGTAATGGCCGAACTAAATCAGACCAGGGAGCCAGCTGCACTTTTGACAACGGGCTGAGAAGAAGCCGCATTGATTACATTCTGCTAAAAGTAGCAGATTGGTCTCTGATGCTGGACATGGAGGTAATTCCCCGCCCTGAAAGTGACCACAATCCCCTGATTCTGCAATTAAAGGTGCCAGGTCTAGTAAGATTAGAGGAACCTGGTATCTCACAGACGGGGGAGGCCTACTTAACGAATGATAGGAAGAGGGTAAAATGGTCCAAAATTGAGGGGGATGACCTATTGAGAAACAAGATTATTAGTGTGGTTAACACTACTCTTAATGAAATGCTGACTCACGTTGAGTTGGGGGACATAACCAGAGCAGCTGATCATATTCTAAGTCTCCATAATCGTTGTTTTGAGGATCTAAAAATTCTGCTTTCACAACCTCGCCGACAGGGAAAAAACCTGGTACCTACTCGTCCCCGCAAATGGTATAATAAAAAATGCAGGGAAGCACATACAGCCCTAGTTAATGCTGTCAAGTCCCGGAATGCCGGGTTGGTGAAAGCCGCCAGGTCATCTTATAGGAAAGCACAAGGGGAGGCTAAAAGGGAGTGGGAGGATAAACACTGGTCCGACCTCCTGATAGCATCCATGTCTAGTAATCCCATCAAATTCTGGGAGATAGTTAAGTGGGGGAAGGATCCGGATGGTCGCATCCCAACAAACCATGTGCCCCCTAATGAATGGGTTACCTTTTATGCAACTCAGTTCCGTGCTGTTAACCCTACGCCATCCAGCATAATTGAAAAGATTCCCCACCCTAATACTCAGAGCGAGACCATCACTTTTACAGAAGGTGAGGTCGAGCTTGCATTACATTGTACCACGCGAGGGAAAGCGCCAGGTATGGATCTTATACCCGCTGACCTCTTCAAAGCTAATCCTGCCCTATGGGTACCATATATTGCCATGGTGGCAAATTCTATTGCTGCAGGTGCAGGCATACCTAAATCTTGGAAGGGGGCGGAGATCCTGCCGATTTATAAAAAGGGCAATAGGTCTAGTCCGGGTAATTATCGCCCGATTAGTCTTATTGACTGTATACAAAAACTTATCGCTCGCATGGTCCTGGGTAGGGTCCAAGGATGGATTGAGATGGAGGACATCCTATCCCCAATGCAGGCGGGCTTCAGATCGGGAACCAGCACCATCGACCAGGTGTTCAGATTTTGTTTGATCTACTGGAAGGTGGTGCTGCTTGGCGGCGGTACCATCTTTGCTGCGTTCATCGATCTGAAGTCCGCATTCGATCTTGTACCGAGGGAGAAAATGTGGGGAGTCCTGAAGTCTCTAGGGATGCCAACGGAATTGCTTGATTTGATAATTAAAATGCATAAGGACAACTTTGCTAGGGTAAGATGGGGTGCCCAGGGCCAGGTGACAGAACTCTTCCCAGTCACCCGTGGTGTCCGCCAGGGCTGTGTTTTGGCCCCAACCCTTTTCCTTTTGTTTATTGACCAAGTTGTAAAATTCTTCGAATCGACCCCAACCGATGCTCCCATGCTGGCAGGACAGCGATTCCCAATGCTCATCTTTGCTGATGACACCTTACTCCTCTCGAGAACACGTAGCGGCCTACAGCGGGCTCTGGACCGCTTTGAGGAGTTCTGTGTCATCAGCGACCTCAAGGTGAACGTTGGGAAAACCAAATTTATGGTCTTAAGCAAGAACCGCACCGTCCGAAGTACAGTTAGTATGGGGGGGGTCAAGTTGGACCAAGTTGAGAATATGACATACTTGGGGGTTATGCTAGACAGTCGCCTGAAATGGAAAACACAAGTTGATGCCCAAAATCTTAAACTTGCACGACTTACAGGCTGTCTACTGAGTGAGCAAAGGAAAACCATAACCAAGCGGGTCACACCAGCCCTCAAAATTTACGACGCCAAAATCAACCCTGCAATCCTATATGGTGCGGACTTGTGGGGTCATATGGATTTGCGGGGCTTGTTTAAAATACAGTGCAAGTTTCTCCGCAATCTGGTTGGTTTGCCACAATCGTCCCCCTCAATCCCCCTCTGTTTGGATATGGGATGCCCCCCAATTAACGAGTTGGCCAGATTCAGACTGGTTGCCTTCTGGAGGCGTTTATGGACCTCGCCCGACCTCACCTTATTTGCAAATGGGGTAGTAGAAGTAAGGGCAATCAGTGGATCGGAAAAAATCCCCTGGTTTCAAACGGTCAAATCAATCCTGACGGACATGGGCCTAGAGCACCTCTGGTTTTCCCCAGCAGTTAGCATTTTCCCAACTAAACAGGCATTTAAAGAATTGTACTGGTCCACGCTTCGCCTGAACAGAATAAATGCATCATGCTCTGCTAGCCTTACTGGTAGGTTTCTTTGTTTTAAGCTGGACCCCACACGTGAACACTACTGGGACACGGTCTCTAAATCCTTAGACAGGAAACTCTTCCACCAGTTTCGGGTGGGCACTTTGCCATTGAATACCTTCACGAAAAATTGGTCCTCTAGTATTACGGATCAATGTAAATGGTGTCCAGGCCAGAAAGAAACAGAGGGACATTTTTTGTTTGCTTGCCCCAAATACCACGCACCAAGGACCAAATGGCTAAAACCACTTTTTCAGAGTCTGCCCATAAGAAAGTCAGAAGAGGCAATCTATGTATTAAAAAGTAACACTCAGGAAATCATCACAGTGTGTATTGCCAAATATTTGGGTTGGGCGTGGATACTCAGGACAAAATAGTAGCCTAAATTTTGGATAGCAAAAAAAAAAAAAAAAATTTACCTGTAATCCCATTTTATCTGGGGAAAATTGTCTTAGGGAACTTAATTCAGGATTGTCTATAAATTGTTTAATTCATTTTTAATGCTAAATTGCCTTTTTAACGTATGTGTATCTAAAATGTTAATTAATTAATTATTGCTTGTAAAACTGTCTTTTATGATTTTTTTAACAATCGAAATAAAGACTTTAAAACCTGAACCTGACTATGTAGGGGGCCGACACCCGCTAACTACCTCGAGGAGGCCTCCCAGTATGTCGCCTCCCCAACAATTGGTCCAGGTCAAAAAGGCCCCCCCCCCTTCCATTTCGGTTGCCTGTTACCTAAATGTCCATGTGGGCTTCCGCCAGTCCAGGAAGGTCGTACCCTTGAAGCAGGAAGGTCAGGGCCCGAACTGGCTCACCCAGCGCATGGCAGGTTGCTCATCTCAGCCCAGGTCATCGGCCGATCCGGGCGTGATCCTCGGCATGTCCGCCCCAGGTTCTCGCCGTCGCTGCGGTCCATTGAGGTCTCCGACCCGCTTCCATGATGTGTGCTCCCACCCTCTCGAGGAGCCCAGGCTGGCCTGACTGTGCGACACCACGCCCTGCAATGCCTTGCGCCGCTCGAGGCTAAGTTCCCTGGGTGAAAGAGCGTTGGCGCTTCCCCCCGGCCCCCGCGGGCTTTGTTGCGGGGATCTTGAAGCTGGGACTAATCTATTTAGTAGGCCACAGGTTTCCAGCCAGTCCCATACCTCTTACGGTGAGTTGAAGAATCGTGTTCCCGCTGGGTCCGCTACCCTGAGTCGAGCAGGAAACAGCATTGCGTATGCTAGGTTCAGTTGACATAGTTTTGTCTTGACAGCAGTGTATGAGGCCCTATTTCGTTCGACCTCTCTTGTAAAGTCAGGGAAGATCATGACATTACTGTTCTCAGTTTGGAGAGTTCGTTTTTGACGGGCACAATGTGGGATGTGATCTTTGTCTCGGAAGTGCAACAGTCTAGCTACCACTGGCCGGAGGGGAGCTCCTGGTTTCGGCAGTCTCGCTGGCACTGTGGTTCTGAAAATTCTGGATTCGTAATCGTTGTGGACTCGAGAATTAAAACTTCGTAGAAGTATGACGAATTTGGTATCAAAAGACCGAGAATGACGAGCACAACATGTACATATATTTTCAGCACATTCGAGTGACGATTTCACCTCAAAATCGTCATTTCCGTTCAGAACCCTTGGCTTCCATTTTATATACTGCAGCCATCTTGTGTGTTGCCCTTTACATAGGCCTTAATCCAGCTGAATTCAATTCCACAAGGACACATACTCCTTAATCGACTTTTCGTTGACCTATACAAGTTGGAACCATTGCCCCAGGCCGAACTCGTTAGGTCAGTTCCCCTCCCAGTGGCCAAACAAGATAACATCAAGGCTCAACCAGCCATAAAACCATTTCAGCACGCACACCTGCCGTATCTCACTCACATCTGTCTCCACTCCTTTCTCTTCATTTTTCTTTATGATGGGGAGGTGCCAGGTTTTATTGGGGGTCCACCGATATCTGATGAAATGTTGGGCCCTGCCGAGTGATTTGTTGTAGGCAGCACAAAGTGAAATATGGACATGTCATCATGACTCTGCATTTTCTTTGTATTGGAAATATGTTAACGATTTACTTTACAACCAAGAATGTTTGCCTGAAGCTTAAAATTGTGTATAAAAAGAGAAGCCTGACTTTGTAAATTTGAGCAGTCTCCTGAGAATATACTCCCCGTGTGTTGTACTTCTAGGACACTTGTTACCTTGGTTGCAGCCAATAAAATCGATCCTTGACTTCACCTAGAAGACTCTGAGTTTCTGTAGGTCTGAATCAGGAAGAACTCGAGGTCTCTGGGTGTACCCTGACACCGCTGGGTTACCGGTTCTGTGCCGGTTCTTAAGAGAACCCAGTACCTCAGTTGGCGCCCAACGTAGGGCGATTCCAGTGGTACCAGTCAGCCAGAGGTTCGTGAGGAGCTTCGTGTGAAAATTCCGGAGGACGGCCAACCACCTCATCGACCCCTGCATGTCGACGTGGTCCGAAGGTCTTTGCTGCGAGGTTCCCCGCTTCCCGAAGGCTACGAGGACTGCTGCCTTGGCTATCGCCCTGATTTGGACCCTTGAAGTTTGGTAGAGCGAAACACTAAGACGAGTCTTCTGGTGAAGTCATCGATATTTCAGTTAAGTATAAGTGGAGCGTCTCCCAGTCCTTAGTTGGTCTTAGTCTTTGGTATTTTTGGGATAGTTTTGTGTTGGTACTTGCAAGCACCAAAACCGAGGGACTTGTGTATTCACGAGAACTATCGTAATCGATAATCCTTCGAAGTTTGGAACTAGACTAGAGAGCGAAGATGCTTAGTCTTAGACTTGGAAATTTGTTTTGTCTTGGTGGTAATAATAGGGACTCCGGATTGGAGGACTCATGTCCGGTTCCTCCGGTTGGAACTCCAACTTACGAGTTATATGTGAAACATGGGGTAGGCCCCATCACATACAATGAAGTGTGGATCAAATACACCAGAAAAGATGGTGTTTTAAAATGGCCCCAATATGGTAGCTTTGATACCGAAATATTAGATAACCTTGAAGTTAAACTGTTCAAAAAGAAAGCCCGGCCGGCGATGTTTGACTCTTTCCGCCTATGGCGTAAAAAAGCCAAACAAAAGGAAATCAAATTAGCTAAGAAAAATAGGAGAGAAAGGGAACTTTCAGTAATGCAAGCTGCTATACAGTTTAAAGACAATGAAGAAGAGCAGATGAGTGAGCAGTTGCACAGGCAACGTAAAATGGTGATAGATAAATGCTATCCAGTTTTGCCGCGTCTTAAGCAAGATGCAGCAAAAGAGCATGAAAAAGACCAGTTAATGTCACACCTGTTAAGTTCACCACCCCCCTATGCACAGAATGCTACGGCACCTCCGCAACCTTTAGTTGCGCAACCTGTAAATGCATTGCCTCCTGCTTCTCTACAGTACTCACCAGCTACTCTTCAGCTGGCTCATACTTCTCTGGTACAACCTCCTCAAGGCTCACCGACCACATCTGCTCCGCCTATGCCTCCTATGACTTTGCCTAGCGCTCCTTCTATTTCTCCTGATGTCTCCTCTGCTATTGCCTCTGCCCCTGCCTTGTCTCACCCCGTCTTTCCACCCGTTCTTCCTTCAGTTTCACCTTCCATTCAGCAGAAAATGGCCAGCACTGTCACTAACCTTTTCTCGCCTCTTTTCGGGTCGCCTACTACGACCCCTAACATAGAACGCAGACAGTTGCGAAGTCGACTGCCTGATTATCAAGAAAGAGACTCACTGAATCGTTTGGCACGAAAGTGGGTTATGGACACCGTAAAATATGATGTAGAGTCGGTCATGGAAGTCTTCCATCAATGGGAAGCACCGACGCAGAGATATGTTTTCGAACAAATGTGTGTTTTCCTTTGTGAGGATTTGGAGGACAATGATATGAAATGCATCCCGCAAGAGATGTGTCGTGTACGGTTTAAATCGGGGAGGGCATGATTGTAGGTCCTGATGTGGAGAAAGCAGTTGAAATGTTGTTATCATATCAGAGTAAGGGAAGCGCTTCTGGGTCACAATCTGAGCCTAGTGCATCTAGTAGGAAAAAGGCGCGACAATACCCCATGAGAGAAGTTCCCCCACAATGGAGAGAGGGCGACACGACTGTCGACCCCCCTATTCTGCCACATTTTCAGCGTGTATGGGTACATGTCCCATGGAAGCGAGCTGAAGTTTTAGCACTCAAACAGACATTACCTGATCCGCGTAAAAATCCTGCAGGGTATTACAAAGAGTTGTCACAAACTGCTGGGTCATGTATAATGAATTTAGCTGATATAGATATGCTATTTGGGAATGTTGTTCCACGGCCTTTATGGAGTAAGATTCGTCATACAGATCACGATCAGGAATTAGGTGACTCATGGGCTAATATTGCTGCTACAGATGCCCGACAAGTTGGTGGTGCCAAGCCTGAGCCTTTGATAGCAGAACTCCCCGGTAAAATAGTAGATTACATGAAAACGATAATGCCTGCAATATGTGTAAATTGGGACAAGTTGTCTGCATGCAAGCAGAAGAAAGAAGAAACTGTCTCAGATTTCTTCACCAGGTTTGAAGAAACATTTGTCGATCACAGTGGTCAGGATATGACCACCGAAGGTGGTCAGAGATTGTTCGTCGATAAATTCGTGCACAATCTACTTCCAGAATTGTGTAAAAAGTTAAAGGATTCAGAAAGTTCTTGGGCAGTTTCGTCTTCAGCGCAGATATTAGCTACAGCCCAATATTACGAAAATAGGGACAAAGACGAGAAAGACAGAGCAGACAAGAAAACTAAGGAGTTGAAAACGAAGGTTTTGTTACAACAAGCATATCCGCCACGTGGTGGTGGTAATCAGAATAATAGTGGCCAGAATAACTATCAGAATAATTTTCAACAGCCTCAACAGTATCAAAGGAACTCGCAAATAGTCGAGTATACTCAGCCACGTGCACCTATAGGCCCCAATCAGTGTCTATATTGCAAGGAAGAAGGTCATTTTAAGAATAATTGTCCAATTCTGTTACAGCGTGCAAATGGTGGTTCAAACACAAGAGGTCGAGGTATTCAGCAAGCCTCTAGAGGTAGAGGACGTGGAAACGTCCCCCAAAACGCACGTCCACTTCCACCACAATATTCTATGAATAGGTTTGATCAGCAGAACAACACATCTGACAGAACAGCTCAATACTATGTTGATGATTATTATACAGAAAGTGAGAATTGGGAAACTTATGATTGCTAGGACAGCCATAGACAAAGAGAGGGAGTTGTTTCAGTTCCAGTAGATCAGAGTGGACCATACGTTGAGGTGATTACATCAGGTGTGTCAGAACCTTTTCTTTTGGATACTGGTGCTATGAAGAGTTCTATTATGTACTCCAAACTCCCTGGCGCACCTTTGTCTGGCGAAATGAACGTTTCTGTAGGTTTTTCTGGCGCCCCAGTTTGAAATCCGATTTCTGACCCTTTGTCTCTCTCTGTTGGTCCTTGCAAATTCGAAGCACCCCTCATTCTAACAACAGGTTGTGGTGAAAACTTGCTAGGATTGGATTTGTTAAAAAGATTATATGCAACTTTGTACTGTTCTCCTTCAGGAGTACAACTTACTTTAGGTAAGAAAGTGGTTTCTCCCATGTACCTGTCAAGAGATAAACTTCCAGTAGAATTGTCGTTTCTTCCGGATATCCTTTGGGCCGCTGGTCCTAATGATGTGGGTCTTTTAGAAATACCGATTCAAAAAGGGGGTGGTGATGGACAGAGTATCTGAGTTAATCAGAGCACTCCTACCCAGTCAACAGATCAGGACTTGATCCATCACTGTTTTTTAGCTCACTGCACCATCCCAGTTCAGAACCTGGCTACATGCAAATTAGTCTGACCCTGGCCCAGTGCATCATGGGAACAGGGCAGACCAAACTACCAAGCCAATTCTTTACTGGAAAGGAAAAAAGCTTCCGGGGACCGGTTTCTGGCATTACAGCCGTCTTCGGCCCGGCTTGCTTGAATCCTGATGGTGCAGTGAGCAAGGGACTCACATCTGAGCATACCCTTCCACACTTGTGGTGGCCAAAACGATTAAAAAAGGGGGTGGTGATGGACAGAGTATCTGAGTTAATCAGAGCACTCCTACCCAGTCAACAGATCAGGACTTGATCCATCACCGTTTTTTAGCTCACTGCACCATCCCAGTTCAGAACCTGGCTACATGCAAATTAGTCTGACCCTGGCCCAGTGCATCATGGGAACAGGGCAGACCAAACTACCAAGCCAATTCTTTACTGGAAAGGAAAAAAGCTTCCGGGGACCGGTTTCTGGCATTACAGCCGTCTTCGGCCCGGCTTGCTTGAATCTTGATGGTGCAGTGAGCAAGGGACTCACATCTGAGCATACCCTTCCACACTTGTGGTGGCCAAAACGATTCAAAAAGGGGGTGGTGATGGACAGAGTATCTGAGTTAATCAGAGCACTCCTACCCAGTCAACAGATCAGGACTTAATCCATCACCGTTTTTTATCTCACTGCACCATCCCAGTTCAGAACCTGGCTACATGCAAATTAGTCTGACCCTGGCCCAGTGCATCATGGGAACAGGGCAGACCAAACTACCAAGCCAATTCTTTACTGGAAAGGAAAAAAGCTTCCGGGGACCGGTTTCTGGCATTACAGCCGTCTTCGGCCCGGCTTGCTTGAATCCTGATGGTGCAGTGAGCAAGGGACTCACATCTGAGCATACCCTTCCACACTTGTGGTGGCCAAAACGATTCAAAAAGGGGGTGGTGATGGACAGAGTATCTGAGTTAATCAGAGCACTCCTACCCAGTCAACAGATCAGGACTTGACCCATCACCGTTTTTTAGCTCACTGCACCATCCCAGTTCAGAACCTGGCTACATGCAAATTAGTCTGACCCTGGCCCAGTGCATCATGGGAACAGGGCAGACCAAACTACCAAGCCAATTCTTTACTGGAAAGGAAAAAAGCTTCCGGGGACCAGTTTCTGGCATTACAGCCGTCTTCGGCCCGGCTTGCTTGAATCCTGATGGTGCAGTGAGCAAGGGACTCACATCTGAGCATACCCTTCCACACTTGTGGTGGCCAAAACGATTCAAAAAGGGGGTGGTGATGGACAGAGTATCTGAGTTAATCAGAGCACTCCTACCCAGTCAACAGATCAGGACTTGACCCATCACCGTTTTTTAGCTCACTGCACCATCCCAGTTCAGAACCTGGCTACATGCAAATTAGTCTGACCCTGGCCCAGTGCATCATGGGAACAGGGCAGACCAAACTACCAAGCCAATTCTTTACTGGAAAGGAAAAAAGCTTCCGGGGACCAGTTTCTGGCATTACAGCCGTCTTCGGCCCGGCTTGCTTGAATCCTGATGGTGCAGTGAGCAAGGGACTCACATCTGAGCATACCCTTCCACACTTGTGGTGGCCAAAACGATTCAAAAAGGGGGTGGTGATGGACAGAGTATCTGAGTTAATCAGAGCACTCCTACCCAGTCAACAGATCAGGACTTGATCCATCACCGTTTTTTAGCTCACTGCACCATCCCAGTTCAGAACCTGGCTACATGCAAATTAGTCTGACCCTGGCCCAGTGCATCATGGGAACAGGGCAGACCAAACTACCAAGCCAATTCTTTACTGTAAAGGAAAAAAGCTTCCGGGGACCGGTTTCTGGCATTACAGCCGTCTTCGGCCCGGCTTGCTTGAATCCTGATGGTGCAGTGAGCAAGGGACTCACATCTGAGCATACCCTTCCACACTTGTGGTGGCCAAAACGATTCAAAAAAGGGGTGGTGATGGACAGAGTATCTGAGTTAATCAGAGCACTCCTACCCAGTCAACAGATCAGGACTTGATCCATCACCGTTTTTTAGCTCACTGCACTATCCCAGTTCAGAACCTGGCTACATGCAAATTAGTCTGACCCTGGCCCAGTGCATCATGGGAACAGGGCAGACCAAACTACCAAGCCAATTCTTTACTGGAAAGGAAAAAAGCTTCCGGGGACCGGTTTCTGGCATTACAGCCGTCTTCGCCCCGGCTTGCTTGAATCCTGATGGTGCAGTGAGCAAGGGACTCACATCTGAGCATACCCTTCCACACTATATAGGTGGAGAAGTGTGGCTCAATGGTTAGAGCGGCAGACCCTGATGCAGAGGTCTAGCCCGGGACCAGGGTTCAATTCCCCGCCTCGACGGGTCTTGGGCTCAAAATTCCACGGACCTGATAATTCTCGCCTCGGTGCCTATTTCAATCATGGAGTCCCACTCTGCAACTCTGGGCAATAGCTTGCTTAATCTCCACAACGGCCCCCACAACGCTAAGGATGCCTGGTCTCCACCTTGGGGGTGCCCAGGAGTGGACACCTCACAGGGAAAGCCAGGATGGGTTCCACAGCGGTATTCGTACAAGCGCCTTGAGACCCTTGCGGGTGAGTAGTGCGCTATACAAGTATCAATTTACATTTTTACATTTTACTCAGACATGAGTCCCTTGCTCACTGCTCCATCAGGATTCAAGCAAGCCGGGCCGACGAGGCTGAAATGCCAGAAACCGGTCCCCGGTAGCTTGTCTCCTTTCTGGTGTAGAATTGGCTTGGTAGTTTGGTCTGCCCTGTTCCCATGATGCACTGGGCCAGGGACAGACTAATTTGCATATAGCCAGGTTCTGAGCTGGGATGGGGCAGTGACCTAATAACGGTGATGGATCAAGCCCTGATCTTTGAACTGGGTAAGAGTGGTCTGCTTAATTCAGACACTCTGTTCATCACCACCCCCTTTTCTGAATCGTTTTTGGCCACTATAGGTGTGGTAGGGTATACTCAGACATGAGTCCCTTGCTCACTGCTCCATCAGGATTCAAGCAAGCCGGGCCGACGAGGCTGACATGCCAGAAACCGGTCCCCGGTAGCTTGTCTCCTTTCTGGTGAAGAATTGGCTTGGTAGTTTGGTCTGCCCTGTTCCCATGATGCACTGGGCCAGGGACAGACTAATTTGCATATAGCCAGGTTCTGAGCTGGGATGGGGCAGTGAGCTAAATAACGGTGATGGATCAAGCCCTGATCTTTGGACTGGGTAAGAGTGGTCTGCTTAATTCAGACACTCTGTTCATCACCACCCCCTTTTCTGAATCTTTTAGAAATACCACCATATGTTGTAACATTGAAAGCCAATGTGAAAATGCCACGAATTCCCCAATACCGAATTTCTAGTGAAGGTGAAAAAGCGTTGCTAGCGATCGTTTATGAATTGATTGAAAAGGATGTGATTGAAGAAACACGAGGCAACGTTTGCAATAGTCCTGTTCTGCCTGTTTTAAAGCGAACTGACCCTTGTCAGCCACCTGTGTACAGATTCGTGATTGATCTTAGAGCGGTCAATAAAATAGTCGTGCCACAATTCCCAGTTGTCCCCGACATTACAACATTATTGACTATGATTCCAGCTTCTGCATCTTGGTTTTCGGTGATTGACCTGAAGAATGCTTTCTTCAGCATCCCAATTGCTGAAGAGAGTAGGGATATTTTTTCCTTCAGTTTAGGAGGTCGCAGCTTCCGCTTTAAACGCACTCCTCAGGGCTACTGTGAAAGTCCATCGATATACAGTCAAGCTCTAAAAACACAGCTTGATACGATTGTTTTGCCAAAAGGTGCTACTCTTGTGCAGTATGTTGACGATCTACTTATTGCTGCAGATACCGAGAAAATTTGTAAGAAAGCAACAACGTCATTGTTACGCCATCTGTGTGATTTACATCATAAGGTGTCACTTTACAAACTGCAATACTGCCGACAAGAAGTGACCTACTTAAGTCACCTCTTATCGAAGGAGGGAAGGAAACTGACCCCAGAGAGAATTCAGGCAATAGCGAAATTGAGTGTGCCTAGAACACAAAGAGAAGTGCGTGCTTTCTTGGGTATTACATCGTACTGTAGACAGTGGATTCCAAATTTTTCATTATTGGCCAAACCTTTGGTGGCATTAACATGTAAAGGCACACCCAATCCCATTCCTTGGTCTGAAGAGTGTCAGAAAAGTTTTCTCGAATTACGCACAGCATTGTGTTCGGCTCCTGTGTTGGGTACCCCGACTACAGTAAGCCTTTCACATTATATGTCCACGAGAAAGAGGGCTGTGCATTGTCTGTGTTGACTCAGTTGTTTGGAGGTACGCAGTGTCCATGTGCCTATTTTTCATCGACTTTGGATCTGGTAGCTAAAGCATTGCCGAGTTGTTTAAGAGCCACAGCAGCAGCAGCTGTTTCTATTCGACAGTCTGCTAGTCTAGTAATGAATAATACACTAATCGTGATGGTCCCACATGCAGTAGACACGTTGTTAAATAGAACCAAGACACAGCACTTAACTAGTGCTCGTCTGTCCAGCTACGAATTGACACTGCTAGCGAGTCATGTGCACATCAAAAGATGCAGTACCTTAAACCTAGCTACGTTGTTACCAATTGCAGAGGAATCAGATGGTTCAGAACAACACGATTGTTTTCTCAGAACAGAGGAAGAGACGAAAGGGAGAATAGATTTATTCGATACTCCTCTTGCTGAGTGTGATGGAACACTATGGGTGGATGGTTCATGCTTCAAGCTCCCGAGTGGTGACACGACTGCGGCATATGCCGTTACGACTTTGCATACAATTGTTGAAGCTGCACGTGTCCCGCATAATTCAGCTCAAGCCGCAGAACTGATTGCACTCACGAGAGCATGTGTGTTGTCTAAAGGGATGAAAGTGACTGTCTACACCGACAGCCAGTATGCTTTTGGAGTGGCTCACAGTTTTGGACGATTGTGGAGAGAACGTGGATTCCTGACTTCGCATGGAGCTAAGATTCAGCATGGTCAGTTGGTGAATGAGCTTCTTGAGTCACTGACCCTGCCTCTGCAAGTGGCGATTGTGAAATGTAGTGCTCACAAGAAGGTGACTGATGATGTTGGTCGTGGAAATGCATTTGCTGATGAGATCGCGAAGGAAACGGCAAAGAATGTGATGAGCCGAATGTATGTTGCAGGCCCTGCAAGATGGACTGGTGATGTTGGAATGTGTGAAGACACGATAGAGAGTGTGAAGTCCATTCAAGCTGAGGCCACAGAGAAAGAGTTGAGTACGTGGAGAGAAAGTACGGGTAGAATGGATGCAAATGGATGCTGGATTGACCTATCAGAGCATCAGAGATGGTTGTTACCCGATGCATATGTGCTTGCAGTGGTTACAATGGCTCATGGAATGGCTCATATCAGCGTGAAAGGGATTTGCGAGTTGTTGGCCCCAGTATGGAAGAATTCAGGGATTCCCAAGTGTGCAGAGAATGTTGTCAAGAATTGCATGGTATGTTTGAAATACCATCCTGGTAGGGGAACCCCAACTCCAGCTGGTCACTTTTCACCTCCTACGTATCCGTTTGAGGTTTTGCAGCTAGATTTCATCCACATGGAGAGGTGCAACAACTTAAAATACGTACTTGTTGTTGTTTGTGCTTTCTCAAGATGGGTAGAAGCCTATCCCCTAAAAGACAATACTGCCTTGTCCACAGCAAAAGCCCTTGTAAAAGAGTACTTCCCTAGATTCGGAATGCCAAGAATGGTCTGGTCTGACAACGGGAGTGAATTTGTGGGTCGTGTAATGAAGAATGTATGTGAAGGACTAGGTATCCGGCAGAAGTTTCACGCTGCAAATCACCCCCAATCAGCTGGATTAGTAGAATGTTACAATGGCACGCTCAAACTTAAACTGGCCAAAATCCAAGCGAGCACAGGTCTTAAATGGCCTGACGCTCTACCCTTAGCACTCCTGTCCACTAGGATGACTGTGCATTCACGAGTGAAACTTAGGCCATATGAGATCGTTTTTGGTCGGCCAGCCAACATATGGGGAGTGCCTAGGCCCAAAAAGTTTAGCGAGCTTGAACACCCTGTTTTGCTTGATTACCTGTATGAATTGACGGCTAAATTGCGTGTTTTGCATCAACAGGTTCATGACACCCTGCCTCCGGTCTCTGAGACTCCAGGACATGCCATTGAACCTGGATCCTGGGTGCTGGTAAAGAATTTCCAGAGAACGAAAAACGACCAGCCCAGGTGGACTGGACCTCACCTCGTCCTTCTTTCTACAAGATCTGCAGTTCGAGTGGAGGGGAAGGCCAACTGGGTCCACGGGACCCATTGTAAGAAGGTCCCTTCCCCTCTGCCTCATGACCAGTGGGTCCAGAAGGGTGTCACTGACCCAGAACCTGATACCGTGTCACATGCCGTCCCTTTTAATGATTTGCACGTAAAAATAACTGACTCTGAACCAGAAACTGAGAACATTTTGCACAAGGCTGTGCCACCACCCAAGCTATTGAACACTGCAGAGCCTGACCTTTTGTTTCCGGATCAGACAATACCTGGGAAACAACGATATAATTTAAGACCGAGAAAAACGAACTAATAAAACAATTTGTTTTGCAATTTGAGACCAAAACCTATGGACAAATAAATACATTTTTTCCCTCCAAAGTACTATTTTTTGGAAAGCGCAGCTCTCCCATCCAGGAAACTTGCTCATTTTTGTTTTTCGAACCGCCATACGGGTTCCGCTGCTAGGGCCGCGGTTGCCTAAAAAGTCTTTGGGGTGCAGCTAACGACGTTAGGTCGGTAGTTCTGGTTGGTCTAAGGGAGTTGCCCTGGACTAACGGAAGCATCCTTTAGCAGAATCAACCTACCACCGCGGGCAGCACTCTAGAGAGGATGGAGTTTCCCGATGTGGAGAGACCTGCCAAACGAACGAAATTTAAGCACGAATCACGCAAAGTGATGACAAAGAAAAGTTTTATAATATTGTGCATTTTTATGCTGTTTAGTATAATGGTATTTTTAATGAGTTATGTTTTGTTCTCTTTTCGTGTAACATTTGCACCCACTGCATCACCTCCTCCTCCCACTGTTTCCTCTCATTCTTTTCAACCCCTTCCTGAACACGAATCAGCTAGGAGATTAGAGTTTATTAATAACTCCTTTGTTCAGCTTTTGCACCAACACCAACTAGTAATAAACACAACTAACTGTTGGGTGTGTGGTCTTATGCCTCACACTACGGATAAAGGTATCCCTTATCTAGTTCTGCCTTTCAGTCATAATGGCTCTGTGTGGGCATACAGAACCATGTTCATATATGCACGAGAAGTCCAACCCCTACGTTCAGTAAAAGACAACCTCAAGACTAGCGCCCTAGTCAAAGGTATAGTTGACATGATTAAGGAAGTAATTTCTTATGAAGATACCCCGGATGATGAGATACTTGCATATGTGGGTTGGAACGTGACCGGATATGGAGCTACTTTAAGTGAGAAACAGCAAGCAAAGAGATCTTCCCCGATCTGGATTGTACCCCATCAGGGTAACCTGTGTCTGCAAGGTATTGGCAAGAATCCCAGAGCTCAGTTAGGGAGAAGTGTCTGTACAGAAACGTATGTTTTTGGGTCTCAGACCTCCCCTGCGTTTTTAGCAGCTAAAGGTACTTATTTCATCTGCCATGATAGAGCCTATACATGGTTGCCCCCTGACTTTTCGGGCTCATGTTTTGTTTCATTCCTGTTGCCTCCCACCTACACAGCAGCGGCAGACTACCACCGGACAAGGATAGTTAGAGGTGTTTTGAGTAAAGAAGACACTGCAGGTCAAGAATGTTGGGACTTTGCAAAGGGTTTTCTGCCGTTCTGGGGATCCATGGCTAACAGTAGGAACATAAGGCAATTGACAAGGGTAGTTGAGTCCACCGTGACTGAAACTGCTGGTGCCCTTAGTAACTTGACTGCTGAGCTCCAGTCGAATCGACTTATGACCCTTCAGAACCGGGTCGCTTTAGATGTTATGCTTGCAGACCGAGGTGGGGTATGCAGATTGATCCAATCTAGCTGCTGCATTTTCATCCCAGATAACGCTCCAACGGTGTACCAGGCCATCTCCAGACTACATAAGATTTCCGAATCTATTCATGTGGATAAGGGAGATTGGTCGTTAACGGGATGGTTCTGGGAACTGATATCTGCCTGGGGATGGAAAATTCTAATGGTCATTGGGATGGTCTTAGCCATTCTTTTCCTGTTTTGTCTGTGCATACAGTGTGCTCCTGCAATATGTGGCCTCTGTGTTACATCATGTGTAAGGATGCCTGTGTCAAGAGATGAACTAAGTACTAGAATGATGTTACAGCAACATCTCAATGACTTTAGGAATACAGATCTGGACTCAGACTAACATGAGGATAGATTAATTGCCTATGTAAGGGCAAAAGGAGGGTTTGTGGTTCCGGAAATTTTGGATTCGTAATCGTTGTGGACTCGAGAATTAAAACTTCGTCGAAGTATGACGAATTTGGTATCAAAAGACCGAGAATGACGAGCACAACATGTACATATATTTTCAGCACATTCGAGTGACGATTTCACCTCGAAATCGTCATTTCCGTTCAGAACCCTTGGCTTCCATTTTATATACTGCAGCCATCTTGTGTGTTGCCCTTTACATAGGCCTTAATCCAGCTGAATTCAATTTCACAAGGACACATACTCCTTAATCGACTTTTCGTTGACCTATACAAGTTGGAACCATTGCCCCAGGCCGAACTCGTTAGGTCAGTTCCCCTCCCAGTGGCCGAACAAGATAACATCAAGGCTCAACCAGCCATAAAACCATTTCAGCACGCACACCTGCCGTATCTCACTCACATCTGTCTCCACTCCTTTCTCTTCATTTTTCTTTATGATGGGGAGGTGCCCGGTTTTATTGGGGGTCCACCGATATCTGATGAAATGTTGGGCCCTGCCGAGTGATTTGTTGTAGGCAGCACAAAGTGAAATATGGACATGTCATCATGACTCTGCTTTTTCTTTGTATTGGAAATATGTTAACGATTTACTTTACAACCAAGAATGTTTGCCTGAAGCTTAAAATTGTGTATAAAAAGAGAAGCCTGACTTTGTAAATTTGAGCAGTCTCCTGAGAATATACTCCCCGTGTGTTGTACTTCTAGGACACTTGTTACCTTGGTTGCAGCCAATAAAATCGATCCTTGACTTCACCTAGAAGACTCTGAGTTTCTGTAGGTCTGAATCAGGAAGAACTCGAGGTCTCTGGGTGTACCCTGACACCGCTGGGTTACCGGTTCTGTGCCGGTTCTTAAGAGAACCCAGTACCTCAGCACTCTATGAGTGCGCTCCAGTGCATAGAAGGGAGACAGACCCTCCGGGGCCACCTCATCTCGGAGCCAGTTTTCCAGGTAGCTGATTATGTCTGCCCCTTCCAACTTTTCTGGTAATCCGACAACGCGGATGTTGTTCCGTCGCGATCTCCCCTCGCTATCTTCTGCACGCATTTCCAGAGTTTTCACCTTAGCTTCCAAGGTGGTTACGGATCGACGCATCTCTTGCACTTCGGTTGGCAATCCACATAACTCTTTTTCAGCGGATGTCACCCTGTCTTTGAGCTTTCTATTATCATCCTTTAGTACGCTCAGGTCAGTGCTAATGGTGTCGAACTTCCCCTCCAGTGCCTCTCTGGAGGTCGTTATGGCTTGCATTATGTCAGTTAATGTAGGTTTCCTATTAGTCGACTCCCCCTGCGCATCAGGGGCTTCCTCATCGTCATCTGTGTGCGGGTCAGGAGCATCCACGCTGAGAGCCATAAATCCCCGTTTCTTCTGTGTCCTCCCCATCTTGGGTCTCCCCCGCGCAAGCCGGGCGTCCGGCCGGGTACCTCAGCCCTGGGTGAAGTGTGTTCCAGGACCCCCAAGTGCAGCGGGTGACTTCCCTGGGGCCTTGCTCCTACAGCCCCCAGTGTAATCGGCGTCCTTCCAGCAGACACCTTCTCCCTCCTTTAATTGTGCAAACTGATGTTTCTAACCGATTCGTCGTCTCACTCAGCTGCCCACTTCTCCCCAAGCAGATTCCTATACCACAGTAGTACACAGTTCCTCCTCTGTGTGGTGACTGGTATTGGGCAAACGGTTAGCGTTGGTATGCCCCTCTCCGGGAGTGCTACCCGCGCTACCCGCCCTACTCGCCCCTCTGCTGCACTTCCTCTGGGGCCAGCAAGTCGTCTCCCCAGGATCAGCCCTGCCCTCACTTGTGCTGCATAATCTTCAATTCAAGGCTTTCTCTCAGGTCTCTACCATCACTGGACCCTGCTAGTTCTCATGGAAAAATCCAAAGCCGGAAGCGCACCAGGTTCCTAGTCCTCACTGTCTCTCACAGCCCACCAGCGCTGGCAAAATACGTCAGTTACAGAGGAACGAGGCCCCCCCACTCAGGCCTCAATCCACGTCTACCTCGAAGGTCTCAATGTAGCGCAGGGCAGCCCAGGTCCCTTTTGCACGGGCCGCCGTTAACTCTGCTACCAAAATCGCACAATGGGGAACACGGGGCTTTAAGGGAGATTCAGCACAACTCAACAGCCAGATCTCCAGGATCGGCACTCCCAGTCGTTCTCCAGTGGGCAAGCCGTTCTCCTCTGCTACGCTTCGCCCCCGTGAGGCTCGAGATAACACTCAGTTGTGGGCCAGTAGTGGGCTCAGAGCGATCATGGGCGTTTCAGCGCTCTCACTGCCCGGCCGCCATCTTGGGCCAGGCTCCGCAGCAACATGGGGAAACACTCGTGCAGCGCCTGAGGACAGCCGAGCCCCACCGCACCTCTGCTATATGCCAGGCAGTCCAGGTGATCTTCTCCAGCTTAGGCCTGCCCCCCCCCGTTCCTCAATCTCCTCTCGTTAGCTGCCGTGAGAGGGGAGTCGGTGCCCAGCCGCCATTATGCAACTCAAGGCCGGGAAGAGGGCCGCCTGCTCCGCAAACCAGACGAGTCCCTCAGCAGTGTCGCTTCGTTCCCACAGACCCCCAATAGCCGGACACCCCTCGGCTGGCAGCACGACGTAGTTACGTCCGTTTTGCCGGCTCAGGCGCTGTGTTGCGAGTACGCCGCGACCGTTGTCATCATTTCGGCGCCATCTTGAGGTCAGGCCTGCAGAGGGATCCCCCGGCCGTGCAGTCCCAGGGGTGCTGTTAAATCCGTTATCTCGGGCTCCCGACGCCGGGCCCCGCGTCTCAAAGGCATGCAGCTCCGATCTCAGCCCCCCGCAGTGTCTCAGGGGATCAGGGTGGCTTAGGTTGGGGAGATGGCGAACGGAGCTCCTCAGCTCGCGTCTGTCTCCATCGGCTGCTGGCCTTGCCCCCCATCATATGGTAAAGTATCATGTAGTGATCAATCCCTATTCAATGCTCTCTTCTGAAAATGGTTTGTGTTGTTTACTGAATGTTGTCCTGTTCTTCTAAAACAATTGAATTGATGTCATGAGTTTCACAATTCAAATTGTGTTGACATAAAAATTGTAAGGTATGGATATTGCAATGCTGAATATAAGTGGTACTTGCAAAAATTAACCCTGTACTGGTCACATGATGCCTAATGCCAAGCATCAATTCTTGTTGTGGAAATGTTTGTTTTGCAGTCAGCTGGGACTTGGAATTGCCAATTGCGCATTTCACCTCTCCACTGTCTCAGGCTCAATGTTTGTGAGATGTTAGGTATATTTCCTAACCACTTCATGAGCATTTCAGGATATCTGATTACCCGCCTATTTGAAGTTATTCTGTTTGAAATTGCAAACATTTAGGGTAATATGTGCAATACCACTGAAAGCTACCATCACTCTCTAGCTATTTTGTCTTACAGGTATCTACTTTGTTTGTCTTAAAAGATATGAATGTACTATAAACACTGTAGCAAAATAGGATCTGCTTCTATGGTTACCCCCACGTTTTTCCTTGTATTACGCTGTATTTTGATTAGTCTGCTAATCAGGACCCCAGTCTATCTGCTTTCTCCCTAAGTAGTTATATTCAGTACTTAGGTACACCGTACACCCCAGATTGGATACTGGGTTACCCTAATAAGTCCCTAGTATATGATACCCATGTACCCAGGACATAGGTATCGCAGAGGTCCCAATGGGCTGAAGGATGTATTTTGCCACCCATGGGGGACCATTCAAAATGGAACTACAGGTATGCCACTGCAGCCTGTGTAAGCTGGTGCTTGCACCTCTTACACATATATAGGTTTCTATGTCTAGGGTCACTGCACTTAAAATCTATAAGCCCCTCCTATAGCAGGCCTTTGCAATCCTGAAGGCAGAGTGCTTGGTTCTAGTGAGAATGTGCCCCTGCATGAGCAGGACACCCTACAGCCTACGGAGTCCATTTCCCGGGTTGTAAGTGAAGCAGCCATATACTATATAAAGGGGCACTACATCGGTACGCGATGACCATCTTGAAATCCTATCATGTTTGGTATCAAACGTGTTGGAATCATACCTCCTACATCATAAACGCCGTAGGAGGTATGATTCCAAGCACTGGAAGAGCCCTCTGTTAGGCTCTCAGTGTTCCCGGTGCCAACCTTCTAGACCCGGACAGCACAAAATGGTTGCTGCTGACCAAAGACACATTTCTGCCCTCCTGCTGCTGAGCCAAGCTCGAGCAGAGGAAGGTTGACCAATAGGCAACCTGTCACAAGGAGGTGTGGGATTAGAGTGATCTCCTATGCTGATGACACACAACTTGTGTTCTCATTTCAAGATCACTCTGATGCCAGTTTTCTGAACCTCCGCCGCTGTCTCTGTGACATCGCTGCCTTGATGTCATGCAACACCCTCAGGCTTAACTCTGATAAAACTGTGGTGTTGTTTTTTAACAAAAAAATCCCCCCCTTCCCCTTTCCCTACTTTGGAAGCCCCCTGTATTGAATCCCCCTCTTGTTCCGGTGGCTTCGGCCAAGAATCTGGGATTCGTATTCGACAATGAGCTATCCTGTAAGGCTCAAATAAATAAGGTCATTTTGGCTTCTTTTGGTAAACTCCGCATGATCTGGAAAATTCTTCCATTTCTTCCCGTGGATGCCCGACGCACCATCATCCACACCCTCATTACTTCTCATCTGGATTACGCAAATAGCCTGTATGCTGGCGCCCCAGCCTATCAGATTCAACAGCTACAGATAGTGCAGAAAGGGGTGGCAAGACTGATCTGTAACATTCCATATCGCCACTCAATCTCACCGCACTTAAAGAAATGACACTGGTTGCCCGTGACTAGCCGCATTCGGGTTAAATCCTTGGTACTGGCATACAGAGCATTGCGAGGTCTGGGGCCGGCCTAACTTAAAGCCAGACTCAAGCATGCTCAGGCTCCCCGCTCCCTTAGATCCAACCATCACCTTCTTTTACGTACTCCCCGTTTTTGCCGTTCAAGAATGGGGGGAAGAGCGTTCCCGGTCATCACAGCCCAAGCTTGGAACAACCTGCCACTGTCGCTTCGGTTGTCAGAATCGGAATGCATTTTTCAACGCAACTTAAAAACCTGGAGACGGGAGGAGCTTCGCGCCTATCCAAGATGGACGCGTGAGCACAGGGCTCCCGAGACCCTTTCCGCCTCCCGCATCTATCCTGTAAACAATCCTGATTTGGACGACGGGTACTTATTGCTGATGCCCTGCTGATGCACACACTTTTTCCGAAAATCGAATTGGCCGCCGGGAACCGGACTTACTGCACTTTGAACTTTGCGGCCTATACCGAAGACCATCCCGGGGCTTGAGTCCCCGAGGTACCCAGGTGGCAATTGAACAACAACGGCTGGTGCGACACGTCCGCTGCCCCTGTGGTACTTTCGGTTTCGCTTTTGGTCATTGTAGACGGCGACTTGCTGCCGTTCGGCGCGTCTGCCCTGATTCTGCTGCCAACCCTAAGCCGGCTTTGGATCCCTGCCCTCTCGCCTCTACGGGCTTGCCACGACGGTAATCATTCTGACCAGATCCCAAAGGTTCCGTCAGAGCTCGTCGCCCATCATGGCGGGCAGGGCGGATGTCGAGAAGCGTACCACCAGAGGCCCATCCCGTGGAGGGGTTGCCCAATCCCAGACTATAGATCGTTTTACTCGCCCGAAGGGATCCCCAGGCGGAGCGAGTAAGGTCCTCGAGGAAACTAGTGATGGTGCTCCTGAAACTGAGGAGCCAACTTTGAAGGATGTTATGGGCGCCATTGCAAGTGTTCGGACTACTATGGGTCAGCAGTATGAAACCCTGGTGGCTAAGATAGACACGGTGGCGATCAAAGTCAATCTCATCAGGGCGGACTTGGGGAAAACCAATGAGCGGGTCAAGTCCCTTGATATCAAGACTGCGAGCCTGACCACGGATGTCTCGGATCTCCAGACTGAAGTACGCACTCTCCGGACGTCCAATGCCCTGTTTGCCCGTCGGCTGGATGATTTCGAGAGCCGGGCCAGACGCAACAACGTCCGCATCGTGGGTGTTCCGGAGACCTCCGCAGACTTGTCTACAGACGTCCTGGTGGAAGACCTTGTCTTGAACCACTTGGCACCAAAGGGCCTCAGTAAACTTTTCACGGTGGAGCAGGCTCATAGAGTCCCTGGTGGGAAGCCTAAGCTGGGAGCCTCTCCGAGGCCCATAATAGCCAGGATTTTTAATTTCCGGGACAGGGACGCTATCCTGCAAGCCTCACGTACCAATGGTCCCACCAAATTTGAGAACGCGTCGATCAGTTTTTACCCGGACTTTACACAGGCGGTGCAGAAACAACGTATGGGCTTTACGGGGGTGAAACGGCGACTCAGGGACATGGGACTGAAATACGCCATGCTTTTCCCGGCCCGCCTGCGGATTGAACATGGAGATCGTGCGCTCTTTTTTGACCGCCCCGAGGTGGCCAGTGACTGGTTAGACACTTTTTCGACGCGCCATACCAGCCCGGAGAGATCGAGGGGCGCCGAAGGCGGCTTGGAAGAACAGGAGTAGTGAGTCTACACCGCCGAGCCTGACTTTCTGGCAGTGGCTCTGTGACTGTTATGTTTATACAGTATGGATACCCGGGGGTGGGGGGATTCGGGACTCTTCCTCCTCTGGGGACTTTTTCTCTCTTCTTGTAGGTTAGTTTAATGGGGCGACAGGCACACTGCAAGTTGGGGTGGCTTTTTGATCTACCGCAGGGGTGCAGGGTGGGGGGTGTGTGTTTTGAGGGTTCTTTGGGGGTGGTGGGGGGTCTTTTCTTTCTTGTTTGTATCGAGGCTGCGCTTTGTTCCATATTTGCTGCTATGTGCCTGTTTCGTGGTGGGGGGGGGCGGAATGTTTACTTCTGGGATGGGGGGTAGGGGGATGAGGGTACTGAGCTGGAACGTCAACGGTCTTGGTGATAGGATAAAACGGGGGATAGTACTGCAATATTTGAAGCGATGCTCCCCAGATATAGTTCTACTCCAAGAGACGCATTTGGTAGGAAATACGTGCCAAGCACTGAATAGACGGGGTTACCGGTTGGTAGCCCATTCCGGATTTACCACTGGGTCGAGGGGGGCGGGCATCCTGGTCAGGAACTCCCAACCCCTGGAGATAGATGGCACGATGCTGGATGATAGAGGCCGCTATGCGGCTATTACGGGTAGGTGGGAGGGGAAGACGATCTCCATATTGTCTGTGTATGTTCCGCCTGGTCTACAGTCCAACACATTCACTGATTTGGGTAGGGTGGTTTTGGGGTTTCCTGACGGCTTGTTGGTAGTAGGTGGCGATTTTAATTCAGTTGTTAAAGGGGAGGAAGACCGTAGCCCCCCCAGACTCCTTCCCACATCGCAGCTATGACTGGGGACATTTTTGGACATGTTGGGTCTGGCGGATTGTTGGAGGCAACTGCACCCTGGACAGCTCCAGTACACCTTTTACTGGGGAGCTCATGGGAGTCTCTCGAGACTCGATTATATCCTCGTACCGGCGGTGCAGATGGTCTCTGTAAGGGAAATCAGGCATTTAGCTAGGGGGGTCTCCGACCACTCCCCACTCTGGCTCACTATTGATGTACAGCTGGGGGCCGGGGGTCGGATTGCCCCGATCAACCCATGGCACTTTCATAACCCCAAAATTAGATCGGAGGTGGTTAAGTGTATGGACTTCTATTTTGCTGAGAATGAGGGGTCGGTGTCCTCCCCTGTCTCCTTGTGGGAGGCTTATAAAACTGTGATTCGTGGTCAGACTCTGTCCTTGATTGCTGGCGAGAGGAGGCGCAAAAATGAGGAAGTGGTGGGCTTGGAAAATGAAATTACTGGGTTGGAGGAACAGTTGGAGTCTGGGGCTACACCTGAGAGACTGCACTTTTTGGCTCTTAAACAGTCTGAATATAGGGCTCTGGTGACTGACGCGGCCAAGGCAATGAATCGTGAGCAACAGGGGCGTTTGTATGATGTGGGTGACAAAGCGGGAAAGTTGATTGCTTGGCTAGACAAACGAGATAGATTGAATCGGGTGGTGCCTGTTGTTGAGAAAGTGGACGGAACGCGAGTGGTGGACCCGGATGAGATAGTCGAGGTTTTTGCCCAGCATTTTCGGAACGTTTACGCGCCGGTCTCGGATAGACCGGAGGAAGACTCGCACTTGTTGCTTCGGGATGTCGCGTTGCCTAGCCTGTCAGAATCGAACAGGGAGCTTATGGAGGCGGAATTTTCCACCGATGAAGTTGCGCTCGCTATCCGCTCACTTCGCTCGGGGAAGGCCTCCGGTCCGAACGGTATACCAGTCGAACTGTACAAGCTATGTCCTGACAAAATGGCGCCGTATCTTTGTCGGATGTTCTCGGCATCGCGAGACCTTGGGTCCCTTCCCCGGGATCAGAGATTGGCATCCATTGTGGTCATCCATAAAGATGGCAAACCTCGCGAACACTGTTCATCGTATCGGCCGATATCGCTTTTGAATGCGGAACCCAAGATCCTGGCGAAGCTTTTGGCAAACCGGCTGATTACGGTGATCAGTGACTTGATACACCCGGACCAGTCTGGTTTTATCCCCCAACGGAACACCACGCTCAATCTTCGCCGTCTTCATGGTGTCTTGGCGAGGGCGGAGTCTCTCACTGAGCCGGCCATCTTGGTTTCTCTTGATGCCTCGATGGCCATCGACACGGTGGAGTGGCCATATCTGTGGGCTGCTCTTGCTAAGTTTGGTTTTGGCCCTAAGTTCATTGAGTGGGTCAGGCTTCTGTATGAGCAACCGCTGGCTCAGGTGGTGGTCAACGGCAGGGCCTCGGAACCCTTTGTTCTCGGACGCAGCACGAGGCAGGGGTGCCCTTTGTCGCCACTCCTATTTGCGCTTGCCCTTGAACCCCTTGCTGCGTGGCTCCGCTGGGAGCCTTCGCTCAAGGGCATTCGATGGTCCCCTGACTTCGAGGATCGTATCTCACTATATGCCGACGACATATTGTTGTACCTGACCTCTCCCCGTAAGTCACTGGGAGTCCTCTTCGGCGTCTTGAGTTCCTTGGGGAGGAACTCCGGTTTAGTTATCAATTGGGCCAAGTCCTGTATCTACCCACTCACTGGAGACTCACCTTCTCTGCCCCGCGTTTGCCCGATACCCGTTTCTAGAGGTGGCTTTAAATACTTGGGGATCTACATTTCATTGGACCCCGCGGTACGCTATGTGCGGAATTTATTACCTCCGCTTGCCCGGCTTAGGTCGGATGTTACGGCGTGGTGTGGCTTGCCTTTGTCCCCCTTGGGAAGAGCGGCCCTGTTCAAGATGATGTCTCTTCCACGCTTCCTGTACGCCGTCCAAAACACACTTGACCTGGTGCCGGCTAGCTATTTTCGTGAAATTGAGGGCCTCCAGAGGAGACTGGTGTGGGGCGGGCGTCCCCGCATTGCATTGGCAAAATTGACTTTGCCCTGGTACGACGGTGGTATAGCGTTGCCTGATATTAAAAGATACTACTGGGCATCTCAATTGAGCGCTGTTAACCATGCCATGTACGGTCCTGTCCCGAATCCCGCATTCGAGATGGATAGGTGGCAACTGCCCGGGGGCGACTATAATAGAGCGCTCTACTCTAGAGCCGTCAGGAAGAACCTGACGGGTCCCACTGGGGTGGCGGTGCGAGTGTGGGGTAGTGCAACTACGGCTACGGGGTGGACGGATAGGCTGACCAGAGCGACCCCCCTATATGCTGCGGAGAGATTGGGTGGTCTATGGACGTCGAAGGGATTCGATAGATGGGACCTTATTGGCATCAGCAAGGTGGGCGACTTCTGGGCCAAAAATAGAGTTAAGACTTTTGATGAACTGAAGCAGGAGTATAAATTGAGTGATAAAGAATATTTCCAATATCTCCAAGTCCGTCACGCACTTGAATCGGTTTTCCCAGCTGGATCGACGATCCCGGAGTCTTCTCCCCTGGAGGACAGAGTGCTGGACGGACACGTCCCTGATAGCACTATCTCTCTTGTTTATAAAAAACTCATCAATGACCGTTCGGACCTCCTTATACAGCTTCGGGGTGCATGGACTAGCGATGGACTGGAATTGGACGATAAAGACTGGCAGGCTGCGATATCCTCTCCTAAAGAGGTCGCGATTCCGGCGCGTCTTCGACTGGTACAGCTGAAGATTCTGCACCGAGTCTATGTCACGGGTCCACGATTGATGCATATGGGTTATTCTGCGGATGGGCTGTGTAGGCGTGGCTGTGGTATGCTTGCTACCTTCCTTCACATTATATGGGAATGTCCGGAGGTAGTGGTTTATTGGACTCGAGTGCATGCGGTGATGGGTGAGGTGACGAGCGTTGGGTTATTGCCTGAGGCCAGACGCTGTTTGTTGAACGTTTGGGAGCCGAATGACTGCACTGTTGCTCAGACTCAATGGGTCACGCTGGGCAACATTGTTGGGAAAAGAGACATTGCTCAATTGTGGGGATCTCAGAGGGCACCATCAGTCCTCACCTGGAAAGAAAACATGGACTGGTGCATGTTTAGAGAAAAAATCGTGTATGTTTCCCGTGGTAGGCCCAAGAAATGGGGCAGGATATGGGGTCAATGGAATTCATACAGAGGAGAGATATGCGCTCCCCCCCTTACTGAAGCTCTCGACACTCCTCAATCTCCTTGACTGTGCGTTTCGGTTTCCTAGTTTTCCGCTGTGTGTGATGTGTTGCTTGCTCTCTGCCCCCCCCTCTCCCAGGGTCTCTCCTTCTTCATAGCACTGCTTATTGTTCACCTTCTCCCCCTGCCGAATGAGACAGTCATTACATTGCAGGGTACCGCCTCGATTCCTTTTATGTTTCAGTTTTTGTTGTTTATCTTGTATAAAATGTGAAACCTATTATTTATCCTCTTGTTGCCATGAGCTCTAGATAACATCACGCTTTTTCGCCGCCGGGCCTTCGGGTTGTCGGCTGATGGGCCGTGTCTTATTGTGCTATTGTTAATGCGTATACCTGGCCGGCCCTGGTGGTTGTAGGCCTGTAACTGTATTCCTTTTCTTACAAATAAAGGTTTTTCCCCCCAAAAAAACCTGGCTATTTACCTTCCTTTAGTTGCTGAGTGTCTCTTATGAATCTATTCTGCTCGTAGCGCCGGGACATCCCCGTTGGGTGTAGCTGTGCGCTATATAAGATTCTATAAGATAGGAGAAGATAAGATAAGGTGTGACAACCTCCCAGACAATATTTAGTGTATTAGGACCAGGTGGGTGTGCTTGCTAGCGCCAGAAAGTCTGAATGAGAGGCATATTTGGCATCCCTGTGCATAGTCCAGTTTAAACCAGTCCAGGGAGCCATTGGCTCCTGCTCTGGCGCAAAACTGGACAAAGGACATGAAGTAACCTTCCCCCTGTCCAGACGCTCCCCTGGGAGGGTCGCCTGAATTGTCCCAACCCTTTCCCTAGGGTACTTAAGGGCTCACATTGGTGGAGGTCCCAAGATTTGTCTTGGGACACGATTCAGATTAGACATCACTTCTTCTTCTATAGTCTGGGCACCTCGTTTGGGCTCAACTTTCTCTCCCTTCCAGTCTGCTGCATTGTCTGTGCCTGTGCATCAAACAGAAACCTTCCAAGGCCTGTGAAGCATCAAAGACATCTGAAGGAATCTTCCTTAGAGTGAAGGAGTCACTACCCCGCATTTGCAGGCACCGCAACTAAGTCTACCGGTATGCTGATACTGAGCTCCTCCGGACTCCATACGGTCTGAAATACAGGTGGTAGTTTTACACAACTCCCGAGGCCTGCCCTGCCCTCTCACTAAGTTTGAGGTCAGTATCTCTTGAGGCGGTTGCAATAATCGAACCACTGTGCACCGTGTCAACTTGCAGTTGCAAAGGCTTGTTGACTTCCTTCCAAGAAGATCCTCGGGCTCCAAGTAGCCCCAGCCTCGAGCACCTCCAGTGATCAGAATCTTCAGCCACGCCACATTGTGTGCATCGTGGCCTGCATCTTTTGGTGAGCTGCTTGAGGTCCTCTCGCGACTCCAGTGCCACCGGCCTCTGGGTCCATTTGAGGGTCATACTTGTTTCTTTTGGGCTCCCCTAATTGCTCTGGGCCTGCGCTGACTCCCCTGTTTGTGGTGAGACACTTGGACCTTGCTGGTCCTGATGTTGCTCCTTCTTCAATTCCTACATTGGTTGCATTTGCCAAGGCTTGTTGGTGCTCCCGCCAGACACTGACCCCTCGGCACTCGACATCCTTCATGGGACAGCTTTTTCATGGCTCCTGTTCTTTATCAGCATCACCTGGTCCTCACACCTGCAGAGTCAAGGTCACTGTCATCTCTCCTGCAACACCCGACATCGGAGGGCATTCGTCTTCCAAGTCTCCTGGTCACTCCTGAGTGACATAGACTCTGTCCCCTCTGCTTGCAGATACCTCTCATCTATAATCCACCTTCAGATTCCACCTGGCACTTTCTCCTTCTTCAGCAGCCGCCCTTTTTCAGAAGTCCTCCACTGGGTTTGACGGTGGTTTCTGACACCACATCACACATATGCACCCGACTTCCCTTGTGTAGGTAACATGGGTACTAGAGTATCCACCGGTGGACTGGCTCTCCAACCTTCTGTCTTCTACAGGGTTCCTTTCAGGGTCCACTGGGAAGGGTCTTTAATTTTTAAAAATCCAACGCGACTTAAACGTAGACTTACACGGAGAATGCGATCGTGTTTCCACACTGCACACGACCTCCGTGGGGCTCCTAGTCTCTCACCTTGGGTCCCCGGCACTTATACATCCTCTCAACATCGTCTTGACTCCAGTAGTGGTTCTTATACCATTTCCTTAGTATATAGTTTGGTCCCTCCCCGGGGTCCACTGTGTATTCTGTGCTATTTACTGTGTTTCTTCTCTAAGTATTGTGTGCATTGCACATATCTCCGGGCAGGAGCTATCTGTATGTGTTAGAGAGTATTATATAATAAATACATATTTTTATAAATACTTTCTGTATTTCTCTTTCACTTAATCTATACCAATGAGATTACGTTCTGGTAAAACAAGCTGCTTTCCACTCCTTCTGGATTAAGCCTGACGGCTGCTCTTCACAGCTACCACGTAGAGAGATTTCCAAGTTTGTCTAAGACCTCGTTAATCACCAAAAGGGTTGTCTGGACTGGTGCACGGTGCCCACTTACATAAGTAAAAATGCTAATAGTTAGAAACAGTGGTCTAGAGTGGCCTCAGGGGTCCTGCGGAGGCCTGAGCCTATGATTACTTATGGTAGGGATAAGTCAAAAAGCACCTAGTTATTGGTGGTCAGTTGTTTTTCAACAAATGCTGGGACACAAGGTAGATACAATATAACATTTATTAGCTTTATAAATGATATATCATAAACCTTTTTCAGTTAAATACTAGTTCCAGTGCTCAGAAAACAAGTGAGTGGTGCGCGGTGAGAAGTTGAATGTGATCTTAAAAGAAAGCATTGCATTGACAACATTGTTGAAACTCCATGGGCAATTTTTACACAATTAAAGGAGTTTTTCTGTTGTGAAATAGTCGACGGCGTTTCGATCTCAATTATTGGAGATCATCATCAGGACGTTAAAGAGAGCACTTAGAATCCTGGCGTTGAGAATTACTTGCGCAAGTAGTAAGAATTTGGCGGGGAAAATGACAGCGTCCTGTGAAGAAAGGGGGAACCGAGTTAAGAGTCAGTCGAGGACGGCTCACAAATTTACAGGAGAATGGGCGCGTACTTACTATATCAGCTAATTAAGAGATGCTTGTTGAAGGGCATCTAATTGGTGTATCGCCGTGTGGCTTGACTTGCAGAGGTTGCGGGCGGTCGGTCCTCGCGCAGATCTGGGCGGCAATTAATGCTGTTGTTTCATTTACATAAGTACACACCATATACCAAGCTAACATTAGTGGACATCATATACCAGGAAAGCTTCTCATATTGGTGTGCAGGGGATGGGATTCAAGCCTGCATTGTTTTACCAGATACATCTTTGTGTTGATTAACTGAAAAACTAATACTAGGCACATTTAATACAAGCATATAATACAAGCTTAGAATGAGTAAGTTCTATTGAACTTAGGGTTGGGTAGCCAAGGGCTTAGCACACCCGTTCTCCAACCTCAGAGAGTTTACTTCGTACAAGGTTAGGTAGATGCCGCACCACACCACACTTAGTATATCTTCCAAAGGAGATGCCAGTGGCTCTCTGACTGCTAGATACAGTGAGCTTTCATTCCAAGAACTGAAAGCCCTGTGTGCCACTAGAAAGTTGAAGACAAGGAAAGGTGCCAACACCCAACACCTCCTGGAGGTGTTATTTTAGATGACCTTAGGAACACTGGTGGGTCAGATTAACAGGAGAAATTGGGTGGGCATGGGAATGAGAATACGTCAGGAGAGGAAACTCTCTTTGACCTAGAGTCTAACTCTGACCAGGTGGCGCCAAGGGCCGAACTGGGAACCAAAACCGGTCCTGCAAAACTGCTCAGCTGCCCCCCAGGGGGCAGAGGGGGTTGTGGCCTAGCTGTTTGCTAGGGCCGGTTTGGGCCAATTTTGTTACAGGGGGCTGATATTACCAGCCCGCGGTAACAAAAACGGTCCCAACCCTAGTGGGCCACCGGGGAAATGACCAGTGCACACTACGGCCAGCTGGACCTGGTGGCGCCTGATGTCTCCCACCTGGACAATTCAGACCTCCCAGAGGAGAACAAAGGTGGCCAAAAGGATGCCCCCTTTGATCCTCCTGGGAAGGTGCAGAGTAGACCAAAGAGGCCTAGATCCTCCTCTCCAGACTCCTGTCACCCCTGCCGACCAGGTGCCACTAGAACGACTAAAAGGGCCACTTCCCGCTAACACTCATGTGCAGGAGCCGGCCGGGGAGGTCAAAGGCTCCTTGTTCCCAAGCGGGCATGCTTCGCGTTCCAGCTACGGGAAGTGAACACCTCTTCTGAGTCACTAACCCTTTGCACAGCATCGGCGGTTTGTCGGTATCGGAGTCAGTGTCTCCCTCATTACGTTGGGTCGCACTCTTCTTGTCTCTCATCGTTTCTTCAGGTTCTGGTCGCACCTACTGCCTGTTAAATTTCCCTGTGGTTGGTCCTATCGGCAAAGAAAACGAGAAAAATACAAAGCTGATATTATTCATTGTTACGGTAACAGCGCTGTAGTGCTGGCTTTCTAATTTGCCTTTTGTTTACTTATCTGACATAGGATCTGCGTATATGATGGTCTGCTGGGTATTGTTGAGTCCAGTAGATTCCTCAAAATCCAAGAAGTAGTGTTAGGTCTACCTGAAGTAAGGTTGATTACAAGTCACCACAGAGAGTTTTACAGATTACCATATTTTGTCTTCAGTCTTTATCCAACATTAGGTGGGTTAATGTACATTTCTACCTGTTTCCCTTACTATTCACTGCTCATTGAACCCACATATATTGCCTCTCATACTTTTTACCTTGTAGATTAAATATCCTTCTTCCCTTCACCTGTCAACGTGATTCATGGAAGAAGGGAATCATCCAGGTAGTCACATGCACACATAATGTGCCACAATATTTCTGGGCGACTTTAACTTACACTGGGATGACAAGAAAGATAAACAGATCAGTGCTCTTAAAGACTTTTTCACTGAGCTGAATCTTACCCAAAATTGCACACAGCCGACGCACGCAAAAGGAGCGACACTGGATTGGAATATATAAAAAAACAAGTACATAGTGATACACTCAATGATGCAATGTGACTGGTCCGATCATCATGCAATAACCTTCCTAATACCCACTGTGAAAAGGAAAAAGACCAAGCAGCCTATTAAACTCAAAAAGTGGACCCGGGACAACAAGGATGCGAATATTGAACGGCTAGTAGAAAACTGTGAGAAAGATCTGAATCCACCCGACAACGTGCAGGATGTAAATGAACTAACGGATCACTACACTACAACAATAACAAACATAGTCAGCACTACCATGCCATTAAAACAGAAAAGGATAACAGAAAAGGACAAAAACCCTTGGTTCAATGAGACACTAAATGATGATAGGCGGAAACTAAGACAGGCTGAAAGAAAGTGGAGACAACACCCTTCAACACCCGAACTGAATTCACTCAGAAAAATCAGAAATGGGAGGAGCTTAGCGCGCACCCAAGATGGTCGCGTGAGCTCAGAGCTCCCGGACCTTCGCCACCTCCACCGGTCATCCTGCACCTTATCCTGATTCAGACGACGGGCTTTTGTGGTCGAGACCTTGCTGATCATTTATCCGTTTCCTGACTGCGATTTGGCCCCCGGGAACCGAAGATATGGACTTTTGAACATTTTTGGCCTGCTCCATGGTACTGCCCCGGGCTTGCTTTCTCTGCCAGCTGGGTGGTAATTGAATAACAACGGCCCAGACGAGTCTCCCTTGCCCGGTCTTCTACTTTCAGTTTCGATTCTTATGGTCTGGCCTCATTGACTTTGTCTTGGTCGCCCTGGTCACTTGCTTCCTTCTACTACCGCGTCATCGTTTGGAGATCCGGACTTTCACGGCTCTTTGATTTGCGGCTGGCCCTCAACCTATTCTCCGACTTGCTGCGGGCGCATCGAGAGTAGCCATTTTTACTAGGTCTCAGAATACCCTCCGGGGCGCACGACCTGAAATGGCCACCAAGCCCGAGGTGGAGAGACGCAAGACCAGACCGGCGACTCGGGGAGGTCCTGTGCAGTCCAACGTCATGGATCGATATACCCTCACTAAGGGCTCTCCGAGTGGCATGACTAAACCCCCGGCCAACTTTGGGGATGAATCCCTGTTGGGTGAAGGACCGTCGTTGACAGACGTCATGGGCGCCATTGCCGGGATGAAGGCCGCGCTGGGACAACAGTATGAGGCCCTGACCCACAAGCTGGACACGGTTGCTATAGATGTTACCCTGATCAGGGCGGACCTCGCCAAGACTAACGAGAAGGTCAAATCCCTTGACCTGAAGACATCTAGTCTTGTTACCGATGTCTCTGAATTGCAGACGGAGGTCGGTAATTTGAGATCCGCCCGTGACTACCTCTCTCGACGCTTGGACGATTTTGAAGGCCGCGCACGACGGAACAACGTCCGGTTGGTCGGTGTCCCGGAGAAGCCGGACTCGTCAGCGGTAGACCTACTGGTGGAGGACCTAGTCCTGAACTATTTAGCGCCCAAGGGCCTGAGCAAGTTTTTTGCAGTGGAACGGGCCCACCGAATCCCGGGAGGCCCGCCCAAGCTGGGAGCTTCTCCGCGCCCCATCATTGCGCGGATCTTTAACTTTCGCGATAGGGATGCGATCCTGCAGGCCTCCCGCACATCGGGCCCTACGGAATATGAGAACGCCGCGGTCAGCTTCTACCCGGACTTCACCCAACAGGTTCAGAAGCAGCGACTGGGATTTCAGGGGGTGAAGAAGAGACTGAGGGACAGAGACATGAAATATGCCATGCTTTTCCCGGCTCGATTGCGTGTGGTCCACAATGATAGAACATTTTTCTTTGACCATCCTGGAGCGGCTAGTGACTGGTTGGACTCGTTGCCCCCGGGACGAGGGCAATTTGACTATTCGGAACACTCCGGTGGAGCGGAGGGCGGCCCGACGGAGCAGGAATAGGGAGTGAATCGGCTCCTGGACCAACGTATTGACTTTCGGCAGTGGTTTGATGCTGTGCTACTATTGTTCGCTACTGTGTTGTCTTATTGGGGTGTGGGTGGGGATCGGGTGAGTCTTCCTCCTCTGGGGTTCTTTTCGTAGATTAGTTGTATGTTAGGGCGACAGGCACACTGCAAGTTGGGGTGGCTTCTGAGTCTTACGCAGGGGTGCGGGGTGGGGGGTATGATGTTGCTTTGGGGGTTAGGGGGTTTAGGTTTGTGTTTTTTTGTTTCATTCAAGGCATAGTGCTGATGGTCTTCTGTGTTGCAGTGTCGTGGCTGGTGTGGGAGGGGATCTGGGGTGGATTCTGGGATGGGGGATAGGGGACTACGCATACTGTGTTGGAACGTAAATGGGTTGGGAGACAGAATTAAACGGGGGGTAGTTTTACAGCTGCTACGACGCTTGTCTCCTGATGTGGTTTTACTTCAAGAAACGCACTTGCTTGGTAACACGTGCCACGCCATGAATAGGCGTGGCTACCGTCTCATGGCACACTCAGGTTTCACTTCTGGCTCCAGAGGGGTGGGCATTCTAGTTCGGACCTCCCTCCCTCTTGCCATTGACGACATTGTACTTGATGATAGGGGGCGTTATGCCGCCATTGTAGGGCGCTGGGAGGGGAGGGTGATTACTTTGCTCTCGGTTTACATACCCCCAGGCCTTCAAACTACGACCTATGCTGATCTGGGAAAGGTGATCCTGGGAGTCCCCGAGGGTTTGCTTGTAGTAGGGGGGGATTTCAACTCTGTAGTGTCTGGGACGTATGATCATTACCCTCCCCGTGTACTCGTTAAGTCTCAATCCTGGCTGGGGGACTTTCTGGAGGCGCTGGGGCTGACCGATTGCTGGCGCTTGCATCATCCTGGGCAACAACAGTATACTTTTCACTCGGGGGCCCATGGCAGCCTTTCGAGATTGGATTATGTTTTGATGCCCTCCTCCCAGGCTTCCCTCATAGGGGAGGTGAAACATCTTGCCAGGGGTATTTCGGATCACTCCCCACTATGGTTAGTTGTGAACGCACGTATGGGATCGGAAGGTCGGGTTGCCCCGATAAATCCATGGTACCTCCGTGATCCTAAGATTAGAGTGGAACTACTCAAGGCAATCGATCATTATTTTGCTGAAAATGTGGGTTCAGTGTCCTCTTCTGTCTCCTTGTGGGAGGCGTATAAAACTGTCATTCGGGGACAAGCCCTCTCATCGATTGGTAATGTTAAGAGATGTAGGCGGGAGGAGGTTGTCCGTCTTGAGACTGAACTTACCATCCTTGAGGGGGAGTTGGAATCTGGAGCCTCCCCTGAGAAGCTGCACTTGTTGGACCTAAAACAGCATGAATATAGAGCGCTAGTGACTGACGCAGCGAAGGAGATGGGTCGTGAACAGCAGGGGCGTCTGTATGATGTGGGAGATAAGGCTGGTAAATTGCTTGCTTGCTTGGTTGGATAGGAGAGAATGCGCGAGTCGAGTTGTCCCCGTCATAATTGATGTGAATGGTGAAAGTATCACTGACCCTGCTGGGATCGTTGCGCGGTTCGCCGACTATTTTCGGGTAGTGTACTCCCCTGTGTCCGATAGACCTGAACAAGACTCCCACTTGCTTCTACGCGATATCTCGCTGCCATGCTTGTCTGACCCAGAGCGGGCCCTGCTGGAAGCTCCGCCCACGGTTGATGAAATTGCGACCGCTATCCGTTCGATTCGCTCCGGGAAGGCCTCGGGACCTAATGGACTCCCCATCGAGCTTTACAAGCTCCGTCCGGACACACTGGCGCCGTATCTGCGATCGATGTACTTGGAATCACTGGAGAAGGGGTCTCTTCCTCCTGATCAGAGATTGGCCTCCATAGTGGTTATCCATAAGGAGGGAAAGCCGCGTGACCGCTGTGAATCTTTCAGACCCATTTCCCTGATCAATGCTGAACCCAAGATTCTGGCCAAAGTTCTCGCTACTCGTTTGGTGTCTGTTATAGGCGATCTTGTTCACCCCGACCAGTCCGGCTTTATACCACATCGCAATACGGCACTTAATCTTCGGCGCCTGCATGGAGTCCTTGCGCGAGCCGGGACTCTGCGGGAGTCGGCCATTTTTGTATCTCTAGACGCCACCATGGCGTTTGATACGCTTGAATGGCCTTATCTTTGGGCGGTCCTCTCTAAATTCGGTTTTGGGCCCACCTTTGTCCGTTGGGTGCAGCTGCTTTATGCTGACCCGTTAGCCCAGGTAGTGGTGAATGGGCGTGTTTTGACCTCCTTTGCGCTTGGTAGGGGTACGCGCCAGGGCTGTCCTCTGTCCCCACTTTTGTTTGCCCTTGCTTTAGAGCCGCTGGCGGCTTGGTTGAGATGGGAACCATCCTTGAAAGGTATTAGATGGTCTCCGGAATTTGAAGACCGTATATCTCTGTATGCAGATGATATACTCTTGTACCTTACGTCGCCCCGGAAGTCGTTGGTCGTCCTTTTCAACGTTTTGACTTCTTTCCGTAAAAATTCCGGTCTAGTCATCAACTGGTCAAAGTCTTGCGTTTATATTCTCTCCGGCGATGTTCCCCTACTGCCACGTGGATGTCCTATTTCGGTGGTGCTTGAGGGTTTCAAATATCTGGGAATCTTTATTACCCTGGACCCCACGCTTCGTTACGAGCGCAATTTGCTGCCCCCCCTCTGACGCCTTCGGGCAGATATGGAGACGTGGAGCAGACTCCCTCTCTCTCCCCTGGGACGAGCGGCGTTGTTTAAGATGATGTCGCTCCCCCGATTTCTTTATACGCTTCAAAACACGCTTGACGTAGTACCAGCCGGTTATTTCCGGGAGATTGAAAGTCTACAGCGACAATTGATATGGGGGGGCCGTTCTCGTATTGCCCTTTCGAAGCTTACGCTCCCTTGGTACGATGGCGGCATCGCACTCCCGGACATCCGTCGCTATTATTGGGCCTCTCAATTGGGGGCCATCAATCACGGCATCTATGATCATTCACTGAACCCGGCCTTTGCGATGGATAAATGGTTGCTACCCGGTGGCGATTACAATAGGGCTTTATACGCGAAGTCGGCCGGCGGATCTCTTACAGGCCCCACTAAAACAGCGGTGCAGGTGTGGCATCGGGCTACGGCGGCCACGGGATGGACTGACAGGCCGACCCGGGCTACTCCTCTCTATGCCTCGGATAAACTTGGCTTCCTTTGGCAGTCGAAGGGATTTGATCGGTGGGACATGATTGGAATCAGCAGGGTCGATGATGTGTGGATCAAGGGCAGAGTCAAGACGTTTGAAGAACTGAAAGTTGAGTATGGGCTGAATGATAGGGAATCCTTTTGGTATGCACAAGTCCAGCACGCAATCTTGTCTGTTTTTCCCCTAGGCTCGGACGTGCCGGAAGCATCCCCGCTTGAAGATCGGATACTGGATGGGCATGTCCCTGATAGCACGATCTCGCTCATTTATAAAAAGTTGATTAATACCAGGATTGATCTATTGGATGGCCTCCGGGGGTTGTGGACCAGTGATGGTCTGGAGCTCGATGATGAAGACTGGCAGGCCGCGATCTCTTCCCCTAAAGAGGTGGCTATCCCGGCACGCCTTTGGTTTGTCTAACTCAAAATTCTGCATAGGGTGTATGTGACTGGTCCGCGTCTGGTGCGAATGGGGTTCTCGGCGGATGGATTGTGCAGGCGTGGCTGCGGTATGGTGGCCACATTTCTCCATATTATTTGGGAATGTCCTGCCGTGCTGCGCTATTGGAATCGTGTGCATGCTGTAATGAGTGAGGTCACGGGGGTGCGGCTAATGCCTGAAGCGCGGAGATGCTTGTTGAATGTCTGGGAGCCGAATGACTACAACCTGGCGCAGCTTCGATGGGCGACCTTGGGTAACATGATTGCTAAGCGTGACATTGCCCAGCTATGGGGCGCCCAGAGGCCTCCGACAGTACTGGTATGGAAACAAAACATGGATTGGTGCATGTTTCGAGAAAAAACGGTTTATGTTTCCCGTGGCAAGCCTGGCAAATGGGGGAAAATTTGGTCTCAGTGGAACACGTACCGTGGAGATATATGTGCTCCCCCCATGTCGGAATGTGATACTGACTTGTCTTCCTCCCACCCTAATGTTTCCTCCGCAGGAATATAGATGTTTTTGTGTACTTCTGGTCTCCTCTCCCCCCTCCCCCCCCGACTTATTGTTTGCTATGATATCTGATTTACTTCTGTACCCCCCCATGGGCCACATGATGACACATTTCTATCGTAATGCCTTGTTTTGTTTTGTTTCTCTGTTTCCTTGTTTTTAAATTTCAATAAAAAGTTTTCAACAAAAAAAAAATCAGAAATGAGTATAACAAAAAGATCCTCAATTCCAAAAAATAATATTTTAGATCAGAACTAGATAACGCTAGAAACCGACCAAGGAAGCTCTTCGAGATTTTAAAGCAACAATCCAATAAACTAGCCAAAATGGCCCAAGAAAACACAAAAACTCAGCTGAATTGGGCAGAATTTTCAACTTTCTTCACCAACAAGGCCAACACTTTGGAAATTGAGCTCAAGATGGCAGCGGACAACATGCCCATCAAACCACACAGACTGATCAACCCCATCCTGACAGTCAACCAGGAGGAGTCAAAAAACACGGCGCATTGGGATACCTTCAAGCTTTACGATCAGAATATTATCGCCAAAACATTATCGGAAATCAAACAGAATAACCACTATAATGACCCTCTACCTGCCAAATGTTTACAAAAAATCAACTGAACTCACAGACACTACTGTGTCTCATGCAAGAATGCACTGTTCAAACTTGCTCTAGTGCAATACGTTTTTTAGCTCTCTTTCAAATGATGTATCAAAAAGTGTCAACATATACAATTAAATCAGCATCAATTCCACTTTTTCAAGTGTCATAATTATAACAAAACAGCAACTCAACATGCTATAAAGTTCATTGTTTTATGTTTACTGTGATTTAAGACAGTTCATAATTATTCCGATCTTTTTTTCTTTTACAACCTTATTAGCAATTAGTTATCATTGCAAATATGATTCAAACAATTCATAACAAACGTCTGATTAGTGCAAAAACACAACAATGATTTCATCTGTGCTTGCGTTGATTCCCAATGCATTTCGATGCATTTGCATCTTCGTCAGGGGAATGACCTCCAAACGGGCACTGATGCTTAAGTCCAATATCGTGAAATGAACGATCAAACTTCCTGCTTTCTAGGCAATTGACTCGGGCCTCCAGTTTACACTGGCATTTTTGGTTGGAGTGAGCGAGGAAACGAGTGTTTGTGGAGCGGAGGAACTCAGACGTACGAAGGAACATTGTAAACTGGAGGCCCGAGTCAATTGCCTAGAAAGCAGGAAGTTTGATCGTTCATTTCACGATATTGGACTTAAGCATCAGTGCCCGTTTGGAGGTCATTCCCCTGACGAAGATGCAAATGCATCGAAATGCATTGGGAATCAACGCAAGCACAGATAAAATCATTGTTGTGTTTTTGCACTAATCAGACGTTTGTTATGAATTGTTTGAATCATATTTGCAATGATAACTAATTGCTGATAAGGTTGTAAAAGAAAAAAAGATCGAATAATTATGAACTGTCTTAAATCACAGTAAACATAAAACAATGAACTTTATAGCATGTTGAGTTGCTGTTTTGTTATAATTATGACACTTGAAAAAGTGGAATTGATGCTGATTTAATTGTATATGTTGACACTTTTTGATACATCATTTGAAAGAGAGCTAAAAAACGTATTGCACTAGAGCAAGTTTGAACAGTGCATTCTTGCATGAGACACAGTAGTGTCTGTGAGTTCAGTTATTTCAGAGACCTGACAGGGGTTAGTCAGGGAGCAAGTCTGCACCAATTTGTCAAATAGGAAACTGAGTACAGGCTATAAAAATCGTGGTGTGCAGGTTACGCACATATTTTTAGTACAAAAAATCAACCACATCGTCATCCCTGTTTCGACCAGAATAATAAATGCCTCGCTATCACAAGGGATACTTCCTGATTGCTTAAAAACAGGCCAAGTGGTTCCCATCATCAAAAAACCTACAGCGGACCCAGCAGACCCTAATAACTTTCGCCCAGTTACCAATATTCCAGTACTGGCCAAACTAATCGAGAAATGTGTACAAAACCAACTGAGCCAACACATTTCAAAGTTCACACTCCTAGACGACTGCCAATCTGGATTTAGAACAGGCCATAGCACAGAAACAGCAATCCTGCATATTGTCGACGATGCATTACAGACCCTAGATCAGAATAGATCATGTCTTCTAGTACTTCTGGACCTGTCCTCTCCATTCCACACGGTAAACCATGTAAAACTACTAAGCAGGCTGCATAACAGGATGGGAATATCGGGAAATGTGCTTAAATGGTTTGAATCCTTCCTTCAGAATAGATCTCAAAGATTTTTGGTCAGCCAGACACTATCCACATCATGTCCTAATGTGATCCGAGTCCCACAAGGATCTACACTATCTCCTTCACTCTTCAACCTGTATGTCGAACCACTGACAGAAATTCTCAGAGTCGCAAACATATCTTATCATATGTACGCAGACGACACACAGATATACATCAAGATCGCTTCTCTGGAAGAGATCATGGCAATGAACGAGGCCTTAAAAATGTCATTAAAATGGTTGACCAGCAATCATCTGAAGCTAAATGCACAAAAAACGGAGTTCCTTTTAATCTCTCCACCTAAGAACCACATGGAAGTGAAAGAATGGGCTAAATTGATCACAGCCCTAAACTGCACTCCTACTCTAGTGGACTCAGCAAAATCATTAGGAATCACTTTAGACAAGAACCTTGACATGAGAACGCATATCAAATCTATGGCAAAAAATGCACGCTTTCACCTGAACTATCTTAGGAAAGTGAAACCATTCATTTCATCTCTGCGGCTGATCTCAAAATGGCAGTACAATTCTTAGTTATCTCAAGGATTGAATATGGATGTACAACCTTGGCAGGTCTACCAAAAATTTCCACAGCACCGCTAAAAGCATGTCTCAATACTGCTGCAAGGCTCATCACCGGAGCTAGGAAATTCGATCATATCACACCACACCTGAAATCTTTAAACTGGCTACCATACGAAGCGAGAATCCAATTTAAAATGGCATGTATCACAAACAAAGCGCTTCACTTCAAAACACCAAGATACCTGGCTCAGAAAATAGAGCTATCTGGAGGAGACAGACCGGCCAGGAGTGCCAATGAACTGCTGCTGAGACCGCCCATCTTCCGGAAGAAGAAAACATACGACAGAGCTTTTTCAGGGGCAGCGCCTAGAATCTGGAACTCACTCCCACCAAATGTTAGGAAAATTACTAACACGGCAACATGCAAGAGGGAAATTAAGAATTTCCTAATGAATACGTTTCTCACTTAGGCAAGAAGAGACATCACCACCGCCGCGACAATGTGAGGCCAAAGCAGAACTACCAAGGGAAGTAAATAGAAAGCCTCTAATTGCACTGGGAATAACCTAGAGGCGATATACTTACCCAGAACCTGAAGGGAAAATGCACAGATAAAGACTAGTGGTCCTATTGTAATTATACTACAATTTACAGTACTGTAAGCAATATGAATAGCAGGTATGATAAACTTAAGAAGAACACAGCTGAAATGATATTGGAATTTGCACATGCCTATGGCAAGTGGTAGGTTAATATACTACGCCATTGTACTTGTTAGGAGAAAAGGCTGTACAATCGTATACCTAACCACCACATATCAGTATGAATCGTTTTTCTACATTACTATATACCTTCCTACCTCATTCTCTGAATGTTTATGATATGCAAGATGTAGCCCTAAACCACTTATTGTATTGTATGATATTTGTATTTGTATCTGTGAAGCGCTCTGATACCCAAGGGTCACGTTCGCGCTATACAAATCTTTCTAAATAAAATAGAACTGATCTTGGAATTAGAATTAGATTACATACTTACCTTTTCATTCTGTCCTTTTCTTTTAACAGAGGTTTCTTGGCCGATAAGTTGTTTTATCCCAGAGCGGGGTGCGACGTGAGATCTTTTGTCTTCCTCCTTTTTTCTTCCTTTCTTCCCCGGGTTACTATTGGTACTTTGACTTGGTTGGGTACAATAGGTGGCCATGAGAGGTTGAGTACTTATCAGCATTCGCATGACGTTCCAGCTGAAAACATGAGTAAAGACCTGACAACTCCAATGACTCAGGACATTCAGTAGGGACCTCCATTTGGAGAAATCTTTGGATAGGGAGTAGGGCCTGTAAAGTTCAGAGTGTCCCTCAAAAGCAGTGGGCAGATATCTCGTGGCTCTCCTTTGCTGACAAAGATAGAGATAAGCTCTTCACTGTTAGAGAAGAGGATGCTGATAATTACTTAGTTTTGAAGAGTGCTCTCATCGATGAGTTTGGCTTAACCACTGAACAATACAAGATTAACTTCAGAGACACCCAGAAAGCACAAACCCAGGACTGAGTAGATTTTGTGGTTGGTGCCATTAAGGCTCTGGACGGTTGGTTACTTGGCAGCAAAGTGCATGACTATAAAGGATTGTACAATTTTATTATGATGGAGGAGAGCCTTAATAAGTGTCAGAACCAGCTTTTGCATCAGTACCTGGTGGACTCAGATCTGTCTTCTCCCCAAGAATTGGGAAAGAAGGCAGATAAATGGGTCAAAACCAGGGTTAAGCAGAAAAACCAGAATAGCGGTGTGACCAGAAGAAGCAAGATGCTTCAAAATCCCAGGATAAGGGTGGAGACAAGGGCAAGGACAAGAAGGAGTCTTCTCAAGGGCCCCAAAAACCTGCAACTGGGGAGAGCCACAATCATCCAAGAAAGGCAAGAAAAAACCTTGGTGTTACTTTTGTAAGGTGAAAACCCATTGGACAAAGGATGCTGATTGTTCAAAAGCCAAGGAAATATTCCTACTACCACTGCCCCTAAGGCAACTGCTCCCCCTAGCAAAAGTACAAGAGGTGATACAGAAAACAAGGGAATAGTCGGGTTAACCTTGTGTAACAAGGGGGACCTGGTTGTGGAAGTAAGGGGGGACCACGCCACTGAATCAGAAAAAAACCCTTCTTACCCTCTTCTCTCACTCAGGATGAGTGGACTGACCCAGCGCTAACGCTCTTTTCCGAGGATACCGATAAAGAGCACTGTTTCTTTAACTGGGGAGAACTGTCCACAAGCCCCACCCTATCCGATGACGTCGAAGTAGCCGGGTCCTCAAATCCAGGAAGTGAGCCGAGTACGGTGTGTGAGTCCACCGGAGGAAACGGAGTTGCGGAGGAAGCAGGAAGGAAGCGAGCTGTTCCAGGAGAAGACGGAGAGAGGTCGGAGGACGCGACGAAGCCAGGAGGCCACCGTTTCCACGCATCGCCCAGCCACGCTCAGGGAGGAAGAGCGTGGCTTACCCAGGTACGGGAGCGTTTCACGGGTTGGGCGGGTCGAAGGGGACGTCCCCCGAGTTAAGAAGTCACTCCTAACTCCCGGTTACCCCCCCTGTGCACATCCCCTCACTTGGCTACAGTTGTTGTGCTCCGGGTGTCCATACACTACCCTCCCTTTTAGTACTGTTGTGAGTTAACCACGGTACTCATACGAGGTTTCTTTTTCTTTTCACGCGTCCATAACCTGACGTTACTGTACTGGAGTGCAAAAGGAGAGGACGGACTCCGCCGCGGGAGAGGAAGCCTGCTGAAAGGACTTTTGAGCCCCCCCTACCATACTACCGACCCATTCCATATAGGAAGCGTGTCATTCGCCCAATAAAACAAGTGATAAAAGCAAGCCTAGTCTCTGCGCCTTCTACTGACCTGCCACAAGTGTTGGAGAATGCGGGCAGCTTAACGACCATCGGCAACACAAAGATGGACACCTTAATACAACACTTGATAAAGGGGCAGGAGCAGCTAGGATGGGCAGTGGAGCAGCAGCTCTCCTCCGCCCAAGCGGACAGAGATACCTTCAAACACACTATCTCTGCCCAGATAGAAGTCCTGCATAAAATGATAGGAGAGACCCCTTTAACAGCACCTATAGAACCACGCCACCCCACCCCAGGACCCTCCGGGATTTCCCTCCAGATATACGTGTCAGGGGAATACGTGATACCTTGGTACATATCAGATGTGCCAAATACAAGTAGCAAGGAGGATATAATGAATAAAATATACCTTGAACAGTACTTAGACGCCCTTCCTCTAAACACACAGAAATGGTTGCGTCAACACTCGCAGTTAACCCCAGAACAAGCCATTGATATGGCTACTACCTTCTCGCGAGCTCAACCTAAGCCATTCAGTGGAGAAACAGAGAGACCAAAACCCTTACATAGCCGAATAGAAAGAAAGCCGTACCCAATAGTTGAAGTCAGCAAGCCCCGACCAAACAGGCCACAGGCTCCCATGTTCAGAGGACCGCAATGCTTTGAGTGTGGGACCTGGGGGCATATAGCGAGACTGTGCCCTCAGAGGAAACAACAGGAAGAACCAATGGAAGTGGGTTATATGCCCAGGTCTGTCCTTTACACCGCTGAGATGGGAACAGCTTATCACGTGAGTGTATGGGTGAATGGGAGAGAATTAAAAGCCCTTCTCGACTCGGGGTGCAGACAATCATTGATTCAGGGAAGGTTTGTAACATCCCCCCAAGTGCTCCCTGATACCTTGGTACATATCAGATGTGTCCATAGTGACGTTAAACCCTATCCTGTGGCGATCATACCCCTGGTATTGTCGGAGGGTGGGACTTTTGACATACGGGTAGGGGTGATGGATACCTTACCGGAGGCACTAATCATAGGGACAGACAATTCGAAGTTTCTCAACCTGTTCCCAAACACCCTGCAGGACCAAGCCCGTCCCACTATCCCTGTTCCCTTGAGACAAAAAAACAATACAGCCATCCCAGCCCTCATAACACCTGAGCCATGGACCCTAGATAAAAGCTTTCGATTCGCTCAAGCAAATGATGCATCGCTATTCAATGCTTGGGAGCAGGCTCACAGCACACAAGATGACCCCAGTCCCATGTACCCCCGGTTTCTCATTAAGGAGGGACTGTTATACAGACAGGCTAACCGCGATGAACCCCATCAACTCCTAGTACCCCTGTCATTTAGGGAACAAATAATGTTCTTTTCCCATTCCCACTTGACCGCGGGTCATGTGGGAAGCAAAAAGACTACACAGAATGTCTTAAGACATTTCTTTTGGCCTGGAATTTACAGGGACATAAAAATCCACTGCCAAACCTGTGATGTCTGTCAGAGAAGGAATTTACACTGACCTCCAGCGGTGCCCTTACAGCCGCTCCCCATAATAGGGACCCCATTCGAGAGGGTGGGAATGGACCTAATAGGCCCCTTACCTAGAACAGGACGAGGGAATCAGTACGTTCTGGTAATTCTTGATTATGCCACACGTTTTCCAGAGGCTTTTCCTTTACGGGCTTCCACCTCGTGACTGATAGCAGAGAAATTCTTGGAGCTATTCTCGCGTGTAGGGTTCCCCAAAGAAGTCCCCACCGACCAAGGTACTCCTTTCGTATCGAAACTGATGAAAGAGGTTTGTGGGTTATTAGATCTTCAGCAGATAAGAACATCAGTCTACCACCCACAAACCGACGGTTTGGTCGAAAGATACAAAGGAACCCTCAAGACCATGTTGAAGAAGATGCTGGCCGTAAGTGGGAACGACTGGGACCAGTTGTTACCCCTCGCCCTTAATGTCATAAGGGGCCAAAACCAGAGCAGCTTAGGATGTTCATCCTTCGAAATGCTGTATAGGCGTCAGCCACGTTCCTTATTAGAAATGACTAAGGAAGCCTGGGAACGTGAGGAAGCAGACGAGGAACGCAGAATGTTGGAGTACACCCAGGCCCTGAAAGCGAAGCTAGGAAAACTGAGAGACCTAGCCTACTCCAACTTAGAAAGAAGTCAGGAGAAACAGAAAACCTTTTATGACAGAGGAAAGAAATGGAGAAGACTGGAAATAAACGACTGGGCCTTGGTATTGTTACCCTCTAGTACCAAGAAATTCCAAGCTGAATGGACCGGACCATACAAAGTCGTTGACGTCATAGGGAAGACCAGCTACAAACTCCAAATATCAGCCCGACGGAAACAAACATATCATATAAACCTATTGAAAAAATGGTTGGGACCTCCACCTAAAGATACACACCTGGCCTTCTGACGCTCCCGCTCTCTTCCTCTACTCTAGACGACCTGGTGGTCAACGAAGACCTCAGAGAACAGGAAAGAAAGGAGCTCCAGAACATACTACTCCCGTTTGCCTCGGAGTTTTCTGACATCCCCGGAAAAACGGATATGATTGAACATCGGATCGATACCCTCCCGGGTAAAATCATTCAACAAAGACCATATCGGATCACCGAGCAAGAAGAGCGGCTATCAAGAAGGAGGTACAAGAGATGTTAAGGTTGGGCGTCATCAGGCCTTCCAGGAGTGAATGGTCGTCTCCCATTGTGATGGTGCCCAAACCGGATGGGAGCACGAGGTTCTGCATAGACTTCCGAGCTTTGAATGAAGTGTCCTCATTTGACGCCTACCCCATCCCGAGAATTAACAAACGAATCGAAAAGTTGGGTGAAGCAAAATACATAACAACGTTGGACCTGACCAAAGGGTATTGGCAGGTACCCTTGAGGAAGGAAGACCGTATGAAGACAGCGTTTGCCACCCCAGATGGATTGTTCAAATTCAATGTGCTTCCCTTCAGGCTCCATGGGGCGCCCGCAACTTTCCAACGCCTCATGAATACCCTACTTCAAGAACACCAATCATACATGTCAGCCTATTTAGACGACATAGTTGGGTTCAGCCCCGACTGGGAGACCCATTTGTGCCACCTTAAAACCATGCTAGGGGTGTTACGACAGGCTGGGTTACACGTGAACTCAAAATAATTGAGGGTTGCTTATCATAAAGTCAAATACTTGGGGTATGTCCTAGGCCACAGGATGATAGAGCCCCAAATAGAAAAAATTAGAGCCATCTCGGAGACCCCTTTTCCTAGCAATAAATGAGAGATGAGAGCATTCCTAGGGTTGATAGGGTACTACCGCCGTTTCATTCCCCAGTTCTCGGACGTAGCTGCCCCCCTAACTGATACACTGAAACAGCACGTAAAAACCCAGACCTTCTCCAATCCTACTCCGGCAATGTGGAAAGCATTCAACGGATTGAAAAAAATCATAACCACCAGCCCAGTGTTATCCTCACCTGACTTTAGCCGACCATTCCTGCTGCACACAGATGCCTCCGACTATGGTATCAGGGCCGTCCTATCACAGCTGTCCCCTGAGGGTATAGATCATCCCATTCTAAATATAAGTCGAAAGCTTTTTCCCCGAGAGCTAAAATATCCCACGGTTGGGAAAGAATGCCTCGCGATAAAATGGGCAGTGGACAAATTGCGATACTATCTCGAAGGCCATCCATTTACACTTTATACAGACCATGCCCCCCTTCAGTGGATGAGCCGAAACAAGTCTCTGAATCCCCGAGTCTTACGCTGGTTTCTCTCCCTTCAACCATTCACTTTTACAGTAAAACATCGTAAGGGTTCAGAGAACAGAAGTGCAGACTATCTCTCTCGGTTTCCTCTCCCCGATCGGGAGAAACCAGGGGGGGTGGTGTGTAACAAGGGGGGCCTGGTTGTGGAAGAAAGGGGGGACCACGCCACTGAATCAAGTAAAAACCCCTTCTTACCCCTTCTTACCCTCTTCTCTCACTCAGGATGAGTGGACTGACCCAGCGCTAACGCTCTTTTCCGAGGATACCGATAAAGAGCACTGTTTCTTTAACTGGGGAGAACTGTCCACAAGCCCCACCCTATCCGATGACGTCGAAGTAGCCGGGTCCTCAAATCCAGGAAGTGAGCCGAGTACGGTGTGTGAGTCCACCGGAGGAGACGGAGTTGCGGAGGAAACAGGAAGGAGGCGAGCTGTTCCAGGAGAAGACGGAGAGAGGTCGGAGGACGCGACGAAGCCAGGAGGCCACCGTTTCCACGCATCGCCCAGCCACGCTCGGGGAGGAAGAGCCTGGCTTACCCAGGTACGGGAGCGTTTCACGGGTTGGGCGGGTCGAAGGGGACGTCCCCCGAGTTAAGAAGTCGCTCCTAACTCCCGGTTACCCCCCCCCCGTGCACATCCCCTCACTTGGCTACAGTTGTTGTGCTCCGGGTGTCCATACACTACCCTCCATTTTAGTACTGTTGTGAGTTAACCACGGTACTCATACGAGGTTTCTTTTTCTTTTCACGCATCCATAACCTGACGTTACGGCACTGGAGTGCAAAAGGAGAGGACGGACTCCGCCGCGGGAGAGGAAGCCTGCTGAAAGGACTTTTGAGCCCCCCCTATCATACTACCGACCCATTCCATATAGGAAGCGTGTAATTCGCCCAATAAAACAAGTGATAAAAGCAAGCCTAGTCTCTGCGCCTTCTACTGACCTGCCACACCTTGGATTCGGACGTGAGTTCTGAATTAGTCAGAACTCCAGCTCAGGCTGTTTTATAACGTGATGGTGGCATAGATCTTGCCACCTTACTAGTAAGTCCCACTAACTTGGCCAAGTACAGGCAGCAGCCTTTGATAAATGGAAAAGAGGCCATGGCCTACAGGGACACAGGGGCCAGTGTCACCATGGTGACAGAGAAACTTGTGTCTCCTGACTAAATCATACTTGGAAAATGTACCAAGTGACCAGTGGTAACAATGTCAGGACTGACCATTCTTTGGCAGTTTTTACTCTCAGCTGGGGAGGAGTAACTTGACCTAAAAAGGTTGTGGTATCATCTGACCTACCTGTAGATTGCTTGTTGGGCAATGATTTGGAAACTTCAGCCTGGGCTGAGGTAGAGTTCAAGACTCATGCAGAAATGCTGGGCATCTCTGCAAGTGTGTTTGCTGTGACCAGGTCACAAGCCAAACAGCTTTCCACTGAACAGGCCCTGGATCCTGGAACAATGGACCAGGTTCCTTCCAAGAGAAGGAGCAGGAAGGGTAAGGCTGTGCCTTGATCCCAGACTCAGAGTGAGGACAATTTTCTTGAGGCAGATGTTCTTAGCTTCTATGTAGGAACTGCCCCCAGATGAACGTGAGCTTGATCTGGTTAAGTTCTTGGGGGCAGCGGGGACTTCCAGAGCAGAATTGAGTTTGGAGCTACAGACCTGACCATCTCTTGAACCCCTCAGACAGCAAGCTGCTGCTGAGGCTGCAGGGAATGTCAGTGGGTCCCATAGGTTCTACTGGGATAATGGACTTCTTTACTCAGAGGATAGAGACCCCAAGCCTGGTGCCATCAGGAGGTTGGTTATACCCCAGACGTTTAGAGGTTTTCTACTCACCCTAGCACATGACATTCCCCTAGCAGGACACTTAGGGCTATTCAAGATTTGGGACAGGCTTGTCCCTCACCTTTCACTGGCCCCATATGTCTGAGGACACTAAGGAGTTTTGTCACACCTGTGCCACCTGCTAAGCCAGTGGCAACTCAGTTGGCATCACAGAGGCCCCCTTAATTCCACTTCTAGTGGTTGGGGTTCCATTTGAGAGGGTTGGGATTGATATTATCGGTCCCATGAACCTTCATCTGCATCTGGGCACAGTTATATTCTAGTGGTGCCACTAAATACCCAGAAGCTATTACCCGTAGGACCACTGCAGCTCATGTGGTGGCAATGACCCTCTTAGGATTTTTTTCCAGAGTGGGCTTCCCTCAGGAGGTCTTAACTGACAGAGGTACAAACTTCATGTCAAGGTATATAACTGCAACGTGGAAAGAGTGTGGCTTGAATTACAAATTCACCCCAACCTACCATCCCCAATGCAATGGGTTAGTTGAAGGATTCAACAAAACCCTGAAGGTTATGATTATAGGACTCCCAGAAAAGCTTAAGGCTAAAATGGGATGTCCTTCTACCCTGCCTTCTCTTTGCCTATAGAGAGGTCAGTCAGAAGGGGGTTGGCTACAGCCCTTTTAAACGTCTGTTTGGGATCAAGTTAGTGGTCCCTTGTGTCTGGTGAAAGAGGGATTGGAGCTACCTCTCAAACCTCCCAAACAGGACACAGTGGACTATGTACTTGGTCTGAACTCCGCATGGCTGAGTACATGGAGAAAGCCAGTAAAAACCTGGAGGCTAGCCAAGAACTCCAAAAAGCTTGACATGACCAAAAGACTGTCCTGACTATCTACCAGCCAGGTCGGAAGGTGTGGGTGTTGGAGCCTGTGGCCCCAGCAGCTCTCCAGAACAAATGAAGTGAACCCCACATCATACATGAACAAAAGGGTGAGATCACCTATTTGGTAGACATTGGCACTCCCAGAAGTCCCCATAGGGTACTACATGTGAACAGGTGTTAGACCTGGTACCCTTCCATTCCATTCCCTTCCATTTTTCACTGATTGCCTCCTCTGTTTTTGATATGTTTTTGCTGGTTAGATGCTTTGGGCACTGTGCCACTGCTATTTAGTGACACTGTGCAAGTGCTCCCTATGTTAAATTGATGTAATGGATTAGTGACTCCATGACTGGCTCATTTGATTTACTTGTCAGACCCTAGTACAGTGCATCATGTGTGCCCAGGGCCTGTAAATAAAATGCTGCTGGTGGGCTTGCAGCACTGGTTGTGCTACCCACAGAAGGAGCTTGAAAAGTGTGTCTCAGGGCTACCATTGCAGAGTCTGTGTGCAGTCTGTGACTGCCATGTCGACTTGGCAAGTGCACCCACTTGCTAGTCCCTAAACCTTCCCTTTTCTACATATCAGACACCCCTAAGGTAGGCCCTAGGGCAGGGTTCATTGTATGTAAAAGGTAGGTCATGCCCTGATGTGTGTGGCATGACCCGATAGTGAAATACAGCCTATTTCATTTTTCACTATTGCAAGGCTACCTGTCCCCATAGGGCAGAATGGGCAGTTTGATTATAACATCTTATAATCCTCACTGACCCAGGGAACATGGTAGAAATTCGAATTTCATATGCCTGGACTCAGGATGATAAAATACATATTTTAGTAAAGTTGGTTTTAACATTCTGTGCTTGATAATACCACTTTTAGAAAGTGATTATTTTCTTACCTAACCATCCACCCTGCCTCTGCTAGCTTGTGTATTGCATGTCTGGTTTGTGAGTGACGGCGGCTGGGGGGCTCCAGGAGACAGGGTGATTCAGCACAGGGCTGAATAGACCTATCTGCATGTAGAGTGGTGGGGGGAGTAACACCTGGGCCTGAATAGGACTGTGCCTGCCTTCCACAATGCTGGCTCCACCTCCCGTGGTGTGTCTGAGGACCCTGGCCCACCCTGCCAAAGGAAAGTAGTAGTTCTGTAAACAAAGTGCTACAGGACTGCACAGAACTGGTTTGGACTAGGTACAGGACCCTCTGTCTTCAGAGGACAAAGGATTTTGCTGTATAAATATGGGGACCCAGACCCCAAGACTTTGGATCACTACTGGGAAAACAAGACAAACCTTTGCCAAGGAGAAGAACCAAGGAAGCTGCAGGAGTTTGGACTGCTCCTCTGCCAGTGTGCTGTTTGCTGGGTTGGCCTGCAGTGGTCTCTTCATTGCCAAGGACAGGAGAAGGAACTTTTAAAGAACTTTAATCATCTTGCAGAATATTACTTTGAGGGCTTGATTTGAGCTTGCCTCCTGCGTGAAGTCTCAGAGATACCAGATTTCACCCCTTCTGTTTGCCTGCATCTGGAACTTGCTGTTCTAGGTGCTACGGAAGGAATTCTACAACAAAGACAAATGCGAGCGACGCCGTCATCTGCATCGAAGCTGTGAGCGATGCTTTGACTTGCAACGTAGACCCGACGCCAGATGCCGTGCCACCTGGATGCCAGCGAACGTCATCGTAAGCCTGTCATAGCCGTGAGTGTTGCTCCAACTTGCGACATAGGCCCGACGCCTGCTGCTGTGCTGCATCGACTCAGTAGCGGACATCATCGACAGAGCAATCGTCAACGTGGGTGGGCAAGAATCCATCAACATCGAACGGAACCGTGGTTTCGGCACCATTGTGATATCACCTCCTCTCCTGTCAGGAACCGACACCTCCCCTGCCTGCGCAAGCATCCAGGTCCCGATTCACCACCTCCCCCGAAGCAAGGAACCAACGCCGCAACGCGGCAACGACGCCGCACCTCCCCAACGCCGTGAGCTGGCTTTGTTTTGCTTTTCCAAGGTACTGTTCTCTGTAGGTCTGTTTTGACTCCGGGCCCCACGGCGTGCACCTCATGGTCGGTGCCATACTTTGGGGATTTCTTTGACCTTGACATCGTGATAACTCCAGTTAGGGTTATCTGTTGCTAAAGACTGCTTTTAAGTGAATAACCTATGTTTGAACTATTTCTACCTAAAGTAAACAAAAGATTCATTTCTGTGTTTCTCAGTTAAATTCACACCAATTCTACTATTTCAAAATTTATCTCAAAACTTATGATCATCTGAAGAAGATGTTCACAGAATTAAAAAAAAAGACACCGAAACGCGTCGACAAAAGGACCCTATGTTTTTATAATATTTTTATTATATTTGTATTGTATGAATTCATGATGTAATATTGTTTATTAGTGTATACAAAAAAAAGTACTGAATATAAACAAGTTAAACCAAAAACACGATACAAATAATTGTTTGTATTGTAAAAAAAGACCTTACAGCAACTGTGTATTGAATATATTGTGTGATTTTAAATGAAATAATCTTGTTTTTAAAGAAATAAAATTATGATAAATATGAACCTACAGGTGTTGTAAGAATATGTGAAGTGCTTATTGAATTTTCAAGATGGTCATAAGTTTTGAGATCAATTTTGAAATAGTAGAATTGGTGTGAATTTAACTGAGAAACACAGAAAGGAATCTTTTTTGTTTACTTTTTGTACTACCCAGTCCTTTCTGGTTCATCTGGGAAACTCTCTCTTTTTTGGAGGTGAACTATTTCTACCATCTTGAAGAATTATTATTGATAACAGTATTGTGGATTTTTGTCGTTTATGGTCTTGTGATAAGTCTATATAAAGAATACTTATTTTTATAAAACCTATGTGGTGTCCATCTGTAGTGTTTTCACTGTATCACTGTAAGTGTCCACAAATGCTTAACACACTGCCTCTGAGATAAGCCTGTCTGCTCGTGCCAAGCTACCAAGGGGTTGAACAGGTGCTATCCAGGAGTGTAATCCCCTTTCCCTGACTTAGAAGCAAGGATCCCTTTTTGGTCAAAGGTACCTACCTCTGCCAACTAGAGACACCCAGTTCTAACATTGGTGGTCAGCGGTGAGGATTCTGGACTTGCATTTGTGACTCATATACAGTGATTGGTGTACACTACTAGTGACTGCAGACCAAACGCGGCCACATACTTTTGAGTAGAATATTTTTCCTTGGACTGTTATTTTTTTAGCGCTGCCAATTCTTACTACCATGAGCCAACCAGCATCTATTGCATCTATGGATCTCGATTTTGAGGAAGAGAGGTTGGAAACCTACAATGTAAAACAGCTGAAGTACTTCTGCAGGAAATTGAAAGTTTCTACCCAAGGTATTTCAAAGAAGGATGAATACCAAAAGGCGCTGAGGGCCGGGGTAGAAGCAAGAAATACCCCAGACTTGATGGTGGAGCCAGTCAGGGATGCAGATGGGCAGCTGGATGGACCATTGGTTCCAGCCGGGGAAGGGGTGCTGTCCCCGCCTGGCAGTAGCATCTCTTCCGAAGGCCTGTCCCCAAGAGAGCTGTAAGACAGGGAGAGAGACAGAATGCACAAGCTGGAGATGGCCAGGCTAAAGTTAGAGGGTCAGAGGGACCTCGAGAGTAGCAGGTTGTCCTTGGAGAGAGAGAGAGGATAAGATTGGAACATGAGAGAATGCTGAGGGAGTTAGAGCTCAAAGCAAAAGGATTAGAAATCAATCCCTCTGGTGGCAACGCACCATCTGTGCCTTCAGAAAGCAGGGTATATATCCCCAAGGATGTCATCAATGATTTCCATAAGCATGAAGATATTGGGCAGTGGTTTGCAGCCTCTGAAATAGCAATGTTGGCCCACCGGGTCCCTGTGAAGGATTGGGGAGCAGGGTTGTGGGTCTGCTTTGTAGTGAAGGGAGGGATACATTGTTAGACCTACCCAGTGAGAATAGGATGTCTTATGCCCACATGAAGGATGTCCTGATAACAAGGTATGGTTTGACCCCAGAACTCTAGAGACAGAGATCCAGGAATTGTAAGAAGCTGGAGGCAACCACTTGGGTAGAATATGTATCTTTCTTTTGCAGAGCTATGGATGGTTGGGTGAAGGGTAGCAAAGTGGATACTTTTGAGGCGCTCTATGATTTGTTTGCATGGGAGCACTTGTCTGCTAATTGTTTTCCAGAGCTACGCCAGCACCTTATTGATAGCAAGTTGACTAACCCTAGGAAGCTTGCTGAGGAGGCGGACAGCTGGGTCAGCACCCGGGTCCACAAGGGTCACGTGGGAGACTTTGACAAAGGTGGCCAGGGTCCCCAGCAGAAGAGTGTGGGGGGGAGGGAAAACAGAGAGAGTTACAGAAAGGGCCCCAAAGTAATTCCCAAGGGAACCAAGGGAAGGGTTCCCAGCCTCCCCCTGAGAAAAAGTCAGAGCCCCCGACAAGTAAACCTGTTCACAGAAGGCCCGCTACATGCTTGCAGTGTAAGCAAGTGGGACACCATTGGTATGATCCCCAGTGTCCCCAAAAGGGTCAGTATGTGCCACCGCGTGCACCACCCCATCAGATGGTGAGTGTAGCCCTGGGGGGGGAGGAATGGGTGCCCAAGGTGGGTGGGGCCTGGCAGAAATGTACCTTGTCTCTTTAGGAGACTTTGAGATGGTCCCTAAGACCAGCTGCCTGATAACACTAAGAAATACAGGCAGTGGGTGACCATCAATGGCCATAGGGTGGAAGCTCTAAGAGACACCTGGGCTAGTGTGACAGCTATCAGTTTCCGGCTGGTGTCCAAAGAGCAGGTTATCCCTCATGCATTCTTCCCTGTAGTTGCCGGGGACAACTCAGAGAGCCAGTGTGAGGTGTCTCTGGTTCTCTTTGAGTGGGGGGGTCTCAGGTACTCTTCAAGTAGCTGTGAGGCCAGCCATGCCTGACGATTGTCTGTTGGGCAATTATTTAGAGAGCTCCCCTTGGGCTAAGGCGGAGAAGAAGGCTCATTTGGAGATGTTGGGTCTGCCTGGGAGGGCATGTGTGACCACTCCGTCTATGGCAGCCAGTAAGGGTGTTCAAGAGGTCCTGGAGTCTGAAAGTATGGCATAGGAACCTGCCTTAAAGAGAAGAGGTAGAGGGCGCTGCAAGCCAGCCCCCATTGTTCCCACGGTCCAGGAGGAGGCAGACCTTGAGGGGGATGCCCTGGAACCTACAGGGGAGCAAGTTGCTGAACTGGGGGACCTGCCTGAGCTGACCCATTGGCAGCAAGGAGGAGGACCCTCCAGGGAGGAATTTTGTGCAAAGCAGAAGTGCCCTTCTCTAGTGGGTTTGCAATAACAGGCCACAAACCAGGCAGCAGGTAATCAGTCTGGATCACATTGGATATACTGGGAGAACAACCTCCTGTATAGCCAGCCTAAGGTTGCTGAGCCTGGGTCAGCCCATGTGCTGGTGGTACCCCAGCGCTTGAGAGCCTTCCTACTGGGTTTGGCTCATGATGTACCTTTAGTTGGACATTTGGGGCAGGACAAGACCTTTGAAAGGCTTGTCACCCACTTGTATTGGCCCAAGATGCGGAAGAGTTCAGACACTCATTGTAGGACTTGTCAAACTTGCCAGTCAAGTGGGAAAAGTAGAAGGAAGCACAAGGCTCCTCTCCAACCTTTCACTGTAGTCAGTACTCCCTTTGAACAGGTGGGCATTGACATTGTGGGGCCACTGGACCCCAAGACACCCATAGGCAACAGGTTTATCCTGGTCTTGGTGGACCATGCTACCCGGTACCCGGAAGCCATCCCTCTCAGGACAGTGACGGTCCCCGTGGTGGGACGTGCACTGATGGGGATCTTCTCCCATGTGGGGTTCCCCAGAGAGGTGGTGTCAGACCGTGGTACAAACTTCATATCTAATTATATGAAGTGCCTGTGACAGGAGTGCGGTGTTACATACAAGTTTACCACTCCTTACCATCCCCAAGGCAATGGGCTGGTTGAGAGAGTCAACCGGACCCTTAAAGGCATGATCATGGGTCTTGAGGAACCTATGAGGGATAAGTGGGATGTCCTCTTGCCATGCCTTCTTCTTGTTTACCGTGAGGAGCCACAGAGGTCCTTAGGGTTCAGCCCGTTTGAACTGCTGTATGGTCACCCGGTAAGAGGACCTTTATTACTGGTCAAGGAACTGGGAGCAATCTCCCAGGAAACCTCTCCAGGATGTATACAGTTACATGCTGGCCTTCAGGAACCAGACTCGGCAATTCAGACAGGTCGCTCAGGTGAATCTGGAAGCCACCCAGGAAGAGATGAAGCAGTGGTACGATCAGAATGCCACTCTGATTGAGCTTCAGCCTGGTCAGAAGGTTTGGGCCTCCAGGACAGGTAGACCGGACCATTTGAGGGTGTGGAGTGCAAGAGTGATGTCACCTACCTGGTGAACTTGCAGTCTCCTAGGAACCCTTTGCGGATCCTGTATGTTAACTGCCTGAAGACCCACTTAGAAAGGTCCGAAGTGGGCATGCTCCAAGCAACAGATGATGGAATGGAGGAGGAGATCAAACCTCTTCCTGACCTCCTGTCTGCAACAGAGCAAGATGGGTCAGTGGATTGTGTCAGCCTCTCTGCCACACTGACCCCTGAACAGCAGCAAGATTGTCAACAACTGTTGTGACAATTCCCTGATTTGTTCTCCCTGGTGCCTGGTGTCACTGAGTGGTGCGTCCATGATGTGGACACTGGAGACAGTCCTCCTGTCAAGCACAAGGCTAAGAGAGTGACTGACAGGGTCAGAACTTATATCAAGGAGGAGGTCTCTAAGATGTTTGCCTTAGTGGTGATTGAGTCCTCTAACAGCCCTTGGGCCAGCCCAGTGGTCTGGGTCTCAAAGGCTGCCGCGCTTGGTGCCACACCCGAACTCCGGTTCTGTGTGGACTATCGAGGACTCAATTCAGTCACCAGGACAGACGTGCACCCCATCCCCAGAGCTGATGAGCTCATTGATCGGTTAGGGACTGCACGGTACCTCAGCACGTTTGATTTGATGTCAGGGTACTGGCAGATCGCCTTAACTGATGGGGCCAAAGAGAGGTCAGCATTCTCCACACTGGATGGGCACTACCAATTCAGGGTTATGCCCTTTGGGATGAAGAATGCCCCTGCCACCTTTCAGAGGTTGGCCAACCAGGTGTTGGCTGGACTGGAGGATTTCAGTGCCACCTACCTGGATGACATTGTAGTGTTCAGCGCCAGTTGGAAAGAACAACTGCTCCACCTCTGGGAAATGTTGATGGCACTGCGAAAGGCAGGCCTCACGATCAAGGCGAGTAAGGGCCAGATCGGGCAGGGTTCAGTGGTGTACTTGGGGCACCAGGTAGGGACCGGCCAGGTGGCGCCCTAGCAACCCAAGATTTATACCATCCTGGCGTTGAAACCCCCAAGACTCAGACACAGGTGAGAGCCTTTTTAGGACTCACGGGGTACTACAGGAGGTTTGTTAAGGGGTATGGCAATATTGTTGCACCCTTGACTGAGCTGACTTCCAAGAAGCAGCCCAAGAAAGTAAACTGGACTGACACCTGTCAGAAGGCTTTTGACGCCCTGAAGACTGCCATGTGCACAGCACCTGTGCTTCAGGCGCCCAACTTCTCAAAGGAATTTGTTGTCCAAACTAACGCTTCAGAGCATGGTGTGGGGGCTGTTATTTCACAGATTAATGAGGAGGGCCTAGACCAACCTGTAGCCTTCATTAGTAGGAGGTTACTTCCACGGTAACAGAGGTGGAGTGCAATTGAGCGTGAGCCATTTGCTGTGGTCTGGGCACTGAAGAAGTTGAGACCATACCTCTTTGGGACTCACTTCAGGGTTCAGACAGACCACAGGCCCCTCAGCTGGTTAATGCAGATGAGGGGTGAGAACCCAAAGTTGTTGAGGTGGTCCATTTCATCACAGGGAATGGACTTCACGGTGGAACACAGCCCTGGTACAGAACACACCAATGCTGATGGTCTGTCTAGATTTTTCCGCCTTAGTGAAGAGAATTCCCAAGGGGAAGGTTGTTCTCCCCACATTTCTGCTGGAGGGGACACGTTTTAGACCTGGTACCATTGGTGTGAGTCTCCCTTCCATTTTCCACTGATTTCCTCCTCTGTTTTTTTTTTTATAACTTTATTTTTATTTTCCTGTATCAATAAGAAACAAAATATAGAGATGGGAAAAGAAATCATCAACACAAAAGATATGATCAATAATGTGCATGAAGTTACAGTAATGGACACTGAATATTGCTGAGGATTAATCAAGAAAAAACATACATTTACATCAACATTGGCAGTCCAGTAAGTACAGAAGGCAAGACCTTCTAAAATTCCAATCTCAAATAGATGGTGGGATAACATTTCTCACGGGCAAGGTGCAGATTCGGCAGCCTCCTCCGTTTTTTATATGTTTTTGCTGGTTAGATGCTTTGGGCACTGTGCCACTGCTATTCTGGAGTTCTGGACTTTTTGGTTCCGTCCAGAGGTGTCAGGGATAACACCCGAAGACCCCGGAGTTCCACCTGTCTCGGTGCACAAACAAACAGAAACACGGGCTTCTCGATGGTGGCGTCAAAGACCAAAGGTTTATTACTGCAGGGACACAGAAGTCACAGAAACTACACATGGGCAGTATCTAGGAGCCTGTTCAATTTGTACAAAGAGGGTTGTTCCTTATATACTAAATATTCTGCTCGGGGCAAATTCTTTACATGTTACCACAGTTCTAAACATTCGTGTCTTAAACAATAAATATTTGGCGTTGCACAGGAATCGTCAACAGTATCTGATGTCAAAACATTACGAATGAGGGGTTCCCACTAGTCCATCATAATCCCATGTCAATTCTTCATTCAAGACCCGGACCGCCTCATCGTAAATTTCGTTACCTCCCCCTAATAAAGGCCCAGAAGGAAAAGAGCAGAGCCAGGTGTGGAAGATAGAAAGACAGGATAAGAAATGTTTGTGGGTCGTAAATGGGCACGGTTACCAGCTTCGGCCGCCTAATCATGATCAGGCCAACGAACACAAGAACCAGTATAGCAGGACTGGCCTCAGGCTGGGGAGGCAGTTCTTGCCGAGTCATGCTGCTACAGCGTTGCTGGCCTAAGGTGCACGTGTCACTCGCAAGGTGAATCGCCGGTTAAGGCCTACGTGTCCTTAAATGAAAAGAGGTCATTGTGTGTCCATTGACTATGTGAGGGCAAGGAATACAAAATGGCTTCCGTGTCCTAAGATGGATGCCATGGGTAGGACAGAAATGTGTTTGTAACTGGAGTGCTCTTGCTCGTAGCATAGCGAAAACACCAGGATATACTAAATGGATCATTTGCGGTCTACTGATACCAAAATTATGTATTTACGACAATGTTACAAACACGAGTAAAATCGTCACGGAACCTCAATTCAGTGCCACATTGCAAGTGCTCCCTATGTTAAATTAATGTAATGGATTGGTAACTCCATGGTTGGCTTATTTGATTTACTTGTCAGACCCTAGTACAGTGCACCATGTGTACCCAGAGCCTGTAAATCAAATATTGCTGGTGGGCTTGCAGCACTGGTTGTGCCACCCATGGAAGCAGCTTGTAAAGTGTGTCTCAGGCCTGCCATTGCAGAGCCTGTGTGCAGTCTGTGACTGCCATGTCGACTTGGCAAGTGCACCCACTTGCCAGTCCCTATACCTTCCCTTTTTTACATATCAGACACCCCTAAGGTAGGCCCTAGGGCAGGTTGCATTGTATGTAAAAGGTAGGTCATGCCCTGATGTGTGTGGCATGACCTGATAGTAAATTACAGCCTATTTCGTTTTTCACTATTGCAAGGCTACCTGTCCCCATAGGCCAGAATGGGCAGTTTGATTATAACATCTTATAATCCTAACTGACCCACGGAACATGATAGAAATTCGAATTTAGTATGCCTGGACTCAGGATGATAAAATATATCTTTTAGTGAAGTTGGTTTTAACTTTCTGTGTTTGAAAATACCACTTTTAGAAAGTGATTATTTTCTTACCTAACCATCCAGCTTGCCTCTGCTAGCTTGTGTATTGCATGTCTGGTTTGTGAGTGACGGGGGTTGGGGGGCTCCATGTACTATAGGTACATCACCAATTTGGTACTGGACACCTTATCAGCCCCTGTACAGTGCACTCCCAGGGCATTTGTGCATCCAAAGCCTACCAGGGGCTGCAGCATATCTTTTGCCACCCCTGGCTGGCCATTTAAATCGACACAACTGGCTGATCACTCAGCTGGGGCAAGGTGGTGTAATCACCTCTTGCTTAGATATAGTATACCTATATCTAAACCTATATCTGGACACATATATACCTATAAGTCACTCCTATGGCAGGCCTTAACAATCCTGGAGGCAGAGTGCTTGGTTTTATGTGAGATGGTGCTCTAGCATGAGCTGAGCCTGTCTGCAGCGTTCGGAGCCATTTCCTTACTGCTGTTCCAGTGATACTGCCAAACCATATACTCTTAAATGCATTATAATCCTCACGGTTATTGCTAACTTTGGTTTGGCTTTATCAAAACATGTCGTGTTTGGTGTCATACACTTTGGAATACTACCCCCTCGCCAGTTCTTAGCGTTGGCCCCTGGGTTGCCCCTGGCATGGTGCAGCCGGCATTGCCAGACTTTACTGGTGTTCCAGAGTGAAGAGTGAATACTGAGAATTTTTTCGCCGATACATTTTTTTCAGTTGTTTATGGACGATGTGTTTTTGGCAGAGATTGTAGAGCAGACTAATTTGTATGCAGAACAGTTTTTGAGGGACAACAGTGCTAGCCTTTAGCCCCATTCTAGAGCTACCCGGTGGACTCCCACAAATCTTGAAGAGATGAAGAAGTTTTTGGGATTAACTTGTTTGATGGGCTTGCTAAGGAAGCCATCAATGTCTTCATATTGGTCCACTAGTCCCTTGATGTCAATGGATATATTTCCAGCAGTCATGAGTCGTGATCGGTATTTGCTTCTGCTTCGGATGATGCATTTTGTCGATAATGGTTTAGCGTTGCCACGAGATCACCCTGATTGTGAGCGTCTGTTTCAGATTCGGCCTGTCCTTGAGCACTTTGTTGATTGTTTTTCTGAGATCAATGCTCCTGGTAAAGAAATAGCAGTGGATGAGTCTTTGGTGTTGTTCAAGGGCCGCTTGGTTTTTAGGCAATACATTCCTAGTAAGAGGGCACGCTATGGAATTAAACTGTATATGCTGTGTGACAGTAGGACTGGATATGTCTCTAATTTCAGGGTCTACACCTTTAAGGAGTCCAGCATTAACCCCCCTGATGGTCCTTCCACTTTTGTAATGACTGAGAACATTGTGTGGGAACTAGGTAGAGGATTATTTAACAAGGGCCACCATTTATATGTAGATAACTTCTACACTGGTGTGGGGTTGTTCAAGGAATTGGCCAAAGTGGGCACTGTTGCTTGTGGCACAATGCGCTGTAACCGTAAAGGTTTCCCAAAAGAACTTGTTTGCCAAAGGCTTGTGCGGGGACAGTGTAGTGCGTTGCGATGTGAGGAGCTTCTAGCTGTGAAGTTTTCAGACAGGAGAGATGTGTACATGCTGACTACCATCCATGATGAAAGCACTGCACCTGTGACTGTTTGGGGTCAGGCTGCTGAAGTGCGCAAACCTGTGTGCATTTTAGACTATAATAGGCACAAGGTTAGTGTTGACAGAGTAGATCAGAGGTTGGAACCTTATGCTGCTCTTCATAAGGCTTACATTTGGTATAAGAAGTTGGCTATTCATCTTTTCCACTTGGCAACCTTTAATGCTTTTGTTGTGTTCCAGAATTTTTGTCCTGAGTCAAATCAAATCAAATCAAATCAAAAATAACTTTATTCGGTTTTTTTAAAGAAAAACCATAAAAGTTCATAGAAATACATTTTTATACATTGATTCAATTCAATTTAAAAGCAGAGGATTAAAAAATCATAGGTTTAAAATACAATTTATAAAATCATAAAAGAGGGTAAACTTTTACTGCCATCCCTTATGGACTCTTCACTCATTTAATTGTCAGAGATTAGACCTATGGCGTATGCAAAATTTCAGGAATCGTACAGTTGCTTTTGCTATCAATTCATTTTCCAAATATTGTAATGCCAGGTAAGCTGGGCGGCATTGCCGCAGACCCCAGTATTTAAGTATGGGCAACAGCCATTGTCTGCGGGGTGCCTCAAAGAATTTACAAAATAAGACTGTATGTATCGTTGACTGCTGTGATTGGGAGTCGCAAGGGCACAACAACAATTTTGATGACCAGTCATTCTGTGTGGGAAAACAGACCATTAGGTGAAACATATTGAACCTGAAGCGTGTCAAGAGTAGTTTGTCAAATTGGCTCATATTAAACATCAAATAGGGTTCTACAGATGATACTGTTTGAACTAATAAGCTTTGCTGTACAGAGGGTTTATGGACTTCTTTTAGCAAACGGATTTGATGCAAATGTGATAGACATGCTTTCCTCAGTTCTGTTTTGGAAATCCTGTTTAGAGAAGTTGGATCTGTAAAATAATGACTGCATCCCATGTCTTTAAAAAAGGCTCTTACATAGGCTGTCCATTTCATCCGCCCATAGTGCTCGAGCGTCTGTATATCTTGGATAATGAGTCTGGTTAGATGGCATTGTTCGGTGACCCAAATTCTTCGCCAGAGCATTATAGGTTGAATTCTTATAATGTCCTCTAGATGGTCAATACCCAGCTCTTCGTGACAGGCGTATGTGGAAGAGTTTTTCGGAAGCCCCAGTAGGGATCTTAAAAAGGCATTTTCTATTTTTAGTAAGTCAGTCACGTTTACATAGCCCCATATCCCTGCCCCATAAATAGCGGTGCTGACACATTTTGCCTTATAGATTTTTAACGTTTCTAAAGGTGGCTTGTGACCCAATTTTTGAACAAATGATCTCAAAGCCATTGTTGCTTTTAGAAAGGAGAGTTTCCTAGCAGAAATTGCTGCTTTCCATTTAAATTTGTCGTCAATGACGATTCCCAGGTATTGGTAGGTAGATGTTCTTTCTAACGGTTCTCCCTTCACGAATAGTTTTTTAGGTTTAATGGTTTTCCTCCCCGCATGCATAGTAAAAGTTTTCTTGGCGTTTAAAAACAAGTTCAGACTTAACATAAATTCACAGTATCTATCCAGCTCTCGCTGCAGTTCCACTGATGTTCTAGCCAAAATGACCGCGTCGTCGGCATATAGTAAGGCAGGTATATGCCGACGACCGGCCGAGGGAAGATCTTTGCTTCCCTCAAGCATTGCTATCTCGAGGCCATTTGTATAAAGGGTGAATAAAAAGGGGGCCAGAACGCATCCCTGTCTGACCCCCTTTTCCACACCGAAGCTGTCTGTCAGTTGTCCCTTTGTCCCGAATCGGACTCTGCCTGTTGTTCCTGTATAAAGTTCTCTTAGGAAGTCAACGATGGGAGGATCTACTCCCATTTTCAACATGATCATCCACAGCCTTGAGTGTATGACACAATCAAAGGCTGCGGATAGATCTACATACACCATGTGGAAAACACTCCCCTTGGCCTCCAAATACTTTCCTGCCAGTAGAGACAGGTTTAGCGCTTGGTCCACAGTACCTAGGCCCTCGCGGAAACCGTATTGTATATCTGATATAACGTTATTAGTAACAGCCCACTCCTGGAGTCTCTCGAGAATGATCCGGCCAGCGACCTTCCCAAGAGAATCCAGGAGGGAGATAGGCCTATAACAAGTTGGTGAATTTCGGTCTCCCTTTTTAAAAATTGGGACGAGTACAGAAGACTTCCATGATTTTATTAGGCCTTCTTCTAGAGATGCGTTTAATACATTTGTCAGGAGCGGGGACCAGAGTTCTTCTTCGTGTTTGTATATATCGACGGGAACCCCGTCAGGCCCCGGGGCCTTGCCTATTTTTGAGGACCTTAATGCTTTCTGCACCTCGTCGTGCGTAAACTGCAGGTTTAGCGGATAGACAACCTGATTCAGCAGGTCTGTTGTTTCCATATTATGTAAGGATCCTAAACCAAAAACATTTGAGTAGTGATTTACCCAATCAGTGTTGGTAATTGCAACATCAATGGAGGGTATATCCTCCTTACCTGTGAGATATGGTGACCGTACTATTTTCCAGAACTCAGCACTATCTTTGAGTTCTGAGCTTCTCTTTAGACGCTCCCATAGCTCATTTTTTATCTCTTGTTTTCTGTTTTTAATTGCCGAGGCATATTCTCTCCTTAAAGCAGTAATTATCGCCCTATCTCTATGTTTCTTACCTAATGCTTTTTTTAGTTTTATGTGTGCTTTGGTACAAGCTGAATTAAACCAGCCTTTATTTTCACGGTTTTTCTGTTTACAGGATCTAGTTAATGCCTTTTTTATCTTTTCTGTAATGGTATTAAAACTGGCTAATATATTGGAGCTTTCTGCCTCGTGGTCTAGGCAAAGTGATATCTCGTTTTTACATGCTGCAACTATGCCTGAGGTGATCGCTTTTTTATCAACGTTTCCCCATTTTAGGGTGTAACCGTTAAGAGACCCCAACTCTAGATTTTGTTGGTGTAATAGAGAGAATGTGTCATGATCTTTTTGTTTTTTCTGTTCTCTTAAAGTGATTACAATCGGGAAGTGATCACTTAAAGGGTTTTTGGCTACTTCAAATGATTCTATGCTTGGGCCTTTATGTGCTGAGATCATCACATAGTCTATCAGACTCATTAGTCCCCTGCCATTAAAGGTTGGTGTAAAAGGTACTTGGGGGGTTTTTAGTTCGTTTGCAAAACCTAGTTCTAATTCGGCTACAACCTCATTCATTTTTTCGCCTTCATATGAGTGAGTAAAGTGGGTGATCGTGTTACCATCATCTTCCACTATCCCGCATTTATCTGTGTTATTATACTCGCATAAGTGGATATTAAAGTCACCACCCCAGAGTATAGTGCATGTTTTATTAATGAATTTCTCTTTTAAGTCTTGTAAAATAAGAGAAATCTCTTGAAGAAGATTAGTCAGATCGTCTAGTTTTTTGTTATTATAGAAATTTACGATAATGTACAACGTCTGTTTAGTTATCTTTAGAATAATTATTTGGTAATTCTCATGTAGTTTAACTAAAACTATCTCTTCATGATGTAAAGTATTGGCTATATAGATAGTTAAACCGCCACTGTTTCTTCCAGATGAAGATTTTTTGGCTGAAGAGAGGAAAGTCTTGTATCCCATTATATGTAATGGTTCAATAGCCCAGGTTTCCTGAATACAGATAATACTGCTCGCTGTCACTTGGTTTATGAAGTTAGGGTTTGTTATCTTAGCCAGCAAGCCTGCTATATTCCAATAGGTTATATGTATTAGGGGAGTACTTCTATTGTGTCTAGGAGAAATTATCTTAATTACAGAATTTCCCTGAAAATCAAGACTTATTTTTGTTTGTACTAAATTGATTTCGTCATTTGGTCCTACTTGATTTTGAATAATTGGAGTATTGTCTGCTATGGGATTATGAATGTTTATTCCCTGGGTATTGAGGGCACTTCCTGACATCTGACCTTCTGGATTTAATGTGTCGGTCTCTAGTCCTACAGGGAAGATGTTTTCTTGTCAATCATTGAAGTCAAGAGTGGAAAGTGCAGCAAATCTATTTTGTGTTGGGATACTATAGAGATTGCCAGGGGCGGCAGCAACTTGTTGCCAACGGGGGTCCCTATATTCCTTAGTTGACATTGTAGACAGATAGGGGTGAGGTGTGAAATGAGAATGAGCCTGCGGTTGATGCCTTTGCATGTGGATGTTCGGATATGTGAATTTAGAATACTGCTGTATGAAGGGGGAGTTGTTTGCAAACATTGGATGGTGATTAAAAAAAGGGATGGGTGGGTTGGATTCCACTGTTGATGCATCGGTATTCAGATGTCTATAGAAATACCCCAGCGGGAGTAGAGTAGTGTTAAATTCCCAGACCGAGGGTTGGGGGGCTCTCGCCAGAGTTTTCTCAGCCCATTGTGGATTTTTAAAACTTATGGATACACAGTCACCTTCGAATTTTTTCTTTAAAGGGCCTATCCATCCTACTCTCTGTACATGGTTTATTTCTCCTGCACATTCTATCGGATAGTTACAATTTGTTACCAGCCAGTGCAAGATCTTATTTTTCAAAGATGAAGAAGTTTCCTCTTGATCATGCCTAAGCCTAGGCACATTAACCAAAATCAATACATAAGCACCGCATTCCGGAGGAAGATTAATTCTTGAAGGGATCTGCCTTGAATTATATGGAGAGTCTTGTGTTGGTCGGGGTTTCTGAGAGTTTGTAGTAGTAGAAGTTGAATGGTTATATCTCTTTTTTTGTTCCTGAGATGATTCCGTTATCTTTCCTGGAGTAGTAGATTCCACCTGAATGCTGGTGGTTGTACTTCGAGTTGGAACACTTCCTGTAGTAGGATTGTTTGTAGGCTTATCTCTACTTACTACAGGTGGTTTTGGTTGTGGGTTTATTGTTTTCGCTACAAATGATGTAACTTTTTCTATTGGTTTTGTAATGGTGGTTATACTGGTGTTTATGTTTCCTGCTGTATTAATAGGTACAGTGTCTCTAGTAGAGGTCTTTTTATTAACAGCGATAAGTTCCTCAAGTTTCTTTTCAATTCGGGTCAATCTGGATTCGATTGGTGACATAAAGATCGCCAAAAGATTGCCAATTCGTTCTATTAATTGGTCGTCTTTATTTATTTGTTTTGCTGATGCGTCAAGATTATTTGGATACTCCTGGGCCTTTTTCTGCATTACTTCCGTTGGGGGCTGGGGTTGGTTTGTTGTTCCACTAACTGTGGGAGGCTTGATTGTGGCGTTTCTAGATGGAGCTTTAGATTTTTCACGTTTTTTTGCAGGAGGAGGGATAGTTATTATTGATTGCTGAGTCTGTTTACGAATAGCGCCCTCCTCAGTAGGTCTTAATGCTGTATAACTATTCACTTCCATTTTTTCCGCAGTAAGATTTATATTTAGATCTGGTGTCTTTTCGAGATCATTGCTCGTGTCAGAATCACAATCAATTAATGGATCCGTAGCCGATAAGTTGATTTCATTGGGAATGGTATGAGTATCAGGCCGTGTTTCTTGCAAGCAGCCTAGTTGTAATTCTTGTTGTTTAATAGGAGTTTTTGCCAGCATAATTTCACCAAGGGAGGAACGTTTGGTTGTTAATAGTTCATATGAGGCCCTGCGCCTGGCAGCTTCTAGGTCTTGTGAGACTCTTCTTTCAAGGAGGGAAATGCTTAAGTCAATAGCGTCATGAGTTCTCGTGATAAAATTGTCAATAGGGCCAATAATGGATGTGCTGTTTGCTGCAGCGGTTTTACTTCTGCTACCCCTGGTAGACATTGCGATGTAGTTGTAGCCAGGGTGCGATGGCAAGCACTGAATGGGAAAATTAGAGGTCTCCCGGTATTGATCATGCGGAGCTCTATGTCGTAAAGGGTATTACTCTTTATAGCCTGAGTAGCAGGGAAGAATCCTAAACACATATAACAGATTTCACAAGTTTACCTGATGTGCCAACGGGCAAAGATGTTAGTGGGGTGTACCCGACCCGACCTCGTCGACCTCGGAGGGCCTCAGAGGGCCCGCCCTTAGCCCGGGCTTCGCCCGGCGTCCCGCTCGCGTCCCGCGAGACGGGGATGACGCCTGATTTATGCGCCTCCTGGCGCGGAAAGGTAGCGGTATGCGCCGCTAGCGCTGCTGGGATTTGTGGTCCTTGTTCCACACACACTCCGCACAGCAGCCGGACCCCCGAGGTGTCTGAAGGGGTCGGGCGTCGGCGGGCGGGCGGGCTGTGCCAATGCAGGATGCTGTGTCCCCTTAGAAGGAAAAGAAAGGCAGCGCCTGTAGTCCGGTAAGGCTCTAAATTGTTTTTGGTTTCCTGAGTCAAAGATGCCTTTTGTTAAGTTTCAGGAGTCTATAATAGGCAGCCTTGTTCTAGTGGAACAGGCAAGTGTTCCTAGAGTTGGAGTGGTGGAGGATGTGGCTAGACTGAAAGATCGCCACTTTCCTAAATACATTCCTCCCACAACCTCAAAAGACTTTGCCACTAGGAGATGTAGAGTCCTTTGGCGAAGAGGCATGCGGAGGGAGACTCGTATGTACTGCCTGGATTGTGTGTGTCAGCTTGTTTTAAATCATACCACACGCATAAGAATTTTTGGGAGTATCCATGAGTGGTAAAGTGAACTGCCTGGTCTGTATTGGTTAATATTTTTTATTCTGTTTCAAGGTTGCCATTAGTGCAATGTATTTACAGCTAGATTCATCAAGCTTAAATCCGCTCGCAAAGGGGCAGATTCTCAGAATCTGCCCCTTTGCGACCGGTATTTTTGCATTTGGGATGCATCATCCCAAATGCAAAAATCGCTAATTAAGAATTCGCTTGTAGGAGAGTAGGGTCTGCTTTCCTATGGTCACCCCCATTTTTGCTTTTTGCTTCACTGGTTTTCGACTTAATGTGGCTGTGGCCTGCTAATCAGACCCACAGCCTGCTGTTCTCTCTCTAAATTAATATCCATGTACTATAGGTACATTACCAATTTGGTACTGGACACCTTATCAGCCCCTGTACAGTGCACTCCCACGGCATTTGTGCATCCAAAGCCTACCAGGGGCTGCAGAATATATTTTGCCACCCCTGGCTGGCCATTCAAATCGATACAACTGGCTGAACACTCAGCTGGGGCAAGGTGGTGTAATCACCCCTTGCTTAGATATAGTATACCTATATCTAAACCTATATCTGGACACATATATACCTATAAGTCACTCCTATGGCAGGCCTTAACAATCCTGGAGGCAGAGTGCTTGGTTTTATGTGAGATGGTGCTCTAGCATGAGCTGAGCCTATCTGCAGCGTTCGGAGCCATTTCCTTACTGCTGTTCCAGTGATACTGCCAAACCATATACTCTTAAGTGCATTATAATCCTCATGGTTATTGCTAACTTTGGTTTGGCTTTATCAAAACATGTCGTGTTTGGTGTCATACACTTTGGAATACTACCCCCTCGCCAGTTCTGGCGACGGTGGTAGCATTCCACCCTTCTAGAGGGAGAGGACATGTTACTTTACTTAAAACGCGGTTAATCCTAACCAGAGCCTCACCATCACAAAATGGATGCTGCTGCCCCGACACAAGTCTGACCTCCTGCTGCTGACTGAAACCTGGCAGGGGAGGCCTGGACAAAGAGTTTCCTGTCACAGGGAGGTGCTACACCACCCCAGACAGGAGATAGTGGATTGGAGCAGGGAGGGTTGAAAGAAACTAGACACTTCCTGGGGCACACAAGGTGTCCCATGCAAAATCCAGTCAAACCGGTTCTGGGGCACTCCAGCCCCAGCTCTGGTGCGAAACTGGACAAAGGGAAAGGGGTGTAACCACCCCCTTCCTGGGTCCCACCCATAGGAGGGACCTAGCAAGTAATCCAGCCCCTTGATTTGGAATAAAGGTAGGAGCTGTGCCAACGCACATCAGATTATCCTGACTGAAACCTATGAAACAAAACTCTGGACCCTTCGACATCCGACTCGACGTAGAAGACAGTAGAATCTCCCTTGTGGCCAAAGAGTGACCACCCTGTGCAAACAGGCACCATCCAGCGCCCAACGGTTTGCTTTGTTGCAGTTCCTGCCGGAACTCGAGCGACAGAGATCAACAAGACCCAGCGTTCCTGCCTTCCACCAGCCCGATCCACAGTCCCAGTGAATCTGAGACCCATGGAGGCGACCTGAAGTGTGGGGCCGGCCATCTTGGAAAAATTACAAAGTGCTGACCGTGCAGCTCCCGAGGCAAATCTCGAAGCTGTGCATTGGGGTTTAAGAAGCCCCAGCCCCGAGCAGCTTGTGCACCGAAGATCTCCCCTCCACACTCACCGAGTGCTGCGTGGGGCCCTTTTGCATTTTCCTGCTTGACGCGTTGGTCCGGTCGCTTGCCCGTTGGCTAGCGGTCCCAGTACCGATGAACCTTTGAATTTGCTCTGCTAGTCTGGTTGCTCCAGACTGGCCCTCGCTCCCCTGAAAAGGAGCAACCTCTCTGACCTTGCTGGTCCGAGAAAGAAGCAATCTTCTAATCCTGCATGGGTTGCCTTTGCCAAGGCCTGTTGACTCCAATCTGGAAACCGACATCGCCGACAGCGAGAGCCTTTGTGGGACAGCTCGTGATTCGATCCTGGTCATCCTCGATGCCCCCGAGTCCACGTGGCAGCGGAGACAAGCTTCCCGTCAACCACCTGATTGCGCCCGACATCGCCTGGTTCCTTCCTGGTCACTGGCTAGTGACCCATTTTTTTTTCATTTCAAAAGTACTTTATTCGGTTTTTTTCACAAAACCATAAAAGTGCACAATACATTATATGTTTATGGTTGGTTAAAAAGAACGACAAGTTAAAATCTATATAATTAACACAGGTATAGCCTGACGTTAAAAAGGAAAATCCATCTGTTTCACATTATAAAAAGCAACATTCAGTTCTATACATCCAGACATTTTCTGTAATTCATTGCACTTTTTAAAAAACCGATCACATGGGGTATACAATCTAATTTTTACAGGGACCCAGACTCTGTCCCCTCTGCTTTCAGGTACTCTACATCTTCGATCCACTCTTGGATCCAACCAGACTCTTCTCTCCTGGCCGCCTGCAGCATCTTCATCTCCAGGCTCCATAGAACTCCACGACGAAACCCGACACACTTTGGCACCTATGCACCTGCTTCCTGTGGGTGAGGTAACGATTGAACGCCGGTGCTCCTGTAGTGGTTTACACCTCTAGTGTCCTAGCTTTAAGTGGCTAAGTTCTAGTCCAGTCGGAAGACTTCTAAAACAGTAACTTTGTAACTTTTACGCACCATTGACTTCGCATTGGTGCATGCGTGTGCTTTTAGCGCTGCACCCAAGTCCCGCAGCAACTCCCGTCCTAACTGATAAACGCAATACCATTTGGTGAAATGCTTCGCATTAAACGAAATTGTAGTGTGGAATCTGCCCTAAATGGAGAATTGGATAATGTGGAACAAAGATTTGCTCAGAGAGGATATTCCTCTGCTATTTTAAAACAGGCTAGGAATAAGGTTAACCGAGTTAAAAGATCTTCCCTGCTGACAAACAGGTATGGCAAAAAAGAAAAAAAGAAACACAAGAAATTGAATTTTATTACACCCTATTCTAGTGCCATCACCGATGTATTTAAAATTCTGAAGAAGCATTGGCACCTTCTCACACATGATACGGATATCAAACCTTTGATAGGAAATAATCCTGGCATTACATATGCAAGAGGAAAAACATTGAGGCAGCACCTGTGCCCCAGCTACATACCACCCATCAAAAATTAGGATTGGCTGCGGTGTACACAAAAAGGCTTTTTTTGCTGCGGCAACTGTAACATCTGCTGCTTTGGGTCACACAAAAAGACTGAATTTAAATACAACACAGAACGAACATACAGTATCAACAGCTTCATAAATTGCAACACAAAGTTTGTAGTGTATTGCATAGTATGTGTCTGTGGCAAAATATACATAGGGAGTACCATCAGACCTCTAAAGGAGAGAATTCAGGAAAATGTACGCGCAATTAAGAATAATAACATCCAATATCCTCTAGCAGTACATTATAACAAAACTCATGGAACAAATGACCTACACAAGTTGGTTTTTCATGGCATTGAGAATGTTGACTTGGGCCCCAGAGGTGGGGATAAATTGTCCCACCTACGGAAAAAAGAAATCCTATGGATCATAAAGTTACGGGCAGTGGAGTGTGGTATAAACATTGTTAAGGATCTTCATGAATTTCTTTAAATGACAGACACCCACAAGCTTCTGCCCTGTATCAAACAGGGCCATATATCTATATATAAATCCTTTCAATACTAAATACGATAGAGGCCAATGCAAAGAAAAATATTGACTAAATGTATACAAATGTGGATCATAATATATGTATAGATCAATAGTTGGGGTGTAACCTATTATACTTTTGATGTCTCTGTTGAACAGGGAGGACCTATGTCCTATGGTATTAATCATATATGTCCAATAACTGGAATAATTAATTCTCAAAATTTGTCTTATTCCTTGCTTTACCTGTTTTCGTAAGTCAATGTTTGAACAGTAAGTTTTTTAAATGTGAATACTGTTTCTTCGTGATTTTCCCCCTCATCCACATATTTTAACATAAGCTTTGTGTGTCTTTTACACATAGAATGTAATGGTGGATATGGAACTCTTGGCGCACGTCGTTTATGTTGGTGGAATGCTCCATTCATGACTACTGCCGCTTTTTGCAATGAAGCAATCACAATGACAAAATCGTTTATAGATCAACTTATGTCTTGATAGCTCATATCACGGCTTGGATACTCTTTTTTTCTTTCCTTTCTCTTTTCTTCTTCCTTTCTTTTTGCTGCTCAAATAATTCCAAATCGTGAAATATACACAGCCATCTCCATGGAGTCAGAGCTGAAAAGCGGAATAAACTTGCCACATTTTTAGCGTTTTCCGGTATATTCGAACTCTTCATCCAAAACACACTGTTAGTTGAAGGTTACATTTAATAAAAATAACATAGAGCAACCATGCTTTACAATGGCGGCCGCAGTACTAGTTAATAAAATACAAACCACAAAGGCCAGTCCTTTGTTTATGTTAATGGCCTGCTCGGCGTTCGAACATTACGTACTAAAAGCGGGACTCCTCAGCCGGCACGGCATTCCAGCAGGGATCACGAGCAGGCGCGATACGCAGCGGTTTCTTAAACAGCAGAGGTAAGGTTGCGCGGCGACTTTTAAGTAGAGCAACTGTGCTTAATCGCACGATAGGCACTTAATGCAGAACTTCACGTTTCAATGTGAAATGGACCTTTTCTCGATTTTTTATTCAGTTCGGTCCAATATATATAATGGCTGACGAACGAACCATGTAATTTTAAAGTAAGCCTGTAACTTTTTGAGAAATGAACAAAGAATGAAATGGTCGGTACGACCGTTTTTTTGTTTTTTATTAAAGAAAATAATGTGGCATCAACAGGAAGTTTAAGTTACATAATGGAGCTCCGTTGTATCAACACAATGATTGCTCATTGTTGTATTCTTTCTCTTCTTGCCTCTTGCAATCCTGGAATATTGACTTAAGCATACCATTGAATTATCAAGTCTCAATGGAACTTTAAAATTGTGACTTATGGATGGAATTGATTCACAGAATGGAATGTAGGACTCGAAAGAGGACAACTATTTCTAATATTGGAACCACAACTATCGTATTGTAGGTAAGGCGGAGTCTCTTAAATAATTACAAGAATGATAATTTTTAGATAACTTTTATAATGCGGAATAAGGATTCCCTAGAAACATGATTAAGGCGGTAAACCTGGATTCACTTTTCTTTCATAATAGCACTTGATGATATAATATAATCCCAATCATAAGGTGAATAAATTTCACAATATCTGATAGTGGATCAGATTACATAGATATAACCTGAATCAATTCCGATTGGTGTACATTTTTAATGAAGGATGGTATCACTTTCACAGAATTAGAAATAACAACCTATGCATGCGACATTATCCTGCGGAAAGGAAATTGGAACTTTTTTATTTGGAACATCTTACATTTGCTCATGAGACACATCGTCAAAAGTACCCTCCTAATTAGAGACCTTTGGACAAACGATTATAGAGGTAAGAATCATCTCGGGTGCACGCTATTTTGCACCTGTTAATGGGTCTTATGGAACATGTTTTTTAACATTCCTATTAATTGGAAATGAGTCACATAAAGTGGAATGAAATGCCCGAAACTGTTCGGTTCACACTTCGCCTTAATTCTCTTTATTTGATCGCCTTTTCTAATCCTCTCACTTAACCACAGATAATTTTGGTCTATTCTCTTTCCACCAACATAGATAGATGGTCCCTGGGAGACCTATCTCACAAGGGTATATTTGTTTTTTCGTTTTTTTGTTTTCATGCTTTCGGATGAGATTATTATTTGGTTTGTTTTATGCACAATGATTGGTTTGACAAGTTTGAGTCACCAAAAACGATGCATGCTCACTTGAAGTACACCAATGTGACAACATGATTGGCACGAATGATTTCCCGATGGTGATGTATGATCATTTCACTTGCAGCCTTGAAAAAGCCCTGTGGGCGAAACGCGCGTCGGCTGCTGTCTTCTTCTTGTGAAATTATGAAATTAAAAACAGACGTCAACCTATGAAGATTTGCTTGGACTATTCACTTGTTTCTCTTAAATTCCTTTTTGGATTACAAGTATACAGGGTGCTGAAATCGTAGAGACTATTTGGAGCGATATTTACATTATTAATTTTGGAAACAATGATATTGGTGTGCTCAGGTATTTTGTGTTTACCCGTCCTAACTGCTGTTAGTCCAGTGTAGTCCCAGCGATTCCCAAGGCCCCAGGCCTTACCACTGTTCGTAAAGTGATACTTATACCACTTTTTTGATATATGGTTTGAGTGGCCACCAGCCTCATCCATAACTGTGCAACTTTCATATGTTAAACTGTGCTTTTGTTTAAACGCTTGTGCTTCTATACTCATAAAGAGTACAGGGGATTATTCTAGTAATAAATACATATCTTTTTATAATATATAACTTGTGTGGTGTCCTTTCATTTGATATTACAGGATTGCATATGGGAAAACAGCTGGCTTCACATGCCCTCTTGAGTTTAGCCTGAAGGCTGCTTTGTCCATGCTACCATTAGGATAGCTTGTCCATAAGGTTGACTTACAACCACCACCATAAGGGATTGTTTGGACTGATACAAGGTGCCCACAGAACTGTGGACATCATACATCAGGCCAACTTCTCACATTGGTGTGCAGCGGTTGGGATTTGAGCTTGCTGTTGTTTTACCATTGCAATCTTTTTATCAAATTGAAAGATCACATTAAGTACCATAGGTACATATAAACAAAGCTTACATATTTAAGTTCTACTGAACTTAGTAGTTGTAGATCAAAGGGCTTAGCACACCCTGCCTACAACTCACTAGCAAGGTTCCAGTAGGAAAACACTTAGTGTAGGTAAGTGCATCACTTACACCTCACTAGAGACATGTCTGGCACAGGTGAAGCTTCCAGCTCTCTGCCTGTGACAGGTGGCCTTACCAAGGCACCTTCCAGCTATGACAAACTCAGCCACAAGGACTTGAGTGCCTTGTGCACTACAAGGAAGCTGAAAAAGGGTCACAACCCTACCATTCCAGCCCTGATAGCCATCCTAGAGAAGGATGATCTTGAGAAAGCTAGTGCAGTTCCCTCTGGTAATTTAGGAGAAGGAGTGAACCCCCCAGATACTAAGAACACCACCCCAGAGGCAAAAGATGAGGAGGTGAACCCAGAACCAAATGATTCAGATAACTCAGATCAGGATCAAGGGGATATCCAGGTACCAATTGGGAGGCTTAACCAAACCAACTTGGACCTACATGGAAATGGAGAGGGCCAGCACCTCCCCAGATTCCATAGCATAATACTCCCAGGCAATAGAAGAGAGAGATCTCCTTCCAGGGAATCTCACCTTTCTAGTGCCTCAAGGGAATCTCAAAGGGGAATGAATTCCCCCCAGAGAAAAGAGCATAAGGCCAGAATGAGAGCTGTCAAATTCCAGATAGAGAGGGAAGAGATAGCCCTGGCCCAAGCTAAACGTGATTTAGCAAGGGAACAAAGACTGTGTGGGGAGATACCCACTGGTGGCAGCATTATTCCTAAAGAGAAAGACAGGTCCTATGATAATAGAAACCTGACAAAGATTGTGCCCCCCTACAAGGAAGGGGATGACATCCACAAATGGATGACTGCTCTGGAGAGAGCCTGCATGGTACAGCAGGTTCCTCAAGAACAGTGGGCAGCAATCTTATGGTACTCCTTTTCTGATAACGGGAGGGACAAGCTCCTCACTGTTAGACCTCAGGATGCTAAAAACTACTCTGTCCTGAAGAGTGCTCTTATTGATGGGTTTGGCCTAACCACTGAGCAATACAGGTTGTTGTTCAGAGATACCCAAAAAGCTCAGACTCAGGACTGGACTGATGTTGTTGATTGTGCCACTAAGGCTCTAGAGGGTTGGTTGCAGGGAAGTAAAGTCTCAGACTACCCAGGGTGGAAACAAGAAGAAGAAGAATGATGGCCCAAAGAAACCTTGGTGCAATAACTGTAAATCAACCTCTCATTGGGGTAGTGAATGCACCAAGAAAAACCAGTCCCTACCACTGCAGCCCCTAAGGCATCTGCACCCCCTAGTACAGTCAGCAGTGGAGGTACAAACCTCAAGGGTATAGTGGGGTTGACCCTGGGTACTGAGATGGAGTCTGGCCTAGTCAGAATCCCTACTCAGGCAGTTCTGCTATATGATGTGGACATGTCTGTGTCCACTCCTATGAGTCCCAATACTTTGGGCAAATATAGGCAGGCGCCTTTAATCAATGAGAAACTGGCTCAGGCCTACAGGGACACATGTGCCAGTGTCACTATGGTGACACCTAACGTTGTGGACCCTGGACAAATCATACTAGGTGAGAACTACCTAGTGACCAATGCTAGCAATGCCACTACTACACATAGTTTGGCTGTTGTTAAATTCTCCTGGGGAGGGGTAACGGGCCTCAGGAAAGTTGTTGTGAGTGCAGACCTCCCAGTTGACTGTCTTTTGGGCAATGATCTAGAGGAATCCTTATGGTCAGAAGTGGAGTATAGGACTCATGCAGAAATGCTAGGGATTTCAGCACATGTCCTTGCTGTAACCAGGTCCCAGGCCAAGAATTGCCTACCTGAACCTGTGGTGGATCTTGAAACAATAGACCAACCACAATCCAAGAAAAAGAGCAAGAGGGTTAAGGCAGGGCCTTCCCACTTGCCCCAGGTTGAGGATCAGCCCTCTCAGGAGGATGGTTCTGTGAACCCAGAGGAGACTGTCCTGGAAGAGCTTGAACCTGATCAGGTTGAGTTTCTGGGGACAGGGGGACCCTCAAGGGCAGATCTGGGGCAGGCTCAGTTAACTTGCCCTTCTCTTGAACCCCTCAGACAGCAAGCTGCTGCTGAGGCGGCTGGGAATGCTCAAGGTACCCATAGAGTGTATTGGGATGATGGGCTCCTTTATTCAGAGGCTAGAGACCCCAAGCCTGGTGCTACCAGGAGGTTGGTTATACCTCTGCAATTTAGGGGCTTCCTTCTCACCTTGGCCCATGATATTCCCCTTACAGGACACTTAGGCCAGAAAGAGACTTGGGACAGACTTGTACCCTCGCTTTTACTGGCTTCACATGTCAGAGGATACCAAGGAGTTTTGTCGCTCCTGTGACACCTGTCAAGCCAGTGGCAAGTCAGGTGGTACCACAAAGGCCCCCCTTATACCACTACCTGTGGTGGGGGTGCCCTTTGAGAGAGTTGGGATAGACATTGTTGGACCAATGGATCCCCCAACAGCATCTGGGCACAGATGTATCCTGGTGGTAGTGGATCATGCCACCAGGTACCCAGAGGCAATTCCCCTGAGGACCACAACAGCTCCTGTTGTGGCAAGAGCCCTACGTGGAGTATTCTCCAGAGTGGGCTTTCCAAAGGAGGTCCTTTCAGACAGTGGTACCAACTTTATGTCTGGATACTTAAAAGCAATGTGGAAAGAGTGTGGAGTAAACTATAAGTTTACCACACCCTACCATCCACAGTACAATGGGCTTGTTGAAAGGTTCAACACGACCCTAAAGGGAATGATAAAAGGGTTACCTGAAAAGCTTAGGCGAAGATGGGACATCCTTTTACCCTGCCTGCTCTTTGCTTACAGAGAGGTCCCACAGAAGGGGGTTGGCTACAGCCCTTTTGAACTTTTGTTTGGCCACCCTGTGAGGGGTCCATTGTGTCTTGTGAAGGAAGGATGGGGTTACCTCTCAAAAAGCCTACTCTTGATATTGTGGACTATGTACTTGGTCTCCGCTCCAGGATGGCAGAGTATATGGAGAGAGCAACCAAAAACCTGGAGGCCAGCCAAGAACTACAGAAAGCTTGGCATGACCAAAAGGCTTTTCTGACTGAGTACCAGCCAGGGCAGAAGGTGTGGGTGTTGGAGCCAGTGGCCCCAGCAGCTCTCCAAGACAAATGGTCTGGACCCCACACCATACTTGATAAAAAAGGGAGAGGTCACCTACTTGGTGGACCTTGGCACCCCTAGGAGCCCCCACAGGGTGCTCCATGTAAACAGATTGAAGGCATATGTGGACAGGGCAGACATGGGCTTGCTCATGGCAACAGATGGGGAACAGGAGGAAGAGAGTGACCCTCTCCCAGACTTGTTATCCCAAAACCCTGATGATGGTTCAGTGGATGGTGTAGCCTTGGCAGGCAGCCTCTCTGACCAGCAACAGATGGACTGCAGACAGGCGTTGCAGGTCCATAGACATATGTTTTCTCTTACACCCAGTCAAACTAACTGGTACACCCACGAGGTGGACACTGGTGACAGTCTGCCTGTGAAGAATAAAATCTACAGGCAACCTGACCATGTCAGGGATTGTATAAAGGCTGAGGTGCAGAAAATGCTTGAACTTGGAGTTATTGAGCCATCAGAGAGCCCCTGGGACAGCCCAGTAGTCCTTGTGCCAAAACCTCATACCAAAGCTGGAAAGAGAGAAATGAGATTTTGTGTGGACTATAGAGGTCTCAATGCTGTCACTAGGACAGATGCTCATCCTATTCCAAGGGCAGATGAGCTCATAGATAAGTTGGCTTCTGCCAAATTTCTGAGCACATTTGATCTTACAGCTGGCTATTGGCAAATCAGGTTAGCTGGGGAGTCCAAGGCCAAAACAGCATTCTCAACCCCCAGTGGACATTATCAGTTTGTGGTAATGCCCTTTGGCTTGAAGAATGCACCTGCCACTTTCCAAAGGTTGGTGAATCAAGTCCTTGCTGGGTTGGATGACTTTTGTGCAGCATATCTAGATGATATTGCTGTCTTCAGCTCCACCTGGGAGGATCACCTGATCCACCTGAAGAAAGTTCTGGAGGTCCTGCAAAAGACAGGCCTGACTATCAAGGCTACCAAGTGCCAGATAGGGCAGAGCAAGTTGTGTACCTGGGCCACCTAGTAGGTGGGGGTCAGGTTCAACCATTGAAGAGCGAGATACAGGCCATGCAGGACTGGGCTCCTCCAACTACCCAGACACAAGTCAGAGCCTTCTTGGGCCTGACTGGGTATTACAGGAAATTTGTGAAGAACTATGGGTCCATGGTGACACCATTGAATGATCTGACATCCAAGAAGATGCCTAAAAAGGTTCAGTGGACAGTTAGCTGTCAGAAGGCATTTGATGACCTGAAGAAGTCCATGTGCTCTGCACCTATCCTGAAGAGTCCTGACTACTCCAAACAGTTCATTGTCCAAACAGATGCTTCTGAGTTGGGGGTGGGAGCTGTGCTGTCACAACTTAATGTAGATGGTCAAGACCAGCCCATTGCTTTTATTAGCAGAAGGCTGACCCCTAGAGAGAAACGTTGGTCAGCTATTGAGAGGGAGGCCTTTGCTGTGGTTCGGGCCCTGAAGAAGTTGAGACCATACTTGTTTGGCACTCACTTCCTAATTCAGACAGACCATAAGCCCCTCTTGTGGCTTAATCAGATGAAGGGTGAAGATCCCAAACTGCTCAGGTGGTCCATTTCCCTACAAGGGATGGACTTTACAGTGGAGCAGAGACCAGGGACTGACCATGGCAATGCAGATGGTCTCTCCAGGTATTTCCACTTAGAACATGAAGGCTTATCTGGTCAAGGTTAAGTTAAATGTCCCTGCGTTTGGGGGGGGGGGGGTTATGTAGGAGAGTAGGGTCTGCTTTCCTATGGTCACCCCAATTTTTGCTTTTTGCTTCACTGGTTTTCGACTTAATGTGGCTGTGGGCCTGCTAATCAGACCCACAGCCTGCTGTTCTCTCTCTAAATTAATATCCATGTACTATAGGAGTGGAGTGGTGTGGCTCACTGGTTAGAGGCGGCAGACCCGGGAGCAGAGGACGGCCCGGGACCAGGGTTCAATTCCCGACGCGGCAGGGTCTTGGACCAGGGTCAGCGGACTCGATAATTCTCGCCTCAGTGCCTACTCTAACTAGGGATCACACTCGGCAACTCTGGGCATTAGCTTGCCTCATCTCCACAACGGCCCCCCACATACGCCGGGGATGCCTGGTTTCACCTTGGAGATACCCAGTAGGGACCATCTCACAGGGAAAGCCAGGACGGGTTCCCCAGTGGTCTATAGCGCAGAGATACTCCTTCGGGAGTCGATTCTAGCGCGTTAGAAACCCACAATTATTTAATTAATTAATTAATTAATTAATAGGTACATCACCAATTTGGTACTGGACACCTTATCAGCCCCTGTACAGTGCACTATAGGTGCCATGGGCATTGGTGCATCCAAGGCCTACCAGGGGCTGCAGCATATCTTTTGCCACCCCTGGCTGGCCATTCAAATCGACACAACTGGCTGATCACTCAGCTGGGGCAAGGTGGTGTAATCACCCCTTGCTTAGATATAGTATACCTATATCTAAACCTATATCTGGACACATATATACCTATAAGTCACTCCTATGGCAGGCCTTAACAATCCTGGAGGCAGAGTACTTGGTTTTATGTGAGATGGTTCTCTAGCATGAGCTGAGCCTGTCTGCAGCGTTCAGGACCATTTCCTTACTGCTGTTCCAGGATATTGCCATACCATATACTCTTAAGTGCATTATAATCCTGGCGGTTATTGCTAACTTTGGTTTGGCTTTATCAAAACATGTCGTGTAAGGTGTCATACACTTTGGAATACTACCCCCTCGCCAGTTCTGGCAACGGGGGTAGCATTCCACCCTTCTAGAGGGAGAAGACATGTTACTTTACTTAAAACGCGGTTAATCCTAACCAGAGCCTCAGCATCACAAAATGGATGCTGCTGCCCCAACACAAGTCTGACCTCCTGCTGCTGACCGAAACCTAGCAGGGGAGGCCTGGACATAGAGTTTCCTGTCACAGGGAGGTGCTACACCACCCCAGACAGGAGATAGTGGATTGGAGCAGGGAGGGTTGAAAGAAACTAGACACTGCCTGGGGCACACAAGGTGTCCCATGCAAAATCCAGTCAAACTGGTTCTGGAGCACTCCAGCCCCAGCTCTGGCGCGAAACTGGACAAAGGAAAGGGGTGTAACCACCCCCTTCCTGATCCCACCCATAGGAGGGACCTAGCAGGTAATCCAGCCCCTTGATTTGGAATAAAGGTAGGAGCTGTGCCAACGCACATCAGATTATCCTGACTGAAACTTATGAAACGAAACTCTGGACCCTTCGACATCCTACTCGACGTAGAAGACTGAAGAATCTCCCTTGTGGTCAAGGAGTGACCACCCTGTGCAAACAGGCACCATCCAGCGCCCAACGGTTTGCTTTGTGGCAGTTCCCGCCGGAACTCGAGCAACAAAGATCAACAAGACCCAGCGTTCCTGCCTTCCACCAGCCCGATCCACAGTCCCGGCGAATCTGAGACCCGTGGAGGCGACCTGAAGCGTGGGGCCGGCCATCTTGGAAAAACTATGAAGTGCTGACCGTGCAGCTCCCGAGGCACCCTCGAAGCTGAGGATTGGGGTTTGAGAAGCCCCAGCCCCGAGCAGCTTGTGCACCGAAGATCTCCCCTCCACACTCACCGAGTGCTGCGTGGGACCCTTTTGCATTTTCCTGCTCCACGCGTTGGTCCGGTCGCTTGCCCGTTGGCTAGCGGCCCCAGTACCGACAAACCTTTGAATTTGCTCTGCTAGTCTGGTTGCTCCAGACTGGCCCTCGCTCCCCTGAAAAGGAGCAACCTCTCTGACCTTGCTGGTCCGAGAAAGAAGCCATCTTCCAATCCTGCGTGGGTTGCCTTTGCCAAGCCCTGTTGACTCCAATCCGGAAACAGACATCGCCGACAGCGAGAGCCTTTGTGGGACAGCTCGTGATTCGATCCTGGTCATCCTCGATGCCCCCGAGTCCACGTGGCAGCGGAGACAAGCTTCCTGTCAACCACCTGATTGCGCCCGACATCGCCTGGTTCCTTCCTGGTTCCTTCCTGGTCACTGGCTAGTGACCCAGACTCTGTCCGCTCTGCTTTCAGGTACTCTACATCTTCGATCCACTCTTGGATCCAACCGGACTCTTCCCTCCTGGCCGCCTGCAGCATCTTCATCTCCAGGCTCCATAGAACTCCACGACGAAACCCGACACACTTTGGCACCTATGCACCCGCTTCCTGTGGGTGAGGTAACGATTGAACGCCGGTGCTCCTGTAGTGGTTTACACCTCTAGTGTCCTAGTTTAAAAGTGGCTAAGTTCTAGTCCAGTCGGAAGGCTTCTAAAACAGTAACGTTGTAACTTTTACGCACCATTGACTTTGCATTGGTGCATGCGTGTGCTTTTAGCGCTGCACCCAAGTCCTGCGGGCTACTCCCGTCCTAACTGCTGTTAGTCTAGTGTAGTCACAGCGATTCCCAAGGCCCCAGGCCTTACCACTGTTCGTAAAGTGATACTTATACCACTTTTTTGATATATGGTTTGAGTGGCCACCGGCCTCATCCATAAACGTGCAACTTTCATATGTTAAACTGTGCTTTTGTTTAAACGCTTGTGCTTCTATACTCATAAAGAGTACAGGGGATTATTATAGTAATAAATACATGTATTTTTATAATATATAACTTGTGTGGTGTCCTTTAATTTGATATTACAGGATTGCATATGGTAAAACAGCTGGCTTCACATGCCCTCTTGAGTTTAGCCTGAAGGTTGCTTAGTCCATGCTACCATTAGGATAGCCTGTCTATAAGGTTGACTTACAACCACCACCATAAGGGATTGTTTGGACTGATACAAGGTGCCCACAGAACTGTGGACATCATACATCAGGCCAACTTCTCACATCGCTAAATTGCGATTCTTTGCATTTAAGGAATCTCAAATTGAGATTCCTTAAATGCAATGCATGAAAGTGAAAAAAATAGCGAAATCGCTATTAGGGCACGCAAATTACCATGAAGTACAACTTCGTGGTAATTTGCAAAAACTTTTTAAAATACACTAAAGTGCAATTTTCAAAGTTTCATGTTGTGCACACACATGCCCTAAGGGCATGTGTGTGTGCAACATATGTGCACACATCAAGTTTCAGGGGTGCAACAGGGTGTCCTTTGGACACCCCTGCACCCTTGAAATCGCAATCTCAATTTGCGAATCGCTAATTGCGATTAGCAAATTGAGATTGTCTTCCCATTCATTCCTATGGGCCTCTAGGCCCATAGGAATGAATGGGGAGATATTCCTTAATTGCCACTCGCAATTTGCGGTGTGCGTGGACTGGCGCTTGGCTGGCGGTGTGGGTGGATTGTGGCTTGGCTGGCAGTGTGCGTGGACTTGCGCTTGGCTGGCCATGTGCGTGAACTGGCGCTTGGCTGGCAGTGTGTGTGGACTGGCGCTTGGCTGGCGGTGTGCGTGGACAGGCGCTTGGCTGGCGGTGTGCGTGGACTGGCGCTTGGCTGGTGGTGTGCGTGGACTGACACTTGGCTGGCGGTGTGCGTGGAATGGCACTTGGGTGGCGGAGTACATGGATTGGTGCTTGCCTGGCAGTGTGTGTGGACTGGTGCTTGGATGGCGGTGTGGGTGGACTGGCGCTCGGCTGGCGGTGTGGGTGGACTGGCGCTCGGCTGGCGGTGTGTGAGTAGTTACTTTCTGTTGGTCACTACACACACTGCTAGCTGAGCGCCACTCCACGCAGTCCATCACTTTGTGTAGTTCCTGTGTCAGGAATGTGGGCGTGTGAAAGTGATGGGCCCTTGAATTGCGCTGTCTGCTGGTGTGAGTGTTGTAATGTGATGGGCCCGCAACTGGCGGTGTGAATGTTTTGTATGTGTCACACGTATGAAAGGTGTATGAATGGCCTGTAAAGAGGTTGGTGCCTTGACGTGGCTTTACAGCTCACGAGCTATGAGTCAATGGTTCAGTTTCTCGTCCTTTGAATTATTAACAGTGCATTTCATTTTTGTGAAATGACTTGCTAATACAATTGTACATACTGAATCATCACTCACCCTTGTGCCAAATCCAACCAGTATGTGTGTGTGCTTGAGGATTAGATGGCTGTGCAGTAATATTTGTCTTTTTTCTCTTTCTGAAGCAGGGTGTACCTTGTCCCTTTTCTGTGAATGTTGTAATGTGTTGGTTTTGTGCCTGGTGGTGTGAATGGTCTTGTGTGTATCAGGTATGAAAGATGCATGAATTGCCTGTAAAGCGGTCATGCCTTGTCATGGCTTTACAGCTCACGAGTTGCGAGTCACTGGTTCGGTTTTAATGCATTTAATTATTGACAGTGCATTTCATTTTTTGAAATCTCTTGTTAATAAAATGTTATGTACTGAACCATCACTTGCCCTCATGCCAAATCCAACCAGTATGTTTGTGTGTTTGAGGAATAGATAGCTGTGCTGGAATGTTTGTCTTTTGAGTCTCTCTGTCAAGGTGTGCATTCCATCAATGAATAACCTACCAAATGTAGATATTATTGTTAACCCATGGTAGTACATGACGATGTCTCTTTTGTGAATTCCAACTTATTTCTTTTTCTACAATGTCCTGCAAACTTAAAAATGTCTGTCACAATTTCCATGTAATATTGTGCCAAAAATCTCACGCTACAGAAATGAACACAATTATGTCAAAACAATTTGGTTTTGCAAGGGAGGTCACCTGGGTTTTTGTCCCGTGCTCGACGGCCATCTAGGGAAACCTACTAAACCCACACACTTCTGAAAAGTAGACACCTGGGGCCTTTCAAGGAGGTATGGTTTGCGTGGATCCCCCAACGTTCCCTTACCCAGAATCCCTTGCAAATCTCAATTGTAGCTAATAAAAAATCTGTTTTTCACACATTTTCGTGCGGGAAAGCGTGGCATCACTGGGCTCACACAAATTTCCTACCACCGAGCATTTCCCCAGGTCTCCCGATAAAAATGGTGCCTCACTTGTATTGGAGGCCCAAGTACCCGCGACAGGCAAGGGCCCAAAACGTAGTGAGGCGACTTCAAAATTGCCTATGTCAAAATCACCTGCTTTTGCAAGGGGGGTCACCTGGGTTTTTGGCCCCGTGCTCGACGGCCATCTAGGGAAACCTACAAAACCCACACATTTCTGAAAAGTAGACACCCGGGGGCTTCCAAGGAGGTATGGCTTGCGTGGATCCCCCAACATTTCCTTACCCAGAATCCCCTGCAAACCTCAATTTTAGCTGAAAAGAAATCAGTTTATTCACACATTTTTGTGTGGGAAAGCGTGGCATCACTGGGCTCACACAAATTTCCTACCACCCAGGGTTCCCCCAGGTCTCCCGACAAAAATGGTGCCTCACTTGTGTGACCACGTTGTGTTTGGCACTGTTTCCTGTCGCAGGCACTAGGCCGACCCACACAAGTGGGGTACCATTTTTGTCGCAAGATTTTGGGGAACGCAGGGTGGAAGGAAATTTGTGGATCCACGCAGATTCCAGAACTTTCCACCACAGAAATGTGGAGAAAATGTGTTTTTTTGTCAATTTTTTAGGTTTGCAAGGGATTCTAGGGCAGTCAAGGGACCCCATCCTGGATTCCCCTGGGTGTCTAGTTTTTAAAAATGTATAGGTTTGCTAGGTTTCCCTAGGTGCCGGCAGAGCTAGGGTTTAGAAACTACAGCTAGGCACTTTGCCAAAAAAGGGTCATTTTTCACTGCGTAATTGAGGTGTGACCACGTTGCGTTTGGTGCCATTTCCTGTCGCAGGCACTAGGCCGACCCACACAAGTGGGGGTACCATTTATGTCAAAAGACTTTGGGGAACGCAGGATTGAAGGAGATTTGTGGATCCACGCAGATTCCAGAACTTTCCACCACAGAAATGTGGAGAAAATTTGGTTTTTTGACACTTTTTTAGGTTTGCAAGGGATTCTAGGTAACAGAACCTGGTGGGAGGCAGTCAAGTCACCCCATCCTGGATTCCCCTGGGTTTCTAGTAAATGTATAGGTTTGCTAGGTTTCCCTAGGTGCCGGCAGAGCTAGGGTTCAACAACTACAGTTAGTCACTTTGCCAAAAATGGGTCATTTCTCATCTCGAAATTGAGGTGTGACCACGTTGCGTTTGGCGCCGTTTCCTGTCGCGGGCACGAGGCCGACACACACAAGTGACGTACTGTTTTTATCGGGAGACTTAGGGTAATTTAGATTTGTAAATCAACTGTTATTACCTATTGAGTTTTCATGCATTTCTCCCTTCCAAATGAAAGACATTGTGTAAAAAATAAGTCATTTTGAAAAATGACCAATAATTCCCATGCTAGTCTGATTTGAAAATGTGCAAATATATACTGTTTCTAAACTCTATAATTAGTACCCAATTCAGAAATACATAGGTGTCTTTCATACCGATTTTTCCCTGCATACATTTTTCCAGAATAATTGCTCTATACCCGGTACATAAAAAAATACCATTGCAAGTTGCTGCTCAGTTTTTGGCTCTGGGTTCGTCGGATTCTTGGTAAACATACAAATCCTATATATCCTCACAACCAGGAAGGAACAGCGGATGTAACGGTATATTGCTTTCAAAGAGCTGTCATAATTACAAGAAGTTACAGGGGGAAACGTTGAGACAAAAGGCTGTTTTTTTCAACTAATTTTCAATTTTTCCAATATTTAACCGTTACTTTCTATAAATAAACCTTCATGGATTTAGACTAATGACCCCTTTCTGAATTCAGAATTTTGTCTATGTTTCAAAATTGTAGAGCATTCCAGGATCCATTATTGCTTTTATACTCATTTTTACCATTACCTGGAAGGAGATTGAAAGCACTAAAAATAGCAAAAATAGGCTATGTCCCAGACAAATGCCAAAACTGTGTGAAAAATGTTGGTTCTCTGACAAAAGACTATTATTCCCTAAAAGCTGGGGAAATTTTGGTTTCAGCCCCACAAACCATTTTTTGATAAAATGTGCAGGGAAACACCCAGAGGCTTTCATTTGAAGCCCATTTTTCCAATTTTTCTGAAAAAAACCAAAACTTCTAATGTATTTTGCGTAATTTCTGGGACCCCTCTAAGGGAATCCACAAACCCTGGGTACCTTTAGAATCCCCATGATGTTGGAAGAAAAGGACGCAAAATTGGCGTGGATAACTTAAGTGGTAAAAATGTTACAGGGGCCTAAGCGCGCACTACCCCAAATAGCCAAAAAAAGGCTTAGCACAGGAGGGGAAAAGGCCTAGCAGCGAAGGGGTTAAGAAGGATGAAGTCAATACGACTGCTACGTAACCCATTGTTATTGGTGTGCGAACCCTGCTTATCGGAGTTGGTTCACCCGTTTGCAGCCCTAACCCTCCTGTTCCATGCAAAACACTTTTAATTGCAGAACTGCCCCTGTCCATTCTTTAGTTGGAGAAAGATCCAATGGTGGAATATTCCACTGGGCATCCTCTAAATTGAGATTAACATCGTTATCATCAAGGGGTTCAAAGGAGCAGTTAAAATCGCCAGCAATGATCAAATTGTGTGCACCTCTATATTCATTTAAAAACATATCTAGAAGATCAACAATGGGAGAAGCTGTCCCCCTTGCATCACCCTAGCATAAACATTAATAAGCAACAAATCGGGAACATTTACCATCTGTAATCTGATTATCAAAATATCCCCGCTGTCAATATACAATTCCCCAAACCTGTCTCACCCATGTTGTGAGGCCTCCCTTCGGTCTTCCCCTCTGACCCCCTTGCACTTTCTTGGAAAAATTTATATAGCCCTGTCGATGTACATGATCCATAGCACAGGTTTCCATGGAAGCTCAATATATCATGGCTTTCAATAAAAATAGGCCAATTTGATTAAGAAATCTTTTATATTAACCCTGCTATATTCCAGGAAGCTAGTTTAAATCCTTTAGTGGGGTAGAAATTATTTCCACTGCACAGGGAGTGCTGGTTGGGATTTACTTCGCTTAGGTCGGTAACCCCTACATATAAGGGAAATACTTGTGAGTGGAGGACTACATTCCCCAACCCCGCACATCATATTATCAACCGAGGTTCTCTCCCTGCTATGAACAATTAGTGGGGTTGATACAGAGACTCCGAAATTATGGATGCCTGTTACACGTTCAGCCACACCCGATGTCTGACATTGAGGTGTTACTGAACTAGTTAGTGCTGGTGTTTAGTCCAAGTCAATCTATATCCTCCAGAGTAGAAAATACTTTGAATCTGTTCCTACGGGAATCTCATAATTATAGGGGCCTGTTACCAGATCTGAGTCCCTTAAATTCTTGTATTCTAACCCAGGTGGATGAATACAAATATTTGGGCATCCTATTAGACCGCCAATTAAAGTACAAACACCATTTAGACCATGGGAACTCAAAAGCAAAACAACTTCAATTCGCCTTCAAAACTATACAATAAAAACTGAGCGGAAGCTCTACTGGTCATTTGCTAAAGGTCATAGCAGCAAAATTCTTGCCTTCAATCACATATGGCTCGGAAATGATGGCCACCAAGGACTCTACTTTGTTAAACCTTGCCCAATCAAGATTGTTTAAAAAACTTTTTTCCATTCCCCGACATATTTCCCAAGCACAAATACTCCTGGAATATGGTTTAACAAATCAGATTCCGGCTAGACAAGGGGTCTTGGCCAAATATTACTGGCGCATGAGGGATGCTGAAGAGAACACGCTTGCCCACCTCTGTTGGGAAGAGGTCGAAAAACAGGCCAGGCAGACCAATTCCACGTGTAAGTCTCTTAGGCAAGCACTACAATCGCTAAATCTGGAAGAAGCTTGGCATTCACCAATGACATATTCTGCTTTTAAACGAATCACCAACAAAGTTGTCAAACAAACATCGCTGCAAATAAATAAAGGATTAGTGGCTGGCAAAAGCCATGCCTGGTTCGTGATGCCAACTTACAACCAACTGAAACAACAATCCTATTTACAAGAATGTTTCAGGGACCACTACAAGAGGAAACTAAGTCTATTGAGGTTGGGGTGGTTCCCGAGCAAAGACCTTACCCCTACTTGGCTACGGACCTGGCCAACTTCGGATTGTCGCCTCTGTAACAAGGGAGCAGAGTCGTTGCTGCATCTAATATGTATTTGCCCGGCCTTACAAAATCCAAGAAAGATCCTCCTGAAGTCACTCTTAAGAGAATTACAAGTCAAGACCTGCAGGGCGGCTGTGATAAAATGCCTTAGCGATACCTCAATACAACTTTCCTGTAAAACCGTAAAATTCTTGGCATTTGCTGCTCAAGAGATTGAAGAAAAGATGGCAGCATAAGAGGAACTGGGACTTATGTACTCCTCGCAGCTGGACAAAGACCCTCCCTTATCCTCCTTACAGTCACTTTTCTCCCCTCCAACTTTTTTGTTATTTTTACATATGGCAAGCATTTTTGAGACAAGAGGGTACAGTTACATCTAATCAAATATAAGCCCCTATTTGTGCAGCACCCCCCGTTATAACAGTCACTTGTAGGCTCCTACATCTCAACGAGAGGGCGACTGACTTACAAAAGTCCTACCCTTGTTTCTTTTTACTTTTGAACATTTAAAAACTCTCTCCCCATTTTCACTTATTATGCATATTTGTCCAAAATTGCTCAGGACATGGGGCTAGTAGTTGTTTTATGTTGTTCTATGATGATTTAAAGATGCTATTTTATGTTGTTTTATTCTGATTCAAAGATGTTATTGTATTATATGGTGGTAAGTCCCACCCTTTTATGATTTTAACAAATCAAATAAAGTATTTTACTACTCTCCCTGATATGAACAATTAGTGGGGTTGATATAGAGACTCCGAAATTATGGATGCCTGTTACACATTCAGCCACACCCGACGTCTGACATTGAGGTGTTACTGAAATAGTAGTGCTGGTGTTTAGTCCAAGTCAATCTATATCCTCCAGAGTAGAAAAGACTTTGAATCTGTTCCTACGGGAATCTCATAATTATAGGGGCCTGTTACCAGATCTGAGTCCCTTAATCCTACCCTTCCTCTTGCATGACCTACGAAGTTACGATAGAAAAACCTAGCGGGAGTATGTTAATATCATCCTGGCTTAGATACCCAGACCCTGCCCTATCTAGGATAGTCTGGACCAGGCGCGGGGACCTAAAGCTTAGAACCACACAGTCTCCTCTAAAGGCCTTCTGGGATTTGCCAACCCACGGAATTCTTCGCACCATTTTGAATTCACTAAATAATGGGGTACCCACCCCAAATCTAGAACTCAGCAGATGGACGGCCTTGTTCTTAAGTGATGACCAGTGTTCTTCGGCATGGGAAGGGAGCACTGGTGCATTTGTTAGTACAACTGTATAGGGGGTAGCTTCGGGTGGAAGATGTAAAGACAAACTAGTGCTCACGGCTCCCCCTTGTGACAGCACAGGGGCCTGGAGACCCACTAAGCCCCCTCTATGCGATGTATTAACATTAGATGGATGTATACCCAAAGGATTGACCGTGGGAGCCCTCTCACCACTATCAGGGGGCAAACGTCTACATTATTAACTGGTCTGGTTTCGATCGTGCTTCCATGTCTAGGTTCAGTCAGTCCCACTGGCGTAGCCTCGCTCGAGGGTTGGGGAATAGTGTATAGATACTGCTCAATTTTAGCCAATCGTTTATCTATACCAGTCAGTTTCGTCACTAGCGGATTTAACATGGCGGTGAGCTTTTCTTTAAACCTTTTTAAGAGGGCAATCTCTGGATTACTATGAGTCTGTGGGTCTGTGACCTTTGTTTATGTATCACCAGTGCCCAAAATAGCTGGCATCAGTACATCCTTAGGGCCACCTTCGCTGCCAGGTGGTACCGCCTTACGTTTCGCTACTTTGGAAGCCTGTTGCGTGGTTTTAGGCAATCCACGCACTTTCCTTTTTTAATAAATAGGTTCCCCACCAGGAACCATTGCGGACCTTTGCTGGCGGGTAAGTAAGTACCTTGGCCGGTGATCTGGGCGGTGTTGTTGAGGCACTATCTAAACTGACTACCGGGGTTGACCCATTTTGTTGGTGCACAGGGGAAATATAACTCGCTGGGGTGATACGATCAGCTACAACACCAGATTCCGATACAGAAACTGGTGGGGTTGTAGTGACTTCTATGGAGATCTTTTGGGGCTCTAGGGAAAGTCTCCTGTCAGTCATCTGGATCTCGTGTATTAACACGGACTCAACCCGTGACAGAAATGCGTCCAAAGTGCCCACAACTCCTGGCCCTCCACCCCTTGTGCTTAATCTTACTCATAGCTTCAAAAAGTCAACAGACTGATAATAACAAGAATAATACAAATGCAAGATTGCACAGAAAGCAAAAATAAATAAAGCTAATCAGCTTATGCTTTAACAGATGTAAATGGGATGGCCCAGCCCGGTCTCCTTCGGGCTCAGACGGGCCCGGGCTTCGCCCGTCAGGTCCTGTGCTGCGGGGGTAGAGGCAGCGGCGCTTTATGTGCCAAGATCATCCGGTGCCTCCCCCTCGTCGGGAACACCTGAGACAACTCGCATTGCTCCCTGGGCGTTGAGAGTTCAAGAGGGTGTTAACTGCGGGCAGTGCCGGGGGCTGAAGGTTTTCCAGTAACAGCAGTGCCTCCCTGGGTAGGCGTCAGGAGCAAGAAGAATATCGCCAGAGAACAGCCTGGGCAAGTACAGCAGGGACCCACACTATGGGGGGAGAGGCCGCGCTTGATGCGCCAAGATCATCTGGTACCTCCCCCTCGTCGGAAACACCGGAGATGACTCACGTTGCACCCTGTGCCTTGGAGTTCAACAGGGGTGAGGCGGGTGCCTCTCAGCTTTAAGAACACCGAGGCATAGGGTTGTTTTAAAGACGGGTGTGACAAGTGTATAGGTGGTGTTGCCTTCTTGGGCTATTTTAAGATTCAGTATTTAGTTTGTTTCTGTATTGGTCTTAAAACTAAATTAAACATGAGGGTTAAATAAATACAGTTTAGTAGTTCTAAACAAGTATGATATATTTTTTTAATAGGCATCAGGTAGGCGTCACGTCCCATAATTTAAACTTACTGTCCCCATTCGCTTAAGTGTATGTTAATAACAGTCCTTCTCATACTAAACCGGTATTTGCTGTTGTACCAACATCAACTCATGATCGATTATGAAAATATATACATAAATCAAAAGATTGCATTGTTTCTAATGTTTAATTTTAAAATATTTATAAAATAACCTATCACGAGTTAGACGCGTGGGTTTTGTATTACATTTATTGTCTTACTCGTGTAGATTTGACACCGGTGGCACATGCATTAATCTGAGTTTGCATACACCTGTATGGTGTAGTTCATCAAAGCGCTGAAAGCACGAAGGCGGATATAGGGAAATGTACCTCGAAACGCCAAGTTGTTAATTACACTACAAATACAAGCAAAGTGGTTTACCAGTTGAACGCTCATCACTAATATCGGTCGTGAAGTATAGATCGGAAGTTCATTTTCTGACGGAGCGACCCAGGCTACATACTGTTGTCTATACTAATAAAAAAAAACTACCGGTATAAACCGCTTGCAGCGCCTGGTGGGATTATATAGTAAGGTATGAGGCCCTACTTAAACACTATTTATTATCATTTAAGTGGAAGGATGCAGAAATGAATGGTTAATAATTTAGATATGTGCATAACAGCAAGAGAGATTTGTGGTACTTTATGTAGGAAGGTGGATATCTGACTATATGGTTACCCCAACTTTCTGCCTAGTGTTTAGCTGTTTTTTGACTTAGATGGCCGGGGATCGTGCTATTCAGGGAACCAGGCTATCTGCTCTCTCTGTAAAACGGACTCCATGTACTTTAGGTACATATCTAATTGGATATTGGATCACCTTGTGAGCCCCTGTATAGTGTACCAAAGGTACCCAGGGCATAGGTGCATCCAAGGCCTACCAGGGGCTGCAGCATGTATTATGCCACCCCTGGCTGGCCATCCAAACTGACACAACTGGCTGATCACTCAGCTTGGGCAAGGTTGTGTAATCACCCCTTGCTTAGGTATAGTATTCCCATACCTACCCGTATATATAGACACATATATACCTATAAGTCACTCCTATGGCAGGCCTTAACAATCCTGGAGGCAGAGTGCTTGGTTTTATGTGAGATGGTGCTCTAGCATGAGCTGAGCCTGTCTGCAGCTTTCGGAACCATGTCCTTATAGCTGTTCTATGATATGTCCATACCATATACTCTTAAGTGCATTATAATCCTCGCGGTTATTGCTAACTTTGGTTTGGCTTTATCAAAACATGTCGTGTAAGGTGTCATACGCTTTGGAATACTACTCCCCGCCAGTTCTGGTGGCGGGGGTAGCATTCCACCCTTCTAGTGGGAGAAGGCATGTAGTTGTACCTTCACCCGGTTAAAGTTAAACAGAGCCTCAGCATCACAAAATGGATGCTGCTTCCACAGACACGAGTCTGACCTCCTGCTGCTGGACGAAACTCCAGCAGGGGAGGCCTGGACAATAGGTTTCCTGCCTTGGGAGGTGCGAGCACCTCCCCAGACAGGCTCTTGTGTATTGGGGCAGGGTGGGTTGAATGAAATGAGACACTGCCTGGGGCACACAAGGTGTCCCATGCATAACCCGGTTCAAACCAGTTGCTGGGGCACTCCAGCCCCAGCTCTGGCATGAAACTGGACAAAGGGAAAGGGGTGTAACCATCCCTTCACTGGTCCCACCCATAGGAGGGACCTAGCAGGTAATCCAGCCCCTCAAATCAGTATATAGGTAGGAGCTGAGTCTAGAGACTTGAGATTATCCTGAACTGAAACTCTGAAACGAAACTCTGGACCTTCGACATTCTACTGCAACTAGAAGACTGAAGAATCTCTTTTGTGGTCAAGGAGTGACCACCTTGTGCAAACAGGCACCACCAGTAACTTGCTGGTTTGCTTCGTCGATGCTCCAGCCGGATCCCGACAACCTAGCAATGCAGCCTCTAAACTTCCAGACTTCTCTGACCCCGACCCACATCCACAGCAAAGCTGAGACTCGTGGCGGACACGAGAGACGTGGGACTGGACAACCTGTAGTACCTGCTTTCTGCTAACTGTGCAGCTTCTGAGGCGTCCTTGAAGTTGTGCATTGGGACCCGAGAAGCTCAAACCCCGAGCAGTAAGTGCACCGAAGCTCAGCCCTCAACACTTCACGATTGCCGTGTGGAGCCTGCGCCTGCATTTCTCCTCGACGCATCTTTGCGGTTGCTAGCCCGTTGGCTAGTGGCCCTCCTGAAGACATCACTTTGAATCAACACTGCTTGCCTGGTTGCTCTGGGCTTGCTCCTGCTTTCCTGTAACCGGGAAGCTCTCCAGACCTTGCTGGTCTGAAGAGAAGCCGATCTTCCTTTCCTGTGTGGGTTGCCTTTGCCAAGGCTTGTTGACTCCAATTCGGAAGCCGACACCGCCAACAGCGAGATCCTTCATCGAACAGTCCGTATCCAGCTCCTGGTCATCGTCGACGCCTACTGGTCCACGTGGCTGCAGAGAAAAGCTTCACTTCTTCACCTGATTGCATCTCGACATCGCCTGGTTCCGTCCTGGTTCCATCCTGGTCACTGGCTAGTGACCCAGACTCTGTCCCCTCTGCTTTCAGGTTCTTCACTTCCTCGATCCACCCTTGGATCCACCCGGACATCTGCCCCCGGGTCGCCTGCAGCATCTTCTTGCAGCTCTACATAGGATTCGACGACGAAACCCGACACGACTTGACACCTAGGCACCCGGCTTCCCTGGGTGAGGTAACTCCAGTACACCGGTGCTCCCGTGGGTAATAACTATCCAAGTGTCCTACTTTAACTGGGTTTTCCCGTAGTCCACCCGAAAAGTCCGACATCAACTAGTTTCTAAACTTTACGTTCCCATTGAAAGTCTATGAGAACCCGCGTGTGTGTTTAGACACTGCCCACGCATCCTGTGGGGCTCCTGCTTCCTAACCTTTGGTTACTCTGTGTAGCCCCACCGATTTCCAAGGCCCTAGGCCTATTTACCTGTCCTGAAGTGGTTCTTATACCACTTCTTTAGTATATGGTTCGTGAGGCCCCTAGAGCAGAATTGTATTTGTGCAACTTAACGTATGCTTATTAAGTAACGTGTGCTGTATCTCCAACTCTGGCCTCATAAAGAGTGCAGAGGGGTTGTGTTAGAAATAAATACAAATATATTTGATATATACCTTGTGTGGTGTCCTTTCATTTGGTATTCGAGGGGTTATTATTGGTAAAACAATTGGCTTCACATGCTCTCTGAGATATTAGCCTAAGACTGCTTTGACCATGCTACCACTAGGATAGCTGGTCTATGAGGTTGACTTTACAACCATCACCATAAGGGTTGTTTGGACTGGTGCAAGGTGCTCACTAGAATAGTGAACATCATATACCAGGCCAACTTCTCACACTTTACACATTCCACTTTTTATACTACTGAATGACAAGGACCATGCCTGCGCTAGAATTGTTCTATACTTTCTCAACTAGAATCCAACTTCTTTTAAAACTAATACCATACTCACAGTTGTGTCGGGCAGGACGCCGTCCTTTGCCTTCAATGTTTTCTTTACGATCTGTGTGAGCACTTCCTTATTAAAGTGGCAATTTTGTGTAACCGTGTGTGCTTTTTCATATGTATTTCATTTAAAAGTGATATTAGAAGTTTCATTTTTAACATCAACATTGCATTTCACCTACTTCAGTTATGCATGTTATTTCTCAAACACGTCTACTTCATTGTGAAATGTGTACGAGTTTATGCTGAGAAGCCGCCATATTATTCATTTATTTGTTTAGTTTTATTTTGGAGTTTTGAATAGCACGACTCATCATTTTGACCACTTCTGAGAGCTAAGAAAACAAGCATTTGCAATGCAATAGGATTTGCATTTTAGAAACTTTGACCTATTGCAAATGACAATGCCTTTTATTATTGCAGGTTTTTTAGACACATAAATAAAAGGCATTGTTATTTACAATGCCAATAGCTCAAAATCTCGCAATTGCGAGACCTATTGCATTGCAAATGCTTGTTGTACATGTGAGACTTTAAAAGTACTGAAACATGTTACATGATGTGAAGTCTTGGGTTGAATATTACATTTTCCCAATATAAATGGACATATGATGGCATGTTTGTCTCATCCATGTGACAGTACCACATATGGCAAAAGGTCTGTCCTGTGCTGCAAGTACATACCTCATAGACCTAGTCATCCGTAGTTTAATATCCCAACCATACATACATGTGTGCATATATCTCAAAGGAACAATCTCTCACTGACACACATGACAGCCCTTTCATAGTGGCTTTAGTCATAGTATGTAGTTTAAACCATTTTATCTGTCTCTATGGGTCTTGGGTTTCAAGTCAATTAAGCTGGCCAGGAGGGTGTGGGGTAACAATGCGCAAATTGTCTAGCCTTAAGTAGTTAACAATGCTTTGCACTAGTCTGTAAAGGCAATGAATGTGTACTGTTCCCGATAGTGACTAAAAGCATATGGTACTGTATGACTGTAACTGAATTTTGTTTTGGATTCACTGTTTTGGAAAACAATAAAAATATTTAAATTTAAAAAAACTTATGCTTTGCACTAATCTGAAATAGCTCACATTACAGAAAACTGTAGGAGGCCCCTTTATGGTAACTTATGATTCATGCTTGTGCTATTTGTAGTAAAATTATGTGTGACATCAATTCTGACAAACAAAAAGTTACAAAACCATTGTTTTTTCTTTCATTTCTTGTACCCATGCAGGCAAATGCCCATCAGAAGCGGTACGAATGATAAGTCATCACCAGGAAGGCGTGGACCTTGGGGGTCTTCAAGCAGCTCAGTGTCCGCTGCCAGAAAAGAAGGATCTACGATGCTGGACCCAAAAGTCATCTAAAGTCCAGCTCGTCCAGTCCTCCCAACGTGGAAGGTGTGCGCGCCGTACCCTGACCCCACTAATGGCCCGCATTCGTACGGTGGCCTAACCTGCGATTAATGGGCAGTTAAGGGCCCAACAGCAGCAACACTAGGGTAAGTTCTTATAAGAGTTTCACATCTTACATGACACATTTTTTGTTACAGCCAGGATTTTTCCTATCAACATTAAGGGTGATCCATGCCCAACACACAAGATGAGTTCTTGAAGGTGTATGTTTTGCACAATTTGTCTGATGATGTACTTTGTCTCTTGATATGTTGGCAATGATACCATCTGATTCCGGTTCAGAATCACTGAACTGTTCTGAGCAGACCCATGGCTGCACATATATATCATGTGGTTTTATGTCACGAGGGACAGTTGTGTCAACAGATCAATAGCGTTTATTTATTTCAGGTGTGATGCTATGCGCATTCTCTCTTGCTGGTGATGTAATGGTAGCCCTATTAGATATAATATAGCATACTAGGCACATATGATACAGTGGGTGAATCAAACATAACATTGTAAGTTGGGATTCTACACAAACAAGAGTGAGCATGTGATCTAAAATCACAAGTGACATCTGTATTCATGGCTACATTTAGGAATTAAAACATCTCCGAATTGGGATTATTGTGATAAGGCAAACAGTTTTTGTAGCAACAAGGACAGGAATGTGTACACATTGGTGACAGAGAAACACATACCCTAAAGCATTTCTCAATGTCCTTTGGCATGTCCAGGTGATAAATCAATGATGGAGCTAATTGGCAAACGTATAGAAAATTTTGCAAGGTGGAAAGTTCCTTCACATATATGTATAAGTATTCCATCAGGAAACTCAAAATCAGGCCAAGCCTAGGACTCATTAGGCAACTATTGAAATGCATCAGTGGCGGCCGGCACGGATCTGTGGTGGCAGGGCTGGAGGTGAGGGGGTAAGGGGTGTAAAAAAAGAGACACTTACCTCATTGCTGCTCTGTCTCTCGTTGTCTCTCCTCCTCATCGGCCGAACAGGAAGCAGCTAGGCTCCCCAGAGCCAATCACACTGCTGCAATGCAGTGTTGTGATTGGTTTCACTAAGCCAATCAATTCAATTCAATTCAAAATCTTTATTTCGGTTTTTTTAAACCATAAAAGATGCATTTGAACACGTACAGATTCCATACCAAATAGTGCAGCAATGCCATTACAATATTAATAAATAAAAAGAGCATAAAAAGAAGGGTGTTGTATATGACCTGTCACAATTACATTAAAAGCATAATTATCTTTAAAATAGGCATCATAATAAAAATAGTTGTAATGCTAATATAAGACTCATTATTTTTGTTATTTGTATATGTTTCCATCCCTAGGGCATTAAACAAACAATTAATAATAATAATTTCTTACTAACATATCCCACGAGCAAGACTCCCTTGTACCTATTGTGTCTACATACTCATTCCAAATTCATTTGTTACTGCCCTGGAAATACTTAGTCATATTCATTACAACTCCAACCCTGTTTTGGCCCTTACGGCAAGTAAAACATTACTGACACTGAATACAATTGGTTGTGATGTATCAGTTTTCAAGATTCTTTCTGCTTCTCTACAAGACCTAATTCCCATGTGTATAACAATTGGTTTAATCCATTTCTTTCTTGGCTTGGCATATAGAAGACAAAAGAATAATACGTGCAAATCGGTTTCTTTAGCCTTGTTTGGGCATAAAGAACACAGATCATTCCCTGTTCCAGCGTTGTTAATAGCCCAACGTGACGTGATTGCATTTATATATAAAACACTGTATCTAAACTTCATATATAAACGTTTTTCTAATTGTGGACGTACCTCATCAAGAAAGGGCTCAAAATTTGCTACGTCCTTAAACAAAAGGAACCTAGTCGTTAGGGGTCCGTTGGGTAGACCATATAACACACTATTTTGAATGTAGGCCCAGAAAGTTGTTTTTAGCAGTTTCTTTGAGGCTACAGGCAGCGCGGTTGGGTGGTCCCAAAAATGGGATAGGCCCTGTTTCCTGAACCACAAAGAAACGTGACTGAGCCACAGAATGCTCCTATGCTGATCCAACTTCAAGATCTCTTCTAAGCCTACCTTATAGTGTAGCAGTTCTGTAGTGGACCAAATTCTGACCCAAAACAGTAGAGGTCTTAATAATGCGTGATGGTCAGTACGTTTGACATTCAAATCCAGGTTAATCAGAATTAATGGAGTTCGCGCAGGAAGGCTTAAAAGCATTCTATACAATTTTTTTTCCCTATTTCAAAGTTCTTTTTGCAGTAAGGACCCCATATTTCTGCCCCATAAAGTGCCACTGCTTGAGCTTTATATTTGAACACCTCCAAGGCTGGGGAAACTGCTTTGGAGAAGCTACTCCTATGCTTTTTCATTATTGGCAGAGAGTTTTGGAGTAAAGCTATCCTGTTCTTTTCCATTTGCGACTTCCATGATAGCTTTGTATCCAAAGATATGCCAAAATAGTTAAAACTCTGCACAAACTCCAACTTTTAACTATTTAATACAATGTTTTTTTTAAAAGCTTTACGGGGGTTTATGGCCAAATATTTCGTTTTAGCAATATTTATTTCCAGACCTTTCTTTATACAATAAGTATGGAAGGTGTCTATTAGGCGTTGCAATCCTTTTGGTGTTTGCAATATTAGAATGGTGTTCTCAGCAAATAGAAGTGCTGGCACCAAATCCCCTCCCAATGTGGGTGCGTTGTTCTGGCAGCCATTCAAAAAGTTGGGGATGTCATTAACATACAATGAGAATAGGGTTGGTGCCAGCAAACATCCCCGACGTACACCTCTTTTTATAGGGATTGCCTCAGATAATTCGCCCCTCGGGCCCCATCTTTTTTTTGCATAATTCTCTTCATGTAATCTTATTATTTGCTTTAAAAGATCACAAGGTACCCCTTGGCATCTCAACGAGTGCCATAATAAGTCCCATGGAATAATGTAAAACGCTGCCTTTAAATCCACAAAAGCAACGTAAAGGTGACCCTTTCTTATTTTTACATATTTCCAACAGAGACATGTAAATCTAAAAAACCTGATATGTTGTGCTGAGTTTTGTTCTAAAACCAGCCTGGAATTTTGTAAGCACATTGTTATCCTCAATCCAAGTATTTAGTCGGTTGAAAATATGCCTAGCATAAATTTTCTGTAAAACGTCTATTAGGCTAATTGGGCGGTAGTTTGCCGGATCATAACGATCACCTTTTTTAAACATTTTAATAATTTCAGCCCCCTTCAAAGTATCAGGGTTGGGGCTCCCATAGCTATTGCATTACATAGGGAATTTATGTATGGTGCCCAGACACTGATGTCATGCTTCAGTAGATTCTATCAGGTCCGGGAGCTTTCCCTGGTTTAACTGCACTAATTGCCATTTTTGTTTCGTCCAAGCTAAAAACTAAAACAAGATCCTTTGTATTAGATGCTAACTCATCTATATGTATGGGTTGCCTACTTTCCCTAGCAGCATACAAACTAGTAAAATGATTCACCCAAGTGTTTGCATTTAAATATGTGTCTTTGACATCCTTTCCCGTTTTGGTCCCTTTGGCTACTAGTCTCCAAAAACCTTGCTGGTCCCTTGCCTTAGCAGCCTCGAGTAAGTCTGACCAAATATATATATATATATATGGACACTACTGCTTGAGGCGCTCTAGTCGCCAGTACTTAAGCAGCCTACGAGAGCGTCCGTGTGATTGCTGCTCGTTTATCTTCCTGGGCGGATGCCAGGAGGCTTTGTGAAATAGCGCTTTTTAACTATTTTACCTGCCCTTCCTCTATTGTATTTGGATCCCTGCCCTTTGTGTCCGTTCCCTCCCTCCTCCTCAGCGTCCACGGAGTTTATCGTGGCGCTTTTAATTTTTTAACATTTGTTTGTCTGTGGTGAGGGACTCTGCAGATTTTCGCACTTTATTTCAGTGGCATCACTGCAATATTTCTGCCCAGCACCCAGGGCGGCTATCGGCCGATTTACGGGCCGAGGCTCCCGGGCGCCGCATTTTGGCAGCGGCCATCTTTGGTTGGACACTACTGCTTGAGGCGCTCTAGTCGCCAGTACCTAAGCAGCCTACGAGAGCGTCCGTGTGATTGCTGCTCGTTTATCTTCCTGGGCGGATGCCAGGAGGCTTTGTGAAATAGCGCTTTTTAACTATTTTACCTGCCCTTCCTCTATTGTATTTGGATCCCTGCCCTTTGTGTCCGTTCCCTCCCTCCTCCTCAGCGTCCACGGAGTTTATTGTGGCGCTTTAAATTTTTTAACATTTGTTTGTCTGTGGTGAGGGACTCTGCAGATTTTTGCACTTTATTTCAGTGGCATCACTGCAATATTTCTGTCCAGCACCCAGGGCGGCTATCGGCCGATTTACGGGCCGAGGCTCCCGGGCGCCGCATTTTGGCAGCGGCCATCTTTGGTTGGACACTACTGCTTGAGGCGCTCTAGTCGCCAGTACTTAAGCAACTGGTCATGACTCCGCGCAGCGGACGCGATCAGCGGTCGCGCCGCATTCGCGCCGGAGTCCAGCCTGAGTCCAGCCCGTCTGTGCCCGTCAGCGACAAGGAGGCGCCAGGGGCCAGCCATTATGTTGCAGGTGAATTTTTCCATCTTCCTTCTGCCCTTCGAGCCTTAAAACCCTCCAGGCTACCCTGTCATTATTCCCTTACTCCTGAAACTCTTGCCAAGACCCCTGTATGTGGCTGTATGAACAAACACATTACGTCTACCCTGCCGGATGATGTTATCCATCGCCCTCCTCCTGCTAAGCCATCCCCCTCTCTCACTGTCTACACGGGTCTTCTTCTGAATACCCGCTCCTTGGTCAAAAATAACATCTCCTTCAGAGACCTTATTTCACAGGAAAAGGCCACCTGGGCCTTCATTACTGAAACTTGGGCTTCACATTCTTCTCAGCCCGATCTGATAAATGCTATTCCTGAAGGATACTCGCTGGCTAGGATGGACAGAGTAGGCCGTGTGGGAGGTGGTCTGGGGATACTTTACCTCAGCTCTGTAAAATGCAGGACTGTCCATCTGTCCTCTCCATCCGAACACCTTCAGGCAATGCATTTCACCCTTACCCCCTCTCCCACTATCTCCTTTACCGGGATATTGGTCTATAGACCCCCTGGCCCTAGGTCGGCGTTCTGCTCTGAACTTCTTAATATTCTAGAGCCCTATATTGACGGGCCCTCCCTAACCATTCTGGGAGACTTTAATTTCCATTTGGAAAAACATACTTCCCCGGACACTTCCCATTTGTTGGATGCTCTATCCTCCTATTACATACCTCTGCTGGGGACTGGGCCCACTCATCTAGCTGGCCACACTCTAGATGGAATTTTTAGTAACGACTCCCGACTCTCTATTGGTATCCCCTTCCCTCTGTCTTGGTCAGACCACTTTGCAGTTCCTTTTTGTTTCCCCCCCCTCTCTCAATGGCCTCCAGCACCATCACACCAAGTGGGTCTTGAGAAGGAATTTTGGGGAGATTACTAATAACTCCCTTGCCCCTTTCCTGGTCACGCACAAGCGTTCTTCCACCGGTGATGTACACTCGATGGCTCTTGACCTTTCCAATTCCCTGACGGAGGCTGTCAACTCACTCGCCCCGGCTAGCCTCCACTATTCTGCTAGAAAATGGCCCTCTGCTCCCTGGTACTCTGAATCCCTTAGGAGTCTTAGACAAGGCTGCAGAAGGCAGGAAAGGCTTTGGAGGACACATTTTGACCCTATAGAGAGGGAAAAACATAGAGCTCTCCTCAGAGACTATAAAGCGGCTGTACTTAGAGATAAACAGGCTCATTATTCCAAACTCACGTCCTCCCTCAAATCACCCAGTGATCTATTTAAGATTGTGGATAATCTCTCCCTCATTCAGATGCCTGACCCTTTAACATCCTCACAGGCTTTATGTGACCAGATCTCCACTTTCTTTCATGAGAAGATCATGAATATTTACACAGACTTGGAATCATGTAACTCCAGTACTCTTTCTGCCTCCTTTTTGACCCCTCCGGATGCCTCTGTTCCTACCCCCTCCTACTCTTTTTCCCAGTTCCCCGCTATCACCCTTACCCATTTGAATTCTCTGCTGGACAAGCTAAAGTCCGGATCACCTCTGGATCCATGCCCCCTTAAGGTCCTCAAGGACTGCAGACACACTATCCTTCCCCCTTTGATGGATGTGATGAACATGGCCATTTCAGAGGGGATCTATCCCCTCCCCTGGAAACTGGCCATTGTAAAGCCCTTACTTAAAAAACCTACACTGGACCCCGGGACATTAAAGAACTTTCGTCCCATCTCCCTTCTCCCTGCCCCTGCTAAACTTCTGGAGTCTCATCTCAACCTCCATCTAAGTGCGTTCCTTGACAGTACCAACTCTCTTGATCCCTCCCAGCATGGCTTCCGGAGGACCCACAGCACTGAGTCGGCACTTACAGTGGTGGTCGATAGTATTCGCTCTAAGGTCGACACCGGTCAAACCACCTTACTGGTGTTACTTGACCTTACGGCGGCTTTCGACACCCTGTCACCCTCCATTCTTGTTAGCCGACTCAGTGAGCCGGGAATTAAGGGTTCTGCACTTAATCTTCTTGCCTCCTTCCTCGACCAATGGAAGCAAAGGGTCAAGCTAGGCGAGCACATGTCATCTGTTCAGGCCGTGAAGTGTGGGGTCCCCCAGGGCTCCTCACTGAGCCCGACGCTTTTCAACATTTATGTCGCTCCTCTCGCCAAGCTTATAAGATCCTTTGGGCTGGAAGTTCTCTCCTACGCCGACGACACGCAGATCATGGCCTCCATCTCCCAATCTGTGAGCTCCACTGCGCATAATTTCAAAAACTGCATGGAGTCTGTCGCCGGATGGATGGTCAAGAACTTCCTTAAACTGAATGGCGAGAAAACGGAGGTCCTTGTTTTTGGGGGCAAAAGTGAGATCTGGTCTTTGGATTGGTGGCCGTCTGTTCTTGGGGCTTGCCCTGTGCCGACGTTTTCTGCCCGCAACCTTGGGATCATTTTGGACACCTCTCTTTCTCTGGACAAGCAGGTTAGTAGGACTGTGTCTACCTGTGGCAATGCCCTGAGGATTCTTAGAAAGATCACTCATTATCTCTCCCCAGGGGCACGCAAACAGGTAGCAATAGCAGTCATTGCCTCCAGACTTGACTACTGCAATGCCCTTTATCTCGGCATTAGCAGTGGTCTTATCCAGCGCCTCCAGACCGTTCAGAATGCGGCTGCCCGGTTTGTTGTAGGTGCCCCTAAACGCTCTTCGGGCACTTCCATCAGAAAAACCTGCACTGGCTTCCTATGCAGGCAAGGATCAATTTTAAGGCCTTATGCCTTACTCATCGTGCCCTGAATCAATCTGGACCGGAGGCAATTCGTGCCCTTGTGGCCCATTATGTCCCTGGGAGAACACTGCGCTCATCCAGCAGTTGCGCTCTTTGCATATAAATTTTCTTTAATAATAATAATAATATATGGCAGGAGAACCCCCACAAAGGTACATTAAAAAGATACTGGTAAATGGAAGGCCGGTAACTGCCTTTTTAGACACAGGGTGCCACCACACAGTAATCAGCAGGGGACTACTACCCGACACCCACATATCAGAGAAGGAACACATACAAGTCACATGTGTACATGGGGTGAAAAAGATATACCCATTGGTAGAGGCTTTGTTGACTATAGACAGAGAACCACTGTTGCGAAAGGTAGGGGTTATGCCTTTCCTCCCTGAAACCGTATTCTTAGGGACAGACCTACCCCGTTTCCATGATTACCTGTCGTCCTCTTCTTCCCCTTCAGATGTTACAGGATGGTTGGGTATTGTACCGTTTGCCCACATCCCTATAGAGGGAGCTCCGTGTAAAAAAACTAAATCACGCAAGGAAAAGAGAGCAGACAAACAAAGATACCGTCAATCCTATGACAAACTGTCCGTCCCTGTTCTTGTTTCCTCAGAAGAACCTCAGACTCCGAGTCAGAACTTTCGTGCTGCCCAGCAGGATGACGCAACCCTACAACATGCCTGGAACCAAGCACAAGAGGACGACCCAAAGAAGGTAGGCCCTCTTTTTTGTGTTAAGAGGGGGCTGTTGTATAGAGTGACGAGGGAAAAAGGGGATACTAAAGAACAAATATTAGTACCCCAAGCCTTCCGGGAATACATAATGAATCTTGCACATAAGCAGGCAGGAGGTGGTCATTACGGGAAGGAGCACACCCTGAAGTTTCTCCTCCATAGGTTATATTGGCCGGGAGTATAACAGGAGGTAGCTAGGTACTGTGCATCTTGTGTCCGGTGTCAGTTAGTAAACAACCCTGTCCTTCCCCGAGCACCCTGTTACCCGTTACCAATTATTGACACCCCATTTAAAAGAGTAGGCATGGATTTAGTGGGTCTCTTGCTCCCCTCCGCACGTGGTCACCAGTATATTCTGGTTTTAGTAGATTACGCCAACAGGTACCCGGAAGCAATACCATTGACCAGCACCACCACGACAGCAGTTGCTCAGGCCATGGTTTCTTTTTTCTCTCGGGTGGGATTCCCTCAGGAGATCCTAACAGATCAAGGTACCCCGTTCATGCCTCGACTCATGAAACAAATCTGCACAATCTTTGGCATCAAGCAGATCCGAACTGCCATATACCACCCCCCAAACCGATGGCCTAGTCGACCGATATAACAGAACAATCAAAATCATGTTACGGAAAACCATAGAGAAAACTGGAAGGGACTAGGACCGGCAATTGCCTCTGGTGTTATTTGCCATCCGTACCCACAAGCAAAAGTCTACTGGGTTCTTCCCCTATGAGCTATTGTTCGGACGACCACCTCACATCCTTCTCGATATGGCGGTCGAGCAATGGGTTGAGGAAGAAGACGAGGCTAAACCATTGTTGCAGTATAGCACGACATTAAGAAACACCCTCGCATCCCTGTTGGAGAGGGTTCATACAAACATGGAGAAGGCTCAAACGCAACAAAAATACTCGTATGATAGGAAGATGAAAATAAGAGAATTTAAAAAAGGGGACCTTGTTTGATATTGTTACCATCATCTGAAAATAATTTACTGGCTACATGGCAAGGACCGTATAAAATCCTAGATCGAGTATCTCCTGTATCATACAGGGTCGCTGTTCCCCACAAAACACAAAATGGGCAGACATATCATATCAATCTCTTAAAGGCGTGGGAAGGACCACTACCCACGGCCCCAATAGGCTGTTCTTCCATAAATCATGTCACCCTAACCAAACACCTTGACATCCCAACTCTCAATACGAACCCGGAGTTATCTGAACCCATTCACACAGGGCCCCAACTGACAGACAAACAGCAACAACAGATGTTGTCTTTATGTTCTTCTTTCTCAGATGTGGGAGAGGTGTGGCGCCGCGGCCAGGGCGACTGACTCCGGAATCTGGGGACCACGGTTCGATCCCCGGCTCTGGCGGCAGGTTAGCCCAGCACCATGTGACTCTGGGCAATAGCTCGCTTAATCTTCCCGACGGCCCCCAGCGCCTAGAGACCCTTACGGGTGATTGTGCGCTTTACAAATGTGGACTTTACTTTACTTTATGTCCTATCAGGTTTACCAGGACGAACAAACTTAGTTGAACATCACATAAACACTGCAGAAACAAGACCTATCAGACTAAGACCATATCGCATACCTGCAGCGAGAATAGATGCGGCAGAACAAGAAATACAGGCAATGTTATCAGCCAACATAATAGAGCCCTCCCACAGCGCATGGTCCTCCCCAATTGTACTTGTTCCCAAACCTGATGGGAGTATCCGCTTTTGTATAGACTTTCGACAATTAAACTCAATATCTAAATTTGACGCATACCCGATGCCTAGAATTGACGAACTGATAGACCGCTTAGGCAATGCCAGAGTCATGTCCACAAATGACCTTACCAAAGGTTACTGGCAGATCCCACTATCTCTAGACTCCCGAAAAAAAACAGCCTTCTCTGTCCCTTTCGGACTGTTCCATCTCAAAGTGCTCCATTTTGGGTTATATGGAGCACCAGCTACATTTCAAAGACTAATGGACGTTCTACTACGCAAACATCACTCCTATCCTATGCGGTAGCATATCTTGACAATATCATCGTCTATAGCCCAGACTGGGAGACCCATCTTGTGCACTAACAAAACATTCTACAGACGTTAAAGAAGGCCGGTCTTACTATTAACCCCAAGAAGACCACCTTTGGCACAGACCATATTAGTTACCTTGGGTATGACATTTCAGCTGGACAGATCAGACCACAGATTGATAAACTTGAAGCCATCAACAACATCCCTCGTCCCACCACAAAAAAAGAGGTCCGTTCCTTTCTTGGTCTTATAGGGTACTACCACCGATTTATCCCTCACTTTTCGACTCTGGCAAGTCCCCTTACTGACCTACTCACAGCATCCATGTCAGGAAAACCCCTTCACTGGTCGCCCACACAGGAACACAGTTTTACACAACTCAAGAAAGCTATAAGTCACGCGCCTGTACTAGTGTGTCCTGACGAACAAAAGACTTTTGTACTCCGGACCGATGCAACCGGTAGGTGGCTAGGAGCAGTTCTCTCCCAACCCGATCAGGACGGCAGTCTCTGCCCTATACTATACTTGATGATGATGATGATGATAAGAGCCTTATATAGCGCAACTTAGCCCGTAGGCGTCAAGGCGCTGAGGATGGAATAATCTGTGTGGAGGGGGGAAGGAGGCGTGCCGACTAGAAATAGGATTCACTGAAGAGCCAAGTCTTCAGGGCTTTCCGGAAAAGGAGATAGGAGGATTGAGCCTTGAGCTCCACTGGAAGGGAGTTCCAGATCCTTGGAACGAGGGAGGAAAAGGCCCTCCCGGCCCACCTTGTTTTAGCACTTCTGGGAACGGCAAGGAGATTTTTATTCGCTGAGCGAAGGTCCCTGCTGGGGATATGATGGGACACAAGAGAACTGAGGTCTTCTGCCCCTAATCCATGCAGGGCACGATGGGTAAGGCACAAGGCCTTAAATTCAATCCTTGCTTGCATGGGGAGCCAGTGCAAATTTTTCCTGATGGAGTAGCCTGATGACCGCCTCAGAGCGTCAACAACGAATCTTACGGCCGCGTTTTGTATAACCTGGAGACGCTGGACAAGTAGCTTATTAATTCCAAGATAGAGTACGTTGCAATAATCTAATCTTGAGGTTATGAGGGCCACCATGACTTGTTTACGGGCTTCATTGACAGATAGTGAGCGATTTTCTTAAGAATTCGCAGAACCCCGCAGCAGGTTGAGGCAGTCCGGCTGACCTGTTTATCAAGGGAAAGTGAGGAGTCAAAAATGACTCCCAGATTCCGGGCAGACTGAAAGGGCGTGGGGCAGGCACCTAGAGCAGAGGGCCACCAATCAGTAGACCAGGTCTCCTGCTTGCCTCCGAAAACGAGCACCTCCGTTTTCTCCCCGTTTAATTTAAGATAGTTTCTCACCATCCAATTCGCGACTGCTTCCATGCAGGCTCTAAAATTAAGGGCAATGATTTCAGTGGTTTGTGAAATAGAGACCATGATCTGGGTGTCGTCGGCGTAGGATACGACCTCCAGACCAAAGGATCTGACCTGCTTGGCCAAAGGTGTTACATAAATATTAAAGAGCGCGGGGCTCAGGGACGAGCCCTGAGGGACCCCACACTGCACAGGCTTGATAGGGGAAAGAAAGTTGCCCAGCTTAACCCTCTGTTCGCGTTGAGCCAGGAAAGATGTTAACAGGCTAAGCGCGGGTCCCTCCACTCCTATCTCCCCAAGACGCATGGCCAAGATGGAAGGGGACAGGGTGTCAAAGGCGGCTGTAAGGTCGAGCAGGACCAGCAGAGTAGTCTGGCCACTGTCAACCTTAGCACGTATGTTGTTAGTGACAACTGTGAGGGCTGACTCGGTGCTGTGCGCCTTCCGAAAACCGTGTTGAGATGGATCAAGAACGCTGGTGTGTTCTAAGAAAGCGCTCAGGTGGGTGTTTAAGTGGGCTTCCAACATTTTCGCAGGAGCAGGGAGCAAGGAGATAGGATGAAAATTCTTGAGGGTCCCTGGGTCTAGCATGGGTTTCTTAAGAAGGGGTTTGACAATGGCTAATTTCCATAGCTCCGGGTAGATCCCCTCGTGGATTGCCCGATTGATAACCTCCAGGAAGGGAGGGAGTAGGACGTCTCTGGACTCCTTGAGGGTTTTAAGAGGGCAGGGGTCAAGAGGCGATCCCGACTTAAGAGCATCCAGGTGCAAATTAAGTTGTTCTAGGGTTAGTAAGGGAACATTGGTAAGGTAGCAACCCTGAGGTCTAACAGAAATCAATTCTACAGGGGGTGCCACCATGTCAGAGGGGGGCCCTAGATCATGGTTGAGGGCTTCTAGACCTGAGTGAATATCCATAATTTTTACATGGAAAAAGGTGGAAATTTGGTCACAAAGGTCCTAAGAGGCAACAATGGGGTCAGGAGATTGAAGGGCACACAGGGAATCCACAATTTTGAAAAGGTCCCTAGGGGAGCTAAGTGAGGTGGTGATTTTGGCGAAGTGGGATTTCTTTGCCGCCAGCACCGCGGTTTTATACTCTTTGAGGAGTCTTTTGTGGTTCTCTTTTTCAAGGGGGTCGAAAAGCCTCTCCTGCTTCCTACATCCCTGCATACTTGAGCTGTAAGCTGTTCCCTAGAGAGACGCGTTATGCTACTATTGAGTGAGAATGTCTAGCGATTAAATGGGCCCTTGAAGCCCTCCAATACTATTTGCTAGGACGTCAGTTTATTTTACTAACCGATCATGCTCCTCTAACTTGGCTGTCACAAAACAAAGATTCCAACCCTAAAATACCTCCTTTGGTTCCTTGCCTTACAGCCCTTTTCATTCCACACCATGCATGCCCCGGGGAGACTACAAACGAACGTCGACTTCCTTTCCAGATTTCCGGAGACTGAATGGCCCACAAGTCCATTCCTAGAGGGGAGGTTATGTGAGGGTTCCCCTCCTCAAACCGACGCGCCACCCGACCAATCCAACATGGCGGCCATGATGTGGTCGGGCGGAAATAAAGACAGCGCCCGTGACGTCACGGCGCCGGAGCCAATCAGAGAGGGCCCGAGGGAGACCCGGAGGGAGGAAAAGGCGGAACCCAAGAGGATCGGGGAGAGAGACGCGGAGGAGAGCTTAGAAAACACGGAGGAGAGTAACGAGAACCAGGAGAAGGGAGCAGAAGACGTGGAGGCAAGGAAGGCGGATCGAGAGGAGAAGACGAGAGGCACAGAGGCGGAAACGAGCGAGGAGGAAGAAACACTGCAGCATTCAGACGACCGCTCTGGGAGCAAAGCGACCGAGTCCAGCGCTCCCACAGTGGAAGGAGAGGCTGTGACTTCCACTCCCACGGCCCAGGAGGGTCGTGGGTTCAGGCAAGTGCCCGGGGCTGAGTTCTTTTCTTTAAGGGGTAGGTGAGCGGGGATTAAGGGTCACATCCCCTGAAACCACCAAAGAAACCCCCTTTCACCTAGGCACCCCACCATAGGAGCACGAAGGTGACGGGAGCACTTTCCCTATTTCATTTTATAACTGCCAGATAGGCTGAACCTGTGTTCTTTATTTTCTTGTTTTCTATTCCTGCTAAGTCCTGAGGAAACTCCCTCCCCTATGATACCTGAAGAGGCCTGAAGAGTCACACAAGGAAGGAGACAACCCCGGTGCAAAAAACAACAGCAACAGAGACTGTGGACTATTTTTTATTTTTTTATTTTATTGTCTGCCCCAAACGATCAGCCGGATTTCCCATTTTCCCAACGAATCCAAACCCGTGGACAATAGAGGGACTCCACATCAACTCCTATATACAGTTCTTTTGTGATAGCAATAAATATTCCCTTCTTTAAACATCTCCTTGTGGGTCTTTTCCTAGAGTTTCTTTGGAAGTCTCAGTTGGGTGCCCAATTTTTAGAGAGGGTGGCCTTGATCCCTGGCGATATCACACTATCACTGGTTCGAAATCACAGTTTAGGTCCCCACCCACTATTACCATTCCCTCTGTCTCTAAAGAGTTTAGAACAGAGTCCAAAAGTTCTATGACAGGTGACTCTTTTGTAGCTGGGCTCGGTCTGTTGTAGATATTAAATAAGTATAGTACCCTTCCATCCTGATTAGTGATTTTAACACCAACCATATCTTGGGATGGTATACTCAGTTGCATTATTCCTATTTCAAGGGTTACTCTTATTCATATAACTAGGCCCCCTCATGGCCTACCCCTTATAGAAGGGATCGCATCCACACTGAATGTCTTATATCCAACTCTGTGTGGTGTTTCTAAGGCCCAGGTCTCTTGTAACAAGCAGATATTGCTCTGTTCAATATACATATCCCAATCTGCATCTCTAAGGTTCCTGTTAATCCCTGCTATGTTCCACGAGGTGAGGCGTGCGTTTGATGATTCTACACTCTCACTAGCAGTAAGCGGGCCACCCACCATATTACAAATAACTCTACTGGTGTTACTTTCACTTGCGGCGAACTCTATGGGCCCTAGTCTAATGGGTAGAGGGACAAATGTAACTCCCTCATCCTCATGATTGTTGTGCTCATGTATGCCTCATTCTTGGATCCCTACATCATGTGATAGGCTCTGCAATTCCTCTGATCCCTTTTTATTTTGGGTGAACTCCTTACTCATATAGAATTTTAGCTTCATTTCAACAAGATTGATTTTTAAAAAATCGAGGAGAACGCATGACTCCCCTCTCTTGCGCGAACTTCATTGGCTGCCAGTCAAACAGAGGGTAATGTTTAAAGGGCTTTGCATCACGCATAAAGCTTTGTTTGGAAAGGCGCCAAGCTATATGAAAGCTCGCTTGGCCCCATACAGGCCTGGTAGGGTGTTGCGTTCCTCAGAAGCCACCCTCTTAACCCAACCCCGCTTCAGATTGTCCACCCTGGGTGGTCGTGCTTTCTCTAATATCTTTCTAGCTGTCTGGAATAGCTTACCAATCGAACTGCGCAAAGAATCCAACTTGTTGCCTTTTCGTAAAAAATTAAAAACAGTGCTTTTCCAGCAAGCATGGGGCGTGTTGTAATTTGATGATGGCTGTATGAATTCTGGTGTGTACCCGACAAAGCGCTTAGAGACCCCGGGGTGATAATGCGCTATATAAGTCGAAATAAATAAATAAATAAATGTGTATTTACTCCATAGTATGTTGTTTTTTGTTGTCAATCAACTGCTTTTAAGGTCAATAGTCCTTGGTATCTGTTCAAGGTTGTTAGGGGGCCAATGGTTGCATTTACAATACTCCCGATTGGTAGTCTATAGAAATATCCCAAGGGAAGGGCGCAAATGCGAGTGCTCTGGCCGGGCATTTCCTCTTCGGCGTTTAATAGACTTCGGACCATATGTGGCCGTCTGGTTTATAACTTATAGTCCCCCTTTTTATTCTTTGGGGATTCACCTACCCACCCTACCCTACGGACCATAAAAATATCATTAGTGTTTATTGGGTTAAATTTGTTAAACTTAGTTAGCCAATCAACAGTTTTATTTCTAAGGTTGGACCATGACTCTTTCTGTTCTCTTTTAAGAACAGGGTCCCCAGCTAGAATTAAAACATAAGGACATGTAGCTGGCAATAAGCTTAGAGTATCCGTGTTGGGAATTAAATCAGTTCCTGAAGTGGTCTTCCTTGTAGTAAATCTGTAGATCGATGACAGAAGCCAGAAGTCTTCATAAAATGAAGTATTTATTAAAATACTTAGCAAGTAGGTAAAGCAGTATAAAGGGCTCAGGTCAGCAGGAACAACTGCCACCAGAGCATTCAGAATTCATACAGCAACATTCTCAAACAGCAGTAATACATAGAATACATGAACCACAGCAAAAGAACATTCTAAATTAACCATGCTCTATAAAAGAAGAGCACTAACTTACTAAAGCACAGATACCACATATCTCCCTCTTTTTAATAAAATAAGAATCAAACTTATTATTGAAGATATCTACTAGGAATCTTCCTTGCTCTAACACTTTTTCTAACCTTGCTAACATCAAGTAAATTATCATTGGGATTACCACATTTTTTAGAATCATTGACATTTAAATCATCACACACTTTGAACTTAGCTATGCGACCCATGTTCCACCACTGACCATTGTGTAACTTAACAGCATTACCTCTAACACTTACAATACTAGCAGGGTCTCTGAACTTGGATTTCCCTTTTTGCAAGAGCAAATGATCCTTAACATAAACCTTGTCACCAACATTAAAATGAACTATTCTTTGTTTCTTTGCAGAAGAAAGACTATTTTCACATCTACGAATACTAGCAGCATCACTGAGATTCTTTGCTTTGGCAGTTTCTTCAGCTACATTACAATCATTATTCAAAGAATTCACTTTCCAAAACGGATTTAGAGTAGAAACAACTTTCCTGCCTCTCATCAATTCAAACGGAACACACCATGAAATAGAGTGGAGCGTGGTTCTGTGTGCCCATACTACATCCTTTATAGCAGATTCACAGTCTACCTTAGCTTTTAACGCACTTTGGATGCATTCTACCAAAACCCTATTAACTCTTTTAACTTTGCCGTTGGCTTGTGGAAAATACAAAGGAGTGCGTATATGTTGTATACCCATTTTCATCAAGAATTCCTGCATACTTTGTGAAGTAAACTGTACTCCATTATCTGTGAGTAATGTTTCCGGAGTACCCTCTCCACTGAAAACGTCTTGAAGAAAACGAATCAATGATTTAGTATTGGGTTCAGAAACACCTCTAACTTCCACCCAACTTGATAAGTGGTCAATTAGAACAATGAAATACTTCATGCAGTTAGGAAGTACATGAAAAGGCCCTAGAAAATCAACAGCCACCTTTTGCCAAACCCTATCAGGAGCAATTGTAGGTTTGATAGGTGCAGAAGAAGTAGACAAATGCTTGTCACTATATATACACTGGGAACAATGATTAACTAAAGCTTCCACCTCACGATCAACCGAAGGCCACCAAAAATCATTCCGAAGAGTAAGAGCGGACAAGGAGTCACATGAAAAGCAGGGAGAGGACTAATATCTAAAGTACACCCTCTATCCAAAGGGACACTACATTTACTCACCATAAAGGATTTATCCTTTCAAAGACACAACAACCACATTCCAAGTGTCACCTATTTCAAATGTACCAGTATGAAGCTAAAAAGTATAAGAGACAAAACAAAATTAAGAGCACGTCCAAAGTAAGTGTTTGTAATCAAACTAATCGTACAACTCATGGTACCTACTCAAATTTCAGAGTTCTTCATATACAGCGATTTACATCCTTCTTCAATAAGTTCAGTTACTAAAGAAGGAAAATGGACAGCATAGAAATCTCACCAATAATAATCATCATCATTATACGAGTTTCCATTGAGTTATCTCATCAACGAAACAATTAAACCAACTACTCTTATTCATATAGAACATAGATTACCTCAATCTGTTTCCACAGGTCAGAGTTATGCAAGAAGAGTAATAAAATAATTATATCTGTAGGAAAAAGTAAAAGATATATATACATGTATCAGTTCATATCGCTAAAATCCAACATTTCATCTTTATCATCATGCGCAAAACAAAATGTACGCCATAAATACCATAAGGTTACTAAATCCCCACCCGAAATGGTTCTAAGTTAAAAAGAAACAGGCTTCACGCGACATATGTTCGGTAGCTACACAGCACTAGGATATCCCCAAATCAGGAAATAGCTTCGCATTGGTCTGTCAAAATTAAACCAACTAATAAATTATAGTTGTAAACCTCAGTGTTGTCTTATTCAGCATATTGATACAACCTCCAATAAACCCACAGGAGACCCCTTTATAATTCAAATGTTGGTACCTATGCCAAGTACATAGTCTCAGCAGACATACATTATTGTTAGAGTCATGGCATGTCCCGACTACAGCAAGCCAGGCGCTTAGATAATGATAAATCCCTAGAAGTGGGAGGCAATGGTGACAGCGCTCCAAAGCCCCGCTGAGAGCTCAAGCGAGGGGGAAGAGAACTTGAATTAGGATCTGGTCATCAATAGGTTCTGCTGGCGAAGACGGACTACAGATGGGTGGTTAATGTGGTGGGCATATCCCACCGAGGAGTCCCCTTTACATTGCCGGGTGTGGCAGATTTACGTTATATGGAAGTCAACCATGCATAATAGGTTTTCCTTATGTATAGATCACAGGCGCACTGACAGGGGGGGGGGGTACGGGGGTGGGAGGGATAGGAATGTTATCAAGGGACATGAGTATTCCTGAAAGCCGGATAATATGATAATAAAGCGGCATGGTGTATTACTGCTTGTGATGCTCTATTGTTGGCAAATGACAATAAAATCTGTTTACAAAAAAAAATGTTGCATGTTGTGATTTATATTTGAATATCTGAAGTAAGTATTATATAGAAATTAGTGTATGTAAGAACTACCGTGATGTCTACAAAAAGTTTTGCACTTCGATGAAAACCAGCATATTTACTGAAAACACTTTCACAAAGACACAACAAACTTCAAATAACTATAGGTATCTAGGAGTGGAAAGTTAATATGTTTTGCTCTGTACTGAAGTGTATTATGAAGGTTTCAAGGGCTATGTATTTACTTATGCAGTATAAATAATTTACCAATCCACCCAAATCTTCGATTCGGACTGTCTTCAACAGCGTGGGTATCGAGATAGTATGCGAAACATTGCAAAGCTACTTCAGTACAGAATTCATGTATAGGTTCTGACAATTGACATATACTTTAGTGACCTGTAGTAAGTGTTATCGTTGTGAAATGCCCAAACAAGGGTAATCTACTTTCAGTTTATGGTGATATTGGCACAACATTGCAGTATTTGTTGACACACATTTATATATTCCAGCTCCAAGTTGCCCCAAGGTAAGAAGCACTCGAGTCACAGTGCTTGCAAACAGCATTTATTTGGTATGGGTGGGATATAACATGCAGATGATTAGAAACAGAAATTCCATATGCCTGACGCGTTTCAAAGACATTCTTCTTCCTCAGAGGCTGCGGAAACAAGTGTGCTGTGCCTATCGTCATCCCTGATTCAAATAGTGCTTCATGGCACGCCCTTCAATGGGCGGTTCAGATGAAACTATGCCACTGCATTATGGGAACTGGTGTTCAGCAATTTCTGTCCTCAATGGATGCACTGTCTTAACTGTTAAAATTTAAAGCTCTGAATGAGCCTCCGCATGGAAATCCGTCCTTAATCCATTACTGTGACCCCCCCCCAAACAGGCTCAACAATTATCTTTCCATGTGGCCCCCTGCAGATAGTACACTCTTCGCGGCCGGGCTGCCGCATTTCGATTCCAGCTCCAAGTTGCCCCAAGGTAAGAAGCACTCGAGTCACAGTGCTCGCATACAGCATTTATTTGGTATGGGCAGAATATAACATGCAGATGATTAGAAACAGCCAACCATTCAGAGGTGTGACACAGTTCCTGGAGATACATAATGATGGATAAGTGATAAGATCATAAATAATGTAGGAGCTATCATGGGGTAAGACATAACTGTTACCAAAGGGTTTCTGATAATGTTGAGTACATGCATGAGCTTATGTTAATGTTGAAGCAAAGTTTGAGAGCCTTGAAGCAGGTGAAATCTGGACTACAACAGGTACTGCAACCACCATCACAGACACGTCCATCACCACAATCACACCCCAGACACTGCACCCACCACCAACACATGTCCACCACTACAATCACTGCACCCACCACCACACACACACCATGACCCACCCAACACCTAAACAGAACAATAACCCACTGTGACAACCAGCACTTATACAGTGTGAGAAGTTGGCCTGGTATATGATGTTCACTATTCTAGTGAGCATCTTGCACCAGTCCAAACAACCCTTATGGTGATGGTTGTAAAGTCAACCTTATAGACCAGCTATCCTAGTGGTAGCATGGACAAAGCAGTATTAGGATAACACTTCAGAGAGCATGTGAAGCCAATTGTTTTACCAATCATAATCCCTTGATTACCAAATGAAAGGACACCACACAAGGTATTTATTAAATATATATGTATTTATTATTAACACAACCCCTCTGCACTCTTTATGAGGTCAGAGTTCGAGATACAGCACAAGTTACTCAATAAGCATACTATAAGTTGCACAAATACAATCCTGCCCTAGGGGCCTCACAAACCATATACTAAAGAAGTGGTATAAGAACCACTTCAGGAAAGGGGAGTAGGCCTAGGGCCTAGGAAATCGCTTGGGCTACACTGATCAACCAGAGGATTGGAAGTAGGAGACCCACAGGATGCGTGTGCAGTGTCTAAACACACACGCGAGTTACCATAGAGATTCAATGGGAACGTAAAAGTTACAAAGTAGTTGATTTCGGACACTTCTGGGTGGACTACGGGAAAACCCTGTTAAACTAGGACACTTGGATAGTTGTTACCCACGTGAGCACCGGAGTAATCGAGTTACCTAACACAGGGAAGCCGGATGCATAGGTGTTCTTTTGTGTCGGGTTTCGTCGCTGAATCCTATGGAGAGCTGCAAGAAAGTGCTACAGGCGACCAGGAAGAAAATTTCCGGATGGATCCAAGGGTGGATCAGAGTCGAGAAGAACCTGAAAGCAGAGGGGAAAGAGTCGGGGTCACTAGCCAGTGACCAGGAATGAACCAGGAAGGAACCAGGCAATGTCGAGATGCAATCAGGTAAAGAAGTAAAGCTGGTCTCTGCAGCCACGTGGACCAGGAAGCGTCGACAATGACCAGGTGCTGGACACGAGCTGTCCCACGGAGGCTCTCAGTGACTGCGGTATAGGTATCCGGATTGGACCCAACAAGCCTTGGTAACCCCAACCCATGCAGGAAGTGAAGACAGGCTTCTGTTCAGACCAGCAAGGTCTGGGGCGCTTCTCTTTCACAGGGAAGCTGGAGCAAGACTGGAGCAACCAGGCAAGCATTAATAAATTGAAAGGATGGTCTTCGTAGGGCTTACTAGCCAACGGGCTAGCAACCGGGAAGACGCGGTGGGCTGAAATGCAGGCGCAGGCCCCACACGGCACTCGTGGAGTGTGGAGGGCTGTGCTTCAGTGCAAATGCTGCTTGGGTCTGGGGCTTCTCACACCCCAATGCACAACTTCGAGGGTACCTCAGAAGCTGCACAGGTAGCAAAAAGCAGGTAGTTCAGGATGTCCGGTCCCACGTCGCTCGTGTCCGCCATGGGTCTCCGCTTTGCTGTGGGTCAGAGTCAGAGACGTCTGGGAATCCAGTTCCTGGGTCGCTAAGTCTTCGGGCTCCGGCTGAAGCATCGACAAAGCAAACTGGCAAGTTACTGTTGGTGCCTGTTTGCACAGGGTGGTCACTCCTTGACCACAAGGGAGATGTCTTCAGTCTTCCAGTCGATATGGAACGTCGAAGGTCCAAGAGTTCGTGTCAGAGTTTCTTTCCAGGATAAATCTAAATTCTCTAGACTCAGCTCCTATCTTTATACTAAACTAAGGGGCTGGATTCCCTGCTAGGTCCCTCCTGTGGGTGGAACCTAGGAAGGGAGTGGTTACACCCCTTTCCCTTTGTCCAGTTTTGTGCCAGAGCTGGGTCTGGAGTGCCCCAGCAACTGGTTTGAACCGGGCTATGTGTGGAGCACCTTGTGTGCCCCAGGCAGTGTCTCATTTCTTTCAACTCACCCTGCCCCAATACACTAAAGCTTGTCTGGGGAGGTGCTAGCACCTCCCAAAGCAGGACACCTATTGTCCAGGCCTCCCCTGCCGGAGTTTCGTCCAGCAGCAGGAGGTCAGACTCGTGTCTGTGGCAGCAGCATCCATTTTGTGATGCTGAGGCTCTGGTTAACTTTAACCGGGATTAGTAGGAACAACATGTCTTCTCCCTCTAGAAGGGTGGAATGCTACCCCCGCTGCCAGAACTAGGAGGGGGGGGGGGTAGTATTCCAAAGCATATGACACCTTACACGACATGTTTTGATAAAGCCAAACCAAAGTTAGCATTAACCACGAGGATTATAATGCACTTAAGAGTATATGGTATGGCTATATCATAGAACAGCTATAAGGACATGGTTCTGAAAGCTGCAGACAGGCTCAGCTCATGCTAGAGCACCATCTCACATGAAACCAAGCACTCTGCCTCCAGGATTGTTAAAGCCTGCCATAGGAGTGACTTACAGGTATATATGTGTCTATATATAAGGGTAGATATAGGTATACTATATCTAAGCAAGGGGTGATTACACGACCTTGCCCAAGCTGAGTGATCAGCCTGTGGTGTCAGTTTGGATGGCCAGCCAGGGGTGGCATAATACATGCTGCAGCCCATGGTAGGCCTTGGATGTACCTATGCCCTGGGTACCTATGGTACACTATACAGGGGCTCACAAAGGTGACCCAATACCCAATTGGATAGGTACCTAAAGTACATGGTTGGAATTTAGAGAGAGAACAGCTGGGCTGTGGGTCTGATTAGCAGGCCCACAGCCACACTAAAGTCGAAAAACCAGTGAATCAGAGCAAAAAGTGGGGGTGACCATAAGAAGCAGACCCTACTCTCCTACATACAGCACACACACCTGCCACCATACACATACTCTACCACCACACCTAGCACCTTGAGAGCACACCCCCCACATATGCAGACACCATGAACACACCCAGCACTTCCACAGCACACCCAACCACAAAACAGAAACACCCACACTCACCCATACAACATACACCAACAAAGCAAGGGACACCCAAAGGTTCACGACATATACCAGACCCACAGACACCTACACCCTCAACAGACACATGCACAACAGACACGCCCACTCCCTATACCTCCCAACTCCCTAACGACAATCCTACCCATTTTCCCTGTAAGACTTTTCTGTTTGCCATTGCCTTGAAACCTGACACACCCACCTCTCACAAAAGTACCCCTTCTACCCCAACCCGCCCCTTCCACAACACAAACACCCCTCAAAAGACTAAAACCACCCCTACTACCCCCAAGCTACTCCTAAAAAAAGCAAAGGCCCCATCCCATAACCAAGTCCACTTCTCATCAACCCAAGTACGCCCCTCCCAAACCCAAGACCGCCCCTCCCAAACCCAAGACCACCCCTCCCAAACCCAGGATCACCCCTCTCAAATCAAGGACCACCCCTCCCAAACCCGAACGCAGACCCTCAGTCTCAAGTAACATCTTTGTGGTGCTAGCTCTGCCTACTAGATGCACCCACCCCAGGGAGGTTCCCCTGGCAGTGCACCTGGAGGCAAGCTGAGGCACAGCTGTGCACAGGACACCATTTGGACTGGAATTTGCCTTGTTTCAAACAAGATGAGAGAGTTTTCTCATTGTGACTAAATCACAATTTTTCTTTTCAACAAGTTTGTCATGTCCTTATTTTTCCTTGGCCTTTGTTTGATTCCTAGAAATGTTTCAGTGGAAAATGTGTAGGCAATATTTTTCTTTGGCATGATGGCAAGAACTACTACATACTTTTTAAATGTCTTTGTGAGGAGGAGCCCGCTTTCACCCCGTAGCCGATCCTCACCGAGGCTCTTGGGACGTGTTACCGGCTGACACACCAAATACACTCGATAGGCAAGGGTTAATTAACACGACCTGCTCTTCCCCGCAGGAACGCCCCGAGAAGTGCCACAACCAATTGGAGGATGCCCAGGACAGTAGAAAGACGAAGCAGGCGGTTGAGGGGGAGTATCCGGAAGACGCCAGCAGCACGGAGGACGGAGCACAGAGACCGGACGGAAGGAGCCCGGAGACTCTGCAAAGGACGACGGCTGGCCCTGAGGAGGACCGAAACGAGAACAGCGCCAAGCCCGAAGAGGACGAGGAGGAGGTCCCCGCGGAGGTGGAGGCTTGGTCAGAAGACTGGTGGACTCCCCCGGAGGACGCCTGTATACCGCCGTAACTCGGGAGAGTTATGGCTTCCGCGGTATGTGGACGGGCAGGGGGGTTGGGGGAGGAGGAATAATTGCTGGGGACACGGGGCACGGGGATTTAACTTGTCTATTTTGTGTGTTTCGGGGAGGGAAGCGGGCACACCCCCGAACACTACCGGCCTTGACTTACCATTGCTCTTCCTCGCCATAGTGACCCTGGGGTAGAGAGCTCACCTCAATACTTAAACTCGTAGCCTGAAGTAAGGGACAAGTTTTGCTTCTTTCTCTCAGTTTTTCCCCTTAATTTGAGCACATCCTACTCCCACCCTCCACTTCATGTATTACCTCCATCAGAGTACACCTGGTGTTCTCTTCAACTTGGTGATGGTGCTCTTTTCCAACAATAAGACCCCGTGACATCCTTACTTACCAGCCTTTGTCTCTTTTTCCTCCTACGGTACCCGGGGAACGTCATCACCGCCCACCTGGAGAGGACAACACCGACAGAACTCTCAAGCAACACCTGGAATCCACATCCACGAAGCCTCACTTATGTTTGCCTTTTGTGTTGTACACTAAGTCTTGAAAAAATACGCCAAAATAGATCCACGCATAATACCTCCTAGCTTCTTTTTCCGCCCGTCCCTCTCACAGTCTTCTATGTCAAATGCATACACTGGTCACATGGTATGTTACGGCCATTTGAATTTAGGTGCAGCCATTCAGCATAGTAGTAGACACTTACACCAACAAACAGATGTTGAGTCATTATTTGGGGATATTTTACTACAGGTGTGTTTGTTTCACCTTGCTTACTGATAAATATGTACACATATGCATTACACGTTCAATTTGAGATGGCTCCATGTCATCCACTGATAAACGGCTCTGAGGCAACTAAAGATTTTTGAGTATCTCATGTCTTTGGAGCTTTCCAGTTTAAGAAGAATTTGTGGGTCATCTGAATAGTTATAGCATGTGAGCTGAAATTAATTATTCATTGCAGGCAATGTCTTAATGTTAAAAAGCATGGGTGACAATAGAACCTTGAGGGGCCCCTGCTTTTGTGAAGTACTGTTTGGATGAGAAAGGGGGAGCATGGATGACATGTGTTCTATTTTGAAGGTAGGAAGGGATCCAGTCAAGAGCAGTTACCTCTATGCCCACTTCGTAGAGACTTTGGATTAGACTGTCATTATCAACTGTGTTGAAGACAGCTGAAAGAGCCAAGAAAAGTAGTGCAGTGACCCCGTTCCGGTCAGCTGTGTTTTTAGGGTCATCCCAGATGGTGATCAGGGCAGATTCAGTGCCTTTTCCTGGATGGAATCCTGTTTGAAAGTTGGAAAATATGGAGTTGTCTTCAATTAATTGTGACATCTGGGTGAATGCTGCTTTTTCTATCAGTTTGTCCAGGAAAGGTCCATTTGTAATCTGTCTGTAGTTGTTTAGATCATGTGGGTCCAGGTTTGTTTTCTTTAATAAAGGGCGTATGTATGCCTATTTTGCACAAAGACCATTCAAGGCTACACAGGAAGATATGGGAGGGTCGTCGAAGGAGCCCCCCAGTACATAATTTCATGCAACTAACACTGGAATCAGTGTAGTTGCATGATTCAAACATGTTTGATACCAAATATGACCGGGTTCAGTGAAGCCATTATGTACCTTAAAATGGCTTCCCTGCACTTACAAAGCCATAGAACCTTCTGAAAAGACTCCTGTAGTTGAAGAATTGTTGATCATTGTTCTTACCGGTTTATATAGATCTACGTACATAGATAATCTCTTAATTGTAGTAATAGAAGATATTTTTGTAGTGTACTTTAGAAATATGTCAAATCTAGATTTAGTACCATGATCTTTTTACCGCAATAAATATGTTTCACAAATTTTTTTAGGTCCATATTTATTCATTTAAGTGAATTTTATTCTGCTGTATCATGGAATTGTAAACACATTTCTTCAACTAGACTTCTAAACATGCGACCACTTTCTTTATCATAGTGTTATACCATTTCAACCAGCACACATCAGATGAAAGTATAGCAATGATTTGTATATCATTTTATGTGAGAAAGTGCCTCTTTTTATGTGGAAACCCCCATTTTGTACTGATTGGTATTGTTGTTTTACAATGCTTCACTGTGGGTCACTATTCTTTAATCCCTAGTGTATGTGCTCTAATAATTAAAACATGGTAACATTGGCTAACCCCAGCTCATATAGTTAACTTTCCAGTAAGGCCCCCTGTGAGGAAGCTCTTTGAGATCCCCTGACCCAACGATTTCCACAGCTAGCGGCCACCACTGCTCTGGCAGCAGAGTTCTGAATTTGTTGGAGTTTTTTCATAGTTAGTAAAGATGATCCGGGGTAGAGGCCCTTGGCATAATAAAGTTTAGACCGTACTAGAGAGATAATAGCTTGGACCTTGTGTGAAAATCCTAGGTGGGGGAAGATGCGTTGCAGAGTTTTCATAGTAATGAAGCTTGACCTTGCTAACTTATCCACTTGGGCATTCATTGATAGCTTTGAGTCAATGGTAATTCTAAGGCTTCTTACTTCCTTGGATACTTTAGGAGATAGTCCCAGACCGTCAGGCCAGGCGCAGAGTAGGTCATGGTCTTTCCAATCGCCACATGTGAGTATTTGAGGGGTGCCCAGGGGATTCAGCCGCTGTGGGACTTGTTGTTCCAGACTTCCATGACCTCTGGGAGGAGGGGCCACCAACGCTGCATTGTGCTTCAAGAGCACAGGACTGCTCCACTGATGCTGGACATCCAAGGGATTCGGCTGCCATGGGACTTAACATCCCAGCCTGTCATGACCTGCTGTGATCTCTAGGAGGACGGGCTACCAACACAGCCTGACACTTCAAGAGCGCACATTGCTCCCGCATTGCAGGACGCGCATGGGTCGCGCCCGGGAAAAGCCAGGACCAAGGACAGGCCATTCCTGCGCCTGTCAGTGCTAGGAGGAGCCGGAGTGGGGCCATATCCCCTTAATTCTGCTAATTAAAGGTACCAAACTTTATGCTGCCACTTCTAGTCTATTGAGCTACTGGCTCCATGAGTTATTGCACTTTTATTGGCCTATCAAGCTTTTCTAGCACAACTTTCTTGACCCCTAATGGGAAAACGGAAGGCTGCTCCTATGAACACCACACCAGGTACCACCCTAGATGGCTTCCTGCAACATGTGCATGGGGTAATCAGTAGGTAAATTGACTTGGCGGAACGGCGTCTGTCTTTGACGTCTCCGCCTGGCCCACTCTGTGAGCCACCACAAGCTTTCCCTGAGCCCCATGTGTATGCCAATATGGTTTCACTCAGCACAGATCATCCCCTGCAAACCTTGAGCCATGATCAACCAGCCGTTCCCGCTACTCCCGAAACCTTGAAGAAGCCATTCGGTTCTTGAAGACGGAGTCCGGACGCAGCAAAGGGTTCACTCTCAGGGGAGCCCTTAAGTAACCCAACAAGGGAGTAGTACTACTTCTGCGGTGACCAGCCTATCAGGAGGGGTCAGGGACACTACTCTGGTGAATTGACCAGTCAGCTGCTCCCAGGGGCCCCTGCCCATATAAGTTTCAAGATGGCCACCTGGTGGAGCTCTGGGGACCTTTCAGGGGAGGAGCTGGACAGGAGGGGGTGCTCACCCCTGTCCTTTGTGTAGTTTTGTGCCTGAGCAAGAGCCAAGGACTCCTGAAATCTGATTATTGCATGGAGGGCACCAAATGTGCCATTCAAAGCAGTCTGGATATGCTCAGGAGCACCCCCACCCTAGCCTAATACACCTAATTCTAAAGGATAGGTTACTACACCTCTCCTCTGCAGGACATCTTTTTTCTACCTTCCTCTGCCCGTGTTAAGATCTGCAGCAGGTTGGCAGCAGCACTAGCTTGCACAAAGACCCTTCAAGGCTACACAGGAAGATATGGGAGGGTCGTTTAAGGAGTCCCCCAGTACATGGTTTCATGCAACTAACACTGGAATCGGTGTAGTTACATGATTCAAACATGTTTGATACCAAACATGCCCAGGTTCAGTGAAGCCATTATGTACCTTAAAATTGCTTCGGTGTAGTTGCACAATTCAAACATGTTTGATACCAAACATGACCGGGTTCGGTGAAGCCAATATGTACCTTAAAATTGCTTCTCTGCACTTACAAAGCCAGAGAATGGACTTCAGACTTGGTGGGGTGTCTCTGCGCATGCAGGGACACCCTCACACTTAGAACCATGCACCCTGCTTATGGGCTGTAAGGCCTACCTTACGGGTGGCTTATATATTTTAAGTTCAGTGACCGGGATATAACGTAAGCCTTATATCTTAAGAGAAGTGTGCATGCACTGTTTCACGCTGGCTGCAATGGCAGACACAATTTGCATGGGCTCAAGTTGCACAATACATGCTGCAGCCCATTGGAGACCCCTGGTGTACCAATGCCCTCGGTACTTTAGTACCATATACTAGGGACTTACAGGGATACACCAGTATGCCAATTTCAGGGTGTACAAAATACTTACCAGTAAATAGATAAATGAGAGCACAGGCACAGGGGTCCTGATTAGCAGGATCCCAGCGTATTACAGTCAAAACACACTGACACCAGGCAAAAAGTGAGGGTATCTATGCCAGAAGGATGCCACTTTCCTACTATAACCATGTACTTCAGCCCTATAAATCAAGTTGTAAAAACTCATACAAGATATAAGAAATTGTTTCCCCACCTGATCCAACTGGCATTAAATAATGTGTATGTTGTTTACCATAAGACCACCACAGGAAAACTGATATCTATCCTTGACATTCAGTTGACCATCATTGAAAGTCTTACTGCTGCAGAAGCAGTATACTCTACTTCATCTTCTGTGGAGGATGTTGCAAGACTGCAGGATCAGTGCTTTGCTGGGCACATTCCTGCAACAGCTATTTATTCTTAACCATGTAATCATTGTAGAGACCACCCTGAGCAAAGAAAGAGGCAGGAGACTGTGTTACTGTCCACAGTGGCCATCCCTGCCTGCCTATGTTTTGAAACGTGCTTTCTGTTGTTCCACACAAAAATGAAGTATTGGGAAACTGACTGAAGTGGAACTGCCCTAGTACCTACCATTGAATACCTTGCATGGCTAAATTCTTCCCATGGCTATCACCAGGCAAGCATCCCTTTGAATTGTTTCTTCTAGTTGAGAAAATCATATTGGCCTTTCACCTGCTTGGCACCTTCATTAACTGTTAGAAAGTGGTAGATGTTCGGTTCACCATATGACAAGTGCATTACAGTCATTGCACTGTACATACCGGTGGTTGAAACTTAGGTTCCATTGTCACAATGCACCTAATGCACATGTGGTGGTGAGCCTCAGTAAGGGCTACCAGTGTTAGGGGTTCTCCCTTCTCTGCACAGAGTCCTCAGACCAATAGAAAGAAGTTGGCACAGAAGCTGGAATAGAAAAGACAGAGTTTATTAAACCTCATGAGGTGGAACTACATTCACACAACACCATTCGGCAATGTATGAAGTAGCACACTGACTGGAAGGAGCGTGGACCTTTTATACCCACACAGGGGCTCAAATGACAGAATGCTGGTTTTAAATACATATAAGGTCATACAGAGAGTGTGCTGGCAACAAGTGGGAGGGGCTGACAGTTAGCTAATTCTAGTGGACACATCCTGACAGTTACAAGTTGGGGACAGCTGTAAGCTCAACTGAGCATGTGTGAAGCAGAAGAGGCTGAATATATCTAGTCTCTAGGCAGATTTCAAGAGCAGTTGACAGGAAGGTAGGACAGAGCACATGGCAAACAAAATGGCTGCCAGGAATACAAAATGGATTCCACACAACGGACAAGATAGTCTCTAAATACAAGATGTCTTCTGCTAATGCTTAACCTAATCGCTGCTAAATTACAACACACAATGCGTATATGCAAATAGGACAGTTTTACCAAGGTAAAACTGTCCTACGTTCCCTAAAGAGCACTAAAGATTTTATGTTTTGCCGCACAGGGTTGATGGAGCAGGGCTTTGATAAAATAAAACCTGCTCAGATTAACTCCCCAGAAACACTTACTAATAGTGTGCTGTGAAAATAATATGCACCAACATGAACAGATTGGGAAAATGCTTTGCGAATGCGTGCACTAATGCTAAGACTAAAGCATGAAAGACAAGGCCGAATTTTCATTCTACTTCTAAAATTAATACAATAATGCTGCTTTTACACATTAATGCTCATTAGGAAAACATAACATTTGGTTAGTGCAATGGTGGGAGGTAAACAGTGAGAAGTACATTTCATGAAAAATAAAGTCTGTGTTGTCATTCATTTTAGAAAAAAGTATGGGCCTATATTTCTGCAAGAATGTTAAGAGTTAAACAAAGAAATATGAAATAAAATGCTGTAAATCGAGCTCTGACAGAGAGAGGAGAGAAGTGGTGGAGGCTAATGTGGTTAATCTTCGCCTGTCTGCCAAGTAACGGACAGACAGCCATGGGAATGAAAGGAAGTGTACAAACTTCTTCCAACGAAAGCGGCAATGCTGAATAATAAAAATGTAGAAAACTGTAACATGTTCCCTTCTCGAGGAAATGTGTGGATAGTGTAATGGGAGAGTGTATTAAACAAAGAACACTAAGAAAACATGATCATGACTCTGGTGGTGTGATAGAACACCCCCCGAATCAGCCAATGAGAGACTGAGTTTTCATAAATGTTTCAACTAATGTGGGTTGGACATGAATGTTTTAGGGTAGAACTGGGGTGCTCCAGAGGGGTGGGGAGTAGGGTTTGCTCGAGATTAGAGGTAGATTGTCGCTGTCCATCGGTTTGCTGTTAGAGGCCTACCTGTTTCCTGTTCCTGCTCCTGTATCCAGTATCCTGAGCTAATCTTTGTTCCCTGAATCTGACTCAGGGGACCCCTTACGACCTCTGTGGCCAGGGGGTGGTATTCCTCCATTTCCTTCGGTTATTATTAGCTAAATGAACAGTACTTTGCATAATATTTTGCAAATGTATTTTGTCTCTGAAACATTTGTCTCTATGCCTATCCACTCCTTAATGTGCATTTATTCAATTTGATATGAGTTTGACACTACTTTCATTGATATATGTTCTCTCTCTGTGATTAATGCATTGTTCACCTCATGATTCTGTACATATTTGAGCTATTATTTGTATATTATTTGGTGATAAACACTATTAACCTTTCACTGAATTTGTGGTTATATAGATAGATAGATAGATAGATAGATAGATAGATAGATAGATAGATAGATAGATAGATAGATAGATAGATAGTACTATTATTACCATCAACATCTCAACTTTAGGTCCATCGACCAGAGGAAAGAAGTTGACATGCCGGCTCAGTTAGTTATTTAGAGTGTTAGATACAAACCTGTATAATGAACAGCTGATTTTCATTAGTGTTCATTTTAGTCTTGATAACTTAACAGTACAGCGTCATTCAGGGGGTTATGTGGGGTAAGTGTGTATGGGCCAGTGTTGTGCTGTGTTATTGATCCCTGATTGGCGCTGGATCAAGGTGCATTGTGACAACGGAACCCAAGCTTCATCCACCACTATGTATGGTGTTAATGTAATGAACCTTAGGTTCAAAAGTAGATATGCTTGCTCAGCTATATAGAATCTTCAGACACCCCCCAATTTGCATGATACTATGGACAAAGTTAATAAAGGTTCACGAGGCAAGAATATGGGATTAGTCAGGACGTTGAAGGAAACAGAGAGGAGAAAAGACAGGAAAAGCTTAAGCTATGTATGCTTTCATAAGGATATTCAATAGGTAGATGGTAGATGCACATACAGTCACGTCATCTTCACCAAAGGACTCACTCTGATAGTCAATGACTGCCTCAGTCAAATAACAAGATGTTTCCAAATCACACAGATTGCTTCAGGCAGGCCCAAACTGGCACCCAGCATGCACATCCCACTGCACCTCAAAGACCTTCGCTGGTGTGCCATCCACATGTAAGCTCCCCTCAAACTACTCAAACACACATTCAAAGCATTGTAGAAACCTGGCCACCCATATCAGTTAGTGTGCTTAGTGCACATGGAAAACATGTCTTCCTGAGCCTCATGTGGCTGACATGGCAGCCATTAATAAAGGTTCAGTCTGCACATTTTCTTGAGAGGTAGTAAAAACTTAGTCCATATTGCTTTTCATTCCTGGTGTTGTAAAGCTTTTTGAGACACCAACCAACATTTATGGCTCTATGTGGGTAGTGGTTTGTGTATGCTGTGTTTGTATGCAAGTTGGTTGATGACTGGGTGAGAGGTGGCATGAAAGGTGCCTCCATCCTGCAGCGTATGAATGTAATGGTCTCTTGAATGGCACTGGTATGTTAATGCGAGTGTTCTGTTGTGTTGGATTAAGCCTGTGGCAGCAGTGTGTCGTGCGGGAAAGGTTTGTGAATGGCCTATAAAGGTTTTGGTGTCTTTACTTGGATTTACAGCTCACTTTCAGTAGTCATTGTTTCAATATTCTGATGCTGTTATTAGTATGTTCTCTTTGAAGCTAGCTCTTCTTGAGGAGCCAAAACCAACTGGTGTAAGACTTTCCTTCACTTGTGGAAGAACTTTGGAGCAACAGTAACAAATATTAAAAGAAATTCAGAACGAAACAGCTGCTGGTGTCCTGGGTGGTGAAACTTGCATTGATCTCAAAAACTTCCCCACAATACCCTCCTGACTTTAAACGGGGTGTAAATGGCTAACATCACCAATTTGTTTACATTTTGTGGACAACATTTCTGAAATTGGTGCCGATCCGCAAATTTCCAACCAGCCAGTGTTCCCAAATATCTCCACATAAAAACGAAGCACAATTTGTATGAGTGAGACTAGGATCCGCGATAGGAAAGTGCACAAAAAACAACTTGGATAAACAGTTTTCCCCACTCAAACCATTGTTTTTTTGTGGTGTGGGTGCATGTGGATTTTGAACCTGTGACCAGATGCCCAGGGAAGCCTACCAAACCCACACATTTCTGAAAACTAGACACCTGGGGGAGCACAAGGTGGTGTGCCTCGCATGGATCCCACACCGTTTTCCAAGTCCATGCTCGGGCCCCATTGACCTTGGTTTGATCTGTTATTGTCGCAGGCACTAGTCCTAGCCACACAAACAGGGCAGCATTATTATAGGCACATGGGTAATGATTGGTGGTAGGAATTTTGTGGAATTTTACTTGGTTTGGGTGTTTCCCTCTCAGAAATGTGATGAAAATATGTGTTTTTAGAACAAAGTTTGAGGTTTGCAGGGCATTGTGGTTACAAAACATAATGGGATCAATGCAAGGCACACCACCCTGAAATCACCTGGGTGTCTAGTTTTCAAAAATGTTTGTGGTTAGAAGATTTCCATGAAGGGTGGCCATACCAGGCGCAAAGGCCACAGCTACCCCAATCGCTGATCTCTCCACTTAGCGTTTTAGGGCCTTAATTACGGTCTTGTGGCCCACCACCTCAAGTGGGGCACTATTTTTATTGGGAGACGTTTTGAAATGCTGGGTGGTAGGAAATTGGTGGATTCCCTCAGATTTGGTATCTTTCCTCAACAGAAATGTAAGAAAAATATATGTTTTAGCCAAAGTTTGCAGTTTGCAGGGCCTTTTGAGTAAGAAAACCTCATGAGATCCACTCAAGCCACACCACCTTTTCTCACCTGGTTGTCTAGTTTTCATAAATGTGTAGGTTTCCCCAGGTGAAGGCTGAGACAAGCCGAAAAATCCACAACTACCCAGATTGCAAAAGCAGAGTTGCTTTCTGTGGAAATATGTGATGTAGTAGGAATATCCTTTTAGGGGAAAAAAACATAAAAGCACAGACATAAATACAATAAAACGATAAAATCACACCAGATCACGGCTATACCATTTAGTGTTTAATTGATAATGAGTATGCACATTTAGACATGGGTTTATTAATTTAGAAGCAAATATCCTAAATTAATTTAACTATAAAGTGCTTATGTGCAATAAAGCTCCAACAGTGTTAACCTTTTAGTATTTATCAGCACTTAATTCCAGGCTTTAACAACCGTAATAGTACACAATTAAATGTAATATGCAATGTAATGAGCAGGCGTTTTTAATAATCACATTAATTTCATTAGCAACTCCCTCTTAAACTAAGAAAAAGCCTAGCAATAACATTCTTCTCCAGATATAAATTTTTAAAAGCAGTCCATTGAAACAAAAATAAAGGGCTTTTTGTGTACGAGACTTCCTAACAATACTAATGTGAAAGTTCATAACAGTGCTGTCTGTATCTGAACGGTCTTAGACAAGGAACATCAATTGAGTGCAACGTCTTAAATATTTCTAAAATACAGTGCATTGTCTATAGACATTAATACTCGATAAACAGAGGTAAATAAAAAAATAGGATAAAATTAATTAACAGAAAAAGCAGTTCCGTAACCTAGCCAGCCAGTAGTTACACTTTCTCGTATCTCAGCCACCAGGCAAATAACAGGTATTTAGACAGTGCAAAGATTAGCCGTTCTGTGCTATCACTTCTAAGAATTCTAATACTAGCCCTCAAGTGGCTTGTGGATGAAATGTGATGGAACAGGATTAATCAGGTTCTCCTGGTATCAGTATACCTAACACAGAAGTATAGAAAGTATTCTTCTGTGTCCGTGCTAGCCAAACACGATGGACAATCTGGGGAGGTGGTACTGCCGTTCCAGTTACTGCAAAAAAACATTACCTGGCAAAATGCTGTATCTAAATTCCAGGTACAAGGATTTCGCTTGAGGGGGTTCCATTCGGTTCAAGACTTCCTCAATGTACATATTATTTTTAAAATCCAGAAACCTCCCTGTTAAATCACCAGCAGTATTGTGATTTAGCCAAAGTCCACTGATATAGTCCCAATATCTCTTTTTAAGGCACGTAAAGTATTTTTCTGTATACAATCAGGATTGGACCAGAGTTCACTCATTCCCAATCTGAACAGCTATTTCATCACACGGTTAAACCGGTGTTTGTGCCCTTTATTATCAAGTACAATCACGTCATGAAATGATTGTCTCAAGGGAAGTGATGAGTTATTTATTAGACTAAACTTGGATCCAATAAGGTAAAGGTCTGAATGCTGCCACATGCGCTATGTTTTTGAGACCAAGGTCCAGGCAAATATGGATTAATGGTACATTATGGAGTAATTCAAAAACTGATTGCAAAAAGACATTCTCTGTTTTTTCAATGAACCCAACATGGCTCAAGCCCCATATCTCTGTGCCATATAGCACAGCTCCAATACCCATTGCCCGATAAATTTCGATGGCTGGAGCAGCTAGCCTGTATTTTGACATTTTCAACTTCTTGACAAAGGCGGAGCTTATATGTTGGAGTGTTAGCTGGCTCTTAGAAATTTGACGGACCCATGACAATGTGTTTGTAAACCTTACCCCCAAGTAATCAAACTGCTTTACTTGCTTCAAAAAAGTGTCACACAATATAACCTAGCCTCTATATGACTTGTGTGGGTTGAACGTCATGGATTTTGTCTAAGCGACGTTTACTTTCAACCCAAACTTCCTACACGATACTAAGAACTAGTACAATATATTTTGTAGCCCAATTGGGGTCTTAATTACAAGTAGGGTATCACAGGCAAATACTATTGATGCAACTGCATGATCATCAATCTTTAGGGGATTCCCATTACAATCGACTAGAGCGGTGATCAACCTATTAATGTATATGGTGAACAGAGTCGGGCCAGCAAACAACCTTGCTGCATCCCTCTGTTCACCCTTGGACGTTCAGTCAATTCACCATTTCTACTCTATTTTAACTGGACATATTTGTCCCTGTGCAGCTTAATTATTGTTTGTAGGAGGTAGCTCGGAATCCCTAACTGCTCTAGAGCTGCCCACATATTTTCTTTGGGAATGGGATCAAATGCAGCATGTAAGTCCACGAACACTATATAGAAGTTTTCTCTTTTGATTATTGTAGAAGAGTAGGGTCTGCTTTCCTATGGTCACCTCATTTTTTGCTTTTTGCTTCACTGGTTTTCGACTTAATGTGGCTGTGGGCCTGCTAATCAGACCCACAGCCTGCTGTTCTCTCTCTAAATTCACAACCATGTACTTTAGGTACATCACCAATTGGTACTGAGCCCCTGTACAGTGTACTATAGGTGCCCAGGGCATAGGTGCATCCAAGGCCTACCAGGGGCTGCAGCATATATTTTGCCACCCCTGGCTGGCCATCCAAACTGACACAACTGGCTGATCACTCAGCTGGGGCAAGATCGTGTAATCACCCCTTGCTTAGATATAGTATACCTATGTCTAAACCTATATCTGGACACATATACACATATAAGTCACTCCTATGGCAGGCCTTAACAATCCTGGAGGCAGAGTGCTTGGTTTTATGTGAGATGGTGCTCTAGCATGAGCTGAGCCTGTCTGCAGCTTTCGGAACCATGTCCTTATAGCTGTTTCAGGGTATTGCCATACCATATACTCTTAAGTGCATTATAATTAGGGCTCCCGGTTTTCCGTTTTTACGGATTTTTACATATAAATACAGACGGAAATCTATATTTCCTTTGTCTGTATTTATATTTAAAAACGGGAAAATACTAGTAAAGCCCCTGATCCGCCTCCCCTGGGGCCGGTCCGGAGCTCAGGCCGCCGCAGCAGGAGCCGGAGCAGCGTTCACCATGGAGGCCGAGGCCGAGCTCAGCTTCCAGCTGGACGTTCCTTTTCCATCCCACCTGGAGGCGCAGATCGCACACAACAGTCTCGCCCCTGACAAGGAGCCACGAAAAGGTGGCATCAGCAAGAAGCTGCTGGTGACCGACAACATCCTGCATGTGCAGTGGAAAGCTGCTGAGGCCAGGATCCTGCGTGTTTCTATTAACTCCTTCCTGGACAACCTCTCCCTCGTCCTTCAAACCAGTGACCGTTTCGGACCTGTGTTGGAGAGACCGTGACACTGACTGGAGAGCTCTGTGGCCAGTGAACGCAGCCACTGCCGGAGGATTAACTACAAGAGCACATGGCGCAGCTGGAACCTTGAACTGTTTGAAGCTCAAAAGCTTGGCTGCAAACATGAATAGGTCCGATAATCTGAGCTTTCTGGCACCAACATCTGACTGGGCAGGGGCACAGGGAGGGCGCTAGCATATGAATGGGCGGGGGAACAAGGGTGGACACAATCATCTGACTCAGCAGGGGCACTAGATAATAGGAGGGGCAGAGAGTGTTGAAAGAAAAGTTGCTGCAGCACTGATATCGGAAGAGGCCCAACACCTGCAGGTTTGCTCAAAGCTGAAGTGGCAATGACGACAATATGTACAGGGCCGCCGCTGCCAGTTGCAGTGTTTGAAGACACATGACGAGTGTTAGTACATTCCCTTGATCTCGTGCCTGCTTGCTTTTTCTGTCGTGGGGAAGACCTAGAAATTCCTCTGGGCAGACAATGAGATGGCTAGCCAGAGGGAACCCAGCGGTCCTTCTCCCATGATGAATGGGGGGATTGAGAAATGTCCACTCTGGTGTCGTTATGGGACACTTCCCTGCATCCGTTTGAGAATGTACAGGGGTCCCACCCACATTTCCTAGAATTGTGTAAAATACCGGTGTGAGAAGTTGGCCTGATATATGATGCTCACTAGTTCTAGTGATCACCTTGTATCATGCCAAGCAACCCTTATGGTGCAGGTTGTAAAGTCAACCTTATAGACAAGCTATCCTAGGGGTAGCATGGACTAAGCAGTCTTAGGCTAAACTCTGTAAAGGCATGTGAAGCAAGCTGTTTTACCATACACAATCCCTTGAATACCAAATGAAAGGACACCACACAGATATATATTGAAAATATATATGGATTTATTACTACAAATATCCCTGATACTCTTTATGAGCACAGAAGCAAATGCGTTAAAACAAAACACAGTTTAAATACACAAAAGTTGCACAATATGGATGAGCCCTAGGGGCCACCTAAACCATATGCTAAAATAGTGCTATAAGAACCACTATGGGGAAAGTGAAGAGGCCTAGGGCCTGGGGAATCGCTGGAGCTGTTCGGGACTAGCAGTGAAGAAGTCGGGAAAGGCCCGCGGGACTCGGGAGCAGTGCGGAAAGTGCACGCTTTACCAATGCAATGTCAATGGTGCGTAAAAAGTACAAAGTTAGTTAGAAAGGAACCTTCCGAGTGACCTAGAAAGCTGAAACTTGAGACACAGACACTAGAGGTGTGTACCAGTGTGGGAACACCGGCGGAGCTGAGTTACCTCACCCACAGGAAGCGGGTGCATAGGGTCGAAGTAGTGTCGGGTTTCGTCACGCAGGTCGATGGTGCTTGGAGCTGGAGATGCTGCAGGCGGCTCGATGTGAAGAGTTCCGGTGGATCCAAGGGTGGATCTGAAGAGGTGAAGACCTGAAAGCAGAGGGGACAATGTTCAAAGTCACTAGCCAGTGACTACCGTGGAACCAGAGTGGAACCAGGCGATGTCGGGTGCAAACAGGCGTCGAGGTGTAGCTTCTCTCTGCAGCCACGTGGACACGAGGCGTCGAAGACGTCCAGGAGTCGGTCACGAGCTGTCCCACGCAGGCTTCTCGCTGTTGGCGGTGTCGGCGACTTGATAGAAGCAAACAGGCCTTGGCTAATGCAAGCCACGCAGGAATCAAAAAAGGCTTGTTACTCGGACCAGCAAGGTCAGAGCAGGGGCTCCTTTTTACAGGAGCAAGGGCAAGTCTGGAGCAACCAGACCTGCATTGAAAGTTGTAGGTTTCGTCGCCAAGATGGCCGCTAGCCACGTGGCAAGTGGCCGGGATGGCGCGTCGAGTGGCACGATGCAAAAGGGCCCCACGCAGATCGTGGAGATGCTGGGGGGCTGATCCTTGGTGCAAGGGCTGCTCGAGGTTAGGGCTTCTCAAACCCCAAAGCACAGCGTCGAGGGTGCCTCTGATGCTGCGCAGTCAGCGTTTCGGGGGTCTTCCAAGATGTCCGGTCCCACGTCTCTCGGTGCCTCCACGGGTCCCTTCTTTGCAGGGACTGTGGATCGGGCTGTGAGAAGTCTGGGAGTCTGGGTCTTGTCAGGCTCTGGGCTCGGGCTCCGGCGGGAGGCGGCGGCAAAGCAGACGTCGAGTTGCTGGTTGGTGCCTGTGTTCACAGGGTGGTCACTCCTTGGCCACAAGGGAGATTCTCTTCCGTCTTCTGTGCAGCAGAATGTCGAAGTCCAGTCTTCTTCTGTATTTCAAGTTGATTCAGGATGATCTGAAGTCTCAGGACACAGATCTCACTCTTATTCGAATCTGGGGGGCCGGATCACCTAGTAGGTCCCTCCTCTGGGTGGAACCAGGAAGGGGGGTGGTTACACCCCCTTTCCTTTGTCCAGTTTCGCGCCAGGACTGGGGCTGGAAAGCCCCAGCACCGGTTTGAACTGGCCTATGCACAGGGACACCTTGTGTGCCCCAGGCATGTCTGATTATTTTCAGCCCTGTCCTACCCAATACACAAAATCCTGTCTGGAGTGGTGCTAGCACCTCCCCAGGCAGGAAACCCTTTGTCCAAGCTGCCCTCGCTGGAAGGACTCCCAGCAGCAGGAGGTTAGACTTGTGTCTGTGGTGGCAGCATCCATTTTGGGATGCTAAGGCTCTGTTTAACTTTAACCGGGGTTCAGGCTAGGTACATGTCGTGTCCCTCTAGAAGGGTGGAATGCTACCCCCGTCGCCAGAACTGGCGAGGGGGTAGTATTCCAATTCGTATGACACCTTACTCGACATGTTTTGATAAAGCCAAACCTAAGATAGCATTTAACCGCGAGGTTCATAATGCACTTAAGAGTATATGGTATGGCAATATCATGGAACAGCTAAAGGACATGGTTCCGAAAGCTGCAGACAGGCTCAGCTCATGCCAGAGCACCATCTCACATATTTCCAAGCACTCTGCCTCCAGGATTGATGAGGCCTTCCATAGGAGTGGCTGATAGGAACATATGTGTCCATTTTAGGTTAGGTATAGGCATACTACACCTAAGTAAGGGGTGGTTACACCGACTTACCCCAGCTGAGTGATCAGCCAGTTGTGTCAAATATGGAGGCCAGGCCAGGGGTGGCACAATACATGCTGCAGCCCCTGGTAGGCCTTGGAAGCACCTATGCCCTGGGTACCTGGGTACACTGTTACAGGGGCCAATAAGGTGTGCCAATTCCAATTGTGTATGTACCTAAGGTACATGGAGTCCATTTTAAGGAGAGAGCAATTAGCCTGGGGCCCTGGATAGCAGGATCCCAGGCCAACTAAAGTCAAAAACCAGCTAAACACCAGGCAAAAAGTTTGGGGGTAACCATAGTCAGATATCCACCTTCCTACAACCGGCATGTTAGAGCATATATATTCTCTCACAGTTACAGGCAATGCAGCCCAAACCCGCTCCTTTGTTTGTCAGTCTGTCGCCTATTCTGAATCCTCGATCACAAATCTGCCCACCTAAGGTAACTCTTAAATCAATGTTGTATTTCAGCTTTCACTCTTCAGCTGCTTCTGTTTTCTGTTTTATTGTTTATTTGATCTGTTTGGATAATTGTGCAGCAGCTGCCTGTTTGATATCTGCAAGGTGTGCTGGTGGGGCAAAACTTGTTCCAACGCGACTGATTTTTTCCTCAAGACCCAGGCAGAGGCGCACTCGCTGATGCTGACTTCAAGGACCACAACGTTTTGGGGCTACACGCTGGTAGGATAAGTAGTGAGCGACCCCTTGGACTTACTTTTACATTCAGGCTCCCTTGAGCCGGTGGGGCTGACGAGCCCGGGTTACGCTCCTACGTGCCACGAGCGGTACCAGACCTGAAGATATTTTTGGCAGCCTACGCAGCACCCCTATATACATTCCTACTCCCTGCTGACGAGAGGCAACAACCTCGAAACACGTGTCCAGGGATGGCCAACGCGACTGATTTTTTCCTCAAGACCCAGGCAGAGGCGCACTCGCTGATGCTGACTTCAAGGACCACAACGCTTTGGGGCTACACGCTGGTAGGATAAGTAGTGAGCGACCCCTTGGACTTACTTTTACATTCAGGCTCCCTTGAGCCGGTGGGGCTGACGAGCCCGGGTTACGCTCCTACGTGCCACGAGCGGTACCAGACCTGAAGATATTTTTGGCAGCCTACGCAGCACCCCTATATACATTCCTACTCCCTGCTGACGAGAGGCAACAACCTCGAAACACGTGTCCAGGGATGGCCAACGCGACTGATTTTTCCCTCAAGACCCAGGCAGAGGCGCACTCGCTGATGCTGACTTCAAGGACCACAACGCTTTGGGGCTACACGCTGGTAGGATAAGTAGTGAGCGACCCCTTGGACTTACTTTTACATTCAGGCTCCCTTGAGCCGGTGGGGCTGACGAGCCCGGGTCACGCTCCTACGTGCCACGAGCGGTACCAGACCTGAAGATATTTTTGGCAGCCTACGCAGCACCCCTATATACATTCCTACTCCCTGCTGACGAGAGGCAACAACCTCGAAACACGTGTCCAGGGATGGCCAACGCGACTGATTTTTTCCTCAAGACCCAGGCAGAGGCGCACTCGCTGATGCTGACTTCAAGGACCACAACGCTTTGGGGCTACACGCTGGTAGGATAAGTAGTGAGCGACCCCTTGGACTTACTTTTACATTCAGGCTCCCTTGAGCCGGTGGGGCTGACGAGCCCGGGTTACGCTCCTACGTGCCACGAGCGGTACCAGACCTGAAGATATTTTTGGCAGCCTACGCAGCACCCCTATATACATTCCTACTCCCTGCTGACGAGAGGCAACAACCTCGAAACACGTGTCCAGGGATGGCCAACGCGACTGATTTTTTCCTCAAGACCCAGGCAGAGGCGCACTCGCTGATGCTGACTTCAAGGACCACAACGCTTTGGGGCTACACGCTGGTAGGATAAGTAGTGAGCGACCCCTTGGACTTACTTTTACATTCAGGCTCCCTTGAGCCGGTGGGGCTGACGAGCCCGGGTTACGCTCCTACGTGCCACGAGCGGTACCAGACCTGAAGATATTTTTGGCAGCCTACGCAGCACCCCTATATACATTTCTACTCCCTGCTGACGAGAGGCAACAACCTCGAAACACGTGTCCAGGGATGGCCAACGCGACTGATTTTTTCCTCAAGACCCAGGCAGAGGCGCACTCGCTGATGCTGACTTCAAGGACCACAACGCTTTGGGGCTACACGCTGGTAGGATAAGTAGTGAGCGACCCCTTGGACTTACGTTTGCAAAACAAGCCCTCAAAATGCAGAATGTTTTTCACTACTCACCTCCCTCCTACTTGCTATACTTCCACTGGCATCCTCTTTATCTCATAGTGTGCCCCCGGGGTAAGGGTCGGATTATATAGGCCCAGAATTTTTTGTTAGTATCCCCTGGGTTACTAAACACCAAAGGCTCTAGAGTCATGCTTCCACCTCACGCTTCTCTCTCCACCCTACACTTCCTGCCCTTTTTTTAACCAAATTGTTATTCGCTTTCGAGTACAATATAGCCTATATTATACTAGAAAACAAATACAATTGTCAATTTAAATAAATGTGGAAAAATACTAGCTGTAGCGTCGTCTTTTGCTTGTGGCAAAAATAAATGTGGATAAATGCAGAAAAAATGCCCCAAAAATAAATATGGATAAATACAGACGGAAATGGCAAAAAAATAAATACCATAAAACCGGGAGCCCTAATTATAATCCTCGCGGTTAGATGCTATCTTTGGTTTGGCTTTATCAAAACATGTCGTGTAAGGTGTCATATACTTTGGAATACTACCCCCTCGCCAGTCCTGGCGACGGGGGTAGAATTCCACCCTTCTAGAGGGATAAGACATGTTACTTTCAGTAAACGCGGTTAAAACTAACCAGAGCCTCAGCATCACAAAATGGATGCTGCTGCCACAGACACGAGTCTGGCCTCCTGCTACTGACCGAAACTCCGGCAGGGGAGTCCTGGACAAAAGGTTTCCTGTCACAGGAAGGTGTTACACCACCCCAGACAGGAGATAGAGGATTGAGGCAGGGAGGGCTGAGTGAAACTAGACACTGCCTGGGGCACACAAGGTGTCCCAATGCGTGGCCCTGTTCAAACCGGTGCTGGGGCACTCCAGCCCCAGCTCTGGCGTGAAACTGGACAAAGGGAAAGGGGTGTAACCACCCCCTTCCTGGGTCCCACCCATAGGAGGGACCTAGCAGGTAATCCAGCCCCTTAATTTGGAATAAAGGTAGGAGCTGTGTCCATTGACTTTAGATAATCCCGACTGAAACTTTGAAACAAAACTCTGGACCCTTCGACATCCTACTCGACGTAGAAGACTGAAGAATCTCCCTTGTGGTCAAGGAGTGACCACTCTGTGCAAGCAGACACCATCAAGCGCTCAACGGTTTGCTTTGTTGCAGCTCCCGCCGGAGCTCGAGCGCAGAGATCGACAAGAACCGGATTCCCGGACATCCAACAGCCCGATCAACAGCCACAGCAAAGCTGAGACCCGTGGAGGCGACGTGAGATGTGGGACCGGCCATCTTGGAAAGCCTGCGAAGTGCTTCCCGTGCAGCTCCCGAGGCACCCTCGAAGCTGTGCATTGGGGATTGAGAAGCCCCAGCCCCGAGCAGCTTTTGCACCGAAGATCACCTCTCCACACTCACTGAGTGTTGTGTGGGGCCCTTTTGCATTTTCCTGCTCAACGCGTCTGTCTGGTCACTTGCCCGTTGGCTAGTGGCCTCTGTGATGACGAACCTTCGAATTTACACCGCTGGTCTGGTTGCTCCAGACTGGCCCTTGCTCCCCTGAAAAGGAGAAGCCCATCAGATCTTGCCCATCTGATCCAGAAGTCATCTTCGATTCCTGCGTGGGTTGCATTTGCCAAGGCCTGTTGACTCCAATCCGGAAGCCGACACCCCCGACAGTGAGAGCCTTCGTGGGACAGCCATGTCCGACTCCTGGTCATAGTCGATGCCCCCGGGTCCACGTGGCAGCGGAGACAAGCTTCACGACAACCACCTGATTGCGCCCGACATCGCCTGGTTCCATCCTGGTCACTGGCTAGTGACTCAGACTCTGTCCCCTCTGCTTTCAGGTACTCTACATCTTCGATCCACCCTTGGATCCAACCGGACTCTTCTCTCCTGGCCGCCTGCAGCATCTTCATCTCCAGGCTCCATAGAACTCTGCGAAGAAACCCGACGCACTTTGACACCTATTCACCCGCTTCCTGTGGGTGAGGTAACGAGAGTACTCCGGTGCTCCTGTAGTGGTTTACACCTCTAGTGTCCTAGTTTAAAGTGGTTACGTTCTAGTCCAGTCGAAAGACTTCCAAATCTGCAACTTTGTAACTTTTATGCGCCATTGACTTTGCATTGGTGCACGCGTGTGCTTTAGACACTGCACACGCATCCTGTGGGCCGCTCCCGTCCTAACTTCTGTTAGTCCAGCGTAGCCCCAGCGATTCTCAAGGCCCTAGGCCTTACCATTGTTCGTGACGTGGTTCTTATACCACTATTTTAGTATATGGTTTTAGGGGCCAACGGGTCTATCCATAACTGTGCAACTTTTGTATGTTTAACTGTGCTTTTGTTTAAACGCTTGTGCCTCTGTCCTCATAAAGAGTACAGAGGATTATTCTAGTAATACATATATTTTTATAATATATAACTTGTGTGGTGTCCTTTCATTTGATGTTAAAATGATTGCATATGGTAAAACAGCTGGCTTCACCTGCCCTCTTGAGTTAAGCCTAAGACTGCTTAGGTCCATGCTACCCCTAGGATAACTTGTCTAAAAGGTTGACTTTACACCACCACCATAAGGGTTGTTTGGACTGGTACAAGGTGCTCACTAGAATAGTGAACATTATACACCAGGCCAACTTCTCACAATTATTAAGTATTTCTATAGTATTGTTAGGAACCTGAATAGCTGGTTGACAGTTCTTATGTTCTATGTAAACCCAGCCTGTAGAGTTGACAAACTCTGTGCCTCCCTAATACACTGTTCAAGCCTCACTAGCAAATGCCTACAGAATCATTTCTATAAAGTATCGATCAGGCTGATGGGCCTATAATTCGCTGGTTCACTTTTGTCTCCCATTCTTGTGCACTGGACTACCCCCACTCATAGCCAGGAATCAGATACCTCTGCATCCTTAAGAACGGCATGAAAGCTTTGGTTGAGAATGACACTACATACTTCAGGTTCTGAAAGGAAGAGATTGCCTGGGATTTTGTCTAAATCCAATGCTTTTTCTCTTTGAAAAGTGGTGAAGGCTATCTTACTTTCATTCAGGCAAAAGGTAATCAGGTCTGCGTCCTGTGTTTCTGTGCATGTCTGTACAAGCTAAATTGCTAATCCCCATTCCAGTGTCTGACTGTTTAGCATAAATGAACTAAAGTGGTTTACCCATGTCTGGGGTTGCACGTGTAAGTATTCTTCTATAATTAGGCTCCTAGACCCATTTGATAGTATATGCCAGAACAATTTACTGTCCTTAATTTTTGCTATGGTAGTCCGGTTTCTCCACACCCTCTCTTCCCAATTCATTTTTGCCTCTTTTGAGTTGCTTAATATTGTTTTCTTTTGAAGGACAAGGTACTCCTGCAGCCATTTTTAATTGCGCCCATCAACTTATCAAAAAGAGAACTTGTCACTGAGCCTTCTCTGGTGCTGCCCCAAAGATATGGAACTCTCTCTCACCGGAAGTACGCAGACTCTCCTCGATAACGGAGTTCAAAATGGAAGCTAAGAGATTTCTGATTAGCAAATTCCTACCATAAGTGGCTAGGCTCACTTGACTGGTTGACTTTGTTGCTATCACCAGGTTTACCTCCTGAACTCATCAGTTTACTGCATTATTTTCCTTTTCCCAATTGATGTTGATACCTCATTCATGTCTTCTCTTTCATACTACTGTAAAGCGCTCTAATATCTTTCGGGATCTTGTTTGCGCTATATAAAACTTTATAAATAAATAATTAAACTTCAACCTTACTGCCATGTAGTGTTCATCAAACCATTCTACTTTGTTGTTACTTAGCACTGTATTCTTACCAACCTTTTAGAATTTTTTTCATCTTTCCCATTAGTCTGCTAAAAGTATTTAGAATTGGTTGTGCCTCATCTGTATGCTTGTAGATGTCGTCTAATGATTGTACAACGATGGTATAAATCTGTGCAAGGGTGTCTTTGTTCCTCTCAATCATGGGCCACTTGACCCTTTTTCTGTTTTTACTGAGAACAACTGGAATAATTTGTTTTACCTTAAAGTGGTGCGGGGAGAGGATCGAGTGGTCCAGTTCTAGTATCAGGGAGTTATGACCACTATCTAACCTTTTAGTTACCCTCATGTTGATCAAAAGACACCAGAGTATGCCCAGTAGGATATAATCTACTCTCGTATGCAATTAACCCTTTTAAAGGTATATCTAGTTTACCTGTCAATTGTCGAGCACCTGTTACACGCTTGAAGGCTCTACTTAAGAGTAAATGAAGCTACTTGGAATGGTACCTTCGTATTTCTAGCTGAACCAACGCGACTCAATCTAGGGATTCCCCATTCCTCATCCTCCTTCTCCTCCTCAGTGACATTTGACATCACTTCAAGTGGTTTGTAAATAGTGTTCAAGCCCCCTGCAAGTATTAAGTGTCTAGTACCCTTGGCCCTTACCAAAAAGTCATCAAGGGCAGTTATGGTACAAGAGACCTGGCTCTGCGAAGAATCTGTTGTGAATGTTAACCAGGAGAACAGACTGTTTCCTATTTGTGCTCGTAAGACCAGTAGGTGGTTGGATTTTGTGTCTAGTTTTTTTAGAGTATATTTCATATGTATATTATCCCAGATAATAAGGCCCCCAGACGGCTACCCAGCAGGTGACAGAGGCCTCTGCACTAAAATTAGTGAAGCCCAACCTGTAGGCCACGTCAGTGGCCCACATCTCCTGGAGTATACATATATTGGATCAATTCAGTTCCCCAGTCCTCGCTGTTAAGTTTGGACTTAAGGCCAGCTATATTCCAGGACAATATTTCAGTTTTTTTTATGTCCTCTGGGATTGCAAGCTGTGTGTGTGCACGGGATTGCTTTCTGTCGGTACTAGCCTCTCTGAGATTGGTGTGTAAATCTGTTGCTGTAGGTACATCCGGGTAAGAGTCTCCCCGTCAGGCTAATGATGTCACATAGGGAGGAAAGCCCTCTTCCCATCATGCCATGCCACCTTATGCCTCCTCATTGGGCAGCTCCTTTTTGGAACCACTTTGAGCTTTGCCCGTTTGATTAACCAAGAGCCTAATGCTCCCTAATTCAAGTGCCTCCTGACTGGGTAGAAGAGTATACTTGAACTGGATCCTATCTCCATTGGGAGATGAGGTGCGTTGATCCAAATGCACTAGTACATCAACATCACCAAGATTTCCACTGGCCATCTCAAGATGTAATGTAATCAAATTAATTGTTAAGATGGCACCATCTAGTGGCTACTATGTCTGATCTGATCATTTGAATGGCATTGCCTCACCTGCCTAATCCAGGGTAGAATTTTCTAAATTAAAAAAAGGAGAAATATAGACAAACATTAGAATGTTAGTGCAGAAGGCTTATACCAGATGTTATAAAAATGGAGCCACTCCATAGTCTTCAGTGGAGCTCTCAACATTCCGATGTTCTAATAAATATTAGAGCATTGGAATGTTGAGAGCTCCATTGAAGACAATGGAGCAGAAGCAGTCTATATGAACTGGCATAGACCTGCTCCTCTCAACATTTCAATGTCCTTATACAAAGCCTCTGCCTTTCTCTTTCACCTGTCTTTTGAAAATATATTAATTAGACAGAGTAAAAAGGAAGGCAGAAGCCATGCATGAGGACACATGCAGCCTTAAACCTTCCCCCATCCTGCAGCTCAGTGGTACTATGGCTTCAGATAGAGGGAGGGGTAAATGCTTGTTATGTTAATTCAATTTAATATAATGCACAAATCACCCGAGGACATCTCAGCACTGTTGCGGAATCAAGATCGGGGAAGGGAAACATGTTAAAAAAAGATATGATTTGAGTAGTTTCCTGAATTTACAGTAGTTTGGACAATGAGTGAACATGAAGAGGAAGCTTATTCCAGTACAAGGGAGCAAAGTAGGAAAAAGCCTTTCCACCACTCTGGGTTAGACGAATGCGAGGAACACACAGTAAGGCTTTATTCCGAAATCTTAGATTTTGGCCGTATGTGTATAGTTTATTTATTTTTTTTAAGATATAATGGCCCTTTCCCTTTTTTGGCATTATATATAAGGCAACAGATCTTGAAATAAGAATGTTTCTTCACTAGCAGCCAGTGTAGGTCTTTCAACTGGGGGCCGAGGACGTGCCAGAAGGGCGATTAAGAACGATCCTGGCTGCAGTATTTTGAACAATCTGAAGTTTGGCAACTAAAGTTTAATTACCATATGCCAAAAGGGCATTACCATAGTCCAGTCTACTTATTACTACGGCTTGGACCAGGTTTCTACGAGGGCCGAGGTAGGAAGATAGTGGAATATTCTGCACAAAAGGCACAGTTTGTAATAGCATATTTCAGTGGTAGCCAAAATGTTTTCTTTCATCATTAAGGCATGGTCCAATTTAATTCCCAAATTCTTCACTACTTGTTTGGGCACTGAAGTGGCCCCCAGTTGGTGAGGCCACCGATTATCTGTCCAGATAGTGGAGTTTTTTTTTCCAAGCAACATGATCTCCGTCTTATCTGCTTTCAATTGGAGATAGTTCTCATTCATCCAGTCGGAAATAGGTAACGTGCCTAAAGCAAAGCGCTTTTTACTCACCATCAGGTCATATCCAAACGTAAACATCAGCAGGATGTCATCCGTGTATGAAACTATTTCAAAGCCAAAGCGCTCTGCAGTCATGGCCAATGGAGCCATATAGAATATTAAACAAAGTGGGGCTCAGGCCATAGCCCTTTGGAACACCCCTGTCTAAGGTTGCCTTGCGTGAAGAGTAAGGGCCCAGGATGACAGTTTGATGTCTATCTGTCAAAAAATGGTGGAGCCATTTGAGTGTATGCCCTGTATGCCAATTGCTTGTAGCCTATCACCCTCGTATGAGAGATTGTCCCAAAGGCTGAAGAAAGGTCTAATAATACCAGCATAACTGGGTTGCCTGGATCCCACCCCAGGCACAGGGAGTCTGTCAAAACCAGAAGTGCAGTTTCTGTGCTATGGCCTGGACAGAAACTTGATTGGGAGGGATCAAGACTTTTGATTGATTCGAGGTAGGTACCTAATTGTTTATTAATTAGACTTTCAAGCTGTTTGCCTAAGAGAGGTAACAAGGATATGGGGTGGTAATTACTCAGGGATTTTTGGTCCAAAGTAGTTTTTATTTTTTTAAATGGGCAGTACAGATGCCGCCTTCCACTCAAGCGGAATAGTCCATGTGTTGACCGAACAATTGAAGATCTCTAGAATCACTGGTGCACAAACATTGGCCAGTAAGGACATTAATTTAGGTGGGCAAATGTCCAGAGGAGAGCCAGACTTTGCTGACATCAGAGAGCTATGGATTTCCTCCACAGTAAAGGGCGCAAAGCTGTGTAAGGAGTAACCTTTAACTGATCTGCATCAGAAGTATTGATCTCTGTTCCCTGAGGGAAGGGAATATTACAGGTTGTGTAGATGTGAGAGATCTTCTCCTGAAAGAAATTGGCAGTGAATCGCAGAGTTTCCTGGATACAGAGGAGACTGGATACGCTCCTGAGGCGTGGTAAAATCATGGACTATATTAAAAAGAGCTTATGGGGAGTTGCCCGCCTGTTCAATTTGATTGGTAATAAAACTACGCCTGGCAGATTTGATGTTTTGGTGATAGCAGGACAAGGCTTGTTTGTACAGGTCCTTATCTTGAGGCTCTTTGCTTCTGTGCCAGCGCTTCTCTATTAATAATAATAATAATCCACATTTGTAAAGCGCACAATCACCCGTAAGGGTCTCTAGGCGCTGGGGGCCGTCGGGAAGATTAAGCGAGCTATTGCCCAGAGTCACATGGTGCTGGGCTAACCTGCCGCCGGAGCCGGGGATCGAACACTGATCCCCAGATTCCAGCGTCAGTCGCCCTGGCGGCGGCGCCACACCTTTCCCTAGTTTTTGCACTTTGATTTTTTTCATTTTAGCTCTGGCGAGAACCAGAGGGCGGAAGGTCGGTGATTGGTGGAACAATCAATTTTATAAGGACTCCAATAGGTCGGAGACCTTAGGATTGTTTTGCGGCAAGCTGGAATGAAAAGCTTCCCTGAAGGCTTCAGGGGAAAGTTTATGCCACAGTCTATATGCATCGAGTGGCAAACTGCTGTTCCTTTTTAGGTCTCGGCTAGCGTAGGCTGCGTACATGCGCAGTCTCGCAGGCGAGATTTATTGACTTAGAGTACGTTACACTGGCGAGGTTAAGCCCCGCCCCTCTTTTCCATTGGCTGGCGTCACCGTTCATGCTAAATGGTGGCCAGCCATTGGAAAAGAGCGTCCTGTGACGTACTCTTTTCTCTTTTAGAGCCGTCCCTTTCAGACTGGCTTCCTTGAATTACTGCTGTGGTAAAAGGTTTCTAAACTTCTTTATGGGTCCAAACAGATGGCCCCATAAAGAAATCTTTTACTCCAGCAGGAAGTCATGCCGAGCCCGTCCAAGTGGGACGCTCTAAAAGAGAAATTTCTTTAATTTTGGTATAATCTCGGCACCTGCGCTTTACTTTTAAAATGTTACAAGTAAAGTGTGGGTGCAGCGATTATACCAAAACGAAAGAAATAGAAAAAACATCTATTTCTTTTATTTTGGTATAATCGCGGCACCCGCGCTTTACTTGTAACATTTTAAAAGTAAAGCGTGGGCACCGCGAGTATACCAAAATGAAAAAAATAGATGTATTTTTCTATTTCTTTCATTTTGGTTGAATGGGCGGACAGGCATTTCTCACCCAGTTTGCAACATGCGCACCTCTGTGCCACATCGGCTAGGCTCTGTGAGCCCAGGACCCCTGTAGGCTGAAAAACACCTCTCAGTCCCCAACACTCACACTGGCCATATTTACCCAAAATATAGAGTCACTCCCGCCAGTGTCCTCTTGAGAATATTTGGGATCCCGGGCCAGACATATGTTGGGCCCCTAATCGGAGCAATCTTGAACTGTAATGCCTATGTTGCCAATTCTATGTTGTATCAATGTCAAATATATATATGAGACACTTAAAAGATAGAGACAAAGTCAAAGTAGATATAGGTGGTGCAGGCAGAAAAATCAACAAAGATACCGTCGAGTCAGAGAAATATCTCATTACCAGGGGACCCCTTGGAAGATGGGGGCCTGGGCAATTGGCCTCTTTGCCAATGCCTTAAAAAGTCCCCGACTCTCGCTCTTCCTAAAATGCCTCTCAGACCTCTGACCCTCAACCGCAGGCAACAGGCTAATCTGCATTGCTGGGCACGATACAACAGTGTCAAACGGCTGTAGTGTGTGGAAATGTGCTCCCTTGGGTGTCCTCGTGTGGGGTTCAGAGCGAGCTCAGGCCTCCTCTCCTGTGTGCCAGCAGCCATACCACCCGCTCAGACCTACGCCGGTATGTGCAGTACCAAAACAATCGTGAAGATGCTCTGCTTGTTACTACCCCTGTCCGCCCTCGAGAATCCTACCCCGTTAGCAGAACACACTGCACCCCTCGCCTCTCTAAACAGCGTGGCAGGGCACGCTCCCTGTGCTACCCTTCACACGGGTTAGCAATGCCGGGTGTCATTTCAGAGCACGGCCATCATCTCCCTGTAAACCTCTGCACAGCAGCTCAGTCTGTGAACAGCCTTGCTCCCTAACATAAAATGTCCTACGAAGCGATCAAAGCAGAATAGCCCCAAAGTCCCCGACGACCCCTGCGCCCCTCCCCCGGGTGAGAGCCCGGAGCGGGTGAATCGTGTGTATAAAACACCAGCAGTGAAGGGCTGCTGCAGATTCCAAAATGACCGTCCGACAACAAGCTGCTGGATGTGCTTCAAAAGCAGCAGGATCGGGGCCATGGCAGTCACCCTGAGAGCCACGACCGCCCCTCTTCCTTGTCAGTACGCACTCAGTGACAGCCCCATGCCTAGGGGTGCCCCTCACTGCACCCCATTCCTATTCCTGCCGACCCACCACTGAGCAGGCAAAATGGATGCTTTCCTCCCAAACAGCCCGCATGTGCAGACAGATCACAGTGAGCGCCCTCTATGCCCCAGTGCCCCCTCTGCCCACATCTCCAGCGTCACGATACCCAGAAAAGGGCGCGTATATTAAGGCTGGCGGCGATGTCCGCAGCATTCGCAGCAACGGAACAAATCTACAGAGAAACTTGACCAGCAAAGGACGTGCGGCGTGTCCTAAAGCGCTGTCCACCTACCTACGTGCACAGCCCGTTCCTGCTTCGGCGTGTGTGTGTGTGTGTGTGTGTGTGTGTGTGTGCGCGCAAATGCAATAGGTATCGCATTTGCAAGAGATTAAGCTATTGGCATTGTAAATGACAATGCCATTTATTTATCTGTTTTCAAAACCAACCCATAAATAAAAAGTTTGTCATTTACAATGCCAATAGCTCTAACTTTTTCGAAGGCGAGACCTATTGCATTGTAAATGCTTGTTATAGTAGAGGGATGAAATGACTAAACGTAGAAAGTGATTAAATAATGGTTAGTCCATGTAAGAGGAAGTGGTACTTTATAATCCAAAAGTTCAATATTAGAGAATAGTAATTCTCCTTGGCCAAGCTGAACTACAAAAAGCAGTTCAGTCAAGCAGAGGTGAACCAGGGCCTGACTTCACCCCCTTTTCACAGATAGAAGGAGGGGTGAATGCTTCTCAGCTCCTTGGTCTCCCTGGCTTGGCTGAACTACAAAAAGCAGTTCAGTCAAGCAGAGGTGAACCAGGGCCTGAATTCACTGCCTTTCCACAGCTCTTACTGCGAATGTTCAAAAGCTAACAGCTGTGGTCCTGCGCGGCTGTTAGCTGTAGAACGTTCACAACAACAGCTGTGAACAAAGGCCTCACAGAGCCCAAGAGGATTTCAACCTCCTTGTGCCCTGTGATGCTTTTGTTATACTAATTAGAACATTCTGCCCTGGTGGGGCGGAATGTTCGAATAGCTTTATAACCCGCCGTAGCTAGGCTACACAGGCCATTAAAGGCCCTTTCGCTTGTCAAAGGCCATTGCCATTGGCTCAGATCTGTAACGCCGGAGCGGACCTTTAGTGGCTGGTAGAAGCGAAATGAAAACATTGGAATGTTGACTTCTCCACTGAAAGCGATGGAGTGCTCCGGGCTTCTACAGGCTGGTAGAAGGCTAGAGAGCAACATTACAATGTTTTTTTCTTTTCACAGCTGTTGCTGTGAACAAAGGTCTCTCAGAGCTCAAGGGGATTTAAACCCCCTTGGGCTACGAGAGGCCTTCGTTTTTACAAATTAGAACATTCTGCCCTCTTGGGGCGGAACGTTCTGATAGCCTTAGAGCCCTCTGTAGCGTGTTCTACTGGCCATTAAACGCATGTTCCCAACGCTGGAGCATGCCTTTACTAGCTAGTAGAGCCCGCTACGTCAGGCCCTAATTAAAAGTGATATATAATATTAAATAAAACACATTTAATTAGGTTATTAAAATATTTTAATTCAAATAATAAATATGTACTACTTTCAGATTTTTGTTTTGAAATATATTTATTTATATATATATTATATTTATTTAACTATTTTAAAGAAAGTAATTTAATTTAACATGATTTCCCATGGAGTTCTATCTGAAGTCCCTACTGCTATTATTTTCAATGAGAGAGAGATGCAATAGGAGTGTTGGCCAAGTGTGGTGCTTGACTTACTATTTTTTTTAGGTTTTACCGGAGACAAAATCTTTCAAATTGACTTAGATCCCACTAATTACTTACCATTGGTTGTCTTAAACATCAGCCTTGTTTCCTTACTTCCTATTTATCACCGCCTCCTGTTCGCCTTCTACTTCCTCCTAGGTCTTCAAGTGTTTGTCCCTGCCAAAGAGCTTGGACCAAGTATAACGTCCTGTCTGCGGTCAGTATCCTTTCACTGGTTACTATACAGCTAGGAGGTTATTTAGGTTTTCCAGAATTTCCAGGCGCACAACCAGAGTACCCGTGAGGTAATAGGAAGAGTTACTCAGTAGTTAGTATAGGCAATGAGGCGACCGGTAAATCCTCACAACCGTTCAGGGATGGACCAAGATTGACCCATACGAAACACAAGAAAACAACAATGCCCCTGCGCTATACAAAAATAGATATGTAATTTTATAGTTTCAGCATTGTCAGTAGAACAAACATTAGAGCACCACCAAAATCAGTAGACACTTAAACATTCGGCGAACAGGTTTGACAGAATAGAGGTATCAATAAGTTCCGTTGTTGGTGTGATAGTTCTGTTTATTGTTCCTACATAGGGGCCAACACGTGTTTCATCGCAGGGAAACAGACTGCGAATCTTCAGGGCTGAATAGAAACATAAAGATTACATTTATGATCGTGCTTGTGCTGCAAGTGTATAAGAAGGTGACTTGATAGTGTCACCCTTTGTGGAAAAAAGCATGCCATTATGTGACTTCGTGGCAAAGTGCATTGCGATCATTGATTCGGTGACAATTGTGAGCTTGAATGCTATCTGACTCTTCGATATGAACTATAGACAAAAGAACATTGGCCGCAGGAAAGAATACTGGTGATGTGAAAAGAGTGTGGAGTGTGTAAAAAGAGATTTCGAACTCCCAAGTGACTGATACAGTGTATTTACAAAATTCTAATAACATCTTATGGAAAAACTAAAAAGGAAACATTCGGTGGGTCTGCACCTGTTTGAGAATATTACTTCATTTGTCTTATATGAAATTGCTTATCATCTTGGGGGTGTAAAAGGACCTTGGTTACGTTACTCTTTTCGTTGCTGGTTCAACCTTTGTCTGTTTGAAAATTATATTCTTTATTTATCACCATTATTTTAATGTGGACTCAAATTGCGGGCTAAATTTGTGATTTTTGGGTATTTCCGATTATTTTGGAGTACAAATCAGTGGATCTACTCTCTGTTTTGTCTACAGTATAACGAGTCTCACGAGCAGATAATATACAGAAACTACGGGGGGAAAAAGTTTTTATTTCTACTAACAAGAGAGGTCCGTGTTAAACGAATGCTCCATGAAAAAGGCAGCATCGATATTTATAACACATGCTCCGGGGATAGAAAAGTAATAATAAAAGTTAGAGACACCAAAACTAGGAACCAAAAAATAATAATGCGTAAACTCACCCTCATGGGTGAAGTGCGTAAACACATCGGTTTAGCTGTAATATGTAATCGTGTTTCCGGAATTTCCAAGACGTATGTGAATCAAAAAGGCTCCGCGAGACCTGATAAGTCTGCAGGAAATGTAATGGTGTTCGAGTAAAGTTAAAAGGCTGTTAGTCTGATAGTCTACATTTAGACAAAAGGAACCGAAAAAAACTACTAGAAACACCTACCTCGATAGTTATCAAGTGATATATCAACCGGGAGGAGAGAAAAAACCAGGTTACTCTAAAATGGCAACGCTGTTTTATTAAGGGACAAGGCGGGTGCACCTGTAAAGACAAATAACAGGGAGGGAAACAGAAGGATGTGTTGAAGAAGATCTGTTTGAGTGTAGCGAAAAACGTCTGATGTTTTTTATCTAAAATGCGGAGGGCAAAGCTCGCTTACCTCCTCTTTACTGATCTCCCTCTTGTGTTTCCCGGCGCCGTTTTCCAAAGACGGTCATGTGACCGGAAGCCCGGCCGGAATATGTACCGGTGAGGCGCTTCCTATGCTAAAGACAACTAGACCGCCAACTGACTTGGAGTCTGTTGATTTGTTGGCCAAATAGAGAAGAAATACTATACAAAAACACCCGTACGCCGAGTGTTGGTAAAATGTCATGTGTTATGTGAGATTATATCGTTTACCAATGTTATTTTCAGGAATTCGCATCTTTAAAGTGAGTAACTTCAAATAGAATATATAGTAGATTAATCGGTTTCTCCAACAGATATTGAGAGGAATTTAGTTAGTAAGGTTTAATATATGTGATTGAGCATGTACGAGAATGCGCTCGTAAGCGCCGTGTATGTCTGGTTTCAAGCCTAAACATACATCATGTTTAATTTGATATTCGATATCAGACTCCCGGATAAATTCAAGGAATCTAGGGTCATGGATATTATGGTCAATTTGTGTGATTCCACCTTTTAGGATTACTGCCTCATATTCACTATGTATTATAACTCTAGGGAGTTACGGTTATTGATCAGTAAGTATATTTTTAAGCATAGAACACAAATGATTATACATTCTGTATAGAAACGATTCAAGACATAGTTTGAGACGGAAACTTGCAATGATTCAGTACAAATTGCTATACTCAAATGTCTTGTCTCATCAAAAGTTAATGGTCGGAACAGGCTAACTAACTACAGTACTGGGCCAAAAAAGCACATTGGACAGAAAATCATAGAGCCACAAGATTAACAACGTTCTTAGTTCCCTAGAAAGAATTGCATCTCTGGGTCATAATTTAATCCGTGTTCAATACTTTGAAGACGCATAATCCAAGTCGCTTCTTTGCGTCTGAGTGCCAACTCTCTGTTGTCACCTCTTACATGTATAGGTACAGTCTCAATTCCAAAGAAAGATACTGAGAAATCTTCTGTGTCCGCCTGACATGTGGCCACATGTAAGGCCACTGGGTATTTCGGATCTTGTTTTTGTATGGCCCTCATGTGCTCGGCAATTCTCTCTTTCAGTGCTCTGATAGTACTTCCGACGTATTGTTTGCCACATCGGCATTCTATTATGTATACCACATATTTTGTGATACAATTAATGTTTACTCTAATGTCATATGTCTCTTTGTTCGGTCCATTGAAATGTTTGGTTTTGTGCTTTGCCCATTTGCACATGGTGCAAAAGCCACATTTAAAAAATCCGTTACTGCGTTGTGTTAACCAGTTGGGGGTCATATCGCTTCGTGGAACTGTAGGACTTAGTCTATTTCTCAAAGTTTTCCCTTTACGGAAAGTGATTTGAGGAGTTATGGGTATTATTCCTTTCAGTGTTGAATCTTCTCTAAGCAGACCCCAGTGTTTGGTCATACTGTGTCTAAGTGATTGATGCAACGCATTGTATTCCGTGATCATTCTCGCTGTTGAGTCTTTCGCCAGAAGAGAGTCTCTGGGTTTCAGCGTGTCAGTTCTCTTTATTTTGGAGAGTTTCTTTCTCGCTTGAGAAAGGATGGCTTTGGGGTAACCCCGTTTTTCAAATCTCGTTTCCATGTCTTGTATAGTTGTTTCGAGATTCTTTTCATCACTACAATTCCGCCTGGCGCGGAGGAATTCTCCAAAGGGTATCGACCTGATTTGGTGAAAGGGATGGAAGCTATCAGCTCTCAGAATAGCATTACACGAGGTAGGCTTCCTGTACAGTTTACTTTGTAGTTTGTTCTCCTTTACATAGAATTCAAAATCTAGGAATTCTATGTGTGTTTTGCTTGATTTCATGGTGAAGTTTAATTCCCAATTGTTATGATTGAGATCATCATAAAAGCCTTGTAGTAGTTCCTCTGTGCCTGTCCAAAGTAAAATGCAGTCGTATATATAGCGACCCCAAAATAAGATGGAGTCAGTATGTAAGCTGCCTTGGTTGCCCCAAATGTGGTCCTCTTCAAAGGCACCCATAAAAAGATTGGTTATTTGTCTTTACAGGTGCACCCGCCTTGTCCCTTAATAAAACAGCGTTGCCATTTTAGAGTAACCTGGTTTTTTCTCTCCTCCCGGTTGATATATCACTTGATAACTATCGAGGTAGGTGTTTCTAGTAGTTTTTTTCGGTTCCTTTTGTCTAAATGTAGACTATCAGACTAACAGCCTTTTAACTTTACTCGAACACCATTACATTTCCTGCAGACTTATCAGGTCTCGCGGAGCCTTTTTGATTCACATACGTCTTGGAAATTCCGGAAACACGATTACATATTACAGCTAAACCGATGTGTTTACGCACTTCACCCATGAGGGTGAGTTTACGCATTATTATTTTTTGGTTCCTAGCTTTGGTGTCTCTAACTTTTATTATTACTTTTCTATCCCCGGAGCATGTGTTATAAATATCGATGCTGCCTTTTTCATGGAGCATTCGTTTAACACGGACCTCTCTTGTTAGTAGAAATAAAAACTTTTTCCCCCCGTAGTTTCTGTATATTATCTGCTCGTGAGACTCGTTATACTGTAGACAAAACAGAGAGTAGATCCACTGATTTGTACTCCAAAATAATCGGAAATACCCAAAAATCACAAATTTAGCCCGCAATTTGAGTCCACATTAAAATAATGGTGATAAATAAAGAATATAATTTTCAAACAGACAAAGGTTGAACCAGCAACGAAAAGAGTAACGTAACCAAGGTCCTTTTACACCCCCAAGATGATAAGCAATTTCATATAAGACAAATGAAGTAATATTCTCAAACAGGTGCAGACCCACCGAATGTTTCCTTTTTAGTTTTTCCATAAGATGTTATTAGAATTTTGTAAATACACTGTATCAGTCACTTGGGAGTTCGAAATCTCTTTTTACACACTCCACACTCTTTTCACATCACCAGTATTCTTTCCTGCGGCCAATGTTCTTTTGTCTATAGTTCATATCGAAGAGTCAGATAGCATTCAAGCTCACAATTGTCACCGAATCAATGATCGCAATGCACTTTGCCACGAAGTCACATAATGGCATGCTTTTTTCCACAAAGGGTGACACTATCAAGTCACCTTCTTATACACTTGCAGCACAAGCACGATCATAAATGTAATCTTTATGTTTCTATTCAGCCCTGAAGATTCGCAGTCTGTTTCCCTGCGATGAAACACGTGTTGGCCCCTATGTAGGAACAATAAACAGAACTATCACACCAACAACGGAACTTATTGATACCTCTATTCTGTCAAACCTGTTCGCCGAATGTTTAAGTGTCTACTGATTTTGGTGGTGCTCTAATGTTTGTTCTACTGACAATGCTGAAACTATAAAATTACATATCTATTTTTGTATAGCGCAGGGGCATTGTTGTTTTCTTGTGTTTCGTATGGGTCAATCTTGGTCCATCCCTGAACGGTTGTGAGGATTTACCGTTCGCCTCATTGCCTATACTAACTACTGAGTAACTCTTCCTATTACCTCACGGGTACTCTTGTTGTGCGCCTGGAAATTCTGGAAAACCTAAATAACCTCCTAGCTGTATAGTATACATACTGGTTCCAGAGAGGGCTGCCCCCCGTCTATTGTCTTGAATCCTATCTGTATTCTTACCTTCGAGCACACCAATTGTACTGTAATTACCTCATCATGAACAGGGACAAAATAGCTGCTGATCTCTTTGAAAATCTAGCCAAGGGCATGCCGACACATACTGCCACGGCCATTTCTGGTCCCCCCCGTATTGAGGGTTTAAAAGACAAATTTAAGAGATTGGAAAAACTAAAAAAACAAGAGAGCTCACGATGGTGGGATGCCACCACGCTCAAGCAGTACATGCGACTAAAACAGATACCCAGAGGCTTACGCTCCCAAATCTTTCCCACCTACGACAATCTGGATGTTGATCTCCTAAAAAAATGGGAAGACTCTGTAACTAACAATTCTTTTGCTCTCATGGACATTTTAATAGAGAGCGCCGATCGCAAATCCATTAAATTACTAGGAGAAATTGCGATCCTTGAGAAAGAAATCACAGACCTCAACCTACCAGAACCCACGGTGAAAAACTATACCATCTTAGATGAGGTCCTATCTAAACATCAGGATGAAATAAAAGAAAGAAAAGCCAGACAGATAAAGAGAGACGATGGAGACTACCGCAATGGTAGAATTTTCACTTATGATCGCAAATACGATGCAATGATTCGATCCACCAACCCCAAAAGATCCGGCGATAACACATCTGCCCCTAGCTCTGTCTCGTCCAGCAATACATCCCTCAACACTGCTGGTACAAGTGAACCAGAACTAGAAACAGGTTACACCCTAGATTCCAATAGCACTCCTTTTTTAGTAGAAATGGAGCGAATTCGAAAAGGATACAGGGCTCTACCCCAAAGAGGAATACAAAATCTAAGACCCACAGAGGCAGCAGGGGTGGCAAACGAGGATTATCGCAAAAAACTAAGATCAGGAACAACAAAGAAACAATAAACGAAAACAAAGAGGTCCAAGTAATAAATCTTTCCTCTTTTCCACTAACTCCTGATATGACCAATCTTCTCTCTAAAGGCCTTAACTTCAATCCATACTCCACAGGTGACATCTGTCAAATCAAAATAGATTTCTTCAAATTTGTCCGCAGTCTAAAACTTAAAAAACACTTTGCAGGAAAAACACCTAGCGATAAAAATGTAAAGAATATTCCTGATGTCTTGTCTAATGATGAACTAACAATAAAAGATGTTCAAGCAATACATTTACTGTTGTCTATTACTGAACGGGAAGACAGTCCTATGGAAATGGGGCAACTTCTAGAGGAAATGAATATTGATACAGACTTGGATGTTGTAAGTGGTCTAAAAAATAAATCTACATGGACACCAACATTACCAGGTGGTAACAGTATTGATACTTTTTATAGACAAGTTCTTGAAGACCTTAATAAAATCAACACAAAAAAACATAATGAAACCTTTACTTTCAAAGACAATCTGACTAAAGGAGAGCGTCAGGCCCTTAGTATACTTACCCAAACTTCCTCCATCATTATCCGTGAAGCAGACAAAGGAGGCAATATTGTGGTTATGAACACAGACGATTACAACAATGAAATATTGAATCAGTTAGCAGACCACTCTTGTTATGAACGTATCGCAAACAACCCAATGGGCGCTTTGACAATCACCATTAATGACCATCTACGCAAATGGAAAGAAGATGGTCTCCTGAATAACGACGAGTACCTGTATCTCAAAGTACTCAAACCCACATACCCATGGCTTTACACCCTTCCGAAAATTCATAAAGATCTCCCCTTTCCTCCAGGCAGACCTATTGTCTCTGGAATTGGAGGTCCCACTGAGAGACTTGCAGAATACGTGGACATGTTCCTAAACCCACTTGTAAAAAACCTGCCTTCCTACATACAAGACTCTAAGCATATACTTAGCATTTTGGGCGACTTAGAATGGCAACCTAACACTACCCTGGTCACTATGGACGTTGTCGCACTATATACCAGCATCAATCCAACTTTAGGTATGAAAGCAATAACTCGTATTCTCTCTAATCGACCGGCGTCTCTCTGGGCACACACACAAATGCTAATCTCAATGATGAATCTAATCTTAACCAACAATTTTTTCATCTTCCACAAACAATGGTACCAACAAAAACGTGGCGTAGCCATGGGTTCAAAATGTTCCCCCTCTTTCGCCAATCTTTTTATGGGTGCCTTTGAAGAGGACCACATTTGGGGCAACCAAGGCAGCTTATATACTGACTCCATCTTATTTTGGGGTCGCTATATAGACGACTGCATTTTACTTTGGACAGGCACAGAGGAACTACTACAAGGCTTTTATGATGATCTCAATCATAACAATTGGGAATTAAACTTCACCATGAAATCAAGCAAAACACACATAGAATTCCTAGACCTTGAATTCTATGTAAAGGAGAACAAACTACAAAGTAAACTGTACAGGAAGCCTACCTCGTGTAATGCTATTCTGAGAGCTGATAGCTTCCATCCCTTTCACCAAATCAGGTCGATACCCTTTGGAGAATTCCTCCGCGCCAGGCGGAATTGTAGTGATGAAAAGAATCTCGAAACAACTATACAAGACATGGAAACGAGATTTGAAAAACGGGGTTACCCCAAAGCCATCCTTTCTCAAGCGAGAAAGAAACTCTCCAAAATAAAGAGAACTGACACGCTGAAACCCAGAGACTCTCTTCTGGCGAAAGACTCAACAGTGAGAATGATCACGGAATACAATGCGTGTTGCATCAATCACTTAGACACAGTATGACCAAACACTGGGGTCTGCTTAGAGAAGATTCAACACTGAAAGGAATAATACCCATAACTCCTCAAATCACTTTCCGTAAAGGGAAAACTTTGAGAAATAGACCAAGTCCTACAGTTCCACGAAGCGATATGACCCCCAACTGGTTAACACAACGCAGTAACGGATTTTTTAAATGTGGCTTTTGCACCATGTGCAAATGGGCAAAGCACAAAACCAAACATTTCAATGGACTGAACAAAGAGACATATGACATTAGAGTAAACATTAATTGTATCACAAAATATGTGGTATACATAATAGAATGCCGATGTGGCAAACAATACGTCGGAAGTACTATCAGAGCACTGAAAGAGAGAATTGCCGAGCACATGAGGGCCATACAAAAACAAGATCCGAAATACCCAGTGGCCTTACATGTGGCCACATGTCAGGCGGACACAGAAGATTTCTCAGTATCTTTCTTTGGAATTGAGACTGTACCTATACATGTAAGAGGTGGCAACAGAGAGTTGGCACTCAGACGCAAAGAAGCGACTTGGATTATGCGTCTTCAAAGTATTGAACACGGATTAAATTATGACCCAGAGATGCAATTCTTTCTAGGGAACTAAGAACGTTGTTAATCTTGTGGCTCTATGATTTTCTGTCCAATGTGCTTTTTTGGCCCAGTACTGTAGTTAGTTAGCCTGTTCCGACCATTAACTTTTGATGAGACAAGACATTTGAGTATAGCAATTTGTACTGAATCATTGCAAGTTTCCGTCTCAAACTATGTCTTGAATCGTTTCTATACAGAATGTATAATCATTTGTGTTCTATGCTTAAAAATATACTTACTGATCAATAACCGTAACTCCCTAGAGTTATAATACATAGTGAATATGAGGCAGTAATCCTAAAAGGTGGAATCACACAAATTGACCATAATATCCATGACCCCAGATTCCTTGAATTTATCCGGGAGTCTGATATCGAATATCAAATTAAACATGATGTATGTTTAGGCTTGAAACCAGACATACACGGCGCTTACGAGCGCATTCTCGTACATGCTCAATCACATACATTAAACCTTACTAACTAAATTCCTCTCAATATCTGTTGGAGAAACCGATTAATCTACTATATATTCTATTTGAAGTTACTCACTTTAAAGATGCGAATTCCTGAAAATAACATTGGTAAACGATATAATCTCACATAACACATGACATTTTACCAACACTCGGCGTACGGGTGTTTTTGTATAGTATTTCTTCTCTATTTGGCCAACAAATCAACAGACTCCAAGTCAGTTGGCGGTCTAGTTGTCTTTAGCATAGGAAGCGCCTCACCGGTACATATTCCGGCCGGGCTTCCGGTCACATGACCGTCTTTGGAAAACGGCGCCGGGAAACACAAGAGGGAGATCAGTAAAGAGGAGGTAAGCAAGCTTTGCCCTCCGCATTTTAGATAAAAAACATCAGACGTTTTTCGCTACACTCAAACAGATCTTCTTCAACACATCCTTCTGTTTCCCTCCCTGTTATTTGTCTTTGCAGGTGTACCCGCCTTGTCCCTTAATAAAACAGCGTTGCCATTTTAGAGTAACCTGGTTTTTTCTCTCCTCCCGGTTGATATATCACTTTATAACTATCGAGGTAGGTGTTTCTAGTAGTTTTTTTCGGTTCCTTTTGTCTAAATGTAGACTATCAGACTAACAGCCTTTTAACTTTACTCGAACACCATTACATTTCCTGCAGACTTATCAGGTCTCGCGGAGCCTTTTTGATTCACATACGTCTTGGAAATTCCGGAAACACGATTACATATTACAGCTAAACCGATGTGTTTACGCACTTCACCCATGAGGGTGAGTTTACGCATTATTATTTTTTGGTTCCTAGTTTTGGTGTCTCTAACTTTTATTATTACTTTTCTATCCCCGGAGCATGTGTTATAAATATCGATGCTGCCTTTTTCATGGAGCATTCGTTTAACACGGACCTCTCTTGTTAGTAGAAATAAAAACTTTTTCCCCCCGTAGTTTCTGTATATTATCTGCTCGTGAGACTCGTTATACTGTAGACAAAACAGAGAGTAGATCCACTGATTTGTACTCCAAAATAATCGGAAATACCCAAAAATCACAAATTTAGCCCGCAATTTGAGTCCACATTAAAATAATGGTGATAAATAAAGAATATAATTTTCAAACAGACAAAGGTTGAACCAGCAACGAAAAGAGTAACGTAACCAAGGTCCTTTTACACCCCCAAGATGATAAGCAATTTCATATAAGACAAATTAAGTAATATTCTCAAACAGGTGCAGACCCACCGAATGTTTCCTTTTTAGTTTTTCCATAAGATGTTATTAGAATTTTGTAAATACACTGTATCAGTCACTTGGGAGTTCGAAATCTCTTTTTACACACTCCACACTCTTTTCACATCACCAGTATTCTTTCCTGCGGCCAATGTTCTTTTGTCTATAGTTCATATCGAAGAGTCAGATAGCATTCAAGCTCACAATTGTCACCGAATCAATGATCGCAATGCACTTTACCACGAAGTCACATAATGGCATGCTTTTTTCCACAAAGGGTGACACTATCAAGTCACCTTCTTATACACTTGCAGCACAAGCACGATCATAAATGTAATCTTTATGTTTCTATTCAGCCCTGAAGATTCGCAGTCTGTTTCCCTGCGATGAAACACGTGTTGGCCCCTATGTAGGAACAATAAACAGAACTATCACACCAACAACGGAACTTATTGATACCTCTATTCTGTCAAACCTGTTCGCCGAATGTTTAAGTGTCTACTGATTTTGGTGGTGCTCTAATGTTTGTTCTACTGACAATACTGAAACTATAAAATTACATATCTATTTTTGTATAGCGCAGGGGCATTGTTGTTTTCTTATCCTTTCACTGGTTGCAGGCTGCTGCTGGTACTTTTTAAAATATTTTTTTGCATGTACTTTATATGAGCGCCTATGTCTCCAGTCCCTCCCTCCTCCCACCATCCATGAAACTGCCTCCTACCCCATGCCTGCTCTTTGTTGTTTTGCTGTTCCCTCCCTCCTCTCCCACCCCTCCCTTGCTTGCTCTCGGCAATTACCCGACCTCCCTTAAGTTGTTTCTCCCTCCTTCCTCCTCCACACCTCCCTCATGTTGCTTACCCTCCACCCCATGACCGTGGTGTGGCTGACCACCCCCCGCAGTACCCCCTACTCCCATAAAACCCTTCTGTCACCTATAAGTGATGTCTTAATACTAATAGGGAGAGAAGTTTATCTCTCACTTCAAAATAATCTTCACATGGAATGCTAGCAATATAGCTTTAGTGATGTAGGTAACAAACTTGCAATATAAGTGCCTGCTATTTTGTTAAGAGAAAAATCGAAGATACGATGTGTCAAAAATGCCTTCTAGATTTTTAACACATACTGTTTCAGAGAGGACCCTTTCAGGGATCCATATTAACCAATCACAAATGGGGCATTAAGCCATCATGATGCTAAGGAAGTAGTATTATGTAATAAAAAGCTAATAAAACAATTGAAACACATTCATTTTGGTGAAATTCCCTTTGCATGCCACAAAGTGAAATTACAATTGTTTTGGATCAATTCCATATAGTACCAGAGTGAGGCTTTGCCACCCCCTGCATTATTATGGGCACTGCTTGTTATGGGAAAATCAGCTTCAGCATTGGTCAAGCCAGTTATGTAAAGCGAACACCATTTGGTATTTATTTACTAATACCATCAGTATTTAATCATATTATATCTGTGCCGCTGGATTATAAAAGATTGTCATGATTGATGGGTAGAAGATACACATGCTTGTTTATTGTTTTAAGAAATGAGCAAATTTCATGAGTCAGTCATTTAATTGTAAACAGGTGACTTGGTAAAGCAGTTAGCTCTGCATGCGCACCCGTGTTATTTAAATAAACTACCGAGCCAGCACGAGTATTCAAGGAACTTCCAGCACTATTGAACCTGCACGCGTACAAGTGAAACCCCAAGCGCTGCAAGTCTATAAAACCCCCACCCTTCAAGGACCCGTATGGCTCCAGTCCTTCGGCACTTCAAACTGATCCTTCTCTGCTGTCTTCGGTGTCCTTCAGACTTCTTCTCTTCGCCCCCCTCCTTCCAGACACCACTTCCTGATTCCGGGCGGTCCGGCTGAAATATCCTTCCCGGGGACCTTTAGTTCCGGCTCCCTGAAAGAGACAGAAACAAAGGGTTACTAGGCAACACTTGGAAGTACGGTAACCCTTTCATTTTGTTGAAAGAAGTCTTAGCAGTAAGACGCTTGGTTTGTTATTTGAAAACCTTGATGATTGAAAGTCATGGAGCAAGAATTTGCACGTAAAGCGTCTTGCTTGTAATCATGAACCTCAAATAAGCCTAATAGTATTAATCAACTTGTTTGTCTTACTAATTTCCCTTTTATTCTGACATTTTGGGTGTCCCAGAGAAGCTTGCCTATGTGTTTACTAATCCTAATACGCTTGCTACTAAAATGGCTGCTGCTACGCGGGAATTTCTTCTGCGCATGCGTCGGTCATACCCATGTGATGTGACGTACTCGCAGTTCTGGTGGGAAACCTTTTGCACTTGCGCACTAGAGTCAAAATGGCTGCTTTGTGTTCTCACATGCCTGCAAGCCGGCATCGCTGCTTTTGCTAAGCTGTTCGTTCTGCCTAATCTTAATACCATAGTTTAGTATAAAGTAACGGGAATAATGTAGGTATTCCTGGAATACAGTGCATTAATTTTGTCTGTGTTCTAAAACTGTTCCTTTCCATTTCATGGTACATTACGAAATATGGCCTGATGCTCCCGTGCTGTCCTCCATTTTGCTTGAAACTGAGTCTGCGCAAGATCTGCGAGTCTCCACAGCAATGACCTTTGGAACCATACCAAGTGGCAGTCCAAGCCAAGATGCGCCTGGGAAGAGGCATCTTCACCTAGTAGAAGACGCTGATTTGTACTAAATGTATCACAATGTATAAATTGTTAAATTCACCATTGTTATGTGTAAGGAACATGTCATGGAAACCCGAAATTCAAGGGGCGGGCTAGAAAAATGCAAATAGGGGGCTTGAGAAAGTCAAATCCTAGGAGGTGTGATGACCTGTCCTCTCTTTTGCCCAATCAAAATTGGGGATCCTTACACTTGCAACATTTGGGGGGTGGTATACTGACCCGAAAACAGTATAACTAGCCTAGTTTTAGCTAGGGAGGTTGTCCGACTTGTCCGAATAGCTGACCTGTCACTGACCCTACGCACTCAATAGCCGATTGAAACAGAGGTGCTGCGAAGCACTCTGTCCGACTGTCTCACAGACCCATTCGGGGTTTTGAGAACCTTAAGTGCTGGCGAAGCACTTTGCTGGGGAATTCGAGAACCCAATCCGGGTGTTGACGGATAGCTGCAGAGAAGGTGTAGCGCAGGCGTTGCAACTGAACTGTGGGTGCTGGTCTTACCTTGGTGGTCCTGTCCTGATCCTAATCTGGTTTTCCTGTCCTGGGTTTCCATTCCGCACCTGCTGGCCTACTGGCGACTGTATTCCTTGGGGTTCCTACTGTCCTTAACTGACCCGTGGCCAGGGTTGGTCTCCACACTGTTCTAGGTAAATATAAATCTGTGCGGGAAATACACTTATTTCCTTTCTTGCTTTCTGAAACTGCTCAAAGTCTTATTTGCACTTTGTCCCTTTTCTTACCCTCCCTATGCTGACCAAATAATAAAGTCTTACACTTTAGCTGAATTATTAGCATGTTCCATTTTCTTCCCATCCTTTAAGGAAGCTGTGAAATACTGTTCATGAACTATAGATGTTCCCTTTCTTTACCTTCCTCTTAGCCGAATTTAAGTGATTGCTCTAAATCATTAGCGTATTCCATTTTTACATTCCCTATAGCTACATGGTATCGCCAAATTCCTTTAGTACCAATTGAAGTTTGTTTGCCTTACCCACCTTCGAGGGGTATTCAAACTGTAACATTCTAGCATGTTCCTTATCTTTAACGTCCTTTAGACACGCCACACCGAGTCTAAATTCCTGAAAATTTCATACTAACATGTTCCCTGTTCTTACCTTCCCTTTATATTTATAAATGGTTGGCATAATCTATTTTCTGCATGGTTATACAATTTTCATGATTTTGGTCATTGATAGTTTACTCACTGTGAATTTCATGCTTTCTACTTTTGATGAAGACTAGATAAGGGTTTTCAAAACTTCCTGAGTCTGTGGTTATTATAAAGAGTGGAAATATTATAAATGTGATTGTATTTGGGCGGGTGCTTACCAGCGGTCTTTCCAGTGCGTCAAGGATTGCCAGAGACTGTTCTTCTTGCCTGGCTGCCTTCTTCCTCGCCCTTCACCTTTCGCGACACCCGCTGCGCGGGTGCCGCTCAGCTGTTCCCCGGGCCGGTCTCCCGCTGGTGTGAGCGGCTCTGCGGTCGGCAGAGAGCACACGCGCTCCCAGCAGAGGACAGGCCGGGTGAGCAATCTTAAAGTGCCAGCAACGCGTTGAGCCTGCCGGGGGACTGCGAGGCCCAGCAGCCTCTGCTCTACACAGCTGGTGCCTCTTCCCCCGGCGGACACGCCCCCAGCCTCCTCGTATTTCCTGTCTCGGGCACTCCCGCATCGCGGGACGCACGCGGGACGCAGGCCGGGGCGAAGACCGGGCAAAGAGCGGGCCGTTTGAGGCCGTTCGAGTACGAGAGAGTCCGGTCCGGCCCCTGTCTCTTGTCTGCCATACCGAGGTGTCTGAAACATTACCAACATGACCACAAGGGAAACTAGGAGTAAAACATCTTCCCTGGCGGCAGCGGGAGTTGTCACAGGCCCTATCGACACCTACTTTGCCAAAGCGGGTTCTCTCCCGATTGAAGAAATTGAGGTCCTCGAGCGAAGAATCTCCCAAGAAATAGACTGGGTAAGGAGATCTTCAATGGGCCCGATGGCTCAAGCTAGAACACCTGAAGATAGATCGGGTTTACCTACTAGTATCAGCATTGACCAGGTAACCCGCTCACTATCTAATCCCACAACTAATAACCTAGAGTTTACCATCGAGGCTCCGAGCGATCTTGAGGATATGAGCCTCATGGCTCTACCTAATTCCCAAATCATCCAACCGCTCCCAACAGAGAACACAGTCGCAGCTAAAGTTACAGAACCTAATAAAGAAAGAAATAGGGGGACTAGAGAGGGGGCCATACCAAAAAAAAGGAAGCAGAATACACCAAACACAGACGATGATAAGATCAAAGCACCAACACCAAAAAAACCTAGAGGTAAAGGGGGGAAGGGGGCTACTTCTGCACCAATACTAGAAAGATCAGTAATGCCAACTTCACCAAGCACTGTCAATCAAACCACACTATCACAGTCTACTAATAATGTGCAACTAGATACTACCTCTGATGACATTACACTAGAGGATATAGGCACTCTCCTCAGGTCCTTGCTAAGTCCCCTCTAGGCTAGACTGATCAAAATCGAAGCGAGATTAGTCACCATCGAAAAGGCCACAGTGCAATTGGCCGACTCTAGGAAAACTGATAACATTGGGACAAAGATAGCGAAAGAGGGGTTGTGTCCTAAACCCCCTAGGGGCAATGGACCCCCCACAGCAATAAACAATAAGCCCCCCCTTACAAATCCCAAACCAACTCAATCCATATCTAACAATACTATGCAACTACCTGAGGCCAACAAGGCCCCTACCTTAACATCACAAACTGCGACTGCCACTCCAAAAACAAACTCGGCAGTAAAAGATAAGGCCTTGCCACCGACTAACACCAAAGGTAATCCACCACAGACTAGAGAGAAACTCAACCCCAAACGTAGATCTAAGCCTATAAATCTCCCTCCTGAGGTAGCACCCTACACCCTAGTTTTGGCAGGGGTACCGGAATTAAACCACTCCACTTTCGAATCTATGACTTCATTGAAGAACAAAGTCATTAATTGGCTCTCGGAAAATAGACCACTTCCGAGAGGAACAACAAGTGACATTTCTATGGCTAGGAGGGTATCGTGGGTGGGCTATACAGAGAAATCAATCGGGGGAGACTGTATTCTGGTCACTTTTAGAGACCCGAACACTGCCGCGTACATTTGTACTTGGGCTCCCGATGAGGACTCTGGTACCGTCGTTCAACCACTCCCTCTTTCATTTTTCTACCCCTCCAATCTCTACAATACAGAGGACTACAGATGGGGGTATCACCAAGAGCTGTTGGAGGGTAGGGAAAACTGTTACAGGGAGAGTTTGGACCATCAGCAACACAGGGGAAGACCATTAGAACAGTTTTCTTCATACGGGAACGAGGCTGGCTGGGAAACTGTCCCGAGAAGGAGGGGGGGGGGTGGTGCCCACATGAGAGGAATTCCTGGGCCTTACAGATTACACTACCCTGCCTATCTCGCTACGCACAACAGATATAGCAGCCTAGAAACAGTGGACTGACAGGAGGTTGAGGAGCGGAATGCTCTAATGGCAGTTCCCACGAGCGAGAGTAGGACATCTCCCGATTCACCCAGCATAGTTGAACTTAGTCAAGTTTGTGGTACGATGAATTTAATTACACCCACTGTCAATAAGCCTACGGGCATGAATTATCCCCCTACAATCCAACAGGCGCCCATAGAGCTTACCCTCAATAACTCCGCCATTCCTGGTCAAGCAACTACTGCTCTAGCACAAATAATAGTGACCTCTTGGAATGTGGCAGGCCTTGCTAGTAAAATTGACTGCACAGAGTGGGGCTCCTATATTAGCTCTAAAAACATACTTCTCTTTCAAGAGACCTGGGCGCGTGAGGAAATATCCTTCCCGGGCTTTGCCTCCTTCTTTAAAGCTGCCAAATGGGGGGGAAGGGGCAGGCCATCAGGGGGGCTCACGACATGGGTAGCTACGGACCTAGGATGTCAGGCCTCTTATCTAGAAACCGCCTCGGACGACCTATTGGCTGTTCTACTTGAGTGGCCTGACTCCACGAAGCTGCTAGTTATCAATATTTACTCAAGGCCAGTACCAATGCACAAAGAATCAGGTACTATAGACGAGTTAGCAGGGCTTTTAGAAGACATCCCATCTGAACTCGCATGCCTGGTAGGAGGGGATTTTAACTGTCATTACGAACCCCTGCCTGGACTGCGTGATGGTCCCTCCCATGAGGAAGACACATGCTGGCTCATTCCAGAGACGGTGGCTCCTCCTCCGAGGGCTTGGACTCCCCTGGCCCTGCAGATAACTGCCTTTACCCTCAATCTAGGTCTAAGGGCCTGCAATGGTCGTTGTAAATCAGACATACCCAGCCTATATACCTATAACAAAACTGGCAGTGAATCTAGACTGGACTACATAATGATCAAACTATTTATGTGGCCAGCAATTGTCGACTTCCAAGTCACTGAAAGAATGGACAGTGACCATAACGCACTGGAATTGACTCTTTCCCTGCCCGGGGGTGAGGTTACACCCCACGGATCAGGCAAAGACAAGGAGGGCCTCCTACTAGAAAACAATCGGAGGAAAGTCAAGTGGGAGAAACTGGCTAACAGTCTAGACAGGATACCCCGGCTATATGAACGGATCATCCCCTTCTTGGAGATTGCCTTCCAGGTAGGGAATGAGGTCCAAGATAATGCTAGCAGAGATAAGCTTGCACAAATACATGCCAATATGATTAATTCCTTAGAAGAGGACTTATTTTCTTCCTCAGGGAAAAGGAAAGGTCCCACGCCCAAGATGTCCTGGTACAACGCTACCTGTAGGGAAGCTAAAACCCTCTTGCTACACGCCATAAAAGAACGCCTTAACAGAGAAGAAATCCGTGCCAGGAGAAAAGCGTATAAAACTCTCCTGGAGAACGCCCGGGCTGAATGGGACCATGACTATTGGGAAAATCTCACCAAAGCACTAACAACTAGAGATTCCCGCAAATTTTGGCGTATAGTCGCGAATGGCACGGAGGACCTATCCTCCGCAATAGAGCCCAATATATCCCCTCTGGTGTGGCAAAGTCATTTTGAAGCCTTGTATGCGGAGGGAGGGGGGGATCAAAACACTGACATAATAACATACACATCCAGCGCCATTGGAGCTCCCTTTAATGAAAAAGAAGTGAGGGATGCCATAAAAGGTTTAGCTGCAGGGAAGGCCCCGGGACTAGACGGGGTGCCAGGGGACTTGTTCAAACAAGAACCTGGGATATGGGCACCTTACCTTACACTGATATTCAACGCCATCTTGGGGGGAATGGAGGTGCCCGATACTTGGAGGGGAGCTGAGGTGGTTCCAATTTATAAAAAGGGATCCCCTCTGCTTCCCTCGAACTATCGACCTATTAGTCTCATCGACATATCCCAGAAACTCTTTGGTAGACTGATCTTGAATCGTTTACAGGCCTGGATAGAAGAGATGGACATCCTGTCCCCCTACCAGGCAGGTTTTAGGCAGGGTGTCTCGACCATAGACCAAATCTTCAGGTTAAATCTACTCTACTGGAGAACAGCTGTAATCGAGGGCGGCAGTCTATATACCATCTTTGTAGACTTACGTGCCGCCTTCGATTTGGTACCCAGAGCGAGGCTGTGGAAGGTCATGGAAGAGCTAAACGTCCCTGGGGACATTTTGGCAATCCTGATGAGACTCCATTGCAACAACTATGCCCGCGTAAGGTGTGGCAAAGGTGGCAAGCTAACCGAAAGGTTCCCCGTTCGCAGAGGGGTGAGACAGGGCTGCGTGCTCGCACCGACCCTGTTTTGCCTCTTTGTGAACGAGGTTGTTGCCCACCTAAACAGGATTGCCAACACTGATGCCCCAAAGTTGACAGGCAGCAGGGTGCCTGCAATTATGTTTGCAGATGACACCCTGCTGCTGTCTAAATCCCCTATGGGAATCCAACGCATCTTGGATGGCTTTCTGGAGTTTTGCTCCGAACGTGGATTGGAGATCAACCCACAAAAAACTAAATTTATGATCTTAAATCCAAACCCCCATAACCGAGCCCCTCCCAGGCTGGACAATGTCCAATTAGAACGTGTGCATAATATTGAATACTTGGGGATTACTCTAAATGAACATCTAACTTGGACGACTCACCAGACCAAAGTGACCATCAAACTGGCTCAGTTGGCGGGTGGCACGATGCGTCTGGCAAATAAATCTTCTTATCGCCCACTATCCCCAATTATTCATATTTACAAAACCCAGGCCCGGGCGGGTGTCACATATGGGGGTGAATTGTGGGGGCATTCCAAACTCCCAAAATTACAGCTAATTGAAAATAAATTCCTGAGACAGGTTGTCTCTCTACCTCAGAGCACCCCACTACTCCCCCTCAGACTAGACCTGGGAATTCGATCTATAACAGAAGAGCTGGGACTCAAACCGCTAACTTTTTGGAGGCGCCTGTGGTGTAGCCCAGACCTTACAAGCTACAGAGAGGAATTACAGGAATTTCTAGAGCTAAGGAACGCCAAACGAATTCCGTGGATGATTTATGTCAGGGCAACGCTTGAGGAGATGGGTTTCCCGGAACTATGGAGGGATCCCCTAAACTTTTGTGTAAAGACTCCAAAGAAAGTACTCAGGAGAGCATACTATGAATTGATGTTGACAAAAGCCATTGATGCCACGAGAGAAGGATCCTTGACACATTTGTTCCTCAAAGCGAAAGACTCTTACCATCTTGAAAGTGCTCTTGACTCAATCTCCCCTACACTAACGAGAAAATTATTTCTACAGTGGAGGTATGGATGCCTCCCTCTAGCTTCATTCACAGCGTCCTGGCAATCACGATCCACCACAGAACTCTGCCCAGTGTGTGCTCATCAGAAAGAAGACGATGTTCATGCCGTCTTCTTCTGCAAGGGCTACGAGAGGAGTAGGAGATACTGGCTAGTCCCGCTACTTAAAAACTTGGGCTTCAGATCTTTTCAACCTGCCTATAGAATTTTAAAGACAGACCTCTCTCCCATTGTGGTTTTCGCCCTTTCAAAATTTTTGACCTCCATGTGGTTCATCCGGAATCGAGCGTTGAAAAGACTTACATAACAGTACCCCGGAAATTTTTACTGCTTTTATCGTACCCCATGCTTCCCTTCTTTTTAAAATGTTCTTAATTATTGGATCACACTATGTTTAATCATTTTTTACTGTGTACAAATACTATGCATCTTTTATGATCATGTGATCGAAATAAAGATTTTTGAAAGGAAAGGATTGTATTTCGGTGACTGCTTATCTTTTACAGCTAGCTCCCTGATCCATTGTGATCATAGGTACCCGTGACGAGGATTGGTAAGTCGGGTACATTGGAAATAAATAGGAATGAACAAGGGTTGCTGGTAGTAGTGTGTAGGTTACCCGATTATATTTGGTATGGTGTATTAAAATGTATGGGCCCAAGTGTGCATATGGTAAAAGTTTTAGTCGGGTGACCTGCGCGCTCTATCAGTAATTTTCTGGTAGCAGAATGATGGTTAGAGACTAGTTAAAGGTAGGTAGGACTAGTTAAGATAAGGTAAACTGCTGCTAACTGTGATTTTAATTTTTTTTTGCTGCTAAAAGTATTGATCGATCAAATGTAAAATTGTTTTGCTTTTAAATGTTATGAAATGTTTAAAAAAAAATCTCGGAAATGCTGCTATATTGATTTAATGTTCTAACCAACTCGTTAGTGATTGTTATATGTTTGTCTGGAATCCCCGAGGGCAGAATAGCGAGTGGTAGAATAGCAGCCACGTCGCGGTGAGGTCAGTTGCTCGAGGAAAATTGGTGCAGGTTGGGCAGAACTGGAAGCACTAATTAGGGTTTCTGTATCAATGTATGAATAAATGATAGCAGAGAGTTCGCTGGCAAAACTTCTAGTGTGATATCACCTAGTAAGGGTCACACGGAAGGAGTAGCAGGTTCGTCTGAGCTTGTTTAATAGCAAAGGGGTTCACTGGTGAAACTTTTGGCTTAGTATATATTCCAAAGTAGATGAGTCGAAGGAGTAGCAGGTTCTCTAAAGCTTGTGTGAAGAGTAGGCAAAAGGGATCTACTCGCAGTATATGAGAGGTAAACAGAAGAGATTTACTTGCAGTGAAACAAATCTTTTCTTTCTAGACACTCTAGTACAGTGGCGAATGTTTTGCGTTGTAAAATAAACAGAGCACTTGCACTTTAAATAAAGAATTACATTTTACGATACCTTGTGAAGAAGGGAGTCAGTTGCGGAGGTGCGCTGACGTTACTCAGTGCCGCGCTGGTATTGGTCGAGACAGCGGGCGTGTAACTGAGATAGCATTGTAAAGGAGGGATGAGCACAAGAGCGTGAGAACTCGTTTTACGAGAAACGCCGCGCACCCATTTGTTGTAATTGTTTGAAAAAGCACATTTGATTGGTTGCAGGAAAATAAAAGAGACATTTGTATTGGAAGAGAATTTGTAAACAAAAAGTATTTGCGAAAAAAAGTATATGTGGTATTCGAATCAACCCGAGTCCCGACCGGATCCTAGATATCAAGGTTTTGTGATAGATCAGTGGAGAACAGCTAGATATAACATTATGTACTGGAGCAAGAGAAAAATGACATTTGTAGACAAGGTAAAGAATTATTTCAAGAAAGACAAGCCTATCAAAACTAGAGAAGGAGTTATCATTCCACCACCTAATACTCCCGCATCATTTATGATGTTTGACAGAGGCTACCATGCTTGCGTGTGGTTAGAAAATTGGGTGGTATATACTAAAGATGACGGAATTTTGGCCTTTCCGTTAGAAGGTACATTTAATGGCAGGATTCTGTTCAATTTGAGAACCTGAATGAATGATTTACATCCCAGACCCAGACTAACGCAATATGAGGCCTTAGAAGAATGGGAAATAGAGGCTTTTGAGCGAGACAGACCCAGAAATGACAAAGGGTTAACAAAATTCTACCCGAAAGTAAATAAAGAGACCCGAGAAAAAAGAATGAAGGAATGGAGACAAAACATGATGGTAGAAGGACTGTACCCTGTAATAACAGTAGAAGAGCCCATGGGAGGGAAAAGGACAGAAAAGACAAAGCATTTAATGACCAGTGGTGATTCAGATGATGATTATCTGGAGGATTTGTTGATGAAAAATCCACCACCTTACAATGAAGAACCGAGATCCCTAAGCACGAGAAATCCCTTTCTGAAACCAAATTATGGCGAAGGACCGAGTATGACACACCCAACTGCCCCGAATTATAATCCTACCTTAACTCCGCAAATAGTACATGAAACCTCCATGGAAAAGGTACTGCAGGATAGAGAACGAGAGGCTTTAATTAAACAAAGAACAGAATTAATTCAGAAAATCTCCCCACTGATTACCAGTCCTGAAGCTTTGACAATTCCAGTAACTATTGGACCAGTTGTTCCTCTGTACGGGGATAAGCAAGGTAGTCCGAAGACTCCAATAATAACCCCATCTGTAGTACAGCCAAGAAAAGAGCCTTTGATAGTAGATGATCAAGCAAGTGAATGTGAATCTGTGATCTCCTTGATGGATTTACCGATAAGGGAACCAGAAGGGAGTTCACAGAGAAAGAACACTCCTTTTACTTCGAGAGAAGTTCAAATTGAGTCATCTTCAGGTACTAGAAGTGCTATGGTAGTGACTCCTGAAGAAATAGACAGATGGACCCGAGAATTAGAGAAAACAAATCCTCAGCCAAAACCATTGGATATATACAAACTGAGAATAGAATTAGAGGAACTGATGGCTGAGAATGTGGGTTTGGACAGACTAAACACCCTTAGCGAAGAGGAATTGTTATTCATTTGTAAAAATTCTTACCCGGAATACCAGAGTGTATCATGATAAATTAATGGACACGGCAGTTAGTATGGGTATAGACATTAGCCGATCTAAAGTTTTGCAAAAACCTTACAGAGCAGAATTCTCAGACAAAGATTTGGAGAACATGAATGTGTCAGGGAAAAGGTACAGATCAGAGAATTGTTAAACCTGTTACAAAAATGGGGAGATTTAGAAAAATGGAAAGCCAGGTAGGCCAAGAAAAAAGAAGATAGTAGATCAAAGCAAATTACATCTGAATAGGTTTTAAAAGAAGCAGAAAAGGTAGAAAAATGATATCCGATGCGAGAAGTACCAGGTGGAGGATATGTACATGTTCCCGACAGGATATTGTGTCCTTTACGAATGACTTCCCAAAATTGAAAAAACCTGTAGGCTGGTATAGACAGGTCGAGAGATTTGTGAAAGTTCAAAAATGCCTTCTGAAAGATCTAGATGGTTTCTTTGACATTGTAGTTCCTGTAGATTTATGGACTGAATGTAAAATTGCTGTTGATTGGCCTAGTGAGGAATTCCCGAGAGACCCGAAGACAGGGGCTCCCCTCAGGGGACGTGATGAGAAAGTACGATCAGGTAATGTTGTATCTGAAAGGAAAGGTGCCTGCAAAGGAAACTGATTGGACCCGTATAGACAGAACTACCCAGAATCGAGATGAAACTGTGCATTCTTACTATGAACGACTATTACAGGTGTTCAAGACTTACAGTGGTCTGGACAACATTGAGATGAAGGACATGACTCACTTCATTTATCGATTTGTGCTAGGGTTAAGGCCTGAGATCTCACAGTGGATCAAAGACAATAAAATCTGCTGGCACGCAAAGCCAATTGATGAAGTCCTAAATTATGCTAAATACTGCGAAGATCTGGCAGATAAACGGAAAGAGTTAAAGGAAAAGGTCATGTGGGCACAGGTAAAATTAGCAGAGCACCAAGAACAGCAGCTGAATAAAATGACTAGTAATCAGAGTCAGGGCCCTGGGGGAGGGGGAAAACCGAAAGTAAAAATGAGCAGAGAAGAGGCACGGAAAAAGTTTCCATGTCACGGGTGCGGAAAAATAGGCTACTGGAGAGACGAGTGTAAGGCTGTGCAGAATGGTAATGTGCAAATTAATGATTTAAATCCACAGACACAGAATGAAACTCCACGGAAGACCCAGCAGCAGGTAAAACAAAATCAGTTGCCTCGTGCACCTAGGCCAAATCACAGGAGCAAAGCACAACAGAGTGAAGACACTGACGTTTGGGAAGGAAGGGAGGATAGAAATGCAGCAACTTCACAATTTTTGTTAAATGACAAATTTCTCTGTGATGACACCTACTGAGGGTGCCTGAGGGGGGGAGGACGAGGAGTGCGTGCTTGGCGGCTCCTTGCCGGTGGACAAGTCAGGGCCATACATTCAAGGAAAGGTAGAAGGAAATGACGTTACCTTTCTGTTGGACACTGGTGTTACCCGTTCTACTGTGAGAACAGCAGACGTTCCAAACCTACCCCTCTCGGGAGAAGCGATCCAAGTAGTGGGCGTTTCTAATCAGCTAATTAGTACCCCAGTTACAGAACCTATGGAGATTAAAATTGGAAATTTAAAAAAAAAGGCATAGATTTGTTGTGTGTGATTCCAGTCCTGTAAACCTGCTAGGACGAGATTTGCTGTGCAAAAGAACTGCAATATATTTTGCACTCCAAATGGCGTTGAAATTCAGACCCCAGATGAAGATGGAATATACAAATTAATGTTAGCAAGACCCGATTCAGAAAATAAAAAACTGACAATACAGGACTTACCTGAAGAACTCCAAGAGACAGTGAAACCAGAGGTATGGGATTTTACTGGAAAAGATGTAGGATTAATGGCAAATGTTGACCCAATTAAAATAGCCATAAAAGAAGATGCAGTCTACCCAAATACCAAGCAGTACAAAATGAGTGCAGAAGTGAAAGCAGGAGTTGCTAATGAAATCAAACGGTTGCTAGAAGCAGGCATATTGCAAGAACTATTGAGCAGTCCTTGTAATTCACCAATAATTGGCATAAAGAAACCTAGTGGTAAGTACAGGGTCGTACAGGACCTGCGCATGGTTAACAAAATTGTGGTTCCTTGCTGTCCTGTTGTGCCAAACCCTGCAGTGATTCTGTACCAAATACCGTGGAATGCTGGATGGTTTACCGTCATTGACCTATGTCATGCATTCTTTTCAATTCCATTACATCCAGACAGCAAATTTCTTTTCTCATTTGAATTCGACAGTCATGTGTACGTCTGGAATCGTGTTCCTCAAGGGTACACGGAAAGCCCTTCAATCTTTAATCAAATTCTGGAAAAGTGCCTCGAAACCTTGGTATTGCCCGGAAAATCAGTCCTGGTGCAATATATAGACGACCTCTTGGTGGCGTCAAAGAGCAGAAAAGACTGTGTGCCTGACATCATTGCCTTACTGAACCATTTAGGTGAAGAAGGACATAAAGTGTCGCCAGAAAAACTTCAGTTTTGTACCTCATCAGTAAAATATCTGGGGCACCAGATAGAGAGAGGTATCAGGAAAATTACCACAGAAAGAATTAGAATAATTCGAAACATGGAATTACCAAACACCCAGAAAGACATCAGAATGTTTCTAGGAGTTGTAGGATACTGTAGGCAGTGGATTGTGGGATTTGCAGTTCTAGCAAGGCCATTGATAAAAATGACGAAGAAAGGAGCAAAAGATCCTGTGGAATGGGATGACGAAAGCATGACTGCTTTTGTAAAATTACGAGAATGTCTGTGTACAGCTCCTGCATTAGGAATGCCTGACTATTCAAAAGATTTTGCACTTTTCTGTGATACACGAGATAATTGTGCACTTTCAGTCCTTACCCAAATTCATGGTTTGACTCGACGTCCAATGGCATACTTTTCTTCCACATTGGACCGAGTAGTAGCAGCTGGATTACCTGGATGCTTGAAAGCTGTAGCTGCAACCTGCATGAGTCTTGAACAGAGGGAATCCATTGTGATGGGACATCCAGTAACTGTATATGTTCCACATTCTGTTGTAGTTTTGCTGACAAGAACTAAAACCCAGTAACTCACACCTAGTCGGCTGACTAAGTATGAGAGAATCCTTGTAGGTACAGGGAACGTGACAATTTCCCGATGTAATATTTTGAATCCAGCTACCTTACTGCCTAGCTCCTTTGCAGCAGAAGTGAGGGAGGAAACTGAACATGATTGCATTGATTTGACCGAGTTTAGTACAAAACCACGACCGGATATAAAAGAAAATCCTTTAATTGATGAAGATTATGAGCTGTTTGTAGACGGCTCATGCATGAGACATGAGGAAGGTGGCCTAAGTGCTGCCTATTCAGTGTGTACTCTAGGATGTCCAGTGGAAACATTCTATTTACATGGAGTCAAGTCTGCACAAGTAGCTGAATTGGTTGTATTAACAAAAGCTTGTAAATTTGTGAGGAACTCGAAGATAACCATATATACTGATAGCCAATATGGTTATGGGGTTGTGCATGACTTTGGCCAGTTATGGATGCAAAGGGAGTTCCTGACTTCTTCAGGTACCCCTATCAGAAATGGAAATTATGTGCAGAATTTACTGGAAGCAATCCAGTTACCGAAAGAATTGGCTGTGGTCAAGTGTGCTGCTCACAAATCTGGCGATGACAAAGTGACAGCAGGTAATCGATATGCTGACCAGTTAGCCCAACTAAGGTACCGAATAGCAATCAATCAATCAATATAAAGGTTGGGGGAAACGGAAACATCTGCCAACTTTTGATGCTAGAGGGAGTGAATACATGGGAGGAAGTGAGAGACTTACAGGACTCGGCAGAGCTACAGGAAAAACAAAGATGGAGAAACTTTGGTTGCCAGAGGAGGGTGGAAGATGGTGTCATTGTTTACTTGGATGGTATGCCTGTGTTGCCAGACTGTCTGCTTGCTCCTATGGCTAGGTTAATACATGGGGACACTCATTTGGGAAGAGATGCGATGATTCGCATGTTCTGCCAAACATGGTTCAATTCGAAATTCAGAAACATAGCAGAGGCACTCTGCCAGAGGTGTCTGGTTTGTCAGCAATTTAACCCCGGAAAGAAAACTGTGGTGTTACCAGGAAAAATTGGAAAGGCAGAGGGCCCCTTTATTCGACTACAACTAGACTTTATTCAATTACCCCCTTGTCGAGGAATGAATTACCTACTTGTCATTGTCTGTCTATTTTCAAGTGGGTGGAAGCTTACCCTGCACGTAGAAATGACAGCATTACAGTAGCCAAATTATTACTTAGGGAACTCGTACCTAGGTACGGTTTTCCAGTCACAATTGAATCAGACAGAGGAAGTAATTTCCAAAATGAAATAATTAAACAGATTTGTGAAGCATTCAAAATCACGCAAAAACTGCACTGTGCATATCGCCCAGAGGCTTCTGGAGTAGTGGAACAACTGAATGGCACAATTAAAGCAAGATTGGGAAAAATGAATGAATACACTCAATTGGAATGGCCTGATGCTTTGCCACTTGTGTTGATGGGACTCAGAAGTATTCCAGACCGGAACACGGGCTTGAACCCCCTAGAGATACTGATGGGAAGAGCAATGCGGCAAGCATGGGTGCCAGGATACAAACTGATAAGCATATCTGATGATTTGGTACTAGAATACTGTAAAGAACTGGCTGACCAAGTGCGTTCTATCTCTCACCAGGTTGGGGGAGACGCTGTCGCCAGGCACATGACCTCAATCCAGGTGACTGGGTTGTAATAAAGAAACATACTCGGAAAAGTTGCCTTGTACCAAGGTGGGGAAAGCCACGACAGATGATCCTAGTAACCACCACAGCTGTGAAGTGTGCAGGAGTACCTCGCTGGATCCATGCCAGCCATACGAAGAGAGTGATTGAACCTGAAGAAACTGAGGCTGAAGGTTGTGCAGCTGAGGGGTCCCAAGATATCGGTCCTGAAGTAGCTGAAGAAGAACAACCAAGCTCCAGTCAAGATGATTGGATCCCAATAGTCGACCTGACTATAGATCCTGTGAGAACAAGAGGACAAATTTATTTAGATAGACAGTGGGATAGTGAGGACGAGACAGGCGAAGAAGAAGGTACTCAGGTCATCAAAATAAAAATCAAATCTGATTCTGAGGAGGACCAGATAGGGAAAGAACAGGTAATTGACACTCCACCAAAAACACCTGCGCCAGAAGAGGGACAGATAGTAATTAGGGCGGAAGTTCAAGCAGAAGAAAATCAAGAGTTCGAAGAGCTTGAACAGGACCAGATAGAACTAGACAATTGTGTTCAGGAAGAAGAAAACAATACAAACCAAAGCCAAAATCAGGAGACACCTGAACAAGGCCAGTTTAGGGACCAGGCAGAAGAATCTGACGAGAGACCTGGACCTAGTCAGTTAGAGTTAAATGCTGAAGACGAACTTGAAACAAATGTGCCATAACTGAACGAAAACAAAAGAGTGTTTGAAGAAGGCCAAGACACAGTGCCAGTTAAAAGACTCAGAAAAGGTGACTCAGTACCTAGATTTGTAAAAAGACTGAGACTGCGACTAAAAACAATAAATGAAGAGCCGGAACAGATAAATGAGGTCTCGAGTCAAACTGATCCAGCTGTAACAAAACCCAAGCGAAGAAGTGCCCGTATAAAGAAACTGAATAACAAATATCAAAACCCTGAGTGGACTTACTTTGTATTGGAGGAATTTGAAAATCTGGAAATAAGTGACGAAAGTGATGAAGAATTGACTACTGACCAGGCTGAAGGAGAAGCGAAACCAACCTGAAAGTTGCTCGAGTAAGCAAACTGTACAGAGTTACAAAGAGGGGTTGAAACTTCTTTTAAGCCAAAATGTCTGATTCTTCTGTGAATGGGAGACCGAGACGAAGTGGTTTAAAAACATGCTGCCAAGTGTGTTATGTAGTGTAGCAATAGTACTGATACTTTGGATAGGACTAACAATAGCTATTCCTTCTATGATGAGTAAAGACCCGAGTTTGTACCCAAATAATCACTTACCAGAGGATACCGTAAAATCACACACTAGAAATACACCACAAAGAGTAGATGCACCAGAGAAGCCACTTAGCCTTAAGCAAACAAAGTTAGATTTAGAAGCACCAGATGAGGAAGGATTACATTACCATAAGATCAAGAACAAAACTCATTTAAATGTTTTCGCAAACCTGTTAGTACATTATGTAGAAGCTATGGAAATAGACGACCGTTATATCTGCATGAAGTTACCTACTTCGGTTGCTGAAGGTGTGACGTATCACCACTTGCCCTTAACCTATGGAATCTCCTGTAGTATACTAACTAGTTTATTATATAGAAGAGGACCTTTACAGTATTATTACTCAAACCTTGATGTGACATTTTCTGAACTTCCTGTGCGAAGAAACCTAAACCCTGTACATACAGCTAGAGATGTAGCAAAATACATGAGTGATTATTTTCTAACTGTAGGTAAAATAGACATAGATAACGCACACTGATAACTTGACCTGTTCATTACACGAAAAAGAGAAAATGTTTCTAAATTTGGTAGAGAAAAGAAGAGAAAGTTTCCAAAAGAAAGCAAAGGACAAAAATCTGAAAATTCCTAAATGGGCCGAAAGCATAGAAAGCACCTCAAATGGTGGGGCTAATGCTGCCATGTTGCTGGATTTCGAAAAGAAAGGGAAACTTTGTCTTAAAAGAGAAAGAACTAGTTATTATAACAATATATTCATTGGTTCCAGTGAATGCGAACACAATCACAAGGTAATTGGGGGTTGGGGTTTCAAAGATGGGTCAGAGCCTGTGTTTCCTGGAATTTATTATATATGTGGGAACAAGGCTTATTTCAAAGTGCCCGACCATTGGTACAGAAGCTGTTATTTTAGTATTGTCTTCCCAAAGATATACCATGTGGGGAAAATCACTGGAAGCACTGAAAAGACTAATGAATTAGTACGTAATAAAAGGGAAAGTGTTGGTGAAATAATAGGTGATATATTTAGTGCAATTATACCTACAGTGGGAGTGGCTCTGAACACACACAGAATTTGCAAATTGTCAACAGTAGTAGATCGGTTATCAACTGACACTGCTGGAGGTTTCCTGATGGTCAATACCGAAATGGTTGCGATCAGATCAATGGTTTTACAAAACAGACTTGCTCTTGATACGTTATTGATTCAAAAAGGGGGTAGTGATGAACAGAGTGTCTGAATTAAGCAGACCACTCTTACCCAGTCCAAAGATCAGGGCTTGATCCATCACCGTTATTTAGCTCACTGCCCCATCCCAGCTCAGAACCTGGCTATATGCAAATTAGTCTGTCCCTGGCCCAGTGCATCATGGGAACAGGGCAGACCAAACTACCAAGCCAATTCTTCACCAGAAAGGAGACAAGCTACCGGGGACCCGTTTCTGGCATTTCAGCCTCGTCGGCCCGGCTTGCTTGAATCCTGATGGAGCAGTGAGCAAGGGACTCATGTCTGAGTATACCCTGCCACACCTATAGTGGCCAAAAACGATTCAAAAAGGGGGTAGTGATGAACAGAGTGTCTGAATTAAGCAGACCACTCTTACCCAGTCCAAAGATCAGGGCTTTTCTGAATCATCTTGATACGTTATTGGCAAAAGAGGGCGGAGTCTGCAGAATGTTGAAAGCGCAACATTGTTGCACTTACATACCTGACAAAAGTGTGGAAATCAAAGGGTATGTAAGGAACATTACTAATTTGGAAAAAGAGCTTAAACCACTTGAGGTTGACAGTGCATGGAAGAGACTTACTGGTGGTCTCTCTGCTATAGGTAAATGGTTTTCTAATTTAGGTAAAAGTCTTTTGAGTAAAATACTGATGCCAATTGCGGGAATAGGTCTAGCAGTTTTTATAATAATAATCTGCTGCAAATGTCGAAAACACCAAAAGAAGTACACTGTGAACAAGAGAGGAGTGAAACGAAATGTTGATGAGCTTGAATTAGAAGAATTAAATAATCAGATTTATAAAAGGGTGAAAAATTCTCACCCTAATAAAGAAACTGAGAAAAAGCTGAACAGAATGTTTGAAGAGATTGAACTGGGTAAAATGTGAAATGTTGGCATCTGGTTCCATTAATTTGTGATGATATAAAATATCATCAAAGAGGGGATTGATGGAGCAAGAATTTGCACGTAAAGCGTCTTGCTTGTAATCATGACCTCAAATAATCCTAATAGTATTAATCAACATGTTTGTCTTACTAATTTCCCTTTTATTCTGACATTTTGGGTGTCCCAGAGAAGCTTGCCTATGTGTTTACTAATCCTAATACGCTTGCTACTAAAATGGCTGCTGCTACGCGGGAATTTCTTCCGCGCATGCGTCGGTCATACCCATGTGATGTGACGTACTCACAGTTCTGGTGGGAAACCTTTTGCACTTGCGCACTAGAGTCAAAATGGCTGTGTGATCGTGGGCGGTCAGCGGACTGGTAAAGCAGGCGAGGAGGCCGGATATAGTGGGCGATAGCGATTTATTAGGGTTTGTTTATACAAGGTTTATACGGAGACAGTAGGAGAGTCCGGTCCAAATCACGGGAAGAGGTGTCCGTCTTCTTCTTTCTTGTCTGGCGGGATGAGGGTCCAAGGAAAGGTTGGGTCTTTGGTGTAGCTGCCTCGTTGGGGTCGGAGAACACCTCGGAGGACAAACAAGAGACAAGAGGGAGCCGTTAGCTGTGCTTGGATTCGAGATCCTGTACCTTCACCGTTAACCCGGGAGTGTGAGGACACGAAGGGGAAGTGAGGGCGGTACGGGTATGGATCAGGGAAAGGAAAGAAATAGAAGTGCACAGGGAAGTGGGGAGAGGGGTGCTCTTTGTACAGTGTGAAGTGCTTATTTACAACCTGGGTAGTGCTTACTTGTGACGTGCCTAGGATAGCGGGAACAATTTACACTGGGAGGGCTTTACAACTATATACACGGGCACCTAGCGTGCTCAAGGGAGTAACTGGTACTCACGCGCTCCGCCGTAACTCTCCTCCGAGTTACGGCCGCTCTCCAGCCTCCTCCGTGGGACTCCACCACTCTTCGGACCACTCCTCGCGTTCTCCGTTCCCGTCTTCTCCGTCCGTCACCGGTCCAGCCGAATTCTCCTGCCACAATCCTTCGACCACGCTCGTGTCTTCTCTTCCGGCTTTTCTGTATCCGACAGTCGGTGGAGAGGCGGGCCTTCCGGGGTCACGGTGTATCCCTTCCGGTCCTTCGACGTCTCTGATTGGTTCCTGTACAGGAGAGAGGGGCGGGATGCCTGTCGTCAGGGACGCTGTTGTTGGGGGCTCTACGCGTCTACCTGAACGGGCTATGGTGTGAGGCGGTAATAGGGGAGCTAGATAGTCTCGGTTATGGGGATCTCGGGTCCCGAGATCACAGGCTGCTTTGTGTTCTCACATGCCTGCAAGCTTGCATCGCTGCTTTTGCTAAGCTGTTCGTTCTGCCTAATCTTAATACTATAGTTTAGTATAAAGTAATGGGAATAATGTAGGGATTCCTGGTATACAGTGCATTAATTTTTTCTGCGTTCCAAAACTGTTCCTTTACATTTCATGGTACATTACGAAATATGGCCTGATGCTCCTGTGCTGTACTCCTTTTTGCTTGAAACTGAGTCTGCGCAAGATCTGCGAGTCTCCACAGCAATGACCTTTGGAACCATACCAAGTGGCAGTCCAAGCCAAGATGCGCCTGGGAAGAGGCATCTTCACCTAGTAGAAGACGCTGATTTGTACTAAATGTATCACAATGTATAAATTGTTAAATTCACCATTGGTATGTGTAAGGAACATGTCATGGGAACCCGAAATTCAAGGGGCGGGTTAGAAAAATGCAAATAGGGGGCTTGAGAAAGTCAAATCCTAGGAGGTGTGATGACCTGTCCTCTCTTTTGCTCAATCAAAATTGGGGATCCTTACACTTGCAACATTTGGGGGGGTGGTACACTGATCCGAAAACAGTATAACTAGCCTAGTTTTAGCTAGGGAGGTTGTCCGACTTGTCCGAATAGCTGACCTGTCACTGACCCTACGCACTCAATAGCTGATTGAAACGGAGGTGCTGTGAAGCACTCTGTCTGACTGACTCACAGACCCATTCGGGGTTTTGAGAACCTTAAGTGCTGGCGAAGCACTTTGCTGGGGAATTCGAGAACCCAATCGGGATGTTGACTGATAGCTGCAGAGAAGGTGTAGCGCAGGCGTGGCAACTGAACTGTGGGTGCTGGTCTTACCTTGGCAGTCCTGTCCTGATCCTAATCTGGTTTTCCTGTCCTGGGTTTCCATTCCGCACCTGCTGGCCTACTTGCGACTGTATTCCTTGGGGTTCCTACTGTCCTTAACTGACCCGTGGCCAGGGTTGGTCTCCACACTGTTCTAGGTAAATATAAATCTGTACGGGAAATACACTTATTTCCTTTCTTGCTTTCTGAAACTGCTAAAAGTCTTATTTGCACTTTGTTCCTTTTCTTAACCTCCCTATGCTGACCAAATAATAAAGTCTTACACTTTAGCTGAATTATTAGCATGTTCCATTTTCTTCCTATCCTTTAAGGTAGCTGTGAAATACTGTTCATGAACTATAGATGTTCCCTTTCTTTACCTTCCTCTTATCCGAATTTAAGTGATTGCTCTAAATCATTAGCGTATTCCATTTTTACCTTCCCTATAGCTACATGGTATCTCCAAATTCCTTTAGTACCAATTGAAGTTCTTTTGCCTTACCCACCTTCGAGGGGTATTCAAACTGTGACATTCTAGCATGTTCCTTATCTTTTCCTTCCTTTAGAAATGCCACACCGAGTCTAAATTCCTGAAAATTTCATACTAGCATGTTCCCTGTTCTTGCCTTCCCTTTATATTTCTAAATGGTTGGCATAATCTATTTTCTGCATGGTTACACAATTTTCATGATTTTGGTCATTGATAGTTTACTCACTGTAAATTTCATGCTTTCTACTTTTGATGAAGACTAGATAAAGGTTTTCAAAACTTCCTGAGGCTGTGGTTATTATAAAGAGTGCAAATATTATAAATGTTTGGTGACTGCTTATCTTTTACAGCTAGCTCCCTGATCCATTGTGATCATAGGTACCCGTGACGAGGATTGGTAAGTCGGGTACATTGGAAATAAATAGGAATGAACAAGGGTTGCTGGTAGTAGTGTGTAGGTTACCCGATTATATTTGGTATGGTGTATTAAAATTTATGGGCCCAAGTGTGCATATGGTAAAATTATTAGTCGGGTGACCTGCGCGCTCTATCAAAAGTTAATACGACATTTAAAGACACGTCATTCTTGCGAATTCAAGGCATCCAAAGAACCAAAGACTAAAAGACTTTACTGTGAATGTAACAAGTGTAAAACAAAGGTTATTTATTTATTTAGTCTTTATGAAAAATCACATGTGTACAAGAATAACCACTGGTGATTGCTCGGTTGGTTTTTAGATCAAGAAATGGGTATTACGCCAGATATACCGGTTGTTTCTTGTATATTTTATTTTCTTTATTTTAGTTTATTTGAATCCTTTGGAGTTACGCTCTTTATTTTGAAAGGTACATGCATGGTGTGAAGCAACTAAACCCTGACCTAAGATACTAACAACACTAATAGCGTAACAACACCAATAGTGTAATTGAAAACCATTAATGTTGATCTTGCTTGTTAATGCAAATCAATGATAATTATTCTTCAATCAATGAAGGTACACTGCATGGAAATGAGTCGACAGTGACACCTATTTCAAAGAAGTGATTTAATGGGCCTTTTTAAACTCGGCAGGTGATGCAGGTTAAGAGTTGAGTAAAGATAAAAAGCAGAGTTCAGGGAAGAGTTTCAAAAGAATGATTAGGTCTTATTTTAAACTTACAGAGACATCCATCTAAGTATTTGAGAATGAAAATCAGAGGCCCAACAACACTTCACTTTTGAGAGGCAACCGCACAAAATCTTTGCCACCAACCGAAGACTGAGATCCTGTGTGTTTCTTGTTTCTCATTCCTCTTTCCCCCAGAGATCGATCAGAGCAACAGGCGTGATTATTCCCTGCGGTTCTGGTAGGTCTTGGAGAGAGTTGGGACTAAGCAGCATCGAAGAAGAAACAACCGGAAATCAGGTGGGTGACTTCGTAACCCTGCTTTACTTTATATTTGCTCCTCAGTTTGCCAATCTAGCTGCTGCTGTGCAGTAATAAAGAAACTCTTGCGATTGTGAGTGGTAGTTCAATTTTTTAGGGGTATTGCACAACATCAAAAGCTGCTGTAAAACATGACTTAAAGAAAAAAAGTGCTATGATACAGTGAAAGCCGGCCACATCGTAGTGTTTCTTTGTTTTACTTTAGGCCATGCTGTACAGCAGTCGACACTGCTGTGCAACAGGTCTAAAAAACATTGACAAAGCAAATAGATCTTGCATAAATGAAACCTACTGGCTTTGCCTCTACTTGTTTGGCAGTAATAACATACTTGAAACTGTGACTCGACCCCCTTTTTCAGGGGACAGATGTGAAAGTCTATACTTTGAAGTAACTTCACAAACATTTTGTGAATAGCCAAAAGTAGTAAAGTTACTCAAAAGTTTAAGAGTTAAGTACAAATGTAAATTACTCACAAGTGCAATTTACCTTTATGAAAAGCCCCATCCGTGATCTGACCCTGATGCTCCAGTTCCAAAGTCGGCAAGATTGGCCAGATCTCCTCTGATCGTTAAAAATAGCGCTTCATAATGCATGTATACTGGTCACCGACCTGCACCTCACCACTTTTGATAGTCACTTCCTGACACTACTATCCTCACTAACACAACAGAACCACCAAACCCAACCTCCCCCATCCCCCTCCTCCCCAACTATCAATACGGAACTGATCCAATCTCCCTTCCAATGATTCCTTCCAAGCCCATAATCCAGTACCCTCTCCTTCCACAGACCCTAGTCATTCACGGCTCCCGCCTACAACAACAAGCTCTTCTAGCTCGATTACCCACAACTGACCCGAATAGAGCAGAAAATAAACGCCCTAGCTGCCGATATCCTACACCTACAACAAGACCTTCTTAACTGGTTTAGACCACCATGCTCACACACTCAGGGTAGCTACACACCTTACCCCGCACAGCCTCTCCCATTGCCCCTCTTGGCACCCCTCGGCCCTCCATTCCTGTAAGGAATGAAGCACATCGACCCAGCAGAGCTCTCCAGACAATTTCTGCACAGGAAGCAGATGAGATCAATTACTCGTACCTCACAATGAGCCAGAACGTGGCTCCTTTCGCTATCCCAGTAATAGTCAGCAAAACAGAATCCCTAGAACTGTCCACTCGCCCAGACCTCCCGCTCAATACACTTCTATCCACACAACACACACCAACATTGAGGCTCCCCGTCTTCTATCTTGCATGCTCCTCAACTGTAGATCAGCAGTACAACAAGCCACGGACATTGCTGAAGCTTTACTCGGTCATGAAATAGACATCGAATTCCTTACAGAATCCGGGCTCAATGACCACTCTACCCCCATTCTTGACATACTCGCACCCCCAGATTACAACATCATCAGACACGACATACCGATCAAAACGGGTGGCGGACTAGCCATCATTCACAAAGTAGGAATACATCTTACCACACTAAAACATATAGAATACCTGATTCTTGAGTACCTGGGTGTTAACTCACAGGCAAAGGCACCACGCCTATCAAATTTCACACCATCTATCATCCTCCGGGAGAGTGGGCCCTCTTCGCCGAAGAACTAACCAACCTAATAACTCATTCCTCCCTAACAGGCACGAAAGACGTGTTCCTGGGTGACCTCTATATCCACTGGAATAACCCAGAAGACACCACAGTCCAGACCCTCTCTAACCTGCTTGAAATAACCAACCTCAAACAACTCTGCAATGAACCAACTCACATCAAAGGAGCAACTCTGGATGCGATCATCACCAAAAATTAGCTGATCTCTCTGAAAGTGATTTCTCCCATTGGCTGGTCTGACCACCACCTCATACTGTTTAATATTGACTCGCAAGTCAGATACCAACCAATACAATATGACAGACCAAAGCACTGAACCAGGAACATCAAAGAAGTCCCTATAACCAAACTTGAATCCAGGAGTCATGCCCTTCTACGGCCCCAACCTTCACAGCTCACTTTAATTCAACAATGACGGAGGTATAAGATCAAGTAGCGCCACTCAAACTCAAACAGCTGAGATCAATCAAATCCAAATCTTGGTTCAACGTGGATCTTAAGAACGAAAGACAACTCAGACAGTCAGAAAGAACTTGGAGACTAAACCCATCGACTTTACACCTAACGCATGTCACGATTCGCTCCCTGTGCTCTCGTACCCACCGCCAGGGGGCCACATAGTGGGACTTTCCAGTATTCTAATATGCTTCCAGACACTCCCCTGTATGCATATCCTGACTTTCCAGCCATTTGGACACTTATTGGGAACTGACATCCATTCCCAAGCCATGCCAGGTTTTGTGAAAGCAATCCTGCGTGTACTTGAAGCCAGCCTACTCATGCCTGAAACTCCATTACCCAGAATTCCCTGCTCACTGCTTTGTCTCTACCCCTGCAGGCCAAGGATGGGTGGAGGAATTCAGCTCACCTGTGGCTGGCTGCTGCTAGCCTGCTCACACCTAATGCATATGTTTACTGTGAGCTCTTTTAAGCCCCAGCTCTCTCCAGGCCAAGGTTGGTCATTGTAGCTGTTTACCGGTGAGACCGATCCTTGTTTCCAGTGCTCCTGAGATTTTGCTGTTCTTGTTTCCTGAGCTTTAGTTATGCCTTGTTCCTGATCTGCTGCTACTTTCCTTGTCACTGAATTAGCAAGGACTGCAGTGCTACCCTGACCCCTGAGCCTTAGTATTCCTTGTTCCTGAACTGCAGCAGTTTCCCTTCTCCTGAATTAGCACCTTGTGTGCCCCAGGCATGTCTGATTCTATTCAGCCCTGTCCTACCCAATACAAAAAATCCTGTCTGGGGTGGTGCTAGCACCTCCCCAGGCAGGAAACCCTTTGTCCAAGCTGCCCTCGCTGGAAGGACTCCCAGCAGCAGGAGGTCAGACTTGTGTCTGTGGTGGCAGCATCCATTTTGTGATGCTAAGGCTCTGTTTAACTTTTAACCGGGGTTCAGGCTAGGTACATGTCGTGTCCCTCTAGAAGGGTGGAATGCTACCCCCGTCGCCAGAACTTGCGAGGGGGTAGTATTCCAATTCGTATGACACCTTACTCGACATGTTTTGATAAAGCCAAACCCAAGATAGCATTTAACCGCGAGGTTCATAATGCACTTAAGAGTATATGGTATGGCAATATCATGAAACAGCTAAAGGACATGGTTCCGAAAGCTGCAGACAGGCTCAGCTCATGCCAGAGCACCATCTCACATATTTCCAAGCACTCTGCCTCCAGGATTGATGAGGCCTTCCATAGGAGTGACTGATAGGAACATATGTGTCCATTTTAGGTTAGGTATAGGCATACTACACCTAAGTAAGGGGTGATTACACCGACTTACCCCAGCTGAGTGATCAGCCAGTTGTGTCAAATATGGAGGCCAGGCCAGGGGTGGCACAATACATGCTGCAGCCCCTGGTAGGCCTTGGAAGCACCTATGCCCTGGGTACCTGGGTACACTGTTACAGGGGCCAATAAGGTGAACCAGTTCCAATGTCGTTATGCACCTAAAGTACATGGGTAACAATTTAGAGAGAGAACAGCAGGCTGTGGGTCTGATTAGCAGGCCCACAGCCACATTAAGTCATAAACCAGTGAAGCAAAAAGCAAAAATTTGGGGTGACCATAGGATAGCAGACCCTACTCTCCTACAAGCTTCAGTCCTTTGATAGAGTGCACTGCATCTATGATGGAAATGGACTTGATTCTTAGGAGCAAAGGCTTTGGATCCAGTTCCAGAATCCGGGAGACGGTCTTTGGAGGGGGGGGTACTGTCCCGATTCGCTCCCTGTGCTCTCATACCCACCATTAGGGGGCCACATAGTGGGACTCTCCAGTATTCTAATATGCTTCCAGACACTCCCCTGTATGCATATCCTGACTTCCAGCCATTTGGACACTTATTGGGAACTGACATCCATTCCCAAGCCATGCCGGGTTTTGTCAAAGCCATCCTGCTTATACTTGAAGCCAGCCTACTCATGCCTGAAACTCCATTACCCAGAATTCCCTGCTCACTGCTTTGTCTCTACCCCTGCAGGCCAATGATGGGTGGAGGAATTCAGCTCACCTGTGGCTGGCTGCTGCTAGCCTGCTCACACCTAATGCATATGATTAGTGTGAGCTCTAGTAAGCCCCAGCTCCCTTCAGGCCAAGGTTGGTCATTGTAGCTGTATACCGGTGAGACCGATACTCGTTTCCAGTGCTCCTGAGCTTTTGCTGTTCTTGTTTCCTGAGCTTTAGTTATGCCTTGTTCCTGATCTGCTGCTACTTTCCTTGTTCCTGAATTAGCACTGCCTGCAGTGCTACCCTGATCCCTGAGCCTTAGTATTCCTTGTTCCTGAACTGCAGCAGTTTCCCTTCTCCTGAATTAGCACTGTTTGCAGTGCTACCTTGTTTCCTGAGTTCCTGAGCTGTAGCTATTCCTTGTACCTGAATTAGCACTGCCTGCAGGGCTCTTGTTTCCTGAGTTCCTGAGCTGTAGTTATTCTTTGTTCCTGGGCTTCAGCTAGTTCTTGTTCCCGAATTGCACTGCTTGCAGTGCTCTCTTGACTCCGTGTTTCATGAGCTGTAGCTATGTCCTGTTTCTTGAACTAGCACTGCCTGTAGTGCTACCTTGTCTCCTAAGCTAAAGTCATTTCCCTGTTCCTGAACAAGCACTGCCTGCTGTGCTACCTTGACTCCTCAAGCTTCAGTAATCCCCTGTTCCTGAACCAGCACTGCCTATAGTGCTACCTTACCTCTTGAGCTAAAGTAATTCCCAGTTTCCTGAACTAGCACTGCCTGCAGTGCTACCTTGACTCCTGAGGCTTTGGTAATTCCCTGTTCCTGAACCGGCACTGTCTACAGGGCTGCCTTGACTCCTGAGCCTTAGCTCACTTCGTGTTCCTGCCCCAGCACTGCCTTCTATGCTACTTTGTTTTCTTGATTCCTTAACCTACACTATTCGAGTATACCCTTGTAGCCTCCCCTTCTGTATATCCTTTTCCAGTCCCTGCCCTTCTTCACATTTCCTTGGTTCCAGTTCTAGTTTGCTGTCTTTCTATTCTGATGTCTTGCTTCTGTTGCCTTGTATGTGTGTTACCTGCTTTCTGCCAAGTGTGCCCTGTCTTTCCTTCCTTTCCTGTTAAGCACTCCTCCTTTCCTATATCCTTGTCAATTGTGCTTGTGTTTAGTTCTACCCATTTGCTGTTACTGCCTTGCGTGTTCCTGTTTGATCGCCAGGATCCGTGGGCACAGCGGACTACCTAGGTGGTGTTTCTTGTTCACTGTGAGTATTGTCTTTGAGTTACATTTATAACCTCACCATAGGTATAAGCTCCACAGACCCTGCCTTTGCATCTATATCCTACATGTGGGTATTTGCAGTCAGTATCTGTAACAGCAATTGTGGGTAAGAAACTTACTAAGCTTCAGTCTTCCCGTGTGGAGCTCCTGAGTGCTTTACCCCACAACCCCCTTTATTGTTAATGTTTCATATACGTCTTGCACATTTGTCCTGGGTGTAGTTATTCTGAATGCTAAATTGCTTTGTGGGTGCCCTCCTTTCTAAGTCTCACCTATCTTGTTCACTTGAACAGGCTTCCCCTTTGGATCCCTCCTTCTCCTCTGACTCCCTGTATGATCCTGGGCAGCGCTGTACTCCTCTTCCTGTGTAAGTTTTCTACCCAGTGCCCAGTCCTTGCCCAAGTCCCTGACTGTGTTCCCCACATAGTCCCGGACAGTCCCTGACAGAATGATCAACCTACATTTCCAGGGTCACTTGTGAGGTTTCTTTGCATTCAGTTAGCTACCTTTTTTCTGTTTCATTTGTGTGTGCAAATATTTAAGTGTCTCATAATGAGAGGTTTAAGAAACCAACACACCAGTGCATCATTAAGTTTGTTCAGGGCAGTTCCCCAGTGCTCACCAATGAGAGAAATTTAGTGTCTACTTTCCGGTTTGAGAATGTTTACCCTAGTCCTGAAACAATTAATCCTTTTATGAAAAATGGACCTTTACGTTCTGAATATTTTACTCATTGCCTCTCAAACAACTCTTTGCCAGACCTGACTTGCTCTTCTGTTCTGACACAGATTCAATGTCTGTGTCAGTATTGCAAAAGGAAAATAATACCTTACTAAGTTTGCTGAACAAGACTTCTGATTCTCCCATGTCTGCTGTAAGTGGTTGTAAAATACAATGTAAAACCACACAACCAAAGAAAGAGCAGATTCATTTAATAACCTCTGTTTTCTATTCACATAATGTTACCCAGTATTGTAGTCCAGTAAAGATCACAATCCCGGAAACTAAAGGGACCTTGTTAAATTCTACATTCAAGGTAAACAATAATCAGTTTAACAAAAGAGAGTAAAAAACCTTCTATAACACAGGTGACATAGTCAGTTTGAGCAAAATACAAGCTGTAGCTTTGTTGCTGGTTGTGAAGCTGCCAAGTCTTCCACTGTCCTAGTAGACCAAGATCTTCAGTCTTCACAGGATAAAATTACATCTAAAATTCTTGAATTACAACGAAAAAATAAAATGTTTCAAACTCTGTTGAAAAACTATAACCAGAGTTCAGGTGTAAATCTAAAACCCATGTAAAAGACAACATTTCCACCTCTATTTTACCCTCCTTAGAAATAGAGAATGAAACCTTGCGCTCTCTTTTGCGTTCCCCTCAGAGCTGGTCCAGCAATTGTGTGAATAATACCATAGCTGATCACTCAGATTCCACTCAGAACAGGCATAGTACCATGTCTCAAAGTGGAGTTAAAGAAAGTATTTGTTTGCATTCTGAATTTTCTAACTCCTGTTTTGTCTTCTAGTGCTAAACTACATCTAGGTGCTACATCTGAGATGTGTCCCTCCAGTTTTGAGGAATCCCAAATTCCAAGCAAGACACAAAACATCCCTTTGCTTTCTTTTCCTGGTAGTGAGGTCAGTTCCACCCCGGGGGTATCACACACACACTGACCATTGACATACAGACAAAACCTGAACCACTGACCCACATTTTCCCTAATGTGACAATGTCCTGTGACTCAGACCATGCTTTTGATTTAACTGCTGCGACTCAAGTCAACCTCCTTGCTGAGAAGAAACAAACTCCTGACCCCTTGTTTGCTCCCTTGCCTTCAAACACAACACAAATTGAAAAGTCAGGAAATTATAATGCTCTATGCTCTGATGCATTTGTACCACCTTGTAATGCTGCAGAAAATGAAAAGACCTCCTATGACCAAGTATTCTCTGGCCTATTTCCTCTGACTAAGAGTTGTGAACTGTGAAATGGTAAAGGAAGTCTGGTCATCAGAGACTCTAAGAAAAGCACTATTCTAAGCCATCCCAAGGAAAGAACGTCAGTGTGTTTTAATGAGCCAATGAACTGTGAAGATTTCACTATTGACAATAGGGATGTTCATGGCCAATCGCCATTCCCACAATTTAAAGACTGTCATCCTTGTGCCTCTCTGCCATTGGCTTGTCTGCTTTCAGAGTCTTCAGAGTCCTCAGCCGGCCTGCTGCCTCATGAACCTCAGCCTGCAGCCTTCCTGCCATCTGAGCTCGAACCTGCAGCCTTCCTGCCATCAGTACCAGGGCCTCCAGACTACCTTCCTTCAAAGCCAGAGTCCTCAGCCGGCCTACCTACAGAACTTCAGCCTGCAGTCTGCCTGCTTACTGAGCCTCCAATCAATTTGCTTATAGAGCTGGCGCCTCCTAAAAGCCTGTTCATGGAGCCAGAGCTTCCAAAGAGCATGTCTACAGAGCCAGAACCTGCAGGCCGCCTGTCTACCGAGCCAGTATCTGCAGGCCGCCTGTCCACAGAGCCAGAACCTGCAGGCCGCCTGTCCACCGAGCCAGAACCTGCAGGCCGCCTGTCTACCGAGCCAGAACCTGCAGGCCGCCTGTCTACCGAGCCAGTATCTGCAGGCCGCCTGTCCACAGAGCCAGAACCTGCAGGCCGCCTGTCCACAGAGCCAGAACCTGCAGGCCGCCTGTCCACAGAGCCAGAACCTGCAGGCCGCCTGTCCACAGAGCCAGAACCAGCAGGCCGCCTGTCCACAGAGCCAGAACCTACAGGCCGCCTGTCTACCGAGCCAGAACCTACAGGCCGCCTGTCTACCGAGCCAGAACCTGCAGGCCGTCTGTCTACCGAGCCAGTATCTGCAGACCGCCTGTCTACAGAGCCAGAACCTGCAGGCCGCTTGTCTACAGAGCCAGAACCTGCAGGCCGCCTGTCTACAGAGCCAGAACCCGCAGGCTGCCTGTCTACAGAGCCACAACCCGCAGGCCGCCTGTCAACAGAGCCAAAACCCGCAGGCCGCCTGGCTACAGAGCCAAAACCCGCAGGCCGCCTGTCTACAGAGCCAGAACCCGCAGGCCGCCTGTCTACAGAGCCAGAACCCGCAGGCCGCCTGTCTACAGAGCCAGAACCCGCAGGCCGCCTGTCTACAGAGCCAGAACCCGCAGGCCGCCTGGCTACAGAGCCAGAACCAGCAGGCCGCCTGTCCACAGAGCCAGAACCTGCAGGCCGCCTGTCTACCGAGCCAGAACCTACAGGCCGCCTGTCTACCGAGCCAGAACCTGCAGGCCGTCTGTCTACCGAGCCAGTATCTGCAGACCGCCTGTCTACAGAGCCAGAACCCGCAGGCCGCCTGTTTACAGAGCCAGAACCTGCAGGCCCCCTGCCTTCAGCACCAGAGCTTGCAGGCCCCCTGCCTTCAGCGCCAGAGCTTGCAATCTCCCTGCCTTCAGCGCCAGAACCTGCAGGCCCCCTGCCTTCAGCACCAGAACCTGCAGGCCCCCTGCCTTCAGCGCCAGAGCCTGCAGGCTCCCTGCCTTCAGGGCCAGAGCTTGCAGGCTCCCTGCCTTCAGCGCCAGAACCTGCAGGCCCCCTGCCTTCAGCACCAGAACCTGCAGGCCCCCTGCCTTCAGCGCCAGAACCTGCAGGCTCCCTGCCTTCAGCGCCAGAGCCTGCAGGCTCCCTGCCTTCAGCGCCAGAGCTTGCAGGCTCCCTGCCTTCAGCGCCAGAGCTTGCAGGCTCCATGCCTTCAGCGCCAGAGCTTGCAGGCTCCCTGCCTTCAGCGCCAGAGCTTGCAGGCTCCCTGCCTTCAGCGCCAGAGCTTGCACGCTCCCTGCCTTCAGCGCCAGAGCTTGCAGGCTCTTTGCCTTCAGCACCAGAGCTTGCAGGCTCCCTGCATTCCGATCTTGAGCCTCTATCTTGCCAACCTTTTGACCCTGTGCTTCCAGCTAGCCAGCATTCAAAGGTCTCAGCACATGTACATTCAGAGACTGAATCTCCAGCATCAGAGGCACAACTCTCAATGTGTAAGCCTCCAGGACCTGGGTCTCCTGCATACCTGCATAGGGAGAAGTGTGGCTCAGGGGTTAGAGGCAGCAGACCCGGAAGCTGAGATCGGTCCTGGACCAGGGTTCAATTCCCCGCCTCGGAGGGGTCTTGGGCTAAAAATTCCACGGACTCGATAATTCTCGCCCCGGTGCCTCCTCGACTCACGGGTTCACACTCTGCGACTCTGGGCAATAGCTTGCTTAATCTCCACAACGGCCCCTCGCGGCGGGATGCCTGACTTTCACCTTGTGGATACCCTGCTATCTCACAGGGGAATACCAGGAAGGGTTCCCTAAGCAAGCGCCGGGAAACCCACTGCGGGTAGCTGTGCGCTATATAAGCTCAACTACATTTACCTGCTTCCAAAGACACCTGCATGTGAGTCTTTTGTACGTTTTACTCCAGGGCCAGAAACTCAGGTCTGCTTCCTGTCACCTTATTCTTTTTCAGCCAGTTTGCCTTTGACCTCTGTGCCTCCTGCCAATCCGTTATCTGCCTTTGACCCTACAATCAATCTGCCTTTGTTTTCAGCTAGCCTGCCATCATAAGGACTTCAAACACGTTTAATACAGGCTTCTAATCCCCTGTCACTAGATTTGGACTCTGCAAGTTCTACCTTCAATACTGCTGTTAATTTACAGACTGTTATCCAACCCTCGAGAACATCATCATTTAGCTTTGTGAGAAGTTGGCCTGGTATATGATGCTCACTAGTTCTAGTGATCACCTTGTACCATGCCAAGCAACCCTTATGGTGCAGGTTGTAAAGTCAACCTTATAGACAAGCTATCCTAGGGGTAGCATGGACTAAGCAGTCTTAGGCTACACTCTGTAAAGGCATGTGAAGCAAGCTGCTTTACCATACACAATCCCTTGAATACCAAATGAAAGGACACCACACAGATATATATTGAAAATATATATAGATTTATTTCTACAAATAACCCTGATACTCTTTATGAGCACAGAAGCAAATGCGTTAAAACAAAACACAGTTTAAATACACGAAAGTTGCACAATTATGGATGAGCCCTAGGGGCCACCTAAACCATATACTAAAATAGTGGTATAAGAACGACTATGGGGGAAGTGAAGAGGCCTAGGGCCTGGGGAATCGCTGGAGCTGTTCGGGACTAGCAGTGAAGAAGTCGGGAAAGGCCCGCGGGACTCGGGTGCAGTGCGGAAAGTGCACGCTTTACCAATGCAATGTCAATGGTGCGTAAAAGTTACAAAGTTAGTTAAAAAGGAACCTTCCGAGTGACCTAGAAGGATGAAACTTTAGACACAGACACTAGAGGTGTGTACCAGTGTGGGAACACCGGCGGAGCTGAGTTACCTCACCCACAGGAAGCGGGTGCATAGGGTCGAAGTAGTGTCGGGTTTCGTCACGCAGGTCGATGGTGCTTGGAGCTGAAGATGCTGCAGGCGACTCGATGTGAAGAGTTCCGGTGGATCCAAGGGTGGATCTGAAGAGGTGAAGACCTGAAAGCAGAGGGGACAATGTTCAAAGTCACTAGCCAGTGACTACTGTGGAACCAGAGTGGAACCAGGCAATGTCGGGTGCAAACAGGCGTCGAGGTGTAGCTTCTCTCTGCAGCCACGTAGACACGAGGGGTCGAAGACGTCCAGGAGTTGGTCACGAGCTGTCCCACGCAGGCTTCTCGCTGTTGGCGGTGTCGGCAACTTGATTGGAGCAAACAGGCCTTGGCTAATGCAAGCCACGTAGGAATCGAAAAAGGCTTGTTACTCGGACCAGCAAGGTCAGAGCAGGTGCTTCTTTTCACAGGAGCGAGGGCAAGTCTGGAGCAACCAGACCCGCAGTGTAAGTTGAAGGTTTCGTCGCCAAGATGGCCGCTAGCCACGTGGCAAGTGGCCGGGATGGCGCGTCGAGTGGCACGGTGCAAAAGGGCCCCACGCAGATCGTGGAGTCTGGGTCTTGTCAGGCTCTGGGCTCGGGCTCCGGCGGCGGCAAAGCAGACGTCGAGTTGCTGGTTGGTGCCTGTGTTCACAGGGTGGTCACTCCTTGGCCACAAGGGAGATTCTCTTCCGTCTTCTGTGCAGCAGAATGTCGAAGTCCAGTCTTCTTCTGTATTTCAAGTTGATTCAGGATGATCTGAAGTCTCAGGACACAGCTCCCACTCTTATTCGAATCTGGGGGGCCGGATCACCTACTAGGTCCCTCCTCTGGGTGGAACCAGGAAGGGGGGTGGTTACACCCCCTTTCCTTTGTCCAGTTTCGCGCCAGGACTGGGGCTGGAAAGCCCCAGCACCGGTTTGAACTGGCCTATGCACAGGGACACCTTGTGTGCCCCAGGCATGTCTGATTCTATTCAGCCCTGTCCTACCCAATACAAAAAATCCTGTCTGGGGTGGTGCTAGCACCTCCCCAGGCAGGAAACCCTTTGTCCAAGCTGCCCTCGCTGGAAGGACTCCCAGCAGCAGGAGGTCAGACTTGTGTCTGTGGTGGCAGCATCCATTTTGTGATGCTAAGGCTCTGTTTAACTTTTAACCGGGGTTCAGGCTAGGTACATGTCGTGTCCCTCTAGAAGGGTGGAATGCTACCCCCGTCGCCAGAACTTGCGAGGGGGTAGTATTCCAATTCGTATGACACCTTACTCGACATGTTTTGATAAAGCCAAACCCAAGATAGCATTTAACCGCGAGGTTCATAATGCACTTAAGAGTATATGGTATGGCAATATCATGAAACAGCTAAAGGACATGGTTCCGAAAGCTGCAGACAGGCTCAGCTCATGCCAGAGCACCATCTCACATATTTCCAAGCACTCTGCCTCCAGGATTGATGAGGCCTTCCATAGGAGTGACTGATAGGAACATATGTGTCCATTTTAGGTTAGGTATAGGCATACTACACCTAAGTAAGGGGTGATTACACCGACTTACCCCAGCTGAGTGATCAGCCAGTTGTGTCAAATATGGAGGCCAGGCCAGGGGTGGCACAATACATGCTGCAGCCCCTGGTAGGCCTTGGAAGCACCTATGCCCTGGGTACCTGGGTACACTGTTACAGGGGCCAATAAGGTGAACCAGTTCCAATGTCGTTATGCACCTAAAGTACATGGGTAACAATTTAGAGAGAGAACAGCAGGCTGTGGGTCTGATTAGCAGGCCCACAGCCACATTAAGTCATAAACCAGTGAAGCAAAAAGCAAAAATTTGGGGTGACCATAGGATAGCAGACCCTACTCTCCTACAAGCTTCAGTCCTTTGATAGAGTGCACTGCATCTATGATGGAAATGGACTTGATTCTTAGGAGCAAAGGCTTTGGATCCAGTTCCAGAATCCGGGAGACGGTCTTTGGAGGGGGGGGTACTGTCCCGATTCGCTCCCTGTGCTCTCATACCCACCATTAGGGGGCCACATAGTGGGACTCTCCAGTATTCTAATATGCTTCCAGACACTCCCCTGTATGCATATCCTGACTTCCAGCCATTTGGACACTTATTGGGAACTGACATCCATTCCCAAGCCATGCCGGGTTTTGTCAAAGCCATCCTGCTTATACTTGAAGCCAGCCTACTCATGCCTGAAACTCCATTACCCAGAATTCCCTGCTCACTGCTTTGTCTCTACCCCTGCAGGCCAATGATGGGTGGAGGAATTCAGCTCACCTGTGGCTGGCTGCTGCTAGCCTGCTCACACCTAATGCATATGATTAGTGTGAGCTCTAGTAAGCCCCAGCTCCCTTCAGGCCAAGGTTGGTCATTGTAGCTGTATACCGGTGAGACCGATACTCGTTTCCAGTGCTCCTGAGCTTTTGCTGTTCTTGTTTCCTGAGCTTTAGTTATGCCTTGTTCCTGATCTGCTGCTACTTTCCTTGTCACTGAATTAGCAAGGACTGCAGTGCTACCCTGACCCCTGAGCCTTAGTATTCCTTGTTCCTGAACTGCAGCAGTTTCCCTTCTCCTGAATTAGCACTGTTTGCAGTGCTACCTTGTTTCCTGAGTTCCTGAGCTGTAGCTATTCCTTGTACCTGAATTAGCACTGCCTGCAGTGCTCTTGTTTCCTGAGTTCCTGAGCTGTAGTTATTCTTTGTTCCTGGGCTTCAGCTAGTTCTTGTTCCTGAATTGCACTGACTGCAGTGCTCTCTTGACTCCTTGTTTCCTGAGCTGTAGCTATGTCCTGTTTCTTGAACTAGCACTGCCTGTAGTGCTACCTTGTCTCCTGAGCTAAAGTAATTTCCCTGGTCCTGAACCAGCACTGCCTGCAGTGCTACCTTGACTCCTCAAGCTTTAGTAATTCCCTGTTCCTGAACCAGCACTGCCTGTAGTGCTACCTTGTCTCCTAAGCTAAAGTCATTTCCCTGTTCCTGAACAAGCACTGCCTGCTGTGCTACCTTGACTCCTCAAGTTTCAGTAATACCCTGTTCCTGAACCAGCACTGCCTATAGTGCTACCTTACCTCTTGAGCTAAAGTAATTCCCCGTTTCCTGAACTAGCACTGCCTGCAGTGCTACCTTGACTCCTGAGGCTTTGGTAATTCCCTGGTCCTGAACCGGCACTGTCTACAGGGCTGCCTTGACTCCTGAGCCTTAGCTCACTTCTTGTTCCTGCCCCAGCACTGCCTTCTATGCTACTTTGTTTTCTTGATTCCATAATCTGCACTATTCTATTATACCCTTGTAGCCTCCCCTTCTGTATATCCTTTTCCAGTCCCTGCCCTTCTTCCCATTTCCTTGGTTTCAGTTCTAGTTTGCGGTCTTTCTATTCTGATGTCTTGCTTCTGTTGCCTTGTATGTGTGTTACCTGCTTTCTGCCAAGTGTGCCCTGTCTTTTCCTTCCTTTCCTGTTAAGCACTCCTCCTTGCTAGCTCCTTGTCTATTGTGCTTGTGTTTAGTTCTACCCCTTTGCTGTTACTGCCTTGCGTGTTCCGGTTTGATCGCCAGGATCCGTGGGCACAGCGGACTACCTAGGTCAGGGGTACTCATAGTACGGCCCGCGGGCCGGTGGCGGCCCGGCAAGCCTCCCTGGGCGGCCCGCGGACCTTTCAGACACGTGTTTAAAAAAAAAAAAAAAGTGTCTGCAAATACAGCCGCAGCAGCGCGGACTCAGACTCTGCTCTGTGGGGGGCGGGGGATTCCAGTATTGTCAGAGGGGAGCTGCAGGGGCCTAAGAGGTGAAATTCAACAAAGCCTCATTAACATCTAAATGGTCTTTTAAAGACCCGTGAAAGACCCGTGAAGTACTTGGTGCGGCTGTGTGTGCACGAGCTGAGGAACCTGTCGCTGCCCGGGCTGAGGGCTGACACACACACAGGTGAGAGGGAGGGAGGGAAACGGAGAGAGTGGGAGGGAGACACAGAGGATGGGAGGGAGACAAGAGGGAGGGAGGGAAACAGAGTGGGAGACAGGGAGGGAGACACAGAGGGAGGGCGGGAGACAGGGAGGGAGACACAGAGTGAGAGTGGGAGACAGGGAGGGAGACACAGAGGGAGAGTGGGAGACAGGGAGGGCGACACGGAGGGAGGGAGACAGACAGAGCGAGGGAGACACAGAGGGAGGGAGGGATACACAGAGGCAGACACAGAGGGAGAGTGGGAGACAGGGAGGGCGACACATAGGGAGGGAGGGAGACACAGAGAGCGAGGGAGACACAGAGGGAGGGAGAGAGGGAGGGAGACAGAGGGAGGGAGAGAGGGAGGGAGACAGAGGGAGGGAGACAGAGGGAGGGAGACAGAGAGGGAGGGAGACAGAGAGGGAGGGAGACAGAGAGGGAGGGAGACAGAGAGGGAGGGAGGGAGACAGAGAGGGAGGGAGGGAGACACAGAGGGAGGGAGACACAGAGGGAGGGAGGGAAACAGAGTGGGAGACAGGGAGGGAGACACAGAGGGAGGGCGGGAGACACAGACAGAGCAAGGGAGACACAGAGGGAGGGAGGGAGACACAGAGGGAGGGAGGGAGGCACAGAGGGAGGGAGGGAGACACAGAGGGATGGAGACGGAGGGAGGGAGACACAGAGGGAGGGAGACACAGAGGGAGGGGGGAGACACAGAGGGAGGGAGAGAGACACAGAGGGAGGGAGACGCAGAGGGAGGGAGATACAGAGGGAGGGAGACGGAGGGAGACACAGAGGGAGGGAGACACAGAGGGAGGGGGAGACACAGAGGGAGGGAGAGAGACACAGAGGGAGGGAGACACAGAGGGATGGAGTCGGAGGGAGACACAGAGGGAGGGAGACACAGAGGGAGGGAGAAACAGAGGGAGGGGGGAGACACAGAGGGAGGGAGAGAGACACAGAGGGAGGGAGACGCAGAGGGAGGGAGACACAGAGGGAGGGAGGGAAACAGGGAGTGGGAGACAGGGAGGGAGACACAGAGGGAGGGAGGGAGACACAGAGGCAGACAGGGAGGGAGACACAGAGAGAGAGAGTGGGAGACCGGGAGGGAGACACAGAGGGAGAGTGGGAGACAGGGAGGGAGACATAGAGGGAGGGAGACAGGGAGGGAGGGAGACACAGAGGGAGGGTGGGAGACACAGAGGGAGGGTGGGAGACACAGAGGGAGGGAGGGAGGGAGGGAAACAGAGAGTGGGAGACAGAGGGAGGGAGCCAGGGAGGGAGACACAGAGGAAGGGAGGGAAAAAAAGAGTGGGAGACAGGGAGGGAGACACAGAGGGAGGGAGGGAAACGGAGAGTGGCAGACAGGGAGGAAGACACAGAGGGAAGGAGGTAGACAGAGGGAGGGAGGGAGACACAGGGGGAGGGAGGGAGACACAGAGGGAGAGTGGGAGACACAGAGGGAGAGTGGGAGACAGGGAGGGAGAGACAGAGGAGAGTGGGAGACAGGGAGGGAGACAGAGGGAGAGTGGGAGAGAGGGCGGGAGACAGAGGGAAAGTGGGAGACAGGGAGGGAGACAGAGGGAAAGTGGGAGACAGGGAGGGAGACACAGAGGAAGAGTGGGAGACAGGTAGGGAGACACACAGGGAGGGTGGGAGACAGAGGGAGGGAGACAGAGGGAGGGATGGAGGGAGGGATGGAGGGAGACAGAGAGGGAGGGAGGGAGATGCAGAGGGAGGGAGATGCAGAGGGAGGGAGACGCAGAGGGAGGGAGGGAGAGGGAGAGAGAGGGAAGGAGACACAGGGAGAGAGAGGGAGGGAGAGAGAGGGAGAGAGAGAAGAGAGAGAGAGGGAGAGAGAGAAGGAGGGAGAGAGAGAAAGATGTGTGTATGCTGGGTCTGGTGGCTCAGTGGACGAAGATGTCTGCTGCAGGGACCTGTGTTTAACCTCATGGTCACAATTTTTTTTTGCTTTTGCCCCGCCCCCTCCCACCCGCCCCCACCGGTGCGGCCCTCGGCCGCAAACCACACTGTAAATTTGGCCCCCTTAGAGAAAGTTTGTGAGTACCCATGACCTAGGTGGTCTTTCTTGTTCACTGTGAGTATTGTCTTTGAGTTACATTTATAACATCACCGTAGGTATAAGCTCCACAGACCCTGCCTTTGCATCCATATCCTACATGTGGGTATTTGCAGTCAGTATCTGTAACAGCAATTGTGGGTAAGAAACTTACTAAGCTTCAGTCTTCCCGTGTGGAGCTCCTGAGTGCTTTACCCCCCCTTTATTGTTAATGTTGTTTCATATATGTCTTGCACATTCGTCCTGGGTGTAGTTATTCTGAATGCTAAATTGTTTTGCGAGTGCCCTCCTTTCTAGGTCTTACCTATCTTGTTCACTTGTACAGGCTTCCCCTTTGGATCCCTCTTTCTCCTCTGACTCCCTGTATGATCCTGGGCAGCGCTGTACTCCTCTTCCTGTGTAAGTTTTCTACCCAGTGCCCAGTCCTTGCCCAAGTCCCTGACTGTGTTCCCCACATAGTTCCGGACAGTCCCTGACAACGCAGCTTAGATCTGCGCGGCTGGCCTATAAAAAACACATTTTCAGAGAAAATAGCTCCTACTTCCGCAAACCAACTAGACCAGGCGAAGAATATACCTAGAGAACTCTTCAACACTGTTAAAAGTCAAACAAACGGCACATCCTCACACGAAATCAAAGCCACCAAAGATCGTTGCGAAGAAATTGCCTGCTTCTTCACAGATAAAGTAACAAAAATTGAACAATACTTCATCCAAACCTAAATTCCCCCCTCCCTCTTAACCTGCCCCCCATGCCCCTTGTACCCTGGATCAAACAGAAAGAGATCATACCAAGGTCAACCAGGTCTGCCTCCAACCAAAAAATAATGCTCACTGGTCAGACTTCAAACTCATGTCGTAAAACAAAGTCTTCAACATAATTGCAAGCTTAAAGCCCTCTTCCCACACTATGGACCACCTCCCATCCACAATAGTAAAATAACTCAATCACATTATTACCCCTTTCTGGACAAAAATCATCAACTCCTCTCTCACATCAGGCTGTGTCCCAGACTCCCTTCAACTAGGACTAGAGCACACCCATACTCAAGAAACCAGGAGCCGTCCCTAACGATCTCAGACCTATCTCCAACTTCCAGTTCCTAGCTAAAAACATTGGAGAAGTGCGTTCTCCAACAACTCAACAAACACATTAACGATTTCAACCTCCTCAACACCTTTCAATCGGGATTCAGGATAGGTTGTAGCACCGAAACAGCGATGCTAAATATTTCTGACGATATCCACAGAGCCTTAGATTAAGGAGAAGCCTGTCTCCTCATCCTTATTGACCTATCTGCGGCATTCGACACAATAAATCATCCAGCTTTACTTGAGACTTTGAAGAGGCGCTCTGGCATTAATTACTTAGTAGTAAAATGGTTCATTTACTTCCTTCAGCACCGTTCGCAACAAATTAAAATCAACTCCTGTCTCTCTAGGCCAACACAAGTCACACTTGGGGTCTCGCAAGGATCAATCCTTTCACCATCCCGCTTCAATCTCTTCATGGAACTCCTGACAATCATTCTGAAACAAGCAGGAGTTAACTACCACCTATAGGCAGATGACACTCAAATTCACCACAAAATCAAATCTCCCAGCGACATCCGTCACCTCAATGTTACACTAACCAAGATCCAATCTTGGTTCAAGACAAATCACCTAAAGCTGAACCCAGACAAAACAGGACTAATACTGTTGTCTCCAAAAAGAAACCACCGACCAATCCAAGACTGGCTCAAGAATCTTGATCCCTAAACTGATCCCTCGTCCTATCCAACTCGGTTAAGTCACTAGGCATTTCCCTGGCCAAGAACTTATTAATTAAAGACCACATCAAAAACTCTGCAAAAGGTGCGCTTTACTCACAAAAACACCTCAAGAAAATGAAACCTTTCCTTCTCCAAGATGATCTTAAGACAATAGTACAATCCCTAGTCCTCTCCAAACTGGACTATGGGAACGCCATTCTAACAGGGACAGCGAAAGCTCTGACTAAGGTCAGTCCTCAACATGGCAGCTCGACTAATTACCGGTGTAAAAAGATTTGATCACATCACACCAGATCTCAAACCCCTCAACTGGCTTCTCATGGAAGGTAGATGTGGTTACTAACTGGCCTGCATCACACTGTAGGAGAGTAGGGTCTGCTATCCTATGGTCACCCCAAATTTTTGCTTTTTGCTTCACTGGTTTATGACTTAATGTGGCTGTGGGCCTGCTAATCAGACCCACAGCCTGCTGTTCTCTCTCTAAATTGTTACCCATGCACTTTAGGTGCATAACGAAATTGGAACTGGTTCACCTTATTGGCCCCTGTAACAGTGTACCCAGGTACCCAGGGCATAGGTGCTTCCAAGGCCTACCAGGGGCTGCAGCACGTATTGTGCCACCCCTGGCCTGGCCTCCATATTTGACACAACTGGCTGATCACTCAGCTGGGGTAAGTCGGTGTAACCACCCCTTACTTAGGTGTAGTATGCCTATACTTAACCTAAAATGGACACATATGTTCCTATCAGCCACTCCTATGGAAGGCCTCATCAATCCTGGAGGCAGAGGGCTTGGGAATATGTGAGATAGTGCTCTGGCATGATCTGAGCCTGTCTGCAGCTTTCGGAACCATGTCCTTTAGCTGTTTCATGATACTGCCATACCATATACTCTTAAGTGCATTATGAACCTCGCGGTTAAATGCTATCTTTGGTTAGGCTTTATCAAAACATGTCGAGTAAGGTGTCATACGAATTGGAATACTACCCCCTCGCCAGTTCTGGTGACGGGGGTAGCATTCCACCCTTCTAGAGGGACACGACATGTACCTAGCCTGAACCCCGGTTAAAGTTAAACAGAGCCTCAGCATCACAAAATGGATGCTGCCACCACAGACACAAGTCTGACCTCCTGCTGCTGGGAGTCCTTCCAGCGAGGGCAGCTTGGACAAAGGGTTTCCTGCCTTGGGAGGTGCTAGCACCACCCCAGACAGGATTTTGTGTATTGAGTAGGACAGGGCTGAATAGAATCAGACATGCCTGGGGCACACAAGGTGTCCCTGTGCATAGGCCAGTTCAAACCGGTGCTGGGGCCTTCCAGCCCCAGTCCTGGCGCGAAACTGGACAAAGGAAAGGGGGTGTAACCACCCCCCTTCCTGGTTCCACCCAGAGGAGGGACCTAGTAGGTGATCCGGCCCCCCAGATTCGAATAAGAGTGGGAGCTGTGTCCTGAGACTTCAGATCATCCTGAATCAACTTGAAACTAAGAAGACGACTGGACTTCGACATTCTGCTGCACAGAAGACTGAAGAGCATCTCCCTTGTGGCCTAGGAGTGGCCACCCTGTGAACACAGGCACCATCCAGCAACTCGATGTCTGCTTTGCCGCCGCTTCCTGCCGGAGCCCGAGCCCAGAGCCTGACAAGACCCAGACTCCCAGACTTCTCACAGCCCGATCCACAGTCCCTGCAAAGAAGGGACCCGTGGAGGCACCGAGAGACGTGGGACCGGACCTCTTGAAAGACCCCCGAGAAGCTGACTGCGCTGCACCCGAGGCACCCTCAATGCTGTGCTTTGGGGTTTGAGAAGCCCCAACCTCGAGCAGCCCTTGTACCGAAGATCAGCCCCCCTGCATCGCCACGATCTGCGTGGGGCCCTTTTGCACTGTGCCACTCGACGCGCCATCCCGGCCACTTGCCACGTGGCTAGCGGCCATCTTGGCGACGAAAACGACAAACTACACCACTGGTCTGGTTGCTCCAGATTGGCCCTTGCTCCCCTGAAAAGGAGCACCCGCTCTGACCTTGCTGGTCCGAGTGAGAAGCTTGAATCACTTCCTGCGTGGCTTGCTTTAGCCAAGGCCTGTTTGCTCCAATCAAGTTGCCGACACCGCCATCAGCGAGAGCCTTCGTGGGACAGCTCGTGACCAACGCCTGGACGTCCTTGACCTCTTCGTGTCCACGTGGCTGCAGAGACAATCTTCACGACATCGCCTGTTTGCACCCGACATTGCCTGGTTCCTTCCTGGTTCCACGGTAGTCACTGGCTAGTGACTTTGAACATTGTGCCCTCTGCTTTCAGGTCTTCACCTCTTCAGATCCACCCTTGGATCCACCGGAACTCTTCACATCGAGCCGCCTGCAGCATCTTCAGCTCCAAGCACCATCGACCTGCGTGACGAAACCCGACACTACTTCGACCCTGTGCACCCGCTTCCTGTGGGTGAGGTAACTCAGCAACGCCGGTGTTCCCACACTGGTATACACCTCTAGTGTCTGTGTCTAAAGTTTCATCCTTCTAGGTCACTCGGAAGGTTCCTTAGTAACTAACTTTGTAACTTTTACGCACCATTGACATTGCATTGGTAAAGCATGCACTTTCCGCACTGCACCCGAGTCCCGCGGGCCTTTCCCGACTTCTTCACTGCTAGTCCCGAACAGCTCCAGCGATTCCCCAGGCCCTAGGCCTCTTCACTTTCCCCATAGTGGTTCTTATACCACTATTTTAGTATATGGTTTTAGGTGGCCCCTAGGGCTCATCCATAATTGTGCAACTTTTGTATATTTAAACTGTGTTTTGTTTTAACGCATTTGCTTCTGTGCTCATAAAGAGTATAGGGGATATTTGTAGAAATAAATCTATATATATTTTCAATATATATCTGTGTGGTGTCCTTTAATTTGGTATTCAAGGGATTGTGTATGGTAAAACAGCTTGCTTCACATGCCTTTACAGAGTTTAGCCTAAGACTGCTTAGTCCATGCTACCCCTAGGATAGCTTGTCTATAAGGTTGACTTTACAACCTGCACCAAGGGGGTTGCTTGGCATGGTACAAGGTGATCACTAGAACTAGTGAGCATCATATACCAGGCCAACTTCTCACACACACACACAAAACCCTTCACTCACCTTCCCCAAACTACCTTAGCAGCAAACTAGTAAAAGCAGGAAAATCCAGAACTCGGAGAAGCTCCAACTCACTTCTCATCCCTGCGAAAAGGAAAACCACTCAGCGTCGATCCTTCTCTGGTAATGCACCCAGGATGAGGAATCCACTCCCTAGAGGCCTCAGATGCAACCCCTCCTTCTCCTGCTTCAAAAGGGACTTGAAACTCCATCTCTCTCCTCAACAAATTCTTTACCGACTAGGGTCAACTAACCTAGACTCTGCTAACCTAGTTAACTCCCCCCTCGCTTGACCATTAAGAATAGGTGGTTTCTGGACTGTTCCAACCACCTACTCTATTTGGTCTCTCTCCCCCTCACCGTTTTCCCGAATTTATTACGTTTTTGCTTATTTCTTTATTGCTTCCTTAGAGCATGCTATGTAATGCAACCTTTATCTCTCACTGTTTTTGCCTAATGTATATGCTTTTACTGATACATTCTTTGCTTCCTGAGATCATGCTATGTAATGCAACCTTTATATCCTGTGTATATGGAAAGCGCTCCGATACCCACGGGTCAAGCTAGTGCTATATAAAACTTTTAAAATGAAATAAAATATGCAGTTTCTAACCTACTGCTACAAATGTCACAATTGCACGATGAATTGATGCACTTTCATTTCTATGTCTCCGATGTGCTGTAAATGTGTACAGTGGTGTTTAAAACATAGCTTACAGCACTACATTAAATTATCACAAGTTGGTTCCAGGAAATGAAGGAGCATACATAGTTAACCATAGTTATTGAAACCGTATTTCTGCGCCGTTCACCGCCATTCATGACATCAGTTTCGGGGAGGCAGAATCTCACGTAGGCGCCGACATAATGAATGCACCAGTATTTCTAACCTTCCCTTCCCTTCCGCTTCCGGGAGGCATGGACAGACAGGGAGTTTAAACAGAACACCGGAAGACCTTGTGTGCAGCATTCCGCCCACAACCGTTACATTACGCGCAGCTCAGTTTCAATTGCATTAGTTAGTCCCTGACATTTGCGGTTGAGGTGCTGTATTTCCCCCGATCAGTATATTGGGAAGCAGGCAGCTCGCGTCTTTTGCCAAGTTCCGGCCTGCCTAACTTTTAATCTGGTACAGCCGTTGTCTATTACTCACGTTTTATTCGAGGTGATGTGTGCTCGTCTTGATGAGCTTGTTTCTGATTGGTCATTGCACATCTATGTCCAGACACTGGGTTAGGTTGTGCTGTACCACGTCAGAGGAGTTTACCCATCGCTGTTACCGGTTGTGCCTATTGATCGTTCTGATCCTGACGACACGACGCACCACGTTTGCTTTCGTATAGCGTGGAATGGGATCTCCGTATCACCTCGCGTAGCAACTTGCGGATAAAGAAACTCATCTTGGAATTCGGCGGTAAAAACATTTATGCAGGTGTGGCCTTATGTTTTGAGAGGTAGGGGTGGGTAACACGTGTGCCTGTAACTTATTTGTAAAGCGCGTACTTCGCTAGGGAACGTCCGGTTTATTAATTCTAGAATGTAGACGAATCGGGATGATAATCCTGCATTATTAAGGACAGGGGTAAGGTAGTTATATATTGCAAAATGTTCCTTTCTCCCGTGGGAAGGTGGGTAGTAGCAGTAGGAGCCTATGTGGGAGCGTAATCCGTTTTCTATAAGGGCGTGGAGAAATGCTGATGTGTGGCCATTGACAGGTGAACTCTCAGGAAGTGCCGTCACAGCTAAGGTTACTAGATTTATTTATTGAAGAATGCATTTTTTTATAGCGCGGACTTTACCCAAAGGTGTCAGAGTACTTAACAATCGAACCAAGTACGTTACATGAGGACATTTACATACTTAGACATTACAGATACAAACGAGAGAGGTGAAAAAGATAAATTAAAAGGTAAAGTAAAAAAGTTGATTCAGGCAGGATACTGTAGAACTTTTGTCCCTTTTTTTGTTCAATTGAGGTGAAGCTGGACAGTGACGTTCTTAGTGCACTGCTTTGGTACATTTTGGTACTGGGAAAATAGCGCTCTTGACGATATTTGCCATCTGGAACTATAATCGCTATAAGGGACGCCACTGGAACTGGTAAAATCATTGGCTGCAAAAGTAATGTGAGAACATATCGCACTGCAGCTCATTTAAAGTGTCACCTTTTGATCACTTCAAATCCCATTGGAATACGTGCAGCGTATAATGCAAGGATTCGTTTCCATGGATGCATTGCCAAACTAATGTACACCCCCCAATTTAAAAGGGATAAAGAGGCTGAAAAACAGGTACACTTGCCAGCAAAGTCGATTGTGCCGTATAATAGTAAAAAGAGTTGTACTACTTCGCACTCCCAAATAAAAGAAATACAGCACTCCCACGACGTGCAAAGCAAGAAAATGCCTGAAAAGGGGTTTCACTTTCATAAAATGAGGCGCATCGAAATACAGTTTTAAGAATAAAGCGTGGGGTTTTATTTGCGCAGCACTCTCTAACAGAAAGGCTTTCCCAGATGTCAAATGAAACAATATGCATATATATTTTGTGTGCAAGCAATAATAATACACTTATAAGTATGTATAATGTATAAATCGTTTTGTAACGCACTCTGTTACTTGGGAGTATCCTGGCGCGATGGGAAAGAGCAGAGGAGAACAAACAAGGATCGACTTATGTCATACTTCTTAACAGATGGGTTTTAAAAATGTTCTTAAACTGGGCTACGCATTGGCTGGAACGCAGATGCAAGGGAAGAGCGTTCCAGGCTCGGGCCACTACTACAGGACTGGCCACCCAGCCTGGCTCGCCTAAACCGAGGGAGGGTCATTTTAAACAACGAGGATGACCTAAGGACTCTTGTAGGGGCATAGAGAGTAAATCTCTTCTTCAGATAAGTAAGCAAATGCAACTGTTAAATGCATGGGACAAATTACAAGCAGCTAATATTAATACTGGACGTCCACTGCAAGAAATAGGCATTGTTAAATGCAAGTAACCTGCAAAGGAAAACACAGACAGATATAAGATGTATAACATAAACTACATCAGATAATTATAACCACTGGAGACCTGAATGTGCACACAGACACTTAACACATCACAGTGCCAAAAATCAGAAAAAAAACTTCACCGGCTGCAATAACTTCATCTTGACCCACACTACAGGGGGGATTTAGAGCCCTGGGGTCAAGAGACTTCGCAAGCTGGGAACGTCCATACTGAGTAGACGTCTCCGTCCCTCAGGTCAAATTCCTGCTTTCCAAGTCTCGATACCCCAGTTTTATAATCTCAGTGGACTAGAAGTTTCAGAGAAGACTTCCTCTGTGCCAAGGAAACCTACTGGAGTTGGCCGAGCTCCATGCAAGCATTTCAAATGCAAAGGAGTTCTCAGGTATTCTCCTGCAGTCCCACACGTTCCAGCCCCTTATCTTAGTGAAACTTGCAAAAGTAGGAAACTTCTCTTAAAAAGAATCTTGAATGTGAATAACCTTAACCACATGAGTAACCTGGGAGGCCTGCTTGTGTGATTAGAGCTCAAGAAAGAGTCAGAATTCAAGATGGCATGAGGGCATGTCAAAGCCAATAGTAAAAACTTAATAAAACTTCCTAATGTGCAACATAATGCACATTTGAGTGCCACTGCCTATAACACTGCACTCCGAGAAGTACATTCCACCGATATCTCTCTCAGATGCTTTCAAATGCACATCCCACAAGTTCTGTTCCTGTTAAGGGTTTTCTATGTGAAACACTCCCACTCTGATGCTACAAGGAGACACTAAATTAAATCACAAGGCTGAGTCAATCAAAACACAAAAAGTCACGTGAAACAATGGTAATCAACTGTCATTACGTGGTCTCAATATATAGTAGTGCCTTTGGCACTACACCAGTGTGGCGCATCACATGATGTCCTTATCAACATTTAATGTCAATGTTGAATGTGCCAGATGCTGATGTTAACAGTGCCATATTGATGGTCTACTATCACCTCACATTCTGATGGATGTAGCAAGATGGGGGGTCGAGCTGACCGAGTCTGAGATGGAGTTTGACTATTCTTGAATTCGTTCGAGATAATTTAATTGGGACCGGTTGAGGTTGTTGGTAGATGTAATGATGAGTTCTTGGATCAGTGTAATAACGAACCCTGATAATCAGTAATATAACCTGGGAGAAATGGTATTTTTAGTGTATCCGAAATCTAGCCTTGCTCCAATAGATGTTGATCTCCTGGTGTAATGGTTACCCTTGGGAAGTATGTGAAATGTAGTCAGGTAAGGTGCTTTTTTTCCCTTTATTTATTTTGTTTAATAGTTTTATATAGCATGAACAACTGGTGTCGACTGCCTTGCGTACGAACAGTTTCACACTGTGAGAGCAGTTTGCAAAAGAACAATTTTCTATAAAATTTTACTTCAGTATCATCCCATACTGCACAGGAGCAAGTTTACGTAACATTTTATATGAGAACCAGTTTATATTGCAAAATGTAAGTTTCCAACAGAGGATTAACAAGTTTCATAAAGGGGACAACGGTTTAAAGATGAGCCAGGTCAAAGCACAGAGCATGATTACATTCTTTACTATATGATGGACATCCTTATTTATCATAGATGGCAACCCTTCATAAGCAGAGATACCCCTCGAGGATCTTCCAAACCTTCACACGAGGTTGAATTACTATGAGCATGGTGATTACATGACACCTACCGACGAGTCAGTCCACTCGGTGGTGCATTTATGCAAACACATTCACATTAAGTGATATGTGCTTTTTTACACTTGAATTGTCATAAAATAGGAAATAGCTAGGGATTATCATTGTAAATTATATTTATATAGCAGTTATTACCCCTGATGATGTGTTGAAGCGCTTTGCGGTGAGTAGCTTTTTTTTTTACAGTGTGTATGTAAAGCGCTCTGATACCTATGGGTCAAGCTAGCGCTATATACAACTTTTAAAATCGCACACTATTCTGAAACCCAAGATTGGAGTTTAAAAGTAAATTAGTCATTTTCTTTTCTTTTGTGCAATAGGTTTGTTTTCTTGATTGCTTGTGTTTTTAGTAAAGTTCAGAGTAGGGATAGAATGATGGAATGGATTTGAAAAGGGGAGTAGGAAGTTGTTTTTGTAACTAGTGTTTGTGTGTGCCTGTTAGTTGGGTGATAAGGCTAAACAAGCATTGAAAATGCAATAGGTCTCGCAATAGAAGAGTTTAACATTTTTCGTTTTGCAAATGGATGAGTGGCGTTGCGTGGCTGAGTGGCGTTGCGTGGCTGAGTGGCGTTGCGTGGCTGAGTGGCGTTGCGTGGTTGAGTGGCGTTGCGTGGTTGAGTGGGTTGAGTGGCGTTGCGTGGTTGAGTGGCGTTGTGTGTGTGAGTGGCGTTGTGTGTGTGAGTGGCGTTGTGTGTGTGAGTGGCGTTGTGTGTGTGAGTGGCGTTGTGTGTTTGAGTGGCATTGAGTGGCGCTGTTGTTTCAGTGGCGTTGCGTGTGTGAGTGGCGTTGCATGTGTGAGTGGCGTTGCGTGGTTGAGTGGCGTTGCGTGGTTGAGTGGCGTTGCATGTGTGAGTGGCGTTGCGTGGTTGAGTGGCGTTGCGTGGTTGAGTGGCGTTGCCTGTGTGAGTGGCGTTGCCTGTGTGAGTGGCGTTGCCTGTGTGAGTGGCGTTGCCTGTGTGAGTGGCGTTGCGTGTGTGAGTGGCGTTGCGTGTGTGAGTGGCGTTGCATGTGTGAGTGGCGTTGCCTGTGTGAGTGGCGTTGCGTGTGTGAGTGGCGTTGCGTTGTTGAGTGGCGTTGCGTTGTTGAGTGGCGTTGCCTGTGTGAGTGGCGTTGCCTGGTTGAGTGGCGTTGCCTGGTTGAGTGGCGTTGCGTGGTTGAGTGGCGTTGCGTGGTTGAGTGGCGTTGCGTGGTTGAGTGGCGTTGTGTGTGTGAGTGGCGTTGTGTGTGTGAGTGGCATTGCGTGGTTGAGTGTCTCGTCTTCATAAACGTTGGACAGAGTAGCGGATTGCCTCGTTGACAAAGGCCACATAAATTAGACAAACGGAAATCCAGGTAAGCACACACTGACACGGGAACTGAACAGAAAAAGACAAGCATGCACATGCATTAAAGGACATACACACAAGCCTATGAAAACACATACAATGCTAAACTAAAGCACTAGTTAGTCAGATGAGACGTTATGCAAACCTTCTTTACACAGTAATCCCGCACCAAAATTAAATAAAAGGGCTAGATTTTCCTAGAGGTTAGAGAAGCTATGTGGCCTTTAATTGAGATAGATGGCCGCGTATGACAACTCCATGTTTGTTCTGGAGTGGTTTATTGTCCCAGGAGAGCCGCAGAGTCTCATGTGAAGCAGAGGGTTGAGGAGTGTCCGCATTTTGGCAGCCCCTTTATAACAAGCATGAGATGGGACCCGAAAACACTGGAATGAGAAGGGGCTGAAAGGAGCTAGTGACAGAGTTCAACTGGAGGAGAGGTGGGCAAAAACAATGAAAAGGTGGACAAGGGAGGAGAGAAGGAAAGGTGACAAAGAACTGCTGGAGGAGCAAAGAGGAGAAAATAAATGCGACACGGCGGGCAGGGGAGGGGGCGGAGCGGGTAAAAAAAAAAACAAGACGGAGGGAAAGGCAGATAAGGGGAGGGGGGAGGAGAAATGCGACACGGCGGGCAGGGGAGGGGGCGGAGCGGGGAGAGGGTGTGAACAAATATGTTTACTCACAAGTTAAGTAATTTCACTCCATACCTTCTGGTGCTAGCACATACAATTACATTAAGAATATTACAGTGAGTGGATTGATTTTGTTACGGTAATTTTAGCAACATCATCTTCGAGCAGCGTTTTCACTAGACTTCAATGGAATTAACAATATTTGAGGATTCTGTCAATTATTCAATCGTTTTAAGGTCTGTTTCTTTCTGATGTAAACAACGAGAACACTAGCAAAGGAGTAAAACGTGATGTGTGCGAGTGATTAATCAATGCTTGTACTGCGTCTGTGTGGTGTTTCCTGGTGCGTGTCTGTCCGTTTTCCCGTGCATTTGCAGGCAAAGGGAGCTTAACCCCAAGCATGAGATGGGACCCGAAAACACTGGAATGAGAAGGGGCTGAAAGGAGCTAGTGACAGAGTTCAACTGGAGGAGAGGTGGGCAAAAACAATGAAAAGGTGGACAAGGGAGGAGAGAAGGAAAGGTGACCGAGAACTGCTGGAGGAGCAAAGAGGAGAAAAGAAATGCGACACGGCGGGCAGGGGAGGGGGCGGAGCGGGTAAAAAAAAAAAACAAGACGGAGGGAAAGGCAGATAAGGGGAGGGGGGAGGAGAAATGCGACACGGCGGGCAGGGGAGGGGGCGGAGCGGGGAGAGGGTGTGAAAGCAGCAGGGGCCTGGAGTGCGGCTGAGGGAACTGATGTGCACGCGCTTTTAAGCTCAATGCTCATGCGCATTGAGCTTAAAAGTCACGGGCACTGCAAGGAATCGCCACGATTCCTTGCAAGTTAGTTAAAGAGTGGTTAAGCCCCAATAGTCTCGCAAGCTCGATGCGCATCGACAGGCGAGACCTAAAAAGGAGGGGACGTTTGTGAAAGATGTTTTAGAGTTCATAGTAGTCAGAACAGTTTGGGATGAGTCAGACAGATGAGTGATAGGACAATGATTGAGAAGAAGTTTTTTTTAATAAAAACTGAGATTGATTTATACTTGCACATGGCAGGTAAGGTTGTATTAGCTAGACACAATACCTCCATAAATACCCATATGTGCACAGAAGCAGTAAAATTTACATGATTTGAAGTCCACATTTATTTTGTGGGGAATGGCGCATATTTTTTTATGACACTTCTTATAGTTTTAGTAGCAGGCCTAACGTCTATTATGTATGCACTTTAAATGTACACAAAAGTAATTGTTAGGGCATTGTCTGATATATACATGTTTTCACAACAAAAGTGCCTGGGGGTCAAAAAATTAGTCAAACAGAGTGGATCACAACACCAATACTACACAAAAGACACCAGTGAGGACATCATCCGTGTTGGTGAATGCAGGCCAAGTAGAGGCTCAAGAGCATATGGAGAAATAGTTCCCATCAGAAGCCACACTGTACCGCCCTCTTTGTCATCATTTGGATTCTCCTTACCCAGGAGACAGAACGGCCGGTCAGATGTTACCGTGACCGATATATGTGATACGGGGTGGTGTATTGAGTACAAAAAATGAGGTGGCTGCTGAAAAAGCAGTGTTAAGGTGGTAAGAGTGTTAATGTGAGGGAGAGTAAAATTAGGTGTGTCGGGTAGACAAACAAATTTTATTAGTGTCTCCCAATCCCTAAGGTTTAAAAAGCAAGTGTGAGTGCGGGTTTTGAATAATCACCGTACTTAATAGTGGTCGACATGTTTCTGCATTATATCGAACATAGTTTCAAAATGCATTCTTCAGGACCGTGTAAAAACACTGCTACTTATAGTGATGGAAGTTAAAATTAAGATCAATATCACCTGAGCTTCAGGTACATACTCAACCGAATACCATATATGGTGGCTGAGAGGCTTCACCCCACCTGGCTGCAGCGCAGGTATGAGGAGCACCGCTCTGTCCGTCGGTGTCTCCTGGCAGTCAACTGTACATGTATCTTGTGTAATGTACATTTTTCATATTATGTAATTTTTTTGCTTGTAATAGGAACCATAGTTCAATAGACAATGACCCATTTATGACAACAACTTCCTCTCTACCCTGAGAAGCATAGTTGGTCATCTCTGAGTATGCTGTTGTGGTTCACTGTTATGTTGTGAGTATAGTTGTTGTGTGGGGAAGAGCCAACTCTATATTAATCTTCTCAAGCTAAGATGGTTGTCAGATGATCTTGTGTATGGGTAGTGAATTTCAGAGAAAGATTCCCCCCTGGGTTTTTGTTTGATTGAAGGAGTGTTGAGGTAAGAGCCATCCTGGAGCGTAGGTTCCTTTGTTGTTTGTATTTGTTTATTTTTCTTCTTGATGTAGAGTGATGCTTTGCCATGTATTGCTTTTTATGTGATGCACAGCAACTTGAAGGTGGATATTCTGGTAACAAATGTAAGGCCCTCAAAGCAGGGGAGATGTGTGCTTGTGGCTTTACATGTAGGAGTTGTCTTGCAGTAGCATTCTGAATTCTCTGTAATATCATAGTTGAACGAGGTGATCCGTGATACAGACCATTAGTGTAATCCAGTTTTGATTGTGCAAGAGAGATGGTAGCTTGAACCTTGTGAGGGAATCCTAGTTGTGGGAAGATGTCAGTGTTTTCATTGTGAGAATGCTTGAATTGGCTTCATTGTACACTTGTGCACTCATTAACACCTTGGTGTCCATTGCAATTCTGAGGTTTCTTACCTCTTCAGATATTTTTGGCAATGGGTAACTGAATAATAACGATTTTGTTTTACCAAGGGGCTCCGAGTGACACTAAACTGTCAATGAGTTACGTTTGAATTATCTATGATGGCGTTCAAAACATCCCCATTGTTTCCATTTCACCCCTCTATAATTTGAAGTTCTTTGTATGCCTGTAAAATCACCTGTTCCGTCTTTGAACATATGCGCAAGGTCAAAAGGGAGGGGCCATTTGTAACATTAAAAAAAAACCTGGCCTCCAATCATTTACATCAACTACACACTGAACTGGGGGTCTCAACAAAAAATTACACTAAATGTCAGTAGGGAAAAGACAAAGAAAGTGGAAAAAAAGGAGTATTGTAAAAACAGCAAAAGAGGGGGCACCCTTAAGCAGAGTTTTGGAGTCACGATAATTGAAAGCATATGTCAGGAAATGCATGTAATAGACACCAATAGGCCAGGGGCGGAGCTAAGCGCCCGCCTCTGGCCTTTTGGTGTCTCTTTCACAAAACAACACGCAGTGAAAGGCCAAGAGCAGGCTGCAAATGGAAATTCACACGCACAAGCGTGTGGAATTTCCAGGTCCATTAGCAAAACCCTGCCAAAAGGACTCTGGCTGCGTGAACACTGCTACGCAGTGTATCGCTAGGCCGAGACCTAAAAATTACTCTAAATGTCAGTAGGGAAAAGACAAAGAAAGTGGGGAAAAAAAAGGAGTATTGTAAAAACAGCAAAAGAGGGGGGACCCTTAAGCGGAGTTTTGGATTCCCATCAACTATCTTGGTGATCAGTATTATCATCTGGTCATCCTCCCGTATATCCGATCTACCTCTTGATCATAAAAGCTATCTTCTTGGGAAAAACTCTCTTCGTTGGATCAAGATGGGAGAGCCAGAGACACACGAAGAATCAATGGTATTTTCTTTCAAAAGGTGATCACAAAAGAATTTCTCAAAAAAACTCTGATAACCCGTGCAGTGCGTGAACGGTGAGTGCGAAATTTAAAATAGAATTATTAGGAGAGACACATTTTTCCTCAGTTTCTCAGTAGGATCTTCTGTCAATGGCTGGTAGAATCTTCTAACACTATAAGGAGACGCCGCTTTATACTGTGCCGCTCTTGGGCTTTGAATTGGGTATCAGTTGTATTCCTCCCCTTTTGAGTATGGGCCGAGTTGGAATTATTTCACATGACGCCTAAGATGCCTGGATCATTCTAAAGGCTTAGGAATACGGATGCTGAACGAGTAGCTTCTGTATCAAGGAGACTGTCTGGCTAGTGGTCTCTAAATATCTCTATAAGTTGAAGCAGAGCTCCCTAACCGAATGATGTGGATTCTCGTGACAACACATTACCTACCACCACCAAACAAACTATTAAGTCTTTCATTTAGTTTGGGTTTTTAAGGAAGGATTGCTTATACGGAATGTATCTGTCTACTATAACGGATAGACAATCAACAGGAGGATCAGAAGAGTGCTGAGGTTGATTATGAGGACAGGGAATGATTGTTGATTAGGACCAGTCACTCTATCATCCTCTTCTACTGTTCTTCCCCCTAGTTTAGAGCGGGGCCTCGTATTCCTGAGTGAGGTACCAGGTGAGGTGAGGTCCATTCCCCAATCAAGCTGGGTGAGCGGGGATTTATTCATCGCAATCTAGATTGTTATTTAACAGATGGGGCAGGCTGTGATAGTAACATTGGATAATAAGAGAGGCCTTATGGCCCTTTTGAAAGTGGAATTTGTTCTGGAGTCTTGTATGCTCTTTTTACTTTTGCTCTTTCCTATTTAGGTGCCATCTGCATCCCTTGAAGCGGAGGATTTGTGAAGTTAGGTTGTATTCATTCCAACCTAATTGTGGTGATAACAATATATATTTTTTAAATTTAATATGATTTGGACATTCTATACGTCACCTTGTTGTTGAATTTATGCAGTAGCAAACTATTGATTGAGACAGGTCCTGAAGAATGCCTCAGGCATTTTTACCCTAATAGCTGAAACATGTCGACTTTAATAGTAAGCAGTTATTTATGAACACTGCTTATTGCACTGTTTTTATGTAGAGTGTTAGGGGATATCTATAATAAAATGTATTTCTCTCCTAATACTATTTTAAATTTCGCACTCACCATTCACGCACTGCACGGGTTCTCAGAGTTTTTTTGAGAAATTCCTTTGTGATCACCTTTTGAAAGAAAATACCATTGATTCTTCGTGTCTCTCTGGCTCTCACATCTTGATCCAACGAAGAGAGTTTTCCCAAGAAGATAGCCTTTATGATCAAGAGGTATATCGGCTATACGGGAGGATGACCAGATGATCATACTGATCACCAAGATAGTTGATGGGAATCCAAAACTCTGCTTAAGGGTCCCCCCTCTTTTGCTGTTTTTACAATACTCCTTTTTTTTCCCCACTTTCTTTGTCTTTTCCCTACTGACATTTAGAGTAATTTTTAGGTCTCGGCCTAGCGATACACTGCGTAGCAGTGTTCGCGCAGCCAGAGTCCTTTTGGCAGGGTTTTGCTAATGGACCTGGAAATTCCACACGCTTGTGCGTGTGAATTTCCATTTGCAGCCTGCTCTTGGCCTTTCACTGCGTGTTGTTTTGTGAAAGAGACACCAAAAGGCCAGAGGCGGGCGCTTAGCTCCGCCCCTGGCCTATTGGTGTCTATTACATGCATTTCCTGACATATGCTTTCAATTATCGTGACCAGACACAGGCGCGATAATTGAAAGCATATGGCAGCGCGCGCACACCACTCGCGGCTTCCGGACTGATCTCAAGTTACCCCCTAGCACAGTTTTTAGGTTTCGCTGGAGGGCGGAGCTCTTAGCTCCGCCTCCAGAGAAATCTCTTGATTTCCAGTAAGGAGAATGGAATACGCCCCCCTGTCCCATTGGCTAGCTCCATAAATGGAGGCTAGCCATTGGAACAGAGATCTTTCCGTCAAGGCCGGACCAGATTCGGGGGCGTTCCCGAGATTTTTTTCCCAGGGCGGAGTTACGTTTTTTCCCGTTCCCTCCCCTTTCACTGATGCGCTTGTCCATTTCCGCCCCCCCCTCGCTGTCCTGTGCACGTTTCCCGCCGTCCGTGTCCTCTCCCGCCCCCTCCCGCCGTCCGTGTCCACTCCCGCCCCGATTGATGGTTATCTAGAGCCGGTGCCCACCCGGCATTTGCCCGTAAAAATCAGCCCCCGCCTGCCTACCTAAGGAGAAGGGCCGCTGCGCTGCCCGCAGCGACCCGGAAGTGGTTGGCCGGCCGGCCGGAAGTGCCCGCCCCCGCAGCCCGGGGGGAAGAAAGAAGCATGGCGGCCGGTTTGCAGGGCTCCCGTGATGCGAGGGAGCCCTGCTGCCCAGGAGGAGAGGAACCCCGCCCGCGGCCCCAAAGCGACCGCCGGAGGAGTGCTGCAGGGAGCAAGGCTCCCGTGTGAGGAGGAGAGCCCCGCCCGCCAGAAGACAGTCGGTGAAGGTATGAAGGTGATGCCCGGTTATTGCTGCGAGGCACGACCTGGCCCTGATTGTAAAAGAAACGATGCATTCAGCACTTTGGCTTGAATGGAATTTCTTTGGACTGCTATTGAAAATGACAAACTCAGTGAGTGACCAGTCCTGCCTTTGGACTATGGTTTCTCTGTGCATTCTGAATACATTTATCAGATGTAAATTGCTCTTATGTTCTACAGCAAAGACATTTGAGTATACTCGTGGCACCTTTGGCACGGCCTAATATTGTACACACATTTTCTTACATTCATGCCTGAAATATGTTAATGTCTTAGTGCACCGCCTATTTTCTATATTTAACGACACAACCGTGTGATGCCCTTAATGCAACAATTTCGAAAGGGTAATTATCTGGAGCACTGTACGTTCTTTGGATACACGCATTTGTTTCCTATTGGAGATTGACCTCTTTGCAGGGAACCCGGGAAACGAAACTTAAACCGCTGTCAGGAGAAAACAAAAGGAGCGTTTTCCCTTAAAACTGTTCTTTCAGTCTGTTATAATCGTTTGACTAGGTTGGGCATTTGTTTTGTATCGTTTTTGTACTTAGCACGGTTGTTTATATGAGAATGTGACATTATGTTGGACTTTGAAATCGGATTTTGCTCTCATGATAAACATTTGATTGATTGAAAATATAAAGGAGCACATGTTACCCGTTACTACTTAGTTCTGAAATCGGTCACTGCATAGAATATACAAACGTACAATAGACTCTGATTCTGAAAAATAGTGGGGCAATAAGTGAATTAACTATTTAATTGAGCAGAATATTACCGTCACCAGTAGCATTGTTTTAGCAGTTTTAGAAGACATCTTTCGACTTATGCGATTATTTAGTTCATAAGTGTGAAAGAGGTGACCACAGAGATAGCTTTCGGCACCTAAGGAGATTCTAACACTTTATCACTGCGTGAGCTGGGCACTTTTCCACCTTCCTGCTTCACTCTTATTTAATATGGTTCTAAGGCTTGTTGGCAGAAGTGTTAAGTGGAAAAGGGCCACAATATATGTATTCCAAACTGTTATGATGAACACTGCTTCTTCGGGAATAAACTTCTGGGTTAGAACAACACGCCATAGTCCTCCAGATCGGTGACTTTATTTTTAATGCATGACTTACACCACCCCAACCAGCCCCATAGAAGCTGTGAACTGTCTATCTTCTAATAGTTCTTAAGAGACCAGTGTAGCTTGGAGTCGGAATGCCATATATGTGACCCACACCAAGCTTTTGTTAGAGCTGAGTAAACAGCGTGTTGTAGCTTTGAGGTTTCGGGGTATGCTCAGAGCTAGCACTGCAGGGGCACCTCTGTTTTCTTAGTCACATTGCTAATATCTTAAATATTCAGTAAATCCTGCTACCCAACGTAAATAAAGTAATCAACCTTGAGAGGCTCCGAGGATGTCAACATGGGCTTTCGCAAATTCCGAGCAAGCCTCAGCGGCACGTTTGAGAGAACTTTTACCCTTTTATTTCTTTGACTGAAACGTGTTCCTGATGTCTGCGTTCAATACTTATCTTGATACAGCCTTCATCATAATAGATTGTGTATTTATATATACGCCGTGCAAGTCAAAATAAATGTGGCTCAGTAGACTATGCTACTTGTGAAAAATGTACTAGTAAACGTACTTTCACCAGTTAATAATTGAATCTGATCTTTGAATCGAGGAAATTGCCGAAGTACAGGAATAATGAGGAAGACTGCTTACTGCCTCAGTTTGCTTGTGGCAGTAACTTTAAAGATTAACATTTCTCCTTTTGTATTTAGCTTATTGTTTACTGATTAAACTCCAATGTTCTACGTTTTTCATACGGTAAAAAGTTACACAGCATAACCCATAGATGCAGTGTGGTGCGTTTTATTTGTGCCATAGTTGATTAATGGTCATCATGGCACAAGAGACTTGCAAAGTCTCCCCTTCCTTTCTTACCACTCCAATCAACACTGGTAATGTAATAAATAGCACATAAACATATCTGATTAAATAGGTAGCTTGCCCCTGCTACCTGGATTTGTAGTGCTAAGTAACAGGTGCTACGATTCCCTAACTCCAGACAATCATCTAAGTCCGTGGCAGGTACGTGCTGCTGTACGATTTGTTTGCAGTCAGTAAGCCGCAGGTTAAGATCCGTCTAGACAGACTCTCTTTATTCCAAGGTCGAGTAGCATTGTGCTAGGTAATACTTCAGCCTGTTGGTGTGACACAATGCTAATACTTAAACGTAGCGCATTTTAAACTAGCCACCACTCCTCTGCACATAGAAAGGCTGGACCCGTTTTGGGACCAGCAGGTTGCATATAATTCGAATAAGTGCTAACGGACCAAGCAGTTTGGAAACAAGGGGCCAGATGTATCAAAGGGTTTTACCCATTCTGTGTCTATTGGAAAATGTGTTCGTACATATGGCCCAAGGTCTTTTTATATCGGTACTGACCCGGCTCGCTTTCCCATTGGGAAGCAGTTGCCCCTGCTGGTACATTTGTGTTAGTTTGAAAGGAAGGATGAGTTCTGGGGATGGTCTTCTTTTTTTTTTTTTTTTTTTTTTTTTTTCTTCTTTCATATATAGAAATGTGACCAATCGCTATATGGTTTGTGTCGAGTTGGCCACTTAGTTTACTTCTGTAGGGGTCGACCTCCTTGTGTACAGCATGTTAATAACCAACTAACTGTAAATGAGTGTCTTACAGTTGAATTCCAGTTGCATACATTTACAGTACCATTGGATCAGGCGCGTCTGTGTAGTAAACAACCACAAATTAATTTGTATCTGTCAAGGAAAAATATCACTCATCCGCAAAACCGTTTCTCTTCTGCCAACTACACTTGATTATAAGGAGTAATGATTCTCTGATATAGGGAGACCTGACAAGTAAGCAGATATGTATTCTTGAAGGTAAAAAAAAATCACTTATTCACAGAAAATTATTAGTGTGTGAAACCCGGTCTTGAATTATGACAGGCAACCTGAGCACTTTCCGGCGACTGAGGGCCTGTTTTTTTTTTTTTAATGAAACCTTTAGCAGTGATGGAGCTGGCAATCCTCGCTCTTCTAATCCATACATTGAAGGTTGGTTGTGCCATTTCAGTTCTTCAGTTAACATCTCGTGTCCTTTGCTTGAGGTCCTAGAAGATTCTGGTGTTCTTGCTTATTTTTCCCTTGGCAAATTTTGCTTATCCACAGTCGCTGGTTGGGGTGGAAAATATTTAAATATTGACTTTGGCATGCTGCCTCAAAGTAGCCCAGTACTTGAGGCCCTTACCTATGAGTTTCTTACACATTGAGACTGATACTTTTTCTGTAATTTTAATGTGAAGAAAGATGCAAATTGAGAGAAGCGCACAATTTATATTATTAGCTGTTCGCTAACCAACTAGCATGGAAACATAGCAGGATCTGCTTTGCTCATGCTGCCAATAATAAAACATCTAGTATGGATTTTAAGCTATTTTTGTATGGAAAATGCACAGACTGGCTAATGCTGATGAATAAACTATTTTTCTTATGCATTCTTTTAAACCAGTGTTTTTATCCATGGTAATTGAAGCAGCTTTACAAGTGCTTATCCAATCTTCAGTGTTTGTGGTTTCTAGAAAGTTAGGACTGGTTTCTGAAAATCTTGTGTTGATCTTTCATCATAGTGCTAATTGTTCTTTTCCAAAACCTGCATTTGGGACGTTTTCCTATTTGTGATTCCTCTATTTTGAGCATACTTCTTTGTCATTGTATCTTGTTCCCATGTTGAGCTATCAGTGTCTCCAGAGATGGCCTCTTGACTGCAATGTAAGTTACAATAATGATTACAAGTCTCAAATCGGTAGTGTGATACTATTCCCACTGGCCATTCCTCTGCAGTTCTAAACAAAGTTTTAGTAATTTGTTTTGTTTGCAAAAACTGTTGGACCCACAGTTTCCAAGGCCTTAATCATAGACACCCCCCCCCCCCCCCCCAACTGATCACGGCTTCCCGAAGTTGGCAGCATGTGCTGCTCTAGGTCACTTGCTGTGTGCACTCCTGCTATCTAGTTTGGGGTCATAACTCTACAAATTGATATCTTTTTTTTTTTCGTAGAAGAGCTTTCGGTTTCAAGATAACGTGCCACCTGTATTGAAACTCACTATGCACTATGATACAGACTCCATCTTAGATCTTTGTGACACACTTTCTACTTCAGTGTTCCAGAATTGTTTTGCTACTGAAGCTGAACTTGAAGCTACAACATGCGAGGACCTTGTGTGACCATCAGATACTTGGACGCCAGATCATGCTGATTATCCTAGGATAAGGTCATCTGACAATGACTTCTAGAGTCTGGGAACATGGGGAAACACCATTTAAGTTCTGCCCCAACTGTAACGGCTAATTCCTTTTGGTTTAACAAGCTTTGAGTCTGCAAACGTTTTCTCTCAAGGAACCAAGTGCAGCCTGCATGTTTGGTTTGTAACGCCTTTCTCTTCAAGAAGACCATTAGGCATGTACACGACAAATGGTTGTTGCGTTATCAGTTGTAGTGCAGCAGCTCTCCTGAGTCTCTGTTAGGACAAGGCGTTGAGGATGTCGAAGAACCTTACTCGTATGGCAAACTGGGCTGACCCCCCGCCCCCCCCCCCCCTCCCAGAAGTAGTGTCCTGAGTATGTCTCATCTAAAGGCTCAGTCTTGAGAGCAGTATTTTCCAGCGTCCTCCTGTAGGACCCACATCTGGGACTAAAAACTCACCTAGGATTTCACACGTACCTCACACCAAGGATCATCCCTGGGGATTCCATCTCGACGGGAGCCTTTGCTCCAGGGCAAGGACCGCCCAAAAAGCACGATCTAGAAGTTTGCACTGCCTTCTGTTCTTGATACTCATCAACTCAAAAGGTACCTTTGGCTTCTAAGACTCCTCGAACTCCAGAACAAAAAGCCTCCACCCCTAGACTCTAAGCCTTAAGGCCGAGATCTTCTGGAGCCGGTCCCTAAAACAAGATTGATTCCAGTGTTGACACTGAAACCATCCTTGAGCTTGACTCCTAGCAACACTAGCACTACCGTACAAACGTCATCAGCCTGACGTATGCCAAAGGAGGATTTGCATCAAGTCTGTCTGTGGCAGTTTTCTTGTATGCCAGCTGCATACCAAAATGCAGTCTCATCTTTGCATGCCCCTTGCCTTCTCGGTCTTCTTCTGTCCCGCCCTGCTCCCCTGACCGGAAGTGGTGTCCGGTGTCCCCTTTCCCACACCCCTGACCTTGGGTCCTGTGCCCCTTGGTCTGGGCACGACACAGACATCCTGAAAACTTCTTTCTGAAGAATCCTTTGCCGGATCAGATCTTGACTCTTATGAACCTTTTAAATAAGCAGTTACTGATGTTCTATGTCACAGAAGTTGAAAGCAAGGAGAACCACACCGCTGGATAGCAGTATGTGGCCGCACCCCCTTCACCGGTAATGGCGGCAGCAGCAGAGCAGCAGAACGCTGGAATTACGGAGGTCTAGGCAAGCCTAATTGGAGTATCTAAGCCGAGTTTTACCGCACGTTTAGAGGCGGAAAAGGAATCCTCTGGTAAATTCCGAAAACATGCAGTGAAATCCCGGGACAAACGAAAACGGCAGCAGGGCGTCTTGGAGTAATTGAGAGAAGTCCCTTTTTAAGAGGCTCGTTTGCTGGGAAGGGCTGTGACAGGCTTTCATTCCGTGAGGAGAAGGAATGAGAAGTAACTCTGGGCCCTTCAGGTACTGTTGAATATGGAATAATAAATAAATGCACATGAGCCAAACAAAACCCGTACTGGACTCTTAAAAAGGAGGGTCACAGGGCAGAGCAGGCACACACACGGAGGCCGTGAGGGAAACGGCCGCGCTGCAGACACCAGCGGCGCTATTCCTGCCGTGAGGGAGACGGCCACGCTGCTCACTGGACTACACCTCCCAGCTGCCCCACTGCACCTCTGACGCTACTGCTGCGCCATAAGAGCGCAGTAACCCTCCCGCCTCGCGGGACGCGCGCGGGCTAAGCCCGGGCAAAGGGCGGGCAGTCTGTGGCAGGACGAGGCTGGGCTGGGCAACCCATCGTGGCTGTTGTGAACGACTATTCATTAAGTTTTACACTAAAAACTTTTTAAATGACATTATTTTTAACGTAGTACCTTGTGCGCTTCTAGAGTATCTGTGCCGATTAAAAACAGTATTGTTTGTCACTAACTATCCGTTCATCATAGTCCCATAGTCCTTGGGACCAACTACCGGCATTCAAAATGTCCAAAAACAAATCCACTATGGACAATTATTTAGTCAAAGTGGTAAATAAGATCAATAATGACCGGAGAAAGTCGCTGGGCCGGGAAAGTCAAGCTGACCTACCCCTTACAACTCCCATCGATGACACCGAAGTAATTGTGGACGTAAATTGTGACCTTGATGTCATACCAACAGAATTACCAGCAACACCGGCCCCTAATCAGGTTTTTCCATAGTCTCTGATGATATCCCGCAACGCCGATCTCCTGCCCTGAGAACAATGAGGGCCTGTAGAAAACAACAATCTAAGCGTGGGGGAAATAACAACAAGAGAAGAGTTGAAAATACACCAAAGAACACTGCTTGTGACAACAAGACTCTAATTAAGAACAATGCTGCTAATGTTAACACTGAGCAACTGGATCTATTAGCTAGTATTATAGAGAGAAAACTTGAATCTATTGTTAAACCACTGGTAGACAAAATAAACCTACTTATAGCTGAAGTGTCCAGGTTAGGTAGACTATTAGATGCGCATACTGGTAAGATTGACAGTCTTGGGTCCAAAGAGAGGAGTGTATCATGTAATGATACTGTCCCTAAACCACATGCTGGGGGGCCTAGTCGAAATAAATTAGATATACCAGTCCCGCCAGTGGAAAGCGAAATCGCTAAGGCAACAGCGGTGCCTGTAAGTTTGCCTGGAGCCTTAGTACCCTAGAAAAGTAGTTCCATTAATCTCCCGCCAGATTGTGCACCCTATGTTGTTGTCCTTTCTAACGTTCCCCCTCTATATGTTAGTCAGGATCAATCCCCTTTGGAATTACATGATTCGCTCAAATACAAAACGGTCTCATGGTTACATAGGCACTGTGGGTTTCCAACCAATTACTCTGACCAAATTTTAACAACTAGATAACTCATAACTCATAACTTGATAACTCAAAACTCATAATGCCCAAGAAAAGAATTCAGGCGGGACAAGCACAAACTCGGAGCAAAGCTGGGATAAATCCACTAAAGTGATTATTGAAAGTGGTCTACTTTCTGCCTCTGCTAAAGAGAGGTGGGTGAATAACAAGCGTTTATTGTGCGTTGAGGACCATAATGCTGGTGCAATTAAGGTTGACCAACTTGTACACGGTGATAATCATAATGGTGTCCAGGAGAACCTCAAAAACTTTATCACAGGGAGTACCTCTATTGTTAGATGGAACACTGATCCTGAGGTCGAGAAGAACCCACACAATAAGTATACCACTGCAGATAGTGGATCCTCAGGTGAGCCCATGACATCTTTACCTGCTAGCAATAAAGCAAGAGTAGCTATGACCATAGAACGGTCCAACTTTGAGGGAGCTAATAGCCATGCAGCAAGCACATCAAGTATAAGCTATGATGAGGTGGTTGAGTACCATTTAATTACAACTCTAGACACAACCCCTGCTACAAGAAATTGTATCCGTGATGCTATAAATAAGGGGTTGCTACCAGTAGAGGAAACCCCAATCAGCCATCCTAACCTTATAGTGATATCCTGGAGCATCGCGTGTCTGGCTAAAAATCTCTCCGATCCCGATTGGTCTAATTATATAGACTCCAGTGATATTTGCCTGCTACAGGAAACTTGGGCCCTTGATGTACCACACAGAGTAGGGTACAAAACCTTTAATATAGAGGCGGTAGCGTCAACCCGAGGGAGACCCTCGGGGGGACTTAGTGTGGATTAAAGTGTTTCTCAAGGTAAATATTAAGCAATTAGAGACAGATTCAGCCGACATACTGGGCCTGGAAGTTAACTTGAGGGATGGTAGGCGCATTACTGTCTTTAATGTATACAACCGACCGTGTGGGCTGTCGAGTCAACAATCCTGGAAAAACTGGACAGCCTCCTTGTTAATAATGTAGACTCGCCAAGCATTCTGATCGGAGGGGATTTTAATTGTAATTTCGAACCAATCCAGGGGTTTGGTGATGTCTTTGGAGATGAGGACAGTGCTAACCATATCCCCTCTCTATCCTACACGGAGGGAGTGCGCTGCACGACCCTAGCTGTGCAAATGACAAAACTAGTTGCAGTACATGGAATGAGGGCTTGTAATGGCCGCTTCCAATCTGATTCCCCCAAGGCCCCCACCTTTGTTAAAAATAATTCCCATAGTTGTATAGATTATATGCTGGTATCCCTTGATATTTGGTCTTGTCTGATAGACTTTGAAATTGTCGCAAGGTATGAAAGTGACCATCGGCCGTTGCAGTTGTCAATAAACCACCTATTGCTCCCTAGTAGTAGCCCAATGTCAGATGTTCTCCCCTTGGAGAAGAAATCCCATGATGCCTCAGTAATGAGTAATAATAGGCGTTCCCTTAAATGGTCTAGCATATTGGGAAATGGGGATGCATTGTCTAGCATCTATCAACTCTTTGCAGATACATTTTCCAATCATTTATCCCATCCAGTAGAGGACAATGATTTTATAGATACACATACCAGGTTTTTTACATCTCTTGTACCCTACGTGTCGAAAATGCCAAAAAAAAGGTTGATGCACCAAATTAGTGCTGTAGGGTCCAAACCTTGGTACAACAAGGAGTGTCGCTTATCAGAGATTTCACTTATAGATGCTATTAAGAACAAGACACCAGATGTGATTAGGCCCCTTAGGAGCGAATATAAGAAGACCCAGCTCAACGCCAGAGCCCTTTGGGACGAGGAATGTTGGGAGAATGTTATTAGCTGCTAAGGCTAAGGATAGTGTGGGATTTTGGAAACTTGGTGCCAATGAGAAAAACAGAGATAAAAGAACCGAAGATGTGTTTAGTGATGAGCAAACCTGGGTCAATCATTTCACCCAATTATATGAAGCCCCAGGAAACAAGGAGTCATCTGTTGATAATTGCTCTAGAACTGCATATAGCACAAACCCTCTAGTGTTTAGTCTAGAAGAAACTGGGCAAGCTATTAGCTCAGTTAACAAGCATTGGCATAGCCAATAGGTCTCGCCTTTGGGACTTTATAAGTGTTTAGCCATGCAACACTTGATGTTGTTGCACCAAGGATATTGTGCTGGATAACTAAACACTTATCCAAGGTCCCAAAGGCGAAACCTATTGGCTATGCCAATGCTTGTTGTTTCCGGCTGTTGAATTTCTCTCTAAAGACGGTGGGAAGTGTGGGAGCTGGAAAAGATCAGCTGCTGGCAGTCCTTGCAGGACGGCTGCCAAGACCGGAAGCTGTCATTGAGGTTAACATGTGGGGGGAAACCAAACAGAACCCGTGCATTTGTCTGAGGCTGCATGTAAAGGTATTAAGAGTGAGTCAGAGTGCACCTCAGAGCTCCCGTTCTCGGCACGGTCTGCTTGCAATACGTTGCGATAGGCTGCTCCCGCCAGGGGACAGTCTGGACGCACACGCAAGGGGGCAGTCTGGCGCTGCCGCAAGGGGGCAGTCTGGCGCTGCCGCAAGGGGGCAGTCTGGACCACGGTCTCTTCAGAGTGGACAGAGCAGGCCGCAGTGAGATTTCAGAACCCCTCCCCCAGTCCCTGGATCCCCGAACATAGTTTCTCAGATGTGAGCACGTCTCATTCCCATGACATGCAGTCACTGTCCTTCCGCTCGAGCGTTACTAACCACGCTGGGCATCTGAGCTCACACTCAAAAAGAAACACCTAGGCGAAAACACAGTGAATAATGTTTGACTAAGGAAGTGGGGCGTGAGCAGGAATGACATCACGCCGAGGCGAGAGAGCGCGCTGCACGCACAGTGCCAGCATCAGGGCATTTGGGTACCAATGACTTGGGAAATCAGGCCGGGCCAGACGGTTCGATGCTTCTGAGAACATAGGAGGTCTCGGGCCGAGCCCGCCCCCCCCCCCCCCCCCCCCCACCACAGAAGCCCAGTGTCCCCCAAAGGCCGGAAGTGACGGTGGCAGTCAGCAGTATTCATAGCTGGAGACCTCGACAGTCAGTCAGGTCGGAGCCCCAGACTAGGCAGAAGAGCTGGGGCGGCATCACTGGTCCTACTAGTTTGAGCTGAGGAAAAAAAAAATGTCCTCAAAATAAACCCACTTCGCCTAGGGCACACTAAAAATGTCTAAAAGACCAGTGGAACAAAGTAACTATTACGTGTGTCTTGTGCAGAAGGGCTCTGGAGCAGTATGTGCTACTCCAGAGGCCGGTGGGTCAGAGTCAGTCTCAAGCACGAGAAGGTACGTTGTAATGCAGGTCCTCGAGCACACCTCTGCATCGGATTTGTGTCCTAATGGAGGGGATAATTTCGTGAAACAAGTCGTGGCGGCCTGGTCAATGAATTGTCGTTTTATTGTGGCGCATCGTGTGAATCGCCTGTTTATGTTGTGGATGAATGATGTAAGAATGGAAACAATTAATATGGAGACAAAATATAAGTAAATAGCACAATTCATATGTGACAGTGACGTTTAAAAAAAAAATGGAGGCAGCATGAAAATTACATCTTTCACAAGCAGTCACGCACAAGGCTGGTGCCTTTGTGGTTGGGGCACATTTACAAGACCAGTAAGTAACTCTACAGGGTAGTGACTCAGAGTTGGTCATGTTTGTCAACAGGGCTGGGACATAGTCACACATCCAATGGAAATCATTCCTCTTCTCATAGAAATAAATACTCATTTGCACGACGCGCTGGTGAAATTCAAAGGCTGGTTGGGCATATATGGCGTTATGGCCATTCTTGCCGACCTGTAGAACCATGTTCGAGTCCCAGCGTCAGTTCAACATTCTTTGATTCTGGGAAGATCACTTAATCTCCCCGTGCCTAAAAAGAATCAGACCTAGTGTAATGCAACTTGTAATGATGTTAAGCACTCCTGTGCCCTTTGCCGAGTTCGCACAATATACAACTGCAAATATGTATATCAGTACCATGTCTGGCTGAGCAGGACAGGTTTGTGACTCTTCCCCAGCCACACTGACCTTACACAGCTAAAATCTTACTGGAATGTTCTCTGCCTCCTCTAAGGCACCCACCCTCGGGTTGCAGAAGGTTCAGGGATGCAACATACTTTTTAGGTCGAGCTATTTATAGCTCTGAACTATTATAGTTGAAACAAACTCTTTGACCAAGAGGATTCCAAGCCGGATTCCTCCTAATGCATGTTGTCTACTGAAGCATGACGCTTCGCCAGGCGCGCGCTTGGCCTCACTCACACCCCTTTCCCTCCCACTCGCTCGCTCCTCCGCCACCCCACCAGGCTCTTGAAGCGCGGCGCTCCGCTGGTCATAAACAGACCCATCTGCTCATTCCTTAGCCCTTCTCTCAACACCTCCCCCTTTCATGTTCTCACCCATCCACCTTCTCTCCCGTGCGTCTCGTCACCCTTACTCTCCCCTATTCTTTCCTTCTTGCCTCTCGTCCTTGCACGTGAATTGTCCTTCAACCCATTTTCCCCTTCTCTTCCCACGTTATTTTCGCTATTTCATACTACTCGACTGCCTACCTGCTTTCCCTCATCTGCAGGCTCACCGCCTTCGAACATCTCTCCTCCCCCCGCGCTTCTCCCTTACACCCACACCCCATATGCTCCTTCCCTCCCACTCGCTTGCTCCCCCCCCCCCCCCAACCAGGCTCTTGTAGTGCGGCGCTCCGCTGGTCATAAACAGGCCCATCCGCTCATTCCTTATCCCTTCTCACAAAACTTCCCCCTTTCATGTTCTCACCCATCCACCTTCTCTCCCGTGCGTCTCGTCACCCTTACTCTCCCCTAGTCTTCCCTTCTTGCCTCTCGTCCTTGCACGTGAATTGTCCTTCAACCCCTTTTCCCCTTCTCTTCCCACATTATTTTCGCTATTTCATACTACTCAACTGTCTACCTGCTTTCCCTCATCTGCAGGCTCACCGCCTTCGAACATCTCTCCTCCCCCCGCGATTCTCCCTTACACCCACTTCGACTCCCGACAGTTCCCCTCCCCTTCGCCCATAGCTCCTCCATGATTCTGCTCCTTTGCTTGGGAGCATAAATAATTATACATCTGCTTGTCATCTCGTGGTTAAAGGTTGGAATCCAAGTGATTGAAGTCCATCCTTTACTCCTCACGAGCGTTTAAAAAATATATATAATATAGTTGTAGGAGTTTGTAAAGTGCTTTATGTAAAAATGACTAAAGTTTATTTAATTACTAGCGCGATGCTAAGCCTCGTGCTTTGGTGCAGAGGTGAGTCAGGCTGGCTTACTTTATGGCTTAGTGGACTAATGCGTCCACTGGGGGGCATGTGTTCAAATACTGACAGGTCCACTCACCTTTCATGCTTCTGAGGTCGATGTTTTTTTTCTCCACAAAACACACGTTTTTCAGGGCTAGTTCGATCCGCTTTTCAGGGCTTAATTTAAGATTTAAAAAACCATGCAGCGACTGCATGTGTTTGTACATATATGCATTTTTTTACCGCTACATGACAGCAGATCGCAATACACACACCAAAGGCACTAACTCGCACGCACCAAGGGCACAAAATGCACACACATCAAAGGCACTGTTTGCATACACACCAAAAGCACTGTTTGCACACGGACAAAAGGTACTGATTGCACCCACACCAACGGCACTGACTCGCATGCACCAAAGGCACTGACTCGCACGCACCAAAGGCACTGACTCGCACGCACCAAGGACACTGAATGCACACACACCCAAAGGTACTGACTCGAACTCACCAAAGGCACTGATTGCGCACACACACACACACACCACAGGCACTGACTTGCAAACACACCAAAGGCACTGACTTGCACAAACCAACGCATACCCCCACACACCCTCACCCACCACATCACTCAGGAACACCACCACATCACTCAGGAACACCAACACATCACTCAGGGACACCACCACATCACTCAGGGACACACCACATCACTCAGGGGCACCACAGGGACACCACCACATCACTCAGGGACACCACCACATCACCCGGGGACACCACCACATCACTCTAATACACCACCACATCACTCAGCCCAACCCCATCATTACTCAGCACCGCAACAGCACTGTAATTGATTGCTACCAACAAGCATTGCCATAGCCAATAGGACTCGCATTAGGAAAGTGTAAGCTATTGGCTTTGGGAATAACAATGCTATTAATTTATATATTTTCAAAGCCAACACATATTAAAAATAAATTGTCATTTACAATACCAATAGCTCACACTTTCCTAATGCGAGACCTATTGCATTGCAAATGCTTGTTTTCTTGGCTTCCTCGGATCACACACTTGGAATTAGGCCATATTCTGGGAAGTTTGAAGAGCATCGCAGGACAAACCAGGCTTGTTTCAACTGTATACATACACACAGATCTGCTGCATTTGTAAAAGCCTATAATGCGGACAGAGGGCTCCAATTAGGAGGTACAGTGTGAATTCAGTGGCGAGAACATAGATTAAATTAATACAAATCAGCAGTTCAATGCACAAGATCACAGAGCGCAACAGCTGAAGGGCCAATGGGGAAACCAGAGGTAGAACAACTGCATTCCAGGTTATAAAAGGCTAGAAGACCATACAAATGGAGTGAGAGGGAGAGAGAGAGAGACCCCTGCCGTACATTACAGTGATACTGCAAGTCAATGAGGAGTTCCATAGCCATATAGATGAACAAGACCGAAGGCAGAGTTCCTTTATAAGGTTATGGAGCACAGAGGTGACTTGCAATACCCTTATCATGTACGCCCGGGTGCTTTATCCCTTAAAACATGATCACACCATTACCTTTCTCAAGTTACCCCCTAGCACAGCTTTTGTCTCCCGGCTGTATTTTCAGTATTGTATATTCAGAGTACTGCCACCCCTGGGCGGACGGGGGCCCGCAGAGGGAGTGGTCCGGGGACTTTTGGTGCCCCGAGAGGTATGACGCGCCCGAGGCCTCCCTTCTGCGGGGCCTGCGCTACTGCTGCTCGGCGCTGGCGGCCCGGCTGGACCAGGACGTGTGCAACAACAACTACTCCGAGGGCCTCCCCGAGGACCTGGAGGAGATTGGGAGCACCTACCCGCCCGCAGGTGAGTGCGTCGTGGCGTCATGGTCGCGGGGGAGGGGCAGAGGGGTGCACTTCAGAGAGGGTACATACTGGATACGGAGGGGTGCTGGTAAACGAGGGGTGACGGATTGAGAGATTTAGGGCGCTGTGGGAGTGAGCATTGACTTGAGATTTGTGGACAGTGAGGGAGAGGGGTACAGAAGGATAAGTGAGGGAGAGGGGTACAGAAGGATAAGTGAGGGAGAGGAGTACAGAAGGGTCCAAGTGTAAGTGAGGAAGATGTACACATGGTGTTTATTAACTAAAAGCACGCTGGAGGGGGGCATCAGAACTTGTCATGAGATGATAGATGCACGTAGGACGCTGGTGACGGGTTCAGATGAAAGATGTGTTAAGTAAGGCCTTTGAGGGGTAGAACCCAAGTGAGGCGGTGAGGAATGCAGAATTTGGGGGTTGGGGTGTTTGAGGAATTAAAGGTATATATGAGGGGGAGGGTAAGATAGTGTATAACTGAGCACCCCCTTCAAAAAATATTGTTAAGGGCCAATGGGACCGTTACAAAATGTGTATTTCTTGTAACGCTGGACAAGCCCACAGGTGGGCTGCCGTACTCCGGCGAAGCGCCGCTAAAATGTTCTGTTGTAAAAAATGTGGGCGACCCTGAGCAATATGGCAGAGTCCACGAGTTTGAAGGGAACTACTGGGGTTGACATGCGGGCCCTTGAAGGAGTATGTGGAATGCATTAGTAGTAAAGTGTGCGGGGGTGGCTGTACTTATTCCTGGAAGTGTGTGCGGGGTGAAGCTCTGGTGGCTGCTGGGAGTGTATTGGGGGGATGCAGCGTGAACTACTGGGGTTGACATGCGGGCACTTGTAGGAGTATGTGGAATACATTAGTAGTAAAGTGTGCAGGGATGGCTATACTTGTTCCTGGAAGTGTGTGTGGGGGTGCAGCTCTGGTGGCTGCTGGGAGTGTATTGGGGGGGATGCAGCGTTTGCCGGGAGCTTAGCACCTGTGCCTACCTGGAGTATGTGGGGAGTGCATTAGCAGTGCAGTAAGCGTGTGCATGGTTGCATTGGTATCTGGAAGTGTGTGGGAATGCGAGTCTGGTGGCTGCTGGGAGTGTACTGGGGTTACAGCAGCAGAGTGAGCACATAGCCTATGTGGTGAATACATCAGCACTGCTGGGACTGTGGGAATGGTTGAACTGCTATCTGGAATGTGTGAGAAATGTAGCTCTGATGGCTGCTAGGAGCCTGGTGGGAACTGTAGCTCTGATGGCTGCTGAGAGTCTGGTGGAAGATGTAGCTCTGATGGCTGCTGGGAGTCTGGTGGGAAATGTAGCTCTGATGGCTGCTGGGATTGCATATGGCTGTGCTGCACTTGTGCCTGCTGGGAGTGTGGTGGGAAATGTAGCTCTGATGGCTGCTGGGAGTCTGGTGGGAAATGTAGCTCTGATGGCTGCTGGGAGTCTGGTGGGAAATGTTGCTCTGATGGCTGCTGGGAGTGCATATGGCTGCGCTGCACTTGTGCCTGCTGGGAGTGTGGTGGGTTTATCTGGTGAATGCATTAGTGGGGCTGGGGATGGTTGCTCTGGTATCTGGAAGTGTGTGGGGAATGCAGCGCTGGAGGCTGCTGGGAGTCGGCAGTGCAGTGAGCAGCGATGCCTGCATGGGGTTATGTGGTGAATGCATTAGTGGAGCTGGTTTCTCTGGTATCTGGAAGTGTGTGAGGGCAGCAGCTCTAGTGGCTGCCGGGAGACTTTTGGGAATGGAGCTGGTGGCTGCTGAGAGCCTAGTGGGAATCCAGCGCTGGTAGCTGCTAGGAGTGGGCAGTGGAGTCTGCATGGAGTTATCTGGTGAATGCATCAGTGGGACTGGTTGCTCTGGTATCTGGAAGTCTGAGGGTTCCATGTGGGAATGGAGCTGGTGGCTGCTGGGAGCCTTGTGGGAATGGAGCTGGTGGCTGCTGGGAGCCTACTGGGAATAGAGCTGGTGGCTCCTGGGAGCCTAGTGGGAATAGAGCTGGTGGCTGCAAGGTTCCTAGTGGGAATGCTTGCTCTGCTAGGAGTGGGCAGTGGAGTCTGCATGGAGTTATCTGGTGAATGCATTAGTGGGGCTGGTGTCTCTGGTATCTGGCAGTGTGTGGGGGCTCCGGAGAGCCTAGTGGGAATAGAGCTGGTGGCTGCTGGGAATGTGGGGGATGCAACACTGTTGGCTACTAGTTTTGTTAGTGTGTGGCCCGCTTACAGCTCCCAGTGTGTTCTACTTCAATCGATATAATTGCGCATTCTTGGGCAAAGCCATATCCGTCTTTTTGTGGTCTGGCTGTTTACAAACTTTTCTTTCTCTAAAAACACTGCTTACAAGGGATGTATGACAGTACATCGCCAACCGTTACAACGCACGCTCTTAGCACGCAGCCTCCACATCGCAATGACTCTTACTTCGCACGTTTTTCCACCGCATGGCATTTCAAAGCCTAAGTTGTTTAGCCTATTGGAAATTACATTAGGACGCATACCGAAAGATCGCACGCCGTTATAACGTGTAATGGTTTCTCGTTTTTGCTCGTAAACTCCCTGTAATGAGTTTGAAAGTGAAGGGGGGCGTGGCTACGCACGCAACGGGAATGGCCGCCTTGGAGTGAAGCTCCGCTCCGAGCTCGCCTTCCCGGGGCATTTATCCGACGAATCGCCGCCCGCAGACGGCGGAAAATCACTGGCGCTGCCGCCAGACACCATTGCCGACCTCCCGGCCGACTCTGGGGAAAATCGGCGCACCCGAGGCGCACCGGAGGTTTCGCGGTGCCACAGCCGCAGTCCTCGCTCCCGCTCTCGGGAGGCGCGCAGGACAGTCCGAGGCTTCGGTTGGGGCTGCAGGCCCGAGGCTCGGCCCTGCGCGCGCTGAGGCCTCGTGACGCTGGGGAGAGCACGGAGCCGAGTTACACCACCAGACCTGGCCCGATCAGAAGCTCTACTGGCGAAGTGCTACCTGCTCAGATGCCACACCGGAGGTGCAGCCACACGAGGCCGGGAGGAGTCACCCAGACCTACTCAGCTAAGCGGCGGTAAGAGCGGACCGACCCACCGGCCACAGACGCACGCCCCGGCCCAGACGCCCTAGTCCTTTGATAGGAAATTAACGGCGACGGGGCTGGACGACCACGGCAGGCCCGTGGTACGCGCTACTGCGACAACACCGGCCTCACCAGTGCCGCATTTCATAAAACGCACCCACGTGTCGACCAGAGCCGGTGGGGCTGTGCGAACACCCTCGGTCTAAGAATTGGAGCACCCTCACTACCGCACACGCCTTAGGAGTGCCACGACGACCTACGTGGCCAACCACAGTATTTGACCCACCGCAGTGCGACACGCACTAAACCTACGCCACGCGCCAGCCCAACCATACCAACCCACCAAGCACAAGACACCATAGGCCACTGCCGAAGAGCACGCCCACCTAGGGGCCACAGACGCTGTACAGCACTCACCTACCTAGCGGTCGGACGACCGAATACACTGGCCGGTCCTCTGAGGGTGAAGCAAGCTGCTGGACGAGGCCCGACGAGGTGACGCAGATGTCTAACGGGCCCAAAACGAGAACTGGTACCGGCAACGCTAGCCAGAAGGCCAAGATGGACAAAACCGGGAAAAACGCAGACTCGGACCAAATGACGGCCAAACTGGACACAATGCTGGCGGCGATGGAAAGGCTCGAGGAATCACTGAACCTAACCCGCACCTCCTTGGCCACCAAAATTGACAGCGTGGTCATCGACCTCACGCACCTGAGGGCAGATCACAAAAAATTGGCGGAACGCACCACCGCCTTAGAAGACAAACTACAGACACTACAGGACTTGTTGAACAGGGTGGAGTTCTTGGAGGACAGGGCTGAAGTCGCGGAAGGTAGGACCCGCAGGAACAACGTACGCTTGGTCGGGGTTCCGGAGAAATGGGAGGGGAGATCCCCAGAAGAACACATGGAGCGATGGTTGCAAGGCATACTACCGGAAGGATCACTCTCCCCACACTTCGTGATAGAACGAGCTCACAGGGTCCCCACCAAGCCTCTAGCGACGGGCTCCAACCCAAGACCCATGCTGCTCCGCATAATGAACTAACGGGACAGAGACACCATCCTGCGAGAAACCCGCAAGCTCCAAGAGGTTCGGATAGAGAACGCGTCGGTGATGTTCTTTCCAGACTACACTGTGCAGGTCCAGCGGCAAAGACATGACTTTCTGGCGGTGAAAAAGCGACTGAGACAGATGGGCCTTCAATACTCACTGCTCTTTCCTGCAAAGATGAGGGTTGTGGCGGGAGAACGGACTCATTTCTTCACGGACCCCACGGAGGTGGAAACCTGGCTGGACAGCGGAGTAGATACAGTACCCAAAACGACAGCGGGTCCTGCGTCCCGACGACAATCCAGTAATCACAGGCGAAGGCGACGACCTCGCCGGAATTCTCAGCCAGAATCGCGTGCAGTGACAAGACCTTCCCCTCCTGCGGATGCCAGACGGCAGGAGAAACAAGATGCCCTCCGCCTGGTGATGGAGCTCAGCAGTTACCCTGCACGGAGCGAAATGACGAGCGGCAACGCACAGGACCTCCAGAGTGACGATGAGGCCATCTATGGAGTACCGGATTCCCCGACCTCGGAGGACCGGCCTGATGTCACTCCCCAAACGGCAGATTACATCAGCTGACCCAGTGTCGGGCACGACACCCCACGAAAGCACTTGCAAGTGACCACCGCAGCGGACCTACGGCAGCACAGCTACAATGAACCCTGATCATGGCGGCGGACTACCCCCCCAATCCACCATGCTGTGCGCGCGGAGTACACGCGCCTAATGACCCACCAATGAACGTGAATCCAAGAACTGGCGGTGGTGACCCACGCTCGACGGAGCGCAGCTACAGAGACGCTTTGCCTTGCCTGGTGGCGGTTCGATTGGAACACGTAATGTATGGAGTTTTATGCATAAACTTGATGGGTTCACTGTCTACAAGGGCGGCATAGACTGATACGTCCTCCCCGGGGAGGCAATATGCCTTCGCTCACCACTCATATTGACACAGACCATCTGATTTCGTGCGTATAGCACAACCACCCCCTCAGACTTGAATATTGTTGCTCTCCTAGAGAGTATGGACGGGAGCACGTTCCGCATCCGACCTTTTGGTATTTTGATGGTTCATATTGTTCAATGGCTTACTGTTCCAATAGCCATGTTTTTTTCCCCTCTTATGGTCGCAGTGCAGTGGTGCGCCACATTAGGCGCTTATTGGGTGGCGGGGGCCATCTACATGACGGCGAGTGAAAATGTGTGGGGGGGTGGGGGCAGTGACGGGTGGGGGGTTTTGTTACGTTATTGTAATGCTGCCCATTAAGATATGCACGTGGAATGTGAGGGGTATACACACGCCATCCCGACGATACCAAATCTATTCCTACCTCAAACGCCATCACGTGCAAATTGCCCTCCTACAAGAAACACACCTTAACAACACGGAAATTGCCACGCTACGACGTAGGTGGCGCGGACAACTCTATGCCACAGGGTTCTCATCATACGCTCGAGGGACACTGGTATGGGTCAGGCCGGGCATTCCTTGGACCACACAGGATGTGCATATTGACCCCGAGGGCAGATACGTGGCAATACACGGCAGGTTAGATGGCAACCCACTGGTACTAACATCAATATATGCGCCTAACACGGGGTTGGCGGACTTCCTCACGCGCTTGTCTCACGCCCTGGCCCCCTGGCATGGACTCCCCTGGGTAATTGGTCGGGACTACAATAGTTCACTAGACTTGGCACTAGACCGCTCTCATCCTGCATTACCCAATTCACAAGCTCAGACCACTACGAAAGCACTACAGGCGTGGTCCTCACAATGGGGCCTACAAGATGCATGGCGCACTCGCAACCCACACTCCAGGGTCTACTCGTATTACTCGGGAGCACACGCCCTACATGTACGCCTTGATCGATACATGGTCTCCAGCGAACTCCTGCCTAATATCACGGACACCTGTTACTTGGGACGCACACACTCCGACCACAATCCCCACCTACTAGACCTGATGTGGGACCAACCTCGGCCACCAATACCCACTTGGAGGTTACAACCCGACCTCTTACTGGACGGCACATTTAGGGGTTCCATTAGCGCACAGACGGCACAATATTTTGTCGATAACACAGGCTCGGCATCGACACCACAGATTGAATGGGACGCGTTCAAAGTGGTCCTCAGGGGACAATGTCTAGGCACCCAGGCCCACTCCCGGCGGCAATTGGAAGAAGATCTCCGACGCATAGAATCTGACCTGCTGCGGCTGGAGCAGACAGCAGCCACAGACCCAAACACTGCCTTATTACAAGCACGAGCAGAGCATGCCAAACTGATTGACAGGTTGAAAAATATCAACTACAGGGCCCACTCAGCCCGCTCCCATCACACCGGCGACAAACCCGGCAAGTTGCTAGTGTGGCTGATACAACGCGACAACCGCGTAACGCCGGTGACAGCGGTGCGATCGCTGGCTGGCCCGTTGGTGTACACACAGGTGCAAATACACGAGGCCTTTGTAACTCATTACAGCGCGCTATACAAATCCCGTCTGCTGACTGCACCACCCATCATAACTACGTACCTAGAGGACATCACGCTACCTACCCTGACGGATGATCAACGAGTTGACCTGGGGTCACCGTTGATAGCTGAGGAACTTCATGAGGCCATCTTTGCCCTCTCGAATGGTAAGGCACCGGGCCCTGATGGACTACCGGCGGAATATTATAAAGCATGCTCTGACATCCTGATTCCAGAGCTCCTGAGGGTATATGCAGCGGCACTAGAAGACTCGGCCCTACCCCAGACAATGAATGAGGCGACGTTGATGTCCCTTTTAAAGCCGGGTAGAGATGATACACTCCTCGGCTCATATCGGCCCCTAGCACTACTGAACACTGATTATAAGATACTAGCTTCGACTCTCGCCCGGCGGCTGGCAGGACTGGTGCCTAACTTGATACACAATGATCAGAACGGCTTTGTGCCCTCCAGATGCACCTCCTACAACATACATAGGCTATTCCGGGTACAAACATATGCAACACAAGACTGGCCTAGGTCAGGCTGCCTAGTCCTGGACCTGGAGAAGGCATTCGATTCGCTCGAATGGCCTTATTTACTGGCAGTGTTGCGCAGATTCGACCTCGGGGAAGACTATATTGAACTAGTGGGATTACTATACAGACGCCCAGTGGTGCGAGTCCGCACGGGTGGGCTACTATCCGACGCCATTAGAGTGCAACGCGGCACCAGACAGGGCTGCCCGCTATCCCCATCACTCTTTTCACTAGCAATTGAGCCCCTTGCTGAACTATTACGCAATAAGGGCACACACTGGGGGATTCCTCTTGCAGATGGCGTACACATAGTCTCGCTGTATGCAGACGACCTCCTTTTATATGTCAGGGACCTCACTCCAATACCGCATGATCTTTCGGAGATCTTTCAGTCCTTCGAGACCATGTCAGGCCTCAAGGTTAACTGGGCCAAGTCAGGTGCATACTCGTTCAACCCCGACATCCCAGACCCTGGAATCATGAATAATGGGGAGCGACTGCCATGGCACCACACCACGTTTAAATACCTAGGAGTGTACATATACAGGACACCGCAAGACATACTAGACGGCAACCTGACACGCGCTATCACGTCCATAAGGTCCCAGATTGCCTTTTGGAAATCCCTACCACTCAATGTCCCAAGCAGAGTGACACTGACAAAAATGATCGTACTCCCCAGACTCTTATATTATTTCGCCAAGATACCAGTATACGTGCAAGCACACACCTTCAGAGAACTGGCCTCCATGATAAGAGACCTGATATGGAACACGGAACGACCCAGAGTGGCCCTCCGAAAACTATATGCGCCGGTCGATGAGGGCGGCCTTGCGGTACCACACCTCGAACTTTACTATCTGGCGGCCCAGCTACAATGGGTCACTGCTTGGCTTGCAGGAAACCACCTGGAAGACACAGCCACGGTAACGGATGTGCTATCCTCCACGCAAATACATACCCTATTCCACCCCCTGACGCACCCAAGGAAAGCTACTCAACTACACGTTACTGTGGCGGTACGGTGTTACGTCAGAAGCCTACGACTCACGAGACTGACTAAACCATATGCCCCGGCCCTCCCGCTCTTAGGCACCCCCAAGTCCACCTCTATAGTCACTGAAACAGCGCTAGAGCACTGGACCCGCACTGGAGTAGATACTATGGTAGACCTGTACGCCGATGGTGTCCTGATACCGTTTGTGACACTGGCTGCTGACACGGGTCTCCCACCAGGACAGTTTTTACAACACGCCTCCTTACTTTTAGCATACACGCAGCGGTGGGGTAGCATCACTGAGGAACTACCGACGCACCAATTGATACAAATTCTTTTGTTTGCTATTTATAGTGGGTTTGCTGCAGGGTGGTGACTTGGGTAATACACCTGACAACTTTGGATAATTGAAATGTGTTCTAGGAATGAGAGACACAAGGTGGCGGATGATCTCTTTAAGAGTTTACATGCAGGTGCATCAGTAAACAAAGCAGTCTCATTAGGGACAAGCAAACCAAATGAAGGCTTAAAACAGAAATTCATTCGGTTGGAACGTTTAAAAAAATCTGAGATTAGTAAATGGTGGGATGGAGCAACACTCCGGGAATATCAGAGATTGGATAGGGTCCCACGGGGGTTAAGATCTCAGCTGTTCCCCACCTATGATGATTTAGAGGAAGATTTAATGCTAATATGGGAAAAAGAAGTTACAGGCAACAATAAACAACGACTTGTAATCTGTCAATTGGATGCAAAGTGATATTTGTGTTAGCTCAGGATAAATTTTGGGCACCAATTGATACAAAGCCTGCACGTCATGGGTAACGGCACACACGTGGTGCACTGGCTACATCAGGCGCTATTGTCGCACACACAACACTCGTTGCAACCACTGCGTGACCGATGGGCTACTGACAGAGGGAGGGACTGGACAGATAAGGAGTGGAGAATGATCCTGTTGGGCCCCAGGCATGTTCCTCGAAACGCACGCTTCAAACTAATACAGTTCTACATACTACATAGAGCGTACCTCTCACCCAGTAAAATTAATCGCTACTTCCCGGGTGCTGCAGCCAGCTGCCCGAGATGTGCACTGGAAGAGGCGGACCTACTACACATGCTCTGGCAGTGCCCACAGATTCAAACATACTGGGGGGGCGGTACTGTTGATACTGGACAAATGCACGGACATGGCGGTACCGCACACATGGGAGGCATGCATACTAGGCCTATATCAACGAACTACATTGAATAAAGCCCCCTCTCGCTTTTGGGACCTTGGCCTCCTCACGGCAAAAAGATTGCTCACGAAACACTGGAAGCGAGCTACCCCACCATTACCAGAACACTGGCACACGTCCCTAGACACCTGGGCGAAAGCAGAAAGCACCTCCCTCCATAACGAGGAAACGGCAGGTCTACGACAGTTCCCGATTGCGACATTATGGGATACAATACTCCACTCCTTTCACAGGGAATACCTTCTAACACGGACCCCGACTGATGTCATCCACCCGAACAATGCCGACGACGCACCCCCCGCAGATGTTCCGTGCAGACGGATCTGATAACACTCCCCCCACGCCGGACACTCGCTGTGACTGATACGCTGCCCCCCCCCCCAAGCCATGCTCACTCCATTAGTCGCTTTTGAACGTCGCCCACGCCCTACACATCGACACACCCACGACCAGACGCACACGTCTCACTCCTGCATCAGTTGACCATACCCAACCCTTCCCATTTTCCCCCTTATGTCCCCTGTTCTCTTTCCTCTCCTCCTTCCCTTAATGTTTATCTCAGAAAGTTATATCCTTTGTTGCGCTACCATGGTTTGAAACATTTGTGATGGAATAAATAGCCATGATGTATGAAACGGAGAACTAATGCATTGGGTGATACGCCCCGTAAACATGACAGACATCTCTGAGATGTAGTAATGTATGTATTGTAACATTCATGTTTAATTCTCCTATGCCTCTAATAAAGGATATTTAAACAAAAAAAAAAATGATTTTGAAAGTGAACTAAACTCAGATAAGGGAAAAAGGGCAAAATACTTCAAGCAACCGGTGTGATTAATTTGGAAGCACTGAAGCCCCCACATTTGTCTAAGGCGGTTTGACAGGATGACTGAAAAAAACAGAAGCCAATTTTATTTCAGTGCAGCTAGCAGAACTGCTAAACTTTGTGACCTCTGGATAATGGTCTGCCGGCCCCAAGGGATACATGTATATTTGTATAACTGCAGGACCACAAGAAGCCGACAAACGGTACCAAAATAACAGTAGAAAAGCTGCAATTTAGTCGTCTCCTATTCGGAACGTTTAGCACAACACTGAGTTGTTCAGCAACCACACGACATTCTTATTATTGAATTGAAATGTTTAAACGGCTTAACCAATCCATTTATCACACACAAGTTAATAATTAGTGAATAAAAGGTAACCACATTTCATGAATAGAAATCATTTGATAATTATGCAAATTGTAATTGCTCCTAAAATGTAACATCTGGTTTATTTGCTAATTGACATTAGAATAACTATACTGCATGTTTTGTTGACTAGTGTCTTTAACAGTAGCTATCCTGTTTTGTGGGAATTGGTTTAACAGTAGACATATACTCCAATTTAATGCAAGTTAACCAACAAAATAAATACATGTAAATGTAAATGTAAATGTACAGGAATTTATATAGCGCAAATCACCAAGCGGTTTCTAAGCGCTTGCTTAGGGAACCCGTCCTGGTATTCCCCTGTGAGATAACCCCGGCAGGGTATCCGCAAGGTGAAAGCCAGGCATCCCGCCGCGAGGGGCCGTTGTGGAGATTAAGCAAGCTATTGCCCAGAGTCGCAGAGTGTGAACCCGTGAATCGAGTAGGCACCGGAGCGAGAATTGTCGAGTCCATGGACATTTTAGGACTCAAGACCCCGCCAAGCCGGGAATTGAACCCTGGTCCCGGGCTGACCTCTGCTTTCAGGTCTGCCTCCTCTAACCAGTGAGCCACACTTCTCCAAATACATGATATGTCATTGCACATTCTGACAGAATACCACATCAATAAGTGATTAGAGTTTACTTGATGAAATGGGAGTGCTATAGCTCCGCAACGCCATGTCTACAGTTAACATTTAGTTTATGGATTTATTTAAAATTTTTATATTGCACTTTGACAGCTGGACAGGTATTAACGTGCTTTACCCAGAACTGAAGAGTTTTACATGAACATGGGTTAGGAATGAGGGGAGAAGAGCCAGGGAGGAAGGGGAGAGCAGGGAAAGGGGTGGAACCGATGGGAAAAAAAAGAGAAGCAGCTGGATGGACAGTAAACAAAAATGTGGTGGGATATCTCTGACCGTAATGTCTGGAGATCAAGATGGAGTCATCCTGTGTGGTTCGCGCATGAGAATGATTACTGCTTGTTGCGGTACGATTTAAAAAGGTAAGTTCTAAGGCTTTTCCAGAGTGAGAGTGTGTCATAAGGCCAACATACCCACTTAGCACAAGCCTTCTTTAACCCGTTCGCTGCTGTCGCGCGAGCTACCTCCCTGGTGCTGCGCACGTCCGACGCGGCCCCACCCACCCTTTAGAACGCCCGCACCACGGCGGAAAAAACGCTGCGGTTAAGGCGTTAAAAAGAGCAAAGGTTTTATTGGCATTAGAAGAATGCTGTTTGCTCTGGACATCACAGAAGCAGTCTGCTTGGAAAGCATTACACTTTTAAGGTGCTCTACAAAACGCGAAGTAAAATGGAAATACCTATGGCTCAGTGACAATGAGAGACTCTTCATCAGGGAGCCGTGCTTGGTACACTGCAGTGTCTATTGTATTGTAATTGCATTTATATAGCGCATACTATCCCTGCCAAGTGTGCATTTGTTAGTAAAACTGGAGACTCAAGCTTCGGAGGCACAAAAAACATACTTTATATTTAACCTAAACAAGCCATAGTTTATTATTATTACGTGATAAAGAAAGAGCATTCCACAAGCAATGCTCCAAAATTATACGAGTGAAGAACTTACTCACCGGCTCCATCCATCCATCATGCATCCATCACCAATTTTTGCCGCCAATCCATCCACCCACCCATCCATCCACCATGCATCCATCAACAATTTTGTCCATCCATCCATCCATCCATCCATTCATTCATCATCCACCCAGCCATCCACCCATCAATAATTTTCACCATCCATCCCCCATCCTCCCACCATGCACCCATCAACAATTTTGTCCATCCATCCCTCCACCCATCAAGCAGCCATCAACAATTTTGTCCATCCATCCAGCCATTCATCCATCCGCCCACCCATCTCCATGCACCCACCACCAATTTTCGCCACCCATCCATCCCCCATTCACCCACCATGCATCCATCAACAATTTTGTCCGTCCATCCATCTTTCTTGCCTTCCGCCCTATCATCCATCCACCCATCCTTTCCACGCATCCACCCAACCGTTCATCCATCGATCCACCTATTTTTCATTCATCCACACTTCCATCCATACACCCACCCATTCTTCATCCGTCCATCCATTCATCCCTTCATCCATCTTGCCTTCCAGCCTATCATCCACCCACCCATCTTCCATCCATCCACCCTTCCATCCATCCTTTCATCCATCCATTAACCCATCCTTCATCCATCCGCACCCTACCATCCATCCACCCATCCTTTTCACACATTCACCCAACCGTTCATCCATCGATCCACCTATTTTTCATCCATCCAAACTTTCATCCATCCGTCCACCCATTCTTCATCCGTTCAGCCATCCATCCATCCATTCATCCATCTTGCACCCATCTAGCATCCATCCATCTTGCCTTCCACCCTATCATCCTCCCACCCATCTTCCTTTCATCCATCCATTGACCCATCCTTCATCCATCCGCACCCTACTATCCATCCACCCATCCTTTTCACAGATTCACCCAACCGTTCATCCATCGATCCACCTATTTTTCATTCATTCACACTTCCATCCATACTTCATCCGTCCATCCATTCATCCATCTTGCCTTCCACCCTACCATCCATCCATCTCCCATCCATCCACTCTTCCATCCATCCTTTCATCCATCCATTGACCCATCCTTCATCCATCCGCACCCTACCATCCATCCACCCATTTCACACATTCACCCAACCGTTCATCCATCGATCCACCTATTTTTCATTCATCAACACTTCCATCCATCCACCCATCCATTCACCCACCCATTCTTCATCCTTCCATCCATTCATCCATCTTGCCTTCCACCCTACCATCCCTCCTCCCATCTCCTATCCATCCACTCTTCCATCCATCCTTTCATCCATCCATTGACCCATCCTTCATCCATCGGCACCCTACCATCCATTCACCCATCCTTTTTACACCAATTCTCCATCCATCCATCCATCCATCTTGCACCCATATAGCATCCATGGACCCATCCATCTACTCACCCACATTACTTTCATGTTGATAAAAACGTTTGTGTGACATCGCCCTGAAATGTGTGAAGTCTTTATTTCGTTCTTGCTGTTTATTTCGTTCTTTACTCATCTTTATTTTTTACATTGTTTTTCCTTGATAAAGAGTTCACACATTATTTCAGTGCGATTTCAGTGCGATGTCACTCAAACGTTCATGCTGACAATAACGTTAAGTGTGAGTGACATCGCACTGAATCGCACCGAAATGGGTGAATTCTTTATTTTGGCATCTTTATTTATTTCATTGTTTTTCCTTGGCAATTGATATTTTGGCATTGTTTTTATTTTCATTGTTTTTCCTGGTCTTTCTTTCTTTCGCATCTTTTTTACATTGTATTTCCTTGTCTTTTTAGTGACATCGCACTGAATGTTACTGAAATGTGTGAACTCTCGCATCTTTATTTGTTTCCTTTGTAACATCCTGACATCGCACTAACATTGCGTTATCTTTATTTGTTTCAAACGAATGTTACTGAAATGGGTGAACTCTTGCATCCTGACATCGCACTAACATTGCGTTGTTGATGCCATACGTGGTGATGGCATACGATGTAAGCGACGAAGCGTTTCTGTGCCTTGCGATGTGAAGGTTAGTGTGATGTGTTAATTGCAATGTATTGTGCTCGCGAAGTGATCACTTCTTGAAATGGGTGTTCGCCCTTACAAGTGTTTACGCAGAGTATTTACTACTTGCCTTTCATAATGCAATCTCCTTTCTTCTGTCTTTGGTTCTTGAGCTCAGAGAAGTAAACAGCAGCATTGAACTTTCCCTGCATCTTGGTATTGTTCCAAGTGCTCATCAATAGACACGGGCTGGGAATGCACTGACTGGAAAGGAAGGGCAAGATTGAAATTTGCTTTTTAGGTTTCGCCTGGCCGAAGGCTGCGCTCTGCGCAGCTTTTCGGCGCAGGCGAAATCTAATGTTTACTATATGGGCTATAGGAACGTCCCCCGACTCCCATTGGCTAGCTCCATAAATGGAGGCTAGCCATTGGAAGCCGGATCTGTCCGTCAAGGCCGGACCAGATTCGGGGGCGTTCCCGCGATTTTTTCGCTCTCCGCCTCTGCGATGTCGTCATCGCGGCGATGGGCGGAGTTTCGTTTTTTTTTCTTCTGGGTTTGTTTTTGTCATTCCATGCCGACCACGGCCGCCGGAGGAAGCCCAGGTGAGTGCTTGTTAAACCATGGTCAGGACTTTTTGTCTCTCAACCTTCGCCATGTTCTGTGCCGTACACCACGGAAAGATTATTGTATTTAAATGTTTAGGGTGTTTGGAGCGCCAATCTTCATCTAGGCTCCTCAAATCGTGTACCGCCGTGTCACTCATTCGAGGAGTGTTTAACTCATCAACTTAAAACATTACACGGCCGTGCATAAGAAAGAAAGAAATGTTAGCAAAATTGTCTCCGTCTGTTTGTGAATTGTACTGACAAATGAATAAAAACAAAAATATGCACTAATTGTTAAGGTCATCCATCCGCTCTGAATTTTATCCGACTGCATGCCCTCGAAGCCCCGCCCCCCTCCCGAGACGTGGCATCGAAGTAACAGTATACTGCGTGGCTTTCTCTCGCAAGGACTTGTTTACAATACGCATGGTTGTTTTTTGCCACTGAGGGAAAAGGGCCGCACGGCCGGCAACACTGCGCGTTCTTAATGATGTTACAGTATTTTAATATCAGCCCCTCAGAAGCTGAAGTAGTCCTAACGAGGACCGCGGCAAGTAACAGTTTTCTAATTACAAGTGTGAGTGTCAATTAATTCATTTAGCTAATTATCCACTTCTTGAAGACCATGCACCAAAGAACTGTAAAAGACAGGCATATGGCGATAGATCGCGAACAAGAACACGGCGTGTGTCTATTCATCCAGTCGACTGGCCAAACCCGCGCGCTCAGCCAGCGCGCCAGAACGCCCCAGATAAATAGGTTTAGTCAGTATAATAGCTGAGGGGATACAGCTGCCGGGAGCCTTAATTACAGCATTATGCTAATCATCTCTGAAAAACATCAAAACCCATCCTTTTAACTTTGGTTTGTAAGCATACCCACAGGTCAAGCATATAAACATTTTTAATTGCGATCCGTGTTCCAAAAGAGAGCCCCCACCCCCTTTTTGAGCTGCGTATTGGACACCCCTGAAACCATCGCTCATTGTTGGAAGGCTGATGCAAACTGCAAGCCCGCTGTAAGCAGCTTAATTCACACAGTAGTGAAAAAAGACAGGGGTGAAGGTTAAGCCGTCTTGTTCCTTGTGTTTCTGCGCAGCACAGTATAAAAAAAAAAGAGAGAGAGATTGTAGAAACAATGCACCAGGATGGGAGAAGGGCAGGGCGGATGAGACAGGTCTGTGTGCTGCCAAGGTTAACTCCAGGCTTTGCTTCAAATGCACTGTTCCTTCCGAATGGAAGAAAGTTAGGCAGGTGAGAATGGGCGCGCACTGCGGCGCATGTGAAATATGCATCATTTCAAGTATTGTTAATGTGCAGAAGTGTACTCTTTAATGTAGCATACTTCTGTAGATCGAATTGCTGCTGGGCCATTTTCGTAGTCTGACCTTGAGCCGAAAACGAATGAAATACTCCAACAAGGGGACAGAAGTGCTGTGACCGCAATATTGGGCCAAGTAGCACACTCCACAGGATGCTGTACCTGATTAGAGGTCGAATTAGTAGAAAAAGAACAGAGTAGGGAGTGTGCAGAGTAGGGAGTGTGCAGAGTAGGGAGTGTGCAGAGTAGGGAGTGTGCAGAGTAGGGAGTGTGCAGAGTAGGGAGTGTGCAGAGTAGGGAGTGTGCAGAGTAGGGAGTGTGCAGAGTAGGGAGTGTGCAGAGTAGGGAGTGTGCAGAGTAGGGAGTGTGCAGAGTAGGGAGTGTGCAGAGTAGGGAGTGTGCAGAGTAGGGAGTGTGCAGAGTAGGGAGTGTGCAGAGTAGGGAGTGTGCAGAGTAGGGAGTGTGCAGAGTAGGGAGTGTGCAGAGTAGGGAGTGTGCAGAGTAGGGAGTGTGCAGAGTAGGGAGTGTGCAGAGTAGGGAGTGTGCAGAGTAGGGAGTGTGCAGAGTAGGGAGTGTGCAGAGTAGGGAGTGTGCAGAGTAGGGAGTGTGCAGAGTAGGGAGTGTGCAGAGTAGAGGGAGTGCAGAGTGACTAGGGAGTGCAGAGTGACTAGGGAGTGCAGAGTGACTAGGGAGTGCAGAGTGACTAGGGAGTGCAGAGTGACTAGGGAGTGCAGAGTGACTAGGGAGTGCAGAGTGACTAGGGAGTGCAGAGTGACTAGGGAGTGCAGAGTGACTAGGGAGTGCAGAGTGACTAGGGAGTGCAGAGTGACTAGGGAGTGCAGAGTGACTAGGGAGTGCAGAGTGACTAGGGAGTGCAGAGTGACTAGGGAGTGCAGAGTGACTAGGGAGTGCAGAGTGACTAGGGAGTGACTAGGGAGTGCAGAGTGACTAGGGAGTGACTAGGGAGTGCATAGTGACTAGGGAGTGACTAGGGAGTGCATAGTGACTAGGGAGTGACTAGGGAGTGCAGAGTGACTAGGGAGTGACTAGGGAGTGCAGAGTGACTAGGGAGTGCAGAGTGACTAGGGAGTGCAGGGTGACTGCAGAGGCTAATGGCAATGTAAATGACAATGCCATTTATTTATCTGTTTTCAAAACCAACACATAATTACAAATTTTGTCATTTACAATGCCAATAGCTCTAACTTTTCCAAAGGCGAAACCAGTGCATTGTAAATGCTTGTTGTTCTTTGCGCCTTTTAGTGTGCAGCGGAATGTCCCTAATCCAAAAGCTGCCACACTGACTGCCATCGATAGGCAAATTATTCATCAAGCGACAAGCCCCATATTAGCGCACTTTGAAGAAAAGAGTCTTTCCAAGGTATCAGAGCTGAGAAAAAAGTTTTTTTTTTTTTAAAGTAAGGATGACTGCACGAGGAGTACAAATATTGTTAAATTGCATTTGCTTGCATCTTGTGGCCACTGAAACCACATGCTTATGTGGGTTTTTGTAAAGTCAAAAAAAATATAGCAGCTGAGCATTACCTGCTTTTTTTGGCTAAAGAAAGTCATTCAGTTATCCCAGAAACTTGGGGGCTTGTGCTAATTTGCAATACTGGTGGTCACATTCCTTACCAAACTGTATGAATCGACTGTACGTTGTCACATTTCAGCTGGTTATCCCAGCCAGGTACACTGAAGGGACTCTACTTTCAGGAGATGCTAAGGCATATGCTGTTGCAAAATGTGTCTGCAAAATGCAAAGGCTTCAATTAGAACGAATGCCGAGCTCAATATCGGTAATTCCGAAATTACAAATAGCGCAGGGTTCTTTGATTCAAGGATGTAGACTTGCCATACAATTATGAGATTTTCCATCGTGAAATTACCATGGAAATAGGTGTTTTGCCAAAAATGTCATCCATGTTTTACCTGCAGAAATGTCAGCGCAAAAACCCTGAGAGTGTGGCAGTATCTCACACCTAAGAATCCCAATTGTGGTGGAACTGGGGAAAACTGTTTTTTACAGTCAGTGGTATAGCAAACTAGAAATTGAATATACACAAACATCTGGTAATTTTAGTATCTGGTGACATGTGTCTACTTTTAGGTGTTGAAGATCTGTCTGATTTGATTGCTGTGTTTTGGTTGGATGCCTAATCACCCTTTCATACTGCCACGTAGACTAAGTAAATTGACTTTGAAAGGGGCCATAATTAATTGTGTGCTTGTTTCTTTAAGAAGTAATAATAATCACTCTGTGTACTCTGAAGCATTGCACATGTATATACATACATCAACCACTCCAGGCCTCAGAGTACTGCACATGTATGCACACCCCCTTCACTCATGCACCTGTGTGTATATACCCTTCATACCACACCTTAGTGTACGTATCACTACTGAACATGTACAGATACACCATCCATTCTAGGCCTCAGTGTACTCTGAAGCATTGCACATGTATACACATACACCAGCCACTCCAGGTCTCAATCTACTCTGCAGTACTGCACATGTACACATACATCACCCATTTGCATGCATACACCCTCCATACCATGCCTTAGTGTATGTATCACTACTACACATGTACACATACACCATCTACTCCAGGCCTAGTGTACTCTGCACTTCTGCACATATATGTACATATACCACCCACTCCACGCCTCAAGGTACTCTACAGTACCGAACATGTATGCATGTATGCAGATATACCACTCACTTCTAGCCTCAGTATAATCTGCAGTACTGCACATGTATGCACATATACCATCCACTCCAGGCCTCTGTGTACTCTGCAGTACTACACGTGCATGCAGTTATGCACCTGTACCAGCCACTACAGGCATCAGTGTACTCTGTAGTGCTGCATATGTATGCACATTCATCATCCACTCTAGTCCTTTGTACTCTCCAGCACTGCACATGTATGCACATATATCAGCCAGTCCTGGTCTGTGTATTCTGCGCTCCTGCACATGTATGCTCATATCCCATCCACTCCAGGCCACACTGTACGCAATAGGTCTTAAAGTTTGAGCTTTTGGCGTTGTAAATGACAATGCCTTTTATTAATTTGTTTTTACAACCTTCAATCGGTGCACAAACACGCACTTTGAACGTATAGTCCTTGCTTACGATGAGCAAGGCTGGTAGTAAAAGAGACTGCCAGCCTTGCTTCTCATAAGCGTGGACTATAAGTACAAAGTGCTTGTTTTACGCACCGATGCAAATGAATAAAAGGCATTGTCATTTACAATGCCAATAGCTCAAACTTTAATAATCCGAGACCTATTTCATTGTAAATGCTTGTTTTTGTTGAGACCCCCGGTTCAGTGTGTAGTTGATGTATAAGATTTTGGGAATTGAACTGTGGCAGGTCTTTAAAATATCCCTTAGACCCTAATTCTCTGATTGTTTATGGTGCTCCAATCATTTACCCCAAGTGTGCTAGAAATACCCTCCCCCTTGTCAAATTAAGAAAGAAATACATGGTCATCTGTCACTCACCCTCATTATCCTCTTTGCCATTCCATCCCCTCCTAACCCAAATCCCCCCAAAAGAAATACCTGACCTTCAGCCACCCACCTATGCTACTTTCTGTAAACCCCCACCCACCTAAACTAAAAAATATTACCTGTCTTCCTGCCACCCAACCCCACGATCCCCTGCCCCAGTACCATGCCCTTCATCCTCAAAGCAATCTTCCCTGCTCTCACATTGACAGAGAAGAGTTGTCACAACGCTCACTGCAGTTCTGTGAGGACCACATATCGGCACAGCTTAATTTCTCCTCTCAGCATCGTTCTGCAGAGACCTGTGTTGAAAGAGGGAAAGCAGTTGTCATACGCACAATACTGCCTACGTACTAACATTTCCCTCAGGTCTATGGAGACACACAGGAGGCAGGTGGGGGTGGCTGAGATTGAAAACCACCATTCATTGGCTGCACTTGGGTCTTTTGATATCCACAGGGGTTTGGAATTTAACAAAATTTCTACTTGTTAATGGGGCAGGTTGCTTCATAAATCTGCTTGTCCTGTAACAAAACCCACTTGCCCCTTTGGTGCCATGTAGTGCAGCGGCAAATTATGGCAGCAATATCATTGTATAGGAGCTCTGATATAGCCTTTCTGATTATACCAGAGCAGTGTTTGAATACTTGCAATCCCCTTATGTTGCCACATTTCTGCAGAGCTACATACTGGGACTGAAGGTAGTGGTGAGCAATAGTTTCAGGGTTAGAATACCCTTATGAGTTTGTGCAAACCTACTAACTTGCACGTTATAAGGGATTTCAACAACTGTTTCTAATCTTTTCCCATACTGAGAAATTTTGGAAATTTACTCCTGAATAGGCAGATGTAAACCTTCTTCCAGAAAAAGTTGTTGGAGGCAATATGAACTTGCAAACACTCAGATTTCCGCATGAGAAAATCTACACATGCATATTTGCTAATGCAAAATGCAATTCACAAATATTTTCTAGGAGTACTATGTCTTGTCCTACTCCTGTAAATTCTTGGGAATTCACAAAATCTGTATAACTGCACTTAATGCAAGGACATATACCATGGATGCACTATTGAGACTTTCTTTATTAAATAGGCCCCTACTTTAGTCTGACATTAACCGTGACCTTTTGTGTTTATTAAAATTCTGCCTCCCTCTTTGTATCGGCTGGCTTCACTGTGTGTGACTGCATTCTGCTATTTCACAAGGAGCATATCTGCACACAGAAGTTTTGTTCAGTGCCAGTAACTATATGGAAGTGTGTGCTTTTTGAGACCAAAAAACAATGTTTTGCTTTTGCCAATGTTTGTAGACAGTAAAGCTGTCTGTCACTCAGAAGCCCAAGGTGAAACACATTCATATTATTGATTTCTACCCATATATACGTTTATATTTGTTAGCGCTGTCAGCCTTGAGGTGGTCTTCGCCTAAATGTTTCAATCTTCAGCTTCCCATTTTTGCTGATCTTTTTGTTGGCCTTAGGACTCTGTGCACTTTACCACTGCTGACCAGTGCTAAAGTGCTTGTTGTCGCTCCTTTAAACATTGTAAAATTGGCACATTTAATTTACTTGTAATTCCCTCGTAAAGTGGTACTACGTGTGCCCAGGGCCTGTAAATTAAATGCACTTCTTGTGTCATTCACTTGAAAAGCCCTTTAAACATGTCTCAAGCCTGCCATTGTAGCATGTGTGGGCAGTTTTAAACTACCATTTCGACCTGAAAAAATTAACTTTTGCCTGGCATAAATGTATGTCACCCTTAGGGTAGGCCCTACACAGCCCAGAGGACAGGGTTCAGTGTATTTCAATTGTTGAACATGTTTTTTTGAAAAGGTTTACATGTCTTGGTAGTGAAAAACGCTTTCATTTGTTTTTCACTACTGTAAGTTCTACTTATCCCACAGAGTACGTTTGGGTTACATTAGTACATTTAATACTTGTTTTCAATTCGGAGGAAGTAGGAATATTTAGTTTGGTGTATAAAGAATTGTAATTTAAAACCCTCTTTAATGGTTACGTTGGATTTTAAATCACAATTTTGACATTACCCCTTTTAGAAAGTTGCCATATTCTTGTCCTAACTATTGGGGGCCTTTGGCCTGTAACCTGGGTCACATGACTATGTGTAACTAGCAGTTGGTCTTTGTGTATTCCTCCCAGACAGTGAGACAAGGGGGGAATGAATGTTGTCAGGATGGGCCATCTCTGTCTGGAAGAGAAGTAGGAACTGTCACCTACCATACTTGTGCTAATAGACTCTGCTGCAGCACACTCATAAAGGGTTTCACAGTAGTCTTCGTGCCCCCAGACAAGCTGGGGCCCACACAGGGAGGAAGGAAATTCCAGACACCTCTGGGAAGGGAAGACTTTTAGAAGTTCCTCCCACCTATGGTGGCTGATGGTAAGTACAGGATATCGCCACTGATAGAAAAAGAGGGGTTGAGGGAAAATGCAAAACATATGGTGGTATCTTTTGGCGAGAGAGAGCTAGATGGATATACATTTTAGAGAATAAGGAAGAGTCTGCGACAATGGAGGGAGGTGAGGAGGACAGAAGGCGTAAATGGTTAGCATTATCTCTCGCTGATAATTTCCCTCTGGGAAATGTGAGTCTGTCGTTTAGCTAGTAGTGTGTTAAAACTGGTTTCTTGGGACATAGCAGATTTTCTGAAATATCAAAATATATTCGCATTCTTGAAAAACCTGCAGGTGGATATTATCTGCGTCCAAGAAGCATGGCAGACCACACATATAAATTTAGATAATTGCTATGTTTTTAGTAGAAGTCCCCCCTCCCCCCCCAAAACCGGGGGGAGCTATATTTTTAAGTAATAAGTATAACTGGTTGTATAAATACTTTGAACACACAAGCAACCATTTTTAAGAAATACAAATTAGTTGATTCTCGGAGTCTGATATGAAGGGTTCTTAACAAATTGTGAATGTTTATATTCCGCTAGATTGCTTGTATTCTACTTGGATAATATACATTTTTTTTATAAACGAAACATTGGAACAGGGAAATTGCTGTAAGTTATTGTAGTAGGTTTTTCTTTAAAAAAAAAAAGCTTTATTTGTCATGATTCACATATACTGCAGAGCTCCGAAGCCCCTAAGACGGCTGCATACATCCAAATCACAATAGGCAATGACCATGACTTTTATATTAAAGAAAGCAACAAAAACACCCTCCCCTGACTCATTCACACACCCCCTGAAACACGTAGCGGGACACTGGAAACACATACAACCCCCCCTGCAAGGTCCCATCTTCTTCACACACATTAGTCAACCTGAGGGCCACCTCTCTCTGCCCGCGGATTTAAGTCTAGTCCCCGATAATCTGCCCATCGTTTCCATATCTTATATTGTTTACGGGGACACCCCCTGGCAGTAAAGATCGCAGTTCTAGGCCCTTGCAGAAATCTACCCCATTCCTCCAGGCGGTCAGTGACAGAGCTTGGAGCGCCTTCCACGCCCGCGCTATATCCCTCTTTGCCAAGGTGAGACTAAGCAACAATAGATGTCGCTTATATCTATTGCCTCCCACCCTACATGTAGCAGCGCCAGACGCGGCGAGCAAGGAAGCTCCCAACCCAGCACCTCTGATAGGCAGGAGAATACCCCACCCCAGAACCTGTGTAAAGACGGACAGCTCCAGACCGTGTGTAAACAGGTGCCCTCTTCTGAGCCACATCGGAGACATTCGGGGGAAGCAATCATTCCTGCTCTCAACAATGGCACCCTAGTGAAATACACCCGATGGAGGTATTTAAATTGAATCAGGCGCAATCGCGTGGCTATTGCTGCCCCCTGCGGACTCGCCTCGGCAAATTTATCACGCAGGTCTTGAAATGATTTGAGCGATACGTCTGACATCACAACCCCCAGAACCGCAATACCAATGGAATCCCAGCCCCTAAAACCCTTGTAGGGCAGCAAGCTGGGGCCAACGTCCATTGCCCCAAAGAGGAGTCTCTCTAGTCAGAACATTCCACCACCCCATCCTGCGCTGGGCCTGCCTCCATACATAAAACACCACCTGCGTAGCTGGGGTCAGGGTCTTCCGTAGCGGTGCAGAATACAATAACGTATGTAAAGAGTGACTACACATGAGCTGCCGCTCAACCGCATAACCCGGATCATTTCTATCTCCGTACCACCATTCGTTCAGCACTAGCAGGTGTGCGGCTTGGTAGTATGAGAGAACATCCGATGTTGCCAATCCCCCCCGTGTACGTAGAAAGGAAGCATGTGCGCAGAGCCACCCTGACAGCTCCTCCCCCCCCCCATAGAAACCCGCCCAGTGCCGAGTTAACCTGCCGAAACCATAGGGGTGGAATCTGGTAGGGATGGTTTTGTAACTGATAAAGAAGACGAGGGAGCGCCACCATCTTAAAAATAGCCGACCGTCCGTAAATCGTCAAGGGCATTCGCGACCACACCTTTAGATCTTCTTTAGTACGATCCCAGACCGAGACCAGATTACGCTCCCTAGCCTCCGCCGGGACATCGGATAGATAGACCCCCAGGTACTTCATCCCCCCCCCCGTCGCCATATGTAAGACCGATGCCCATTCCCCCACCCCAGACTTACTCCCCAGGACCCAGAGTGTGGATTTACGTGGATTCATATACAGCACCGAGGTCTCGCCGAAAATCTGGAGAATGCGCAGCAGTCGCGGCCCCGATCTATCCAAATCTGTAAGAAAGAACAACACATCGTCCGCATACAATGCTATCTTATCGGTTTGTCCTGGTGCCCATTGGAACCCTTTAAGTTGTGCATCTATTCGCACCCAGGCGAGCGCAAATAGGTAGTGGGAAAGGGGGCAGCCCTGCCGGGTACCTCTCTGGATCAGAAAGGAACAAGAGATCGCCGCCGCCCCTCCTCCCCCGCACTGAGGCTGTTATGGTAGTATACAACAGCTGCAGGTAAGCAAGGAACCGCGGTCCCAGATTGGGCCTCCGCAACAAGGCAGACAAGTATACCCAACTCAGGGAATCGAAGGCCCTGTCCATGTCTGCCAGCAAAAACGCCGCCGGCTCCCCTAGCCGCCCATGGGCAGATACAGCCACCTGCGCACGCCTAATATTATGGCGGGTCACCCTCTGAGGCATGAAGCCCACCTGGTCCGGATGGACTAGAGTTGTGATATGTGGTTTAAGTCGGTTAGCCAAAGCCTTGGCCAAGACCTTTGCCTCGATATTGAGGAGAGAGATAGGGCGATACGATGCATGCTGTTCCGGAGGCCTACCTGGTTTGTGAAATACCATTATCTCCGCATGTCACCAGTCTTAGGGAAGCAATCCACCCTCCCGCGCCTCCTCCACCACCGGTCGAAAGTGTGGGGCCAACTGCGTAAAAAACCTTTTGAAAAATTCGCAGGGAAACCCATTCGGACACTGAGCCTTCCCCGGATTCAATTCTCCCAGAGCCACACAGAGTTCCACATCCGATAGGGGCCGTTCCAATTGCTCATGTACCTTATCCGAAACCGTCTTAGTTGTGAGATCGTCTATAGATTTCGTGATAACCGCTTCCTCCAGGCACTCTTTGGGAGAGTATAAGTCCTCAAAGTACGCTGCAAAGCTCGCAGCCATGGCAGAGGGTTCTAAAATTGGCTCCCCCACCGGGTTTACGACCCGTGGTAACGGCTGGGCATGAAACGTGCCTTGGCACAGACGATGTAGCATTTTACTCGATTTGTCCCCCCATTGACAGACCCTACTGCGCGTTGCAAGCCACGCCTGACAAGCCTCATCCAGCAAGAGAGCGGTGTACTGCTGTTGAGCCAGTACCAGCTGTCTCCTGGTCGGTCCCCTTTCACCTCCCTGCCCATTCGCTCCAACGCCTCCATATCCGCCTCCCTACGTACCAGGTCCCTCTGCTTCTCCCTCCTCGCGGCCACACACCACGAGATATCCACCCCCTCAACATGGGTTTCATCGCTTCCCATAACACAGCCGGCGACTCGACTGATCCTACATTCACTACCAGGTAGTTATCTATCTCCTTGGCCAAATGTTCCCTATATTCCTCTTTCTGCAGCTGCCACCCCGACATGCGCCATCTAAGGGGGTGCCTCCCTGGGCCAATCCGGTCCTTAAGTGCAACTGGCAAATGATCAGACAGGGCTCTAGGCAGAATGCGTGCTGACCTTGCCCTGTGGACCATCCTCCTAGGGAGAAATATGTAATCCAGTCTCGAGAAGGAGTCATGTGTCGAGGAAAAGTATGTGTATTTCCTGCAAGGACCCTGAAAGTGTCTCCAGACATCAGTCCAGTCTAGCCCGGCAACCAGGGAATGCAACTTGGTGGGGGTACATCCTACACCCGCCACCCCTTCACTCCTCCATCTATCCCAGTCCATAACGTCATTCCAGTCGCCCCCTACGAAGGAGAGCACATCTGGCATGTCCCCCCATAGTGTAAGTAGCCGTTCCACTAGAGACCACTGTAATGGCGGCAGTGCATATACACTGCCCAGGATCACCACCTCTCCCCGAGCTTGCCCTGTACAAACACATACCGTCCCTGCGTGTCCGACAATGTTCTCTTGTGCTCAAACTGGACCCTGCGATTAATCCATACAGCCACTCCACGCGAGCCTCTCACGAACCCCGAGTGAAACACCTGGACATAACCATAACGTTGGAGGCATAAAGCTTTGGTACCTACAAGGTGTGTCTCCTGAAGCAGGAGCACATCGGCCCCAGCCCTCTTAGTATACTGAAAAAGAGCTCCCCGCTTAACCATATCTAAGGCCCCCCTGACATTCTAACTGGCCACATGTATGGACCCAGGGGTCATCCGACATTCCACTTCTGTTCCAGGCATGGCAAAAGAACAGACATTCTTGCAACATAATTGTATGTCTCCCAGGCTACTACCATAGTTCCTGTCAATGGATGTGAATGCGCAGTCAAACAATCTGAACGAACCCCCTCCCCCTCCCCTACCCCCCTCCACCCCCCGCCCCATACCTCCCAAACGTGGAAGCATTGTTGCGGTCAGATAGGAACCTAATCCCCAACAGGGGGATCGGTACCAACCCTTCCAATGGATCCCCAACTGACCACCCATACCCCGTTGGGCCTCACCCCTACCCGCCCACCACCACGTGGCCGGGTACCCAGCCCCTCCCACATGTGCCCCTTCGAACAACAGGGTTAAACCACAAGAGTAACAGTCCCCTGAACTCCGGTTGATCAATCCGCTGAAGCCTGTCTCTCCGGAGACCTGTCATCTCGCCGGAGGGCCGAGCCAGAACGCGACCGCCGCCTAGACCATGATCTTCCACCTCCCCGCCGCTGATCCTGTTGGCCCTTCCGCGCCGCCTCATTAGAGGACGAGTCCGAGTCTCGGCCGGGTGGCGTGTGCACCCGCACAGTTTCATCTGTCCATGTAAAGACCTCCTCTGGTGTATCGAAGAGCAAAGTGCGAGACCGATAGATCACTCTCAGGCGGGCTGGATACAGCAGCACATACTGGATCTTCAATTGTCGAAGTCGAGCCTTGGCCGCTAGGAAGGATTGCCTCTGCTGCTGCACCAGATGCGTGTAGTCCGGAAAAATTAGAATCTTGGCGTTATCGCAAGTAAGAGCCTCCTTAGCCCTGGCCTGCTTCAGTATTGTATCGCGATCCATATAGTTCAAGAACTTGACGATAATCGGCCGGGGACGCGCCCCCTGACGGAGCTTCTGCATGAGGGCCCTGTGTGCGCGCTCCACCACAAACATCGGGAAAGGGTTTCTGGGGGGAGCCAGCCCTCCAGCCACCGTGTCAGAATGCGCTCCACGCTATCTACCTCGCAACCCTCTGGAAATCCAACGAAGCGGAGATTATTGCGCCGGACCCTCCCTTCAGCGTCCTCGCCCACAGCGCCAGCCCCTTCTGGATCTTCTCCATTGCCGCCACCTTCTTTTTAAGGGTCGTAACGTCATCTTCTACCCCCGATATGCGGGCCTCAGTCCCTGCTATTCGATCGACGGCGTTGCGCAGATCCTGCCGCAATAGCATGACATTGGATCCGATAGCCCCGATCTCCACATGCAACATGTCTCGAGATTGAGTGATGGCGGCCATTAGCGCCGCATTGTCCGGCACCTTGCTCTGCGACCCCGCTGCCCCTGCAGCCGCGCCCGTTCCAGTAAATTTATCCAGAGTGCCCTGCTTGGTAGAGCCCCCGCTGCCTTTTTCCCGTGTCATGGTCACAGGGGGTGTCCTGCCACCTGATCCTCAAGAACGGCTGTCAACACAGTGGAGCACCGACACACCCCAGCGCCCAATCCACTGGCCCAAAGCAGGATCTGTCCCTCTCCAAACCTACTTGCAGGTGACCACCTCTTCAAGGCTAGCCCCAACGTCTACCAGTACTCCTCCACCTTCACTCCAGGGGCCCTGAGCATCCACTCCGGGGCCCGACCTGACCACCGACTAGCGCCACTGATCCCGTCTCCTCCCAGACTCGGCTGACGTCCCCAAGCCCCGCAGGACCCAAGTAAATCACAGTCAATATGAAGGGAGGCCGGCGTCGGACCACCTGTCCACTTCCTGGGGGCTACACCACTCTGCTCCGCGGCTGGGCCTCGGGGCACCAGTCACACTGCATGCCCGGGAACCCGGCCAGCAACCCACAGCACAGGGCGAAAGACCGGGCGTCCAGGACCAGGAGGACCCCGCGTCAACTTCACAACACCACTAGTGAGTCCTGTGCATCAATGTCCTTGAGCTGTGCCACACCGCCCTCCACCGTACCTGGGGAGCAGCCTGTCCAATACCTCCATAAGTCACTCTCTGCAGGCGTCTTCCAAAATGTCGGCACGGGCCCCCACCCCCCAGGGACCGTGAGTGCTGCCTCACCTCCACAACTACTGCTACCTCCAGTCCAGTTGAAGGGCAGAAGGTCCCTGCCGGGGACCGCAGGAGCTCACTCCCCAGGATTAGTGCCAGTGCCCCAGGGCCTGTGTCCAGCTCCCAGATTAGCGCTGCCGCCCACCGCTGTCCAGAGGCTCCGCGAGATGGCCGCTGGCAATCTCCCGCCGTCAGACCCCAGGGGGGGGGGGGGGTGGCCACAGGTGTCACAGTCCAGGCCCGCCGCCGGCTCCAATTTCGGCCCCGCAGCGATGATGTACTGTCCCCCGTCGTCCGCTTCACCTCCGCCGATCACAGCGCACCACAGGCCCCTCGCGGACCGGGCAAGGCACCGGAGCCCTCAGTTCCCCACGGGCCGTCCCCGCATCAGGCCACCTCCAAGCGCGGCACTTCAGTCGCCCCCTCGGCGCTTCTTCCAGCTCCTCCACTCACCGCAAAAGTTTGCCGGGACGACTGTTGGTCCGTCGGCACAGAGGGGGTGGGGAGAGAATCCAGCGTGCAGAGGAACCGCGGTCACAGCACCTCCGCCGCACCGCCCCTCAGGCCTCTTCCCGGGCCAGGCGAATCACCGGAGTCCCTGGCTTCTTCCGGGCCGTCACCACACCAGGCCGCTCCCTCATGCGGCGCTCCAGTCTCCCCCCAGCGCCTCCTCCAGCTCCCGGAGTCACAGGAACTATCGCCAGGACGTGAACAAATCCTTCGTCACAGGGCTCAGCAATGTCTTTTGTCCGAAGGGCAGGAGATTGTACAGGATATTTTAGGGCTGGCCGGAGCGCTCTCAAGCCGCGTCTGCCATCTTCGCTGGCCAAGCCACGCCCCCGTAGTAGGTAATTTTAATGCCAACATTTCCAATCTAACCTTAAGTGCGTTTGCAGCCCAGAGTAGAGGAAAAAGTCCAAAATGTTCCTCCAGCAATGTTCCCTGAAAAGAAAGACTGATGAAACAAGCATTTGCAATGCAATAGGTCTCGCATTAGGAAAGTTTGAGCTATTGATATTGTAAATGACAAATTTGTTATTTATGTGTTGGTTTTGAAAATAGCGAAATTAATAGCTTTGTTATTTACAAGGCCAATTGTTATAACTTTCGCAAATGTGACACTTATAGCATTTGTAATGCAATATGTGTTGTATTTGTAACTTAGATGTATTGATATTACAAATAACAATGGCTTTTAATTTTTTTAAATAATTAATACTTTAATAAAAGTTATTGTAATTTATAATGGCAATAGCTTAAACTTTTGTAAATAACTTTTGTGAAGATTATGTTCAGTGTATTTTATTGTGACGAAAATCGAATAACAGAAGTGAAATATTAACATCTTTGTGACATTTGTAATAAAGCTTGAAACATTGATAGAACATATTTGAACCAATTGTTTTTGAATGGTTGCACGTTGCGGGCGTTCTAAAGGGTGGGCGGGGCTGCGTTGGCCGTTGGCCGTCGGCAGCACTGGGGAGGGAGTGCTCGCGAGCACGGAAGGGGTTAAACAAAAAATACCCCATGCACACTCAGAGGGAGTTATTTTCCGCTCCGCTATATGTAGAGATGCGATCAGTTTGTGTACAACCAAATAATGACTTGGTGTGTCTGCCTGCCCAGTGGAGGGAATTCCCAAGCCCTAAAACCTTTTGTGATCACAGTCAGATGATTGTCAAGTAATGTATCATGAAGTTTACAAAGTCTGTGCTGTATGTAGGACACACATCGTCCAGTCTGGAAGGCCCTCCAGAACAATAGCATCACATTTAACAAATATGCTAGCAGTAGTCCACAGAAAACGGTGAAATGTTATGTTGCACAATTTAGGAGAGGGATGTCTGTCTTAACAAGATCGCGGCCAAATTCCTTTCAAATGGGTTCAGACTGAGGCTGACGGAAAACAATTGGATCATGACCGCATGATCCAATTCTTTTCCGTCAGCCTCAGTCTGAACCCATTTGAAAGGAATTTGGCCGCGATCTTGTTAAAAGACAGACATCCCTCTCCTAAATTGTGCAACATAAAATTTCACTGTTTTCTGTGGACTACTGCTGGCATATTTGTTAAATCTGATGCTATTGCTATCTAAGCACATCTTTTTTTAAAGAGTTAAATACAGAATGAAGTGTGTTTTTTTGATGTGGTTCACGGTGATCTCATCCGACTCATTGAACACCTGTGGAAGCTGAATGAGATGTGTTTAGTCATATAACAGACTCGCATTCAGAAGCTTATTATGAGTTTTAGGGAGGGAGAAACACCATGGCCCAGCTAGTGCGCTTTTAAGAGCTGTATATAATTGGAAGGTATAGCTTGATGTGCCCTACTAGTCTCTTTCGCTCCTGGAATGTATCCTACCATTGCCCTCCGGGTAACAAATGGAGTTGCTACTGTGTATTGTATTGCCACTTTGAATTAGGGTGATGCAGTAACAGAGAAATGTGTGTTAATCTGGGGTTCGCACCTTTAAGTTTTTTCATTCACATTTTGAATAATGGAGCATTACTGCATCGCCTACCCTTCCTGCAGTTTCTCTTGCACTTTCTCCGCCGCACCAGTCCCTTTTCTATGTCGGCGCTGCACTGAAGGACACAGTCAGCGGCTGGATCTGACATCACCTCCCCGGGCGCCGCAGCTTGCAGCGTTAGTGTGAGCACTGGGGCAGGGCCACGAACTTGGTGCCACGTCAGGGCTAAAGCTGGGGCGGCGGAACACCGACATGAACCCGGCACACCACGAGCATCCGTGAGAGCCGCAGCCGCAGCCATGGAAGCCCGCTACAATCTGAAGAGCCCTGGTAAGGATAAGCAACGCCCCTCCCTCTCGCTCATTGTGAGCCTGGCAGAGGGCAGCTGCCCGTGTCACCCAACCACCGTGTGTGTGTGTGTGTGTGTGTGTGTGGGGGGGAGGTTAGAGGGCGGCGGCGGCGTGTGTATGCGTGCGTGTCTGTGTGTGTGCAGGGGGGTGGGGGCGGCAGCGTGTGTGTGTGCGCGTGCCTGTGTGTGTGTGTGTGTGTGTGTGTGCATGCAGAGGGGTGGGGGCTGGCTGTGTCTGTGTGTGTGCGCCGTTAATGCATGCGAGCGAAGCGAAAGCAGGGGCTGTGAGTTCGTCTGTGCAAGCGCGGCTCAGAAGCGCGCTCCCGCGGTCAAAACTGAGACTGCAAAAGCGCGCGTCTGACTCGTGTCTACATTCCCAAAAACGGCTCACAATAGTTGTCGAAGCAGACAGCAATCAATGCTTCTCATTGAATGCAGGTCTGCTCGACCTAAAAAGCACATTTGGTAAGCGACCACTAAAATATCACGTCGGGAGGTTCCCTAGGAGATGTGCACAGTGTACATTACGCCCCCTAAACTAACCCCACACCCCTTCCCTGTCGCAATTCAGCACACTCAAGCAATCTCTAAATAAATTCACCTTTTAGAATGAGGTTCGGAAAAACGAATTTATCTTCTTTAGGTACACACCAAAATTGCACTCACCGAGGGGAGAGTAAGAATATTTAAGAGACTCATATCCCCTCGTACAGCGAAATTCTCTACCGCAAAAAAGAAACTACATTTAAAGTGCCCGCTCTGTGGTACTTACTAAGCCCGGCTTCCAGCGCCTGCTCGTTGTCCCACATGGCCCACTCGATCTGCCCCATGGCTGCCTGCGGATCTCGTCCTCCTCCCTGGGTCGGGTGTTTGTCCGGCTGCTCAGCTGTGGACCTCGGTGCAGTGGCCACTGCCTTCCCCAGATGTGTCTGCAGCTCACCGGGTTGAGTGGTGACTTTGTTAGCTCCACGTGGCCCGCCCCCTCTGGGGAGTTGTCAGTTCCTGCCCCGCCCCCCGCAGGCCGAGCCCCGCCTCCTAGTCGTGTTACTTAGGGCAGCACCTGCTGCAATTTGGGATTTCCCTGACCTACTTCCTCCTCTGCGGAGCTGACAGGCGGGGGGCGTGGCGACAAGTTCATTTATTCATGCAGGTATCCCGCGTCGAGCCGAGGTGACGATTGTCGGCCTCCTCGCGGGGATTCCGCTGATAAACTTACCATCACAGCAAACAATAGGCTGTAGCGCAATGACACGCACAGTTTAATTGCTTTGGAAAAACCAAGTGCTGAGTAGTAGTAGCGGTTTTTCTGAAAATGTAGTCCCCTGTTCCTCAACACTCGTAGGAATGAAGAATTAATTAATATAGAACATCCCGGACGTCTAAGCACTTTGCCGACTACAAAGTTTTCTTTCCTACCCCAACTACTCTAACTTTTTTTCCCGAGCTCTCTCTGACCCTTGCTCCCTACGACCCACAACGTTCAATTCCATGCGTTTCTTGCTCCGTAATACACACACGTATTCACACCTGTAAACAAGCAGAGCGGGCGGATTAATTTCCTAGCTGCGTGGCTCCATTTAGACAATTAAAAAAGCTGTGCCGGCTCGAGCCCTTGCTCCTTGCCAAAGACAATCGCTGGCAGTAGCTCATTCCTCTCCCATGAACTGATTCCAGCTCCTTCCTAAGCCGGGCAAAAGTTCAGAAATAAGTGTCCTGGTCAAGATGCGGTCACTTGTTCCGACTGATCTCGAGAGCTGCGCGCGGCCCCGAGGCGCGCTCCACGTAGTCTGGAACAATCAACGATGACCTGTCACCGGTGTTTAACTTAAAAACAAAACAAGCCAGCAACAAAACAAAAACAAGCCGTGAGCGTGCGCATCCCGAAACCGGAAGTTCGGGAGCGTCACGCCTGTCGTGGGGCGGAACTTCCGTCTTCCGCGAAGGCCGCGGAGTGGATGGCCCAGGAGCAGTCGTGACGCACAGCAGAAGTCAGGAGTGGTGGCTGAGGCCGCTGACGCGGTAAGTGGGGCGGGGTGGGGGGCGGCGGCGTTATGTGTGTCTGTGTGCGCGTGTGTGTATGCCTGCGTGTGTGTGTTTGCCTGCATGTGTGCCTGCGCGCGTGTGTGTGTGTGTGCTTGTTTGTATGTGTGTGCGCATGCGTGAGTGTGGCTGTGTGAGTGTGTTTGCGCATGGGAATATGAGGCACGAGAGGGGCACGGCGCCGTGCGCGCCCACGAGGTGAAATCTGCGCTCGTGCCCCTCTCGTGTCCACATTCCCAAATACGGCTGACAATAGGTCTAGAAGCAGACAACAGCAATCAATGCTTCGCATTGAATGCAGGTCTGCTCGACCTAAAAAGGATTAGTTTTATTAGATTGACTAAGAAAAGACTTATACCTGATATTGAGTAGTCGAGTATGGGAAGATCGTCCAGCAAAATATGCTCAATGAGTGAGGAATACAGGGTAATTCATTTACTATATAATTGCCTCCGATCCACCTTTTGACATGGTTATGGATTCAAATGTAATTGCAACTGCATATAGTGATCACTAGGCTATCGCACTTAGGACAATTTGTTTTGCAATGGGGGCCTCCTGGAATTATACAGGAGAAACAATAGCTCTTGATGAGCCTAATGGTAGAATACATTGATCTGTCGGTGCCTTTAGTGACAGCAGTAAAGAAGAGTGCAGTAGAGGTGGGAGATCTTATCCTGAAGTATAAGCAAATTATGAAACAGTTTGTGGAAAGGACAATAAGGTAATACAGCTCCAATAGAGATATTGGAAGGGTAGGTCTCATAAACCTAGCGATTAATAGGTTACTCAGAATGCAATTTCTTTGTTATTCACATTAAAGGGAAAACAGATTGCCCTCTGGAGAAGGAGAAGCGTTAGATTAAAACCATCTTTAAAAGAGCAGGAAAGCAATTTTAATGGCTTGCCATAAGCTGCCTATAATAAAGATGTTAGAAGATTTTGAGAGCTTATCTCGGATGGTTTTGTGACAGCAAGACAAAAGCAAGGCACAGAGTGGGTCATAGATTTTCCTCTTACCTTAGGTGAGTATTTCGTTTTTTGGGGCATTCAAATTGAGGTGGCTCCATGTCATCAGCCCATAGGCAATTGAAGATGTTTGATGTTACAATGTCCTTTGGATTTTCCAATTTCAGAAATATATGAAGTCAAGTGAAGGCAAAACCATTGATCGGATCTGATAGTGGTTTCATATAGATGTTGAAAAGCATTGGTGAGATGATTGAACCTTGAGGGACTCATACTTTTATGCTGTATGGTTTAGAAAAGAAAGTTGGAGTATGTATCATATTTGTTATGTTATGTAGGTACGATGTGATCCAAGTGGGAAGTGGAGAGAAGGGAGACTGCCTATTGGGTTTTCGGGCAGTAAAGTTTTGTAAATGATGGGTGGAATTGCACAAAATTCACAAACTTTTGCATTATAATTTTCTGAAATAGACAAAAGTACAGTTTAACACCAAAAATGCTAACACATAGCTCTAAACAAGCACTCGATTTTATTTTTTTTGTGTGACTAAAGGTGGATATTTGCTGACTTGGTCTACTGGTTGCTCTGGTGTGAGAGTAGAATGGAGTGTGAAGCTGAGCAATTTTACAGTATCAGAAAGAGGGTGGGAAGAATACATTCTCCGATTTTTATGTGGTCCAGTATTGATGGGTCAAATATATTCCTGTGAGAGGGTACAAAATAGAGCATGGGTCTCCAACCTTTTCTGTATTGAGAGCTACTTATGTTCAATGCAACGCATTGAGAGCCTCTAATATTATTAGTGTTGTATAATCCACATTTTTTTATAGGTATATTAATTCAACCAAGCAAAAGCTTTTCAATTTACTAAGCTGGGGTGCACAAATGTGAGCTACTCCGAGGTAGCTGGTGAGCTAATGGTTGGAGACCCCTGAAATAAAGGAAAGACATTTTTTTGCAAGTTTGAGCAAGAGAAAATTCTCTTCTATCAATACATGCAGCCTGTCCAGACTATACAAGATTCTGCTCCTCTTACTTGTTACGCAACAACCCCGGTGGAGCTGGTGGCCTACTACCCAGGTCATGTGCAAGTCCATCTTACTCATTCCCTAGTGGTACATTTTGCATCGGAATCACATAATTTTTCAAGGCAAAAACAGTTCCCTATGATTTGTATATACTTTGCCTATCAGACTCCCACATTGGTGGGAAGAATAATCACTGTAGGACTTTTATTGAAGGATAGAGAGAAGATTCGCCCTCATTGTTAAGTAGACCAGCGTAGACAACGGAAGTCCCAGTGAGGATGAATTAGGAGATCAAAGGAGCGAGGAAAAGGGAAACTATCTATCAGTGCTCCTGTTCTATCTCTGAGGACTGCATCAACATAAAATCTAAAAGGTGAGCCCATTGTGAAAAACAGCTTGACCAAGGACCCACCATTCCTTTTGCCAACTCAGGCTTTCAAGAAGATTCCCCCTCCTTCCAGATGATCATCAGACTGCAGGCGTATGTCAGGTAATATCCTTCTTTCTCATGGACTTCTTTTAGATTAAGGACTGAAATGTATTCTCTGAATTTGACATGCCTCCTGTCAATTTCATTGGTTGACGGCATAAAAACGTTAAAGTTCTGAGTAGAGGTTCGAATAAAAAAATGTTCCCTTACTGCCTACTTGAACTTCCACTGAGTGATTTGAAATCCTTCACCCATTGGGTCCAGGCTTTTTGCAGCCAGCAATATAGTGTTTTCCTGGCACCTGCTTCTGCTAAAGCGACTGCTCCAATATTGAAGAAAACTATAGGCCACCAGTAGAAAGCCCATTGTTCCCCAGGAAGGATTCTTCTCCTTACTCGGTCATTGTTTATGTTTATATGTCAAGAAATATCATGCCACTGCTCCATTTTCAGTTCACCTTCAGACAAGCAGAGTAAAAGGTAGGACTCTTAGCAAAAAATAATGTAGCATTTCCAGAACGATATGAGGGCCACCAGTACAAGATTCTCCTATCTTGCTTCAAGTCTGCAACTTTGTTGAAGTGCATGGCTGTAGTATCTGATCATATAACAAAGCAGAAGACTTTGTCCATTAGTATTTAATGCCTGATTCATCAGAGCTTCAACATCCGAACAAGCTTGTTAGTATTTTTAGCTAACAGTCACTCAATCAGTTGGGATTGCAGGTCTGTCAAGTGAAATCAACATTCTCCCCAGGAAAGTTCTTAAACTATTTGAGTGCAGTATTACATACCCAAAAAGCAAAATAGTATACTTTAGAGGAGAGACTATTAGCTATCCATCTGAACTGTTGTAATCTTCTGAAAACAAACTGACAGTTGGGTAGACCTCACCCCTTCTTGACTCAGTGGCTTTCTGCATTTTCTTAGTGGTGAAGGCTCACCTCCACGCAAACCTTTACAACAATGCCTGGGAGAATAGTGATGCCAGTTTTCAGACAAATGGGAAGACAAACTCATCCTGTGCATGCATCCCATTTCCTCCTGTGATAGTGCGATCTTCATACTCTTTTTGGAATGAATTTCCATCAGAATGTCCTGTCTTAAATGACTGACACCTCTAAGTTCTCATATAGCTCAGTTGCAAATTCAGGGGACTTGGTGCACAAAGGAATAACACTCTTCTGAAGCTAAGGTCTGTACATCGAGCCATGAAAGCTTTCCTTCCTACTTTCAAGACTTGGTGCTTGATTCTTCAGATGGGCATCATAACAACTGTACATTATCTGAACAAACAAGGGTGTACGAGATACAGAAGACTGTCTCAAGAAGCTTAACCCATCTGGAATTAGTTGATTGCCATAAACATAAGGCTTGCTCCAATTAATCTTTCAGTATTCAAACATCATGCTGATTCCCTGAACTGACATTTCAGGAGAGCCACATGTGAGTTTTGAACTATCCCATTATAGACCAGATCTTCTCCCACTGACGTTTTACTTAATTGGATCACTTCCAAAGTGCACACAAGAAAACCCAGACTTTACTTTGTGATTCTACCAACCCGAACCAAGGGAAATGCCCTACGAGGTAACTGGGTGTGTAATTTCTCTAGCCCATTTCCACTGATTCTCACCTGCTAACAGTGATCATCATCAAGCTAACTCCCTCAGGGGCTGGAGTAAATCTGTAGAGTGGCCACAACATTGGTGGTTCACATTCCTCATTCACCTGTTGTTGCATCCAATAGCCGGTTGCCATGCAGTCTGGATCATTGAGGTTCAGGGGCCAGATTCTCCATCCCAACATCCATCTTAAAATTTTACAGCCTGGATTCTGTCCTCCTAAGGTATGGGCACTCAAACCTCCAACAAGATTGTTTGGATATTCTAAAAGAATCCAAACAACCATCCACAAAAGCCTCATACTCCTTGTGATTTGAGAGATTTTGCATTCGGTGTATGCAGAACTTTACCCCTACTACTTATCAAGAAGCTCTGTTTGTGCATCTTCTAATACCACTACTTATCAAGAAGGAGCTCTGTTAGTGTATCTTCTTTTGGCCTAATCTGTTCAGTTAAAGTCAATCTCACAGCTGTTACCACCTACAGAAAATGTCCTTCACAAATCACTACTGTTCAAAATCCTAATTAAGGACTTCCTTGTAGGCATTACTTTTTGCTCTAGAGAAAGACTCCTCTGTAGAAACAGAATATTTTCGGGGGTCCTCCGCTTAGGCCAATTTTCGAAGCTGCTTTCCTTGTAGCTGTAACCTTGCATGCATGGTTCGAGAGATCCAGGCATGGTGCGAGAGATCCAGGCATGGTGCTCCCTTGAACCATAAGCTGTGTTCCAAAACAACAAAGTTGGTCAGATGAAATCAAATTTTAGATTTGTGGACATTTCACTGCATGGCAAACAAACTGTCTCTCAAAGCTGGTGTTTGCCCAGCGAGACTGCTGATTTAAAAAAAAATATTTTATTTTAAATGCGGTCCCCCCCACCACCCTCCTATCAGGCATTTCCCCATCTGCAGCACCATTTATTTAGGCGCTGCAGTGCTCCAGGTGAAAATTCAGTTGGCCAAAACAATGTGGCAAAAAGTCCGTAAACCTAAAGTTTCTCCCCAAGATGAGCTCAGATTTCCGTGTAAACCAAGCTGTTGCTTAGCATACTATTTTTTTCTTCATCCCATTGGCCTAGCTGAAAAAAGTCTGAGTTTGATATCAGGAGAGTACCTAATTTGTATCTGGACACAAGAAAGATAAAAGGAAAACTAAACTATTATTTGTGAACTTAGGTCTCTTTGCCGCTTCTAAGTAGTCTCTTTTCAAGTGGATGCCCTTTTTAGGTTTTGCCTAGCGAAAGCTGCGCTCTGCGCAGCTTTTCGCGCAGGCGAAATCCTGTTGAGAACTGTAGGGTGCTTTGGGTCGGCCCTCGTCATTGATTGGCTGGCTCCGTAAACGGAGCCTTGCCATTGGACGAGGGGCCTGTCCGTCAATGCCGGACCAGACACGGGGGCGTTCCTGACATTCTTTCCCTTTTGCCGACGTCACGCGACGCCGGGAACGCCCCCGAATCTGGTCCGGCATTGCCGGGACCTGCCTTGCCATTGCCTGCCTTGCCGGTCTCCCGTGTTGTGAGGGAGACCGGAGATGCTGCCCGCAGCGAGAAGCCGGCCTGAAGGAAGCAGCCCCCTACCCCCGGCGACATACCTCCGTCCTCCCCGCATCCAGAGCCCTCGCCCCGCTGCCTGGGTCCTCCGCGCTCTGAGCCCGCCGGTCACTCGTGGAGCAGGCTGCAGATGCGGCAGAGAGGTTAACTCTTGCCGTTCCGCGGCGCAGACAATGCTCCAGCCTGAAACAGCTGAGCTCTGGCCAAGGAGGGGCACCCCTCACTTACATGAACCCCAGCCCTGGCCGGCGCAGCATGTCTGAAACAAAGCGGAGAATACAAGCGCTTACTTTAGTACTCTCTGCAACTGCAGAAAAATGTAAATGTATTGTTTTCTGGTTCCCGTGAGTGAACAAAGGGAAATCCTGAGACTGTATGTCGTGCGCACGTAAAGAGAAACCAGGGTACGAGGGTCTGAGTGAGTGAAGCTGGGAGAGACACGGGGCGGTAAACGCGGAGTCGGCAGGGATAAAGTCGGAGGCCCTGTGGAGTTTGTACAACACAGTGGGCTAGTGCCTGTTTTACTGTGCCTGTACGGTACCTTTGTGGGAAGAGATTTCAACACTCAACAGATTTAAACGAGGTTTTGCTTTTAGGTGTCCTGTTAGTGTCACTCTGTAAAAACATTACTTTCTTTCAATGTCCGCCCCCCCCCCCCCCTCCCTCCACCCTCCCCACCCCCCACTGAATTAGGGCCCGAGTGGGCTTGTGGTGCCTTATTTGCTTCTATAGGTACGTGTCTGTCCTACAGGAGCGGGATGCAACAGAGCCACCATTAAAGTCAAGTAAACTGTGGGGGTTACTTGTTCGATATTAAACGTGTTCCTCCCGTGTTGTCCGAAATTCTGTGTTTGTCCTGTATTGTTCTATGTTATGTTTTGCAGAGCATTCTAAGCAGCGCATAACATTCAAGAACGCTTCTAAGTCAAGAGAACACCAAACCATTACTTACAGCATAATATGGGGTAATCTTTTTTAGCTGTCTTTTACGTCACCCCATGTTTGATAAAGTTAAAACAAAGCGGAGAATACAAGCGCTTACTTTAGTACTCTCTGCAACTGCAGGAAAATGTAAATGTATTGTTTTCTGGTTCCCGTGAGTGAACAAAGGGAAACCCTGAGACTTCGGTAAAATGCCCTAATCCGTGCCCTATGGAGCTGTTTGGCGACGGAGGAGCAGGGAAGGGGAAGAACTCGCCGCTGCAGCTAGTTACGTCTGAAGGAGGCTTGGCTTCTGCAAGGAAAGTTTGCCTCGCTGAGTTGGGTCTGACTTATGCAACAGGTGAAACATTTTTGTGTTCGAGTGTAAAGTGTTTTTACTGATGTGCCCACTCTGATGTTGTTAGCTTTTTTTTTTAAAAGAAATATTTTTTCACAGATCTCAGAACGTAGACCGACAATAGCGTTCGTATCCCCCTGGGGAAGCCTCGGAGTGCTGAATGAGCCCAGAGCCTGCCGCTTCTCACAGATGCGCAGGGCAGTGGCGTAACGAAAATGTAGCCTCCCGTTCCTACAAAGTACATCCCCCCCCCCCGGCTCCTGACCCAGTCCTGAGCTCTAATGCTAGGGACGTGGTGGTGGTGGGGGGCAGGGGGCAGGGGGCTCCGGAGCTCCGAGCTGCCCGTCCTGCGCTTCAGAGTGCAGCTTCAGAGTGCAGAGTGGAGCTTCAGAGTGGAGCTTCAGAGTGCAGAGTGGAGCTTCAGAGTGGAGCTTCAGAGTGCAGAGTGGAGCTTCAGAGTGGAGCTTCAGAGTGGAGCTTCAGAGTGGAGCTTCAGAGTGGAGCTTCAGAGTGGAGCTTCAGAGTGGAGCTTCAGAGTGGAGCTTCAGAGTGGAGCTTCAGAGTGGAGCTTCAGAGTGGAGCTTCAGAGTGGAGCTTCAGAGTGGAGCTTCAGAGTGGAGCTTCAGAGTGGAGCTTCAGAGTGGAGCTTCAGAGTGGAGCTTCAGAGTGGAGCTTCAGAGTGGAGCTTCAGAGTGGAGCTGCAGATTCAGAGTGGAGCTGCAGATTCAGAGTGGAGCTGCAGAGTGGAGCTGCAGAGTGGAGCTGCAGAGTGGAGCTGCAGAGTGGAGCTGCAGAGTGGAGCTGCAGAGTGGAGCTGCAGAGTGGAGCTGCAGAGTGGAGCTGCAGAGTGGAGCTGCAGAGTGGAGCTTCAGAGTGGAGCTTCAGAGTGCAGAGTGGAGCTTCAGAGTGGAGCTGCAGAGTGGAGCTTCAGAGTGGAGCTTCAGAGTGCAGAGTGGAGCTTCAGAGTGGAGCTTCAGAGTGCAGAGTGGAGCTTCAGAGTGGAGCTTCAGAGTGCAGAGTGGAGCTTCAGAGTGGAGCTTCAGAGTGCAGAGTGGAGCTTCAGAGTGGAGCTTCAGAGTGCAGAGTGGAGCTTCAGAGTGGAGCTTCAGAGTGCAGAGTGGAGCTTCAGAGTGGAGCTTCAGAGTGGAGCTTCAGAGTGCAGAGTGGAGCTTCAGAGTGGAGCTTCAGAGTGGAGCTTCAGAGTGCAGAGTGGAGCTTCAGAGTGGAGCTTCAGAGTGCAGAGTGGAGCTTCAGAGTGGAGCTTCAGAGTGCAGAGTGGAGCTTCAGAGTGGAGCTTCAGAGTGCAGAGTGGAGCTTGCAGAGTGGAGCTTCAGAGTGCAGAGTGGAGCTTGCAGAGTGGAGCTTCAGAGTGGAGCTTCAGAGTGCAGAGTGGAGCTTGCAGAGTGGCGCTTCAGAGTGCAGAGTGGAGCTTGCAGAGTGGAGCTTCAGAGTGCAGAGTGGAGCTTGCAGAGTGGAGCTTCAGAGTGCAGAGTGGAGCTTCAGAGTGGAGCTTCAGAGTGCAGAGTGGAGCTTGCAGAGTGGAGCTTCAGAGTGCAGAGTGGAGCTTCAGAGTGCAGAGTGGAGCTTGCAGAGTGGAGCTTCAGAGTGCAGAGTGGAGCTTGCAGAGTGGAGCTTCAGAGTGCAGAGTGGAGCTTGCAGAGTGGAGCTTCAGAGTGCAGAGTGGAGCTTCAGAGTGCAGAGTGGAGCTTCAGAGTGGAGCTTCAGAGTGCAGAGTGGAGCTTCAGAGTGCAGAGTGGAGCTTCAGAGTGCAGAGTGGAGCTTCAGAGCGGAGCTTCAGAGTGGAGCTTCAGAGTGGAGCTTCAGAGTGGAGCTTCAGAGTGGAGCTTCAGAGTGGAGCTGCAGATTCAGAGTGGAGCTGCAGATTCAGAGTGGAGCTGCAGATTCAGAGTGGAGCTGCAGATTCAGAGTGGAGCTGCAGAGTGGAGCTGCAGAGTGGAGCTGCAGAGTGGAGCTGCAGAGTGGAGCTGCAGAGTGGAGCTGCAGAGTGGAGCTGCAGAGTGGCGCTTCAGAGTGGAGCTTCAGAGTGGAGCTTCAGAGTGCAGAGTGGAGCTTCAGAGTGGAGCTTCAGAGTGCAGAGTGGAGCTTCAGAGTGGAGCTTCAGAGTGCAGAGTGGAGCTTCAGAGTGGAGCTTCAGAGTGCAGAGTGGAGCTTCAGAGTGCAGAGTGGAGCTTCAGAGTGGAGCTTCAGAGTGCAGAGTGGAGCTTCAGAGTGGAGCTTCAGAGTGCAGAGTGGAGCTTCAGAGTGCAGAGTGGAGCTTCAGAGTGGAGCTTCAGAGTGCAGAGTGGAGCTTCAGAGTGGAGCTTCAGAGTGCAGAGTGGAGCTTCAGAGTGGAGCTTCAGAGTGGAGCTTCAGAGTGGAGCTTCAGAGTGGAGCTTCAGAGTGGAGCTTCAGAGTGGAGCTTCAGAGTGCAGAGTGGAGCTTCAGAGTGCAGAGTGGAGCTTCAGAGTGGAGCTTCAGAGTGCAGAGTGGAGCTTCAGAGTGGAGCTTCAGAGTGCAGAGTGGAGCTTCAGAGTGGAGCTTCAGAGTGCAGAGTGGAGCTTCAGAGTGCAGAGTGCAGCTTCAGAGTGCAGAGTGGAGCTTCAGAGTGCAGAGTGCAGCTTCAGAGTGCAGAGTGGAGCTTCAGAGTGCAGAGTGGAGCTTCAGAGTGCAGATTCAGAGTGCAGAGTGGAGCTTCAGAGTGGAGCTTCAGAGTGGAGCTTCAGAGTGCAGAGTGGAGCTTCAGAGTGGAGCTTCAGAGTGGAGCTTCAGAGTGGAGCTTCAGAGTGCAGAGTGGAGCTTCAGAGTGCAGAGTGGAGCTTCAGAGTGCAGAGTGGAGCTTCAGAGTGCAGAGTGGAGCTTCAGAGTGCAGAGTGGAGCTTCAGAGTGGAGCTTCAGAGTGGAGCTTCAGAGTGTCAAGAGCAATGCCAATAGCTCTAACTTTAACAAAGGCAAAACCATTGCATTGTAAATGCTTGTTTATCTTATGTTAGGAAAATGCAATTATGATCATGACTGGTATATCAAAAGCTCACTCTGCTAGAAGTAAAGTGGCTTCTACTGCTTTAAGCTACCCCATGGAGGTCTGGGCATACCTTTAAAAGACACTACTCTCTGGATTCAGATGCTGTACAAAAGGGGGTGGTGATGGATGGAGCATCTGAACCAATCAAACACACTCACCCAGTCAACAGATCTGGGTTTAATCCATCACCGTTCTTTAGCCCACTCTGCCACCCCAGTTCAGACATGGCCATATGCAAATCAGTCTGACCCTGTGCCTCATGGGAACAGTCCAGCCTGAACTGCCAAGCCATGCCTTCCCTGGACCGGAAACAAGCTTCCGAGGACCGGTTTCTGGTATTTCAGCCGTCTTCAGCCCGGCTTGCTTGAATCCAGTGGCAAAGTGAGCAAGGGACTCACGTCTGAGCATACCTTGCCAACTTATGGCGAACAAAGCGGTACAAAAGGGGGTGGTGATGGACGAAGCATCTGAACCAATCAAGCACTCACACCCAGTCAACAGATCTGGGTTTAATCAGCACCGTTCTTTAGCCCACTCTGCCACCCCAGTTCAGACATGGCCATATGCAAATTAGTCTAACCCTGTGCCTCATGGGAACAGTCCAGCCCGAACTGCCAAGCCATGCCTTCCCTGGACCGGAAACAAGCTTCCGAGGACCGGTACAAAAGGGGGGGGGGTCAGACTGATTTGCATATGGCCATGTCTGAACTGGGGTGGCAGAGTGGGCTAAAGAACGGTGATGGATTAAACCTAGATCTGTTGACTTGGTGTGAGTGTTTTATTGGTTCAGATGCTCCGTCCATCACCACCCCCTTTTGTACCACTTTGTTCGCCATAAGTTGGCAGGATATGCTCAGACGTGAGTCCCTTGCTCACTTTGCCACTGGATTCAAGCAAACCGGGCTGAACACGGCTGAAATGTCAGAAACCGGTCCTCGGGAGCTTGTTTCCGGTCCAGGGAAGGTATGGCTTGGCAATTCGGGCTGGACTGTTCCCATGAGGCACAGGGTCAGACTGATTTGCATATGGCCATGTCTGAACTGGGGTGGCAGAGTGGGCTAAAGAACGGTGATGGATTAAACCCAGATCTGTTGACTGGGTGTGAGTGTTTGATTGGTTCAGATTCTCCGTCCATCACCACCCCCTTTTTGTACCACTGGATTCAGATGCTAGCGCAGAGGTCTTCAAACTGGGGGCGGACCAAACCTTGGCGAGCCTCAACTGATTCCGGGGGAGGGTGGGTGGGGGTGGGGTGCCGAGCTCTAGTTAAAAGAAGCATTATGCAGATAGCAGTGCTTTGTTTTAAGCTGAAAACAAATGATCAGCAGTAAGTCATTCTGTAATTGACCATTATGAACATCTTTTTTCATTTATATCTGGCTGGGCGTACATAACAAAAGGAAAGGGGCTCTAAATATGCCTCAAACCTCTCTGCCCCATTTCAGATACTCTCATAGCAAATACCTTTACACGTTAGTAAGGCTTGGTGCGAGCGCGCTGCGGACCTATCAAGCCCCGAGTGCATCAGTATATTCAGGTCCCCCCCCACCAGCACCAACGCATCTGGGGAAGCTAGCACTTCGGAAAGAGCCGCCTACAGGAAGGGCTCCTGGCGTTCATTTGGTGCATACGTTTGGCCCACTGTCAAAAGCGTATTCCTCCATTGAACCCGGACCGCCAGAAACCGCCTTCTAATATCGGCCACATGGGATAGGATCTTGCAATGAGCCCGAGCACTAAAAAGAATAGCCACCCCATGTTTCTTTGCTGGGCCTTAGGACCATAGCTGCACATGGAATCTCCTATCTTTCATCCTCTTAGTATCTTTGGGGAGGAGATGGGTCTCTTGCAACAGACATGCATCACCGTCTGCATTCTCCAACAGAGAAAGGATGGCTGCGCGCTTAACAGGGTTATTTAGACCCTGAACATTTAGGCTAACAATTTTCAGGTCTCTACCCATAATCACTAAGGGGGTGCGGAAGCACTAGCATGCCTATCTAAGACAGGCACACTGGGGTACTCTGCGGAAGCCCACAGCCGCCCCAACCTACTCCTAATCCCCAGGAGAACTGAGGCGGAGCCCCAAATCAACCCCTCCCCCAAAGCCCATCCCCACATCCCCACAAAAGGACTGAACCACAAAAAAGTTGAAAAGTAGGAAGAGTCTTGTGAAGTGACCAACGTCCGTCAGAAGAATCACTCTGAAAGGGGAACATGGCGCAATTCCGGAACCGTACCCAACCCTGATACAGGGCACCACCACCCACCAAGGACAAAAGGGAGAGCGGGAGTCAGTCTTAACCCCCCACAGCCTCCCTCCGACGCCGCATTGTGAACTAGCCTGGGCCAAGCAAGCTGCGGTCATGGAGCACTCTCACTGTCCGTCACCAGTGCCACCGAGGAGACAGCTGCCTCCCTCTCCAAAAGACTCGTAGAAAGGTCTGGCTTCCCCAATGGAGGTGACTTTTCCACTCTCTGCCATTCCGTGGAGCGCCTGCGTCGCCAAGTGGGTGAACTGGTTGAGCCAGCTTGAACATCAGATTTCTCCAAACCCAGCGCCTCATAAGCTGCTTCTAGAGAGCGGAGCTGCAGGAGTTTTCCCTTCAACTTAAAAATAATGCGGAACAGGTGCCCCCACGAGTAGGGGATGCCTTGTTCCCGCAAGTAGGTGGTGATGGGCTTGAATCTGCGACGTTTGTTGAGAGTAGAGGCCGCCAAATCTTGAAAAAGAGCAGGCTGGTGACCGCGAAACTGCACCGAGTCGAGAGCTCGTGCTTTGCGCAGGATCCGCTCCTTAATCTGGAAATCATGGACGCAGACTCAAATGTCTGGTGGAGGGTCCTTAGCACCCCTCGGTAAGCCAACGCGGTGCACCTGATCCAGCTGAATATCCAGGTCGCCCCCTTCATCCAGGATTTGTTTGAACAACGCCGCCAAGTATTCCCGCAGGCCCTTCTCCCTTCCAGGGGACCGCTCGGATCCTGATGTTGTTACTCTGCGAGCGGTTTTTCAGGTCTTCGGTGTGCGCCTGCAAGTCCAGATTTTGTTCTGTCAGGCGGAGAGCGCCTTGTTGGAGCTGATGGATCTCCTTAGCAGCGCCCAAATCGTGTTCCTCCAGCGTCGCCACTCTCTCCCCTATAGCATCGACGTCTCGGCGCATCTCCCGGACATCTGAGGAGAGCTGGGAGCGGAGGTCCAAGATGTCCTCCTTAATGGCGACAAAGAGCTCCAGCATGAAGGCCTTAGTCGCCGGCGCGTCCGCATCAGCAGACTGCGCAGATTGGGGGATCGGGCTGCGAGGCGGTCGGACCCACCATCTTCTGCTGTAGATCTTTCGGGGGTTTATCCTTCTTGCCCCTAACCGCCGACATAGCGGTGTTGATGAGGGCTCTGTGAGGCACCAACAAGCTCCGCTACAAGTGCACCTCTCCACTCAGTCCGGGCCCAGGTCACCACCGGAAAGCGCCGCCCGCCGCTGCACGGGACGATGGCGCACTGTCCTCTCACCAGCAATCTACTCTCCTAGGCAGCGTCCCTGGGGGAGTCGGCCCCCAAACCACCAACTGCAGAGGCCTAGAGTCCACGAGGTCCGCTGCCTGCAAACCTCCCCGCTGCTCCACCCGTCGCGGCACCCCACCGTCGAAGGCCCCACGTGCTCCCCAAAGTCCTCGCAGGCAGTAGCAGTCGGGCCCAGACACCCCAAGGTCCACCCAGGCCCCGTTTCAGGTAGGCCGTTGCCTCTCCCGTACTCTCCACATCCAGGCTCTCACGTTAGTATCTCGGGGGGGGGGGGGTCCACTAAAGTCTATCCCCCTCACCGTGCCCGGCCACCACGGGGCCCCACCGTCTATCCCCGTCTACTACCCCCGAGAGGGGCCCCTCAGTGAAGCGCCAGGGCGCGCCGCCCGCCGAAATGCGGGCCGAAAGGAGGCCCCACAGCAGCCCCACACGGTCGCGCTCTTCAGCCTACGAGGGGGAAGGGCCCCCCTGCTGCGCCACCCGCCGATCTGCGGGTCGGGATGAAGCGCCGCTGGTCTACTCAACAGCAGGCCCCAGGTGGGGAGGCAGCAGCGACGACCGCCACGCGGTATGGAGAGCAGCCAAGACCTTGGGGGGGGGGGGCGGCGCACTCGCTGCTGATGCCGGGGCCCACCACCCGGAGCCCCCGCGGGGGCCCCACGCCGTCTGCCGACCCACGACTGTGTCCCGGGCCTCAGGTTGACCGCCCACTCGCTCCTCACCTCTGGACCGCAACCTGGGAGCTTGACCGATGTCCGTATCGCGGGAGCTCACCCGCCATTCCAATCACCCTTGGGCCGGCCTCCGCTCCGCAGGGAGACGCCTCCCCGAGCTCCACAGCGGTCGCCTCCTCCTCCGTAACACTCTCAAGCCCCGGATCCAGGGGCAGCCGCTCTCTGCTCACCATGCGCCGCACCACGGCACGCCAGACTCCGCGGCGCAGACCACGCGGCAAGCCGGGCCCAGGGGGAGTCCGGGCCGCTCCGCGCCGATCGGCTAAATGCCCACACCAGGAGCAAAAAGGGGAGCACCACTAGGATCGGGACTACACAGGGGCACCGATGCGCCCCTTCAATGGCATGGATGGGCACCAGGTAGGGCGCTGCACAACGCTGAAAGTCGGGCGGTGTCGGAGGGACCGGGAAAGACGACCTAGTCTGCCGCCATCTTAGCCACGCCCCCTGGAAAAGCCTTTAGGAGCATTTTTGAGAGCACCTTACTTTATATCTTGCCAAAGCATCGCTAACACAATGGCTTAGGCGAGACCTAGAAACAGTTGGAAGGTTGGTGTTAGTGCAGTGGAGACGGAGTGTACAACAGATGGGCCAAACCTTAACTACCTGTGGCATGCCAGTGCAGTGATTAGCGGCCCAAGCCACTGAAATGTCACAGTGACGGGCACTACCACACACAGAGGAGGTCCCAGGGGTAAGTTTATGGACCCTACTGTTAAGCCCCCTGTACATAAGTGACACCAACCTAAAATTAACAGAGAGTCAAGAGGCAAGCAAACAATGTACCCGAATAAAGATGCAAAGGAAATAGTTGTTAAACTATATGAGTTCCCATCAGTCTACCATCGAGACCGCCCTTCATCATCTGGGATCTCTTATGCATAGATTCTGTCACATTAAAGGGTAAAAAAAACCTGTGCTGGCAGATGACTACGCCAGGCGCAGGAAAAACCACAATGTTGTTTGCAGATGTGAAACAGAATGGCGTGTCTGGTTGGGAACTGAGTAGCAGTGCGTGAAAAAAATATGTGATGTGAAAAGAAAAGGCTCTAAAATTAGGTAGTGAGCGGGAAAACAATTTTAATAGACACCCTCACACTCCTAAATCAATAAAAACAGTGCAATAGTGGTTTAACAAATAGCCACTAGAGATGTAAGGTCGACATGTTTCTGCAGACGCACGGAGTCTAGCGATCTCCTGCTGCTTCTTCGGGACCATTAATGCTACTGCTAGAACAAAATAACATAAACCATATCACCTGAAAGTGTATGTATAATCATCTTCTCATCCTAAAGATAGGAAAGAAAATTATAATATAAGGGTACAGAGTCATGTATACATATGATTATAACGTGCACATTATGTGCCAACATTATTATATGCTGGTCATAAGCTATTATTGCCCAGCTTTTAGACCGTGAAACTCAGTCACAAATCACCAATTCAGCAAATTTGTAGGTTAAGGTTCACTCACCCACTTGATGGGAAGGAACCACTCCACCTCACCTGGCACGAGCTCAGGTAAATGGATGCGCCGCACTAGAAAAAGACAACAAATCAAAAGATGTATCCACATCTAAATGTATTCCTAAACTGACCAGTCTAAGCATGCGCCGCAACAAGCGTCACATTCCTGCCAGTACCACGGAACATCACCTAGTCATTTTAGCTGTATGTTATAAATAAATAGTTACAGATCGGTACAGACGCTGAAAAGAGTCACCAATCCCTGTTACATACACATGTGAACATGCGCATGGATTTATTATAAATAGAAAAGTAAAGGTCGATCGACTTAGATGTCCAAAAAATTACGACCCCTCTCACTCACACAAGCATGTTCTCTGCCTTACCTCTCAGTCGGTGCACCGGTCGTCCCTCTAAGCTCTATCGTAGGGAGGAACCGACCCGGTGCACCGGCGAGGTAAATAAACCTCCCTCACTTCCGCATTCGGAGTGCAACGCACCCTGTGCGTGATGACGTCAAGCGCATTCTCCGTGGTAGGTGCGCTTTTCGTGATGGGAAATGTAGTTCCCGAAGTCATTATTTACCGCGATGCTGAGTTTCTAGCGCCCGCGCCCAGTGCTGGCTCAGAGTGCAATAACCCCGACGGTATTTGATGGTAGACACCCTATTTATACCGGAAAGTGTACTCTATTGCTGTTTGATCAGAAAAAAGGGGGGGACCACAGTGAACACGGTATTGGTTTTAAATACACTGAGATCAATCATTTCTTCACCCCTAATACTTTTTTATCATTTTAAGCATAAGCTGAAATATCTGCCCTCTTATAACATAAGTATCCACAGTTTCCCGCTCTCTCGTACATTTAATAAGAGACAGATGGATATGGTAAAAGCCATACTCGGCTAGTCATCCTACAAAATGGACAAATGAAGTACAACTCGTCTTATGCACCAAACCGTAGTACATTCACTATGTATGTCAACCCTTTGTATGTACTGAAACGGGTAGATCATCACTCAAACATAGATATGATTCTTCAGTAGTGACCCACATGCCCGTTTATCTGTCACAAGTGCTGTGTTCTCAACGAGATTAGGGTCTGTTAATGAGACACACCTTGCAATTAGAGGGACATCCACGGGATATCATCATTTAGCCCACATTCGTCACTACGAAGACGGTAGACCCATTTTTGCTCACATTTGAACAGAAATTTAGCAATGTCAGTTACAGACGGTGGAATCCACGGTTGGTCTAATACTGTCCACATGATGTCGGTAGGTAGATGGCCCACCTGCAAGAAATGGTTAGTCAGTTTGGTGGCTTGTTTGCAGCACCGGATTGAACTTTTATGCTCAGAAATTCTGAGCTTTATTTTTCTGGTGGTCATCCCCACGTAATTCAATTTACAGGGACATGTTATTAAATAAATTAGGTTCGAGCTATTACAGTTGGTGAACCGTTTTAGTTGCCAAGGTCTGTCGGTGCCTATATCTACAGTAAGTGTTTTAGTCGTTTGTGGACACGCCGCACAGCCACCACAAGGATGGTGTCCGGTGACTGCGGGCATGTCCCAAAGGGTACCGACAGCCCGAGGAATCATGATTTTGGGCCTTGAATGGACCAGCTGGTCTCTCAAATTTTGGCCTCTCCGAAAGGCAAACAGCGGAGGAGGTATAGGGTCAGTACCTGTCCTAAGAATTTTCCAATTCTTCTTGACGATTTTTTGGACTTGATTAGAAAGTGTACTATATGTATTTACACAAGTAATTCTTTCTTGTTGATTCTTAGGGGGTGTTGGTTCCAACAAACATTGCCTGTTATTGTTTGCTGCACGCTTTTTGGAGTTTTTAATGAGATGTTTAGGGTATTTTTTATCTTGTAGATTTCTTTCTAGAGCTTGAGAGTGTGCAGCGAAAGCCATTTTAGTGGAACAATTCCTCTGAATACGGAGGAATTGCCCAAAGGGCAGATTATCCCTCAATGCTTTTGGATGAAAGCTGTCATAGCTTAACAAGGAATTCCTTGCCATTGGCTTTCGGTATAGCTCAGACTGTAAACCCCCTCCTGATGCAGAAATCAACAGGTCCAGAAACGCTAGTTGGTGTCTATCAAACTCCATGGTAAATTTCAGGAATTGATTTCTTTCATTTAACCAAGTGTGGAATTGGCGGAGTTCATCTTCCGTACCTCGCCACACGACCAAGATGTCGTCTATATACCTTCTCCATACTCGCAGACACTGAAGATGGGGATTAGTGTCTGCGAGTACGTGTGTTTGTTCGAAGGTATGCACATACAAGTTAGCGAGACTGGGAGCAAAAACACTTCCCATGCTCGTCCCGCTAACTTGTAAGTAGATCGATTCTTCATATTCGAAGAAGTTCTCAGTCATGGCGATGGTCGCCAAAGTCATGATGAAACTGACTGGGGTGATCGAATTCAGATCTCTGGTTGTTTTCTTTTCACATCACATATTTTTTTCACGCACTGCTACTCAGTTCCCAACCAGACACGCCATTCTGTTTCACATCTGCAAACAACATTGTGGTTTTTCCTGCGCCTGGCGTAGTCATCTGCCAGCACAGGTTTTTTTACCCTTTAATGTGACAGAATCTATGCATAAGAGATCCCAGATGATGAAGGGCGGTCTCGATGGTAGACTGATGGGAACTCATATAGTTTAACAACTATTTCCTTTGCATCTTTATTCGGGTACATTGTTTGCTTGCCTCTTGACTCTCTGTTAATTTTAGGTTGGTGTCACAGTGACGGGCACACCTAGTATGTTTAATGCCTCCATATAAAATACTTTAAGCAATTACAAGTACAGTTGGTAAATGTTTAGTTAGAAATAAAAGAAAGTCCCAGAGTGGGGCACAACTAAGAGGATGGAAGATGGAAAGTGTTCTTTGCTTTACATTAAGATTAGGAGCACCTGCAAAGCTACTTAGAAGCTTGGAGGCAAACAAGTCAACAAGGTTACAGAAGCTATTTCCAGATCTGGGCCTTAATGTAGCAAAAATAGATATAGCACAACCGTGAGGCAGCCTCGAGTTGCAAATAAACGAGGAATGGTGTTGTAAGGAATTTAAACGTGGAGAGGGTGCTTTATGCCACTTGGACCTGTCCCTAACATTTTGAAACATATGAGGTGCATAGAAACAATATCATGATCTTAGTCAGTATATGACAAAAAAAAATTCAAAGTGGTAAGGCAAGCGAGGTAACACTACATATCCATGAAGTCACAAAATTGACGGAACACAAGCTATATTTTCTAACATTTGATTTAGAAAATGTTGATGTTCCACGCTTGCTTTCATTTTCGTATGATTTCTTTGATATTATTGCTGAATGTTTCAAATTGCAGAAAATGAATACACCTTCTTTATGTGAATGACCTGGGATGTAGTCGGAAAGACAAGAGTTTTTTAGCACTCTCACACCACAGTTTTACCTAGAACACATTCAGTTCAGTGTTTGTTGTGGAATAATTAAAATCATCCCACTGATAAAAAAAACACAATGTAAATATTTAAAAGTAAATACTGTTGGGACAAATCATGGTCGGTGGTCATACGTTTCCCTATATGCTAGAAATATTGGCCCTCCAAGAAACTTTCAGCCAGATTCATCAAGCCAAAATCGGCTCGCAAGGGGCCAGATTCTGAGAATCTGGCCCTTTGCGAGCGCTATTTTTGCATTTGGGATTCATCATCCCAAATGCAAAAATCGCAAATCTATAAATCGCTAAATTGCGAATTTGCAATCTGGGGCCGCTATTTACCGCGAAGTCTAACTACGTGGAAAATAACCCCGGCGGCAGCGGTGTTTCTGGACGCGGAGAAAGCGTTCGACACCCTGGAGTGGCCTTTCTTTTTATCGATCATGAGGAGAATGGGCATGCCCGCAATGTTTGTGGCTACAGTGGAGTTGCTGTACTCGGCGCCCACTGCTCGGATACGTTTAAGTGGCACCATAACTGAAAGCTTTACACTTTCTAGAGGAACCCGGCAGGGCTGCCCTTATCCCCTCTCCTGTTCATCATTGCGATGGACCCCTTGGTGCGGCATTTTCAAGAGAAGCACCTCCACAGGGTGCTTCAATTTCGCACTGGCCCACTCCTCGTCTCTCTCTATGCAGACAACACGGTCTTGTATGTTCAAACTCCTCGCACCAACTTGGAGCCATTGCTATCGGAGATTACACGCTTTGGGGAATATTCGGGCCTCAGAATAAATTGGCACAAATCGATTATTTTTCTGCTGACCCCCTCCACCGTACAGTGGACTTGTTCTTTTCCTCTAGAATGGTGCGCGGACTCTGTAAAATACCTGGGAATCCATGTTCACCTTGACACGGTGTCCATTATCCGTTTGAACTACGGACATGCCCTGGACTTTTTGGAGGATAATACGGAGCGGTGGCTCCGTCTCCCATTGTCCATGGCTGGCCGGATTGCTATCATCAAAATGGTTGTCCTCCCTCGGTTTTTGTACTTATTCAATAACATCCCGATCCCTCTCACTAAGATTTTTTTTCCGCAACTCCGTACCGCATTGTTGCGCTTGGTGTGGCGGCAAAAACCCCCGAGTGGCCTGGCGCACGTTGACGCTGCCTTACGAGAGAGGGGGATTTGGAGTGCCAGATTTTTTTCTTTATTACTTGGTGGCACAGTGCTCGTATGCACATCCCGGTTTCACCCGGATGCTAGAATTCCTTATCTGAGGCCTGAGGCCGATACGGCGCTCCCGGTGTCACTTAACTCCATCCTTCCCAGGGGGCTTCCCCGGGACCCACAGGACATACAGCCGATGTCCACTACGTGCTGGGCTTGGGATAAACTGCGAAGACTGCTTCGCATGGAAAAGTTGTACTCTTCTGCATTGCCGCTGCCTAACCCTCACTGGCTCCCCATCACCGGTGAATCAGTGGTTCAACGCACATTGTCCAAATACCAACTGCACACAATTGGTGATCTTTTTCCGGAAGGACATGCTTTCTCCCTGACGGAGGATGCCCGATTCACTGACCGTACATTTATGGACGCTTTCACTCTGACTAGACTCCGTTCCATGCTCCGCGCTGAATTCCCCACATTTCCACTTCCTCCTGATGACGACCCCGCACTTACATTTATAATACAGAACCAGGCGGGTACGCACGTGGTATCGAAGCTCTACAGACTATGCCTGGCCTCACTTCCTTCCTCGGACACAGCGGTGCGCGCTGCATGGGAGGGCGACCTGGGCATTCAGATCAGACGACCAATGGGAGGCGTGTTGCGCTATCACTAGAGACGTGTCCATGAACAGCAGACACAAACCTATACATTTTAAGTTCCTAAGGAGGATGTATCACACTCCTGCACTTGCTCATAAAATCGACGCTAATAGGCCGCACTGCTGCCATAAGTGCGGCACCCCGCATGCTGACTTCTCCCATTTGTCCTGGACGTGCCCGCGGTTGCATACATATTGGCTAGAGGTTCATCGGGTTCTGGGTGACATATTGAGCATGAAGTTACATCCCACCCCCGAAATTGCGTTGCTTGGCTACGTTGCAAATTTCCCACGCTCTCTCCGTAGACTGGCGTCCATCAGCTTCCTTTTGGACAAAAGAGAGAGAGCGCTGCTCTGGTGCGCACGTTGCGCTCCGTCCGTCAGCGCGTGGCTCAGGAGTGTAGCCTACTGCAATGTACATAGTGTGGAATATTCAGAACAGATTCCGACTGCTTCTCGCCCGACAGACATTTGGGGGCCATATCGGAACTATGTTGCGAAGCTTACCCAGGAGACACAATCCCAATCAATTAACTCCATTGTACCGACGGGGGTGGGTTAGGACGGGCTCAGCACAAGTTGCGTGGTCGACTACACCTTGCTATCAGTGTAAATCGTGCGAGCCCTACGCAGCGAACTGTAGCGGTTTGGTGTATTGGGTGTTAACGTGGGGTTCTTGTGTGCTGCCTTATGCGATGCTTTGTCGCTGATGAGCTCCACTCCTCTTCAATGGTGATCTGTGCACACTGACCTGTAGCACGATGTGTGGTTATTGTATTTCTTGATGCGTCATTCTGAGCCTGAAACTGTTACTGTGCTGATCGACTTGCTCTATTGTTGTCGCAAACTCTTTGATATGATTTGTTTTTTGGTGTATTGTTTTCTTATTTTTCTGTTGCTGTCTGATTTTTGTCATTATGGTTTCAACGTAACGAAAACAGCAAAATGTACAACTGCTATGTGTCATTCGAAAAGTCCGCAATCCTGCAGAATGCATATTTGTTTATTGGATGATGTTTCATCTATTGCTTCATGCCAAATTAATTGGTTCATATGTCTGTAAATGTGGATTGCATTTTCGTGCATTAAAAATAAATACCCCCCCCCCCCACCAAAAAAAACTACGTGGTAAATAGCAAAAACATGTATGTTACACACTAACACGTCCAAAGGAAGTGTGTGTGTGCAACACCAGTGTACATTACCATTTCAGGGGTGCTACAGGGTGTCCTTTGGACACCCTGGCACCCTTGAAATCGCTTCCTTATTTGCGATTCGCTAATTGCTAATCGCAAATCAGGAATGACTCCCCATTCATTCCTATGGGCCTTTAGGCCATTCCTTATTTGCGATTCGCAATTAGCGAATCGCAAATAAGGAAGCAGTAGGAAACGCAAAAAATATTGCGATTTCTACATGCATCCCGTTTTGCGAGTCTTTAATAGCGATTCCTTAAAAATCGCTATTAAGGACTCGCAAAACAGGACTTTGCAGGCAGAAGACTAACCCCCAGATTCATCAAAGTGTGTTATGGTGCTTAAGGCTCATTGTTTAATATAGACAGCCATTTATTTTCCTGTCTGTATTTATTTTTAAATGGAATAAAAACGGAAATTGAGTATGTTTTATAACTGATTCTAAATGCCCTCGGCCATGACAGCCAAGCCAATAGCTCTGTGGATTGACAGGTAAAGGTGTTAAAACAAAGGAATTCTAGTAAAGAGCCTTACACGGCATTAGGTATGCACAACCTTGATACTAAAATGTGCTTGTTTTCTTACAAGTGCTTATTTTAACATCTGAGTGTGTTGACAGTACTGAAACCTGTCTGCGGTTCAGGCACAAGTGCACATTTTGCCAGTTAAATGTGGACATATACTTCTTCTACGTTCATTTTTTTCACATAACCGAAACTAAATTTGGATAAATACAGACGGAAATGTCCCAAAAATAAATACTATGAAACCAGGAGCGCTAATGATGATCCATGTAATTAATGTTAGTGTGACACCTTGTAATTTCGTCAGTGCTTTATCTGCAAATCCCGTACCTAGAAGTAGGCATTGATTTCCTTCTACACATTGTTCATCATTGTAATCTTCATTTTGCTCAGTAAAATCTTAAACTTTTTTTTACTTTCACATAATAACTGAGGGCAGATGCAAATCAAATGTGGAACAGATCCCATTTCAGCATCCACAAACACCACAAAAAAGGTAGCTACATTTTTACCCCCTTCAATCAACCACATATACACCTTGGAAGTGTGCAAATGGAATGATGATTTTCCGAATTTATGTAATTCCTAGGTGCTCTATAATTTGGTTCAGGTCGTTTGTCCATAAGCATGTTTATCCTGATAAGTTTCAGGAATGTTCGGAACATAATATGGAGTTAAACGTAGCTTGGCTAGCATTTTAAATTTGTTGACAGTAAGTTATCAAGAACACATGTCTATTGACCTCTCTGCCTTTTAACATTAGCTGATCCAGCATAATTGACCAAAGTCGAAGATAAACTTTCTAGTTCCTGTCTCCAGTGCACCATAAATCAGGGCGGAAATGCTGTGCAAATCCATATACAATTCCCTTAGCAAGTACTGTAAAAAGCTTATTTTAATTTCAATGCCTTCATTAGTCTATTCAGGCTGGCACAGCTATCTTGCCATGTATCTAAGTGGTGATGTTAATCAACTTGGCCTATTTTTTTTACTATCCCAGCTGCCAATATTTTAGCTATTTCGATCTCCCACATTCTGTTACTTTGCTTTCAGTCTTCACTGCCAGGGCAGTCACTTTGTTGAATGCACCAAGTGATCTTTGAAATCCAATGTGAGTGATGTGTATTGAAGCAGGAAAACATACCCACCCTCAAATGTTGACCGAAGATTCCTTATTTCCTTTATCTGTGTGCCCATGTATGCTGTTCAGTAAATAACTCTAAAGGGGTGAGCACACATCTGTGCTCGATTCGCCTATCAATCAGAAATTTAGCTGCTCTTATTATTTGGTCGTCAACAACCTTAACACATACCCCATGTGATCCAGTGATAACATTGGATCAATGTCAATAGTCAGTGATAACGCAATTGCTGCGTTTTTCCCCCACAAATAGGTTTGATGTATCTTATCAAATGTCTTGGAGTCACTAAACTGTATGGGTGTAGTGTAAGTCTTAAGTTTCCAACCACTGTGTGTGCCAGGAGTTTTAAAAATAGTATTTTGTAAAGGGTCTCACACTTAGCCCCCCAACCTGATGGAATGTCAGAATTTTTCTTTTCCACTCAGTGCCCTAATTCATCTAATAGTTGGTCAGTGTACTGTTTAGATTTATTGTCATAAAGACCAATCCTACGATAATCCTGTAGGTTATTTGTGTTACCGTTTTTAAAAATAGCGAGCAGAAGAGAGCCTCTCTGTAAGTGTTTAATTATTTGAAATTCCATTCAAGATGAATACAAAGGTTGTTAGCCTCTTGCATCAAGAAATTTGAGATGCATTTAAAAGTATTTATTAGTATCCTGTTTGGCTACTGGGCTCCAGATGGTTGTGCTATATTCAAATTATGGGAGTGCACCTCTGTAAGATCAGTATATTATACGTTTAAGTTGTTGTTATAACCTCTTGAAGAGTACCCGCATGATCCATTCCTCATCCTAAATTTATGAAGGAGTGGAGGGGTTTGTTTTGTTCGCCCTAAGTTGGCAGGGTATGCCCAGACGTGGGTCCCTTGCTCACTTTGCCACTGGATTCAAGCTAGCCTGGCTGATGAGGGCTGTTATCCCGAAACCAGCCCGAAACCAGTCCAAGGATGCTTGCTTCCAGTCCAAGGAAGACATGGCTTGGCAGTTCGGGCTGGACTGTTCCCATGAGGCACAGGGTCAAGAATGATTTGCATATAGCTGTGTCTGAACTGGGGTGGCGAAGTGAGCTAAAGAACGATGATAGATTCAACCCAGATTTGTGACTGGGTGTGAGTGTCTGAAAGGTTTCAGCGCTCCGTCCATCATCTATTTGTGTTCGCTTTGTGAAGGGGATATATATATAATATATATATATATATATATCTTCCCGATTCGCAGCCCGCCCGGTGCATGCAGGAGGGGCTGGAACGTCAGTGGGAGCCTGAGGGGGTCATAGGACTCCATTCCCACGTGAGACTACTTACCATCATTACCATTTCTCCCCGTGAACATTGCAACACTCACTTTGTTACCACCGTGCATTGCCACTCCGGACTGGAGAACTCTGGGAGATGCAGTCCTATTCCCCAGATTACACACAGGTGTGCACAATTACTATTGTGGGTGGTGCTCTTGCACCATCGAGAGAGCTGGAGGAGAGTATTTAGGCGATGATGGAAGCGCTGCTCGTGTGTGGAGGCATCTGATGAGGCGAAGGGTCGCCGAAATGCATAATGCCTAGGGTCCATTTCAAGGCTCCCAAACAGGATTTTCCCCCTGTGTGGCCTCTCATCTCCTTGGCAGTAAAGGATATATATCGTCATGTGATCAAGGCAGGGATCTGCCGAAACGCGTCGTGAGGGCTGTTGGTGGCGTTTTAAGAAAATAAACTAAGTAGCACCAAGTTGGGTCTGCCTCGTCTTCTTATGCGAATCCGGCTGGAGTTTGTGGTTGGAGCGAGCGTTATTGGAAAAAAAATATATATCTATATATCTATATATATATATATCTATATATATATATATATATATATATATATATATATATATATATATATGAAAAACTCATAGGTTTCAGGGGCGTTATAGTTATTTCAGCTAACTATAACTTGCGCCCCCAATGCACTGCTGATGACATCGCTGATGACATCATCCAGTGACTGTGTGTTTCTGTAAAGTTTAAATATGTTTAATATATATATAGGGAAAGGCGTATTGAAGAATGAGTGGGTGTATAAGTGTCCGAATGGATGATTTAGTAGGTGCATAACTGACTCTATAAGTGAGTCACTAAACGTATCTTACTGAATGCATGGGTTAGTGACTAAACTGTGTGAATGTCTGTATCCGTCTGTCTGTTGGTGTGTATGCGGTTGCATGGGTTAGTGAATAGCTACATGAGTGTCTATATGAGTTATTGATTGGTTGTCTGAGTATCTGTATGGGTGCCTGAGTGTTTGTGTGGGTGGGGTGTGTGTGAGACTGTGCATAGATGTGTGAGTGGGTGATTCACTGGGTGCATGGTTTCAAGAGTGTATCTGTGATGGACTGTATGGATGGGTGAGTGTGTGTATGGGTGGGTTATTGAGTGAATGTATATCTCAGTGGTACATGTGTGAGTAACTACATATGTGAAAGGCAGTATATATGTGTGTTAGAGTATATAAATGGGTATAAGTGAGAGTGTGTGATTGTGAAAGTGGCTGTATGGATAAGTGTGTGCTTGTATCAGTGATTGTATAAGAGCGTAAGAATGTGCTAGTATTTGTATGAGTAAGTGAGCTGGTGTGTGTATAACTATAGGTGAGTACATGGAAGTGTGATTAATTATTTTCATGACTGACTAGGTGTGTGAGTATCTCTATAGATGAGTGGCGGTCTTTGAGTGTCTATATAAGTGTATGAGTGCAAATGATAAGTCCTGTACTGAGTGACCGTAAGTATGAGTGACTATACCGATGAGAGGGTGGATGTGTGTGTGTAGACCTAAGAATCAGTGAGTGGGTATGTAGTTATTGGTGTTGGAGTGTCTATGGTTTTGAGAATGGAAGTTTGTAATTTAGCGTGGGTGTATCAAGTTATATTAGAGTGTGAGAAGATGCATGAAATTATCACATGGATGATGTCATCTGTGATGTCACTGACCATGTCATGAGTGATGTAATAGGGGACGTCATCAGCAGTGCATTTCGAGGGCGTGAGTTATAGTTAGCTGAACTAACTATAACGGGGGAATTTCACTGTTTTTGTACGAGTGAAATGTCCAACTAACTATAATGCCCCTGAAACATATGGTTTTTTCAGTGAATTTCAAAGGTTTTTTAAATGCTAATTTCTTACTATAACATGCCTGAAACCTATGTTTTTTTCAGTGAATTTCAAAGGATTTTTAAATGGTAGTTTCTAACTATGCCTACAGAGGTAGGACATGTAAAGAAAGAAGAAAAACGCTCAGAAAGAAGCAAAAGAAATGCAGAAAGAAGCAACAGAAGTTCACACAGATGAAGAAAAGTGCAGGAAGAAGCAAGACATCTGCAGAAAGAACCAACAGAGGAGCAGAAAGAGGCCTTGTTGCAAAATCACCCTGTGCCCACAACTTTTTCAGACGGGTACTGATGGTAACTGACTCTGGTAACGAAGCCTAGAGCCAGTGCTATGCTAAAAGACACTTAAAATGCAATGAAAACACCTACACACACTAGGGAACACTATGCGTTGGGGGTACCCCTGTGATTAGCATGACCTCCTCTGTAAGGCCCTAGTACATAATAGGGCAGGGGGATTAAAACTACCTCTAAGTTAGAGGTGCAGAAATATGCTTCTTTACATAGTAGTCTAGTTTGCAGAGTGGTGGAGAAAGTGTGCTGGGTGTCCAACCAACGCTCAGGAATTCCGCTACGTAGGACCTACAGGAGGTACCAGGAGGGATTCTTGGCCCTCAAACTACCTCGGGACTAAATTGGACTTCATCCCCATCCCATAGTCTGCCACGAGGCACGTTTGCAGAGTGGTAGAGAATGGGGGCCCTGGCCTCCAAAGACTTCTTAAAAATCCCACTGTGTGGGACTTACTGGAGGTAACAAGAGGGGTAATTGACCCCCAAGGATATTCTTGGGGGCCAGCTTCCCAAACTATTAGTTCTAGTCAGTTCCACACAGCAGCACTGGTAAGTACTCGTACCAGGCCACGCCCATTTTACCCACCACTTAACAAGCGCGCTCCCTGGCAAGCTCTTGGATGGGGATTGAAGTTCTCTTCACTGCTGGCGTCCTCTAGGGGCCAACTAGCCCACCCTTTACCTCCAGTAAGCCCCACGCAGTGGGATTGGTGAGAGGTAGTCAAAGGCCATGCCCCCTTTCTCCACCACTCTGCAAACAGGCCCCCTGGCGTGTATAATTTGGGGGATTAAGTCCCCTTGAATCCTGAGAGTCCCTGGGGTCCAACTAGCCCACTAGGTACCTCCAGTAAGCGCCACAGAGCTGTGTTGCAGAGCTGTGTAAATAGGGGCATGGCCTGGACCACCTCTCTGGAACGCAGGCCTGTGGCTCTTACTAGAGGTACCTGGTGGGCTAGTTGGCCCTCAGGATTGAAGGGGAATTAATTCCCCAACTTAAAACGCGCCACAGGTCGTGTTTGCACACGTCACCTCAGGCCCGCCCCCTCCCTTTACCATTGTGGAAACGCGCCCTGTGGGGCGTTTTAAGTTGGGGGATTAAGTTCCATTGAATTCTGAGGATCCCTGGGGTCCAACTAGCCCGCCAGGTACCTCCAGTAAGCACCACAGAGCTGCGTTGCAGAGAGGTGTAAAAAGGGACGTGGCCTGGACCACCTCTCTACAACGCAGCCCTGTGGTACTTACTGGAGGTACCTGGTGGGCTAGTTGGCCCCCAGGGACCCCCAGTATTGAAGGGGAATTAATTTCCCTATTTAAAAAGCCTCACAGGGTGTTGCAGCACCATTGCGGTACTTTTTACATTTTTTTTTTTTTTTTTTTTTTTTAGAAGCGGGCTGTGTGGTCCCTCCCCCCCTTTTTTTTTTTTTTTTTTTCTTTTTATGGGTCCTGGGGTTCCCATCCCCCAGGGCCTGACCCCTTTTCAAAAAATAAATATATGAACGGGAAGGGGGTCGCGTGGGCCCCTCTACCCGTGGCCACTTCCAGCCCGGGGACCCCATCCCCCGGGGCCTGGCCTCATCGTTGGGGACCATGAGGGGAGCCCCCGTGGTCCCGCTGGCTCCCTGCCTCCTGCTGGAGCCGGCATTGCTTTTGGGCAAGGGGAGCTGTTGACATGCAGCTCCACTTGCTCAAAAGCAATTCTGATTTGCTTCATTGAAGCAAGTGCAGGTTTCCCTCTCGCTTCAATGAAGCAAACCAGGGTATGCTATGACAGGGCGGGAGCTGTACTCCCGCCCTGCTATAGCAAACAGCAGTGTCCCGGTGTAGGCACCCCGGGACACTGCACGAGCCGGCCGTAGGGGTGGCGGTTCTCAGGGTCATCAAGGGCTCCTGGAGGGGAGCCGTGCGTTCCCCCTCCCAACATTGGCAAAGCCCCAGGGAGGTGGTGGTCCCCGGGGCCTGGGGTATGTTACGGACTCCTGAATTTGAATAGAAGTGCTGGGGAGCTGGTGATCCCTGGAGCAGTGTGGGGGGCTCGAGCCCCCCACACATTAATAATTTGAGCCCCGGGGAGGTGGTGGTTAACGGGGCCTACATTAATTAAGCCCCGGGGAGGTGGCGGTCCCTGGGGCTTAGGGGCCCGAGGCCCCCCCCCATGTAAATGAAGCCCCGGGGAGGTGGCGGTCCCCGGGGCTTGGGGGGGCGCCAAGGCCCCCCTATTTAAATGAAGCCCCGGGGAAGTGGCGATCCCCGGGGCTGCGGAGGCCCTGCGGCCCGCTATATAAATGATAATTGCCCCCGGGACTTGGCCCACCCAGGGGCTTAAAGGAGGCGCTTCTCTTTTTTTAAATGTTTGGGCGAATTAAGCGCTGGGTGCGTGAATCTCTACGCTTTAAAAAAAAAAAAGCTTTTTTTGGGCCCTGGGGGTCCTTGTGGGACGCCCTGAGGAGGCCTAGGGGGTCAGGGTTTTTCTACCCTGCCCCCTTTTCTTTTCTTTCACCTTTGTTTCCCTGTTTTCTTATGACTCGAGTCACAAGATGGCTGCCAACACTTCCTGGTTTGGAGTGTTGACAGCCAATTAGAATAAAGCCCGTGGTCGGCGGCGGGGGAAGGGGTCTGTGAATCTACTGTGCCTCTAGATATCGAAACTTTAATTTTTTGATTTTCTCAGCAACTACTGAACGGATTTACTCCATTTAAAGAAAAGGTCGCTTTCTGAACCAAGCACTACCGTTTTGCCAAATTTGGAGTAATTCCGTTCAGCAGCCGTGTCTAAAGTTTCCTATGGGAAATTGATTTTCCGACCTCTTTTTAAAAAAAAAAAAAAAAAAAGTCTCAGGAACTACTGTACGGATTTACACCATTTAACAAGAAAAGGGCTCTTTCTGAACCAAGGGTTACCTTTTTGCCAAATTTGGTGTAATTCCGTTCAGCAGTGTGAGCTGTAGCCGTGTCTAAATTTCGTTTGGAAAATAACATGGAGAAAACACGTTTTGGGACCCCCCTTTTTTCTCGGCCCCTGCTTTGGCGAATCACCCCGAAACTTTCAAGACCGGAGCTGACCGGAGGAGGCCACTAGTTCTGAAAATTTCGCGAAGATTCATCAACCGGCGGCAAAGTTATTGGGGAAAAGAAAAAACGCTTTTCCTATGGAAAATAGGTCCTAACTATAGCTATCTACTGACGACCGCCAGTAAATGATATATACACTATATTAAACTGCCTGATGCACTGGGTCTAATAAAGTAATATGCAGATTTAGCAAAATTCAATATGTGCTGTGTACTGTTCTCTGAACGAATTGTGGAGAGAGTTAGGAGAAACAAACTTAACCGCTTAAAGCGGTTCCGTCACGAGCCTCGGTTGAGCTGTGCTCATGACGGAGCGCTTCCGTCATGGCTAGCTCGGCGAGCCTGCGTGGCAAGAATTCCGCGCCTGCGCTGGACGTTTCATTGAGCGGGCTGGGCCATGACAGAACTGCTCCGTCATGAGCACAGCTCAAACGAGGCTCGTGACGGAGCGGTTCCGTCACGAGCATGTGAGCGCCGCTCGGCCCCCCTCCCCCCTAGCGCTGCGGCGGAATTCCCGCCGCAGCGAAGGGGTTAATAGTATGTGTGTGTGTGTGTGTGTGTGTGTGTGTATGTGCGTGTATATATATATATATATATATATATATATATATATATATATGTATGTATGTATATAAACTAAAGTTTACAGAGACGTTCTAGTTAGTCTGAGGTTTCACTGGTACAAAACCGGAGAACTTCAGCAGGTATAGTTAGCTGAGCTAACTATAACTCACGCCCTGGCAATGCACTGCTTATGACCTCGCATATTACATCACTCATGACATTGTCAGTGAATTCACTGATAACATCACTGACATCTTAAATGACATCCCTGATTACAGCATCCAGTGAATGTTTTAAAAAAAGTTTGTGTTAAATATATATACCAAGGTGTATTGGTGAATCAGTGGGTGCATGAGTGCCTGTATAGAAGATTCAGTGGGTGCGTGACTGACTGTATAATTGAGTGATTAGGTGTCTCAGTGAATGTATGGGGGAGTGACTAGGTTGTGTGAATGTTTGTATCAGCTTGTCAGTTGGTGTCTAAGTGGCTCTATCGGTTGGTGAGTGGGTACATGAGTGGCTGCATGGGTGATGGATTGGTTGTCTGAGTACCTTTATGGGTGTATCAGTATCTGTGGGTGGATGAGGGGGTGTGTGACTGCCTGCATGGATGAGTGAGTGGGTGGGTGAGTGAGTCAGTGGCTGTGTGAGTCAGTGGCTGTATGGTTACTGAGTCATTGGCTGTATTGGTTAGTGAGTGCGTGAGTGAGGGACGTAATGGGTGAGTGAGTGTTTGTATGACTCATTGCGTGAATAGATGTGTCAGTGGTATGTGGTGAGTAACTGCATATGTGAAAGTCAGTATGGGTGAGTGTTGGGAGTATATGAGTGACTATGTGTGAGTGAGTGAATAAGTGAGTGGCTGTATGGGTTAGTGTGTGCTTGTGCTAGTGACTGTAGGTGAGTGAGTATATTTTAGTATATGTATGAGTAAGTGAGTTGGGTGTGTGTATAACCGTATAGGCGAGTGATTGACTTTGTGAGTATGGGTGAGTGAGTAGGTGTGTGAATAGCTCTATGGGTGATTGATAGTGTGTGAGTGGTTGTATGGGTGTAAGAGTGGATATATCAGTAGTTGCATTAGTGAGTGAGTTGGTGTATGAGTGGCTGTATGGGTGTTGAGTTGATGTGTGTGTAGACCTACGAATCAGTGAGTGGGTGTGTAAGTACTGGTATGGGTGTGTCAATGGTTTTGAGAATGGTATTGTGTAAGTTTGAGTGGGTGTATGAAAGGTTATATTGAGGTGCGAGTGGGTGCATTGGAGATTCTGTGGATGATGTTATCAGTGATGTAATTTGAGATGTCATCAGTGATTTAATATGTGAGGTCATAAGCATGCATTGCAGGGGTGCGAGTTATAGTTAGCTTGGCTAACTATAACTGTTGAATTTCTCTGGTTTTGTGTGAGTGAAACCTGAGCCTAACTATAATGTCCCTGTGACCTTTGTTTTTTTTGGTGAATTTCTAAGAATTTTTAAATGCTTATTGCGTACTATAATGTCCCTGTAACCTTTGTTTTGTTCAGGTAATTTCTATGATTTTTTAACTAGTAGTCAAGTTTTCAGATCTGTGGAGAAAGGGGCTGGGCCTCTGACCAGCCCTCAGGAATCCCACTGTTTAGGACTTACAGGAGGTACCAGGAGGGCTTCTTGGCCCTCAAGGTCTCTCAGGAGTTAAGTAGACTTCACCCGCCAACCAGTAGGGCACCACGAAGTCCCCATGGCTGATGAGGGTCCTGCTAATTAGGACCACATCCACTGTGCTTCCTGCCTAAATGTGACATGGTAAGTACTTTGGTACCTTTACAATTGGCTACTGGTGTACATTTGTAAATCCCTAGTGTTTGGTACTAAGGTACCCAGGGCATAGGAACACCACTGGTCTCCCATGGGCTGCAGCATGGATTGTGCTACCCATAAGAGACCACTCAAACTGTGACTACAGGCCTGCCATTGCAGCCTGTGTAAGCTAGTCTATCACCACTTACAACAGATATAAGTTTCCTCTGAGGTCACTGCACTTAAATCCTGTAAGTCTCCCCTAAGGCAGGCCTTTCAATCCTGATGGCAGGGTGTTGGAGTATAATTGTGAGGGTTCCCCTGAATGAGCAGGGAACCCCCTACAGCCCCCTAGGTTTTGTAAGTGCAGTCAGCCATTTTTATACATATAGTGGCCATGCATTATTACGCAATGGCTAACTATGATTTGATTTATCCATTTGTAAAGCGCGCGAATGCCTGGAGGCGTCTTGGCGCTATGACAGACTGCAAACTTCTGAGACGGGCAACCTAGATAACCGCAGTGAATAGCCAAATTTTGACTGCTTTTCTAAAGGACCCCAGAGATGGGCTATTTTTTATAGATAGAGGCAGCCGGTTCCAGTCCTGTGCTGTGTGCACCAAGAAGACCATATAGTGGCTGTGCCGAACCTGGGCATGTTTGGTATCAAACATGTTGGAATCATACCCCCACACTGTAAACGGTGTTGGAGGTATGATTCCATGAACTGTGGGGTTCCTCCGAGGAGCCCCCCGTGTTCCCGGTAACCGCCTTCCAGGATCTGCCAGCAAGCTAGTGCTGCTGCCAACCCCAGACACGCGTCTGCCCTCTTGCTGTTGAGCTGAGCTCCAGCACGGGAAGGTAGAACAATAGGTTTCCTGTCACAGGGAGGTGTGACCACCTCCCAGACAGGGCTTAGTGTATTGAGCTGGAGTGGGGGCTCTTGCCAGCACCACCATACGACTTTTAAGGGCTCATTTGGTGCCCCCCATGCATACTCTAGTTAGATCCAGTTCTGGGAGCCCTTGGCGCCCGCTCTGGCACGAAACTGGACAAAGTACATGGGAGTTTCCTCCTCTGTGTCCAGTCCTTCCTCTGTGAGAGACCCCTGAGTCACATGAACCCCCTTCCTAGGTTATTTAAGGGCTTACCTATGGGCGTGTCCTCAGATTTTTCATGAGACGAGACTCCAGCCTGAAACCACGTCACTCTTCGACTGTTTGGACACTTGGACTTTGCTGGACTTCGCCTGTAACCGAGACTGCATCATGCAAGTCTCCTGGTCTCGCTGTCTGGAAGACGACTTAGTCTGTGTCTGTGCTTCTTCTAGGATCTTTAACAGACCTGTGGACATCAAGGACACCCAAAGGAATCTCCCTTGGAGTGAATTAGTGTGTCCACTGCATCTGTAGGCATAGCAGCGAAACTGACCGGTCTGCTGCCCCTGACGTCCCACGGACTTCAAAAGGCTCAGCAACACAGGTGTTGGTTTTGCAACTCCTTTGAGCTCTGACCTGTCCTCTGCAATTTTGAGGCCAATATCCTTCGTCGGAACCGCTGGGACCAAACGCCTGTGCACCGCGTTAACTTGCTGTTGCCAGTGCTTGTTGGCTCTGCACTCCAGAGACCTTCGGGCTATTAAAAAATTCCAGCATCTCCTTCTACTAAGTACATCGTCCTCCCTGCATCCTTTGCACCATTTGCCTTCCTTTGGTGAGCTGCTCAAGGTCTTCTTGTGACTCCTGTGCCTTTGGCTTGAGGGTCCTCTTCTGCTCCAGTTGGCTCCCCTGCTTGCTCGAGGCCTGCTCTGACTCTTCTGCTTGTGGTGAATCCCTTGGACCTTCCTGGTCCCTGCATTGCTCCTTCTTCGCTTTCCACACCTGTTGCAGCTGCCCATGCTGTAGGTGCACCCGCCGGAACCCCCCCCCGTCTTCTCGACTTACAACATAGGACAGCTTGTGCACGTCTCTTGGTCTTCCTTAGCGACGCCTGGTCCCCACAGCTGCAGCAACAAGGTCACTGTCAAATCTTTAGAACTATCTGACATCAGTGTGGCACAGACTCTGTCCTCTCTGCTTGCTGGTTATCCTCTTTAAGAATCGATACTTGGATTCCACTGGACTCTTGCACAGTCTTCTCCTGCGGCATCGGTTCTGAATTCCTCCATTGTGGTCTATGGCTGTTTCCAACGTCACTTCGCACCTATGCACTCGGCTTGACTGGTGTAGTTATCCTGGTTCCAGGGGTATCACGGGTGGGGTGACTCTTCAACTTTGTCTTCCACAGAGTTTCTTCAGGGTCCACCTGGAAGGGTCCTTCTCCAAAGATGCAAACTTCGACTTTCCTTTTGGCTTCTATAAGACACGTGGCTGTGTTTCCACTCTGCACCCAGCCTCTGTGGAGTTCCTGGTACTTACCGTGGGTGGTTCCTTGTGTCCCCAGCTTCTGAGTCTCCTGGTGCAAGTCCCACCTTTGGTCTCAGATCACTGCTTTTTTTCTGTATATGGTTTCGTCTCTGGAGACCACTGTATTTTATGCTTACTTACCTGTTTACAGTTGAAGAATCATTGTGTATTAGTGCTTAGATCTCCGGAAAGGAGAGAGACCAATGTGTTAGTAAGTGCTGTGTAATAAATAGACATCTTTATATGTACACTGTGTGGTTCTTTTTAGTTTAACCTACACTACATGATTAGATCTGGTAAACAAGCAGAAAAAGCCTGAAGGCTGCCCTCCTCAACTAACAATTTTAGAGTGTGGAGCAAATTATTAATAATTTGCTGGTGCAGGGTCACCACTTCGCCACGGGTTCTTAACAAGTAAGGAGGAATCGACACTGGAGCGAAGTTCAAACCATAGGTCATTTATTAATCTTTCGTGAATGGGTCTCCATCCAACGAGCACCGTGGAGATACTCCAGGAGAGAGCACCCCGAACGATGGTTACATGGGTTTTTATAGCGAAGATCACAAGCAAGAGACACCCAGTGGTAAATGGAGCCCTGGGGAGAACACACAAATGAGACAGTCGGGAAGAATCAACAACCTTGGTGTATTGTGTAACTGTTGTGTTCTGAAGCAGCACAACAAGATAGGCTATCTGACCAAACTTTATCTAAGGTTTTACCATTGTTTAAAGAACCCAGTGCAGACATCAGCTGTTCTGTTGTGCTGACTTTGCATGTTTACACAGCCTACAATGTCTCAATTTAGATTTCTTACCTGATGTTTATGCAGATGTGGTGTCCAGGATAGAGCCAGGCTGAAAACAGAGCGGGGGTGGAAATGGATGAAGCACAGCTTAATTAAACAAGCATTTGCAATGCAATAGGTCTCGCATTAGGAGAGTTTGAGCTATTGGTATTGTAAATGACAATTTTTTTTTAATGTGTTGGTTTTGAAATTAGCGAAATTAATAGCTTTGTCATTGATAATGCCAATTGTTTTAACTTTTGCAAATGTGACACCTATAGCATTTGTAAAGCAAAATGTTTTGTTTTTATGTGACATATATGTATTGATATTACTAATAAGTGTCTTTTAATTTTTGTTAATAATTAATACTTAAATAAAAGTTATTGTAATGTTTAATGGCAGTAGAATAAACTGTTCTAATGAACTTTTGTGAAGATTATGTTCATTGTATTTTATTGTGACGAAAATCCAAGAACAGACGTGAAATATTAACTTGTTTTTTGTGAAATTTGTAATAAAGCTTGAAACATTGAAAGAACATATTTGAACCAGTTGTTGTTGAATGGTTGCCCAGCTTGATGCTGTGTTGGCGCTGAGTGATGTTGTGTTTGCGACGAGTGATGCTGTGGTGCTGTTGAGTGACGTTGTGTTGGTGCGATAGATAAAGTGAGTGCGATAGAGTGAGGGCGGTAGATAGATAAATAGAGTGAGGGTGATTGATAGATAGAGTGATGGCGATAGATAGATAGAGTGAGGGTGATAGATAGACAGATAGATATAGTGAGTGCGATAGATAGATATAGTGAGGGCGATAGATAGAGTTTGGGCGATAGGTATATAGAGTGACGGCAATAGATAGCTAGAGGGCGATAGATAGATAGATAGATAGAGGGCGATTGTTAGATAGAGCGATGGAGATAGATAGATAGAGGGTGCAGATAGATAGATAGATCTATAGAGTGAGGGCGATAGATAGAGTGAGGGTGATAGAGTGAGGGCGATAGATAGATAGCATAACACTTACTACCACATAATTACATAACAAATATTTACAACACATATTTACACTCTACTCAATACAACATATCTACACTCCACATAATACCACTCAGTACCACATATGCTTGTTTCAAGGGTTGTGGTCAGTTTCAGATATCGTACTGCAGTTAGTTTCACGTACTGTGATCAGTTTCAGGTATTGTGGCTGATTTGAAGAACTGTGGTCTGTTTTTTGTGTTGTGTAGTTAGTTTGAGGCAGACGTCGGACCTGTGGAACTGGGTTTGAGTCTCGGTAATGACGCTGAACATCCTGTGAGTCTCGGTAATGACGCTGAACATCCTGTGATTCTGGGCAAATCACTTAATCTCCCTGTGCCTAACAAAAATGAATGTGTGTCCTCATGTAACGTAACTGGTGCTATGTAAAGCGCTCTGATACCCGATTCGGTTGCAGGTCAAGTTTGCGCTATATAAACACCCCCCCAATTTTTTTTTTTTTTTAAATACCAACCGAGACAGACGAAAATAACGAAAAGGCCGAAATAGGCACTAGAAAGATGCTGGTAGAGGGGGCAGCGAGAGGCGGCAAAGTATTAAAGGATAATAAGGAAAACAGGGGGTGGGGGTACAAACACTTTTGAGTAAAGAAAATGAGAGAATAAGCAAACCATCTGGCTGCAGAAGAGCTAAGAGAAACATGGGGCGAGAGAGCATGAGAAACCGGCGGGTGGAAGATCCCCTTTAAAGAGCATAGGAAATAAGAAAGTAAATGACACATCGGGATGAGTAAGAGAAACAGCAGGGATAAGATCACATTTGAGTACGGAAAATGAAAGAATAAGTCTGGTCTGGGTAGGGAGGAGAAACGGTAGTGTGAGTAGGAGAAACGGCGGTGTGAGTAAGAGAAGCAGCAGAGACCGAGTTAGACAGTCATACAGACAGTGATACAGTTAGACAGTGTCAGATAGAGTTAGACAGTGTTAGACAGACAGACAGTCAGGCAGACCGAGTGATACAGATAAACTTAGGTATAGTCAGACAGAGTAAGACGGACTGACAGTCTGACATAGTCATTTAGATTCACAGACAGAGGAATACAGAGAGACCGATTCAGATAAACGGAGCCAGACAGAGTCAGTCATTTTGATAGTCATTAGACAGATTCACAGTTAGACAGTCAGTTAGACAGACCAAGTTAGTCATACAGATAGAGTTAGTCAAACAGACAGTCAGACTCAGTCAGACCGACTCAGTCAGGAAGAGTGACAGACAGTCATTCAGACAGAGTGATAGGCAGAGTCAGTGATACAGAGTGACAGGCAGAGTCAGTCAGACAGAGTCAGGCCAAAAACACCCTTAGTAGAAGACACACCCTGTTCAATACCATAAACCTGAATCTTACAAATCGCATCCACAAAATGTATGACACATGAAAATCAACAGTGTTCAAACGTGCACCCTGCACAAGCAGTCACCAACTAGAGATTAGAGGATTAAAGGATTATAGACCTAAAAGGAATCCTTCAAAACTCAAGGGTGCAGTAATTTGTCAATATGGGGTCATAGGTGTAAGGCAGAGGTTAAAACAGAACAAAAACACCAACAAAAATCGCACACACCCATTTCGTGAATGTATTCTCTTGATAAAAATGTTGTTTTAAATTGAGCATTTGCGAAAAATACTTATTCGCATTCTGTAGCCAAATGTACATAAATTGCGGAATTAAAAAGAAGCCATTAAGAGTAAGCAGAAACATTTGCATCTCAGCACGGCACTGTTTACTTGCCAGAGCAATATTAAAAGTTTTTATAATTGTGGATAATGTTGAAACATGTATGCAAATAGGAGTGTTACATATTACTGGCAAAATGGGCACTGGGCTTATAAGACTGGCTTCCTAAACAAGTGAAATAAAGACATTAACTGCCATAACAACATTTCCAAAACATACATGGAGAGTGTGATCGCAGCAGTGTGTGCTTTATATAATGGAGAACAATTCAGACCCTTTTTTTTTTTTTAAATTGACATGAAGCAAAATGTTTGGAGTTAAACGTTAAATGATTGTCCTCTGGGGGGGAAACATTAATTAAGGAGCATGTCTGTGTGTTTGGTGCTCTCCTGGCGCCTCCGGTCTGTTTACTGCTCACACGTGCAATTTACAAGGCATTCACCAATTTACATTGCACCTCTTGACTCGATTTTAAAAATGCCCGCGCCGTATATATTTCGAAACAACAAGCCGGCAATGTTTGACTAGCAGCTAAACAATGTGTAAGCTGGAGACCAGGCTTACTTTACCTCAAAAGTAGGTCATTGCTCAAAATTGCGTTTAGGAGGTGCAATATAATGTGAAAAGATGTTGGGGTGGAAGTGAACAAAATGTGAAGCGCGGTGTTGTTGTATACCGCACTTCAAGATTTAGACAGCATAGCGCTACCAACGCTTTCTTATTTTAAAAACAATACAGGATCTTAACAGGCAACAGAAAGCATCCGAAGCAAGTGGTTTTTAACTCACTGAGCCATCCTCTCCACACATTGGCTCATATTACCACAGCTAGCACAGTTTTTACTTTAAACTGCGCATAATTGCAGTTTTGTTTGTGCGATTTTTATGGGCTTGTAAAGTGCATTCACGTACAATCAAGAGTATGTGCATAGGATGAACTCCTCCATAGAAAGACAGTTTGACTGAAACAAACAGATGGGTGTCTATAGACGTTTGATTAAAGTCTCCCCAAATTCTCATTTGTGCAGAAATTCAACAAACTACACAGCAGATAGTAAATGTGCTCCTCACCATGGTGGTCTAAAACGGAGTAAGGGGTGGCGCAGCAAGAAATCTGTTGTTTTCCGAGGCAGCAAATAGATACGTTGTCACTTGCTTCATTTATTTATTTTTTTATTCATAAAGCGAATGCACGTATTTTTTCACCCGATTTATATCCATTAAATACCTATAATATAGTTCTTGCAAAAATAGTAACAAGATGTATGCATTTATGAATCTTGAGATGCTTTACACGCTGAAACAACTAAAATAAGCTTGCGCTGTGGTGATTGGGGTGGAGGGGGTAGAAGCGCCTCCGGGTGGGCAAAAAATTATATAAAAGACAAACTCTACGTTATCACTAATTCCTAAAGCGAATGCACGTATTTTTCTGTCCAAATAATTTGCTTAAGTTACATATAATATAGTCCTTGCACGACCTTTATAAATGTTGTGATGCTTCACACAGTGAAATGTAAATTAAATAGGCGCAATGTGGTGAAGGGGCTGGAGGAAGTAAAAGCGTGGACGGCCCGAATGTTAAAGACAAAACAAGGGAAAGCAGCGTTTGTTAGCACGAGGGAAACAAGTATTTGCTATGGGTGGGGGGGGGAGGGTGGTGGACATGCGAGGGCGAGGAGGGCCGGACAACAGGAGGGAGGGTGGGGGAAGATGAGGCATGACAACTGGAGGGAGGGAATGGTTAAAGAAGGCGCCTAAGCATGTCGCGCCCAGGGGTAGGATGGGGACGAGGATGAGGGGCAGCGAGCCACGGGTGGCATTGTTAAATACTTTCACAAACGTGTGACTCCGTCTTAGAAGGCTGTGAATGTGCTTGTGGCTGAGAAGTGCTGGGGAGTAGGGCCAACAAGAAACAACAAGCGAATTAGATGCTCCCTTTATGGCGAAGAACAACTTAACTGCATTCCACAGCTGTGTAAATAGGAAATGCATCTTTAGTAAAAACCAGAACACAGAAAGTCTTATTTCCTAGCTTTCAGACGTCATTTTTTAGAGCAATTGTGTGCAAGAAAGGCGAGTAACATGCATATTGTCTGTTTGTGTGTGCAATTAAGTTAAAAATTGGAACCTTTGCTGAACACGGATGGCTGGTGACATCATGTGCAGAATTCACATTGGTGTTTAGTTTGGGGGACAGGAAGCAATCTGCGCACTTGTATTGCATGTTTTTTGTACAGATATTCGGAATATTTTTTTTGTGGGTGGATAGTTAGAAAAGTGCAAATGCGCCGCACTCATCTAAGAACATCCGTGAACATTAAATTAAAATGTAGGTACTGACTTGTATTTTTACGTGCGAGTTTTAGCTGCAGTGCAACTGCAGGTCACCGAGAGAATGTGAAATGGAGTGGTTTGCGAGCAGTGGTGTGCTCCTGGGAGGCTATGGTGGGGGAAGAGGCTGGGCAGGCAGCAGGAAAGTGAAGGAAGATGGGAAGAGAGGGCGGTAGAGAGAAGAAATACAGGACGAAGCAGAGAAGGTGGAGAGAGGGAGGGGCTGCCTTGAAGGGACAGGGGCACGAAGTGTGAAGTCACTGAAAGTCAAGAGAGGGAGGGGGTGGGCTGCCTGCTGGGAGAAGCTGGGCTGGGCTGCCTTTGATGCAAGTCACGGCCTGCAGCGCTGGTTGGGAAGCAAATGGCTGAGGCTTTGAAGGCTTGTGCATGAGAGCAAGTCACATGATTGGGATTCACATGAACTGTTGGAAATCCTCCTTGAGAGCCAATCAGCTGCCTGAAGAGAGCCTTTGGGGAAAGAACTGGATCAGCGACATAAGGACTCACCCCTGTTTTCTATTTCTGCGAAATAGAAAAGGGGCGAGCCCTAAAAATGAAAGAATCAGATTTTAAATTTCCACAGTCATTCCTTTTCAACGGTGCTGAATCCATTCTAAGAGGTACCTTTATTAATTGTGTACATTAATATTCATCAGTTGATGAATTTCCGTATGCATCATCGTTTCTTTATTTAATACATGAACAGTGTGGAAAGTTTCATAGGATAGAGCCAGGCTGAAAACAGAGCAGGGGTGGAAATGGTTGAAGCACAGCTTAATTAAAAAATGAAAGAATCAGATTTTACATTTCCACAGTCATTTCTTTTCTACGGTGCTGAATCCATTCTAAGAGGTATCCTTATTAATTGTGTACATTAATATTCATCAGTTCATGAATTTCAGTATGCATCATCGTTTATTTAATACATGAACAGTGTGGAAGGTTTCATACTTCTACAAATATTTATGCAAGTGGTGCATATCATAGGGGCACATTGGATGCAGCAGCAGCAAGTTAAAAAGATGGCTCCTATAAGTACTATTCCCATTAATAATTTCTAATCCCAAGAAGAGAAGTCCCTGTAACCATTAGGACCAGGACCATGTTCCTTGGTCTTGATGTATTTCTGCAGCTAATTTATGTAATTTGGAAATAGCGTTATAGACAGAAGGGGCGTGGTCCGGTATGAATACACAGCTACTACCAATGATGCGACATGCTCCACCACGGTCGGCAAGCACTACATCAAGCACCATTCCATTTTGAAAAGTTACAATCCTTGTAATCTAGAGCTCTTCTGTAATATTTCCTAGAGCCATTGCTGTCTGATTAGTTACTGCTTCTACCACTCGGGTCAGGTGTCTAATTTTTCTACTGTTTTAGGATGCTCCATCGAAGAAAAAGAGTCCCAGATTAAAATCAAAGTACTGCTGCAAGGCTGTATCAGTCTGACCTACTTCATCACTATTTATTGTCCTTTTAAATCTATTTAAAGAAATGTCATTAAACAATTTCTGGTCTTTATGATAGGAGGCAGGTGCTAAGAACAAAGGGGAAAGCAAAAAGGACACATAACAGATGCCAGACCAACTGACTGGTAGATGATGGTATCCCTTGTTTCCACAAATGAAGTAAGTGTTCTGGGAAGATAGGAAAGTGCTATTGTTCGTTCCAGTAATATTTAAAACAGCGGTACAGTCACTTTTTCCCACACAAATACTGCCAATAGTACTCACACAAAGTTCTGCTCGGGCTCTGGTTACAGCGATAACAGGAGGCCCATTACCCTTGGCTGTTCGGTGTTGGGGAAAACATATCTGGTGGAGGAATTCCCTCTGCGAAACTCTGCCATTTCCCATACAGTTCCTTTGGCTTGGGGATCTCCTTCCTTATCAGGGTAACAAACCCTATTTAATTGGGCATTGAGTTTTCCTACTTCAGCAAAACCCTTTTGACTAATTTCAGAAGCCCACAACCATGCAAACCAGGCTCTCCAGGAGCCATTATGTGAGAATGGCAAGGGAATTAAAGGTGTTCCACCCTCCTTCTGATGAGCTGGCATCATTCCACATACCCAGCAGTTGGTAGTGTTCGTAGCGTTCTGGGTAGAGTATAGTAAAAATGTTCTGTGGGGACAGATGAAGTAGCGGGCAATAGGGTTCGAGACGGAATCACTTTTTCCATTGTCCAAAAAACTGCTGCCAATATTATCAGTAGTATGAGCAGAGTCACCATACACAGAGTCTTGTCTTTGTTTTGCAACTGCAACTTGGATCCCAATTTCTGCATCTTTCCCTCTCGGTATCGATACAACCACAGGTCGGAGAGAGATCCAGGCAACACTGAACACACATCACAACCCTCTCTGAACCTTCGTTCAGCCGATTCTGTGATCCTACCGTTTTACAGCCGAACCATTCCACTAATTGAAACCGGTCCTCCGGTATCTCTATCTGCTCCTTCCCTTCCTTGGTTATAAATCGTACCTTGTTGCTGAAGGCGTAGTTTGATCAGGAAACAAAGTATCTTCGTTTAGAGGAGCAACACTTTTCTGAGTCTGTAAGATATCTTTCAGATTGTTTCTGCCTTCTGGCTGGCGAACAGTTACTGGGATTCGCTTGCAATGACCTGCATTGATCCAATGGCGTCTGTTGGTGGCGGGGACAGCAGTTCGAGACGCAAGTAGGATCTGCTCCGGATTCTTCCAGAGAGGCTCCAAATTCTTAGACTGCCGAAAGTTCTGTATAAGCACATTCTCGCCAGGTTGAAGCCCACGGGATCCGATTTGTCTGGAATAGCTTCATGCACCTGCTGATGAATCAGAGACAGTTTTTCAATCAAGTTTTTAAGATAATCACTCAAAACAGGGCACTGTATTTCTTTAATCATATTTGGCCTTGGGGGATCCTCATACATTCATAGGCCTACCAAAGACTATCTCGTAGGGAGAAAGTCAAATTTTACCATGTGGGATGGAACGCTGATTTTAGTTTCAACGTGGCGTTGTACCTTTCTACCAAACACGCTGCCTAAGGATAATTAGCAGCATGAAACTTCTGCTTTACCCCGAAACCCTTCATTAGGTACTCTATTATCTGGCCAGTAAAGTGGGGGCAGTTTTCGCTCCATAGGACTCTACAAACCCCAAAACGGGGGAAAAACTCCTTTAACAAGATTTTGGCTGTTGTCAAGGCTGTGTTGTCTTTAGTGGGATAGGCTTCTACCCACTAACTGAAGGAACAGACCACAACTAGTACATACTTTAAGTAGTTACAGCGCTCTAATTGTAAGTAGTCCATTTGGAGAGCTTCAAAAGGAACCTGAGGTGGAGAAAATTCACCAGTAGGGGTTGATACTCCCTTCCCAGGTTTGTGCTGTAAACCAATCCTACAATTTTTGACCAAATGCTCAGCTGTTTTCGAATGAGTGGTCTATCCCAGATTGGATCTAATTGGGAAATGATGTTTTTGGCACTAACGTAAGCAGGCCCATGAGCCATAGTCAAAAAAGGCAATAGGGGAATTTCCATTTTGACATATCTTTTGACCTCCAACATCCCTCATCATCTAACTCTACATCCTTTTGCCATTCTGCCCTTTCTTGTTCAGTGGCTGACAGCTGTATGTCCTTATTTTCTGTATACATGTTTTCCTATCTTTCAGCTTGTGATTGTAAAACATACATTTTACTCATGAATGCACCCGCAGTCTCTTGTGCAACTTCGTCGGCAAAAGCATTTCGGTGTCCCTCCTTGTCTGTAAATTTCTTGTGGGTACTACATTTGATAATGGCTACACTCTTTGGCAATGTCAAGGCAGTAAGAAGACTATTTACCAATTCGCCATGTTGTATTTTAGAGCCATGGGAAGTTAGGAATCCCCGTTCCTTCCAGAGCTTGCCAAAGTTGTGTGCCACACCAAATGCATGCTGGCTGTCTGTATAAACATTCACTCTTAATCCCTGACTGAGTTCTCAAGCCCTCAAAAGCGCAATAAGTTCCGCTGCCTGGGCAGATTTTTTGGGGATACGGGCGGTTTCTACCACAGTCTGTAATGCAGTTATGGCATAGGATGCAGAGGGAGTGCCGTCGGGTAATCTTAAACCAGAGCCGTCCATCCATAGTTCTCCCTCAGGGTGTAAAAAATGTGTATCCTTTAGATCTATTCTTCCTTTAGTCTGTTCTTCTGTGAGAAAAATACAGTTGTGCAAATCATGAACCTGTTCAGCTGGCAAAGGTAACAATGTAGCTGGGTTCAATGTCAAACATCTCTTAAGTGTGATATGAGGTGCCAAAAGCGTAAGTTTGTATCCTGTGAGTCTAGCGCAAGTCAAGTGTTGTCTTAGTCTGATTCAGGAGTGCATCCACAGAATGTGGTACCATGACAATAAACTTGTTACTCAACACTATTTCCTCAGATTGCCGTATAGAAATTGATGTGTTGGCAAATGCTCTGAGACAATCTGGGAGTCCTTTGGCTACTGGGTCTAATACAGCTGAGAAATAGGCACAGGAACGATGCTTATTACCATATGGCTGTGTCAAAACTGACAATGCACGTACTTCTCTCTCGTGTACATATAATATGAAAGGCTTAACATAGTCTGGAGTGATTAACACTGGAGCAGAACAAAGGGATGCATGAAGCTGCTGATATGCTTCCTGACATTCAGATGCCCATGGTAGAGGAGAGGGAGTGTCTTTAGTAACAAGGGACAAAAGAGGTTTGATAATAAGTGAGGAGTTCGGGATCCACTGTCTACAGTAGGAAGTAATACCAATAAATGCCCCGACTTCTTTGTGAGTACCTTGAATAGGAATTTTTATATATAGTTTGAATCCTGTCTTTAGTCAAAGTGCGCCTTTCCTTAGACAAGAGGTGACCTAAATAAGTGACCTCAGCCGGACAATATTGCAGCTTATTTTTAGAGACTTTATATCCCTTAACAGCAAAGTGATGCAAGAGAGCGAGAGAGTGACCACTTTACAGCCGCGTTGCTAGGGGGCGGGGGGCGGTCCGCTCCAGACGGCACCTTTTTTGAGGCGGCCGCGCGGGCCGGGACTGACTGACTGACTGACTGACTGACTGACTGACTGACTGACTGACTGACTGACTGACTGACTGACTGACTGACTGACTGACTGACTGACTGCCTGACGAGGCCCGTTGCGGCGGCCTGTGACTTTAGGGCGGCGGCGCTTTACACATAATAAAACACATCACATCATGCAGTCATCACTTTGATAAACCCGTCGGTTACACAGCCATCTCCCATCTGAAGTTTGCACTTAGCACAGACAATTTGGGATTGCATGGCATATCTTAATACATCGATGCATGCAATTGAATAAATCAGTTCGAAATCGAATCAATCAACTCCGTGAACCCGACCGTTGTTGGAGCCCCCACCTCCCAGCCTCGCTCATACTAGTCCTCCAGGGCTGTCAATCAGTGGTAGCGTGCGCGGTGCGCACGAGCGCAACCAATGACGGCCCTGTAAGGACATTTTGGGCCAGCCCTCGCCGCACCGTAGCCAGCCAGTGTGACGCGTTACGCGCTGCGCGCTCACCGCCCCTCCCATTGTGTCGAGGAGTCGGAGTGCGTGGAGACCACCATTCTTCTTGCCTGGCCCTGCTGCAGCCTGTTACTTTACTGTCTGTGGCTGCGGGCGGCCCGCAACTATAAAATAATTCAAGGTGAGAGAGAGAATGAAAGAATAAAGAACCGTCCGGTCCGTCCACCTGATTACAATGATTGCACCGTGCACGACCGCCTGTTCCAACAAACGCCCAGACTCGTTTTGCAAATTGCACTTTGCCTTTAGATTTTGGATCTAATATGATGCACCACTTCTAAAACCCATATTACTTCAGAATTCCCCAACCTGCAGGAAAATCGACATTAAAATGATAGTGTAGTGACACTATTGCATGCGTGTGCAATAGGACAATAAGAGTAGAAAAAGTGCTACCTAAAAAGCCTGTAACTATCAGTTGGTTAGGAACGTGGACAAAAGCAGTGCCATGACTAAGAATATGAATATGGAACATTTAGGGAGCGCCAAGGATGATAAAAAACCAAAGGACCGTATGTCTGTGATACACAGCGCTGGGTCGACAAGCCACTGTTCATCGCATGTTCCTTGCTAATTTTTTAGAATGGGATGTCAATTGGGTCTCATTTCATGTGGCTACTGTGTCGCCTAAAACTGTTCTCTCTAATAAGCAAGAAATCCTGTGAAATCCAGAGCACACCAGTCTCTCCACGATAATCCAGAGGAAAAGCTAGATATTTTGTCCTCTCCATTCACCAGCCCCATGCTCCCATGTTGCCTTGAGTACCGTACCAGCCACTGCTTTGGTTTGCCAAGTCCTGTTGAGGTGGGAGACTGGTGGCTTCCACTTCGCTTCGGCAGCAGCAAGACCTGGTTTGCTGGTTGTAGTGCTGGGCGTTGTAAGGGTGAGGGATGCATTAATGTTGTGCTAGCTTAGTTGTGCAGTGTTGGACTGTTACTTCACCGGGTGGCAGTGTGATGCTGGGGCTCAGTGGTGGACTTTCCTGGAAGTTAGTGGAGTGGTGGGGTAGGTGTGTGGTACTCTGAACTGGGAGTCAGGTAGCAGTGTAACAGGGATAGTGTGGTTGTCAGAGGTGAAGTGGTTGTAATGTGAGGGGGTGCTGCTGCTTGTGATATGAGGGGGTGCTGCTGCTTGTGATATGACAAGGTAATAGAAAGGGATTATGTAGTGGAGTGATGGGGAATCGTAGTTTGGTAGTGACAGATGGTAATGTGGGTCTCTCAGGTGGTATTGCTATGGTATTGGTGATAGCTCTGTGGTGGAATAGAGGAAGGTGGTATTGTTAGACCAGTTTTACTGCAGTCGGGGTTAGCATGGCATTTATTTTGCGACTGTGCCATGCTGTAATGTGGTTTGGTTGGATTATATTGTTGGAGAAATGTAGTGCTTGGTTTACTTGTGATTTGCATTGGGTGGTAGTGAATAGTGTTGTGGTGCTGGAAGGTGCTAACGTGGTAGTGCTGAGGTGGTTGTGTGTTGATTAGGGAGTGTCTAGGGCTGAGGTGGGGTTGCCAGTGTGGTGGTGTGGGAGAGTATTGAGATGATATAGGGGTAAAGTATTTTAAGGCGAGTCCCCAGATAGATCATGCAGTCTGTGTGTTCTCTTTTGTACTGCCAGTCACCGGTGTATTCAACTGTCTAGCCTTTGACCGTGTCATGTATGTGCATGTAACTTGCATGATCGAGGTAACTGTTAGCAGCAATACTACTTGTCTCTCCTCGGAGACTCTGACATCTTTCAAGTGCTCACCGACCTTCTCCCCCCCCCCCCCCCCCCCAAGGGGCGGCAATCTGAGGGGTAGCCCCGGGCCCCACAAGCTCTAGCTACGCCCCTGCCTCTTTACAGTGCTCAACTGTGTCTGCGGCTAACAAAATGTCATCAACATATTGCACCAGCATAACTCCTGGTGGTAAAAGAAGTTCATCCAACTGTCGTTTAAGTGCCTGACTGTAAAGGCTAGGTCTTTCTGTATAGCCTTGTGGAGTCCTACAAAATCTAAATGAGCGGCCCGTAATGAAAACCCAAAAAAGATATCTACTATTTTCATGTATAGGAATAGAGAAAGGGCATTTTTGAGGTCTATAGTAGAAAACACAGTGGCTGTAGGTGGGATGAAGGTCAACAAAGTTGTGATATCAGAGATGACAGGATATTGAGGAATCACTATTTATTAACTTCGCTCAAATCAATCACAAAATCTGTAAATCGTATCCCTTGTTCCATCGCCCTGTTTTAGAATGGGGAGCATGGGGCTTGCATACATTAGAGGAAACTTCCTCAACAACTCCTGTACGTATCATGTTGTCAATGATAGATATCAGTGCATCCTCGCCTTCTTTTGATATTTTATATTGTGGGACCCTTGGTAAGGAAGCATCCTCTAGGATCTGTATATGTACTGGGGAAATGTCCATTCTTCGCACATCTGTGTCAGCAGTAGCCCAAACACATGAAGGGACAGAATCAAGAACCGAACATAAGGAAAAATTGTATTGTTTAGGCAATGTCTTTTTCACAATAATTAAACGAACTCCAGATGGCTAACGATGTATAGTAGCATGGAAATATTTCAAAAGATCAAGCCCCATCAGATTATCTGGAGCATGTGGGGGAAGTAAAAAAGGGGCTGTAGTGATGAAATTCTCAACCTTCAAAGGTAGTTTTTTGGGACACAGGGCTAGGAGTTGGTGTTCCATCAAACCCTATCCATGTGATCACTTGGCCAGACAAGGGTGTCCCAGGGACCAGTTTCTGAGATATCGCACTACGTGTCGCCCCTGTATCCACCAACAATTTCTGGTCCCGCCCAAGTATATTGGCTGGTATCTCAACTGATCCTCCTTGTCCTACGCTGTCCTAGGCAAAATGGCTTCCCATAGTTTCCTCTGATTCCCAATCATCCATAGAATATTTTGTTGATCAAAATAATTCCTGACCAATTTCTCTCTGGTGCTTGAACCTGCTGTGGCTGCTGTCGGGGGAGGGGGGGTGGCTGAAGTCCCTAGATTACTATTTACTTGTCCCCTTCCTCTCCCACCAGCAGCTAAACAGGACATTACGATTATGGTAGGGAAATGCTTGACCTTGAAGTTGTGAAGTTCACTATGTCGAGGCTAGGGGAAATCCTTGTAACTATATATAGACACAAACCACTGAATCAAGTAAATTATATGATCAGTTCTAACCAGCGGAGTTCTTTGTAACCACTGCCCTTTAAACATACCCTTTGTTACATTTTGGCTTTCTAAATTTGTGGTTTGGAAAATGTTGTAATTTATAATATCCGTTTTGTTGTGCCAGCCTGCCTCTTTTTAGGTATTGTCTATTCCATCCCGTAGGGATGGTAGGCGAGATTTATAGTAAGCGTTCCGAAAAGCGTCTACCCAGCTGTGGATCGTGTCCAGTTCATGTGAGCTAGGTGCGTGCACAGGAATTCTCTCCCCCTACCCCTCCCACAAAGCAAGACAAGACAAGAACATCAAAGCGGCTGCTCTGATTCCATTTGCCACCAGCCACTTCACACGCTCTGCAGGTCATAAACAGGACCATCTGCTCGTGAATCGGAATGCTGGCATGGTTGCCCAGCCCCCCTCCCAGCGCTGCCTTTCCTCTGCCATTCTATGGTTTCCAATACGTCTACTAAAAGTGCACTTTCCCTGCTCCCTAACACAGGCTTCTCCACTATAACCCTCTTTTTGGTAATTTTACTCAGCTCTCATCTTTAACCCAGACAGACAGACCCCCCCCCCCTCCCCCCCCCCCCCCCCCTCCCCAATGCCGGGAGCTCCACTGACACTTTCACTTTAATTCGGTTCTGGAAACGCAAAATGCGTTCATTGACTGTAACATGTCTAAAAGTATTTTAAGGTAAATTTCACACCGTTTTGATTTAAAGTGGAACAATGCATGTGCCTAAATAGTAGTACAGCTTTTTCTGATGAAATTGGCGGCGAAAACTCTCTGTGAGAAAATTGGTCTCAAGAAGCAAGAAAAGTATTGGTGACGTCATTTGCAGCACTCGCAAATCCTACTTGCTACAAATAATATTACTTAATTTGAGCACTAATTATGAAATATTAAAAGTCACTCTGACAACAACATTGCTTTTGCTATGTGGAAGTTCAATGTGTCGCATCACGGCACGCGAGAATTTTTTTTTGGGGGGGGGAAGAGTTTCTAAAAGCACGAGGTGCCTAATTGACAGCGTGCTCTTACCGTGTGAACGGAAACATAACATTTTGCAATCCCGAATGTCTAGGAATGTACGGAGTGAGCGCTCGGAGAACAGACGTCTCGCGGAATGACAGATGAGAACAGCATGGGGGAAATTATCCTGTTATAGATGGGTGAGGTAGAAATGGTTGAAACCCTCACCCCACCTCCCCAACACCCTCACTACCCTCACCCCCCTCACCATCACAACCCTCCACCCACACCCTCACACCCTCACACCCTCACACCATCCTCTCACACCCTCACACATCTCTCTCACCCTCTCACCCATCCTCACCCGTCCTCACCAACCCTCTCCCTCACACCCCCTCACCCTCACACCCTCACAAACCCTCACATCCCCTCACCCCATCACCCTCACCACCCCCTCACCCTCATACCCCCTCACCCTCACACCCCCTCACCCTCACACACACCCTCACTCACCCTCAGCCTCTCACCCCCCTCTCCCACTCACCCACCCTCTCCCCCCTCACCCACCCTCTCACCCTCACCCACCCTCTCACCCTCTCACCCCCTCCCACCCTCCCACAACCCCTCACTCACCCTCTCACCCTCAGCCTCTCACCCCCCTTGCCCCCTCACCCACCCTCTCACCCTCTCACCCTCTCACTCCCTCTCACACTCACACATCCTCTCACACCCTCTCACCCACCTCACCAACCCTCCCCCTCACACACCCCCACCCTCACACCCCCCTCACACACCCTCACACCCCCTCACCCACCCTCACACCCCCTCACCCACCCTCACACCCCCTCACCCACCCTCACACCCCCTCACCCACCCTCGCACCCCCTCACACCCCCTCACACCCCCTCACACCCCCTCAGCCTCACACCCCCTCACCCTCACACCCCCTCACCCTCACACCCCCTCACCCTCACACCCCCTCACCCTCACACCCCCTCACCCTCACACCCCCTCACCCCTTCACCCTCAAACCCCTTCACCCTCACACCCCCTCACACCCCTCACACCCCCTCACACCCCCTCACACCCCCTCACACCCCCTCACACACCCTCACACACCCTCACACACCCTCACACACCCTCACACACCCTCACTCACAACCCTCACTCACAACCCTCACTCACACCCCTCACTCACACCCCTCACTCACACCCCTCACTCACCCTCACACACCCTCACTCACCCTCACACACCCTCACTCTCACACACCCTTGCACTCCCTCACCCTCACACCCCCCACCCTCCCTCACACCCTCTCACCCTCACACACCCTCATTCACCCTCAGACCCTCACCCTCACCCTCACACCCCCTCACCCACCCTCACACTCCCCCTTACAACCCTCTCACCCCTTAACAAACACACACACACCCTCACTCACCCTCACACACACACCCTCACTCACCCTCACACACCCTCACAATCATAACATAACAAAACATAGCATAGCATAACAAAACACAGCATATCATAGCATAAAAAAGGATAGGATAGCAAACATAGTATAGCATAACAAAACAAAGAATAGGATAGCAAAACAAAACATAGCATAACAAAACATAGCATAACAAAACATAGCATAACAAAACATAGCATAACAAAACATAGCATAACAAAACATAGCATAACAAAACATAGCATAACAAAACAGCATAACAAAACATAGCATAACAAAACAAAGCATAACAAAACAAAGCATAGCATAACATAACAAAGCATAGCAAAACGAAACATAGCATAGCATAACAACAAAACATAGCATAACAACAAAACATAGCATAACAACAAAACATAGCATAACAACAAAACAGCATAACAACAAAACATAGCATAACAACAAAACATAGCATAACATAACAAAACAAAGCATAACAACAAAACAAAGCATAACATAAAACAAAGCATAACATAAAACAAAGCATAACATAAAACAAAGCATAACATAAAACAAAGCATAACTTTGCTTGACTAGATAGGGCACGCTACATAGCATCGCAGCGCCTAACAGCGACCACGCTCGAGAAGTAATATCGTGTTGGCTAGAGCTGTACTTTTTAAAAATACCCGTTTTGTATCTTATCTGCATTTTTGTTTTTTCCCCTGGTTTTAACTTTGGCCAAATCGAATTCCACTTACCTGCACGATAAAATTGAAACAAAGCACCGCACTTTGCGGGTCCTTTTCCCACCCCTTTCACCGGCGGCCATCTTAGGGGAAGTACAGGACGCTCGGCGGCGCCATCTTTGTTGACGCGCTAGTGCCTCACTCACAGGTATTTAGGGCGGCCATGCTGACGCGCTGCGTGAGCACGCCGGAGTCACGCCAGAGTCCAGCCCGTCTGCGCACGGTCGGGCGCGGGGGCACGGATCTCTGGTCGGCGGCGCATTTTTTCCTCGGAAGAATTGTATCATTTAGATAAGGGGGGACAGTCTCTGGACCCAGCCATTATAGCCTTATTGGACGCCATGTCCATTTTAAAATCACCCACAGTAATACCAGAAACTCAGTCATGCTCTCTAAAGCTGACCTGCCTAAATACACGGTCTTTACATAGACACAACCTGGAGATTTTTACCCTACTCCAAGACGAGGATATCGATGTCCTTACCCTCTCGGAGACCTGGCTCGGGGATAGCTCATTACCAGACATCATAGCAGCTGTCCCGAGTGAGTATGATATAGTATGGCACAATCGTGCTGATAATGCCCGAGGGGGGGGGAGTAGCGATTATATTTAAGAAATCTTTAATCGTAACTAAAATACTGGCAGAAACTGTGGACTTAGCAGACACACTTGCAGTAAAGATTGTGTTTGATAATCTGTGTTTAGTGATCCTTACAGTATATCGTCCACCTAATTCAAACCCAGGCTTTAACGATCTGTTCATGGCTACTATATCGGACATTTGTTCCCGATATAAAAATATAGTAGTAACCGGAGATTTTAACTTTCACTGGGATAGGGAAGTAAAGGAACCAGCAGCCCGCTTTTTGGAGACCACTATGTCCTCACTGGGTTTTCGACAGTTGGTAGAAACCCCCACACACATAAAAGGACATATCCTTGATCTTATTTGGACGCTAGATCCTAAAGTAGCACTTCTGAGGGTTTCACCCTGCATTTGGTCGGATCATCACTTAATCTACTGTGACGTACCCATTAATGCAAAGCCGATGCAACTGCCACCTAAAATGAAGAAGGTCCGTCAATGGAAGAAAGTTGATCTACAAACTTTGTCTTCTACCCTTTCGGAATTGGTTTACCCTATCGCCTCCAATACTGACCTCGATCAGGAGTATAGGGACATTACTGGCAACCTGACCAGAGCAATTGATCAGATTGCACCAGAAAAGCAGCAAAGGGTAAAAGGAGCTGGAAAGGGAGCTCCATGGTTTACATCTGACCTAAGGGAGCATAAAAAGAAGCTTCGAAATGCAGAACGAAACTGGCGGAGGAAAAAAGATGAGGAAAGTCGAGAACAATATAAAACCTTGCTCAATATCCATAAGAAGCTCATCCTGGACACTAAAGCTAAATACTATGAAAATCGTATAAAGCAAGCTGAAAATGTCCAGAAGGAAACCTTCAAAATATTAACTGACCTGAGCAAAAAACCTGAAAATATGGAAGTAGCAATCAGCTGCAACACTTTCCAAAGCTACTTTCTAGAGAAGGTAGAGACTATTTTACAGGACATTGGGAATGGTACTGTGACTGAATCCATCAAGTCGCAGGCCGCCCAGACTCCTGTGGAAACCCATATTTCAAATTTTCCTCTGATGGATGCGATGAGTCTTGAGCAACTCATGAGCAAAGTTAAATCTGGCTCCCTGGCGGACCCCTGCCCCCCTAGTGTATTTCGTTTAGCACGCCCTACCTTGGAAGACCACATCCTCTCCCTCCTGAATAACTCATTAGACACAGGACGGCTACCAGCTAGCTTCAAAGAAGCTCGAGTGAAGCCGCTAATGAAGAAATCAGGAGCGAACCCTAAGATTCTGAAAAATTATAGGCCTATTTCTCAACTCCCGTTCCTGTCAAAAATCCTTGAGCAACATGTACTGAAGTCCCTGGCCTCGTTCCTGGAGCTACACCACTCTCTCCATGATCTGCAGGCGGGGTTTCGTGCACACCACAGCACCGAGTTGGTGATGCTCTCGGTGCTGGACGAGCTCAGAGGGATGGCTGACAGCAAGAAACCGAGCGCCCTGATACTTTTAGATCTATCGGCGGCGTTCGATACTGTCAGCCATACCCTGCTCCTGGATAGACTGGCTAATTTCGGGATTCGAGACATGGCCTATAGGTGGTTGGAATCTTTCCTAGTAGGGAGAACACAGAGGATTCAGTTGGGGGATAAGGTATCGGAGGTGGGAAATCTGACATGCGGGGTCCCTCAAGGCTCCGCATTGTCCCCACTCCTTTTCAACCTATACCTGCAACCACTAAGAAGCTCCCTGGCAAAGATGGGATGTCGCGTATTTAATTACGCCGACGACACCCAACTATTACTGAGCATAGAGAACACAGTGTTGGCGCAGACTTACGCGCAAGATGTTCTAAGATTTACAGTGAGTTGGATGACTATGAACCTTTTGAAGATCAACCCTGAAAAAACAGAGGTTCTAGTTGTATCATCTACATGTTCTCCATGGAGTGACTTGTATTGGCCCCAGGAATTAGGTCCAACTTCTACACCAGTGGATAAGGTGAAAAGCTTGGGTATTAAGATCGACAGCGAACTATCAATGTGTAGTCCGATCTCCTCCATAGTAGGCACCTGCAATGGTCTAATTAGACAATAGCGTAAATTAGTCCCTCTTTTATCCCAGTCCATGCTTCGCACTGTAGTCTCTGCTACGATAATCTCAAGGCTGGACTACGGAAATGCCCTTTACTTGGGCCTTCCAAAAATCCTGATCAGCAGATTGCAGGTGGTCCTAAACGACGCCGCACGTAACATTTTTAAGCTCCCAAGAAGATCCCATGCCTGTCCACTGTTGCAGAGCCTCCATTGGTTGCCTATTGGGCAAAGGTCTGTCTTTAAAAGTTTATGTATAGCCCATAAGGCAATTTACGGGCAAGCACCCGTTTACATAAAGGAACGGTTGGAGGTATATAAACCGGAACGAAGACTAAGGTCCTCAGACGCACAGTTGTTGGTGTGCCCCCGGTTTAGGTTGGCCACAAAAGGGGGGAGATCCTTTTCTGCTCTGATCCCAAAAATTTGGAACAAACTACCTGAGACCCTCCGTAAAGAAGGTAATCTCCTTCGCTTCAGAAAAATCCTAAAAACTTTCTTGTTTAGGGACACGTTGAACTCAGTTTAAACATGATGTTGCTCTCCTCCTTCTGATAATTATGTAGTTGTTGCCCTTCGGTCATAAGCGCCTTGAGACCTGCCGGTGAGTTGGCGCTATAAAAGCCGGAATTAACAATAACAATAACATAAAACAAAACATAGCATAGCATAACAAAACATAGCATAGCATAACAAAACACAGCATAGCAAAACACAACAAAGCATAGCATAACAAAACATAGCATAACAAAACATAGCATAACAAAACATAGCATAACAAAGCATAGCATAACATAGCATAGCATAACATAACAAAACACAACAAAACAGCAGAACAAAACATAGCATAACAAAACATAGCATAGCAACAAAACATAGCATAACAACAAAACATAGCATAGCATAACATAACAAAGCATAACATAAAACAAAGCATAGCATAACAAAACATAACAAAACATAGCATAGCATAAGAAAACAGCATAACACAACCTAGCATAGTAAAACAAAGCATAGCATAATAAAACACAACAAAGCATAGCATAGCATAACAAAACATAGCATAGCATAGCAAAACACAACAAAACATAGCATAGCATAACAAAACAAAGCATAGGATAGCAAAACAAAACATAGCATAGCATACCAAAACATAGCATAACATAACAAAACATAGCATAACAAAACACACCACTTAGCTTAACAAAACATAGCAAAACACAACAAAACATAGCATAGCAAAACAAAACCTAGAATAGCATAACAAAGCATAGCATAATAAAACACAACAAAACAGCATAGCATAACAAAGCATAGCATAGCAAAGCATAGCATAGCATAACAAAACATAGCATAGCGTAACAAAACACAGCATAGCATAGCATAACAAATCAAAGCATAGGATAGCAAAACATAGCAAGATGGCGGACTGAAGACGCCACGGAGTAGCAGCGGCTAGTTGGTGCTCCCTACCTTTATCCAGCATGGAATCCTGAATACGGGCGACCCTAGTGCTGTTTACCGGGGGGTTTTCTGCCTTGTTTCGAATTGCGAATTCTCCCCTCCTCTGAGAGTGGTGACTGTAACGGAGCGGTGAACCAGACGGAGAAACGAGAACGGATGCAGCGGCTGTTGCGGTCTTGCTCCCTGATTGCCCGGCACTCCATCCCGCGGCTGATCGGGGGTTCGGTGTTGGGCTGGCTTGGACGGCTGCAACTCGCCTCGCAGGTTCACTTGGAGCCGAAGGAGCAGAAGGATCGGCGCAGGACATCGGACGGATGATGGCTCCTAAGAACGCACCAAGGTCAACACGGGCGACCAAAAATACAACGACGGCGCCCCCTGGTGCGGTCGGAGCTTTAACTACCCCGCAGGGAGCTGCATCTTTGACGGCAACGATAAAGGAGGTACCTTCACCTTTGGGAAGGGATATTGCTGTTCCCGTTGCTAGTAAACAAATACTTCGCCCTCAGTATTGGTAGTCCCCACTTTTAGTATCACTGCTGCAGCCTCTGATACTTCTTTAAATGGCAAGATTGTTAAAAACAATGTAGGGGGTAAAACAGAAGCACCTGCAAACGTGGCCTCCACTAAGGCTTCGCCACAGGAGACTCCTGGGGAGGATACAGTGCACGAATCGGAGCCTTTTCCCCCTAGGCTGACACCAGAGGGGGGGGGGGCAATGTACAATCTTAAGTCCCACAGATGTTTTGGAGGAAGATGGTGTCGTTGGTATTTCTGCTATTACTGATACTGATACTGATGTTGGACTTTGTGGAAGCCTACAGGATGTGAATACGGAGGCAGGCGATGTCACTATCGCTCATGTACAACCGGAGGGGGAGGCAGCTGATGGGGAAGAGATCTCTGATGATGAATACGAAGATGAAGTTCTCACAGAGACCGGCTCCCCATTGGGCACAGCTAAATATTTGGCAAACAGAAGAGACAAGGCTAAGTCAAGGTTAAAAAATAAAAGTAAGAAGGGAAAGGGCCTTGGTCTCGGTCTCACAGGGGCTCCTCTATTAATCCCTGCCCCTCTTGTTAAGAAATCTTTATTGGTGGAGAAAAGCCCCTTAAGGAAATGGATTCAAGCCAAGGGGTTGGTAAAGAGTATGACGCTGAGACTATGTGGTACTAACTTGTCTGATCATGAAGGTGCCCCGGTACCTATTGGATTATCAGAAGATCTCTTACCTACCATTGGTTTGTCCCATCATACTGTCACAGATTCTGTTCCTATAGTTGTATCCTTGTAACCGATTTCTGATGTTACATATCCTGAAAAGAGTATACCAACTGGGGTACTTTGTTCGGACAAGTTCAGGTTTAATGCCCTTACGCACTCTGTTACAGTAATGCCAACAACTCCACCTGTGTACCAACTACTTTTGGATCTCCTATACCTGCAAATACGACTGGATCAATGCCGCCCAGAGAACATGGGAACTGTTAGCTCATCTTTTGATGTCATCCTGCAAACACTAACGAATCACCAGAGGGAAGCTCAAGAACACTTTTTGTTATTACGGGATGATAACACTAAGCTACAGAGCAGTTTGCAGGACATTACCCTTAAGATTGGGGGATTATCTCAAGAAATAGATGAGTTACAGCAGCGGGTGGTTAAGGTTGAAGAGGGGTCGACACGAACAGAGTCTGTAATTAGCCAACATGATTCCCAGCTAGTAGCTTTACAATTAAAAGTTGAAGATATGGAAAACCGCCAACGGTGATCCAATCTGAGACTTTTTGGAATACCGGAGGGAATCGAGGGGGCGGATCCCAGGACATTTGTTGTGAGCTTACTTCAGAGAGCTTTTACAGACCTGTCTGATTGGGATTGGGACTCCCAACTCCAGAGAGCTCATAGGCTACTCCTGGTCCAGAAGAATAAACAGGGTAAATTCCCCCGGCCATTCCTTATTCATTTTGGGAATTTCCTTTTAAGACAGGCAGTTTCATTAAAAGCTAAATCAAACTCTCCTGTCACTGTAGGAAATTGGACCTTCTTTGTAAGATCAGATCTTAGCAAGGCTACTATTGACAGACGGTGGCAATTATGCAAATTTATTGACCCATTTAAAACCCTAAAGGTTATTAAAGGAGGACATTCATTTTTTTTTAACGGATGTAAAAGAAGCCGAGAGGGTCTTAGCCACATTTTCGTGATTTAAAATAGTCAGGAAAATCAGGTTTTCACAGATCTTATACTCTTCTAGGGGTTGACCGTTTTTCCCCCCCCCCCTTTCTTTTTGATATCTTTTTTTAGCTGGGTAAGGGTAGGTCTGAGCCGATGCTGCTTCTCCAGTTAGCTGCCAATACTTCGGCAGCAGGTCCTGGGGGGGTGCTCCCTCTTGAGGGAGGGGAGGGAGCTGAGTGAGAGGTGGGGGGGTTGGGGTGGTGGGATTTTCTTTGGAAAAAACGTCTCAGGAAGGAAGATTATTTGAAACTGATTGATGGAGGAGTGCACGAAGTAATATTACAGAATGAAAAGATTAAATTGAAGTTTATTTTTAAATGTCATTACTGTTAAGGTGTTTAGCATGGAATGTTGCAGGACTTAATAATAAAAGTAAAAGACGTTTGGTAAGGGAAGAACTAGCACTGTATAACCCTCATCTTGTTTTTTTGTCTGAAACTCATATTGTTTATAAGGATAAAAAGATTTTAGGTGAGCTGCGGTACGAGGTTGTAAATTGCTCTAATTTTCAAGCTTCTATAAGGGGCGTTGCTATCCTTAAAGATACACGCTTTAAGACTGAAATTTGTAAATCGATTTGTGATAAGAAGGGCCGATGGGCTCTCGTTCAATTAATGATTAAGAAACGTAAATTTGTTTTTTGTGTGGTTTACGGACCCAACACCGATGAAGCCTTTATTTTCGACCAACTGAATATGGAATTGTTGGGATGGGAAGGAGAATTAGTTATCCTGGGTGATTTTAATTGTATCATGAATTACCAACTTGACATTATTAGACGTGATGCATTTCAACGCATGCGCAGAACTCGAGCGGCCATTCTAGAAATCGGACGCATCCATAATGTCAAAGATGTTTGGCGTAGCATCTATCCGGATATACCTGGCTATACATATTATTCGGCCCCGCATAGACTCTGCTCGCGCATTGATATGGTTTGGTCATCGAATACTCTTTTGAATTCTTGCTCTATAGAACTTCTCCCTCGTGTCACATCAGATCATAATCCTATTCTATTTTCATTTAATATTGACCGTAATTATCCAACACCTCGGGCATTTACTTTTCCCAGACACTTGTTGATGGGCAGACTGGTTTTAGAAAAGATTCAGACTTGGATTGAGTTCCATGATATTTTAAGTCCTGTACAAGCTGGGTTTCGGTCTTGAACCAGCACAATAGACAAAGTATTTTGTTTTATCAATCTGTACTGGAGGACGGTAGTTATAGGTAGAGGTGCCCTCTATGCGGTATGTGTAGACTTTGTAGACTTAAGGGCTGCTTTCGATTTAGTACCGCGAGGGAAACTATGGCAGGTCTTGAGTGAAATGGGGATGGCTCCAGAACTACTATCCCTAATCATCTGTTTACATGAGGGGAATTTTGCACCGGTCCGGTGGGGGGGCATGGGCGAAGTGACAGAAGACTTCCCTGTTGGCAGGGGTGTGAGACAGGGTTGCGTTTTGGCGCCTATCCTGTTTTCGCTCTTTGTCGACGGGGTGGCCGACTTCCTCGCTCTGTCGCCCACGGATGCCCCGAGGTTGGCAGGAACACTCATCCCAATCCTCATGTTTGCGGATGATACTCTAATAATGTCCAAGACGCCTAGTGGCCTCCGGCTCTTAGAAAAATTCTGTAAATTGCGTGGTTTGGAGGTGAACAGGGCAAAAACGAAGTTCATGTCCTTTAACGTGCATAAGTCGTTCAAGGACAATGTCCTTATGGATAATATGCCCCTGGAACAGGTCACTTCCTTTACATCCTTGGGGGTCACTTTACAGAGCGATATGCGATGGAACTGCCAACTAGATCGGGCAGTTTTGTCGCATAAACAACTAGCTGGAATTCTTTTAACTAAGTTCAAAACCTCGCTCACCAAACACATCAGCCCAGTTTTGGATATATATGGGATGAAAGTTTTGAGCTCTTGTCTCTATGGAGCGGAGCTGTGGGGGTTCGAGAATTTAAAGGGTTTGATCACATTGGAGAATGCGTTTTTACGCAAGATAACAACCCTCCCCCAAAGCGCTCCCCTAAGGCCATTATTACTTGATCTTGGTAAGAAGCCAGTGGAACATCTTGCAAAACTTCGCCCCCTACTTTATTGGAGGAGGCTTTGGTGTACAGAGGAACTTACTCATTACTCTAGCAGTCTTATGGACGTTATAAGAGCTGATTCGTCTCATAAGGTAAAATGGTTAAACGAAATTAGATCCCTTTTGAGGAACCTTGGTTTAACTGAACTTTGGACCAATCCATCTAATGCGACATTCCCCTCGAAGGACAAGTTGAAGGAACGCTATTGGGAAATGGTATATACAGCAGAAACCTCTAGAGGCCTCTCAACCCATCTTACAGGCCGCTTTCTCGAGCTTAAGTCTCGCCCAATTTTCGAAAGATATTGGGATATGATCGAGAAAGTAAATGATCGGAAATTGTACTTCCAACTTAGAGTAGGGGCATTGCCAACCAGTGTATTCACTTGTAGATGGGGGGGTGCAAGTAATGATAAATGTCACAAGTGTACCGATCAATCTGAAACAGTGGGGCACATATTTTTCTTTTGCCCGCTGTACACTTTGCCACGTAAAATCTGGTTAAAGCCTATTTGTAGAGTGATGGGAATCAGAAGGCACGCAATTGCTTTGAGAATATTGTGCTCGGATCCTGAACCTCCAATTTCCCTAGCTGTTGCAAAGTTTTTGGGGTGGGCTTGGCGAATCAGGTTGAGTTCATTGCACCTAGGCTCTGAGGAGTGAATACTACTTTTCTTTGTGGTTTCCTTCCTCTTAGTTTTAACTCCTCGGGGTATATGTCTGCACAACGCTCTGGTCATCTATCTGCCCTACTTGTCATTTTAGGTCTACAAATTGTGTAATATTTTAGGGGCAGAAGAATGAATTAATTGGCTACATTTTATACTCAGAGTTTTTATATGTGTGTGATTACTTATTCGATGGGTAAAGAATGGTTTAATTGTATTTTAACACTTTTTAGCTAATTTATAAATTGTTGACTGTATTGTAATATGTGCTTTTATGACATAACTGTCGAATAAAGTTTTGTGATGATATTTACAAATACTTTATTTATATCTCAACTTAAAGCACATATTTTGGATTTTATTAAATTTAATATAAATTCCACTACATGCATCATAGTATGGGATGCCTGTAAGGCAAGTATTCAGGGGTTCACTCAGCGATTCCTCTTCCGACAGAATTCCGAATTAGGTAAAAAAGACAAATTGTTGATCAATGAGATTCTAGCGGTGGAGTGTTTGCTGGCTGAGGCACTCCGGGTACGCTCATCTAATGCTTTTGAATTGAGATTACAATTAGGGAGGTTAAAAACGACTCTTAAGACAATTTTGTGGGAAAAAAGTAGTATAAAAATGCATAAGTATCATGTTACTCATTATGAGAGCGGGGATAAAATAGGGAAATTATTAGCATATAAGGCAGCGGACGAGAGAGCTAATACTCTGATTAAGAAACTGATTGGACCAAATAACATCACATATAACGAACCATCACAGATATTAGATCAGTTTTCTAAATTTTATAAGAAACTATATACCCCAGAAACTTACCCGACATCATCTAATATCCAGGATTATTTAGCTGACAACATTCCAGGAAACTTAGATTTACCCGAGCTTGATCAATTGTCTGACTATATAAACCAGCTAGAGATTAGACTGGCGATTTTCGCCCTACCATCAGGGAAAGCGTCCGGGGAAGATGCCATACCCATTGAAATCTACAAGATCTGCATTGAAGAATTATTACCTCTTTTTCATCAAGTTATTAACTTTATTGGGGATAACGGAAAGGCACTTGGTTCCTGGAATGTTGTTAAGTTAGTTTTCTTTTTAAAAAAGATAAACCGGCGGAGGATTGTGGCTCATACCGCCCTATTTCATTAGTTAACGCTGACGCTAAGGTGTTTGCCATGGTTCTGGCTACTCGCCTGGCCCTTCTTATCCCTAAAATAGTTAACCCGCAACAACATGGGTTTGTAACTGGTAGAGATACCACGGCCCATATTAATATGGCCAATACCGCCTTTGACATTGCAGAGACAGAGACCACCCCACTCGCTATGATTCTGCTGGATGCAGAAAAGGCTTTTGACCGAGTGGGGTGGGACTATCTCTGGCAGGTAATGACCAGCTTTGGCTTCAGCTGCAAATTTTTAATTTGGATTCAATCTTTGTATGACAACCCAACTGCGAAAGTGAGCTATGCGGGCCTGACCTCAACTAGCTTTTCTATATCCCGGGGCACTCGTCAGGGGTGCCCTTTTTCACCGCTTCTGTTTGCTTTATCCATGGAACCTTTTCTTTATGCCTTACAGTTGCAATCTGATATCGTTCCTTTTAAACGGGGTCCTTATTCATTGAAGATAACCGCATATGCCGACGACATTGCCATTTATTCTGTGGATGTTATAAAGGCAGTTAAGGGAATCATTGGTGAGGCAAGCAGATTCGGTGATGTGTCTGCCTATAAATTAAACCTAAACAAAACCCAAATAATTGCTAACTATAAATCGGAGGTTGCGATACCCGGATTGTGTAAGAGGGCCACATACCTAGGGGTGAAAATTTCCGCTAATATTAAAGAAATAATAACTATAAATTATGTCTTAGTTAAAGCTACGATAAAGTCGTTAAAAAAATGGCATAAAATTCCCCTTAATATTATAGGTAAGATTAATTTGATAAAAATGAAAATATTACCTAAATTTCTTTATTTATTCCGTTCTATCCCTTTGTCACTGAGTAATTTTTTCTTTAAAAAACTAGACGGAATATTTAGCAGCTTCATTTGGGGGTACCGTAAAGCTCGGCGCTCCATGGAGCTGCTTAAGGCTGCACCTGATAATGGGGGATTGAATTTCCCAGATTTTAAGTTGTATTTTTGGGCAACTTTTCTAGGACGCCTGCGAGGTTTACTTGGTACAGATAATAAACTTTATTTTCTTACTTTTATGTTAAACTCGGACTCTAACTTATTTTTGTATAGGGTAAACGATCCCAATTACTTCAAAAGGGTGAAATTTAAGACTGCACGGGATCTAGTTAAAATCTCGCGTAATATCTTGGTTTTCTGTCATACCTCTTTTTTCACCCTAAACTCTTACTATGGGGGAATCCTGGCCTACCTGGAATTTTTAATGAAGGCGCAATTAATTATTGGGGTGCGTGCGGTATAAAAACACTGGGGGACTTGTATGGGGCACAAGGTTTTTTGAGTTTTGAGTCACTTAAGATTTTACATAAGGCTACGGAACCTATGAGGTTTAAATATATACAATTGCATGATTTTTTTATTCGGAAGATGAAACTTTTTGAATTACTGGACTCGGATATTTGGGACTGTCTGCATTCTGATAAGAACAAATCTTTAGTATTGGGTATAAATGTTTTAATTCATATAAGGTTGCTGATAGCTCCAAACTGGCGGGAAAATGAAGTCAAATTTTGGGGATTAACATCACCCCGAATATGATTAGTTTATCTCTCCGTAACAGTAATGGCTCCACTTCGTCCTCTAGCTTGAGGCTTCAGCAATTTAAAACTACTTGCATGCTGTATCATACTCCAGAAAAGATATCAAAATGGTCTACAAATGCTTTATATACTGAACGAACTAAATGCCCTAAGTGTGCCCTTGTTGCTGCGGACTTGGAACATATGTTTTTTTCGTGCCCCATGCGATCAGAATTTTGGATGGCTTTAGATAAAGTAATGAAACAAAAACTGATTTGCTTCACGTCTCTGACGGCACCCTTAATTTTACTTGATATTTACTCTGTTAATGTCCCACAGCAAACTCTTATCACTATTATATTGTCATGCGCCAAGTTAACTATTGCTCGCGCTTGGATCTCTCCTACTCCTCCACATATCATGGAATGGTGGTCTCTCCTTAATGAAATCTATGTTATGGAATCTGCTCTGGCTAAACAAAGAGGCACAAAATCGCTAACGAAATTTTAGAAAATGTGCGACTTTTTTTTTTTTTTTAAGTGAAATACAATATGTGTTCAAGTCGTTGTTATTGTCTGCAACATTTGGTCTACTATATGGCTTTTCTAGCTAGGATTTATGTCTATGAATTCTGTATCAAAAGTAATTTGCATTCTGTTTATTTGAGTATCTCTTTTTTTTTTTTGTAACAATGTATATCTTCTGTTCTATGAGCCGCAATAACAAATAAAAAAAAAAGGATAGCAAAACATAGCATAGCATAACAAAACAAAACATAGGATAGCAAAACAAAACATAGCATTACATACAGCATCATTCGGCACCACCACAGCATCACTCAGGGGCACCACAACATCACTATGCTCTACCACAGCATCACTCGTTCGCCATCACAACATCACTCAGCGCCACCACAGCATCAATCTGTGCAACCATTCAACAACAACTGGTTCAAATATGTTCTCTCAATGTTTCAAACTTTATTACAAATGTAACAAAAAGATGTTAATATTTCCCTTCTATTCTTGGATTTTCGTCACAATAAAATACACTGAACATAATCTTCACAAAAGTTATTTACAAAAGTTTAAGCTATTGCCATTATAAATTACAATAACTATTATTTAACTATTAATTATTAAAACAAATTAAAAGCCATTGTTATTTGTAATAAAAAATACATGTAAGCCACGTAAATACAATACATATTGCATTACAAATGCTATAGGTGTCATATTTGCTAAAGTTATAACTATTGGCATTGTAAATGACAAAGCTATTAATTTCGCTATTTTCAAAAACAAAACATAAATAAAAAATGTCATTTACAATACCAATAGCTCAAACTTTCCTAATGCGAGACCTATTGCATTGCAAATGCTTGTTTGTCTTTAGTCATTCTGTCTTATTAGTGCCTCGTTTCCAGTAAGTGCCTGCACACTTGCCTACCATTGCACAAACGATATTTGTACTAGATGCAGACTTGGTTACCTAAACAGTCGTATTTTTAAATAATAGGCAATTGTTTGAAAATGGGCTTGTACAATTCTCTCTAATCTTGATTTATTTTTGTTTCTAGTGTTGAGAGGATGGTGGATAAAAATATTTATGTTGTTCAGGGAGAAATCAGCATTGTAGTTGGTGCCATCAAACGAAATTCAAGATGGAGCACGCGCACCCCTATGGTAGGTAAAACCTGAGTTTTATATTCATAATAGTTGAAAATTGACATGCATTTTTTTGAGGTACAGTACTAGAGGCATGGATTGTTTGTGCTGTAGCTATAATTGTTTCAGCACTCAAGTCAATACAATATCGGTCATGGGGGTTTTAAACATCTCAAGCCATTGATACCCACAATGTAGATTTTACTCTTTTTAATAGTTTAACCCCTTTCTGTGTGTTTGCTGTGATCACCGTGTCATTATTTATTAAGGAATCTTTAAATACATAGCAATTTAGTGGGAATAGGGAATTGCATATCCACAGTAAATGTTTTTATGAAATCTCCCTGCTCATTCAGTGCAAACAAGGCATAGCATTTTTTAAATAAAATCTTGTTTCGTAAATTATCGATTGCATTCTCATTATTTTTTCATTGTTTGTGCTGCTTACTCAGCTGCTGACTGTTGATGTGCTATGTCTTTACCATTGATTTAATAGTTGAATACTGGTAATTTATTGGTTGTACTCGTCACTTCCTCTTTCCCATGTGTCGGCATAGACAAATTGTGCCATGCACCTGGCCTTTATACAATTTCATGTACCTCCATGAAATTTTATTGTATTTTTACTGTGAGACCGTCCATATTCTTACATCTTGATGCCTTTAAACAACTCCTCCTATTTAATTAGCTTGTTAGTCATTAATCTGCTTTAGTTGCAGTTGAAGTCTACGTAAAATCGACTCGCAAGGTTTTCTTTCTATATTAGTTAAACATCTGTGTTGAAAGGCGTCTGTATGTATGTATTGCACTTTGGATATATTGCACCTATAAAAAAAAATTTGCTTTCACACCAAACCTGGCAATGCCCTTTTCACTGTGAGACAAAATCTGTGGAGTGCCTAACAGCCATGCTGCTAACTGGGGGACCACGTGCATCATTGAGAACAAAACATTTGCGCACTCAAGGGACTACAGTTCCGTCACTAGTTCGCAGTGGATCCATCAACAAATACTGCAAGCAAGATCCATCCTCCGTTACAAGATATCCGGATTTGAAAGACATTGAGGAAAGATCACAATGGATCTCGTCAGAGTGAGAAAATACAAAATGTTTCTGATACTGAGCTAGGGCTATTGGCTGGGCAGGTGACCAAGCTTCTTCACGGTTTCATGGCCCTTCTAAAGTTAAAACCCACACTTGTTTGAAAAAGGAGAAATCCCCAAAAATCAAGTGTTTCCTATACAAGGGACTCAAGAATGAAAAGGAAAAAAATGATTTCAAAGGAGACTAAAGGTCCTTTATATTTAACACAAGCAGGAGACAATGGTCCCAGGTGTAAGCCGTAGGAAGACAGTGCTTATTACCCTTACTGTATCTGTCATTAATAGCATCTATAGAGAGTTGAGGCCAGGGTCTCCTAAGAACGCACTGGTTAGAGGCAAGCTATTGCACACATGACTTTAGCGATATTACCTATGTTAAATGTGTCCATGTCGATGAGTGACAGTTCTGCACCATGCCAAGTGCCAATTTGGATGCATTGTCAGAGTTGGATTATGTCTTCTTCCATACCTGAGTAGGCTGGTTGATATGTTTAAGACTGCATATGACAGATTTCACCATTAGCCATAATGAAAGGCTAGAATGCCTTAATGTGGCACAGGAATTGCCTCTTAGAGTCTACTGTGGTACTGGACCTGATAGCAGTCCTGTGTCACTGCTGTCCAATTGCCCATCACACCTGTGTATAGTGAGGAAAAGCACATAGCGGAGGCAGTGGAATGGGTGCCTAAGATATTGAAGATTGTTTTGACAGATAAGTCCACAACGAAGTAATTTGATAAGAAGGTGATGGTTTTCACATTTCAGCGTGCGGACTAGTATTAACAAGCACAGTGTTGTGGAAACAAAAGGACATTCATTCTCTTAATATTCTGCAGTTCTGCAAACTTAGATCTACCGGACACCTTTTCTAGTACTTATCATTTCCTAACTGTAGATCAGTCTGACAACTAACACCATCCGTTTTAATGTTGTCATCTATTGAGCAAAGCAATCTGCCAAAATCCAGTATGCTCGTATGAAATGGTGCACCTTGTGATTTGGTAAGTTGTGGAACCCCCTTAATTAGCAGTAACGTAAAGTAAACATTTCCATTAAGTTCAACAGTCTCTCATATGGCTTGTGAGGAATTCTGGCCTCTCTTCGTTATCCGACATCTTAACCTCATTAAAGGTTTGCGTACCTTAGTTCATGCATAGCTCCATATTGGCCTTGCCACAGTATCTCTAAGGAGTGACATTTTGAGTTTGATTTGCTTTTCCAAAATCCTGCTTTATTTCTTTTTTAACCATTGTCATACATATACTGGTGCGTTTTCTAAGACTTTCTTCTTGCATTGGCCCAGTTTTGGCTCTAAGCTTTACCTCTTAAACAGATGGTCTCACATTTTTTTTATCTAGAGTGTATAGGCATAGGGAGGAATGCAAAATGTGCTAGCTACTGTGGTAGAAAGTTTCAATGCCACTAAGGATGCAGAGTTTAGGTTTTTGCCTTATTCATTTTATTTTTCCTATGCTTCCTTTTAAAGCTCCCTGAACATCACAAACTACTTTTCTCTGGATTCCATAAATTCATAGGCATAGGGAAATTACCTTACTTTTTCCTGGATTCTATAAATTCATAGGAAAACGACATAATTCAATTGCAGTAGAGCAAGTTGTAAGGAGTGAATGGCCTTGTCTTTCCTGTTTGAGCAGAACCTACCTCTTGATATCTCATTGGCAAAAGGTTCAGCTCCTCGTCGGAGAACTGCGAAAAACGCTCTAATTAAAACACCCAAATTCATACCATGAAAACCGTTTTTCAGTTAATAGATTGTGATATATTTGTATACGGAAACACAACGGAGTACCATGCCTGCTAAACCCTCGGTTCTCTAGTCTGATATGGAGACTGGTAGACCTTACGGATTCTGTCACCGGAGCCCCCATTGGCTCTTATTGAGGGAATGCTTCCTCCAATGCTGCCCAACAAATCTGGCCTGTCGGAGGAATGGCATTACACAGCTTGCCCGGTGGGCTGTGTAATGTATTTTGTTTTCTTGTCCCTTCTTGGCAGTGGGGGACAGGAAAAACATAAAGAACCCCACTTACCGGTGGGCTGTGTAATGTATTTTGTTTTCTTGTCCCTTCTTGGCAGTGGGGGACAGGAAAAACATAAAGAAACCCACTTCCAAAATGGAAATATCTCATATTGTGGGGTTTACAAATTGTTTTTCAGAACTCATTTAGTGGACAGCCTGTCCACCAAACCGTTATTACATTGAAAGCAACTGCTCTCAGAGCTGTTCCTTTCAATGTACAGAGATGAAAGCTGTGCCGGCTGTTGTCTTGTAATTTGGCGAGCGGAGTGCCATCATGATGGTTGGAGGTATGTCCTCTATTTGTCATCTGCTGGGGAAACATCATTTACCACGAAGGCATTACCACTACTCACGTTTACCACGTGACACTTACCACGCAGGGTGCCTTCCACGCAGGGTACCTTCCACGACGTCTTTACCACGGGCTAGGGGGGAGACGTGGTATTCCTTCAAGTCGATCTGCGTGGGCATGGGGGGGGCAGAGGGAGGGGGGGGGCTGGGGGGGGTCTCCCCCCCCAAAAATAACAAGCAGGTTACTTTAACCAAAAAACGAACATAAATTTAAAAGAAAGAGGAAAGAGCCTCCCCCAAAGACGTGCCGTGTACGTCAAAAAAGCAGTCCTTTTTTTATTTTGGTATACGTGTTTTGACGCTTGTTTCAAAGGAGGATGGAAGTAAGGGCTCGTGGAGAAAGACGTGAAGGTAAGACGTTGCAATGCGTAGTAAAATGCTACGTTGTAAATACCAGCGTGGTAAAGCCACTTGCGAGGTAAAATTCGCGTGGTAAAGCCATGCGTGGTAACTGAAATCGTGGTATAATCATATATTCATCTGCTGAATCAGTCCCTCATACCTTATATTGCAAGCCGAAATCCAGTAAATAAGGTATTGGTAGGTGAGCAAATACTCGCCTCTGTGTTCCCAAACGAAATGTAACTTTCTCTCAAAGTAGCTAAAACGTTCTTCATCCTATTCTGATACTGAAGGCGAGGATTATGTATTCAAAAGTTGCTTAGCACCAAGTAAACTACATTTTCAGAGGTCTAGTAATTGTTGGCTAGTTAGTGTACAGCCTTTACAACAATGACTTTACCAGGCACGACCTTTACCACACCGTTTTTACAATGCAGGGAAGTACCACACAGGTAAGTACAGGCTATATTTTTTACCTTTACTACGCTTCCTTTATTGCCCCTTACTGCACCATGCAGGTAAGTATTTTTATCACATAGCCTACTTTTAAATGCATTTGATGGGGTGGCGGGTAAAGTGCAGGTAATAAAATGAGGTAAGGGGGGTTTTATGGTTGTGGGTGGGTAGTGAAAAAAAGGGAGGCATTCGTAATTTTAGGCTTTAGGGATGAGTAGAGGAAAATGGCGGTAAGGGTAATTTTAGGGATTAATCGAGGTCAAGAGAGGTACAGGTAAATATAGTATTTAGGGGAGGACAGAGGTTATGTGAGGTAATGTTAAATTTAGACTTCAGGTAGGAAAGTTATAGAGGAGGGTTAGGAGTTTAAAAATCGGGTGTGGGGGGGTTTCCTCCTAAAATAAAAAACATCTAAGTAATGTATGTTTTGGGGGCTCCTCTCCAGAAATTAGTGTGTGTGCGTCTCCACCCCCACACACCCCCTCCCAAGACTAAACAAACGCTCACACAGGAGAGGGTGAATAGTGCATCTTTCTACATCATACCCTCAAGACGTGACCCATGTCACATTAATTGCCTAGGAATAGGCGCAAATAAATAAAAGCAGTACACCATACTGTCTGTGGATGACTGTGTAGAAAAGGGGGCGCCATCTGGAAGGGTAAGGAAAGGCAGTATCATGTGCAACAATGCAAGCATAAAGTATACAAAATAAGGGATCTAGTATGCCACATAGCGTGAAAAACTCAAAATGTAAACCAATCGAACATATGAAAAACAGTAGCATAATGAAACATTTAGCAGTCATACACCAAGGAAATTAAGTGCCTGAAGGTAAGTCAAAGCTATGCCCTATTGAGGCCTCTAGTTGAGCCTGATTTGAATGCAAGATGGTGCAGTGCACCACCCATACTGTGTGTCTAAATCACGCCCAAGTGGGCAGCAGATTGTAATGCACCTTCATGTCAAGTAATGTGACGGAAGACGCTAAAACTGCCCTTCAGTCCTGCACCTTTATCTCCCTCTATTGACTGCCTTGCATAAGTAAGAAGGCTACTCTCATCCCCTTAAAGGCCGGCCCATCTATCATCTAAAACAAGTGTACCCAGATAAATAGTGTACAAGAACAACCATTGAAAATCTAAAAAGGAATGGTTACATTATCAGGGAATTCCATAAAGGGATGTATTCACATGGTCAAGTCGGAGAATATGAAATAATGTAATCATCAGCTACTGATAGGCTCCCCCAGAAATGTGCAATCACAGATTAGTTTCCAAGGGGGACAACCTATTCGCATATGCTGGAGAATAGCAGTCACAATACAAATGACTCCTACTTCATGCAGAACCAGTTGTTAAATAAAATGACAGTCTTAGCTGTCGCATGGGTTTGTTGCGAAGACTACTGTCCGAGGAAATGGGTAGGGACCACTCACTGGTAGTCCTCCTTTGTACCGAAATTTCAGTTCCTCCAATAGGAGAGGAACAAGCATTTACAATACAATGGTCTCGGCATTGTTAAAGTTAGAGCTACTGGCATTGCTCATGACATTATTTTTATTTATGTTTTAGTTTTTAAAACATATAAATAAATGGCATTGTCATTTACAATGCCAATAGCTTAATCTCTTGCAAATGCGAGACCTATTGCATTTGCACCCGCACACAGAGCCACACACACCAAGCCACCCACACACACACAGAGCCACCCACAAATAGAGCCACCTACAAAAAAAGCTACCCACACAGAGCCCCCCACACACACAGAGCCACCCCCCCACACACACAGCCACCCCCCCACACACACAGCCACCCCCCCACACACACACAGCCACCCCCCCACACACACACCTCCCCCCCACACACACACACACCCCCACACACACACAGAGCCACTCACACACTCACACACAGAGCCACACACTCGCACAGAGAGCCACACACACACAGAGAGCCACACACACACGCACTCACACAGAGAGCCACACACACACACTCACACAGAGCCACACACACACTCGCACAGAGAGCGACACACCACCTGACTTTTTTGTTATTCCTGTGTGTGCCATGGCTCAAAATATGTGTGCCAATCTGTCCAGAATCACCCCATCCTGCGTGCCATTTTCTAAGCATGGGGCAATGTCTCCTGTTATTCCTAATATAGAGATTGTTTTTAATACCTCCAGAATCCTCCTGTCCCCCTGTCCTGGTTCTTGGTGCTAAGGATGCTGTCAGGCTGGCCTTGTTTCCCTGCCTAGGCCAGGTCTGGCATTATGGGGTGGGGGGCCGATGGAAGGGTCAGATCAATGGACGAGGGACAGCCCTTATCGATAAAGGAGGGATAGGCGTCACCCCCTCCCCCCCCCCTGTTCTATTTACCAGTCACGCACAACAGACGGCACACGCACATACAACAATTTCAGTACCACAGCTGCACATAGACACACCCATGCACTCATGGGCAAAGTGCCACAGACACACATGTACATACATTCAGAGATGCATACACAGGCACGCAAAGTAAACACGCAGAGACACACTGTGACGCAAACAGACACACACACATTAGCTGGCTAATACACACAACTACATGGCCAAATGCACTCACAAGCATGTACAGAGGCATGCAGGCACATGACCATAGGCGCACACAGAAACACATACATAGACACGTCATTACATACACAGACACGTGACCACATACACACAGAAAAACATATAGAAATACACACAGATGTACACACACATGAAAAGGGACTGCTACCTACACAAGAGTACAGTCACGCAGAAATACTTCCATACGTAGATAGACTCAAACAGACACAGGTTTTAGACACAAAAGCAGATAAGCAACTCGAAGCACAACAGACACAGGCACAACAGTACACATGGAATGGAAGCCCACAAATACAGTAAATGACAACAAACACACATACACCCACACACATACACATTACTGTTGTCAAATCAGATTTACAGCCACACACGCACATCATTTTACACAATTTACACGAAGTTGTACCAAGAGACAGGCAGATCCCTAAACACATACGCAATACACATTGACATAACTATGGACTTGCGAAGAAATAGGTACATACGCAAGTATAAACAAATATAGAGACATACAACAACCACACGACACAGGCATAAAGACACAGGTCTACATTGGCACACTGACACACACACACATACATGCGCTCCCAAACATACGCCTGCCAGCTTACAGACACATCCTATTATAAACAACTCCACATGGTCCTATTTGTACACATACACACCAAGAAATATACAGCTACACGAGCACTTAAAGAAATGTCAAAACATACAAACTCAAACTGACACATATAGACACGAACTCAGAATTGACCACGGACAAGCACAGTCGCACACGCATGCACAAACATACACAGACTCACAGGCACACACACTCAGATCCAGAGACACCATGCAACACACTCATCCACACGGCACGCACATACGATCACACACACAGACTGACAGACACATACCCTCAGACAGACGCCCAGACACGAGCCATCAGACAAACACACATAGACCCACACGCGCACACACAAGTACAGATCCAGACACACAATCAGACAGACGCACGCACCTCTACGAACTCGCGCCCACACGTAAATCACGTACACACCGAGAGGCAGGGAAAAGGGCAAGGGTGAACTGTGCAGATGGGGTGGGGGTGCATCGCTCACACGGGAAGCCTGTATAAACCTGTCGTTCAAGCATGGACCTACTCCCTAGGCTGAGACTCCGGGGTCAGCAGAACCCGCCCCCAACCTGCCCCTATAAATCTGTCGTTCAGAGATTGTCCCACTCTCTCGGCTGCAACCCCGGGTGACCCCAGAACAGGAGCAGCAGGAGAGAAGGACGCCTGGTGCATCCTTGGGCACTCGTCCCTGTGCCACCCCGCGCAGAGCCAAGTTCAGATGAGCCGCGGGGCATGTGAGAGGGGGGTACATCATACAGTGTGCTGAAAGTGTGTGGGATGGTCACTGCCCTCCCCGACCCACAGACCACAGCCGCGTGCATGAATAACACGAGCGACACTTAGAAGAACTGGAGAGAGTCACACTTACAGAATGCGAGAAGTTTCCGGGAGGCCCAGCCCCGCGCCGTCTCTTAGAGCCACCATAGGGCCCTCTCCAGGGTCCTGAGGTGGGCGAGCCTTCCACAGGTGCTGGTCCTGGCCCAGGGACCCCTCTCTTGGGGCGCTCAGACCCTCCGGGTGTGTCTGGTGCTCACAGCCGCTGTAAGATCCGATGGTTTGTTGTGTTGTTCGCTAGCTCAGTGGCTTGTGCGCCAACTGCACAGATGTGACTCTAGGCATTGCAGGCTCAGCCTTTCATCATACGAAGTCCATCAGGACTGATCGCTGCCCCGCCCTTCCCTCGGTTTCTCAGCGACTCGCTTCCCACTCTGTGCAACTTTCTCCCACTCAGTCTTGTCCATTTCCCTGTTGTTTTTGGGTTAACTCCAACCCGCCCCCCTCGCCACTCTCTTTCGCACTCTCGCTTTTCTCCAGCTAGCATCTTTCTCTTGGACGTGTCTCTCCACTCCCAAGCCCCCTTTCTGCCTCATTTTACATCGCCCCCCCGCCTGCATCTCACCCTGTCCCCTCCACTCTATCCTTTACTCCCTCTCCCTGCCCCCCACCCCCTTCTTCTGTCTGCCCACCTCCTGTAAAAGGGCCAGGCGGCGAGAGAGTGGCTGAGCTGAAGGAGTGCCGGAGTGAGGGGCCCGTCAGTCACATCCCTCAAGTGAGGGAGGCCGCGTCCGCGTGGCAGGGTCCCAAAGTACACAAAGAACAGCGGAGACGTTTCCGGAGCCCACAGCCCACAGCCTGACGGAAAGGTACACACTCTGCAGGGCACGGGCGTCCTTCCACGCCCCCGGCCTCCTTCCCTCACTCAGTCTGTAAGTATGTTTATCCCTGTATTGTCATGGTGTCCGTGCGGTAGACTAGAGTTTGAATTTCGCATGCTGCGTCTGTCTCTGCAGTCTTTCGCGCTCCCTCGCCCTCACCCTCACTCTCACCTGGGACAGTCGGAGGCTGGACCGCGAACCCGTCTTCTGGAACAGAGACTGCCACTTCTTCATGGCAGGACGGCGAACCGCTTCGTCCACGCACTTTGTAGCGGTGATCTTTCTGGGGCACAACACGGGGGAAAAATTACTTGCACGTCTTCAGAGAGTAAGAGGGAGAGCGAGGCATCATGGGGCAGTGACGGACAGAACAAGCACTCACCCGAGGACGACTTCTTCCGGCGGCGGTCGGCCTGAAATTGCTGCCGCAAAGCTCCGACATTTTCGCGATTTGGAGGCGTGTTTTTAGCAGTTGAGTGGCGGATGACGTCACGGCTTAAAAACTGCAAAAAACACGCCCCCCCCAATCGCAAAAAGACTGGGCTTGAACAGAGTGATGCCCCTCTCCTCCAATGGCTGGCCTCCGTTTAGGAAGCCAGCCAATGGAGAAGAGGAGCGGGTTCAAGCCCCACTGTAGCCAAAACATAAAATCTCAGACTCCGCTCACTGCTTATGCAGTGCGACGCAGGCCGAGACCTAAAAAGAACAAGTACCAGGATTAAAAGGGAGAATAAAATACCAGGAAGAGGGAAGAGGGAAAGGAAAGAGGGTAGAAATCAACCAAGAATAACTGGAATCCGTCCCCAAGATGTACTTTAAGCTCCTTGTATATTCCAGCCTTCTAGGTATTTTGTTTCAAGGTCAAAACCTTGAGTCAAGACGTCTTGGGCTGAGAACTGATTGCCTCCTCTATATGAGTGTGGGACTTGAGTCAGTTATAAAGTAGGCCAGTTTACTCCTATCGCTATAGTGCATCTCTCTGAAGTGGCATGCCATTGGATGCTCTGGATCTTTGTCGATGGCATGCATTCTTTTCTTAGCATGATATAGTGCTGTCTATATAGTGTTACGTGTGTTCTGCTCTGTTACAACTAAACTTATATACCTTGCATTTTGTGCAAGGAAAGAAGCCTTGTAGTTTACCAATTTTACTAGTGTCTTTCAGGGTAATATCATTGTGGACAAGAATGTGCCTCAGAGATCTGCTTCTCCTGTTGGTAGTGCTACATTTATGCTCTAGTGTATAGTGTATAATATGGTCACTGGTTAGGGTCTGCCAGTTAAGCCTGAGAATCTTTTAAACCTGTTTGCACTGATTGTTATAGGTGGTAATGTATCTAGCATTATCCTCTTTCCTTCCCAGTTCTCGTGGGTATGAACAGGATGCCATCTTTGTCCTTGAGGGAAACTCTCTCAACTGCCCTCTTGAGAACCCTCTGTGGGTACCATCTCTCTCTGAACTTCTTCAGCATGATACAATTCTCTGTAAGGAATGCTCCACTTAGGATTCTAGGAGTGGCTGCTTAGGCCGTGGAGAAGACTGTTGCCTGCTTTTGGCTCACAAAAATAGTTTGGTGGTAAGGTGATGTGCAGTGTCTAAATACAGCCGCGAATCACCATTAACTTCTATGGGGAAAGTCGCGTTTTTTAAAGATTAGGGACACTTGGAAGAGGACTTGGAGCAAACCCCTTTAGAACTAGGCAGTTCTAGAGTCAATACCCATGGAAGCATCGGAGTACTTGAGTTACCTCACCCAGGGAAGCCGGGTGCATAGGTGTCTTTTGATGTCGGGTTTCGTCATCGTTTTCAATGGCGATCTGCTGCAAATTGCTGCTGGCGACCAAGTCGAAAGTGTCCGGGTGGATCCAAGGGTGGATCGGAGATCTGAAGAACCTGAAAGCAGAGGGGTCAGAGTCTGGGTCACTAGCCAGTGACCAGGAAGGCGATGAGCAGATACCCACCGATGCCTGGTGATTTCAGGTAAAGAAGGTGAAGCTAGACTCTTCAGCCATGAGGACCCGGAGGCGTCGACGACGACCAGGAGCTGGATTCGAGCTGTCACATAAAGGATGTCGAGTGCTGCGGTGTCAGTATCCGGATTGGACCCAACAAGCCTTGGCAACAGCAACCCACGCAGAAAGCAAAGATTGGCTACGGTGCAGACTAGCAAGGCGTGAGGGACTCACCCCTCGGTGGGGAGTCCGGGCACGTCTGGAGCAACCAGGAAAGCCCAAGAAACAGAAGAGTTTCCTTCGTGGGGACCCACCAGTCGAAGGACCAGGGGTCGCGAAGGAGCCTCGAGCGGAAATGCTAGAAGCGGGCTCACAGAACACTCGTGGAGTGTAGGCCCACACTCTTTGGTGCAAATGGTGCTCGGGCTTGGACTACATGTAGCTCAACGCACAACATCGGGAGAGCTCGGGAAGTTGATACACTCGCAAATGTGCACAGTGTCCAGGAGTTCCGGTTCCACGTCACTCGTGAGGGCTGCGGGTCTCAGCTTTGCTGGGATCTCGTGTCGGCCTCTGAGAACTCTAGAAGTCTGTGTCCTGAGTCACAAATCGGGATCCGACGGGAGCCTTGGAAATGCAGACCGGCAAGATGCTTCTTTGGTGCCTGTTTGAACAGGGGAGTCACTCCTTGACCCCAAGGGAGATTCTTCCGTCTTCTAGTCAAGTAGAATGTCAAAGTTTCAGGATATATGTTGCAGAGTTTCGTCCAAGTGTAATCTGAAGTCCTAAGGACTGGGTTCCCATACTTATACTAAGTTAGGGTGTTGGACATACTATGGGGACCCACCTATGGGAGGGTCTGGGAAGAGTGGTGGTTACACCCATTCCCTTTCTCTAGTTTCGCGCCAGAGCAGGGGCTGAGTGCCCCTGCAACCAGTTTGAACTGGGGCATGCACAGGGACACCAGGTGTGCCCCCAGCACTGTCTGAAAAGCATTCTATGAATGCACCCACCCAGCCCAAATACACTAAAGCCTGTCTGGGAGGTGGTTACACCTCCCTGTGACAGGAAACCTATTGTCCAGGCCTCCCCTGCCGTAGTTTCGTCCAGCAGCAGGAGGTCGTGTCTGTGGCTGCAGCATCCATTTTGTGATGCCGGGGCTCTTTTAAACTATTACTGGTTAGGTTAGTGTGTACATCTCTTCTCCCTCTAGAAGGGTTGAATTCTACCCCTGCCGCCAGGACTGGCGGGGGGGGGGAATCCAAAGTGTTTGACACCAAACACAACATGTTTCCATGCAGCCATTCCAAAGTTAGCATGTACTGCGAAGTTATAATGCACTTAAGAGTATATGGTCTGGCTGCATCACAGAACAGCATCGGAGAATAGATTCCGAAAACTACAGAGGGGTCCTGCTCATGCATGGGCACCCTCTTACACAAAACCAAGCAAGCACTTTGCCTTCACGATTGAGAATTCCTGCCATAGGAGTGACTTACAGATTTATATGTGTCAGTGGTTAAAGGTAGCTGTAGGTAACCTATATCTTAGTAAGGTGTGCATGCACCACCTTACCCAGGCTGCAGTAGCAGGCCTGTGGTGCCATTTTGGAAGGCTTCCCAGGGGTGGCCTAATACATGCGTCAGCCCCTGGAAGGCCTCTGGGGTACCTGTGCCCCTAGTACCTAATGTACCATATACTAGGGACTTACAAGGGTAACCCAGTAACCAAGCTGGAGTGTACCTACAGTACATGCAATCAATTTTGAGTGGAATCAGCTAGGCAGGGGTCCTAGATAGCAGGGCCCCAGCCAGACAAAAGTCAAAAAACAGTGAAACACCAGCAAAAAGTGGGGGTAACCATAGTAAGCAGATCCTACTCTCCTACAATGCCTTCAAAATGTTGGATGGCAGTGTAAAGTGAGCATACTTATAAGGTAATTAAGGGTAAGGCTTTCCTTCCCACCAAATGCCCTCTATATGTCGGAGAAAGTCCTTGGTGTCTCTTATGTATGAGAGTAATTTGGAAAGAAAGTTCCTTAAAAAATCAATATACCTGGAAGTATTTTCCAGGTTACTGTTTCTAAGAAACAGCCATCCTGGGACTCTGAAGTGGAGCATTCCTTAAGGGGAATTGTTGAGGTCTAGGAGAAACTGTATGTCCTAGGAACCTTGTTAGAAATGGGGGTCTCTAGTTGGCAAGGGTTTGCACCTTTGTCCAAGTAGGGACCCTTCCTTCTAGTTAGGATAAGGGAGTTACACTCCTAAAATAACTCCTGCTCACCCCCTTGGTAACCTGGCACGAGCAGTCGGGCTTATCTTAAGGGAAGAGGTGTGGTACCGTGGCCAGGGTGACTGACTCCGGAATCTGGGGATCACGGTTCGATCCCCGGGGCCGGCGGCAGATTAGCCCAGCACCATGTGACTCTGGGCAATAGCTTGCTTAATCTTCCCAACGGCCCCCAGCGCCTAGAGACCCTAACGGGTGCTGGTTCGCGCTTTACAAATGTGGATTATTATATTATTATTATCTTAGAGGCAGTGTGTAAAGCATTTGCACATAACCAACAGTAACACAGTGAAAGCACTACGAAAGGACACCACACCAGTTTAGAAAAATATCCAATATTTTTATATACTGGAAAAAAGACCAAACACTATAAAGAATCCACAATACAGTACTTGAAAAAAAGATACTTTGCAAGCTGTCTTCTAAACTGCAGAAATACGTCAAAAATAGTTTGTACGAGTTGGTAGCTCTGACCGGGGCAACCCTGATGCTGAAAACAACAGCCTGACAGTTCCAGCCGACCATGTCGATATAGGCCAGCAAAAGCAAGAACAGACTAGGTGCGAGCCGGTCGTGGCAACAGTCACGGTTGCATTGCAAAATGGAGGCGGTGCAGGGCGTGGTGTCCTCTCAATGCAGTGCAGGTATCGGCTCGATGACGATTGTCCAGACTTCGTCGGTGGGACCAAGGCTTACGGTGCATGGCGAGACAGTGCTCGATGCGGTGCTGGCAGGTTGCGGTGCAAGCGACAGAGCCAGTTTGCCGGAGCTGGCATAATTTGGCCAAGATGGCTGTGTGGGACAATACGGTGCGGTGTGAAACTTTGAGTGGTGCCCACAACCACATTGCGGTCATGGGTGTCGAGTAGGCTGCAGCGACCAAGTCGGTGAGACCAGGATGGCGAAGTGAAGCAAGGCGGTGTGGACTGCTGTGCCCACTGGTTATGGTGCAAGCAGCGGCTCCGTGGCGTTGGACGTAGTTGAGACCAGGGTTGCGGTGCAAGATGTAGATGGTGCGGTCTGAAGTGCTGTCGGGACACAGAGCCAGCAACGGAGCCTGCTGTGGTTCCCTTCCCTGTGTCAACTGAAACAGGCAAACCCAACAAAGCAACAACACAGCAAAGGAGCAGTACTCCTCCTGGCAGCTCTTCCAGCTCTTCATCTTGACAGGTTCCTTGATTCCAGTGAGTTCTAAAGTTCTGGGGTCGGGGTCCCAGTATTTCTATCCAAAATTCCTTTGATCTCTCAGGCAGAGAATGTGCTTAGTCCAAACCAGTATGGTCCTCCCTGGCCCCGCTTCCTAGCAGGAGGCAAAGACAGCATTGTCCAAGGCAGGGAAGGCCTATTCAGGTGCAAGGGAAATCTCCTCCCACCACTCTAAATGCCGACCGGGCCTATTAAGGTGCTAGTGACAACTCCTCCCACTACTCTGAATGCAGCCCAGGTCGAGTCAGCCCAGCCTGACCCATCAGGCTCGCTGGAGCCACTGCCCCTCTCTAGCCCCTGTCATCCCAAAGCCAGACAGTCAATCCATAATAACCCCAGCAGAGGCCGACAGAATGGCTAAGCAAGAAAATACCTACTTTATAAAAGTGGTATTTTCAAACACAGAATGTAAAATTCATCTTCACTAAAAGATGCACTTTAACATTCTGAGTCCAGACATACTAAACTTTATTTTTAGGTCTCGTAGCGTGGACTGCGCACATGCGCAGTCGAGCTCTCGAAATTTTATGTTGTTGAGTGGCTTTGACTAGCGGGCTTTAAGCCCCACCCCTCTTTCCCATTGGCCGGCGTCACCGTTTAGGCCATTGGGAAAGAGTACTTCGTTACGTACTCCTTTCTCTTTTAGAGCCGTCCCTCTTTGACTTGGCTTCCCTGACTTACTGCTGGCATAAAAGGTTTGTTATCTTCTTTATGGGTCCAAACAGATGGCCCCATAAAGAATATAATAAACCTTTTACGCCAGCAGGAAGTCCAGCCGAGCCCGTCCAAGTGGGACGGTAGAAAACAAAAGTCTGCGTCGTGGCGAGCTATCGCGGCACCCGCGCTTTACTTTTAATGTTACAAGTAAAGCGCGGGTGCCGCGGCTGCCTGGGGGGCGCTTGTTCTGAAAGGCTGCTATGGGCGGGAAGGAGTCACCCACTTAGTAAGTGCGCCCCCGACCCGTGAACCTAGTTGAGGGCTGGATGTTTCCAGTAGAGGCAACCGCCCCACGCAAGGTAACATATTATGGACACTATCTCCGGTCCGGAACTTGTCGGCATCATCGTTTGCAGGTGTTTGTTGAATTACATCAGTGGTAGTAGCAAAAAAGACTACCACGCCCACAATACATTTGGTAACGTATGTCCAGGACTGATCACATCGTAACAACCACCCCAGATGTCAATTTGCAGACAGTCTGTGTGTGTACACCCCAAATGGCAAATGGTAAAACCGCAAGTTTGAGATTAGGAGGACCCTGGGCGCATTCACGTTCCGAATGGGATGAACCGAGCAAGGAGAGGGTGGTGAGAGGCCAAGCAAAGGCACGATCTGGCATATGGGGCAATGGCATGTGGACGAGGCCGAAGATCAGGTCTGATAGTTCAGTGTATGGGCTGGGTTTTGCCGGCTTGTGGGCCTGGTTTTGTCGGCTTGTGGGCCTGCTTTTGGCTGCTTTTGGGCCTGCTTTTGGCTGCAGTGGTAGTTAGGTTTGGGGGGGGGGGGGTGCGTGGACCAAGCTAGACAAAGGTCAAAGGCGCCCCTTCTCGCCCAAGGACCGTCTCCCTGCAATCACTGCCCCTCCTGCCCAACCAATGCCTGTCAGTCGGACAGGGTCAGTGGTGCGCGAGAAGTGCGACTCGAGCCCCCCAAACTGGGTGCAGAACTCAAATGTTCGGTCTCTGCCCGGAAAAGAGGCCGAAAGTAACACCAGCCTGTCCCCGAACTCTAAAGCGCCTTGATGGGCTGCACAAAGCGCCTAGGGTTCCACCTGGCCGGACAGATGGTCGAATCCGCCGGCCTTCACGTGCTGGTCGAGGTGAGCCTGACACTGTGCTAAAGAGCTGTGTTTGTGCTTAAATGCGAATATCATGTACCTTAAATAAAGTGCATAGAGCACTGGTTGAAGTGGTGGGGTTCGTGGCGGGTCGGGCTCCGAGTTAAAGGATGTCAGTCCGCGCATGCAGTCTCCTAATACGGCGGCTCAAGCAGCTAGAAAGCGCTTTAGTGTGCTGAATGAACCGATTTAGAGCAGGGGCAGCTAGATGGCAGGTGAGACGACGTTAAATCGCTTTAGCCAGGTGGCGACTGACATTTGGCCATGCGCAGTGTTGAAGTTGAAATTTTTTTAAACGCTTTCGTGAGAACGGGGGGGGGGGGGAGGATGACGAGTTGGACGCTTTTAGAAAGTCTTCCGTCCCCTCTATTCTTCCAGTTTAAGGAGCCCCCTCGGAGAGGGGCCCGGCTATAGATCCATGGTTCTTCGCACCCGAAGAGGAAAAGCCACCGCAGAACCAGGCTGTTTCGGCCGCCGCAGAACCAGGCTGTTTCTGCGCCAAGCTGCACCCGGCTTCAGCCGGACCCTCTTATTTCAAGAGCCCACATTTTTGGTGGGATCTGTGCAACCTGCGAGTCCCGTGAGCGCCTATTAATTGGCATCATTGCGCGCAGAGCCCTGTCTGGTGAACCCTTTAAATAAATCATTTTGAGATTTGAATTGCGAAGTTAGACAGAGCTTTACATCTCTAGATTTAAATTTAAAACCAACGCGTGAGGTCTGTGTCCGCATTGGATTTAAGGAAACCACTTAAGCCACCGTAGTTCGGACAGTTTACGCACGGCCCTATGCGCCGATGTGCGTAATAATACGCGTTATTTCGTTTAAAATGTTTTGTAACTGCAGCTTTTGGCCGTTTTTTATTTTTACAAATAGAATTATTTTGGAAACACATCGAATTTATGGAGAGTCAATATGAAGGCGAGCTTGGACCAGGCATTTTCGGCAGTTTCACTGCAGTCGATAGATTAGCACAGGTTCACCTGTGCCTGGGGTGAGGGGGCCGCAGTGGGTGTATAGTCGGACAGTGCGAGGTGCGCAGGGGTGGAAAGGATCGGCGGCCAGTGTGGCAGGTGTGCACCTCATCCCGAGGGGGTCTCAGGGACAGAAAAGGGGAGGGGTTGAGAGACGCCTGGAAGGTGCCGGGGGCCCTCTGGACTTTTTGGGGCTAAGGGTGGCTCATGGTGGCTCAGAGAACGCGGGTGGCAGATGGACTGGGAGTGGGGTGCGGCGATCTGCCCCACGCTCCTGCACACACTCTGTGCCACCTGTTGGGGGGCGACCCCTACTCGAAAGGCTGGCCTTCGGGCGCCCCTTGTTTACTCATCCCGGTTTCTCTTCTTCCTATCAGCGTTGCTCCTCATCTTCTTTCATTTCCCCTGTCTCTCTCTCTTCTTTTATCCCAGCTTCTCACATTGGCTCTCAACACAAGTGCATTTACTCCGCCCTTTTTGAGTATTTTGTTTATTTTAGAAAGTGAATAAGATTAAGTCTTTCAAGCTGACAATTCTCGTTCACAGATGGGGTGCTGAGGATTTTTCTAGAAAACAGCGAGATATGTATTGTGAACTTTTTTTCCCCCTGATTCCAGACCAGAGTTATTATTTCGTTTAAAGTTGATTTGCTGCACTGTGGAATGTTATCCTTCATGCACGCGCCTCTCCTTCTTGCTGTCTCTTCCAGAGCTGCTTCCCAGTGTAGTGTAGTTCCTATATTCCCAATAGGCTCTGCGCATTGGAATAATATATCCTATAGATTTGATGTAGGACTTATGTCTACTAGGTCTCTATCAAATATACTAGACTTAATTGTGAGTGCCAGCTAGCTCAGAGGTCACTAGAAACGTTCTCGAATAAACAAGAAGGGATTAGTTTCTGACAACAGCATAAACATGACAACTTTGTTTCCCAAGAATAAGAAGTATCTCTAGAGTCGCGGAAACAATAGATGGATATTTCACTGAGTCAGTCGTGCATGCTTCGTTTCAACAGAGTTGCAGAGAAATAGAGAGACAAGCGTTTTCAATAAAAGCATTTATTGAACAGTCTTCTTTCTCTTGCAAGTAAAGTGAACTGCTACAGTCATTAAGCAGGTTGCAAAGTATAATGCGTACAGCAAGAACAATATTATAAAATAATACTGTAAAAGCATGGTATGGTTTCTAAGCCATAAAAATACATACATAAATAACAAAGACTAAAAGTACTCAACTGGTGCTTCTAAAATACGCCTACCCCGATGTACCTAACCTAGGTCTAGTACGAGGGAAGAAGTAAGTATGGTGTAGCATAGGTTTAGTTTGTTTATGCCAAGAATCTATCCAAGATTTCTCTTAGGGTCTAATCGGCTCCGTACCTTGGTTTTAGAATGAAGGAGGTCTGGTATCTCTGTCTCTCTCGGACTCGATTTCCCAACACCCTACAAGGGGAGCTTGGAAACACTGGAGCTGGATTCTCAGCGAGAGAAAGGCAGCTTCTCTGTCAGTGCGTCAGCTGGAGGGTTGGCTTCCTTCGGCACTTGCTGTAGCGAGCTGTGTCGGGCAAGTAGATGGTCGATCTGCTCCTGAACCACCGTGTCTTTGCTAGGGCATGTGTAGGCATAGTTATACCTTGAAGGTGCCTGCTTTGACGTAAGGTTGAACATAATAACGTCACCAAAGAACCCCAAGGGAATGGTAGTTCTTTGAAAACTCCATGATTTCAAGGACAAATCAATATTCAAGCAAGGGGAAGTCCCTGACTGCTGAAGCCGATTTTCCAAGAAATCGTTGTGGCTTTTTGGAACTAGTGGAAGTAGCCATGCCTGTATTTGGACTGGATGGGTTATGTCTATATATGGGTATGATTTCTATGTCTATGTAAGGGCAAGGTGAATTGTACCTATATAAGTGCATAAATCGTGAAAATTACACTAGGGTCCTAAGACGCTATACAACACCCACTCCACTTTATTATGTTCGACATTACTAAATACTAAGCATTTGTAAACATATCTAAAGCATGATGTGTAAAAATCCCTCCCCAAATACATAAAATGCATCTGAAATGGTTGTACATGAAAATTAGCATTAGTGCTGTATGCATTTTAAAAGCAATGTTTTCATTCAAAGCATATAGTATGACATCGGAAAATGCTATCAGAATGAATCATAAAATAACATCTAGGAAATGGCTCTGAAATAAAGAAGGAAAAATTCGAGACTATTCCATGACAGAATATAAAAACTTGTTGTGGACAAGATCAAATATTGTCATTTGGAAGTGTGTCAAAGAATTCTTGTTCTCTAAGAATAGTTCTACTTTAAGCAGATTACTTTGTGCCCAAAAAATAAGTATAATTTTGGAAAAAGTCTAATCGCAAAAAAATAGAGTTCTGAAGTTGGAAGTTTTGTTTTGAAAAATTGAAGGTCGAATACAGAGTCCCGTAGAACACTGTGCTTGCTTCAAAAGTCATTTTCGTTGTTAGGAGAAAACATCAAATCTTCTAAGCTGGCAAAGAAATAGTCTACCACAGTTGGTGAAAGTTGGTCTACTTCATTAAGTAAATCGGTTGCACAAAAATGAGAAGCATCGCCGTCCGCGTCAGACGCGTTAGCAATGTTCGCAGTAGATGGTGATGGTACCTGTGTGCCCGTTGATCCACGTATCTCATCGTCCGCCGATGGCGTCTGGGAGACCTCAATGAATGCCGTCATCAGGAGTGGTAGCCGTTTGGGGCAACAATGCATGAGCCGTTACCGAGCCAAGCAAAGTATCAACATCCGTTGGCAGTGCTGATTGAAGTGTTAGACAGATGTCTAACACTCATTCTTCTCCACATAGCAGGCATCGTTGAACAGGTAAGTTGCAATCTTTCCAGATTGGTCTGAATGACCGGAACCACGTGGTATTCAGATCCCTCAAACGAGCCAAGCCCAAGACCTGTATCATGCGCTCACAACACTGCATTGCCAGGAGAGTGTTCTCTACGGTAATCTGGGCGTCGCTGCTGTTGACCGGACTTGCCATATCGGAGCAGGAGAAATAAGAATAGTATTCCTGCTACGAGTCCCAAAATGAGACGCAGGCCGCCGAACACAGAGTGCACGAAGTTTGGAAAAATGCCTAGGACTGCTTTAAAGGGTGCTCACAGTCCTGAAAAAATCGTCTTAAATACATGTACAATACCACTGGTATCAGACATGTTTAAGATACGACCTAAGATTTCTACTAAATGTATGGGGCAGTTTGTTGATAATAGGGCATGTATCTCCGCGGAGGACCTTGCAACTTGCAGTTCATATGTCTCTCTGGATGAGGTTAGTGGCACATTTTTTTGTAAAAGAATGGCTTTCATTCTGCTTAAAGTATCAATTCGAATAGAAGAGATGTTTAGTGAAGGCCATAACGGCTACTCCCGGTCTGTCTTCGTTTTAGGAAACAATACTTGCATACAACAAGTGACCTCGGCTGACACAGTTACACGATAGGCTATACCTGCCATCATTCCACTACAGCTGTGATCATTCAACATTATGTAGCTCCCATTGGAAAGCTGCCTAAAAATTGGATCTATCACTGCTGCCGGAGAACCTTGCAGGTTGCAGGATAAGTTGGTCGAAGAACCGTCGCAGGCTCCATGCAAATTTATACCCTGACATAAAAGTGTACCGCTTAGTGCATTTTTACAGTTTTTACCACTATGAAATACCTAATTTCCCCCACTCCAACGTCTGTGTGTGTGTATGGTACATCCCAGGTTGACTTTATGTATTCCTTACCCAACCTTTCATACAGGCCTACTGGTATGTGTTTCAAGCAATATTGAAACTGGAAAATAGTCACAGGCAATGTAATGGTGCCATGTATTATCCATTCTATTGCTGGTTTCTCAGAAACTGTTAATGGTAATCTTTCCAGTTTTTGTATGCTCAGCACTGTATAGTCTGCTCCCCTTTGTGCCAAAGAGATTTGCTTATCTGTAAGGTTAAACCCAGTAAAAAATGACGTGGTGTTGATTAGACTCCAAGTCACATAGCCTGAACGAAGGTTTTGTAACGTCCAGCCTAGCCAGCATTATAGAACGTAATTGAGACTGGCCATGTTGTAACATGAGCAAGTCCTGTTCCATTATGTCAATAGCAGAGGATACTATGCTGTCCAAAGAATAAATTCTGGATGAAAGAGTCGTTAACCCATTGTCAACTACAAAGATAGCTTTCTCCAAATTAATACGATCAATTTCTCGTATTCTTTCTGCAGTTTCCATTTGCGTGATTTTCCATGCTTCATTATAAGCAGCATAAATACCGGTGTATATGAAATGTTTATAACGTGGCTTACCAGGCCCTAGTATGAAGTCTCTCAAATCAATGCCACCTTTAAGTAAATTTAAGTGTTGTTTTACCTCAGTGAGTGTAGATTTTTGTAGGCATTCGAGGCAGTTTTCCTACACTGTATGTTGTTACAATCCCTGGATGTTGTCTCTGGATATATCTTGGATCTGGCCGAGTTACTGTAAGCCCTTGTGTCTTGTTCAGGAATCTATCTTGACAGTTATTCGTGTCTGTGGGTCAGATTAACCATTTTTTCCAATCGGGATCAGTTCTGGTTTTAAGTAAAAGTGATTTTACGTCGACCCCTCCCTCTGAAATGTTTCTGTTATCCGGTGTAGGTGTGGGTATGGACGGATTGTTCAGATCTTTTATCTTGGCTAGGCCAAGACAGGATGTCTGTTGAACAGTGCCATTTAAAAACATAATTTGTTCAGGAATGATACATGCTCGAAATAAAGCTTCTAGTCCCTGTACTTGCCAGTCTTTTGTGCCCCAGACAGTTTTTGTTTCAATATTGTCACTCCAGACGTCGAAACCTAACGAGGACAGCTGGGCATAAAAGGCTGCTGAATTAATTTGCTTTGTATTGGTCAACATACTTTTCATTCCTATCTTATTAACCTTTCTAAAGTAAAATGTTTCCGGATTTGTGGTATTGAAACCTGAGCATTATGGACATTTTTCATTAAATGTTTTCGAGCTACCCTTTGGTGGCGTTGGACAATGTTCCCACTGATTATAAGTGTAAACATTTCTAGGATTTGCAGATTTGTGCAAATAATGATGACCATAATGATTATAACAGTACATTTGTTCATAATCTGATGAACCTTCTAAGTACTCATGTTTTTAAAATTTTGCAGACATTTCTAAATCTTACATCATGTTATTAATAGTTTCAAAGTCCCAATCATCAGAAAATGTGCTTGGCAAAACAAAGTTACTCAAAGAAACCTTCAATTGATGGGAATCTTCAACAGCTCTGCCGGACCATAAATGTCAGTCAGTTCTGTCCCATGCTATACCACCAGGTATAGGAACGGCTGTGATGTTCACTGATGTTAAGTCTCTTTGTTCACGATGAGATGATTTGTGTGGCTTGAGGAGTAAGTTGATGTTCTTACTTGCTGTGTCCATTTTACTATATTTTCCATCTATCAGCATTCCCAAACTTAATACAAGGATTAGCCAAAGCAGAAGAAAAAACACACCTAGCCCAATCCAAAGTTCAACCCATGGTGAGACTAGATACGTCTTTTCTAGTTGATTGAAAAGTTCAGTTACTTGGTCTTTAAAACTTTTATTTGCTGACGTTGTTTCGGGCACACTGGGATCCTCAGAAAATTATCAAATTTGATTAAATAGTCAGAAGCAGTTCTGTCAATTGTTGGTATTGCATCAGGATTATTTGAAATCGCAGAAGCTACTGGATCCCTTGTCATGTTAGAATAGTCAAAGGCTATATCATTGTAGAGAGGAGTTTCTTGACGAACTGTTATTTGGGTATCAAGAGGCAGAAGTTCCATGGCTTTGTTGCATAGTCCTACTTTTCTTACTGCATATTCTTCAAAGGTGATGAGTCTCTCAGTTTGAAACTCTTGGATAGAAGCAAGATTCGGTCTTCTACTACATCTTTGGACTCCACTGGGCCTACTACTTATTATCAACCACATGATGTGGTTTGACCAGGTCGATAGATACAAACCTGTTCTCCTTTCTTCCAGCAAGGGGCGGCAGTAACACTGTTCTTGATCTGTGGATTGCTAGCACAGGTACTGGGTTTCTGTAAGAAGACCCAAATTCCTTCTTGTCTGCGATCTTTTCTCTGACTAGATCCCCAATCTTTGGAATCCAGATAGGCCTTGCTGGGACGAGTGGTTCTCCTTCATTGGTCGTTGGCCTCTGTAAAGTGTTGCTTAAACTTCTTCTTGTTTCATTTAAGTCCTGCAAAACAGCCAAACGGTCTTTGATATCAAACGGTTTTTGTTCTACCACTGAAGTGTGACGATCGAGGTCTTCGATAAGCATTCTAGTACCAAAAGGATTTCATATGGAGTGATTCCACCCAGAGAATTTCTTGGCAGATTGTTTAAACTACGTTGGACACTTATTAGATGTTTGACCCACCCGTCACCCGAGCCTAATAGCCTAGCTGTTATAGATTGCTTTATGTCCCGTTTTTTTCTTTCCACTACCGAATTTCCCTCAGGATGGAATTGATTTGAGTACCGCAATGCAACGCCCAGATTGGCCATGGCCTCCTTGTAAGCTCGAGAGCTAAACGCAGGACCCTGGTCAGAATGTAGCGTGCCGATTGCGCATGTGCCGATAAAGACTCGCATATCTTTTATAACAGTTCGGGCATCAGCCGAGCGCTGAGGCCGCATCCAAATGAATCTTGAGCAGGAATCCACTGCGACCAGGATATATTTATAGTTGCCATCCCTCTGTAAGGGACCACAGTGGTCCAGGTAAACACAAACTAATGGTTTATATGAAATTAGCAGGGGCGTCTGCGCAGGACGTTTCACTGTAGAGACTTTCATCTTTTGGCAGATTTCACATTCCAAAGCATAGTTTCTGGTCTGTTTCCTCATGCGGGGCCACCAGTGTATCTGTTTTTATTAATGACACTGTGGCGGAAACAACTGCGTGTGCAGAGGCGAGCCCTTCATGTGCTGCTAAGATTAGTCCTAATCTATGTTCCATGTTTGGAATTACTCTATCCCCCACTCCAGGGATTCGAGCAAAAGGAACACTATTCGCATCCGTTATATATGAGTATTTGAGTGTAAAGCCTTTTGATAATGTTTTACCGCTGTCTTTGATGGAAGCAGTGACAGCCTGCATTATTTCGCTGTCTATTTTAGTTTTAGAACGAGTGATTGCAGCTACGGCTGCCGTTTGCACAGCTGCCTTTGCGGCCTCATCAGCGAATGAATTCCCTGCAACGTGAACGCAATCACGCTGATGACTCAATGTATGGATCACATGAGTCTTTTGTAGTCTTTCTGTAATAGAAATACTTGTTCCCAAAGCAACTTATGCTTGATAGTGCCTCCTTTTGCGTCTTTAAAACCGTTTTGAACCCAGTTCTGCAAGTATTCATTGTAAGATTGAACGCTGTAATATGAATCGCACACTATGAGTGTGGGAGATTCGCGATCAGTATTTTCAAGCGCCATCTTGAAAGCTTGTAGTTCAGCTCGCTGAGCTGTACAATCTCCTAGAGATTGCACTTTTGTGACCATAGTTCGGAATTTACCATCGCCCCAGCGACCTTTAACAATCGCGCCCGCAGCACTATAAGTTTGTTTGCCCCCAATCGCGGGCTTTGCTGATCCGTCAGTATAGATTATACATTCGTACTGTTCCAGAGGCAGAATCTCTGTGGGCAGAGGACATTCTTGTGCGTATTGGAGAAATTCTTGTGTTTTCAAGTAGGGGTCAAAAACGTATTCAACGTCTGTTGCAGCAAGAGAATTAACCCATTGTATCCATCTCGGATGTAAAGCCTTTGCATTTGGAATGCTTGATTTTGTCAATGCCTCTAAGGCAGGTACAGGAGTAACGGCCATTATGCGTCTACCCTGTGCGAGGGCTCTCTTTTGCTACTGCAGTTTGAACCGCTGTCAGAATTTTTTCTGTTGAAGTGAATTTCATTTCAGCTTGTGTGTACAAGTGTGATTTATAAGCAATTGGTACTTTTTTCCTTCATTAAAGGTTAAGTACGTGAATCTGCATCTTCCTGGGATGATTCGGATTTACAAGGTTTAGCATATTTACGCGTGTTTGTAAATGTTTTGTTGCTAACATGTCTGTTTGCACTGAACGCAAAATTTCTGTGTGTTTTTGAGTCCAATTAGTTTGTTTAAAATCAGGTTTGATTAATTCGTAGATAAGTTTTACCCTGTCGGCGTAATTTAGATTGTAAGTTCTTACGAAATTCAGGAAACCTAGTTATTGACTGTAAGTTTTTCAGCGTTTTTGGAGGTTGGAGCAGCGCACACTTTTCTAAAAAGTTGGCTGCCAGGCTTTTGCCTTCACTTGACAACTCATATCCTACGAATAGGACATTGAGGTGGGCAATTCTTGGTTTTCTAAAGTTGAATTTGTACGCTTCAGAAGCAAAGCCAAGTATTATGGTATTCACTCTGTTCAAGTGCCTGTCCAAGTCATCGTCTGTAAGTTAGATGTCATCGACATAAGATAATGCCTCATCATCATACGTTTGTAGTAACTCCGTTACTCTGGCTGAAAATAACCCAGGACTATACTTGAATCCCTGGGGGAGACGACAGAATTGATGCTGTGTCCCCATAATGGAGAAAGCGGTCAAATACCTGCTTTCAGGTGCAATGTTTTGACAGAAGAAACGGTTAGAAATTTTAATATTTTTTTATATTTATATTATTTTTATATAATTTTTAAGTTTTATATTTTTTACGCACAATGTTATTCATTAGTGCTGCACTGTGTGCATTTTGTACTTCAAAAGTTTTGCAACAAGAGTTTATATGTCTGTAGTCCAAAACTAGACGATATGTATTGTCTGGTATGGAGACGGGAAACAAAGGATTGTTCATGGAAGAGGTGCATGTCTCAACCACCCCTTGATATTCAAGTTGATCTAAGATCTCCCTGCCCTGTTTTTTAGCTTCTTGCTTTACTGGATACTGCCTCTGAGCAGTTGTTTGATTTTTTTAACTGGATTTTATGGTGAGGAGAATCCTCATCCCATCCAACATGATTTTTATATAATGCTGGAGCCTGGGCCACAGCCCATTTTCTGGCATAGGTGTATTTCAAGTGAATTGGAATATGATTTAAGAAGGATGGCATAATGATGTTTTCGCCATGTGGGCAATCCCTGACAAATTCTGGTGGCCAGTCTTATAACCCTTTGAGAGCGTCTCTCAAAAGAATGCTCTTATTTTCCTAGTTATGTCCCCCTCTATCCGGAGTGTTATTTCATATAACTTATGGGGTACGCTAACCCTGGTGTCGGCAGTTTCAACTTGAATGTACTCATTCAAGTCCACTGTCTCCAGATGATCCTTCAGAATCTTGCGAGCTATGGTAATTTCTGCTGCGCTGTCCAGCATTGTCTGGGCCCACTCCCCGTTCTTGAGTTGTGTCCTCAAGATCCTCGACATGTCTGATTTTTAGACCTGCTACCTTCTTTTTGGTGAATTGGGTTTTCTTGTTTATTGGAACGTGATGATCGTCTTTGGACTTCACGCGTTCTTCCTTCTGTTCTGATCGTCCTCTTCTTTCCGATTTCTGTGAGGAAGTCTGAAAGGTACAAGAGGCACGTGTATCAGTATCTTGAGATCTATCAGGTTTTCTCAAATTATCCCTATTCCTGAGGTTATACCTCTTTTCAGAAGGCTCCTTTTGAGGAGACCTACCTCGGGATTGAGAACGCTTCTCTTTGGAAGTTTCCCTAGTATTCTCCCACTTCTTTTTAGGAGTAGTGAGAGTGTTTTTAATAAAGACCTTTTCAGGACTTTCTGTTAGTTGGGGCTTAACAGGTTTCACACCCAAACTATCTCTACCTAGTTCTTCATAAAATTTTTGGTTTATTCTGGCTAGTTCATATGGTTGCCACAGATGCTGCCTCACCTTTGTTATTAGCTAATATTATAGCTGAGACCTGTTTGAAATCTTTCAGTAATTTTATACCCAGATTTAAAGCAGGCTCTGCCCCATATTCATTTTGAATCTGTTTCAGGACATCTGGTATTACCGCCATGGACCGAACACCATGTGTTTTTGTGTAGATTGCAGCAAAGACTGTACCTCAAGTGTCACAGTCCTCCAAGTGTGGTGCGATCCCCGTTGGTAAACAGATTGTTAGTACACCTCATGAGAAACACAGGATTCTATCAGGAAATACTGCCTCTATTTGAGTAATTTTCTGAGCAATCTAGAAAGGAATTTGTTCCCGTTTTGCGGGCAATTTACCAATGACTGATTGTATAGTCTGTGGTGTGATTTTATTTGTGTTCCCCTGGTGAGGTGTGTGTCTCAAAACATTGACTGCCATGTTCTTCAATCCATTTTCAGCACTCATGATGCTTGATACATTTTCGTACAACAATTGTAATTTTCAATTGGAAAATAGGAACTATATAACTACCACCCCCCCTCCCCTCCAACTGGTGGTTACCTATGTTTCGGAGGGAACATGAGTGCTGCCAGTGGTGTTGCTCATTGTATTATAATTGTATTGTAATTGCATTTATATAGTGCTTACTACCCCTGATGAGGCGTCAAAGCTTTTTTTCGGTGAGTAGCACGCTACTCCGGATCCCATAAAGGATTTGTGTTGTGCCACTCTTATGGCGTCGGATTTTACGAAGTCGGTGACTCAGTGTATCCTGTATGGGCAACCGGTGTGGAACCATCTGATGTCCAGGGGGGGTGTATCGAGTACAGGTTGTGTATATGTGTATTGCTAATTAGGTGTGCATCGTTATGCCATTATGCTTATCATTGGAATCTTTTTGACTTATTACTATGGATTTCAAACATTTACGAAATCTTGCAACAAAAACATATGGTTAGTAGGAAGTAATTAATAATCATTCCTTAAGTTTATGGTAGTCAGATGTGTCTTAATATAGTGATGTGATTGGCTGATACTGATTTCACTATCTAGAAGTATTACAGGTGGAATGGTGAGTAATTCTGGTTTGTTTTCTTTATTTCACCCTGAAGTGCATCTCAGCAACCTTGTTAAGTCCACCTGGGTCTAGTTCAACTGGCTGTATACGTTCAATTTCTCCTTGTCTTACTTTCAGTCCCCGATTTTCTCCAAGTAATTGATTGCTGATGTTCCAGTCCAAAAAAACATAAAAAGGTCCATTTGTGCTAATGGAATTTAAAATGGTGATATTCTCTGGTCTGATTTGTGTATGCTTTTAGAATGTTCTTGAATTCTGGTTTTCTATAATTGTGCTTCTAACATAGATCTTCTATAACGCATGTTGGTATTTATCCACTGCTCAATTGGTATTCTGGTGTTGCTATTGAATTCCAATATTCTGTGTTTCTTTTGTCCTAATTTGCAAATGGCACAATTGGGACCTGTATAGAACCTGATAGGCTTGTTGAGAGAGGTTGTTTTTATGTTTCTTTGATCTATACATTCTGAACAGTATGTTCATTCACTTGAGATTGTTATCTTGTCAAAAGCCCATCTGAGGCTTTGTGTAGTTTTCCTCTTCACTGCAGTTCCTCTTAGTAATTCACCTCTTGGGATTTATTGTATGATGATGGATAGATGGCAGCTGTTGGCCTGTAATACTGGATTTGCTGCAGTTTGTTTTCTGTGTAGGGTAGTTTAGATTTTATTGGCCATAATGCAGATCGTGAGATCCAAAAACCATATCTGTATGGTTGAGGATTTTGAAGTTGTTTTTATGTTCTATTCGTTTGAGTCTATCATTTAGAGCTAGATTTTTAGGCTTTCTGATGGTCCTTGCAAGATGCATAGTAGGTCATCTTTGTAACGTCCCCAAAAGATGTGTGGAGTAAAGTCTTGAAACCGGTCTGTGCATAGCCATATTTTTTGCATTTCGTTTTTAGTATGAAGGTATGAGGGAGTGAATTTGGCTCCCATCACAGCCCCCTGTGTTTGTATAAAATATCCTTTGTTGCAAAAGAAAACATGATTTCGACAAGTAGAAGCATAGCATCTCCAATATCCTAGTTTTGTAATCCAAATAGTGTACTGATTTGGTCGATAGTGCTATGTCTACTACTTTTATCCCATGTTCATGTTATATCGATCTGTAAAGGCTCACTAGATCTATGGTGACGAAGATGTAGTCCTCTTGCCAATCGATATTATCCAGTTTGCAGAGCATGTCATGGTGTCCCTGGCACATGACGGTAGATTGTTCAGCAGAGTTTGTAAGTGTTCATCTAGATATTCTCCCAACCCTGAACAGATTGAGTTGATGCCTGCTATTATTGGCTGCCCTGGGGAATTAAATTTTTTTAATGAATTTCTTATAGAAGTGACATGCCTGGAAAGAAGGCCCGTTTACCAGCTCTGTTCGAATGGACTTTTATGTCTTGCTTCACTAACCAGACACTCCACATTTTGGAGATACTACTCTGGTATCTATTCTAAAAGTGAAGAATCCGCAGTTAAAAGTGTCCATCGGAAGAACAAGTTACTTGCCTCCAAGTAACACACTTTCTTGTGGGTACGATAACCAAAGTTTCTTTACAGCACTCTCTCCTCTTCGTTGTGTGGAGTTGCCGCTTTCACATTTAAAGAATTCCAAGTCAGGGATTGAGCAAACTGTCTCAGACAATTTGTTGTATGCTCTGTTTCTAGGGGTATCAAAGGAGAAAGAAAGATAAATGAAACTGGTGTCCTTGTGCAAAGGTATCGCTTATATGCAGCTCAGCTCCTTCACTTCCTGGGTAGGTATCAAAGTAAACTTTGATTTATACGTCACCACCTACCGGCCTGCAGCAACCTTGCCCAAACATTTGGTGCAACAGTTTGGTGCTTTGGGGTGTTCTAAAGATGAAAAATTGAAATCTGCAGTTAGAGTATCCACCAGAGATTGTTTTACCAAACGTAAGTAACCTGTTATTTTCTTAAGTTTTATGCAGTTTCTTCTTTGTCTCAAATTGCGCTTATGGTATTATGGCATGTTGTTTGCGGGCGCACCTGAAAGACTTTGATTTAAAGTACATAGTGATTTTTGATAGTCTTAGTTTTCCCTGTCTGAAGTACAGATTTTTTGAAGTCTTTGTATTTGCCTTAGATTAGGGTCTAGCACATTTAGTCTGGAGGATAGGAATGACAACATGTTTTAGTGGATAGTATCAGTAAATTGGGATTTTATTCTATTTTTTTAGGATGAAGAACAGGATCCTTTATTGCATAGCTTCAGCCAGCTAAAGGACGTTTTGAATACTATAACAGGTAAATAACAATTAGATTGAAGTGGGGAGAGCAGTTCGTAGTTTTTCATATGCACATTTAAGTTATTTAGCTAAGGGATTGTTTTTTATTCTAGATAAACACAGATATACATATCTTAAAATCAAATATTGAACGGTTTCATGTTAAATATTATAGTTTGTGAAATTATGTTTGAACTAACATGTCTTTCTCGGGCTAGTTTATTACAGCACTACACAACTATTAAAATATTTTTCAAATCCAATTGCTGAAAATTTGAAATTTTGAAGTTTGAGCTTTTAAATTCTTGATCATAACGGAGGCAATCTTCAGTGGACATGCCCTATACTGTTGTGCCAGCTACTGCAGATTCATATTGAATACCTTTGTCCAGTCTATCAGCTTTGTTACTTTTTTATGCTCCTTATCAATTTGGTAGTCCTCGACGTTTTACATTTTTCTGTTGCAACCTTCAATTTCTCCAAGCGAAGAATGCCAAGTGGACGAGGAATATATAAGAAGCTACATGCAAATTATATGCTCTTGCCTACCGCAGGGCTGGACAAAAGGCTCTTCGAGGGAGTTGGTGTTTCTGCCTAGAAATGGCAATATCATTTTGGTGAGAGGCAATCATTTAGCCATCATGACTGCTTAGCGTCATGGGGCAAAACGTCTGTCTTTAGATTGCTCCCTGGTGTAATCAAATCAAATAAAAAAGTTCTTTATTCGGTTTTTCATCATGTAGAAACACCAGAAAAGTGCATTCATAGAAATAAATCGAGTTTAACAATTAAAATCCATCATTTTAAAATGTTTTGAATATTAAAAAGGTTAATACACAAGCTGGTGATTAAAGTGCAAAATGCAATATAAAACAGTCTAAGGCAATGTAAAGTTTATCCATGGTCGGCTATACATTCCATCTACTACTCTAGATTAGGCCTATGCCTTACACAAAGCTTCAAAAATTGTGCAGTGTTTTTCGCTACGGATGGTTCTTCTAAAAATTGAAGAGCGAGATAGGCTGCTCTACATCTACGCAGGCCCATAATTTGCAAAGTCGGTTTCAACCATCGTCTCCTCAGTTCTTTATAGAATTTACAGAATAGAACCAAGTGAATTGTTTGCCTAGAAACTTCATCGCACAGACATGATGGTAAATGTTCTAACCAATCATTTGCTTTTGGAAAGGACAGTAAGCGGTAGAATATATCCAGCCTAAATCGTGTTAGAAGAAACCTTTCATAGCTGCTTAGGTTAAATGTAAGATAAGGTTGAATGGTCATTGTGGTTTGTATGGCTAATATGTGTTGGACTGAAGATTTGAATGCCTCGGTGGCTAACCGTAATTGTTCTAAATGTATGAGACAAAGTTTTTTAAGAGTTTTTCTGGATAACTCTGAGATTGTTATGGGGGGAATGATAGTATCTAACAAGTCCCAGGTCAGTCAAAAATGTTTTCATGTAGTTAAGCCATCCAATATTATGGCCGTTTTCCAAAGAAAGACAGTCCTGAATAAGTTCTCGATTAAATGTAGTTTTGGTGGAAGTCCAAATTCGATGCTATAAGAAGGTCGGTTGTAACTTAACTATATCAATAACATACGGCACACAGAGTTCTAAGTGACATTTATAGGTGGAGGAACTACGTGGAACAGCGAGAAGAAATCTCAAAAAACTGTTCTCTACTTTTTGAAGTGCGTCCACTTTACCATATCCCTTCACCCCGGCACCATAGATAGCGACACTTATACATTTCGCCTGGAAAATTTTAATCAGTTTGGAGGGAGGTCTTTTCCCTAACCTTTGAGCAAAATTCACTAACGCTATTGTTGCCTTCATAAAAAGCAATTTCCTCGCCTCAATTGTTTGCTTCCACGAGCATTTGTCATCCATTAGAATGCCTAGATAAGGGTATGTCTTTGTAACCTCAAGTTGCTTGTTTTCAATAAAAATGTCCATTGTTCTCTTCTGCGTAAGGCCAGTGGACATTACAAAGGTTTTTTTAATGTTAATTCTAAGGTCTAGGTTGCCCATAAAACTGTTGTAGCGCCTAAGAGCACGCTGGAGTTCTAAGGGGGTTCTGGCTAAAATCACGGCGTTGTCGGCGTAGAGCAGTGCGGGTATTGGACGTCTTTCTATCAGCGGTAGGTCCTGGCACCCCTCCAACATAGCTCGCTCCAAACCATTTGTATAGAGCGTAAACAGAAAGGGGACCAGGACACAACCCTGCCTTACCCCCCTCTCCACCCCGAATGGTGCCGTAAGTTCTCCTGATAGCCCGTATCTTACCCTGGCCGTTGCATTAGAGTATAGTTCCCGTACGAAGTTGACCAGGATAGTATCAACCACCATATCTAGGAATAAGGCCCAGAGTTTAGAATGGCTAATGCAGTCAAAGGCTGCCGTTAGGTCGACATAAGCCATATATAGGTTCCCACACTTTGCGTTGGCATATTTACCCATAATTAAGGTCAAGTTAAGAGCTTGCTCAGTGGTGCCTAGTCCTTCTCTAAACTCGAATTGGAGGTCTGAAAGCTTCTTATTGTCTTCTGCCCACTGCTCTAGGCGATCAAGAATGATGTGACCTGCTACTTTACCTAGCGAATCTAGCAGGGAAATTGGCCGATAGCTGAATGGGCAGTGACGGTCCCCCTTTTTAAAAATCGGGACTAGAATTTAATCTGACCAAATTCTATTAGTCCCACAGCACAAGAGGCTTCAAGGACTCTGGTCAATATTGGGGTCCACAGTTCCAAGTTGTGTTTAAATAGGTCAACAGGAACCGCATCAGGACTAGGCGCCTTTCCCCCTTTACTCGCTAGCACAGCGCGCTCAACTTCTAAATGGGTAATTTCGAGTGCTATTGGAAAAACAGTATTACTAGTATTTAAGCTTGTCTTATCCTTGTCGTTAAGAGCAACTCGATCCCGTGTTTACGAGCCAAATATCTTTGCAAAGTGTTGGACACATGCATCTTCGTCAATGGCTATGTCTATTTTAGAGTTGTCCCTAGCTTCTATAAGAAAGGGGGACTTGATGGTTTTCCAGAAAGCAACGTTGTCTCTCATGGTGCAACTTTTGTGTAGGTGGTCCCATAGATAATTTTTTAGTTCAGTTTTTCTTGCTTTAATGGCCTGATTGTACACCCTTCTGAGATAGGCAACTTCTTGCTTATCTCGTTCTGTGTTACGAAGGGCAGCTTTTAAATTTGAATAGGCTTTGGTGCAGGTTTTATTAAACCATCCTTTGTTTTTACCCTTTCTGTACTTGAGATTTCTATGCAGTGCTGTTTTTACTGTACTGCTTATAACTCGAAAACTATCTAGGATCTCAACATAAGGGGTTGCAAGGTCTAGACACTTATTAATTGATCTTATAGAATTATTGACAACCTCCTTGGTAATCGCTTCGGGATCTATTTTTTCCCACTTGAGGGAATAGCCATTAAGGCTATCCAAGATTAATGTACTTTGCCCGTATAATCTCTCCAGATTTCGCTTGTCTGGCTTATGTGGGAAAGATACTGTTATACTAATTGGATAGTGATCGCTAGTGGCATTTTGATGATTGCATGAACATTATCAAGGAGGCAAGACGTCCAACTACTAGAGCATGCTATGCAGCCAAATGGAAGAGATTTGTAATTTATTGCAAAAATAACCAAATCAATCCATCCAAAACATTATCTGTTGCATCTTCAAAGATGCAATTTGGCATACTCTTCTGTAAGATTACATCTTGCTGCTATTGCAGCTTACCTCCAAAATAGACAACACATGTCTTCGTTTAAAGTACCCACAATCAAAGCTTTTATGGAAGGACTTAAAAGGATAATCCCTTCAAAGCACCCACCTTCACCAGTCTGGAACTTAAATATAGTACTTACCAGACTTATGGGACCTCCGTTTGACCCACTACATTCATGTGAATTACAATTTCTAACTTGGAAGTTGGCATTTTTGATTGCTATTACCTCCCTTAGGAGAGTAAGTGAGCTACAAGCATTACCATTCAAGAACCTTTCATGCAAATACATAACAATAAGGTAGTGCTTCGTACTAACCCAAAGTTTATGCCAAAAGTAATATCCACTTTCCATATCAATCAGTCCATAGAATTGCCAGTTTTCTTCCAAAACCCGCAGTCAGTGGCTGAGAGAGCCCTACACACACTAGATGTAAGAAGGGCTCTGCTATATTACGTTGACAGAACCAAATCATTCAGGAAAACAAAACAACTATTCGTTGCTTTTGCACCACAACATAAAGGGAATACCATCTCAAAATCAGGAATAGCCAGATGGATTGTTAAATGCATTCAGATATGCTACCAAAAAGCTAAACGCACTCTTAACAGTTCCCCCAAAAGCACATTCAACACGTAAAATGGGGGCATCCATGGCATTCCTGGGAAACATTCCCCTAGAAGAGATATGTAAGGCATCTACATGGTCTACCATACACACTTTCACTAAACACTACTGTGTAGATGTGCAATCAAAGCAGCAAGCTGCTGTCGGCCAGGCTGTCCTTGAAACTCTTTTCCAAACTGCTGCAGCTGGTACAGGTGACCACCGCTAAAGGAGATACTGCTATACAGTCTATGCACAGATATGAATTCAGCAGCCCACATGCCTCAAACGGAATATGCTACTTACCAGTATACATCTGTTCTTGGCATGTAGGGCTGCTGACATTCATATTGCCCACCCTCCTCCCCGGTGCCTGTCACAGCGGCAGTACTTTTCTACATACATTTACATGGACATCTCTTACTTTTCTATACTCCATCTTTGCCACAATGGCGAAAAACAATCTAAGGATGGAGAAGATGCCCATGCGCACTGTAGTCCAGGGGAGGAGTCACCTATCTCGTGATACTTCGAAGACTCTTCCAGGACAACAAGGTGCAATCATCCGGACCAAACACTAGGCGGCGATCTATGCACAGATATGAATGTCAGCAGCCCTACATGCCAAGAACAGATGCATACTGGTAAGTAGCATATTCCTTGTTCCCCTGCCGTGAAAAGTAGCAGTAAGTGGAACTGGAGGGGTCACTACTTCGTTAGCTAAACCCGACTCTAAAACAAATAATATTTCATTTAGGCAGTCCCCTGTGCGAGTATGAGGAAAGTTGGTTAGAATGCTCTCATTCTGGAGGCCGCAATTTGTGTTGTTGTTATGCTTACATAGAGTGAGGTTGAAATCCCCCCCCCCCATATTATTAGGACATTTTTAGAATATTTGTTTTACAATTTTTGTAATAGACTCGAAATATCCTTTACAGTTGATATTAGTTCTGCCTGGCTGAGATTATTATAAAAGTCCACTAATACATAAGTTTCACGTTTGTTGAGGTCTAAGATTACTATTTGATAGTTTGGTTCCAACTTGTGTGGGATAATTTGCTTAAATTCCAGGAGATTTGAAATAAATATTGTTAGGCCCCCTTAGCTCTCCCAAAAAACGAAGGGAGTGCTTGGGAAAAATAGGTTTTGTAGCCCTCAATATGTATGGGTAATTTTGCCCATGTCTCCTGGAAACAAAAAACATTGAAGTTGCCAACAAATCCTAACCAGATCTCATTCGTCATTTTAGAGTGCAGACCCGCAACATTCCAAAAGGCTATCTTCAATGTGGACTGCCCGGGAGAATTTAAGCGTACTGAACTCCGAATAACAGGCCCTGCCCTTAAAAGAATTTTATTATCCCCCTGCCCTATTGAGGAATCAACTCCCTGTGTTAAGGAACCTGTGTTCATTTGTGTAAGATAGTTATTTAAACTACAGGTAATGGATTTATCGATAGGATTCTCTGTACGCAGAGGTTGGCTAATGTTGGATGAGCTATCTTTATTATGTGTGAAAGGTCGAGTTAGTACTGGCCATAGCCCCAAAGAACTAAAGTTGTAGCTAGTCAGTCAATCTGTACCTTCTAGGCCCATGAGCGGATTAAATCTGTTAAAAGTTGGAAACTCGCAGAATGGTGCTAGATGGAGGATAGAAAAAACCCAGCGGTAGTATGTTAATCCCACCTGGTGTCAAAGGGTTACTTTCACATCCCCAAAGAATCTTCCTCACCAGCGTGGGAGATCTAAAAGTTAGCACTATGCCGTCTCCTGGTAATGATTTCGCAGAGTTTCCCACCCACTGAACCATTCTCACCATCTTAAACTCTCAAAACAAACCATTTGTTAAACCAGTCTTTTGACTGAGCCAATAAAGTGACTTGTTTCTGAGTGATTGTCAGGTTTCAACTTCCGAGAGACCCTTTTTTGGGGCGTAGGCCAACACAATAACGTATGGTGTTGCGTCTGGTGGAAGATGTAGAAGTGTTTCTGTTCCAGGATTGTTCCAATTTCGGACAAAGGGGGATGATGTTGGATGGTGGAAATTCTCGAAGAGGGGTAGGCGAAGCTGGTGATCTGTCCCTTGCTTTACTTATTCCACCAGAAGTACAATTATCTTGTGAATAGGGAATCTTGGTCTGGGGTGGGGGGGGGGCCTTACTGGATGATTTGGATTAGCTTTTATAGGTAGGGCAGACTTTTCAGAAGGGTCCTTAGTTTCAGGATTCAAGCTTCCCCTTTCCGCGATACTTATTTGTCTAGTTTGTATCTTGTTCCCCTTGTTCCTGCACACTTGCTCATTTGAGGCGGGTATAGGATCAGCAGCCTACATTTTGTTATTAGTTATACAATCTTCAATTGCGGTCCGACTAGTCTTTATTTGATCTAAACTGACTCAAGTAAAGATCTAACCTTTCCTCTAAAGTGGTTAGAGTCTTAATATCACCACTAAGTGGGTCAGGTTTGCTACGGGTCTCCGTTGTATTTTAAAAATGACCCCTCTGCAACCCGGTCCTTTTCTTTACCTGTTTACGGTGCTTCGGGGTTATTTGGGCAGTGTGTTCTGCAGTATTTTTGCCACTAGTGTCAGTGATTTTGGCTGCGTCTACACGCTCCGTGATATCGGATTCTTTTGTTTTTTCTGGGGGGTTGCGTGAGCGAATCCGAGTCACTTAAGGAAATCTCTGCTGAAATTTGTTGGATACAGCCATTAGTGACATCTTTTGGGGCTATCTGTGATTTCAGAAGAAGAACATTATCTACTTGGTGTATGTCAGTAGTGGACTTTGAAGAAGCTGCCTCAAGGGATTCTTCTACTGTTAGAATCTCTTTGTTCAAAGCCCCCATAGCACCGGTAAGGAAACTCAGTAGGGATTGCTGTGAGTTTACTTGGGTTTTACTCCCTACACTTCGTTCCCGACTGTTCATTTTTCTTTTCCCCATTTCAAAAGAGTGGGCTGTCTTAATTTTAACGTTTATATAAATAGCCGGCCCGTCCTTAGGTAAAAAACAGTTAGTTCCAATCGTAGGTATGTAATATATACAATTAAAACACATTCAGTCCCGGATTGCAGTCGATCTTGAAAAAAAATAGTTTATTGAGGTGTCTGGGCAGATAGCTGTAAAGAGAAAAGAAAAGTCTTACTTGGCCGTCCCACGATGGTCTCAAGAAGGGAGGACCAAGAGGGTGGGCCCAGCCCAGCCACCTCCGGACCCCGACGGGCGCGGACAGGCCCACCCTTTGCCCGGGCTTTTCGCGCAGCGTGATGCCGGGCTCGGTCTTAAGCGCCTCCTGGCACTTCTAGATGCTGCCTAGTGCGCGTGCCCCCGCAGGCAGCCGGCAAATGCAGTCAATTGTCTGCCAGGGGCCGCGACAACAGGGCCAGCGGTACGGCGGCAGACTCTGCTGACGAGTAAACCAGGCAGCAGGTGAATCCGGGGCAGTTATGAGCTTAAAGGTGAGTCCAGCACAGGCTCAAGGTTTTTTGGACGTGTCCCCTGGTGTAGTCATTTATAGATCTTCCAGTGGAATTTCAGAACTTCCTTCAATTCCTTGTAATTATAATTACCCCAAAGATGGTCTGAGACTAGAGAATCCGGTTGTTCTATTTCACTGTTCCAGGAAAATTGTGCTAAAGGAAATGTGTGGATGCATACTACAATGTAGCCTTGGAAAATTGTGCTGCTTATCCTATCAAAAATCTTCAAGGTTCATTCTGACTTCACTTTAAGGCTTTTTTAAAGAGTTCCACTTTGGACATCACCTGGAGTATGTTTAATTATTCCAATTCATAAGAGATGTTTCTTATACAAAACAAAAAGTAGATTTAGATCCTGATAAGATTCAAGCATTTGAAGAAACTGTTGCTCATTTCCATGTATGCAAATCTTCTTAATCCGTTTTCCTTAAATTTTCCCCATCTTAAGTATTCCTTTACAATGTAATCAGCATCCAAATAGTTCAGAGTGTTCATTAATATGCCTTTGCATCAAATTGGGTTGTCTGGAGGGTATGGGTCTGGGATTTCCCTACAGACTGTAGTGTAGGTTGAACCATGAAGATGTGTTTAGTCCACTTGGCTGGTGCTGTACTAGTATGTCGTCTGAGATGTGTATGTTAATCAATGGGAATGATACTAGGAGGACCCTAACTGGTCATAGTTATGTTATGTTAAAGCAGCTTATAAAGCGCAATGGTTACTCCTCTACGGAGTGTCCCCGCACTGAATTCCAATCGAGGCTGTAAACATACTTATAGGGAGAGGAAGCTGTGAAAAACTAAGGGAGAAGGTTTTTCCTAAACAGCCAAGTTTTAAGCTGTTTCCTAAAGTTAGATTCTGAAGTCTCCAGTTTTAGGTGCAGAGGCAGAGAATTCCACTACTTGGCTGCCGGGTAGCTAAGGAGATACCCCCAAAGCATTTTCTGTTGAATTTTGGAATGCAGGACAAGCCAGTTCCGGACGATCTCAGACCGCGTGTAGAGTGGTAGGTGTGTATCATGGGGCGAAGATATTTACGGCCCTTGGCCTGCAATATTCTGTGGACATAGCACAGCGGTTTAAAGGCTATCCTCTCCTCAATGGGAGGCCAGTGGGGAGTCTTCACGGCATTACCAGTTGGCGAAAACCTGGGGATCTTTAATAGCATCCGAACTGCTGCTTTTTGCACCTGTTTGAGCATATATATGCTCTTCTTTGGTGCCCCCAGATATAAAATGTTACAATAGTCCAATTTGATGGTCACCAGAGCCTGGTCCACTGTCTTTTTGGCAACATCCAAGACAGCCCAAGAATTTATTTCTGCATTTTTAGAATCCCATAACTGGTACCTCTGTGGGCAGAAATCTGGTCAGAGAAAGAAAGTGTGGAGTCAAACCAGACGCCAAGGTTTTTCACTTTGTGGCTCGGGAGAGGTGGAGACCCTAGCATACTAGGCCACCAACTTGATGACCAAATGGAAGGTTGTTTTCCTACCACTAAGATATCTGTTTTACTGGAATTTAGCCAAAGGCAGCTGTATTTCATCCAATTTGCCATGTCCTCCAGGCAGAGCTTGAAAAACCCTCTGCCGCTTTGCCGTTGTCCTGGGCCAAGGTTGAGGATCCGCTGTGTAACATCTGCATATGATACCGTCCGCCCCCCATGTTGGTCCAACAGGTCTTCCAGTTGTCGCATATTGTGGTTGAAAAGGATTGGGCTCATTGCTGAACCCTGCGGAACCCCCTGTTTTAGGTATTGGATGGAGAGACATATGGTTGAAGAGTAGTTTGAAAGGTGCAGTCCTCCAAAAAACTCGCCAGCCATCCCAGTACTATACCTCCTATCCTTGCCTGATGTAGTCTGTCAAGTAGGAAGCCAGGAGAGTCTGTGTCAAAAGCGGCACCTGGGTCAAGTATGTTTAGAGCCGCCGTTTGACCTTCATCAGCAATTTGCTTCCACTCTTTTGGGACTAAGCCCGTATGGAACGACAAATTCAGAAGCTAACTCCGTTAGCACCGGTGCAATAGCAGCAGTGCCTTGTTCCAGGATTGCCAATGATGCGGGGTCTAAAGGGGAACCAGATTTGACTTTAAGCATAAGGCTGGTCATATCAGCCTCTGCAATAGGTTTCAGATTAAGAAGCTTACCCGGGGCATCTGGCATCGTGCAAGGGGCGGGAGCCATTTTAAACGTCCTCGCGCTCTCGGGGAAGGAAATATAAACGTTGCTCACTTTTTTCAAGAAAGATAAAGCAATTTGGTCACAGCGGTCAGTAGATGGGGGAATTTACACAGTGGTACGTTCTAATGGGGGTTAGAGACTTAATTACTTGAAAAAGGTCCCTGGTTGAGTGTTTCGAGTTTTCAATTTGAAGGGCATAGTGATTTGCACGGGCATGTCTGAGATCTTTGTGGTACTTTTTAATGCTGCAAGGTAAATTAGTTTATGCTGTATACTATACTCTTTCCGCCATGCGCGTTCTAACTTTTTTCAAGATCTTCTACTGTCTTGTAGGGCCTCTGAAAACCAGGGTGCAGAGGGTTTGGACCGCCTGCTAGTGACCGGTTTGAGTGGTGCTAAGGTATTTAAGGCATGATTGATCCACCCCATAATCTATATATTAGCTGATGATGGACAGGGTTCAAGAGTCGGTCTATTGAAATTTAAGACCCGTGTAAAGGAAGTGGTGGTGGTCCGGGCCCATTTATGCAGGTTGTATTTTCGGACGGTGCCATTAGCTGAGGGGGCTCCGTGGACCCATCACATAATGGTCTGGCCACGCCACTGGGATACGTTTGGCTTCTATTAGGGAATGTGAGTTTGTAAAAATGTGGTCCAAAACATGTGTGGGAGCATTCACCAAATGCGTAAATTGGAATATGCCCAGATCTTCCATCAGATTTTTTTGTGGTTGGGCAGTGCTTATTATCTATGTGTGTATTGAGGTCTCTTAAAACTACGAAATTAGCATATCTCACTGCATAGTTCGGGATTATGCCAAGGGATGGGGGTAATGGGTCCTGATCCTCAGCAAACCTTTGTTAAAAGAGCCCAAGGCTTAGGGTTTGCTTGTTCTTGGCAATGGGAGACCCATTCCCCATTGTAAGTACTCAGCTTGACGGTGTGCCAGAACAAGTAAGAATCTTCACTCTTATTTCTTGAAAAATTCCAATTTATTGCTCCATGTGAAGATCTATGTGATATTTAACTCTTATCAGAATTCATAGGCTCATGCCGACTGAATGGTACCTGACGTCAGTGACAGGACGCCCTTTCTCCTAATTCAATGCTTTCGCTACACTGAGCAGGATTCGCTTACCATTAATACTTATTAGGCCCGAGGAAACTCCATGGCTAGACGGCCGATTTAGGGGACGAAATACGTGTTAGCTGTTTTATTTGAATATCCCTTGTCCTATGGCTCTGTGATCCATTGCTGCAGTACAAAAGTCTGAATTCTGATAAGAGTAAAGTACCACATAGATCTTCACATGGAGAAATAAATTGGAATTTTTCTGGAAATAAGAGTGACGATTCTTACTTGTTCTGGCACACAGTCAAGCATAGTTCAGGATTATGTCTGTCTGCTAGACTTTTTACAAACGTCACAGCTGATCCTGGCGGGCGATAGATTAGGAGCCCAGTTAATGTAACCTGACTAATGTTAAACTTAAAAAAGCAGACTCAAAGTTAGCAATATTCACTGGTTTCAGCTGGCAAATCAAGTTACCGTTAGACATTGACCCCCCCATCCAAAGCGTGGTGCGGTCCAAGCGTAATATGGCATAACCATGGGGCACTGCATCTAGTATTTCAGGGGCTGAGGCTGCTGTCAGCCATGTCTCAGTTAAAAAGAGGTCATCAGGCCGGAGTTCTGAAATGAGGTCTGCTATCTCCATTTTGTGTTTGGGTAAAGATTGACAATTTAGTTGTAAGCTTTGCTTCTTACCTATATCGGTCCTGCCGGGAGGGTTTACTGAGTGGAGTTCACCCAGCCATAACTCCCAGATACTGCAACCCTTAGGCTTTGGGATAAATCTAAACTGTGGAAGCATGCTTCTCTCACATGGCGATTGAGCTTCATTATGTCGTTTCGAGAGTAGGAACCATGCATGCCTACGTTTAATCTTCTTAGAGCGGTAATTGCAAACACAACAGTGATGGACAGAATGTGGATCAATGTCACACATTCACCCCAGTCCAAAGATCTGGGCCCAAATCCATCGTTTTTCCACTCCACACCACCCTGGGTTAGACAATGGCGATATGCAAATCAGCGCTGACCCTGTGCCCCATGGGAACAGTCCAGTCCGAACTACAAAAGCCATGTCCTTCCCAGAACGGAAACAAGCATCCGAGGACCGGCCCGGTTTCGAGGTAACACCTCTCATCAGCCCGGCTAGCTTGATTCCAGTGGTGTGGAGTGCCTGGGACTCACGTCTGAGCATCCCCAGTACACTTAGAGCGGTAATTGCAAACACAACAGTGATGGACAGAATGTGGATCAATGTCACACATTCACCCCAGTCCAAAGATCTGGGCCCAAATCCATCGTTTTTCCACTCCACACCACCCTGGGTTAGACAATGGCGATATGCAAATCAGCGCTGACCCTGTGCCCCATGGGAACAGTCCAGTTCGAACTACAAAAGCCATGTCCTTCCCAGAACGGAAACAAGCATCCGAGGACCGGCCCGGTTTCGAGGTAACACCTCTCATCAGCCCGGCTAGCTTGATTCCAGTGGTGTGGAGTGCCTGGGACTCACGTCTGAGCATCCCCAGTACACTTAAAGCGGTAATTGCAAACACAACAGTGATGGACAGAATGTGGATCAATGTCACACATTCACCCCAGTCCAAAGATCTGGGCCCAAATCCATCGTTTTTCCACTCCACACCACCCTGGGTTAGACAATGGCGATATGCAAATCAGCGCTGACCCTGTGCCCCATGGGAACAGTCCATTGTCTAGCCGGGCTGAAGAGAGGTGTTACCTCGAAACCGGGCCGGTCCTCGGATGCTTGTTTCCGTTCTGGGAAGGACATGGCTTTTGTAGTTCGGACTGGACTGTTTCCATGGGGACAGCAATAACACAGGTTGCGCAATAGTTTGGTATTCTTTGTGGCTAGGTAGCTTGACCGAGTGAAAGCCTGTGTGTGAGAGATGTTCTGTATCATATTTTCTGTTTTACATTTGTGCTTAATGATTAATAGTGGCCAGTATAAGGGAGAGTGACATGCTGGCCACCTATAAATCATCCCTCTTCTCTTAGATGCATGTAGCTGAAAGAAAATGCTTCTTTTTGGATGATCACCCCTGAACCTTTGGATTCTACTGCTGTTTTTTTTCAACTCTGAAAGTGCACTAGGACCAACCAGTTAGGCCCCAGAGATAGTACTCTGACCCTAAAAAAAGTATATGTGCAAATGAGTGACCCCAAGTTGGCATGAGTTAACTTAACTTTTAAGTCCTGGGTATATGGTACTAGGGGGACCTAGGGCCTGTAAGTTAAGTGTCCCATGTAGACTAAAGCACTGATTGTGCCACCAAGAACGAGTGTGGCAAAGCACAATTCTCAGGCTGCCATTACAGTCTGGTAAAGTGGTTTATAAACTCGCTTGGTGTTTCCAACCTGCTCTCTTTTGTGGTCGGCCTAAAATTGTTCCTATGTGCTGGTCTTCCGCTTCCGTACACTATCATTTCAGCTCCGTGCTTTTTTCTTCAATGTTTTACTAAATACTTCAAAAATTCTGAACTCTGATTCAGTTTATTAGATTTTTTGAACTTTTATTGTTTGACTTTTTGCCTTTATTACAGATTTAGTACAGCATAAATGCATACCATATTGCCCATATGTTAAGCCTGTCAGTTCTGTGCCATAGATACCAGGGGATAGAGCGCAGGTTAATTTAGTGACTTTGGGCTTCACCCTGACAAGTTGGCGTCATTGTTTCTTGAGGTGAGCAACTGCCCACTCCGAATAATCCACTTTCTTACTTAACTAGGTTTAGAATGGGAATTATGTTACTCTCTCATTTTCCCAAAACCTTGGTGTTTCCCTGAGTCTTAAAGTTGTTATCGTGATGGGTTTTCAAGCCGAGCTGAGGCATTTTTTATATTTTGTAACATTTTTAAAACTCCATGAATCAAATTCATTGTGCATTGTGATTTAAATATTTCATGTGTACCTATAGTCCCAAATGTTGCCATCAGTTAAGGTATGCTATGCAGTTGGACAGTTTTTCAAGAGGAGAATACATATCAAATTGATTATGATTATTTTTTATTTTATTTTATTTGATTTTGATGGTCGTTATTGGGTGTAATTTCCCAGACCACCCAGGATATAGCGGCATGGATTAGCAAATTTAGCGGCACAAAAATGGAAATTTTGCGGCACAAATATGGAAATTTAGCGGCAATTTATTTGGCCATTTTTCCTACAACAAACACAGATATCTTAGTTTTTTTAGTTATTTAACAACATGAAGCTATGTATATTTGGTTTATTTACAATGTAGACACTTTGTTTCCCTCGAAAAGCAAAAGAATGCCTGCAAGATCGCAGACATCCACAACAGCTTCAATGCCACGACCGCCCCAACAAACACTGAGACCTCTGCCCCCACGACCACCACCAGCACCAACCGCATACACTCCTGGACCAACATCAACGACAACGACACCATCACGATCATGAACACCATCCATCCGGATCTCCGTCAGACCCATGCCCACACCACATCTTCAAGAAAGCCAGCACAGCCATCACACCCCATCTCCGGAAAGTCATCAACATCTCCTTCGAGACAGCAACCTTCCCGGACAGCTGGAAGCACGCCGAGATCAACGCCTTACTCATGAAACCAAAGGCGGACCCCAAGGACCTCAAGAACTTCCGGCCCATCTCCCTGCTCCCGTTCCCGGTGAAGGTCATCGAGAAGACCGTCAACAAACAACTGACCTGCTACCTCGAGGAGAACAGCATCCTGGACCCTTCTCAGTCTGGGTTCCGCAGCAACCGCAGCACTGAAACTGCCCTCATCGCCTCCACCGATGACGTCAAAACCCTACTAGACAACGGAGAAACAGCGGCACTCATCCTCCTGGACCTGTCAGCAGCCTTTGACACGGTCTGCCACCGCACACTACGAACACGCCTCCACGACGCCGGTATCCTGCAGAAGGCCCTGGCGTGGACCTCCTCCTTCCTGTCTGGCAGAACACAGAACAACCGCCTTCCCCCCCCTTCCGCTCCGAAGCCACCAAGATCATCTGCGGCATACCCCAGGGCTCATCCCTCAGCCCTACGCTGTTTAACATCTACATGGCACCACTCGCCCACGTCGCCCGACTGCACAACCTCAACATCATCTCCTACGCCGATGACACCCAGCTGATCTTCTCCCTCGCCAAGGACCCCCACACAGCCAAAATCAACCTACACGAAGGAATGAAGGCCGTCGCCGAATGGATGAGGAACAGCCGACTGAAGCTGAACTCGGACAAGACGGAGGTCCTTATCCTCGGATCCACCCTGTCAGCATGGGACGACTACTGATGGCCGACCACACTGGGAACAGCTCCAACACCCACCGACCATGCACGCAACCTGGGGGTCATCCTCGACTCCTCCCTCTCCATGACTAAGCAGGTCAACACCCTCTCTTCCTCCTGTTTCAACACCCTCCGCATGCTCCACTGGATCTTCAAGTGGATCCCCACGAGCTTCTCATGCGTCGCGAGGGGTCCCACGAGCGGCGCCACACCCAGCGTGCGCCTGGTGCCTCCACACACAAGTGCTCAGACATGACAGGTGCCCCCTCAAGAAAAGCGAGAGTCTGGCGGAAGCACAGACACCAGGACATGGACATGGCCACTCCAAGAATGCGCCACAGGCCTGGGAGTGACCGCCGTTTCCTGGCCATCGGCCCCATCAAAGCAAGAAAGGGAGGTTTCTTCCGAGGAGAAACTGTTAGCTCTTATCCTAACCCTGCCGAGGCTATCCGTGCCACTTCCTCCCAATATACATTTACAGCTGGGCAGGTATACAGCATGTGTAAGATAGCAGCAGATTGGCATCTACACTTAAGGCATCTGATTTTATCCGAATTTACATTTGCACCCCACCTCGTTAATCGGTCCGGTGTATAATTGCAGGAGGATCTGTCTCTCAGTTTTTTTTTCTGTACTTACATTCCTTATTTCACTTCTCTATCACCTGGTTTAGGGCTCAACCTACCTTGGTTTTCTACTTTTGCGTGCACCTTCTTTTTGTTCTTGAGTAAGCCAGGATCGTTTGATTTTACTATAATTATATATATATATAAGATATTTACTCCTAAGGGCTTTGTTATATTGTTATAGCTTTGATAGGGACTTGTCTTGATGATGCGAACTGACATAGCACAGAACCTTCGGGGTCGAAGAGTTGTAAGGTTCTCTGTTTCTAAAAGTAACGAGGAAACAAAACAAGCACTTGCAAAGCCAAATGGCTGCCAGCCAACACCAGACCTTTTGGCTGTGTCAAAGCTTTTTTTTTTATTTGACGGTAGTGATCACTAGGAGTCTTGGTCCACGGTACACTCATTTTAGATACCCATTAGATAGTTCACCCCTATATCCATACAACAAAATGAAATGAAGATGCTTCAATTCCAGTCCTATACCCTAGAAGGAACAGAAACGCTATTGTGACATCCAGCCCACAGCCCAGAAACCTCTGGGATTATAAGGATAGAAATGATTAGCCGAAGTGAGAACAAAGAAGCTGTGGACCACAAGCGAGTGTCTACCCATAGCACCATACATAAATACAATAAATCCTACTGACCGCTACCTTCCCTCATCATTCACTCACCCAATGTTCACATTGGTGTACGGAAGTATTCTTTATGTGAAGACATTTCTGAAATGGAGATCAAGGATGAGGGAGAATGAATATGCCTGGAAATGTTATCTGAAATCTGTGATTCGTAGACTGCCACATATTTTTGGGAGGAATGTTTAAGGGTTCCATTCCGAGTTTAACCTATTTGGATGGTAAAATACAATCCTGGTGTCTGCTCCTCCCGTACCAGATATTTCACCGGGTAATTACTCATCGGGAAACAGGATGAAAATGGGGAACCACCAGGGGAATTGTGTGAGCTGATACTGATTGATACCCAAAGTAATTCTACATTTCGCAATAGGCAACGTATATTCCACTTGGAACTGCTCCACTTTTGAAATTACTGACATCTGTGCTAGTGCAAATATCAGGTGTGAAATTGCCAGTGCAGAACTACCGCATGTCCTAATTGAACACTTCAGTGCTGTGTTCCTGCTGGAAGTGAAGTAGTGTAATGTTTAAACAGACCCCGCAGGATATAGCACCTTTTGTAAAAATTGCGGCATTTTTACAAAAGTGCCGATTTCGCTGCAAATCGCGAAATCCTGGAGGGTCTGAATTTCTCTCTGAGTCTTAAGCCCATTCTTGGCCAATTCACTAAGCTGGTACGAGTCAACCTTTCATTAATCCTGAGAGGCATAAGTAAGTAATACATCATCTACATAATAAGCTAGAGTAGAACATTTGGGAAAGACTAAAGTATCAAGTTTTCTTTGAAGGCTTGGGTAAAGATGGAGGGGTATTTTTTAAACCCTTGATAAGTACATCTCCATGTTAGCTTGCCTCTTCTGCGCTGGATCACAAAACTGCCCTTCTTTGTGTATAGGAAATGAAAAGAAATCAGAGAACACGTCTACCACTGTGAACCACTTGGCAGTGACAGGTAGTAGTAGTGGGAAACTGGGTATAGCCAGCCACACTGTTGATTGCTCAGTGGTCTTGAATGAAACAGAAATCATTCTTACCAGCTTATTTTTATTGTGTGTATCTCGGTATTGTAAACACTTGCGGGCGACAGAAAAACACTGTGCTTTATATCCCAATAGTGATAACAGGTTGGCAGAAAAACAGAGACCGAGACCCGTATATCCACCTCAGAGGTTAGTCGCATTCCTCCAAAAGAAGGTATCCTCTCTGGAATCCGTTACAAAAGGTCTTGCGATCAGAGCAGAAGATGCCTAGGGCTGGGCTCGGAGGAACAATCTTCATTTCATCAGCTTCCGGGAGGGCTGCAAAGGCAACAACATGTAAAAGTTCTTTACCACCTTAATTGAGGGATGGATCCCTCAGCCCTCTCTGTCCCAATCCTTTATTCTTGAATGTGCTCACCGTGCCTTGATGCAGAAACCTCCCCCTGGGGCCAAACCACGGCCCATTGTCGCCAGACTCCTAAACTTTCATGGTCGTGATGCTATCCTTGCACAGGCTAGACTGGCTGGCAAACTGCACTATGACTCCCATTCCAGTTAAATTTTTCAAAACTACACGAGACTGGTTCAACAATGCTGACAATTGTTCACGGCCTCAGAGGCCTGCCTCCCGGACCTGAAGATCCAGTATGCCCTACTTTTCCCAGCCCAGCTGAGAGTTATCTATAAATCACGCATGTTGTTCTTTGATACACCGAAGAGGTCTTAGCCTGCACGGACGCATGACAGAAGCTCAAGCTGCAGGCCCTGCCATCTATCAACTCTTAGTCATCCTCTGGAGAGGCTACACGGAAGACTCTCAACCCTAAAGAGAAATCGAACCGTAGATCACGCTCAAGGCGCCGCTCAAAACCCCTGGGGCATCCAGCTCCAGAGTGAATGAAGATGTACATGATTTATAACTGTCACATGATCGAGACTGAGGGTCATGAGTATGATGTTTATTTGGCTGATGTAACAGTCCAAGGGCCTCAGTGGGACTTTGCCCACCCCCCTAACTCTCCTCTCAGTATCTGAGAACTCTATATGTATGGGGATAGTTTACTAGGGATCCATTGGTTTGAATTTGCGCTCTGCCCCAGTTGGAGCAGAAGTCAGATCCCAACCGCAACAGATACTTAAACTGTTTTGAGGTATTGGGTGGTGTGGGAGCGGGTGGGTAAGGGATTGTTCAGTTGTGTTGACTGTGTTGTGCCATGTTTTTTTATTAATGCTTATAATCTCCATGCCACGCGACAAGCTATGCTCTACATGTATTCTTCCCACTATGCCATATGTCACAACCTGCTAGTAGGCTCCAGATAGTTAGCTGGAATATATGGGGGGCACAGGACAAGATCAAGCGAGGGGCTGTTCTCCAACAGGCCAAATGCGCTTCGGCCAATGTCGTGTTACCACAGGAAACTCACCATTTGGGTTTTATGTCTTTCTCGGTTTGCTTTGGCTTCCTACAGATTTTCCATGCTGGGTTCACCAGGAGTTCCCGTGAGGTGACGGTCCTTGTTCATTGGGGAGTAACATGGTCTGACCCACAGGGTAGATGTATAGTTGTGACTGGTACGTTATATGGGTAACTCGTCATATTTGGTAGTGTTTATGCACCTCCCCCATTGTCCCAATCCTTCTTGGAATGCCTGACTAGAATAACGCTAGAGATACCTAAAGGCCTCTCCATTATAGGTGGGGACTGGAATGATGTCTTGATATCGACTCAGGATAGATGGAGATCGCGTGGAAGTCTGGGGATACTCAGAGAAACACAACTACAGACATTGGCTACACCCGACAGCGCAAAGCAACACACACTACTCTACAGTACATGATTCGTTCTCACGCTTAGACTATATATTTGTACCGAGCAATTACTATAATCGAATCTCGGCGGCGTATATCTTGCCTAGGGGCCTGTCGGATCACTCTCTAAGAGCGCTAACATTGTGGTTGGACATAGCCCGCCCTCCCTTCCGATGGTGCCTGTTGACGTTGCATCTCCATGACCCAGAATATAAAACCTACATGTATCCGGCCATCGCGGCTCATTCAGCTGAAAACTTGGGGACGGTGAGCTCGGCGGTGACCATCTGGGGGGCTATAAAGCCAACCCTTCAGGTGCTGACATAACTTTCCGCGCTGCCCAAAGGAAAAAGCATCGGGAAGCATTGCTTCAGGCAGAGGCTCAACTGCTGGATTTGGAACAGCGGAGACGAGATGTTAACTGTAGGCAAATTCACCGCCAGCTTCTTCTCGCGCTACAGACATATGCCCACACTCAACGAGACTCGCGCAGCCGAATACATCAGTGGGGAGACAAGTCATGCTCTCAACTGCATCGCCAATGCCAACAAGCATTCCACCCACTGACCACACCTGGTATTCTGGGTGATGATGGCCATACACTGTCGGACCCAGGCCAGATCGCTTCCAGCTTCGCAGCATAATATGCCGATCTATATACCCCCAATGATGCCTTACCTGAATTCGTGATTAACTGCATTATTAATGACTAACCCCCTAAAGCCTTGTCAGATGTGACAAGGGTGGAACTAGATGCCCCCATAACAACCGAGGAGCTGAGTGCTCCCCTCATGGACTTGTACACGGGCAAAGCTCCGGGCCCTAACAGATTCCCGTGTGAGTTTTATAAGCTCTGCTAGTCTCTGTTTGTTACCCACTATCTTGAGATGGCTAATGCGGCCATCGAGGAGGGGAGACTCCCTTCAGATTGGCGACATGCCGAGATTGCGGTATTCCTTAAGCCTGGCCGACCCCCAGACCAACATTCATCGTACCATCCCATATTGCTGCTGAATGTGGTGGCCAAGCTCTTGGCCAAAGCCCTTGCTAATCGTATCCTCACCTATATGTCCGACCTAGTTCACCCAGACCAGGCAGGCTTTATGCCTTGCTGGGCACCCGCCACAATATCCGGCAGGCTCACAATGCAGTAGCAGCGATAGACCATCTTAAGAGGCCGGTAGCATTAAATGCTGGTCGACATAGACAGGGCATTTGATTAATTGGAGTGGATGTACCTGTTTTCTCTCCTGCAGCACATAATCTTGGACCGCGTCCTCTTTCCTATATGCGGCTGCTATATGCAGATCCCAAGGCCTCTGTTAGAGTGATGGGTGCAGTCTCGGGCCCCATCTCTATAGGGGGGGGGGGAGCGGTCCTCCCTGCCAGAGACGACAGAATTGAAATCTCCACCCATCACCAGAACGCCATCTGGAAGTCCCAGAACTACTCTCCCCAAATCAGCGCTAAAGTCGTAGTCTGCAGACCAGGAGGGACGTATACAGAAAGCAGTGAAACAGTCTTCCCCTCCCACCTACCAGTGAGAGCAGCATAGCGCCCCCTGTCGTTGAGGATTATGTCGTCTACCTCCAGGGAGAGGGAGTTCTTAACTAGAATACCCACCCCTCTAGAACCAGTAGTGAATCCGGAGTGTGCAGCAAGACGATATCCTCGCCGATTCATAGCATGGCATGTGTTTCTGATCAGATGTGTCTCTTGCAGTAACACTAAATCAGGGGAGAGGCGTCTCAGTAGTTGCAACACTACCCCACGTTTTATCCTATCCCCCAACCCGTTAACATTCCAACACAGCAACTTCAACCCCCTACCCCTCATCCCAGAAGTGAATGCAGAACCCACCCCACAGCGAACACAACACCCAGATCCATAAGTAAAACAATACGTTGCCTTGTGAAAAAATATATAATGCTTATTTTATATATAAATTATCACAGTGCTTTTATAAATTATCAAAGTGCTTTGAAACATCATGCCTCGTAGGAAATGCTCTCTATTTATGTGTAAGTATTATATACATACACGCTCTTACTGCAGGTGCCTAAGTAATGCGGTGCAGTTTTACATTTGAGTCTGTGGGTATCTATAGGGGGCACAGGCTGACGGGTGCTATGGCGACATCTTTCTTTTCCTTTGCATCTTCGCTGTCACTGCGGGCTCTCCCTTGCCTTCCCCCATGCCTCTCTCTCCCACCCCTCAGACCTTCCCCCTGCCCCCTCACTCTCTCTCTATACCTTTTCCTTTTATGGCCCCTCTCAACGCTCTGCTTCTGTCCATCCCTCAACCCTATCACTCCTCTGGGACTGATACAGTCCCTACCACAACCTGATACTATCTATCTATCTATCTATCTATCTATCTATCTATCTATCTATCTATCACACTTTACTGACAAAACGTATGTATGTGTATTGGTCATGCGTCTTTGAGTCTCATAATGTTGTTTAATGCTTTATCAAAGGAACGCAAATCTATTCTGCTTGGCTTTGATTTTATATGGCTAGCCTAAGGCACTGCGCAATACTGTGTAACATTCAGATCAAATGTGCACAGGCGTCATGTGACACATTCAGCCGGCCATAGATTTTAGTTACTAGACAATAGATAGTACTTTTTATTCTGAAGCCCTTACATATTATACGTAGAATGGAACAAGCATTGGCATAGCCAATAGGTCTTGCTTTTGGGACCTTCTAAGTATTTAGTTATGCAGCACAATATCCTTGGTGCAACAACATCAACTGTTGCGTGGCTAAACACTTATAAGGTCCCAAAAGGCGAGACCTATTGGGTATACCAATGCTTGTTCTGTCTTCCTTCTAGCCTCTTCACTGTATTTTTGTTGTGCCTGTCTTGTCATTGTACCTGTGTGTTAATGTAGCCGTTTTTTCTGTCTTGTGGGCCCGTTTGCTCTCCGTACCCTTTCCCACAGCTGCTGCCTCCGCGGCCCCTCCCCCCCTGCCGGTTCCGGCACATCCCTCCCCCTCTCCTACTTAATGGTGGCCACGCTGCTGACGTGCCAAACGCAAGCCTGTCTGCCCCCGTCTGTGACTGGGCCAGCGCCAGGAACCCTGGAACTGCAACCTCCCACCGCTACAACTCTGCTGCCCTCCTTGCACTCCACCCAGCAAGGAACAACAACTGCCAGCGATCGACGCCGAACGTCAGCAACACCAAAGCCCTGAAGTGCATCTTCCTCAACGTGCGCTGCCTGCAGAAACGCGGTTTAGAGATCTGGGACCTCCTTAACACCCTCTTACCAGACGTTGATTTCTTTACGGAAACCTGGACCAACACCACCTCCACGCCCGACCTCGCCACCGCCATCCCCAATGAATACAAGATCCAGATGGAGGACCGCCCAGGAGGAGGACTCAGCAGCGTACATAAGAGCTCCCTCCGACTCTGCACCTCCACCACGAAGGACTCCTTCCTCACCACCGAACACCTCCACTTACAGATTCAGACCAGCCCCAGAACCTCACTCCGCAGCACCCTCTCCTGTAGACCCCCAGACCCTGCGCCTCGTTCGCCACTACCATCGTCAACCTCATCGCACCCCACGCCATCGCCTCCATGGACTACATAGGCATTGGAGACCTGAACTTCCACCTCGACAACGCGAGTGACCCCAACTCCACAGCCCTCCTGGACAACCTCGCCAACTTCAGACTAAAACAGCTCGTCACCACGCTCACTCACAAGGCAGGACACACCCTAATGTCTACATTCACTCCGGTGGCATGTAGTCTGCGATGGCGTTGACAACCACATAGTTGCATGTAGATTTTTGTAGACAATGACATTGAAGTTGATTCCTTTGTTTCCACCTCCGTTGATGAAGCATTCATCGAAACGCTCATCGACGTCGACTAAGGATCCTGGTCCGTCTACAAAGTCCTCCATCTCGACAGACATCTTAGCCCTTTAGGTGCTGCCGTCGGCCAACGGTCGTCACGGGCACTACCTCCCCAGTGCTGCGTGCGACCGCTGGACGTCCAGTTCAGCACTGGATAATGGACAGCGCAGCACTGGGGAGGTTTGTTTACGAGCTCCTAAGGTGTTAAAGAAAACATAGTCGACGGAGCTCTTGTCAAAGACAACACCATCGACATCGTCGTCAACAACCTCGTCGATGGCAGTTCAGTCAGAAAAACCTGATTTGCCTGGATAAGCACAGAAATCCTTGTCATCGACTGATTTATCATCGACGGAGGTCCAGAATTTGACATCCTCAGCACCTTTAACACCTCTGGTGCCAGTATCACGCCTTGCATATACTGGCAAACCCAGTGTTAATGTGATTTTTCCAGCTCACCATCTCCAAGCAAAGATTTGCCTTTTCCACCAGCTCTGCTACTGGAAGAAGAATCTGAAGATGAAAGACTCTTAAGAGCGGCACATAGCCCTTTAGAATTAAATGTAAAATGTCAGGACTTCCATAACTAGGATGATCAATACTATGAAGAAGATCATCAACAATATCCTGAAAATATGCCTCAGGATCCTTAAGAACGTTCTATCCAAATTTCTTTGGATTTAGTAAACAATCTTCAAGGAATGTTACAGGACTATTATAAACGGTTCCCAGAAACTGTTTCTTCTACACCTACCCCTCAACTTCAACCATCAATGTAGTCTTCACATCAAACGCTGCCTCCTAGGCCGTGCACATTACAAATTCCAGGTACTCCTCTTTTTGTCGTTAGTGTGCCAGTGGACACCTTGAGCAGACTAACAACCGGTTGTCACGAGTGGGAACTCGATCCTCTTGTTCTACAGGACATTTTCCGTAAGTGGGGTACGCTGCAACTCGATCTTTTTACGAACAAGACAAAATAAAAATGCCAATATTACTCAAGTTGGCATCCCCAGAAAGGATCGTGGGGATGTGCCTTTTTGATCGCATGGCCGTAAATATTTGCTTACGCTTTTCCCCAATTCCTCCGATACAAAGGGTGCTCAGGAAAATGAAGAGAAAACCATGCAGATTCATCCTCATTGCTCCAAAATGGCTCTGGCAATTCTGGTACACAGAACTTCTCCTCTCGGAACAACATCACATCCCTCTGACAACTAATCCAACATTACTATCCATGGTCAAGGGCTAAGTACTTCATCCCAACCTGACTTCTCTTCGTTTATCAGCCTAGATCCAGACGACCATGAGCCTTGACCATTAGATGTCCGCAGATTCCACTAATAAGTTATATAAATTTAAGTGGAAACTTTTCTGAATAAGGTGTCAAGAAAGAGTTGCATCCATATCTCGCAACACCAGTGCAGTTCTTACCTTAACTTTTTCAGTTAGCCAAGTCTGGCCTTGCACATTCTTCAGTAAAAGTGTAGTCTCACTGTAGGAGATCAGGGAACTCCTCTCTCTGGTCTGCGAGAATAATTCAACAGTTCCTCAAGGGACTCTTTAGAGCTTTTCCACCGGTGAAAGAGCCTTCTCCTTCTTGGCTTCCCAATGTGGTATTAAGTCAGTTAATGAAAAGCCTGTTTGAACCAATCTACAAGTTATATTTCATATATATGTCCTAGAAGACGGCTCTGCTATTAGCACTACCATCAACAAGAAGGATTGGTGAATTGCAAGCATTCACTATAAAACAGTTCATGCAATTCAAAAAGAAAGTGATTTTTTTGACTAACCCTAAATTCATGCCAAAAGTACCTTCGGATTTCCAACTCAACCAGCCTATTGTACCAACGACGTTCTTTCCAAACCCTGATAGATCTTTGCATACTTTGGATGCTGGTAAAAGTACATTAAGTTTTATTTACACAGAACAAGACAGTTTTGTAAATATGATCAATTATTTATCGCCTATGGCAATTTAAATAATAGACTAGTCTCCAAATCTTCCATTGCAAGGTGGATTGCAACTGCCATTCAATTCTGCAAGTATGCTGCAGGAAGATCCTGAACTACTCGAGTAGGGGCGTGGTCTGACCGAGCACCGAAATGACTGCTTGATCGTGGAGCTCTGGAGCGGACACTTTGACTTAACTGCTTTTCTCCGTCCCGTAGGTGCGATCTCTGCCGCTGATGACAACGGGCTCCTGCCTGGGCACTAGGAGCGGCATTGCACACAGATGCGGGTGAGTCTGGCGGCGAGACCGCTGCCCGCAGTGCGGCTTTCCTGGGCAACTAAGGCTGGGGATCTTGAGCCTGGCACGGTGCTAGGACAAGTCCATTCACCCGAGCCCACTGAGCGGAAGTAAGGCGGTGAGTGCCGCATCGTACCTTCTGCTACCACTCTGGCGACATGCAGAGCCGGGAAGCCATCGCCAGTCCTCGACTCCCGCATGACAGTGCGCCTCGATGGAGACGACTCTCTTGCGATCTACGTAGCGGGCTCCTGGTGTCAAGTAGCTTTGCTGTGCATTTGAGGCCCATCGGGGCTCATGTCTAGACACTGTTTCCCTGGCACTTAAACTAGAGGCACCACATAAACGGCCATCACCATTTTCCAGGCCCTTTCACAGCGCCCTTCAATTGTGGGGTGATCGCTACTGCACCTTCAACTATCAATCTCTAATTGTGGTCTGGGAGTGGCCAGACATTACCTACTCTAGATCTACAGCCGCCTGCACCATAGCTCCTCAACTTGTGGCCATCCTGCCCAACTCCTCTTCCACCCCTGTTCACCTGGCAACTGCGACTCATGACTACTGCTAACCAGTAGCAGTCGGTGGTGGGAATGCTGCCTGGCTTGACGTGGGGCGGGGGAGGAGCAATGTGGGGGGTAGTTAACTATGGAATAAGGCCAAATGCAGTGAAGTAAACATATAAATAAATAAAACGAATTTCATTGCGCGCACTGCATCGCCAAATTCGACTCCCACCACCGACCGCTACTGCTGCCAACTCTTACCTGCCTCACTATGGGTCGGGGGCCCTAAGCAGCGGCTGCTGGCGTTTGAGGCCACACATTTGGCAGCACCCCTTGACACCATATATGGTCACCTGGAACAACATGGGGCCCACATTGAATCCACCGAAAAGCGTATTTCTGATGCGGAGGATGCACAGACTGCTATGACCTGACATCCGGACCATGTGGAACACTTCCTCAAAACAACAGCCTCCTAAGCAGAGGACCTGGAGGCAAGGTCCCCTGCAAGAACTTGTGCATCTCTGGGGTGGCAGAGTCCACCCATACAGGTCTCATGGAGTCATATTTGGAGCGGCTGCTCACGGACCTCTTCGAAAGGGATACCTTCTCTGGAACATTCGCATTAGAGCGGGCGCACCGCTCGCTTGCTCCTAGGTCCCCTGCGCAAAATCATTGAGCTACTCTTTAATTATTACGACCGGGGTGTGTCCCTTCGAAAAGCCAGAGAGATGGAGTATCTATCTACAATATCAAGGGATGTCACTATCACTGTATCCTGACTTCACACCAGTGGTGCAGGATGCTGGATGCAAGTTTAAAGACATCAAGCATGTGCTGAAAGAAGCGAGCATCCGCTATGCCATGCTGTACCCAGCGCGTCTTCGCGTTAATGTCGACAGAAAGACCCATATATTTGACACTCCATCGGATGCGACTTATTTCTGGAAGTAGTGCAAATTGAGCTCCACTCTTCCCCCTGGGAAATAACTTTGCTCTATTTTTCCCCGCTTGTTTGTGCTACGGACCAACTATCTACAACTCAGTGTTGTCACTATCAGGGCTGCATTTCTTTGGTTTGGGTAAGTCGACGAGATGCAATATCCTTTATTAATGTCATTTTGCTCTCTAATATTCTCAACTTGCAGTTACATACAATCATTGCATTGTTTGTGTTATGTATAGTGGCCCGCTCTGGGTGTTGCCTCCCCCCTAGGAGATCTCCTACTATGTCAATTGCGGGGTATGGGGATTCACTGGACACATGTTGGGGGGGGGGGGTATATCTGACGGAGGTAGGGGAAATGTAACATTATGATTTTAAGTTTGAATTGAAAATGCAGGATGCCATGTTAGCTATTGACGGCTGTATTATGCTAATATATATTAACTTGTTTACAGGTTTGATCCCACAGCTCCTGAGACAGGGTTAGGGGAGGGCTGGGGCGATGGAAATGGATTGTATGACATAGAATGTGAGGGGTTTATCGAATCCTCGGAAGGGGAGGCAGGTCTTGGCCTATCTAACCCGGCACAAGATGCATATAGCTCTGTTGCAGGAGAGTCACTATGCACCGCTCTCTGACAATCGCTTTGCTGCTAGCTGGTGCATCATCTGATTCTTTGCCAGTTACAGTACCTACTCCTGTGATGTGTGCATTCTGATTCACAAAACACTTCCATTCCAGGCTCACACGGTAATTAAAGATCCTGAGTGAAGATATTTACTAGTGGCGGGCAGCCTCGGTACGAAGCAAATACTTATAATCAGTATCTACCGCTCTAATGTTGAGGAGCCTGTTTTTTGTGCAGGCTTATCTTCCCATGTTTCTGGCATTCCCATTGACTCTATCATATTAGGGGGTGACTTCAACTTGACATTGCAGCCTTGATGGATCCCGTGCCCCTGGTACAGGCGGTCTTATGGGTGTATTCTATAAGACTTCTAAAACTTTGCTAGTTCCCCATCTCCTGGAGGTTTATGCAGAGGCTCTACAGGTGGGTACGCTCCCCTTCACTATGTGTGAGGCTATTGTATCGTTGCTGTTCAAGCCGGGCAAACCGCCTGATAGGTGTGCCTCCTATAGGCCCCTAGCTCTACTAAATCAAGATGATAAAATCCTGGCAAAAGTGCTTGCGACACATTTATTGCTCCTAATAAATTAGATAATCTCCCTGCTTCAGACGGAATTTGTCCACAACAGATCTACCACAGTTAATTTGCGCACAATATTTGCCGTCGTCAACCACAGCAACCCAGAACACCCAGCTGCGGCGATATTGCTGTATGCCGAAAAGGCTTTTGATTCCTTTGAGTGACCTTTTTTGTAAGCAACACTTAACAAACTGGGCTTTACTGGCAACATCAGTGCCCTGGTCCGCCTTCTGTACACCCATCTGTTGGCGTGCCTCTGTTTCAATGGAGAGCTCACAGAACAATAATACGAGAGGTGGTCCATTTTGGTGCTTTCTCTGGGCTCGTCATTAAATGGACTAAATCAGAGGTCTTCCCATTGACTGATGCTACCCTGCCTTTTGCGCTTGACTTCGTGCTACGCTGGTGCGACAACCCTCCTCCCCACTCTTCCAGATATCTCGGTATACTGCTGCATCGCACAGCTTCTGAAGTTATCCGTATTAATTACGGCCCTGCCATGGACCGCTTATCCACACAAATCGACCGATGGATACCGCTTCCGTTGTCGATTGCTGGCAGGGCAGCTATTATCAAGATGGTTGTTGTGCAGCACCTGCTTTATCGATGTTTAAATATTCCCATTCCGCTTACCACAATTTTTTTTGCGACACTTAGGGGCTTGTTGATTCGGATGGTTTGGGCTGCGTGGCGGACCCGGGTGGGGTGCCAGACACTCGCAATGCCTTTTTCGCAAGGTGGTTTTGGAGTACTGCATTCTCACTTGTATTATCTCATAACGCAGGCACACTATGCTTATTTTTAGGACCACTCTCATGCTCGACTGCAGTATCTAAAGCCTGAGCAATCTCAGGCTCCCCCATGCCCCCTCTCTGCTAACGTAACAAATGGTCTCACTAGAACACCAACGGAAATCCACACATTACAAACCACTTGCTGGGTTGGGCAGAGACTTCGTCAGTATTTGAAGGATGACCGCCGACTGTTAAGGCATGTTTCAGAGACCTGATATATTGCGCCACCAGTAGTGATGTTTATGCGACATTGATACCCCTGCCTCCCGACCCAAAAAGATTTGGTAACCTCTCCTTTCCTATCTGCTGTTACTCCCTGAACTCGCAGATTGAAAGGCTTTAGCGCACTTCTCATGAAATGCTCCAGCTGGCATATATGGTAACTCATAACATCTGATTTCACGCTCATATAACCCTGCATTGTTGTTGTTTGTTTTTTAGAGATTGTGAATTTTTCATTGATATATCACATGCGATCTGCTAAATTGACCTGATATGTACTATCTTATTTTGGCAAATGTGCTCTTTGCTGTTGTACTTGAGAAGTGCCAATAAAAACAAATATTAAAAAAACAACAAAAAAACTACTCGAGTCCAGGCTTATTCAACAAGAGCTTCTTTCGGAGTCCATGGCTTATTTGCTGGTGTGCCAATTCAGTCAATCTCCGGAGCAGGCACATGGTCCACCAGGCATACCTTTACCCAGCATTATTGCCTGGATCCTGCAGACAAAGCTGTTGCGTCAGTGGGAGAAGCTATGTTGCGCCATCTATTTCATTAAGATGAGCCTCTTTCCTTTTATGAATTTATTTTTCCACCATCCGTTCTTGTTATGTTTATTGCTTTCATTGTACTTGTAATGACTATTGACTATATTTACAATTTTATAGTACGCTAATATGTATTGATGTTTACTGCTAACTATTCTGATTTAAGCATGTGAATCTATGAAAGATCGAATACTGGTTAAATAAATAATTACTTATCTTTAACTGTAGTTCTCCGGTATTGGTAAGTTTCATAGATTCACATGCGACCTACCCTCCTTCCCTAGAGGCTCCCCTTTACTAGTTGGGATTATATTTATTTCCACTTGTGCTTAAAAATCTGAGGAAAATCTGTGGGTAAGGTTCTAGAGTGTGCTGTCGCCTGGTTGGTTGTAGTGTAGACTAAGCTTGGTCCTTTTTACAACAAAAAAAAAGTCATAGATAAGCTATTCAGTTCATGGCCTAGTGCCATTGTAGCGAATGCTTTTTTTTGGTTTAAATGTGTTTATTGATTTTTAGAAAAAAGGGTTATAAGATTCCATCAATACAGGTGTTTCAATCACACAGTGCTCGCATTACAAGTTAGTTATGGCGCATGGGCCACAGTATCAAGTAAGACATATCTAAAGTAAATATAACTGCTTTACAGTGAAAAACAGTGTTTTCAGAATATAGTCATGAACCTGATAAGTATAGGATTAGGCTGCTTGTAACACAATATTCATATAACAGAAAACGTATTACATTGGCCTCTACATTTGGACTTATAACATTACATCACAGCATCACAATGCACTATTGATGTCTATTAGCTGCAGAAGTTTGTTCACACAGCCGCACGCAGTGCCTGGATGGAGTCTAATCGCTCTTTTCACCCACACCCAAGGTGTATGCCACATTATGTTAGTCTAAATGTGTAGCCAATTCTTTAATAAGATTGCTATGACATAATACCATGGGATTCTCACTTCGAGGAATAATTCAAGCATGTGAATCTATGAGACATACCAATACTGTACAGATAAGTAACTTATTTTCTTATTTAATCTGCATTGGTCACCTGTATCCGTAGAGTGTCTCTCGCTCCCCTTGCTGAATGTGTCTCACTTTGTACTAGTGTATGACTCATCCATGGATAGTGTAAATTGCATTAGTTCCGCCTGTACTAAGTATCCCTGTACAATGTTATATAGTACTTGGTTACCCCGAACACAGATCTCCCCCCCCCCCCCCCCCCCCCGGCTGTATCAAGAAATAAAAGAAATAAAAGAAATTAAATAAATACAGGGAGCTGTCAAACTAGACTGATCGACTGTAAATGAATCAAGGGCCTTCACTAAGTCCATACTAGATGATAAAACAGGACCTATTAAATAGTTTGCTCCTTAAATCCAGGTAAAGCCTCCTTCGACTACCCAATTAAATTCAGGGATAGCCCGCCCTGTGGCTAGGGGGCCATTTCTTTACTGGACAGCTAGCTTTGAATATAAAGTATTGCTATGAATCAGGCCACATTTTTGATCTCCATTTAAGAAAGCAGCGATGCAGTGCTCTCGAGTTAATTACTCCCAATACCAGATCTTCTTTTTTAGGTTGAAGCCTACCAGAAAAGCTCAGCTGTCTGGGTGCTAAGACACATTGGGTACATGCTGAAAGCCTAACTAGGAGTGCATTATGTCCATTGCTTATCATTGGCTCTGTGTTTGCTTGCTTTCTTTGTCCCTCCTGTAGAGCATAGACTGTTTACCACCTGTCTGACTTGCTCCCTTAATTATTTCATGAGTGCTCGATTTCCGGAAACTCCTTTGTTTTGTTTTTGTGATGCACTTAATGAGAGTTCATATGTTTTCAGCTGTCTCCCTTGTGTGCTAGCTCAGGAAGCAGTAAATCTGCTTCATTTCTTTGTAAAGGTTTCCTGCCTCTGATCTTTCTGCTTGATTCAACTTCTCTCTGGCACTACCAGTTCATCAATCATGCATGATCTTTACTCGCTTGTATATTTTGTTCGGGGCTCTTTACCAGTACCGGTATATGAAACTATTCCTTAATTACACACCCACGCCATAAGTACCAAAGTAGGGGAGTAAATGGTGCTGAAGCACCCTAAAAATAACCATGCTAGCGTTCAGAAGTCGAAAGAGCAATAAAGAGACCCATATGTTTTGTATTTACATGGTCACATTTACTGGGCGTTAAAAGACATAGGTCAAATGTCAGGCCCTGCCTTCTGACATATTGCTGTTTTTTAAGGGGAGGTTGATGTTTACTTCTCTTTCTCTGCCTGCAAACTGGTAGGATGTATGTGCCAGTTTTGCTAGGTACTTGGAGTTTGCAAGTAAAGTCTATAGGGTGCAATTATTTTTGGAACACAGAACACAAATTAAATGCTTGTAAATGAACTCTACATGTTTCAAAGTATATCAGCAGTTAGGAAAGCACAAATAAAGCACATTGTTTGTAATTCTGAAATGTGGTGAAAACAAAGATTGTAATCCGATTTTTTTTTTAACTGAATACATTTGGTGATGTCGATTTTAGCAAATCATTTGCACGCTGTACTTATTTTTTATCATTAATATTCTAGGCCTGTGCAAATTTAGTGGTATTTTCAATGGAAAAATGTGTTGTCAGTACACTACCACACAATGCTCCAAAATGTACCACTGGCTCCATACTACAGCTTTACCAATCTCTACTGAATACATTTGCTGCACTTTTTTTTATGTGACAAATTGATTTTTCACAATCCCTATGACGTCAGTGATATAACATTAATGGCAGCACCCCCGCTCAGAAAATTGCACCATGGCACATGCCAATTGTGAAATGACATTCATGCATGAGCCCTTGTTGGTACACTTCATTTTACCTATCCAGTTTCTACGCGTGTCTTGAAGTAAACAGCATACTGTAATCTAAATAGCATTTGCTCAGATATCTGAGGTGTACTTCTCAGCTTTTACTACAGTATTGCGTTAACACACAAGTGCTGAAAAATGTGAAGCATGTATACAGATTACTGTGTTATTTGTAGTTCATATCTCAGCAAAAAAAAGCAGATTTGAGTTAGATCCCTTGAAAACAGTGCAGGCGCTCGTTCAGAGGACTTTTCACAATAATCTAAAACTACACAGTAATATAATTAAAAGCAATAAAGGAATTGTGTGTGTGAGAAGCTGGCTTGGTATGTTATGCATACTCATGTAAGTGGGCACCCTGCACCAATCCAGACAGCCCTTAGGGTGATTCGGGTGGTCTTAGACAAACTTGGAAAGCTCTCTAAGTGGTAGCTGTGGAGAGGAGCCTTGAGGCTTAGTCCAGAAGGAGTGTAAAGCAGCTTGTTTTACCAGATCGTAATCTTATTGGTATAGATTAAGTGAAAAAGAACCACACAGTGTATTTATGAAAATATGTTTTTATTCTAAGACACTTATTAACACATACAGATATCTTTTAGCCGTAGATTTGCACAATGCATATAATACTTTTCAATAGAAGCAGATAAGTAGCAGGAAATACACAGTGGTCACATGGGGGAGACCAAACCATATACTAAAATAGTGATATGCGAACCACGACTCAAGTCAAGACTATACTCAGAAGACCTAGAAGTGCCGGGGACCCAAAGAACCACCCAAGGTAATTAACCCGGTACACCACGGAGGCCGCGTGCAGAGTGGGAACATGACCGCAGACTCAATACAAGTCAATAAGTTAGTCGCGGTGGCAGTTTTAAAGACTGGCGCTTCCCAGTGGACCCTGATGAAACCCTGTGGAAGACATAATGCCATCCCACCCGTGAATACCCTAGGAACCAGGATACCTACACGAGGGAAGCCGGGTGCATAGGTGTGAAGTGGCGTTGGAAACCGTCATCAAACTCAGTGGAGTACTTCAGGAAGATGTCTCTGCTTGAGAAGGTGAAAGTGTCCGGTGGAACCCAAATGTGGATTCGGGATGAGAAGTACCTGCAAGCAGAGGGGACAGAGTCTATGCCACTTGGAAGTGACCACGAGGCCCAGAAGATGAATGCCCACTGAAGTCAAAGGTTGCAGGAGAATTTACAGTAAGCTTGAAACTGCAGCTATGCGGACCAGGCGATGCAGTGAAGACCAGGTGCCCTGAACGAGCCGCCCCACGTCGGATGTTTAGAGTTGAGGGGTCGGTGTCCATCGGAAGTACCAACAAGCCTTTGCAACTGCAACCAGTGTGGAAAGTGAAGAAGGTATAGTGTCGGGACCAGAAAGGCACAGGTGACTAACCCCAAGCAGGGGAGTCAGGGCAGGCCCGAGCAATCAGGGGACCCTAAGAAGGACGCACAGGCCAGAGGCACTGGAGTTGCAAGAGGACCTCTACTAGCCCATCAAAGATGCAGGCCCACGATGCAAGTGATTCGGTGAGGACAAAGATCTTGGTCACAGGAGATGCTTGAGGTCAGGGCTACTCGGAGCCCAATGATCTTGGTAGAAGGAAGCCAACAAGCCTTTGCAACGGCAGGGGTTCGGTTCCTGCAGCTCCGACGAGGGTTACTGGCCTCAAAGTTGGTGAGAGGACAGGACAGGCCTTGAGGGATGTGGAGAACCACCACCTGTGTTGCTGAGCCTTTCGGAGTCCATGGGAGCCCTGGATCAGCAAACTGGTGAGCTTAGTTGCAGAGCCTGCAGATGAAGGGAAATTACTCCTTCAGTTCAAGGGAGATTCCTTCAGGTGTCTTGGATGCCCATAGGCCTTGGAAGGTTCCTGTATATAGCACTGGCATGGACATAGCAGGAGACGAACAGGGCAACAAGATCAGGAGCTGCAGAAGCCTTCCCAGTTGCAGCCTTGATGTCCAGAGCGAAGTTTAGAGTGCCCAGATGGTTGAAGAAGTGGTGTCTTGAAATGAAACTTGTCCCATGATGAATCTAGGGACCCACCCTCAGGTAAGCCCTTGGGTACCCTAACGAAAGGGTTAGGACGATTTAGGGTTCCCTCCCAGGGAAGGGGTCGGACAGTGGAGAGTACTTGTGTCCTTTGTCCAGTTTCGCGCTGGAGCCAACGGCTCCCTGAGCTGGTTTGAACTGGACTATGCAAGGAGGGCACCAAATGTGCCCTTAAAGCAGACTGAGTGGCACTGGCAAGCGCTCCCACCCGGCCCCAATATACTAAACTCTGTCTAGGAGTTGGTCACACCTCACTGCACTGTGACAGGATACCTATTGTTATGCCTTACCCTGCTCAAGCTTGGCTAAGCAGCAGGAGGGCAGAATCGTGTCTCTGGTCGGCAGCAGCCATGTTAGGCTGTCCAGGTCTAGAAGACTGGTACCGGTAGCACGGAGTTCCTCCTGGAGAACCTTTACAGTCATGGAATCATACCCCCACATCGTACCACCGTGTACGTTGTGGGAGTATGATTCCAACATGTTTGTTACCAAACATGACAGTGTTCATTACAAGCAGGTTAGAGATGGTCATTGCGTAATGACGCATGGTCACCCTATGTATTGTAATGGCTGATGCACTTACAACCCTGGAGAATAGACTCCGAAGGTTGTAAGGGTGTCCTGCTCATGCAGGGGGCACACTCACACTTAAAACCAAGCACCCTGCCTTCAGGATTGAAAGGCCTCCTTTAGGGGTTGCTTGCAGTTTTTAAGCGCAGTGACCTTAGATATAGGGAAACCAGTCAGACTAGTCAGAAACCATTGGAGCACCAGGCAAAAAGTGGGGTTAACCAAGCAGAAGGATCCTATCTTCCTACAGTGTGCATGAGCATTAAAGATGACAATTAGAAGAACCATCCAATATGCTTCTATTTTCCATTAACACTTACAGTGCAAACCTCAACAAAGCAGCAAGGAGTTTACAGCAGTTGCTATCTTATCTGAGCTTGTTTTTAAGAATTCCTAATGCTTACAGGCGAGACTAAAAGAATAAGGAGATTTGTGAAACTTAAGATTCTAGTTCATTCTAATTCAATAATCAAGTTACTTTCTTAGCACACTTGACTCACAGAGGTAGCGATAGCAAGCAATAAAGGCTTACCCCAGGATGTGGTAGAATTACAGTGGCTCAAATAAAGCATAGCACAATATTGTCAAAGCTGTGTCTTTTCTAGAGACTAGGGGCATAATTCAAAGCCAGTGTGTAATTAAGCTCTCAAAATGACCCCACAGCTCGCAGTCCACACACATCATGTATATCCTTCACTCCACCTACACCCACCTTACATCTACCTGTCTCCTGACCCCTACCCTGCTGGCATCAATGCAGCCCTCTGCTGCATCACAGACCATACTTTTTGTTCCCAAGAAAAATAGCTGATGCCCATGATGTACAGCATCACTAAAAATAAGTGCAATGCCAGTAGTTCGTCACTAAAAATCATTGCAATTACAGTAGTTCCCAAAGGTACGACCTAGTGGCTTTTCCACTGCTTGTTTGTTTCTGAATTGTCCTGCTGCTGTAATTATAAGAGCGTGATTTACCCACTTCGAAAATCCATTTCTTGAATTTGTGGTTTGCAATTTACTTACCTCTGATCTTTTAATAAAATGAATTGAAAGCAGTAAACACACCGGATTTGAATTGGACGTATCATGTTTTGTAGGTAATGTGACTCTGCACCTAACAGAACCTTATTGTAACCATTTTTATTTTCACTACAGAACTTGACGTAATTGAGCCAAATGTTTTTCTGCGTCCCTTTTTGGAGGTCATTCGTTCTGAGGACACTACTGGCCCCATCACTGGTTTAGCATTGACATCTGTGAACAAATTTCTCTCATATGCACTAATAGGTATGGCTGTGTTATTCATGAAGGCAACTATTTTATATCCTGTGCAATTTATATGTGAATGCATGCATGCATGGATTAGATGTATTTAACTTGACACAAAAGCGAGAAGTAGCATTGAATGTTATAAGTGTTATGTTGTTACTGTTGCCAGACAATTAGTAGAGTACTAGTCTGTTACTTTTTGCTGAAGTTAATGAACGCTAAATAACTTATTGTCAGGACAAACGTTGTTAGGCCTGTAAGTGTAGTGATTTTGAAATCTACTCCTCCTAAGGGGAGCATACTTAACCCAAAATCTTGACCTCCTTCTCTATCATAGTGATCTTTATTGACGTGATACTCCTTTGAACGTTTACATATCTAACATTGTTTATATAATACTTGCATATCTATTCTATCAGCCATTACCCTTGCAAAAAAATCTCCCAGACCCAATCAAGAGTTGTGCATGTTCATGGGTGTACGAGACCATCCCATAATAACACAACACTCCAGCCAAGCATCCAGGCAGTGAAATTACACCCTTGATGTGACAAAGTTACTTATCTTCATAATCTTGCAAAGGAAATTGCATACTTTACTCATAACAGCATGAAATAAATGAGTATAAATGTAGTATTTGAGTGTATAATGATATTTATTTAGGTTATACTTTTGTGTGTTAGTTACTGGTATAAATATTGAAAGGTAATAAGCAGTGCATTTACTGTGCAATTTATGGTTTGCATTGCTGTTAAGCAAGTTATTGACTATGGTCCTAACCAATGTTTCCTGTAATTTTTCTTTGTCTGTGTGCAGCAATAAAGGGCTTTGTGCACTGCAGCTAGGGTTGCACGTGTCAGAGTTGCAACAACTCATTATGCAAACGATCACAGTGTATGAGCTACCACAGTCAGTGAGTTCTGCCACTTCAAATTAAATGTAAAATGTGCATTTTGACTCTCTATTAGTTGCATACGATCACCTTTCAGTCCAGACATTCTAATGTATTTGTATTATACACTAAAAAGTAATAACAGCCTCTTGTGACGTTTGCTCTACTAGCGCCTACATTATCAGGTGCAGAAATGACAGACTCCAATGCTTGTACCATCAAGTAAAGTTACTTTAAATAGTGCAGGAGAGCAATCAACATAGCTCAAGTTTTCCCATGTCAGGCATGAGTAGATGATCCAGCCATGTTCGTTTGTTACCATTGAATAACTTGTAGTTTCTCCACCACAAAATAGAAACGGGACTTCTAGTGTTAGAATGCAAAATGAAATAAAAGGATTGATTAAGCTGTCCACACCTGACATTGGACAGCAGTAGGTGAGCAGTTAGATGATGAAGCATGACACTCAGGATGGTGTGTGAGGCCCCGCCTTTCAATTATTTGTTATAGCCTAATCCTGTTCCGTAGTGAGACATAAAGAACACCAGAATTCCCAATATTTGCATAATCTCCTTAGGTGAGTGCCCTAGTCCATTCTGAATAGACCAGTCTCATTTGACTTTTGGTACTTTAGATTATAGTCTTGGAGGACGGAAACAACTACAGCCCAAGCTTTCCTCTCATTCTCCCGATCCTCCCGGCATGGGGGTGCAGTGATTTACGTGATGAGCTAGCCGTGCTTTACATTGGACAGCTGCAGGTGAGTTAGCCATTTCTGACAGGACAGCAGGAGATGAGGCAGCCGTCTCACATTGGAGAACAGGAGAGATATATATACACACCACAGAACTGACTTGAATATTGGCATATGAATATTTCTGGCGCATGGGGCTCTTTTTATAGTAAAGCCATTTGGGTGTGTTTTTTTCAAAATTATTTTAACATTTCATTTTTATTTCTAGTAATGGGCATCAAATCATATAAACTTTTAACAGTATACACTTATACAGTGTTGCATGTATTCGCTGGTACAGTTAAAAGTTCTCTAAGCAGCATTGGTCAAAAGCGCCCATGTCTCAAAGTATTAACATGCATAGCATATATAATGTAACCTTGGAGGGAGACGAGTCACAATCTTGTAGGGCTAGTACCACACTCAGCAGATGTAGTGCCAGTGTGCGAATGCGGGGTGAGTTGCAGGGTTATGTGCGTCGAGGTGTGTGTTGCTGTATGTAAAGGATGTTCCTCACATCCTCTTGAATTTCTCCTTCTGATCGTTTATCCGGTATGTGACCTGTTCATAAGTCATTTTGTTTATTAGTTGGTGCCATGTATGAATACTCTTAAGAAAGACGGTACCTTCACTACCATTTTATCCACAGTGTCGTCACTGCTAAGGCAAAACATTGTTTGCATCAATGAGTTACCTTCGGGTAAGAAGCGTCACCATCTAAGAATGCTGTCTGTCCTGTCAGTTGTTTCTGGATCACTTGTCCTGAACAACCTTAGGTCTGCAGGATGGTTGGCGGGGGGAATTCTGTCCCAATATAAAGACCCTCATGCACGTGATGGGTATGGTGGTGTCTGAGAGCGGTATATCTTGATTCTCCGCTTCTGTTTCACGTGTGTGCATAATCATCAGTAACGAAGGGGTTAAAAGATTGGTCAAACCCCTTCGTTACTCAAAGTGCAACTGTAACTCATAAACAATTAAAACCGGATGCACAACTATTGAGTTTACCAGACCCGAAATCAGACCTATTAAAGTTTTGCTCTCCTGATCTCTGGTCTTTTTATCTCTGGCTCACTACTGCACCAACCTTGGGTAAAATCCTCCTGGTGGAGGCTGCATAACCTAAGTAGACCTGATGATTATGGACAAGTGATCCTTCCCCCCTTGATTACAAGATATCCTTTGGAAAATGAATGGATCAATATTCCATCTCCCCCACCTCTGATTAGAAGTTGTTTCTGGATGCCAAGATTGTTGCATATTGCAGCCCAGACTTTTGCCCCATATAAGGGTATTGAGGAGAGGATGTGGCTTAATGGCCAGAGCGGCCGACCTTGAAGCAAGGGAACGAGGTACGAGTCTGGCGGGAGGCTCAAACATATAGTGATTCTGGGCAAATCACTTAATCTCCCCATGCCTAAAACAACAAGCATCAACAATGCAATGGGTCTCGCCTTTCATTAAGTTAAAGCCATTTGCTTTGCTATACAATACCATTAGCAAGGCAAATGGCTTTAACTTAATCAAAGGCGAGACCTATTGCATTTTCCAGAAACCTCCAGCATCCTGCTCCCTGAAAGAGGCCAACCGCAGTGGATATATTAGCAGGACAACTAGCTCAGATCACACAAAAACAAGCCACGAAGTAAGGCGCAGCATCTGTCCTGAATAAAGGCTATTAAGAAGGGCACGCATACTGTTAGGGCAGCAAATGCGGCCACCGAGACTGCTCCCAGCAACATGTGCTAATAATGCTCCTGCGTGTAAAGCGCTCCCATGCCTTCGTGTCGAGTTCGCGCTATATAAATCTGTAATATAACAGGCACTTCTTTCTTTGCTAGCCATTGACAGTTTAAACCTGCCATACTGTATGGGTTGCTCTGAATCGGGAGATTTTATGGCGCTTGGAAAACCCCTGCTCCCCCTGTGTTATTACAGTGGCCGCTGGTGTGTGCAACAGGAGAGACCAGAGTATGAGGCCAGATTATGTCTCTCGAGGCATGATCGCATATGGGGGAAGTGGCTGGGTCAATTGGAAATGAGCCTCAGATCTCACTACTTTCTGACCACGTTTCCTATCTGGGGAGTCACCCAATGGTACTTTGTACATCCACTCTGTGCTTTACCTTGTATTTACCCTCTTGTGTCTTATTGTGCTAAATATCAACAAAACAAATGTATAAAAAAAAAGCTGTGATGGAAAATTCACGACAGCATGGACTATATCAAATATAAGCTTGGTCACGAAAATTACACATAAAAAATGTGCTAAAAACTTAAAAGAAGATCACAAGTTAACAGCAACTTTTAAAAGCCAGCAACCACTATACCGTTATAAAGATCTAAACCTGTTTAATGTTAATTTTGTTCAGTGACAGAATAGAATATTGTTTTTGCAAATGTTTTCATGCTCTAGAAAATATGATAAAGTCCAAAGTGTGTTCTGGAAAAGGGAAATCGCTATGACAGGTATTGAGAGAAGAAACATGTGACCAAGATTTGGGAACCCAATGTCATTGCTAGATCGAAAGTCATCCAAAGCCATCAGTGTTGAAGCTGTAGATACATTTCCTTACTAGATGTAAAATTATTGCACTAGCGTGGAGGACAAAGAGCTACGGGGATTTGGGGTGAGAGTCTAAGGAAGCAAATCTGCAAGAACTTGGTCAGAGGTGAACAGGGGCAGTAAAGGAGGGGGAAGGCAGCAAATTATATGCCTTTCGATGAGGGTCTGGAATTAGTGTACATGGATTTGAGGAGGTTGTTTTGAGAGAGCTTGTATGGTCTGAAGGTAGCCTTCCACGGGTAACGGACTACATGAGAGAGTCAAAATGGAGGTAGTAATTGAGTAGTCAACAGGGAATGCAAATAGTGGGTAAAGTAAGTTATAGGGAAAAGGAAAGCATGGAAAGGTGGGTGAAAATACAACTGAACTTGGCAGGGAGATGATGGGCAAGTTAGAGTGGTGGCAGTGATTAGAGGACACGTGGGAAGAAATTGTAACACAGAAGTATTGGAACTTAAGACTGGAGTTGTTTGCTTACAGGAATAGGTAGAGGGAGACAGAAGTACCCAGGTAAGTGTAAGCAGGCGGAGGGCAGAGAATAAGTTAAAGGGAAGCTTTGCATACATTAGAAACTTAAGTTGCTAAAAATGAAGGAGGTGGGGTAGAAGGAAAATTGAGAGCAGCCATGGAAACTGCTTCAGAAAGGACTAGCAAATGGATATATTCAGTTAGAAGAAATGGAGCATAAACGAGCGTGCATGAAAGGTAGGCATCCTACGAGTTTTAAACAGGTGAGATATAGAAGATGTAAAAAAGTCATGCCCTCTCTATGTGGTATGAGGCATTCAAATGGACATTGGAATTTGAAACATGCAGGATGAGTTTGCGGCCACAGAACAACACTTTTTAATTTCAACTCAAACAGTAGAGGCGCAAGTGTGTTCAAAGGCTGTTCCATCCGCAGATGAAGGTGTGCATTTTATTAAATGTTTCCGCAATTTAAAATACTATCGGTTACCATGTTGTTGGGTTCAGAAATAAAAATGTGATGTCTGCTCACGTATAAAATACACACATCAGACATGGAGTCAGCCTGAATGACAAGTGAAGTACCTTCCTCCTCAACACACTCCATAATGGGAGATAATAGAAGAACTAAATACCTCAACAAATAAACAACAAACTAACATACCAGGCAGCAATAACAGAGTTTTAAAAAATCCAACAGGCACCACCAAGTTAATCCTACATTTGCTCAATAAAGCATTATGGATGTTTTTTTTATCAGTGCCGGAAACTTTGCCAAACAGACGCCTGAGGCATAAAACCTTTCAAAGTACAATCGCCTTTATGCACCAACAGCTAGAAAGTAGTTTTGCTGCAACTCATTCTGCATAAGTGGGGCGGTTCTGCGGAGAAACAATTGCCATCAAGCATAACATTAAAAAAAATTAAGGGAAGTCCACTGTTACGTTATGGAATTCATTTGGGCAAACTCAAATCATCCACAAGCTGCTGAGACGTCCTTCTCCTAGAACTGTGGGTAAATATGCTTGGTAAATAAAGGAAAGCTGGTGCTTACACTGCTGCTTCGAGCACAAGCCTGCTGTCAATAGAGGAAGAGGATGTACAACAATATGCAGTACAAAAAAATGGAACATTGGGAGAAGGGCTAACGGTAGGGTGCTCCAACTGACTGCCGAGCTAAAAATTGCAGGCGTTACATTTCTTATCCCCTCCCACAAACTGCCCTTTACCAAAATCAAGATAGCTTCAATACTTTTAACCCCTGGAAGCACCCCGCTCTGCTAATGGCCCGAAGGCTGTAACTAATGGTCAATGTGTGTCTTTCTGAACCCTTTTTTCATTCAAAGTGCCATACAGCACTGTACAGCGGATGACAACGTAGAGGACTACATGGGTGGCGGCCCGCAGGGGCTCTTAGCAGAGGATGAAGGAATAATGTACACCTATTCCACCTTTGCTCACGAGTAACTCCTACTGGGATGGGTATTCCACAGCACACTGTAAGTCAGTTTGCCATCTTGAACAAGGCCATATTGGACAACTGTTAAATATTCAACACTGATTTTTGGTTGTGGTTTATTTTGTTTACATCAACGGAACCAGCCTTGACTTGGAACTCCAACATACTACAATTAGTCTTGTTCGTTTGTACGAAAGCTAATGTGTTAGGTATGAAAAACGTAGTCTTATGGCCAAACCGCTGTCTCTTCTAAATCTCTGATTAAAGTAGAATGATGGTAGCGGAGCCAGGGAGCAACATGAGATTCACAGTAGGACTGAGGAAATACATGTCAGGGCGGCTGGAGACTGGGCCTTAGACTGTGCTCGATGACATTCTGAGGTGACCAAGTGTTTACTGATCAAAATGACCAATCACGTGGTTTATCCTACATAGAATGTGTGGGTGTCTCCTGGGGCACAGCGGTGTGCTAAGGTTCTTCAATCAGAAGTTATTCAAAATTAATAGATGAACTCTCTGTGAATGTTTCTTCAAAGTATTTTAATCATACTTCTAATTCATATGATCTTTTTTTCATTCTTTGAAGGACCATATTTTCTAATGATCCAAAACAACATTGATGATCATCATTCCAAAATTTTCAACATGATATTCCATTCTATTCCAATGCATTTCGGCACATTGGTGCCTTCATCAGGGAAATCTGTGGGAAAATAAAATGAAATAAACATTCTAATATTCTACCTCTAGATTACATGTTATATAATGGGTAATCTCAATGTCACTGGTGTGGTATAATACATAGGCATTATCTCATAACAGTCTTTGGTTTGTATACCATACTAGATAAATTCATAACATTGTATCCGTGCTAGTAACCAATAAAGGAATAAATTCGCCAGTTGTGGAATAAACCAAAATAGACGATAACCTAATGCAATTGTACCCAGAGTAAACAGGTCAGAAAGATTGATAAAAATAAAATGAAATGGCAAGTTTGAGGGACGCTTTATATGCTGGTCGGAATAAATGTAAGTGCTAATTGTGATGCCCACTCTCAAATCCATAGCAGAAAACAAAACCATCATCTGCCAAAGGGCAGATAAAGGCGGAGCTCTTGTCATTTTAAATATGGAATACTATCAAACACAAATAAGGTCTCACCTCCAAGATGAAAACTTATACATGGAACTCGACTTTAATCCTACCACGGAAATCCAAATGACCCTCCAAAAAATCATTCAAAATGCCATGGATAAAGGTGTAATTGATGGAAAAAAAAGAAAATTTGACTACAGAATTCCCTAAACCTCCACAATTTTACATGACACCAAAAATACATAAAGATTTGAAGAGACCACCTTGTCGGCCGATTGTATCTACATGTGGTGTAACGTTGAATGAAACCATGTCCTGGGGATCACACCAGACTAGGGCTAATCTTAAATTTGTTCAGACCACTGGGGGCATTACTCGGATGATGAATAGTTCCACATATCGTCCGCTGGGGCCGCTCATCCAGATCTACAAGGCACAGGCCAGGGGTGCTAGTATGTATGGGGCGGAACTGTGGGGTCACACAACTTCCCGCAGTCTGTCTATAACCGAGAACAACTTTATTAAACAGATAGTTGCACTTCCGCCCAGCAGCCCGCTCCTTCCCCTGAGGATGAACCTGGGACTGAGACCAATAGCAGATGAATTAGGCCTCAGACCCATAGTCTTCTGGCGAAGGCTATGGAGTAGCGAAGAACTTTCTACTTACAGGGCGGAACTGAGGGAGCTTCTAACCCACCCCAAAGTTTTACAGATCCCCTGGATAAAATATATACAAAAGTCCTGTGTGAGACTGGGGCTCCCTGACCTCTGGTCCGATCCAGCTAATGCCTCACTAAAGATCCCACGGAGAGCACTGGTCAATGTTTACCATGAGCAGAAATTAGCTATGGCTTTGGACTGTCAGGGTGAGGGGTCATTAACATCTGTATTTGTACAAAGCAAGGACTCATACAGGCTGGAGAGGGTCCTGGACGCCATGTCCCCCGTGCTGGCCCGGAAGCTATTTCTCCAATGGAGATATGGCACACTGCCTCTGCGATCCTATACTAGCTCCTGGTCAACACCGCCCTCTACCAAGCAATGCCCGGCATGTACTTGTGATGAGGAAAGCGATTTACATGTGGTCTTGTTTTGTCCAACTTACAAGGCAGCTAGGGAATACTGGCTCCTCCCACTTATTAGAAACCTTGGTTGTGGGGAGTATCGCCCGATGTATAGAATTTTAAAAACTGATGTTTCAAGTCCAATTGTGTTTGCACTAGCTAAATTCCTTACCAATGTCTGGCATACTCGCACTCGTATCCTAAAGTCGCAGGTTCCCACCTAATTTTAAGTCTAAGAAATTTTAAATGTACGGTCTTTTATCTGTTCTCACTCTAGTAGTATTCAATTTTTAGAATGGAACGATTTTATATTGTACAATATGTATTTGTTGTTTATTCTTGATGATTTATAACGTTTGAAATGTGTTCTTATTGTATATCTTTGATGGTCAAATCGGCCGAAATAAAGATTGAATGAAATAAAAAAATAAATAAAAAATAGACGATAACCTAATGCAATTGTACCCAGAGTAAACAGGTCAGAAAGATTGATAAAAATAAAATGAAATGGCAAGTTTGAGGGACGCTTTATATGCTGGTCGGAATAAATGTAAGTGCTAATTGTGATGCCCACTCTAAATCCATAGCAGAAAACAAAACCATCATCTGCCAAAGGGCAGATAAAGGCGGAGCTCTTGTCATTTTAAATATGGAATACTATCAAACACAAATAAGGTCTCACCTCCAAGATGAAAACTTATACATGGAACTCGACTTTAATCCTACCACGGAAATCCAAATGACCCTCCAAAAAATCATTCAAAATGCCATGGATAAAGGTGTAATTGATGGAAAAAAAAAAAGAAAATTTGACTACAGAATTCCCTAAACCTCCACAATTTTACATGACACCGAAAATACATAAAGATTTGAAGAGACCACCTTGTCGGCCGATTGTATCTACATGTGGAAGTATACACGAACCAGTAGGCAAACGTATTGACAAATATTTGCAGCCATTTGTTATCACGATGAGCTCATTTGTGAAAGACACCACAGACTTTTTGATCACATTAGCAGCCATTGAGCCATCTGTAGAAGAAGACATCATTTTGTGCAGCATTGTTGTACAGGCACTGTACATCTCCATAACCCACTCAGCTGGAATCGAGGCAGTAGAGCAGGCTCTGCTCACAATGAACTATGAGGAACCCATGAAGATATTTTATATTGGAATTATTGAACTTTACTTTGATGCATAGCTACTTCACCTGGGAAAACCATTGGTATCTTCAAAAGAGTGGTACATCAATGGGCAATTCGGCGGCACCTGCGTATGCCGACATCTTTATGCACCAATATGAAAATGACTACATCTTACAAAACATCAAATGGCAAAATCAATTGCGTTTGTATCTTAGATATATCGACGACATATTCATTCTGTGGAAAGGTCCAAAAGAAGATCTGGTCGAAAATATCAATGAGCTAAACACAATAGACCCAAGAATACAGTTTACGTATGAGATACACGAAAAAAACATTAACTATCTGGACGTCACCACGAAAAACCTCAACAAATTCGAAACCACTTTGTTTACCAAAAAAACGGATCGCAATAACCTTTTGACTTACAAGAGCTTCCACCCGCAAGCACTCATACAACATTTACCCTACTCGCAATTGTTACGAGTTAAAAGGATCGTCTCTGACCCTGAGGAATGCATTAAACAAACAGAAAAAATGGTACAATGGTTCAAACAGAGAGGATACCCGGATGGAATATTGCAACAAGCCGTTGAGCGAGCCAGGTCTTGGACCAGGGTCAACGGACTCGATAATTCTCGCCTCGGTGCCTACTCTAACTAGGGATCACACTCGGCAACTCTGGGCATTAGCTTGCCTCATCTCCACAACGGCCCCCCACATACGCCGGGGATGCCTGGTTTCACCTTGGAGATACCCAGTAGGGACCATCTCACAGGGAAAGCCAGGACGGGTTCCCCAGCGGTCTACAGCGCAGAGATACTCCTTCGGGAGTCGATTCTAGCGCTTTAGAAACCCACAATCAATCAATCAATCAACAGCCGAGAGAGAATACGTTTATTAACATCAAAGAAAACAGTTAAGGATCTAAAAATCACATGTGTGAGTACATTTTCCACTATCACTCCTCAATACAAGCGTATCATTAAAAAACATTGGCCCATTTTACAAGCAAAGTCAGACTTTAAAGAGATTTTCAATGAAATGCCAATTTTTGCCTTCAACAGAGGGAGAAATTTGGGTGAAATCATCAAAGTCGCCGATGCCATCTTGTACAAAAAAATTCAAAGGAACTATCCCATGTAGAAATTGTGGAAATTGTAATAACATTTTACAAGGTAACATCATCACTCATCCCATGAAGGGCATCAAAATCAGCCTGAAAATAAATGCAACTTGTGATACCACTAACATTATCTACATGATTAAGTGCCCGTGTGGTAAGGCATATATCGGCCAAACTGAGCGTAAACTAAAAATTCGACTGAATGAACATAAAAGCAATATCAGAACAAGGGCCTTAAAATCAGTCGTCGCAAACCATTTTATTGAAGCTAATCAGATCATCCAGATTAAAGCCTGTGTTCTGGAAAACGTGGAGAAAAGAGCTGACAGAGATAATAAAAAACTCTATTAAAACGAGAGAACCATTGGATATATTATTTACAGACATTGAAACCCACAGGGATGAATGAAAGGACAGAATTTAGCTGTTACCTATAAACAATACTTTATTCCTATCGTTGATTGGACCAGTACCACCGAATACATTTGTTAACTGCATGACTCTGTGCGTTGATTTTTGATCACTTATCATGAACTCAAGATCTTATCTGTAATCTTAACAGTCGCTTTTTACATGTGCATCATAGGGTTAGATTGAAGATTTGCTTAATGGACCGTTACAGTCTCAATACTTTACATTATTTTAGCTGTTTTCACTTTCATTTTTATAACTTTATTGGTTGTTTAAACTTACACAGGCTACCTTTATGTCACTTTCCCTTTAACTGAATTGCCCAAGCCAGTCCGTTATAACCCACCCCCCTATCCACGTCACACACCGAGTATGCATGAGCGAGGTACCCTTGCCGGTCCACTCGTCTTTCTTGTTCGCGAAACCGATATTTCATTTACAAACGGTAAGCGTTAAACTCGGCGTTTATTTACCATATGCAACACGCGAGTCTATTTCATGTTACACTACCTTCACGCCGAAGGTTAGTTTGTAACTATTAGCTACCGCTGAGATGTTTATATTTCAGCGTGAACTGCCAGCACACACCCTGTTAACACTGGCTATTTTGTATCTTAAACACGAATCCACATACAGTGAATGCTGTAACTTAAGCCTTGCACGCAATCTCCGAATCTTTTGCAATGCAATGGCTTGAAACTTTATATAATCATGCGTGTATTTTAGATATACCCGACAGCTACGATATGTGTTGAACACCACTTACTCACAGCGTTACACGCTTTAACGATTACATGGGCTAAGCTCTCGCATTGCCGGCGAACATCACAATTAGCACTTACATTTATTCCAGCCAGCATATAAAGCGTCCCTCATAAACTTGCCATTTCATTTTATTTTTATCAATCTTTCTGACCTGTTTACTCTGGGTACAATTGCATTAGGTTATCGTCTATTTTAGTTTATTCCACAACTGGCGAATTTATACCTTTATTGGTTACTAGCACGGATACAATGTTATGAATTTAGCTAGTATGGTATACAAACCACAGACTGTTATGAGATAATGCCTATGTATTATACCACACCAGTGACATTGAGATTACCCATTATATAACATGTAATCTAGAGGTAGAATATTAGAATGTTTATTTCATTTTATTTTCCCACAGATTTCCCTGATGAAGGCACCAATGTGCCGAAATGCATTGGAATAGAATGGAATATCATGTTGAAAATTTTGGAATGATGATCATCAATGTTGTTTTGGATCATTAGAAAATATGGTCATTCAAAGAATGAACAAAAGATCATATGAATATGAATTAGAAGTATGATTAAAATACTTTGAAGAAACATTCACAGAGAGTTCATCTATTAATTTTGAATAACTTCTGATTGAAGAACCTTAGCACACCGCTGTGCCCCAGGAGACACCCACACATTTCGAGTAGGTGCATCTTTTTGATTTGTTTCACTCCAGCGCAGGGAGTATACCTGAGGAGCACGCACCAATTGAGTTTAAGCCAAGATCAAACACCGTAGTGCGCAGCCATAACTTTGAATTTATCCTACATAGAGCCTTGTACTCCATTTAACATGGTGTCGCTGATCCAGAAATCCGTAGTCTGCTATGAATATTAGCAATGTCAGTGTCAGAGGATTTAGCAGGTCAGCTGTGCTTATCATTAGCTCACCACATTAACAAAAGATTACAAAAAACACACAGTGCCATTAATTGTCATGCATTCCAAGCATTTCAGCCAAGCACTCCCATGTTTGCTGAAATTATCTTAAAACAACTCCACAGATTAATAAACTAAGTCTCCAGTAAAACATTAGCAGGACAGCGGGGTACAAAAGCCATCAGAGAGGGCCCCCTTGTCTTGACGGTGCTATGACAAAAGCGCAGTGGTCCCCAATGCATGCGAGAATATTGGTCCTCAATGCACCGGTTTGGTAGTTTAAAAAAACACTACTGATTGGGGTGGATTGGGTCACCCGCATCTCCAGGCCCCGGTGCACTGCACCTGCTTCACTATTACAGCTATGCTCCTGTCTTAACTGGACAGGACCAGGGTGTCTTGTCGAGGGCCAGAGGTGAGCTCGCTGCAGGCAAAAAATCCACAGACCGTTGCATGTGTCCAGATTTTGGAGGTTTCTCATGGGCCTCCGTAGAGATAGGAAAGCTCGAGTTTCAACCAGGACCTCTGGCCCTGCCATCCACGCGGGCCTTTTGGATTAAGGGAAAAGGGACGGTTGTTAAAAGCACCAAGTTCGTTCAGGTGCAACCCAAAAACAAAAGAGCTCAAGAGGGAAAAAACATATCCACCCTAAACAGCTGAAAGGTCCGTCAGTAAACAATAACATTTCCCAAGGGGGTCATCTTGCTGACCTTCAAGAAATGAAGCGGCCCCTCAGACCTAGACACCAAGCACCGGAGCCAACGAATACGTAGCAAAACACCCTTAACAACTAAGATAGTGTACACAGTATAAAACAATATAGCCAGGAATGAAACAGCGGCTTCTGGCATGGTACTCTGCACAAGCGCGTCCAAGGCCTCGCTCACCATTTCTGCTTTCTGCAAATGCTGACAGCAGCGATTTAGAAGCAGTGCTTTTTTCTTCCGCACAACCAGTTTCCCCCATTTCACGATTCCAGACCTGCCGGGCCTTGAGGGTAAAAAAGCCTGGTCTTTAGTATCTCTTCTAAAAACAGAATAAGCATGCTTGCCCCGTGATAAAAAGATAGCTGATCGAACAGCTCACGCCACAATCCAATAAAAACTGCGGATCGATGCCACCGCGGCCCAGTGTTGTGCTGACTGCATGGCAGTGTCCCTTCAGGTTTCACCCCAGTGTAAAATCGCTGTCCCACACATCAATACTCGGAGGCCGGGAAAATTGCACCATAGTAGGTGCAGGGAAAAAAGTTAACGCATCAACAACACAGAGATAGGAAAAGCAGCCAAAATAGGTTGGCAAATAATTTATTTTTATTTATTTTTTATTTTGAGAGTTTTATATAGCGCGAACAAGATCTTTGCAGATATCAGAGCGCTTTACAACAAGGGGGTAAGTAAAAACAAGAGAGCAATTAACAGGCTTTTGAGCGACAGATAGTTGAGGTAGTAAATGGGTAGTAAAAATAAGGTAGATAAAAGAGGGAGCATAAACAATCAGTTAAACAATAATACAAATAGTCAATCTGATAAACAAGTATTACAAATAGTCAGGAGTCTCAAAAAGTTCCAAAGTTAGGTACATGTTCAGGTGAATTTAGCCATGAGGATAGCTTTTACTTCTTTCTTAAAGAATGTAGTGGAGGTGATAAGTCTTGTTTCTGGAGGGAGTGAATTCCAGATCCTGGGTGCCATTCCTGAGAAGGAGCGCTTATATATTTTTTCCTTCCGGAATCTACGAGGTTTCAGAAGGAGATTCTTTGAACTTCTAGTGGATCTTGAGCCACCAGAAATTGTCAGCTTCTGAGTAAGGTAACCGGGAGAGCTGTGGTGTATAGCCCTTTGAGTCATGCATGCAATTTTCAGATGTATTCTGGCCTCAAAAGGCAGCCAGTTCAAGGATTTTAGGTCAGGGGAAATATGTGAGTGTTTTTTTGATCCAGTGATAAGTCTCACTGCAGCGTTCAAAGAGGCTCTCAGGGGTGCAGTTGTAGATAGGGGGAGTCCGCAGAGGGCGACGCTACCGTAGTCTAAGCGCGGCATGACTAGGGCTTGTACTGCAGTTTGGAAGTCCTTGGCTGGGAGGAAGGGTTTAAGTTTCCTCAGGGTATTGATTTGGAAATTAGCTCCCTTAGTTGCGTTGCTGATATGCCGTTGCAGGTTGAGATTGGTGTCAAGTGTTATGCCTAAAGATTTCGCTGAGTCCACGATGGTAGGTTGGACATTGAGTGCAGTTAGGTGCTTAAGCCAGGTTTGAGAGGTGGAGCTTTTCGCAGGAGGTGAGATCAGCAGGAACTCAGTTTTCAGGGCATTGAGTTTGAGGTGATTATCGGCAAGCCATGATTGTGTGTTTCTGAGCGTTGAGTTAAGAAGTTTGATGTCATTGGGGGATTGTAATTTCAGGTATAGTTGTGTGTCGTCTGCGTACATGTGAAAGTGTACATTAGATGCTTGTTGCAGGGTGGTGAGAGGTTCCATGACCAGGTTGAACAATGTTGGAGAAAGGGAAGATCCTTGTGGGACGCCTAGTGTTACAGGCACTGGTGGGGACATCAGGTTGTTGCTCTTGAATTTCTGAGACCGGTTATGTAGGAAGGAAGTGAACCATTTGAGAACTGTCCCAGATAGGCCCATTCTGGTATTTAACAACTCGAGTAAGTTCTCGTGTTTGACTGTGTCAAATGCTGAGGACAGATCAAGAAGGATGAGGAGGCAGGTATCGTTTTGATCAAGGATTTGGAGGGCGTCGTCAATTATGTGTGTAATAGCAGTCTCAGTACTGTGCCCTGCTCGAAAGCCTGATTGATGAGCGTTGAGGAGGTCAAACTGTTCAATGTGTTTCGTTAGTTGGAGTTGTACGCATTTTTCCAACAGTTTGGCAAGGGTGGGAATGTTGGTAATAGGACGGTAATTGTTTAAGTCAGAAGGGTCAGCTGTTGGTTTCTTGAGTATAGGTGTGACTTGTCCAACTTTGAGGGAGTCGGGGATGTGACCTTGTTGAAGTGAGCTATTGATAATTTTGGTCCATAGTGGGAGGAGAATTGGGATGAAGTCCTTTACAGCGTTAGCAGGAAGGGGTCTGTGAGGTGATTGGAAAGTTTCAATGTGGTGAGCAGTTTGTTTATTGTATCTTCAGAGTAGGTATCAAAGGATGACCATGCAGCATTGTTCTTTGGTTTAGTGGATGTTATGCTGTGGGGGTTGGAGTAAAGGTTTACGTCATTGAGGAGATCTTTCCTTATGTTATCAGTCTTTAGATTGAAGAAAGCAGAGAAGTCTTCACAGGATGGTATATCGCCTATTGTGCTATGCGATAGTTGGGGTTGTTCCTTGGATTGTGTATTGATTAGTTCAAACAGCTTTCTTGGTCGGTTTTTTGCTTGGTTGAGCTGGAGGCTTAAGAAATCGGATTTTGTGCGCTTGATTTTCCTGAAGTATGTATTTCTCTTTTCCTTCAGAGTTTTAAGGCTTAGTGCAGAAGGGGCTGATCTCCAGGTGCGCTCTGCCATGCGCATGGCCCGTCTATCTTCGTTGAATCTACCATCATACCATGGGTTGGATTTTTTAGTGGAGACTCTTTTCAGTTGCAAGGGGGTGGCTTCATTGATTATAGAAGTCATAGAGTTGAGGTAGTGGTCGGTCAAAGATTGAACGTCCAGAGCACCGTTGGGGGGGAAGGAGGAGATTGCAGCTATGAGAAGGTAAAGAGTTTAGATTGAGATTCTTCAGGTCCCTTTTCCAGACTTTGGATTTGGTGGGTTAAACCGGGTTAAGTTTAACTTTTTCATTGATGAAGAATGTGATCATGTGGTGGTCTGACCAGTCACAGGGTTGGATAGATCCAAGTTGGGTAGAGTTTTCTTTAGAAATGATAAGGTCGAGGATAGAGCCTTTATCATGTGTCGGGCTGTTGCCGATTTGGGTGAGGTCAAGAGCGTTGAGGTAATTTTTTAGGCTATTTACCACCGCGTCATTGTGATCATTCCAGTGGAGATTGAGGTCACCAAGAAAAATTTGAGTGTGTTGCCGACCGGAATTGGATGAAATTGTGTCCATGTTTGTTGGGTGAAGATGAGGTTGTCCCCAGGTGGATGGTAGAAGACGTGTAGAGAGCATATAGGTTTGCTCTCGCTGATGACATCTAGGCAGAAGTATTCACATGAGGTGAGAGATGGGGAGCTGGCTCTAGTAACTGAGAGGTTGCTTCTAAAAATACATGTGATTCCACCGCCTGATTTGCTAGGCCTGTCAAGTCTAATGATGTGGTAGTTGGGGGGAACTAGAATATCCATGATGGGTGTAGAAGATTCATTTAACCAAGTTTCAGTCAGAATGATTAGATCAATGTCCAGTGAAATAATGAGATCAGCGACGTCTGAGGAGTGTCTAGGGGCCGACCTGCATTTGATAATGAAGAGAAAAGCTGCAGGGGCCGTTTTCCAATTAAAGTGAATGTCAGAGATCGGCTTCCGGCTGACCAGAGCAGTCCGTGTACAACACCTGCACCCATGGCCAAGGTTCATCACACAGCCACACAACTGAAAACTATAGAAAAATATGGACAACTCCTCTCCTTCCACACAACACACTCAAACACACACAAGCTCAATACAGACAGAGCAACTCAGAACACGCACTCTATACAAAACAAGCTCAACCCCCCCACCACACCACGATTAACAAGCGCAGGCTCAAAACACAAAGCCATTCAGTATTTACGCTGTACACGAAAACAAGCACAAGCCCTATCCACCCACATTACACATGTTAGCAAGCTGGCTCCATATATACTCACGCACTCTGACATGTCCCTCCACACAACACACACTGACAAGTGGGCTGTACATATTAACTCACACAGATGTAAAAGATATAGACACACACACACATATAACGACACCCTCTGACCCCAGACATAACTGCCCCTGCACACTACACACATGCACGAGCACACACACTGCGCAAGTACTTTTTGATTCACAGGCACACGCATAGACCCACAAACTCCAAACATGTACATGGGCACGCCACACACAAAGGTGTGCTCCATGTATACACTCCACACACACAAAGTACAAATACTCGCAAACTACACTGGCACACTCTGACTTTCATAACCACAGATCAGAAACACATTTACAGACTTGGCGCACACGTATGGAAACACGCACACACACTCGCCAGGCAGGTAAACACAACCTCGCAGGGCGCATCATAAATCTGCACGTAGCAGCCGCAGCGCTCATCGTTCCGGGCCTCCTCTCCGCGACTGCAGTTGCTGCAAATGTGCTTGATCTCCTTGCCGATGTGACAGTGAATGACAAAGGACACGTTGTTGTTGGTGCTCGGCTCCTTCAGCGGTTTCATCCTCACCAGATAGAAGGCTTTCTTCCTCCCCTTCTCCTGTCTGCCCGTGTCTGGGGCAGCCCGGCGGCGAGGGGGAGGCGGCGGTGAAGGAAATATCACAGGCTGCCTGGCGTGTGTGAAATCCGCCATCCGTCCACTCCTTCAGCCTCAGTGCCGATCTGACACACCAGCGCGGGCACACATGCATGCATCCACGGGCTCACACATACACGGGATTAGGAGAAAAACAAACACACACACAGGGGAGGGGGGAACCCACCCCAAGTCTCAGTGACCTCTACAAACCTGCGGCGAGAACCAATGTGAGCAGGATCTCCCTGCCAACAAATACATGGCTCTGATGCTACACCTGTGACTGCCGTAACCCTCCCCATGGCTGAATGAAAGACTGTCCTCCGTTTTATTGCTGCAGAGAAAACCCCATGGGCAAGCAAAAAACAGGAAGCAAGCAAGCGTAAATCTGGGGCCAAGCAGAGTTTCTACGTTAGACAAGGGGAATGATACCCTCTGACGTGTACTACTGAGGAAGGGAAAATATATTAATGTTAATTCAAAACAGCCTCTCCACAAGCAAGTGAAAGAAGGACAGGCCCGAAAGTGAAAGAGGACCGCGCTGCAGCCGGAGCACGGGGATCTCTTGTCTTTATGGGGCCATGTGTTTCTAACACATGGCCCTATAAAGGTAAGAAACTGCTTTGCGGCAGGCGCAAAGCAGGCCACCGCGTCCGGCTCGAAGCCAAAGGGCGTCCACCAAAAACCATAATTTCCAATGGCATGCCACTGTTTACCATAAACGGTGACGCCAGGCAATGGAAATAAGGGGGCGGGTCTTAAAGCCCTCTTCTAAAACTACTCATCTACAATAAATCTCGCCTAGCGAGCTCCGCATGTGTGCAGCAACGCTAGGCGAGACCTAAAAAGGTGTTTGCCTGTACAGCAACTGGTGTTTATGTACAGTGCTCTGATACCTTCAGGTATAGTGGGGCACTTCCATAGAATGTATACAATGTCGCTAACCGGGGCAGAGCACCTCCAGCACCTCGCTTCCGGAAACATACCGGAGTCGTGGGAGCGATTGGGGGAAAAGTGCTACCCATGCAGGATTTTGTAATAGCAGAATTTCAGGTGTGATTCCCTCAGTGTCTTGTGTTTTACCAGGAGCTCCGACCATTTCTCATCTGTGTACTCGAGCTGGAGTCTCTGGGGCCAAAATTCCTTCTGGATGGGGGGGGGGCTGAGTGTACGTGTTCGGGGAGTATGTGATATACCACTGCCACTGCCTCTTTTCAAATGTACCCCATTTTTGCAAGTATTGGAGCAAAGTGGGATCGGTTTGGGCCATTGGTGTGCATGTGAGCAAGGTGGGCTTGCAATGATGCAGTCTCTGAAAGTCCCTGGAGCTTGTTTGTGCCAGTCAGAACTCAGTTTGAGCCTTCGCAAATTTATTTTAGGCATTCCTCAGTAAGTGGTCAAGGGTTAGGGTACCTCTGGCTATGAACTATATTCAGTTTGGTTCCTCCCTTCCTTTCCTCCACATGTAAATCATTGTTATGATTATCGGGTTAGTGGTACCCACCCAGTTAATTTTACCTTTGTACAGTTGATACAATCAATCAATCAATCAGGCACTTGTAAAGCACACTACATACCCGTGAGGGTCTCAAGGCGTTGGGGCGCTGGGGCGGGGTGCTGCTACTGATCGAAGAGCCAGGTCTTGAGGAGTCTTCTGAACGCCAGTAGGTCTTGGGTCTGCCATAGGTTGGTGGGGAGGGTGTTCCAGGTCTTGGCGGAGAGGTGGGAGAAAGATCTGCCGCCGGCAGTCGTTATTCGGATGCGGGGACTGTGGCGAGGGCGAGGCAGGTGGAGCGGAGCTGGTGGGTGGGGGTGTAGAAGCTGAGTCTTCTAAAGGTATGCTGGGCCAGTGTTTTGGAGAGCTTTGTGTGCGTGGATGAGGAGCTTGAAGGTTACTCTCTTGCTGACGGGGAGCCAGTGCAGGTCTCTCAGGTGGGGTGTGATGTGGCAGCGGCGGGGGATGTCGAGGATCAGACGTGCCGAGGAGTTCTGGATGCGTTGCAGTCGTCTCAGGAGTGTGGCCGATGTTTCTGCGTAAAGGGCGTTTCCGTAGTCCAGCCTGCTGGTGACGAAGGCCTGGGTGACGGTTTCGGTGGAGATCCACTTGATAATCCTGCAGAGCATTCGGACGGTGTTGAAGCAGGATGAGGAGATGGCGTTGACCTGCTTAGTCATGGAGAGGGCGGAGTCGAGAACGACCCCTAGGTTGCGTGCGTCGTCGGTGGGTGTTGGGGCTGTTTCTAGCGTTGTCGGTCACCCTGAGTTGCCAGGCTGAAGGGGTGGAGCCGAGGATAAGGACTTCTGTCTTGTCCGAGTTCACCTTCAGTTGGCTGTTCCTCATCCATTTGGCGACAGCCTTCATTCCATCGTGGAGGTTGGTTTTGGCGGTGTGAGGGTCTTTGGTGAGGGAGAGGATCAGCTGGGTGTCGTCGGCGTAGGAGATGATGTTGAGGTCGTGCTGTCGGGTGACGCGGGTGAGGGGTTCGATGTAGATGTTAACCAATGTCGGGCTGAGGGAAGAGCCCTGGGGTACCCTACAGATGATCTCTGTGGCGTTGGAGCGGAAGGAGGGGAGGCAGACGCTCTGTGTTTTGCCGGAGAGTAAGGTTGTGGTCCAGTCCAGGGCCTTCCCTCGGATTTTGGCGTCATATAGGCGTGTTCGTAGTGTGTGGTGGCAGACCTTGTCGAAGGCGGCTGATAGGTCCAGGAGGATGAGGGGCCGCTGTTTCTCCGTTGTCAAGCGGTGTTCTTATGTCGTCGGTGGTCGCAATGACGGTGGTTTTGGTGCTGTGGTTGCTGCGGAACCGGACTGTAACTGGTCCAGCATGCTGTTCTCCTCTAGGTAGTGGGTCAGTTGTTTGTTGACGATTTTCTCGGTGACCTTCGCCGGGAACGGAAGTAGGGATATGGGTCGGAAGTTCTTGAGGTCCTTGGGGTCCGCCTTGGATTTCGTGAGTAAGGTGTTGCTCTCTGCGTGCTTCCAGCTTTCTGGGAAGGTTGCTGTCTCGAAGGAGATGTTGATTACTTTCTGGAGATGGGGTGCGATGGCTGTGCAGGCTTTATTGAAGAAGTGGTGAGGGCACGGGTCCCAACGGTGATCCGGAGTGTATGGTGTTCATGATCTCGCTGGTGTCCTCGTTGTTGATGCTGGTCCAGGAGAGCAGGCGGTTGGTGCAGGTGGTGGTTGTGGGGGCGATGGCTGTCGGGGTGATCGTGGTATTGAAGCTTTTGTGGATGTTGGCGATCTTACGGTTGAATAAAGTGGCCAGTGAGTCCCACAGGTCTTGCAAGGGCGGGATGTCGTTGGTATTGGAGCTGGGGTTGGAGAGTTCCTTCACAATGTTGAAGAGCTCTTTGCTGTGGTGTGCGTTATCTAGCCGGTCTTTGAATGAGGCCCTCTTGGCGACTCTGATGAGTTGATGGTGTCTGCGGGTAGCGTTCTTGTGGGCTGCGTGGCTGTCCGGTGTTCGTTCGCGGAGCCAGTTCTTCTCCAGTTTTTGGCATGTTCGCTTGGAGGCCTGGAGGTCCTGGTGTGGCTGTTGGAGGGTGTCTTGAGTGGGGCGAGGGTGTTGGCCTAGTCGTTGATCCATTTTCTGAGGTTGCGGGTGGCGGTGTCCCGGTCGGTGGGGTCGGTGGGTGGGGTCTGGGCGAGGGTTGTGGTTAGTTGGTCTGCGATGACTTTGCTCCAGCAGAGTCAAGGCATCTGTTGGGTGCGGTGGTGCGTGGTGGGCTTCCTGAGGGTGAAGTGGATGCAGTGGAGGTCGGTCCAGTGGGGTTTGGTGGTGTGGTTGAAGGTGACGTGGGGGCTTGCGGTGAAAATGGGGTCGAGTGTGTGGCCGGCGACGTGGTTGGGTGTTGTCACGAGCTGTCTGAGTCCGAGGTTGTTAATCGGGGTGGTGGAGTTGGTGTCGTGGTTGTTCTCGAGGTGGAAGTTCAGGTCCCGAGGGGATGTAGTCCGTGGAGGCGAGGGCGTGAGTGCTGACTAAGTCGGCGATGGAGTCGCTGAACTGTGGTCGGGGTCCGGGGGTCTTGCCTTTGATGTGCCAGCAGCACGACTGCACAGTGGTCTGCATTTGTAGGGGAGGGGAGGGATGCTCAGGTGGGAGGCGGAAAAACGGGCGGGAGAACGGGCGCAAGGAGAGGGGAGGGGCCGGGTGAACAGAGGCGGGAAGCGAGGGCTGTGGACAGCGAGGGGGCCAGAAACCAGGGGGAGACAAAAGGGGGTCAAGAAAGTGGCAGAAATAAGGCAAGAAGCAGTCATGCGTGGAATCAGGAAAAATACAGGGCACACAATAATAGTCTGAAAAATACAATACAAATCAGAACAAATAATTTAGCAGTAGCTCACAGCAGCCTCGAACCCACAAGGCTGGGGGACCAGGGGCAGCAGCAGATCGCAGGAGCTGTCGGGGGGGATGGGGGCATGGGGGGAGTGCGGGCCTGTGACCGAGGTCAAGGTCTGATGCCCTGCTACAGGGATCTTTACATAAATGCACATAGTGGGGTGTCTAGAGAACTGTGGGTCATTCAACGCAGTGGTTCTTAACCTTTTAACTTCTGAGGACCCTCACTTATTACTGGAAATCGGGGAACCCCACTGAAGTCTTACTGGAATTCGGGGACCCCCACTGAGTCAAGTTCAAGTTTAACTTTATTTGGTTAGATTAAAACCATCAAAGTACACAACACAGAACATTCTAATGCAATCAATTCAATATTACTGTGACGCGGTGGAGAAGCAGACCAGGACTATCAGAGGTGGTTTTACTCGTCAGGGTTTATTACAGTCACAACCAACTCAAATTAAGTCAATGGCTCACTCTGATGTAGAGACACAAAGTCCAGCAAAAAGAAACACAAAGCAAAGGATTCTGGTTGTTGTAGGTTGTCACCCTCTATTTCGAGTCTTCTGCCGCAAGACCTCTTCTGTAGTTGAGGAGTGTTACGCTTGTGCAGGTTTCAGGAAAGAAAACAAAACAACAAGAACAAGCGTAAGGTAGAGTCCAATACGGGGTATGGCGCAGGAAGCCGGGTAAGTGAGGGGGGGTAGCACCGAACCTTCACCAGTGAGCTTGTGATGTCTGCAAACTAGCGTCTTACGCGCCGTTACGCCACTTAACTACTGGGTTCCTCGACACCTCTCCCCTTTCCCTCCTCCGTCCCGCGACCCCAAGGAAGATGAAGATGACCCCGTACCTTGTGCAGCCACGACCCCCGGTGGCCGTGGCTGGCTTGCTCGCGTTGCCAGGTGGGGTCTGGCTGCCCGTCTGTTCCGGTCCTCACTCCTCCGATGCCGTCTGCTTCCTCCGGTGGTGTCGAACTTTCCAGGTCCTCGACTCCTGTTCCTGTCCTCCACGGCGGTATGAGGAACGTCTTCACCAGTGTCTCCTCCTCGCTCGTTTTCTGCCGCGGTCCTCGAACGCCCATAGCTCTCCGCCTCTTCCGTGAAGTAGCTGCTCTCTGGACTCCGTCACCTGGTATGCCGAAGGGGAGTCCTTAAAGGGCCAGTCTTCTCCATGCCCGGTCTGAAAACACATAAGGCAAGACGGGGATAGAAAAGGTGGAAACTGTCCCGAAATATCGTCCAGTGATTGCACTTCCTCACACACCCCCACACCAGATTGTTCACGATCGGGGAACAAAAGAAGACGAGACAGAAAATCGGCATTCCCATTGTCCTCACCCTTCCGATGGAGGACCGTGAAAGAGTAAGGCTGCAGGGAAAGGAACCACCTAAGGACTCGGGGATTGTTTCCCTTATTTCGACTCATCCAGAGGAGAGGGGCATGATCAGTGAACAGTTGGAAATGAGCACCTTCCAGATACTATTTTAGTTTCTCTACTGCCCACTTGATAGCCAGGCACTCTTTTTCTATGATAGGGTATCGTTGCTCCTGGGGAAACAGTTTGCGGCTTATGAAGACCACGGGATGCTCTATGCCCTCTGGGGAGGTTTGAGACAGGACAGCCCCCAACCCGTTTTCAGACGCGTGTGTATGTAATAAAAAGGGTTTGGAAAAATCAGGAGAGCGGAGAACTGGGGCTGAGGTGATTGCCGTTTTGAGGTCTGCAAAAGCTTGTCTTGCTCTGGGGTTAGACTGTTGGATGTCCTTATTCGTCACAAGTTTCTGCAGCAAGTCAGTTAGAGGTGTAGCTAACTCAGAATATTGAGGTATGAAGCGTCTATAATAACCAAGAAGCCCAAGGAATGCCCTCACTTCTTTTTTTGTTGATGGAAACGGGGCTTCCACTATAGCTTTTACTTTCTCTGACTGCGGTTCAATGCAACCATTTCCTAGCAGGTAACCCAGGTATTTGACTTTCCTAAAGCCAGCTCTTGATTTTTTTGCATTAATATGCAACTAAGCTTTCTCTAGAGCTGTGAGCACCTGTCTGACATGTTGTAAATGTGTTTCCCAATGAGGGCTGAATATGACAATATCGTCGAGGTAGGCTGAGGAGTAGGACTGATGGTGTCGCAGTACCTCATTCATTAGCCTCTGGAACGTGGCTGGTGCCCCATGTCAGCCAAATGGTAAGACCGTAAACTCGTACAGACCACTGGGTGTAACAAAGGCTGTTTTTTCCTGGTCTTCTTTTTTTAGGGGCACCTGTCAATATCCCTTTGTAAGATCAATGGTAGTAATGTACTGGGCCTCTCCTAGCTTTTCTATGAGTTCGTCAACTCGTGGAATAGAATATGCATCACACTTTGATATCGTATTAACAGCCCTAAAGTCAATGCAAAAACGGACTGATCCGTCCGGCTTTGGTACAAGCACTATAGGGGAGGACCACTCGCTTGTTGACGATTTTATGACCCCCAACTGCAACACGCTTTCTACCTCTTGTGTCTTCTTGCAGCTGGAAATTACTACGGCTTTTGTTTTACTATCTTCCCTGGTTCTGTGTGTATAGCATGTTCTGCCATTCTGGTTTTTCCGGGGAAATCAGAAAAGATTGATACAAAAGGAGTCAGAGTGTCATGAAGACCCTTATTTTGTTCCATAGTCAAGTCTAGGTTTATGACCAATTGTTGTAGGGTGGTCATAGGTTGTGGAAGTTGGTCGACTTTCTGTACATCCTGGGGAGGGGGACCCAACCATTTTTTGAGAAGGTGTATGTGATAAAATTGAACCCTTCTGGGTGCTATCCTTACCTTATAAGAGGTTAGGCCCACTTTTTCTACGACTTTGTAAGGTCCCTGCCAGTTTGCCTTGGTTTTCCCTATAGCTGATGGTATGAGCACTAAAACCCAATCGTCGACAGAGAGCTGTCGCTACTTCTTGCCCTTGTTGTACACCAATTGCTGTTTCACCTGGGCCTTTTCCAAATTAGAGTCTGCGAACTCTCTAAGTTTGTGTAACCGCGACCGAAGTCCATTGGTATACTCAAGCCAGGATTTAGTTTCCTCTTCCTTCTCTTGTTCCCAAACCTCCTTGGTGATCTCTAAAAGACTCCGAGGCTCTCTGCCATACAAAAGCTGAAATGGAGAGCAGCCCAAGCTAGTCTGAACTTGGCTTCTCACTACGTATAAGGCCAACGGGAGTAACATGTCCCACTCCTTTCCTTCCACGGACAGGAGTTTCTTTAACGTGAGCTTCAACGTGGCGTTATATCTTTCACATAAACCATCCGTATGGGGATGGTATACAGACGTCTTAATGTGAGAGATGTCCAGAGTTTTGCATATCTGATTCATCAATTTTGAAACAAAGGGGGTCCCTTGATCGGTCAGGATTTCTCGAGGGAACCCTACTCTGGAAAACAGTTCCAACAACTTCTCTGAAATGCTTTGAGTTGTGGGGGCTCGTAAAGGAAAAGCTTTTGGATATCTCGTTGCGTAGTCTACCACAACCAGTGCGTATACATGACCTCTCTTTGTACGTGGAAGTGGCCCAATGAGGTCCATCCCCACTCTTTCGAATGGGTTACCTACAATTGGGAGAGGCTGTAAAGGAACTGGAGGTGGTCTGTAAGGGTTCCTCCTTTGACAAATCTCACACTCCTTACAGAACCGTGTGACATGAGCAAAAATGCCAGGCCAATAAAAATGTTGTAACAACATTTGGATGGTTTTTTGGGCACCTCTATGACCTGCAAGTAAGTGTGAATGGGCAAAGAAAAGGACTTGTTCGCGAAAGGCTTGGGGAACAACCAATTGTGCTGAGTCTCCTTGTTTCCCTACTCTATACAGGAGTTCGTTTTGTATGAAAAAGCAAGGGTAAGAGTCCGGGCCTACCTGCGGGTTTTGTTGTGCTTGTTCCAAGGCATACGTCAATGTTGGTTCATTTTTTTGGGCATATCTAAAGCTTTTATCAATCAACCAAGGGGCTTGCGTTAACAAGGAAGGCTGAGGTGGGTCAGCGGAACTGGCTTTATGTAGTTTTTCTTCCATTAGAGTCACAAAGGAAGGATTATCCTGTCCTATGATCATTTGCTCTGGTAAGGTAGGGACAACCCCAACGCGTACCTCCATGGTTTGACCTGTATGAAGGGTTACAGGAAGGTCAATTAGGGGGTACACCTTGACATCCCCATGAACACACCTTATGGGTACTGTCTCTCTTAACTTGTTGCTATAGGGACCTACTATTGACTTGAGTACCACTGATTGTTTACACCCTGAATCAAGTAAGGCTTTTACAGGTACCCCTCTCACAGTGACACTTACATGGAAGCTAAGTCCTAACTGCAGAATATAAGATGGAACGTGGAATACAACCAATGTCCATAGGTTCCTCCTGGGGCTTTTTCCTCGGACAATTCCTGGCAATGTGTCCCCACTCTCCGCATTCGAAGCACTGTGGGTTGCGTAAAGGAGGAGGGTCCAGTTTGATCGGTCTTGGTTTTATGGTTTCAAAAGATGGCTTTGCAGGTTTTTTTTCTATTTTCCCTGGCACAGTTATGGGTTTTGTTGCTTTGTCATTGTCCCATGGTAAGGCTCGGGGTTGGGCCCTGTAAAACGTGGTAGCCATTTCTACATCCTGTTCTGGACTGAGCTGCTTGTGTTGTTTAAGCCACCTCTGGATGGGATACGGAAGAGCCTCCAAAAACTGTTCGAGGTAAATCATGGCCATTATATCCTCTTTAGACTTAGTTTGGGGTTTCAGCCACTTATCAGCGGCAGCCTTTAATTTGAAATGCAAGGTTTTTGGATTATCTGCAGGGGAACCTTGTTCTTTCCTGAATTTTAGTCTATAGGCCTCCGCATCCATCCCCATATGGTCTAGTATCAGTTCCATTATTTCCGAGTATGGTGTATTTCCGTTTGGATTGGCCACTTGGTATGCAGCCTGGGCCTCCCCTGTAAGGAGAGGGGCTAGAAAGAAAGGCCATTTAATTTCAGGCCAGCCTGACGCTCTCGCTGCCCTCTCAAAATTGAGAAGGAAGGCGTCGGGGTCCTCTCCTGTGACTTACTTTTGTAAGGAGACATTCGGACCTGTTCCTGCTCGTATTTGCAGTTGAGTTGTTAACTCCCTACGGTCATCCGCAACCTGTAACATTTGTTCGGCGTGGTTAGCAAGACTGTCTTTCATTAGGTCCCGGTCGGCCTGGGCTGAAGTCATTTGTTTTTCTACGGCCCATTCAAGCTTCTCCTGACCCCGTATCAATTGTTGAATGAGATTCTCCATGATGAGGCGACAAGATCCCACTTCTGACACCACGTGTGACGCGGTGGAGAAGCAGACCAGGACTATCAGTAGTGGTTTTACTCGTCAGGGTTTAATACAGTCACAACCAACTCAAATTAAGTCAATGGCTCACTCCGATGTAGAGACACAAAGTCCAGCAAAAAGAAACACAAAGCAAAGGATTCTGGTTGTTGTAGTTTGTCACCCTCTATTTCGAGTCTTCTGCCGCAAGACCTCTTCTGTAGTTGAGGAGTGTTACGCTTGTGCAGGTTTCGGGAAAGAAAACAAAACAACAAGAACAAGTGTAAGGTAGAGTCCAATACGGGGTATGGCGCAGGAAGCTGGGTAAGTGAGGGGGGTAGCACCGAACCTTCACCAGTGAGCTTGTGATGTCTGCAAACTAGCGTCTTACGCGCCAATACGCCACTTAACTACTGGGTTCCTCGACACCTCACCCCTTTCCCTCCTCCGTCCCGCGACCCCAAGGAAGATGAAGATGACCCCGTACCTTGTGCAGCCACGACCCCCGGTGGCCGTGGCTGGCTTGCTCGCGTTGCCAGGTGGGGTCTGTTCCGGTCCTCACTCCTCCGATGCCGTCTGCTTCCTCCGGTGGTGTCGAACTTTCCAGGTCCTCGACTCCTGTTCCTGTCCTCCACGGCGGTATGAGGAACGTCTTCACCAGTGTCTCCTCCTCGCTCGTTTTCTGCCGCGGTCCTCGAGAACGCCCATAGCTCTCCGCCTCTTCCGTGAAGTAGCTGCTCTCTGGACTCCGTCACCTGGTATGCCGAAGGGGAGTCCTTAAAGGGCCAGTCTTCTCCATGCCCGGTCTGAAAACACATAAGGGAAAACGGGGATAGTAAAGGTGGAAACTGTCCCAAAATATCGTCCAGTGATTGCACTTCCTCACAATTACATAAGTTATTATTCCAAATTTCATAGTACAGCACAATTTGTAAAAACCATCATATACAACGCAATCCTAAAACACAATCGGTCCTAAGTGAATAAATACATAATAAATCTACAGTTATCAAAAATATCTGCTAGTTACGTGATATACTATTAAAAAACACTTAATATTAAATAAATAACTTCATTTAAAACATGATCCCATCTATGATATCATCAGCCTATTCCTGCATCTAATAGCGACTGTTATGTAGCTGCAACCCCAAAGCACACCACGGGCGATGCCAGCATTTGTAAGTATGCTAGCGCTGGTCTGACTTTCTCAAAATGTTGGCCTTTTAGGAGGGGGATAATAAATTTCATACGTAGCGAGACGTAGAACCCACAGAAAAATTTTCATGTGAAGAATATTTTGTTCTGAGAAGTTGTCACAAGGACAGGGTCTAAACAAACCTACTTTAAAAAACCCTTTCGGAAAGGCCAGTAGCCAGGGAACCATGTTATGCTTAAATCTAACTAGGACAAACTAGTGATAAGGCCTATTTATATATGTTAGATATGCAACTGTCTACTTATGCTCAGTGTGACGAAACTTCTCACTGTGGATTTAGCTAGTTCCCTTTCCTCCCTAAACAGCATAGATCTGTCCGAAAACTGCCGCTTCAAGTCTCTAATCGCTGGTTTGCCCAGAGCTCTTGGGCTCAGAATAGCTCAGGACAACCGAGAGAAGCCATTTGAGACTTGATATAACGAACCCAAGGTATATCTAGGCCCTTGTCTAGCGAGATGCAGTCTTGTATGATCAGCTGATTTAAATTGGGCGACGGTTGGGCCCAGATTCTCAGCCAGCACATTATAGGGGCAACCGCAATCTGATCTGATATGAAGCCAGATCCAAGAGCCTCATGGATGTTAAAAACAGGGGTAGAGGCCGGGACCGACAGTAATTTACGAAAAAACCCATTTTCAACCGCCTGGATTTCACCCGTCTCTAAGTAACCCCATAGGTCACTCCCATAAGTCACAATTGGAAGACACTTGGCATTGTACATTTTCAAAAGTGCGGGGAGAGGTTTCGAACCAATTCTTTTTGCAAATTCCACAATGTCCCCCGAGGCTCGGGCTAAGGTATTCCCTTTATGGGTAACCCACGAGCGTCTGTCGTCAAAAAGAACCCCCAGATGAGGGAAACCGGGGACCTTTGTTAATTCCATATTCTTACAATAGAATTTAGCCTTCCTTGCTCTACCAGAGCCAATGGACATAGAATGGGGCTTTTTAAAATTTTTGAGTCCTAGTTGGAAGACGGGGACCCTGGCTAAGCATTTTCAATGATTTGAATGCATACGATACATACTAAATACATAAACATGCATTCAACAAACAAATACACACGTCTAACCACGGGTGTTCCAACTACGCAAGTGCAACCAATTTTGCCTTAACCACGCATATGCCTAAACCAATCATATGCGTAGTTTAGGCAGTGCATGGTCAAGCTGCTGCAGGGACGGAAAACCGTGAAGACAGAAGACATTGTAGTCAGGTGAGTGGGGCTGGGGGGGTCAGGGGAGTTTTCAGGGCAGTGGAAGGGTTTGGGGTAGTTTAAAGCAAATTGTGGGGAAGGGTCAGGTAGTGTAAGTAAAGAGGCAGGGTTTTACAGGGGCGCTAGAGAGCCCGGCTGCAAGATGGCCACCACCATGTGAGGCTCTGCATGATAGACGTATAATCCCCTATTAATCCTCCGCTTTGGGCACTCATCGAGTTGTGGTAAATAAATATATAATACCTCTCTTTTTGACTAGACATATATCATAACAGATAGCTCAATAAATAAGAGTCAAGATTCGAGGTAGTAGGAGTTTCGCAGGTTTATTACAGCATAAAGGACAGGAACAGGACAACCTGCATAGGAATAGGATGACAGGGCCCAGCAGCTGCTGGGGCTGGGTCTGGGATGAGCGTGCTGACTTTTAATAACAATACATGAGCATATATACATAACGCAAACACATAGCATTACATTGCAGTAGGCGTAGCAGTGGGTGGAGCAGAAGGCGTGACGCGTAGCAGTCGCGAAAGATAAGGGCGAAAGTAGGTGTAACTGGGCGTATACATAGACATGTGATGCAAACGTAACAGAATATGTCATGAATGGGGCGGAAACCATGGAGGGGGCTACCTAAGGAGCCGGGACCTCTAACCTGATGGTGCGCGCAAACTAGCAATGACGTATCACTAGGAGAAGCTGGGGGCTATGAACTCTGTGCTAGGAGCAGAGACTGAAGTCTGGAGAGTCAGGGCGACATGTACCTAAACAGTATCTAGTATCTGATGTTTAGAGAACATGTTGATATAAACTAGAAGTTAGGAGAGGAAAGGCTAACTTAATTCTAAGACTGGACCATGCATTATTCTACATGTAGTGCGTGATGAAGAATATTAAATGACCATTGAATGCAGTATTTCTCTAACGTGGAGACGTGAAGGCTAGACAATGACGGAAACTATTGATGCAGTTCAGTAGCTTAGGAATGCAGAGAAGGAGGACTGAACTGATAACTGGAACTATAACATATTCTTGGCAGACTCAGAGACTGAGCCAGGCTGGGCCGGGCACTGCGAGGCAGGAAGTAAGTGAAGGGTCGAGGATACAGGTGGGGGCTGTATCGCTCCTCAGCGAGGCTTCAGGAGACAGGAGCTGAATCTGGTGTCCAGGCCCTTTTGAGGCCTAGAAACGGGGACTTTACAATAGAATAACGTGCACACTGAGAAACGTGGCAACGTAGCTTTACATAGGCCTGATATTCGTAGTATTCACGAGAACTGGAAACTGGCATACTAGAGGTGGACACAACTGTAATTGCGTCATTAATCGAACATGGGGAATGCATATGCATATTTAATCATGCACACATAACATATGATGGATGACACGTAGGGACACAGAACATGGCAAAATTTACTTTTCCACATTCCCTCCTTGTCACTACGTTTCCATCAGGAAACATCAATTTTCATGATACCGTCTATCATTTCATACAGTATCATTTGCTCGTCTCGAATTATCCTGGAACGGGATTTAGAACGGGGCTTGGGACTAGGAATACAAGAGGTAGCACAAATGCCACAAATCGCAGGGCCACATTGTATACAGAGGCAGCAGCTGAATATGATTGCTACTGCAATACCTAGAAAGGACAATATTTTCCATCCCCATGCGGAAATTATATTCCAGAACCAACCGGACCATGTCCAGGTGCCTGGATCCTGGTGTATCAGATGGGCAATTTTATGGAGTCTGGTTATAGCTGAATAAACAGACGGCGCGTTATTTGGAATGAAAATGCAGCAACTAGATCCGATGACTCTACAGGCCCCGCCCCTATCGGCCAGTATGACGTCAAGGACGAGACGATTTTGCAAAACGACAAATCTCATAGCAGATTGCTCTTCAGTTAAGTTACCTAGAGCAGAGGCAGTCTCATTTACTACAGCTTCAAGGGTTCTGGTTAACCTACGGATCAGTTTACTATTCTGGATAGGTCCTATAAAGAAAAAGAAACCTCTGTTGAAATCTGTATACTGTTCTAGAGCAGTTTCAGTATAATCGACAATTGGGGACTCCCTTCTATGTCTAATGTGTACTAGATGTGTGTTTCTATGATAATCAGGTGGGGCTAGGAAAACTGGTGGCAGTAGGAAGGCAATGTAACAGGTTCCCTCCCAATCGAGGGGTAGACGAACATATGCGGTTTGACCACAAATAAAATAAGAATGACGTGAAGCTTTGAAAATAGATTTCCCACTGTCACTATACTTGACAATAGTAGTACAATCACTATGTCCTACGTGTATGGAACCCTTATTTCGGACACATAATTCGCCTTTGACTGGTAGTACTGAAATAGCAGGTAAGTCTGGAGTAGTATCAGACTGAACATTCAGGACCATGAAATTCGACGAATAATTACCTAAATTATACACTTCATTTTCTAGATCTAAACCTGTTCTGTGGGGAAGACCTTGCTTGTCTGGAAAACATGTACTGTTAAGAAAAGACATATCTGTTGAGGATGACGTTAACGTGGACCATGCTCCACACGAACCATTATGTGAGAATGGATAAGGAAAAAGTGGCAGAACTCCCTTCGGTGTCTGGAAAGGGGGGAGTCGACCACACACCCAACAATTAGTGGCATTGCTGGTCTGGTGTGAGTAATGTAACATGCGGATAAATGAGTTATTTCGCATAGCGAGGCGGTAAGAGAGTTCATGAGGAGGCAGATCACTAAACGTGTGCTCTACTGTAGCATTAGCAGACTTATTTACATGAAGAACTGGGAAATACAAGTAGAATGCATAACTCGTGCAGGAAATCATAATGCTGAGAAACAATATGAAACATAGAAAAACGATACATCGGATTGAGTTTTGACTAACTCTCTCACTATGGGGGTCTATTTTATACATGTCAGAAACAGTCTAACCGTTTCACCTAGGGGAGGACTTAGACAATCAAACTGACTGACTTATTTTACTAGACCGGAGTTTTAGCTTGTACTCCTGTTGCGGAGTTTTCTCTAACAGGGGAGGGGTTGTAGCAATGTCTTTTGCGGGACAGTCCTTGAGAACAATATTTTGGCAATCCTTCAAATCCTGGGAAATGTTCTTTAAGACGGGTTTCAGTCCATTAAAAAGTTTGACATGAGAAAGGTGTACCCAGCCTTTGCGTCCTTCCAACTTCACGGCTGTACGGGTGGTGAGGAGGACCTGTCGGGGCTCTTTCCAACGAGGCTCCAGCGGACTTGATCTGTCAAAGTTGCGGACCATCACCATGGATCCTGGAACGATTTCATGCGGTGCCACCTCGGTATTGTCTGGAAATGCGGCAGCAACCTGTGAACGACATGAGTTGAGGGCAGACATCAAGGAAGCTAGGTAATCTGTCAGCATATTACTTGAAACATCGGTAATACTTCGGGGTCTAGAAGTACCCCACATGTTAGGGGGGCGGCCGAAAACGACCTCATACGGGGACAGACCTGATCTGGAATGTGCGACCATGCGCATATAAAATAAAGCGACTGGTAGAGCTACTAGCCAGTCCACACCTTTTTCTTTACACACTTTTGCAATACGGATTTTCAGGGTCTGGTTATGTCTCTCTACGAGACCGGCTGCTTCAGGATGGCGTACACAATGAAACTTCCACTGGTACCCTAATAACAGGGAGACATGCTTCATGAGTTCAGATGAGAATGGCTGGCCGTTGTCAGAATATATGACTCTAGGGAGTCCATAACGGGGGAAGAACTCACGAACCAACTGCTTGGCAGTGGTCGCGGCTGTGTAATCTGGGACTGGATATGCTTCTGTCCACCTGGACAAAGCGCATACAACTACAAGGACATACTTGAAACCTCGACATCGCTCCATCTGAATATAATCCATCTGGAGGACTTCAAAAGGGTGGTCAGGGGGCTGGAATCCACCTTGTTCCACCGGGACACTTTTACCTGGATTAAACTGACAACATATCATACAGGTACGGACTTTCTGCTTGGCTGCAGCTCGTAAATGCTTGTTGAACCAAATGTTCTGGATACTGTCTAACATAGCTTTTTCTCCTAAATGTGCTGGACTATGTGCGGTATTAATAGTGACTTGAACCATAGAGTCGGGGAGAAACCATGTGGCTCTACCCTTCGTTAACCATCCTTGATCTGTCTGGACCCCTCCTTGTTCGGACCATTTCTTGATTTCTTCGGGAGTAGCATGTAACTGGATATCTATGACATCTTGTGTAGGGTCCTTAACTGTCATACATGTAGTCGGATCTGGAGTGTGTGTCTGTGTCGGATTAACTTGAATGTCTGGAGTCTGTGCTGTAAGCTTGGCTGTGCGATCTGCTAGATCGTTACCTTGAGAAATAATGTCAGTAACTTTCGTATGTGCTTTGCACTTCATGATAGCAATAGATGTCGGCAAGTGTATGGCATCTAACAGAGCTTGAATAAGGAGACCATGCTGAATCTTGGTTCCATGAGAAGTCATGAAACCTCTCTCCTGCCAGAGCACTCCGAAGTCGTGTACAACTCCAAATGCGTAGCGTGAATCTGTGTAAACATTAACTCTCTGGTTCTTGGCATATATACAGGCTTGTGTCAGAGCAACTAGCTCTGCTGCTTGAGCGGACAGGGTATCAATACGGTGTGTTTCAATAACTTCAGTGTCAGTAGTCACTGCATACGCGGCGACTAGTTCTCCTGTACTTGTTCTCATACATGAACCATCCACATAAAGTGTCAGGTCGGGGTCTGGTAACGGAGTATCTGTCAGATCTTGTCTTGGCTTTGTCGTAATGTTAACTACTTCCACGCAATCATGTGTGGCTGGATTTGAATTAACTGATGGTAACAATGTAGCAGGATTTAGGATGTTGCAGCGTCTGATTTCTATGTGTGGCTGGAACAGTGTCAATTCATAACCTGTTAAACGTGCAATTGTCAAGTGCTGAGTTTGTGTTCGGTTTAAAAGAACTTCCACGGAATGTGGAACTTGTACTGTCCAGGTATGTCCTAAGACTATGGAATCACTTTGTCTGATAGCTAGTGCTGTGGCTGCAACTGACTTGAGGCACGCAGGCAGAGCCTGGGCTACAGGATCTAGTGTGCTCGAAAAATAAGCACAAGGCTTGTATTGTCCTGCTTGATCTTGTGTGAGAACAGATAATGCTGTACCTTCACGTTCAGTAACGAAAAGTGTAAAAGGCTTACTGTAGTTCGGTGTTGCTAGAACTGGTGCTTGGCATAGGGCTTTCTTTAACTCATTGAAACTAAGTGTATGTTCAGATGTCCAAGGGAGGACAGTCGATACGGCTGCCTCCTGTGTCGTTAACTGTATCAGTGGTTTGGCTAGAAATGCATACTGGGGAATCCATTGTCTGCAATAAGAAGTAAGGCCGATAAAAGCACGTACCTCCTTCTGGGTCTTGGGCTGAGGAAGACTCGCTATTAACTGGATACGGTCTGGTGTCAACTGCCTACCCCTCTTGGACAGCAAGTGTCCTAAGTAGACCACTTGCTGGACACAGAATTGAAGCTTAGAAGGGGACACCTTGTGCCCCATCTCGGCTAGGAAATACAAGACTGTAAGAGATGCTTGCTCGCAAGCACGTTCAGAACGGGCTGTGATCAGTAGATCATCGACATACTGGAGCAGGGCAGTGTCAGTTGGCATGTGAATGTTGTCTAGTTGTCTCTTGAGTGCTTGACTGTAAATACTAGGACTTTCTGTGAAACCTTGAGGAGCTCGTGTAAACATATAGCTCCTTCCATTTAAACAAAATCCGAAAAGGAACTGGCTGTCTGGATGAATAGGAACACTGAAAAATGCGTTCTTGAGGTCTATGACAGTGAAGAACGTGGCTTCGGAATCAATGGCTGTTAATAGGGAAGAGATGTCTGGGACAACTGGGTACTGCGGAATAATACATTTATTAAGCTCTCGTAGGTCAATCACTAATCGATATACTGGGGGTGCATTTGGATCAGTACGTTTCATGACTGGAATGATCGGAGAATTACATACATTGGAGTCAGTTTCTACAACCACTCCTTGAGCAATAAGCTCGTCAATAATTTTGGATAAGGCTGCTACAGCCTCAGGTGGCAATCTGTACTGTCTGATTCGTGGTAACACTACACCTGGCTTGAGAGTCACACGATAGGGTGTGATTTGCATGTAACCTACATCAGTTGGACCTTGCGCCCATAAGTGCTGCGGAACATTAGACAGTCTTGAATCAAAATCTCGTAATACATAGTGACCCTTGAAGTCACGTAGGAACAATCGTATTCCCTCTGGGGAACAGCATATAACTGCACCTAACTCTTTCAGTGTCTTAATGCCTAATAGATTTTCTGGACATGACTTAGTAAGTAACAGATCAGTAGTACGGGACAATGGACCTACTTCTAGAGTAACTGGCTTTGAAATCTCATTTACGATAGGTTTTCCTGAAAATCCAAGGGAAACATTTCTTGAGCCTGAGAGCGGAGCCCCTGGAACTTCGGCGTGACTAATTGTGGTCCTACTTGCCCCTGTATCGATCAAAAACTTTCTGTCTTTCCCTAATACTTGACTGTGAACATAGGGACCTTCTTGATCTACAGGTATCTCGATGAGAGGCAAGCCTACCTCCCTCTCTAGGCTGTCTCATGAATACTGCTGGTACTCTGGATACTCAGACTGTGCATACTGGTACATCTGCGATGTAACGTGCTGTGTTGCAGCAATAGGCTGCGGTGCGGTAACTGTCTGTGGTGCATTCTGTGGCTGAGGAATCTGTGAAACTTGTTCTTGTCTAGGCGGACGTGGTCTTTCTTTAGTCTTACCAGTAGCTATGTTGTGTTTCAGAACTGCACACTCATTTATAAAATGACCTGGCTGTTTACAATAATTGCAATTCCCTTTAACGGGAGCTGCAGGATGACTGGCTTGATTCGGACCCCTCTTCTGACTGTCTTGAGGAACAGATTGTGCAACTAGTACTTTCATTTTCGTATCTTTCATACGTTTTCTCTCGTGTTCTTGCTCTTCTCTGATTCTATTCTGGTGGTATTGAAGCATCTGCAACATCTGGGACGGGGTATTAGCTTGCCAGGTACTTTCGACTTTCAAAACTCGATTTTTAATTTGTGGGCTTGAATTCTCGACTAATTTAGTAACAAAAAGGTGAGGGTATGACTCACTACTTGTCTTGAGGCCACTGTTGATGCTAAAACATTTTTCAAATCTAGAATAAAAATCACTAATATCCTCATCTTGCTTCTGTTTACAGGCTGAGATTGCATCCCAGTCTTCTTTTCTAGTTGTCAATAATCTGGGTAAAACTTGTATCAATAATTCTGGTAATTCTTTACATTTATCTCCAAGGCCGGTACCTGGTACTCGTGCCTTGTCTTCAGCTTCTAGAACTGCCCAATCGATCTTTTTCTCTCCCACCTCCCATTCTTTTTCCTTTAGCTTTTCATACACCCCTGCGGGCAACAGGACCTTTAACATTTTAATGATATATGGGTAAGTGTATTCTCCCATACGGAGCATGTCTTTTAATTCTCTATGGAACCCTGCTGGATCTTTGTCATGACAGGGAATTAATTTCTTCATCTCGAGGAGTTCCATCTTTGTTATTGGAGTGTATACAAACACTCGCTGCATTTCGCCACCCGTTCCTTTAACTGGGTGGACTTCTCGTAACGGATTCTGTCTCTCCATATAAAATGGTTTACTTTCTGGGGGTGAGGCATGAACAAAATGCGGGTTCAGAAACGTTCTATATTTGTGACGCTGTTCTAGAATGACACTAATTAAATCGGTACCTAGACCTTTCCATCTATACTGGAGTAACTCGTTCAGGACATCATGTAACGGACCTGGATCAGAGTGTTGACCCTCATATAAAGTAATGAGGTGCTGAATCATATACATACCCACCAGTCGTTGCTCGGCTGGGGGCAGTTTCAGAAACATTTGTGCCACTATTTCGTCTGGAAAAGTGGTAGAATCAGTAATCCATCGGACTGCTGATCGGGCTAGTTCTTGTTCATGCATGGTACTTAACTCACTGTAACCGATTCGTGATTTCAGAATGTGATCGGTAGCTTGAAACACTTGTTCTAGAGAACCTTGTTCTGGTGCTGGATGATGGAAAGTAGACTTGTGTTCTAGGCGTAAATGGCGATCTGGAAATCTAGATTTTCCTACATACGCTATTCTGGCGGGATTCTCGTCCTCTACCTCTTCAGTATCAGAGTTACTTTCTTTCTCGCTTACTTGTGCTGCTTTACGTTGTTCGTGTATCTTTATTATTTCTCTACGGATTTTCTTGTACATACTCTCCATAGCACCGACGGTCTTGTGCTTACCCTCGGCTATATTATCACTCCACCTTGTCAGGATTTTCATTTCGGCCGGATCTTTAGACGGGTAATCTTGTTCTCTTATTAGACAATTGATCAGAAATTTTAATATCATGAGCTGGATCTCGGCTTTCCTTTGAGACATGGCCTCGCTAATACTTTCTGGATCATCCCCTGTACGGATGAAACGATATATTCTGTCTAGATCTTCTTTCATATTCGGTAAGGTGACTAGATACTCGGCCACCTTTCTTACGCGGAATGAATATAAAACCATATTATCCTCGCCTGGGACTGGATCATAGCCGCATTCGGCAAGGGATTTTCTTATTTCTGCTACAGTCTGATGTCTGGGCGTACGCTGTGACGCTTGTGCATGTAATTCGGCTAACGTTAAACGCTTGTGTGGCGGCGGGGTTTGAGGAGTACCTCCCCCTGCGGCCCCTAAACTGGAGTCTAGGTCTACTGAGGCTCTTCGTCCTGGCAGAGTGGGAAATGGAAATGCAGGCTGGACTTGTATGACGGACTGGACCGGGGGTACCGTAACAGGTACTCCGGTGTCTGGAGGAGCGGGAAGTGCCTGATTTACAGGGACTGGTGGAGCGCGAACAGGATTTGCATATTCTGGGACTGTGTCGTCCAAATAGGACGAAATAAAAATATCAGCTGCGGTCTGTTTGTGACGTAGCTTGGTCGGAACTAATGGTGGCGGGAAATTACTGGATGCCTCTGGGGTCGCTTTTGGCAAGCCCTCGGCAAGGAGAGGATACATACCCCTAATAAGGGCATGCCTCTGTCTGTCTGACTGTTCGACTTTGACTTGTTCACCTATCTCGATTAGTTCTTTTTCTTGTGCTCGTTCTAAGGATTCTCTACTTAATTCTGACTTTCTGATTTCCTTTTCAGTTCTTTTATGAGCTTCTTTACGCCATAACTCGATGGCATCTTTCTGTGACTGTCTGGCTTTCTTTTTCCATAATGCCTCTTCTACTCGCATGATGCACTCGGCATCCCATGTACCCGATACGGGCCATCTATACTTTTCTTCTAACTGTTTGGTATACTCTACCCATAAATCTAGATACAATATGGCGCTTATGCCATGCTTCTGATACATAAAGTGACCTGGACTGTCCCTCGGCGGGACAGGAACTGCTTCTTCTAACAAACCCTTTCTAGTTTTTATCTGACGTAATCTCGAAAAGAGAGACATTGTAAACTTGAATCGGAACACAATACAATACACGAGAAACAATAACAATTTGGAGAACAATTCAGGCATACCACGACATTGGAAATACATTGAACAACATCATAACATAACAGTTCGGACAGAATATTACCTGGAATACTGAGAACAGAAACACAAGAATTTCTCGAGAACGGAACAGACTAGAGTTACTGGATGCACTGCTGAAACAGTACGGAACATACCGGTCCCGTAAAGGGACGCATCAAGACCCGTATCCACCTAGGTGAACACTTCGTTTGTGAGTCTGTGTACCACCAACCCACGGACCAGAGTCAATTTAGATTGACCCTGTCTAGATACTACCCCAGTAATGGTACTCACCGGGCAGCAAGAACGGAAAGCCTCGGATCGGACTGGACTGCTACGACGACGGACGACGAACTTCGGACTTCAGTTACGGGTGGACCTCCGGATACCTCGGACCTTGGACTCTTGGCTTGGGCTCTGGTCGGGACTCGCCGCGTTCCTCCACCGTCTCGTTTGGATGCTGGACCGCCTCCTCCGTCTCCTCCGTGGGCCTGAGGGATACTTGAAGCAGAAATATCTGCCGGTGCACAGAAGAGTTCCGTCACGACTGCAGAGGGTCAGGGGGTCGGCGTGGCTTCACCGACGCGTGGGGAAAGGGCAAGTCCCTATTCGGGCGCCATTATGTGGTAAATAAATATATAATACCTCTCTTTTTGACTAGACATATATCATAACAGATAGCTCAATAAATAAGAGTCAAGATTCGAGGTAGTAGGAGTTTCGCAGGTTTATTACAGCATAAAGGACAGGAACAGGACAACCTGCATAGGAATAGGATGACAGGGCCCAGCAGCTGCTGGGGCTGGGTCTGGGATGAGCGTGCTGACTTTTAATAACAATACATGAGCATATATACATAACGCAAACACATAGCATTACATTGCAGTAGGCGTAGCAGTGGGTGGAGCAGAAGGCGTGACGCGTAGCAGTCGCGAAAGATAAGGGCGAAAGTAGGTGTAACTGGGCGTATACATAGACATGTGATGCAAACGTAACAGAATATGTCATGAATGGGGCGGAAACCATGGAGGGGGCTACCTAAGGAGCCGGGACCTCTAACCTGATGGTGCGCGCAAACTAGCAATGACGTATCACTAGGAGAAGCTGGGGGCTATGAACTCTGTGCTAGGAGCAGAGACTGAAGTCTGGAGAGTCAGGGCGACATGTACCTAAACAGTATCTAGTATCTGATGTTTAGAGAACATGTTGATATAAACTAGAAGTTAGGAGAGGAAAGGCTAACTTAATTCTAAGACTGGACCATGCATTATTCTACATGTAGTGCGTGATGAAGAATATTAAATGACCATTGAATGCAGTATTTCTCTAACGTGGAGACGTGAAGGCTAGACAATGACGGAAACTATTGATGCAGTTCAGTAGCTTAGGAATGCAGAGAAGGAGGACTGAACTGATAACTGGAACTATAACATATTCTTGGCAGACTCAGAGACTGAGCCAGGCTGGGCCGGGCACTGCGAGGCAGGAAGTAAGTGAAGGGTCGAGGATACAGGTGGGGGCTGTATCGCTCCTCAGCGAGGCTTCAGGAGACAGGAGCTGAATCTGGTGTCCAGGCCCTTTTGAGGCCTAGAAACGGGGACTTTACAATAGAATAACGTGCACACTGAGAAACGTGGCAACGTAGCTTTACATAGGCCTGATATTCGTAGTATTCACGAGAACTGGAAACTGGCATACTAGAGGTGGACACAACTGTAATTGCGTCATTAATCGAACATGGGGAATGCATATGCATATTTAATCATGCACACATAACATATGATGGATGACACGTAGGGACACAGAACATGGCAAAATTTACTTTTCCACAGAGTCTCCAAGTTCCAGCCACGACGTCCAGTGTTAACTAAGGGGTCGGCAGCTGCGAGCTGAGGCACAAGATGGCGGCTTTCTGATGACCCGGGACGCGAGGGAAGTGTGGCGGGGGAGTGAGGCTACAAGTCCCAGCTTAAGCCGCCCCCCCTTTCCTGGTCCTGGATTAGTGGTCAGAGACCTGTGGCCCAACAGCGGGCTTGTGCGTGCAGCAGGGGCTGGTCCTGTGACTGCGAAGCCCCTGGCGAAGTGCTGGAGGTGGCCTGGGCGGCTGCGGCGGACCAGAGTCTGCCGGCGAGCATAGAAGAACGGTGCTGCCTCCCCACGGGAAGGCGCAGATGCGGAAAGTAGGCCACACTGTCTGTGGCCACTTGTGGGTGTGGGCCGGCCAAGAGAGGCAGAGAACAGGACTCTCAGCTGTGGGTGCACTGGTGGAGGTGGCGCTGTATCGTGAGGCTACCTGGGGGCTGACTTGCCGGGCCACAGAGGTCCCTGCACCGCCCACACTAACCTGCAATGGGAAGTTGGCCAGGTGAGGAGTGCAGCGGGGAGGTAGCCCAGCAGGTGGCAACGGCCTTGTCACCCTGAACACACTACGGCTGGTGGCGGAGTGGAGAACCTGAAGGTGCCAGCTTCCCCCTGCTCACTGCTGCGTCCCGCTGGCAGCTTGCCTGTGTAGAGGCCATTGATCTGGAAGGGTTGTGGCCCTTGGCCCTGGAGGAACCCTGGGCAAGCTAGTAGGCCCTGGGAGACGCCCTGGGAGACTCGGAGTACCCAAGCCCTGCACACGGAGCACAACAGGATGGCTGCATAGGGTCTGATAAGTTCTAATTACCGCCCCCCCCCCCCCCAGGAGGCACAGAGGAAGTTGCCCTGTGGAGATTCATATTTCCCCCATTTCGAGAGCGGACTTCCAGCCGGGGCTCAGGATGTACAACGTGCTGTCGTATGGTGGCGACTCGAGGGCAGGTGGAGGGTGAGAGCATCTTTACCTGTAGTTGTGATCCTTAGCATTTGCTGTGTAAGTCTGCAATACTTCCCTCCGAACTTAGGGCGGAGTGGTCGATATGAGCAAGATGTATGAGCAGCGCAGGGCTCCCTGGGGTGGCGCCCCGCCAATGGCTGAAGAGCATACGGAGGACAACATAGGCGCTGAGTCTGCACAAGAGCCGAACATAAGGGAAATGTTTAAAGACCTCAAATAATCCCTCATGGCTATTGACCTGAAAATGGATTCCATATCTGATCGGCTGCACAGGCTCAGGGATAAGGTATCCAATCACTATGAAGTCTCGTACAGGTCGAGCAGCGCACATCGACGCTTGAGGATGAGGGCATCGCAACTTGAGAACAGTTACTCCAGATGGAAAAAGTACTGGAGATCATCGAGAACAAAAATGAGAATCTAGAAGCAAGATCGCGGCACAATCTGCGCATTGTGGAAATACCAGAATCCACCGCAATGACTCAAATTGAAGAGTGTCTAGGAGATGCTGTCTAGGAGATGCTATGCTGTGTGGCCCACAGAGCGCTTGGCCCCAGACCCCCACAGGGCACCTTGGCCAGGCCAATCCTAGCCTGCCTCCTAAATTATAGGGACTGGGACCCAGTGCTGCACAGAGCAGGGACCTGCAAGCAACATCATACCCGGGAAATTCTGTGTCCTTTTATCCGGACTTCACCCTTGCCGTTCAGGCTGCCAGACGTGAGTTTGTGCCAGTAAAGAGACTACTCCAAAATGGGACATTAAATACTTGCTACTATACCCTGCTAAGTTGCGAATTTTTAAGCGGATTAACCTCCTACTTTACAGACCCCTAATCTGCTATTAAATTCGCTCTGAGTCTTCGTCTGAAGGAAGTGACCTGCTTAGGGCCACCCTGGTTACCGCAGACCACCTTTCAGCCTTTCATACTGAATGGAGAGTCAGAGAAAGAGTGGAGAATATACACCAATAATCGTTTATTAGTATACGCTCAGAGCGGGTAACCTTCTGCACAGTCTCGTAAGAGTACCTCAGAGGGCACTGAGGAACAGGAAGCATAAAGGTACAGTATGTACAGTGCATGGTTAGCTAACACACCCACAGTGGAATTTTCCAAACAGATGTGTCTGTAAAAAAGACAAAAAAAAAGGTTTCTACTCTCATATCTTACGCAGTTCAGGACACACTCAAGGCTGTTACATCCCATGTTGTGGTCCAACTACCAGACAGGTCGGAGAGGGTCTTTATCCTGGGAAAACTATGCACTGGCATAAGCAGTTCTTCGTTACAGAACTAAACTTAGCAAAGCGTATTCCTCCGAATAAGGAAGGATTAGTTTCGAACCTCACACAAAATGGAGTCTGAAAAAGAAAATGGCGCAGCTAATGCTAAGAATACATGGTATTTCGAGAGCAGCAACTAGCATAATCTAACAAACCCTCCTTTTATCATGAGCTAAAGACATTTTCAGTTTTACAAAAACAGGGAAAACAGGCACATAAGTGGGGCAACTATAACCGCAGCAGAAGCGAATAGAGCCTCAAAATTAGAAACACAATCAAGGTGAAGCTATGGGCACACTTCACAGTCACCATCAGAAATTGGGACAACAAGGAGGGACGAGCCCTCAAATTATCGCCTCATCTATATTCATAAGACCGTCAATATCAACTTGGAACAACATAGCGGCATTGGCAACATGGGCTGATATTTTCTGTTTGGGCGTTAAAACAGGGGCACAATAGGAAAGGGAGAGGCATTTGATGAGAATGCAATAAAATATTAATACTACTATGAAATACATTATTTCCTTAAGCATCCAACCCCAAAAGAAACCAACTCCAATTTCCACTTTCCATCCCTTTGACGTTCTCAATGATGTCTGTAATGTGTTATGTTTTTTTCCAAATTCTCTGACAACAACACACTGGTCGCCAATTATTGCACATACACCACCACTCTTTGCCAAGATAAAATCCACTGCATATCTAGTCTGTTCCGAATACACCTGAATGCTTTCTAACTGAGTAGTAATGTCTATCAAGGCTGCTACTGTAGTATTGGATAGAATCTGCAACTTACATCTAAAAATGCTCTAGCTTTTTTAGCCGTGGTAGTACCACCCAATGTAAAGATGGAAGAGAGGATGTATCCAAATGTGATACCATTACTATAGCTGTTCACTTCTAAGTCTGTTACCCCTTCACAAAATTATTTTGTTAGTGTCCTTTTAACCCATCTTGTCCTAGGTTGAGCATATTTACATGGAAAGCCCAAAAGCAGTACCATTCCGAGCGCCACATAATAAGTACCATTGTAGACACTGGAATAAGTCCCATTGGACAGAAAGAAAAGCCCTGGATGTGCATATATATCAGCCCCTTGTAATTGACTGCAGCATATCAGGTATTTATTCCAGAAGTGCTTGAATCTTTTTTATTGACTAGAGAAAGAATGTTCTTATACAGTATGGTCCCTGAACAATTGATGCACAAAAAGGTATCTGTACTGTTAACTATTGGGCAACAAGCAGGGTAATAACCAGCCTTTCGGGGTACTGTCAGCTTCTTATAATGCTAACCCACTGGTGTTATATTCTGCGCTTCCATATAAAAATTATCACAATATGTATTATCACAACCCGGATAACTCTTACCCTGTGGTTTTTGATGATACAGATATGGTCCAGTATAACCAAATCCGAACATTCCCTTTACTTCTACAAACTGAGATGGCCGAGTGTATGTGTAGTAAACAAGTGACAATGGGTATGTGGTCTAAAGGCTAGTGACAGATTGGGTGGGATAGCAGGCGGCCCCTTTTCCCAAAAATCTGTGTGTTTCTACAAACACATTATGTGTTGCAGTCCTCTTATTGCGTCCTGAGGAAATGAGTTCACCTACATTAAGTGTGGGTACACTATGTGCACCTTCTAGAAACCACGACACCTCACATATTATTATTGCCGCCATTACAAGAACAATGACGTACACAATGTTACTTCATATAGACCAAATCATACTGCGTTGTATAGCGGCAATTGTCTGATCCACCTCAGTAACTTGTCCACCAAAAGGATGCTTAATAAACAAGGGGGGGAGAGGAATCAAGAAATGTGATTGTTCCCAGTGTTCAGAGCCTCACTGGTACAATCTCCTATTGTCCATCAATCAGTTGGCGCTCTTGAGCACAGGCGGTGGAGCTTACTCTGTCCTAAGCTCTTTCCTAATCTATCCCACGCTGATAAAGGTGGTATACTTTCAGCGTATACTTTCCTGACTAATGTTCAAACAACATGAGCTAAACAGATGCAACTTTCGTTGATTCCACTCCCTCATTGGTACTTCTACTCAGTACTTTCATACCTTATGCAGTCCATCCCTATTGTTTCTTTTTCCCAGACTCTGTGGTCCTAGTCCGAGGACGTAAATTGTACCTGGTAGCTCCAGGCACTGTGTGAGCACTGAACAGAGGCTCCTGGATAGCTCAAATTTTTGGTGGGACAGCATCATTCAAAACATCGTTGTTCTCTTTGTCAGTTTGCGTCCAAACCAGCTTTGCCTCACTAAAGGGCACTAATCTGGGCACCTGTTCACATTCAAGGTCTCCTATGCTCTTCTTGACCCACTGATCGCAAAGCAACGGCAATGGTGTTATTTTTCAGTGGGTTGCATTGACCCAATTCTTTCGACCAGCAACCTTTACAGCCGCCTGTGTAGCCAGAAGGACTTGCTACGGACCTTTCCACCTGGGTTCCATATTCTTCTTCCTCTGAAAATTCTTTATCAGGAGAAAGTCCCCAGGATGGATGCTGTGGCCAGGTACCTCTGGTTTAGGAGGTGAGGAGTCTAGCACCGGTTGGTGAATAAAACGCAAAGTTTCTGTCAATTGTCCAAGATATTCAAGCAGTACAGGATATTCAATGTTTGAATATTTTTTCGGCCTTGGGACACCACAGACATTTGCTGGGCGGCTGAAAACTACTTCATAGGGTGATAAGCCAATTCTATAATATGCTGTAGTCCTAGTTGACGAAAGAGCTAAAGGAAGAGCATCTGGCCATCTCAACCCTATTGTCTCATGAATTTTTGTCAATTTCAGTTTGAGTGTACCATCGTACTGCTCAACAACACCCGCTGACTGCAGGTGATTGGCGGCATGGAATTTGTTTAATATGCAAGCCTTCGCATATTAGCCTAATCACTTTCCCATTAAAATGAGATCCGTCATCACTTCAAATAATTCTAGGCATTCTGAATCGGGGGAAATACTCTTTAATGAGCACCTTTGCAGTTGTGGTGGCCATATTGTCTTTAGTGGGGTAAGCCTCCACCCATTTACTCAATGTGCATATTACCACTAGGGCATACTTTTTTATTTTTGTATTTGTTTATTGGCTTTTAAAAGCATTACAAACATCTTAGCTTCAGCAACATTACGATATCGTATACGATATGATTGTCATTATTTATCCCCACCTGCGCAGGAGTAGACTCCTAAGAATGAGGAGCTGGATTAAAATTGAGAACACGTCTCAATTTGGTGCAAGCTGCTGTCAAAAATTTAAAGCTAAGAGCCAAGGAACTTTTTTAAATCAGGATAAACGGGGATAATCTGAAGATACGTATTGCCTCAATTAATATTTGTGGACTGAACGAGCCAGAGTCTCATTAGGTTTACAGGTCCTGAATGCAGATATTGTGTGTCTGCAAGAGACTCATATCGAAGCATCACAGAGGAATTTATTAGACACAGTAGGGTATAGGCTTATAGGTGGTGGGACTTCACAAGGTCCACGTATAAGGGGGGGTTGCGGTTATGGCACGAGGTAACTTGCTAAAATTCTCGTAAATAGGGGTCGACACTCTGGGTCGCTGGGTTAAGGTTGTATGCCACACTCCCAGTGATGATAAATTTACGCTATGTACAATATTCTGCAGTATCCACGATGACCCCGCGGTATTCAATCGGATATCATAAGAATTGACCCATAGGCCATTGCCTATGGTGCTTTGCGGGGATTTTGATATTAATCTCCCAAGTAATTTGGACCTCTGAGGTTAAAAAAAAAAAAAAAAAGAATACCTTGGTAGAAGGCCTAAAGTCTATCAAACATTAATAGGGATGTGTAAAGATCATGGCCTAATTGATGTCTGGGGCAGAGTGAATCCAAAGATGCCTGCCTAATCTTAAATTTCAGCTCCTCATTCCACACATACCCACTTGGATTATTTTTGTTTCAAAAAGTTGTCTATCAACCTGTAAAATTGAACTATATGCATGGTATTTATCGGAACATAATCCACTGCTTTTAGAAATTTGTGGCATGGGGGAAAGCAAGTAGTATGTGGAGCTTTGAGTGTGCACTCTTTGCGAATAAAGAATAACGCAGGCACATTATTGAATGGATGCCAAGGTTTTTTAGCGTAAACATTGGCAGCGCCTCAGTGAATACGGTCTGGGACAACTGTATGGCCTGTTTGAGGGGAAAGACCCTTAGGTTCTTGCTAAATAGGGGAAAAAATGAGATGTACCATCCTAGCTAAACAGGATAACTCCGCAGCAGCACAGGAACATTTGATAAAAGTTTTGCAGCAAGGAGGGGATGTAAAAGAAGGCCAACTTGAGGTTAATGTAGCAAGGACAGCACTTGACTCAATCTTTACAGAAAGAGCAGCAGAAAAATATGCAGTCTGGAAAAAATATACATATTAATGCAGTGAGCAAGTCGGGCATCACCTTGCAGTGATGGCGAGACAAAGAGTACGAGCAATGAAATGAAAGGTCCAGGATCCAGTTCATGGGCTGGTATCAGATTCAAAAGAAATCAGCGAAGCGTTTAAAAAATATTATCACATTTTATATACTGAGGATATCAACGAAAATTCTGTGCAGGTTGTGGAGTTCCTTAAATCAACAAGTGCAAATACATTATCTATTGAAGAGCGAGATTCCTTAGAGGGAGACTTATCATGGAACGAGATCTACCTCGCAATGGCTATTCTCCCCTCCGGGAAGGGGGCAGGAGTGGGTTCAGTTCCCTTAGAGTTTTATCAACTTTTTGCACAGCAATTCCGAGGTCCATTGACCGCGCTGTTTAATCACATTTTTAATGGAACTTCACCTCCAGGCTCATGGTCCATAGCAAAAATCGTAGTATTCCTAAAAAAAGAACAAGCCTCCAGTGGAACTAGGATCTTATCGCCCCATAACCCTAATAAACTGAGATTCTAAAATGTACTCTAAAGTATTGGCTGTACGACTTGCACGGATAAGCTCTAAATTGGTAGTTAGGCAAAAATATGGGTTTCTTGAGGGAAGGGATACTACTGATCACATTAGAGTAGTCACCGCCTTGTTTGATGCAGTACACGGGTCAGGAGACCCAATGGCCCTGATATTATTAGACACAGAAAAAGCCCTTGATATTGTCTCCTGGTACTTTTTTCCGGCAGCTATTGCAGGTAAAGGGTATGGGCCCACAATTTATACAAAAGCTCTCTATTACAAACCTATAGCTAATATTTGTGTTGGGGGGGGGGGGGTGTTTAAGCCACCCTCGATTACATGTGGAACTAGTCAGGGGTGCCCATGCACCCCACTCTTATTCGCGATGTATATAGACCCGCTTAGACGCATATTGCTTCAAAATATCGCAATCCCGCCAATTATTTCGCATGACTTTGAAAGCAAGATATTAGCTTTTGCGAATGATCTTGCAGTCGTGACCCCAAAACTAGAATCTGCTCTCAAAGCAATTGAAGCGGAAGGCTTGTGTTTTGGAAGATTGTCTTGCTTTTCCTTAAATAAGGAAAACTCCCAAATTATCACCAATGATGAGATCTTTTTTGTAGATAGCCGTGTAGTCAATAAAGCGATATATTTGGGTGTTTTCATATCTGCTGATGTGGACAAGATTGTAAAGCAAAACCTAGATCCTTTGCTACTAAAGATTAGTAATGAATTATCAAGGCTGAATAACCTCCATCTTACAATGATGGGTCGATGCAATTTGATAAGAATGATTTTTTCCCAAAATATTATATTTCTTCAGATCTATCCCTTTAGAGTTCCCTAATGAATTAATAAAAGCTTTCGATAGGATGTGTGCCCGATTTCTGTGGGCATATTCTAAACCTAAAAGAGCTATTGGATATATTTCTCTTCAGCAAGACAGAGGTGGTTGGGCACTCCCTAATTTTAACCTACATTATTGGGCCATTATGCTTTAATGTAGTCGTATCTAATTAATGGAACCATGTCCGAGCGATCTTCCACAAATCACCCCTACTATATCTGAATTGCTGATTGGAAAGGAGGCCTGGAGTTGTCTTTGGAAAAATTGAACTAGAATTTTATAAAAGAGTGCAATTTAAGTGCCTTTTGGGAGCTTTTAAAGTATGGTCAGCTCTGAAATTATTGGGCCTCGGCCGTTTGAATGTCATACCCCAATTCAAAACAATTTGTTTCTCCCAATATTGTTCAATTATGGAAATATTCAGTATTTGGTTCTTGTAAAGGTATCCAGACTAGGTTCTTTCTTCTCGCCATTGGATTTTGTCTTTTGATGATCTGAAGACAGAATTTGGAGTTCCCAATAAGGAGTTTTTTTTATATTTACAAATTAGATATTGCTTACAGCGCAAAGGGGGTGGGCCTATTGTCTTTGAGAAAAAGGAACTGATGGAAATCAGAATAGCTCAGAATCATGTCCGTGTAGGCGCAATATACAATTTATTAATTAAAAATGTCCATAAAAAATGGCAAAAGAAATTTAAGATCTCCGAACCTGATTTTAAGAAAGCACTCGGGCTGTCTCAAACGGTTTTAATGTTGGCCAATTTATAGGTGTAATTCTTAAAGACTTTTTTTAGGTTATGCTACACACCAGCCAGCATTGCGAAATGTAGCTCTGGCCAGGGAACTAAGTGCCCGTGCTGTGCCACTCCATGTGCTGATATAGTTCACATGTTCGCCACTTGCACCACCATAAATGTAATCAAAAATGAGATTCAACATTTTTTATTGAAATAATAATGACCCCAAAATTGATCATCTTAGGGATATCTGATGAAGAAGGAAGGCAACATTTTGAATACTTTATGGCGGCCGCAATGGCGATAGTTAGATTGTCAATAGTCACTGATTGGCTTAACCGTGAACCTACCCCTTTCCAACAGTGGTTGACCAGACTGATATTGGTATTCAATTTCTAGAAAGCAGTATATGCCACGAAGAGCCACAAAGCCAGGAAAAAAGGGCTGGTAATTTGGGCACCCATGTGTAGATGGCAGAATTATAGCTGGTGTGGTGAATTTTCTGCTTTACACCACAATTTATGATGATATATGTTTCAAAGCCCTGGCGCAATTAGCACAACATATTGGACCAGATATCATGTGAAGTATATCAGAACTTTTTTTTTGTGGTTTTGATTCTGCTCTTACTCCTGGTCCCGAACACATTGCATTTTAAACGAGTTTGAGCTATAATATGTATTATGAACGCAGAGTTCTTAGATACATTTTGACTGTTAGAGTCTTAGTATTATGATATTTTAGGTATGGTCTTGAAATGTTATTTAATCATTGGCAGATCAAAGAGAGAGAGAGGACTAGGTAGGCTAGCCCGTATCCCCTGGGTTATATGTCAAGGTCAATGTGGACTAGCTAGTTTAGGGGGGAGGAGTGACTCAGGTACGTCAGACAATAAAAAGGAAAAAAGCAATGTTTTCCTTATAAAGCCCCACCCACCGACCTAGTCGGTGGCATGCTTCATCATCGGGCCCACCACAGTGGCACCGAATGTGCCCCGGGTGTGCTACAACGCCAGGTGACTGCGGAGCTGGTATATTGCTGCGTGTGCAGTGAAGGGGTGAGAAGTGAAAATTTAAAAGGCTATACAAGGGGTCCCAGCACCCGAGGGTTAACAAGTTTTAATAAACTGGGCCTCTGTTAGCTGATTAAAAAAAGGCAAGAGGACAATGAGGAGTGTATGATGACCTCCCGTGTCCAGTGTGGTCTACATGTTTCAGCCAGTGCCTTTTGTATTCTAAGCTGGCTTTCCTCAGGACCAAAGAGTTACGTGATAAGGTGCATACCGGGCGCCGCAGAAGGACGAATAGGTCCAAGGAGGAACCAGACCGAACTACTCGGTCTCTTTCTCTGCCAGGCGACCCATGAGGCTTTTTACCAAGAAATAACAGAAAAAGCCTGAGGGAATCCCCCTCTAACAGTTACAGCGCCTTAGCGAGCGCTACACATAGCCAAAAATTGACACAAACACTTAAATTAAGTTTATTATAATTTAATCTGCACCTTATCACGTAACTCTTTGGTCCTGAGGAAAGCCAGCTTAGAATACAAAAGGCACTGACTGAAACATGTAGACCACACTGGACACGGGAGGTCATCATACACTCCTCATTGTCCTCTTGCCTTTTTTTAATCAGCTAACAGAGGCCCAGTTTATTAAAACTTGTTAACCCTCGGGTGCTGGGACCCCTTGTATAGCCTTTTAAATTTTCACTTCTCACCCCTTCACTGCACACGCAGCAATATACCAGCTCTGCAGTCACCTGGCATTGTAGCACACCCGGGGCACATTCGGTGCCACTGTGGTGGGCCCGATGATGAAGCATGCCACCGACTAGGTCAGTGGGTGAGGGCTTTATAAGGAAAACATTGCTTTTTTCCTTTTTATTGTCTGACGTACCTGAGTCACTCCTCCCCCCTAAACTAGCTAGTCCACATTGATCTTGACATTTAATCATTGGCTCCATTAATTCTAGATTCAGAAAAGGGGGTGGTGATGAACAGAGTGTCTGAATTAAGCAGACCACTCTTACCCAGTCCAAAGATCAGGGCTTGATCCATCACCGTTATTTAGCTCACTGCCCCATCCCAGCTCAGAACCTGGCTATATGCAAATTAGTCTGTCCCTGGCCCAGTGCATCATGGGAACAGGGCAGACCAAACTACCAAGCCAATTCTTCACCAGAAAGGAGACAAGCTTCCGGGGACCGGTTTCTGCCATTTCAGGCGTCGTCGGCCCGGCTTGCTTGAATCCTGATGGAGCAGTGAGCAAGGGACTCATGTCTGAGTATACCCTTCCACGCTTATGGTGGACAAAATGATTCAGAAAAGGGGGTGGTGATGAACAGAGTGTCTGAATTAAGCAGACCACTCTTACCCAGTCCAAAGATCAGGGCTTGATCCATCACCGTTATTTAGCTCACTGCCCCATCCCAGCTCAGAACCTGGCTTTGCTTGAATCCTGATGGAGCAGTGAGCAAGGGACTCATATCTGAGTAACGTGGAAGGGTATACTCAGATGTGAGTCCCTTGCTCATTGCACCATCAGGATTCAAGCAAGCCGGGCCGAAGACGGCTGAAATGCCAGAAACCGGTCCCCGGAAGCTTGTTTCCTTCCCAGTGTAAGAATTGGCTTTTGTAGTCTGGTCTGCCCTGTTCCCATGATGCACTGGGCCAGGGACAGACTAATTTGCATACAGCCAGGTTCTGAAACTGGGATGGTGCAATGAGCTAAAAAACGGTGTTGGATCTAGCCCTGATCTCTTGGCTGGGTGAGAGTATTCTGCTTAATTCAGAGACTCTGTCCATCACCACCCCTTGTTGTCCATTAATTCTAGCACAACATAGCCGGTTTGATATACCATGAATTACGTGAGAACTTTTTCTGTGATTTTGACTGCCTTTATTCCTGCTTGTTAGCACAATGCACTTTAAACTCGTTCTAGCTATGCTATTTGTGAGAAGTTGGCCTGGTATATGATGTTCACTATTCTAGTGATCACCTTGCACCAGTCCAAACAACCCTTATGGTGATGGTTGTAAGTCAACCTTATGGACCAGCTATCCTAGTGGTAGCGTGGACAGAAGAGTCTTAGGCTAAAAGACGCTTGAGGGCGTGTAAAGCCAGCTGTTTTACCATATGTAACCCCTTGAATATCAAATGAAAGGACACCACACAGGATATATATAATATATATATATATATGTATTTATTTAGTAACACACTCCTCTGAACTCTTTATGAGAACAGAGACATGAGCACATAACAAGATACTTAGTCAGAATACGTTAAGTTGCACAATTTACGGTTAGGCCCTAGGGCGAAGCGAAGCATATACTAAGTAAGTGGTTTAAGCACCACGTCACGAGAAAAGGAGAGGCCTAGGGCCTAGAGAATCGCTGGGGCTATTCTATCTGATCCTTAGGTTAGGAGTAGGAGGCCCACAGGTGGCGCGTGCAGTGTCTTTACACACACGCGTGAGTCAATGGGAACTTAGAAGTTAGAAACAGAAGGATTTAGGACACTTCCGGTTTAGCAAGGAGGAAACCCCTAAAAACGAGACACTTGGATAGTCAATACCCTTGGGAGCACCGAAGTACTCGCGTTACCTCACCCACGGGCGGCGGGTGCATAGGTGTGAAGATGTGTCGGGTTTCGTCGTTGAAGCCTATGGAGACCTGAAGAAAGATGCTGCAGGCGACCAGGAGGAAGATGTCCGGGTGGATCGAGGATGAAGAGGACCTGAAAGCAGAGGGGACAGAGTCTGGGGCACTAGCCAGTGACCGGGTGGAACAGGAAGGAACCAGACGACGTCGAGGAGCAATAAGGTGCTGTCTTGAAGCTTGTCTCTTCAGCCACGCGGACCAGGAGGCGTTGAGGACGACCAGGTGCTGGAGGCGAGCTGTCCCACGAAGGTTCTCGCAGATGGAGGGGTCGACTGCCGTATTGGAGTCAACAAGCCTTGGCAAAGGCAACCCACGCAGGATTCAAGGAAGGCTTCTGGTGCAGACCAGCAAGATCTGAGGTGCTTCACTTTTGCAGGGAAGCAAGGGCCAGTCTGGAGCAACCAGACCAGCGAGGTGGTTCAAAAGGATTGTCGTCACAGAGGCTACTAGCCAATGGGCCAGCCGCCGGACAACGCGTCGAGCAGGACACAAGCAGAAGGGCCCCACGCAGAACTCGTTGAGTGTGAAGGGCTGATCTTCGGTGCAGGTGGAGCTCAGATTCGGGGCTTCTCAATCCCCAGTGCACAGCTTCGAGGATACCTCAGGAGCTGCACAGCTAGCAAGTTGCAGGCTTTTCAAGATGTCCGGTCCCACGTGTCTCGTCGCCTCCACGGATCTCAGCTATGCTGCAGTTGTGAAGAGAGGGTCAGAGAGGTATGGAAGTCTGGGTCTTGTCAGGCTCTGTGCCCGGGTTCCGGCGGGAACGTCGACAAAGCAAGCCGTTGATTTGCTGGATGGTGCCTGGTTGCCCTGGGTGGTCACTCCTTGGCCACAAGGGAGATTCTTCAGTCTTCAGCTTCAGCAGAACGTCGAAGGTCCAGAGTTTCATTTCAAGTTTCAGTTCAGGATCAAATCTAAAGTCTCAGGACTCAGCTCCTACTTTTATACACTAAAAGGGGCTGGATTACTTTCTTGGTCCCTCCTATGGGTGGGACCAGGAAGGGGGGTGGTTACACCCCCTCTCCTTTGTCCAGTTTCGCGCCAGAGCTGGGGCTGGAGTGCCCCAGCAACCGGTTTGAACTGGGGTATGCATGAAGCACCTAGTGTGCCTCAGGCAGTGTCTCAATCTATTCAGCCCTCCCTGTCCCAATACACAAAGTCCTGTCTGGGGTGGTGTCCGCACCTCTCCAGGCAGGAAACCTATTGTCCAAACCTGCGTGACTGGAAGGACTCCCAGCAGCAGGAGGTCAGACTTGTGTCTGTGGCAGCAGCGTCCATTTTGTGACGCTGGGGCTCTGGTTAACTTTAACCGGGATAGTCAGCAACAACATGTCTTCTCCCTCTAGAAGGATGGAATGCTACCCCCAGTCGCCAGAATTGGCGAGGGGGTAGTATTCCAAAGCATATGACACCTTACACGACATGTTTTGATAAAGCCAAACCAAAGTTAGCATGTAACCGCGAGGATTATAATGCACTTAAGAGTATATGGTATGGCGATATCATAGAACAGGTATAAGGACATGGTTCTGAAAGCTGCAGACAGGCTTGGCTCATGCTAGAGCACCATCTCACACATAACCAAGGACTCTGCCTCCAGGATTGTTAAGGCCTGCCATAGGAGTGACTTATAGGTTACTATGTGTCTATATGTAAGTAGGTATAGGAATACTATACCTAAGCAAGGGGTGATTACACGACCTTGCCCCAGCCGAGTGATCAGCCAGTTGTGTCTATTTGAGTGGCCAGCCAGGGGTGGCATAATACATGCTGCAGCCCCTGGTAGGCCTTGGTTACACCTATGCCCTGAGTACCTAGGGTACACTTTTACAGGGGCTCATAAGGTGAACCAATTCCCAATTGTGGATGTACCTCGGGTACATAGTGTGAATTTAGAGAGAGTGCATCTGTGCTGTGGGTCTGATTAGAAACCGGGCATCCTACCGGCACCGTAAAGATCAATCAGTTAACAAAAAACTTGGTCAAAAGACCGGAGTACTGCTCTTCGGATCTGCGCTAACTGGCGCGGAAAAAAGAAGAACTGACGTCAGCGCGCGGAGGCGGCGTCTATATACTCCAGCGACGTCATCACGGCGCACGACGCCGACGACGCGGAGCCGCAGGGGACGCCTGCAGACGACGCCTACCGACGCGCAGGGGTACTGCTACGCAAAAGTTTCCGGATCCAGACTGACGCCTGGGGATATTCTAAGGTAAGGAATCTAATACTAACTACTGTTTCTTACAGATATATCGTTACCGAAGGTAAGTAACTTGTTCTTTAGAGAGAGTGCATCTGTGCTGTGGGTCTGATTAGCAGGCCCACAGCCATATCCAAGTAGAAAACCAGTAAAGCAAAGCAAAAAGTGGGGGTGACCATAGGAAGCAGACCCTACTCTCCTACACAACCCCCCCCCCCCCCAAACTTAGGGACATTAAACTAACCTTGACCAGTTGAGTCTTCATGTTCTAAGTGGAAATACCTGGAGAGTCCATCTACATTTGCATGGTCAGTCCCAGGTCTATGTTCCACTGTAAAGTCCATCCCCTGTAGGGAAATGGACCTAAGAAGTTTGGGATTTTCACCCTTCATCTGATTTAGCCATAGGAGGGGCTTGTGGTCGGTCTGAATCTTGAAGTGAGTGCCAAACAAGTATGGCCTCAGCTTCTTCAGGGCCCAAACTACAGCAAAGGCCTCCCTCTCTATAGCTGACCAACGTTTCTCTCTAAGGTCATCCTTCTGCTTATGAAAGCAATGGGCTGGTCTTGACCATCTATATTCAGTTGTGAAAGTACAGCTCCCACACCCAACTCAGAAGCATCTGTTTGGACTATGAACTCTTTGGAGTAATCTGGACTTTTCAGAATAGGTGCAGTACACATGGCCTGCTTCAGGTCATCAAATGCCTTTTGACAGAGTTTTTCAGTCTCTGGGCCTCTCCCTAAACGTCCAGAAGTCAAGCCTCTATCCTTCCCAAGTAATTCAATTTCTGGGAGCAAAACTGGACACTGTTCAAGACAAAGTATTCTTGTCCACAGACAGAATATCTCGCCTCATCTCTCTGGCATCAGATCTTCAAAAAAGAAAGTTTGCTTCAGTGAAACTGGTCAAATCTTTTCTGGGGATTTGGTCATCGGCAATTCAGCTAGTGCCTCACGCGCGGCTAAGAATGAGACCAATTCAAGAAGAGCTGGACAATCAGTGGCTCCAAATCTCAGGTTTGTTCGACAACATAGTTCAAGTAACTCCAGTTATGAAAGAAACTCTTTCTTGGTGGAGGTTTTCCAAAAATGTCTCCGTAGGGCTCAGTTTTCAACCGCCAATTCCGGATTTCATCCTTGCTACGGACGCTCCCCTGGAAGGTTGGGGTGCCCATCTTCAAGACCTCAGCATAAGAGGAAGGTGGTCTACAGCAATGGCAAAGATGCACATCAATTTTTTTGAGCTTCGAGCAATTTTCCTAGCCCTGCAGTCTTTTCTACCTTGACTCCAAGGGTCGACAGTTCTCATCAGAACCGACAACACCACTTGCATGCATTATTTAAACAAACTAGGGGGTACCAGATCTCACATTCTGTCCCAAGAAGCTCAAGACATCTGGAAGTGGCTTCTCTTGCACAATATTGCAATCAAGGTGGAACATCTTCCAGGAGTGCAGAATACCTTGGCAGACACTCTCAGCAGGACAACAAAATCTTGCCACGAATGGAAACTGAATCAAATGATTCTGGAAAATGTCTTTCAGAAATCGGGTAAGCCACATCTGGATCTCTTTGCCACCAAAAACAATCGGAAGTGCCCTTTCTTTGCGAGTTGGGAACCGGAGAAGGGCTCCTGAGGAAACGCTTTCATGATGAGATGGACGGGAATTTTTGCTTACACATTCCCTCCTTTTCCTCTGATCCCGAGACTTCTACACAAGATAAAAAGGGAACCATGCTGCATGATTCTGATTGCACCGAAATGGCCACGTCAGCACTGGTTCACAGAACTTCTCCTTCTCTCCAAGTGCAACCCATTCCGCCTCCCGATAATACCGAATCTGTTGTCAATGAGCGAAGGCCAGATTCTTCATTCTTGCCCAGCTGAACTACAGCTCCATGCTTGGTTTCTGGACTCACAGACTACAAGGATATAGACTTACCTAAAGAATGCAGAGACATTCTGAATAAAGCAAGAGCCCCTTCTACATTACGAGCCTATGCTTTAAAATGGAAGAGATTCTGTTACTGGTGCAGCAAACACAACTTACATCCACTGGAAAGTTCTCCCAATAAGGTTCTGCCTTATTTATTGTCATTGTCTAAGTCTGGTCTCAGGTTCGCTTCTGTTAAATTGCATCTGGCCACAATTTCTACGTACAGACGATCCTCAGAGGCGGCATCACTTTGTTCCAATTGTCTCATTAAGCAGTTCCTGAAAGGCTTTTTCAGAACTTTCCCACATATTAGAGCTCCTCCTCCGAATGGAGATTGAATCTGGTTCTACAACAACTGATGAAACATCCATTTGAACCCATTCATAAAGAGGATTTAAAATCTCTCTCATGGAAGACAGCTCTCCTATTAGCACTCACCTCCTCCCGACGAGTGAGTGAGATACAGGCGTTCACTATAAGACAACCATATTTGCAGTTTACCAATGATTGTCCTTTTGAGAACTAATCCCACGTTCATAACTAAGGTTCCTACTTCATTTCATCTCAGCGAACCTCTGATATTGCGGACATTCTTTCCTAATCCGTCTTCCGCAGCGGAAAAGTCATTACATACTTTGGATGTCAAAAGATGCTTGAAATTCTATATATCTCGGACTGTGCCCATCAGAAAATCTGACCAGTTATTTCACTCGTATGGTGGTCACAAGCCAGGATCAGTTGTATCAAAGGCTACTATCTCAAGGTGGATTGCATCCGCTATTCAATTCTGCCATTGCAAGGCAGGCCAACCATTGTCAAATAAGCCTAAAGCTCATTCTACCAGGGCAGTGTCCTCATCTACGGCATTGTTCGCTGGTGTGTCTTTGGACAAGATTTGCCGTTTTGCAACCTGGAAAAGTGTGCACACTTGCACTCGGCATTATTGCCTGGATCTGGATACAGAGGCCGAGTCAGCAGTTGGGCAAGCAGTACTTCGAAACCTTTTTAGATAAGGTAAGCCTTATGGTAAGAGTATATTGTTTCTGCCATTGTACAATTCTTTCTTGCATACAACTATTGTTGCATATATGTATGACTTACTCTTTATTTTAGTACAGATATGTATGTATATATGTGTGTATATATATATATATATATATATATATATATATATATATATATATATATATATATATATATATATATATTACCTACTGGCGGTCGCCAGTAGGTATATATAGTTAGGATTTTTTCTCTATGGGTTTTTTGAAAATTCTATGTCTAATAACTTTGGCGTTTGTGGACGGAATTGGCTGAAATTTTCAGGAAAATGGCACATTTTGTTTCTGAGCAGCCCCTGAAAATTGGGGGGGGGTTCGTCCAGGGGGGGTCGAGAAAAAAGGGGGGTCCCAAAACGTGTTTTTAACATTGAGTTTTCCATAGGGCGGTTGGCCTCACTTTTAGCCCGAACGGCTGAATGGATTTGCACGAAACTTGGCAAAATTGTAGGGACTGGTAGCCCGATGTGCCTTTTGTAGGTCTCAATATATGTGCTACAGTGGATTTTGAGAAATTAACGTTTAAAAAAAGATATATATCTGTAACAGCGGACCGGGCAGCGCTCCAGGACGCGTACTTTTCGCGCAACGGAGCTTTGTGAAGCGAAGCTGATTGGTTCTCCGGCGTCTGTCAACATTCCAAACAGTCCGTAGCGGCCGCCATCTTGTCTCTCGGTAGGATCGAGAGACAAGAGGAGGCCAAAGCGAAGGGGCAAATGACCATAAGGGGGAATAGTAGATCCTCGCTGACCCCCTAGGTTTGATGTGGAGGTTTTAAAAGGGCCCCGCGGGGCAAAAAAAAAAATAAATAATAATAATCGAACGGCTGAATGGATTTGCACGAAACTTGGCAAAATTGTAGGGACTGGTAGCCCGATGTGCCTTTGCTAGGTCTCAATATATGTGCTTCAGTGGATTTTGAGAAATTAACGTTCAAAAAAAGATATATATCTGTAACAGCGCACCGCTTCGCGTACTTTTCGCGTTACGGAGCTTTGCGAAGCGAAGCTGATTGGCTCTCCGGTGTCTGTAAACATTCCAAACAGTACGTAGCGGCCGCCATCTTGTCTCTCGGTAGGATCGAGAGACAAGAGGAGGCCAAAGCGAAGGGGCAAATGACCATAAGGGGGCATAGTAGATCCTCGCTGACCCCCTAGGTTTGATGTGGAGGTTTAAAAAGGGCCCCGCGGGGCAAAAAAAAAAAAAATAATAATAATCGAACGGCTGAATGGATTTGCACGAAACTTGGTAAAATATTAGGGACTGGTAGCCCGATGTGCCTTTGCTAGGTCTCAATATATGTGCTTCAGTGCATTTTGAGAAATTAACGTTCAAAAACAAGATATATATCTGTAACAGCGCTCCGCTTCGCGGAGATAAAATTATATCTGTATTACCTAGCTGTTGCTAACACCAGTTAGCGACGGCTAGTAGGAGATAGCGACCATCTTGGGCCCCACTTTGCATGTGAGTGATATTTATCACTAATGACATGCAAAGTGGGCATGCCAAGATGTTAGCGACTGGAAACAGTCGCTAACATCGCTATCTCCTATTATCAACTTTTGGAAATATTCGAGATAAGCGCGAATATCTCCAAAAAGTAACAGCTGCCCTGAGCAGTTCTTAGCCATGTTATCCAATGGGAGGTGGATAACATGGCTAAGAGTATTAGCTCGGTAATGCATGAATATCGCTGAGTTTTCAGCGATATTAATGCATTGCGGTCGTTTTTTATCGTATTTGCGATAAACCTTGATAATAGCAAGGTTTATCTGCGATAATTTCTGACGGTAAAAAAATCTTTGCAATGCATCGTTAGGGATAAATATCGCTTAACTTTGGTAATATGCCCCAACGGCTGTTAACGTTCGATTCGAAGGAAATCAGGAAGTGTTGAAAAACATTGTCTGCGCCATCTTGTCTTTTTTCAAATGCCACACTTTTGTCGTGCACGGCAGCCATTTTAGATGCCTTGACCAGACCCACTCTGTGCACGCTGTCGATCCTTAGCATGGCTCCCCACCCTCGCAAGCATCTCACCCAGGCAGTGGTCACCCCCGCTCTCTGTCTTATGCATGGGTAATAAACCTCCCCCCATCTGCGCTGCTCTTCCCTGAGAATCACACCCTGTGCCCGCCCGACACCTCCCTTTCGCCCTATTCACTACCGCACCCTCTGACACTCCTTTTCCTCTGTGTCCGATTGTCCAGGCCGGTCCTAGGCTATCAGCTAGCCCTGCAGATGTAGTTTATGGCCACAGCTGTAAAGAATCACCCCTCTTCAAAGGAGTTATAGTAGATCAAGGCCCACACTCGATGAGATCCGTCACAGCAGAAGCGTTGCTATTATCTGAAAACCATCCTGTATTGTGATTGGGGAGGGGACCGAGCGTGAAGCGGAAGATTCCAGGGATGACTCTTTGTACATCAAAGTTTTTACAATTAGGTGTCACATTAAAAATATATAGCACTCCGACAAAGTAGTAAGATTATAAAACTTTAATAATTTATAAATATATACAAGAAAACAAAAATAGTAATAACATATAAACATTTTTAGGGAAAAACAACGAAGTAGCGGTCGGCTGTGCGAATAGTCCCAACGCAGCACAACGTCCAGATTTCCGGCGTGGGGCGTCGTGGGGGGTGGGTCATCAGTAGCAAACTGTTGTGCGAATAGTTCCAAGGCAGCAGAACGCGCCGAAATCTAGATGACACGAAAGTGATGTCTAGTAAGTTGCCACCCAGCAAATAACGGCGTGGGGCGTCGCGGGGGGTGGGTCATCAGTAGCAAACTGTTGTGCGAATAGTTCCAAGGCAGCAGAACGATGGCACCACGGTGATGTCCAGTAAGTTGCCGCACTGGTTTTGGTATCCTACAATGCTGCTCCGAATAACGGCGTGGGGCGCCCCGGGGGAGGCGGCGTGAACGGGCCTCTCCAGGTGGAGTGTCATCTGTTGTAGTGGGGCGCCCCTTTACCGTTTCAGTTGCCATTCCGTCCGTTTTTGGTCCACTGTGTCAAAAGCCGCAATCCAGCTGAGTTGCGCCCACTCTTGCGGTGCAGCGATAGGCGGCTGTCACAGGACTCTCAAAATGGCGGCAGGCTCTTTCCTTTTTGGGCCTGGTCCACTGAAATGGCCCTGGGACACCTTGGAAATCGGACGCTTGTCTGCTAGGTCTTGGACCCCATTCTCGAAAGCGTCCCCTCCGCCTTGAGAATTCATCAAAAGTTTTGGGGGCCCCGACTCCTGCAGGCTTCTGGTGGGGAGCGGCTGCCATGATTGCTCGCGGAATGACCACGACGGAGCTACGAGATGGTGGTGCTCTCATGCTGACGCCAGTTTAGTCTGAAACATCCAGAAACAAGGTGGGGCTTTCATCGTTTGGGAAAAAAAAAAAGTTTTCATCCAATGAAAAGTGTTGTTTTTAGGTCATATGATCAAGCCTTCCATCATTAGGAAACCAAAAGTAAAATGAACCAATGAAAAGTTTTATAAACAAGTCACATGACCTGTTATGCGGCATAGGGTATAAAATGCGGAGAAAATACGTTGGTACGTGAGGCGGCGTCAGTAGCGGACCGATGTGCGAATAGGCCGAAGGCAATACAACGCGCCAAGATCCGGATGGCACCGAGGTGGTGTCCAGCAAGTTGCAGCACTGGTGTGGCCATCCTACAATGCTGAAAGTCGGCGTGGGGCGCCCCGTTGGCCTGTGAGTTTGCGTCAGTAGCGGACCGATGTGCGAATAGGCCGAAGGCAGCACAACGCGCCAAGATCCGGATGGCACCGAGGTGGTGTCTAGTAAGTTGCCGCACTGGTGTGGCCATCCAACAATGCTGAAAGTCGGCGTGGGGCGCCCCGTTGGCCTGTGAGATGGCGTCAGTAGCGGACCGATGTGCGAATAGGCCGAAGGCAGCACAACGCGCCAAGATCCGGATGGCACCGAGGTGGTGTCTAGTAAGTTGTCGCACTTCTGTGGCCATCCTACAATGTTGAAAGTCGGCGTGGGGCGCCCCGTTGGCCTGTGAGATGGCGTCAGTAGCGGACCGATGTGCGAATGGGGCCAAAGGCAGCGCAACAATATTTTCTGACTGACACCACAAGGCGCTGAGATGCCAAGATCCGGATGGCACCGAGGTGATGTCTAAGTTGCGGACTGATGTGCGAATGGGGCCAAAGGCAGCGTAACAATATTTTTTGTATGGAAGATACCACTAGGCGTTGAGATGCCAAGATTCGGATGGCACCGAGGTGATGTCTAGCAAGTTGCTGTACTGGTGTGGTCATCCTACAATGCTGAAACTCGGCGTGGGTCGCCCCATTAGCCTGTGAGATGGCGTCAGTAGCGGACCGATGTGCGAATAGGCCGAAGGCAGCACAACGCGCCAAGATCCGGATGTCACCGTGGTGGTTTCATAGTTGAGGCACTTCATCTGCAGTGGGGCGCCGAGATCCGGATGGCACCGAGGTGATGTCTAGCAAGTTGCTGTACTGGTGTGGTCATTCTACAATGCTGAAAGTCGGCGTGGGGCGCCCCATTAGCCTGTGAGATGGCGTCAGTAGCGGACTGATGTGCGAATGGGGTCAAAGGCAGCGCAACAATATTTTCTGAAGAGAAGACACCAAAAGGTGCTGACATTCCAAGATCCGGATGGCACCGAGGTGGTGTCTAGCAAGCTATGCAGTTGAGTTGTGTGCGCACTTGCGGCGAATAGGTCGAAGGCAGCATAACAATGTTTTTTGAATAGAAGACACCACAAAGCGTTGAGATTCGGTTACCACCGAGGTGATGTCTAGCAAGTTGCCGCACTGGTGTGGCCATCCTACAATACTGCTCCGAATAACGGCGTGGGGTCCCCGAAGGGGGGGGAGCCGGCGTGAATGGGCCTTCCTAGGTGGAGGCTCGTCTGCTGTAGTGGGGCGCCCCTTTACCGTTTCAGTTGCCATTCAGCTGAGTTTCGGCTGCTCTTGATGCTACAGCGACAGGCGGCTGCAAGAGGACTCTCAAAATGGCGGCCTGTTCTTTGGATTTGGGCCTGGTCCACTAAAATGGCCCTGGGACACCTTAGAACTCGGACGCTCGATTTTTTTTTTCCTTTCCTGTACATGCAAAAAAAGGTAAATGCCCGGTACGTTACACGCTTCATCTGCCACGATGAACTCTCCAGAGGAACCGAAAAAAAATATAGTTGTGGTAACTATACCATGCATCGTCATATGGAGAGGTGGCACCAATTAATTATAGTGCTGCATAAAAGAGAGATTTGGAGAACCCCTGACCTGCTCGTACATTCATCAAAGAAGTGGCACTGAGAGCTTCAGAGGCAAGGGAAACGGTCCCAAATATTTAGAAGAACTTTGGAAAGATAAAAATGACATGTTTAGATTGTGGCAAATTAATTTCATGTGGACAGATGAGTGTTACTCTAATAAATACAGCATATGAACATCTTCATAGTCGATGGTTGGTAGAGACATTTTGACTATATCCTGGACCTGCCCGTCCTCGCCCAAAATGGCGCCGGAATAAATGGGACTCGTAACTCCTTGTTGTGTACTGGTTGCAGAACCTTGAAATCACGAGATACGTATGCAGTTTTGAAGCACATGGCGGGCGGGGACGAGAATTGATTGACTATTTCGACATCCCTATTGATATTAAGTTCTGATGTGTTATTGATTACTGTACTGTTGAAAGTTCGAATTAACGTCACCCATGGTACTTGCCCGCAAATGTATATCTAGATAATTTTATTGTAACTGGCCCTGTCGTATTTTAATTATAAAATGTACGTCCACCGATTCCGTAACTGTTAGACACCTTAGTTCTTGCAACCTAATGGCCCGCCCGTTACGTTCCTCTACAGTGTAAATGTCTATTCATCATATACGATTACAGTTTGCTCTGTGGCAGGCCCACGTGGTTATAGGCTCGTATTTGTATAATGAAATTTTCACAATAAAGGTTTTTAAAAGAAAACATGGTAGTAGTATATACATTGGTAAAGTTTTTAATAGTGACTGTTTTAGAATCATTAAAAGGCAAGTGAAATAAAGCAGACCAATTACATGAAGGGTAAAAGGTATAATACGAAGGAACGCAGTAAAGATAAATGGTCAAGGGCTGTTGTGTTTTCTATTCCTGCAACATAAAGTGATCGATAAGAATCTCATATTCAGGCGTATCGGCGACTAAGACAGCAGGTCGACCCTCTTTTGCTCAACGGCTCCGTCATGGGACGAAGAAACGCTCTTTTTCTCGAAAAAAGAATATATTTTACTTGCAGGACAGTTGTAAAATTTCCGGGAAAGTAAATTAGCCTGGAACATTATAACATATATTTAAGAAAAAATAATGTTCGGAAGTAATGAAAAGCGTAATTTTTAGGTCATATGACCAAGCCTTTCATCTTTACAATAAGAAAAGTAAAATGAACCAATGAAAAGTTTTATTAACAAGTCACATGACTTGTTATGCTTACGTTACGCGCTGCGCGCCCCGGATGACTTCCGGATGCGCTAACGCGGCGCGTCATATGACGCATTACGCGACAACGCAGGTACAGAATATAGTCAAAATGTCTCCACCAACCAGCGGTCGGAACACAACCCCTTTCAGCAGGCTAAATAGTTCTGTTAAATGACAACAGAAGGGACAGGCAACAAGAACCATCAGTCAAAGAGGGGAGGGCTAGTTCTTCTCTACCGGGTTACATTGGGGCGCTACCGGAACTGATCGAATTGGTAGTCTACAGTGTTTCTGGATGTTTCAGACTGAAGCTGGGGTTAGCATGAGAGCAGCACCATTTCGTAGCTCCGTCGTGGTCATTCCGCAACCAATCATGGCAGCCGTTCTTTATCGTTATTTTGGGCGGGGTGGGTGGCGGAGCCGAGCTGTTTTGCAGCCATCATTGTGTGGAGTTCAGTTCATCTCACTAGTTTTGTATTTGTCATGAGGGGTTGTTCCTAATGTTTCTATTTTAGCGAGGTCAAAAAGAGATCCCATTAGTGGCCTACTGATTTTGCTCGATTCCTTTTCTTTTTTTTTACACGATTTTTCGTTATCTGCAAAGACTAAACAGAGTATTGCGACTCTGTGTTTGTTTGTAAATAGAGAATGAACCAAAGAGAACTAATTCTAAAACAGTAAATACTTGGATAACAATCAATCAAATGGAGAGAGAAGCAGGCACGACGGATTACAACGGGGGCAAAGGCCTGCGTTAACTACCTTTCACTATCTGCAAAGAGAGAGTACTCCTAATAGAAATGAGGGGGGGGGCACCATTCAAAGCAGATCAGTGTGCATAAACACGAAAATGTTTTCACTTACCACGTACTTGACATTCGACAGCTTATGATATTTGCTATTAAAAAACCATTGAAATTCACTGAAAAAACCATAGGTTATAGACCATATATAGTTAGGAATTAGCATTTACAAAACCTTGAAAATTCACTGAAAAAACCATAGGTTATAGACCATATATAGTTAGGAATTAGCATTTAAAAAACCTTATTTTACTCACACAAAACCATTGAAATTCCATATATAGTTAGTTGCACTAACTATATATCGCGCACCCGCAATCCACTGCTGATCATGTCACATATTACATCATTCATGACATGGTCAGTGACATCACTGATGACATCACTGATGACATCTCAAATGACATCACTGATGACATCACTGATGACATCTCATTTGACATCATTCTTGTGCTAATACGATAAACCTCTTCAGACTCTAATATAACCTTAGATACACTCAGTGTATACAGACACTCACACACTGCCACTCATCCATGGAGTTACTCACACACCCAGTCAGTCATGCAAAGAAACAATCTCACCTCCATTTCTTCAACTATACAGTTAAACACACCTTACTTATTGAAACATATACTAACACATATTTACTCTCTTATACAATCCCTGATACAAGTTCACAATGATCGATACAACCACTCACTCATTCAGTGGCTCTCATGCACAGTTATTTATATATGCCAACTCTCACATGTACTGTGTTTTACATATGTACTTACTATGACATGTAGCATTGAGATATCCATTCACTCATCAATACACTCATGCACACAGTCAACTGCCCATGTAGCTGTTTCCACATGCACTCTTGAACTCATACACCTAGTGAATAAACTGCTCACACATCTATGCATAGAGTCACACACCTTCCAGCCACCCCCACACAAACTCAATCTCCCATAGAAATACTTGGGCAACCAATTAATAACACATATAGCCTCTCGTATAGCTAATGATCAACACATGCAGCAGTTTACAGAACAACAGACCTAATGATGCACAAATTAAGACAGTTTAGTCACTAACCCATGCATTCAGTGAGACACATTTAATCACTCACTCATACAGTCAGTCACGCACCTACTAAATCCTTCATCCAGACACTTATACATCCACTCATTCTTCAATATGTAATACATATTTTAACTTTACAGAAACATACAGTCACTGGATGTTGTCATCAGTGATGTCATCAGTGATGTCATTTGAGATGTCATCAGTGATGTCATCAGTGATGTCACTGACCATGTCATGAATGATGTAATATGTGACATGATCAGCAGTGGATTGCGGGTGCGCGATATATAGTTGGTGCAACTAACTATATATGGAATTTCAATGGTTTTGTGTGAGTAAAATAAGGTTTTTTAAATGCTAATTCCTAACTATATATGGTCTATAACCTATGGTTTTTTCAGTGAATTTTCAAGGTTTTGTAAATGCTAATTCCTAACTATATATGGTCTATAACCTATGGTTTTTTCAGTGAATATATATATATATATATATATATATTTTTTTTTTTTGCACTGGTTTGGTATGTTGTATTTTGGATCTTTTCTTATGATACCCACCATCCACTATGTATTATTTACTGCTAGTTACTCTGATTCTAAGCATGTGAATTTATGAAAGATACCAATACTGGATAACTGGAGTTGTATCTACCCCAATACTGGATAAGAAAACGAGTTACTTACCTGTAACTTCAGTTATGCAGTATTGGTATCTTTCATAGATTCACATGCTACGCACCCTCCTTCCCGGAGAGGCTTACCTTATCATTATGGCATACTTACTGTCACTTGTGCTACGAAAATCTGAGGGTTTGCCTCTCTGTGGGGAAGGTTGTAAGTGGGTGTTGCTGCCTGATTGGCTGGTTTCCAAGTTTGGTTCTTTTTGCAAAAGGACAGAGATAGGCTAGTGTAGTGACTTTGCTTTCTACTATAGCCTATAGTGGATTGTTATCACTGTAATGTATATGCTTTATTGTACCGCAAGACTCCCACCTAGTCGGCGGGGATGATTCTAAGCATGTGAATCTATGAAAGATACCAATACTGGATAACTGAAGTTACAGGTAAGTAACTCGTTTTCGTCTAAACCGCACACATTCACAAAACACTATTGTGTAGATGTGCAAGCAAAACAACAAGCTAGTGTGGGCCAGGCTATATTCAAAACACCATTTCAAACTACTGCAACAGATACTGGTGGTTGCTAAGTGTGTGATCTGCTGCTCATATGCCTTAAACGGAAAAAGCTACTTACCAGTGTGCATCTGTTCTTGGCATGTAGAGCTGCAGATTCACACATGCCCACCCACCTCCTGTTCCAGTATTATCTTAATTTGATACAACATACATGGACATCTATTTCTGTTTCTCTCAAAACTCCATCATACTGGCGAAAAAAAATCTGAAGATGGAGTCGATGCCCATGCGCACTATTGTCCAGAGGAGGAGTCACCTATCTTGTGACTTCCAAAGGCTTATTCAAAACAATAACAAACTGCAAACATCTGGGCCCAACACCAGATGGCAATCTATGCATAGTGTGTGAATCTGAAGCTCTACATGCCAAGAACAGATGCATACTGGTAAGTAGCACTTTCCATCCCAACTTTTGATTTACACCCACCCCGGGTAAAAAAAAAAACAATTATCAACTAGTGTCTGCCCATACATTATAACTAATCTCTCTCCCCCCCCCCCCCCCAACAGTACAACTATGCAAATTAATGTTGGAATGTCTTGGGTACCCTTTATGGACGCCAATTCTACGTTTAACACTAACGTGTCTCCGTCCGGATGCTGTATCCTGCATTCTGTCACTGCTCCGGACCTGCAGCCAGGTCCAGGTTTCTTCTGGTGTCATAAAGAAGTAAGTGTGACTGTCATGGAGCACCTTCAGTTAGGCTGGGTACAGCAACTTATACTGTAGTCCCATAGCAGCCATTTTTTTGCTTAACGCCCATAAAAGACTGCCTCTGCACAGGTCTGGTGTAGTCTGGAAAGATGTGGATGACAGTGTTATCAAATCTCGGGTCTCCTTGCTTTCAAACCACCTGAAAGATTTAATTTTGATCCCTATAGTTCAGGAATTTGGCGAGAACTGTTCTTGGAGGAGCATCAGGTTGTGGCAGGGATTGCTGCTCTATATTCTTTCTCCACTGCAAAGAAGTTGGATAATTGTGCAGCGAGAAGCCCTCAACCTAATCCAGACCGCCCAAAATATTTCTGGTCTGCCTTTCTTGACGTCCTTCAGAAACCCCACAGGTTGTACCTACATGTGTGCCCTTCTGCATTTTCCATTCTGGTCTCCATTTTACTAGAGTGATTCGAGAACAGTGAGTGGCTTCTTCCCTTTGACCTGGCTCTCCGTCTCTATTTATCTCTCCGCCAACATACGCAGGTCAGCTATCAGCAAATTCACATTGATCGCTTTAGTCTGGATTCTTGCCCCTACTGCTAGCCCAGTAGCATCAATTGTCGCCAATATCTGAGATCCAGTTGGTTCAGCCGCATTCAGGGGTGCAGCACTCTCCACTGACTGCTGTCCATTGTTTACTTTCGGGGCAGTGAACTGATCTTATTTGGTTTGTTGCGTGGTCCGAACTGTCTTAGCCTTACCCACTGTGCAAGCTGTTTTTGAATTGTTCAGTCAGCACAATGTTGAAATCTTACCGCATATAGACACCACTATGTCAATGTTCAACCTATTTGCTGAATGTAGCTATTCTGCCATACTGTGCGTTTTGAGCAATAATGCTGGGTCACCTGCGTCATCACTTTCTTGGTGTCTCACACCTCTAAGGTAACTCGAACCAAAGCTCAAGAAAGTAGCAGACTGTCGTTTGAGTGGTAACGGAGAGAGACCCAGATGCAGAGTTAATGGGCGGCCAGTCGGCAACCCACAGTTCTGGCATTTACTCAGTAGGAGGTGCAAAGTATGCATTGTACTTCATTGCACAGATCGTAGGGAATTGAATCGGCTCCTCCCGGTGCAGCAGGTGACACCCCAGTGCCTCCAGGCGGGACCGCAGGGCCTGCCCACTGGTGGGGAGGAGTACCCCGCCTGAAGATTCAGACAGCTGTCCGCCCTTGGGTCACACTGTTCCACTTCCACCCTGTTGGGGGTCCACTTCAGCCATCACTCAGCATGGCTGCAGCTGCAGCTCCTGGTTCTGCTCTCCACTCTCACAACAGGCCACCACTGGTCGGATAGGGCCGGGTCTCCCCACTCAGTCACAGCGGTTCCCGCAGCGCTCTACAGCCTGGGGGGCAGCCACCTTGTCCTCGCTCATGTGTCCAGGCTGTCAGGCACTGTTACAAGTGCGTTTGGGGGCTCGGGCAGCAGAATGTTGTAGGATTCCACTTACGGGGCCGCAGTGAGCGTTTAGTGCTGCTGCTCGACTTTCTTGTTGGCTAAGCCCCCTCAATTTTTTTTTATAAGAATCTCATGTTATCTGGAAACTAACAATATCCTGCATCCGTCAGGAAACTAACCATATCCTACATCAGTCACAGACCGGTTTCCGTTCAGGCACCAGCACTGAAACAGCCTTGCTTGCAGCACAGAAGTCGTAAAAACTATCTTAGATCAGGTTGGGACTGCAGCTCTGATCCTTTTGAATCTTATTGCGGTATTGGATACTTTTTCACACAAGGAAATCTGAAACTCCGGATCTGCTCTCAAGTGATTAAATTAGTTCCTACTAAATAGAAGCTTTCAAGTCTGCGATGAGACAACTCTGTCAAACACCTTTTCTCTTAAATGTGGGGGTCCTCACTGAGCCAACACAGTTCAATTTGTATGTTATCGCATTGACAAAAATCATAAACCGCCATGATTTTGCCTCATAATCTTATGCTGATCACTTACAGATGTCATCTCCCACCGTCCAGAAAAAACCCTGATCACCCCCCCTCCCCCCAATGCCTGCTTCAAACAGGTCATGGAGTAGATGGTGGCAAGCTGCCTTAAACTTAACTGGGACAAAACCGAGATGTTGGAGATAGAAAACAGTCCCTCTGGATGGTTGGAACTCAACTTGCCTGAATTCCTTGGTAACTATCCTATTCCAAAAGCAGCAGTCAAAAACCTTGGTTTCTTGCTTGTTGATAAAATGACAATGGCAACTCAAACCAAAAAACTGGCAGCAACCTGCTTCAGCATATTAACAACTATGAGAAAACTGTTCAGATGGTTACCTGACCATTGCGTGGGATAGTAGTACAAGGTTTGGTCTTTTCCAGATTAGACTACGGGAGGTCCTTGTATTTGAGCAGCCCAAAGTCCTTGATAGAAAGACTTCAAGTAATCCAAAATGCTGCAGCACGTATCCTACTAAAAATCCCAAAATGCACTGCCCTGGCAAACCTTCATTGGGTGCCCGTGCTTAAAAGAATACACTTTGCAGGCGTGTGGAATTTAATAACATATATACTCGTCCATGGGGCAGGTTGCATCATAAATCTCCTTGTCCTGTAACAAAATCCACTTGTCCATTTTGTGCCATATAATGCAGTGAAAAAGTTCTGCAGCAATCACATTCTATAAGAATTCTGATAGAGATTATCTGATTATGCCAGGGCTTGTACCATAGTAGGGTTGTTTGAATACTAGCAATTACCTTAGGTTGCCATGTTTTTTGCAGATCTACATACTGGGTCGAAGGTAGTGGTAAGCAATAGTTCGAGGGTTGCAATGCCCATTTAGTCTGTGAAAACCCACTAACTTGAATGTTTTAAGGATTTTCACCAACTCCTCTCTAATCTTTTCCCATACTTAGAGAGGTTAGAAATTTACTGCTGGCAATGGTAGAAGTAAAACTTGTTCCAGGGTTGGGAAAACAGTGGTTGAAGGAAAAGTGAACTTGGAAACACTCAGATTTTCACATGAGCAAATCTACACAGGCATATTTGCCCATGCTAAAATGCAGTTCACAATTTTTTTCTAGGAGTACTATTTCTTGGCCTACTTATGTAAATTCTTGTGTTTTCGCAGAGACCGTAAATCTGCACTTAATGCAAGGATACATACCATGGGTGCACTTTTGAGATGTTCTTTAATAATTGGGCCTCTAATTAGGCCTGGCGTTAACCATGACCTTTTGTGTTTATCAAAATGCTCTCTCTCGCTCGCTCGCTCTCCCCTTCACTGTGAGTGACCGTATTCTGCTCTTTCACAAGGACTACATTGGCACCTAAAGTAGTTTTATTCAGTGCAAGGAACTACTGTGGCAATGTGTGCTTTTTATGTTTTACTTTGTTTTATTGACAGTTTGCAAGAAGGAAACCACGTACACAATTGGTAACCCTGCACCTAGATCACATTGTATCCTCCCTTTCGGCAGACGTTGCAATCAAAATAGTCTATGTGAAGGCATTCGAATGTCCAGAGAGTGCGGCCGTGAGGTAAGTCCTTGTCATAGCGTAGTAAGAGGCTTGCCCCCCGACCCTGTCAGAAATTGAACAAACCAATAACCCCTCCCACCCCTGAACTGGTGTGCTTAGGGCCTGTCTCAGCTCTGACCCGTATGGGGAATGCTAAACTGAAAGCCAGTCCCACCTATCTCCCTGAGTCGGAGAAGTCAAAGATACTTCGGGCAAGGTGTACTTCATTCTGCTCCGTAGCCAACAAGGACACTAGAGGCCGCCAAGTTGCTTTAAATCCCTCTTCGGAGTTAGTAAGAGAAGCATAGAGACTCTTTATCCCTAAGATATACGACAGCCTGTGCAACCATCCCATGTATGTCGGTCGAATCTGTGTCCCTCAATGTGATAAGATGTGTTTAACTGCCGCCCCCAAAGCCAGTCCCATTTTTTTCCCCCCATATAGATTTCAAAGGATAAGTTAGCGTGTTAGGTGGCCCCAACACCAGATAAGCTGGAAACCGCGGTATCTGTCTCAAACTGTCAATCAATATCCTCTAGAATCTTGGTCCAGTAACTTGTCAGTTCCTTACAGTCCCATAGCAGGTGTACTAGTGTTCCCTCTTCCTCGCATCCTCGCCAACACTTAGGACTGCGGTCCGAGTTCCCCTTATGTAAACGGGCTGGCGTCAAATACCAGTAGGTGGCTACCTTGACCACAGATTCCCTGCTGGCGGTGTTGCGTGCCATATGATTGGCCCTTTAGAATATGTCCCTTCATTCTTTCTCTGTAAGCTCCCTCCCCAGTTCCTTCGCCCATCGTTTCTGGCTGGCAGTGGGAGGCGAAGGGGCTGGTGGTCTCATCATGCCATACAGTTCAGAGATCATTTTCTTGTCTGTATGTTTCGTCACCAGCCATTTTTTGTATTTTGTTAGTGTCCTGCTCACTTTAGGCCGTACCGCTGGCTGGAGGAGCCAGTGGCGAATTTGGAAGCATTGGAACCGATCCGACTCCGGAATGGCATACATTTGGCGCACGTCTGAAAACTGAAGGATCCCATCTAGATCAAATAAATGCCCAGCCGTCTTGCAATCTGAATTCCGCCACACTGAGAACGCTCTTTCATCCGTCCCCGGGCTAAACTACCGGTTATCAAATAAGGGAATCATAGGTGAGGGGGAAGGACGTCAAACCTTGTCTGGTGGCCTCCCCATCCCACACTCGCAGCAATGAATTAGTTATGGGCGAGCCCCTGAGGTTCGGTCGTCTATCCGCATTCTTCAAGAAGGGAACCTTTCAAAGGGAAAGTTTCGCCACCTCCGTGTCCTGGAACAAGCACCTCTTTTCAGGTTCCGATCGACTCCGCTCTACCAAGTATCTAAGCTGTGCAGCTCTGAAATATTCCAACACGTTCGGAATCCGCAGCCCTCCCTCCTCTGGTGGCCTATGGACGAGATCCCTGCGTAGGCGAGGTCGCGCCCCAGCCCATACGAACTGCTGTATTGTCTGTTGTAACTTGTGAAGAGTCCCCGATGGGGGCCAGACCGGCAGCGTCTGGAATAAGTACAGAGCCTGTGGGAGAATAGACATCTTGATTGCCGCAACGCTTCCCCTCAGCGACACTTGGTAATGTTTCCATTGCTATAGGTCCCTCGTGATCTGAGTGAGTAATTTGAAGTAGTTTAGCGTGACCATCTGTGCTATGGATGGGGCTAGATCCAGCCCCAGATATGGGACTGAATCCCGAACCTGTACCCCCCAAAGGTCGCTAATCTCTCACAGTAGTTTATTATTGGACCGTAAAGGTCTGGATTGACAACAAGGACGGAGTCTCCTCCTAAGGTAGACCGTCCTTCGTCCTTTGCTTGCCCGAAAAGCGAATGTTAGAGCCTTGAATTCTATTCGCTTTGCAATAGGTAGCCAGTGTAGTAGTCGTAGATGCGGGGAGATATGGTGTCGTAGTGGAACACCGCAGACTAAACGGGCTGCAGCGTTTTTTACGGTCTGATGTCTGCGGAGCAGGCCTAATGAAAGACCCATGTATACGCCGTTCGCGTAATATAGATGGGAAGTTATCAGCGCGTGGACCACAGTTTTACGGGTTGCGTTAGGCAGATAGTTCATACATTTCCTGATGATTTTAATTTTGCCAAAGCAGGCGGCAGTCACCGTTTGAACCTGCGTGGCACGGGACATATGTTTGTCCCATCTGACGCCCAAATTCCTTACTGAGTCCTTGGGTATCGGAGCGATGCCTAGTTCCTCCGGCCACCACAAATTTGAAGAGAGGGGAGAGGGATGGTTTAAAAATAATATCTCGGTCTTATCTGCATTGAGTTTCTAGAAATTGTGGTCCATCCAGGCCGCAATATTGTTGAGACACTCTTTAAGTGGATCAAAACAGGCGGCAGATACAGCTTTAGTATTAAATCTTTTTATTAGACAAAAATCTCTCAGGCAATGCAGAAAGCATACAGTACACAAGGTATATGCCATAGATGCTAAATACACGAAAGTGACATCCGTGGTGGGTATATCATAAAGCACATAAGGCAAAATGAGTCTTTGCTGTACCAAGCTGCAGCTGCAGAAGATGCTGGAGTACAATCGCCAAGATAAAGAACAAACCCCCCAAACCACCCCAACCCGGGACCCACCCCCCTCCCAACTTACCCACCCGCCACCCTCATTCCAAGTCCAGTTTCTCATTCCTCACACACACCCTGTCACACAATCGGGGTTCAATCATCACGCTGGGATAGCCGAAGCAGCCTTAGGTAGCGGGGACAAGTCACCTCCCTGAACTCCGTAGCCAACAGAGACAGAAAAGGCTGCCATAATTCTGCATATTTGGCTCCCTCTCCCGCTGCCACCAGGGACAATTTTTCCATTCCCAAGACTGACCAGAGCCTGCCCAGCCAACCCTGCAAGGTGGGTATCTGTGTCGTTCGCCACATGGCCAGAATAGTCTGCACAGCGGAGCCCAGTGCTATTGCGATCAGCCTCCCTCTCCTCGCCTTAAGGGGGAACGTAATGGCGTTTGGGAGACCCAAGAGGACATAGGCTGGGAATCTAGGAATCTCTGTGTCAAAATGCGCATCAATTTCATCTAAAACTACCTTCCAGAACCCCTGAAGATGCGTGCAGTCCCACAAGAGGTGTGTCAGCGTACCCTTCTCTACGCAGCCCCTCCAGCAGGTGGCAGCGCGGGAGGGATCCAGCTCGTGTAGTCTCTCAGGCGTGTAGTACCAATACGACACCAACTTGGTAAAGGTGGATGTCAGGCCCATGTGGTAAGCAGAGTGTCGTGCTCTGTAGCAAATGTCTTCCCATTCCTTATTACTCAGGTCTCTTCCCAGCTCCCTCTCCTAGCGCGCCCTGCCCGCGTTGTGAATCCACGAGTAACTCTCCAGGAGCAACCGGTAGAGGTCTGATATAAGTCGCTTGTCCGATTTACAGGAAAGCAGCCAGTACTCCTACTGAGTGAACTTCCGGTCCGCATCCTCCCGCTCCTGGGGGTCGCGCGCCCAATGACTTATCTGTAGATAACGGATGTGCTCCGATTCCGGGAGGTCATACTCCTGCCGTAAGTGCTCGAAGGGGGCCACCCCTCCGTTCAAATACACATGAGCGAGCACTCGGCAGCCCGCTGGGCGCCACCGAGAGAACGCCCGCACATCACAGCCGGGCCCAAAGTCCGGATTTTCTAACAGCGGCGTCAGCGGCGACAGGAATGTCGTCAGGCCGTGTCGCGTATTGGTCTGGTCCCACACTTCCAGAGGGACTCTGGTAATATAAGAGGCGTAAAGATTAGGTGGTCTGTGTTGTCTACGAAGGAAGGGGACCTCCTGTAGGGGCCGTCCGGCTATCGCCTGATATTGAAAAAGCCAATGTCGTTCCGACTCCCACATACTCCACTCCACCAGGGTGCGGAGCTGCGTCGCTTGAAAATATAGCACCAGATCGGGTAAACCCAAGCCTCCTTTCTCTGGGGGGAGCATTGCTAACCGCAGTTTCATTCTCGGACGTTTCCCATTCCAGATGTATTGCGCGAGTTCTGATTGGGTTTGACGAATCCAACCCTCCGGAGGTCGCAGCGGAATAGTCCGAAAGAGATACAGAATCTGCGGCAAAATGGTCATCTTCACCGCCGCCACCCGACCTAACCAGGATATAGGCAGGTGTCGCCAGCGTCCCAGCTCTGCACGGATTGTACGGCGGAGGGTGGCATAATTAATACTCGCTGTGTCCCGTAAAGTGTTCGCCAGTTGGATTCCCAGGTAGGGGACCGCTTCCGAGGACCAATGGAAAGGGAATCGCTCCTCCAGCCAGACCTGAGTCTGGGGCTCTAGTGAGAGGTCCAAGGCCAGTGATTTCGTCACATTTACTTTGAAGCCCGAGGCCCTTGCAAATGCGTCCATAATCTCTACACTGGCCGGCAGTGAATCCCTTGGGGTGGCCAAGGATAGGAGGACATCATCAGCCTATAAGCTGATTGTGTGCGTGTACGCTCCGATCTTAATTCCCTGAACCCTGCTGTCCGTCCTTAGCGCTTGTGCCAGAGGTTCCATATACAGCGCAAATAGTAAGGGGGAGAGCGGGCACCCCTGTCGGGTCCCACGCTCAATATGGAACCGGGCTGACGAAGCACCATTGACCCGGACGGTCGCAGTAGGGAAAGTGTAGCAATTCAGCACCCACGTGCGAAATTTGGATCCCAAGCCGGCTCTCGCCAAAACTGTTCCAGATACGGCCAGTGCACTCGGTCGAACGCCTTTTCGGCGTCGATTGCCAGCATCATGTACTCGCCAGATAGTCTTGTGGCCCGCTCGATCAGGTGTAAAGCTCTCTTTGTGTTGTCTATCGTCTGCCTCTCAGGGATAAACCCCGTCTGATCTGGATCCACCAGTTCCTGCATCATGGGTGCTAGCCGGGCGGCGAGTATGCTGGTGTAGAGCTTGAGATCCACGTTGAGGAGGGAAATGGGCCTATAAGCTCCGCACTGCGTACGATCCTTCCCAGGCTTGGGAATGACCGAAATGGTGGCCTCCATCAAATCCCTCGGGATGGCCCCTGCCTCTGCGAATGAGTTAAAAAGAGAAGTGAGCAGTGGGGCTAGCTGGACGCAGAATGTTTTATAAAATATGGCTGTGTAGCCATCTGGGCCTGGAGCCTTGGCTAATTTAAGTCGGGAGATCGCTGAGATCACTTCTTCCGGCCGTATCGCCCTCTCAAGCGTCTCAGCTTGTTCCTGTGAGATAGAAGGTAACGCCGCATCCTGCAAAAATGCCTCCCCATCTGCCGGGTCCAAGCTAACTCCTGCATATAGAGTGGAGTAGAAGTCTCTAAAGGTATTCGCTATGTCTCTCTCCGCTTTGACTCTGGTTCCTGCCTGTGTAGTCCGCTCCTGCACCGTGTGTCGCTGAACCCGTTCTTGAAGTGCCCTTCCCAACAATCTCCCGCAGCGGTCTCCACCTGTATAGTACATGTGGCGAACCCGCAAAGCTGCGTACTCGGCGCAATCTTGGTCTAGCGCCAACTGTTGACGCGCCAGCCGGAGCTGCCTCCAGATTCTTGGCGCCCCGTTTGTTGGTGGATTCTTTCCAGCTCGCGCGTAGCCGCCGACAGTTCTTCCCGCTTCCGTGCCCGGTCCGCATTCTCCGCCGCCGCCGCTATAGCTATGAACTCCCCCCGTAACACCGCTTTAAGAGCCGCCCAGTGTGTGGCCTGTGATGTGTCAGAGGGCTGGTTATGTGTCAAGTAATCCATAAGGACCCCTTTAATTTTAGTAATCACCTCCTTCCTATGCAGTAGGGTGTCGCGCAATCTCCAGCAGCGCGGGCCGTGGGCTAGGGGCGGGAAAGAGAATGCAGTCGTGAGTGGTGCGTGGTACGACAGTGCCATTGCTCCTATGTCAGACCGGGACGCCAGCGCTGTGAGTGAGGAGGATGTCAGTAAATCGTCCAATCGCGCATATGTCTTGTGAGCATTGGAGTAGTATGTGTAATCTCTGGTGTTGGGATGAAAATGCCGCCATAGATCAGTCAGTCCGAGCTCTCTCCTTCTACCATGCCCCCCCTCAGACAGAGTGCCCGTTTGCGTGTGGCGCTGCCCCGACCTGTCCTGTAGGTTGTCGAAGACTAAGTTGAGATCCCCTCCTATCACAATGTGTCTATCGGGGGATGCCGCAGCCTCGTCGAGAACTTGATGTAGAAACCTCTCTTGTCCCTCATTGGGTGCGTACACTGTACTGGCCGTGAAGGTGACCTCACTTATAGAGAAACTGTAGGATAGGAGCCTCCCCTTTATTTCAGCTCTTTTCTGCAGAACCTTGCCTCTAAAGCGATGTGACACCAATATCGCGACTCCCGCAGTCTTTGTACAGGCTGAGGAGAAAAACTGGATTGGGAAATGGCGCGATTTCATTCTGTGACAGTCTTTGGGCAGTAGGTGCGTCTCCTGCAAAAGGCAGATATCGGCTTGCGAGTTTTCCAGGAGAGACAGGACTGCCCTGCGCTTCACTGGGTTGTTCAACCCCCTAACATTTAGAGTGAGAAGGCCCAACTCAGTCGCCATCGAATGGAACTTTCAAAATCACCAGCTGTGTCCCCTGTAACCTCTGCCCCTCCGCATGTCCTGCATCATTCATTCGTACTGGAGCTTGGAACCCCTCCCCCCACCCTGTCATTCACCCCGCACTGGCATCCCACTCTGACCTTGCAACAACACCCCCCCTCCCCTCCCCGGTGCCCTCCCTAACCCCAACCACAACCCCCCCCCCCCCCCCCCCCATCAGAACCCACACAGTCAAAAAAGTCCTGGACCTGTTGTGTCTTCGTTCAGGTCCCCGGAATAACCTGGTTATGGGAAACGTGGCACCGGCTACTCCAGTGGCCCCCTACCCGGCCCCACCCGGCCCAATCTGTTACAGTGCTAATAAAAGAAGACCCCCCTCATAGGCTACACATGAGGAAGAGACTTATTCAATTGCTGCCGTGTCCTTAGACACTTCCTCGATGGCCGCCGCCTTCTCCTGCGCCACCGTCTCTGGATCCGGCCTGCGGGCCGACCTGGGTGCTCGCCGACGCCGTACAGTCTGCCAATGTTCCCCCGAGGAACGAGGGGGTCTCTCCTGCGAAGGATTGGTCGCATCCCTCCCGGCCTCCGAGGAATCCTCTGTTTTTATCCCTAGCAGGGCACAGGCGTCGGTCAATGAACGGAACTGGTGAAGCGCGCCGTTCCATTTAAAAACAAGGCGGAAGGGGTGACCCCAGGAGTAAGGGACCCCCTTCTCATGCAGATGTGAGGCGACCACCCTGAACGCTCTCCTTTTTTGCAGAGTGATAGCAGAAAGGTCCTGGTACAGCGCAATCTGATGGTCCCGGTAGCGCAACGGCTGCTTTTTGCACGCCTCTTGCAATCTGATGGTCCCGGTAGCGCAACGGCTGCTTTTTGCGCGCCTCTTGCATTATCCTCTCTTTCAGTGGGAAATTGGGAAGGAAGGCCAGAATGTCCGGCGGAGGGGCTGTCGCCCGTCATGCCAATCCCACTCTGTGTGCCCTATCAATGCGTATCTCAAAGTTCTCTCCTTCTCCTAAAATGTCCCGAAACGAACCCTGCAGGAACAGGGTGATGTCACCTCCCTCTGCCTTGGACGGTACACCCCGGATGCTGATGTTATTCCTCCGGGAGCGATTTTCCAAATCTTCCGCATGGGCCTGTAGGTCCAACTGCTGCTCCTGCAGGCGTAGCACCTCTTGCTGCAAGTGTTCCACCTCCTCGCTCCGTGTGTGGTCAGCCTCCTCGACCGCCGCCACCCTATCTCTCAGACCATCCACGTCGCGGCGAAGCTCTCGAAACTCGCCCGCCATGTGAGAAGTTGGCCTGATATATGATGCTCACTAGTTATAGTGCAAAAAACACAGTTGATGGACAGAATTTAGAACAATGTCATACATTCACCCCAGTACAAAGATCTGGGCCTAAATCCATTGTTTTTTTGCACTCCACACCACCCTGGGTTAGACACTGGCTATATGCAAATCAGCTCTGACCCTGTGCCTCTGGGAACAGTCCAGTCCGAACTACTAAGCCATGTCTTTCCCAGACCGGAATCAAGCATCCAAGGACCGGTTTCTGGCTATCAGCCTTCATCAGCCTGGATAGCTTGACTCCAGTGGTGTGGAGAGCCTGGGACTCACGTCTGAGCATACCCAGCCCACTCGGGGTGAAAATTGCAAAAAACACAGTTGATGGACAGAATGTAGAACAATGTCATACATTCACCCCAGTACAAAGATCTGGGCCTAAATCCATCGTTTTTTTGCACACGGGGTGAAAATTGCAAAAAACACAGTTGATTCTCACCCTGAGTGGGCTGGGTATGCTCAGACGTGAGTCCCAGGCTCTCCACACCACTGGAGTCAAGCTATCCAGGCTGAATGAAGGCTGATAGCCAGAAACCGGTCCTTGGATGCTTGATTCCGGTCTGGGAAAGATATGGCTTGGTAGTTCGGACTGGACTGTTCCCATGAGGCACAGGGTCAGAGCTGATTTGCATATAGCCGGTGTCTAACCCAGGGTGGTGTGGAGTGCAAAAAAACGATGGATTAGGCCCAGGTCCTTGTACTGGGGTGAATGTATGACATTGTTCTACATTCTGTCCATCAACTGTGTTTTTTGCAATTTTCACCCCGAGTGGGCTGGGTATGCTCAGACGTGAGTCCCAGGCTCTCCACACCACTGGAGTCAAGCTATCCAGGCTGAATGAAGGCTGATAGCCAGAAACCGGTCCTTGGATGCTTGATTCCGGTCTGGGAAAGACATGGCTTGGTAGTTCGGACTGGACTGTTCCCATGAGGCACAGGGTCAGAGCTGATTTGCATATAGCCAGTGTCTAACCCAGGGTGGTATGGAGTGCAAAAAAACGATGGATTTAGGCCCAGATCCTTGTACTGGGGTGAATGTATGACATTGTTCTACATTCTGTCCATCAACTGTGTTTTTTGCACTAGTTATAGTGATCACCTTGTATCAGTCCAAACAACCCTAATGGTGATTGGTTGTAAGTCAACCTTATAGACGAGCTATCCTAATGGTAGCATGGACAAAGCAGTCTTAGGCTAAACTCTTTTGGCATGTGAAGCCAGCTGTTTTACCACAATATAACCCCTTGAATTCCAGATGAAAGGACACCACACAGGTTGTTATGAAAATAAACAGTATATTTATTAATAACAACACCTCTGAACTCTTTATGAGGTCAGAGGGCTAAGCACATGACAATCTCTTACGAAAAATACTACAAGTCGCACAACATTACAATGGTGCCCTAGGGGCACGACAAACCATATACTAAGTAAGTGGAATGTGAGAGTCGATAAAGGAAAGGGAGCTGTCCAGAGGCTGTAGGATCGGTGGGACCACGCTATACTAACTTCAGGTAAGTAATAGGAGGCCCACGGAACGCGTGTGCAGAGTGTGAACTCACACGCGAGATGCGTAACAACGTCTATGGACAGTACAGTTCAAGTTAAAGGTGAGTACGGACAATCCTGACTGGATAGGACTAAAACGACTGTGGAACTGGACACTAGGACAGTTAAACTACCCTTGAGCACCGAAATGCTCTTGTTACCTCACCCACGGGCCGCGGGTGCACAGGATCAAAGTGCGTCGGGTTCTCGCGTTGAAGTCTATGGAGCCTGAAAGAAAATATGCTGCAGGCGACCAGGAGGAAGATGTCCGGTGCAATCCAAGGGTGGATTGTTGAAGAAGGAGACCTGAAAGCAGAGGGGACAATGTTCACAGTCACTAGCCAGTGACTGAAGTGGAACCAGGAAGGAACCAGATGTCGTCGTCGCGATCAGGTGAAGAGTGGACGCTTGACTCTGCAGCCACGTGGACCAGGAGGTGTCTTCGACGACCAGGATGGAGGCACGAGCTGTCCCACGCAGGCTCTCGCTGTCGGCGGTGTTGGATCCGGGATTGGAGGCAACAGGCCTTGGCAAAGGCAACCCACGCGGTGAGTGAAGAAAGAGTCTGGTGCGGACTAGGAGAGTCCGGGGTGCCCCTCTTTTGGAAGGGAGCAAGGGCCAATCTGGAGCAACCAGATCAGCAGTGAAAATTCAAAGGTTCGTCGTCTAGGAGGTCACTAGCCAGCCGGCAAGTGACCAGACAACGCGTCGAGCAGGAACCAAGCAGAAGGGCCCCACGCAGATCTCTTGGATGCTGGAGGGCTGAACTTCGGTGCAGGGGCTGCTCGGGGTCGGGGCTTCTCAGTCCCCAAAGCACTTGGTCGAGTTTACCTCGGGAGTCGTGCTGGAAGCGAAGTGCAGTTTCTTCCAAGATGGCCGGTCCCACGTGTCTTGTCGCACCCACGGGTCTCAGCTTTGCTGCAGATGTGAGTTGAGGTCGGAGAGGTCTGGGAATCCGGGTCTCGTCGGGCTCTGAAGTCTGGATCCTCGAGGGAAGACGACAAAGGGAAGCCGCTGGACGCTTGGTGGTGCCTGCTTGTGCAGTGTGGACACTCTTTGTCCACAAGGGAGATTGTTCAGTCTTCTGTGGAGCAGAACGTCGAAGGCCAGAGTTTCTTCTTCTTGAATAGTTCAGGAAAATCTAATTTGGAATGGGACCAGCTCCTACCTTTATTCTCCTAAAGGGGGCTGCACTACTGACTAGGTCCCTCCCCTGGGTGGGACCAGGAAGGGGGTGGTTATACCCCCTATCCTTTGTCCGGTTTCGCGCCAGAGCTGGGGCAGGGATGCCCCAGCAACTGTTTTGAACCGATGTATGCACAGGGCACCTTGTGTGCCCCAGGCATGTCTCATTCCTTTCAGGCCTCCCTATCTCAATACACAAAATCCTGTCTGGGGTGATGCTAGCACCTCCCAAGGCAGGAAACCCTTTGTCCAAGCCACCCTCGCTGGAAGGACTCCCAGCAGCAGGAGGTCAGACTTGTGTCTGTGGTGGCAGCATCCATTTTGTGATGCTGAGGCTCGAGTTAACTTTAACCGGGGTTCACAGTTACATACATGTCGTGTCCCTCTAGAAGGGTGGAATGCTACCCCCGTCGCCAGAATTGGCGAGGGGGTACTATTCCAAATCGTATGACACCTTACTCGACATGTTTTCATAATGTTATACCAGAATTAGCATTTAACCGCGAGGATTATAATGCACTTAAGAGTATATGGTATAGCGTTATCATGGAACAGCTATTAGGACTTGGTTCCGCAAGCTGCAAACGGGCTCAGCTCATGCCAGAGCACCATCTCACATAATTCCAAGCACTCTGCCTTCAGGATTGTTAAGGCCTGCCATAGGAGTGACTGATAGGAATATATGTCTCCATTTTAGGGTTAGATATAGGTATACTATATCTATAGCAAAGGGTGTTTACACCACCTTGCCCCAGCTGTCGGGCAGCCAGTTGTGTCAGATTTAGATGGCCAGCCAGGGGTGGCATAATACATGCTTCAGCCCCTGGTAGGCCCTGGGTACACCTATGCCCTGGATACCTAAGGTATACTGTACAGGGACTGATAAGGGGGCCCAGTACCAATTGGTAAATGCACCTAAGGTACATGGTTGTCAATTTAGAGAGAGAACAGCTAGGCTGTGGGTCTGATTAGCAGGCCCACAGCCAGGGAAAGTCGTAAACCAGTGATGCAAAAAGCAAAAATCTGGGGTGACCATAGGATTGCAGACCCCACTCTCCTACACGCCATTTCTTGCTTTAGGGACTGGAAGTCTTCCCGTAAAGAGTTGAACAGGGATTCTAGAAAAACCTTGGTGATCTGGCTGCCTCTTTCTCCCGTTTCCCAGGGTCCACTCCTGCTGCTGGACCTGAGGGGCTTTTGGAGCCTTTCGGGGTCCCTTTCGTTAGCATGTCAGTAATGGAGCGTCCACCCTTGCGCGATCCCCCGGACATGTCTGGACCCGCCGGGCAAGCGCCGTTCGGGGCCTCCCTCTGTAACTCAAGGATGACTCTCTCCGTCGCAGCCTTCAACGCACCGACCCACCGTGCACTCCTGAGGCACCTGTGTGGCGGTCTCCGTCGCTGGGGGAGTCCCCGTTGTGCAGGCACAGTCCGCCCACTTCCGGGTCCCCGTGGGGCTCACCTGTGCAACTCCCCACGTGTGTCGTGTCTGTAGGGCCTCACGTGTACCAAGCAGGCCTCCAGGCAGTGTCTCTCCCAGAGGAGGTTCGGGGGCAGGTCGCTCTGAATGGGCCGGCCGACCGCTGGCACCGACCTCCACTGTCAATGGCTGAAGCGTACCCCGAGAATTCCTCAATCTGCCAGGCGAGTGCAGGGCCCTATTGGCGATCCCACGCCCTGCGAGGGCCGGCTTCTCTGCCACAGACGTCTCACGCTGTGTGCCGCCACTGTCCTCCTCGTCCCGGGTCAGCTTCACATTACGCCCCCACTCACCGACAGGCCCCCTCCCTGCCGTAGGCCTCCAATCCCCGGCCTCAAGTTTCACTGTGGCTGCTGGGCCTCGGGGTTGCCGTGTCCGCCTCCGCCGCTCCACTGGCGCACTCTGCCCTTCTCCTCTGCGCCTCTCACCCTGGGGGCCCCCCCCGATGTCTCACTCCCGGGGGCTCCCCCGATGTGTCACTCCCGGGGGCTGCGGGGCAGGGGCCCCGCCCCACGTACACTGCCGCACCGGGAGTAGGCCTCCGTGCCGGGGCTTCGATTTTCGTGCTCCCCGGGTGCGCGGGTCTACCGCCCCTGGGTGCCTCTCACCTCGGTGGGTATGCTGCGTTGTCCGCCAAGAGGCCCACAGGGATCGGGCTGCCACTGAGCGCTCCTCACTCACAGGCCAGGCTACGCCGTCCAGCTCTCTTCCGCCGCTATCCTGGGCTCGTGGCCTGCGGGCTGCCGTCGTACCTCCGCGGTCCGCCGCGGCTCCAACAACCTCATCGGGGTCGCATTATGGGTTCTGTGCCAGGGGCCCTCAAATGGAGACCCCGGGGGGGGGGGGGGGGGGTCCGGTGCTGTGGATCGGGCGATTACTGGGGCCGGGGTCGGGAGCCTATTCACCACACGTCCGCTGCGGTCGCCATCTTGCAGATACAGCTTTAAAGGTGAACAGAAGCTGGGTATCACCAGCATATGATATAATTTTGATCGCAGATGTAGAGATCAATTCTGCCAACGGGGTTAAATAAACATTAAAAAGCAGCGGGCTCAGGGCAGAGCCCTGTGGCACACCCCATTGAAGTGGTTTGACTGGAGAAATGAACGGGAGGGTCCGGACCTGTTGTTTGCGGTCAGATAGAAAAGACAATATCCAGTTCAGCACTGTACCCTGCACACCAATGGTGTTAAGGCGATTCAAAAGGATGGGATGGGCGACTGTGTCAAATGCTGCAGACAAATCTAACGACACTAACTCCTTCGACTGCCTAATGTATTGAGTCCGCCATTTCAATTAGGGCTGATTCCTTACTATAACCGGGACGAAAGCCGGATTGAGAATCATGAGGGAGGCCGTTATTCTCAATGAAACCGGTCAGGTGCTGATGCTGATAGACCAATTTCTCTAGGATCTTTGCAGGGGCGGGTAAAAGAGAAATAGGTGTATAATTGCAAGGGGATTCTGGGTCTGCATTGGCTTTTTTTAGAATGGGAAAAAGAAAGGCCCAGTCTAAGCGAGCGGTTCCAGATGGAATTTAAATAGGGATTAAGGAATTCAGCAAGGGCGTTATATTGTTTGGCTGGCGAAGGGTCACTTGGGGAACCGGATTTAAACTTCTGCAATTCGAGGAGTGAGACTTCCTCCGGGATTTCAGCAAACTCTGAGAGCATGGTGCTAGGGGCCAGCTTCGAGTAGTGATCCTCTGAGGTCAGGGGTACTTCATGAGGCTCAGGGAAGGAAGCATAGATCAATGCGATTTTGTCCTCAAAGAACTCAGAAAGTTTATTGCATAGAATCTGTGAGGGCAGGTGGGTGTGCGTAAGTGCCAGTGTGTCGGTGAAAGACTTAACAATTCTGAAAATCTCCCTAGAAGAGTTTTTAGCATTATCAATTCTGTAGGCTAGAAAATCTTTTATTTTCAATAAGGAGTCTGTGGTACTCTTTGAGAGCCGAACGATAGCCTAGCTTACTTTCCGCAGAATAGGTAAGTCTCCAGCTACGTTCAAGTTTTTTACATTTTGACTTTTTTAGTCTAAGGTACAGTAAACTGGCAGCCAAAGGGTTTGTGCTCTAGGGGGTTGGGCCTACTTGTCCCAAGGACAAAACGCACATGAAAACTTGTTGCCCTTGACCCCAAACAATATGTCCCGGGACTATAGGAATTCCACATCCGTGTTTGTTACTGTGCTTGGCCCATAAGGCGATGCAAAAAGTGGTCTTAATTGAGTCAACATTTTCTGACCCCATATAAGCCCACAAGAATGCTGCGATCCGACACCCAGCAACTGTTGGTAGCACCCAAGATAATGAAGACCATGGGCGGAATAAGATCCTTCGCTTTCTTTGCACGGAAACTCTAGAATGGACTCCCTCCTAACCTAAGGCAAACCAAATTGGAACTAGCGTTTAGTAAACTGTTAAGAACGTTTCTTTTCTAACTCCCTTCCCATCTGCTGGATACCTGATTGTCATAGTGCTGGGAGGCCCTTCTTTGTAGCCATGTGCTTCAGAAATCCTCCTGAATAGAATAGAATGGAATACAAAAGTGACAATTCAGACTATTTCAGACGTCCAAAGCTATGAGAATGGATTGGACAGCAGGTATTAGTCCTTTTAAATCTTTATTTTACTAATAAACAACTGTTATGTGCTCATCTTTAATTTAGACAAACAGCACCACTCTTGGGCAGACTGTCATTAGTACCGGTGTTAGCAATTAAGTGCTGAGCACCGGAAACCACCAGTTCACATTAATCACTGTGCTAAACCGTCTCACATTGATTGATCTTAGAGTTCACTAACACGGACATTCTGTTTAAAAAAATAAATATTAATCTTACATTTTATATTGCTGATTACCCTGATGAGTACAGAAATTCTAAATTAATATGTATTCTTTCCTCAACCTAAAAACAAATTGCATGAAGTTTTTGTCCAAAATGTGCATTCATGTGGTCAAATGTTGCAATTGAATATTGAATAGAACGGTATTTAAACAATGTTGACTTCACTGCAGAAATTGTTTTGATTTTGTTTTCTCCGCTTCTCTTGCTCTGGCAGATCCTAAACATGATGGTACTGCAGAAGGTATTGAGAACATGGCTGATGCAGTGACACACGCCCGATTTGTCGGCACTGATCCAGCCAGTGATGAGGTCGTCTTGATGAAGATCCTGCAGGTGAGCTGTTTTAAGATGGTTATTGCAGATGATAATAGTAAGTACCAGAGTTACTGGTTACACTAAGACTGTAAGCGTTACACGGACTAAATGAAAAAGATATTGTCCACAGAAGTGAATTGTTCTGCCTCATTATATAGTACTTACTATCCGTATGTGGGGCAATAAAGCATTTGCCTACATTGGTAGCACATTACACTGTGTGGTTTGAGGGAGCTGTCTTTGTTTTGATCCCATGAGGTAAGTGTTTCAATGTTCTGCATGATGACCACCGAGGTGTGATTATCATGGTATGGGATGCAGCGCTTAGCAGTGTGATGAGTAAAGAAGCATCCGAGACAGATGCACAGTTTGTTTTCAGTAAGCTGGTAACTTTGAGCAGCATTGCAGGTCCCTTTATAGAATTTCTCATTTTAACATTCCTCTTAGCTGGTTACTATACTGGGTGGTCCCTTCTGAGATATCTCATTTAAAGTTTGTGGTCCTGAGCAGGAGTAGGTTGGAGGACATCATGGATCTGCGGGGATAAACTTTGTTCTTACTATCTCATATCTGCCATTGTGCGATGTTAAAAGCATTCATAGTATGTAGCTAATTGGGACCTGCAGTGGTGAACTAAATTAAAGTCCTCCATCGGCCAGAGGCACGTGGCAGATCTGTTCAGTTATTCATGCTTGTTCAGTTGGTGATGGGTGGTTTATTGTTTTGGAATGGTGTAGTACTGGGTGATGGCCATGACCCATAGCAGTTTTGCCTTATGCGAGCGTGAGAGAGTCAAGCACTTAAAATAAATTATTATGCAGTCTGCATGATCTACAGCTGACTGCCCAACTGTTGATTGTTATGAAAGTAGTATGTGACTGGAGAGTTATATAATATATTGTGTTGTAATTGCATTATATAGCACTGTGTACCCTTGAAGAACTTTTTACGCCAGGCAGCATGTTACTCCAGGACCCAGATTTAGGATATTTTCTTATCTCCAGTATTGGGGTGTCTTTCATAGATTCACATGCCTGAATCATTCCCCGTCGTCGGAGTTGGAGTCCCACAGTACATAAAAAGGCAATAATATGCCATAATACCATAGGAAAAAACCTGTTAATAACCAACCAGGAAGTAAAGTAGCCCAAGCTACAGGAGAAAAACTTCCACACATGACTATCCTAGTCATTTTGTATAGCCCAAACTTCAGCCAATCAGGCGACCGCACCCACCAGAAAGTTCTCCCCAGAGACTCAAGCTCTCAGATTTTCTACCGCATGTCGTGTGAAGGGAGTCTCCCTGAGCTCTGCTCAGTACTTCTTTTTCCTTCAAGATTCTGGATTTTAGGATGTCTTCCTCTAAGAAATCTTTATTCAGGCCTTGTGACTCTTGTGGTAAGCTTCGGCTTTTCAAAGAAGATCCCCCACAAGAAGTTCATTTACTGCCTGTACCCGGACCATCAGGTGAAGGACTGCAAATATGTAGGACCTTCCTCAGAAGACCCTCAGGGACAGGGAGGGCCGCTTGCTTTTGTGGCTGCAAAAGCTCAAGGATCAAGATAATCCTGTTTCTGAGGTAGGCAGTATTGCCTCTGGGTCTACTACAGCTTCTAGGAAGAGAGTTGCTAAAAAGGTGTTATCTTCTCCTGGGGCCAAGATTGTGAAGAAGCATCTGAAAGACACACGTTAGTGATAGATTCCTTACCTTAGAATATCCCCAGGCGTCAGACTGGATCCGGAAAATTTTGCGTAGCAATACCCCTGCGAGCCGGTACGAGTCGTCCGCGGCTCCGCGTCCGTCATCGGCGTCGTTAGCGCCGGAATGACGTCGTCGGAGTACTTAGACGCCGCCCATGTGCTCTGACGTCAGTTCTTTTTTTTCCGCGCCAGCTAGCGCAGATCCGGAGACCCCTTAGTCATTTTTTGACTAAACTTTTTGGATCTTTTGATCATTTCTCTACTCGAGTCTTCGACTCCGACGGTGCCGGTAGGGATGCCCGGGTTTAAACCCTGCTCCAAGTGCGACCGACTGATGTCGGTTACCGACCCCCATCGCCGGTGCCTCAAGTGTTTAGGCCTCGACCACGACGACCGCACCTGCTCCGACTGCCGGGCCCTGGCGTCTAAAGCTAGGCGGGAGCGGTCCCGCAAGCGACTCGAGCTTTGGCAGTCGGCCCCGCACCGCTCCAGGTCCCGGTCCCACAGGAGGTCGAGGGACCGGTCGCGGGGTTGGAGTCCTCGCAGCTCCGGGAGTGGACATCGGTCGTCAGGATCCAAGTCCTCAGGTAAGAGGCATGAGAGGTCGGAGAGACGTCATCGTTCCTCCGACCCACCCCGACACCCCGACGCTCGATGCGGCCGGGGGTTCGGGTGACACCACCCACGCGGCTCCGACGGAGTCGCAGGCGTCGTCACCTGCCCCACACCTTCGGGTCCCTGGGCATGGTGTGTCGCCAGAGGAGGTCGAGCGGTATCTCATGGCCATGAGGTCCCTCCCTTCTCAGCCGGGTCCCGTGGCGCTTCTGGGCCCAACGGCCCCGTCTGGAGGGCCTGGCGGGTCGGGTGCTTCGGCTCCGACGCCGTCGGGTGTTTCGGCCCCGGTGCCGCCGGTGACTTCGGTCCCGGCGCCGCAGGCCCTCACTGGATCCACTTCCGGATCCGGGTCGTCGCCGGTTGACCTCACGACCTCACCGGCGCCAGCCCTGCGGGTGTCGCCCCCGGCACCCACTGTGGATGCCGCCCCCAATCCTCCCTTCGGTTCGGATCTGGGCGCCGCTCCCGACGGCCTTTGGACATTTCTATTTCCACGAACCGGCCCCGTCTGTTGACTCTGCTCTGCAGGAGATGGGTGACGAGGGTGATTGGGAGGGGTCTGTGGACCCTCTGGCACAAGAGTGCCAGTCTCAACAGGACTGGACATATGAGCTTGGGGAGGCCAGTGGAATTGACACTTCGCCAGACACTGGATTTGTCTCCCCTCCCACCTCGGCTACAGAGGAGGGGGCTACTTACAATGTAGTGTTGACGAGGGCGGCAAATGCCTTACACCTTGAGCTCCCCGTCGCAGCCGTGAGGACTAACCTCCTCACTGAGGTCCTTAAACAGCAGGCAAGCTCCACTGAGCCTCTGCTGCCGTTTAATGAGGCCTTGTGTGACGTTCTTGTGGGCACTTGGTCCAAGCCCGCCACAGGTCCGCCTGTGGATAGGAACGTGGCCAGACGCTACCGCCCGGCCCCGGGCGACCCTTGCTTTTTGTCCACCCATCCCACCCCCGAGAGCCTGGTCATCCAGGCCTCCACTTCTCAGACCGCATTCCCGACGGCTCCGCCCGATCGGGAATCCAAGAGGTATGAGCAATTCGGGAAGAAAGTGTTCTTGTCCCTGAGACCCACCGGGTGAGTAGCGCGCTATACAAATGTCCATGATTGATTGATTGATTGATTGATTGAGTTTGGGACTGCGGTCTGTCAATACCGCATACCTCTTGGGCCGCTACACCCACACCCTGTGGGACACGGTCGCGGACGTGCTGCCACAATGTCCGGAGGAGTTCCGGGCTAAACTCGCCCAAGCCCTTGTGGAGGGCCGAGATGCAGCGCGATATTCCATCCGGTGTGGGCTGGATACCACGGACTCACTGGGCAGGGCTATGGCAACGACGGTGGCTGTTCGACGCCACGCCTGGTTGAGGTCCGCTAACTTTTCGGCTGATGTCCAGGCCACCCTTCTGGACATGCCGTTCGATGGCCGTCGCCTCTTTGGCGACAAGGCAGACCATGCGCTTGAGCGTTTTAAGGACTCCAGGGCTACGGCCAAGTCCTTGGGCCTCTCGGCCACACGCCAGCAATCGGGTGCCTTTCGCTTCTTTCGTGGCCACGGAAGGGGTGCCCCCACACGTGCTGCCAGCCACGCACCGCAGAATGTTCAACAGCGCGGTGGCGGCCGTGGAAACCGCCGTAGCGGCGGTCGGGGACAACGGCGAGGCCAGTCCACACCTCCCCCCGCAGCACCTGCCACAAAACCTTCCTAGTCCGTGTTTTCAGGCCCATGTGACGCCAGTGGGGGGCAGGGTTCGCCATCACCTCTTCCACTGGCGCACTGTCACGTCGGACAGGTGGGTGCTGCAAATCGTCCGAAGGGGCTACTCCCTCCCCTTCGAGGCATCCCCTCCAGCCATGCCATCGCAATTCCACCGCGTGTCGGGGGATCACTTGCAACTTCTGTAAGAGGAAGTTACGGCCCTCTTGGCCAAGGGGGCCATCGAGCGCATTCCTGGGCCAGAAGTAGGGTGTGGTTGTTACTCCCACTACTTTCTGGTACCCAAGAAGGGCAAAGGGGGCCTACGCCCTATCTTGGACCTTCGGAACGTCAACGGCTTCCTCCGGAAGGAGAAGTTCAAGATGCTGACTTTGGCTCAGGTCTTAGCTGCCTTGGACCCTGGAGACTGGATGGTAGTGTTGGACTTGCAGGACACTTATTTTCACATCCCCGTCCTGCCGGCCAACCGGCGTTACCTGCGGTTCACGGTAGGCCACGAGCACTTTGTTTACTGTGCTCCCCTTCGGCCTTACCAGCGCCCCACGGGTGTTCACGAAAGTGATGGCGGTGGTCGCAGTTCATCTGCGCAGGTTAGGGGTGTCAGTCTTCCCCCTACCTCGACGACTGGTTGTTGAAGGCGGGCTCGCCCCAGACAGTCGTCAGCCACCTCCAGACTACGGCAGACCTCCTGCACTTGCTGGGGTTCTCCATCAACGTGCGAAGTCGCACCTGTGTCCCTCTCAGAAGCTCCTCTTCATCGGAGCGGTTCTAGACTCGGCGCAGTTTCGGGTTTATCCTCCCGAACAGCAGGTTCGGGATATTCAGGCTCTGATTCCGATCTTTCAGCCTTTATCCCGAGTCTCGGTCAGGTTGACGCTGCGGCTTCTGGGGCTGATGGCCTCCTGCATCCTTCTGGTGCATCACGCCCGGTGGCGGATGCGGGCTCTGCAGTGGGACCTGAAGTTTCAGTGGGCCCAGCTTCAGGGCAACTTGTCCGATCATGTCTTGATCTCGGAGGGCACTGCAAGACAGTTGCAGTGGTGGCTCACGGACCGCGATTGGGTCAGTGGCAGATCCCTCTCCCTACCCCACCCGGAGCACGTTGTTGTGACGGACGCGTCCCTCCAGGTTTGGGGGGGCCACATGGGAGAGGCGGATATCAGAGGCCTCTGGTCTCCGGCGGAGTCCCGGCTCCATATCAACCTTTTGGAGCTGCGGGCGATCCGACAAGCACTGAAGGCATTCCTCCCCTCTGTCCGGGGGAGTGTAGTGCAGGTGTTCACGGACAACACCACCGCCATGTGGTACTACAACAAACAGGGCGGGGTGGGGTCGTGGACCCTATGCCAGGAGGCTCTTCGCCTTTGGCAGTGGTTGGAACATCAGGGCGTGACCCTGGTGATTCAACACCTGGCAGGTTCTCTGAACGCCAGGGCGGACGAACTCAGCCGTCGGTGCATGATGGATCACGAATGGCGTCTGAACTCGGACGTGGCGCAAGGCCTCTTTCAGCAGTGGGGAGAGCCTTGGTTAGATCTATTCGACACAGAAGAGAACGCGCAATGTCATCAGTTCTGCGCATTGGAATTTCCAAGGCGGCACTCGCTCGGAGACGCTTTTCGTCGCGAGTGGAGTTGCGGTCTGTTGTACGCCTTTCCGCCTATACCACTTCTGCCCAGAGTGCTGAAGAAGATCAGGCGCGACCGGGCCCAGGTTATCCTTGTGGCTCCGGACTGGGCATGAAGATACTGGTATCCCGAGCTACTCCGCATGTCAGTCAATCCCCCGATTCGCCTGCCTCTTCGGGAGGACCATCTGTCGCAGCAACAGGGGACGGTCCTCCACCCGAACCTGTCCAGTCTCCACCTACAAGCTTGGAGATTGAGCGGCGGCAGTTGAGGCCATTTGACTTGCCTCCTGAAGTCTGTAATGTCATTCTGGCAGCCAGGCGTCCCTCCACAAAGTCGGTATACGCCTGCAGGTGGAACAGATTTGTGGCATGGTGCACAAAAAAGGCTGTGGATCCACTCTCTGCACCCCTTTCTGAGGTTCTCCTCTTCCTTCCTTCTCTTGCCCAGCAGGGCTCTGCTCTGGGCACTATCAAGGGGTACCTTTCTGCCCTTTCCGCCTTCTTAAGGCTACCTGATCAGCCTTCATTGTTCAAGTCCCCTGTTGTAAATAGGTTTTTGGAGGGCATCACACACATGTTCCCTCCTGTTCCTTTCATGATGCCCCAGTGGGACTTGAACCGTGTTCTTACTTACCTAATGTGTGCTCACTTTGAGCCGCTCCATAACTGTCCTCTCCGTCTTCTTACCCTGAAGACTGCTTTCCTGGTTGCCATCACCTCTGCCAGGAGAGTAAGTGAGCTCCAGGCTCTTTCTTCCACACCTCCTTTCCTCTCTGTCCATCCGGACAAGGTTGTGTTGCGGACGAGACCCTCTTTCCTGCCCAAGGTTGTCACGGCCTTCTACATCGGGCAGTCCATTACCTTGCACACCTTCTTTACGCCTCCGCATCCCTCGAAAGAGGAAGAGAGGCTCCACCGTCTGGACCCAAAACGTGCGCTCTCTTACTATCTGGATCGCACACGTCAGTTCCGGGTGGATGACCAACTCTTTGTTGGTTACGTGGGCGCTAAGAAGGGAAAGGCGGTGCACAAGCGGACCATCTCTCGGTGGATCATCTTGTGTATCCAGGCGTGTTACTCCTTGGCTAAGAAGGAGCCCCCTGTTGGATTGAGGGCTCATTCCACTCGGGCCACGGCGACTACCACTGCCCTGGGCCGAGGAGTGCCCGTGCAGGACATTTGCCAGGCAGCTACGTGGGCCTCGCTGCACACGTTTGCACGACACTACTGCCTGGACAGCCAAGTCCGGAGGGATGGCTTCTTTGGCAGTTCCGTCCTCCAGGACTTTCTGGTGTGATTATTGGTTCGCAGACCCACCACCGGGGCTGGTATTGCTGGAGTATCTATTCTAAGGTAAGGAATCTATCACTAACGTGTATCTTTCAGATGAACAAGTTACTACTTGTGTAACGATATATCTGTAAGAGACATTAGTTAGTGACAGATTCCTTACCGACCCACCAATCCTCCCCGTTCTGCAAACCGATATCTAGGGTTAGGGTCATCCCCTTTTAGGGCCCAAGTGTCATGGCACCAGTGTTGGTTCTATCATGGCTCTGCGTATCTGGTGCGGAAAAGCTGTGTATGAGAACTGACGTCAGCGCGCATGGGCGGCGTCTAAGTACTCCGACTACGTCATTCCGGCGCTAACGACGCGGGGTATTGCTACGCAAAATTTTCCGGATCCAGTCTGACGCCTGGGGATATTCTAAGGTAAGGAATCTATCACTAACTAATATCTCTTACAGATATATCGTTACACAAGTTTTAACTTGTGCATATGGCTGGGCAGATCCACAGGGTATGTAGAAAACTTGTGCATTAATCTTCTAAGGGGTCTGAGCGGCCTTCTACTTCCGAGGCTACTCCCCCTGCCAGGAGCAAACTTTTGCCATCCACACCCCTGAGAAGAGCGACCAAAAATTTACCTAAAAAATCAACTTCTGAGAAGACTTTGCCTCAGAAGAAGACCCTGTCGTCGACGGCGCTGTCGACGACTCCTTCGTCGATGAAGATTTCTGTCGACGCAACATCTACGTCGACAGTAACTTTCTCTTCGCCTAAACCAGAGATGATAATGTCGACAGTGTCTCCGTCGACGATGGTCTTTGTCTCGGTCAAGCCTATCTCGTCGACAAGAGAGGATTCAACTGCCATCGCCAGTGTCCCGTCGACGGCCAAGTTTAAAAAGATCTCGTCGACGACAGCTTCATAGACGACGATGGAGCAACCATCGACGGGGGCGTAGACGGTTGCACCATCGTCGTCAATGACCATCCCGTCGTCGACGAGCTCGTAGAGGACACCTACACCGTCGACGACTAGATCGTCGACGAAGACTCCGCCGTCGACGAAACCTTCCTCGTCGACGAAGACCACTTCATCGTCGACGAAGACCTTATCATCGTCAGGATCCAAGCCTCCGTCGGCGAGCCCGTTGATGATGCCTCTGTCGACGCCGCAGCTGTCTACATGTACCGCCTTGCAGGTTTGGTCACCTTCTACGGCTCTTATGTCAACAGTGAAGCCTTCCTTGCTTCAGAGACGCGGTTCTGGACTAGAACCTTTATCTCCATTACACCTGTCACCTCAAACAGTGCCCTTACAGGTCCCTGATCAAGTTGCTGGACTCTGGGAGTAGTGAGGAAGATTCTGACTTGGATGAAAGGATTGGAACAGCAACTAGTCCTTCGGAATTGCACATCAAGTACCATGAAGAGGACGATCAAGATGGCAAACCTTCGCCTGAGCATGTGACATCACCCAATACTAGTGTTCCCACAGCTTAGATGCCGGTAGCATTGCTAACGAATCTACAGCACATGCTGAATGACTATTACAGGCGTTTTCCACCTTCTGAGTCAGCAGACTGTGTGTCTCCTACGCCTGTGGTGCAAACATCCATGTCTGATCTCAGGTCTCCAAGGCCTCCTTCGGCTGTAGCTTCCCATCATCCTGAAGACCATTAATCTTCCGACAAAGAAGAGAGAGAAGAAGGTGAAGTTGATGGCAAATCCTTTTTGTCGGAGTGGGACGATTATCAGGTCCAAACACCTTCTCCTTCACCTCCGGTTCCTGCAGATTCACTTCTTGTGGATGTCGGAGGATTCCATCTTCTTATGGAAAGAGCTACACAACGTTTCCATATTCAGATGGAGACTACACAACAGGACTGCTTAGTCTATGATTTCAAGGACCAGCCAAGGAAGCAGACCAATTATTGATTTCATCTGGAAAGAGGGACTTAAGGTAATATCCACTCCTGCATCTATTCCTCCAGTACTGCCGAGAATAGATAAAAAATATAAAGCTCCTGAAAAGTCCCCAGCTTGCCTTATAGGGCACCTAAAGTTAGATTCGGTGATCATACAAGCCTCACAGAGGCGATCCAGAAATCCTTCCCCCCCCAATAGCAGCGCCACCGTATAGAGACGGCAGGCGTCTGGATGCTATTGGGAAGCGTGTGTCTACAATGGCAGCAACTACAGTCCGGGCGGCCAACTCTTTAGCCATTCTGGGCAGATACGACCGGCAAATTTGGTCTGACATCTCGCCATATATCAATATGCTTCCAGAACCTTCCAAAGCAAAAGCTCTGAAAATACTGCAGGAGGGTGAGAGAATCTCGGCCGAGATTATTGACTCTGCAGTTGATGTGGCTTTGACTGGATTCAGACAGTTAGCGGGGGCTGCTGTCCTGCGCAGGCAAGGCTGGCTAAAAGCGACTTCGTTCCGCCAGGAGGTGCAAGATAAGGTATTTGACATGCCTTTCGATGGGGAATTTTTGTTTGGCCCGCAGGTAGAGGAAGCCTTGCAGATAATCAAAAAAGACACGGAAACAGCCAGGACCCTTGGCACCTTCAATTTTGGAAGCCACCCTTTTGGGGTAGGAGAGGACGTGAATCGTCTCCTACTAGAGGAGGTTATAATCAGCAATCTTCCTACAGGCAAGGGAATCAACGTTACCAATCCCAGCATTTCCAGTCTTACGGCCAGCGCAACACAAATTATTCCCAAAAGAAAGCCTGCCTACCGCGGAAAGGATTCAAATAAAAGACAGTGAGTTTCATCACCCACCACCGCTACTGCCGCATTCCCACATAAAAATTGGAGGAAGAATCTCAAAATCCTACTCAAAATGGTACTCAATAACGTCAGACAGGTGGGTCTTGGACATTGTGGCCTCGAATTCGAAAAGTTTCCTCCAAATATTCCCCCAAAGGGCCCACCTCCAGCTTATCTCCAAGAGTTGTTTTCCCAGATCAATCTGATGTTAAAAAAAAAAGGAGCGATCCAAAAAGTCCCTCAGGTTCAGAGAGGAACAGGATTCTATTCCAGATTCTTTCTAATAAAGAAGAAATCTGGGGAATGGTGTCCAATTCTAGATCTTCGTGCCCTCAGCAAGTACTTGAAAAAGCTAACGTTTCGGATGCTATCACTCCAAGAAATACTGCACTTCTTTCGGCGGGAGAGTACATGGCCACCTTGGACCTTCAAGATGCGTATTTCCACGTTCCCATTTTACCCTGTCACAGGAAGTTCCTGCGTTTTAGAGTGGCTGGCAGGGATTTTCAATTCAAGGTCCTCCCCTTTGGGCTGCGTTCAGCGCCCAGAGTGTTTACGAAGGTCCTGGCTCCAGTAGCAGCACACCTCCGGCTGGAGGGAATACAAATATTTCCCTACTTGGACGATTGCCTTATCAAGGCGAGTTCTTACGCAAACACAGACAACCATGTCCAACGGTGTCTGTCTCTCTTCCAGTCACTGGGTCTCTCCATCAATTTCAGCAAATCACAACTAGAACCGTCCCAAAGACAAGCTTTCTTGGGAGCAACCTTGGACACACAACTGGTCAGAGCTTTCATATCGGACGAGAGACAAAACAGGATACAAGACATGGCTCGGATTTTACTATCAAGAAGGTCCGTTTCAGTCCGACAGTTCAAGTCTTTTCTGGGGATGATTTCATCTTGCATTCCTTTGATACCGAATTGCCGCCTCAGGATGAGGCCTCTTCAGGAAGAACTCAACCTGCAATGGCTGCAGGTCTCCGGCTCATTTGAAGATCTCATCCGAATCACCCCTCGCATCCGAGGAGCTCTTCTCTGGTGGATTCAGGAGAGAAATTTACAAAATGGTTGCGCGTTCCTTCAAGACGCACCAAACTTCACAATCACCACAGACGCATCCCTAGAGGGTTGGGGAGCACATCTTCAAGGGCTGACGGTCAGCAGGAAATGGAGCCCTCAACAGAAGGTCTGGCACATCAATATATTTGAACTAAGAGCCATCTTCCTAGCCCTCAAGTCCTTTTGCGCAATCATTCAAGGGGCCACGGTATTGGTTCGCACAGACAATACTACAAGGATGCATTATTTGAACAAACATGGAGGAACCCGGTCGGTTCGTCTGTCTCAAGAAGCCCAGGAAGTAGGGGCATGGGCAATACAACACAGAATCAATCTTTTGGCTGTCCATGTACCAGGAACTGCAAACATTCTGGTGGACAACCTCAGCAGGTCAACGGTGTCTACCCACGAATGGGAACTTCATCAACCAACGGTGGATCGGATTTTTCAACAGTGGGGTCATCCAGATCTAGACCTCTTTGCGACCAAGAACAGCAAATGCCTGTTCTTTGCAAGCTGGCATCCCCACAAAGACTCTCAGGGGAATGCGTTTTCGATCAACTGGTCTCAAATATATGCTTACGCCTTTCCTCCGATACCGTTGGTTCCCAGAGTTCTCCGGAAGATGAAGAAAGAACCGTGTTGCCTGATTCTCATCGCCCCCAGGTGGCCTCGCCAATACTGGTTCACCGAGCTCCTTCTCCTATCGGCGTGCGAACCAATTCAGTTTCGACCAATACCGAATCTTAAGAAAGCCATACCTTCCATTTACTCCAGTTTCTATGTGGTAGATTAAACAAATCGGGAATTAGCTGATCTTTAGTGGAGGGGTATGTGTGAATTCATGCAATTGATGGTATTAAAAGATGAGCTACAGGAGATTGTTAGTAGCAGGGGTATGAATTTTAAAGGCGAAGTTGTGATCTTTGTTCAGAGATGTCTGCAATTTGCTTAGATAAAATATTAGGTATTAAGGCAAACATGACTTAAAGCAGGCTGCATAGAGAGAAGGCATGCAGAGGTTCGAAAGGAAGGAGAGTCATTCGAAAGGAAAAAAGTAGACAATCACACGTTTTAAATCAAAGTTGGTTTTCATGCAGGTTTTTTTTATAAATGTTCTGGAGGCATTTTACACATCATTCAAAACCTGTAGAAAGAAATAAAATTTACAGTGTAGCCATGAGAACACCAGTGCACATACACACACAACCTTCACCCACGGGTAGATAGAGGATTTGGTTTTTTGTTTTCCATAAATTTTGATGAAAGGAAAACCAAAACAGGAATGTACTTTAAATTTTGTGCTAGAGATGTGCCTCCCCCTTTTCCTTTGATGATTAGGGTTGATGCCCTGAATGTGCTGCTGACGAAGACATCTTGTCCCACGCATCTGTGCCTGAGCAACTCTCCCATGCTTGCACAAGAGACCTTTCCTTTAGAGGCACTTATCTAGGGGAAGAGTATCTCTTGAATTCTGAGAGTTTTTAGGGCTGCAAGCCCTTTAGTAGGTAAAAAACGGGGTTTGGAAGCTGCCCTAGGAATCGCACACGCTCGTGCTTGTGCTATTCCTTTTGTGGGCAGCTATAGGCCTTTGCGTGCGTATTTTAATGAAAGACTGCACGCAATAGGCCACAGGCAGGCGCATTGCTCCACCCATGGCCTATTGGTGTCTATTACGTGCTTGGTGCGCGTAATAGACACCAATAGGCCATGGCTCGCAGCGGCGCGCGCGCACCACTCACGGGCTTTTTTCTTTTTTTCAATCGGATGTGAAACGAACGCTTTCCCTGCCGCTTGTTTTGTGTGCAACTTATATTAGCTGTGAGGCGGGGCGAGCTGTTTGTAGGAGAGTAGGGTCTGCTTCCTATGGTCACCCCCACTTTTTGCTTTTGCTTTACTGGTTTTCGACTTAGATGTGGCTGTGGGCTTGCTAATCAGACCCACAGCCCAGATGCACTCTCTCTAAATTCACACCATGTACTCTAGGTACATCCACAATTGGGAATTGGTTCACCTTGTCAGCCCCTGTAGAAGTGTACCTTAGGTACTCCGGGCATAGGTGTAACCAAGGCCTACCAGGGGCTGCAGCATGTATTATGCCACCCCTGGCTGGCCACTCAAACGGACACAACTGGCTGATCACTCAGCTGGGGCAAGGTCGTGTAATCACCCCTTGCTTAGGTATAGTATTCCTATATCTACCCTTATATATAGACACACAGTAACCTATAAGTCACTCCTAATGCAGGCCGTAACAATCCTGGAGGCAGAGTGCTTGGTTATGTGTGAGATGGTGCTCTAGCATGAGCTGAGCCTGTCTGCAGCTTTCGGAACCATGTCCTTATAGCTGTTCTATGATATCGCCATACCATATACTCTTAAGTGCATTATAATCCTCGCGGTTACATGCTAACTTTGGTTTGGCTTTATCTAAACATGTCGTGTAAGGTGTCATACGCTTTGGAATACTACCCCCTCTCCAATTCTGGCGACGGGGGTAGCATTCCACCCTTCTAGAGGGAGAAGACATGTTAGAGCTGACTATCCCGGTTAAAGTTAACCAGTGCCCCAGCGTCACAAAATGGACGCTGTTGCCACAGACACAAGTCTGACCTCCTGCTGCTAGGAGTCCTTCCAGTCACGGAGGTTTGGACAATAGGTTTCCTGCCTGGAGAGGTGCGAGCACCACCCCAGACAGGACTTAGTGTATTGGAACAGGGAGGGCTGAATCGCCCGACATCGCCATCGCCATCCCAGAGGGCTACAAGATCACCCGAAGGGACCGCACCGCCAACCAGATGGGAGGAGGCATCGCCATCATCCAGAGACACCATCCGCATCACGACCAACACCGACGACACCCTAACCACCGCCGAACACCTGCACTTCCAGATCCACACCGACCCGAAGACCACCCTCAGAGGCACCCTGATCTACCGACCCCCGGGACCACGCACACGATTCAGCGAGGACATCGCCGACTTCATCAGCCCGCATGCCCTCCCCTCCGCCGACTACATCCTCCTGGGGGACCTCAACTTCCACCTGGAGAACAACAGCGACCGCAACACCATCACCCTGCTCGACAACCTCGCCAACCTCGGACTCAAACAGCTGGTGCCCACCCCCACCCACCTCGCCGGACACACACTCGACGCCGTCTTCTCATCCAGCAAAGACATCGCCTTCAGCCACGCAACAGGACTCCACTGGACGGACCACAGCTGCGTCCACTTCACCTTCAAAAGAACGACGATCCACCACCACCAGCAACAGGTTGCCCGAAGAAGCTGGAACAAGATCACAGCCGATCAGCTCACCGCCTCCCTGAGCCAGCACCCCCCTGCCGGCTCAGCGAACCCCAGCCAGGCCGCCGACAACCTCACAAAGTGGATCAGCAACTGCGCGGACGAACTCGCCCCTCTGAGGACCCCGCCCAACAGACCCAGCAGCAGAAAAACCCCATGGTTCACCGACGAACTCAAGAGCTCCAAGAAGAACTGCCGAGCCCTCGAGAAAGTATGGAGAAGGGAACCAACAATGGACAACATGACCACCCTCAAGCTTGCCACCCGGAAACACCACCAACTGATCCGCGCCACCAAGAAAAATACATACAAGGACCGGCTGGACAACAACGCACACAACTGCAAGGAACTCTTCAACATCGTGAAAGAGCTCTCCAACCCCAACGCCGGAAACAACGACATCACCCCGTCGCAAGACCTCTGCAACTCCCTCGCGTCCTACTTCCACAACAAGATCGCGGACATACACAACAGCTTCAGCATCCAACCAACGCACGCCACAACTGCAGCAACGCCACCCACCACCACCCTCCGCGCCTGGAACCCGATCAGCACCGAAGACACCATCCGCACAATGAACTCCGTCCACTCCGGATCTCCGACCGACCCCTGCCCTCACCACGTCTTCAACAAGGCCGACGCTGTCATCGCACCCCACCTGCGGGACATTATCAACACCTCCTTCGACACCGCCACCTTCCCGGAGAGCTGGAAGCACGCAGAACTCAGCGCTCTACTCAAGAAACCTACAGCGGACCCCACCGAACTCAAGAACTACCGTCCCATCTCGCTCCTCCCGTTCCCGGCCAAAGTCATCGAAAAGACCGTCAACAAACAGCTGGCCGCCTTCCTCGAGACGAATGGATCCCTCGACCCCTCACAGTCTGGCTTCCGAGCCAATCACAGCACCGAGACCGCCCTCATCGCGGCTACCGATGACATCCGAACCCTGATGGACAACGGAGAAACAGCGGCCCTCATCCTCCTGGACCTCTCCGCGGCATTCGACACGGTCTGCCACCGCACCCTAGTGCAGCGCCTCTGCAACATCGGAATCCAGGAGAAGGCACTGGAATGGATCACCTCCTTCCTCGACGGAAGAACACAGAGAGTCCGCCTACCACCGTACAAGTCAGAGGCCACCGAAGTCATCTGCGGCGTCCCTCAAGGATCCTCGTTGAGTCCCACCCTCTTCAACGTCTACATGAGCCCCCTCGCGGCCATCGCACGCCAACACAACCTCAACATAATCTCCTACGCCGACGACACCCAGCTGATCCTCTCCCTGAGCAACGACCCCGCCGCCGCCAGAGCCAACCTGCACGAAGGGATGAGAGATGTAGCCGAGTGGATGACGACCAGCCGCCTGAAACTGAACTCGGACAAGACGGAGGTCCTCACCCTGGGCTCCTCGCCCTCCGCCTGGGACGACTCCTGGTGGCCCTCCGCCCTGGGCAACGCACCCAAACCGACGGACCACGCACGCAACCTGGGCTTCATCCTGGACTCCTCCCTCTCCATGACCAGACAAGTCAACGCCGTCTCCTCGTCATGCTTCAACATCCTACGCATGCTACGGAAGATCTTCTGGTGGATCCCCACCGAGACCAGGAAGACTGTCACCCAGGCCCTCGTCACCAACCGACTGGACTACGGCAACGCCCTCTACGCCGGAACCACCGCCAAGCTCCAGAAGAGACTCCAGCAGATCCAGAACGCCTCAGCCAGACTCATCCTCGACATCCCACGAAACAGCCACATCTCCGGACATCTGAAAGACCTGCACTGGCTCCCCGTCAACAAAAGAATCACCTTCCGTCTCCTCACCCACGCACACAAAGCCCTACACGACCAAGGCCCGAGCTACCTCAACAACCGAATCAACTTCTACGCTCCCAAGCGCCACCTCAGATCAACCAGCCACGCCCTCGCCGCCGTCCCCCGCATCCGAAGAGCGACAACAGGAGGAAGGTCCTTCTCCTACCTGGCCGCCAAGACCTGGAACTCCCTCCTGACCGACCTGCGCCTGACCCAAGACCACCTTTCCTTCAGGAAGAAGCTCAAGACCTGGCTGTTCGAGCAGTAGCGCCCCCCCCCCCCCCCGCCTAGCGCCTTGAGACCCTACGGGTGAGTAGTGCGCTCTATAAATGTCTTGATTGATTGATTGAATAGAATCAGACACTGCCTGGGGCACACTAGGTGCTCCATGCATACCCCAGTTCAAACCGGTTGCTGGGGCACTACAGCCCCAGCTCTCGCACGAAACTGGACAAAGGAAAGGGGTTGTAACCACCCCCCTTCCTGGTCCCACCCATAGGAGGGACCTAGAAAGTAATCCAGCCCCTTTTAGTTGTATAAAGGTAGGAGCTGAGTCCTGAGACTTTAGATTAATCCTGGAATCGAAACTTGACACGAAACTCTGGACCTTCGACGTTCTGCTGAAGACTGAAGAATATCCCTTGTGGGCAACCAGGCACCATCCAGCAAATCAACGGCTTGCTTTGTCGATGCCCCCATGCCGCGACCCGAGCACAGAGCCTGACAAGACCCAGACTTCCAGACCTCTCTGACCCTCTCTTCACGTCTGCTGCATAGCTGAGATCCGTGGAGGCGACGAGACACGTGGGACCGGACATCTTGAAAAGTCTGCAACTTGCTAACTGTGTAGCTCTTGAGGTATCCTCGAAGGCGTGCACTGGGGATTGAGAAGCCCTGAATCCGAGCTCCACCTGCACCGAAGATCAGCCCTCCACACTCCACGAGTTCTGCGTGGGTCCCTTCTACTTGTGTTCTGCTCGACGCGTTGTCCGGTTGCTGGCCCGTTGGCTAGTAGCCTCTGTGACGACAATCCTTTTGAACCAACTCGCTGGTCTGGTTGCTCCAGAGTGGCTCTTGCCTCCCTACAAAGGTGAGGCACCTCAGACCTTGCTGGTCTGCGCCAGAAGCCTTCTTTGAATCCTGCATGGGTTGCCTTTGCCAAGGCTTGTTGACTCCAATCTGGCGGTCGACCCCTCCATCTGCGAGAACCTTCGTGGGACAGCTCGCCTCCAGCACCTGGTCGTCCTCGATGCCTCCTGGTCCGCGTGGCTGAAGAGACAAGCTTCACGACAGCACCTGATTGCTCCTCGACGTCGTCTGGTTCCTTCCTGGTTCCACCCGGTCACTGGCTAGTGACCCAGACTCTGTCCCCTCTGCTTTCAGGTCCTCTTCATCCTCGATCCGCCCTTGGATCCACCGGGACATCTTCCTTCTGGTCGCCTGCAGCATCTTTCTTCACAGGCTCCATAGACTTCAACGGCGAAACCCGACACATTTTCACACCTATGCACCCGCTTCCTGATGGTGAGGTAACGCGAGTACTTCGGTGCTCCCAAGGGTACTGACTATCCAAGTGTCTAGGTTTTTAGTTGTTTCCTTCTAGCTAAACCGGAAGTGTCCTAAATCCTTCTTTTTCTAAACTCTTAAGTTCCCATTGACTTAACATTGACTCATGCGTGTGTGTAAAGACACTGCATGCGCCGCCTGTGGGCCTCCTACTCCTAACCTAAGGTTCAGATAGTGTAGCCCCAGTGATTCTCTAGGCCCTAGGCCTTTACTTTTCTCGTGACGTGGTACTTATACCACTTTCTTAGTATATGGTTTGCTTCACCCCTAGGGCCTAACTGTATTTAGTGCAACTTAACGTATTCTGACTAAGTAACTTGTGATGTGCTTTTGCCTCTGATCTCATAAAGAGTTCAGAGGAGTGTGTTAGTAAATAAATACATATACATTTTATATATATCCTGTGTAGTGTCCTTTCATTTGGTATTCAAGGGGTTACATATGGTAAAACAGCTGGCTTTACACGTCCTCAAGAGTCTTTTAGCCTAAGACTGTTCTGTCCATGCTACCACTAGGATAGCTGGTCTATAAGGTTGAATTACAACCATCACCATAAGGGTTGTTTGGACTGGTGCAAGGTGTTCACTAGAATAGTGAACATCATATACCAGGCCAACTTCTCACAGTGTTTAGCTTCTGAAATGTGTAATCTGTGTTTTCTTCTGAAATGTGTCTGCGTTTTGAAAGGGTGACAGGTTACTTGAATAAAGCTTTTTTTTTTTTTTTTTAATGATGATGGATTCCTTTGGTGGGTGGGGGTGCGGTGCACAGCGCTCCCACCACGCATGTCTAAAGTCAGTGCTGGTAACAGGATAATGAATGCAGCTCCTTTTTCATGCCCACGCCCCCATATGCCTCCTTGTGCACATGCTGGGGTGGGGGCAGGGGATACCTACAGCAGACTCTTCCCCACGCTTGATGTGTTGTCACTTGACAGGCACCCACGTGTCGTGAGCACCCATCTGCATTTTTCATAGTATTTTTTTCTTGCAATGACTCTGTGTCGTCCCTCTGTCCTAGCTTCACTTTCACGAGCTTGTGTGATCCTCTACTTCAGACCCGCTGTTTCACCAGAGGCTGCGGTGGAGTTTTCATGGTGGGGTTGCTGAAATCAATACTGTCTTTGCTAACAACCTATTTACCATGGCATTTAACTGGTTGCTCAACTAGATGTCATTTGTTGCCCCCCTCACCTATAGGCTCTGGTGTTGCAGTGTCCCCATTTTAAAAGACAAACAAGAAACAAATGATATTCTGTTAGGTTGAACCTGAAATTATGCCCTCGGGTGAATGGGTTAGTTTGTACTTCTATGGAATAACGCAGGGGTATCTTTATGTACAGTAGCTGGAGGTTTGGCTGAACTGTTGTAGTATGGCACAGAATAGTGATGGGGTTAATTTTAGCTGGTGCTGTTTCTTATAACTTCTTTGGTGTGGCACAACACAGCAGCATCTTGGATTATAGCTCCAACAGTTGGATTGGTTAAGCTATTGGCAGGGCCACTGGAATGATGTGATTGTGCGGCTGCTGCAATTTTTGCATATTTATTGATAGGCAGAGTCACAGAAAAAATCATAAAGGAAGTGTCTTTGGGTCCTCCCGCTGGATGGTATCCTTTGTCCTTCCCGTCTTCTTCCAGGTGAATGGTGGCTGGACTTCCCCGGGGTACTGAGAGGAAAGAAGAACAGAAGGCGTTAAGGTTGACTGTCCGGTTTTGGGAAGGTCTCAGAAGGAGATTGGTACCATCCCCAAAAACCCGGGAGTGTGGAAGTATCGGAAGTGAACTACGAGAAGAGCATTGCGGAGAGGACAAACAGATAACTAAAAGGGCTCAGGACCTGCAGACAAACCGGTACTTTTCCTTCCCGTCCTGAGCTCCCGGAACCGGGAATAGTTATAACCAAATTCAACAAAGGTTTTACTATTAGGCCGAAATGAAAACAACCATAGGGTGTTATGTTATAAACATTTAAATCTCGCGCGGCTACTCAGTAGTGTCCCGGCACAGGTACCTTGCTAGAGAGTGGGAGTCAGACAGAGGAGTTCGACCTGCTTGAACTAAACCGAAAAATGAAAAGAGACCCATACACGTGTGCCTGGGTTTAACCAATCCCTCCCCCTCCCTTCACTCCCTCCGTGGCCCGGATCACATACCGCAGGGGCCGCAGTCCTCCTGAGGTGCGGCGGCGTGAAGGTGTCCTCAGGGGGTCGCCACTAGTCCTTAGATCAGCTTTCCGGTTCCACGTCCTCCGCTTCTCCCTCGTGGCTTGCGTCGTTCCTGGGCCCGTCTTTTTCGCGTCGAGGATCCGGTCACTACTCCTGCTGTTGAGGTCTTCGGCAGTTGTCCTCTCTCCGGGTTCTCCTCGGTCTCGCCTCTTCTGGCCACAGGACACAAAATACCCTTGAAAGTAAATGCCACATGTGATACCACCAATGTGGTATATTTGTTGAAATGTCCCTGTGGATATGTTTATGTAGGACATACGGAAAGGAAGTTAAAAGTGAGGTTAACAGAACACAAAAGCAACATCAGAACTCATTCCACTAAATCCACAGTCGCTGTACATTTCACTGAAAAACGCCACAATTTGAATCAACTAAGAGCATGTGTTCTAGAGGTCGTTCCCAGGAAAGAAGGCACACTAAACAAGAAAAACTTACTGAAACGCGAGAACCATTGGATTTATTATTTGAACAGTCTGAAACCTCATGGGTTAAACGACCGCACCGAATTTTTGTGTTACCTATGAAAAACATTTTGCTAATATCATTATCAGACTAAACAGATGCCGGTAGCTGAAAAAACCGTTTAACCACTTTTAGAGTAAATGTTTACATAGTGAGGTCGCAACTAATTTCTAATTACATTTCTTTTAACACGTGATGGTGGTAAACGCCAGAGAAGTTAAGGTAGGATCGTTAAAGTTTTGTCAAACTCAATCAATTAAAAAAATGTAAGCAACACACAACGCACGCGCAGAGCAGCGTCAGAGGGAGTTTCCTTTAAATTACTGACAGCGCATACCGCGTTTGAATCTCACACGGAGCGAGGGGTTTAAGCGTTAACAGCAAACAAGGTGAGCAGGCGCACGTAGATGGCTAAACCGAGCGTAATACAATGTAAACTTGTTGAGAGGCCCGCGGCCCTCGAGTAACTGGCATTAACGCGAGTTTAGATAACAGCTTGAAAGCTAGCGTATAACAAGGGATCTCGGAACCGTTTGCTTTAAAAGAGCGCGCCGCTTCAGATACATGAAACACCTGAGTATCTAACATTGTTTTAAAGCGCAGTGCAAGGAGACGATACGATTTAAAATTGAAACAACATGCATGAATGTTGAACAAAGCAGAATTAATTTGTTGAATTTATCTGTTGATAAGATGAACTGTTACAATGTATATATTTTTGTTTAATTAACAGACGTTCCCTGACGAAGGTGATATAACACACCGAAATGCATTGGAACTAACAGTAGTTGTCACACGTCATGATTTATTGGATGGAATATTCAAATATAAGTCATTTGAAAACAAAGAACTGTACGTTGTAAATTCATTTGTGCTCACGAACTGAGCTGTTATTAATACAGCACATAGTAGTACTGGTGCCATGGGAGACACACCTATGGATTCATAGAGGTGCTACCAGTTAAGTCTTCCAGGTTTCCCACAAGAGGAGGTTGCCCCGCTCCTGGTTCTCCTGGTCCTCCGGTTCCCAGAGGCGGTCCTGTTCCTGCAAGTAAGCGGAGGTCGGGTTATTTAACCACTACTCTTCCGATTCTTGTGCAGCCGATGGAGGAAACCCGAGCCGTGAGTCAGGAACGGGACTCGTTAGTGGGGTAAAGGCGGGCTCCTCCTCACAGGTCCAGAAGCATGGCTCATGTGATGGGCTGTTCGCCCGGCGCAGCGAATATGGGCATAGTAAAAATAAGAGCTGTCCGAACCCCAGGGCAGAGATATGCGTTTCTGCTACTGTGCTCTATACGAAACTGGTGCAGAGGAATTGAAAGAAGGGGAAAAACCTGTACCCCTGGATGAACAACTAATCAGAACAATTTTTGAAACCAACAATTGCATCAGTTCTTCAAAATAGGAGATCCTGAGTAGGACGTCGTCCTGTCAGGATCACAAGTGTCACTACTCCACCTCAGGAACTGTCTCTCAGAAGCAGATGAAGCGAAGGAGCGTTTGCAAAAGGAGATCAACCCCACCCACTCTGCTGTCACGGAGCCTCTCCGTCAGGCCCATCGTAACAGTTCAGGTGGGATTGTGCGGCCCCGGCGAGCCAGCTAGCGTAATGAGCATCTGAAAGAAACAAGTTAGTGATAGATTCCTTACCTTAGAATTACCCCAGGGGTCAGATTAGATCTAGAAAGTTTTCGTCAGCAGTACCCCTGCGCATCGGTAGGTGTCATCGTGCGGCTCTGTGTACGTCGTTGGCATAGTCGCAGAGATGACGTCTCTAGGGCTACTTAGACGCGCCTACGCACTCTGACATCAGCTCTTTCTATTTCCGCACCAGAAAAGAGGATCATTTTGTCTTTCACGCTGCTGCCTAACTGACCTGACTGCCGCTGCCACCGTTCTAAGCCCTTCTGCCACAGGGGCCAAACAACGAACCTCGCTGGACCCGCTTCGCGGGTCCCGCAGCGCGGCGTTAGCACAGGGGCTGCTGATTCTGGACGGGCATTCCTTCGCTGACCGGCAGGGCTGCGAGCAGGAAGCAGGGACTCCGTGGACCAGGAGTCCCTGCGAGCCTCATCGATACCAGCTGGGCTGCTCTCCCTGCCAGCCACGCCCACCGCCCATAACGCAAATTGTTATTTAAAGACCACTGCACACCCGCTGCGCGGGAGCGCGCGGGAGCGACCGGGAGAAGCCCAGGACAAGGGCGGGACCGTCTGTGGCCGTCCGGGGCAGAGGGAGGCCGGGCTGGGCCAGCCCTCTGACACTGTCCCTAACGGAATATATTGTATCGAGAAAAGTGTTGTGTCAGATAAGTGCTAAACTATAAGTTTTGTAAAAGGGTTGGTGACCACAAAGTATGCCTGTATCTCCAAGTAGTATTACTACGATGACCCCACCGGTCGAGCCCGGGCCTGCAGTCATTGGACCTCTAGACAAATACTTTAACCGGCCCACCCAGGACATCGACAAAGAGATAATGCTTGCAGAGAGGCGTGCTGAGCGTAGATTATCTATTGAACTTCTTAAAAATCCTGTAGACAAGCGCTCAGTACAAATCTATCCTGCATTGGTAACGCCTTTATCATCTTTAAATCTGCCTTTTGTAGCTGAAATATGTCATGATATTATCACTAACGAGGAGAACCAGGGTATTGTAGCAGAATCAACATCTTCTTGTGTGAGTCATATTGACCCTATAATATGTACATCAGAATCATGTGCCCCAGTTTCTCTGCCCCAACCCAAATCAGGTTCAAAAAGAAAAAGGAGAACTGCACCTAGAAAATGTTATCTAGCTAAACCCCCACACAAAGTTAGGAAAGTAAGCAAAAGTACGTGCCCCAGTAAGGCTGTCACTGAAGCAAGCCGTAGTAGGGAAAGTACACAAGAGGGGGATGTTGTGTTACTAGATAGTCTAGATCCTAGTATTATTAATTCTTCTGACACTGGCTTGGCAATGGCCGGTACACTGCCACTTCTTTGCAACCTGTTTCCTGACCTAGAAAGGCTGCTACGGTCAATTTTGCTCCCAATAGAGGAACGAATTAGTAAGCTATCCGATCGCCTAGACCATTTTGAGCAGGTAACACTAGATAATTTTTTTTCAACTAAGGCACTCATAAAAACTCAAGCAAGGCAGGCTGAAAGTAGTAAGCCCCAGAACAACACCCAATATATACCGCAGGATAAGGGAGGAAGGCTACAAATTATTTCTCCAGTGCCACCTAAGTCAGGCAGTGCGGTTGGGAAGAGACCACCCAAGCCTGTTGACTTAGCTCCACCGGGCACTGCCAAAAATTGTTCTAATATTGTAACTTTATCTCCGATTGCGGCGCAATCAATGCCGCCTAGTTTAAAACCTTTGCTTACTGAGGGAGCAGGGCGTAATGCGTGTTCTGGTACAGGTACTGTTCCACCAACCGCCCCATCAACTAGTAACCAGCCCCTAGCAAGTAAACCTGCACCTCGCCCTGTTCCTATAGCTTTCAAACCGTCCTTACCAGCCTTGATAAAGCCACCTCAAAAGAAACCCCCAATGAACCTTACCACTGATTCCTTTCCCTATGTAGTTGTCCTTACAAATGTCTCACCACTTTTAATGGGACAGAGAGAAACCTTCCAGATGCTTAAAAACAAGGTCATGCACTGGTTAAGGGTGAACCGGCCTCTACCAGGGGAAGTTGATGGATTAATATTGGGGGTGAGGAGAATAGACTGGATAGGCTGTACTCCCAAAAGTTTGGGGGGGGGGACTGCATTGTGGTTAACTTTCAGGATTCAAGGGTGGCAGGATGGATAACAAGATTGGGATGGGGCATAAACAACGGAGGAATCAACATTGTTGATCTTACTTCCTTCTACCCACGTCCGATTAGTGTTCTGACTGGTCTGCTTGATGAGCAAAATTGTCCTTCTAACCCCCCATGGCCAAGGATTTCCCCACCTGTTCCACTGTTACAGTGTCAAAACCATCCTATTGGCCCGAACTATAATCTTCCGGTTGGATGGCAAGATCTAGGCTGGGGATGTTGACAAACCCTTGATCATATGAAGGTGGAAATAGCATGAATCAACATGGGGATTGTAATGAACTTGATCCAAATGCTGGAGCGACGTTAGATGACATGAATATTGGCGATGATATCGTGGATGTGGTGGAAGGATGTGGGGAAGTAAGTGTTAACGACGGAAAGGGGGAGCTACCCACACCAACTGCAAATGTTGATAATGATATGGATGGGGGTAGTACGGGGAATAGTGAGAGACTTGTCGGGATTGATGAAAACTCAATGAATCCTCAACCATGTTCTATAACAAATGCATTATGTGAGGATGGGTTTAGTCCTGGGAAGTTCCTATCTTGGAATATTGCTGGGCTGGGTAGTAAGTTAGAATCACAAACTTGGTTAGACTTTATTAATGGGTTCGACGTGTGTTGCTTTCAAGAAACATGGGCCTGTGACCCTGTTTTCCTCCGTGGGTATTTAAACTTTTCAATCCCAGCCTCCAGAGGGGTTAGGGGTCGGCCAATGGGAGGGCTTACAGTATGGATAAAGCAGGAGTTGGACATTTCTATTGAAGTGTTGGATTTGGGCCTCTGTGACATTCAAATGTTAAGACTGTCCTCAGAAAAGTGGGATGTGATTGATCTGTATAACATCTATGCAAGAGGAACCAATTCGGGGAGTTCTCCCACTCTAGAGGCCTTGTTCGCCTTCTTGGAAACTAAGTCCCTAGGTAATAGAGTAGTAGTAGCTGGGGACTTAAATAGGACCTTCGGATCATTTGACAGTACAAATGATCCCCTAGGTCAGGATGAGGATACGCTTTGGGGAATACCATTTTTGAGTATTGATCCTGTCAACGGTGGACGAAGGACATACTACTACTAAATGCCATGTGCTTGGAGCACGGGCTAAGAGCCCTAAACGGGAGGACACCAGGGGACAAAGAGGGTGTTTGCACTTTTGATAACGGTCATAGTAGGAGCAGAATAGATTATGTTATATGTAGTCTTTCACTCTGGCAGGGGGTTCTTGATATGGTCATTAAGGGTAGATTGGAAAGTGATCACAATCCCCTTTGTGTGACCCACAAATGGTGGAGTGTTGGGTCTCAAAACATGCATATTAGAAATGACCAATTTCCAGTAATGGCCAATGACATGCGAAGGTTGAAATGACCAAGTGTTTTAGCAAATGAAGAATCCATGATTACTATTAATGCTGAGGTTGATAAGGCTCTTATTTCTATGGAAGCGGCAAAACCTATAATCCCTGGTTCCAGGGAAATTACAGATATTCACAACACGTTTTTCTGCCTCCTAAGACCATACTTTATGCAACCACGAAGTATTAAAGGTAATAAACCTCCTAAAGCGGCCAGGTGGTTTAATCACCAGTGTAGGTCAGCTCGATTGGCACTGGGCCATGCTATTAGAGAAAGAGACAGGGCTGCGATTAGTGCAGCCAGAAAATCCTACAATATAAGTATCCTCCAGGCAAAGAGACAATGGGACGAAGAGCACTGGGCAGAGTTAAGGGAGGCTTCCAGTAGCAAGGACTCCAGGCTTTTTTGGAAGATTATAAAGTGGGGTAGAGGCGGTACCCCTGATAGGCCAGATAATAATGTAGCTGAAGAAGCCTGGGTTGAGTATTTTAGACCACAATATGCAGAAGTAAAGAAGGACGGGATAGGGGAGGTGTTATCGCCAGTTTTTGCTATTGATAACCTGTTTTCTCTCAAGGAAGTCGAATCAGCTATTTGCTCTGTTCAAGGGGGGAGGGCACCAGGGTTAGACGGGATACCTTCGGATGTCTTTAAACATGACATGAAAAGGTGGGCGAGGTATGTCTTGCTATTGGGTAACGCAATTGCCAAGGGAGGGGTGGTCCCTGAGCTGTGGCAAGGTGCCATTATCATACCCATCTACAAAAAAGGAGATCGATCTCTCCCAGCTAATTACAGGCCAATAGGCTTGATTGCAACCATACAAAAAGTTATGGGGAAAATGGTTGTAAACCAGCTTATGGACTGGGTGGACGATAATAATGCTCTTTCCCCCTACCAAGCAGGATTCAGGCCGGCCACCAGCACAATCGACCAAGTTTTTCGCTTCACCATTTTGCGGTGGAGGACGGTATTGCTTGGCAAAGGCTGCCTGTATGTTGCATTTGTCGACTTGCGGGCAGCCTTTGATTTGGTCCCAAGGTGTAAGCTATGGATGGTATTACATAAATTAGCCATACCAGCTGAACTCCTTACCCTAATCATGCGATTGCACAAATGTAATTTTGCCAGGGTCCAGTGGGGTGGGAATGGCGAGTCATCATCGGACTTCCCGGTAGAAAGGGGGGTCCGCCAAGGTTGTGCAATGGCACCTCTACTTTTCTCACTATTTATTAATGGGATCGTGGGGAGGATGTTAGTGTAGATGCACCTTCGTTAGCGGGCGTCAGGGTCCCAATCCTGATGTTCGCTGACGATACACTAATTATGTCAAAGACTCCTTCAGGTTTACAGCGTGCCCTAAATATATTCGATGATTTTTGCAAAGAACACGGCCTTGAAGTAAATGTGGGCAAGACAAAGTCAATGGTCTTTTCCCCGCGCCATAAAGCCCACCCTAGGGTATTTCTGAATAACACTAAGCTAGAGGTGGTTAGGGAATTCACATACCTAGGGGTCCAAATAGCAGATGGCTTGGGCTGGTCACATCATCTGGAAAAAACGGCACTAAAACATCAGCAAATCTCAGGGGCACTGCAGGGGGAACATAGAAAATCTAAAACTAAACCCATTAAGCCTGTCCTTATAGTGTATGATGCAAAGGTTTTAGGTGCTGCCTTATATGGTGCAGAGGTATGGGCCTGGGAAAAGCTATCTACCCTACAGACATCAGAGAACAGGTTTCTTAGAGGAATTACGGGTGTACCCCAGAGCACCCCCCTAATTCCACTGCTCCTTGACCTAGGCAGACGATCAATTAGTGATAGAGCGCGATTGCGCCCTATTCTTTACTGGAGACGTCTTTGGACAACTCCAGAGATTAAGCATTACGCAGATGGATTCCTGGCAATAATCAAGTAAGACAAATTTCATAAGATCAACTGGCTAAAAAATCTAAGGGCCATGTTAATTAAACTGGGCCTTTTTAATCTTTGGACTAATCCCCAGGGGGAAGTCTTCGCAAGTAAAGAAACCCTCAAGTCTCAATATTGGGATTGGGTAGATAGTAGCCTTCTGAGGGGCACGAGATCTGATTCTATGGCTGGTCGCTTTTTGGAAGTCAAAATCTGTCCTACCTTAGAAAACTATTGGGACAGTATTACTGCCCCAATGGACAGGAAGTTATTCTTCCAATTAAGGACTGGATCCCTTCCCTTAAAAATACTAACTGCAGGATGGCAGAGTCTGACCTCTATGTGTTGCCCAGTGTGCAAAGTTGCTACTGAAAGTCTAGGCCATTTTTTATTTGTCTGTGATGCTTATTCGTTACCAAGGAGGGTATGGCTAACCCCAGTTTGCAAAAATCTTGGGACACGACGCAGCGTAGTGGCTATGAGAATCCTATGTACATCCACTGACGAGCCGATTGTTCTTGGAGTGGCTAAATATTTGGGGTGGGCTTGGTCAATCAGGCGGAGGTCGATAGGTAGGGTTTATTAATGTAATTTTAATGCAATTTGGTTTTATATGTGTGTGTAATTCTTATTATTTAGTATCGTATTAGCTTGCACAACTGTTTTTAGAATATGTATATGCATATTGATGAATGAATTAGTTGTTTTATCCGTATTGTATTTGATTATATGTTGTGCTTTTATGAGAAGTTATCTCGAATAAAGCTTATACTACTACTATTTCCGCACCAGAAAGCGCAGATCCAGAGAGAGCGGTACCCCCAGTCTTTTTTTGACTGAGTTATTTCTGGAACTTTTGTCTGTTTTTCGAGTCTTCGACTCGTGGTGTATATGGATGCCCGGTTTTAAGTCTTGCGCGGCTTGCGCTGCACGATGTCGGTGACGGACCCGCACCGTGAGTGTCTCTACTGACTGGGGTGCGACCACGACTCCTAGTCGTGCCCCGAATGCCGGGCCATGGCTCCGAAAACGTTGTGCGAGAGGTCCCGAAAGTTGCTGGAGGCCTGGTGTCGGCTCCACACCGTTCAAGGTCCCGGTCCCGTTGGAGGTTGAGGGACCGGTCGTGGAGCCGCCATCACCATCATTCGACGAAGTCTTCGCACTCGGAGTCAGGTAAGGAGAAGAGCGTCATTGCTCTTCGCCTTCCCCTAGTCTGTCGCGTGACACGCTTGAGGGTGCGGGTGGAGCCACCCCAGCGGCTCCGGCGGAGCCTAAGCAGTTGCCGATGGCCTAGCCTGCCTTTCCGGGTCCATCGGCGACTCTGGCCCAGGAGCAGGAATTCCTGTTTCCCATGGCACGAGTCTTTGAGCCGTCGGGCCCCGTCGGCAGGCCTTCGGGCCCGCCGGTCTGACTGGGGGTCCTCACTCTTCTGTGTTGTCGGCTCTGGCTCCGACGTCGTCTATGACTCCGGTCTCGACGCTGAGACCCCCATCCCAGCCGATGTCGGTTGGCCTCCTATGACCTCCATCGACGTTGACTGCGCCGCCGGCTGCCGCCTTCCCCGGCTTCCAGCCGACGTGGAGACGGTGCCAGACCGGTGTCGATTGATGCCGATTCCAATGCCGTTAGGGAATTTCTATCTCTTTCTTCATCCGCCTCCCTCTTTTACACCTGTCTGGCAGGTCGGGGAGGACTGGGAGGGGTCTGAGGACCCTCTCGCAGCCCAGTACGAGTTGGACTGGGAAGAGGATTTTGAGGATGCAAGTGACTTGGATTTTAATCCAGAGCCTGGCACACACACTCCTTCTACCGCGGCTACGGAGGAAGGTGGTACATATTCTGTGGACTTGAGTAGAGCAGCTGAGGCCCTCTACCGCAAGCTCCCTACAGTGGCCGTCAGGACTAACCTCCTGACAGAAGTGCTTCGGCCGGGGTCTTCCTCTACAGGGCCCCTGCTGCCCTTTATTAATGCACTTTCGGACGTCCTTTTGGGCGCCTGGTCCAGGGCCATCGCCCGGCCCCGGGCGACCCCATTTTTCTCTCCCAACACCCTACCCCTGAGAGCTTGGTTGTCCAAGTCTCTGTGTCCCTGAGCGCATTCCCTTCCGCACCTCTGGACAGGGAATCCAAGAAACTCAAACAGTTTGGGAAGAAATTTTTACTTCTGCCAGTTCAGGGCTGCGGTCTCTAAACACTGCATGCCTCTTGGGCCGTTATTCCCATACTGTATGGGACATAGTTGCGCAGATGCTGCCTCAGTGACCGGAGGAGGGCCGGATGGTGCTCTCCCAAGCTATTGCTGAGGGGCGAGACGCAGCTAAGTTCACAATTCGTTGTGGTCGTGGTCTTGACTCCTCCGACTCGCTGGGCAGGGCGATTTCCACGACAGTGGCTCTGCGCCGCCACGCCTAGCTGAGGACAACTGGCTTTTCAGGGGATGTCCAGAACACTGATGGACAAACCCTTTGACGTCACTCGCCTTTTCGGTGACAAGGCAGATAGTGCGTTTGAGCGTTATAAGGACTCACACGTTACGGCCAAGTCCTTAGGCCTTTGGGCCACACGCACTCCTGCTTTTCGCTCCTTTCGTGGCCAAGGGAGGGGGCCCCAAACACTTTCGTTTCAGAGCCACAGGCCTGCGCAGCGAGAGTCTCGCGCAGCTGTGGACATGGGACCCACAGAGGTGGGTCACGGGGCCAGCGGGCGCGTCAGTCCACCCCCTCCCCTGCCTCCAAACCTTCCTAGTCCGGTGTTTCAGGCCCACCAAACACCAGTAGATGGCAGGATTTGCCATCACCTCCCCCACTGGTGCACCATCACTTCGGACAGGTGGATTTTGCAGATAGTCCGAAGTGGCTACTCCCTCCTTTTCGAGACTACCCCTCCAGCCATACCACCTCAGTACCATCGCAAGTCGGGGGATCACTTGGCACTTCTCCAGCAGGAATTTGCGGCCCTCTTGACCAAGGGGGCCATCGAGTGTGTTTCGACGCCAGAAGTAGGTCGTTGTTGTTACTCCCACTACTTCCTGGTTTCAAAGAAAGACAAGGTCCTGCGTCCTATCTTAGACCTTCGGAACATCAATTGCTTCCTCCAGAAACAGAAGTTAAAGATGCTCACACTTTCTCAGGTCTTGTCTGCCCTAGACCCGCAAGACTGGTTGGTAGTGTTGGACTTGCCGGACGCTTATTTTCATATCTCCGTCCTGCTGGCACACCGGCGTTACCTGCGGTTAACGGTAGGCCACGAGCACTTTCAGTTCACCGTGCTCCCTTTTGGACTTACCAGCGCCCCTCTGGTGTTAACGAAAGTGATGGCGGTGGTTGCAGCTCATATGCGCAGTTCAGGGGTTTCAGTCTTCCACCTATCTTGACGTCTGGCTGTTAAAGGCGGGCTCGCCCCAGGAAGTCGTCTCCAAACTACAGTCGACTTCCTGCATTTTATTTATTTTTGACATTTGAGTGCACTGTAACCCTACGGGCATCCTGGCGCTAAAAATACCGGAAGAAACTAGCGGGTGAAGCTGCAAAACTGAGCCAAATAATCCTACTTCAGGAAAGAGCCATATATTGACTTTTTTAATGTACGTTAAGTCCTGTATTCTCCTTATTTCCAAAGGGAGACGATTCCAAAGGCGGGCAGCTGCCACGCTGAACGCTCTTCCCCCAGTGTTACTTTCTTTGTCCTAGGAATCCTAACAAGATTAGCAGTCGAAGAGCAGAGGCTGCGTACTGGTTCATACCATTTAAACCTGCCCTGGAGCAGTTTGGGTCCCAGTCCATGAAGTACCTTAAACACTATACAGAGGGATTGGAACAAGGTCCTTTGAGTCACCGAGAGCCAATGCAGCTCTGCCAACGCCTGGGTTGTATATGACCGACGTGCCCTTGTCAGTGCAAGCTTCGCCTCTGCTGCCTGGATACTCTGGAACCTTGCAATCTGGTCTCTCAGAGACTCCAGGAGCAAGGCATTGCAATAATGTAGGCGACTCAGAATAATGCTCCTGACTACTGTGACTCTTGCCTGGGCTGGCAGTAATGGTAGCACTTTACGGAGTCCCTGGATAAGAGTATAGCAGCTTCCCACCAACTTCTTAACATGGGATTCAGATTTGCTGAGGTTCTCCATCAACGTGCCGAAGTTGCACCTGATTCCCTCTCAGAGGCTCCTCTTATCGGAGCGGTTCTGGACACAGTGCACTTTCAGGTTTATCCTCCCGAGCAGCGAGTCTGGGACATTCGGGCTATGATTCCGATCTTTCGGCCCTTGTCCTGGGTTTCAGTCAGGATGACCTTGAGGTTGCTGGGCCTCATGGCCTCCTGCATCCTACTGACCAATCATGCCAGATGGCATATGCGGGCTCTGCAGTGGGACCTGAAGTTCCAGTGGGTGCAGTATCAAGGGGACCTGTCCGAGCACGTCCAGATCTCGGAGGGCACTGCACAGCAGTTGCAGTGGTGGTTCACGAGACAAGAGAGTCCGCCTCCCCCGTTAACATCAGAAGCCACCGAAGTCCTCTGCGGCGTTCCTCAAGGCTCCTCGCTCAGCCCAACCCTCTTCAACGTCTACATGAGCCCCCTCGCAGCCATCGCACGCCAACACAACCTCAACATCATCTCCTACGCCGACGACACCCAGCTGATCCTCTCACTCACCAATGACCCCGCCACCGCCAGAGCCAACCTACACGAAGGGATGAAAGACGTAGCCGAATGGATGACGACCAGCCGCCTGAAACTGAACTCAGACAAGACGGAAGTTCTCATCCTGGGATCCTCACCCTCCGCCTGGGACGACTCCTGGTGGCCCCCCGCCCTAGGCAGCGCACCCAAACCAACAGACCACGCACGCAACCTGGGCTTCATCCTGGACTCCTCCCTCTCCATGACCAGACAAGTCAACGCCGTCTCCTCGTCATGCTTCAACATACTGCGCATGCTACGTAAGATCTTCCGATGGATCCCCACCGAGACCAGGAAGACGGTCACCCAGGCCCTCGTCACCAGCCGCCTGGACTACGGCAACTCCCTCAACGCCGGAACCACCGCCAAACTCCAGAAGAGACTCCTGCGGATCCAGAACGCCTCAGAACGACTCATCCTGGACATCCCCTGTCGCAGTCACATCTCCGGACACCTGAAAGATCTGCACTGGCTTCCGGTCAACAAGAGAATCACCTTTCGTCTCCTCACCCACGCACACAAGGCCCTACACAACCAAGGCCCAAGATACCTCAACAGCCGCCTCAACTTCTACGCTCCCACACGCCAACTTCGCTCGACCAGCCACGCCCTCGCCGCCGTCCCCCGCATCCGAAGAGCCACCACAGGAGGAAGGTCCTTCTCCTACCTGGCCGCCAAGACCTGGAACTCCCTCCCGAGCCACCTCCGACTGACCCAGGACCACCTCGCCTTCAGGAAACAGCTCAAGACCTGGCTGTTCGAACAGTAGCGGACCTCCCCTCCCCCAGCGCCTTGAGACCCACCGGGTGAGTAGTGCGCTTTATAAATGCTGTGATTGATTGATTGATTGATTGAACATTGGTTCAGCGGCAAATCCCTCTCCCTTCTCCAACCAGAGTCCACAGTGGTGACGGATGCGTCCCACCTGGGATGGGGTGGCCATAAGGGAGAGGCGGAGCTCAGAGGCCTCTGGTCTCCGGCGGAGTCCAGGCTCCATATCAACCTTCTGGAGCTCCGGGTGATCCAGCTTGCACTGAAGGCATTTCTTCCTTCTGTCAAGGGGAGGGTAGTGCAGGTGTCACCAGACAACACCACCGCCATGTGGTATTGCAACAAGCAAGGCGGGGTGGGGTCGTGGATAACCCTGGGCAAAGCATTACGCTCGCGAAGTTTGTGCAACTTCGCACTACGCGAACTGCACGTAGCACAGTGCAAACATGCGTAGCTTAGCATAGCATAGTGCACCTTTCATTTTTTGCTTGCTCGCGGTCCTCAACGTCAAGTTGACGACCGCAAGCAAGCAAAATGACATCCTCGCGAGACTTTTTCCTTGTTCGCGATCAGCAACATCAAGTTACCTATCGCGAGCATGGAAAATAAACCTCCAGGCGAGATTCTTAACGCAGGGAGGTCTGGTTTCTCATTGCGATTGGTCGTGCATATTCGCAACCGCTCGCGATGAGAAACTACCAGTCCACGTTGAGAAAGCTGCAGCTCGAGTAAAAATCTACTCGAGCGGCAGAAAAGTACAGCTCGCACTGTGCAAGATGCCGTTTTTAATGATTGCACAGTGCGGTCAAGAATCCGGCACTGTGCAATCATTGAAAACGGCATCTTGCACAGTGCGAACATGCTACTACGCAGTTCGAGTAGTGCTACGGGTAGCTCGCAGTGCAATTTGCATAGGTACGTGTAGCGCTACTTCGCGAACTACGCCTATCCTTCGTCATGGACCCTATGTCGGGAGGCTCTGCGTTTCTGGACATGGGTGGAACGTCAAGGCATTTCCTTGACGGTTCAACACTTGGCAGGTTCTTGAACGCCAGGGCGGATGAACTCAACCGCAGGTGCATGATGGATCCCAAATGGCATCTTCACTCGGATGTGGCGCAAGATAGTTTTCAACAGTGCGGAGAGCCTTGGTTAGATCTATTCGCCACCGAAGAGAACGCGCAATGTCATCTCTTCTGCACTTTGGAATTTCCAACGCGGCACTCGCTCGGCGACGCTTTTCGTCACGTGTGGAGCTGCGGTCTATTGTACGCTTTTCCGCCTATACCATTTCTACCCAGAGTGCTGTAGAAGATCAGACTCAACCGGGCCCAAGTCATTCTTGTGGCTCCAGACTGGGCTTGAAGAGTTTGGTATCCTGAGCTACTCAGTATGATCATGGATCCCCCGATCTGACTGCTTCTTCGGGAGGATCTTCTGTCGCAGCAGCAGGGGACGGTCCTCCCCCCGAACCTGTCCAGCCTCCACCTACATATGTGGAGATTGAGCGGTGACAGTTGATTCCATTTGACTTGCCTCCTGAAGTCTATAATATCATTCTGGTAGCCAGGCGTCCCTCCACTAAATCGGTATACACCTGCAGGTGGAACACATTTGTGGAGTAGTGCACAGCAAAGGCTGTGGATCCCCTTTTTGCCCCTCTTTCAGAAGTCCTTTTGTTCCTACTTTATCTGTCCCAGCAGGGTTCTGCTGTGGGCACTATTAAGGGCTACCTTTCTGTAATTTCGGCCTTTCTCAGGCTCCCTGATCGGCCCTCTCTTTTGAAGTCTATATAAATCTGCAATCCCGTGCACATATACAATATTAAAACCAGCAATGCAAATGTGATTAGAAAGCAAATGGTACAATGTCCAACGAAGGTGTCTTGGTTTCTTTAATTGGTAATTCAAAAAAGCAGCCAGCCGACACGTGTTTCATCAGATAATCAGTGGTCTCCGACTCTTCAGGGCTGGGAATGATACAAAGATGACATGAGAGCAAGGTATAGAGTGACATTGTCCAGAGAACACAAGTTCTCGCGCCGGTGGAAAATTACATCACCCAACACTCGTGGAAACCTAATTTGCAAGAAACCCACAACATTTCGTGTGGGGCGTACCCCTTACTAGGCTCAAATTGAATGTAATCCTGGCTGCACATGTGAATCATTTGATTGTTACTGTGACTACACACCTATCGGAAACAAACTCATGTTTGTCTTTCACATAGTGACACCAGTCCTTTTTCTCTTTTACATCACTTTTAAACTACACTGAGCTAGGAATCATCCATACAAGTATTTGTCTAATGACTATTTGCGTGGTTTCTCCCCTCGGAATAACTCTATCCCCATCCACTCCCGCGCCCTGCGATTATTTTTCTTCTGATGCTCACTATGGGGTAGTGGGCTTCTTATTACGTTTGTAATTCACTTATCGACTACAATATTCTTTCCGATAGGTGTGTGGTCACAGTAACAGTCAAATGATTCACATGTGCAGCCAGTATTACATTTGATTTGAGCCTAGTAAGAGGTACGCCCCACACAAAATGTTGTGGGTTTCTTGCAAATTTTGTTTCCATGAGTGTTGGGTGATGTAATTTTCCACTGGTGTGAGAACTTGTGTTCTCTGGACAATGTCACTCTATTTTTTTTAATCACAAAGAAACCTAGGGGTCTCATGCCGAGGAATATACGAAAACCTCAATCCATTCTAAACTGAATGGACATAGCAAACATTAGGAGTGAGATAAACAATATCTGAACAGGAAGATGTGTCAATGATTGTGAGTAGAACCCGCTCAGTTCTTAGGATACCCATCAAACTATTGCATGATCAATTTTATCATCTGGTCATCCCACAGCGGTAATAAGTCTCTAGATCATTGAGACCAAGTCTTACCCTGTTTGAGAGCGGGGTCACTGCCCACAAGCACTTAGTGACCAGTTGAATATGAGTAAATGGGTAGAAGTGCAGTGCAAAAAATAAGAAAGTGTAGTGGGTTTAAAATAGGATAGAGGACACAAAAGTAAGTAATTTTATTAGGAATATGCCCTCTTCCTAATTAAAACAAATAGAACAGTGCAAGAATGCAGTGTGGAACAAATTACTGCATTATGGCCAACAGATTTCAGCCTCAAAGGGGAAGACCCAAGGCTTTCTTCAGGACCTCTGTTCGTAACATTGCTACTGCAAAGTGTAAAATCAAATTCCAAATAATTGAAAAATATAATTGAAAGGATACGATATATTAGTTACTGCTCCTCCGTGTAAGTGGATCCTTAACGTGATCTATAAAAACACAAACACAAACATACAACCACTGTTCAGAAAAAAGGGGGGAAAATTCAATCTACCACTCCATGCTTTGAACATAAATGGAATAACTCACTCACCCAGTAATACCGGGGAAAAGACCTCACCTCGACTCGAACTCAGGGATAAATGAGGCCCCGCTCTAGGAGAAACAAGGGAAGCACATGCTAGAATGCCAGCGGGTGAACAAGCCTATTCTCCTCAAACTAGCATTCTATGAAATAGCATTCCTGTGATCCTTATTTCAATTATCCTTCTAATACGTGCAATCTCCAATCACGGCCAACTCAACCTTAAGAGACAATCTCATCTAAACTACTCGTTTAGTAATATTGCAAAAAATACGAGCGTTTATGTTTAATAGCAAAACCGTTACTTGGTACTAAGCATAGAGAGCTTGGTACGTTATTGACAAATGTTATTAGCAAAAGCGAGCTGTTTAATTGCTAAATCTCACCTCTCCGTCGTTGCCTCGAGCAATACCCGAATAAAGGGGAGGCAACGATCGGGGAGGATGAGGAGGTTTTTTTTTGGTTTTTTTTTGTGCCCCAGACTAAGACCCGCCTCTCAAACGTCACAACCCCAAACTGAGGGGTGTGTCTAACGAAAGTACTATGTGTTACTACTTAGATGTTATTCAATGAACCGATAGTAAATGTAACAAAGGTGTCTTGGTTTCTTTTTTTTTTTTTTTTATATATATATTTTTATTAATTTTACACAAGAATAAAATGTACATATCGGGTGTCAGTTGACAAAATATATTACAACCGCGGATGGGCAGGCAGATGAGGAAATACATTACGGTCAAATCATCAGCGAGATATCAATACCAGCGTAGAGCTGAGGCAAAACAATACAATACAGATGACCACAAGCAAACCCCCACAGTACCCGCCCACCAGTAATAAAGGATATGCAAATTAGACATTCAACACCCAGACATGAAGAACAAAAAGGAGATCAGGAGAATACGCCACATCTCTTGTGAAGAGGGAAAAGGGAAATAGAAAGGTCATAGAACAAAATAAAGGAAAAATAAAAATAAAAAACGCAACCCCCCACCCTGCACCCCTGCAGATGGCTACGACCTAACCCCACTAGCAGCGTGCCTGTCGCCCCCTAAACTACACCCAAGGAAGGGAAAAGCTGGAGGAGGAGATATAGTACAAAACGATACGGGCTCCCGGACTCCCTTCCCCCCCGCCAAAAGCAGACATCCCCTACCGTAGTATTAGGCAGATCAAAACAGAACAATAAACAAATCGATAGGGGAGCCACAGACAGGAGAAAAGGACCATCCCGCCCAACCCCCGGCGCTACAGAGGCAGCAAATCCCTTTTCGAGAACGGAAGTAACACCAAACCCAGACAATCAGGATCCCTTCTGGCCCTCGCACCCACGGACACAACCCAGCAGAGCCAAATGAAAGTCATTGCACCGAATTCAAGTCAAATTCAGCCCTGGCCCACACGATCCATTACACAGACCCCATCCATTATAACCGGGCTGCTACGATTCTTCATGCGGGCCCTGGCCAGTCGAACCGCCATCACAGCAAGAATATCCAGAAAGAGAATAGTGTAGAAGTCAACACGAAAGGAGTAATACCAGGATAGACAGTCACAAAGTCGAAATGTCAATTCAAGTTCACTGCCCACCAGCGATAAGTCCGCAAAGCGTTTTTGATCCTTCAGAAAGAAAAGAGGCGAGGCATTAATCCGACATTCACTGGAGAAGTCACTCTGAAGTACAGAAACAGTCACATCCAACTCGAGCGATATCGACACGGGGCAAACCACACAGCCAGTACTTTCAAGCTCGCTCGCCGCCATCTTAGGGTCGCAAAATATTTCCAAGCCCGATTCCAACACAGGGTCCTCGATAGCCATCGGAACTTGCTACGCGGGTGAGGCATCTTGGCTCACAACCAACAAACGGTCGGAGTCCGGTCTCCGGCAATGATGATCAACCAGTCCCCCCAACTTCTGGACGGTGGCGGTGACACGGTCGTGGAGCTCCCAAATGGCGGCCATTACTGTGCGTAGCGACGGTGTACTTTCAGCCCGCTCCATCGCCCCTCAGTGAGCGACAGGGCGGGTATCCGAACCCCGGAGGTCGACTGCTCCAGGGCCCCAGGCAAAGGCAATACAGATGACAACTGTCAGCTCTTCAAAAGCACAATCTAAGCACCGTCGCCGCCAGCGAGGAACCAAGCCCATCGACCCCTGGAGCTCAACGGGGTCTTCGGGAGGCGGGTCCACGACCAAAACAGTGTTTAAGGCGAGCCGCCGTAGTTGCAGGATAAAGCTGCCACCGGACACCATCCAAAACGGAAAGGAAAAAATGCCACTTCGGGAGACCGGAGCCACCCAAGTCCCGCGGCCGATGTTGTTCAACTTCAACCCGGCTGGGTTAGAACTCGAGGCCCCGGCTTCAACTCCGGGTTAGGCTGAGAATGGCACACGTTTTATCTCCCACATTTGAGCAGCCAGAAATTCCGAGATTGCACCTTTAGAGTCAGGCGCACTTCAGCTGCACGGGAGTGCGGCGGGAAGTCAGGATAAAAGCCAGGATGTATGAGCCTTCGGCGGAGGTCGACGGAGCCGGGAGCTTATGCGGCCATCTTGGTTGCTAGCGTAGCTCCTCCTCTGTCTTGGTTTCTTTAATTGGTAATTCAAAAAAGCAGCCAGCCGACACATGTTTCATCAGAGAAAGTGTTCTCCGACTCTTCAGGCCTGGGAATTATACAAAAAATTAACTGAGAACAAGGTATAGACAAGGGTTTTGGATCGCAGGTTTACTGAGTGCACGGATCGGCCTCCGTGAAGCTCGGAAACCCACTTCCTGTGTTGCAAAGTCTTCGGAGTCCTTCAGGAGCTGTGTAGTTGCAAACCGGACAGATGCGTCTTTGGTGCCTGCCTTGCAGGGGAGTAACTTCTTTACTCCAAGGGAGATTCTTCGGTCATCCAACGAAGTGTAGATAGTTTAAGTTTTGGGATTCTGTAGCAGAGTTTCGTCCAGGTAAATCTAAAGTGCTGTAGTCAGGGGTTCCTACTTTATACCCAAGGAAGGGGTGGGACAAACTCTGGGGACCCACCTATGGGAGGGTCAGGACAGAGGGGTGGTTACACCCATGCCCTTTGTCCAGTTTCACGCCAGAGCAGGGGTTGGTAGCCCCTGCAACCGGTTTGAGCTGGACTATGCACAGGGACACCAAATGTGCCCCCAGTGCAGACATCAAAGCACTCTGAGTGCACCCACCCAGCCCCAATACACTAAAGCCTGTCTGGGAGGTGGTTACACTGTCATGTGACCGGAAACCTATTGTCCAGCCTCCCCAGCCGGAGTTTCGTCCAGCAGCAGGAGGGGAGACGAGTGTCTGTGGTTGGCAGCATCCATTTTGTGATGCCAGGGTTCTGTTAAGTGGTTACCGGGTGTACCGGTGTAGTCATATTTCTCCCTCTAGGAGGGCGATATCATACCTCCCCCACCAGGACTGGCGGGGAGGTATGATTCCAAGGTGTTTGACACCAAACACAACATGTTTCCTTTCAGCCATTTTGAAGTTAGCATTTACCGCAAGGTCGTAATGCACCTAATGGTTGGCTGCATCACAGAACAACACCGGAGAATAGATTACGAAGGCTGCAGAGGGGCCCTGCTGCAGGATTCAAAAGGCCTGCCATATGGGTGACTGATAGGTTTATATGTGTAGTGATATAAGGTAGATATAGGGAACCTATATCTAAGTAAGGGGTGCATACACCACCTTACACAGGCTGCTGTAGCAGACCTGTTGTATCATTTTATGTGGTCTCTCAGGGGTGGTATAATACATGCTGCAGCCCCTCAGAAGCCTCTGGGGTACCTATGCCCTGGGCATATAGGATACCATATACTAGGGACTTATAAGGGTACCTCAGAATCCAATCTGTGGTGTACCTAAAGTACATGCAATCATTTTAGAGAGGAAGCAGCTAGGCTTGGGCACTGGATAGCAGGGTCCCAGCCTGACTAATGTCGAAAAACAGTGAAACATCAGCAAAAAGTGGGGGTAACCATAAGAAGCAGATCCTACTCCCCTACAGAAAGCATCTTTCATGTTGGACAGTTTTTGAAAACGGCAGTGAGGGCCAGGTAATAGACTGCTTTTTAAGTGCTCGGTCCCCACCCAGTAGTTTAACATTTTTGTGATTGCATTGATTTTATTATCCTAGTTGGGATATGCTCTAGGGCACAAGTGTTTTTATGCATTTTAACTATTTTATGTTCGTTGGCACTTTTATGGTGTGAGAAGTTGGCCTGATATGCAGTGCTCACTGTTCTAGTGATCACTATGTATCAGTCCAAACGACCCTTATTGATGATTGGTTGTAAGTCAACCTGATAGACCAGCTATCCTAGTAGCATGGACAAGAGCAGTCTTTAGGCTAAACTCTAGAGGGCGTGTTAAGCCAGCTGTTTTACCATCACATATACCCCTTGAACACCAAGTGAAAGGACACCACACAAGTTGTTATGAAAATAAAGTATATTTATTTATAACAAGACTACCCTGAACTCTAAGCACAATACAAAACTCTTAAAGAAATACTGAAAGTCGCACAATTTACACAAATGCCCGAGGGGCACGAAAAACCATATACTACAAAAGTGGAATGCGAAATTACTAGCAGGTAAGTACTACTCTCAGACTTAAGGAACGCTGGGCCTACAATGCTGAACCCTTGGATTAGAAGCAGGAGGCCTAGGGACGTCGTGTGCAGAGTGGAAACTCTCACGCGTAATGCGGGACAAAGTCTATGGATACTAGTAAATGCAAAAGTTAGTTTTCTCGGGTGAACCCGACTAGGTAGGTCAAAAACGAAAGTGGATCTAGACACTTAGAGAGTGGATCTACGCTGGAGCACCGTGGTACTCGGTTTACCTAGCCCAGGGGCTGCGGCTGCATAGGGTTCAAGTGTCGTCGGGAAACCTCGTTGACGAACCAGGAGCCTGAAGTAAGAGTTGCTGGCAGGCGACCAGTGAAGATGTTCCGGGCTGATCCAAGGACTGGATCAGTTGAAGAAGAGTACCTGTAAGCAGAGGGGACCAAGTTCTGAATCACTAGCCAGTGATTAGGTGGGCACCAGGATGGCACCGGACGAGGTCACTCAGCCAGGTGAAGAGGTGACACTGGATTCTGCTGCTACACGGACCAGGGCGCTGATGTCGACCAGGCTGGAGGTCTGCGAGCTGTCCCACGTCGGATGTCTGCTGCTGGCGATGCTGGATCCGTTGAAGGAGGCAACAAGCCTTGGCTAAGGCAAGCCCACGTGGCAACACAAAATGGCGTCTGGAGTGGACGAGGAGGGTCCGAGGAAGTTCCCCTTCAAGAGGAGACAAGGGCCAGTCTAGAGGAGCTAGACCAGGGGTGAAACAAACGTAGGACGTCGTCTGGAGGGTCACTAGCCAACGGGCAAGTGACCGGACAACGTTGCAAGCAACACAGAAGCAAAAGGGCCCCACGCAGATCTGGTGGATGCTGGGGGGCTGGACTTCGGTGCTCGTGCTGCTTGGGGTTGGGGCTTCTCTTACCCCAGTGCACTCACTCGAGGGTCCCTCGGTGGTCGTGCTGGTTCAGTGTTGTGCTGGTTCTGATGATCGCCGGGTCCTCTGGTCTCGTCGCACCTACGGGTCTCAGCTGTGCTGTGGAGGCAGGTTGAGGTCAGAGATGGCAGGGAGTCCGGGTCTCGTCGAGCTGGGCAGTCTGGTTCCGGAGGAAGGACGTTTCAGCAAACCGCAAGATACTTAGGTGGTGCCTGCTGCTGCAGGGTGACTACTCCTTAGTCACAAGGGAGAAATCTTGAGAAGAAGTCTTGAGTTCCTTTCGTAGAAAGTAGTTTCAGGATTCAAAGATGATCTGATTTGGAAGGGGGCCTGCTCCTACCTTTATCCTGAGAAAAGGGGCTGGCATGCGACTAAGTCCTGCCCTATGGGTGGGACTAGGAGGGGGGTGGTTACACCCCTCTCCTTTGTCCGGTCTCTTCCCAGCTCAGGGGCTGGTGTGCCCCAGGAACTGCTTTGAGCCGGCATATGCACAGTGAGCACCGGGGTGCCACTTGCAGTCACCTTCCTTTCAGCCCTGCCTACCTGGGATACACAAAATCCTGTCTGGGATGGTGCTAGCACCGCCCCTGACAGGAAACCCTTTGTCCAGGCCTCCGTTTGCTGGAAGGACTCAGCAGCAGGAGGGCAGACTGGTGTCTCGGTGGCAGCATCCATTTTGTGGAGCTGAGGCTGTGTTTAACTTTAACCGGGGTTACAGCTACCAACATGTCTTCTCCCTCTAGAGGGGTGGAATGCTACCCCCGTCGCCAGAACTGGCGAGGGGGTAGTATTCCAAAGCGTATGACACCTTACACGACATGTTTAGATAATGTGAGACCAAAGTTACCATAACTGCGAGGATTATAAGGCACTTAAGAGTATATGGTCTGACGCTATCATGGAAACGGCTAAGGGATAGATCCAGAAAGCCGCAGACAGGCTCAGCTCATGCCAGAGCACCATCTCACACGATTCCAAGCACTCTGCCTTCAGGATTGTTAAGGCCTGCCATAGGAGTGACTGATAGATCTGTGTGCCCATTCTAGGTTTTAGATATAGGTATACTATATCTAAAGCAGGGGGTGATTACACCACCTTGCTCCCAGCTGTCAAGCAGCCAGTTGTGTCTGTTTAGTCAGCCCAGGGGTGGCATAATACATGCTGCAGCCCCTGGGAGACTTCTGGGTGCACCTCTGCCCTGGGTACAGGGACTTGGAGAGGGCCCAGTGCCAATTCAGTACCTGGGTACAATTTGGACTAGAGAGAACAGCTAGGCTGTGGGTCTGATTAGCAGGCCCACAGCCAGGGAAAGTCGTAAACCAGTGAAGCAAAAAGCAAAAATCTGGGTGATCATAGGATTGCAGACCCTACTCTCCTACATATGGTTTCTTGTGTAATCAAATAAAGTTTTAAGAATCTAATCAGTCACCATGCTAACATTTTTCGCTCAACTATATCCCTCGAAGGAGGACAAGCTCCACCCCCTCGACCCTAAGAGAGTATTGAGTTTCTAAAATGACTGTTGAAGAGCCCATCGTGTAGGTAAAAAGCTTTTGTAGGATTTACTGGGACCAAGTGCCATGGCGAGGTACAGAGGGCTCTTTTCAGGTGGTTTGTCCTCTGCATTGAAACTTGTTGTGATCTGGGGCGTGGTTTGGACGGCAATGTGGAGAGTTGCCTAAGTCCAGAGCTCCGCTACACCTCGGGATTTGAACAGAGAAAACAGAGAGTCAGCACTGCTCCAGCGAAGACAATACCACCACAACGAAAATCGGAAGGTGCAGTGCATCGAACAGAAGAACCGAGACAGCCACACAAATCCGCTAGACAAAAAAGCGATCAGACAGAAAACTAAACGTAAGAGCCCAGACAGCAAAATGGCGCCGACTAGATAAGACCCCCTCGGCAGAGAAACAGGAGAGGATAAGACGACCACAATACCACCGACGAGGCCAGTGTTAATACACCCAGCACGCTACCCCTCCCCCCCCAACCGACAGACCAACAAAACGCTGAAGCCCCCCCGGCGCCCCACCGGAGACGAGCGACGAAAAATGAAACTGACGAGCAAGCTGGGGGCCGCCATCTTAAAGGCGGGTTGGTGGCTGCGCGAAAGCACAAACAGACCAAGCGTGCGGATGATGAGAGGAGAGCCAGCCGACCCCTGAACGGCAAACTGAGGACGTGAGGCCAGGAATATAGGAAACAAAAAGAATCGACAGACCACCAAAGAAGTGCTGAAGCCCACCGACGCTCCACCGCGGAAGCACTAACTGACCTAGCGTGCGGGTGGCGAGAAGAGAGCCACTGAATGGCACACTGAGAGCGAGAGGCCAGCAATAGAGGGAAAAAAGAAAGTAAGAGAACGAGAACGAAGGGGAAAAAATAAACTGGGGGAGAGCGAAACTGAAACTGTCTGGCTAAACTGGGGGCCGCCAGTTTAAAGAGCGAAGTGGGCAGTGCACCCAAGGTCAAAGAAACACTGCTGTTTGAAAGCGAAACTGATGAGCTAACTGGGGGCCGACATCTTAAATGCGGAGCGGTTGGAGCGTGAGAGCATAATCAAACAAGGAAGATAAAATAAAAAATCACGGTGCGCAGGGACACGTGATTCTCCCAGCCAGATCCACACCAGCCTAAAGCAGAAACGCAGTACAAAGGCAGAACCTGATGGAAAGGGAGGCCATCCTGTGAACAAGGGAAGAAGTACACAGTGCGCTGAAGAGCTATTAATCGCAGGGCGCGGGCAACGAAAGCATAAACAGACCAGGCAAACTGGAGACACCATCTTAAAAAGGCGAAAAGCATAACAAAACACAGTGCGCTGGAGAGCAGGAGACACCGAGTCAACTCCGCAACAGTTTAAAGCAGACCACCACCTGCAGAAGAGACCAACATCTTGAGAACAAAGGGGGGAAGAGATAAAAACAGAAACAAGACAGCAAACAGCCCAGAAGCTGCTACAAGATACCCTCCAAGCCAAAAGCCAAAATCAACAAATAGGACCAGTCACGACAGAAAACAAAGGATCCAAGTGTACAAAGTAAACCGTACAAAGGGCACCAGACAGAAATAAATAAATAAATACATTAAAAAAGGATAACCAGACAAAGGAAGCCACAACCTAGATTAGCCTTAAGGCCACACAAGCAGTGCGTCACACCGTCACAAAACGACCTCCCATAAATCACAAGCAATCCAGTCCGCACCACAAAGCAACAACAAGAGATTCGAGCTTGTGCAAACAAAGAGAAGGTTAATAAGTGGCAACGGGCGAGGGGAAGCTATCCCAGCATCCAAAAAAATGAAGCCTGAAGGGCACTTAGACTCCACCATCAAGCAGAAATCGGACATCAGCAGCACACTAGACAGCATACTCAAAAAACTGACTGAAGTCCACAACTTGGCGAAAACCACAAAAAAGACCACGGACGCAATCCAACTCGAACTAGCTGCGGTCAGAGCGGACATTCACACAGCAAAAAGGCTGTCAGCTGTCGAACAAAGAGTCAGTGACATAGAGGACAGGTCACAGCTCACAAGCAAAACGATAGGCATCATTGCAGGCGCAACAACTGAACTCCGTAAACAAGCAGCAGAGTTCGAAGACCGCAGCAGGAAAGGAAATATAAGAATTCTAGGGGTGCCAGAAGGAGAGGAGGAAAAAGCCGGTTCATGTGTTTCACTTGTACAGAATTTTATACCCAAATTGACTAACCTCAAGTTTAATAATCCATTCGAACTAGACAAAGCGTACAGAGTCCCGGCATTCAGACAAGGCAGCAGATCGGGCCCAAGACCTATAATATGCAAACCACTCCGGTCACACCAAACGGACGCCATCTTCGAAGTAGCGAGAAATCATAATCTACTATGGAATGGGCATAAAATCATCCTCACGAAAGACTACTCAAAGAGCACAGTTGACATAAGGAGAGGATTCCTAGCTCAGCGTGATCTGATAAGAAAAGAAAACATCACTTTTTCCTTCGTTGGCCCAACCAGTTTCAGAATAAATAACAAAGGGAACATGCAGACCTTCGGAGACCCAGCAGAACTGTCAAGGTATCGAAGAAGTCCAGTCCTGCAGGAAATGGAAACAACAACCCAGACAAGCAAAAGAAGGGCCTCGCCCGCCCTTGAAGCAGAATAGCCACAAGAGACAACGTCTAAGAACAGAAACCAGGCGTCTGTAACGGGATGAACTTTGTAGCACCCGGAAAGCACTGTGAAGAACAGGATCTACCTCATGCGCACAAACACGAACAATCACTACAAAACTACCTCATGGAGAGTGCACAGACAAAGCAGGCCGACACGGTCACGCCAAGTCGAAAAGACTCCCTCCAAAGCAGAAAAAACTTTTGGAACAACCATAAGACTGCCTATATGCTTTATGCTATATGCAATGCGAGAAATGCGTAACAGATAAAGCTGCCGACATTACTGCAATGACGGCAACTGACTAGAACTAGCCCACTGTAACAGCGCAACAGTTATTCCCGGGGAATGTAGTGGGGTGGGAGGGACCTTGCTGCTGCACGCCTACAGCACAACACTTCAGGTTAAGGAGGGACGGGAGCGTCCGGGGGGGGAGGAGGGATTGTCTGGTTAGTCTTGTCTGTCACGTTTGTTCTGTCCGCCTGGAAAGCCACTTACGTCTCATCCTTGTCTTTGTCCATGCCCGCACCAAGTATATAGACAGACCTACCAGGTCAAAGATGACATCACAACAAGCTACCGGGGCCCTCAAAGTTAGACAAACCAAACACACAAAGCACAGACACGAAACCCGTGTAGATCTGGAGTTGAGGCAGCTAGCCAGCCCAAAACAACACAAGCTATGGTACTGAATAGCAACATTGCACAGCAAACGGACCCCAAAGTTGTCTCCCTTAACGTGAAAGGTCTAAATCACCCGATTAAACGAAAAAAAGTACTAGACTACCTAGCAAAGACCAAAGGCGACCTTATCCTGTTACAAGAGACCAAACTCTCAAAAGATGAACAAGCTTAAGGCGAGATGGCTAGGTCAGTTAACCTGCTCACCGGCGGTGGGCAAAAAGCGAGGAGTCGTCACCCTGATAAACAGCAAATCTAGACTAACCATTGAGAAAGTACATCACGGTAAGGAAGGAAGACTACTGACCACGCAGCTGAAGAGAGGGGAGGAAACCATTCTAGTAACAAACATATATGCACCAAACACAGACGACACAACATTCTGGGAGAGCCTAACGAGGGAACTAGAGACAAACCAACCAAACGACATGACTGTGTTGGCAGGCGACTTCAACCTAGTCCTAGATCCCACACTAGACAGGCAATCGACGTCACAGGCCCGACTTACCACATCCCACAACATCCTAAAGAACATATGCAACAGATTCAACTTGAAAGATCCGTGGCGCCTACAACAACCCGACACCAGAGATTACACCTTCTACACCAACCCCCACAACTCCTACAGCAGAATAGGCTACATCCTCATCTCAGGCTCACACACACACACACCTGACAGAACACACGGAAATTGCGGCAAGAACAATCTCCGACCACTCATGCATCAGCCTACACCTAACAGGTCGACACAACGAACACATCACCCGCAGATGGAGGTTCAACAGTATAGTCATGGCAAAACAGGAGGACAAAACTAGAATTGAGAAGGCCATTAATGACTATATCAAGGACAACGACACACCAGACATAGATCCAAAAAGCCTGTGGGACGCGCTTAAAGTGACTATCAGAGGCACGCTAATAGAGATCAAAGCCAGAAGTGACAAGGAAGCAAAAGCACAGCTAGATCAACTCGAAAAACGCATCAAAGAACTAGAGGCCAAACACATTGAAGACACTTCAAACACAGCCGCCCCCGTCGAGCTCACAGGCAAGAAATACGAATTCAACAGAATCCTCAGCGAAAGGGCAGGACTATGGATAAAAATACAAACAAATTAACCTCTGCGAGGCAAACCAAGCAGGGAAGATCCTAGCGTCATATCTCAAGCACAAACAAAGACAGCACTGCATCTCAACTATCATGTACACAAACAACAAGACACACACCAGAAACAGAGAAATCCTAAACACATTCAGGGAATTCTATCAAGAACTATACAAGAGTGATGACAATCTAGACCAGGAGAGATGCACACCCTACCTAGACAGACTTAACCTACCCAAAATAATGATGGAAGAAGCGAATGCACTTGGCCAAGACATAAAAACAAATGAGATCACTGAAGCCATTAGATCCCTAAAAGACAACAAAGCCCCAGGGCCTGACGGGTACACAGCCCCTTTCTACAAAACCTTCCAAAACCAACTACTCCCCGCCATGACTAAAGTCTACAATCACTGTGAAAGAGTGGGGGAGGTAACCGAGTCTGTCACATGCCAACATAATTGTCATACACAAGGAAGGCAAGGACCACCAATGGCCCAAAAATTACCGCCCTATATCACTAATAAATCTAGATTGTAAGATATATGCCAAATCCTGGCGACAAGACTAAGCAAAGTGTTCCCGCAACTGATTGGTAACTCACAAGTTGGCTACCTGAAATCACACATGTCCCTCGACAATACAAGACTCCTCTGTCAGATCATAGAGCACTCCTCTAGAACAGACAACGCGACAGTGGCAATCACGCTGGACGCAGAAAAAGCCTTCGACAGGGTATCATGGCAATTCCTAGAAAAGAGCATGCAAGCATACAACCTAGGGCAAAGCTTCATGAAGAAAGTCATGGCACTGTACAAAAGCCCTAAGGCACAGATAGCCATCAATGGAGCGACACCAAGCCAACTCTGCCTCCAGAGAGGAACGAGGCAAGGCTGCCCACTATCTCCTATGCTGTTCCTATTAGCGCTCGAACCCTTGATTAAAGACATCCTTACAAATAGAAACATAGCAGGGGTAACCATCAACAAAACCACAGCAAAACTCGCAGCCTACGCGGACGACCTACTTATAATCACAGAGGACCCCGAGCGCTCCATACAAGCACTCATCGACACCATTGAGACCTATGCCACACACTCAGGATACAAACTTAACGGGGACAAATCAGAATGCATGCCCCTCAACATACACACAACCAGAGAGGTCATAGGAGACTCTGGGCTTGCTTGGCAACCAAAGTACGTCAAATATTTAGGGATCCAGTTTGGGAAAAATCTACGATCCACCCTAGAACAGAATGAGAGAATCCCTCTCGAAAAGATCAAAGGGCTGCTGGATACCTGGTCGCCCAAATACATTACCTGGTGGGGGAGAATAGATACCGTAAAAATGATGATCACTCCCATAGTGAACTGCCTAGCAGGAATGCTACCACTGGCATTCGCAAACTAATTCCACGGAAAGATAGATCAGATGCTAAACAAATTCATATGGCGTGACAAAAAACCGAAAATAAGCCTAAAAAAACTCAGATTAGAGAAAAAACTAGGACAATTAAACGTAGCAGACCCGAGAACATTCCAAACAGCCTTCATAGCCAGACAAGGCATGCACTGGATCCTACCGAACCAGAAATACACCCCTACATGGCTTTCAGTAGAGAAGGCTATTCTGTACAACACAGACCCCCTATGTCTCCTCACCGCCAACAAGCAAACACAGAAAAACAACCCAATATTTAAGATCACTAAGCAGGTCTTGCTTGAGGTGGACAAGAAGCTCGAGCACAGCATCAAAAACTCATACTGGGACTCACTCTGGACAAACCCCATGATCAAATACAAGGGAAAACCCCTAGACATAGACCCATCGAGGAAGAGAGGGATCTCTTATCCAGCCCAGCTGGAGGACGAAGGGTTGCCGCTCACCTTCAACAGTCTGAAAACACAACCTACCAGACATAGAACTATACAACTTTCTAGCAATTAAAACAACCTTGACGAAATCGAAAATAACCAGACATAAACCCTCAATCTTTCAGTATATGGAAAACATAAACAAGACAGGACATCAGGTCTCTCACCTATACAAGTTAATCCACCCCGTCACCTCCAAACTCAATGCCAAAAATACCAATTTCTGGGAATCTCAGCTCGGCTCCAGACTCGCCGACCAGGACCTTCAAACGTTCTGGGCGGGCCCTTCAAAAAATATGATATCCCCAGTACTGGCACAGACGAAATTCTGGCTACTACACCAAGCATACTGGACACCAGTGCGGCTAGCATCCTTAGGCCTTGCAGACAACGATCGCTGCTGGAACTGCAGCGCAGAGAAGTGAGACCTAGCGCACCTCATCTACCACTGTAGCAAGGTCAGCAAATTCTGGAAGAAAGTGTTCGACTTTATTAACAAAGCCCTGGGGTGCACTCTAAAACAGGAGTTTGCCACCATCACCACAGCGCACATCACAACGGACGTATCCTCACAACACGACTGATACCTCCTAGACTTCCTCCTGGTGACAGCTGTTAAAACAGGGCTTGCCAAATGGAAAGACATAACCAAAGTCACATTCAAGGGATGGCTGAACTGGGTGACGTACCTCAGAGGAGCAGATAACACGGCACTAAGACACACCCCCTGGAGAAACCCCAACAGAGAGATGTGGTCAACACTAGACAAAATCCTAATCCCACACAAACCCCCATAGACAACAGGTAAACAAAACAACGGTAGACAACAAACCTCAGTTGGCCGCAGGTCTGTCACCGTAAACAACCGCCAGGCAGGGACGGATTGGCAAGGCGGGCATTCGGGCATGGGCCGAAGGGCCGGTGCCGCAGTGCCCTCTGTGGGCCGTTTTTTTCTCCCTGTCCCAGTCCACAGAGAGTGGACTAGGAAAGGGGAGAAAAAAAAATGGCCCACAGAGGGCACTGAGGCACAGACAAAGAAAATGAAAGCCGCCTCGCTGTGCGGCCGGACAGCGATTGTCAGGTGTGGCCTCCCCTTCACCCCTGCCCTGCCAAGCAATCAAGCTGAGGCTGGGCTGGGGAGGGGTGATTGTTTGCCAGAATCGGCCTCCCAGGTGGCCAGGTGTTTCTCAGGCCTTTGAGCCATTTGCACCTCGGCCCCCTGGCGCCCATGCAGCCCAGAAACGGTGTTAGTCTTAACACCTCGCCCACAGCCCTTCACATTCAGGGCATAGTGGGCGAGGAAGAATGGGTCTTGCTGTGGGGGCCAGGTGATGTTTGGAATTTTTTTATTTTATTTATTTATTTATGCGATTTTATATAGCGTGGACTTTACCCGAAGGTGGCGGAGTGCTTCACACTAGGAACAGCAATAATACATGAGGAGAAAAATTACAAGTGGACAAATTACAAAAGCAAACGTTAAGGTACATGAATCAAAAGTGACAATAGTGAGCAACCAAAATACATGAGGTAGCAATCTGTACATTACATGTGGAAAAAGTGACATGTGTGCAGGTTACAAAAGCGTACAAAATACAAGTAGAGGTATAATACTGCAATAAATGGCAGACACTCAAGCACAAGAACAAACGTTACGTAGGCAATGGTGGCACTTGTGCAAGTATCTAAAGCAAACAAAAGTGAGAGGTAGCATACAGTGTGATACCAGAGAAAAGTGATGTGTGCAAGTTACAAAAGGGTACCATACACAGGTACAAGGGTAATACTACAGTAAATGGTAAACACTCAAACTGCCAGAACACACTGGGAAGGCACTTCCCATGCACCAGCTTCACCTCAGCCTCCCCCCTGGCTACCTGGCTACCTTGGATGACCCAGAAAGCTGTGTTTTGTGCTCCCCTGCCAGGACATTTTCCCAAGGCCTGGAGGGCTGAGTAATTTACTAATTGCAGGGGCCTTACCTCTGTTCATGTGCTCCTGAGCTGAAGGTCTGGGAGGGCTAAGTAGGTTAGTAATAGCAGGGGCTTTGCTGCTTTTCAGGTGCTCCTGTGCTGGAGGACTGGAATAATTTTGTGACAGAAAGGGGCCTTGCTATTTTTTTTAGTTGCTCAGCATGTAGGCCATTGTCACCTTGGCCCTGTGTCCTGTGCAAGAACAGTATCCTCCCACTTTCATTCCTTGTCTGTGCAAATGGTGTTTCATGAAAGGGCACGCCCCTTGAATGTGGGCCACGGCCCTTAAATATGGGCCACGCCTCTTTAATGTGGGCCACTTTTTTCGTCAGTGCCCAGGCCGAATTGTGATCCCAATCCGACCCTGCCGCCAGGCATATATCTGTGTTATGTTATATGTTATGGTATATGTACCAACCAGTCACGCGACCAAGTGCAATTACCCTTGTTGTTCAATGTTATGTGTTATATGAGCGCAAGCTAAAGGGCAAGCATACGCAGACCTAAAACCCTACAGTCCGCCAACACCTGAGCAGTGGATAACTGCCATAGCCACAAGATTGCCTGAACGCGAATGCCCGCGAAACCAGATACTTGTTAAATGTCATATTGTATTTTGTAATCTGTAAATACCAATAAAAATGTATAATAAAAAAATCAAAGAAAAAAATAAGAAACTTGTTGTGATCTGGCTAAGAATGAAGCAGGCCTGTCTGTTTATTCCACTCGGGCCAAGGTTGCTACGACTGTGTTGGCAAGGGGGGATGCCAGTTTTCCTGATTGATCCTGCAACACTTCCTAACCTGAGTCAATTATCAAAGGATCAATAAACTTTATTGTATGATAAATTATAATCTTTACTATATGAAAACCACATATTAGAGCGTACCCCTTAACGAAAATAATACCTATAACGACATATTCTTCAAGGATGTTAATTATTGACATTTTTTTGCTTTCTTTTATTCCCTAGGCTTAAAACAGTAATTCAAAACTGCCCACTTTTATTTCCGTGTGGCAGATTACTAAGTAGATATAGATGAAAAAATGTTTCTATCGACCCACCAGACTTTTTTATATGGAAGGCACTCAATCTGGCTTAATTGTTAGGATAGGAATTGCTTTTGGTTCTTAGTTGCTCTACAAAGTGCTTGGTCATAAGTAAAGTGCAATACTAAATTTGGAAAAACTCCAATTACATCCAAGAACGCCATTACCACCTTCCCCCCCATATTTTTTTTATGGAACACTAATAAATATTGGTAGCAGCTACTTAACAGTTTCTAAGAAAAAGTGCCTGATTGTAAATAAAACACGGTCTGTCAGTTTGATACAGTCGCAGTTATTTCAGAAATTGCTGCTACCCCAGGTAAGTTCGAGGAAAATAATTTAAATATTTTAGACAGTACGACCCTGAATACTCCACTGTGGGTCCAGCAGACCCCACCTATGATCTTATCATTTTTATGCCACCTGAAGCCTCAAGTCTAATAGAGTATTTATAATCTCTTAAAATTCGGCCCAAGCCAAATGTCTCAACATATAAAGGCATCTGTTTTGCTGGTGCCGATCCCTCTACCTGCTGCGCCTCTGGCATACAACGGTACAGATTACGATGCTCATCTGTATGGACCTAGGGGTAGAGTCACTTGTATGGGCTATCAGTCTGCTGACTTAGTGGGCGAGGGTTTTTGGCTAGGCGCTGGCCGATAGTCTTTTCCGTTAGGGGCTATTTTACAGCGCTTTGTTTCAACTCTCGTGATTTATTTCACCAGCCTGCAGTTTAGCTGAATGTATGTTGATTTAAAGCAGGCGATGACTGCCTGTCTACAGTTACTTAGTTCTCTACTTTTAAACATCGCTCTTAATATGGACTTATGATCCTCCAATGTGGCCTTACATAAACAGATGTGTAGCATTGAGTCGGAACCTTTACCACAAAACCGTCATAACTCTCCTCCCTCAACTCATTGCCACGGCGGCAGGTTAGGAGTGCGGGTAGACACACCAAGCGATATTTCAAGAACCTCCTTTTGGTGTGGATGTTACTATCTTATTCAAGATAGGACTGGGGGTTTCAGTGTTGTATAGCTGTGTATTGAAATCCAAACTTTTCACCGTTTGGAAAATACTACTTTGTCAGCCAGCAGTGAGATACATTTGACTGTTTTGTTCACCATCGTTTAAACTGAGGATAACTGGTCTGAATGTCTCATAGCGAGTTTAGGCCTATAGCGGTTAGTGACGATTCTAAATATGCTCTTGCCGAAAAGTAGACCCTTACGCAGATATCCTGTCATGGAGGATAGTTTGTCTATGCACTGGTGTTTTTCTTTATTTCCTTTTTAGCTTAAAACAGCATTTGATGACTGCCCCTTGCCTGGCCAATGTTTTGTTTTGTTAGGCCATATTCCAACCTCAACTGGGAAGCTGATGTAAGTCGAGGAAGGTGAATTAAAGATTTGTAGGTTCTGGCTATGATCTTGTCCAGGAGAGGGCCATCTCTCCCCCTTGAAGCCTCACTACTGTATACTAGGGTTGGTACCTGTTTTGCCGGGATTGTTTGCAAGAGTGGTGCAAGCATTGGTCTGGTGATCTGTGCTCCAAGTTGATGAAAGGCCATCAGTAAGGAGTTCGCTTTCAGGATCGTGGCCTCTTTGTGCTGCTTATAGGATCCCAATCTGTCAAACAGCAATCCGAGATATTTATTCTGTAGTTGATACGCGTTTTACTGCGTCCAGGTGCCATGTCATAGAATTAGTAATTTGCTTCTATTACCATGGTTTTCATATTTTTCATTGAATTCTTCATTGATAGGTAGACGTGGCATTTAGGAGTTTTTGGCGGCAAATCTTTGTGCAGCTGAACAAAATTAGGTCATCGGCGTACATTATGCTAGCCAAGTGTAGACTTCCTTGGTTTGGGGCTTGTCTGTTAGTCTTGTCTAGAGTTGGTGGTAAATCTGACAAGAACATATTAAAAAGGATGAAGTCAAGCACGCACCCCTGTCAGGCTCTGATTTGTTTGAATCTTACTGGACAGGTGGGAGATGCTCCCCAGCTTAACCCGCACCCATGTGTCAGTGTGGAGTAGAATTAGGGCATGTAGCAGGGCCTGCGGGATGTTTCTACTGGTCTGCTTCTGCCAGAACTTCCTTTAATAAACCTGGTTGAATGCCGCCATGTAGTCAATGAAGGAAAGATGGAGAGGCTGATGGTGGTTCTTGCAATGCTCCGTTACTCAGGAGAGGGCTAATTTTTAGGTTTCGACCTGGCGTTACTGCGCAAGCAGTTCGCGCAGGCGAAATCTAATGTTTACTATATGGGATATGGGAACGTCTCCCGGCTCCCATTGGCTAGCTCCATAAATGGAGGCTAGCCATTGGAAGCCGGATCTGTCCGTCAAGGCCGGACCAGATTCGGGGGCGTTCCCGCGATTTTTACTCATCCCACCCCTTTCCCTACGTCATGCGGCGGTGGGCGGCCTAGTGTATTAACAACCTAAGTTCTTACAAGTAAAATACCCTGAAATGTTGTTCACACGCATCGATCTCAATAACCCCCAATTAAAGCAATTTTATAATCCAAGGACAGTTCCGTAAAGTAGAAGGGCTCTACATTTGTACTTGAAACACATTAATTGGGCGGTAATGTAAAATAAAAAAAGGTAGATATATAGAATACATATGGCCTGACAGACCATAGGCCCAATGGCAATTAATCCGTAACTCATTTGCGATACTTACATGGACAGTCTGTAAATGGCCAGTCTGTAAACGCAGCCCAAAAGTCCACTGTCCGTTACAGATCTTGCTATTTACAACATCTATCATGAAGTGCAGTACTTCCGGTTTGTGTGAGAGCCAATCCCTTTACTGAATGTATTGTGGGAGTATTCAAGAAGAGGACGGGATCATAATGTGGAAGACTACCGACGATTGGATCATTTATCGCAAACTCGCCAGTCAATCTTAGTACGTCGCAAGGATTTCGAAGCGCTGATTGGCCGTGGGTTCCGCATGTGCCAGCCTACGGTGTTGTGTAAATACTGCCCGGGGTAATGACTTACAGCAGTTTTCGGGCACGAAACAGCAACGAGCGAGAGACCGGTGCCACCCTAACAGTAAAATTGTACCCGGGCGGTGACAACAGGTGACTGTGGCCCGGGCAAGTGTTGTACCCGCCCTCCACGGTTCTGGAGGGAGGAAGAAGGGGCGGTGCTTGGTGCGAGAAGCGGCAGCGGCAGCAGCTTGAGGCTTCCGGACCCACAGTCCCATTTGTATAGATTGGCACACAGACCTGTAGCACACATTGATGTAATGCAAAAGAGAGATTTACATACATGTCAATATTTTAGACCAGAGAAACGGGAGATAATTGAAAAGGGACTCCTGGAGAATTTATTTTACTCATCGATTCCTATTTCAAGCAAAGGCAATTTCAGGTGGGAGACAGCTAAATCAAAGCCATTTAGAAACCGGGCGACCCCGGCTACATGCTGGGCTTCAAAACCGGGGTTAGTCCGTCTGCTCTTGCGTGGGTCTGGGCAAAGTGCATCTTTTCAGCGTTTTCCATGCTTCCTCTTGGACATAAAAGTCCTCCGCGTGCGGCAGCAGGCCGGGCTTTTACGGAGACCTCTGATGGTTGCATGGGGGAGGGAGGAGAGATCTAGTGACAGGTGCGCTGCGCGTCCCATGTGTCGAGGTGACAGTATCATCCCTCTCTAGGTCACCGTGGTTTGCCCTTCAGGTCCCCACACCATGCGTTTGTTTCCCTGGGACATAATACACCAGTCCCTCTCTGTAACAATATGCCCTCCCCATTTATCTGTGCGCCCTTGTAAAATGACCTCCATATCCCTGTCTCTCACCATCATGCGATTTGTATGTGCTTCCCGTTTGTGTGCTCATGGTATATGTCTTTATCATATCTGTGTGTCAGGACAACTTTCCCTTACAGTCCAGGTGCGTCAAATATGTCCTCTCCATTCATGTGTGTGTCCTAGTGACATGACCTTCCCATCTCTCCTTCAGTTACGATTACATGCCCTTCCCAGCCGTGTGTAGTATGCTCGCCCTTTCCATTCATGTGTGCCGAATGCATCTCCATAGGTGTATTTCTAACTTACCCTTTGGTGTCACCTTGTTATGCCACTCCCATCTCTTCCCCGCTCATCCCTGTGTTGACACATATATTCCATTCTGAGCCCTCTTTTAAACCGGAGAAATTGGCGAGTTCCTTTCGCACTGTTGCTGTGACCTGTTATGCCCATCCCCCTTCGTGTAACTGAAATATGCTTCCCATTCCTCTGTGTGGCACTGAAATGCCCCCCCCCCCCCCCAATCACTGACAATCCGGTACCCATTAAAAAAAGTGGCAATCACGCCATTTCCGGGCATGCAGGCAATTGATGCCAGTGTTAATTCTACAGTCCAGTCCGTATTTAACTAGTTGCTTGTTATTTCATTGTCATCGATTGTTAAAATCCTCATGTCGTGTACATTAATTTTACTTCCACTGTACTGCGCACGGGTAAAATGTATTTGTAATTTGCTGAATAGGTGATTTAGCTTTAATAATGTATGGAAATTGTGCATACCTCGATATACTCATTATTACATTTCAGAACACCCCGCCCCCTACCGAAGAAACTGCATGGAAAATTAATGGTATCGGTACATCTCCTGCTCTGCCTACTGACTGCTTGGGTTCACAGTAGTATTTATTGAAGAATTGGCTCTTATGAGGTTGCTCCCACATGTAATGTGAACGAATTACCCCAAACGCTGTGTACAGTTTTCTGTATCTGTGCGCTTTCAGTAGAATAGACCCTGCTGGTTGCTTGTGGGTCAGGAGCAGGCTGCAGATGTCTGCGCAGCGAGACCGCCTTCTGTTCACGGCCCTCCCATCCCAGTGCTGGAGGTGACCTTATTTATAGTAGAGAACGAGCGGCCTAGTCAGATTTGACTTTATGCTTCGCTGAACGGCCCGATGCGGCTGTCTCGGCGATCACAGCAGACAGACCGGCTTGCAAGTGTACACACCGCAGCCTTTTGCAGTATTACACCAGATATGGTAACAAGCAGCTCGGATTGTAAAGGCTACGTTTTTAGCTATTTCAAGACAAATGCGTTTAATTAACAGTGCTGCCCATGGCCGGATACAACTTTACAATGTGGTAACAAGGGGCAGTCAGCGTCACTCCACTGACCTTCATTAGCTCGGTGGGTTACTGGAGGGGCGCGCTGTGCGGGGTAGGGGGGGTGCATGATAAGCTGCCGCCTGCTGTCTGACATATGGTTAAGAGCCGCGCATGTGCGCACTGCTCCAGAGTGTGTGCGTGTGTGACTACTCCAGTGTGTGTGTGCATGTGACTGATCCAGAGTGTGTGTGTGTGACTGCTTCTGGGTGTGTGTGTGTGTGTGTGTGACTGTTCCAGGGTGTGTGTGTATGTGACTGCTCCAGAGTGTGTGTGTGTGTATGTGACTGCTCCAGAGTGTGTGTGTGTGTATGTGACCGCTCCAGAGTGTGTGTGTGTGTATGTGACTGCTCCAGAGTGTGTGTGTGTGTGTGTGTGTGTATATGTGACTGCTCCAGTGTGTGTGTGTGTATGTGACTGCTCCAGTGTGTGTGTGTGTGTGACTGCTACAGAGTGTGTGTGTGTCTGCTCCTGGGTGTGTGTGTGTGTGACTGCTCCTGGGTGTGTGTGTATGTGACTGCTCCAGGGTGTGTGTGTATGTGACTGCTCCAGAGTGTGTGTGTATGTGACAGCTCCAGAGTGTGTGTGTGTGTGTGTGTATGTGACTGCTCCAGTGTGTGTGTGTATGTGACTGCTCCAGTGTGTGTGTGTGACTGCTCCAGTGTGTGTGTGACTGCTCCAATGGGTGTGTGTATGTGACTGCTCTGGTTGTGTGTGTGTGTGTGTGTGTGTGTGGGGCTCTGTGTGTGTGTGTGTGTGTGGCTCTGGGTGTGGCTGGCTCTGGGTGTGTGTGGCTGGCTCTGGGTGTGTGTGGCTGGCTCTGGGTGTGGGGCTGGCTCTGGTTGTGTGTGTGTGGCTCTGGGTGTGTGTGTGTGTGTGTGTGGTAGTAATTGCTGTCTGCTGAGCTCGTCCGTAGGGTACAATAGTTCTCACATTTGCGAGAGATTAAGCTATTGGCAATGTAAATGACAATGCCATTTATTTATCTGTTTTCAAAACCAACACATAAATACAAATTTTGTCTTTTACAATGCCAATAGCTCTAACTTCTCCAAAGGCGAAACCGTTGCATTGTAAATGCTTGTTTGTTGTTGCCCCCATACCTTTTGAGAAGCCTGTTTGATTGAGAGATTATGCACTGTTCCGCAGCCCATATAGTTAATTCCTCCAATAGGCACACTGCAAAGTACTTCACCTCTATGTTGAGGAGGGGTATCAGCCAAAAGCTTGCAGATCTGAGCTGTTACTCCCATTCGTAAATGGGGGAAATTATTGAGCCCTTCCAAGAATCTTGTATAGCATTTACACTTATGATACTATTAAAAACTAGCCCCATACTTGTTCTGCTGCTCAAACTCCTGGTTCTTTTAAACATTATCGGGGATGCTTTTGGGCCCAGGTACTCCTTCTCATTGGCCCCCAGCAAACGTTTTTTTACTGGTCTCCACTCACATCCTCATGTGGCTGATTTTGCTACAGACATTTACTGCCGCGCTAACCCTAAAATGATTCACATTTATTTCCCTAAATGGTCTTTCTGAGGGACCTTTGGTGCTCTCTGGACAGAGCGTTGCATATACTGTGCCACTTCGGGTGTTATTTTTTTACAAAGGACCAGGTGAAGTGGTTTAACAACATCTTTGACCAGCGTTCTTCCCAAATATTTGAAGTTGCTATGGCTTTCGTTGGTCCATTAGGCCTAATGACGGTCTTCCAGAATCTCTCGTGTCCGTTAGTTTTGAGGTTATGTTGCAACCTTGCCCAGAATTTGTTAGGCGCTCTCCTTGACTGCCAGCTGCATTTCTTATAGGCCGCTTTTGCCTTTGCCACAACAACTTCGAGGGTTTTATCTTCTGGTGTCTTTTGGTATGCCTTTAGCAATAGTTTACCTTGCATTTTTGGCCTTTTAATTTGTGAGAGGCAGGGATCCTTGCGCTACCAGTCTGTTGACCAGGCCTTATCACTGGTGCGGCATATTGCGCTGCAAGCCTCCTGGTGAACTGGGCCCAGTTAGTTACATAGACCTGACCTTGGACTATACACTTCTGAAGCATTGTTTTTGCAAGTTCTGGAAGATTGTGAACTGAGCCAGTTGACCATTTTATTATTTTATTGTTGGCTGTGCAAGCTAATTCATAGGTTTCTACTGCTGGTGGATGGTGGAAGAGGGTAATAGCTAGCGTCAGCTCCTGTGACAGGTGATCACTTTTGTGTCTTGCCACTATTTGGAAGCTTTCCACCCGATGAATATGAGGATTTGATAGTATTGCAAAGTCAAATAAAGTGCTGCTTGAGTGGTTGTGAAAAGAAGCCGTTGGTGGACTATCCATATCGAAGCGGCCATTAATTACCCTTAGATTGAGGTGCTCTAATTAATTGACTAGTTCGATGCCCTTGTTGTCCAGTCAAAAAGATAGGCGTTGCTTTGGTCAAGGATTGCCCAGTATACATTTTGAGCTGCCAGGATCTCGTTTGCTGGTGGCGAACCCAGCATATTCATAGTAAACTTGCCAGAAAGAACTAATTTGGTTAGTCGGCCCTTTCAGAAGCTCCATAATCTCTATTTTTAGGTGTTCTATTAATTTTACTTTTTGCCCTTGCCGATAGTTACTTAATTATGTGCACTAATGCCAGAGGGGTCAAGGATGCCCCTACATGAATGAGGTGCAAAGTATTTGCAGGCCTGCGTATGTTATTAGCTTTGGCTTACACTCCCCCTGGAGTGAGGCTAATGTATATATTGCCTAATGTCTACTGTGACGGCCAAAGAGCGACTCCTTTGTGGTGGCACTGAAAAATTGTTATAGCCTGGGATTAGTGGTGATTCATCTACCCAGGTATCCTGCACTGACCTTGAATATGCCCGAGTCTCTTGGTCTTCTAGCTTGTTCAGCAGGCCATTGATGTTCCACAAGCAAATACATAGGCGTTCTGTTTGTCCAGAAAAGTTTTTATCCTAGGGTGTAATTCATTGCTTGGACCATGGCCTGTTCAGTGCCCCTGAAGCTCAGCTCCAGTCATTCACCTTGGTCTTTGTTTCTTTGTCACTCTGGACAAGGAGTTGGCTTGACCCCTGTGTATTTGCTTCTGACTTACTGAGGGCACTCAGGACTGAGTGCTCTTCCTTTGACCTAGTGCACTTGCTTTGACCTGGTGCACTGAGTCTACTCTTTGGACCCTCCCCTTTTGAAAGGTACTGCTGTGTTATCTATTCTAAAATTGAGGAATCTGCGTTTAGAAGTATCCATCATAAGAAAAAGTTAGCTTTGGTGGTGTTATATCTGGATATACTCTTCTCCAATGGCAGATTCCTTGCTGCCCTCCCACGTTTCCTGCTCTGCATAGTGATCTCCCGAACATCCTAAAATGTTGGCATATTGTCACCTGCAATTCATTCACTATGCTCTATGTCTGAGTGTACGGAAGGAAAAAGATTGGGTATTCCATCACCTTTTTAGGTCTGGCATAGTGCAGTGCAAGCGCTGCCTCTACGAGGCATTAAGTAGTTAGTATTAGTGGTGAAACTTCACCCATTGCGTGTATATATGTTTTTTAGCTTGCCATTGGTTAAATATGGCATTGCTCTTTTTATGTAGCTATTTAATTGGGTGGTGGTCCAAAACGTCACTTCCCTTTTACTTCCATTGTGCATGAAGCAGCACTGACCAACTAACATTTTCTTCTGCTCCTGGCTGTTATCTATACATTTAGGGACTACTTATTTTTCATTCGCGCTCAGCGCACCATGCCCGCTTTCACTTTCAAAGCAGGGACAATTGCGGCCGGCCGTGGACTCTCGCAGAGGCCGCCGCACCCTCCCGCAAGGGGGGGGAGGCTTAGAAGCCGGCGCCATAACCCACGCCGTGCCCACCGGTGAGGAAACTGGTTTTGGGCGCCTTAAAGCGCCCAGAAACCAGCGGAAGCAGAATACGCACCAGCCCTCTCCGGCCGGAAGTGACCCGTGACCTGGGTGCCCCTAAAGGGCGGCCAATGGTCACCCTGGCTTGTTTTGAACCCCCCAATAAGGGGGTTCCACCGGAGGCCCCTATGAAAGGGTCAAGGGGATTTAAGTCGCCGACTCTCCCAGCAAGGACTCAACTTATTCGAGGAGCTGGGAGAGCGGCGCAACAACATAACAATTGCAACGGAAGGACCACAGCGGTAGGCGAAGCCCTGTCGGTGAACACCGGGGCTAAGAATGAAAGAAGACTCAACAGCCAGCGGTGCGGCGAAGCCTCTCCCCACCTCCTCGTGTCAGCAGAAGCAGCCTCTCAGCGCGCAGTGTGCCGCTTCGAGGCAGAAGTTGCGGCGGAGCGTGATTGCGAAGCCCCGCTCCGGCCTCATCAGTTCTGGCGCCAATGGACGCGGCCAAGAGCGAACCTAGAACACGGCTTGAACCGGTGAGATAAGAAGTACCGCTCCCCCAGGCCTGAGGGACGGCTAAGGCGGCAGAGCGACGTTGGCTTAAGGCCTGAGACGAAGAACATGACTCCCCTCGCCACCCAGGGGCAGAGAGAATCTGGATGGCGGAGGAGAGAAACGGTGGAAGCGGCGTAACTCCGCAGGGCCGGACCCGAGGAGCCAGTGAGCCTGGTGCTGCCGAATTCCCGCGGTCCAAAAAAGGAAGCTGAGCCCAGCTGCCCACGGTGAACACTTTGGAAGGGCGGGTGGCGACAAAGGTGAAGTCAAGGTGAGCACTAGCCTGGGGCAGGCGAGTAAGGTAATGGGAGAGTGTTGGGCGCTGGTGGGATGTCGCCCCATAATGGGTTTTGGCCTTCCAGCCCGAAGTAAATAGTTGGCCATGAAGTAGGCGTATCTAGTACAAATAAAATGTGTATAATCCAGGGCGCGATAGCTCAGTGAGTTGTGCGCCTCCTGCGGCCACATGGGCCAAACAGAGACATCTGCGGGTTAACTGCAGGCTGCAATCCCGTCCATGCGACTCCTCCTTTCATCAATTTTGGGGTAATAAAGGGAACGTCAGAGTTAGTTAAGAAGTAAGAGTTTTCTTTTTAAAGATAATTCAGAGAGCAGCGCCTTCCAGTTAGGGCCAATAATTACTGGTTCCGCTATGTATTTACAATAGAGTGAAAGGTTTCCTGCAGCAGCGAAGAGGAAAGCATAAAACACACCCTCCCTGTCTGATTAGACACGAGGAAGCTAGGCCCAGGAAAGGAAACAAACTCGAACGAAGATGATCAAACCAAGAGGGTTTCACTGTAAGAATGTTCTGGCGCAGCGCCTCGCTGCACGCGAAATAGCCTCAAAGCGCTTTATTTTAAGGCGGGAACTTCGATGGAGCTGCGCTCCTTGTTACGTTCTGGCGCAGCGCCTCTCTGCAAGCGAAATAACCTCAAGACGCTTTATGTTAAGGCGGGAACTTCGGGTGAATGGAGCTGCGCTCCTTGTTACGTTCTGGCGCAGCGCCTCTCTGCAAGCGAAATAACCCCAAGGCGCTTTATTTTAAGGCGGGATCTTCGGGTGAATGGAGCCGCGCTCTTTGTTACATTCTGGCGCAGCGCCTCTCCGCAAGCGAAATAACCTCAAGGCACTTTATGTTAAGGCGTAAACTTCGGGTGAATGGAGCTGCGCTCCTTGTTATGGATCTAATCCAAAGAAAAACAGGAAACCGCGCTGGTCAAGCGGTACCTAGGAGTCGCACTTGATGACCCATGGGCAATGGGGAATTACCTCCTCAGCTGTACACCAAAGTGCCTTAAGGTGGGACCAATTGCAGTGCGGTGCAGAACGTTTTTTCTAAAGAATAAATAAATCCATGGCATGAGAGCGAGTAACCTGGAGCAGCTGACTGCTTATGTAGGCTAAAGACGGGCTTTTCCCTCGGTACCACGGGAGCTCCGGGTACAGCAGACTTTGACAAAGTTATTGGTTGAAGGATGTAAGTACGTGTCACAGATTGGATCGGGTGGACCGACGTGCCCGCAATTAAAAATAAAAAATAAAAAAAAATCGCCCCCCGACTTTCTTGAAAAGGCCATCAGTGTGGGGACGGGTAATAAATGCGGAAGCTGCACGTCAGTCAGGGACACTCATGTGGAACTCCTGCTAGCTCCGTGATGGCAAAACGTTTTATTTATAACAATACAGACCTCCTTTTACATAGCGCCGAGAGATCCGTGGGGAACATGTTCTCTCCAGAACGCAACCCGGGGTAGCCACCTCGCGTTGCCAGGTCACCAAGTACGACATAAGCCCTGACGGGTAAGGGGCTATGGAGATATAAGAGCCCCCCCTCACTACGCACTGGAAATAGACATCGCTGCTCTGGGGTACATTTAAAAAAAAAAAAAAAAGTTTTTGAAGATGTTGCTCAATCTTAAATAGTGACTGGCTTGAACTACGTGCTTTCACTCGCAAAGCCTGTTATATGGAGGGTCTGAACAGAGGGGGGACAGCCAGTAATTAACAGGGATACTGTTAGATCTGGGGGTCTCTAGTTGGCAGAGGTAAGTACCTTAGACCAAGTAGGGACCCTTGCTTCTAGTCAGGGTGAAGGAATACACACAGTAGACAACCTCCACTCTCCCTCTAGGTAGCTTGGCGCGAGCAGGCAGGCTTATCCCCAAGGCAATGTGTATAATATTTGCACTTAACACAACAATAATCCCCAATCCACCACAAACTGAGACCACACAGGTAAGTATATTTTATAAAAATATATATATCTGTATCTAGTTGCAGGCAGTAAAAAGCAGTAATACACGATAATCACTTCTTCAGGTAAAGGTTGCACTTAATCTCAATGGTTGCAGGTATGTAGGAAGTCTCTTAATAAAAGATAGTCTCAAGTCTCTTGTCTCATTGTTAAAAATAATACATTGAACTCATCTCACATCAGCTCTATAAAAATGAGCAAAATCAAGCAATGCCCGTAGGTGAATTACTCCAAAGAATCAGCCCACAAAGCAATGGGCCTCAAGCGCTGCAAGCGCGCCTTACCCGCAGTGCGGGGAACTCCTTGATGCCAATCAGCGTGTCCTCGCGCCTCAGGCGCACCGCGCCGGTCAGAGCTTACTCGCTCTCAGCCCCGGCCGGTCTCAGCAGCCTCTCCGCCCGCTCTCAGTCCTTCGGGAGCGGCGGGGAGCAGAGACGGCAGGCCGGGGGCTGGGGCACTTCAGGGATTCCCTCGGCGGGGTCGGGTCAGTCTTCCCCGGTCCCGGCGGTGATCGGACGGCACTTGCAGAGGACCCGGTGACGGGGACCAATCCTGTTGCGGCGTTTGGGGCGAGCCTCTCTGCACACCCGGGAGTCAGACAATGGCAGTGCGGCTCCCGGGACAGGCTCCCGATGACGCTCCGCTCCTCAGCCAATCACGGCACAATAACACTGATGAAGCTGCGCCGCACGGGCCTATCCCGTCGCGGCGTTGGTGAGGGGGCTCGGCTCCTCCAACCAATGGGAGCGCGGCGGCTTCGTTCTTCGGCCTCGCAGCTCCGGCCTCGCAGCTCCGATCAGGACGGCAATTTGAAAAGAGGTTTTCTGGCCCCGGGCTGCGGCGGTGATCAGGCGGCAGATGATTTTCGAGGGCGTCGATCACGGAAAGACGCCCTCTTGGCCTCACAACCGTTCTTGAGTAGATTCCACGAGGGGAGGCACCACAGACCTCCGACCCTCGCTGGGAATGTGCCGATGAGCACACCGATCCCTTCTTACACTCAGCAGTTGAGCACCACACGCTCCAGGTCCGAAACATCACGATCTTGTAGCAATTCTTGGCAAAGCTTTAGGAACCTTTAACCCTGGGTTCCCAACAGGAGGCCAGCTCTTCTCAGGCCCTTGGAGATTCAGTGAAGACACAGCAGACAGCAAAGTCTTGGCAGTTTCAAGCAGGTAGGGTCACAGCACACAGCAAAGTCCCTTTCTCCTCCTCAGCTTTCAATTGCAACAGCAGAACAGGTCAGCCCTTAGAGCACACAGCAAGGCAATCTTCCTTTAGTTCTCCAGCAGTCCTTCTTCCAGCAGAGGTTCCTTCTTGATTGTAGAATCTTAGAATCTAAACTTCTGTAGTCAGGGGTCCTTCCCTTATACCCCTCACAGTCTTTGAAGTCCTTTGAAGTCTTTGTGCAAGTGGGCCCTGAGCCCGGTCTAAACCAGTTCTGGGGGTTGCTGGAGCACTGAGGTGTTTCTGGTTTTCTTCTTCCTGTCAGCTTCAGGGTCAGAGGTGACAGTTGGCCGGCAGGAGGGGGAGCCAGCATGGTGGTCAGGCAGGCACAGCCCGGCACTATCAGGCGCTTCCTCCTCCCCCTTCCCTGGCAGCAGATGCTGCCTTTCATCCACGGGCTGACTCCGACCCCCTCCCTCCGGGGGCTCTGCAGCCCCTGTCACCCTCAGACCAGACAGGCAATCCACAAACAGGCCCAGGCACACAGAAAGGTTTAGACAAGAGAACAGCCACTTTCTAAAACTGCTATTCTCAAACACAGGATTTAAAAACAACCTTCACTAAAAGATGTGTTATTAAATTCTGAGTTCAGGGATATCTTTCACGTATGTCCCATCTTGTTCCTATGAGAAGATAGGCTGGGATCCATTGGAACCCGCCTCCCCCATGTTATTCTATGGAGCAAGATAGCCTTACAGCAGTGAGCGCACAAAATGGCTGCTGCCCACTACCAGAGCATGTGACCTGCACTAGTACATGCTCTACCTGCCCCCTACACTGCACCCTGCCCAGGGGGGTACCCTGAGCCTTCCATAGGGGTGACTGATGTGCACAGACAGGGAAGGGGTAGGCCCAGCCAGTGGAGACACTGGCTAGGGGGACCGGGCAGTCCACTGACTGCACACAGGCCCTGCGCTGGCAGGCCTGAGACACCATTTTAGGGCTACTCATGTGGGTGGCGCAATCTGCGCTGCAGGCCCACTAGTAGCATCTGTCATCACCAGCCCTGGCACACACAGTGCACTTTACTAGGGACTTCATGGTGATACAAATATGCCAATCCGGTATATTCAATCAATATGACAATTTACAGAGGGAGCACTTACACTCTGGCACTGATCAGCAGTGGCAGAGCGTCCAAAACATCTAAACCAGCAAAAACGAAATCCAGCACAGCATCAAAAATACATGAGTCAGAGGCAAAAAGATGGGGGAAAAATCACGCCAAAGGTGTCAGGTCTAACACGTGTCCCCTCCAGCTGAAAGTGGGGAGAACTACCCAACCTCTTGGGAGTCCTCATCACTAAGGCGGAAGAATCTGGACAGACCATCAGCATTGGCGTGCTCTGTACCAGGGTGGTTCCCCACCGTAAAGTCCATCCCCTGTAGGGAAATGCACCACCTCAACAGTTTTGGATTCTCACCCCTCATCTGCATTAACCATCTGAGGGGCCTGTGGTCGGTCTGAACACGGAAGTGAGTCCCAAACAGGTAGGGCCTCAGCTTCTTCAGAGCCCAGACCACAGCGAAAGCTTCTCTTTCAATGGCACTCCATTTCTGTTCCCTGGGGATTAGCCTCCGGCTAATGAAAGCCACTGGTTGATCTACGCCCTCATCATTGATCTGTGAGAGTACTGCTCCCACGCCTTGCTCTGAAGCGTCAGTTTGCACAATGAACTCACTGGAAAAGTCAGGTGCCTTAAGCACCGGTGCTGTGCACATGGCAGCTTTGAGGGTGTCAAAAGCAGTTTGACAGGCCTCAGTCCAGTTCACCTTCCTGGGCTGATTTCTAGATGTCAGCTCTGTCAAAGGGGCCACAATGGTGCCATAACCTTTGACAACCCGTCTGTAATACCCGGTGAGACCTAGAAAGGCTCTCACCTCAGTCTGAGTCTTGGGGGGCTCCCAAGCCAGAATGGTATCAATCTTTGCCTGTAGGGGCGCCACCTGGCCGCTCCCTACCTGGTGTCCCAAGTACACCACAGATCCCTGCCCTATCTGGCATTTACTGGCCTTGATAGTGAGGCCTGCCTTCTGCAGAGCCTTCAACACTTCAGTGAGATGTTGCAGGTGTTCCTCCCAAGTGGAGCTGAATACATCAATGTCATCCAGGTAGGCTGCGCTGAATTGCTCCAGCCCCGCCAGCACCTGGTTGACCAATCTCTGAAATGTGGCGGGGGCATTTTTCAACCCAAAGGGCATGACCCGGAACTGGAAGTGCCCCTCTGGCGTTGAAAATGCTGACCTCTCCTTTGCCCCCTCAGTTAAGGCAATCTGCCAGTACCCTGAAGTCAAATCAAAAGTGCTCAGGTACTGGGCAGCTCCCAAACGATCCACCAGCTCATCAGCTCTGGGGATGGGGTGCGCGTCAGTCTTGGTGACCGCATTGAGCCCACGGTAGTCCACGCAGAACCGAAGTTCTGGGGTGCCACCGGGGGTAGCAGCTTTCTTAGGCACTAAGACCACTGGGCTAGCCCAGGGGCTGCTGGAGGGCTCAATAACCCCTAGCGCCAACATCTTGGAAACTTCTTCCTTGATGCTGGCTCTGACCTTGTCAGCCACTCTGTAAAACTTCTGTTTCACAGGCAGACTGTCTCCAGTGTCCACATCGTGGACGCACCACTTGGTGACACCTGGGCTCAGGGAGAACAGGGGGGCGAACTGACCCAAGACTTGGCGACAGTCCTCCTGCTGCTCTGGGGTCAGGGTGGGGGAGAGGACCACACCATCCACTGACCCATCTTGCTCCTTGACTGCCAGGAGGTCAGGGAGAGGATCACTATCCTCCTCCCCTCCAGCATCTGTAGCCATGAGCATAGTCACTTCAGACCTCTCAAAGTGGGGTTTGAGGTGGTTCACATGTAGCACTCTCAGGGGCTGCCTGGGAGTCTTCAGGTTAACCAAATAGGTAACCTCGCTCTTGCGCTCCACCACCTCATATGGCCCAGACCACTTGTCACGGAGCGCACAAGGCTCCACTGGGGCCATCACCCACACTTTCTGACCAGGGTGGAATTCAACCAGAGAAGTGTTCTGGTCATACCATCTCTTCATTTCCTCCTGGCTAGCCTCCAGGTTCTCTTGAGCGAGCTTCCTGAAGCGCTTGGTCTGGTTGCGAATGGCCAGCACAATAGCTGAACACATCCTGAGGGGTTTTCCCACGGGATTTCTCCCACCCCTCCTTCACCAGAGTGAGAGGCCCTCTGACAGGGTGGCCATACAGCAACTCAAAGGGACTGAACCCTAAGGATTTCTGAGGTACCTCCCTGTAGGCAAACAACAGGCATGGTAACAAGACGTCCCATTTCCGCCTCATGGGCTCTTCCAGGCCCATAATCATGCCCTTCAATGTGCGGTTGAATCTTTCAACCAACCCATTTCCTTGAGGGTGGTAAGGAGTGGTGAATTTGTATGTCACCCCACACTCATCCCACAGGGACTTCATATACCTAGAAATGAAGTTTGTCCCCCTGTCTGAGACCACCTCCCTGGGGAACCCCACACGGGAAAAGATCCCCATCAGGGCACGGCCCACCACTGGGGCGGTGACTGTCCTGAGCGGGATGGCTTCCGGGTACCGAGTGGCATGGTGCACCAAGACCAGGATAAACCTGTTGCTTAGGGCTGTCTTGGGGTCCAAGGGACCCACGATGTCGATGCCCACCCGCTCAAAAGGGGTGCTCACCACAGGAAAGGGTTGGAGGGGTGCCACGCACTTCCCTCCGCTCTTGCCACTGGCCTGACAAGTCTGGCAAGATTTACAAAAGGCAGAGACGTGCTTCTTCATCTGGGGCCAGTAGAAATGGGTGACAAGCCTGTGATAGGTCTTGTCTTGCCCCAGATGTCCTGCAAGAGGCACGTCATGAGCCAGACCCAGTAGGAAGTTCCTGAAGCGCTCCGGTACTACCAGCACACGGGCTGTACCGGGCTCAGCGAACTTAGGCTCACTATAAAGTAAGTCATCCTCCCAGTAGATCAAATGCTCCTTGGACCCCAGGCCTGCTGCCTGGTCTGCAGCCTGCTGCCGCACACCAATGAGAGAAGGGCACTCCTTCTGAGCCTGGCAGAATTCCTCCTTGGAGGGACCACCCTCTTGCTGCCACTGGGACAGCTCAGGCAATTCCCCCAGTTCGGCCACCTGCTCCCCTGTAGGTTCCAGGGCATCCCCCTCAGGGTCTGCTTCCTCCTGGACCGTGGGAACAGTGGGGGCTGGTTTCCCGCGCCCTCTACCCCTTCCTCTCTTGGCAGGTTCCTGGGCCATTGTTCCAGGCTCCAGCTCTGCTAATCCGCCCTCTCTGGCTGTCATTGCTCGGGTGGACACACAGATCCACGCAGGCAAACCCAACATTTCCAAGTGAGTCCTGTGCTCCACCTCTTTCCATGGAGAGCTCTCCAGGTCATTACCTAATAGACAATCTACAGGCAAGGCATCACTTACAACAACTTCCAAAATACCGGAGACTCCTCCCCAGTCAAATAAAACATTTGCCAACCTGCAGAGGCGCACTGAATTGTCAGACGCCACCACAGGCCGGCGTACCTTAGGAATGATCTGCTCTTCAGACACCCACTGACACCTGACAGATGTCACGCTGGCCCCTGTGTCTCTCAGAGCCTCTATCTCCTTTCCATTGATGGTCACCCTCTGCCCGTATTTCTTAGTGTTTTGGGGCAGCAAGGTTTCCTGGGCCATCTCTCGGTCTCCTAAAGAGACAAGGGTCATCACTGCTAACCCCTCCTCCCCACTAGAAATCAAATCCCCTCCCAAAGCTACACTGGCCAACGCCGGAGCTGGAGCACCAGTGGGTGCTGGAGGTTTCTTTGTACATTTGGGGGCAATGTGCCCCACCTCCCTACAGGCATAGCAAGTAGGCGGGGGCCTTTTGTCCTGCGTGCCCTTATGGGGCCAGGACTTCTTAGGCTTGGGGGGTTGAGACACCTTCTCCTGGGAACCATTTTGGGGCCCTTTAGAAGACTCCTTTTGATTACCCTTGTCCCCCCCACTCTTCTGCTGGGGACCCTGTCCACCTTTGGCTGGGGTACTTACCACCCCCTTGTGGACCCTGGTGCTGGTCCAGCGGTCCGCCTCTTTAGCAAGCTCACTGGGATCAGTTAACTTGCTATCTAAAAGATGCTGGTGCAGCTCTGGAACACATAAACTACTTAAGTGCTCCCAACTAATCAAGTGACACAACCCCACATAATCAGTAACTTTGCTGCCCTTTATCCAACCTTCCAGTGCACGCGTGTACATACTCACACACTCCACCCAAGTACTTGAATCAAGCTTCTTTAAGTTCCTAAACTTCTGGCGGTACTGTTCTGAAGTGAGCCCATACCTGAGGCACAAAGCCTCCTTCATAGCGGGGTAGGATTAAGTACCTGCTGCTTCTAAGGGTGCCAAAACATCCCTCCCAGAGGCCTCAAAATGCTTCCACAATCCTGCCCCCCAATTCTTCTCAGGCACTTCATTCATCTTTAAGGCAAGTTCATACGCCCAGAACCATGCATAAATATCCTCACCCCTCTGATAATTCTGTACCAGATCCTTTGGTATGTATACCTTACCCGCCTGTACTGGTTGTGCGCTGCCACCATTAGAACTGGACTCCTCCTTTTTGGCTTTAATGTCCAGCTCCCTCATGCTCAACTCATGAGCCAATTGGAGTTTCTTCTCTCCTGCGCCTCTTTCTCAGTTTCAAGGCGCAGTCTCTTCTCATCTGCTTGTGCTTTGAGCTTAAAAAGCTCAATCTCATGGGCCCTAGCTCTCTGATTCTCCTCCACCTCCTCTGGAGAAATAATCCTACTGGAGTGGTTGCTGCCAGTCCTAGACGCTGGCTTCCTCACTGGCAATTCACTGGACAAAAAAGCATTCTCCTGTGTGCCTCCCTCTCCAATATCAGCTTCAGGATCACCATGTTTGGCCTCCCACCAGGCCCTCAGAGCTTTCTGTAGCTCTTCCTTGTTTGCGCTGCCCTTCGCTCGGCATTCAAGCTGTTTGCAGAATTTCCTCAGTTGCTCCTTATTGTAGCTGAACAACTCCCGAATTTCAAATTCAAGTTCCAATTCTACTCTCCCGCTTGGCGCTTTTTGAGACATGATGCTTCCTAACCTTTTCAACTAAAAGGTTTCACCAAAAAGAAAAAATCTTGCGCAACCTGTGCTGCTAAACTAGACTAGTGATGTACAAGAAATCACTGTAGGTCAAGTGCAAATATTAGTTCCAAATCCGCACCGCTGTCCAACCATGTTAGATCAGGGGGTCTCTAGTTGGCAGAGGTAAGTACCTTAGACCAAGTAGGGACCCTTGCTTCTAGTCAGGGTGAAGGAATACACACAGTAGACAACCTCCGCTCTCCCTCTAGGTAGCTTGGCGCGAGCAGGCAGGCTTATCCCCAAGGCAATGTGTATAATATTTGCACTTAACACAACAATAATCCCCAATCCACCACAAACTGAGACCACACAGGTAAGTATATTTTATAAAAATATATATATCTTTATCTAGTTGCAGGCAGTAAAAAGCAGTAATACACGATAATCACTTCTTCAGGTAAAGGTTGCACTTACACTCAATGGTTGCAGGTATGTAGGAAGTCTCTTAATAAAAGATAGTCTCAAGTCTCTTGTCTCAGTGTTAAAAATAATACCTTGAACTCATCTCACATCAGCTCTATAAAAATGAGCAAAATCAAGCAATGCCCGTAGGTGAATTACTCCAAAGAATCAGCCCACAAAGCAATGGGCCTCAAGCGCTGCAAGCGCGCCTTACCCGCGGTGCGGGGAACTCCTTGATGCCAATCAGCGTGTCCTCGCGCCTCAGGCGCACCGCGCCGGTCAGAGCTTACTCGCTCTCAGCCCCGGCCGGTCTCAGCAGCCTCTCCGCCCGCTCTCGGTCCTTCGGGAGCGGCGGGGAGCAGAGACGGCAGGCCGGGAGCTGGGGCACTTCAGAGTTTCCCTCGGCGGGGTCGGGTCAGTCTTCCCCGGTCCCGGCGGTGATCGGACGGCACTTGCAGAGGTCCCGGTGACGGGGACCAATCCTGTCGCAGCGTTTGGGGCTAGCGCCTCTGCACACCCGGGAGTCAGCCAATGGCAGTGCGGTTCCCGGGACAGGCTCCCGATGACGCTCCGCTCCTCAGCCAATCACGGCACAATAACACTGATGACGCTGCGCCGCACGGGCCTATCCCTTCGCGGCGTTGGTGAGGGGGCTCGGCTCCTCCAACCAATGGGAGCGCGGTGGCTTCGTTCTTCGGCCTCGCAGCTCCGATCAGGACGGCAATTTGAAAAGAGGTTTTCTGGCCCCGGGCTGCGGCGGTGATCAGGCGGCAGATGGTTTTCGAGGGCGTCGATCACGGAAAGACGCCCTCTTGGCCTCACAACCGTTCTTGAGTAGATTCCACGAGGGGAGGCACCACAGACCTCTGACCCTCGCTGGGAATGTGCCGATGAGCACACCGATCCCTTCTTACACTCGGCAGTTGAGCACCACACGCTCCAGGTCCGAAACAGCACGATCTTGTAGCAATTCTTGGCAAAGCTTTAGGAACCTTTAACCCTGGGTTCCCAACAGGAGGCCAGCTCTTCTCAGGCCCTTGGAGATTCAGTGAAGACACAGCACAGTCTTGGCAGTTTCAAGCAGGTAGGGTCACAGCACACAGCAAAGTCCCTTTCTCCTCCTCAGCTTTCAATTGCAACAGCAGAACAGGTCAGCCCTTAGAGCACACAGCAAGGCAATCTTCCTTTAGTTCTCCAGCAGTCCTTCTTCCAGCAGAGGTTCCTTCTTGATTGTAGAATCTTGGAATCTAAACTTCTGTAGTCAGGGGTCCTTCCCTTATACCCCTCACAGTCTTTGAAGTCCTTTGAAGTCTTTGTGCAAGTGGGCCCTGAGCCCGGTCTAAACCAGTTCTGGGGGTTGCTGGAGCACTGAGGTGTTTCTGGTTTTCTTCTTCCTGTCAGCTTCAGGGTCAGAGGTGACAGTTGGCCGGCAGGAGGGGGAGCCAGCATGGTGGTCAGGCAGGCACAGCCCGGCACTATCAGGCGCTTCCTCCTCCCCCTTCCCTGGCAGCAGATGCTGCCTTTCATCCACGGGCTGACTCCGACCCCCTCCCTCCGGGGGCTCTGGAGCCCCTGTCACCCTCAGACCAGACAGGCAATCCACAAACAGGCCCAGGCACACAGAAAGGTTTAGACAAGAGAACAGCCACTTTCTAAAACTGCTATTCTCAAACACAGGATTTAAAAACAACCTTCACTAAAATGTTATTAAATTCTGAGTTCAGGGATATCTTTCACTTATGTCCCATCTTGTTCCTATGAGAAGATAGGCTGGGATCCATTGGGACCCGCCTCCCCCATGTTATTCTATGGAGCAAGATAGCCTTACAGCAGTGAGCGCACAAAATGGCTGCTGCCCACTACCAGAGCATGTGACCTGCACTAGTACATGCTCTACCTGCCCCCTACACTGCACCCTGCCCAGGGGGGTACCCTGAGCCTTCCTTAGGGGTGACTGATGTGCACAGACAGGGAAGGGGTAGGCCCAGCCAGTGGAGACACTGGCTAGGGGGACAGGGCAGTCCACTGACTGCACACAGGCCCTGCGCTGGCAGGCCTGAGACACCATTTTAGGGCTACTCATGTGGGTGGCGCAATCTGCGCAGCAGGCCCACTAGTGATTCAGAAAAGGAGGTGGTGATGAACAAAGTGTCTGAATTAAGCAGACCACTCTTACCCAGTCCAAAGATCAGGGCTTGATCCATCACCGTTTTTTAGCTCACTGCACCATCCCAGCTCAGAACCTGGCTACATGCAAATAATCTGTTCCTGTCCCAGTGCATGATGGGAACAGGGCAAACCAAACTACCAAGCCAATTCTTATACTGGGAAGGAAACAAGCTCCCGGGGACCGGTTTCTGGCATTTCAGCCGTCTTCGGCCCGGCTTGCTTGAATCCTGATGGTGCAATGAGCAAGGGACTCACATCTGAGTATACCCTTCCACGCTTATGGTGGACAAAATGATTCAGAAAAGGGGGGTGGTGATGAACAGAGTGTCTGAATTAAGCAGACCACTCTTACCCAGTCCAAAGATCAGGGCTTGATCCATCACCGTTTTTTTAGCTCACTGTAGCATCCCAGCTCAGAACCTGGCTACATGTAAATTAGTCTGTTCCTGTCCCAGTGCATGATGGGAACAGGGCAAACCAAACTACCAAGCCAATTCTTATACTGGGAAGGAAACAAGCTTCCGGGGACCGGTTTCTGGCATTTCAGCCGTCGTCGGCCCGGCTTGCTTGAATCCTGATGGTGCAATGAGCAAGGGACTCACATCTGAGTATACCCTTCCACGCTTATGGTGGACAAAATGATTCAGAAAAGGGGGTGGTGATGAACAGAGTGTCTGAATTAAGCAGACCACTCTTACCCAGTCCAAAGATCAGGGCTTGATCCATCACCGTTTTTTAGCTCACTGCACCATCCCAGCTCAGAACCTGGCTACATGCAAATTAGTCTGTTCCTGTCCCAGTGCATGATGGGAACAGGGCAAACCAAACTACCAAGCCAATTCTTATACTGGGAAGGAAACAAGCTTCCGGGGACCGGTTTCTGGCATTTCAGCCGTCGTCGGCCCGGCTTGCTTGAATCCTGATGGTGCAATGAGCAAGGGACTCACATCTGAGTATACCCTTCCACGCTTATGGCGGACAAAATGATTCAGAAAAGGGGGTGGTGATGAACAGAGTGTCTGAATTAAGCAGACCACTCTTACCCAGTCCAAAGATCAGGGCTTGATCCATCACCGTTTTTTAGCTCACTGCACCATCCCAGCTCAGAACCTGGCTACATGCAAATTAGTCTGTTCCTGTCCCAGTGCATGATGGGAACAGGGCAAACCAAACTACCAAGCCAATTCCTATACTGGGAAGGAAACAAGCTTCCGGGGACCGGTTTCTGGCATTTCAGCCGTCGTCGGCCCGGCTTGCTTGAATCCTGATGATGCAATGAGCAAGGGACTCACATCGGAGTATACCCTTCCACGCTTATGGTGGACAAAATGATTCAGAAAAGGGGGTGGTGATGAACAGAGTGTCTGAATTAAGCAGACCACTCTTACCCAGTCCAAAGATCAGGGCTTGATCCATCACCGTTTTTTAGCTCACTGCACAATCCCAGCTCAGAACCTGGCTACATGCAAGTCTGTTCCTGTCCCAGTGCATGATGGGAACAGGGCAAACCAAACTACCAAGCCAATTCTTATACTGGGAAGGAAACAAGCTTCCGGGGACCGGTTTCTGGCATTTCAGCCGTCGTCGGCCCGGCTTGCTTGAATCCTGATGGTGCAATGAGCAAGGGACTCACATCTGAGTATACCCTTCCACGCTTATGGTGGACAAAATGATTCAGAAAAGGGGGTGGTGATGAACAGAGTGTCTGAATTAAGCAGACCACTCTTACCCAGTCCAAAGATCAGGGCTTGATCCATCACCGTTTTTTAGCTCACTGCACCATCCCAGCTCAGAACCTGGCTACATGCAAATTAGTCTGTTCCTGTCCCAGTGCATGATGGGAACAGGGCAAACCAAACAACCAAGCCAATTCTTATACTGGGAAGGAAACAAGCTTCCGGGGACCGGTTTCTGGCATTTCAGCCGTCGTCGGCCCGGCTTGCTTGAATCCTGATGGTGCAATGAGCAAGGGACTCACATCTGAGTATACCCTTCCACGCTTATGGTGGACAAAATGATTCAGAAAAGGGGGTGGTGATGAACAGAGTGTCTTAATTAAGCAGACCACTCTTACCCAGTCCAAAGATCAGGGCTTGATCCATCACCGTTTTTTAGCTCACTGCACCATCCCAGCTCAGAACCTGGCTACATGCAAATTAGTCTGTTCCTGTCCCAGTGCATGATGGGAACAGGGCAAACCAAACTACCAAGCCAATTCTTATACTGGGAAGGAAACAAGCTTCCGGGGACCGGTTTCTGGCATTTCAGCCGTCGTCGGCCCGGCTTGCTTGAATCCTGATGGTGCAATGAGCAAGGGACTCGCATCTGAGTATACCCTTCCACTAGTAGCATCTGTCATCACCAGCCCTGGCACACACAGTGCACTTTACTAGGGACTTCATGGTGATACAAATATGCCAATCAGGTATATTCAATCAATATGACAATTTACAGAGGGAGCACTTACACTCTGGCACTGATCAGCAGTGGCAGAGCGTCCAAAACATCTAAACCAGCAAAAACGAAATCCAGCACAGCATCAAAAATACATGAGTCGGAGGCAAAAAGATGGGGGGAAAAACCACGCCAAAGGTGTCAGGTCTAACAGATACCCAGAGCTGCGCTAGGGGGTTTTGGCTCAAATCTTAGAGCCCAAGCTAATGCTTATGTAGCCATACAGAAGGCATCAAGAAAAAATATAAGTAATGCCTCTGCAAGGTTCCAAAGAGTGTATTTTGTCAACACATGGAGGCTCTGACACCGCTTGGTCACGGGATAGCGCTGCACTGAAAGGTACCCATTAAACGTGATAGTTTAAAACATTAACAATTAGTGAGCTAAGAGGCGAGATAGACATCTGCAAAACCTGTCCAGATTAGTATAGCCAACACTACAGCCTATTAACCGAAGCACAATAAGTTTCTATACAACTGGTATTGTGAAGTCACATAGTAAATAGTGCGTTATTACATGATAAGAAAGACAAAGGAGTGTTAAAAAAAACAAAAAAAAAACAGAACGATATCCGGGCCCTCGCCAATGCACGCTGCATAGCGGCAGGTAGGAATACAGCCAGTAGTTCTTTCCAAATTATAAAAAAAAATAAAAAAAAAATAACTAAACCAGAGCGGTGTCACCGGGCTTGAGAGACAGAGGGAATAAGCACCAGGCCCCAGTGTTCTCTAGGCAGAGCCTACATCGAGATCCCAGCCAGTGCAGCTTGAACAACTGGTTATGCACAATGCTTACCAAGATGCAGTCATACAGCCTGCCACGCTCGAGCCTCTAAGCCAGGCCAGGGAGCTAACAAGTCACGTACAGCCCGGCCGGTAAGCCATGGCCACATATGTAAACCAGAGCGAGTGGCCAATGCCACCATGAGTAATGGTTGAGCCTCAAGAAAGCAGATTAGCATAAAGTCACTTGATGACAAGGCAGGGACACGTACAGCAGTAGAGAAGTTCGTGCAATGGGCATTCAGCGCCAAGAAGACAAGATCATGGGCACAGGCACATCTGTTCGCCACTGCCCATTTTGCCAAGCTCCACAAGGGGGAATATCCCACGGCCTCCCCATATCTAAAGACAGCCTTAAAGGGTTGGAGGAGAGTTGAGGGGACAAAGAAAGACAACAGGCGCCCCATTGACTTTGGCAAACTGGGCCAGCTCCTGGGTGCTTTAGTAGGAATCACTTCAGACAAATATGAGCTCCTGCTAATTAGGGCGGCAGTCACCACGGCTTTCTTTGGCGCTTTCCGCATCAGCGAGATAGTTGCGCCCAACAAGACAGACCCGGCGCAGCGATGCCTGCTGGCTAGGGACGTCAAACCAATGGCAAGGGCCGTGGAGATCACATTCAGGCAGTCTAAGACAGACAAGGCTCGAAAAGGGGTCACGATACGTCTGCATTGCATTCCAGAGGCGGGGCTCTGTGCGGTATGCTGGCTATTCAAATACATGGTGGCCCGCCCTGCTGGCGAGGCACCCCCCCCCTTTTCAAACATCAGGATGGAAGGAACCTGAGCAAGTGTCAATTCACGGCCGTGATGCGCCAGGGTCTCGAAAAAGCCAGGTTTCACCCGGCGTCTTTTGCCCCTCACTCTTTTAGGATCGGCGCTGCTACCACGGCATCGCAGCATGGCATGCCGGAGGACAGGATCCAGGCCGTGGGCAGATGGCGATCCAGGGCTTACAAGTCATACATACGCCCACATCCCCAAAAAATAAAAGAAATGGAAAAAAGGGGGAGGGCCGTCACTTTGGGATGCCGCACGGCAGAGTGCAAAGGGGGCCACCCTCCTCCTACACGCCCCCACATTACAGACAACAAACCCGGTGCGCAGCATGCCACCATAACTGAATCCTTTCTCTCAACAGGGGCCAACAAGCGTGGTGCGCAGCAGGCCACCTTAACGGAATTCATTCTCTCGACAGGGGGAGGCCCGCGGCTGGTTTGGGTGGTGGGACATTCATTCGTGTCCAGAATGGAGTCTTGGTGGCGGCGGTCGGGGCACAAAGCGGCGAGCAGACCCAAAGCGACGTGCATCCGTTGGATAGGGCAATCAGGGATGAGATGGGAGCAGCTTCTGCCAACGCTGGACAGCCTCCTGGCAGACTCAGCGTGGCATCCGGACGCCCTGATCATTCACATCGGCGGCAACGACCTAACACGGCTAGGGCGCAAAGCGGTGGGGCAGGCCATCCAAAGGGATCTCACCAAGGCGACGACATGGTTGGGCCCCACCATGGGGGTCTGGTCGGAAATGATTAGCAGGAGGCACTGGTGAGGTGCTGACTCCAACAAGGCGGTGGATAATGCAAGGAGAAAAAATTTAACATTGCAATGCACAAGTTTTGCTCCACCAACGGCCTGGAATCAATCAAGCACGGCCTCATCCACCCGGGGCGCCCGGAGCTTTATGGCCAGGACGGGGTGCGCCTCTCTGACAGAGGGATGAAGGTCTTCTGGGATAACCTGTAGGGTGCAATGGTACTCGCAGGTTGTAAAAAAAAAAAAAAAAAAAACACGAGAAGCCACGAACCAGGGGCGGGGGGGGGGGAGCCGCAGAAAGACGTGAGCCTCCCTGCGGCGTGGCGGAAATCCTACAATGGTTGGCTAAGGAAACACACCGGCGGGCGGTGTGTAGGAAGAGGGCCACTCACTTTTGAATGCCGCACGGCAGGGTGACGTGGCCGCACCAAGGAGGGGAGTAGCAGGAGGAGACGGCACTCGCGGCCCAGACCCGGCGGGACGGCAGGGTGCAAATGGTAGCGAGCTGGGGACCTAACTCCAGAGAGAAAAGCTCCCCTCCACGACACGCAGAAGGCGTGGGCGACCAACCACTGGAACACCAAGGATTGACCAGGGACTGGTTTTGTACAGTGCCATTTACGAACTGAGGAGCACACAAAAAGACTGACACCTGTTCCCACAAGATGGTGTCATGGATTGTATATGACATGTATGATTGATGGGTACACCTGTTCCCACAAGATGGTGTCATGGATTGTATATGACATGTATGATTTATGGGTACAGTTCGCAAATGGAAAATTGCATAACCAGTATGTGTTTTAATATTAATAAAACTGCGGCCAACAACGACCATCACTAATAACCGGTTGTGAACAAAACATGGTCCCTACCTTGAGCGACCCGACGCCTCCCTCGAGGTCCCGAGCCTCGCAGGCCGAGCCGACGGCGTCCCTGGCACCCCGGACTCCATTTGTTTCTCCCTCCTTGCAGGACCCGGGCCGGAAGGACGATCAACCGGAAGGACTCCCGAGTGACCCCGGAAGTCCCTCCCCCTACCCGACGACGGAGGAAGAAAAAGCAGGAAGCGAAGACGGCGTGTTGTGCAGAGAGTTCAACTCGTGGCAGAAGACGGACGGCGGCACCCCGTAGAAGCAGAACGAAGAAGAAGACGATGAGGTCTGGACGGAGGACTGGTGGAGTCCTTTGGAGGACGCTGGAGAGCGGCCGTAGCTCGCGGGAGAGTTACGGCGGGGGCATGTGAGTACCGATTCCTCCTGTGTAATTAATCTGTGCAAAGCCCTAGCGTAAGCTGACACCGCCCCCCCTTTGGTCTCACTAAGCACTGTATATATTGTAAAGCCACCCTTCGACCACACCGGCACTTGTACAATCTTCCTCGCACTGACTCTATCTTCCGGCACTCTCCTCTCCTTCCCGACTGGATCGTTTCCCTCCCCTTACCTCCCTCACTGTCCGCTTTCCCTTCTGCACTCCTGGTGACGGTGAGAGGCGCTCATACCGTTAGGAACGGTCAGACTAACGGCCCTTTTTAGGTTTCGTAACCTGGCGAGGGGCGAAGCCCCTCCCAGATCGAAATCTGTTGTTTTTAATAGTGGGGTTAGAACCGCCTCTGCCTCTCATTGGCTAGCTCCATAAATGGAGGCTAGCCATTGGGAGGCAGAGGCTGTCAATCGCGTTTTCTCTCGAAAACGCGATTCGGGGGCGTTTCTGGTGCTTTTTTTAAGCCCCGCCCCTTTGTCCCGGGCCGCGCTGCCATTGGCTGCCGGCCCGGGACACCCCCGTGACGTCATTCCAGGGCCGCGCTGTGATTGGCTGCCGGCCCGGGACACCCCGTGACGTCAGCCAATCACAGCGCGGCCCGGGACCTGACTTGTCTTTACTCTCTCAACGTTCCCGCAGCAAACGAGATAGGAGGGTGTGGCCGGGCTTCGCTCTCAGGCAGCCATCTTACAAAATCTTGTTTCAGTTGAGCATAAGGTCGGTTTTGTGCATTATTGTAAATATTTTGCTCTGCAACATTTGTGTCATTTCTCCCGTTTACGTGAACAGAAAATACACAATTTACGTTTCGCTATTAATTAAGTAACACATAAAACATCGCCCTGTATCATCTGCATTCCAATCAAGTGCCTCAAAAACCTGTCACTAGATGCGCATACATTTCAACCTGGTATATAGTATTTTATTTAGTACGTCACCGGATACAGGAAGTCCGGCGCGTACGCCCGCACGCTCCTGACGTGTGGATGTCGGGAGCGTGCGCGCGCCTTAAGATGCCTGTCATGGCGGGTGGCGGGAAAAGGAAATCGTCAGGGTCCACAGAGCAGGTATAAATGCTTTGGGTACGTCACTGTACGTACAGGATCGTGACTGTCCGAGAATGGTGATTAAGGGGCGAATGTTATGACTTATGACATATGCGCCGAGCGGGTGGGCGGGAGAAGCTTAAAGATCCCCAGCGGGTGTTTGTGACTGGAGTTGTTTGTACTGAAAAGTAAAGAATGTGCTGCTTTATTCCAGTGAACCCCTCTTCTAAGCAGTCCCGACTATGTTTTTGCTTACGGGAGTGGCATCGTTCGTGAAGAATGGAAAATGTCTTTAATTTGTAGCGTTCCTTAAAAAGCGAATTTGTCTTTAATTGCACATTGTCCCCGGTTTGCTTTTGCTACGACTTTTCTGCCGTGCGCTCTCTATCAACATGTAACTAGGGTGTGTGGCAGAGTGTTTTTTCTTTCAGACATGGGAATACATTGTGGGTGTTTATTCCATTGTTGTAAAGACAGAGGCTTCATTTGTTACAATAACCTAAACTATTCAGCTAAATTGTGCCAATGTAGCATCGTTTTTAGCCTGATTCAATCAATTCAGTAAACGGGTTCTCTTGGTTAATTTCTAATGGTAATCATATTGGTAATGTATAATTTTCTTTGTCTGGTGTTAGCCAAGACCATTTGATTTTTAATATTTTTTGTATTTATGTGTGTGTGTGTGAATATATATGTGTATGTGTGTATATATATATATATTGCGGTTATATGGCTCTTACTACCCCTGCCGAGGCGGCAAAGTGCTTTTTCGGTGAGTAGCATGCTACTCCGGAACCCCTACAGTATTAGTAGTGGATTAGTATAGTGAAAGTAATTTGAACGGTGGATATGTTAGTCCGTTATTTGGGTTGAGGAGGTTAGTAGAGGGATAGAAGAGGGAAAACTGTTTGCATTATATAGTGCAGAGGTGGTAGTGGCTTGCAGAGTATCACAGGAGCGCGCGCGCATTTTACAATGCTGGACACTTCGGGATTAAACCGTTTTTTTTTTACATAAACAATTCCACATTGTTCAGGTCTACAGGGGGCTTGGTTACTCAGAACTATCCACATTAAGAGAAAAGGCGGTAGAAAACATACACAAGCACACGATGACTCACACATCGCTCATACACACTTCCTAGCGCTCCTACACACACCCACTCTCACACAGACAGTAGCCGTATATAAATCTCCCACACAGTTACAAATAACGTTCTGTCCCACAAGAACACTCGTCCAAGCGCACACGTACAAACACACACGCACAAACCGACTCTGTTACACAGACATGTATAACGTAAACAAGCACTTCGCACACGCCCATTTCAGTGTACAAGGGTGGAGCGTGTAGGTTTAGGGCACTTGAGCTTCTGCTTGCAGTTTGTTGGCTGAAGGGGTGCAATGTGTCATCTATCGACAGCAGTGCTGCAGTGTATAGTGAGTCTGCACAGTTGAGCTGCCCTGCAGCATCTCATCTCTGGGCAGCAGTGCTGCAGTTTGTAATAAGACATGTTCACTAGACATAGGGCAGTAGGAGTGCGCTGGTGCAGCATGGTCTTTTTTTACCTGTCGCCTGCCCAAGATCAGGAAGCAGGCACACCGAACAGGCAGCTCCTCACCACTTCTTGTCAGCAATAGCAACCCCCATGCCCAGCATACACAGAGAACTACACTGCTATGGCACAGCACTACCAACTGCCTGCCTTCCTGCCCCTACACTGTTACCACAGGACAGTGGCGACATTGCCCGTGTCTGCCCCGCAACACGTTGTTCCTGCCATGGAGGTTTCCCACAGCTGGGTGCAGTTAATAAGTACAGGGACCCAAAGATATGTGGCATCGCAGAATAAGAACGGACGTGGTACAGGTAGGCTTTTTAAAATGTATTTATTACTTTTCACTTTTATATAGCGCAAACTTTACCCGCAGGTATCAGAGCGCTTTAAATCAGCATGCTTATAACAAGCAAGACTAGCACTCTATATTACTGCCAACTTTGCTTAGCATAAGCAACAGCTAACCATTCACAAACAATGTTTATATACCACTTGCAAATAAAAAAAAATAATAATAATTATGCAAAGCATTGTCATTCACAATGCCAGTAACTCAAACTTTAATGCTGCGAAACCTATTGCATTGTAAATGCTTGTTCTATCTCTCCTCAAACCCCCTCCGAGGAACCACCAGCCGAGGAAGAAGCCAAACCGACCTGGTGTACGACGCATCTCCAACAGAGTTACCGCCTGCATCCAGGAGCTGTCGTTTGGGACCCTCAACCAATCACCTTCCCCATTGGAACTACCCCTATCAGTATATTCGCCTCTGCTTGACCTTGTGCACGAACAAAATAAAAAGACATAGCCCACTATATACGGCCTCCACGCCTGTCATTCCGGCCTGCACAACCCCCACGACAACACCGGTATTGTTGGCTGACATTATTGCAAGAATGGCATGCGGGCATGCAAGGGGGGGGGGAGAGGCCGGGGAGATGCTGTTGGGGGAGACCCGCGGAATGGGCACGTGCAGGGGTTATGCACCACCCCTCGCACTCATTCCTATGTAATTCCCCTTCTTCTTTAGGTCTCGCGACCTATCGATGCGCGCAAGCGCATCGAGCGGAGTGAGAATTCAAGTAGCCAAAATCCTCGTGAAACTAAGGGCTTCTTGCCCTGCGGTTTCCTTTAAGTTCACGTGAACCACGTGACAGCAGCAAGCACGCGCATCAGGCACTCCTCCCACACCTCACGGACATCTGTTCATTTCTCCTGCACAAGGCTCGCAAAAGGCTCTCCTCCCTCCCCACATCAAAGGCATCAATCACCCTCCCACAGGCTTCCCCAGCGCTGCCCCGCCCCCTGCTTCACGGCCAGGCCATCTGTTCCCTGCCAGACCTCTCACACCTCCGTCACAGCATGCCTGTGCTCCTTGATTTATTTAGTAACAGTGCCGCTTCCAGACACCTCCCACCTCTGACACAACATGCCCTTAGGCCTTTATTAAATAACAGCGCCGTTTGTTTACAATTTCTCGAAGGTGCACTCTGTTTCAGCGTGCTTGAAGAATATTGGTTCGAAGCGCTCTGAACAAGTAGATAAAGCGCAGCGCTCCTGAAACGGGCAAAGCGCTGAAGGAAAATATGTTAACGTTTCTTCAAATTTAAGTAAAAGCTACAAACTGAAAAACATTTCATAAAGAAACGTAACCGTGAGATCTGCTGCTGTGTTTCTTCATATCACTTTATTTTCAAAAGACGGGCAAAGGAGATGCGATAAACAAATCTCGATACCAAGTATTATGTCATATTCTTAAGCAGACGGGAGAGAGCGCTCTCTTGATTGCTATTATTTTATTGTCCAGGCACGCTATCTCGCTTTTCTGTGTCTCTTTCACTACCATTCAGAAATAACAGCACTGTAACTTTTGTTTCCTCAATACGTCTGATTTGAGCACGTCACTACGAAAGAGGATGTAGCTCAGTGGTAGAACGCATGCTTTGCAAGTATGAGGCCCCGGGTACAATCCCCAGCATCTCCACGTTTTGTTATTTATTTTTAAATATCTGTATTTCCCGAAAATTGATTTATGTTAAACCACTGTGCCGCTTAATATAAATTAATTCAGTAAACTGTGTTAAAAGCATCAGTTAGCTCTCATGGAGTGTGAAAGATAACAGCCGCTTTTGTTTCCTCAATACTTCTGATTTGAGCACGTCACTACGGAAGGGGATGTAGCTCAGTGGTAGAACGCATGCTTTACATGTATGAGGCCCCGGGTTCAATCACCAGCATCTCCAACGGATTAAAATAAATGAATTCAGTAAACAGTGTTGTTTGAAATAAATCAATTCAATAAACAGTTTTGAAAACGTGAGTTAGCTCGCAAGCTTACCAATGAAACATGCACGTTGCCAATTCCTCATAACATGTCAAGTACAACATGATGGACTTGTCAAGGGATTTAAGGACAGTGAAGACAAGCATTGGCATAGCCAATAGGTCTCGCCTTTGGGACCTTATAAGTGTTTAGCCATGCAACAGCTGATGTTGTTGCACCAATGATATTGTGCTGCATAACTAAATACTTATAAGGTCCCAAAAGCGAGACCTATTGGCTATGCCAATGCTTGTTTTGAAACTGCTTTGCCGCCCCCGTGCCTTTCACACCCACAAGATGCCATGCCCGCTTTCAATTTCAAAGCGGCCCTCGTCATGACTCTTTGTTTATAAAAGTGCTTCCCTCATGAAGGTCCTGTGTGGCAGGCTGCTAGTGCATGTGTATTGTGATGCAGATTCTTTCAAATAGTGTTCAGTGTTAGTGAACGTCTATCATTTATTTTGGTAAATCTGCATGAGAGCGAGTATGAAGTTTTATAATGTGTACGTTTGTATGTTGGCGGTAGGGACTGCATCGGTGTGAGTCACTGGGTGTGTGCATCTCCGAGTATTGACGGTCTCCTCACTACTTTGACAGACCCCCCAGGATATTGCGGCATGGATTAGCAAATTTAGCGGCACAAAAATGGAGATTTAGCGGCACAAATATGGAAATTTAGCGGCATTTTTGCGGCACTTTATTTACTTCCTAATCATTCATTTTCAGCCTTAAATTGATAAACTGTTTTAGCAGAGTATTCCAGTTTGAAATAGGCATGTTTGAAGCGCCTGCAGCTCTATGTAAGCAGAGCTCTAATCCTAACCTCAGGAGAGGGGGTTCTATTTCTCCCTGGGATGTTCTAGCACCCATGTACGCACCCCTGCTGGCCACCGCTGCCTCATGACACCTCTTCCTTAGGCGCCCTAGGGCACAGGATCATTGTGGGTGGAAGTGCATTGCCATGGCTAATGTAAGCATGTTAAATATTGCTCTACGCAGAACAGTGGATTTGGGGTGGGTGGAAGCCTTTTCACAATACCCCCACCTCAATGTGACTTACAAGTGCTGTGTGTGCAGTCTAAATCCCAAATATGAAACTATTACCGCCACGACTCCTCTGCGAGCAACCCCCCGACCAAGGCTGGAACAGAATGTCTTCCAAGTGTCCGGCCATGCATTGCCCAAAATCATGACTGAAGACTTTGATTCGAAAACATCACAGACTACAGAAAAAAGGGTAGAAGTTCTACTTGTGGAGTTGATTCAAAACTCCTCAAATATGATACAATTTAAGAGTTAAATCCTTGGTAATCCTGCAGAGAAAGATAAACCCTCATCTTTAGTATGCTCTTCCATTGTGCATTTAACAGTAGATACTGACCGCATCCAGTAGCCTGTTTACTGCGGCAAAAAGCACATGCCCTTTGATTTCTGTAGTTTCTTTAATTTGTGGGTTAGGAAACAAGTCTCTCTTCGTGACAATTGGCATTCCAGCGAATGTGAGAGAATTACTGCAGCAATTTAAAAAAGATTCTCGAAGAGTGAAAATCCAGGTCAGACACCAGCTTGAGGACGAGACAAATATATTAAAATGTTTTTGTTTGAGATTGACCATGCCTTTCAGGCTCGGTGTCAGGAGCCCCACTGTATCAATACCCCCACTCAACAGTGAAAATCTCGCCGGAGCCGTGAGCTGCTCTGACCCCTCTAATCAGGCAAAGGCTTGTTCAATTACTCACAAGCCACATACACTTCTACTGCCCGCCCAATGCACTCATTCATCACTGCAGTCGAACTAAGATCATATTAACTACTGCTGCACAGCTAAGAGGCCTTGCTTGCACCGTAGCTCCACCACTTACACTACTGCTGCCTAGCTAATGGGCTTCCACACTAGTTCTGCTGACATAGGGATCCTTATACGACTGCTGTGCAGATTATGCTTCACCCCCTACACTGCTGCTGCCTGGTTAGTGACAGATCTCAGACTACTACTGCCCTAGTGGCTCGTCCACTATCGCTAATGTCCATGCCTTATTAACAGCTGCCTTGCTTATAAGGCATCAATTACACTGCTGCTGCATCGACATGGAGACTCCCCTTGTGCACCTGCTGCCCAGCTAATACTGCATGCTTCACTGCCACCAGCAAAGGAGCCATCCCTGACACTACTACCACCCTTGAAGAAGAATGCCAAATGCACTACAGCTGGCGCACTAAGCATCCTCTTTCACTGCTCTTCGATTGTGCATTTATTTTACAGTAAAAACTGCCCGCATCCAGTAGCCTGTTTACTTGATGCGACAAACCGCACAGGAACTTCTGACTTCTGTTGTTTATTTAATTTCTGGGTTAAGAAGCAAGTATATCTTCGTGACAATTGGCAACCCAGAGACTGTGAGAGAATTACTGCAGCAATTAAAAAAAAAAGATTCTCGAAGAGTGAAAATCGGTCAGGCAACACCAGCTTGAAGATGAGACAGATGTATTTAAACGCTTTTGTGTGAGCCTTTCAAGCTCGGTGTCAAGAGCCCCACTGAATAAATACCCCCACTCAGCGTTGAAAATCTCGCTGAAGCCATGAGCTGCTCTGACCCCTCTAATCGGGCAAAGGCTTTTTTCAATTACTCACCTCTCCAAATCAGCAAGTAGGGTTGTACGGCACCACGTAGTGACGTGTGCGCTTACAGCCAATCAGAGGCCATCATTTTGTTTGTGGTCTTTCGAGACCTTTTTTCGCGGCCGAAAAATGAAATATCGCGGTCATTGCACTAATTAGCAAATTTCGCGATTATTTTGCAAATCGCGAAATCGCGAAATGCTGGAGGGTCTGCTTTGACTGTGACGCCCTCACTGCTCCCAACCTCAGGGGCGCGAGCACAAAACACACCTCAAGAGACCGGTATAGTGAAGACCTCACGAGCATGGAGACACGGGCACGTGAAAAATGCAGTGCCAGTTCATTGAGTTCTTTATCCGCGCACAGCCTGCTGACTGCTTACTCAGTGAGTGAACCTTTTGTTAAAAGCCTGTCCTCTTTGCCAAGCGAATGTAGCGCCCGCGAAGCGCAGTGTCTCCTTGGTGAGTGCAGTGCACGCTCAGCGTAGCATCTGCTCATCCAGTGTAATGTGTGCTGGGCATGCACACTGCATTCTCAGTGAATAAAACCACGGCGGGTGGATGGCTTGCTCGATGAGTTCAGTGCAGTGCTTGTTCAACAAATGTAGTGCCCGCTCATTTGAGTGCAGTGTTTTCTCAGAGCAACATCTGCTCAGTGAGCACAGTGCCTACTGGGGGAGGGAGGGCAGTACTTGTGCAATGAGCACAGTGCCTGCTCAGCCAGAACAGTATGTACTCACCGAGTTGAACATCTGCACAATTCACACAGAGTGCAGTGTCTGCTCCACGCCTGCACCAAAGGTACAGTGTATGCTTAGTAGGCGCAGTGCAGTGCCTTCTCAGTAAGAACAATGCCTGCCCAGTGAGTGCACTGACTGCTCTGTGCAATGCATGATTATCAACTACAATGCCTGCGTATTGCAGTACCACGGCAGTGAGTGCAGTATCGTGCTAACACAGCACCTGCCCTAAGGGTGTTGTACATGCTTGCGGACAGCAGTACTGGCCCACTAAGTACAGCGCCCGCCTTAGAGGCACAGTACAGTGCCTACTCTCACATCGCACTGCACGCACTGCCTGTGTAGTGCCTGCCTATGGGTGCAGCACCGCCGGTGTTAGCGCAGTACCTGCTCCCTCGCGCTTCAGCGAGATGCGTTGTTTCTGCACATTCTACTTTCAATGAAAACACGGAAATTCCCAAGATGTAAGCGGCCGAAGAGATCCTGAGAGGAGGGCTGTAACGGGGAGGGGGCTACGAGAGGGATCGAGATGTTTTTACCCATTACAGCTTTTTAAAACAACTCTGACTTCTTAAATAAAGAAAATAAAAGCCAATGTCTGCTGCATGATCGAGCTCATTAAACCCCCCTCTCCCACAAGCGCCGCCACCTGAAACAACATTTACAGAAGAGCCCCTCTGCAGACACACGACCAGGACCCCAGCCCCAAAGCAAACTCCTGCCTTCAATGGGGCACAGATTGGAAGACTTCCTCGGGCTTGAGAGAGGGTCTGCAGCGAGCTCGACCTCAACCACGAGCTTCTCCTCATTCTCACCCTCAACCTGACCCTACAGCTCTTCATCCCTACACCCTCACCTCCCTTCCCTGCCCCAAGACAAGCAACATACACCCTCAATGGGGCAAATATAGAAATACTTCGGCCTGGGAGAGGGTCTGTACCAAACTCTCCCTCAGTCATGAGGTACTTCATTGTCTCTCACCCCCCAGCCCCACAGTCTGTGTCACTCACCCTACCAGCTCTTCATCCACAGACCTTCCCTCCTCACACTCCCAGTCCCTCCCCACCCCAAACCTAGCACCCGCCATCAATGGGGCACAGGTGGAAAGACTGCCTTGGGCCTGGGAGAGAGTCTGCAGCGAGCTCCCCCTCAGCTACCAACCTTTACACAGCCTCACCCCAAACTCACCCTACGAGCTCTTCTTACCCACACTCTCTCTTACAAATGCTTGCTATAAGTGTAAAGTGCAAGTGGTGTGTTTTACCTGAGTGAACAGCTACAAACGTGCGTTGTTTATGAATATGTATGGTTTTCTTTTGTCTTTTTGTACCCAAAAACGTCAATTCTACTTTTATAAAGTACATTAAAGAGGGCGTTTGTGTCTACTGGGGGAGACACACAGATGTCTCTCGGGGACTCCTCGTGACACAGCTCAATGCCTACTGTGTTTCAGTGCCTGCTGGAGGACAGACACTCCTCTGGGTTGACTGTGTATCGGCGCCTACTGAGGGACACACATAGCTCTGAGCAAGACTGTATTTTTGTGCCTGCTGGAGAGACACTGCTCTCGACAGGATGGGCTCCGGCCTGGTATCTTGTGTGGGGCACACAGAGCACTGGGTAGACTGTGACACACCTAGCCCTGAATAGATAGTGTTTTAGTGCCTTCTGGGGGACACACACTCCTCTGCGTAGATAGACTGTGTATTGCCCTGCAAAAGAATTCCTAGCCCTGGCCTTTGAATACCTCTAGGACAATGAAAGGATTCATCCTTTTCTTTAACCTTACATTGTTTGCGCCGCGCGCGCTGCAGTGTTTAAGATACAGCCGCTGCAGTACAGTGCCTCCCGTGCACATTCAGGGCGCTCTATGCGTCACGTTGTCCTCATTTCAGACCCCTGGGTCTCCCACAGCCCAGACTCCAGTAAAAATGCCAAAAGGGACTGATGTGTGTCAACAGTTCTTGCGATAGGAAGTCACTCTAACTACATCAACTGTATTTAACCATAAGGAGTGAGTCAAATTCATATCACCCTCTTCAGCTCTGCCAGGGTATCTTTCCTTTTTAATAGAACAACTTTTGTTTTGTAGCGCTTAAACCAACGGGTCTGCGTTTTTAAGCGCTGTAAATGCAAAACGTCTCAATTTCCCAACGCCGAATAGACGAAGACTCGTCAGCCTGGCCGGAATCCACAGACCCTCTACAGACCACCTCACTTTCCGGGAACTTGCGTTCAACTCTGAGCCATCCTGCCGTCCAGGATAAAAGCATTTCCCCTGAGTGTAGTGGAATGGCGGAGACACATTCTGGGAACCTGTGGTTTACATAGCGCTTTACCTGCACATCTGACACAGGATCACCGTGTCATAGAAGAGGGGGGGAGGGGGAGGGGAGACAGAAAGGCAGACACAAAACAACAATCTGCCTCAGCGCCAGACAGGCACGCACAGTCATAAAAGAGACAGAAAGCTTGAACATCAGACACACTACAACAGTCAGAGGCAGGAAAAATCAGACAGTCATGGGACACGCAGGCTGACAAAACAACAATCTTACTCGGTGACAGGCAGAGACAGACAGGGTCACACAGTCCGAGAAAAGACTGGAAGATGGAAAGGCAGACACAACAGTCAGAGGCAGGCAACCATCAGACAGTCATGGACACACTGACGACACAAGAACAATGTGACTCCGTGACACAGGCGGGCAGGGTCACAATGTCATAGAAGAGGCAGGAAGAAAGTTATGGGTTCTCCTAAAATCAGTTCAGCCTTTTATGTTTACAGGGGTCAGTACATTGAGCGCCATTACAGCTAATAAGCTTAACCATCACCAGATATTTAATATGCAGAAAAATGCTCCAAAGTGTTGTATTAAAAAAGGCACTACAGTTACTGTTTTTATTCCTCTCAGATCCCACTTCACCCACAAAGTATTGGTAATTTAGTGCTTAATTTGTAAATAAAAAAGTGCAAGGGCCCAAGGCATTGCTTACTAGGCCACTGCAGGGGACGCCTTTCCTTTCCGTTGTGTCATATAAGTGTGTTTGTGTTTAGACCGAGTCTCCAGAAACTGTACTGTAGGAACCTTTGAAGCCTCCTGGGCAGGTTGGGGATATCAAAGGGCCATAGCAATTGGCTGTAATTGTTTTATAACTCGCCAGAAATCAGACACCCTTGTGTTGGTAGCTTCCAAAATGGCTGGTGTTCGACAATTTGTTGCTGTTTATGCCCTGCTGTAACCAGCATTTGCAACGCAGCAGGTCTCGCATTTACGCAAGTTTGAGCTAATGGCATTGCAAATGACAATGCCTTTTTTTAATGTTTTTTAATTTTTTTAAAAATATTTTATTGAACAAAAAGCAGATGATGTATGATGTCTCCAATTCTGGGGGCACCTTGTATCAGTCCAAACAATCCCTTATGGTGGTGGTTGTAAGTCAACCTTAAAAAGGACAAGCTATCCTAGAGGTAGCATGGACTAAGCAGCCTTAAAGGCTTAACTCAAGAGGGCATGTGAAGTCAGCTGTTTTACCATATACAATCCTGTAATATCAAATGAAAGGACACCACACAAGTTATATATTATAAAAATATATGTATTTATTCTCAGAATAATCCCCTATACTCTTTGAGTATAGAAGCACACGCGTTTAAACAAAAGCACAGTATAACATATGAAAGTTGCACAATTATGGATGAGGCCGGTGGCCACTCAAACCATATATCAAAAAAGTGGTATAAGTATCACTATTCGATCAGTGGTAAGGCCTAGGGCCTTGGGAATCGCTGGGACTACACTGGACTAACAGCAGTTAGGACGGGAGTAGCCCGCGGGATTCGGGTGCAGCGCTAAAAGCACACGCATGCACCAATGCAAAGTCAATGGTGCGTAAATGTTATCGAGTTACAGTTTTAAGAGTCTTCAGACTGGACTAGAAGGACAAAACTTTAGACTTAGACACTAGAGGTGTAAATCAATACAGGAGCACCGGTGTTCAAGAGTTACCTCACCCACAGGAAGCGGGTGCACCGGTGCAAAAGCGTGTCGGGTCTCGTCGTGTAGATCTATGGAGCCTGGAGATGAAGATGCTGCAGGCGGCCAGAAGAGAAGAGTCCGGTTGGATCCAAGGGTGGATCGAAGATGTAGAGTACCTGAAAGCAGAGGGGCCAGAGTCTGGGTCACTAGCCAGTGACCAGGAAGGAACCAGGAAGGAACCAGGCCATGTCGGGCGCAATCAGGTGGTTGTCGTGAAGCTTGTCTCTGCTGCAACGTGGACTCTGGGGCACCGAGGATGTCCTGGAGTGAATCACGAGATGTCCCACGAAGGCTCTCGCTGTCGGCGGTGTCGTCTTCCGAATCGGAGTTAATAGGCCTTGGCAAACGCAACCCACGCAGGATTCGAAGATCGCTTCTTACTCGGATCAGCAAGGTCCGAGCGGGTGCTCCTTTTCAGGGGAGCGAGAGCCAGTCTGGAGCAACCAGACTAGCAGAGCAAATTCAAAGGTTCGTCGGTACTGGGGCCACTAGCCAACAGGCAAGTGACCGTACCAACGCGTCGAGCAGGAAAATGCAAAAGGGCCCCACGCAGCACTCAATGAGTGTGGAGGGGTGAGCTTCGGTGCAAAAGCCGCTCGGGGCTGGAGCTTCTCAAACTCCAATGCACAGCTTCGAGGGAGCCTCGGAAGCTGCACGGTCAGCACTTTGTCGTTTTTCCAAGATTGGCCGCCCCACGCTTCAGGTCGCCTCCACGGGTCTCAGCTTTGCAGGGACTGTGGATCGGGCTGTTGGAAGGCAGGAACGCTGGGTCTTGTTGATCTCTGTCGCTCGAGTTCCGGCGGGAACTGCAACAAAACAAACGGTGTCGTACTGGATGGTGCCTGTTTGCACAGGGTGGTCATTCCTTGACCACAAGGGAGAATCTTCAGTCTTCCACGTCGAGTGGGATGTCGAAGGGTCCAGAGTTTCCTTTCATAAGTTTCAGTCAGGATAATCTGATGTGCATTGGCACAGCTCCTACCTTTATTCCAAATCAAGGGGCTGGATTACCTGCTAGGTCCCTCCTATGGGTGGGACCCCGGAAGGGGGTGGTTACACCCCTTTCCCTTTGTCCAGTTTCGCACCAGGACTGGGGCTGGAGTGCCCCAGAACCGGTTTGACTGGGTTTTGCCTGGGACACCTTGTGTGCCCCATGCAGTGTCTAGTTTCTTTCAACCCTCCCTGCTCCAATCCACTATCTCATGTCTGGGGTGGTGTAGCACCTCCCTGTGACAGGAAACCCTCTGTCCAGGCCTCCCCTGCCAAGTTTCGGTCAGCAGCAGGAGGTCAGACTTGTGTCGGGGCAGCAGCATCCATTTTGTGATGCTGAGGCTCTGGTTAGGATTAACCGCGTTTTAAGTAAAGTAACATGTCTTCTCCCTCTAGAAGGGTGGAATGCTACCCCCATGGCCAGAACTGGCGAGGGGGTAGTATTCCAAAGTGTATGACACCAAACATGACATGTTTTGATAAAGCCAAACCAAAGTTAGCATTAACCGCGAGGATTATAATGCACGAACACTGCAGACAGGCTCAGCTCATGCTAGAGCACCATCTCACATAAAACCAAGCACTCTGTCTCCAGGATTGTAAAGGCCTGCCATAGGAGTGACTTATAGGTATACATGTGTCCAGATATAGGTTTAGACATAGGTATACTACATCTAAGCAAGGGGTGATTACACGACCTTGCCCCAGCTGAGTGATCAGCCAGTTGTGTCAATTTGGATGGGCAGCCAGGAGTGGCAAAAGATATGCTGCAGCCCCTGGTAGGCCTTGGATGCACCTATGCCCTGGGCACCTATAGTGCACTGTACAGGGGCTGATAAGGTGACCCAATCCAATTTAGTTATGCACCTAGGGTACTTGGAGTCCATTTTAAAGAGAGAGCAGATAGCCTGGGGCTCTGAATAGCAGGGTCCTAGGCCAACTAAGTAAAAAACCAGCTAAACACAAGGCAAAAAATCTGGGGTAACCATAGTCAGGTGTCCACCATCCTACAATGATCATGAATTACAATCTTGACATAGAATACGTACAGTACAGCAGTGTATCACAGGCACAATTACGAAGTAGGTTTTGGCTTTTGAAACATAAATAAAACGCATTGTTATTTGCAATGTAAATAGCTCAAACTCGTGTAAATATGAGACCTATTGAATTGGAAATGCTTGTTTATTTTTGATGTACCATCCTAAGTGGGAAGGATCTGTCCAGATGTCAGTCCTGTGCTCACTGTGCCACGGGAACCATGCTACACCTAACCGATAAGCCCAATCCAACCGAAACCAGTTTTGGGTTGCCTGATTTCTAGTGTAGGAGAACATGACCTAGCAGTTCGGTATGAACTGTTCCTAGTGGAGCAGGATCAAAACTTATTTTCATGTGGCCGAGTCCCGTCTGAGGTGGCATGGTGAGCAAAAAAACAATTAGTTGGAAAGTTACCCCACGCAACTTTTAGTGGATAGACAAATTGTAGTTATCCTCCCATCACTTTCTATTGTTTAAGGTGGGGCTCTGCTGCGTCACTTCCTATGGCAGTATGAAATCACTGCTGAGCCTTATGGCCTTACCTACTGATGCATAGGGAGCATTGCTTTAAAAATCCTGTGATTGTGTCCGGCGCCCGGGAAGATTCTAAAGGTGAGGAATCTGCTGTTAGATGGAGTAACCACCAGAAAGAGCCTTACAGATGGTAGGTAATTTATTCTTTTATTCTGAACTACTTGTTTTGCCTATGTTTCTGTGCAAAGGGGATAGAAAGTATGGCCTGCTGTGTTAGCCCTGTTTGATACATTTAGTTTAAAAATACAGAGGAGATACTATGACCCTGCTTATGACTAGGTTAAATTCCGATCCTTGTGCGAGCTAGTAAGATCTTACCTAAGAATCACAATTCCTAGATGTGCCATATATGTTTACTCCTGCTCTTTACCCTGGACAGATTTCGCCAGTTACAACCTGGAGAGATATTTTAAGGTCAAAGGCCTATTGTGAGAATTTTCTGTGATTGATACTAAATACTCTTGTGATGCCAATTTTCTATGTCCAAAACACTGAACAAGAGTTATATATTGCATTGTTTATAGCCTTCACTCGAGGGTTTCAGTGTTTACCAGTGTGACGCATATCTTTCCACATCTATAGCATCCGTTCCCAAGTGCCCTTACTGCTGACATGAACTGTAAACTCCGCAAGAACTCTTTTGTCAACAGACGTAAATGTACTTAAGACACTGATGCACACAACTTTAACAATCTGTGTAGAGAATTGATCCAGAACTTTGAAAAGTGACAGGTACTCGAGCAAAGGCGAATTTGACAGAGGAATAAATGTCTATTCTGCAGAGTGAAATGTTAAAATTCGGTTTTAGGATCAGCTTGTTATTCACCACAGTCGTTCACATCCAGTTCTATGTCCAATTCTTATTTTCCCCATTTCCATTTTTTACCTTTTCCATTTTTTTTCCTCTTAACTTTTGACTAGTTCTCTTTTTGTTTTGGTCTACTGCATAACCCGACTTTTATACACTTAATGATTTACCTATGCTGGGCTCCTCACTCCATCGTTTTGCATTCTGGCTTTGTTTTTTAATTAATCTAATTAGACTCTCAGGTTCATAACTATCACTTGGACACTGTTTCTAGAAGACGGTTAGCAGCTACATGATGACAAGGTGTCTACCAGCTTCCTAGACATACCCAGTTTCTCTCTGCAATCATACTTTTATTTTTTTTGACATTTCAGTTTCCTCATTTATTCTAAAGTGCATTTGTATTTTGTGTATATCTTCACCTCTTAATTTGGTTCTATCCAGGTGCTGCGGACTCTTCTACTCACTCCAGTAGGCGCACATCTTACGAACGAGTCTGTGTGTGAGATCATGCAGTCCTGTTTTCGAATATGTTTTGAAATGAGACTCAGCGGTAAGTTGGCTTCCTTGTTGAAGCAACCTTCCTCTACAGCCTAACCTTGTACCATGTAAAAATATAGAACAGCAGCAAATTCTCTATTCATTCCTTTTTTACTGGTGTTCTGTGCCTCCACAGTTTTCACCTATTTTGGTTTTTTCTACATTAACCCCTTACAAGCACCTGGTGCCTCTTTGCCGTCCATCCACTAAGGGATGGAGAACTGCTGTTTGTTTTAATCTTTTTGCCATAATCTTTTATAAATGAGACTTGTATTGAACAGTTTGAGAGGAGCCGCTTGATACCACACATCATAATGACACCTATCTTATTTGTTTTGTCTTTGCAGAGTTATTGAGAAAATCTGCTGAGCACACACTTGTTGACATGGTGCAACTGCTCTTCTCAAGGTAAATATTTCATGTGAGTGCCCCAGTCTTGCTTACACTGCCTGTTAGGACTTTCATATTCTGCTCTTCTACTGAGTCCACAAGCAAAGTTTCTTTGACTAGTGTTAATTGCAAATTAAGGTTATTGTTATCAAGTTGGTGTTGCTATATGCACTGACATCTATGAAAAATACTTCTTTGTGCTAAGTACGGCAGTATTCTTTTAACGGGATGGTGAGTCCTCAAAGCCACCAATAGTTCCGAATGTATGCCATACCCACCCAAATAGAGGGAATAATCACTAGTGAATATCTTGATTGTCCATCATAAATGCCACTGTTTTCGCTTTTTTTATACAAGGTGTAAATATGGCACTGCTTCCGACAGGTGATAAAAATAGAATATGTGCAACGTTTCTTATATTGTTATAACATACCACTTATTTCATAGTGCACAGATGACTTATCACTTTACTACAAGAGGTTGTCACGCAGATGATGATTTTTTTTAAATATTATTAGCGACAGGAGCACAGTGCAAAGAAGAAAATATATTTACAAAAGAGAACTCAAAACTAATAAAAGAAATGGACTTGTGAAGCCTGAATTCCTAAAAATGTCAACCACTCCATTGCCATAACCTTAAACGCCTCACCTGGAAAAAGGACAACATAAGCAATTTTATGGATTAATGTATTAGCATCTTGGAGAAATCCAAAACCGAACCATCTAGCATCCGAGCCTGGGAGTCATTTACTAGAGAGCTAAATCAAAAGTGTTCTAAGCAAACAACTGGCAGAAAAGCAGGAAAACCATTGGGGCAGCATGGTTCACCAAAAGGCTCATATTTCAAAAACAACAATTGAATAAATATTTACAACAACTAAGAACTCGGGGCTTATCCTCCATCCAAGACCAACTGCTTCTAATCTCCAAAGCCAAAAAAGACTTTAAGAGAGGCATTAAGGCAGCTAAGAAAGCATTCCATGAACATATTTGGGCAAAACTCCATTACTCTTGTAAACAAAGAGACTCCAAGCTCTTCTGGGAAATTATCAACCAGTTAACCAACGGCAGGAACCGACACCACAACTCGGACATCATGGAGGAAACATGGAGAGCCCACATTGAATTACTATATAATGAAACTCCACCTCCAGGCATCTTCGATTGTGGCTTCCAACTAAATAACGTAGCTATTGCCAGAGATCAAGTAAATAACGACTCCCCTTCTGCCGCAGATCCTCAAAGAACAAGTCTTAAAAACAATAAAAAATCTAAGATCTGACTGTGCCTTGTTTCTGCACAATCCACCATTTTGGGCGGATAACCTAACTCCTCTTTTTTCGGACATCCTAGCCTCTAACACGATCCCTGACTTCTGTAGGGGAAGTATTTTAAGCCCAATATATAAATCGTGCAGTCGTTCCGATCCTTCAAATTACAGATTGATCGCGTTCATTGATGTGAAGGCTAACATATACTCTTCAAACCTGCTGGCAGACCTAGAGGACTGGGCGGCATGAATAAACCTTATTGCCCCAGTATTGGAACGTTCATAGATTCCCATGCTTCTGTATCATTCCCCGTCGTCGGAATGGGAGTCTCGGTAACAAAAATAACATAGCAGTAGGTACAAAAGAGAAAGAAAAAAGGCCTAGGCCTCATTCCCTTTTGTTGCATATCCACCTCTTTTTGTAAAAGAGACCAAACTTACGCATCAGACAATCAGAAGAGCCTCACCCCATAGAACCCTCCTAAAGGAACCTCAGAGCCTCAGATTTTCTACCGCACGTTGTGCTAGGGAGTCTCCTTTGAGCTCTGCTCAACTTCTACTCTTCAGGAAGTTTCTTAAAGGTTTTTTCTTCAGATTGTTAGCTGTTCCTTCCAGGCTGTCTGACAAGGAGAAGAAGAAGACCCTTTTCAAGCCATGTTCCACCTGTGGCAAGAAAAGGCTGTTCATTGAGGATAAGCATAAAGACTGCATCTATTGACTCTATCCTGACCACAAGGCTGCAGACTGTAAGATCTGTCGCACCTTCTCAACCAAGACCCTCTGGGACCGTGAGGGTAGGCTTCTGACATGGCTCCAGAAATTGGAGTCCAGGAAGGATACTGTCTCCAGTGAAAGTGAGGACTCTGTGTCTAAGTCTTCGTCAAGAAGGTCAGTCAAAAGGGGTAGGGGTTCCCCTTCTCCTTCTGTGGAGCATCCTTCTAAGGCCTCAAAAAAGACCCCCAGAGAGTCTGAGAGCCATGGTCCAGGCGAATCTCCTCACCGTGGTGAAAAGGGGAGGGTGGGACCATCTACGCCTTCAAAGGGTTTGAAGACTGATCCAGCCTTCAGATAACCCTCTTCCCCAGCTTCGGCAAAGTCTGACAGGAGTTCCAAGTCGTCGTCGACGAAGGCTCCGTCGACGAGGAAAAAGAAGCCTAAGCTGACACTGGTTCCGTTGACGGGACAACCGACGACGACAGGATCGTCGACGACGGCTACAAGATCGTCGACGGAGTCGTTGATGAGGATGCAGATGACGACAACGTCGACGACGACAACGTCGACGAAGGAGTCGTCAACGAGAAGTTCGTCGACGGTGGTGACGACGACAGTGTCGTCGATGAGAGCCTTGACGACGACAACATTGACAACGTCCACGGCGGGGAAGTCGCCAGTCTAGTCGTCGACGGCAGCGACGACGACGCCTATCTTGTCGCGAGTGTTTCAGTGTCGACGAAGCATATTCCGTCGACGAAGCCGACGACAGCGGCATTTTCAGTTCCATCGTCGACGATTTTGGCATCGGAAAAGAGAATCACTATCTCAATGACCAGAATTACGTCAGACATGACTTCTCCAAGGAGGGTAACCTTGCCGCCAGTACTACTGTTGAGTGAGGAGGAGTCAGAGGAGGAGTATCAGGACTCATATGACTATGTGACAGTCCCTCTCAACTTCTGGTAAAGTGCCAGGAGACGGATTCAGAAGGAGGGTATGACCAAGAGGGTGATCATCATCATCATCATCATTCTGCCCAACCACATTAATCTTTGGATCAGGGCATGGTTTCAGTTCCGTCTTCTTTCTTGCAAGACCTACACCTGATGCTACAGGATTACAAATCTAGAGCAGCAAAGCCTGCTCAGGCTCCAATTGTACAGGCCGTTCCTGTCTACCTCAACAGCTGTTCCTGAGGTACCAACTCAGGTGTCTCCTCCATCACAGACACAAATCCCAGAAGAGCCTTCCAGGCCAGTAAACACCCATGATTATTCCTCGGATGAGGATCATAATTCAGACGATGGTGATCAAGCTACTGAATGGGATGAATACATCATTCCGGACCCTCCATCTCCTTCTGGTGCGAGCTGCCAATGCCCTGGCAATATTGGGCAGATACGACCGCCAGCTTTGGTGTGATGTCGCTCCTTTCCTGGATCAGCTTCCTCCAGAATCGAAATCAAAGGCAAAAAAGATCTTACAAGAGGGGGAGGCGACCTCAATGGAGATCATTGACTGCGCCATGGACATTGCTACGATGGCGTTTCGCTCGTTAGCTGGGGCTGCAGTCCTCCGTCGCCAGGGGTGGCTGAAGGCCACCTTGTTTCGACCTGAGATACAAAATAAGATCCTAGATCTTACTTTTGATGGGGAAGCCCTATTCGGAAAGATAATTGACGACATTCTCCAAGACATCAAAAAAGACACGGAGACCGCCAGATCTTTCGTTACGCTTCAGTACCGCAAAACTCCTTTTAAAGGATCCAGAGGCAGAGGTACGAACTACAGAGGATCCTATCAGCAACAGCGATATTCATCCTACGGCTCAGGATCCCAGCAATACCGCCAGCCTTATCAACAAAGGCAGGGCCAATCCTCCAATTACTCCAGGCCTTACAACAAGGGGAAACAGGCTCAACGGGGACGTGATTCCTCCAAACGTCAATAGCGGCCTCCTGGCTCTTCCTACTGTGCCCTCCTCCAGGAAGTCATCAGTTGGAGGCAGGGTATCCCAATACCTTCACAATTGGTCCAGGATAACATTGTACCGTTGGGTGCTCAACATCATTCGAAAGGGCCATACCTTTGAATTCACTCAAATCCCGCCATCCAAAGCCCCTGCCGCCATTCCATCGAAACACCTGCGTCTTCTGCGGCTCGAAGCACATCAGATGCTCCTGAAAGGGGCAATAGAGCCAGTTCCTGCCAACCAAAAAGGACAAGGATTCTATTCCAGGTTCTTCCTGGTAAGGAAGACGCTAGAAAAATGGCGTCCCATTTTAGATCTCAGGGAGCTCAACACCTATCTCATCTCCCTGTCTTTCCGGATGGTCTCTCTTCAAGACATCCTGCGGCTCATCAATCCGGGGGATTTCATGGCCACGCTCGATCTCGAAGATGCGTACGTTCATGTACCAATTCACCCAGCGCACAGAAGGTTCCTACGCTTTACAGTAGCCAAGAGCCATTTTCAATTCAGGGTTTTACCCTTTGGTCTTCGCTCAGCCCCGAGGATTTTCACAAAGGTGCTGGCGCCAGTAGCGGCTTTCCTGCGAAGGAATCATTTTCAAGTCTTTCCTTACCTGGACGACTGGTTGCTGAAGGCCCCGTCCAGGGGAGCTGCACAGGACGTGGTTCAGGCTTGTACAAACCTGTTTCAAAATCTGGGTCTCACGTTAAACAAGGACAAATCGTCTCTGATCCCATCCAGGGAAGCACGTTTCCTGGGAGCAATCCTGAACTCAAAACTCTCAAAGGCTTTTCCAACTCTAGAAAGATGAGAGAAACTGCAGTCCATGTCTCTGGACATACAAAGAAGAAGGTGTCTTTCAGTACGCCGCTACAAGTCTCTGCTGGGGGTAAAGTCATGATGTATACCACTGATACCTCACTGCAGACTGCAAATGCGTCCTCTTCAAGAACAACTGGACATCCAGTGGACACAAGTTCACGGGTCATTCGACGACAAAGTAAACATCACCCTGTCAATGAAAAGAGCGGCCCGGTGGTGGACAGAACAGAGAAACCTTTCCCAAGGTCTATCCTTCGTAAGCGATCCGTCTCCTCCGGTGGTGACAACGGATGCGTCCTTGGAGGGCTGGGGAGCAGTGATGCAACACCTGCATGTCAGTGGCCATTGGCCTCCTCACGATCGTCGGCTCCACATCAATCTCTTGGAGCTAAGGGCAATAAAACTGGCTCTGCAAGCCTTTCTCCCTGGCCTAAAAGATTCACAAGTGCTCATCAGGACGGACAACACCACGGTCATGCATTATGTGAACAAGGAGGGAGGAACCAGGTCTCTCCCATTGTCGCAGGAAGCTCAGGAGATCTGGGAATGGGCGATCCTTCATGGAATGTCGCTGCAGGCAGAACACTTGCCAGGAGTTCTAAACGAAAATGCCGACAGATTGAGCAGGTTATCCACGGTCAGTCACGAGTGGGAGCTGAACCAGTGGGTTCTGGAAGAGGTGTTTTATCCGTGGGGAAGACCAACAATAGATCTCTTTGCCACACAGACCAACAAGAAATGCCGGTCTTATGCAAGCAGACATCACCAACAAGGATCATTGGGAAACGCGCTTTCGATAGCCTGGTCGAGGACATTTGTCTACGCCTTTCCCCCCATTCCACTGATCCCGAGATTGATCAAGAAGATCAAAGTGGAACCATGCAGGATGATCCTAATAGCCACTGCTTGGCCGAGACAGTTCTGGTACACGGAGCTCCATCTGCCATCGCTAGCTCCTCCTCTTCCCTTGAGGGCTATTCCAGATCTCCTCACAATGTCCGAAGGACAGGTTTGGCATCTAGATCCACAGTCGTTGCACCTGACAGCATGGCTCCTGAGCAGCGAGAATTTATGAATCTCCCCATCTCAAACGAAATTAAGGAAGTCCTCTCCCAGGCGAGAGCTCCTACCACAAACAGGACTTACCGCTTACAATGGAAGAGATTTTGTATTTGGTGCAGGAGACAGAAAGTTGACCCCTTTACTTCAAAGCCTCATCAGCGTCTACCTTATCTCTTGTCCCTGGCTAAGTCGGGGCTGGCCCATTCTTCTATAAAGGTTCATTTGGCAGCCATTTCAAGATACAGACGGTCTGAGTCAGGTCCTTCGTTGTGGTCTACCAAGAATTGTGAAACAATTTTTAAAAGGCTTGTTCCGGGTCTATCCACCAGTTAGGCCTCCCTCCGCCTCCTACCTGGCACCTAAATCTAGTCCTCACTCAACTCATGAAAAGCCCATTTGAACCAATTCACTGTTCAAACATGAAGTTCCTTTCATGGAAATTGGCTCTCCTCCTTGCCCTCACATCGGCAAGACGTATTGGAGAATTGCAGGCTCTCACAATCCAAGAACCTTTTCTGCAATTTAAAAGAAACACCGTTATTTTGAGAACTAACCCATGGTTCATACCCAAGGTACCTCCACTTCAACGAGCCGGTTATTCTGAAGGCGTTCTTTCCTCACCCAGCTACTCCAGCGGAGAAGTCGCTACATTCTCTGGATGTTCAACGATGTTTAAAATTCTATTTGGATCATACCAAGGGATTTCGGAAATCCTCCCAATTGTTTGTTGCCTTTGGGGGTCCAAGCAAGGGTCTCCCGCTGTCAAAACAAGGGATTGCAAGATGGATTACAAGTGCCATTCTGTAGTAGGGGATCTCTGTGTATAGTCATATTCTCTTCCAGGGGATCCTCATCAATAGTCATAAGCATTAGAATATTCCCGCCCATGCGCGGGACCCCGGAAACAATATATTATATGTGCCCCACATATATATAGACATATATATATATATATATATATATATATATATATATATATATATATATATATATATATAAATAAGCAATTGCAGCCAAATAAAACAATAGAGCTGGAATATGCAGTGAAGAATTTCCACAATACAGTGTATTTTGCATTAGAAACATGAAACAACACCAATGCTTGTTTAGAAACTGTTTTAATGCTTAGAAAACAGTAGAAATTCTCATAACACACTGTAAGCATATACAGCTCCCAGGCTGCATTGCAAAATCCCAGTCTAAAAAGACTGAAAAGCTAACCTGTAGCTGAATGTACTAAAACTGACGCTGTGCCTTTAAGGCACCTCAGCCCCTAGCTTCCCATCATGCCTCAGGGGTTACAGTTAGGTCAGTTGTTCTTTCCGGCTCCTTCAGGAAGGACCCTGGATACTCAGCTCCACATTTTTCTGCCTTTTTCAGTCAGAAAATCTTCAAAAGAACAATTTTTTGATTTACTTTGACTTTTCACAGCAGAGTCAAGTAAATAACTGCTTAGCAGTCAATTTTTTGTGAGGTTTTCCTTTCAGGATGCCCTCATTATTTGATGATTGCCCTTCTTGTGGCCACAAGAAGGCAAAAACGGACTCTCATGAGGTCTGTATTTTATGCTTGCCAGAGGATCATGATCCTAAAGACTGTTCTCATTGTAAAAATCTGTCTGACAGAACTCTTAAAGACAGAGAGAGGAACAGGCTCTATGGTCTGGCCCAGAGATCCATGAGAGGAAGATCTGCAGAGAGGAAGAGTTCAAAGAGACCCAGAACTCCCTCCAAAGGCAAGTCAGAGCGTCCATCAACCTCAGCACCGGGCTCGGCGCTGAAAAAACGACATCTGATGGACAGTTCGAGAGAAAAAGCTCCGTCGACGTCGAGATCGGCGTCGATGAGGAAATCGTCGTTGAAAAAAGGTTCGCCGTCGTCGAAGAAAGCTCCGCCGTCTTCAACTAGGCGACGATCGGCGTCGAGAGAAGCCACGAGATCGCCGTCGACGAGAGGTTCGACGTCAAGACATAAGTCAACTCCGCCGCCGTCAACCAGGCGACGGTCGGCGTCGAGAGACAGATCACACTCGCCGTCGTCTCGACGTCGACAGGCTTCGAAGAGTGTGACACCTCCGCCGACGTCTCCACGGAGGCGCTCGGCGTCGAGGAGCAAGAGCCCCCTCGGACGATCGTCGTCGAGGAAGGGATCATCGAAGGCACGTCGGCGCTCGTCGTCGAGGATGTCCGATCCTCCGCCGTCGCCACATGCCAGGTCGATGACATCTCCGTCGCCGACAGATCAACGTCGGCCGACGTCGAGAGCTCCGTCGACGGCAGGGCTATGCCGTTCGACGTCGAGACCTCCGTCGACGGCAGGACAACGCCGTTCGGCGTCGAGGGAGAAGACTCCGCCGTCGGTGCATCATCGCCGATCGACGTCGAGGGACCGCAGATCATCGTCAAAGCATTCAATCACCCCGTCGACGCCGCAGAGGCGTTCGACGTCGAGGGAAAGGCTTTTGAGACGTCCTCCAATGAGACGGAGATCTCCTTCGGTGCCTTCGACAGTCCTAGTGACACAATCTGCTTCACTCCATTCCTCCTCAAGTGCCTCGGGTTCAACGGGGTCATCTTCTAGGAGTAGGAGTCCGGTTCAGAAGAATCCCCAGCGGGGTTACACTTCACATATAAGACTCTCGCCAAGATGGTATGCTCCTTTGAGTAATTGGAAGGATTCTAAGGCACCAGAGAGACTTCAAAGGTACTTGAGTCCAGTCCACGGGTCTCCTCTTCAGCAAGCAGAAGAGGCAGATGGACAGAGTCCTGCCATTCACCGATCACGCTCACGAGAGAGAAGAGCGGACAGGTCGCATGCCCCTAGGGTCTCCCGATCGCCAAGGAGGGAGCAACCCAAATCTCGAACACCGAGAAAGGAGGTACGGACTGAGAGATCGAGATCTCCAGTACATCAGAGGGTATCACGTTCCCCTCGAAGGGAGGAACGACCTAGGAGATCACCGGTGAGGAAGGAGCATTTTCACCACAGGAGAAGAAGAACTCCATCATCCTCCCCTCCATCTTCGCCTAGATCTTCTAAAGGGGACTACTCTCCGACGCTGGCAGACAGCCCTCGTTCAAGAGCTTCCCCTCTTGACGACGTCAACACGTATCTGGACGTTTTGCAAAGGGGTGCTCACAAGCTGAATATAGAAATGACCACTCCAGAGGTGTCCACTACTGTGATTTTTGAGACTCTTCATCACAAATCATATACACGGCCGTTGCTCCCATTAGTTCCAGGAATAATGGACCCAATCAAAGAGGTTTTCCTCACGCCAGCAACGATCAGGGCAGTACCGGCACGTATCCAGAAAAAATATAGGCCGGCTGACTCAGATCCTATCTTTGTTAAAGGTGAGCCTGCGGCGGACTCAGTTATTGTAGCCTCAGCTAGGAAGAATCACACAGTCGCTCCTTCTTCATCACTTCCTCCTGACAAAGACAGCAAGACGCAAGATTCTTGGGGACGCAAGGTATGCAGCACAGCAGCTTCATCCCTGAAAGTCTCTAGTGCATCAGCCCTTCTGGGAAGGTACGATAGAGCCCTATGGGACTCCATGGAGCGATTCAAAGGGAAATTGCCCAAGGAGGACCAGAAGGACTTTGAGGAGACCGTGACGGAGGGCTGTTTGGTGGCAAACCAAATGATTAGTTCATCAGCAGATAACGCCCTTCTAGCTGGACATAACTACTCACATGGGATATGTGCGAGGAGATCCTCTTGGCTGCGTTTAACTGGGCTCAAACCAGATGCCCAGCAGCGCATCCTCAATCTGCCTTTTTCCGTATCTTCACTCTTCGGGGAGCATGCCGATCAGGAAATGGCCCGTATGAAGACTGAGTTAGACACAGTAAAGGCAGTAGGTCTGGAAAAACAGAAAGCACCGTTCAAACGACGCTTCAAGACCAACAAGAACCGGGGAAGCCAACAGAGGGTTCAAACCCCTCAATGGTCTCAAAACAAGCCGCAAGGAAAGCCACAATACAGAGGAGGAAGGTCAAGCAGAGGTAGAGGCGGACATCATCAGTCCTCTACCACACCTAGAGGAGGCAAGGCCTGAGCAGTGGCTTCCTCTGACGCCGTTACCCACTCCAGTGGGAGGAAGTGCTGCACAACATCTGGCAGAGTGGGTCAGCATCACGAAAGATCGGTGGGTGCTGAATATACTGCGCAATGGATATGCGCTACGTTTCAGGAAGAAACCACAACCGGCTCCTCCAAAAAAGTGTCGCTCGTACCAACTAGAGCTCCTCAAAAAGGAAGTGAGCGCCCTCTTAAAGAAAAACGCAATCGAAGAGGTACCCCTATCCCAAAGGGGGAAAGGAGTGTACTCAAGATATTTCCTTGTCCCCAAAAAAGACCAAGAAGGCAAATTCAGACCAATTTTGGATCTTCGACTCCTCAACAAAGTGGTGGTCAAAGAGAAGTTTCGCATGTTGGCACTCCACCAAATATGTCCTCATCTACAGATCGGAGATTGGATGTGTTCGGTGGATTTACAAGACGCGTACTTCCACATTCCTATTACACCAGGTCATCGAAAGTACTTGAGGTTCCTGGTAGGGTCCAAGCATTACCAGTTCAAAGTGCTTCCTTTCGGACTCAAATCCGCACCAAGGGTCTTCACCAAGTGCATGGCAGTGGTAGCGGCGTGTCTACACAAAAAAGGTCTCTTTGTGTACCCATATCTAGACGACTGGCTCCTGAAGAGTCCGTCCCCTCGTCAAGCCACCAAAGACTGTCACCTGTGTCTCCAACAACTACACAGGCTCGGCCTCCACGTGAACACAGAAAAATCAGTCCTGCAGCCCACGCAAACTATCCACTATCTGGGTGCAGTTCTAGACACAAAGTTAGGAAGAGCGTTTCCTTCGCAGGAGAGACTGTCTTCCATGGGACAAAAATGCAAAAAGTTACTTCAGTTTCCTCGTCCAAAGGTGCGAGAAGTAGCGTCTCTTTTGGGCTCCATGGCGTCCTGCATCTTCCTAATACCGAACGCCAGGTTGAGGATGCGGCCTCTACAAGAGTCTGTGGAGGATCAGTGGGACCAAGCGACGGGAGATTGGGAGGACCGAATCATCCTGTCTCAATCAGCACTGACCTCAATAAAGTGGTGGACTCGCCCTCGGAATGTCCTGCAGGGAGTCCCTTTTCAGCAACCTCTTCCTTCGCTGTCTGTGGTAACGGACGCATCTCTAGAAGGCTGGGGTGCTCACATGGGTCATCTTCAGATTCAGGGTCGCTGGTCGACCAACCTTCAGACATACCACATCAACATGCTGGAGCTTCGAGCAGTTCATCTGGCGCTCAAAGCGTTCTTTCCAGCAATATCAACGGACAAAATCCTGGTTCAGACGGACAACACTACAACTATGTTCTATCTGAACAAGCAGGGAGGAACTCGATCTCGCCCTCTGTCTCTGGAGGCCCAGACAATCTGGCACTGGCTTCTGGCTCGGGGACTGTCGGTGGTGGCAGTGCACCTTCCAGGCGAGCTAAACACAAAAGCGGACGCACTCAGCAGGCACTTCGAAGATCAACCAGACTGGGTGCTACACGACGAAGTAGTCGAAGAACTCTTCCGTTGCTGGGGTCGTCCAGACATAGACTTATTTGCGGACGACGAAAACGCCAAATGCCACGCCTTCGCGTCCAGGTTCCACCGGCCAGGGACGCAAGGGAACGCTCTCCTGCTGGAGTGGACAGGAATGTTCGCTTATGCTTTTCCCCCTCTGGCACTGATTCCGAAGGTGGTGGCCAAGCTCATCAGATCGAGCATGGACATGATCCTAATTGCTCCGGATTGGCCGCGACAATGGTGGTATCCAGACCTGTTACATCTGTCGCTGTGTCCACACAGACGTCTTCCGTGCAGGCCAGACCTGCTGAGCAAGATGAACGGGAGGATCCTGCATCCCAACCTCCCGTCGCTGAACCTGACTGCATGGCTCCTGAGGTCTTGCAATATGGACACTTAAATCTGCCTCCGGAATGTATGAATATTTTAAGAGAGGCAAAGAGACCTTCCACAAGGGCGTCTTATGCGTTCAAGTGGAAACGTTTTTTCATTTGGTGTAAGGACCATGGCTTTGATCCCACCAAAGGACAAGAAGAGGTAGTTCTTCCATACCTCCTATACTTAGCGACATCAGGGTTGAAATACGCTTCTATTAGGGTTCATCTATCCGCCATAGTAGCGTACAGAAAATCACCTGCACAAACATCGTTTTTTCAAGTCCCAGTGGTGAAAGATTTCCTTCAGGGATTAAAGAAGGTCTATCCCCCTGTGAGAAATCCTTCTCCTCCCTGGGAGTTGAACCTGGTTCTCTCCAGGCTGATGTCTACACCGTTTGAGCCTATACACAAGGCCTCCTTGCAGCATCTCACTTGGAAGGCGGCCTTCTTGGTGGCAATAACCTCTGCGCGCAGGGTTAGCGAGATACAGGCACTCTGCACCAAGGAACCTTACACTGTGTTTCACCACAACAGAGTAGTAATGAGGGCTCACCCATCTTTTCTTACAAAGGTGGTATCGGATTTTCATATAAATCAAACGATTACCCTTCCTTCGTTCTTTCCTAACCCATCGACCCCAGCTGAGAGGTCGTTGCACTCGTTAGATCTTAAACGGGTGCTAAAGTTTTACCTAGAAAAAACTAAGGACACCAGAAAGACAGACCAACTCTTTGTCAATTATGGTGCTATGAGGACCGGGTTTGCAGCAGCCAAAAGATCCATCTCCAGATGGATTGTCTCTTGTATCAAACTAGCATACCAGCTGGCTGGCAAACCTTTGTTGCAATCACCCAAAGCTCATTCCACTAGAGGGAAAGCAGCCACAATAGCTTTTTTGCATGACATTCCTATGTCAGAAATATGCAAGGCTGCGACATGGAAATCAGTCCATACCTTTACAAGGCATTATTGCCTAGAGTCTGATTCCAGAGCGGATTCTCAAGTAGGGCAAGCCTCCTTGAGAAACCTATTTGGGTAAAATAAGGCCTATTTTTGGGCCTACGGATATGATTATCTGTTGATTCCTTTGCCCGCAGGGATGAGGTGAGGCTCGCTACTCTATTCTAATGCTTATGACTATTGATGAGGATCCCCTGGAAGAGAAGGATTAGTTACTTACCTGTAATCCTAGTTCTCTTCCAGGGGTATCCTCATCAAAGTCATAAGCAACCCTCCCGCCTCCCCGGGCAAAGGACTTTGTTTATTACATAGGAGATGGTTTTTAACCTGTTATTACCATGGTTTGGTTTTCAGTCTCCGAAAAGAACAACTGACCTAACTGTAACCCCTGAGGCATGATGGGAAGCTAGGGGCTGAGGTGCCTTAAAGGCACAGCGTCAGTTTTAGTACATTCAGCTACAGGTTAGCTTTTCAGTCTTTTTAGACTGGGATTTTGCAATGCAGCCTGGGAGCTGTATATGCTTACAGTGTGTTATGAGAATTTCTACTGTTTTCTAAGCATTAAAACAGTTTCTAAACAAGCATTGGTGTTGTTTCTCATGTTTCTAATGCAAAATACACTGTATTGTGGAAATTCTTCACTGCATATTCCAGCTCTATTGTTTTATTTGGCTGCAATTGCTTATTTTTATATATATATATATATATATATATATATATATATATATATATATATTTATATATATATGTCTATATATATGTGGGGCACATATAATATATTGTTTCCGGGGTCCCGCGCATGGGCGGGAATATTCTAATGCTTATGACTTTGATGAGGATACCCCTGGAAGAGAACTAGGATTACAGGTAAGTAACTAATCCATCTAGTGAATAGTCCTGCTCATGAGCGTGGACCCCGGAGCAATCAAAAATAATCTCTTAAGCTGTCTAAAAATGCAGTCCTGCAAAGACACTTAAGAGAGAATTTAAAGACATATAATGCAGCCTATATCCACAGTATACACTGTCCAGTACTTCAGCTAGACATTCCACATTCCACCAAAAACCACAACCAGCACAGCTTGCCAAGTTTTCTTCACAGAGAAAAACTTCCCCTTTTACCAGTAAAACCTCAGGAATGATAGAGAGGAAGGGGAGGTCAGACAAGCCCCATAGGCTGCTATTATGTGGCTCAAAAAGGGATACCGTGCCTTTAAGAAAACTTTCTCAGTATCCCAGAATGCCCTGCAGGTCCCATTTACTTTCAGTTCTTTTTTCCGGCTCCTGCTAGCAGCACCCTAGAGCATTGAGCTCTCCCTTTTTTGGGTTTAATATAGAATGTTTTGCACTTTTATAGTGTATGAGTGTTTACACTCGACGTGTTTTGGTGCCCTCTTCCTCTTCTAGTGTTCTGAGCAGTTCTTTTATCAAAAATGCCTGCATTATTTGATAAATGCCCGGAGTGCTCGAGGAAGAAGGCCAAGTCGTACCCACACTCTGTGTGTATCCTGTGCCTCCCTTCTACTCATCTCCCTGAGAAGTGTGAGGTTTTCCAGACCTTCTCCTCCAGGACCCTGAGAGACGGGAGTCTGGGAGAGGAGTTGGCCTAACGGCTAGGGCGCTCGACCTCGGACCTTGGGATCTGGGTTCGAGTCTCGGTAACGAACCAAAACCTCCTGTGATTCTGGGCAAATCACTTAATCTCCCCGTGCCTAAAATGAATGTGTGTCCGTCCTCATGTAACGTAACTGGTGCTATGTAAAGCGCTCTGATACCTGATTCGGTTCGGGTCTAGTTCGCGCTATATAAAACTCTGCAAAAAGAAGGAAGATCAGGCTCCAAGGACTGGAAAAAGGAAGGCTGCAGAGTCAAGGTGGGTCTAGGCAGGCTGGATCTGCTTCCTCTGCCCATGCTGAGGCCTCTGGGGGGCTCCCCAGCGTCAAGAAGGCCAGAAAGCATCGCCGTTCTCCGTCGACGTCGATACCATCGACGACGGCGTCGAGAGGCATGACGGCGGTCTGCTCCCCGTCTCCCCAGGGCTCTGGTTCGAGGCGGCGTCGATGTTCGGCGTCGAGGGGATTGAAGAGACCGCCGTCGAGGTCGCCGCCGAAGACATCGTCGACGTCATCATTGGCGTCGTCGTCGTGAGGATTCGAGACTGCGTCGGCGCTCGCCGTCGAGGCGACACCGCCCTTCGCCCTCGCGTCGACTCGACGATCAGCGTTGAGAAGGAGGCGTTCGACGTCAAGGCGCAGATCTTCAGTGTCGAATTCGGCGAAGCCCGCCGTCGAGGCATGGGTCGTCGACGCCGAGACGGCCTTCCTCTGCGTCGAGGAGGTGTTCTTCGACGCCGAAGAGGCGCACTGTGCCTAAGAAGAAGAGATCATCCTCCAGGAGGCGTTCTGGAGCCAGAAGCCCTTCCAGATCCTCAGGGGCAAGACGGCGACGTCGGTCACCGACAGGGGGCGCTGCCTCTCGATCGCCTACACCGAGGAAGAAGATGAGGGAGTCACCGGACTCGGTGTACTCTGTGGTGTACTCTCCTTCCAAGCCGAAGTCACCTACTCCTCCTCCTCCACTGCCGAAGGAGCCGCCTCCGTGCACTCCTCCGCCACCACCTCATCCTGTGCCTCCGCACGCACCGCCACGGCCTCAGAGGTCGGTCTCCTTGACGCACTTCCCTACGCCGCCTAAGGGGGCACCTCGGCCGAGGTCCCCGGTCAGGCCACCCCCGCAGGTTCCGCCGCAAGCACCCGCGGACCATCCAAAGAATAGAAGGCCCAGATCTCGCTCCGGACGGAGAGGAAGATCAAGGAGTCGCCAGCGCTCCTCGACGAGATCAAGACGACACCGTAAGAAGGGTCGGTCTAAGTACAGCACTGATTCGTCCAGCGCAAGGGATTATTCCCCAACACTATCAGAATCCCCTCGGACGAGGGTATCCCCTGTGGACGACGTGGTCTCCTTTCAGGAAGTCTTGCTGAGGGGTGCGGCCAAGCTGGGCATCCAACTGACTGTGCCCATTCGACGACCTCCGTAATCTTTGAAACTCTCCACAAGAAACACCTTTCGAGGGCTCTGTTGCCCTTGGTGCCTGGCTTAGTGGAGTCCGCCATGGAACTCTTCCTCACTCCGGCGGTTACGAAAGCAGCCCCCTCCAGACTACTTAAGAAGTACAAAGCTCCTGAGGCGGACTCGGCTTTCTTCCGATTGGATCCAACCCCAGATTCTGTGATTGTGACTGCGGCGAGGAAGCAACACGCCACCACCCCGTCCTCCAATGTGCCTCTGAACAAGGAGAGTCGCTGGTTGGATTCAGCAGGCAGGAAGGTGTGCGGGACGGCCGCTACCTCTATGAAGGCTGCCAGTGCATCGGCACTGTTGGGGTGCTATGATCGGGCACTGTGGGAGTCCCTCCAGCAGTTTGCCGACCTCCTCCCATGGGAAAAGAAGGAGGATTTCATGGAGATCCTGAATGAGGGATTGCTGGTTTCCAACCAGCTGATCAGCGCAGCTGCAGACTCGTCCCTCCTGGCAGCCATCGGGTACTGCCATGGAGTTAATCAGAGGCGCCACGCTAGGCTCAGATTGACGTCACTGAAGCCTGAGGCCCAGCAGAGGGTTGCCAACCTGCCCTTCTCGGGCGAGACCCTATTCGGGAAACACGCCGACGATGAGTTGGCCCGCATGAAGGCGGAGGCCGAGACTCTCACGGCTGTGGGCTTGGTGAAGCCCAAGGACCAGAAGAAGAACTAACGCCCGTTCCAGAGACGGTACGGGGCGCAGGGCAGAGGGCGAGGTCAACAGTCTGGACAGCAGCAACAGCAGCATCAGTTCCAGATGAAGCCCTTCCAGAAACGTCAGAGAGGCAGGGGTGGACAGCAGTCTGCCGCCGCGACCAAAGGCCCGGCCGGGTCTAGGCCCTGAGCGATTACTTCCCCGTCATCCGTTACCCGCTCCGGTGTTGGGAAGCGTTCAATATTTTCTGGCAGAGTGGAGAAAAATTACTCGGGACAAGTGGGTGCTGAATATTGTTTGCAATGGATACAGTCTTCGGTTCATCAGCCCGCCTCCAGCAATTCCACCGTTTTGCTCGCAGTTTCACCTGCTCGAGCTCCAGGCGGAGGCCGATACCCTGTTAAGGAAAAGGGCGATAGAAGACGTCCCTCTGTTCTAAAGGGGAAGAGGTCTGTACTCACGGTTCTTTCTAGTCCGCAAAAAGGACAAGAACGAATTCAGGCCTATTCTGGATTTGAGACAAGCAAACAAGTGGATTCGCAGAGAAAAGTTTTGCATGCTGTCCTTACACCAGATTTACCCTCAACTGCAAAGGGGAGACTGTGCGCGATAGACCTGCAAGATGCTTACTTCCACGTGCCCATCGCACAGAAACACCGGAAGTTCCTGCGATTCCAAGTCGGCGCCAATCACTATCAATACACAATGTTGCCGTTCGGGCTGAAGTAAGCGCCCAGGACCTTTTAATGCATGGCAGTGGTAGCGGCACACCTGAGAAAGAACAAGGTGTTTGTCTACCCGCACCTGGACGATTGGTTGATCAAGGCATCCTCCTTCGCGGAAGCACAAGCGCACTTCCAGAAGACGTCCGTTCTCTTGAACAAGCTGGGGTTGCACATCAACATGTCCAAGTCTGTCCCGACTCCGGTCCAATGCCTGCAGTACTTGGAAGCATCCATCATTACGCTGTCTGCAAGCGTGTCTCCTTCGGAGGAAAGACGTTTATCACTCCTTCGGAAGGCTCAGGATCTTATGACCGCTCCATATACGACAGCGAGGACGGTGTCTTCTCTACTGGGGTCGATGGCCTCCTGTATCTTCCTCACGCCACACGCGCGGCTACACATGAGACCGCTGCAGGAGTGTCTGGAGGATCAATGGGACCAGAGGAGAGGAAACTGGGACGACAAGATAAGACTGTCTCTGCATGCTCTACAGTCTCTGAAATGGTGGTGTTCGGCGGAGAATCTCCTCAAGGGGGTTCTCTTCCACAAGGACATTCCCACTCAGACCATCGTGACGGATGCCTCTCTCCACGGCTGGGGAGCGCATTCTGGAGAGTTACAGATACAAGGGACGTGGTCCCCGACGGAGTCCACGTATCATATCAATTTCCTGGAACTCAGAGCGGTTCACTTGGCACTGAAGGCCTTTTATCTGTCCTTCCAGACCAACTCTCTGCTTGTACAGACGGACAATACAACCACGATGTATTACCTTAACAAGCAGGGGGCTCGAGATCGCGCACCCTGTCGCAGGAGGCGCAGGCGATCTGGCACTGGCTTCTTGCCAAAGGACTGACGATAACGGCTACTCATCTGCCAGGTGTGCAGAATGTTCAGGCGGTCGCACTGAGCAGGCTGATCCAGGAAAACCACGAATGTGTCATAAACGACGAAGTACTCGGAGAAGTCTTCGACAGGTGGGGCACTCCAGACGTGGATCTGTTCGCCACTGCCGAAAGCAGCAAATGCCGAAACTTCGCATCCAGGTACTTCCAGCAGGGAACGCTGGGGAATGCCCTATGGATCGACTGGTCGAACAGCTTTCTGTACGCTTTTCCACCCATTCCCCTGATTCTGGCGGTGCTCGTCAAACTAGCCCAGTCCAGGGCGCGGATGATCTTGATCGCCCCGGAATGGCCCAGGCAGTGGTGGTTCACGGACCTGCTTCACCGGCCTCTCCTTCCTCACATTCGGCTGCCGTGCCGGCAGGACCTTCTCACGAAGTTCGGGGGGCAGATGGTGCACCCCAACCTCTCGTCTTTGAGTTTTTCGGCATGGCTCCTGAGATAGTGCAATATGGCCTTTTGAATCTCCCTGCAGATTGTATGGACATACTGAAGGAAGCCAAGAGACCTTCCACTAGGACATCTTATGCGTACAAGTGGAAGAGATTTTGCATCTGGTGCAAGTCCAAGAACTATGATCCCACGACATATAAGGAAGATGTCATCCTTCCATACATTTTACATTTGGCGCAGGCTGGCCTTAACTGTCATTCGATTAAGGTTCATCTCGCCGCGCTTACTGCCTACAGGAAATACCCTTCACAGACCTCCTTCTTCCAAATCCCTGTGATCAAAGATTTTTTGGAAGGCTTGAAGAAAGTGTTTCCTCCTGTCCGGCATCCTTCGCCTTCATGGGAATTGAATGTGGTGCTGTCCAGATTGATGAAGGAACCTTTTGAACCTATTCATAAGGCTTCGCTGCAGCACCTGTCATGGAAGGCGGCGTTCCTCGTGGCCATTACATCGTCCCGCAGGGTGAGTGAAATTCAGGCGTTGTGTTGCCAAGACCCTTACACTGTATTTCATGCTGCTAAGGTTAATATGCGTACTCATCCTAAATTTCTTCCTAAGGTTATTTCTGATTTCCATGTTAACCAGATCATAACTTTACCTACGTTTTTTCAGAATCCTTCCTCTCCAGCGGCAAGGTCTCTACATTCCCTGGATGTCAGGAGGGTGTTGAAATTTTTTCTGGATAAAACCAAGGATATTCGTAGGTCGGACCAATTGTTTATCAACTATGGGTCAGTCAGGACAGATCTTGCTACCTCTAAACAGTCCATTTCGAGGTGGATTGTGTCCTGTATTCAATTGTGTTATCAAAAGGCTAATAAGACCTTAGGGGGTAAACCTAAGGCTCATTCCACCAGGGGCAAAGCTGCCACGACTGCTTTGCTACGAAATGTTCCCATTACAGAAATCTGCAGGGCCGCCACTTGGAAGTCGGTCCATACCTTTGCTAAGCATTACTGTCTGGACTCTGATGCCAGGGCAGATGCTCAGGTTGGGCAGGCTTCGCTGCGAAATCTTTTCGCACAGTAGTGGTGTTGTACTCTTTCTCTCCACCGCCGCTTTTGTGTGGAGATGGGCTTGCCATTCTATTCACTAGATTATGATTATACACAGAGGTCCCCTACTACAGAAGGAGTAGTTTCTGTCCTGTAACTCCAGTTCTGTAGTAGGGGTATCTCTGTTATAGTCATAAGCGCCCGCCCTCCTCCCCGGTGGAGACAAATGTTTGTTCGGAATGCTACAGGTCTGGCGTTATACGCCTTCAAAAAGAACTGAAAGTAAATGGGACCTGCAGGGCATTATGGGATCCTGAGAAAGTTCTAGAAAGTTTTCTCAAAGGCACGGTACACCTTTTTAAGCCACATAATAGCAGCCTATGGGGCTTGTCTGTCCTCACCTTCCTCTCTATCATTCCTGAGGCTTTACTGGTAAAAGGGGAAGTTTTTCTCTGTGAAGAAAACTTGGCAAGCTGTGCTGGTTGTGGTTTTTGGTGGAATGTGGAATGTCTAGCTGAAGTACTGGACAGTGTAGCCTGTGGATATAGGCCACATTATATGTCTTTAAATTCTCTCTTAAGTGTCTTTGCAGGACTGCATTTTTAGACAGCTTAAGAGATTATTTTAGATTGCTCCGGGGTCCACGCTCATGAGTGGGACTATTCACTAGATTATGACTATAACAGAGATACCCCTACTACAGAACTGGAGTTACAGGACAGAAACTACTCCTTCTACATTGCCATACTGCAGCAGGTAAACTGCTGACTGGCAGGGTTCGGGCACATTCCACAAGATCATTGGCATCTTCAACAACCCTCTTCGCGGGGGTGCAGGTTAAAGATATTTGCAGAGCTGCTACCTGGAGCAGCGTCCACACCTTTACTAAGCATTACTGTTTGGAATCCTTACAGCAAGAGGATGCGGCAGTGGGCCTGTGGAACCTATTCCAATAATTGGTGAGCTTTTCTTTTCTATCCCACCTTCCGGTATTTTGCACATTTTGTATCTTTATGTCATGTTGGCTATTGCAATGTTTTTGTGACACAAAATGTGTTTTTTATTGCTAACTGCTTGCTACTCTGTTAAAAAAGCATGGGAATATATGAAAGTTCCAATACTGGGGCAAGAAAACAAGTTACTTACCTGTAACTTTGGTTCCCCAGTATTGGTAACTTTCATAGATTCCCATGCACCCACCCACCTCCCCGGGGAAAGCTCAGCCTTCAGCAGATATGGTGACTGTTACACAACGGCTACGAAAATCTGAGGCTCTGAGGTTCCTTCATGAGGGTTCTATGGGGTGAGGCTCTTCTGATTGGCTGATGCCTAAGTTTCGTCTCTTTTACAAAAAGAGGCAGATATGCTACAAAAGGGGATGAGGCCTAGGCCTTTTTTCTTTCTCTTTTGTTTCTAATGCTATGTTATTTTTGTTACCGAGACTCCCATTCCGACGACGGGGAATGATAGAAAAGCATGGGAATCTACGAAAGTTACCAATACTGGGGAACCAAAGTTACAGGTAAGTAACTTGTTTTCTTCCTCATACGCAAGCCGGATTCAGGTCTGGGATGGGCACTCTGACGAACATTTCTGCTGTAACCCTCCTGGCCAACCAAGTCCTCGTAAAATCAAGGCCACTTTATGCATGTTTCATCGACCTCAAAGCGTCCTTAGACAAGGTCTCAAGAGCCAAGCTCTTGGGCAAAAATGTACAACTGGGGGGTCCCAGCTAAGTTTCTGGAGGCCACAATCAACCTGTACTATAAGACATGGGTCCCGATCAGGAAAGGAGACGGGCGCAGCATTACTAAGAAGATCCAAACACTCCACGGTCTAAAACAAGGGTGTGTGCTGGCACCCTGCCTCTTCGACATTTACACCGCTGATCTGGATGTGCACCTTCGGTCAATTCAATCTGACCCTCCGAAACTTGGCACAATACCCATCCACAGCCTTCAATATGCGGATGACATTGTTTTACTAGCGCAAACGCCATTTGGATTGCTTGGTCCAACTTACCATCAATCACCAAAAAACTAAGGTGATTTGCTTTAACAAACACCATAAAGCCGACCGCACATTCACTTGGACCTTGGACAAGCGACCTTTGACCGAGGTGGACTAATACAAATACCTAGGCTTCCAAATTGATTGCAAACTTACCTATAAGACACATCTGCACCAAAGTCGTACGAAATCTAAACCCATACAGTTTGCCTTCAAAATCATAAAAAACAAGCCTCCAGGCGGCGCCACAGGTCACCTATTAAAGGTCATAGCAGCAAAATTCTTGCCCTCCATCTCATACGTCACAGAAATCTTGAACAGCAAGGATGCCACAGGCCAGAGTCGACAGCTTGTCTGCGCTGCATATATCCCTCAGCATTGTCTCCATATAATCCTCTAGACACCCCACATTGGTGGATTCTGGAAGGCCCAAAACGCGTATATTGTTGCGTCTAGACCGTGCTTCAATGTCCTCATTCTTAGCTTGAATGATAGCAAGCAATTTCGTGATATCCGATGTCTTCGCGGCACCCTGTTGTAATCCGTCTTGAGCGTCTGTAATCTGCTGTTCCGCCTCCCCAATATGCGTTGCCTGCTTGTCCAGTTTTGCAGAAAAATTATCCATCCTTCCGTTTGGGGCTTCGATTTTGCCATCTATTGCCTGGAGACTAGCCTGAATAGCCGCCAACGATTTCTCAAGTGTGTAAGGGGCCTGGGATGCTCAATCTAGCTCTGAGTCAGAGCTGATTTGCCGCTCTTTCTCAGTTCATCCTTGAGCTGCGGCTGGTTCTTTTCCAGCTTGCTCATGTTGTACACTCGAGCAGGAGGAGGGGAGGGCACTGTGCAGCTAGAACACAACACCACACGTTACAGCAAGACATGCACTCTCTCACACTATTATCAGATCAGCTTCGGCAATGCCGGTAGATCAGGACACGTAGCTGCACCTTTGTATGTCGCACTGTGTCGTAGCTCCCGGCAGCCAGTATCAATGTGCACCATAAGGGGCTTGGATGATCTTGGGGCCTGCGTGGCAGCACCTCTCAATATTGGGGCATCTGTGCATTTAGTCTACGAACAAGCTCTCTGGCCCAAATAGCAACGCTCCAGATGGCTGCACAATTTCTCCACATCCGCAATAACGCCATCTATCCCCTGCGCCCATGCGCTCGTTATCAAAATGACGGATGGTGGGAAAGCAAATGTCCTCCCTTAATCGGAGACGTATTGGCGCTTACAGCGTATTCTAGAGCCCACTCCTGGGGTTATTCAGCAGTGGATGTCCAGCCCCGAGGCCCGCCAGCTCCCGCACACCATTCAGTCCCCGAAGCCTCCAGCAGCGCTCCCGCCACACCGCCCTGTGTGTAGTTGGTTTTACTCACGCTTCATCTCCTCACAGATGGGCCTCAAGGGGTGCCGGCAAGCGGGAGGGGGGCTCCGACAGTCCCGGGTACTCAAGCGGGCGGACTCCGCAAGCAGACACTGCTTTTTTTTCCTCTCGATCACTGTGCGGCCCAAGCGTGAGGCCGGAGCCGGCTGCTCGCGTACCAGAGCGGCCCGGCCATGTTCCGCGGGCCCTCCGCGCTCTCACTGCAGTAGCCGGTGCGGGCTCACCTTGCCACGATCAATGCTCCTCGCACTGTCCTCCTACCGGTCGCAATCACCTTGATATCGGGCACACTCACGGCTAAGGCGCTCGGAAGACGGCTCTGGCTCGCTCACACAGTCGCCATCTCAGCGAGACCCAGAGCCCGCCACGTTGTTCGTCAGCACCTGCGGATGTAGCTATGCCGGATAAAAACACATTGCCAGCACGCCCAGGCTGCCAGCAGCAAGTCTCCACACGATGTACCGCTGGATGTCACAGTAGAGGCAGGATATTGAAAGGATGATTATCGGCGGCCGACTTAGCCACACTACAGCGCGGCCATCTTGCCGATCGCCAGGCCACGCCCCAATTTCATTTTTATAAACATGGAGTTATTCGCACCATTTCTGAATAGTTGTGGCTCTGCCGTTTTTTGGGGATGAATAGGCAAGCAATCAGCATTGCACAAAAGACCAATTAATGAATACCAAGCAGCACAATAACTGGATCCGGTATGAAGTGTGAATTAACATATTTCCCTTCATTTTATGGAAGATGGTTATCCAAAGGTTTAGCTAAAAAGCTTCCCCACAAGCTGTTATTCCCAAAAATGTCCAATGCCCAAGCGCAACCTCCGGCTTTCCTCCCAACTTTTCAATTATAAATATTTACATTTCAACAGTTTACCCCCCAGCATGTCATTTAACTTATCCCATGGTAAAAGGTTACCATCTTGGGTTAAGTCTCCCTAGTAACGCACATCCACATTCCTTATCGGTAGGGCTAAAAAAAAATTAGACTCCCAAATAGGGGCTAAATAGCAATAATTGTCAAATTTTAACCATCATCTGATTGTATACCACATTTTAGCCAGTGCTTGTAAAATTTTATTTTTTTATTTTGGATCTCCGAAGGTTTTAGCTTAAAAGCGTCCCCACAAGCTGTTAATCCTAAAAATGTCCGGCTTTCCTCCCAACTTTTCAATCGTAAATATTACATGTTGGGAAATTTCCTGAATGGAACTCTATGTACCCTTTAGATATCCTTTGCTATATCCACCCCACTCTCCTCAATCTGGACCGTTGCCTTTATAAGGGAAACCACAAAAGCCTTTAGGTTGTTATCTTCGTTGCCCTCTGGGACATTCAAGTTATTCCTTCTTGAGTTATTTTCCAGCTTCTCCTGCAGTTATCGCTGTTCCCGCTGTAGCGCTTGTAATTCCGTCTTGCTGTTACTCAAATTCTCTTCAATTCTCCAAAGGTAATCTCAAGTGTTTGCATCCTTATATACAAAAGGTCTATCTTTTATCAAGAGCCTTTCAAAAACTGCGTATTTCACCTTGGTTTGCTTCAGAGACTGCAAAACCTTTCCTGACATCCATCGTGAGTGTAGAGAACATAGTCTCTAAGGAGCTAGCTGGAGCCTCTAAATTTGTGTTTTCCTCTCCTAGCACTATTTAAGGCCATATCCACCGGAGATTAATTCTTAGCTTTATCCTTTTCATGGGGTGGCTCATGAACTTGTGGCCTAGCTTTCCCTCCTATTGCAAACGTATCTGACCTAATATTATTTAAAGCAGCTTCTTAATTAGCCCACTCTGGGTTGAGTGTGCTCCCCTTTGCTGCCATCATTGACAAAACCGCTTGTCCCCCTATCCGCTCTGCAAACCCTATAGCTTGCTGTCTGAGGGTCGCCAACAGAGGTAACACCGTAAAGAAGGATCTTAATGAGGAGTTAATGTTTAATTTACGCTTTATAAACTCAGCCTTTCTTTTTGCTCTCCTTGTTCGCCGCGACCCCTTCCTAGACTATTCCTTACGTCTACACACCGGAGGTCGGGGATAGTCTCCTTTCTCGGTGTGCTCAGATATCTCATAAGCAGTGGGAGTACTCAAACTGCTCAGGGGGTGTTTTCTTTTGTAACCAAACCAGGTTATTTTAACAAACTGATCTCCCAGAGAACTTCCCCAAGACCTACCTGCCTCTTATTTGTTTGGGTGCCTTGCAGGTAGCTTTTTCTTTCTGCCTTTCGTCTGCCAAACACGAGCTCTTCCTGATTTTTTTGTACCTTCGGGCTCTCCACGACTCCTAGAAAATCTACCAGTTCTCCAGGCACTGCAGGAGCAGCACATGTACTGACGCTGCTCCCATTGACCCAGAGGAGACATCCTGCTGCTCTTTCTGAGCTCCAGGGTGACTTCGAGACCGCATGTCCGCACAGCGTTTGTCGTTCCCGCCGCTATGCAGCTCCTCAACCAACAAGGTATACACATCACCACTTATTCATAAGAGAGGGGATGGGTTGAGGGCCTGAAAACTCCAAAAAGTTGGTGGACGCTCGTCGGCGCTCTAGTGGATCCGCCCACAGCTCGGCCGCCATGTTCTCCCGATCAATAACTGATCTGTTGCCTCCAAAAATGTGTGCTTTCAGGTTGAAAGCATAATAGACTACCGTCCGGGAGCGTTTCTAATTTCCAGCATAACGGAGCAGTGAGCCATCGGGCAGGGAAGCCGTGAGGTGAACGGCAGGAACAGCGGGACGCGCTGAGAGCGCGCTGAGAGCACTACAGCCCCCAGCAGCACCAGGGGTGATGCGCTCGTGACGCGAGAAGAGCGCCAGGCGGCGCTGAAAAGGGAGACGCCGCCGGGAGCACCGCGGAGCGTTTCTAATTTCCAGCATAACGGAGCAGTGAGCCATCGGGCAGGGAAGCCGTGAGGTGAACGGCAGGAACAGCGGGACGCGCTGAGAGCGCGCTGAGAGCACTACAGCCCCCAGCAGCACCAGGGGTGACGCGCTCGTGACGCGAGAAGAGCGCCAGGCGGCGCTGAAAAGGGAGACGCCGCCGGGAGCACCGCGGAGCGTTTCTAATTTCCAGCATAACGGAGCAGTGAGCCATCGGGCAGGGAAGCCGTGAGGTGAACGGCAGGAACAGCGGGACGCGCTGAGAGCGCGCTGAGAGCACTACAGCCCCCAGCAGCACCAGGGGTGACGCGCTCGTGACGCGAGAAGAGCGCCAGGCGGCGCTGAAAAGGGAGACGCCGCCGGGAGCACCGCGGAGCGTTTCTAATTTCCAGCATAACGGAGCAGTGAGCCATCGGGCAGGGAAGCCGTGAGGTGAACGGCAGGAACAGCGGGACGCGCTGAGAGCGCGCTGAGAGTACTACAGCCCCCAGCAGCACCAGGGGTGACGCGCTCGTGACGCGAGAAGAGCGCCAGGCGGCGCTGAAAAGGGAGACGCCGCCGGGAGCACCGCGGAGCGTTTCTAATTTCCAGCATAACGGAGCAGTGAGCCATCGGGCAGGGAAGCCGTGAGGTGAACGGCAGGAACAGCGGGACGCGCTGAGAGCACTACAGCCCCCAGCAGCACCACGGGTGACGCGCTCGTGACGCGAGAAGAGCGCCAGGCGGCGCTGAAAAGGGAGACGCCCCCACTCGCCCCGCGAGTCGCGCGCGGGAGAAGCCCGGGACAAGGGCGGGACAGTCTTAGACAGTCCTAGACTGGCCGGGACTGGACTGGGCAACCCCCCTAACATCTGCAACCTAAGCAAGTAAGAGATTTCCCTTGCCTACTAACTTTACTGTGCAGTGTCATCTCGTAAAGCTCCCTGTGAGCTTTTATTGAAACTCACTGATACACGCGCTTTATCCAAGTATCTGGTGTCTACTGGCAAAGCCTATATAATCTCAGGGCAATCAACAAAACAACCTTAATATGTCTAAAAAAAATACTAAAAAACAGCCCTCTGTTAACTCTAAGCCTTTAGTTAACTCTAAGCCCATAGAAAACTACATGCTCCAAGTCATAACCAAAATAAATAAAGACAGAAGAGAATCATTAGGACTAAGTCAGTCGCCTGAGCTACAGCTACTAAGCCCAATCCAAAGTCCTCAACATTCAGGTTCTTTAGTATTTGATGACTCCGCTAACCTAATAGACATTACGGTCCATCCTACTCCAAACTTGGATGATCAGAATAGCCTTATCCAGGATGATGTCGCAAATATAGTGCCACTAGACCAAGGAATAAACATTGAAAATGAACACGAGACTCTGGCGCATAATGTTGATGAATTGCCATCCCCTGAGCAGGAAACTCGACCTTCGAGAAAAAACAGGAAAACTCATCAAAAGCGGATGGGGTTACGCTCAGGTAATAGGAGGAAAAATGCTACTCCGACAGGGAAAAACAAGGCAAAAATCTTAGATGATGGTGACACTAATGTTCTTGATAAAAGCAATCATGATAAAAGCTATAATGAGGATGATTTGCTTCAGAAAATAGCAGACATTATTGATTCTAAAATCCAAACCATCATTAAGCCTTTAATCGCCAAGATTGACAAATTGAACGCGGAGGTAAAAAAGATGAGTGGTCTTCAAGTCAAAGCTGTGGAAGGGGTTGAGACGGTTAATACCTTAGTGACACAAATGGCGAAACCAATCGAATCTAAGGCAAAGAGCTCTATAGAAAAAGAGAGCAGTCCTACGCTCCCAGAAAGTTCAGCCGGGAATGAAACTCATTCTACTAATCGACCCTTGAACACCGCTGTGGTATCAGGACCCAAAGGTAATGTGTCAATAAACTGTCAGGAAATAGATCCCCTCCAATTTATTGAGGAAGCCTCCCCTGTGGTCCTGGTCCTGGCCAATGTTCCCCCGCCAACAGATGCACAATCCGAAACACCAGCATCCTTGTCTAGTAAGGCCCTCCATTGGCTAACAAATAATACGAAAATGGCACCAGGAGGAAAATATCAACTTGCATCCGAGATTAAATCCACTAAGAGGGTGGCGTGGATTGGAAATCGACCGAAAGGATTCAAGGGAGATTGTGTTATAGTGACTTTTTTCCATCCAGGTGTTTTGCCAAATCTCCTAAACCATATCAATCCCCCCCAAAGAAGAGCAGGATCTGTTGTTCCTCTTACGTTAAAATTCTTTTATGGAGAGCAAGAGAATGTGACCTTTCCAAGGACTCCTGGACCTATGTGGAACACTGTGAGAAACAACAGAGGCCAAGGGGTTCCCCTTAATGATTGGGGTATGGTTTTAGGTAATAGATATGAAGCCTTATCAGGGCTAAATGATTGTGATTGACTGGGTAATAGTTTTGAAAACCTCCTAATTCCTGTTGGCACTCATGCGGTCAGGGAAACGGGCACCCGGCCAAATACTGGATTAACTGATGCTTTGATTAATGTAAGCAACATACAGGACGAGTCTGGTAATATGATTAATGCTCACCAGTGTATTGAATGTTCTAAACATACTATTAATAATGATATACTTGAGTCATATGAGATTTTGGCTCCTGAATTGGCTGCTATAGATGATAATGTATGTGAATATGATTCTACCCAGCAACAGTGTGAAGGTCAAACTGATAGTATAGAATCTACCAGTGACAATATCAATATACAACGTACCTTAATGTCCTGGAATGTTGCAGGGTTAAAAAACAAGATTCTATCACAGGATCTGCTAACTTTCCTGGATTCAAAGGATATAATCCTTTTTCAGGAGACTTGGCAGCTAGAACCGGATCCAATTCAGGGATATTTACATTACTTCATTCCAGCCACCCCGAGCTCAAGGGGAAGGGCAAAAGGTGGCTTGGTAACATGGATTAAGCAGAACAATGATTACTCAGTGTTACAAATAGATACCAATAGTTCTGATATATTATTGGTCAAATTACAGCGACCGCCAAGTAGGGACGTCTTTATTTTTAACATCTATTCAAGGGGCCTACCGGGTGGTAAACCCACTAAGGCGGTTGAACTGTTGGATACTCTATTAAATCAACACTGTCTGAATGCCGATATCATTATTGGTGGTGATTTTAATTGTTGTTTTGAACCACTTGATAATCAGGATGTTGACCTCACTATTGAAGAGGACTTCATTTGGGAAATCCCACAGCTTTCCTTGTTACCCATCAAAAGATGGTCTGAGGCTGCATTACAGTTAAAAGTACTATGTGTTGAGTCTGGGCTGAGGGCCACTAACGGAAGAACATTATCAGATAAACAGGGTGCCCCTACTTTCTCTAATGGAATTACTCATAGTCGTATTGATTATATATTGACTTAACAAAGAGAATTGGGGGAATGTTCTTGATATGAGGATTGAGACAAGGGTGGAAAGTGACCACGACCCATTGATTTTAACTTTTAAATTGTTCGATCTGATGACAAATGAGGAAGAGAGGGAAACTGTTCAGATAAACATTTCCAATGATCAAAGACACATCAGATGGGCAATTTGTGCAGCAAATGAGGAAAGCATGACAGCTATAAGGGATTTAACAACCCTGGCCATCCAAGAAGTCCAGGACATAAATGATAAAAATACCCAGATAGCTGAAATTAGCAGGATCCATGATAAATTTTTTAACAAGTTAAAATTGTTTTTTGTAAAGAAAGCTAAGAAGAAGCCACGTAGACCGATAAGAAAGGAGGATCAGTGGTATGACAAGACCTGCAGGACTGCCTATAGGTTCCTGTCAGATGCGGTAAAAACTAGAGATAAAACTAAAATAAGGGAGGCCCGAGTTATGTACAAAAAAGTGCAATTTAGTGCAAAAAGGGATTGGGAGGAAGGCTACTGGAGGGATCTCCTCGAAGCCAGTAGGGAAAGATCTATGACACCCTTCTGGAACATTGTTAAATGGGGAAGGGGGGCCAATAGAGGAGAACCCACAAACCATGTGTTACCAGAAGCCTGGGTATCCCATTTTTCTACTCATTTTGCTGCTGAGGATGAAGGCGATGAGGAACGTCTAGCTTCAGCAGATACTTTTGCGAGCCCCTTAGTCTTCTCCAAAGATGACATCCTAAAAACTCTGAGCTGTATACCTAAAGCCAGAGCCCCGGGCCTAGATTTTATCCCTGCAGATTTGTTTATGCACGACAAGGACCTATGGGCCACCTATATTCAGCTGTTAGCCAACGCTATTGCAAAGGGCTCGCCTATTCCTGAGACCTGGAAAGGAGCCGAGATTATCCCCATCTTTAAAAAGGGGGCATGCTCGGATCCAGGCAACTACAGGCCTATTAGCCTGATTGCATGTATACAAAAAGTTGTGGCAAGGTTACTATTACAGCGAATTCATGGGTGGATAGATGATCATGATATATTATCTCCCCTGCAGGCTGGTTTCCGCAGCCATACCAGCACTATCGATCAAGTTTTTAGATTTGTTTTATTGTATTGGCGTACAGTTTTATTAGGGGGCGGGATGCTTTTTGCAGCTTTTGTTGATTTAAAATCAGCTTTTGATTTAGTCCCCCGCCATAAACTGTGGAATATCCTACATGATCAGAGTATTCCAAAAGAAATTCTGTCTCTATTGATCAGGATGCATGAAAACAGTTTTGCACAAGTACGGTGGAATCAGCAGGGTAGTACCACTGAGAAGTTCCCCATTGCGAGGGGTGTACGCCAAGGATGCGTGCTCGCACCAACACTCTTCTCGTTATACATCAACAGGGTGATCAGTTATTTCGAACATCAGCCCACGGATGCCCCAAGGTTGGCAGGAAGGCTGATCCCCCTGTTGATGTTTGCGGACGATACCTTGCTGATATCAAAGACCCAGCAGGGACTTCAAAAGGCCATTAGGGTGTTTGAAGGATTTTGCATTGATCATGGTCTTGTAATTAATACCAGCAAAACTAAATTTATGGTTATGCACAAGCGGAAACACATTAGAGGTAGAGTTATTATGGATGGGGTCCAGCTCGAGCAGACCCAGGTCTTTAAGTACCTTGGTATCAACTTGTCCTACAATCTAGATTGGAAACAGCATATAAATGAACTAGATACAAAACATGCTCAACTTGCAGGAGTTCTCACAAAGGAGCTTTTTTCATCTTATACCAAACCAATTAGACCTGTCCTAAAAATCTACAACGCTAAGGTCGGAGCAGCTGTTCTTTACGGAGCAGAACTCTGGGGGTCCAGTAATCTTAACAAGTTGACGGTAGCACAGAACAAATTTCTCCGCAACATTACTGGGTTACCAATGTCAACCCCATTGATACCTTTAAAGTATGATCTGGGATCTTATAGCTTTAGGGACATAGCCAGGTATAGAATTGTGGCCTACTGGAGAAGGTTATGGGTAACCCCTGAACTCTTCCAGTATGCCCAAGGCTTCCTGGAGGTGAGAACCCTGGATACTGCTAGTAAGATAGTCTGGTTGAAAGAGGCTAAACTTTTATATAGGGCACTGGGTTTATCCCAATTGTGGGATGATCCCCTAAATAGTGTATTTCCACCGAAAAAGACACTTCGTGAACTTTATTGGAGTATGGTGGAGATTAAGTGCTTTAGGAATCATATTGACCGTTCCTTTACATATGATTATTTGGAGCTCAAGCACTCACCGGCCCTCGAATCCTACTGGGACTGGATCACGGTCCCAGGGGACCGGAAGAGGTACCATCAGTTGAGGGTGGGGACACTTCCATTGAATGCCCTAATAGTGAAATGGAATAAGGTACAAACTCCAAGGTGCCCCTTTTGTCCGGACCATAATGAAAACATCGGACATGTGTTATTTGCCTGCCCTGAATATAGAATACCTAGACGATCATGGCTTAAACCAATTTGCATCCAGTTAGGTTTAAAAACGTCAAACGAGGCTGTCAGGATCTTAAGAACAGATACCTCTCAGCCTGTAGTTATAGCTATGGCAAACTTCCTCCACTGGATGTGGATAATTCGGGCACGCAAAATCTGTTTGGAATAAGTTTAGGATTTTTATTTCATGTCGTACTGTTTGCGTTTATTTGAATTTTTTGATTAGTATATTTTTCTATGTGATAAACTATGCAAACCATATAAGTAGTTGTTACTTTTTCTTTTTCTTTTTCGGTTGGCATTAATGAACTTAGCTGGATATCTTAAGATTATGTAAAGATGTAAATAGGATATTTTAAGATTGTGTAAAGATGTACATAGGACATTTTAAGATTGTGTAATAGTGTAAATAGGATGAGATAGGAAGATGTTTATTACTTTTGTTTATTTATTGTATTAACTCATGTGGATCCTGTATTTCTGTGGGGTGGGGGGGAGGGGTGGGATAAAAAACAACAAATTTTTATTTTGTAAAATGTCTTTGATGATTGAAATATATCGAATAAAGACTAATTAAAGTAAAGTAAGTAAGACCACCGTCTCCCGGGGGCAGTTTTTCACTACAAGGTCTAACATTTTACTGCTGCTCCCCGATGCCCAGCTCATTGTTCTAAATGCAGTAAACTCTCATAAAAAAGATGTTTTTCTTCAATTTATCATGCTCAGCTGATACAATTTTTAGGTCTCGCCTAGTGTTGCTGAGTTCATGCGCTGCTCGCTCGGCGAGACATAGTGTGAGAGAGGTATTACAGAAGGGGACTTTAAGCCCCGCCTATCATTTTCATTGGGTTGCGTCAGCGTTTATGCTAAACCCTGGCTTCACATTGAAAATGATGCTTTTTGGCCGCTGCTCTTTCTCCCTTCCGTCTGGCCCATCATGACTGGGTCGTCTGCCCCACGGCTGTCGTGAAGCAATTTCTGATCTTTATGGGGGCCATCTGTTTCTAATTAGCATGGCCTCGAGCGACCACGCTTGTTCTTTCTCATCTTTCTTTCTGGGCCCTCTTCCTTTCACGGACCTTTATATCCTGTCTCTTCTCATGTCCACTCCCCTTCTTATGTCACACTATCCTCATTTCCTCCCTCTTGCCTTTGCACTCCCCCTGTTATCTTCCTTCGTTGTCCTGCTGCTGATTTTCCTACCATTAGAAATCTCAGCATCCCTTCTTGTCATCCTTCCTCTGTTTCCTACCTTCCGTCTTTCTTTTCTCTCAGCCTTCTCCTCTCTTTGCGCTTTTTCCTCTGCCGGCCCCACATCCCATCCACCGCTTCCCCTTTCCTCTCCCCCTCCCCTCTTCCTCTCTCTCTCTCTCTCTCTCTCTCTCTCTCTCTCTCTCTCCGTCCCTTCTCGAGTGGTGACTCGCCCCCTCAGCCTGCCTGGCTCTGTGCCTCCTCCTGCTCCAGCTCAGTGTGTTCGGGCCTCTCCCTGCTCTGTCGGTATCACCGCTCTGAGCGTGCCTCCTCCCTAGAGCCTAGAGAGATGCGGCGCTGGAAGCCCTGTGCAGCAGGCGGAGGCAGTCCTACCCTTTCCCCCTCCTTGCCCTAGAGAGCCGGGCTCTGGCTGCAGGGGGTGCCGGCAGAGAGTGCAGGAGGGGGCGGGGGTTCAGGTGGGGGTGGCGGTACATGTGGGGTGTGGGTGTAGTACGATGCCGCCTATTGCCCCGGGATACATTTCATAGCTAGAACATTATTTTAACGAAGCATCAATAGTGGTGGGTTTGTTTTCTGACAGCGCCACATGTGTGGGGTATGTTCTGCCCGGAGGGGCGCATGCTCTGGGGCATGGACAGGGTTAACGTTCATTCCAGAAATCTGCATGCATGTGCTGATAACATGGTGAACTGTAGGAGACGTGCAGCGGCTGCATTCCGTGCTATGAAGACGGCATGCATGTGCTGGTAACATCCTGCGTTGAGGCTGCCATGCAGCGCCGCATTCCTAGCTTGGAAGAATGCATACCTCTGCTTCTCTTTCCAGCCATAAGGCCTCTTTGATTGCCCGTATGTTTTGAATACCAGCAGTTCCAGATGCTGCTTGCTTGGGCTTCTTAGCACTGACAGTTGCCTGCATTAGGCAGGGTTTTGGTTGCATGCATAGGTGACTATGGTAAGCTTTCTTCTCCCAGAAAGCTAGGCTGCTTTCAACCAGTAACTCCGATAACAGGACTTGTGCAATGGGATGCAACTATCTACCCCATAAATCCCTTCCAGAGGAATACATTTCTCTTATCGCCCCGTGTATAGGCTCACAGCATCGGAGCAGTACTGTTTGCGGTCACTCACCCTTCAAACTGTTGTGTTGACTTGTTTTCTGCATTTAAGCCGGGCTTTACTGGTTAGTGTGCCACAAGCATTGAGGGAAGAGTGCCTAACCGAGCATCACTTGCACCAACCAGCCATGCATTGGTTTAGGGGTGTCTGGCGAAGCACACTGGACCCCAGAGGTGTTCTCACGATACCTAGTATTTAAACTCATATTTCTAAAAGTAACCACACTGGGATCCTTATTTTTTAACAGACCTGCCCATGCATTGGAACAGGCGTGTCGAGCCAGTTGCCTGGGTTATTGGGCTGTTCAGGTGTAATGCAGATGTTGAGCCGTGCACTTTCGATGTTAGATTGTTCATGGCTATGGGAAGGATCGAGGTTTCCAGCTTTACTACAGAGCAGAGGGCAGCTCGTGTGTTGTGCAGTGGAGCTTAGAATATGCAGTTTAACAGATATAGTATTGTAAATAACAATGCCTTGTATTTATGTTTTAAAACACAAAACATAAATAGAAGGCATTGTCATTTACAATGCCAATAGCTCAAAATCGAGTGAATGCGAGACCTATTGTATTGCAAATGCTTGTTTTCTTTTGCTTTCAGGCACATACAGATGTAAAACAAATGCAAATTCTTTAACACTAATTTATGAATATAACAAACACCCTCAACTTTTCAGATTAGGTCAAAGGCTTAGGAGCTTTTCAGACAAACTTCCTCTGCAAAAAAAACAAAAAAACAAAAACAAGCATTGGCATAGCCAATATGTCTTGCCTTTACCGTATGTGTTTAGTTATGCAGCACAATAGCCTTGGTCCAACAACATCAACTGTTGCATGGCTAAACATTTATAAGGTCCCAAAGGCAAGACCTATTGGCTATGCCAATGCTTGTTCTTCTCTCATGATGTCTCTTGTTTTCTTTGCCGTGCTCTCCTCCCTCCTTTTCTCCAATCATGTATTTGTTCTTCCAGTATCTCTTTGCCTCTCCACGCGCCTTCCTCCCTGCCTCCGAACAGAATGCTGCAGCCACAGAGGGCAGGCCTCACTTTCTCACCCATGCACGTTCACAGAACATTCAATTATGGCTTTTTCCCCACAGCCTCACACCTCTTCCCACATACATAACACTGGCATCAGTCTCCTTCCCTCCCAGCGACTTTAAGAGGCTGGGCGGCGCCACCAGCTTCTGGGCGGCAAACCTCAGCGGGGGATCTCGAGGGTGGAGGACGGGGAGGGGTGGGGTGAGGTGAGAAAGGCTACAGAGGAAACTGAAATAATCTGTCCCATAAACACCGACCCCACCACCCCAGACACAATCACCTCCCCCAAACTATCATCAACCCATTCCACCACCACCCTACCCAAGTCACCATCGCCAGACTCACAGTAACAACACACTCCATCACCACCCCTGCTGGTACCACACCCACTGCAGACCCACTCCACCATCACCAACCCACCCCTTCTACCACACCCATGGTGCTACCAACCATTCCACCATCACCAGCCGAACCCAGCCACCATCACCACACCCACACCCACAGTACCCGCACCCCACTCCACCATCACCACCTGAACCCAGCCGTCAGAACCAGCCCCTCTCAGCCACTAACCCCCACATCAATCACCATCATCACCTCCACCTCGCGATCACAGGCACCATAACAACACAAACCGCCAACTCAGCCACCATCAACATTGTAATTTGGCCACTACAACCACCACAATCCTAGCTATTCATCCCATCAGCCACCTTCATCACTTCCCCATACCACAACAGCCAACGTTCTTCAGCAAATCCACCATCAGTCACCATCATCAATCCAGTCCAGCCACCATCAACATTGCAATTCTGCCACCATCACCACACCAATCCCATCCATTAACCCCTCTCATGGGGATTCACATGGGGATCACCTACTCAACACTATCACAGCCACCACCCCACCTGACAAGCCATTCACCATCAGCACCATAACCCAGCCACAATGCCCACCTCCCGCACACAGACCCCTCCAAATAAGAAGTGCAAGCATCACTCCAAACCAGCCCCCATCCCCACCCCAACCAGCACCCTATTCCCTGTTCTTACACCGCCACCTCCTCACTGCTGGCCCAAAAGAGCCATTACCATCCTATAGCACCCTCATCTCCATTCGCAAAACCTTCCCACACAACTCTCCACCACACAGTTCACCCCATAGCCACCTTCTCCGCATCCACTTCCATCACCACTCCATTACCACACTCATCCTCCCATCAACAGTCCTCTCCACCCCAGCGCCGCCAACACCGCTGCCCCCGCGTGCTTCCAAGCACACACGCACAATCACCCCCCTACATCCCTTCGTCCACCACTAAAGTGACTGCAGCCATCACTTTGCGTTACTAACCTCTTTACTGCTCTCGTCACCACCCAACCTACAAAACTGCAGAGTACCGGAAAGCACCTGTGGGTGCCTCTGGGATATAAGCGCTACATAGACTTGTTATCAACGTCAGAAGCAGAAAGGCTTGGTCCGCGCTCACAAACTTGTGGCCTGTATACAGAGATCTCGTCATCAACGCCCACTCTAAATTACCCCGGCATAGCACCCTCACTATCAGGACGGATTCCTTTATTTCTATTATGTGAAAATGGACATGATGCTCTTCGCTGTTCATTGTGAGCTAAAGCGACCGAGATACAACATGCTTGGCGCTATATCCCCAGCTGAGATTGTTTGGGTGGTTAATACACCGGCTGCAGCCATCTATAAGCCTGCAGGTCAAAAGGCTTATTTCTGGATATCGTGAAAATTGGTACCACTGAGTTAGATTAAAATAGCAACAAATGTTTAAAAAGCGGCAAGAACTCTCACAGCTTGTGGGGTGAGCTATTTAAACATTTTAAAGCAACAATTAAATATATAGCAAATCAAACCCTCCGCTCTTGATTGTGTGGCCTGAAAGGCAATAGAGCAAATGGGGCACTTGAACCTGCCATGCCTCCCTGTCTTATCCCATTATGAATATGCTTTGAGGATCAAACCTTCTGTCTTTAATGAGATTAGTGCGGTGTGCCTGCATAGCTGCAGGGCTCCGGCTGCAAAGAAAAGTATCCGATGTGTTCTGCAAACTTCGGGGGCGCTAATCTGCTGAAAGGCAGGTCTGAGCCTGCAATAGCCCCCGGACACATCGTGCTTTTTGGCCGTATTCAATCACTGGAAACAAAACAAGAAAAATAGGAGGAGAGAGATGGGGGAAATGTTAGAGGCGGTAAGGAATGAGCAAAGTACCGTGGCAGAGAATATATGCAGAGAGAGGCAAGGATTTAGGTAGGTGGAAATGTTGATGGGGTGATAGGGAGAGATGTAAGGAAGGCGAATGAGAGAGTGAATGGATAGAAATGGGCAAAAAGACAGATAAATCTCCCCAACTCGCCAGCACTCTCTCCAGGTGCGATACACCAGAAGGTGCATACGGCAGAGATCTGACTGAAGCCTCTGTGGAGAAGAGGTGATCCTGTAGGCACAGCGCTCTTTGTCTGACCTGCCATTCTTTTCCATCAAAGGCGCCTCGTCGCCAACGCGAGTGGTTTGAGGTAACTCGGGTGGCTTCAAGACCTAAACATATCACTGAATGCGCCGCAGCGGATTCCTCAGCACTGCTGCCGGGCCTTTCAGCCCGTCTGGGAACAGTTCCAAACTCCGACGGGGGGAGGGAAGGAAAGCGAAAGCACGCCGCCATGCATGCGTACGGACAAAAAAATGCGCTTGCGTGTGCACATCCCTACGCTAATTAAAGTAAACAAAGATGGCATCGGGCTGTCCACATGCGCTTGCATTTTTTTGTCTATATGCGTGCATGTTTAGTTTTGTGACTGGTGAGAGCAGCCATCTTTGTCCATCTGTACACGTGTGCATTCAGCTTTGGCTGAATTGATCGCAAAGGCCGTCGCATGGCGAGGGCAGTGCATGCGCGCTGCTAACTCCAGGTGAGACCTACAAATCAGCTCAATAGAGATGACCTTTGAATATGTCATAAAGATATAATACATAAACTTTTTAGGTCTCGCCTGGCGAAAGCAGCGCATAGCGTTGCACTCGCCATGCGAGGGCTTTTTGTAATCAATTCAACATGTGCACGCGTACTGAGGGACAAAGATAGCGTCGGGCTGTCCACAAGCTCTTGCAAATGCACGCGCATGTGGACAACCCAACGACATCTTTGTCCCTCCGTGCGCGTGCACATGCACGTGCAAATGCGCATGCAGACAGCCCAACGCCATCTTTGTTGTGGTTCGCGCTGCTCCTTCAGCGAAGCAGCTTCCTTTCCGGCGGCACTCTCCTGTCCTGGGCGCACTTTGATCTTCTTTGTGGGAGTAGTGAAGCCCTGGTCGTTAGAAGGTACCGGGTGCTTCCTCGGGACTCAACACTGCTTCCTCCGGACAAGCCTCCCTGTTGCCGGCAACCTGTGACGCTGGGTCCAATCCCAGTGCGGCTTTACCCATGACTTATGCGGGTGAAGGGAAACCATGCTTCCAGGCAGGCAGCGGTGATTAGGATCAGTAGAAGTATTTTTGCCATTCCATAAAATAACATTTTGATGCCTTCTCCCACCACTGCATTTATACAGGAAGCATTTAAAAGACTTTAGAGTGTAAAAGGAAGAGGTATTCATTACTATGGCTAGTGGTTAAAGTGCTGCTCTCAGAATCTGATAACTCTGCTTCAAATCCAGTATTTGCAAGTAACCACATGTAGTGCCATTTTGTGCAAGTCACTCTTGCTCCATTTGTTATGTTATGTTATGTTATGTTATGTTATGTTATGTTATTTGTGGCTTTTATAGCGCACGGCTACTCAAAAGAGTGTCCCGGCGCTTTATTAACATTCTGGAGCGTAACAACACAGACAAAGAAGAAAAGAAAAGAAAAAAAAGAAGAGAAAAAGATAAAATCTAAGAGGCAAACAGCCAGGTTTTTAGGCCCTTCCTAAAAGATAGCAAGTTAGAATTGCTACGTAGCGCGAGTGGCAAAGAGTTCCAAAGCTGAGGGGCCCGGAGCATAAAAGAGCGGCCTCCCAGTCGGGCCCTCCTCACACGGGGAACAGTGGCAAGAAACTTTGATTCCGATCTCAGAGAACGAGAAGGACAGTATTGCTTAAACCTCCTTTGCAGATATTTAGCCCCGTTGGAATAGAAGGCCTTATGCGCAAGGGTCAAGGTTTTGAAGGCTATCCGCTGTCGGATAGGCAGCCAGTGAAGCGACTTTAATAGGCCAGAAACATGAGCTCGCCTATGCAGACCAAAAATGGTGCGAGCCGCCGCATTCTGGACCACCTGCATCCGTTGCAGGAGGTATTCGGGCAGGCCAAGATATAAGATGTTAGCATAGTCCAATCTTGAACCAATCAAGGCCTGCACCGTAATCCTCCTATGATCCTCGGAAAGCAACGGAAGAAACTTCCGAAGCATGCGGAGACGTCCAAAGCAAATGCCCGTGAGGGCAAGGATCTGAGATCTTAAGGTCAGACCATTGTCAATTTTGACCCCCAAATTCTTCGCTAACTGCGAGGACTGCCTCGGAGGAGACATGTCCGCCGGCCACCACACCTGCCAGTCCGGGTCGGATTGACAACCGAAGAAGAGTACCTCCGACTTATCTGAGTTGCACTTGAGGCTGTTCAGTTGGAGCCATGTGAACACAGCCCCAAGGCACTCACGGATACTCTCTCCGTCAAAATCCTCCCCTTTCCGGCAGGTGAAGAGCAGCTGGGTGTCATCTGCATAGGATACGATCTGGGCTCCAAAGGACTCAGCCAGAGCCGCCAGAGGGGTCATAAAGATGTTAAACAGAGTCGGGCTCAATACAGAGCCCTGCGGGACTCCGACTCCCAGTGGTGGCATCTCGGCGGAGGCCGATGAAACCCAGACCGACTGTCGGCGACCGGCTAAGAAAGATGTAAACCAGCTGAACACCGTCCCCCTCAGACCGATCTCATGAAGTCTGATTAGCAAACCCTCATGGGGGACGGTGTCAAAGGCCGCCGACAGATCGAGCATGATCAACATAGCTCTTCCACCCAGATCAAGCGTCTCCTTGATGGCCTCGTATACCTCCAGCAGCGCCGTCTCCGTGCTCAGATTAGGGCGGAAACCCGACTGAGAGGAGTGAAGCAGGTCGTTGGTTTCCAAAAAATTGGACAGCACCCTATGAACGTGCTTCTCCAGGGTCTTGGCTAGAGCCGGAAGAAGAGAGATCGGCCTATAATTGGCCAAGACCTCCGGAGCCAGACCGGGCTTCTTAATCAAGGGGATGACCATGGCCTGCTTCCACGCCAAAGGGACCTCACCAAGGCTGAGAGAAAGATTCAGGAGAGGGTTGACCAACGGGTTAACTACCTCCGCCATCTTCGCCAAAAATTTGGCCGGACATGGATCAAGCGGTGATCCAGATTTAAGATTGGCCAAAAGAGCCAAGGATGAGGCCATAGATATAGGCGGAAAGTCTGACAGAACAGGGCCCGAGGGGATCGATGGAACAGGGCCAACCTCTGGGCCAGGCAGGGCAGCCGCCGGCCGTGGTGGAAAAGACTCCTGTATCATCTTGATCTTCGCGGTAAAAAAACATGCCAGATCCGAAGCCCACTTCTGAGTGGGAGCAGACTGGACCACGTTCGACCGCGGGACGATGTATTCCCTAACGATCGAGAAGATCTCTTTACAGGAGTTCGAGGCATCCTCGATCCTCCTGGCAAAATAGCTTTTCTTCTCAGCCAGAATCGCTCGGTGATAGGCTTTGACCATAGTCCTATATTCGAGCCTAGCCTCTAGGTTATACTGGGCTCGCCAGGTCCTTTCCGCCACCTTGCACTGCCTGCGAGAAGCAAGCAGCGCACCCGTAAACCACGGGGCAGAAACCCGTTTAGGTAATGGTCGAGGAGGTCTAACAGGGGCCAGATCGTTTAGCCTCTCCTCAAGCCAGGCCTGCAGGGATTCCAGGTCGCTATCCAAATCTCCCGTCAGTGAGCAAGGATGTTCACATAGTGCTTCAGACAACAATTCAGGAGTCACCTGGTGCAACGCCCTTGTCTCTGAACCAAGCTGCCTAGAGGCATTGCTCCGGGTCTCTCATTAGCCGGTATGCAAAACTGAACCAGGCGATGGTCAGTCCAAAGCACCGGCAAAAGTGCTGTCACCTCTATGGGGGAGGAAGAGAAGACCTGATCCAAGGTATGACCTTTGTCGTGCGTAGGTTCAAAGAGAAAAGGGGCTAAGCCCAAGGAGGCCGTGATATCGGATAGTTTGATCACGTCTGAGTCCTGGGCATCATCCATGTGAAAGTTAAAGTCACCGGCCAGAATGCAATGGTCAGCTCTCATGGCCAGCGATAACATAGCAGACTGAAGTTCGTCAAAAAAAGAGCCTGCTGGACCCGGAGGTCTATAGACTAACAAACCTTTCACTGACTGATGCGGCGCCAAAGATAAAGAAAAGGCAAGGGACTCAGACCCTTTAATTGCCTCAGTGGGAATAATGGAACACACAACGGAATTATTCACCACAATGGCGACACCACCACCCCTCCCTACCTGTCTATCCTGCCTGTAGATGCTATAATCTGGCGGGATTGCCGAGGCAATATCCGGATTGGAGGAAGCTCCCAGCCAAGTGAGCATCAGGCAGATCGTTTTTTCCAGAGTAAGGAGATCAAAGAGCTCCTGAGCGTGGCTACGCACTGACCTGGTGTTCAATAGCATACATAGATGCTTCACCGAGACCACCTCCCGATGGGGGGGTGGCTGAGGACCAGTGTCTTTCGACCAGCCACAACCAGGGCATTTGCTCTTACCCCTATAGCGCCCAGGAAAGACCTTAAAACAACCACATGATACCTTATGTAAGGACCGGAGTTGCGCAGAGGTGTAGCTAACCATAGTTGCTACGATAGATCCCAGTCGCCCCTAGTCCAGGTCTACCGCCGCTCCGCCCGCCTCCGGGACGCTGACGGGCGCAGACGGGCAGGACTCTGGTGCGACTCAGGCGCAGGGAAGGCGCGACCGCTGCGCGTCACCGCTGCGCGCTAGAGGAGAGGATTAAGAAGGGCGGGCGAATGGGGTCGGCGCAACTAGAGCGCTCGGTCCTGCGCCTCTAGAGTGGCGCAACCTCACCTAAAATGGCGACCAAAAGCAGCAAAGATAAGGCTAGAGCCCACAGACCCGGACCCGCTAAGCAGCGGTGTTGTCAACAATTTAAATGCAGGTAAGGGGCAGGAACCCTCTAAAATCAGGGGATAAGAGAAAATAAAAGCAACAGAAATAAAAAAACGGGAGTTTTAAAAAGCGCGAGGCGCTAGCATAAATTCCGCTTGTAGTCAGCGTGTGGGTCTCAGCGAGGATAAATCCTGAATGTTAGTTCTGCAACATAGAATGTCTAGTACAAATATGCTATCATAAGTGCAGTATAGTGCATTGCCACAATCTTATGGTTCCTAGGTGCTTTCACAATCTGTGTGCCCTTTACGTTTCTGGCATTCTTGTTAACGTTTGTTCTGTTGATATTCCAATTTGTAGTGTTTCCTTTTGTTAATACGGTATGGTGGATGGTCATTAGTAAGGCTGGAGTAGGATTATATATTGTTTAGTCATGGAATATTTTGTATAGTCAACTGCTAGATTGGGCTCTGAGTGTGTGGAACATGAACTTTGCTTAGTTCTGCTGGGTTGTAGAATTTGCCCATTTGTAGTGCTTACTTTGAGCTGTTGCTGGCAGGTGGGGCCCACCAGCACATATTTTACCTCATCGAGTTGGACCCAGAACAAGAAAGAACAAGCATTACAATTGCAATAGGTCTCGCCTTTCATTAAGGTAAAGCCATGTGCTTTGCTATACAATGCCATTACCAAAGCAAATGGCTTTAACTTAATCAAAGGCGAGACCTATTGCATTTTCAATGCTTGTTTTTTTTACCTCCAGAAAAGGGAGTTGTCCGTCATTTCAGACCCTCCACGCTCTGCGTAGCTGTGATAGCCGGGCCAGGTTCTGCCATCCTTTCAGTGGGAACCACGGCTCTATTGTTTCCAAAAATGTGTGCTTTCAGGCTGCAAGCAGGATACATTGGGGGTATCCCATGGGGTAATTTGTACTACAAGGTCTTAATTATGCGCACTTTTTGCAACAAAAGAGTTGGGAGTTCCCTCGGACACATCTGTGGGACCCTTACTCTTAATTTATGCTTGTTTTTTTATCAGTAGCAGTTTCCCCATACATACATTGGGTTAAGACTGACAAATGTACGTGCAGTTTTCCAAACAAACCTTGAGGCCGCCTTAATATATGCATTTTTTTAACACTAGACAACATTTATATGCAGTTTATTAAAACAATGGAGTACTTACCTCGGGTTGACAGTACTTAATATATGCGTCTTTTTACAGTGAATTCCAATACACTGAAACTTAATGGCACAGCCGTTTAATATATTCATCTTTTTTTAACATTGGACAAAATGTATGCAGTTTTCCAACTCTATGTGGAGTTCCGTCGGATGACAATAACTCCTGATTCATGCCTGCTTTTTAACAATAGGGGATTAATCAAATACTGAAACTTGCTGCATACGTATTGAGGCCCTGCGGGCTAGGGGAGAGCAGGGGAGGAGGAGGGGGAGAACTGACTTCTGGGGCCCCAGGCTTGTTTTTAAAAAAAACACACTGCAGACCGTAAAGGTATCTTTGCACACTTTCCTCTGTCTCTTGTGTGTATGTGTCTCTCTCTCTCTCTCTCTCTCTCTCCCCCTGCCCATCTTTCTTTCTCTCGCCCTATCCATCTGGCTCTGTCTCTTTCTCTCTCTTTCTTTGCCCCTCTCTCAGCTCCAAGCAAGCTTAGGCACTAAAGTGTGCATGTCTATTAACAACATCAGGCATAGTTTGTTCCAGCCTGAAGAAAAAAAAATCTCACCTACCAAGACCCTGCATAATAACAGGGTGTACAGAAGGCAGAAAATTCCCAGGTGTGTTGCACCCCTGCTCAGGTGGGTTGTAATGAAGCGCGCTGATGTGTATCATGTAACGACCCTGATAGAATTGAAGTGTTGGATGTTGCTCTAGGTCTTTAGGCAAATTTTCTGCCTACAGGTGCTGACTCAAACATTATGCCATATTTGCTTATATGAGGCAGCTATAAAACCCCTGCGGCGTTGTACACTGTAAGGGTTGCATTCCATTTTATGTTTGCTACATCCACCTAGGGGCCTCTGACCGGTCAGCTGACTTGGGTGATGCCACACCCTACGTGACTACCCCACAGTACCAGTGACCCACACAATCATGTGACCGTGGTGTCGTGGTCATGTGACCCGGGTGTGACGTCACATCCGGGACCCCAGTAGCCTGGAAGCCCCGGCCACAGAAGTGATATCACTTCCAGGGCAGCATTCTGTCACGTTAAGTTTGATCGAAGGTACCAACTCCTCCTGCTCAAGCTCCTACACGAGGGGCCTCCACTGGTGCCTCTGCAGACAGTGCTTCCAACACAACTGCGATTTTCAAGCATCTATGATAAGATCCAGGGACACTGCAGCAGATGTGCAAAGGTGGAGTGTGGAAGGGAGTCTTCCACACTCCACCCCCTAAAAGCGGTTCCAATGGTTATCATGGATCCCTTCACCCTAGGCTGAATTAATCTAGAGGAGTTGGTGATCAGAGGCCTTTGATCTCCATAAAAACAGATGTTCCACATCAATTTGCAGGAATTATGGAATTCTGGCTTGCTCTCAAAGTCTTATTTCCGTCCCTTTGAGGCCAGCCATTCTAGATCTTGATGGACTATGCAACTGCAATGTGATACATCAACAAGCAGGAATAGGGTTGAGGCTGCTCTGTCAAAAAGCTCTATGGCTCTTATCCTGGGTTCAGGTCTATTACATCTGGTTGATAATTAGGTACTTAACTGACGCACTCAGTGTATGAGCGGACAGTATCTGTTGGCATCATCTTGCCGATCATGAGTGGCATCTACACCTGGAGGAGGCCCAATACATCTTCAACCTTTGGGGAAATGGTTCACTTAAAACCTCTTTTGCTACTCCGAGAATGCTTACTGCCCAAAGTTTTGCACCCAGTCCGTATCCGCTGCAAGGAAGCTACAAGGATGTGTTTAGCTTGAAGTACAATTTTTCACTTTGCATTTCATTCCATTCCGTTGATAGCTTGGGTCTTGAGGAATATTTGACTCGACCGGGCTCAATTCATTCAGTAATTCGGTTTGTCTGACATCCTGCACTTTGTCCTGTCATTAGTTCAGCAAGGATGTACGGTGGGCACGTTTAAGGACCACTTATCTGCTTTTTTGGCTTTCCTCTATCTACTTGACCAACTATCCCTCTTTAAATCGCTCATTGTTATGAGGTTTTTGAAAGGTCTAAAAAAACAGGTTCCCTCAGACCCCTTTTGTAATACCTCAGTGGAACCTACATTTTGTTCTCATGTTTTTAATCTGTTTCCCATTTAAACCATTACATAGTTGCCATTTGCAAGTACTTACGTTTAAAACCGCTTTTCAGACTTACTTCACATCAGGATGATGTATGATTGAGTTGCTGGCATTGAGCTGGGAACCTTCTTTCACTTATTTCTTTCTTGACACGTTGGCTTTTGGAACCATTACTGTCAAAAGTGTTTTACCCCATTTTACCTGGAACAATTTATCACCCTCCAGGCCTTCAGTCCCCCTCCACATCCCACAAAGAAAGAGGCGAGACTCCACAGGGTATGCCCCAAAAGAGCACCCGCTTCTTCGTGGCTAGGACAGCTTTCAGACTGAATGATCAAATCTCCATCAGCTACGTTGGTAAAATGAAAGGCAAGATAGTACACAAGAAGAATTTATCAGTGTGGATCATCTTGTGTATCAAAGTGTGCCATGCTTTTGCCCACAAGAAACCACCAGAGGCCATACAGGCTTATTCTACTTGATGCAAATCTTATAGCTCTGTACTGGCAAGAGAAGTGCCTGTCGCAGAAATCTGCAAGGTGGCGTACTGGGCTTCCCTCTACACTTTTGCAAAGCACTATTGTTTAGACTCCAAAGTGTGGAGGGAATGGCCATGCCTTAAAGACACATTAAAATGGACTGGAACCTGACATCACTGCACTTACAGGAGCACTTTATGACTCTAGTGATGTCACAGGGATGCTGCTTCCAGCGCAGATGTGAAACAAATACTCCCTGTCGGCGTTGAGCGATATTGAAATGTTTCCAGATTCAGTCTGATGCCTGGCATATTCAAGGTGAAGAATCTGCAGGTAGATAGATTATCCACCAGAAAGATAGTTAAGTAACTGTTTTTTTCTGGGTTTGAGTTGAACCTCAGATAGGTGCTGGACCTTCAGGTCTGGATGATATACAAGCAGTGTTTGAGTGGTTGGATGTCTGAAGCACAAGATACTTTGAAGCAGAGTTGTATATTATCAACATTTCGGTGAATCTTGATATCTCTCTATGTAAAGTTCAAATATCACAAGAGACAGTATGGAATCCTTTGGGACTTCGCAGATGATAGCAATCTTTTGTAACCTGGAGATGCCCATGTGAACAAACTGGTGTTGGTTGGAAAAGTAAGAGGAGAACCAGTGAAGCACATTGCTGGTGGAATTCATTTGAGAATTAAGGATGCATCTAAGGGTGAGACGGTAGACTGAGTCCAAGGCAGCTGAGTGGTCCAGCAACTTTAGGAGGCATGGGTGCTCACCCTCTTTGTTAAAGGGGTGTTTTCTAATATGTAAATGTAGCAAACTTCATGCTGCAGGGTGATCTAAAGCCATACAGGCAGTCTTGTAAAAGATGGTTAACATTAAACTGTTCTTGGAAATGAACATATGCTGCTTTTCAATTAACTAATGATGAGTGGTAGGTGAGCAAAGGTCCTGTTTTTGTTGAGGCCATCTGGGACTAGTCTAGGTTTCATTAGGAGTAGGAGGATCTGATCTGTCGTTAGAGCTTCTGGAAATATATATTCCTTCACTAAGAGGTCTTGACAGTACTAAGTAGGGGTAAGAGAGCTACCCAGATAGTTTTGATGAAGGCTGAAAATGAGGCATCTTCATAAGTGGCTTTCAGTAAGTCTGTAAACTCTCAGAGATCAGGCTTCGAAGGCTGACCATTTTGGGGTTCCGTGGGAAGGAGTGGGTGTAAGAGAGAAAACAGACATTGTTATTCTGTGCTTGTTGGATCTTCAGTGAAAAACTACTGAAGAAGTTGATGGCATTGCACTTTTTTGTGATGTGACGAATAGTTGGGTCCAACCCAGGGTTGATACAGTGCTTGTTTGTCTTGGACAGCATTCTGCTTCTGTTGGTGGCTTCACTGCTGATGTTGGTATCGTTCTTTGCTTTGGCTTATGTATTGAGCTGTCTGTGAGTTGATTGAAGGGACTTAAGTAAAAAGATGCCATCTATCATCTGGAGTTTTTTTTCTTAAATTTTCCTGTCTGTGGATGGATTTTTATTTTTTATTTTACCAGGGTCCTGTATGCTTTGACTTGAACTAACATGTGTTAATTGGGCCATGAATATTTACTCCATCAATCAGGATTTTGTGAAGTGCACTATCTCAGGGTCGCTGGGGGGAAGGGGGGGTTTCTGCCAGGTCTGTCAACCGAAGAGCCAGATCTTGAGGTTTTTTCTGAAAGCTTTCAGTGTGGGAGATCGTCTGATGCTGAAGGGGAGTTCATTCCAGGTCTTGGCCGCGATGTAGGAGAACGCTCTTCCTCCCGCCTTTGCGGATGCGTTGGATTTCGGATAGGGCAACGTCTGTCGAGTGGAGGTATCTCTTGGGTGTGTAGAAGGAGATTCTTTTGTTAAGGTATTGGGGTCCGGTGTTGTGGAGGGATTTGTAGGTGTGAGTGGGCAGCTTGAATGTCACTCTCTTTTCGACGGGAAGCCAGTGGAGTTCTCATAGGTGCTGGGTGATGTGGTCTTGTCGTGGGATGCAGAGGACGAGTCTGCTGCGGCGTTATGGATGGTCTGGAGTTGGAGGAGTAGAGTTTTGTTGATTCTCGTGTAGAGGGCATTCCCGTAGTCAAGTCTGCTGGTTATAAGTGCGTGAGTGACGGTCTTTCTGGATTCAGGAGGTATCCATTTGAAGGTCTTACGGAGGGTATTGAAGCACGTGGAAGATACAGCGTTGATCTGTCGGATCATGGTGAGGGAGGAGTAGAGTATGATGCTGAGGTTTCGGGTGTGGTCCGTGGGTGTGGGAGGGTTGCCGAGGGCAGTGGGCCACCAGGTGTTGTCACATTTGGAGGAGGTGGATTAGAGGACGAGGATTTGCTTTTTCTCAGAGTTGAGTTTCAGGCAGCTGCTCCTCATCAGGATGCAACGTCTTTCATTCCTTCCTGGAAGCTGTTTCTGGTGATGTCGGGTTCCTTGGTGACAGATTAAATGAGTTGGGTGTTGTCGTTATAGGATACTATGCGGAGTGTGTTTTTTGACTATGGTAGCGAGGGGGGCCATGTACATGCTGAAAAGTGTGGGGCTTAGTGAGGATCCTTGGGGTAGAGGGGGAGAGGAAGGGCGGTATTCGGATTCTTTGGGTTTGACCGGTGAGGAAGTAGTTGATCCAGTCTAGGGCAGTTCCCTGTATGCTGGCGTCATGGAGTCTCGCGGTTGTGGACGGAGTCGTAGGCTGTTGCGAGGTCTAGTAGGATGAGGGCAGCCGTGTGCCATTGGTCAAGGAGGGTGGGGATGCCTTCTGTGGTGGCTAGGAGGGCGTTCTCAGTACTGTGGTTGCTGCAAAATCCGGATTGGGAGGTGTTGAGGATGGAGTTGGATTCTATGACGTTCGTGAGCTGGATGTTGACGATCTTCTCGGTGACTTTAGCTTCGAAGTCGAGGAGAGAGATGGGTCTGAAGTTCTTGAGGGCCATCGGGTCTGCGGAGGGCTTCTTGAGGAGGGGCTTGACTTCTGCATCTTTCCATTTGTCGGGAATTGTGCCTGTTTCGAGGGTGCTGTTGATGGTGCATCATAGTTCGGGGGCTATAGTGGAGGCGGCTCTGTGGAAGATGTGTGGCAGGCAGTCATCAGTGGGGGGCTTCTGAGTGTTTTCTCCTCATGGGCTTAGCGGTGTCTTCTGTGGTGACAGGGGTCTGGGCGGTGATGGTGCATTGGTTTTCGGTCATCAAAGTTGCAGTAGAGTCCTGATCTTGAGGTGGAAGTAGGAGCCGAGTTTGTTGCAGAAATCTTGTGAGGGAGGGACGTCGGAGGTTTCACTGGGGGGGGTTCAGTGAATTCTTATATGATGCTGAAGAGTTTCTTGGAGTTGCGGGAGATGGAGAGGATTCTGTCCTGCAAAAAGTTTTTCTTTGTGGTTCTGATGAGTGTGTGGTTTTCATTCATGGTGGTCAAGTATGCGGTGCGTGCTTCCGGGGTTTTGCTATTCCTCCAAGCTTTCTCGAGTCATCGGCACATGCGCTTGGATTCTCAGAGGTCTGTGGTGTACCAGGTGGCTTTTGTGGTGCGCGGTCCATCATAATTTCTGGAGGGGGTGAGTGTGTTTGTGCAGTTGGTGAGCCATCTGTGGAGTTCATTGGCCGCAGAGTTGGCATCGGTCATGGTGGGAGGAGGGGCACAGTTGATGGCGGAGTTGAGGTGTTCTTCGGTTATCTTGCTCCAGTTCCTGCATGGGGGGGGCGTAGTCTAGGCTTGTGTGCAGTTGGTTTTGAGAAGAAGTGAACCCAGTGGTGGTCCATCCAGAGTGTTTGTGTGATGTGGCTGAAGTGGTTGTTGTTTCCTCCTGCGAAGATAGGATCGAGGGTGTGTCCTGCCTTGTGGGTGGGGGTGGTGATGGGCTATTGACGAGGTTGTCCAGGAGGGCGGTGGAGCTGGCGTTGCTCAGGTTGTCTATGTCGAATTTCAGGTCTCTGAGCAGTGTGTAATCCGTGGAGGCGAGGACATGGGACACGGTGAGGTCTGCGATGGTGGTGGCGAATGGTGCACGAGATCCGGGTGGACTGTAGGTGACGGTGCCGTGTAGAGTTGTTCTGGATCTGGAAATGGAGGTGTTCCATGGGGGACGAGGAGTCATTTATACTGGCTGTGGTGAGTCGGAGGGAGTTTTTGTGTATGGTGGCGAGTCCACCTCCAGGGTGGTTGGGCAATCCTTCTTCTGGATCTTGAACCAGTCTCGGATGGCGGTTGCGATGTCTGGTGCGGAGCTGGCGTTGGTCCAGGTCTCAGTGAGGGTGATAGGTTGTTAAGGAGGTCCCAGATTTCTACTGCTTGTCGGTAGGGAGCGCATTTTGAGGATGATGTAGCTCAGGGGTTTGGGCTTGCTGGCATACGGTGGTTTGGAGTTAGCGATGGGGGTCCGGATGTGGGTGAAGGTGCGGCAGCAGTGTCGGCAGGTGAACTGGCCTTGGGTGGTGTTTAGCGTCGACAGCTTGCAGTTGTTTCTTCCGGGGTTGAGTGCAAGGAGTGTTGCTGAGCCATAGCGGTGGGTGGTTGGAGGACCAGGGTTCCTGGCGCTGGTCACGCACAGGCGCAGATGGGCTTGCCTTTGGCACGCCTCCGTTTTCGTGGGCGGTGAGTGGAGAAGCGTTCAAAACTTATTTTCTGAAGGTTGGTGAGGATTGCGCGCCGAAGGAATTCGGTTTCAACACGGAGCGCTGGAAACACATCCGAGCCCGGTGGCGGAAAAAAACAATCTGGATATGGAGCCGATGACCATGCGCAGTGTCATCCAAAGGAGGAGTCACCTATCCCGTGACTACCAAAGACTTTTCTACAAAACAAACTGCAAACATCCGGGCCCAACACTAGGTGGCAATCTATGCATAGTGTGCAATCTGCAGCTCATATGCCTCGAACATAATGTTTTATACATCCATTTCAGAAAAATACCACTGCTGTTAGATTCAAGACCCCTGACGGGAGTCCAAGTACTTGCTGCCTGGGATTCGAAACGCGTTGGCGCACGATAGTAACACAGAGGAACGTTGAATTAAAGTTAGTCTGTAAATTGAGGAAAACTTCCCTGTTCTAGACATCAAAATATTCCCTTTGTTCCCCTTTTTTGATACCTTTGTAAGACGTTCTTAGAAAGTCTAGGATCATCATCTTGAGTTCACCACTGAATGTGGTGCAAGAGTATTAATGTATTGGATGTTTGTTAGTCTTATTTTGTGACTAATTCGCAATTGCTTTGGTGTATTATACATTATTTATGTGTATGCTTAATGTGTATAACGATTATTGAATGAATATATGGCATTCAGGATATGACTAGACCTTTGTCGTTTTCATGTTTCAATTAGATTACAAAAAACAAAATCCTCTTTAATAAAAAGATATAAATAAAATACTGGTTGAAACAAAAATAATGTGGTTGACCTTAACGTGAATTTAAAATAAGTTTATAAATAAAGTAAGGTCCAGGCCCTCCCCCTTGTGTAACAGATAGAAAAAAAGGCACAAAGAGGCAGAAGCGGCACAGAGGGACAAACGAGGCACAGATAGAAGCGGCACAAAGAGACTGAAGAGGCACAAAGAGATAAACGAGGCACAGATAGACAGAAGCAGCACAGAGGAGGAACAAAGGGATAGAAAAGGCACCACAAGATAAAGTACAGCGAAGACTGACAGAGCGGACCAGCAGAAGAGCAAGACTCTCCCACTGGACCAGCAGGGAAGAGGCGCAGGCAGGAGCCTGCGGGTGGAGAACGTACTCAACACCTACCTGAAGGGACGTAACGAAGGAGCTGGGCGAGGAGAGTGTAGTTTCCCTGAACAAGTGTTGACGTTGTTTCAAAGGGTGTTGGTTTTGAGTTAATAAGGTGAAAGATGAACTCATGCTTTAGGTTGACTGTGAAGAAGTCTTTGAAGGAGCTGAAGGTTTGGTGTTTTCTTTTGTCCTTTGTTTCTTGGTAAGATACTGGGCAGGGAGATATGGATGGCAAAGTGGTCGGTTCAGTCTATGGATGTACATTGTCTGCATTGGATTGTTGGTGGTGTTATGAAGATAAGGTTGAATATGTGGCGTTTTGAATTTGGTGGTCGTGTGAAGTGCTGAACCACTGTGTCCGCCAGTGAGGTTTAAGAGAATGTCCGTGTTTAGGTCGAGCCTGGGCAGGGCATGTGCTGCTCTGCGAGGCATGCTGTATTCAGGTATGGACGTGAAGCTCCACTCACTCTCCGCCCATATTTTGTATTGACTTGTGTCATTGTCCACTTTAAAGTGTGGTCAATAGGCTTAGTGTTCAAGACATGTGGGCTGCTGAATTCATATCTATAGCATAGATCGCCGCCTAGTGTTGGGTCCGGATGATTGCACATTGTTGTCCTGGAAGAGTCTTCGAAGTATCACGAGATAGGGGGCTCCTCCCCTGGACTACAGTGCGCATGGGCATCGACTCCATCCCCAGATTGTTTTTTTCCGCCATTGGGTTCGGATGTATATTCAACATCTCCAGTTCGGAATCGATATAGACTTTTCATAAGGCCCGAAGGCCTTTTCCTATACCGTCGGCATTGTCTTGCGTTAGGTGCCCAGCTCTGTTCCGGCTCAGTTCCAGAGTCGGACATCCGGAGGAGTCGCGTGACTCTTCGATTCTCGAGGCCCAGTCAACGCAACCAAACTTCACCATGGAACGGACCCCGTTCAAGAAATGTCCCGTGTGCGGATCGAAGTATCCCCACATCGACGTCCACCCGGTGTGCAACAAGTGCCTCTCGCCGGATCACGATGAAGCCAACTGTATGGCTTGTTCCCGTTTTCGATCCAAGAAGACGATTCGACTTGGGCGCGTGGCGCGCATGGAGGCCCAGCAGTCGGCCCCGGCACCGGTGGACATCTTCGAGAGGGAAGAAGCAGACGAGCCAGAAGATCAAGAGCCGATTTCCACTCCAGCGGAGGAGATCGACTACAACTACGACGCAGACGTCTAAGTGCTCGATACTGTAGGAGTCGTCGACTAGGTAGGAGACGACAATGAGGCCTATGGGGCCACGGAAGATAGCTCAGGGGAAGAGCTATGCCCCGTTCGGACAATCACTAAGGCTCAGGTCGAGGGATCGCCACATGGCCTTACCCAAGACCTTACACCCAGATCCACGGCCTCGCCTACGGGCCCGGCTACGGACACTTCTACGGAGCCGTCGTTGGTCAAACCGAAACTGAAAGCTTCGGTGTCGACGAAAACGAAAGTGATGGAGACGCCGTCGAAAGAGAAGACGTCTGTCCCTCTGGCCGCCTCCTCGTCTTCCGACAAGTCGACGCAGCCAAAGCTGAAGAAGGCTGTCGACCCGGTGAAGTCGACCAAGGGTGTCCAGCCGAAGCCGGTCAAGGGCGTCGATCCCAAATCGCTCAAGGGCGTCGAGCCGAAGACTGGGGCGCCAGCACCAGCTGTCAAGCCCTCCGACCCGAAGCCGTCGGCGCCGAAGGCCGGTGACACAGTCGGAGGACACGGCGCACCTAAGAGGGCTGATCCCGCGCATCGGCCGGAGAAAGCCAAGGCATCGACGCTCGAGCCTGCACACGCTGGTGGATCGAGGCCGTCTGTCGGGTCGACGAAACCGTCCGCATCCTTCACAAAGCAGGTGTCGGACTCTTTGCAACGCATCAGGAACAAGGCTTCTGCGGTCGATCCGAATGATGCTTCCACCCCAAAGCAAGTTGCCACAACGCCGGAGTCCTCGGCGCCACTTCTGTTCACGTTGCCGCCGAAAGTGGCACCGAAGGTGTTCGCACCGAAGCCGGTTGACGACGCGCCCGTGCAGGTGTCTGCGGGGTCGAAGCCTTCTCAGCCACTTGTGAGCTCGAAGCATCGACAACCCCTGATGGAGGAGCAGTCGGAACACTTTATCGACGCCGACACCGGTAAACTAACCCTCTACAAGAGGAAGATCACGGCGGCACAGCCTATGGAGTCCTACACGATTCCTTTGAAGCGCAAAAAGCCTTCTACGGATTCCCCGGTTCTGGTTGAGCCACTTGCCCCACGGACTTGAACAGTTGCTACACTCTCCCCCACTTATTCGGATGGGGAGGCTGGGGAAGGTGATGATGAGGAGTATAACTTCCCTGCCAACACTGATCCTGAGGATCACCAGGACTCTTGGGTACATGCAGGGGACCCAGGGGATCAGCACACTGCCCCGGACATTCAGGTGTACAATGTCAAAACCTCTCCTACAGAGGATTCTGCAGCATTTAATGCTCTAATTGAGAGGGCGACTAAAAACCACCACGTCCAGCTGCATGCTGACCCTATTGAAGTGGACTTCCTCTTTGATACCTTTTCCACAGCAGAAAAGACTGTCAGGACTCTCCCAATGCTGAAAGGGGTTCTGAAACATGCTGCGGACATTTTTAACGATCCCACACGTGCCAGGGTTATCAACCCTAGGATTGAAAAGAAGTATAGACCGGCACCTGGCGACCCTACCTACATCAAGGGCCAGTTGCCATTGGACTCTCTGGTTGTTTCTAATGCCCGGAAGAGGGCAAATTCACAGACCACTGGTGATGCTCCTCCCCCTGACAAGGAATCTAAAGTGCTAGAAGCATCAGGGAAGAGGGTGGCGGCTCAAGCGGCCAATATCTGGCGCATTTCAAACACTCAGGCACTCTTGGCCAGATATGACAGGGCACACTATGATACACTAGAGACCCTGTTACAACATCTACCAGATCAGTATAAAGAGGCAGCGGAGATGCTCATTCAGGAAGGGAAGCTCATCTCCAACGCTTCTATTAAATGTGCACTGGACGTGGCGGACACCGCGGCAAGGGCCATTAACACAAGTGTCCTGTTGCGACGTCAGGCCTGGCTCAGAATCTCCGGGTTCAAGCCGGAGATACAAACCACCATCCTCAATCAGCCTGTAAACCCTGATAGACTATTTGGTCCTGAGGTGGATACCACCCTGGAAAAAATAAAAAAGGATACCGAGACTGCAAAGTCCATGGGGACTCTCCAGTCCCAACAGTTTCGGGGCAATACTTTTCGTCGCTCAGGCAATAGAGGTGTTTCCAGAGGCCAGATGTCCCAGCGAACGCAATACACTAAAGGTGGGGCGCAGTCCTCCTACACCAAGCAGAGTAGAGGCGGCTATCGGGGCAACAGCACCAAGGGCAGAGGTCGTGGAAACAACAACTCCCGCTCCTCCGCCACCAACAAACAGGGACGCCCTGTCACTGCCCCCGACCATACAACACCTGTCGGGGGGAGACTGCAGCAGTTCCTGCCGGTCTGGAAATCCATCACCACAGACAGGTGGGTCAGAAAACGTATCCAGTACGGTTATTGTCTGGAGTTAACTTCCACTCCACCCATCTTGCCACCAAAACACCGTCCTATGTCCACAGAGCATTTGCACTTATTGCAGCAGGAGGTACTCGTCATGCTGCAAAAAGGGGCGATCGAGCTCGTGCCGGTGGGGGAAGAAGGCACAGGAGTGTACTCCCTGTACTTCTTAATCCCGAAGAAGGACGGGTCCCTCAGACCCATATTGGACCTCAGACCCCTAAACCAGTATATTCTATCAGAACATTTTCACATGCTGACGCTGCAGCAGGTTCTTCCGTTGCTCAATCAGGGAGACTTCCTCGCAACCTTGGATCTCAAGGATGCATATTTTCACACTCCACTACATCCATCACACAGAAAATACCTCAGATTCACCATTCAGAATCCGCATTATCAATTCAAGGTCCTCCCTTTCGGGGTGACCACAGCGCCCAGGGTGTTCACAAAATGCCTGGCGACAGTGGCTGCGCACCTCAGGAGGCAGAACGTTCACGTCTACCCTTATATGGACGACTGGCTTGTCCAAGCAAAGTCGGCCGAGCAGTGCGCCGCCAACATGTCCCACACCATTCACCTTCTTCACGATCTGGGATTCTCACTGAATTATTCGAAGTCGCACCTTCAGCCAGCCCATGTGCGGCAGTATCTGGGCGCGACAATAGATACTCTGGCAGCCACAACTCAGCCAAATTCTGTGAGGATCGACAGCATTCAGTCACTGATCCAGAAGTTCAGACCGTAACACTTGCTTCCAGCAAGAGTGTTCATGCAGTTGATAGGCATGATGGCCTCGTGCATCTTCATAGTCCCGCACGCAAGGCTACATATGCGTCCGCTCCAAGAATGCTTGGCTCATCAGTGGACTCAGGCTCAAGGACAGTTGAACGACCTAGTGTTGGTGACCGGTCGGGCATACAGCTCTCTGCATTGGTGGAATCCACACAACCTTTGCAAGGGCCGACCGTTCCAGGAGCCTGTGCCACAGATTATCCTGACGACGGACGCATCTCTCCAGGGATGGGGAGCTCATGTACTCCACTACACGGTGCAGGGACTATGGACAACGCAGCAAAAGAAGATGCACATCAACTACCTGGAACTGATGGCAATCTTCATGGCACTGAAGGCATTCAAGGTACATCTGTGCAACAAGGTTGTGTTGATCCGGACGGACAACATGACGGCCATGTACTACATTCAAAAGCAGGGAGGTAAGCACTCTCCACAGTTGTCTCATCTGGCTCAGAGCATGTGGAAGTGGGCCATTCAGAGGAACGTCTTCCTCATGGCGGAACACCTCCCGGGCAAGGACAATCATATGGCGGATCTGCTCAGCAGGTACAGCCACCAAATGCACGAGTGGGAGATACATCCATCAGTACTTCGCCCGTACTTCCAGCAGTGGGGTCATCCAGAGATCGACCTGTTCGCCACAAGGGAAAACGCAAAATGCCAAAGCTTTGCCGCCAGGTTCCCGCACCCACAGTCGCAGGGCAATGCGATATGGATGAACTGGTCAGGCAGATTTGCGTACGCTTTTCCCCCAGCACACCTCATACCGCTGGTGGCACGAAAGCTAAAGCAACACTCGATGACACTCATCCTGGTTGCTCCAACGTGGGCACGCCAACCATGGTACACCACGTTTCTAGAACTCTCCGTGGTACCGCATCAAAGGCTCCACCTCACACCCAGGCTTTTGACGCAGAGCCATGGCGACATTCAGCATCCAGATCCGCAACAGCTCAACCTGGCGATCTGGCTCCTGAAGTCTTAGAATTTGGCTACCTTAACTTGCCTCCCGACTGCATGGATATCATACGGGAGGCGAGGAAACCCACCACCAGAGCTTGCTATGCAGCAAAATGGAAGCGGTTTGTCATTTACTGTGCAGAACACAACATCAACCCGCTAGATGCATTTACTCACGACATCATTTGTTATTTGTTACATCTCTACAAATGCAATCTAGCATATGCTTGCATTCGGATACACTTATCCGCCATAGCGGCTTATCTCCAATACAGGCAGCGTCTCTCGGTTTTCAGAGTGCCTGCCGTTGAGGCCTTTCTGGAAGAGTTGAAGCGAGTCATTCCTCCAAGGACCCCGCCAGCTCCTGTATGGAACCTTAATGTGGTCCTCACCAGGCTAATGCCCCCCTTTTGAGCCTCTGCATTCTTGCGAGGTTCAGTTCTTAATGTACAACCTGAGAGAAAGGGTTTTCAAGGCTTCCCTCCTACCCCTCCATACAATATACTTTCAACGTGAGAGAACCTAATGTTAAAAATTCAATCAGACAGAGTAGTCTAAGAGAACAGACATAAGTGCATGTACTAAACCTTCAGTCTAGAGTACTGATGATCATAAAGCAAAAAACAAAAAACAAAAAACGGAAATGAGACTAAGAAGAAGAAGAAATTATCTTATAAAAGAACCCTCACTCACCCTAGTGGTGACATGCTTCATCATAGGGTTCGTCACAGGAGGGGAAATATCCCTCCTGTGTGCTTCAACGCCTGCAATTGCAGCGGAGCTGGTGCAGTGGTTGTGGGGTGTGTGATGTGCGTAAGTGAATTTTAAAAGATCCCAACTATGCCCTCAACAAACTTTATTAAAAAGGGACAGTTGTTCACACTAAAAAGGTGTAGAAAATCACTACATGGCTTGGCATTATAACCATGGTGACTTTGTGAGAGAGGTCAACATGTTTCTGCTGTATGTGCTATATCGGCTCAGCTTTCTTCAGGACCAAAAAAACAAACAAACTCCTCCGGGGGTCCACACACACTAAGGTGCGTCCACACCGTGAGGAACACTTAGAGAAAATCAAGATTTTTGATACTCTCCTTCAAGAAAACTCACGGTTTTACCCGCAGTCAATCTTCCAGGAATTTGTCCGGATACAATTTTGTCTGAAAAAACAACGTGCCACATGGACACGCAGTTCGGCAATTTCTTCACGCCACGTTTTTATTTCAAACGGACGACTCGCCGCCTGGAACCTAGTGTTGATTTCAATGGTGTCCGGACACCAGTGAAATCAACACTAGGTTCCAGGCGGCGAGTCGTCCGTTTGAAATAAAAACGTGGCGTGAAGAAATTGCCGAACTGCGTGTCCATGTGGCACGTTGTTTTTTCAGACAAAATTGTATCCGGGCAAATTCCTGGAAGATTGACTGCGGGTAAAACCGTGAGTTTTCTTGAAGGAGAGTATCAAAAATCTTGATTTTCTCTAAGTGTTCCTCACGGTGTGGACGCACCTTAGTGTGTGTGGACCCCCGGAGGAGTTTTTGTTTTTTGGTCCTGAAGAAAGCTGAGCTGATATAGCACATACAGCAGAAACATGTTGACCTCTCTCACAAAGTCACCATGGTTATAATGCCAAGCCATGTAGTGATTTTCTACACCTTTTTAGTGTGAACAACTGTCCCTTTTTAATAAAGTTTGTTGAGGGCATAGTTGGGATCTTTTAAAATTCACTTACGCACATCACACACCCCACAACCACTGCACCAGCTCCGCTGCAATTGCAGGCGTTGAAGCACACAGGAGGGATATTTCCCCTCCTGTGACGAACCCTATGATGAAGCATGTCACCACTAGGGTGAGTGAGGGTTCTTTTATAAGATAATTTCTTCTTCTTCTTAGTCTCATTTCCGTTTTTTGTTTTTTGCTTTATGATCATCAGTACTCTAGACTGAAGGTTTAGTACATGCACTTATGTCTGTTCTCTTAGACTACTCTGTCTGATTGAATTTTTAACATGAGGTTCAGTTCTTAACATGGAAAGTGGCTTTCCTAATAGCCATCACGTCGCTGCGACGTGTAAGTGAACTCCAGGCGCTCACTGTACAGGAGCCATTCATACAGATTCACTCAAACAGGGTGGTGCTGCGCACTTACCCTAAATTCCTTCCTAAAGTAGTTTCACAGTTCCACGTCAATCAAACTATTGAACTACCTGTGTTCTTTCAAAACCCAGAGACTGTGGCCGAAAGAATGCTCCACACTCTTGACGTCAAACGAGCTTTGATGTACTACATTGATAGGACAAAAGATTTTAGGAAGACAAAACAACTCTTTGTTGCCTTTTCTGCCCAGCACAAAGGCAACCCCATTTCCAAAGCAGGTATAGCCAGGTGGATCGTTAAGTGTATTCAGATTTGTTATCAAAAACCTAAGCGCACTTTAACGGTCCCCCCCAGAGCCCACTCCACCCGCAAGTTGGGGGCCTCCATGGCTTTCTTTGGTAATATCCCTTTGGAAGACATTTGTAGAGCAGCCACGTGGTCTACCCCACACACATTTACTAAACACTACTGTGTAGATGTGGACTCCAAGCAGCTGTAGGGCAGGCTGTTCTAAAGACACTTTTTCAAACATCTGCAGCTGGCACAGGCGGCCGCCAATAATGGAGGGACTGCTATGTATTCTATGCTATAGATATGAATTCTGCAGTCCACATGCCTCGAACTGTATATGCTACTTACCAGTATGCATCTGTTCTTGGCATGTAGGGCTGCTGACATTCATATCGCCCGCCCTCCTCCCCGGCGCCTGTAGCGGCTGCAGAATTTACACTTACTCTTAGCATGGTCATCGCTCACACTGTTCCACTCCATCTTCGCCACAATGGCTAAAAACAATCTGGGGATGGAGTCGATGCCCATGCGCACTGTAGTCCAGGGGAGGAGCCACCTATCTCGTGATGCTTCGACGACTCTTCCAGGACAACAATGTGCAATCATCCGGACCCAACACTAGGCGGCGATCTATGCTATAGATATGAATGTCAGCAGCCCTACATGCCAAGAACAGGTGCATACTGATAAGTAGCATATTCAATTCCCTAGTTAGTACCACCATGTCTCATTTTGTAACCTCCCCTGAGGACAGCCTCTATTGCATGTGTTGTTACCCAGTAGGCATTAATTACAGCCTCTGAGCACTATTTTTTCAACAGTAGGCAGGACACTATCTCTAAATCTCTATAGCACAGGCGGCAAGCGTATTTGCAATGCAATAGGTCTCGCATTGTTGAGAGTTTAAGCTATTGGCATTTTAAATGTCAATGCCTTTTATTTATCTGTTTTAAAAACAACAACAAAATTAGAGGCATTGTTATTTACTATGTGAATAGCTCAAACTCTTGTAAATGTGAGACCTATTGCATTGCACATGCTTGTTTCTTTAGCTTGTGTTATTTGGGAGGTTGTCACCCCAAAGAGTGGTGTGGGCATGTAGGATGGACGAGGTGGTGAAGTTATATGAGAATTATTCAGTGAAGTCCTGGCCTGCCTTGGAGGTCTGTAGATGGGATGGAAAATGCTGGTCTGACTTGCAGAGAGTTGCAAATGGCATCTCAGCTGCTCCATGGTGTTTAGTGTTACTTGGCTACTTAGGGTGCAAGACAAGGAGGACTTAAGGATGACAGCAAGGCTTCTTCCTTTTTTATTTGCACATCACATGATGGATGCTGTAGCCTTTGGGAAGAAGAAAGTCTATGGTGTGCAAGGATGTGAAGGTAAACTATGTTTGTGATGAAAAAGGCATCAATAGGTGATGAAGTATGTAATATCTAGCGCATGAATAGGTGAGAAGGTCTGCGATCTGCAGTTTTAGAGTGTGTGGTAATCATAGTTGCAAAGTTTTTGTTTTGCTTATGTGTGACATTTCCATATTCTTAGTGTGCTTTTGTGTGACATTTCAGAACCGTATCTGTAATGTTTGAGTGGCCTACTACCCTAGTAGATAACACCCTCATAAAGCATTACATTTACGAAATAACTCCCTTTGTACAATTCAGTAGTCCTTTAAAAGTCTTAAATACTACCACACACTAATACCCAGACAATAGGAGGTTCACAGATCAACCACAATCTCTTTGAACCAGCTTAAGTACAACATTTCAGTCAGAAAAAAATAAGGTTCACAACCCCGTGCATAAATGACCTTCAAAACAAAACAAGCATTTACAATGCAATGGTTTCGCCTTTGGAAAAGTTAGAGCTATTGGCATTGTAAATGACAAAATGTGTATTTATGTGTTGGTTTTGAAAACAGATAAATAAATGGCATTGTCATTTACATTGCCATTAGCCTCTGCAGTCACTCTGCAGTCCCTAGCACTCCATAGCACTCCCTAGTCACTCTGCATTCCCTAGCACTCCCTAGTCACTCTGCACTCCCTAGCAGTCCCTAGTCCTCCCTAGTCACTCTGCACTCCCTAGCCCTCTGCACTCCCTAGCCCTCTGCACTCCCTAGCACTCCCTAGTCACCCTGCACTCCCTAGTCAGTCTGCACTCCATAGCACTCCCTAGTCACTCTGCACTCCCTAGTCACTCTGCACTCCCTAGTCACTCTGCACTCCCTAGTCACTCTGCACTCCCTAGTCATTCTGCACTCCCTAGTCACTCTGCACTCCCTAGTCACTCTGCACTCCCTAGTCACTCTGCACTCCCTAGTCACTCTGCACTCCCTAGTCACTCTGCACTCCCTAGCACTCAGCACTCCCTAGCACTCAGCACTCCCTAGCACTCTGCACGCCCTTGCACTCTGCACGCCCTAGCACTCTGCACGCCCTTGCACTCTGCACGCCCTAGCACTCTGCACGCCCTTGCACTCTGCACGCCCTAGCACTCTGCACTCCCTTGCACTCTGCACTCCCTTGCACTCTGCACTCCCTTGCACTCTGCACTCCCTTGCACTCTGCACTCCCTTGCACTCTGCACTCCCTTGCACTCTGCACTCCCTTGCACTCTGCACTCCCTTGCACTCTGCACTCCCTTGCACTCTGCACTCCCTTGCACTCTGCACTCCCTTGCACTCTGCACTCCCTTGCACTCTGCACTCCCTTGCACTCTGCACTCCCTTGCACTCTGCACTCCCTTGCACTCTGCACTCCCTTGCACTCTGCACTCCCTTGCACTCTGCACTCCCTTGCACTCTGCACTCCCTTGCACTCCCTAGCAGTCCCTAGTCACTCTGCACTCCCTAGTCACTCTGCACTTCCTAGCTCTCCCTAGCACTCTGCAGTCACTCTGCACTCCCTAGCACTGCCTAGTCACTCTGCACTCCCTAGTCACTCTGCACTCCCTAGTCACTCTGCACTCCCTACTCACCACTCTGCACTCACTACTCACCACTCTGCACTCACTACTCACCACTCTGCACTCACCACTCTGCACTCACCACTCTGCACTCACCACTCTGCACTCTGCACTCACCACTCTGCACTCTACACTCTGCACTCACCACTCTGCACTCTGCACTCACCACTCTGCACTCACCACTCTGCACTCACCACTCTGCACTCACCACTCTGCACTCTGCACTCACCACTCTGCACTCTGCACTCACCACTCTGCACTCTGCACTCACCACTCTGCACTCACCACTCTGCACTCACCACTCTGCACTCACCACTCTGCACTCACCACTCTGCACTCACCACTCTGCACTCACCACTCTGCACTCACCACTCTGCACTCACCACTCTGCACTCACCACTCTGCACTCACCACTCTGCACTCACCACTCTGCACTCACCACTCTGCACTCACCACTCTGCACTCACCACTCTGCACTCACCACTCTGCACTCACCACTCTGCACTCACCACTCTGCACTCACCACTCTGCACTCACAACTCTGCACTCACAACTCTGCACTCACAACTCTGCACTCCCTAGCACTCCCTAGTCACTCTGCACTCCCTAGTCACTCTGCACTCCCTAGTCACTCTGCACTCCCTAGTCACTCTGCACTCCCTAGTCACCCTGCACTCCCTAGTCACCCTGCACTCCCTAGCACTCTGCACTCCCTAGCACTCTGCAGTCACTCTGCACTCCCTAGCCACTCTGCACTCCCTAGTACTCCCTAGTCACTCTGCACTCCCTAGCACTCCCTAGTCACTCTGCACTCCCTAGTCACTCTGCACTCCCTAGCACTCCCTAGTCACTCTGCACTCCCTAGTCACTCTGCACTCCCTAGCACTCCCTAGTCACTCTGCACTCCCTAGCACTCCCTAGTCACTCTGCACTCCCTAGTCACTCTGCACTCCCTAGCACTCCCTAGTCACTCTGCACTCCCTAGTCACTCTGCACTCCCTAGCACTCCCTAGTCACTCTGCACTCCCTAGCACTCCCTAGTCACTCTGCACTCCCTAGCACTCCCTAGTCACTCTGCACTCCCTAGCACTCTGCAGTCACTCTGCACTCCCTAGTCACTCTGTACTCCCTAGCACCCCCTAGCTCTCTGCAGTCACTCTGCACTCCCTAGTCACTCTGCAGTCACTCTGAACTTCCTAGCACTCCCTAGCACTCTGCAGTCACTCTGCACTCCCTAGCCACTCTGCAGTCACTCTGCACTCCCTAGTCACTCTGCACTCCCTAGTCACTCTGCACTCCCTAGCACTCCCTAGTCACTCTGCACTCCCTAGCACTCTGCAGTCACTATGCACTCTCTAGCACTCCCTAGTCACTTTGCACTCCCTAGCACTCCCTAGCACTCTGCAGTCACTCTGCACTCCCTAGCCACTCTGCACTCCCTAGCACTCCCTAGTCACTCTGTACTCCCTAGCACTCTGCAGTCACTCTGCACTCCCTAGCACTCTGCAGTCACTCTGCACTCCCTAGCACTCTGCAGTCACTCTGCACTCCCTAGCACTCTGCAGTCACTCTGCACTCCCTAGCACTCTGCAGTCACTCTGCACTCCCTAGCACTCTGCAGTCACTCTGCACTCCCTAGCACTCTGCAGTCACTCTGCACTCCCTAGCACTCTGCACTCCCTGGCACTCTGCAGTCACTCTGCACTCCCTGGCACTCTGCACTCCCTTGCACTCTGCACTCCCTTGCACTCTGCACTCCCTTGCACTCTGCACTCCCTTGCACTCTGCACTCCCTTGCACTCTGCACTCCCTTGCACTCTGCACTCCCTTGCACTCTGCACTCCCTTGCACTCTGCACTCCCTTGCACTCTGCACTCCCTTGCACTCCCTAGCAGTCCCTAGTCACTCTGCACTCCCTAGTCACTCTGCACTTCCTAGCTCTCCCTAGCACTCTGCAGTCACTCTGCACTCCCTAGCACTGCCTAGTCACTCTGCACTCCCTAGTCACTCTGCACTCCCTAGTCACTCTGCACTCCCTACTCACCACTCTGCACTCACTACTCACCACTCTGCACTCACTACTCACCACTCTGCACTCACTACTCACCACTCTGCACTCACCACTCTGCACTCTGCACTCTGCACTCTGCACTCTGCACTCTGCACTCACCACTCTGCACTCACCACTCTGCACTCTGCACTCACCACTCTGCACTCTGCACTCACCACTCTGCACTCTGCACTCACCACTCTGCACTCTGCACTCACCACTCTGCACTCTGCACTCACCACTCTGCACTCTGCACTCACCACTCTGCACTCACCACTCTGCACTCACCACTCTGCACTCTGCACTCACCACTCTGCACTCACCACTCTGCACTCACCACTCTGCACTCACCACTCTGCACTCACCACTCTGCACTCACCACTCTGCACTCACCACTCTGCACTCACCACTCTGCACTCACCACTCTGCACTCACCACTCTGCACTCACCACTCTGCACTCACTACTCTGCACTCACCACTCTGCACTCACAACTCTGCACTCACAACTCTGCACTCACAACTCTGCACTCCCTAGCACTCCCTAGTCACTCTGCACTCCCTAGTCACCCTGCACTCCCTAGTCACCCTGCACTCCCTAGTCACCCTGCACTCCCTAGTCACCCTGCACTCCCTAGCACTCTGCACTCCCTAGCACTCTGCACTCCCTAGCACTCTGCACTCCCTAGCACTCTGCACTCCCTAGCACTCTGCAGTCACTCTGCACTCCCTAGCCACTCTGCACTCCCTAGTACTCCCTAGTCACTCTGCACTCCCTAGTCACTCTGCACTCCCTAGCACTCCCTAGTCACTCTGCACTCCCTAGTCACTCTGCACTCCCTAGCACTCCCTAGTCACTCTGCACTCCCTAGCACTCCCTAGTCACTCTGCACTCCCTAGTCACTCTGCACTCCCTAGCACTCCCTAGTCACTCTGCACTCCCTAGTCACTCTGCACTCCCTAGCACTCTGCAGTCACTCTGCACTCCCTAGCACTCCCTAGTCACTCTGTACTCCCTAGCACCCCCTAGCTCTCTGCAGTCACTCTGCACTCCCTAGTCACTCTGCAGTCACTCTGAACTTCCTAGCACTCCCTAGCACTCTGCAGTCACTCTGCACTCCCTAGCCACTCTGCAGTCACTCTGCACTCCCTAGTCACTCTGCACTCCCTAGTCACTCTGCACTCCCTAGTACTCCCTAGTCACTCTGCACTCCCTAGCACTCTGCAGTCACTATGCACTCTCTAGCACTCCCTAGTCACTTTGCACTCCCTAGCACTCTGCAGTCACTCTGCACTCCCTAGCCACTCTGCACTCCCTAGCACTCCCTAGTCACTCTGTACTCCCTAGCACTCCCTAGTCACTCTGCACTCTCTAGCACTCCCTAGCCACTCTGCACTCCCTAGCCACTCTGCACTCCCTAGCACTCTGCAGTCACTCTGCACTCCCTAGCACTCTGCAGTCACTCTGCACTCCCTAGCACTCTGCAGTCACTCTGCACTCCCTAGCACTCTGCAGTCACTCTGCACTCCCTAGCACTCTGCAGTCACTCTGCACTCCCTAGCACTCTGCACTCCCTGGCACTCTGCAGTCACTCTGCAGTCCCTGGCACTCTGCACTCCCTAGCACTCCCTAGTCACTCTGCACTCCCTAGCACTCCCTAGTCACTCTGCACTCCCTAGCACTCCCTAGTCACTCTGCACTCCCTAGCACTCCCTAGTCACTCTGCACTCCCTAGTCACTCTGCACTCCCTAGTCACTCTGCACTCCCTAGCACTCCCTAGAACTCCCTAGTCACTCTGCACTCCCTAGCACTCCCTAGTCACTCTGCACTCCCTAGTCATTCTGCACTCCCTAGCACTCTGCAGTCACTCTGCACTCCCTAGTCACTCTGCACTCTGCACTCTCTACTCTGCACTCTGCACTCTCTACTCTGCACTCTCTACTCTGCACTCTCTACTCTGCACTCTCTACTCTGCACTCTCTACTCTGCACTCTCTACTCTGCACTCTCTACTCTGCACTCTCTACTCTGCACTCTCTACTCTGCACTCTCTACTCTGCACTCTCTACTCTGCACTCTCTACTCTGCACTCACTACTCTGCTCACTCACTCTGCACTCTGCTCTCACACTCACGCCACATGAAAGATCGGCTGGTTTAGGGCTCCAGTGTCCATAAGGAACCTCAAGCTGAACCGGAGCCAGGCATCAGGCTGGAACGTGTTCTTTTCAAGCCTTCATAACAAAGCCTGGGCAAGGACCCTGGTAAAGGACCACTGGACTAACACTGTCGCTGCACAAGTGATGTGCTTTGCTTTATAAATCCAGAATTTTGGAATCGAATACCAAACCTTTCTCCAACAAGTGCCAGTCCAAAATGGGAACATTTGTGCTCCAGATCTACCCGATCAAACTGGGGGACAGTCACGCGCACTTAAAGATAGGTTTACAGAATAATCAAGCACTAAACGGCGTCAGTGCTGTGCACAATTTCCGGCTAGCCACACTTCCCATGGGTGAGATGCCAATCTGGAAGAAGTAATGATTGTTTTGCTCACTTTAGCTTGGAAGCGGATGTGCAAGAAGCGGATACGCACTAAGGCACCAGCTCTGAATGCTTGGGTCAATGGTCTCTTCTTATGAAAAGCTACAAAATACGGCACGTGATGCACGGACCTAAAGATGACAGATTATATCTCTTATGAATCAGAGTTAAAAAGATAAATGTAAAATCCATCTGAGTTTCAGGATGCATATCACCGCAAACTGTGGATAACATTAATCTAGAACGATGCACAACGTGCTATGAAAACGAAATAATGCAGAGATCAGACAGAGCGACACCAAAGGTAAACAGCAGTGGTGGCCCACGAACAAGACTTCTTGCCGTATTGTTGTGAGCTCGAGAGGATACCATCACTGTGGATTTGCATCTAACGGGACAAATCGCTGACAAGCCCGGGGAATCGATATCTCTGTCATCTCATAACAAAAAGCAATACATCATAGCAGCTGTGGCGGTAACTTTTGCATTCAGGCTCTAGATCACGAGGCCTGATGATCGACTTCCAATCCTTTCTTCAAGACTCAAAGAGAGACAACACGCCAAAGGTGAATGAATATCTCATATCAGTCACACGGACAGCGGGAGGGGGGGCGGGAACGGACAGCGGGACATCGCGCAACCCACCCCTGCAAAGGACACTTCCGAAATGGCGAAAACAAAGTTTTTTTATTAAAAAAACACGCCCACAGTGGACACGTCTTCATGACGTTGTGAAAAGCCTAAAAATCGCCGGAACGCCCACGAATCTGCTCCGGCTATGACGGACAGATCTCTGTTCCAATGGCTAGCCTCCATTTATGGAGCTAGCCAATGGAACAGAGAGGCGGTGACCAAGCCACATACTGTTCTCATTAGATTTTGCCTGCGCCGAAAAGCTGCGCGGTGCGCAGCGACCAGGCGAAACCTAAAAACAACATATTGTAAACATGTGCTCTCGCACACTGATAAAGGTGGACATAGCATTGCAAGCAATACACCGATCATATTTCAGTCTCTTTCAAAACACACTCAACACACGTGATCCGGGGAGAGCGGATGGAATGGTACAAAGGCAATGCAAACTAATAATAAGTTGTCGGAAAACCTTTTATTTATATTCCAAACCTTTCTCTGTCCTTTTTTCTTATTTTTTTTAGAATCGGGGCAAAAGTAACAGGCTATTAATGTCTCGCCTTTTCTTCTTTCTTGTTCTAGGTGTTTTAATGGCTGTCGTCTTCCTTCCTTGACAGGCTCTCACTCGTGGAGTATAAAAACAGTATCGTCCCTCAAAAGAAAAAAAAATATCGAGTCAGGAACCTTGTTTTGGTTTTCTCCATTTTTATTCTGTAAGTGTACCACCACTGCAACCGTGTTTTGCGTTCCCACTCGTCTTTGGATAGGTGCTCAGTGGTTAGGTGTGGACGCTCCATGTCCTACCCATCACCTCTCTAACGACAGAAAAAAGAAAAAATAGGCACTTGCCTTTGGCCACCACTACCCTGCCTGGGTCGGGGCAGGGGGTATCTCGGCGTTCTCTCCTCTTTTGGGGCAGCTGCTTTGATCACTGGTATTCCCGGACCAGTCTTTAGCAGCCTCTTCGCCGGAAGGTCCTCTGCCCCTGCCCTACCTAGGCCCCTCCTTTCTGTCTTGACGTTACCGTCACAGGTTGTCTCGCCGTCCCCTCTCCTTGTTCTGGATGGTTCCCTTCTGCGGTGTTCTCCTTTGTTTCACGGCCTCCATGTTTTCTTCATCGTCTTCCTCGTTGTCTTCCTTGACGTCTTCCTCTTTTCCCTTCATGGGAAGTGCTGCCCTAAGATCATTCTCAGCATCTTAAACATGCATATCTTAGAGAAAATTAAAAGTTACACACAACCTGACAAAAATAGCATGACCTCGGTGTATTTAACTTAAATTATAACAAGGTTCCCAAAGATAATTATATCTCCCTACACTAGAATTTTTTTTTTAAAGCATGAGGATCATGTGCATAGTAGCAACTCGCAACCTTTCAGAAACCTTTTTTTTATAAAGCGCTCAACACACTTTCTCATAGTTTACTCAAAAAAGTAAAATGATAAACAGCAGCTCTGAATGGAGGGGGAAGGATCATTCTGCTTTCGCGGTGGTCAATGAAGATCGACTCGGACACAAAACGGAATGTATTAAAACAGATGAATGATGGGAAATTAAGTCTTCTTGTGTTTTGATCACTCGCAAGTAATACAAACTACCAGAATTCTGCTGCCCTAGACCAACATCTGACAGGGCTGGCATCGAAATGAAAGCCTCGCAGAAAAGGCTGCAAAGACAAAACGTTCTCCAAAAACAAAGATCACACTGGCCTCTCCTACCACTAAATGCAAACGCCTGGTATTTCCTGCCTACAAAGTAAAAAGATTGTAGCATTTAAGTCAACAATTTGCAGTAAATTTACACTTGTAAATAGCTGCATTTACTACAAAATGTAGGAGTAAATCTACACAGGTAGATTTACTTAAGTATAAATTTGCCTTTGTGAAAAGGCTCTCTAGTCGCATGGTCCCGTGGAGACCTACAGATGATCTCTTCTGTATGCACTGTAACGTCACGATAAAAGGTCTCTGTCTCCTACAAAGACCATGGACTGTACTCTCCTACCACTAAGACAATACCCTTCTCCCATTTGCTTTGTAAACCTGATCATCCCACCAGCAGAATCTATCTCTCCTATTACTAAAGCGACAAACCTGGGGCCAGATTTATCAAGTTTTAAGGTCACCCTTACGCCTCGCAAGGGAGACACAAAACCTTAGTGAGATTTATCAAGCCACGCAAGGACACCTTGCTTGGATTGATAAATATGTAGTAAAGCAAAGCAGCACAAATCACTGCCTTGCATTACTCTGCTCTATGGAGGGAAGCATGGGTGTTCCCACGCATCCACCTATAGATTCGGGCGCATTCCCAGATTAGTGGTAGACCTAGAAATGCGTCAAAATGTTATGCCTACCCAGGGGAGGAAATATCTTTATTTCGCCTTGTTTTTTGTGGTCTTTCTGCCTCACACATAGAAAGAGGAAAATGCCTTTAAGGATTGTTTTTGTACAGGAAGGTGTCCCTTCCTGCACAAAAACCAATCCTACCTACAGCACAGGCACCCTTGCACCATGATGTAAGGGTGCCAGTATTGGCACAAGGCAGCACATTGTGCGCCATTGCTAGAAAAGGACAGGAGTGCACTGTATAATGTGAAATACAGTGCTTCCTACCCTTTCCCTTTTACGCAGCGCAGAAAGGTGTCTTGCTGTGTTACGCTGCATGAAATTTTGTTTTTTAAACCATTTTTATTGTTTTTTGCAGCAAAGAGAACAAATAACTAGCATGTCAGTATTGAGCAACACTCCCACACCCCCCTCCTTACCCTCCCGACGAATCAAGCCCCAAAGTCCAACATCCAATTGTTCTGCCGTTAGATCATCCAAGTCCATTGCAGTAATATCTCCCGTCCCCAGAAGCCCATCCCTCCCCTGGCACTCATACATTCAAGTGTTTGCGACCTCTTAGAGTCCTCCATCCAACCCATGGTAGTGTCGCCATTTGCCCCATACTCTGCGGAATTTCTTTGGACAGCCCTTCGCCTTATACGTGACCCTTTCGGCTGCCATGTAAAGGTCCATGCCCCTCCTCCACTCCTCGAGCTGTGGAATGTCTGGCGCTCCCCATTTCCTGGCTATGTCCCTTTTTGCCACTACCAGGGCTAGCCCCAGAAAAATCAGCAGTGGGCGTGCCAAGTCTATATCATTAGTCATCCCCAGGAGTATTAACTTCGGGTCTGATGGGATGTCCGTCTCCAGCACCTCTCCCAGTTCGGCTAAGACCTCCCCCCAATACTTTTGAATGCGTGGACATGACCAGATGGTGTGCAGGAAGTCCCCTCTATCGTGGCCACAGCGCAGACAGCATGGGTCAGGTATTCTCCCTAGTTTATGTAGCCTCACTCTATCGAAATAGGACCTATGAAGGATCTTAAACTGAATCCGACGGAGGCGTGATTTAATCGCTACCTCCCTAGGATGCATCAGTACTACTCCCCAGTCCACGTCATCCATATCCCCCACGTCACGTTCCCAGGTGGTCCTGAGGCCTTCTAATTTGTTTGGTCTATTATTCATGATAGTTTTATATGTCAGGGATACTGCCTTCCCGGGGATCTGTTCCTGTAGAAGGCGGCCCTCCAACGGAGCGTATTCGGGGAGTGCCTCCAGCGATGCCCCCTCTGCCCTCCAAGCATGCCTTAATTGCATATATTTAAAGAACTGGGAGCGGTGGAGCCCGTGTTCCTCTTGGAGCGATGGAAAGGATTGCAGCGCCCCCTTTTTAGTCACGTCTCCTAGAGTAGAGATGCCTATGGCGTCCCACCCCTGAAACCCATTCAATTTGCTTAGTTCCTTCAGCCAGGTGCAGTGCCACAGTGGAGTTTGCTTTGTTGGTTTGTGCTCCCACTGTATTGCCTTTGTCGCCCTCTTCCACGCTCCCAGCGTGATTCTAGTAGCCGGCAGTAGTCTGGCCTGTCCCCTCCCTCCATATATGTAATATAGACAGGTGCGGGTGCCCATAGTGTGCCTTTCCAGTGCATAGGTGGGGTGTGTGGCGGGCGCATGTAGCCATTCATTCATGGGAGCCAGGTGTTCTGCCCAGTAGTAGGCCTCTAAGTCAGGCAAAGATATCCCACAATCATATTGGTGTCTCTGTAGGGTCGAGAGGGCTACTCTAGGTTGCTTACCCAGCCATAGATAGGACTTCAGTTCCGCATGAATGTCTCGGAATACCTTACACTTCAAGGGGAAATATTAATTCAGGAATGCGTATAAAAATCTGGGGAGTGCGACCATTTTAAACATAGCTGCTCATCCCAGAATCGTCAGGGGGAGCAATTGCCATCTACTGGCATCTTCTGAGAAATTGTGTATGACGCGGCTGATATTACGGTCGTAGGAGAGGTTACCATCGGTCATGACAAATATTCCTAAGTACATAAACCCCTCTCTAGTTGTCTGTAGTTTCTCTGGCAGCGTGGGCCACTCCTCCTTGCCCTGTGGGTCATACAGTGTCGACTTGTGCCAAATAATCTGGTACCCTGATTTAGTTCCGTAGCGGTCTAATTCCGCAAAGAGTGTCGGTATAGTAGTTTTCGGTTGCGTAACATAGAGCAGGACATAGTCTGCGTACAGGGACAATTTCTCGTCGGTTTCATCTGCTGGCCCTATCCGGAACCCTGTGATCCCTACATTTTGTCTTACAGCACAGGCCATTACCTCAATGGATAGAGCAAACAACAGGGGAGATAGGGGGCATCCCTGCCTGGTGCCCCGTTGTATCAGGAAGGCCCCCGATAGCGTCCCGTTGACCCTAACTCTAGCACTAGGGCTGGTATATGGGAGATTAATCTTATGTCTGTACTTGGGCCCGAATCCCATGCGCTCTAGTACTCCCTCTAGAAAAGGCCAGTGGACAGCATCAAACGCCTTCTCTGCGTCTAGGGATAGGAACCAGTGGGGCTCAGTCCTGCCCTCTACCTCCCTGAGCCAATTATGGGTCCGCCGTAAATTATATCTAGTGGCCCTTTCCGGGATGAACCCCGTCTGGTCAAGATGGATCAACCCTGTTACAACCCGTCGCATGCGGAGTGCCAGGATTGTGGCATACAGTTTTGCCTCTACATTTAGGAGGGAGATGGGCGGTAGGACGAGCAGTTGTCCGCTGGCTTTCCCTGCTTATGAATCGGGACAATTGGGGCCTGTCTGAGGTCCAGTGGGAACTGTCCCTCCTTCTCTGCATCTAGGAATCGACCCAGCAGGTGGCGGGTAAGGATATCTGCCGTTTTTTTTTTTAATTCCGCCGGGAAACCGTTCGGGCCCGGGGCCTTTCCCGGTCGAAGCTTAGTCAGTGCCACCCTAACTTCTTCCTCCGTTATATCTGCCTCTAAATCTTTGTGGTCAGTCTCCTCAAGCTCCGGGAGGTTGATATGTGCCATGTAATGCAGTGCATCTTCTTTTGAGCCCAGTTCACGCGCTTCATAGAAGGCCTTAAAGAACTCAGCGAATGTATCCGCTATCCTGGCGTCTGTGTCGGCCCATTCACCCTGACCATCTTTTACCTTGTCTACCCAGCGGTCGTCCCTCTCTTTCCTGCTTAACCATGCCAGGAGCCTCCCGGATTTATCTCCCACATCGTAGAGGCGGTGCATAGTAGCCAATGTCTGTGCCTTTGCCTCCCCCGTCACTAATTGCTTATACTGGGTTTTCAGATCGGACAGACGCCGAAGTTTCCCCAGGTGTCTGGTACGCATATGTTCCTTTTCAACTGTCAGAATTTGCGTTTCCAGTTCCTGCACCTCGGTCCGGACATTCTTCCTATCTTCCGCCAGTCTACACTGAGCCCTATCCCCGAGTACCACCTTAAGTGCCTCCCAAAGAACTACTCGTGAGTCCACTGTGTCAACATTTTCTGCCAGGTACACCTTTACATCCGCTCCTAGGCCCCTCAGGAAATCTGCGTTTTGTAGGTCCCACGCCGATGCTGCATGAAAGTTTGATGCATCTGGGCCCTGGTCTCTTTTGCCTGCAGTGTGTAGAAATGTGCATCTTCTTACTGCGAAAAGTAACACCTGCCCTCTGCCACTACTCACGACAAAACCTATTCCCTCGGCGCTGTACAGTTAAATTAACTGGTCTTTCCTATCGCCCACAACAAAAAGGTTTGGAACCTTACATTAACAAAGTCACTGTGCGTACAAATGGAAAGTTCTTGGCTGTGTTTGAGTCCAAGAATAATTTCCATGCAGTTTGTTTATTAAAATCCGTTCTGCAAAAAGAATAATGGTGGTTCGGAGAAGGGAAGCCTGTTGACTCAGATACAGAAATGTGCATATCTTCTGGAGAATACTATGAATGTTTTTTAAAATTTCCTCACGTCACTCAAATACCCACCGGCAACTCTTACCGGTTGTAGTGACCACTTCCAGGGCCAAGAATGGGCACAGACTCCTTCACTACAGGTAAAGGCTTTGATATAGATTCTGTGTCTCAGGTAATACTGACAGGAGTTTGGGCAAGTACTGTGTCGCTCAGGCAATGTAGGCGGGAACTTGAACAGAAGAAAGAATGCCTTAATGACCTCAATTAGGCAAGAAAAGCAGTCTGTAGGTCCATCTCCCATGTTATCTCACCAGCCACCTCATCATGGTCTGTAGACCTCGCAGTCATTTCCCCACTGCCAAGCCCCTCTACTACCCACCTTTGCAGGAGTGAGACCTCTGAGAGCAGATAGAGCAAGCCCATATTGCTATTTCTATTCAGGAGACAAACCCCAGGGGAGTCATGCAGAATACACTACTCGCATACACTCTGTACTCCATGCACACGGTAGGTAGATGCCAGCAGAGACAGGCAGACTGCACTACCTTCCCCCAGTGTAGTGTCAGATAGGCAGTCAGAATGCCCATTGCCAAGACCCCTAATCTGCCCTGTCCCCACTGGTGACAGGTGCAGTGGGTAGTGTGAGAGTGGCCCCGTGCAGACTACAGGGAAAGGCGGTAGACAGCAGACCCCAAACCACCAAGCAGGAACCTTTCCCCTTTCAGGACCTTCTTACTGACTGTCTCCCCTCTTTCTCTGCATGCTGGAGGGAAATATCTCAGGGTAAAGCAGCAGAGCGTCCTGCTGCCAGCAGCCCTATGCCACATATAAAGTAGTTTAAGTGCACCAATGCCTGCAGCCCCGAGACCGAAGAGGAAGCAGGCAGAGCGCTGAGCGCCCCACTTTCAGCAGACACACAACTCAAGCATGCAGGAGTCCTATAAAGACCCTACACTGCCCCCCTCACAAGTATTGATGGTGGGGTTCAAGTGGGCATGCTAAAATCGCAACTTCACACCACAAACGTTTTTTAGCAATCACAGTCGGCAAAGGCTCAGTCGCACCCTGCCACCACCATTTACTGTCCCATCTGTTCGTGAGGGTAAAATCAGGCATGCTGCCCCTCTGTGTCAGCTGCCCCCATGCCCCACAGAGGGGCAAGGGGAATACAAGAATCCGGTGGTTTGCTCGTGATGTACGGACACAGTGGGCATATAATACACACCCTTGGTATCCTCCCATCACATGGTAGTAGGCCAGGCTTCCAATGGCAGTAATAATGCTAATAAGACATTTTTGAGGAAGGGATGGGCACTGGGCTTATAAACCTAAAATGCCCAGGCATCACCCTCTTGTCTATACCACCTTGAGATAAGATCATGCGGAGAGGCAAAAAATAAAATCAATCCACTCATGCTCCTATTCTAAACAATCTAGGGGTAAATTGACGAAATAAATAGAAAAAGCTAACATTATGGCGCACTGGCTTCTTGATGTCTGCGCTGTCTAAGAGAGGTTGAGGTGGGTAAGGTGTTGGCTGCAGGGTTTACCGACCTGCGGGTGGTCCGGACATTCTAGTCCTATATCGCTGTTGCTCATGGACAGATGGATTCGTAGGGGCGTGGAAGGGTTAGTGGTCGGGTTCGGAAAGAGGTGCATAAAACAGGAATGGTGCTTTGAGAGTTCCCTTGTATTTCATTGTAAGTTACATATATGTGATGCAAATTGATTTTTCGAATTGTACAAACTACAAAACAGACTTATGCTGGCTGTCTAAGCATGCCATGAAGGTTTCTAAATATATATTTGACATGAAGTTCTGGTATAAACAATTGTGCAACCTGAGTATGTTTTTATGTGTTCAGCTTGAAAGTAAAGAAAAATACGGTCTACTATATAGTTCAATGATCTGTGTTCTGCTTATCATAGTTTATTGTACTGTTTTGGAGGGAGGAAGGAAGGAAGGAGTGAAATCAACTGTAACACACGGTAGTGCGAACACTATTGTATTGTGTAAAGCGCTCTGATATCCTTTGGGATCAAGTTTGCGCTATATATAAAACTTTATAAATAAATAAATAACTGTTTGAACAGTTGTTTAATGTTGCTAGCATAATTATAGTTGTTCACGATATCTGAATTGTGATACTATTTCACTTACATTCTTGCACAAGTAGCACTAGATCCTATTGCAGCCCTTTGCAGCTACCTTTAAATGTTTATTAGCTCACCCTATTTTGAGATGAAGATAGTAATCTCGCCACTCTTGCTTGGAAAAGGATTATGAATACAAAGGATATCTTGGTGAGAGAGGCTCTGCAAAGAAGTAGCACACATCCACTTTTAGAGCTTTTTTTAAAATAAAGGTAAGTTTCATTAACACATTTTCTTTCCCCTCACAACTAAGTTGTACAATTCATTGCATCTCTTCAAAGGTTATGAGTACATTTTTATATTTGAAGGCATGGATACTTAAGTCAAACATCCATGAAAATTAAACATTGGATGCAGAGGTGTAAGAGTAAGATCAATAAAGGTATGGAGAGATTCTATCATCGATACTATGGTTTGAAAACACCCGCTTATAGGGACCTGTTGTATTTTTCACCATTTCATCCTGCCATCTACTTCTTTAGTCCTTGTATATTTTCATGAAATATTATCCAGTTTATTATTCCATGCCTCTTTACCTTTCAGGTTACATCAATTTAAAGAGGAGGCAAAAAGCTACTTTGGGGCCAACATTAAGAAGGTATGCATGCAGCTTGTTATTCCATTGTCTGACATTGTTCACTGACCGTCATTGATTGCATTATTGTGTTGTTTGATTGTTTGCTTGCCCTTTGATGGTTCATCAGTCTCCATTGGCAACTTGATGTTTTAGATTTCTTTAACATTCATAAAGGTATGACTTATTTTTACTTCACCGTCTGCATTTTGCTTCACTCTTAATTTGTCCCTACTCTTCCCTGCTTTCAAATGCAACCGTTTAGGGCCAGTGGTTTGTACTCCTTACAAATCAACGCATATTGATTTAGACCTTTGCACAAGACACTTATGGGCAAATGTAGATCATTTGCAATTGATCATAACATTATTTTTTCTTTATCACCTGCATGACCTTCCTGCTTGTTTGATTCTGTGACTTTCTTGTATCCTCTTCCATAACCTATTATTTTTTTATTAGTTGACCATTCTTAATCACTGTGCACATGGCATGTTTCTCTCTCTTCAAAAAAGGTGTGACGCGCGCTGTGCGAGTCAGCTAGGGTTGCACAGCCTTGTGCACATTTGTGATCAACATTATCCACGTACTCAAAAGTATTAAAAAAAATTCAATCTGTTTATTTTATTCATTTTTCTACGTTTGTCCATCACATCAAAGGTACGAAGTTCCACAATTTTCTTCCTTTTTATTTGCACAGGACTTGCCCATCCGGGCCTAATCAACGGTATGTTGTGAAACTCGAATCCTCCGTTAAAACTTAACATCACCCAATGCATTTCGGTCCTTGTGACCTTCCTCAGGGGTGTCTACAATAGTAAATAAATATCTGTCAGACAAACAAAATAATTCTTGTGCAGCAACTGTAAATTAATGCTCTTTTTCAATATTATTAAAAATAATACTCAATTCCATATACTACTTGTATGTGCAGTGCCATTCACCCTCTATCCTCCAGTGATTACCAGCCCCCCTCCCACCAAAACAGTGCCCCATTATCCTACATGCAAACATAACACAGATTGATTCCACTAATACAACTAACCATTACCCCATGTTATCTCCTGCACGGGGTAATGATTAGTTGTATTAGTTTTAACGGAGGATTCGAGTTTCGCAACATGCCTGTGATTAGGCCCGGATGGGCAAGTCCTGCGCAAATAAAAAGGAAGACAATTTTGGAACTTCGTACCTTTGATGTGATGGACAAACGTTGAAAAATTAATAAAATAAACAGATTGAATTTTTTGAATACTTTTGAGTACGTGGATAATGTTGATCACAAATGTGCATAAGGCTGTGCAACCCTAGCTGACTCGCACAGCGTGCGTCACACCTTTGTTGAATATTTACATATGTGGTCCCGGGACGGGGCACTAAGAGGGTATGCACGCCAAACTTGAAATTAATGGAGAGAAAAAGACATGATTACAGAAATAAAAAGGGTGTGCTTTGAGACATTTTCAGTGATGTTTCTCTCTCTGACATGTGCAAACACACTCTCCACCTTTTCCTCCAATACACGTTGGATTGGATCATCAGTCTCAAGCACCACTATACTGGGACTCTGTTGTTGTAGTAAGCACAATCTACTCTTCACTCATACACAAGTTTTGGGGGGCATTGCAAGCCCTAACCTCTTACATTGTGTAATCTAATGCTTGCAGGCTTCTAATATATTATAAATGGAGCAGAAGATACACAGCATGCAGTTTATGATTTTACGGGCCATAGCAGTGTGTGGGCTTAACTCCTTGGGTACATACAACAACAGGAGGACCATCTTAAGAAATGTGTCCCCACTATTCTCTGGGTCTCTGTGCATTTTGCCATCTTTTGTTGGTCTGACCGTATATATCCCCAGGTATCTGGGCAGTAAAGTGATTGCCAATCATTGTCATAGTTTAAAAAAAAAATCCATGGCAGTAATCCTTTTTGACTTGGAGATCCTTATGTCAGTGAACAAGTGATTTAAGTGCATAGGCACAGGATGCATGATAAATGTAAACACCCTTCATGGTAGCAGTGATCTTGCTTAGTACAGTAAATGGTCACTCCTTTCTGGGCAAGGGTTTTAACACATTAAACTTGCAACCATTATACTATAAAATATTTGTTATAGTAGACTTCAAAATGTGGTTGGATTCCCCAGATCAACCAAACCCCATTTGTAAAGCGCAAAACTCACCCCTAGCGGTATCTGTGCGCTGCATCTCCCTTGAAGAGCCAGGTCTTGAGTCTCTTTCTGAAGTCTGTCAGCGAGGGGGCTGACAGGGAGCTGGATGGGGAAGGACGTCCCAGGTCTTGGCAGCGATGGAGGAGAATGAGCGGCCACCACTGCCAGGTGGGTGTATGAGGGCGAGTGAAAACGAGCACAGGTGTCTAGAGGGTTGGTGAAAGTTGAACTCATGGTTGATGTAAGCAGGTCCTAGGTCATGGAGAGGTTTGTAGCCACGCATGAGGTCTTGAACCAACATCTCTTTTGGATGGAGAGCAAGTGGTGGTCTCTCAGGTGGAGGGCGATGTGAGTTTGTTTGAGTGGTCCAGGATGAGTCTGGATGAAGTGTTCTATACAGTCTGGAGTCATCTGAGAAGCTAGGTTTGGATACTAGCATAGAGGGTGTTGCCGTAGTTAAGGCGGCTTGTGATGAGGGTCTCAGTGACGGTCTTTCTGGTGTTGATTGGGATCCATCTTAAGATTCTACAGAGCATGCAGAGGGTGTGGTAACAGGAGGAGGCAACTGCGTTGACTTGCAATTTCATAGTTATTTGGCTGTAGAGGCTGATACCGAAGTTTTGTGCATGGTTGGTCAGTGTGGGTGTAGATCAGAGTTCTGCAGACCACCAGGTGTAGTCCGATGTGGCGGTGTTCTTACCGAAGATCAGTACTTCGGTTTTGTTGGAATTGAGTTGGAGGCAGTTGTCGCTTATCTATTTGACTACTTAATCATTGCATTACAGCAGTTGGTTTTAGCATTGAAGGGGTCCTCGGTGAGCGAGAGGATCAGTTGAGTGTCGTCTGCATAGGAGATTATGTTGAGTTTGTGAGCTCTGAGGAAGTCTGCAAGGAGGCTTATGTAGATGTTGAACTGGGTAGGGCTGAAGGATGATCCTTGTGCTACGCCACATATGATGTCTTTGAGTTTGGAGGTGAAGGGAGGCAGTTGGATGCTCTGCGTGCATGCTGTAAGGAATGAGGTGATCCACTTGAGGGCGTCTTGCTGTATCCCTATGTTGTAGAGTCTGTTGAGGAGGGTGTTGTGGGAGACTGTCTTGAAGACCACGTAGAGGTCGAGGAGGATCAGAGTAACTATTTCTCCACGGTCGAGGAGTATTCTGATGTAGTCTGTGGCGGTAAGTAGCTCGGTGTTAGTGCTGTGGTTAGCATGGAATCCTGATTATGAGGAGTCCAGTAATTGGTTTTGTTCAGGGTTTCAGTGAGCTGCTGGTTGATGGCTCTCTCAAGTACTTTGGCTGGGTTAGAGGAGCAGGGGGATGGGACGATAATGAAAAATTTCCTAACTATCGTAACGGAAAGTTTCAATTCTATTAAGGACTCGGAGGGGAGTATTATACCTTCTTTCTTCACTTTCTTCTTATAGCAGCCATTATTTAAAGATAAACTACTACGTTTCCCATGAACACTTGGGAAAATGTAGTGAGAACAAATAACATCTAATCAAAAACAGACTTGTAATGTCAAATCAGGGAACACATAGCCCCAACATAGTCCTTCTTTAGTGGCCCTTTGTGCTTGTTCGTTACACAAAGTCAGCCATTGGATCACCTGTGTGTGGCTTCTGACAGCATAGCTAATCCCTATTTTATACAGATGCTACTTTACCTTAGATAGCAGAGGTGTCTCAGGTTATCTGATAGACATCTAGCCGCAGATTCCTTAACTTAGAATATCCCCAGGCGTCAGACTGGATCCTGAAAACTTTCCGCAGCAGCACCTCTGCGCGCCAGGGGGGGGCTCGGCCCTGACATCGTCCACGGACATGACGTCAGCGGAGCCATATAGGCCCCTCCCGGCTTCTTTTCCGCGTCCCAACGCGAATCCTGGAAAACCAGCGGTTTGGCGTCACGGAACAGTGTGCAATGCCTTCGGGCTTTAAGGCGTGTGAGACCTGTGCGCAGCAGATGTCTGTCACGGACCTGCACGCCATCTGTAAGTGGTGCCTAGGAGTGCACCACAACTCCAAAGAGTGCGACGCCTGTCAACAAATGAAACCTAAGTCCTTGAGGGAGTGTTGTATGCAATTGCTGGCCACACGGCTGTCCTGTCCTGCACCTTCGCGACGCCGTTCTCCGTCTCGGATTCTGGCGCGTTACTGAGGTCGTTCCCGCAAATGTCGTTCAGAGGCGGGTAAGTACAAGCGTAAGTCGCGGAGGTCTGCCTCCCATATTTGTGATGCTGGCGCCTGTTCCTCTCGCTCCTTGCCAGGCTCGGGGATCTGGCAGTCGTCTCCACCGTACCCTCCCTTTCCGGGAGTTGGAGCGACGCAGGCCCAAATGGAGGCTTATTCCAAAGCACTCCACTCTTACTTTGGGTCATCCCCTCTCCCTGGTGCGCCTTCGGGTCCCACAGAGGTGGAAGGCACTCATGTCGGATCCTCGCCGGCGGATTCGTCCTCTGCGCCGGCTGTGTGCATCGATTCTAGAGCCAATACGACGCCGACAGTACACGGCCCAGAGGACCCTCCCAGTAGCCTGTCCAGCCCACCCCTTCAGTCACCGCATAGCCCTGCAAAGCTTACTTGGCTAACTTCGGAGGCGGCGCCGGGATCGACATCTTTCTTCCTCGCATATTGCGGTGGAATCGACGTAGGAAGGCACCCAGGCCGAGTCTCCTCTGAGGTCGTCGACGTCGAGACAATTCTGACTCTGTGCCGGTCGACGCTAGTGCCGACGTCCACGCCTTTTGCATGAGGTTGGTGTTCCACCCTACTCCTCGTACGTCAAGGCGACTCCTACACGGCGTCGGTCGACATCGGTGCCGGCGCCTATGCCTCCTCTTTTGCAAGAGGTTGGCGTTCCTCTGGACTCCGCAGATCTGAGGTCGTTTATGTCCATGGTGCAGGTACCTAGTGTTGCGTGGCCTTCGGGTCAGCCTCCTGCTCCTCCACTTTTGCTGTCTAGTGGACTGGTTAGTCTCCAACCGTCTCCTACCGGCGGATTATTGTTGCCTCCCTGATGGCACCTGAGGCTAGTGCTGCCTACACATAGGCTAGTTGCAGGGCAGCAGCTATTCTTAGATTTCAGCCCCCTATGGTTTCCCTTCCTTCTGATCCTTTACTGGATATTCTCCACATGGAGCCTATAAGTGGAGCCTTTGCTGCCACTTGAGGCATCTTTGTTTGACATCATACTTGGCACATGGGCGAAGCCCTCCGCCGGTGACCCTGTTGATCGGACCATTGCTCGTCGACACCGTCCTGCCCCGGATGATACACTCTTCCTGTCCCTTCACCCTAGAGCTCAGGGCCTAGTTGTTCATGCGGCTTTTGACTTGCAGTCTTCCTCCGCCTTGCCGTTGTTAACTCCCACCAGGGAGTCTAGGTGGTTGGACACATGTGGTCGCCAGCTTTTCGCCAGTGTTGGCCTCCGTTTATTAAATACGGCTTGCGTGTTCGCATGCGTATCCACTGCCCTTTGGGACTTGGTCGAGAACCTTCTTTCTTCTATTCCAGAAGGACCGCGGGCAGAATTATTTTGCCTTCTGCTTGATGGCAGGGGAATGGCACAATTTTCCCTCCGCTCTTCCTTTGATGCCACTGACTCAGGGAGACATGCTCTTGCTCGGTCAGTGGCTTTGCGCCGCCATGCATGGTTGCGCGACTGTCGTTTCCCAGACAATGTTCGGGATGGTCTTAGAGATCTGCCATTCATGTCGTGGACCTTTTTGATCCCCACGCGGCTTTGGCGGTCTCCCGCCTCTTGTCTGGGCTACCGTAAATTTTGCGGCATGACTTTCTGCCTTGTGATGTATTTTTCTTCTGCAAAGGCGATGTTGTCTTGTTGGTTTGATTTCTTAAGAAAAGAATAAAGAAACCTGGTTTCTTGTACAGTGCCCGGATAGTGTAAGCGGTTGTTCCGCCATTTCAGTATTCGTTCAGTACAGCCGGATGGCTGGTTCTGTCTTCCTTAGAGTCCTCTGAATGTGTGTTTTGCCCAAGAGGACCCCCCTTGCAGGGGTTGAGACTTACCCTATGTGGGGTATTTGCTGGCTACTGGGTAACTGCCTTAGCCTGGTACGCTCCTATGGAGTCTTCCCACGGACATCCTTCTGGGGGTCAGGCTGTCCCATTTTTATGCTGCGATCCTAACGTTGGCATCGGTCTATTTCTATTGCAGTTCGGTTGCATTTGGCTCCAGTTGTCTGTAGTGCTTCTAGGTCTCAGCACGGGTTCCTTGCCGTACTGCCTGTACCTCGCCTGCCTTAACGAGGTCTTAATGTTTTTTCAGCATTGCAGTGATCTGCTTGTCTATGATGGCTGCTCTTCTTTTGACGGCCACTGTCTCTCGGGCCCTTGTTCTCTTCAGTTCAGGTGCAGTTCTTTTGCAGCTGGCGCCCTGTCCTCGTTTTGCGCCAGGGACAAAAGCCGATGTGTGTCACATTTATTACTATTGGCGCAAGCTTGGGTGCACCCTGGTATGTATGCTATCATATGGTGTTTGCATGATTGCTTCTATGGTCAGCCCTTACTAGGCTTGTCTTTCAAGGTAACGGATTTACGATGTACGTCTCTGCTGTACATTGTCTTATGACCTAGTTTTCTGGCCACTTTCCCAACAGGAGTTTTTCCACATTCCCTGCTGCTTCCGAACAGATGTTCTCAATGCTTCTGCTTTGGGTTCATGCTGTAACACTCTCAAGGGTAGTGTTCTCTCCCGGATATCAGTTTCTTGGGTCCTGGGACCTTTAAGTTGGTCCTGACTGTGTTTCCACTATCGTGCCTAGCTCCATCGCCTCCTGTTTTGCAGGGAACCGTTGCTCCCTCTGGGCGGGGGCGGAAGTCGCTTACTGGGCAGGACATTGTCCTCTCCAGTTGTGCTTCCACATGACTTTTGGTACTTTTCCCATACCGTAGTCTATTGTGTTACGCTTCATTTTTTAGCGTATTTCTACTTGCTCTATATCTGCTCTGTGCTCTTACCCAGCGGAATTGTGCAGGCTGCGTTCCTTCATGCGGTGTCCTTGGCCCTTGACCCGGTCTGCTTGTATTACGAGCTCTTATGTGGGTGTCCGGCTTGCCTGGTGCCCTTTTTGCTGGTTACCTTCTTGCTATTCCGTCTTTTGCATCTTGGCTGCTCACGCTAGCCTACAGGAGGGTCTTTGCTATACTTCGTGTGGTTCTAGTGTCCACATGGCATGCTTATGTACCTTCCAGTCTTTCGTTTGACTACCGTTCTTACTGTAGTCCTGTTTTGGGCACTTCTGCTGGTCGCCTTCGGCCCTGTCACATCTCTGTGACAGACTTACTATGTACTGGTGTGTCTTCTGTTTCTAGTACTACCGGCACTTTCTGGCCATGGGTTGGCGTCCTGCCAATGCTGTCACACGTATTTTTGCTGGTGCAGGTTTCATCAGTGCTTCTTTCCGCTGTTGTGCATACTGGACCGGTATGCGATGACTCTGTCATACCAGTTGCCATCTCTCTGGGTTTTAATTACGGTCGGCATGCCGGATCCTGCGGATCTATCAGACCCTAGGTTCAGTTCCACTTCTTTGGGAAGTCATGAACTTTCCTTTTCACACCAACATATCTAGTATGTGTTTTCTTTCTCTCACCCGGTATACGTACACACTGTTCTTGGACGGCTTGTGGTGCCTTTGGCCCCCAATATTTTCAGCTCTTTTCTGAGCTTCATGGTGTGGTGTGGCTGCGCTGGCTTGCGCTTCCCACCGTGTTTCGTCACCTTGTTGACGGCTACGTACCCTCGGGAACTTAATGGGGTTCAGTTGCAGACCCGCCTCCTCTATGGGTATGGCTTTGGTATCTATTCTAAGTTAAGGAATCTGCGGCTAGATGTCTCTATCAGATGAACGATTTACTTACCTTTGGTAACAATGTATCTGGTAGAGACACAGTCTAGCCGTAGATTCCTTAACGCCCGCCCGTCCTCCCCGTTCTGCAAGGACCTTTTCAGGTTGAGCTTTCTATACTCGCCTCCCTCAGGTTGGCTTGACCCTTCTGCAGGGTGACATTTTCTCTTCAGTCCATCACAGAAAGCTTCATTCTGTTTTCATTGCTTTACTCCGCCCATTCTTGGGGTTGGGCGGTATGCTCATATATCATGTGTCCTTTCCAACCCTATGCCTGGATTGTACGGTGTGAAATCTATTCGTTTTTTCCCACCCCCGCTCTCCCGTTCTCCATCGCCTTGTGGTCTCTTGCCACCCCTGCGACCCATTGGTTCAAGTCTATTGGCTCTGCCACATTCTATAGGTTTCTTATTGGAGTTACGACGTCTCTTTCTTGTGACGTCTTGTGGTGAATTGTCCTTGATCCTGTGTTTCGGACTTGTTGTCCTTCCTTGTTATACTTTGTTTGCGGAATTTCTGGCGTCTGCCATGCTGTTTTTTCACATCTTCATCTACCGCCCAAAGTGGTTTGACCTTCACTTTTGTGGGGTTGCTCCTCAGAGCAGTGCTGTACTCGTTCCTTTTACTACTTTTCAAGATACAGTGACTGGCACTGTCCTTTATGGTGCTGTTTTTCACCTTTCAATTTCTTTCTCTTTTTTCATAATTTTTGCACGTTGTTCCCATATTCTCACAGTTTTTGGTAGTGGCTCCGCGTTCTGGTGCGGAAAAGTTTCTCAGACGAAAACGGACGTCAGCGCGCTGGGAGGGGCATATATGGCTGTGCTGACGTCATATCCATAGACGACGTCAGGGCGGAGGCGTGCGGCGGCGCCCCCGGTGCGCAGAGGTGCTGCTGCGGAAAGTTTTACGGATTCAGTCTGGCTCCTGGGGATATTCTAAGTTAAGGCATCTGCAGCCAGACTGTGTCTCTACCAGATACATCGTTACCGAACGGAAGTAACTCATTTACAGGGTGTTAAAAGCGTGCACCTTAGACAGCAGGGCTGTCTCTTGGGTTACTTAGATGATACTGCGGGTTCCAATGAGAGGAAAGCTGTGATTCTGGATGCCTTGCATTTAAAGGCTATATAAATAAACTGCACGGGATAGCCCTAATCACCCCAACACGTCTGGGCAAAAACACATGAGATCAGAGTAAAAACAAGATGTGTGGGAAAAGATCCAAATGCTTTTTGTAGGGAAAACATTGAATTAGTCCCTACATGTGGGAGGCCAGTCTCCCGACTTAATAACTTGATTAATTGAACACTCACAAATCTAACCAAAGTTAACATTTCAAACCAACACTTCATATTTTCTTAACATACATAAGACACAACAAACAAATAACAATAGCACAATAATCATCAGTATTTCAAGATTTCTTCCGACTCCTACATTCTAATGACGGTTGCGAGAAAACAACAACTCATACGCAATCCGTGTGGGAGATAGTCCTGTACACACATAGGAGGGTAACTTTCAAACTCTACACAATCCAGAAAGTGTGTATTCAGATGTCTTGCATATGGCTTTTAATCAGTCGAACTCCTCCAATTCATGAAGTCGGCGCATTTCGATCCACTCAATCGGGCCATATCAGGATATGGGCAAAAAGAACGCCCACAAAATAATGCACTGAAGTAAATATATTCTACATAATAAACCCAAGGCGCCTGATCTTCCCTGCAAGTGACAGTGCAAGCACTTCAATAAATAAACACATTGAGATTAAACATATAAAAACTAATGAAAACAGATAAAAAATGTGTAAAAACAGAACCTCATACTAGAAACAGCGCCTTGGTGGACAGAAAAAAGAAAATAATGCCACCGCCAATGTGTGAATACCGTCACTCTTATTGCCTGGTGCAGAAATCCCTGTAAACCAAAACTCGGAGAGGTTGAGAGTAGGAGCGAAATAGTACAATGCACCCGTGGATACCCCTGGAACCAGGATACCTACACCAGGAAAGCTGGATGAATACGTGTGAATTGACATCGGAAGCCACTGTAGACCACAATAGAGGACTTCAGGAAAGATGCTGTTAGGTAAGACTGTGCAAGAGTCCAGTGGCATCCAAGGGTGGATTCCTGAGATAAAGAACCTGCAAGCTAAGGGGACAGAGTTTATGCCACTCGGAGGTGAACAAAAGGCACGGAAGGGCACTGCCCACCGATGTCGGATGGTTCTGAAGAGTTGACGGTGACCTTGTAGCTGCAGTTGTGGGGACCAGGCGACGTTGAGGAAGACCTGGAGCTGTGTACGATCTATCCCACGTCAGAAGTCGAGAACCAGGGGCTCGGTGCCTCACAGGAGCACCAACAAACCTTGGCAGCTGCAACCGGTATGGACAGCGAAGATAGAGTAATTTTGGGACCAGCAAGGTCCAAGGGACTCGCCACAAGCAGGAGAGTCAGTGCAGACACCCCCGAGCAAGCAGGGAAGTCCACTGGAGCAGGGGTCCCAGGCCTACCTCGAGCAGCTCACCAGAGATGAAGGTCCATGTGCAGAAGATGCAATGAGGATGCTGTACTTGGCAGTAGGAGATGCTGGAGGCTGCAGCTTATTGTATCCTGAGGAGCTCTGGATTGCAGAGCTGATAAGCCTTAGCAGCTGCAAGTCAATGCAGTTCCCAGGGGTTTGGTCCCAGCCCTTGCGACAAGGGATACTGGCCTCAAACTTGAAGAGAGGACTGGTCGGGCCTCGAGGGACTTGCAGAACAACACCTGTAATGCTGAGCCTTTTCGAAAGTCCTTCGAACATATGGAGCAGCAGACCAGTCAGCTTCATTGTGGTGCCTGCAGATTCAGGGGAGTGGCTGCTTCACTCCAAGGGTGATTACTTCGCATGTCCTTGTTGCCCACAGGTCTGTTGAAGATCCTGGAAGAAGCACAGTCACAGACTATGAAGAAGACTTGCAGAACAGCAAGACCATGATGCTGTCTCTGTTCAAGGCGAAGTCCAAGTGTCCATATGGTTGAAGTGTGACGTGGTTTCAGGCTTCAGTCTTGTCCCACTACGAATCTGAGGACCCACCAACAGGTAAGCCCACTAAATACCCTAGAAAGGGGGTTAGGACTACTCAGAGGCTCCTCCCAGAGGAGAGGCTGGACAGAGGGAAGGATACTCCCATGTCCCTGAACTGGCTCAAACCAGAGTATGCAAGGAGGGCACCAAATTTGCACTTCAAAGCAGCCTGGTGGCGCTGGCTGGCAAGCGTCCCCAGCCCAATACACTGAGTCCTGCCTGTGAGGTGGTCACACCTTCCCTTGCTTTAGCTCAGCAGCAGTAGGGCCGAATCATGTCTGGGTCGGCAGCAGCACTAGTTTGCTGGCAGACCCTGAAAGGCTGTTACGGGAGTACTGGCGGCTTCCCAGAGGAGTCCCCCAGTGCATCTCATCATACCTCCAAAACCAGCAATGGGCTATGGGTATGATTTCACCATGTTTGATACCAAACATGCCCAGGTTCGGCACAGCCACTACATAATTTACTAGCTCGTATTGACGGATGGGCACTATATGTATCAAAAGGACTGGCCGCACTTACAAAGCCTATAGAATCAACTCAGAGATTTGTAGGGGTGTCCTGATCATGCTGGGGCACCCTCACACTTGTAACCAAGCACCCTGCTTTCAGGACTGCAGAGCCTGCTATAGGGGTGACTTATAGGTTTTAAGTGCAGTGACCTTCGATATAAGGAAACCTAATTGTTGTAAGTGGTGCTAGCACCAGCTTACACAGGCTGCAATGGCAGGCTAGTAGTCACAGTTTGAGTGGTCTCTCATGGATGGCACAATACATGCTGCAGAACATGGGAGACCCCTGGTGTACCTATGCCCTGGGTACCTTAGTATCATATACTATGGACTTACATGGGTACACCAGTAGCTAATTGGGAAGGTACCAAAGTACTTACCTCTGTCAAATTTAGGGAGAAAGCACAGTGACTGGGGTCCCGATTAGCAGAAACCCAGTCAGACTAGTCAAAAAAACAGTGACAAGAGGAAAAAGTGGGGGTAACCATGAAAACAGATCCTACTTTCCTACAGACACATAGAAAGCTTACAATATTTATTGAAACAAATGTGCTCTATCGTGCAAAAGATATGCTGCAATTAGGAGACCTATACAAGTCAATGTTGTTAGCACAATTAAACTATACACAATCAAAAACCCTGTCATAGTGAATGACAGATTAGCCTAAGCCTACTTTTACTACGTGATATAATATTATACTAAATATCTCTGAGATTAGTACCGGGCCCAAGACCTGAGAGTCCAAATAATTTGGTCTACATCTCTAGCTTGTTCGTCGCAGGACCTCTTCTCTGCAAGCCTCGTTGCGCTCTGTTTTTAGAACTGAAAGTCTTGGCTTATATGATAACACTTGCTCTGTTGGAAAAACGTCCTCAGGATGCCTCTATTATGTCTAGGTGTTAGTGTCTGACCACAGAGATAAACAAGGCACAATGTTGTTTTGCCTTGTATGGTGTACAGACTGAATCCCAGCAGAAAGCAGAATAATAAAACATGTGCAGCGTATTTCAACAATAACAGTGTGGCACAAAAACAAGCATGCTACTGTGTAACGTGTGCAAAGCAAAAGCGGCCTATTAAGTGTTTAATCAAGCTAACATAAGGAAAAACAAGCATTTGCAATGCAATAGGTCTCGCATTTGTCAGAGTTGGAGCTATTTGCCATGTAAATGGCAATGTTGTTTATTTATGTTTTTCTTTGCAGTGGAGTGATTATTTAAAGGAAAAAAAGCATGTTTTACTGAGGAAGTGGAGCCAGATTCGTTAGACAGGCAGGCATTTCATGTGTAACCGTGTTTGAAACCCTACCTCAGGGAATTTACACTCTCCGTTGGGGTATAAGATCTGTACCATATTCCAAACAGGTCCTCCTCTTGCTCCTAAAATGCAAATTCACCATAATGCTGAATCAGGAGCTTTAAGGTATGTCCCTTAGCAACTGAGCCCTGGCCTAGTTTGGCTTTATTGTACTACACACCTACAGCACCCAAAATGGCTTGTACCGAGTGGCACGCTACTACACAGTACTGTGCCATCTGTAACCATACTACATATTTTTAACACTGTGGCGCAGTATTATTTTTGCTATTTAAAGATGCATCATGAAGTGTTTAATTGGTGCTGGTGTTAAATCCTCGAAACACTTCTGAGATTAAGGGAGCCCCTGACCCTGCAGGGCGGCTGCGACAATGCTGGCCAGAGCAGCCCGTCGTTAAAAACAGAAGGGTGAAATACTGAAACAATGTGCGATAGTCGGGACAGGCCTTCCCATCATGTGTTGCGCGTTTCACACACTGTATCCATTTCGCGATTCTGCTGTGTCTTGGCGTCGCCAACCTGTTCTTCCAGACATGCCAGAAGCTGCCAAGAACTGCTGGGAGTTTGGGCAAGAAACTGTGTCCGGGTTTGAAAGGATCATGCATCGTACACAGCTCTTGTGTATAGCGCCTCGAGGTACATACAGAGGCACAGCGTGCAGGCCCGCAGTTCTCACCACCAAGTGTGGTACCACAAAGTGCAGCGCAGTATTATAAAGCGTATTTCTACACTGCATCATAAGTACAGCCATTTAGCACCGCAAACATCACCGACCCTTGACAAAAACCATCTTGTGTAGCGCCCTGATGTACAGCAGCAAAACATGCAGCGCCCGTCATGCTACTAAGCGATACACGTCACATCACCAAACATAAAGCGCAACGCCACATGGCATAACGTCTGTGTGTCCCCAGCATAAATAGTGGCACAGCGGTGTTTAGCAGCTTAATACGCACCAACAAACGTCCCAGCGCCACAAAGTGCAGCGTAATCTTGTACAGCACCACTGTACACCAGTGCACGGTGACACGCTACATCACCGCCTCACTGCACGGTCTCCTCGTGTGCAACACTACAACACACCACATTCTGCAGAAGCACCGCAAGCACGGCGTGCAACAACCCACCGCTGCGCCCTACAGCGGAGCAATCCCTTCCAAAAGAAAGACGAGTGTGGGGTCCGTCGGTGCACACCCAACACTGCACAAGTGGGGCGCAAACACAGCGGCACTGCACAGCAGAGACGGCTGAAGCGCGCATGGCCACCGGCCCTGGCCTTCGGGCAGCGACCGTCCGTCGCCAGCGCTAGGTTGGAGACATGGCCCAAAAGGCAGGATTTCTACAATATTCATGTAACTGTAATGAAAAAAACTGAAGAGGAAAAAAAGAGCGATAGACGAATTGATAGAGGAGGAAGGAAGCCAGGCCAGAGTGAGCCCAGAGCGTCGCATCATGAAAATATGCGGAACAGCAGAGTTCCAGTGAGCTGGGCAACTAAATTACCTGTAACAGTGCCACAAAGTCTCTGGACTATACAATAAAGCACTACAGAGATGAATGTTAAAGGATTGACCATTAACGGACAGAGCCAGGTGAGGATGCGAGATGCGGCCCTGTCCTCGGACAACCACAAATCAGAATATGAGGCGCCAAAAAGCAGCTCTTCTGTATTAGAAGAGCCATACAAATCAGAAGCAATGCCGCTTAAATTCGCCATCGGATCTGCATAAAATGATTTTCAGCGACGTTGTCAGTCACCCCTAATATTTATCTACATAATGCCGGGGGTCCACCCCACACAGCCGGACACACTCTTGCTGTGCGCCTCTATCAAGCCCGGTGCGCAGCCTTCTACTGTGTGATCTGCGGCAAGAGTTCCACACTCAAGCCTTGCATGAAACCCGCAGTTCAGTCCAGCTCTCAGGGATTTCTTTTCACGAATCTGCACGCTCTCTTGTGAGCTGTTAGCCAGTAGGACTGGGTCTGCTTGTTTATTGTGCAGTGGGGGTTCGAATCTCTCCCCTACCACGCACGCTGTCCCTTACAATCCACATTAGTTGCAACACTACTGTCGATTGTCAAGCAACAAACCAACAGCGCACAATGGGTCAGATTATTGAATAAAACTGTCCAAGTGGTGTATGTACCTCGTCCAAACCATGTGAGCGTGTATGTGTTGTGTACAGTTCGTGTGCCCACAAATTACTTGTTTCGACATGGACAGCTGTTTTGTGTTCTTGCCAAAGTATTGAAAGGGAGCTTAAAACTGAGTTATCGCGACAGAGTTTTGGGAACGTTTAATCGACGCCTTTCATTACTGAACCGCCTGCGCGCAGAAACATGTCATGTAAGAATGCTGGCGAGGTTCTCCGCCCATGTGATCCTGTGCACTTCCTTTCAGTACCACGTCGATGATATGCCCAGGCTGTATTCAGGGAGAAGCCGATCCTATCTGCCAGGTTACACCGCAGAGTCGTTTGAATAGTTTAGTTAAGCCATCATGTTCCCCACAGCGCTCTGGTGCAAGTGTGCAAGATTTTACTTGGAATCATCTCAAAAGTCCACACAATACATGTGTCATTAGTCCACAAAATAAAGGAATGCATTTACACTACCCAGGAAAACCAGTTCGGGTACATCACGCAGCTTGTTGAAAGCGCACAGTGTTAGGGCGTCAAAGCACTATTGGCAGAGGCGAGGGTGAAGAGCGGCAACCCCTGGGAAGTGGCCAGAGCACAGAGGGTTAACGGCGCACTGCACGAGGGCTCGGTGTGAGGTGTGCAGCCAGCTGGTCCTCACTAACCCTCGGATGGCATTGTCCCAAGACAGCGCCAAAAGAGCTGATGGGACTGGACCCGACTGGGCCATTCTTGGGGTAGGAGTCTCTTGTGCACCTGCTGTCGGCTTGTTAAACAGCAAGGGGCCACTACACTGCGAACGAGACAGCAATGCCCAGTCATTGGCCACCCCTGGCACCTGAATCCGCAATGTGCGCTGCGTTCAAATGGGGTTTTCTTTCATAGTTTTTTATCCGGCGTGCCTGCTGCGGCAGAACCACTAAAACATGCAACAGCATTTCCTGAGGAGTCGGACCACAGCGGGAAAAATGACAGCTGCCACTAAGACATTTGAGTTGCTTAATGTTTTATTTTATTGGAATGCAACTCAAGGAATGGCTGTTCGGCTACCACGCTTTTTTAGAGACGTCCCAAAAATCCTGGAGCGTCTCGTTTCAATGACCCCAGAGTCAAGAAACAGTACACTATAAAGATATTTATGGAACAAGCATCTGTGTAGAGCAGTCTACCAAAGATTGCGAAAATGTGTTGTCTATATATATGTGGTAAATAAATAAATAATACCTCTCTTTTTGCATGTATAAATGAATAACAGATAGCTCAATAAATAAGAGTCAAGATTCGAGGTAGTAGGAGTTTTGCAGGTTTAATACAGCATAAGGACAGGAACCGGACAACCTGCACAGGAATAGGATGGCAGGGCCCTGGCAGCGCTGCCAGGATCAGGATCGGGACAAGGGAACGGATAACTTTTAATAACAGTACATGAGCATATATACATAACGCAAACACATAGCATTACATTGCAATGGGCGTAGCAGTGGGTGGAGCAATAGGCGTGACGCGTAGCAGTCGCGAAAGATAAGGGTGAAAAGAGGTGTAACAGGGCGTATACACAGACATGTGATGCAAACGTAACAGAATATGTCATGAACGGGGCGGAAACCCATGGAGGGGGCTACCTAAGGAGCCGGGACCTCTAACCTGATGGTGCGCGCAAACTGGCAATGACGTATCACTAGGAGAAGCTGGGGGCTTCGAACTCTGTGCTAGGAGCAGAGACTGAAGTCTGGAGAGTCAGGGCGACATGTACCTAAACAGTATCTAGTATCTGATGTTTAGAGAACATGTTGATATAAACTAGAAGTCAGGAGGGGAAAGGCTAACAGACACTAAGACTGGACCATGCATTATTCTACATGTAGTGCGTGATGAAGAATATTAAATGACCATTAATACAGTATTTCTCTAACATGGGGCCGTAAAGGCTAGACAATGACGGAAACTATTGATGCAGTTCAGTAGCTTTAGGAATGCAGAGGAAGAGGACTGAACTGATAATCTGGAATCATAACATACTCTTGGCAGACTCAGAGGCAGGGCCAAGCTGAACCGGGCACTGCGAAGCAGGAAGTAAGTGAAGGGTCGAGGATACAGGTGGGGGCTGTATCGCTCCTTCGCGAGGCTTCAGGAGACAGGAGACAGGAGCTGAATCTGGTGTCCGGGCCCTTTTGAGGCCTAGAAACGGGGACTTTACAATGGAATAACGTGCACACTGAGAAACGTGGCAACGTAGCTTTACATAGGCCTGATATTCGTAGTATTCACGAGAACTGGAAACTGCCATACTAGAGGTGGACACAACTGTAATTGCGTCTTTAATCAAACATGGGGAATAACATATGCATATTAATCATGCACATATAACATATGTTGGATGACATGTAGGGACACAGAACATGGCAAAATTTACTTTTCCACATATAAACCAGTGTTTCTTTAATGTAGCCCGTCACATTGCTAGACAAAATACGGCTTCTGATAGTCTAATGTTATTTCGCATGCAGAAAACCAAGGAGCCTGCCAGTACCCTTGGCTAGTACCTGTGGCATGGGCTTGCACGCCCTGCACTGACTGGGACCCAGACGGGGAGGCTCGCGCGGGTACCAGAGATGACAGAAGAGTTGGCACGGTGTCTCCTATACACTAAGAGACAGAAGGTGGCGGTACCGGTGCGTAAAAACGCGCAGCTGTACCAAGACCCGCGGCGTGCCAGATGCTTAAAGTCGCGCGGTGCTGATAGCACGCAAGTGTCTGGTCCCTCACCCTCGATCACACGGAACAGAGAGCAGCTGGCCAGGGCAAGTAGACTGCTTGATATGATGCAAGGGTGCGTTCATGGCCGATACATTTCAATAAGCTGGGTGAAATACTGCCATTGTCCCGTCCAGCCAGTGTGTTTACAAACGCTGCGCGTGGCGTGAAGTGTCAAGAGGCAGCGCAGTGAGAAAGAACTCAAACCGACCATTCACGTACGTATTTCAATACTTATTGTATGCCACTGGGAACAGATAGGTACCAAATATGGCCTGGAGCTGGAAAGTGACACCCCAAGTAAACATGTGCAATAGGTTATGTATTTACTTCCCCAAAAGCTACTTGTACTGTGCCACTAAACACGTGACTACCAAGGGCACTTAGTGGACGTGTGCCAGGCAAACAAACATAACTCGTATTGTTGATATGATTCCATGGGGTTATTCTCTAGTTGTCTACCAACAAAGTGCCCAAAGAACCATTGCTATTGGCGTCTAAGAGGCCGGGCACATTAAGAGGTGCGTCCCTTCATGATTCAGGGTACTGAAACCTACAATGGGACAGATGCTAGGGACGTCAGCTGCCTGTTTTGGAAGTCACTCGCTCCATCCCTGCGCTGCAGGACCTGCATGATATTCGCAAACCTGACCTTCTGGCCCGGCTGGCTCCAGCGCACGCAGACACTGAACAAGAAATGCAGCCCATTTACCTGCAACACGGTGCTAGGTGGCGATGCAGGGCAGGGAGTGAGACGAGCCCTCGTTGCTTCAGCCCAATGCACTTAAACTAGAAATGACCGCAAGGAGGAGCGAGGTGGAGGAAGGTGAGGCTACGGTTGGGGGGGGTCACATATATCAGGGAGTACCATCACAAGCATCTTAACTCTGCGGCTCTAAAGCTATCCAGCCCCATAAGACTCCAAGCCTTATAGCCAGAGAAAGCTGCTAGCCTTCAAGCGATCCATGCCTCGAGATAGGCCATTGAAGGCCAGATGGCTGAGATTAGATCGGAAGCGACTCTCCTGCAACAAGATGTCCGCAATGTTGCAGACCGAGTGACACAGGCAGAAGCACGCAACTCGGAAGTGGAAGACACGATGCACAAATTTAAAAAAGACATTAACTAACTACAGGCCAATATGCGAGAAATGGCCTTGAGGGTGGACGACGCTGAAAACAGAGCTAGAAGAAATAACCTCCTGCTTCATTGGGATACCAGAAGGGTAGGAAGGTTCTGACCCAATCGCCTTCTTGGCAACATGGCTGCAGAAAATTCTTCCAGGGGGCACAGTTTTCCACCTGCTTCATGTTCGAACAGGCCCACAGGATGCCAAATGTGAGGCCTCCCCCAGGGAGCTGAGCTCGTCATGAGCACAGGAGCACTGTACTGCATGACGAGCTGAGCTCGTCATGAGCATGGAAGGGGTTAAGAATGAAGGTGAGGGGTTCCAGAAATAGGTTAAAGAGAGCTGAAGAGAGAATAGATCCCTGAGGGACTCCTAGGGAGACTGGAGTGGGGTTAGATAGACAGTCTTGAATTTTAATTTGCTAGGTTCGATGTTGAAGATAGGAGACAAACCATTTGTGGGTAGTACCTTTGAGGCCGAAACGATCTTTGAGAACATTTAGTAGGGCAAAGTGGTTTACAGTGTCAAAAGATGCAGAGAGCTAAAGGAGGAGAAGTAGACATGTCTCACCATTATCAAGGGAGTGGTGGATGTCGTCAACAATGTTTAGTATGCCAGTTTCAGTGCTGCAGCCTTTTCTGAAGCCAAATTGTAAGGGGTCCAAAAGGTTGAATTTTTCGATGTGTTGGAGCAAGACACATTTTTCGAGGGCCTTAGAGAGAAGGGGGAGGTTTGTGATGGGGCGGAGATTGTTTATGTCATTAGGATCAACATTAGTGTTTTAATAATGGGGGAGATTTGACCCAGTTGAAGGGAGCTAGGGACATTTCCAGTAGCAAGGGAAGTGTTGATGATTGTGTTCCAGGATGGGACAATGATTTGCTTTAGGCCTTGGACAAGGTTAAGAAGGGGGGGGTCTTTGGTATGGGAGGATAGTTTTAGTTTAGCAGTGATGCTGTGGACTTCACGCTCAGTCACAGGGAGGAAATGTTGCCAGGAGGCATTGTTTTGTGGTCGTGATTTTTGGTGCATGGGTACGAGAGGAATAGTGGTGGAAGGGTGTAAAGGCTGGTTTAGGGTGGTAATAGGAGAGGAAATGTGTGAGGAGAGCTTAGGGAGAAGTGAAGAAGCGGGAGAGTGCGAGGGGGGACAGGGGGTGTCAGGAGTGTAATTTAGAGGAGATGTCAGGAGTAAGTAGAGGGTTGGTTGGTGTAAGTGTGCATGAAACAATTGATCGATTTTGGCGATTTTTTTTCAGAGAAGAGGGCAATTTCTTCACATCTAACGGTAGAGGCCATCTGGTTAGGCGGAGCAGAGGAGGTTTGGTGACGGATAATGTTGAACAGTTCTCTAGGTTTTTTTTTGGCCTGATCGAGTTGTGTACGGAAGAAGGATGCTTTTTCATTAAACATTTGTTTTTTATATGAAGATCTAGCTGATCTGAGGAGTGTCGGGTTAGAGTGGGTGGAATGCTGTCTCCAGGTTCTTTCCATCATTCTTAATGAGCGTCTTTCATTGTTAAGTTCTAGGTTAAACCATGATTTGGAAGGGATGTTTCTTAGAGTTTTAAGTTTAGGAGGGTCCAATTGGTTTAGGACAACTGTAACAGCTTTATTTAAGTGCTCAGTAAGCTCATTTGCGTTTTGTGAGGGAGGAATGAGGAGCAGTTGAGCTTGGAGTTCAGATTCAAGCTCATCGGGAGGGATACATTTTAGATTTCTGGTTCATTTCATGGTTTATTTTATTTGGTGGGGAGGGGAGGGGCGATATAGCAGTGGTGAACAATATGAGGTGGTGGTCGGACCAGTCAATGGGGATAATGTTGGTCAGAATGCCAAGTCATTGTTGGTAATGATGGCGTCAAGGATGGCTCCTTTGGTGTGGGTGGGGAACTGACATATTTGTTTGAGGTCGTTGATCTCGAGCAGGTTGGTGAAGAGAGTGGTAGTGGGATCATTGGGGTCATTCAGGTGGAGGTTGAGGACTCCAAGGAAGAGATTTTTTGAGTTGGATATTGAGGCTTGTGTAACCAAGTCAGAAAGTTTGTCAATAAAGCGGAGAGGATCACCAGGAGTGTGATAGATTGTATGTAAACGAATAGGGTGGGTATCTTGAACTTAAGTTCATCTTCAAGGTATTCAAAGGTGGAGTGACCAGAGTGGTTAACAAGGGAGCGCTGAAGTTCTGTTTTGAAGATTATGGCTTCTATACTAGCCACACGACTGCTGACCATTATCACATAATTGATCCATAAAGACCAGTAGGGCTTCATGCCTAAACGTTCCTCACGTTTTAATCTACGCAGACTGGCACATTGGATAGACATGGCTAAACGGAAATACAGGTCTTGGACACTCCTATCACTCGACCCCGAGAAGGCATTTGATGCAGTCCACTGGCCTATCATGAGACCTGGTTTTAGAAGTGGGGTTTGGGAGTAATTTCAGGTCGTGGGTTGATATATTGTACACAAATCCTAGCACCAGAGTCAAGGTTAGTAAAGTCAAATCAGCTGCATTACCCATCCAGCGAGGGACCAGACTGGGTTTCCCACTGTCCCCTCAGCTCTTAGCACTGGTTCTAGAACCATTGGCATGCTTAATCAGAGCACAACAGACGATAAAGGGATTTCAGGATGATGAGGGACGGGTGAGGGAGGAACGAATCACCCTCTATGCAGACTATATCCTACTATACATTGCCAGCCCTGACATAACACTCCCCCCATTATGTTTGAATTTGTCACAGAATACGGCAAACGGGCTGGATACAACATTTACTGGGGGAGATCCAGCATATATATCCCATTGGTGGCCCTGTTGATGCACAGTTTATAGCGATGCGTCTTCCTATTGCAGAAGATGGCTTCAAATACCTGGGTTTATTCATCTTCACTAACGAAACGGATTGCCTCGCCCATAATATTCAACGAGTCCTGGTGGAATTCCGAGAGGATGTTGCCAGATGGTGGCACCTCCCATTGACATTACTCGGGAGGGCTGCCATGTACAAAATGATCACACGTGATCTCGCTCAAGGAGTGTGACCACAAGGTCAGGAGCAACATAAAATTAATAAACAATCACCGCAAGGGAAGTGGCACAGGAATGACTGTAAAAAAACGACAAACGCACTCAAAACATCATAGGCAACGGTCAAAATGTCCAAAATCACTGCCTGATCGCTCAGAACAAATCACGGGGGATTAGGTCTCAAGGGGAACCCACAACATCCTCAATAGAAGCATATTAGTAAAACTATTTAAAGCACTGCCTTCCTTGAGTCATATTGACACCGGCAACTTAGAAAGCTTAGAGTTTAAGTATAACCCCGACTGAACCGGTCACAAAATTACTACAGCAACTTTCTTTGACTACTCCATCATAGAGCAGATCTTTTGGCAGCAGAAGTCATTTGCAAAATGGGGAATAGAAATAAAAAAGCTAGGCTCCCCCACGCCCGTACCTCCCCCCCACCCCCCAAGTGTACCCCCCCAAGTGTTATCCAAGCCTGTTACATCAACCTAATCCCCCAGAGAGCATGCTGAGAGGCGGGAAAGGCCCGATGAACACAGCACAACAAAGAGCATAGTACAAATTGGAAGGAAAATCACCTTCGCTCAACGCGAAGCAGTTAAGCACACTGGTCATTGGCATCCAAACATAACCTGAACCATCGACGGAATGGCATGAATAAATTCAACCAGTGCAAAGAAACCAGACAATGGTTGTAACATCTGCTCTTGGAATGTCAATGGCTTAAGCACAAAATTAGAAGATCCTGATTTCATGGAATTCATTGAACATTATGACCTTCTTCTCTTTCAAGAGACATGGCAGACCAACCCTTCTCCAATTGTGGGATATAAAGAATATCTAAATCCGGCAAAAAGAGGATCGAAACACGGAAGAGCAAAAGGAGGCCTCTCCATCTTTGTCTCGACTCGCATCTCATGGCAAGTTTCTGAAGTAGATCTAGACTCAACTTGGATGTCATGCATCAAATTAGTGGCCTCACCTATCTTTAGCCTACTAATATTGAATGTCTACATCCACCCATCACCAAAACAAAAGAGATCACGTATCAAGACTTTAACAGCAACATTAGCCACCCTTAAACTTGCTCACCCACATGGCAACATCATACTGTCAGGAGATTTCAACATGAATCTATTACATGGCAGCAAAGAGAAATCTTTAGGTCATACTCGACCTAGCAAACGAGTTGACACACATGGTAACAGATGCACATCCCTGCTGGAAGAACAGTCAATTTGCGTACTTAACGGACGAGTCTTGCCGGGGTGTCTTCCAGCATACACCAGGGTCACGCAAAAAACAGGATCAACCATTGATTACACACTAACAAATCAGGATATTCTCCGTTACATCTCAAATTTCCAAATTAAAGAAAGGACCAAGTGACCACTGTCCCCAAATCCTCTCTCTGCTCATAGGGACGGTAAATTTACCAACGGACAAAGCAACGTCCCTACAAACACAATGTTATAACTTGAAACGACTCGCTTGGAAAAGGGAAAATATTGGCAATATTATGGCCACATGTACAGTGCGCTTGGAGAGTTTCAAAGTCGAACCATCACTTATAAAGTTCTGGGTATCTTTCATTCATGACCTAAATAAGGAATTTAGAAAACAATGCATTGGCTGCAAAGCAGGAAGATTAGTGGGGGCAGTGTGGTTCACTAACACCCTAAGGAAACAAAAAATCAATTGAATAAATATTTAAGACCACTACGAACCTGAGGTTCAGACTCTTCACAAGATATTCTTTCCTTAATATCAAAATCAAGAAAAAATCTAAAAAGGAACATCAAGGCAGCTAAGAAAGACTTTAGAGAACTTCTCTGGGCAAAACTCCACCATGCCAGCAAACAAAGAGACTCAAACCTCTTCTGGGAAGTCATCAACCAGTTATCAAATGGCAAGAACCGCCACTTCAACTCTGAAATAATGGAGGACACCTGGAGAGCGCATATTGAACTTCATACAATGCTATTCCACCAATTGACATCGCAAACTATGAAGTCTCAAATGCAGGTATAGCAAAGTTAGAACTATCAGATATCACCTCGGAGATTTCACAAGAGCAGGTCCTCAACATCATAAGAAATCTAAGGCCTTTGCGAGCTCCAGGGCCTAACTGTCTCCCAAATAAATTATTTCGCCATGACTCCTCATTTTGGTCTGGCATGCTCACTCCGCTCTTCACACATGTGCTAGCATCAAGCAGAATCCCGGACTCCTGGCGAGGAAGCATCTTAAACCCCATATACATATCAGGTTCACGCGCAGACCCGGCTAATTATAGAATGATAGCACTAATTGACGTTGAGGCCAAGATTTATGCTTCGCATTTGCTGGTAGATCTAGAAGATTGGGTGAGCCGTACAAATCTGATGCCAAACGCGCAAACTGGATTTCGGGCTGAAATGGGTACCCTTACCAACATTTCCGCGGTTAAACTCCTAGCCAAACAAGCATACGCAAAATCAAGCACTCCATATGCATGCTACATCGATCTCAAAGCAGCCTTCGATAAAGTACCAAGAGCAAGTCTATGGGCCAAAATGCAAAATTGTGGGGCACCGACCAAACGTCTGGAGGCGATAATCAACCTCTACTCAGACACGTGGGTACAAGTAAGGATAGTAGACGGGCGCAGTATAACAAGCAAGATTCCAACTAAAAACGGATTAAAACAGGGGTGCATGTTGGCCCCCCTATTTAACACCTACTCTGCCGACCTTGAGAAAGATCTCCAACAAGTTCAAACTGACCCACCAAAACTGGTTAACATGCTAATCACCAGCCTCTAATATGCAGACGACATTGTTCTTCTATCACAAACACCGATAGGGCTGCAGCGATCAAGGACCCAACTAGGAGCATATACAACCTCAGCGCAATTAACAATAAATCTCAAGAAAACCAAGGTGCTATGCTTCTCTAAACATCGGAAAGTAGGGTCAAAAGACAAATTCATCTGGAAGCTAGATAACAAACCAATATCACAGGTGAAGTCGTACAAATATATCTAGGGTTCCAACTTGACTATAATCTCAACTTCAACCTCCAGCTGGACCAAGGAAAAACTAATGCTAAACAACTCCTCTATGCCTTCAAAACTTTAGAGAGGAAGTTAAAAGGCTGTTCAACTGGTCACCTGCTAAAGGTAATTGCAGCAAAATGTATTCCAACAATATCATACGGGTCAGAATTGATGAACACTAAAGATGCAGCCGCCTTAAATCAAGCTCAGTCGAGTCTCTTTAGGAGTTTGTTCTCCATTCCCAGGCATATCTCCCACTCTCAGATTTGACTGGAATATGGGCTCAAAAACCAGAAACCAGCCAGACAAGGAACAATGGCCAAATATTACTGATGGATGAGGCAAGCAGAGGAATACACCTTATCCCACTCTTAGAAATTGAACAGCAAGCAAGGCAAAACAACTCCTTTGTCCATGCATTAAAAGAATCACTTGCAGATCTACACCTTGAAGAGGCCTGGCACACCGTTGCCTCCTACTCTGTGTTCAAAAACGTCGTGAACATTGCAACCAATCGCATTTCTTTGTTAATGGACAAAATTGCCTTTGCAAAAAAAAAGGCATGCATGGGCAGTGATTCAATTTTTTCAGACGCTGTTACCACAACAATATCTGTCAGAACACTTTGCACATCACAAAAAGCATTATCTGACGATGCTAAGGTTGGGACACTTCCCCACGAAGGAGTGCACATGGCCGACGAAAGAATGCCGATTGTGCGGACAGGGAGAAGAGACATTATTACACCTCCTATGCATCTGCCCCTCGCTTCTAGAAACTCGAAAAAATATCCTTCGTGAGACCTTCAGGAAAAAACAATTAAGGACATGCAGAGCAGCTGTCATCGAATGCCTTGGAGGTCTGTACTGCAAAGCCATTACGTTTTGGGAAATGGCAGCCAAAGAACTAGATAATACACAAGAATCAACTTGAGTGCCTCTTACAATATAGACAGGTCTCTCCTCACCCGCTTCTGAACAATTTTCTAATTTCTTCTCAAGGAATATCCCAGCATTTTTTTTAATTATATTGATTATATAGTTAATACTTCGTATTTCAACTGTTGGTGAGGATTGAGTAATGACTTCACAATGTTTTTATTCTTTGCACTTTTTAAATCACCATTTTTAAATCATTGTGTATAACGATCTTGTACAATCTTTTACGATTTTAATGAAATCAAATAAAAGCATTATTGACTGACACTGCCGAAGCTCCTATATATTCTCCAAAACACGTACCACAAGTACAATAAACGAGCAAGTGCGCACGCTATTGTGGGACGGAAGTCACCCCCGAGTAGCACTAGAAACATTGCAACGCAGCCAGTATAATGGGGGAATTGCATTACCAGATACCTGGGCATATTATCGGGCTGCTCACCTCACAGTAATTAACGAATGGAGACATGCACCCGGGGATCACCCTACATATGCCTAGAAAGACTCCAATTACGAAAACATTCTCATTTGCACTACATATATGGGGGTCATGGAGCTCAGGGCCTACTCCCGGCTACACAGAGAGCAATGGAAGCCTAGAAACAAGCAGAACGTCAAATGAAATGGGAAAAAAGGTTGACAAGGGCTACCTCCTTATGTGAGGGCAAGCTGCTGCAGGAAGTAGCAAAACTACGGGGGTTCAAATAATGGGACACCAGCAGAATAATCATTCTTGGTGACATTATCAGGCAAGGAGATCTGACAACCTTTGCACAATTACAAGATGAATATAACCTGTCAGATAGGCAACAGTACAAATAATTTCAGCTCCGACATGCCTGGAGAGCTCAGAAGCCTGACATTACAGATCTCCCTGAATATGCTCCACTAGAAGGCCGGCTGCTTCAGGAGGAGATAACAGAAAAGGCAGTCTCCTGGACATATAAGACTCTAATAAATAATATGCCCGACAATCTACTAGCACTTAGAAATAAACAGGAGGCTACAACGGGCACTTTAGAAAATATAGACTGGGAAACGGCCCTAATGCACCCTAGAGAAGTGGTGATAAAACTTAGGCTGAGACGATCCAGTTCAAAATACTACACAGAGCGTACTACGATAGGGGGAGACTCCATGCAATTGGCTGAGCTGAGACTCCGGAATGCCTACGCTGTAAAACAGAGAGGGGCTCCTATCACACTTTATGGGAATGCCAAATAATACATAGACACTTGACACGGATAGTGCAAGAACTGAATAATATCCTTGAAGCACAAATCCCGATGGACCCCAAATACGTCCTGCTTGGCATACACATAGATGTCAACTTGCCCAGATATAATCTCTTGCTAAGTAATCTAGGCTTAATAGTAGCAAAACGAGACATAGCCAGGCATTGGGGAGGAGCGGACCCGCCTACTATGAAAGAGTGGAGGACCGACATGTACATGGGGCGGAAAGAATAGTATTAACAGGCAAGAGGGTGTCCTAAGAAATTCCGTAAGGTCTAGCAAACTTGGCTGAGATATTATAACCCAGAGATAGAAGATGGGGAAACAGACATTGCACAACTCATCTCACGGGATTATGTGGGAGTCGAGCCCAGTGCCCCAGACCACAGGACTATCTGAGGGAGGTGTACTATAATTACTACGAGGGGTCGAATAGGACGAGAGACCTGGAAAAGAGAATTGTAATGTTATACACTCTGTATTCCCACCAACTATATTTTCGACCTGCTGCACATTTTTAGGAGATATGTGCGATATACCTGCTGACTATTGTTTTGTTATTTTATGCTTTTTTGTTATTTCAAATTAAAAAAACAGTTAAAAAAAGAGTAATCCATTAATTCACCTCGGAATGATGACAGATTTAGCCAGCCATGCCGAGGTTCGAAATTGTGCTGTGCAGCTCACCAAATGTTTGAACAGGAAGCCTTCATCTCACTGAAGTGCCTTAACCTAGATGTTAACCGCGTGTGAGTTCCGAATCCCACCCACTCAATAAAACCCCTGCACAGCGTGAAAATTTGCGCAGCGCGGAAGGGGTTAAGCATGGTGACTTTTATGCTGGATGGACTAATTGTATTTTTTGGCTTAGTGTCTCTAGTGGCTATTTGATCTGGATCAGCCTACTGTAAGTTGCCTATAATGATGGGGTGGTCATTGATTGGCCCACACCTTGATGGTCCCGATGGTCTTTTTTAGGCTTAGTGTTAGCAAAGACCTTTATCGGAAGAGACCATTAGTTGTAGATTTCTTACTTTAGAATTACCCGCTGGTGTCAGACTGGATCTGGAGACATTTTTTTTAGCCGTACCCCTGTGCTTCGAGAGGTGGTGTCGGTTGACTCCGCGTCTGTCGTTGGTGTCGTGGTTGCCGGTATGACGTTGCGGTGTCTACGTAGACACCGCCCCTGCGCACTGAAGTCAGTTCTTTCTTGTTCCACGCCATCCAGCGCAGATCCGGCGAGAGCGTGCCCCTTAAGTCACTATTTGGCTAAATCTTCTAGACTTTTGTTGACCTTTTTTTTAGGTTTAACTCTGTTTTATTGACATCTTTAGCATGGAAACAATTTTCATAGTCGCCCCACAATTCGCAAAGTAGCCCAGTGACCAAAACATGCATTACTTCATTTGTCTGTACTTGCGAAGGCGCAATCCAACATAATCCCCCATAAGCTTGTGAGACATACCAAATGTCGATTTAGTTACAGCATAGTAACAAGAAATGCAGTAGAACTTGATATTGTCAAAAAGTATTCAAACAAACCCCCCCCCCCCATACTCCCCCCCCCCCCCCCCCTTCCCACCCCACTCTCCAGCGAACTGGTGTGGACCATGCCATTCTCTGCTTTAAAATTGGTGTGCAGAGCAAGTACCGTAACCTTCCTCAGGTTCCAGTGGGCGGCTCCACAGCGGCCATTAGCACGAAGGAGAAGGAGGTACTTTGGGAAGGTGAATTCGGTGGACAGAAGAGACACCAGCGGCGGCTATATCTCCTTGAAGCCAGATGCTGTGTTTGTGAGGGAAGCCTGTATCTTTTCCATCCCCAGGATATGCCATAATTTATGGAGCCAACCCATATGTGTCGGTGTTGTCTGTATCCCCCAATGCGATAAGATGTTCTGAAGTCCTGCCCCCAGAGCTTGGCCCATCTATTTCCCTTTGCAAGACTTCAGGGGGAATGTTATGGGATTGGGTAGCCCCATTACTAAATATGCCGGGAATCTCGGAATCTGCGTCTTAAACTGCTGATCTATTTGGTCCAGTATCCTGGGCCAGTATGTAGCCAACTCCTGGCATTCCCATAACAAATGTAATAATGTCCCCTCCTCCCCGCATCCCCGCCAGCAAGTTGGACTGCGGTCTGGATTCCCTTTATTAAGGAGCACCAGAGTCAAATACCAATACGTTGCGATCTTAAAAGCAGTTTCTTTGACGGCTGTGTTTCGCGTGGTATGTTTGTCCCTGTAATAGATTTCCCCCCACTCTTTCCTCGTAAGTTCCCTTCCTAGTTTTGTCGTCCAGCGTTTCTGACTGGCAGTAGGCTGTGTGGGGATTAGCTTACGTAGCATGTCATAAAGCTCAGAAATCACTTTCCTAACCGTTCACTTCGTCACTAGCCGTTTCCCATATCTTGTCAGTTTCTGTTCAATTTCAGATGTACGTCTGGATGGAGAATCCAATGTCTTATTTGTAAATAGTGGAACCTTTCTGTCTCTGATAGGGTCTAGTCCTGCCTTAGCCGCGAAAACTGGATGGTACCCTCTAGGTCAAATAGATGGCCTGCCACCTTGTAGGCCGAAGCTTGTCACGCCGTGAACGCCTTTCCATCCAGCCCCCGGGGAAAACTCCCTGTTGCCATATGGGGGAGTCATCGTGGAGGGAAAAGTCATCAGCACCCTTCTACTGGCCACCCCGTCCCACACCTGGAGCACCGTTCTCGTGATAGGAGAGCCCTGAAGATTCTGTGGCCGGTCCACGCTCTTCAGAAAGGGATCTTTCCATAGCGAGAGTTTCGCTAATGCCCTGTCTTGAAATATCTCTTTTCCGATTCTGGTCTACTCCATTTGACCAGATATCACAGTTTGGCCACCCTAAAATACTCTTATCAGATTCGGGATCCCCAAGCTTACCACTTCTGGTCTCAAATGCCCCAGTTCCCTCCGCATGCGTGGACGCGCTTCTGCCCAGATAAAATGTAGTATTTCTTTTTGCAGTGTGTGAAGTGTCCCCTTCGGCGGCCAAACTGGCAGCGTATGGAACAAATATAGTGCTTTTGGGAGAATAGATATTTTCACCACAACAACTTGCCCCAGCAGTGACAGTTGATGCTACTTCCAGTTCTGCAACTCTCTCATAACCTGTCGGACAAGTTTGGTGTAGTTTAGTGTGACCGACCGCTGGATAGACTGGGCCAACTCAATTCCCAAATATGGGATGGAGACCATTATCTTAATCACTGAAAAATTATTGTCTCCCGTCTTTGAGTCTGCCCGGCGCCCATCCAGGCTTAGTGACTTCCCAACGTTCACTCTGAATTGAAGACCTGGCCGAATTACTCCAGTTCCAGTAAGAATGCAGGGACTGAGCGATCTGGGAACTCCAAAGAAGCTATGATATTGTCCGAGTTTAGACTTATTGCATGTCGTTCCCCACCAAAGGGAACACCCATGATGTTAAGGTTATCCCTGAACTTCTGGACCAATAGTTCGATGTATAAGGCAAACAGGAGGAGTAACAAATCTGCGTAAAAATCTCTAAATGCATTTGTTGTCTCTTAGTCTTCCTTGACCACTTCCCCCTAGTCTTTCGTGATTGAATGGATTTTCGCCTGGTGAGTGCGGGCCCCAAGTTTACTCGCCAGCATGCCCCCTGTCTTGTCTCTTCTGACATAATAGGAATGCTTAAGACGCAGCGCTGCGTATTCTCTTCAATCGGCTCTATCAATGTCTAGCCCCGCCAGTGGAGCCCGTGCCACCTTCAACTGCCGCCAGACCCTCGGTGCCCCAGTTTGGCTGTGAACCCGCTTCACTTCTAACACTTGCGCTGTGAGATGATCCCTCTTTTCCTTGCGCTCTTTGTTCTCTGTGGCGGAAATAGCTATCAGTTCTTCTTGCACCACCGCTTTTAGGGCTCCTTAAAGTGGGGAAGGAGATATCCGGGGAGTCATTTATCTCTAAATAATCTTTGATGCACTTACGAAACTGTCAGGTCACTGCCTCCCTGTGTAGCATACTTTTCCTGAGTCGCCTCCCTCCTGGCTGTCTCCATATCAGGGTAACCAAAGGAAGACGGTCACTGCGTCATGGTCTCAAAGTGCTGTCTGTGTAATGTCCACTTCCCCCACCATGGCATTTAGTTCTGTTGTGCCTATCAAGTAATCTAGGCGGACATAAGTTCCATGTGCATGAAAGTAAAAGGAGAATTGTTAGGCCTGTGGGTGTTCCGCTCGCCACAAATCTACTTGTTCCCCTAGAGTGAAGCCATTCTTTATCCTCCCCAGTCAACTACCCCGTCTGTATGAAGCGTTGACCTGACCGGTCTTTAGACACCTCCATGACAATGTTGAGATCTTCTCCTACAATCGTCTTCCGCTCCTGTTTGCCCAAGACCGCAGAGAGAGCCGCTTTCAGAAATTACTCATGCCCAAATTGGGCGCATATATCGACCCGACCACTAGTTTGTGCCCCCCGACCTGGAATGTGTAAGCCAGGAGACAGCCGTTAACTTCGATCATCTTATCCCCCACTGTCCCCGAGAATTTTAGCGACCAAAATGGCCAGCCCCGCCTTTTTATCCGAAGAGAAAAATTGGTAGGGAAATGATCGTGACCTCATCCGGTGTCAATCTTTATGGAGAAGGTGTGTCTCCTGGAGGAGACCTACATCCTCACCCAGGTTCTCCAAATATGAAAGGATGGACTTGCACTTAATAGGATTTTTAAGGCCCTTCACATTTAGGATAACTACTTTCACTGTGGAATATGACATGACACAGGTTTATGGTGGATACTCCGCTCCCTTGAAATCGTGAGCCCTCATTCCTGTCTTGATCCTCCCTCTGCCACTCCGCCTGCCCCCGATTGATCTCCGTCACTGCAACACTCGCACACCAGTTCCTTCCCTCCCTAACCCCAACCAAGAACCCCCAACACCCCATAATGTCCGGAGCCCGCAGGTTGTGCTCACGTGCCCTTGGAAAAAAGATATGAAGGGAGCATAATGTGGCCCAAGTCCCGTTGTATCCCCACTCCTCCCCACCTCCCCCTCAGCTTCGCTTATGTCTGTCATCTTTAGTTGTCCCCGCATAGTTCAGGAACCATCTAGAGACGCTGTATTTTTGAGCTTCGTCTCGAGGACTAACTGCCTCTCCTTCACCATGGTTTTGGGGTCTGTTCCCAGCGTATGCTCTGTGAGATGCCTCCCTCTGACTCTTTGCCAGCGATCCCGTGGGGACTTGCGATCTTGAATGGCCACCTCTTGCTGACTCGGTTGTTCTAGGCCCAGGTCTCTGCATGCTTCTTGCAATGATTAAATATGGTAAACTTTTCCGTCCCACTTGAATATCCGCCGGAAAGGATGACCCCAGGAGTATGTCACCCCTTGGTCTCGAAGATGTGTCGTCACCACTCAAAACGCCGGTCTCTTTTGTAAGTTATTAAAGCCAAGTCTTGGTAGATGGCAACTGGTTGGTCCTGATAAGTGAGCGGGTGCTTGGCCCTGGCTTTCCATAGAATACGTTCTTTGAGGGGAAAGTCTGGTAGGTAGGCCAGGATGTCAGGCAGGGGGTGCGGGTGCCTTTTTAGGTCGAGCTGTGTTAGCAGTGCAAAGCACTGCACAGCGAAGCATCTATTGTTAGCGACTTGCCGGTAATGTGAGACAGGGGATGTGCACGCAAGCCCTCGGCGATATCACTTCGTGGGCGCGCACGCCCAGCCCGGTGCCGTGCACATCTCCTGTCTCACATTCACAGTAAGTCAGCCTCTCTCAATCGCGCGCACACTGCCACACTCACTCATGCGCATGCGCGCGCACACACACACACACACACACACACACACACACACACATATGCACCCACGCACACATGCAGGCACAATGCATCAGGACGCACCACACAGACACACAGACCCACATATACACACGCACAGCTACACACAAGCACACACCCCTCACCCCCCCCCCACTCACCGGTTCTTTTCTTGCTGCGCTGCTACGGGATGTTCTGTAAGTTGGAGAACCTTCCTCGCACTGTTATGCCTTGCTTGCTCTCTCCCGGGAACCCCATCACTCTCGGCTCTGCCTCCAAGGTGCCGCGCTCTGGACGAGCTACGTCACCGCTAGCCTGCTACAGAGGCGGGGAATCTCCCAGAACTTCGCAGGCTCCTGCCTATCAAAGTAGAACCCGCCTCTCTCGCCTGCGTTTCACGCCTCGTTATTAGTTAGTGCTTGTTTCATTTTGCGTTTGAAACTCTTATTGCTTTTGATTTGGAGCTTAAAACCGGCTTTCCTGCCCTTCTGTCACTTGACTTCAGCGTTGGGCAGAGCCCCCTTGTCATTTCCCCTGTGGCATTGAAACTAGGAGATGTGTGGTAGTGCCTCCTGATCGTGTCTTTCAGGCTCTTGCATCACCCTAGTGGCTGTGAGTAGTAATTGATTTATCTCCGACACTGGAAATATGATTTGCCTCAAGTCACTGTATGCTGCCTTTCTCGTGGTTACATCACATTAACGCAGTTCAGTTTGAAGATCACACTTGCTTTTCAGATGATTAAAGTTGTCGGGTCAGTGGTGCCACAGTTCATCTGCTTGTCCCTATATCAGTGCATCGTGGCAGTACATCAGTATCTTGCGTTTGGAAGATTTCGAGTGCTTAACTCAAAATGAGTTTAGAGAACGACCTGATGTCAATTGGTGCATGTCCAAAACAAGCCTGATCGAGGAGAGAGACTCCCGATTTTTAAGTTGCAATTTTCAACAGGCATATCAGAAGTGGGCAGATGTGAGGGCGGTTTTCACCTTTGACTGGGGCGGTGTCAGTGGTCACTAGATGTTTGAAATATGGGTCTCTGTGTAGTACTGAGCACTCTTAGGTTATAGCTGGCAGGTTTACCAGCAGGGATGAGAGTGAAGCCCTGTATGTCGATCTTGCAAAAGAGATCTAGGCGTGCCTTTGGGGTACCTGGTGGAAGGTGTTCGCCTGTCGCGAAATAGCAGCCAAGCAGGCTGGCTTCACGTGTGTTTATGAATGGTTGAGTAGTGTTTGGCTAAATGTTTACAGTTTGGGGCACCTTTACGCTACTGTGCACTCAAGAACCTCTGTACACGGACGTGGTACTGTATTCAAAATTATGTAGTAGAACATGTATGTAGACCAGGATTGTCCTCACATACTCTTCTTCAATCTCTTAAAAAGTTATTTTCATCTCCCCCAACCTAGAAGGAAGGCTTCTGTCGAAGGTATTTTATATTAAATAATATTATTGTCATGCGATGTCAGCCTCTAAAAGGAGAGAGACCTGTCAATGACTGCTGAGCATCTTTAATAGATATCGTCCTGTAGCTGTGAAGTGACTTGTGGAGTGATGCTTTCATCTTTTAATATCCGCAGCCTTTGCTTGGAGTCTCTGAAGCGAAACAAAAATTATTTGTGGCAATATGCACATAAATAAATATTGGGTTGGAGGCGCATTCTATGCTTGCATTAATATACGTTTTGCAAATTTGTTTTTTTATTTTGATTTCTTCATGCCGAATGTTTGCCAGCGTCATAGTGCTGTATATATATATCAAGTTTTTTAGGTCGAGCTGGTGTTAGCAGCGCGAAGCGCTGCCACCACCACAACATCACTCAGGGGCACCACAACATCACTATGCGCTACCACAGCATCACTGAATGCCACAGCATCACTCGTCGACACCACAACATCACTCAGCGCCACCACAGCATCAATCTGTGCAACCATTCAACAACAACTGGTTCAAATATGTTCTCTCAATGTTTCAAGCTTTATTACAAATGTCACAAAAAGATGTTAATATTTCACTTCTGTTCTTAGATTTTCGTCACAATAAAATACACTGAACATAATCTTCACAAGTTATTTACAACATGTCACAAAAAGATGTTAATATTTCACTTCTGTTCTTGGATTTTCGTCACAATAAAATACACTGAACATAATCTTCACAAAAGTTATTTACAAAAGTTTAAGCTATTGCCATTATAAATTACAATAACAATAATATTTAAGTATTAATTATAATAAAAATTAAAAGCCATTGTTATTTGTAATAATACATCTAAGTCACATAAATACAGCACATTTTGCATTACAAATGCTATAGGTGTCACGTTTGCGAAAATTATAACTATTGGCATTGTAAATGACAAAGCTATTAATTTCGCTATTTTCAAAACCAACACATAAATAAAAAGTGTCATTTACAATACCAATAGCTCAAACTTTTCTAATGCGAGACCTATTGCATTGCAAATGCTTGTTTCTCAAAGCCACCCTGTGTGCCTGGTCTATCCTAATGTCAAAGTCCGGTGGGACCCCCAGTATACTCCGAAACAGCCCTGCAAGTAACAAACGATGTCCGAGCCCTCTTCCTCCGAGGAATCCCCTTCACCTGTATGTTGTTCCGCCTGGAGCGGTTCTCCAGGTCTTTCGTGTGTGCCTGGAGATTGATTTGCTGGGCCTGCAACCCTATCACCTCCTGTTGAAGCTGCTCCAGTTCATCCCTGGCCTGCTCCTTTTCTTCGATGTTTGCCACCCGCTCTCTGACTGCATCGACATTGCGGTGGATTTCTTTCTCGCAAGTTCACCTTTTATTGATTGAAAGTCGTCCCGTAACGTGTTGAACAGTATCTCTAGAAAGGAATAGGTGACGGTGGCCTCCGCTCCCTCTGCCTTGTGGTCCATCTGTGTGGTTGGAGACATTCCACCCTCTCCTCCTCTGGTCTGCGGAGTTTTGGTCAGCATCCTTCACGGTCCGACTCTTCTTTCTTCACAGCGAGGACCTGCCGGCTGTGCTGACCGCTGCCCTTCGGTCAGCACAGCCCCCGGCGGTGGCCGCTATCCTATTATTCCTGCTGTTGCTTACTGGGGTCCAGCTGCTGTCGTCCGCTCTTTTCCCACTAGTGCCCGATTAATGTTCTAGAGCTTTGGGTGAAGAGCAGGTTCCTCGTCGGTCTCCCTTGCTTCATCACGCTTTGGTGTCTGACTAGGGCTGCCCAGTCACCTTACTCACGCAGAGTGCCTGCTCAGCAATCTCGGGGTCCTGCCCTTCTCCGTGTCTTCGCCTGTTGACCGTTGTACCTCTGTTGCTGTGCGGGCTTTCCCTCTCCTGGGCCGCTATTACTTTTAGGGTGTCCCCGTAGCTCGTGCCAGGTTTGCCGACTCCACCGGGCCCCCCATGTGCGCCTTTGGCAGGCTCCTTCCGACCGCGGAGCCTCACTCCCTTCTCTCGGTCTCTTCCCCCTCTTCTGCCTGGCCGGCTCCGCTGACACATCTTTCCCCATTTCGCGCCGCTGCTCCTCAGTCCTGAAGTCCCTCGTTGCTCCCTCGATGTTTCCTGCACTGCCTTAAGGCCGCACTCGCTGCACTGGGCCCGCCGCTGTTTCCTTCCCCCGAGCCTACTCTGTCGCCTTGGAAGTTCCTTGCCAGAGTGCCGCCCAGTCTCCTCCCTTGAACAGCGTGTTGGGCTGCAGCACTCTGGCCTCTTCCGCTCGCCCCCGGCCTCCCTGCTTTCACAGCCAGCCGAGCGTGCTTACTTGAGTGTAGCAGCTGAATACTGGGCAATCCGTCTTTCTGGCAACGCTGTGCCCTACAGATGCGTCTCTCAGCTTGTGAAAGGGGTGCGTTTGGCGTCTCCTGTACTCTCCGACCGTACCTCTGTCGGGGCCTTGTTCGGGACCTCGTCCTCCGATCTGCTGAGGTGTGCGCCTGGAGTTGGGCACCACTGTTACTCAGGCAGCCCCGATGTCCCAGCTGGCCGTAGGAGCTTTCCGGTTCTTTGGCACCGCAGTATCTCCAGCCGCTCACTCCAGGGATTCTCCCTTGCGCGCAGGCCTTCCATACTCCGCCCGGGCAGCGCCGCCATTTTCGACCGCCGAGCATGTACAGCTGTTCTGTGCCCTCTCCCTCCTTCACGGGCTTCGGCGCCTGGATTCAAACCCCACTTGTGCCCAAGTGATTCTGGAGTCCTCTCTGTCCCCAAATTATGCGTTTTCGGGGGATTAACATCACCGTAGGAGCTGGAGAACGATAAGCGGGAGCCGAAATCCACATGTTAAAACCCGCTCACCGTCTTGATCCCCCCCCCCCCCCCCCCCCACCTCCCCCCTATTGACCTCTTTTTTGAGTCTTCAAACTCCTGGTAGCACGAGGGATGTCCCATCATCGGACTAGCTTTAATCCCTGTGACTCCTGTCACAAGTTTATGTTGGTCACCGATCAGCACCTGATGTGGCTTTGGTGCCTGGAGCGCGACCATAATCTTAAGTCGTGCTCCCACTCTCGGGCCATGAACCCGAAGTCTTTGCTAAAGTGGTCCCAAAAGCTGTTGGAGGCCCAACAGTCTGCTCTGCGCTGCTCGAGGTCCCAGTCGAGAGGAAGGTCGCGGGACCAGTCTAGAGTCGTCACCATTTCTCTTTGAAGTCTATGCACTCCTACGGTAAGTCGAAGGCCAAGAAGAAGGCAAAGAAGCATCGTCTCTCTTCGCCTTCTCCCCGTCTGTTGGCCGACTCAACGGGGGATACTGAGCGTTGTCTCTTTCCGGCTCCTTCCTTGGAGCCCACTGGGACGGCTCTGCATTTTCCTCCATTTCCTGGGGCCGGAGCGTCCCCTGCCCAGCTTTGTCAATTTTACAATGCGCTGCACAGCGTCTTTGGTTAGTCTGACTCAGCAGGGACGCCGTCGGGCCCCAAGAACTCGGTTGGGGGCCCTAAGCCTTTGATGCCAGTGCCTCCGGTCCCGGTGCCGCAGGGTCCCCAATGATCCAGGCCTGGATGTGATCGGTGTCGGTCGACCTCATGGTACCTTACCCTGCGCAGATTCCAGTTGTGGTGCCCCTGACACCGGTTGTGCCCCAACCAGCGTCAACTTCAGCCTCAACCCACACATGGACTGACGCCTGTACCGGTGCCGGGAATACTTTTGAATCGCTGTTCCTCCCTGGCATTTCCTAACACCCTGAGTTGCAGCCAGAGCAGGGTGAGGAGGACTGGGTGGGGTCTATTGACCCTTTACCAGACCACCTTGAAGAGCAGGACTGGGGAGAGGAGTTTGGTGATGCCAGTGGTCTGGATACTTCCCCAGACCTTGATATACACCCCCATGGCTAAGGAGGAGGGAGCTTCTTATGCAGTGGTGTGACTAAGGGCGACTGAGGACATGGGCCTTGAGCCTCCTACGGTGTCTGTCAGGACCAACCTCCTGACTGAGATGCTTCAGCCGGCAGCAGCATCTTCGGAGCAACTGCTGCCCTTTAATGAGGCCCTCACTGACATTCTTCTGGGCACTTGTTCCTACCCCAGTACAGCCGCTCCTGTGGACAGGATGATTGTCCGATGTCACTTTTCCTCTCCCAACACCCTACCACTGAGAGCTTGGTGGTCCTAGCCTCATCCTCCAAGGGCACATTCCCTACTACTCCCCCACAGAGGGAATCCAAAAAGCTGGACCAGCTTGAGAAGATGTCTACTTCCGCCAGCGTAGGACTGCGGCCAGTGTACATCGCATGCCTATTGGGCTGTTACACACACACACACGGTATGGGATACGGTTGCGCAGATGCTGCCATAGTGCCTGGAGGAGGCCAGGGCTGTGCTCACCTCCGAGACACAGCAAAGTTCACCATCCGGTGTAGGCTAGAGACCGCCAACTCGCTGGGTAGAACGTTTTCTAAGTTGGTAGCCCTGAAGCGCTACGCCTGGCTGAGAACGTCTGGCTTCTCTGGGCATGCCCTATCTACCCTTTTGGACATGCCCTTTGATGGCCATCGCCTGCTTGGTGACAAGGTGGACAACCCGCTCGATCTTGTCAAGGACTCTAGGGCCACGGCCAGATCCTTGGGCCTTGCAGCACCTTCTCGCCCCATGCAGTCTGCCTTTTGCCCCATTTGTGGCTACGGAAGGGGTGCCCACCACGTTCCACCCAAAACCACGGAGCCACAAAAGCTACCCAGCCTCTGTGTGGTCGTGGGACCCAACATCATGGGTCTGGGGACCAGCAGTCCACCAACCCCCCAATCCCCCCCTGCCCTGCAGCATCCTTCAAACCTTCCTAGTCCTACCTTCCAGGGCCACCAGTTGCTAGTGGCATTGGGATCTTCCATCACCTCCCCCACTGGCACAATATCAAGTCGGGTAGGTGGGTTTTGCAGGTAGTCCGAAGGGGCTACTCCCTCCCCTTTGAGACTACCCCTCCCTTTTAGACTACCCCTCCCTTCCCTTTTAGACTACCCCTCCCTCCCCTTTTAGACTACCCCTCCCTCCCCTTTTAGACTACCCCTCCCTCCATGCCACCATCACTCCATCACAGGTTGGAGGAACATTTGGCCCTTCTCTGCCAGGAAGTTACCACCTTTTGGCCAAGAGAGCGATTGAACGCGTCCCTGTGCCAGAAGTAGGTTGTAGTTGCTACTCCCACTACTTGTTGGTACCCAAGAAGGACAAAGACCTGCGTAGTATCTTAGGCCTCGGGAACGTCAACCACTTCCTCCAGAAGGAGAAGTTCAAGATGTTAGCCTTGGCTCAGGTCTTGTCTGCACTCAACCCTGGAGACTGGATGGTAGGATTCGACTTACAGGACGCTTACTTTCACATCCCTGTTTTGCCTGCCCACCGGCCTTCCCTGCTGTTCACAGTAGTCCATGAGTATTTTCAGTTTACCGTGCACCCCTTTGGCCTTACCAGCGCCCCTCGCTGTTCGCAAAAGTGATGGCGATGGTCGCAGCTCATCTGGGCAGATCAGGGTTTCCATTCTTCCCCTATCTCGACGACTGGCTGTTGAAGGCGGGTACGCCCCAGGCTGTCGTCTCCCACCTCCCGAGTACGGCGGACCTCCTGCATTCTCTGGGGTTCACAGTCAATGGGCCGAAGTCCCACCTCTTTCCCTCCCAAAAGCCCCTTTTCATTGGAGCGCTTCTGGACACATCGCACTTTGGCTCTATCCTCCCGAGCAGCTAGTCTGGGATATTTGGGCTATGATACCGATGTTTAAGCCTCTATCCGGGGTTTGCTTGAGAATGACTCTGAGGCTGCTGGGCCTCTTGGCCTCCTGCATCCTGCTAGTGGATCATACCAGGTGGCATAAGCGTGCTCTTCAGTGGGACCTGAAGTTCCAGTGGGCACAGCATCAGGGGAATCTTTCTGATGTTGTCCAGATCTCGGAATGGACTGCACGTCAGTTACAGTGGTGACTCACGAACCAGGAATGGGTCCACGGCAGATCCCTCTCCCTTCCCCCAACTAGAGTTCACGGTGGTGACAGATGCGTCACTCCTGGGATGGAGCGGCCACATGGGAGAGGCGGAGAGCAGAGGCCTCTGGCGGAGTCCGGGTTTCACATCAACCTTCTGGACCTCCAGGCGATTCGTCTTGCACTGAAGGCATTTCTTCCTTCTGTCAAGAGAAGAGTAGTGCAGGTTTTAACGGACAGCACCCCCGCCATGTGGTATTGCAACAAACAGGGCGTGATGGGGTTGTGGACCCTTTAGCAAGAGCCTCTTCACCTTTGGACATGGCTGGAACATCAGGGCATGTCACTGGTGGTTCAACACCTGGTAGGTTCTCTGAACTCTAGGGCGGACGAGCTCAGCCGCCGGTGCATGATGGATCACGAATGGCGTCTTCACTCAGAGGTGGTGCAAGGTCTCTTTCACAGTGGGGAGAGCCTTGGTTAGATCTGTTCGCCATTGAAGAGACCACACCCTGTCAGCAGTACTGCGCGTTGCAATTTCCAAGGTGACACTCTCTCGGCGATGCTTTTTGTCGCGAGTGGAGTTACGGCATCCTGTACCACTTTCTGCCTTTACCACTTCTGCCCTGAGTGCTGAAGAAGATCAAGCGCGACCGGGCCCAAGTCATTCTTGTGGCTCCGGACTGGGCATGAAGAGTCTGGTACACAGAGCTCTTGAGTTTGGCCATCGATCCTCCGATCAGACTGCCTCTTAGGGAGGATCTTCTGTCGCAGCAACAGAGGATGGTCCTCCACCGAACCTGCCCAGTCTCCACCTCCTTGCAGGGAAATTGAGCTGCGACAGTTGACAGCTTTCGAGCTTCCTTCTGAAGCCTCTAATGTCATCTTGGCAGCCAGGCGTCCTTCCACTAAAATGGTATACGCCTGTAGATGGAACAAATTTGTATCATGGTGCACAACAAAGGCTGTGGATCCCCTTTCTGCCCCTCTTTCAGAGGTTCTTCTCTTCATTCTTTCTTTGGCCGAGCAGGACTCTGCTCTGGGCACTCTTAAGGGTTATCTTTCAGCCATTGCGGCCTTTCCTAACCTTCCTGAACAGCCTCCTCTTTTCCAGTCCCCTATTGTTAATAGGTTTCTGAAGGGCATTACTCATCTCTTTCCTCCTTCTCTTTTCTTAATACCCAAGTGGGATTTGAATCTTGTCCTCTCTTATCTTAGGTGTGCTCCCTTTGAGCCACTACCTAATTGTCCTCTTCGTCTCCTTTCTTGCTTGCCATCACCTCTGCTCGTAGTGTGAGTGAGCTTCAGGCCTTATCTTCCAAATCTCCCTTTCTGGCTGTTCATCCAGACAAAGTGGTTCTTCGCACTAGGCCCAAAGTGGTTACCTCTTTCCACATCGGTCAGACCATCATATTGCCCATCTTCTTCTCGCCTACACCCTCTGAACCCAAAATGTGCGCTGTCCTCCTATCTTCACCGCACTAAAGATTTCCGTGTGGACAATCAACTCTTCAAGAGTTATGTGGGCGCCAAGAAGGGTGTGGCAGTGCACATGCACACCATCTCTCAATGGGTTGCCCTATGCATCAAGATCTGTTATTCTTTGGCCAAAAAGGAGCCTCCAGTAGGACTGCGCGCCCACTCTACCAGGGCGACGGCAGCCACTACTGCTTTGGGACGTGGAGTTTTGTTAAATGACATCTGCCAGGCAGCCACGTTGGCATCTCTGCACATGTTTAGCAAACATTGCTGTCTGGACAGCCAAGTCCAGGGAGACTGCTTTTTCGGCCGTTCTGTTCTCCAGGACTTCCTGGTGTGAACTTGGTTTGCAGACCCACTTCCGGGTTTGGTATTGCTGAAGTATCTATTCTAAGGTAAGGAATCTAACTGATGGGCTCTTTCAGACGAAAAAGTTACTTACATTCAGTCTGTAAGAGACATACATTCGTTATACATACGTTATAGATTACTTACCGCCCCACCCATCCTCCCCTTTCTGCGAACTGGCTACTAGGAATAGGTACTCCCTTCCAGGGCCCTAGTTTTGTGCACCAGAAGGTGACCACCGCGTCTGCTGGGTTATATTCGCTCAGCGCTGTGCTGTGGCTCGCGCTGCTATTTTTAAATATCCTATTCTCGTATTTGTGTTCATTTATTTTATTTTTTCCCCTGCTTTTACTGTCCTCTTGCAACCCCTCCCCTGGCCCTTACTGCACATAAAATTACCTAAGCACCGCTATTTTGCGGGTCCGGGCTCCTGGGGGCATCGCGGTCACGTGACTACGACGTGACACCGCCATCTTAGGAAGGCTGTTCCCTGTTTTGTTTGGGGGTTAGCGCGCTAGCGCTCTCATCGCCACTCGCCTTTATAAGGTGAGTTTTGACTCGGGGTCAGCCTAGAGAAGGTGACCACCGCGTCTGCTGGGTTATATTCGCTCAGCGCTGTGCTGTGGCTCGCGCTGCTATTTTTAAATATCCTATTCTCGTATTTGTGTTCATTTATTTTATTTTTTCCCCTGCTTTTACTGTCCTCTTGTAACCCCTCCCCTGGCCCTTACTGCACATAAAATTACCTAAGCACCGCTATTTTGCGGGTCCGGGCTCCTGGGGGCATCGCGGTCATGTGACTACGACGTGACACTGCCATCTTAGGAAGGCTGTTCCCTGTTTTGTTTGGGGGTTAGCGCGCTAGCGCTCTCATCGCCACTCGCCTTTATAAGGTGAGTTTTGACTCGGGGTCAGCCTAGAGAAGGTGACCACCGCGTCTGCTGGGTTATATTCGCTCAGCGCTGTGCTGTGGCTCGCGCTGCTATTTTTAAATATCCTATTCTCGTATTTGTGTTCATTTATTTTATTTTTTCCCCTGCTTTTACTGTCCTCTTGTAACCCCTCCCCTGGCCCTTACTGCACATAAAATTACCTAAGCACCGCTATTTTGCGGGTCCGGGCTCCTGGGGGCATCGCGGTCACGTGACTATGACGTGACACCGCCATCTAAGGAAGGCTGTTCCCTGTTTTGTTTGGGGGTTAGCGCGCTAGCGCTCTCATCGCCACTCGCCTTTATAAGGTGAGTTTTGACTCGGGGTCAGCCTAGAGAAGGTGACCACCGCGTCTGCTGGGTTATATTCGCTCAGCGCTGTGCTGTGGCTCGCGCTGCTATTTTTAAATATCCTATTCTCGTATTTGTGTTCATTTATTTTATTTTTTCCCCTGCTTTTACTGTCCTCTTGTAACCCCTCCCCTGGCCCTTACTGCACATAAAATTACCTAAGCACCGCTATTTTGCGGGTCCGGGCTCCTGGGGGCATCGCGGTCACGTGACTACGACGTGACACCGCCATCTTAGGAAGGCTGTTCCCTGTTTTGTTTGGGGGTTAGCGCGCTAGCGCTCTCATAGCCACTCGCCTTTTTAATGCTCGCCTGGAACGTAGCGGTCTAGCGTAGCGGTCACGCCCTCGCTACGCCTGAGTCTCGCCAGAGTCCTGCCCGTCTGCGCCCGTCAGCGCTAAGGCAGGGCTAGGGCAGGGGACTCTGGCTGGCATAGGATGTTATCTGCTGAGAGCTTGCGTTCGATGCGACACGAGGTAAGAGACTGCCGTCATGGCACCTTGGACCCTCTTAGCGGGCCTTTTCATTGCCCCTCCTGCTCGTTTCAACTTCCTAAACCGCAGCTCATTGTCAGTCTTCAACCTAGACTGCCTGGGGCTCATAAGCTTCGCCCAGTTGCAGGTGGAGCTATTCAAACCACCTTGAAAATCTTCCACCTCAATGTTAGATCTCTAACATATCACCATCAAGAAGTTTATTCGTTGATTACTGATGATAATCCGGATATCTTCTTCTTCACAGAAACCTGGCTTCATGACCAATCCATGGCAATTATTAACTTAGCCCTTCCGGCGGGATACACTATGTATTCCCATCATCGTAACGCCAGAGGTGGTGGCATCGCAGTTGCGGTAAAATCTCATTATCCTTGCGCCTGGAAACCCACTACCATAGCAGGGTGTGAGAGTGCTCACTTTAATATTACTGTGAATCCCCACTTTAATTTCTCGGGACTATTAATTTACAGGCCTCCTGGCCCTGATGGTGCCTTCCGGCTTAGCCTTCCGGAAGTAGTCGCCTCTTTAGTCATGAAAACCGTGAATTTTACAATTATTGGTGATTTGAATTTACACATGGAAGTTCCATTTAATAATTCGGTCCACTGCCTGCTGGCGGATCTTGAAGCATTCCAACTTAGCCAATTGGTACAGTCATCGACTCATATAGGTGGTCATTTGTTAGATCCTTTCCTGACAAATCTGACCACCAATATTTCAGTGCTTCAACCCAGACCCATGGCCTGGACCGATCATTATTTGATCGAGACCCTTATCTCGACCCCTAATTCTCCCCCCAGAAATAATCCTCCCGACATCCTTAAACGTCCCTGGCGAAATTTAGATCTTGAACACTTTCACCAGCTCCTGATGAAAGATCATCCCCAACCTCCTACCGAAGTTTCCCTTGGTTATGACAACTTTTGCGAGTGGTTAAACCAATCTCTGGATTCTCTCATACCAGTTAGATGGAGTAAGGCTAGATCTAGTCCCTCTAGTCCATGGTATGACGAATCCCTTAAACAGCTCAAAGCCTCTTGTAAAAAAGCTGAACGTGCTTGGCGCAAAAAATACGATGCTGACCTTAAGTCGGCTTACAGGGCCTGCACCAGAGTTTACCATCGGGCTATTTGTTCAGCTAGGGCTGCCTTCTATTCTCAGGAGATCAGGAACAGTACCAACCCCATCAAGGTCATATTCAGGGTATGCAATGACCTAACTAGTAAAAAGACCAACACTACCACTCTCGAAGCCTCGTTGGCCCATTGTGAGGATCTGGCCTCGTTCTTCGTGGAAAAGGTAGAAGCTATCTACAGGTCTTTCTCTCAAGCCCCCCACAGGGAAAATATCATTGCTTCCGCAGTTTCTAAACCACTGCTTATTATTCCCAGCCCCACACTGGAGGAGTTTAAAGCCTTAACGACTAAAGTTAAATCTGGCTCCCCGGACGACCCTATGAGACCCGTGCAATTTCGGGAATTCGCCCAGTGTTGCTATCCCGCAATGCACAGTTTGCTGGATCTGTCTTTTAACACTGGTACGGTTCCCAGGGCATGGAAGCAGGCAACTGTCATCCCTATTCTTAAAAAGCCTGCCCTCGACCCCACTAAATCTGAACACTACCGGCCTATTTCCCTTCTCCCCTGGCTGGCTAAATTAGCAGAGTCCCATGCTAATCAGATCCTATCTTCTCACCTGCAGGAATCTAATATTCTGGATAACTCCCAGAACGGGTTCCGTGCGGGCCACAGCACCGAGACCGCGCTCTTGGTTGTGGTGGAACACATTAGGAAGATGCTGGACCAGGGTCAGACGGCGGCACTGATCCTATTGGATCTAAGTGCCGCCTTTGATACGGTTTCCCATCAGATCCTTTTGCACCGTCTCATGGAGGCTGGAGTCGGAGAGAAGGCACTTGAGTGGTTCCGATCCTTTCTCTCGGATCGAACCTTCAAAGTCTCTACACCTCCGTTCGTCTCGGCCTCGCGCTCCATTCATCAGGGTGTCCCGCAGGGATCGGCCCTTAGTCCTACCCTTTTCAATTTATATGTTCAGCCTTTGGCGGAGGTAGCCCATAGTTTTGGTCTCACCATGGTGTCTTACGCCGACGATACGCAGTTGGCGGTGGCACTTAATGGTGATTCCAATATGGATGCCCCTACCTTTCAGTCAGCCCTCAAAGCTGTGGCAGGCTGGATGGCGAACAATCGACTACAACTTAATGCCTCTAAGACCGAGGTCATTATTTTTGGTAGGGAAGGTGGACTCTGGGGAGATCAATGGTGGCCATCTGAACTGGGCCTTGTTCCCACCCCCGTTGCTGAAGTCAGAAATCTCGGGGTGTGGCTCGATGACAAGCTTTCCTTCTCCTCCCATACCAAACGTGTAGCCGGTACTTGTTTTGGTGCTCTGCATTGCCTCCGACCCATCTTCAAGTTTTTTGATGCGGACACCAGACAGATTATAGTCCAAGCTCTGGTTCTTACCAGATTGGACTATGCCAGCTCTCTGTTTTTGGGTGTGAATCAAGCAGAACTGGCCCGCCTTCAGAGGGTGCAAAATGCGGCGGCCAGGATGCTTGTCGGCCTTCCGAAGTTTCTCTGCCCGTCGCACTATTCAAAATCTACACTGGCTGCCTGTTGGGCAAAGAATTAAGTTTAAAGCTCTGTGCTTAACTTTTAAAATTCTTAAATCTGCCTCTCCTCCTATTTTATCGCAGACTATCCAACACTATGTTCCGTCCAGAACCCTCCGATCCTTAGGCTCAAATCTCGCCATTGTGCCCCGTTTTAAAAGAGCTAGAATTGGCGGTCGCTCTTTTTCAGTGTTGGCGGCTACTCTTTGGAATTCTTTACCCATCACTCTCCGTGCCATTCCTGATCTGCTCCCTTTTAGGAAGGCATTAAAAACCTTCCTATTTTCCTCAGTTTAATTTTATCTGCTCCCCTACACCTTTGCTGTGTTGTGTTTACCATCTCTGGAAAGCGCCGGGACGCCTCTTGGCTGCGGCATCTGAGCGCTATATAAATTAAAATAACATAACATAACATAACACCAGTGGTCAGTGTCTTGCTTGACTCTGCGCTTCTGGCGTGGACAGTCGTGTCAGTACTGACGTCCGCGCGCAGTGTCTAGGAAGACACCACGACATTATCCCGGTCGACCACGACGCCTACAACGAACGCGGAGTCGACCAATGCCACCCACTGACGTGCAGGGGTACTGCTAAGAAAGAATTTCTCCGGATCCAGTCTGGGGGTAACTCTAAGGGAAGGAATCTATAACTAATGTATGTCTATTACAGATACAAAGTTACCGAAGGTAAGTAACATGTTCGATTTTACTAAAATTATATGTATCAGACAATATTGGGGCTTTTGGGCAGCTCTCTTTATTGGTATGCTGTTGTCCTTAATGTTTTTCCTTCTCCCACTTCATCAAACAGTGGGCAGTGAGGTCAGTCCCTTCATCCATTGGTTAACTTCACTGTGAGTGACTTTGATCAGTTTGTTCACAAAAGCATTTCCATGGACAAAGTAGTTTCCATCAGTATAAGGGACTGTAATGTCAATGTGTGTTTTGCGAGTACAAATAAATATATTTTGCTTATAGCCAATATTTGTCTTTTGTATTGTCGATGGCTGCCCACTCCCCCAACAGTAAAGTTTATCAAACCTCTGTCAAAGCGGAACAACTATTGCCAGAAATTAAAAGGCAGACCATGTCGGAACTACTGACTTTGCAAGTGCTTGTTACTATGTGACTTTTAGGCTTTCCTTGCCGCCAGAATTGGAACGTTACTTAGACCTGACAAAACGCACTGTGATTGCTTTTTAAAACTATTTTCAAAACTTACAATTAAAAATTGCACTTTAGAAATTTGAATATTTGTTTACTTGCTCTGCACGCGTAAGTCGGCTGGTTTCCGGCTCCCCTAGTGATCCTAATGACTCCCCCTGTAGCAGCCAATCACGCTGCGAGAGGGCGAAGCTGAGGGCGGGGAACGGAAGTAAATGCAGTACGCAGTGCGGGAGCGCTGGTGTCACGCCGAAGCCTGTCTGCGCCCGTCCGCGCCCTCCCGGGCACAGGGGCCAGTCCTTATGCCTGTTTCATCACGTACTCATCGGATACATTGAAAACTATGCATTCCACCCATCTGCACCTCGCCCGAGAAACTCTGCTTCTTACATTTGCTCATAAAATCTTCATCAAACGGAGCTCTTTTACCGAAATCCAGGCCCTCACTACCCCCAAGTATAGCACTTAGAGTCAGACTAAACTCGGGGACGTGCCCATATCTATATACTACCTTAATACCCGTTCCCTTGTTAAACATCAGCTGGACATCTTTCTTCTTCTGCTCACCAACAAACCTAATATCCTGCTACTGACCGAAACCTGGCTCACTGATGACTCTGCTCCAGATAGGTTGGCGGCACTACCCCCCTGATTACTATATTATCCATGCCAATCGTTTACCTGGCAAATCGGGTGGTGGAGTTGCAGCCATCATTCATACTAACTTAAGGTTCTGCTCCCTGACATGTCTCCCTCTCAAGGAGACCGAGAACATAGTTATAAAACTTGAATCAGCCAACTACTCCTTTGTCTGCATATCAATATATAGGCCACCATATCAGATGTCTTATTTTCCCCTATCACTTAGTGAACAGATGGCTAAACTCGTGATTGAGCATGTCAAGGTCCTCCTTGTAGGTGATTATTGGTACAATGACCCTCAGGAAGGGCCACAATCAGCTGAGATGTCTGACCTTCTCAGTAATTAAAATGTTTCCCAACAGGTCTTAACGCCTACCCATCTGAAAGGGCGTGTCCTTGACCAAGTCTGGTCTAATGGCCTGGCCATTTCCACTCCCACAATTACTCCCTGCATTTGGTCTGACCACCACTTGCTAAAATTCACCTTGGCACTCCCGTCCACTGAGAAAATCAATACGGTCGAGGAAGGTTTTGCTAGGAAATGGAATTATATCAACAAAGATGACTTCCTTGATACACTATCCAATACAGCGCCGTCCCCTGGCAGTGATATCAATACCACGGAAAGAAACGTATTTGAATGGCTACTGAATGCCAGTAATAAGCAAGCACCCCTTAAAAAGTTAAACTAGAGCGCTGTGCGGATGCTCAGAGATGGTTCTCCAATGAACTTAAGATCCAGAAACTGGCTTTGCGCCATTTGGAGAGGCAGTGGCGTCTGAAGTACTCTCCTGAAAAAAAAAATTCTATATATATCACTGCCCGGAAAGATTACAAGAAGAGCATTCTCACTGCCAAAGCTGCTCACTTTTCCACACGCATTCTCAACTCCAATAAAAGCTCTAAAGAAATCTACACCATAATTAATGAACTATCTAACCCTGGGCGAATCCTTTTGAAAGCCACGCCCTCCCAAGCACTGTGTAATTCACTAAATGATTATTTCATTGATAAAATCATTACCATTAAGGCCAGCATCTCCAATCATCCTGATCACCCCTGACCCCTCTGTTCTGCACAGCAACAACCGCATTCTCTGCTGCTTCCCCACTATCAGCAAGGAGACTTTTCTGGACTTACTAGTGAAAGTTAAATCAGGTACCCCTTCCGACTGTTGCCCTCGTCATATACTTAAGGACTGCCTCGCAATCCATCCAGGCCTCGCACTTACCCTCCTGAATGAGTCACTTTCTTCCGGCATAGTTCCTTTGGCTTTTAAGAAAGCCATAGTGGTACCCCTCCTGAAAAATCCAGGAGCTGATCCCGCGCTGCTATCTAACTATCGTCCGATTTCCCTGCTTCCTTTTTTTGGCAAAGGTTTTAGGGGCCACTTAGTTAAATGCCTCTCCAACGTCCTAGAGGAGTCGAAATATTTGGACGCCCTTAAGGCCGGTTTCCGGCCAGCCCATTCTACCTAGACCGTGATCCTCGCTGTCCTGGATACTCTCCGGGACAACGCTGACAGAAGCTCCCCTCAGGCGCTGGTTCTACTGGACCTCTCCTCCGCCTTTGACACGGTCGACCATACCATCTTGGCCGACCATGTCAAACAGGCGGGTATTCAAGGGTTGGCGGCCCGTTGGCTCACTTCCTTTCTGGAGGACCACTCACAGGCTGTTCGTCAAGGACACTTCTTGGCTCCTCCACGCAATGTGGTGTTCCACAGGGGTCGGCTCTCTCTCCCCACCTATTCAATCTTTATATTGCACCCCTGATTCAGTCTCTTAAAGACAGGAAGGTGTCGGTCTTAAACTATGCAGATGACCTCCAACTAGTCTTTCAGATTGACAACCTGCACAGCTCTGTCACCGATTTCCATGCCACCATGTTGCATATACAACGTTGGATGGATCACAACCATCCTAAATTAAACCCTGGTAAGACCGAGCTTGTTCTGACTGGGGACAGGCATAAGTTCTGGGGCCCACACTATTGGCCATCTGAGCTAGGATCCCCTCCACCTCAGCTAAAACATTAGGAGTTTCCCTCGACAGTGACCTCTCATTGAAAACTCAGGTTGGCGCGGTTGTGTCCAAGTGTTTTTTTCAAATGCGTAAGATTAGGAAAATTCATCGTCTTCTCACTCAGGATGCACTGATCCATAATAGCCTCGGTTCTATCGCAACTGGATTATGCCAAATCTGTGTAACTAGGCATGCCACATTACCTGCTCAAACGACTGCTGATTGCCCAGAACCATGCAGCCCCATTGGTTTTTTGATACCCTAAATGGCAACCAGCATCCCCTCTGCTGAGGAAACTGCATTGGCATCTCATTTCCCAGTGCTGTGCTTTTAAAACTAGGTGCCTCATTTTTAAATCTGTGCATCGCATCAGCCCCACTTTCATTAACAGCTTGATACTCATTCACACCCCCACGCGCAATCTAAGATCTGCCCCTCTCTCACTTCTTTCCACACCAATTTTCAAATGGGTACGTCAAGGAGGCTGAAGATTAGCCACCCTTACCCCCAAACTGTGGAACTCCCTCCTGTGGGAAATATGGTCCTGTACAGGCCTTCTGCAATTTAGGAAGTCTCTGAAAACTTGGCTATTTGCTCAAATTTAGATTCAATGTTCCTCTTTGACAGTACTCAGAGCCTTTAGCGTCATGAAGCCACCCGGTGTAGCGCGCTCTATAAATTATTATTAACATTAACATTAAAATTATGTGGGCCTGTAACCTTTTACGGTCTTTTAGTCTTGAGACATATTGTTAGTTTACAGTGGTATACAGTATGTACATTGCTTACCATTGGTTGACTTTGCCACACATTTGCTTGCTACTCAATCTCTGGATGGTGTGTAATGTCCTTGCTCTTCGTATGTTCGTCCCTCACCCTGTAACATGAACTCATTACTTGTGTACTTCAACTGCTTACTTTTCTATCAAGACTTTTATTTATTTTTTGTTGCAAGAGTTTATTTTTCATTTTACTTGCCAGTGCAACACGGATTGGTAACTAAAAACAAAATAAATGGGCATGTCATTTTTGTAAGCAGACGTATGAGTGTTGCACGCCCCTACAAAATTGACATGGCTGGCTGTGTCAGAATTTGTTTTGCTTTTGTTTTGTTATTAAATTCTATAGCCATGCCGCACAGCGTCTGGTATACAAAATGGGTGTAGACCATTTACAAAGCCAATAAATTCAACAGGCAAGGCCTATTGGCTTTGCCAATGTTTCATTCATTTGGGGTTTCTCGAAACAAAATGTCACTGCTCACCTAACTACGTAATTTTGTTTATCCATTTTTACATTTCATATTTAAAAACATTTCAATTCGAACGAGTTGGATATTACCATTACATTCTGGTTGTTAATCATATGTTGTGACTTAAGATTGATTCTTGACAGATATCTCCTGTCTCACCTTAAATGCTTTGAATTAGATTCATTCGTGACAGTTATTTCCTATCTTAGTCTATTGTTCTTCCAACAAGTGTTCCAAATGAATGCTTGTTTGAAAACTACTGAAAAAAATGGAGGTGCCCACATGATATTTACATTGATATATGTTTGACCCCTTTTACGTGTGTGTAAACATTGGGCAAAGAGAAGTGTGGGCCAGGAATTGGGTGTCCAGTGTGTTTGATTTACTTTGCATGAGCTAAATTGAGGCAGTGGTCAACATTTTTTGGGCATTGTTTCCAAGCAGCAGGTGATTTTGTCGTGTCTTTTCAGGCATGTAGGGTTCGCTAGTATACGAAAGCATGGTAGGCTACGGTTGCATTTACTTAATCGGTGACAGGTAAATAGGACTGTTAAACATTTCACTTATTCTGCATGAGACATGGAAGACATGCATGCATAAACAACACTGATAGTGCAGTTTATAGGTTACTGAGTAATTAGATAAGTGCAGTTTATAGGCTACTGAGTAATTAGATATTTCCGTTTATTGTAACATCCAGAGCATTGAGGTGGTGACATTGTGAGTGCCCTTGTTCTCACACAGTGTGGTGAGTAGATGAATTGTAGGTAGATGTTTGATTATGGGCACCAATAGTAAATGGACTTTGCTTCCCTTAATTTACTGATACAGGTACATTAGTTTGATGACATTGGTCCTTATGAGGCCTGTCGAGTCACAGGGCAAGTGTTATATTTAGGTATGACTACTCTGATCTTCATGAGCAGATAGGGTTGTCCTTGTATTGGTGACACACTGTGAGCAGGTGACTGCATTTTCAGAATGATTGCCCTCCTAGAATTAGATATGAGTATATGATAACCGGTTGGAGAATAACTCTGAAAAGTTCAGGAAAGTTTGGAGAATACATTGAGAACAGTGGTAGGAAAAAAAATGGCTATGGTGTAAAGCAAAATTCAAGTAACAAACGAAAGGCAGTTTAGCTGGGTATAGCTGTTCTCGTCTGCAGTTAATTTAAAATTTTCGATGGTTGCTTTTTCAAACTTGCGTATTTTCTCTTAAGGGTTTTTGGAGAGCTATGCTTGCAGATTTGTTTAACAAAAACAGAAATATTTCAAACATATGTTGCTTGAATAATTTTGTGTTTACTGCTCTTTGGTGTTAGTTTTCATCTTCCCATAGTGTTTCCAGTTATATTTTACTAGAAATGATGGTACATGCACACCGGTCTTTGTAGTGATGAGAAACTGAAGTTAATCAACATCATCAGTGTTGCCTGCAGATTGGGTACCGCTCACTGATCCACGAGCGTCAAAGCAATAAGTCGCAAGCGTCACCTCAGGGGCGGTGTCCCCTCAGTGCACAGCAATATATCCAAAGAGATGAGTAATCCAATTCAAACCATTAACTCTGATTGGATACGTTGTTTGAATTTATTCTTCTTCATTAATTCATTATTTGCAAAAATAATTTCATGTTGGTTCCAAGAGAAATATGCATTTCCAATTATTAACAGACTTCGATCCTCTGTTCATTGGTCCCAATGCATTTCGGGCTCATGAGAGACTTCATCAAGGGAAGAGTAACATTGATGTGTAATGGAGTTGTGGGTTCTCCAGTATTGGGGTATCTTTCATAGATTCACATGCCTGAATCATTCCCAGTCGTCCGAGTGGGTGTCCCACGGTACATAAAAAAGCAATAATTATGCACACAATAACCATAACATTAAATAAATAAGGTAATAGGTAATCATAAAACCAGGAAGTAAAGTAGCCATAAACTACAAGGAAAAAAACTTCCACTTTTATGACTTGTCCAAGTCATTATATATAGTCCAAACGGCAGCCAATCAGGCGAGCGCACCCTCCAGAATGTTCTCCTCAGAGGCTCAGGCTCTCAGATTTTCTACCGCATGTCGTTTGAAGGGAGTCTCCCTGAGCTCTGCTCAGTACTCTTCTAATTCTTCTGGAATTCCTTCACCTCATGATGTCTTCTTCAAAGAAATCTCTCTTTAGACCTTGTGAATCTTGTGGGAAGCTCTGGCTGTTTTCCAAAGATCCCCAAAAGAAGTGCATTTATTGCCTTTATCCTGATCACCAGGTGAGAGATTGCAAGATATGCAGGACCTTCCCTCGGAAAACCCTCAGAGATAGGCGTCTACTTCTGTGGCAACAGAAAATTAAGGCTCAAGACAACCCCTTATCTGAGGTGGGAAGTATTGCCTCTTTCTCATCTAGGTCCTCTAGGAAGAGGATGGCTGAGGAGAATCTGTCTTCTCCTGGGGCTAAGGTGTCAAGAAAACTACAACCCTCTAATGTTGCTGATTTGCCTTCCACATCAAAAAAGGCTCCTCCACCTTCAAAGAGTAAGCCTCTGCCTACTACGGCCCGAGAAAAACTGTGAAGTCTCTGGCTTCAAAATGACTACCTGAGAAGGATTTACCTCTGAGAAAAGTCCCATTGTCGACGGCATCGACGACGGCTCCTCCGTCGACGAAAATCACCGTCAATGCAACTTCAACGCCGACTTTTACCTTCTCGCCGTCGAGATCACAAATGATCATGTCATCGGCTTCATCTCCGTCGACGCGCTAGTTTCTGTCTCAGTGAAGCCCATCTCGTTGACGAAGGAAATTATATCTACCGCCAACGCCCCCTCGGCGGCGAAGGTTAGAAAGATCTCGTCGACGATTGCCTCGTTGACGGCCGCCTCGTCATTGAAGACTGCCTCGTTGACGGCCGCCTCATCGTCTAAGACTGCCTCGTCATCGACGACCACCTCATTGACGAAGACTGCCTCATTGACGAAGATTGCCTCGTCGTCGAAGAAAACTGCCTCGTCAATGGTCACTTAGTTGACACCTGCTCATTCGATGACGGCCCCCTCGTGGACGCTACTATTGTCATCTTGCACAGAGTTGCAGGTTTGGTTAGCATCTACGGCCACGGCATCCTCTGCACTGTCTACGGCAGCATCTTCTTTACTGCAGAGACGTGGTTCTTCGTTGGAGGCCCTCTCTCCACTGCATATTTCTCCTACCAAGGTACCTCTTGAGTTACCTGAGCAATTACTGGATTCTGGGGAGGATGATGAGGAGTCCGAAGAGGATGACAGATTTCGCACTGCCAGGAGCCCTTCGGAATTCTTTATTAAATATCAGGAGGATGACCAGGATGAAAATCCTTCCCTGGAGACACTAGCTCCAGCTCTTGGAACAATATCTACTGCACAGATGCGATTAGCTCTGCTAAACAATCTTCAATACATGTTAGATGATTACTACAATACATGTTAAATGATTACTATCGCCGTTTTCCTCCATCTGAATTGGCGGAGTCCATTCCTCCTACACTTATGCCTCAAGCTTTCGTCTCTACTTTGAGGTCTCCCAGATAACCTTCTCCAGTGCCGTCTCATCATTCCCATGATGCTAACACCTCTGACGATGCTAGTGAAGGAGGAGAAGTGGACGATAGATCTCTTCTTACGGAGTAGGACGAGTACCAGTTTCAAACTCTGTCCCCTTCAACTTCCATTGACTTTCCTCCAGTTGATCTCGGAGGCTGCATCTCCTTATGGAAAGGGCAACACAAAGGTTCCTTCTACCTATGGAAATAAAGATGGATGAGTGCTTCCTCTACGATTTTAAAGATCAGCCAAGGAAGCAGATACGGACTATCCCTATTATTGATTTCATTTGCAAGGAAGGATTGAAGGTCATGACAGCTCATGCTTCTATTCCTGCGGTCTTGCCTCGACTCGACAAAAAATATAAGGCACCAGATAACTCACCTGCATGCCTCATAGGCCAACCAAAAGCTGACTCTGTTATTGCCCAAGCGGCACAAAGATGAGCTAGAAACCCCTCCTCTCCGATCACAGCTCCTCCGGACAGGGACGGCAGACGACTAGACGCTATTGGGAAGAAGGTTTCCACGATGGCGGCGACGACCGTCCGTGCTGCTAATTCACTGCAAACACAACAATGATGGACAGAATGTGGATCAATGTCACACATTCACCCCAGTCCAAAGATCTGGGCCCAAATCCATCGTTTTTCCACTCCACACCACCCTGGGTTAGACAATGCCGATATGCAAATCAGCGCTGACCCTGTGCCCCATGGGAACAGTCCAGTCCGAACTACAAAAGCCATGTCCTTCCCAGAACGGAAACAAGCATCCGAGGACCGGACCGGTTTCGAGGTAACACCTCTCTTCAGCCCGGCTAGCTTGATTCCAGTGGTGTGGAGTGCCTGGGACTCACGTCTGAGCATCCCCAGTACACTTAGAGCGGTAACTGCAAACACAACAATGATGGACAGAATGTGGATCAATGTCACACATTCACCCCAGTCCAAAGATCTGGGCCCAAATCCATCGTTTTTCCACTCCACACCACCCTGGGTTAGACAATGGCGATATGCAAATCAGCGCTGACCCTGTGCCCCATGGGAACAGTCCAGTCCGAACTACAAAAGCCATGTCCTTCCCAGAACGGAAACAAGCATCCGAGGACCGGCCCGGTTTCGAGGTAACACCTCTCTTCAGCCCGGCTAGCTTGATTCCAGTGGTGTGGAGTGCCTGGGACTCACGTCTGAGCATCCCCAGTACACTTAGAGCGGTAACTGCAAACACAACAATGATGGACAGAATGTGGATCAATGTCACACATTCACCCCAGTCCAAAGATCTGGGCCCAAATCCATCGTTTTTCCACTCCACACCACCCTGGGTTAGACAATGGCGATATGCAAATCAGCGCTGACCCTGTGCCCCATGGGAACAGTCCAGTCCGAACTACAAAAGCCATGTCCTTCCCAGAACGGAAACAAGCATCCGAGGACCGGCCCGGTTTCGAGGTGACACCTCTCTTCAGCCCGGCTAGCTTGATTCCAGTGGTGTGGAGTGCCTGGGACTCACGTCTGAGCATCCCCAGTACACTTAGAGCGGTAACTGCAAACACAACAATGATGGACAGAATGTGGATCAATGTCACACATTCACCCCAGTCCAAAGATCTGGGCCCAAATCCATCGTTTTTCCACTCCACACCACCCTGGGTTAGACAATGGCGATATGCAAATCAGCGCTGACCCTGTGCCCCATGGGAACAGTCCAGTCCGAACTACAAAAGCCATGTCCTTCCCAGAACGGAAACAAGCATCCGAGGACCGGCCCGGTTTCGAGGTAACACCTCTCTTCAGCCCGGCTAGCTTGATTCCAGTGGTGTGGAGTGCCTGGGACTCACGTCTGAGCATCCCCAGTACACTTAGAGCGGTAACTGCAAACACAACAATGATGGACAGAATGTGGATCAATGTCGCACATTCACCCCAGTCCAAAGATCTGGGCCCAAATCCATCGTTTTTCCACTCCACACCACCCTGGGTTAGACAATGGCGATATGCAAATCAGCGCTGACCCTGTGCCCCATGGGAACAGTCCAGTCCGAACTACAAAAGCCACTCCACACCACTGGAATCAAGCTAGCCGGGCTGAAGAGAGGTGTTACCTCGAAACCGGGCCGGTCCTCGGATGCTTGTTTCCGTTCTGGGAAGGACATGGCTTTTGTAGTTCGGACTGGACTGTTCCCATGGGGCACAGGGTCAGCGCTGATTTGCATATCGCCATTGTCTAACCCAGGGTGGTGTGGAGTGGAAAAACGATGGATTTGGGCCCAGATCTTTGGACTGGGGTGAATGTGTGACATTGATCCACATTCTGTCCATCATTGTTGTGTTTGCAGTTACCGCTCTAAGTGTACTGGGGATGCTCAGACGTGAGTCCCAGGCACTCCACACCACTGGAATCAAGCTAGCCGGGCTGAAGAGAGGTGTTACCTCGAAACCGGGCCGGTCCTCGGATGCTTGTTTCCGTTCTGGGAAGGACATGGCTTTTGTAGTTCGGACTGGACTGTTCCCATGGGGCACAGGGTCAGCGCTGATTTGCATATCGCCATTGTCTAACCCAGGGTGGTGTGGAGTGGAAAAACGATGGATTTGGGCCCAGATCTTTGGACTGGGGTGAATGTGTGACATTGATCCACATTCTGTCCATCATTGTTGTGTTTGCAGTTACCGCTCTAAGTGTACTGGGGATGCTCAGACGTGAGTCCCAGGCACTCCACACCACTGGAATCAAGCTAGCCGGGCTGAAGAGAGGTGTTACCTCGAATCTGGGCCGGTCCTCGGATGCTTGTTTCCGTTCTGCGAAGGACATGGCTTTTGTAGTTCGGACTGGACTGTTCCCATGGGGCACAGGGTCAGCGCTGATTTGCATATCGCCATTGTCTAACCCAGGGTGGTGTGGAGAGGAAAAACGATGGATTTGGGCCCAGATCTTTGGACTGGGGTGAATGTGTGACATTGATCCACATTCTGTCCATCATTGTTGTGTTTGCTAATTCACTGGCCATATTAGGGCAATACGATAGACAGATGTGGTCGGACATCTCTCCCTACATCAACATGTTGCCGGAACCATCAAAGTCTGAGGCTTTAAAGATCCTACAAGAAGGGGATCGTATCTGCTAGGATAATAGATCCGGCCGTGGATGTCGCATCCACAGGATTTAGGGAGCTAGCGGGTGCCGCAGTACTGCGAAGACAAGGCTGGCTAAAATCAACATCTTTTCGCCAGGAGGTTCAGGCAAAGATTATTGACATGCCATTTGATGGGGTATCACTATTTGGCCAGCATGTCGAAGAGGCCCTTCAGGCCATTAAAAAAGATACCGAGATAGCAAAATCTCTCGGTATTCTTCAATTTCGCAAGCCGCCCTTTCGGGGCGCTAAATGACGTGGATCCTTTTCTAATCGAGGAGGCTACAACCCACAAAGGTCAAACCAGTCCTTTCAAAGCAATCAACGATACCAGTCCTAAAGACAACAGTTGTATGGACAACGAAATACCTCTTATTCGCAGAATAAAAGGAAGCACTCCTACCGCGAATGGGATTCAGCTAAAAAGCAATGAGAACCGCCACCTGCTACCACTTCTACCGCCTTTCCCTTTAAAAGTTGGAGGAAGAATCTCCCAATTTTACTCGAACTGGTCCGCTATAACATCAGACAAGAGGGTCCTGGACATCGTGGCCAAAGGCCATGTTCTAGAGTTCATAAAGATTCTTCCAAACTCTCCTCCCAAAGGCCCACCTCCAGCTCACCTCGAGGAGCTTTTTTCCCAAATAAATTTGATGTTTCGAAAAGGAGCGATCGAAACAGTCCCTCAGTTACAAAGGGGAACAGGATTTTTTTTAGATTTTTCCTGATAATGAAAAAGTCGGGAGAATGGCGCCCTATTCTCTATCTTCGCACCCTTAACAAATACCTGAAGAAATTATCCTTCCGTATGTTAACCCTTCAAGAAATCCTTCAACTCCTCTCAGCGGGGATCACATGGCCACCCTCGACCTCCAAGACGCTTATTTCCATGTGCCAATACTACCCAGACACAGTAATTTCTTGCGGTTCATAGTGGCTGGCAGGGACTTTCAGTTCAAAGTCCTTCCTTTCAGACTACGTTCAGCACCCCGTTTGTTTACCAAGGTTCTCGCACCGGTGGCCGCACACTTCGTCTGGAAGGGATTCAAATCTTTCCATACCTGGACGACTGCCTTATCAAGGCGAATTCTTTTCCAGCCGCAAGCGCACACATTCAGAGATGTCTGTCACTTTTCCAATCTCTAGGTCCCTCCATCAACCTCGACAAGTCTCATCTTGTTCCATTACAAAGAAAGACCTTCTTGGGAGCCACGTTAGACACTCCGCTTACTCAGGTATTTGTTTCAAACTAAAGACAACAAATGATATGCGAGCTAGCCCACCTTTTACAATCAAAAAGGTGCATTTTAGTCCGGCTGTTCAAGTCTTTTTTAGGGATGATTTCTCCCTGCATCCCTTTGATACCCAACTGCTGTCTCAAATGAGGCCCCTGCAAGAGGAGCTCAACCACCAATTATTGCAGATTTCGGGGTCGTTCGACGATATCATTCGCATCACTCCTCGGATGCAAAAAGCCTTACTCTGGTGGACTCGAGAGAAGAACGTGAAAAAAGGGTGTGCATTCCTAGTAGAAGTGCCAAATTTCACCATCACCACAGATGCATCCCTCAAGGGAAGGGGCACACCTTCAAAGGTTGACAGTCAACAGCAAGTGGAACGTCCAGCAAAGGACGTGGCATATCAACCTTCTAGAATTGCGAGCCATCTTCTTGGCCCTGAAATCCTTTCAAACCATCATCCTGGGAGCTTCAGTACTTATTCGGACAAACAACACAACAAGTATGCACTACTTGAACAAACAAGGAGAAACAAGGTCTGCCCCTACTCTCTCAACAAGCCCTAGAAATCTGGGACTGGACGATACGACACAGGATCAGCCTATCAGCGATCCATGTTCCGGAAGTCTCCAATGTCCTAGCGGATTCCCTCAGCAGATCGACAATATCCAATCACGAGTGGGAGCTGCATCAACCAACGTTGAATGGAGTCTTTCAGGAATAGGGTCGTCCCGATCTGGACCGGTTTGCGACCAATTAGAACCGCAAATGCCCATTCTTTGCAAGTTAGCTTCCCCACAAGGGGTCACGCGGGAATGGGTTTTCGATGAATTGGTCGCAGATATATGCTTACGCCTTTCCTCCATTACCATTGGTTCCCAGGGTTCTCCGGAAAACAAGGAGAGAACCTTGTCGCCTGATTCTCATCGCTCCCAGATGGCCTTGCCAGTTCTGGTTTACCGAACTTCTCCTTCTCTCAGAATGGGATCCCATTCAGTTCGACCAATACCGAACCTCCTATCCATCCAGAACGGACAGATCTGCCACCTGGACCCTGCATCTCTGAGATTAGCAGCCTGGCGCCTGAACACCTTGAATTCGCACATCTAAACATTCCTGCGGATTGTAAGGAAGTTTTAGCTAACGCTCGAGCGCCTGCCACTATTAAAACGTACATGCTTAAATGGAAGAGATGTTGCATGTGGTGTCAATCTGACAATAGTCAACCGATTCAATCAAAACCGGAGCAGATTTTACTGTTCTTTTTACACTTGGCAAGATCAGGCCTGTCCCATTCTACTCTGAAGGTATTTTTGGCAGCTTTTTCAAGGTTTCGGCAAGACGGTTCCAATTCTCTATATTCAGCTAGGATCATTCAACGGTTCTTCAAGGTATTGTTTCGGATGTTTCCTCCTATCCGGCGGCCACCTCCATCCTGGCATCTTAACGTGGTGCTTGCACAACTCATGCGGCACCCCTTTGAGCCTATTCATAGAGTGGATTTGAAGTTTCTATCCTGGAAAGTGTCTCTGCTATTCGCTTTAACATCAGCTCGGATAGTTAGTAACATTCAAGCTATTAATATTAATCCAGCTTTTCTTCAATTCACCTCAAACTCAGTAGTGCTACGCACTAACCCCAGTTTTATGCCTAAAGTACATTTGAACTTCCATCTCTAAGAGCCAATCATTTAAAAAACTTTCTTTCTTAAACCTCAATCACCTGCAGCAAGAACTTTGCATTCCCTTGACATCAGAAGATGTCTCAAGTTCTATGTACAACGAACGACTACAATCCGTAAATCTGAACAGCTATTTGTGGCCTACGGAAGGATACGGCAAGGACACTCTTTATCCAAGCAGACCATAGCTCGTTGGATTTCTGCTGAAATTTGCCTCTGCCATCAGCAAGCAGGAAGAACATTGCAAACAACTCCAAGAGCACATTCTACAAGAGCAATCTCCTCCTCTACCGCTGTCTTTGCTGGTGTGCCTCTTCATCAAATCTGCAGAGCTTCAACTTGGTCCAGCAGACACACTTTTACCAAGCACTACGGTTTGGAGCTGCCAGTAATGCAGATACGTCAGTGGGACAAGCGGTTCTCCGTAATCTTTTTAAATAAGGTGAGCCTCTGTTCTTCCCGCCTCCTCTTTACTGTTTCTCAGATGCTTATAAGCCATGCATATATATATATATATATATATATATATATATATATATATATATATATATATATATATATATATATATATATATATATTCACTGAAAAAACATAGGTTTCACACCAGTTATAGTTAGCTGGAAATTTTACTCGCATATAACTTGCACGTCTGCAATGCACTGCTGATGACGTCACATATTACATCACTCATGACAGTGTTTTTAAAAAAAAAATTGATTGGTTAACTGGCTTATTAAGTGTATCTTAGTGAATACATATATTAGCGAGTAATGTTTAAATATTTAAATATATGCATGAGTGATGTAATATGTGACGTCATCAGCAGTGCATTGCAGACGTGCAAGTTATAGTGAGTCCAACTAACTATAACGTGGGAATTTCAATGGTTTTATGCGAGTAAAATTTCCAGCTAACTATAACTGGTGTGAAACCTTTGGTTTTTTCAGTGAATTTCAAAGGTTTTTTAAATGCTAATTCCTAACTATAACTGGTGTGTAACCTATGGTTTTTTCAGTGAATATATATATATATAACATTTCTACGGCAAAATGAAACCCCTCATTTTGTTCCTTTTCCAATTAAATGTATTAAGTGTTACCACTTTATTCCAATCAAGATGACATCAGGTGTGCCATACTTTTGTCACACGTAAGACTGTTAGCGTTCTAGTTGTTCTTTAGAACACTCTGGGACATTCTGTCATTGGGCTATAGTTGGGCTACATCTGGCTGATATTTGGGCTACATTTTGGCTCTTTTGTCTCTGGTGGCCATCTTGGGAGACTGCAGATCAGAATTTTTTTAATGAAATATAAGAGGATTTGAGAAGTCACTCAAAATGTGCCCTAATTTTTCTTTCTTCAGCACTAATCATAATTTCTATGGCAAAATGAACCCCCTCATTTTGTTCCTTTGCAAATTAAATGTATTAAGTGTTACCACTTTATTCCAATCAAGATGACTTCAGGTATGCCATACTTTTGTCATAAGTAAGACTGTTAGCGCTCTAGTTGTTCTTTAGAACACTCTGGGACATTCTGTCATTGGGCTATAGTTGGGCTACATCTGGCTGATATTTGGGCTACATTTGTTTTTTTTTGTCTCTGGTGGCCATCTTTGGGCTACATTGGGCTACATTTGGGCTCTAACATATATATAGCCCAATGTAGCCCAATATATATTTTTTCAAAGTTAATTTTCGTAAAAACCACTGGAGCATATATCTTGAGACATAGCAAAGGCACATCGGGGTACCAGTCCCTACAATTTTGCCAAGTTTGGTGGAAATCCATTCAGCCGTTCGGGCTAAAAGTGAGTCCAACCGCCCTATGGAAATTAACATGGGGAAAATACATTTTGGGACCCCCCTTTTATCTCGGCCCCCGCTTGACGGATCCCCTCGAAACTTTCAGGGAAGGAGCGGAGCGCAGCGAGGCAAAGTTAAGGAAAATTACAGACAGATCCCTCATTCGGCGCCAAAGTTATTCCCAATAGAATGTTGCGGATTTCCTATGGAAAACGATCTTAACTATAACTACCTACTGGCGACCTCCAGTAGGTAATATATATATATATATATATACTTTGCCCTGTATGTACAAACATACAGGTTTTTATGCATAATTATAGCATTCTAGGTATGTTATTGCATAATGTCTTTTGAACATATGTTATGTTACCAATAGCGTCTTACGAGGATGATTTTGGCTTACTGCTTTCTAGTCTGATTCAGGTATGTGAATTTATGAAAGATACCCCAATACTGGAGAAGAACAATAGTTACTTACCTGTAATCTGTGGTTCTCCAGTATTGGTATCGTTCATAGATTCACATGCAACCCACCCACCTCCCCCTCAGAGGCTGGTTTATGCTCTTATCACTTGGTTCACCCTTGTGCGAGAAAATCTGAGAGCCTGAACCTCTGAGGAGAACATTCTGGAGGGAGCTGTCGCCTGATTAACTGCAGTTTGGACTATATATAATGACTTGGACAAGTCCTAAAAGTGGAAGTTTTTTTCCTTGTAGTTTATGGCTACTTTACTTCCTGGTTTTATGATTACCTATGTTATGGTTATTGTGTGCATAATTATTTCTTTTTTATGTACCGTGGGACTCCCACTTCGACGACGGGGAATGATTCCGGCATGTGAATCTATGAAAGATACCAATACTGGAGAACCACAGATTACAGGTAAGTAACTCTTGTTCTTCCCCGAGGTCGATCTCAGTGACTGGTCCAATTATATTTTCACAGCTGAAAATGAGAGCCGGGGGAATGAGTGACGCTTCAAAATGGAAGAAACAGAAGCGATCACCGAGACCATTGCGTCACACTAAAGTTTCCAATGGGATGGAAATCCATTCCCATCAACCCATAACCAATGGAACCTCTTTGATCACCAACTTTACAGGTTAGTGAAATTCTCTTTTCAAGAAATAATTTTGGCCTCTTTTTAGCCTCACATGTGATACTAAGGTCCAGAGAGCTATTAGCAGGAAAGTTGAGGTTTAAAGAATAGGACATTATCTTTGTTTCCCTTTTGTACATTGCAATAATAAATGCATGATAATATGCAAATGAGGGTGGTTTGTTTAGGACCTTACATTTTTCTTGCTTTTTTTCCCTGTGTCTGAATTTTTGGAGGAATGCAAGTACGGGTTGATGTTAGTTTGAGCACAATCTAGGCCCTAGTGTGTCTTTTTAGTATTTGTTGCATTCATGGATCAACAGCCATTCCAGCTACAGTCCTCTTAGACCCTTCTTCTCCAGAACAAAAGTGGTCCCACAACAGGTCTAAACAGAGTTCACCTTCTGATGGATACTGCTAACTGTCGATAACTCAACTTTAGAATATTCCGTGGCACCAGACTAGATCCAAAATATTTTTCAACTTAGCCTCTCCGTGCCAGTGGTGTTGGTCCGCATCCACTCTGCTCTGCCCTGGCAGTGACAGAGCCACATATAGGCCACACCCGAGCGCGTTGATGTCCATTACTTTCTTTTTGCACTTTCCAGATCCAGAGCCAGCTCCCCACTTATTCATGTCAGTTGATGAGTTTTTTTCTCTATAAATGTCTTTCCAGTGTCCAAGATAATATGTCCCCTCCAAAAATTAAAGGGCCTAAGCCTTTTAGGGACTGTGCCAAACAAATACCTGTGACAGATCCCCAGGAGGTGCATCTCTAGTATTTGGGTTCGTGCCACGACTCCAAGTCTGATGCAACTGAAGGCGATCTGGAAACATGAAACCAAGCTGTTACCAGACTTGCAGGTCTAGTGTCTTGAACAAACTACTCGACCCAACTGTAGTGTACTTGACCCATAAACTGGTCTCAGATTGTGTGATCCTCTGCAAAATTGTTGTTTTACAGAGCCCCCTTTTTTTTGCATTATCACATATTCGAGCACCTTCAAATATGGAAGATCAGCATTTCTGCTTTACAGAAATCTCTTTTGTTTGGTTGAATAGACTGTACTTTAGGTCTATGTATAGCATGAGTCTAGCCCACATGTAGGCTACACATGACTCCTGACTTGTGTCTTAGATCACGAATAGCATTATGATCAGGGTGGGTGCAGGAATGCTTCTAAGTTCATTTAGAAACTCACTTGTATTAAATATATCACTAAAGCATCAAATGCTACAGCACTGTCATTTACAACCAGCATGTTTCCTTTTCACATGGCCACAGATGTCCCCACAAACATGTGGTTTTACCGATAAAACTATATAGCTATCCAATTCCAATTTCCACAGATTGTCTGTAAGCTATATAGGCAATAATCTGTGGTAATTGGTTTTCCTCAAAAACATTGATCATCTGCACATCACCACGTAAAGATTTCTGTTTTGTTTTCATACTGTTCAGGGCTCGACAAATGTACTCGACCACTCGCAAATGCGAGTGCATTTCTTCAAGGGCGAGACAGTTTTAAGGCCTACTTGACCGGCCTGGCGAGTGATATCTGACACTTCAGTGCCAGGTGCCGATTTGTGGTTCGAGTGCAATTGAGGTTAGGTCAAGTAGAAAAGTGTACTTACTTGACCTGCAGGTCAAGTAAGATTTTTTAGATTTGTCGACCCCTGCTGTTGAAATCTTTTATTCTTCACGGTTACAAAACATTTGCTTTCATATGTACTAAAATATATTTTTAAATGGTTGTAAGCTCATTTACAAGCTATTTAAATGTTGTGGGTTAGATAAAATAATAAACACCCTGCAGCCTTTTTTTTTTTTTTTGTTTGAATATGTTTATTGCATTTTGTCATTGTACAGTATTACACATATGCAGTCATATCGGATAAACGGTGCTGTTACACAAGATAGTATGTCTCAGGCTTCGTGGACCACCACACCCTCGTGGAGGTATGGTAGCAACGGGCCCACCTAACAGGTGTACGGGCAAACAGCATGACAGGTTCATATAGGTTCGAGGCATGTGGGCTGCTGAATTCATATCTATAGCATAGATCGCCGCCTAGTGTTGGGTCCGGATGATTGCACATTGTTGTCCTGGAAGAGTCTTCGAAGTATCACGAGATAGGTGGCTCCTCCCCTGGACTACAGTGCGCATGGGCATCGACTCCATCCCCAGATTGTTTTTTTCCGCCATTGGGTTCGGATGTACTTTCGTTCTCTCAGTTCGGAATCGACAATATTCTTGAGGCCAAAAGGCCTTTTTCTCTTATCGTCGGTTTTGTTTGCGTTCGGTGCCCGGTTCTGTTCGGACTCGCCTCCCGAGTTCGACATCCAGGGAGTCGCGTGACTCTTTGGTGCTCGAGGCCCAGTCGACGCAGCAAGACCCTCGACGACGCGACATGGAACGGAGCCCGTTCAAGAAGTGTCCCGTGTGCGGATCGAAGTACCCACACATCGACGTCCACCCGGTGTGCAACAGGTGCCTGTCGCCGGACCACGATGAAGCCAACTGTATGGCTTGTTCCAGGTTTCGTTCGAAGAAAACGATTCGGCGCGTGGCGAGCATGGAGGCCCGGCAGTCGGCCCCGCACCGGTGGACATCTTCGACAGCGACGAAGCAGACGAACACGACGTTCACCTGCAGATTTCGCCTCCAGCGGAAGACGTCGCAGACGACCCTCAAGTGGATGTCGAAGACCTACCCGTAGCAGACGTCGTCGACGAGGTAGAAGACGACGATGAGGCCTATGGGGCCATGGAAGATAGCTCAGAGGACGAGCTATGCCCCGTTCGAACTCTTACGAAGGCTCAGGTCGAGGGATCGCCTATCGGCCTTACCCAAGACCTTCTCCCAAAATCCACAGCCCCGCCTCCAGGCCCGGCTACGGACACTTCGGCGGAGCCGCCATTGAAGAAACCGAAAGTGAAACCTTCGGTCTCCGAACACCCTAAAGTGGTTGTCGCAATCGAAACCTTCTGATCCACCATCGACACCCTCGTCCTCCGGGGTGTCGGGACAGCCCAAGCCGAAGAAGCAAGTCGACACGGCAAAGTCGGTGAAATCCGTCCAGCCGCAGCAGCCTAAGGGCGTCGAGGTGCAGCCCAAAAAGGTCTTCCAGACTCTGTCCAGCAAGGGCGTCGAGCCGAAGTCCGCATCCAGTATCGAGCCGAAGCCGAGCAAGGCCGCGGCACCGAAGGCCGCAAAGGGCGTCGAGCCGAAGACCGGCAAGGGCATCGAGCCAAAGGTTGCCCAGGGCACCGCCACAGGCATGCCTCTGACCGACCAGCCAAAGTCGTCGACGAACGAGTCTTCCCACGTTGCTGGACCGAGGTCGTCTGTCGTATCGGCGAAACCATCCGCTTCATTCACGAAGCAGGTCTCGGACTCACTCAAGCGTATCAGCGACAAAGCCTCGGCAGAAGACCCCAAAACGCCTTCCGCGCCGAAACAGTCTGTCCCCACCTCCAAGTCATCGACGCCACTCCTCTTCACGTTACCGCCGAAGGTGGCACCGAAGGCATTCGCACCACGGGCGGCGCCCGAAGCGAAAACGCACAGTGCTGTGGGGTCGACGCCTACTCTCCCAGCTGGGGGCTCAACGCATGGACCACCATTACTGGAGGAACAGTCGGAACGCTTCATCGATGCCGACACTGGGAAGCTTACGCTTTACAAGCGAAAAATTACGGCGACAACGCCTTTGGAGTCGTATACCATACCTTTAAAGCGCAAAAAGCCTGCTTCTGATGCACCAGTCTTGGTCGAACCATTGACTCCTCGGACTCAAAGAATTGCCACGCCCTCGCCAACTTATTCCGATGCCGAGGATGCTGGGGATCAAGATGACGAATACAGCTTCCCGGCCCACACTGATCCTGATGCACAACAGGACGCATGGGTGGACACAGGTGACCAGGGTGACCAGGGGGATCAGCAACCCACTCTCGACCCTCAGATATACAATATCAGAACGTCTCCCACTGAGGATTCTGCGGCATTCAATGCCTTGATTGAGAGGGCGGCTAAGAACCACGACGTTGAACTCCATGCTGACCCTGTGGAGTTGGACTTCCTCTTTGACACTTTTTCAGCAGCTGAAAAGACTGTGAAAACTCTCCCAATGCTCAAAGGGGTCCTCAAACATTCTGCGGACATTTTCAAGGAGCCCACACGGGCAAGGGTGGTCAACCCTAGAATTGAAAAGAAATACCGACCAGCACCTGGCGATCCCACTTACATCAAGGGCCAGTTGCCATTGGACTCTCTGGTCGTTTCCAATGCCCGCAAGAGGGCAAATTCGCTGACCACGGGTGAAGCTCCTCCCCCGGACAAAGAGTCCAAAGTGCTAGAAGCATCGGGAAAGAGAGTAGCAGCTCAGGCGGCCAATATATGGCGTATCTCTAACACGCAGGCACTCTTGGCACGCTACGACAGGGCACACTACGACACACTAGAGACCCTGTTGCAACATCTCCCAGACCAATATAAGGAGGCTGCGGAGATGCTTATCCAAGAAGGGAAGCTCATCAACGCTTCCATAAAGTGTGCACTGGACGCTGCCGATACTGCAGCCAGGGCGAATAACACCAGTGTGATGTTAAGGCGACAGGCGTGGCTCAGAATCTCTGGATTTAAGCCTGAGATCCAAACTACCATCCTCAACCAGCCAGTTAACCCTGACAGATTATTTGGTCCTGAGGTGGATACCACCTTGGAAAAAATAAAAAAGGATACCGAGACTGCCAAGTCCATGGGCGCTCTCCAATCCCAACAGTTTCGGGGGAGCACTTTTCGTCGCTCAGGCAATAGGGGTGTTTCCAGAGGCCAAATGTCCCAGCAAGCACAGTTCAATAAAGGTGGTGCGCAATCCTCATACACCAAACAAAATAGAGGAGGTTATCGGGGCAACAACGCCAAGGGCAGAGGCAAAGGCAACAACAACTCCCGTTCCTCCGCCTCCAACAAACAGTGACGCCCTGTCACTGCCCCCCCGACCATCCCACACCTGTCGGGGGGAGACTCCAGCGGTTCCTGCCAGTCTGGAGAACCATCACCACAGACAGGTGGGTCAGGAAACTTATCCAGTACGGTTATTGTTTGGAGCTCACTCACTCCACCCAACATACCACCAAAACACCGTCCTATGTCCACAGAGCATTTGCACTTATTGCAGCAGGAGGTTCTCGTCATGCTGCAAAAGGGCGCTATAGAGCTCGTGCCAGTGGAGGAGGAAGGCACAGGGGTATACTCCCTGTACTTCTTAATCCCAAAGAAAGACGGGTCCCTCAGACCTATTCTGGACCTCAGGCCCCTAAACCAGTTCATTCTCTCAGAACACTTCCACATGCTAACGCTGCAGCAGGTTCTTCCGCTCCTCAAGCAGGGAGACTTCCTCGCAACCTTGGACCTCAAGGATGCTTACTTCCACATTCCACTCCCATCCATCACACAAAAAATACCTCAGATTCACCATTCCAAATCGGCATTATCAATTCAAGGTCCTCCCTTTCGGAGTGACCACGGCCCCCAGGGTGTTCACCAAATGTCTGGCGACAGTGGCAGCGCACCTCAGGAGACAACACATCCATGTCTACCCTTATCTGGACGACTGGCTGGTTCAGGCGAAGTCGGCCCAGCAGTGCGCCGCCGACATGTCCCACACCATTCACCTTCTTCACAGTCTGGGGTTCTCCCTGAACTATCCAAAGTCGCACCTTCAGCCAGCCCATGTGCGGCAATATCTAGGTGCAACAATCAATACTCTGGCAGCCACGGCTCAGCCAACTTCAGCGCGGATCACCTACATCCAGTCGCTAATCCAACAGTTCCAACCACAACACTCGCTTCCTGCGAGAGTGTTCATGCAGTTGATAGGCATGATGGCCTCCTGCATTGTCATAGTCCCGCACGCGAGGTTACATATGCGTCCGCTCCAGGAATGCTTAGCGCATCAGTGGAATCAGGCTGAGGGGCAGTTGAAAGACCTAGTGTTGGTCACCGGTCAGGCATACACCTCTCTGCATTGGTGGAATCCACACAACCATTGCAAGGGCCGACCGTTCCAAGAGCCTGTCCCACAAATCATCCTAACAGTGGACGTGTCTCTCCAGGGATGGGGAGCTCATGTACTCCACTACACAGTGCAGGGACTATGGACAATACAGCAAAAGAAGATGCACATCAACTACCTAGAACTGATGGCAATCTTCATGGCATTGAAGGCATTCAAAGTACAACTGTGCAACAAGGTCGTGTTCATCCGGACGGACAACATGACAGCCATGTACTATATCCAGAAGCAGAGAGGTACACACTCTCCACAGTTGTCTCACCTGGCTCAGAGCATGTGGAAGTGGGCCATTCAAAGGAACATCTTCCTCATGGCGGAACACCTCCCAGGCACGGACAATCAGATGGCGGACCTGCTCAGCAGGTACAGCCACCAGATGCACGAGTGGGAGATACATCCATCAGTACTCCGCCCGTACTTCCAGAAGTGGGGTCATCCACAGATAGACCTGTTCGCCACAAGGGAAAACGCAAAATGCCAAAGCTTTGCCGCCAGGTTCCCTCACCCACAGTCGCAAGGCAATGCGATATGGATGAACTGGTCAGGCAGATTTGCGTACGCTTTTCCCCCAGCACCTCTCATACCGCTGGTGGCAAGAAAGCTAAAGCAACACTCGATGACTCTCATCCTGGTTGCTCCAACGTGGGCACGCCAGCCATGGTACACCACGTTTCTGGAACTCTCCGTGGTACCGCATCAAAGGCTACACCTCACGCCCAAGCTTTTGACGCAGAGCCATGGCGACATTCAGCACCCAGATCCGCAACAGCTCAACCTGGCGATCTGGCTCCTGAGGTCTTAGAGTTTGGCTACCCTGACTTGCCCCCTGAATGCATGGATACCATACGGGAGGCAAGAAAGCCCACCACCAGAGCCTGCTATGCAGCAAAATGGAAGCGGTTTGTCATTTACTGTGCAACACACAACATCAACCCGCTAGATGCATCCACTCCCAACATCATCTGCTATTTGTTACATCTTTACAAATGCAATCTGGCGTACGCTTCCATCAGGATACACTTATCCGCCATAGCGGCTTATCTCCAGAACAGGCAGCATCTCTCCGTCTTCAGAGTGCCTGCCATTAAAGCCTTCCTGGAAGGCCTGAAGCAGGTCATCCCTCCCAAGACCCCGCCGGCTCCTGTATGGAAACTCAATGTGGTCCTCACCAAGTTGATGGGCCCACCTTTTGAGCCTCTACATTCATGTGAGATTCAGTTCTTGACATGGAAAGTGGCTTTTCTCATTGCCATTACGTCTTTACGACGTGTTAGTGAGCTACAGGCGCTCACTGTACAAGAGCCATTCATTCAAATTCACTCCAACAGGGTGGTACTGCGCACTAACCCTAAATTTCTTCCTAAAGTGGTTTCGCAGTTCCATGTCAATCAGACCATTGAACTGCCCGCATTCTTTCAAAACCCAGAAACAGTTGCCGAAAGAATGCTCCACACTCTTGATGTCAAACGAGCCTTGATGTACTACATCGATAGGACCAAAGACTTTAGGAAAACACAACAACTCTTTGTTGCCTTCTCAGCCCAGCACAAAGGCAACCCCATATCCAAAGCAGGTATAGCCAGGTGGATCGTTAAGTGCATTCAGATTTGCTATCACAAGGCTAAGCGCACTTTAACGGTCCCTCCAAGAGCCCACTCCACCCGAAAGTTGGGGGCCTCTATGGCTTTCCTTGGTAATATCCCTTTGGAAGATATTTGTAGAGCAGCCACATGGTCTACACCACACACATTTACTAAACATTACTGTGTCGATGTGCACTCCAAGCAGCAAGCAGCTGTAGGGCAGGCTGTTCTTAAAACGCTTTTTCAGACTTCTGCAGCTGGCACAGGCGGCCGCCGTTAATGGAGGGACTGCTATGTATTCTATGCTATAGATATGAATTCAGCAGCCCACATGCCTCGAACTGAATATGCTACTTACCAGTATGCATCTGTTCTTGGCATGTAGGGCTGCTGACATTCATTTCGCCCGCCCTCCTCCCCGGCGCCTGTAGCGGCTGCAGACTTTTTAACACTTACTCTTAGCATGGCCATCGCTTACACTATTACACTCCATCTTTGCCACAATGGCTAAAAACAATCTGGGGATGGAGTCGATGCCCATGCGCACTGTAGTCCAGGGGAGGAGCCACCTATCTCGTGATACTTCGAAGACTCTTTCAGGACAACAGTGTGCAATCATCCGGACCCAACACTAGGCGGCGATCTATGCTATAGATATGAATGTCAGCAGCCCTACATGCCATGAACAGATGCATACTGGTAAGTAGCATATTCACTCCAGCATATGCATGATACATTAATGTTCAGTAGTTGCAGTGCCCAGCGTAGGTGCAAAGAACCTCTGTATAGTGACTGTATATCTTAGTCTCATTCCATACAGCACTCAAGGTATACCATGACCGGAGAAATAGGTCAGTTGTTCACATTGTCAGGATATTGCACATTCAAAAATTGCATTTGAAAAGTATCAACCATAAGGAACAATCCTAGATATATAGGAAACCATTAACCAGGTGGTGCCTAACTGTGATAATGTGCGTATGTGTGGAGCTTGTGATGCTGAGAGGAGTGCAACTGAGTGTGACGTGTTGGCGGGAACATGGTGATCGTGGTAGTCTTCTTGTGTACAGCAGGGCGTGTGGGAAACGTCGTGGCGAGAGGGGGGGGGGGCAGAGGGTGGGGAGGGAGGCAGGAAGGGAGGGGGGGGGGGCGGGTGCGAGAGTAACACTAGAAGTGGTACTGGATAGCATGGGGTAAACGCTTACGCAATACCATTCTGTAAACACACCTGGTGACAGGCTGTCAGGATACCATCCCATTCCAGCACAATAGGATACATCCTGAGCCCTGCCGTCTCCTCTCGGTGCAATGCCACACTCTCAGCTCTTGCCCAATTATCCAGCGAGCGACACCACTGCACCGTTTGGGGGGGCACATTATGCTTCCAACGCCTAGTAATGAGACGTTTTGCCGTAATCAGTGCTAGATCCCAGAATCTCGCTTGAACCTTCGTCTGTTTCGTTCTTTTAAATAACCCCAACAGACAAGCTTCCCAAGTATTTGGTAAGGTGCCCCCAGTTGCGTTCGCCAGGGCAGTCGACACTGCAGTCCAATAAGCTGCAGCAAAGCGCAGGACCAGAGGACATGTAAAAACTGTGCGTCCACAAGTCCACACTTAGGGCATGCTGTCGCAGTGAGTCCAAAGTACCGATTAATTTTGTCCGGGGACAGATATGCTCGGTGGATCACATAGTACTGTATAATCTTGAAGCGTGCATTGCGCGGTATATGTAGCGATCCAGCTAGCACTCTCGCCCACTCTTTGTCAGTCCAGTCCCGTCCTCTATCAGTCGTCCATTTGTCTCGCAGGCGTTGAGGGGAGAATTGTGTGTGTGTGTGTGCAACGCCTGAGCAATCCAATGTATGAGATGAGAGCCGTGGCCCATCTCATGCAAGTATTGGATAAGCAGGTGTATCGGTGGTTCCTCTGCCAGTGGTCCCCAAGCCCTCGTCAATGTGTGCATCAGTTTCGCATGAGTCAGGAATTGTCCTGCCGGTAACCCTGTGTTGTCTGCTAGTGTCCCGAAAGGGAGCAGTGCACCTTCCGCAAATAGGTCGCCCAAGCTTTCTAAATCAGCCGCTCCCCAGCTTTCCAACCCTGCAGCCTTTTATTTCACACTTTGTACAGCATGATAGTCAGACTGTTCACTTTAAAAAATCCTTTAACTTTGTAGTCGGGGAAAGAAAAGTAAACATTAACTTCTGGGACAAAATAAGCAGCTTACTGTGATAAGTCATAAGCTGGCATTTGACCTTTCTCTGGCAGAGCAAATGTGACAAGATAAATTAAAGATTTAAAGGCATCTTTATTGATCATTCACTTTCTGAGTGAACAGAACACCTGTTCTTTGTCAGCTCACCAGAACAGACCAGTTGGCCCTTAAATTGCTTACCCTGATAACATATGACTCTCCATAGTGAGTAGATGTGTGGATTTCTCAAGGACTTATGTCGCTGAGCACCCCAGGAAGTCTTCGTAAGGCCAGCTCCTGCTTGAAGTTGAGGACACTCACCCGGCACCACTTTGTCCATTCTCGCTGCAGTTCATCATGTTGATCCAAGTCTTAAAGAAAGTCCAAATTATAAAAACAGCGCAAGAACTCCAAGTGAATCTCGTCCTAGCCTCTGCGGTCTCCTTCTGGGAAGTTTTGAGGATGTCAAGGTGCCTCTTGGTCTTCCTCTCAATCCCCTACCGATGAGCCGATTCCACAGAAGAACACTATACACCCCTAATTCCCTGCGCTGTCTGCCGTGCCACAGCAGATTGAGGCATTTAAAAAGGCCATGCTTTATATGTCTACATCTTCTGACTCTGTCTGGTGCGTCTTTTGGTTCAATGGATCTGCTTCAGGTTCAGCCTTGAATTTGGAGCCTTTTCCACACCCAGCACCACAATCCATTGTCTGTTCTTGCTGCATTGACACAGGCCCCAATGCCGGAAGAGGAGGACACAGATCCCATTGTTCTGTCTGACTCCATCTTGACCGAAGTTGCCTCCTGGCACAGTTCCGACACACCTGCCCCAGTACACTTGTGACTCTGAGAAAACCATGCCCCTGCCTATAAATCAGCCTCCAGTGCTCCAACAACTGTTCGGTTTGTACTCTAGCCATAGCCAACAAGGTTTTGGTGATGACAATTTTTATCTAGATCTTCGAGGCCTTTGGTGTAGGCACTTTGTCTGACATGAGTCTCTGTTCTCTTCTGGCCCTTGCATGGCAGAGTCCGCTTCATTCCCCACAGTCATTTGTCCAGCTGCTAAAGTCTTAGATTTGTAGTTACCTTCTATCTAATAGATACTTCTGGCTACAGTCTCCTTATCTTCTAATTCTCCAGGCGTCAAGCTGGATCTGGAAAACTTTGCACGATCCTTCAGGTGGCTCCATTTGTCAGTTATGACCCTGTGGTCACCTATATAAGCGCCACCCAGGTGCTTGGATGTCCGTTAATTTTTTTCCACACCAGTTAAGCGCAAATCCAGGATGTCACTTGTTGACATGGTTTTTTCCCAACTTTTTGTATGCTAATCATTTTTGTAGTGTTCCAGTAGATTTCTTTTAGAAAGGCAGGGTTCAAACCATCTGGCACCTGTCACCGAGCCATGTTGGTAACCGACCCCCACCTCGTCTGCCTGTGGTGTCTGAAGCGCCACCATGACTTGAAGTCTTGCTCGGACTGTCGGGCCATGGCCACGAAGGCCTTGCAGGTGCGAGTTTTGAGGCTCACTGCGGCCCGGCAGTGGACACCAGCCAGCGAGATTCCGCGGTGATCACAGTCCTGATCAAAGAAGCAGAGGTTGCGGGGCCGCTCCCGGAGCCCCAAGTACCATTCCTCCCACTTGAGGTATTCAGGACACTTGGAGAAGAGGCCTAAGAAAAAGTAGTAGTCAATAATCCTCGCCTCGACTGCCGTCCGTCGATGAACGAGGCTCGGTTCGGTGGATACAGGGTCAACTACAAGTGTTCCTCCATTTCCTGAACCCGGAACAACACCCGACAAAATAAAATAATTTTATGAGACCATGTGCCACGTAATTGAGCGGGCCAACCCCTCTGGTGAGCCTTCGGGCTCCAATCAGAGCTGTGTTGTCGGCTCCGGCCATGACGCCAGTGGGGCCTCATGGATCCAATCCCAGATCTGGGGCAAAGCTGGTTGTGCCTTTGCAAACTTCCCTGGCGTTGAACCTGAAGTTGGTGCCTTTGGCACCATCCTTCTCCCCAATGACTCAGAGTTGCAATGGCGTAAATCGACACCGGTTTTGTAGAACCCAGAGGTTCTATGTTGTTGCCTGGCTACTTTCAGGACTTTTCATTCATGGCAGAGGATTGGGAGGGGTCTATGGAACCTTTGGAACACTAGGATGTGTCTATAGAACAGATGGACTGGTATGAGGAAGTTGAAGAGGGCAGTGGGCTTGACACATCCCCAGATACTTGCATGCTCTCTCTGCCAACTGCAGCTACGGAGGAGGGAGCTTCTTATGTCGTGGTGGTCAGTAGGGCAGCTGAGGTCCTTGTACAGTAGTTGCCCTCCGTGCAGGTCAGTACTAATCTTCCGACCAAAATGCTTCAGCTTGGGACTTCCACTTCTGAACCTCTATTGTCCAACACCTCATCGCTGAGAGCTTCGTGGTGCAGGATTCCACTTCCCATTGCACATTCCCTTCCGTCTCCCCAAACAGGGAATCCAAGAGGCTGGAAACACTTGAAAAGAAGATATTTCTTTCCTCCGGCCTGACATTGCAGACTGTGAAAACTGCATGCATATTGGGTTATTTCACCCACTCTATTTGGGAGACAGTAGTGCAAGTGCTGCCACAGGTCCCGGAGGAGGCCCGGGCTGGACCGACCCAGGCAAGAAAGGACGGGAGAGGCAGCAAAATTCTCCATTAGGCGTGGCCTTGGCACGACTGACTCGCTGGCGAGAGCGGTTTAGTAAACAGTGGCCTTACTTCTGAATGCCTGCCTGAGAACATCAGGCTTCTCAGGCGATTTCTATGCTAATTTAATGGCCATGCCTTTTAACAGATCTTGAATCTTTGGAGAGAAAGCTGACTCGGCCTTGGAGCGCTTTAAGGACTCTCGTGCTATGGGCAGGCCCTTGGGGCCTCCCAATAGCACCTCGTGGCCAGTCTAGATTTTGCACATTTTGTGGCAATGGAAGGTGTTTCCAGCCGCACCAACTGTATCCCAGCCACTGTCCTTCACAGAGTTCTCAAGTTGCGTGTAGACATTGGCGCGGTTCATTCTGACCTCTGAATGGCAGCCAGAAGTCATCTACCACACAGCCCTCAGCTGTCACAGCCTCCAAGCACTCCTAGTCTGACTCTGCAAGCCCATGCTGCTCCAGTTGGAGGGAAAATCCATCATCTCCTCCTCCATCGGAAGTCCATAACTTCAAACAAGTGGGTCTTGCAGATCATTCAAGAGGGCTAGTCTCAGCCTTTCCTTTCTTTTCCTCCTCCTATTCCACCACTTCTAGAAAGGCTGGCGGAGGATTAACATTTTTCCAAGAGAGAAAGTTACAGCTCTCTTGGGCAAGGGAGCTATAGAGAGGGTCCGTTTTCAGAAGTAGGCAGTGGTTGTCATTCCCTCTTCTTTTTGATTCTGAAAAACAAGAAAGGGTTACGGTCCATTTTAGATCTTCGGACCCTCAGTCTCAAAAAGGAGAAGTTCAAGATGCTCATGTTGGCGCCTGTCTTATCTGCCCTAGACCATGGAGACATGGAGACTGGCTGGTAGCATTGGACCTGCAGGATGCATATTTTCACATCCCCATCCTGCCAGACCAAAGGAGTTACCTGCGTGGTTCAATGTAAGCCATGAGCACTTTCCATTTACCGTGCTGCGTTTTGGCCATACCAGCACCGCTCAGGTGTTCATCAAGGTGATGACAGTAGTTGCAGATCATCTGCGCAGGTTAGGAATTTCAGTATATCCCTACCTCGACAACTGGCTGTTAAAGGCGTCCTCATCCCCAGGCTGTTGTCTCCCCTCTTCAGACACTAGCGAACCTCCTGTATTTGCTGGGGTTCTTTATAAACGTTCCAAAGTCCTTTCATCAGAGCTGTTCTGGACACAGTACAGTTTCCGGCCTATCCTCCCAAGCAACGTGCCCAGGATATTCAGGTAATGATACCAATGTTTCACCCTCTATCCTGGATTTTTGTGAGACTGACTCAGAGGCTGCTGGGCCCCATGGCCTCCTGCATTCTGTTGGTAAAACATGCCAGATGCCGTATGCTGGCACTGCAGTGAGACCTGAAGTTTTAGTGGGCACAGCATCAGGGGAATCTCTCAAACATGGTACAGATCTGGGAGGGAACTGCAAAAGACCTGCAGTGGTCGTTGATGAACTGCGATTGGGTCAGAGGTAGACCCCTCTCCCTTCTCCAACCAGATCATACAGTAGTGAGAAATGCGTAGGGTGGCAATCTGGGAGAGGTGGCGATCAGAGGACACTGGCCTTTGGTGGAGTCGGGCTCCATATAAACTTGTGGAGCTTCGGGCAATCCGGGTGGCATTGAAAGTATTTCTTCCCTCTGTCAAGGGGAAGTTTGTGCAGATGTTCACAGACAACACCACCACCATGTGGTACTGTAACAAACAGGGTTGGTGGACCCTTTGTCAAGAGACCCTGCTTCTGTGGACATGGCTGGAACAGCAGGGCATAACCCTAGTGGTTCAACACCTGGCAGGTTCTGTGATTGTCAGTGCAGACTACTTCAGCCGTCGATGCCTAGTGGTTCACGAATGACGTCTGGAGTCCGAGAAGGAGCAAGTTCTATTTCAGCACTGGGATGAGCCTTTGTTAGATCTGTTAGTCTCTGAAAAGAATGTGCAATGTCAGCTTTTTTTTCTTGTGCTGGAGTTTCTAAGGAGGCTGTCGCTCTTCTACGCTTTAAATTACGAATGGAGCTCAGGCCTACTGTACACCTTTCCTCCCATACCACTTCTACCCAGGGTTCTCAACAAGATCAAGAAAGACCGGGCCCAAGTCACTATTGTGGTGCCGGATGTTGCTAGAAGAGTCTTGTACCCAGAGCTTCTGAAAATGATCATCTTTCTTCTGATCAGGCTGCCCCTTTGGGATGATCTTCTGTTGCAGCAGCAGGGGTGGGTCCTCCACCCTTAGCTGTCAACCCTCCGCCTCCATGCGTGGAGATTGAGCAGCAACTGTTGATAGCTTTCCACCTTCATCCTGAAGTATGTGAGTGTATTTTGGCGGCCAGGTGTTGTTCTACTAAGACGGTATGCACCTGCTTTTGGAAATAGTTTGTAAAATGTTGCACAGAAAAGTCTGTTGACTCTCTTTCTGCTTTTTTATCTACTATCCTCTTTTTCATTGTTACCCATGCACAGCCGGGCTCTGCGTTGGGTACTCTCAAAGTTTATCTTTTTGCTCTGTCCCCTTTCTTGCTGCTGCCAGACTCTTTCTTTAAATCTCCTGCTGTAAATAGATTCCTAAATCGGCTTGTACAAATGTTACCACCGCCACCCTTTGTCATGCCACTGTGCGACCTAATTTTGGTCCTCACATTTCTCATGTGTGCTCACTTTGAGCTGTTAGGTAATTGTCCCCTTCGGCTGCTTACCATCAAGATAGCCTTCTGGTGGCGATAAAAACTGTCCAGAGGGTAAGTGAGCTGTGGGCGTTGTCATCGAAGCCTCCATACATGATGGTTTTTGTAGATAAAGTATTGCTTTGCACCAAGGCTTTCTTTCTTGCCAAATTTGGTGACTCCATTCCATCTTGTGAAAACCAAAAACAAGGAAACCCTACTCACTCGGAACCAGGGTAAGGAAATTATCAAAAAACAATGGCTCCTGTGTACACTTAGTGAAACAATCTCATTGTATAACTGCACAATGGCAATGCAATGGGTTATTGTGATGTTGGAAAGAGAAGGAATCGAATACAGCTCAAATTTGTACTTCATACATAATTATTTATCCACTACACAGTGATACCTCGGCACTCAATTATACGTGAGATAAATTATCTTAACATGACCTTTATTCTAGAATCATGATTGACAAACACCTATAATGCATCGTTCTAAAGATAAGGGCATGAAGAGAACATCCAAGACAAACAGATGACTTTGTTAATTTAATGTCATTTTTAGGTAAACAAATTAGTCCATCCCGTGAAATTTCTGGTACAGTTTTACAAGTCTTTGATAGCAGGAATTCTTCCATACATATGTCTAAATAGGAAATACAGTGGGCAGCCGACGTGTTTCGTTACTCAAAAGTAACTTCCTCAAGGCTGCAATCAAAGAAATGCAATAATGAACAATCTGGTTTCGGTTATCTTTGAAGCATTTGGTTAAAATAAATAAACTTAAAGAATAGTCTTTCAATACCCGATCACCAGAAGAGAAGACCAGTTGTGATGTTCTCTAAGATGTAAAGAAGTGTTCGTGAGACATTGATTTGTGAACAGGAATTGTGAAACAAGTGCTACTGTGCATCAGACGGCTCCCGCGCATCCGACCCCATTGCCCATGAAATCCCTCTGGTGCAGGCACTAGAGGGATTTCTTTTACTCCCCCAAAGCCTGGAAAGTTGGGGAAGAGCTCCCCCCCTCCCCGGAGCACATGGGGACAGTATCCCAATCTGCCCTCCTCCCGGGGGCAAAAAGCCCACTAGAAACCAGGTTTTTTTTTTTGGGCCAATTTTAATTAGGGTGGGGGCTGACCAAAATAGGCATGCCAATGCCCCCACCCACCCACCCTCACCAAAATTTCAGCCTTTCCTTCCCCCCTCCCTCCCCTGGGGGGGGCAAAAAGCCCACTAAATGCCAGAGATTTTTTTTGGCCAATTTGAATCCGAGGGTGGGCTGCAGTTCTAGTCTTTCTACCCCCTGGGGGGGCAGAAGGCCCACTAGAAACCAGAGATTTTTGTTTTTATTAGTGAAGGGGTGAGGGCTGCTCAAAATGGGCATAACAATACCCCAACCCAGAGAAATTCTAGTCTTTCTGCTCACCTAGGGGCAGAGGCCACTGATCTGCCCCCTTTTGGGGGGGGGGGGGTAGAAAGGCCAGTAGGCACCAGTGCTTACGCTGGCTTTTTAATACGAGGGGGTGGGAGCTGCCCAGAATGGGCATTCCAATGCCCTCACCCTTACAAAAAAGAACCCCCCGGGCGGCAGAAAGCCCACTAGGCACCGACTTTTTTTTTAGCAATTTGCCTACCTGTCGATTTTGAGCACAAGTGCAGCTGGCGCATAGGGAAATCTTGTAAACCTGTACATTTTTTAAAAATAGAAACCCAGGGGAATCCAGGATGGGGTGACTTGTCTGGCTCTCACCAGGTTCTGTTACCCAGAATCCCTTGCAAACCTCAAAATGTGTCAGAAAAAACTGATTTTCCTCACATTTCTGTGGTGGAAAGTTCTAAAATCTGCATTGATCCAGAAAATTCCACCCACCCCTGTTCCCCAAAGTCTTCAGAGAAAAATGGTACCTCACTTGGGTAGGTGGGTTAAGTACCCGCGACAGGCAAGAGCCCAAAACCTATTGAGGCGACATCAAAATACCCTTTCACAAAACAACCTGTTTTTGCAAGGGGGGGTCACTTGGATTTTTGGCCTCGGGCTCGACGGCTACCTTGGGAAACTACTAAACCCACACATTTCTGAAAATTAGACACCCGGGGGAGTCAAGCAAGCTATGGCTTGCGTGGGTCCTCTAACATTTCCCTACCTAGAATCCCCTGCAAACCTCAAATTTTGTTGAAAAAATCTAATGTTCGAGGCATATGCTGCAGATTGCACACTATGCATAGATTGCCACCTAGTGTTGGGCCAGGATGTTTGAAGTTTGTTTTGTTGTACAAAAGTCTTTGGAAGTCACGGGATAGGTGACTCCTCGTTTGGATGATACTGCGCATGTTCATCGGATCCATCCCCAGATTGTTTTTTTCTGCCATCGGGCTCGGATGTGTTTCCAGTGCTTCGTGTTGAAACCGAATTCCTTCGGCGCGCAATCCTCATCAACTCTCAGAAAATAAGTTTCGAACGCTTTTCCCCTCAACGCTATTCTTCAAAGTCGAATACTTCGATTCCGGTCGACGGCCTTCGGGCCTAACTAGGCCTCAACTCCAGCGCATGGAAAGGACGCCATTCAAGAAGTGTCCTCAATGTGGGTCGAAGTTTCCCCACACCGACCTTCATGAGGTGTGTAACCTCTGCCTTTCTCAGAGCAAAGGACTGTTCAGCTTGTGCCTCTTTCCGCTCCAAAAAGACTATCCGGGACAGAAGAGCGAGAAGAACAATGGCTCGATCTTCAACTTCCATTCCGGACGACATCTTTGAGGAAGGCGTCCACGTCTCAGAACAACAAAACGTCAACAGCGGTTCCGAACAGGAAGAAAATTCGGAGGTCGAGGACATCACTCCAGCGCAGTGGGTCGTAAGTAAGACCGTCGACCCGACCCTTCCTCGACCCCCCCCCAAAGAAGGCCCCGGTTACATCCTTGCCCTCGGGCTCTGGACATGTTTTTCTGTGTCTGTTTATCATTATAGCAAAAAACACAGTTGATGGACAGAATGTAGAACAATGTCATACATTCACCCCAGTACAAGGATCTGGGCCTAAATCCATTGTTTTTTTGCACTCCACACCACCCTGGGTTAGACACTGGCTATATGCAAATCAGCTCTGACCCTGTGCCTCATGGGAACAGTCCAGTCCGAACTACCAAGCCATGTCTTTCCCAGACCGGAATCAAGCATCCAAGGACCGGTTTCTGGCTATCCACCTTCATCAGCCTGGATAGCTTGACTCCAGTGGTGTGGAGAGCCTGGGACTCACGTCTGAGCATACCCAGCCCACTCGGGGTGAAAATTGCAAAAAACACAGTGAGTTGATTTGCATATAGCCAGTGTCTAACCCAGGGTGGTGTGGAGTGCAAAAAAACGATGGATTTAGGCCCAGATCCTTGTACTGGGGTGAATGTATGACATTGTTCCACATTCTGTCCATCAACTGTGTTTTTTGCAATTTTCACCCTGAGTGGGCTTGGTATGCTCAGACGTGAGTCCCAGGCTCTCCACACCACTGGAGTCAAGCTATCCAGGCTGAATGAAGGCTGATAGCCAGAAACCGGTCCTTGGATGCTTGATTCTGGTCTGGGAAAGACATGGCTTGGTAGTTCGGACTGGACTGTTCCCATGAGGCACAGGGTCAGAGCTGATTTGCATATAGCCAGTGTCTAACCCAGGGTGGTGTGGAGTGCAAAAAAACGATGGATTTAGGCCCAGATCCTTGTACTGGGGTGAATGTATGACATTGTTCTACATTCTGTCCATCTACTGTGTTTTTTGCAATTGTTTATCATTATAGCCACTGTACCAACAACGGGTGCCTGTAACTACGCAGTGACATCATACGCTTCGGATTCTAGAAGTATTGCCTGCCAGTCAATTGAGATGTGCATCTTACGGAGGCCTCTACGCTCCTCCCTCTGCAGTTCGGCCCCTTCTGCTTTCCCCCATCGTGTCACTTCCCCATGCCATTCACCAGGGTCAGGGGGTCTGGCAGATTTCCACCGTGATGTTATCGTTCTTTTAGCCAATAGGAGGGCCAAATCCACAAATCGTGTGGGGGTACTTTTCTTCTTTTCATTAGGGCCTAGGCCTAATATACAGTTGACCGGGGATGTGTAAGTCTCGCGGGGGCGATCGCATTCAGGGCCTTGTGGATTGTTCCCCAGTAATGACCCAATCTGGGGCATTCCCACAACATGTGCAGTAATCCAGCATTCGTGGCCATGCACCGCGGGCACGTGTCTGCCGCGTCGGGGAACATAATGTGCAGTCGGTGGGGCGTAAGGTACGCTCTATGCAGTATCATTAGTTGTATAAATTTAGGGTTCCGCGACACCTTTTTGGGGAATTTTAGTATCTTATCCCATTCCTTATCTCTGAACACTCGTCCCATGTCCTGGTCCCATCTTTCCCGAGTGGGTTGTAAGGAGATCGCCCTACCAGCGCATATGCCATACGTCAACCATTTCGTCAGATGGCTTCCATTCCCCATTAAATATTGCATGGTGAGAAGCGGATTCGTAGGTGGCTCTATTCCGTCCCGCGCCCAGGTCGTGTTAATGTAGTGCGTCACTCGTGCATGCAGTAAGAACAAGGTTTCAGGAGCCCGGTGCGCACGTGTGAAGTCCATGTGCCGTCATGAGTCTGCCCTCTGCGAAGAAGTCGCCTATAAACGCAACACCGGAGTCATGCCATGGTTGGAGCGCGTGCTCCGTAAGTGTCCCCGTCCCGAGGGGCAGGCCAAGTAAAGGTATTGTGGGTGCATAAGGGGTCTTCGTGCTTGTGTATTTCACAGCTCTTTTCCAGCATCTAATTGCAAGACGTAGTAGGTGTGGCGTGAATCGGGGCAGTGTGGCATTCGGTAGCAACAGGCGATGTATGGTACCGCGGTCTCTGTCGGTCATGGTCATATTTATCTCATGGAGGTTACGACCTGCTAGCCAGTAGGCCAGCCATTGTAGCTGGCAGGCGTAGCCATATGCCGCCAGGTCTGGGACCCCCATACCTCCTTGTGAGGTTGGTAGTTGTAATTTGGCGAGACTTACTCGTCGTCTCCCAGACCCCCATATCAGCTCCGTCAGCATCGTGTTCATAAATGTAAAGGTGCTCATCGGTATTAGGAGTGGGAGGTTCGTAAAGAAGTATACGAATCGGGGCAATACCACCATTTTGGAGATCGCTACCCTCCCCGCTATCGACAGTGGCAGAGTAGTCCAAAATTGTAATTGTGTTTTAAGGGTTGTAAGCGCCCTACCCAGATTACCCTCCAGGAGGGCTCGCGTGTCGCGGTATATTTGTATCCTTAGATATTTAAATGTCGAGTGCGCCATCTGGAACTTATGTGGGGGGAACTGTATCTGGGCGTCTCTCATATCGCCACTAAAAGAGTAGCCATAGGATTTGTATTCATTTATAGCTAGTCCCGAAATTACCCGAAAAGTTTCAAAGATGTCGGGTATAGGGGCGAGGCTGCCCTTCATGTCCTTGACGTATAATATAATGTCGTCTGCGTAGGCCGACACTATATGTGGTACTAGGTTACGCAGTACTCCCCGTGGTGCAGCTAGGGCCCGGAGTCTATGCAGTAACGGTTCCAGGGCCAGTATAAAAAGTAGGGGCGACAATGGGCAACCCTGCCGCGTCCCTCTAGCTATCATGAACTGTCCCGAGATACATTTATTGGTTCGGACTCGTGCCGTCGGATGTAGGTACAAGAGGTTCACCCATGCTAAATATGCAGGTGGTATGCCAAATCGCGTCAGTGCTGCAAACATATAGTCCCATCTTAGGGAATCAAATGCCTGCTTTAAGTCCAAGGAGACACAACCCTCTGCACTACTTCGTGCATCTTCGTGTAACATTATTTGTCTCAGTCTCCTGAGGTTGAGCGCCGTGCTCCGTCCAGGTACGAAGCCGCATTGATCCGCATGTATAAGCGCTGGGATGTATTGATTCAGTCTTGTTGCTAATACCTTGCTAAGAATTTTATAGTCCGTATTTAGTAACGACAGTGGTTTATAATTCGACATTTGCAAACCGTCTCTACCGGGTTTTAAAAGGGAAACTATCAGTACCTGCAGGGTCGTAGGTGGTAGGGCACTGGCCGCTATTGATTCTTGGTACAGTAAATGCAACTGTGGAGCTAATAAATCAATACATGTGATATAAAACTCGGCCGGTAGGCAGTCAGTCCCAGGGGTTTTATTGCGTGGCAAGGCTTAATTGCCTGTCTGATTTCTGCAGACTTGATGGGGCGTGCTAGGTCATCTCGCTGTGCGGTTGTGAGTTGCAGGATGGGTAGGTCCTCTATAAAGGACTCAAGTCATGTCCGACATCGGTGGGTGTGGGCCGTATAGGTGTATGTATGTAGTCGTTAAAGGCGGTGTTGATGCCTAGTTGTGTCTCGGCCGTTCCTCCCGACTGATCATGTACCTCTACTATGGGGGCACACATGGGTGTATTACGCACCATACGTGCCAGCAATGGTCCCGATCTGTCGGCCTGAGTGTGTTGTCTAGCTGTGTATTCCCTGTAATCAATATCCCGTAGCTCCTCCAGTAGCTCTGCATGCTGTATATGGGCCTCCTGGAGTTGTGTGAGTTGGTCGTTTGTGCCCGCAGCCTCGCTTTCCAGCATCGCTAGTCTGCCCTCCACCTCCGTGAGTTTTTCCACCACAGTCTGTCATATGCCTATTTTTATGCCTATGGCCGCACCCCTTATAGTCACATTAAAGGCATCCCATTCTATTTGTCTGGTGCTGGCTGTGCCTGCGTTCTCGGCAAAGAACGTAGTTATGGCTTCCGAAAGTGTTGTTCTGAAAACCGGGTCCTCAAGTACCCCTGTTGGTAGACGCCAGGTTGGTATCGGGGTTGGGATCATCCCCCACTGCATTATCAGTTCTACTGGGTTGTGGTCTGATAGTGTCTTCCCCATGTGAATTGCCGAGCTGATAGACCCCAGAAGTGTGTCTGACCAGAAAAAGCGATCTATTCTGGTATGCAACTTGTGTGGTGGTGAGTAAAAGGTATACTCCCTAAGTCCTGCGTGTTTGCTTCTCCATGCGTCCGACATTTCCCAGCATTCTGCCCAATGTGCTAGCGCCTCTGCCTGTTTTCTGCTATCGGTGGTGTGGATGGGGGGTGGGACCTATCAAGGGAGATATCCAGGACCGCATTGTAGCCCCCACCTATTATCCATCCATGTTCAGACCAGTCTGATAGTACTTCGCTAAGGGTGGTAAGGAATTTCACCTGTTCCGTATTGGGGGCGTAGACGCAGCCCAGCACGACAGGGGATCCTTCCAGTATCCCATGCATGAATACATATCGTCTCTCCCTGTCCACCCGTTGCTCTATTAATTTAAAGGGGATGGAGTTTCTTATCCATATAGCAGCCCCCCTAGAGAAGGCTGAGTAGGCGGTGGCAAAAAGCAAGCCGCTTCGGTGCCAAAACCTTCTCCAGCACCAAAAGATCGGCCTCCGGCAGAAGACTTACCTTATCCAGACCCTGCTCAAAAGACCCTGGCTAGAGACCCAATCACTGGACAATTGATTTTGGCCTCAAAGAAGCGACCACTGGACAAACCAGCTCCGCATGCAAAGAAGAAGGTCATGGCTATCTCGCCTTTAAGACTGCCTCCCCCTTCTCCTCCACCTATTCCATCACCACATGCTCCCATACCACAGCATTCCCCAGCATCCTCTATAGACCATAGGGATGATGGCTCTGATGATATGGGGGGTAACATGCCTGATCCAGCCACACCTACAGGATCACCTGACCCATGGGATGATTATACCACTCCAGATGTCCCAAATGTCCCTCAGGATGACTTATACCCCTTAAGGCCTTTTCCACCAGAGGACACTATAGGGTTTAACAAATTGATACACATGGCTGCACAATATCACGGGGTAGACATACATACAGACCCTGTAGACAAAGACTTCCTGATGGATACCTTTGATAACGCGCAAGGGTCTACATCCATTTTACCAATGCTTAAGGGAGTAATTAAACACGCTTCTGAAGTCTTCAAAGACCCAGTCAGAACTCGAGTCATTAACCCTCGTATAGAGAAGAAATATAAAGCCCCCCCTTCAGACCCGGCATATATTAAAGGGCCAGTACCACTAGACTCACTTGTAGTTTCCAACGCACGCAAGAGAGCAAACTCGCAAACATCAGGTGAAGCTGCCCCACCAGATAAAGAGTCTAAGTTACTGGACGCATCAGGGAAGAGAACTGCGTCTCAAGCAGCAAACATGTGGCGTATCGCCAACACACAGGCATTGTTAGCCAGATATGATAGAGCACATTATGATGAGTTAGAGTCACTAATGAGACACCTCCCTGACAAGTACAAGGATAGAGCGCACAAACTCATCCAGGAGGGTAAAAACATTACAAAAAACTCCATCAGGTGTGCCCTTGACGCAGCGGATACTGTGTCTAGAGCAGTTAACACCAGCGTCTTACTACGCAGACACGCCTGGCTACATATATCAGGATTCAAACCTGAGGTACAAAGTGCCATTCTTAATCAACCTTTTGATGAGCAACACCTATTTGGACCCAATGTGGATGTATCTCTTGAAAAAATGAAGAAAGATACAGACACCGTCAAATCTATGGGAACCCTGCAGTCGCAGGCTCCCAGACGTTCTTTTTGTCGCTCATCCTATAGAGGTGCCACCAGAGGATATTCCTCAGACACAGCTTCTACCTCATACAAAGCCCCCTCACAGTCCACTTACGGTAAGGGCTACCAAAGGGGTGGGTACAGGGGTAACAATAACAAGGGCAGAGGTAAAAATAACAACTCCCGCTCTGCCTCTACCCCCGCCCAATGACTCCCTACCCCTTCCCCCGTCCCATTCCACTCCTTTCGGGGGAAGATTCCAACAATACCTGCCAGCCTGGGAAAACATCACATCCGACAGGTGGGTGTTACAAATAATTCAAATAGGTTACTGTCTGGAACTAAAATCTACCCCCCCAAACATACCACCCACGCAGTGTCCAATGTCACAGGAACATTTAACATTGCTCCGACAAGAGGTAATATCCCTCCTGCAGAAAAATGTAATAGAAATAGTTCCAGGGCACCAGACAAACAAAGGAGTATACTCACTATATTTCCTAATACCAAAAAAGGACGGATCTCTAAGACCCATCCTAGACCTCAGACCTCTAAACGTTTACATTCAGTCGGACTATTTCAATATGGTCACACTTCAACAGGTCCTTCCACTACTGGTACTAAACGACTTCCTTGCCACTGTAGATCTCAAGGATGCCTACTTCCATATTCCCATCCACGCAGCGCACGGAAAATATCTCAGATTTGTGCTAGACCGGCAGCACTACCAGTTCAAAGTGCTCCCATTCGGAGTCACAACAGCGCCAAGGGTGTTTACCAAATGCCTAGCAGTAGTAGCAGCACACTTACGAAGACAGCATATTCATGTCTTCCCATATCTAGACGACTGGCTCATAAAGCCAGCTCATACAGCCAGTGTGTACAACACACTCACGCTACCATTCAACTGCTTCACGACTTGGGATTCACAGTAAATCACACCAAGTCGCATCTACAACCCTCACACATGCAACAGTATCTCGGCGCTATAATAAACACCCAGCTAACACTAGCGTATCCCTCTCCAGCAAGGATAACAAGCGTACAAACTCTCCTAACAAAATTCAAGCCGCAACACTCGCTATCAGCTCGAGTGTTCATGCAGCTCATAGGAATCATGGCATCTTGCATATTTGTAGTACCTCACGCAAGATTGCAAATGTGTCCACTTTAAGAGTGCCTAGCACGCCAATGGAACCAGGCTCAAGGTCAACTGACAGACCTAGTGTTGGTAGACAGACTCATCGTTCTCTGCAATGGTGGAACACCAAGAAACCTGTCCAAAGGGCGACCGTTTCTAGAGCCAGTTCCTCAAATAGTCATAACAGCGGACGCATCGCTCTCCGGCTGGGGAGCCCACCTCCTGCATCACACCATACAAGGCATGTGGACACCGCACCAAAAGCTACTCCACATCAACCACCTAGAGCATGGGTCCTCACAAAGTTTCTGTCGGAGGCCAAAATTACAGTGTGGTTTGTGGCCGAGGGCTGCACCAGTAGGGGCGGGGTCAGTGGGGGGGGGGGGATCTAGAGAAAAAAAAAAGTTTCAGGACATTATGCATTGCTGGATTTCAAAAGCAGATGCATCTACAAAGAGCACATTTTGACAATACATTTTTATTAGCAGACACTAACAATCTTAAGAGGCATTGCATAGCTTCATACACACTTTGACCCCAATTCCAAAACAAACTCTCTCTCCGTCAATCAGTCTCTCTCTCTCTCTCAGCCAGTCAGTCTCCTTTCTGTCCCCCCTCCTTTTTTGCAGGTAGAAAGGCGGGAGAAATTAGCTAGCCCAGAAGGTGTGCCCATCGCTACCAACCCCACCCCTCAGGTGGGGGAAGCGAGGTGAAGCCCAATCTTCAGTCCCCGCCATCATGCAGAAGGCAGGCACTCCCCAATGCAGTATTCAGGGGGCAGCCCTGAACCAAGAAGACAGATTCCCACAGCACTATTGGCTTTGCTCATGACATTATTTTTGTATGTTTTTAAAACATATAAATAAATGGCATTGTCATTTACAATGCCAATAGATTAATCTCTCGCAAATGCGAGACCTATTGCATTTGCACCCACACAGAGAAACCCCCCCACACACACACAGAGCCCCACACACACAGAGTCACACACACAACAGAACCACACACACACACACAGAGCCACACACACACACTATCTGAAAGAGACACTTTAGTATTAGATTCCTTACCTTAGAATATCCCCAGGCGTCAGACTGGATACGGAAACTTTTGCGTAGCAGTACCCTTGCGCATTGGTAGGCGTCGTCTGCTGCTCCGCGTCCGCCGTCGGCGTCGTGGGCGCCGTGATGATGTCGTCGGAGTACTTAGACGCCGCCTCCGCGTGCTGACGTCAGTTCTTCTTTTTTCCGCGCCAGCAAGCACAGATCTGGAAAAAGCAGTAACCCTAGTCAATTTTTGACTAACTTTTTGATCGTTTTTTGATCATTTCTCGAAGTCTTTCGACTCCGATTGGTGCCGTAGGGATGCCCGGCTTTAAGCACTGCGAGGATTGCGACTGCACGATGTCGGTCACGGATCCTCACCACCTGTGTTTAACTAGTCTAGGCGTCGATCACGACGACAAGGCCTGCTCCGACTGCCGGGCCCTCTCTTCGAAAGCCAGGCGGGAGCGGTCCCGCAGGCGACTCGAACTCCGGCAGTCGATCCCGCGCCGCGAGAGGTCTCGGTCCCACGGGAGGTCGAGGGACAGGTCGCTGGCTCGGAGAACAGCTCCAAGAGTAGGCCGCACTCCTCCGGGTCTTAGTCGTCGTCAGGTAAGAAGCACAAGAAGTCCAAGAGGCGTCATCGCTCTGCGGTCTCCCCCCAGACGCTCGCGCGATGCAGCCGGGGGTTCGGGTGACACCGCCCACGCGGCTCCGTCGGAGTCGCGGGCGCCGGGTTCAGCTCCACACCCTCCGGTCCCTGGGCTCAACGCAACGCCGGAGGAAATCAAGCGCTTCCTCATGGCCATGAGGAAACTCTCTCCTCCGACGGGCTCTGCGGCCCCTTCGGGCCCAGCGGACCCGTCTGGGGCCTCTAGCGGGTTTCGGCCCAGACGCCGTCGGGTGCTTTGGCCCCGACGCCGCCGACGCCTTCGGGCCCGGCGCCGCAGGTTCCCGCTATCTCGACGCCGCCGGTGCCTTCGGGCCCGGCGCCGCGGGACGCCGCTAGTCCTTCTTCGGGATCTGGATCGTCGCCGGTGGACCTTACGACCTCCCCAGCGTCAGACAATCAGGTGTCGCCTCCGGCGCCGTCCTCGGGTGGCGCCGTCCCTGATGCCCCCTTCATTCCTGTTCCGACGTCGGGACGGCCCCGATGGGCGCCGCTCCAGACGTCGTTTGGGGAGTTTCACTTCTATGAGCAGGCTCCATTAGTTGAGAACCCTGAGTTTCAGGAGATGGGTGATGAAGGGGATTGGGAGGGGTCTGAGGACCCTCTGACCCGAGAGTGTCAGTCTCATGAGGACTGGGCAGGAGACCTTGGGGAGGCCAGTGGCCTGGACACCTCTCCAGACACTGGTTTTGTCTCCCCTCCTACCGTGGCTTCGGAGGAGGGGGGGCAACCTACAGTGTGGTGTTGATGAGGGCTGCCAAGGCCTTGGGTCTTGAGCTCCCCGTCGCGGCCGTGAGGACTAATCTCCTCACTGAGGTCCTTAAACCGCAGTCAAGCTCGGCCGAGCCTCCGCTGCCCTTTAATGAGGCCTTGACCGACGTTCTTCTGGGCACTTGGTCCAAGCCCGCTACGGGTTCGCCCGTACATAGGAACGTGGCCAGACGCCACCGCCCAGCACCGGGCGACCCATGTTTCCTGTCCACCCACCCTACCCCCGAGAGCCTGGTCATCCAGGCCTCCAATTCCCAGACCGCATTCCCGTCGGCACCGCCGGACAGGGAATCCAAGAGGTATGAGCAGTACGGCAAAAAGATCTTCTCGTCCCTTAGTCTGGGACTGCGGTCTTCCAACACCGCATGCCTCTTGGGCCGCTACACCCACTCTCTGTGGGATACGGTTGCGGGAGTGCTGCCAGAGTGCCTGTTGGAGGTACGGGCCAAACCCGGCCAAGCCCTTGTGGAGGGCCGGGATGCAGCCAAATATTCTATACGGTGTGGGCTGGATACCACCGACTCACTGGGTAGAGCGATGGCAACGCCGGTGGCGGTCAGACATCACGCCTGGTTGAGGTCCGCCAACTTTTCGGCCTCTTTGGCGACAAGGCAGACCATGCGCTTGAGCGCTTTAAGGACTCCAGGGCTACGGCCAAGTCCTTGGCCTCTCGGCCCCGCGCCAGCAATCGGCTGCCTTTCATTCCTTTCGTGGCCACGGAAGGGGTGTACCCACATGTGCTGCCAGCCACGCTCCGCAGGGTAATACCCAACGCGGTGGCGGCCGTGGGAACCGCCGTCCCTGCGGTCGGGGACAACGGCGAGGTCAGTCCACACCTTCCCCCGCAGCATCCGCCTCAAAACCCTCCTAGTCCGTGCTTTCAGGCCCATGTGACGCCAGTGGGGGGCAGGGTTCGCCATCACCACCTCCACTGGCGCACCGTCACTTCGGACAGGTGGGTGCTGCAGATCGTCCGAAGGGGCTACTCCCTCCCCTTCGAGGCGACTCCTCCAGCCATGCCACCGCAGAACCACCGTGTATCGGGGGATCATTTGCGACTTCTGCAGGAGGAAGTTACGGCCCTCTTGGCCAAGGGGGCCATCGAGCGCGTTCCTGGGCCAGAAGTAGGGTGTGGTTGCTACTCCCACTACTTTCTGGTACCCAAGAAGGGCAAAGGGGGCCTACGCCCTATCTTGGACCTAAGGAACGTCAACGGCTTCCTCCGGAAGGAGAAGTTCAAGATGCTGACACTGGCTCAGGTCCTAGCTACCCAGGACCCAGGAGACTGGATGGTAGCGTTGGACTTGCAGGACGCTTATTTCCACATCCCCGTCCTGCCGGCCCACCGGCGCTACCTGCGGTTCACGGTTGGCCACGAGCACTTTCAGTATACCGTGCTCCCCTTCGGCCTTACCAGCGCCCCACGGGTGTTCACAAAGGTGATGGGAGTGGTCGCAGCTCATCTGCGCAGGTTAGGGGTTTCAGTCTTCCCCTACCTCGACGACTGGTTGTTGAAGGCGGGCTCGCCCCAGACAGTCGTCAGCCACCTCCAGACTACGGCAGATCTCCTGCACCGGCTGGGGTTCTCCATCAATGTGCCGAAGTCACACCTGTGCCCCTCTCAGAAGCTCCTTTTCATCGGAGCGGTTCTCGACTCGGCGCGGTTTCGGGTTTATCCACCCGAACAGCGGGTCCAGGATATTCAGGCTCTGATTCCCATCTTTCAGCCGTTATCCCAGGTCTCGGTCAGGTTGACGCTGCGGCTTCTGGGGCTGATGGCCTCCTGCATCCTGCTGGTGCATCACGCCAGGTGGCGGATGCGGGCTCTGCAGTGGGACCTGAAGTTTCAGTGGGCGCAGCATCAGGGCAACCTATCCGACCACGTCCTGATCTAGGAGGGCAGTGCGAGACAGCTGCAGTGGTGGCTCAAGGACCGCGATTGGGTCAGCGGCAGATCCCTCTCCCTTCCCCAACCGGAGCACGTAGTTGTGACGGATGCGTCCCTCCAGGGCTGGGGAGGCCACATGGGAGAGGCGGAGATCAGAGGCCTCTGGTCTCCGGCGGAGGCCCGGCTCCACATCAACCTGTTGGAGTTACGGCGATTCGTCAAGCACTGAAAGCATTCCTCCCCTCTGTCCGGGGGAGTGTAGTGCAGGTGTTCACGGACAACACCACCGCCATGTGGTACTGCAACTAACAGGGCGGGGTGGGGTCGTGGACCCTTTGCCAGGAGGCTCTGCGCCTCTGGCAATGGTTGGAACGCCAGGGCGTGACCCTGGTGGCTCAACACCTGGTAGGTTCTCTGAACGCCAGGGCGGACGAGCTCAGTCGTCGGTGCATGATGGATCACGAATGGCGTCTGAACTCGGACGTGGCGCAAGGCCTCTTTCAGCAATGGGGAGAGCCTTGGTTAGATCTATTCGCCACCGAAGAGAACGCGCAATGTCATCAGTTCTGCGCGTTGGAATTTCCAAGGCGGCACTCGCTCGGAGACGCTTTTCGTCGCGAGTGGAGCTGCGGTCTACTCTACGCCTTTCCGCCTATACCACTTCTGCCCAGAGTGCTGAAGAAGATCAAGCGCGACCGGGCCCAAGTCATCCTTGTGGCTCCGGACTGGGCTCGAAGGTACTAGTATCCAGAGCTACTCCGCATGTCTGTCGATCCCCCGGTTCGTCTGCCTCTTCAGGAGGACCTTCTGTCGCAGCAGCAGGGGACGGTCCTCCACCCGAACCTGTCCAGTCTCCACCTCCATGCTTGGAGATTGAGCGGCGACAGTTGAGGCCATTTGACTTGCCTCCTGAAGTCTGTAACGTCATTCTGGCAGCCAGGCGTCCCTCCACGAAGTCGGTATACGCCTGCAGGTGGAACAGATTTGTAGCATGGTGCACAGCAAAGGCTGTGGATCCTCTTGCTGCCCCTCTTTCTGAGGTTCTTCTCTTCCTTCTTTCCCTTGCCCAGCAGGGCTCTGCTCTGGGCACTATCAAGGGCTACCTTTCTGCCCTTTCAGCCTTTCTGAGGCTGCCTGATCAACCTTCTTTGTTCAAGTCCCCTATTGTAAATAGATTTCTAAAAGGCATCACACACACATTCCCTCCTGTTCCGTTTGTGATGCCTCAGTGGGACTTGAACCTGGTTCTTACGTTTCTGATGTGCGCTCCCTTTGAGCCACTTCACAACTGTCCTCTCTGCCTTCTTACTCTGAAGACTGCTTTCCTTGTTGCCATCACCTCTGCCAGGAGAGTGAGCGAGCTCCAGGCCCTTTCTTGTACTCCACCTTTCCTTTCTGTCCATCCGGACAAAGTGGTGTTGCGTACTAAGCCATCTTTCCTGCCCAAGGTTGTCACGGCCTTCCACATCGGGCAGTCTATCACCTTGCCAACCTTCTTCCCGCCACCGCATCCCTCTAAAGCGGAAGAGCGGCTCCACCGCCTCGGCCAAAAACGTGCGCTCTCATTTTACTTGGATCGCACACGCCAGTTCCGGGTGGATGACCAACTCTTTGTTGGTTACGTGGGCGCTAAGAAGGGGAAAGCGGTGCACAAGAGGACCATCTCCCGGTGGATCATCTTGTGTATCCAGGCATGCTACTCCTTGGCTAGAAAGGAGCCCCTGTTGGATTGCGGGCTCACTCCACCCGAGCCACGGCGACTACAACTGCCCTGGGCCGGGGGGTGACATTACAAGACATCTGTCAGGCAGCTACGTGGGCATCACTGCACACGTTTGCAAGACACTACTGCCTTGACAGCCAAGTCCGGAGGGATGGCTTCTTTGGCCGTTCTGTCCTCCAGGACTTTCTGGTGTGATTATTGGTTCGCAGACCCACCACCGGGGTTGGTATTGCTGGGGTATCTATTCTAAGGTAAGGAATCTAATACTAACGTGTCTCTTTCAGATGCACTAGTTACTACTTGTGTAACGATATATCTGTAAGAGACATTAGTTAGTATTAGATTCCTTACCGACCCACCCATCCTCTCCGTTCTGCGAACCGATATCTAGGGTTAGGTTACCCCCTTTCAGGGCCCTAGTTTCAATGGCACCAGTGTTGGTTTTTAACATGGCTCTGCGTTTCTGACGCGGAAAAGCTGTGTCTAAGAACTGACGTCAGCACGCGGAGGCGGCGTCTAAGTACTCCGTGTGAGATGTTGGCCTGATATATAGTGCTCACTATTCTAGTGATCACTGTGTATCATACCAAACAACCCTTATTGATGATTGGTTGTAAGTCAACCTTTTAGACCAGCTATCCTAGTAGCATGGACACGAGCAGTCTTTAGGCTAAACTCTAGAGGGCCTGTTAAGCCAGCTGTTTTACCATCACATATACCCCTTGAACACCAAGTGAAAGGACACCACACAAGTTGTTATGAAAATAAAGGATATTTATTCATAACAAGTCTACCCTGAACTCTTTAAGTTCAGGGAGCTAAGCACAATACAAAACTCTTACGAAAATACTTTAAGTTGCACAATTTACACAAATGCCCGAGGGGCACGAAAAACCATATACACAAAAAGTGGAATGCGAAATGCTAGCAGGTAAGTAACAAGATCCAGAGGCTTCAGGATCGCTAGGACTGCACTACTGAACCTTAAGATTACGAGCAGGAGGTCTAGGGAGATCGTGTGCAGAGTGTGCACTCTCACGCGGGATGTGGATAGTGAACCTGTGCTGGAGTACCGAAATACTCAAGTTACCTAGCCCAGGGGCTGCGGCTGCATAGGGTTCAAAAGACGTCGGGAATCCTCGTTGAAGTCTATGGAGCCTGAAAGAAGAAGTTGCTGGCAGGCGACCAGTGAAGATGTTCGGTGTGATCCAAGGCTGGATCAGTGAAGGAGACGACCTGAAAGCAGAGGGGACTTAGTTCTTAATCACTAGCCAGTGATTATGTGGGCACCAGGATGGCACCGGATGAAGTCACCTCGACCAGGTGAGTGGGCGACGCTGGACTCTGCAGTCACACGGGCTAGGAGGCGTTGTCGGCGTCCAGGCTGGAGGTGCGAGCTGTCCCACGAGGCTGTCGGCTGTCGGCGATGCTGGACTCAGGATTTGAGCAACAAACCTTGGCAAAGGCAAGCCCACGCGGTGGAGTCAAGATGGCGTCTGGAGTGGACCAGGAGGGTCCGGGGTGCTCCTCTCTTGGAAGGGAGCAAGGGCCAGTCTGGGGCAACCAGGCCAGCGGTGAAATCGTCGTGGTACCTCGTCAAGAGGGTCACTAGCCAACGGGCAAGTGGCCGGACAACGTGGCAAGCAGCAAGGAAGCAGAAGGGCCCCACGCAGATCTCGTGGATGCTGGGAGGCTGGACTTCGGTGCTGGAGCTGCTTAGGGTTAGGGCTTCTCAAACCCCAGTGCACTTACTCGAGGGTGTCTCGGGGTCGTGCTGGAGAAGCGTCGTGCAGGTCTTGAAGATGGCCGGTCCCACGGGTCTCGTCGCACCCACGAATCTCAGCTGTGCTGGATGATGTAGGTAGAGGTCAGAGATGGCAGGGAATCCAGGTCTCGTCGAGCTGGGCAGTCTTGATCCAGAGGATGGACTTACAGCAAACCGCAAGAGCTTCGGTGGTGCCTTTTGGTGCAGGGTGGCTACTCCTTAGCCACAAGGGAGAGTCTTCAGAAAAGTCAAGAGTTCCTTTCATGGAAAGTAGTTTCAAGATTCAGAATGATCTAATTTGGGAAGGGAGCCGGCTCCTACCTTTATCCTAAGAAAAGGGGCTGGCACGCGACTAGGTCCTGCCCTAGGGGTGGGACCAGGAGGGGGGTGGTTACACCCCTCTCCTTTGTCCGGTCTCTCCCCAGCTCAGGGGCTGGTGTGCCCCAGAAACTGGTTTGAGCCGGCATATGCACAGTGAGCACCGGGGTGCCACTTGCAGTCACCTTCCTTTCAGCCCTGCCTACCTGGGATACACAAAATCCTGTCTGGGATGGTGCTAGCACCGCCCCTGACAGGAAACCCTTTGTCCAGGCCTCCGATGCTGGAAGGACTCCCAGCAGCAGGAGGGCAGACTTGTTTCTCGGTGGCAGCATCCATTTTGTGGAGCTGAGGCTATGTCTGACTTTAACCGGGGTTCACAGTTACATACATGTCGTGTCCCTCTAGAAGGGTGGAATGCTAACCCCGTCGCCAGAATTGGCGAGGGGTTAGTATTCCAATTCGTATGACACCTTACTCGACATGTTTTGATAATGCTATACCAAAGTTAGCATTTAACCGTGAGGATTATAATGCACTAAAGAGTATATGGTATAGCGTTATCATGGAACAGGTATTTGGACTTGGTTCCGCAAGCTGCAAACGGGCTCAGCTCATGCCAGAGCACCATCTCACATAATTCCAAGCACTCTGCCTTCAGGCTTGATAAGGCCTGCCATAGGAGTGACTGATAGGAATATATGTGCCCATTTTAGGGTTAGATATAGGAATACTACATCTAAAGCAAAGGGTGTTTACACCACCTTGCCCCAGCTGTCGTGCAGCCAGTTGTCTGTTTGGGTGGCCAGCCAGGGGTGGCATAATACATGCTTCAGCCCCTGGTAGGCCCTGGGTACACCTATGCCCTGGATACCTAAGGTATGCTGTACAAGGACTGATAAGGTGGCCCAGTACCAATTGGTAAGATGCACCTAAGGTACATGGTTGCAATTTAGAGAGAGAACAGCTAGGCTGTGGGTCTGATTAGCAGGCCCACAGCCAGGGAAAGTCGTAAATCAGTGAAGCAAAAAGGAAAAATCTGGGGTGGCCATGGGATTGCAGACCCCACTCTCCTACACTCCGACGACGTCATCACGGCGCCAACGACGGACGCGGAGCCGCAGACGACGCCTACCGACGCGCAAGGGTACTGCTACGCAAAAGTTTCCGGATCCAGTCTGACGCCTGGGGATATTCTAAGGTAAGGAATCTAATGCTAACTAATGTCTTACAGATATATCGTTACACAAGTAGTAACTTGTGCGTCATGTTTCTTGATGACGAAGGAACAGCTATCGGAAGGAGGACACAACACCGCGACAAAGAACGAGCGGAAACTACATTTCCCGGTTGCTGAACCCGAGAGGAACTACAGATCCCGTGAGGCAATGCGCGGCGTATGCTCAAACTACAGAGAAGTATAAAACTATGGCGGCACCCACGGAACACATCGGATATTTTCGTGCCGAACCTAAGGGCTGGGGAAACACCGTAAGGTAAGGGACTACGATCCTTTCTGTATGACTGAGGTTCGAGCGGCCGCTCTGTTTGGAAATACAGAGCGTGTACGCTATCTGGGGACTTTGTTTGTGGACGGGGCCGTCCCTTTGCTGTGTTTGATTACTCGACGCGAGTGAGCGGCTGCTCCTGCGTGTTACAACGTTCCGCATAGCACAAATCGTGTGGCTACTAGTCTATTGATTTATGGGGAGCCTGTGAGGACTACTGCTCACCTTGTGGATACTTGCCTAGAAATACTAATCGAACACTGATTGAGGGACATCCTAGACATTGAGACCCTTTGTTCGAGTGGCCACTGGTGCAACACACCAAGGCATTACTGTACCCCTCGTTGGTGAGTGTCGGGACCGGCATTCTTGCGGGGGATGGTTAGGACGGCTGGCTAGACCGTCTAAGGATAGGTGAAGGCTCGAGTGGCATTGTCAGCCACCACTTAGCACGGTGCCCTCCGTTGGGGAGTGTAAGGACTGGCACTCATGCGGAGGACGGTTTGAATACAACTAGGGCAAGTAAGGGTAAAGTTTACCCTTGTTGTTATTGCTTGACTGTATAGCGTATTATCCGGATTGTATTCGAGCCACACATAAAGATGGTTATACATACCTTGGGTCTTTGGTTGCCTTATTTACGCATTTTGGATTAAGGGTCTTGGAATTCTGTTTACAACCCAATCCCGTGGGCAGTCAGGGATTACATAATATCCGACCTTGCCTCATTTAATCGGCCTCCCGGTGTGGTTGGTGAACATGGCCGATGTGTTAGCCGCCCTGCTTGCAGTCCAGACCGAACTAGCGGCCTCCAGGTTGGAAACCGCGGACATACGGGCCAGAATGGAAAACCTCCAAAGGAACCCGTTTGATGTAGGAACACCAGTCGTGGCTTAGCCGGCTGCGGTGGTAGTGGAGTTGCCAGTGTCTATACCCCTTGCCATGCCCGAACGATATAGCGGTGATCCAAGCACCGTTCAAGTGTTTTTAACACAAGTAGCCCTGCATGTTTTTTTGCAAGCCCAGATCGTTCCCTACCAATCAGGCGAGAGTCGCCTTTTTGATTTCATATCTGGCGGGAAACGCCGCTCAATGGGCAGTACCGTTGGTGAGCAGAGACGACCCTCTTATACATGATTGGGACTCCTTCCAAGAGGAGTTCATAAAGGTGTTTGATAGGAGGGCTGATTCTTATACGGCCGACCGAGAGCTGCTGGAGTTACGCCAAGGTAACAACGGGCTTGTACAGTACATGAATTCGTTCCGACGGTTAGTGAAGGAAACCAAGTGGCCTACTGCAAAGAGGGCAGCGCTCTTCCATCAAGGCCTGAGCGAAGAACTGAAGGACGTAATAGCCCAAATCGACCCCCAACCGGCCACATGTGAGGATCTTATCAGCCTGGTCCTTCGCCTTGATCATAGGCTGGGGGAACGACGAGGGGATCATAAGAAAAAGGACAAAACCCTACCAGTCCACGGGCCATCGGGGGCCGTGGATACTCCTCCTACCACACGCTCGGAGCCAATGGATGTAGGGGCGATACGGGCCAGCTTGACATCCACTGAAAAAGAATCACGCCGCAAACAGGGACTATGCCTTTATTGTGGCAAGAAAGGCCACTTAGTGAGGGAGTGTCCGGTTAAGCCGAGGATGGGTCGCTTCAGGAACCCCAGGATGAAAACTGCAGCCGTTGACAACCCTGCGGAAAACTGGTGGTCTCCAGGAAAAGAGAAGGGGGTTCTGGGAGTCGTTGTTTTATCCCTTCCGTGCAGCTGAGGACGCCGCCAAACCAGAGACATTTGTTCATAACCATCCACCTTAACGTAAGGGAGGAGTGGATTCCAGTAGAAGCCATGGTAGACTCAGGTGCCACGGGTCTCTTCATGGATGCGGAGAAAGCCAGGTACTTATCCGTCGTGCTTACATCCAAAGAAGTGTCGGAGGATGTCTTTGCGGTAGATGGGCGACGTCTGGCCTCAGGGCCCATCAATCAACACACCCGGGATGTCCATGTGAGGTACGGAAAGGAGCACTTGGAGGACATCGATTTCAACATCATCCAAGCACCCCAATATGGAGTAATCCTGGGGTTACCCTGGCTCCAGAAACACAACCCCTCAATCAACTGGGCCTCTCACGAAGTAATCATGAAGTCTGTTTACTGTGCACAAAATTGCCGTGTGTCCGCTTCTCAACAAGAGTCGGCAGGCAACATGCCACATGCTATCGCCATTGCGGCGGAGAAAAGCGTTGACCTCCCCGAAGCCTACCAGGATTACGCTGATGTGTTCGATGACACACATGCCGAAGTGCTACCCCCGCATCGGATATACGATTGCCAGATAGACTTGGTTCCGGGGGCGAGTGTACCAAGCGGAAGACTATACGCGTTGTCAGAGCCGAGAGCCTGCATTTGCGTACATACCTAGACAATATGCTACGCCTTGGATTCATACGCCCTTCGAAATCCCCGGCCGCCTCTCCCCTGTTCTTCATCCCCAAAGCCAACGGGGAACTCCGCGCCTGTGTGGACTTCAGGGCCCTCAATGCCATAACCGTAAAAAAATTATATCCACTGCCCCTTATAAATGTGTTGTTGGATCAAGTTAAAACCGCCAGGATTTACACCAAACTCGACTTGAAGGGGGCCTACCATCTGGTGTGTACGAGAACAGGGTATGAGTGGAAGACGGCGTTTAAGACACGGTTTGGGCTGTACAAATACAGGGTGATGCCATTCGGCCTCTGTAACGCCCCTGCGGCGTTTCAGTTCTTTTTAAATGACGTACTGCATGAACTCCTGGACGTCTACGTTGTAGTATACATTGACGATATCTTAGTTTATTCCAACAATGAAGAAGAGCACATACAACATGTTTCTAGGGTATTGCAGATACTACGAGAAAACCTGTTGTTCTGCAAGCTTAGCAAGTGTGACTTCCATGTCACGTCCGTGGAGTTCCTGGGAGTGATGTTAAGCCCCGATGGCCAGACGATGGCGGACAGAAAGGTCAAGGCAATAAAAGAATGGCAGCCCCCTCGGAACGCCAAGGAGGTGCAAAGCTTCATCGGCTTTGCCAACTTTTATAGGCGTTTTATCGATGGGTTTTCGGGAATGGTGGCCCCTGTTACGCATCTTTTAAGGAAATCGCAGACCTTTCTATGGACCCCTGAGGCGGAGGAGGCCTTTTCTGCCCTGAAGAAGGCTTTTGGATCGGCACCGGTGTTGACTGACCCGAATACGGACCTCCGTTTATAGTAGAGGCGGATGCTTCGTACGTGGCTCTGGGAGCCATCTTGTCGCAGCAACACCCATGTTCCGGAGTGCTCCACCCAGTGGCCTTCATGTCAAGGAAGCTGAATGAGGCCGAGAGAAACTACCATATAGCCGAGAAACAGCTGCTGGCTATCAAGGACGCGTTCACAGAGTGGAGACATCTCCTGATGGGGGCGCTACACATGTTGTTTCTGTTTTCACGGACCACAGGAACCTCCAATTTATGACAGCAGCCAGGCATCTCTCTCCTAGGCAGATGAGGTGGATGCTTTTCTTCTCGGGATTCAATTTCGTCATCACCTATAGACACGTAGTGGAGAACCGCAAGGCGGATGCTCTGTCCCGCCAGTCATCGGAACCAACGAAGCTCCCGGCGCCGGTGACCTCCATCATCCAACCTGAAGAGGTGATTGGGGCGATACAGACCGATAACTTCTTGAAAGGGGTACAGAGGGGTGTACGCACGCACAAGTGGAAGACCTGGCTGCATCACCACCCGAAGTGGCAAGTGAAGGACGGTATCCCTATGAAAGGGAGTAGCATGCTGCTGCCTACCCCGCAACTGAGGAAACAGGCGTTCCGATGGTGCCATGAATCGCCGAGTGCGGGTCATCTGGGGTCGGAGAAAACGGGAGAGTACATCCTGAGACGATTCTGGTGGCCTAGCCTGCGACTGGATGTGGCGGGATGGGTCGCTTCCTGCGATGTGTGCGCCTCCATGAAGTACGATCATCGGAAACCACAAGGAATGCTGCAACCCCTTCCCACACCCTCAAGGCCATGGGAAAACATTTCCTTAGATTTCATAGTGGGACTGCCGGTGGATCAAGGGAAGACGGCTATTCTGGTAGTGGTCAACTACCTCACCAAAATGGGACACTTCATAGCCTGTAAAGGTGTGCCATCGGCAGGGCGGCTGGCCTGTGTGCTGCTGAAAGAGGTGGTGCGTATCCATGGGTTACCCAGTGTGATAGTGTCGGACAGGAGATCACAGTTCACAGCAAGGTTCTGGAAAACCTGGTGCTCCTCCTTACACTTCACCTCTGCTCTGTCCACAAGCTACCACCCGCAGACGGACGGCCAAACGGAGAGGCTCAACCAAACCCTCAAGCAGTACCTACGATGCTTCATCGACCAGGGTAAGGAGGAATGGGTAGAGCAACTGTGGCTTGCTGAAATAGCATACAATAACGCCACTCACAGTTCCACCAAGGTGTCGCCGTTCTGCGGCAACTACGGACACCATCCAAGGTTTCCTCCGTTGGCACACCCAAAGGGATTCAGGGCTTGCCAGAGACGACCAGGAGAACAGCCCACCTAAAGGAACTGGTGGTGCGTACCCAAAAGTGTTTGGCGGAAGCCAAGGCCAGGTACAAGTCACAGGCGGATCGACACCGGAGACCAGGTCCCTTGTACAAAGTGGGTGATTACGTATGGGTTTCGTCCCGCAATATGCACTTCAGGAAACAGTCTGTTCCATCCTAAATACATTGGCCCATTTCGTATTGAGAAATGCATCAGCCCGGTGAACATGAAGCTTTCCTTGCCCTCAACCATGCAAATTCATCCTGTGTTACACATTTCTCTGCTGAAACCCTCTGTCTCCAAGAAACCCCCTGCTCCCTTGGTTGTTCGGGTGGAGGCAGACCGTGAAAACGAAATTGAGGGTATCCGTGATTCAAAATGGAAAAGAGGCAAGCTATGGTACTTAGTAGCCTGGAAAGGGTACGGCCCCGAGGAGCAGTCGTTGGAACCCGTTTCAGGCATATCAGCGTCACGGCTGGTTGCGGCTTTCCACAGGAAGTATCCCGCGAAGCCAGGCCCTTCCGTGGGACCTGTGTGAGGTGGGATGTACTGTCATGTTTCTTGATGACGAAGGAACAGCTATCGGAAGGAGGACACAACACCGCAACCAAGAACGAGCAGAAACTACATTTCCCGGTTGCCGTACTCGAGAGGAACTACAGATCCCGTGAGGCAATGCGTGGCGCATGCGCAAACTACAGAGAAGTATAAAACCATGACGGCACCCACGGAACACGTCAGATATTTTCGTGCTGAACCTAAGGGCTGGGGAAACACCGTAAGGTAAGGGACTACGATCCTTTCTGTATGATAACATCAGAGCCCCGTGTGTGGAGTCCGAGTGAGGTTCGAGCGGCCGCTCTGTTTGGAAATACCGAGCGTGTACGCTATCTGGAGACTTTATTTGTGGACGGGGGCCGTCCCTTTGCTGTGTTTGAATACTCGACGCGAGTGAGCGGCTGCTCCTGCGTGTTACAACGTTCCGCATAGCACAAATCGTGTGGCTACTAGTCTATTGATTTATGGGGAGCCTGTGAGGACTACTGCTCACCTTGTGGATACTTGCCTAGAAACCCTAATCGAACACTGATTGAGGGACATCCTAGACATTGAGACCCTTTGTTCGAGTGGCCACTGGTGCAACACACCAAGGCATTAACTGTACCCCTCGTTGGTGAGTGTCGGGACTGGCATTCTTGCGGGGGACGGTTAGGACGGCTGGCTAGACCGTCTAAGGATAGGTGATGGCTCAAGTGGCATTGTCGGCCACCACTTAGCACGGTGCCCTCCATTGGGGAGTGTCAGGACTGGCACTCATGCCGAGGACGGTGTGAATACGACTAGGGCAAGTAAGGGTGGAGTTTACCCTTGTTGTTATTGCTGGACTGTATAGCGTATTATCCGGATTGTATTCGAGCCACACATAAAGCTGGTTATACATACCTTGAGTCTTTGGTTGCCTTATTTACACATTTTGGATTAAGGGTCTTGGAATTCTGTTTACAACCCAATCCCTAGGGCAGTCAGGGATTACACACACACGCAGAGCCACACACACACACAGAGCAACACACTCTTGCAGATTCTTTATATTGAAGTTGAAGTTGGGGGAATTTATAGAGCGCGCGTATACCAAAAAGGTTTCATGGCGCTAATGCAGTCCGGCACAGAACTAGGCAACAATTAGACCTCAAAAGCTCTGATGAATAACCAGGTCTTCAAGCCTTTGCGGAACTCAGGATATGATTGAGAAAATCGAAGGTTGTCAGGGAGAGTGTTCCAAAATCGAGGGGCCAAAAAAGAAAAACTCGATCCCCCATGTTTCTTCCTGACAAAACGTGGAACCACTAAAAGATTCTTGGGAGAGGACCGTACATTTCTAGAAGGAGTGTAGGTTATGAGCCTGGATGCAACATACAGGGGAGCTAAGCCCGCCAATGATTTAAAAATAAGACACCCCAGTTTAAATTGGCATCTGTAGGCAACCGGCAACCAATGCAGTTGCCTGAGAAGCGGAAGAGCATGGTGAAATCTAGACCGACTGTAAATCAGCCTAGCAGCCTGATTTTGAATAAGCTGTAGTCGGCGAAGTTCATAAGCAGGGATGCCAATATAAAGAGAATTAGCATAATCGACCCGAGAAATGACAAGGAGGATAAACTTAAGAGCATCAGTGGTAAAAAAACGGGAAACCCTACGAATAGTGCGGAGACATAAAAAACAGGAAGAGACCGTCATGCTAATCTGCGAGTGCATTGAAAGGTCATCACTGATCTTTATGCCCAAGCTTTTCACAGCTTTAGCCGCAGAAGGGGCTGGACCAAGAGAGGAAGGCCAGAAATTGGGAGACATGGGGTTTGATGAGTCTCCGAACAGGACTAGCTCCGTCTTATCGGGATTTAACTTCAGATGGTTCATGCTCATCCAATCATTGATAAAATTCTTAGTGTTCTGAAAATGGGAAATAGAATCAGGGGAAGACGAGAAAGTGAATATAAGTTGAAGGTCATCAGCGTAATTAAACACTGACCTCCCGGTGACGTAAAGCAAAGAAAAGAGGAAAGATGTAAAGATTGAAAATAAGAGGGGAAAGAGCAGAGCCTTGGGGAACACCGCAAGTTACCGCTCGGGAGGTGGAAGAAAAAGAGGAGAGCTGTACTGCCTTTTGGCGGTTCTCCAGAAAGGAAGAGACCCAACTCAAGGCCACACCTGAAATGCCAGCACATTGGACACGGTCGACCAAAAGATGATGGTCGACCGTGTCAAAGGCAGCAGATAGATCTAAAAGTAGAAAGGCCTGAGTGGATTTGGATCAGCACTCACTCTCAGTTCATCCAAAACCGAGAGGATAACTGATTCTGTAGAGTGGGTGGGACGAAATCCAGCCTGATAGGGGTCCAAGTAATTGGAGGCCTCAATGAAAGAACTAAGGCAATGAGTGACATGTCTCTCCAACACCTTGCCCAAGAAAGGAAGCAGGGAAATAGGGCGGAAATTAGAAGGGATAGACTGGTCCGCCCCCACCTTTTTCAAAACAGGAACGATCTTGGCTGATTTGAAAAGATCAGGAACGACACCCAGAGCTAGAGATTTGTTAAGAAGGGAAAGAGGTAGATCAGTACAAACCGAGAAGATCTCTCGAAGAATGTGTGAGGGGCAACTGTCAGTGGGAGAACCAGATTTCGTGGAACTCACCAAACTGAGAAAGTTCTCTGTCGAAATAGGTGATAAATGCGTGATAACATGAGTGCTGGAGGGAGGTAAAGAAGGATCAAAAAGAAAAGGAGAAGATATATGAGATCTAATAGTAGAAATTTTAGTAAAAAAGTAGTCATGAAGAGAGTCACAGAGGTCCTGAGAGGGGAGAGGTTTAGCAGTGACTCGCTCAAGTTTAGACTGTTTAGAATGGAGAAGATTTCCTTGGGTTTATTAGGAGAAGATACGATCTTTGCAGAATAGTATTGAGTTTTTGCAGTGAGGATATCATTTTTATATTCCCTAAGAATAGTGGAATAGCTAATTTTATCGGCAAGATCGTAGCGCCGACGACACTTACGCTCTGCCTGTCTGAGCTGAAGTTTCTTAGCTTGTAAGGAGTCTATTTTTAATTACTTTTCTGTTTTTCGCTTTCATGCCCTAAGTCGGATGATGAAAAAAAAAAACGGGCCCCAAAACTGAATGTTGTATGCCGCCCCTTACATAATTTAAGCGCAGACCCAATCTCAAAAGTGATGATCTCTGGGGGACGTGGCCGGACCAGCGACTGTATTGGCCGCTTGGAGCTGAAGCTCAGTGGAAGCACTGCACACATCATCCATAAAGCTGTGCTAAACCGCATCATCACCCCCATAATGCAGTGTTCTTGAAATCGGAACACCCGGAGCAGCCACTGAGCATGCCGGTGCTAGTCTGCACTGCCGTCTGACCGAGTAATCAATTTATGAACTCCTCGGCAATCTGGAGACAAAATGGCGACAAGGGCGTGACGCCGCCGCTCTCCAAAGACCTAGCGACGGAGCCGCGGTGACGAATGTGACTCCCCAGGACAGCAGCAACATTTATAAGTAAGCGCCCCCCCCCCCCCCTCCTTACCCCCGCAGCTTGCCGTTATGCAGTGGAACACCAGTGCGGCCCAGGACCCTAGAACTTGACCCGCTAGTGATGAGGGAGCGCAGTAGTGGCGTTCCACCTAGAGAAGTGTGCCCAGCGGTGATAGCAACCTCCTTCCTCAGCGCGTTCTCCCCGAGTGATTGACTCGTGTGGCTGATCCCATGGAGGTACTGCGGGGCAAAGCAGCGGGCCCCTGAACGCAGGACAGAACTGGGGCCACGGGGATGCAAAGAGGTACAACACAAATGCTGAGTCCAGGGAGCCCCCGGAGGGCACGGTATCTGCAACATGACTCCCCGCCACATCTCTCCCCTTGCCAGAAACCCGGATGGAACAGACCGCGGGCGGTAAATCAACTGAGGGGTGGGGAGAGCGCAACTCAGGCTGTGAGACGGTGCAGCATGGAACAGCATCATATATATTAAGGACACTGCCAAAACCTGTCTAATGAGGTGCATACAGTGCGAGGGCCCCTGAATATGATCCGAGTTGGGGGGGGGGGGGTCTATGAGGCTAGGAGTAACCTGAGTGGAAGAGCGTCCCGCCGCCAGTGAGACAGGGTAGAAGCCACCGGAATTGCAAACGATAAGAGGCACTGCCACTACTCGAACACTGAGGCACATAAAGTGGGTGGCCCCCTGACTTAGAACAAGGTCAAACACCAGCTCTGCTTGCCTTCGGAGGTTCCTCAGCACCGCTATGCGCTGTAGAACAAAGTGCCCGACTTAGCTCTCAAAAGGCGCTTGTCTGCCCGTTGCCTGTTTTGTGCATAGCCCTCGCCCGACCCATATACCCTCTCATAAGTGTCCAAAGTCTCTGCTTGCACGCCTTGGGTTACGATGCGGTCTCATTGTGATGGCCGCCATTTTCTAGTAGCGTTAACTGGGACCTTGTGGTTTCGGTTTCTGTTGTGGGTCGGGAGCCCACGACTATGCACAATGGTTTACTGATTTACCCCCTCATTGCAACTTAAGGCGGTCGCGATATGCCTAACCTGCCTCTGGCTTGCAGTTTCCACGCAGGGTCTTGCAGCGTTGGGACACGATTTGTTACCACCGTCGCTGTTGCTGACACACATGGTCTCGCACCCTGCCGCTAACTGCTATACGCTTTTTCTTTCACCTGTGGTGCACAATGCTCACAGTTGTTGGTCGTTGCTGTTCCGGTGGGGTAAGCAGTATGCCTTCGGTTCTCACACTGGTGTCTCCCCCGCATCTGTGGATGGCTCCGACACTGCAGCAGGAAGGGGAGCTGCCATTTCCCACTCACTCGCCCTCACTCTCTCCCACATTGCCCTCGCCTGGGCCCTCATCCTTACCGCCGCCTTGGCCGCATTCATCCTGCACGGTGCCCAGGCCGCCCCCTTCGATCTTCTGCCCGTTCACCTCTGCACAGACCTCGGCATGGGAGACAGGAAGTGCGGGAGCACTCGGTCAGCTGCTCCTCACTCAACGTGAGCCGAGCACATCTAGTTCCGGGAACAGAGGCTCGTAGGAGGAGCTTAGAATCAGAGACAACAATATAGGTCATTGCAAATCTCAGACCCGGTAGCATTTATTCTTATTTAATGCATTTTTATATAGGGCGGACTTTACCCGAAGGTGTCAGAGCGCTGTACAAGCAAAATGGTGGCAGCAGCTGCGAATAAGCCCCGTCCTTTTCAGACTGGGGGGCGTGTTTTTTATTGAGTGACTGAAGACGTCACGGAGAGAAAGGACAGCAAAAAACACGCCCCTCAATCCGAAACGGACGGGGCTTAAAGTGACAGACAAAGCTCTTCTCCAATGGCTGGCTGCCGTTTAGGAAGCCAGCCAATGGAGAAGAGCTATCTCGTTTACCTCCGTACTAGAAAACATAAAATCTCGCCAGCGAGACTGCGCAAGCGCAGCCTACGCTAGCCGAGACCTAAAAAGGACGAAAGAAGACACCCAGCAGAGGAGACTGCAGAGAAGAACTGACTTAGCCCCGGCCCTTCTGGCCCATCTGCTGTATCAGAGATCCTGTGCCAGAAGTCGCCTTGCCCTGCATCCAGCGACCTCCAGAACTCTGGGAGGCCTAACTGCCTTCAACAAAGACCGGATCTCCTGTGAACAGCAGCTCTGTTCAAGAGACTGGGGGTGAGTGCTTGCAATGTTCAACACTCCGTCCATCATCCCCTTTGGTTTTGCTTTGTTTGCCCTAAGTTGGCTTGGGTCTCTTGCTCACTTTGCCACTGGATTCCAGCTAGCCTGGCTGATGGCGGCTGATTAGCCAGAACCTGGTCCCAGGATGCTTGTTTCCATGTCCAGGGAAGACATGGCTTGGCAGTTCGGGCTGGACTGTTCCCATGAGACACAGGGTCAGACTGATTTGCATATGGCCATGTCTGAACTGGGGTGGCGGAGTAAGTTAAATAATGATGATGGATTAAACCCAGATCAGTTGACTGGGGCGAGTGCTTGCAATGTTCAACACTCCGTCCATCATCCCCTTTGGTTTTGCAAAAGAAGCTCCCAAGATAGACTCTGAGCCTGCTGAGAGCAAAGAAACCCGACACCAGGAGCCACCACTGCCTCCGACGCCTACGGCTCAAACGGGTGGCCCACTGGTCTCAGCGAGGTCCCGCAGCACTCTAGAGCCTGAGTCCACCGTGGGTGGACCGCTCCCAGACTCCCTGATGTCGCCTGCAGCCTGTGCGCTAAGACACCAGCCCAACCGTGAGTGGCCCGGTAAGCTGACATCTGACCTCAAAAGACACCACTGCATCAAGGTGCCCTGTAGAAAAGAACCCACGGTACACCTACGTCCCCTAGCTCTCCAACTTACCTGCCCAGCTGTTGGTTCCTCCCCTAAGTCTTCCTGGCCTGAGTCTGCAGCCAAAATCCAAAACTGGCAACTCCCATTGAAAACAACAGGGCACCCGACGCCAGAACAGCACCCTTTGCCGCTGCGGGTGCACTTTGTGTGCTAAACCAGATCCCCCCTGAACCTAACACCAGGAGCTTTGCTCCCACAACCTTGTGGCCTGCTTGTGAGCAGCCACCAACCTGAGGCCCCCTATCCCACATTGGATAACAATTGGCCGCAGCACTCTGCACCCGGCCGCCCTAGTGCTGCCGAGGGTGTTTTTAGAGTGCATCCTTGACCCTGGGGAAACCCTGGGTCTAACCCCAGAATACCAGCTCCCACAACAAAGTACTTGCCTGTTAACCAATAACTTCATTTCTCTCCATAGGAATACATTGATTGTTTCATATGGAACTTTGAAAAACTGCCAAGAACTAAACATTTCTTACTTATCTTTTCTCTAGGAAATGTCCCAGTGTGATATCTAGGTGTATCACACTGAGTAGAAAAAGTAATCCAAAAAGTATTCTGCAAAGTAATTCAAAGTACTTTAACAGTAATTTCCACTGCATTGAAAGCATTTGCAAGCCTGTAACAGTCCTTTTCATTCAGCTTGCTTGTATTGTTCAACCTGCCTTGAAAATGATCAAATACACTTACCTGTGCCAGGCTTGCTTGGTTTTAAGAAATAAAATAACTTTATAATATTTTGATGCAAACAAAATTCAGTCTTTGAGTGTGTGACATCATTTGCTGATTGAATGGGTACAACAAATGCTTAACTCTACACTCTGATAAAGCCTTACTGCTCGCCCACACTACCACGAATAGAGAGTAAGGTGCTATCTACTTTTACCTCTACCTACCTTTGCCTTTGGTGTTCCACTGGACTCTGTGTACACTACACCTTATTTTGGCATAGTATATACACCGCCAGCATCCTACACTGTAAATCTCCGTATTACACTTCATTATCATTATATATATATATATATATATATATATATATATATTCACTGAAAAAACCATAGGTTATAGACCATATATAGTTAGGAATTAGCATTTACAAAACCTTGAAGATTCACTGAAAAAAACATAGGTTATAGACCATATATAGTTAGGAATTAGCATTTAAAAAACCTTATTTTATTCACACAAAACCATTGAAATTCCATCTATAGTTAGTTGCACTAACTATATATCGCGCACCCGCAATCCACTGCTGATCATGTCACATATTACATCATTCATGACATGGTCAGTGACATCACTGATGACATCACTGATGACATCTCAAATGACATCACTGATGAGATCACTGATGACATCTCATTTGACATCACTGATGAGATCACTGATGACATCATCCAGTGACTGTGTGTTTCTGTAAAGTTTAAATATGTTTTACATATTGAAGAATGAGTAGATGTATAAGTGTCTGGACGAAGGATTTAGTAGGTGCATGACTGAATGTATGAGTGAGTGATTAAATGTGTCTCACTGAGTGCATGGGTTAGTGACTAAACTGTCTTAATTTGTGCATCATTATGTCTGTTGTTCTGTAAACTGCTGCATGTGTTGATCAGTAGCTATATGATTAACTATATGGGTTATTGATTGATTGTCTAAGTATTTGTATGGGAGACTGAGTGTGTGTGTGGCTGGCTGGGAGGTGTGTGACTCTGCAGATCAATGTGTACTTGTATCAATGATTGTATAAGAAAGTAAGTATGTGTTAGTATATGTTTGAAAATGTTTAACTGTATAGACAAGTAAATGGAAGTGTGATTGATTCTTTACAGGACTGACTAGGTGTGTGAGTAACTCCATGGATGAGTGGCAGAGTGTGAGTGTCTGTATAGGTGTATGAGTGCATATGATAGTGTTATAAAGATGAGTGATTGTATGTATGAATGATTGTATGGGTGAATGAGTGAATGTGTGTGTGTAGACGTAGGAATCAGTGAGTACGTATGTAGTAACTAGTATTGCTGTGTCAATGGTTTCAAAAATTATACTCTGTATTTAACACTGGGTGAAACAGAGGTTATATTAAAATGTGAGGAGATGCATTGTATTGTCACATGAATGATATCATCAGTGATGTGGTCATTGATGTCAAATGAGATGTCATCAGTGATCTCATCAGTGATGTCATTTGAGATGTCATCAGTGATGTCATCAGTGATGTCACTGACCATGTCATGAATGATGTAATATGTGACATGATCAGCAGTGGATTGCGGGTGCGCGATATATAGTTAGTGCAACTAACTATATATGGAATTTCAATGGTTTTGTGTGAATAAAATAAGGTTTTTTAAATGCTAATTCCTAACTATATATGGTCTATAACCTATGGTTTTTTCAGTGAATTTTCAAGGTTTTGTAAATGCTAATTCCTAACTATATATGGTCTATAACCTATGGTTTTTTCAGTGAATTTCAATGGTTTTTTAATAGCAAATATCAAAACCTTTACAATGTATTCTTCTTTAAATCGAAAAATATTTTTTACATGTTTTTAATACAATTTTTTTAAAATTATTTTTATTGTTTCGCTCCCGGTACGTGAACCGGTTAGCTTCCCGTTAGCTCAATTCGGAGCCGCGACCCGGTCCGCGAACCGGTAAATGTTCCGTTTGCGCAACTGTCGCGTTAGAAAACAACATCGTGACGCGCCGCGTCAGCATGACGTTTCGCGTTGTCGCGTGATACGTCATATGACGTGCTACGTTACGCTGCCCAGAACGCTTCCCGGTTCGCGGACCGGGCGCTACCCACGCAAAAAAAACAAAAACAAAATTTTGTTTTTTTTTGCCCCGCGGGGCCCTTTTAAAGCCTCCACATTAAACCTAGGGGGTCAGGGAGGATCTACTATGCCCCCTTATGGTTATTTCCCCCTTTGTTTTGGCCTCCTCTTGTCTCTCAATCCTACCGAGAGACAAGATGGCGGCCGCTCCGGACTGTTTGGAATGTTGACAGACGCCGGAGAGCCAATCAGCTTCGCTACGCGAAGTTCTGGTACGCTCCCCGGTCCGCGAACCGGGGAGCTGCCCGGTCCGCTGTTACAGATATATATCTTTTTTTAAACGTTAATTTCTCAAAATCCACTGGAGCACATATATTGAGACCTACAAAAGGCACATCGGGCTACCAGTCCCTACAATTTTGCCAAGTTTCGTGCAAATCCATTCAGCCGTTCGGGCTAAAAGTGAGGCCAACCGCCCTATGGAAAACTCAATGTTAAAAACACGTTTTGGGACCCCCCTTTTTTCTCGGCCCCCCCTGGACGAACCCCCCCCAAATTTTCAGGGGCTGCTCAGAAACAAAATGTTCCATTTTCCAGAAAATTTCAGCCAATTCCGTCCACAAACGCCAAAGTTATTAGACATAGAATTTTCAAAAATCCCATAGGGAAAAAATCCTAACTATATATACCTACTGGCGACCGCCAGTAGGTAATATATATATATATATATATATATATATATATATATATATATATATATATATATATATATATATATATATATATATATATATATATATGTATATATGTATATATATATATTAAATGCCTATCAGTGGCCTCTGGCCTCGCAGCCTAGGTAGCGTTCTGCACCAGACTTTAGAGACAAATCTTTTTTTTGCCTTTATCATAGGGAAAATAAAGGAAGATTACAAAGTACCATAGTAAGTACTATAGTCCTGTCAAGTCGTTTTCTCTTTTTCACTAGATGTATGAGAACTCACTTCTTCACAAAATGAAACTGAATATCACCACCTGACTAGAGTTTAAAAGGGCCAGGGATCCTGCCTGAGTTGACAGGGTATTATTTAGCGTAAGTGGGATCCCGACCACCTGATGATTTCCTTGATGTTCCGTACATGATGGTTCCACCTATTAATGTTGCATGAATAAGGTCATTCCAAGCACACATCAGTTATTTCATGGATAGTGCAACTTCTGAACTCCTTAAAGGGATCCTGCACTAACAGTTTTTCAGGTAGTACCTGCAATCTGCGTTCTACTCCATTTTTACCCAGCTAGTGTCTCCTCACTAATGCACCGATTGTGCCTTATTTTCCCACTGCACCGCATGCTTTGAAGCGTGGCCTGGTGTAAATGACCATTTTTACTCCTCATGGGAACATAGTTTGTATGAATATGTAAACATCAAGCCCCTCTTGAAACTGGCATTTTAGGGAAACTTCTCCCAATTATAAAGGTTTTCTTTAACCGTTTACTTAAACGTTTTTAAGATAACCTGAAATATGTGACAGAAGCCTTTTTTCCTTCCTAGTGGCAAGAAGAAAATAAACACCACATTCAGTTCTCATGATAATACAGTCTGTCTATGCTGACAATTGGCATACGTTTTTTATTCGTAGTTTGGAACAGTAATACAAATCAACTTCTCATTGGAAAAATAAGTCAAATAATTAAATTCAGCAGGGAAGAAACTGTTTTGAAACATTATACTACATATTCATCAGACAAATTACTGTATTGTATCAGGTGCAGGTTTGGTAGGTTTTTACCACAAAATGTAGATTGTCAGATACCAGGAGCGGCCTTCCTCCAGAGCAGCTGTATAAAGAAACTGTGTTACCTCAAGAACAGATGGACTTTAAAAGGAAATCAATACATGTAATTTTTTTCAGAACCATTAAATATCTTGAATCCTACGGTAATTCATTAAGTAACTTTGGACCATTCACTTACAGAAAACTACCTCCACGAATAATTCCTTTACATCTTGGAAATATCAAGATTTGTGAGATGATTATCTCACTAAGCAATCAGCTGATAGATCCAGCATCACAAGTAGTAATGCTGTGTATTGATTGACAGATTATAGAAGTTGTTCCTTTTTCTTATAGTAAGCTTATTTGCATTTTGTTTTAACCAAGTACAAGAATAAATGTACTAAAAAAAGAACAAGTACAGTCATGATTTTTGGTATCCAAGTCATATCAACTTGCCTCGATTATAACATTTGAGTGTGGTCAGAGTATATCTCATCAAGTATTTGGTGCCAATGTTATATTATTATTAATACTATGACCATAGTAGGCTTGCTATTTTGCTCAAATCAACCGATGCATATGTGGGCGTCCAACGCCACGTCCAACTCGACCGAACCACCGCCCCCCACCACCACCACCCTCCGCGCCTGGACTCCGATCTGCACCGAAGAAACCGTCCGCATGATGAACTCCATCCACTCCGGATCTCCGACCGACCCCTGCCCTCACCACGTCTTCAACAAGGCCGACGCCGTCATCGCACCCCACCTGCGTGACATCATCAACACCTCCTTCACCACCGCCACCTTCCCTGAGAGCTGGAAGCATGCCGAACTCAGCGCTGTAGGAGAGTAGGGTCTGCAATCCTATGATCACCCAGATTTTTGCTTTTTGCTGCACTGGTTTACGACTTTCCCTGGCTGTGGGCCTGCTAATCAGACCCACAGCCTAGCTGTTCTCTCTATCCAAATTGTACTCAGGTACTGAATTGGCACTGGGCCCTCTCCAAGTCCCTGTACCCAGGGCTGAGGTGCACCCAGAAGTCTCCCAGGGGCTGAAGCATGTATTGTGCCACCCCTGGATTGGCTAACTAAAACTGACACAACTGGCTGCTTGACAGCTGGGGCAAGGTGGTGTAATCACCCTTTGCTTTAGATATAGTATACCTATATCTAACCCTAAAATGGACACACAGATCTCCTATCAGTCACTCCTATGGCAGGCCTTAACAATCCTGAAGGCAGAGTGCTTGGAATCGTGTGAGATGGTGCTCTGGCATGAGCTAAGCCTGTCTGCGGCTTTCGGGATCCATCCCTTAGCCGTTTCCATGATATCGCATACCATATACTCTTAAGTGCATTATGATCCTCGCGGTTATGTGCCAACTCTGGTATCGCTTTATCAAAACATGTCGAGTAAGGTGTCATACGAATTGGAATACTAACCCCTCGCCAATTCTGGCGACGGGGTTAGCATTCCACCCTTCTAGAGGGACACGACATGCATGTAACCTATAACCCGGTTAAAAGTCAGACAGAGCCTTAGCATCCACAAAATGGATGCTGCCACCGAGACACAAGTCTGCCCTCCTGCTGCTGGGAGTCCTCCCAGAGCAGGAGATAAGGACAAAGGGTTTCCTGCCAGGGGCGGTGCCAGCACCGTCCCAGACAGGGTTTTGTGTATTGTAGGTAGGCAGGGCTTTAGAGGAAGGTGACTGCACGTGGCACCCCGGTGCTCACTGTGCATAGGCTGGCTGGAACCAGTTCCAGGGTCACTCCAGACCCTGTGCTGGGGAAAAGCCCGCCAAGGAAGTGGGTGTAACCACCCCCCTCCCAGTCCCACCCATAGGGCAGGACTTAGTCGCGTGCCAGCCCCTTTTTCCCAGATAAAGGTAGAGGCTGGCCCCCTTCCAAATCAGATCATCTTTGAATCCTGAAACTACTTTCTGCGAAAGGAACTCAAGACTTCTTCCTAAGATTTCTCCCTTGTGACTAAGGAGTAGTCACCCTGCATCCGCAGGCACCATCTAAGAACACTGCGGTCTGCTGTAAGTCCTTCCTCCGGAATCCGACTGCCCAGCTCGACGAGAACCGGCTTCCCTGGCACCTCTGACCTCTACCCACCTCTACAGCCCAGCTGAGAACCGTGGGTGCGACGAGACCTCAAGGGACCGGCCATCTGCAAGACTGCACGACTTCTTTCCAGCAAGCCCGCCGAGTAATCTACTGGTGAGTGCTTTGGGGTCCGAGAAGCCCCGACTCTGAGCAGCTCCAGCTCCGAAGTGCAGCCCCCCAGCATCTCCACGATCTGCGTGGGGCCCTTCTGCTTTCCGCTGCTCATCGCGTTGTTTGGCTACTAGCCCGTTGGCTTGTGGCCTTCCTGACGACGCCCGACGACATTTCTGCTGCTGGTCTGGTTGCTCCAGACTGGCCCTTGCTCCCTTCCAGAAGAGGAGCACCCCGGACCCTCCTGGTCCACTCAAGACGCCATTTTGAGTCCACCGCGTGGGCTTGAATTAGCCAAGGCTTGTTGCCCAATCCTGGGTAACTTCGACGCCAACGACTTCATCCTTCGTGGGACAGCTCGCACCTCCATCCTGGTCGCCGACAACGCCTCCTGGTCCGAGAGACTGCAGAGCCCAGCAGCGCCCACTCACCTGACTGCGGTGACTTCGCCCGGTGCCATCCTGGTGCCCACTTAATCACTGGCTAGTGATTCAAGAACTTGGTCCCCTCTGCTTTCAGGTTTTCTTCTTCCTTGATCCAGGCTTGGATCCATCGAACTTTTCTTCACTGGTCGCCTGCCAGCAACTTCTTCCTTCCAGGCTCCTGGTCCGGCAACGAGATCCCCGACGTCTTTTCAGACCTATGCAGCTGCAGCCCCTGGGCTAGGTAACTTCGGCACTTCGGTGTCCCAGCATAGCCTCACTATCCTAGGGTCAGGATCCACTGTCGTTTTCTTCCTACCAGGTCGGGTTCGCCCGTGAACACTAACTTTGCCTTTACTAGCCTCCATAGACTTTGTCCCGCATCCCGCGTGAGAGTGCACACTCTGCACCCGAGTCCCCTGGGCCTCCTAGTAGTAATCTAACGATTCCCTAGTCCAGTCCTAGCGATTCCAAAGCCTATTAGAACTGTTACTTACCTGCTAGTAATTCGCATTCCACTTTTAAAGTATATGGTTTTTCGTGCCCCTCGGGCATTTGTGTATAACGTGCTAACTTAAGTATTTTCGTAAGAGTTTTGTTGTGTGCCTAGCACCCTGTCCTCATAAAGAGTACAGGGTTGTTGTGATTCTAATAAATACACTGTTTATTTTCATAACACTTGTGTGGTGTCCTTTCACTGGGTGTTCAAGGGGTAATGTGATGGTAAAACAGCTGGCTTAACACGCCCTCTAGAGTCTTAGCCTTAGACTGCTCGTATCCATGCTACTAGGATAGCTGGTCTATAAGGTTGACTTACAACCAATCATCAATAAGGGTTGTTTGGACTGATATATAGTGATCACTAGAATAGTGAGCACTGCACATCAGGCCAACTTCTCACATTGGTGAGCAGCGGTTGGGATTTGAGCTTGCTGTTGTTTTACCACACATGCCCTAAGAATATCTTGTGAAAGATCACATAAGTACTAAAGGTACATATAACTTAGCTTAGAATACTCTGAGTTCTACTGAACCAGCTGTTGTAGCTCCTAGGGCCTAGCACACCCTAAGCTACAACTCTAGCAAGGGATCAGTAGGCAAACATATAGTGTAGGTAAGTGCACCACTTACACCTCACTAGAAAAGCATGTCGACTCAGGAGGACTCTACTGAGACTCCCCTGGTCAGTGTTGACCCTCCACAGGTCACTTCAAGATATGCAGCTCTCAGCTTTCATGAGATGAGACAGATCTGTGTCTCCAGAAAACTGAAGCAGGGGTCTAACCCCACCACTTCCTTTCTGATAGGTCTCTTAGAGACATATGATGCCAGAAAGCTTTCTCAGTTACATGAGAACATGCCAGCCTTAGAGGGAACCTCTGGGGATCCAGATCTCCACAACACTGATTCAGCAGTTGAGGAGGAGGATCAGGAGGTACTCTCTGGGGATGAGGTAGACAAGGGTCTTGAGGTAGTCAGAAGGCTAACTAGGACCAACTTAGACTTACTTGGGCTAGGATCTGGGGGCCCCCCAGTACTAACCCGAAGTGGGCCTAACCTTGGAGTTAGGAGAGATAGATCTCTTTCTAGGGACTCCAATAGATCTCTGCACTCTAATGCCTCTTCTCAGGGGAGAAGGAATCCTCCACAGAGGAGATTTACTTCCCCTCAGAGAAAGGAGCATGAGGCTAGGATGAGACAAGCTGAACTGAGGATTGAAAGGGAAGAAATTGCCCTGGCCAAAGAGAAGCTTGCCCTGGCAAGAGAGCAGCAGATGAGTGGGCTAGCTCCCACTGGTGGCAGCAATCTCCCAAGAGATAGAGAGAAGGGTTTAGATACTAAACACCTGACTAAAATAGTGCCCCCCTTTAAGCAAGGGGATGACATCCAGAAATGGATGGCTGCTCTGGAGAGGGCCTGCACTGTGCAGGGCATTCCCCAGAGTCAGTGGGCAGCTATACTGTGGCTCTCCTTTGATGGTAAAGGTAGAGATAAGCTCCTCACTACAAGAGTGGAGGATGCTAACAATTACCAGGTCCTGAAGAATACACTGGTTGATGGGTTTGGTTTAACCACTGAGCAGTACAGGTTGCTGTTCAGAGACACCCAGAAAACTCAGTCTCAGGACTGGTCTGATTTTGTGGATTGTGCCACTAAGGCTTTGGAGGGCTGGTTGCTGGGTAGCAAGGTTACAGATTACACAGGATTGTATAATCTAATGATGAGAGAACAAATTTTAAACAATTGTCAGAACCAGTTGCTGCACCAGCACCTTGTTGATTCAGATCTGACCTCTCCCCAAGAATTGGGAAAGAAGGCAGACAAATGGGTCAGGACAAGGATCAAGCAGAACCAGAACCAGGGTGGTCAGAAGAAAGCAGACCAGAAGGGTAATGTTAAGAATGATCAAAATGACCAGAAGTCTTCACCAGGTCCCCAACAAACCAAAGAGGGTGGGGGTCAGGCTTCCCAGAAGAAGAAGACTCAAGAAGGCCAGTCAAAAAGGTGGTGCCAGTACTGCAAAAGTAAATCTCACTGGTTTAGTGAGTGCACCAAAAGAGGAGGAGGACAAACTCCTGCCACTACAGCTCCTAAAGCAACTGCACCCCCTAGTACAGTCAGTAGTGGTAGTGTCACTCCCAAGGCATTAGTTGGGTTAACCTTGGGTACTGAGGGGTCTGACAACTTAGTTGGCACACTCACTCAGGCTGTCCTTGTCTGTACAGGGGATATGGATATGTCCCCTGAAATAAGTCCCAATACTTTGGGCAAATACAGGCAGACACCTTTGATTAATGGCAAGATGGCTCAGGCCTATAGGGACACTTGTGCCAGTGTCACCATGGTGACACCTAACTTTGTGGACCCTGGACAGATCATGCCAGGCACTGATTTCCTGGTGACCAATGCCAGCAATGTCACTACTAGTCATAGTGTGGCAATTGTGGCTTTCTCCTGGGGTGGAGTGAAGGGACAAAAGAAAGTTGTAGTCAGTTCAGACCTCCCAGTTGATTGTTTGTTGGGCAATGATTTGGAGTCATCACAATGGTCAGAAGTGGAGCAGAGGACTCACATGGAGATGTTAGGCTTGCCAGCACATGTGCTTGCTGTGACTAGGTCACAGGCCAGAAGATGCCCCACTGAACAGGTGCCGGATCCTGAAATTATGGACCAGACACCTTCCAAGAAGAAGAGCAGTAAGGGTAAGGCTTTGCCTTCCCCCTTGCCCCAGGTTGAGGATCAAGTCTCTGAGGAGGCTGATCTAGAAGAGCTGAGGGAAACTGAGCCTAAAGAGCTTGAACTTGATCAAGTTGAGTTTCTGGGCTCAGGGGGACCCTCCAGAGCAGACCTGGGGAAGGAACAGTTGAGCTGCCCTTCCCTTGAACCCCTCAGACAGCAGGCTGCTGCTGAGGCTGCAGGGAATGCCACAGGTGCCCACAGGGTATACTGGGAAGATGGACTCCTGTACTCTGAGTCAAGAGACCCCAAGCCTGGTGCAACCAGGAGGCTGGTCATCCCCTTGTCTCTGAGAGGTTTCCTTCTCACCTTGGCCCATGAGATTCCCCTTGCAGGTCATTTAGGTCAGACAAAGACTTGGGACAGGCTTGTCTCACACTTTCACTGGCCCCATATGAATGAGAATACCAAGGAGTTTTGTCGCTCATGTGTCACTTGCCAAGCCAGTGGTAAGTCAGGTGGCACAACAAAGGCCCCCCTCATACCACTACCTGTGGTGGGGGTTCCCTTTGAAAGAGTGGGGATTGACATTGTTGGTCCAATGGAACCCCAGACAGCATCAGGACACAAGTTTATACTGGTGGTGGTGGACCATGCCACCAGGTATCCTGAGGCTATTCCCCTTAGGACCACTACAGCCCCTGTAGTGGCAAGAGCCCTAGTTGGAGTGTTCTCCAGAGTGGGTTTCCCTAAGGAGGTCGTTTCTGACAGAGGTACAAACTTCATGTCAGGATATCTGACTGCCATGTGGAAAGAGTGTGGTGTGAACTACAAGTTCACCACACCCTATCATCCACAATGCAATGGGCTTGTTGAGAGATTCAACAGGACCCTGAAAGGGATGATTCATGGACTACCTGAACCTCTTAGGAGAAGATGGGATGTCCTGATCCCCTGCCTCTTGTTTGCTTACAGAGAGGTCCCACAGAAGGGGGTTGGCTACAGCCCTTTTGAGCTTCTGTATGGGCATCCTGTAAGGGGACCCCTGTGTTTGGTGAAGGAAGGATGGGAGAGACCTCTCAAAAAGCCTGCAACCAACATAGTGGACTATGTACTTGGCCTCCGCTCCAGGATGGCTGAGTATATGGAAAAGGCATCTAAAAACCTTGAGGCCAGCCAGGAACTTCAAAAAGCTTGGCATGACCAAAAGGCTGTACTGACTGTGTACCAGCCAGGACAGAAGGCGTGGGTGCTGGAGCCAGTGGCCCCAGCAGCTCTGAAAGACAAATGGTCTGGGCCCCACACCATCATTGAGCAAAAGGGAGAGGTTACCTACTTGGTGGACCTTGGAACTCCCAGGAGCCCTCTCAGAGTGCTCCATGTTAACAGGCTCAAGGCATATGTTGACAGGAAGGACATGAGCTTGCTCATGGCCACAGATGAGGGACAGGAGGAAGAGAGTGACCCTCTCCCAGACCTGCTCACTCAGAATCCTGATGATGGGTCAGTTGATGGTGTTGTCTTTTGTGGCAGCCTCACTGAACATCAGCAACAGGATTGCAGGCAAGTTCTGCAATCCTTTCGACATATGTTCTCTCTGACACCCAGCCAAACTGATTGGTGTACCCATGATGTTGACACTGGAGACAGTCTGCCTGTCAAGAGTAAAATCTACAGACAGCCTGATCATGTTAGAGACTGCATCAAAACTGAAGTGCAGAAAATGTTGGAACTGGGAGTCATTGAGCCCTCAGATAGCCCTTGGGCTAGCCCAGTAGTTCTAGTGCCAAAGCCTCACACCCAGGGTGGTAAGAGAGATGAGGTTTTGCGTAGACTACAGAGGCCTCAATGCAGTCACTAAGACTGATGCCCACCCAATACCAAGAGCAGATGAGCTTATAGATAGATTGGCTTCTGCCAACTTCTTAAGCACATTTGATTTGACAGCTGGGTATTGGCAAATCAGGTTAGCTGAGGAAGCCAAACCTAAGACAGCATTTTCTACCCCTGGAGGGCATTATCAATTTGTGGTAATGCCCTTTGGACTGAAAAATGCACCTGCCACCTTCCAAAGGTTGGTGAATCAAGTCCTCACTGGGCTGGATGACTTCTGTGCAGCTTATCTTGACGATATTGCTGTCTTTAGCTCCACCTGGGAGGATCACCTGGTCCACCTGAGGAAAGTGTTAGAGGCCCTGCAAAAGGCAGGCCTCACTATCAAGGCCACAAAGTGCCAGATAGGGCAGTCACAGGTTGTATACCTGGGCCACCTTGTAGGTGGAGGCCAGGTTCAGCCACTGGAGAGTAAGATACAGGCCATCAAGGACTGGACTCCTCCAATCACCCAGACTCAGGTTCGAGCTTTCTTGGGCCTGACTGGGTACTATAGGAAGTTTGTCAGAAATTATGGGTCCATAGTGACCCCCCTTAATGACCTGACAAGCAAAAAGATGCCAAAGAAAGTTCAGTGGACAGCAAGCTGTCAGAAAGCATTCAATGACCTAAAGCAGGCCATGTGCACAGCACCTATCCTCAAGAGTCCAGATTACTCCAAGCCATTCATTGTCCAAACAGATGCTTCTGAGTTGGGTGTGGGAGCTGTTCTGTCTCAACTGAATTTTGATGGTAATGATCAGCCTATTGCTTTCATTAGTAGAAGGTTGACACCCAGAGAGAAAAATTGGTCAGCTATTGAGAGGGAGGCCTTTGCTGTGGTCTGGGCCCTGAAGAAGCTGAGGGCCTACTTGTTTGGCACTCACTTCACCATTCAGACAGACCATAAGCCCCTCTTGTGGCTAAATCAGATGAAGGGTGAAAACCCCAAACTGCTTAGGTGGTCCATTTCCCTACAGGGGATGGATTTTACAGTGGAGCATAGACCTGGGACTGATCACAGCAATGCTGATGGGCTCTCCAGGTATTTCCACTTAGAGCAAGAAGACTCACCTGGTCAAGGTTAGTTTATTGTCCCAAAGTTTGGGGGGGGGTCATGTAGGAGAGTAGGGTCTGCAATCCTATGATCACCCAGATTTTTGCTTTTTGCTGCACTGGTTTACGACTTTCCCTGGCTGTGGGCCTGCTAATCAGACCCACAGCCTAGCTGTTCTCTCTATCCAAATTGTACTCAGGTACTGAATTGGCACTGGGCCCTCTCCAAGTCCCTGTACCCAGGGCTGAGGTGCACCCAGAAGTCTCCCAGGGGCTGAAGCATGTATTGTGCCACCCCTGGATTGGCTAACTAAAACTGACACAACTGGCTGCTTGACAGCTGGGGCAAGGTGGTGTAATCACCCTTTGCTTTAGATATAGTATACCTATATCTAACCCTAAAATGGACACACAGATCTCCTATCAGTCACTCCTATGGCAGGCCTTAACAATCCTGAAGGCAGAGTGCTTGGAATCGTGTGAGATGGTGCTCTGGCATGAGCTAAGCCTGTCTGCGGCTTTCGGGATCCATCCCTTAGCCGTTTCCATGATATCGCATACCATATACTCTTAAGTGCATTATGATCCTCGCGGTTATGTGCCAACTCTGGTATCGCTTTATCAAAACATGTCGAGTAAGGTGTCATACGAATTGGAATACTAACCCCTCGCCAATTCTGGCGACGGGGTTAGCATTCCACCCTTCTAGAGGGACACGACATGCATGTAACCTATAACCCGGTTAAAAGTCAGACAGAGCCTTAGCATCCACAAAATGGATGCTGCCACCGAGACACAAGTCTGCCCTCCTGCTGCTGGGAGTCCTCCCAGAGCAGGAGATAAGGACAAAGGGTTTCCTGCCAGGGGCGGTGCCAGCACCGTCCCAGACAGGGTTTTGTGTATTGTAGGTAGGCAGGGCTTTAGAGGAAGGTGACTGCACGTGGCACCCCGGTGCTCACTGTGCATAGGCTGGCTGGAACCAGTTCCAGGGTCACTCCAGACCCTGTGCTGGGGAAAAGCCCGCCAAGGAAGTGGGTGTAACCACCCCCCTCCCAGTCCCACCCATAGGGCAGGACTTAGTCGCGTGCCAGCCCCTTTTTCCCAGATAAAGGTAGAGGCTGGCCCCCTTCCAAATCAGATCATCTTTGAATCCTGAAACTACTTTCTGCGAAAGGAACTCAAGACTTCTTCCTAAGATTTCTCCCTTGTGACTAAGGAGTAGTCACCCTGCATCCGCAGGCACCATCTAAGAACACTGCGGTCTGCTGTAAGTCCTTCCTCCGGAATCCGACTGCCCAGCTCGACGAGAACCGGCTTCCCTGGCACCTCTGACCTCTACCCACCTCTACAGCCCAGCTGAGAACCGTGGGTGCGACGAGACCTCAAGGGACCGGCCATCTGCAAGACTGCACGACTTCTTTCCAGCAAGCCCGCCGAGTAATCTACTGGTGAGTGCTTTGGGGTCCGAGAAGCCCCGACTCTGAGCAGCTCCAGCTCCGAAGTGCAGCCCCCCAGCATCTCCACGATCTGCGTGGGGCCCTTCTGCTTTCCGCTGCTCATCGCGTTGTTTGGCTACTAGCCCGTTGGCTTGTGGCCTTCCTGACGACGCCCGACGACATTTCTGCTGCTGGTCTGGTTGCTCCAGACTGGCCCTTGCTCCCTTCCAGAAGAGGAGCACCCCGGACCCTCCTGGTCCACTCAAGACGCCATTTTGAGTCCACCGCGTGGGCTTGAATTAGCCAAGGCTTGTTGCCCAATCCTGGGTAACTTCGACGCCAACGACTTCATCCTTCGTGGGACAGCTCGCACCTCCATCCTGGTCGCCGACAACGCCTCCTGGTCCGAGAGACTGCAGAGCCCAGCAGCGCCCACTCACCTGACTGCGGTGACTTCGCCCGGTGCCATCCTGGTGCCCACTTAATCACTGGCTAGTGATTCAAGAACTTGGTCCCCTCTGCTTTCAGGTTTTCTTCTTCCTTGATCCAGGCTTGGATCCATCGAACTTTTCTTCACTGGTCGCCTGCCAGCAACTTCTTCCTTCCAGGCTCCTGGTCCGGCAACGAGATCCCCGACGTCTTTTCAGACCTATGCAGCTGCAGCCCCTGGGCTAGGTAACTTCGGCACTTCGGTGTCCCAGCATAGCCTCACTATCCTAGGGTCAGGATCCACTGTCGTTTTCTTCCTACCAGGTCGGGTTCGCCCGTGAACACTAACTTTGCCTTTACTAGCCTCCATAGACTTTGTCCCGCATCCCGCGTGAGAGTGCACACTCTGCACCCGAGTCCCCTGGGCCTCCTAGTAGTAATCTAACGATTCCCTAGTCCAGTCCTAGCGATTCCAAAGCCTATTAGAACTGTTACTTACCTGCTAGTAATTCGCATTCCACTTTTAAAGTATATGGTTTTTCGTGCCCCTCGGGCATTTGTGTATAACGTGCTAACTTAAGTATTTTCGTAAGAGTTTTGTTGTGTGCCTAGCACCCTGTCCTCATAAAGAGTACAGGGTTGTTGTGATTCTAATAAATACACTGTTTATTTTCATAACACTTGTGTGGTGTCCTTTCACTGGGTGTTCAAGGGGTAATGTGATGGTAAAACAGCTGGCTTAACACGCCCTCTAGAGTCTTAGCCTTAGACTGCTCGTATCCATGCTACTAGGATAGCTGGTCTATAAGGTTGACTTACAACCAATCATCAATAAGGGTTGTTTGGACTGATATATAGTGATCACTAGAATAGTGAGCACTGCACATCAGGCCAACTTCTCACAAGCGCTCTACTCAAGAAACCAACAGCGGACCCCACCGAGCTCAAGAATTACCGCCCCATCTCGCTGCTCCCGTTCCCAGCCAAAGTCATCGAGAAGACCGTCAACAAGCAGCTGGCCGCCTTCCTCGAGACGAACGGATCCCTCGACCCCTCACAGTCTGGCTTCCGAGCCAACCACAGCACCGAGACCGCCCTCATCGCTGCCACCGATGACATCCGAACCCTGATGGACAACGGAGAAACAGCGGCCCTCATCCTACTAGACCTCTCCGCGGCCTTCGACACCGTCTGCCACCGCACCCTAGTGCATCGCCTCAGCAACGTCGGAATCCAGGAGAAGGCGCTGGAATGGATCATCTCCTTCCTCGACGGAAGAACACAGAGAGTCCGTCTACCACCGTACAAGTCAGAGGCCACCGAAGTCATCTGCGGCGTCCCTCAAGGATCCTCGCTGAGCCCAACCCTCTTCAACGTCTACATGAGCCCCCTCGCGGCCATCGCACGCCAACACAACCTCAACATCATCTCCTACGCCGACGATACCCAGCTGATCCTATCCCTGACCAACAACCCCGCCGCCGCCAGAGCCAACCTTCACGAAGGAATGAAAGAGGTAGCCGAGTGGATGTCGACCAGCCGCCTGAAGCTGAACTCGGAAAAGACGGAAGTCCTCATCCTGGGATCCTCGCCCTCCGCCTGGGACGACTCCTGGTGGCCCCCCGCCCTGGGCACCGCACCCAAACCGACAGACCACGCACGCAACCTGGGCTTCATCCTGGACTCCTCCCTCTCCATGACCAAGCAAGTCAACGCCGTCTCCTCGTCATGCTTCAACACCCTGCGCATGCTACGGAAGATCTTCCGGTGGATCCCCACCGAGACCAGGAAGACTGTCACCCAGGCACTCGTCACCAGCCGACTGGACTACGGCAACGCCCTGTACGCCGGAACCACCGCCAAGCTCCAGAAGAGACTCCAACGGATCCAGAACGCCTCAGCCAGACTCATCCTCGACATCCCACGACACAGCCACATCTCCGGACACCTAAGAGACCTGCACTGGCTCCCGGTCAACAAGAGAATCACCTTCCGTCTCCTTACCCACGCACACAAAGCTCTTCACGATCAAGGCCCGAGCTACCTCAACAACCGCATCAACTTCTACGCTCCCAAACGACACCTCCAATCAGCCAGTCACGCCCTCGCCGCCGTCCCCCGCATCCGAAGAACGACAACAGGAGGAAGGTCCTTCTCCTACCTGGCCGCCAAGACCTGGAACTCCCTCCCGACCCACCTGCGCCTGACCCAAGACCACCTCGCCTTCAGGAAGAAGCTCAAGACCTGGCTGTTCGGGCAGTAGCAGCACCCCCCCCCCTAGCGCCTTGAGACCCTCCGGGTAAGTAGAGCGCTCTATAAATGCCTATGATTGATTGATTGATTGGGCAACCGCGATCTTGGCACACATGTCTCTAATTATCTGTATCCAACAAATCCCACCTTTCACTTAGGGAGGCTTCATGCATTTTGTGCTCCCCATGTCTGATATGTCCCTTTAGGTGATCACCATGCCGAGTTCAGTTAACAGTTTTATATATCTAATAGCTTTTAGTTTGTCTGCCTTGTTCGATAATGGCTATTGTGGAGAAAGAATAAGTTTGACTTGTTTAACCTCTATTATATCATCTGCTATCTTGCGTCAGTATCTTTGCAATACTGCACTCCTCCATACTAAATGCAAGAAGTCTCTGCAACCTTCGTTACACTGCAGACAAGTAGGTAAGTATTTCTTTTGTGTAGTGCATGTGGTGTTGAGACTTTAGTTGTATCAGCTTAAACCATACTGCAATGGCAATCTCATTCTGGAACATAAAGGCCTCCTACCACTCCCCCTCCAGAGTGCCCAAGTCATCATCCAAATCACAACTTAGTTGCGAAAAAGCATTGGGGCTGTGAATTAGGAATGTTTTGTATTTTTTAGATATTCTTGTGGGTAAGGGGCAGTGATTATTTACGCATCAAGTGGTCTGAATTCTAGGATGCCTATCACTGCGTTGAGAAGTGGTGCCAGAGCATGCCCAAGTTGATGGTAGATGAAGAATGAGGAACCCACCTTATGGGGTGGGTGCCCTTAGATTAGGTCACCAGGTGTCGCCCTTTAGGGACTTGGCTTCACACTGCGCCATGACCTTTGTTTTGCCTAAGCTGGAGTTGCTATGAAGAATCAACTTCCTTTGCATATGTTGTCTTTCTTATTACTTCCACCTAGTTTGGAGAATTGCTTGCATATCTATTTTGGAAGATTTTAATAGGATGAGTATTTCATGACTGAAAAGTAAGTTCCATACCTGTATTTGTGGTGCTCCATAATAGTGATCTTTGTTATCGATAAACTACCCACTCAGCTTTAATTTTTAAAGAGGAGTTTGGGTTCTAGAACTGACTGAGGTGGCTGGAGGGATGCATTGTGATGGCTACATCTGTACTGTTCCTAAAGTGGAAAACACCTATTTGTGAGCAGCAGAAATATATGTGAAAAATTTCTTTATTTTTTTGTAGAGTTTTCTTTAAACCAGGATTTAAAATAAATATTTTACAAGTATTCTTTAATACAGTTGAACCTGCAGAAATCATTGTAATGGTAATAAGAATCCTCATAATTGCGAACAGCGTTTATGGATAATATACTTGTACCTCTTGATTTTTTATTTTTTCTCAGAAATGTCTGGAGCCTAATTACATATTCACACTCATGATCTTGGTTTTCATTCAGATGCCTAACATGTTTGACCAGTCTACAGGTTTTAATGACATACAACTAAGGTATTGTGACTATTTGTAGGTGGTGCGCCTTTCGTTGATGTTCTCTCTTCTGGAGCCAACTCGCCACTTTCTAATGAAGGTTCACAAACCACACCTTTTGCCATTAGTCCAGTCACAGACAGTGGAATGGAGCTAGATTCCCATACAAACTCGAAAGAGGATCTCACTGAAATGGGTTTTGGCAATTCGTATGGAATTAACCCTGTTCTATCGCCATCCAGTGAATTCGGAGTGAGGGAACAGCATTATCAAACAGAACATCAGGTATGTCCAGTGTGCTTCTGAAACTGTGTCACACTGTCAAAGCTGGTATTTGTATGCTGGCTCATTTCATGGTATTGGATTGATTATTTTTATGCTGTGATAAGGGAGAAGTACAATTGGATCTGATTTGAAAAATGATGTAGTGTCAGTGTAATAGAGTATTGTAGATCCTCCCAAAAGTTTATGTAACCTGAAATGTATGTAATCTGGCTTGTTATTTTTCTGATAGACTTCTAACCACAGATTCCCCCACTTAGAACATTCCCTAGGTGTCCGACTGGATCTGGACAATCATGAGAAATACCTCTGTGCACTGGTAGGTGGTGTTGGCGGCTCTGTGTTGATATTGTCGGTGTCGGAAGTGACGTGCACCGTGCCTATATACATGCCCCCTCCCAGCGCAGCGCGCTAACATTCGTTCCTTTCTTTCTGTCCCAACAGTTCAGCTCCAAAGAGCTATCCAAGTCATTTTTTGACCAACGTTTTTCAGCTGTTTGAGTCTTTTTTAAGCTTCTTTGTCTGTCTCCCACCAAACCCACGTGTCTCCCACCAAACCCACGGTGTATAAATAGTGTTAGGAATGTCACAGACGATGTCTGTCCCTGACACACACTTGGTTTGCCTGTGGTGCCTGAGGTCAGGCCTCGACCTTCAAGCCTGTCCTGACGGTAAGTCCGTGAATCTGAAAGTGAGTGGGCGTTGAAGTTCCTGGTGGTGTGGGAGAAGAACACTCTATGCTGATCCCTGTCCTGCTCCAAAGGGAAATCTCCGGCCATTTTCATTTTCAGGGCCGTTCCCGAGGATGATAGTCATCACGCTCCAAGTACTTGTCATCCAAACCAGAGTCAAAGAAGCAGAAGAAGAAGCTGAAGCATTAATAAGCTTTCCCTAGAAGAGGCTGTACTTCTAGGACCGCCTCTACATCCACAGAGCCAGCGGCTGGGTCTGCTCCGCGCCCCCAGAAGCGACCCTGCCAAACTGTTGGAGTTCTACCACACCATGCGCTGCATCTCAGGGTACACAGCATTCTCTGGTGTGCTTCTGGCACAATGGGGCAGAGAGGTGCTCCAGCTGGGTAAATATCAGCGGGTTCACCCTTGATGCCAGAGGGTCCCTCTGAACCCACACCCGCATCCCAGCCGACACCGTCATGGGTGCCACCACCGTCCTCAGCCCGTTTCCCATCACTGGCCCGATTATAGAGCTAATATCCATTTCTGACTCTGAGACAGCACTGCCCCAATGTCGACACTGGAGAAAGCCATCTGGCTCTTGTTTTACCCATGGACTTGCCACCCAGTGGCACACACTTTTTAACTGAAGCGGGATGAGGAGGAGGGGTGTGGCCCCTTTGAGGATGACCCCTACAAGGAGGAAACTGGTATGAGAAGCTGGGTAATGGCAATGGACTGGGCACCTCTCTAGACTCTAACCTGATTACTTCACCGGGCCCTGCCATGGAGGGGGGGTGTGTCTTTTGTTACAGTGATGTGCAGGGTGGCAGATGTCCTTGACCTGCTGTTGCTATCTGTCAAAGTCAAGACCAGTGATTTGACGGAGGTGTTTTACTGGGGCAATCTCTGCGAAGTCCATTCTCCCCTTTAGTGAGGCCCTTACCGATGTTCTCCTGGGGACCTAGGCCAAGTCTTTCACATGGGCTCCCGAGCACAGAGTGATTTTTCCACCCCCGGAGACCCAGCTTTTCTCCAGTATTAGGGTGTCTTTCATAGATTCACATGCTTGAATAATTCCCCGTCGTCGAAGTTGGAGTCCCACGGTACATAAAATAGTAGTAAGAAAACATATATACATAAAGTACATATACATATGTAAATGTATAAATAAAAATATATACATTAAAATATATATAAAGATATAAGATTTTTCATAAAACTTCCAAGTACCATAGAACAGCATTGACTCATAGAAAGCATTAAGGGAGTGTACACTTTAGAGTCAAACGTTTTATTGTGCGGGAACACATCATGGTACACAGCCCAGCTGCCTACATCAACGTGCCGGCAGGGCGCAATCACATATTAATGACACAGCGTCTGGGCCTACATCCCGGAGGACGACTCCGCGTAGGCAAAGTAGACTTTAGAGCAGCCCGCCCATGCAATGACCGCTTTTATCAAGGAACAAACAAGCAAACAAAAGAAAGCCCCTCTCCCCCCACCCCCTTCCCCTCCAAAACAACCCCCCTCCCCCCTTTTCCCACCCCACCCCACCCCGCATCAGCTTCTTTCTGCACCACTCACACTCCAGGGTCCACTCATGCTACAAGGCAGAACTCAATTCACCGGCTTAGCCCCCTTAGGTTCTAAGGGGATGAGTTGCAGGATCTGCAAGTACTTCGGGCAAGTTACCTCCCTTAGGTCTTTGGATAGGAGCTGTAAGAACGGGGCCCAGAGCTTAGTATATTCAGAACCTTTCCCATCCATTCCCAGGGAGAGTCGTTCCAGAGCCAGGATGTGCCAGAGTCTTTGAAACCAGTCTCGGGGGTCAGGCACAGTCGGGGAGCCCCAATGTGCTAGGAGCACCTGCCTCGCAGCTAATAGCGCCAGCGCAATCTGCTTACCCTTCAGCGAGCGCAGGGGAAAGAACTTAGAATGGGGAAGCCCCAACAGCGTATGCTCCGGCTTCCGGGGAAATGTGATCTGAAACGCAGCACCCAACTCATCCAAAATTGTGGTCCAGTACCGCCCCAACTTAGATACGCCCTCCTGGAAACACCGACCCGTCAAGAAACAACAACACCGTTGACCTGTGTCACCACGTACAACCCTATCTCCAATACAGTGGCTAAAATCATTAAGAAAAATTGGAGAATCATCCACACAGGCAAACAAGACTGGGACCTGCTCCTCTTCGCTTATAAAAAATCGAACAGCCTACGGGATCAACTCATCTCTACACGGCCTAGAACCACGGAAACCACCATCAACCCTACACTACATCAAGAACCTCCCCAAAGTCACAGGTCACTACCCCTGTGGCGATTGCAGCATTTGCCATCTCACGACACATACCAAAACCCTCAATCTGCAAACGGGAAAAACATGGCACCAACGCAAGCACAAGAACTGCAATTCAACCAGCCTAGTGTACTTGATTGAGTGCCCATGCCAGCTCCGATACGTGGGGATGACAACGAGAAAAGTACGCACCAGAATCACTGAACACAGAAGTACGATTCGGTGCAAGAAGACTATCAGCAAACTTACAGACCACTTCCTTAGACTTGGACATACCACCAATGACCTCAGATGGACAGTCATCGAACAGATCCCTGTCCACCCTACAGACAACGGGAAGCAGCTACTGTCCAAAGAACAATGCTGGATCTACAGATTGTCAACCCACACGGAGGGACTGAATGATAATATTCAGTGGAACAGCCTCAGCAGATGAGGGCCCCCTTCTGTCAACACCTGACACATCATTTCCACTCTCCCAGTGCCATCTCACCAACAGCGTCCTTGCAGGGCCTGGGATAACCCTGCCCTGTTACATGTCCCAACACCAAACGTCCTCAGTGCGACTTACTGACTCTAACACCTAGGTTGTGACCAACTCACTCACAGTTCCTTCTCAAAATGCGCTAAACCATCACTCTGTGGGACGACACCAGATCCCGCCCTCTGATGCCCCCTGAACCTTACTCCACCCGGCCGGGCACTTAATCTCCACGGCCCGCCTGGACCCACTACACTGTGCCAGGGTATACACCCACACGAGACCATTATGACCCCGCGATGTCCCTTCCCTGAAGAGCACGTGAACTCCCCATGTGTAATCCCCCTGCACATTCTCATGAGCCCCCCACACAGTGGGTTCATCACCTCCACTCATGGCAGAGCCAATATGCAGCAATATCACTGCACATTAGCGTACGTTACCACCTTAGCCCCGCCTAGTTGCCGCTTTATACACAAATAGAGAGGGCGCCCCTCCATTATAGTGCACAGATGGAGCGCAACTCCCCTATATGGATTAGCACTCTTGTAGATGACCGCACATTTGCACGCGCATCTAAGCGATCTAGACATTCAACTGCGCCATGAAAATAAATAGAGAGAGCGCTACATACCCCTGCATGCGAGCCTTTCTTCTATTTCCTCTACTACAAGCATCTCCTCGAGACAACAGGAAGCTGAATATACACCTGCATGCGAGTCTTTCTTCTATTTCCTCTACTACAGGCATCTCCTCGAGGCAACAGGAAGCTGAACACACCCTGTTACACGTGCCCAGGCCAGAACACCTGACACAGCTAAGAAGCAACACCTGGCGCTTTCTACTGGTATTTACGCGTTATAATGGGGTGGGCCCTTAGAACTCCTAGACCTGGGTCAATAGATAAGTACAAAAAGGGAGTGGTCCGGGTTCGAGAATATTCAATTTACAGGTTATTCTGTATAACTCCATACAGACAAATGCCACACATTTATATTTCATTAATGTGACTCAACAATTCAAATGATAAAATATACAATGTTCAAATTTAAATTGCATTTATTTCTGCAATTGATTGTTTCTGTAATTTGATCGAGATATTGGATCTCATATGTTTCAACAATATTCAACGTAATTGTAAATTCATTACATTATAGGTGCTCTCAGTGAGAAGGAAAGGGGAGTGCAAGATGGTTGTGAGGGACTGGGTAAAGGTGGTGTGAAATTAGCAACATCACGTTATAATCAGAAACGCCTTTACAAAAACACAGTATTTTCAATGTTCCCAAATTACATCACTCATAGGCTAGGTACAATCATTTCTTTAAATCCTATGGTGTTTCATTTGGCTAATTTCACACCACCTTTACCCAGTCCCGGACCACTCCCTTTTTGTACTTTTCTACTGGTATTTAAGCGCTCTCTACACTGAAGCTCACTTCTCACGGAACCTCTGCCCGAACAACAGGTTCTTTGCGGGCCCAGTGACATCGCGCAGTAACCTGAACTCGACTTTGTTAACGGTACAGCCACCATTCATGCTGCCCCAGGCCGTGTCTGTGTGTGCATCCTTTTACCGTTACCTTGTTGGGTCCAGACTACCCCCTTCCCCCTTTTTCCTTTTCTTCCCTTAATTTAGAGTGCACATGGTCCTGGCCCCCGGCTGAGCTCCATGCTGAGTTGTTCGCTAAAATCAGGTGTAAGCAACTCCATTTTAATGTTTTTTATTCCTTCACCACTGTTTACGCCAACTCAGGTTAAGGTACTTAGGCCTAATTTCACATATAATTACGCATATTGTGAGACAGGCCACACTTTCACTGCCCGCCACTGACGCCAACACTATCGCCTTGTCCGTCGTCACCTCTAGGCACCCAGCGCGGCCTCACTGAATGCTTTTAGCCCGCTACAAGGAGCCTTGACTTAAATGTTATGTCTGTCCTTTTTTACCCCCCACAGGTACAACTCGAGAGGAAACACCTCTTGCACATAGCGTGTTCTTTACACACAGGGCACTGACAAACTCATACAAACCCCTGTAACACCCTACACATATAAGGTCCTGACGAAGGCCAGTAGAAGAAAAGGCCTGGCTGAAACTAGTTGACCGTTCATGACGTCGGAGGCCATAAGCCTACCGTGCACGTCCGAAAACCTTTGTTTTTATTGACTGCCTGGGGCCCACCATTAAAACAGTCTTTGGGACACTCAGGGCAGTATTTTAAACCTCACTCAGAGCACATTCACAGCACCCTCACGAACCAAAAAACCAGCTCCACAGTAATCTGGCGTCGAAGCACACCTGAGGTACACACGGTACCTCGGATGGGGCCCGATGATGAAGCATGCCACCAACTAGGTTGGTGGGTGAGGGCCTTCATAAAACCTAATGGTTTTCCTCCACCCGCAGACATACAAACAATTTAAACCAGAGCTAGTTCTCATTGATTGCTAACATATAAACTGGGGAAACTGACTAGCCTCTCTAGTTCTCCTCTCTCTTTTTGATTACAACACAGCAAGGAGGAATGAGGCTGGGTTAATGACAGGATGACGTCATCTGCGTACAGACTGATCTTATGAATATCAGCCCCAAATTTGATCCCGGCGATGTCAACGTTAGACCGGACGCGCTGAGCAAAAGGCTCCATATAGAGCGCAAAAAGCAACGGGGAGAGGGGACACCCCTGTCGCGTTCTCCTAGTAATGGGGAAAGGGGCAGATCTACAGCCATTTACGCGCCCCGCCGCCCTAGGAGCGGCGTAGAGGCACTGAACCCACCTCAGGAAATTATCCCCTATTCCGAACGTCCGCAGTGTAGCGAACAAGTAGTCCCAGTCGATTTGGTCAACGGCTTTGTCCGCGTCGATCGAGAGCAGTAAAGCCTGCGTACGCGACCGATGAACCATATCCATGAGGTGAAGCAACCGTTTAGTATTGTCCCCCCCTTGTCGAGTTGGGATAAATCCCGCCTAATCCGGCTCAATGATTCCGTCCATCAAGGGGCTAAGCCTTGCCGCTAGCACACCCGCAAACAGCTTGGCATCTATGTTGAGCAATGAGATCGGTCTATACGAACAGCACTCTTTAGGGTCTTTCCCGGGTTTAAGAATGACCGTGATCGCCGCCTCTGCCATGGACGGAGCCACCGCCCCCGTATCAAGAAAGGAATTAGAAAGGTGAGTCAGGAGGGGAGCCAGCTCCACACAGTAAGTTTTATAAAAGATAGTGGAAAAGCCATCCGGCCCAAGGGATTTGGCTACCTTCAATTTTGCAAAAGCCGAGATGACCTCCTCAATGCGGATTGCCTAGTCCAAAGCCTCTGCCGATTCCCGGATGAGGGGTGTGACCCCGCACAATGCGAGGTAGTCCGCCACTCCTTGAGAAGTCGCACCCTCCCTCTTGTATAAAGTTTGGTAGAATTGGCGAAATGTGTCCACAATGGCAGCATCAGTGGAGTGCTCAGTCGCCTGAGGATCCCTAATGGTCTGGATAGTAGTCAGCTGAGCGCGCGCCCTCAGCCTATGCGCAAGCATCCGCCCCCCTTGTCCTCGCAAAGATAAAACTTGTGGCATAAACGCAGTAAAGCATGGGCAGCCCTATCGAGGTCAAGGTGCTTCAGCATGCGTCTCTTTGTCTCTAACTCCCTCCATACCCTTGGAGCCCCAGTCCTCTTGTGCAGGCGGGAGTATGTCGCAGCAATCGCTATAAATTCGCCCCGTACCACCAATTTCAGAACCTCCCAAACCGACGCAAGGGCCATATCCCCAACTTCCTTTTTTCGGCAAGATAATGAGTGATAGTATCGCGGATTTTCTACCGAGTCTGAGTGGAACAATGGGTCACGGAGGCGCCAGCCAGCTGGTGGGGGCCTAGAGCCGCTAGAAGTAAGGACAACTGTTATAAGTGCATGGTCTGACAAGGATCGCGGCACTATATCTGCTGCTGACAACTGAGACAAGAAAGGGGATGTAGCCAGGAAATGATCTAAGCGCGCATAGGTCTTGTGAGCTGCCGAGTAGTAGGTGTAATCACGCTCCTGGGGGTGCTGAACGCGCCACACATCGTGCAACCCTCCCTCCAAGAGCCACTGCTCCGCCCCCTATGATAACGCTCCTGTCTGATAGGACCGCTGCTCAGATCTGTCAACATCACAATGTTCAGATCCCCACCCACCAGAATCAGGGCGTCTGGCGATGCTAGCACCAGTGAGAGAGCCGCTTGCAAAAAGGTCTCCTGCTCGACGTTTGGGGGATAAATGGACCCTATTGTGAAGTGCATCTCCCCCCATTGCACGCGCATGGCCAGGAATCGGCCTTTAATGTCTACCACCTGGGAGAGAATTTTACAATGTGCACGCGCACTAAAAAGAATAGACACCCCGTTCTCCTTATTCGGCCCGGAAGTCCACAGCTGGAGCGGGAAGCGCCTATCAGCCAATGCGTCGAACATCTTTTGAGAGAAGTTGGGTCCCTTGCAACAGCTACACACCCCCTTCTGCATTCTTCAGTAGGGATAGAATAGCAGCCCGTTTCACCGGGCTATAAAGGCCCCTAACATTGAGGCTCACTACCTTCAAATCCCTGGTCACTATGTCCATGAAAAAAGCAGACACCTAATGCACAACCTTATTCCACACCCCCTTTCATTCCGCCCTGCCCCAACTACCTCTGGACCTCTACCCAGTTCCCTCGCAAGCTGATGCGGAGCCCCCAAAAACAACCCGGAATACCCCCCCCCCCCCACATATGAGGAAAACCCCCCTAGAACACAGGAGTCAACATTCATAGAAGAGAGGAAAAAACGACAGTCTGTTAAACAGGCCCCAATAGCAGGGGGAACATGGCACCAACATCTCACCCTCCCAATTCCTGATACAGGACTCCTCCCCGACCCAGGACGTAAGGATGCCAGCCAAGTTCATCCGATAGATATCCGCCTCTGGCGCCAGCTACTGGCCCAGCAAGTGCCAAGCCATCGGGCCCGGGCGTGTCGGTGACCAGGGCCACGGAAGCAACCGTAGCTCCCCTCTCCAACAGGCTCGTCGACAAGTCAGGCCTTACAATGGAGGCAGGCCTACCAACGCGCTGTCATTCCTCGGAGCGTCTTTTCTGTCTATTAGGCGACCTGTCATTTCTAGGCGCGGGAGCGGCCTGCTCCAGTCCCAAGATTTCAAAAGCAGACTCCAGAGAACGGACCTGAACCAACTTGCCCTTGAATTTAAAAATTAGTCTGAACGGGTGGCCCCACGAGTAGGGAATCCCCTGTTCCCTCAGGTCATTCGTGATGGGCTTGAAGTCCCTGCTCTTGACGAGCGTGGAGGCTGCCAGATCCAGGAAAAGTGCAGGGTGTTGGTCACGAAATTGCAAGGGAGTTAGATCACGTGCTTTCCGGAGGATCCTCTCCTTGAGCTGAAAGTCGTGTACACACACCAAAATGTCAGGGGGGGGCCCTTGGCTCCCCGCGGAAGACCCACGCGATGAACACGGTCCAGTTGGATATCTTGGCGGTCCTCCTCAGCTAGGATCTGACGGAAGAGGGCACCAACATATTCACGCAGATCATCCCCTTCACCTTTCCACGGGACTGCTTGAATCCGAATGTTATTCCGCCGAGACCTATTCCCTAAGTCCTCTGCATGCGCCTGAAGATCCAGGTTCTGTTCCGTGAGGCGAATTACATCCTGCTGGAGTTGATGGGCATCCTCCGCCATTCCCAGATCGTGGTCTTCAAGAGTCGCCACCCGTTCCCCCACTGCCTCCACGTCACGCCTCCTCTCCCTCAGGTCGGATGCAAGCTGCGACCGCAGCTCTACAATGTCCTCTTTAATGGTGGAAAACAATTCCAGCATGAAGGCCTTGGTCACCGGCGCCTCGCTATCTTCAGCTCACGGCGACTGAGACACGGTCGGCGAAGTGGTCTGCCCCGGCACCTTCTGGGCCACATCTTTCATGGGCTTATCCTTTCGGTTTCTGGCCGTCGCCATCATGCACCCGGAGGCGCCCACGCCCCAGCCCTCAGATTCGCAGCTGTCTGAGCCGGAATAGGATCTGGATAGAGGACAATAGGCACTCGCCCACTGAAGAGTCGCCCTCACCGCCGGTCACTCAAGTGGGCTACTACTTGCGCCGCGTGGCTACCTGTGACCCCCCCGCTTCACCTTGGGTCCTCCAAGCTGTCCACCGCTCCGCTTGGCAGATCAGCCGCTCTCAATGCCACCCCTCGGTACGGTCTTCCGGCTATGTAATGGGTAGGTACCCCAATCTTGGCCGAGGTCTCTCTCTGGAGCTGGAGAGGCACGCTACCGCAAAGCCCCGTACTGGGTAGGCCCTGATCCACCGCCACATCCAGGAGGACGCCGCCACCTGCGCTCTTCAGCCCCTCTCCTAGTACCAGGACCGCAGGGGGCAGGCCGGCCACGTGTGTCCCAATCCACCGCTAGGCCCAACCAGCAGGGCCGGAGTTCCCAGAGCTGCACCCCCCTGCCGGTACACAGGTCGAAAACAGTCCAAGCCTCCCGGCTCCACTCTTCCCCCAGCCGGGTAGGGACCAGTATTCTGCAAGCTGATCAATGCGGGGGGAGGTGGGGAGGACGTGCCCCCATCCCCAGGGCTTGCTCCCAGCCTCCCGGGCAGTGGGTTGTTTGCAGTCAGCGAGGCCCCAGCCACCAGCTCGCAGGGCCCGCCTGGACGGCGCTCCCCGTAGCTCCCGCCTCCACTTGCACTTAGGGCCCTATGCGGCACTACGCGACCGGCACCACACCGCACCACAGGCCCCACCGCTGTCCGCCGGTCCACGGACCGAGTGCTTGGGTTCCCGGGGGGCCACCCACTCTCACCTCACCTCTGTCTCCAGGGCCAGGGTGGTCAGCAGACACAGCTCCAGTTGCCACAAATTGGCGCCGGGACCCACAAGCGCCGCACGCCGATCACTGCCACGTCCTCTGCTGCGGGTGTCCGGGCCTCTCCCGACACCGCAGCGCTGCTCAGTGTGAGTGCGTCTCCCTTCTCTCCACGCACCACGCACTGCTCCACGAGGCGTCTCTGCTTCCCCTGGCGCCGCAACCACCGCTCCTGACGCCGCGCCTCTCGGACAGCACCGGCGGCGACGAGCCTCCAACACTCCGCCTCAGCGTCAGCAGGCCCCCGCGCTCTGCTGCCACGAGGCCCGCCGGGACAGCCGTCCGCTAAGGCCTCACTCCGCTACCCCAGTCCACATCCGCTCGGCTCCGACCAAAAGGGCTTCGCCAGGTTCGGGTAAGCTTCTGGACTTAGGGCCGCACTGTTGTAGGCATGGATGGGCACACTACTGGGCGATGAAACAAAGCTAAAGATCTGGCAGCGCCGGAGGGACTGTAAAGCACGTCCTACTCCGCCGCCATCTTGGCCACGCCCCCCGGAGTGTACACTTTAGTAACATATCATTGTCATTATTTGGTCCATATTCCAGCCAATCAGCCTGTAGCACCCTCTAGAACCTTCTCCTCAGAAGCTCAGGCCCTCAGATTTTCTACCGCACGTCGTGTGAAGGGAGTCTCCCTGAGCTCTGCTCAGTTTTTTCTTCTTCAAATCTTCAAAATCTTCAACAATATGTCTTCTTCAAAAAAGTCTTTGTTCCGGCCGTGTGCTGCCTGTGGAAAACTTCGCCTTTTTTCTGAGGACCCTCGTAAGAAATGCATCTATTGCTTATATCCGGCTCATGAGGGGAGGAATTGCAAGTTGTGCAAGACTTTTTCAGCAAAGACTTTAAAGGATAGAGAGGCCCGTCTCCTTCTGTGGCTACAGAAGTTGAAGACTTCAGACAACCCTGTGTCTGACGTGGAGAGTGTGTCTTCCCACCATTCGAAGGCCTCTCTTAAACGTGGGTGTGAGACTGAGATTCCTTCTCCTTTTCTCAAAAAGAAGCTGTCTGTGGTTCAAAATCCAGTTTCCCCACGGAGTCTGCCAGTTTCCACGCCTACGGGACCTAGTTCTCTGGCGTCGCAGACTCCTGCTGTGCCTTTTTCCTCTAAAAAAGGTGCCAGCCTGTTGACGGGCTCGTCGACGCGCCCGACGACGACGACGAAAAAACCCGTCGATGCCATCTCCACATCGACGACGACCTGCTCTGTGTCGACGAAAACGACAACTTCTGCCTCGTCGACGACGGTTTTGGAGGTTCGACCAATCTCGTCGACGATAAAGATCACTTAGAAGAAGTCCACGTTGTCGACTGCTCCTCACAAACATGAAGGTCTCGTCGTCAGCAGGTACCTCATCATCGGCAGTCTCGTCGGCGGTATCCTTGCCGTCGACGTCGAGACATCGTGGACGCCAGCACACTCTTCTTCAACGCCAGCTCCATCGTCGTCGACAAAGACCTCGCCGACGTCATCGACGACGAGCTCGTCGACGGTGCATTTTTCTTTGGCGACTGCAACCACCTACACAGTGGCAACAGCTACGACCACTGTTTCTTCCTAGAAACGACAACCAGTACCACTGGTTCTGAGCCCTGTGCAGCATTCCGCAAGGCTGCCTGCTCAACTGTTTGTGTCCGCTGAGGAGGATGCCTTCAACGGATCGGATATAGATGACAACTTTCGGGCTGCAAATAGCCCGTCGGAACAGCATATAAAATGCTAAGACGATGATGATGATGATGATGATGATGATGATGATGATACTGATCAAGGAGTTCCTGTGGCTCAGTTGCCAATTTCATTGATATCAAACCTGCAATATATACTGGAGGACTATAATCGTCGTTTTCCACCCTCTACGCAGGCCTCTCCACCGCCAACATCGACTCCAGTGTCAGTTCCGGTTGCACCGGTACAGTCTCCAGTTCATCAGGACCCTGATGAGGATGATCATAATATGGACCAGGATGATGACACTGTTCTCACAGATTGGGACAATTATCAAGCTCATACTCCGTCCCCTCCTCCGAATTCCCTCTGGCATCTCTTCCAGTGGATATAGAAGGATTCCACCTCTTGATGGAAAGGGCAGCAAAACGTTCTCACTTACCTTTGGTCACCAGACAAGAGGATTGCTTCCTCTACGATTTCAAGAATCAACCTTTGAAACAAGTGCATGCCATACCAATAATACTTTATTTGGCAAGAAGGACTAAAACTTATGCAGCGCCCCAATTCAGTTCCGGCGGTACTGCCACGCCTCGACAAAAAATATAGAGCGCCTGACAATTCACCTGCCTGCCTCGTTTCCCAACCAAAGCCGGACTCTGTCATTACGCAGGCTGCACAAAAGAGGTCCCGTAATCCAGCTTCTCCATTAACATCCCCGCCTCACCAAGAGGGGCGACGACTGGATACCATAGGGAAAAGGTTTTCCGCCATGTCTGCGACTACAGTAAGGGTGGCAAATTCCTTGGCTATCCTTGGCCGGTATGACCGACATATGTGGTCAGAGATGTCTGCATTTCTTGACCTTATTCCTGAAACATTCAAGGTGGAAGCCCAGACGATCCTGCAGGAGGCTGAAAGAATTTCGTCCGAAATTATAGATTGCGCAATTGACATTTCCTCTATAGGATTCAGACAGCTGGCAGGAGCTGCAGTTTTGAGGAGGCAGGGATGATTGAAGGCCACATCCTTTCGACCTGAGGTTCAGGCCAGAATACTTGACCTTTTGATGGGAAATCCCTCTTCGGCAAGCATGTAGATGACGCCTTGGAGTCCATCAAGAAGGATATGGACACTGCCCGTGCCTGAGGATCTTTCCAATATCGGAAACGGCCTTTTCGTGGTGCACGTGGTCGAGGCTCCTCATCTTCCTTTCGTGGCTCTTCCTCTCAATACCACTCCTACAAGGACAACAGACAGCGTTACGCGAACCAAAATCAGACAAGACAAACTAATTCTAGACAGTACAGGAGAAAATCGACATACAGGGGAGGCAATCCCTCTAAGAAGCAATGACTTTTTAAAACCCAAGTCTCATCCTACAGCGAAGATTGGAGGTCGAATCTCTCTATTCTCCTTCAATTGGTCAAAAATAACGTCAGATCGTTGGGTCTTGGACGTAGTTTCAAAGGGCCTCTAACTAGAATTTGTCAAGTTTCCTGCCAACTGCCCTCCAAAAGATCCCCCTCCAGCACTTTTGAAGGAACTGTTTGCGCAAATTACGGTTATGATCCAAAAAGGAGCAGTCTAAGTGGTTCCCCTATCACAACAGGGGACAGGTTTTTATTCCCGATTTTTTTCTTATCAGAAAGAAATCAGGAGAGTGGCGCCCGATATTGGACCTAAGAGCACTCAAAAAGTGCATCAAGTCTCAGACCTTTCGCATGCTGACTCTGACAGAAATCTTACAGTTCCTAAATCTGAGCGAGTTTCTATCTACAATCGACCTCCAAGACGCATATTTTCATGTGCCAATACATCAGAGACACAGAAAATACCTTCGCTTCAAAGTAGGATCAAAACACTTTCAATTCAAGGTCTTACCTTTTGGTCTTCGTTCTGCTCCAAGAGAATTTACAAAGATCATCTCTCCGGTGGCAGCTTATCTACGCCTGCAAGGCATACAAATTTACCCCTACTGAGACGACTGCCTTATAAAGGCTCCAACCTTTCTCGCAGCAAGACAACACACTCAAACTTGCCTGTCAGTCTTCAAAAACTTAGGTCTTTCAATCAATCAATCACGAAAAATCGCAAGTACTTCCGGAACAGAAAAAAAGTTTTTCTGGGAGCATTGATACACAAAACTGGCAAAGGCATTTGTCTCAATAGAACGCCAAGTGCGCATCTCCAAATTGGTGGATCTTCTACAATCAAAAAGGTCGGTTTCAGTCCGAACATTGAAATCCTTTCTGGGCATGACCTCATCTTGCATTCCGTTGATCCCCAACTGCAGGTTGCATATGAGAGTAATTCAGGAAGAGTTAGACAAACAATGGCGACAGTTCTCAGGCACGTTCAACGACATAATCTCACTGACGCCTCAGATACAGGTAGCGTTGGACTGGTGGACTCACGTCCCATTGTCGCCACAGGCCGCTCTCTTCTAGAGACAGCTCCCACACTAACCCTTACCACAGACGCCTCCTTGGAGGATTGGGGCGCACACCTCCAGGGACTGTCCGTCAACGGCAAATGGACTGCGATCCAACGCAAGTGGCACATCAACCGTCTAGAGCTCTTGGCCATTTTTCTCGCTCTAAAGTCCTTCCGTCTCCTAGTGGAAGGAGAGTCAGTGTTAGTGCGTACAGACAACACCACCAGTATGCACTACATAAACAAGCAAGGAGGTGCGAGATCACGGCTGCTCTCCAAGCAGGCGCAGCAAATCTGGGAATGGGCAATAAATCATCGAGTCCAGTTGACTGCAGTTCACGTACCGGGCATCTCCAACGCCCTTGCAGACTCTCTCAGCAGAACTGCCACCGGCAACCACGAGTGGGAGCTACACCAACCAGCCCTAGAGTATGTCTTTTGCCTGTGGGGCTAGCCGGACCTGGATCTTTTTGCGACTCCACTCAATCCCAAATACCCACAAAGGGTTGAGCGGGAATGCCTTTTCGATCAATTGGTCGAGAACATTTGCATACGCTTTTCCGCCGATCCCTCTTCTGCCTCGCCTCCTGCACAAGATGAGATCACAGCCATGTCACATCCTGCTGATTGCGCCCAGGTGGCTGCGTCGACCATGGTTCACAGACCTCCTTCTCCTCTCTGTGCCAACCAATAACTCTTCGTCCACTGCCTCAACTTCTCACCATGAACCACGGACACATTTTCCATCCATACCCGGCATCTCTCCAGCTCACAGCTTGGAACCTGAGCACCTTGAGTCTGTTATGTTATGTTATGTTAAATGATTTCTATAGCGCACAGCTGCCCCAGCAAAGGGGCGTCCCGGCGCTGCGAGAGATCTAAAAGCACACACAACAGGGAAGGTCGTAACAGACGTCACAAACCAAGGACTACACTGAGGGGAAGAGGAAAGTTTTAATAGCTTTCCTGAAAGCAAGCTGGCCGTCCATACCTTGAATATGTACAGGCAGCGAATTCCATAGCTTGGCAGCCAGGTAGCGGAACGAGCGCCCTCCTGCACGGCAAAGTTTGACCCGAGGGACAGTCACCAAGTGTTGCCCCAACGAGCGCAACTTCCGAGGGGGGACATACGGGATCAAGAGGTCTCCCAGTAGCGCCGGGCTGGCACTTTTTCGGATCTTAAAGGATAGACATAATGCTTTAAAATGGATCCGCTTCTCCATCGGAAGCCAGTGTAACCCTCGAATAGTGGCCCCGACCGAACAGGAGTGAGGAAGACCCACCAGCATTCTGGCTGCAGAATTTTGAACCCCTTGCAGCCGAAGTGTATCTGCTTTATTTGCCCCTAAGAGCAGGGAACTAGCATAATCCAAGCGCGACAGTATGCTTGTCTGTACAATTAAATGTCATACTGATGGGTCAAAAAATTTCAAAAGCGGTTTAAGGCCTCGTAGCAGACCGACACAGGTAGCAGCAACCTTCTTTGTGTGGGTCTGGAAACTAATAGTAGAGTCCATCCAGACCCCAAGATTCTTTACCACAGTCTTGGGCATAGGCATAACTCCCAGGCGTGACGGCCACCAATGTTCATTCCACAGGGCAGCATTTTTTCCAACCAGCAGCACCTCAGGTTTGCTCGCATTTAATTGCAAGCAATTATTAGCCATCCATTCGGCTACCGCCGTCATCCAGTCTCTAATCTGGTGGCTGTTGTAGAGGGCCCCTCCGCTAAGGTGACAACAAGCTGCGTGTCAGCATATGAGACCCTAATGAGGTCCCACTGTTTAGCGACAGGAACTAGAGGCTGGACATAGAGATTAAACAGCAACGGGCTCAATGCTGAGCCCTGCGGAACCCCCTGCCCGATGGCCTGGGACTGAGAGAGGAACGGGGGGGCGGACACACGGAAAGATCTCTCTGTCAAGAAGATTCTGAACCACTCTAGGGCCAACCCAGTGACCCCCGCTGTCTCTAATCGATGGAGAAGAATGCCATGTGACACCGTATCAAAGGCAGCGCTGAGGTCTAACAAAAACAGCGCTGCACTTTGACCGGCATCAAGGATTGACCGGAGATGTTCAGTGGTAGCCAACAACGACGTTTCCGTGCTATGGCCCGATCTAAATCCATTCTGCGATGGATCCAGAATCTTATTGGAGCTCAGAAATTGGGATAAGGCATTATTAACATGGGTTTCGGCAATCTTAGCCACCCACGGGAGGAGAGATATAGGTCTGAAGTTCTCGGGTTTGGAAGGGTCTAGTGTGGGCTTCTTCATAATAGGTGACACTGTGGTTCTGAAATTCTGGACCCTACCGTTGTCCCGGTATCGAGGTCCAATACCCGTGTCCCGAAACATCAACGTACCATGACGAATTTGGTGTAGACGAACCGATAATGATTAGGACATCATTCCTATGCATTTGCGTCATGATCAAGGCATGCTAACACCCCTGAATCGTAGTTTCCGTCCCGACCCCTCAGACTCCATTTTGTAAACGGTATCCATCTTGTGTCTTGCCCTCATGATAAGTCAATTAAAGGTCGAGCTTGATCTAAAAGGACACGTCCACCTTCCCTGACTCCACCCTGACCTGTCCCAACTGACTCCCTTGCCTCCAGCCAAACCTGTTTGGGCAGCTCCTCGCCCAGTGGCCAAACACGATAGCATCAATGCACAACATACCACAAACCATTCACCGCATACAGATCATGTTTTCTACACACATACACACCTGTCCACGCTCCCTGTTTATGGCCAGTTTTATGACTAGGAGGTGCCTTCTTTTATTGGGGCTTCACCGATATCTGATGGGAGTTCCGGGCCTGGCTAGGTAATCTATCACGAATTGGACATCTAAAATACGGGCTTGCCTACATGACTTCGCTCTTTTGTATTATTGTAGAAATATGTATATAGCCATATCATAAACTCAAGAATTCTTGCTTGCAGCTATTATTCTTGTATATAAGGAGAAGGCTGGTTCTGTAAAAACGAACAGTCTCCTGAGAACACATGACCCGTGTTTGTCGTGCTTCTAGGACACCTGTTACTTGGTAGCTGCCAATAAAACTTGATCTCTGACTGCGACTAGAAGACTCCGTGTTTCTGTGGTCCGGAACAGGGAGAACTCAGAGGTCTTCGGGTGTTATCCCCTGGCACCAAACGGGTTCCTAAAAACCCGTTACCTCAGTTGGCGCCCAACTCGGGGCGGTATCAAGCGGCGACGGTCCAAGCCAGATGTTCGTGAGGAGCTTCGTGTGAAAATTCCAGATGACGGCCAGCCACTTCAGCGACCCCTGTATGTCGACGTGGTTCCGAAGGTCTTTGCTGCGAGGTTCCCCGCGTCCCGACGGCTACGAAGGACTGCTGCCCTGACTATCGCCTTGTTTTGGACCCAGTGATCCTTGGTAGAGCGAAACGATAGACGAGTCTTCTAGCGACGTCACCGATCTTCAAATACTTCAGTTAAGTATAAGTGGAGCGTCTCCCAGTCCTTAGTTTGTCCTTAGTTTTTGGTATCCTTGAGATACGCTTTGATTTGGTACTTGCAAGCCCCAAAGCCGAAGGACTTGTGTATTCACGTGAAATGTCGTAACAGATAATCCTTTGAAGTTTGAAGCTAGACTAGTGAGCAAAGATGCCTGGTCTTAGCAGACTTGGAAACTTGTTTTGTCTTGGTTATAGTAAGGACTCCCGATTAGAGGATTCCTGTCCGGTTCCTCCGATTGGAACTCCAACATATGAGCTCTATGTAAAGCACGGCGTAGGTCCTATCACATATAATGAAGTGTGGATAAAATACACCCGCAAGGATGGTGTTTTAAAATGGCCCCAATATGGTAGTTTTGACTCAGAAATATTAGATAACTTAGAGGTCAAATTATTCAAGAGAAAAGCCCGGCCGGCGATGTTTGACTCTTTCCGCTTATGGCGCAAAGAAGCCAAACAGAAAGAAATAAAATTAGCAAAAAAGAATAAAAGAGGTATGTCAATGGTGCAAGCTGCCGTTGCATACAGGGATAACGAGGAAGAGCAAGAAAGCGAACAAATACTTAGGAGCAAGAAACTAGCAGTAGATAAATGCTACCCGATGTTACCAAATAAGGGACAAGGTCAAGAGGAGAGATCCGAGAAAGATCAATTAATGTCCCACTTATTAAGCTCACCTCCACCGTATGCGTTAGACGCTACTACAACGCCAAAGCATTTTACTATACCGCGCCCCGGCGCACGAAACACAGCTCTTGCACACACGCCAGCTACTCTTCAGCTGGTTCCTACTTCTCCGGCGCAGCCTTCTCAAAGGCCGCCATCTTTGCTACCTACTCCATCTACTTCTACGACTTTGCCTACAGCTCCAGCTATTGTCTATGATACTACGTCTGCTACTACTTCAACTTCCTCTGCTATTGCCTCTACTTCTTCTTTGCCTCAGCCTGTTTTTTTCTGATGCATTTGCCCCTCCGCAAGGTTCTCCCTCTATTAGACAAAGAGTGACAGGTACCGTCACTGGTCTGCTTTCACCTTTCTTCGGGTCACCTAAAACGACCCCTAAAACAGAACATAGACAGTTACGTAGTCAACTGCCTGATTACGAGGAAAGAAAAGTGCTGAATGAACTAGCCCGTAAATGGATTACGGATACTGTTCGATATGATGTTCAGTCTGTTATGGAAGTTTTCCGTCAATGGAATGCACCCACTCAGAGATACGTATTCGAAGAAATGTGTGTATATCTGGGCGAAGATGTGAAGACAAATGATCCCAAATACACAATGAACGAACTATGGCGTATACGCTTTAAGTTCTATGAAGGTATGATTATAGGTGCAGATGTTGAGAAAGCGATAGAGTTATTGCTCTCTTATAGGAGTAAGGGAAACGTCTCTAGATCATGTCACGAAGACGATGCACCAGGCGGGAAAAGAGCGACACAGTACCCCATGAGAGAGGTTCCTCCGGTTTGGAGGGAAGGTGATGCGAATGCGAATCCACCGATTCTGCCTCATTTCCAGCGTGTATGGGTACATGTCCCCTGGAAAAGATCCGATGTCTTAGCACTCAAACAGACACTGCCTGATCCTCGTAAAAACCCGACTGGGTATTATAAGGAGTTATCGCAAACTGCAAGCTCATGTATAATGAATTTAGCGGATATAGACATGCTGTTTGGGAACGTTGTTCCACATCCTCTATGGAGCAAAATACGTCATACGAACCATGACCAAGAACTAGGTGACTCATGGGCGAACATTGCCGCTATAGATGCTAGACAAATTGGTGGTTCTAAACCTGAGCCGTTAATAGCTGAACTTCCCAGTAGAATTATCGCGTACATGAAAACGATAATGCCTGAAGTACGCGTAAACTGGGACAAGCTATCTGCGTGCAAGCAGAAGAAAGATGAGAATGTGTCTGACTTTTTCACAAGATTTGAGGAGACTTTCACCGATCATAGTGGTCAGGATATGGCTACCGAGGGTGGCCAAAGATTGTTTGTAGACAAATTTGTACATAATTTAATCCCTGAACTGTGTAATAAACTGAAAGATTCAGAGAGTGCTTGGGCTGTCTCTACGTCAGCTCAAATTTTAGCTACAGCCCAGTACTATGAAAATAGGCGCAAAGACGAGCTAGATAAAGTCGACAAAAAGACGAAAGATTTAAAAACTAAAGTTCTTCTCCAGCAAGCCTATCCGCCTCGCACGGCTAGTCAGCCCAATTATCAACCACAACAGCAGTATTCGAGAAACGCGCAAGGAAACGAGTTTTCCCATCAGCGTATTGCTTATGGCCCGAATCAATGTGCGTATTGCAAGGAAGAGGGTCACTTTAAAGGTAATTGTCCGGCTCTTGCGCGACGTTTGAGCGGTGCTTCAGGTGTAAGGGGAAGAGGTGTTCAACATGCCCCTAGAGGTAGGGGCCGTGGAAATTTCACGCAAAATACAACTTCTTTTCCGCCTCAGAATTCGATGAACAGCTTTGACCAACAGAATAATGCGTCGTCCAGGTCAGCTCAGTACTATGCTGACGACTATTACACCGAACACGAAAATGAGGGTAACGATTGCTAGGACAGCCATGGACAAAGAGAGGGAGTTGTTTCAGTTCCAGTAGATCAGAATGGACCTTATGTCAAGGTAATTACCTCAGGAGTGTCAGAGCCATTTCTGCTGGATACTGGTGCTACAAAAAATTCTATCATGCACTCGAAATATCCTGGCGCACCTTTGTCTGGCGAAATGAATGTTTCAGTAGGTTTCTCTGGCGCCCCTGTTAAAAACCCGATCTCCAGTCCTGTATCTCTTTCTATTGGCCCATGCGAATTAGAAGCACCCCTCATTCTTACAACAGGTTGCGGTGAAAATTTGTTAGGCTTGGATTTGCTAAAAAGGTTATATGCGACTTTGTACTGTTCCCCCTTGGGAGTACAACTTACTTTAGGTAAGAAAGTCATTTCTCCAATGTATTTGTCAAAGGACAATATTCCGACTGAATTGTCATCACTTCCTGATATACTCTGGGCAAACGGTTCTAATGATGTAGGTCGTTTGGAGATAGCACCGTATGTCATAACATTGAAAGCCAACGTTAGGTTGCCACGTATTCCCCAATACAAAATATCTAGCGAATGTGAAAAGGCGTTATTGACGATTGTTTATGACCTGATTGATAAGGACGTCATCGAAGAAACGACAGGAAATGTTTGTAACAGTCCAGTTCTGTCCGTCTTAAAGCATACTGATCCTTTATAACCGCCTGTGTATAGGTTCGTCATCGACCTCAGAGAAGTGAACAAGATAGTTATCCCACAGTTTCCAGTTGTCCCTGACATTACTGCTTTATTGACGATGGTTCCAGCTTCAGCAAATTGGTTCTCGGTGATTGACCTGAAGAACGCCTTCTTTAGCATCCCGATTGCTGAGGAGAGTAGAGATATTTTCGGATTCAATTTAGGAGGACGAAGTTTCCGCTTCAAGTGCGCTCCTCAAGGCTACTGCGAAAGCCCATCAATATTCAGTCAGGCCCTGAAAACACAACTAGACACGATTGTTCTACAGAATGGTTCAACTCTGATTCAGTACGTAGACGATCTGCTGATCGCTGCAGACACTGAAGAGATTTGCAAGAAAGCTACGTTATCATTATTACGTAACTTATGTGACATGAAGCACAAAGTCTCTCTCTCCAAACTACAATTTTGCCGACAAGAAGTAACCTACTTAGGTCACATCTTGTCGAAGGAGGGAAGGAGACTGACACCAGAAAGAATACAGGCAATTGCAGAACTGAGTGCCCCAAGGACACAGAGAGAGGTTCGAGCCTTCTTGGGCATTACATCGTACTGTAGACAATGAATACCGAATTTCTCACTACTAGCTAAACCCTTGCTGGCACTACTCTGCAAAGACACGCCAAATCCTATGCCTTGGTCTGAAGATTGCCAGACGAGTTTCCACGAGTTGCGTGATGCATTATGTTCGGCTCCTGTGTTGGGAAACCCCAACTACAGTAAGCCTTTTACATTATATGTCCATGAGAAGGAAGGTTGTGCATATCAGTTTTAACACAACATTTTGGGGATAGACAGCGCCCATGCGCGTATTTTTCGGCAACTCTAGACCCTGTGGCTAAAGCCCTACCAAGTTGTCTGAGGGCTACCGCCGCAGCAGCTGTCTGCATCCGACAATCCGCTGGATTAGTCATGAATAATACTCTGATCGTTATGGTTCCGCATGCAGTAGACATTTTACTAAACAGGACGAAGACACAACACCTTACTAGCGCTCGACTATCCAGTTACGAACTTACACTGCTAGCAAGTCACATCCACATAAAAAGGTGCGATACACGGAATCCCGCAACGTTATTACCCATTCCGACAGAAACAGACAAGATTGATAACCATGACTGCTGTTTTAGGACCGAAGAAGAGACAAAAGGGAGAGTAGACTTACAGGACACTCCCCTTCCTGAATGCAACGATACTTTATGGGTTGATGGTTCATGTTTCAAGCTGCCGAATGGTGATACGACTGCAGCATATGCCGTAACGACATTACACACCATTATAGAGACCGCGCGCATTTCCCATAATTCTGCACAAGCTGCAGAGCTAATTGCGCTTACCAGAGCATGTGTGTTAGCGAAAGGAAAGCGAGTGAATGTGTACACTGACAGCCAATACGCCTTTGGTGTGGCTCACAGTTTTGGGAGATTGTGGCGTGAACGTGGGTTTCTTACGTCACATGGTGCAAAGATACAACATGGTCAGTTAGTTAATGAACTCCTCGAGTCACTGACCTTGCCACTACAAGTTGCCATTGTAAAATGCAGTGCACACAAAAAGATTCAGGATGATGTTGGCCGCGGGAATGCATTTGCAGACGAGGTTGCGAAAGAGACTGCAAGGAACACAATGAGTCGGATGTATGTTGTAGGTCCCGCTAGATGGATTACTGATGTGGGAATGTGTGAGGACACCATTGAAAGCGTGAAATCTATACAAGCCGAGGCAACTGAGAAAGAGGTGAATGAATGGAGAGAAAGTAAGGGTAGGTTAGATGCGAATGGTTGTTGGGTCGAATTGTCAGAACACCAGCGATGGCTATTACCTAACGCCTATGTAGTAACAATGGCTCATAGATTTGCGCACATCAGTTCGAAAGGAATCTGTAAAGTATTGGCCCCAGTATGGCGAAACAGCAATATCCCGAAATATGCAGAGAATGTGGTCAGAAATTGTATGGTGTGTTTGAAGTACAATCCCGGTAGGGGAACCCCAACTCCAGCTGGTCATTTTGCGCCTCCAACGTATCCGTTCGAGGTTTTGCAGCTCGATTTCATTCACATGGAGAGATGCAACAATCTGAAGTATGTGCTCGTTGTTGTTTGCGCTTTCTCCAGGTGGGTGGAAGCGTACCCCCTTAAGGACAATACTGCCTTGTCAACTGCCAAAGCCCTTGTCAAAGAGTTCTTCCCGAGATTTGGCATGCCTAGAATCGTCTGGAGTGATAATGGAAGTGAATTCGTAGGACGCGTGATGAAGAGAGTGTGTGAGTGTTTAGGCATACAACAAAAGTTTCACTCTGCGAATCACCCCCAATCAGCTGGATTAGTAGAGTGCTACAATGGCACTTTAAAGCTCAAATTAGCCAAGATCCAAGCCTGTACAGGTCTTAAATGGCCTGACGCCTTGCCCCTAGCACTCTTGTCAACCAGAATGACAGTCCATTCCAGGTTAGGACTTAGCCCCCATGAGATAGTGTTTGGCCGCCCAGCCAACGTCTGGGGCGTGCCAAGGCCAAACAAACTCAGCGAAATAGAGCACCCCGTACTGCTTGACTATTTGTGCGAATTGACAACTAAATTGCGTGTTTTACACCAACAGGTTCACAGTTCCTCTCCGCCAGCCTCTGACGATCCAGGTCACTCCATCGCACCCGGGTCTTGGTGCGAATTTCCAGCGCACAAACAACGGCCAGCCGAGGTGGACCGGACCTTACCTGGTACTTCTTTCCACGAGATCAGCTGTTCGGGTGGAAGGCAAAAAGAACTGGGTGCACGGGACCCATTGTAAACGGGTCCCTCTGCCCCTTCCATACGACCGGTGGGTCAACGAAGGAATTGCCGACTCCGAGACAGAATCCATACCTCGCTTCATCCCTTTCAGCGATGCACGTTTAAAAGAAACTGGTACCGAAAAGGAGAGTGATCATATTTTACAAGGATTTCTGCCACCGTCAATGCAGTTGGACACTTCAGAACCTAAGACATTGTTTGAAGACCACACCGTACATGGGAAACAACAATATAATCTAAGGTCGAGACAAAGAGACTAATAAAAAACAAACTAATGTGATTTCCCTTCCCCCAAGAACTATTTTTGATTTTTCAGCTCTCTCACTCTCAGGAAACTTGCTCATTTTTGATTTTCGAACCGCCATCCGGTTCTGCTGCTAGGGTCGCGGTTGAAGTCTGGGGAGTGCAACTGGGGACGTTTAGGTCAACGGTTCTGGTTGGTCCAAGGGAGTTACCCCGGACTGAACAGAGCGCACTCCCTGGCAGAACCAACCTACCACCGCGGGCAGCAACTAGAGGATGGAGTTTCCTAGGGTAAAGAGACCTACCAGACTCACGAACATTGAAAGACAACTATGCACTGTACTGGCCAAAAGAAGGTTTTTGATAACATGTATTTTAATGTTGTGTAGCATAACAATGTTTTTGACTGGTTATACTCTATTCGTATTCCAAGTTACTTTTTCAAATGACACCCGGCCACAGCCTCCTCCTACAATCTCTCCACACTACTTTCACCCTCTACCTGAACACGAGTCTGCCAGAAGACTCAAATTTGTAAATAACTCATTCATTCAACTTCTACACCAACACCAGTCCATAATGAACACATCGAACTGTTGGATATGTGGACTCATGCCACACACAACGGATAAGGGTATCCCATACTTCATCCTGCCTTTCAGTTATTATGGTTCTCTGTGGGCTTTCCAGACAATGTTCCTATTCGCCCTAGAACCATACCCGACCCGTTCTACTGAGAGTGATTCCAGTAACAAGGCACTAGTAGCAGGGATAAGAAATATGAGTAGAGAGTTCGACACCTATCTTACGATTCCCAAAGATGAACTCACTCCGTACACTCGTTGGAACGTAACTAAATATGGGGTTTACCTGAGTAAGAGCCAGACAGCAAAGAAATCCCGCCCAGTTTGGATAGTACCCAACCGAGGTCACTTATGTTTACAAGGTATCGGCAGGGATCCCAAAGCACAATTAGGAAAGAGTATATGCACGGAAACCTATGTGTTCGCTTCCCGAACTTCCCCTATACTATTAGCAGCCAAAGGCACGTATTTCGTCTGCCATGACCAAGCTTACACCTGGTTGCCCCCTGACTTCTCAGGTACATGCTTTCTCTCGTTTCTGCTGCCTCCCACCTACACGGCCAGAGCAGATTACCATCGGACAAGGACAGGTAGAGGGGTCGTGAGTAAAGACGACACCGCGGGTCAGGAATTCGCTGACTTCGCAAAGGGTTTTCTGCCATTTTGGGGGCCTATGGTGAACAGCAGGAATATTCGCCAGTTATCGAGGATAGTTGAATCCGCATTGATTACAACGGCCGGAGCCCTTGGCAATTTGACGACCGAACTTCAGTCGATCGACTTATGACACTTCAGAACCGAATTACCCTAGATATCATACTCGCCGATCGTGGTGGTGTGTGTAGAGTGATCCAATCCAGTTGTTGCATTTTCATCCCTGATAACGCACCGACAGTGTACCAGGCCATCTCTAAGCTACACGAGATATCTGGTTCCCTTCACGTAGAAAAAGGGGACTGGTCCTTACTAGGGTGGTTCTGGGAACTGATCGCTACCTGGGGATGGAAAACACTGATCTTCATTGGGATGATCTTAGCACTTCTGTTTATGTTCTGCCTGTGTGTACAGTGCGCTCCTGCACTATGTGGCCTCTGTGCTACCTCATGTGTACGGAAGCCTGTGTCAAGGGACGAACTGAGCAACAGAATGATGCTACAACAGCATCTCCACGAATTCCTTCATACAGATTTAGACTCGGATTAACATGAATTATTGCCTTATATGAGGGCAAAAGGAGGGTCTGTGGTTCTGAAATTCTGGACCCTACCGTTGTCCCGGTATCGAGGTCCAATACCAGTGTCCCGAAACATCAACGTACCATGACGAATTTGGTGTCGACGAACCGATAATGATTAGGACATCATTCCTATGCATTTGCGTCATGATCAAGGCATGCTAACACCCCTGAATCGTAGTTTCCGTCCCGGCCCCTCAGACTCCATTTTGTAAACGGTATCCATCTTGTCTTGCCCTCATGATAAGTCAATTAAAGGTCGAGCTTGATCTAAAAGGACACGTCCACCTTCCCTGACTCCACCCTGACCTGTCCCAACTGACTCCCTTGCCTCCAGCCAAACCTGTTTGGGCAGCTCCTCGCCCAGTGGCCAAACACGATAGCATCAATGCACAACATACCACAAACCATTCACCGCATACAGATCATGTTTTCTACACACATACACACCTGTCCACGCTCCCTGTTTATGGCCAGTTTTATGACTAGGAGGTGCCTTCTTTTATTGGGGCTTCACCGATATCTGATGGGAGTTCCGGGCCTGGCTAGGTAATCTATCACAAATTGGACATCTAAAATACGGCCTTGCCTACATGACTTCGCTCTTTTGTATTATTGTAGAAATATGTATATAGCCATATCATAAACTCAAGAATTCTTGCTTGCAGCTATTATGCTTGTATATAAGGAGAAGGCTGGTTCTGTAAAAACAAACAGTCTCCTGAGAACACATGACCCGTGTTTGTCGTGCTTCTAGGACACCTGTTACTTGGTAGCTGCCAATAAAACTTGATCTCTGACTGCGACTAGAAGACTCCGTGTTTCTGTGGTCCGGAACAGGGAGAACTCAGAGGTCTTCGGGTGTTATCCCCTGGCACCAAACGGGTTCCTAAAAACCCGTTACCTCAACACCCAGGCCTGTTTCCATGAAACCGGAACAGTGGCAGTAGCAAAGGATGAGTTAAGTATTTGACAGAGCGGCTCATTTGACTATCGCACCTGACTGTAGGGAGGTCCTAGCTCATGCACAAGCACCTTCCACCATCAAGACTTGTAAATTAAAATAGAAGCGCTTTTGTATTTGGTGTGAATCAGTGAACATTGACCCTATGCTCGCTACCCCTGAGCAAATCCTACCTTTCTTCCTCCTCCTGGCGAGGTCAGGCCTTTCTCATTCCACTCTGAAGGTCTTCCTGGCTGCGATTTTTCGCTTCCGACACGATGGTTCCACATCTCTATTCTCTTCTCGGATCATTCGCCAGTTCTTTAAAGGATTATTCAGGATGTTTCCGCCCATCCGCCGTCCTCCACTGTCATGGCACCGGAATCTCGTATTGGCCCAGCTTCTCAAGCCTCCATTTGAACCAATCCACTCAGTGGATTTGAAATCCCTTACTTGGAAGGTTTCCCTCCTACTCGCTCTTACGTCATCTCGGCGAGTGAGTGACATACAAGCTTTTACCATTCAGCCCACTTTTCTACAGTTTTCAAAGGATGCTGTCATACTACGTACAAACCCAAAGTTTATACCAAAGGTTCCTTCAGACTTCTACCTTAATGAACCTGTGATACTTCAAACTTTCTTTTCTAACCCTCAGTCTCCTGCTGAGCTTACTCTTCATTCGCTTGACCTGAAGCGATGTCTCAAGTTCTATATCCAACGGACTGCGGCATTTCGAAAGTCAGACCAACTCTTCGTGGCATATGGGCGAATGCGCAAGGGACATCCGGTCACCAAGCAGACCATCACCCGCTGGATTTCTTCGGCCATTTCCTACTGCCATCAATGGGCTGGCAAGCCTCTTTCTGCTCCAGTGAGCGCACATTCGACGAGAGCAGTAGCGTCCTCTACTTCCCTGTTTGCTGGAGTGCCTTGGCATCAGATCTGCAGGGTCGCAACGTGGTCCAGCAGGCACACGTTCATGAGACTACTGTCTGGAGACAGCTACCGCTGCGGACTATGCTCTGTGTCAAGCGGTGCTACGAAATCTTTTCAAATAAAGATGAGCCTCTGTTGCTTCCCGCCTCCTGTCATAAAAGGTTTTTTCTTATACATATATATATGTATATGTGTTATTTCAATATATCGCTATATGATTGCATTTTCATGAGTTACCTTTTATGATACTTATGGTTATTGCTTACTGCTTTCTATTCTTATTCAAGCATGTGAATCTATGAAAGACACCCTAATACTGGAGAAGAACAAAAGTTACTGTAAACTGTGGTTCTCCAGTATTGGTGTCTTTGATAAATTCACATGCGACCCACCCTTCCTCCCCTCAGAGGCTCTCTTCTCCTCATGCACTCTATGGTCACCCTTGTACTACGAAAATCTGAGGGCCTGAGCTTCTGAGGAGAAGGTTCTAGAGGGTGCTACAGCCTGATTGGCTGGAATATGGACCAAATAATGACAATGATATTTTGCTAAAGTGTACACTCCCTTAATGCTTTCTATGAGTCAATGCTGTACTATGGTACTTGAAAGTTTTATGAAAAATCTTATATCTTTATATATATTTTAATGTATATATTTGTATTTAGACATCTACATATGTATATGTAATTTATGTATATATGTTTTCTTACCACTATTTTTTGTACTGTGGGACTCCCACAGTTCGACGACGGGGAATTATTCAAGCATGTGAATCTATGAAAGACACCAATACTGGAGAACCACAGTTTACGGGTAAGTAACTTTTGTTCTTCTCTCTCAGATTTCTACTCTGAGGGTCTGTTGGTGCAAGTCTCGACAGCCAAGGTCCGCCCAAGCACTCTCCTTACCACCCCGCTGGATAGGGAATCCATGAGGTTGGAGACCTTTGGGAAGCAGATCTTCTCTTCCACCAGCTTGTCATTGTGGTTGGTGAACACCACATGTCTCTTGGGCTGATATTCCCAGGCCTAGTAATTCGTTGTGCACCTACTGCCCGAAGAGGGCTGAGCCATTCTGAACCAGGTGTGGATTAATGGTGGGGATGCAGAGAAGTTCGCTGTTAAGTGTGGTCTAGACACCTAGGAGTCGTTTGGCAGGGCCATGGTCTCTAAGGTAGCGCTCCACCACTGCGTCTGATTAATGTCCGCTTGGTTTTCAGGGGATGTCCAATCATTTCTGATCGACTTGCCCTTTGACAGCTCCTAACTATTTGGCGACAAGGCGCTCAAGCACTTCATGGAAAGTTGGATCACCGCCATGTCCCTGGGTCTCTTATTGGGCACCCAGCAACAGCAACATTCCTTTCACTTTTTCAGTGGCCACGGTCGGAGTTTCCATTGGTTTCCGCAATATTAGTTTTACTCACCAGCCCAGTGAGCTTTTAAGTTCTTTTGTGACGGAGGCATGGATCCCATAAAGTACGTGGGGCCCAAACCAGGCTTACTGTCCAGTCCTCCGCTCCTTCAGCTGTCACAGCCTCCAAATCTCTTTATGAGACCTCAACACAGAGTATCCATTCTGCTGACAGGATCAGACATCACCTGCACCACCGGCAAGTGTTAACCTGCGACATGTGGGTGCTCCAAATTGTTCAGCTGGGTTTTGCCCTTTCATTTCTAGAACCCCCCACACTTGCCACCCTCTGGCTGAAAAGCACAATCTCTTTTTGCTCCTTCAGGAGGTGCAGGCTCTGTTGGCCAAAGGAGCCATCAAGATAGTTCCAGCAACTGAGTTAGGATGTGGTTGTTATTCCCACTATTTTCTGGTGCTGAGGCCTCCAACCTATTCTACGTCTTCACCCTCTAAACACCTTCATATGAAAGGGGAAGTTGAAGATGCTCACCTTGGCTCAGGTTCTATGTGCTCTGGATTCTAAGATTGGATGGTAATGTTGACAGCTCAGGGTGCTTTTTTCTTCATTCGCTTCATGCAGGCCCACAGACATTACTTGCGGTTCAGGGAAAGCCACAAGCATTTCCAGTTAATTGTCGCTTCATTGGTGAGTACAGAGTTGCACACTGACTTCACAGCTGTGCTAACTCCTGAACGGTGCGACCAAAGTTGATAATCCAAGGTATCAAACAACTTGTTCCATTAAGCTCGAAATTCTTGTAATAAGTTACAGTGTGCAGTTTTCACAAAGTTACCACTCTGTTGCCTTCAATCTCATGTCCTCAACAGTTACACAAGGCTCACCTGAGACGCACTTGGGAGAGATGTTATCTCCTTCCTACAGTGAGCCACGTGGATGTTGGCTCAAAAGGCGAGCTTCAAAGCTGAGGCCGCCTTTGAAGAGAACATTGGGAACACTTGGGAGAGGGGCAGCCCCATTGTTTAGGCAGACTAGCTGGCACCCTGAAAGGAGGAGGGAAACCTGTTATTAAACTGTGTAGCCCTCTAGGAAGCCACACCTCTTGGTTGGGCTAGGTTGCTCTGGCCAGAGATTGATGGGTTCTGCCATGTTGGGAGTGGGAAGAATGATTCATCTTGGGATAGCCAGAAGCCACACTTCACAGCAAGTGGCCATCAGGAGGTAGAGACCCTGGTTACCTTTTGGCTACCAACCACATCCTACCATGGGGGCACTTTCTGAGCATAAATAGAGCACCTCTGGCACCCAAAACTCAGATCCTACCTGGACTGGGAGGAGGACTGAAGAATAGGTACCCTGGTGCACCGTGGAACGGCAAAGAGAGGCTGCCCAGGCTTAGACTGCACCTGGTGGCTAGCAAAGAAGATGGGATATGTCTGCAGTGTCCTGCTTGTGTACACGACCTCTCCAGGTTTCAGCCAAAGCAAAAAAACTCCATGGGTCAGTTGGCTGATCTATTCACAGCATAGGGCCACGATATCTGAGAAGACTGCTGGGGCAAGTTGGTAGCCCAGAATCTTCAGACTGCGACCAACCGCCGCTGGGGCGCGCCGAGGCCCACGACCTGACATGCAAAGTTGCACAGGAGTTCGCTGAGTCCAGGAGAGTTGTCTGAGTGCAGCAAGGTCTCACTGAAGACGAGTTTTCGATCAGTGAAGACTTGGCTGTGACCGCGATACCAAGTGACTGGTAGCCCAGTGGTTACTGGACTTGTACCAGCACTAATAAGATTTTGAGGGACCTCAACCCTGTCACCACGACCACCTCACTCCCTTTGTGGACCTAAGAGTAGCAGCAGGAAGACCCCCGTTGACCGCAACGCATCCAAAGCATCGTTGAGCATCTTCAGCATACTTCATCCCTTGCATAAGGACCACTTCCTTAGGAATCCATTGGACTCGCCAAAAGTGCCTGCAACTTCCTGGGGACTACTTCACCTGCTGAGATAACGGTTTCTGAAGACCTTGCTGGTCCCCCTGACTCACTCACTGCTGGAGTTGGTTGTCTAAAGACACCCTTAGTGACTGCATTAAAAACTAGCCCAACTTTTTGGTGAAAAAGGTTTAAAGAGTCAAATTTGTTGAATTTGCCAGTGCTTGTTTGCGGTTGGGTGAAATGATTTGATTAACTTTACCATGTAAATACTGTATCTCCAGAATCCTCAGGTGGATCTTTTTCTTTGCTGTGTCTAAAAATACATAAAACTACAGCCTATTTTTATACATTTGTGACAGATCTCTTGTGTCTCGTTGATTAAGTCTTAAATTGTTTTGGTGCTGTTTAAATGCTTTACACTTGTTCCTTTGTGTAAGCCTTGCTGCTCAGAGCCGCAGCTATCCATACCTATTCAAAGCTGTCTGTACCTGTATGGCCATCCTCAAAGAGTCTTGCCTACCCGCTACACAGCCTGCTCTCGGTGAAAGTGGAAGATGTTTATTTAATGCTGCCTACCATAACACATTGACCCACTAAACCAAACAGTGCAAAACATTGTTTGCTACTTGTTTCATTTAGTAGCTCGGGTCTGGCTTACACATCAATTCATTTACATATGGCTACCATTTCAGCTTTACCTACAAAACAGGAAACTCTTGTCGTTTTTTAGTGTTCCAGGTCATTAAAGCCTTTATGGAGGACTGAAAAGGATTCATGACTAAAAATGATTTATCACCCCCCCAGATACCCATGACTGCTGTCTGGAATGTAAACATAGCTTCAACATGACTCATGTGCCTCTCATTAGCCCCTCTTCACTCTTGCTCTCTCCAGTTTCTATCTTGGAAAGATTTTTTTTAGTTGCAATCTCTTCCCTCAGGCATATAAGTGAGAGCTAAGTTCTCATTTAGAAGAACCTTTTTTCCAGGTTCACAAGGACAAAGTAGACCTCAGAACTAACCCAAAGTTTCTGCCCAGTGTGATTTCTCCTTTACACCTCAACCAGACAATTGAGCTCCCAGTGTTTTTCCCAAACCCGAACTCTGTAGCAGAGAGGTCTCTGTGCATTGGTTATTAAAAGGGACCTCTTGTACTACATATTCTGATAGGGAAATGTGCAGATTCCTTAACTTGGAATATTCCTCAGGCGTCAGACTGGATCTGGAGGTTTTTGAGCAGCACCCCAATGCACTTATAGGTGGCGTTGTTCGGGATTATGTTGTTCTTGCTAAAAATGACATGCGCTGTACCTATATAGGCGCAATCCCAGCATGCTGACATCAGTTCATTCCTTTCCGCGCCAGATAGCACTGATCAAGTCTGAGCTACCCTCAATCATTTTTTTATTTCCTTTTTCTGTTTGCACGTTTTGGGGAGACTTTTCATCCTTGTGTGAACGGATGTTTCCTAAGAATCCGTTTGTTGTTAAACATATGGTAGATGTCTATGACACAGCCACATTTAGTATATTGTGTTTATGGTGCTTGGGTAGGGATCACATGTGAGAAGTTGGCCTGATACATGCTGTCCACTAATTAAAGTGGGCAGCTTGTACCAGTCCAAACAACCCTTATGGTGATTTTAAGAGGTAAAAGATAAGCTTAGAAAGCTATCCATGTCGTAGTTGTGGAGACCAGCCTTTAGGCTTAGTCTTGAAGGAATGTTAAGCAGCTAGTTTGACCAGAATGCAACCTTATAATATTGATTAAATGAAAGGAGAACCACACAGTAGTTATAAAAATGTGCATTTATTAATATAACACTCTAAAAGTTTGACGCAGTATCTTCTACACGAAGATACTCCAATAGCACACAATACTGTAGCAGAAACAATCATAAGTAGCACTAATACACAGTTTGCTCCAGAGTGAGACCAATCCATATACTAAAATAGTGGTATAAGAACCACAACTCGAGTCAAGACAGTGTCTAGAGGATGTAGAATCACTGCAACCCCAAGGAAACACCCAGGGTAAGTAAGTAGGGACCACACGGAGGACGAGTACAGCGTGGGAACACGACCGCGTGCGCTGTACACTTCTATGGGGGAGTCGCAGTTGCAAAGTTGAAGAACCCTTCTGAGTGGACTTCGAAGAAATCCCATGGAACTTAGGAGGTTGAAGAGCCCGTGGATACCCTAGTACCAGAGTTACCTATTGCAGGGAAGCCGGGTGCATAGGTCTAAAGTGGCGTCTGAAACTGCTGTCAATCTCTATGGAGTACTTCGAAGAAGAGTCACTGCTGGGAAGAAGATAAGTGTCTGTTGAAGTCTAAAGGTGGATTCTTGTTAAAGAGTACCTGCAAGCAGAGGGGACAGGGTCTGGGTCACTCAGGAGTGAGTAGAGGCTAGGTAGACGGATGCCCACCGATGTCCGGTGCATTGAGGAGGTTCTTCACTCTGCAGCCACCGTGACCAGGAGACATCAAGAATGACCAGAAGTCAAATACCAGCTGTCCCATGAAGGATGTTGAGTACTGAGGGGTCGGTGTGTGGCTGGAGCACCAACAAGCCTTGGCAACGGCAACTCATGCAGAAGGTAAAAGAAGGTTACGGTTTGGACCAGCAAGGTCCAGGAGACTGGGCAAACACACAGGAGTAGTCAGGGCAGGCTTGGAGCAACCAAGGGAGCCCGAAAAAAGCAAAGATGACCCTCAAGAGGACCCACAGGCCGGAGGTACAGGAGTCAGGAGGGGACCTCGAGCAGTTTCACAAAGCAACAGCCCAATGAGCACTCAGTGCGAGGAAGCCAAAGTTCTTTGGTGGAAATGGTGCCAGGGGTTGGGGCTACTCGGAGCCCAGTGCACTTGTTTTGGGAACGCCAACAAGCATATTCACTTGCAAAAGTACGCAGTGCACAGGGAAACAGGTATTGCAGCCCCCAGTGAGAGGGCAGCTTGGACCTCGGGGGACTTGGAAACCCACCTCCTGTGTTGCTGGAGCCTTCGAAGTCCGTAGGAGCTCAGGAGCAGCAGACCAGTCAATCGCGATATGGCGCCTGCGGATGTAGGGGAGTGACTCCTTCTCTCCCAAGGAAGGTATCTTCAGCTGTCCTTGATGCTCCACAGGTCCTGCAAGGAGCCTGTGTGGTGCACTGGCACAGACAATGCTTTGGACGGTGTGGGAGATGAAGTCAGGCCCAGACGAAGTCCAGTGAAGTCCAGAGTGTCCAGACGTTCGAAGTTCAGTGGTTTCTGGTGCAGAATCGTGTCCAGGTCAAATCTAGGGTCCTACAACCAGGTAAGCCATTTTGTACCCACCGGAGAGGGTTGGACAGATTCAGGGGACCCTCCCAGGGGAGGGTCTGGACAGTGGGGAGGTTACTCCCATGTCCTTTGTCCAGTTTCATGCCAGACCACTAGCCTACGGCTCCAAGAACTGGTTTGAACTTGACTATGCACAGGGACAGCAAATGTGCCTCTCATGCAGACTTTCGGTCGCTGGTAAGCGCACCCACCCAGTCCTAATACACTAAATCCTGTCTGGGAGGTGGTCACACCTGCCTGTGACAGGATGCCTCTTGTTCTGCCTTTCCCTGCTCATGCTTGGCTCAGCAGCAGGAGGGCAGAAATGTGTCTCTGGTCGGCAGTAACCGTTTTGGGCTACCCAGGACTAGAAGGCTGGTATTGGGAACATCAGGGACCTCACAAAGCTCGTTCCTGAGGGGTGGAATCATACCTCCCACACCGGTTACCGGTATGGGTTTGGGTGTATGATTCCACAATTCTTACATCAAACACGATAGGGTTACCTACAGCCGTTTTAGAGTTGGTCATCACGTGGTTACATAATGCCACTCTATATGTCCTAAATGGCAGCAGCTCTAACAACCCGGGAGAATGGACTCTGTAGACTGCAGGGGTGTCCTGCTCATGCAGTGGCACCTTCTCACTTAGAACCAAGCACCCTTCTTTCGTTATTGTCAAGGCCTGCTATAGGGTGCCTTAGATTTCAAGTGTAGTGACCCTTCGATAGAGTAAACCTATGTTCGAGGCATGTGGGCTGCTAAATTCATATCTATTGCATAGATCGCCGCCTAGTGTTGGGTTCGGATGATTGCACATTGTTGTCCTGGAAGAGTCTTCGAAGTATCACGAGATAGGTGGCTCCTCCCCTGGACTACAGTGCGCATGGGCATCAACTCTATCCCCAGATTGTTTTTTTCCGCCATTGGGTTCGGATGTGATTTCTACGTCTCCTGTCGGAATCGATAAAAAACAGTTCTCTGAAGGCCAAAAAGCTTTCTAACCTCGTCGGTATTGTTGGCGTTCGGTTCTCGTGTATACTCCAACTCTTCGAGTCGGTTTTCTGGGGAGTTGTGTGACTCTTCGGTCATCGAGGCCCTTTGACGCAGCAAGACCCCGACGAAACTACAATGGAACGAAGTCCGTTCAAAAAGTGTCCCGTGTGCGGTTCGAAGTACCCACACATCGACGTGCATCCTGTATGCAACAAGTGCCTGTCGCCGGACCACAACGAGGCCGACTGTATGGCCTGTTCGAAGTTCAGGTCGAAGAAGACGCTCAAGATTCGACGCGTGGCGCGCCTTGAGGCCCAGCGATCGGCACCGGCCCCGGTGGACATCTTCAACGACCCCGAAGCAGCCGAGCAAGAGCTTCAGCTTCAGATCTCGCCTCCATCGGCGGAGGTCGAGGCCGACTACGGAGAGGCCGTGGAGAGCCTGGACCTAGACGAATACGTCGAGGAGGTAGGGGACGACGAGGAAGTTTATGGGGCCGCGGAAGATAGCTCAGAGGAAGAGCTATGCCCCGTCTGTACCATAACTAAGGCTCAGGTCACGGGATCGCCACTCGGCCTTACCCAAGACCCTCCACCTAAGTCCTCGGCCCCGCCTTCTGGCCCGGCTACAGACATTTCAGCAGAGCCTCCGTTACAGAAAACGAAACCGAAACCATCGGCTTCGACTTCTTCTAAGATGGCCGACACGCCATCGAAACTGAAGACGGCAGAGACGGCTTCAAACCCGTCGTCTACGGAGGCTTCGAAGCCGAAAAAGGCAGTCGACCACGAAAAGGCACCCAAAGGGGCCAAGGAGGCCGGCTCCAAGAAAGTCGTCGAGCATGTGTCGAGTAAGGTGGTGGAGTCGACGTCAAAAAAGAAGACTGTCGAGACACCTTCACCCAAGACTGCCGTGCCGAACTCTGAGACCACGACGCAAAGGGGAAAAACTGCCGATCCGAAGCCGGCGGCGTCCACGCCTAAGGCCAAGACAGGGGACCGGACCCTTGCTGTCCAGGGTGCGTCCGCGCACAAACAGAAGTCGTCAACGCTCGGATCCTCACCTGGTGGTGGATCGAAGGCCTCGGTCGGATCGACGAAGCCGTCCGCTTCTTTTACTAAGCAGGTCGCGGACTCCCTGAAGAGGATACGGGACAAGGCTTCGGAACCGAAAACGTCCTCGGTACCAACGGCGGATGTCCCGCTGAAGAAGACCTCGACGCCAATCCTCTATACTCTGCCGCCGAAGGTAGCGCCGAAGGCTTTCGCACCTCGTACGGTGCCCGATGCCTCAGAGGGGTTGCAGCAGACTCAGCGTACTGGCAGCTCTGCTCGACCACTTTCGCAGAACGACTATTCGGAGCATTTTATCAACGCCGACACGGGCAAGTTACTGCTCTACAAGAGGAAAATTACATCCCAGCCAGTGGACTCCTATGTAATCCCTCTAAAAAAGAAGAGGCCTGCACCAGATACTCCAGAGCTTGTGGAACCCATTCCTCAACAGCCTAGGAGGAGTCCGACACCTTCACCCACCTACTCAGATGGGGATGGAAATGAACAGAATGATGAGTATAACTTCCCTGCCAATAATGACCCTGATGAATAGCAGGACTCATGGATAGACACTGGTGACCAGGGTGACCAACAGGTGGTTAGTGACCCACAGCTTTATGGAATAAAGACTTCTCCTACTGAAGACTCGGCGGCATTTAATGCCTTAATTGAACGGGCGGCTGCAAATCACAAGGTGGAGATGCATGCCGACCCTGTGGAGGTTGACTTTTTGTTTGATACATTCTCTGCATCAGAAAAGACTGTCAAAACACTGCCAATGCTTAAAGGGGTTCTCAAACATGCCAATTACATTTTCAAGGAACCCACCAGGGCTCGGGTGGTCAACCCGCGTATAGAGAAGAAATACAGACCGGCACCTGGGGACCCTGCTTATATACGAGGCCTGTTGCCTCTGGACTCTTTGGTCGTTTCCAATGCCCGCAAGAGGGCGAATTCACAGACAACGGGTGAAGCTCCTCCCCCGGACAAAGAGTCAAAAGTGCTGGAGGCAGGGGGCAAAAGGGTGGCAGCACAGGCTGCAAACATATGGCGCATATCCAATACACAAGCCCTGTTGGCTAGGTATGATAGGGCGCATTATGACACCTTGGAACAGCTTTTGCAACACCTTCAAAGAAGGAGCTGAAATGTTGATCCAAGAGGGCAAGCTCATTTCTAATGCTGCGATTAAATGTGCGCTTGATGTTGCAGATACAGCAGCAAGGGCGGTGAACACTAGTGTTATGTTGAGGCGTCAGGCTTGGCTCCGCATCTCAGGGTTCAAGCCCGAGATCCAAACAACTATCCTCAACCAACCCGTCAATCCAGACAGACTGTTTGGCCCGGAGGTTGACACCACCCTTGAGAAGATTAAAAAAGACACTGAGACGGCTAAGTCCATGGGTGCACTTCAGTCTCAGCAATACAGGGGCAACACTTTTCGTCGCTCAAGTGCAAGGGGTGTTGCCAGAGGACACTTGGCACAGCAGACAAGTTTCCATAAAGGAGGCGCCCAGGCCTCTTACCTCAAACAGAATAGAGGTGGTTACAGAGGAAACAGCGCCAAGGGCAGAGGCAGAGGCAACAATACTTCCCGTTCCTCTGCTGCCAACAAACAGTGACTCCCTGTCACTGCCCCCCGACCATCCATCACCTGTCGGGGGCAGACTCCAACAGTTCCTGCCAGTCTGGAAAAACATCACCACAGACAGGTGGGTAAGGGAGCTTATCCAGTTCGGGTATTGTTTGGAGTTAACGTCCACTCCCCCCAACATACCCCCAAGACAACGTCCTATGTCAGCAGAGCACTTGCACTTGTTGCAGCAGGAGGTTCTCGTAATGCTGCAAAAAGGAGCAATAGAGCTCGTGCCAGTGGAGGAGGAAGGCACAGGAGTTTATTCCCTGTACTTCTTAATACCAAAGAAGGACGGCTCACTCAGACCCATTCTAGACCTACGCCCCCACAATCTATACATACTCTCGGAACATTTTCACATGTTAACGCTACAACAGGTTCTTCCACTTTTGAACCAGGGAGACTTCCTCGCAACCTTGGACCTCAAGGATGCTTATTTTCACATACCACTCCACCCATCCCACAGAAAGTACCTCAGGTTTACCATACAGAACAGGCATTACCAGTTCAAGGTCCTACCCTTCGGAGTGACCAATGCCCCCAGAGTGTTCACGAAGTGTCTGGCGACCGTGGCGGCGCACCTCAGGAGACAGAACATACATGTCTACCCTTACCTGGACGACTGGCTCGTTCAAGCCAAGTCGGAACAACAGTGCGCCGCGGACATGTCCCACACTATTCACCTCCTTCACAGTCTGGGGTTCTCCTTAAACTATCCGAAGTCGCACCTCCAACCTGCCCACGTGCGGCAGTATCTGGGCGCGACCATCAATACTCTGGCTGCCACAGCACAGCCAAACCCGGCGAGGATCGACAACATCCAGTCGCTAATCCAGAGGTTCAGACCCCAACACTCACTCCCAGCGAGAGTGTTCATGCAGTTGATAGGCATGATGGCCTCCTGCATCTTCATAGTCCCGCACGCGAGACTGCATATGCGTCCGCTCCAGGAATGTCTAGCACATCAGTGGACGCAGGCTCATGGACAGTTGAAAGACCTAGTGTTGGTCACCGGTCGGGCATACAACTCTCTGCATTGGTGGACTCCACACAACCTTTGCAAGGGCCGACCGTTCCAAGAGCCTGTACCACAGATCATCCTCACGACGGACGCCTCTCTCCAGGGTTGGGGGGCTCATGTGCTCCACTACACGGTGCAGGGACTATGGACAACACAGCAAAGGAAGATGCACATCAACTGCCTGGAGTTGATGGCGATCTTTATGGCGTTAAAGTCCTTCAAAGTACATTCGTGCAACAAGGTCGTGCTGATCCTAACGGATAACATGACGGCCATGTACTACATCCAGAAGCAGGGGGGTACGCACTCTCCACAGCTGTCTCATCTGGCTCAGAGCATGTGGAAGTGGGCCATTCAGAGGAACATCTTCCTCATGGCGGAACACCTTCCGGGCAAGGACAACCAGATGGCGGATCTGCTCAGCAGGTACAGCCATCAAATGCACGAGTGGGAGATACATCCATCTGTACTCCGCCCGTACTTCCAGCAGTGGGGTCATCCGGAGATAGACCCGTTTGCCACAAGGGAAAACGCAAAATGGCAAAGCTTTGCCGCCAGGTTCCCTCACCCACAGTCGCAAGGCAATGGGATATGGATGAACTGGTCAGGCAGATTTGCGTACGCTTTTCCCCCAGCACCTCTCATTCCGCTGGTGGCAAGAAAGCTAAAGCAACACTCGATGACGCTCATCCTGGTTGCTCCAACGTGGGCACGCCAACCATGGTACACCACGTTTCTAGAACTCTCCGTGGTACCGCATCAAAGGCTGCACCTCACACCCAGGCTCTTGACGCAGAACCATGGCGACATTCAGCATCCAGACCCGCAACAGCTCAATCTGGCGATCTGGCTCCTGAAGTCCTAGAGTTTGGCTACCTTAATCTGCCTCCTGAATGTATGGACATCATCAGAGAGGCAAGAAAACCCACTACCCGAGCTTGCTATGCAGCGAAATGGAAGCGTTTTGTCATCTACTGTACAGAGCATGGCATAAATCCGCTAGATGCATCCATTCCAAACATCATTTGCTACTTGTTACATCTTTACAAATGCAATCTAGCGTACGCTTCCATTCGAATACACTTGTCAGCCATAGAGCTTATCTTCAGAACAGGCAGCACCTCTCTGTTTTCAGGGTGCCTGCCATTAAAGCTTTTCTAGAAGGGCTGAAGCGGGTCATTCCTCCCAGAACCCCACCCGCTCCAATTTGGAATCTCAACGTGGTCCTCACTAGGTTGATGGGTCCACCCTTTGAGCCTCTACATTCATGTGAGATTCAATTCCTGACATGGAAAGTGGCTTTCCTCATTGCCATCACGTGTTAGTGAGCTACAGGCGCTCACGATACAAGAGCCATTTATTCAGGTTCATTCCAACAGGGTGGTGCTCCGCACTAACCCCAAGTTCCTTCCAAAGGTGGTGTCACAATTTCACGTCAATCAGTCAATTGAACTGCCCGCATTCTTTCCAAATCCAGAGACAGTAGCGGAAAGAATGCTCCATACCTTGGACGTTAAAAGGGCGTTGATGTACTATATTGACAGAACACAACCATTTAGAAAAACACAACAACTATTCGTTGCCTTTTCCGCTCAGCACAAGGGCAACCCCATTTCCAAAGCGGGAATAGCCAGGTGGATCGTTAAATGTATTCAGATTTGCTATCAGAAAGCTAAACGCACTTTATCGATCCCACCCAGAGCACACTCCACACGCAAGTTAGGAGCCTCCATGGCATTCCTGGGAAACATTCCTTTAGAAGACATTTGCAGAGCAGCCACGTGGTCCACACCACACACGTTTACCAAACATTACTGCGTAGACGTGCATTACAAACAGCAGGCAGCTGTAGAACAAGCTGTTCTCAAGACTCTATTTCAGACTTCTGCAGCTGGCACGGGCGGCCGCCGTTAATGGAGGGAGTGCTATATATTCTATGCAATAGATATGAATTTAGCAGCCCACATGCCTCGAACTGAATATGCTACTTACCAGTATGCATCTGTTCTTGGCATGTAGGGCTGCTAACATTCATATCGCCCACCCTCCTCCCCGGCGCCTGTAGCAGCTGCAGATTGCTTCTTGCATTCAATCATTAGCATGGACATCTTTAACACTGTCATACTCCATCTTTGCCGCAATGGCTAAAAACAATCTGGGGATGGAGTCGATGCCCATGCGCACTGTAGTCCAGGGGAGGAGCCACCTATCTCGTGATACTTCGAAGACTCTTCCAGGACAACAATGTGCAATCATCCGGACCCAACACTAGGCGGCGATCTATGCAATAGATATGAATGTTAGCAGCCCTACATGCCAAGAACAGATGCATACTGGTAAGTAGCATATTCAATCTTAAGTAAGTGGTTCAAGCACCAACTTACATAGGTTGCAATTGCAGGCCTGTAGATCCATTTTGCATGGCCTTTCATGGGTGGCATAATACTTGCTTCAGTCCATGGGAGGCCTCTGGGGTACCTATACCCTGCGTACATGGGTACCATATACAAGGGTACCCAGTATCCAATCTGGAGTGTACCTAAGTACATGACATAACAGTTTAGGGAGAAAGTTGATAGACTGCCATTCTGATCAGCAGGATCCCAGTCAGACTAGTCTAAAACAGTGTAACATGAAGCAAAAAGTGGGGGTAACCATAAGAAGCAGATCCTACTTTCCTACACCACATCTTCAAGTCCTGTGAGTACTGCTGTGCCATGCATCCGAAGGCGCTAAGGGGTGATCTCCCTAGCTCCTCACCACTGGACGGCTGACGACTCGGCGACACTCAAGATCCTGATGGCGCAAAAGGTCACAGGACCGTTCTCTGAGCCGCACCCGGCGACGTTTTCAAACTTGAAGTCGGCCAGTAAGTTCTGCAAGAAAAAGAAGTCGAAGAGGATTTTGACTGTGTCACACCTGTCGGTTGACGAGGCGCAGGTGCGTCAGCACTCCAGGCTTTGCGCTTCTGCGAAGCCTGAGTCAGGGTCCGATCCGCGCTTCTTGGACTTTTCTAGAGCTTGAGCAACTCTCACCCAGCATATGGAATTTTATGAGGCCATGCACCTGCTCGGGAGGGGCCCCCACTGAAGTCTTGCCAGCGGATTCGCCCATGGCGACAACCATGCCAGATAGATTCCTTGTTGGATCTGTAGAGATTGAGACAGTCCTTGTTGCCTGCTCCAGTGCCAACTCTGTTGATGCCCCATGGCTATGCCAACCCTGAAGTCATTTGTGACTCAGCTGCATCCCCCAAGCACTTTTAGTTTGGCCTACGACCATCATGGGCATTCAGTGGGCCCAAGGATGGGCCATCACCTGCACCAGTGGAGTCAATAACATTGGACCATTGGGTTTTGCAAATCGTACAAAGGGCTTCTTCCTCCCCTTTGTGATATTCCCTCTATCTATACCACCCACTTACGACAGGCTGACGGAGAACTGGCTCTCCATGCCACATCAAGAAATGTAGGCTATCTTGGCCAAGGGAGCCATAGAGAGGGTGCAGGCATCAGAAGTAGGTTAAGGTGTCTATTCCTGCTACTTTCTGGTGACCATGAAGGGCGGAGGCCTTCTTCCAATCCTAGAACTACACATTCTCAATCTCTTCCAGAAAAGAAAAATTCAAAATGTGCCCTGCCCTAAACCCAGGAGACTGGATGGTAGCTTTGGACTTGCAGGATGCATATTTCTACATCCCTGTACTGCCTGCCCAGAGATGTTATATGCTGTTCACAGTGGGCCAAGAACAATTTATATTTGCAGTGGTCCCCTTGCTAATGCCCCATAGATTTTCACCAAGGTAATGGCAGTGGTTGCAGCTCATTTGCAAAGGTCAGGGATTGCACTAGTCCCCCTTCCTCGATGATTGAGTATTGAAGGCGGGCTCACCCCAGGAAGCCAACTCTCAGCTCCGGTCTGCGGCGAACCTTCTGCACTCGATGGAGCTCGCTATCAACAGGCAAAAGTCACATCTGACTCCATCTCAGATGCTCCTTTACGTCAGAGCTTTCTGGACACAGCACAGTTTTGGGCCTATCCTCATCGAGGCAAATAAAGGAAATTCAGGCAATGACACTTATGTTTCAGCCTCATGCCCTCCTGCATCCTGTTTGTTACTTGTACCTGCTGGCCTATGCGAGCTCTGTCATGGGATCTAAAGTCCCAGTGGGCACAGCATCAGGAAAATCTCTCCGACATGGTCATGATCTTGGAGGGAACTGCTAAAGATCTGCAGTGGTGGCTGATGAACTGCAGTTAGGTCAATAGCAGGCCCCTCTTTTTTCCCCAACTAGAGTTGACTGTGTTGATAGATGCATGACTTCTGGGATGGGACGACCATCTGGGAGAGGTGGAGATCAGAGGACTCTGGTTTCTGGGGAGTCCGAGCTCCACATCAACCTGTTGGAGTTTCGGGCGATTTTCTTGGCATTGAAAAAGGGAAGGCCAGTGCAGGTGTTGAGGGACATCAACACTGCCATATGGTACTGCATCAAACTGGGCGGTTGGGGTCGTAGGACCTTTGCCAAGAGTTCCTGTCCCTCTGGACATGGCTGGAACACCAGGGCATTTTCCTGATGGATCAGCACCTGGTGGACAGTGAATGCAAGGGCGGACAAACTCAGCCGAGAATGCCTAGCGGATCACAAATGGTGACTCCACTCGGAGATGGTGCAAGGCCTGTTTCAGCAGTAGAGAGAGTCTTGATTGAATGGGTTTGCCATCGCAGAGAGTGTGCAATGTCTGCAGTTTTGCTTGCTTGAAATCCAAGGAATCTTTCTCTCTGAGAAGCTTCTTGTCTCGAGTGGAGCTCTAGCCTCCTGCACGCCTTTCCGATCATACCACTCCTGCCCAGAGTTCTCAAGAAGGTCAGGCATGACCTACCTCAAGTTATTCTTGTAGCTCCGTATTGGTTACAGAGAGTCTGGTATCCCGGCCTGTTGAGCATGGTCATTGGTCCTCCTTTCAACTCAACTTCAAGAGGATCTTCAGGCACAGCAGCAGGGGAGGGTTCTGCACCCGAACCTGCACACCCTTCACCTTCATACATGGAGATGGAGCAGCGACTGTTGACAGCTTTTTTGTTGTTGATTTTTCAAAAACCTTTTTTGAAAAGATAGCACAGCTCAGTTACAAAATTCCACAGTTGCAAGGCATTGTGCACAATAATATAATAAATCACATCAAAGGTTACCTTGAGCATGTGACACTTGGGGACCATGACAGGGAGAGATGGTATGCAACTGCAGAGAAGGTGAAGAGTACAACAGAAAGAGGCACCATGAATAGGGGAGGGAGGCAGACGGAGCAAAGGGGAGCGAGTTCAGGGAGGGAGCTGCTCAGAGACCTTCACCGGTGGGGAGCGCGGGAGAGGTCGCCAGGCGCTGGGAATTTTAACTTGAGAGGTAGGACACAAGTTGACCCCATATGTCAATTGGGCGTGATCTGGCTGGTAAAAGGTCTTAAAACTTGGACAGGATGGTCTGGCAGCAGGATGCATTCTCGAGCCAGAGATCAACCTTTGGCGCAGGTCTGCAACCCCAACACATAGAGACCCTGCGCCGCACGAGGACCAGCAGCATGGAAATCAAGCGGCGAGAGGCGTCCGGGCAAAATTTAACGAGGCCTAAGAGGCAGAGCAGAGGGTCGGGTTGGACCAGTGACGAGGTGATTTCAGAAATAGCAGAGCAGACTTCGCGCCAGTATGCGGAAACCTGGGGGCACAGCCAGACGAGGGGGGAGAAGTCAGCCACGGGCGCAGAGCAGCGCAGGCACCTGTCGCTTGCAACCAGTCCTAACTTGTGCAGTTGGGCTGGAGTCCGATATAGCCTGTATATGCACTTAAAGTGGAACAGTTGACAGCTTTCATCCTTCCTGCCAAAATCTGTGATGTTGTTCTGGAAGCCAGGCATGAATCCACCAAGTCGGTATAGGGCTGCCATTGGGATACGTTTGTGACCTGATTTGATTCCCATATCAACCCTCTTTCTGCTCCGCTCTCCAAGGTTCTTATGTTTACTCTATTGTTGGCCTAGCTCTGCACTGTTCTGGGCACAGTTAAAGGCTGTCAGCCATTTCTGCATGTGTGCAGTTGCCGGGCCAACCTTCTTTATTTATGTCACCTTTTGTGGCTAGGTTCCTTTAATGCTTGCAGCATATGTTCCCCCAGGCTATTCATTGTGCTCCAATGGGATCTCAATCTTGTTCTTATTTTTTGATGTGTACACCCTTTGAGCCTCTTAGGCTATTGACCCTCAAAACTGCATTTCTAGTGACTTTAGCATTAGCCAAGATGGTCCGGGAATTGCTGGCACTCTTGGCACACCCTTCCTACACCATCTTCTACTCGTGCTGTCTGGCCCTCTGGACACGTGCCTCCTTTCTGCTGAATGTTTTGACTCCCTTCCACGTAGGCCAGAGCACCCTCCTTCCTTCTTCTCTACTCCGTATAAATCTCAGAAAATTAGAGGTCAGAATCAAGTTATTTTTCATCTTCGTATTTCAAATGAAAATTCATGGATCTAAATAATAACTGAGGAGACTGTTTCATTTATAGTTTTTTTGTTTACTTTTTTTATTGGGATTTGTATTTTCATGGTACATTGTTGTACTACGCTGATAACATACAGAGTGTTACGTGAACTCAGGCAGTATGTACATCAACAAAGGAAACATACATTATGGAGCATCCATCTCATTTTATTTCTCATAGGTCAAACTTGAAACATTCAAGGATTGTAAATGGATCCCCGGTACTGTGGTCTGATGTAATTTCCGGTGTGTCAATCAATGCCATGTGCTTGTATGTGTGGGTTCCCGCTAGGGTGTGGGCTGATATAAATTTCCCACTCTATCCCCGTCTATCGCTGTAGTCAATGGCCATGTTTACGTTCCCAATGTGTAGAAGCCAACTTTGCCGTGTTAGAGGAAGAATTTATTATAATGAACTATGGGAAGGGTAGGGATAATGGAGGGGAGCCCGGGGAGTCCACATTTATAAGGTCATGTAGTCAGTGTCTGTCGCATGATTGGTGTCAGTTCGTCTATAGGATGTGTGTAGTTTCGGAATACTGTTTAATTTATAGTTGAGCTAAAATACTCGTTCATACATTGAACCAGGAAAAAATGACAACCAACACGTTTTACCCCTTTACGGCGCATCGGTCTGGGGCCTTCGCAAGGCTGGCTAAATTTAAGAATGAATATATTGAACATAGGCAATAACATTAAATACAAAATACTAAAAGTACATTAAATTTGTTCCTGAGGCATATTAAAAAATGATCAATATTAGTTCATAGTACACCCATCGATATGTACGTAGCTTAAAGTAAATGTAATTAACATTGAAAGTAACAGTCCCCATAAAAATTATTATTAATCCAATCATATATCAAATGATGAACATTGATTCATAATCCAAAAGGTTAACATCAGTCAGTCATGTAAACAATCGAGGTGCAGATCACTATTTAGAAAGAAAATGTGCATACAGAAACACGTTTGTGTTGGAATCCCCGATGTGATTGAAAGCGTAAGTGAGGATAGAAAGAAAACACTTACTCAGAACACAAAATGATAATAATGCAACCCAAGATCATGCAGTGTGAAAAGAGACAAGTGAACAAGAGTCTTTTTCAAAGGTGAGAAGGGGAGCAATCTATAGTAAAATCAGATAGGTCTGAAAAGGTAACGCCGAAGGCAGTCTAAAGCCAAGTCACCAATAGACCGAAATTAGATCCAAGACATGCTCAAGTTCACAGGTCCACTCATGTAATAAGGTAATGCCATGAAATGTGCTTGCCAACAAGTAAAGAAAAACGTGCCAGAGTGTTAGAATATTACTTTGTAGTATGTGTCAAATATAACCAGATCTACAAAAGAAAAGTATGGATTGACCATATTAAAACGAGTCTTAACGTAACGGGTCGATATCAGAAGCCCACAAAAAGGCAGTGTAAGTTAGATAATGCCTCGCAAGGACGTGTGACTCCAAGCATTAGAGGAGTTTCCATAAATACCTTGTAAGGAACCTGTGTACTTTTGATGTGGTCTCATGGAGAGCCAAAGACAAGTGGGTTCCTGGTCGGTGAAGTGAAAGCAATAACGGGAATGCCGTAAAAGGACCGCCATGGTTTTAAAGAGGCACGACCTCCGCTGAGATTACGGTAGAACCAGGAGCATAGAGCTCAAAAAGTAGGTCCCTCAGCTGCAATGGAAGATAACTGCTGCCATATTGGTAGTTCTATTTGAAAGCCAAAAGTGGTCCCTAAATCAAATAAAGGTTTGAAAAGAAACTATTTAAGCATCTCAAAGTATTAGAAGCAATATAAGCTCTGAGCTTTGAGAAATAGCCAAAACTAGAGGCTCCAAAAATCCTGCATTCATGATGGGCAAAAAGTGCCGCCATTTTAAACAAGTGTTACAGCATTCTGTCCATCAATTGTTGTTTTTGCCATTTTAAACAAAGCAGTAAAAAGTAAGTTGTCATAGAGTACCTGAAAATTGAAACCAAAGAAGAAAAAGTAAAAAAAAAAAATTGTGATTAATATAGTAAATCTAGGTCAAGTAGCAATAATCTTTGAACAGTTAGAAAAGTATCTACTGATGCAAACGTCAAAGTACCGAAGTAGTACAAGGCTTTAACAGGGTACTAGAAATCCACAACATAATTTAATTGTTGACAGCCAAGACAAAGAGAGTGCCTCACAGGGCATCAGCAATAGCATAGGAGGCAACATATACTGACGTCGGCGTTTTCAACAATAGCATGATATCGGTCATACAAAGAATAAATTGTGAGGAAAAACTTTAACGGTAAGACAAACAACTGTGCCACATTACATCTGTTTGAGGAATAGGATTGTCTCATATATAGGGAGAGTTTTAGCCACCCAGAACCACATCCAGCATGTGTACAATACATATTCCAGTCCAATACATTCATAGCAATGATTCATCAGTAGTAGATGAGGGGGGAAGGCTCCAGATATAGCCCCCTATAACCTGCTCACCTTTTCCAAATTTTTAAGTGTTTCCGAGGGCACCCCCTTGCTTTGAAGACCGGGATTTCTAGGCCCTTACAAAATTCTAAGCCCTTCTTCCATACCCCAATCAGCGGTGGGGATTCATCCTTCCAGGCCTGGGCAATGTCTCTTTTCACCAACGTGAGGCCGAGAAACAAGAGGTGACACTTGTACCTGTTTCCACCCAGATCCTCTGTAGTATGTGGCATGGCTAATTTTGTGGAGGATGGAATGTCCCATCCCAGAACCTCAGATAAACAGGCAAACACTCCCCTCCAGAACCTCAACAATGTAGGGCAGGACCACACGGTGTGCAGGAAAGTACCCTTCATAGACCCACATCATAACGCGGGGATGCGATTAAACCAGCACGCCACAGTCGGTGCCTAGTGTAATAGGCTCTATATAAATGCTTAAACTGGATATGGCGCAGGCGGGCCACTATTACTGCACTACGCGGGGATTCCAGAGCCTTTACCCAGTCATCATCTTCTAGGGGACCCATATCCTGCTGCCATGCATCCCTAGGTTTATGTAATGTGGTGGGCGTGTTATTGAGAAATGTACGGTAGATTCTGGTTATTTTATGGTCTCCCAACTCACCCATAAAGACCTTTTCCTCGACGGGGTTAAATTCGGGTAATTATGTTAGGGGTGATAGGTATGGAGTGAAGGCTTGTCTAAATTGAAGATAATCATTAGAATTGTGTGCAGGGCATATCATACTCCGTTTGTATTACAAAAAAAGGATTTGAGGGTGCAGCCACGTACAACTGCCCCTACCGTTTCTATCCCAATAGCTTCCCAGCCCCAAAAGCCAGACAATTGCGCCAGCTGTGATAGCTGCCCATTGTTCCATAGTGGAGTTTACTTGGTGAGCCTCCCCACCAACCCATTTGATGAAGCTCAGACTTCCAGATCTTGAAGATCGTAGCAGTTGTGGGCTGCAGCCCCCTAAGCAGCGCCGCTGAATAGAGAACCATGTGTAGGGCATTGCCTCCCAGCAGCCAACGCTCCACGACATAACCAGGTCTCTGCGGTCGCCATACCACTAGTCACTGAGGATGAGGTGGTGGGAGGCCATGTAGTACCCTTGGACCTCCGGAGTGGCCACTCCGCCGGAATACATAGATGGAAAGCAGGTCCTCAGGGCCACTCGTGATGCCCCCTGCCCCCCAAGAAAGCAGGCGAGAATAGGGTTTAGTTGGCGGAATGATTTTAAAAAGGGCAGACCTACCGACCGTTGACCCTCTTAGGCAGGTCGCTCCCCACGCTGCACAGCACTACCTGTGTGCCCGTACCCTTAGCCCAGCTGCCGCTGCTGCTGCTGCTGACTGAGTTCGAGACCCTCCTCCACCCGAAGGCTACCACTTGCGCCTCATCCCTGGTGGCCAGTGTTAGGCCAAAGGTTTGCTCTTGCTCGTGTTCTCTGTAATTTGCTTCATTTGTTTTTATTGTCCTTTTGCTATTCCTCCTTCCCTCATGTACCATTACTTTTTTTAATTTTAATTTTTGTTCCTGACCAACAATTACATATCTTGCGTCATCATATAACAATTGTTACAAGACATAGCTGATACTTAAGCTTTGCAGTGTAGGGTACACAAAAAACAGTGACTCACATCTCATAAAAGGTCGTATAACATCAAATATAATCCACGTATTCGTACCTTTCTGCATCCCAAAAAGTTCACACAGGCCCACCTCTCACCCATTTCTCAACTTGCATTTTACAGTAAATGCCCCACAACTGTGTGTGAAAAAGACGGTAGTCATTCATAGCATTTAGTCTGAAGTGCCCTGAAAATAGAGCAGCAGTGGCTCTCAGAAGTCTCTGGGCCTGGATGCCATCGGTATCTCCTCAGCATAGGCCTCCAGTGTCGTCTTGCAATAGGTCATGTCTGTGATCCAGTCTTTTAGTCTGGGTGGCCTCTTACTACCCCACCTGATCGCTACTCGTCGTTTTGCAAGAAGTAGCGCCACTGCCAGAAACTTTCTCCGTTTAGCATGTTTAAGTTTTTTAATTCCCAATAGGCACGTCAGGGGCGTATTAGGAATAGGTTCTGCAAGCATTGTAGTTAACGCATCAGTGACAGCACGCCAGTAAGCCTGCAAGCCAGGGCAAGACCACGCCACATGTAAGAAATCTGCACCTGCCGCGCGGCACCGATAACAAGAGTCCGTGTCCCTGAGTCCCAATTTGTGTAGTTTCACGAGCGTGTAATAGACTTGATGTAAAAAATTGAAGTGTATTATGCGTAGGTTACAGTTAGACGTAAGAAGTGTGAGCTGCGTACAGCTATACTGCCAATCCGGCTCATCAATTGGTATTCCCAACAACCTCTCCCATCTGCTTTTCACTGCCGTGGACTCAGTAGCCTGTTCTCTCTGGGCTGTGGTGTATAGTCGTGTTACTAAGTTCACGCGAGTTGGGGCCGTTAACAGCACCTGCAGCGTCGCCAGTTGCTCAGGTTCAGAAGGGAACATGTTGTATAGTGCCCTCACAGCCATACGAAAGCGCAGATATACAAAAATTTTCTTCGGGGTGAGATGTGCGCATAAGGCAGGATCTGACCACCTGAGGAAAGTGTTATGAGGGGAACGCTTGGCCCATAGTCTGGAAACCCATTACCTCTAAAAGCTTCTGCATTTTGGGTTCTTGTGTCACCGTGAGGTTAGGATGTTTGATCGTTGGTAGAGCCCGCGCATATACCGCAATTTATTTGCTCTGCGCGCCATTGCATGCCATGCTCTCGAAGTGTTCTTAGCTGTGTGTATCGTGTCGTTTGGTGTATAGCGTATGGCGTCGGCCAATAACGCCGTCAGCGGCATGGGGGATACGCTGTCGCGCTCCACCGCCACATGTGATATGTATGCGTGGGGCCCTGTCCAATAGTGTGCGTGTTGGGCCTGTGCGCAAAGATAATACAGCTGAATAACAGGTGCCTCAAAGCCACCGAGGTAGTACGGTTGGGTAAGGACTTTCCGCAGCCAGAGGTTGACCCTGAGAGCCCAATGCAACTTAGTCATGGAAAGAAAGGCACACCTGGTGGATAGTGATTGGAGAAAGCTGAGCCCTACATTAGTGGAGCCTCACTTCAGTACTCCATCTCAACACCAGCCTTTCACTTTGCCAAAACACACCGCAGGTAGAGATTCCCTATGGTGGAGACCCTCTGATACCCCTTGGGTGAGGGATTGCTTAGTGGACCATGAGACGGGGTAACCATGCTAGTGCAGGTACTTCCTTAAATTGGCACTTAGGCAATATAGGCTTACCTGGTCAAGGATAGTCTTATCTCCTTTCGTTTGGGGGGGGGGGGTTGTGTAGGAAGGTGGATACCTGACTATGGTTACCCCAGATTTTTGCCTTGTTTTTAGCTGGTTTTCGACTTAGTTGGCCTGGGATCCTGCTAATCAGGGCCCCAGGCTATCTGCTCTCTCTGTAAAATGGACTCCATGTACTCTAGGTACATCTCCAATTGATTATTGGGTCACCTTATGAACCCCTGTATAATGTACCATAGGTACCCAGGGCATAGGTGCATCCAAGGCCTACCAGGGGCTGCAGCATGAATTATGCCACCCCTGGCTGGCCATCCAAATGGACACAACTGGCTGATCACTCAGCTGGGGCAAGGTGGTGTAATCACCCCTTGCTTAGATATAGTATACCTATATCTGAAAGACACACGTTAGTATTAGATTCCTTACCTTAGAATATCCCCAGGCGTCAGACTGGATCCGGAAATTTTTGCGTTGCAGTACCCTTGCGCGTCGGTAGGCGTCGTCTGCGGCTCCGCGTCCGTCGTCGGCGTCGTGGGCGCCGTGATGACATCGTCGGAGTACTTAGACGCCGCCTCCGCGTGCTGACGTCAGTTCTTCTTTTTTCCGCGCCAGCAAGCGCAGATCTGGAAAAAGCAGTAACCCTAGTCATTTTTTGACTAACCTTTTTGATCCTTTTTGATTGCTTTTCGAAGTCTCTCGACTCCGAACGGTGCCGTAGGGATGTCCGCTTCAAGCATTGTGACGATTGCGACCGTCTGATGTCGGTCACGGATCCTCACTGCGTCTGTTTGTCCTGTTTGGGCGTCGACCACGACGACAAGGCCTGCTCCGACTGCTGGGCCCTCTCCTCGAAAGCCAGGCGGGAGCGGTCCCGTAGGCGCCTCAAGCTCCGGCAGTCGGCCCCGCGCCGTGAGAGGTCCCGATCCCATGGGAGGTCGAGGGACAGGTCGCGGGCTCGGAGCCACCACAGCTCCGAGAGTAGGCCGCACTCCTCCGGGTCGAAGTCGTCGTCAGGTAAGAGGCACAAGAAGTCCAAGCGGCGTCATCGCTCCTCGGACTCCCCCCGACGCTCGCGCGATGCGGCCGGGGGTTCGGGTGACACCACCCACGCGGCTCCGTCGGAGTCGCGGGCGCCGCGTGCAGCTCCACACCCTCCGGTCCCTGGGCTGAACGCGACGCCGGAGGAGATCGAGCGCTTCCTCATGGCCATGAGGAAACTCTCTCCTCCGACGGGCTCCGCGACGCCGCCGGGCCCAGCAGACCCGTCTGGGGGCCCTAGAGGGTCGGCGGCTCCGGCCCCGACGCCGTTGGGTGCTTCGGCCCTGACGCCGCCGACGCCTTCGGGCCCGGCGCCGCAGGTCCCCATTATCCCGACGCCGCCGGCGCCTTCGGGCCCAGCGCCGAGGGATCCAGTTGTTCCGACGCCGCCTGCGCCTTGGGGCCCGGCGCCGCAGGACGCCGCAGGTCCTCCTTCGGGATCTGGTTCGTCGCCGGTGGATCTGACGACCTCCCCGGCGTCGGACCCTCAGGTGACGCCTCCGGCGCCGTCCTCGGGCGGCGCCGGTCCCGTTCCTACCTCCGTTCCTGTTCAGCCGTCGGGACGGCCCCGATGGGCGCCGCTCCAGACGTCGTTTGGTGAATTGTGTAGGAGAGTAGGGTCTGCAATCCTATGATCACCCAGATTTTTGCTTTTTGCTTCACTGGTTTACGACTTTCCCTGGCTGTGGGCCTGCTAATCAGACCCACAGCCTAGCTGTTCTCTCTAATCCAAATTGTACCCAGGTACTGAATTGGCACTGGGCCCTCTCAAGTCCCTGTACCCAGGGCTGGGGTGCACCCAGAAGTCTCCCAGGGGCTGCAGCATGTATTATGTCACCCCTGGGCTGACTAACTAAATCAGACACAACTGGCTGCTTGACAGCTGGGGCAGAGTGGTGTATTCACCCTCTGCTGTAGATATAGTATTCCTATATCTAAACCTATATGGACACACAGATCTCCTATCAGTCACTCCTATGGCAGGCCTTAACAATCCTGAAGGCAGAGTGCTTGGAATCGTGTGAGATGGTGCTCTGGCATGAGCTGAGCCTGTCTGCGGCTTTCGGGATCCATCCCTTAGCCGTTTCCATGATATCGCATACCATATACTCTTAAGTGCATTATAATCCTCGCGGTTATGTGCCAACTCTGGTATCGCTTTATCAAAACATGTCGAGTAAGGTGTCATACGAATTGGAATACTAACCCCTCGCCAATTCTGGCGACGGGGTTAGCATTCCACTCTTCTAGAGGGACACGACATGTATGTAACCTGTAACCCCGGTTAAAGTCAGACAGAGCCTTAGCTCCAGAAAATGGATGCTGCCACCGAGACACAAGTCTGCCCTCCTGCTGCTGGGAGTCCTCCCAGCCCAGGAGGCAAGGACAAAGGGTTTCCTGCCAGGGGCGGTGCCAGCACCGTCCCAGACAGGATTTTGTGTATCCTAGGTAGGCAGGGCTTTAGAGGAAGGTGACTGCAAGTGGCACCCCGGTGCTCACTGTGCATAGGCCGGCTGAAACCAGTTCCAGGGGCACTCCAGCCCCTGGCCTGGGGAAAGCCCGCCAAAGGAGAGGGGTGTAACCACCCCCCTCCTAGTCCCACCCATAGGGCAGGACTTAGTCGCGTGCCAGCCCCTTTTTGCAGGATAAAGGTAGGAACTGGCCCCCTTCCAAATCAGATCATCTTTGAATCCTGAAACTACTTTCTTCAAGAAGGAACTCAAGACTCTTCTCAAGATTTCTCCCTTGTGACTAAGGAGTAGTCACCCTGCAGCAGCAGGCACCAACCAAGTATCGCGGTTTGTTGCCAGTCTCTCCTTCGGATCAAGAATGCTCCAGCACGACGAGAACCGGCTTCCCTGGCACCTCTGACCTCAACCTGCATCATCAGCCCAGCTGTGATCCGTGGGTGTGACGAGACCTCGAGGGACCGGCCATCTTCAGAACTGCACGACGCTTGTCCAGCACGACTCCCGAGTGACCCTCGACTGAGTGCTTTGGGGTAAGAGAAGCCCCGACCCTGAGCAGCACCAGCACCGAAGTTCAGCCCCCCTGCATCCACGAGATCTGCGTGGGGCCCTTCTGCTTTTTGCTGCTCACCGCGTTGTCCAGGTCGCTTGCCTGTTGGCTAGTGGCCCCCTCACGACGCTCCACGACGACAACTACTGCTGGTCTGGTTGCTCCAGACTAGCCCTTGCTCCCCTCCAAAAGAGGAGCACCTTGGACCCTCCTGGTCCACTCAAGACGCCATTTTAGGTCCACCGCGTGGGCCTTGCATTTGCCAAGACTTGTTGCCCAACCCTGGGTCCAGCGACGTCGACAGCAAGAACCTTCGTGGGACAGCTCGCACCTCCATCCTGGTCGCCGACAACGCCTCCTGGTCCGAGAGACTGCAGAGCCCAGCAGCGCCCACTCACCTGGCTGAGGTGACTTCGTCCGGTGCCATCCTGGTGCCCACTCAAATCACTGGCTAGTGATTTAGAACTTGGTCCCCTCTGCTTACAGGTTTCTTCTTCCCTGATCCAGGCTTGGATCACTCCGAACTTTCTTCACTGGCCGCCTGCCAGCAACTCTTTATTCAGGCTCCTGGATTTTCAACGAGAGTTTCCGACGCAACTTCAACCCTATGCAGCCGCAGCCCCTGGGCTAGGTAACCTGAGTACTCCGGTGCTCCAGCATAGTCCAACACCCTAAGTGTTCGGATCCACTCTTGTTTTTGATCCACCTAGTCGGGTTCGCCCGAGAACAGTAACTTTGCAACTGCTAGCCTCCATAGACTTTTTCCCGCCTTACGCGTGAGAGTTCCCACTCTGCACACGACGTCCACAGGCCTCCTGCATCTAATCCCAGTGTTTAGAATTGTAGGCCTAGCGTTTCTAAAGTCTATGAGAATAGTTACTTACCTGCTAGTAATTCGCATTCCACTTACTGTGTATATGGTTTTTCGTGCCCCTAGGGCATTTGTGTTAATTGTGCGACTTAAAGTATTTTCTTAAGAGTTTTGTTGTGTGCTTAGCTCCCTGACTCATAAAGAGTTCAGGGTAGTCTTGTTATAAATAAATATACGTTTATTTTCATAACAACTTGTGTGGTGTCCTTTCACTTGGTGTTCAAGGGGTAATGTAATGGTAAAACAGCTGGCTTAAAACGCCCTCTAGAGTCTTAGCCTTAGACTGCTCGTATCCATGCTACTAGGATAGCTGGTCTATAAGGTTGACTTACAACCAATCATCAATAAGGGTTGTTTGGACTGATACATAGTGATCACTAGAATAGTGAGCACTGCATATCAGGCCAACTTCTCACATTGGTGAGCAGCGGTTGGGATTTGAGCTTGCTGTTGTTTTACCACACATATCCTAAGAATATCTTGTGAAAGATCACATAAGTACTAAGGTACATATAACTTAGCTTAGAATACTCTGAGTTCTACTGAACCAGCTGTTGTAGCTCCTAGGGCCTAGCACACCCTAAACTACAACTCTAGCAAGGGATCAGTAGGCAAACATATAGTGTAGGTAAGTGCACCACTTAAACCTCACTAGAAAAGCATGTCTACCCAGGGAGAGTCCTCAGGGATCCCTCTAGTGGTGATTGACCCTCCACAGGTCAGCTCAAGATATGCAGCTCTCAATTTCCAGGAGTTGAGACACTTGTGTACCTCCAGGAAATTGAAACAGGGGGCTAACCCCACCACTCCCTTTCTGTTGGATCTCTTAGAGACTTATGATGCTAGAAAAGCATCTCAGGGAGATGGGAATATGCCAGCCTTAGAGGGGCACCTTGGTGATCCAGACCTCCACAACACTGTAAATGCAGTTGAGGAGGAGGAGCCTGAGGAACTCTCTGGGGATGAGGTAGACAAAGGTCTTGAGGTAGTCAGAAGGCTAACTAGGGCCAACATAGACTTGCTTGGGCTAGGATCTGGGGGACCCCCAGTACTGACCCTAAGTAGGCCTAACCTTGGAGTTAGGAGAGATAGATCTCTTTCTAGGGACTCCAATAGATCTCTGCACTCTAATGCCTCTTCTCAGAGGAGAAGGACCTCTCCCCAGAGGAGATTGACTTCCCCTCAGAGAAGGGAGCATGAAGCTAGGATGAGACAGGCTACTCTGAGGATTGAAAGGGAAGAACTTGCCCTGGCCAAAGAAAAGCTTGCCTTTGCTAGAGAGCAGCAGATGAGTGGGCTAGCTCCCACTGGTGGCAGCAATCTCCCAAGAGATAGAGAGAAGGGTTTAGATACTAAACACCAGACAAAAATAGTGCCCCCCTTTAAGCAAGGGGATGACATCCAGAAATGGATGGCTGCTCTGGAGAGGGCCTGCACTGTGCAGGGCATTCCCTAGAGTCAGTGGGCAGCTATACTGTGGCTCTCCTTTGATGGTAAAGGTAGAGACAAGCTCCTCACTACAAGAGTGGAGGATGCTAACAATTACCAGGTCCTGAAGAATACACTGGTTGATGGGTTTGGTTTAACCACTGAGCAGTACAGGTTACTGTTCAGAGACACCCAGAAAACTCAGTCTCAGGACTGGTCTGACTTTGTGGATAGTGCCACTAAGGCTTTGGAGGGCTGGTTGCTGGGTAGCAAGGTTACTGATTACACAGGATTGTATAATCTGATGATGAGAGAACAAATTTTAAATAATTGTCAGAACCAGTTGTTGCACCAGCACCTTGTTGATTCAGATCTGACCTCTCCCCAAGAATTGGGAAAGAAGGCAGACAAATGTGTCAGAACAAGGATCAAGCAGAACCAGAACCAGAACCAGGGTGGTCAGAAGAAAGCAGACCAGAAGGGTAATACTAAGAGTGAACAAAATGACCAGAAGTCTTCAACAGGTCCCCAACAAACCAAAGAGGGTGGGGGTCAGGCTTCACAGCAGAAAAAGAAGACTCAAGAAGGCCAGTCAAAAAGGTGGTGCCAGTACTGTAAAAGTAAGTCTCACTGGTTTAGTGAGTGCACCAAAAGAGGAGGGCAAACCTCTACCACTACAGCCCCTAAGGCAACTGCACCCCCTAGTACAGTCAGTAGTGGTAGTGCACCTCCCAAGGGATTAGTTGGGTTAACCTTGGGAACTGAGGAGTCTGACAACTTAGTTGGCACACTCACTCAGGCTGTCCTTGTCTGTATAGGGGATATGGATATGTCCCCTGATGTAAGTCCCAATACCTTGGGCAAATACAGGCAGACACCTTTGATTAATGGCAAAATGGCTCAGGCCTATAGGGACACTTGTGCCAGTGTCACCATGGTGACACCTAACTTTGTGGACCCTGGACAGATCATGCCAGGTACAGATTTCCTGGTGACCAATGCCAGCAACGTCACTACCAGTCATAGTATGGCGATTGTTGCTTTCTCCTGGGGAGGGGTAAGTGGCCAAAAGAAAGTTGTGGTTAGTTCAGACCTCCCAGTGGATTGTTTGTTGGGCAATGATTTGGAGTCATCACTATGGTCAGAAGTGGAGCAGAGGACTCACATGGAGATGTTAGGCTTGCCAGCACATGTGCTTGCTGTGACTAGGTCACAGGCCAGAAGATGCCCCACTGAACAGGTGCTGGATCCTGGAAGAAAGGACCAGACACCTTCCAAGAAGAAGAGCAGTAAGGGTAAGGCTTTGCCTTCCCCCTTGCCCCAGGTTGAGGATCAAGTCTCTGAGGAGGCTGATCTGAGAGAAACTGAGCCTAAAGAGCTTGAACTTGATCAAGTTGAGTTTCTGGGCTCAGGGGGACCCTCCAGAGAAGACCTGGGGAAGGCACAGTTAGACTGCCCTTCCCTTGAACCCCTCAGACAGCAGGCTGCTGCTGAGGCTGCAGGGAATGCCACAGGTGCCCACAGGGTATACTGGGAAGATGGACTCCTGTACTCTGAGTCAAGAGACCCCAAGCCTGGTGCAACCAGGAGGCTGGTCATCCCCTTGTCTCTGAGAGGTTTCCTTCTCACCTTGGCCCATGAGATTCCCCTTGCAGGTCACTTAGGTCAGACAAAGACTTGGGACAGACTTGTCTCACACTTTCACTGGCCCCACATGAATGAGAATACCAAGGCATTTTGTCGCTCCTGTGTCACTTGCCAAGCCAGTGGTAAGTCAGGTGGCACAACAAAGGCCCCCCTCATACCACTACCTGTGGTGGGGGTTCCCTTTGAAAGAGTGGGGATTGACATTGTTGGTCCAATGGAACCCCAGACAGCATCAGGGCACAAGTTTATACTGGTGGTGGTGGACCTTGCCACCAGGTATCCTGAAGCTATTCCACTTAGGACCACTACAGCACCTGTAGTGGCAAGGGCCCTAGTTGGAGTGTTCTCCAGAGTGGGCTTCCCTAAGGAGGTTGTTTCTGACAGAGGTGCAAACTTCATGTCAGGATATCTGACTGCAATGTGGAAGGAATGTGGTGTTAACTACAAGTTCACCACACCCTATCATCCACAGTGCAATGGGCTTGTTGAGAGATTCAACAGGACCCTCAAAGGGATGATTCATGGACTACCTGAAAAGCTCAGGCGTAGATGGGATGTCCTGATACCCTGCCTCCTGTTTGCTTACAGAGAGGTCCCACAGAAGGGGGTTGGCTACAGCCCTTTTGAACTTCTGTATGGGCATCCTGTAAGAGGACCCCTGTGTTTGGTGAAGGAAGGATGGGAGAGACCTCTCAAAAAGCCTGCAACCAACATAGTGGACTATGTACTTGGTCTCCGCTCCAGGATGGCTGAATACATGGAGAAGGCATCCAAAAACCTAGAGGCCAGCCAAGAACTCCAAAAAGCTTGGCATGACCAAAAGGCTGTCCTGACTGTATACCAGCCTGGACAGAAGGTGTGGGTACTGGAGCCAGTGGCCCCAGCAGCCCTCAAAGACAAATGGTCTGGGCCCCACACCATCATTGAGCAAAAGGGAGAGGTCACCTACCTGGTGGACCTTGGAACCCCCAGGAGCCCCCTCAGGGTGCTCCATGTGAACATGCTCAAGGCATATGTCGACAGGAAGGACATGAGCTTGCTCATGGCCACAGATGAGGGACAGGAGGAAGAGAGTGACCCTCTCCCAGACCTGCTCACTCAGAATCCTGATGATGGATCAGTAGATGGTGTTGTCTTTTGTGGCAGCCTCTCTGAACATCAGCAACAGGATTGCAGGCAAGTTCTGCAATCCTTCAGACATATGTTCTCTCTGACACCCAGCCAAACTGATTGGTGTACCCATGAGGTTGACACTGGAGACAGTCTGCCTGTCAAGAGTAAAATCTACAGGCAGCCTGATCATGTCAGAGACTGCATCAAAACAGAAGTGCAGAAAATGTTGGAGTTGGGAGTCATTGAGCCCTCAGATAGCCCTTGGGCTAGCCCAGTAGTTCTAGTGCCAAAACCTCACACCCAGGGTGGTAAGAGAGAGATGAGGTTTTGCGTAGACTACAGAGGCCTCAATGCAGTCACTAAGACTGATGCCCACCCAATACCAAGGGCAGATGAACTTATAGATAGATTGGCTTCTGCCAACTACTTAAGCACATTTGACCTGACAGCTGGGTATTGGCAAATCAGGTTAGCTGAGGAAGCCAGGCCCAAGACAGCATTTTCTACCCCTGGTGGTCATTATCAGTTTGTGGTAATGCCCTTTGGGTTGAAGAATGCACCTGCCACCTTCCAAAGGCTGGTGAATCAAGTTCTCACTGGGATGGATGACTTCTGTGCAGCATATCTGGACGATATTGCTGTCTTTAGCTCCACCTGGGAGGATCACCTGGTCCACCTGAGGAAAGTGTTAGAGGCCCTGCAAAAGGCAGGCCTCACTATCAAGGCCACTAAGTGCCAGATAGGGCAGACACAGGTTGTATACCTGGGCCACCTTGTAGGTGGAGGCCAGGTTCAGCCCTTGGAGAGTAAGATACAGGCCATCAAGGACTGGGCTCCTCCAATCACCCAGACTCAGGTTCGAGCTTTCTTTGGCCTGACTGGGCACTATAGGAAGTTTGTCAGAAATTATGGGTCCATAGTGACCCCCCTTAATGACCTGACAAGTAAGAAGATGCCAAAGAAAGTTCAGTGGACAGCAAGCTGTCAGAAAGCATTCGATGACCTAAAGCAGGCCATGTGCACAGCACCTATCCTAAAGAGTCCAGACTTCTCCAAACCATTCATTGTCCAAACAGATGCTTCTGAGTTGGGTGTGGGAGCTGTTCTATCTCAGCTGAATTTTGATGGCAACGACCAGCCAATTGCTTTCATTAGCAGAAGGCTGACCCCCAGAGAGAAAAATTGGTCAGCTATTGAGAGGGAGGCCTTTGCTGTGGTATGGGCCCTGAAGAAGTTGAGGTCCTACTTGTTTGGAACTCACTTCACAGTTCAGACCGACCATAAGCCCCTCTTATGGCTAAGTCAGATGAAGGGTGAAAACCCCAAACTACTTAGGTGGTCCATTTCCCTACAGGGGATGGATTTTACAGTGGAGCACAGACCTGGGACTGATCATGGCAATGCTGATGGGCTCTCCAGGTATTTCCACTTAGAGCAAGAAGACTCACCTGGTCAAGGTTAGTTTATTGTCCCAAAGTTTTGGGGGGGGGTCATGTAGGAGAGTAGGGTCTGCAATCCTATGATCACCCAGATTTTTGCTTTTTGCTTCACTGGTTTACGACTTTTCCTGGCTGTGGGCCTGCTAATCAGACCCACAGCCTAGCTGTTCTCTCTAATCCAAATTGTACCCAGGTACTGAATTGGCACTGGGCCCTCTCAAGTCCCTGTACCCAGGGCTGAGGTGCACCCAGAAGTCTCCCAGGGGCTGCAGCATGTATTATGCCACCCCTGGGCTGACTAACTAAATCAGACACAACTGGCTGCTTGACAGCTGGGGCAGAGTGGTGTACTCACCCTCTGCTGTAGATATAGTATTCCTATATCTGAACCTATATGGACACACAGATCTCCTATCAGTCACTCCTATGGCAGGCCTTAACAATCCTGAAGGCAGAGTGCTTGGAATCGTGTGAGATGGTGCTCTGGCATGAGCTGAGCCTGTCTGCGGCTTTCGGGATCCATCCCTTAGCCGTTTCCATGATATCGCATACCATATACTCTTAAGTGCATTATAATCCTTGCGGTTATGTGCCAACTCTGGTATCGCTTTATCAAAACATGTCGAGTAAGGTGTCATACGAATTGGAATACTAACCCCTCGCCAATTCTGGCGACGGGGTTAGCATTCCACCCTTCTAGAGGGACACGACATGTATGTAACCTGTAACCCCGGTTAAAGTCAGACAGAGCCTTAGCTCCACAAAATGGATGCTGCCACCGAGACACAAGTCTGCCCTCCTGCTGCTGGGAGTCCTCCCAGCCCAGGAGGCAAGGACAAAGGGTTTCCTGCCAGGGGCGGTGCCAGCACCGTCCCAGACAGGATTTTGTGTATCCTAGGTAGGCAGGGCTTTAGAGGAAGGTGACTGCAAGTGGCACCCCGGTGCTCACTGTGCATAGGCCGGCTGAAACCAGTTCCAGGGGCACTCCAGCCCCTGGCCTGGGGAAAGCCCGCCAAAGGAGAGGGGTGTAACCACCCCCCTCCTAGTCCCACCCATAGGGCAGGACTTAGTCGCGTGCCAGCCCCTTTTTGCAGGATAAAGGTAGGAACTGGCCCCCTTCCAAATCAGATCATCTTTGAATCCTGAAACTACTTTCTTCAAGAAGGAACTCAAGACTCTTCTCAAGATTTCTCCCTTGTGACTAAGGAGTAGTCACCCTGCAGCAGCAGGCACCAACCAAGTATCGCGGTTTGTTGCCAGTCTCTCCTTCGGATCAAGACTGCTCCAGCACGACGAGAACCGGCTTCCCTGGCACCTCTGACCTCAACCTGCATCATCAGCCCAGCTGTGATCCGTGGGTGTGACGAGACCTCGAGGGACCGGCCATCTTCAGAACTGCACGACGCTTGTCCAGCACGACTCCCGAGTGACCCTCGACTGAGTGCTTTGGGGTAAGAGAAGCCCCGACCCTGAGCAGCACCAGCACCGAAGTTCAGCCCCCCTGCATTCACGAGATCTGCGTGGGGCCCTTCTGCTCTTTACTGCTCACCGCGTTGTCCAGGTCACTTGCCCGTTGGCTAGTGGCCCTCTTACGACGCTTCACGACGACAAACACCGCTGGTCTGGTTGCTCCAGACTAGCCCTTGCTCCCCTCCAAAAGAGGAGCACCCTGGACCCTCCTGGTCCACTCCAGACTCCATTTTAAGTCCACTGCGTGGGCTTGCATTTGCCAAGACTTGTTGCCCCAATCCTGGGTCCAGCGACGTCGACAGCAGAGACCATCGTGGGACAGCTCGCACCTCCATCCGGGTCGCCGACAACGCCTCCTGGTCCGAGAGACTGCAGAGCCCAGCAGCGCCCACTCACCTGGTCGAGGTGACTTCGTCCGGTGCCATCCTGGTGCCCACCTAAATCACTGGCTAGTGATTCAGAACTTGGTCCCCTCTGCTTACAGGTCTTCTTCTTCCCTGATCCAGGCTTGGATCACCACGAACTTCTTCACTGGCCGCCTGCCAGCAACTTCTTTCTTCAGGCTCCTGGTTCTTCAACTAGGGTTTCCGACGCAACTTGAACCCTATGCAGCCGCAGCCCCTGGGCTAGGTAAACTGAGTACTCCGGTGCTCCAGCATAGTCCAACACCCTAAGTGTTCGGATCCACTCTTGTTTTCGACCCACCTAGTCGGGTTCGCCCGAGAACAGTAACTTTGTGATTGCTAGTATCCATAGACTTGTTCCCGCATTACGCGTGAGAGTTCCCACTCTGCACACGGCGTCCCTAGGCCTCCTGCTTCTAATCCAAGGGTTCAGCATTGTAGGCCTAGCGTTTCTACAGTCTAGAAAAGTATTACTTACCTGCTAGTAACTTCGCATTCCACTTCTTGTGTATACGGTTTTTCGTGCCCCTCGGGCATTTGTGTAAATTGTGCGACTTTAAGTATTTTCGTAAGAGTTTTGTTGTGTGCTTAGCTCCCTGTCTCATAAAGAGCCAGGGTAGTCTTGTTATAAATAAATATCTGTTTATTTTTGATAACAACTTGTGTGGTGTCCTTTCACTTGGTGTTCAAGGGGTAATGTGATGGTAAAACAGCTGGCTTAACACGCCCTCTAGAGTTTAGCCTTAGACTGCTCGTATCCATGCTACTAGGATAGCTGGTCTATAAGGTTGACTTACAACCAATCATCAATAAGGGTTGTTTGGACTGATACATAATGATCACTAGAATAGTGAGCACTGCATATCAGGCCAACTTTTCACATGGACGAACTACTCCCACTTTTCAGTCAAGTAATAAGAACTATTGGAGAAGGAGGGAAAGCTCCAGAGTCATGGAATGTTGCACAAATAATTTTGTTTCTTAAAAAAAGGCAAGCCAGCAGAAGATTGTGGGTCATATCGAACTATTTCGCTCATAAATACATATGCAAAAATCTTTCCTAAGATACTTGCGACTCGTCTTTCTCCGATAATGACCGACTTGGTGTCCTCCCTCCAACATGGTTTCATTTTATGGAGAGATACCACGGCTCACGTAAATATGGCTGTATCATCAAGATATTCTGCCCTAAAAGTCTCCAACCCAGTTCAAATTTGGTTCACCAACCTTTGAAAGGTGACGGGCATTTTTTGATCTAAATTTCATCACCGTGAACTAGTATTGTTCATCTGGGTTCGAGAATTTCTTTTGCTCCTGGAGTCGACCCCATCTGCCAATACCCTCATGTCAAATCAAAATTACTGAGAAATGTTGCTGCCCCTAGCCTGTCAGTTCATCAGCTCTAGAGATAGGGTGTGCATCTGTTTTGGTGACAGCATTGAGACCTCTGTTGTCAAAATAAAAACCTTTGCTTTGGTTTACCTCCCTTGGAATGAAGCTCGGGGATTAAGACCACTGGGCTAGCCCAGGGACTTTCAGAGGCCTCAATCGCCCCTAAATCCAGCATCTTGCTGACTTCAGCCCTGATGCGATCCTTAACTTGATTGCGCTGTCTGTATAAATGTTTTTGACAGGTTTGTTGTCTCTAGTGTCCACATCATGGGTACACTGGGTTGTTTGGCATGGGTTAGGTAAAAGATAAAAGATAAAAGAGGCCAGCATACTGCCACAGAACCTGTCTACAGTCAGCTTGCTGTTGGGCAGAGATGGTGTCTGGGAAGATAACTCTATCAACTTACCCTGTGGGAGAGGAGGTCAGGGAGAGCATTACTCTCTTCTTCTTGATCCTCATCAGTGAATATCCGCATGGCTCCATCAGCCCTGTCATAGAAATATTTCAGGCGGTGTACATGGATGACTCTGTGAAGGTTCCTGCAAGTGCCTTGTTCAACCGGGTATGTGACCTCACCTTTCCTCTCTAGGATAGGGTAGGTATCCCTCCATTTGTCTTGAAGGGCCCTAGGTGCAGCAGGCTCTAACATCCATATCTTCTGCCCTGGTTGTAACTCCATCAGTGCAGCCTTTTGGTTATACCAGAGCTTGTGGAGCACTTGGCTGTCCTCAAGGTTTTTAGTTGATTTACCCATGTACGCTGCCATCCTTGAATGCAAGGCACGTAGTCCACAATATCTTATTTAGGCTCTTTGAGAGGTCTCTCCCGGCCTTCCTTCACTAGATATAATAGTCCCCTCACAGGAAGACCAAACTGCCTGCTGTTGCACGCCTCTGTAGGCGAAAAGCAGGCATGACAAAAGTCTGAGTTTGGCAGGGAGTCCCATGTTCATACCTTTCATGGTCTTGTTGAATCTCCCAACCAGACCATTGGTTTGTGGGCGATATGGGGTAGTGAACTTCGAAGTCAAGCCACATTCTTCCACATTGCCTTTAGGTAAGTAGACATGAAATTACTGCCTCTGATCTGAAACCACCTCCTTAGGGAAGCCCACTCTATTAAAAATACTCAAGAAGGCTTTGGCAACTGCAGGAGCAGTGACAGTCCTAAGGGGAATTGCTTCGGGTTACCTGGTGGCATGATCCAGTACCAGCAGTGTAAATCTGTTTCCTGATGCTGTTTGAGGGTCAAGGTGATCAACAAGGTCAATCCCCATCCTTTCTAAGTGAACCCCAAACAGTGGTAGTTGGATTAAGGAGGCTTTGGGCTTGCTACCCGTATTGCCACTCACTTGACAACTAACACAAGCTGCATTACTCCTCCGCTTTCTGGGTCATACAGGCCAGTAGAAGTGTTCGACTAACGTACTCCCAAGTTTTAGTCTGGGTAAGATGCTGCTGAGGCACTACCACTCTCCTAGTGGCACCAGGTTTGGTGTCTTTGGTCTCAATGTAAAGGTGCCCCTCCTCCCAATAGGGCCTGTGGGAGCCACAAACGTCTCCATTTTCTTGGTCAGCAGGTTGCAGTCTCAGCCTCTCAAGAGTGTAACAGGTCCTCTGTCCCTGGCAAAGATCTTCCCTAGAGAGTCCCCCTGGGCATCCTATCATCTCTGCCATGTAAGGTCCCTCAAAGTCTGACGAGTCTTCTCCCTGCAGTGAGGGAGACCCGAGCTTGTCTCCCTCGAAGTTGGTTTCCCAGCCTTCTTGCCTTTTCCCTTGGAGGATTGGGCCATTATTCCAGGCTCCAATTCCTTTTTTTCACCATGGGCTTTACTCTATGCTCTTGTTTTCACACACACCCATTCAGGTATTCCCAGCATGGCTGCATGGGTTTTCATCTGTACCTCAGCCTGTGCTGAGGTCTCCAGATCATTGCCTAGCTAACATTGTACTGGAATTGCAGAGGACACGACCACCTTCTTTTGGCCAGTATCCCCTCCCCATTCCAAGATCACCATATCCATGGGCTGAACCTTGTTAATGTTACCAGTATTAATAACTGGATGTGTTTTTCCAATTATATACTGCTCTGGGGATATCAGTTTTCCAGTCACCACGGTGACACTTGCGCCTGTATCCCTCAGTACTTCTACTTCAGCTCCATTGATGTGTGGCTTTTGCCTGTACTTCTCCAGGTTACTGGGCTAGACAGCCAGGGAAGCCAAATCCCCCTGAGACTAAAGTAGCTTCAGTGTGCTCTGACCTGGTATGAGAACACCAAGGATCCCATCTAGAGACTCACAACCCGTGTGGGTGCTGCACTAGGGGAGCCTTTTTAGGGCAGGAAGAGTCGCCTGTTCTGTGTCATTCTGCTTACAGTTGAAATACCAAGTCTGTTTGGTATGCCAGTTTTTACCCTGTTACCCACCTTTTGATTCGGATGAGCCCACCCCCTTGAACAGGTTTTCGGGAGCCTTTAAAATACTCTTTGGGGTTTTTCCCCTTTGTGTCCCTTATCATTCCCCTGGCGAGGATTTCTTCTGGTCACCCCCACTCTGGGTCTTTCTGGACAACCTTGTTTTATCCCCGTGGTCAGCCTTCTTCCCCCAACTCCTGAGGGGAGACCAACCCTAAGTCCACTAAGTGCTGATGATGTTTCTCTGAAGTGCAATTACTTAACAAGTGCTCCTTCATAACCAAATTATAGAGCCCATCATAGTCTTGTACCTTACTGCCTTCTTACCAGTCACCTAGTATTTTGACCGAGAAGTCAACAAAATCAACCAATGACTGACTAAAGATTCTGAGTTTCCCTGAATTTAGTTCTGTACTGATGAGTCCAAAGCCCTCAATCTCGGTATCCTTCATGATGTCATAAGACTCAGCATCTACCTCATCCAATTGCATGAGTCGATCCCTGCACATTCCTGAGAATAGCTCCCAGAGTAGAGAGCCTCGGTGTCTCTGGTGTATTTTACTCATTTTCAAAGCCTTCTGAAAGGCTGTAAACCACTTTGTGGTGTCCTCACCCTCAACATATTTTGGGACAATCCCTTTGGGGATTTTGGGATCAACATTTATCTGCCTCTCCAAATTGTTTGTTGCTGCTGCTGGCACTACTCCTGGGTGCTAGACCCATCGCTGCCCTCTTTTTTTTTTTTTCTATTGCCAGGATTTTGGCGTCAAGGGCTGCTGTTTTGGCTAGTCTAGCAAGAATTTCTTCTTCATCCTCTAGTCTTCTCTGAGGCTTGAGTTGCCTGTCGCACCCCCATTAGAGGATGGAACTCGAGCTACAGTTTTAGGGTAGATGTGAGTGGGTAAATGTGAAGTCCACTGCACAACCAAAACTTCACAGAACATTAGTCAATTCTTTCCAGTTTATGTCCAAAGTAATCTTTATTTCTCATAGGAGAAACACGGACCAGCCAACGTGTTTTGTCTGCTACATGTGGACTTAATCAGGGCGGAATTGTTGTCTTTTCTTAAATTCAGACCTGAAGCATGCAGAATATCATCAAATAGAACCGTATAAAATTCCTGGTATGGATATTATTCTATTATTCATTCAATCCCCATATATTTAGGGTCAAACAAGACTCATCAAGCTCTCTAAGGATGTAGGGGAAGGCACCTTAATACATGCCCTTGGGCGAGTATGTAGTAGTATATCAGTCAAATAACAGTTTTGGGGTATGATCCTCGAATGCTGTAATCTTATTCTATGGGATGGGAGAAACATACACTGCATTGATAGACTTGCAAATGGATATCTATAGGGACTTTAGGTTCCTAGTGGCCAAGGTCCAACAAAACTACCAGCAGTTTGGGTTTACCTGCCCTGGTGAGTCCGGGTGCAGAGGTGCTGGTTGTATTGGTAGCCTAGAGTGCTACGCCGTAAAGTCAATGGCAAAGGTACCTGCAAAAGAAAGACTGCAAGTGGGGCCAAGTCCGACAGAACCCAAAGCGGAGCTCGGCTCTTGAGAGTCTCTGGAGCACAGGGCCACAGCTGGTTTTCATGAATCATGGCTGGGTGCAGAGGTGTTGTGTCTGGTGGGTCGCTGATGTTAGAGGATTTCACTTGGCTTTGGTGACTTGGAGAGGGAGAGAACTAGATTGCAGTGCCAATCTCCTTGATGGCCTTGGAGATCCTGATGTCCCTCATTGGCAGGTCTGTGTTGGCGTTGGTGGTGTCTGGGCTGGACACAAAACAAGCCTTGTTGCTCACAAGCTCTCTGGTACCCTGTATATTAGTGCAGAGAGTCTCCGGAAAGGCTCAGACTCTCGATGTCCTCTTCCTGGCGAGTTGCTCCCTTGATAGACCTGATGGTCAGCAAAACGGTGAACCGGGCAGATGTTGTTGGTATCTGTAGATGCATGGAAATAGCTCCTCCACCTGAAGGAAGAAGATGCTTGGTTGACAAACTACTGCACAGTCCTTCAAGGTTTTGGGAAGGCTGGTCGAGTTGGGTTGAGTCAAGTCAAGTCAAAATAGTCTTTATTCGATTACATAATCATAAAAGACATTTACAAATTAAAATAATAACCATAAAACATTAGAATTCATCCTTACAAAATACAAGATCCCCATCGAAATGATTCAAAGTTACATATTCCGGACTTACAAAGTTACAATAAGTTAATATAAAATTCATTATAAAAACAATAATATTCATAAAACAGCCACCATATATATACCAGGTATCAATAAAACCAGTTAATACAATCACATCTCATACATTCATTGGTTACTCAAACCATGGGAATGGATTATCCACATGCCATGTAAGAATATGGAGATAGCGATTATACTTAAATGATTCCAATCAGTTTTTAAAATCCTTAAGGCTTCAGTGCCTGGGGTAATCCCCATCGAATAACAGATCGGCTTTAACCATTTATGCCTCACATTCTGATAGACTGGGCAAATAAAAAGAACATGGCCAATAGATTCCAGTTGTGTTGGAGAAAATGGGCATTCCATACTTGAGCCTGTACCCCATTTGCCTGTGAATGATTTGATAGGAAGGGTACTTATCCTAAATTGGTGGAACCATTGCCTATCACAGGGAACCGTTATAAGGTCCCAGTTTTTTTCATAAACGGGTACATGTTTGGTCTCTAAGTAGACCCTAGACAGGGTAGTGCTAGTCGTAGATGAAAAGCGTTTTATCAGAACCATATTCCAGTATAGCCCCTTTAGTTCTTTACGGGTCGGAAATGTAGCATTAGTTGGATTTTGCCACAACAGGTTCAACCCCAGGTCACACAATGTTAACTTGACCTGCTTCAACCACAAAAAATTTCCTGCACCAACTGCATCCCTGACCTCCAAAAGAGCATAGGCATACTCTGTGAGCTCCGGGGTACCCAGAGCCGCCTCCAGTAGGCCACGGGTCTAAAACGGGCCACATCCAACAAATACTGGCTTCCCAGATCATAATTGAGCGATAGTAGAGGAGTAGATTGAGGTAAGCCCGTGATAGACCTCGTGAAATTGTTTTGCGAGGTGAAAAGTGCAGATAAATTACTAAAGCCCCATAATTCTGCCCCATACAATACTGATGCTGAAAGTTTTGCATTGTAAATTTTCAGTATAGGGGCAATTGGTGTAGGATTGCCGATGTTCTTTTAACAAAGCACCAGACAGTTGAGCATGTCTAAGCAATAACATGTCCAAATGTGGATTCCACTTAAGTTTGGAACTTAATTTAATTCCAAGATACGTAAAAACATTTGCCTGCTCAAGTATAACATTATTCATAGTAACTAGCCCATTTACTATTTTCTGTTTGTGAAGGACCATGAACTTTGTCTTGTCTACATTTATGGTGAGACCATAGTCCTTACAGAATTGCTCGAACCTTGCTATAGCCGTCTGGAGCCTTGCTGGGTTTTTGATAATAGCAAGGTGTCGTCGGCAAACATTAACAAAGGTATTTTACTACCATTTAAAGTCGGGGCATCAGTAGGGTGATTATCATAGTACTTCGTCACCATATTAATGTAGAGTGAAAATAAAGTTGGTGCCAATACACACCCCTGCCTGACCCCTCTTTCGACCTGGAATCTATCAGTGACTTGGCCATGCAGACCCCAGCGGACTTGGGCAAAATTTGCTTCATGAAGTTTAATAAAAAATGCCAACAATTCCCTGGGCATACCCTGTTTGGCTAAAACATCCCACAACCTGGCTCTAGGGACCAAGTCGAAAGCCGACTTTAGGTCTACGGAAACGGCATCTAATCTCCCGCCATTAAGGATAACGACGAGCCAATAAATTAAAACAAATCTAAAAACCTGGTCTATTGTACTCTGGTGTGAGCGGAACCCCGCCTGTAACGGGGATAGGATATTACATTCATCGATCCAGTCTAGAATACGAGTTAACACAAGCCTAGCTGTCACCTTTTGTAAGCAATCGATTAGGCTAATAGGCCTGTAATTACCTGGATCTGATCTATCACCTTTTTTAAAAATAGGTAAGATCTCCGCTCCTTTCCATGGACCAGGGATTGGGGAGCCCTTCACAATCGCGTTTACAAGAGTCTGTATGTATGTAACCCAAAGTACCTTATTGTACAAAAACAGATCTGCAGGGACACAATCAAGCCCTGGGGCTCTGCCACGTCGTACACTGTTTTTGGGCAGCTTCTACTTCCTGTTTGGTAAAACACAATTCAGGAAGATCAGCTTGATTTTCCAGGGACCCCTGAGGTACATCACAGTCTCCATGTTCAATGGCAAATTGTTTTTTAAAATGCGATACCCATTGCTCGGGTGCTACATGATTAGTCGGTGGTTGGCTAGTTCTACCCTTGCCCTACTTCAGCAGATACCAGAATCCCACCATGTTCCTATCTAAGCTGGCACCATACAACTCTTGCCAGTATTCCTCGTCCCACTCCTTCTTAGCTTTGTATTGTGCCAGCTTATACTCCACTCGAGCTTGGTGGATACTATCCCTATTCTTAGATCTAATTGCCAAAGCTAATGCTTTGTAAGCCACCCTACATGTATTTCCATACCATGAATCTACGGAAACCTTTACGGGCTCTTTCTTATTTGATATTTTGGAAATAAAATAGCATTTCAGCTTATTAAAAAGATCATTATGTACCAGTGCAATTTTGGACTCATTTCCTGGTTTATCTTGACAGCTTAGGAGATCTACCGTAGCTTTAGACACCAAAGTATTTATAGCCTCCAACAGGTCATCTTTTAATATTATTTTTGACCATTTTACTCTTCTGGAGTCATTGCTTAAATGGATTTCTACTGCGGGTGGGGGCACCTCATCTGAATTTATGCCCACACATGCCGTTTTCGGCACCAGGGGATTATGATATCACTCCACCCTCTCCTCAATGATCATATCGATTACATTTGGCCAGAATTCCTTGTTAACAAGTATGTAGTCAATACTACTACTTCTTGTCCGCAGCTATAGGTTGGTAACCCATTCTTATCATACATGACCCTTCCATTAGCCGCTCTTAATCCATGCTCCAAGCACACAACTTTAAGTTGTATGGTCGCCGCCGACCATTTTTTAATCGGGCCAGGGATAATTGGCGGATTTCCCATAACATGTCTTCTTCCTGTCCTAGATCGATATCATTTGAGTCAAGAGGCTCAAAAGTACAATTAAAATCACCAGCGACCACTATGTCATTCACTCCTCTACGTATTAAGATAAGAATCTAGAAGGGCAATGGTACCTGAGGCTTTCCCACCGGGTAGCCCTCTTGCATATACATTGATAATTATAAGGTCCTTTAGATCCATTTCTTGCAACTATCTGGAGAGTACCAGCCAGGCAGGGATTGGTGCCAGTTTTGGTGCTGGTCTACAGTTCTTGCGTTGTTGGGTCTCCTTTGTCCTCCTTCTGTTCCCAGGTAGACAGATCTGAGTTCCTGGTGTCAGGGAACCACCTAAATACTGAATTTAGGGGTGTTGAGGGGAGTGTAAGGTAGTAGCCAATCTGCTACCTACCCCTGGGATAACTACACCTCCTATATGACCACTTCCTGTGGAGAGTGGGTGTAAACCTGACAGAGTTCTTTTTTGTCACCGAAAACAAGATGGTGGAACCCTTCTTTGAGTGTTCACTTCAGGTGGCCCTCCATAGGGGCGAGCCTAGCCTGATAACGCAACATCCCTAGTGACTAGTACATTTTCCACCTACTCCGATGCCATCTGGGTGGCATTCCCCAGGTCTGGAGGAAGCCAGGGTTGCAAATTAAAGGCAGCAGAGTTTGAAGCCTCTGGCCTTGGTATGCTAATTTACTAGCCATCCTTCTGGAGGAGGTGTGAACATCTTCCTCTCGAGCAGGCATATATCCTGACCTCTGAGAGCATTGACTTTCCCGAGCAGGGGGTCAAAAACCTATGGTGGCGTGCTGGAAGAGTCCATTTGGCCAGCACACTAAATGACTGTTAGGTTTCAGGGGGTAGCTCTAAGGTGCCTCTAATAATAAATCCAACACTGGCATCAGTATGAATTTATTAAAACGACTTGTTTGATACCAAACACCATTATTTTAAGTGAAGCCATTATGTAGCTGGGTAACTCGTAATGACCAGTTCTCAGTACATTCCTTAAGATGGCTTCCCTGTTCACTTGTGATATCTAGTTATAGAACTAGACATCACAAAGGCATATCTGATAATGCAGATATGTCCTCACATAAAACATAATGCACCCTGCCTTAGGGCTCAAAGGCCTGCTGTAGGGGTGACTCATATAAAATGCAGTGACTTTGGCATGACTCACAGTGTGCTATGTCATGTTTTCAATGCATAGTTTGCACCAGACCGCGCACCCTGCAGTGGTAGTTTGACATAAGATATGCTGCAGCCCTTAAGGACCCTCTTTAGTATTCATGCCCTGGGTACCCGGGTTACTATTTACTAGGGACTTACAGGGGTGCTAAAGTCCATGCCAATTGGGTTACAATTAGCCATCACCTTGTTTTAACCCCTTCCATGCTGATGACGGCCCCCGGCCGTCATGTATCACGGTGGGCATTTGCTGATGACTGCTGGGGCCGTCATGAACCCGCCCACTCTTCAAAACGGCCGCACAGGCGCAGAATCGCGGCTGCGCCAAGGGGTTAAGGGAAGAGGTCTGGTTGGCAGACCTCATTGCTCTGTCAGTCTAAAACCAGCATACAGAAGTGCAAAAAGTGGGGGGACAACTGCAACAAACCCCCTATTTCCTACAGCATATAGACTCTTGTTCTCCCATGGTACAACAGGTAGTATGCTATTTTTTACTGTAAGGAAATGGGGTGTATTATATGGTGTGGTTTTAAAACTTCACCATCTAATACACTCACCAACCCCTTTAGGACCCTTAAGTTTCTTCTGTCAAATCCTCATCTCTAGTCTGGCTAACTTTGGCATTGAGCAGCAAGGCTTTCATGAATGAATAACTAAAGAATTTAACTAGCACCAAAACAATTGAAGAAGGCATCGACACAACACTCAAGAAATAAAACACCAATTTATAAAAATAGATTATTTTTATAAGAATGTAGACACTAGAATGAAAAAGATCCACCAGGGAATTCCAGATATATAGAGTTTACAAGCAACAGTAAATCGAAGCAATTTCACTCAACTGCGAATGAGCCTTGGTAAAGTCAGTGAAGTGGACACATTCAACCTTTCACAAGGAAAACTTTTATAAGTGTTAATGCTGTGCTTTAGAAGTACTTGAAGTGACCAAATCAGGAAGCTAGTCAAGGGAACCAGCAATGCCCTTAGAAACAGTTAACTCCACAGAAGAAGCAGTCCTCCAGCAGTTCCAGACACGTAATCCACATTGCAGTGTATTCTTATAGAGTGGTCGAGATGGGAGGGATGGAGGATACTGAAGATGCTGTGGATGCCGGGGTTTTCCTGCAAGGGTTCCTTGGTGCATGAAGATGGTTGGGTGGGCCCTGGTTGCAGGGTCGATGTCCCACCCAGTCCTCTCCAGTCTGGTAGAAGTCCAGTTGCCACTTGACTACCAGTCGTTCAACAACTCGACTTGGTAGAGTCCCTGCAACTCTCTGGCAGCACCGCAAGGCTCTGATAAGTCCGGTGCTACTCTGTGTTCGGTCTTGGTCCTTTGTGCTGCCTGGTTGCAGTTGTAGTGACTTGAAGACTTTAGCCTACCAACTAGCCCCAGCAGTCTTCTTCAGCTGTCATATCCCTCTGCTGCGAACAGAAGGCCAGTTGACGGGCCCTTAGAGTTCTCTTGGCTGGACTGGGCTCCGGAGACAGTTTTTCCTTGAGGAGGACACTTCAGGCATAGTCCCTCTCTTCTCTAGTTAACTGATGCACCAGGTGTAGTCCTCAATGATGCAGCCTCTCTTTGCTGGTCCTAAAGTGCTGCAGGGCAGTCTTTCTTTGGTCTTTCTTCCAAATGGAATAAGATCTGAGGTCTGGGTGCCTGATGTTGCCCCTCCTATGCTCTGAAAATAGGTTCTGAGCAAAATGTGGTTGTTTGCCAATGGCCTGCCAGGTTCCCTCCCACCTGATGTTTTTTTTTTGTGGAGTGTGGCATCTGGCTATCCCAGAATGCACCATTTTGCCCACTCCCAAGATAGTGAAGTTCCTCTCTCTGTATTTAGATCTCCCTAGGGAAACTGGTTTGGCAACTGGTTCCTCTCTCATCTCCCCAAGCCTTAACATTGGGGCAGCCCTACTTCCTAATACGGAACATCTGCCCTTCAGAGGCAGCTTCCCCTTTGAAGCCTGCCTTTTTTTAGAGCTAGCACCTAAGTTGCTTCCTGCAGGAATGAGGTAATACCTTGTGGCGCAGGCTCTATGTGTGAACTGGACGACACAGGAGTTTTAAGGGTAACAAAGTGGCAGCCTTGTAAAAGCTGCACGCTGCAACAAATTACAATCATTTTGACTTGGGGTACAAGCCGAACTTAACGTAACAAGTTGTTTGATACCTTGGCTTGCCCACTTTAGTCTCACCGTTCAGGAGTTAGCACAGCTGGGGGGGGGGGGGGTCAGCGTGTAATCCTGCACTCGCCAATGGGGCGACCAAGTATTTCCCCAGTAAATATGGTGTTTTTGCATGTTTACTGTCAGGATGTGTAAACTACATGACTTGTTGTGTCATATTTTGCACCCTGTCTTAGAACTTGGTAGGCATGCCAGAGGGCTGATTTGCGCAAACGTGCAGGGGAAGTACTAGCTTTGCTATTGCTTTTAATGGCAAATTCAGGTTAGCAGTGGCAAACTGGGTACACATTTGGGGGGGAGCTCTGGGGTGGCACAACCAGTGCATTCAAGCTTTGGGTAGCCCTATAACTTAGATGCCCTGACTACAAGGGTACTATCTACTACAGACTTCAGGTAAGTTTGCCATCTGCAATTGGGTACAGCCAATTCGGCATACACTTCAGTGTCAGGGCACTGAAGTCTGATCAGCAGGCCTCACTGCACTGCAATTCGAAAAACCAGCCGCATCAGTCGAAAAACTTGGATATGACCTTTCAAAAAGAGGCATTTCCTTACCGTTATACTTAAAAGAACTCACGGTAAGCATACACTTACATTTAACTGTGCCTTGCAACAATGTAGCATATCTTCAAAACCATCAACATGAGCCCCTTCTCTTTATAGTGGTCATTAAGGCTTTTATGGAAGGTTTAAAGATAATATCTGAAACAGTTAGTTAGTTGTAGCTTCTTTACCTCAGAATTTCCCCCAGGCATCAGACTGGATCTGGAGATTTTTTTTTTTAGCAGCACCCTTGCACCTCGATAGGTGACTGTGGGAGGGCAGGTTTGATATACAGGCGAGGAGGCTGTATGCATTTGCCAAATGGTCTATTTTTATTATCAGAAGTAACACGAGTGAGTGACACAACAGATAAGTCTCTAGTTTCTTCCCCAGGTGTAAGTCTGGTCGAGTTGGAAGGGCCAGTAGAGCGCAACGGTTCAGACTCCTCTTCTTGGTGGTCTAAATCTTCACCACGGAGGCTCAAAGGAGAGGGAAAAGAAAGGAGCCGTCAGCAATATGCTTTCCTGTTCCTTCTGTTTTTATAAACCCTTCACCACACCGCAAAGTGCACCAGAAAAAACGTTGTGGTATATTTACTGGGAAATAGAATCTTAGTGCCTGGGGAGTCTAGTTGTGTGTTCACTGAGGGAAAAGGAAACAAATAACGTAAACGCTGCTGGTTTAGGCAAGGTTCACTTAAGGGACCCGACGTTGAACTGAGTACTGACTTAGGCAATGTTTCCTCCCAGTATCTGAGTCAATTATGAGGATTTAAACATTAGGAAACACTGAGTAAAGAAAATAACATGGCACAGTAACCTCAATGGTATTCACGTCGAGCCAATTGCAAGACTTTCCACAAAAAAAACATGGATAAAGATATCCTGTCACAGCAACCTCAATGCTACTCAAGCCGAGCCAAGAGTTTTCTCTCTGATATCTACAGGGTACGAGTCCCACAATTCTCCCTCTGAAGTGGTACCCGCTACCCTTTTCAGTTCTCCACCCTCGTTCCTCCCGCCACCCTCCAGTTCCCCGAAGACGCTGCCACTCACCCGCTCCGCCGCAACTCTCCAGAGTTGCGGCCGCTCTGACATCCTCCGGCGGACTCCACCAGTCTTCACACCACCACTCTCCGGATTCCTGGTCCACGTCCTCCTCCTCCTCCTCCTAGTCTTCGGTCCTGGTCTCTCCTCTGGTATTCTGCGGGCACGCCTTGTTTCCCTCCGTCTTCCTTTCCAACGTCGTCCCTGTTCCCTTCGCGCCACTGTAATGACCCGTCTCCTCCTCAAACCCGCCTCTTATTGGTTTCTCTGTGGCACTTCCAGGGTCATATTCTTTTGCTTCCGGGGTATCGTTGGTTCCACGCTGTGAACACATCAAACAGCGGAATGGATTTCGCCGTACAATAGGAGCCTGTCGGTCCGAGCTGTCGTGGGACCCATGTTAGTCAGGAGGGGAATGCGCCCATGGTGTAGTACGGGTAAGTTCTTCCTCACAGTGACGTTGGTCTACTCCGCGTCCGTCATCGGCGTAATGATTGCCGGGATGACGCCACGGTGCCTACTTATCCGCGACCCCTGCGCGCTGACGTCCGTTCTTTCCTTTTCTGCACTAGCCTAGCGCAGATCCGGAAAGAGCTACCACTTAACTGTTTCTTGGGTAACATTTTTGTGGCTTCTGTCGGCATCTTTTTCAAGTCTTTGATTCCTGGTGCGCGATGGATGTCCCAGCGTCGGACCGGTTTCAAGCCCTGCGGGACTTGCCTCAAGATAATGTCGATGGCGGACCTGCACCTCGTGTGTTTGTGGTATCTGAAGCGCAACCATGACACAAAGTAGTGCTCTGACTGCTGGACCATGCACTTGAAGACTTTGCGGGAGCAGTCCCAAAAGTTGTTGAAGACCCCGGTGGTCAGCTCTGCGTCCTTCCTGGTCTCGTTCAAGAGGGTCTCAAGGCTGTTTGTGGAATCCCCACTCCTCGTCACACTCTTAAGTCGTTGAGGTCTTCGGATAAGTGAAAATACAGGAAGAAGGCGAAGAAGCATAAGCTTGCTTCACCTTCTCCCAGTTGGTCGGCTGATGTTATGCGGCACTAGGAGCGTTGTCGCTCAAAGGCTCCATCTCGGGAGCCTTTTTCAGAGACAACTCCACGCCTCCCGTCCTCTCCCAGAGCCGCAGCATCTCTAGCCCAACGTAAGCAATTCTACCAGGTCTTACACCGAGTCGTTGGGCAGCCTGACTCTGCAGGCGCTCCTTCGGGCCCCGCGGAAGGGGTCGCGGTCCTGGGCCTTCGATACCAGCGGCTTTGGCCCCAGCAAACACAAGGAGATGATGGACTTTACAGACACTCACCGCCAGTCACAGATCGGAGTTGAATCCATCATCGTTTTTTAACTCACTTTGCCAGGGCAGGGCCCCCACTGATCCATGTCCATATCCAGATCGACACCGGTCAATCTTACTTGACCTTCCCCAGCACCGATCCCAAAGACGACACCCCTGGCGTCGACAATACCCCCTACCGATGCTGCCCCCATCCTCAACCCCGGGTTGGACCTTGAGCTGGACCGACGTTGAACGGAACCGATGCCGTAGGGTCATTTTATTCACCTGTTCAACACTGGTATTCCCTATCGACCAGAGGGTGGTGATGAGGACTTGGAGGGGTCGCTTGATCCTTTAACTGACCAGCTAGAAGAACTGGACTGGCAAGAGGACCCAAGTGATGCCAGTAGTCTGGACACCTCACCAGACACTAGTTTGCTTTCTCCCCCTACCATGGCTACGGATGAAGGAGTGCCCTGCACTGTGGCGGTGAGTAGGGCGGCCGAGGTCTTGGGCCTTGAGCTCCCTTCAATGGCAGTCAGGACTAACCTCCCAACAGGTGCTTCAGCCTGCGGCTTACTCTTCTGAACCCCCTATTGCTGTTCAGTGATGCCCGCACTGATTTCCTTCTGGGCACTTGGTCCAAGCCCAGCACGGGGGCTCTTGTGAAGAGGACAATTGACCACCGCCACCACCCAGCCCCATGTGACCCAGTGTTCTTGACCCAACACCCTTCCCCTAAGAGCTTTGTGGTACAAGCCTGTTCTTCTAAATGCGCATTTCCTACTGCCCCTACAGATAGGGAATCCAAGAAGCTGGACCATCTTGAGAAGCGTATGTTCTCTCTCTCCAGCTTGGCACTGTGGTCGGTGAATACTGAGTGCCTCTTGAGCCGCTACTCCCATACCATCTGGGATATGGTTGGGTAGGTGCTGCCTCAGTGCCCGGAGGCAGTCCGAGCTGTTCTCTCCCAGGCTGTGGCGGGTGGAAGAGACACCGCCTAATTTACCATTAGATGTGGACTGGACACCACAAACTCACTGGGCAGAACGATTGCCACATCTGTAGCCCTTGGGTGCTACGCCTGGTTGAGGACATCTGTTTTTTTTTTAGGCATGCCCATTAACTTTGATGGACATGTGCTTTGATTTTTTTTTTGTTTAAATTTGTTTATTGGGTTTTAGGTTGCATTATATAAACAATACGTCAGTAATCATAAAGGTGGACGAGCATTGCAAAATGGGACCATAGAAATACAGTTCTAGAAATAGTCACTTTGCGGCACTTCTCAGTTCTGGGTCTGTTGTCTGTCGACCGCCATTATCCGTGCACCCAGTAGCGTGTACCACGTTGCCTCCCACCAGAGCGCGTGCACCACCCCAGGGGGAGCCGTGTCGTTCACGTGAGTCTGTCAAACTGTGTCAGTGAGGGGGTGAACTCGTGGTATGTCGGTTACTGTGAGGGTGTCGCAGGAGGCACTGACTGTGTGGGTATGGGTCGCGGTGGCATGTGACATCGTGACATCGTTATCTATGGGTCTGACCAGTGAACCATATGCAAGGATAGCACCCTGTCAAATTTGAGCTTCCTAACTTTCCCAAGAACTGAGGGGTGAACTGAATAACATGGGAGGGGGGGAAATTAGGGGATAGCGGGAGGGAGGGGTTTGGGTCTCCTTATCAGAGCACAGTGTCGGTGCTCCCGGGTCGCCTGGCGCAAGTATGTGGTGGGCGTATTTGGTATGTGTCCGGGTGCTAAAGGGTCGCTGGGTGTGGCCACTCATGACGTTCGTGCAGTACTTGTGGCAATGTCATGGAGGTGTTGGACATGTCCTTTGATGGGCATCATCTTTTTGACGACAAAGAAGACTCTGCGCTCAAGCGCTTTAAAGATTCTAGAGCTGTGGCCAGATCTTTGGGCCTCATGGCACGCAGGTGCGTAACCCAGGCTCGTCAGCCCCACCAGCTCCAGGGAGCCTGAATATAAAAGAAAGTCCAATTGGTCGCACACTGCTTGTCCTACCAGCGTGTTGCCCCAAAGCATTATTGTCCATGAAGTAAGCATCAGCGGGTGCGCCTCTGCCAGGGTCTTGAGCAAAAAAATCACTGTCGCGTTGGCCATCCCTGGACACGTGTTTCAAGGTTGTTGCCTCTCGTCAGCAGGGAATAGGCATATATGTAGGGGTGCTGCGTAGGCTTCCAAAAAATGTTCTCAGGTCCGGTACCGCTCATGGCATGCAGGTGCGTAACCCGGGCTCGTCAGCCCCACCAGCTCCAGGGAGCCTGAATATAAAAGAAAGTCCAATTGGTCGCACACTGCTTGTCCTACCAGCGTGTTGCCCCAAAGCATTATGGTCCATGAAGTTAGCATCAGCGGGTGCGCCTCTGCCAGGGTCTTGAGCAAAAAATCACTGTCGCGTTGGCCATCCCTGGACACGTGTTTCGAGGTTGTTGCCTCTCGTCAGCAGGCAATAGGCATATATGTAGGGGTGCTGCGTAGGCTGCCAAAAAATGTTCTCAGGACCGGTTCTGCTCATGGCACGCAGGTGCGTAACCCGGGCTCGTCAGCCCCACCAGCTCCAGGGAGCCTGAATATAAAAGAAAGTCCAATTGGTCGCACACTGCTTGTCCTACCAGCGTGTTGCCCCAAAGCATTATGGTCCATAAAGTAAGCATCAGCGGGTGCGCCTCTGCCAGGGTCTTGAGCAAAAAATCACTGTCGCGTTGGCCATCCCAACAAGTACCTACTTGCACCCACTGGGGTGAACCACTCAAGAACTCCATGTACCAGAGTCCCTAGGGGCGATCCGGAGGAGGGGTTAGCGGTTTGCGGTCCATTGCGATTGTGTCTACAAATTGGCTCCCTTGAGCCGACGGACTCCTGGACGACGCACCTGCGTGCCGGTTCGGGCATCGAGGCCTTTGACGGTTGCTTGGCGGCCTTCTCTTCCACCCCTAACTATTTTCTCTACTGATGAGGGAAGTTATCCCGAAACCCGAGCCATGTCTCGGGCGATATCCAAAAACCCGGGACATGTATCGGGTCTAGAGATCATCAGTCCAACAAGTACCTACTTGCACCCACTGGTGTGAACCACTCAAGAACTCCATGTACCAGAATCCCTAGGGGCGATCCCGAGGAGGGGCTAGCGGTGTACGGTCCATTGCGATTGTGTCTACATATCGAAGGATTATTTGCCACGTCTCCACCAGGAAGTCTCCGCTATCTTGGCCAAGGGAGCTATAGAGCGGTCCCTGCACCAAAAACAGGTTGTGGATGCTGTTCCCGCTAATTTCTTGGGCCCAAGAAGGACAAAGGCTTGCGTCCTTTTCTAGATCTCAGGACCCTCAACCACTTCCTCCAGAATGAGAAGTTCAAGATGCTCACGTTGGCTCAGGTTCTGTCTGCTCTCGACCCCGGAGACTGGATGGTGACGGACTTGCAATACACTTATTTCCATATTCCTGTCTTGCCAGCCCACAGACGATGTCTACGGTTTACGGTGAGCCATGACCACTTTCAATTCACTGGGCTCCCCTTTGTCCTTACCAGTGCTCCTTGGGTGTTGTCAAAGGTGACGGCTGTGGTCGCAACTTATCTGCGCAGATCAAAGGTTACAGTCTTCCCCTATCTCGACGACTGGCTGTTAAAGGCTGGCTCGCCCCAGGCTGTCGTCTCCCACCTCCAGAATACGGCGGACCTCCGGCACTGGCCGGGGTTCACTATAAACATGCCGACGTCACACCTGACTCCCTCTCAGACGCTCCCTTTCATCTGAGCTGTTCTGGACACAGTGCAGTTTGAGGCCTATCCTCCTGAGCAGCAAGATATTCGGGCTATGATACTGATGTTATAGCCTCTAGGCTGGATTTCGATGAGAATGACTGAGGCTGCTGGGCCTCATGGCCTCCTGCATCCTGCTTGTAGATCATGCCATATGGTATATGCGGGCTCTGCAATGGGACCTGAAAAATCCCGACGTTTCTTCCAAAAGATGTTTCCCCATTCCACTCAAACCAATCACTTGATCTACCCGTCTTTTTCCTGAAACCAGAGGCCGTTGCAGAAAGAGCACTTCATATACTTGACGTTAAAAGAGTACTGATGTATTACATTGATAGGACTATACCTTTTAGGAAAACACAACAGCTTTTTTTGCTTTCACAAACCCTAGAAAGGTAAACCGAATTTCCAAAGCAGTTATTGCGAGATGAATAGTCAATTGCATACGGATATGTTACATTAAAGCCAAACAAACGTTACCAACAGTTGCAAGAGCACATTCTGCCAGGAATAAAGGTGCTTCTATGACCTTTCCAGGTTACATTCCCTCTGCTGGTATTTGCAAGGCTGCTACATGGACGAATCCACACACATTTACTAAACAATATTGTGTGGATGTTCAAGAAGGACAATGAGCTCTTGTTGGTCAAACATTCCTACGCACCCTTTTTCAGATATATAAACCATCTGATGCCTAAAGCCACTGAGAGGAAAATGGCTTTACAGTCATTGCATAGCATGTGTGCCTGCAGCCAACACATGCTACAAATGGAATCTGTTACTCACCTTGTAAGTGTCTGTCTATCTATCTATCTATTTATTTATCTATCTATCTATCTATCTATCTATCTATCGAGCGCATTCACTCGAAGAGGAGGAGGCTAGAGGCCACATCAGAAATTAAAGACTTCTACAAGAAAAATAAGTTGTGGATTCTGAGTCCAACATTAGCTGGCAGGAGTGTGCATAGCATGTTAATCTGCAGCGCTACATGCTATGAATAAATACGTACAAGGTAAGTAACATGCTCCTTCTTGTGGATACTCTAACCGCAGTTCATCACCACCCTGCCACCCCCCTTTTCTGTGGAATGTACTCTTTTCCATCTAAATAGGTCACATGTGGAAACTCTGCACACTGATACGAAAAATGTGTTTTTGGGCTGCGAGTGTGAGAATGGTGTCCAAACAGAAACTGACTTTAGTGCGTTTGGATCGTGCCTATATGCAGCTCCAATCATCACTTCATGCTGGAGTGGAGTGGATGTGGAGCCACATGATGCTACCTACTGGTTCTTGGTCTCCACTGAAAATTTTTTACATATGCAGTCTGGCACCTGGGGATATTTTAACATAGAGGATTCTGCTATGAAGTAGAATGTCCACCAGAAAGAACTTAACCAACGATAAGTAATTTTTTTTAAGGTATTCTTTCTTGGGCCATTATTTGGTTTCCTATAATTGCAAACATTTCTTTTGAGGTGCACATTGAAAATTATAATCCTTTACATAGTGCCTATCCCTTCAGTCTTTGTTGTTGAAAATGCTTAATGGTTTGGCTGGCTAAGTAGTCTCTGCCTACGGAACCTTGCAGAGTTACCAGTGTTAATATTTGGCATAAATTTAACCCTTAGAAATTATATGTTCAAGGCATGGGTGGCTGTTAATGCACATGCTGTTTATACTCCTTCAATGTACTGTTGGGCCCTGATATGTGCAAGTTGTTTTTCTTCAAAGAAGTCTTCTCAAGTCATAGGTAGCGTGACTCCACCTGTTGCTGGTAATGGGCTTGGGCATCAGCTTAATTTTTTGTTTGTTTTCTTTAAGCCATTGGGTTCGGATGTGTCTTTTTGAGCTCTGTATTGACGCTGTTGCAGTTCTCTCTTCGGTTTTCCTCTGTTCCTTTCCTTCCCATCGGTAATGTTTGCTATTGCGGCCTACTTTTTTCGCAATGTCTCGACACGCTCAGCTTTGTTTAGGGGCAGGCATCAGGCTGACTATGACCCATGAAGGGATCTCGCCCTTCGGGCCTTGCCCGCCTTTTGCTCTGTGATCAACATGCTTTGCCTGTGATGGACCAGTTTCCTTTTTGCTACTGTCCTCTGTGTCACACTAAATACGCCAGGGACGATTTCTATCGGGTCTGCAACCTCTGCCCCTTGCCAGAGCACGTCGAGGCCTCCTGCGACGCCTGCCGCATATATTCCGTTTCAAGGAGTCTCATTGAGAGTGCTAGGCTTATTGCTTGGAAATGTCTTACAGAAATTGAGACAAAACCCAAGATCTCTTCGGCACCAAGGACCTCGAGGGGGAACATCATCTGGAGTCATCGGAAGCTGAGGAGAAGGCCTACTCACCCGACGTAAGTTCTGGACTCGACCTGAAAGTTTAAGACTTTCCACTCGCTCAACTGGTCATTAGTGCTGTTCCTCTACCCCTACCCCCTCAACACCACTCACACTCCTCAAGTGGACTCCCCAACCCCCAATGAGCCAAACAGCCGCTCTCGAGCTTTAGAGACAGGCTACCGCACCTCCACTTCCTTTGGCAAATGTAGGCACTAAACATCCTCTTCACACACCATTCCAAGCCACAACTTGGTGCCAAAGAAAATTCTGAGGCCGATGCACTCAGCACCGACAGCATTCACCTCAGTGACAAAACGCCCATCGGATTATAAACTCACGGCACCAAAGCCCTACTTGGTGCCGACAACCTGTGTACTGGCACCAAGATCCTCTGCACTGAAACTGGTATCTTCTGTTGGCACCGTGGAACCTGTCCTACAGAAACTGAAGCGGAAGTGATTGAAACTGCGCACGACAAGTGCAGTGTGTGGACTCCACTGAGTCCTTGGACTGCCGGGATGTAGCAGCCGCAGTGGGGGAACATCGCTAGGTTGGCAGTCACCAGGCAACGGCGGTGTGATGCGGCGCAATGCCTCATAACTGTGAAAGTTGCAGGGCGACTTAATGGCTAGACACTCTGCTCCACCCAACATCACGGTAGCTGCCAGCGTTAGGCCAGTTCGATTTGCGAGTCAGCATGGGCCCCGCCTGCACTCTTAACTTTGTCCAATGCTGCAGTTGAAGGCACTGCATATCAGTATCTCCCCCCCCCCGCCCCCCCCCCCCCCCCGCCAGACCAGTCAACCTCCGCAGTTTGGGGTAAGGGTGAGCCCAGAGGAGCAGCGAGGAGTTAAGGAGTCCCAGGGGATGTAGTCAGACAACCCCAGTTTACTTCTCCATAATCTGGACCGTCCCCCTAACTGCCCAAGGAACTGGTGAAGGACCATTGGAGAAGCACCAGAGGACAGCAGGTAGGCTCTTCTGGGTCAGTCATGCCCTCTATATCCAAGAGAGGTCTCCTGGACACCAACTAAAAAATAGACCTGTTGTTCTGCACCAGGGTATAACAACACTAATCCAACTCTAACCAAGGGGATCCTTAATTACTCAAGATACGCCGCAGCCCCAATTAGTCACCTTCTATAGCTCCCTCAGTATACTAAGTTGAAGGTTAAATCGTTCATATGAGTGGGAAGGAGGAAGATCCATTTCATTAAGATCTATACTACTAGGAAGGCAAAGGTAGCATCAAGGGCAGTAGGATCTGCAAAGCGCCCATCCAACCTTGGAGAGTCCCAAAAGCCCCAAGCAAGAGCAAGTGGGAGAAGTTGGCGTAATCAGCTTAAATTACACTTACTGCACAATGAGGTCAGGAAGAGTAAGGAAAGAATCAGTAAAGCACCACAAAAAGCCCAGTGCAGAATTCACCACAGAGCCTACGGACACAGGGGTGGTTTCAACACCCCTTACTTCAGTACAACACTCCTCACACCCCGGCACTCAGCCTTTTTACCTCTGCCTTCAGGAAAGGACGCACATACCCTTGGTGCATAACATTAGTGGAAACAGTAGTGGGAACATTAACACCACCGGATAAACTAAATACCCAAGACAAGAGGCGCGGAATAACAGCAGTCGACGCACCTAAGAGGACACTGAGAGATTACTTTTAAGAAAAGCGCCATAAAATCACCATCACCAAACGTCCACAGTGAAATGACTGCATCGCTTATACACTCCACTCGACCACACCAGTAAGCAGACCTGGTGCAAATAAAAGTACAGACCATGATTCATGAGTAAACCAAAGTGCAGGGCCTCCACTTACACCTAGAGGGTCTCTTAAAAACGGAAGAACATTCCACACTAAAAAATCTCACGTCAAGCCTGACTCTTCAGTTAAGTGATTAAATTCTTCACAAGCCACTAACTCTGCAAATTCACAATGTTCTTCCACAATCATCATATCAAGTGAGGATTCCCACTCTAACTTGAAGTTATCCCTGCTCCAAAAATCTAATTTACAAACTAATACTATTGAATTAGCTGAGAGCAAGAATATTCTCAGTCCCCAAGCAGCGCAATGTACCAGGTCATCACCTGGTAATATCAAATTGCTGACTCCAACAATTCCATCAGAACCTGCTAGACGAGACCACCCTGAAATAAAGCAAGGTGTGCCTAACAATCGTTTCATGCTAGATCTATCCTTCTTTCATGCAGATTTTAATAGAATCCTGGATCCTCAGGAAGTTCGCTACTCCACTGTGACTGAGCCTAACGCACTTTGGCCCCAACTTCTGCAAACTCTCCAATCCACAGTAACCATATTAAACTATCATTCGGATAAACTTGACCTCAAAGTCAACCTTTTTAACACACTTGCTGTGTACGCTGCAGGGATCGACCACAAACTGGAAGAATTCCACAAACTGATCACAAAAGCACAATCCAATGCCAAAATGGTCAAATCTGTATGTTGTTGTTCCCGATAATTGACAGTCTCCTCTCTCCCTCAGTTCCTTAGCATAGTCTTAACAGAAATTAGGAAATCACCAGCATCCAGAAAGGACTAACCTACGCACCAGCATTTTTATTCAACTGCCACAGCTGCGCCAACAGTCTCCAAAGAGCATAGCGTGAAACAAGGAATCCACTTAGGAAACATGAATTCTGGTGTGAGTACACTAATTTCGCAAACAGTCATTTCAACAGCAGACCTGCTCCCTGAAAACCAAGCTGCAATCATGAAGTGTAGACCTCACCACCAAGATAAATCAGATAATAGGGACCCAATAGTACTAAGGACAGATCTGCAGACCACGTCTAAGAAAACACCCTCACTGGGCAAGGGGGCCTAGCGTTTGTTAGCTCAGACAACAGCACAATGAACAGTCCATCACAAAAACTGAGCAAAAGGGGAAAAAAGAATTACGAATAAAGCTTAACAAGCACAGTGTTGTGATGCAAAATACAATCAACAATTTTTTAAGAAACAAAAGTAATCAACCATCTGGCTAGACAAGCACAGCAGTACCAACAGCAGTTTGTCTCTTGTATAACAACCATCCCCAAAACCCCAGTTGTGCCGCCTGCAGTGTGACATCTGCATCATGTCACCACAATGAGCTCAGGTAAGCATCCGGGCGCAGATGGGAAGCCCCATAGAAGAAATTACAATCCCTGTCCTTAGCAGGGCAAAAAAAAGGATTCTGAGCCAGTTTCTGCTTTGAACCCCTTAGCACCTGGATTTGAAGTCCCGACACTTCCCCTGATCCAAGCAAGGAAGACTAAGCTAAAACAGAGAACCGTTGTCAGGGAGAAACCTAATGACAAACTAAATCCAGGAGGCACGGACAGCCTTCGGATAACACTTGTAAGAAACCCAGATCAAGCAAACAAGTGTAAAATTGTTCTTAATAAGGCGGCCCCTTACCTTCATGGCGACCCTGATGGATTTCAGCAACAACCATCTACCGAACAACAGAGAAATGATCAACCACAGAAAAAGGACAAGAGTACCACCATAGCCCCAGCACGGGATCCGGCTACAACAAATCCACCCTCTAAATTGCTATTTATTCCGGAGTACTCTACCAAAGGTCTGCATGACCTCATGAACAGAGGGAAAATCCTTAGACTGTTCAAATTCATGCCGGATTTGTGCAACCTGGAATCTAATGACTTAACATCTATTGAATTTTATACTCATTAAAGGCAAACAAATAACCAAATCGACACTAATCACATTAGCATCAGAGGCAATGAAGGAGCTGGTATTCTCAAAAGCCGACCAATTTAACAGCTGGGGCATTAAAATATCCCCCACAACTGAAACACGGTAGTCGTCGGTACTCGCAAAAACTCTGGTTCCTTCTCATTACTCTGGTAATCTCCCCTTTTCAATACTAAAATCTGCCCAAGGTTGAGTCACGCAGGAAACAATCAGCTAATAACAGCGAATTCAGTCATCATGATGGAACACTGGGCCTGGCTGCCAGTTGCTCTTTCTGGGGGTACCCACGATTGACAGAGCATCCATATTGGCCTTAAAGTGTGTTCCTGAAATATCAATGGCCTTACAGCGAAATCCCAATGAACGTACACGATAACGTTTTAAAAAAAACATGCGATCATACTCCTCCAAGAAACATGGTTGGAGGCAAGTATCCCAATATAAGGGTACCTGGAATTCTGGTCCCCCGCCTTAAGGTATGGCAGAACTAGGGGTGGTCTCTCGAGATATGTTGCCGTCAAGTTAAATGAAAACATTAACCAGCTTGCCTTTGAAGAAGACTGGATCACCGGCATCAGGATCAGGATCAGGAGCTCTAACTCCACCAAACAAATGCTCCTGATTAATGTATACATTGCACCAAACGCTAGGGAGAAAAGGGCCGGACTGGAACACCTGACCCTGATCACGTGTAACTTGAAGTGAATATGGGAGTACACCCTGTCTAATCTCAGGCGACTTCAATACAAACCTTTTTCAAGATCCCCCCGATGAGCTCAACGAGTTATACCTGGGGAGTAAACAATATATTATGAAACAAACAAAACCCACCTGTAACCGATATATCAAACTAGGAGAATACATGGTATTACAATTTAGCAGTCTGGGTTATACAACTTTGAACAGTCGTTTTTTCCTGGATAAACCCCCAAACTGAACAAGAACAAATGGTTACACTCAATCATTCTTAGATTTTACCTTATATACCTATGAAATGCTCTATTTGACAGACAACTACACTATTGTAACACGAGGAGAGAAGGATCATCGCCCCCAAGTAATTACTCTCTCTTCCTGCATTGCTCGACACGCTGCAACAAGTTTAACAACCAGCGGAATCTTTACAGAACCTCAACAGGTTAAAAGTGATGGATTCCTCTACACCGACTATAATGATGGTGTAGAGGCCTGCTAGGTATAAGGACTAGTGATAATATTTTGCCCACTGATGTATGGGAGGGTTTCTTAAGTCAATTATTTAATAAATTCCCGTCCATTTTAAGTAAAACAACAAACTGGAACCAATCATTTGTTTCTGCAGAGACCAAAAAACCCTATGTAACTCAGCTATAAGGCAAACTCGGAAGCGTCTGGGGGATATGCAGCTATACAACAACTATAAGCAAGCCCAAAAAGCATTTAGGCAAGCAATATTACGAGAAAAACAAAAACGCTCTGAACAGTTTTGGACCAAATTAGTCTATGCAAGTAAAAACCCCAACCCAAAGGTATTCTGGTCTCTTGTGAATAGGAGGACACAAGGTCCAAGAGGGCAAAGCAGTGCAAACATTTGCAAAGATAAATGGGTATCATTCTTAATGGCTCATTTCAAAGTGACCAAAAAGGAAGAGGGCCTATATGCTAAACCCATACCATCCGCCCTCTCGACCACCCCAAACCATCCGCAGCCCCCCTTGGGCACAATGTGCCCTGGAACATTAGAGCAATTAACAGACCTGGCCGCCCAGACACAAGTTGCAACCAACACAGAAATGCCGCTCCAGCAAGAAGAGCTTCTGTTTCAGGCATCAAAAGCACCAAAAGTACTGATGACCCGAACAGTACAAATTATAACGAACTTCCGGTCGGACGGGGCCCCTGGGCCAAACAAACTTCCTCAGGCCCTGTATAAGGTAGATATCGAGTTTTGGGCCAAAGACTTGGCACCTTTATTCTCCTACTGTTGTTTCAGCCAGCACATTCCAGACTCCTGGCGTGGAGCCATCATCTGTCCAATTTTCAAAGGGGGCACGAGATCCGACCCCAAAAATTACTGGATGATTGCACTCTTGGAGGCTGAATCTAAATAGGACGCCAGCCTGCTGCTTGAAGACCTCTCATTTTGGGCCACAGAAAATCACCTTTTACCTTTCAATCAGACTGGCTTTGTGGCAAAATAAGGAAGTACAACAAACCTGCTTGCCTTATCAGATCAGTATTGACGGAGAAAGCATCAGCTTAGAGAATGCCACTTCATTGTTGCGTTGTCGATTTCAAGGCGGCGTTCAACTGGGTGCCCAGGGGTTATCTATGGTTTAAACTGTTGAAATCGGGTGTTCCATCTGTCCTCCTAAAGGCCATAATTCAGCTCCACTCCAACACTTGGATCCGTATAAAATTGGAAGACGGATCCTACATCTCGAGGTGAATACAAATAACATGTGGTGTTAAAACAAGGGTGGGTGTTGGCGCCCCTCCTTTTTAACCTTTTCATCTCCGATCTGCCACAGTTACTTGATGATGTTAATTCCCACCCTCCAAACCTTGGTAGAATCCGCGTCAGCAACCTGTTATTTGCAGAGGATCTCGTCTTGCTTAGCCGCGTAAGGGTCGGCCTGGAGAGGTTTCTTGACCAGCTGCTCCTCCACTCAAACTGCAACTAGCTGGAATTAAATCTATCAAAAACAAAAACAATTACCTTTGGGAAAAGAAAGCTTCAAGGTGGAGGGTGGCAGTTCAGCAGTAAAAGCATTGAAAGCACAGCCGCTTACAAATATCTGGGGGTTTATATTTACTGAAGAGGTACCTTCTTTAAACAGAAGGAAGTGGACGGGGCAAAGGCTCTGTCAATCAAGGTAGCACTGACGAAGCTAAAACCTCTAAGTATTTATCTTATGGCCAGGAGATCATGCTGGGGTAAGACTCCTGAGTGGTGAACAAGACAATAAGAATTTTCAAGTGCGATTGGAGCATACCAGAAACCTCATCCCCAACCCAGATAAGACTTGAGTTCGGCGTTTTAGACCATCGAGGGGTTGGGGCCGGTGCTTTTATCAAGCTGTGCAATAAGCTATGCATCTCAAGCAAAGGAAGCTTGCAGGCTGCGCTGTGGCAAGTAATATCGATTAGCCAATTGGGACAAAAATACTGCTGCCACCTAGAACACTCACTGTAAATGCTGGACGCAAATGAAATGAAAGCCATGAACCCAGAGAACCCGATGCTCAACAACTGGTTGACGAAGTTAATCACAGGAGCGCACAAAAAGGCTCACGTAGTAGGAGTGCCAGTAACCAAATCTCCATTACATTACACTGTGTCACTTTCCACTCAATATGCAGTTAATTGTCACAGTTTCTGGACTAATCTGTTAGCGGCCTTGCATGACATACTGACTGCTCATCTTATGGTTCTGAGTTCTTTCATGAGTCTTTCTTCCTCTATGCAGGGCCTGTCCTCCTTTCAAACAGAGCAGCACTGATAGTCAGACTTCTCTGGACTAGTGCAGCTGGAAGTCAAAATATTATCCATTGCTGTATTTTTTCTGTGTTTAATGGAAAGTTTTTTTTTTTTTTTAGTAATGAAGATCCTCTGTGTACCTGTTGGCACACATTTCTTACAGAAAATGAATGCCATTTGGAAAATCATGAAAAATCTAATCCAGTGCCCTCATGGGTTTATGTAAATATCCATTGTCAAACATTTTACCTTTTGTAACTACAGAATCTCTTTTTACAACATTTTATTTTCAGAGTGTTCCATTGTAAAGATTTTAATTAATCAAACAATAACGTTTTCTACATCTGTCCTACAGAACCTGCAGGACTAACTTGACCACTGCCAGCGTTACATTTTGATCCATCTTCACGCAGAATGGATCATCTTTCAGCCAGTGGTGTCCTCTACGCAGTCATCCAAGAGGGAGCTCTGCGGAGGCTATCGAACTTCCACCACTGCCCAAGCAGTATGACAAGACTACCAGCCCTCATCCACAGCCTCACCCACCTATACACCTTACTTCCCTGAGGCCTTACCTGTTCGCTGTGCTGACCCCTTTCCTTACATGCCACAGTGGTCACCTTATTCTGACCTTGGAGATCACAGCACAGGGGACCTATATAACATTCCCCAGCTGGATCACACCTTGTATTCTTATGATGTGGACTCACCAGGGGACACAGACACCGATCACTACCCCACCCGGCTTTCCCCAAAAGACAACACTACCTCCTAAAATGAAGTGTTTGGTAGCAAAGCCTCCTTCCATAAGGTCAATATGCACAGGGATGCTGTTGAGGAGGATTTGTTGCTGGAAACCTTCTCCCCCTCACAGCATTCCATGCTGTACCTCCCAATGCTGAAAGGCATTCTTAATCCAGACTCTGACATTTTTAGGGAGCTGGTTAAAGCTTGTGTAGTCACTCCTAGTGTAGACAACCCCGACTCCTTGGTGAAAATGGCACACACATGAGCCAACTCACAGGGTACCGGCAACGCACTACTGCCAGACAAGGATAGTAAGCATAACGATGCAACTGGCAAGCTCATTGCGGCGCAGTCTGTCAACCACTGGCCCATAGTCATTCCATAGGCCTGCTTTTCTGAAACAACCTGGCCCACTGGGATGAGATGAAGGTGCTCCTCCAACATCTCCCAGAGGAGTAATGAAAGGGAGGCTCATTTCAAACACCACAATCAGCAGTGCCCTTGATGCTGCCAACCCAGCTGCTCAAGGTCACACACACACAGTCACACCTTGCAACCCCACCCCTTGCTTCAAGCATCTCCTCAGCCTGGTCTTTGATGGGGAACACCTATTCTCCAGTATTTGGGGTGTCTTTCATAGATTCACATGCCTGAATCATTCCCCGTCGTCGGAGTAGGAGTCCCACGGTATATAAAAAAGCAGTAATAAGCCATTTGTACATAGCAAATAACAGTTACAATAAACCAGGAAGTGAAGTAGCCTCAGCTACCAATGAAAAAACTTCCACATTAGTGACCATCCAAGTCATTATGTTAGACCAAACTGCAGCCAATCAGGCCACAGCTCCCACCTAGGTATTCTCCCCAGAGACCCAGGCTGTCAGATTTTTTACCGCACGTCGTGTGATAGGGAGTCTCTCTGAGCTCTGCTCAGTTTATTCTTCTACTTTGAAAGTTTGAAAGTTTTCTTCTTTCCAACATGTCCACATCTAAGTCCCTTTTCAGGGCTTGTGACTCTTGTGGCAAGGCAAGGCTCTTCAAGGAAGACCCTCATTCTCTCTGCATATACTGCTTGTATCCAGACCATCAGGCTAAGGAATGCAAGATTTGTCGCACTTTTCCAACAAAAACCCTCAGGGACAGAGAGGGTCGCCTCCTACTATGGATACAACGGAATAAGGACAAGGACTTGCCACTCTCTGAGGTAGGAAGTTTGGCCTCTATGTCTTCTATGGGATCTAGGAAGAGAATAGCTGAGGGTACAGTAACTACCCCTAAGGCTAAGGTGGCGAAACAGGCCCAGCACGCGCTCGCTGCTGAGGAACCTTCGACTTCTAAAGTGAAGAAAGCCTGTCAAAAATCGGTCAAACAGCCTGTCATTAAAAAGACTGTCCCTTTATTGTCACCTCAGAGGCCTACAACCAAGGCAGCAGCTTCTCTGCCGGTTTCCTGTCAGACTGCCACTACAGTGACTTCTACTGCGACCTATTCCTCACCAAAACCCTCTTTGGTGGTGTCCTCAGTGTCCTCACCTACATATGTGCATGTTCAAATTCGTCCCATCTCGTCGACGAAGAAAGTTTCACCTACCGTCGACGAGCCTCCGTCGACGAAGCCCTCCTCAGCGTCGAAAAATCCCTTCCCGTCGACGACGACACTACCGTCGACGAAGAAAGCCTTGCCGTCGACGGCTTCACCGTCGACGAAGCACCCGTCGACGGACTCATCGTCAACGAGGAAGACTCCGTCGACGATCCAACCGTCGACGAAGAAAACACCGTTGACGGCCCCGTCGACGAAGTCGTCGACGACGGCCTCGTCGACGAAGAAGATAACGCCGTCGACGGCCCCGTCGACGAAGAAAAATGTTCCGACGACGAAAGGTGTTCCGTCGACGACGACGACATCGAAAAATGGATCGTCGACGAGACCTCTCCAGCCACAGTCGTCGACGACGGCGAGTTCGTCCCTCACAGCAAAGTCAATGCCACAGGACTTCTCGGTGGCCCAAGGGAATCCAATGACGCCAAAACTGTCAACTTGCACAGATCTTCAAGTATGGTCTGCAAAGAGCAACCCCATATCGTTGCCTTCTCCAGCCACCACTGCGGCGATTCTACAACGCCCATCTCAGGCTGCATGTATGTCACCACTCACGATGCCAGACAGGCTTTTGGATTCTGACGAGGACTCTGGTGGAGACTTATTTCCGGCAGCTACGAGTCCATCTGACTTGCTCATACACGTTAAAGAACAGGAGGAAGAGGAGCAGGTGACGCAACACACAGGGTTGGATCCTGCACCCCCATCAGGGACACAAATGCCCATGGAATTATTTAGAAATGTAATGTCCATGTTGGATGATTACTATCAACGTTTTCCGCCCTCGGAATCGGGCGAATCACACATCACTTCCCCCCCGCCTAGAGGAACTCCGCATTCAGTCCCTCCTAACATGGAAGAATCGGTACATGCCCCATCCATGCCGGTACCATCTACTCAACCGGTGGATGACAATTCTGAAGAGGAGGCTCAGGAAGAAGGAGAATTGGATGACTCGGATTCGTCGGAGTATGAGGATTATCAGGCTGACTCCCCTGCTCCAGATGAACAGCCGAAGGCTGAATCACCACCAGTGGATATTGCAAATTTCCATAGGATTATGGATAACGCTACCAAACGATTTCTCATTACCATGGAGACAAAACAGGATGATTGTTTCCTGTATGATTTCAAAAATCTGTCCCAAAGACAGAGCTGGTCGATACCGATCATAGAGTTTATTTGGAAAGAAGGTCTAAAGATCATGGCCACTTCACTCTTTACCTCCAGTTTTGCCACGAGTGGATAAAAAATACAGAGCGCCTGCTTCCTCACCGGCTTGCCTGATTGGACAGGCCAAGACAGACTCAGTCATTGCACAAGCAGCTCAAAAAAGGGCGAAAAACCCATCATCTCAAATCTCCACGCCTACAGACAGAGACGGAAGACGACTCGATACCATTGGCAAAAAAGTTTCCACAATTGCAGCAACCACAGTAAGGGTTGCTAATTCTATGGCGATTCTTGGCCGATACGATAGGCAAATGTGGTCTGACATTTCGCCTTATATTAAGAAACTGCCTGAACCGGACCGGTCTGAGGCTATCAAAATTTTACAAGAAGGGGAGTGTGCGTCGTCAGAGATCATTGACGCTGCAGTGGATGTAGCAGCTACAGGCTTCAGACAATTGGCAGGAGCCGCAGTCCTTCGGAGAGAGGGATGGTTGAAATCTACATCCTTTAGACATGAAGTACAGTCCAAGGTCTTAAATATGCCTTATGATGGCGAGTTCCTATTCGGCTCGCACGTGGATGAGGCTTTGCAGGCCATCAAAAAGGATACTGAAACTGCACGATCTTTGGGCACTCTGCAGTTTCGAAAATCTTCCTTTCGTGGCGCAAGAGGAAGGGGAAATTTCTCCAATAGGGGAGGATATTACCAACAGCGCAACTACACCACTTCTCAAAACACACAGAGGTACCAGCCATATAAGCAGCAGCCTTATGGCCAAAGACGTAACTCTTACACACAGCCCCGAGGAAAAGCGACATATCGCGGAAGAGATAACACCAACAAGAAGTGAGGTTCACTTCCTGCCGCCAAAGTGTCCCCGCCAAAAACGAATTGGAGGAAGAATATCCCAACATTACTCAAAATGGTCCAAGATTACTACAGACAAATGGGTGCTGGATGTGGTATCCAAGGGACACATTTTAGAATTTGTAAAAACCCCTCCAAATTCTCCTCCAAAAGGGCCGCCCCCAGCACATCTCAAGGAGCTCTTCATCCAAATCAATTCCATGATTCGAAAAGGGGCAATCGAGAGAGTACCTCGACACCAGAGAGGGACAGGTTTTTACTCTCGTTTTTTCTTGATACGCAAAAAATCAGGGGAATGGCGCCCAATCCTCGATTTGCGTGCCCTGAACAAATTCATCAAAAAATTGACGTTCAGAATGTTAACACTCCAGGAGATCCTACAGTTTTTGGCAGAAGGGGACCACTTGGCAACACTCGACCTTCAGGATGCCTACTTCCACGTTCCTATCTTCCCCAGACACAGGAAGTTCCTAAGGTTCAGAGTGGCTGGCAGGGATTTCCAATTCAAGGTGCTTCCCTTTGGACTACGTTCAGCCCCGAGGGTATTCACGAAAGTGCTAGCACCCGTAGCGGCGCACCTACGATTGCAGGGAATTCAAATATACCCTTATCTGGACGATTGCCTTATCAAGGCCAATTCCTACGCCACAGCAAACGACCATGTCCAAAAATGCCTTTGCCTGTTTCAAAGCCTGGGGTTTTCAGTGAACTTCGAGAAATCAGATCTAATTCCATCTCAAAGAAAGTCCTTCTTAGGAGCAACGCTGGATTCCAAGCTCGCCCACGTCTTCATTTCAAACGAAAGGCAGACAAAGATCAGAACGATGGCAACCACACTCCTCAGAAAAGAGTACGTTTCTGTTCGGAGATTCAAATCTTTCCTAGGGATGATCTCTTCGTGCATCCCTCTCACTCCAAACTGTCGTCTGAGGATGAGACCATTACAAGAGGAACTCAGTCACCAATGGATGCAGATATCGGGATCCTTCGAGGATCTCATTACACTGACGCCTCGAATGAAGGACACAATCCTGTGGTGGAGTCAGGCACGCAACCTACAAATCGGCTGTGCCTTCCTCGCAGAAGTCCCAAGATTCATATTGACCACGGATGCCTCCCTAGAAGGTTGGGGCGCTCACCTTCAAGGGATGACGATCAGCGGCAAATGGGACGCTCAACAGAAGAAATGGCACATCAATCTGCTGGAGTTACGAGCCATTTTCCTCGCCCTAAAATCCTTTCTGGCAATCCTACAAGGCTCCACAGTGTTGATTCGAACAGACAACACAACGAGCATGCATTACCTGAACAAGCAGGGGGGCACAAGATCAGCCCGGTTGTGTCAACAGGCTCAAGAGATCTGGACTTGAGCTCTGGATCACGACATCAACTTGTCAGCGGTGCATGTTCCGGGAGTAGCCAATGTACTGGCAGATTCGCTGAGCAGATCCAAGAACAGCACTCACGAATGGGAACTGCATCAGCCAGCGCTGGATCGGATCTGCCAGAGGTGGGGTCTCCCCGATCTGGACCTGTTTGCAACTTATCAGAACAAGAAATGTACTCACTTTGCGAGCTGGATTCCCCACAGGGACTCTTGCGGGGACGCTCTATCACTCAATTGGGAACGGATCTTTGCCTACGCCTTCCCGCCAATTCCGCTAATACCCAAAGTCATCAAGAAAATGAGAAAGCAACCGTGTCGAATTATCCTGATTGCTCCACGGTGGCCACGACAATATTGGTTCACGCAGCTTCTCCTTCTATCAGAGTGCGAGCCAATTCAACTGCCCCGAATTCCACACCTTCTAACAATCCAAGAAGGCAAGGTGTTTCATCCAGACCCTCAATCTCTGAAATTATCGGCTTGGCTCCTCAACACCACGAGTTTGCGCACTTGAACATTCCACAAGACTGTCAGGAAGTCCTGGCCAATGCTAGGGCGCCTTCCACAAACAAAACTTACAAACTAAAGTGGAAACGTTTCTGTGTTTGGTGCCACACTATGAATTTGCATCCAATGACTGCGGAGCCAGAAGCGATATTGCCCTTCTTTTTGCAGCTCGCTAAATCGGGTTTGGCGCACTCAACACTTAAGGTGTTCTTAGCCGCCATATCACGATACCGTCAGGACGGTAAGACTTCTCTATACTCCTCAAGGATAATACAACAATTCTTTAAAGGTTTATTTCGTATGTTTCCACCTGTACGCCGGCCACCTCCATCTTGGCATTTGAATATTGTCCTAGCACAGCTTCTTCGCCATCCCTTTGAGCCTATTCATAAGGTCGATCTCAAGTTCATCACTTGGAAGGTTGCATTACTGCTGGCACTAACATCAGCCAGACGAGTGAGTGACATGCAAGCATTCACCATTAAGCCACCATTCTTGCAATTCACACCTGACTCTGTGATACTACGCACCAACCCGAAGTACATGCCCAAAGTACCATCGGATTTTCATCTCAATGAGCCTGTGATACTTAAGACATTTTTTCCCAATCCGCAGTCACCAGCTGAGCGGACTTTACACACATTAGACATTAAGAGATGCCTTAAATTTTATCTTTCAAGAACAGCTGCCATCAGGAAGACGGATCAGCTATTTGTGGCATATGGCAGACCAAGACAAGGCTGTGCTGTTACTAAACAGACTATCGCCAGGTGGGTCTCATCCACGATAGGGCTCTGCCATCAACAAGCAGGTAAACCCTTACAGACCTTACCTAGAGCCCATTCTACAAGAGCAGTCTCCTCTTCAACTGCGTTGTTTGCTGGTGTGCCTCTCCCGCATATTTGCAGAGCAGCAACATGGTCCAGCAGACACACATTCACGAGGCATTACTGTCTGGATTCTTCAAGCGACACCGATGCCTCGGTGGGGAGAGCAGTCCTACGAAATCTGTTTCAGTAAGGTGAGCCTCTGATGTTCTCTCCCACCTCCTTTACACTCTTTACGCTTTCTTATGATGTTGCATTGCTTTCTTTTATGCATGATAACTATGTTTTGGCGTATAAGAGCGAGATATTGTATTACTGCTAACTACTCGGATTCAGGCATGTGAATCTATGAAAGACACCCCAAATACTGGAGAAGAACAATAGTTACTTACCTGTAATCTGTGGTTCTCCAGTATTGGTGTCTTTCATAGATTCACATGCACCCACCCACCTCCCCTCAGAGTCTCACCCAGACTGTTATGATATAGCTGTATATACTCTGGTACACTCCAGTGCTACAAAAATCTGACAGCCTGGGTCTCTGGGGAGAATACCTAGGTGGGAGCTGTGGCCTGATTGGCTGCAGTTTGGTCTAACATAATGACTTGGATGGTCACTAATGTGGAAGTTTTTTCATTGGTAGCTGAGGCTACTTCACTTCCTGGTTTATTGTAACTGTTATTTGCTATGTACAAATGGCTTATTACTGCTTTTTTATATACCGTGGGACTCCTACTCCGACGACGGGGAATGATTCAGGCATGTGAATCTATGAAAGACACCAATACTGGAGAACCACAGATTACAGGTAAGTAACTATTGTTCTTCGAGCGCCAGCTTGATGAGATGCTGGAAAATGTCAGAAAGGACACAGAGACTGCAAAAGACTTCAGTGACCTCCAAATGCCCACTTCTTGTGGGTCCTTTCGCTGGTCAGCCTACCGTGGGAGCTCCAAGGCCACCTCCCCAGATGCCTCCACTTCCATTCAGCGTCAGCAGGCTAAGCAACCCCCAACAATGGTCTTCTTCTTAGAGGCACACCGGGCAAACGCTCCAAGGGTAGTGGCAAAGGCAGCTCCCCCAAAGGCACTGCCCCCGACCACACAGTACCTGTCGGGGGTCGGCTTCAGACAGTTTTCTCCACCTAGTAACATGTCACCCCCGACCAGTAGATATTGGACATCATTCATCATGGTTACTGTCTGGTGTTCACTTCCACGCCTCCCAATATACCTTCTCGCAGACCCACCCTCATCCGAGAACACCAATGCCTGCTTCACGGATGACGATAAATCACTCCTTTTCAAAGTGGCCATAGAACCTGTGCATCAACGCCTACAGGGCACAAGGGTGTTCTCTCTCTACTTCCTCATTCCAAAGGATAGGCCTCAACTGGACCTCAGGCCCCTCCAAGAATATATTCTATCAAAACATTTCCATATGGTCACTCTTCAGGATGTCATACCACTGCTACAGCAAGGTGGCTTAATGGCAGCACTCAACCTCAAAGACACGTACTTACACATCCCGATTCATCCAGCGCAATGTTGCTACCTCCTGTCTGTGGTACACACTATCAGTTCAAGGTGTTGCTGTTTAGAGTTACCACCCCACCTTGAGTGTTTACAACATGTCTCGCAGTGATAGCCATGCACCTGCGATGACCAGGCATCCATGTATTTCTGTACCTCAGCGATTGGCTTCTAAAGAGTGCAACAAGCAACAGTCTCATGCACACATCCAGGCCACGAAAAACCTCTTCCACAACCTGGGTTTTGCCTTCAACCCCACCAAGTCCCATCCTCAACCCCTTCATTTACAACCCTATCTAAGGAAGGTCCCTAATTCAGATGTGGGCAAGGTTTACCCCAGCCTTGCTAGGGTGCAGATTTTCCATGTGTTTTACTCTGCCTTTTCCAGCCAGATCAACAGTGCATAGTCTGGGAAGTCATGTGCCTTCTCTGCATAATGGTCTCCTGCATTGCTTTAGCACCCCACTCCAGATTACACATGCGCCTGCTGTAAGAACGCTTAACACGTCCATGGTCTCAAATGGAGTGTCATTGAGACGATCTACTGTTGATCAACTCGTCACATTTATCGCTCGCTGCTGTGGTGGAACAATTTTTTGCAGGGTAGTCCTTTTCTCGACCCAGTTCCGCAAATTACTATTTCAATTATCTCTTCACTCATGGGTTGTGGGGCGCATTTAAGGACCTGACTGTTAAAGGTCAGTAGGAACCCAGTCACCAGGGTCTCCACATCAGTTACCTGAAGTTGCTAGCCGTCCACGTAGTGCTGTGGGCCTTCCTAAGCAGCATTGTGGGCAAAGTAGTTTTCATCCGGACGGACATGACATCCATGTACTACCCGCAGAAACTGGGTGGCACTCACTCTCCTCAACTCTCACAGTTAGCTCGGACCATTTGAAGGTGGGCTCTCATCCTCAAGATTCATCTGCTGGTGGAGTCTGCCTGGGACAGACAATCACTTTGCAGACCTCTACGGCAGGATGTGTCAACATGTCCGCGAATAGAAACTCCACCCATGAGTCCTGCTCACATTCTTCCGGCAGTGGGGGAGGGGGGGGGGGTTCCAGACGTGGACCTCACACCATGGCAGAAAATGTAAATGCCCAAAATTCACATTCAAGTTTCCACAGTCGATGAGTATGAATGAACTGGTCAGGGATATTTGCCTATGCTTTTCCACATTTCCCTCTGTTTGTAATATGGATTCTTTGGCAGATGTCTCTCACCCTCACGCTGGTGGCTCCCACCTGGGACAAACTCCCATAGTTCACCACTCCTTGAGCTTTCAATGGTTCTGCAATAGCAGCTCCCCAATATGCCGGACCTTCTCACACAGAACCATGGAGAAATCAGGCTTCCAGACCCTAGGAGCGATTTGGCTCCTGAGGTCCTGATATCTAGATGCATGAACATCCTTAAGGAAGCACACAGGCCTACTACTCACACCTGCTGCATTGCCAAATGTAAATGGTTTACCCAAACTGTCTGTCCAAAACCAATGATTCCTTAGCAGCTAACGTCCAGAGGTCATTGTTTGCTACCTCCTACACCTATGGACCTGCGTTCCCCTCCACCCGGCACCACTTAGCTCTAGTAGCTGCCTATCACTAAAATAGACAACAGTTATCCTTCTTTAGGATTCGTGGGATCATAGCTTTTTTGGAAGGCCTCAAAACGATTAATCTAATAGACTTAAAGCTGCAGATTCCTTACTTTAGAATTGTCCCCACTGGGTCTGGAATTTTTCTGTGCACAGTGTTCCAATGCGCCGGTAGTTGGCATAGTTCGGTTCGTTGTGTCGCCGTGGTGTTGTCCGTACCAGAAATGATGTGTGCGGTGCTTATATAGGTGCCACCACAGCGCACTAACTTGTTGTTTTCTATCTGCGTAAGTCAGCGCAGATCCAGGGAAGAGCTGTCCCTGGTCACTTTTTGACTGACCTTTTTCAGCCTTTTGTTCATAGACTTTTCGAGACCTTGTCTTCTGGTGTGCCAGGATGTCCACGAGGAAGGCTGGTTTTAAGCTCTTTGTAGCCTGCCAGTGTTTGATGTCAGTGATAATTCACACCTAATCTACCTCTGGTGTCTCAAGCGTGACCACAGTGCCACGACCTGCTTCGATTGTCACGCAATGCACCCCAAGGCCTTGCGGTAGCAGTGCCTCAAGGTCCTTGCTGCTCGACACTCTAGTGGTCTTGAGTCCTGTTGAGAGGAAGGTCCCTGGATCAGTCGCAGAACGATCTATCTTCATCGCAGTCGAAGTCTTCCAGATGTTCAGGTAAGTCCTACAAGAAAAAGTAAAGCAATAAGTCGAAGAGGTCTCCGATTTCATCCTGTCTGTTGGAGTCATCTGACGAAATGAGGGAACGTTGCCATTCAAGGCATGGCTCTGTGTTTGAGCTTACACCCGTGCCATCGCTGAACTTCCCTGAGTTTTCTGGAACAGGAGTGACTCTCTCCCAAATCCGTGATTTTTATTAGGCCATGCACCTCACATTTAGGCAGTCCGTCCCAGCTGGCTCGCCTTCCGGTCCCACTGGGTTGCGAGAGGCCCCTACTGAGTTTCCGCCAGAAGTCTCTTTTGGCGGTAGGACGAAACGCGTTCGCTACTATGAATGGCTACTAAAAATCACTATTCTAATGACGCTTTTTAAAAGTAGAAAATGAATAAAGGATATTTTTTCAACTGAGATTCTGTAGTCAGATACAGTGATTTACGTCATGTGTCACATGTTTGGAAATACATCACCATTATAAACTTTTGATGAATGTTGTCGGACTCCTAATAAATTGAAATATTCATATAATTGTGGGTGCTGGACTAGCATTGAAATAATGCTATACGCCAACAGTTGGCACAACTTTTTGGCATGGTTCACAGCCAAACCGGTTGCCCCCTTATCTGCCCCATTTCTTAAGTTTTGTTGTGAATCCTTATCCATGCCCAACAGGGGATTGTATGGCACAACCACTAATGCCTAAACCAGGCACTCCTTAACAACGTGGTCAGAACAATTGTGTTGAAACCACGCCTTCCTTTACAACCCCTTGCCTTAGAGAAAGTACTGGACTTTGGAAGAGTATAATTTACTATTCCCTCCAGTCTGCGCAACAGTAGGGAGAGCGTTGGGCTTTAAAGTCTAACGCTGCTTTACCGAAGGCATGTCGTAGTAACGGCGTGCGTGGTAAAGGAATGCGCGGTTAAGACACATTTGTTGTTCCGACCGCTTTGCAAAGGCAACATGCTGTTTGGCTATTGTTGTAATTGGTGTTTCCCCCAACAGGGCTTTGTGGTAGGCTCCCTAAAGGAGTACTCATCTGCCATCTCCACTTTCCTGGAGCTGCCAAATCAACCTTCCCGGGTTCAAATACCCTATTGTAAATAGGCTCCATTAATGTCTCCAGCACATGCATCCACCAACTCCACTCGTAGTGCCATAACATGGCCTTAATTTGGTTCTTACTTCTCCGATGGGCCCTCCAGTTGAGCCGCTTCATTCCTGCCCTCTTAGGCTTCTTACCATTAAGAAAGTGTTTCTGGTGGCAATTGCAACTGCCCAGGGGGTCAGTGAACAACAGGCGCTGTCATCTCAGCCTTCATGTGTGTCTTTCTTTCCAGACATGCTGGTCTTTGACTCGAGCGTCCTCCTTGCCCTAAGAGAGTCACCCCATTCCATGTAGGCCAGTCTATCACTTTCCCTATGTTTTATACTTCGCCTCATTCCTCTAAAGAAGAGGAGAGACTACACTGGCTGGACCCAAAAAGAGCATTGTAGTTCTCCCTTGACCGCACAAAACCTTTCCAGGTGGACAATAAAATCTTTGTGGAATTTGTCGGGCCATGAAAGGTAAGGCAATGCATAAACAAACTGTCTCCTGATGGATCGTATTCTGCATTTCGAACTGCTATGTATTGGCCAAGAAGCAGCCCGGGAGGGCTTGCGTTCTCATTCTACCAGAGTAAAGGCTGCAACCACTGTGTTAGCATGCAAAGTCCCTGTCTTGGACTTCTGGCAGCAACAACATGGGCCTCGCTGCACGCGTTCCACAAACACTACTGCCTGGACAGTCAGGTCCGTCGGAATGGGCACTTTGCCTGCTTGGCCCTGCAGGACTTTCTGGTTTAAATCATGTTGGCAGATGAACCTCAGTAAGGTATTGCTCTGGTATCTATTCTAAGGTAAGTAATCTGCAGCTAGAAGTCTCTATCCGATGAACAAGTCACTGCGCTTCAATAATGCCTTATCTGGTAGAGACTCCATCTATCCCCAGATTCCTTACTCGCACGCCTATTTTCTCTGCTCTCAAACTGATTTCATATCAAAGGGCTGTTCCCATTTTCAGGGCCCTACTTCCACACATCATTGGTCAGTGTTCTTTGTAGCTCCTCGCTTCTGACGTTGAAATTCGCCAAAAGAAACTGATATCAGTTTACTGAGGCTGGTGCATATTAAAACACAGTGCACGCCATTTTCAGCACAGACAACACCATGCCGAGCCAAACTACTGCTCCTGAAAATGTTCTGGATTCAGTCAGATGTCCAGGGATAATTCTAAGGTATGGAATATGCAGCTAAATAGAGTATCTACCAGAAAAGGCGTTATTGAAGGTCAGTAACTTGTTTTTCTTCCACAGGTACCCTTGGGCACTGTGTGAAATCTCAGTACTATTCTCGCAGGATTTGATGGACTTCGCATTGAACCCCTCCATTCATGCCCCCTTCAATTCCTCTCCTGGAAAGTCGACAGTGCCATCACCTCACTTAGGTGTCCCTGAGCTCCAAGCATTAACTTTGGAAGAACCTTTCTTTCAAGTTCAGAGGGAGAGGGTTGTCCGTTTTGCAACCTTTAAGTTCCTCCCTAAAGTGCTCTGCCCCCTTCCACCCTAACCAGTTTTTAGAACTCCCAGTTTTCTTCCCCCAACTGACTCCGTTGCAGAATGGGCTCTACATTCATTAGGTGTTGCTACATCTCCATCCTCACCCACTAAGCGGAATACTATCTAACAATCTAACAGTGGAGACGGCGTGCATGTGCATTACTAGCAAGAGGTGGAGTCACACTATCATGTGACTCGAGAAGACTTTTTCAAATAAAAACAACGTTCTCATCTCTGAGCACAGCACTAGATCACTGAACTTAACAGCACTCCATGCCACAAACCCATATTTACAGGATAATTAACATTTCATTTTCATTCCTCCAAATGATTTGGCGTATAGTTGAATATTTTCACAATGTTATGCTCTCTGTCTTTATCCTATTTACATGTCGAAAGGCTGGTGTACTGTGGAGAGATAAGACACATTCTGCCTCCGTAGAGTCCATTCCAGAGGTCTTGGAAGACAATTCATCAATGACAGAAGATTCCTCTTCCGTTCATGATATGGAGTATGTGAACCCAAGGGGAGTGAGGTTTACTCAGTCCTCCCAAAAAGAAGGTGAGTCATACATGCAAAATAACTTCAAAGCCAAACATTTATCATGTGCCTAGTGCTATTTAATGGATACTTTACTCATTTATTTCATCTTATATTATGCTCTTTTTAGAATTGCATAGTGAAAATCAGTTTTGGAATGTGTAACACTAAAGCATTGTTGCTACGGAATGTAAAGTTAAAAACAAAAGTGAGGTTCATGCAGGGTAGAGTATTGGTGTTTTTAGGTACCTTTTCAAAGTGCCAATGGAAAAAAAGCAGACCAATACGGATATGCGAAATAGTAACATTCTCAGGATCAAGCATCCTGTGAAATTGATACTCAGCAGCTGCCCAAGTATGATTCCATTATAGTACCTGGAGCTGTTCATTGGGAGGGTGGGATACCATTCTTTCTGGCATCTAAAGCGTAGCCATAGTTTCCCCCATGTTTTCAAAAATTAATTGGTAAGTGTATTTTTGTCTCTTGTGCTAACATGTACATGAGAAGGCTTGGTCTGCCCTGTTCCCATGATGCTCTGGGCCAGGGACAGACTAATTTGCATATAGCCAGGTTCTGAGCTGGGATGGGGCAGTGAGATAAATAACGGTGATGGATCAAGCCCTGATCTTTGGACTGGGTAAGAGTGGTCTGCTTAATTCAGACACTCTGTTCATCACCACCCCCTTTTCTGAATCGTTATTCTAGAATCTGTGGCAGCAGGGCAAAATCTAACCATACAGGGGATTCTGTTCTCAAAAAAAGTCATGTTGACAACAGGCTCATGCTCATAATGGGATCTGCCTTGGAATGCATGATATTTGTGTCAGTGTCTCTGTTCTGAACCCCAAGCAAATCCTCCCTCAATGTCAGTGAAACAGGATCACATTTGCTGTTCAAATTCTCCCTCCTTAATTGGTAGCCCAACAGTGGTGACTTACAGTGCAAACACCCATTGACAGTCTATGTAGGAATCGGCATGTCCTACTTCCGGTAACACCTTTCCATATGTCCCTTGTCCCTATTGAGGGAGGGCTCTAACATTTGTTGCCCTGGGGGTTTTCTTCCCCAGCTGATGCCTCACTTGACATAGTGCCAGGCGCTCCATCGTCTAAATCCTCATTGGTCTATTCGTTCATCATGGGAAAATCCCTGAACTCTCTGGAGATATCTCCTCATCTATGTCTTCTCTGCTCTCCGACACTTAAGTTGGGTTTGGGAAAGCGCAGGCCCAAAAAGGTTAACCATTAAAAACCTCATACTGTCTGGGAACAAGTCACCACTAAGTGAAAAGATTCCAAACCTTACACACATTACATTTTCTGCAAGTCGCTACTTTTGGTGCCCAGTGTTAAGAAATCCTGCATAGGTGGGAAGCTTTCTACTACCTAGTTCCCTCCTATTGGAATCAACTCCCCAGTCACCTCCGGAAATGTCCTGACTATTTACTTTTCCAAAAGCACCTCAAAACTGAGTTTTACTGAAAACCTATTCTTTACCTAATTGTAGCACCTCCATAGCGTTGAGATATCTCTTTGGGGTTGATTCAGGCGCTTCACAAGCCATGAAATAAATAAAATAAAAGTTGACCGCTTTCAACTTTCCTCCCGAAGTCTGTGATGTTATCTAGGCAGCCAGGCGTCCCTCCACTAAAACCGTATACGCCTGTAGATGGACCAAGTTTGTGGCATGGAGGGCAGCAAAGGCTGTGGATCCCCTTTTTGCCCCCCTTTCTGAAGTTATTTGCTTCATTCTTTCTTTGGCCCAGCAGGGCTCTGCTCTGGACACTCTGAAAGGCTATCTTTCGACCTTCCTTCGGCTGCCTTACCAGCCTTCACTTTTCAAGTCCCCTATTGTAAATTGCTTCCTTAAGGGCATTACTCACTTGTTTCCTCCAGCTCCTTTCGTGATGCCCCACTGGGACTTGAACCTGGTTCTTACTTACCTTGTGTGCTCTTTTCGAGCCGCTACATTACTGTCCTCTCAGACTCTTGACCCTTAAAACTGTTTTTCTAGTTGCCATCACCTCTGCTCGCAGGGTGAGCGAGCTACAGGACCTTTCTTCTAAGCCTCATTTCCTAGCTGTTCATCCGGACAAAGTTGTCCTCCGCTCAGGCCTTCTTTTCTTCCCAAAGTGGTTACTTCTTTCGATATAGGCTAGACCATCATTTTGCCACCTTCTTCCCGCCTCCGCACCCTCCTAAAGAGGAAGAGAGGCTCCACCGTCTGGATCCAAAACATGTGCTTTCGTTCTTTCTGGATCGCACAAAACCATTCCGGGTGGATGACCATCTTTGTCGGTTATGTGGGCACCAAGAAAGGTCGGGCCATGCAAAAACGAATTATCTCCGATAGGTCGTTCTTTGCATCAAAATCTGCTATTCCTTAGCAAAAAAAGAACCTCCAGTGGGGTTGTGTGCCCATCCCACCAGGGCAACTGCAGCCACTACTGCTTTAAGACCTGGAGTCCCCCTTCTTGACATCTGTCAGGCAGCTACATGGGCTTCACTGCACATGTTTACCAAGCACTATTGCCTGGACAGCCAAGTCCTGAAAGACTCCTTCTTCAGCCATTCGGTTCTCCAGGACTTTCTGATGTGAACTTGGTGAGCAGACATACCACCGGGGTTGGTATTGCTTGGGTATCCATTCTAAGGTGAGGTATCCATAACTAATTTTCTCTTTCAGATGAACAAGTTACTTACCTTTGGTAACTATATATCTGTAAGGGACATAGATTAGTTATGCAATTCCTCACCGCCCCACCCATCCTTCCCGTTCTGTGATCTGATATCTGAAAGAAACATGTTAGTTAGATTCCTTACCTTAAAATAACCCCCAGACGTCAGACTGCATCCGGAAAATCTTGCGTAGCAGTACCCCTGCGCGTCGGTAGGCGTCGTTTGCAGCTCCGCGTCCGCCGTTGGCGTCGTTGGCTCCTGGATGACATCGTCGGAGTACTTAGACGCCGCCCTCGCGCGCTGAGGTCAGTTATTCTTTTTTCCGCGCCAGCTAAGCGCAGGTCCGGAGAAAGCAGTACCTTAGTCATTTTTTGACTAAAACTTTTTTGATCTTTTTGATCTCTTCTCGAGTCTTCACGACTCTCGGTGCCGGTACGGAATGCCCGGGTTCAAACCCTGTACCGACTGCAACCGACTGGCCACAGTCATCGAAGCTCGACGAGTCAACACCATTCGTCGGGCTCCAAGTCCTCAGGTAAGAAGCACAAGAAGTCGAAGAGACACCATCGCTCTTCTGAATCCCCCCGACGCTTGCGCAACGCGGCCTGGGGTTCGGGTGACACCGGCTCCGCGGCCAGCTCCATACCCGCCTGTCCCTGGGCTGAACGCGACGCCGTAGAAGATCGAGGCCTTCCTCATGGCCATGAGGTCCCTCTCTCCTCCGTCGGGTCCCGCGGTGCCTCCAGGCCCCCCTGCCCCGTCTGGGAGTCCAAGCGGGCCAGGTGCTCCGGCCCCGGCGACGTCGGGTGCTTCGGCCCGGCTCCTTCGGCGACTTCGGACCCAACGCCGCAGGCTCCCCCGGATCCGGGTCGCCGCTGGTCGACCTCACGACCCCGCCGGCGCAACCCCCAGGGGGCCGCCCCCGGCGCCGTCCCCGCACACGCCGTCCCTGATCCCTCTCTCGGTCCAGATCCGGCGTCGACCGACGCCGGCTGAAGAGCCTTTCTTCTTTGATCCGGCTCCATCCTTTGACCCTTAGTTTCAGGAGATAGAGGACAAAAGGGGTTGGGAGTGGTCTGAGGACCCTCTGACACGTGAGTTTCAGTCCTTCCAGGACTGGACAGAGGAGCTAGGGGAGGTCAGTGGTCTTGATACCTCCCCTGACACTGGCTTTGTCTACCCTCCTACCGTGGCTATGGAGGAGGGGGCGGCTTATAGTGTGGTGCTGATGCGGGCAGCCAAGGCCTTGGCGCTAACGCTCCCCGTCGCTACTGTGAGGTCTAAAATCCTCACTGAGGTCCTTAAACCGCAGACTGTCGCCCCGGAGCCTTTACTGCCATTTAATGAGGCTCTCATGGACGTCCTGTTAGGCACCTGGTCCAGGCCCGCTAGGAACGTTGCCAGGTGCCACCGCCCAGCTCCGGGCGACTCTAGCTTCCTGTCCACCCATCCCACCTCGAGAGCCTGGTTATCCAGGCCTCTACTTCCCAATCCGCATTCCCGACTGCACCCCCAGATCGGGAATCCAAAACATATGAACAGTTTGGTAAGAAACTATTTTTCATCCCTCAGCTGTGGGTTGCGGTCAGTCAACACCGCTTGCCTTTTGGGCCGTTAGACCCACTCTCTGTGGGATACGGTTGCGGCCGTGCTGCCAGAGTGTCCGGAGGGGGCCTGGATAAAACTCGCTCAAGCCCTCGTGGAGGGATGAGACGCAGCTCAGTATTCTATACGTTGTGGGCTGGATACCACAGACTCGCTGGGTAGGGCGATGTCAACAACGGTGGCGGTTCGCCTCCACACCTGGCTGAGGTCCGCCAACTTTTCGGCCGATGTCCAGAACACCCTCATGGACATGCCGTTTGATGGCAGCCACCTCTTTGGTGGCAAGGCAGATCATGCACTTAAACGTTTCAAGGATTCCAGGGCTACGGCCATGTCCTTGGGCCTCTCAGGGCAGCGTCAGCAGCAGTCTGCTTTTCGCTCCTTTCGTGGCCAAGGAAGGGGCGCTCCTTCACGTCCTGCGAGCCACGGGCCGCAGTCTAACATCCAGTGCGGAGGCGGACGTGGTACCCGCCGTGGTGGTGCCTTGGGACAATGGCGCGGCTAGCCCACATCCACTCCCGCAGCATCTGCCTCAAAACCCTCCTAGTCCGAGCTTTCAGGCCCATTTAACGCCAGTGGGGGGCAGGGTCCGCCATCACCTCCTTCACTGGCGTACCATCACTTTGGACAGGTGGGTGCTGCAAATCGTCCGAAGGGGCTACCCCCTCCCCTTCGAGGCGACTCCTCCAGCCATGCCACCGCAGTACCACCGCGGGTCTGGGGATCACTTGCAACTTCTGCAAGAGGAAGTGTCAGCCCTCTTGGCCAAGGGGGCCATCGAGCGCGTTCCTGGGCCAGAAGTAGGGTGTGGTTGCTATTCCCACTACTTTCTGGTTCCCAAGAAGGGCAAAGGGGGCCAGCGCCCTATCTTGGACCTACGGAACGTCAACGGCTTCCTCCGGAAGGAGAAGTTCAAGAGGCTGGCTCTGGCTCAGGTCTTTGCTGCCCTGGAGACTGGATGGTAGCGTTGGACTTGCAGAACGCGTATTTCCACATCTCCGTCCTGCCGGCTCACCGGCGTTACCTGCGGTTCATGGTAGGCCACGAGCACTTCCAGTTCACCGTGCTCCCCTTTGGCCTTACCAGCGCCCCACGGGTGTTCACGAAAGTGAAGGCGGTGGTCGCAGCTCATCTGCGCAGGTTAGGGGTGTCAGTCTTCCCCTACCTCGACGACTGATTGTTGAAGGTGGGCTCGCCCCAGACAGTCATCAGCCACCTTCAGACTACGGCCGACCTCCTGCACTTGCTGGGGTTTTCCATCAATGTGCCGAAGTCACACCTATGTCCCTCTCAAAGGTTCCTCCTCATCGGAGGGGTTCTGGCTCAGAGCAGTTTCGGGTTTATCCTCCCGAACAGCGCATTCGGGAGATTCCGATCTTTCAGCCTTTATCCCGAGTCTCGGTCAGGTTGACTCTGGGGCTGATGGCCTCCTGCATCCTTCTGGTGCATCACGCCAGGTGGAGGATGCGGGCTCTGCAGTGGGACCTGAAGTTTCAGTGGGCCCAGCATCAGGGCAACCTGTTCGACCATGTCCGGATCTCGGAGGGTACTGCGAGACAGTTGCAGTGGTGACTCACGGACCGCGATTGGGTCAGCGGCAGATCCCTCTCTCTTCCCCAACCGGAGCATGTTGTTGTGACAGATGCGTCCCTCCTGGGCTGGGGGGGGGCCACATGGGAGAGGCGGAGATCAGAGGCCTCTGGTCTCCGGCGGAGTCCCGGCTCCATATCAACCATCTGAAGCTACGGGCGATCCGGCTTGCACTGAAGGCATTCCTTCCCTCTGTCCGGGGAAGTGTAGTGCACCACCGCCATGTGGTACTGCAACAAACATGGCGGGGTGGGGTCGTGGACCCTATGCCAGGAGGCTCTGTGCCTCTGGCAGTGGCTGGAACATCAGGGCGTGATCCTGGTGGTTCAACACCTGGCAGGTTCCCGGAACGCCAGGACGGGCGAACTCAGCCGTCTGTGCATGATGGATCACGAATGGCGTCTGAACTCGGACGTGGCGCAAGGTCTCTTTCAGCAGTGGGGAGAGCCTTGGTTAGATCTATTCGCCACAGAAGAGAATGCTCAATGTCATCATTTCTGCGCGTTGGAATTTCCAAGACGGCACTCGCTCGGAGACGCTTTTCGTTGTGAGTGGAGTACGCCTTTCCGCCTATACCACTTCTGCCCAGAGTGATGAAGATCAGGCGTGACCGTGCCCAAGTCATCCTTGTGGCTCAGGACTGGGCATGAAGATACTGGTATCCCGAGCTACTCCGCATGTCAGTCGATCCCCCGATTCGTCTGCCTCTTCAGGAGGACCTTCTTTCGGAGCAGATGGGGACGGTCCTCCACCCGAACCTGTCCAGTCTCCACCTCCATGCGTGGATATTGAGCGGCGACAGTTGAGGCCATTTGACTTGCCTCCTGAAGTCTGCGATGTCATTCTGGCAGCCAGGCATCCCTCCACAAAATCGGTATACGCCTGCAGGTGGAACAAATTTGTGGCATGGTGCACCGCAAAGGCTGTGGGTCCACTCTCTGCCCCTCTTTCTGAGGTTCTCCTCTTCCTTCTTTCTCTTGCCCAGCAGGGCTCTGCTCTGGGCACTATTAAGGGCTACCTCTCTGCCATTTCTGCCTTCTTAAGGCTACCTGATCAGCCCTCTTTGTTCAAGTCCCCCGTTGTAAATAGGTTCTTGAAGGGCATCACTCATCTGTTTCCTCCTGTTCCTTTCGTGATGCCGCAGTGGGACTTGAACCTTGTTCTAACTTATCTGATGTGCGCTCCTTTTGAGCCACTTCATAACTGTCCTCCTTGTCTTCTCCCTCTTAAGACTGCATTCCTGGTTGCCATCACCTCTGCCAGGAGAGTGAGTGAGTGAGCTCCAGGCCCTTTCTTCACAACCTCCCTTCCTTTCTGACCATGCGGACAAAGTTGTGTTGTGGACGCGACCCTCTTTCCTGCCCAAGGTAGTCACAGCCTTCCACATCGGGCAGTCCATCACCTTGCCCACCTTCTTTCCGTCTCCGCATCCCTCGAAAGAGGAAGAGAGGCTCCACCGTCTGGACCCAAAACGTGCGCTCTCATATTATCTGGATCGCACACTTCATTTCCGGGTGAATGACCAACTCTTTGTTGGTTGCGTGGGCGCTAAGAAGGGACGGGCGGTGCACAAACAAACCATCTCTCGGTGGGTCGTCTTGTGCATCATGATTTGTAACTCTTTGGCGAGGAAGAAGCCTCCTGTTGGGCTGAGGGCCCATTCCACTCGGGCCGCGGCGGCTACTACTGCCCTGGGCCGGGGAGTCCCCTTGCAGGACATCTGTCAGGCAGCTACGTGGGCTTCGCTGCATACGTTCGCAAGACACTACTGCCTGGGCAGCCAAGTCCGGAGAGATGGCTTCTTTGGCCGTTCCGTTCTCCGGGACTTTCTGGTGTGATCTTGGTTCGCAGACCCACCACCAGGGTTGGTATTGCTGGGGTATCTATTCTAAGGTAAGGAATGTAACTAACGTGTTTCTTTCAGATGAACAAGTTACTTACCTTCCGTAACGATATATCTGTAAGAAACATTAGTTAGTTAGATTCCTTACCGCCCCACCCATCCTCCCCGTTCTGCGAACCGTTATCTAGGGCTAAGGTCATCCATTTCAGGGCACCAGTGTTGGTTTTTATCATGGCTCTGAGTTTCTGGTGCGGAAAAGCTGTGTATAAGAACTGACGTCAACGCGCGAGGGCGGCTTCTAAGTACTCCAACTACGTCATCCTGGCTCCAACGACGCCGACGACGGACGCGGAGCCGCAGACGACTCCTACCGACGCGCAGGGGTACTGCTACGCAAAAATTCCGGATCCATTCTAAGGTAAGGAATCTAACTAACTAATGTTTCTTACAGATATATCATTCCCGAAGGTAAGTAACGTGTTCTTCTAGGGTAAGGGACTTCCCTTCCAGGGCCCTAGTTTTTGTGCACCAGTGGTCAGTGTCTTGCATGGCTCTGCGCTACTGGCGTGGAATGTCTTGAAAAGAACTGACGTCAGCACGTGAATGCTGCGTCTGAGTAGATACCGCAACGTCATTCCTGCGACCACGACGCCAGTGACGAGCGCGGAGTCGACCTTACGCCACCTATCGACGCGCAGAGGTACTGCTGAGGAAAAAATTCTCCGGATCCAGCCTGACGCCTGGGGGTAAGTCTAAGGTGAGGAATCCATAACTCATCTATCTCTCTTACAGATATATCGTTACCGAAGGTAAGTAACTTGTTCTGTAGTGCTTGGGGAAGGGAAGGACCCCTGAGAAGATTACCATTTTGAGCCTCCATATAACCTAAACATACACCCATACCACAATACGGGTTCCCCATCGAAAGATACTACGTCGTGCATGTGAAAATGCACATGATGGAGCCGTAGGGTGCCTTCCTCATCAAGAGCCTCTCCAAGACTGAGAAGTACATGCAGTACCTCCCAGTATTTCAGGATATGCTCAATACTTCCAGAGAACTTAAATCACCCATTGAAAAAGCCAAGGTTGTGTCGTTGTCGTGTTGGATGCTGCAAATATAGCCTTGAAGGAAATCAACACAAGTATCCTTTTGCAGCACCACATTTTGCTGTGAATTTCTTCACATAAATGCCATTCATATTTCTCTCTCTATAGGCACCTCAATCAAGAGCAGCAGAAAGGAGCAATGCCTAGTATCTTTGCCCCACTAGCTAGGGTGCACTGTCAATACCTAAAGGTCCTACTTTTAGCCCATGTCGATACAACTGTTTATGGGGAAAGCCTACCCCATCCGAGAGAGGGCAATAGTACCACATGTTAGACTGCATGTGTGCCCTTTGAAAGAGTGAATAGTGAGGTAGTGGTCACAGGCCAATGATCATGGTGAGGTTTTAGTGTTGGTACAGCCCAGGCAATAATGTTTTGCTGGAGAGGCATTTTCTCAACCTGATTCTGCAAGTTATCATTACCATAAATGCTTCACATATCGGCTGGGGATCATGTCTCAATCACAATACTGTACAAGGTACCTAGATGCCAAGGCTACAGGGTTTGACACATCAACTGCCTAGAGCTTTAGAAAATCTGCCTTGCGCGCAATGTTTTTTACTCGCTCATTCAGGGCAAAACATTCCTCGTAAAGATTGACAACTATTTACTACATTCAGATACCGTGCGAGTGGGGCTCACTCTACCTAGCTGTTTTTGTTGGCTATGGGGATATCACATTGTGCCTTTTGCATCTATGTTCTGCTTCTTGTTGATCATCTCTTGTGCAAGGACAAACCAGATGAGCATGGCTCATCCAAAAGTCTAATAGACCCCTGTGAATTTACTGATGAAGGACTTAGGAATTCATTTCCCAGGGAAGGCACTCCCACCATAGGTCTGTTTGCTATCTCACAAAGTGTAAAATGCCAAAGCTTCGCCTCCAGGTACCCAGATCCACAGTCTATGGGCAATGCACTATGGTTGCACTGATCTGGTATATTTATCAGCATTTTTCCTCCACTAACCCAGATTCCATGTGTGGTCAGGAAAACGAGGCACATGCCAACCTTCATTCTGGTTGCACCAACATGGGTGAGACAACCATGGTACTCCGTGCTGCTGTAGATGTCAGTGCATCTGCATGAGAAATTTCCAAAGAGGGCAGATCTTCTATCTCCACAGCAGGGCCAGTGCAGGCATCCAGACCCCATACAGCTCAGTACAGTGATCTGGCACCAGAGGTCTTAGAGTTCTCTTACCTCAAACCTCTAGAAGAGTGGATGCAGATAGTGCGTAGGATATGCAAACCCGCTGTACGCGGCTGCTGTGTTGTCAAATGGAATACTTGTCTACTACTGCATTCAGAAGCACATAGGTCCCCTTAAAGTGTGTATTTAGGAGCTATGCTACTTGTTATGTTTGCAGAACACATAATTAGCATGCACCTCTATCTGTTTATATTTAGCTCTGGTTGTAGCCTACATGCAAATTAGGGAACACTTTTCTCTCTTTAAAATTCCTGTACGGCGGGTGGCCAATATTGCGGTGTGAGCAGACGTACTGATCCGTCGCTCCCGCCGAAGGCCCTTCAAAGCACCGGCTAGTTGCCGTTTTCAGCTGTCAGACGACCACTTACCTGCTCCGGCTTGCGAGATAGAGCCTGCAGAGGACGCCCACGGTTGAGAATTTAACACCTGAGGCCCGCTCTCCCGCAGGGCTTGGGGAAACGGCCGAGTTGCGGCCGGGCCTAGAGAGAGCACAGCACAGGGGGGAAAGTGACGGCCGGCAGAGACCTGGGCCCGGCCCGCGGTGCGAGGGGAAGGAGAGACTACTTCTCGGCACGGATTGGCAAGGCGGCCCCCCTCCTGAGGGCGCTGGGATTCCTGTTTGTCCTCTCTGGCCCGAGCTCGGCTTCAGAGCAGCGGAGGGCGGGGCTGTTGACCCCCGCCCGCCATTTTGTGACAGCTTGACAGGGAGGCTGGTTGAGGGCCCGGGGTCCATACGGAGCCCTACCGCCCCTTGGTTGTCAATCGGGCCCCCTCCCCACCCCACCCTAGGTGCAGCGCTCCCGCGCCGGAGTCCAAGTGAGGGGGGGGGAGGCGGAGTCCTGTGGTAATCGGCCTCCGGGGGACGAGCTATTCTCCCGTTGAGGTATCTGGGACATTAGGAATGCGGGACTCTCCGATCACCCACAGTGAATCGCCCATCGACGCTCGGGCTCCGGCCTCGCCCGGCACGTAGGAACCGAACAGTTACCTCAACGAAGAGCGCGGCCGGTGTGGGGGGGGGGGCACCCGTCGGCCATCTTGAGGAGGCCCGGTTCGTATCCTGCTCACGGATGAGGTGAGCCTTGGGCTGGTTGAGGGTCCTAGGCGATTATAGGGACTCTCACGCCCTAGGGGGCGACTGCTGTGGGGCGGAGGCACACTGAGAAGGGGAACACCGGGTAAGCCTTGGAAGTCGGGCAAGGCTGGGCCCGGCCAGAAGGTGGTGGGGTCGGAATGCAGGCATAGAACCCACACGTCCTCCGAGGGAGCAGGCATCTACAATTGGGGACCCACGAGTGCCGCAGAGATCCTGGGAGTGGCGCCTGGCCGGTTGTGGGGCAGGACCCGATCCGCCACTTTGTAATACGGTCTCCACCACCCGGTGGACCTAGGAGGACACTTTCAACCCAGGGGTGGCAAGTTGCAGCGGCGGTGGTCTGATCACTGGCAGAGTACCACAACAAGGAGACACCTGGGATAGGAGACTTTAGAGTATCTTTGGGGGCAGTGGAGGGACTTTGTAGTGCCGCCTCCCTACAGCAGATGTCACAGCCCAGTGCCCCCTGCCACCCAATATGAGATCCCGCCAATGAGCGTAGTCCAGGAGGGTAACCTAGGCGCGGACGTGTCACGGCGTCGTTACATCCTCGCGCCCCACCCTCCAGAGACTTCACCGGCCACAGAGAACCCGGAGCCTAACATACAGACTCACGTTACAAACCAGCGAGAACCGCACCCAGCCGCCCAAACGCGGGGAGAGCCCGCTCGGGGTTAATCTCAGTTGACTCAGCAATCGGTTCGGGGTACGACATGTCCTCCTCCCGAGGTTGTAAAGACAGGAACCTTAAAGATCTCTTTGCGAAGGCGCAGGCCGAGCAGCCCACTGGCGACATGTTGAAGGATTCCGATCAGGCAGCGTCGCCAGGCGGTGAAGGCAGCGATCTGATCACCAAAGCTTTTCTGGAGTCCCTTTTCGTTGCGCTACGGGAGGATCTGAAAACCCTCAAGCGGGATCTAAAGGCAGAAATAAAACTCAAAGACGTTTGCAGGGAAATGGATGGCATTGGAGAGCGAGTGGCCGACTTGGAGGAGAAGTGCGACGGGAGGGACGCGGAGGTGAAAGCACTTCAGCAGGAGGTCCGCAGAATCTATGATCAGCAAGTGGACTTCAAGTCACATCTCGAGGATATAGAGAATCGCTCGCGTCGCCACAACATTCGGATCCGGGGAGTGAGGACGGACGAGGAGGCAGATGATATTTTCAAGTACAGCAGGGAGCTCTTCAATCGCATATTGAGCAGACCCCTGGATAATGACTTACCACTGGACAGGGCACATAGTGTGTCCCCCACGAGCTGCGACAGCCCCACCGTCCGACATCCCGGTCTGTGTGCAGGACTTCTGGACCAAGGAAGAAATCCTCCAAAACGCACGACATCTGCATCCCCTGACATTTCGTTGTCAAACTCCTGTTCTCTACCAGGACCTTGCTGCCCCCACCTTACAGAAGAGGAGAACATTTAAGCCTATCACAGCGTAGCTCCGACAACACAATATTTCATACAGTTGGGGTCATCCATTCCGGCTGGTCTTTCTTAAATACGGCAAACTGTTTCAGCTGCGCTCCCTATCCGAGGCCTGCCGTCTGCTTGGTGTGGACCCACCAGCCGAAAGCAGCGGAGATGAAGGCCCTAAACAAAAAGCAGACAACAGAAAATCCAGCTGGCATCAACAGGGACGGCACCACCGGCCGAGAAAACCCCCTCCTGCTGAAATCTCACGGGCCAGGTGTCTGCTCTTGAGGCCCTCCCCTGCGGGACTGACCTGGTCACAACACGGCTGACACCCATGATCCAGTTGGTTCGTTCTGAGAAGTCCGATGTGTACTCTGGGCTATTGGCAGGAGTTAAGCAGATGGCCTCATTTGGTAAGTTCATTCAACAGACACGGTCCAAGCTGATGGCCACCTAGGGCACAAAGGATTTGAGACTTTGCAGATGCACGTTGGGCCGCCTTATCATGGACACTATTCCCTTTGAGCTTACCAGCGTCCAGGGACCCACCACATAGACTTGCCTGCTGACTTACTTGTTGTTTTAATTTTTGTAACTTTGTACTTTGGTTTTAATGTAATGGTTTTGAGTAACCAAACAATAAAAATTAATCAATCAATACTCTGGGCTATTGGCAGGAGTGGGTCCACTTTTGTCCATGAAATTCCCCACATGTTAACTTCCTTCCGACCTTTGTGGGACGATGGACTACATGTTTACCTGTTCTCCTTTTTCGTTACAGTTCTGCTTTCTGTGTTAGGAAGTTCTTCTGACTCTCAGTTGGTAAAGGGTGTTTTTTGGGGGGTCTCTTGTCCACTCTTTTTAATTCTTTGTACGCTCTCGTTCAAGTAGGGCCTGGTTGTATAGCAATCGACACGCACTCGCAGCGCAGGGGAACCTGGACCCCGCATACGGCCCATTGCCTCTTATTGATTGCATGACCCCCTCCATGGTTAAGATACTCACCCTGAATGTGGGGGGCCTGAATAACCCGGTTAAACGCAAGGCGGTCTTATACTGTCTGGAAGACTCCGGGGCAAACATATGCCTCCTCCAGGAAACGCACTTCTTGCCCAAGGACTGTTACCGTCTCAAATCCCCCAAGTTCCCGGTGCAGTTGTTTTCCTCTGGACCCACTAAAACAGCAGGGGTGTCTATCTTGGTAGTGTGGTCGTTCCGGGGGGAAGTTCTTCACAAAGAAGCCGAAATAAAAGGGAGACTTCTCACATACCGCTTTGTCCTGGGAGGCCTTACTTTCACTGTAGGCTCAGTATACGGCCCCAATGAAAGCCCTGAGAAATTTCTCCTCACTGCTCTTCTGGAAGCGACGGTCACAATGGAGCATAGGATTCTCTTGGGGGGTGACCTTAACATTGTTTTTGACAATACTGCAGATCTGCCCAGCGTACCAGTCAGGCGGGCGCGTTATCAGTGGCCGGGCTCTCTCGCATACACGAACTAGACCTCAATGACATTTGCGCTCATCCCCACAGCCAGGAATTTTCCTATTACTCCAACGCCCGTAAGACATACTCCAGATTAGACTACCTGCTGGCTTTCACACCTCTGCAGGTGTTCGCTACGTCGGTGGAGTTGGGGATGGCCTCTCTATCGGACCATGCACCAGTTGTTGCCACCTTCACGTTCCCCTCTTCACAGGTTTGGTGCCTCCATGACACCCTACTACACCGTGCTGCGGTGGGTGACCAAATTCAGCGTCTATAAAAGACTACCTTTCTCACAATATGAACACAGGCACCTCACTCTACACGCAATGGGCAGCACTTAAGGTGGTTATTCAAGGAGAGTTTGTGGCCATCTCGTCAGCGGAGAATGCACAACGTAGGCACATCAGGGAAATCTCTCTCAGAAGACGATAGAATTCGAACAAATGCACCAGCGGACGGGAGCACCCCGCGTCTGGCTCCAACTCAAAGCTATGTGGCAACAGTTATCTGCTCTCGACCAGGATAGAGCAGAGTACGCAGCTCTCCGGTTACAACATGCTTACTACGTGAGGGGCGACCGTTGCAGCCGCCTACTTGCCCAGAAGCTCAGAAAAACCCGGCAGAAGCAGGGTGTGAGGGAGATACGGCACGAGAACGGAATGCGAGCCTCCTCAGACTCGGATATTGCAGAGGCATTTAGAGATGTTTATGCCCTCCTGTACGCAAGCTCCCCTCTCACCCCAGCGGATGGTGCTGCTTATCTTAAACTCGCCAAGGCTCCGGGACCCGATGGCTTTTCCGCCATCTTTTATAAAACGTTCTGCTCTCAGCTGGCCCCAGTGCTCACTAAGCTTTTTAGCTCATTTGCTGAACCAAGTGCGAAACCTTCGGAAATGCTCGAGGCCTCCATAGTAGTTATTTCGAAGCCCGCGAAAGATAAAACGGCCTGTGGGGCGTATCGCCCCATTTCCCTCCTCAACATTGACCTCAAGTTATACACAGGTATATTGGCAGCTCGTCTCTCGCCCTATATGCCAGAACTTATTTACCCGGACCAAGCTGGGTTTATCCCATAACAGCAGATGAGCGCTAACACAAAATGGGTATTACACCTTATTGAGAAGCCTCCCGCACTCGAGAGGAATTTATGGTTCGAGGCATATGGGCTGCAGATGGTACATTTATGAATAGATCGCCATCTGGTGTTGGGCTCGGAAGATTGCACTTGTTTTTCTCTTGGAGAAGTGTTTTGTCGTCACGAGACCGATGACTCCTCCTTTGGGTGCTAGTGCGCATGGGCATCGGCTCCATCCTTAGATTGTTTTTTTCCGCCATCGGGTTCGGATGAGGATCGAAGCGCTCCGGATCGACTTCGAGAAAACAGTTATATTTCGGCGCGTATTCCCTTTCCAATTCGACGGTATTGTTATCGAGCCCGAGTACATTTCCATTTCGACGCGCTTCGACGTCAACAACAAAATTTCCAACTTCTACGTCTCGATGTAGTCCAGCCTGGAGTCCATGGAAAGGACTCCTTTCAAAAAATGTCCAACGTGTGGTGCTAAGTTCCCACACAAGGACCTACACGAGGTGTGCAACCTCTGCTTATCACCTGAACACGAATCCAGGGACTGTGAAGCCTGCGCGGCATTCTCCTCCAAGTCGACGATTAGAAACCGTCGAGCCCGAAGACACGAGGCGTCGAGAATGCAGTCGGAGACAATCCCGGAGCTGTTCGAGGCCCAGCACCCCGAAGAGGAAGAAGAAGAGGAGGACGAGTCGGGGTCGGAAGCGGACGAGTCTGACGTCGAAGAAATCGACGTTCATCAAACCGTGAGTGACGACGTCCCTTTACCAAAAAACCGACCCCGCTCGGTGTCGACCCCGCCTTCGAGCCCGGTCAGACAACCGAAAAAAGTTTCCGACGCCCCGCCTTCGGTCTCGGCACCGAAACACTCGGCCTCCCACCATGTTGGATCCGAGTAGCGGTCCACCTCGACATCGACACCGAAGCTCCATACCAAGGAAAGCTCGACGTCGAAGCATTCCATGTCGAAACCGAAACAGGCTTCGGCGTCGAAGACTCCCTCGACACCGAAAATATCGGATTCGAACAAACTTTCGGTGCCGAAAACACAAATTGACAGTCAGAAGCAAAAGCACCTTTCGGAACCAAAAACTTCGGTACCGACACAGGAGCATCAAACAGATCCAAAACAAAAGACTTTGTTTATTGATCCGCAAACTGGCAAGGTGGTGACAAAACTACCTAAAAAGAGGAAGAATGAACAGTTGGACGACAAAGCTCCTCCTCCTAAGAAGAGAACAATGGAGACGAATACAACTCCTCCCCTTTCTCCACAACCTAGAGAGACATCGTTTTCTCCTCTTCCTCACACTCTGCCAGCTATTCCTTTTACATCACGCCCATCTACACCTCAAACAGATGTAGAAAGTGACACAGGGGAAGGGGAACTTCCTAGAGATGATGACGACACTGTCCCAGAAGACGCAGACCCATGGGAAGATTATAATGTAGTGTCAGATAATGATAACGACCCTGAACTGTATCCCTCAAAACCTTCACCACCTGATAATAATACAGGTTTTGCACAGTTAATTAATAGGGCAGCAAAATACCACAAGGTAGATTTACATGCGGAACCTCAAATAGAGGATTTCCTTTTAGAAACACTACCTGCTGCACAAAGAACATCAGGAACACTACCAATGCTTAAGGATCTCCTCAATCACACATCAGAAATATTCAAAGACCCCGTGAGGGCTAGAGTACTAAACCCAAGAATTGATAAAAAATATAAGGCAGCCCCAAAGGACCCAATATTTATCAAGGGACAAATACCTCTAGACTCGCTAGTAGTCACAAACGCTTGTAAAAGAGCAAACTCATTAACTACAGGAGAAGCTCCTCCTCCTGACAAGGAGTCCAAGTTAATAGATGCCTCTGGCAAAAGAGTAGCATCCCAAGCGGCAAACAGCTGGCGCATAGCTAATACACAAGCGCTACTTGCACGTTATGATAGAGCTCATTATGATAAGTTAGAAAAACTCATTACACATCTCCCTAAAGAACATCAAAAAAAGGCAGATCAACTTATACAAGAAGGGAAGATAATAACTAACACTTCCATTAAGTGCGCCTTAGATGCAGCAGACACTGCAGCAAGATCCATAAACACCAGTATCATGTTAAGAAGACATGCATGGCTCAGAGTCTCAGGGTTCAAACAAGAGGTACAAACATCCTTATTGAACCAGCCTTTTGATGGGAAAACAGTTTTCGGCTCAGGCACAGATGAGGCGCTAGAAAAGATGAAGAAAGATACAGAAACGGCTAAGTCAGTGGGAGCATTGCAACAGCCAACTCAAAGGGGTTCCTTTCGTAGGTCCACCTATAGAGGCGGATCAAAGAATACAGACACAAGCCAGCAATCAACCTCTTTTACACCAACATCACCCAAAGGTAATTCTAGGGGCAGTTACAGAGGTAACAACAACAAAGGTAGAGGCCGCGGAAATAACAACAACCGCAACTCTCCTACCCCAAAACGGTGACTTCATACAGCTCCCCCCAGACCATATAACACCGGTCGGGGGACGCCTATCACAGTTCCTACCTGTCTGGGAAAACATCACATCAGACAGGTGGGTGAGACAAATTATCCAACATGGTTATTGCCTAGAACTCACAGCTACCCCACCAAACATCCCCCCCAAACAGCGTCCAATGAGTCAAGATCATCTAACACTGTTAAAACAGGAAGTACTATCACTACTACAAAAGTATGCCATAGAGAAGGTTCCACAACATCAACAGGGAACAGGGGTATACTCTCTATACTTCCTAATTCCCAAAAAAGACGGGTCTCTAAGGCCAATACTAGACCTCAGACCTCTCAATGCATACATAAATTCGGAACATTTCCACATGGTCACGCTCCAACAAGTACTTCCTTTACTGACGAAAGGGGACTTTCTTTCTACACTAGATCTAAAAGACGCTTACTTTCATATCCCAATTCACAAAGCCCACAGGAAATACCTCAGGTTTGTGGTAGAAGGACAACATTATCAATTCAAAGTCCTTCCGTTTGGGGTAACAACAGCACCAAGGGTGTTCACAAAATGCCTAGCAGTGGTTGCAGCTCACCTAAGAAGACAACAAATACATGTCTTCCCTTACTTGGACGACTGGCTAATAAAGGCCAAGTCACAAGAAGAATGTCTTCAAAACACACAAAAGACAATTCAGTTGCTGCACCAGCTAGGATTTACGGTGAACTACACAAAATCCCACCTGCAACCAAACAAGGTTCAACAATATCTAGGGGCTACTATAGACACAAACAAAGCCAAAGTATACCCCAATCCAGTCAGGATTCAAACAATGATCTCATTGATTCAAAAATTTCAACCACAACACTCCCTAACAGCACGAGTGTTCATGCAACTATTAGGGATGATGTCATCTTGCATACTGCTAATACCATATGCCAGACTACAAATGCGTCCGCTGCAAGAATGTTTAGCAACACAGTGGAATCAGGATCAAGGTCAGATTACAGATCTGGTGTTGGTAGACGACCGCACACACCGCTCTCTGAAGTGGTGGAACACAACAAACATTTCCAAGGGGCGGTCGTTCCTAGAACCAATTCCACAAGTGATACTAACAGCGGATGCATCGCTCACCGGATGGGGAGCGCATATGGAGAAATATACAGTACAGGGAAGATGGAGTGTACAGGAGAAAAGACTGCACATCAATCATCTAGAACTACTAGCAGTGTTTCTAGCATTAAAAGCCTTTCAAATGCACATTCTCAACAAAGCAGTCCTGATCAGAACAGACAACATGACAGCAATGTATTATATTCAAAAACAGGGGGGACGCAATCTCTCCAACTATCCAGACTAGCGCAGGAAATTTGGAGATGGGCCATTCCTCAAAACATCTATCTGTTAGCCGAACACCTACCAGGAGTTCAAAATCAGATAGCAGACATCTTAAGCAGACAGTCAGAACAAATACACGAATGGGAACTGCACGAACAAATAATGCAGCCATTCTTCCAAAGATGGGGACAACCAGAGATAGATACCTTTGCCACTCATCAGAACGCAAAATGCCAAAGCTTCGCATCCAGGTACTCACACCACCTGTCGCAGGGCAATGCATTATGGATAAATTGGTCCAACAAATTTGCATACGCTTTTCCCCCTCTCCCACTAATTCATTAGTGGTTCGAAAACTGCAACAACATTCAATGACCATGATACTAGTAGCACCCACGTGGGCATGACAGCCGTGGTTCACCACGCTCCTGCAACTCTCACAGGTGCCACATCAAAAATTAAGAATTTTACCCATGCACCTTACACAGAACCATGGAGAAATAATGCACCCAGATCCCAAACAACTGAACCTAGCGATCTGGCTCCTGAGGTCCTAGAATTTGGATACTTAGATTTACCTCCGAACTGTATGGAGATCATTAAGCAAGCGAGACGTCCCACCACCAGAGCATGCTATGCGGCAAAGTGGAAAAGGTTTGCTGTATACTGTAACAGTAACAACATCAACCCTCTGGACGCATCAACAAAAAATATTATTTGCTACTTACTACACTAACAGCAAGGTAACCTTGCTTACACCTCCATTAGAGTACATCTTGCAGCTATAGCAGCATACCTGCAAAACAGGCAACATCTATCCCTATTTAGAGTGCCAGCAATTAAAGCCTTCGTGGAAGGCCTCAAAAGAGTCACTCCACCAAGATTACTTCCTTCCCCGGTCTGGAATCTCAACATAGTACTCACCAGACTAATGGGACCACCTTTCGAACCTATGCATAGGTGTGAAATACAATTCCTTACATGGAAGGTGGCCTTCCTTATAGCCATTACCTCCCTCAGGAGAGTGAGTGAATTACAGGCATTAACAATACAAGAACCATTCCTACAGTTGCACCAGAATAAAGTGGTTCCTAGAACAAACCCAAAATTCTTGCCTAAAGTAATTTCAGCATTCCACATCAATCAGCCAGTGGAACTACCAGTCTTTTTCCCAAAACCACAGACGGTAGCAGAGAGGGCCCTACATACATTAGATGTCAAAAGGGCAACATTGTATTACATAGAAAGAACACAAACATTCAGGAAAACGAAACAACTATTTGTAGCGTTTTCCCCAACACACAAGGGCAATCCTATCTCTAAAGCAGGCATTGCCAGGTGGATTGTAAAATGTATACAAATATGTTACATAAAAGCAAAGAGAACATTAACTGTTCCTCCTAGAGCTCATTCTACACGTAAACTAGGGGCATCTATGGCATTCTTAGGAAACATTCCCCTAGATGACATATGCAAAGCAGCAACTTGGTCTACACCACATACCTTCACAAAACACTACTGTGTTGATGTGCAGGCAACACAACAAACCAGAGTGGGCCAAGCTGTATTAAAAACTTTATTTCAAACTGTTGCAACAGACACTGGTGACCACAGCTAGGGAGGTAACTGCTGTATAATCTATTCATAAATGTACCATCTGCAGCCCATATGCCTCGAACGGAATATGCTACTTACCAGTTGTGCATCTGTTCTTGGCATAGAGGGCTGCAGAGTGGTACATGCCCTCCCTGCCTCCCCGGAAACCTGTGTCTGTTCCAACACTATCTTATTTAGATACACTTACATGGGCATCTCTTTCTGTATTCTATTATACTACTCCATCTAACCCCACTATGGCAAAACAATCTAAGGATGGAGCCGATGCCCATGCGCACTAGCACCCAAAGGAGGAGTCATCGGTCTCGTGACGACAAAAGACTTCTCCAAGAGAAAAACAAGTGCAATCATCCGAGCCCAACACCAGATGGCGATCTATTCATAAATGTACCACTCTGCAGCCCTCTATGCCAAGAACAGATGCATACTAGTAAGTAGCATATTCCTTACTTACCATCGATGCCGAGAAGGCCTTCGGTCAGGTCCACTGGCCTTACTTGAAACAGGTTCTGGCTCGTGCGGGTCTGGGGTAGAGGTTCCCGACGTTTATCCTTAACTACTATCGATTTCCAACGGCCACGGTACGTGTCAACGGGCTTACCTCATCCCGATTCCCAATTGAGAGTGGCACGCGCCAAGGATGCGCCCTGTCGCCGCTCCTTTTTACCTTTTATATGGCGCCATTGGCCCGACGCCTCCGCACCCATTCTGAGATTTCGGGGATACGGTTTGGGGGTTATACGGATGCGGATGACATTCTGCTCTCCTTATCGAATCCTCTAGTCGCACTACCGGCATGCCTCGCAGAGCTTGATGCGTTCGCGCTGCCGTTGTGCTTTAAGGTCAGCGTGGGTAAATCGATTGCTTTAGATCTCTCCCTCTCAGCTCCTACTCGGACCTATCTTCAGAGACAGCACCCCATTCAATGGGCGTCCGACGTGGTCCCGTATCCGGGGATCCATCTGGCCCCCTCCCTGGAGGAAGTCATACATATTAACTACACCATGCTGCAGCGGAAGATACGCGCAGAACTGGGCCAGTGGAGGCATTATCCGCTCTCCTGGCTTGGTAAAATTGCAGAGATCAAAATGACCATTCTACCACAGGTTTTATACCTTTTCAACACTCTTCCTCTCTGACCTCCACTGGATTGGATCAGACCGACCCAGTCGGAGCTGGCACGATTTGTGTGGAATGGCCACAAACCCCGAATGAAGCAGGCCTTGACGATGCTCCCTCCGGAAGCGGGGGTTTTGGGTGTACCCACCTTCTTCTGTATTTTCAGGCAGCCCAATTGCGCCACTTAGTGGAGTGGAGCCGCTTCGAGTCCGAAAAACATTGGCTCTGGCGGCTAAACCACTGCAGGGTGTCCCTTTCATGCACCGGAAGCTCAGGCCACCTAATCTCTACGAGTCCCGCATTATACAGGTCTTATTAGAAACATGGGATCATACTAACATTAGACACAATCTCACCACTTTGCCCTCTCCTCTCTCCCCGTTTTTTTAAAATCCTGAATTTCAGCCAGGTATGAACGTTGCGGTCGTGGCACGGTAGCAATCATTGGGCTGCTGCTCGGTGGGCCATCTATTTGACTTGGACGGAATAATCCCATTTCACCAGCTTAAATTAGAATACAGGCTCCCCGAGTCCGAAAGGCTTCGGTACTGTCAGATCCGTCACTGGGTCTTCAACTCCCAGATGAAGCCCTTCGCCAGCAGGCTTCTGACCACATACGAAAAGTGGTTCGTTACACGTACATTGGATAAAAATCTTACCTCGGACCTTTATAAAATGCTCTTAGCCCGATACACACACAAGTACAACGCCAGTCGAGCACGGTGGGAAAGAGACCTGGGCAGAACACTAATACACAAGGAGTGAGAAGGGATCTATTACAGAGCTCGCTATTCGGCCACCGACACTGACTGACGGAGACCCTTACTAAACTTGTTACCTACTGTTATTATACCCCGGATAGGCTCCACATCATAGATCCTTTCAAGATGCGACATGCTGGAGGGGCAGCGGGGAGGTTGGTACGCTGGTGCATTTGCTCTGGGACTGCACACACATCCAGGCACACTGGACTCAAAACCTGGATGAAATTGACACGCACTTAGATACGCAGATACCACGTTTCCCGGCCTATGTTCTTTTGGGCCTCCCAAACCCCGTGACCTACCCACTCAAATCTCACAGAGGCCGGCTTATGGCCATTGCAATGGGTTCGGCGGTGCAAAACATTCTGACACACTGGTGCTCCCCCCAGACCCCCACTTTCATTGGTTGGCTGCACCGCCTCTGGTATATCTTGGGAATGGAGAAGCTGATGCGGACGGCGGCAGGGCAAGGTTCCTCGTTTACCAAGCTCTGGCAACCCTTTCTGTCCCTACTCGTGTCTGAATTTAGGGAAGTCACTTGCCCAAAGTATCTGCGCCTTTTGCGGATAGCTGACTCTGAGGAGCCTAGGGGGGAGGCTTGAATTTCGCAACGAGAGATTCACACAGTACACTTTTAACTCTTTATTTTTGGTGGACAAGGGAGGGGGTGGGGGAAGGAGGGAGGGTGTGGTTTGCTTCTCATTGGTTGTATGTTTTGTTCTGTTATTTCTTCACATGCTTTTCGCATAAATCAGCCTGCTGACTTTGCTCGTAATACATACACCTTCCGAGGGCCAAGCCGCAGTGTGTGAATGTGGAATGTATTGTACGTTGAGAAAATTGCAATAACATATTTAAACCATAAAATTCCTGTAATTAAAGCCTTAATGGAAGGCTTCAAAAGAGTCTGCACACCTCCAGCGCCTGTTTGCATCGTGAATGTAAACCTCACTAGCATTATGAGCCCTCCTTTTGAACCATTACAGTCCTGTGACATGCATTTCCTATCATGGAAGGTGGTATTTCTAGTGACTGTTACTTCTCTAAGATGGCTCAGTGAGCTGCTGGTCTTAAGTATAGAAGAACCTTTTATCCAGGTTTATAGAGATAGGGGTAATATTGCGAAGTAACCCAAAGTTCCTACCTAAGGGCCTGATTTAGATCTTGGCGGACAGGTTACTCCATCACAGCAGTGATGGATATCCGTCCACCGAAATATAAAAACTATATAATCCTGTGGAATTTATATTTTGGTAGATATCCATCACTGTTGTGACAAGGTAGCTCTTCTGCCGAAATCTAAACCAGGCCCTCAGTTGGTTTCTTTAATCCTGGTGACCCAAACTATGTTGTTTGCCATCTTCTTCCAGCAGCCAGACTCTGTAACGGAAATGGCATTACATACATTAGATGTCAAGAAGACATTCATATACTACCTTGATAGAACCAAATCCATCCGAATGGCAAACACACTATTTGTTGCTTTTGTGAAGCTACATATTCAAAATCCTCTACTTCAGACCTGTATATCTGCTCACTAGCCGCTACAGAGCGGCTTTAGACTCCGTGCACAGCATTTGTATTTATAGTCACACGTTCTGAGAATTGAAAATGTTAGTTGCCTTATAACCATCTGTTCATAGCGTGTAGTGCTGTAGATTCAGATGGGCTCACCATCCTCCTTGGAGGGCAGCAGTGATCTCAGCACTTTTTTTTTCACAGTGCTCAGTACCTGCTACTCTCTTGAACACTCCATTTCACTTTAAAAAAAAAACATCCAACTCGGTGAAAAACTCTCTGAGGTGGAGGGAGTCTTTGTCCTGGTACATTTCATTGTGGACTAAGAATGGCGTCACAACAGGAGTATACCGAACATATGAATCCACTACATTGCTCGCTACGGACATGGTACAGTGTAAAATTTTTTGCACCGTGAATCCTTTTCTAGATACACATGCTGTTCAATATTCAGCCATCTGGTTGTTAGGTCTAGAATCTTCTGTAGTCCTCGTTCCTCTTTTTTTTTTTTTGGGTGGGCGTTGTCTTTAGCCATTTGCTGATGTCTATCCTCCTATGATGTCCGACTAGCTCCCCCAGAAGCCGATGTATGTGGTCGCCGTGTTCAGATTCTTTTTTCCCAGCTTTGTCTGGAAGCAATTGCTGGAGCTCAAAAGGTGTCTGGAGAAGTTTCAGCACAAACCTACAATCTTCGATCAAAAAAGAGGGGAAAGCAAATAAAAGGTGAGAACACCAAATAACAATTAAATAGGTGACAAAAGGACACCAGCGCCTACGTAAGTCATTGACCACGCAGTTGGAGACTGCACGGGGGGAGCCACCCGTGGACATGGAAAATACCCCCATAGGTTCTTCCCTCAGTGCCACTGAACAGTTGCACAGAAAGACATGCACAAAGTCTGCATCTTCTCCTACCGAGGGACCACAACACTAAGACCTGCAAAGTGTGCTACAAATTCAGGCCTAAGACCTTGAGAGTGAGGGAAAACGGAGGTGAGAGTGCCTCACAAGCATGCAGATGCAAAAAAAGGGGGCTCGTCATTGAGGGAACTCGGACTCTTGAATGAGGAAGAAGACACCGTAGAGAAGAAGGAAATGGCACAGGCTGAGGGCTCCGAAGCAGGAGAAGAGGCGATTGGCAAAACCGAGACCAAACAACCGATAAAGAAGTCCAAGAAGCGAGATCCTTGAAAACAGAGCCAGGTAATGTCCAAAAAAACATTCTGGGGCTGAGCTGTAATTTTTTAATTCTGTCGCATGAGATTGCCTCGACGACAAAACATTCAGCTACCAAAGATAAGTCCAGGCCAGAAGAACACCATGGGCCCCAAAAGGAAGACACAGATGACAATCGGTCCTTGGAGAAACCCTTGGTGTCGAAAGGCAACTGAGAGAAGGAAAAATCCAAGAGGTTGGTGGTGGCACCGAACTTGAGAAAAAGGTCTTCGAAACCATTGATATCGAAGATCGAATCCACGAAATCAAGTGGGAGAAAAGAGGTGGTGATGTAGGAAAGGACGCAGTACTACAGAAAAAGGATTTCAACACTGCTGTGAAGGAATACGGTATTCTCTTGAAACTGGAAGGGGAGATAGAACACAATGGCGAGCTCGACCCACCAGCCAACCCTGATCCACAACAAGAGTAGCAAGCATTGTTCCCCTGTAACTAGGAAGATACAGAAGACCTGGGAATCGTTCAAGATGCCAAAAGCGGCGATGAACAGTCACAGGACCTCGCGGTGGACTCCCCAGAGGAGACTGTCGACACATACCCCTCGAGACCATCACTGCCCGATGACATTGCTATGGACGATTCATCATGAAGAGAGCAGCGGACAGGCACAGGGTACAGCTAGAAGAAGAGAGGACACAGGCTTGTTTCCTCCTAGAGGCTCTCCTACCATCACAGTGCAAGATCCAATATTTCCCTATGTTGCCAAATATCTTGGATCAAGGAAGGCATTTTTTAATGAGCCCACATCATGCAATGGCTGAAGTCCCCAGCTGGGGACTTCAGCCATTGAAGATCAGTTTCATTCCCCCCGAGGCCAGCTCCAGCTCAGTCTCTGAGGAAGATGACTTCGCATCGGTCCAGGGACGGAGGCCGAGCAACACCTTTGAAGGTCTCGGGTGTCGAGCCCAGAAGCATAAAATCTGGCTTCCAGTCCGCCACTGTCTGAAGGCCATGGTCGCCTCCAAACACACTTTGGAATCGGCACCCAGCCATCACCTACATCTTGAAGCCACGCCGCTCGATGTCCACAGTATCTTCCACATTGGCATCTAAGACTTCCACAAGGCTATCTTCAGCTCCAAACCCTTTGGCTTCGAAAATCACTGTGGCACTTGCAGCACAAAAACACAGTTGGCGCCAAAATAAGCCTTGGTGCCAGTGGCACTGATACCACATTCACTGCCTAAGCACAGGACACTGTCCTTGGTCAACTCAGATGAACAACTATTCTTCCAACATCCCAAGATGAACTCAATGTCTGGCAGAAATGCAGTTTGATGACTGATCAGAGCCTTATGCCTTCACCACCAGAGCCCAAACGACTCCCTTCATCCTAAAATTAAACCAGCTTTCAGGGAGGCACAGTAAAAAAGTGAAGAAGTGCTATGACAGAGACACCAGTCCCATGCCAGGTCTGCCTCGTCCATCCCCCCTCATCTCCCACCTCCTCCTCTGCCTTCCTTCTAACCTCCTCTGTGCCCTGCTTAACCCCTCCCACTTCCTGACCCTGTGCATCTTTCCCCACAGTGACTCAACACTCTGGCCATGGGGTGGGCAGGCCAGTATCCTCTCACGATCCTTATGATTCACCTTTCCACCCCAACCACATGATGACCCCTGGGACGATTATGATCTAGACCCTCCTTGGGACCCTGAACAGGATCTTTATCCTACCAAACCGTCTTCACCATACAACACCACCTCATAATACAAGGTGCTTCACAGAGCAGCCACCTACCTCAAAGTGGAAATGCATATGAAACATGCGGATGAAGACCACTTGCTGGAGATGCTTCCTTTTACAGTGCTCCATGCAATACCTCCCAGTGTTAAAAAATACATTAAAACCCGCTCCTGCTATCTTCAAAGAGCAGGTCACGGCCAGGAAATCACTCTGAGTGGCTAAATTTTTTTTCTGATGGATACATCTGCCTGTGGGATCCTCACCTTATAAAACCCCCTGCGCCAGCATTCTGCAGAATTTTTCCTATTCCTCCACGCCGACGAAGTGCCATGGCTCCGCATGCGGCTCCGCATGACTTCACTGGAGCCATAAGAGAACCCCGTCGACCTAATGACGTTTGTTCCCTTTTTTCCGTACTGTCACTGCTAACGTTTTTTTTCTGGGACTCTCCATACTTTCGAATTGATACTTTGGTATTTCGATTGTATCTTTCTCTCTTTTTGGTATGTCTGCCCTGAGGAAATTGGGCTTTAAGCCCTGTAAAGAAGACCGTGGTGTCGAGGTCGCCTTCTCCAGGTCCTCGGCGTCAAGAAAAGGACTTTGTGTCTCCTTCTCCTTCAGTGTCTCCTCAGGTGACTCCGGTCCATTCTCCATCCTACAAGGGGACTCGGGAGCAGTCACCGACGCCGAGATTCTCACAGACTCCAGAGGGTGTGTCGAATCCGACTGATGCTGAGGTTCCTTCGGCTCCTGCTGCTCCGCCTGTGGCTCCAGTGGCTCCGACTCCAGAGGTGCCTCGTTTGGATCTCGAACCGGCTCAGTATCCACATTTTCCGCCACCCGGTACAGATCCATCGCATTTTCTGAATGCAATGTATGGCGTGTTCGCCAGGGCCTTTTACCCCTCTGGTGCACCTTTGGTTCCCATGGGTCCTATGCATTTAATTTGGTTGTGCCTCACCAGTATCCACAGGCCCCCTTTATGCCTGTCATGCCAGCGACGCCGTCCTGGCACTTTTTGCTCTGAGGATGTCGACGCCCTATGGGCAGTCCCCGTCTCCATCCAGTGAAGCTTCTTGAATTCGATCGGCGCCAGTTACAACAGTGGATCCTTCTTCGCCGCCGCTTCCGGAGCCATCGACGATGCGTGTGGCGCCGCCTCAGCCGAAGATGTGCTCGAGGAGAGAAGTGCAGAGATTATTGGAGGAGGAACAGTACCAGGCTGGAGAGAGGGAGGAAGGAGAAGTGTATGACACAGAAGATGTGTTTGAGGATTTGTGTGAGGAAAGTGGACTTGATACTTCTCCAGAGTGGGACTATGCTTCTCAGAAGGCTCCTCCTTTAAAGAGGATGCTCCTTACCATTCTGTAATTAGGAAGGCTGCGGAACTTTTGAATTTGCAGCTCCCAATGGCCGAGTATAAGCCTAATCTACTTACAGAGGTGCTTCATTCTCCGTCCTCGTTGGTTGAACCACTCTTATCCTTTAATGATGCACTGACTGAGCCAATTCTCGATGTGTGGTGCAACCTTCTTTCTGCTCCAGCGGTTTCAAGGTCGGTGTCCAGAATATATAGACGGCTCCTGGGGAACCGTTGTTCCTTTCATCTCACCCCTCTCCTGAGAGCTTAGTGGTGTAGGCTTCTTGTTCCAAGCAGTCTACAGGGGCTTTTCCGCAGGCTCCGGCTGACAGAGATTCCAAGAAGTTGGAACAGTCTGCAAAGAAGATCTTTTCATCAGCTATCATGGTACTGAATCTACCAATGCGACTTGTCTGTTGGGTAGATACATTCATGTCCTAATGGACTCTGCCAAGCAGCTTCTTCCTAAATTGTCTGAGGAAGATAGGGGAAATCTGAGTGAGGTGTTGGTGGACTCTCAGGCTGCGGCTCGCCAAGTCATCCAGTCTGGCCTGGACACAGCGGAATCTGTTGCCAGGGTGATGGGTGTAGGAGAGTGGGGTCTGCAATCCCATGGCCACCCCAGATTTTTGCTTTTTGCTTCACTGGTTTACGACTTTCCCTGGCTGTGGGCCTGCTAATCAGACCCACAGCCTAGCTGTTCTCTCTCTAAATTGACAAGCATGTACCTTAGGTGCATTTACCAATTGGTACTGGGCCACCTTATCAGTCCCTGTACAGTATACCTTAGGTATCCAGGGCATAGGTGTACCCAGGGCCTACCAGGGGCTGCAGCATGTATTATGCCACCCCTGGCTGGCCACCTAAATCTGACACAACTGGCTGCACGACAGCTGGGGCAAGGTGGTGTAAGCACCCTTTGCTTTAGATATAGTATTCCTATATCTAACCCTAAAATGGACACATATATTCCTATCAGTCACTCCTATGACAGGCCTTATCAATCCTGAAGGCAGAGTGCTTAGAATTATGTGAAATGGTGCTCTAGCATGAGCTGAGCCCGTTTGCAGCTTGCGGAACCAAGTCCTTATAGCTGTTCCATGATAACGCTATACCATATACTCTTAAGTGCATTATGAACCTCGCGGTCAAATGCTAACTTTGGCATAGCATTATCAAAACATGTCGAGTAAGGTGTCATACGAATTGGAATACTAACCCCTCGCCAATTCTGGCGACGGGGTTAGCATTCCACCCTTCTAGAGGGACACGACATGTATGTAACTGTGAACCCGGGTTAAAGTTAACTCGAGCCTCAGCATCACAAAATGGATGCTGCCACCACAGACACAAGTCTGACCTCCTGCTGCTGGGAGTCCTTCCAGCAAGGGAGGCTCAGACATAGGGTTTCCTGCCTTGGGAGGTGCTAGCACCACCCCAGACAGGATTTTGTGTATTGGGTAGGCCGAGGCTGAAAGGAATGAGACATGCCTGGGGCACACAAGGTTCCCTGTGCATACACCGGTTTCAACCAGTTGCTGGGGCACTCCAGCCCCAGCTCTGGCGGGAAACCGGACAAAGGATAGGGGGTGTAACCACCCCCCTTCCTGGTCCCACCCAGGGGAGGGACCTAGTCGTAGTGCAGCCCCCTTTAGCTGAATAAAGGTAGGAGCTGGTCCCATTCCCAGTCAGATTAATCTTGACAACTTCCACAAAGAACTCTTGACCTTCGACCTCCTGGACACCAGAAGACTGAAGAATCTCCCCTATGGTCAGGGAGTGACCATCCTGCTTCGCAGGCACCATCAAGCTCCTGTGCGGTTTGCTGCAAGTCCTTCCATCCCGGGATCTGACGACCCAGCTCGACAAGACCCGGACCTCCAGACCCCTCTGACCTCTACCCACATCCAGAGCACAGCTGGGACCCGTGGGTGCGACAAGCAACGTGAAGACGGCCATCTTGAAGAAACCTGCACAGCGCTTCCAGCACGACCCCCGAGAGTTCCTCGAGTGAGTGCATTGGGGACTGAGAAGCCCCCCACCGACGCAGCACCTGCTCCAAAGACCAGCCCCCCAGCATCCCCTTGATCTGCGTGGGGCCCCTTTTGCTTGGTTGCTGCTTTCCTGTTGTCTCTTCACTTGCCGGCTGGCTTGTGACCTCTGAGACGACGACCCGAAGATTTCAACACTGCTAGTCTGGTCCCCCAGACTGGCCCTTGCTTCCTTGCAAAAGAGAAGCACCCCGGACCCTCCTGGTCCACACCAGACGCCATCTTTGTTCCACCGCGTGGCTTGCATTAGCCAAGGCCTGTTGTCCAGATCGACAATCCGACACCGCCAACAGTAGCAGACTACGTGGGACAGCTCGTGCCTCCAGCCTAGTCGTGAAGAACAGCTCCTGGTCCGCGCAGCTACAGAGAGAAGCGACCCTTCTTCCACCTGAACGCGGCGACAGCATCTGGTTCCCTCCTGGTTCCAGCACCGTCACTGGCTAGTGACCAAGACTCTGTCCCCTTCCCTTTCAGGACTTCTCCTTCCTAGTTCCACCCTTGGAACCACCGGACTCCTCCATCTGGCTGCCTGCCAGCAACTCCTTGTTTCAGGCATCACCGGAATCAACGCAGCGAACCCGACACCACTTCAGCCCTATGCACCCCCGCAGCCTGTGGGTTAGGTAACTAAAGCTTCTAGGTGCTGAAGTCTGTGTTCACTATCCTAGTGTCCAGGTCCACTGTTGTTTTCCCTCCATCCAGCCGGGTTCGTCCGGAATCCGTAACATTGTAAACTGTAGCATCCATAGACGTTGGTACGCATCCCGCGAGAGAGCTTCCACTCTGCACGTGAGTCCCGTGGGCCTCCTGCTCCTTACTTACCTAGTTCGTAGCGTAGTCCCAGCGATCCTCCAGCCTCTGGATCTCTTTACAGTACTTTCCTTCCTCGCATTCCATTGTTTTGAGTATATGGTTTGTCGTGCCCCTAAGGCACTCGTGTAAATATTGTGCGAACTCGTATTTCTTTTGTAGTATTGTCATGTGCTTAGCCCTCTGACCTCATAAAGAGTTCAGAGGTGTATGTTAGTTAATAAATATCCTTTTATTTTCATAACAACCTGTGTGGTGTCCTTTCATCTGGTATTCAAGGGGATATATTGTGGTAAAACAGCTGGCTTCACATGCCAAAAGAGTTTAGCCTAAAGACTGCTTTTGTCCACGCTACTAGGATAGCTGGTCTATAAGGTTGACTTACAACCAATCACCATAAGGGGTTGTTTGGACTGATACAAGGTGATCACTAGAATTAGTGAGCATCATATATCAGGCCAACTTCTCACATTGGGCTCATCCATTGCCACAAGAAGACATGCGTGTTTGAGGTCTTCTGGTTTCTCTCCCGATGTGCAGGCTGCCCTTCTTGATCTGCCTTTTGATGGGTCTAAACTTTTTGGAGAGAAGCCTGATGTTGACCTGCAAAGATTTAAGGACAGTAAGGCCATGGCAAAGTCTTTGGGTCTGCAGACTCAGGCGAGAGGTTATGGGTATAAATGATACCTTGGCTTCAGGAAGTCTTCCTTTCAAAGTTTCAGACAGCAGCAGCAAAACCCCTTGTACAAGTCCTTTAGGGGGTAGAGGAAGAGGTCGCTTTCGTCAACCACCTTCCTCCTCCTCCACCTCCCCAACCCCTCCTGGTAATGCAGGAAAGCAGCCCTAGATCCGCCATCCTGGATTATGTAGGTCCTGTGGGAGGCCGGCTTACCCATTTTCTACAGGATTGGAAATTGATCACTTCTGACCTTTGGGTTCTAGATCTAGTAGAAAATGGGTACGCCCTTCCCTTCAGGTAATTCCCTCCTCCTTACCAAGGGTTTTGCACGGAGGATCATTTACTTCTCCTTCAGAAGGAGGTTCTTGCCCTGTTACAAAAAGGTGCAATAGAGGTGGTTTCGGAACAGGAAAGGGGTCAGGGGCGCTAATCCCGGTGTTTCCTGATTCCCAAGAAGGATGGCAGGTTACGACCTATCCTGGACCTCAGAATCTGTTTCTCAAGCAGGAGAAGTTCAAGATGCTCACCCTAGCGCAAGTCCTTCAGGCGCTGCAACAAGTGTCCATCGACTTACAGGATGCGTATTTTCACATCCCAATCCTGAAGTTGCACAGGAAGTATCTCTGGTTTACCGTTGGTTCGCAACACTACCAGTTTGCGGTCCTTCCATTTGGTCTTACTACTGCACCTCGAGTCTTCACCAAGGTGTTGGCAGTGGTTGCTGCCCATCTCAGGAGGTCGGGGATCCCGGTTTTCCCCTACCTGGATGACTGGCTTCTGAAGGCAGAGTCTCCAGAGATGGTGCATCATCATCTGCTGGTAACAACCCAGATGTTGTACTGTTAGACCTGTCTGCCTTTGAGTAGTCTCTCCTATTTAATTATTTATTGTGTCCCCTTTTTGCCCCTCAAACCTTTTTATCTTTTCATGTCCACTGGATTTTTGAGATGTTGACCTAGGGGTTAGGTGCTGTTTGACCTCATAGTCTTTACTTGAGGCCTAGATGCCTCCCTGACTAGATTTACCAGACCTACAAAATGGTGGTCAGTAACTGCCATAACGGTCATCTCAAGACAGGACCCATAGGTTAGAATAGGGACCTTCCAGAACCTTCTGGTTCCTTCTGGACCTTCTGAGGCCAGCCTATAAAAGGTCAGCTGTGGAGCAGCCATTTTGTCTTACCAGAGAGAGAGTCAGCTGAGGTTCAGACTGTGGCATAAGGTGGGGGTAGGGTATTCAGAGGGTTCTCCCATTGTAGGGACGCTTCCTTACTGCTTCACCACCCCTCTCCCCTTGTAGTTACTGACCTGACCCTGCTACGTGGTATTCCTGGAGACCCTGGGCGCCTGACCCGACCCAACACCTAGAAATAAGGATTTGGAGTGGTTGAGGGAGACTGAACTGGAGGGCAGCTCAGTCCATTGCCCAGTAGGAAAGCCCTTGTTGAGACTCTGGGAGTGTATGACTAGAAAGAAGGAAGGACTGATGTGGAGGAGTTGTGTCCTGTGACCCCCCCCCCCCCCCCCCTTTTCGGTTGTCTACGTGAACTGAGGGCCTAATTGCTCCAACTGGCATATCACCAAAACCCCCCATACCTGAGGTAACGGACTGCCGTGTTGAGAGTCGCGGATCATCCAGGAGAGAAGGCAGGGTCCGTGTGACTGGGGCAAGACCAGCGGGTGGTGTGGCCGTGTGGTAGAAGCAGCTCCATTCTTCCCCGGGGCCGGCGAAAGGTGACTGAAGGCTTTCCCGGACTGCGCAGGCTCAGCGGAGCGAACGCTGGTTCTGGAGAGAGGCGGAGCAAAGAAAGGAGATCTGCAGGAGCTGAGCGGGCTCGGACGGGGAGCCACTGATCCCTCGCGCCTGCTCAGACGGGCCGCTGTTTCTCGAGTAGGGCGGAGACAGCGCAAGAGGAGGAAACAGGCGGGAGGCAGACTTCGGCTCTCCTCAGCCTGTGTAGCTTTTCCCCCGGTACCAGCTCTGTGATCGAGTGGCTGGTAGGGCGGGCGAGGCTGAGCTGAGGGGCGGTCAGATACCTGCCGACTCCGCGGGTGCCTCCTCCCCCCCCCCCCCGGCGATCCGAGACTTTGGCCACTGTGGCCCAGCACTGAAGTAAGGAGTGTGTTGGGGGAAAAGTTAAGGAGCGGGGAACTTCCGACCAGGGGTCCTGAAGAGAAGTCCCCCTCTGCTGTTCTAGTTAAAGGTGTAGATAACTATTTCAAGAAGCCTTTGAGACTTCCACAAGTGGCCCAATCACCCCAAAGCATATATTGAAGGTTACTTATGGTTGTATTGGTATTTACCCCCCTCTGTTTCAGGAGTAGAGGAGAGCATTCATTGAAAAGTCAATTGGGGGTTAATAGCCACTGTTCCTTGGTGCAGCAGGAAAAATAACCAGTACCATCCTCATTTGGAAGCACCGAGGTTACCTGAACTTACATAGTGGACAGACGGAGTTCTCTGAGAACCCTTTTATTGATCCCTATTGTTATAAATTGAGAAGTGATGGTTTATCTCCAGCATTGAGTAGATCGTAGCAACAATGTTTAATGTGTATACTGTACTGATAAATGTTATGAAGAAGTAGGAGAACAAATTATTATTTTTATAAACCAGAACGTATTTTCCTACAAAATTTTGGTGTAGTGTCATTTTTGGTATGGAAGGATGCTGAGTTACTTCAGGGTGGAACGCAAACTTAACACTTTTGTCTCTAGAAGTTAACTGTCTTACCCTAGGCCAGGCTACCCTATGTGACTTGGCAGCTCTAGGTCCAACATGTACTAACTAGGTTTTTCGATAAATGTACCCAAGTCTCACCTGGTGCCCTCACAGCACAACCGGTTTATAGGGGCAGTACTGGATACCACTGTATGTCGAGCTTTCCCACCTCCGCAAAGGATTCTCGACATTCAGCAAATGATTCCCTCGCAGCCGTAGCATTTGCCTGTTTGTTCTCTGGACTTGGATTGCTGGACATTGGGAGAGCCATCGGGAGTCTGCTTGTTGGACGCTGGGAGAAGTTGCTGTTTTCGGGGGCGAACCTTGTGCTCACTGCCTCACGGTACTGCGAGGACCAGCCTGCCTTGCGGCGTGCGATCAGCCGCAGCTGGTCCTCTTCCCTCTCACACCTCATTGGACTTCCTACTTATTGCCCCCTAACTCCGCGTTTCGCGGGACGCGTGCGGGAGAAGCACGGGCGAAGCCCGTGCCAAGGTCGGGCTCGTTTAAGCCCCTTCAAGATCGTACAAGGGCGGGCCACCCTCTTTATATTTTTGTATCTTGTGGTACATACTGTACACATTGAATGCCTCCCTATCTGTATTACTGCCTTGTGTTCATTGTAAATGGCTGCTAAGGAAGGTAGTAGCAAGATGGGTAGTGCTAATTTAGTTGGTTCTATGGACAAATTCATTACCAGGGTGAATTCCGCTATTGACCAGGGTATTTCAATAATGGAGAGGCGGGTCTCTCAGGATCTGGCACTCGCCAGAAGATCCTCAATGGGTCCAGTAGCTAATGTTAGGACACCGGCTAATCATTATAGCCCTAACAATCCCGTTGGACTCCCTTTTCTGGAATCTCTAATCCCCGATCTGGCGGTTTGTGACACTGATTATTTTTCTGAAGGGAACCAATCTATGGCCTCTGATTTGCTTACGATAACTCCCCATAAATTACCAACAGAGCCTAGTCCCGTCAAGGAAAATTAACACCAGACAACTCAGGGAAAGGCATCAAGGGGCTATCCCAAAAACCAAACAGTGTCAGGTCACTGTTATAGAACAAAAGAAGGAAAAAGTGACCAAACGCAAGGGGAAAGTACCTATTTAAAAAGGGCAGGCCCCCACAGAATACTAAGGCAATTGTGCACACACCCAGGGTAATTTTGAGCCCTGTTGGTTTACCCCTGGAGGTTGAGGGGTCAGATAACGGGTTACATAATGGGCTGGATGTGGAGGACTCCCTCATAAACAAGATAGGAGATCTATTTAGACTTCTTCGCCCAGTTATAGAGAGGCTGACCAAGATCGAAGAAAAACTAGATAAGATAGGAATTGTGACCCCTGATATGGTTGATCCATTGCGGATGGCGAATGCATCCAGGGCCGAAGCCCCCTCTATCATTCCTCCGGGAGTGGAAGCTGTAAATGATCATATAACCCCGCCACCCAAGCCTTCACATACACTGGTTGTAGCTGCTTCCTCATTTAAGGCGCAGGCAAAGGTCGCAGTTGCAAATCAGAGTAAGACGTCTCGAACCAAGATGGGAGACGGGGGTTTTGATGGAACCATCTACCAGTGAAGGAATTAATATTGATCTTCCTCCGGAAGCAAGCCCTTACTTGGTGGTTCTGGCAAGAGTACCAGTTTTGGAAAAAGACGACCATGAATCATATGCATCCCTTCGGAATAAGGTTGTGGACTGGCTCAATAAATTTAGACCACTACCTATGCATATTTTGAGCAGAATATTGATGGTCAAAAGGGTTTCATGAGTGGGACACACAGACAAGGATATCAGGGGGTATTGTGTCTTAGTTAACTTCGATGATCCTAGGACAGTAAGACACATTTGTAATTGGAAAAGCCATGGTTTGGGAACTTCTATTCTATCCCTCTCATTGTCCTATTTCTATCCTTCTGTTTTTCCTCCACAAACAGATGATGGTTGGACCCTAATACAGCGGAGAGGGGGAGACTCAACCAGGGGGGGAGTTTGAATCCTGGGGGCCCCCAGTTTGTCCCATCTTATATTCCCTGCCAAAACCGGTTTAGCGGACTGGAAGCTGTTGATTGACTCCCGATATGTGTAGGGGTTTTTCCTGCTATGACTGTCCCACTGAGAACTATGGATAGTAGTCCCCTTAGGTTATCACATCATGATGGTATTCCACGCTCAACCCAGGTTACACCAAAACATAGGGGTAAACAGGATAACTTCCTAAGTTTTGATCACCTATTGGGTGCAGCCTCCCCCTTGGATATTACTGCCCCTGTAGAAAGTGACATTGTTGGGCTCATGCAGGCTACAGTGCCTGCACTGGCAAGTCCATTGTTACCTACCCTGGGAGGTGTCAAAGGATTAGGTGAGGGGTTGGCTTCGCTATATGATGGTGTTGCCTCTATTAATGGCTGCATTAGTAACCTTAAAATTATTTCATGTAATGTAGCGGGTTTGCGTAAAAAGTTCTCTCCCGGACTGGAATAATTTTATAGACAAATATGACCTGTGTATTTTCCAGGAGAAATGGTGTCTTGAGCCAATGTATAAGTCTGGCTTTTCTTCTTTTCATGTGCCAGCTATCCCCTCTGGGTGGGGTCGCCCGTCGGGAGGATTGTTAATCTGGGCTAAAGTTGCGTTCAATTGTAAAATCACCGCCATCATAGTGCATTAAAGGACTTGATGAGGCTAACAATTGGGGTTCTAAAGGCTAGTGTGACCCTGGAACTGTTCAATATTTATGCCAGAGGCCTGCAAGGGGGGGCTAAATCTCCGACTATTTCTGCACTATCTGAATTACTTTTATGTTGCCCTACTGATTTCCTGGCCTTGATTGACGGTGATTTTAACTGCACCTTCGAACCGTTGGCTGTCGACGGTGCTGGTGGCTTCTATGATGAGGACGCTAGATGGGGCATACTGCGACTGATGATTGAGCCAGTTAAGAAATGGTCGCCGATTGTCATACAAATGAATGCTTTAATAATGGAGCATTCATTGGTAGCAGTCAATGGGCGTACACCGTCCGACTATTTGGGAGCTCATACATATAACAGGGTCTCCTGTCCAAATAGAATAGATTGCATCTTGGTTGACAAGAGGCTGTGGAAATTTGTGAGCGACATGTCTGTCATTCCATCTATCCATAGCGATCATAACCCCCTGTCCCTTTGTATGCGGAATTTGTTTCCAAATGGGGAACCTCAGATTAGTAGTAGACCGAGGATGCTGACCAAGGAAATTACCCCTTCCAATTGCAAAAGGTTTATTAAATGGCAGAAATTCATCTTGGATGAACAAAAAACTAGTCCCCTAGAAGAGATCGCAAGAGACCAGACTGCAAAGCTCTCAGCAATTTGTACCAATGAGCTGCGACCCTGCCGGGCGGATGTAATCTATGCTGAAACTATCGATATGATGGGTGCTCTCCTCCTGAATACTCGGGACATAAATCAGTCCAGGAGTAAGAAACCTGCAGCCAAGTGATACAATCGGGATTGCAGGGGGGGGGGGGGTAAATCAAAATTAATATCTGCCATTAAATCCTGTAATGCTGCCGAGGTTCGCTTAGCGCAGTTCCAGTACAGGCGAGCATTATCGGTGGCAAAAAGGGCATGGGAGAACCAACATTGATATGAGTTGGCAAGTCAGTCCAAGAATGGTGAGCTGTTTTGGGCTCTGGTCAGAAGGTCAAACGGTGGTGATACTGATCTAATACCCAACCATATTTCCGATAGAGAATGGTTTGACCATTTTAAGAGTTTGTATGAAGGGGCTGAGGTGACAGATAATAGAGGGTCTCCTGAATATGTTCCATTGTCTGGGTCAACTATTCCGCCCTCCTTTGATCCTGTAAGGCAAAAAGAGGTTGAAGTTGCCATTATTAAAATTGAATCTAGGAAAGCACCGGGACAGGATGGCATTCCAGGTGATTTATTCCGTGCCAACATTGAGCAATGGGCCAAATACCTTTCCCTCTTGATTAATGCCCTTCTTCAGGGCGCTCCGGTTCCAAGCTCTTGGAAAGGGGCTGAAGTGATCCCCATTTACAAGAAGTGGCCTAGGGGTAACCCTGCCAACTATCGTCCAATCAGCCTTATTGATGCTGGCCAGAAGGTGGTTGGCAAGGTACTTCTGGAGAGGATTCTTTCGTGGGCGGAAGAGAACAATATTATCTTGTAATTCCAGGCAGGCTTCAGGGCTTCTATAGGTACTGTCGACCAGGCATTCAGGCTGGTTTTGTTGCACTGGAAGATAGTAACCATTGGCAAGGGCGGTCTTTATTTAGCATTTATCGATTTGAAGACCGCATTTGACTTGGTCCCTCGAGAATGCCTGTGGACGGTCCTGCGGGAGATGGGGTTTCCCTTGCCTATCTTGAATTTGTTGGCCCGTATGCACGATGGAAATTATGCATGCATCCGGTGGGGTACCCACGAGCAGAAAACTGACAAAATCCCGGTAAATAGAGGTGTCCGCCAGGGATGAGTCCTGGCGCCGACCCTCTTTACGTTGTTTGTGAATGGGGTTGTCTAATTTTTGTCTGAAATCAACGCTGATGCCCCCACTTTGGCTGGTGTTAAAGTCCCCGCTTTGCTTTTTGCGGATGATACGTTATTGGTATCAAAAACACCAGCGGGCCTCCAGAAGCTTTTAGATCGGTTTTGTCTCTTCTGCAACTTAAGGGGCCTGGTAATCAACACAACCAAAACCAAGCTCCTTTATTTTAACCCTAGTAGGAATGCTAAATCCACGCTCACACTTGATGAGGTGCCCCTAGAGCGTGTTAAAGTCTTCGAGTATCTGGGGATCAGACCAATTGAAATGGCAGCCACATATTGAGAAAATGGCCTTAAGTCATAAGCGTGTTCAGGGAGTCATTGGGAGGGAACACAGAGCCTCTATATCCTGACCCATAGCCCCTGCACTGGAGATCTACACTGCAAAAGCTGTAGGTTGTGCGTTGTATGGAGCTGAGCTCTGGGGTTTTAACAATGTTGATGTACTTGCTATGGCAGAAAATAGGTTCTTTAGAGAGCTTGTTTCGCTTCCTAGGGGTATTCCAACTAAGCCACTCTGGTGCGATTTGGGTCGTCGCTCAATCAAAGATCTAATTGTTTTGCGTCCGCTTCTCTATTGGGCCCGTTTGTGGCATACACCCGAGCTATCCTGCTATGCAGATGGCTTAAGAGAAGTCATGAATTTGCAGGGTTCCCACAAAATTGTCTGGCTTGCTAGGGTAAAAAAGCTTTTACTTTCTATTGGTTTTAATATTGTATGGGAGTCAGGTGTCTCGGTGTCAAAAGTGGAAATTAAGAGAGTCTACTGGGCATGGGTAGATGCTCAAGATCTCAGAGATTTTGACATGGGGAGGTTGACAGATGAGTTCCGCTTGCACAAGACAGTACATCGTCTTGAACCCTATCTGGACTTCATTAGGAAACCTAGCGATAGGGCACTTTACATACAGTTCAGAATGGGAAATGTTCCCGTTCGTGAACGTACATGTAAGTGGAAACCACCCAACCAAACACCTGTTGACTGTCCATTCTGTACCGGTGCACCTGAAACTATCCCGCATTTTTTCTTTGTATGTCGCGCTTATAGCAAACCTAGGTCAAAATGGTTAAAACCTGTCTGCCGTCAGCTTGAGACCAAGAATTACTCTTCTGCCCTCAGAATTTTGCAGACAGACCTCAACACCACCCTAGCTTGTGGGGTGGCCAAATTCCTTAGCTGGGCGTGGGTGATCAGATTGAAAGCCTTACGTTGATTCTATAAGGCGACTATTTTTTAACTTTGTCCAAAGCTGTAATTGGTTTAATACATTTTTATCATATTTGTATTTTTGTCAAAGAGTTTTTAATGTATGTTTCAAATGAATTGTGATTTTAATTGTAGACGTGCTTTTTAAGATATTTTATATCGAAATAAAGCTTTGTACATGTAAAAACATGATTCCCTTGTTTCACAATGGAGCGGTTGTTCCAGTTCTGAAGGTCCTACGCCTGCTCGGTCTGTTCGTTTCCTGCATTCTGTTGGTCAACCATGCACTCTGGCACATGAGGGCGCTCCAGTGGTATCTCCGCAGGCAGTGGTATCAGCACAACGGAAATCTCAGGGAGTCAGTCAGGATCTCGAGAGAAGCTGCAGCAGATCTGTCTTGGTGGAGCGTGGAGGGCAATCTGTCTCAAGGAAAGCCCTTCCACCTTCCTCTATCGCTGGCCACAGTGATAACGGATGCTTCTACCCTAGAGTGGGGTGCTCATCTGGGGGATCTGGAGAGCAAGGGTCTTTGGTCTCTTGAGGAGAGATTGCTTCATATCAATATTCTGGAATTGCGGGTGATTCGTTTGGCGCTCAAGGCCTTCTCCCTTCCCTTCGCGACCAGTCGGTTCAGGTCCTGACGGACAACACTGCCACCATGTGGTACGTCAATAAACAGGGAGGCGTAGGGACGTACCGTCTTTGCAGAGAGGCGTTGCGGCTCTGACCCTGGGCTCAGAACCATCAGATTTGTTTGATGGCAATCATCTGGCCGGGGTGGTGAACATGCAAGCGGACAGTGTCTGATGACAGTTCTCCGGCGACCAGGAGTGGAGGCTTCATCCGGAGGTAGTTCAACACATCTTCCAGACGTGGGGGCACTCCTCGTGCGGACCTGTTTGCCACTCTCGAGAACGCGCAGTGCCCGTCATTCTGCAGTCTCCAGTTTCCGATGCAGGGAGCGTTTGGGGACGTGTTATAGTTGAGTTGGAGCTCACAACTCCTTTATGCGTTTCCTCCCATACCCTTGATTCCTCGGGCTCTGAGGAAGATTCTCCAAGACCGGGCCCAAGTTATATTGATTGCCTTGGATTGGCCAAGAAGGGTGTTGTAATCAGAACTCTTTCACCTTTCGTCACACCCTCCTCTCCGTCTCCCTCTCAGGGTAGATCTCCTCTCGCAGTCGGTGGGGTATGTTCTACACCCCCACCTTCAGAGCCTGCACCTTCATGCCTGGAGATTGAACGGGGACAACCTGAATTCTTTTTCTCTCCCGCCTGATGTGGTGGATGTTATTTTATCGGCCAGGCGACACTCCACCAAGTCTTATCTACTCCTACAGGTGGTCAAATTGTGTTAAATGTTGTGGAGAGAAGTCTAGTGATCCCTTAAAAGCTCATCTTTCTGATGTTCTTTGTTTTTCACTGCATTTGGCCAAGCAGGGTTGTGCTGTGGCTACTTTTAAAGGATATTTGTCTGCTTTGTCGGCATTTCTTTATTTGCCTGATCAACCGTCTCTTTTTAAGTCACCGATAGTTTTAAGGTTCTTTAAGGGGCTTACTAACATGTTTCCGCCCACTCTTTTTATTATGCCCCAGTGGGATTTAAATTTAGTTGTAACTTTCTTAATGGGTTCCCCATTTGAACCAAGGCATAGTTGCCCTTTGAGACTGTTGTCTTTCAAGACGGTCTTCCTTGTGGCTGTCACTTCGGCCAGGAGGTTTAGTGAGCTTCAGGCTTTGAGTTCAAAGCCGCCTTTTCTGACCATACATGCTGAAAGGATGCTCATCAGGACCTTGGCTGCTTTTCTACCTAAGGCGGTGACTCCCTTCCATCTAGGGCAGTCCATTACTCTTCCTGTATTCTATCCTCCCCCTCACCATTGCAAGGAGGAGGAGAGACTTCACCGCCTGGATCCTAAGAGGGTGATTTGTTTCTATCTGGATAGAACGAAGGACTTGCGACAGGGCGATCAGCTCTTTGTGGGCTATGTTGGATGCATGAAGGGCAAGGCGGTGCACAAGCGCAGTTTGTCCAGGTGGATCATCTTGTGTATCAAGATCTGCTACGCTCACACTGGTAAGGAGCCTTCTGAAGGCGTTAGAGATCATTTCACCTGGGCTAAATCGTCTACTTCTGCCTTGTCTAGGGGTGTTCCTGTGTTGGACATCTGTAAGGCCACAACTTGGGCCTCCCTCCACACTTTTGCGAAGCATTACTGATTAGATTCCGAAGTGAGGAGAATGGCCTCTTTGCGCGCTTTGTTTTGCAATACTTTTTAGTATAGAAGGGTGGACACCCTCCTCCGGGAATGTGACTGCTGTGAGATTCTATTCATAAGGTGAGGAATCCACAGGCAGCTGTATCAATCAGAAGAAGTTACCTACCTTCGGTAACGCTTTTTCGGGTGGATACAGTATCTGCCTGTGGATTCCTCACTGACCCACCCGTTGTCCACCCTCTTATACTTTTTTTTTTTAAATATATTTTTTATTGCGCAGATATAAAAAAGGCACAAAGCATACAGTCATCAACACCACTGACATGTAACTGGTAATAACATGCTGCTCCAAGGTCAATACACAGCCGTATACGGCCCACATCCCGGAGGCTGGGTGGCGTAGGAGTAAAGCATGTATAAGAGAAGGGAAAATTGCATTTGTGCTCTAAGGTTACGATACTATCAGTACCTTCGCCAGTTTTCTCATATTGCACTTTTATACTACATAACAGTTTAACAATAACCAATTACCCCATGAATGGCATCACTAGTACAGATCCGAACAAAGTAGGACATTTATGTGAGGGCTAGCTAAGGGGCAGTCATTATAATGTAGTACGGACCCATGGGAATCACAGCTATGTACAAGCATACATATTAAGGAATATCGGCGTGGCTACTTGGGGCCCCTACACCGGACCCAGACATCCCACACTAGCCCCCTCCCCATCACAGTCAGACTCCGAGTCAGCGGGAGTAAATAACTCAGCGCTGGTGGCATCCGAATCATCCTCCGCCAGCCCCTCCATGCACAATATTCTCCAAGCGAGCAAATCATCCTGCAGTTTCTCATCTTGCGAGTGCTCTGCATGTGTGTCTCTTCAGCTAAGGCCCATTCCCTTGCCTTCCTTAGCCAAGGGGAAATCTCGGGCGCCCTTTGACCCATCTAAGTGATAGCCAAGCGTCTCCTCGCCAGAACTAGCAAGAGTTGCAGGAATTTATAGGACAGCTTCTTTTTTTTTTTGGGCTTGGGCACCAGAGCCAGCAGACAGTGGAGTGGGTCCAAAAGAAGCTAATGTGCGTGGCTCGAGCAATGTGGGCCACCACCCTGCGCCAAAAGTCCCGAACCAGAGGGCATTCCCACGCCAAATGCAGGAAACCCGCCCTCCGTGTCCCACACCTAGGGCATTCGTGACACCTATCCGCCGATATGCGATGTAGGGAGACAGGCGTCATATAGGTGCGATGGACAAAGTTAAAATGTATAAGCTTAAAACGTGCGTTGCAGGAGACCTTACGGGTCAAAAGCCCAATCCGTTTCCGTTGGTCAGGTTCCAGTTCCACCCCCAAGTCCGCCGCCCAAGCCGGTGCCGTCGGGGGGGTCGAGTCTCGGCGCATGGCCGAGTATAGAAGGGAGATCAACCGTTTACCTCTCCCACAGGATAAAATGATGTCAAGAGTATTGGTGAGCGGAGGCGCTTCTGGAAATTGGGGCCACGTTATCCTGGCCACGTCCTGAAGACTTCTGTAGTGGAGGTATTGCCCCCCGCCTAGCTCAAAGGACTCCATGGCACCTTCAAAGGACACGAAGGTGTCGTTCGGGTAGAGGTCCGCCAGAGTCTCACATCCGCCAGATCGCCACTCCAGATAGGACATATTTTCTTCCAACCGGAGTATCGGAGCCAAGATCCAAATTAGGAGCTCCCTATGAAATGGAGCACGTCTCAACACCCTTTCAACAAACCGCTGCCAAATTCCGGCTGTGTGCTGCACCACATATGGTAGAGTGTTGTCGGCGCCGCGACCCTGCATCAAGGCCTTCTGCAGGGCCTTGTCATCTGCCTTACCAGCCAGCAGTGCCAGTTCCCAATTATCATTTTCGGCGAACCACCTTGCGGCTGGGAGAAGCTGCGCTGCATAATAATACCGGTCAAACCTCGGGGCCTCGAGGCCTCCTTCATCCCAACATCTCGTTATTGTGCGTAGAGCCACCCTGCTGCGCCCACCCGCCCAAAGTAGGGAGGTAAGGAGCGAGTCCAACGTGCGAAACACTCGAGGAGGCAACGGACATAGGGTGTTCTGTAAGACATATAGAATCCTAGGGAGCATCACCATTTTGGCAATTGCCAATCGCCCCATGAGGGAGAGAGGAAGCGTGTTCCAAAAGGCAACAGATTTGTGGAGGGACTTGAGTATTCTGTCAACATTGTGAGTCAGTAGAGTCTCTTCAGATGTGGCCACCTGAATGCCCAGATATCGGAACGCCACTCGCTCACAACGGAGGCCTAAGTAGGGAAGATCCGTGCCTGGGTCTGGGACAGAGCTCGTCAGTGGGAAAACTAGAGATTTGTTAAGATTGATACGCAACCCAGAGTCTGCACCAAATCGGTCCAGGAGCTGCAACAAGGCGGGGAGGGCCTCAACGGGGGAGGTCAGATAGAAAAGCGCATCATCTGCGTAGAGGGAGACCACATTGGTAGTGTCACCCACCACTATCCCCCAGTTCTGCAGTTCAGTGTGGGCGGAAACGGCAAGGGGCTCAATTGCAAGAGCAAACCGGAGTGGGGAGAGAGGACAGCCCTGGCGGGTGCCTCTCTCCAACGACCACTCGTCCGAGCCGGCTGATCCTAAGCGCACCCTGGCTCGGGGCGCCCCATAGAGCACTCGGACCCAATCGCGAAATCCAGGTCCGAACCCCATTTTCTGAAGCACCTGCATCAGATATCCCCAATGTACCGTATCGAAGGCTTTAGCCAAATCAACTGAGACCAACACGTGAGGACCCTCTCTTCCCTGTACCTCGTGCAGTACATGATTTAGGCGGCGCAAATTCATCGCCGTGTTACGACCCAGGATGAATCCGCACTGATCGGAGTGGACCAGCCGGGTCATGAGTGGGACAAGGCGAGTGGCCAACAATTTAGTAAGGATTTTTGCATCTGTATAATCAAGGTGATAGGGCGGTACGCCGCGGGATCAGTACTGTCACCGCCCGGCTTCAAGATCATGCACACCTCTCCCTGATTCATAGTGGGTGGAAGGGCGCCAGTGTGCAGAGCCTCAGTGTAAACTTGCAACAGGAGGGGGGCTAGGACGTGCCCGAAGGAATGATAAACTCGGCCGGATATCCATCCCCACCAGGGGTCTTAGCGCGAGGGAGGGCGGCTATCGCCGCATTAATCTCACCCAGTGTCAGCTTCGTATCAAGTTCTTTTACCGCAGCCTCCGGCAGAGTCTGGAGGTGTAGGTCCTCAAGGTATGAGTGATAGATATCCTCCGTAATCAACGGGTCAGCCTCATATACAGCCTGTAGATGGCCCCGAAGAACCTCGAGTATATCAAACTCAGAGTGGACCATAATTCCATTAGAGCCTCGCAGGGCTACTATCCTTTCAGGTGCGAACTCACGACGAAGTATCCAGGCCAATAAGCGGCCAGATTTATCCCCATCGCGGTGGAGACGTTGCCTGTACTGGCCCAGTGTAAATTTGTCAAGTCGGGTGAGTGTGTCATGTATCAACACCAAGGCATCTTTCTCCGCCTGCTGATCTACCGCGTCCGGATCAGATCGGGATTGAGCGCGTTGAAGCACAACTTCCGCATCTTGCAGCTCAGACAACAATTGTTTCCGGACCCCATACAAGAGGCCCATACACTCGCCACGCACCACTGCCTTCAAGGCTTCCCACTTTGTAGAGTAGGGTAGCTCATCTCCCCCCCCCCCCAGTTGAGCTCCAAATAGTTCGACAGCGACGCCGCCACATGTTCTCTGCCCACCTGATCCTGGAGGAGGTCAGCAGGCAGCCTCCATGTGCGTGGACGTGCAGTTCCATCAGGCCACGGCGCCATGCATGTCACTGGGGCGTGGTCCGACAGATACCGGGCCTGATGAGTAACCGTCAAGGTAAGAGACTGGGTGAGGTTAGCCGCAAGAACGCGGTCAAGCCTACTATGGGTACCGTGCGTCGGAGTGTAACACGTGTAGAGCTTCTGGGCGGGGTGACAAGCTCGCCACACGTCTATTGCCCCAAGATTGTGCATCACTTCCCGTAAACGCGCCGTCATACGGGGATTAGTGCCCGACCTGGGTGGATGACGGTCCAACTCAGGTGCAATATGCAATTGAAATCCCCAAACCAAAGGAGGGGTGCGCCCAAACTAGAAGCCACAAGATCCTGGATTCGAGAGAAGAAGGCCGGGTCATCAGTGTTCGGGGCATAAGTGTTAAGGAGTATGAGTTCCTTGTCATCCAATCTAAGCCTCACTAATAGGTACCTGCCGTCCACATCTGCATCAATATACTGAACAGCGCAAGGAATCCCCGGGGCCACCCAAATGAGGACCCCCCTAACATAGGAGGAGAAGGAGGAATGGAAAATCTGGCCCCTCCATTTCCTGGCCAGCCGCTGCGCGCCGTCCTCGTCTAGGTGGGTCTCTTGTAGACAAGCAACCGAGACCCCATGTCGTTTAAGGAAGGTGAGGACCCTGTGTCTCTTGGTGCAAGTACCCAAACCATGCACATTCCACGTTAAAAATTTAAAACCCATGGCCAATGAGTACGCCCATTCGGCCACAGTATAGGTACAACCTGACCCGCCACCACTCGGTCCCCACTGTATTTAAATCTGGAGATGAACTTCATCCCACCCCCCAAAAACCCCAAAACACGGAACTTTTGCAATAACAGCCTTCCCACCCCCACCCACGAGCAAGAGGATAGCAACAAAGAAAAACGCCACCACGCCCTTCCCCTGCCAGTGCCAGGACGTACACAGCCACCCCATACAACACACTCAACACACACTCACACACAACAAGGCAACCCCACCCACCCTCCCTCCCAGCTCCCCAAGAGACCCAACGATCCTAAGACAACACCCAGGCATGTCTTCTCACCTCTGTCAGCAGTGTGGACACGACGTTACTCAAGGCAATAGTCGGCCCCACCCTCCCCTCCCCGCATCCCAGGTCACAAGGGCGCAAGTCCTCTGGTAATTTCCAGTATCCAAAAGCCCCAGCGACAAGGAGAAGGCTTGGTAGCCCACCAAAGTGTTAGTGCGAGGTCACCCAATTGGAGGACATCCGCACAGAATGGTACATTCAACTCAAGTCAAAAAGTTATTCCAACCTTGGCTCAGAGAGGGCCGTTTCCGGGACCACTGGGGCTGTAGAGTCCGTGTCAGGTGGCGTTTCCTGCAAAGTGTCTGGCACCAAAGTTTCACCAGGGGCAGGAGCCCCGGTTGAACTCGAACCCGCTCTCATCGGTGAGGTTTCCATATGAATAGCTCCATCTGCCCCTACTGTAGGTCGAGTCTCGGGAGATCCGTGGAGCCAGAACGGCGTCCTCTTCTCCCTCAACACCTCTTCTGCGGTCTGGTCCCCCAAGCCTCAAGTGAGCCACCTCGCTCACCCGGGGGCAGGTCATCTCCCCTGATCTCAAGCCACTCCCATACCTCCGCTGGTGTCTCAAAAAAGTGTAGTCAGGGTAAATTGACACGCGACTGTTTTCAATGATAAGGGACTCCGCCTCCCTCGCAGCCCTCAGGATACAGTCACGGTCCTTATAGTTCAGAATCTTAGCGATGAGGGCTCTAGGAGCCTCGCCTGGGCGCGGAGGGGGCACAAGGGCTCTATGCGCCCGTTCCACAATGAATACGCTGGACAAACCAGTCGGGCACAGATGCGTGCGGATCCAAGTTTCCAGGAAGCGTTCAGGATTCCTCGCCTCCAATCGTTCCGGCACTCCCAGGACCCTTATGTTGCTCCGACGGGCCCTCCCTTCCGCATCCTCGTCTCTCCAATGCGCAGGTGGTAGAGGTGAGCTGGGCGCCTGATTTTTGCAAAGAAGCGACCTCTCCCTGTAATTGTGTGATATTGCCCTCTGCGTCCGAAACCTTATCTGCCACCTTGCGGAGGTCGGTCCGTAGTAGGTTAACATCGATGGAGACCGTCTCTATCTGTTATCTGTCGCTCCAGGGCACAGTGGGATCCTTGAATAGCCTTAAGGATTTCAGCTCTAGACGGTTCCGCAGGACCCTCACTCCCGTCGTCAGGCCCCGTCTGCCGTGTGATCCTCTGTGACTGCAGGCGTGGAGTAGTATACTGCACGATTGTGTTAGGTTGGGAGGCCTTCGAGGACCTATCTTTACGAGTCGCCATAGCGATAGTTGCAGCACCTATCCAGTGCGTTCCACGGTGGTCACTCTGGGCCCCGCCCGTCAGAGAGGAACCACTCGATCGGGCCTGGGCCAGGGACAGCAGGTACAACGAGGCCACACCAGGGCTCACGGCTAGTGCAGTGCTCGGGACAGGCCGGGCGATCTAGTAACCAGGGCAGAATGGAGGCAGCGTGCACACGTCTCCCCCTCAAAGCCGGGAGCGCAGTGGAGGGCAGAGTCCGGCAACAAGGAGCGGGACAGTCGGGTCAGTGGGCACGATCACCAACTCCCTCCATGGCTCTCTCCATCCCCAGTCAGCAGCAGTCCAGCTCTGAGGCCTCTAAGAGCGCCCCCTCGGAAGGGCGCACAGCCGCTGTTTAAGAAGTAACAGAGGTGCACTCCGCCACACCCAGTCACAGTCCCAGCAAGGAGCCGCCTGGTTAAGGTAGTCGAAATGGCGGGCGGGTGGGGGAGGGGCGCAAGTATGATCATATCACCAAAGGCGCCTCTTCTCGCGACCCCCCCAGGGTATCGAGGTACCAACAACCTTTAAGAGGGCAACGTATTGTAGTCTGCAGTCCGGGGGGGGGGGGGGGGGGGGAAGCAAGTCCGCAGCTCCCGCGGGGCACAGCAATGGGGCCAGGCCGACCGCCCAATAACTCGGGACCTGCTTCACTGACTGCACGCCTCGATTAGGGGTCAGGGCAACAGTACTCACGCTCTCCGCCGTTGCTTGTAGGATCCTCGAAGACCAGTCAGGCCATCCCCGGCAGTGTCAGCGCCTGGGGCGGAGCTCCACCGCAGGAGCACAGCGCAAGATGGACGGCGCCTCGACTCCGTCACCACGATCACTGCAGATCACCGGGGTCTCCCAGCCACTGTTCCCAACCTCTTCAATCTCACATTGGCAGTCGTGGATAGAGTGCCGGGGTCCGCCAAGGACTCGCCCGGCCTGGAGCTCGCTGCACGTCAGTCCCGGGCGGTCCGCCCGCAGCTCGGCTTTGCGACCCAGGCCCAGACCACGGCGTCGCGTGAATCAGCGCGCCACCGCAACCTCCGGCAGTGTCGTCATCTCCGCTCACGGAGGGGTCCGGGACCGCTCCTTCGAATCGGGAGGTCTCAACCGGGTCAGAGTGACTTCCGATACAATTTCCAGATAAGTTGACAGCCCGGGCAGGATTTAATTACAGGATTCTGTAGGTCTTCGGGACGGAGCTGGTGGAGCTCACGTCCTGTCGGCCATGTTGCTTGGCCACGCCCCCCACCCTCTTATACTTTAAAAAGACGTGTTAGTTAATATTGTTATTTCATATTGTCATTTCGAATTGCCTCTATTTGCCTTTGTGTAGGTTTATATGAAATGTTTGCTTTCTTTGTTTTCCTATTTCACTTTACACTGTGAGTAAACTGTGAACTATGTATACATTGTCTCTATGGTCAGTCTGCCCGTTTGCCTCGGTGGCATGGAAAAAATGGGTGGAACTGACGTCATTATGCCGACGTTGTTCTCTTATGGCTCCGGTGATGTCATACAGAACCGCGTGCGGAGCCATGGCATTGTGACGACCTCATCGGCGTGGAGGGTTAGGAACCATTCTGCGGAATGCTGGCGCAGGGGACAATTATAAGGTGAGGAATCCACAGGCAGAAACTGTATCCACCAGAAAAAGCGTTACCGAAAGTAAGTAACTTGTTCATCATCTCCCTCAGACCCAGCATACATCAGGGCCAACTCCTTCCAGACTCACTAGTCAGCCATATGCCTGTAAGCATGTTATCGCCCAGAGTATAGGTGATACACCCCTACTAGATAAGGAGAGCAAAAAGATAGACGTGGCAGGTATGCTCGTCGATGCTCAATCCTTGACACACTGACACATCACCATCTCGGTCGATCTGATTTTCATGTAGAACGAGGGGCACTGGCTCAAGTTGGAGGAGCTCTACTAACATCTCCCCACCAGTACAAAAAGCGGGGCCAAGATCATGTTGCAGAGGGCAAGCTAACATTGAATACCACTATTAAGTGTGCCCTCAATGCTGCTGACACTGCAGCATGAAGCATCAATTTGAGAATCCTTATCACCGCCACGACTTGCTGCATGTTTTCGCCTTCAAGCCATGAGTACAGCAGTATCTGGTGAACCCTTTCTTCAATGGGGAGCACCTCTTCAGACCGCAGGTTGACCAGATGTTCAAGGAAAATTAAATTGGACACCAAAACCACAAAATCCTTGGGGGCACTCCAAACTCCTTCTACCTATGGATCCTTTCTCAGGTCCCACTACAATCTTAAATTACCTCTCCTGAGATCTCAACCTCCTTTCAGAGGCAGCAAATCCAGCAGACTCATAGGTAGGGCTACATAAGAGGGGATTACAAGGCAACAACTACAGAGGCAAAGATGGTCTACCAAGGGGCCACCCCTGCAAAGCAGTGACTTGCTAATGTTTCCCCCCTCACAAACACATTACACTTGCCGGGAAAGGAAAACCACAGACGTTTCTACCATGGTGGGTAGAAATCACCTCCGACCAATTGGTACTTAACATCATAGGAAAGGGTTACTGGTTGGAGCTTACAACCCCACCACCAAACATTCCTCCGTGCAAACCAAACTCCCCAAAACATTATCACATCCTTCAGTAGAAAGTAGAGGCCCTCACTCAAGGGAGCCATAGAGCTTGTGCCGCCCCACCACCGCGTCAAGGGAGTGTACTCCCTTGTGTACTATTTTTTCCCACAAACTTTATTGAATTTTATGATTAAAGCATATAGTATTACATGACAAAGTTGCCCATCCCAAAAAACATATATAATCTTGTTCAAACTGTAACATATTAAAGTAGTAAGTACAACAGACTTCAACATTGAGTGCACCATAACAAAGATGAATAGTAACATGGACACAGGCTTGATTAGTAAGTGTAAAACCCCACCCACCTGGATCCCAACCCAAACTAACAACTACTATGTATCTCTTAAGGCCAGCAACAAGAGAAGAGGAGGGGGAGAAACCTGGGTGCCCAGGTGAGTTTTGTGTGATATAGGTGAAAACCTAGTAGACATGGGTGATAATGAGCCCTAATCATATGCATTAAATAGGGTATAATCATATCTGAACCATTGATTGACTGCTCATTGGGAAACTGCCTGCCCACCAGGATATAACGTTTGTGTGTTTAAATCTTTCCAATAGTATGTCCCACTCCATAGAGATTTGGGTCTTGCGTAATTTCAAACTTTCTTCACACCCAAGGGACACGCTTTTGCCAAGTCCCTCTGGCATAGGTCCTCCTGCAAGTCTATTAGTTTTGGGGGCTTCAGAAACTCCCATCTCCTGGTGACCAAACGTTTAGCCAGTAGTCTGGCCAGGTTTTTAAATCTTGTTCCCTCCTTGCTGCTCCCAGATCCTCTGGGCTTCCACCGTATGCTGCAGCCTTCAGTGTCCCTAGTCTGGCCTGTGACCTCCCTCAGTACTCCCCCTGTACTTTCTCGTTTCCAAGAAGTACGGGTCTCTCCGATCCATTCTAGACATCTGCCAATACATCCCCTCAGAGCACTTCCACATGTTGACACACCAGGATGTCATCCCTCCACTGGAACAAGGAGACTTCATGACAGCCCCCAACCTGAAGGATGCCTTCTGTCACAACCTGATGAACTTTGCGCATTGCCGGGCACTCTGGTTCGGGGTATGTGGCCAGTATTACCAGTTAAAAGTTCTGCCTTTCTGAATCACCGCATCAAGGATGTTTACAAACTGACTTTCCATGGTAGCCATTTGTCTCTGGCAGAATGGATCACACGTCTTCCCTTACTTGGATGACTGGCTGATGATGAGCGCAACTAAACTGTAGTCTTTGACTTAGACGCAGGCTACCATAGACATACTATCTGGTATAGGGTATACCATCAATAGCAAACAATCATGTACTCAACTCTGTTATCTGGAAATCCTATCCCAACCCAGCAAGGGTTCAAGCTTTCCAGCCGTTGCTCCCCTTTTTCAGCCTGATCGCCAAATAGCGGTCAGGATAGTCATGCACCAACTCGGCATGGTGATCTGTTGCATTGCCACAGTTCCCCATGCCACATTACACATGCACCTGTTGCAGGAATGCCTAGCTACACAGTGGTCACAAGCAAAGGGTCACTGGGAGGATCTAGTGTCCATCTAGAACCGCATTCATCGCTCTTTGTAGTGCTGGAAAAGCAAGAAGCGGATTCACTGCCAGAGTTGACCATTACAACTAATGATTCTCTCGCTGGGTGGTAGTCACAAGGAATGTGGCAACTCCATCAACAAGGTCTCTTCATCAACTGTGTGGACCTTTTGGCCATCGTGCTAGCATTCAAGGCTGTCCTCAGTCACATCCAACCCAAATTGGTCCTCATTCTCACAGACATGACCGCCATGTTCTACCTGCAGAAACAGAGCAACACTCACTCTCCGCAGTTACCTGCATTCTCCCAGGGCATTTGGCAGGGGGCCATCCATCACAGAGTCCAACTCCTGGCAGAGTACTTACCAGGAGTACAATTTTGTTTACCTACTTAGCAGGATGCACCAGCAAGCCCACATGTGAGCACTCCATCCACAAGGCCTACTCCTGTATTTCCATCAGTGGAGGTTATCCTACATAGACCTCTTAGCCACCGCCCAAAACACAAAATGCCCCAGTTTCGCCTCCATGTACCCACATCCAAAGACCTTGAGCAATGCACTATGGATGACCTGGTCTGGGATATTTGCCTGTGCATTTCTGCCTCTCCCACTTCTTTTGTTGTTCGGAGGCTGCAGCAAACATCCCCCATCCTCATCCTGGTGGCTAGCTTGTGTGCCAGACAGCCCTAATTCACCACCCTCCGAGACCTCTCCCTGTATCCTACGAGAAGCTGCTTAACCAGATGAACCTTCTCACACAGAGCCAGGCATGCTACGATACCCAAACTCCAAGCTCTTAATTCGTGAGATTCGACTCCTGAGATTTTAGAACTCGGTTCCCTCAACCTGCCTTCAGAATGTATGACCATTCTCAAGAAGACCGCAGGCCTACAGTGAGAACCTGTTATGCTGCCTAATGGAAAAGATGTGTGCACTACTTTATTCCAAGTCCAATTAACCCTCTTCCAGCAGCTGTCCAAGGCATTGTTTTCCGCTTCACTTGCAAAATTAGTCCCTCACTTACACCTCCATCAGACTTCATTTAGCTGCATTTGCTGCCTACGTTCATAACAGGGAACACTTAACTCTTCAGGGTTCTTCTCATTAAGGCCTTCTTGGAATGACTCAGAATAGCCATTCCTCCAGAGTGCCGCTTTCCCCTGTGTAGAACCTCAACATAGTTCTCATAAGACTTGGGACCATCCATTTGAACAACATCCCTCAATCCCTTTGTAGTTCTGTTTTTTGGAAGGTGGCCTCCCAAGTGCTTCCTCCCTAAGACGTGCCAGTAAAGTTTATGCTATAACATTGGAGGAACCCTTCTTTCATGTTTACAAAGATAAGGTAGTCCCTAGAACAAGCCACACGAATCTCCCCAAGTTAGTCTCTTCCTTCCACCTCAATCAAACCATCAAACTCCCAGTGTTCTTTCCACATCCAGATTCAGTGGCTTAGAGAGCTCTTCACTCATTAGATGTCAAAAGGCACCTAATTACATTGAAAGAGCAAAACCCTTCTGTAAAACACGGCAGCTCGTTGTCTTTTTTTAGAAGCCACTCAAGGGTCATGCTTTCTCTAAAGCAGGAATAGCATGATGGTTCGGTAAATACAGCTAGACCAGTTAGGCCAAAGCCAAAAGACCTTTGCATGTCCCTCCCAGACCCCACTTTACCCGCAACTAGGGGGGCCTCTATGGATTTCCTCATTAACATCCCTATAGCTGCTATCTGCAATACAGATGCCTGGTCTACTACACACATTCAGCAAGCATTACTGTGTAGATGTCCTTACATGCCAACAAGCTAATGTGAGCCAGACTGTACTTTGTACACTTTTCCAGCCCTCTGCAACATCCTTCTGGCTAACAACCGCTTAGGGGAGAACTGTTTTACATTCAATGCACAGCATATGTATTTACAGCTACACATGCCACAAACCGAAAATATTACCCAGTAAGCGTCTGTGTTGTGCAGTGCTATAGATTCACATGCCACCCCCTTCTCCCTGAACTCTTTGATTGTTGCAGATGCTTTTCTTGCTTCATTTCTTGCACGGTCATCTGCTGTATCTATATGCTCTATTTCCAACCTCACCCGCTGTGCGGAAAAGCAATTCAGCAATGGAACCTATACCCATGTGCATTACCAACAGTAGGTGGCGTCCCTATACCTGATAACTCGAAAACTTCTTCAAAGAAAAACAAGTTGCACACGTCCGAGCCAACACTAGGCAGAAGGAATATGCACACCATGTGAATCTACAGCACTATATGCCACAAACAGATGCTTAATGATAACATTTTCCTTCACTTGTAACATGTTTTTCATTTTCCAGTGCTGAGTTTAATTTCCATGTCTTACTTTAGAGTTTTACATTGTGTTTTTAAGTGTATGGACTCAGACGTAACAACAATACTTTAACCGCTTCGGTGCGTCGGACGGCCATCGGCCGTCTGATGTCACGGTGGGCGTGTTCAGAGAACGGCCAGGGGCCGTCCGAACCGCTCTCGTGTGGAATTCTCCTACACAGCGAGGGTATTCCGTCTGCAGCGAAGCGGCTAAAACATCATTGTTTGACTATCTAACTTATTTTTTATAATTTGTATCTGAAAGAGACAATTAAAGATTCCTTACCTTAGAATTACCCCTAGCGTCAGACTGGATCCGGAGAATTTTTTGTCCGTAGTACTCCTGCGCGTTGAAAGGTGGCGTCGGTCTGCTCCGAGTTTGTCATTGACGTTGTGGTCGCCAGGATGATGTCGCGGTAGCTACTTAGACGCCTGACATCAGTTCTTTCTTTTTCTGCACCAGCCAGCACAAATCGGGAGAGAGCGGTACCGCCAGTCACTTTTTGACTGACTTTTTGACGACTTTTGTTTACGTCGTTTTGAGTCTTCAACTCCTAGTGCACGTTGGAGATGCCCGGTTTCAAGGCTTGCAGTTTCTGCCGAAAGTTAATGTCGGTGACGGATCTGCACCTCGTGTGCCTGTGGTGACTGGAACGCGACCACGACCCAAAGTCGTGTTCTGACTGCCCGACCATGAATCCAAAATGGTCCCCAAAGCTTCTCGAGGCCCGGCAGTCGGCTCCTCATCGTTCTAAGTCCCGGTCGTGCAAGAGGTCAAGGGACCAGTCCCGTAACAACAACCACCACCATCCCCCTGGTTCTTTACTGCCAGATTGGCAACCACAGGAGGGTGGGAAGGACTGGGAGGTGTCTGCAGACACCGGGTCTGGGGGCGCAGTGGACAAATGCATCCACTGTAGGGGCCTGTGTTCGACTTCATGGTCATAGTTTCTAATCCCGGCTGGTCCACTCAGCCTTTCATCCATCTGAGGTCGATAAAATGAGTACCATTGATTTGGGTATCAATATACAGCTATTATTCAGCGCCTTGAGACTTTCAGGTGACGTGCAGTACACAAAAGTACATTTTTTTTATGTTAACTGACCAGTTGGAGTATGATCCGGACTGGCAAAAGTAGTTGAGGGATGCCAGTGGTCTGGATTCTTCTCCAGACCTAGGCATGTTGTCTCCTCCTACCATGGCTTCCTAGGAGGGAGCTTCTTATGCAGTGGTGTTGCAAAGGGCGGCCGAGGCTCTCAACCTCAAGCAACCTACGGTGGCGGTAAGGACTAACCTCCTGACAGAGGTGCTCCAACCTGCAGTGAGCTCTTAGGAGCCCCTGCTGCCGTTTAATGAAGCCATCATTGACATCAGTTTGGGCACCTGGTCCAGGCCCAACACATGGGCTCCTGTGGATAGGATGATCGCCCGGCTCTGGGTGATCCCTCTTTTCTCTTACACACATCCCTCCCCTGAGAGCTTGGTGGTCCAAGCCTCGACGTCTAAAGGCGCCTTCTCTACTGCCCCAACTGATATGGAGTCCAAAAAGCAAGAACAGCTTAGAAAGAATATCTTTTTTTGCTCCAGCTCGGGACTGCAGTCGGTAAACACTGCATGTCTGTTTGGCTTTTACACCCACTCCGTGTGGGATACGTTGGCCAGGTGCTGCCCCAGTGCCCGGAGGAGGCCCGGGCCGTATTCTCCCATGCAGTTGCCGAGGGGCGAGACGCAGCCAAGTTTACCGTTCGCTGTGGACTGGTCACCGCTGACTTGCTAGGCATGACAATGTCTACGTCGGTAGCCTTTCGACGTTACGCCTGGCTGAGGTCGACTGGTTTTTCAGGGGATGTCCAAGCTACTCTTATGAAAATGCCCTTTGATGGCCGTCGCCTATTTGGCGACAAGGCAGACAACACACTAGAGCGCTTCAAGGACTCTCGGGCTACGGCCAAGTCTTTGGGCCTAGCCACCATCCGCCCTGCGCAGTCTGCTTTTCACCCCTTTCATGGCTATGGTAGGGTGCCCTGCCATGTTACGCCCAGACCTACAGGCCGGCGCAAGCTGATCAGTCCTTGCGCGCCCGGGGACGTGGGAACCACTGCCCTGGGTCAGAAAGCCAGCGAGTGGACCAGTCCACCACAGTTCCTTCTGCCCTCCTAGTCCGGCCTTTCAGGCTCAAAAAGTGCCAGTGGGCAGCAGGATTCGCCATCACCCCCCACTGGCGCACCATCACCTCAGACAGGTGGGTTTTGCAGATAGTCCAAACAGGCTACACCCTCCCCTTCAACACTACCCCTCCCTCCCCTTCGAGACTACTCCTCCATCCATGCTACCTCAGCACCATTGCATGTCGGAGAATCAGCTGGCCCTTCTCCAAGAGGAAGTTTCGTCACTCTTGCCCAAGGGAGCTATTGAGAGAGTTCCTGCCCCAGAAGTAGGTCGTGGTTGCTATTCCCACTACTTTCTGGTGCCCAAGAAGAACAAAGGCCTGCGTCCTATCTTGGATCTCAGAAACTTCAACCGCTTCCTTCGGAAGAAAAAGGTCAAAATGTTGACGCTAGCTCAAGTCCTGTCTGCCCTCGACCCTGGAGACTGGATGGTAGCGTTGGACTTGCAGGATGCTTATTTTCACATTTTCGTCCTGATGGCCCACCGGCATTACCTCCGGTTTACGGTCGGCCATGAGCATTTTCAGTTCACCGTGCTCCCCTTTGGCCTTTCCAGCGCCCCTTGGGTGTTCACGAAATTGATGGCGGTGGTTGCAGCTCATCTGCGCAGATCAGGGGTTCCAGTTTTCCCTCATCTCGACAACTGGCTGTTGAAGGCGGGCTCACCCCAGGCTGCCGTCTCCCACCTCCAGACTATGGCGGACCTCCTCCATTCGCTGGGGCTCACCGTCAACGTGCCAAAGTCACACCTGACTCCCTCTCAGAAGCTCCTTTTCATTGGAGCAGTTCTGGACACAACGCAGTTTAGGGTTTATCCTTCCGTGCAGCGAGTCCGGGATATTCGAGCTATGATTCCGATCTTTCTGCCCTTTTCCCGGGTTTCGGTCAGAATGATCCTGTGGCTGCTGGGCCTCATGGACTCCTGCAGCCTGCTGGTAGATCATGCCAGGTGGCACATGTGGGCTCTGCAGTGGGTACAGCATCAGGGGAATCTGCCCGATTGCGTTCAGATCTCTGAGGGCACAGCACGTCAATTTGCAGTGATGGCTAACGAAGCAGGATTGGGTTAGCCGCAGATCCCTCTCCTTTCCCCAACCGAAGTACACAGTGGTGACAGATGCATCACTTCTAGGATGGGGAGGCCACATGGGAGAGCCGGAGATCAGAGGCCTCTGGTCTCCGGCGGAGTTCGGGCTCCACATTAACCTTCTGGAGTTTCGGGCGATCCGTCTTGCACTAAAAGCTCTGTCGGGGTATGAGTGTTGCAAGTGTTCACGGACAACACCACCACCATGTGGTACTGCAACAAACAGGGTGGGGTGTGGTCGTGGACCCTATGACAAGAGGCTCTCCGTTTCTCAACAAGGCTGGAACATCAGGGGATATCCCTGGTGGTACAACACCTGGCAGGTTCACTCAACTCCAGGGCGAACGAACTCAGCCGCTGGTGCATGATGGATCACGAATGGCATCTTCACTCAGAATTGGAACAAGGTCTCTATCAACAGTGAGGAGATCCTTGGTTAGATCTATTCGCCTCTGTGGAGAGCGCTCAATGTCAGCAATCACTCGCTAGGTGCCACTTTTTGTCGCAAGTGGAGTTGCGGTCTTCTATATGCCTTCCCACCTATACCACTTCCGCCCAGAGTGCTAAAGAAGATCAAGCGCGACTGGGCCAAAGTCATTCTTGTGGCTCCGGATTAGGCTCGAAGAATCTGGTATCCTGAGCTGTTGCACATGGCCATCGATTTTCTGATCAGACTGCCTCTTCAAGAGGATCTTCTGTCACGGCAGCAGGGGACGGTCCTCCACCCGAACCTGTCCAGCCTCCAAATCCTTGCTTGGAGATTGAGCGGAGACAGTTGACAGCCTTCGACTTTCCTCCCGTAGTCTGTGATGTTATCCTGGCAGCCAGGTGTCCCTCCACTAAGTCGGTATACGCCTGCAGATGGAACACATTTGTGGCATGGTGCACAGCAACGGCTGTGAATCCCCTTTCTGCCCCTCTTTCTGAGAATCTCTTGTTCCTCCTTTCTTTGGCGCAGCAAGGCTCTGCTCTGGGCACCATTAAGGGCTATCTCGCAGCCATTTCAGCCTTTCTTAGGCTTCCTTATGAGCCTTCTCTTTTCAAGTCCTCTGTTGTAAATCTCCTTCTCCTGTTCCCTTCATAATGCTGCAGTGGGACTTGAACTTGGTTCTTACCTATCTGATCTGGCGCTCCCTTTGAGCCGCTTCATAACTGTCCTCTCAAACTTCTTATTCTAAAAACTGCTTTTCTGGTTGCCATCACCTCTGCCTGCAGGGTGAGTGAGCTGGGAGCCCTATCTTCGAAACCTCCTTTTCTGGCTGTTCATCCGGAGAAGATCGTCCATAGAACCAGGCCTTCTTTTCTTCCCAAGGTGGTTACTTTTTTCAACATTGGTCAAACCATCACCTTGCCCACCTTCTTTCCTCCTCCGCTTCCTTCTAAGGAGGAAGAAAGGCTCCACCGTCTGGATCCAAAACGTGCCCTTTCGTTTTATTTGGATCGCACCAAGCTATTCCGGGTGGATGACCAGCTCTTTGTTGGCTACGTGGGCGCCAAAAAAGGTTGGGCCGGACACCAACTGACCTTCTCTAGGTGGGTTGGTTTGTGCATTAAATCTTGTTACTCTTAGGTAAAGAAGGAACCTCCAGTTGGACTGCGCACCCATTCCACCAGGGTGACAGCAACTACCACTGGTTTGGGATGGGGAGTCCCTCTCAATGACATCGGTCAGGCAGCTACGTGGGCATCTCAGCGCACGTTCACAAAACACTACTGCCTGGACAGCCAAGTCCCGAGAGACGACTTCTTTGGGCGTTCTGTTCTCCATGACTTTATAGTGTGAACTTCTTTTGGTGACCTACCTCGGGGGTTGGTATTGCTGGGATATCTATTCTAAGGTAAGGAATCTATAACTAATTATCCCTTTCAGATGAGCAAGTTACTTAACTTCAGTAACAAGTAAGAGACATAGATTAGTTATAGATTCCTTACCGCCCCACCCATCCGCCCAGTTCTGGGAACTGACATCTAGGGTCAGGGAATCCCTTTCAGGGCCCTAGTTTTGTGCACCAGTGGTCAATGTCTTGCATGGCTCTGCACTTCTGGCGTGGAATGTCGTGTAAAAGAACTGATGTCCGCGCTCAAGGGCGGTGTCTAAGAAGCTACAGCGAAGTCATCCCGGCAACCACAATGCCAACGACGAATGCGAAGCCGACCAACGCCACCTTTCGACGCGCATGGGTACTGCTGTCGAAAAATTGTCCGGATCCAGTCTGACGCCTGGGGTAATTTTGAGGTAAAGAATCATCTATGTCTCTTTCAGATATATTGTTACCGAAGGTAAGTAACTTGTTCTTTATGCATTTGATCAGTTTCTAATGGTGATTGACATATCTCTCATTTATCGGTATCATATTCTTGTTTCCATAGGCGTTGCTCTGGTTCCTTATGGTCTACCATGTATTCGTGAACTCTTCCGTTTCCTCGTTTCTCTCATAAACCCCCATGATAGGCACAATTCTGAGGTGATGATCCATATGGGCTTGCAGCTGCTCACAGTGGCTTTGGAATCAGCAGCTCTTTCAAACTATGCCTCTCTTCTAGGGCTGGTTAAAGATGAACTCTGTCGGCATCTCTTTCAGGTAATCCTATAGTGTGTTCCTGTTTGCAGCTGAACGTGACTGTAGTGCTAGTGTTATGCAAAAAGAGGTGTCCACTACTATGTATAAGTAGGATGAAGAAATAATTCCAACTACTCTGTGCTCTTTTAACCAATTTTGTGTTGTACTTGTGTCATTGAACATTCAACATAATAGAGTTTGATTGGATTGCAGATAGCATCTGTGCGTTTGTGTACTCTTATTTAAACTGTGTTGTCACTGCAGCATTACAGCTTTGTAACAAATATAAAAGAATACAAAACGAAGGAATTCTAAAAAAAGCAAAAGACCGCTCAGTTCTTTCATGGCTACGATAGCATTCATCAATTATTTTGAATTATTGCTTGTACGTTATATTATTTTGCAAACTCTCTAAAAAAAAATCATGTCACAAAAGTGTGTATGCAATTAAAAACCGGTCTATTTGATCATTAATCAATTTTTGCCTAAACCAAGAAAACAAATGTATACCTTGGGACAAAGTACAGTCATTGAATTATGTTGCAAACGAAAGCAAATTTTTCATTTGTATAGAGAACAGTCATTGACAAAGCCAATAGGTTTTGACTATGTGAGACTCGTAGGTTTTCACAATATTTTTTTAGCCATGTTGTACAGCAAGGCTTGCAGAAATTTAAAAAACAACAACTGAAAAGAAGAGGAATGACGCGATCAACACTGGCCCACTTTTTATAAAAAAATAAATTTCAGTCAGTCTGCACAGCAGTCGCATTGCTGTACAAAATAAAAAAAATTAACAAAGCCAATAGATCTCCCATATGCAAGGCATGTGTTTGCTTAGCCAATACTTAGGAAGAGAACCCTATGACTCTGCCAGTGCAGGCAACGTCCTAGCATTTTTTTCTGGCGGGAATAGACAATTGGTAAGGGCAAGCAACAATGGGGCAAGGTTTTGGAGTGATGACGCAAGAAACATGAGACGTGGGGGAGGTTGTGGGGTATGGAGCAAGCAACAATGGGGGAAGGGCTAAATTTAAGTATCTGGTAAGTGATGCCTGCATAGCATAGGCTGCTTTTTAACACCATGTTTACTAAAACGCTACTGATAGTTATATACACTTACCTGGCTTTGTAAATATTTTTTTATTTTTTTTACTGTCACTGTCCAAGAACACATTGGTTTTGTCAAAGTCATTTTAAAATACCTGCCTGTTTTATGTACCTAGATAATATGTTACCTTGTAATTTCAGGCACTGGCATTGAAACTGGTAAAACAATTAGCTACTGAGGGGTGAGCGCCTGAGGACAGTAAGAGACCTGCTCTGGGGTGTAGATATTAGTAGTGCAGCAAGTACATTGGTACCAGGGCTAAGGAGATCGCTACTGCACCACAGTTACTGCAGTTTTTCAGAGGTATGGATAGGGAGGGGGGCACATAGGGCAAGTTCATTGTTTGGCATGTAGGGGTACCTGTTGACTGACCTGTCAGTAGCCTGGGGGCAACAGGTGCAATTCTACTTGTTTCTTAAAATTAGGGCAAGTGTGGGCTTGGTACGGGCCGGTCCCTGAATGTAGGTATGAAGCCAAAATACTCACAAAAAATGAAAATATTGAAACTTTAAAATGGCCATTGTTTAAAGATGAAGATCATTTGACATGATCTTATTCTGTATAGATTTGTGTGCAGCAAGTAGCTGCAATGTCTCCCCCAGCCCTTGTGTATGTAAATGATCATCCCAAACACACAGCATGATTATTTATTTATTTATTTTGAAGGTCTTATATAGCGCGAACAAGATCCTTGCGGATATCAGAGTGCTTTACATTAGGTCATGCTGGATATACAAACGAATAAATGCAGGCACATCAAGTATCCAAAACGAAAAGAGCAAAATGAGGCATTAGGGTACAGGAACAACATATAACTGTTGAGTTAGGTCGCAGTCAGAAAGCGTGCCTAGAAAGTCTAGAAGGCCCCTTGTCGAAGTAGGGGTTAATGGTAAGGGGATTGTTGGTCTCCGTGATTCCTTAGTCTATGAGTAGGTGAGTTTTGCCATGAGGAACGCTTTCGCTTCCTTTTTGAATGAAACCGTAGAGGCATTCAGTCTGGTTTCTGGGGGAAGTGAGTTCCATATCCTGGGCGCCATCCCAAAGAAGGTTTGTTTATGTGTTTTCTTCTTGTTGAATCTTTGAGGTTTCAATAGCAGTTTTTCAGCACTTCTTGAGGCTCTTGTCCCACCCGAGATCGTCAACTTCTGTGCGAGGTAGCTGGGTGCTCTGAGGTGTAAGGCCCTATGCGTCATGCATGCTATTTTTAGGTGAATTCTGGCTTCAAGCGGTAGCCAGTTCAAGGCTTTCAAGTCTGGCGAGATGCGCGCTTCTTCTTGAACTAGTGACGAGTCTCGCTGCTGCATTTATTGTGGCTCTTAGGGGTGCTGTTGTAGCTTTAGGAAGGTCACACAAAGATACACTTCCATACTCCACCTGAGGGATAACTAGCGCTTGTACTGCCAACTTGAAATCGTTGGCTGGCAAGAATGTTTTTAGCTTCCTCAGTGTGTTTATCTGGAAGTTTGCTCCCTTTGTTGCATTGCTAATGTGTTTCAGCATAGTGAGGTTGCTGTCAAGAGTTATTCCAAAGGATTTAGCCGAGTCTACAATGTTCGGTTGACCGTTGAATGCAGTAATGTGTTTGATCAGATCTTGCATAAAGGGGACTTTGGTGGGAGGAGCTATAAGGAGGAATCCGTTTTTTTGAGCGTTCAATTTAAGATGGTTTTCTGCCAACCAAATCTGAGTGTTCCTGAACGTTGTATTGAGCACTTTATAGGGAATGAATCTTGAAACAAAGTTGTGTGTCGTCAGCGTACATATGATATTGTACGTTAGACTCATGTAGCAGTTCGGTGAGAGGTTCCAGGAAAAGGTTAAACAATGTCGGAGTTAGTGCGGAGCCTTGTGGAACCCCCAACGTGACTGGTGCGGAATTGGACAGAGTGCTGTTGACCTTGTTTTTTTGCGTTCGGTTATGGTGGAAGGAGGTTAACCAGTTTAGCACTGATCCCTATAGCCCCATTCTTTGTTTTAAGCGCTCTACTCGATTCTCATGTTTAACCGTGTTAAATGCTGAGGATCGGTTTAGCAGGATGAGTAGACAAGCTCCGTTCTGATCCAGGATTTGTAGCGCATCATCAATAATGTGTGTCATGGCTTATTCGGTGCTATGACCTGCTCTAAAGCCTGATTGGTGTTTGTTAAGAAGGTCAAAGTGATCAGTATGTTTAGTCAGTTGGTGATGAACACATTTTTCCAGTAGTTTGGCCAAGATTGGAATATTGGAGATAGGACGATAGTTGTTTAAGTCAGTAGGGTCGGCTGTGGGTTTCTTTAGTATGGGAGAAACATGTCAGATTTTGAGGGTGTCCAGGATGCAGCCTTGTTGGAGAGAACTATTGAAAATGTTGGTCCAGAGAGGCAAAAGCCATGGGGTTAAATCTTTTTTATTTGTATTTTATTTATCAGTTTTGACAAAGAAAAGCAGAAGCAACAAACTGAAACTCAGTCACGGTCATTACACATACAGAATGTAAAATACCACAAAGTGATCCAAAGTACAAAGCATACAGTGAGCACAGTGTCAAGCATGCACATCAAATACAATAAAGATATGAATAGGCAATGGCAGGAGAGAATGACATAAAATTATTACAGTGTGTAGGACAGTGGGTCAGAGGGTGTCTTAAGCTAATCAGGATGTGCACGCAGGTACTCAGTCAGTAGTACCCAAATATCTGAGGGTTTAGAAGCAGCTGACAGTTCCTCCGGATACAGCATAAAATTATCTCTGCAGTTAATGGCATCTAGTAACCAATCCTGAAACGTCGGGGCACGCCTGCAATCCCAGTTCATAGATACTCTGCGCTTCGCTAGCAACAACATTATGGACACGAGTTTTTTCTTCATAGCTCTCAACGGCACATCAAGGCCCAGTAAACACAGTCTGGGAGTACATGGCAGTGTGCAGGACATCATTTTCCCTAAATGATCTGTGACTGTTGTCCAAAATTGCTGCACCTTCTCACAGCACCATGCCAGATGTGCGAAGTCCGCTTGGTCTGTCCCACAGCGTTTACACTTAGCATCAGCCCTTAGGTTATATTTACACAGTTTAAGTGGAGTGTGGTACATTTGATGGATATTCTTATAATGAATGATACGAAGGTTACCATTGGGGGTGAGTAGTGTGATCAGTGTGCAGCTGGCCGTCCAGTCCTCCTCCGTGAGGGGTGCATCCAGCAGAGTGGACCATTTATTACGCGCTTTTTTCTTATCTGCTCCAATCTCAAACTGGACCTGCTTGTACAATCGAGATATTATATGTGCATGAGTGGTCGATGTCCGCAACATTTGTAGTGAATGCAGAGTAGGAGGTTCTTCTGGGAAGGAAGGGTAAAATGCCCGGGCAGCGGCTCTCAGTCTATGATAAATTAATCTAAACAAAAGTGTTTGGTTGTTTATGTAAGAGAGGTCTTCTGGAGCGAGAAATGTGTGATTCGGGTACAAGTCACCCAGCGTATTTATGCCCACCTGTTCCAGCAGAGCCATATTGTTCTTCTCTAGCGTGACCGATAAGCCAGAATGGTACTGCAATGGAAGGCTAGGGGCATATGTGGGAGTTTTATGAGCTAGCTGACTAATCCGCTGCCATGCTTGAGACGTGGTGCGCACAGTGTTAATTTCCTTCAATGAAAGGTGTGGCCGGGCGTGGGACAGTATGCTGGTCAGTGGTATCGGTTGAGCGTCGCCATCCTCAACTGCCAGGTGGGGTATGTACCGCACCGGGTGATACCAATAATATGCAAAGTGCGCCTGAGCACATAAGTAGTAGAGGTATACATCAGGAACTGTAAAGCCCCCTGCACTGTATGGGAGGGATAGCGTCTGAAGACTTACTCTAGCCTGTTTCCCCGCCCATATTAACTTTATGAAGCCTGTACGGAGCCTAGCAAACACCGATGGGGGGGGGGGGAGGAATGGGTATATTTATGAATAAATAGAGTAACTTGGGCAGAATCACAATTTTCAGTAGGGAGATCCTATCGGCCAGTGAGAGAGGGAGCGATATCCATCTTTGTATTTTTATTTCTATGCGGTCAATTGCCATCCCGTAGTTTTGTATTATTACTAGTTCTGCATCTCTATGCACCCAAATTCCTAGATATTTAATTGGGTCATCTTGCCAGACGAGGGGGAAGTCCAGTTGTGGAGCTTTTGTGCTGTCAGTTAAGGGGATTACAGCGGACTTACTCCAGTTTATATGTAGGCCAGAGTGTCGGCCAAACTTCACATACACTCGAAGCAGTGGGGGAAAGGTTATTCTCAGGGTCACGTAGGTATAAGACCATATCGTCAGCATAGAGCGATATACTAATTGGACGTAGTTGGAATCCAAGTGCAGTATGGGCATAGTGTTGGCGGATTTTGCAGGCCAGGGGTTCTAATGCAATCGAGAAGAGGAGAGGGGAAGCGGGCATCCCTGCCTGGTGCCTCGTTAAATAGGTATAGAGTCTGAAATGTGCCCGTTGATTTTTATGCATGCTGTGGGGTTTGTATATAGGAGAGTGATCCACGTCAACAGTCGTGGGGGAGGCCAATCCGCCGCAGAATTGTAAGCATGTAAGGCCACTCTACAGAGTCAAAGGCCTTGGCAGCATCCAGTAATACTGCCACTGCCTGGAGGTCTGGGTCTAGTTGGTGTAGGAGAGCGAGGATCGTACGCAAGTTGTGTGTGGTGGACCTATCAGGAATAAAGCCTGATTGGTCAGTAGTGTAAAATCATGGGCATGAGGGGTTGTAGTCTTGAGGCGATAATCTTAGCCAGTATCTTAAGGTCTGTGTTTATTAATGATAAGGGTCGATACGATTCCGGCTTTGATGGGCATTTATCTGGTTTCAGAATCGCTACTATGAGCGCCTCCCTCAATCTCTGCGGAAGAGTGCCATTGTCATATGCCTCGTCATACATTTCGAGGAGATGAGGGATTATCTCCTCTGAGTAGGGCTTACAAAATTCTCTAGTGAACCCATCCGGTCCCTGTGCCTTCCCATTTGGTAATGCCTTAATGGCCGCCAGTGTATTCTCCTCTGTGATCGGCTGCGCGAGATATTCACGGTGGGTTTCCGATAGCCACACCAGCGCTATATCTTCAACATATTGTAGTGTTTCAGGCTCTGTGGCTGTATATTGGGTGGTGTAGAATTTACTGTATGCTTGTGCGGAGGTAGCTAGTATTCCCGGGGTATCATAGTGTGGTTGTCCCTCATCATCCTCTATCAGTGTAATCGTATGGTGCTTGTGTTCTGTGCGTATTTTCTGCGCTAAAATGTGTCCTGGGCAACCCCCCTCCCCTAGTCTACGCGCCCTATTGCGCCTCGGTGTGTATCGTATTTCATCATCCGCCAGTGTGTTGTATCGGGTGACCTCCTCCCGCATCGCCCCTAGAGTGGCTGCATTATGTGTAGAGTCATACTCCGCTTCCAGTGAGCGAATGTTGTTCTCGCAGGTTTGCAACTGTGTTCGTATGTCTTTCAGTATCCCTGCAGAGGTGCCATTGCAGACCCCCGGTATCGTTGCCTTGAAGCCCTCCCATAATATACCTGCACTTTCTACAGAGTGGGCGTTCTGAGCGAAGAAGTCCTCTATGGCAGTGTGTATTACCTCCCTATATAGAGGGTCCAGCAACGCCGTAGCATTGATGAGCCACACAAAGGGGGGGGGGGGGGGGGCATATATGTGGGGACATCCAGGGACATGACAACCGGCTTGTGGTCCGATAGCGTTTTGGGGAGGCGTTGTATATCTGTAGCCCAGCGGTCCGTCAATAGCCAGTAGTCCAGCCTTGACCAACTGTTATGTACCGTGGATGAGTGTGCTTTCATGCAAGGTGGGGTGTCGCTCTCTTCATACATCATGGAATCCGAGCTCCTCCATGCCATGGTGGACCACCGACTCAGCTCGCTTGTGGTGTGCAACAGTGTCGTGGGATTGGTCAAGTTTGGAATTTAGTGTGACATTCAGGTCCCCGCCCCATATCCACTCCAGGGGTGGCAAGTCTCGTATTTTAGCAAATAAGGATGTGAAAAAATCTGGGTCATCTACGTTAGGTCCATAGGCGTTGAGAACGCCTACCCTGGTGCCACGGAGCGTGCCCGTGATAAAAACGTACCTGCCTTGTGGGTCTATATCTGTATGGTCCAGGGTAAAATGAGCTCCCTTTCGTATAAGAATCGATACCCCGCGGGCATAAGAGGAGTACGTGGCCTAGATTGAATGTTCAGCCCACCTGTATCCAAGTGTTTTAGCTTTGTTAGGAAGCAGGTGCGTCTCCTGCAGTAGCACTAGGTCTATGGAGTGCCTGTCTAAATATGCGAAGACCTGCCTTATTTTCTTGGGACTATTAAGGCCTCTAATATTCCACGTCATGAGTCTCAAGGGTTTACCCATCGCCATCATATCACACCAGAATTACATATATAAATCACGTGCAGTGCCAGTATTTGTACAGACTCTTGGTATAGTGGGCAGCAGAAAAGTGAAAATGAGCAGTGACTGTTCCAATCATAGCAAACCCTCATCCCCCCTCCCCCCTCGCCATGACAAAGCCTAGTCCCAGTACCCTTTGCCCAGAACTAATAACAGAACAAGGGATTAACCCTGAAACATACAGAAAACTCTGTCTAGGGGCGTCCCAATAAGGGCCAACCAATGTGGAATACACAGGTGGGGCGGCAGCCGCCCGCCATAAACCCCAGCAAATGGTTGCCGGGAGATCAAGCCATACTCACAGAGTTGTGAGTGTAGAAGCTTAGGGTGTTGTAATTTACTAACTGTAGCATCAATGATGGGGTACAATATAGAGATGTATAAACAGTCAAGCATGAAATGCAACAATCAGGCACACAGTTTCGCCTGTAAGTGCCGGAAAACAATGACAAGCAGTGAAGGATACATGACAAATGATGAGCAGGACATCTGTATCCACCGCCTGAGTCCCATCTCAGAGAAGGGGTCATGCCCTCGTAATTTTAGTCCCTCATTCTGCATCCGAGGGGGGTCCTGTACAGCCTGATGGCCACGCGGTGACCTACGCCGTAGAATGTGGGGATGATTCGTCTGTAGGTATTTGAGTACTTCTTGAGGGATATTACAGACCACACTCTTCCCCTCCAGGGTCATCTTTAAGCGAGCCGGGTAGAGCATAGCATAGGGAATCCCATGTTCTTTAAGTTTCCTTTTCACCTCCAGAAATCGCTTTCTTGCTACCTGGTCCTGAGAGGTAAAGTCCGGGTAGATAGATATGGTCATGCCCTCATGTGTGAGTGTTCCTATCTCTCGAGCCTTCCTGAGTGCCGCGTCCCTGTAATTTAAGAGTTTAGCAATTATAGGGCGAGGCCTCGCTCCGACCGCAGGAGGTGGTGCCAAGGTACGATGCGCCCGCTCCACGATAAAGACCGAGGAGAAGATGTCCCTGCCCAGGATAGTAGCCAAGAGAGTCTCCACATAAGTTTCCATATTGCCAGTGCGAGTTGTTTCCGCCACTCCCAAAATGCGTAGGTTGCATCGTCTAGACCTCGCCTCCAGATCCTCAGTTTTAGCCGCCAAATTCTGCAAGAGCTTGTCCGCAGTTTTATGTTTCAGTTCAAGTTGCTGCGCAGCATCTTCAGCATCAGATATGCGACGTTCCGCCATGCCATTAGACAAGCTGTGTGCTTGTCTAATCGTTCCGACATGCGATCCACCCGGTATGCCAGCGAATCTATTTTCCCATCAATATTAGTGAGGGTGGACTGGATTGTCGCAAACATTGCCTGGACATCTACAGCGGCCTGCGCAGAATGAGGAGACGCAGCATTCCCGCCCTGAGCAGGCCGATCGGCAGGCAGGGTGGGAGTTTTCCGTTGATTGTCGAACTGCAACTTGGCTTGAGTTTTTTCAGGTTTGCCCATGATTGCCTGCGAGGAAGGGAAGGCCAGCGCAGTCGGTGTCCTCCGCGTGATTTTGTCTTTCTCGGTGTCAAAGGCGAAGTGTCAGAGGGAGATCCCACCCTGAAGGCGGGCACGCAGCAGGGCTCAGCAGGAAGTTAGCACCTCAGGTCACCAGGGTGCCAATCCGTGGGTTAGTGTGACCCCTGGCGTGCAAGAAACCCCCCGTCAGCGTCCCGCGCAGTCCACCACCACCTAGAGGCCACACTCCAGGGGGTCTCAAACAGGGGTACTCCCGGCAGCCGTAGAGCCTATAGCAGCGTGATCACAGGGTTCAGGCAATTTCACCGAGGGCAAACTCCAGCAGGGACAACAATGCGTGGCTGGTAGCAGCTTTCTCACTGTCCCACGGCATCCCCAGCACAGCCAGCAGCAGCAGGATGGGGAATGGGGGGGTCCCCTCACCACGAGGCAATCCGCGCCGCCCTAATTTCATAGGCTGCGTTGCTCAAAAGCGGGTCCGACGGCGTCCGCCAGCAGCGACCTCGATGGGGCTCAGTCCCCCCCACTGTGCGATCAAGGAGGCCTGAGGAGGGGGTCACCGCAGCTATTCAGTAGCGATCGCAGAGGGAAGCGGGACCTCAGAACCCTCACCGCACCCAGCTCGTACACCCGAAGCCTTGGGCTCGCGCTGGGGCAGCGAGGTCACGCTTGGCCGGGAGGCGCCTCCACAGCTCCCGGAGCAGGCTGGAGTGATCTCGGCAGGGTCGTCTCGGAGCGTTGAAACAAGCAACGGAGGACGGCGCAGGTCTCCCCTGCTCAGGTCGGTCAAGTTGCTGTCACAAAAAGCAATTATACACCCAGGATTTTAAAAGGATATGGGCTTGATCCGGAGAGCTCGCCTAGAGCGCGGCCATTTCCTAGCGCGGAAAACGGAATTTTCAGGGAGAGGATCGGTGAGGTGATTGGCAGGCTTTAGGGTAATAAGAATCTTGCCTAAAGCTTCTTCCGTATATGTAGCAAAGGATGACCAGGCTGCATTATTTTTTAACAGAGACTTTGAGGTGATTTGGGGTGGTGCAGAAGGGGGTTGAAGTGAGGTGTTCATAAGCGGTCTGGAGTGAAGTAATAGATCATTTAGGAGATCCTTCTTGATGTTGTCAGTTTTCTGATTGAAGAAGGCAGAAAATTCTTCACAGTTGGGTTGCAAGCTGGCTGAATCTTGAGATCGTTGTGGCGCGTCCTTAGATTGGGTTTTGAATAATTCAAAGAGTTTTTTTGGACGATTTCTTACTTGGTCTAGTTGGTGGCTGAAGTCAGCTTTCGTGCGCTTGATCTTTCTATATCTGAAAGAGACGTGTAGTGATAGATTCCTTACCTTAGAATATCCCCAGGCGTCAGACTGGATCCGGAAACTTTTGCGTAGCAATAACCCTGCGCGTCCGTAGGCGTCGTCCGCGGCTCCGCGTCCGTCATCGCCATCGTTAGCGCTGGAATGACATCGCCGGAGTACTTAGACGCCGCTCTCGCGCGCTGACGTCAGTTCTTCTTTTTTCCGCTCCAGCTAGTGCAGATCCGGAGAAGCTCTACCCCTTAGTCACTTTTTGACTAAACTTTTTTGATCTGTTTTTCTCGAGTCGCTACGACTCCTACGGTGCCGGTAGGGATGCCCGGGTTCAAACCCTGTTCCAAGTGTGGCCGCATGATGTCGGTTTCTGACCCCCTTCGCCGGTGTCTTCAGTGTCTAGGTACCTGTCGCGGTGGCGGAGCCCTCGTAGCTCCGGGAGTCTGCATCGGTCTTCAGAATCCAGGTCCTCCGGTAAGAGGCATGAGAGGTCGGAAAGGCATCATCGTTCTTCCGACCCACCCCGACGCTCGCGCGATGCGGCCGGGGGTTCGGGTGACACCACCCACGCGGCTGCGACGGAGTCGCGGGTGTCGCCACCTGCCCCATACCTTCCGGTCCCTGGGCACGGTGCGACGCCAGAGGAGGTCGAGGGGTACCTCATGGCCATGAGGTCTCTCCCTCCTCCGCCGGGCTCCGTGGCGCCTTCGGGCCCAGCGGTCCCGGCTGGAGGGCCTAGTGGGTCGGGCGCTTCGGATCTGATGCCGTCGGGTGCTTCGGCCCCGGCGCCGCAGGCCCTCACTGGATCCGGATCCGGGTCGTCGCCGGTCGACCTCACCGGCGCCGGCACCTAGCGGTGTCGTCCCTGGCGACGCCGTCCCCAATCCTACCCTTGATTCGGTTCCGACGTCAGAGTGCCGCCGCTGGTCGCCGCTCGCGACGTCGTATGGAGACTTTTACTTCCACGAACCGGCCCCATCCGTTGAACCTGAATTTCAGGTGATGGGTGACGAGGGTGATTGGGAGGGGTCTGTGGACCCTCTGGCACAGGAGTGCCAGTCTCAACAGGAATGGACATATGACCTTGGGAATGCAAGTGGCCTGGACACTTCGCCAGACACTGGTTTTGTCTCCCCTCCAACCGTGGCTACGGAGGAGGGGGCTGCCTACAGTGTAGTGTTGACGCGGGTGGCCAAGGCATTGGGCCTAGAGCTCCCCGTCGCGGCCGTGAGCATTAACCTCCTCACTGAGGTCCTTAAACCGCAGGCAAGCTCCACTGAGCCTCTGCTGCCATTTAATAAGGACTTGTGTGATGTTCTTTTGGGCACTTGGTCCAAGCCCGCTACAGGTCAGCCTGTAGATAGGAACGTGGCCAGACGCTACCGCCCGGCTCCGGGCGACCCTTGCTTCTTGTCCACCCACCCCACCCCAGAGAGCCTGGTTATCCACAGGTACGAACAATTTGGGTAGAAAGTGTTCTCGTCCCTGAGTTTGGGACTGCGGTCAGTCAATACCGCATGCCTCTTGGGCCGCTACACCCACACTCTGTGGGACACGGTCGTGGACGTGCTGCCACAATGTCCGGAGGAGGCCCGGACTAAACTCGCCCAAGCCCTTGCGGAGGGTCGAGATGTGGCACGCTGTTCCATCCGGTGTGGGCTGGATACCACGGACTCACTGGGCAGAGCGATGGCAACGACGGTGGCGGTTCGACGCCACGCCACCGCGTGTCGGGGGATCACTTGCAACTTCTGCAAGAGGAAGTTACGGCCCTCTTGGCCAAGGGGGCCATCGAGCGCGTTCCTGGGCCAGAAGTAGGGTGTGGTTGTTACTCCCACTACTTTCTGGTACCCAAGAAGGGCAAAGGGGGCCTACGCCCTATCTTGGACCTACGGAACGTCAACGTCTTCCTCCGTAAGGAGAAGTTCAAGATGCTGACATTGGCTCAGGTCTTAGCTGCCCTAGACCCTGGAGACTGGATGGTAGCGTTGGACTTGCAGGACGCTTATTTTCACATCCTCGTCCTGCCGGCCCACTGTCGTTACCTGCGGTTCACGGTAGGCCACGAGCACTTTCCGTTTACAGTGCTGCCCTTCGGCCTTACCAGCGCCCCCCTTCGGCCTTACCAGCGCCCCACGGGTGTTCACGAAAGTGATGGCGGTGTTCGCAGCTCATCTGCGCAGGTTAGGGGTTTCAGTCTTCCCCTACCTCGACGACTGGTTGTTGTAGGTGGGCTCGCCCCAGACAGTCGTCAGCCACCTCCAGACTATGGCCGACCTCCTGCACCTGTTGTGGTTCTCCATCAATGTGCCGAAGTCACACCTGTGTCCCTCTCAGAAGCTCCTCTTCATCGGAGCGGTTCTAGACTCGGCGCAGTTTCGGGTTTATCCTCCCAAACAGCGGGTTTGGGATATTCAGGCTCTGATTCCGATCTTTCAGCCTTTATCCCGAGTCTCGGTCAGGTTGACGCTGCGGCTTCTGGGGCCGATGGCCTCCTGCATCCTTCTGGTGCATCACGCCCGGTGGCGGATGTGGGCTCTGCAGTGGGACCTGAAGTTTCAGTGGGCCCAGCATCAGGGCAACTTGTCCGACCATGTTTTGATCTCGGAGGGCACTGCAAGACAGTTGCAGTGGTGGCTCATGGACCGCGATTGGGTCAGCGCCAGATCCCTCTCCCTACCCCAACAGGAGCACGTAGTTGTAACGGACGCGTCCCTCCAGGGCTGGGGGGCCACAATGGAGAGGTGGAGATCAGAGGCCTCTGGTCTCCGGCGGACTCCCAGCTCCACATCAACCTTCTGGAGCTGTGGGCGATCCGTCTTGCACTGAAGGCTTTCTTCCCCTCTGTCCGGGGGAGTGTAGTGCAGGTGTTCACGGACAACACCACCGCCATGTGGTACTGCAACAAACAGGGCGGGGTGGGGTCGTGGACCCTATGCCAGGAGGCTCTGCGCCTCTGGCAGTGGCTGGAACATCAGGGCGTGACCCTGGTGGTTCAACACCTGGCAGGTTCTCTGAACGCCAGGGCGGACGAACTCAGCCGTCGGTGCATGATGGATCACGAATGGCGCCTGAACTCGGACGTGGCGCAAGGTCTCTTTCAGCAGTGGGGAGAGCCTTGGTTAGATCTATTCGCCACAGAAGAGAACACGCAATGTCATCAGTTCTGCGCGTTGGAATTTCCAAGGCGGCACTCGCTCAGAGACGCTTTTCGCTGCCCAGAGTGCTGAAGAAGATCAGGCGCGACCGGGCCCAGGTTATCCTTGTGTCTCCGGACTGGTCACGAAGATATTGGTATCCAGAGCTACTCAGCATGTCTGTCGATCCCCTGATTCGTCTGCCTCTTCAGGAGGAACTTCTGTCGCAGTAGCAGGGGACGGTCCTCCACCCGAACCTGTCCAGTCTCCACCTATAAGCTTGGAGATTGAGCGGCGACAGTTGAGGCCATTTGACTTGCCTCCTGAAGTCTGTAATGTCATTCTGGCAGCCAGGCGTCCCTCCACAAAGTCGGTATAGGCCTGCAGGTGGAGCAGATTTGTGGCATGGTGTACAGCAAAGGCTGTGGATCCACTCTCTGCCCCCCTTTCTGAGGTTCTCCTCTTCCTTCTTTCTCTTGCCCAGCAGGGCTCTGCTCTAGGCACTATCAAGGGCTACCTTTCTGCCCTTTCCGCCTTCTTAAGGCTACCTGATCAGCCATCTTTGTTCAAGTCCCCAATTGTAAATATGTTTTTGAAGTGCATCACACACATGTTCCCTCCTGTTCCATTCGTGATGCCTCAGTGGGACTTGAACCTTGTACTTACTTATCTGATGTGCGCTCCCTTTGAGCCACTTCATAACTGTCCTCTCCGTCTTCTTACTCTAAAGACTGCTTTCTTGGTTGCCATCACCTCTGCCAGGAGAGTGAGTGAGCTCCAGGCTCTTTATTCCAAACCTCCTTTCCTTTCTGTCTATCCGGACAAGGTTGTGTTGCGGACAAGACCCTATTTCCTGCCCAAGGTAGTCACAGCCTTCCACATCGGGCAGTCCATCACCTTGCCCACCTTCTTTCCGCCTCCGCATCCCTCGAAAGAGGAAGAGAGGCTCCACCGTCTGGACCCAAAACGTGCGCTCTCTTACTATCTGGATCGCACACGCCAGTTCCGGGTGGATGACCAACTCTTTGTTGGTTACGTGGGCGCTAAGAAAGGATGCGCGGTGCACAAGCAGACCATCTCTCGGTGGATCGTAGTGTGCACCAAGGCGTGTTACTCTTTGGCTAAAAAGGAACCTCCTGTTGGGCTGAGGCCGCACTCCACTCGGGCCACGGCGACTACTACTGCCCTGGGCCGAGGAGTCCCCTTGCAGAACATTTGTCAGGCGGCTACGTGGGCCTCGCTGCACGCGTTCGCGAGACACTACTGCCTGGACAGTCAAGTCCGGAGGGATGGCTTCTTTGGCCGTTCCGTCCTCCAGGACTTTCTGGTGTGATTATTGGTTCGCAGACCCACCACCGGGGCATTGGTATGGCTGGGGTATCTATTCTAAGGTAAGGAATCTATCACTAACGTGCCTCTTTCAGATGCACAAGTTACTACTTGTGTAACGATATATCTGTAAGAGACATTAGTTAGTGATAGATTCCTTACCGACCCACCCGTCCTCCCCGTTCTGCGAACCGATATCTAGGGTTAAGGTCATCCCCTTTCAGGGCCCTAGTTTCATGGCACCAGTGTTGGTTCTATCATGGCTCTGCGTATCTGGCACGGAAAAGCTGTGTATAAGAACTGACGTCAGCGTGCGAGGGCGGCGTCTAAGTACTCCGGCGACGTCATTCCGGCGCTAACGACGCCGACGACTGACGCGGTGCCACAGACGACGCCTACCGACGCGCAGGGGTATTGCTACGCAAAGGTTTCCGGATCCAGTCTGACGCCTGGGGATATTCTAAGGTAAGGAATCTATCACTAACTAATGTCTCTTACAGATATATCGTTACACAAGTAGTAACTTGTGCAATAAGTTTTTCCTTAGTAACTTGAGGTGATACTAAGATGGGACTGATTTCCAAATGCGTTCATGAGATCTAAGAGACCGTCTTTCCTCGTTAAGAAGACCGTTGGACCAGGGTTTAGAGTCTTTAGTGGAAACTCTCTTTAGTTGCAGGGGGGCTACCTCGTTAATTATCAAAGTCATAGAGTTGAGGTAATTGTTGGTGAGATCATGGACGTCGGAGGAGCCTACAGGGGGCAGAAGACGGTTGTAACAGGAAGAGGGTAAAGTGTTGGGATTGAGTTTTTTAGGGCTCTTTTCCAAAAATTTGGTTTTTTGGATTGAACCGAGTTCAGTTTCAAAGTTTTGCTGATAAAGAAGTTGATAATATAATGGTCTGACCAGTCACAGGGTTGGATCGAGTCCAATTGAATGGCGTCACTTTTGGAGATTATTAAATCCAAGATTGATCCTTTTTTATTAGTAGGGCTGTTGCACATTTGGGTAAGGGCTACGTCGTCAAGGAAGTGTTTGAGACTATTAACAACTGCGTCGTTGTGGTCGTTCCAATGCAGATTGAAGTCGCCCAAGAATATTTGGGTATTCTGCCGCCCGGTGTTAGATGAGATGATATGCATGAGGTGTTCGTTAACTGAGCATGCTACGTCATGAGCTTTCTTTAGCACATCCAATCACTTACCTCATTATTCTGCGGAGTATGTCACGGACCAGAGGGACACCGCTTTCGGTACCACACACTACACCTCCCCTCTTGTCAAACAAAAAGTACATATATGCTTCAGAACTCTTCAATGAGTCATCCAGGTGCTTGAATCAATCTTCCAGATCTCATTGCGTGAGACTGAGGAGACCTAGGAAAAGCATCTGCGGCAGGCACCAATGACAGGTGCAGTCTTTGGGCTCTCCTGACTCCCAGATGTCCTGAATGTCTAGAGTCAGCGAACCTCAAGGCAGGTGTTCGATATAAGAATCCCTTGTGATTGACTTCCCGAACGATGAGAAGACACTATGGGTCCTTTACTAGTCACTACCCTCAGTGATTATCAGCATTAAAAGGAGCATCAGTCTTGCATTTTTTTTCTGCCTGGCAATGACTTGGTCTCCTCTTATTAACACAATGCTCCGAGCACAGCAGCAGCTTCTTATCCACATAGGTTTTTATTCAATTTCTGTTGGTGGCAATCTCCTACCAGCATAAGCCACACATTGTTTTGCGATACTTTGATGTCCAGTGTGCTGAGCAAATATGGCACCTAACCCCACTGAGCTTGCATCAACAAAGACCTCCATCTGCAGTTTCGGCTGAAATTACTCAAGTTCTGAGCTCTCTTTTTTGACATGTGGGACAGTTTGTGCTTAAGCCTTCATAACTTTTTTCCACAAAGGGTATCCAGGCTAAATTTGCATCCTTTTTCTCACATGTTGGGGGTTCTATAGGTAGCTAGGCTTTATGGATTTTTCTAGAGGCCACTGAGAACAATGTAGCATTTGTTTGTTGTTTAAAATTGAACCGGTGCTGTGCAAGACAGTGTGTTTTTTGTCTAAAAATGGCATAAACAAAAGGTGTGCCATCTTTAAGGAACGGGCAGAGTTCTCTAAAATAATATATATTCACTGTAAAATAATCAAAGGTTACAGGGATGTTCTAGTTAGGGTCAGATTCCACTCATACAAAAATAGTGAAAATCTGCAGTTATAGTTACCGTAGCTAACTATAATTTATACCCCTTCAATGCACTGCTTATAACCTCACATCTTAGATCACTCATGACCTGGTCAGTGACATCACGATTGACGTCTTGAATGACACCACTGATGACACCATCCCATGAGTCTAAGTATTTTGTTAGAGTTTGATTGTTAAACATATATCCTAATGTACTATAAAACTTAAAGTAGTATACTAGGTGTTCTACTGAGTGATACTATTTATATGCGAGTGGCTGTTTGACTGTATGTATCCTTGTGCATATGGGTGTGTGAGTGGCTGTATGGGTGTATAAGTGGTTGTGTGAGTAGCTGTGTGGGTGAGTGTGTTGCTGTGTGGGAGGCTATATTGGTGAGAGAGTGGGTGTGTTAGTGGCTGTATGGATGGGTGAGTGACAGTGTAAGTGGGTCGATCAGTGGGTAATTGAGTGTCTGCATGGCTGTATGAGTAAGTGTCTGGGTATGTAAGTGGTTGTATGAGTGGCTATTTCAGTAGGTGTTTTGTTAATTGATTTTGTATGTGAGTGACTATTGGGCAGGGAGTGTCTGTGGCTGTATGGGTAAATATAGGAATGTATGAGTGGGTATGTAAGTGGTTGTGTGAGTGAGTATATGAGTGTTTGTATGTATGAGTGAGTCGCTGTGTTGAGAGGTTGATTGAGTGAGCATGTGACTGTAGGTAAATAAGTGGTGTATGAATGGCTAAATGGGTGAGTAAATAGTTGTGTGAGTGGCTCTATGTAGGAGTGAGTGGGTGGTTCTATAGAGGAGTGGGTATGTGAGTACTGGTATAGGTCTGTGAATGGGCATGTTAGTAGTTGTACTGGGGTGTGAGTCAGCGTACAAAGGTTATATGGGGTTCAGAGTGGGTATGTGAGTGTTTATGTGGATGATGTCTTTTGAAATGTCATCAGTGATGGCACTGGCCATATGAGTGATGTAATATGTGGAGTCACAAGCAGTGCATTGCGGGCTGTAAGTTCTAGGTCGCTCAGGTAACTATAACTGCCGAATTTCACTGGTTTTGTACAGCAGAAAACTGACCCTAACTATAACGTCCTTGTAACCATTGTTTTTTTCAGGGATTTCCTAAGGTCTTTTTAATTCTATTTGCGAACTATAACATCCCTGTAAACTTTGTTGTTTTTGTGTTTTTGAAAAGGTTATTCTAACTAGAACGTCCCTGAAATTAATAACCAAGGGGTCTTCATCCCCCAATCAGAAGTTCACCATGAGCCGTGCTGGCAGAGTAGTGGAGAAAGGGGGCGTGTCCTCTGAACACCTTACCAATCCCGCTGTGTGGGACTTAATGGAGTTACCAGGAGGGGTAGTTGGCCCCAAAGGACTGTTGTATAGCGTTTTTGGACCCTAGTGTAATTTTCCCGATTCATGCCCCTATATAGGTATAAAATATTGTATCCTTATATAGGCATAGAAATCATAACCATATTAAGACATAGCTCAAGCAGTCCTAATACGGGGCTCTGTCGCCAGCCGGGATTGCCATGGTAGCGGATTTAGGGATGACAGATCTCTGAAGGCAGTTTCACCCCCACAGCCGGACATACACTTAGCACCCAGGAGCACACAAAACTAATACTGGACTTGAATACTTTCTCTGCTCCGCTGCCTTGCAGGCTCTGGCGACGGAGGCTGAGATACTGACCACCTTTCTTTTAGACCACACACCGGTTCTTGCAACGTTCAATTTCCCCCCTGTGCACCCACCTTCCCGCTTATGGCGCCTGTGGGATACCCTTCTCCAGACGGCCTCTGTAGAGCAGCAGATCCAGAAGGCGATCAAAGATTTCTTACATCACAATGCCAATGATGACACTACCCTGTCAACGCAATGTATGGCTCTTAAAGCGGTTCTACCAGGGGGAATTTGTTGCCATAGCTGCGGCCGAAAATATTGAGCGTAGCCTCAAGAGGGAAGACCTCACCCGTCAGGTGCAGGAGCTCGAACAAATACACCAGAGAACGGGGGCACACAGAATTTTCCGACAATTGCGCTTATCTCGCCAGCAGCTGGCTGCCCTGGATCAGGACAGGGCCGAATTCGCAGCCTTACGGCTGCGCCACTCATTCTACACTTGGGGGGGATAGGTGCCGCCGACTGCTGGCGCATAGACTTCGGTAGGCGAGACCGAAACAGGGCGTCCAATCTCTTCGCACGAAGAGCGGGGAACTCACCAGGGAGGATTCTGAAATAGCAGAGACCTTCCGTGATTTTTACGCACAACTCTACACCGGCGAACACCTAGACCCCTAATGTAGTGCTGACTATGTAGCGGCTGCAGGCATATCCTTTCTTACCCCGGCACAGGCCGAACATCTGGATCGGGACATTAGAATAGAGGAAGTCATCGCAGCTATATCCCATCTGAATGTGGGCAAATCACCAGGGCCGAACAGCTACTCCGCAGCCTTTTACAAGACATTTTGCCTCCTGTTTGCCCCGCTTTTGACAAAACTTTTTAACTCCTTTGCACAGGTAGGGGATATCCCGGATGAAATGCTTGAGGCCTCCATAGTAGTCATCCCAAAACACGGCAAGGACAAAACAACATGTGGAGCTTACCGACCAATGTCTCTCCTTAATATTGATATTTAATTGTACACTAGCATAATTGCCTCTCACCTGGCACCATCTACCCGCCTTGGAGAAACCCGATCAGGCGGGTTTTATCCCACAACTCCAAACGAGTAATACCACCAAAAGTGTTCTCCACTTGATTGAGAAGGCCTCTCGGACGCAAGGGGAGTATATGATGCTCATGATTGATGCCGAGAAGGCCTTAAATAGGGTCCATTGGCCATACCTGGAGCGGGTTCTTACACAGGTAGGCTTGGGAGAGAAATTGCACACCCGGATTTTTAATTGTTACCGCCTCCCTAAAGCCAGGGTCCGGTTTAATGGGCATACATCCTCGCGATTCCCTATCAGCAGGGGAACTAGGCAGGGGTGCCCACTTCCCCCCTTTTGTTTACCTTATATATGGAGCCCCTTGCTCGATGGATTAAGAGTAACCCACTTATAACCGGTATTACATTTTGTGGGGATATTCACACCATAAGTCTTTATGCCGATTACATTTTGATCTCCTTATTGAACCCTGTACCTGCCTTACGAGCCCTACTCACTGAAATTAATAGCTTTGTACTGGAGTCGGCATTCAAAATCAATCTGCGCAAATCAGAAGCAATTAATCTCTCATTAACGCCATCCACTTTATCCTCCCTCCGGGACAAACATTCCCTTCAATGGTCCTCAACCTCAGTTTCTTACTTAGGGATACAACTCGGTCCTACTATCCCTTCTACCACAGCCATCAACTATGATACCCTACGCATCCTTATCCGTAAATTACTGATGCGCTGGAAACACTGTCCACTATCCTGGCTCAGCAGGATAGCTACAGTTAAAATGTCTATCCTCCCCCAGATTATTTATTCCAGACTTTGCTACTCTCTCCACCCAGGAGTTGGATCAAACAGACTCAATCTGAGTTAGCACAATTCATATGGCAGAGCCGAAAACCTCGGCTTAAACACGCCATTGCAATTCTTCCTCCGGAAGAAGGCGGGTTAGTGGTCCCTGACATCCAGCTCTACTACTATGCTGCTCAATGCGATATTTAGTGGAATGGAATCGATTGGAATCCGAGAAATGTTGTCTATTGCAAGACCAAGCAGTAACTGCGACACCCCTACAAAGAATCCCATTTCTCCCGAAACATCACAGACCTCCCAACCTTTACGTATCTTATATCACCCGCCCGACCATGGATGCTTGGTACCGCACTGGTGTCAAATATGTGTAAAATATCTCCAAAAAACGGTCTAAATGACTGCTTGTTTTCCTTGGAACTGGAATATGCGAATGACCTTGTAGACCCACCCGTTGACTTAACACCAACCTTTCACGGTAGGGGTCTCAAGTGTCATCGATTATATTCTATGTTCACAGATAATTAAGGGTCAACTTAAAATTTTTAATACAGGCTCTGATATTACTAGCGATCATTTCCCCATCAGTATCGCTATAATACTTAAAAATCCCCTTCCTCATACATCAAGGGAAAGTCTATTGAACCAACAATCCCTGTCTATGGATAGAGTAAATGGCTTCTCTGTAAAGTGGTCTAAAACTGACCCAGAAGCAATAACTAGTAAAGTGGTAAGCAGAGCTTTATCGTGGATGAACAACTGTTTATCCATAGACTCCTCTCTACAGCTGATCTTAAGCAGCTTTTTGGAAATTATTAAAATTATACGAGATGAGTTGTTTCGTAAACAAAAATCCAGAAACTCAGAATTTAAAGGCTGGTTTGACTCTACCTGCCGTGTAGCTTTAACTAATTTAAAAAAAGCGGTTCACAATCAAGCTAGAGATCGCGCTGAAATTACAAAACTCAGAAAGATTTACAATCAAGCGCTTAATAAACACAGAAAAGAAATTAAAAAGAATTTGTGGGCCCAACTACATGCGAGCTGCTTACATAAAGACAGCTCACTGTTCTGGCGCACAGTAAAATCTCCCTTTCAGACAGAAGCCACATCTCCCCAGCACCTTGACGTGGCAGTGACAGCAAATGAGTGGGTGGCCCATTTTTCAAAGATTTTTAGTAGTCCCCCAGAGGTTACCAGTGCTGAGGCTTGTTTATCCGGTAACCCCTCCATGGAAACTATATTCCCTGTTGATCTCCTTTTTGACCACAACGAGGTCATTACGGCGCTGTCATCCTCAAAAACTGGTAAAGCTCCCGGACCGGACGGGGTCCCGCTGGATATCTTTGCACATAATCCAGAACTCTGGACACCCCTTATCACACAGGTCATGTCAGCAGTTACAAAAACTGGCTTAATAGACTCATGGTCCACCTCCATTCTGCTCCCTATATTTAAGAAGGGCGATCGTAACAACCCCGCTTGCTACAGGCCTATCTCCCTCCTGGACTTCTTGGGGAATGTCGCTGGTCGGCTGGTCCTGGAACGCCTCCAGGATTGGGCATCCTCTAACAACATCCTGACCGATCTCCAGTACGGTTTCCAGGAGGGCCTTGGCACTGTAGAACAAGCGTTGAACTTGGCCCTTCTAATCGGTAAATATGTGGGGGCCAAAAAAGGCAACCTTTACCTAGTTTATGTTGACCTTAGTTCAGCATTCGACTCCGTTATTCACACCAGGTTGTGGTCTATACTAGGTAACTTGGGGGTAGATCCCCCCTTATTCAATTCCTCCGCGAGCTCTATTCTGACGCTACTGCGTGCGTCAGATATAGGATCGGCGGAGAACTAACATCATCATTCCCTGTTAAAGGAGTTAGACAGGGCTGTGTCCTGGTTCCCTTCCTCTTCAACTTATATACTAATGGCTTGGAAGCTGCCATGCTTGAAGGCTGCCAGGACCTTCCAACTATTAACCACCGCCCCATTCCCGCTCTGTTATATGCGGATGATTCGGTAATCCTAGGCAGAACATTAAACCAGCTACAAAAACAGCTAAATAAGTACTGCCACTTCATGCTATCCTTGTGCTTAAAAGTCAATAAAAATAAAACTTTTGTCATGCATCTCGGCCCCAAGGCGAAGAAACCTAAGTCACTTTTTATAGATCAAGACAGGTTGGAATGTACCAGAGAATATCCCTACTTAGGAATTTTAGTTGACGACAAACTTTCGTGGAAACAAGCCATGTTAAGCAAAAAGCTACTCTTCCAAAGAGCAACCTCCGCCCTAGTTTCCTTTTCCAGGAAACTGGGCAAACCAGCCCCAGGAGAACTGCTAAAAATTTACCATGCCAAATGTCACAGCGTAGCAACCTACGGAGCAGGGGTATGGGGGTACGCTGCTACAACTATTCTCCAAACGGTCCAGAATGGGTTTTTAAAATATCTTTTGGCTTTACCACAAATTGCTCCATCGTACGGATGCCATGTCGAGCTGGGTATTTGACTACCTGACAGACAACATCAAATGCCAGCCGATCCTGCTATGGCACTGTATTTGGACTAAAGAGCAATGCCATCTTACCTGTTCTCTGATAACTGACTGCTTGTCTTTGGCAAACTGGAATAAAATCCCCTGGCTTTCCTACGTCTCTAACTTCCTTGAAGACTTGAATCGTACATCTTATGTCTCAGACCCTTGCTCACTGGCTGATATCGGAAAGATCTAAAAAAAACTGTGCTTAAGCCATCTGAGAGATTTGCGTCTTATACAAGAAGTCACGAAAACCTCAAATGTACAGATTCTGTCTGTCCAGACTGTTTTGGGAACTCAGCCATATTTGTATTATTATCTAACTAATCATGAAAAGTATGTTCTGACTAGGTTTCGTTTTGATTCCTTTTTTCGCCTAGTTACTTTTCCAACAGCAAAGGACTGGTCGCATACCCTTATGAAATGCCCTTGCGATGGTATATCATCACAATCAACAATCCATGTAATTCTGTTTTGCAGATACTATGATATACCTCGCAAGCGCTGGATCATTCCTTTGCTTCGGAAATTGGGATTAAGAACCTGTCGGCCTGCTTATTTAGCTTTGCAGTTTCTGGATTCCCAATATACTGCTAAATGCATAGCTTGCTTCTTAAAGTCATGTCTTAAAATTCGTTGTAATCTTTGAAAGTATTTTGCACTATCTAAATGAACTGTTTATAATTATGGTTTTTATGTTTACTGTTTTTAATGTAACATACATTGATTTTTTTATATGTATTGTAATATTATATTTGTGTACTTTTTATGGTTACATGATCTGTAACCGAATAAAAGTTTATGAATCGAATCGATACCCTACGCATCCTTATCCGTAAATTACTGATGCGCTGGAAACACTGTCCACTATCCTGGCTCAGCAGGATAGCTACAGTTAAAATGTCTATCCTCCCCCAGATTCTCTATTTATTCCAGACTTTGCTACTCTCTCCACCCAGGAGTTGGATCAAACAGACTCAATCTGAGTTAGCACAATTCATATGGCAGAGCCGAAAACCTCGGCTTGAACACGCCATTGCAATTCTTCCTCCGGAAGAAGGCGGGTTAGTGGTCCCTGACATCCAGCTCTACTACTATGCAGCTCAATGCGATATTTAGTGGAATGGAATCGATTGGAATCCGAGAAATGTTGTCTATTGCAAGACCAAGCAGTAACTGCGACACCCCTACAAAGAATCCCATTTCTCCCGAAACATCACAGACCTCCCAACCTTTACGTATCTTATATCACCCGCCCGACCATGGATGCTTGGTACCGCACTGATGTCAAATATGACCTGACCACCTTCCCCTCCCCTTTCCTCGTTATTCGACAATCCAGACTTTCAACCGGGCATGAGGGCACAGGCGTTCTCTTAATGGAGGACTACGGCATGCCGTTCCCTCGGTCATTTATTTGACCTGGATGGAACGATGCCCTTCACACAACTCAAAGACGTCTATGGCATTGTAGAGACGGATCGATTGCATACCTGCAACTCCGCCACTGGGCTCTCCATCCCCAGATTAAGCCTGAGGCACAACGCATCTTGACCAGTTATAAAAAATGGCTCATAACTCTCACATCAGACAGAAAACTTATCTCTGACCTTTATAAGATGCTGCTAACGAAGGGTAAACATACATACAACGCTGGCCGAGTACGCTGGGAGCAAGAATTGGGCAGGTCCCTAACACACAAAGAATGGGAGGGTATTTATTATAGGGCCAGACACTCAGCTTATCATTCGGGACTGACGGAAACCATGACAAAGTTAGTTACCTACTGGTACTACACACCTGAACGACTCCATCGCTATGACCCACGGAACAGTGTCACCTGTTGGAGGGGTTGCGGGAAGACTGAGACGCTGACACACCTTCTGTGGGAATGCCAACATATTCAGGCATATTGGACACAGTTTCTTGATGAGAAAGATACGCATCTAGAGACTCAACTCCCCAGATTCCCAGCGTATATCCTACTGAGTCTGCCTAATCCCCTTACTTATCCACTCAAATCCAGAAGGGGTCGTTTGATTGCCATCGCCATAGGCTCAGCTCTTCAGAACATTTTGACACATTGGCACTCTGCCCAAATCCCAACCTTCACAGAGTGGCTTATGGTATGTCCTGGGGATGGAGAAACTAACACTTACTCTGGCGTTTAAGGGGTTAGAATTTAGAGAACTGTGGCAACCTTTTCTTTCCCTTCTTACCACAGAATTCCGTGAACTATCATGTCCCAGGTACTTGCGGATCTTGCGCCTCTCTGATCTGCCGTTAACGGGCACATTAAGTTGCCTTCCACTATAACGATATTGGCTAATTTTCTGTTGTTAACCCCTTGGTGGACGAGGAACGGGGTGGGGGAAGGGGGGGGATAATGTAAGTTTCCTTTACGGTTATATATTTACTTTTGACATGTTCCGCTTCTTCCGATATGGTGTTTTTACCACTGCACTTTGCCACTATCAATGCTGCATTGATATCAAAAAGCAGATGGTCTTGTTTCATTGTGCAGAAAATGTATTAAAAGGTTTCGTACAGGCAATAATCACTTAATGTTTTTCCTAAAAGATAAAAAGGTCAAAGATAACTGTCCGTGTGGATGAAGACTTGCACACAAAAGGCCAGCTGTTTTGGATTGTGTATAAAAACATGCAAGAGGCCTGGAAGCAGTGTTGGAGTAGGGGAGCTGCCAGGCACAAAGGAAAACAAACACTGGCAAAGCCAACAGGTTTGAGTTTATTGTTCCAGCCCATGCAGTTTTAGCACATTAGATTGATACACAGAGGCGCACCAGGAGTGGAGAGAAAGAGCTACAGTTGTAAAGTATTCTCTTGTGTGTGTATATAACCTTCGTATACTATCACTGGGACATTGTGACTTTCCACGTCGGCGCGAATATTTTTGAAAATATTTTCAAAAATGTATCAATAAATCATTAGTATGCATTTATATAGAGATAGGAGAGCGATAGGAGTTAGCCTCACAGCTAGGGCGGTCGACTTAGATTCTGGGTTCGAGTCTCAGCAATGACGCTGAACATCCTGTGATTCTGGGCAAATCACTTAACCTCCCCGTGCCTAACAAAAATGAATGTATCCTCATGTAACGCAACTGGTGCTATGTAAAGTGCTCTGATACCCGATTCGGGTCAAGTTCGCGCTATATAAAACTCCGCAAATTAAAATTTTTTAAAACAAATAAACCATAAAATGTAGATTTGTTTTGTATTTGTGATTTTTTTTTTTGGGGGGGAAACAGATTTTGTCACAGGTCACATGTTACGCTTAGCTCCGTACCCCGGAGGCTACAGCACACAGCAATAAAAGGAAAAACAATAATGCCAGTGACTTTTCATCCCAACAAACAACCCCCCGATTGCGTGTATGTTGTTCCAATTGAACAGTTACATAGCCAAACGAGCACTCTTGAGTCTGTCTAGTACCCCATAGGTTGCCTTCTTCATCCCAATTTAAAGAGGTACACTAGATGCCTCAGCCGGCGGTGGGTCTAGCTCCAATCCCCTGTAGTCCGCCCATCGTTTCCATATTTTATAATGTTTACGGGGGCATCCCCTTGCAAGAAATATTGGCAACTCAAGCCCCATGCAGAAGTCCATCCCAGATCGCCAGGCAGCCAGCGGGTGGCCCGAGCCGCCATCCAAGACCTGGCCAAATCCGTCATTGCCGGCGTGAGGCCCAACAGGAGCAAGTGACACTTATACCTATTTCTCCCTACACTCTCCATCACATGTAACAATGCCAGCCTCGGCGTGTAGGGAAGCTCCCAGGCCAATACCTCTGACAAACAGGAGAACACACCCCTCTAGAACCTACGCAGCGCAGAGCAATCCCAAACTGTGTGTAGAAGCGTACCCTCGTGCTGCCCACAGCGGAGACACTCGGGGGAGCCTATCATGCCCGCCTTCCACAATCGCATTCTAGTAAAGTACACGCGGTGCAGATACTTAAATTGTTCCAACCGCAGACGTGTGGAGATAGCGGCCCCCCGTGGACCCTCCAGGGCCTCCGCCCAGTCCTCCTCCTCCAGCTCACCCACATCCTTCACCCACGCTATGCGGAGGCGCTGTAAGTCAGTCGAGCAGTAATGAATTAGTGTCTGGTAAATACGGGAAATCTTACGATCCGGCAATTCTCCCATAAACACCCGTTCCTCTAAGGGGCTAAACTCCGGCAGGGACTCCAGCCCCACTAAATGAGGCGACAATGCGTGCCTAAGCTGTAGGTACTGAAAGAATTGGGACCAAGGCATTCCATACTCATCGTGAAGCTCCTGAAAAGATTTAAGTGCCAGGTCGTCATCATGTCACCTAAGGACGAGATCCCTATCGAGTCCCACCCCTGAAAACCTTGCAGCGCCCCCAGCTGAGACAGCCGCCCATTATTCCACAATGGCGTCTCTCGAGTCAACACATTCCACCACCCCATCCTATGTAGGGTCCGTCGCCAAACATGAAATACCACCTGCGTGGCCGAGAGGAGGTTCCGCCGCAACGGCGCCGAATAGAGCAACGTGTGCAAGGACTTAGTGCCCATCAAATTGTGTTCCACCGCATACGCCGGGTCTCCCCTATCCCCGTACCACCATTCGTTGAGCACCAGCAAGTGTGCCGCCTGGTAATAGGAGAGAACATCCAACGTTGCCAGCCCCCAGTGTATGGAGAGAGAAAGCATGCACGTAGCGCTACGCGCACCGCCCCTCCCTCCCAGAGAAACCCTCCCAGGGCCGAGTTTACCTGTTGGAACCAACGCAGTGGGATCAAATAGGGGTGATTATGCAGCTGATATAGTAGGCGAGGGAGCGCTACCATTTTAAAAATAGCTGATCTGCCATATATAGTGAGGGGCATGCAAGACCACGCCTTGAGGTCTTCTCGCGTACGGTCCCATACCACGGCTAAGTTCCTCTCCCGAGAGACCATCGACGAGGCTGAAAGGTAAACGCCCAGATATTTCATCCCCCCAGATGCGGGGTGGAGAACAGACGCCCAGTCCCCCACCCTGTACTGATCATCTAAGACCCACAAGGTGGATTTGCCCAGGTTCATATAGAGCCCCGAGGTCTCAACAAAAATCTGTGAAATTTGCAATAAGCGCGGTCCCGACCTATCTATATCGGTGAGGAAAAACAGGACATCGTCGGCGTAGAGCGCTATTTTATCAACGATACCAGTAGCCCATCGGAAACCCCGAAGCTGAGCATCAATGCGCACCCATGCCGCAAGTGGTTCCATAGCGAGTGCAAATAAATACGGGGAGAGGGGGCACCCCCACAAGCACCGACGCTGTAAGATCTTTGTAAAGCAATCGCAGGTAAGCCAAGAAGCGCGGGCCGAGGTTAAGACGGCATAGCAATGCGAACAGATACACCCAACTCAGGGAATCAAACGCCCTGTCCATGTCTGCCAATAATAATGCCTCTGGCCCTCCGAGTTGCTTTCAGGCCAATATTGACATTTGTGCCCGTCTGATATTGTGACGTGTCGACCTCTGGCATGATTCCGGCCTGATCCGGGTGCACCAAGTCAGCGATATGTGGCCAGAGCCTATTAGCCAGAGCTTTAGCCAACACCTTGGCCTCAATATTAAGGAGGGAGATAGGGCGAAAGAACTCATGCTGCTCCGGAGGCCTCCCTGGTTTGAGGAAGACCCCCACTTCTGCGTGTCGCCAGTCCGAGGGGAGCGAGTCGCTCTCCACTGCCTCCTCAATCATCGGTCTGAGGTACGGGCGTAACTGCACAAAAAAAACCACGTAAAAAATTTGCTCGGGAGTCCACTAGGACCCGGCGCCTTCCCTGGGTGCAGTTCCCCTAAGGCCGTAATGAACTAGTCATTGGACAGGGGTTGGTCCAACTTATCCCGCACCTCGTCCGACACTATCTTAGGGGGAAGATCGTCAATTAACTTTTGAATGGTCTCCTCTGGGAGACACTCCTGAGGCGCATAGAGGTCCTCATAATACGCCGCGAAGCTCGCAGCGATGGCCGAAGTCTCAACAACAGGCATTCCCTCCGGATCGTTGATCCGGGGCAGCGGCTGGGCGTGCAGAGAACCCTGACACAAACGGTGAAGCATTTTGCTCTACTTGTCTCCCCATTGATACACTCGACTGCGCGTGGCCAGCCAGGCCTGACGCGCCTCATCCAACAAAATTGCGGAATACTGTTGTTGGGCCAGAGCGAGCTGTCTCCTTGCCATCCCACCATCGGCCTCCCGACCCCTACGATCTCATGCCTCTATGGCGGCCTCCCGACGCACCAGATCTCGCTGCCGCTCCCTCCTCGCCGCCACGCACCAAAAAAATATCTACTCCCTGCATCGTCTGTTTCAGTGCCTCCCATAGAATCCCGGGAGAGTCTACCGACCCCACATTAGCAGCAAAGTAATCCGCAATAGCCCTGGTCAGGTGCTCCCTTGTGATTGTGTGGGTGTGGCGGACCGGAATAACAGGCGTGGAGGTCGGATATAGTGGGCGATGTTTGTCTCTTTATTATACAATACAACAGTTTGTCGTACTTGGGGAGAAACACAAATGATGCATTTGACGGGAGGGGTGTTCGGGTCTTCTCCTGGGGAAGCCGGTATGACAGGTCTTCGGTGTGGATGGCTCCGGATGGTGTCCTCGGAGGTTATGGCGAAACAAAAAACAAAAAAAAGGGCTATTAGTCCAGCTGGACGGACATGGTCGGAACCGTTACCAACACCAGGGGTGTGTCGGAATTGAAACAGGATTGTCCCCCACAACGTCGATAGCCGTTCCACCAATGACCACTGTAGTGGCGGCGGTGCGTACACACTACAGTGCCTCCCCGACCCAGTGCACCCGAATCGTGATGGACAGACAGCACACTCACGTAATCAAACAGACCACAAAACACCCAACCCCCCACAGAACCCCCCAACCCTCCCCCTCCACCCCTTACCTCCCAAACATGGAAGTACCTGTCGCGGTCGGAGCAAGGCCTAATCCCCAAAAGGGGGACAAACACCATCCCCTCCAATGGATCCCCCAGAAAACACCCATAACTGCGGGGGAGCAAAGGACCACACCCCTCCCGTCCACAAAGGTGTGAGTGGGAACCAGCCTCAATCAAAGTAGCCCAACTGAGCGTCCAAGCAATAAAGTCACCAAGTCATTCCTCCAGCTGCTGGTTCTTCGGTGACGCGGCCTTCCGACTGAGGACAGAGCCAGACCTGTTGCGACACCTGGAGCGGGACCTCCTGTTGCCACCCCTCTGGCCCCGGGGCCCTCCAGGGGTCACATCACTGAAGGAAGATTCGGAGTCCAAGCCCGGCAGCGTATGAAGTCGTATACGCACCGTTTCATCAGTTCATTTGAATAGTTCTTCCGGGAAGTCAAAGAACACTGTACGGGACCGGTAGATGACTCTCAGTCTGGCGGGATACAGCAACGCATATTGCAGCTTTAGATCACGAAGGTGCGCTTTGGCCGCCAGGAAGGACTGTCGCTGCTGTTCCACCAAGCGAGTGTAGTCTGGAAAGATAAGTATGGAGGCATTGTCGCAAGTGAGGGTAGACTTAGCCCTGGCCTGTAGCAGGATAGCGTCCCGATCCATATAGTTAAGAAACTTAGCTATTATTGGCCTTTGGCGAGCACCCATGGGGGTATTCTGCATGAGGGCACGATGGGCACGTTCGATGACAAAACAGCGGGAAAGCACATCGGCTGGGAGTCAACCCTCCAACCACTGGGTCAGAAAGCGCTCCACGCTATCTCCCTCGCATCCCTCCGGAAATCCACAAAACGTAGATTGTTCCGCCAGGCGCGCCCTTCCGCATCCTCAACCCGCATGGCCAGACCCTTCTGTATCTTTTCCACCGCCGCAACTTTCTTCTTCAGAACCGTGATGTCATCCTCCACCTCCGACACGCGAGTCTCTGTTGCAGTAATGCGCTCCACAGCGTTTCGTAGATCCTGTCGCAGCAGAGTGACATCGGACCCGACGGCCCCAATCTTGGCATCGAGCATATCTCGGGACTGGGTGATAGCCGCCATAAGCGCCGCATTGTCAGGCACTTGACTCTGCGAGCCCGCAGTCCCAGCGGTGGCACCCGCTCCAGTATATTTGTCTAGTGTGCCCTGTTTAGCACCGCCACCTCCTCCCTTGTCGCGGGTCATGGTGAAGGTTTGCCCTCCCGCTCGCTGTAAGGATTACAACCCAAGCGGCAGTCGTAGGTCACCACACCCGTGAATTATGAAACACCCACTAGAGCAGCGAGTCTCTCCAAGGGGCCGCGAGCAGGTCGCAAATATCCCCTGAATTATGAGCCACTCAAGGGGCTACTCCACCACGCCGCTAGAGGGCACCGCTTCGGCCCCCACCGACCACCGATTCGCGTCAGCCACTCCAATCGCGACAGCGGGGGCACCACCGTCCACGGAGCCTCGCAGGGCCCAGTCACAGCTACAGCGGCGTCACAACGCCCCAGCCGCCACTCCCAGCTTCACCGCGGACCGGCCAGACCGCCGAACAACCCAAAGCCAGGGCCCCCCGCCTCAAAATTAAGTCCAGTGAGGCCCCTCCAACTCACAGTCCCCTGCCGCGACCAGATGAACTCACCACCGCGGGTACGGGCCAGGCATATCGGCCTCCACGTCATCCAGTACACCCAGTCCAAGTATGATGTCTACACGGGCCGCCCCCGCCGGGGCCGCGACTGGGGATCACATCATGCCCCACCGTGCCGCCAAATGTCTGTGGGAGCGGGACCACTCCGCTGCCAAAGAAGGGCGACCCACCACAGTCCGACACAGGGCGGGACAGAGCAGCCTCCGCCTCTCTCTCAGTCCCAAGGGCCACACCGGCCATCCACCAAACGCACCTCCGCCGGCCGGGCTGCAGATAATGGCTGCCGCCCTCCACTGGGCCGCCCAGACCAGTGCGATAGCTCCCCCGGCTCCAGACTCGTCTCCCACAGGGCCTCAGTGCAGCGCCATGCAGCGCGATCCGCCGCCGGATATGTCTTTTCAAGGCAGCCTCCCCCTGTAATGAGTGAGGGAAGCGCCGCCACACCAGCTCCTTCACGCCGGCCCCAGGAACCATGGCCCCGGCCAGGTACGGCACGCAAGGCCCCGGCGCCACCTCCTCCGTCACTGACCAGGCCGCTCCCGCACCGCAAGCCGTGCTACAGCTCTCAAGGGGTCCCCAGGTAGATCGGGGGAGCACCGATCGAAGCCGCGGCACTTCCGACGTCTGTGCAGCGATAATGGCCGCTCAGGGCAGGATATTGATAAAGGATATAAGCAGGCTGGCCGGAGCTAGCCTAAGGCACGGCCGCCATTGTTCCCGGTCAAGCCACGCCTTTGTATTTGTGATTTAAATAATATATTTCATATTTTTGTATTTGCTTGGTTAATGCTGCATTTTCTATATATCATTTTGCAGTTCAACTAATCGAAAATGTTCATCATATGTCGCCCCACCTTCTATTAATGACTTAGTGGTGGCCCCCGGGTTCAATAATGATTCAGTGAGGGTCCCTGGGTTCCAGTAATAATTCAGTGAGGGGGCCACGGCACAGTGAGGTTGCTGGCTGCTGGACTTGCTGGGGTTCTCACTGTAGGCAGGTTGGAGGCGGAACAGTGAAGCTGTCTGGATCTAGATTCTGTGGGTGAGTCTTTGCTTGAACAAATCCGGTGCGCGCGGGACACAGAGTCTGTTAGATGAGAGCAGGGCAAGTCCTCCTGGCTCTGGAGGTTGATGGCAGCTGGACTTGCCGGGGTTCTCACTGTTGGCTGTCACCGCCTTTTGCTGACCCCAACAACTGGCCCCCATGGGATCTGCCCCCCACTTTGGGTGGGAGAATATGCTGGAAAACCAAGCTAGAAGGAGAGGTGTGCCCACCTTTTCCAACCCCACCCCTCAGGTGTGGGAGTCAATGTGAAACACCCATCTCAGTCCCCTCCACCTTGAAGATGAGGGGACCCAGCCAATTAGGGAGAGGCTCATCCCCCTTCAATTGGAAGGTGTCATCATAGGGGATATACCCACCCCAAGGAAGGGTCCCATTGGTCCAGAACGGCACACCTCTATAACGCCCCTAATTGTAGTATATGGGGCAACCCTGAACCTTACCTCCTCAGATTCAAGGGATTCAAGGGAGAAAGAAGAAGGACCCAAAGAGCCATGCTGACCCAGGAAGAAGAGGACACCTGCTTTGGCCCTAGCCCCATAGGCCTGTTCCGTCTCCAACCTGCTTACAGTGAGAACCCCGGCAAGTCCAGCTGCCAGCAAGACTCCAGAGCCCGGAGGACTTGCCCTGCTCTCATCTAACAGACTGTGTGTCCCGCGAGCAACTGATGTGTTCAAGCCAAGACTCATCCACAGAACCTAGATCCAGACAGCTTCACTATTCTGCACCACTTTGCACCCCACGGGCCGAGTTTGAGTGGCTTAACACTACGAGGAGGTGTCCCCAGCGATACTGACCTCTGTTCTGGTGATCCTCGACCCCTCAAGCCGACATCTAGAAAAGTAACTATACCGTAAACACTAAAACATCTTACTTACCTTGTATTGTAAGATTCCCCTGGTGTGGTATCCTAAGTATACCACTTAAGTATTCAATTTAAACTGAAAATAATCAAAAAGTATTCCAAAAGTAATTACTGTGTAATTTAAACCGCCTTTTGAAACCATACCAACCTGTAAGAATTGCAAATCCATTCCCGAATCCATTGCTGTGTAAAGTTTTACAATTGAAAGTGCTTTTTCCCTACCTGTATCTAGCCCTGCTTGGTTCTAGAAATAAAATATTGATATACATTTTGTATACTTACCCAGTTGGTCTGGATTCTGTCTCAGAGTGTGTGTTTGTAATCAGTCCGAATGAGTGAAAACCTATGGAGCTGGAATCAGGGGCCACGCAGGGGTTAACTCACTACAATCTGCAGAAAATATGTTTCTCAGGTCCCTCTTGGCAGTCCCAGACAGCACATCTGCATATATATGCCACCAAGAACTAGGCATGCCATACCTAGAAGATGTTATCAAGACCCAGCCAGTTCTTCTGTGGCATAGAGTCTGGACTTCAGAGGAGACAGATTTTAATTGTCTCATTCTGAAAGGCGCACGGGCGATTGACTGGGTCAATCAGATAAGATGGTTAGCATGTGTTAAAATGTTTCTGTTTAAACTAGGCCATCCTGAATATTATAATGATCCATATACAATGTGTAATGTGTCTATGAAAGACCTTAAAGCAAGCTGTATATGTTATTTGGGCGAAATCAGAAACACTATAGAATTAAAGAAACCAACGGTTGAAGCACATTATATGGCCTTGGTGACTCCACTCATACAACGATATATTGCATTAGTAACCGACGACTGTGAGAGGTTTTTGCCAAAACGTTTTAGACTGAATATTCTACATAGATCTTTAAGTTTTCCCATTCAAAATGATTGGTCGAGAGTTTTAAGTAAATTCCCTTGAGATGATGTTGCTGAACAATCCACGATACATATATTGTTTTTTTGTAAATGTTACTTAATTTCCTAGAAGATGGATAAACCCTGTTTTAAAAAGATGCAGTTTGAGACAATGTCACCTAGCATTTATGACTCTGCAACTGTTAGATGATGAATTTACTATTGCCTCCATTACAGCTTTTTGAAAAAATGTTTTTAAATATCGCAAATCAATTCTGATCTGACCTTAATTGTGTGCTTTTACAATCGTAAGTTTTTTTTTATTGTACTGATTTGCGTTTTGAGCTTTTATGGTTAACGTGTACAGTTACCGTATAAAGAATTTTGATGATGATGAGTGAATACAATAAATGCTTAACACACTCTCTGGGTAAACCTTACTTCTCGCCCACACTACCACAAGGAGAGCTGTTAGTACTTACCTAATTTAGCCTCCGATATCTCTGGGGACACTCTGGACTCTGTGCACACTATACCCTACTTTGGTGTAGTATTTACAGAACCAGCTTCCTACAGTGAGGCAATCTTGGCCACAGAGGTCGCCATCCCTCGAAGTCCTCTCAAGCTTGTCAAAAGTTGAGACGCCAATGGGCTAACAGTCGCTGGGTTTCCTTCTGTTGGCTGTAACTTGCCTTCAGGGGAATCTAGCTGCACTACGACTTCTCCCGGGTCCAGTAGATTAAGTGCAACTTTAGAGTATTCAGTCTAGGTCCTTTAGGGTGCACATGGACGAAGTGCGACAATCAGGGACTTCTGTTACTAAGTTGCCAGGGAGGCTACCTCAGCTTTTATGGCCCTGTGCTGTGAACAGGAGCCAGCTGACCCCTGGAGACTCTTGCTTCTGGATCAGGAATGACACACAGGCACGGTACTTTTCCTTTCCTAACCCAGGGTGCAGTCCATTGTTGGTGCAGCTTCTCTTTGCGGGCTCCTTAGTACGGCAGGGCAGGCCTTCGGTACTCTTCTCCAGTCCGGCGAGATCTAAAATCTAGGTGCCCTTTTTATGTCCAGAATATGCTGTCACAGGAGATTGGGGTCCCTAGCCAATTGGGTACCATGTTCCCTCCCTCCTGACGACTGATTCCTGTGAAATGTAACCTATTACTATCTCAACAGGGTCCATTCTGCCCACTTCCAACATGGCAAAACAACACTCTCTTCAAGCAAAGCTCACTAGGTGTGGCTAGCTATGGAAAAGGGACGTTGGTGGCTACACTCTCCTGAAAACTGGTTGGACAACTGGCTTCCCCTTTGACCCTAGTGCCGGCATGTTGGGCTGATCAATAAAGCAGCCCCTCTCCCAAGTGTTTGCTATTTGCCCTTCAAAGGCGCCTTTCCCTTTGAAGCTCACATTTTAGGCGAACACCCGTATGGCTTCCTGCCACAGTGAGGTAATATTTCTCCTTTCTGCAGATGTCTATTTTTTTCCTTTCCTGGGAGTCATTTACACGTCTCCCCAGGACAGCAGAAAACTTAATGGGGGACAGACTCCGTTTGGAATCGTGAACAGGCGCAGGAAACTTTCGGCGACTAAGTGGCATCTTTTGAAAAGTTGCGCACCGCAACAAGTTACATAAATTTCGAACTGAGCATTAAGTCAGGCTTGATGTAACAAATTGTTTGATAACCTACAGTACTGACTGCAGTAGTCCCAGTTAGAAGTTATCAGGGCTGCGGTCTCAGCCTGTAACCCTGCACTTGCCAAAGGGGCTGCCTGCCTTCTCCACAGTAAAAATGCTATTGTGGGGTTTTGTTATTGGAACATGGAAAAGTACATGGTCCGCTTTCTAATATACATCACCCTGCCTTCAGACTCAATACGCCTTCCTTAGTACAACACATATATTTTTAAAAGGTAAGATTAGTCTTGCCATTGTTTTAAATGACAAAGTTGAGTTGGCAGTTTAAAACTGCCCTCCCAGTCTGCAGTGGCAGAATAGGGAGCGATGTTTCACCTCATCCCTCGCAGGGTGCCTGAACATGTGCTGCAGTCCCTGGGGTACACTCTAAATTACAGGCCCTAGGTTCTCTGGTAACATACTAGGACCTTACAAGTAGAGGGGGCGTGGCCAATAGGCCAAGATGGCGTACGCAACTATCTGACGTTCCACACCTTTTGCTCTTTATCCGTCCAATATCTATGCTGAGTGGCTCCTTACGATGCCATCCTGCCGCCTGAGGGGTGCCTTAGTCCTCCTACAGGGACCTACGAGGCGCTTGTGGCACTGTGCAAAGCCGACTGCCGCTGATTGGCACCATAGTCACCCATCCAAGGCTGTCCCGAGTTGGAGTGGCAGCCTCCTGGAAGCCGTGCCCCTGACTGGATTGCCCGTTGCTGTTGTATGGCAGAGGAGAGTGGGTGCTGGCTGCCGGTGGCGCTGTACTGTGAACCCGAGAGCTGAGCGGCCCGAAGGGCGATAGTAAAGCATAGAAGCTTGGGCCGGCGAGACTACCAACCCAGCGGGGCCTGCCCTGACAACATTGGTGTTGATTGTGTCGATTCCTGCACACTCACCTAGAGGTGGGGCCTGAATATGCAGACTGTGCTGGCATGAAACTGGCTAGAGCATTCGGAGCTCAATTAGACAGAGGCCCTCTCGACTATGCGGCAAGTGAGTGCGCAAAGAGACGGGTCGAGCCCTGCCCACATCTCCCCCTTGGCTCGGAGCACTGCGTGGTTTTCTATTTCCCGTGCACTTGGCCTGTGGGTCAGATTGGGCCTACGCTGTGATCAGGCCGTGCAGGGCACCTGGTGGGGAACCCCTTCCAACTGGACCTGTCCTGAGTGGGAGAAATCGGACTTGCCCGAGAACCATATCGGGCCTAGGCCAAGCATCGGGGAGGGGAACTAGCAAACGCATGCTACCTTTAGATTCACGTCGATCACAACTCCACCCTCAGAGGAACCCTTGTCTACAGACCCCCAGGACCCCGACCACAGTTCAGCGACTCCATTGCAGACCTCATCAGCATGCACGCCCTTGCCTCCACAGACTACATCCTCCTCGGAGACCTGAACTTCCACCTTGAGAACTCCGATGACAGCAACTCCACAACCCTGATCAACAACCTAGCCAACCTCTGAGTCAAACAGCTTGTTTCAACACCTACCCATGACGCCGGACACATGCTCAACCCCATCTTCTCCGCCAGCAACCACGTCACCTTCAGGCACACCACCGAACCCCACTGGACCGACTACCATTGCATCCACTTCTCCTTCGAGAAACACACTGCGCACATCCATCCGCAAGGAATCCCACACTGCAGCTGGAACAAAATCACAGACCAGCTCCTCACCATCCTCGCTCGAGACCCTCCATCCGAGCTCTCTGACACCAACGCAGCGGCCCACAACTTCAGACAATGGATCGACGACTGCGCCAACACCCTCGCTCCCATCAGGAAACCCTCCAACAGGCGCACCGACACGAGACCCTTCTGGTTCAACGCCGACCTCCAGACTTCCAAACTTACCTGCCGAAGAATCGAGAAGCAGTGGTGTCAAGACCAGACACCAGACAACCACGCAGCCCTCAAGAACACCAGAGGCAAGCACCACCAACTCATCCGATCCGCCAAAAGGACCTCCTTCAAGGAACGCATCGACAACGCACACAACAGCAAAGAGCTCTTCAGCATCGTGAAAGAACTCGCCTCCCCCATCTCCAGCACGAATGACATCCCGCCATCGCAAGAACTCTTCGACTCCCTGGCCTCCTTCTTCTACCACAAGATTGCAGACTTCCACAACAGCTTCGACACCCAGACCCCAACGACAGATGCCGACACCCTTGACCCAACACCCACCAAGCACACCGACCTCCTGCTCTCCTGGAACCACGTCAACGACTAATACATCATCAAAATCATGAACAACCCCCACTCCGGCTCTCCCTCTGATCCCTGCCCCCACCACATCAACAAAGCAAGCTCCATCATCGTACCCCAACTTTGAAAGATCATCAACAGCTCCTTTGAGACAGCCACCTTTCAGGAGAGCTGGAAACAAGCTGAGATCAACGCCCTTCTCAAGAAACCTAAGGAGGACCCAAAGGACCTCAAGAACTTCCGACCCATCTCCCTGCTCCAGTTCCCGGCGAAAGTCATTGAGAAGACGGCCAACAGACAACTGACCCACTTCCTGGAGGAGAACAACATACTGGACCCCTCCCAATCTTGCTTCCGCAGCAACCACAGCACTGAAACCACCCTCATCGACGCCACCGACGACATAAGGACCATGCTGGACAATGGCAAAATCGCTGCCCTCATCCTCCTGGACCCCTTGGCCGCATTCGACACCGTCTGCCACCACACCCTACGCACACAACTCCACGACGCAGGGATCCGCGATAAAACCCTGAACTGGATCATCTCCTTCCTCACAGGCAGAACCCAGAGAGTCTGTCTCCCCCCATTCAGATCCAAAGCCACTGCGAGCACCTGCGGCGTACCCCAAAGATCATCCCTCAGCCCGACCCTTTTCAACATCTACATGGCCCCACTCGCCAACATCGTTCGAGCGCACCACCTCAACATCATCTTGTACACCGACGACACCCAGCTGATCCTCTCCCTCACCAAGGACCCGGCCACTGCCCATTCAACCTTCACGAGGGAATAAAGGCCATCGCAGAGTGGTCCTTATCCTCGGTTCCGCCCCCTCTGCATACAACGACTCCTGGTGGCCGGCCGCACTGGGAGCTGCCCCAACACCCACCAACCATGCCCGCAACCTGGGGTTCATCCTGGACTCAATGCTTTTCTTGAGCCAGCAAGTCAACGCTGTCTCCTCCTCCTGCTTCAACACCCTCCGCATGCTCCGAGAGATCTACAGATGGATTCCCACCGAAACCAGAAGGACCGTCACCCAAGCCCTCATCATCAGCACCAGGCTGGACTACGGCAATGCCGTCTACTCGGGAACCACGACCAAGCTCCAGAAAAGACTCCAACACATTCAAAACGCCTCTGCATGACTCATCCTTGGAATCCCTCGCCACAGCCACATCACTGCCCACCAGAGAGACCTGCACTGGGTCCCGGTCAACAAGAGGATAACCTTCAAGCTCCTCACCCACACCCACAAAGCACTCCACAGCGCCGGACCAGCATACCTCAACGAACGACTAAACATTCTACACCCCGAACCGCCAGCTTTGCTCCGCTGACCTCGCCCTAGCCACCATCCCACAATATCTGGCGAACATCCACCGGCGGCAGACCATTCTCCCACCTCGCCGCCAAGACATGGAACACCCTCCCCATCCACCTGCGACAGACCCAGTACCTGTTGACCTTCAGGAGACTTCTCCAGACTTGTTCGATCAGTATCTGCTTCACATCCCCTCCCACACCAGCGCCTTGAGACCCTCACGGGTGAGTAGCACTCTCTATAAATGTTTTGATTGATTGATTGATTGATTACCTTTAGTTTGGGAGCCTTCCCCCCCCTCCCTCCAAAGACTCTTTCCTACTGGGCGCTGTGGCTCGGTAGTCGAATCGGACTCATGCCGCAAAACTGACTGACAACTGAAAGGAGTAGTGATACTGGATGTAGTGGTTGGACTTCCTTGCAGTGTGAGAGACATTACTGATGCCTGGGAGTCGGTTCGGGCCCAGTCTGGAAACAGACTTGCTGAAGTTACCTATTGGGCCGGTCTAGACTTTCAAGCAAACAACAAGTCGGCGACTCATGTGACACAATGCCTAACACTACTGGGGTGCCTACCCTGCCACTACTGAGCGTTGCCCTGGAGCAGGCAGCATCTGATCCCCACGTACGCGGGGGTTAGGGGCATCTCATGTGCGGCGCCCCTGCTTTTGCAGCTTCCTGATCCGCAGAGTGTAGGCCCTGTGCAGAGACTTGAGTGACCTGGACCCCGGTGTTGGACAGTGGTGGGGACAGTTATACTGTCACGGTAGGTATACCTCATAGCACAAGTAGGGCTCTACTCCCGTCAGAGGCTGGCTGTTCAATGGTTCAATGGCTCTGCTGCTGGTGGAGTGGTGAGGGGGTGACGCATGGGTGACAGTCCGCTGCCTGCTCTGCTGGAGTGATAGAGTGGGGGCTACGTTGCGCGCTACCCGTAATGGGTGGTCCCGGTGTGGTTGTACACCTGGTCTCTGGAGTGTTCACTAGGCAGGCGCACTGAGTGGGGGGAGGGTGGTTTGTTCCATAGGTTATAGTTGCCAAGTGTAGTTGCGCAGGCGAACCTATTGGGGGACCCCACAGCCTGACAAATGCCCACAGCGCAATAATTGGTCATGGACGTCAACGCTCTAATCTTCCATCCACCCTGCCGGGCCCTCACAGACCTCGGGGAGACTTTCGGAGCATGAACCACAACTCAAGTCCACACAAATGGATACAGCTCTAAATGACAAGCTGGCTTACTGCTCCTACCTACCCCGGCTTTAAATCTGTGGTCAATAAAGACATAAAACGGTGTTCTTTATCATAAGATAAAACCGCCCTAGCAACAAAAAAATCACGCCTGGACCATGATACAGACATACCAGAGGTTGCAAACCCAACCTTACTTGCTAGATCATTTTCTGCATCAAAAAAGTTCTTCTTCACGCTACTAAGGCTTGGGTCATATCCATCAAAGGATCTAACCCCGAAATGGAAATACCCATGGCAATCAAAGGAATGCCGCCTATGCGTTGTTTGGGATAAGTCCTTACTGCACCTAATATGCATCTGTCCTGCTCCACTAGAAACACGCAAAGCGGGCCTTCAAGAGTTCTTCAGGAAGGAACAAATAAGAACTGTAAAGCAGCAGTGATTCGTTGGCTCAGGGGCTCATCTATCCCACTGTCCTGCAGAGCTATAAACTTTTTGAACAACGCTGCAAAAGAACTGGCCAAAGCAGAACCCCCCAACCAACTCGAACAGTGCTAGAACATTCGGCTCCGAAATCCTACTACTGCCTGACTTGTATGTTAATACCTTTTAAAATATCCATTTTCTACATTTTTTTTTCTTTTTTTCTTTAGAGCTGGCTGAAATTCCCAATGAGTAAGTTTATTAAATATACAAACTTAGTACAATCAAAATGTCTTGGCTACAGCCATCCCTAAAATACAACTCCATATGTCGCCATACTGAGTAACTCACAAACTAGCATACCGTACCTGAGAAGTCACAAATTATTTGACCGTGTTGCTGTCTTGGCCACAATATCTTTTTTTATAAAACACTTATTAACATTTTCGGCAATATGTCAACTAAATATCAATGGAAAATGTGTTTCAAATATTCATTCTAATATCTAATGGGGTAAGCAGTATGTCAGGAAATCACACAGATAGAAAATGCAAGGTATTATACTGTTAGCTTCTACTGGTGCTGCCTCCCAAAACTTAGTCCTGGATCTTACTGTGTGGGGTGTCCCTTTTCCTCATGTGAGCCTTCCACTAAACACACATTTATTAATGCCCTGAAGGTGAAGTGGAAAGAGAAATACGTGGCAATTGGTTAGATTAATGTATTTTAAATTTACAGATGAATGATTGGTTGAGTCACTGATGTCCTGAAGAAACTGCAAATTTTCGTCTACCGTGGCTGATGCCTTAGGTGTATATACTTTTTCGTAGTGGGATGCTAGCACTTCCACTATTTGCTGTGGGTCTGTCGTACTGGTTCCATCGTCTCTAGTTAGCTGGCCAATCCAGCGGCTTGCCTTTTCATGTCATGCCTTTTAGCTAGCCAAGCCAGTAGTTTGCCCGTTTTATCCCCTATCTCGTACAGTAAATGATTTGTGGCCGTGTGCTTAGCTTTGATTTCTTCGGATGCGAATGTTCTGTATTCCTGACATGCTAGTGCTAAGTCATGTGTAATGGTGTCTGTTGTGTTTGCCGCATGGGCTACTTCAGCCTTTCGGACTCTCTCCTCCAGTTCCTCTAGGTGTTGTCTGTTACTCCATCTGTGATTTGTAATTACGGACATGGCTTGTCCTCTAATCGCTGTTTTTTAAGCCTCCCACAATATGCCTGGCGAGCCCACGACCGCTCGTTGTCTATGAAGTAGTGTTCTGTGGACTTGAGAAGCGTTTTTCTGAACTTAAGGACCTTCAGATATCCGGGATAGAGCGGGAAAAGTCGTCTCCTGCCTGGGGTCTGTGACATGCATGTGAGCTGTATCAGTGAGTGATCCGAGATGCCTCTAGGTAAGCGAGTTACCTCTAACCTTTTCCCCTGGACGATCTTTAATGTGAAGAAGTAATCTATCCTCAAGAGACTGTTGTGTACTCCTGAGTGGAATGTGTATTGTCGTTCGCTGGGGTGTAACCTGCGCCAGATATCGATCAATCCCATTGTCTCTATAAAGTTCTTCAGGGCCTGATTGGGCCTATTAGGCTCCCTGGGCGGTCTGCGGTCTAGGGCTGTGTCCATTACTGTATTAAAGTCCACCCTATAATCAGTTCACCCTCTGGGAGGTCCAGCAGGAATTTCCCGAGGTCTTGTAATGCCGTTTGGTGGAGTGTAGGGCAATGTATACTGATATTGTATGTTTTCCCCTCCCATTGACATAATAGTGCTGCAAAGCGGCCCTGGTCGTCTGTCCATGTTGCTTTTATAATCAGAGGCGAGCTCTTGAGGATCAGTATTCCTACTCCCCGGGAGCCCGAGGTAAATGCCGAATGTGCCACCATCTTAAACCCCCAACGATCAAGTGCTTTACATGTCGAGCCGACAAGGTGGGATTCCTGGATCAGTGCCACTATCGGGGTCCTGCTATTCTGGTATTGGAGTACCAACCCTCTTTTAATCTTATTACCCAATCCATTGACATTCCATGATACTACAGTTAAGGGGGACTCCGCAATGTCGGTGTTAGCGGGTGGGTGTCCGTGCCTTCAAGTTGCTTCAGTGTCTCTTCCATGTGCGGGTGTAACCTTTGTCTGAAATAGCTGATGGTGAGACAAACAATGTGTGTGTGCATAACGGTCAATCACTGCCAAGCTGTGGTGGAGAAAAAACAATACATCAAAACCCCAACATAAACTTCGCTTTTGTACTCTACCCCCGTTGCCAACCGTATTGTGTTAAGACGATCGTCAGTGTACATACAAAACAGTAGAGCAAAATAAAACCAGAGACCCAATACCCCCAACTGTCCCTCAGTTGCCTCCCCCCTCCCTGCCTCCCTCCCCGGTGGTATTGGAACTCCCCGCCTCCCCAACTGAGTAGAGTGCTTTGATTCCTCAACTAGCATCATGTAACGTGGGGGTGAGTCTATCCGTGATCCTGAAAAGTCCCCCCTAGGAGTGCAACAGTCGCCACAGAAAGTGATAATTAAAGTCCATTCATACCTTTATGGAGCGCCCGCCCAAGCCCCCATTACTTTACGGTGTTTGATGGACCTTAAGTAGTTCACGCCGCCTGCAATGTGTCCAGTCTGGAGACGCTGGTTGCAGTGGCAGCCACTCCTCGTCGGTCGCTCCTAGCATCAATGAATGGAGTCCCATGTGGAGTCAGTCTTCGAAGTCGCTCTGCTCTCTGGTCCCGGACCATTGCGAGTCGGTCCACCGGCGCTCCTGGTTTTGCCACGTGCTCTGGAGCCGGGCACCATCCCTCCAACCATTCCTGTGTTTCCTCAGGTGTAGCAAAAAACCACGTCTTCCCCTCTGCTTCCACTTGTAGTTTTGCCGGGAAGAGCATTGAGTATTTGTGTTCTCTAGTGCGCAGCTCCTTTTTTACCTCTATAAAACTACATCTTTGTTTGGTGACCACCGCCGTGTAGTCCGGATAGAACTGAACCACTCCATTGTCGATCCGTATGGGGGGTGCGATTCTTGCCGCCTATAAGATGGCGTCGCGGTCGAGAAAGTTGAAAATACATGCTAATATAGGTCGAGGGGGGCCTCCTGGGTGCGGTTTGCCACCTGACACCCGATGCGCTCTTTCCACCGAGAAAAAACTGGACAGTCCTCTGGGCTGCAGTTGGTTCTTGATAAGGTCTTCTACAAATGGGTACAATGCTGGCCCGCCCGCCTTTTCCGGCACCCCCACCAGGTGCACATTGTTGCGTCTAGAGCGCCCTTCTTGGTCATCCAATTTTGCCCAAATCAGTTTGTCAGCTTCTAGGCGCTTCACTTGCTGCTGTAAGGTAGTCGAGTCAGTTGTTAGTGTAGCCGTTGACTTTTCCACCTCTAGCAGCCTCTCCGTCACTTTGGAAAAGTCCGCCCTTATTAGGAAGGTGTCCGTAGATATCGAGCCAATGGATGATTGTACATTATTTAAGGCCGCCATTACATCTTAAAGGGTGACTTCTTCTGGGGCGTCTGATTTTCCAGACGTCGGACTAGCAGCGCCTGTTGCGTCTTTTTGTGGGTACTCGGAGTCTTTGGAGTATGCATACTTCTCCAACCTAGCGGTTGACTGAGTTCTTGGGCCTCTGCCCCCCATTGCAGCTCCCACACCCAGTTATAGTGCTGTTCTGCGTGGGTGGCAGTAGTCGCTATTGCCTTCCGTGCAGGTACCTTCGCACGGGGCCTTCCAGGTTTCCTGCCTCAACGCCAGCCAAGTGAGTGTTCCCTCGCTGCAAGTTGTTCCCCTTAGCGATGTTGCAATGTGGCGTGGGGCTTCTTCTTGTGATCGCCTCTGTATGCTGTGGGGGAGGGGGGGTCCTGGGGTGTTGACCCTTATTCGCCGAATGGTATTGAATTGGTGTTGGTGGTCTAAGTGGGACTCCTCGGCCTCCTGTAATGTCTCTGGCGCAAGCTGTGGTTTCGGGCGCTGGGCCCGCGCTGGCTCCGCACTTACTTGCAGCACTGCCCAGCGTTTACGAGCCGCGTCTTCTCCCCGTCCCTTCAGCACTGGGAGATTTATCGTGGGCTCTGTTCTTTATGTGCACTGCGGTGCGCTAATGGTTTTATGTCGGCGGTGGGTCTGCTGCAGCTACGCCGTTCTGCTGCCGCCTCCGGGCCCCCGTCTGCTCGCTCGTCTGCGGGTTCCGGATTCACTCGAGGCCCCGGTCGCAGCTCGGCTTGCTGGCCTTGTTTCCACCGTCGACCGTGCTCCGTCCCTGTACCACCCACAGGGCACCGGAGCAGCTCAATCTGCGCCGGGATCGCAGTGGGTCAGCGTTCTACGGCATGCTGTTCTGTGGACTCTGGATTAGTGGACGGATTTATCGGGGGAACCTCTCGAGGTCACGGAGCTCTAGTCGACTGAAGCCATCTTGCACGGCTGCTAGCCACGCCCCACTTTTCTACATCTTTAAAAAAAAATTTTTTTTAGATTTTTGCATGTTTATCCATGGGGGTTTTCCCACCCTTTTATGATTTTTTTTAATGAAATCAAATAAAAGTATATTTGACTTAAAGCTGGACAGTGTGCTGTCTGCGGTGGACCAAATTGGGGCATCCTTAGAGAGTACGAGAACGTCAATAGAAAGTAAAATAGATAAAATCACCATCATCATTTCAACCACCTACTAGCTGATAAACAACGCACAACTGAAATGCAACTGGAGGAACTGCAGCCAATCACACCTACACTAACACACTGCAGGCACTTCTAGGTCACATAGCCGTGCTGAAAGATAGAATGGGAGATGCGGAATGCAGATTGCGCCGCAATAATATCTGTGTCATAGGCATCCCTGGTGAAACTTAAGGACAGGACGCTGTGAAGTACATAGAGAGCTGTCTGCACGAATGGATGCCTCAAACCGCCTTATCTGCAAAATTTGTGGTCAAGAGAGCGCACTGTGTACCAGCAAGGAAGCCACTGACGGGGGCGTCCCTCGTGCCATTCTTTTTTCTTTTGCTCAATTATAGGGACCATGACAATATATTGCATGAGGCATTCCGCAAGCAAGAGCTCAAGGTGAATGGCGCTGCATTGATGATGATCCCTGATTACACTGCAGCAGTGCATAAGCTAAGACACTCCTTTTTGAAAGTCAAACGTAGGCTCTGGAAACTAGATATAAGACATTCGCTGCTCTTTCCCGCACACTTGCATATGGTGGATAAAGCAAGCACTAGATTCTTCGACGACCCAGCAGATGCATGGGACTGGTTGGAGCTGGCAGTACATGCAGCTATGGCGCCACGTGCTACCGAACTGGAGAAAGCTACTGGGGCTCCGTGCCGACGCAACAGGGGTGAACGGAGGCGTGCTGGTAGGACTGAACAGCTGGTGGAAGTGCCAAACTTGGAGCAAATGATTACGGAGAGAAGAAACGCCATACAGATTCGGCAGCGCTCCATTTGGAGCAACAGACCTATGATCCAGACGATGACGGCGAGAAAGCCGCCAGCGACAAAGACTCCGTAGTGGGGCAAACCTTGGAATCTGATACACCGACTCCACCAGAGGTGACACCACAAACGGCTGACCACATAATTTAACATTATGGCTTAAATCCCCCAGGGACCACACAGCTGTTAGTAGCTTGCACATGTGGTCTGCGCTGCAATCTCTGGGGGGGTGCTGATCCGAATTGGGCGGCTCTCGTTTTCCTCAACTATCCCCTAGTGGTAACCTCCAACAGCAAAAGAATATGCATGAGGAGGGTTGCAGCCTCAGTAGCACACATAAGTAGATTTGTTATAAGGGGTCATAGGAGGCCATCTTGGCAAACAGTACTATTCCTTACTGAGGTTAACTGGGCATAAGGGCATAAATATTTTCATTCCCCAACATTCGCACAAGATGCAAGCTCACTTAACCATGTATGGGGTAGAGAGTTTGCCACAAGTTGGTATGCTAGTTTGTGCGGATCCCTGTCACATATCTGCTCCATTATGGTTGTGCAAGTAAGATTTAACAAGTTGTTCTGTCCAAACCTAATTACTAAACAATACTATCATAAAGATTCTGTCCTAATTTATGCTACTGATTATTCTTCATATTTGAGAGGGACACTGATCTGGGTGAGGGCGGGGACCCCATTTGTGTCTGAAGAAGTTAAAGCGAACAGTGATGGGAGATACGTCTTTATAAAAGCATGCCTTAATGGTTTTCTACTGGTGCTGGAAGTGGTGCACGCACCCAATGTAGAGCAAGCGCAGTTTTTCGGTCACTGTCGGAAGGTCTTAGCTAGATGGAGTGGCCTCCCATTGCTGATAGTGGGTGACTAGAACGCCGCCATGCACACATTAATGAACCATTCCTTTCCCCCACTACCAGGTACACAATCCCTGAACAACGCACTGGCACTGTGCGAATGGCTCCATCAGTGGTCCCTGGTAGATTTGTGGCGGATGCTTCATCCTAACACAAGATTATACTTTTAGTACTCAGCTCCATATGACATCCACTTGCGTCTTGATTGGATAGTGGGCTCTCCAGTGTTCCACTCCATGTTAGAACATACAGAAATCCTCGGCCGCAAGCACACTGATCACAGCCCTCTGTTGATGCGCCTGTCATGGGGAACACCTCGTCCACCGATACCTACATGGCGCCTCTAGCCAGCGTCCCTGGAGGATGCGTCATTTCGGCTGAATACTTTGAACTTAACGATGGGTCCACTGGCTACACATTCATATAATGGGGGGCTTTTGAGGTGTCCATTATGGGTAAATTCCTGGGTATCAACTGGAACATTCGCAAGCACCTAGAGGGGGCTGTGGCGAGGATGGAAGCAGAGCTGATGCATGTAAAAGCGAATTCGGCCACAACCGAGGGAATAGCGGCCCTGGTAGCAAAACAAATGGAGTTGGTAGAGTTGCTGGAGTACTTGCAACTTGTCAACTATGCTGGGCATTCGGCTCGAGTACATGCACACTCTGATCGGACGGCCATCTACTAGCATATTAGCATGACTTATTCGACAAGATCGAATATAGAAACCTATAAGGGCCCTCTGCACCAATGGAAATACATGTAGATCTAATGCGCCATTACAAAGCCCTGTATGCATCCAGAAACGCATTTGACTCATGGCTTGCCTCTGTGCACTCCCAGATAACACTACCGGCACTGGACCAGGCACACATTTTAGAGCTAAACCAACCTATCACCCCTACAGAGATGGGAGCGGCGATATTAGCATCAGCTACTGTCAAAACACCAGGTACAGACGACCTTCCTTCGGATTATTATAAAACGTATGCAACTATAGTGACACTGCGCCTCCACCAAGTGTACAACAGGTCGCTTGACACGCCCCCCCCCCCCCCCCCCCCCCCTTAGGGTAAGTCCTGCCTCTACCCCTTTAGCCAAGAGCATCCTGATCCTGTGCTCCGGTGCAATGACGTGTTTATACCCTGGCAGCCTGACACGTTCTGATATTTTGGGATTCTCATTTACCATAAGAAGGAGAATCTGCTGGAGGGCAATTTGGGCAGAGCAATCAATGCACTGCGCTCACAAATGTCCTTCTGGCACACGCTTCCGTTGACGGTTTCTGGTCTATTTGCATTAGTAAAAATGGATTTGCTCCCTAGACTGTTGTATCATTTCACAAACCTATCCGTCTACGTGGCCCCAGCCCATTTCCGGAAATTTGGAACTGTATTGCAGAATGTATATGGAATGGTGGCCGGTGCCATGTCGCCCCACGCAAATCTTTATGTCCCATTAAATGGCGGCGGCCTAGCGGTCCGCAACATGGAACAATACTACCTGGCATCGCAGCTTCAGTGGGTGGCGAAGTGGTTGGCAGGCTGCAACTGCCTGACACTGCCAAAGATAACCCTCCTTGATCTGTGGGGGACATACTCGGAGTATTTTACCCGTGTGCCAGAGGCCGACCACGGGGCAATTATTACTTCAGGTTGCACATATTGTAGAAGCCTATATATGACACATGCAATAACTCCTTTTGCACCGGCTCTGCCACTACAGGGCAAACCTTGTAGAGACGGTTCAGTATCTGCTGTGGAACTGGCGGCTTGGCTAGGTGCAGGGTGCAAATGCTGGGAGGCGTTTATCAAGACGGTGAACTTATCCCATTTGTGGAATAGGCGGAGTCACACGAATTACCAACTGGACAGTTCTTGCAATATTACACACTGCTAGCAAAACTCCGGGACAAATAAGAAGACCTGAGTATAGAGCAGCTCAACCACCTCACTGTGCAATACCTACATGTTATGGGCAGGGGCAGACACCATATCAGATGGTTCTCGGAATCGCTTAGACTCCACATGGCGGTCCCAATGACGCCCGTCAGTCAGAAATGGGAAGCAGATAGGGGGCGGCTGTTCACAGACAAGGAGTGGTCAGCCATACATATATTCAGCGTAACTCATACTTTAGACTTCTGCAACACTACATAATCCAGAGGGCCTATCTCACCCCGGAAAACTCAACATACTCTACGGGTGGACAGATGGGGCATGCCCCAGGTGCAATCACATGGGGACTGACATATTGCACATGCTGTGGGCCTGCATCTCATTACACACTTTTTGGAACCGTGTTTGCGACATCCTGGCGGCGTCCACGGATCGCTGACTGAAGCATACTTGGGAAGAATGTATACTGCATCTCTAATCTAGAGGCAAAAACCTGAGAGCAACCTCCTGCTTCCTGGATTTAGGCATGTTAACTGCAAAGTAACTTATAACCAAGAACTGGAATAGACCAGAGCCTAAGACAGTATCAGCATTGACACAATTGTTTTTTTAGAATGGGCTAGAGTAGAGGGGAAAACGCTCTCAGTAGAGGATTATCGAGATATTGGCAGAGTCCCCATAGCGACACAGTGGGACGTCATGCTGCAGGGATTGCATGCGTCATTGGAAGATGGTACCGGGAGCATGGCCACTGCCTCCTATGGAGCCAGCATATCGGAGGGGAGATCGCAGCCAGTGACTCCTGAGGTTCAGCAGACCTGGGGGCTAACCTTCCCCCCCCCGTATGCCTGTACTTTAGGGCCCTGGGCCTCGAGAGATGTTGTAGAGGGGACACTGGTGGTGTCGGCTCGGCTGCAACGGTTCATATTAACGCAAGTGCAGCGCCCAATTACAAATCAAAATAACACATTAGCAGCGCATACTCCACTTAATGTAAACGTATTGCATTCCATGTCACGCAAACCCAAACTAATTGGAAAAGCCTGACAACAGTGTACTATAGCTGCAATGTCGTGCACAACTTCTGCACCGTTATTATAGTATTGTGTAAAACAAAGGGGGAACAGCAAATTATAGACACTCTATAACATCAGGTGAAAAGAAATTGTACTAATACGCTCAGACGTTCTTGTTAAGCATGTTGAAATCTGTTACACATTTGTCTATTTTTTGGTCACAGTAACCACAAAGGCCATAGGATTCTGGTTAATGCCATCGATAACCTTGATAAAATAGTGCATTATATGGACAAACGAGTGGATGAGAAAGCACAACAGTTGCAAATGTTTATATGGAGCCTAGGCTGATGCACTCCCAGAAAAGTATGCACATACTACATATGTAACATGAATGCTGCTGTAACTTAATTAAAAACGTAATAAACAGATGGTTAAAAAAACAAAAAAAGTAGGAGCTTACGAGTAAATTGAACTATGCCACTTGGGGAAACGCCAATTAAACATTCAACATTTTAAGTGCCTGAGCACATGCACAGAGTCCTTTTTAGCAAGGCTCAGGTCATTTCCGAACCATTACACCCGTATCTAGTAGTCAAAATTGGATCAAAAAGTGGGGATAAACCTGCAAAATGTTTGTTTCCCTATAAACTGAACAAGCAAAGTGACTCTCTCCTCATTCCAGAGTCAAAGCCATTCTTTGCAAAGATGTGGAGTGATTTGCAGGAGGCAACCTAGGAATCCAACACATCATTTCCAGAAAACCAAAAATTCAGTCCGTTTGCTCCATTCGGAACAAACCAAATCCTCCAAGGATCCAACACAAACAAGAACTCCTCTAAGATAGCGAGCACTTCGATCTTCAACTGGGCGCAAGAACGCCAAGGCCAACTCCTTCCTGGGCAAGGAGCCGAAACCAAACCCAAGCGAGGAGGAACGGGGGAGGGCACTAAATATGCCGCGTCCCGTCTCCTACTCCCAACGCAGCTGCGCAGGAAAAGGCAAAGTCAGCACTACCCTTGCGGGGGAGAAAGGAAAAGGAAAAACGGCCCACACTCTCGAAGCAGACCAACAAGGAGAATATGGCACACCAGCACCGCACAAACAGGAGCACCACAGACACAAGGATACGGTAAGGGCTTTCGGACCGTAACAGCTAACGTTTTCCCGCCTCTCCCAGTCACTCCACTAGTGGTTCAGAAGCTCAGGCAAACATCACTCACACTAATCCTAGTAGCTCCCACTTGGGCTCACCAACCTTGGTTCACTACCCTCTTAGAACTATCAGTAGTTCCTCATCAAATACTACATCTCACATCTAGTCTCCTCACGCAGAGCTATGGAGAAATTAGAGATACAAATCCCAAACCTTTCAATCTTGCAATCTGGCACCTTTAGTCATAGCGGGGGGGGGGGGGGGGTGGCGCAACGCCCTGGCTCGAACCCCGGCTCTATCTCTCGCCTCTGGCCTTACACTGAAAAGGCCTCAACAGAAATCGGAGCGCCTGCCCGGATCCCCCTGTCCCGCCTGGCATCAAAATGGCGGACATTTATAGTCAACCAGACTCTGGGCCAGCCTGAAGTGAGCGTGGGTGGGGGGGGCAACGCCCTGGCACAAACCCGGGCTCTGTCTCCCGCCTTCTGGCCTCCCACTGAAAAGGCCACAACCGAAACCGGAGCCCCTGGCTGGATCCCCATTTCCCGCCTGGCCTCCAAATGGCGGAATCTTACAGACAACTAGACGTGACACTCAGAGCTGGATGCTCACGAGGGGCACTCTGAACAAAGCACAGGGGAGCATTGCCTGGCAACAAGACCCCAGACGGTCTCCTGCCCAGGACATCTCTCCAAGATACATGGCAGTCCGTGAGCACCCTATTCAAACCCCCCGGTCCGCCTGATCTCAAAATGGCAGCCAATTGAGACCACTCCCCATGAAACTCTAGACGACAAAAACTCGGTGGGCACCCTGAAGCCTACGCAAGGGAGCAACGGCTGCTAAACTGAAGGAGGTGCAGGTGAGTCACTCCCTGAAATAAAAGCGGGTGACAACCTCTTGCCCCTGGGTCCCTCTACTTGATTCTTTATGAGTAAACCGGACCTCCTCTCTTCACCAAGGCTCTCTCCTCCAGTCTCGAATTGGTTACGTAAAGAGCATTTTTCACATTGACTACTCGCCGTCTGCGGAGAGACCGCAGCCCCTCTTCATAGCTACCACCTGACCCAGTTAACTCTCTCCCCTCAGATCTTCTGCAGCTCCACTAACAAACCGCTGTCTGGGGGGGAAGCACACCTCGACCCCTATTCATACTGTTCATCACCTTTAACCCACTCCCCTGCAGCCTCTAGTAGACCTAAGATCCCTCATTCCCTATTTCCCCTTGGTCTCCTAGATCGCATCTCACCTGCAGACTCTAACCAGACCCAAGATCCCCCTTTCCCCCTGATCTCCTAGATCGTGTCTCACCTGCAGACCCTAAGCGGACCCAAAGCTCCCCCTTTGCCAATCTCCCCTTGTTCTCCTAGATTACGTCTCAATTCCCTCCAACTCACTACAGTTAGAGAAAGATTGGTCTCCCTTAAACCCGCCGGGAAGCACTCCCGCCTCGTCCACTAGGTTAGTAGAAGAACCCACATAAATTTATCATCCTCACTGACACCCAACCATAATGCCTTCACTCACGACAATCCCCCCTAACCCCCTCTCCTCACCCTACATTACGCGACATGGTCCAAACTCCTTCTCGATGTCCCTCCCCTCCAACCTCGCACCTAAATCTAAAAAAGCCCTCAAACACAAACTGATCAGGCAATTCCCAGAATCCCTCTTCGCCGACATTTATCACTCTGCCGTGAAAGGTCAAGTGAAAATGGACCTCATCTTTCATACAGCTAGACCCGGCTTTTGGATCTCTACCTTGAGAGCAAAACGCCAAATCACGAAAACCACCAACACGACCCACAGCTGTAAACTCTCATTCTACCCCCCTAATCCCCTGCCACGCCATGGGACCACCTCATTGACCATCTACTCCAATGGCACCGTCTTGATCCAAGCCAACAACGACAATCTTAAGGCCTTTGATCTCTGTGAGAAGTTGGCCTGATATGCAGTGCTCACTATTCTAGTGATCACTATGTATCAGTCCAAACAACCCTTATTGATGATTGGTTGTAAGTCAACCTTATAGACCAGCTATCCTAGTAGCATGGATACGAGCAGTCTAAGGCTAAGACTCTAGAGGGCGTGTTAAGCCAGCTGTTTTACCATCACATTACCCCTTGAACACCAAGTGAAAGGACACCACACAAGTTGTTATCAAAAATAAAGTATATTTATTTATAACAGGACTACCCTGGCTCTTTATGAGACAGGGAGCTAAGCACACAACAAAACTCTTAAAGAATTACTGAAAGTCGCACAATTTACACAAATGCCCGAGGGGCACGAAAAACCATATACACAAGAAGTGGAATGCGAAGTTACTAGCAGGTAAGTAATACTTTTCTAGACTGTAGAAACGCTAGGCCTACAATGCTGAACCCTTGGATTAGAAGCAGGAGGCCTAGGGACGCCGTGTGCAGAGTGGGAACTCTCACGCGTAATGCGGGAACAAGTCTATGGATACTAGCAATTGCAAAGTTACTGTTCTCGGGCGAACCCGACTAGGTGGGTCGAAAACAAGAGTGGATCCGAACACTTAGGGTGTTGGACTATGCTGGAGCACCGGAGTACTCAGTTTCCCTAGCCCAAGGGCTGCGGCTGCATAGGGTTCAAGTTGCGTCGGAAACCCTTGTTGAAGAACCAGGAGCCTGAAGAAAGAAGTTGCTGGCAGGCGGCCAGTGAAGAAGTTCGTGGTGATCCAAGCCTGGATCAGGGAAGAGGAAGACCTGTAAGCAGAGGGGACCAAGTTCTGAATCACTAGCCAGTGATTTAGGTGGGCACCAGGATGGCACCGGACGAAGTCACCTCGACCAGGTGAGTGGGCGCTGCTGGGCTCTGCAGTCTCTCGGACCAGGAGGCTTTGTCGGCGACCAGGATGGAGGTGCGAGCTGTCCCACGAAGGTCTCTGCTGTCGACGTCGCTGGACCCAGGATTGGGGCAACAAGTCTTGGCAAATGCAAGCCCACGCGGTGGACTTAAAATGGAGTCTGGAGTGGACCAGGAGGGTCCAGGGTGCTCCTCTTTTGGAGGGGAGCAGGGGCTAGTCTGGAGCAACCAGACCAGCGGTGTTTGTCGTCGTGAAGCGTCGTGAGGGGGCCACTAGCCAACGGGCAAGTGACCTGGACAACGCGGTGAGCAGCAAAGAGCAGAAGGGCCCCACGCAGATCTCGTGGATGCAGGGGGGCTGAACTTCGGTGCTGGAGCTGCTCAGGGTCGGGGCTTCTCTTACCCCAAAGCACTCAGTCGAGGGTCACTCGGTGGTCGTGCTGGACAAGCGTCGTGCAGTCTTCAAAGATGGCCGGTCCCTCGAGGTCTCGTCACACCCACGGATCACAGCTGGGCTGATGATGCAGGTTGAGGTCAGAGGTGCCAGGGAAGCCGGTTCTCGTCGTGCTGGGCAGTCTTGATCCGGAGGAGAGACTTACAGCAGACCACGATGCTTGGTTGGTGCCTGCTGCTGCAGGGTGACTACTCCTTAGTCACAAGGGTGAAATCTTGAGAAGAGTCTTGAGTTCCTTTCGTGGAAAGTCGGTTCAGGATTCAAAGATGATCTAATTTGGAAGGGGGCCAATTCCTACCTTTATCCTGCAAAAAGGGGCTGGCACGCGACTAAGTCCTGCCCTATGGGTGGGACTAGGAGGGGGGTGGTTACACCCCTCTCCTTTGGCGGGCTTTCCCCAGATCAGGGGCTGGAGTGCCCCTGGAACTGGTTCAAGCCGGCCTATGCACAGTGAGCACCGGGGTGCCACATGCAGTCACCTTCCTCTAAAGCCCTGCCTACCTAGGATACACAAAATCCTGTCTAGGACGGTGCTGGCACCGCCCCTGGCAGGAAACCCTTTGTCCTTGCCTCCTGGGCTGGGAGGACTCCCAGCAGCAGGAGGGCAGACTTGTGTCTCGGTGGCAGCATCCATCTTGTGGAGCTGAGGCTATGTCTGACTTTAACCGGGGTTACAGGTTACCAACATGTCGTGTCCCTCTAGAAGGGTGGAATGCTAACCCCGTCGCCAGAATTGGCGAGGGGTTAGTATTCCCATTCGTATGACACCTTACTCGACATGTTTTGATAATGTTATACCAAAGTTAGCATATGACCGCGAGGTACATAATGCACTTAAGAGTATATGGTATAGCGTTATCATGGAACAGCTATTAGGACTTGGTTCCGCAAGCTGCAAACGGGCTCAGCTCATGCCAGAGCACCATTTCACATGATTCCATGCACTCTGCCTTCAGGATTGTTAAGGCCTGCCATAGGAGTGACTGATAGGACTATATGTGTCCATTTTAGGTTTAGATATAGGAATACTATATCTAAAGCAAAGGGTGTTTACACCACCTTGCCCCAGCTGTGAAGCAGCCAGTTGTGTCTGATTTAGTCAGTCAGCCCAGGGGTGGCATAATACATGCTGCAGCCCCTGGGAGACTTCTGGGTGCACCTCAGCCCTGGGCACAGGGACTTGGAGAGGGCCCAGTGCCAATTCAGTACCTGGGTACAATTTGGAGTAGAGAGAACAGCTAGGCTGTGGGTCTGATTAGCAGGTCCACAGCCAGGGAAAGTCGTAAACCAGTGAAGCAAAAAGCAAAAATCTGGGTGATCATAGGATTGCAGACCCTACTCTCCTACAATCTCCTCTTCCCCTCTTCCCCTCTCTTCACTCCAACCCCATCCTCGCATCCCCCCTCCCCTACGCCCCCTCCCAACCAGGCAACCTGCCCCCCTTGCCCAGCTCACCCCTGCATCCTCAGCCACCTATGCTCAACCCCAATCCTTCCCCTCTCCTTGCAGCTCCAGTTCGCCCCCCGCTTCCTCAGCCACCCATGCTCAACCCGAAACCCTACCCACTCCCTGCAGCTCCAAGGACTTGGCCACACTCCCTGGCATAGACCTTCCGTCAGATCTTCCCCCTAGGCTTAACATCCCCCTATCCGGCCCAGACGATCGCATTACTTCCCCTGTGGCTCCCAACCACCAGCCTCGACCCTGCTCCAAGTCTTAAAGACCACCACACTCTGATCCCCCTCACCATACTAAGCCTAACATCCCCCTACCTGCTCCAGACGAGCGCTATACATCCTCCGCGGCTCCCAACCCCCAGTCTCGACCCTTCTCCAAGTCTAAAAGACCACCACACCCTGATCCCCCTCACCATACGACCTACTCTAGTATCCTATCCAGTAACGTAATAAACTCCAAAAGACAACACATCTCCAGCAACGCACCAACAGGCCGCAGTGACCTCATCCAGAAGCAACCCCCCCCCACTCAAGATGAGACGGACTGCCGTCTTGTCCGTATCGAAAATCAAGTCGCCTTTATAATACAAGGACTGAATCTCATCCTATCCAACCTCTTGACGCTTCACAACCCCCCTAAACTCCCACCCCTCTCACACTATTCTTCATCCCACACGCCCTAGGCATACAAAGCCCCGTCCCCAAGCCAGGTACCCCGTCCCTCCTCGCACCATGCCACAAGACCAAGCAGAACTGCAGAAGCCATGTCCCCGGAGGAAGCGCTCGAGCTGGCCTCATCATACACCTCCCCTTACGGCGAGCAATCCACAATCCAGGTAATCACCGGCTTCAGAAGCGATCAAACACTCCCGAAATCCCCTAGACCACCAGCCTTCCTCATCAACATCCCTATTAAACCTAAAGTAGAAAGATCCAAAACTAACTGCATGCTTATTAACTGCAGATCCGCATCGAAGCATGCCACAGAGCTGGCAGAAACCATACTCAATCATGACATAGACATAGCCCTTATCACCGAAACCTGGCTAAACAACTGTTAACCTCCCACTCTGGATATGCTCGTACCCCCCAGCTTCTCTATCATCAACAAGGATAGGAAGGACCAAATAGGCGGTGGCATGGCAATTATCCACAACAACAACATATCGACTTCTGAAATAGTCAATTAACCACAACTCCTTTGAATGCCTAACCACCAACATCAGTACCGCCAACAACACTGTACTCCATTGTAACCTCCTGTACTATCCACCAGGCAACACCACCTCGTTCACGTCAGACCTGATAGCCCACTGCTCCGTCCGAAGCACTAACAACATAATTTTAGTCGACCGCAATCTCCACTGGAATGATGAGAATAGTGTTCCAGTATGTAGGAGAGTAGGGTCTGCAATCCTATGATCACCCAGATTTTTGCTTTTTGCTGCACTGGTTTACGACTTTCCCTGGCTGTGGGCCTGCTAATCAGACCCACAGCCTAGCTGTTCTCTCTATCCAAATTGTACTCAAGTACTGAATTGGCACTGGGCCCTCTCCAAGTCCCTGTACCCAGGGCTGAGGTGTGCCCAGAAGTCTCCCAGGGGCTGAAGCATGTATTATGCCACCCCTGGGCTGGCTAACTAAACTGACACAACTGGCTGCTTGACAGCTGGGGCAAGGTGGTGTAATCACCCTTTGCTGTAGATATAGTATACCTATATCTAACCCTAAAATGGACACACAGATCTCCTATCAGTCACTCCTATGGCAGGCCTTAACAATCCTGAAGGCAGAGTGCTTGGAATCGTGTGAGATGGTGCTCTGGCATGAGCTGAGCCTGTCTGCGGCTTTCGGGATCCATCCCTTAGCCGTTTCCATGATATCGCATACCATAGCATTATAATCCTCGCGGTTATATGCCAACTCTGGTATCGCTTTATCAAAACATGTCGAGTAAGGTGTCATACGAATTGGAATACTAACCCCTCGCTAATTCTGGCGACGGGGTTAGCATTCCACCCTTCTAGAGGGACACGACATGTATGTAACCCCTAACCCCGGTTAAAGTCAAACACAGCCTCAGCTCCACAAAATGGATGCTGCCACCGAGACACAAGTCTGCCCTCCTGCTGCTGGGAGTCCTCCCAGAGCAGGAGATAAGGACAAAGGGTTTCCTGCCAGGGGCGGTGCCAGCACCGTCCCAGACAGGATTTTGTGTATTGTAGGTAGGCAGGGCTTCAGAGGAAGGTGACTGCACGTGGCACCCCGGTGCTCACTGTGCATAGGCTGGCTTGAACCAGTTCCAGGGTCACTCCAGACCCTGTGCTGGGGAAAAGCCCGCCAAGGAAGTGGGTGTAACCACCCCCCTCCTGGTCCCACCCCTAGGGCAGGACTTAGTCGCGTGCCAGCCCCTTTTTCCCAGATAAAGGTAGAGACTGGCCCCCTTCCAAATTAGATCATCTTTGGAATCAAGATACCACTTTCCACGAAAGGACTTCACGATTTCTTCCTCAAGATTCTCCCTTGTGGCTAAGGAGTAGTCACCCTGCATCCGCAGGCACCATCCAAGAACACTGCGGTCTGCTGCACGTCCTTCCTCCGGAATCCGACTGCCCAGCTCGACGAGACCCGGCTTCCCTGGCACCTCTGACCTCTACCCACCTCTACAGCACAGCTGAGAACCGTGGGTGCGACGAGACCTCGAGGGACCGGCCATCGCCAAGACTGCACGACTTCTGCACAGCAAGCCCACCGAGTAAATTCCTGGTGAGTGCTTTGGGGTCCGAGAAGCCCCCACCCTGAGCAGCTCCAGCACCGAAGAGCAGCCCCCCAGCATCTCCACGATCGGCGTGGGGCCCTTCTGCTTTTTGCTGCTCACCGCGTTGTTTGGCTACTAGCCCGCTGGCTTGTGGCCTTCTGAACGACGCCCGACGACAACACTGCTGCTAGTCTGGTTGCTCCAGACTGGCCCTTGCTTCCCTCCATCGGAGAAGTACCCTGGACCCTCCTGGTCCGGCTAAGACGCCATTTTAGGTCCACCGCGTGGGCCTTGCATTTGCCAAGACTTGTTGCCCAATCCTGGGTCCAGCGACGTCGACAGCAAGAACCTTCGAGGGACAGCTCGCACCTCCATCCTGGTCGCCGACAACGCCTCCTGGTCCGAGAGACTGCAGAGCCCAGCAGCTCCCACTCACCTGACTGCGGTGACTTCGCCCGGTGCCATCCTGGTGCCCACTTAATCACTGGCTAGTGATTCAAGAACTTGGTCCCCTCTGCTTTCAGGTTTTCTTCTTCCCTGATCCAGGCTTGGATCCATCGAACTTTTCTTCACTGGTCGCCTGCCAGCAACTTCCTTCTTCCAGGCTCCTGGTCCGGCACGAGGATTCCCGACGTCTTTTCAGACCTATGCAGCTGCAGCCCCTGGGCTAGGTAACTTCGGCATTTCGGTGCCCCAGCATAGCCTCACTATCCAAGGGTCAGGATCCACTGTCGTTTTCTTCCTACCAGGTCGGGTTCGCCCGTAAACACTAACTTTGTGAATTCTAGCTTCCATAGACTTTGTCCCGCATCCCGCGTGAGAGTGCACACTCTGCACCCGAGTTCCCTAGGCCTCCTGCTAGTAATCTAAAGGTTCAGTAGTCCAGTCCTAGCGATCCCAAAGCCTCTGAGAATCGTTACTTACCTGCTAGTAATTCGCATTCCACTTTTAGAGTATATGGTTTTTCGTGCCCCTCGGGCATTTGTGTATAACGTGCTAACTTAAGTATTTTCATAAGAGTTTTGTTGTGTGCTTAGCACCCTGTCCTCATAAAGAGTACAGGGTTGTTGTGATTCTAATAAATACATTGTTTATTTTCATAACACTTGTGTGGTGTCCTTTCACTGGGTGTTCAAGGGGTAATGTGATGGTAAAACAGCTGGCTTAACACGCCCTCTAGAGTCTTAGCCTTAGACTGCTCGTATCCATGCTACTAGGATAGCTGGTCTATAAGGTTGACTTACAACCAATCATCAATAAGGGTTGTTTGGACTGATATATAGTGATCACTAGAATAGTGAGCACTGCACATCAGGCCAACTTCTCACACAGTACAAGCATTGAATGACCTATTACACTATAACAAGCTTACCCAGCACTGCTCAAAAGAAACCTTCAACAAAGGGGCAATCCTGGACGCCATCATCGCCCAACAGGACACAGTCACTATAGACCACATCCTTCCAGTCGACTGTTCGGATCATCACCTAATCCTATTCCACCTATTGCAACTGATCATGTGTCAGCCCTCCACCAGAGACCCTCCTACGTGGTCTAGGAACCTATCGTAGATCAACACTGCCGACTTAGAAGAAAAATATCCTCCCTCCTACCCATCTCCTGGACGACCTCTCTACTGCAGAACTCGGAGCACACTACAACACAACGATGTCCTCCATCTTAGACCAACTTGCCCCCGTGAAATTGAAAAAAACCAGGAACATCCCCTCAAGAACATGGTTCAACAAGGACATCAACAAGGAAAGAAGGCAACTCAGAACCTCAGAACTGCTCTGGAGAAAGAACCACTCCTCTAGCAACTGCAAAAAGCTTAAATCAGCAAGAAGAAAGTACAAAAATCAAATAAATAATGAAAAAAACAACCTTTTTCTGTATTGCGCTCTATAAGGCAAAAACCAGACCAAGAGAACTATTTGACATCATTAAAAAACAAACGTCCAAACCGTTGAATTCCCTTGTCCAGCCCTCTAAAGCCTTATGCAATAACTTCGCCAACTTTTTTAATGACAAAATCGACAAGATTGAACTTTCTCTTGACATCAACCCACATCCTCCAGGCAACAACCTCACAAAAATTGAAACCACCTCGAGCAGGCGACCCGCAATTACCTGGTCCGCCTTCGACCCTGTCACGGAAACTGAGATTCTCGAATTAATCGCCACATCCAAACCCTCATCCCACAACTTGGACCCTATACCACCATCCCAATTGGCCAAAGATCTGAAACTCTCCCTTTCCCCACTCTGGTGCGAAATCATCAACAGCTCTCTAAAACGGGCATCACACCCGACTGCCTCAAGGTCGGACAAGTAACACCTCTCTTGAAAAAACCAAGCCTAGACTCAAACAACCTGAATAACTTCAGACCGGTCTCCAATCTTCCCTTCTTGGCCAAAATTCTGGAAAAATGCGTTCTCCGGCAAGTGAACAAACATATCGACACTATCAATCTTCTAGACCAACATCAATCAGGTTTTAGAAAAGGTTGTAGCACCGAAACTGCAGTCCTTAACTTTGTGGATGACATCCGTCAGTTCCTTGACTCAGACCATTGCTGCTTACTCGCCCTCCTTGACCCGGTAGAGGAGTCTTCTCATCAAGGCTCTCAAAGAGAGAGTTGGTGCAGATGAACTGGTTTTGCAATGGTTCTCATCCTTGTTTCAGAATCGCTCCCAGAGAATCAAAATCAAATTCTTTACTTCTGACCTTCTCCCCGTGAACAGAGGCGTCCCCCAAGGTTCCGTCCTCCCCCCTCAATTGTTCAACATATACATGGTACCCCTCGCCGCCATTCTGAATAAAGCCAACATTCCCTTCCATCTATACGCAGATGACACCCAGATTAACCTGGAATCCTTCTCCCTCACTGACATTCTAAGACTCAATAATACTCTCAAAGAAGTCCAAGAGTGGTTATCATCGAACCACCTTAAAATCAATCAAGGTAAAACCGAGATCCTCCTCATCTCCAACAAGGAAGAAAACCTGCAAATGATGGAGTGGTTGAAAGCCATTGATACTCTCAACGCAAATCTCACTCTGACAAACTCTGTAAAATCACTGGGAATCATCCTGGACCCCAAACTATCCATGACTAATCACATCAAGAACTCTTCGAAGAGCGCTTTCTTTAATCTAAAGCTACTCAACAAAATCAAGCCCTACATTCCACCTACGGATCTCAAACAAGCCGCCCAATCTCTGGTGTTATCCAGACTGGACTAGGGGAACGCGATCGTCACTGGTACGCCTCTCTCCCACCTAGCACCTCTAAAAACCAGCCCCAATGCAGCGGCCAGAATGGTCTCAGGAGTAAAACAATTTGACCACATCTCTCCCGCACTCAGAGATCTAAAATGTCTCCCAGTGGAAATGCGGGCCAGCTTCAGAACGGCCTGCCTGACTCGCAAAGCCTTGCACACAGGGAAACCAGAATACCTAGCCTCGAAACTCAAGAAAGCCGGCCAATCTAGAATTCTCAAAAGCTCAAACTCCCTCCTTCTCATCCCCCTGAATAAACACAAACAGAAAATGGCAAACCGCTCCTTTGCAGGGAATGCTCCAAAAATCTGGAACGCCATCCCTGTGGACATCAGAACTGTTCCCTCCTTCCGAAAGTTTAAAAGCCGCCTAAAAGACCTCTACCGTGCCTTCCCAAACCCAATTACGTAATTCTCAAGCTCTAATCATGTCAACCTTCAGACCGCACGCACATGCAACCAACCTCATCCCCTATATCCTCCCCATCTCATGGGGTCTACACCGCTAGGGGAATCTTGCAGGTTAATACTTTGCCGAGTCAGCAAGAACTCTCCCTGACCGTTCTACCTCGACGAGGACCTCCGATCCCCTGAACCCTATCCCTCAGCGTCACACCTCAGCCCACATCACCTGTGGACCATCTGAACGCTTATCTTTGTGTGTTTTTTTACTCGTTGACTCTGTATTTGACTTATACATATCCTGTTGTGAAGCGCTCTGATGCCCTCGGGTCTAGCCAGCGCTATAGAAAACTCCTAAAATTAAAAAAAAAATGTTTTTAAATCTAAATCTCCCACCAGACTGTATGAATATTATTAAAGAGGCTAGAAGACCTACTACAAGATCTTGTTATGAAGCAAAATGGAGCGGTTTGTTATTTATTGTGATAACCACGTCAATCCACTAGATGCTTCATCTCAAAATATCATTTGTTTTCTACTACTTTTACAACGTTCAAATGTAGTGTATACGTCTATACGCTTACATCTCGCTGCAATAGCTGCTTAGCTTCAAAACAGACAGCACCTGTCCCTTTTCAGAGTGCCTCCTATTAAAAGCTTTCATGAAAGGACTCAAAAGAGTTATACCTCCAAGACTTCCACCGGCCCCTGCGGGGAATCTTAATATTGTCCTTATCAGGCTAATGGGTCCACCATTCGAGCCTTTACTTAAATGTGAACTACAGTTTCTCACTTGGAAACTAGCTTTCCTCATTGCTAGCACATCACTAGGAGAGTGAGTGAGCTTCCGGCATTAACCATAGAAGAACCATTTTTACAAGTACACCTAAACAGTCTCCAAGGAGGAGGAGAGACTCCACCGTCTTGACCCAAAAAGTGCCTTGTCTTTTTATCTTGATCGCACCAAAGACTTCCGGTTAGATGATCATTTATTCGTTGGCTATGTGGGTGCCAAGAAAGGTCGGGCTGTTAAAAAGCAGACTATCTCCGAATGGGTTGTGTAAGGAAGTGGCTCTGTATATACTACACCAAAGTAAGCTACAGTGTGCACAGAGTCCACAGTCCCCAGAGGTGTGGCAGAGGCTAAAGTTAGATATAACCTTAGTCTCTAAAGTGGTAGCTTGGTCTAGCAGTAAGGCAATATCAGAGGACAGTGTAAAGCATTTGTTGTACAAACTCAGTCAGCAAATGGTCTCACACATTCAAGAACTGAACTCTAGGCCAATTGTTTTGTATATAAAAATATATTGTTGTTTTATTTTAGAACCACAAGTAAATATAAAGATATGTGCTCGAAATGAGATGTTGCAATTGAATACTTTCAATGAGCAATAGACTTTTAGATGCAATAGAAACAGTTGTTGCAATATGCAACATAAACTTAACACAATAATAACATTGAGCTCAATAAGAATGTTAAGTAAAATGCTATATCAATTACTTTGCATTTGTTTTTCTTACTCAGGGCTGGATTCAGCCCTGGTGCATATCCTGTAAACAGTTGAAAGAAATCGTTTTTGTTACACAGGCGAATTTTAAGGAATATTTGTATGTTTCAAAAATCGACAGAAGAATTTCTGGCAAAAACCAGGCAATGTTATCCTATGGGGGAAAATCATGTTATCAGATGATCACAGTTGTAATGAATTTTTATGGTCAGTGCTGGGCACAAAGATCCAGCACTGGGATCTCTCCTGGTAACAGGTGAGTATTTTCGTTGATAAGATGATTTTTAGTGAATATTTCAACGTTTCAAAACTCGACACTTAGAAGAATTTCCAAGTGAAAACCGGCCTATGTTACCCTATGGAGAAAATGTGAGATATCGGCTTTCAGGTAAGTACTCGACTGGCAGAGTTAAGGTTCTGGGGCAAGACTCAGGGGTCTCCCAGGTTCAGGTAGGTACAGTTGTTACAACCTCAGCGGCACAGGGGCAGCCGGGTGCAGAGTGAGTAGGCCCAATGTTAGCCTATGGCTGGCAGGGGGCCTTTTGTTGGTGGCTGCTAGCAGGCAAGCCACGCGGCAGTGGGAGCTGAGCTCCTGGTCACTTACACAGGGCAAGTGGGGAAGTAGAATAGAACAGATGCTTGTTAGGATATCCCCAAGATTCCCATCACTTTCTAGTGTGAGTTATATAAATATGCTATTGCAATTCTAGTGTACTGCACATGTTATATCTTTATTAGAAGATTTCACTGTATAAGAGATGATTTTGCTATAACGTATTTGTATTTTCTTCCCCAGCTTCTGAATGTTGAGAGATTTAATTTATATGCAGCTTCTCTTCGTGCATGCTTCTTTCTCTTTGAAAGTATGAGACATCATCTGAAGTTTCAGCTGGAGGTGAGCTTTTATAGTAATCTTCATTTGCATTTTTGAATGTCATTGGATAGTAGTGCTTAGCTTTGTGTATCTTTCTGATGGATATTTGATTGAACAATTAAAAAGACTGGGTTTGTTTTTGTATTAGCATTGTCCAAAAAAAGACTGGTAACACATTGAATAGTATCGGATATTAATACAAGGATGTATCATGCAGTTTACTTTGTAGTTATCCTTTTGTGTTTCTACTTATATTTCCAATTGATATGTAGTCCAAGGAAGTGAAGTGCATATCATACAGCTCTTATCTACTGAAAGATATATGAGGAAATTACCAAAATGATATGCACTAATATCTTTGTTGATTTTGTATTTTGAATAACTCTTCAAATATTGCATATGTGAAAGAAACACTTAGATTCCTTACCTTAGAATTACCACCAGGCATAACACTGGATCCAGAACGTTTTTGTCAGCAGTACTCCGGCGTGTTGGTAGGTGGCGTCGTGCGACTATGCGTCCATCGCTGGTGTCGTGGTCGCCGAGATGACGTCACGGGTACTACTTAGATGGCGCCCACGCCCGCTGATGTCAGTTCTGTCCTTTCTTTTTCCGCGCCATCAAGCGCAGACCCTGGAAGAGCAGGAACCTCAAGTCAATTTTTGACTGACTTTTTGTCTCAATTCTTTCATCGGGTCTTCTATTCTTAAGGTGCAGTTAGAATGCCCGGTTTTAAGTCCTGTGAGGACTCACCATATAATATCGGTGACAGACCCACACCGATTGTGTCTTTTCTGACTGGGGCGCGACCACGACCCCAAGTCGTGCCCCGTCTGCCAGGCCATGGCGCCGAAAACTTTGCGGTAGTGGTCCCGAAAGTTGCTGGAAACCCGGCAGTTGGCTCCGCGCCGTTCGAGGTTCCGTTCCCGTGGGAGGTTGAGGGACCGCGCTCTGAGTCATCACCATCGGTCTTCGGGATCAAAGTCTTCGCACTCTGGGTCAGGTAAGGCGAAGCACAAGAAGTCGTAGAAACAACATCATTCTCTGACTTCCCCTCGCCGGTCATGCGTTGTGACTGAGGGTGCGGGTATTGCCTCCCCTGCGGCTCCGGCGGAGCCTATGCAGCCACCGCCGACCTACCTGCCCTTTCTGGGTTCGTCGGCGACTCCGGCCCAGATACCGGAATTCCTGTCGACCATGGCTCGCCTCTTTGGGCTGCCTGGTCCCGCCGGTGCGCCTTCGGGCCCCGAGGGGGGGTCCTTGCCTTTCACCGACTGTGGCTCCAGCCCTGGTGTCGCCATCAGCCCCGGCGCCACGAGACCCCCTTGGATCCATGCCTGGATCCCTGTCGACACCGGTTGACCTTGTAACACTTCCACCGACGTCGACCCCACCGGCACCACTTCCAATGTCGCCCGCTCCTCGGGACGACGTCGGCCCTGGTTTCAGCCCTGTACTGGACACGGAGTCGGCCCGGCGTCGCTCGATGCCGTTATTGACGAAACAAAAGGATTTCTATCCCCATGTCCCTACTCCTTACTTTCGACCTGTACACCAGCCTTAGGAGGAAGGGGAAGACTGGGAGGGGTCTGAGGACCCTCTCGCAGCTGCTTGCGAGTCTGAACAGGACTGGGCAGAGGAGTTGGGGGAATACAAGTTGTCTGGATACCTCACCAGACCTTGCCATGCTGTCTCCTCCTACCGTGGGTACGGAGGAGGATGCTAGTTATGCTGTGGTGTTGTGTACGGCAGCAGAGGCCCTACACCTCGTGCTCCCTACTGTGGCTGTCAGGACTAACCTCCTGACGGAAGTGCTTCAACCAGCAGCTACTTCTGCGGAGCCGCTGCTTCCTTTAAACAAAGCACTTTTTGATGTTCTTTTGGGCACTTGGTCCAGGCCCACCATAGGGGCTCCTGTGGCTAGGAACGTGGCCCATCGCCTGGCTCCGGGTGACCCCATTTTCCTCTCCCAACACCCTACCGCTGAGAGCTTGGTTGTCCAAGCCTCTGCTTCCCCGACTGCTTTCCCTTCCGCACCCCCGGATTAGGAATCCAAGAAACTGGATCAGTTCGGACAGATGATTCTTTCTTCTGCCAGTTCTGAGCTGCGGTCTGTGAACACTGCATGCCTATTGGACCGTTATTCCGACTCTCTGTGGTATACGGTGGCACAAGTGCTGCCTCAGTGTCCGGAGGAGGCCCGGACAGCTCTCTCCCAGGCTGTTGCAGTGGGGAGAGACGCAGCTATGTTCATGATACGTTGTGGCCTAGACACCACCAACTCACTGGGCAGATCGATGGCAACGACGGTGGTGGTTCGACGCCACGCCTGGTTGAGGACCATTGGATTCTCTGGGGATGTCCAAAACACACTTATGGACATGCCCTTTGAAGACCACACATTGGAGCGGTTTAAGGACTCACGGGCTATATCCAAGTCCTTGCGGCACTCCGCAGCCCGACCTCCTCCGCAGGCTGCTTTTCGCTCCTTTCGTGGCAAAGGAAAGGGCACCATGCAGTGTTCGCAACAGAGCCACAAGCCTGGCAGCAACCACCCCAACACGACTGCAGACGCGGTTTTCGCCGTGGCGGACCAAGGGGCCAGCGGGCGGGTCAGTCCACCTACACCCCGGCCACCACTGCCTCTAAAGCTTCCTAGTCCCCGCCAAGGATGCCCCCTTTCCCCGATTCTCTTCGTGATCGCCATTGAGCCCCTAGCCGCGAAACTTCATCAGAGACATAACCATTGTGCTCTCATTTACCCCAACAGACAACTGCTAGTCTCGCTTTATGCGGACGATATGACGCTGTACATTAAAAAACCCCGGGACAACTTAAATCCAGTGTTACATGAAATTACTAAGTTTGGCGGGTGCAAATAAACTGGGCTAAATCTGCAATATTCCCGCTGACTGACAACACTCACTCCCACCAGCTCGACTTCCCCCTGCTATGGGAGACGGACGACTTAAAATATCTGGGAGTTCGAATTACTAGACAAAAGGATACCATGATGAGGGCTAACTACGGTACGGCGATTGATAAGAAAACAGACAACATTACTAGGTGGCTGCGTCTCCCACTCTCAATGGCGGGACGTGTTGCTCTTATCAAAATGGTGATGCTACCCAAACTATTGTACCTCTTTGTCAATATACCATATGACCCAGGTCGGTTCTTCTTCAGCTCACTTAAGACACAACTGACAAGACTGATTTGGGGGGGAAAGCAGGCACGGATTAGCCTTGACACACTCATGCTGCCATTTCACCAGGGGGGATTTGAGGTCCCCAACTTCGAAAGATACGATCATTGCACCCAGGCACACTTCGCTGTCTACTGGTTCCAGCCGCCACCGTACATGGCTCACCTGACCGTTGAGGACGGACATATGGCCCCACTGGTCAAGACTGGGTACATATATACACATACAGGGCACAGGGAAGCAGATCCGCCGCACTCCTCCGGGTCGAAGTCGTCGTCAGGTAAGAGGCACAAGAAGTCCAAGCGGCGCAAGGCCTCTTTCAGCGATGGGGAGAGCCTTGGTTAGATCTATTCGCCACCGAAGAGAACGCGTAATGTCATCAGTTCTGCGCGTTGGAATTTCCAAGGCGGCACTCGCTCGGAGACGCTTTTCGTCGCGAGTGGAGTTGCGGTCTGTTGTACGCCTTTCCGCCTATACCACTTCTGCCCAGAGTGCTGAAGAAGATCAAGCGCGACCGGGCCCAAGTCATCCTTGTGGCTCCGGACTGGGCGAGAAGGTACTGGTATCCAGAGCTACTCAGTCTGTCGGTCGATCCCCCGGTTCGTCTGCCTCTTCAGGAGGACCTTCTGTCGCAGCAGCAGGGGACGGTCCTCCACCCGAACCTGTCCAGTCTCCACCTCCATGCTTGGAGATTGAGCGGCGACAGTTGAGGCCATTTGACTTGCCTCCTGAAGTTTGTAACATCATTCTGGCAGCCAGGCGTCCCTCCACAAAGTCGGTATACGTCTGGAACAGATTTGTGGCATGGTGCTCAGCAAAGGCTGTGGATCCTCTCAATGCCCCTCTTTCTGAGGTTCTTCTCTTCCTTCTTTCTCTTGCCCAGCAGGGCTCTGCTCTGGGCACTCTCAAGGGCTACCTTTCTGCCCTTTCAGCCTTTCTCAGGCTGCCTGATCAACCTTCTTTATTCAAGTCCCCTATTGTAAATAGATTTCTTAAGGGCATCACACACACGTTTCCTCCTGTTCCGTTTGTGATGCCTCAGTGGGACTTGAACCTGGTTCTTACGTTTCTGATGTGCGCTCCCTTTAAACCACTTCACAACTGTCCTCTTCGCCTTCTGACTTTGAAGACTGCTTTCCTGGTTGCCATCACCTCTGCCAGGAGAGTGAGTGAGCTCCAGGCCCTTTCTTGTACTCCGCCTTTCCTTTCTGTCCATCCGGACAAAGTGGTGCTGCGTACCAAACCACCTTTCCTGTCCAAGGTTGTCACGGCCTTCCACATCGGGCAGTCTATCACCTTGCCAACCTTCTTCCCGCCACCGCATCCCTCTAAAGAGGAAGAGCGGCTCCACCGTCTGGACCCAAAACGTGCGCTCTCATTTTACTTGGATCGCACACGCCAGTTCCGGGTGGATGACCAACTCTTTGTTGGTTACGTGGGCGCTAAGAAGGGGAAAGCGGTGCACAAGAGGACCATCTCCCGGTGGACCATCTTGTGTATCCAGGCATGCTACTCCTTGGCTAGAAAGGAGCCCCCTTTTGGATTACGGGCTCATTCCACCCGAGCCACGGCGACTACAACTGTCCTGGGCCGGGGAGTGCCCTTACAAGACATCTGTCAGGCAGCTACGTGGGCATCGCTGCACACGTTTGCAAGACACTACTGCCTGGACAGCCAAGTCTGGAGGGATGGCTTCTTTGGCCGTTCCGTCCTCCAGGACTTTCTGGTGTGATTATTGGTTCGCAGACCCACCGTCAGGGTTGGTATTGCTGGGGTATCTATTCTAAGGTAAGGAATCTAATACTAACGTGTCTCTTGCAGATGCACAAGTTACTACTTGTGCAACGATATATCTGTAAGAGACATTAGTTAGTATTAGATTCCTTACCGACCCACCCATCCTCCCCGTTCTGCGAACCAATATCTAGGGTTAGGGTTGTCCCCTTTAAGGGCTCTAGTTTCAATGGCACCAGTGTTGGTTTTTAACATGGCTCTGCGTTTCTGGCGCGGAAAAGCTGTGTCTAAGAACTGACCTCAGCACGCGGAGGCGCCGTCTAAGTACTCCGACGACGTCATCACGGCGCCCACGACACTGACGACGGACGCGGAGCCGCAGACGACGCCTACCGACGCGCAAGGGTACTGCTACGCAAAAGTTTCCGGATCCAGTCTGACGCCTGGGGATATTCTAAGGTAAGGAATCTAATACTAACTAATGTCTCTTACAGATATATTGTTGCACAAGTTACTACTTGTGTTTCAGGCCCATCAGATGCGGCAGGCTTTGCCATCACCTCCCCCACTGGTGCACCATCACATCGGACAGGTGGGTTTTAGAAATAGTCCGAAGGGGCTACTCCCTCCCCATCGACACTACCCCTCCATCCATGCCACCTCAATACCACCGCATGTCGGGGGATCGCTTGGTACTTCTTCAGCAGGAAGTTGTGGCCCTCTTGGCCAAGGGGGCCATTGAGCACGTTCCGAGGCCAGAAGTAGGTTGTGGTTGCTATTCCCACTACTTTCTGGTGCCTAAGAAGTACAAGGGCCGGCGTCCTATCTTAGATCTCCAGATCGTAAATCGCTTCCTTCTTAAAGTGAAGTTCAAGAGGCTCACTTTGGCTCAGGTCTTGTCTGCTCTCGACCCACAAAACTGGATGGTAGCGCTTGACTTGCAGGATGCTTACTTCCACATCCCAGTCCTGCGGGCCCACCGGCGTTACCTGCAGTTCACGGTAGGCCACGAGCATTTTCAGTTTACCGTGCTCCACTTTGACCTTACCAGGGCCCTTCGGGTGTTTACGAAAGTGATGGCGGTGGTCGCAGCTCATCTGCGCAAATCAAGGGTTTCATTCTTCCCCTATCTCGACGACTGGTTGTTGAAGGCAGACTCGCCCCAGACAGTCGTCTCCCACCTCCAGACTATGGCCGACCTCCTGCATGTGCTGGGGTTCTCCATCAATGTGCCGAAGTTACACCTGATTCCCTCTCAGAAGCTTCTCTTCATCGGAGCGGTTCTGGACACGGCGCAGTGTCGGGTATTTCATCCTGAACAGCGAGTCCGGGATATTCAAGCTCTGATTCCAATCTTTGAGCCCATATCCCGGGTTTTGGTCAGAGTGACCCTAAGGCTACTGGGCCTCATGGTCTCCTGCATCCTGCTGATCAATTATGCCAGACGGTATATGCGGGCTCTGCAGTGGGACCTGAAGTTCCAGTGGGCGCAGCATCACGGGAACCTGTCCAATCACATCCAGATTTCTGAGGGCATTGCACAACGGTTGCAATGGTGGGTCACAGACTGGCATTAGGTTGACAGCCCACCCTTCCAGTCTCACTGTATAGCCCTGCGTGGCTTACTGCGCTGACGTCAGATGTGGCTCCGAGCTCGACGCCCTGTCGACCTCTTTCCTCCCCGCATATTACAGTTGGATCGCTGTCGGATGGCGCCCAGGCCGAGTCCCCTCTGGAGGTCGTCGGTGTCGATATGACGGCGACTCGGCGTCGGTCGATGCCCCTGCCTGCGCCTACGCCTCAGCTCTTGCACGAGGTTGACGTTCCTCTGGACTCCACGGCCTGAGGTTGTTTCAGTGCCCCTTGGTGCCAGTGCGTAGCGTTCCGTGGCCTTCAGATCAACTCCAGGCTCCTTCACTTTTAGTCTCAGTGGACAGGTTAGTCTCGAACCGTCTCCTACACACGGTTTATTGTTGCCCCCCAGAATGGCGACTGAGGCTAGTGCAGCTTATTCACGGGCTATTCACAGGGCAGAAGCTATTCTTCTAATTTAGCCCCCTGTGGTTTCCCTGCCTTCTGATCCTGTACTTGATCTTCTCCACATGGAGCCTGTTGAGGTGGAGCCTTTGCTGCTCTTTTCAGGTCTTTGTTTGACATCCTGCTTGGTACCTGGGCGAGACCCTCCTCTGGTGACCCTGTTGATCGGGCCATTGCTCGCCGACATCGTCCGGCCCCGGCTGATCCACTCTGGATGTCCCCTCACCCTAGAGCTCAAGGTCTGGTTGTTCAGGTGGCTTTTGACTGGCAGCCTTCCTCCGCTTTGCCGTTGTTACTTCCCACCAGGGAGTCTAGGTGGTTGGACTCGTGTGGTCTTCAGCTTTTTGCCTCTGCCAGTGCGAGCATCCGTGCATTAAACACGTCTTGCGTGTTCGCACGTGATTCCTTCGCTCTTTGGGATTTAGTCGAGCTCCTTCATCCTTCTTCGGAAGGGCCACGGGCAGAATTACATTGCTGCTTTCTTGGTGGCAGGGGAATGGCACAATTTTCTCTTCGATCTTCCCTTGAAGCAGCTGACTCTCTGAGTAGGGCACTTGCACGGTCGGCTGCTGTGTGCCACCATGCATGGGTGGGCGACAGTTGTTTCCCAGACAATGTTCGGGATGCTCTTCGAGAACTGCCATTTAATAGCGTGGATTTTAACATTCTCGGTTTCCAAGAGAGGTGGGCAACTACTGTAACCCATATAGAGGGTTATAAAACATATTTCTCCTCTGCACTAACATCACCGTCTGGAAGAGCGAAAGGTGGCCTGTCTATCTATGTCTCAAATTTGGTAAAAATTAGGGAGATCATCATAGTTAAACTAGAATCCAATTTCCAAATACTGAGTCTTCGCCTGAATAAAGTCGATCATTTTCTCCTGGTAAACTTTTATAATAACTTAGCTCAGGGAGAACTGTTAATAGTAATACGATCTATCTTTCTCTCCCTCCAAGAAATAATCAATCAGTCGACTAAAGATGCAGTAATAGTTTGGGGAGGCGATTTTAACCAACGATTGTGCAGGAATAGCAATCAGAACATCTGTGGCCTTATGGATGAGAATGACCACTCGATAACTCATTTTTGCCATACAAGGATAGGGGATTGTTTAAATGAAACCATTTTTGGTCTAGGTTTAGGTCTGGCCAGTAATATGTTAAATCCTTTGGCCAGCCTTATCCCAACCTTTAATGGTAGAGGAAGATCGAGTACAATAGACTTTGTTTTTATTTCTTGTAAGGCAGAACCCCGAATCACGAAGTTTATGACTCACGATAACGCTATGAGCGACCACCATCCTAATAGTGTTACTATATCGCTCCTACAGAAACGAGATAGACATAATATAGCCAGGACATTAGACCAAAACACACTGATTTTAGATAGGTTAAACGGGTTCTCACTTAAATGGGATAAAGTGGATCCTGTAGCTATTACTACAAATGTAGTTAAAATAGCTCGAACGGCGATTGAAAATTGTCTTGATCTTGCTAGTTCTGATGAAGTCCTGACTAACTTTTTAACTGTTACTTAAACAATAAAAGAAGTCCTTTTTGTTCAACTAAAAAACAGAAAGCCTAGAAAAAAAGGTTGGTTTAATAGTACCTGTACAAAAGCACATTCAAAACTGAAAGTTGCACTTCAAAAAGCAGAACGGGACACCCAAGAAATCACCACACTTAGAAAGGAGTATAATCAAGCCATACAATGGAGGAAATCAGAATTGAAAAACGAATTTTGGGATCAACTCCACAAAAGCTGTACCCTAAGGGACAACGCTGCCTTTTGGGCAGTTATTAAATCGCCCTTTCTTTCTGATTCTAGAGCTTCCCCCAAAATAGATTTGTCGATTGACGAATCGATCTGGGTTGACCATTTCGCTCGCATTTTTGGCCTTTCTTCCGAGGGACATGAGTTAACTAAATGCCAGGATAAGACAAACACAGAACCCAATAAAACTCTCTACCCCATAGTCCTTGATATTACGCATGCTGAAGTAGTTCTCGCGCTGAAGGCTAGTAAAAACAGTAAGGCTCCAGGCCCCGATGGGGTACCAATTGATTTCTTTAAATTCAATTCAGATTTGTGGACCCCAATTCTGACCAGAGTTCTGCAGGCTTCATGTGCGGTGGGGCTTGTGGACTCATGGTCGGAATCCATCCTTGTTCCCATCTTTAAAAAGGGGGATCGTCAACTACCATCGTGTTATCGCTCGATCTCTCTGCTGGATTCCCTTGGAAAAGTGGCGGGCAGAGTCATTCTCAAACGTCTCCAGCATTGGGCGGACGATAACAAAATCCTCTCAGATATACAATTTGGGTTCCAAGAGCGGCTCGGTACCACCGAACAAGCCCTTAATTTAACACTCTTGATGGGCAAGTATGTAAGTGCGAAGGGAGGTGCCTTACATATGGCGTACGTCGAATTATCGGCAGCTTTCGACTGCGTCAGTCACTCAACACTATGGTCAGTCTTATTGGAAATTGGGGTAGAGCAGTCCCTCGTTGACTTCCTCCATGAGTTACACTCAGACGCTACAGCCAGAGTGAGGTATGGTGTGGGGGGAGAATTAACAGCGCCATTTGGGGTAGAGAGGGGGGTCAGACAGGGTTGCGTCCTGGCTCCCTTTCTTTTCACACTTTATACCAATGGCTTAGAGCGGGCCATGGTAAAAGGGTGCCAGGACCTCCCCATTATCAACAAACGCCCAATACCGGCCCTGCTCTACGCCGATGACGCTGTTATACTAGCCCGTACCCCCGTAGAATTACAACGTGCTCTCGAAAGATATAATTCTTTCATGGCCAATCTGGACCTTAACATCACATTAAGAAAACTTTTGTTATGTCATCCGGATCCGGAATTAAGAAAACTAAGACCATTTACTTAAACAACGCTACACTTGAGAGCACAAACACATATCCATACCTGGGAATAGTAATAGATCATAAAATGTCCGGGAGACAGGCTATAGATTCCAGGAAATTGCTCTTTATGAGGGCTACTGTAGCGTTAGTAAATTTCTCAAGAAGGTTGGGAAGAAGGCCCCCTGCAGAAATTATTGAGATTTATAAGGCCAAATGTATAGCCAATGCAACTTACGGTGCAGGAGTGTTGGGTTTCGGATAGATCGATGCATTGCAAAAGGTCTAAAATAGTTTTCTAAGGTATCTTCTTGCTGTCCCCCAAGGTACCGCGTCCTTTTCGTGTCATCTGGATTTGGGCTTGCCTTATTTGACAGATATCATTAAAATCCAGCCACTTCTTTTATGGCGCCGAATTTGGACATCCAATAAAACTACTTACTGCCAAGGGTTCATACAGGACTGTATCACTCTAGAGCATGCACACAAGATTGGGTGGATTGGCTATATTAAAAGTTTCTTGTACGACCTGGGCATGGAGAAATATTTCTATTCTCCCCCCTCAATCTTAGAACTGACTAGAAAGGTTTTTAAAGCTCAGTGTTTAACACATCTAGAAAACCTGCGGTTAGCCAATGAAGCCAGCAAAACATCAGTCCAACACTCGTTATTTGTACAAACAACTCTCACAATCTAACCCTATTTAACTTTTAAGTTGCCCAGTTACAAAAGATTTCTATTAACTCGGTTCAGGCTGAATTCTTTTTATCGTTTAGTAAGCTTCCCAAAAAACAAAAAATTGGACAACAGCACAACCACTTTGCCCATGTGATGATCTTTCCACTTAAGCCACAATCCATACTATCTTATTCTGTAAGTTCGATGTTGAACCCAGAAGTCTTTGGCTGATCCCGATGCTAAAAACCATGAGCCTTCGAAGATGTAGACCTGCACTCCTCTCCCTGCAAGCATTGGATGAGGAGTGTAAAACGAAAGGTTCGAGGCATGTGGGCTGCTGAATTCACATCTATGCATAGATCGCCGCCTAGTGTTCGGTCCGGATGATTGCACATTGTTGTCCTGGAAGAGTCTTCGAAGTATCACGAGATAGGTGGCTCCTCCCCTGGACTACAGTGCGCATGGGCATCGACTCCATCCTCAGATTGTTTTTTTCCGCCATCGGGTTCAGATGTATATTTGCTTACTCAAGTTCGGAATCGATAGAAACTTTCTTTGGCCAAAAGGCCTATAGGTATCGTCGGTATTGTCTTGCGATCGGTGCCCAGTACTCATTCCAGCTCAATTTCGAGCCGAACGTCAGCGCCGTAGGCCTTGTCGACGTTCAAAATGGAACGGAGCCCATTCAAAAGATGTCCAGTCTGCAACTCCAAGTACCCTCATATTGGCGTCCATCCGGTGTGCAACAAGTGCCTGTCTCCGGATCACGATGAAGCCAGCTGTATGGCCTGTTCTCGGTTCCGGTCCAAGAAAACACTTCGCCTTCGACGCGCGGCGCGACAGGAGGCCCAGCACACAACGCCTGTCCCGGTCAACATCTTCGACGCTGAAGACGACGAAGGGGTCGAGCATGAAGTTCAGGAGCACCATTCGGATCCTGCGTCGGAGGTTGACTCCAACTATGACGCAGTAAATGAAGAATTGGTCGAGGATATCTAAGTCGTCGACGAGGTAGGAGACGACGATGAGCCCTATGGGGCCGTAGACGATAGCTCCAGTGAAGAGCTAGGCCCGACTGCTGGTTCGGAGGCCTGCGACGAGACACTCGATAAGGCTCAGGTCGAGGGATCGCCTCAAGGCCTTACCCAAGATCAAACAAGTAGTTCTACAGCCTCGCTTCAAAGCCCGGCTACGGACATTTCTAAAGAGCCGTCTGTTGATCGACCAAAATCGAAACCAACAACATCAGTGTCCACAAAACCGAAAGTGCAAGTAACTTTCCTCGTATCGAAGGCTTCTGAGCCGCCTGCTTCGACGACGCCACAGGGTGCGATCGGGCCGGATAAGCCACCCAAAAGGGTGGAGCCGAAATCCGGGGCGCCGAAGAAAAAGGTCGTGGACATCGACCCAAAGACGTCGGCGCCGAAAACCGTTGATGCTGCTAAAGGAGCCAAAGTGCAGGACGCTATTGATCCTAAGCTTCGACTCGACACTCCTAAAGTCGGCAAGGACATCGAGCGCACAAAACAACGTGGCTCTAAAGATCCCGTCGAGTCAATACGGCCATCCGCCTCTTTTTCGAAGCAAGTGTCAGACTCGCTGCAGCGTATAAAGGATTAAGCCCTGGTTGTCGAACCAAAGGCCGCTCCACCCCCAAAATCGGTAGTCACCGCTCCAAAGGCGTCGGCGCCGATACAGTTTATACTGCCGCCACCGGTGCCAACTAAAGCGTTTGCGCCACTTACGGGCGTCGAGCCAGCAAAGAAGGTGTCCATGGGGAAAAAGTCTACAACAACTGAAGTGGCCACAAAGCATCGACCGCCTCTCCAGGAAGACCAGCCGAGGCAATTCATCGACGCTGAAACTGGTAGACTTTCCATTCACAAGCGGAAATTCGTCCCAGAACAGCCAATGGAGTCATACAAGATTCCATTAAAGAAAAAGAGGGATTCAGCAACTTCACCTCTTCTGTCAGAACCTCTGCACCCATGTGGCCAAGAACCAGAATTTACTTCACCCACACATTCAGATGCAGATGCGGAGGAGTCTTACAATCTGGAGTACAATTATCCTATAGACTCTGATCCAGACGAACACAATGAAGCCTGGGCGGACGCTGTTGACCCAGGGGAACCACGTCCTAACACTGACAGCAATGTCTATACTGTTAAAACATCACCAACAGAAGACACAGCTGCGTTCAACGCACTTATTGAGAGGGCGGCAAAAAATCACGATGTCCAACTCCATACTAACCCTTTTGAGGAGGATTTCTTGTTTAACACCTTCTCCACTTCTGAGAGAACTGTCAAAATTCTGCCTATGCTAAAAGGTGTCCTGAGACACGCTGAAGACATCTTTAAGGACACCACGAGGGCCAGAGTAATAAACCCCAGGATTGAGAAGAAATACAAACCTGCACCTGGCTACCCTACATATATCAAGGGACAGTTACCACTGCACTCTATCGTTGTTTCCAATGCTCGTAAACGAGCAAATTCACAAGCCACGGGTGATGCTCCTCCCCCTGACAAGGACTCAAAAGTGCTCGAAGCCTCAGGGAAAAGAGTGGCAGCTCATGCGGCCAATGTCTGGCGAATCTCCAACACACAGGCGCTCCTAGCCAGATATGACAGGGCTCACTATGATACACTTGAAACCCTGTTACAACACTTGCCAGATGAGTACAAAGAGGCAGCTGAAATGCTAATTCAGGAAGGAAAACTTATTTCTAATGCGTCCATTAAGTGTGCACTGGACGCAGCTGACACTGCAGCCAGGGCAATTAACACCAGCGTTATGTTACGTAGGCATGCCTGGCTGAGAATCTCTGGTTTCAAGTCTGAAATACAAACCACCATTCACAATCAACCAGTTAACCCTGATCACTTATTTGGCCCAGAAGTGGACACCACCTTAGAGAAAATCAAAAAGGACAATGAGACTGCAAAGTCTATGGGAGCTCTTCAGTCCCAGCAGTTCAGAGGTGGTTCTTTCGTCGCTCCAACAATAGAGGAGCTTCCAGAGGACAGGTGTCCCAGCAGGCACAATACAATAAAGGGGCCACGCAAACCACCTACGGCAAAGGCAATAGGGGCGGCTATCGTGGAAACAGCGCCAAAGGCAGAGGTCGTGGAAACAACAGCTCCCGATCCTCCGCCACAAACAAACAGTGACGTCTTGTCGCTGCCCCCCGACCACATAACACCGGTCGGGGGGAGACTACAACAGTTCCTGCCTGTTGGACTTGGCCCTTAGGGCAGGTTCACCCCTAGACTTTTTGCTTTTAAATGGTGACCTGGCAATGGTGATTTTTGGGGTTCTGCGCACTTTCACTGGGTCCCAGTGGAAAGTGCGTGCGCACTTTGAGTGCATGTGCTGAGCTAGGCCTGCCCGCCCATAGGAATGCATGGGGAATGTATGTGTCCCTGGTAGTTCCTGATGCGTGGGGTGTACAGGCTCGAGTTTGGTATGTGTGAACTCGTGGGAGTGAATGCTGCGCAACGGTATGTGCGGCTTGTATGTGTCTAGTGGGGAAGTGTCATTCCTAGACATGGCTGTACGTGTGCAGTGAGGGTGCTGGAGTGTGATTGGCTGGAGCTGGCTGGCATGCCAGGCTCCAGGAAGTCTGGATGGGTCTGCCCGGTGGTGAGTGGGAGATTAGCATGAGTGATGTGTGGGAGGAGTGTACCTGTGTCCTGGATGGGCTGGGTTTCCCCCACACAATGCTGGCTCCGCCCCCCTGTGGTGTGTCTAACGACCCTAGCCCTGCCAGTGAATAGAGAGGGTGGTTGAGGTAAACAGAGTACTCAAGAACCAGCTGCGACTGGTTCCGCCCCCACCCTGCACCTTCAGACAAAGGAATGTACTGTATAAAAATGGGGCTGTGTCCCCACAGAAGTTGTTCTCTTCCAGGATCCTGAGGGGGCTGCTGCTGCTGTCGCTGGGCCAGAGGACCGCCACTTGGAGTTTCTCCCTGCCTGGAGACCCAGTGTGCTGGCTCTGGGCCCAGCCTTGCCCCCCCTACATTCCACTAGGAACTTTCCTTGTGACCCTGCCCTGCTGAGGGCACCTGGAAGCGCTGGGATTATTGCTAGCGCTAGGAGCGCTGTGGATTTCCCTCCGAGCGCCTGGGAGCGCTTCCCTTGATTTGCGGCGCTAGATTTGCCCCCTAGCGCTGAGAGCGCGCTCTATTTCCTGCAAGCGCCTCGGGGCGCTTTATTGTTCAGAGCCGGTGCCCACCCGGCATTTGCCCGATCGCTACTTCATTCGCGAGTGCCCACCTCGCTTATTTGGAATTTATTTGTCCCCTGGCAGGTGCCCACCCTGCCCGGGACATTGCCGCTGTTTTCTGCCCAGGATCGAGTGCCCACCTCGACTTCGTGCCTGGGAGAATCACCGCCGCAGCCCAGGAGGGTTTGTAACGTTGCCGGGCCGCTGCCTAGTGCGACCCGGAAGTGCCCGCCTCCATATCCCCGGGCCGCGCTGCGATTGGGTCCTGCAGCCGCGACCCGGAAGTGCCCGCCTCACCGCCCGGCAGAGGAGCTCCAGCCCCAGGGAAAAGGGCGCCTGCCTTCACGGGGCTCCCGGGATCGAGGGAGAGCCCCGGAGTGCCGCCAGGAGTCAGAGGCAGAGAGCTCTGCAGCCGCCGACGAGACGCGGTGAGTGTTTCCAGGGAGGAGGGGTACATTGGGGCACATTGCCGGTGCCCGCCCCGCCACTCCAGTGCGAGGCCTCTGTGAGTCCGAGTCCCCCAGGGAGAGACTCCGCCGGCCCCCGAGTCCACGAGGGACTCCAGCTAAAGGGGCGTCTGCCCAGTTCAGAGCCCGGTGGGGCTGAAGTGCTGAGCTCCAAGTGCCCCATGTGTTGAGGAGCCGAGAGAGGCTCAAGGCGTCCCCTTTGTGTAGAGAGCCCACGAGGCTCTTGGGGGCATCTTTGGTTCCCGAGTCCCCAGGAGGGGGACTCCAACGGCGTGGCACATCCTTCTTGAGAGCCCACGAGGCTCCGGGGGCATGTTGATTTCGTGAGAGCCCTGAGAGATGCTCAGCAGCGCCCTATTTGTTATTAGGAGCCCAGAGAGGCTCCCAGCCCATATGTAGTTACTAGCCCTGAGAGGCTAAAAAGGGGCCAGTCATTTGGTTGGAGCCCTGAGAGGCTCAGGGGGACATTTTGTTTCTACAGAGCCTGTGAGGCTCCCACATAGTGTTCGCCCCACCATTGTTCCTTGAGAGCCCAGCGAGGCTCCCCCATTGGCCCCACTTTTGTTCTTGAGCCCTGGCAGGCTCAAACATTGTTGCGCCAGTTGCCCAGCACTTTGTGGGCAGCTGCCACGTTTAGGCCCTGACATTGGGACACAGGGACAGTCACAGGTGGTGACTTGTGAGTTTGGCGCCATTGTTATTGTTCTGCACCTCTGAATGTGTTTTTATGCGTCATGTGCCATGTTTTTACACCTCTGAATGAATGTTATGCATTGCATCATGTGTTATGTTCTTACACACCTACAGGTATTGTGATACATAGGTGGTTGTTTTCTCCTAGTGCAGGTGGTGCTAGTGAGGTCCTGGTTACCAGTAGTTACTGGTTGTGTGCTAAAAGTGATTTTACATTCTATGTTTTACATTCTAAGTGCTATTTCTAAAAAGTGTTACTTCTGATTCCTGACAGTGGTCCAGGTGGCCCTGTCTTGTACATATCCCCTGTAAATTCTGCCCGTGCCTCTGGCACATTGTAAAGTGTGTGTTTTATCTAATGTGTTTTGGTGTAATACAAAGGCTATTTTTATATAACCTTGTGTGGAGTTTCCTTTGTGGTGGGCCTTTGGGTGTTGTTGCTGGGGTGCGTGCGCAAATACTTAACTTACATCGCCTCCGAGTTTAGCCTTGCTGCTCGCGCCACGTTACCTAGAGGGTGAGCAGGGGTTATCTTGGCGTGTAACTCCCTTGCCCTAACTTGGGAGTGGTGGTCTCTGACTGACTTTGGCGAAAGCCCTGGTCAGCCGGGGATCCCATTTCCAACATTGGCGGCAAGCGGTGAGGATAAGGATTTGTGTTTGCGTTGTACCACAGTAGTAACTGGCCACGCTACAAAGCTCTGCATTTTTAGATGACCACATTTTAGGGGATTGTTTTTTTTAAAGTTTCATATTTTCTTCTCCTGAAGGTATCATTGTGCAATTGTGTCCAGTGCATTTGTCCCCCACCCTGCGCCCAGAGTCGGTACCTGTGTCACGTATGGTCAGGTTGAGGAATCAGGGGTGGTAGAAACTGCCTTACCAGTCCGAGGGGAGGGTTGTGTGTGGATGAATGGTGTGTGGCACTAGGCAAGTGAGTAGGAGTTCTCTGGGATAGAGAGCTTGCTGATACCTTGTGAATTGTGTACTCCTGTGTTAGCTCAGACCCCTAGGTTCCCTGTGTAATCTTGTCTCTAGAACGTCCTGCCAAGATGGAGCTTGTCTTTGATTTCAGTGATCTAGATACCTACAGTACGTGGGAGCTGGTAAGGTTCTGTGACGAGAGAGACATAGGGAGGGGTGAGTCAAACTGGTACGAACTTAGGGACCGCCTGGTCAGATGGCAAGAGGATCAAGGGGATCTTGAGCGCAGTGAGGAAAGGGCCCGGGCCCCACACCAGGAGGGTGGTGGGTCTGTGGGGAGCCCTGAAAATTCAGAAGAGGAGGAAGAAGATGACAGCACCTGGATGCCAGTAGAGAGTGAGGACCCCATAGATAGGGAGTCCCTTGCTGGGTCCAGTTTAGGAGGCAGCGCCTCATCCCTTTCCCTGTCCCCAGAGGAGCTGGAAGACCGGAGGAGAGAAAGGGAGCACCAGCTTGCCGTAGAGAAGCTCTGGTTAGAGCATGCCCAGGCTATGGCGCAGCTGGAGCTTAGGAAGCAACAGCTAGAGACCGAGAGGGTCTTAGCGCAGGAAAGGATAGAGGAGGCTGAGAGGGCCTCCACCAGAGGCAAAGTAGCTCTGGAGGGTAGACTATCCCCTGCGCGCAGTTTTAATTTTCTGGATTCCCCGGGGAGGGTTGAGTCCAGTGGTGGAAGCTATGTAGAGCCCAGTGCAAGAAGTCCCACCCCCAGTTCCCACAGTCTGGTACCTGTTTCCCCAGAGGAGGAGTATAGGTTGAAGTTCAGGGACAGTAGGAAACTGTCTCACCAGTCTTGGGAGGAGTTTGCAGGGGACTGTCAGTGTGCACTGATTGAGTGGTTAGAGGTTCCCACGGGACCTGATTTTGACAAGCTGTTTGATCTTATTCTCAAGGAGCAGGTGCTCAGTTGTTGTTGGCCGGAGTTGCGGCAACACCTGTTGAGGTTGGAGACCTTTGATCCTTGGGAGTTGGCAAAGGAAGCAGACAGATTGGAAAGTGCTAGAGGTTCTCTAGAGTCATTAGGGAGTGACTCCAAAAGTAGTGGTTCAGGTATCTTCCAGCCCAGCGTGGTGGAAGAGGCTCAGTGTAGCCCAGCTAGGTCCCAGGATAGCGAGGAGGGTGTAGGGGCTCACTGCCTGGCTCAGTGGAGCAGGAGTGAGGGGGAGACCGAGGTTCCCCAGACGCCCGAAGCCCTGCCTCAGGACTTGGATGGTTTCTGTAGGGAACACCAGGTTGGGGACCTAGGCTGTCCTGTTAGTCCATTTGAGGAAGATCTCCTAGTGAGTAGAGGACCTGGAGCGTCTGTAACCAGAGCTCCTGTGGTTCTAGAGGCTGGCAGTACCGCTCTGGTAGGGAGGGTACAGGAGTCCAGCGTGAGGAGTGATTGGGGGATGAGTTTCCCAGTGGATGCACCAGTGGACCAGGGACTAGCCAGTTGGGCTAGATCTTCTTGGGGGGACCCGGGTGGTGCCACTTCTGGTCTGGGGGATCTCCGCGCACTGTCTGGTGGACAGGGGACGGGAGATCTGCGCCAGACAGACAGTCACACAACAGATGTGTCATTTGTTAGCCTCAGGGGGATTGTGTGTGAATCCCCAGAAGTCCTGGAGTGCCAGGCAATTGTTCCACCGAAGGTTTTAGACCAGAGGTTGGAAGGCCAGGTTCAGGATCAGCCTGACCTGAAGGGTAGGATGACTGTAACCAGTGTCCTGACCGGTTCTTCTTCCAGAGGAACTTCTCCAGGTGGGAGAGGGCAGACCTCTGGAAGGGGGTGCAGAGGGTGGGAGAGCCCACCTCTCACCCCGGTGCAACCTGAGTGGATAAGCCCTGGGTTGGAATGGCGTTCTAGGTGTACCCCTCGCCGGAGGAGGAGGAACCCTAGAAGAAGAGGTAGGGGGAGGAGAGCCTTCCCCGAGACTCCTGGTCCGCCTGAGGTTGTAGGCCCTAGGCTGGAGAACCAGTGGCACTCTAGTCCTGTCTTGCAGACAGGAAGAGTGGAGAATGGCTCCTATGTGCCAGGGGTTACTACCCCCCGCTCTGCGAATAGGCAAGGACCAGTGGCACCTGGGTGGCCCAGGGCCTGGTCCTGGCCGCGGACAGCTTGGGAGTACCAGTGGGGTAGCCCAGTTGGTCCAGACAGGGTGTTGAGAAGGAATCCCATGGGTTCACCGTGGCGTAGAACAGGAGGGTGTCCCTGCAGTTGCGGGCCCGCGTCCGTGTTCTATCGCCCCAAGCAGGGAAGTCCATCACGGTGGTGATTGTTCTCCCCTGCGTTTTGGCTGGAAGGGGGTCGTGTTGGACTTGGCCCTTAGGGCAGGTTCACCCCTAGACTTTTTGCTTTTAAATGGTGACCTGGCAATGGTGATTTTTGGGGTTCTGCGCACTTTCACTGGGTCCCAGTGGAAAGTGCATGCGCACTTTGAGTGCATGTGCTGAGCTAGGCCTGCCGCCCATAGGAATGCATGGGGAATGTATGTGTCCCTGGTAGTTCCTGATGCGTGGGGTGTACAGGCTCGAGTTTGGTATGTGTGAACTCGTGGGAGTGAATGCTGCGCAACGGTATGTGCGGCTTGTATGTGTCTAGTGGGCAAGTGTCATTCCTAGACATGGCTGTACGTGTGCAGTGAGGGTGCTGGAGTGTGATTGGCTGGAGCTGGCTGGCATGCCAGGCTCCAGGAAGTCTGGATGGGTCTGCCCGGTGGTGAGTGGGAGATTAGCATGAGTGATGTGTGGGAGGAGTGTACCTGTGTCCTGGATGGGCTGGGTTTCCCCCACACAATGCTGGCTCCGCCCCCCTGTGGTGTGTCTAATGACCCTAGCCCTGCCAGTGAATAGAGAGGGTGGTTGAGGTAAACAGAGTACTCAAGAACCAGCTGCAACTGGTTCCGCCCCCACCCTGCACCTTCAGACAAAGGAATGTACTGTATAAAAATGGGGCTGTGTCCCCACAGAAGTTGTTCTCTTCCAGGATCCTGAGGGGGCTGCTGCTGCTGTCGCTGGGCCAGAGGACCGCCACTTGGAGTTTCTCCCTGCCTGGAGACCCAGTGTGCTGGCTCTGGGCCCAGCCTTGCCCCCCCTACATTCCACAAGGAACTTTCCTTGTGACCCTGCCCTGCTGAGGGCACCTGGAAGCGCTGGGATTATTGCTAGCGCTAGGAGCGCTGTGGATTTCCCTCCGAGCGCCTGGGAGCGCTTCCCTTGATTTGCGGCGCTAGATTTGCCCCCTAGCGCTGAGAGCGCGCTCTATTTCCTGCAAGCGCCTCGGGGCACTTTATTGTTCAGAGCCGGTGCCCACCCGGCATTTGCCTCGATCGCTACTTCATTCGCGAGTGCCCACCTCGCTTATTTGGAATTTATTTGTCCCCTGGCAGGTGCCCACCCTGCCCGGGACATTGCCGCTGTTTTCTGCCCAGGATCGAGTGCCCACCTCGACTTCGTGCCTGGGAGAATCACCGCCGCAGCCCAGGAGGGTTTGTAACGTTGCCGGGCCGCTGCCTAGTGCGACCCGGAAGTGCCCGCCTCCATATCCCCGGGCCGCGCTGCGATTGGGTCCTGCAGCCGCGACCCGGAAGTGCCCGCCTCACCGCCCGACAGAGGAGCTCCAGCCCCAGGGAGAAGGGCGCCTGCCTTCACGGGGTTCCCGGGACCGAGGGAGAGCCCCGGAGTGCCGCCAGGAGTCAGAGGCAGAGAGCTCTGCAGCCGCCGACGAGACGCGGTGAGTGTTTCCAGGGAGGAGGGGTACGTCCGGGCACATTGCCGGTGCCCGCCCCGCCCCTCCAGTGCGAGGCCTCTGTGAGTCCGAGCCCCCCAGGGAGAGACTCCGCCGGCCCCCGAGTCCACGAGGGACTCCAGCTAAAGGGGCGTCTGCCCAGTTCAGAGCCCGGTGGGGCTGAAGTACTGAGCTCCAAGTGCCCCATGTGTTGAGGAGCCGAGAGAGGCTGAAGGCGTCCCCTTTGTGTAGAGAGCCCACAAGGCTCTTGGGGGCATCTTTGGTTCCCGAGTCCCCAGGAGGGGGACTCCAACGGCGTGGCACATCCTTCTTGAGAGCCCACGAGGCTCCGGGGGCATGTTGATTTCGTGAGAGCCCTGAGAGAGGCTCAGCAGCGCCCTATTTGTTATTAGGAGCCCAGAGAGGCTCCCAGCCCATATGTAGTTACTAGCCCTGAGAGGCTAAAAAGGGGCCAGTCATTTGGTTAGAGCCCTGAGAGGCTCAGGGGGACATTTTGTTTCTACAGAGCCTGTGAGGCTCCCACATCGTGTTCGCCCCACCATTGTTCTTTGAGAGCCCAGCGAGGCTCCCCCATTGGCCCCACTGTTGTTCTTGAGCCCTGGCAGGCTCAAACATTGTTGCGCCAGTTGCCCAGCACTTTGTGGGCAGCTGCCACGTTTAGGCCCTGACATTGGGACACAGGGACAGTCACAGGTGGTGACTTGTGAGTTTGGCGCCATTGTTATTGTTCTGCACCTCTGAATGTGTTTTTATGCGTCATGTGCCTTGTTTTTACACCTCTGAATGAATGTTATGCATTGCATCATGTGTTATGCTCTTACACCCCTACAGGTATTGTGATACATAGGTGGTTGTTTTCTCCTAGTGCAGGTGGTGCTAGTGAGGTCCTGGTTACCAGTAGTTACTGGTTGTGTGCTAAAAGTGATTTTACATTCTATGTTTTACATTCTAAGTGCTATTTCTAAAAAGTGTTACTTCTGATTCCTGACAGTGGTCCAGGTGGCCCTGTCTTGTACATATCCCCTGTAAATTCTGCCCGTGCCTCTGGCACATTGTAAAGTGTGTGTTTTATCTAATGTGTTTTGGTGTAATACAAAGGCTATTTTTATATAACCTTGTGTGGAGTTTCCTTTGTGGTGGGCCTTTGGGTGTTGTTGCTGGGGTGCGTGCGCAAATACTTAACTTACATCGCCTCCGAGTTTAGCCTTGCTGCTCGCGCCACGTTACCTAGAGGGTGAGCAAGGGTTATCTTGGCGTGTAACTCCCTTGCCCTGACTTGGGAGTGGTGGTCTCTGACTGACTTTGGCGAAAGCCCTGGCCAGCCGGGGATCCCATTTCCAACACTGCCAGTCTGGAAATCCATCACCACAGACAGGTGGGTAAGTCAGCTTATCCAGCACGGTTATTTTCTAGAGTTAACATCCACTCCACCCAACATACCCCCAAAACACCGTCCTATGTCTGCAGAGCATATGCAATTATTGCAGCAGGAGGTTGTCAGCATGCTGCAAAAAGGAGCCATAGAGCTCGTACCTGTGGAACAAATAGGTACAGGGGTGTACTCGCTGTACTTCTTAATCCCAAAAAAGGGCTGGTCCCTCAGGCCCATATTAGACCTCAGGCCCCTAAACATGTACATCCTTTCAGAACACTTCCATATGCTCACGTTACAGCAGGTCCTACCGTTGCTCAGTCAGGGAGATTTCCTCGCAACACTAGATCTCAAGGATGCATATTTCCATATACCGGTACACCCGTCACACAGAAAATACCTCAGATTTACCATTCAAAATCAACATTATCAGTTCAAAGTTCTCCCCTTCGGAGTCACGACAGCACCCAGGGGGTTTACCAAATGCCTAGCGACAGTGGCTGCACACCTGCGGAGACAAAGTGTCCACGTCTAACCTTACCTGGACGACTGGCTTGTCCAAGCAAAGTCAGCCCAGCAATGTGCCACCCACATGTCCCACACCATTCACCTACTTCACAGCCTGGGATTTTCACTGAATTATCCAAAGTCCCACCTTCAGCCCGCACACGTACGGCAGTACTTGGGCGCTACAATCGACACTCTGGCAGCCACAGCACAGCCGAATTCAGTGAGAATCAACAGCATTCAATTGCTGATACAAAAATTCAGACCCCAACACTCGCTTCCAGCAGGAGTGTTCATGCAGTTGATGGGCATGATGGCCTCCTGCATCTTCATAGTCCCGCACACAAGACTACATATGCGTCCGCTTCAGGAGTGCTTAGCACGTCAGTGGAACCAGGCTCACGTACAGTTGAAAGACCTAGTGTTGGTGACTGGTCGTGCGTACAACTCTCTGCATTGGTGGAATCCACAAAACCTTTGCAAGGGCCGACCGTTCCAAGAGCCTGTGCCACAGATTATTCTGACAACGGACGCATCTCTCCAGGGATGGGGAGCTCATGTACTCCACTACACAGTGCAGGGACTATGGTTGGTACAGCAAAGGAAGATGCACATCAACCTTCTGGAACTGATGGCAATCTTCCTGGCAATGAAGGCTTTCAAAGTACACTTGTGCAACAAAGTGATGTTGATCCGAACGGACAACATGACGGCCATGTACTACATACAGAAGCAGGGAGGTACACACTCTCCACAGTTGTCTCATCTAGCTCAGAGCATGTGGAAGTGGGCCATTCAGAGAAACATCTTCCTCATGGCAGAACACCTCCCAGGCAAGGACAATCAGATGGCGGACCTTCTGAGCAGGCACAGCCACCAGTTGCACGAGTGGGAGATACATCCATCAGTACTCCACCCGTACTTCCAGCAGTGGGGTCATCCAGAGATAGACCTATTCGCCACAAAGGAAAACGCAAAATGCCAAAGCTTTGCCGCCAGGTTCCCACATCCACATTCGCAGGGAAATGCGATATGGATGAACTGGTCAGGCAAATTTGCGTACGCTTTTCCACCAGCACCTCTAATACCGCTGGTGGCACGCAAACTGAGGCAACACTCGATGACTCTCATCCTGGTTGCTCCAACGTGGGCACGCCAACCATGGTACACCACGTTTCTAGAACTCTCCGTGGTACCGCATCAAAGACTGCGCCTCTCACCCACACTCTTGACGCAGAGCCATGGCGACATTCAGCATCCAGATCCGCAGCAGCTCAACCTGGCGATCTGGCTCCTGAAGTCTTAGAATTTGGCTACCTCAACCTGCCTCGTGACTGTATGGATATCATAAAGGAGGCACGGAGGCCCACAACTAGAGCATGCTATGCAGCCAAGTGGAAGCGTTTCGTCATTTATTGTGCCAATAATTACATTAATCCGCTAGATGCATCTACTCAAAACATCATCTGTTATCTATTGCATCTATACAAGTGCAATCTGGCCTACGTTTCCATTCGTATACATTTATCCGCAATGGCAGCTTATCTCCAAAATAGGCGGCATCTCTCGCTTTTCAGAGTGCCTGCCATCAAAGCCTTTCTGGAAGGACTCAAACGAGTTATTCCGCCCAGGCACCGACCAGCACCTGTATGGAACCTAAATTTGGTCCTTACCAGACTGATGGGTCCACCTTTTGAGCCTCTCCACTCATGCGAGATACAATTCTTAACGTGGAAAGTAGCTTTCCTTATAGCAATCACATCGCTAAGACGCGTTAGTGAACTTCAAGCACTAACTATCCAGGAGCCTTTCATCCAAATTCACTCCAACAGGGTAGTACTACGCACTAACCCTAAGTTTCTGCCTAAGGTGGTTTCACAGTTCCATATGAATCAAACAATAGAACTACCAGTGTTCTTCCAAAACCCTGATTCAGTGGCAGAGAGAATGCTCCACACACTAGATGTAAAAAGAGCTCTCATGTACTACATTGATCGAACAAAAGACTTTAGAAAAACCAAACAACTGTTTGTTGCCTTCTCACCGCAACACAAAGGCAACCCCATTTCTAAAGCAGGTATAGCCAGATGGATCGTTAAGTGCATCCAAATTTGCTATCAAAAGGCTAAGCGCACTTTAACGATTCCCCCAAGGGCCCACTCCACACGGAAGTTAGGGGCATCCATGACTTTCCTGGGGAACATTTCCTTAGAAGAAATATGTAAAGCAGCCACCTGGTCTACCGTACACACATTTACTAAACACTACTGCTTAGATGTGCACTCCAAACAGCAAGCAGCTGTAGGCCAGGCTGTTCTCAAAACACTTTTTCAGACTGCTGCAGCTGGCACAGGCAGCTGCCGCTAATGGAGGGACTGCTATGTATTCTATGCATAGATGTGAATTCAGCAGCCCACATGCCTCGAACCGAATATGCTACTTACCAGTATGCATCGGTTCTTGGCATGTAGGGCTGCTGACATTCACATCGCCCGCCCTCCTCCCCGGCGCCTGTCGCGGCTGCAGTACTCAGAATTACTCTTAGCATGGTCATCACTTACTGTACTACACTCCATCTCTGCCACAATGGCGAAAAACAATCTGAGGATGGAGTCAATGCCCATGCGCACTGTAGTGCAGGGGAGGAGCCACCTATCTCGTGATACTTCGAAGACTCTTCCAGGACAACAATGTGCAATCATCGGACCCAACACTAGGCGGCGATCTATGCAGAGATGTGAATGTCAGCAGCCCTACATGCCAAGAACAGATGCATACTCGTAAGTAGCATATTCGTTATAGCTAAATTCTTGAAGTTTATCATACGACATAGGCCAAACTTAGAGTAGATTAGGAACATATTATCCTAGGACTTCTTTCCTTTTATCGTATATGCTTTTTATATTGATTTTAAAGGACTGTTCACGTGTATTTTATGACTTGTTAGTCCTAAATTAATTTTATTTTTTACTGTTTCATAGATGTTTGTATTATTGAAATTCCGCGGTGTTTCAAAAATATTATCTGTACTTTTATGGTTTTGTACCAATTGAAAACCGAATAAAGATATTTTTGATTTTTTTTTTAATAGCGTGGACCTTTTTGACAGCCATGCTGATTCAGCGATCTCCCGCCTCATGTCTGGACTGCCTTGACTCTTGCGGCACCACTTTCTGCCTTATGGTATCCTTTTCTTCTGCATAGGCAAGGTTGTCTTGTTGGTTTCATTTCATTCTTTACATAGTGCCCGGATAGTGTAGGGGGTTGTTCAGCCATCTCAGTATTTGTTCAGTACAGCCGGACGGCTGGTTCTGTCATCCTTTCAGTACTCTGAATGTGTACTTTGCCCAAGAGGACTCCCCTCGCAGGGGTTGAGACTTACCCTATGTAGGGTCTTTGCTGGCTATTGTGTAGCTGCCTTAGGCTTGGTACGCTTCTATGGAGTCTTCCTCACAGACATCCTTCTGTGGGTCAGGATGTCCTCTTTTTCTCATGTTCTGCGATACGAACGTTAGAATCGCTCTATTGCACTTTCGGTTACAGTTGGATCCAGTTGTCTGTAGTACTTCAAAGCCTCAGTATGGGTTCCTTACTGTGAGGCCTCTGCCTCACCTGCCCTTCACAGGGGCGTTTTTCAGCGTCACAGTGCTCCTCTTGTCCATGATGGCTGCTCTTCTTTTGCAGGCCACTGTCCCTTGGGACCCTTGTTCTGTTCAATTCAGGAGCAGTTCTTTCACGGCTGATGCCCTGTCCTTGTTTTGCGCCAGGGGAAAAAGCTGCTGTGCTGCACGCTTCTTGCTGTTGATGCAAACTGGGAGTGCACCTTGGTATGATTGCTCTCATAGGATGTTTGCGTTGTTTCTTCCGCTTCTGTGGTGCTGGTTCTACCCTCCCCTCTACGGTTGGGTAATAGTTTCTCATCCTTCAGCCCTTACTGGGCTTGTTTTTTGAACGTGGCGTCTACGCCATCCACGTCTCTGCTGTACATTGCCTTGTGTCCTCGATTTCTGGGCATTTTCCCAACAGGAGTTTCTCCCCATTCCCTACTGCTTCCGCGCAGGTGTTTTCCACACTTCTGCTTTGGGTTCCTACTTTAACACTATCAAAGGGAGTGTTCTCTTCAGGATACTCGCTTCTTGGTTCCATGGACTATTAGGTTGCTCCTGACTGTTTCAACTATCGTGTCTGACTCCTTCTCCTCGTCTGTCTTGCGGGGGACCGTTGCTCCTCCCGGGCGGGGCGCTGATGTCGCTTACTGGTCTGTCCATTTCTGCTTCCATCTCACTGTTGGTACTTTTTGCGTACCCTAGTCTTTTAATGTGTTACATTTCCTTCATGCCGTGTCCGTGGTCCTCGACCCGGTCTGCTTCTGCTATGAGCTCTTATGTGGGTGTCCAGCCTGCCTGGTACTCCTTTTTGCCAGTGGCCTTCTTGCTATTGCATCTCCCGCATCCGGGCTACCCACGTTACTCTACAGGAGGATTGCTATACTTTGTGTGGTTCTAGCGTCCACTTTGTTTGCTTATGTATCGTCCAGTCTTCCACTTGACTATCATTCTTACTGTAGTCCTGTTTTGGGTGCTTCAGCTGGTTGCCGTCAGCCCTTTCACATGTCCTGCGACAGGGTGACTATGTACTGGCGTGTCTTCGGTTGTAGCACTACTGGCACTTTTTGGCCATGTATCGGCATCCTGCCAATCTTGCCCCATGTATTTGGCTGGTGCAGGTTTCAACAGTGCTTTTTTCCACTATTGTACATACTGGACCGGTATGCGCTGACTCTGTCATACCAGTTGTAACACAAAAGGAGGTACAAAGTTCCCCAGATATAGAAAAAATGGAAATAAGTGAGTCTAGCATGTGCTCTAGTGGAGGGGACCAAGGAGGGGGGGAAATCCCCTTCCGGAACTAAAACCCTCACACACCCAGCAAGCTAGGTGTCATGCTTCATCATATGGGTTCTGCTCCTGGTCAGACTGGCGCTGCAATGTCTGACAGGCACCCGCTGAGGGGCTCTTTATCGGAGATCTTTTGTTCCTGCCATATTTTGCATGTGGGTATGAGGGAGTTGGTACAGGGAAGTGGTGTAGTCGTGAGTGAAGGCTAAACAAGGTTAGGATATCCACGGGACACTTTAATGTTGTGGTTAACTACCTTGGTTAAAAACTGAAAAAGGGGGGAGAGAGATAAGCACTGGTGCTAAAGATACAGTAGTGTATCCACAACCCTTAGGTCAACATGTTTCATGCATGTATAGCAATTCGTCAGGACCTACAAAGAAAAACTGTACTACACACAGTTAATGGCGTGATACAACCTTAATAGTTGAGGTCAGTATGCGCGCAGGCCAAAGGGTCCTCCAGTCCTGACCCGACAGCGTGGGGGTAGGTGAATCAGCAGAGTCCGTACATTGGCAAGGGTACCTAAGTCTAGGTGCCATTTTCACGGGAGCAGACCGTAGTGGCACCCCAGGGAATTCATTAGGGTCGCAGAATAGGAGGCAGGACCTTTTGGCCTGCGTGCATACTGACCTCAACTATTAAGGTTGTATCACGCCATTAACTGTGTGTAGTACGGTTTTTCTTTGTAGGTCCTGACGAATTGCTATAGATGCATGAAACATGTTGACCTAAGGGTTGTGGATACACTACTGTATCTTTAACACCAGTGCATATCTCTCTCCCCCCTTTTTCAGTTTTTAACCAAGGTAGTTAATCACAACATTAAAGTGTCCCGTGGATTTCCTAACCTTTTTTAGCCTTCACTCACTACTCACTACTCACGACTACACTACTTCCCTGTACCAACTCCCTCATACCCACATGCAAAATATGGCAGGAACAAAAGATCTCCGATAAAGAGCCCCTTGGCGGGTGCCCGTCAGACATTGCAGCGCCAGTCTGATGAGGAGCAGAACCCATATGAAGAAGCATGACACCTAGCTTGCTGGGTGTGTGAGGGTTTTAGTTCCGGAAGGGGATTTCCCCCTCCTTGGTCCCCTCCACTAGAGCACACACTAGACTCACTTATTTCCATTCCTTCTCTATCTGGGGAACTTTGTACCTCCTTTTGTGTTACAGTTCTACTGGGCTTGTACACTGGACCCCGTTAACAAAAGCCCTGTGTGTTCCCCCTTGTTGCTGATTCTGTCATACCAGTTGTCATATCACTGGGTTTTACTTAGTCAGCACGCTGGATCCTGCGGCTCCATCGGACCCTAGGTTCAGTTCCACCTCTTTGCGAAGTCATGAACTTTCCCTTTCACACCGACATATCTGGCATATGTTTTCTTTTTCTCACCCGGTATGCATACGGGGGGTTTTCATGCTGTTCTTTGACGGCTTGAGGTGCATTTGCCTCCCAATGTTTTCTGCTCTTTTCTGAGCTTCATGGTCTGGTGTGGCTGCGCTGGCTTGCGGTTCCCACCGTGTTTCGTCACCTTGTTGATGGTTAAGTTCTCTCGGTACTTGATGGGGTTCAGTCGCCGACCCTCCTCCTCTATATGCCTGCTTGTCACCCTGTTGCTTGCATTAACAATTTTCATTCGCATATTACTTTTTAGGCAACACGCTGCTCCTAATGTTAGTTATTCAGCGTGTTACAATCTCGAGTATGTGTTTAAGTTACTTGCACGTTCAAGGTACTAATTTGGGTAATGGTTACCCTTGTGACACTAAAACACACAAGATGATGGACGGAATGTTGCACAATGGCAAAACATTCACCCCCAGTCACAGATCTGTGTTTAATCCATCATTATTTTGCTCATCAAGCCACCCCAGTTCAAACATGGCCATATGCAAATCAGTCTTGGCCCTGTGCCTCATGGGAACAGTCCAGCCCGAACTGCCAAGCCATGTCTTTCCTGGACAGGAATCAAGCATCCTAGGACCGGTTTCTGGCTATCAGCCGTCTTCAGCCAGGATAGCTTGACTCCAGTGGCTTAGTGAGCAAGGGACCCACGTCTGGGCATACCCTTCCCACATAGGGTTAACAGCAAAACACACAAGATGATGGACGTAATGTTGCACAATGGCAAAACATTCTCCTCCAGTCACAGATCTGGGTTTAATCCATCATTATTTTGCTCACCAAGCCTCCCCAGTTCAAACATGGCCATATGCAAATCAGTCTTGACCCTGTGCCTCATGGGAACTGTCCAGCCCGAACTGCCAAGCCATGTCTTTCCTGGACAGGAATCAAGCATCCTAGGACCGCTTTCTGGCTATCAGCCGTCTTCAGCCAGGATAGCTTGACTCCAGTGGCTTAGTGAGCAAGGGACCCACGTCTGGGCATACCCTTCCCACATAGGGTTAACAGCAAAACACACAAGATGATGGACGTAATGTTGCACAATGGCAAAACATTCTCCTCCAGTCACAGATCTGGGTTTAATCCATCATTATTTTGCTCACCAAGCCTCCCCAGTTCAAACATGGCCATATGCAAATCAGTCTTGACTCTGTGCCTCATGGGAACTGTCCAGCCCGAACTGCCAAGCCATGTCTTTCCTCGACCGAAATCAAGCATCCTAGGTCCGGTGTCTGGCTATCAGCCGTCTTCAGCCAGGATAGCTTGACTCCAGTGGCTTAGTGAGCAAGAGACCCACGTCTGGGCATATTGTGACACTCACACACACCTTGTCATAGTACCATTCGAATATGGAACACCGCGACTTAACCTTCTATTCTTAATTTGTTAAGTCGTTCACCGATTTCACGCACATCGCGGCTTAACCTTCTATTCTTAATTTGTTTACCGCTTTCACGCATGGCTGTTTATATTCCGAGTGGTACCAGCATCACTCGGTCATCACTAGCGTTTTCTGTCATAGTGCACCTTGGAAGATAAGGTTTTCTCACTCAAATAAACCATTTGAAACCCCTCTGAAACTGTGATTTACAACAGTATTTTGCTTATTGTTTATTACAATGCTGTGTATGTTCTTTTTTTGGCAGAAATCATATTCCCTGATGAAGGGCAAGTCCCCGAAATGCATTGGGCAAGGGCTTTACACTTGTGAAAAAAGTCATTTATGAGTGAACAATACCATGAACTATTGATAAAATCTAAGAAAATATGAATAAAACTTTATTTAAAAGATCTTAAAGAAATTGTCAACAAATCTTTATTGAAATTATATTCCTGAGTGCATTTGGGGACGTTTTCCACTGCTAGGACAACGCAACAGAACAAATAATATTGAAGTCTACAAAATTCTGCAGGCAGCAGTAGGGCAAAGATCAAGTCCCGTGTCCAACAACCGATACCCAAGAGTTGCATTGTGAGTGGAATCAAAGCAGTGGGATAAACCGCTTAACATAAATGCAGCAAAGATAGATAAGGCACTGTTCACAAACCCAAAGCCTGTAGTTGAAAGGTCAGATAATCTGAGGCCACAGCTGCCTGAAAAGATGCTCCGCCCAGGCGCAAAAAATGATGATCAGATCTTTCCTCTGCTCTTCAAATACCTGAAATGCTAAGGGGAGTGTGTGACTAAAGATGTTTAAAGGCTGATTGGCAGTTTCCATTTGTGACATGGGGGCTCCGAAAGACTTGAAAAATAGTAGAGGTGTGGCTTACTCAAAACAGCTGGGTCTGTGATCTGTATTACAAAAGTCAAAAATGGTAAAATACATACCGTTCACCTTATTTTCATTTGGGGGGGAAGTTATCTTAACTCATTAAACAATTAATGGCCCCAATGTACCTGCTAGAAGGAAAGGCCAAATCGTAATGCAATTATCACTGTGTTGATAACATTAATGCCTCATTGTGGAACAAATTAAATTCCTGTCTGTTGGACCAATCCCCATCTGTTGCTGCTGACAAATTTCAACCTTTACTGGTGGATTAAGTCAAGGGAGCTCCCTCAGGATTCACTAGTTAATTATAGAAGAATGATGATCTCTGTTTCTTTTGTGAAAGTACTTCTCTCTCTAACAGGATTTCTTAATTGGCAAGTTTTGTTTGGAACTTGTACTAAGTTGAAGTAATGACCTGCAAACAGACAACAGCCAAGTTGCATTTGGGATGAGAAACAAGGACATTGTGTTGAGGGCTAATCATCGTGTCACACCTGCTGTTCCAAACAGCTCAGGAAATAGCATATTATACAAATGAATAGTACGGAACATGCTCCTTAAATCAAGACTTTGACTGGTGAGGGGACAATTGGGCTGATATTGGAGCTGTGACTACTTGAAATGGTGGACTCTTGTAAAAAGTTGCTAGTGGAAACTGGGCTTGGTATTCAAAAGTAGCCATACTGCTACACACTCAGTTTCACTATAAGGGACTCCTAGAGGATCTTTAGCCCAAATTATCAAGCCCTTAATCTTCTATTCCATACCAACTCAATCCTGTTCCACAATAGACTATCTCCTACAAAATGTAGATCACAGTAGCCAAATTGATGCTGTTTCCACAGAAACTTACGAGTTTCGGTTCATGCATATATTGGCTGTTTGAGGCATGTGTGTCGGTAGATACACGTGCTTATCATAAGTATGACATCTAGTGTTGGGCTTGGATGTGTGCAAGTTGTTTTACTTCAAATAAGTATTTCCAGTCAAGAGGTATTGTGACTTCTCCTCTTTCTTGCACTGCACCTGGTCCTCAACTCCGTTGTTAAATTTGCTTCTGCCGTGTAGTTCGGGCGTGTGTTCTCTGCTTCGGTTCGACACTGTTGTAGGTTATTTCTTTTATACCAGCGGAATTATTTTTGATCATGTGTGATCTCTATCTCCCTAGTTAATCTATTGACATCAAACTTGTCCTGGGGGATTCCCGTCGGCTGTGACCCCCATGGACCTTCACCCTTCGGGCGCAATTCCTCTTCAGCATTCCCTCTGAGAGATGTCCACTCAGTGAAGGTACGACTGCCTTCCTGTTGTTGCCCTCTTTACCACACCAACTTCCCACATACTGATATCCATTAGGTGTATAACTTGTGCCTGTCCCTCAAGCACGAGGAAGAAACCTGTGAGGCCTGCATGTCTTTCTGTTCAAATAAGACACTTGGAGATTGAAGGGCTCGACGACTCGAGATGTCTAGATGCACTGCCGAAGATACACCATACCTATTTGGTTTGGAAGACCCCAAACAGGAGGTATAGGCCCATCCACTGGCTGCTGACGAAGTCACCTATTCTCCAGGACAGAGCTCTGGGTCTGACATGGGAATGCAAGACATCACTTCAAGGCAACCTGTGATTACTGTGCAGCTACCCCTACTTCCACCCTGTCCACAACACACATCGACAAAAGGTTGACTGTCTCCACCCAATAAACCATATACTGTTGTTGGGCCACCACTGCCTTCGGGCCATGGTCAGCACCAACTGATTGTTTCAGACACATCCTGTCTTGGCTCTGCCTATAAAAAGATCAGAATCCATTAGTGGGGAACGCAGCTTTTACGTTCCACACCCTGGTGCACAGCATTTTATTTAAGGGATACTAGATCCCCCTTGAACTCGTCCATTTATTGATACTGATTCGTCCATATTTCAACCTTGACATATTCTTTTCAATATTTCCATCCGTTCCACATATCCATCATATTGCGTGTTATTTTGAAACTTTAAGTATTCACAGGTGCCCTTCCAAGCCTCCTTGTAAATATGATTCATACACGAAAAGTAGTTCTCAGCAGCATCCTTTATTTACAACCCAATGCATTTCGAGCAATTACTTGCTCTTCGTCAGGGGTAGCTGCTTACGTATCCTCCTCATTTAAAATCCAGGTTCCTCTCGAGCTCTTACATTCATCATTATAAAAATATCAGCACAAACAGCAAGCCTCTAATCCGATTAAGACTCCATCGGACTAGAGCCATCCTTCGGAACCCATAGCTTCTGTTCCAAAACACCATTCCACTTTGGCACCAAAAAAAAGCGGCTCAGGAGCTGAAATCAGACACAGAAAATCTCAGTGATCGGACAGAGACACGTAGTGATAGTTTCCTTACCTTAGAATATCCCCAGGCGCCAGACTGGATCCAGAAAATTTTGCTTAGCTGTACCCCTGTGAGTCAGTAGGTGGGAAGTCCTGCGGCTCTGCGTCCGTCACTGGCGTTGTCCACGCCAAGACGACGTCACAGAGGGAACTTAGGCGCCACCCATATGCGCTGACGTCAGTTCTGTTCTTTATTTTTCCGTGCCGAAAGCGCAGATCCAGATTGAGCACGTACCTCAGTAATTTTTTGAGTACTTTTTTGAGAGTTTTGTCAACTTCCTTTGTCTCCTGGTGCACGTAGGAAGCCCGGATTTAAGTCTTGTGGGTCGTGCCGCCGTAACATGTCGGTGGCGGACCCCCTACAATGTGTGCCTCTACTGCCTGGAGACCGACCATGACTCCCGGGACTGTCGAGCCATGGCCCCAAGGCCTTGCGGGAGCGGTGCCGGAAGTTGCTGCAAGTCCGGCATTCCTCTCATCGTCCCTCCAGGTCTAGAGGACGTTCACGAGACCGCTCGCGGGACCAGAGCCGTCTCTCCTCGGGCTCTAAGTCTACACCTTCAGATTCCGGTAAGCGACGCCATAAAAGAAGTCGAAGAAGCGTGTTCTCTCTCCGAAGTCCCCCGTCACTCCCCGGAGGCGGACGAGGGGCGGTTCCTCTGGAGCCGGGAGTCCCACGGCCTACCCGCCATACCCGGGTCCGTCTACGACTCCCGCACAGATGCAAGAATTTCTTGCTGCTATGAACCACCTTTGTAGTCCCTGGGCTCCCGGCGGCGCGCATTCGGGCCCCGCGGTCCCGTGTCCAGATCCTGTCGGCCTGGCGGCTCCGCCACCGGCGCCAGCCCCGGCACCACAGGATCCTGGGCCGCTGGCTCCGGCCCCGGCGCCATGAGGTGCAGCGCCTCAGGTGCCACCCTCGGCTCCGCCCCAGTTGCCGCACTCGGTGCCGTTCATCCCACCACTGCCCCAGTTCCCTCACTATTTTGTTACGGTCCTGGATCCGAATTAGGATGCAGCTCGGGCCCGACCGGCGCCATTTTCGACGCCGTTCCCGTCACCGTTTGTCCCTTCTCCGTCTCTGCTGCCGCAACCAGCCCCCTCTATGCCGGAGCAGGACGAAGACTGGGACGGGTCCAAGGAGCCCTTTGCTCGGCAATGTGACTCCGAGCAAGATTGGGTGATCAACCTAGAAGATGCAGGCGAACTTGATGTGTCTTCTGACCCGGAGTTTGCCTCTCCTCCATCTACCATGGAGGGGGGCGCTTCGTACACCGTGGTGCTGCGTCGGGCTGTGGATCTTAATCTCGACCTCCGTACAGTGGCCCTGAAAACCAACCTCTTCACGTAGGTGCTCCTGACGGCGTCTGCGTCGTTGGAGCTGTTGCTCCCTTTCAATGAGGCCCTCACGAAGTCCTCTTGGGTACTTATTTGCGACCGGCCACGGGGGTGCTGGTGGATAAAAATGTCGCTAGGCGTCATCGTCCAGCGACTGGTGATCCCGCCTTCCTAACCCCTCACCCTACACAAGAGAACCTGGTCATTCAGGCCTCAACGTCGGACAGTGCCTTTCCCATGGCTTCACTGGATAAGGACTCTAAAAGGCTGGAACAATTTGGCAAGAGGTTGTTCTCCTCAGCCAGCTTGGGGCTGCAGTCAGCTAACACCGCCTGCTTATTTGGCTGTTACTCCCACGCATGTGGGATTCTGTGGCTCAGGTCTTGCCTCAGTGTTCTGAGGAGGTCCGGGTTGTCCTTTCCCAAGCGATTGCGGAGGGTAAGGATGCAGCAAATTTTGCCATCAGGTGTGGTTTGGATACTGCTGATTCCTTGGGCAGGGCAATTTCTACGACTGTGGCGTTGCAGTGCCATGCCTGGTTGCGGTCAACTGGGTTCTCGCCCGATGTCCAGGGCTCGCTCATGGACATGCCCTTTAATGGTTCCTGCCTCTTTGGCGATAAGGCCGACAATGCCCTGGAGCGCTTTAAAGACTCATGGGCCACTGCCAAGTCTTTGGGTCTTTCTACAACAAACCCTGCCACGCCTGGCAAGGGCATCCAAGCACGGTCCTGCAACAAGTCTGTGCAGAACCAGCCTCAGCGCAGCCGTGGATTCCGGAGGGGCGGGTCTGGGAACCAGCGCGCGGGTCAGTCCACTTCCACCCCCGCTGCTTTCACCTCTAAACCTTCCTAATCCGAGCTTCAGGGCGCACCCCATGCCAGTGGGTGGCATGGTCCGTCACCACCTTCACCACTGGTGCGAAATTACATCGGACAAGTGGGTGCTGCAGATAATCTTTCAGGGTTACTCGCTCCCCTTTCTGTCCTCCCCTCCAGCTATGCCACCTCGGTACCACCGCATGTCGGGGGATCATTTGGCTCTTTTCCGTCAGGAGGTCACGGCCCTCCTGGCCAAGGGGGCCATCGAGTGCGTTCCTCGTCAGGAAGTAGGGAGTGATTGTTATTCCCACTACTTTCTGGTCCCCAGGAAGGACAAGGGGGGCCTGTGCCCCATTTTGGACCTCCGGGATGTCAATCGCTTCCTCCGGAAGGAGAAGTTCAAGATGCTGACTCTGGCTCAGGTCCTGGCTGCCCTGGACCCTGGAGACTGGATGGTAGCATTGTGGACTTGCAGGCCTTATTTTCACATCCTCGTCCTGCCGGCCCATCGGTGCTACCTGCGGTAGGCTGGGAGCATTTTCAGTTTGCCGTGCTCCCCTTCGGCCTTACAGTGCCCCTCTGGTGTTCACGAAGGTGATGGCGGTGGTTGCAGCTCATCTGCGCAGGACAGGGGTGTCAGTCTTCCCCTACCTTGACGACTGGCTGTTTAAGACGGGCTCTCCCCAGGCAGTCATCACCCACCTCCAGAATACGGCCGACCTCCTGCATTTTCTAGGGTTCTCCATGAGCGTGCCAAAGTCGCACCAGAGTCCCAATCAGAAGCTCCCCTTCAACCGAGCAGTTCTGGATTCAACGCTGTTTCGGGTTTATCCTCCTGAGCAGCGAGTCTGGGATATTCAGACTATGATTCCACTCTTTCGGCCTCCATCCCGGGTTTCAATCAGGATGACCCTCTCTCTTCTGGGCCTGATGGCCTCCTGTATCCTGCTGGTGACACATGCCAGATGGCATATGTGGGCTCTGCAGTGGGACCTTAAGTTCCAGTGGGCACAGCATCAGGACAACCTGTCCGATCACGTCCAGGTCTCGGAGGGCGCTGCACGACAGTTGCAGTGGTGGCTCACGAATCGCGATTAGGTCAGTGGCAGATCCCTCTCCCTTCCCGAACCGGAGCACACAGTGGTGACGGATGTGTCCCTCCTGGGGAGGCCACATGGGAGAGGCTGAGATCAGAGGCCTCTGGTCTCCGGCGGAGTCCCGGCTCAAAGTCAACCTTCTGGAGTGGCGGGCGAACCGACTTGCACTGAAGGCATTCCTTCCCTCTTTCCGGGGAAGTGTAGTGCAGGTGTTCATGGACAACACCACCGCCATGTGGTATTGCAACAAACAGGGCGGGTTGGGGTCGTGGACCCTATGTCAGGAGGCTCTGCGCCTCTTGACATGGCTGGAACATCAAGGCATTACCTTGGTGGTTCAACACCTGGCAAGTTCTCTAAACTCCAGGGCGGACGTTCTCAGCTGCTGGTGCATGGTGGATCACAAATGGCATCTGAACTCTGACGTGGCACAAGGTCTCGTTCTGCAGTGGGGAGAGCCTTGGTTAGATCTATTTGCCATTTTAGCAGTTTACCGTGCTCCCCTTCGGCCTTAACAGCGCCCCTCGGGTGTTCACGAAAGTGATGGCGGCAGATTAAGGGTGTCAGTCTTCCCTATCTCGACGACTGGTTGTTGAAGGCGGGCTTGCCCCAGACAGTCGTCAGCCACCTCCAGACTACGGCCGACCTCCTGCACCTGCTGGGGTTCTCCGTCAATGTGCCAAAGTCACACCCGTGTCCCTCTCAGAAGTTCCTTTTCATCGGAGCGGCTCTGGATTTGTTTCTGGATAGTTTTGGGTTTATCCTTCCGAACAGCAGGTTCGAGATATACAGGCTCTGATTCCGATCTTTCAGCCTTTATCCCGAGTCTGTCAGGTTGACGCTGCGGCTTCTGGGGCTGATGGTGAAGTTTCAGTGGGCCCAGCATCAGGGCAACCTGTCCAACCACGTCCTGATCTCGGAGGGCACTGCGAGACAGTTGCAGTGGTGGCTCACGGACCGCGATTGGGTCAGCGGCAGATCTCTCTCCCTACCCCAGCCGGAGCACGTAGTGGTGACGGATGCGTCCCTCCTGGGATGGGGTGGCCACATGGGAGAGAGGGAGATCAGAGGCCTCTGGTCCCCAGCGGAGTCCTGGCTCCATATCAACCTTCTGGAGCTGCGGGCAATCCGGATTGCACTGAAAGCCTTCCTTCCCTCTGTCCGGGGATGTGTAGTGCAGGTGTTCATGGACAACACCACTGCCATGTGGTACTGCAACATCGGGTCGGGGACCCTTTGTCAGGAGGCTCGACGCCTCTGGCAATGGCTGCAACACCAGGGCGTGTCACTGGTGGTTCAACACCTGGCAGGTTCTCTGAACGCCAGGGCGGACAAACTCAGCCATCGGTGCATGATGGATCACAACTGGCGTCTGAACTCGGACGTGGCGCAAGGTCTCTTTCAGCAGTGGGAAGAGCCTTGGTTAGATCTATTCGCCACAGAAGAGAACGCGCAATGTCATCAGTTCTGCGCGTTGGAATTTCCAAGGCGTTACCCGCTATGAGACGCTTTTCGTCGCGAGTGGAGCTGCGGTCTATTGTACGCCTTTCCGCCTATGCCATTTCTACCAAGAGTACTGAAGAAGATCAGGCGCGACCGGGCCCAAGTCATTCTTGTGGCATTCTTGTAGTATGGTATCCCGAGCTACTCAGTATGAGCACCGATCCGTCTGCCTCTTTGGGAGGATCTTCTGTCGCAGCAGCAAGGGACGACCTTCACCCGAACTTGTCCAGCCTCCACCTCCATTCGTGGAGATTGAGCGGCGACAGTTGACACCTTTCGACCTCCCTCTCGAAGTCTGTGATGTCATTCTGGCAGCCAGGCATCCCTCCACCAAAACGGTATACGCCTGCAGGTGGAACAGATTGCCTCAGTTGGACTTGAATCGTGTCTTGACTTTTCTGATGTGCGCTTCCTTTGAGCCCCTTCATAACTCCCTTACGCCTTCTCACTCTAAAGACGGCATTCTTGGTTGCTATCACCTCTGCCAGAAGAGTGAGTGAGCTCCAGGCCCTTTCTTCCAAGCCTCCTTTCCTTTCTGTTCATCCGGACAAGGTGGTTTTAAGGACCCGTCCTTCTTTTCTGCTAAAGGTTGTCACGCCCTTCCACATCAGGCAGACCATCACTTTGCCCACCTTCTTTCCACCTCCGCATCCTTCAAGGGAAGAGAAGAGGTTCCACCGTCTGGACTCAAAGTGTGCGCTTGCACTCTACCTGCTGCGCCGTACACAGCAGTTCCGGGTGGATGATCAGCTTTTTGTTGGCTACGTGGGCGCCAAAAAAGTTTGGGCTGTGCACAAACGAACCATCTCCTGGTGGGTAGTTCTGTGCATCAAAGCATGTTACTCCTTGGCCAAGAAGGAGCCTCCTGTGGGTCTGCGTGCCCATTCGACCAGGGCAACTGCAGCCACGACTACCTTGGGACGTGGCGTTCCCTTGCAGGACATTTGTCAGGCAGCCACGTGGGCCTCGTTGCACACATTTACCAAGCACTACTGCCTTGACAGTCAGGCCTGGAGAGACGGCTTCTTTGGCCGTTCTGTGCTCTGTGACTTTCTGGTGTAATTTTGTTCGCAGTCCCACCACCGGGGTTGGTATTGCTGGGGTATCTATTCTAAGGTAAGCAATCTATCACTAACGTGTCTCTTTCAGATGCACAAGTTACTACTTGTGTAACGATATATCTGTAAGAGACATTAGTTAGTGATAGATTCCTTACCGCCCCACCCATCCTCCCCATTCTGCGAACTGATTACTGGTCATCCCCTTTTAGGGCCCTAGGTTTATGCACCAATGGTCAGTATCTTTGCATGGCTCTGTGGTTCGGCGCGGAAAGTCGTGTACAGAACTGACAGCGCGCATGGGTGGCTCCTAATTACCCTCCGTGACGTTGTGTCGGCGCTGACGCCACAGTGACGGATGCGGAGTCGCAGGACACCACCTACTGACTTGCAGGGGTACTGCTAAGCAAAACTTTCCGGATCCAGTCTGACACCTGGGGATAGTCTATGGCAAGGAATATATCACTAACTAATGTCTCTTACAGATATATCATTACACAAGTAGTAACGTGTGCCTCAAGCCTATATTGGAACCGAAAATATACTCTTTTACCACGCATTCTTTAGACTAAGTGGAACCAGTGCTTGAGAGACTTTACCAGGCGTTAGACTTGAGTCAAAAACCTGATGATTCACACAGATACTGAACAAATTCTTACCAGACCTCCTTAATCCAGAAGCACAGCCGGCAAAAATACAGCTTTCATTTGAGGAAGCTTTAGACAGTTGTCTTCCTCCTAGAAAGAAGAAAAGATAGGATAAAGCTACCAGCCCACTACCTCTACCTTGTGTGCTTACTGCATCGCCACAATTTTCATCTGTTTTCCATGTTTCTAGTCTCAGCCTGTCTACCTAAAGAGTAGAGCGGCCCTCTCCCAATTGTTCCCCATTTAGCCTTCAAAGATGGCTTTGCCTTTAAAGCTAACATTTTGCCCAACACCCTGGTGGCTTCTTGTCTGGGTACGTAACACCTCCTCCAGTGGCATGCCTCTAGTGTTACCTTTCCTGGGAGTCGTTAGCACATCTCTCCAATTGGACAGAAAGCTGTCTGCAGGACAGGCCCCAAGTACAACAATAAGTGGGCAACAGGAACCTCAGGCAATTAAAGTGGCTCTTTGCCCACCAGTGACATACAATTCAGTGAAACATATTTTAAGAGGCAATGGTCCCTACCAAGAATAAGTATATATGGCAGTGTTACACAGAAATACATTGCAACCTGTTTGTATTCTGCAAATGGAAAAATGTTTTTATTAGATAATCCAAAAGAAAAAACAAAGTATAATCAAAGTGCAGTGGGTAATAATGGGATTGGCTATCACCAGATTTCTAGACCTCAGACATTAGCAACTATAGTGACTTCACATACATATTTGCAACAGTCACAATGTAAAAAAACATCTTGTGCTCCACATGAATCCTATTAAACCATTCAGAGTCAAGATGCGGTTGTTGACGACTTTTCGATACCGGCTAGAGTGGGGACATCTTCATCAGGACTGCAAGATACATGCCTGAGAATTAGCCTGTATAAGGCCCAAAACATTTTTATCAGAAGGGAGCACAAGGAGGGGGGGGGGGTTCTGGGGCGAAGAAAGGCAAGGCGAGCAGGGACACAAAAAGAGAAAAAAAGGTTAAAGAGGGTTCGGCTATTAACAATTCACATCTATCAAGGTGAGCCATACAGAAAACAAGTCCGACAACGTAGCTGGGCGAGGTGGTGATGACAGTAAACTTTACGGCATGAGCAGTGAGACCGATCAATGAGCATATGTCATAATAATAGAATGCATCGAGAATTGCTCATTACTGGACTATCTATAGTGGGAGTGGAACACAACAGTGCGTGGAACAATGTGGTCTGGAAACCAAGTAAACATGATATCTAAAAAAAAACCTTAGTGTTAGATTCCTTACCTTAGAATATCCCCAGGCGTCAGACTGGATCCGGAAAGCACCCCTGTGCGTCGGTAGGCGTCTTCTGCGGCTCCGCTGCCGTCGTCGGCGTCGTGATCGCTGGGATGGTGTCGTCGGAGTACAAAGATGCCGCCCTCGCGTGCTGACGTCAGTTCTTCTTTTTTCCGCGCCAGCAAGCGCAGATTCGGGAAGAGCTATTCCCCAAAGTCACTTTCTGACTAACTTTTTGTTTTTTTTAACTATCTTTTTGAGTCGACTGCGACTCCTGGTGCCGGTAGGGATGCCCGATTTCAAACCGTGTGACGCCGGTCACCGCCTCATGTCTGTTACCGACCCCCACTGCCGGTGTCTGTACTGTTTGGGGCCGACTATGACTGTAGGAGAGTAGGGTCTGCTTCCAATGGTTACCCCCACTTTTTGCTGTGATTCGCTGGTTTTTCGATTTTAGTATGGCTGTCGCCCTGCTAATCAGGCCCACAGCCTGGCTGTTCTCTCTCTAAATTGATACCATGTACGTTAGGTACATACCATATTGGTTACTGGGTCACCCTTGCGAGCCCCTGTATATGGTACCTTAGGTACCCAGGGCAAAGGTGCACCTTGGGCCTACCAGGGGCTGCAGCATGTATTGTGCCACCCATGGTTAGCCTTCCAAACTGACACCACAGGTCTGCACTTGCAGCCTGGGTAACGTGATGTAAGGTGGTGTAAAACCCTTACTTAATCCTCGAGGCAGAGTGCTTGGTTTTGTGTGAGAGGGTGCCCTAGCATGAGCTGAGCCCCTCTGAAGCTTTCGTAACCATCTCCTATTAGCGGTTCTAAGATATAGCCATACCATATACTCTTCAGTGCATTATAATCCTCGCGGTTAATGCTAACTTTGATTTGGCTTTATCAAAACATGTTGTGTAAGGTGTCAAACACTTTGGAATACTACCCCTCCACCAGTCCTGGCGGCGAGGGTAGCATTCCACTCTTCTAGAGGGAGAAGACATGTAGTTACTGGTAAACCCGGTTAAAGTTAAACAGAGCCCCAGCATCACAAAATGGATGCTGCTGCCACAGACACGAGTCTGCCCTCCTGCTGCTGGACGAAACTCCTGCAGGGGAGGCCTGGACAATAGGTTTCCTGTCTGCGGAGGTGCTGGCACCTCCCCAGACAGGCTTTAGTGTTTTGGGGCAGGGTGGGTTGCATTCAGTGAATGCTTTTCAGACGCTGCCTGGGGCACACAAGGTGCTGCATGCACTTCCCAGTTCAAACCGGTTGCTGGGGTGCTCTGCCTCAGCTCCGGCGCGAAACTGGACAAAGGGGAAGGGGTGTAACCACCCCCCAGGTCCACCCATAGGAGGGACCTTAGAGCTAGTTCAATCCCTAAACTTACTATAAGTATAGAACGCCAGTCCCTAGGACTTTAGATTTCCCTGGATGAAACTCTGCAACATATATCTTGGACCTTCGACATTGCATATCGACTGGAAGACGGAAGAAATCTCCCTTGTGGTCAAGGAGTGGACCACCCTGTTCAAACAGGCACCAACTGCATCTTTGCCGGTCTGCATTTTCGAGGCTCCCGCCGGATCCCGAAGAATCTGTGACACAGGACACGGACTTCCAGATATCTCTGACGCTGACCTGCGCTCCCAGCAAAGCTGAGACCTGTAGCGGACACGAGAGACGTTGGACCGGAACTCTTGGACATCCCCCATTTTGCAAGCTGCACCTACTTCCTGAGGTATCCCGAAGTTGTGCATTGCGGTGCTTGAAGCCCCAGCCCCGAGCACCTTTTGCACCGAAGCTCAGAGGCCCAAACTCCACGAGTGTCCCGTGGGCCCGTTTCGGCATTTTAGCTCGATGCGTCTTCGCGGTTCCTGGTCCGTTGGCTAGTGAGCTCCCAAGAAGGCCAATGTTTGATTTACTTTGCTTTCCTGGTTGCTCCAGGCTTGCTCCAATTTCCTTGCAAAGGAGAAGTTCCTCAGACCTTGCTGGTCTGTACCGAAGCCAATTTCGACATCTTGCGTGGATTGCGTTTGGCAAGGCTTGTTGGGTCCAATCCGGATACCGACACCGCAGTCAACTAGATCCTTCGTGGGACAGTTAGAATCCAGCTCATGGTTGTCACCAACGCCTCCTGGACCTCATGGCTGAAGAGACAAACTTCACCTTTTCACCTGAAATCACCCGACATTGGCTGGCAGCTTCCCATCACCATCCTGGTCACTGGCTAGTGACCCAGACTCTGTCCCTTCTGCTTTCAGGTTCTTCACATCTCCGATACACCCTTGGATCCACCCGGACACTTTTCCTCTGGTCGCCTGCAGCACTTCTTCGCAGCTCTCCATTGGAATCGACAGCGATATCTGACACAAAAAGACCGGCTTCCCTGGGTGGTAACACGAGTACTCCAGTGCTCTCGTGGGTATTTTCTATTTTTTATTTTATTTTACGGAGTTTTATATAGTGCGAACTTGACCCGAATCGGGTATCAGAGCGCTTTACATAGCACCAGTTGCGTTACATGAGGACGCATTCATTTTTGTTAGGCACGGGGAGGTTAAGTGATTTGCCCAGAATCACAGGATGTTCAGCGTTATTGCCGAGACTCGAACCCAGATTCAAGGTTGACCGCCCTAGCGTGAGGCTAACTCCTCTCCCTCTCCTAACTCTATAAAAATGCATACTAATGATTTATTGATAGATTTTTTAATATTTTCAAAAATATTCGCACCGATGTGGATAGTCACAATGTCCCAGTGATGGTATACGAGGGTTATGTACACACACACAAGAGAATACTTTACAACTGTAGCTCTTTCTCTCTACTCCTGGTGAGCCTCTGTGTATCACTCTAATGTGCTAAAACTGCATCTGCTGGAACAATAAACTCAAACCTGTTGGCTTTGCCAATGTTTGTTTTCTTTTGTGCCTGGCAGCTCCCCTACTCCAACACTGCTTCCAGGCCTCTTGCATGTCTTTATACACAATCCAAAACAGCTGGCCTTTTGTATGCAAGTCTCCATCCACACGGACAGCCCTCTTTGACCTTTTTATCTTTTAGGAAAAATATTAAGTGATTATTGCCTGTACGAGTGCGAGCACCACATGCATGGAAGAAAATATTTGATGATTTTCTTTTACTTTTTTTACTTTAATAAACACCATTCAAAGATGGTAACCTGTAAAAAAAACTATTTGTAAACAAAACAGGACTGGCAAAGACAAAAGACTGGTAACCAAAGCCAGACCTATTGACTTTGCCATGAATTGTTCACTCTGCAGTGTTCGAGTTCTTTTTGATAAGTGGGTCAAGAGCTCACTTTTGACTCTAACCATTACCATCTAAGCATCTTCAAAATCTAGCTGTAACTCTACTTCACCAACACACCGCTAATTCTTTACCAACACTCAAGTGACCTACCTTGAACTTGGCAGTATCTAGATCTCACACCTCTATACCATTTGCTCCAGTAGCTAGTGAAGTGACCATCTGCAAGACAGCAGTATTTCCTCTCACTACCACTAAAATAATCTTTTTTTTATTTTAAACTTAATTTACCATTTTGGTACATTATATGAAAACAAACATGAGTGCTCACTGCCTTATCGGCACAAGCATAACAATGGAAAATTGGTGACAAAAGTTAAAGCCAAGACCTCAAGAAGCCAGAGAGAAGCGAAAAAAAAAAATCACATTTTAACATTCGTGATGTCAGTCCCGGTGGCCCGCCTACCGCTAAAATAATCTTGATGTAAATACCTGTTCGTACTCTTCCTTTTGGTAAGAAATTTACATTCTCAAAGCATACAGTTTTCCATAAAATAAAAGGAAAACTTTATTTTTCAGAATAGAAAAATGTCTTTGATGGAAACATCACAAATGTATAATGAAAATAATAGAGACAATAAAGACAAAGGGTAACTATTAAATATTTAATTTCAAAGATGATGTCAAAGACATAGAAAATAAGCTGAGGAAATAATACTTATTTTGTGAACAATAGTTGGCAATATACACTTACTTTAGCCAATTATTAAAGATATCCAAGAGGGACGCAGCATTAGGATCCTGATCTTTCTGTCTTGACTCTCGAGTGTCCTAGTCTAAAAGGGTTCCATCGCAGTTCACCTCCTTGTACCCTTAATCTTTAAAATTGTAACTTGTTCGTTCTCCATTGAAAGTCAATGGTAACACGCATATGTAATTAGACTCTTCACGCATCTCCCGTGGTCCTTCTACAGCTTAACCTTTGGTTGTTCCTAGAAGCCCCAGCGATTCCCCAGGCCCTAGGCCTGCTTTCTATTCCACATGTGGTTCTTATACCACTATTTTAGTATATGGTTTGTGGGGCCCCTAGGGCATAACGTATACTGTGCAACTTATTGTCTGCTAATTAAGTTCCCTGTATTGTACTTTTACCTCTGACCTCATAAAGAGTCCAGAGGGGTTGTGTTTAGAATAAATACATATATATTTGATATATATACCTTGTGTGGTGTGCCTTCATTTGGTACTCAAGAGATTATAATTGGTAAAACAACTTGCTTAACTCGCCTCTAAAGTCTTAGCCTGAAGCCTGCTCTCCACAGCTACCACTAGGATAGCTTTCTATAAGGTTGACTTTACAACCACCATCAATAAGGGTCGTTTGGACTGGTTGAAGGTGCCCACTAGAATAGTGGACATCATATACCAGGCGAACTTCTCACAATGACGACAAGTCGTGACCTGACTGCCGGGCCTTGACGTCGAGATCCGGCAGTCGTCTCTGCGCCGCTCGAGGTCCCGGTCGAGGAGGAAGTCGAGGGACGGGTCACAGAGCCGGAGCCATCACTGTTCATCGGGCTCCAAGTCCTTGCATTCAGGTAAGTCAAGGCATTCTAAAAAGTAGTCGAAGAGGCGACATCGCTCTTCTGACTCCCCTCGCTGCTTGCGCTACTCGGCCGAAAGGTTCGGGTGGCACCACTTGCGCGGCCTCGCATCCGGTCCCATACCCTCCGGTCCCTGGAGCGACGCTGAACGAGATTCGTGATTTCCTCGTGGCCATGAGGACTCACTTTCCGCCGTCTAGGCCTGCCAGCGCGCCTTCGGGCCCTGCAGGTCTGACTGGCGGCTCCAGCGCCGTCGTCGACTTCGGTCCCGACTCCGCAGGCCCCCGTGGAATCCAGGCCTGGATCCCGGTCGATGCCAGTTGACCGGACGACTCCTCCGCTGGCGCCGATTCCCTCGGTGCCATCCCCGGCGCTGTCCTCGGACAACGCCGTTCCCGGTTTCAGCCCCGGTCTGGGTCCGATGCGGAAACGGCGTCACACGCCGTCTCCGGCATCGATGGGTGAGCCCTTTACCTATGACCCGGCTCCGTCATTTATGCCTGTTTATCAGGACATGGATGAAGGGGAGGACTGGGAGGGGTCTGAGGACCCTGTGGCACAACAGTGCCAGTTAAGTCTCTCTCCTCCCTCCGTGGCTACGGAGGTGGGTGCTACATATGGCGTGGTGTTGGGCAAGGCAGCCAAGGCCTTGGCTCTTGAGCTCCCTGCTGCGCCTGTGAGGACTATCTCCTCACTGAGGTGCTTCAACCGCCAGTAAGCTCTTCAGATCCTATGCTGCCATTTCATGAGGCCCTCACGGACGTTCTGTTGGGCACTTGGTCCAAGCCCTCCACAGTACCCCCTGTGGATCGGAACGTGGTCCGACACCACCGCCCGTCTCCGGGCGACCCCTGCTTTCAGTCCGTACACCCCACCCCGAGAGTCTGGTGATCCAGGGCTCCACGCACCAGACCGCTACCCCGGATCGGGAATCCAAAAGGCTAGATCAGTTTGGCAAGAAACTATTCTCTTCAGTTAGCCTGGGATTGCGGTCCATCAACACCGCATGCCTTTTGGGCCGTTACACCCACTCTTTGTGGGATACGGCGGACCTGCTGCCCCAGTGTCCGGAAAAGGCCCAGACACGGCTCTCCCAGGCTCTTGCTGAGTGGCGAGAAGCATCACGGTATTCCATCAGATGTGGACTTGATAACACGGACTCGCTAGGCAGAGTGATTTCCACAACGGTGGTGATCCGTCGCCACGCCTGGCTGAGGGCCGCCAAGTTTTTGGGTGAATGTCCAGAACATGCTCATGGACATGCCCTTTGATGGCTGTCGCCTGTTCGGCAACAAAGCAGACAGTGTGCTTGAGCGTTTCAAGGACTCCAGGGCTACGGCCAAGTCCTTGGGCCAGACGGGCCAGCGCCAGCAGACTTCTGCTTTTCATCACTTTCGTGGCCAAGGAAGGGGCGCCCCCACACGTTCGTTCAGCCACAGGCCGCAGAACCAACCTCAATGCGGTCGCGGACGTGGTAACCGCCATGGTGGTGCAGGGGGACAGTGGCAGGGTCAGTCCACATCCGCTCCCGCAGCATCCGCCTCAAAGCCTTCCTAGTCCAAGCTTTCAGGCCATTCGACGCCAGTAGGAGGCAGGGTTTGCCATCACCTACTCCACTGGCGTACCATCACTTCGGACAGATGGGTGCTGCAAATCGTCCGAAGGGGCTACGCCCTCCCCTTCGAGGCAACCCCTCCAGCTATGCCAACGCAGTACCACCGCATGTCGGCGGATCACTTTCGACTTCTACAGGTGGAAGTTACGGCCCTCTTGGCCAAGGACGCCATCGAGCATGTTCCTGGGCCAGAAGTAGGACGTGGTTGTTATTCCCACTACTTTCTGGTTCCCAAGAAGGGCAAGTGGGGCCTGCGCCCTATCTTGGACCTCAGGTGCGTCAACAGCTTCCTCCGGAAGGAGAAGTTCAGGACGCTGACTTTGGCTCAGGTCCTGGCTGCCCTAGACCCTGGAGACTGGATGTTGGCGGTGGATTTGCAGGACGCTTATTTCCATATCCCCGTCCTGCCGGCACATTGGGCTACCTGCGGTTCACGGTAGGCCACGAGCACTTTCAGTTTTCCGTGCTCCCCTTCGGCCTCACCAGTGCCCCTCGGGTGTTCACAAAAGTGATGGCGGTGGTCGCAGCCCATCAGCGCAGATTAGGGGTCCCAGTCTTCCCCTTTCTCGACGACTGGTTGTTGAAGGCGGGCTCGCCCCAGTCAATCGTCTCCCACCTCCAGACTACGGCCGATCTCCTGCACTCGCTGGGGTTTTCCATCAACGTGCCGAAGTCACACCTGAGTCCATCTCAGAAGCTCCTCTTCATCGGAGTGGTTCTGGACTCGGCCCAGTTTTGTTTTTTTCCTTCGGAGCAGTGGGTTTGGGATATTCAGGCTCTAATTCCTAGGTGGCGGATGTGGGCTATGCAGTGGAACCTGAAGTTCCAGTGGGCACAGCATCAGGGCAACCTGTCGGACCCCGTCCTGCTCTCGGAAGGCACTGCAAATCAGTTGCAGTTGTGGTTCACGGACCGCTATTGGATCAGTGGCAGATCCCTCTCCCTACCCCAACCGGAGCATTTTGTAGTGACGGATGCGTCCCTCCTGGGTTAGGGGGGGCCACATGGGAGAGGCAGAGATCGGAGGTCTCTGGTCTCCAACGGAGTTCCGGCTCCATATCATCCTTCTGGAGCTGCGGGTGATCCGGCTTTCACTGAAGGCATTCCTTCCCTCTGTCCGGGGAAGTGTAGTGCAGGTGTTCACGGACAAGACCACCGCCATTTAGTACTGCAACAAACAGGGTGGGGTGGGTTTGTGGACCCTTTTTGAGGAGGCTCTGCGCCTCTGGACATGGCTGGAACATCAGGGCATCACCCTGGTGGTTCAATAACTGGCAGGTTCCCGGAACGCCAGAGCGGACGAACTCAGCTGTCGGTGCATGATGGACACGAATGGCGTCTGAACTCTGACGTTGGGCAACGTCTCTTTCAGCAGTGGGGAGAGCCGTGGTTAGATCTATTTGCCACTGAAGAGAACGCGCAATGTCATCAGTTCTCCGCGTTGGAATTTCCGAGACGACACTCGCTAGGTGACGCATTTAGTCACGAGTGGAGTTGCGGTCTGTTGTACGCCTTTCCGCCTATACCACTTCCGCCCAGAGTGCTGAAGAAGATCAGGCGCGACCGGGCTCAAGTCATCCTTGTGGCTCCGGATTGGGCATGAAGGTACTGGTATCCCGAGCTACTCAGTATGTCAGTCCTTCCCCGATTCGTCTGCCTCTTCAGGAGGACCGTCTGTCGCAGCAGCAGGGGACGGTCCTCCACCCAAACCGGTCTAGTCTCCACCTACATGCATGAAGATTGAGCGGCGACAGTTGAGGCCATTTGACTTGCCTCCTGAAGTCTGTGATGTCATTCTGGCAGCCTGGCGTCCCTCCACAAAAATGGTATACGCCTGCAGGTGGAATAAGTTTGTTGCATTGTGCACAGCAAAGGCTGCGGATCCACTCTCTGCTCCTCTTTCAGAGGTTCTCCTCTTACTTCTTTCTCTTGCCTAGCAGGGCTCTTCTCTGGGCACTGTCAAGGGCTATCTCTGGGCCATTTCAGCCTTCTTGAGGCTTCCTGATCAGACTTCTCTTTTCAAGTCCCCGGTTGTAAATAGATTCTTGAAATGCATCACACACGTTTCCTCCTGTTCCTTTCGTGATGCCTCAGTGGGACTTGAACCTTGTTCTTACATTTCTGATGTGCGCTCCCTTTTAGCCACTTCATAATTGTCCTCTTCGTCTTCTCACTCTTAAAACTGCTTTCCTGGTTGCCATCACCTCTGCCAGAACAGTGAATGAGCTCCAGGCTCTTTCATCTAAGCCTCCTTTCCTTTCTGTCCATCCGGACAAAGTTGTTCTTAGGACTCGTCCTTCGTTTCTGCCCAAGGTAGTTACTGCCTTTCACATCGGCCAGTCCATCACCATGCCCACCTTCTTTCCGCCTCCGCATCCCTCGAAAGAGGAGGAGAGGCTCCACCGTCTGGACCCAAAACATGCGCTCTCCTTTTACCTGAACCCCACACAACAGTTCCGGGTGGATGACCAACTCTTCGTTGGCTACGTGGGTACTAAGAAGGGACGGGCGGTGCACAAGCGGACCATCTCTCGGTGGTTCGTTTTGTGCATCAAGGTCTGTTATTCCTTGGCTAAAAAGGAGCCTCCTGTGGGGCTTCCCGCCAATTCCACTTGGGCCACTGCGGCTACTACTGCCGTGGGACGGGGAGTCTCTTCGCAGGACATTTGTCAGGCAGCTAGGGGGGCCTCGTTGCACACGTTTGCCAAGCATTACTGCCTGGACAGCCAAGTCCGGAGAGACAGCTTCTTTGGCCGTTCAGTTCTCCAGGACTTCCTGGTGTGACTTTGGATTGCGGGCCCACCACCGGGGTTGGTATAGCTGGGGTATATATTCTAAGGTAAGGAATCTAACACTAACGTGTTTCTTTCAGATGCACAAGTTACTTACCTTTGGTAACGATATATCTGTAAGAAACATTAGTTAGTGTTAGACTCCTTACCGCCCCACCCATCCTCCCCGTTCTGCGAACTGATATCTAGGGTTATGGTATCTCCCTTTGAGGTCCTAGTTTCATGGCACCAGTGTCGGTTTCTTGCATGGCTCTGCGTTCCTGGCGCGGAAAGCTATGTACAGGTCTGACGTCAGCGCGCGAGGGCGGCGTCTAAGTACTCCGATGACGTCATCCCGGCGATCACGACAACAGACGCTGAGCCGCGGACGACGCCTACCGACGCGCAGGGGTACTGCTGACGAAAATTTTCCGGATCCAGTATGACGCCTGGGGATATTCTAAGGTAAGGAATTGAACACTAACTAATGTTTCTTACAGATATATCGTTACCGAAGGTAAGTAACTTGTGCAATTGACCCAAGGACAAACAACTGCATGATTGTGAATGGTGGTGATCCGGGTCTAAAAAATGAGTGGAATGAAGGTGGAAATGTAAGAGTAGGTCAGTCTACAACGCACTTACAAGGAGTAGCCGTCAGCCCTGCCTGAAGAGGAACGGTTGTAGGAGGAGAGGCCAAGTCCAGTTGTACTGACCCCAACCACTTACCACAAACCTCGGCACATGATATAGACAAATTCCTAGAGGGACACATAATCAAGGTTAGAACCAGTCTGTAGAAAAATGGTCGAGTGATAAAGTGAAAGTGCGATAAGGAAACACTCCCAATAAGGTCACCATAACTACTGCCAAGGGGGCAGCGGACAGGGAATGGAGAACCGAGTACCGATGTACTGGCAGACGTCACCTCTCAGCGGGTACCAAAACACAATACAAGAGAAGCCGGGAAAAATACAAATATTATTAATTACTGCCATGCGTACTCCGTAAATTTTAACCACTTGTCCCATGAGTCTAGTAGCACTTACCAGCTTTAGTGAGATGGTGGTCTAGCACGATGATGCTGGAATGTGCCTTCTGCCTCGGAAGTCCGCTAGTGCCGTGTTGGTGACACTAGGGGCGGTTTTAATTGGATAATGGCTGTGTGTGACACGCATGCGTGTAAAAAATGAAATTCAGTGTGACCGGGAGCGAAAAGGGAGTATAGGCGCCATCGTAGTAGAGCAAGCAATAGGAGTGAAATGGTGGGGCTAGCAGGATAGGGAAGGAGAAATAAAAAATGTGGATTTCAAAAAATCAAAGAATTGCAATTTACATAATTTAACAACCATAGTAAATACTCATATTCAATGTAAACATTACATTGGATTTAACCCCTTCGCTGCGGTGGCTATTCCGCCACAGCGGTAAAAGGGCGGGGCGGCGGCGCGGGGGTCCTGTGCTCGTGACGGAACCGCTCCATCACGGCACGCGGGTGAGCTGTGCTTGTGATGGAACGGTTCCGTCACAGCCCCACCCGCTCAATAGAACGCGCAGGTGCGAAATCAGCGCCGCGCAGGCGCGGCGGCGGGGCCGTGGCGGAACCGTTCCGTCACCAGCACAGCCCACCCGCGGCTCGTGACGGAACGGTTCCGTCACGACCATGGGAGGGGTTAATGGACTTATTCCTTTGATACCTTACAGTACCAATTTTAGAAGTCCCATTCAGAAGTTAGCATGACTGAGGTGTCAGCTTGTAATTGTGTACTTGCCAATGGGGCTACTAATCTTTCTAAACAATAATTTAGGACTTAAACTGTTAGAACATATAAAAGTATATGTTCGACTTTCTAACATACAGCACCCTGTTTTAGGGCTCATTGAGCCAACCCTAGGAGTGATTTACATATATTAGAAGGGAGTTTTGAGTACCTAGTAGTGAAAATGGTGGAGGAAAGTGGGGCTAAACCTGCACAACGCTTGTTTTCCTGGAAACTAAACAAGCAAATTGACTGTCCCTGTTTATTCACTCCAGAGTCAAATCAATGCTTTGCAAAGGTTTGAAGGGATGTGCATGTGGAGGCTTTGAAAATATTTGCAGAAGTGGAGACATTTGCTCTGTTTGAATGAGCACTAATATCTTCTGGTAGGTTTTTGTTTGCCATGGCATAGCAAATCTTGATACAATGAATTATCCTTCTTTTGACAATGTTAGCTTGTGCACTGCCAGCCTTTCATCTTTCTAACATATCCTATCTCAAATTGGTAATCCATCCGAAATTCTTGTTGTCTGTCCATGTAAAAGGTGACCACTCTTGAGATCAAAATGGTGGACTATATCTTATATCTATCTAATAAATGTGGAGGAGGATAGAATTTTGGGAAGGAAATGGACTGGACTAGGTGGAAGGGGTAACCAACCGCCTTTGGCAGGAAGGCAGTTCCAGTTCTTATTACCAGCTTTTCTTGAAAGAAAGACAGATAAGGTTTGCAATTCACTTACATGTGTGACTGATGTGATAGCTATTAGAAAGACAATCGTATAAGCAAGGAGCCATAACAAGCAATGGTTCAAATGGGTAATAACTTAGAAAATGTGAGCACACGGTTGAGGTCTCAATGGGGCATAATCTAGGAGTTCAGGAATCTCATAACAAAGGTAGATGTAAAAAGAGATGACTGAACAGCTAAACCTAGAAATGCTGATAATGCTGATGAGCGTCCCTGGGCAGTGCATACCGCACAACCTTGTCAGGCCAGAAAAAATGTGAACCATTGAATGTCAGATAAACGGGCCTAAAGAGGATCTACAGAGGAGTCAGTATATAGTGTGACAAACTTGCACCATCTGGCGGAAGAGATTGTCGTCGTGGAGTGTCTTCATGAGACTAAGATAACGTGCACCAATTCAGGTGGGAGGGAAGAAAACTCAGGTTGCCCATCTCAATTTCCAGGAATGCTTGTGGAGGCTGGAATGTAGAACCTTCCACTGAGACTGCAAGAGGATGTCTACCTTGTCAGGTTGACGGAGCGGAGGACACAGGGCGAGGTGAATGAGTCCTGCGTATCACATACTTCTTGGCCCGCTTGGGGCAATCAGGATTACTTTGGCCCAATCAAGGCAAATGTGTGTTGGAGGCTGGCTTAGTAAATGTTACACACTTAAAGGAGTGATTAACCTTGCACTAATCGTGGCAACCTTCATGGTAATTTTAATGGTCTTTGATTTTGTTGTGAAATGTATTGGTTTTCAGTTGGGGGAAAAACAGTGACATATACAGAGAAACACCTTGGATAGCCCTAAGAGTGAGAGGTGAATCAAATCTGTAAGACAATGCAATACGGATACAGAAGGCAATAAGAGCAATAGCATATTGTGGTAAGATACGAATGCCAAGAACAGTGTAAATACCCCTGAAAATCACATGTTACCGCATACAGTGTGTAGTTATTTTATAACAGATTCTGAACAGAGGGAACGGGTTACATCAATCGGGGACAAAGAAAACATAATATAGGGCTAATTGTTTGTGATATTCCGTCACCTGCTCACCCCTTCAACCCCCATGTAGGCACCGTACACACTAGTGATTAAGTGTTACATGTATAGTACATCCCGGGTCTCTGTAGAGATAAGTGAGCACCCAAATTTATGTCGCCTCATTGATCGTCTCCTCATCTAGGATAGAACCCCCCAAATTCATGCCACTGTTGCTCTGCAGTTCACCTTATATTGCATCCCAGCTGGCAGCCAGTGGGAGTCTGTGGAGGCCCAGCAAGTCTCCTCTGTTCAGTGCAATGCTTTCTGCCTTAGCCCATATCACTAAAGAGCAACGCCACGCTACAGCATGTGGGGATTTTAGCTGGAGTGAGGTACGCTCTGTGCATAATAAAATATTGAATTTGGCAGAAACACTGGTTACGGGGTATGCATGTGGGACTTTCTAGGGATGCGGTTCATTCAGTCTGTGAAAGGGTGTTCCAGGTCCCCCTGCCAGTGGAGCTTTAAGGGTTCTGCTGTCTAGGGGATGCGGGGAACCACTGTGTCAGGTACCCACCCGCACTCTTTACATGCAGGTACTAGTTCGGGAGGTGCGTGGGGGGCTCATTGGTCAAGTCGCCCCAGCGAGCCGTAAGGGCTGTTATAAGGGACCGGTGAAGCAGGAAGCGGCCCGGGTGACCCTCTCCTTCGAGACCAGCATGGTGTATGGTATAAGGGTCCCATCATCAGTTTAGGCTGGACTGTTCGCATTGGGCGCAGGATCAAGACTGATTTGCATATGGCTGGCTCCAAACTGGAATGGCATGGTGAGCAAAAAAACTATGGATTTTGGCCCAGATCTTTGTACGGGGTGAATGTATGACATTGTTTTGCATTCTGTCCATCAATTATTGATTCTGCATTAGTAAGGAGACTAAGCTGGCTGTGCGCATTGAAGCTGGCAACAAAGAATCTTCTAGTTTTGAGGTAAAAAGGGCATGTAAGTATGGGATCAGTGAAGCGGCGTACGTCTTGTCGAACTCCGCTGGGAGCCCGTCAGGGCCTTGCACCTATCCCGATGCCAGTGCTGCTAAAGCATCACGTACTTAATCAATAGTGATGGGGGATTCAAGCACCATTTATTGGTCAGGGGTTATCTGGGTAGTTCTTCCGAACCCAAAAAGGCACCGATTTGCAGATGGTCCTCGTGGCTGGTGGATTTGAAAGTGCTGAATAATGTCTGGTCATGACTGTATTGATGTCAAGTTGCGTGTAGTGCCTCTGGCCCAAGTAATTGCATATGGCGTGGGTTGGCTGGTGAGGGTTATTCTGGTGCAATAGCCAGGCTAGAAATGTACCTGCCCTGTCTGATGTAGCATATGCGCGCACTGAGTGAACGAAGTAGCTGTGGCAGCACAGTCTGTCCAGCAGTTCATCGTGCTCACCACACAGCTCCTCCAGGTGAATGTTAGCCTTGGTTTGCATGAGTGATGTAGTTTCATAGCGAAGGAGTCTGCCCTCGATGGCACGCCGAGGCATTCTGCGGCTTATGGATGTTCCATGTAAAGCCGAGGCAGTGCCCTCTGATCGTGACCTTGAAGGCCTCCTATTCCTCTAATGCAGAGCCAGTGGTTCCATTGTTGAAGGCGTAGTAGCCTGTGATTGCCGCCCCTAGGGATCAGCAAAAAGCCTGATCCTCCAGTGCCATCGTTTGGCGATGCCAGGTGGGTATCGGCGGGGGCCTATGTCCTAACTAAGCCTCAAGAGCTGAGGACTGTGGTCAGAGTGCGTGCTGTCTATATATTTAGTGTCTTGATTCAGGGGGAACAGAGAGGGAGTACCTACTATGCGATCTAACCGTACATGGAGCTTGTGTACTGGTAAATGGAAGGGAGTATATGCAGGCATCAGGGTAGCAGGTTCGCCATATATCTGTTAGGGACCAACGGTTGAACCATGTGCGCAGTGCTTGTGCATTGGATGTCCCTGGAATACTTGTCAGGAGTGGGAAAGAGCGATTTAATGAGACGTCAAGGACAGAATTGAAGTCTCCCCCTTTAAGGCAAACTGCTACAGAGGGCTAACACCCTAGAAAGTCTACAGAGGAGGGAGTTCTGATCCACATTGGGAGCATAAAAAGAACCGTAAGGAGGAGTTTGCCTTTGAGTTGACCCTTAAGGAACATATATCTGCCCACTGTGTCGACCTCCCCTTCCTCCACCTCGCAGGGAGTCCACGCCTTCACCCATATCGAAGTGCCCCTCGCCTATGTGGAAAAGTTAGTGCTGTACACGCGATCTCTCCAGCGGCGGTGTAGCCGATCTTCCTCGAGGTTGCTTAGATGAGCATCCTGAAGTAAGGCAATGCTAGCGGATTTGTGTTACAGGTATGAGTAAATAGAGTATCTACGTGAAGGGGAGTGTATTCTTCTCACGTTTCAGGTAATGACTTTTACGTTTGCCATGGAGGATAGGAGTAATGTCTTTGCCTAGCCAGCAGTGCAGACATGTGACGGAAGAGCGGGCGGTCAGATGGTGTCTCACAATGGGTAGAAAAGAATACATGGGGAGAATACTTTTTTTTTATATTGTGTAATCTATTTAGAGCGAACTCTCATTGGCAGTTTACCCAAACAGGATGCCCAACCATGGCAACAGATGCGCAACCTAACCAGTGGTCGAGGGGAGTGGATACACGTGGTGGTATTGCTTATTTCGCTTCCCCCTGTAGTTGGACATAATAAAGTGAGAGAAATATCCTCTGATTGTAATACGTTGAGACCCTGTTCACTGCTCAATCGGGCCCCAGGGGAGGATCTTGCAGGCCTCAGCCCAACACATAGGACAATCCCACGCCCCCTTCCTTCCACCCAGTTGTGCAGAACTAGTGAATGATAATGTTCTAAAAATCTAAAACACAAAGCAGAACAGAACACAAGTCGACCCAACTGGGTCATGCAACACATTTACAACTTTCAGATTATGGTGTCCGAGGTCTGGGGAGTGATGACTAGGGGCGAGGCGAGCGTAATTCCCCAGACCATGCCGTCAAAGAATCATCTGCACTAAATGACTTAGGTGGTGTTGTTTCTGGTTCAGAAGTAGACTTTGTGTTGCTGATTGTTGCTGCTGTATGGAGTGCCACCTGGTGCTCGGACAGAATTTGCTCTGGGTCTGGAGCGTTAATCAATGGGGTGCGACGGTGTGATTCGCCCCTCCCCCACTCCTGTTACGGCCTCCTCTGGTACCCCTGGGTGCTTGTGGGTTGTCAGAAGATCTAGACATAGTGGCCAAGCATGTCTCCTCCAGCCAGTCCCAAGCATCTGAGGGTGCATCAAAGAAATGGGTAGTGTCCTCATTTACCATCTGCAATTGGGATGGGAACAGTAGGGAATATCGCATATTGAAGTCCCGGAGCTGACGCTTCACTGCTCCAAACGAGCCTCAACGCTTCTGCACCTGGGCGGTGTAATCCAGGAAGAACTTAACTGAAGTGTTCTGGACAGTGAGCCCCAATAGTTTCCTGACCTCTGTGCGCTTCACCACAAATTGGGGAGACGGTGCTCCTCCAGGCAGCGCTCGTTGTAGGCAACAGGGTCCAGGCCCACCGAACCCTCAGGGAGGCCAACCACTTGCACATTGTTAAGCCGCGAAGACAGACAATGCCGGGGAAGTGACAGAGAACCACTGTAGTTTGCAAGGAGGGTGGCCGGTAAGAAACAGCTACGGTGTGGGTAGGGGACCAAGTCCAGCCGAGATCAAGGGTTTCATACAGCACCCCCAAGCGCTCTAAGGAGATATCTGCAGAAAACCAGATCAGGCCTGAAGTGACCATTAAGAGCGCTCCCGTGGTGAAGTGGAAGGGCAGTGCGCAGTGGAAGAGCCACTTTTATGGCGGACTGCACTCTAATCTTGCAGATTCCGACCCGTTGTGTGCTTGGGGGCATAGGCCCGATTGACCCCCGGGCCCCAGCCAGCACAATGAGGAGAGTCTGAGGAGGGAAATCTCGACCCAGCCTGATTCCCGGGCCACCCCCATCACCATAAGACACAGTAGGCTGCAGGACCGGCACAGCCGGTGGCCACAATCGATGCGCAGGGTGGGGGCCTAGGCCCAATCGACCCCGACCCCCACCAAATCCACACAGGCCGCAGCTGCAACAGCAATATGCCGGACTCTCCTCCGGAATCGAGATGCGTGTCTGGGCCCATGTGTCCAACGGGAGTGGGTCTTCTCTCTGTCACGGGCTGTACCTGTGAGAGGGATCGGCAATCCCAGGTCCAGTCCCAGGACTTGAGAGGGCAGGCCACAGCACGGGGCAAAAGCACCGGTACTGCAATGCCCCGATGCGCTCCCCAGGCCGCCACTCAGCAGGCCTGAGAGCGATCCAGTGTACCACTCCGCAGTGAACCTCGAGCCGGGCGCACGCATGGTCTCTAGATATATGGACACTGCCAGGGCGCGGGCCTCCGGGGCACAAGACGCGCAGTCACTTCGCTCTCTTCCCTTAGTCGATGTTAGTTCAGCCCACAAAGTCATGGCAGGGAGGAAGTCAGAACAAGGCTCCCGCGCTAACTCCAGGCTGGGCCGCCTCCCCGTGATAGCACACCGAGCAGTCCGGGGTCAAAGGTCGCTCAGCCAGCTGGGTCAGTAGCAGCAGTGACACATCTGCAGCCTCAGATGGGCTGTCTGGTGCTAGGATCGCAGAGATATTGCAGGATAATGAGGGGAAGGGTATGGAGCTGGCTTAGAGCACGTTGGCCAAACCCCCAAATTTGTGGTCTTTGATAACCTTAAAAGCTCTCAAAGGGATGGCTGTGTAGAGCAGCTTCAGGCTCAGCTTTGTTCGCCATAAGTTGGCTGGGTATGGCTGGGTATGCTCAGACGTGAGTCCCTTGCTCACTTTGCCACTGGATTCAAGCAGCCCGGCTGAAGACGGCAGCAATGCCAGAAACTGGTCCTGGGAAGCTTGTTTCCAGTCCAGGGAAGGCATGGCTTGGCAGTTCGGGCTGGACTGTTCCCATGAGGCACAGGGTCAGACTGATGGGTTTGCAGAGTGGGCTAAAGAATGGTGATGGATTAAACCCAGATCAGTTGACTGGGGGCGAGTGCTTGTATTGTCAACGCTCCGTCCATCATTTCCTTTGGTTTTGCACTGTACAATGTGTAGTCGACTATTCAGACTGAGGGGAATATGCTGGCTTTGATTCCTTGTCAGCAAGAGGTGGTAGAAAGACAGCCTGTGTCGATTGAGGCAGGGCCCTATCTGTCCATTTCTGATATTAATGTGCCTCAGATGGAGGAGAGCTGGTTGTCTGCGCTGGGAGAGGCTAGTGGCCTGGATTCTTCAACAGCTTCAGGGTTGCTCCCCCCCCCCCCCCGGAAGTTCCTCCGTCGCGCACACGCTAAGGAAAGTGGCTACAGTTTTAAATTTGTCACTTCCTACGATGCAAAGGTCACCAGACCCTTTGATTGAGGTCCTTTTTCAGGGACAGACAGGGAAAGAACCTGTTCTCCATTTGGGGAGGCCCTTTATTAGGTCTTGCCTACGCAGCGCACGCGCTGCTTAGGAAAGAGACCTCTTGAGATCGATTCGGCTTTCCAGACAAAAACGTGCACGTGTTGATATTGCTTTGAATGCAACGCGTGCACGTTTGGCGATTTCCTTGCAGGAGCCAGCGGCGCCATATGTTGGCATTTATTGCACTCGATCCCGCAAGGGAAACGCTGCTTGCTCTCGGCCGCACTCCACCTTTCCCACCCCTCCACTTGCACGAAGCACGCGGGCTTGTTGCCTTGGTCTTCTGGTTCGCATTCAATTTCTGTCAGCCTACGAGAGGTGCTTTTTCCCTGCCAAACTCTACAGACCCCCTCCTCGTGCCCTGTGTAAATAAGCACGGCAGAAGAATCCTGGGGCACCTTGCATACCGCGGACACCCACAGCTGCAGGCGAGGGAGGCAAACACCATAGTGTGGCTGCATCAGTTTCGAATCTGTCAGCAGTGCATCGGCAAAGTAACAGCCCTCCCATGCACTAGAGGTCGCTGTGGTCCCGGTAATGCCGTGCCGATCTATATGAGCCTCTATGGGTATCCAGGAGACGAGAGAGATCGGAGGAAGTGCTTGATTGAGTGAGTATGGAAGAAGAGGCTGAAAGTGAGCGCTGATTGCAGGTTTTTAGTGCCGCTGAGCCCCCTTGTGCACAGGTTCTGCAAAAACACCCTTTGTGCATCCCAAGGGATCCTTGAACCCTCTGCATAGACAGACACTCACTTTCGCTTCATGTTCACCTTTGGGTGGGGGTCATATTCTTGCTAAGGTACATGGTCACCTGCAGGGGGTGATTACAGTGTAGTTCCCCTGTGCATGAAACATATGCATCCATTTGTACATATACAACACTGTAAGTAAGTGCGAATCTGTTGGCTGAGGCTTGTGTTACTATAACATGACACCAGCTCTCTATTGTTCTCTTCAAAAACCTTCTGATGGGGATGTAACCCCCTACAACTTTGAGAGTCTTATCAACGGAGCCCCCCAATGCACCCCCCCACAATCTCTAATAGTCGATTACAGTCCCCAAAACTGAAATACAATCACTGGCCAATCAAGTTTACAAGATACCATGAATGGCAACGTACAGTTGTAGCTAAAATGCAGTAACATAAGGCTCAGCCAAGAGACTTGCACTTACAGCGGCGTATATGTGTAGACTCCATCATTCTGAAAGTGCTCCGCGCGCTGCATCTGTTTTCTCCAAAGCATTACTTTTGCAATCTGTTTACTTGTTTTTATCTTGTTTGTGCACCCCTGCATTATAATAACGAGGTACTCTTTTGTGCATGTTGGTTTCCGGTCTGGTTTTATGCGCTGTATTCTCCCATTCTATGCAAGCGTTACTTTTACTTTGCATCCATGACTGGTGTGCAGTTCCACTGCGTTTTCACTCGTGTGTTCGGAGTTAAGAATGTGTTTGTGCCTTACAGCTTCCGAATTCCTTTGCTAAACCGGTTCCGATAGTTCTTGGCAGTATGTCTGTCTGATCTCTGCTTGGGGCAGTCAGACACTCTAGTCCTTAAGATTTAGAGCACTGCGACCTGAATTTTTCCAACAAATTCAAGTTAATGGTCTGGGGCATTGGTTTCACTAGCCTGATGGATGTCTCATGATACCCAGATTAACCAACATGAGCAACTGTGGGAAAAGTAATCCATATCGATGGGTATGCTGACACTCACGTGGGCTTTGTCTTCAGTTTGAAAGGACATTTCAAGTTTTGAGGTGTGAATAAAATAATTGTTTTTCATGAACGTCAAAAAAGTCTGACCGATACAGTCCTGGTTATTTATGTCTCGTTTTGTCTAGCGCACTGTAAACCAATAAGCCTCCAAAATACTTTTGAACCTTGCTCCAAACAGTTACAGTAGGCGTTTGGCAGCGTGAGCAAAAAAACAGCTGCCTGTACACGTGCTTGCCATGAACATTCAACTTTGGCTTTGAACACAATTAAATTCCTAATAGTTAGGGTTTTTTATCCGTTTAAAGAAATGTGGATATTACAGGGAAAGGTTAGCCAAGATTGGAGAATCTAAAGGATGGGGCCTGGATTTGAGAACCATTAACTGTCCCTCACCTGCAGGTGAACTTGCAAGGCTATTTGAACTATTTTTCTTTTAAGAAGAGTTAGTTAAGCACTAATCCGTGAATGTATTTGTAAAACCTGTGACTTTTTTTAAAATTCCCCCTCGAGTTGCAAATTAGTTTTTCAGTTTCAATTTGTTCTCATGTTATGACATGGGCTTTTGTTTCTTGTACAATGTGGTTGTTGTAAGCTGGAATAATGAGAATTGCACGAATGCAGGTTTAAAAGAAGACGTTTGTTGCATTTTAACGACTGAATTGATCTGACTGCCCATCGAGAGTGGGTAATTGAGATGAGCCACAGGCTTTAGCAGGGGAGTGTTAATTTTGAATATGATTGGAATGATAATGGTGCTGATAGGTCTTGGCCAGGTATGCTTCAGGTCGAGTAGCATTTGTTCAGACTTTCAGCCATTTAACTTTAGGAAAGTCAACTCTATCATTGTTTTAACTTGTAAGCAGCTGTTTATTACTTTAAATGTGGAACCACATGAGTGTAGCATAGTTTTGTAGCGCTCCGTATGCAGCTCCAACTTCTCCCTGGCATATAGGGTTAACACAACTCAGATATGTAAATCCCTCACCATTAGAACATTGGAATGTTGGGAGCTCCATTGCAGACAATGGAGTGCTCCCTGCTTCTACGGGCCGGTAAAGGCCCGCAGACGCTTCGAGCTTCTCGAAGCTCGAGGGTGTTTATATCCCCTCGAGCTTCGAGAACCCTTTGTTTAATTTGTTAGAACATTCTGCCCTCTAGTGGCAGAATGTTCTAATAGCCTTATAGCCCTTCGTAGCAGGGCTATACCGGCAATTAAAGTCCCGCTGTCTCGTTAAAGTCCCTCGCCTTCGGCTCTGGCCTTTAACGATTCAGCGGGCCTTTAATAGCCAGTATAGCCCGCTACGGCAGGCTATAAGGCTATATTAAGGCATTCATCAGCTGCTTTGCATAGCTATACGTTTGCCGGGCAATGGATGCCTTTTCCTTTTGAGGAAACTTGTTAAAGCTTTTTAGGTTTTGCCACCAAAGAAACCTCACATCTCAATAAAAAACAGATGCTCCTACTGACCACACCATTACCAAACCACACTTCCCTCTTCAAGTGAAACCAGTGCAATTCGTTCCTTAGCTTACTTAAAGGTGCTTCAGTGACATATTAATGGTGCGACACAAGTGAGAGTTAACATCATCATAGAAAAATGTAGTGCCATTGATTTGTTTTTTCTCTTCAGTTTTTTCTCCCCCGCCCTGAATACTTACTGGTACCCGTCATTTCACTAAGTAGAGGTCTTCTTCATAATAGTCCTGTTTTCTCTTGGACAGGTCTTATCAAATTGGAGCTCAGAGGGAATCTACGGATTCAGGTACCCTCCACTCATATCATATTCATACACAAAAACTGATCCTGATATCTATAAGCTTTATATTCCTTTTCATCATCTGTTGTTTCGTGTGTGTGGGTTCACTTACTCCTATCACTCACTATGCCTCTTACAACAGAGTGTGCTTATCTCTATAATGTCCTCGTGACAACTGTGTGTCTCCCCTTGTGTGTCTGCCCTAGTCACTCCCAGGCACTACTGTGTGTCCACCAACAAGAGTAAAGGAAAAAGTGTGGGCGGACGGAAGGAACCTCACAGGAGCAACCACCTAGGAACTGCTGACTGGTACTCGTCAGTATGTTCCACTTCTCATCATCGGCTCCTTCCCACCAGAAAGAAATAGAATTTCAAAAGAGGAAAAATACCAATGGGAAAAACAACTCAAAAGTGTGAAAACCTCATTGTATTCATGTGCATCTGCCCCCACCCCCCCACATCCCCCCCGGGGTGCCATGACCGCTAGTCAGTCTTGTACCCTGTTAAAAATTGCGTTCGATTACCCTAGCTCTCTGATGTGCTTTATTCTGTGCTGGGTACCTACTCCTATTAAAAACGACACTCTCCAGTTGAGCTTCGTTTTTAAAGTATATGAAGCCAACATGTTTCGTTGCCTATCTGTGTTGGGCAGCAACGTCTTCAGGGCTGGGGGCTTTCCTTGCCACACTGCACTGGACTGTGACGGTTATTAAATCTGCAGACACATAGACAACACATAGAAAGGTAAAAGCATAAAGTGACACCAGTGAATGTATTGCCCATATCATTAACACTTTTCTAAAAAGCCAACTGTTTCAGGGAAAGCGGTATAGGAGTGTGACATTGCAGGCGGGCGAGTAGATAGTTCATTCTTAGGGTCCAGAGCAGGCCAACATTTTAGGACCCCCACCCCACTCCAGCGTCCAAAACTGTTATTTGAATATTTCCTCAACACACAAAATGTTCCTTCCAAATTGGGTTAAGGAGTGCAGGATATTTGGATAATTAAAAAGAAACTTTTTTATCCTCATTTATGTCGCTGGTATAGCTCTACCTGCTCTCCCCATAACCTGCTTAAATAACATCCTTTAACATTGCTAACAAACACAAGTGTGGGATCACTGCTATCTAAACACTTATACCGCTATGCCACTAGGTCTCGCCTTTGGGACCTTATAAGTGTTTAGTTATCCAGCACAATATCCTTGGTGCAACAACATCAAGTGTTGCATGGCTAAACACTTATAAGGTCCCAAAGGCGCGACCTATTGGCTATGCCACTGCTTGTGACATTTTATTAGGTACTTGGGATAAGCCTGAGTCGGAGGCCTCAGTGGACCGAGATATTGCACATAGACACCTACCTGCGCCTGGGGATCCAGTTTGTCTTCATAGACACCCTCCACCTGGAGCTTGGTGACTCAGTTTGCGACTTCTTCAAAGGATATAGATTCTGTTCCTAAGACTCAAGTGGGTAAGGAGTCTAAAAGTCGTGATGCATGTGTTAAACACATCTTTGCTTCGACGAGTTCATCCTTGTTTGCTGGGGCGACATTCCTATGCTTTACTGGATGCACTACAGAATGTGTCACCGTCTCTTCCGGATAACGTCCGCTCTGAGATTAATGATATGATTAAAGACGGTCAGCAGGCTGCTAGGCTTGATATGGTGACTTAGTACTCTGTAGGTCACGCTATGGTATTGGTAGTGGCATTAAGGCGTTGGGCTTGGTTGGCCACTTCTGGTTTCTTGGAGGCTGTCCAGTCGACTTTGGTCATCATGCCATTTGATGGTGCTCATCTTTTTGAGAGTCAAGCTGATGCAACGTTTGGCGCTTCCAGAAAGACATAGGTCTTCAGAGTTATAGCTTTTTGTTATTTGTTACTGGCGTAACTTGTCTTTTCATATTGTAAGGACCCTAGGGCAACTTCATAAATATACTTTCATACAGACATGTATAGGAGAGGAGGACACAGTTAATGGATAAATACAAAAATAATTTTTATTGATACTGTTTTAAATATTTTTCATTTTCATGATTGCAAAGTGACGCAACCACACACACCACATTTATCTGTCCGTTCATACTGTCAAAATATGTACTAATTTATAGAACATTAAAAACATTCGAAAATGTATAGATTCACAGTGTTTTTGAACAAATTATGATGCATATTTATCACAAAAATTGTCTATAATTATCGCAGACTTTTTACAAATACAGACATCAATAACTTTCAGAATAGTATATCTGTGTCGTGAAGCGACTGCAATTCCTAGGTGGTTTCTACGCGCATTTCGGCATCTACACGCCTTCTTCAGGAAAAGCTCCCTCAGATACAGGTATTTTCTGTAAATATAAACTCATCAGCTCTATGTGTTATCCCTCCTATACTTTAATAATGTTTATATGCACACAATAACTCCTAGAAAACATCTGGTACACACTGCATTATTTTTGAAAAACCATTATCAAGAGCATAATGGTTTATATATAGTGAGAAATTCAGACAAGAAAAGTCAGAGTATATGACAAGATAATGTACATGTGCACAACCACATAGTCATGCTTACTATGTGGAGATCTTAAAAAACGTGATAGCGGTAAAGAAAACCATAGTGTCACCCAGGTGATCAGTCACTAAGAGCCATACTAACAGTGATGTGAGCAGTCCACTAAAGTGACTTGTGAATAAGTATCATGCAAGACAGTGCCATGCCAAAGTGTTCTTTGTATAATGATCCCCTAATCAAAAAGGCTTACCTAATGTTGTTCTAAGATGCTAATAGCCTTGTACACAGAGTAACACCAGGCTAAAGATATTCTATACTTGAAGTCATGTGCGGACAACCTAATATTGTTCTATATTCTAAGGACAAAGAAAGAATGAAAAATTCCATTTATGTATGCATACAAAACCTAGAAAGGGAATATAAGTATGCTAGCAATACACCTATAGTTATCGTAGTACAGAAGTTAATCCGCTCATGGCAGAAACTTTCAAGGAAAAAAGGATCTATTTTCTCCTCCCTCTGCTTTCCTCATGCAGAGGTATATGTACAGGACCTAAAATGTCAGAAATAATGACAATCTTTTAGGATTTGTGCGGTTCCCACAATGTTGGAAATTGTGACTTCTGTGTGGCTAAAAATAGCTATAACAGTATTGACACTGTTACATGTGAGTACCATAGAATCTAACTCAGATCCATTAAAAACTCACATGCCGGGGAGGAGCTTGGCGGGCATCCGAGATGGCCGCTTGAGCACAGCGCTCTCCGGACCCTCGCCGCTCCCGGCATTTTATCCTGGCTGAATCCTGATTTCTTGCAAGAATTCGTGTAGGGGACGTTTGGCTGATTACCCTGGCACTTTTCAGAAATCGATTTGGATCTCGTATTCCTGAGATATGGTGCTCTGAACTTTTGGGCTCCGCCCTTGAGGTGCGCCCGGGACGGGGTGCGGTTCTGTAGCCGTCCTGCAATTGAACAACAACGGCAGGAGATCTGGCCTTGTGGGTCCCCCCTTCCTAAGTTTCGGTTTCGATTCCGTTCCGACTTGGGCCACGGAGGTGGATGTCGTGTTGCGACTGAGACTTGGAGGCAGATCGGCTGTTGGGCTTTCATGTGACCTATTTGCTGGCTTGGCGACCTCTACCCGAGTTGTGCCCCCTTTTTCATGTACTTTTGATCCTGTACTTTGAGTGTCGGGCCCGTCGAACCTGGTGGCTTGTCCTGTGACGCATCTTCAAAATGGCGGGCAGAGGGGACAGAGAGACGCGCAAGACGAAAACACCTCTGCGCGGAGCTCCAGTTCAATCAAATGTCATGGACCGTTATACCCATTCTAAGGGGTCCCCCGGAGCTGCCCTGCCTGGTTCTAGTATAGCGTCCGAACGAGTTTTGGAAGAGTCGGCGGAGCCCTCCCTACAGGATATCATGGGCGCCATCTCGGGTGTGAGGGAATCCATCGGCCTACAGTACGAGGCCTTGGCCCACAAACTTGACACCGTGGCTATTGAGGTGAATCTGATTCGTGCTGATCTCGGCAAGACGAATGAGAGGGTACAATCTCTGGATATTAAATCTTCTAGCCTTACGAATGACGTCTCGGAGCTCCAAACAGAGATTGGCAATCTCCGTCGGGGGAACGACTTCATGACCCGTCGCCTGGAGGACTTTGAAAATAGGGCGCGTCGCTGCAATGTTCGCCTGGTTGGTGTACCGGAGAACCCTGAACCCCACTCGGTGGATCTCCTGGTTGAGGATCTGGTCTTGAACCATCTGGCCCCTTCTGGTCTCACAAAATTTTTCACGGTGGAACGCGCACATCGTGTTCCAGGGGGCAAAGTCAAGCCGGGAGCCCCGCCGAGACCCATTGTAGCGAAGCTTTTTCATTATAGAGACCGGGACGCTATCCTGCAGGCCTCGCGGGTGAAGGGCCCGGTGGCCTTTGAGAATGCTACGGTGAACTTTTACCCCGACTTTTCCCAACAGGTTCAGAGACAACGTATGGAGTTTCGTGGTGCCAAGAAACGTCTTCGGGTTCGGGGCCTACGTTACGCCATGCTCTTTCCCACCAGACTCCGGGTCGAATACAATGAGCGTACCCTTTTCTTTGATCGGCCTGATGCCGTTAATGACTGGCTGGACTCATTGCCTGACCGTCCTCCTGAGACGGACTCCGCCGCTCACCCTGGTGGTGCCGAAGGTGGTGTGGAGATCTAACTGTTCGGCTCTTATGTCTTATTTTGAATACATTCTCAGGAGTGTTGGCCGGCGTCCCTCTACATTGTGATCATTCTGTCTTTTGTTTGTTATTTTTGTTCTTGCTGAGGTCGGGGGGAGGGTGGAACGGAGACCTTTCCTCCTCCGGGGTCTTTGTGTAGTATAGGGGTTCTTGGGCGACAGGCACACTGCAGGTTGGGGTGGCTCTTTAGCTTTTTGCAGGGGTGCAGGGTGGGGGGTGTTTCTCTTCAGTTTGGGGGAGGGGGGTTGGGAAGTTTTTTCTTTTCTGTGTGTTGTTTTCAAGGCGAGTTGCTCCTGTGTTTGCTGCTGTTTCTGATGTCTAGCTCATGGACGGGGGGTCTTGGCTCGGGCGGCTGGGATGGGGGGTAGAGGGTTGAAATTTCTTTCCTGGAACGTTAATGGCCTGGGAGATCGTATTAAGCGCAGTGTGGTCTTAAAATGTATACGACGTTTGTCACCGGACATTGTTTTCATGCAAGAAACCCATTTGATTGGTAATGTTTGTTATGCAATGAATCGATGGGGCTACCGCCTGGTGGCGCACTCGGGGTTTACCTCCGGATCTAGGGGTGTGGGTATTCTTGTTCGAACCTCCCTCCCCCTGGCGATCGATGAGGTGATTCATGATGACCGTGGGAGATATACTGTCCTGGTGGGTAGGTATGAAGGCCGCACCCTATCTCTCTTCAATGTTTATGTTCCCCCGGGTTTGCAGGCCTCTACTTTTACTGACTTGGGCCGTGTTTTGTTAGATCTCCCTGATAGCACTCTCTTTCTGGCCGGTGATTTTAATTCGGTGCTTTCCGGCCTTCACGATCGCCATCCCCCTAGAGATACCCCGCAGGCTCAGCAGTGGTTGGGTGGGTTTTTAGATACCTTTGGCCTTGTGGACTGCTGGCGATTGTTGCATCCTACTCAGCTCCAATACACTTTCCATTCTGGGGCTCATGGCAGTCTGTCTCGGCTGGATTATTTCCTGATGCCCGCGGCCCAATCGTCGGCGGTTCGTGAGATTTTACATTTGCCGAGGGGTATTTCTGATCACTCGCCGCTCTGGCTTCGTTTCGAGGTTGGGGTAGAGGCGGCGGGCCGAGTGGCTCCCATTAACCCTTGGTATCTTTCCTCCCCTGAGACTCGTACCCTCTTGCTCAAGTCCATGGATGCATATTTCCTGGAAAACGAGGGGTCGGTCTCTTCGGCTGTGTCCCTGTGGGAAGCCTTTAAAACTGTGATTCGTGGACAGGCCCTTTCCTTGATTGTTGAAGCTAAGAGGGCTGGGAGGAGGGAGGTGGTGGACCTTGAGGGGGAGATATCTGCTTTGGAGGACGAGTTGGAATCTGGTGTCACGCCTGAGAAACTCCATGCCCTGGGTCTAAAACAGTTTGCATATAAATCTCTGGTCACTGACGCTGCAAAGGTGATGTTTCGTGAGCAGCAGGGCAGATTGTACGATGTGGGTGACAAGGCGGGCAAACTCCTAGCGTGGTTGGACAAGAAAGAAAGAGTTAATCGTGTGGTGCCCGTGATTCAGTCTGCGAGTGGTGAGAATGTGATTGATCCGACCGCCATTGTTGATCGTTTTGCGGAATATTTCCGTGTGGTATATGCTCCCGTGTCTGTGAGGGATGTTGCCGACTCCCGCCTTCTGCTGCGTGATATCACTTTGCCCTGTGTCACCGACTTGGACCGTATTGCTTTGGACTCCCCTTTTACGAATGATGAGATAGCCAATGCAGTTCGATCGCTCCGTTCGGGCAAAGCATTGGGCCCGAACGGTTTGCCTATTGAGTTGTACAAATTACACCCCGATAAGGTGGCGCCGTATCTCCGCGCCATGTTTCTGGAATCTCGTGAGCGGAACATACTTCCTTATGATCAGCGTCTGGCGACAATCGTCGTCATTCCCAAAGAGGGTAAACCACGTGACCTCTGTTCCTCGTATAGGCCCATATCCCTATTAAATGTTGAACCTAAGGTGTTGGCTAAACTTTTGGCGACCCGTCTCCTTTCGGTTCTTGGGGAGTTGGTCCATCCGGATCAATCTGGCTTTATCCCGCATCGCAACACTGCTCTGAATTTACGTCGCCTCCACGGCGCGCTGGCGAGGGCGGGGCTTTTGACTGAACCGGCCATTTTGGCGTCCCTGGATGCCTCCATGGCCTTTGATACTGTGGAGTGGCCCTATTTGTGGGCGACACTTGAGAAATTTGGATTCGGGTGCGAGTTTATTAGCTGGGTTAGGCTGTTGTACGCGGAACCTCTGGCACAAGTTGTAGTGAACGGTAGAGTGTCGGCCCCCTTCTCCTTGGGCAGGGGTACCCGTCAGGGTTGCCCCTTGTCCCCTCTGTTGTTCGCGCTCGCTCTTGAACCGTTGGCGGCCTGGCTCCGTTGGGAACCGTCCCTTAAAGGTATTCGTTGGGCCCCGGATTTCGAAGACCGCGTCTCGCTTTATGCGGACGACATCCTCTTGTATCTTACTTCTCCTCGCAAGTCTTTATCTGTTTTATTTGACGTTCTTGCGTCCTTTGGCGCTAACTCAGGCCTCGTCATCAACTGGTCTAAATCCTGTGTATACGTCTTATCTGGTATCTTGCCTCCGTTGCCGAGTAGACTTCCTCTTCAGGTGGTCCGGGATGGTTTCAAATACTTGGGGGTCTTTGTTACCTTGGATCCGTCCTTTCGTTTTGATCGTAATCTCCTTCCCCCGTTGCTTAGGCTCTGTTTGGACGTTGCCCGTTGGCGCAAACTTCCCCTGTCTCCACTGGGTCGGGCGGCCCTGTTTAAGATGATGTCACTACCGCGGTTTCTCTACGCTCTCCAGAATTATTATGATCCTATCCCCAAGACCTATTTTCGGGAGATTGAGAGCCTTCAGAGGCAACTTATTTGGGATGGGCGACCGCGCATTGCTCTCGCGAAACTTTCCATCCCGTGGTACGATGGGGGCATGGCGCTCCCCGATATTAAGAGATACTACTGGGCTTCCCATCTGTCCGCTATTAATCACGCTATGTTCTCGCCGGGTCGCAATCCGGCGTTTGAAATGGATAAACTTCAGCTTCCGGGAGGTGACTTTAACAGAGTGCTCTATTCTCGCTCCGCTGGGCGCCATCTTGTGGGACCTACTTTGACTGCTTTGACGGTGTGGCGTGCTGCGAATGTGAGCCTGGGCTGGGAGGATCGCTTGACGTTGGCGACGCCGCTTTATGCTTCAGAACGTCTGGGCGGTCTTTGGTCTTCCAAGGGTTTTGACCGTTGGGACTTGATTGGGATCTCTAAAGTGGGGGATGTATACTCTAAGGGTTCTGTGCGCCCGTTTCAGGCCCTCCAGGCTGACTACGGCCTGAGTAGTCGGGAATTCTTTCGTTATTTACAGATCAGGCACGCTTTGGTTTCGGTGTTTGCTCCTGGTGAGATTCCGCCTGACTCTTCCCCACTTGAAGACCGTATCCTTGACGAACATCTTCCTGATAGCACTATCTCCCTGATCTATAAAAAGTTGATTAACAATCGGACTGACTTATTGGCCCGACTTCGGGAACAGTGGATGGGAGATGGGTTGGAACTTGATGATGAGGATTGGCAATCGGCCCTCTCCTCTCCGAAGGAGGTGGCTATACCGGCTCGACTCCGTCTGGTCCAATTGAAGATCCTTCATCGGGTGTACGTGACGGGACCGCGATTGATGGTGATGGGCTTTTCCTCCGATGGACTGTGCAAGCGTGGATGTGGTTTGCGTGCTACTTTCCTGCATATTCTTTGGGAGTGCCCGATGGTGGCTGCTTATTGGGTGGCTGTGCTTGATCTGATGACTGTGGTGACAGGGATATCCTTGCGTCCGGAACCTCGTCGCTGTCTTTTGAATGTTTGGGAGCCCACGGACTGTTCGGTGGCACAGACTAGATGGGCCACCCTGGGCTATATGATTGCGAAGCGTGATATTGCGCAACTCTGGGGGGCCTCCAGGCCCCCTGCCCTCTCGCAATGGGAGGATAACATGGATTGGTCCATGTTCCGTGAGAAAACTGTCTATGTGGCCAGGGGCAGACCCAGGGCATGGGTGAAGGTGTGGGGTCAATGGAACGAATACCGTGGCGACATTTGTACTCCTCCCCTTGTGGACACTATCGAGATTACCCTGTCTCCTTAGGCTAGCGTTCCCGGAATCTTCATACAGGGACTGAGCTGGTGTCTCCGGCTCTCCCCCCTTCTTCTTCCTGATCTCTGCGCCCCTCCCTCCCCCCCCCCCCCCCCCCACTCCGAACTCCTTAGTGCTTAGGATATTGCTACTGCACTTCCGCTGCTGTCCCCCCCGTTCGTCCCTTGGGCTGACCTTCAGTGATACACTCTCGCCTTTTTGTATGTTTGTTCTTTCATATATATAAAACCTGTTTTTTGACCTGTATATAATGTGGAGTATTGCATTGTTGATTGACGGTTACCTCTGCGGGCATATATGATATGTGTCTACTCCTTTTTAGCGGCTGGCCCGTGTGGTTGTAGGCCCATCCTTGTACCTTTTTGCTTGCTCAAATAAAGGTTTTTAAACAAAACAAAAAAAAAAAAAAAAAACTCACATGCCCTTAGTTGGAGTAATTATAAGTTGGTCAAAAAATTGCCTATGATGTCCTTATAAGACTACACCACTTCAATATTGGAAATCTCTAGTTATACAAATGTAGACGTACCCAAGGACGCAGGATGCAATATAATGATGACTTTGATACTGTCTACAAATACGAATCCACAAAAGACGATTAGGACAAGTTCGACTATAAGGTTAATACACATGAGGTTTACCTTCCATAGTAATATACACAAAGATTATAAGTATAATAAAATGATAACGAATGCCACTACCTACGCCTGATGTGGGCATGCTGAAGTCAAATAGGGGCATGTCCGACCATAAACTATCTTGCTAATAGGTATAGTAAAGCTACACTCAAGAGTTGTAACTTTGATCAAAATAATGCCGCTAGGAGTGGCGCAAAAATGCCTTATAATCATACTGTGAGTATAAAACGTGGGGAACGATCATGGGATTCCTCGGACGCTGTTAAGCTGTAGAATTACTACAACAAACTTTAAAGTATGCATTAATGCAAAGCGACCATGGCTTACCGTCTAATTGATGATAATCGTGTTGTCGACGCGCTCCTTGGTCTGGGGGGCGTGTTCCAGATGAGACGCCGCAGCCCATGTGGGAACAAAACCTCCACATACAGAATAGGACCGGTCCGGTGAAAAATGGGAGGTGTTCTTTAAAAACTCGCAGTTTAAGAAGCGAGTCACGTGGAAGTAATAGACAGGGTAACATGATACCTGAACCACCCACATGTGTGTACAGGATTTTAACAACCAGAGCAGCCACTATGGAGTAACAATAGTTGCATGGAAAATCACTGATGGATTGGGATACTTGTATTAATAAGTGATAGCGTCATGCTAATATTATGGAAGAAAAACCTTCAGTTAACAAGTCCCAGTTATTTTATGAAAATCTCAGGGGCTAAACATACTTTTTATATTAACGAGGTAATAAATTCTTTATTTAGATATATAAAACATATCTTTAAAAGATTCCTCGAGCACATTAACACAATTTTATAGATTAAAAGAGATTAAGAAAAAAGGGAATGTAAAAACAGAGTAAAATGTGGCCTTCTTTTCAGTGGTTACTGCAGCGTCTCAATTTAGAAATTAGCACTCCCGCACTATGCAGGTGTGGTTAAAGTACATGTTTTTCTGCACAGTTGTCCAATTTTTCTAAGAGACTATACGCTTGCTGAATGAATTTGGCCAATTTTATGTTTAACACAGTGTTCTCTGGGGACAGAGCGGCAATAGTGGCATGTCTACAAGTCCGAACTCCCAGCCTAATCCATTCTGGCCTGAGAAGGCGTCTACGTTGGGGAATAAAAAAAGGGCATGTACAAAGCACGTGCAAAAAAGTTTCGTTTGCTGACCTACACGCTCTGCACGTTTGATCATCCCTTTTTCGACCCCATACAGGAAGGTTTTGAAGGAAGCGCCAGTCTCCCAGTCTTAGGGCAATGAGACATCGCTTTGACAGATCAGAAAAAGTAGTCGAAAGGTAGTTAGCCGGGGATAATCGTTTGTAGGAGTTGACTACTGCCCATGCATGGCTACGTTTCACAAGGAGAGCTTTGTCCGTAATCAGAGATTTAAGTCTTGTAGCTTTTTTGATTGTGATTTTGAAGGCAGTCTGACTTGGATTAAGGGCCCAGAGGTCCGCAGCAGACATTTGTTGGGTGTAGTCATTTAGAAGGCGACCAAATGACCCCCCCCGGATTGCTCACACTGATTTCGTTCCAAACCAAGAGTTCCAGGGTGCCTTCTTCTGCCTGTCTTAGTTTGTGAATCAGGTTAAGATATGAGCCAGCGTTAGAGAATTCGTAGTTAATTAAGCCCAACTCTAGTCTGACCTGGGCTGGCGAGGAGGAACTCGGCAGATGGAGCAGTTTCTTGTAGAGTTTGATTGTCAGTTTGTTTAAGGAATTGTTCATTTTACCCTTAAAGATCTCAATGCCATACGAAAGTGTGGGCCCGATCTTTGCTCTAAGCACATCCAGTAAAGGCAAGAGCGTGGGGCCTGAGAGTCTCCTCGATAGCTTAGCCAGGGATACCCTTAGCGCAGTGGCCTTGGCTGCAATCACAGTGCTCTGCTTGGTGAAACTGCCCCTGGAATCCAAATGGACCCCTAAGTACTTGTACGACTGGCCAATTGTGATGCTTTCTTTGTTAATTGTCCAGCCTCCACCGCTGTAACGTTTTTTGCCGAACGGAACAACCATCGTTTTTTTCATGTTAATTTTTAACTGGTTGTTGACCGTGTAATGCATTAGGGCATCAAGGAGTCTCTGGAGCCCCACTCTAGTGAGACTGAACAGTGCCAGGTCGTCGGCATACAAGAGATTGCTTAATGCCGTGCCTCCTACTTTTGGTGGATGGCTAATTACTTTCTCCAACGTGCTTGATAGAGCAGCAATAAATAGATTGAAGAGAAGAGGGGCCAACACGCATCCCTGTTTGACACCACGAAAGGTCCTGATTTTACGGGAGAGATGTGAGCCAACCCCTAACTTCACTCGGATCCATGTGTTGGAGTACAGCATGATGATGGGATTCAGGATGTTGTCTGGGATTCCCCACTCCCTCAGTTTTTGCCACAGAGCAGTCCTAGGCACCCTGTCGAATGCTGCTTTGAAGTCGACAAAGCAGCAGAAAATCAACTTGGAATTTGTGAGGGCTTTGTCAATGATGGTAGAGATTGCCAATTAGTTTGTCATTGTTCCTGATTTGGCGGTGAACCCTGTCTGATTCAGGGGAATCAGATTTTTGTCCTTTACCCATTTCCTGAGATCCTCCAAAATGAGGCCTGCAAAGTGCTTTGCCTCTATGTCCAGCAAGGCAATTAATCTGTAGTTGTTCGGGTTGCCTCGTGATCCAGCTTTGTAGATGGGATGGATAATGGCACCTCTCCAAGAATCAGGAATGGTTTGATAGTGCAGGGAGTAATTAAAGAGATTCGATAGGACCTTAGACCAAAAGGGGACGTCGGACTTGAATAGCTTTTGGGGCAGGCCATTAGGGCCTGGTGCTCCGTCTTGTCTCCCTTTCGTCAGTGTTTTGACAACTTTATCCTCAGACATTTCCTCAGATGAGGTAAGCCCCTGCGTGTGATCGGGTGGGGGGTTCGATGTTTTACCCGCGCCAGTGTCAGAAGCCCATATTGGTTCAGTGCAGTCGTGGTGTTCTTGTGCCTCGAAATGCTCTGTCAGATACGTAATCCAGTCTGCTTCCTGGATGTTCGCAGATCCAAAGGATGTTGTGTTTCGGTCGATGTTGTTGACAAGAGACCAAAATATCTTAGAATTCTGTTGTTTACTTTCCCATACCAGTTTGACCCAGAATTGAGTTTCCAGGGCCTTTTTTTCTTGGGTGACAGCCCTCCTGAATGCCTTTTGGGCGTGATGGTATGTATCGAGGAAACTGCTGTTCTCTGGGAATTTTAAAAACAGCCTCAATGCGTTATTTCTCATTCGTTTTAGTGTTTTTATCATGGGGAGCGCTGTTGCTCCTACTGGTGGTGTCCGATTTGGGCCCTGCCTTGTCGCTGGATGAATTCTGATCAAATGTGCGCATAGCTGCGACCATGTTGCTGTTGGGGAAATCATTTGATCTACGACACCCCTGATGAAATCCTTGCTTGTATTTAAGATGCACTGACAGTTAAACTCACTCCATTTCAGACGTTTTAAGTTGTCGGAGTGTATTCCTTTGTATGTAGATGGAGCCTTTTTGTGGAAAGCTAAATTTATGGCAAAGGAAATGACCAGTGGCCTGTGGTCGCTTTCCGGCCTTGGCAGGACGGAGAAGTTGGCCAGGTTAAACAGGAATTCCGAATTGCAAATGGTAAAGTCGAGGTAGGATTTTGCTCTTCCGTTTGACCATGTCCAGTTTGGAGGGGAGTCATTTGCTGATCTTCCGTTCACAACTAGGTACCCTGCGTTGTAAAGTCTTGTCACAGTGACCTCGCCTAATGTATTGAAGGCTTGCACAGGGGGTTTAGATTGGGGGACCGCCTCAATGATGCTGGTCATGTTGGGACCTTCTAAATCTGCTGTATTCCCCTGGAAAAGGTTGGTGTTAAAGTCCCCTGTGATAATGCGGTCCGAGTTGGGATATACTGTGGCTATATCTTCCATTATATCGCAGAATCTGGCCAGATGGTCTTTCTTTGTGCGAGTATTAGGGTTAATGTACACGTTAATAAGTAAAATCGGTCGTTGTCTGCTCCGTAGGTTAATTTTCACCCCCAGTAGCCAGTCTTCTTTCAAGTGAAGTTGACTGAATTCGCCATTTAGATTGTTAGATATGTATGTGGACAGCCCGCCTTTAGGGTGGCCAAAGCGGCTGTCCCTCAGTGCCTGTTTCCGATATTCAATGAATCCTTCAATGGGGCGGTCCTCTAATTCCCAAGTTTCCTGCAGGGCAATTGCCACATGTTCCCCCAGGAAAGACATAGTGTCTTCGTTTGAGGTTTTATGATGTAGGCCGCAGATATTCCATGAGCAAATTGAAAAGGGTGGTTCCCTCTTACTGCTGACTGCACTGTGCTGTTATGCCCCTGGTGACGGGAGTGGTTTTAATAGATTGTGTATTTTTGCTGGTGAACCTGGCGCAAATGTTCAATTCCTGCTTTTTGTGGCCAATACTGCTGGCAGCCACCTCCAGGCATGGTCTGGTTCTTTGTTTCTCACCGTTATTTCAGGGGATTTGGGTTCTATATCCGACCCTGAGGCATTTTTTAGAACAGAGAACGGCCTCCCATGCTCTTTGTTTTTGATGGAGGCCGGCTTGGTAGGTGTAGTTGCACCGGATAGCAGCGTGATTGGATATCCTGGTGTTGAGTAAGGGTGCACTCTGATCCCCCAGTTCCGCAGAGTGGCCTTATGTTCAAGGAAGGCTCCTGCCCAGCATGCCTGTGTGAAAGTTACAACGGTGACCTCAGAGGGTTGGTTTCCTCGTGGGGGGAGGAATTCAATGGTTTTGATGTTGTTCGTGACCAGACCCTCTAGCCCCGGTATGCCTTCCGCTAGTTTCAGCAGATTTGATCTGTTGAGAATATCGTGCCACCCCTTAGATTTGTACTCGGGGGCTAATAAAATCTGATGACACGATTGGTTGTCATTTCGCTGCTCTGGAGCAGTTGTGGGTTCGAGGGTCGGTTTTTCGATTGTTGCATCAAATCTGTTTTTACATGGCTTTTGTGGTGCCCGTTTTGGTTGTGGGGTGTGGTTGATCATGGCAGCTATGTCATTGCAAATGGTTTTGGTGAAACTCAATTTTGTTGCTAAGTTTTCGTTCCCGGGAGGGGGGAGATCCGTTGACTGTCGGGGTTTTCATGCCGCTGTCTCTTGCCCAGTGTAGCTTGACCTAGCTGGGCTCACCAAAGTGTTTGTTGCAGGATTACTTCCCACTGCTTTGATTGCCGAGGCAATTGTTGAAGATCTTAGACTCTGAGGGTTCCTCTCCAGTTCTTGAGTGTGCAGGTTCACAGTTGGGCCGTTCGAGGTTATTGTTGGGTTTACCTTTGGGTCCACTGTGCTAGATTCTGTGGAGGATTTTTTGTTTTCGGCTATCGAGAAGATCGGGAAAAGATTCTGGTGGGCCAAGTTGGAATTAGCCCTGAGTTTGTTTCTTGCTTTGCGTTGACGTTTACGTTCTCTTTTGGTGCAATGAGGAATAGGCCCGAGAGAGGTCGAGGCTGATGGGGCGGGTGATGAAGCAAGGCTGTTAGATCGACCATCCACAGATTTGGCATGCTGGTCTGTGGGCCCGGTTGGAGATGAGAGCGTGCAGTTTTCGACCATCGAGGTCGGTTTTATAGGCGCACTGTGAAGGTGACCATTCATCGATTGAAGGGGGTTAAATGATCCTGTAATTCCCGCCTCTTCTTCCTTTGTCGCTATACTTTTGTTTCCACAGTCCTCCCGTGGTTTGTCCTGTTCTTGGTGTTTGGTGGGTTGCAGTTTGACTGGCATGTGTCCTCCTCTCAGCTGCTTTACTTCCCTGATGACAGTGGAAAGGCAATCTGGGAGCAGGGAGAGGGAGTCAATGATTGGAGAACAGCAGCATGTTGGTTGAACAAAGTTCGCAGATGCTTGTGCCCTTAGAATTAACGAGTTCAGTTGGTCTAATTTGCCGTCGATCCCTGACGTGAAGAGTGCCAGGGTGTTTAATAAATCGACTTGCACCTCTAGTTTAACTGAATGATAATTAAGTGCAGTCACGGTTTGTCGAAGGGTCTGCAGTAGTTGAGGCCAAACACCGGTCTTAGTGTCCTCTTCTACGTTGGATTTGCCTTCCAGGGTGATACTCGGGCTTGGGGATTCTGAGGAAATCTTAAGGAAAAGGGACAGATCCGACATGGGCTGATCATTTGCTGCCGTCTGCACTGGTTGACTATGACATGGAGTCCTTGTGAGGCCAGAGGCCGGAAATAGCTTGAATAAAGGGCTTGAGTCTGTTGGTGCTGTTAATATTTTTGTTATTGGCGAAGTAAGCGAATCTAAAGAGGAGTAACTGCCGTTGCATTGTACTGGGCCAACTTGTCCGTGGATTTCCGCCGTCGTTATTTGCTGTGGACGGCCTGTGGATGGCTTAAGTTGGGGGTGTAGGAGTTGTGGCAGCAAGGGGGAGGCCTCAGTTAAACCCATGATGTCTTCCGGCTGCGGTTGCGGTGGGGGGACTGCCCCGTTGTCGTCTACCAGAGGGGTGAGAGGCTTCTCTGATTGTAGAGGAACGTTTTGGGAATTTTCCATTTTGAGGTTGGTGCGGGTAGACCCAAAAGTGTAAACCCCTGGCGGCTCTTTTGTTGGGATTGTGTTAAACACCCAGTTTTGCAGTGGTACTTTAAGGTCAAACCCTAAATAGCCAGAAGTTGAAAGAGTTGTTGCTTCCAAGGTTTGCGGGTGTTGCTCTAATAGTTGTGTTAGTTCTGTTGTTTTTGATGGAGACTTTCTAAAGTAGTCCCGTAAAGTTAGGCTCTTAGGTTTTTGGGGTTTTGATGTGTGCTTAACGGAGACCTGAACCCCAGCTGCGTCTAGTTGCCTGGACTTCCTACGTTTGGGTGCAGTATACTTTCTTTCTTTGCCAGATCTCATTGTTCCAATTTGGGCTTGATGAAGCGGAGATGTTGGGCCCAGGTTTTCAGTAATGCTTAGTCCTTAGTGGCTCCAAACGGCAAGGGTTAGAAGATGACCGGCAAGTTCAGCATTCAGGTGAAAACTTGCCCTTATCCTTTCCTTGAAGCTCTCCCTTATCCGTGTCCGAGTGGGGACACACTGATGCACAATTCCTATGTCCCTGACCCCCCGGGATCGGTGGTTGAGTCTTATGGGGTCTAGCAGGGTCCAATTAAGACTGATGAATCCGGCCGGGAGTAGTGAACTGAGCAGATAAAGCTGAGGTAAGGCTGAGAGTGTGTATAAATGATGAGTAAGGGAGCGTGTGTAACTTGTGCAAAAGGAACGGCTAGCTAGACTAGCTAGGCAAGCTGAGGGCTAGTTGAGAGTGTCTCGGGCTCCTTTTCCACTTCTGGCACTTCCGCCGCCTCTGCCTCTACTACCACGTCTCTTGGTGCTCCTAGCTACTCCTGGTGCTCCTGCTTGATCCTGCCCTGGCCTGCTTATACTGCTTATACTCGACTTGGTGCTCAGAGCTCAGGGGTCAGAGCTCGAGATACTGGAATCGAGGCGGGTGCTAAATGCAGGTGCTGATGCTAGGTGCTGTAACGGGGATGAAGAGGGGGAGGGCCACATGCAGCAAGTTAGTTAGCTGGTGCAGGTGCCAGAAGATCTGCTAGCTACTAGCAATGCTTGACCCCCCTCCCTGCGCTGCGCTTGCACCAACCTTCAGGCTCCAGTAATCCACCTCCTTTTTCGATCTGCTGGTGCAGCGCCTGCCAGCATCCGTCCCTTCAGAGCCGTTGCAGGGGGCCTCGCCACGAAAGCGCTAGAGAGCCACTGAAGAGCCGCCTGCAGGCTTTGCGGCATTTTTTTCTGCCTGCCTGCCTGCTCCAGCTTACTCCCTCCGGCTCTATGTTCGCTCTATGTTCGCTTTGACGGCCTTTTCGGCGGCGGGGCAATGCTGGGCATGGTTTCCAGTCTAGCGTGGAACGCTTCCCTCTGCCTTGCAGCGCAGAGAACGCGAGGCGAGGAGTCCAGCAACGGGGCGCCCCCGCGACCCTCCGCTGCTCGCTGCTGGTGATGTTGGCTCCCCCTGGTTGCCGTCCTATCCACAGCACCACCCACCCAGGGGTTTTTCTCTCCTCAGCGCCTCGATGCCTGAAGCCGGGTGCTGGAAGCCGAGAGCCGGAGGGGCCGAGAGCCGAGGGTCGGGAGCCAGTCCGCGGGGACGAGCACCAAGGCCCTCCTGTACTGTCCGGAGCTCTGGCTCTAGCGGGGGTGCAAGGTGCGGGGTCCGACTCAGTTGGTGCTGCTTAGCTGGCTCGGCTGACTCAGCTGGCTCGGCTCGCGGTGGAAGACTGGCGTTCTGGCGTCCGCGTGCACGTTATTAACGAGGTATATGGAAATGATAACAGAAAATTAGAAGTCACTACTTAAAGATAATAGTTTAAAGTTCCAACAACCCTATAATGTAATACTCAGTTAATGGGCAACCCACTATTTAGATGAATGCTTGAAAATTCTATCAAGCAGATTGCTTAGTAACTGACCTGTCCAAGAAAAGGCAGCCATATCGGACAGGGGTTAAGCTGTGTAATGACCCATATCTCATGGGCTAAAGATGATGACTAAGTTGATAACAAGAGATGTGGCCCTTTAATAGGGGAATAACATTTGAATAGGTCTATATGACAAAGAGAAGATACGTACAATATGTTTCAAACAGCTAACACTAGCCCGGTACTAAAAGCAAGAAAGTAAATCTAAATGGCCAAGAAGATATAATCACTTTGTAGTGAGCTGTTTACACAACAAATGTTAGAGCATTACCACTGATGTCAAACTAAGAGATGCGCCGAATATCGGTAAATTTACCACTTTCAACCAAAAGATACTGTAAATAGAGCCTAAGTGTATCAAGATGGAATATGTGGGGATAATTGAAAATGATGGATAAGGTGGAACATATTCGGATATAAACAACTGACGGATGTACTACGATAATAAAGGGGACACTTCACCATTATTATAGTGAATTGCTTGATCCCATTGTATTTATAGGTTTAAGCCTTGGGTGCGAGTATTTAGAACAAAAATCCAAAACACTTCTCTGCGTTTCCTTACTTCTTCTGTATCTAGACCAGGTCTGTTCTCGATCGTCGCACCTTATGTCATCTGGGGTGTGGCCATTCTCCATATAATATTTGACTAAAGGAGCTTCTTGTGGCTGAGCGGTGCTCTGTTAACCATCTGCGTGAAAGTCTTCAATTTAATTTGTTTATGGTTGTATGTATACGAGTCAGTAACCAACGCTCCATTGCATGCTTTGCAGTGTGAACATTATTGATTACCCTTCATTGCATTTTGTACACATATGGTTTTTTGTATAAATGGAGCTCTGGTTTGCATCCGTGAATGTACCACCAGATCTCTTAAGTTCTTGTTCCCTCTGTGTGCACACATCGGGCGTGGGAGGGTGGTATTAGTTTCATTATTCGCATTCAGAATGTGCCACTGGGCATTGATTATTTGACATATTTTTTCATTGTAGACCGAATGTGTTCTGAGGTTTGTAACAGATGGTCCCGATCAAAAAAAGTGCTCTTTTATATGCTTCGCGGACTAATCGTCTGGGATAGCCACGGTTGATGAATTTTGTCTTAATTGTTACAGCTCTGACATCATAACTTTGAGATTGGTACAGTTACGCCCTCAGGCGCAAAAATTGGCCCATGGCTATACTTTCTTATTTACTCTTATGGTGGTAACTGGTGAAGTGTAAGAGAGTATTTCTCACTGGCTGTTTTACGTAAAGAACCACCTCCAGTTTAGAGTTAGACACTTTAATTTCTATATCCAAAAATTCTATGCTCTGGGTACCTGTGTTAGCATGAAACACAATTGTCATCACAACTTGTCTTTATACTTGAGATGCAGGCTAGTTCTTTATAAGCGAGCAAGCTTTGATAGGGCATTTTACATGTCCTTTGTTGGTTTGACCACTTGGTGTCCTGAGTGCAGATGTATTATTCACAGTACCATTTGTTTTCTCGCTTTTTTAGGCTGGTATTGATTTAGATGACATATGGAGGTTTCTCTTTGTCCCTCGACCTCTGGGGATGAGCTTTGTGCTCAAGATGTTCTTGTCAAGAGACATGTCTTGTATGGGAGATTTTCTGACGCAAGCTTCTAAGAAGCAGTTCAATATGCTAAAATGTGCAATGGTTTCAACCTTTCGTTTTCTCTCATAGGGACATGTTGGTATGCCAGTGGTAAGTCTGGTATAGGGGCACACTCTTGTCTTTACTCATTATAGTAATCAGCGTAGTATGTACTTACTTCTCTTGTGATGTGCATATTTATTATGTCGCTGACCGATTCAAGGCCTACGTTTTGTATTGTTTTGAATGCAGGTTCTTGTGGTTCATCCTTTATTAACGTCCTCTTGGACTATGTGTCTTATGGTGCAGGTTGTTTTCTCTTTTTGAGAACCCTACATATCTACATTTTTATTATATGTGCTTCACTTTTTGGAAAATTGAAAAAAGTTTATGGTGCATTCTTTGGAAGACACAAATTAGTTGCCCTCTCCTCTGTGGAGGGGATATGTAATTCATTTAGGGTGAACTCTGTATCTTATGCTGTGTGATAGGTAGTGTCTGAAACAGTCTGATGGAGACTTCTAGCTACAGTTTTTTCCTTACTTGTTTCGGTCATGCAATTTATGGTTGGAGTTTTTTGGCTTATAAGAAGCTCTTTTTGTCATTATCCCACAATGCTTTTTGCATCTGTCTGGAGGTTATATGTTACATGTCTTTTTAGGTATGGATCTATTTTCTCTGCGTTTTACAGTTACTTAGGAAATATTGGCTGTTATTTCTTAAGGCGGACTTGTGATCTACTTGTGTTTCGTATCACAGGTGTTGGTGCATACGCTTGTTGCTAAAAATGATTTTATATATTTCCTTTTAATATTTATTTTTTTCCTTAATTAATGTTTTGATACTAATGGTCTGTTCCCTTTAACTCTTTTACTTGCCTTGGTATTTTTGCTTGTAGTCCTGTTCAGACTTTCGGACCATGACACTGAAGGCAATGCAGGCGCAGGCTTTGTAGATACCTGTGGTCCTGCAGTAAGTGTGGGCCAGCGATGCTTTGTGTTGTCAGACCACTCGGAGTCTATTGTGATACAATTTTATATATATTATGTATATGTCCAGGTGACAGACCTTTGTGAGGAAAAAAATAAAATTACGACTGGCATAATTGATGAATATCAATATTAAATTCAAACCTATTAGTGTACATTCACTCTCTTTGCAGTGCATTATGTAATCTTAAAGTGGTCATTTAGTTCAAACAAAATTTTCTTTATCATGGAGATATTGTTCATCTTTATTTTGGTGTTCATTCATCTTGGTATAATGTAATGAGTTCTGAGAGACTTTTTGGGGGATTTCATCAGGGCAGTTCTTTCTCTGATATTGCTTTATTGTTGTGAAGAATTTCTATTACATGACTTTTGTCTTGCACTCGACCCTTTTGGTCAACAAGTTTTCCTTCCCCATGGGGGATAGAGGTTAATGTCTGATAACTGACAGATGGTTCTTTGGGGATTTTTTCTCCTTGTAGGGCCGATTCTCTTGGGGCTTTTGGGTTGTTTATGAATGATTGATATATTCTGTGACAGTGATCATGGATTCTGTTGAGCCAAGCTCTTGTTATGCTATTCCTACGTACATCTGGCCAGTTGTTAGTTTTGATCGGCTGGTTTTCTTTGAGAACTTTTGTAGGATTAGTTCGAATACCGTCCTCCAAGGGGGGTATAGCTATGGTATTTAATTCAGAAGTTAAGGAATCTGTGGCTAGATTTCTCTATCCGATGCAAAAGTTACTTACCTTCAGTAACGTAATATCTGGTAGAGGCAGTCTAGCCGCAGATTCATTAAGTCCCTGCTCATCCTCCACACTCTATGAATGACCATTGAAGTAAAAGTTATACCTTTTTCAGTTCTGGTTTTATATACCGACGATCACTATCTCAACTTATGTTGGGGCTTAACAGACCTCTTGGCCTGGCCACATAGGTTTTGCTTGGATGTTGCCTAATCATCCATTTCCAAATGTGTGTGGTCGGTAGGGCGGGGGTGTTTTCTCTTTCACAGTGGTTTGGACACCAGTGGGCAGTATGGATTTATTTGTTCTTTCTTTGAAAGTCTTTGTTTGGCATCATCACACTTTGTATTGCCGGTATCAATAAGTCACGTAATTATGTGATTTAACAAACAGCTTGGTGTTGTTTTTATAGGTTTTATTTTGCTATTATCATGCCATTCATTACCGTTGATAAATGGACTATAGAGTGTACCGGTTTCTTCCCTTACAGGAGGGTTATTCACCAAGGCCCAGGGTTTCACGATGTCCTATGTTTTGTTGATTCTTTTGGGGTTTTCTTTAAAAACAGGTCTGGTATTTGATGTTTCTTCTTTATTATTGTTTGAAAGATTTTAGGTCTTTTTGGCACACTGCTTCCATAGCCAGTTTTCTGTAGTGGCTCCTTGTTCTGGTGCAGAAGGTTTCACAGAAGAAACTGGCGACCGCGCACCGGAGGGGACTTAAATGGCTCCACTGACATCATCACCGAAGTCGATGTCTTTGTGGGGGCGTACAACGTTGTCCACTGGCGTGCAGAGGTTCTGCTGAAAAATGTCCAGATCCAGACTGGTGGCTGGGGAGAATTCAAAAGTTAACAAATCTGCGGCTAGACTGTGTCTCTACAAGACATAACGTTACTGAAGTTAAGTAACCTTTACTTCTCAGTCAGTCCTCAATCACCAGTGAACAATGTTTTATGCTTCCACTCTGTAAGTAAAACTATATTTTCCTTATGTGGGGCAAGTTAAAATAAAATACAATTTTCTGTAGCTTGTGAGATAAAGGAAAGGGATATGCAGGCCATTCTACAGCTATGTGCTTTACCTGGGTTAGTTATAGAGCTCTAGTTGAATGATGACAGATTGCTGCTGTTCTGACCTTTTTGAGGCCAAGGTGGATCAAAGCTAGCTCCTCTGGAACCAGATTCTCAATTTGAGCAATGACCGGGTTACGTGCAGCACTCTGAAGTAAGAGGATGTTAGAAAATTGACTGGCTGGACCACGCTGCAGACACCAGAATAATTACTTACTCATTAGCTGTTTGCAACTGCAGACAGGGCAGTGGTATACTATTCTGCACTTCAACATATTGGCATCCACCTTCATTACTGCTTGAACTTTTGACACATTTCTGTAGGGATTTGCTTAATTTCTTGTGCTGAGTCTATCAGAGGTTGAGCAAAGATTCTCCTAGAATTATGTAGTGACCTAACCAGATAATGTTTATTAAGTTTTAGACGTACCCCCCCTTCCAAATTATTACTCTACTTCTGACATCCCACATTTGATATTTTGTAGATTCAAATATTTAAATATTAGTCTATCAAGCTGGAAATCCTTCTGTCAAATAAACATTTTTATGCCATTTCAGAAACCTCACACCTACTGCCATGTGAAAAAGAAGCCTAGTCTAAATGGGGATCTCTTTGGAGATTTTTGGGATACTTGTCTTAAAACTAGCTGCGTAACCGGCTCTTCAAGGCACAAAAGAATTTGCCATCTTCTAGGATATTTAATGTGGTTCTGCCAGTGTTCACTTTGATGACCAACTAAATGTCGGAGCACAAATTTCCTTTTCTTTTTACATTTTAAGATGCGGTTTTACTATGTTGTCCCTAAAATAATAAATAATTAAATATGAACTTGTTACTTTTTGAAAATGAAAGGTACTGAAAATGTAATCTCCCAAACACATTTGTGTAGATTATTTAAATAATTTTGCAAATTAAAATATTTGATTTTTGTTACTTATTCTACAAATACTCTTTATGAATTCATAGAGAATACCTATAATGGAGGATTAGGTCTTCAAATAAATAACTTTTTCTTTTACGTTTGTTGTCATTAAACACTGAACTATTGTTGGCCATTCTACCGGACCTTTTATTTATAGTTGAACTGTTGTTTTCTGTCTTAGATGTATGTGAAGAAACTGATGGACATTATCACTGTTGAGAACCCTAAGATGCCTTATGAGATGAAGGAAATGGCTCTCCAGGCCATTGTACAGCTCTGGAGAATACCTAGTTTTGTTACAGAACTCTATATAAATTACGACTGTGATTACTACTGCTCCAGTCTTTTTGAAGACCTTACCAAACTGCTTTCTAAGGTACTTAAGAAATACAATTTTATCTCTGACATGTTAATACAATACTATCTATGTGACCCTTTGAAAAGCAAACATTCAGAATGAAAAAAAGACAGAATTAAGTAGATATTTATAGACTGGGGATGAGGGCTTTGAGAAACGGAATTATTTTGTTCTTGAAAGGCGTATGATCGTAATATTATGACTTTGTCTAAGGTAGCATGAGCAATACAAATCTAGAAATAAAATTAACAGAAATATTGAATGGCAATGGCAAGCATTAGATTGAAATGAGTCTTTAGTAATATTGTTTTGTAAAGTTGAATAAACTAAGGTTGGTTGATTGGAGTTGATTTGTGGTAGAATCACTCAAGAGTGGAGTGAAAGACATTGACATTGCCCCTTGAAGGTGAGGAAAGGCCAGGACTATATCTCCTCACAAATCTCTTCATTAAGACATTTAATTGCCAGTTGTGAACTATTTTATTTTTGATAGCAAAAAACAAAAACAAATGAATAGCTGCCACTCTATTGGACAACCCTAAAAAAAGAAACAACCTTTCAGAATTTTAATATTATATGTCTGTACCTTTGGTTAATGTAGACTATACAATCTGAAAGAAACACGTAGTGATAGATTTTATGCGAAAGGGAAGGTGCACCAGAAGAAAGTCAGTAAGCTTCAAGTTTATCAAAAATATCTTTATTGTCGTTGAAGTTAAAATTTGGACATCAGCCAACACATTTCGTTCCACAGCTGGAACTTCATCAGGGCTGAAAGAACATATATACAAAAACAACTCCTAAATCACAATGAACATAAAACAAGAACACTAATTTAACCTTTTCGCCGCAGCGCGAATTCGGCCGTGGCGCGGGCGGGGCTAGGGGGTGGGTGTGGCGCTCCCTTACTCATGACGGCGCAGCTCCACGCCATCATGAGTCACGGGCGGCGTGTGCTCATGACGGCGTGGAGCCGTCATGGCCCCGCCACTCACTAATTCGCCCGTACAGGCGGGGAATTAGTGCCGCGTAGGCGAGCGGCAGTTGCATGACGGCTCCACGCCGTCATGAGCACACGCCGCCCGTGCGTGGCTCATGACTGCGTGGAGCCGTCATGAGCATAGAAAGGGATATACAATATAAATAAATATATCTAAAGACAATGCAGACGTGATCAATAACATTGACTGACTGAACGCCACAAACAACTAAGCCACACTTGACATATGTATAAAAACATCATAGATTACAAGACAAAACTAAAAAGAAATAAAGACTACATACTGTACATAAACATAGGGGCGTGGCTTGGGCGACGATGGGTGAGGCGGTGTGAGCTCGGAGCTCCGTGCCCGATCCCCGGCAGATTGGCAGGACAGATGGGGGCTAGCCGATGTATGGCGCAGACACCACCCTCGAGATAGGGATTATTCCTTTTTTTCGGCTTTACATGAGCTCCATGTTAGGATACACGCGATCCTATGCTCTCACTCAATAGCCCATATGGCGGTACACTCTGAGTATCTAGCTAGGACCATATCCAACCATAAACCGCAGATGTTGTCTCTTAATTGGCTGCGGACAAGATCTTCAATACCTACCTGGCGGCTCCGTCCGGAGAGGTTGGAGGACCATGTTTTCCAAGCAGAGGTGAGAGAGGGCATCGAACGCTATTTTGAAGAAAATCAAGGGACAGCCTCTACTAGAGCGGTAGAATGGGATGCCTTTAAAGTGGTGCTACGAGGGCTTTGTATTAGTAAATGCTCAGGGGTGAGGAAAGTGGTGTTAAATGACGTAGCAAAAGCGGAGGGAAACCTGAGGGAGATAGAGAAACAAAGACCAGAACAACCGATACTGCAGGCGAAGCTACTAGAGGCAAAGGAAGCGTCAGCTGCAGAGATAGAGCGATTGCGAGGATTTGATCACAAGAGCTACATGGTAAAGGTTCACGCGAAAGGGAACAAGGTAGGAACGCTGCTGGCACGGTTGGCGGATCCAGTTCTGAGAGGGGGCCCAGTCATGAGTATAGACAGCCGCTGGGGATATGGTTTATTCGCCGGACAGGGTACTGTCACGGTTCTTAACCTATTATGAATCCCTGTACAAGTGTAGCTTGGGAGTGGAAGAAACAGAAATAGATGAGTACTTAGCAGAGGTCCCGCTTCCGCGACTAGTAGAGGAACAAGCAGGGCTATTGGAGAAAGATATAACACTGACAGAGATCCGGAGCGCAATCAAACACATGGTCCGGAATAAGACACCAGGAGTGGACGGCCTACCCATAGAATTTGATGCACAATATGTGGACATTTTGGCGCCACGATTGCTAGAGGTGTTCACAGAAGCCAGGGAGTTGGGCCACTTGCCCGCGTCGATGCAAGAGGCGCTGATTATTCCCCTCCTCAAACCAGGACGGGACGATACAGATGTGTCCTCTTATAGACCATTATCTATGTTGACAACGGACTACAAAATTCTGAGCCGGATATTGGCAACCCGATTACTGCCTCATATGACCACGCTGGTGCATATGGATCAGGCGGGGTTTATTCCAACTAGGAATACATCTTCGAATATACGCAGGTTAGTGAGGGTTATGGGAGGCAACCATCATGATTTACAATTACCGGCGGTCCTGTCCGTTGATATAGAAAAGGCTTTCGATAGCCTAGAATGGGCATTCCTCCACAGGGTGCTGGAGCGATTCGGCTTGGGAGAGCAGTTTGGGACTTGGACGAGGGTATTGTATTCTTCAGCGAAGGCTAGAGTGAGATTGGGGGCGGTGATATTCACCCAGTATCCAGTGCTGCGGGGGACGAGAGAGGGGTGTTCCTTATCTCCTCTGTTATTTGCTCTAGCGATTGAGCCCCTTGCAGTAAAAGCAAGATCAGGACAAATATTTGAGGGGCTATGGTTAAATGGCGTGCCACAGTATATATCATTTATGCAGATGATTTGCTCCTGTTTTTGGAGGACACAGAGGAGGCATTACAGGGAGCAGTATCAATGCTATCACGATTTGGAGAACTGTCGGGCCTGAGGGTAAACCTGGGCAAGACATGCCTCTTTCCGGTACGGCCGTGTGCGCATCCGCCGCCACTGCCTAAGGAAATAAAATGGGAGCCGACGTGTCTCACCTATCTCGGGGTTCGAATTTATCACGACACAACAGATATGCTGGAAGGGAATGTGGGGCGCTTAATTGTTGTGAATGTATCTAGGACCCTATTTAAATAGTCCCGATTCATGCCCTTATGTGGTTATAACATATCATATCCTTATAAAGGCATAAGAATCAAGTCCATATTTGGGCATAGCCAATGCAGTCCAAATACGGCAAGGCTACTCCCATAGTCTCCTAGAAAGTACAACGCGTTCTTTAAACAAACCAAGCCTCCAGCAGCCCGGGAAATCCCCCTGCTTTTGTTTTGATTTGTACAAGAACTCCTGGAGTCCAGAAAGAACTGTACGTTCTTAGTGATGTCTTATGTCCAACCTTACGTCAGACTCGGCACCTTCCAGGTATAAATATACCGACGTTGCCTTAGGCAAACACACGGTGGTTTGGAGCAGAGCGGCTATCTACTTGCCCGATGCCCAGCTGATGCGAGTGCCGAAGGAAGCCGACCCTCCCATTTGATGCACTGAGAGAGAGACGCTGTCTTTTCTCCAGCCGAGAAATCCAGCTCCGGTGTTTCCAGTCACCCTTGCGGGTTGCTGGGAGATCGAGTCCTGAGAGAGAGAGATACAAGACCTCCTTCATTCTATAACCAAGGTACGGAGCTGATTAGAACCTTAGAGAATTCTTGATTCAGATTCTTGGCAAAAACAAACTTAACTTAAACTGCAACTTACTTACTCCTTCCCACGTATTGGGCTTAGGTCAGGAACACCGGGGTAGGCGTATCTTAGAAGCAACAGTTGAGTACGTTTAGTCAATGATTTTATGTATGTATATATTTTATCCGTTTTAAAGTATCATATGGCTCAGAAACCATATCAATGCTTTTACAGTATTATTTTATAATACTCCTTTTACTGTACTTCATGATAAGTATTGCAATTGTGGCAGCTCGCATCTCTTGCCTGAGAAAGAAGACTGCTCAATAAATAACAACTTTTATTGAAAACGCCCGCCTCTCTATTTCTCTGCACTCCTGGTGAAACTAAGCATGCACGATTGACTGAGTAAAATAGCGGTCTGTTGTTTTCACACAACTCTGGAGATATTCTCCTTATTCTGGGGGGAGCAAAGTTGTCATGTTTATGCGGTTGTCAGAAACTAATCCCTTCTTGTCTAATCAGGAAAGTTAACTCCTTCCTGTTCATTCGAGAACGCTTCTAGTGACCTCTGAGCTAGCTGGCATTCATAATTAAGTCTAACATATTCAGTAGAGACCTAGATAACCTCAGTCCTACGTCTAAACTGCCGTTTGTTATTCCAATGCGCAGAGCCTATTGGGAATATAGGAACTACACTACAGTATCAGTGCCTTGAAGGGGAGCATGGCATTCTGGTCGACACTCCCCCTCTCGGTAGTGGGGAGAGTGGCCCTACTTAAAATGGTAGCTTTGCCTAGGCTGCTCTATTATTTCAAAACCCTGCCAATCTGGATCCCTCCGCGCATGTTCAAAGAACTCAGGACGTTGGCTATTGGGTGTCTGTGGGAGAATGGACGGAGGCGTGTAGCGCTGGCAACATTGATGAGGCCGAAAACGGAAGGCGGTTCCTGACTTTGAGCTTTATTATTTAGCAGCGCAGCTGCTGGTTCTTACACAGGGCGTTGAGGTGGAATTTCGGGGTCCTGAGCATCTGCGAGGCACAGGGATACAAAAGCATGTCTTATCGTATATAGTCCTACAACAAAAACTTGACTTGCGGGACTTAACAGTGGAAGAGAGAACCCTGAGGTTGTGTTGGAACAGGAGTCAGCGTAGGGCGGGGGTAGTGTACCCCTATGCACCGGAAATCCTATTGGGAATGCTGACAGCACTACCACATGGTGGGGACTGGACTTCCCTCATGGAATGGGAACAGCTAGGACTCCAAATGGTAGGGAATTTGTACGACGAGGGGGGACTGCTACCCTTTCAGGCGATACAGGAGAGTTATGGCATCCCAGAAGGTGGCTTCCTGTTTCATGCAGCGGTAATAGCGGCAATTAGGAAACACTGGAAAGGAGGGCAGACGGAACCGGTGACTACGATGGCTTGCCAATATGTCTTAATGGCCGCAGGGACTTTTAGAGCAGTCACATGTCTCCAGTCTAGGATGTTACATGAGGGACTGCGACCATTAGAGGATCTGAAATTGAAATGGGAGGTGAATATAGGCCGGCCAATACCAGATGCAGCATGGGGCCACATTCTTAGGAGAACATGGAAGGGGAACAAGAATGCCCGATTCCAGCAAGTGCAATTTTTCATACTACACCGAGCTTATTTGACCCCAGGGAAGATCCGGACATATTTCCAGGTGCATGATGCGGCGTGCCCTAGATGTTTAGCACAGGGCATGGAACTGGAGCATATGCTGTGGAACTGCCTGATCTTGGGGCGATACTGGGTGGAGGTAGGGGAACTCCTGAACGACATAACGGATAGACATTTAGACTACGATATGGCTACATGCTTGTTGCATTGGTATCCACACACTACTAAAACCAAAATAAAGAGCAAATTCATTGATTTGGGGTTACTATTGGCAAAACGGGAGATAACCTGGCACTGGAAGTCAAAAGAAGGTCCATCAAGTAAGCGATGGAGGGCAGAACTATGTACATGGGCTAGCAGTGAGAGCATCATTAGATTTCAACAGGCCAAGCGAACAGATAATGAAAAGGTTCTGGAATTGGCGAGAGCTTGGGAGGTACTGGTACAGGCTCTGCTAGATTCGCAAAGAGAGGGTGAGGGTTAATATATGAGGAAACGTACATGTGATTATTGGTATGCGAACTGTGTAGCAAATGATGTCCTTATAGCTGGAACTATGCTGTGCTATGTATTTTTGGAATGTGCCCACACTGAGTGAAGCGGGAGGGAAGGGAACCAAGGGATTAATTGGGAGGAACTATGGAGACATATTTGATAGATATGGGTGATGTGATTTAAATGTTGGTCTGTATGGTGATAAAATATTAATAAAATATGTTCTAAAAAAAAATACTGTACATAAACATTGTCAAATACAAAACACTGCTGTATACATTTAGACAATCAAAAAGGTGTCGCAATGATTTTAACTTGACACACAACTCATAAAAACACCCCAATATGGACAGTCCATCAGTTAAGTGCAGTATAAATCTAGATTCAGTACACTGTACATATTTAAAAGCGTGATTCAGAGAGGGCACACACAGGTGAATTAACAAAGAGAGAAAAAAGCGAAAAAGAGAAGAAACAAAGAAAATATAAGGTTGGACAGAAAGCTGACCACGAGCGAAGCGGTATTAAACAATAGTGACCAACGACTTTTGTACCAGTGTCGACGTGCATATAGATATATGGCTGTGCACTAAAATTTGATAACCATCCCAATCAAAGGAAGTCAAACAGAAAGTAGTCAGACAAGACAGACTAGGATTCTTACCTAGGCTATTTCAATCCAGGCACGATCCGCCTGTGTACTTCAAACAAGGTTCTCTTAGGCCATATAAGCTAGAAGATATCATACGATCTAATGAGGAAGTCAGTAGAATATTAGCTTTCAATTGGATGGGGCAAGAAAAATAGCAACCATATCATAGGTGAGCACCCAAATGCACCCCCACAGGGCCACAAAACCAGAGTAACTCTCAGGACAGTGTCTTACCTCAATAATAATGATAGTGTGCTTGCACATTCTACAGCTTTGATGAACAACCTACAGTCCGGGAAACTGTAAAGTCCAAATAGAGGAAGGACATGTGTTATCATTACGCGCTTCTCACATCAAATCAATCTTGCGTCCAAACATCAATGTTATTAACGAGCATCAAAGGACCATAATTCTAAGCAATTTTGTTCCAAAGAGACATATATCTATATACAATACATAATTGCAAGAGAGAGAGTATCCTGATCTAATCAATATGCCTGTACAATCTCGCAGTCTAAGAATCTTAGAAGTTGTCTTACCTCAATATAAATTATAAAGTGTTCATGGGTTGAGTATTTCAATCAGCATCCCGCATTTCTGGTGGCAATTGTAGCGGCCAGTATCCTATTGTAGAGAGTGACATATACCCACACTTTAGTGATTCAAGTGCAGCGTCCACCATTACACATAGAACAGGCCTACAAACAATCTCAATATCCCAAAATTAGCATCCCTAGAGACGCATATGTGCACTACAATTGCGAAGTGCCGGAATGTGTCGGGAAATGTGCCTTGTAACTGCACATCATATCATCTAAAATAAAACCAGCCATAATGGAGCAGTATGAGGGTAGAACGCATATGTTTTTAACGTACATGCCCAAGGTCCCCAAGTCCCAGAAAACACAATAATAAAATAGTTCACATTTATAGCACATGTGCAATAGCCCAATGTATATGGTTAACGTAAGCCCAACGTGAATGGTTAATGTAAGTGTTTGTGCATTGGAAACAAACAACAGGGCTACTCCAGATGAAAAGTGCCCGAAAATGTAGGGAAATGTGCCATATTACTGCACACAATGCCATCTAAAATAAAAACAGCCATAATAGAGTAGCATGAATGTAGAGCGCATAGGTTTATAAGGTACATGCCCAAGAACCGCAAATCCCCGATTAAGTAAAAATATAGTAGTCCACATTTATAACGCGTGGGTAATAGCCCAACTTAAAGGGTTAGCGGCACAGTGTCTGCTCACCTTGGTCAGATACAGCGATGGCAACAGTGCTTCCTCATCCGAAGTTTCGAAAAACTGCGCCATCTTCGACCGAAGTTAAATAGGGGCTGGGTCAAATCGCGCATGCTCCGTATCATCATCTTAATATAATGTGCATCTGAAAGAGACACGTTAGTATTAGATTCCTTACCTTAGAATATCCCCAGGCGTCAGACTGGATCCGAAAATTTTTGCGTAGCAGTACCCTTGCGCGTCTGTAGGCGTCGTCTGTGGCTCCGCGTCCGTCGACGGCGTCGTGGGCGCCGTGATGACGTCGTCGGAGTACTTAGACGCCGCCTCCGCGTGCTGACGTCAGTTCTTCTTTTTTCCGCGCCAGCAAGCGCAGATCTGGAAAAAGCAGTAACCCTAGTAATTTTTTTACTAACTTTTTGATCACTTTTGATTGTTCTCGAAGTCTTTCGACTCCGACGGTGCCATAGGGATGCCCGGCTTTAAGCACTGCGATGATTGCGACTGCCTGATGTCTGTCACGGATCCTCACCGCCTGTGTTTATCTTGTCTCGGCGTCGACCACGACCACAAGGCCTGCTCCGACTGCCGGGCCCTGTCTTCGAAAGCCTGGCGGGAGCGGTCCCGCAGGCGGCTCGAGCTCCGGCAGTCGGTCCCGCGCCGTGAGAGGTCCCGATCCCATGGGAGGTCGAGGGACAGGTCGCGGGCTCGGAGCCACCACAGTTCTGAGAGTAGGCCGCACTCCTCCGGGTCGAAGTCGTCGTCAGGTAAGCGGCACAAGAAGTCCAAGCGGCGTCATCGCTCTTCGGACTCCCCCCGACGCTCACGCGATGCGGCCGGGGGTTCGGGTGACACCACCCACGCGGCTCCGACGGAGTCGCGGGCGCCGCGTCCAGCCCCATACCCTACGGTCCCTGGGCTCAACGCGACGCCGGAGGAGGTCGAGCGCTTCCTCATGGTCATGAGGAAACTCTCTCCTCCGACGGGCTCCGCAGCGCCTACGGGCCCGGCGGACCCGTCTGGGACCCCTAGCGGGTCGGGGGGGATCTGCCCCGACGCCGTTGGGTGCTTCGGCCCCGGCGCCGCAGGTTCCCGTTATCCCGACGCCGCCGGCGCCTTCGGGCCCGGCACCGAGGGGTTCAGTTGTTCCGGCGCTGCAGGACGCCGCTGGACCTCCTTCGGGATCTGGTTCGTCGCCGGTGGACCTTACGACCTCCCCGGCGTCGGACCCTCGGGTGTCGCCTCTGGCGCCGTCCTCGGGCGGCGCCGTCCCCGGTTCCACCTTCGTTCCTGTTCCGGCGCCGGGACAGCCCCGATGGGCGCCGCTCCAGACGTCGTTTGGAGAGTTTCACTTCTATGAACAGGCCCCATTAGTTGAGAACCCTGAGTTTCAGGAGATGGGTGATGAAGAGGACTGGGAGGTGTCTGAGGACCCTCTGACCAGAGAGTGTCAGTCTCATGAGGACTGGACAGGAGACCTTGGGGAGGCCAGTGGCCTGGACACCTCTCCAGACACTGGTTATGTCTCCCCTCCTACCGTGCCTTCGGAGGAGGGGGCAACATAGTGTGGTGCTAATGACGGCTGCCAAGGCCTTGGGCCTTGAGCTCCCCGTCGCGGCCGTGAGGACTAACCTCCTCACTGAGGTCCTTAAACCGCAGTCAAGCTCGGCCGAGCCTCTGCTGCCCTTTAATGAGGCCTTGACCGACGTTCTTCTGGGCACTTGGTCCAAGCCCGCTACGGGTTCGCCCGTAGATAGGAACGTGGCCAGACGCCACCGCCCAGCCCCGGGTGACCCATGTTTCCTGTCCTCCCACCCTACCCCCGAGAGCCTGGTCATCCAGGCCTCCAATTCCCAGACCGCATTCCCGTCGGCCCCGCCGGACAGGGAATCCAAGAGGTATAACCGGTATGGGAAGAAGATCTTCTCATCCCTTAGTCTGGGCCTGCGGTCTTCCAACACCGCCTGCCTCTTGGGATGTTACACCCACTCTGTGTGGGATAAGGTAGCGGAGGTGCTGCCAGAGTGTCCGTTGGAGGTGCGGGCCAAACTCGGCCAAGCCCTTGTGGAGGGCCGGGATGCAGCCAAGTATTCCATCCGGTGTGGGCTGGATACCACCGACTCGCTAGGTAGAGTGATGGCAACGACGGTGGCGGTCAGACGCCACGCCTGGCTGAGGTCTGCCAACTTCTCGGCAGATGTCCAGAGCACACTCATGGACATGCCGTTCGATGGCCGTCGCCTCTTTGGCGACAAGGCAGACCATGCGCTTGAGCGCTTTAAGGACTCCAGGGCTACGGCCAAGTCCTTGGGCCTCTTGGGCCAGCGCCAGCAATCGGCTGCCTTTCACTCCTTTCGTGGCCATGGAAGGGGTGCGCCCACACGCGCCGCCAGCCACGCTCCGCAGGGCAATACCCAACGCGGTGGCGGCCGTGGGAACCGCCGTCCAGGCGGTCGGGGGCAACGGCGAGGTCAGTCCACACCTTCCCCCGCAGCATCCGCCTCAAAACCCTCCTAGTCCGTGCTTTCAGGCCCATTGGACGCCAGTGGGGGGCAGGGTTCGCCATCACCTCCTCCACTGGCGCACTGTCACATCGGACAGGTGGGTGCTGCAAATCGTCCGAAGGGGCTACTCCCTCCCCTTCGAGGCGACTCATCCAGCCATGCCACCGCAGAACCACCGTGTATCGGGGGATCATTTGCGACTTCTGCAGGAGGAAGTTACGGCCCTCTTGGCCAAGGGGGCCATCAAGCGCGTTCCTGGGCCAGAAGTAGGGTGTGGTTGCTACTCCCACTACTTTCTGGTACCCAAGAAGGGCAAAGGGGGCCTACGCCCTATCTTGGACCTAAGGAACGTCAACGGCTTCCTCCGGAAGGGGAAGTTCAAGATGCTGACACTGGCTCAGGTCCTAGCTGCCCTGGACCCAGGAGACTGGATGGTAGCGTTGGACTTGCAGGACGCTTACTTTCATATCCCCGTCCTGCCTGCCCACCGGCGCTACCTGCGGTTCATGGTTGGCCACGAGCACTTTCAGTTTACCGTGCTCCCCTTCGGCCTTACCAGCTCCCCATGGGTGTTCACAAAGGTGATGGCGGTGGTCGCAGCTCATCTGTACAGGTTAGGGGTTTCAGTCTTCCCCTACCTCGACGACTGGTTGTTGAAGGCGGGCTCGCCCCAGACAGTCGTCAGCCACCTCCAGACTACGGCAGACCTCCTGCACCAGCTGGGGTTCTCCATCAATGTGCCGAAGTCACATCTGTGCCCGTCTCAGCAGCTCCTCTTCATCAGAGCGGTTCTGGACTCAGCGCGGTTTTGGGTTTATCCACCCGAACAGCGGGTGCGAGATGTTCAGGCTCTGATTCCCATCTTTCAGCCGTTATCCCGTGTTTCGGTCAGGTTGACGCTGCGGCTTCTGGGGCTGATGGCCTCCTGCATCCTACTGGTGCATCACGCCAGGTGGCGGATGCAGGCTCTGCAGTGGGACCTGAAGTTTCAGTGGGCCCAGCATCAGGGCAACCTATCCGACCACGTCCTGATCTCGGAGGGCACTGCGAGACAGCTGCAGTGGTGGCTTAAGGACCGCAATTGGGTCAGCGGCAGATCCCTCTCCCTTCCCCAACCGGAGCACGTAGTTGTGACGGATGCGTCCCTCCAGGGCTGGGGATGCCACATGGGAGAGGCAGAGATCAGAGGCCTCTGGTCTCCGGCGGAGGCCCGGCTCCACATCAACCTGTTGGAGCTCCGGGCGATTTGTCTGGCACTGAAGGCATTCCTCCCCTCTGTCCGGGGGAGTGTAGTGCAGGTGTTCACGGACAACACCACTGCCATGTGGTACTGCAACAAACAAGGCGGGGTGGGGTCGTGGACCGTTTGCCAAGAGGCTCTCCGCCTTTGGCAATGGCTGGCACGCCAGGGCGTGACCCTGGTGGCTCAACACCTGGCAGGTTCTCTGAACGCCAGGGCGGACGAGCTCAGCCATCGGTGCATGATGGATCACGAATGGCGTCTGAACTCGGAAGTGGCGCAAGGCCTCTTTCAGCGATGGGGAGAGCCTTGGTTAGATCTATTCGCCACCGAAGAGAACGCGCAATGTCATCAGTTCTGCGCGTTGGAATTTCCAAGGCGGCACTCGCTCGGAGACGCTTTTCGTCACGAGTGGAGTTGCGGTCTGTTGTACGCCTTTCCGCCTATACCACTTCTGCCCAGAGTGCTGAAGAAGATCAGGTGCGACCGGGCCCAGGTTATCCTTGTGACTCCGGACTGGGCACGAAGATAATGGTATCCAGAGCTACTCCGCATGTCTGTCGATCCCCCAATTCGTCAGCCTCTTCAGGAGGACCTTCTGTCGCAGCAGCAGGGGACGGTCCTCCACCCGAACCTGTCCAGTCTCCACCTCCATGCTTGGAGATTGAGCGGCAACAGTTGAGGCCATTTGACTTGCCTCCTGAAGTTTGTAACATCATTCTGGCAGCCAGGCGTCCCTCCATGAAGTCGGTATACGCCTGCAGGTGGAACAGATTTGTGGCATGGTGCACAGCAAAGGATGTGGATCCCCTCAATGCCCCTCTTTCTGAGGTCCTTCTCTTCCTTCTTTCTCTTGCCCAGCAGGGCTCTGCTCTGGGCACTATCAAGGGCTACCTTTCTGCCCTTTCGGCCTTTCTCAGGCTGCCTGATCAACCTTCTTTATTCAAGTCCCCTATTGTAAATACATTTCTTAAGGGCATCACACACACGTTTCCTCCTGTTCAGTTTGTGATGCCTCAGTGGGACTTGAACCTGGTTCTTACGTTTCTGATGTGCGCTCCCTTTGAGCCACTTCACAACTGTCCTCTTCGCTTTCTGACTTTGAAGACTGCTTTCCTGGTTGCCATCACCTCTGCCAGGAGAGTGAGTGAGCTCCAGGCCCTTTCTTGTACTCCACCTTTCCTTTCTGTCCATCCGGACAAAGTGGTGCTGCGTACCAAACCTTCTTTCCTGCCCAAGGTTGTCACGGCCTAAAGAGGAAGAGCGGCTTCACCGTCTGTACCCAAAACATGCGCTCTCATTCTACTTGGATCGCACACGCCAGTTCCGGATGGATGACCAACTCTTTGTTGGTTACGTGGGCGCGAAGAAGGAGAAAGCGGTGCACAAGAGGACCATCTCCCGGTGGATCATCCTGTGTATCCAGGCATGCTACTCCTTGGCTAGGAAGGAGCCCCCGGTTGGACTGCGGGCTCATTCTACCCGAGCGGCGGCGGCTACCACTGCCCTGGGCAGGGGTGTGCCCTTGCAAGACATCTGTCAGGCAGCTACGTGGGCATCGCTGCACACGTTTGCACGACACTACTGCCTAGACAGCCAAGTACTGAGGGATGGCTTCTTTGGCCGTTCCGTCCTCCAGGACTTTCTGGTGTGATTATTGGTTCGCAGACCCACCACCGGGGTTGGTATTGCTGGGGTATCTATTCTAAGGTAAGGAATCTAATACTAACGTGTCTCTTTCAGATGCACAAGTTACTACTTGTGTAACGATATATCTGTAAGAGACATTAGTTAGTATTAGATTCCTTACCGACCCACCCATCCTCCCCGTTCTGCGAACCAATATCTAGGGTTAGGGTTGTCCCCTTTCAGGGCCCTAGTTTCAATGGCACCAGTGTTGGTTTTTAACATGGCTCTGCGTTTCTGGCGCGGAAAAGCTGTGTCTAAGAACTGACGTCAGCACGCGGAGGCGGCGTCTAAGTACTCCGACGACGTCATCACGGTGCCCACGACGCCGACGACGGACGCGGATCCGCAGACGACGCCTACCGACACGCAAGGGTACTGCTACGCAAAAAATTTCCGGATCCAGTCTGACGCCTGGGGATATTCTAAGGTAAGGAATCTAATACTAACTAATGTCTCTTACAGATATATCGTTACACAAGTAGTAACTTGTGCGTCATGAGCCGCATTATTAGCAAGCCACGGTCACCATGATACAAGCGCCATGTTGAAAAGTTGTCCTAGATCACATACTTATACCAAATTAGCACATATGTACGTTTAGATTTCAAATTAAAGCTAACACCAGATACCGGGAAGTATAACGGAGTATTTGACAGTGGAATCCCAATAAATAACAATCCATTTCTTATGACCGTGTTCAATATGTCAATCGAACAGAAAATATCCAAATTGAATTTCATAAAATGAGCGTGTCATAGTGTATTTGCGGAGCTTTATAGTATACCCCATTCTACTCTAATTAAGGTACTGCAACTAGTTGGCCTTGATATGTCAAAAAGCATAACCACATATGTCAGTGATTGACTAGTCGCTATCTTAAGATACAAAGCGGCAAGGTAAAGGCAAATGACAAGATAATTTGTCGTGCTGAACAAAAAAAAAATATATATAGTGGCAACTCCATTTGGACAAGTTACTTACCTACGGTAACAATATATCTGTAAGCAACATTAGTAGTGATACATTTCTTACCTTAGAATTACCCCCAGGCATCAGACGGGATCCAGAATGTTTTCGTCAGCAGTACCACTGCGTGTCGGAAGGTGGCATTGTGCGACTCCGTATCTGTGGTTGGCGTTGTGGTCGCCGAGATGACATTGCAGCAGCTACTTGGACCCCGCCCTCACGCGCTGACGTACATTCTTTCTTTTTCCGCGCCAGCAAGTGCAAATCCGGAAAGAGCGGTACCCCCAGTCACTTTTTGACACAGTTTTTTTTAGGTTTTTTGTCTGTTTTTCAAGTCGACCTGGTGCCGTAGGGATGCCCGGCTTCAAGTCTTGTGGGGAGTGTCAGCGCATGATGTCGATGACGGACCCACAGTGCATGTGTCTCTACTGCCTGGGGTGCGATCCCGGCCCCAAGCCATGCCCTGACTGCCGGAGCATGGCGCCGAAGACTTTGCGGGAGTGGTCCCAAAAGTTGCTTGAAGTCCCGTAGTCTGCTCCGCGCCGTTCAATGTCCCGGTCCCGTGGGAGGTCTAAGGACCGGTCGCGCAGCCACCACCATCGTTCGTCGGGATTGAAGTCTTGGCACTCGGGTCAGGTAAGATGAAGCATCGCAAGAAGTCGAAGTAGCGCCATCGCTCTCTGGCTTCCCCTCGCTCGTCGTGTCTGACGGTGTGGGTGGTGCCTCCCCCGCGGCTCCGGCAGATTAAACGCAGTCCCCATCAGCCTACACGGGTCCGTCGGCGACTCCGGCCCAGCTGCAGGAATTTCTGTCAGCCATGGCTTGCCTCTTTGAGCCGTCTGATCCCGCCGGTGTGCCTTCGGGCCCGTGGGCCTGACTGGGGGTCCTTGCTGTGAGAAGTTGGCCTGGTATATGATGTTGACTATTCCAGTGAACACCTTGCACCAGTCCAAACAACCCTTATGGTGATGGTTGTAAGTCAACCTTATAGACCAGCTACCCTAGTGGTAGCATGGTCAGAACAGTCTTAGGCTAAAAGACTCTTGAGGGCGTGTAAAGCCAGCTGTTTTACCATATATAACCCCTTGAATATCAAATGAAAGGACACCACACAGGATATATATAAAAATATATATGTATTTATTTACTAACACACTCCCCTGAACTCTTTATGAGATCAGAGGCCAAAGCACATAACAAGTTACTCAGTCAGAATACGTTAATTTGCACAAAATACAGTTAGGCCCTAGGGCGAAGCAAACCATATACTAAGAAAGTGGTATAAGTACCACGTCACGAGAAAAGGAAAGGCCTAGGGCCTAGGGAATCGCTGGGGCTACACTATCTGAACCTTAGGTTAGAAGTAGGAGGCCCACAGGCGGCGCGTGCAGTGTCTTTACACACACGCGCGAGTCAATGTTAAGTCAATGGGAACTTAGAGTTTAGAAAAAGAAGGATTTAGGACACTTCCGGTCTAGCTAGAAGGAAACAACTAAAAACCTAGACACTTGGATAGTCAATACCCTTGGGAGCACCGAAGTACTCGCGTTACCTCACCCACAGGAATCGGGTGCATAGGTGTGAAGATGTGTCGGGTTTCGCCGTTGAAGTCTATGGAGCCTGTGAAGAAAGATGCTGCAGGCGACCAGGAGGAAGATGTCCGGGTGGATCTAAGGGTGTATCGAGGATGAAGAGGACCTGAAAGCAGAGGGGACAGAGTCTGAGTCACTAGCCAGTGACCAGGTGGAACGAGGAAAGAACCAGACGACGTCGAGGAGCAATCAGGTGCTGTCGTGAAGCTTGTCTCTTCAGCCACGCTGACCAGGAGGTGTCGAGGACGACCAGGTGCTGTCCCATGAAGGTTCTCGCAGATGGAGGGGTCGACCGCCGAAATGGAGTCAAAAAGCCTTGCCAAAGGCAACCCACGCAGGATTCAAAGAAGGCGTCTGGTGCAGACCAGCAATGTCTGAGGTGCCTCACCTTTGCAGGGAGGCAAGAGCCAGTCTGGAGCAACCAGACCAGCGAGTTGGTTTAAAAGGATTGTCGTCACAGAGGCTACTAGCCAGCAGGCCAGCAACCGGACAACGCATCGAGCAGAACACATGCAGAAGGGCCCCACACAGGAGTGTGGAGGGCTGATCTTCGGTGCAGGTGGAGCTCGGATTCGGTGCTTCTCAATCCCCAGTGCACAACTTCGAGGATTCCTCAGGAGCTGCACAGTTAGCAAGTTGCAGACTTTTCAAGGTGTCCGGTCCCACGTGTCTCGTCGCCTCCACGGATCTCAGCTATTCTGCAGACGTGAAGAGAGGGTCAGAGAGGTCTGGAAGTCTGGGTCTTGTCAGGCTCTGTGCTCAGGTCCCGGCGAGAGCGTCGACAAAGCAAGCCGTTGATTTGCTGGATGGTGCCTGGTTGCCCAGGGTGGTCACTCCTTGGCCACAAGGGAGATTCTTCAGTCTTTAGCTTCAGCAGAACGTCGAAGGTCCAGAATTTCGTGTCAAGTTTCGATTTCAGGATCAATCTAAAGTCTCAGGACTCAGCTCTTACCTTTATACAACTAAAAGGGGCTGGATTACTTTCTAGGTCCCTCCTATGGGTGGGACCAGGAAGGGGGGTGGTTACACCCCCTCTCCTTTGTCCAGTTTCGCGCCAGAGCTGGGGCTGGAGTGCCCCAGCAACCGGTTTGAACTGGGGTATGCATGAAGCACCTAGTGTGCCTCAGGCAGTGTCTCAATCTATTCTGCCCTCCCTGTCCCAATACACAAAGTCCTGTCTGGGGTGGTGCTCGCACCTCTCCAGGCAGGAAACCTATTTTCCAAACCTCCGTGACTGGAAGGACTCCCAGCAGCAAGAGGTCAGACTTGTGTCTGTGGCAGCAGCGTCCATTTTGTGACGCTGGGGCTCTGGTTAACTTTAACCGGGATAGTCAACAACAACATGTCTTTTCCCTCTAGAAGGGTGGAATGCTACCCCCGTTGCCAGAATTGGCGAGGGGTTAGTATTCCAAAGCATATGACACCTTACACGACATGTTTAGATAAAGCCAAACCAAAGTTAGCATGTAACCGCAAGGATTATCATGCACTTAAGAGTATATGGTATGACAATATCATAGAACAGCTATAAGGACATGGTTCCGAAAGCTGCAGACCGGCTCAGCTCATGCTAGAGCACCATCTCACACATAACCAAGCACTCTGCCTCCAGGATTGTTAAGGCCTGCCATAGGAGTGACTTATAGGTTACTATGTGTCTATATGTAAGTAGGTATAGGAATACTATACCTAAGCAAGGGGTGATTACACGACCTTGCCCCAGCTGAGTGATCAGCCAATTGTGTCTATTTGAGTGGCCAGCAGGAGTGGCATAATACATGCTGCAGCCCCTGGTAGGCCTTGATTACACATGTGCCCTGAATACCTAGGGTACACTTCTACAGGGGCCGACAAGGTGAACCAATTCCCAATTGTGTATGTACCTAGAGTACATGGTGTGAATTTAGAGAGAGTGCATCTGGTCTGTGGGTCTGATTAGCAGGCCCACAGCCACATCTAAGTCGAAAACCAGTAAAGCAAAAGCAAAAAGTGGGGGTGACCATAGGAAGCAGACGCTACTCTCCTCCACTTGCCCTTTACTGTAGGTGGCTCCGGCGCCGGCATTGCTATCGCTGCAGGGCCCTCAAGGATCCAGGCCTGCATCCCGGTCTACGCCGGTTGACCTTGTGACACCTCCACCGACGTCGCTCATGCCACCGGACGACATCGTCCCCGGTTTCAGCCCCGATGTGGACACAGCCCCGGAACAGCATTGCTCGACGCCGATTCCAATGCTGATGGGGCCTTTCTACCCCTATGTCCAGCATCCTTATTTTCGGCCTGTACTTCAGCCTTTCGGAGGAAGGGGAGGACTGGGACCGTTGTTAATGATTGATTGCGAGTGGGAAAGCGTCACTCATCACATGAACAGGAGTGGCAATATGTGGGTGCCGCTCGTGGAGGAGTCCTTGATCCCTGCTTGCTGCTGTTGCCAGGAGCCCCGTAGGGCATTTCTTCATTGTGCCAGGAGCGCCGCTGGGCATTGTCATCACGAGGGGAGCTGCTCACGAAGAGAACGGGACTGCGAGGGCCAGCAGGCTGTGCGTGTACCAGCCAGCACACCTGCCGCCTCTTCCCGTGGCTCCGCCCCCTGCCTGCCTGCCTGCTTGAAAACTCCTCGCGGCCCCCGCTCCGCGGGTGCCGCTCGTGGAGGAGTCCTTGATCCCTGCTTGCTGCTGTTGCCAGGAGCCCCGTAGGGCATTTCTTCATTGTGCCAGGAGCGCCGCTGGGCATTGTCATCACGAGGGGAGCTGCTCACGAAGAGAACGGGACTGCGAGGGCCAGCAGGCTGTGCGTGTACCAGCCAGCACACCTGCCGCCTCTTCCCGTGGCTCCGCCCCCTCTATCCCCATTTGGCTTAATTCCTGAACTCTTTACGCGTCAGCGGGACGCGTGTGCGGGACATCACCCGGGACAAAGCCCGGACTAAGGGCGGACCCTCTTAGGCCCTCATAGGCCAGAGTAGGCCGGACCGGGCCTACTTTCCTGTCCCTTTGTTCTTTGGTACCGGTTTCTACATAGCCCTGTTGTCCAACATACACCATTCACCTATCATGCCTTCACCAGTTCTGGACAAATCCATAGTGAAACTGGGGGGGTCTAAGATTAGAACTCTGGATACATATTTTCCACGCTCCATGGCGGAGGACGAGGGACATTTGGATACTACCCTTGCCGAACGCAGGGCTGAGCGCCGACACTCTATTGAGAATCTGAAACGTGGACCCCTGGTAGATATTGTAGATGGTGGCACTTCGATGATTGCTAGTGAGGAATCTCTTTCACAGGAAGGAGTCCCTCTTTTGCTGAGGGAATGTACTGTTAGTCCCAGTCAGGTTCCGGTGCCCAGCTCCTCCCCTAGCCTCTGCTGTACGGCTATTGATCTTATATCCCAACCTACCCTGACCTCTAAATCAAGGAAAGCTAAGCCCAAATTAGTTACTGTGGCCGAGCTACACGGCCCTCCTCCTAATAAGCGTAGAAGGAAGTCGAGGGCAAGTAAGGGTAATTCCAAACTTTCCTATACCGATTTTGGAAAACCTACTAAGTCTGTTCCTGTTCCCGGTAAGTCTAATGAAGATACGGGTACTGTTCCCCCCCTATGAATAGCTTGCCTATTTTACCGCCCCCAGTTGCCCCCCAGGGGAACCTAGAATTCTTACTCAGATCTCTGCTGCAGCCTATCACCGAGAGTATTAAGAGAGTAGAGATCCGTCTAACCATTCTTGAGGCTACCTTAAGTAGTCTGAATTCGCAGGTTAATACCCTTGGAAGACTCCCAGAGACTATGTCCCTCCCCACCTTACCCCCCACCTCACAACCCCCCCCAGCTATTCCAGAATCAACTGTGGTGACTTCTGCCACCCCTATTTTGCAACCCCTCATGGCCATACCAGTTCCTCCACGCCATAGGGAAACTATTATTCCCCCACTACTACCAGCAGGTATTACTCTCCCTGTTATAAATCCCAATGGGCTTGTAAATGGTGACGGTATTCCACCCCCTTTACCGGAGAAACCTGCCCCTAGAGTTCGGAGACCCGACCTTCCCCCCGAAGCAAACGATCTTATGGTAGTTATGGCCGGGGTTCCTCCCCTGGAGATGGGGGGAGGTGAGAATTTTTTCTCACTAAAAAATCAAGTAATTAAATGGTTGAACTGGAATAGACCTCTTCCTGTATATTTTAATAATGAAATTGTGATGGTAAGGAGGGTACCCTGGCTGGGCAAGACCAGGAAGTCAATAGTTGGGGACTGTATTTTGGTGAGTTTTAGAGACCCAAGGACTGTTCATCACATCTGTTCGGGGTCGAATAGATCATTTGAATCCACCATCCGGACCCTGCCCGTATCTTTTTTCTTCCCTCCGGTACAAATGCATCGTGATCAAGTTCAGGACAAATGGACAAGGGTTGCTCGGAGGGGTAGACTCTGTGGGTATCCAGCACAACCTGTTCTTCAACCACCTATGACACCCTTCCATAATTACAATCGTTTTAATTGTCTGAGTGGCCTTAATGGTGTTGATTGACTGCCCACTGTTGTAGACCCCACTATTTCCTCTGATAAAGTGCCTACGGTATTGCCCGACGTTAGCCCTATTCCCATCCAAGACATTACAATGTCCCAAATTGCCCCGATAATCCCCGTGACTTATCCAATATTGCTGGACCCTCTACCTGTCATTAATGCTTTAATCACCACGGTACCAGTGTCCATTCAACCCCCCATTTGCTCCCCAGGGCTGAAGTTTGTTACTTGGAATGTTGCAGGGTGGAGCAGGCAATCGGCCTCATTGGGGTGGAAAGAGATCCTCTCGGATTTTGATATTTTATGCTTTCAAGAGACTTGGGCAACCGCTGATATTGAACTCGATGGGTTTGTGTCTTATAACAACCAGGCAATAAGGACAGGTATGGGTAGGGCTAAAGGGGGATTAGTGATTTTTACTTCAGTCAAACTTCCACTATGTGTGATTTCCTACCTCCCTGTGGGACACCACTCCCAAATTTTAATACTAGAACATCCTAAGGGCCATGTCCTAGTGGTGGTCAACCACTATAACAATTTGTTTAATGCTTCAGATACATCGGTGGCAGAGGAGCTGGGTCCTTTTTTGAAGAACCTACGAAACGATGTTAGTAAGCCAATTGAGATCATCTGGGGTGGGGATTTTAATCTTCGTACTTGCCCACATTCCTTTTCTAGAACCTGTGGTTTTGATGGAGACAACGGGGAAAAACGAGCACATTTTGTACACTCCCCCCATGGTGACTCCTTTAATTCCCTTGTGCTGAACCTGGATCTTATGATCCACTCCCCGGCCCTAGATGTAGATGGTATGCCTGTTCCAACTTTTGTAGGACCCAATTCGTCCTCTGCCATTGATCACATACTGGTTTCTACGCATTTCACCCCTCACTGTACAGTCCCCGTCGTTACCGATTTGGGAGGTAGTGATCACCAAGCAATCACCATGCTTATTTCTGCATGGGGGCCTAGTGCTAGGAGTGATTATTTGGTATTAGAAGATGCTACCCCATGCAGACAGAATGGTTTCCGTATAAAGTGGAAATTGGACAACTCCGACAAACTGCAAGCTAGAATTATTAAAGAGGGGTTTGCTGAAATTTATAGTTGCCTTAATCCTGAGGCCCCTAACGGGTGTATTATAACTAATTTTGTGGCACTCGGTGATGCTGTAAAAAGGTGCCTTACCACTACTAAAGCCCGAATTAGGAACCAAAATGTGGGCTGGTTTGATAGCCTATGTACTCAATCCCTACGGGAACTCAAGCTGGCCTTAACAAAACACCCGAGAGATAGGGAGGCCGTCAAATTACTTAGGCTTACCTATAAAAGCAATCTTGTACGTAGGAAGCAGGAACTAAGGGAACTGGCCTGGGATGCCCTGAACCAAGCTTCGGTACTACGGGACAGTAGGCTGTTCTGGTCTACGGTTAATAGCCCTCTCCTTGCCATTGAAGAGTTCCCCAAACTATCAGCGCAGGTTAGCGAAGCCAATTGGGTCTCCCATTTTTCTGGTATTTTTAATCCACTCGGGGGAGACCCTAACGGTCCTACTATCCCGATGTCTGAGATTAGGATACCCTTGGATATTACCCTACCAGAGGTGGTTATCTCCCTAAGCCAGAGTAAAGGTGGAAAGGCACCGGGACCCGATGGGGTACCGGTAGATCTGTACAAATCTAACCCCAGTCTCTGGTGCCCACTCCTGACCCAGGTGTTTAATGCATCAGTCCTGGAGAACACCCCTCCTACTTGGAGTGAATCCTTGATTCTACCTATTTACAAGAAGGGAGATAGAGGTGAGGCTAAGAACTATCGCCCTATCTCCCTTCTTGATTCCTCCCTGAAGATTATGAGTAGGGTTCTCCTTATAAGGCTCGAGGAGTGGGTTGAAGAAAATAATATCATGGCTGAATCCCAATTTGGTTTTCGCAAAGGCTTGGGGACTACGGAGCAGTGCCTCAACCTTGATCTCCTTATAGGGAAATATACGAGAGCGAAAGAAGGGTCCCTATTTCTCTGTTTTGCCGATCTTTCGAGCGCTTTCGACCTTGTGGACCATGAACTCTTGTGGTGCACTTTATTGGCCATGGGCGCCCCCCAGGCAATCATTCACTTTTTGGCCCGTCTCTATAATAAGCTGTCGGCCCAGATACGTTTTGGTCCGTCGGGTGAATGTACCGAGAAAATCAGGGTTAAGTCAGGCATAAGGCAGGGCTGTGTACTGGCCCCCCTGTTATTTTCCCTCTTTATCAATTCCATCGAATCTGAACTCAAAAAGGTCCAGGCGGATTCCCCTCAAGTTGGTGGACTCCCCGTACCAGTTCTGCTTTATGCCGACGATACGGTGCTCCTTTCGCGTACTCCAAATGGGCTACAGAAACTTATGAACACTTTCTTTGATTTTATTAATGCGAGGAAATTGAAAATAAATAACACCAAGACTTTTATTATGGCCTGTGGTAAACGGATGAAATCTGTTATGCCGTTTTATTTTAACAATCATACTATTGAGGTAGTGGATAGGTTCTGCTACCTCGGTGTTACCTTTAACAACAAGGGGACATGGTCCCAGGAGATCTTAAATGTTAATGGTAGAATGGCCAAAAGCTCATCTGGTATTTTTCGATTCGCTGCAAAGCTAGGAAGCCGCCGTATACCTGATATGGTAGACATTTACAGGCATAGATGTGCGTCTATTGCTCTGTACGGTTCCGGTATTTGGGGCTACAGTCAGCATAGGACACTGCAAAATACCGAGAATGGGTTCCTTAGAAGATTGCTTTGTCTACCTCCCTCGGCTCCTACTGTACTGTGCCATAGCGAAGTCTGTTTAAACTATCTGACTGATCTTACGGGTTTAAGACCCCTCATGGTATGGAGGTCAATATGGGCTAAAGAAGAGACTACTTTTTCTAGGAAGATTATTACTGATTGTTTGAAGTTGGACAAAGTCCTTAAGATTCCCTGGCTAAGTTATGTTTCTTATACTTATGACAAGGTATTTAATTTTGATATCATTAAGGACCCCTATTGTGCCGTTACTGTATCAAAAAAGGAACTTAAAGATGTTTTCATCCAAACTATGTCTGATATGCGTAGTGTAAAGTGTTCTACCATGTCTACCTATGTATTTTATCACACCACTAAATTTGAAGGAAAGGGCATGCCTATGTACTTAAAATTCATAACCAAGCAGTCTCATCAGTTTGTTCTGACACGTCTCAGACTTGGTATAGTACATAACTTAGTTGCCTTCCCTGAGATGAAAGTTCCTAGCCATTCCCCCTGTCCTTGCGATGGTCAGACTAGGCAAAGTACTCGGCACTTTATGCTTATTTGTCCACTCTATATGCATCTTCGCCGTCTCTATCTCAGACCTATGTTTTTAAGATTATCTGTGTATACTATTACCCAAGCCATGGAATTGCTATTTGCACTTGACTCTGCAGACACCTGTTTTTTTATTGCTACTTTTTTACTTAAAGCCATTTCTCATAGGAAAAGTTTGGTGTTTTAAATCTTCCTAAATTCTTCATTTCTGAGCTATTGTTTTATCATAATGTTTGTATTGTGTTTTATTGTACGCTTTTGTGATTGTTTTTAATAGTCGAATAAAGCTTGAAAATTGAAATTGGGTGGGGAGTCATGGGGTGGATGGGCTTTCAAATAGCCTGAGGTGTTTCCCAAAATATGTTTGGCCGCAAAGGTATTCCAAAAGGTGCTAGACAGGCAGAGAAATGCTTGGACTAGCGAACAAGCCTTGAGCAGTGCCGCCTTGACCTTGCATCCTGAATATTCCGAAGTGACTGCCAGAGATACGCCTTGCGAGGTACACACACCATGCATGTGGGGTGGTCACAGCATAATGGTCACCAAAAATTCTACTGCTTTGAAGAAACACTCCACGCGGGACAGGATTGTCCACCGCACAAAGGAGCCAAGCGCAGCTTTTATTAAAGCAGGCGAGATGCAGGATATTCTTGTAGCGTCAATGGCATTAAAGTATGCTTTATCTCTGTTGCAGTCCAAAAGGGGATTTTAAAGGGAACCAATTTTCTCTTTGTATTTTTGCCTACCAAATGAGTAGTCCGACTCTGAAGAAACGATGTGGAAGACAGAAGGTTGGAGAGTCGCCCCATCCTTGGTTACCCCAGGAACCAGAATACCTACACCAGGTAAGCCGGTTTCACAGGGGCGAAGTGACGTCAGAAACCACCGTAGACCACAATGGAGGACTTCAGAAAAGATGCCACTGGCGAAGACTGTGCAAGAGTCCGGTAGAATCCTAAGGTGGATTCTTGAAGAGAAGAACCTGCAAGAAGAGGGGACAGAGTTTATGCCACTCTAAGAGGTGCCCCGGAGGCACAGAAGAGCAATGGCCAACTTTGATGGAAGATGCAAGAGCAATGACTGTGACCTTATGCTGCAGCTGTGAGAACCAGGTGACACTGAGGTAGCTGTCCCATGTCGGAAGTCGATAACCAAAGTGTTGGTGTCCGGCAGGAGCACCAGCAAGCCTTGACAGCTGCAAAAGCATGGAAAGCGCAGGAGGGACAATGTTGGGACCAGACAGGTCCAAAGAACTCGCCACACGCTGGAGAGTCAGAGCAGATCCCGAGAAAGCAGGGGAGCCCACTGAAGCAGGAGAATCCCCTCGAGAGGACCCACAGGCCAAGGGCACAGGAGTCTCAAAAGGACCTTGAGCAGCTCACCAAAGATGAAGGCCCATGGTGCAGTGGATGTGGTGAGGTTGCTGATGTTGGCAGGATTAGATGATGGAGGCTGGAGCTTCTTGTAGCCTGAAGACCTCTGGAGTGCAGAGCCTTGGCACCGGCAAGTTAACACGGTGCACAGTGGTTCGGTCCCAGCGGTTCCGACAAGGGGTACTGGCCTAAAAATTGCAGATAACAGATCAGTCCTCAAGGGAGTTGCAGAACCACCACCTGTGTTGCTGGCCTTTGAAAGTTTGTGGGACCTCTCAACTTTTGTTGCGGTGCCTCCAGATGCAGAGGAGTGACTCCTTCACTCCAAGGGAGATTACTTTGTGTGTCCTTGTTGACCTCCGGTTTGTTGAAGATCCTGGATGAAGCACAGACACAAATGACAAAGAAGACTTGCAGAACAGCGAGACCAGGAGCAACAGTAGCTTTCCGTAATGCAGTCTCCGTTCTAGGCGAAGTCCAGTGCACCCAGACGATTGAAGTTGAAGTGGTTACGGATATGAATCTTGCCCCACTGCTTATCTAAGAAACCACCCACAGTTAAGCCCTTAAATACCCTAGGAAAGGGGTTAGGATGACTCATGGGTCCCTCGCACAGGAGGGTCTGGACAGAGGGGAGGATACTCCCATGTCCTTTGTCCAGTTTTGTGCCAGAGCTGGAGCCAACGGCTCCCTCAACTGGTTTTAACTGGAGTATGCAAGGAGTGCACCACCAAATGTGCCCTTTAAAGAAGACTAGTGGCGCTGGCAAGAGCCCCCAACCTGTCCCAAGACACCAAGTCCAGTCTGGGAGATGTTCACACCTCCCTCTGACAGGAAACCGATAGTCCTGCCTTCCCCTGCTCGAACTTGGCTCAGCAGCAGGAGGGCAGAATTGTTTCTCTGTTCAGCAATAGCCACAGTTTTCCATCCGGATCTAGAAGACTGGTACCAGGAGCACTTGGGGCCTCCCAGATGAGCTATACAGTGCATGGAATCATACCCCAACTCTGTTTATGGTGTTGGGGTATGATTCAAACATGTTTGATACCAAACACGATAGGGTGTGTTACAGCCTCTTTAGAGAGGGTCATTGTATAATGATGCATGGCCACTCTATTATATTGTAATGGCTGATGCACTACCACCCGAGAGATTGGACTCTGTCGTACGTGGTGCTAGAACAATTGAGTTGTCTTCCAGGGTTGGAATAATACATGCTTCAGTCCACGGATGACCCCTGGTGTACCTATGCTCTGGTTACCTCAATACCTTATACTAGTGAATTATAGGGGTACATTAGTAGACAATTGTGGAGTACCAAAGTACTTACCATGTGAAATTTAGGGAGGAAGCACAGTGACGGGGCTCTGATTAGCAGGATCCCAGTAAGACTAGTAAAGAAAAAGTAAATTACACCAGCAAAAAGTGGGGGTAAGCATAAAAGAAGATCCTAATATCCCATTTAGCAGCACTAGCTTGCTTGCAGACCTTAAAAGGTTGTTACATGGAGAAAAAGGGGTACCCTAGGGAGCTCCCGGTACATGGATCATACTTCCAACACTGGAATCTGTGTTTGAGCATAATTCCAACATGTTTAATACCAAACATGACAGAGTTAGGTGCAGCCACTATACAGTTAGACCTCTCCTAATTACTGTCCACTATATGTATTATAATGGCTGTCAACACTTACAAAGCTTGCAGAATAAACTCTGGGATTTGTAGGGGTGTCCTGCTTATGCATGGGCAGACTCACACTTCTAACCAAGCACCCTGCCCTCAGGACGGAAGAGCCTGCCATAGGGGTGGCTTATAGGTTTTAAGCGCAGTGACCTCAGATGTAATAAGAGAATATACATCTGTCGGGAGAGGTGCAAGCACCAACTAACACAGGCTGCAGTAGTCACAGTTTAAGTGGACTTCCATGGGTGGCACAATACATGCTGCAGCCCATGGGAGACCCCTGGTATACCTATGCCCTAGGTACCTTAGTACCATACACTAGGGACTTACAAGGGTACACCAGTACCCAATTGTGGATGTAGTCCTGATGAGCTGGATCCCAGTCAGACTAGGTCAAAAACAGACTGACAACAAGCAAAAAGTGAGGGTTACTTTGAAAGCAGATCCTACTTTCCTACTCTAATTCAAAAGGGGCACTATACTACTATATTCTTCTGATTTTGAAGGTAGACTTTCAATTATTTTTTTCCCAAAATATTTTTATTTGATTTAAAAAAAAAAAAAAAGACAGACACCAAAAGGGCACGGACATGTGCCCATGGCAAGCAAATAGTGCGGAAAGTACAAGGGTATCATTACTCAGTACATGCATCATCTTTAGTGAGCTGGAAACACATTGGCAAGCAGTGGAAATCTGGTAGTATCAGGTATCAGAATCAAATATATCATTGGGTTTGAGCAGGTGGGGCCTCATTTCCGTCGTCCGACATAGCCAAATCATAATATTTAAGCCCCCCAAATATTATAGAATTTGCATTGGCACCTTCAACTTCTGTAAGTGACATTTTCTGCTGTTGTATATCGTCCATTCCCACCCTCCGTTTTACAGAGACTGCACTTCAGGAGCCCCCCCAGCATTTCACCACGTCCCTTTTCGCATCCAGTAGTCCTAGGTTACAGAAAAGTAGCTTCGCCTATGGGACGTCCACATCTTGAGTATACCAAGGAGGTTGGGTTCTACACGCAACATAGCCCCTACCACCTTGCACAGCTCATCTATTATCATTCGCCAATATGTTTATCTGAAAGAGACACGTTAGTGATAGATTCCTTACCTTAGAATATCCCCAGGCGTCAGACTGGATCCGGAATTTTTTTGCGTAGCAGTACCCTTGCGCGTAGGTAGGCGTCCTCTACGGCTCCGCGTCCGTCGTCGGCGTCGTGGGCGCCATGATGACGTCGTCGGAGTACTTAGACGCTGCCTCCGCTTGCTGACGTCAGTTCTTCTTTTTTCCACGCCAGCAGCGCAGATCCGGAAAAAGTGGTACCTTAGTCACTTTTTGACTAAACTTTTTGATCTCTTTTGATCATCCTTTTCGAAGTCTTCGACTCCGAACGGTGCCGGTAGGGATGCCAGGTTTTAAGCCCTGGGAGGATTGTGACCGGCTGATGTCGGTCACCGACCCTCACCGTCGGTGTCTCCACTGTCTCGGCATCGATCATGACGACAAGGCCTGTTCCGACTGCCGGGCCCTGACTTCGAAGGCTAGGCGGGAGCGGTCCCGCAAGCGGCTCGAACTCCGGCAGTCGGCCCCGCGCCAAGAGCGGTCCCGGTCCGGACGGAGGTCGAGGGACCGGTCGCAGGAGAGGAGCCATCGGAGCTCCGGGAGTCGACATCACTCCTCAGGGTCGAAGTCGTCAGGTAAGCACAAGAAGTCGAAGAGACGTCATCGCTCTTCCGACTCCCCCCGACGCTTGCGCGACGCGGCCGGGGGTTCTGGTGGCACCGCCCATGCGGCTCCGTCGGAGTCGAAGGCGCCGCGTCTGGCCCCATACCCTCCGGTCCCTGGGCCTCGCGCGTCGCCGGAGATCGAGCGGTTCCTCATGGCCATGAGGTCACTCACTCCTCCGACGGGCTCCGCGGCGCCTTCGGGCCCAGCGGACCCGTCTGGGGGTCCTAGCGGTTCGGGGGCTTCGGCCCCGACACCGTCGGGTGCTTCGGCCCCGACGGCGCCTTAGGCCCCCACTGGATCCGGATCCGGGTCGTCGCCGGTGGACTTCACGACCTCCCTGGCGCCGGTCCCCCAGGTGTCACCCTCGGCGCTGTTTTCGCGCGGCGCCGTCCCCGATGCCTCCCTCGATCCGGTGCCGGAACAGCACCGCTGGGCGCCGCTTTCAACGCCGTTCGGAGAGTTAACTTTCCATGAACCGGCCCCATCATTTGCTAATCCTGAGTACCAGGAGATGTGTGATGAGGAGTATTGGGAGGAGTCTGAGGACCCTCTGACACGTGAATGTCAGTCCCAGGAGGACTGGACAGGTGAACTTGGGGATGCCAGTGGTCTGGATACTTCGCCGGACACTGGCTTTGTTTCGCCTCCTACCGTGGCTACGGAGGAGGGGGCAACCTACAGTGTGGTGTTGATGAGGGCAGCCAAGGCCTTGGGCCTTGAGCACCCTGTTGCGGCCGTGAGGACTAACCTCCTCACTGAGGTCCTTAAGCCGCAGTCCTGCTCAGCCGAGCCTCTGCTGCCGTTTAACGAGGCCTTAACCGATGTTCTTTTGGGCACCTGGTCCAAGCCCGCTACAGGTTCGCCTGTAGATAGGAACGTGGCCAGACGCCACCGCCCGGCCCCGGGCGACCCTTGTTTCCTGTCCACCCACCCCTCCCCTGAGAGCCTGGTGATCCAGGCCTCAAATTCCCAGACCGCATTCCCGTCGGCGCCGCATGACAGGGAATCCAAGAGTTATGAGCTATACGGCAAAACACCGCATGCCTCTTGGGCTGTTGCACCCACTCTCTGTGGCATACGGTCGCGGACGTGCTGCCAGAATGCCCGTTTTGTGGAAGGCCGAGATGCGGCACGTTATTCTATCCGGTGTGGGCTGGATACCACCGACTCTCTGGGCAGAGCGATGGCAACGACGGTGGCGATTCGTCGCCATGCCTGGTTGAGATCCGCCAACTTCTCGGCAGATGTCCAGAACACACTCATGGACATGCCGTTTGATGGCCATCGCCTTTTTGGCGACAAGGCAGACCATGCGCTTGAGCGCTTTAAGAACTCCAGGGCTACGGCCAAGTCCTTGGGCCTCTCGGCCCCGCGCCAGCAATCGGCTGCCTTTCATTCCTTTCGTGGCCACGGAAGGGGTGTACACACACACGTGCTGCCAGCCACGCTCTGCAGGGTAATACCCAACACGGTGGCGGCCGTGGAAACCGCCGTGGCGGCGGTCGGGGACAACGGCGAGGTCAGTCCACACCATCCCCTGCAGCATCCGCCTCAAAACCCTCCTAGTCCGTGCTTTCAGGCCCATGTGACGCCAGTGGGGGGCAGGGTTCGCCATCACCTCCTCCACTGGCGCACCGTCACGTCGGACAGGTGGGTGCTGCAGATCGTCCGAAGGGGCTACTCCCTTCCCTTCGAGGCGACTCCTCCAGCCATGCCACCGCAGACCCACTGCGTATCGGGGGATCAGTTGCGGCTTCTGCAGGAGGAAGTTACGGCCCTCTTGGCCAAGGGGGCCATCGAGCGCGTTCCTGGGCCAGAAGTAGGGTGTGATTGCTACTCCCACTACTTTCTGGTACCCAAGAAGGGCAAAGGGGGCCTACGCCCTATCCTGGACCTAAGGAACGTCAACGGCTTCCTCCGGAAGGAGAAGTTCAAAATGCTGACACTGGCTCAGGTCTTAGCTGCCCTGGACCCAGGAGACTGGATGGTAGCGTTGGACTTACTGGATGCTTATTTCCACATCCCCGTCCTGCCGGCCCACCGGCGCTACCTGCGGTTCACGGTTGGCCACGAGCACTTTCAGTATACCGTGCTCCCCTTCGGCCTTACCAGCACCCCACGGGTGTTCACAAAGGTGATGGCGGTTGTCGCAGCTCATCTGCGCAGGTAAGGGGTTTCAGTCTTCCCCCTACCTCGATGACTGGTTGTTGAAGGCGGGCTCGCCCCTAACAGTCGTCAGCCACCTCCAGACAACGGCAGACCTCCTGCACCAGCTGGGGTTCTCCCTCAATGTGCCGAAGTCACACATGTGCCCCTCTCAAAAGCTCCTCTTCATCGGAGCGGTTCTGGACTCGGCGCAGTTTCCGGTTTATCCTCCTGAACAGCGGGTCCGGGATATTCAGGCTCTAATTCCACTCTTTCAGCCTTTATCCCGGGTCTCGGTCAGGTTGACGCTGCGGCTTCTGGGGCTGATGGCCTCCTGCATTCTGCTGGTGCATCACGCCAGGTGGGGGATGCAGGCTCTGCAGTGGGACCTGAAGTTTCAGTGGGCCCAGCATCAGGGAAACCTGTCCGACCACGTCCTGATCTCTGAGGGCACTGCGAGACAGCTGCAGTGGTGGCTCACGGAGCACGATTGGGTCTGCGGCAGATCCCTCTCCCTTTCCCAACCGGAGCGCGTAGTTGTGACGGATGCGTCCCTCCAGGGCTGGGGAGGCCACATGGGAGAGGCAGAGATCAGAGGCCTCTGGTCTCCGGCGGAGGCCCGGCTCCACATCAACCTTTTGGAGATGCGGGCGATTCGTCTAGCACTGAAGGCATTCCTCCCCTCTGTCCAGGGGAGTGTAGTGCAGGTGTTCACGGACAACACCACCGCCATGTGGTACTGCAACAAACAGGGCGGGGTGGGGTCGTGGACACTTTGCCAGGAGGCTCTGCGCCTCTGGCAGTGGCTGGAACGCCAGGGCGTGACCCTGATGGCTCAACACCTGGCAGGTTCTCTGAACGCCAGGGCGGACGAGCTCAGCCGTCGGTGCATGATGGATCACGAATGGCGTCTGAACTCGGACGTGACGCAAGGCCTCTTTCAGCAATGGGGAGAGCCTTGGTTAGATCTATTCGCCACCGAAGAGAACGCGCAATGTCATCAGTTCTGCGCGTTGAAATTTCCAAGGCGGCACTCGCTCGGAGACGCTTTTCGTCGCGAGTGGAGTTGCGGTCTGTTGTACGCCTTTCCGCCTATACCACTTCTGCCCAGAGTCCTGAAGAAGATCAAGCGCGACCGGGCCCAAGTCATCCTTGTGGCTCCGGACTGGGCACGAAGGTACTGGTATCCAGAGCTACTTAATATGTCAGTCGATCCCCCGGTTCGTCTGCCTCTTCGGGAAGACCTTCTGTCGCAGCAGCAGGGGACCATCCTCCACCCGAACCTGTCCAGTCTCCACCTCCATGCTTGGAGATTGAGCGGCGACAGTTGAGGCCATTTGACTTGCCTCCTGAAGTCTGTAATGTCATTCTGGCAGCCAGGTGTCCCTCCACAAAGTCGGTATACGCCTGTAGGTGGAACAGATTTGTGGCATGGTGCACAGCAAAGGCTGTGGATCCTCTTGCCGCCCCTCTTTCTGAGGTTCTTCTCTTCCTTCTTTCTCTTGCCCAGCAGGGCTCTGCTCTGGGCACTATCATGGGCTACCTTTCTGCCCTTTCAGCCTTTCTAAGGCTGCCTGATCAACCTTCTTTGTTCAAGTCCCCTATTGTAAATCGCTTTCTGAAGGGCATCACACACACGTTTCCTCCTGTTCCGTTTGTGATGCCTCAGTGGGACTTGAACCTTGTTCTTACATTTCTGATGTGCGCTCCCTTTGAGCCACTTCACAACTGTCCTCTCCGCCTTCTTACTCTGAAGACTGCTTTCCTGGTTGCCATCACCTCTGCCAGGAGATGGAGTGAGCTCCAGGCCCTTTCTTGTACTCCTCCCTTCCTTTCTGTCCATCCGGACAAGGTTGTATTGCGTACTAAGCCATCTTTCCTGCCCAAGGTTGTCATGGCCTTCCACATCGGGCAGTCTATCACCTTGCCCACCTTCTTCCCGCCACCGCATCCCTCTAAAGAGGAAGAGCGGCTCCAGCGTCTGGACCCAAAACGTGCGCTTTCATTCTATTTGGATCACACACGCCAGTTCCGGGTGGATGACCAACTCTTTGTTGGTTACGTGGGAGCTAAGAAGGGGAAAGCGGTGCACAAGAGGACCATCTCTCGGTGGATCATCTTGTGTATCCAGGCATGTTACTCCTTGGCTAAAAAGGAGCCCCCTGTTGGATTGCAGGCTCACTCCACCCGAGCCACGGCGACTACAACTGCCCTGGGCCGGGGAGTGCCCTTACAGGACATCTGTCAGGCAGCTACGTAGGCATCGCTGCACACGTTTGCAAGACACTACTGCCTGGACAGCCAAGTCCGGAGGGATGGCTTCTTTGGCCGTTCTGTCCTCCAAGACTTTCTGGTGTGATTATTGGTTCGCAGACCCACCAACGGGGTTGGTATTGCTGGGGTATCTATTCTAAGGTAAGGAATCTATCACTAACGTGTCTCTTTCAGATGCACAAGGTACTACTTGTTTAAGGATATATCTGTAAGAGACAGTTAGTGATGGATTCCTTACCGACCCACCCATCCTCCCCGTTCTGCGAACCGATATCTAGGGTTAGGGTTTTCCCCCTTCAGGGCCCTAGCTTCAATGGCACCAGTGTTGGTTTTTTAACATGGCTCAGCGCTTCTGGCGCGGAAAAGCTGTGTCTAAGAACTGACGTCAGCACGCGGAGGCGGTGTCTAAGTACTCCGACGACATCTTCACGGCGCCCATGACGACGGACGCGGAGCCGCAGACGACGCCTACCGACGCGCAAGGGTACTGCTACGTGAATAATTTCCGGATCCAGTCTGATGCCTGGGGATATTCTAAGGTAAGGAATCTATCACTAACTAATGACTCTTACAGATATATCGTTACACAAGTAGTAACTTGTGCGTATAGCTGGGCAGAGCCACAGGGTATGTAGGAAATTTCCCCTCTGACCTCTAAACATCACACACTCTGGGTACATCTCGTTCTCAATTCTACCTAGGCGTGCCTGGTCAAAATACACTTGATGAAGGATCTTGAATTGGATAAGCCTCAGTCTGGATTTAATTGCCTCTTCTTTTGGGTGCATCAGGGCTGCCTCCCAATCAAAACCATCTAGCTCCCCCAATTCAGATTCCCATTCATCCCTCAACTTCTTCAGGGTATCATGTACATTATTATGAATAGTTTTGTAGACGAAGGAAACCACCTTTTTTCTATAACTCTCCCATTAAGAGCCTGCCTTACAGGGGTCTGTATTCATGGTGGTCTGTATCAAGGCCTTCTGCCACCCCTCACCCCCCTCCCCCATACATGCTTGAGCAGCAAGTATTTGAAATGCTGTGTGTCCCGGAGTTGGTAGTTGCGCTGGAGGTATTGAAAAGGCATAAGGCCACCGCCTTCAATAAGATCTCCTTACTTGGAATTACCAATGTGATCCCACGGTTCAAAACACTGCAGTTTTCCCAGGTCCCTGAAGCTCTTTCCCACTTATAACGGGGTCTCCCGAGTCATTTTACGTTGCCACCCTATGTATCTATTCGTTTTGAACCTCGTCTCAAATGCCACCTGAGTCGCAGGTAGGAATTGCCCTGTTCCTTTCCTCTCATAAAGATAATATTGGAAAGAACGTTTTCGAATTCAGGTTCGTTCTAGCGCGTAGTTAGGGTGATCCCCAGTCAGACAGGCCCAGTCATTGATGGCAATCAAATGGGACGCCCAATAGTAGGCTCTGACATCAGGTAGAGCAATACCCCCATGGTACTGATTTTGCTGCAAAATCTTGAGCTACTCTGGTATGCCCATTGTTCCACAACAGTTTCCTCAGTTCATTGTCTATTTTAACGAAGATCTCATCAGGAATGTTATAGTAGGTATTTTGTAGGCCGTATAAGAACTTTGGGAGGGTGACTAGCTTGAATATAGCTGCCTGTCCCAATATCGTTAAGGGCAGAGCCCTCCTGCGGTCCGCATTTACATGGAATGCAGTCTGCACCTTCAATAGATTCAGTTCTATACCTTCCTCTGGGACTAATGCCACATAGTTTCCTAGATACTGGAATCCTTCCCTATAAACTGTCCCCCAGGAAGAACCTACAGGTCTAGGTGGCCTCCGGTAGGAAAGAAAACTGACGTGCACCAGTTTATGGTATATCCCGTATGGCGTCTATATTGTTCAAAGATCTAGAATACCACAGGGATTGACTCTTCCGGCTGAATAATGAACAAAAAGATGATGTCCGCCTACAACACAATTCTTTCTAGACATCCCATTGTACAACATTATAGTGTCATCTCCAAAACACCTTCAAAAGTCCTTGACCAGCTAAATAGTATGACATTTGCCTCATTTCATTTAGAAATATGCGATGTAGTGAAAGATCTGCTGTTATTGTGAAGGATAAAAATGAAAGGAAAGGTGCCTGCGAGTCAAAACAGCATCAGCTGCTCTCGGCATACACTGTAGCTTTAAGAAACTCTGCAGCTTCCATTACCCAAAATGATGCAATGTACTGATAGTTACCTACCTTCCAGTGCTAGTTATTTTTTTCTGGTTTGTGCTTACTAGATCTCTGATTACTTCAGAGATCTTCGATATTCATTTGGATTTATTTTTCCCACCAGTCACTAGATGTCCTTTGAAGAGTTAAAAATGTTCCCTGTATTTTTCTAGCTTTAAGAAAATTTCTTCTCTTTATTATGCCTTCACTATTTGTGAAGTGCACCAAGTGTGAACAAAATAAGGCGGCTGCTTACTCACATGACCTATGTGTGCGCTGTTCTCCAGCTTCTCATACAGTCAAAAACTGTCCTCAGTGTCAATAATAGACAAAAGGGGCACTTAAAATGGAGAAGAAATTACCCTGAGAGGCAAACTAGTCCATTTCAGACTTGAGGTGGAAAACAAAATAAAAGGGCAAAATACAAGGCATCCTCTGCTGTTCCAGACTCTACTGTGAAAACACACCATAGAGGTGGATCCAGGAAGAGGAAACCTTAAAAGCACCACCACCATCATCATTTCTGACATTCTCGTACTTCTGGAGGCACTGGTTAATTTGAACCTATTGGCTCCAATGTGTTCGCTATTGCTTACTCTACTGCTTCAGCCATTTCGAAATGGACCGCTCTGGTACAGACCACCTTCAAGGGACTGCTTCCTTTAACATCAAGACTGGTTCCTTCTATGGTGTCTGTTAAAATACTTTTGCCATCACATCGACTTTACACATCATCTACTTCACAACTTCCAAATTCGATGCCAACATACTCCATGGTTTCGTACTTGACATCTCAGCACCAGAAATGTCCATTACTCCAGAGTCTACAGTTAGGTAAACGTTTAGAAAATCAACATCGAGGCACCCTTCTGATAGAGACTTCTAGCTGCAGATTCCTTACATTTGAATTCCCCAGGCATCAGGCGGGATCCGGAAACTTTTGTGTGAGCAGTACCTCTACACGCCATTGGGGGGGCTCTATTCCGCTGTGGGTGACGTTGGAGTCGTTAGCTTCAGTTATGCATATAAAGGCACCTCCCAGGCGCACAGACATCCGTTCTTTTCTTTCTGCGCCAGTTAAACACTGATCCAGAAAAGTGCTTCCCCTTTGTCTCTTTTTGATAGGTTTTTTTTACATTTTGTCAAGCATCCTTTTTTCTGTGTGTCAAGGTATGTCTTCTAGAAGGACAGGGTTTTAACCATGTGCCGCCTGTCACCGCGTCATGTTGGAAACTGACCCCCAACTCTTCGGTCACTGGTGCCTCGAGCTCTACCACAACACAGTCATGTTCAGTCTGTCAGGCCATGGCTCCGAAGTCCTTGGGGGAAGTTTTGAAGTTCCTTGTGGCCCGGATGTTGCAGTCGCGTTGTTCAGGCCAGGCCGGTCCTGACGTTGCGAGCTACGGCTCAAAGGATGCAGCAGTCGCGTTGCTCGACCCAGGCTGGTCTGAGGTACTGGGTTTTTAAGAACCGGCACAGAACCGGTAACCCAGCGGTGTCAGGGAATCAACACCCAGAGACCTCGGGTTCTTCCTGAGTCAGACCTACAAAAACTCAGTCTTCTAGGTGAAGTCAAAGATTAGTTTATTGGCTGCAACCAAGGTAACAGGGTCCTAGAAGTACAATACGGGTATATTCTCAGGAGACTGCACACTTTCACGAAGTCAGGCTTCTCTCTTTATACATGATTTTCAGCCTTGGGCAAAACATTCTTTGAATTCGTGGTATTTCATTTATAGTTACTGGTTACAAAAGAAAAGCAGAGTCATGATGACATGTACATATTTCACGTCGTGCTGCCCATAACAAATCATCCGGCAAGGCCCAACATTTCATCAGATATCGCTGGACCCCTAATAAGAACGGTCACCTCCCCATCATAAAGCAAGTGAAGAAAAGGAGTGGAGAAAAGATGTGAGCGAGATATGGCAGGTGTGCGCGCTGAAATGGTTTTATGGCTGGTTGAGCCTAGATGCTATCTTGCTCGGCCACTGGGAGGGAACTGACCTAACGAGTTCGGCCTGGGGCAATGGTTCTAACTTGTACTGAGGTCAGGGAGAAGTCGATTAAGGAGTATGTGTCCTTGTGGAATCAAATTCAACTGGATTAAGGCCTATGTAAAGGGCAACATATAAATGGGAGTGGGGTTCAGAATGTAAATGACGATTTCGAGGTGAAATCGTCACTCGAATACACCGAAAATACATGTACATGATGTACTCGTCATTCTCGGTCTTTTGATACCAAATTCGTCCTATTTCGACAAAGTTTTTATTCTCGAATCTAGTACTATTATATGAATCCAGATTTTCAGAACCACAGGTACAGACGTTGCGAGCTACGGCTCGAAGGATGCGGCAGTCGCGTTGCTTGGGCCAGGCTGGTCAAGACGTTGCAAGCTACGGCTCGAAGAGGTGCAGAAGTCGCGTTGCTCGGGCCGGGCAGGTCCGTACGTTGCGAGCTACGGCTCGAAAAAGGTGCAGAAGTCGTGTTGCTTGGACCGGACAGCTGGGCACATGGTACTCCGAGTGCGCGGTGGGTTGGCACGAGGCGCACACGGTTCTCTCCTTCAGCGCTGCGGGGGAAGGTTAGCGCCCTCAGCAGTTCTTCTCCTGGTTGTTAGAGTCCACTGGTCCTGGGACTCTGTTCAGGGGCAAGCTCACACACATGCCCTTGGAGATCTTTGAAACACAAGTCTTTAAAAGTAACAGTCTTTGTAGGTTCTTCCTCTCCTTCAGCAGCAAGGCAACCACTGCAGGCCAATCCCTCAGGACAGGGGCAGTCCTCCTCTTTCAGCTTTCCCGGTTCCTTCTCCTCAGGCAGAGGTTTCTTCGTGGTTGAAGCAGGATCTGATTTCTTGGGAGCAGGACTCCTATACTTATACTGCAAATCTTTTGTTCTTGCAGGCCAGGGGGCCTGATCCTAGTTTCACCCAGTTTTGGAGCACTTTGTTTTGGAGACTCTGGCTTGTCTTTTCAGTGTGCAGGGCAGAGACATCAGACGCTCCGCAGGAGGTGGAGCCAGCATTGTGGTGGCAGAGCACAGCCCTATTCAGAGTCAAGGGGCACTCCTCCCACACATCCTGATGTAATCTCTATATTCAGCACCTGGCAGCCCCAGCCTGTCTCCTGGAATTCCCCAGCCCTGTCACACACAGAAACCAGACCGCAGATACACATCCTAGCAGAGGCGGGCTGAAATGGTTAGGCAAGCAAATAACAGCTGTCTAAAAGTGGTATTTGCAAACACAGGATATTAAAATAAACTTCACTAAAAGATGTATTTTATTATTCAGGCATACTATACTTGACTTTCTACCATGCTCCCTGAGTCTGTTAAGAATGTATGATATAACAATTCCAACAGCCCATTCTGGCCTATGAGAACAGGTAGCCATACAATCGTGAAAACGAAAATGGCTGTAATTCACTATTATGACATGCCACACACATCAGCGCTTGTCCTACCTTATGCTTACAATGCACCCTGCCCTTGGGCGTACCATAGGGGGGACTAATATGAAGTTAAGGGAAGGTTTAGGGGCTGGCAAGTGTGTGCACTGGTCCAGCCATCATGACAGTACCAGACTGTATGCAGGTTCTGCAATGGCAGACCTTAGACACTTTTTTACCAGGCTGCTTCTGTGGGTGGCACAGCCAGTGCTGCAAGCCCACCAGCAGTATTTGTATTTACAAGCCCTGGCACTCCTGGTGCACTTTACTTGGGTCTGACAGTAAACTAAATAAGTCAATCTTTGAAACCAATCAACATATACACTTTTATATAGGGAGCACTTGCACTCTGGCACTGATTGGCAGTGGCACAGTGCTCGGAGCAGCTAACACCAGCAAAACACATGAGGCAACAGCATCAAAAATGGAAGGGAGACCCACGCCAGTGGTGCCAGGTCTAACGAGGACAATGTCTGCAAGTGAGCGCATATAGATATTAAAGAGCCGAACCCTGTGGCACCCCCTGATTTAGAGGGCAGATTCTGGAACAAAAAGGATGTTGCAAAACCTAGAAGAATCTGTTTGCCAGAAAATTCTTCACCCAGGTCCACATGCTACCTCCGACCCCGGCCTCCCTTAGCCTTTCTAATAGAAGGCCACGAGAGACCGTGTCGAACGCGGCGCTCAAGTCCAACAAAAATCCAGGCCGCAGTCCTACCCTCATCAGCCGCAGTCCGCAAAACTTTGGTCGCCAGCAGGAGAGCGGGCTCAGTACCATGCAGAGTCCTGAACCCAGACTGAGTATCATGCAGGACCCGCCTCTCTTCCAAAAACTTAGAGAGATGGCCATTCAGATGTTTCTCAGCAATTTTTGCTATAAGGAAGAAGAGATATCGGTCTTACATTTTCAGGAAGCGCATGGTCCAACGAAGGTTTTTTCAACAACGGAACCACCATAGCATGTTTCCAATTGCAAGGAACCTGACCAGTTTGAAATGACAAGTTCAAAAGCGAGGTGTAGACAGGGGCAATAATTTTCTTTCCCAGCAGCAGAAATTTAGGAGGGATTGGGTCTAGAGGAGACCCAGATTTAACCACTTCCATTAGCCTGGTGACCTCAGCTTCTACCAGAGGATGAAGGACAAACACGTCCCGGAGTATTCAAGCCAATTGCGGAAACATAACTGTAGGAGGATGGATATCGGACTATGGTTACCCCTGATTTTTTGCCTTGTGTTTAGCTCGTTTTCGACTTAGTTGGCCTGGGATCCTGCTAATCAGGGCCCCAGGCTATCTGCTCTCTCTGTAAAATGGACTCCATGTACCCTAGGTACATAACTAATTGGATATTGAGTCACCTTATCAGCCCCTGTATAGTGTACTATAGGTACCCAGGGCATAGGTGCACCCAAGGCCTCCCAGGGGCAGAGAGCTTGGTTGTATGTGAGATGGTGCTCTAGCATGAGCTGAGCCTGTCTGCAGCTTTCGGAACCATGTCCTTATAGCTGTTCCAGGATATTGCCATACCATATACTCTTAAGTGCATTATAATCCTCGCGGTTAGATGCTATTTTTGGTTTGGTTTTATCGAAACATGTCGTGTAAGGTGTCATACGCTTTGGAATACTACCCCCTCGCCAGTTCTGGCGACGGGGGTAGCATTCCACCCTTCTAGAGGGAGAAGACATGTTATTTTCCTTAAACGCGGTTAAAATCAACCAGAGCCTCAGCATCACAAAATGGATACTGCTGCCACAGACACAAGTCTGCCCTCCTGCTGCTGACTGAAACTTCGGCAGGGGAGACCTGGACAAAAGGTTTCCTGTCACAGGGAGGTGCTAGCACCACCCCAGACAGGAGATAGTGGAATGGGGCAGGGAGGGCTGAATGAAACTAGGCACTGCCTGGGGCACACAAGGTGTCCCATGCATAGCCCAGTTCAAGCCGGTGCTGGGGCACTCCAGCCTCAGCTCTGGCGCGAAACTGGACAAAGGGAAAGGGGTGTAACCACCCCCTTCCTGGGTCCCACCCATAGGAGGGACCTAGCAGGTAATCCAGCCCCTTGATTTGGAATACAGGTAGGAGCTGTGTCCATAGACTTTAGATAATCCTGACTGAAACTTTGATACGAAACTCTGGACCCTGGTCAAGGAGTGACCGCCCTGCACAAGCAGGCACCATCAGGCACCATCAGCGCTCAAAGGTTTTCTTTGTTGTTGCTCCCGCCGGAGCTCGAACGACAAGAACCGGACTTCCAGACATCCAACAGCCCGATCCACAGCCACAGCAAAGCTGATACCCGTGGTGGCGACGTGAGACATGGGACCGGTGTAGGAGAGTAGGGTCTGCAATCCTATGATCACCCAGATTTTTGCTTTTTGCTGCACTGGTTTACGACTTTCCCTGGCTGTGGGCCTGCTAATCAGACCCACAGCCTAGCTGTTCTCTCTATCCAAATTGTACTCAGGTACTGAATTGGCCCTGGGCCCTCTCCAAGTCCCTGTACCCAGGGCTGAGGTGCACCCAGAAGTCTCCCAGGGGCTGAAGCATGTATTATGCCACCCCTGGATTGACTAACTAAAACTGACACAACTGGCTGCACGACAGCTGGGGCAAGGTGGTGTACTCACCCTTTGCTTTAGATATAGTATACCTATATCTAACTCTAAAAATGGACACACAGATCTCCTATCAGTCACTCCTATGGCAGGCCTTAACAATCCTGAAGGCAGAGTGCTTGGAATCGTGTGAGATGGTGCTCTAGCATGAGCTGAGCCTGTCTGCGGCTTTCGGGATCCATCCCTTAGCCGTTTCCATGATATCGCATACCATATACTCTTAAGTGCATTATAATCCTCGCGGTTATGTGCCAACTCTGGTATCGCTTTATCAAAACATGTCGAGTAAGGTGTCATACGAATTGGAATACTAACCCCTCGCCAATTCTGGCGACGGGGTTAGCATTCCACCCTTCTAGAGGGACACGACATGCCTGTAACCTATAACCCGGTTAAAAGTCAGACAGAGCCTTAGCATCCACAAAATGGATGCTGCCACCGAGACACAAGTCTGCCCTCCTGCTGCTGGGAGTCCTCCCAGAGCAGGAGATAAGGACAAAGGGTTTCCTGCCAGGGGCGGTGCCAGCACCGTCCCAGACAGGGTTTTGTGTATTGTAGGTAGGCAGGGCTTTAGAGGAAGGTGACTGCACGTGGCACCCCGGTGCTCACTGTGCATAGGCTGGCTGGAACCAGTTCCAGGGTCACTCCAGACCCTGTGCTGGGGAAAAGCCCGCCAAGGAAGTGGGTGTAACCACCCCCCTCCTAGTCCCACCCCTAGGGCAGGACTTAGTCGCGTGCCAGCCCCTTTTTACAGGATAAAGGTAGGAACTGGCCCCCTTCCAAATCAGATCATCTTTGAATCCTGAAACTACTTTCCACGAAAGGAACTCAAGACTTCTTCCTAAGATTTCTCCCTTGTGACTAAGGAGTAGTCACCCTGCATCCGCAGGCACCATCTTAAGAACACTGCGGTCTGCTGCAAGTCTCTCCTCCGGATCAAGACTGCCCAGCTCGACGAGAACCGGCTTCCCTGGCACCTCTGACCTCTACCTGCATCATCAGTCACGCTGAGATTCGTGGGTGTGACGAGACCTCGAGGGACCGGCCATCTTCAAGACTGCACGACTTCTTTCCAGCAAGCCCGCCAAGTGAATTCCTGGTGAGTGCTTTGGGGTCCGAGAAGCCCCCACCCTGAGCAGCCCCAGCACCGAAGTGCAGCCCTCCAGCATCTCCACGATCTGCGTGGGGCCCTTCTGCTTTTTGCTGCTCACCGCGTTGTTTGGCTACTAGCCCGCTGGCTTGTGGCCTTCCTGACGACGCCCGACGACATTTCTGCTGCTGGTCTGGTTGCTCCAGACTGGCCCTTGCTCCCTTCCAGAAGAGGAGCACCCTGGACCCTCCTGGTCCACTCAAGACGCCATTTTGAGTCCACCGCGTGGGCTTGAATTAGCCAAGGCTTGTTGCCCACTCCTGGGTAACTTCGACGCCGACGACTTCATCCTTCGTGGGACAGCTCGCACCTCCATCCTGGTCGCCGACAACGCCTCCTGGTCCGAGAGACTGCAGAGCCCAGCAGCGCCCACTCACCTGACTGCGGTGACTTCGCCCGGTGCCATCCTGGTGCCCACTTAATCACTGGCTAGTGATTCAAGAACTTGGTCCCCTCTGCTTTCAGGTTTTCTTCTTCCTTGATCCAGGCTTGGATCCATCGAACTTTTCTTCACTGGTCGCCTGCCAGCAACTTCTTCCTTCCAGGCTCCTGGTCCGGCAACGAGATCCCCGACGTCTTTTCAGACCTATGCAGCTGCAGCCCCTGGGCTAGGTAACTTCGGCACTCCGGTGTCCCAGCATAGCCTCACTATCCAAGGGTCAGGATCCACTGTCGTTTTCTCCCTACCAGGTCGGGTTCGCCCGTGAACACTAACTTTGCCTTTACTAGCCTCCATAGACTTTGTCCCGCATCCCGCGTGAGAGTGCACACTCTGCACCCGAGTCCCCTGGGTCTCCTAGTAGAAATCTAACGATTCCCTAGTCCAGTCCTAGCGATTCCAAAGCCTATTAGAACTGTTACTTACCTGCTAGTAATTCGCATTCCACTTTTAAAGTATATGGTTTTTCGTGCCCCTCGGGCATTTGTGTATAACGTGCTAACTTAAAGTATTTTCGTAAGAGTTTTGTTGTGTGCTTAGCTCCCTGTCTCATAAAGAGCCAGGGTAGTCTTGTTATAAATAAATACACTGTTTATTTTCATAACAACTTGTGTGGTGTCCTTTCACTGGGTGTTCAAGGGGTAATGTGATGGTAAAACAGCTGGCTTAACACGCCCTCTAGAGTCTTAGCCTTAGACTGCTCGTATCCATGCTACTAGGATAGCTGGTCTATAAGGTTGACTTACAACCAATCATCAATAAGGGTTGTTTGGACTGATATATAGTGATCACTAGAATAGTGAGCACTGCACATCAGGCCAACTTCTCACATTGGTGGCAGCGGTGGGATTTGAGCTTGCTGTTGTTTTACCACACATGCCCTAAGAATATCTTGTGAAAGATCACATAAGTACTAAAGGTACATATAACTTAGCTTAGAATACTCTGAGTTCTACTGAACCAGCTGTTGTAGCTCCTAGGGCCTAGCACACCCTAAGCTACAACTCTAGCAAGGGATCAGTAGGCAAACATATAGTGTAGGTAAGTGCACCACTTACACCTCACTAGAAAAGCATGTCGACTCAGGAGGACTCTACTGAGACTCCCCTGGTCAGTGTTGACCCTCCACAGGTCACTTCAAGATATGCAGCTCTCAGCTTTCATGAGATGAGACAGATCTGTGTCTCCAGAAAACTGAAGCAGGGGTCTAACCCCACCACTTCCTTTCTGATAGGTCTCTTAGAGACATATGATGCCAGAAAGCTTTCTCAGTTACATGAGAACATGCCAGCCTTAGAGGGAACCTCTGGGGATCCAGATCTCCACAACACTGATTCAGCAGTTGAGGAGGAGGATCAGGAGGTACTCTCTGGGGATGAGGTAGACAAAGGTCTTGAGGTAGTCAGAAGGCTAACTAGGACCAACTTAGACTTACTTGGGCTAGGATCTGGGGGCCCCCCAGTACTAACCCGAAGTGGGCCTAACCTTGGAGTTAGGAGAGATAGATCTCTTTCTAGGGACTCCAATAGGTCTCTGCACTCTAATGCCTCTTCTCAGGGGAGAAGGAATCCTCCACAGAGGAGATTTACTTCCCCTCAGAGAAAGGAGCATGAGGCTAGGATGAGACAAGCTGAACTGAGGATTGAAAGGGAAGAAATTGCCCTGGCCAAAGAGAAGCTTGCCCTGGCAAGAGAGCAGCAGATGAGTGGGCTAGCTCCCACTGGTGGCAGCAATCTCCCAAGAGATAGAGAGAAGGGTTTAGATACTAAACACCTGACTAAAATAGTGCCCCCCTTTAAGCAAGGGGATGACATCCAGAAATGGATGGCTGCTCTGGAGAGGGCCTGCACTGTGCAGGGCATTCCCCAGAGTCAGTGGGCAGCTATACTGTGGCTCTCCTTTGATGGTAAAGGTAGAGATAAGCTCCTCACTACAAGAGTGGAGGATGCTAACAATTACCAGGTCCTGAAGAATACACTGGTTGATGGGTTTGGTTTAACCACTGAGCAGTACAGGTTGCTGTTCAGAGACACCCAGAAAACTCAGTCTCAGGACTGGTCTGATTTTGTGGATTGTGCCACTAAGGCTTTGGAGGGCTGGTTGCTGGGTAGCAAGGTTACAGATTACACAGGATTGTATAATCTAATGATGAGAGAACAAATTTTAAACAATTGTCAGAACCAGTTGCTGCACCAGCACCTTGTTGATTCAGATCTGACCTCTCCCCAAGAATTGGGAAAGAAGGCAGACAAATGGGTCAGGACAAGGATCAAGCAGAACCAGAACCAGAACCAGGGTGGTCAGAAGAAAGCAGACCAGAAGGGTAATGTTAAGAATGAGCAAAATGACCAGAAGTCTTCACCAGGTCCCCAACAAACCAAAGAGGGTGGGGGTCAGGCTTCCCAGAAGAAGAAGACTCAAGAAGGCCAGTCAAAAAGGTGGTGCCAGTACTGCAAAAGTAAATCTCACTGGTTTAGTGAGTGCACCAAAAGAGGAGGAGGACAAACTCCTGCCACTACAGCTCCTAAAGCAACTGCACCCCCTAGTACAGTCAGTAGTGGTAGTGTCACTCCCAAGGCATTAGTTGGGTTAACCTTGGGTACTGAGGGGTCTGACAACTTAGTTGGCACACTCACTCAGGCTGTCCTTGTCTGTACAGGGGATATGGATATGTCCCCTGAAATAAGTCCCAATACTTTGGGCAAATACAGGCAGACACCTTTGATTAATGGCAAGATGGCTCAGGCCTATAGGGACACTTGTGCCAGTGTCACCATGGTGACACCTAACTTTGTGGACCCTGGACAGATCATGCCAGGCACTGATTTCCTGGTGACCAATGCCAGCAATGTCACTACTAGTCATAGTGTGGCAATTGTGGCTTTCTCCTGGGGTGGAGTGAAGGGACAAAAGAAAGTTGTAGTCAGTTCAGACCTCCCAGTTGATTGTTTGTTGGGCAATGATTTGGAGTCATCACAATGGTCAGAAGTGGAGCAGAGGACTCACATGGAGATGTTAGGCTTGCCAGCACATGTGCTTGCTGTGACTAGGTCACAGGCCAGAAGATGCCCCACTGAACAGGTGCTGGATCCTGAAATTATGGACCAGACACCTTCCAAGAAGAAGAGCAGTAAGGGTAAGGCTTTGCCTTCCCCCTTGCCCCAGGTTGAGGATCAAGTCTCGGAGGAGGCTGATCTAGAAGAGCTGAGGGAAACTGAGCCTAAAGAGCTTGAACTTGATCAAGTTGAGTTTCTGGGCTCAGGGGGACCCTCCAGAGCAGACCTGGGGAAGGAACAGTTGAGCTGCCCTTCCCTTGAACCCCTCAGACAGCAGGCTGCTGCTGAGGCTGCAGGGAATGCCACAGGTGCCCACAGGGTATACTGGGAAGATGGACTCCTGTACTCTGAGTCAAGAGACCCCAAGCCTGGTGCAACCAGGAGGCTGGTCATCCCCTTGTCTCTGAGAGGTTTCCTTCTCACCTTGGCCCATGAGATTCCCCTTGCAGGTCATTTAGGTCAGACAAAGACTTGGGACAGGCTTGTCTCACACTTTCACTGGCCCCATATGAATGAGAATACCAAGGAGTTTTGTCGCTCATGTGTCACTTGCCAAGCCAGTGGTAAGTCAGGTGGCACAACAAAGGCCCCCCTCATACCACTACCTGTGGTGGGGGTTCCCTTTGAAAGAGTGGGGATTGACATTGTTGGTCCAATGGAACCCCAGACAGCATCAGGACACAAGTTTATACTGGTGGTGGTGGACCATGCCACCAGGTATCCTGAGGCTATTCCCCTTAATACCACTACAGCCCCTGTAGTGGCAAGAGCCCTAGTTGGAGTGTTCTCCAGAGTGGGTTTCCCTAAGGAGGTCGTTTCTGACAGAGGTACAAACTTCATGTCAGGATATCTGACTGCCATGTGGAAAGAGTGTGGTGTGAACTACAAGTTCACCACACCCTATCATCCACAATGCAATGGGCTTGTTGAGAGATTCAACAGGACCCTGAAAGGGATGATTCATGGACTACCTGAACCTCTTAGGAGAAGATGGGATGTCCTGATCCCCTGCCTCTTGTTTGCTTACAGAGAGGTCCCACAGAAGGGGGTTGGCTACAGCCCTTTTGAGCTTCTGTATGGGCATCCTGTAAGGGGACCCCTGTGTTTGGTGAAGGAAGGATGGGAGAGACCTCTCAAAAAGCCTGCAACCAACATAGTGGACTATGTACTTGGCCTCCGCTCCAGGATGGCTGAGTATATGGAAAAGGCATCTAAAAACCTTGAGGCCAGCCAGGAACTTCAAAAAGCTTGGCATGACCAAAAGGCTGTACTGACTGTGTACCAGCCAGGACAGAAGGTGTGGGTGCTGGAGCCAGTGGCCCCAGCAGCTCTGAAAGACAAATGGTCTGGGCCCCACACCATCATTGAGCAAAAGGGAGAGGTTACCTACTTGGTGGACCTTGGAACTCCCAGGAGCCCTCTCAGAGTGCTCCATGTTAACAGGCTCAAGGCATATGTTGACAGGAAGGACATGAGCTTGCTCATGGCCACAGATGAGGGACAGGAGGAAGAGAGTGACCCTCTCCCAGACCTGCTCACTCAGAATCCTGATGATGGGTCAGTTGATGGTGTTGTCTTTTGTGGCAGCCTCACTGAACATCAGCAACAGGATTGCAGGCAAGTTCTGCAATCCTTTCGACATATGTTCTCTCTGACACCCAGCCAAACTGATTGGTGTACCCATGATGTTGACACTGGAGACAGTCTGCCTGTCAAGAGTAAAATCTACAGACAGCCTGATCATGTTAGAGACTGCATCAAAACTGAAGTGCAGAAAATGTTGGAACTGGGAGTCATTGAGCCCTCAGATAGCCCTTGGGCTAGCCCAGTAGTTCTAGTGCCAAAGCCTCACACCCAGGGTGGTAAGAGAGAGATGAGGTTTTGCGTAGACTACAGAGGCCTCAATGCAGTCACTAAGACTGATGCCCACCCAATACCAAGAGCAGATGAGCTTATAGATAGATTGGCTTCTGCCAACTTCTTAAGCACATTTGATTTGACAGCTGGGTATTGGCAAATCAGGTTAGCTGAGGAAGCCAAACCTAAAACAGCATTTTCTACCCCTGGAGGGCATTATCAATTTGTGGTAATGCCCTTTGGACTGAAAAATGCACCTGCCACCTTCCAAAGGTTGGTGAATCAAGTCCTCACTGGGCTGGATGACTTCTGTGCAGCTTATCTTGACGATATTGCTGTCTTTAGCTCCACCTGGGAGGATCACCTGGTCCACCTGAGGAAAGTGTTAGAGGCCCTGCAAAAGGCAGGCCTCACTATCAAGGCCACAAAGTGCCAGATAGGGCAGTCACAGGTTGTAACCCTGGGCCACCTTGTAGGTGGAGGCCAGGTTCAGCCACTGGAGAGTAAGATACAGGCCATCAAGGACTGGACTCCTCCAATCACCCAGACTCAGGTTCGAGCTTTCTTGGGCCTGACTGGGTACTATAGGAAGTTTGTCAGAAATTATGGGTCCATAGTGACCCCCCTTAATGACCTGACAAGCAAAAAGATGCCAAAGAAAGTTCAGTGGACAGCAAGCTGTCAGAAAGCATTCAATGACCTAAAGCAGGCCATGTGCACAGCACCTATCCTCAAGAGTCCAGATTACTCCAAGCCATTCATTGTCCAAACAGATGCTTCTGAGTTGGGTGTGGGAGCTGTTCTGTCTCAACTGAATTTTGATGGTAATGATCAGCCTATTGCTTTCATTAGTAGAAGGTTGACACCCAGAGAGAAAAATTGGTCAGCTATTGAGAGGGAGGCCTTTGCTGTGGTCTGGGCCCTGAAGAAGCTGAGGGCCTACTTGTTTGGCACTCACTTCACCATTCAGACAGACCATAAGCCCCTCTTGTGGCTAAATCAGATGAAGGGTGAAAACCCCAAACTGCTTAGGTGGTCCGTTTCCCTACAGGGGATGGATTTTACAGTGGAGCATAGACCTGGGACTGATCACAGCAATGCTGATGGGCTCTCCAGGTATTTCCACTTAGAGCAAGAAGACTCACCTGGTCAAGGTTAGTTTATTGTCCCAAAGTTTGGGGGGGGGGTCATGTAGGAGAGTAGGGTCTGCAATCCTATGATCACCCAGATTTTTGCTTTTTGCTGCACTGGTTTACGACTTTCCCTGGCTGTGGGCCTGCTAATCAGACCCACAGCCTAGCTGTTCTCTCTATCCAAATTGTACTCAGGTACTGAATTGGCCCTGGGCCCTCTCCAAGTCCCTGTACCCAGGGCTGAGGTGCACCCAGAAGTCTCCCAGGGGCTGAAGCATGTATTATGCCACCCCTGGATTGACTAACTAAAACTGACACAACTGGCTGCACGACAGCTGGGGCAAGGTGGTGTACTCACCCTTTGCTTTAGATATAGTATACCTATATCTAACTCTAAAAATGGACACACAGATCTCCTATCAGTCACTCCTATGGCAGGCCTTAACAATCCTGAAGGCAGAGTGCTTGGAATCGTGTGAGATGGTGCTCTAGCATGAGCTGAGCCTGTCTGCGGCTTTCGGGATCCATCCCTTAGCCGTTTCCATGATATCGCATACCATATACTCTTAAGTGCATTATAATCCTCGCGGTTATGTGCCAACTCTGGTATCGCTTTATCAAAACATGTCGAGTAAGGTGTCATACGAATTGGAATACTAACCCCTCGCCAATTCTGGCGACGGGGTTAGCATTCCACCCTTCTAGAGGGACACGACATGCCTGTAACCTATAACCCGGTTAAAAGTCAGACAGAGCCTTAGCATCCACAAAATGGATGCTGCCACCGAGACACAAGTCTGCCCTCCTGCTGCTGGGAGTCCTCCCAGAGCAGGAGATAAGGACAAAGGGTTTCCTGCCAGGGGCGGTGCCAGCACCGTCCCAGACAGGGTTTTGTGTATTGTAGGTAGGCAGGGCTTTAGAGGAAGGTGACTGCACGTGGCACCCCGGTGCTCACTGTGCATAGGCTGGCTGGAACCAGTTCCAGGGTCACTCCAGACCCTGTGCTGGGGAAAAGCCCGCCAAGGAAGTGGGTGTAACCACCCCCCTCCTAGTCCCACCCCTAGGGCAGGACTTAGTCGCGTGCCAGCCCCTTTTTACAGGATAAAGGTAGGAACTGGCCCCCTTCCAAATCAGATCATCTTTGAATCCTGAAACTACTTTCCACGAAAGGAACTCAAGACTTCTTCCTAAGATTTCTCCCTTGTGACTAAGGAGTAGTCACCCTGCATCCGCAGGCACCATCTTAAGAACACTGCGGTCTGCTGCAAGTCTCTCCTCCGGATCAAGACTGCCCAGCTCGACGAGAACCGGCTTCCCTGGCACCTCTGACCTCTACCTGCATCATCAGTCACGCTGAGATTCGTGGGTGTGACGAGACCTCGAGGGACCGGCCATCTTCAAGACTGCACGACTTCTTTCCAGCAAGCCCGCCGAGTGAATTCCTGGTGAGTGCTTTGGGGTCCGAGAAGCCCCCACCCTGAGCAGCCCCAGCACCGAAGTGCAGCCCTCCAGCATCTCCACGATCTGCGTGGGGCCCTTCTGCTTTTTGCTGCTCACCGCGTTGTTTGGCTACTAGCCCGCTGGCTTGTGGCCTTCCTGACGACGCCCGACGACATTTCTGCTGCTGGTCTGGTTGCTCCAGACTGGCCCTTGCTCCCTTCCAGAAGAGGAGCACCCTGGACCCTCCTGGTCCACTCAAGACGCCATTTTGAGTCCACCGCGTGGGCTTGAATTAGCCAAGGCTTGTTGCCCACTCCTGGGTAACTTCGACGCCGACGACTTCATCCTTCGTGGGACAGCTCGCACCTCCATCCTGGTCGCCGACAACGCCTCCTGGTCCGAGAGACTGCAGAGCCCAGCAGCGCCCACTCACCTGACTGCGGTGACTTCGCCCGGTGCCATCCTGGTGCCCACTTAATCACTGGCTAGTGATTCAAGAACTTGGTCCCCTCTGCTTTCAGGTTTTCTTCTTCCTTGATCCAGGCTTGGATCCATCGAACTTTTCTTCACTGGTCGCCTGCCAGCAACTTCTTCCTTCCAGGCTCCTGGTCCGGCAACGAGATCCCCGACGTCTTTTCAGACCTATGCAGCTGCAGCCCCTGGGCTAGGTAACTTCGGCACTCCGGTGTCCCAGCATAGCCTCACTATCCAAGGGTCAGGATCCACTGTCGTTTTCTCCCTACCAGGTCGGGTTCGCCCGTGAACACTAACTTTGCCTTTACTAGCCTCCATAGACTTTGTCCCGCATCCCGCGTGAGAGTGCACACTCTGCACCCGAGTCCCCTGGGTCTCCTAGTAGAAATCTAACGATTCCCTAGTCCAGTCCTAGCGATTCCAAAGCCTATTAGAACTGTTACTTACCTGCTAGTAATTCGCATTCCACTTTTAAAGTATATGGTTTTTCGTGCCCCTCGGGCATTTGTGTATAACGTGCTAACTTAAAGTATTTTCGTAAGAGTTTTGTTGTGTGCTTAGCTCCCTGTCTCATAAAGAGCCAGGGTAGTCTTGTTATAAATAAATACACTGTTTATTTTCATAACAACTTGTGTGGTGTCCTTTCACTGGGTGTTCAAGGGGTAATGTGATGGTAAAACAGCTGGCTTAACACGCCCTCTAGAGTCTTAGCCTTAGACTGCTCGTATCCATGCTACTAGGATAGCTGGTCTATAAGGTTGACTTACAACCAATCATCAATAAGGGTTGTTTGGACTGATATATAGTGATCACTAGAATAGTGAGCACTGCACATCAGGCCAACTTCTCACAACCGGCCATCTTGGAAAGTCAGCGAAGTGCTTCCCGTGCAGCTCCCGAGGCACCCTCGAAGCTGTGCATTGGGGATTGAGAAGCCCCAGCCCGAGCAGCTTTTGCACCGAAGATCACCTCTCCACACTCACCGAGTGCTGCGTGGGACCCTTTTGCTTTTTCGTGCTCGACGCGTCTGTCCGGTCACTTGCCCTTTGGCTAGTGGCCTCTGTGACGACGAACCTACGAATTACCACTGCTGGTCTGGTTGCTCCAGACTGGCCCTTGCTCCCCTGAAAAAGGAGCAGCCCATCAGACCTTGCTGGTCTGATCCAGAAGCCATTTTCGATTCCTGCGTGGGTTGCATTTGCCAAGGCCTGTTGACTCCGAATCGAGATCCGACACCGCTGACAGCGAGAGCCTTCGTGGGACAGTCCGTGCCCAGCTCCTGGTCATCGTCGATACCTCCTGGTCCACGTAGCAGCGGAGACTAGCTTCACGACATCACCTGATCGCAACCCGACATCGCCTGGTTCCTTCCTGGTCACTGGCTAGTGACCCAGACGCTGTCCCCTCTGCTTTCAGGTACTCTACATCTTCGATCCACCCTTGGATCCAACCGGACTCTTCTCTCCTGGTCGCCTGCAGCATCTTTTCTCCAAGGCTCCATAGAACTCCACGACGAAACCCGACACACTTTGACACCTATGCACCCGCTTCCTGTGGGTGAGGTTTCGCGAGGACTACGGTGCTCCTGTAGAGATTTACATCCCTAGTGTCCTAGTTTTAAGTGGTTAAGTTCTAGTCCTGTCGGAAGACTTCCAAATCTGCAACTTTCTAACTTTTACGCACCATTGAATTCTATTGGTGCACGCGTGTGCATTTAGACCCAGCACCCGCATCCTGTGGGCCTCCCACGTCCTAACTTCTGTTAGTCCAGTGTAGCCCCAGCGATTCTCAAGGCCCTAGGCCTTACCATTGTTCGTGACGTGGTTCTTATACCACTATTTTATTATATGGTTTTACGGGCCACCCGGCCTATCCAAAATTGTGCAACTTTTGTATGATATTAAGCTCTTTTGTTTAAACGCTTGTACTTCTGCCCTCATAAAGAGTACATAGGATTATTCTAGTAATAAATACATATATTTTATAATATATAACTTGTGTGGTGTCCTTTCATTTGGTATTAAAGGGATTGCATATGGTAAAACAGCTGGCTTCACATGCCCTCTCGAGTTAGGCCTAAGACTGCTTTTGTCCATGCTACCACTAGGATAGCTTGTCTATAAGGTTGACTTACAACCAATCACCATAAGGGTTGTTTGGACTGGTGCAAGGTGCTCACTAGAAAAGTGAACATCATATACCAGGCCAACTTCTCACAATAACTCCTGCTGCTTTCTGAAAAAGTGGCATAGATCTTAGCAATCTTATCAGTAAAAAGGTCAGCAACCTTATTACAGTAGTCCATAAAAGCAGGAAGTGCAGGTGCTACTCGTTCCAGAGAGGACAGTTGTTTCACAACCTTAAAAATGGCCTTCGTAGTGTTTTTAGCTAAATCAATTTTCCCAGAATACTATTCCCTACTCACTCTCCTGATCTGACGATGGTAGACCTTCAAAGCCTCCAGATATTTCAGTCTGTTCTCGTCCCTGTAGTTCTTCCTCCATTGGCGCTCAAGATGCTTACAATTTCTTTTCATTAGCGCCAAATCAGGCGAAAACCACTTTGCAGAGGCAGCGGTACGCCCACTTTTACATTGTTTTAACGGAATCGGGGAGTTCACTGCCTCCAACATCCAACTAGATATTACATTATCGGTATTCAGTATGTTATCCCCCACCTCTGGGAGGCTATCCTCTTGAGCTCCTTCAAAGTCATCCTGAGTTAATAAAGCCCACTTCCGGACCAGTGTTGGTTTTGGGCAACTCCCAGGGAGGGCCTGACCCGGCATCAATAAACTACCGGAATAGGAAATGAGGCTACTGTCCCAGCTCAGTTAGTTAAAATATTGTCCAATGTGTGACCTTTGTTTAGCGTGGCTGAATGGCTGAATGAACCAATTGATTCAGACCCAACGCCTGAATACCAACAGAAAACTCGTCTGACTCTTTACAGCCTTTGTTTTTCAAATGCAAATTAAAATCCCCTAATAGGAGAAAATTAGAGTAGCGGAGGACATATGAAGGGAGAGTTTCCAGAAGCTCATCAATGAAAACTCTCCCCGGACCAGGGGGTCTATACATGAGTAGTCCAGACACAGAAAAGGTGCTAGAGAAATTCAAAATGAAAAAGGCCACTTCGCAACTGGAGAGCTGGGGTTGTCCTCTGCATCAAAATATGCTATGCATTAGCGGAGTAGAAACCTCCTGTGGGGTTGTGTGCTCACTCCGCTTGGACAACATTGGCAACTCTGCATTAGCACACTGAGTTCCCCCCTTGATATCTGCCAGGAAGCGACGTGGGCATCCCTGCACACGTTTACCAGATACTACTGCCTGGACAGCATAGTCCGGAGGGACGGGTACTTTACCTGTTTGTTCCTTCAGGACTTCAGAGTGTGATCTTGGTTTGCAGACCCTCCTCCGGGGTTGATTTTCCTGGGGTATCTATTCCAAGGTGAGGAATCTACAACTAATAGTCTCTCTCAGATTAACAAGTTACTTTCCTTCGGTAACAATATATCTGGTAGAGACATATATTATTTGTAGATTCCTTACTGCCCCATCCATCCATCCCACTCTGCGCACTGGTTTTTAGGGGTAGGGCCTAGTTTTGACGCACCAGTGTTCATGTGTCTGTCATTTCTCTCCGCTTCTGGCATGGTAATTCGTGTTAAGTACGGACTTCATCATACATGGGAGGCATCAATGTAGGTCCCGCAATATCAGTCAGGCGCCCACGACACCGACGATAGATGTGTGGCCGACCGATGCCAATTACCGTTGTGCAGTGGTACTGCTGTTGAAAAATCTCCGAATCCCAACTCACACCTGTGGGAAATTCTATGGTAAGGAATCTACAACTAAGATATGTCTCTACAGGATACATTGTTACCGAAGGAAAGTAACTTGTTCTTTGATACCTTGGTTGACCCACTTCAGTTGTACCTTTCCAGAGTTAGCACAGCTGAGAATTCAGTGGGTAACTCTTCCCTCGCTAATTGGGTAACCAAGCTTTTCCATAGTAAAAATTACAGTTTGCTGATTTTATTACCAGAACATGTAAAATACTTGATATGATAGCGACCTCTAGCTGCAGATTCCTTAACTTAGAATATCCCCAGGCGTCTGACTGGATTCGGCAATTTTTTGCAGCAGCTCCTCGCACACCAGGGGACGTTGCCACATGACCCCGCCCTGACGTTGTCCACGTACGTGATATCAGCGAGGTCATATAAGTCCCTCCCGGCTCACTGACTTCAGTTTCCTTCTTTTCCACGTTCAAAGCGGATCCGGAGTGAGCGGTTTCTCTGGCCTGCTTTCAGGCCTCCTTTTCGACGCTTTGCGTCAGGAACAGTGTGCGATGCCTTCGTGCTTTAAAACTAGTTATTCTTGTTCGCTGCAGATGTCCGTGATGGACCCGCATCTTATTTGTATGTGGTGTCTCGGCGGGAGCGCCGTATGTAGCTTCTCTCTGCACGGCTGTCCCGGTCGGAGTCTTCTCGTCCCCCGGCCTATTCATCGCCGGCAGCCCTTCTACTGTCCGGTTCCGCCGTCGATCGCCCTCTGGGGTCCGGGGCCGTCGTTCGCCACTTGGTAAGTCGAGGCACTTGTCGCTGAGGTCTTCTACCTTCCTTTCTTCTGTTGTCAGGGACACTGGTTCCCAGAACATTCTCGATGGCGCTTCCGACAGTCACCCCCCCTCTACCTACACTTTCCGGGTGTGGGGGCGACTCGGGCCCAAATGGAGATATATACCGCGGCTTTACAGACCTCCCTTGGGTCCTACCCCGTTCCTGGGGCGTCCTCGGGGCCTCCGCTTCTTGTGGGATCCCTGACGGACTCGTTGGCTGGTTCGCCCCCGGTGCCAATTGAGCCTTTGCCCCCGGGAACGTCGGAAATGTGGTGTCATTAGGGCGCGGCCCGGTCGGGTTCCCCTCTATGGTCCACATGGAGTCATCAGGCTACGGCCCAGCTGGTTCCCCCTCTATGACCCACAGCGCCTCTGCCGCACTGCATAGCCCCGCTGGGCTCTCTGTGGCATCGCAGGTGGTTGCCGGTGCTCATAGCCCGGCCTTGAGCACACCCTGGCCTTTCAGGCAGGTGGCCACCTGTCCAGAGCCGGGGTCGGCGCGACTCTCCTCTGCTTCTTTCTCCGGAGTCGCATCCTTTCCTGGTTGAGGCAAAGTCCGCCCCAGGAGCCCCATCAGGATCCTCATTCTTCAATGGGGCTGCCTTCCGTGGGGCATTGGTCTCACCCTCAGTGTCTTGGGAGGGTCAGCTTACAACCCTCCCCCACTGATGAGCTGCTGTCCCCTCCGCGGAGGGCTACCGAGGCTGGTATGGCTTTTTTGAGAGTGGTCTCATTGGCCACGCGCATTTTAAACATGCAACTCCCTTCTGCCCCCTTGTCTGTGGACCCCTTACTTGAGGTTCTTAACCGTGGGTCGGGGAATGTGGAGCCGCTTCTGCCCTTTGATGCTTCCCTTTATGATACCCTTTTGGGTACCTGGGTTCAGCCTGCTTCAGGTGACCCGGTGGCTCGTTCAGTTTTGCACCGCCACCATCCAGCTCCACATGATCCTGTTTGTTTTTTTGTGCACCCTGATGCACAGGGGTTTGTGTTGCAGACTGCCTTTCCTTCCCTGCCCTACTAACTCTTCCTCCCTCTCTGGAGTCCAGATGACTTGAGTCATGGGGTAGGAACATCTTTGCATCCACTAGTGCAGCCCTCCGGTCCTTAAATATAATGTTTGTTTTGGCTCGGGCTACCGCTGCCCTGTGGGACTCTGCAGAGTCTTTGCTTTCTGCCACCTCCGCAGGTGTTCGCGTTGATCACCATCACCTCCTCCGGGATGGCCGCGACCGTGCCGAATTCACAATCCGCTCAGCCTTAGATACTACGGATTCTTTGGGCCGAGCTATGGCGGGTTCTGTTGCCTTAAAGCGTCACGCTTGGTTGCAAGATCGTGTCTTCCCTGAAAATATCAGGGAGCGACTTGTTGATTTACCCTTTGATGGGGTTTTGCTGTTTGATGCTCACTCTGAATCGGCGGTTCGCCTGCTCCATGCAGGCTTTCGCCCTCCCCCTTAGGTCTTCTTAGGCTTGTCTTCCATGGTGGTACTTTTTCATTTTGCATCCTTTAGATGTGCTTTGTGTTTAACATGTGCAGTGAGCCTTACATCTTCTTTTTCTGTGGTCAAGGGTGATGACCCTTTTATTGGCATCCCTTGGATGTGTTTTGCTTTAAGCTGGCTGTTGTGGCCGTGTTCCACAGGTTGCTGTGTCTGGTCATCTGACTGTGGTATTGAGCCGGTAGTTCAGCTCGGTAATGACATACGACTCGGAACTCCTGTTTACGGGTTCGGTTCGTTACTGTGCTCTTTTGGCTTGGCTTATTGCCCGAAGGGGTGTTCGCCATTGTTTGGGATGTGCATATCCATGTTATTATATAGCTCTGCTTAGCTCACCTGGGCCTGGATATCCTGTGGGCTCCATGCGTCGCTTGGTGGTCCGTTGTACGGTGTTCAATGTGCTAGGTATGATCCAGTATGGACATGTTCATGCTCCTGGCTAGTTCTGTCTCTACGTATTTATATGTTATACGTTTATGTGTACATGCCGGTTGCCTGGGTATTCCTCTTCCTACGTCGGGTGGAGCTTTTCTGAGTTTTTGCAAGTTGCCCATAGGTTCCTCCTTGCTTCCGCTTACTGGAGTGATTTCCCAATTTGACAAATGCTCCCTTTTTGGTGTTCAACACTGTACATGTCTTTTCTGGAGTGTTTGGTTTCGGATTCTGAGACCCTACCCACGATTCGTTACCTTGGTGCTTTTGGCCACTTCCTTCGGATATGCCTTTTTTCCAAATATTCACTTACTATTGTTAAAGCTCCGCCTGCTTGACAGCTCTTCTGATAGCAGTGGACCTTGACTACTGCCTGCAAGTCTATATTGTGGATTGTTTCTCACTTTGGCTTCATACTGTCCGGTCGGGCACTCTTATGCTTTTTGTGTAGCCCACTTTAAGGTCTCTATGGCCGTTTGCCTGCTGCATGTCCCTACCTGCTTCAGTGGGTTTAAAATTGATGCTGTTTTCCCCTAATTTCCTTTTTTAGGATGGGATGTTCACTAGGTATGTTTTTTGTCCCGCTGGCAATTCCCAGCGCATTGCTCAGGTTCTAGCTCTTGCCTTTGTGCTCCTGGCAGCGGCTCCTTCAGCCTTCCTTCAGTAGGCTAGTCTGTTAGGCTCTGGTTGCATCTCTTCAGGTTCTTTTCGAGCTTCGGTCGGTGTACTCATTGTGCGCCATCAAGTTGAGAGTGGTCTCTCTCTCTCGCTCTCTCTTTTTTGCCGTTCTACCTGTCAGTTTTTATGCGGGTATGGTGTAGCGCTATACAGGCATTTTTAGAATTTCTACCATCCCGTTATTTCTGCTCTTCCGAGCTGCTTGCGTTGCTGTCTGGTTGTTCTGACGCAGCCTCCCCCCTTTATCTGTCACTCTGTTGTCGGATCGGATGCTTGGCGCTTTCTGTTGTTCTGTCGCAGACCCACCTCCCCTTTGGGGTATGCCCGTAGTATCTATTCTAAGTTAAGGAATCTGCGGCTAGATGTCTCTATCAGATGTAAGAGTTGTGAGAAGTTGGCCTGATATATGATGTTCACTAGTTCTAGTGACCACCTTGTATCAGTCCAAACAACCCTTATGGTGATTGGTTGGAAGTCAACCTTATAGACCAGCTATCCTAATGGTAGCATGGACAAAGCAGTCTTAGGCTAAACTCTTTTGGCATTTGAAGCCAGCTGTTTTACCACAATATAACCCCTTGAATACCAGATGAAAGGACACCACACAGGTTGTTATGAAAATAAACAATATATTTATTAATAACAACACCTCTGAACTCTTTATGAGATCAGAGGGCTAAGCACATGACAATACTGAGAAGGAAATACGAGTTAGCACAATATTTACACGTGTGCCTTAGGGGCACGACAAACCATATACTACAAACAATGGAATGCGAGGAAGGAAAGTACTGTAAGGAGATCCAGAGGATGGAGGATCGCTGGGACTACGCTACAAACTAGGTAAGTAAGGAGCAGGAGGCCCACGGGACTCACCTGCAGAGTGGAAACTCTCACGCGGGATGCGTACCAACGTCTATGGAGACTACAGTTTACAAAGTTACGGATTCCGGACGAACCCGGCTGGATGGAGGGAAAACAGTGGACCTGGACACTAGGATAGTGGACACTGATTTCAGCACCTAGAAGCTTTAGTTACCTAACCCACAGGCTGCGGGTGCATAGGGCTGAAGTGGCGTCGAGTTTGCTGCGTTGCTCCCGGTGATGCCTGAAACAAAGAGTTGCTGGCAGGCAGCCAGATTGAGGAGTCCGGTGGTTCCAAGGATGGAACTAGGAAGGAGAAGTCCTGAAAGGGAAGGGGACAGAGTCTTGGTCACTAGCCAGTGACGGTGCTGGAACCAGGAGGGAACCAGATGCTGTCGCCGCGTTCAGGGGAAGGAAGGGTCGCATCTCTCTGTAGCTGCGCGGACCAGGATCTGTTCTTCATGACCAGGCTGGAGGCACGAGCTGTCCCACGTAGTCTGCTGCTGATGGCGGTGTTGGATCGTCGATCTGGTCAACAGGCCTTGGCCAGCGCAAGCCACGCGGTGGAACAAAGATGGCGTCTGGTGTGGACCAGGAGGGTCCGGGGTGCTTCTCTTTCACAAGGAAGCAAGGGCCAGTCTGGGGGACCAGACCAGCAATGTCGAAATCTTCGGGTCGTCGTCTGAGGTCACGAGCCAGCCGGCAAGTGACCAGACAACAGGAAAAGGCAGCAACGAGGCAAAAGGGCCCCACGCAGATCTCGTGGAGGCTGGGGGGCTGGTCTTTGATGCAGGTGCTGTGTCGGTGTGGGGCTTCTCAGTCCCCGATGCACTTACTCGAGGGTCACTCGGTGGTCGTGCTGGAAGCACTGTGCAGGTTTCTTCAAGATGGCCGTCTCCACGTTGCTCGTCGCACCCACAGGTCCCAGCTGTGCTGTGGATGTGGGTAGAGGTCAGAGGGGTCTGGAGGTCCGGGTCTCGTTGAGCTGGGTCGTCGGATTCCAGGAAGGAAGGACTTGCAGCAAACCGCACAAGAGCTTAATGGTGCCTGCGAAGCAGGATGGTCACTCCCTGACCATAGGGGAGATTCTTCAGTCTTCTGATGTTCAGGAGGTCGAAGGTCAAGAGTTTCTTCGTGGAAGTTGTCGAGATTAATCTAACTGGGAATGGGACCAGCTCCTACCTTTATTCAGCTAAAGGGGGCTGCACTACGACTAGGTCCCTCCCCTGGGTGGGACCAGGAAGGGGGGTGGTTACACCCCCTATCCTTTGTCCGGTTTCCCGCCAGAGCTGGGGCTGGAGTGACCCAGCAACTGGTTGGAACCGGTGTATGCACAGGGCACCTTGTGTGCCCCAGGCATGTCTCATTCCTTTCAGCCTTGGCCTACCTAATACACAAAATCCTGTCTGGGGTGGTGCTAGCACCTCCCAAGGCAGGAAACCCTTTGTCTGAGCCTCCCTCGCTGGAAGGACTCCCAGCAGCAGGAGGTCAGACTTGTGTCTGTGGTGGCAGCATCCATCTTGTGATGCTGAGGCTCGAGTTAACTTTAACCGGGGTTCACAGTTATCTACATGTCGTGTCCCTCTAGAAGGGTGGAATGCTACCCCCGTCGCCAGAATTGGCGAGGGGGTAGTATTCCAAATCGTATGACACCTTACTCGACATGTTTTGATAATGTTATACCAGAGTTAGCATTTTACCGCGAGGTAGATAATGCACTTAAGAGTATATGGTATAGCGTTATCATGGAACAGCTATTAGGACTTGGTTCCGCAAGCTGTAAACGGGCTCAGCTCATGCCAGAGCACCATCTCACATAATTCCAAGCACTCTGCCTTCAGGATTGATAAGGCCTTCCATAGGAGTGACTGATAGGAATATATGTGTCCATTTTAGGTTTAGATATAGGTATACTATATCTACAGCAAAGGGTGTTTACACCACCTTGCCCCAGCTGTCATGCAGCCAGTTGTGTCAGATTTAGATGGCCAGCCAGGGGTGGCATAATACATGCTTCAGCCCCTGGTAGGCCCTGAGTGCACCTATGCCATGGGTACCTAAGGTACACTGTACAGGGACTGATAAGGTGACCCAGTATCCAATTGGATATGTACCTAAGGTACATGGAGTCCATTTTAACAGAGAGAGCAGGAAGCCTGGGGTCCTAAATAGCAGGATCCCAGGCCAACTAAGTCAAAAACCAGCAAAACACCAGGCAAAAAGTTGGGGTAACCATAGTCAGATATCCACCTTCCTACAAGAGTTACTTACCTTCGGTAACGATGTATCTGGTAGAGAACTTGTCTAGCCGCAGATTCCTTAATGCCAACCCAGCCTTCCTGTCCTGCGAGGACCTTGCCGAATGGTGTTCTCCACTTCCTCTTCAGTTGCCATTGGGTTATCTCTCACAGGAGTTCAGTTTTTTTCACCCCTTTGAGTGTTTCCATATACAGTTATCTTCTGCTGAGGGGCTTCTTTCCTATAATACGGTGCCTTTTGTTAACAAGGAGATACGTTTTCCTCTCTAGTTACCTTCCCTTCCTTCCGTCTTCTCTATTGACTCGGGGTCCTGGTCTCCTCTTGCTCGTCCTCTTTGGGGGTCAGTTGTGCTCTGTTTTCACCTCTGTTATTATAGGGAAAGTGCCAGTCTTTTCATACCTTCCTACGGTGGACTGTTGTACCTTTGTGTCCCATTCTTAATAAACGCCACAGTTCTACATGGCAATATCAGTCTTTTTCGTTCTGTTGCGATGTTCTTCCCTTGCTGCACTCGGGAAGGGTCTTCACTTAGCTTGCAGGGCTCTTTCTCACAGCTTTTCACTTATATGTTGGCAGTGTCTAATTCTGCCTTTATGATGATGTCTTCCACCATCCTCCTTTGTTAACAGATTTTTCATCCCTCGCACACTGTTCCCATACTTTCAGTTTTTTGTTGGTGGCTCCGCGTTGTGCCGCGGAAAAGTTTCTCCGAAGAAAACGGACGTCAGCGCGCCAGGAGGGACTTATATGACCTCGCTGACGTCACATACGCGGACAACGTCAGGGCGGGGTCGTGCAGCAGCGTCCCCCGGCGCGCAGAGGTGCTGCTGCAAAAAAGTTCCGGATCCAGTCTGACTCCTGGGGATATTCTAAGTTAAGGAATATGCGGCTAGACAACGTCTCTACCAGATACATCGTTACCGAAGGTAAGTAACTCATACTTCTTCCCAGGAGAGAAGTTGCACCCTGGCTTATGATTTGCTAGGCCGGCCATTGTAGTGACTTAAACATACACCACCGTGAAGCCTGCCATTGCGTTTAACGGTAAACACGGGCCACCATATAAACTGCTGTTCCAGACTGCAAATAGTGGGGTGTGATTCTTGTTTTACTCATGTCTCACCCTTAGTGGCATAACCAGTGCCGCAATCCCTGGGGGGCCCTAACTTAACATTCCAAGTGCACCATTTACTAGGGACTTACAGGTAAACTAGCTCAACCAATTGGGTAAATACTGAATCAACATTGGTAGTTGGTACGATTTTTAAAGAATATTTGTTGTTTGCGAAAATCGACACTTAGAAGAAATTTCACAGAAAAACAGTCAATGGTTTCCTAATGGAGAAAATTCAGGTTACTGGTAAGTACGGTTAAAATAACTTTTCAGGGGTGGTGCTGGGCTAAAAGGTCCAGCACTGAGGTCTCTCCTGATAACAGGTGAGTAAAACGTAATTCGTTCTTCGGCTGATTTTAGGTGAATATTTTAAAGTTCCAAAACTCCACACTTAGAAGAATTTCCAAGTGAAACTAGTCAGTGTTGGCCTGTGGGCAAAACGTGAGTTAATGACTTTTAGGTATGTACTCGACTGGCAGAGTTAAGGTTCTGGCACAGACTCAGGGGTCTCCCAGGGTCAGGTAGGTACAGTTGGTACACCCTCAGCGGCACAGGGGCAGCTGGGTGCAGAGGTAGTTGGGCCCAGGCAGGGGGCGTTTGGTTGGTGGCTGCTGGCTAGCAGGCCACGCGGCTTTGGGAGCTGGGCTCCTGGTTACTTGCTCAGGGCAAATGGGGAAGTAGATTAGGAGAAAGGTTGCACTGCCAGGGGCACTCGGGCGGCTGGGTGCAGGGTGCTTTTGAGCCGTCAGGCGGTCAATGTTATTTAAAGAAGATTGTGAAAAGTGAACAAAGGCTGCACGCTCGGGGACGGAGGATTTTCTGGATCGACCAACACTTCGAGGGGTAAGTAGGGATCTTGGAGGATAAGTAGACACCCAGGAGTTGGGCACAGGGGGCCATGGGGCGCTGGGAAATCTTACCCTCAGCTGGTCGCGGTAGGGGGGGTCCCTGGTTCTGAGGCTGCAGACGTCGTCTGGTTCGTCGAGGAGGGTCTTTGGGCACTGGACTTCTGGTCCCAGTCGCCGGGGGGACGTCCTTGTGGTCTTGTTTCACTCCAGCACAGGCCAGGCTTGGCGGGTGCAGTGTGTGTAGGAGTCACGGTTCCTGGCTGGCACCAGGGGTATTGCTGTTCGAGCAGAGCCTCTGCTCATGGGAGTCCCAGTCTCTAAGAGGGTCAAGGCAGGCAGGTCCCCCGGGGTTCTCAAGGTTGCTGTCCGCAGGAGACGCCAGGATTTAGCAGGAGCTGGTTCAAGGAGCAACAGGCCGATAGGGCTGGGACCAAGTCAGTTAGTGTCGTCCTCTGGTTAGCAGCTGCATGGCGGGTCTTCTTCTTGGTCTTCTTTCTTGTTTCGAAATCGGGATCTGAGGAAGGAAGGTTCAGGGTGCCCCTAAATACTAACTTTAGGGGCGTTACAGGTATGGGAAGGGCAGGGACCAACACTAACTAATGTTGTAACCTGTGCGTCAAAGGAGGTTAGGTGGCCTACCACACTAAAATGCCATGCAGCTAAGTATTGTACAGACGAATACCTAGTTAATGATCTGACAGTGCACTATAGTTATCAAATACTTGAGGCATTTACTTGGTGCATAGTCCTCCATTGCTTCTTTTCAAGTTCACTTCTCTGCTGTAGTCCCATATACCCGTTCACTTTTATTAACAGTATTTTTGCCACTCCAGTAATAGATTTTTATGAAATTGGCTAATTATTGAATAACTTAACTGTAATTGTGTTGATAATTTTTCCAGATATGTTAGCGTTGTGTGTTTGTGATATCTTTTGTGTACTGGTCGCCTTAATACATTTATTTTCCAGCATAGAACAAGGAGATTGCCAGTGTCCACACTGAGCATAGGAATCTGAAAGAAACACGTTAGTTATAGATTCCTTACCTTAGAATTTCCCCCAGGTTTCAGACTCGATCCGGAAAGATTTTTCGTCAGCAGTACCTCTGCGCATCGGAATGTGGTGTCGGTCAGCAGCGTCGGTCGGCTACCCGTTCGTCATCTGTGTTGTGATCGCCGGGATGATGTCGCGGCAGCTACTTAGATGCCGCCCTCGCACGCTGACATCAGTTCTTTTTTTTATCCGCAGCAGCTGGCGCAGATCCGGGAAGAGCGGTACCTCAGTCATTTTATGACTAAGAATTTTCTAGACTTTTGTCGACGTCTTGTGTCGAGTCTCCGACTCCGAACAGGTGCGCGAGGGATGCCCGGTTTTAAGGCCTGTGGTTCCTGTACCCGATGGATGTTGGTGACAGATCCACACCGCGTGTGCCTCTTTTGCCTGTAGCGCAACCACGTCCCCAAGTCGTGCTCTGACTGTCAGTTGTTGACGCCAAAGGCTTTGCAGGAGCAATCCCGAAAGCTGCTTGAACAACAACAGTCAGTTCCTCGTTGTTTGAGGTCCCGGTCGAGATGGAGGTCGAGGGACTGGTTCCAGAGCCACCATCATTCCGGCTCCAAAACTTCGTACTCGGGGTCGGGTAAGTCGAAGCATAAGGAGAAGTCGAAGAAGCATAGTCACTCTTCGCCTTCCCCTCATCGGTCGGCCTATCGGACGAAGTGCACGGGTGGTGCCACTCCCACGTCTCTGCGCGCGGAGCTCGAAGGGTCAACTCAGAGCTCCCCTCCCTTTCCGGTACCCAGAGCGACGCCGGTTGACCTCATTACACCCCCACCGGTGCCGCTTCCGACGGCAACACTACTGTGCCCGAGGCGTCGGCCCCGCGGACGGCGTCTACCCCAGCTTCCTTCCCGACATGGACACGGAGCCGGACCGGCGTCATCCAACGCCGGATACGGCTTTCATTCCCATGTTCACTCCTGGTTTCCCTTTCCAACAACAGTGGCACCCAGAGGAAGATGAGGAGGACTGGGAGGGGTCAGGTGACCCTTTAACTGACCAGCTTGATACTGAGCAGGATTGGAGAGAGAAACTGGGGGATGCCACTGGTCTTGACATTTCACCCGACCTTGGCATGTTGTCTCCTCCTACTGTGGCTACGGAGGAGGGAGCGCCATACTCTGGTGTGATGCGTTGGGCGGCTGAGGCTCTCATCCTCTAGCTTCCTACGGTGGCGGTCAGGTCTAGCCTCCTGACTGAGGTACTTCAACTGGCGGCGAGCTCTTCGGATCCCCGGCTGCTGTTTAATGAGGCCCACACTGACGTCCTTTTGGGCATGTGGTCCAGGCCTAACACGTGTGGACAGGATGATAGTCCGACGTCACCGCACCGCACGGCTCCGGGCAACCCCACTTTCCTCTCCCAACAGCCCACCCCAGAGAGCTTGGTGGTCCAAGCCTCCTCCTCCAAAAGCGCCTTCCCTACCGCTCCACCGGAAAGGGAATCCAAGAAGCTGGACCATCTTGGCAAGAAATGTTTTTCTTCCGCCAACTTAGGACTGCGGTCTCTAAACACTGCATGTCTCTTGGGCTGTTATTCGCACTCAGTGTGGGATTCGGTGGCGCAAGTGCTGCCTCAGTGTCCGGAGGCTGCCCGGGCAGAGCTCTCCCAGGCTGTCGCAGCTGGGAGAGATGCAGCTAATTTTAAGATCCGTTGTGGGCTGGACACTGCCGACTCTCTGGGCAGCAAAATTTCAACGTCGGTAGCGCTTCGCCGGTAAGCCTGGATGATGTCTAGAACACCTTGATGGACATGCCCTTTGATATCCATCGCCTTTTTGGCGACAAACCAGGCAACACCCTAGAGCGCTTCAAGAACTCACGGGCTACAGCCAAGTCCTTGGGCCTCTCCACCCATCCGTGCAGCCTGCTTATCGCCCCTTTCGTGGCTACAGAGGAGGTGTCCCGCCAAGTCCCACCCAGGGCCACAGGCCGCAGCAAGTTAACCAACCTACACGCTTCCGGGGACGTGGAAACAACCGGCGAAGTCCCGGAGGCCAGCGCGCCGGCCAGTCAACCAACACCCCCTCTGCAGCAGCCTCCAAACCCTCCTAGTCCGACCTTTCAGGCCCAGCAAACGCCAGTGGGAGGCAGGATTCACCATCACCTCTCCCACTGGCACACCATCACTTCGGGCAAGTGGGTTTTGCAATAGTTCGAAGGGACTACTCCCTCCCCTTCGAGACTACCCCTCCGGCCATGCTACCCCGATACCACCGCATGTCAGGGCATCATCTGGATGGATGCGGATTTATAAAGCGCATAGTTACCCTGGAGCGTCCCAGCGCTGGCCCTTCTCCAGCAGTAAGTTACGGCTCGCTTCGCCAAGGGAGCCACCAAGCTCTTTCCTGTCCCAGAAATATGTTGTGGTTGTTGTTCCCTCTACATTCTGGGCTCCAAGAAGGACAAGGGCCTGCCTCCTATCTTGGCCTGCGTCCTATCTTGGACCTCAGGGACGTCAATCGCTTCCTCCGGAATGAGAAGTTCAAAATGTTGACGCTTGCTCAGGTCTTGTCTGCCCTCGACCCGCAAGACTAAATGGTAGCGTTGGACTTGCAGGATGCTTATTTTCACATCCCTGTCCTGCCGGCCCACCGGCGTTACCTGCGGTTCACGGTAGGCCACAAGCACTTTCACTTCACTGTGCTCCCCTTTGGCCTTACCAGCACCCCTCGGGTGTTCACGTAACTGATGGCGGTGGTCGCAGCTCATCTGTGCAGATTAGGTGTTTCAGTCTTCCCTATCTCGACGACTGGCTGTTGAAGGCGGGCTCGCCACAGGCAGTTGTCTCCCACCTCCAGACTACAGCCAACCTCCTGCATATGCTGGGGTTCTCCATCAGTGTGCCGAAGTTGCACCTGATTCCCTCTCAGAAGCTCCTCTTCATCTGAGCGGTTCTGGACACAATGCAATTTCGAGTCTATCCTCCCAGACAGCGAGTCTGGGATATTCGGGCTATGATTGCGATCTTTCAGCCTCTGTCCCGGGTTTTGGTCAGAATGACCCTGAGGCTGCTGGGCCTCATGGCCTCCTGCATCCTGCTGGTCGATCCTGCCAGGTGGCGTATGCTGGCTCTGCAGTGGGACCTGAAGTTCCAGTGAGCGCAGAATCAGCGGAATCTGTCAGATTGCACGCAGATCTCGGAGGGCACTGCTCATCAACAGCAGTGGTGGCTTAAGAACGAGGATTGGGTCAATAGCAGATCCCGCTCCCTTCCCCAACCAGACCACACTCTGGTGACGGATGCCTCCCTTCTGGGATTGGGTGGCTGCATGAGAGAGGTGGAGAGCAGGGGCTTCTGGTCTTTGGCTGAGTATAGGGTTCACATCAACCTTCTGGAGCTCCGGGCGATTCGTCTTGCCCTGAAGGCATTCCTTCCCTCTGTCCGGGGAAGAGGAGTGCAGATGTTCACGGACAACACCACCACCATGTGGTATTGCAACAAACAGGGCTGGGTCGGGTCGTGGACCGTCTGTCAGGAGGCCCTTCACCTCTGGACATGGCTGGAACATCAAGGCATTTCTTTGGTGCTTCAGCACCTGGCAGGTTCTCTGAAATCCAGTGCGGATGAACTCTGCCGCAGGTGCACGATGGATCACGAATGACGTCTTCACTCGGAGGTGGTGCAAGGTCTCTTTCAACAGTGGAGAGAGCCTTGGTTAGATCTATTCGCCACCGAAGAGAAAGCGCAATGTCAGCTGTTCTGCACTTTGTTATTTCTAATGTGGCAATCGCTCAGCAACGCTTTTCATTGCGAGTGGAGTTGCCGTCTGTTGTATGCCTTTCCGCCTAAACCACTTCTGCCCAGAGTGCTGAAGATCAGGTGCGACCGGGCTTAAGTCATTCTTGTGGCTCTGGATTGGGCACGAAGAGTCTGGTATCCCTAGCTGCTGGCCATCGATCCTCTGATGCGACTGTCTCTTTGGGAGGATCTACCGTTGCAGCAGCAGGGGACGGTCCTCCACCCGAACCTGTCCATTGTCCACCTCCTTGCGTGGAGATTGAGCAGCAGCAGTTGACGTCTTTCGACCTGTTTGTGACGTAATCTTGGCAGCCAGGCTCCCTCCACAAAGACGGTATACGCCTGCACGTGGAACACATTTGTTGCATGGTGCACAGCAAAGGCTAAGGATCCCCTTTCTGTCCCTCTGTCTGAAGTACTCTTGTTTCTTCTCTCTTTAGGCCAGCAGGGCTCTGGTCTTGGCACTATCAAGAGCTACCTTTCTGCCATCTCTGCCTTCCTTTGGGCTCCCAGATCAGCCTTCTCTTTTCAAGTCCCCGGTAGTTAACCGTTTCTTGAAAGGCTTAACGCATGCTTTTCCGCCAATACCATTTGTAATGCCTCAGTGGAACTTGAATCATGTGCTAATTTATTTAATGTGCGCTCCCATTGAGCTGCTTCATAACTGTCCTCTATGTCTCTTAACTGTTAAAACTGCTTTTCTGGTAGCCATCACTTCTGCTAGACGAGTGAGTGAGCTCCAGGGTCTTTCTTCCAAACCTCCTTTCTTGTCTGTTCATCCCAACAAGGTGGTTCTCAGGACTTGTCCATCCTTTTGTTGTATACCATTTTAGGTTCCGAATGGATTTTCCCCGATTCATGCCCTTATATAGGTACAATTCGCATTGCCCTTATATAGGCATAGAAATCAAGCCCTTATTTAGGCATAGCCCATGCATCCCAAATACAGGCATGGCTACTTCCATCCGTTCACCAAACGTCACAACGATTTCTTGGAAAGCCCGCTTAAGCCTTTAGGGACTTCCCCTTGCTTGAATAAAGATTTCTCCAAGAACTCTGTTAGTTTTACAATGAACAACTATTCCCTATGGGTTCATTTCATGACGTTCATATGCCTGACTTTACGTCAAACATGACTTTCCTAAACACCTTCAAGGTATAAATATACCTTCACTTGCTATAGCAAAGCACGGTGGTTCGGAGCAGTTCGACGACCTACTTGCCCGACGCAGCTCGCTACAGCAAGTGCTGAAGGAAGCCGACTCTCCAGCTGACGCACTGATTCGGACGCTGCCCTACTCAGCTGAGAAATCCTGCTTCAGTGTTTCTGACTCCCCTTGCGGGGTGTTGGGAAATCGAGTCCCGGAATCGAGATACCAGACCTCCTTCATTCTAAGGTACGGAGATGATTAGAAACCTAGAGAAAGCTTTGGTTGATTCTTGGCAAACTAAACCTATGCTAAAAAGACAATACTTACTTCCTCCCTCGTACTAGACCTAGGTTAGCTACACTTGAGGTAGGCGTATTTAGAAGCACCAGTTGAGTATATAAGCCTGTGTAATTATGTATATATTTTATATGGCTTAGAAACCATACAATGCTGTTACAGTATTATTTCATAATACTATTCTTGCTGTACCCATTATACTTTGCAGCCTGTTTTACGATTGTAGCAGTTCACCTCTCTTGCATGAGAAAGAAGACTTCAATTAACCCCTTTTTATTGAACCGCCCGTCTCTCTATTTCTGTGCACTCTCTGTAGAAACGAAGCATGCACGATTGACTGAGTGAGATACTTAACTATTGTTTCCACGACTCAGAAGGTATTTGTTCTAGTCCTAGAGAAACAAAGTTGTCATTTATGCGGTTGTCAGAAACAAATCCCTTCTTGTTTATTCGAGAAAGTTTCTAGTGACCTCTGAGTTAGTCGGCACACTTAATTAAGTTTAATATATTTGATAGAGACCTAGTTGACCTCAGTCCTTCGTCATATCTAAAGGATATATTATTCCAATGCGCAGAGCCTATTGGGAATATAGGAACTACACTACACTTTCTTCCTAAGGTGGTCACTGCCTTCCTACTTCAGACAGACCATTATTTTGCCTACCTTCTTTCCGCCTCCGCATCCTTCAAAGGAAGTGAGGCTCCACCGTTTGAACACAAAGTGCGCGCTCTCCTTCTATCTGAATTGAACAAAACAATTCCTGGTGGATGATCAACTTTTTGTTGGCTACTTGGGTGCAAAGAAGGGTAGGGCCGTACACAAACACACCATTTCTCGATAAGTTGTGTTGTGTTTTAAGACTTGTTACTCTCTGGCTAAAAAGGAGCCTCCGGTCGGGCTACGCCCTCACTCCACAAGGACGATAGCAGCCACCTCTGCCTTGGGAAGAGGAGTGCCTCTAAATTACATCTGTCAGGTGGCTACGTGGGCATCGCTGCACACGTTCACAAAACACTGCTGCCTGGACATCCAAGTCCGGAGAGACGGCTTCTTTGTCCGTTCTGTTCTCCAGGACTTTCTTGTGTGTTCTTGATTCGCATACCCACCACCGGGGGTTGGTATTGGTGGGGTGTCTATTCTAAGGTAAGGAATCTATATTTAACGTGTTTCTTTCAGATGCACAAGTTAATTACCTTCGGTAACAATATATCTGTAAGAAACATTAGTTAGTTATAGATTCCTTACCGCCCCACCCATCCACCCCGTTCTGCAAACTGATTCCTAGGGTTAAGCATATCCTTTCATGGCCCTAGTTTTGTGCACCATTGGTCAGTGCCTTGCATGGCTCTGCGTTTCTGGCGCGGAAAGTCGTGTACAGAACTGACGTCCGTGCGCGAAGGCGGCGTCTAAGTAGCTGCCACGACGTCATCCTGGAGATCATAACGAACGCAGAGCTGACCAATGCCACCTTCAGATGCGCAGTTACTGCTGATGAAAAATCTTTCCGGATCCAGTCTGACGCCTTGAGGTAATTCTGAGGTAAGGAATCTATAACTAACTAATGTTTCTTACAGATATATCGTTACCGAAGATAAGCAACTTTGGCATTACTTTTAACAACAACTTTCAGTTAGTCAGGATTTTGACTACACCATCTTAGTATGTGGGTGTTTTCGATATTCTGATTACTAATATTATGTTGTCCTTTGTGCAAAAGCATTGGCAATCAGAACTGATTTCCATATTTGAGCAACCTTACAGTACATTAAAAGTAAATTACTGTTCAGTTTACTTGAGTGATGTAAAGCCTGCAGCTGTACTCCATTTCCCATTTTCTGTGCTTTACCTTCTAGAATGCGTTCCCCGTTTCAGGCCACTTGTATACTACGCACCTGCATTCACTTGAAGCACTACTTACTGTAATTAATAGCATAGAAACACATTGCCAATCCAAGGTTTTGAACAACATAGAACAGCAGGAGGAGACACCAAAACCCAGTTTGGACGTTTGTGACCCAAGCAGTGAATCTAGCATTAGTAAGTCCTTTTTTGAATTGCCTTTTTTTTTCTTTGCAAGCTCTACAAGTTTATTTATTGTTATCTCTTTAAAATTGTAAACATATTAGTTGCCCATTGAATCGTTTAAGCTGGTTTTACCTTTTGTAGTAATGCAGTTTTTAATAAACATGTTGCATGTGTGGCTGTGGATATTCCTGCTCTGCATACTTATGTCATCTAGTGTTGGGTTTGAACTGTTGCAACTTGCTTTTCTTTGAAGAACTATTTCAAATTAGAGGTGGGTGGAACTTGTGGAATTTCCCTCTGTGGAATTCTGCAGAGTGACAGGAACACGCATTGAGATTGAGCAGAATTCCGCCAACGGGAGAAAATATGCAGTGCTCGCTGCAGTGTAGTACCAGTAGTGCGAGCAACACTTATAATCAACTCAAACTGCACCATGCCTTGTGCAAGAGAGGCATGGCCATTCAAGTTGATTTTGCTGTTGCTCGAGTAGAAAATCTACTTGAGCCACAACAAATCTATTTGAATATCAGCCCTCTGACCGCCAGTGACTGACCACGTTAGAAAATCACAATACAGGTTGCACGGTCTTGCTCCCCAGCTTGCATGTTTCAGAGGCTTTTGGGAGAAAAATTCCGCCACGTGCAATTGGCGGAATTTGTCCAGAACTCAGTCCAGTAACGCAGAGTGGCCAAATTTCCCCAGTTCTGTGGGCAGAACGGAATATTTTGCCTACCCCTATTTCAAATACTAGATGTATGTGACTCTTTTCTGGTAGCGAATGGACATGTACACCAATTCCATTATTAGATCGTCTTTCTTCCATCCGTTGGTAGTTCTGTGACCCGTTTGGCTCTGTTTATAATATACCAAAGTGAAATATAGTGTGCACAGAGTCCCGTGGATCTCCAGAGGCTTTACAGAGGCTTAAGTAGATAATACAAATGCTCTCTTTTTTGACAGTGTGGAAGAGCAGTTAATCTTATCCGAGTGCCATGCTGGCCTTTGTTGTACACACACAGGCAACAAAGGATTACACACACTCAATGACTGAATCTGAGACAGATGGTTTGTTAAAATATGACATTCATTTTATAACTAGAACCAAGGAAATTTAGTTGCAGGTAAGTGCAGTTTTCAAATTGACAATACTTTTTGATGCAGAAAATATTTAATCAAGACTTCAGTTCACCAAGGTAGGAACAGTTCCAGAAATAGCAATACTTTGCAATGCAGAAAAATGTGCACTTGTTGCAATTTTAGCAATGTCATCCTGGCTGGTGAGGGGGTTACCCCGAAACCGGTCACTGGAAAACAAGAATGCAGTTTCACAGGTAAGTATTTAATTTACAATCTCAGTCTTCAGGGTTTTAGGCCAGCACAGTGCAAGGTTCAAGTGAGCGCCAAGGCTGCCCCGCCTACGACACTGGGGCTCCGGGTGCAGAGGTTAAATTTGGATTCAGGTGCCCAATGCTAACCAATATAGACTGGGGGGACTTGAAGTCATGCAAATTACAGGTAAGTAAAGCGGAGTTGGAGATCAAACTTCAGGGATTGAGACAAGCACTGGGAGTGCCATGAGGCAGCATCAAACATCCACCCTCAGCAGCACTGAGATGGCCGGGTGCAAAGTGCCAACACAGTGTTGGGTGCCCAGTACAAATCAATGGGAGTGGGGGGTCAATGTGGAGGGGTGGGGGTGCGGTTCCAAACAAAGGCTGCAGGCTCAGACCAGGAAGCGGGATGAAGGAAACTGTTGACTGTGGAGGTAAGTACGGATGTTGAGGGACACCGGGGCACCGTCTGTTGAGCTTCCTGAAGCGTGGCTGCTGCCTGTGCAATGTTATCCTCTGACGTCAGGAAAGCCTTACCGAAGCCGATCGCGTTTAGGGAGGTGGGTCCTTTGTGTTGAGGCTGCCGCGTCGCCATGGAGTCTATGAGGGGTCAGCCAATGGTGGACTCGGGCTTTTGATCGCTGGGCAACCTTGCTGGACCGGTAGGCCACTTTGACTCGGGCCTGAGGCATCGGTGCAGTGTGGAATCCGGAAGCGGGATTTCGCAGTGCCGCAGGACTCTGAGGCCTTTCTTGGAGTTTCTTGTTGGAACAGTGCCACTTTTCTCTGGAGTTCTGGTCTTTTTCTGGAGGCAGCAGTCCTTCCAAAGGTTTTTGGAGGGTTCTGGGCTTTAGGATGAGGTGTCGGTTTTTGCAGGATTTTCAAGGGCTGAAGACGGGCTGGTATGGCTAGGGCCAAGTCAGTGTGTGTTTTCAGTCTTCATATGCTGGATGGCCCTGGGGTGTCCTATTTCTCCGTAGGGTGTATGGAACTGAGGATTAATGGTCAGTGGTGCCCTAAATACTCAATTTAGGGTTGTTATAGGGACTAGAAGGTAGTAGCCAATAGGCTTCTTAACTTTAGAGTGACTACACCCATTGTATGTCCATTCTCCTTGGGAGGCTGGAATCCTCCAAAACAATATTGACGATTCTCAAAGGAGGGTGTTACTTTAGCTCACGACACCTTATTGGTGGCCCTGCCTGAGAGGGGACACATCTCTCCTGATTAGTAATTTTCCCACTGACTTTGCCGCCAAAAGTGGGGCTTGGTCAGGGGGCACACATCACCAGTAGTTGGAGAGGCCCTGATCAGCATAATAAAGTAAGGGAAGCCTTTGAAGTTCGCCACACTTCAGTGCTGTTCCTGCTTGGGGATAGGTGTGAAGCACCTCCACCCAGATCAGGCTGTCTTTCTGACCCGCAAGAGCACAAGGCTCCAATCTCAGGGGGTGAGAAACATGTCTACAGGTGGCAGGAAGGTGCAGACCAGTCAGGCGCACACTAGTGATTTGGTAGTTTTCCCAAGGGCACCTCTAAGGTGCTCTCTCTGTCCATTTCTTAATGAATCCCACAGTGGCATCAGTGTGGGCTCATTAATCTAAGTTGTTTGGTACCAAACATCTCTGGATTTGCTGAAGCCATCATGATGCTGTGGAACTGGTATTGAGAAGCACCTAGCCTATGTACTCAGTATGGCTTAACTTTGCAATTATAATGTCTAAGAATGGACTTAGACACAACAGGGGTATATCTGGTCATACAGTTATACCCTCACAAGAGGTATAGTGCACCCTGCCGTAGGACGCAAAGGCCTCTTGTAAGGGTAAATTACCTATACATCTTGCAGGGCTGGTAGACCTGGAATACAGGGATGTGTGCCCAAGCCAAGGCTTCACTTTTATCTGCACCAAAACAAGCAGGCTGTGGTGGCAGTATGCATGTATTTGGGGTCTTTTAGGGAGGCATAATACATGCTGCAGCCCATAGAGACCCTCTCTGGTATCAGTGCCCTTGGAACCACTGGTGCCTTTTACAAGGGACTTGTATGGGGCCAGAGGTGTGCCAGTTGTAGAAACAAAGGTACAGTTTTGGGAACGAACACAGGCACTGGCAACCTGATTAGCTGGAACCCAGTGCACATTCATTCAAAGATGCATCAAAGTCAGGCAAAAAGTGGGTGGTAACCATGCCAAAAGGGGTGTTTTCCTACACCATTACTTTCATTCCCATTGTAGAAAAGATCAATATCTTCTGCTCCCTCGAACCTTTCTGTAGGAAAGTAGGATCTGCTTCTACGGTGACCCCCACTTTTTGCAGGTTTTGTGCTGTTTTCTGACTAGGATCCTGCTCACCAGGAACCCAAGTCACTGTGCTTTCTCTCTAAATGTAACTGTGGTAAGTACTTGGTACCTTCCTAATTGGCTACTGGTGTACCCTTCTAAATCCCTAGTATATGGTACTAAGGTACTCGGGCATAAGTAAATCAGGGGTCTCCCATGGGCTGCAGCATGTATTGTGCCACCCACGAGAGACCACTCAAACTGTGACTACAGGACTGTCATTGCAGCCTGTGTGAGTTGGTACCACACCACTCACAACATATATAAATTTCCTTATATGTGAGGTTACTGCACTTTAAACCTATAAGTCTCCTTATGGCAGGGTTTTCAATCCTGATGGCAGAGTGGTAAGTTATAAGTGTGAGTGTTCCCTGCAGGAGCCGGACACCCCCCTACAAACTTCAGAGTCGATTCTCCAAACTTTGTAAGTGCGGTCAGCCATTTAATACATGTAGTGGACATCAAGTCTTTTACGAGAGGTCTAACTATGTTTTGGCTGCATTGAAACCAGTCTTGTTTGGTATCAAACATGTTGGAATTCTACCCCAACACCGATTCCAGTGTTGGATGTAGGATCCTATGTACTGGGGGGCTCCCCTAGGGAGCCCCCTGTATTCCCGGTACCAGCGTTTCAGCGTCTAACAGCAAGCTTGTGCTGCCTTCGACCACAGACATGATTTTGCCCTCCTGCTGCTGAGCCAGGCCTGAGAAGGGGAAGGTATAACAATATTTTTCCTGTCACGGGGAGGTGTGCCCACCTCCCAGACAGGACTTAGTGTGTTGGGCTGGGGGCCCTTGCCATCGCCACCTGACTGCTTTGAAGGGCACATTTGCTGCTCTTCTTGCATATTCCAGTTGGAACCAGTTCAGGGTGCCTTTGGCTACCGCTCTGGAGCAAAACAGAACAAAGGACATTGGAGTATCCTCCCCTTTGTCGAGTTTCTCCTCTGGGAGTGATCCCTGAATCGTCCCAACCCTTTTCTTAGATTGCTTAAGGGTTTACTGGTGGGTGGTCATCAGATTAGTTGTGGGAAAGATTTAGTTCGGAAACCACTTCAACATCAATCGTCTGGGCACATTGGACTTCGCCTGGAATGGAGACTGCATTACGGAAGGTACTGCTGCTCCTGGTCTATCTGTTCTGCAAATTTTCCTGGTGGTTTTGCCCGTTCTTCATCCAAGATCTTCAACAGACCTGAGGGCATCAAGAACACACGAGGTAATCTCCCTTGAAGTGAAGCCGTCACTCCTCTGCATCTGCAGGCACCGCAACAAAGCCGACGGGTCTGCTGCTCCTGACGTCCCAACGGCACAGGTGGTGGTTCTGCAACTCCCTCAGGCCTTTCCTGTCCTCTCTGCAATTATGAGGCCAGTATCCCTTGTCGGAACTGCCGGGACCTTTGCAACGCGTCGACATGACGTTTCCAAGGCTGGGCGGCTCTGCACTCCACAGATCTTTGGGCTACAAGAAGTTCCAGCCCCCAGCATCTCTTCCTACCAAGGTCTTCGTCCTCACTGCATCCTCTGCACTGTAGGTCTGCAACTTTGGTGATCTGCTCCAGGTCCTCTTGCGACTTATGTGCCTCCTGCATGTGAGTCATCTTGATGGTCTTTTTTGGCTTCAGTGTGCTCCCTTGCTTGCACGAGGCCTGCTCTGACTCTCCTGCACTTGCTAGTCACAGCGTTACGCCTTTTTAGTTTACCATGTCTGTTGCTGCTGCCATGACTTGTTGGTGCTCCCCCCGGACAGCGACCTCCATGGTTTACGAAGGAGAAGCTTCATAGGCATGCCACCTTTGCGAGCCTCTCCAGACTATTTGCTGCTTTCAGCAACTGGTCCCCACTGGTTCTAACCCCCACTTTAAGCGGGAGAACAGTCGGGAAACACAAATGAGCAAGAGGGGTGTGCCCACTTCTGCAAACTCCGCCCCTAAGGTGGGGGAGGTGAGGTGAAGCACAACCTCGAGTCCCCGCCATCTTGAGGAAGGGGGGACCCAGCCAACCAGGGACAGGCTCCTGCCCCCTCCCACTGGAGAGTGGCAGAATAGGGGGTGTACCCACCTCAGGGAAGGAACCCATTGGTCCCTGCCCTTTACCTACCTGTAACACCCCTAAATGTAGTTTTTAGGGGCACTCTGAACCTTCTTTCCTCAGATCCAGCAACCACAAGAAAAGTAGAGAAGAAGGACGAGAAGCCATGCAGAGCTAGCTTGAGGACGACGCCCACTGACTTGGACCCAGCCCTGTCTCCCATCGAACCTGCTCCTGCAGCCAGCAACCTCACAAACCCAGGAGGACCTGCCTGCCTTCACTTTCCAGACTGTTTCTCCCACCGGATTTGTTTAAACTGCAGCTTCTGGTGCCGGCCAGAAACCGCAAATCCAGCCCACTCTGCACCCGGCGAACCCGACCCGAGCTCGAGTGGAAAAACACCATGAGCAGGTCCCCCCGGCTATCCTGACCCGAGATCCGGCGACCTCGGAGCTGCCTCAAGCCTCCAGACGACGCCTGCAGCCTCAATCCAGAGGACCCCCCAACCCCGACCAGAGAGAGTAAGAATATCCGACATCCCAAGGCACCCTTGCACCCATGGCCTTGTGTGCCCAACCCAGCTGTCCCTTACCAACCCTCAACATCCCAACTTACCCCTGAAAGTGGTAGTCGCACCAGGAAGATCCTCGTCCCTGAGCCTGCAGTGTTTCTTTGTCCTGGAGAATCTCCATTGGAAACAGGGCACCCAACCTCAAAACAGCACCCTACACCCGCCTGCCCTAGTGCTGCTGAGGGTGCCCCTTTGGTGTTACTTTGGCTCCCAACTTAAGTAAGTAAGTAAAGTATTTATTTGTTGATTAATTAAAATTATTACAAACAAGGAAAGATAAAACAACCGAATTAAACAAGCATATACTATACACAGTGCTGTTAACATCATAAAGTGATACTCCAATAATACGTTAGTAGTTGACCATTCCATCAAAACGTTCATACAATGCACAATAATTAAAATCCTTAAAACCAACTATAATTCCTTATGATTTGCCCCAATAACTATTATAGCAGCATTTACTTTAAAGTGACTTGTGTTGACAGATGCAATTACAAATACAATTTTTTTGCAGTATTTCATGTACAGGCGAGCGTAAAGTACAGCAGTAATATATTATGCAATAAATAAATAAATAAAACGTACTAAAATGCCTTATAATTGCACCAAGAACTATTATAGCAGTGTTTACATAAAGTGACTTCAGTTGGCAGTTGTAGTTAAAAAAACAAATTTTAGCTGTGTTCCATGTGCAAGCGATAATAAAGTGCAATGTGCCTAATTACATTAAAATATAATCCCAGAACCTTAAGCTAGCTTAACACTTTGCATTCATATAATGTTCGTTAAATTATGTTCCTTACGTATTTTATATCGCAATATAATTGTTTACCCGTTCTAAGCCTTTAAGTTTATTCTCTGCAATGATGATATACTTAACAAAAAGATAAATAAGTTTAATATTCGCTTCACTCAAACAGGTAGTAAGTGCTTGTCTACATGTTCTAATTCCTAATTCATTAAAGATCGGTTTTAAAATGGTCTTCCTAGCGTCTGCCAAAGCTGGGCATAAAGTTACTATATGAATTATTGATTCTTCACTTTGCCCACAAAGCCTGCAAATACTCGATAACCATTGGTTCTCCCATTTCGGTGTGCCATCCTTAGTCGGATATCTTCCCAACCTCAAGTGCATACATTTATTCTTAAACCTTGGTTTTAAATGATATGCTAAATAGGGTTGGGGCGTCAGCTTACCAAAGGAATTAGCAATTGTCCAGAAATTATTTCTTTTCCTTAATTCTTCTTTTTCAGCTATGATCGTTAGTAGTGCGGCCATTTGATTCATTTCTTTTTTAAAAACTACTTTACTCTTCATTTCATCTTCTAAGTTAGGACAATCAAAGTTACCTAAACATTCAGTTAAGTACAGCTGCCAGTTTTTTGAGTATTCCCCTTCTGAAATTTCAAGCCAACTTAGCTTTGATAAAGATCCTTCCTCCGAGCGGGCTAATGATATTAAGGACTTCAGAAATGCTGATTGACGCGCCACAATTTGTTTTTTCAATCCAAATTCCAATCTTATGTTTGCTCGACTTATATATTTAGGGATTTTAAAAACAGCTTTATAAGTTCGAATTTCTATGTCACCGAGCACTTTCGCGTCTTTGCCCCGAAAGATGACTGAGCAATAGTCCATTGATGGAATTAACTTTGCTCTCATCACCTTCATCAGATGATCATAATTAGGGCATAATAATTTGTCTCTTAATTTCCTGAAAGCAAATGCAAGAGAGCAGCCCCTGGCTTCAAGGTTATTAAAATGTTGTCTAAATTTCAAACCGTCATCAAACGTGATCCCTAGATATTTATAAGATTTCACATTTTCAATTACCAGGCCTTTGATATTCCACTCCTTCATCCTCTGTTTCCCTTTTCCCATAGTCATTATTTTTGTCTTTTTTTGTATTAATTGTTAGTCCATTTTGAGTGACATAGCCATTAAATGAGTCAATTAACCTTTTTAACCCTATTTGTTTGGCTCAATAAAATGGTATCATCTGCATATTGCAGGTATTTGATTTCTTGACCTTGAATAAAAGGCGAATGTGAGTTACTATTTTTAAAATGGACAGGCAAGTCGGCCATAAAAAGATTAAAAAGGCAGGGAGCCAACACACAGCCTTGTTTCAATCCCACATTCGTATCCAATCGACGGGTCATATGCTTTCCATCGCCAATTTTGATCTGCACCCAGGTATTAGTGTATAAAAGTATGATCATCTTTAATAAAGATTCCGGAATACCCCAATTCCTTAACTTACCCCAGAGAGTATTTCGCGGCACAGAATCAAAAGCGGCTTTTAGATCAATAAAACATACATATAATCTTTGCATCCTGGTTTTAGCTCTCTCACCTAATAATGTTAATAAAATCAAATTGGTGTGGGTAGATTCTCCCTTTCTAAACCCAGTTTGAAAATTAGGGATAAGATCTTCCTTTGTGGCCCAAGCCTCTAGCTCTTCCAACAGGCAACTAGCAAACAATTTTGCCTCTACATCAGTAAGCGTAATTAAACGATAGTTAGCCGGATTATCCTGTGGGCCACTCTTATATATAGGTTGAATAACACTCCCATGCCAAGATAGCGGAATAAGACCTGTTTTAAGAACTTCATTAAACAGAAGCATTAGCAACTCCGGCCAGTTACTTATATCGGCTTTAAATATTGCATTCGGGATACCATTTGGACCTGGTGCTCCATTGGATCTAATCTTATTTATCTGAAAGAGACACGTTAGTATTAGATTCCTTACCTTAGAATATCCCCAGGCGTCAGACTGGATCCGGAAATTTTTGCGTAGCAGTACCCTTGCGCGTCGGTAGGCGTCTGCGGCTCCGCGTCCGTCGTGGGCGCCGTGATGACGTCGTCGGAGTACTTAGACGCCGCCTCCGCGTGCTGACGTCAGTTCTTCTTTTTTCCGCGCCAGCAAGCGCAGATTTGGAAAAAGCAGTAACCCTAGTCATTTTTTGACTAACCTTTTTGATTGCTTTTCGAAGTCTCTCGACTCCGAACGGTGCCGTAGGGATGCCCGGGTTCAAGCACTGTGACGATTGCGACCGTCTGATGTCGGTCACGGATCCTCACCGCGTCTGTTTGTCCTGTTTGGGCGTCGACCACGACGACAAGGCCTGCTCCGACTGCCGGGCCCTCTCCTCGAAAGCCAGGCGGGAGCGTTCCCGTTTGCGCCTCGAGCTCCGGCAGTCGGTCCCGCGCCGTGAGAGGTCCCGATCCCATGGGAGGTCGAGGGACAGGTCGCGGGCTCGGAGCCACCACAGCTCCGAGACTAGGCCACACTCTTCCGGGTCGAAGTCGTCGTCAGGTAAGAGGCACAAGAAGTCCAAGCGGCGTCATCGCTCCTCGGACTCCCCTCGACGCTCGCGCGATGCGGCCGGGGGTTCGGGTGACACCGCCCACGCGGCTCTGTCAGAGTCGCAGGCGCCGCGTGCAGCTCCACACCCTCCGGTCCCTGGGCTGAACGCGACGCCGGAGGAGATCGAGCGCTTCCTCATGGCCATGAGGAAACTCTCTCCTCCGACGGGCTCCGCGGCGCCTCCCGGCCCAGCAGACCCGTCGACGTCGTTTGGTGAATTTCACTTTTATGACCAGGCCCCATTGGTTGAGAACCCTGAGTTTCAGGAGATGGGTGATGAAGAGGACTGGGAGGGGTCTGAGGACCCTCTGACCAGGGAGTGTCAGTCTCATGAGGACTGGACAGGAGACCTTGGGGAGGCCAGTGGCCTGGACACCTCTCCAGACACTGGGTTTGTCTCCCCTCCTACCGTGGCTTCGGAGGAGGGGGCAACATATAGTGTGGTGCTGATGAGGGCTGCCAAGGCCTTGGGCCTTGAGCTCCCCGTCGCGGCCGTGTGGACTAACCTCCTCACTGAGGTCCTTAAACCGCAGTCAAGCTCGGCCGAGCCTCTGCTGCCCTTTAATGAGGCCTTGACCGACGTTCTTCTGGGCACTTGGTCCAAGCCCGCTACGGGTTCGCCCGTAGATAGGAACGTGGCCAGACGCTACCGCCCAGCCCCGGGCGACCCATGTTTCCTGTCCTCCCACCCTACCCCCGAGAGCCTGGTCATCCAGGCCTCCAATTCCCAGACCGCATTCCCGTCGGCCCCGCCGGATCGGGAATCCAAGAGGTATGACCAGTACTGGAAGAAGATCTTCTCATCCCTTAGTCTAGGCCTGCGGTCTTCCAACACCGCCTGCCTCTTGGGACGTTACACCCACTCTGTGTGGGATAAGGTCGCGGAAGTGCTGCCAGAGTGTCCGTTGGAGGTACGGGCCAAACTCGGCCAAGCCCTTGTGGAGGGCCGGGATGCAGCCAAGTATTCCATCAGGTGTGGGCTGGATACCACTGACTCGCTGGGTAGAGCGATGGCAACGACGGTGGCGGTCAGACGCCACGCCTGGCTGAGGTCCGCCAACTTCTCGGCAGATGTCCAGAGCACGCTCATGGACATGCCGTTCGATGGCCGTCGCCTCTTTGGCGACAAGGCAGACCATGCGCTTGAGCGCTTTAAGGACTCCAGGGCTACGGCCAAGTCCTTGGGCCTCTCGGGCCAGCGCCAGCAATCGGCTGCCTTTCACTCCTTTCGTGGCCACGGAAGGGGTGCGCCCACACGCGCCGCCAGCCACGCACCGCAGGGCAATACCCAACGTGGTGGCGGCCATGGGAACCGCCGTCCGGGCGGTCGGGGGCAGCGGCGAGGTCAGTCCACACCTTCCCCCGCAGCATCCGCCTCAAAACCCTCCTAGTCCGAGCTTTCAGGTCCATGTGACGCCAGTGGGGGGCAGGGTTCGCCATCACCACCTCCACTGGTGCACTGTCACATCGGACAGGTGGGTGCTGCAAATCGTCCGAAGGGGCTACTCCCTCCCCTTCGAGACGACTCCTCCAGCCATGCCACCGCAGAACCACCGTGTATCGGGGGATCATTTGCGACTTCTGCAGGAGGAAGTTACGGCCCTCTTGGCCAAGGGGGCCATCGAGCGCGTTCCTGGGCCAGAAGTAGGGAGTGGTTGCTACTCCCACTACTTTCTGGTACCCAAGAAGGGCAAAGGGGGCCTACGCCCTATCTTGGACCTAAGGAACGTCAACGGCTTCCTCCGGAAGGAGAAGTTCAAGATGCTGACACTGGCTCAGGTCCTAGCTGCCCTGGACCCAGGAGACTGGATGGTGGCATTGGACTTGCAGGACGCTTACTTTCATATCCCCGTCCTGCCTGCCCACCGGCGCTACCTGCGGTTCTTGGTGGGCCCCGAGCATTTTCAATTTACAGTGCTCCCCTTCGGCCTTACCAGCGCCCCGCGGGTGCTCACAAAGGTGATGGCGGTGGTCGCAGCTCATCTGCGCAGGTTAGGGGTTTCAGTCTTCCCCTACCTAGACGACTGGTTGTTGAAGGCGGGCTCGCCCCAGACAGTCGCCAGCCACCTCCAGACGACGGCAGACCTCGTGCACCAGCTGGGGTTCTCCATCAATGTGCCGAAGTCACACCTGTGCCCCTCTCAGAAGCTCCTCTTCATCGGAGCGGTTCTGGACTCGGCGCGGTTTCGGGTTTATCCGCCCGAACAGCGGGTCCGGGATATTCAGGCTCTGATTCCCATCTTTCAGCCGTTATCCCGGGTTTCGGTCAGGTTGACGCTGCGGCTTCTGGGGCTGATGGCCTCCTGCATCCTACTGGTGCATCACGCCAGGTGGCGGATGCGGGCTCTGCAGTGGGACCTGAAGTTTCAGTGGGCCCAGCATCAGGGCAACCTATCCGACCACGTCCTGATTTCGGAGGGCACTGCGAGACAGCTGCAGTGGTGGCTTACGGACCGCGATTGGGTCAGCGGCAGATCCCTCTCCCATCCCCAACCGGAGCACGTAGTTGTGACGGACGCGTCCCTCCAGGGCTGGAGAGGCCACTTGGGAGAGGCAGAGATCAGAGGCCTCTGGTCTCCGGCTGAGACCCGGCTCCACATCAACCTGTTGGAGCTCCGGGCGATTCGTCTGGCACTGAAGGCATTCCTCCCCTTTGTCCGGGGGAGTGTAGTTCAGGTATTCACGGACAACACCACCGCCATGTGGTACTGCAACAAACAAGGCGGGGTGGGGTCGTGGATCCTTTGTCAAGAGGCTCTTCGCCTTTGGCAATGGCTGGAACGCCAGGCGTGACCCTGGTGGCTCAATACCTGGCAGGTTCTCTGAACGCCAGGGCGGACGAGCTCAGCCGTCGGTGCATGATGGATCACAAATGGCGTCTGAACTCGGACGTGGCGCAAGACCTCTTTCAGCGATGGGGAGAGCCTTGGTTAGATCTATTCGCCACCGAAGAGAACGCGCAATGTCATCAGTTCTGCGCATTGGAATTTCCAAGGCGGCACTCGCTCGGAGACGCTTTTCGTCGCGAGTGGAGTTGCGGTCTGTTGTACGCCTTTCCGCCTATACCACTTCTGCCCAGAGTGCTGAAGAAGATCAAGCGCGACCGGGCCCAAGTCATCCTTGTGGCTCCGGACTGGGCTCGAAGGTACTGGTATCCAGAGCTACTCAGTCTGTCAGTCGATCCCCCGGTTGGTCTGCCTCTTCAGGAGGACCTTCTGTCGCAGCAGCAGGGGACGGTCCTCCACCCGAACCTGTCCAGTCTCCACCTCCATGCTTGGAGATTGAGCGGCGACAGTTGAGGCCATTTGACTTGCCTCCTGAAGTTTGTAACATCATTCTGGCAGCCAGGCGACCCTCTACAAAGTCGGTATATGCCTGCAGGTGGAACAGATTTGTGGCATGGTGCACAGCAAAGGCTGTGGATCCCCTCAATGCCCCTCTTTCTGAAGTCCTTCTCTTCCTTCTTTCTCTTGCCCAGCAGGGCTCTGCTCTGGGCACTATCAAGGGCTACCTTTCTGCCCTTTCAGCCTTTCTCAGGCTGCCTGATCAACCTTCTTTGTTCAAGTCCCCTGTTAATAGATTTCTTAAGGGCCTCACACACACGTTTCCTCCTGTTCCGTTTGTGATGCCTCAGTGGGACTTGAACCTGGTTCTTACTTTTCTGATTTGCGCTCCCTTTGAGCCACTTCACAATTGTCCTCTACGCCTTCTGACTCTGAAGACTGCTTTCCTGGTTGCCATCACCTCTGCCAGGAGAGTGAGTGAGCTCCAGGCCCTTTCTTGTACTCCACCTTTCCTTTCTGTCCATCCGGACAAAGTGGTGCTGCGTACCAAACCTTCTTTCCTGCCCAAGGTTGTCACGGCCTTCCACATCGGGCAGTCTATCACCTTGCCAACCTTCTTCCCGCCACCGCATCCCTCTAAAGAGGAAGAGCGGCTCCATCGTCTGGACCCAAAACGTGCGCTCTCATTCTACTTGGATCGCACACGCCAGTTCCGGGTGGATGACCAACTCTTTGTTGGTTACGTGGGCGCGAAGAAGGGGAAAGCGGTGCACAAGAGGACCATCTCCCGGTGGATCATCCTGTGTATCCAGGCATGCTACTCCTTGGCTAGGAAGGAGCCTCCTGCTGGATTGCGGGCTCATTCTACCCGAGCCACGGCGACTACCACTGCCCTGGGCAGGGGAGTGCCCTTACAAGACATCTGTCAGGCAGCTACGTGGGCGTCGCTGCACACGTTTGCAAGACACTACTGCCTGGACAGTCAAGTCCGGAGGGATGGCTTCTTTGGCCGTTCCGTCCTCCGGGACTTTCTGGTGTGATTTTGGTTCGCAGACACACCACGGGGTTGGTATTGCTGGGGTATCTATTCTAAGGTAAGGAATCTAATACTAACGTGTCTCTTTCAGATTCACAAGTTACTACTTGTGTAACGATATATCTGTAAGAGACATTAGTTAGTATTAGATTCCTTACCGACTCACCCATCCTCCCCGTTCTGCGAACCAATATCTAGGGTTAGGGTTGTCCCCCTTCAGGGCCCTAGTTTCCATGGCACCAGTGTTGGTTTTTAACATGGCTCTGCGTTTCTGGCGCGGAAAAGCTGTGTCTAAGAACTGACGTCAGCACGCGGAGGCGGCGTCTAAGTACTCTGACGACGTCATCACGGCGTCCACGACGCCGACGCCGGACGCGGAGCCGCAGACGACGCCTACTGATGCGCAAGGGTACTGCTACGCAAAAATTTCCGGATCCAGTCTGACGCCTGGGGATATTCTAAGGTAAGGAATCTAATACTAACTAATGTCTCTTACAGATATATCGTTACACAAGTAGTAACTTGTGCATTCTTTTTTTACTTTATCGAGCGGCCAGGGCGCCAAATCCACTCTACATTGAGGAGGGGGGGGAACAACCCTCAGTCCCTCTATCTATTACTTTATGCATATCAATTAGACTTTTATTAAAACATTTATCATTATGTAGACAATGGGTATCTATTTTTTTATTGAAAAAGCTCACCCAACTCACCTCATCAACATTAGCACTATTGCTTCTATTATTGCAGTTATCAATGTCATTAATAATGCTCCAGAATAACCGTAAATCCTTGGATTTACAAGCATGATGGACTTTTGCCCATGTTGTTTCAAAAAAAGCTTGCTTAGCTCTCCAAATTTCCCTTTTGTATCTCTGTTTTAACTCTCTAATTTTAAGCGGCAGCCTGTTTTTATTTCCGGTGCAGTGATCTTATTTCTTTATTAAGCTTTCTTTTTTGATATAATAGGTGGGAAGAATACCATCCAGGTTTCTTTGGTTTTAGCAATATGCCGTTGGTGGGCTCATTTCTAGCGGATTTAGATATCAGATCGTCACACAAATGTGTCCATAGGTCAACCATAGATTTACCTTTATCATAAGCATCATGGGCATCCTTGATTAAACAGTCAAGCATTCTCAACATTTTATCCTCATTTTTTCCATTCCATATTAACCTTTTAATATTAAAGGATGTTGGAGCTTTTACCATAATTTAGGTTTCTGGTAAATAGTCTAAATCAATATCAAAATTGATCACTTGTGGATTGTGATCACTTTCGATCATCCTTGGGGCAATCTCATAGCTTTTAACTAACTTATATAATTTCTCAGACATTATGGTATAGTCTATCACAGAGGAGCTATCTGCTTTGGTAAAAGTCGGGATATTATCAAGGTCATGCATGATCTTTAAATCATATTTTTTAAATTCATAATCTGTCCATTGAGCTAACCATTTTAAGTCAAAAGTCTGCTTTTTAGATGCAACAAAGTGCATATTAAAATCACCTGAAATAATAAATACTGAATCCAAGTGCTCATAATATAAAGTTTTTACCATCCCCCACAGCTGTGTAATTTGGGTGGATCTAACCTTCTTTTTGCAACTTAAATACACATTAATTAGAATAATCGAGTGACTTACTATTAGTTTAACACACTGTAGCCATTTTACATGAAGGTCGATTTCAAAGTGAGAGGCTTTTAGTTTTGTTGATATATACATAGAAAGACCACCACATGGGCGGCCTGAATTGGCTTCTCGTATTGCAACATTACAATATTCAACATAACCTATAAAAGGTTCTTTTGACGTAGTCCAAGTTTCCTGAAACATTAATATACTAAAAGCCTTCAAAAAATCAATTACGTATTGGTCTTCAATTAATGATTTTAGGCCATTGGTGTTCCAGGAACAAAGAGGCAAATGATTTAAAATACATCAATCCTTCGATTAAAAGTTATGTTTTGTTATAATTCCTGGGAGCCAACTCAAATCATCTACCAACTCTGGGACTTTCTTCAATTCCTCACAAGTTCGTAGACCAAGTTGGCTGCTGCTTATCTTGATGCCATACGCTAAGTTCAATTCCTTAGATGCGCCTGACGCATTTTTTAAAACTCTAGCCTGTTCTACTATGGTTCTTCTTTTATCATCAGATTTTTTTGTAGCCATAGCTGATTTTTTTTTATCCCCTGTTGGTTCATTTGGAATTAGCAACATCGGGTAGCAAGAAGCTTGGGCTAGCCAAATTTTAATGCCCCATTTCTCAAATACGCTACAGTTCGCCATTATTTTATCAACAATTTCCCCAATTAACCATGTTGTGACTGTTATTTCCCTGTCGCACTTTTCACTTTCTTTCTTAAACTCCACAACTTCTAGGTCACTTGTTACCACATCTTTAAGATCAATAATAGCATGTAATAGTTTCAGGATGTTACCGCGATTTAAAATATCATGTGGGCCTCTAGAAGTGTATTGGGGACTGAAGGCTACTTTCAACATATCGGTCGACAAATTTAAATGCTCAATATTATCTTTTACAATTATAACTGGCCGGCGTGAATTATCCTTAACGATCACCGGAACCCTTTGTCAGCAGATTGACCTCTTTAACTTCCTTTATTGATCTCTCTTGTGTCTCACAGAGGACCACTTGATCGACTCTATTAACATCTTGCTGATAAATGTGATTCACTAAATTCTGATTAACAATATTTGTTTTGTGCACCTTGATCTACCCCTACTTCATTGCTTGGTTTCCAGCTTAATTCAGACCCCAATTCATTGCTCATATTACCCACTTGACCATTAGAGTCCACTGGTTTCTCAATATGACTATATTGCACACTATTAACTTCCGCACTTAACGATTGGTCAGATGCTTTTTCTTTTATTATTATTGGAACTTTGGCTATGAGGCCGGAACTGAATTTGGGATCTACGCCCCCTAGTTTTTCAATGCCACACTCCATTATTTGTTTTACCTTTACCTTAAATCCAGAGCTCTTATTGGGCCCAAAAATCGGGAAATATGGTTTCATTTTAGATTCCCTTACTTTCAAAAATTTAGGATCATCACTCACTTTCCTACAAACAGATTTTAATTCATGTGCTTTCTTATTGTGAGCTTTCCTTAACCTTTTCCTAGCCCGTTTTGAAAGGTTTGTTGGTTTCAATGGACCACTTGAATCTTGGCGTTGTTTTGAGCATGGCGATTTCATACTACTTGAATCATCGATTGACCTTGAAAAATCACTAGTCACACCTTCCATTATCAAGCTATCATTAATTTTGTCACATTTGATTTTCGGATGAGTGATCTCAGTTACTTGTGTGTTGCTATCATCTTTTACATGTGGCAATTTATCGACGTTAATTAATCTGCTTAAATTATTTGATGGTTCAACAATTTCATTACTAGCTTGCGCATTTCTATCCGACAGCAGTTTAACTTCTTGCACCATGGAACTTACTATTGAGGGCAAATCAGAGATCTTATCAATCAACTGTGCACAGGTACAGGTTATAAGTGAACTATCCTTATCTGCTTGCACCTTCATAATCAAGTTAGTCAGATACAAGAGTTTGGTATCAATACCCGCCACATGGGATGCTAGTGTGTTTAAAATATCCACCTGAACATCCAATTTGTCTGAATGGAAATTAAGCGCATTAGTAATTGAGCCCATGGTGTGTAAAAGGCAATCCCATAAACCCTGCTCCGTGCAAAGCTCACTTCTTTTTGAGTGACCTGGGGATATCTGGGGGTCAGCCTCTGTTTTAGATAATGACAATATATTCACTGATTTAGACTGCCCATTATGGTCTAAGCTACGTTGTTTATATGTATTAGTAATCTTATCAAAACTGCCATCACCTTGATCGAATGATGATATATTGATATTAAGGCTATTTTCCATTATTATACTTGACTGATCCGGGTTAAAAAAACTAACATTGTCACCTTTAACTGAACAACTAATTGGGCTAGGTAGTATGCCCTTTGTAATAATAATTGGATCACTGGGCCTGGCCTTAAGAGTTAACTTTCCAACTTCGGTACTAACCTCTGCTCCTAGGTCATACAAATTATCATGCCTATTTTCGTTCCTAGTCATACAAGGAGACAAATCACACACCCTAGACCCCCCCTTATAGTCTGACTCTTTACTGCTAATTTCTAGTTCATCGGCCAACCGAATCGCCACCTGAGATACAGGGTCGCAGACATGAATTTGCGCTTGAGCCTGTAACACTCCTGCTATAATTAAAGGTTGGGTTGGGGGTGCGGGGATAGGTGCCAATACTTTATCTGTTACGGCTTCTTCGCTCATTGTCCTCCTGACCTGATTAACCACTGCAGCATCCAAGTTTTCAGGCAACATCGGTTGGGCCAGGTCACTAACTGAGCTACTTATTTTCTCTTTTTTACACAGCGGGGAAGGCAAAGGAGAGGACAATGAGCATTCACTAACCCCCCCACTGGGATCTTCCTTTTCAGAAGATTTCCTTTTGTGATTGTCCTTGTGATTATCTGACTGAGTTTGATGGTACTTAAAGAAGTAGCTCTTTATAGATGACTGCGCCACACATGGGGACCTCATATGACAAGAGTCTTTACTAAGAAAGACAGAAGAGGCTATTTCCTTGACTGGGGTGCACAGATTCTCCTCTGTACAGGCACTTCTTTTATTAATTAGCATGTTTCCCTCCTGTTCTCCGTTATCCTTATCCCTGCTCAGTCGGGTTGATGCTTCCGTAGGAGCTTCTGTTGACTCTCTTATCTCCTCTGGCTTTTGAGTTTGCTTAGAGTTTTGTATAGAGTTTTGTGGACCCCCACGCTGGCGACCGGACCTCATCATCGTTGTTAGACACACAAAGTCCACTTCGCACAATAGACCTCCTCCTCCTTCACTCTCTTGAGTTCGTATGCACAAGATCTTGAATTCGTGCGGGTTTGAGAAATTCACCACCAATTACAGGGAGGGCGAAACAGCTCCAAATAGACAATCCCACAGAGTGCACAACTACCACTACCCACTCCACGAAGATTTTCCTCAATAGTCCTCACTGATCAAGCGACGGGGGTCAGAGTACCTCTTGGAGCCCGTACACCGTCACCGCCACTCCTGGCACCTGGGCGATTAGGCAGCACGCCGACCCCCGTCTGGCACCCGGGACTAAGCCGTACACGGTACACTACTCCAGAAGTTCCTGTGTTTCAAATCCTAATCTCGCCGCAGCAGGGGATGTGGCGGGCGGGGGGGGGGTACGGCGGTGTAGCCTCACTGCGGCCTCAACCCGCAGCAGCCGCCGGAGCAGGTAGCTGTTTCCTGTTCCTGTTTCTTGCTTGTTCCTACTTGTTCCTGCTCACTCCTGCTCACTATTGGGGCAACCACTGCAGCAGCCACCCGTCCGGATCGGTGTTCTAGTGATCCTGACGTTTCCGCAGCTCTTTCTGCTCCCATACGCTCCCGCTGACTCGCAGGAGGCAGCAACCCTAATTGCTGCTGCTGAGGTCGTGCCCCCGATTACAGACCAGCCTACCAGCCTACCGAATGGCTCGTAGCGCCCTTGTGCACGCTGCTCTAGGCTTCTTGCACCCGACACCCTGCACGGGTAGCTGCCCTTGCTGGTCTTACGGCTCGCCGCGGCTTTCAGCAGTTATCCACGGTCTCAACGGCTACTTTCACCCGGCAACATGCATGCATGAGTAGCGGCTCCCACAGCGGCTCCCACAGCTCTTGTGGCTCTACGGCTCGCCGTGGCTCGCTGCGGTTTCAACAGATCTTCTCAGCGGGCTCCGCCGTTCTCAGCCGTTCGCAGCCGCTCACAGGTGTTCACAGGTGTTCACAGCGCTCACAGCGCGGCAACAGAGGAACAGCGGAAACAGCGGCAACAATACGTGACTCCTCCTCTCTCAGGACTGCTCGGCTGAAGTTGGCTCCCAACTTGCCATGAGCTAAACCCTTGGAACTTTGCTCCCACAGCCTCGTGGCCAACCGCCCCCCCCTATCTTCCATAGGATAACATTGGGCCTCAACACTCTGCACCCGGCCGACCTAGTGTCACTGAGGGTGCAATCACAGTGCATCACTGACCCTGGGGGACCCCTGAGTCTAACCTCAGAATCTTAACTCCCACAGTCGTTTACTTACCTGCAAACCGATAACCTGTTTTTCTACCATAGAGTAACACTGACAATTCTCTTTCGAAAAAACAACTAAGTGTGGAGTTTTGAAAACTTGAAATATTCTTTAAAAATCGTAACAATAACCTAAACGCATTTTTTCAACTGTTTTCAGGAAATGTCCCAGTGCTAAATCTAGGCACCACTGAGTTAACGAAAGTATTGTAAAAGTTACTTATTTGTAGTTATTGAAAAAGCCCATTCATTTGAATGTGCTTCACCTGCTAAGTGTTGCAATCTGCTTCCTTAAACTGTAACCAAAACCTGTATAAAACCAGTATAAGCTTTACTGCAATTGTGAACTGTGTTCACACAAGTAATTTATCTCTTCAAGGTATAATTATGCTTGCCTGTGCTAGGCTTGCTTGGTTCTAGAAATAAAACAACAATATATTTTTTATATACAAAAACAATTGGCCTAGATTTCACTTTTTGAGTGTGTGAGACCATTTGCTGACTGAGTGTGTACATCTAATGCTTAACACTGTCCTCTGATACTGCCTTACTGCTCGACCAAGCTACCACTTTAGAGAGCAAGGTTCTATCTAACTTTAACCTCTGCCTACCTCCGGGGACTCTTGGACTCTATGCACACTGTACCTCACTTTGGTGCAGTATATATAGAGCCAGTTTCTTACAAATACCCCTTGCATGCGCCGTCATGTGGCTCCGATTGGCTCTGTGTGACGTCTTTGGCGTCGGTTATGACTTTGCGGTATCTATATCGGCTCCACCAAGGCACTCTGACGTCAGTTCTTTCTTTCTGCGCTAATTAAACACCGATTCGTGAAGTGCTCTGTTGCTTTTTGACAGGCCTTTTTGCAAGAGTTTATTTGAGGAGACAGGGTTCAAGCCGCATGATGTTTGTTACCGACCCCTGCTTCGTCTCTCGCTGGTGTCTCGAGCGCGACTATGATTCGAAGTTGTGCTCTGATTGTCCGGCAATGGGAGCCGGCTGTGAAGTTCCTTGTGGCCTAGCAGTCGACACCATCCAGCGAGACTCCGTGGAGGTCCCAGCCCTGATCGAAGGAGAGGCGGTCGCAGCACCACTCCCAGAGACCAAAGTCCTCTTCGTCCCACTCGAAGTCTTCAGGACACTCGAGAAAGTGGCACAAGAAGAAGAAATCCAAGAAGACTTCATCTTTGCCTCGACTGTCGTCCAACGACGAAAGAAGTAAGCAGCACTAATGCTCTAGGCACGGGTCTGTGGACCCCGGTCCAGGGTCGACTATGTGCTTCCCTCCCTTTCCGGGAGCCGGACTGACCCCCCCGCTCAAATTAAAGAATTTTGAGGCTATGCGCCAGGTATTTGAGGTCCATCCCTCTAGTAAGCCCTAGGGCCCCGTGGGGTCGGAAGGGGCCCCATCGGATTTGACGCTGTCGATTCCAGCGACTATGAGCCGTCACGGATCCGATTCCGGGTTGAATTTGGTTGTGCCATTGTGACCTCCGGCGTCGGACCCGAAATCGGTGCCCACCGGCAGTGCATGCACCATCCTTATCCCCGATGAGACAGAGTCGCAACAACGTCACTCAACGCCGATTCCGGAGCCGATTTAACCCAGAGGTTCTGTGTTGTCGCCTATACACTTTGAGGACGTGTCATGCTTGGGAGGAAAATGGAATTGGTCTATAGACCCTTTAGAACCGAAGGATGACTCTACAGAGCATTTGGACTGGTATGCGATATTTGGGGAAGCCAGTGGACTGGACACTTCTCCAGACTGTCATACTCTCTCCACCATCTTTGTCAACGGAGGAGGGCGTATCTTATGCCATGATAGTTAAAGGGGTGGACAAAGTCCTTGGACTAGACCTGCCTTCAGTGCAGCTCAAGACTAATCTCCTGACCGAAGTGCTTTCACCTCGGGCTTCCACCTCCAAACCCCTTTGCACTTCAATGCAGCACTTACTGATGTTCTTCTAGACATTTGGTCCAAGCCTAGCACAGGGGGGTCCTGTAAATAGGACCATTAAGAGAGCGTGGCTTGAGGCGTCAAGATGGTGGTCGCACTCTGAGTGCTCTGGACCCCTCAGTCATCCGCCTTCCATCCGCCTGCTTGCAGCTGACATCGGCTCTTACCTCACACCTGCTTGGGCTCCCCTCACTGTGGACTCGGTTCCATCTGTGGTCGGCTCGATGCTTCCTTCGGCCCGCTGGGCCTCCTTCATCCCGGAGCCTCCCTGCTTCTAAGATGGCGGCCTCCGTGCCGGTCCGTCTCCGGGCGTGACGGCCCTGCCCCTGACGGTCGGAGTTCGGCTGTCCTCCTGACCGCGATTTCCCCTGCGGCGAAGGCCGTTGAAGTGGGCTGGCGGAGGCTTCTGGCGGCCGCTGCTGAGATGCAGGACCCCCTCCCAAGTGCACAAGCTGTCTGGAGGCCTGTGGCGCTTCTTGAAGGCCTCCGAGCGAGAAGGTGGAGGCGACCTGGGGCCCTGCGGGGCTGGGACCCGGTGAGTGAGGCCGCTGGTCCTGGGCGTTGGGGCTGCGGCTGGAGGGACACGTGTGTGGTGGAGGCCCTCCCGGCCCGGTGTGCGGAACTTCCTGGCCCGGCTGCTGGTGGAGAGACTGTCTAGCGTGGGGGATCGGCCCCGGGGCGCTGCGGCCGCTGCTCCGTAGGGCTGGGGCCTTCCCCCTCCCCCCGGGATTGTCTGGGAGCCTTGTGGGGCGGACCTATTTGCTGCGCGTGATCTGGAGGAGCTGCGGCCCCTGTCTGGGGCCCGGCCCTGGGGCGGACTCTGAGACGGGTGGCGGGCTGCGTCCCTGGCGGCGGCCCGGTGAGTGGGCCCCCCGGAGTGTTTTGCCGGCGGCCGGGGGGCTGGGCTTCCTTCTGGCCTCCCTCGGATCTCCTCTTCCGCTCCGGGAGGCGAGGGACCCGCGCCGGCCTGGAGCGCTGCCGCAGTGGATCCCCTGTGCAGCGAGGCCCTGGCTCCCAGCCTGAGGCCTCTATGCACCACGGGCTCTGCCTGAGGCCCGACGTCTGAGGTGACTGGCGGAGCGGCTAGCGGCCTGAGCCCCTGACGGCGTACCGGTGAGTGGGGCTCCTGCCCATTTGTACTACCTGTGATGTGAGGGGGGATCGGCCAACGCGCGGGTGGCGGGGTGTGCTGCTGCGCCCTCCCCCCCCCCCCAAACCCCCCTCCCCGGTCGCCGGTGTGAATTGTTGTTGTGGCCAGGAAGACGACCGGGGAATCATAGAGCTTCACCTCCCTTGCTGTTGAGACGCCTGCCCCACTGCTTGGGGTGGCGGACGGCTTGGCTCCACGAATTGACCTGCGGCTTGGCTAACACCACACCTTCCCTGGGCGGCTGCTGCTGTACTGGTCCCTGGGACAGGAGGCACTGCGCTAACTAAGGTGCTGCTTCCGCGCCCCACCCCACACTTCTGTGGAACCATAGCTGGATGCCCTCTTGCCTGCTGTTGTGTGCCCGAGACACGACGGATTGGAGGTGCGCGGCGCGGTTGCTGTCCTTGGGTTGTGCGAGACGGCTGGCCCGTGGCTGTCTTTCAAGTTCTGGGGGGGGAGAAGCGGGATCCTCGACGCAACACTTCCCCCTCACTTTCTGCGCTATTACTTACTCTTATAATCTCCGGGGCTCCTCGACCAGCCCTGGGCTCGTCGCTGTGAGGAACCACACTTTGTCGCTGTCTGCGGGCAGGGACCTGCGCTACACGCATTGGCCACCGTGTCGGGTGGCGTACACGGGTGTTGACCCCCCCCTTTCTTCCTCTCCGGGGCGATGGGCAGGAATCACAACACTCAGACCCCCGTCCCCCCGACCCAAACAAAGATGGACCAGTTCACCATGTCCGGTTGGTATCCCGTGGCGGGGCCTCCGCCTGTCCCTGGGGCCACCGAGGGAGACCTCTCCACTATCCTGCAGGCGATAAGCGTGTCCCAGGCCTCGGTGGAGGGCAAGATCGGGGAGGTAAGGGTGGACGTGGCCCTGATTCAGCAGGACCTCCGGAATGCCACCGCACGTATTGCTGAAGCAGAATCCCGAACCTCCATGGCGCCCTCAAGTCCCAGGTGGCCCGCCTTCAGACGCAGACTTAAGAGTTACACCGCGGGGCCGAGGATGCTGAAAACAGGGCCCGGAGAAACAACCTGCGCCTCCTGGGTTTTCCGGAAGGGGTGGAAAAGGGCCGCACCGTCAAACACATTGAGGCCTGTGTCCGCTCCTGGATGCCCAAAGAGAAACTCTCCCCTTGGTTCGCGGTGGAACGGGCTCACCGCTCTCTTGCTCCTAAACCCCCTCCTGGAGCTCCAGCTCGTCCCATCATCCTTCGGATTTTCAACTTCCGGGACAGAGACGCAATTCTTGGGATGGCCAGGGAACTGGGTCCATTGCTCTTCCAGAACTCCAAAATCATGGTGTTCCCAGATTACTCCAGAGAGGTTCAGACTCGGCGCCGGTCGTACGATGAGGTCAAGCAAAAACTCAGGGCTATGGGACTTCGCTACGGCCTCCTCTTCCCAGCACGTCTCAAGGTGTTCTTCCAGGATAAGACACTCTTCTTTGACACCTCTCAGGCGGCCTGGACCTGGCTCACGGAAGAACGTCCCCTCTTGCCTGGCGTGGGCCCCTCTACTGCCCGGAAATCGTCGCTGCAACCAACCCGCGAAGCGCCCTAGGCCCAGAGGCCCCGAACTAGGTCTCGAAGGCGGGGCAACCGCCAGGGAGGAGGTTCGCATTCGCCGAGGGCGCAGCCCCGGCGGTCCCAGACTCAGCCTACGAATCATGTAGCCTCGTCCCCCACCTTGGTCTCCTCCTTGATTGATGTGGGAAGTCTCCCCAGGTCGGACGTGAATCTGAGAAAGGCCTTATCGGACTCTGACCTGTCTGCTAGTCCCGTGATCTGTAGCTCGGGTGGAGAGGAGGGAGTGTAGCCGACACTGCAGACTGGACAATTGACACTCCACATGTCACGACTTTCCACAGTGGGTTTGCTCTTGATTAGTGTGCGGGGTCCTAACTGGCTCCACTGGATGGCCCGATTGAAGGTCCATCCTCCCAATGCAATGCAGGGACTGCTTCATTGTGTCCACCTGATGCTTACCGCATTTTGCAATTTGTCTTTTAGCTGTTGGCATTCACCCGTATATATGGAGGGGGATCCACTTTAGCCACGCTCTTGTTTGCTTGCTTTGTTTTTTCTTGCTAACCGTTTTAGATTAGTGATTCGCCTCTTAGAGGGGTAGTTGGGGGTTGGGGATCTATAGGGCGACAGATGCTTCCGCTTCAGAAGTGTAAGTTGGGGGGATGTGGGTTGGGGAGAAGACCGTTGTCTTCCTGCAGTTTGTTATTTTTAGCCGCCTACGGGCTGCTGGTTGCAGTTCTCCATAATAGCCTTCCTCCACGAGCAGGTCCACAACTGACACACAGCTCATTGCCTCCGCCACTTTCGGCGGCCATCCGCAACGGCTGCTGGCAGTCGTTCCCCCTCCCCTCTTTGGGCCCTCACCAGTGAATCACGGATCATCATTTTCGCTGCCCCCTCTTTGAGCATGCAATTGGGTGGGCACCCCCCTCCGGGTGGCTGTGCTCCCCTGTGGTTATCCGTCCCTCCCCACCCCATCCCTTCCGATGACATACACTCTAACTAGGCTCATCCACATCCTTTCCTGGAATGTTCATGGGCTCTTGGACCACATCAAACGTACAGCCGACCTCCGCGCTGCCCACCGCCACACACTGGACATCCCCTTCCTTCAAGAGTCACACCTCCTGGGTACACAATGTACCTTCCTAGCCCGTTACGGCTTTGACAGGGTCTGGCACTCCGGCTTCACAAGGGGCTCCCGGGGGGTGGCTGTCTTACTTAGGAAATACCTTCCCTTTACCCTGTGTGCCGCCGAGACAGATGTACAGGGCTGGTACGTGGTAGTCTCGGGTACTTTAGAAGGACGCCCGCTAAACCTCCTGAGCCTCTACATTCCCCCTGCCCTCCTGCCTCCAACGCTCCGTCACCTCACGCAAGTGATTTCCTCCCTTCCGCAGGGTCTTACGGTGGTTGGGGGAGACTTAAATGCCGTTCTGCAGCCCCTGCGCGGGGACCCCGTCTGAAGCCCGCCTCGCCTCCGCTAAATCCCTGTCAAGCTGGGCCTCACTCCTGCGTCTCTGTGACGAGTGGCGGGTTTGGCATCCCCGCGATGATCGGTACACCCATACGTCGGTGTCCCATCATACTCCCGCATTGACCTTCTTCTGCCGGCCACCGATTGCCAGCTGGTCTTGAAGTACCGAAAAATTATATCACAACCCAAATGGTATCATACTTACAAATAACCCATGTACCAATTACCAATAATCAGTCAGTTGGCAGTGTAGAAGGTCCAATCGTGTATTATGACAAACAAACTCTGCCGGAGGAGCTCCTTGCGACCTAACCCATGAGGTCCGCTAAGAAGACTGCTGGCCCATTATCAGCAAACCACATATATATAGTTGCATTTCGAAAACCGTTACCTATGATGGAAAAATACAGGCTGGTACAGGTTGGTGCAAAGGAAAGACCATATATGGAACACAAAAACCTCCTTAGTATAGCTCAGCTCATTATAGCAAGGTCGAGAGGGCGGCTCCCTCTTGTTAGCTCCGAGAGAGTCCGCACAGCGTTCCCTTGGAATGTGCTTACCCAACCTACCTACTCCCCCCCTATAACCCTGACAGGCCTATCGTGCAGAAGCAGCTGGTTGATACAGTTGTCAGGTTGCTACAGTCGTACTATTTCACAGGGGAATGTATTTTGGTTTAGACAAATGGGAGGGTTTCGTTAATGTTAAGAGCGGGCTAGGCCACAATATGGCGCCGGTCGAGTCAAGCTGCGTTTGCGTATTAAAAGGTAAAATCAGAAAAGAAGTGTACATGAATCCCTAAACAGTTATGTGTGCAGGCTTATTAGTGTTCAAGTCCCTATATCTGTATATTGGCTACACCACGCTAATTACTAACGGTAACTACATGTTTTATTAGGCCTGAATCGAGTTCTGGTTCCTTAAACCCTCCTTTTAGCGTGATGTAGCTAACAAATTGGAAGTACTAATCCTGGAATACTTCCTCATCAATGGCCATCAACTCACGAATCTCCTGTTGCAACATCTGAGTTTTAGAGGGAACAGAAGAGGGGGTGAGCATGGCCGTCACCCTCGTGACACAGTAAGAGCAGCAAGCCGGTCCACACTGTATACAGAGGCAACAAGTGAAAAGGATACCGGCTGCTCCAGCGACTATCCTCAATAATTTGCAACCCCAGGTTGACAAGAGCCCCCAGAACCAACTAGAGAGTGACAAGGACTCATTCTCAGTGTGCATTTCCGCTGCTATGCGATGCAATTTTTGGATAGCCAAATGAACTGTGGGGACAGAATCAGGAATGTAAACACAGCAGGAGCTGCCGATCACTCGACATGCTCTTCCTCGATCAGCCAAGGATGACGTCAAGAACCATCCGGTTCTGGAGCGAAACGAGTCTCGTGGCCTGAAGCTCTACAGTAATACTGGTCATTATATCAGTGGTGATATTAATGACATTTTCCACTATCCTAGATAATCGTCTTATTTCTCTACTATTGAAGATCGGCCCCCAGAAAGGGACCAGACCTTTTGTAAAGTCTGTAAACTGTTGCAGGGACGTATCTGTCTGGTCAACCTCAGTCATGTCAAGCTGTCTGCGCTGTCTATTGGGAACTGATTTTGCACTACGAAGCTGGTGAGTTTTATGATAGTCAGATGGTGCTATGTAGACAGGGGGTACAAGAATGAGAGGTAGCACTGCCCCGCCCATCCACGTGGTAACCAAGTATAAGAATTTTCTCCACAGACAAAATACACGTTCGGTGGTGTCAACAGTGGGGGGGCTGCTGAAAATCTTCATTCTATAAGTATAATTACAGATGCTATTTCCAACCTGTACGTGTCCCATGCCCTGTACACAGAAATCGGAGGAAGTGTTTAAAATAGGGACTGGCATAGTGCGTTCGCTAGTAACATTTCTGGCCACGAAATACTGAGAATGGTTAAAATTAGCAAAATCATACAGTTCGTCTTGCAACCAGGTACTATTTTCATTAGCAGTATACAAATTAATACAGGCATCTGGATCCGGTGATCCTTTCCCCCCATTTCCAGCTGGGTCGAATCCCTGGTGTGTTTCAATGTATGATAAAATCATGTCGTAGTCCTTCTCTGTATAATGTTTGGGATTTTCCACGTAATGATTATACATTGCGGAGAACATTTGAAACCATGCTTCACAGCTACCCAAGTAGGACAAAGGCAGGTAAAGAAATAAGTCATGTTTATGCATAACTGATGGCAATAGTCCACAAACCCAGCAATCGGTCAGGATGGTACTACTGTGGGTTTGGTGGAGCATTTCCACAAATACATTTTTGGCATAAGTCTGGCGATGCCTTTCTTTATGAGGTGCCAGGGTGAACATCAGGTGTTCAGGCGGGGCAAGGGTAGAGGGTATCATGGCTTGCATGGGGTACTTGTATTCTAAATATATAAAAAACAACCATAAAAATGGCTAATATGACAGCTATTACTAACACAAAAGCTATCTTTGCACGTATGGTCCAAGTAGAAAACATTGGTTCATAAAATGGCAAATATCTTGGTGCAATGGGACGTTCTTCCTCAAGTACAACGCGACCAAAAGGGTACATTCCTAACTAAAAGTCCAAAGCTAACTTGGGCACAGCAGTCCGTCCTGCCTGAGGGTTCTTCTCCCTGTGTCCGTCAGAGGCTCACAGGCAGACTCCTATTGTTCATAAAAAAACACCAAATGTCCTTTCCAAAGGAATCTGATGTACAACCTGGCCGTTTATAGATCAGTCTTTATTTCTGAACAGAGCACAACTGCAGAGTTCCAGCTCTCAACGAGTTCAGTCCAGTGTCTCGCTCAGTGCCTCAGATTTGGAATCTAGCAAACCCTTTCTATTCAAGTCTTTCTCTATCTCCTATCAGTGGTGTCTGAGGCACCGTGGTGTTTTCTTGGCCGTAGGTTGTATCGTACATGACCCGGAACTTCTTGATCAGAGAACAGCAAAGAAGGTACTTGTCCTTCATCGGAACCTCTGCTCGTTGAGATAGCAATAACAGGATTAAGGGCAATTTCGGATTCAACTGGGGCCGGTTCGCCCGATCCTCTCACTCCCTCCTCTTGCCTTTGATCTGTTTCGCAGGCCTTTCAGCGCCATCCACGCCACCAGCCAGCCACACTTGGGGGACCCAGGACCCTGTTTGCCTGCCCGCGCTGACCGCCGCCGCTGCTGGTTTAAACTACATGACCCAGCTGCCCCAGGCTGCAGGTGCGAGCGTGATGTCATCCACGCGCCCGGAGGCGCCTTAACAGGAGGGAGCGCCGTGAGCTCCTGGGGGCCGCAGTTCTTACCAGCGCGCCGTGAGGGAAACGGCATTTCAGCGCCATCCACGCCACCATCCAGCCACACTTGGGGGACCCAGGACCCTGTTTGCCTGCCCGCCGCCGCCGCTGCTGGGTTAAACTACATGACCCAGCTGCCCCAGGCTGCAGGCGCGAGCGTGACGTCATCCACGCGCACGGAGGCGCCTTAACAGGAGGGAGCGACGTGAGCTCCTGGGGGCCACAGTTCTTACCAGCGCGCTGTGAGGGAAACGGCATTTCAGCGCCATCCACGCCACCAGCCAGCCACACTTTGGGGACCCAGGACCCTGTTTGCCTGCCCGCGCTGACCGCCGCCGCTGGTGGGTTAAACTACATGACCCAGCTGCCCCAGGCTGCAGGCGCGAGCGTGACGTCATCCACGCGCCCAGAGGCGCCTTAACAGGAGGGAGCGCCGTGAGCTCCTGGGGGGCGCAGTTGTTCTTACCAGCGCGCCGTGAGGGAAACTGCTTTTTAGCGCCATCCACGCCACCAGCCAGCCACACTTGGGGGACCCAGGACCCTGTTTGTCTGCCCGCGCTGACCGCCGCCGCCGCCGCCGCTGCTGGGTTAAACTACATGACCCAGCTGCCCCAGGCTGCAGGCGCGAGCGTGACGTCATCCACGCGCCCAGAGGCGCCTTAACAGGAGGGAACGCCTCTCGCCCCGCGAGTCGCGCGCGGGAGCTGCTGGGAGAAGCCCGGGACAAGGGCGGGGCCATCTGCGCCCATCAGAGGGGAGAGGAGGCGGGGCTGGGCCAATTCCCTAAGAAGTCATAATGGGCAAGCGTAAACAGATGAGCAATGAGAGCCTAGGGGGAAAAGACGCCAAAGTTCCACGTAAGTCTGAGTCCATTATCTCTTACTTAACGTCCGCAGTGGGGGCCATTAATCAAGAAATTGCAAACGCTGAGAAAGAGTTGAGGCTCAAAGTTGGTTACAGAAGAGACTTTGCCTGATCTGGATCTGAATAATACCATCATACCAGTGCCCAATCCAGTGCCCATAGAGGTTTTGATACATCATCCACCCACTGACACGAACAACGAGCCCTTGCACAATTTGTCCTCCATTCCTCAGTCACTGTTAGAAGAGGTTCCAGGCCCTAGCAGACCACAGTCTTTGGACAGTCGAAACAGTACCAAGAAATGCGCGCGAAAGGCCAAACACCCCACGAAAGACCCAGTCCAGGACATTGTAAATAACCTGGGGGTTAAGATGGAAGAGTTGTTCAACGCACGTATTGAACCTCTGTTGGTGGGCATTGCCAAAGACATTGTTGACTCATTAAATACATGCGTGGCAGGCCTACTCAAAAGGTGCGAGACTATTGATGTGTTTATAAAGGACTACCGCACCCAAAATCAACATTCTGTTCCACTACATAACACTGCTGATAATTGTGGTTGCAGGAATATGGAAATAGCGGAGTCCGATGCCCCCCCCTAACTTACCTCGAATCATTGTGCCCCAGACCCAACCCCCATCAGCTGCTGTCTTGGGGTCACCTGAAAACAACATGGGGAAGGTTATTTCTCACAGCAGCCTGTTGCTAATATTAAGACTACCAATAAGAATCTTACTGTACAGGCAAATACGAGGAATATTTCCCCCCTACCTAGTAAGGTTAAATTGTATCTTCCCCCTCAGGCTGTCCCTTTTGTAGCAGTGTTGACAGGGGTTCCTCCTTTAGAACCTAATTGTAGCGAGTCCACTGCAGATCTATTAGACACAACCAGGAAATGGTGTAAGCAGTATTCAAGTGGGGATGTTGTTATTTCACCCTTTATCAATATGGTCAGAAGGGTCGGCTGGTTAGGACAGCAACCTAAAACTGTCGGGGGACTGTGTTGTTGTAAACTTCAGCAAGAAGGATTTAGCGGATAGATTGTTCTGGGATGGGTCTGAGCTTAGAAACAGCGGCATAAGACCCATACCCTTGGGTTATTTTTACCCCCCCACGAAACATCAATCAGGTAATTTCTGTTCCCCTAGCCCGAAGGGCCCCAGAAAGGAAAGTACACCCTACCTGGGGGTGTGGTGATCTCGGCTGGTTCTCTCCGCTGGATTCCACCACCTTTTCATCCTCCCCCTTCACAACATGGTGCCCGACAGGGGCAGGGTCTAGCGAACCCACAGAGTGGGGGTTTAAATTTGTCTAATCGTTTTTCCCCGCTGAGTTCTTTGGAGGAGATCGATTGACTAAACAATTTAAATGGTATACAAGAGGTGACTGACCCTAACCCACCCAGAGACAATGTATGTAGAATCCTCAGCTGGAACATTGCCGGTATTAGATCCAAACTGCAAGATGAAAACTGGTTGGCCCTAGTTAAAGCATATGATATTCTAGCATTCCAAGAAACCTGGGATAAAACACATGGTTTTATTTTGGATGGCTATGTCCTTTTTAGCATCCCGGCTATTCCAGGATTGATAGGTAGACCAAAGGGAGGTTTGGCTCCTTTAGTATCACTGAATATGAATGGAGTGTTCAAACAGCTGGACTCTGGTTCCCATAACTGACTAATCATTGAACTGTCAGTCATCAATCTCCCTACTGTGTTATACATTAATTTTTATAATTCCCCCGATAGTGCGGGTCTGAATCAACACCTCGTGTCACTAGAGGATTTTTTTGACAATTATAGATGTAAACAGAACATATTTGAGATTTTCCTCATGGGCGACTTTAACATCCATCCATGCAGCTTAGACTGTATTTTGGAAGATAGCGAGGGGCCTCCAAATTCGCCAACTACACACTTCCAACACACTAAGCAAGGTGAAACTCTGGAAAACCTCCTGGCCTCCCTGAATTTATATGTATCAGGATGTGGTGTTGATGGACCAAGACCAATTACATTTAAGGGTGGTCTTACTGGAACAGTTATTGACTATATTTTTTGTCATCGTTAGTTTTGTCTGAAGTATTACATTATAGAGTAATAGACTCTGTTTTTAGTGATCACAACCCTGTAACTCTAGAGATGGCTACAGGTAGGACTCTGAGTTTTAAAGTGAACCATGTTCAAACCGTTACGGACCTGTCACCTAAAGATCAGGGAAGAAGACTAAAATGGGCTAACTTGATCCCGGAAAATTTCTTATATAACGTTCTGAGCAAGGTTGAACAGGAGGTGGGAATATGTATGGACAACTTAGCACCCAATACCAAGATCGTTGAAGCTTTTTATGTAATATGCCAACAAGTTAATAATGATCTGAGGGTAAAAAATAATAATGGCAGCCAAAAAGGTAAAAGAGGGTTCGACCATAACTGTTCAAAAGCACACTCTGTCCTTCACAAAGCTCTGAAAGAAGTGCCTAGAGATAGAGCACAAATAGCAACATTACGGAAATTATACAAACAAACTATTCACGCCCGTAAATGCCAGATTAAAAGTGAAGCTTGGACTGAATTGTTATCAGAAGAGGCCTTGCGAGATAGTGCTAAGTTCTGGGGGATTATTAATCAGCCCTTTTTTTTGGGGTGGAAAACCATATTTTGGAATGCTCGATCCCAGATGAGTTATGGCTCGCCCACTTTGGCAGCATCTTTTCCCAGCCGAGTACTGAGCCCCCTCAAGTGACCCTTGTGTCGTGCCAACTAGGGCCTATTATGGCCTTTGAGGAGGCAGACGTTAAAAAAGCCATTAATGAAACACAAATCAACAAGGCTCCGGGTCCAGACGGGGTCCCAGCTGACCTGTATAAGAGTGCCCCGAAATTCTGGGCCAAGATCCTCACAAATGTCTTCAATGCCTCTAGAGAAAATAACCACCCGCAGTCTTGGGCTAAGTCCATTATCATACCTATTTTTAAAAAGGGACAACGTGGAGATCCGGCCTGTTACAGGCCCATCTCCCTAATTGACTCTGCCGTTAAAATCTTAGGCAGAGTCATATTAGGCAGACTCACAGACTGGCTTGAGGATAGTGGCATCATGTCTAACGCCCAGTACGGCTTTAGGGCCGGGAGAAGCACTGTGGACCAGTGCCTGAATCTCCAACTTTTAATCAGCAAATATACAATTGCTAAGGAGGGGTCCCTATACATGGCTTTTATGGACCTCTCCTCGGCTTTTGACCTAGTTAATAGGTCAAAGCTGTGGAAGGTCCTTCTAGAACTAGGCATCGATCCTCCCTTAGTTGGTTTTTTAGCTGACCTTCACCGTGGTCACCTAGCCTCAGTTAGAGTTACCCAAGCGGGGAGGTGCACAAGTCACTTTGTCGGAAAGGGGGGGTCAGGCAAGGATGTATCCTGGCCCCCCTTCTCTTTACACTATATATAAACGCTTTGGAGCCAGCACTAGCAGAGGCCACTGTGGACGTACCGCGTGTAGGAGTAACCAATATTCCGGTTCTCCTATACGCGAACGACGCGGTCCTCTTAGCCCGATCGGGGGTTGCCTTGAATAGACTACTTGTCTCTTTTGGTGACTTTGTCATCATTAGATCTGAAAATCAACACTGCTAAATCCCAGGTAATGGTGGTGGGAGCCTGTAGTAGACAAAGGAGATGCAGATCCTTCTTCTGTGAGGGGGAAGAAGTAAGGAGGGTCCCAATTTCTCTTATTTGGGTGTCATCTTTGATGAGAAAGGAACCTGGGGCCCCCAATTAAAGTCTAAAAGCAATGCAGTCGCCAGGTCTTCTGGGGCTTTGCTGGGATTCGCCAAACGACTGGGAGCCAGACCAATGGAGGATATACTTAAAGTTTACAAAGCCAGATGTCTGGCGATAGCCACGTACGGTTCTGCTATCGGGGGGTATATAAATCAAGATAACACCTAAAAGGTGAAGAATACATTTTTAAGATCTCTCCTCTCCGTTCCACAGTCCACCCCCACCTTTTCAACCCACTCAGAGCTAGGGCTGGGTTTTGTCACTGATTTACTGAAATCCGGCTTATCCAGGAAATCTCCCTTAATCACATGATTCTCAAGGATTGCCTTGCTTTGGACAAAGCTCATAAGATCCCATGGTTGGCCTATATCAAGGTTATGCTCACGAAATTAGGCAGACCAGAGCTTTTTCACTCCCCAGGATGTATCAAAAGAGAAGACGTGAGGGAGATTAAAATTGCTCTGTTAAATTTACTTACTGTTGAGCGGGAGGCAACGGAGATGGACAAACCTCTTGTGAGAAGAAACTATGCACTTTTAACTGCCCCTGGTCTCGAACCTTATCTTATTTTGGTAACGAGACCGTTTCATCGGTTTCTCCTAACAAGATTACGTTTTAACTTAATACATTTTATGCTTGGCTCCTTCCCTACATGGACCAATCCAGATAAGGCTAAACCCTGTGACTGTGACAATTTTTCAACACAGGACACACTACATTTTATGATGTTTTGTGACCACTACGCAGAAATTAGGAAAAAATACCCCCTGCCAATTTTGAGGGAGGCGGGTTTCACCCAGGTGAGGCCCGCACTATTGTTCTTGCAACTCCTATCTAGCGCACGAGTCACTTTTCATGTAGCAAGTTACTTGGTAGCGTGTGTTCGTGTTAATAATAGTCGCCGTAGGTCTCAGGGCATTCTCCCCTAGCATATGAATTAATTGTTTGTTTTTAAATGTAACGCTGAGAAACATTTTAATTGTGTTTTAATTAAATGTTATTTATATAAATGTCATATCTGTTCCCACTTGACCGCTACTGTTTATTCCCTGTGATGTATTTGTATTCATGTCTTTTTTTGATTTTTATTAATCAAATAAAAGTATTTTGACTGACTGACTGACTGTTTCGCAGACGTCGGAAAAGGGAACAAATGCAGTGGCTTTCTCAGTTTCCTGGGTCAAAATTCCACCAGCTTGCAGCTGATCATAGGGAAGCGGAAGTGGCAGCCTCTTTAGGTTGGAGGCATGGATCCAGTGCTTCCTCCCATCCACCTTCACCGCCGTCCGCGTCGCGAGCAGGATTTGGTGTGGCTCCGACCACCTCTGGGCCAAGCTGCTATCCCGCTCGTACTTCTTGACCAATACCCACTGGCCAGGCTCCAATCGGTGTCCGGGGCCCTCTGGCGGAGGCTGCAGTACAGATGCTACCTGCTGATGAATAGAACGAAGGTCTTTAGTTAAAGTGTACAGGTAATCGATCAACATAGGGTATTCGACATCAGAGAAAGATCGTGGCCTGGGTACCCCCCCATATGTTAGCTGGCCGCCCAAAGATAATCTCATAGGGAGAGAGACCAGAACGGGAATGAGGGGTGACTCTTAATGACATGAGAGCTAAAGGTAGGCTGTCAGGCCACTTTAAACCAGTACTTTCTTGGATTTTTGCCATCTTTAACTTTAGAATCCCATTATATTTCTCCACCAGCCCTGCTGACTGGGGGTGTCGGGCTGCATGGGATTTCTGTCGTATCTGTAGGCCATTGCAGATGTGCTTAACAAGGGCCCCGTGGAAGTGCCCCCCATTGTCCGACCAATTCAAACGGGGCAAACCAAATCTTGGTATAAACTCTTTGATAAGAGCTTTTGCTGTAGCTAGGGCAGTGCCCTCCTTAGTTGGATAGGCCTCAACCCATTTACTGAAAGGCACAAACCACTACCAGAACGTATTTCAAGTTGTTGACGCGCTCCATGTGGATATAATCCATCTGGAGCACCTCAAATGGTAAGGTCGGGGGTGCGAAACTTCCACTCAAAACATTTTCTGCTTTCCCCGGATTGTGTTGCAGACAGATCATACAGTTTTGGACTAAATGGACAGCCGTCCTTTGTATGGTTGGGTTATTCCATACTGGGTCTAACAAGGCACAGATTCCTTTCGCTCCTACATGGGCTGGACCATGGGCCATAGTTACAATGGCCTGCACCAGGGCATTGGGCAGCAGCCATCTTTGCTTCTCCGTTAAATCAACCCAACAGTTATTCTCATCTAGTCTCCCTACTTCCTTTTCCCATCGCTCCAACTCAGCTGGGGTGGCTTCCTTCTGTAATTCTTTCACACTTTCTATGGTATTATCGAACAAGTCACTCCTCCACCCATCTTGCAGAAGACGTTACAAACATAGTGGACATCGTGGACTGAGCTGTCTGCTTAGCAATCTGACTGCAAAAGCGTTCCCTTCACCCACTTCGTCCACCACTGCCTTATGTGCACTACATTTTATTATAGCTAACTTTTTAGGCAAGGTTAGAGCGTCTAGCAATCGTAGCACCAGTGGGCCATTCTGTATTTTCTTACCATGAGAAGTGAGGCAACCCGCTCCCTCCACAGCCGCCCAAAACTATGGGCTACACCAAAGGCGTATTGGCTGTCTGTGTAAATATTGACCTCTAGTCCTTCACACAATTCACAGGCTCGTAATAATGCCACCAGTTCCGCAGCTTGAGCTGATCGATAGGGAACTCGAGAAGTCTCAACTACCGTCCTCAGTGTGGTGATTGCATATGCAGCTGTTGTTGTACCATCTGCTAACTTGAAGCAGGACCCATCTACATATTACTCCCCCTGAGGGTCAGGTAAAGGAATGTCTGTGAGGTCAATCCTACCCTTCGTCTCTTCTTCAGTACGAAATATGCAATCATGTACATCATTTGTATTTTCAGTCGAAGGTAGTGGTAGCAATGTGGCAGGGTTTAATGTGGCACATCGGGTAATCGTAATGTGAGGAGCAAATAGTGTCAATTCATAACCAGTGAGGCTTGCACTTGTGAGATGCTGTGTCTTAGTTCTATTTAGCAATACATCCACAGCATGCGGCACAATCACCGTTAAACTAGAATTTAGAACGAGTCCTTCCGATTGTCAGATGGCCATCGCGACAGCTGCTGTGGCCCTCAGACAGCTAGGAAGTGCTCTGGCCACATTATCCAATGTGGCTGACAAATAAGCGCACGGTCTCTGCTTACCACCAAATTCCTGTGTTAACACTGAAAGCGAGCAACCGTCTACCTCGTGCACATATAGTACAAAAGGTTTACGGTAATCGGGAGTACCCAAGACGGGTGCAGAACAAAGAGCAGATTTCAGAGAGTCAAAAGAATGCTGACATTAGTCAGTCCAGGTAAGAGGTTCATGCACATCTTTAGTGGTTAAATGCAACAAAGGTTTAACAAGAAGAGAAAAATTAGGTATCCGTTGGCGACAGTAGGAGGTGATGCCAAGAAAAGCACGAACTTCACGCTGGGTGCAAGGGACAGACATGTTAGAGATAGTAGTAATACGTTCAGGAGTCAAACGCCTACCCTCCTTCGACAGTAGATGACCTAAGTAGGTCACCTCCTGTCGACAGTATTGAAACTTGGACAAGGACACCTTATTACCCTTTGCTGCCAAATGGTGTAACAATTCAACCGTGGCATCCTTACAGCCTTCCTCAGTGTCGGACGCTATTAACAAGTCGTCCACGTACTGCAAGAGCACGATACCTTCCGGCAGTGCTAGGTCATCCAGTAGGGCCTTAAGGGCCTGGCTATAGATGTTCGGACTTTCAATATAGCCTTGAGGAGCACGACAGAATCTAAAGCTTCGTCCAGATAACGGGAATCTGAAGATCTCCCTGATATCAGGATGGATAGGGATACTGAAGAAGGCATTCTTCAGATCGATTACCGAAAAATATTGGGCGGTTGGTGGGATCATAGTGAGTATAGTGGTGATGTCTGTCACCACCGGGTACTGTGGTACTACAATTTTGTTGACCTCCCGTAAATCAATCACAAAACGATATGCCGCACCATTCCCCTGGGGTCCTGACTCGGGTGACTTCTTCAAGATCGGGAGAATCGGACTGTTACAAACGTTTGCAGCTGTTTCTTCCACCACCCCTTTATCAATTAAGTCCTGTATGATCGCGAGCAAAGCTCTTTCACCAGCCGGGGAAATCTTATATTGGGGTACACGGGGCAATTTCGCACCTGTTTTTAACGTGATATGAACGGGTGGGATGTCCAATTTACCAACATCCGCATCCCCGGTGGCCCATAATGTTTCAGGGACGGAATCAAATTCAGGCGGGAGGGGTTCATTCTTAGCAAAACACTGTCTCATACTGTCAGCATAGGGTTGTATTGTTAAATAAACACCATCCGGGGAACAATAGATTTTTGCATTTAACTTCTTCAACATATCCAAACCCAATAAATTTTCACCGCAATGCGAGGTTAGCAGAAAAGGTTCATCAATAGTAGCAGGACCGATCGTGAAGGGGAGAGGTTTAGAGATGGGGCTTACCACTGGGACTCCTGAAAATCCCACAGATATATTATTTTGCCCAGACAGAGCTGCCCCTGGAACCAATGATCGAGCAACTGAACTATTCATTGCTCCTGTGTCAATTAGAAAATTCTCAGAAGTCCCCATCAATTCCCCCTTCACATAGGGTCCTTGCTGGTTGACTGGGATCGACACCTGGCCCCTACTCTGTCCCCGGCTGTCCTATGGGTGATCGTAAGTGTAAATAACAAGGACCCCCTGGGTAATGCTATAGTAGACTCCTAGGGCAGGGTAAACAACCTGTGTGCAAAAATTCCTAGGCAGTCAAAGGAATTTTTGCACACAGGCTATGGGTGATCGTACCCATCTTGCTCACAAAATGCGTAATCCTCATTATAGTATTGTCTACCCTGAGGATTGTCAAAATGATTCCGTTCAGACTTGCCTTGAGCCACTTGCTCTGTGTGCATATCACTCCGGTCCGGGCCACTCAGTCCACGGCCTCGGCCCCGAATCGCTCCATTCTGGGCGAGGAGTAACGGACACTGAGCTTTCCAGTGTCCTTCCTGTTTACAATAGGCACACTGATTTTACCCTAACGGCTGGCTCGCGCCTGCGCCTCTGCCGGCGTTTCGGCCTGTCCCCTCCCCTCTGGATACAGTCCCTCGGGCTCCTCTTCCTCCCCCTTGTCGTCGAACGACTTGCTGTAACAATACTTGTGTCTTAAGATCCTTGGCCTTCTTTTCCACTTTATCCTTGCTCTCGCTTTCCCTATGCTCCTAATATTGGGCCATGCTCAGTATCACGGAGGGAGTGGAGGTAGTCCAGGTACTTTCAGCAGCCTGCAACCTCGCAGAGATTTCGGGAGTCAAATTGGTCACAAATCTATTTACAAACAACCGCACCCCACCTTCCGTTGATAGATCCTGGCTGCTAAAGTCAATGAAAACTCCCTCAAACCGAGTAAAGAAGTCCGAGACACTTTCGTCTTTCTTCTGTCTACAGGCTGTCAATTTGTCCCAGTCAGCCTTACTGGGTGGAATTAGAGTATGCATGTAAGCTATTATTTTTGCTGGCAAAGTGATAATTTCGTTTCTGGGCTTGTCTCCGGGTTTGCGGTCTCGATCACAGTCTTTTAATTCGGTCCAAGTCCCCCCTAATACTGCAGTGTGATCGGTATCATGCACCTGTCGCCATATGTCGACTGGTACCAGCAACTCGAAAAATAATTCTATATCTGCTAACGTCATTACAGCCGAGGCTGCAGCTTTCAGTCAACTCTTTGTAATATGCAGTAGGGTTCTTGCGTGGATTAGGCAATTGTGATTTCAAAGCAAGAACCTCACTTCGTTTCCACGGAGTGTACACCCATTGCTCCTAAAAACGAGCGTCTACTCGAGCTCTTATGACTTGATCAGTATTGTCACGTACCTCGGGGACCTCGAGGTGAAAAATAGGGTGTACCTCTCTCATGAGCTGCTGAGATGTCCAATTGGGTTTTTTTGCGAACATCCTGCCTCGATATTTCACTAAGGTGTCTACATTCTTATATACCTCTACTGGGTCCATGTTAAACCTATGCGTCCAGTCTCGGATGTTATATAGTATTTGGGGTACCATCCCATCCTGGAAGCATAGTTCCCAAGCTTCAATAAGATAGCAAGACATTTGGTAGAGCGCATGCTGCTGCATAACTGGTTCAAGATCTTTTATGGTACTCCACAAATCAGCTACCGTGTATATATTGTTTCGCATCCATTTAGCTGCGTGATCCACTACGGCTTCTTTCTCACCATATCCTACGGAGCCTCTTGTGAATAACCGTCTACCTTTTATACTACCATGCTCCCCTAATGGCGTGCGCTCCCCATCTCCGGGGGTCGTACCAGCTGATTGAGAGGTCCAAATGGGACTCGGGCTGCAAGGACTGATCGGGAAGTTGTCGGGAGCCGTCGTGCGTCAGGTGGAAGGGCAGCTGTGTCTCCTAATGAGGTAGGAGTGGCACCGTGAGTGCCTAAGGGAACGAGAGACACGTCTCCCTCCGGGGCGGAGGCTAGAGGAGCGGTGGCTGATTGGAGAGGCAAAGCGGGATACACGCGATGTGGCGCGTACGGGGGTGGGGGCCGTACACTTAACAAATTCTCTATCTCATCTTCTGCTTCATTTCGAGTCACATAACTTTTATCAACCTGTAACCTAAACTGTCTGTCTGCATACTCAGTATTTTGTTCAGTCTTCTGTTTATCATGAGCAACGGCTTTCTGAGTTACGGTCTGCCCTTGCTGTATTTTCATTAATTTCTCGGCTCGTATGCGTCTCAGTTTTGCCTCTTTCTGCCATTTGTTAAGTGTATCAAACATGGACTGCCTGCTCCTTTTAGCGAACAGACTTTCCTGCAGATACTGGATCTTTTTCTCATCAAAAGATCCCGTCTTTGGCCACTGGAGTTCTACATTGTCCTTAGTATATTTATTCCACAATGTATTAAATAAGAGGGGTCCAATACTATGCTTACAGTACATATCATGGCTAGGAGTTCCCTCCGGAGGAGCTGGCTGGCTTTCATCCAGCCTGGTACCTCCTCAGCCAAAACAGCCGCAACATAGCTTACTGAAGCACGGCATTGCTCCTTTTCTAAACTGCTAGCTGAAAAGAAAAGGTATTAGAATACAGGGCTTTTATTTACAATACTCTCATACACATGGCCATGTTCTGCATTCAAATTCACCCTTACAATCTTGCACTAATAAAGTGATTACAGTTTCATATTGACATAAAACAATACGACAAACACGGTTTTCAAACAGAAGGTGGAGCCCGTCGACTCCCACCTGTGGAGAACTCTTTTCCAAAATCTCAATAAGACCCAAAGAAAGCAAACAGTCTTGTCCTTAGTCTGCCTAGAGCTAGCCACACAGGTTCCTTTTAAACCACAGACCGACCTACGAACCATCCGACAGCATTCATGGTTCACCTCCCGAACTATTCCGGCTAAGCCCGCTTTTTCAAGCGCCGCTCCAGATATGTCCGAGTGCTACCCAATCTCAGCCGCCGGCGTTTCCGAGAGCAGTCCGGCCGGGTGTGAACCTTTCCACAGGTTACACCAAGGAGTCTGGTCTTAATCTCTAGTGTAGGAAGGTAGATCCCTGACTATGGTTGCCCCCAACTTTTTGCCTGGTGTTTTGCTGGTTTTCTGACTTAGTTGACCTGGGGCCCTGCTATTCAGGACCCCAGGCCTACTGCTCTCTCTGTAAAATGGATTCCATGTACCTTAGGTACATATCTAATTGGATACTGAGTCACCTTATCAGTCCCTGTACAGTGTACCTTAGGTACCCAGGGCATAGGTGTACCCAGGGCCTACCAGGGACTGCAGCATGTATTATGCCACCCCTGGCTGGCCATCCAAATCTGACACAACTGGCTGCTTGACAGCTGGGGCAAGGTGGTGTAACCACCCTTTGCTTTAGATATAGTATACCTATATCTAACCCTAAAATGGACACACAGATCTCCTATCAGTCACTCCTATGGCAGGCCTTAACAATCCTGAAGGCAGAGTGCTTGGAATCGTGTGAGATAGTGCTCTGGCATGAGCTGAGCCTGTCTGCGGCTTTCGGGATCTATCCCTTAGCCGTTTCCATGATATCGCATACCATATACTCTTAAGTGCATTATAATCCTCGCGGTTATATGCCAACTCTGGTATGGCTTTATCAAAACATGTCGAGTAAGGTGTCATACGAATTGGAATACTAACCCCTCGCCAATTCTGGCGACGGGGTTAACATTCCACCCTTCTAGAGGGACACGACATGTATGTAACCTGTAACCCCGGTTAAAGTCAGACAGAGCCTTAGCATCCACAAAATGGATGCTGCCACCGAGACACAAGTCTGCCCTCCTGCTGCTGGGAGTCCTCCCAGAGCAGGAGGCAAGGACAAAGGGTTTCCTGCCAGGGGCGGTGCCAGGACCGTCCCAGACAGGGTTTTGTGTATTCCAGGTAGGCAGGGCTACAGAGGAAGGTGACTGCAAGTGGCACCCCGGTGCTCACTGTGCATAGGCCGGCTGAAACCAGTTCCAGGGGCACTCCAGCCCCTGGCCTGGGGAAAGCCCGCCAAAGGAGAGGGGTGTAACCACCCCCCTCCTGGTCCCACCCATAGGGCAGGACTTAGTCGCGTGCCAGCCCCCTTTTCCCAGATAAAGGTAGGAGCAGGCCCCCTTCCAAATTAGATCATCTTTGGAATCAAGACACGACTTTCTACGAAAGGACATCAAGATTTCTTCTTCAAGATTCTCCCTTGTGGCTAAGGAGTAGTCACCCTGCATCCGCAGGCACCATCTTAAGAACACTGCGGTCTGCTGCAAGTCCTTCCTCCGGAATCCGACTGCCCAGCTCGACGAGAACCGGCTTCCCTGGCACCTCTGACCTCTACCCACCTCTACAGCCAAGCTGAGAACCGTGGGTGCGACGAGACCTCGAGGGACCGGCCATCTTCAAGACTGCACGACTTCTTTCCAGCACGACCGCCGAGGGATCCTCTGGTGAGTGCTTTGGGGACCGAGAAGCCCCGACCCTGAGCAGCTCCAGCACCGAAGTCCAGCCTCCCAGCATCTCCACGATCTGCGTGGGGCCCTTCTGCTTTTTGCTGCTCACCGCGTTGTTTGGCTACTAGCCCGCTGGCTTGTGGCCTTCCTGACGACGCCCGACGACATCACTGCTGCTGGTCTGGTTGCTCCAGACTGGCCCTTGCTCCCTTCCAAGAGAGGAGCACCCCGGACCCTCCTGGTCCACTCAAGACGCCATTTTGAGTCCACCGCGTGGGCTTGAATTTGCCAAGACTTGTTGCCCCAATCCTGGGTCCAGCGACGTCGAGAGCATCATCCATCGTGGGACAGCTCGTACCTCCATCCTGGTCGCCGACAACGCCTCCTGGTCCGTGAGACTACAGAGCCCAGCAGCGCCCACTCACCTGACTGCGGTGACTTCGCCCGGTGCCATCCTGGTGCCCACTTAATCACTGGCTAGTGATTCAAGAACTTGGTCCCCTCTGCTTTCAGGTTTTCTTCTTCCCTGATCCAGGCTTGGATCTCTTCAAACTTTTCTTCACTGGCCGCCTGCCAGCAACTTCTTCTTCAGGCTCCTGGTCCGTCAACGTGGGTTTCCGACGCAACTTGAACCCTATGCAGCCGCAGCCCCTGGGCTAGGTAAATCCAGCACTCCGGTGCCCCAGCATAGTCCAACACTCCAAGTGTTCGGATCCACTCCCGTTTTCGTCCCAGCTAGTCGGGTTCGCCCGAGAACAGTAACTTTGTGAATTCTAGCTTCCATAGACTTTTTCCCGCCTTACGCGTGAGAGTTCCCACTCTGCACGTGGCGTCCCTAGGCCTCCTGTTCCTAACCTGAGTGTTTAGTATTGTAGGCCTAGCGTTTCTAAAGCCTCTGAGAATTGTTACTTACCTGCTAGTAATTCGCATTCCACTTTTAGAGTATATGGTTTTCCGTGCCCCTCGGGCATTTGTATATACTGTGCTAACTTAAGTATTTTCGTAAGAGTTTTGTTGTGTGCCTAGCACCCTGTCCTCATAAAGAGTACAGGGCTGTTGTGATTCTAATAAATACACTGTTTATTTTCATAACACTTGTGTGGTGTCCTTTCACTGGGTGTTCAAGGGGTAATGTGATGGTAAAACAGCTGGCTTAACACGCCCTCTAGAGTCTTAGCCTTAGACTGCTCGTATCCATGCTACTAGGATAGCTGGTCTATAAGGTTGACTTACAACCAATCATCAATAAGGGTTGTTTGGACTGATATATAGTGATCACTAGAATAGTGAGCACTGCACATCAGGCCAACTTCTCACATCTAGTAATTCCCAAAATCCAAAACAGGAGCGTCTGCCCGTGCAGCCTCAATACTGCCCCGTCAGACCCCCTTTTCGAGTTCTCCGTGACTTGAAAGTCTCCAAATTCCAAATCCAAAGAATATCCAACATAAAACAAGACGATTCACTCACCTGGTGCACTCAGGTCCGATTGGGCGTTCTCTACTGCCAACTCCTATGGACCAACGTGGTCCGTACTCGGGTTACACCCGAAGGACTCCGGCGTGGGGTCACTAGCAGCGGAGCTCTCTCGATCGGGAGAGCGGAGCGGACCCCAATTCTTCGGTCGATCCTTCCCCCCCAATCAAGATCACCCTTTTCAATGTCCCGTTCCTTTCTGATTACAGAGGGATGACCCCAAAGCGGAGTCCCGGCGGAGTCGCCAACTGAAGTACCGAAAAATTATATCACAACCCAAATGGAGTCATACTTACAAATAACCCATATACCAATTACCAATAATCAGCCAGTTGGCAGTGTAGAAGGTCCAATCGTTTATTATGACAAACAAACTCTGCCAGAGGAGCTCCTTGCGACCTAACCCACAAGGTCCGCCAAGAAGACTGCTGCCCCATTATCAGCAAACCACATATATACAGTTGCATTTCGAAAACCGTTACCTAAGATGGAAAAATACAGGCTGGTACAGGTTGGTGCAAAGGAAAGACCATATATGGAACACAAAAACCTCCTTAGTATAGCTCAGCTCATTATAGCAAGGTCGAGAGGGTGGCTCCCTCTTGTTAACTCCGAGAGAGTCCGCACAGCGTTTCCTTGGAATGTGCTTACCCAACCTACCCCCCCCCCCCCTTTAACCTTGACAGGCCTATCGTGCAGAAGCAGCAGGTTGATACAGTTGTCAGGTTGCTACAGTCGTACTATTTCACAGGGGAATGTATTTCGGTTTAGACAAAGGGGAGGGTTTCGTTAATGTTAAGAGCGGGCTAGGCCACAATATGGCGCCGGTCGAGTCAAGCTGCGTTTGCGTATTAAAAGGAAAAATCAGAAAAGAAGTGTACATGAATCCCTAAACAGTTGTGTGCAGGCTTATTAGTGTTCAAGTCCCTATATCTGTATATTGGCTACACCACGCTAATTACTAACGGCAAGTACATGTTTTATTAGGCCTCAATCGAGTACTGGTTCCTCAGTCTCAGGCGCCGGGAATCTACCCAGAGGGATTTCAGATCATTCTCCCGTCTCCCTGTGGCTGGGGGCTCCTCCGACGGGTCCGCAAGCGGTCTGGCGGCTGAACGCTTGGTTCTTGCAGGACTCGGAATTGTTGGAGTCTCTCGGCCAGGACTCAATCACTACTTATCTACTAATGCGGGTTTGGTTCCCTCACCTGGAACGCAGTGGGAGGCGGGCAAGGCCGCTGTCCGGGGAGTGGTCAGGGGACTGGTGCACGCGAAGCGAGCGGCACAGACGGCCCAGCTCACACAGCTGGAATCCCGAGCGATACAGCTGGAAGCTGCTCAACTCTGTGGCGGGAGAGAGGATTCTTCCCGACAATTGGCAGCGGTTCGTGAAGAGATCCGCCAAATCTCACTGGAATCGGACAAAATGATCTGGCGCTCGTCGGTAGCCATTATTTATGGGTGGGGGATAAGAACGGCAAGCTCCTCCACAACCTTGTGTCGTATCCCAGGATCAACCGCATTATCCCTGAGGTCCGCTCAAACGGTGGAGTTCCCCAAGTGACCTTCACAGCCATAGCACAAACTTTTGCTATCTTCTATGCGCACCTCTACGTTGATCGACCATCGGGCGCCCTGCTGGCCGATCTGATGGACGTAAATGCCTTCTCTATCTCAGGAGACTGGGGACACTCTGGACCGCCCCTTCACCCTGGAAGAGGTCCAGGACGCCATCTCCCTCCTACACCCCGGTAAAACGCCTGGGCCCGACGGGTATTCTCAGGAATACAATGGGGCCTTCCGAGATATTCTGGCCCCTCACATGTTGGATCTTTTGCGCCATGTGGCAGAGACGGGCTCATTCCCACCTGAGTCGGATTTGGCCACGATAGTGGTTATTCCGAAGACGCAGCCGCCTTCCCTAGATTGTGCGGACTACCACCCGATCTCGCTGATCAACATGGAGATTAAGATCTTCGCCACCATCTTGGCTCAGAGACTCCAACCCCTCCTGCGGGACCTGGTTCACCCCGACCAATGCGGGTTCGTGCCGGCTAGAGGCACTCGCCACTGCATTCGTCGCCTCGCCCTGGCCCACCGGGAGCGGCTAACCCCGTATCTAGCCCTCCTTTTCATAGACTTCGAAAAGGCCTTTGACACTGTGAATTGGGGCTATTTGCAAGAGGTGCTGGACAGGATGGGTTTCGGTCCCTCATTTACCATCTCATCATGGGTCTCTACACCAACCCCCGAGCCCGTGTACTCATTAACTGAGAGCTCTGCGAGGCCTTCCTGATCCGAAGGGGCACGCGTCAGGGGTGCCCTCTCTCACCACTCCTATTCGCGCTGGCGATGGAGCCCCTGACGACGCTCATCCAACAAGACCCACTTATTCGAGGTTGGGAATGGGACTCGAGCCAAGTGGACAAGATCGCCCTCTACGCGGACGACGTGCTGCTCTACCTGGCGGATCCCGAAAGTTCTGGCCCCAGGTGCTTGAAAAACCTCTCGGATTTCAAAAGGGTCTCTGGACTTCGTCTTAACGCGGCGAAGTCCACTCTGGTCCCATGCATCACTCCAGAGGGTGCTACGACTGACAATCTGTTATCCCCCCTAGGAGGCACTCGGTCAAATATCTTGGTGCATGGGTAACTCTTCTACCAGAGCTTGAATGGGCCCTGAACGTCACACCCTGGGTTGTCAGGATGAAGGCTGTTCTTAAGAGGTGGCAGACCCTTCCCCTGAACCCCCAGGGCAGAAGTGCGCTCTTCAAAATGGTGGTCCTCCCCAGTTTCCTTTATATATTGCAGAACACCACGATCCACCTTCCGGGTAGTTGGTTTTGCGAGATTGACGGAGTCCTCACCCGGTTTCTCTGGGGAGGCGGGAGACCACGTATATCCCTGGCACACTGTCGCATTCCCTCCTTCGGGGGTATGGAGGTGACCAATCTCCACCTCTACTACCTAGCCACGAAACTTATCGTCTCCACGACTGGTACGCGGGCGGCCGGTCCGACCCTGCCTATCGTGTGGAGCTCACGACGTTAGACTTTACACAGGTCTAGGCACTTCTGTACGGTAGTCCAGTGCCAAAGGCGATGTCCCCGGTCACCAGGACGGTGTTTCTGGCCTGGCGCACGGCCCTACGACACGTGGGTTGGGACCGAAAACTCACTCGACAGACGCCACTCTGGTATGGGTCCTGGTTGCGGGAGGTCTCGTCCCTGCAGGGGTTCCGTAGATGGGACCTCATTGGAGTTTCAGTGCTCGGAGATGTCGGTGAGAGATCACATCTGTTCCTTTGCAGATCTGCAGCAGCGCCACGCTCTTCCCCACTCCCATAATTATTGATACTTGCAATTAAGACACGCCCTCTACACGCATGTCTCACCTCCTATCTCCCTTCCAGAATTCAGCCAGTTGGAAGCTTAAGTGATGATGGGAGACCTGGGCAGAGGGGGAGTGTCCCGCATATATCGGTCCCTGGTGAATAATGGTCCTGCTTCCCTAGATCGACTTTGGCTGGGCTGGGCCCCCTAGAAGAGGCAGACTGGAGGGATGCCCTCATGGCACCCAAAACCTTGACCACGTCCTCCAAGCTGCGCCTGATCCAATTGTACAACTTCCATGCGGCATACCTCACCCCGGCACGTCTATTCTATGCCCGGTTGTGACCCTCTTCAGCATGCCCGTGATGTGCCTCAGCCCCTGCCGATTTCTATCACATGGTGTGGTGGTGTCCGGTGCTGGCGCCGTTTTGGATGGGGGTGGAACGTGAGCTTACGCAGGCCTTGGGATGGGAGGTTCCACACGACCCAATGCGTATTCTACTGGGGGTCTTTGATGGCCTGGATGGATCTAGGATGGACAAACGTCTCTTGGGGACAGCAGTGGCGGTGGCCAAAAGTGACATAGCAGCGCATTGGTCACAGGCCAAGGCACCTACGGTGCAGAAATGGAGGAGGGGAGTGGACTGGTGCAGGATCCAGGAGGAGGCCCTATTCGAGGCTCGGGGATGTCCGGACTTATTTAACAAAGTGTGGGGTAAATGGTTTAACATGCTACCACCATGAAGATCTGTTGTCCTTTTAATCTGTCACACAGTAACGTGCGGGCTGCTGTGTTGGACTCTGACAGACTTGCCCTATCTTTGTCATCAATCAACTCTGTTATATTCCTTTTTAAGCCTATTGAACTGCAACTAATGAATTTTCTTTGTTCTTATAAAAATAATAATGTTGATTATCAAAAAAAAAAATAGGACAATTAAGTGCTGCCATCGTCCAGCTCCGGGCGACCCAGAGTTCCTCAGCCGACTCCCCACCCCCAAACATTTGGTGGTGCAGGCCTCTACATCCCAAGGCATGGTCCTTTCTGCTTCACTGGATAGGGAATCAAAAAAACTGGATTCATTTGGTAAGAAGATGCTTTCTTCCTCCATCCTGGCATTGCGGTCAGTGAATACCGCATGCTTATTGGGTCTTTTTTTGTCTCCCTTTGGGAGATCGTTGCACAAGTGCTGCCACAAGTCCCAGAGGAAGCCCGGGCTGTGCTCTTTCAAGCAGTTAAGGGCGATAGAGATGCAGCAAGATTCACTATAGGGTGTCCCCTTGATGTGACGAATTCGGTGGGCAGATCGATTTCTGAAACTTTAGAGGACCTAAGCCAGGACACAGATGAAGTTAGCCAATCTGTCTCCAAGGTCTCCAGTTCCCTACCTTGGAAGATCCTAGGGCTTTAAATACCTCCCCTGAGTGGTAATTATACTCTCCACAGGTCCTCCCACTTCAGAGGTCACATCCTAACTTGCGATGATATGGAAGGCAGCAGAAACTTTGGAATTTCCTGAGCCATCCGTGGAGGTGAATCTAACCTTCTCAATGAAAACCTGTACCCTGTGTCTCAGGTATGGGAACCCATGTATAGGAGGCTGCTCTGAATATAGTATACCACAAAGAGGTATAGTGTGCACAGAGTCCAGTGAGTTCCCAAAGGTATAGCAAAAGATAAAGTAGATAACACCTTGCTCTCAATTTAGTGGTAGCAGGGCTGGGCTGTAAGGCCTATCCAGAGGGTAGTGTGAATGCATTTGGTGTACATGCTCATACAAGTCAGGAACACACACTCAATTACTAAGTCCAGGCATCAGACTGCATCCGGATTTTTTTTGCGTAGCAGTACCCATGCACGTCGGTAGGCATCATCCGCGGCTCCACGTCAGTCGTCGGCGCCGTGATGACGTTGTCGGAGTACTTAGACGCCGCCTCCGCGTGCTGACGTCAGTTCTTCTTTTTTCCAGGCCAGCTAGCGCAGATCTGGAAAAAGTTGCACCCTAGTCACTTTTTGACTAACCTTTTGAGATCCTTTTTGATCCATTTTCGAAGTCCATTCGACTCCGACGGTGCCGGTAGGGATGCCCGGGTTCAAGCCCTGCGCCAACTGCAACCGACTGATGTCGGTTACCGACCCCCATCGCCGGTGCCTGCACTGTTTAGGTCTGGACCACGACGACAAGTCCTGCTCCGACTGTGGTAAATAAATAAATAATACCCTATTTTTGACTAGACTATCATAACAGATAGCTCAATAAATAAGAGTCAAGATTCGAGGTAGTAGGAGTTTTGCAGGTTTAATACAGCATAAGGACAGGAACAGGACAACCTGCATAGGAATAGGATGGCAGGGCCCAGCAGCTGCTGGGGCTGGGTCTGGGATGAGCGCGCTGACTTTTAATAACAATACATGAGCATATATACATAACGCAAACACATAGCATTACATTGCAGTAGGCGTAGCAGTGGGTGGAGCAGAAGGCGTGACGCGTAGCAGTCGCGAAAGATAAGGGCGAAAAGAGGTGTAACGGGGCGTATACATAGACATGTGATGCAAACGTAACAGAATATGTCATGAATGGGGCGGAAACCATGGAGGGGGCTACCTAAGGAGCCGGGACCTCTAACCTGATGGTGCGCGCAAACTGGCAATGACGTATCACTAGGAGAAGCTGGGGGCTATGAACTCTGTGCTAGGAGCAGAGACTGAAGTCTGGAGAGTCAGGGCGACATGTACCTAAACAGTATCTAGTATCTGATGTTTAGAGAACATGTTGATAGGAACTAGAAGTCAGGAGAGGAAAGGCTAACTTAATTCTAAGACTGGACCATGCATTATTCTACATGTAGTGCGTGATGAAGAATATTAAATGACCATTAAATGCAGTATTTCTCTAACGTGGAGACGTGAGGGCTAGACAATGACGGAAACTATTGATGCAGTTCAGTAGCTTAGGAATGCAGAGAAGGAGGACTGGACTGATAACTGGAATCATAACATATTCTTGGCAGACTCAGAGACTGAGCCAGGCTGGGCCGGGCACTGCGAGGCAGGAAGTAAGTGAAGGGTCGAGGATACAGGTGGGGGCTGTATCGCTCCTCAGCGAGGTTTCAGGAGACAGGAGCTGAATCTGGTGTCCAGGCCCTTTTGAGGCCTAGAAACGGGAACTTTATAATAGAATAACGTGCACACTGAGAAACGTGGCAACGTAGCTTTACATAGGCCTGATATACGTAGTATTCACGAGGACTGGAAACTGACATACTAGAGGTGGACACAACTGTAATTGCGTCATTAATCGAACATGGGGAACGCATATGCATATTTAATCATGCACACATAACATATGATGGATGATACGTAGGGACACAGAACATGGCAAAATTTACTTTTCCACATTCCCTCCTTGTCACTACGTTTCCATCAGGAAACATCAATATTCATGATACCATCTATCATTTCATACAGTATCATTTGCTCGTCTCGAATTATCCTGGAACGGGATTTAGAACGGGGCTTGGGACTAGGAATACAAGAGGTAGCACAAATGCCGCAAATCGCAGGGCCACATTGTATACAGAGGCAGCAGCTGAATATGATCGCCACTGCAATACCTAGAAAGGACAATATTTTCCATCCCCATGCGGAAATTATATTCCAGAACCAACCGGACCATGTCCAGGTGCCTGGATCTTGGTGTATCAGATGGGCAATTTTATGGAGTCTGGTTATAGCTGAATAAACAGACGGCGCGTTATTTGGAATAAAAATGCAGCAACTAGATCCGATGACTCTACAGGCCCCGCCCCTATCGGCCAGTATGACGTCAAGGACGAGACGATTCTGTAAAACGACAAATCTCATAGCAGATTGCTCTTCAGTTAAGTTACCTAGAGCAGAGGCAGTCTCATTTACTACAGCTTCGAGGGTTCTGGTTAACCTACGGATCAGTTTACTATTCTGGATAGGTCCTATAAAGAAGAAGAAACCTCTGTTGAAATCTGTATACTGTTCTAGAGCAGTTTCAGTATAATCGACAATTGGGGACTCCCTTCTATGTCTAACGTGTACTAGATGTGTGTTTCTATGATAATCAGATGGGGCTAGGAAAACTGGTGGCAGTAGGAAGGCAATGTAACAGGTTCCCTCCCAATCGAGGGGTAGACGAACATATGCGGTTTGACCACAAATAAAATAAGAATGACGTGAAGCTTTGAAGATAGATTTCCCACTGTCACTATACTTGACAATAGTAGTACAATCACTATGTCCTACGTGTATGGAACCCTTATTTCGGACACATAATTCGCCTTTGACTGGTAGTACTGAAATAGCAGGTAAGTCTGGAGTAGTATCAGACTGAACATTCAGGACCATAAAATTAGACGAATAATTACCTAAATTATACACTTCATTTTCTAGATCTAAACCTGTTCTGTGGGGGAGACCTTGCTTGTCTGGAAAACATGTACTGTTAAGAAAAGACATATCTGTTGAGGATGACGTTAACGTGGACCATGCTCCACACGAACCATTATGTGAAAATGGATAAGGAAAAAGTGGCAGAACTCCCTTCGGTGTCTGGAAAGGGGGGAGTCGACCACACACCCAACAATTAGTGGCATTGCTGGACTGGTGTGAGTAATGTAACATGCGGACAAATGAGTTATTTCGCATAGCGAGGCGGTAAGAGAGTTCATGAGGAGGCAGGTCACTAAACGTGTGCTCTACTGTAGCATTAGCAGACTTATTTACATGAAGAACTGGGAAATATAGGTAAAATGCATAACTGGTGCAGGAAATCATAAGGCTGGAAAACAATATGAAACATAGAAAAACGATACATCGGATTGAGTTTTGACTAACTCTCTCACTATGGGGGTCTATTTTATACATGTCAGAAACAGTCTAACCGTTTCACCTAGGGGAGGACTTAGACAATCAAACTGACTGACTTATTTTACTAGACCTTAATTTCTGTTTATACTCCTGCTGTGGAGTTTTCTCTAACAGGGGAGGGGTTGTAGCAATGTCTTTTGCGGGACAGTCCTTGAGAACAATGCCTTGGCAATCCTTCAAATCCTGGGAAATGTTCTTTAAGACGGGTTTCAGTCCATTAAAAAGTTTAACATGAGAAAGGTGTACCCAGCCTTTGCGTCCTTCCAACTTCACGGCTGTACGGGTGGTGAGGAGGACCTGTCGGGGCTCCTTCCAACGAGGCTCCAGCGGACTTGATCTGTCAAAGTTGCGGACCATCACCATGGATCCTGGAACGATTTCATGCGGTGCCACCTCGGTATTGTCTGGAAATGCGGCGGCAACCTGTGAACGACATGAGTTGAGGGCAGACATCAAGGAAGCTAGGTAATCTGTCAGCATATTACTTGAAACATCGGTAATACTTCGGGGTCTAGGAGTACCCCACATATTAGGGGGGCGGCCGAATACGACCTCATACGGGGACAGACCTGATCTGGAATGTGCGACCATGCGCATATAAAATAAAGCGACTGGTAGTGCTACTAGCCAGTCCACACCTTTTTCTTTACACACTTTTGCAATACGTATTTTCAGGGTCTGGTTATGTCTCTCTACGAGACCGGCTGCTTCAGGATGGCGTACACAATGAAACTTCCACTGGTACCCTAACAAAAGGGAAACATGCTTCATGAGTTCAGATGAGAATGGCTGGCCGTTATCAGAATATATGACTCTAGGGAGTCCATAACGAGGGAAGAACTCACGAACCAACTGCTTGGCAGTGGTCGCGGCTGTGTAATCTGGGACTGGATATGCTTCTGTCCACCTGGACAAAGCGCATACAACTACAAGGACATACTTGAAACCTCGACATCGCTCCATCTGAATATAATCCATCTGGAGGACTTCAAAAGGGTGGTCAGGGGGCTGGAATCCACCTTGTTCCACCGGGACACTTTTACCTGGATTAAACTGACAACATATCATACAGGTACGGACTTTCTGCTTGGCTGCAGCTCGTAAATGCTTGTTAAACCAAATGTTCTGGATACTGTCTAACATAGCTTTTTCTCCTAAATGTGCTGGACTATGTGCGGTATTAATAATGACTTGAACCATAGAGTCGGGGAGAAACCATGTGGCTCTACCCTTCGTTAACCATCCTTGATCTGTCTGGACCCCCCTCCTTGTTCGGACCATTTCTTGATTTCCTCGGGAGTAGCATGTAACTGGATATCTATGACATCTTGTGTAGGGTCCTTAACTGTCATACATGTAGTCGGATCTGGAGTATGTGTCTGTGTCGGATTAACTTGAATGTCTGGAGTCTGTGCTGTGAGCTTGGCTGTGCGATCTGCTAGATCATTACCTTGGGAAATAATGTCAGTAACTTTCGTATGTGCTTTGCACTTCATGATAGCAATAGATGTCGGCAAGTGTATGGCATCTAACAGAGCTTGAATAAGGAGACCATGCTGAATCTTGGTTCCATGAGAAGTCATGAAACCTCTCTCCTGCCAGAGCACTCCGAAGTCGTGTACAACTCCAAATGCGTAGCGTGAATCTGTGTAAACATTAACTTTCTGGTTCTTGGCATGTATACAGGCTTGTGTCAGAGCAACTAGCTCTGCTGCTTGAGCGGACAGGGTATCAATACGGTGTGTTTCAATAACTTCGGTGTCAGTAGTCACTGCATACGCGGCGACTAGTTCTCCTGTACTTGTTCTCATACATGAACCATCCACATAAAGTGTCAGGTCGGGGTCTGGTAACGGAATATCTGTCAGATCTTGTCTTGGCTTTGTCGTAATGTTAACTACTTCCACGCAATCATGTGTGGCAGAATTCAAAGTAACTGATGGTAACAGTGTAGCAGGATTCAGGATGTTGCAGCGTCTGATTTCTATGTGTGGCTGGAACAGTGTCAATTCATAACCTGTTAAACGTGCAATTGTCAAGTGCTGAGTTTGTGTTCGGTTTAAAAGAACTTCCACAGAGTGTGGAACTTGTACTGTCAAGGTATGTCCTAAGACTATGGAATCACTTTGTCTGATAGCTAGTGCTGTGGCTGCAACTGACTTGAGGCACGCAGGCAGAGCCTGGGCTACAGGATCTAATGTGCTCGAAAAATAAGCACAGGGCTTGTATTGTCCTGCTTGATCTTGTGTGAGAACAGATAATGCTGTACCTTCACGTTCAGTGACGAAAAGTGTAAAAGGCTTACTGTAGTTCGGTGTCGCTAGAACTGGAGCTTGACATAGGGCTTTCTTTAACTCATTGAAACTAAGTGTATGTTCAGATGTCCAAGGGAGGACAGTCGATACGGCTGCCTCCTGTGTCGTTAACTGTATCAGTGGTTTGGCTAGAAATGCATACTGGGGAATCCATTGTCTGCAGTAAGAAGTGAGGCCGATAAAAGCACGTACCTCCTTCTGGGTCTTGGGCTGAGGAAGACTCGCTATTAACTGGATACGGTCTGGTGTCAACTGCCTACCCCTCTTGGACAGTAAGTGTCCTAAGTATACCACTTGCTAGACACAGAATTGAAGCTTAGAAGGGGACACCTTGTGCCCCATCTCGGCTAGGAAATACAAAACTGTAAGGGATGCTCGCTCGCAAGCACGTTCAGAACGGGCTGTGATCAGTAGATCATCGACATACTGGAGCAGGGCAGTGTCAGTTGGCATGTGAATGTTGTCTAGTTGTCTCTTGAGTGCTTGACTGTAAATACTAGGACTTTCTGTGAAACCTTGAGGAGCTCGTGTAAACATATAGCTCCTTCCATTTAAACAAAATCCGAAAAGGAACTGGCTGTCTGGATGAATAGGGACACTGAAAAATGCGTTCTTGAGGTCTATGACAGTGAAGAACGTGGCTTCGGAATCAATGGCCGTTAATAGGGAAGAGATGTCTGGGACAACTGGGTACTGAGGAATAATACATCTATTAAGCTCTCGTAGGTCAATCACTAATCGATATACTGGGGGTGCATTTGGATCAGTACGTTTCATGACTGGAATGATAGGAGAATTACATACATTGGAGTCAGTTTCTACAACCACTCCTTGAGCCATGAGCTCGTCAATAATTTTGGATAAGGCTGCTACAGCCTCAGGTGGCAATCTGTACTGTCTGATTCGTGGTAACACTACACCTGGCTTGAGAGTCACACGATAGGGTGTGATTTGCATGTAACCTACATCAGTTGGACCTTGCGCCCATAAGTGCTGCGGAACATTAGACAGTCTTGAATCAAAATCTCGTAATACATAGTGACCCTTAAAGTCACGTAGGAACAATCGTATTCCCTCTGGGGAACAGCATATAACTGCACCTAACTCTTTCAGTGTCTTAATGCCTAATAGGTTTTCTGGACATGACTTAGTAAGTAACAGATCAGTAGTGCGGGACAATGGACCTACTTCTAGAGTAACTGGCTTTGAAATCTCATTTACGATAGGTTTTCCTGAAAATCCAAGGGAAACATTTCTTGAGCCTGAGAGCGGAGCCCCTGGAACTTCGGCATGACTAATTGTGGTCCTACTTGCCCCTGTATCAATCAAAAACTTTCTGTCTTTCCCTAATACTTGACTGTGAACATAGGGACCTTCTTGATCTACAGGTATCTCGATGAGAGGCAAGCCTACCTCCCTCTCTAGGCTGTTTCATGAATACTGCTGGTACTCTGGATACTCAGACTGTGCATACTGGTACATCTGCGATGTAACGTGCTGTGTTGCAGCGATAGGCTGCGGAGCTGGAACTGTCTGTTGTGCATTCTGTGGCTGAGGAATCTGTGAAACTTGTTCTTGTCTAGGCGGACGTGGTCTTTCTTTAGTCTTACCAGTAGCTATGTTGTGTTTCAGAACTGCACACTCATTTATAAAATGACCTGGCTGTTTACAATAATTGCAGTTCCCTTTAACGGGAGCTGCAGGATGACTGGCTTGATTCGGACCCCTCTTCTGACTGTCTTGAGGAACAGATTGTGCAACTAGTACTTTCATTTTCGTATCTTTCATACGTTTTCTTTCGTGTTCTTGCTCTTCTCTGATTCTATTCTGATGATACTGAAGCATTTGCAACATCTGGGACGGGGTATTAGCTTGCCAGGTACTTTCGACTTTCAGAACTCGATTTTTAATTTGTGGGCTTGAATTCTCGACTAATTTAGTAACAAAAAGGTGAGGGTATGACTCACTACTCGTCTTGAGGCCACTGTTGATACTAAAACACTTTTCAAATCTAGAATAAAAATCACTAATATCCTCGTCTTGCTTTTGTTTACAGGCTGAGATTGCATCCCAGTCTTCTTTTCTCGTTGTCAATAATCTAGGTAAAACTTGTATTAATAATTCTGGTAATTCTTTACATTTATCTCCAAGACCGGTACCTGGTACTCGTGCCTTGTCTTCAGCTTCTAGAACTGCCCAATCGATCTTTTTCTCTCCCACCTCCCATTCTTTTTCCTTGAGCTTTTCATACACCCCTGCGGGCAGCAGAACCTTTAACATTTTAATTATATCTGGGTATGTGTATTCTCCCATACGGAGCATGTCTTTTAATTCTCTATGGAACCCTGCTGGATCTTTGTCATGACAGGGAATTAATTTCTTCATCTCGAGGAGTTCCATCTTTGTAATCGGAGTGTATACAAACACTCGCTGCATTTCGCCACCCGTTCCTTTAACTGGGTGGACTTCTCGTAACGGATTCTGTCTCTCCATGTAAAATGGTTTACCTTCTGGAGGTGAGGCATGAACAAAATGCGGGTTCAGAAACGTTCTATATTTGTGGCGCTGTTCTAGAATGACACTAATTAAATCGGTACCTAGACCTTTCCATCTATACTGGAGTAACTCGTTCAGGATATCATGTAACGGACCTGGATCAGAGTGTTGACCCTCATACAAAGTAATGAGGTGCTGAATCATATACATACCCACCAGTCGTTGTTCGGCTGGGGGCATTTTCAGAAACATTTGTGCCACTATTTCGTCTGGAAAAGTGGTAGAATCAGTAATCCATCGGACTGCTGATCGGGCTAGTTCTTGTTCATGCATGGTACTTAACTCACTGTAACCGATTCGTGATTTCAGAATGTGATCGGTAGCTTGAAACACTTGTTCTAGAGAACCTTGTTCTGGTGCTGGAGAATGAAAAATAGACTTGTGTTCTAGGCGTAAATGGCGATCTGGAAATCTAGATTTTCCTACATACGCTATTCTGGCGGAATTCTCGTCCTCTACCTCTTCAGTATCAGAGTTACTTTCTTTCTCGCTTACTTGCGCTGCTTTACGTTGTTCGTGTATCTTTATTATTTCTCTACGAATTTTCTTGTACATACTCTCCATAGCACCGACGGTCTTGTGCTTACCCTCGGCTATATTATCACTCCACCTTGTCAGGGTTTTCATTTCGGCCGGATCTTTAGACGGGTAATCTTGTTCTCTTATTAGACAATTGATCAGAAACTTTAATATCATGAGCTGGATCTCGGCTTTCCTTTGAGACATGGCCTCGCTAATGCTTTCTGGATCATCCCCTGTACGGATGAAACGATATATTCTGTCTAGATCTTCTTTCATATTCGGTAAGGTGACTAGATACTCGGCCACCTTTCTTACGCGGAATGAATATAAAACCATATTATCCTCGCCTGGGACTGGATCATAGCCGCATTCGGCAAGGGATTTTCTTATTTCTGCTACAGTCTGATGTCTGGGCGTACGCTGTGACGCTTGTGCATGTAATTCGGATAACGTTAAACGCTTGTGTGGCGGCGGGGTTTGAGGAGTACCTCCCCCTGCGGCCCCTAAACTGGAGTCTAGGTCTACTGAGGCTCTTCGTCCTGGCAGAGTGGGAAATGGAAATGCAGGCTGGACTTGTATGACGGACTGGACCGGGGGTACCGTAACAGGTACTCCGGTGTCTGGAGGAGCGGGAAGTGCCTGATTTACAGGGACTGGCGGAGCGCGAACAGGATTTGCATATTCTGGGACTGTGTCGTCCAAATAGGACGAAATAAAAATATCAGCTGCGGTCTGTTTGTGACGTAGCTTGGTCGGAACTAATGGTGGCGGGAAATTACTGGATGCCTCTGGGGTCGCTTTTGGCAAGCCCTCGGCAAGGAGAGGATACATACCCCTAATAAGGGCATGCCTCTGTCTGTCTGACTGTTCGACTTTGACTTGTTCACCTATCTCGATTAGTTCTTTTTCTTGTGCTCGTTCTAAGGATTCTCTACTTAATTCTGACTTTCTGATTTCCTTTTCAGTTCTTTTATGAGATTCTTTACGCCATAACTCGATGGCATCTTTCTGTGACTGTCTGGCTTTCTTTTTCCATAATGCCTCTTCTACTCGCATGATGCACTCGGCATCCCATGTACCCGATACGGGCCATCTATACTTTTCTTCTAACTGTTTGGTATACTCTACCCATAAATCTAGATACAATATGGCGCTTATGCCATGCTTCTGATACATAAAATGACCTGGACTGTCCCTCGGCGGAACAGGAACTGCTTCTTCTAACAAACCTTTTCTAGTTTTTAGCTGACGTAACCTCGAAAAGAGAGACATTGTAAACTTGAATCGGAACACAATACAATACACGAGAAACAATAACAATTTGGAGAACAATTCAGGCATACCACGACATTGGAAATACATTGAACAACATCATAACATAACAGTTCGGACAGAATATTACCTGGAATACTGAGAACAGAAACACAAGAATTTCTCGAACGGAACAGACTAGAGTTACTGGATGCACTGCTGAAACAGTACGGAACATACCGGTCCCATAAAGGGACGCATCAAGACCCGTATCCACCTAGGTGAACACTTCGTTTGTGAGTCTGTGTACCACCAACCCACGGACCAGAGTCAATTCAGATTGACCCTGTCTAGATACTACCCCAGTAATGGTACTCACCGGGCAGCAAGAACGGAAGGCCTCGGACTGGACTGGACTGCTACGACGACGGACGACGAACTTCGGACTTCAGTTACGGGTGGGCCTCCGGATACCTCGGACCTTGGACTCTTGGCTTGGGCTCTGGTCGGGACTCGCCGCGTTCCTCCACCGTCTCGTTTGGATGCTGGACCGCCTCCTCCGTCTCCTCCGTGGGCCTGAGGGATACTTGAAGCAGAAATATCTGCCGGTGCACAGAAGAGTTCCGTCACGACTGCAGAGGGTCAGGGGGTCGGCGTGGCTTCACCGACGCGTGGGGAAAGGGCAAGTCCCTATTCGGGCGCCATTATGTGGTAAATAAATAAATAATACCCTATTTTTGACTAGACATATATCATAACAGATAGCTCAGTAAATAAGAGTCAAGATTCGAGGTAGTAGGAGTTTTGCAGGTTTAATACAGCATAAGGACAGGAACAGGACAACCTGCATAGGAATAGGATGGCAGGGCCCAGCAGCTGCTGGGGCTGGGTCTGGGATGAGCGCGCTGACTTTTAATAACAATACATGAGCATATATACATAACGCAAACACATAGCATTACATTGCAGTAGGCGTAGCAGTGGGTGGAGCAGAAGGCGTGACGCGTAGCAGTCGCGAAAGATAAGGGCGAAAAGAGGTGTAACGGGGCGTATACATAGACATGTGATGCAAACGTAACAGAATATGTCATGAATGGGGCGGAAACCATGGAGGGGGCTACCTAAGGAGCCGGGACCTCTAACCTGATGGTGCGCGCAAACTGGCAATGACGTATCACTAGGAGAAGCTGGGGGCTATGAACTCTGTGCTAGGAGCAGAGACTGAAGTCTGGAGAGTCAGGGCGACATGTACCTAAACAGTATCTAGTATCTGATGTTTAGAGAACATGTTGATAGGAACTAGAAGTCAGGAGAGGAAAGGCTAACTTAATTCTAAGACTGGACCATGCATTATTCTACATGTAGTGCGTGATGAAGAATATTAAATGACCATTAAATGCAGTATTTCTCTAACGTGGAGACGTGAGGGCTAGACAATGACGGAAACTATTGATGCAGTTCAGTAGCTTAGGAATGCAGAGAAGGAGGACTGGACTGATAACTGGAATCATAACATATTCTTGGCAGACTCAGAGACTGAGCCAGGCTGGGCCGGGCACTGCGAGGCAGGAAGTAAGTGAAGGGTCGAGGATACAGGTGGGGGCTGTATCGCTCCTCAGCGAGGTTTCAGGAGACAGGAGCTGAATCTGGTGTCCAGGCCCTTTTGAGGCCTAGAAACGGGAACTTTATAATAGAATAACGTGCACACTGAGAAACGTGGCAACGTAGCTTTACATAGGCCTGATATACGTAGTATTCACGAGGACTGGAAACTGACATACTAGAGGTGGACACAACTGTAATTGCGTCATTAATCGAACATGGGGAACGCATATGCATATTTAATCATGCACACATAACATATGATGGATGATACGTAGGGACACAGAACATGGCAAAATTTACTTTTCCACACGACTGCCGGGCCCTGACGTCTAAAGCTAAACGGGAGCGATCCCGTAAGCGACTCGAGCTTCGGCAGTCCGCCCCGCGCCGCTCGAGGTCCCGGTCCGAAAGGAGGTCGAGGGACCGGTCGCGGGGCCGGAGCCACCACAGTTCCGGGAGTCGTCCTCCGTCTTCGAGCTCAAAGTCCTCAGGTAAGAGGCACAAGAAGTCGAAGAGGCATCATCGCTCTTCTGACTCCCCCTGACGATCGCCAAACTAGGCCGGGGGTTCGGGCGACACCGTCCACGTGGCTCCGCTGGAGCCGCAGGTGTCACGGCCTGCTCCACACCCACCGGTCCCTGGGCAGGACGCAACGCCGGGGGAGATTGCAGACTTCCTCATGGCCATGAGGTCGCTCGCTCCTCCGTCGGGTTCCGCGGCGCCTTCGGGCCAAGCGGCTCCGACTGGGTCCCCACGCGGGCCGGGTGCTCCGGCGCCGTCTGGTGCTTCGGCCCCGTCTGATGCTTCGGCCCCGTCGCCGTCGGCGACTTCGGTCCCGACGCCGCAGGGCCCCTCTGGGTCTGGTTCCGGATCCGGGTCGCCGCCGGTCGACCTCACGACCTCGCCTGCGTCGGCCCCACGGGTGTCGCCCCTCGGCGCCGTCCCTGGACGACGTCGTCCCTGGTCCTGCCCTCGATTCGGGTCCGACGCCGCTCTCGACGCCGATGGGAGATTTTTATTTCTATGACCCGGCCCCATCTTTTGAGCCCGAGTACCAGGCGGTGGGTGATGAGGAGTATTGGGAGGGGTCTGAGGACCCTCTGGCACGTGAGTGTCAGTCTTCTGCGGACTGCACAGGAGAGCTGGGGAGGCCAGTGGTCTGGACACTTCGCCCGACACTGGTTTTGTCTCCCCTCCTAGCGTGGCTACGGAGGAGGGGGCTGTTTATAGCGTGGTACTGATGAGGGTGGCCAAGGCCCTGGGCCTTGAGCTCCGCGTCGCGGCCGTGAGGACTAACCTCCTCACTGAGGTCCTTAAACCGCAGTCAAGCTCGGCCGAGCCTCTGCTGCCGTTTAATGAGGCCTTGTCAGACGTTCTTTTGGGCACTTGGTCCAGGCCCGCCACAGGGCAGCCTGTGGATAGGAACGTGGTCAGACGCCACCGCCCGGCTCCGGGTGACCCGTGCTTTCTGTCTACTCATCCCACCCCTAAGACCTGGTTATCCAGGCCTCCAATTCCCAGACCGCATTCCCGTCGGCTCCCCCCGACCGGGAATCCAAGAGGTACGAGACTTACGAGAAAAAGGTTTTCTCCTCCCTGAGTTTGGGATTGCGGTCAGTCAACACCGCGTGCCTCTTGGGCTGCTACACCAACTCTCTGTGGGACACGGTCGCGGCCGTGCTGCCAGAATGCCCGTTGGAGGTACGGGCTGAACTCGGCCAGGCCCTTGTGGAAGGCCGGGATGCGGCACGGTATTCCATCCGGTGTGGGCTGGACACTACCGACTCTCTAGGCAGAGCGATGGCAACAACGGTGGCGATTCGTCGTCACGCCTGGTTGAGGTCCGCCAGATTCTCGGCCGATGTCCAAAACACACTTATGGACATGCAGTTCGATGGCCGTCGCCTCTTTGGCGACAAGGTAGACCATGAGCTTGAGCGCTTTAAGGACTCCAGGGCTACGGCCAAGCCCTTGGGCATCTCGGCCCCGCGCCAGCAAACGGCAGCCTTTCGCCCCTTTCGTGGCCAAGGAAGGGGCGCTCCCACACGTTCTGCCAGCCACGTGCCGCAGACTACCATACAGCGCGGTGGCGGACGTGGAAACCGCCGTGGCGCGGTCGGGGACAACGGCGAGGCCAGTCCACACCTGCCCCTGCAGCATCCGCCTCAAAACCCTCCTAGTCCGTGCTTTCAGGCCCATGTGACACCAGTGGGGGGCAGGGTTCGCCATCACCACCTTCACTGGCGAACTGTCACATCGGACAGGTAGGTGCTGCAAATCGTCCGAAGGGGCTACTCCCTCCCCTTCGAGGCGACCCCTCCAGCCATGCCACCGCAGTACCACCGCGTGTCGGGGATCACTTGCAACTTCTGCAAGAGGAAGTTACGGCCCTCTTGGCCAAGGGGGCCATCGAGCGCGTTCCTGGGCCAGAAGTAGGGTGTGGTTGTTACTCCCACTACTTTCTGGTACCCAAGAAGGGCTAAGGGGGCCTACGCCCTATCTTGGACCTACGGAACTTCAAACGGCTTCCTCCGGAAGGAGAAGTTCAAGATGCTGACACTGGCTCAGGTTTTGGCTGCCCTAGACCCTGGAGACTGGATGGTAGTGTTGGACTTGCAGGACGCTTATTTTCACATCCCCGTCCTGCCGGCCCACCAGCGTTACCTGCGGTTCACGGTAGGCCACGAGCACTTTCAGTTTACCGTGCTCCCCTTCGGCCTTACCAGCGCCCCACGGGTGTTCACGAAAGTGATGGCGGTGGTCGCAGCTCATCTACGCAGGTTAGGGGTTTCAGTCTTCCCCTACCTCGACGACTGGTTGTTGAAGGCGGGCTCGCCCCAGACAGTCGTCAGCCACCTCCAGACTACGGCCGACCTCCTGCACCTGCTGGGGTTCTCCATCAATGTGCCAAAGTCACACCTGTGTCCCTCTCAGAAGCTCCTCTTCATCGGAGCGGTTCTCGACTCGGCGCAGTTTCGGGTTTATCCTCCTGAACAGCGGGTCCGGGATATTCAGGCTCTGATTACCATCTTTCAGCCTTTGTCCCGGGTCTCGGTCAGGTTGACGCTGCGGCTTCTGGGGCTGATGGCCCCCTGCATCCCCGGTGGCGGATGAGGGCTCTGCAGTGGGACCTGAAGTTTCAGTGGGCCCAGCATCAGGGCAACTTGTCCGACCATGTCTTGATCTCGGAGGGCACTGCAAGACAGCTGCAGTGGTGGCTCACGGACCGCGATTGGGTCAGCGGCAGATCCCTCTCCCTACCCCAGCCGGAGCATGTAGTTGTGATGTACGCGTCCCTCCAGGGCTCGGGAGGCCACATGGGAGAGGCGGAGATCAGAGGCCTCTGGTCTCCGGCGGAGTCCCGGCTCCATATCAACTTTTTGGAGCTGTGGGCGATCCGACTTGCACTGAAGGCAATCCTCCCCTCTGTCCGGGGGAGTGTAGTGCAGGTGTTCATGGACAACACCACTGCCATGTGGTACTGCAACAAACAGGGCGGGGTGGGGTCGTGGACCCTATGCCAGGAGGCTCTGCGCCTCTGGCAGTGGCTGGAACATCAGGGCGTGACCCTGGTGGTTCAACACCTTGCAGGTTCTCTGAACGCCAGGGCGGACGAACTCAGCCGTCGGTGCATGATGGATCACGAATGGCGTCTGAACTCGGACGTGGCGCAAGGCCTCTTTCAGCAGTAGGGAGGGCCTTGTTTAGATCTATTTGCCACAGAAGAGAACGCGCAATGTCTTCAGTTCTGCGCATTGGCACTCGCTCAGAGACGCTTTTCATCGCGAGTGCAGTTGCGGTCTATTGTACGAGTTTCCGCCTATACCACTTCTGCCCAGAGTGCTGAAGAAGATCAAACGCGACCGGGCCCAAGTCATCCTTGTGGCTCCGGACTTGGCACGAAGGTACTGGTATCCAGAGCTACTCAATATGTCAGTCGATCCCCCGGTTCATCTGCCTCTTCAGGAGGACCTTCTGTCACAGCAGCAGGGGACGGTCCTCCACCCGAGCCTGTCCAGTCTCCACCTCCATGCTTGGAGATTGAGCGGCGACAGTTGAGGCCATTTGACTTGCCTTCTGAAGTCTGTAATGTCATTCTGGCAGCCAGGCGTCCCTCCACAAAAATCGGTATACGCCTGTAGGTGGAACAAATTTGTGGCATGGTGCACAGCAAAGGCTATGGATCCTCTTTCTGCCCCTCTTTCTGAGGTTCTTCTCTTTCTTCTTTCTCTTGCCCAGCAGGGCTCTGCTCTGGGCACTATCAAGGGCTACCTTTCTGCCCTTTCAGCCTTTCTAAGGCTGCCTGATCAACCTTCTTTGTTCAAGCCCCCTATTGTAAATCGTTTTCTGAAGGGCATAACACACGTTTCCTCCTGTTCCATTCGTGATGCCCCAGTGGGACTTGAACCTTGTACTTACTTACCTGATGTGCGCTCCCTTTGAGCCACTTCATAACTGTCTTCTCCGCCTTCTTACTCTGAAGACTGCTTTCCTGGTTCCCATCACCTCTGCCAGGAGAGTGAGTGAGCTCCAGGCTCTTTTCTTCCAAGCCTCCATTCCTTTCTGTCCATCCGGACAAGGTTGTGTTGCGGACAAGACCCTCTTTCCTGCCCAAAGTAGTCACAGCCTTCCACATCGGGCAGTCCATCACCTTGCCCACCTTCTTTCCGCCTCCACATCCCTCGAAAGAGGAAGAGAGGCTCCACCGTCTAGACCCAAAACGTGCGCTCTCCTTCTATCTGGATCGCACACGCCAGTTCCGGGTGGATGTCCAACTCTTTGTTGGTTACGGGGGCGCTAAGAAGGGACGGGCGGTGCACAAGCGGACCATCTCTCGGTGGATTATGTTGTGTATCCAGGCATGCTACTCCTTAGCTAAAAAGGAACCTCCTATTGGGCTGAGGGCCCATTCCACTTGGGCCACGGCAACTACTACTGCCCTGGGCCGGGGAGTCCCCTTGCAGGACATTTGTCAGGCAGCTACGTGGGCCTCGCTGCACACGTTTGCAAGGCACTACTGCCTGGACAGCCAAGTCCGGAGGGATGGCTTCTTTGGCCGTACCGTCCTCCAGGACTTTCTGGTGTGATTATTGGTTCGCAGACCCACCACCGGGGTTGGTATTGCTGGAGTATCTATTCTAAGGTAAGGAATCGATCACTAACGTGTCTCTTTCAGATGCACAGGTGTAACGATAGATCTGTAAGAGACATTAGTTAGTGATAGATTCCTTACCGACCCACCCATCCTCCCCTTTCTGCGAACCGATATCTAGTGTTACGGTCATCCCCTTTCAGGGCCCTAGTTTCAATGGCACCAGTGTTGGTTTTTAACATGGCTCTGCGTTTCTGGCGCGGAAAAGCTGTGTCTAAGAACTGACGTCAGCATGGGGAGGCGGCATCTAAGTACTCCGACGACATCATCACAGCGCCCACGACGCCGACGACAGACGCGGAGCCGCAGACGACGCGAACCGACGCGCAAGGGTACTGCTACGCAAAATTTTCCGGATCCAGTCTGACGCCTGGGGATATTCTAAGGTAAGGAATCTATCACCAACTAATATCTCTTACAGATATATCGTTACACAAGTAGTAACTTGTGCTTTAGGAACCAAGTTGAACTCAGTTACAAGTAAGTAGACTTTTCAGTTATGCAATACTTTTAAGTTATTCTTGGCAGAAGGTTTGTTTAGCATCAAAGAACACTTTGCATGTGCATGAAATATGTTTCACTGTTAAAAAAAAAATACTTTGTATTCCCGATCAACTCTTAGTGCAGTACAGTGAGAGACCAATGCATCCTATGGGAGGAAAGATAGATAAGTAACTTACAGGTAAATAAAAAGTTTTTGGATTCAATCTCCAGGGATTATGGTCAAAATTGTGCAAGAGTCGGACCAAAGTAGGTACTGCACCACCAGCAGCACTGGGACGGCCAGGTGCAGAGGTCATTGGTGCCAATGTTATCGTTTGGAGGTTGAGGGCTCCTGGGAGAAGCACCAGTTACAGGTAAGCTCCTGCAGAGCAGGGCACACTCTCTGGGGGTTGAGGTCAGCACTGAGGATGCCACCAAGTAGCACCAAGACTGCACCACTAGCAGCACAGGGGCTGCTGGATGCAGAGTAAGGGATGTGTTGGGTGCCCTGTAGAAACCAGTGGAGAATATTGGTTTGAGAAAAAGGTTGCAGGGTTACTCCAGAAGACTGGCTGAAGGAATCCATCTAATGGAGAGGTAAGTTGGACTGTGGGGAGATGCCCGGGACACCGTCAGTTTGGTACTCCAAGGCCTGGTGGCTGCGGGTGCAGGGGTGTCTTTAGGCTTCGGGTTTTTCTCACGGGCTCCGGTTGCGGAGACCCTTCAAGTTGAGACTGCAGGCATCATGGGGAAGTTGAAGAGAGGTCGTCCAACTCTGGATCCTCGGTCATGATCGCCGACAAGATGTCTCCGGATAGGTGGGCCATCTGGACCCAGCCTGTGGGCGTCTGGTGCAGAGTGAGGCAAGGGTCACGGGTCCGCCTGGATTCTGAGTTATTGGGTTTTGTTTCTTTCTGGAGAAATCCAGTGTCCACTTGAGAAAAGAATCTTTGTTGAAGACAGCTCTGGTCTCTGGGGTTCTTGGAGGTTGCTGGCTGCAGACTACAACGGTTTCTTGGAGCACGCTGGAGGAGGAGACAGACTGGTAGGACTGGGGCCAAGTCATTCGTCATATGCTTCTCCACAGCTGCACAGCTCTTCGGTCCTTCTTCGTTGGGTGTCTAATCTGAGAAATAGAGTTCAGGAATGCCCATAAATACTAAATGTAGGGGTGTTCTGAGGGTGGGGGGCAGTAGCCAATGACTACTGTTCCCTAGGGTGACTACACCTTTTAGGTGCCCTCTTTCTTTATAGAGAGGGGCACAGCCCTATTCCTATTGGGCCTAATTCTCCAAACCTAGATGGAGAATTCTCAAGAGAGGGGTTCGCCTCAGCCCCTGGCCACCCTAGGAGTGTGCCAAGCCAATGGGGCACCTACTCTGCGTACTAATTATTTCAGCCTGTCCTGCTGCCAAAAAAAGGGGCTAGTACAAGGGGGTGGGCATCTCCACTAGTTGGAGCTGCCAAATCAGCTTAACACAGGGTGAGAGCTTTTGAGGCTCACCCCCAAGTTTTGCTGTTTCTGCAAGGGGGAGTTTTGAAGCGCCTCCTTCCGAGCTGGTTTTGGTTCTGACCTCTGAGAGCACAAACGCTCTCTCCCCTTGAGGTCAGAAACCTGTCTAGTGGTGGCTGGCAAGGACCCAGTCAGCCAATACACTAGATTCTGGTGGTCTTTCAGGGGGCATCTCCAAGATGCCCTTGGAGTGCATGTTATAATAAATCCAACACTGGCATCAGTGTGGGTTTATGCTGAGAAATTTGATACTAAACGTATCAGTCTTTAGTAAAGCCATCATGGAGGTGTGGAGTTTGTGTTGACAAACTCCCAGCCTATGTACTCAAAATTGCTTTACTGCACTTAGTGTCCAAGAATTGACCCAGACACTGTCGGGTCATACTGCTCCTGCAGCTATGTCCTAACTTATGGTACAGTGCACCCTGCCTTAGGGCTGTGAGGCCGACCAGAAGGGTGACTTACCTATGCCACAGGCAGTGGTGTATAGGCATGGCGCCCAGGAATGTGTGCCATGTTGATTCTTTTGATTTAGGTATACCAAAACACATAGTCTGCAATGGCAGTGTGTAGGTGTCTGGTGTGGGGTCCTTTAGGGTGACACAGTAAATGCTCTAGCACTAAGGGACCCTCTCTGGTCACAAGGCCAGTTCTGTGTCATCAACTATCTGTTTGTGGCGTGGTAAAAGTAAGGGGCCAGAGACCTGGTCTGGCTAAATAAGGTTTTATTTTTTTAAGGGTTCTTTTTTTGCATGTGGTCAATCTATCCCATGTATACTGGGTCGGGTCCGTTGTGGAGGATGGCCTTGGGTTGGTATTTTCCTGCTTGGCTTCACCAAGTCAGTATCCTCGGTACCACTTTCAGGTGTTCTCGGCTTGGAGGATATGTGGAGAAAAGATACAGAGCGTCAGTTACAACATCCAAACTCGCGATCCCCCAGGGAACCGGGGAGTGCAGGGATCACCGCTGAACTTGTGACTACCACAACACTTTTCACTCTCGGGACGTGAGAAAGGTATTAGTGAGGAGCGAGTGATCAGGGAAAGAGGTACGGGGATTCAGGAAAGGATGGGGAGGTGGCGATTAAAATGCGGGCTAAACGATACTAGTCCGTTGAGTTTCCCCGCCTCCCAACCCAGCCCAACAATCTCTACCGTACCTGGTGGAGCCACGCTCCTCCGGGAACCTGGCTCGGCGGTGCGTGGTGTCGTTGGCCTCCGGGCTGTGCCGCGGTTTCCACTGTCGGTGTTCTTCCTTCCGCGCTGTCTTCGGGTTCCCGCCTCCACTGCTCCTCTCCTAACGCCAGTCAAACTCCTTCTCTCGCCTTCAATTCCTCTCTGGTGACGTTGCACACTGTGTTGTACTACCTCTCCTTTATCCAATGAAACCGTATGGACGTCAGACGGGGGTGGGTCTTCTTCATACTCGAACGTCCAGTAAAAGGAGCCTTCCCCATTTTTTTCCTCCTGCGTTAGCCATAGCGGGTTGTTGTCACTGCTCCACTCGTTATGTAGGGAATGGACAGAAGGCAACAAAGGAGTTTTAAAAGTCCACCATTCTGTAGTAGGGCATCTCTGTGTATAGTCTTAATCTAGTGATGAATAGTCCCGCTCATGTGCGGGGTCCCCGGAGCAATCAAAAATAATCTCTTACGCTGTCTTCTGTGCAGTCCTACATAGACACTTAAGAGAGAATTAAAGACAAATAATGCTGCCTATACATGCAAGGCTACACTGTCCAGTACTTCAACTAGAAATTCAAAAAATATTCCACCAATATCATATTCAGCACAGTCTGCCAAATTTCACCCATAGAGAAACTTCCCCCTTCACAAAATCCTTGGAATTATAGAGAGGAAGGGATGGACAGACAAGCCCCCCATAGGCTGCCATTATGTGGCTTAAAAAGGGATACCGTGCCTTTAAGGAAACTTTCCATAACTCTCGGTATCCCAGAATGCACAGCAACTCCTCCACTTTCAGTTCTTTTTTCCGGCTCCTGCAAGCAGGACCCTGGAGCATTGAGCTCTCCCTTTTTGGGTGTTTAGTCTAATTGCTTGAACTTTTCAAGTGTTTAGAGTGTTTCACTCGACGTGTTTTTGTTCCTTCTTCCTTTTTCTGGAGTTTTCTGGTGAGTTTGGCCACTCTTTTGTCAGATATGCCTTCCTTATTTGACAAATGCACTGAGTGTGCCAGGAAGAAGGCCAAATCTGATCCACACAGGGTGTGTATCCTCTGTCTCCCTTCTTCTCATGTCCCTGTGGATTGTGAGATCTGCCAGCAGTTCTCCAACAGGACCCTGAAGGACAGGGAGAAGACTCGACTCCGAGGACTGGAGCAAAGAAGACAGCAAGGTCAAGGTGGGTCTGGGCATGGATAGGCCTCTACCTCTGCCCATACTTCGGCCTCTTGGGGGCTCCCCAGGAAAGAAAAGGCCAGAAAATGGCTCAGGTCTCCGTCGATCGCCTCGACGACGGTGTCGAGAGGGATGACCACAGTCTGCTCCCCGTCTCACCAGGACTCTGGGTCGAAGCGACGTCGCCGTTCGATGTCGAGGGGAGTGATGTCGAGACCTCGGACGAGGTCGACGTCGAGGGCCGCTTCGTTGTCGAGACGCCATCGACGTCGGGAAGGGTCTGGAAGGCACCGACGCGAGGCGACACCGCCGTTCGTGATCGAGACCAAGATCATCGACGTAGAGAAGACCATCATCGATGTTCAGAAGACGATCGACGCCGAGACGCTCGACGTCGAAGAAGAGGAGGTCAGCGTCGAGAAGGAGAAAATCGACGTCCAGGGGGCGTTCTAAGACCAGGACGGAGTCCCAGGGCTCTGTAGTCGGCCTTTCCTCGGCTTCAACGAGCCCACGGTCGCTGCGGCGCTGTCGCTCGTCCACGAGGAGGTCGGCGTCTAGGTCACCCCCATCAAGGCCGGTGCAGAAAAGGAGAGTGGTAGAGCCTCTGGGCTCGGAGTACTCCCTGGCCTTTTCGCCCTCACAGCCCAGGACGCCTACGCCTCCCCCATTGCCCAAGGACCCTCCTCCATGTAATCCTACGCCTCCACCGCCTCCTCCCCTCCCCAGCCACAGCTTCCTCCTTTACGACCAGTGGACAAACCAAGGCCAAGGAGGTCAAGATCTCGCTCCAGGCGGAGGGACAGATCCAGAAGTGACAGCCGTTCTTCCACACGGTCCAGACGGCGTCACAGGAGGGACAGGTCTAGGTCCCGCAACACGGACTCGTCCAGTGCCCGGGACTATTCACCTACATTGTCGGGCTCCCCTCGGACGAGGGTGTCTCCAGTAGACGACATTGTCTTCTTCCAAGAGGTGTTGTTATGTGGGGCGGCAAAACTGGGCTTTACACTTACGGTGCCCAAGCCATCGACTTCAGTCATCTTCGATTCCAGACGGCGTCACAGGAGGGACAGGTCTAGGTCCCGCAACACGGACTCGTCCAGTGCCCGGGACTATTCACCTACATTGTCGGACTCCCCTCGGACGAGGGTGTCTCCAGTAGATGACATTGTCTCCTTCCAAGAGGTGTTATGTGGGGCGGCAAAACTGGGCTTTACACTTACGGTGCCCAAGCCATCGACTTCAGTCATCGTCGAGACCCTGCACAAGAAACATCTGTCTCACCCCTTGTTGCCCTTGGTGCCAGGGCTAGAGGAACCTGCCATGGAGCTCTTCCTCACCCCTGCCTCTACAAAAGCGGCACCTTCCAGGCTGCAAAAGAAATACAGGGCCCCGGACTCAGACCCGGCGTTCCTTCGTTAGTACCCTGTACCGGACTCGGTGATAGTGACGCTGGCGAGAAAACAGCACACCACCGCCCCGTAGTCGACGGTGCCCCCTGACAAGGAGAGCCGTTTGATGGACTCGGCCGGCAGGAAAGTCTGCGGTACGGCCTCCACTTCTATGAAGGCCGTTACGACCGGGCCTTATGGGAGTCCCTGCAGCAGTTCCTGGAACACGGTCCCTGGGATAGAAGGGAGGATTTCCAAGAGATCATTAATGAGGGGATGATGGTCTCCAACCAGGTGATAAGCCCGGCTGCGGATTCCTCGCTCTTGCCAGCCCACGGGTACTGCCATGGGATCAACCTGCGACGCCACGCCTGGCTGCGTCTGACGTCAATGAAGCCAGAGGCGCAGCAGAGGGTCGCCAACCTACCGTTTTCAGGAGCAACCCTGTTCGGCAAACATGCGGATGAGGAGATAGCCTGCATGAAGGCGGAGGCTGAAACCCTGACGGCTGTCGGGTTGGAGAAGCAGAAGGAACAAAGAAAGACCTTCCGCCCGTTCCAGAGGCGTTACGGTGCGCATGGCAGAGGGCAAGGTCGGCAGGCTGGACAGCAGCAACAGCAGCAGCAGCAGTACCAGCTGCGGCCGTTCCAAAAGCGCCAGAGGGGCAGAGGTGGTCAGCAGTCCTCCTCTGCGAACAAGGGCCAGGCCGGGTCTAAGCCCTGAGGTGCTACTTCCCCCTCGTCCGTTACCCGCTCCGGTGGCGGAAAGCATACAAAATTACTTGGCAGAGTGGAGAAAAATTACTCAAGTGGGTGCTGAATATTGTTTGCAATGGATACAGTCTTTGTTTTCTCAGCCCGCCTCCAGCGATTCCACCGGTTTGCTCGCAGTTCCAACTGCGCGAGCTCCAGGCGGAGGCAGATACCCTGTTAAGAACAAGCATTTACAATGCAATGGTTTTGCCTTTGTTAAAGTTAGAGCTATTGGCATTGCTCTTGACATTATTTTTATTTATGTTTTTTTTAACATAAATAAATGGCATTGTCATTTACAATGCCACTAGCTTTATCTCTCGCAAATGACACAAACACACACAGAGCCCCCCCACACACACACACCCACACAGAGCCCCCCACACACACACCCACACAGAGCCCCCCACACACACACCCACACAGAGCCCCCCACACACACAGCCACACAAAGCCCCCCACACACACAGCCACACAAAGCTTCCTACACACACAGCCACACAAAGCTTCCCACACACACAGCCACACAAAGCTTCCCACACACACAGCCACACAAAGCTTCCCACACACACAGCCACACAGAGCCCTCCACACACACCCACACAGCACAAGCAGGCAACAGGGGCACACGGAGGCACAAGCAGGCAACAGGGGCACACGGAGGCACAAGCAGGCAACAGGGGCACACGGAGGCACAAGCAGGCAACAGGGGCACACGGAGGCACAAGCAGGCAACAGGGGCACACTTAAGGGTATGATAAAGCACCTTCAAGATATCCTTAGTGATACCAATATCATTCTGTATATTATAAATACCCCAGAGAGGTGAACAAAATCAAAAAACATGTGACATTGTGATAAGCTCATCTAGACATCATCCCTGCATTATTATGCATATACTAATCCAATGTTTAGCAGTGTATCTAATACTAAGCCCTACAGCTCTGATGAAGCTGCAGTGCAACGGCAGCCAAAGATTCAATTAAACATGTTGGCTGACCAGCAAAGATAAAGGAGTCGCCATCCCAAAGTAACTACTACACAAAGATGATACAAGCTGTCAAAATGTTCTTTTTACAAAGGAAAGGAGTCCTTTACTAGTAAGCTTAAGGAATAGAAGCTTTGCATAAACGGATTATATATCTACCTTGTGTGAAGCTGTTAGCAGTCCCCTAATGTAAGAAAATTCCCTATGGGTGCTCTAACTTCAATAGAGGAACCTTGGGACTCATTCTGGTATCCTTTGCTCCAATGTAACCCCATGGTATCACAATATGACCTCATGGCAATGGAGGCGGAACTCTGACTCATACTTCAATTTTTTAACATTTAAACCCAACAAATGAGAGAAATATCTGTGCAGCGTTGCAAACACTATTGGCAGGGACAAGATGGCAGGGCTCATCAAGAATTAAAAATATATATATAAATTATGGGAAATGGTGCTAGTGCAACATGAGTTACAGCGAGCTGCAGGTTACATAGTTACATCACTTAAATCATAGAGTCACAGGGGGAGGAGGGGGAGGGAGGGAATACACAACTGGAAAAACGAGGAAAACATTTATTTCTTTCATTCTAGCCTTGACCAATAATTAAATGCCTGCTTGTTTCATTTGTGTTTTCCGTAATTAGGAACGCTACAGGAATTGCAAAATGTTTTGGATGTGTTCAATATCTGTGGTTGGAAATATATTAGTTACCAACAGCTTTCTCGTGACTAATTGGTTCCTTCGGTATACACTGTTGTCATCTGTTGGTGATGTGGCGCCCATGTGCAAGAGACTGAATTCAACTGCGAATCAATGTCCCTTCATTTTGTCCCAGCATCTTACAAAATCCTCGTGCGTTATGTTGGTGTTATGTAATACTCCTGTGTGATTCCCGGCGTTGTTTGTGCTTCTCGTTTGTTAGAAACAAATGTCTACCCTTTCTTCTTTCGTATGTTCAACGTGTATGCTCTGGCGGGTATACTAATTCAATGTCCCTTAATTTTATTAGTGTTTGAGTTACGAAGGTGTGTCTGATTTGGCTGTGTTGGCTTGGAAAGTGCGAGTGAGTGTACCTGAAATGTGTCCTGCTGCTGGATTGTCCCCAATGAACCTTGACCCGCCGAACGAAGTGTTAAAATATCCGATTTTTAACTTACCGAAAAATAGAATATCTACTGCTGAGTCACTCTAGAATTCTCTCCTTTGGAGCAACAGGGGTTGGTGCAAGGCAAGTGCCACACTGCAAGGGGTGTTTATGGCTAATGACTCGGTGCACCTGCACCCGCTCAACCCAAGAGGGAATCGGGTGTGCTTTGTGTGGGTTCAACTTCCTGGGTCTGTCGAGGACAGCCAGTGGGGCTCTCCTGCAACTCCGGCAGCCGAGGCAGCGGTATGGGGGCGGGAACGGGGTCAGAGACGGAGAGCGAGGCAGCGGTATGGGGGCGGGAACGGGGTCAGAGACGGAGAGCGAGGCAGCGGTATGGGGGCGGGAACGGGGTCAGAGACGGAGAGCGAGGCAGCGGTATGGGGGCGGGAACGGGGTCAGAGACGGAGAGCGAGGCAGCGGTAGGGGGGCGGGAACGGGAGCCGAGGCAGCGGTAGGGGGGCGGGAACGGGGCCGGGGAGACAGGGAGAGCGAGGCAGCGGTAATAAATTAAGTCAACAAACATTTCGGCTGGGGCATTCAAAAGGGACAGTCATTTATATATTACAAAAGACACCATCGCTTACCTGCAATTTGTTCCGCCACAGACAAGGAAACCCGACACGTCAGCAAAAAAAAAAAGGCAGGTCCCGGCAATGCCGGACCAGATTCGGGGGCGTTCCCGGCTTTCGGCTGACGTCGCGTGACGTAGGCAAAAGCCAAAGAATCTCGGGAACGCCCCCGAATCTGGTCCGGCATTGACGGACAGGCCCCTCGTCCAATGGCTAGGCTCCATTTATGGAGCCAGCCAATGAATGACGAGGGCCGACCCAAACCCACACTACAGTTCTCATCAGGTTTTCGCCTGCGCGAAAAAGATGCGCAGAGCGCATCTTTTCGCCAGGCAAAACCTAAAAAGGGCGATAGAAGACGTCCCTCTGTCTCAAAGGGTCTGTACTGACGCTTCTTTCTGGTATGCAAGAAAGACAAGAACGAGTTCAGGCCCAGTCTGGATTTGCGACAAGCAAACAAATGGATTCGCAGGGAAAAGTTTCGCATGCTGTCTTTGCACCAGATTTACCCTCAGCTGCAAAGGGGCGACTGGCTTTGCACGATAGATCTGCAGGATGCGTACTTCCATGTGCACATTGCACAGAAACACCCGAAAGTTCCTGCGCTTCCAAGTCGGCACCAATCACTACCAATACACTGTACTCCCGTTTGGACTGAAGTTTGCGCCCAGGACTTTTTCAAAGTGCATGACAGTGGTGGCGGCACACCTGAGAAAGAACATGGTGTTTGTTTACCCTTACCTGGACGATAAAAGCCTCCACCTTCCAAGAAGCGCAATTGCACTTCAACAGGACGGCCGTTCTGTTGACCCAGCTGGGGTTGCACATAAACATGTCCAAGTCTGTCCCGACTCCGGTCCAGTGCCTACAGGGCTTGGAAGCCTCCATCAATACTCTGTCGGCAAGCGTGTCTCCTTCGGAGGAGAGACGCTTATCGCTCCTTCGGAAGTTTCAGTCTCTCATGGCTGTTCCATCTACAACATTGAGGACGGTGTCTTCTCTACTGGGGTCGATGGCCTCTTGTATCTTCCTCACTCCACATGCACGCCTACACATGCGGCCGTTGCAGGAATGTCTGGAGGATCAATGGGACCAGAGGTGAGGGAACTGGAACGCCAGGATACGACTGTCTCTGCACGCTCAGCAGTCCCTGAGATAGTGGTGTTCAGCAGAGAACCTCCTCAAGGGGGTTCCTTTCCACAAGTACATTCCCACTCAAACTATCGTGACGGATGCTTCTCTCCACGCCTGGGGAGTGCATTCCGGATAGTTACAGATCCAAGGGACGTGGTCCCCGACGGAGTCCACGTACCACATCAATTTCCTGGAACTCAGAGCTGTTCACTTGGCGCTGAAGGCCTTTCATCCGTCCTTCCAGACCAACTCTGCTTGTACAGACGGACAATACGACCACGATGTATTACCTCAACAAGCAGGGGGGCTCGAGATTACGCACACTGTCACAGGAAGCACAGGCGATCTGGCACTTGCTGCTAGCCAGAGGACTGACGATAACGGCTACCCATCTGCCAGGTGTGCAGAATGCTCAGGCGGACGCACTCAGCTGACTGATCCAGGAAAACTAAGAGCGGGTCATAAACGACGAAGTGCTCGAAGACGTCTTCGCCAGGTGGGGCACTCCAGACGTGGATCTGTTCGCCACCGCCGACAACAGCAAATGCCGAGACTTCGCACCCAGCTATTACCAGCAGGGCACTCTGGGGAATGCGTTATGGATCAACTGGTCGAACAGCTTTCTGTACGCTTTTCCGCCCATTCCCCTGATTCCGTCGGTGCTCATCAAACTGTCCCAGTCCAGGGCGCGGATGATCCTCATTGCTCCGGAATGGCCCAGACAGTGGTGGTTCACGGACCTGCTTCACTGGTCTCTCCTTACTCACATACGGCTGCCGTGCCGGCCGGACCTTCTCACGAAGTTCGGGGGGCAGATGGTGCACCCCAACCTCTCGTCTTTGAGTTTGGCGGCATGGCAATATGGCCATTTGAATCTTCCTAAAGTTTGTATGGACATACTGAAGGAGGTTAAGCGTCCTTCCACTAGGACTTCCTATGCTTACAAGTGGAAGAGGTTCTACATCTGGTGCACGTCCAAGAACTATGATCCGACGACATGCAAGGAAGATGTCATCCTTCCATACCTTTTGCATTTGGCGCAGTCTGGCCTTAATTTCCATTCTATTAAGGTTCATCTCGCTGCGCTGACTGCCTACAGGAAATGCCCTTCACAGACATCCTTCTTCCAGATTCCTGTGATAAAGGATTTTTTGGAAGGCTTGAAGAAAGTGTTTCCTCCTGTTCGGCTTCCTTCGCCTTCGTGGGAGCTGAATGTGGTGCTGTCCAGGTTGATGAAGGAGCCTTTTGAGCCTATTCATAAGCTTCGCTGCAGCACCTGTCCTGTAAGGCGGCGTTCCTCGTGGCCATTACATCGGCCCGCAGGGTGAGTGAAATTCAGGCATTGTGTTGCCAGGAACCTTATACTGTATTTCATGCTGCTAAGGTTGTAATGCGTACTCACCTTAAGTTCCTTCCTAAGGTGATTTCTGATTTTCATGTTAACCAGACTATAACTTTACCTACGTTTTTTCAGAATCCTTCCACTCCAGCGGAAAGGTCTCTTCATACCCTGGATGTCAGAAGGGTGTTGAAATTCTATCTGGATAAAACCAACGATATTCGTAGGTCAGACCAATTGTTTATCAACTATGGGTCGGTCAGGACTGGTCTTTCTACCTCTAAACAGTCCATCTCTAGGTGGATTGTGTCCTGTATCCAGTTATGTTATCAAAAGGCTACTAAGACTTTAGGGGGTAAGCCTAAGGCTCATTCCACCAGGGGCAAAGCGGCTACAACAGCGTTGCTCCGTAATGTTCCCATTGCAGACATCTGCAGGGCTGCCACGTGGAAGTCGGTCCATACCTTTGCGAAGCACTACGGTCTGGACTCTGATGCCAGAGCAGATGCTCAGGTTGGGCAGGCTTCGTTACGAAATCTGTTTGCAGAGTAGTGGTATTGTTGTTTTCCTTGACCGCCGGTTTGGTTGTGGGGATGGGCTTGCCATTCTATTCACTAGATTATGACTATACACAGCGATCCCCTACTACAGAAGGAGTAGTTTCTTACCTGTAACTCCAGTTTTGTAGTAGGGGTATCTCTGTTATAGTCATAAGCGCCCGCCCTCTTCCCCGGTGGAGAAAATGATGAAGCACTGAATGCTACAGGTCTAGCTTTATACACCTCCAAAAAGAACTGAAAGTGGAGGGAGTTGCTTTGCATTCTGGGATACCGAGAGTTCTGGAAAGTTTCCTTAAAGGCACAGTATCCCTTTTTAAGCCACATAATATCAGCCTATGGGGGGGCTTGTCTGTCCATCCCTTCCTCTCTATCATTCCAAGGATTTTGTGAAGGGGGAAGTTTCTCTATGGGTGAAATTTGGCAGACTGTGCTGAATATGATATTGGTGGAATATCCTTTGCATTTCTAGTTGAAGTACTGGAAAGTGTATCCTTGCAGGTATAGGCTGCATTATTTGTCTTTAATTCTCTCTTAAGTGTCAATGCAGGACTGCACAGAAGACAGCTTAAGAGATTATTTTTGATTGCTCCGGGGTCCCCGCACATGAGCGGGACTATTCACTAGATTATGACTATAACCGAGATACCCCTACTACAGAACTGGAGTTACAAGTAAGAAACTACTACTTCCTTATTAGGGGAGTCTTGGATGGCCATCGGATTCTCCCGGTTACACAGTTACAGGGAGATTCGAGGGACACATTTTGGAAGTAACTGAAACTTTCCACTTAACTATGCGGTTCCTTCCAAACCCTTAATTCCTTGGGTGCCAGAAGAAGATTTGTCTAGACAATGCCCAAGTCCTCCTGTTAGCCCAAGATTGGCCTAGAAGCGTATGGTATGCAGACCTGATGCTCAATTCCTGGTGCCTCTCTACCTCCATGAAAGAGTAGATGACCTCCCCCTATCGATGCAGCAGGTGCCTCACCCTCCCCAACCTCCAGACCCTCCACTTTTATGCCTGGAGATTGAGCAGGGGGACCTGAATACTTTTTCTCTGCCTTCAAAGATGATCGATGTAATTTAAAGAGCCTGTAGAAATTCCACCAGAAGGGTGTTTTCTTAGAGAAGTAGGTTCTTCGAATGGTGCTTAAACAGGTTGGTACATCCTCTCAAGTTTCACAGATCAGTTTCACATGCCCTCCCGTTAGCTTGGCAAGGTTGTGGAGTAGGTACACTGAAGGGCTGCTTGTCTGTTTTATCAACCTTTTTGGGTCTTCCCCGATCAGCTGTCTTGGTTCAAGCCACTATAGTGAAGAGCTTTCTAAAGGGTCTCACCAACTTGTTTCCTCCTCCTCCTCCTTTTTATACTGCCTCAAAGGACTTTAATCTGGTCCTTTTGTTCATAATGTGTTCTCCTTTTGAACCTTAACATAGTTTCCAATTTTGATAGTTCACTTTTAAGACCGTGTGTTTCTGATTGCTGTTACAGCACATAGACATATCAGCGAATTGCAAACACTGAGTGTCATGCCCCCCATTACCAACTTCTTCCCTGACAAGCTGGTTCCTACAGCCAGAGCTGCTTTCCAACCAAAGGGCTCACACACTTCCATTTAGGGTAGTCCATAATCACTTTACCTGCTTTCTTTCCCCTTCACATCCCTCTAAAGAGGGGTAGAGGCTTTACTGGCTGGACCTTTAAAGGGTAGCCCAAAGTGATCACATCTCATTTAGGGCAATCTATCACCTAAGCTGCCTATTTTCCCCTTCTCATCCCTCTAAAGAGGGGTAGAGGCTCACAGGCTGGACCTTAAGAAGGTGTCTCTTTTTATGTGGACTGTACCAAGGACTTGACCAGCTTTTGATCAGCTACGTTGGTAAAATGAAGGGCAAAGTCAACCAGAAGATGACGTGGGCAAGGTTGAACATCTTGTGCATCAGTCTGTGTTACACCTTTGCATACAAACCTCTAGAGAGCATCAGAGCTCACTCCAGTAGGGTAAGGTCTTCTACTTCTGACAAGTGAAGTTCCCTTGATAGAGATCTGCAAAGTGGCGACTTGGGCTTCTGTTCACAACTTCGCAGTACACTATTGTTTGGATGTGGAGGGAAGGACACTTCATGCTCAGTACTTCATAACATTTTGTTTTTTTTAGTCCTTCAATTTCCACCTCCTAATTGAGTATTGCTTGGAGAATCAATTCAGAAGGCGAGGAATCTGCAGGTAGAATTATCCATTAAAAGAAATAATGACTTCAAAAATGAATCTGCACCTTGTTGGTCAAATTTTATTCGCATCCTATTCCCGTTGAAGGCTATGAAAAAGATTGTTGGGAACTGATGTTAGGGCACCCGTGGCAGGTCTTTATGCCTTGGCTGAGGAATTTGCAGGGATGGTTGGCACCTGTAAGATTGTTATAGAAGAAAAGTAGCCTTTACATTTATACCTTTCAGGAAACATTTTCTACTGTATGCTTTCAGTGCTGATCTGGAATTCTGAAAAATAGTATTTTTTTTATATCAAATTAGTCAAAGTGCATTTTTATATTTGCATCAGTTACATTTATGCCTTGCATTGTAAGAGATGAATTTTTAAGCAATCAAACATTCTACATAAACTCCTCAATGTATCCCTTTGTGTTCAACTTTCAATGTCTTTTCCTAAAACAAAATATTGCCTTTGCTGTTTTCACGTTTACCTATTCAGCGAAAGTGTTTTCACAGACATTAGGAAAACACAGAACAGAATATGTAACAGTGTGAATCTCTAACTCATATTGGTTACAAGTATAATTCTTAATAAACCATATATATTACTGTTAATCTTTTCTGTCTCCCAAAATCTGTTAAACTTTGTGCAATTCAGGTTGGTCAATGGACATCACTGTTCAAATAGTTACACAACATTAACTTATTGATATTCCAATTAATAGCCCATGGAAGTTAATATGTAATTCTAAACAGGAATAGACAAATATTTAAATTTGGTTTCAGACACAAAACAACCAACAAAAAAACCTAAATTAGATAATGATAATACCACGGCACAAAGGATAAACACCTTCTTCATTATTACTTGTATCTCTTCCTGAAATGAAAAGCTGCTTTTATACAGTTAAGTAGTGGATAACAAATTTAGGGGGGATCCTAAGGAATGCAAAAAGATTAGCCCTTCCTTATTTTGTCTCATATTAGTCTTGAGTAATAACAGCACCAAAAAGCGGCGTCTTGGCTTTTAATATAAGGAACAAAACAGAGTCAAGTGGCTGGTGCTTTGGATTGAGAGGTTGTCTCACCCAGACAGAGGTAAAGTCTGGTTCCATCCCCCAATGAAGGAGGGACAAATTGAAAGTGCATAATCTAAGATGGGGAAGACAGTGGCGATATGTCTGATTTGTAATCCACCCCAAGTACAGCTCAATGCTACTAGTGGTTAACACATCATTATATTACATAATTGTTTGCTTAGCCTTAGACAACTAATTTGTCCTATTTCCTCTCTCATTTAATAGCTGTGCAAATTGAAGTCAAGCTACTCAGTGAAAATTCGGCACAATCTGGTATTAGGCCACCCACTAGTGGTCATCTCATGGCGGACAAGATGAAGGGTGTGCATCAAAATGTAGGGGAAGCAAATGAATCAGGTAACAATTTAATATCTGCTATCTGACCTACTTTCTGTTTCACTGAAATGGTACATACTGTGATTATGATTAGGATGCAGCATTGATTTTTGAATACTTGTCTGTTAATGTTCCAGTTGTCTTACAAACATTTTGCACCTATATAAACAACAAGTCTTTGTTGTGAAGACAGTTTGCATCAATAGGGTTCATGGACGAAATCCATTGCTAGCAGAAAGTAGAGATTCTCCAGTATTGGGGTGTCTTTCATAGATTTACATGCCTGAATCATTCCTCCTCGTCGGAGTGGGAGTCCCACGGTACATAAAAAAGCAATCAATATGCCCATAATAACCAACAAATCTCGGTAACCTAAAACCAGGATGTAAAGTAGCCTAAATCTACCAAGAAAAAAGTTCCTCATCTATGACTGTCATAGTCATTATACATAGTACAAACTGCAGCCAATCAGGCGACAGCACCTACCAGAATGTTCTCCTCAGAGGCTCAGGCTCTCAGATTTTCTACCGCACGTTGTGTGAAGGGAGTCTCCCTGAGCTCTGCTCAGTTTTTTTCTCCATTCTCCAGGAATTTCTGCTTTTAGGATGTCTTCTTCTAAGAAATCGTTATTCAGACCTTGTGAATCTTGTGGAAAGCTCCGGCTTTTCTCTGAAGATCCCCACAAGAAATGTATCTACTGCTTATACCCGGATCACCAGGTGAGAGACTGCAAGGTATGCAGGACCTTCCCTCAGAGACAGAGAGGGCCGTCTACTTCTGTGGCTACAGAAGCTTAAAGATCAGGACAATCCAGTTTCTGAGGTGGGAAGTATTGGCTCTGGGTCATCTGTGTCCTCTAGGAAGAGGGCTGCTGAGGAGGTTTTGTCTTCTCCTGGGGCAAAGGTGTTGAGGAAACAACAACCCTCAAAGGGTTCTGAAGGGCCTTCCACTTCAAAAAAAGGCTTCTCCACCTGCTAAGGGCAAGCCTTTGCCTTCCACGCCCCCGAGAAAGACAGTAAAAACGTTACCTTCTAAGCTAACTTTTGAGAAGATTCTCCCTCAGAAGAAGACCCTGTCGTCGACGACCCCTTAGTCGACTAAGATTTCCGTCGACTCAACATCTACATCGACAATGACCTTCTCATCACCAAAGCCTCATATGATTATGTTGTGGGCTCCATCGCCGTCGACGCTGGTCTCCGTCTCTGTGAGACCCATCTCGTTAACGAGAGAGACAGTACCTATCGTCGGCGACAAAGGCTAGAAGAAACTCGTCGACGACAGCCTCGTCGACGACAGCCTCGTCGACGACCACCTCATCCTCGAGGGTTGCCTTGTCGTCGAGAACAACATTGTCGTCGACAACCATATCGTCGACGACGAAGACCACCTCGTCGACGAAGACCACCTCGTCGACGAAGACCACCTCGTCGACGAAGACCACCTCGTCGACGAAGACCACCTCGTCGACGAAGACCACCTCGTCGACGAAGACCACCTCGTCGACGAAGACCACCTCGTCGACGAAGACCACCTCGTCGACGAAGACCACCTCGTCGACGAAGACCACCTCGTCGACGAAGACCACCTCGTCGACGAAGACCACCTCGTCGACGAAGACCACCTCGTCGACGAAGACAACTTAGTCGATGGAAACTTCCTCGTCGACGGTTTCACTTTCAGTTACAGTCCCATCGTCGACGGCCCAGTCGGCGGCTCTTCCATCAACGCAGAAATTGTCCTCTTGTGCGGAGCTGCAAGTTTGATCAGCTTCTACGGCTATAACATCTACACAGTCTACGACGACACCTCCTTTGTTGCAGAGACGTGGTTCTACGCTTGAACCCCTGTCTCCATTACATCTTTCTCCACATAAGGTACCCCTACAGGTTCCTGAACAACTACTGGTTTCGAGCAGCTAGAAGCCCTTCAGAGTTTTTCATAAAATATCAGGAGGTTGATCAAGATGAGCAACTTTCTCCGAAACCTGTGGCCTCACCTCTGGATAATATCCCTACAGCTCAGATGCCTATAGCCTTACTGAATAATCTCCAACATATGCTAGACGACAATTACCGCCGGTTCCTGCCATCTGAATCGGCAGAGTCCGTGCCACCTACACCAGTTGCTCAAGCTTCCACCTCAGAATTCCGATCTCCTAGACCACCTACGCCGGTTGCATCGCATCATTCTCCTGAAGCACATTCATCGGATGATGATAGGGAGGAAGGTGAAATAAATCACTTATGTCTGAGTGAGATGAGTACCAAATCCAAACCCCTTCTCCTTCACCTCAAGCTCCTGCTGATTCTCTTCCAGTGGATGTTGGAGGCTTCCAACTCCTCATGGAAAGAGCAACTCAAACATTTCTTATTCCCATGGAAACGAAGAAGGAAGATTGCTTCCTGTATGATTTTAAAGATCAGCCAAGGAGGCAGATATGGGCCATCCCCATTCTAGATTTTATATGGAAGGAGGGATTGAAGGTAATGTCAACTCCTGCGTCTATCCCTCCAGTCTTGCCCCGGCTGGACAAGAAATATAAAGCGCCCAACAATTCTCCGGCATGCCTCATAGGACACCCAAAGGCTGACTCCGTGATCGTGCAAGCCGCTCAAAGACGGGCTGGGAACCCATCTTCTTAGATCACAACCCCACCTGACAGGGACGGCAGACGGTTGGACTCAATTAGGAAAAGAGTCTCCACCATGGCAGCGACAACAGTCCGTGCGGCCAATTCACTAGCCATCCTGGGTCGGTACGACCGACAAATGTGTTCAAACATTTCACCTTATATCGATATGTTACCAGAACCTTCCAAGGCTGAAGCTCTGAAGATATTTCAGGAAGGGGAACGAATCTCTGCGGAGAATATTGATTCGGCTGTAGATGTCTCATCCACAGGTTTCATACAGCAGGGGCTGCTGTTCTGCGTAAGCAAGGCTGGTTGAAGGCTACATCTTTTTGCCAGGAGGTACAGGCAAAAATAATCGACATGCCGTTTGATGGAGAGGCTTTGTTCGGCCAACACGTAGAAGAAGCTCTGCAAACCATCATGAAAGACACCGAAACAGCCAGATCTCTCGGTACCTTGCAATTTCGTAAGCCGCCCTTTCAGAGTGCAAAAGGACGTGGATCGTTCTCCAATCGAGGGAACTACAGTCAACTGAAATCCTACCAGTCCTATCAAGGAAACCAGCGATACCAGTCACAAAGACATCAATCATATGGTCAACGTAACACTTCTTATGCACAAAATAAAAGGAAGCCTTCCTACCGCGGAAGAGATTCAAATAAGAAGCAATGAAAACCGCCACCTGCCACCGCTTCTACCGCAGTCCCGTGTAAAGGTTGAAGGAAGAATCTCACAATTTTACTCAAATTGGTCCTCAATGACATCGGACAAGTGGGTTCTTGACATTATATCCAAAGGCCATGCTCTAGAATTCGAAAAGTTTCCTCCAGATTTCCCCCAAGTGGCCCACGTCCAGCTCATCTCAAAGAGCTGTTTTCCCAGATAAATTTGATGATACAAAAAGGAGCGAAAAAGTCCTTCAATTGCAGAAAGGAACAGGATTTTATTCAAGGTTTTTCCTAATAAAGAAAAAATTGGGAGAATGGCGTCCCATTCTCGAACTCCGATCCCTCAACAAATATGTAAAGAAATTATCCTTTCGCATGTTAACGCTTCAAGAAATTCTTCAACTTTTGTCGGCAGGGGATCATATGGCCACCCTCGACCTTCAAGATGTGTACTTCCATGTTCCGATTCTCCCCATGCACAGAAAGTTCTTGCGGTTCAGAGTGGCTGGCAGGGATTTCCAGTTCAAGGTCCTTCCCTTCGGACTACGATCGGCACCCAGGGTGTTTACGAAGGTCCTAGCTCCAGTAGCAGTGCACCTCCGTCTGGAAGGGATTCAAATATTTCCTTATTTGGACGACTGCCTTATAAAGGCGAGTTCTTTCTCAGACACAGACACCCATGTCCAGAGATGTCTGTCTCTAAACCAGTTGCTGGGTCTCTCTATCAATCTCGACAAATCTCATCTTGTTCCTTCACAAAGGCAAACGTTTTTGGGGGCAACGTTGAACACGCAACTGATCCAGGCTTTCGTTTCAAACGAAAGGCAACAAAAGATCTGCAAGCTAGCTCACAAGTTAAGATAAAAAAAGTACGTTGTAGTCCGACAGTTCAAGTCCTTTCTAGGAATGATCTCGTCTTGCATCCCCTTAATACCCAACTGCCGCCTCAGGATGAGACCTCTACAAGAAGAGCTCAACCAACAATGGTTACAGGTCTAAGGATCATTCAACGATCTTATTCAGGTCACTCCTCGGATGCGAGACACCTTCCTCTGGTGGACTCAAAAAAGGAATGTAGAGAAGGGATGTGCATTCCTTCAAGAAGCGCCAAATGTTACAATCACCACAGACGCGTCCCTCAAGGGTCGGAGAGCACATCTTTACGGGCTAACGGTCAGCGGAAAATAGAGCCCTCAACAGTGGAAGTGGCATATCAACCTACTGGATATATAAGCCATCTTCTTAGCCCTGAAATCATTCTGAACAATCATTCGGGGAGCCACAGTACTGATTCGGACACACAATACTACAAGTATGCATTACTTGAACAAACAGGGAGAAACGAGATCGGCTCTTCTTTCTCAAGAAGCCCAAGAAATCTGGGATTGGGCAATACGGCACAGGATCAATCTTTCGGCAGTTCACGTGCCGGGAGTTTCCAATGTTCTGGCGCATTCACTCAGCAGGTCCACAGTATCCACTCACGAATGGGAACTGCATCAGCCGATGGTGGATCGAGTCTTCCAAGAGTGGGGTCATCCCGATCTAGACCTTTTTGCAACCAATCAGAACAGCAAATGCCTATTCTTTGCAAGCTGGCTTCCCCACAAAGAATCTCAGGGGAACGCGTTTTCGATGAACTAGTCTCAAATATATGCTTGCGCTTTTCATCCGATACCTTTGGTTCCCAGAGTTCTCCGGAAGATGAAGAGAGAACCTTGTCACATAATTCTCATAGCTCCCAGGTGGCCTCGCCAGTTCTGGTTCACCGAACTTCTCCTCCTATCAGAGTGCGATCCCATTCAGTTTCGACCAATACCAAACCTCCTGTCCATTCAGAACGGTCAAATTTGCCATCAGGACCCTGCATCTCTGAAATTAGCTGCCTGGCGCCTGAGCACCTTGAATTCGCTCATCTAAATATCCCTGCGGATTGCAAAGAAGTTCTGGCTAGGGTGGGATAGGTGGCGCATGACCATGATGGCCGCGCACCAGTGAGGCTCCCGCCGGACCGGGCGGAAAGATAACCATCAGCCACATCCTCACAGACTTGTACTGCCCTTTATGAGTGCTGACTGCAGCGGTACCATTTGCCTGCCGGCAAGGTGCGGCATGAGTGATTGGCAAGCTGCTTAGCCTTGATGTGGAGAATAGTTGTGACAGCCTGGAACGCTGTGGCGGCTGGGGGGGGCCAGGAAAGTCCGATGCCGCATGGGCCCATTAACGACAGACGGCGCTGGTGATTAACGGCCAGAAGGTGAACGTGGGCTGTAGCGACACTATTGACAAGAGCCGGACAGATGCGGGAGGGCTTTGAAGCGGCCATCTTCTGCCGACAGGCACCTGACTTGTCACACGAAGGAGAGCGAGCCCAGAGGCCCGCAAAACGAAACGAGACACGTAACCGCTGCGGCCTGCAACCCGTCTGAGCAGAATACAGGGTGCAGGTGAGCCCAAGCGTCGGAGGGAGAGCGGACACGGGCATTGTGTCCCTAAGGCAGCTGCAAAATCTACACATGCGGTGCAGTGCCGGCATGAAGGCTCACCCCAGACTGGGTAGGTGCTAGCGCCGTGGCGAAGGAGCAGAGCCGCCATTTTAAGCGCTGCACACAGCAGCAGCATACAGAGGTCCCTGCAGATCGGAGGAGCATCGGTGAGTGCTTCCCTTGCATTATCGGCTGCCGCACTGCACAGGTCACTCCCAAGAGAAGGAAACAGGTGCATCCTACTGCCAGACAGACTCTAACTTTGATTAGCTCCTTGGCACCCATTTTGCGATAAGTGGGGATAGCCAGCAAGCCGCATCAGGTCACCTTACACAGGAGGCACGAAGTAGGACCACAGTTAGCGACAGCAGCTACTGCAGGGGCACAACGCAGGCTCCTGCGGCACGGACGAAGATACTCTTCCTGCACGTAAGGTGTGCATAGCAGGCAAATTGGCCAGCATGGGGAGAACAAATGCCAAGCAGGCAAAACTGTCATTTGACTCACGGAAGGCGCCCCGCTCAACTTCCACACAACGCACAGAATCAGACTCAACAGAGCCAAGGGATGAGGGCTGGAAGGCGCTACTAGTGGGGGTGAGGCAGAGCGTCACATCCATTGACACCAAGATGGATGCCATGAATAACAGACTGGAAACGGTGGTCGCCAAGCTTGACCAGCATGATGAGAGGATCAAGGAGGCGGAACATAGGGTGTCGGGGCTGTAGGACGGAGCGGCTGCCAACAAACAACACGTGCTTCAGATGGACAAGTTGCTAAAGGTAATAGCGGACAAGAATGAGGAGTTAGAGGCACGCTCACGGAGAAACAACGTCCGAGTTTTGGGCCTGGCCGAATCAACGAATACCGGAAGAATGGAGGACTTCATGGAAAAGCTCATGGCTGATCTTTTTGGTAAGGACTCCTTCTGAGCACACATGACGGTTGAGCGGGCCCACAGATCGTGGCGGCACGCCCGCCTCCGGGGGCTGCACCGCGCCCAGTGATTGTACGCTTCCTGAACTATCGTGACAGAGACTCTGTGTTACGCCTAGCCCGGGAGGAACTATCGTGACAGAGACTCTGTGTTACGCCTAGCCCGGGAGAAGGGGCAAGTGTGTTATGAAAATGCCACCCTGGCCTTCTATCCTGATTTCACGCAGGCAGTGCAGGAAGCCCGCCGAAAGTTTGCAGCCGGGAAAAAGAAGCTTCAAGCACAAGAAATAACGTATGCAATGCTGTATCCCGCAAAACTGAAGATTCTTCATCTGGGGAAAAAAAATATTTTTCAATTCTCCTCAACAGGTGGAAGAGTATCTCAAGCAGACACGCAGAGCAGCGGCCCAGGAAGCAGCATCACGCAGGAGATACAGATCGCAGTCGCCCCTGTCGGAACCAGGTTGAGGTCACGATACTACGCAACACTCATCGCAGAACTGTCAAGGCACAGTGACCTCCTGAGGACTTTTCCGAGTTGGTGATGTATCATGGTTGTTTAATAGACATTCTGACATTTTTCGGCCCGGACACTCTCCTCCGTCCCGCCAGGGCAGCCCGCTTACTGAAGTGGGGCAGCAGGGGGTTGAAGTATCGAGGTTGAGTGGGCGAGGTGTGAGCCCCTAGAGGACCCTGCACGAGGGCATACCCCTTCTTCCGTTGTACTCCAGGGCGTAAGAATGGAGATATTTGTTTACAAAGTTGGGATGGGGGTGGGCGTAAATGCTTGGCAAGTTGGGGGAGCTGGAGTGGGTGGGGGAAGGGGATTTGGGGTGGGAATGTCGCACAATACACATTTGAGAGGCAAGCAAGACATACACCAGTGTAGGACTAGTACAGTCGGTGTTCTTATTGTAGGACTGGACAATAGGCAGGGCAAGCATACACTGGATATGAGCACAGATTGGGATAATGGTTGATAGTACCAGAGCTGTAAGGGGAATCGCAGTTTTTCTTGGAATGTGCGTGGATTGAATGACCCGAGGAAGAGGAGACAAGTGTTGGGGTACATGGATAGGCATCATATCCGGGTGGTTATGTTGCAGGAAACCCACCTAAGCCCGCGGAGCCAGCCCCAATTCGCGTGCCGATGGGCTTCACATCGCTGTTTTGCCTCATACTCAAACTATGCAAGCGGGGTTGCGATTCTGATTAAACGGGGGTACAGTTTGTACAGAGAGGGATGGAAGTGGATACAAATGGAAGATACTGCCTGCTTTGGGGGAGGCTGAATACTTATGACGTAATGTTTGCCAACTATTACGGACCCAACACGGATGACCCACACACATTACTAGAGGCGTGGGGCAAAATTCCGACGATAGGCACTACTTATGCGATCTGGGGAGGCGACTTTAACACTGCAGTAGACCTTAAGTATGCAGGTCCCGTGCCTGCCCTATACACTACACCAACACGCAGCGTGCGCTTCAAGATGTTAGAACTACTAATTATCTGCTAGACGCATGGAGGTATAAACACCCCATAGTACAGGAAGGGACACATTTCTCAGCGGTGCATGTGTCCTGGGCTAGGCTTGATTATGTGGTGGTGTCAGTGGGTATGGCGCACTGGGTAGAGAAGGCATCCCACCTAGCCCGTACATATTCGGATCATTTGCCAGTCGTGATTACACTGCAGCCCCCTGCCATCCACTCCCCATACATCCACTGGAGACTCAATCCCCAACATCTCCAAGACGCAGTATTTAGGACCGAAATTGAACAAGAAATACAAGACTTCTTTGAGCGCAATATGAACTCGGTGGCCAGCTTGACTACAGTGTGGGAGGCTTTCAAAGTAACGGTACGCGGTTGGTGCATCTCTAAGGGGGAGGCATCTTAAGAGACTTACCAGAAGCCTAAATACACTGGAAGGGGAACTTAAAACCCTTGAGAGAGACTTGTCAGAGGGAGGTGACGTGGGAGCCACTAGAGCTGCGCTGCGCACCAAAATGTCTGAATATGAAGAAACAGCTGAAAGTGAATCCCGATTTAGAGGGAAATCTCATTCGGCGCGAGTATTCAGGGAAGGGGACCGACCAGGGAAGGCATTGGCGAATACGGTGCGCCCCCCCAAATTTGCAAACTATATTGTAGAAATACGGGAAGAGAAGGGCCAAGCGCATAGGAACCTGCCGGAACAGCTACATACATTCGTACAGTAGTACACATCACTTGACTCCTCCCAGAGGGACTCACCCCTAGACCTACAGTGCTATTTCGAGGACACTGCTCTGACATGGTTGGGTGAGACTCCGCAAACATTTCTTAATCTGGACCTGGAGGTCGATGAAATCACTGAGGCTATAATGCATATGAAGTCTGGACGAGTGCTGGGAACCAACGGATTGCCGGTAGAATTTTCTAAGACGTACGTGACGATTCTAGCCCCCATTTTGAAAGCAGTGTACTATGAAGCACTGAAAGAGGGGATGTTACCAGTGACAATGAGGGAGGCCCAGATTGTCACATTGCTAAAGCCAGGCAAGCCTCCGACCTCTTGCGACTCCTACCGTCCGCTGTCACTTCTAAACTGCGACACTAAAATATTGACCAAAGTGCTAGCGATGCGACTCAACCTCCTGATGGAGAGACTTGTACTACCCGACCAGGCGGGCTTTGTTCCCAACAGAGCAACGGCACATAACCTTCGGACCTTGCTGGCAGTAATGCAAGATATAGATCCTAATAGTGCTGCGGTGCCAGTCTTCCTAGACGCCACCAAAGCCTTCGATTCGGTTGAATGGGATTACTTACTTGGAACACTGCGTCAGATGGGTATGCCGTATACCTTTCTTTGCTGGGTGAAACTCTTATTTTTATTTTATTTAATTGTTTTCAAATTAATACATCAGTACATTTCGCCAGTAGACAGCGTGATGCACAAAAGTGACAATTAAAGATCAAAACAGAGACACCCCCCCACCCCCCAATCCTGCAGTATATAACATGTATAGCTGGCATTTCAGTCTGAGACATTGAGCCACGCAGTGTAATTAACACCCACATAAGTCCGAATGATCACTCGGCTTGTTCACTGCGTGCCTGCAAATATTCGCGCAGAGGTGCCCAAATATCCTTTGGTCGAGAGGTGGATGGTAGCTCCTCCTGAAACAGCTCCAACTGTTCTTGGCAATACACCATGTCCGTTAACCATCGAGACGCACGTGGGCCACGGCGACCATCCCAAGTAAATAGCTCACGCCTTTTGGCCAGAAGTAGCGCCACTCTTACAAAGCGTCCCAGAATACCTTTCGCACCCGGCACATATCCCAACAAACACACCAGAGGCGTACACTCCAGTCTGCACCAGGTCATGGTGTAAATCATTTCCAGCACATCCACCCAGTACAAGTGTACAGTTCTGCACTGCCAAGCTAATTGAAGGAAATCTGCCTCCCCCTGCCCACACCGCCTGCAGCAGTCAGTGTCTCTGAGCCCCATTCTTTGGAGTTTCTTTGGGGTGTGATACGTCTGGTGCAGGAATTTCAGATGAATAATGCGGAGGTTACAGTTAGACGACAGCTTTCCAGTCACCCCACAAATCTGTTCCCATTCCTGCATTGTGACTTGTGGATCTAAAAGCTTATTCCACCTCCCCAGGCTCTTATCCTCCGGGCGTACTGTCTCTTCCTGCACTGCCTTATACAATCTAGTAAGCAGGTGCTTCCGCGACCACCATGACCAGTTGTAAAGCCTTAGATACGGCTGGCTCCTCTGGGAAGCACGTGTAATGGTCCCGGACAGCCCTGCATAGTCTGTAACATGTGTATTGAAACAGTGGGGTAGGATTTGAGATATATTCCAAGTCAGAGTTTGCAATATATGTCCCTTCTTTATATAAGTCGCCCATAGCGGATATTCCTGCCTCCCGAAGTGAGGCCACCGGCCCGCGCTCGCCCACCACAGAAAGATCAGCGTGTCCCTCGATGGGCATTTTACCGATTTCCTGCCATGCGGAAACCGGTGACATCAATTGTAATTATTTCAGATCTGGGTGTTTGCCTGTGAACATGCGTAACCAAGTTCTTCAGCGGCGTCGGATCCGCATCGCGCTCCTCCACCGCCACATGGGGGATAAATCCATGTGGATGGAACCAGAAGTACGCGTACTGTGGCTTCCCACAGAGATAGTATGCGTAGCAGTCCGGAGCATTGAACCTGCCCCTCTCGAAGGGTAAAGTCAGCGTGGCCCATCCGATCCTTGGTGGCCTCGCCCCCCACACCAACCTGAGCAATTGGGTCTGTATTGTTTTAAAGAAGTGTTTATTCAGCCGAATGGGGACATTGCAGAATAAATTAAAAAACTGGGGGAGGATCACCATTTTTATGACTGCAATGCGATCCGCCAGCGAAAGAGGCAGTCCAACCCAGCGGTCAACTCGCTCCATCAGGGCCGTGTAAGCTCTCCCGTAGTTTTTGCGAACCACTACCACAGGATCTCGATGGATCAAGATGCCCAAATACTTGACTGGCTCTTCCGTCCAGACTAAGGGGTATTCCACCTGCGGTGCAGTCGTAGCAGGCATGAGAGGGATCAGCACAGACTTCTCCCAGTTGATGCATAGCCCCGAAAAGAGACCAAACTCGGACGACCTGCGATAGATATGTCTGAGGCTCCTGGATATACAGGACCATGTCGTCCGCGTATGCAGAGATCCCCACCGGCCGGTTATAAAAATTCAAGGCAGCTGCCCTGTGAGATTGACGGATCCTGCACGCAAGTGGCTCCAGTACAATGGCAAAGAGAAAGGGGGACAGAGGGCACCCCTGCCTAGTGCCACGTTGAATAGCCAGCGGCTCAGAGGTGAGAGTGCCCACCCGCACCCTCGCCGATACATCCATATATAAAACTTGGATACAACGGATGAACACCTGTGGAAAGCCCATCCTATGTAAGATGGAGATCATATATTTCCATTCGATCGAATCGAACGACTTGGCCGCGTCCAATAGGATGGCCACTGCTGGTAATTCCGGCTTTAGGATGTGGAACATAGCGAAGATCGTGTGGAGGTTCCATGAAGTTGACCTGTCAGGGATAAATAATGAATGAGGAAGGGTGCTGCACTCAACTTAGAAAGTGTTTTACAAAATGCTATTTCGATACGTGTGCTGTACTAGAATAGTGCCTGCTCACTAGAATCAAGAATGTATATGGCCCGGTGCATTCAGTCACCAGGACTCTAGTACGCACAACCAGAATTCAAATTCTCCTGTAATTCGTTTGATTTATTTTCATCAAAATTTTTAACTCATCAAAATATCGCGTTCACATTTTATATTCATGCATTTGTATTTGCAATATCATTGAATTTACTCATTATTGTAACATTATGAACACATCAAATGTACATTTTCCAAAGCACAATGTAAAATCAAAACCCAATGCATTTCGGGGCCTTTGCCCCTTCGTCAGGGGTCTGTATTGAAAAAGACAAACAAGGAAAATCTGTTACTAATGATACTATACGTGGGTATTTAGATTAACAAACTGTATGCACTAAGCTAATTCTTACCAAGAGTGCGTAGGAGCTAAAAAATCCTTTTTATTTGGCTTGTTCTAATTGCTAGGCAGTGTTTTGTCTAAAAAAGAATGAAAAGTTTATCGTAATTAAAAGTAAGGAAACTTATTATTTCAACTGACTGCCAGATGCATGAAACGAAATATTGTTACCTGTAGTTTTATGCACACGGTGCTTTCTGCAATGAAAAGAAGGAAGGCATGCAATGTTACTTAAAGCCATTCCTTTAACGAAAAAAAGGGGGGATTAAATATGACGAGTATTATATTTACAAGTGTTGCGCTCACCTTCAAGTTTTCAAAGTAACACTTGTGCGAACAGAAACCTAAATAAAACCAAAATTGCCCATTAAGACTATGTTTTTAAAGGATGTCAGCGAGTTGTAAACTGATGAAGCGACGCGTATTTACCTGCGAGCCTTATGAGTTAGACTTCGGTCTCGCTGAGGTTTCAGTTCTAGAAATGCAAAGAGTGCAGTCATTGTAAAGTGTGCCAGCGTATTTCAGCGGGACATATAAAATGTACGGTATGTCCTTAAACGAGGCTTACCGTTAATCTTGAATGTTTGTAATTTACTCCCGACCGACGCCCAGCTAGTCGACTGGAGACTACGCGATCAGCATTAGTCCTTTTTTTTTGTTGTAGTTGCCATGCTACTGGATTAGTAGACACAGACAGAGGATACGAAAGACAGATCGCCATGTCGTTTTTCTATGAATGACCATTACAAGTATCGGGGATTTTAAACTCAAGGTTGACATTTTAACAACGTAGCTACATCTATTTTTATGTTTATAAAAGATCCTTAATACAAAACGATATTTATAGGTTTGTGGTCGTTTTGTTGCTAATTAGTGAAATAAGTATTACAAGCACTTTTAAGTTAGGTTGTACCTCGGGATGAGCTGAACATACTCATTTTTAGGAAATCTAAAGGAGCTTCTAAACAAGTCAGCAAGCGAGATTTCACAACAACAGACGGTCTTCAAAGGCACAACACGGTGCTTCAACTGCAAGAACTGCAATAATGTCATACCAGAAAACATTTTATTACATCCACGTACCGGTGAGAAAATAATACTCAGACACACAACTAATTGTGATTCAGAACATGTGGTATACTCCATTAAATGTCCGTGTGGACTATTGTATATTGGCAAAACAGACAGGAAACTGAAACCGAGACTTTCTGAACACAAAAGTCAAATTCGTAACAAGAATCACACTTCGCCGTTGGCAAAACATTGGATTGAAAAATGCCACTCTATAGCTCAACTCCGATTTCAAATTATTGAGTTAGTACCGCAAAGATTGGGCATGGACAATGTTAAAATTCTGCTTCAGAGAGAAGCTTTCTGGATACGAAAACTGCAGACATTGATGCCCCAAGGGCTAAATGATAAAATGGAGATGACATGTTTTCTTTGAGAGTGTTATATACCTCTAGGGGTTTGAGCACACAGTGATAAGCGCATATTTGACACAACTCATAACATCAGTCATGTGGTTAAACAGGGTTCTTGATCTAAAATGAGTGCAACTCACTAAACATATTTTTACGTATTGTAAATAGGCAGAAATATCCACATATGCTTTACAGAGACTGAATTGCTTTAATAGATTGTAAATAGGCAGACATGACTTTCGTATTTTCATTTTTTCACTCTTATTCCATTTGCTTTACGTTATGATGATATATAACAGTAATTGGAAATTGCACATGATTACGTTTTTCAATGTATTTTGATTGGGATTTTGTTTTTATAAGCTTGTTATTCTCATGGTTATTTTTCCTAAAAATGAGTATGTTCAGCTCATCCCGAGGTACAACCTAACTTAAAAGTGCTTGTAATACTTATTTCACTAATTAGCAACAAAACGACCACAAACCTATAAATATCGTTTTGTATTAAGGATCTTTTATAAACATAAAAATAGATGTAGCTACGTTGTTAAAATGTCAACCTTGAGTTTAAAATCCCCGATACTTGTAATGGTCATTCATAGAAAAACGACATGGCGATCTGTCTTTCGTATCCTCTGTCTGTGTCTACTAATTCAGTAGCATGGCAACTACAATAAAAAAAGGACTAATGCTGATCGCGTAGTCTCTAGTCGACTAGCTGGGCGTCGGTCGGGAGTAAATTACAAACATTCAGGATTAACGGTAAGCCTCGTTTAAGGACATACCGTACATTTTATATGTCCCGCTGAAATACGCTGGCACACTTTACAATGACTGCACTCTTTGCATTTCTAGAACTGAAACCTCAGCGAGACCGAAGTCTAACTCATAAGGCTCGCAGGTAAATACGCGTCGCTTCATCAGTTTACAACTCGCTGACATCCTTTAAAAACATAGTATTAATGGGCAATTTTGGTTTTATTTAGGTTTCTGTTCGCACAAGTGTTACTTTGAAAACTTGAAGGTGAGCGCAACACTTGTAAATATAATACTCGTCATATTTAATCCCCCCTTTTTTTTGTTAAAGGAATGGCTTTAAGTAACATTGCATGCCTTCCTTCTTTTCATTGCAGAAAGCACCGTGTGCATAAAACTACAGGTAACAATATTTCGTTTCATGCATCTGGCAGTCAGTTGAAATAATAAGTTTCCTTACTTTTAATTACGATAAACTTTTCATTCTTTTTTAGACAAAACACTGCCTAGCAATTAGAACGAGCCAAATAAAAAGGATTTTTTAGCTCCTACGCACTCTTGGTAAGAATTAGCTTAGTGCATACAGTTTGTTAATCTAAATACCCACGTATAGTATCATTAGTAACAGATTTTCCTTGTTTGTCTTTTTCAATACAGACCCCCGACGAAGGGGCAAAGGCCCCGAAATGCATTGGGTTTTGATTTTACATTGTGCTTTGGAAAATGTACATTTGATGTGTTCATAATGTTACAATAATGAGTAAATTCAATGATATTGCAAATACAAATGCATGAATATAAAATGTGAATGCGATATTTTGATGAGTTAAAAATGTTGATGAAAATAAATCAAACGAATTATAGGAGAATTTGAATTCTGGTTGTGCGTACTAGAGTCCTGGTGACTGAATGCACCGGGCCATATACATTTCTGTCAGGGATAAAGCCAGATTGGTCTGGCAGGACCAGCAAGGGCATCAGAGGGTTTAGCTTGGTGGCCAGCACCTTAGCGAGGATCTTCGCGTCAATATTGATGAGGGATAGAGGGCGATATGATTCACAACGCATAGGCATCTTGTCTTTTTTTAACAGAGCAACAATCAGAGCTTGCCGTAAGGAGGGCGGGAGGCAGCCCACCTCATGCGCCTCCGCGTACATTGCCAGTAGGTGCGGCATCAGGAGATCCACATAGTGCTTATAGAATTCTGCAGTCAGCCCGGCATGGCCCGGGGCTTTGTTATTCGGCAGTGACATAATGGCTTCTTTAATATCTGCCTCATCTATCGGGAGGCTAAGATATTTACGATGTACATCAGAAAGCCAGGCGCAAGCCGTGTCGGCCAAATAGTCCTGCAATGCGGACTAGTCCATGTCTCCCGTAGAGGTGTAGAGAGTCTCATAAAAGGTGCGGAACTGAGCTAGAATATCGTCACTTGCAAAAGTGATCCACGCCCCCGTCGTCCACAATGTGGTAAATCTGGGGGACCTCAGTCCTATCACGCAAGCGACCGGCTAACACCCTGCCAGGCCTGCCCCCCTCGCCATAAGCCCTCACTACACATCTTTTCGAGAAGTATTTTATCTCCGTGGCTGCCAGCGTATTGTACTCCTCGAGATATTCCCTGATTTGGATCAATATCTCAGAAGGAGCAGCATCATATTGAGGCTCCAGGTCTCGCAGCCGCTCTTCCATTCGCTGTAGCTGGCCCCTCAGGTCCCGCAAGATTCCCGCCGATGTGCTAATGCACTCCCCCCGTATCGTCGCCTTGAAGGCTTCCCACAGAGTAGCAACGCTATCAACTGTGCCCACGTTGAAATCGAAATAACGTACGATGGCCTTGCGGATAGTGTCTTCATAAACAGGATCCAGCAGGGAGGCAGCGCGAAAACGCCAGGTGAAGGGGCGCCGTGTGTTTAGTGGGACAGCTAGTTGGAACAGGACAGGGTTGTCATCCGACAGGGTCCGCGGTAATATACTAGCCGACGTGACCCACCCATTAGCTTCCCTATCTAAGAGCCAGTAGTCCAGGCATGACCAGGAGTTGTGAGCAGGTGTTCCATGCGTGCCCTTCAGGACCCCTGCATGCCTCAAGCGCCAAGCATCAATCAAACCCATCTCTTCCATGAAACCACGGACACACTGCGCTACTTTAACCATGCGTACACTAGTGGGGTTAGATCTATCCTATCTGGGTCCAAGCAAGTGTTGAGATCCCCCCGAACAAGATCTCTGAGTCTGACCAGGAGCGCAGAACCTGAAACAGTTTCAGAAATGCGGCTGACTCATCCATTTCAGCATATAGACACACGTGTGGCAGATGATGGTCGGTGGGCACTGGTGCGTGGCAAGTTGAGGAGAGTTATGGTGACAATAGCCAATGTACTGACTGTGCCCTTCTGTCTGGTGATGCGCAGAACAGTGTCCCGGTCTCTAAAATTGAGCAGGCGGGCGATGATAGGCCGAGGCGCCGCACTGGGAGGGGGACGCGCCATCAGTGACCTGTGGGCACGTTCACTCGCGAACATAGGCGAGAGCTCCTCTGCGCCGCACACCTCGCGAAGCATTGTCTCCATGTAATCCTCAAGGCGCCCCACATTCGTAGATTCCATCAGACTGAAGACGCGGATGTTATTGCGCCTCGATGTCCTCGTTCTTGGCCTGTATCACCGTGAGGAGTTTGGACATACCCGATGTTTGGGCCGCCACCTGTTGCAGACCGTCCTCCGTCTCCGATATTCGCTGCTCAGCCTCCTCTATGCAAGTTGCCTGCTTATCCAATTTAGCAGAGAAGTGGTCCATCTGGCCATTTAATGCTCCTAGCTTGCCGTCAATTGTTCGGAGGCTAGCCTGAATGGCAGCAAGGGATTTCTCCAAGGCCGTGGGTCCCTGAGAGGCCCCCTCCAGCTCAGAGTCAGAGACAGCATTTTGCGGAGGCTTACCGCCTTTCCGGAGCTCAAAAGTGAGGCGAGGCTGTGATTTGTCCGGTTTGCCCATCAGGAGGCCGTCACATTGCACTGCGCACCACAGGAAATGACTTTTGGAGCAGCCGTGACCAAGTATGCGTGTGCCCCCCTCCTGGCCGACGATGCGTTGTTATGTAGTCCACCAACACGTGTGCAATCCGTCCCGCAGAGAGGCCCCCACCGCACCTACTCCACTTGCACCTGCGGTAACCACGCGGTCCACACTACGAAAGAAGAGGCTGCTCTACTGCTTTCTCAGGGGAGGGGGCACAGAGTAGCTCCTCAGGCAGCAGCATTCCTCAAGCGCGGACCCAAACTACAGCAGGACGTCCGTGCCCCAGCACACCAAACCACAGTGGCCGCCCGCTCGTCCGCACAGCTCAGCAAAGCACGGCCCGTGTGACAAGTTGGCCTGATATATGATGCTCACTAGTTCTAGTGATCACCTTGTATCTGTCCAAACAACCCTTATGGTGATTGGTTGTAAGTCAACCTTATAGACCAGCTATCCTAATGGTAGCATGGACAAAGCAGTCTTAGGCTAAACTCTTTAGGCATGTGAAGCCAGCTGTTTTACCACAATATAACCCCTTGAATACCAGATGAAAGGACACCACACAGGTTGTTATGAAAATAAACAGTATATTTATTAATAAAACAATGAGGTCAGAGGGCTAAGCACATGACAATCTCTTACGAAAAATACGACAAGTTACACAAAATTACAATGGTGCCCTAGGGGCACGACAAACCATATACTAAGTAAGTGGAATGTGAAAGTCGATAGAAGGAATGGAGCTGTCCAGAGGCTGTAGGATCGATGGGACCACGCTACACTAACTCTAGGTAGGCGAGATGCGTAACAACATCTATGGACAGTACAGTTCAAGTTAAAGGTAAGTACGGACAATCCTGACTAGTTAGGACTAAAACGACTGTGGAACTGGACTCTAGGACAGTTAAACTACCCTTGAGCACCGAAATGCTCTCGTTACCTCACCCACGTGCTGAGGGTGCATAGGTGTCAAAGTGTGTCGGGTTCTCGCGTTTAAGTCTATGAAGCCTGGAAGAAAAGATGCTGCAGGCGACCAGGAGGGAGATGTCCGGTGCGATCCAAGGGTGGATCGGTGAAGAAGAGAACCTGAAAGTAGAGGGGACAGTGTTCAAAGTCACTAGCCAGTGACCGGTGTGGAACCAGGAAGGAACCAGATGCTGTCGTCGCGATCAGGTGAAGAGTGGACGCTTGACTCTGCAGCCACGTGGACCAGGAGGTGTCTTTGACGACCAGGATGGAGGCACGAGCTGTCCCACGCAGGCTCTCGCTGTCGGCGGTGTCGGATCCGGGATTGGAGTCAACAGGCCTTGGCAAAGGCAACCCACGCGGTGAGTGGAAAAGGCGTCTGGTGCGGACTAGGAGAGTCCGGGGTGCCCCTCTTTTGGAAGGGAGCAAGGGCCAGTCTGGAGCAACCAGACCAGCAGTGAAGATTTATAGGTTCGTCGTCTAGGAGGCCACTAGCCAGCCGGCAAGTGACCAGACAACGCGTCGAGCAGCAAACAAGCAGAAGGGCCCCACGAAGATCTCGTGGAAGCTGGAGGGCTGATCTTCGGTGCAGGGGCTGCTCGGGGCTGGGGCTTCTCAATCTCCAAAGCACTTGGTCGAGTTTACCTCGGGAGTTGTGCTGGAAGCGAAGTGCAGGTTCGTTCAAGATGGCCGGTCCCACGTGTCTCGTCGCACCCACGGGTCTCAGCTTTGCTGTAGATGTGAGTTGAGGTCGGAGAGGTCTGGGAATCCGGGTCTCGTCGGGCTCTGAAGTCTGGATCCTTGAGGGAAGACGACAAAGTGAAGCCGCTGGACGCTTGATGGTGCCTGCAGTTGCAGGGTGGACACTCCTTGCCGACAAGGGAGATTCTTCAGTCTTCTGTGGAGCAGAACGTCGAAGTCCAGAGTTTCTTCTTGTAGAATTGTTCAGGATAATCTAATTTGGAATGGGACCAGCTCCTACCTTTATTCTCCTAAAGGGGGCTGCACTACTGACTAGGTCCCTCCCCTGGGTGGGACCACGAAGGGGGGTGGCTACACCCCCTAACCTTTGTCCGGTTTTCGCGCCAGAGCTGGGGCAGGGATGCCCCAGCAACTGGTTTGAACCGGTGTATGCACAGGGCACCTTGTGTGCCCCAGGCATGTCTCATTCCTTTCAGGCCTCCCTACCTCAGTACACAAAATCCTGTCTGGGGTGGTGCTAGCACCTCCCAAGGCAGAAAACCCTTTGTCCAAGCCTCCCTCGTTGGAAGGACTCCCAGCAGCAGGAGGTCAGACTTGTGTCTGTGGTGGCAGCATCCATTTTGTGATGCCAAGGCTCGAGTTAACTTTAACCGGGGTTTACAGTTACATACATGTTGTGTCCCTCTAGAAGGGTGGAATGCTACCCCCGTCGCCAGAATTGGCGAGGGGGTAGTATTCCAATTCGTATGACACCTTACTCGACATGTTTTGATAATGTTATACCAGAGTTAGCATTTAACCGCGAGGTTGATAATGCACTTAAGAGTATATGGTATAGCGTTATCATGGAACAGCTATTAGGACTTGGTTCCGCAAGATGCAGACGGGCTCAGCTCATGCCAGAGCACCATCTCACATAATTCCAAGCACTCTGCCTTAAGGATTGTTAAGGCCTGCCATAGGAGTGACTGATAGGAATATATGTGTCCATTTTAGGGTTAGATATAGGCATACTATATCTATAGCAAAGGGTGATTACACCACCTTGCCCCAGCTGTCATGCAGCCAGTTGTGTCAGTTTTAGGTGGCCAGCCAGGGGTGGCATAATTCATGATTCAGCCCCTGGTAGGCCCTGGGTACACCTATGCCCTGGATGTGAGAAGTTGGCCTGATATATAGTGCTCACTATTCTAGTGATCACACCAAACAACCCTTATTGATGATTGGTTGTAAGTCAACCTTATTAGACCAGCTATCCTAGTAGCGTGGACAAGAGCAGTCTTTAGGCTAAACTCTAGAGGGCGTGTTAAGCCAGCTGTTTTACCATCACATATACCCCTTGAACACCAAGTGAAAGGACACCACACAAGTTGTTATAAAAATATAGGATATTTATTAATAACAAGTCTACCCTGAACTCTTTGAGTCAGGGAGCTAAGCACAATACAAAACTCTTATGAAAATACTTCAAGTTGCACAATTTACACAAATGCCCGAGGGGTGCGAAAAACCATATACACAAAAAGTGGAATGCGAAATACTAACAGGTAAGTAACAAGATCCAGAGGCTTCAGGATCGCTAGGACTACACTACTGAACCCTAAGGTTAGGAGCAGGAGGCCTAGGGAGATCGGGTGCAGAGTGTGCACTCTCACGCGGGATGCGGGAAGAAGTCTATGGATGCTAGCGTTTCTAAAGTTACTGTTTACGGACGAATCTGACTAGGTAGACTAAAAACGAAAAAGGATCTGGACACTAGGAGAGTGAACCTGTGCTGGAGCACCAAAATGCACGAGTTACCTAGCCCAGGGGCCGCGGCTGCATAGGGTTCAAAAGACGTCGGGAATCCTCGTTGAAGTCTATGGAGCCTGAAAGAAGAAGTTGCTGGCAGGCGACCAGTGAAGAAGTTCGGTGTGACCCAAGGCTGGATCAGTGAAGGAGACGACCTGAAAGCAGAGGGGACTTAGTTCTTAATCACTAGCCAGTGATTATGTGGGCACCAGGATGGCACCGGATGAAATAACCTCGACCAGGTAAGTGGGTGACGCTGGACTCTGCAGTCACACGGGCCAGGAGGCGTTGTCGGCGTCCAGGCTGGAGGTGCGAGCTGTCCCACAAGGCTGTTGGCTGTCGGCGATGCTGGACTCAAGATTTGAGCAACAAACCTTGGCAAAGGCAAGCCCACGCGGTGGAGTCAAAATGGCATCTGGAGTGGACCAGGAGGGTCCAGGGCACTTCTTGTTGGCCAAGAAGCAAGGGCCAGTCTAGGGGACCTAGACCAGCGGTGAAAACGTCGTGGTATGTTGTCAAGAGGGTCACTAGCCAACGGGCAAGTGACCGGACAACGTGGCAAGCAGCAAAGAAGCAGAAGGGCCCCACGCAGACCTCGTGGATGCTGGGGGGCTGGACTTCGGTGCTGGAGCTACTTAGAGTTGGGGCTTCTCAAAGCCCAGTGCACTTACTCGAGGGTCTCTCGGGGGTCGTGCTGGTGAAGCGTCATGCAGGTCTTGAAGATGGCCGGTCCCACGGGTCTCGTCACACCCACGAATCTCAGCTGGGCTGGATGATGTAGGTAGAGGTCAGAGATGGCAGGGAATCCGGGTCTCGTCGAGCTGGGCAGTCTTGATCCGGAGGATGGACGTGCAGCAAACCGCAAGAGCTTCAATGGTGCCTCCTGGTGCAGGGTGGCTACTCCTTAGCCACAAGGGAGAGTCTTCAGAAAAAGTCAAGAGTTCCTTTCGTGGAAAGTAGTTCAAGATTCAGAATTATCTCATTTGGGAAGGGGGCCTGCTCCTACCTTTATCCTAAGAAAAGGGGCTGGCACGCGACTAGGTCCTGGCCTATGGGTGGGACCAGGAGGGGGGTGGTTACACCCCTCTCCTTTGTCCGGTCTCTCCCCAGCTCAGGGGCTGGTGTGCCCCAGGAACTGGTTTGAGCCGGCATATGCACAGTGAGCACCGGGGTGCCACTTGCAGTCACCTTCCTTTCATCCCTGCCTACCTGGGATACACAAAATCCTGTCTGGGATGGTGCTGGCACCGCCCCTGACAGGAAACCCTTTGTCCAGGCCTCCGTTGCTGGAGGGACTCCCAGCAGCAGGAGGGCAGACTTGTGTCTCGGCGGCAGCATCCATTTTGTGGAGCTGAGGCTGTGTCTGACTTTAACCGGGGTTCACAGTTACATACATGTCGTGTCCCTCTAGAAGGGTGGAATGCTAACCCCGTCGCCAGAATTGGCGAGGGGTTAGTATTCCAATTCGTATGACACCTTACTCGACATGTTTTGATAAAGCTATACCAAAGTTAGCATTTAACCGCGAGGATTATAATGCACTTAAGAGTATATGGTATAGCGTTATCATGGAACAGCTATTTGGACTTGGTTCCGCAAGCTGCAAACGGGTTCAGCTCATGCCAGAGCACCATCTCACATAATTCCAAGCACTCTGCCTTCAGGATTGATAAGGCCTGCCATAGGAGTGACTGATAGGAATATATGTGTCCATTTTAGGTTTAGATATAGGTATACTATATCTAAAGCAAAGGGTGATTACACCACCTTGCCCCAGCTGTCGTGCAGCCAGTTGTGTCTGTTTGGGTGGCCAGCCAGGGGTAGGCCCTGGGTACACCTATGCCCTGGATACCTAAGGTATGCTGTACAGGGACTGATAAGGTGGCCCAGTACCAATTGGTAAAATGCACCTAAGGTACATGGTTGTAATTTAGAGAGAGAACAGCTAGGCTGTGGGTCTGATTAGCAGGCCCACAGCCAGGGAAAGTCGTAAACCAGTGAAGCAAAAAGCAAATAAAACTGGGGTGGCCATGGGATTGCAGACCCCACTCTCCTACACTGGATACCTAAGGTACACTGTTACAGGGTCTGATAAGGTGGCCCAGTACTAATTGGTAAATGCACCTAAAGTACATAGTTGTCAATTTAGAGAGAGAACAGCTAGGCTGTGGGTCTGATTAGCAGGCCCACAGCCAGGGAAAGTCGTAAACCAGTGAAGCAAAAATCTGGGGTGACCATAGGATTGCATACCCCACTCTCCTACACTAGTTTCATGGCACCAGTGTTGGTTCTATCATGGCTCTGCGTATCTGGCGCGGAAAAGCTGTGTATCAGAACTGACGTCAGCGCGCGAGGGCGGCGTCTAAGTACTCCGACGACGTCATTCCGGCGCTAACGACGACGAACGCGGAGCCGCGGATTTTTCCGGATCCAGTCTGACGCCTGGGGATATTCTAAGGTAAGGAATCTATCACTAACTAATGTCTCTTACAGATATATCATTACACAAGTAGTAACTTGTGCACCACGACTCGTTGTGGCGCGCGCTCACCACACACGAGCTGTTTTTTTTTTTATCCATTTCACAGCGAAGCAACTAAATAAAAGAACCCCTGACGTCTTGTTTTACCTGGCATGACGTTCAGCTGCTAAAGCCTCCATCGAACGCATCTGCCTCCCAACATGATGAGAAGGTGAGAGTGGACGTTAGCAGGTACCAGCGAACGAAGCAGCAATGTCATGCCTGCAATCGTAATGTTGCTAAATGTGACCTGTGTTTAACTGCTTGGCTGGTATTTCCAAGCTGAGACAGTTGAGAAGCACGAAAACTCATACATTCTGGTATGTTTCCCATTAGAAATATAAACGTAATACAGCGAATGCAAGATAGAAATATGTCGGAAAGAATGAGAACGTTGTACAGAATCTTAAACGTTTTTAAAGCAAAAATAGAAAGAATTGCAGTCTTAACAGAAACCGAACCCCATTGCTTTAATCCCAGTGTTATTCAAGTGCTGGCTCTTGGCCCTTCCGGAAAACCAAAACAAGCTCGAATGTCGGTGTGTTTCCCCAACAAACGTGGCAATCACAAGTGTGTATGTAGGCACAACGAAGACCAGCACTTATAGAAGGAACGCTAACTTTCCGGCCTTAGAGTGCCACCTTTTGATAGTGAGCTAGATGCTGGGGGAGGGGGAGGGTGGGTAAACCTTTTCTTTGGTGTATGGGGAGCGTTACAACTGGTAAAATTTAATTTTACTTGGAGGGCTGAAAATCATCCAGACAGGTCCAATTTTTCAATACCTTGCACGGAGCACTTGCTGATCCCACCACCAATGAGTTGGGCGTTTTGGGGTAAAGAAGTAGGTTCCCTTTATTTACTTCAAGAGTTCCACAGAGTCCACCATGCTGCCTTTCACCGTCACAAACCTTAAGCGTTCTACGGGGTGCAAAATGCTAGCAAGGGCCCATGCCAGCTGGTGCTGCTCCAACACCTTGCAGCATAAAGCCACATGTCCACAAATCTACCCTTCCTGACACTTTATTCCATTCATGCAGATTTTTGGTTCCTGCTTTCTCCCTATTCACTGTTTATCTTTCACTTTCTCCTCCTTTCCCCTTTTTCTGCTTATCTCTCTCTTTCTCTTATTCCGGGTCAAAGTCTGATGGTAAAAGATTAGTCCCAAGTACCAGAAATGACTGCAGGTGCCATTCGCCTGCAACACTTGCACAGATTAAACTCCAGCTAGGTTGTCTGGGTTGAACACCTCACACTATGCTCCCAACATAACTTTTGAAATGAAGCCTGTATACTTTTGCCCTGATGAGTGCTGAGACTTGCATACGGTTGAATTTGGGACCTGTGGAAGGATGCCCGCCCATAGATCCCTACCTCATTTTGCTCTACAGTTTTACTTGAAGGAGTGGGAGGTTGAGTGAGTGAATTAATAAGTTCAGTCTGTGTGGGGAAGAAGAATTCTTTAGTGATTCCACATGGAGGCAAAACAGAAGCATTTTAAAGCATACACAAGTGAATGAATAAGCAACAGAGTTAACAAATAGGTGTATCATTTTTGTGGACTGAGGTGTCTTAGGGAGAACAGTATTAGTTGGAGGTACCAATAGGAGGGAGCACAAAGAAATATTTCAATATAAAATTCCTAACTCACTAATTCTGAAAAAGGCATGCTTCCTTGTATTTGTGTCTTCGAGGCCTCAAAGATTGGTGGGTAGAAGAGAAAGATCTCTAAAGTTGAGACAAAAGAGCAGACAAACAATTTAAGACACCCACCCCCTTCCAAGTTACTTATTCCTTTGGTCCTACTGTTAACATCTATAGTTAAAATGTCATTCAATGCCATGGTTAAAACCTAAGCATACCTTTAGAAATTTATCTGCAACATTTGCATTAGTGGTGATATTGCTGAATGCATAAAATACCAAGTGCATGAACTGCAGGAAGTGTAGTCGCCAATGCAAACAATGCTTAGTACCAGAAAGAAATCTATGGAAACTGTTTGCAATTGGTACGATGTCGTCAGTACTTAATTTGTAAAAAACAAACAAAAATAAATAAATTTAAAGTGTATACTATGTATATATATATTGTGCAGGGTTTCAAAGTGTTTATTAGGAATTCAAGTTGCCATTGCTGAATGCCACAGTTAAATACTAAGGCTGTCCATAGTGATTCCACCTGATGCCTCTTCCTCTGTCCACCCTACCCTTAATCCTTCGCTATCTCACTTGTAGGTTCTTCATCATTAAAGCTTTTTTATTTACCTATCTTTCTCTTCCTCCTTCCTCTCTTTTCTGCCTCTCTCTCTTGCTCTGGGTCAAAGTCTGATAATGAAAATTGGTCCCACTCCTCCAAAATGAGTGCTAGTCCCTGCAGTTTCCATCTAATCAAGCATACTTTTTGATGCTGGGCAAGCCGCACTATGTCCAAGTACTTCAACTATCAACTGAAAACAATGTTGTGGGTGCTTAGAAACAGTCTGAGGCACTATTTAAGTAGCTTGATTATATATGGCATTTGTGTTAGTGCAGTTCCAATTCAATTAATGAATAATAAAAACCATTACAAAAAGTCTGTAAATCCACACACTATTACCATTAGAAAGTAACTAAGCATTGTTTTCAGGCATGTTTCTCAAAGGAAAAACAAAAAAGCAAGAGAATTATTACATGGCCATTAAGGACTAAAATAAAGGGCAAACAGTGGCAGACGTGAACAAACATTTGTGTACTTCCTTTGGATTCTCTGTATACAAATTGTGCAAATGTCTAGCAATAATAGCTATTCACAACCGATCAAAAAATACATATTAAAACACAGATTTCAAAACATACAAATCAAAGCATACGGATCCGGACATACACCTCCCAAAGTGTGTAAAAAGATTAAAAAGTTCTCAATGTTTCTAAATCTTTCAGCAGAGTGGTGTTTCAAATTACTGTATTTTCCTGCCAATTATCTTTTAAATGTAAATCAGATCTCAGTTCCATTAAAACAGGCATGGTAGGGATATGATGGGTCTCAGGCCAATCAAGACCTGCATTTCTAGACCCGGGCCTCACTGGAGAGATGTTGAGGCCGCCAAAGGGCATAGAGTGTATCTGGTGCTGTCTTGTCTGATACCTTGCAGATAACAAGCACGTTTCAAAGCCCCAATAATTAGATGTTGATCCCCCCACCCCCATGTGACTACAATGAATAACGTCCTGTTTAGACTGTGGTGTTGTGAGTCCCAGGCACGTACCTCACTGAAAGGAAGTTAAACACCCCATTGTGCATATAGAGAATGAAATGCTGTCTAGGTTGCTTTGTTGGAGGCCACAGGCGCATTTTCTAACATGTTTAATTAATGCCCCCAAGAGTGCATGGGGTAAATAAAGTGCTATCTAGATGGCTACATTGCAAATCACATGTCCATCTCATAAGACTCACAAAAAATATATTCCCCACCGGAGCCCCCCCCCCCCTGCTTGTTTCATGATAGAGATGAGAAGGGTTGGACAGAGAAGACCCCCATAGTCTGCCATTATGTGTCTGCAAATGGATACTGTGCCTTTAAGGGTCTCCAGAGACCCCCGGTATCCCATGATGCACAGCCGATGCACAGCCAGAGGCAGTTACTTTCAGTTCTTTTTTCCGGCTCCTGCTAGCAGGATCCTGGAGCATTGAGCTCTACCTTTTGGGGTATTTCATTAAAAATGTAATTAATTATTTGGATTTTTGCAGCTACACTTGCCGTCTTTGGCCTGTATCTACCTTCTGCTGTCCTTGTTTTGGCAGAATTTCTACAGTTTTCTTGTCAAAATACCTTCTCTGTTTGACAATACCTTCTCTGTTTGACAAGTGTCCTGAGTGTGGTGGGAAGAAGGCAAAGTCTGATGCACAGTATTCTGTTTTTGCCTCTCTCTCATATCCCTGACACCTGCTCTCTTTGTAAGACCTTTTCTAGGTGCACCCTGCGTGACAGGGAGAATATTCGGCTCCAAGGGTTGGAGCAGAGACGACAGAAGGCAGCATCTACAGCCTCTGGGCAAGGTGAGGGTAGGTCCTCTACCAAAACTCATGCTTCGACCTCTGGGGGGGATCCCCGGTCGAAAAACGGCGGAAAAACAACACCGGTACCGATCGACGTCGAAGACGACGTCGAGTGCAGGTATGATTACTATATTCTCTCCATCGACTCAGTGCTCTGGCTCGAAGCGACGTCGGCGCTCAACATCGAGGAGACGAACTGCGAGGTCTCGGATGAGATTGCCGTTGCAAATGTCCCCGCGTTCAACGTCAACTCGACGAAGATGGCCGTCGAGACATCGTCGTCGAAAGGAGTCGCACAGGCAACGGTGGTAGCCGTTGATGCATCACCGCCGATCGACATCTACGAGAAGGTCTACGTCGAGGGGTCATCATCGACGATCAACATCGAGGTACAGTTCTGGGACTCACTCCGTAGTAAGCCTGTCGACACTGAGTGCAAGAACCAGACAACACGGCTGTTCGCCGTCGAGCAGTAGATCGACTTCGATCAGAAGGTCTGAAGTTGAGTCCGGGGCTCCTTCTTCGCAGCCAGCTTGAATACGGAGGAAGTTGATCTCTTCTTCAGATTCGGATTACTCGCGTACCTACTCACCATCCAGGATGCCTCCTGCTCCTCGTCAACCGGTGGCCCTGCCAGTGACACCACCACCACCAAGGCCTCCTCCTCCTCCTCCTCCTCCTCCTCCTCCTCTTCTTCCTCCTCCACCTCCACCTCCACCTCCCCCTTCTCCTCCTCCGCCTCCGCCTGGGCCCACAACTCCTCAGCCCACGCGTCCTGCAGAGCCTCGAAGACCAAGGTCACGGTGTAGGAAGGTGGATACCGGACTATGTTTACCCCAGATTTTTTGTCTAGTGTTTAGCTGGTTTTTGACTTAGTTGGCCTGGGATCCTGCTAATCAGGGCCCCATGCTGTCTGCTCTCACTGTAAAATGGACTCCATGTACTTAAGGTACATACCTAACTGGATGTTGGGTCACCTTATGAGCCCCTGTATAGTGTACCCAGGGCATAGGTGCATCCAAGACCTACCAGGGCCTGCAGCATATCTTGTGCCACCCCTGGCTGGCCATCCAAACTGACACAACTGGCTGATCACTCAGCTGGGGCAAGGTTGTGTAATCACCTCTTGCTTAGGTATGGTATTCCTATACCTACCCTTATATGTAGACACATATACACCAAGTCACTCCTTTGGCAGGCCTTAACAATCCTGGAGGCAGAGTGCTTGGTTTTATGTGAGATGAGGCTCTAGCATGAGCTGAGCCTGTCTGCAGCTTTCGGAACCATGTCCTTATAGCTGTTTTAGGATATAGCCATACCATATACTCTTAAGTGCATTATGAACCTCGCGGTTAAATGCGAACTCTGGTTTGGCTTTATCAAAACATGTCGTGTAAGGTGTCATACGCTTTGGACTACTACCCCCTCGCCAGTTCTGGCGACGGGGGTAGCATTCCACCCTTCTAGAGGGAGAAGACATGTTGTTCCTTTTAATCCCGGTTAAAGTTAACCAAAGCCTCAGCATCACAAAATGGATGCTGCTGCCACAGACACAAGTATGACCTCCTGCTGCTGGGAGTCCTTCCAGCGAGGGAGGCTTGGACAATAGGTGTCCTGTCTTGGGAAGTGCTAGCACCACCCCAGACACGCCATAGTGTATTGGGGCAGGGAGGGCTGAATGAAATGACACTGCTTGGGGTACACAAGGTGTCCCATGCATAGCCCGGTTCAAACGATTTGCTGGGGCACACCAGCCCCAGCTCTGGCACGAAACTGGACAAAGGGAAAGGGGTGTAACCACCCCCTTCCCTGGTCCCACCCATAGGAGGGACCTAGCAGGTAATCCAGCCCCTCAGATTGGTATAAAGGTAGGAGCCGAGTCAAGAGACTTTAGATTTATCCTGAACTGAAACTTGTAACGAAACTCTGGACCTTCAACATTCTACTGCAACTAGAAGACTGAAGAATCTTCCTTGTCAAGGAGTGACCACCCTGTACCTACAGGCACCATCCAGCAATCTGCGGTTTACCTTGTCGACACTCCCGCCGGAGCCCGAGCACAGAGTCCTACAAGAGGCAGACTTCCAGACTTCTTGGACCCCGATCCACAGTCCCTTCAAAGCTGAGACCCGTGGAGGCGACGAGAGACGTGGGACCGGCCATCTTAAAAAACCTGCTCCTTGCTACTTGTGCAGCTTCTGAGGCACCCTCAAAGTTGTTTATTGAGGATTGAGAAGCCCCAGCCCCGAACATCATCTGCACCGAAGATCAGCCCTCCACACTGCACGAGTTCTGCGTGGGGCCTTTCTGCATTTTCCTGCTCGACGCGTCTGTCCGGTTACTTGCCCGTTTGCTAGTGGCCTCTGTGACGACGAACCTTCGAATCTGAACCGCCTGCCTGGTTGCTCCAGGTGGGCCCCTTCTTCCCTGCAAAGGAGAGGCCCCATAGACCTTGCTGGTCTAACCCGAAGCAAATATTCGATTCCTGCGTGGGTTACATTTGCCATGGCCTTTTGACTCCAATCCGGAAGCCTACACCGCCGACAACGAGAGCCTTTGTGGGACAGTCCGTATCCAGCTCCTGGTCGTCGTCGACACCTCCTGGTCCACGTGGCTGCAGAGTCAAGATTCACGACATCACTTGATTGCTTCGCGACATGCCCGGTTCCTTCCTGGTTCCTTCCTGGTCACTGGCTAGTGACCCAGACTCTGTCCCCTCTGCTTTCAGGTACTCATCATCCCCGACTTCTCTCCTGGTTGCCTGCAGCATCTTTTGACAGGTCTCCATAGGAATCAGCGACGAAACCCGACACACTTAGACACCTATGCACCCGGCTCCTGGTGGTGAGGTAACGAGAGTACTTCGGTGCTCCTGTGGGTATTGACTATTCTAGTGTCCTAGTTTTCAGTAGCTTTCTCCTAGTCCATCCGGAAGTGTCCTAAAATAACTAGTTTCCAATTCTTTTGTTCCCATTATAACTCTTTGGTAACTCGCGTGTGTGTGTAGACACTGCACACGCTTCCTGTGGGTCTCCTGCTACCTAACTCTTGGTAGTACAGCGTAGCCCCAGCGATGCCATAGGCCTGTTCCTTGTACGTGACGTGGTTCTTATACCGCTATTTTAGTCTATGGTCTTACGTGCCCCTAGGGCCCAACTGTATTTTGTGCAACTTATTGTATGATAATTAAGTATCTTGTTATGTGCTTGTGCCTCTGACCTCATAAAGAGTTCAGAGGGTTGTGCTAGTAATAAATACATATATATTTTATATATAACCTGTGTGGTGTCCTTTCATTTGGTATTCAAGGGGTTACATATGGTAAAACAGCTTGCTTCACATCCTCTCTGAAGTTTTAGCCTAAGACTGCTTGTCCATGCTACCTCTAGGATAGCTGGTCTATAAGGTTGATTTTACAACCATCACCATAAGGGTTGTTTGGACCGGTGCAAGATGCTCACTAGAATAGTGAAAATCATATACCAGGCCAACTTCTCACACACGGTCTCAGCCGAGACATCGTTCCCATAGACATAACCTGTCTTCCACACAATCTCATCGCCATCGCTATGAGAGATCTCGCTCCCGGCATACCAGGGATACGTCTTCCACGAGTACGGGAAGGTATTCGCCAACTCTAATGGATTCCTCTCCTCAGTAGTGTTTCCCGTTGATGATATCTCCACTTTTCAGGAGGTTTTGGTCAGAGGGGAGTCAAAGCTTCACATTCCTTTGTCTACTCCTGTGCCGTCGACATCACTGACATGTGAAAGTCTCCAGCAGAGACAAACATCTCGTCCATTGCTTCCGTTGGTGCCTGGTTTGGTGAAACCGGCTATGGAACTGTTCCTGACACCATCTTCTATAAAATCTGCACCTTCCAGGTTACAGAAGAAATATCGCCCACCTGATTCAGATCCTGCCTTCTTCCGACTCGACTCCACCCCGGACTCTCTCATAGTGGTGGCGGAAAGGAAACAGCATGCTACGGCTCCGATTTCAACTGTACGGATAAGGAAAGCCATAAGCTGGATTCAGTGAGAAGAAAAGTTTGCAACACTGCAGCTACATCCATGAAGGCGGCCAGCTCTACTGCCTTGCTGGGCCAGTATGATAGATCACTGGGGGAGTCGCTTCAACAATTTGTGGACCTCCTGCCCAGGGACAAGCGGGAAGATTTTCAGGAGATAGTGAATTAGGGTTGTCTGGTTTCGATTCAAGCCATCAGTGCTGCAGCGGATACTTCACTCCTGTCAGCCCATGAGTATTACCACAGAGTTGCTCTCCGAAGACTTTCTTGGCTTCGTCTTACCTCACTGAAGCCGGAGGCTCAACAGTGCATTTCTAATCTACCCTTCTCTTGCACGACTTTCTTTGGCTCACATGTGGATGACGAGATGGCCCGCATGAAGAATAAAGTGAAGCCTTTGTAGGCTGTAGGTCTAGAGAAATCTAAGGGACAGCAAAAAACCTTTCGCCCCTTCCAACGGCATTATTCCTCCTAGGCGTGCCAACGATCTCAGGGCCGTCAGTCCAACCAACAACAGCTGTTTCAGTGGTCTTTTCAGCCGTTTCAGAAACGCCAGTCGCAAGGGCGTCCAACCAGCAGTCTGCACAAGGGAACAAGGCCCCTACTGTTCCAAGCCATGAATGGTTCTTTCCCCCTCGTCCGTTACCCACTCCGGTGGGGGGGAAGCATTCACAATTATCTGGCAGAGTGGCATGAAATAATTCAGGACAATTGGGTGCTGAATATTGTTCGCGGTTGATACTCGCTACGTTTTACAAGCTCTCAGTCGATTTCTCCAACTCACTCACTCTACATGCTACACAAGTTACAAAGGGAGGCCAACATCCTCTTAGAGAAAAGGGTGTTAGAACCGGTTCCTCTGGCACAGAGAGGAACAGGACTTCATTCTTGGTTCTTTCTAGTCAGCAAGACAAACGAGAACGAGTTCAGACCCATCCTCGACTTGCGACAGGCAAACAAATGGGTTCGCAGAGAACATCCACTATCAATACTCAGTGCTTCCTTTCAGTCTGAAGTCAGCGCCCCGGACATTTTCCAGATGCATTGCCGTAGTCGCTGCACATCTAAGGAAGAAGGTGGTGTTCGTCTATCTGTACCTAGACGACTGCCTGATCAAGGCAGCTATGTCTCAGGAAGCACAACTGCATTTCAATCGGACTTCCAATCTCCTACTTCGTTTGGGCCTCCACATCAACCTCACGAAGACTGTCTCGACTCCTGTCCAATGTCTACAGTACCTGGGTACCACCATCGATACACGCACGGCAACCATGTGTCCTTCGAATAAACATGTTCAGTTTAAATGTGCTTCCTTTTAGATGCATTGTAAATCACAATTGCCATCACATACATCCTCTTCACTCCAATAGTTATAACATAAAAAATGCAAGACCTATTGCATTGCAAATGCTTGTCATTATTTGGTATGGGTGGGGCCCAATCTATGGGTTCATGACTTGAGGAAACTGTTGGTGGATCACGGTCTGCTCTATCATGGTTTTGAACCCTTTTTGGTTTCATTTGTTCTTTCCTCCCTACAGGTCGAACCTGGAGCAACACACACACACAGTGGGCAGCACCAACTCAGTGTGGGGTTGTTTGTCCACTATCTGTTTATTTTGTCCTGATGAAGCGCCATTGATCCCTATGACCAGAACAGGCACAAAACATCTTGACACACTTGTGAAGAGGTGACCGAAGTCAGGTCCCTACTTTGAGACGATAGGAGACTTTCTCTACTCAGCCTCAACACTCAGACTACCAGGGTTCCTTTCAAACCCTTAGGTAGCACTCACCTACTATAGGTATTTATCCCTGGATGGGCAATTTCCTCATTAAAGTATAGTGCAGGATCTCCCTTACCAGTTTTAATCTTTATTCACACCCCACCACTTCGCGTCACAAATCACAATACCTCATCATTCGGCAGCCTCTAAAACAATCTCTGCAAAGTGAGCCTTTGGAGGACCCGTGGGGCATTGCGGCGCCGGCCTGACGAGGAGCACTGCCCTATGATGAAGCATGACATCCTCTAGGGGATTTGTGAGGGCAACATAAACAGTCCAGCTGACTGTCCCCATCCATAACTCTGGTCCAGGCACTCTTCACAACTTGAGAGACCCTGCCTACCGTTCCTCAGGAACATTAGCCCCTTTTTGACCACTTCATAGCATTTCTTACACATACTTTAAACTCCTTTCTCACCCGCTTGCAGGAAAACAACCTAACAATGGAGTCGAGGTCCATGCGCAATATCACCAAAAGTTGGAGTCGCTCTAAAGACTTTTTCAGAGAAAAAGCAACTTGAACAACTCTGGACCTAATACTAGATGACAGGAGTATGCAGAGCATGTGAATCTACAGCACCAAGTGCCACAAACAGATGCTTACAGATTAAGTAACATATTGCCTTTCTGTTTTGTGGTCTGTTGCAAAGTATTAAATACATACAGTCCAGGATTAACATTTATTTGTCCTTATTTCTTAATTCATAGCTGAGGAGAGTATGCCAAAAACACCACTACGTTTCTCAGGCGTTTTACCAACCACCCAGGAACTGTGCAACATTAAAAATAAAAAAAAGGTAAAATCTTCTGCCATGGTCTATAGTTGATATCTGTTTTTAATATTTGTTTCACATTAAAGTCAGATACTTATTTTGTCAATTGTTACTTGTGTATGGATTTAAGTTTAATTACAGTGTATATATACTCCCTTCGTCCCTTCAATCAGACCAAACATTGCCGCAGGAAACAGAGGAGCCAGGACCCGGGTAGATGCAAAAGTAGATTTATTTTCAGCCACAGTCCACCATCAGCATGACACATTTCGATCCTGTGGGATCTTGATATATATATATATGTGTCTGAATTTATTTGTTGCATGCCATACACAACATGTTTCATAGAGGAATTACTAATTTGGATTGCCTTCTGTATCTTACAAGCACTTATAATTTTGGAATAAAATAAATCGACACACAGCTGTAGGAAAGTAGAATCTGCTTTCATGGTCACCCCACTTTTTGCTGGTATCATTCTGTTTTTCTGACTAGTCTGACTGGGATCCTGCTAATCAGGACCCCAGTCACCAGTGTGATTTGAATATAGTCCTGATTTTTCTCATGTGCACTCTCTTCGAGCCTCTTCATAATTGCCCTCTTAGGCTTCTAACTCTTAAAACTGCTTTCTTTATTGCCATATGTAGGAAAGTAAGATCTTCTTTCTTGGTCACCCACACTTTTTGCTGGTGTCACTCTGGTTTTCTGACTGGGATCCTGCTAATCAGGACCCCAGTCACTGTGCTCTCTCCAGAAATTGGACTATGGTAAGTACTTTGGTACCTCCCTAATTAGCTACTGGTGTACCCTTCAAAATCCCAAGTATATGGTATTAAGGTACCCAGGGCATAGGTACACCAGCGGTCTCCCATGGGCTGCAGCATGCATTATGCCACCCATGAGAGACCACTCAAACTGTGACTACAGGCCTGCCATTGCAGCCTGTGCGAGTTGGTGCTAGCACCACTCACCACAGATATAAGTTTCCATACACCTTAGGTCATTACACTTAAAACCTATAGTTCATCCCTAAGGTAGACCTTTCAATCCTGAAGGCAGAGTGCTTCGTTCTAAGTGTGAGTGTGATCTGCACAAGCAGGACACCCCCTACTAACCCAGGACTGGATTCTCCCGGCTTTGTAAGTGTAGTCAGCCATTTTTTACATATAGTGGACATCAAGTCGAATGCGTGATATCTAACTATATATAAGCTGCACCGAAACCGGTCATGTTTGGTATCAAACATATTGGAGTCCTACTCCAACAACTATTTCAGTATTTAATGTAGGATCCCATGTACTGGGGACTCCCCTAGGTAGCCCCCCGATTTCACTGTACCAGCCTTTCAGGTTCTAAAAGCCAGCTAGTGCTGCTGCCGATTATAGACCCGATTGTGCCGTCCTGCTGCTGAGCCAGGCTCAATTTGGGGAAGCTAGGACAATAGGTTTCCTGTCACAGGGAGGTGTGACCACCTCCCAAACAGCACTTATTGTATTGGGCTGGGGTGGGGGCACTTGCCAGTGCCACCAAACTGCCTTGAAGGGCGCATTTGGTGCCCTGCTTAAATACTCCAGTTGGAACCAGTTCGGGGAGCCAAATCAAGAACCCTTGTTTGCCGCTCTGGCGCAAACTGGACAAAGGACATGGCAGTATCCTCCCCTCTGTCCAGCTCCTCCCCTGGGAGGGCTCCCTGAATCATCCTAACACTTTCCTTAGGATACTTAAGGGTTTACCTGTGGGTGGGGCTTCAAATTCTTTGTGGGACAAGATCCGAAACCACTTCATCTTCAACCGTCTGGGCACTTTGGCCTTAGCTTTGGGAACCAAGACTGCATCTGGAAGACTCCTGCTGCTCCTGGTCTCGTCGTCCTGCCGGCCCTCTGCGTCGTCTTTGCCTGTCCTCCATAGAGGTTCTGCTCCAGGCCTGTGGGCATCCAAGACACCCGAAGTAATCTCCCTTGGTGTGAATGCGTCACTCCCCAGCATCTACAGGCACCTCTGCGAAGCTGACCGTTCTCCTGCTCCTGAGCTCCTATGGAGTCCGAAAGGTTCAGCAACACAGGTGGTGTTTCTGCAACTCCCTTTAGGGCCTGCCCTGTCTTCACAGCAAGTTTGAAGTCAGTAGCCCTCGTAGGTACTGCTGGAGCAGGTACCCCTGTGCACCTCATCGACTTGCTAAGACTTGTTGACTCTCTGCTCCAGAGATCTTCAGACTGCAGCATCTCCTGCTACCAAGATCTTCGTCATCACTGCATCATTTGCACTGTGGGCCTGCATTCTTGCTGAGATGCTAGAGGTCTTCTTGCACGTTCTTTGCTTTCCCCGTCTGTTGCGGCTGCCGAGGCTTGTTGGTGCTCCCACCGGACACTGACCCCCTGGTTTTCAACTTCCGACGTGGGACAGCTCGGGGCTCCTGGTCTTCCACAGTGCCGCCTGGTCCTCACACTGCAGCAACAAGGTCACAATAAACTCCCCTGCATCTTCGTTCTTTGGGGGTCATTGGTATTCCTTGACTCCGGGTCACTCCAGAGTGGCATAGTCTCTGTCCACTCTGCTTGCAGGTACTGATCTTCAAGAATCTACCCTTGGATTCCACCGGACTCGTTCACCGTCTTCGCCAGCAGAATCTTTAGCTAAGTCCTCTATTGTGGACTTGCAGCTCTTTCCGACGTCACTTCACACCCAAGTACTTGGCTTCCCTGATGTGGGAATTTACGGGTGGGGTGACTCTCCAACCTTCCATCTTCCTTTCTTCAGGGTCTTCTGGGAAGGGTTCTTCTGCTTGAAAACTGCAACTATGCCCTCCCCATTGACTTGTGTTGAGCATGGAGTCATGTTTCCACTCTGCATGCGGCCTTCGTGGGGTTCCTGGGTACTTACCATGTGTAGGTCCTTGAGTCCCCAGCTGTTCTAAGTCTTCTGGGGCCAGTCTCGACTTTGGTCGCAATTCAAATTCCACTTTATTAGTATATGTTTTTTTCTCCCCCTGGAGACCACTGTGTATTTGTGCTACTTTCATGTTTTGATTTTGAAATATTGTGTGTATATCTCCGGTAGGAGATCTACTCCTGTATTAGTGAGTGTTTATAATAAATAGATAATGATTAGTTCTGGTAAAACAAGCTGCTTAATGCTCCTCAGGACGCTGACACGGAGATACGCGATCCGAAGCACGAGATATTTCTTACGAGGTGACACCTTGATAATACAGCCTGTTAAACTTGGGAGAATTTGTGAAGGAAATAGATTGCAGTGCGAAACGAATATTGGACTAACTTGGAATTAGAATTGAGCATCGTTGAGGTATATAGCCCTGAGGAAGTCTTTGGTCGAACTTGACCAGACGAAACACGTGTTGGCTGCACTTGGGTTGAAGATTGTACTGAAGAATGTATTTCAATGAAGATGAGAATTGAAACATATCAAGAATAAAACCAAAACCATTTCACTTGAAAAAGAATTTTGTGGTCTTTGAGTGCTCGGTGAAAATAATAGCTCTCCACACATTATGGTTATTACTACAATATCAGTTTTCTAGTTTTTTAGGTCATATAATTAGAAATAGTTATCTAAAAATGGGATCACCTAATTACAATAAGATACAAAATATGTTTATCCTTAATTTCTGTCCCGTCATATAAGTCACGGTAGACATTCCAGAGCCTTTTGGCGTTATATTTGTCCACTGAAGTATAGGCTGATCATTATATTGGTAATCTATGATGAGTGAATCCAACACCAATGTATTAATGTTGAATTTCCTATATTGTGCTTAGGTTTCCTCAATGTTCTTTTTTAATTATATTTATTATGTTTTTTAGCTATTCTTAACAGTCAACCAAACCATAAATCTAATCTCTCATTGAGTTATCATAATGAAACCTGTGTCGTAGAATGTTTAATATAATCAGAAAGGTAAGATTAACAGAAGCCAAATGTAAGGAAATTTATTTTTTTGTATGGTCACCTCCCAAGGTTTTTGACTGATGCTGCTGGTTTTTCATCTCTGAGTGCCTGAGGCCTGATAACCAGACCTCAGTGCCTGTGCCCTCACCCTTAAACTGACAAGTTGAGTTAGCTTCTACCCAATTGGCTGAGTTAGCTTACCTTTTAAGTCCCTACTAAATGGTACCCAGGGCAGGTAAACTAGAAGGTCCCCCTCTCCAGGTATTGCAGCATTGGTTGTACCACCCTGGGTGGTTTACGAGTAAAATGAGACTCCCAGTCTGCAATTTGTTGACTGGAAGATCACTTCAACTGCAGACTCCACGTTGCTATTCAAAGCAGTGGCAAAGCCCGACTTTCCCTTGTGGCAGGCCTAGCAAGTTCTAAAGCAGGGTGCAACATTCTCATGGGAGAAACATGTATTTCACATGCTCTGATAGTATAATCATCAGTTGGCTGTCGTTTTTACTATGGAAAAGCTTGTAGCCCAGTTGGTGAGTGCAGAGTTACATACTGACCCCTCAGCTGCGCTAGCTCTGTAACGGTGTGACCAATGTTGATCATCCGAGGTATCAAACAACTCATTATATTAAGCCTGAATTGATTCCGGGGCTGAACTTACAGTAACAAGTTGTGGTGTGCAACTGTAGCAGAGTTTCCGATTTGTTACCTTCAGTCCCCTGTGCACAAGGGGCCCTGCTGCCAATAGGGCCTTCTGCTTCTCTGGGGAGATGTGCTAATGATTCCCAGGAAAGGATACAATAGAGGCCTGATCTGGAAGGGAAGTATCACCAAGGGGTAGGCATAACTCATGAAGTTTTACTCTGCGGAACTCCGCAGACTTACATAAAAGCTCAATGAGACCAGCTTAGTTCCGCCCATCCTAAACACTACTCGAAAAAACTCTGAGAAAATAACCTTCATGGTGCGATGCCAGTAAGTGGCTCCAGATACTGCACAATGGGAATGGGTGATGTGCGTATCCGCTGGGAGTGGTCTGTACTTGTTAGCAGCACTTTAAAACTTTTCTATCACTCCACGTCTGCCTGTCACCGCCATAACAGTGCGATCTCCCTCTCACCTCCCACAACGCTGCCATGTCCTGCTTACCTCTTTACATGTGTCCAGCAGGCGTCCACACCCATTCATATGAACCCACCTAGGTGCAGCTGCAGCCTTCCTGCTTGGCTCTCTCCCTGCAAACACGAGCTGGCTTCAAGGGCTGCACCCCTGCTTCTCCCACCCTTGCTCCTGTGAGAAGTTGGCCTGGTATATGATGTTCACTATTCTAGTGAACACCTTGCACCAGTCAAAACAAGGCTTATGGTGATGGTTGTAAGTCAACCTGATAGACCAGCTATCCTAGTGGTAGCGTGGACAGAACAGTCTTAGGCTAAAAGACTCTTGAGGGCGTGTAAAGCCAGCTGTTTTACCATATGTAACCCCTTGAATATCAAATTAAAGGACACCACACAGGATATATATATAAAATATATATGTATTTATTTACTAACACACTCCTCTGAACTCTTTGAGATCAGAGGCAAAAGCACAGAACAAGTTACTTAGTCAGAATGCATCTGAAAGAGACACGTTAGTATTAGATTCCTTACCTTAGAATATCCCCAGGCGTCAGACTGGATCCGGAAATTTTTGCGTAGCAGTACCCTTGCGCGTCGGTAGGCGTCGTCTGCGGCTCCGCGTCCGTCCTGGGCGCCGTGATGACTTCGTCGGAGTAGTTAGACGACGCCTCCGCGTGCTGACGTCAGTTCTTCTTTTTTCCGCGCCAGCAAGCGCAGATCTGGAAAAAGCAGTAACCCGTGTCATTTTTTGACTAACTTTTTGATCACTTTTGATTGTTCTCGAAGTCTATCGACTCCGACGGTGCCGTAGGGATGCCCGGATTTAAGCACTGCGATGATTGCGACCGCCTGATGTCGGTCACGGATCCTCACCGCGTGTGTTTATCTTGTCTCGGCGTCGACCACGACGACAAGGCCTGCTCCGACTGCCGGGCCCTCTCTTCGAAGGCCAGACGGGAGCGGTCCCGCAGGCGGCTCGAACTCCGGCAGTCGGTCCCGCGCTGCAAGAGGTCCCGATCCCATGGGAGGTCGAGGGACAGGTCGCGGGCTCGGAGCCACCACAGTTCCGAGGGTAGGCCGCACTCCTCCGGGTCGAAGTCGTCGTCAGGTAAGCGGCACAAGAAGTCCAAGCGGCATCATCGCTCGTCGGACTCCCCCCGACGCTCGCGCAATGCGGCCGGGGGTTCGGGTGACACCACCCACGCGGCTCCGACTGAGTCGCGGGCGCCGCGTCCAGCCCCATACCCTACGGACCCTGGGCTCAACGCGACGCCGGAGGGGATCGAGCGCTTCCTCATGGCCATGAGGAAACTCTCTCCGACGGGCTCCGCGGCGCCTTCGGGCCCAGCGGACCCGTCTGGGACCCCTACCGGGTCGGGGGGATCTGCCCCGACGCCGTCGGGTGCTTCGGGCCCGGCGCCGCAGGTTCCCGTTATCCTGACGCCGCCGGCGCCTTCGGGCCCGGCGCCGAGGGGTTCAGTTGTTCCAGCGCCTCCGGCACCTTCGGGCCCGGCGCCGCAGGACGCCGCTGGACCTCCTTCGGGATCTGGTTCGTCGCCGGTGGACCTTACGACCTCCCCGGCGTCGAACCCTCAGGTGTCGCCTCCGGCGGCGCCGTCCCCTGTTCCACCTTCGTTCCTGTTCCGGCGCCGGGACGGCCCCGATGGGCGCCGCTCCAGACGTCGTTTGGGGAGTTTCACTTCTATGAACAGGCCCCATTAGCTGAGAACCCTGAGTTTTAGGAGATGGGTGATGAAGAGGACTGGGAGGGGTCTGAGGACCCTCTGACCAGAGAGTGTCAGTCTCACGAGGACTGGACAGGAGACCTTGGGGAGGCCAGTGGCCTGGACACCTCTCCAGACACTGGTTTTGTCTCCCCTCCTACCGTGGCTTCGGAGGAGGGGGCAACATATAGTGTGGTGCTGATGAGGGCTGCCAAGGCCTTGGGCCTTGAGCTCCCCGTCGCGGCGGTGAGGACTAACCTCCTCACTGAGGTCCTTAAACCGCAGTCAAGCTCGGCCGAGCCTCTGCTGCCCTTTAATGAGGCCTTGACCGACGTTCTTCTGGGCGCTTGGTACAAGCCCGCTACGGGTTCGCCCGTAGATAGGAATGTGGCCAGACGCCACCGCCCAGCCCCGGGCGACCCATGTTTCCTGTCCCCCCACCCTACCCCCGAGAGCCTGGTCATCCAGGCCTCCAATTCCCAGACCGCATTCCCGTCGGCCCCGCCGGACCGGGAATCCAAGAGGTATGACCAGTATGGGAAGAAGATCTTCTCATCCCTTAGTCTGGGTTCGCGGTCTTCCAACACCGCCTGCCTCTTGGGACGTTACACCCACTCTGTGTGGGATAAGGTCGTGGAGGTGCTGCCAGAGTGTCCGTTGGAGGTACGGGCCAAACTCAGCCAAGCCCTTGTGGAGGGCCGGGATGCAGCCAAGTATTCCATCAGGTGTGGGCTGGATACCACCGACTCGCTAGGTAGAGCGATGGCAACGACGGTGGCGGTCAGACGCCACGCCTGGCTGAGGTCCGCCAACTTCTCGGCTGATGTCCAGAACACACTCATGGACATGCCGTTCGATGGCTGTCGCCTCTTTGGCGACAAGGCAGACCATGCGCTTGATTGCTTTAAGGACTCCAGGGCTACGGCCAAGTCCTTGGGCCTCTCGGGCCAGCGCCAGCAATCGGCTGCCTTTCGCTCCTTTCGTGGCCACGGAAGGAGTGCGCCCACACGCGCCGCCAGCCACGCTCCGCAGGGCAATACCCAACGCGGTGGCGGCCGTGGGAACCGCCGTCCGGGCGATCGGGGGCAGCGGCGAGGTCAGTCCACACCTTCCCCCGCAGCATCCGCCTCAAAACCCTCCTAGTCCGTGCTTTCAGGCCCATGTGACGCCAGTGGGGGGCAGGGTTCGCCATCACCACCGGCGCACTGTCACATCGGACAGGTGGGTGCTGCAAATCTTCCGAAGGGGCTACTCCCTCCCCTTCGAGGCGACTCCTCCAGCCATGCCACCGCAGAACCACCGTGTATCGGGGGATCATTTGCGACTTCTGCAGGAGGAAGTTACGGCCCTCTTGGCCAAGGGGGCCATCGAGCGCGTTCCTGGGCCAGAAGTAGGGTGTGGTTGCTACTCCCACTACTTTCTGGTACCCAAGAAGGGCAAAGGGGGCCTACGCCCTATCTTGGACCTACGGAACGTCAACGGCTTCCTCCGGAAGGAGAAGTTCAAGATGCTGACACTGGCTCAGGTCCTGGCTGCCCTGGACCCAGGAGACTGGATGGTAGCGTTGGACTTGCAGGACGCTTACTTTCATATCCCCGTCCTGCCTGCCCACCGGCGCTACCTGCGGTTCATGGTTGGCCACGAGCACTTTCAATTTACCGTGCTCCCCTTCGGCCTTACCAGCGCCCCACGGGTGTTCACAAAGGTGATGGTGGTGGTCGCAGCTCATCTGCGCAGGTTAGGGGTTTGAGTCTTCCCCTACCTCGACGACTGGTTGTTAAAGGCGGGCTCGCCCCAGACAGTCGTCAGCCACCTCCAGACGACAGCAGACCTCCTGCACCAGCTGGGGTTCTCCATCAATGTGCCAAAGTCACACCTGTGCCCCTCTCAGAAGCTCCTCTTCATCGGAGCGGTTCTGGACTCGGCGTGGTTTCGGGTTTATCCGCCCGAACAGCGGGTCCGGGATATTCAGGCTCTGATTCCCATCTTTCAGCCGTTATCCCGGGTTTTGGTCAGGTTGACGCTGCGGCTTCTGGGGCTGATGGCCTCCTGCATCCTACTGGTGCATCATGCCAGGTGGCGGATGCGGGCTCTGCAGTGGGACCTGAAGTTTCAGTGGGCCCAGCATCAGGGCAACCTATCCGACCACGTCCTGATCTCGGAGGGCACTGCGAGACAGCTGCAGTGGTGGCTTACGGACCGCGATTGGGTCAGCGGCAAATCCCTCTCCCTTCCCCAACCGGAGCACGTAGTTGTGACTGACGCGTCCCTCCAGGGCTGGGGAGGCCACATGGGAGAGGCGGAGATCAGAGGCCTCTGGTCTCCGGCGGAGACCCGGCTCCACATCAACCTGTTGAAGCTCCGGGCGATTCGTCTGGCACTGAAGGCATTCCTCCCCTCTGTCAGGGGGAGTGTAGTGCAGGTATTCACGGACAACACCACCGCCATGTGGTACTGCAACAAACAAGGCGGGGTGGGGTCGTGGATCCTTTGTCAAGAGGCTCTTCGCCTTTGGCAATGCTGGAACGCCAGGGCGTGACCCTTGTGGCTCAACACCTGGCAGGTTCTCTGAACGCCAGGGCGGACGAGCTCAGTCGTCGGTGCATGATCACGAATTGCGTCTGAACTCGGACGTGGCGCAAGGCCTCTTTCAGCGATGGGGAGAGCTTTGGTTAGATCTATTCGCCACCGAAGAGAACGCGCAATGTCATCAGTTCTGCGCGTTGGAATTTCCAAGGCGGCACTCGCTCGGAGGCGCTTTTCGTCGCGAGTGGAGTTGCGGTCTGTTGTACGCCTTTCCGCCTATACCACTTCTGCCCAGAGTGCTGAAGAAGATCAAGCGCGACCGGGCCCAAGTCATCCTTGTGGCTCCGGACTGGGCGAGAAGGTACTGGTATCCAGAGCTACTCAGTATGTCAGTCGATCCCCCGGTTCGTCTGCCTCTTCAGGAGGACCTTCTGTCGCAGCAGCAGGGGACGGTCCTCCCCCCGAACCTGTCCAGTCTCCACCTCCATGCTTGGAGATTGAGCGGCGACAGTTGAGGCCATTTGACTTGCCTCCTGAAGTTTGTAACATCATTCTGGCAGCCAGGCGTCCCTCCACAAAGTCGGTATACGCCTGCAGGTGGAACAGATTTGTGGCATGGTGCACAGCAAAGGCTGTGGATCCCCTCAATACCCCTCTTTCTGACGTCCTTCTCTTCCTTCTTTCTCTTGCCCAGCAGGGCTCTGCTCTGGGCACTATCAAGGGCTACCTTTCTGCCCTTTCAGCCTTTCTCAGGCTGCCTGATCAACCTTCTTTGTTCAAGTCACCTATTGTTAATCGATTTCTTAAGGGCATCACACACACGTTTCCTCCTGTTCCGTTTGTGATGCCTCAGTGGGACTTGAACCTGGTTCTTACATTTCTGATGTGCTCTCCCTTTGAGCCACTTCACAACTGTCCTCTTCGCCTTCTGACTTTGAAGACTGCTTTCCTGGTTGCCATCACCTCTGCCAGGAGAGTGAGTGAGCTCCAGGCCCTTTCTTGTGCTCCACCTTTCCTTTCTGTCCATCCGGACAAAGTGGTGCTGCGTACCAAACCTTCTTTCCTGCCCAAGGTTGTCACGGCCTTCCACATCCGGCAGTCTATCACCTTGCCAACCTTCTTCCCGCCACCGCATCCCTCTAAAGAGGAAGAGCGGCTCCACCGTCTGGACCCAAAACGTGCGCTCTCATTCTACTTCGATCGCACACGCCAGTTCCAGGTGGATGACCAACTCTTTGTTGGTTACGGGGCGCGAAGAAGGGGAAAGCGGTGCACAAGAGGACCATCTCCCGGTGGATCATCCTGTGTATCCAGGCATGCTACTCCTTGGCTAGGAAGGAGCCTCCTGCTGGATTGCGGGCTCATTCTACCCGAGCCACGGCGACTACCACTGCCCTGGGCAGGGGTGTGCCCTTACAAGACATCTGTCAGGCGGCTACGTGGGCATCGCTGCACACGTTTGCAAGACACTACTGCCTGGACAGCCAAGTCCGGAGGGATGGCTTCTTTGGCCGTTCCGTCCTCCAGGACTTTCTGGTGTGATTATTGGTTCGCAGACCCACCACCGGGGTTGGTATTGCTGGGGTATCTATTCTAAGGTAAGGAATCTAATACTAACGTGTCTCTTTCAGATGCATAAGTTACTACTTGTGTAACGATATATTTGTAAGAGACATTAGTTAGTATTAGATTCCTTACCGACCCACCCATCCTCCCTGTTCTGCGAACCAATATCTAGGGTTAGGGTTGTCCCCTTTCAGGGCCCTAGTTACAATGGCACCAGTGTTGGTTTTTAACATGGCTCTGCGTTTCTGGCGCGGAAAAGCTGTGTCTAAGAACAGACGTCAGCACGCGGAGGCGGCGTCTAAGTACTCCGACGACGTCATCACGGCGCCGACGACGGACGCGGAGCCGCAGACGACGCCTACCGACGCGCAAGGGTACTGCTACGCAAAAATTTCCGGATCCAGTCTGACGCCTGGGGATATTCTAAGGTAAGGAATCTAATACTAACTAATGTCTCTTACAGATATATCGTTACACAAGTAGTAACTTGTGCTTATTGATTTATAACCGGACAAGGGCAAAGAATAGGAATATTGATTCAGGTACCTAGATAAAACACACTACAGTTTTGGATCCAGACGGTGGAGCCTCTCTTCCTCATTAGAAGGATGAGGAGGCTGGAATAAGGTGGGCAAAGTGATGGTGTGACCAATGTGAAAGGAAGTAACCATCTTGGGAAGAAAGGAAGGTCTAGTTCTTAGGACTACCTTGTCTGGATGGACAGCCAGAAAGGGAGGCTTGGAAGAAAGTGCTTGAAGCTCACTCTCCCTGCGAGCAGAAGTGATGGCAATCAGAAAAGCAGTCTTTAAAGTGAGAAGTTTGAGCGGACCGTTTTGAAACAGCTCACAGGGAGCACACGTCAAATAGGTAAGAACCAAGTTCAAGTCCCATTGAGGCATTATGAAGGGAACAGGAGGAAAACGAGAAGTAATGCCCTTAAGGAAGCGATTTACAACAGGGGACTTGAAAAGAGAATGCTGATCAGTAAGCCTAAGGACGGCTGAGAGATAGCCCTTAAGAGTGCCCAGATCAGGGCCCTGCTGTGCCAAAGAAAGGAGGAACAAGAAAGCCTCGGAAAGAGGAACAGAAAGGTGATCCACAGCCTTTGCTGTGCACCATGCCACAAATTTGTCCCACCTGCAGGCGTATACTGTCTTAGTGGAGAGACGCCTTGCTGCCAAGATAACATCACAGACTTCAGGAGGAAGGTCAAAAGCTGTCAACTGTCATCGCTCAATCTCCACGCAAGGAGGTGAAGGCTGGACTGGTTCGAGTGGAGGATCGTCCCCTGCTTCTTTGACAGAAGATCCTCCCAAAGAGGCAGTCAGATCGGAGGATCGATGGCCATGTGTAACAGCTCGGGATACCAAATTCTTCTTGCCCAATCCGGAGCCACAAGGATGGCTTGAGCCTGGTCGCGCTTGAGCTTCTTAAGCACTCTCGGCAGAAGTGGTATAGGCGGAAAGGCATATAGACGACCGCAACTCCACTTGCGATGAAAAGCGTTTCCTAGCGAATGCTGCCTTGGAAATTCCAGACCGCAGAATTGCTGACAATTGCGTTCTCTCCAGTGGCGAATAGATCTCACCAAGGCTCTTCTCACTGCTGAAAGAGACCTTGTGCCACATTCGAGTAAAGTCGCCATTTGTGATCCATTATGGATCTGTGACTGAGTTTGTCCGCCCTGGCGTTCAGTGAACCTGCCAGGTGTTGAACGACCAGTGATATGCCCTGATGTTCCAGCCATGTTTAGACACGGAGAGCCTCTTGACATAGGGTCACGACCCCACCCCGCCCTGTTTGTTGTAGTACCACATGGCCGTGATGTTGTCCGTGAACATCTGCACTACTCTTCCCCAGACAGGGTGAAGGAATGCTTCAAGTGCAAGACGGATCACTCGAAGCTCCATAAGGTTGATGTAGAGTCACACTACTCCGGAGACCAGAAGCCTCTGATCTCCACCTCTCCCATTTGGCTGTCCCATCCCAGCAGTGATGCATCTGTAACCACTGTGAACTCTGGTTGAGGAGGGGAGACGGATCTGCCGTTCACTCAAACCCGGTACGTTAGCCACCACTGCAATTAACGTGCAGTGACCTCTAGGATCTAGAAGCAATTTGACAGATTCCCATTATGCTTTGCCCACTAGAACTTCAGGTCCCACTGCAAAGCCCGCATATAGCACCTGGCGTAATCTACTAGCAGGATGCAGGAGGCCATGAGGCCCAGCAGCCTCAGGGTAATTCTGAACAAAACCCAGGATAGTGGCTGAAAGATCGAAACCATAGCCCAATTATCCCAGACTCGCTGTACGGGAGGATAGGCCCGAAACTGTGTCGTGTTCAGAACAGCTCCGATGAAAAGGAGCTTCTCAGAGGGAGTCAGGTGTGACTTCGGCACGTTGACAGAGAACCCCCGCGAATGCAGGAGGTCTGCCATAGTCTGGAGGTGGGAGACAACAGCCTGGGGAAAGCCTGCCTTCAACAGCCAGTCGTCGAGATTGGGGAAGACTGGAACCCTGATCTGCGCAGATGAGCTGAGACCACCACCATCTCTTTCATGAACACCCGAGAGGCGCTGGTAAGGCCGTAGGGGAGCACAGTAAAATGAAAGTGCTCATGGCCTACCGTGAACCGCAGGTAATGCCGGTGGGCCGGCAGGACGGGGATGTGAAAATAAGCATCCTGCAAGTCCAACTCTACCATCCAGTCTCCAGGAAGGTTCTCCTTTCGGAGGAAGCGGTTGATGTTCATGAGATCTAACAGAGGACGCAGGCCTTTGTCTGTCTTGGACACCAGAAAGTAGTGGGAATATTAACTACAACCTACTTCTGGGACAGGAACTCACTTGTTTGCCCCCTTAGCCAAGGGTGCCAAAACTTCCTGTTAGAGAAGGGCCAAATGATCCTCCGAAATGTGATGGTACTGAGGTGGCTTGGACGGAGGGGTAGTCTCGAAGGGGAGGGAGTAGCCCCTTTGGACTATTTGCAAAACCCACCTGTCCGACTTGATGGTGCTCCAGTGGGGGAGGTGATGGCGAATCCTGCCACACACTGGCGATTGCTGGCCCTGAAAGGTCGGATTAGGAGGGTTTGAAGGCTGCTGCAGAGGGGGCTGTGGTGGATTGGCCCGCTCGCTGGCCCCTAGTACCACGGCGGTGATTCCACGTCCCCGGCCGCGCAGGGGCTGAACTGCTTGCGCATCACCACCGTCCTTCCACCCTTGTACTCAGGGCTTTCTTGTGCGGACTGCTTTTCCGTCCTTGCCTGTGGTGTTGTTTCCTCCCTCCCGGGAGGCCCGTTAGATTCATGGGGGCGTAACATCTTCGCCTCATCCAGTGCTGCTTTGCGGGCGCTCAACACTTTGTGTCTTGGCCAGGGCTACCTTTAACCTGTGGGATTCTGTGGAGTCCCTTCTTTCTCATGTCCCCCATGAGGGTGCCCGTGCTGATCTACGGCACCATGTGTTGGACGGTCGAGTGTTGGCTGCGTTTATTCTTCGTGCAGCTTTGGCTGTTGCTGATGCTCTTGGCCATGCTATGGCCACTTCTGTAGGCCTCCGTCGCCAAGCTTGGCTTCAGGATGCTGTATTTCCTGAGAATATTAGGGAGCGTTTGGTTGACTTTCCCTTTGATGGGGTCCTTTTATTTAACACTCATGCGGACTCCTCCATTCAGTGTCTCCTTGCAGGGCTCCGTCCTCCTCTCCCTCCGTAGGCTGGCTTGTTGATGCTCCGGGGCTTGATGGGAGGTGTTAATCCTCCTGCTTCCTGGAATCTGGTGTTTTGAGTGGCCCATTTGTATGTTCTGTGTGGTTTGACGTGCCTTCGGGGTCCCTTGGTTGGCCCCTCTCTTCTGTTGGCTGCTGGTTCAGCCCTTTTGGCAATTGTGTATTTTTTGACTGATTACTAAGCAGTCTGTGGTTCCTATCGCAGGTCTTATGTTCTAGTTCTCTGATGTGGGATTTTTTCCCTAAGAGTGGGTCCTATGTTTTCTTTGGGACATGTCTTACTCTAAGTGGGGTACTTGTAGCTATTGTATAGCTCTGTCCTAGGCTGAGAGGGTGGGGATTCCCCCTTGTGGGTTCCTCGCTTTTCCTAGCGTTGTTGTATACCGCTGGTGCGGTTTCTTTGCTCTTGTCTGGACGTCGCTTGTGCTTCTCCAGGTTATGGCCTTTTCAGTATCTGCTGCATCGCTGAACCGACTTTGGCATGCTGTTTGCGGCGTTGCGCTGTGGTGTTTCCGCCCAACGTTTCAACCTGGTCCTCTGACTGATTTTCCTGGGGGGATTGGCTTCCTAACTTTTTCTCGTGTTCTGGTGGATGGCCTAGTCTGTCCTCCATACTCTCCTCCTTTCTTCTGGCTGGTCCCACTTCTTAGCGGGTCGGTTTTGTCTGGAACGGTATCCCTTTAGGGGTTGTTCTGGATTCCCCTGACCTTCGTCTAGCGCTCGACTATGTCTGTGCGCTCAGCTTCTTGGTGCTTGCCAGCTGCCGACTGCGTGAGCCTGCTCTTCTGGTCCGTAGCCAGGGGCCTTGGCGTGTGCTCTTTTGCTCCTGCCTCTTATTTTGCTGGAGCCTTACGAGACGACCTCTTTCTTCTCATGTCTGACTTCTGGCTGTGGAGCCATTCCTGCCTTGTCCGCCGACTCGAGGCTGAGGCCAGTTCAGCTGTCCCCTTCACCATGTGTGATCTACGGTGGAGGGCTTACCTCGATTCTACCTCTTCTCCTTGGAGTTTGGGGGGCTTCCTTTCTTCTTCGGTATTCCTCTGCTGTTGTCTGTCCCTCCGGGGCTTTTTGCGGATATCCCTGGTACCTTGGATGGGCTTGGGGTATCCTGGCCTCCCTTCGCCTTGTCCTTGCTTCCTTCTGCTTGGTGGGGCTGGGCCGCTCTTCTTGTCCCCATTGCACATCCCCTGCTGGGGCCATGTGTTTCTTCCTACTGGGAGGCTCTCTCTCAGGCTCTCCTCCTCCCTTTTGGGTATGGCTAGGGTATCTATTCTACGTTAAGGAATCTGCAGCTATTAGTCAGATGGACGAGTTACTTACCTTCGGTAACGATGTATCTGGTAGAGAGGATTCTAGCTACAGATTCCTTCACGACCCACCCTTCCTCCCTGTTCTGCGAGGACCTTCAGCTTGGTCTTCTGCACTCGCCTGCCTCGGGTGGTTTTGTCTTCTGCGAGTGCTCTCTTACACTTTCTCCCTAGTGGGATGCTCTTTCTGTTTGTTTGATCCATTCCTTTCTTTCTGGTGATTGATTGGTGGGTTCATGGGTACTTCTGCGTCCCTGCACTTCCTGTGTGGGGCCTAATCATGCTTTTCTCCCTTTTTCTTTGCTTGAAATTTCTGACTCCTCTGCAGTCCTCTGAGTTGGGGTCTCTAGGCTGTGCCTCGACCCTTAGCTCTGTACAGGGAATGCGCCTCTCCTTGCTGGTGTTGTCTTGGGATAAATTGTCGTTACTCTTCTGTTCTGGCCTTGTTGTCCCTCACTGTTTATAGGCTGGGGTTGCAGGCCTCTTTCGTCTGCTGTGATGTTTTTCCCATGCTTTCTGCCCCCAGGGGGGATGTTGTGTTTCCGTGCAGGGTTGCTTTGCAGTAGCTGTACTCTGCTCTTCCCTGACTTTCGGTGCCATAATGCCTGGCAATCTCCCATATGGTGTTGTTCCTCACCATTTGTTTCTTCCATTTCTGTTTATCAGAATTTTTTTATCTGAAAGAAACAGGTTAGTATTAGATTCCTTACCTTAGAATATCCCCAGGCGTCAGACTGAATCCGGAAACTTTTGCGTAGCAGTACCCCTGCTCGTCAGTAGGCGTCGTCTGCGGCTCCGCGTCCATCGTCTGCATCGTTGGCACCGAGATGACGTCGCCGGAGTACTTAGATGCCGCCCTTTCGCCCTGACGTCCGTTCTTCTGCGACTGCGACCGACTGATGTCGGTTACCGACCCCCACCGCCGGTGTTTTCATTGCCTGGGCCTCGACCACAACGACAAGGCCTGCTCCGACTGTCGGGCCCTGACGTCTAAAGCTAGGCGGGGGCGGTCCCGCAAGCGACTCGAGCTCCGGCAGTCGGCCCCGCGCCGCTCGAGGTCCTGGTCCGCAAGGAGGGCGAGGGACCGGTCGCGGGGTCGGAGCCACCATAGCTCCGGGAGTCGTCCTCGGTCTTCGGGCTCGAAGTCCTCAGGTAAGCACAAGAAGTCGAAGAGACGTCATCGCTCTTCCGACTCCCCCTGATGCTTGCGTGACGCGGCCCGGGGTTCGGCGACACCGCCCTCGGGGCTCCGCCGGAGCCACGGGGGTCGCGGCCTGCTTTATACCAGTCGGTCCCTGGGCAGAACGCTACGCCGGAGGAGATCGAGGCCTTCCTCACGGCCATGAGGTCGCTCACTCCTCCGTCGGGCTCCGCGGTGCCTTCGGGCCAAGCGGCCCCGACTGAGGGTCCCAGCGGGTCAGGCGCTTAGGCCCCGACGCTGCCGGGTGCTTCGGTCCCGACGCCGCCGGTGACTTCGGTCCCGGCACCGCAGGATCCGGGTCCGGATCGTGCCGGATCCAGGTCGCCGCCGGTCGACCATACGACCTCGCCGGCGCAGGCCCCCAGGGTGTCGCCCCGGATCCCTCCCTCGATTCGGGTCCGGCACCGGAACGGCGCTGCTTGGCGCCGTATTCGACTCCGCTAGGAGATATCTACTTCTATGACCTGGCGCCGTCCTTTGGTCCTGAGCCTCAGGAGATGGGTGGCGAGGGGGATTGGGAGGGGTCTGAGGACCCTCTGGCACAGGAGTGCCAGTCTTATCAGGACTGGACAGGTCAGCTAGGGGAGGCCAGTGGTCTGGACACCTCGCCGGACACTGGTTTTGTCTCTCCTCCTACCGTGGCTACGGAGGAGGGTGCTGCCTACAGTGTGGTGCTGACACGGGCGGCTATGGCCTTGGGCCTGGAGCTCCCCATCGCGGCCGTGAGAACTAACCTCCTTACTGAGGTCCTTAAACCGCAGACAAGCTCGGCCGAGCCTCTGCTGCCGTTTAATGAGGCCTTGTCTGACGTTCTTCTGGGCACTTGGTCCAAGCCCGCTACAGGTCTGCCTGTAGATAGGAACGTGGCCAAACGCCACCGCCCGGCTCCGGGCGACCCTTGCTTCCTGTCCACCCACCCCACTCCCGAGAGCTTGGTCATCCAGGCCTCTGCCTCTAACTCCCAGACCGCATTCCCGATGGCTCCCCCCGGTCGGGAATCCAAGATGTACGAGCAATACGGGAAAAGGGTATTCTCCTCCCAGAGTTTAGGGCTGCGGTCAGTCAACACCGCGTGCCTCTTGTGGGACACGGTCGCGGACGTGCTGCCACAATGTCCGGCGGAGGTCCAGACTAAACTTACCCAAGCCCTTGTGGAGGATAGATATGCGGCACGGTACTCCATCCGGTGTGGGCTGGATACCACGGACTCACTGGGCAGAGCGATGGCAACGACGGTGGCGATTCGTCGCCACGCCTGGTTGAGGTCCGCCAACTTTTCGGCTGATGTCCAGAACACCCTTATGTACATGCCGTTTGATGGCCGTCGCCTCTTTGGCGACAAGGCAGACCACCGCTTTAAGGACTCCAGGTCTACGGCCAAGTCCCTGGGCCTCTCGGCCCGCGCCAGCAAACGGCTGCCTTTCGCGGCCTTTCGCGGCCAAAGAAGGGACGCCCCCACACGTCCTGCCAGCCACGGGCCACAGACTACCGTCCAGTGGCGGACGTGGAAACCGCCGTGGCAGCGGTCGGGGACAACGGCAAGGCCAGTCCACACCTGCCCCTGCAGCACCCGCCTCAAAACCCTCCTAGTCCGAGCTTTCAGGCCCATGTGAAGCCAGTGGGGGGCAGGGTTCGCCATCACCACCTCCACTGGCGCACTGTTACATCGGGCAGGTGGGTGCTGCAAATCATCCGAAGGGACTACTCCCTCCCCTTCGAGGCGACCCCTCCAGCCATGCCACCGCAGTACCACCGCGTGTCGGGGGTTCACTTGGCACTTCTTCGAGAGGAAGTTACGGCCCTCTTGGCCAAGGGGACCATCGACGCGTTCCTGGGCCAGAAGTAGGGTGTGGTTGTTACTCCCACTACTTTCTGGTACCCAAGAAGGGCAAAGGGGCCTACGCCCTATCTTGGACCTGCGGAACATCAACGGCTTCCTCCGGCAGGAGAAGTTCAAGCTGCTAACTCTAGCTCAGGTCCTAGCTGCCCTGGACCCAGGAGACTGGATGGTAGCGTTGGACTTGCAGGACGCTTATTTTCATATCCCCGTCCTGCTGCCCCACCGGAGTTACCTGCGGTTCACGGTAGGCCACAAGCACTTTCAGTTTACCCTGCTCCCCTTCGGCCTTACCAGCGCCCCACGGGTATTCACGAAAGTGATGGCGGTGGTCGCAGCTCATGGATCGCTGACAGAATATCGACTGTCAAAATATCGAGTCAAAATATCGAGGTAAAAATATAGAATGCCAGAATATCGACCTCCTATCTACAAACAGGTAAGTACAAAAATATCGACTCCAAAATATCGATAGGAAAAAATATAGACAGTCAAAATATCGATTTTTTAAAATATCTTAAAAGTAATTTTAAAGTACTATAATAATAAATATAACTATTTTAAACATACTTCAAATACTTATATAAACTTAAAATTAATAAATAATTATTGTAACTTAAAAAAATATATTTTTAAAACATATATAGAGAGAGAGAAGTTGCTTTTTCATATACATATATATATATATATATATATATATATATATATATATATATATATATATATATATATATATATATATATATATATATATATATATATATATATATATATATATATATATATATATATACATATATACAGACATATTATTGGATAGCGTAGGGGTAAAAATTACTATTCCAACTCCAGCGAGTGCAACAGTAGGGAAAGCGTTGGATAGCGTAGGGGTAAAAATTACTATTCCAACTCCAGCGAGTGCAACAGTAGGGAAAGCGTTGGATAGCGTAGGGGTAAAAATTACTATTCACACTCCAGCGAGTGCAACAGTAGGGAAAGCGTTGTATAGAGTAGGGGTAAAAATAACTATTCCAACTCCAGCGAGTGCAACAGTAGGGAAAGCGTTGGATAGCGTAGGGGTAAAAATTACTATTCCCACTCCAGAGAGTGCAACAGTAGGGAAAGCGTTGGATAGCGTAGGGATAAAAATTACTATTCCCACTCCAGAGAGTGCAACAGTAGGGAAGACGTTGGATAGCGTAGGGGTAAAAATTACTATTCCCACTCCAACAGTAGAGAAAGGGTTGGATAGTGTAGGGGTAAATATTACTATTCCCACTCCAGTAAGTGCAACAGTAGGGAAAGCGTTGGATAGCGTAGGGGTAAAAATTACTATTCCCACTCCAGAGAGTGCAACAGTAGAGAAAGCGTTGGATAGTGTAGGGGTAAATATTACTATTCCCACTCCAGAGAGTGCAACAGTAGGGAAAGCGTTGGATAGCGTAGGGGTAAAAATTACTATTCACACTCCAGCGTGTGCAACAGTAGGGAAAGAGTTGGATAGCATAGGGGTAAAAATTACTATTCCCACTCCAGAGAGTACAACAGTAGGGAAAGCGTTGGATAGTGTAGGGATAAAAATTACTATTCCCACTCCAGAGAGTGCAACAGTAGGGAAGACGTTGGATAGCGTAGGGGTAAAAATTACTATTCCCACTCCAGAGAGTGCAACAGTAAGGAAAGTTGGATAGCATAGGGGTATATTTTAATATCCCTACTCTAGTGAAAATAAAATAATCTAAGTCACATAATTATAAATGAATCAATTAATACATTTTAATTACCAATTAAACATTAACAATTTAAAATAAATACCAAATAATTAATTATCATGTTTAATTAATTATATTAAATTACTTCCCACCCTATTCCCCTATAAACCCACAACCCGCTACTACAAATAAAATATTATTATTCACATAATTATTAATTAAAAAAGTAATTAAAATTAATTATCAATTAAGAATTAATTAATCAATTAAAAATAATTAACAATGAATTCAAAATAAATACCAATTAATTAACATATTTAATTATCATTAAATTACTTCCCACCCTATTCCCCTATAAACCCACAACCCGCTACAGAAAATAAATTACTAAAATTAAAATAATTATCAATTAATCAATAAAAATTAATTACCAATTATATTTTTAATTAATTACCAATTAATAATTAATTAACAATTAATTCTAAATAAATAACAGAAAATAAATTAACATATTTAATTAATCATAATTAAATTACTTCCCACCCTATTCCCCTATAAACCCACAACCCGCTACAGATTTATATTACACAAAAATAAAAATTAATAATAACTTACCTAAATTTCGATATTTTTGTTGTCTATATTATGTCTACTCGATATTATGTCCATTCTATATTTTTTACTCGATATTATGTCTAGTCGATATTAAAAACTCGATATTTTGACTCTATACCGCAGCTCATCTGCGCAGGTTAGGGGTTTCAGTCTTCCCCTACCTCGCTGACCGGTTGTTGAAGGCGGGATCGCCCCAGACAGTCGTCAGCCACCTCCAGACTACGGCCGACCTCGTGCACCTGCTGGGGTTTTCCATCAATGTGCAGAAGTCACATCTGTGTCCCTCTCAGAAGCTCCTCTTCATCGGAGCGGTTCTGGACTCGGCTCAGTTTCGGGTTTATCCTCTCGAGCAGCGGGTTCGGGATATTCAGGCTCTGATTCCGATCTTTCAGCCTTTATCCAGAGTCTCTGTCAGGTTGACGCTGCGGCTTCTGGGGCCGATGGCCTCCTGCATCCTTCTGGTGCATCACGCCAGGTGGCGGATGCGGGCTCTGCAGTGGGACCTGACGTTTCAGTGGGCCCAGCATCAGGGCAATCTGTCTGACCATGTCTTGATCTCGGAGGGCACTGCAAGACAGTTGCAGTGGTGGCTCAAGGACCGCGTTTGGGTCAGCGGCAGATCCCTCTCCCTACCCCACCCAGAGCACATAGTTGTGACGGACGCGTCACTCCAGGACTGGGGAGGCCACATGGGAGAGGCGGAGATCAGAGGCCTCTGGTCTCCGGCGGAGTCCCGGCTCCACATCAACCTTCTGGAGCTGCGGGCGATCGGGCTTGCACTGAAGGCATTCCTCCCCTCTGTCCGGGGGAGTGTAGTTCAGGTGTTCAGACAACACCACCGCCATGTGGTACAGCAACAAACAGGGCAGGGTGGCATCGTGGACCCTCTGCCAGGAGGCTCTGCGCCTCTGGCAGTGGCTGGAATATCAGGGCGTGGCCCTGGTGGTTCCACACCTGGCAGGTTCCCTGAACGCCAGGGCGGACTAACTCAGCGGTCGGTGCATGATGGATCACGAATGGCGTCTGAACTCTGACGTGGCGCAAGGCCTCTTTCAGCAGTGGGGAGAGCCTTGGTTAGATCTATTCGCCACGGAAGAGAACACGCAATGTCATCAGTTCTGCGCGTTGGAATTTCCAAGGCAGCACTCGCTCGGAGACGCTTTTCGTCGCGAGTGGAGCTGCGGTCTGTTGTACGCTTTTCCACCTATACCACTTCTGCCCAGAGTGCTGAAGAAGATCCGGCGCGACCGGGCCCAAGTTATCCTTGTGTCTCCGGACTGGGCACGAAGATACTGGTATTCCGAGCTACTCAGTATTTCTGTCGATCCCCCGATTCGTCTGCCTCTTCAGGAGGACCTTCTGTCGCAGCAGCAGGGGACGGTCCTCCACCCAAACCTGTCCAGTCTCCACCTCCATGCTTGGAGATTGAGCGGCGACAGTTGAGGCCATTTGACTTGCCTCCTGAAGTTTGTGATGTGATTCTGGCAGCCAGGCGTCCCTCATGAAAGTCGGAATACGCCTGCAGGTGGAACAAGTTTGTGTCTTGGTGCACAGCAAAGGCTGTGGATCGCCTTTCTGCCCCTCTTTCTGAGGTTCTCCTCTTCCTTCTTTTTCTTGCCCAGCAGGGCTCTGCTCTGGGCACTATCAAGGGCTACCTTTCAGCCTTCTTAAGGCTACCTGATCAGCCTTCTTTGTTCAAGTCCCCTGTTGTTAATCGATTCTTAAAGGGTATCACTCATGTGTTCCCCCCTGTTCCTTTCGTGATGCCTCAGTCGGACTTGAACCTTGTACTTACTTTTCTGATGTGTGCTCCCTTTGAGCCACTTCATAACTGTCCTCTCCGTCTTCTTACCCTTAAGACTGCTTTCCTGGTTGCCATCACCTCTGCCAGGAGAGTGTGTGAGCTTCAGGATCTTTCTTGTAAACCTCCTTTTCTATCTGTCCATCCGGACAAGGTTGTCCTCAGGACACGTCCATCCTGTCTGCCAAAGGTTGTCACTGCCTTTCACATCGGACAGACCATCACTTTGCCCACCTTCTTTCCACCTTCGCATCCTCCTAGAGAGGAAGAGAGGCTCCACTGTCTGGACCCAAAATGTGCACTCTCGTTTTACTTGAACCGCACACAACAGTTCCGGGTGCTCTTTGTTAGCTACATTGGTGAGTGAGCTCCAGGCTTTTTCATCCAAGCCTCCCTTCCTTTCTGTCCATCCGGACAAAGTTGTGTTGCGGACAAGACTCTCTTTTCTGCCCAAGGTAGTCACGTCCTTCCACATCGGGCACCTTGCCCACCTTCTTTCCGCCTCCGCATCCCTCGAAAGAGGAAGAGCGGCTCCACCGTCTAGACCCAAAACGTGCGCTCTCTTTCTATTTGGATCGCACACGCTGGTTCCGGGTGGATGATCAACTCTTTGTTGGTTACGTGGGCGCTAAGAAGGGACGGGCGGTGCACAAACCATCTCTCGGTGGGTCATATTGTGCATCAAAGCATGCTACTCTTTGGCTAAGAAGGAGCCTCCTGTTGGGCTGAGGGCCCATTCCACTCGGGCCACGGCGGCTACTACTGCCCTGGGCCGGGGAGTCCCCTTGCAGGACATCTGTCAGGCAGCTACGTGGGCCTCGCTGCACACGTTCACGAGACACTACTGTCTGGACAGCCAAGTCCGGAGGGATGGCTTCTTTGGCCGTTCCGTCCTCCAGGACTTTCTGGTGTAATTATTGGTTCGCAGACCCACCACCGTGGTTGGTATTGCTGGGGTATCTATTCTAAGGTAAGGAATCTAATACTAACTACTGTTTCTTACAGATATATCGTTACCGAAGTTAAGTAACTTGTGCTTCTCGCACACTGTTCCCATATTTCTCACAGTTTATTAGTGATGGCTCCACGTGGTGGCGCGGAAAAGTTCTCCGAAGAAAAATGACGGCGAGCCAGGGTGGGGCTTATGTGACCTTGCTGACGTCACGCCCGCGGAGCACGTCAGGGCGGAGTCAAGTGGTACCGCCCCCTGGCAACCAGAGATGCTGTGGCAAAGAAATTTTTCCGGATCCAGTCTTACGTCTGGGGTACAATCGTCTCTACCAGATACATTGTTACCGAAGGTAAGTAACTCATACTTCAGTCCCCCCATGATTTGGTTCTGAGTACTCCCATGTTAGGCTTGTCTTTTCGAGGGGACTACTCTCTCTATCGGACCTAAGGCAGACGCTGCTTATAGCGGGGATTAGTTCCACCGTCTGTATAAATGCCGGTACTTTTGAGCGAACCCTAGTCCCCAAGTTTGGACGAGTTTCGGCATCCTCTTGAGGCTGTTTCTGCGCCATGATCTTCCTCATGGCTTGTGCGGACTTTCTTGCCTTGGTCTTGGCCCTGTCCTCTTACATCATCAGCTCTTCTCTGGCGTTTGTTGCCTTCTTGCTATTGTGCACGTCTCAGCTGTTCCTGCTGTCTTGTTTCCTGGTGCTTTTCTGTTTTGGTACTACAGGCACCCTCTGGCCGCGTATAAGTGTCCTTCTGGTTGTTTATGGGCATCCTTTCAATGCTCTCACACATGTCTGGCTGGCGAGGGTCTCAGCAATACTTTTCCTCTGTGGTACATGCGGGGGTGGTACGCGTTCTCTCCACCATACGACTTACCAGTCTTTTGGGCCCATAGGTTCAGTTCTACTTCTTGCGAGGTGCTGAACTCCCTTTTCACGCCAGTCTCTTTACTGGGTGTGTTTTTGTTCCATATCGGCCCTTGCTGGGACAGGGGTCAGTATCCTGCTGCCTTCGTATCTTACAGGAGCAGGTTCAACAGTGTTTTACGCTGTTCGGGTTGCTTAGTTGGGGCTAGCTCTGAGTTCTTGTTGACATCTTGGATCCTGCAGATCCTTCATGCCCCTTTGCTCGTCTTCTTTCGAAGTTTTCAATTTTTTCGCTCAGGCACCAGCGTTCTGGCTTGGTGTTTTCCTTCTCTCATCCCCTCTACATATAGTGGCTTTGTGTTATTCTGGATGGGCTGCGGTACCCTAGCCTCCCCTTGATTCCCGCTCTGTTCAGAGCATAGGGGTCTGGTGGTTGGCTGCGCTGTCATTTTTGTCCCCACTGTGTCTTGCCCTTTTATTTGGCGACACTCATTTGGTCATGTTACTCACTGCTAGGTGCTCTCTGGACCTTAGTGGGGTTCAGACGCAGTCCAGCCTCCTCTAGGGGTATGGCTTTGGTATTTATTCTAAGTTAGGGAATCTGCGGCTAGACGTCTCTCAGATGAACAAGTTACTTACCTACGGTAGCGATGTATCTGGTAGAGACATAGTCTAGCTGCAGATTCCTTAGCGCCCGCCCGTTCTCCCCGCCCTGCAACAACCTTTTCAGGTTGGGCTTCTTGCCTTCGCCTCCCTTTGGGTGGCTTTTTTCCTCTGCGGGGTGAAGTCTTCTCTTCACTCCGACTCACAAGGCTACATTCTGTTTCGTGGCTCTGCTCTACCCATCCTTGTGATTGGACGGTAGGCCCATATGCCATTTGTCCTTTACAACCCTTACACTGGGTTGCCCGTTGAGTCTAAAACCTTCTACCCTCCGTCCTTCCCTTCTGTCTTGTTCAACCGCTTGAGGTCTCTTGCCACCCCCTGCACTCTAGGGCTTGCAGTCTCAATGCTGCATTTGGTAGGTCCCTTATTCGGATCTGATGTCTCCCTTTGGGTGACGCCTTATGGTAGTTTGTCCTTACTCCTGGGTTCTGGACTGCTTGTCCCTCACTGTCATATATTATGGTTGAGCCTTTCTGTTGGCTGCTGTGACGGCTCACCAAGGAGCTATAGCTCAATGGTAAGTCTTGTGCCTCTGGTGGCACAGGCTCACACATGCAAAGGGTTTGAATCTGTAGTGTAGTTCCTATATTCCCAATTTGCTCTGCGCATTGGAATAACATAAACAGCAGTTTAGACGTAGGACTGAGGTCATCTAGGTCTCTACTGACTATGTTAGACTTAATTAGGTTTGCCAGCTAGCTCAGAGGTCACTAGAAACTTTCTCGAGTGAACAGGAAGGGGTTAACTTTCCTGAATAGACAAGAAGGGATTAGTTTCTGACAACTGCATAAACATAACAACTTTGCTCCCTCAGAATAAAGAGTATATCTCTAGAGTTGTGTGAAAACAATAGACAGCTATTTCACTCGGTCAATCGTGCATGCTTAATTTCACCAGGTGTGCAGAGAATAGAGAGACGGGCGTTTTCAATAAAAGGTGTTATTTATTGAGCAGTCTTCTTTCTCATGCAAGAGAAGTATGTTGCCACAATTGCAATACTTATCATGAAGTAAAGTGCGTACAGTAAAAGGAGTATTATGAAATAATACTGTAAAAGCATTGATATAGTTTCTTAGCCATATTATACTTTAAAACGGATAAAATATATACATACATAAAAACATTGACTAACGTACTCAACTGGTGCTTCTAAGATACGCCTACCCCCGTGTACCTGACCTAAGCCTAATACGTGGGAAGGAGTAAGTAAGTTGCAGTTTAAGTTAAGTTGGTTTTTTGCCAAGAATCTGAATCAAGAATTCTCTTAAGGTTTTAATCAGCTCCGTACCTTGGTTCTAGAATGAAGGAGGTCTTGTATCTCTCTCTCAGGACTCTATCTCCCAGCAACCCGCACGGGTGACTGGAAACACCGGAGCTGGAATTTCTCGGCAGGAGAAAAGACAGCGTCTCTCTCAGTGCGTCAAATGGGAGGGTCGGCTTCCTTCGGCTCTCGCATCAGCTGGGCGTCGGGCAAGTAGATAGCCGCTCTGCTCCAAACCACTGTGTGTTTGCTTAAGGCAACGTTGGTATATTTATACCTGGAAGGTGCCGGGTTTGACGTAAGGTTGGACATAAGACGTCACTAAGAACTAACAGTTCTTTCTGGACTCCAGGAGTTCTTGTTCAAATCAAAACAAAAGCAGGGGGATTTCTTGGGCTGCTGGAGGCTTGGTTTGTTTAAAGAACACGTTGTACTTTCTAGGCGTCTATGGGAGTTGCCTTGCTGTATTTGGACTGCATGGGCTATGACTAGATATGGACTTGATTCGTATGCCTTTATAAGGATATGTTTTGTTATAACCATATGAGGGCATGAATTGGGGATATCTTGATTAGGGTCCTAGATAGATTCACAACACCCACTCCACGTTTAATGTCCATCATTACTGAATACTAAGCAATACTAAACATATAAAGATGCATGCGTTTTCCAACCCACCCCAAAATATAAATTGCATTTGAAATGGTGTATGGTATATACACGAAAAATGAGTATTTATACTGTACGTTTTTCAAGCAGTGTTATCATTCAGGAAATGCATATATAAATATCTGCTGAATGAATTGCGAAAATTACATTTATGAAATGGGTCTGAATACAGAAAAGAAGGTCGAGATCATTTCATCACATATTTATTCAATACTGTACATGTGCTAGAGGCTGAGGTAAAATATTGTCTCTAGTGTCTCTAAAAATAGAAGCTCTGTTCTCTAAGAATAGTTCTACTTTAAGCAGAGTACCATGTGCCAAAAAAAAAGGTAAATATTTTGGAAGTGGAACAAATAATTTCGCTTTCAGGGGAAAAAATAGTTCCAACTGTTTTCAGTAGTTTTGTTTATCAAAAACTGAAGGCCGAATTCAGAGTTCAGGGAACGCTGTGTGCTCGTTGTTTTTTAAAGTTATTCTCGTTGTTAGGAGAGAACATCATATCAGACAGGCTTGCGAAAAATTGGTCTACAACATCAGGTGAAAGTTCGACCAAGTTCGAAAAAGTTGAAATTGTGCATATGTGAGAAGGATTGCTATCATCGATGTCTGGATCAGCAATGCTCACAGAAGGTTGTTCCTGTGTGTTGCTGCTTTCATCTCGTACTTCACCGCCACCTAATCGTAATGGTGAAGTCTCAATTAATGCTGTCATCAGAATAGGTAGCCGCTGGGGACAACACGTTGCATGAGTCGTTACCGGACCGAGCAAAGTATTGATATCCATTGGTACTGCTGATGGTAGTGTAAGACAGACGTCCAATACGCATTCTTCTCCGCATAGCAGACATCGAAGCACAGGTAAGATGCAATCTTGCCAGATTGGTCTGAATGAAAGAAACCAGGTAGTACTTAGATCTCTTAGCCGGGCTAATCCGAGGACTCTAGTGATTCGGTCTCGGTAGCGTATTGCTAGGATCGTTTCTTCCATTGTAGCTGGAGTTTTGTCTGGATTGGCTTGCCATATCGGAGCAGAAGGATCAAAAATAAAATTCCTGCTACGAGTCCCAAAAGAAGAGGCAGGCCGCCTAATAATGAATGCACAAAATTCGGGAAAATGCCCAGAACTGTTTCAAAGGGTGTTAACAGTCCCGAAAAAATTGTCTTAAATACATGTGCGATGCCACTGGTATCAGACATGTTTAAGATTTGACTTAACATTTCTACAAAATGCACGTGGCAATTTGTCGATAATAGGGAATGTATCTCTGCCGGTGTCCTTGCAACTTGCAGATCATACGTCTCTTTTGGACGAGGTTAAAGGCACAGTTGTCTGTAAAAGAATAGACTTCATTCTGCTTAAAGTATGAATTCGAATAGAAGAGATATTCAAAGAAGGCCATATTGCCACCTCCATGTCTGGATTGCAGTGTGGATACAATACTTGCATACAGCAAATGACCCTGGAAGTAACGGTTACGAGATAGGCTTTTCCTGGCACCATGCCACAACAGCTGTGGTCACTTATCAGAACATAACTGCCGTTGGAAAGCTGTCTGAAAAATGGCTCTATCTGTTTTGCTGGAGTTCCGTGCAGGTGACATGAAAGGTTATTTGATGAACCCTCGCAGGCTCCATGCAAGTTAATACCTTGACACAGAAGTGTACCGCTCAGTGATTTTTTACAATTGTTACCACTAAGAAATACCTCTTTTTTGCCTTCACTATAACATTTGTGTGTATAAGGTAAATTCCAGGTTGATTTGATGTATCCTTTACCCAACCTTTCATACAGGCCTGCTGGTATATATTTTTGGCAATACTTAAACTGGAAAGTTATCGGAATTGTAATTGTTCCGTGTATTATCCAGTCAATAACAGGTCTCTCTGACATTGGCAATGGTAATCTCTCAAGTTTTTCAATGCTCAGAATCGTATAGTCTGCTCCTTTTTGTGCCAAACTGATTTGTTTATCAGTAAGGTTAAAGATAAAATAATAAGTTATATTGATTAGACGCCATGGCACGTAGCCTGAACGCAAGTTTTGTAACGTCCAGCCTAGCTCTACAATAGAACGTAATTGGGACTGACCATGTTGTAACATTAGCAAGTCCTACTCTATTATATCAATAGCAGATGATACAATGCTGTCCAGTGAATATATTCTGGAGGACAGAGTCGTTAACCCATTCTCCACTACAGAAAGTGATTTTTCCAAATGTATACGATCAATTTCTCGTATTTTTTCAGCAGTTTCAATTTGCGTTCCTTTCCAAGCCTTGTTGTAAGCAGCGTATATACCGGCATATATGAGACGTTTTTGACGCTGTTTGCGAGGTCCCAGTATGAAATCTCGCAAGTCAGCACCGTCTTTAAGTAAAGTCAAGTGTTGCTTAATTTCAGCCAGTGTGGATTTTTGTAGCCACTCAAGGCATAGTTTCCCTACACTGTATGTTGTAACTATCCCTGGATGTTATCTCTGGGAATATCTTGGGTCTGGCCTGGTCTGTTTGAACCCCTGTATTTTGTTCATGAATCTATCTTGACAGTTATTTGTGTCTGCGGGCCAGATCAACCATTTTTTCCAATCAGGATTTGTTCTGTTTTGGTGTAAAATATGGGATACGTCTATCTCCACATCTGTAGTGCTATTACTATCAGGTATGGGCTTTGGAATAGACGGTTTGTTTAAGTCTTTTATCTTGGCTAAACCAACACAGGTTGTTTGTTGAATGGTGTCATTCAGGAATATTATCTGTTCTGGGATCATGCAGGCTCTAAATAATGCTTCTAGACCTTGTCCTGCCAGTCTTTTGTACCCCAGATGGTTTTTGTTTCAATGTTGTTTTTCCAAAATTCCAAACCAAATGTAGACATTTTATCATATTTTTTTTAGAATAAATCAATTTAGTATTTGTCAACATTGTTTTCATTTCTGTCTTATTTAACATTTTAAAATAAAACGTTTCTGGATCACTGTTGTTAAACCCTGAGAAGTATTGGAATTTCTCATCAAATGTTTTCGAGCTGCCTTTTGGCGGAGTTGGACAATGTTCCCATTGATTATAAGTAAAAACATTTCTAGGTTGAGCAGATTTATGCAAATAGTGATGACCAAAATGATTATAGCAGTACAATTCTTCATAATTTGATGAACCCTGTAAATAATCATGTTCTGTGAATTTAGCTGACATTACTAAATCTGACATCATATTATTAATATTTTCAAAGTCCCAATCACCAGAAAAAGTACTTGGTGTCACAAAGTCACTTAATGAAACCTTGAACTGATGTGGATATTTCAAGAGCTCAATCGGGCCATAGATTTCATAATCCGATTTGTCCCATGCTACCCCACCGGGTATTGGATTGGCTGTGATGTTTACTGATGACAGTTCTCTTTTCTTGATGTGTGAGGATCTGTGAGGCTTTAGGACCAAGTTGATGTTCTGACTTGCTGTGTCCATTGTACTATATGTTCCATCAATAAATCTACCCAAACATAAAACCATGATGAGCCAAAGCAGGAGGAAAAGTACACCTAACACAATCCAAAATTCAATCCATGGTGAAATCAGATATGTTTCTTTTAGTTGATGAAAGAGTTCAGTCATTTTTTATTTGAAAGTTTTTGTTGCTGGCGTTTCTTCATGCTCGCTTGGATCATAAGAAAAGTCATCGAAATTGATGAAGTAGCCAGATGCAGTTCTGTCAATTGTTGGAATTGCTTGCGGATTTTCATTAGTCTTTGGATCTTTCTTTGTTTCATTAGCATAGTCTGATGCCACATCATTGTAGACTGGTGTTTCTTGACGAACTGTTGCAATTTTCAAGAGGCACAAGTTCCATGGCTTTGTTGCATAGTCCTTTTTTATTCACTGCAGGTTTATCAAAAGTGATTAGTCTTTCAGTTTGAACCTCTTGAATTGTAGCAAGATTTGGTCTTCTGCTATTTCTTCGGTGTCCACTGGGCCTACTACTTATTATCGGCCACATGATTGTGGTTTTACCAGGTCGATGGATACAACTCTGTTCTCCTTTTTACCAGCAAGGGGCGGTAGTACTACTGATCTTGTTCTGCTGACAGCTAAGACAGGTACTGCTTTTCTGTAGGAAGGCCCAAATTCCTTCTCCACCGCGATCTTCTCTCTGACCAGATCCCCAATCTTTGGAATCCAGACAGGTCTCGCTGGGACAGGTGGTTTCTCTTCAGTGGTCGTTGGCTTTAACTTTGTGTTACTTAGACTTCTTCTTGTTTCATTTAAGTCCTGTAAAACAGCCAAACGATCTTTGATATCAAAGGCTTTTTCTTTCACCACTGAAGTCTGACAATCTAAGTCCTGGATTTGCATTCTAGTGCCGAACAATAATTCGTATGGAGTGATACCTTTTAGAGAATTTCTTGGCAGATTGTTAAGACTACGTTGGACACTTGTTAGATGTTTGACATACCCATCACCCGAACCTAATACCCTCGCCGTTATAGATTGCTTTATGTCACGTTTTTTTCTTTCCATTACCGCATTTCCCTCAGGATGGAAGGGAGAAGAGTACCGCAATGCAATGCCCATGCTGGCCATGGCCTCTTTGTAAGCTCAAGAGCTAAAAGCAGGACCCTGGTCAGAATGTAGCATGCCAATTGCGTATGTGCCGATAAAGACTCGCAAATCTTTTATAACAGTTCTGGCGTCAGCCGAGCGCTGGGGCCTACATCTTAAGTGAATCTAGTCTTATTAATTATGGAAACGCATTTCTCCGGCTGGATTTTTGCGTATAGATAGCCTGATGCTTTCTAATAACGGTGTCCTGGCAATAGTCTGGTCCGGTTCACAACTGAGATCTCTATTGCAGGCTTGACAATCCATTGCAAAGTTGTAAATTTGCAAGCTCATCCCCGGCCACCAGTATTCTGATTGTAATTCTATTAGAGATTTCAATATCTCTTGGTGCCTCAGACCCTGTCCCATATTTGCTTCTTGAATCAAGTAAGCCTTCCGGTTCGTGTTTGGAATTATTCTATCTCCCACTCCAGGGATTTGAGCAAAAGGAACGGAGTTTGCCTCAATTATGTATGTATTACTGAGTGGATAGTTGAGAGGTAAGGCTGCATAGTCGCCTTTTAATGACGCTTTTACCGCCAGCATGGTTTCTCCATCTATGTGTTTTTTAGAACGCTTTTTTGAGGCTATGGAAGCCGGTTGAACCGCTGCCGCTGTGGCTTTATTAGCCAATGAATTCCCTGCAACGTGAACGCCATCACGTCGATGACTCAGTGTATGTATTACGTGAGTCTTTCGTAGTTCTTTCTGCAAAAGAACTACTTGTTCCCATAGCTTTTTATGCTTTATTGTGGCACCTGTGTCATCTTTGTAACCGTTTTGAATCCAGGTCTGCATGCTCTTATTGTAAGACTGGACGCAGTAATGCGAATCGCACACTTTCTGATAGATACATCTGCCGTGTGGATTCCTCACCTTGTGAATATCCCCTGCGTCAGCAACATTCGGAAATTCTTTTCGTAGCTTCACGCCGACGTGGACTCGGACGTCATAGAGGCACGGCATCGCCCGCGACTCCGCTGACGTCACTGACACCTATATTAGGCCCACGCCGGCGTGATGACATCAGTTCCCTTTTTTCCGCGTTGTCGACGCTAACGGTTTTCTGGGATCGTCTGTAGCCTTTGCTGTAACTTTACTTGCTATTTTTCTAGTCTCTTTGTCTTCTCTCTTTCGACATAACCTCGAAGAAGACCGGGTTTAAAGCCTGCGGAGAATGTAATAAGATAATGTCCATCACAGATCCACATGAATGCTGTTTGTGGTGTCTGAGCTCCGACCACGACGTCGAGGACTGCCAATCCTGCAGGAAGATGACACCAAAGGCCCTCCGGGAAAGAGAGGCAAAACTTCTTGTTGCCAAGTTTAAAGAAGGAAAGGAGAAGAAGAAATCAAGATCGCGGACTCGACGCTCGAAGTCAAGGTCTCGATCGAGATCGCGATCGGATTCGTCCTCGGCCCATGCTTCAAGATCTTCAAAAAAGAAGCATAAAAAGAGAAACCCTGAATCCCGACATCGATCGAAGAAGGAGTCGGGTTCCAAGCCGAAGTCGCAGGTGAAGCTGGTCAAGAAGGTGGTAGTATCTTCGGCTTCGGAAGAACAGGATGCCGAAGTTGAGGCGTCGCATGCGAGTTCGCCGAAGCTGAACGCTGTTCTGTCTCCGGACCCATCCCATCCTTCAGGTCGAGAGGATGAAGGTGAGGAGGAGGAGGTTGGAGAGGGAGGGGCTCAACTGCCCGAAGGTCGTACGACTCCGGTGCACCAGCCCGAAGAGGAGATCGACGTTGTTTCGACTCCACGCCCTCAAGAGCAGCCTGGGGGATCGTACCCAGCCTTCCCGGCTCCAGGTCAGGATCCTACGCATTTCCTGAATGCGATGTTCGGAATTTATTCAAGGGCTATGTATCTCTCTGGGGCTCCTGCTGGTCCCATGGGTCCGATGGCATATGGTCTGGGTGTTCCTCAAGCCTATGCACCTGCGCCCTTTATGCCGGCTCCAACGCCGTATTGGCATTATCCGACTCCGGCGAGGCCTTCGACTCCGCAGCCATCGACGCCGAGATCGATGACTCCGATTCCTTCGACGCCAGTTCTATCAACTTTGATGCCGAACCCTGAGTGACGTCGTGGATCTCTTCCTCGTCCGACGTCGGGTTCGGCTCCGGCTCCGTCGGAGTCGATTGCGGATCCGACGGCTTCGAATGTGAAGCAAAGATAAAGGCGTGAAGCCCAGAGGTTGATGGAGGAAGAAAGATATCGAGAGGAGAATCTGGAGGAGGGCGAACTACAGGAGTCTGAGGACCCTTTTGAGGACCTGACTGTAGCTAGTGGCCTAGAACTGTCACCTGAATGGGACCTTGTTTCGGTTTCTGATGAGCCCTCAAGGGATGTGACGCCTTATCATGTAGTGATAAAGAAGGCTGCAAGTTTGTTAAACATTGCTCTACCAACTGCAGAATTTAAATCTAATCTGCTCACAGAGGTCCTTCACTATCCTTCATCAGTGACTGAACCGTTGCTACCTTTTAATGATGCCTTAAAGGATCCAATTTTAGAGATTTGGAAAAATCCTGTATCAGCTCCTGCTGTATCTAGGGCTGTAGCTAGGAGGTATAGGGCAGCTCCTGAAGACCCAGAATTTTTAACCTCTCATCCTCTGCCGGAGAGTTTGGTGGTGCAGGCTGCCTGTTCCAAAAGATCTACGGGTGCATTTCCGCAGGTCCCAGCAGAAAATAAGTCGAGAAAGCAGGATCAGGCTGCTAAAAAGGTTTTCTCCTCTGCCAGTATGGCTTTGAAGTCCACAAACGCAACCTGCTTGATGGGGCGTTATATCCACGCTCTTATGGACACTGTGAAACAGTTGGTGCCCAAGATACCTGAGGAGGATAGAAAAGACTTCCAAGAGGTAATTTCTGATACTCAAGCTGCAGTAAGGCAGGTTATTCAAAGTGGATTGGACACGGCGGACTCTGTGGCGAGGGTCATGGGTTCTTCCGTAGCGACAAGAAGAGCTGCGTGGCTGAAGTCAAGTGAGTTTTCCACAGATGTCCAGGCGGCATTAATGGATCTTCCATTTGACGGTCTGGATTGTTTGGAAAAAAAGCAGACACTGCTTTGGAACGCTTTAAAGACAGCAGGGCGACAGCAAAGTCGTTGGGCCTTCAGACCAGGGGCACTTTTGGAAGACGTTCAAAAGGATTTAGCAGATCTTCTTTTCAAACCTATAAGTCAACCCAGCAGCAGCCACAGCAGCAGCAAAACACATTATACAGATCTTATAGAGGCAAGCAAAGGGCCCGAGCTCGGGGCCATAACGCTTCCTCCTCTTCCTCCTCTTTCCCATCCCAGCCCCCAGCCACCGCAGCAAAGCAGCCCTAGAAGCGCCATTCCGGATCATGTGGGTCCAGTGGGGGGTCGGCTTACCCATTTCCTACGAGATTGGTGTGAGAAGTTGGCCTGATATATGATGCTCACTAATTCTAGTGATCACCTTGTATCAGTCCAAACAACCCTTATGGTGATTGGTTGTAAAGTCAACCTGATAGACCAGCTATCCTAGTAGCATGGACAAAAGCAGTCTTTTAGGCTAATCTCTTTTGGCATGTGAAGCCAGCTGTTTTACCACAATATAACCCCTTGAATACCAGATGAAAGGACACCACACAGGTTGTTATGAAAATAAACGATATATTTATTAATAACAACACCTCTGAACTCTTTGAGGTCAGAGGGCTAAGCACATGACAATACTACAAAAGAAATACGAGTTCGCACAATATCTACAAGTGTGCCTGAGGGGCACGGCAAACCATATACTCAAAACAATGGAATGCGAGGAAGGAAAATACTGTAAGGAGATTCAGAGGCTGGAGGATCGCTGGGACTACGCTACAAACTAGGTAAGTAAGGAGCAGGAGGCCCACGGGACTCACGTGCAGAGTGGGAACTCTCACGCTGGATGCGTACCAACGTTTATGGATGCTACAGTTTAGAAAGTTACGGATTCCGGACGAACCCGGCTTGATGGAGGGAAAACAACAGTGGACCTGGACACTAGGATAGTGGACACAGACTTCAGCACCTAGAAGCTTTAGTTACCTAACCCACAGGCAGCGGGGGCATAGGGCTGAAGTTGCGTCGGGTTTGCTGTGTTGATCCCGGTGATACCTGAAACCAGAAGTTGCTGGCAGGCAGCCAGATGGAGGAGTCCGGTGGTTCCAAGGATGGAACTGGAAGGAAGAAGTCCTGAAAGGGAAGGGGACAGAGTCTTGGTCACTAGCCAGTGACGGTGCTGGAACCAGGAGGGAACCAGGTGCTGTCTCCGCCGTCAGGTGGAGGAAGGGTCGCTTCTCTCTGTAGCTGCGCGGACCAGAAGCTGTTCTTCACGACCAGGCTGGAGGCACGAGCTGTCCCACGTAGTCTGCTGCTGTTGGCGGTGTCGGATCGTCGATCTGGACAACAGGCCTTGGCTAATGCAAGCCATGCGGTGGAACAAAGATGGCGTCTGGTGTGGACCAGGAGGGTCCGGGGTGCTTCTCTTTCACAAGGAAGCAAGGGCCAGTCTGGGGGACCAGACTAGCAGTGTCGAAATCTTCGGGTCGTCATCTCAGAGGTCACTAGCCAGCCGGAAAGTGACTAGACAACAAGAAGGGCAGCAACCAGGCAAAAGGGCCCCACGCAGATCACGGGGATGCTGGGGGGCTGGTCTTTGGTGCAGGAGGTGCGTCGGTGTGGGGCTTCTCAGTCCCCAATGCACTCACTTGAGGAACCCTCAGGAGTTGTGCTGGAAGCGCTGTGCAGGTTTCTTCAAGATGGCCTTCTCCACGTTGCTCGTCGCACCCACGGGTCCCAGCTGTGCTGTGGATGTGGGTAGAGGTCAGAGAGGTCTGGAGGTCCGGGTCTTGTCGAGCTGGGTTGTCGGATTCCGGGATGGAAGGACTCTGCAGCAAACCGCACAGGAGCTTGATGGTGCCTGCGAAGCAGGATGGTCACTCCCTGACCATAGGGGAGATTCTTCAGTCTTCTGGTGTCCAGGAGGTCGAAGGTCAAGAGTTCTTCGTGGAAGTTGTCAAGAGTAATCTAATTTGGAATGGGACCAGCTCCTACCTTTATTCAGCTAAAGGGGGCTGCACTACGACTAGGTCCCTCCCCTGGGTGGGACCAGGAAGGGGGGTGGTTACACCCCCTATCCTTTGTCCAGTTTCCCGCCAGAGCTGGGGCTGGAGTGCCCCAGCAACTGGTTGGAACCGGTGTATGCACAGGGCACCTTATGTGCCCCAGGCATGTCTCATTCCTTTCAGCCTGAGCCTACCTAATACACAAAATCCTGTCTGGGGTGGTGCTAGCACCTCCCAAGACAGGAAACCCTTTGTCTGAGCCTCCCTCGCTGGAAGGACTCCCAGCAGCAGGAGGTCAGATTTGTGTCTGTGGTGGCAGCATCCATTTTGTGATGCTGAGGCTTGAGTTAACTTTAACCAGGGTTTACAGTTACCTACATGTCGTGTCCCTCTAGAAGGGTGGAATGCTAACCCCGTCGCCAGAATTGGCGAGGGGTTAGTATTCCAATTCGTATGACACCTTACTCGACATGTTTTGATAAAGCTATGCCAAAGTTAGCATTTAACCGCGAGGATTATAATGCACTTAAGAATATATGGTATAGCGTTATCATGGAACAGCTATAAGGACTTGGTTCCGCAAGCTGCAAACGGGCTCAGCTGATGCCAGAGCACCATCTCACATAATTCCAAGCACTCTGCCTTCAGGATTGACAAGGCCTGCCATAGGAGTGACTGACAGGAATATATGTATCCATTTTAGGGTTAGATATAGGAATACTATATCTAAAGCAAAGGGTGATTACACCACCTTGCCCCAGCTGTCGTGCAGCCAGTTGTGTCAGATTTGGGTGGCCAACCAGGGGTGGCATAATACATGCTGCAGCCCCTGGTAGGCCCTGGGTACACCTATGCCCTGGATACCTAGGGTATATTGTACAGGGACTGATAAGGTGGCCCAGTACCAATTGGTAAATGCACCTAGGGTACATGCTTGTCAATTTAGAGAGAGAACAGCTAGGCTGTGAGTCTGATTAGCAGGCCCACAGCCAGGGAAAGTCGTAAACCAGTGAAGCAAAAAGCAAAAATCTGGGGTGGCCATGGGATTGCAGTCCCCACTCTCCTACAATTGGGAATTGATTACATCGTATGTTTGGGTTTTCAATCTCGTGGGGAATGGGTATGCTCTTCCCTTTAGTGAATTTCCCCCGAACTATCCTCCTTGCCAAGGTTATTGTTAGGAGGACCACCTGCTTCTCCTACAGGAAGAAGTCCTTTCACTGTTTCGAAAAGGTGTGATAGAGGTGGTTCCAGAGCAGGAAAGGGAACAGGGGTGCTACTCCCGGTATTTCCTGATCCCCAAAAAGGATGGCAGGCTTCGGCCAATTCTGGATCTCAGGATCTGGAACCTTTGCCGGAAACAGGAAAAGTTCAAGATGCTCACTCTTGCACAGGTTCTTCAAGCGCTGTTAGAAGAAGACTGGATGACTGGATGATGTTGATCGACTTGCAGGATACGTATTTTCATATTCCCATCTTGAAGTCACACAGAAAGTATCTCCGTTTTACGTTGGGGGTCGCAACACTACCAGTTTGTGGTCCTTCCGTTTGGTCTTACTACTGCGCCTCGAGTCTTCACCAAGGTGATGGCAGTGGTGGCAGCACATCTCAGGAGGTCGGGGATACCTGTATTCCCGTTTCTGGACGACTGGCTGATCAAAGCGGAGTCGCCGGAGAAGGTGCTCATCTGCAAGAGACAACTCGGTTGTTGCACAAGATGGGTTTTTCGATAAATGTACCCAAGTCTCATCTGGTGCCCTCCCAGCGCAACCTGTTCATAGGTGCAGTGCTGGACACTACTGTTTGTCGTGCATTCCCTCCACCTCAAAGGATTCGCGACATACAGGAAATGATTCCTTTGTTCTACAATGGAGCGGTCGTTCCAGTCCTGAAGGTTCTTCGCCTGCTCGGTCTGATGGCTTCTTGCATTTTGTTGGTCAACCATGCACGCTGGCACATGAGGGCACTCCAGTGGTGCCTCCACAGGCAGTGGTATCAGCACAACGGAGATCTCAGGGAGTCAGTGAGGATCTCCAGAGAAACTGCAGCGGATCTGTCTTGGTGGAGCGTGGAAGGCAATCTGTCGGCAGGAAAACCTTTTCAACTTCCTCCATCGGTGGCCACGGTAATAACGGATGCATCCACTCTCGGGTGGGGTGCTCATCTGGGGGATCTGGAGGTCAAGGGTCTTTGGTCTCCAGAAGAAAGGTTGCTTCACATCAACCTTCTGGAATTGCGGGCGATACGTTTGGCACTCAAGGCCGTCCTCCCTTCCCTTCGCGGTGTGTCAGTGCAAGTCCTGACAGACAACACGACCGCGATGTGGTACATCAACAAGCAGGGAGGAGTGGGGTCGCAGTGTCTCTGCAGAGAGGCTCTGCGTCTCTGGTCCTGGGTTCAGGACCATCAGATTTGTCTGATGGCAAATCATCTGGCCGGAGTTCAGAACGTTCGTGCAGACAGTCTCAGTCGGCAGTTCTCCGCCGACCACGAGTGGAGGCTTCATCCAAAGGTAGTTCGTCACGTCTTTCGGACGTGGGGGACTCCTCAGGTGGACCTTTTTGCCACTCAAGAGAATGCTCACTGCCCGTTATTCTTTAGTCTCCAGTATCCGATGCAAGGAGCCTTGGGGACGCGTTTCAGTTGAGTTGGAGCTCGCAACTCCTTTACGCGTTTCCTCCCATACCTTTGATTCCTCGGGTTCTGAGGAAAATTCGCCAAGACCGGGCCCAAGTCATATTGGTTGCCCCGGATTGGCCAAGAAGGGTGTGGAACTCAGACCTTCTCCACCTCTCCTCTCACCCGCCGCTCCGTCTCCCTCACAGGGCAGATCTCCTCTCCCAGATGGAGGGGCAGGTTCTACACCCCCACCTCCAGACCTTACACCTTCATGCCTGGAGATTGAACGGGGCAACCTGAGTTCTTTTTCTCTCCCGCCTGACGTGGTGGATGTCATCTTGTCAGCCAGGCGTGACTCCACTAAGTCCATCTATTCTTATAGGTTGTCAAAATTTGTCACTTGGTGTGGGGAGAAATCTATAGACCCTTTGAGAGCCCATTTGTCTGATGTTCTCCAGTTTGCCCTTTCTCTGGCGCAACAGGGCCTTGCTGTTGCAACAGTGAAGGGCTATCTTTCAGCGCTGTCGGCATTTCTCTGTTTGCCTGACCAGCCATCTCTTTTTAAATCTCCTGTGGTTTTAAGGTTTTTGAAGGGCCTCACGAATAAGTTCCCTCCTACTCCTTTTATTGTGCCTCAGTGGGACTTAAATCTTGTTTTGACCTTTCTGATGGGTGCTCCTTTTGAGCCTCTTCACAAATGTCCTATGAGGCTTTTGACTCTTAAGACAGTTTTCCTCGTTGCAATAACCTCGGCAAGGAGGGTAAGTGAGCTTCAAGCTCTTAGTTCCAAGCCTCCTTTCTTGTCCATTCATGCTGATCGAATGGTTCTTAGGACCAGGGCTGCTTTTCTGCCTAAGGTGGTGTCTCCCTTCCACCTAGGTCAATCTGTTACCCTTCCTACCTTTTATCCTCCCCCACACCCTTCCAAGGAGGAGGAGAGATTACACCGTCTGGACCCCAAGAGGGCGGTGTCTTTTTATCTGGACCGATCTAAAGACTGTCGGTTGGATGACCAGCTCTTCATTGGCTTTGCTGGCTGCAAGAGAGGAAGAGCGGTCCATAAGAGAACTTTATCGAGATGGATCGTCCTCTGTATAAAGATCTGCTACTCTTTGGCTGGTAAGGAACCACCAGAGTGTATAAGGGCTCAATCTACAAGAGCTAAGTCGTCAACCTCTGCATTGGCTAGAGGTGTTCCTGTAGAGGATATTTGTAGGGCGGCAACTTGATCTTCCCTCTACACTTTCGCGAAGCATTACTGCTTGGATTCCGAGGTGAGGAGGGACGGTCACTTTGCACGCTCTGTCCTCCAGGATTTCCTGGTTTAGGAGAGTGGACACCCTCCTCCGGAAGTGGGGACTGCTGTGGGACTCTATTCACAAGGTGAGGAATCCACACGGCAGATGTATCTATCAGAAGAACAAGTTACTTACCTTCGGTAACGCTTTTTCTGGTAGATACAATATCTGCCTGTGGATTCCTCACTGACCCACCCGCCTCCCCGTTGCCCACTCTTCTATGCCAGTGTTCCCATTATGTGTTAATTTTATTGTCAAATGTTTTATTGCATTTGCTTCACACTGTGTGTGTTACCTTGATATTTGTACTGCGTATACTGTGTATATGTCTACTGTCATTGGTCCGTCCGTGTGCCTCGAAGGCACGGAAAAAAGGGCGGAACTGATGTCATCATGCCGGCGTGGGCCTAATATAGGCGTCGGTGACGTTAACGGGGTCACGAGCGATGCCGTGCCTCTATGACGTCCGAGTCCACGTCAGCGCGAAGCTACGAAAAGAATTTCCGAATGTTGCTGACGCAGGGGATATTCACAAGGTGAGGAATCCACAGGCAGATATTGTATATACCAGAAAAAGCGTTACCGAAGGTAAGTAACTTGTTCATTAGTGTGGGGAATTCGCGATCGGCATTTTCAAGCGCCATCTTTAAAGATCTTATTTCAGCTCGCTGTGCTGTACAATTTCTGAGTGATTCAGTTTTGGTGATTATCGGTCTGAATTTACCAAAGCGCTAGCGACCTTTAGCAATCGCGCACGAAGCATTGTAAGATTTTTTATCCACATTGTAGTGTTGTGCAAATCTGTCCATGTAGATTACACATGTGTACTGTTCGAGAGGCAGAATTTCGATTGACAGAGGATATTCATGTTCGTATTCTAGATTTTCTAGTTTTTTCATTTTCGGGTCAAAAGCATGTTTCACGTCTTCTGCAGCAAGAGAATTTTCCCATTGTATCCATTTTGGATCTAATGCCACACATTCGGAATGCGTGGACTTGTTACTGCCTCAAGGGCTGATTCTGCTGTTAAAACAGATATGTTTCTCCCTTGGACTAGGGCTCTTTCTGTTGCTACAGCAGTTTGAACCACAGTTAGAATTTTTTCAGTAGAACTGAATTTCATTTCAGCTTGTGTGTACAAGTGAGATTTATAAGGTATTGGTACCGTTTCTCCCTCATTAGAGGTCAGGTTCGTGAATCCGCATCTTCCTGGGATGACTCTGATTACAAGGTTGCGTACGTTGTCGCGTGTTTGCAATTTTGTTTTAGTTAACATGTCTGTTTGTAATGATCTTAAAATTTCTGTGTGTTTCTGAGTCCAATTAATTGGTTTGAAATCAGGTTTTATTAATTCATAGAGAGGTTTAACCCTCTCTGCATAATTTAGAATGTATGTTCTTCCGAAATTCTGGAAACCTAGTATTGATTGTAAATTCTTCAGCGATTTTGGTGCTTGGAGTACAGCACACTTCTCTAAGAAATTGTCTGCTAGGCTTTTGTCTTCACTTGATAAATCATATCCTAAAGACAGGACAGTTAGGTGAGCAATTTGTGACTTTTTAAAGTTGAATTTGTACCCTTCAGCTGCGAACCCAAGTATTATGGTGTTCACTCTTTTTAAGTGAGTCTCCAGGTCATCATCTGTGAGATAGATGTCATCGACATAAGATAATGCCTCATCATCATATATTTATAGTAACTCTGTTACCCTTGCTGAGAATAATCCTGGGCTATTCTTGAATCCCTGTGGGAGTCGACAGAATTGTTTTTGCGACCCCATTGTTGAGAAAGCAGTCAAATACCTGCTTTCAGGTGCAATGTTTTGACAAAAGAATCCATTAGAGATATCTAATGTCGTTTTATATGTTTTGCGCACAATGTTATTCATTAGTGCTGCACTGTGTGAGTTTTGTACTGCAAATGTTTTGCAGCAGGAGTTTAAGTGTGTAGTCAAAAACTAGACAATATGAATTGTCTGGCTTGGAGACAGGAAACAAAGGATTGTTAATTTGTGAGGTGCATGTTTCAATCACCCCCTGAGATTCAAGTTGATCTAAGATCTCCCTGACTTGCTTTGTAGCTTCTTGTTAAACTGGGTACTGCCTTTTTTACAGTAGGTTGACTTTTTAACTGGATTTTGTGGGGAGGAGAATCCTCATCCCATCCTACATGATTTTTATATAATGCAGGAGCTTGGGCCACTGCCCATTTTCTTGCAAATGTGTATTTTTTATGAATTGGAATATGATTTGAGAAGGCAGGCATAATCATTTCTTCGCCATGAGGGCACTTCCCGACAAACTCTGGTGGCCAGTCTTTTTCAGCTAACAGGATGTCATACCCTTTAGATAAGTTATCCCAAAAGAGACCCCTTACTTTCCTAGTTTTATCCCCCTCTATACGCAATGTTATTTCATATAATTTATGGGGTTTGCTAACTCTGGTGTCCGCAGTTTCCACTTGAATGTATTCATTCGTGTCCACTGTCTCTGGGAGATTCATCATGATCTTGCGAGCTATGGTTACTTCTGCTGCGCTGTCTAGCATTGTCTGGGCCCACTCTCCGTTTTTCATTTGTGTCCTCAGTATCCTCTGCATGTTTTATTTTAATACTGGCTACCTTCTTCTTTGGATAGTGTAATTTTTTACTTTGATGAGCAGGTTCCTTGTCTTTGGACTTGACGTGCTCTTCTTTGTGTTCTGACCATCCTCTTCTTTCCGATTTCTGTGAGGAAGTCTGAAAAGATCAAGAGGGACGTGTATCAATATCTTGATATCTGTCAGGTTTCCTCAATTTATCCCAGCTCTAAGGTTGTATCTTTTCTCTGAGGGCTCCCTCTGGGGAGACTTGCCTCCTCGTTCTGGAGATCTATCTCTCCGTTGAGGAGACCTTCCTCTGGACTGAAAACGTTTTTCTCTGGGAGTGGATTGTTTATTACCCTCCCAACTCTTTTTTGGAATGTTGACATTATTTTTAATAAATGTTTTTTCAGTATTTTCAGTTAGTTGGGGTTTTACTGGTTTCCCACCCAAACTATCTCTACCTGGTTCTTCATAGTATTTTTCTATGATTCTGGCAAGTTCAAAAGGTTGTTCTGCTGTTTCTTTCAATTTCTGCAGGTATGCTGTGTCGTCAGTTGCCAATTGAACCAATTCTCTATATGCCTTTGTTAATTCTTTTAGTTCATCTAAAAGTTCTTCGCTTGACATTTTTTCAATGTCGGGATGTGGTGTGTAGCTGGCTAGAACCGGCAATGTGGCTCCTGGTCTACCTAGTGGACCGAGCCTGGTGATGTGATTTTGATGTTTTAGGGCGCCATTAAACCAGAGCAGGTGCTCTTGGTAAGTTAGTGGGATTTCAACGTCCTCAAAAGGAGCGTATTCATCCGGAGGTTCCTCTATTTTGTAATAGTGGAAATCCTGTGTTACAGCGTTTGCTGCTGGAAAATGTATCCATGAATAGAATACCTCTGTCTGCCGATATTCAGGGGCCACTACCACGAATATGACTGTACCACCTCTTGGTGATAGTCCATTTTCTATAAGTTTAAGAGTTATAGTTCTTCTTACATTAACCGGAATGATTATAGCATTCGGGTCTTCATCTCGGAGACTTGTGTCATCCGCTAGAAGTTGAGCTGCTATTCTAGCTCTCTCTTTCATCGTCACTTTCCGTCATTTGTACTAACAGAAAGTCTTTTGTTGCAGATCAAGTTTCAAGGAAACAAAGATTAGGTGCACAATATTTTGGAACACTGTATCCTTCAACGTTGACTAAACCAAAACTAATACATAGGAATCTCTTCCTACTAAGTTCCGGCGGATATTAACCTTTTACCCACTCGAGACGTCTTTTGGAGTTTTTACTTGAAAAAAGGGTCTGTGTGAAAAGCACGACTGAGTTACTCTAATGTCTTGCGTTAGATTATCGCCTTACCAAACGTTGGGCGCCATGTAGTGTAGTTCCTATATTCCTAATAGGCTCTGCACATTGGAATAACATAAACAGCAGTTTAGACGTAGGACTGAGGTCATCTAGGTCTCTACTGACTATGTTAGACTTAATTAGGTTTGCCAGCTAGCTCAGAGGTCACTAGAAACTTTCTCGAGTGAACAGGAAGGGGTTAACTTTCCTGAATAGACCAGAAGGGATTAGTTTCTGACAACCGCATAAACATGACAACTTTGCTCCCTCAGAATAAAGAGTATATCTCTAGAGTTGTGTGAAAACAAATCACAGCTATTTCACTCAGTCAATCGTTCTGTCTTAATTTCACCAGGTGTGCAGAGAAATAGAGAGACGGGCGTTTTCAATAAAAGGTGTTATTTATTGAGCAGTCTTCTTTCTCATGCAAGAGAAGTGAGTTGCCACGATTGCAATACTTATCATGAAGTAAAGTGCGTACAGTAAAAGGAGTATTATGAAATAATACTGTAAAAGCATTGATATGGTTTCTTAGCCATATGATACTTTAAAACGGATAAAATGTATACATACATAAAAACATTGACTAACATACTCAACTGGTGCTTCTAAGATACGCCTACCCCGGTGTACCTGACCTAAGCCTAATACGTGGGAAGGAGTAAGTAAGTTTCAGTTTAAGTTAAGTTGTTTTTTTGCCAAGAATCTGAATCAAGAATTCTCTTAAGGTTTTAATCCGCTCAATACCTTGGTTCTAGAATGAAGGAGGTCTTGTATCTCTCTCTCAGGACTCGATCTCCCAGCAACCCGCAAGGGTGACTGGAAACACCGGAGCTGGAATTTCTCGGCAGGAGAAAAGACAGCGTCTCTCTCAGTGCGTCAAATGGGAGGGTCGGCTTCCTTCGGCTCTCGCATCAGCTGGGCGTCGGGCAAGTAGATAACCGCTCTGCTCCAAACCACCGTGTGTTTGCTTAAGGCAACGTTGGTATATTTATACCTGGAAGGTGCTGGGTTTGACGTAAGGTTGGACATAAGACGTCACTAAGAACTAACAGTTCTTTCTGGACTCCAGGAGTTCTTGTTCAAATCAAAACAAAAGCAGGGGGATTTTCCGGGCTGCTGGAGGCTTGGTTTGTTTAAAGAACACGTTGTACTTTCTAGGAGTCTATGGGAGTAGCCTTGCCGTATTTGGACTGCATGGGCTATGACTAGATATGGACATGATTCTTATGCCTTTATAAGGATATGTTTTGTTATAACCATATAAGGGCATGAATTGGGGATATCTTGATTAGGGTCCTAGATAGATTCACAACAAATCCTGCCTCTGCTCTGCATCTTCCTCTGCCTCCTGGGGAGGTTTTGGATTTCACAATTGCGGGGGTCCCTCCCAGAGTGGTGCTCTGTCCTTTTCACTCCCTCAGTTTACAATATACGGTGCCTGGCACTGTCCTTGGGGATATTTTTCACCATACCTTGTTTTTTTCTTTTTCTGCACACTGTTCCCATATTTTCACAGTTTTTGGTAGTGGCTTTGCGTTCTGATACGAAAAAGTCTTCTGACGAAAACTGGCGCGCCGGGGCGGGGCATATATCGCTCCGCTGACGTCACATCCATGGACAACGTCAGGGCGGAGCCGTACGGCACCACCCCCCTGCACGCAGTTGTGCTGCTGCGCAAAATTTTCCGGACCAGTCTGATGCCTGGGAATATTCTAAGTCTATGTCTCTACCAGATACATCGTTACAGAAGCTAAGTAACTTGTTCTTCCCGTCCTGCTGGCCCACCGGCGTTACCTGCGGTTCATGGTAGGCCACAAGCATTTTCCTTTGACCTTACCAGCGCCCCATGGATTTTCACGAAAGTGATGGCGGTGGTCGCAGCTCATCTGCAGAGATCAGGGGTTCCAGTCTTCTTCTAACTCGACGACTGGCTGTTGAAGGCAGGCTCGCCCCAAGCAGTCGTTTTCCACCTCCAGACTATGGCCGACTTCCTGCATTTGCTGGGGCTCTCCATCAGTGTGCCAAAGTCGCACCTGATTCCCTCTCAGAAGCTACTCTTCATCAGAGCCGTTCTGGACACGAGGCAGTTTCGGGCCTATCCTCCCGAACGGCAAGTCCAGGATATTCAGGCTATGATTCTGATCTTTCGGCCTCTATCCTGGGTTTCGGTCAGGATGACCCTGAGGCTGCTGGGCCTCATGGCCTCCTGCATCCTGCTGGTCACTCATGGCAGATGGCATAAGCAGGTTCTGCAGTGGGACCTGAAGTTCCAGTGGGCGCAGCATCAGGGGAACCTGTCCGATTATGTCCAGATCTCGGACGGCACTGCACAGCAGCTGCAGTGGTGGGTCATGATCCGACATTGTGTCCAGGGCAGATCCCTCTCCCTTCTCCAACCGGAGCACACAGTGGTGCCGGACGCGTCTTTCCTGGGATGGGGGGGGGGCACATGGGAGAGGCGGAGATCAGAAGCCTCTGGTCTCCGGTGGAGTCCAAGTTCCATATCACCCTTCTGGAGCTTTGGGCGATCCGACTTGCACTGAAGGCATTCCTTCCCTCCGTCAAAGGGAAAGTGGTGCAGGTGTTCACAAACAAGACCACCGCCATGTAGTACTGCAACAAACAGGGCGGGGTGGGGAGGCTCTGCTCCTCTGGACATGGCTGGAACAGCAGGGCATTTCCCTGGAGGTTCAATACCTAGCAGGTAAACTGAATGACAGGGCGGATGAACTCAGCCGCTGGTGCATGATGGATCACGAATGGCGTCTTCACTCGGACGTAGCGCAATGTCTCTTTCAACAGTGGGGAGAGCCTTGGTTAGATATATTCGCCATGGAAGAAAACGTGCAATGTCAGCAGTTTGCGCTTTGAAATTTCCAATGCGGCACTCGCTAGGCGACGCTTTTCGTCGTGAGTGGAGTTGCGGTCTGTTGTATGCCTTTCCGCCTATACCACTTCTACACAGAGTGCTGAAGAACATCAGGCGCGACTGGCCCCAAGTCATTCTTGTGGCTCCAGACTGGGCTTAAAGAGTATGGCATCCCGAGCTACTCAGTATGACCATCGATCCCCGATCCGACTGCCTCTTCGAGAGGATCTTCTGTCGCAGCAGCAGGGGACGGTCCTTCGCCCGAAACTGTCCAGCCTCCACCTCTTTGCATTGATATTGAGCGGAGGCAGTTGATTCCTTTTGACTTGCCTCCTGAAGTCTGTGATGTCATTCTAGCAGGGTGGAAAGACACCGAAAAACGTCCCTAATCACTAGTGTTCGAAATAGATAAGTAAAAGGCACCCACCACAAGTTCTAAAATATATTCACCATACAGTTACCAGCATATAATATAAAAATATCATTTAAAAAAGGTCAAACCAACAACTAATCATAATAAGTGCAATAACAAAAAGGATAAAAATGGGACACAATTTATTCCATCACTTCATGATAAAATCAATCCATCAATACAAATTTAAAAACATAACAAATGACACAATCAAAGAGTATTAATATTACAATTGACAATTCAAGAAAACGGAAGTCGACGCTGCATTTCGGTGATTTGCCTAGGATATTGACCTTCTTCAGGACAGTTTTCTACAAAAAACAATATATTCAATTATTACTCATATCCGTTGTTGGTGACCTGCTACTTCTATACATCAAATATCTGCTACCCTAAATTATAAACACATCAATCAATGCCCTGTGCCATTCTATCCGGCACTTACACATATCAATCTCATTTATTAACATGTAAACATTTTACAAACTCTCCTATATCTGTTGTTTACAGGAAAAGGGACCGCCTCAACTTAAAAGACACACATTACACATTGTTTTACATACTGTGGTAAAGTAAATTATTCTTAGACTTATCCTTCTTTCCCCCTATAATTCTTTCATGGGTCTCAGAACTATTCCCCTTGTGTTGATAATCTTGGGAGGACAACCAAAAACAAAGGTCCAATTTTAGATAACATACCTATCTCAAGTCACGAGGCTCGATGTGATACCAGCTTTCAATATTGGTATGTGTTCGTAAGAGTTAGGATAAAATTTCCTGCGTTTAAAATATGTTTATATCCAGGGTTAATACCTGCAAATTATTGGAAAAATCGAAATTTAAAATCATCTTGGTTGAAGATATGTCATTTACTTAATTCTTATCAGCAATAGACATGCACCTACCATTTCAAGGCTAAATTTTGATATTAGAAGACCTTCTGTGGGTGCCACTGTGAAATTTCGAGCAACACTGTGGGCAGATAAGGTGGAAAGATCTCAATGAGTCATCTCTTAAGAAGATACCCAATATATAAGATAAAAAATAATTACAAAACTCCACACCGACTTGCCTGGTAATAGGTTGAAACAGAACTGTTAACTTAGTCTGTTAGCGCTTCACAAGGGGATGGCGAGTGGGCCTATCGCAACCCCAATGGGATTCTTCTTATGGGTCTGAAATAAATGATTTAGGCCAGAGTCATACATTTAACTACTACTAGGTCATAACATGATTTAATGCATATACCTCCCTTCAGTACTGATATATGTATGAACATTCTTACTTTTTTTTGTTGAAAACTCTGTTTATTGATTTTTCAACACAGAACAATACAAGGGTTCGGTTGTACGGTTCAGTGAAGCAACACCTGATACATTTAGCATTGATAGTACATGGCAATTCAACAGCAAATTAAAAACCACGGTAGATGGTCATCAGAGCGAGTACAATGTTCATCAAGCAGGGGTAGTGTCATATCGCAAGTATGCATTAGAAGGGAGCCATGCCATAGCTCGCAACAAGGGAATGTAAGGGGTTACATCTGGTGTTTTTAAGCATATCAACAGCGGACAGTGGTGAGCCATGTTAGTCGGAAGGATATACAATCACATATGTAGCAAAAGAACATAATCTGAGGCCCCCCAATGGTGACTTTATCTGTGTGTTTAGACCCGTCACGCCGGGACATCACTGCCACTCCGGATACCATCCCCATCCGGGCCCGTATCTCGATCTGTCTGGGCCAGTAGGTATCTGACTAGGGGACCCCAAATGTCATTTGGCCTGCTAGAAATCGGGAGTAATTCAGTAAAGGTTGTGTATTGCTCCTGACAATGAGTCATATCTGCGAGCCAGTCCTTAAACTTTGGGGCCCTGCCACGACCCCACCTACATGCAACGCGCCGTTTTGCAAGAAGCAATGCAATATCTAAGAATTTCCTGTAGGTCTTAGGGATATGTGGTGTGTGTCCCAGGAGCATCAGCAATGGATCAGGATTTATGGATTCCCCAATCATTGATTCGAGGGCGCTGTGCACCTGATGCCAGTAGATGTAAACAAGGGGGCACTCCCAGGCAAGATGTAGGAAACCTGCATGTTCCGCACGGCAACGCTCGCATCTATCGTTATCGGACAAGAGGAACCTGTATTTTTTTACTGGGGTATAGTATAGTCGCTGCAGGAACTTGTAGTGGAGCATCTTGAGCCTGCTACTGGCTGATATTCAGGCCGTGAGGTTACAGCAATACAGCCAGTGTTCGTCAGTATTCCCGGTTGCTAGTTCAGCAGCCCAATGCAATCAGGCCGAGGCCTCCGGTCCCGGACTACACGCCCTGATATGGCGATACATGCCCGACACCAAATGTGAGCCGTCTTGCGAGCATAGCATGAAGTGAAGTGGAGACAGAACCTCAGGTTCACTGGGAAAGTCAGGTAGGATTTCCCTCATCCCCTGGCGTAGTCGTAGGTAGTAGAATACATCGAGCGGAGTGCGGTTGTGAGAAGTGAAGAACAGTTCTGCAGTTTTGAACTGGCCAGAGGAGAAGAGATCGCCCCAACAGGAGACTCGCAGGCCCTCACAGAGCAATCGGAAGCCACGTTCCTGTAGGAGTTCAAGCTTAGGGTGGTATGCCAGCGGCAACCGGGGAGAATACAGCAATCCGCAGTCCAGTCTCTTTGCCAAGCGGCCCCAGGCATCTATAGTGCATGTGACGGAAGTATGTGGTGTTATGGACGACACTGGGCAATAAAGGAGCCCATTTAGGGGAAGAGGGTTCGCAATCCAGTATTCCACCGCCAATTGAGGCATGAATGGAGTGGGAATCATCCAGTGATAGGCATAATGCGCTTGAGCACACAAATAGTATGCCTCGAAGTCGGGTATATCGAAACCCCCCTTATCATATGGTTGAATCAGCATGGAACATCTCAGCCGCGGGCTCTTACCTCCCCAGAATAAGCAACATAGTTCCGACTTCAATGTTTTTAAGAAAAAAGCACCCGGGTAGTAAGGGATATTAAGGAAAAGATAAAGAAATCGCGGTAGCACTGCCATTTTGATAAGCGACGCCCTACCCGCCATGGAAAGGGGAAGGGAGATCCAACGATCTACCAATGCGGTAAGTTTCGTGACTGCCACACCGTAGTTTAAGCGTAATAGTTCGTCTTTGTCACGTGAGACTTGGATACCCAGGTAACGTAGGTCCGAACGACACCACTCTAGAGGAAAGTCAAGGGGGAAGTCAGCAACCCATCCGTGAGCGGGTAGAATTGTGACTTGGCCCAGTTTATGTGTACCCCAGACATTATGCCGAAGACAACAAATTCGCTAAGTAAGGGATTCAGGTTGCGTGCCGGGTCCTTGACAAATAGTGTCATGTCGTCGGCATATAACGATACATCAATCTGGCGCTGGAAGCAGCGAATCGCGCTTTCACGGTGCAGCTGACGGAGCCTACAGGCCAGTGGCTCGACGGCTATCGCGAACAAAAGAGGGGATAACGGGCATCCCTGTCGGGTGCCTCTGGAAATGGCGAGGGAGGTTGAAAGGCGGCCGTTAATCAGGACTTTCGCTGTAGGTTGCGTATACAGCAATTGGACCCAGGAGATAAATAATTTAGGGAACCCCATACGTGCTAGGACGGTGAACAAGTATGGCCACTCGACCGAGTCAAAGGCTTTAGTAGCGTCTAGAAAAACCGCTGCAACTGGGAGGTCAGGGTGCACTGTGTGGAGCAGGGAAAACAGAGTGCGTAGGTTATGGGAGGTGGATTGACCCGGGACAAACCCAGACTGGTCAGGTAACACAATCCGGGTCATCAGGAGAGACAATCTGGTAGCCAGCACCTTCGCCAGTATTTTGACATCACAATTCAAGAGTGAGAGCGGGGGATAGGAATCACAGGCGCTAGGGTTCTTGCCAGGTTTCAATAATGAAGTAATTACGACCTCGCGCATTGAGCATGGGAGAAGTCCGTCAGCTAGTGATTCCTCAAAGACCTCACGGAGGACAGGGGCCATAATGTCTATGTATGTTTTATAAAACTCGGCAGGGATCCCGTCCAGGCCGGGCGCTTTTCCATTTTGAAGCGACATAATAGCGTCCCGGATTTCATCCAATTCGAAAGGGGCGGCTAGGAAGGCTCTGTCGCCATCACTGAGCCAGCAGAGAGCCACATCGCCAAGGAAGTCGTTATATGGGACATCAGTGGTCGTGGCTGTGGTGTACAGCGCATTATAGTGAGAGACGAAAGCGGTGAGTAGGTCATCCGAGTTTCTGACTGTATGTTCCTGATCGTTCATAACCTCCAGGATCGTATTATGATTGTGCGGTGTGCGCGTCAACACTGCCAGGGCCTTGCCTGGTCTGTCTCCCTCACAGTATTTTTTCGCCTGCCAGTGTTTCCCTTTAAACTTTGCTTCCCTGTTTGCTTCATCCTCGTATCGGGTCAGTTTATCTCTGAACTCTGCGTGGGTGTCAGCACTATCTCCCTCTACCATCCGAGCTTCCAAGGACTTCAGTTCGCTATCGATTGTGTGGAAGGTGCGTTGCATGTCGCGCAGAACCCCAACGCTTTTTGATATGCAATATCCCCTGATCGTGACCTTGAATGCCTCCCAAATGTGTTTGACCGAGTCTGCAGATCCCTTATTTCTAGGAAAGAAAGCGGCAATTTCCTCACCAAGTTCAGTGCGGAACACAGTGTCTAATAGGGCCGCTGGCTTCAACCTCCAGTGTGGTCTAGGGTTGTCCCACCCAGGCACCTGTGGGTGCATCAGGACCGGGCTATGATCACAGTATGTCCTCGGGAGGTGCACCACCCCAGTCACCCCCGCACAAATCTCTCTCGACGTGAAAATGTAGTCCAGTCGTGCCCACGTGCCTGTCAATGATGTAAAGTGTGTGCCCTCCTTCCGGAAAGGGTGTAGGTAGCGCCAACCGTCTACCAGACCACCTTCCAAGATAACGCCCTCTAGAGCCTCCCTGGACCTGGGTTTGTAATGAGTCACTCTGTCTGCCCTATCTAGTTGAGGCACCAGTGCACAATTTGACTCCGAATTACAACTGATGGTCACAATGGACGTCACCTCCTTATTAAAAAGAATTACTTCTCCTTCAATGGTGAATACTTTATGCAGGTTAAGGGCACCGCGATGGGGTGTCCTTATGCCCCAGAGATGGCTGTACTATTTATGGCACAATATGAGGAGAGATTAAATTTCAACAACAATCCGTTTAGTCAACTTATTGCCCAGTGGTATCGGTACATAGATGTCTGGCTCCTGTGGCAGGGGAGTCAGGCTCATCTGGTGGCGTTCCATGAATGTGTCAATACGAGGCATGGAGATATTAAATTCTCCATAGCACATAGTAACACTAGAATGACCTTCCTCGGCGTTGAAATAACATGCGTCGAGGGGGAATTGAAATCTTCTCTCTACAAGAAAACCACAGACAGGAACACTATCCTGCATCATGAAAGTGCCCACCTGAGGAACCTGAAATCGAATCTCCCCTGTGGGCAACTATTGCGCATAAGGAGAAACTGCTCGGATGTCAATGACTTTGAGGCACATGCCCACAACTTCTGCGACGAGATGAAGCAAAGAGGGTATCCGAAGAAGCTATTAAAACATTCATTTAAAAGGGCTTGCTTCACTCCTCGTGAATACCTGCTCCAAACACGAAAGAAGCCTGAACTTGAAAGATTGGTGTGTGTCACTACCTTTGGCCCAGACACCCATAAGCGTAGGAAAGCAGTCCTTAACAATTGGCACTTATTGGAAAACCTTGAATGCTCTTTTCCACGCCCCCTGTTTGCCTATAAGAAAAACCAAAATCTTGGCCAACAGATTATGAGAGCCGATGTGTCATTGCCAAAAAAGAAAAATGACCTCATGGCTCAGTGGAACCTTAAACCAATTACAGGGCACCACAAATTTGGCACCTGCGTTGCGTGCCCCAGTACTATGGAAGGCAGCGAGTTCAACAAGCAGGAACCAAATGGAAACACCTTGAATTTTCTAATTGTAAGACCAAAAACGTGGTTTCTGTGGTTCAATGCCCATGCGAAAGGATTTATATTGGCAAAACATGCCAGCAGGTCAACGTACGCATTAGCCAGGATCGATCCAGGATTAAAAATAAAACGCTGATTGCACCAATGGTTGAACACTATGTAGCGGCAAAACATGACGAAAATGACCTTAAGTGGTCAGTTTTGTATACCTTGAAACCAATGCATCGTACTGTAAACGTGGAGAAATTGCTTCTACAAAAAGAAGCATATTTAATTCTCAAGTTTAACAGTACGCAAACAGGGCTAAATAGCTTGTCTGAAATAGCAAGGCTATAGATCAGTGGTCCCCAAACTTTTTTCGGCGGGGGCCACATCAACTTTCCTTTCTGTGATGGGGGCCAGGGTCAGTCTTATAACCGGAAATGATATGGGCCAAAGTGAAAACCACTATTATTGTGAAGATTATAATGACTTTTTATTTGCAGCTGCCCTTCGCTGGGCCTTGGCGCCACCTGTTGGTTTGCAAAAAAAGTAATAGAAAGTCTTCTTGTGTTTATTTGAAGTACCACAGATACTCCTTTTATTTTATAGATATAGATTAAATTCGAAAATAAAAACACACGCTGATGATAAATGTTTAGTGAAATGACATTAATACAGAATAATTGTAATAAACAGGCTGACTTTAGGGTGGTCCTGGAAGCATGCAGGCCCTTCAGGAATGGCAGATAAAAAAACACAAGCAGCCCATCAGCAGATGACATGCTGCAGTCTCATTTTGTATGTGACATCACTGTTCAAGAAACATGTGGCCTATAAAAAGAGCATTACTATGCTGACATCTTTTCATATTCATAGTAACTGAAATCAGCAGGCTTACCATATCAGTGTGAGCTGTGGGCGTGCCTCTGACTGGTGAGGAGATTGATGTCAGGTTCCATTCCAGTTACAGCCATTCTCAGAGACAGATGCAGGTGTTGATCTGAGATCTTGTCAGATTTTTTATCAGCTTCATGCGTGAAAAAAGTTTGCTCACAGATTTATGTGCTCCCAAAAACTGTGGACATCTTCATAGCATGCTTTCTGATGTTGGGGTAGACAGTTGGGCTTGAATGCGTCTTTCAGCACATCACAGGTCTGCAACTCATCCAGTTCAAATTGAAGAGAAGGCAGGGTGTCATTAATGTCGGCAGCAAAAGGGTTCTGGAATATGCTAATTTCTTTAACGTGGGCATGAAGCTCATGGAACCGCATACTGAATTCCGCTCTCAGCGTTTCCAGTGCGTCCTTGCACTTCTTGGTTGGAAACGGGACCGCTGGCTCCTCAGCTGAGAGGCTCCGAGTAGCAGGGAGATGGGTGAAGTCTTGTTTTTGCACTTGTCCAACAAGTAGCGCCATTTTAACCTCAAATGCTTTGACGTGGGAATACATGTCACTGATTAATTTTCCCTTGCCTTGGAGCTGTAAATTGAGGCCGTTTAAAATTTCAGTCACATCTGTTAAAAAGGCAAAGTCCCATTTCCATTCTGTGTCGATCAGCTCTGGGACACTTTTTCCCTTTGTCAGGAGAAAGGCGTTGATTTCGGGTAGCAGCACGTAGAAGCACTACAAAACTCTACCCCAACTTAACCATCTGACTTCAGCGTGGTAAAGCACGTCTCCATGGGCAGACTCCAGCTCGGATAGAAAAGCTTGGAACTGCCTGTGTTTTAGTCCATTTGCTCTAATAATTTTTATGCAAGACACAACCACCTTCATGACAGATTCCCACTTCAGAACTTTGCAGCACAGTGCTTGCTGGTGAATCAGGAAGTGGACTTGTAGTGGGGGGGGTGAGACCTCGTTCCTCCATTTCTCTTTTTATGCGCCCCACTAGCCCCCGCGACGCACCAACCACACTCTGAGCACCATCCGTTGTGATGCTAGCCAGCTTAGCCCAGTCTAAATCCAACTCTTCCATCGTTTGGCGTACTTTACAAAAAATATCCTCTCCTGTCGTAGTATCCGTGAGACTTTGTAGAGCTGCCAGCTCCTCGGACACTTCAAAAGTTGAATTAACTCCCCGAATAAAAATCTGCAGTTGTGCTGTGTCCTGCACTTCATTGCTCTCATTCATTGCCAATGCAAAACACTCAAAATCTTCAGCTTTCTCTTTCAGCTGGACATGTACATTATGCCCCATTTCTTCAATTCGCTTGGTAACTGTGGATGCGGACAGACTCACTGCGTTCAGGGCATCTTTCTTGTCCGGACACACCTCCTCCGCGACAGCGTTCAAACACTTCTTGACAAATACCCCATCACTGAACGACTTTTCACAGCTTGCAATCAGTTAAGCTACCTTGAAGCTGGCCCGAACTGATGACAGGTTCGCCTGTGTTTGGTGTAGCATTGTACTCTGCTGGGCGGCAAATTCATTTTGTAGCTTAGCCACCCAGACTCTCCTCACTTGGCCCAGCAAGCTAGCATACTACCCTCCATGGCGGGTTTCATAGTGTCGGCGGATATGAAATTCTTTAAACACCGCCACTGTCTCTTTGCAGATTAAACAAACTGCCTTTTCCTTGTACTGGACAAAAAATAGTCATCTGTCCACTGCTGTTTAAAAACTCTGCACTCTGAATCTACTTTCCGTTTCCCCAACAGTTTTGGCATTTTGTTGTCTGTCTTTCTTCCGTTCTTCTCAGGCTGGTAGGGGAAGTAAGGGAGACCTGATTACAATGGGCACAGATAAATCCCTCTCTATGTTTACTTCTTGTGCACATGCGGTTAACAGCGTTTACCTTGAGCTTAGGAACACCCAGTGAGTACAAGTCGTCTATAGTGGTTAGTTAGAAAACAGCGCTCCTGTGTAGGAACGAAAAAAGATAAGCACCCCAGAGCGTAATCAAAGCGCTCCAGCGCGGTGTCCAAGGTATTCAGATAAGCGCCCCAGCGCGTTGTCACAAACTGAAAGTAAAGCGCTCCAGTGTGGTGCCAAAACAAACCACAAGTAAAACGCTCCAGAGCGGTGCCAAAACAAACTCAGGATAGCGCCCCAGCGCGGTGCCCAAACAAAACACCAAACCCCAAGTAAAGCACACCAGCGTGGTGTCGAAACAAATCCAGAATAGCGATCCAGCGCGGTGTCAAAACAAACAAAGAATAGCGCTCCTGCGCGGTGTCAAAGAACCTCAGTAAAGGTCGCAAACACACGGCCTCAGAAAACACGGTTCTTACTTGGGTAGAAGCAGGCAAAGGACAGGCATCAATCCGAAGCACTGTGTTCGCGGGAACTTCTGTGTTAAGCGATCTCCCCCGGAAGCGCTGTGAGATGCCCCGGCGGTTTCCGGTCGCCTGGAACTGGACCGCCAACCGCCTGCTACCTGGAAGTGAGGAATATGCGCCTCCGCATGCGACAAGAAGCAAAGGATTGTTTGGGATCGTTAAGTGGGCCACTCCAGTTGATTAGATGGGCCGGATGTGGCCCGGGGGCCGTAGTTTGGGGATCCCTGCTATAGATCAACGGTCTCCTTTTTCGAATAGGGCGCCCATGAAGTGCTTTGAGTGTCCGTATCAACCCCTGCCTTTTTGCTCTCTGTAAACAGGGTATCTTATGCGCGAGCATAATCTTATTTTATTAAACTGCCAACTTGCACTCTACACGTCTTGGCCACCTCACTATAGAGTTGCAATGTGTTACACTGGGTAGTTAACACACACGTAAATCATACGGTTTCCCCTTCTTTTAAACATCTAGTTTCTGTGCAAATAAAACTGTGGTGCAAATAGCCTCTTACGTGGCCCCAATTAAAATTCTAGCCATCCCATAGAGAATTTACATCTAGCGTTCACATGTAGTCTTAGCAAAAAAACTACGTCTCCCATCATGCAATAATCCGGGTTATAACTTTAACAAACACTAGCTTGCCCGGTCGCCATCTTGAGACGATCGCAAAGAGAGCAGGCACATTGAGGAGGGAGGTAGGTTTGCTTTCCCGAGTAGCATTATTTTAAAGAAGTATTGGGAATAAACAAGTGGACAATAAACACTTTTGTTACCCCCACAGCCCACCGAGCAGCGCCTTGAAAAATTTGAGATATAAACTACACACATCTAGCCACATTTGAGGTATGTTACCAACGGGGGTTTTATAGAGGCGAACAAGGCAATATGCGCAAGCCAGTAACACCAATACCACCCCCTTTTCCCCTTCTTTTACTCCAAAGCGGTTGGAAGAAAACATTTGGGAATCGCAAAACATGAAGTTGGGAATGTAGCTCACAACTAGCAAGCCGCCGCCTTTCTTAAGAATAATTTAAGGTATGTGGCTTTTTCATTCATGAACATCTACTTAGTTGAGCATCACAGTCAGCTCAGTTAAACCATCGATTTGTTTACCTTAACAGGCTGGCCCAGATATTTGCACCCATCAATGGAGGCATCCATGGACTAGAGAAGGAAGACTTAGAAGGTCATTCCACGGTAACTTCGTTGTGGAAACACTTGAACGATTTTCTCAGCTCCCGACCCCCTAAAAAACTTTGGTAGGTCTTGAACAGAGTCACAGAATCTGAGTGTCACTTGAAAGGATTTGAGTCAGAAATAATGCGAATAAAATGTTATTGTTTTTTTGCATCCCCCATAGATACACTGACAGCGCCCTGAAGAGATTCCAGGAACTTTGTCCTGGTTTCGAAACGCGTCGGCATGTATTAAGGAGTACTTTTGGTTAATTTTCCCATACCAGCAAATGCTGGTCCAATCAGTTGTCATAGATTGACTTAACTCCTTTGTTTTTGTATTGATTTAAGTCTCATTTTTTCAATGCACATGATTATATGATGTATAGTCTTGTCTAAACAAATTTGTGTTGTATGTTGGATGTATAGGATGTAGATACTTTATTCACTCAAAGCTAGGTTGTAAATGTCATTTATTTGTTTGTAAATATCACTGTACATTTGTGTAAATTTGTGTAAATATGTGGATATATATGTGTCTTCTTTTGCTGAAGTAAACGTCTTTTTTGAAAAATTATAAAATAAATATAAATAAGTGGTATAAATAAAAATACCGGGTTGATCTGGACAAACAGTGTTTTCGACCTTTTTCAATTTTGGATATGAATGTAGGTGGCTAGGCAATTTTGTGTTTTTCTCGTTACTACTACTACAACACACAATCCTAGGCTAAAGGCGATTGCCCAGTAATAAACATGGGAGCAAACCCTCCGAACAACTAGTCTTCGCAGAAGTGCTTAAACAATCACTCAATATGCCTATGAAAGAATTCAACCCTCCTACAAGTAGTTCTTCTCAGGTCACCTCAAGCTCAGCACAAGGTGAGACCACGGATCGCATTCTACCAGAAATCTCGACGATCAGCCGTCGTTTTAGAAGATATGGACACTAATATATCCTCACTTACAGCGGAGGCTAAGTCAATTAGGGCAGATATTAAAAAATATATATATAACTTTATTTGCATTTTGTCAAACATAGATGTTACGTTTAGTGAAAGAAATAGGGAAAAGGAAGGGCGAAGGGTTTTGATTTTCGGAACATACGTCCCCTATAGTAAACCCCAAAGCTATACAGCAGGCCTGGCAGTGAATGTAATTCTTAGTACATTACCTATGCATCAGATCTCTATAACTCCATCCTTTAGTGTTCAGGCAGATACGAGAAGCTGTACACATGTATAAGTACACCTGTCCATCCAGTTTAGTGACAAATTGAGGCAATATCAGATACAATTTTTTCCCCATTGTCAATTAGGGCAGACATTGTAGGATTCCACAATAGAGCAGAGGGGCTAGACCAACGACTAACTATAGTAGAGAGCCGACTTGACTCAGTCCAAAACAGAGATCAAAAATTGTTATTCCTCCACAGCAAGCTGGTCAACTTGGAGGACCGTAGCAGAAGATATAACATTTGTTTCTTTGGATTCCCAGAAAAAATTGAATGTCAGAAGACCAGAGCATTCTTGTGTGATATTCTTCCCAAACTGGTTGGCATTACCTTTGATCCATCTCTTTAAATTCAAAGTGCACATCACATTGGTCCTCTATGTAAAGACACTGCTACTCTGCTACACATTTACATTTACATTTACATTTACTCACCCAAGACCCCTCATTGCTTGCTTCTTGTGACAAGAACAAGCAAGACAATTGCTAAAAACAGACCGTGCACAAGCTTCATACATATATGCTGGTCACGAAATCCGCATGGGAGTCCAGTTCTCTAGGGAAACCAATGACAGACGGAAAACATTCCTCTCCATGAGGCCCCATCTGCGAAAAATGTACATCAAATATGGTCTATTCAAGCCTGCCCATTCTGCATCACCAAAAATGGAGATTCAAATGCCTTCTAGAACCCTGAGGATCTGCAGCTCTTCCTGGACTGCATGAAACCACAGGACATGGACATCCAGCATACTCCTACAGAAGAGACTCAACCTTGTCCTAGACTTTCTCAACAGACGCCAGACAGTGGACAACAGAATACTAGTGGATCTCGTCATCGTGGCAGAGAAATTGAACGAATAACTCGCACCCATGAGGATAGGGCCTTGGCCCTTCAAACAGTATCTACCTTCACACAGGAACAGCATAGGGATACATCCTGCTCCCTCTTAAAGTCTACTCCAGATGTAGAATAAGATTAAAAGTGTCTAGTTGTGATAGCAGTTGTAGCTATAGTTAATGTTATCACCATGATTAATTTCAAGATACTCACTTCAGAAACAGAGCTGTATATGGACACTATGCTTTGAAGGAAAATAACACCTGCGCACAGGATAACTGAGTATGGCTCTCATTCTCATTCTTATTTTCATTCTCATTCTTACTCCTCTTATTATTATCACTATCTCTGTGGTTATAATCATATTTATAGTTTGCCCGTATGCTTATAATATTGTGCTATTTTCGCTTGATGTGTTAAAAGTCTAAATATGGGCATACTTATATGCTATTCACGGTTGTGACTCATAAGACTTTAAGTCATAATTGTTCTGTGATGTATGATGCAAATGTTAAAACTGATTGACAATGCTGCCTCTTCCAACTTTAAATACAACATACATATCATTCTCCTTAGTACTCTTAGAAGTCACTAGTGTTTTACGCTCCCATGCTCCATCATGGCATGCTTCTCACTAGCCAGTAGTCTATAACATACACACCCGCATCCGCAGACCATCGATATTCTCCTGTATAGCCCTGGCTATTGTTTTGTCCTCCTGACGGGGCTCCTTACCGCAGCGGTGCTCCTGTGAGCCCCAGACCCGTGGTTAAAAGTCAAGAATTCCGTGAGCTTTTACGTTATAATACACAATTCCTTTTCCTAATTACTCCTCCTACCACTGCTATCCTCCCCCTTTTAGGATACCTCCCCTAGCAAGCCTAACTATTCTTTACGCGACATCAACCCAACACTTCGATCCATTTTTTCCCTCTCAACATGAGCCCTACCGCGTAATTGGACTGTAAAATCTTAGCTGGGTGCCAGGGATATTCCTCCTATTTATCACATCTATCTTCTTACACCTCCCTGCCCTCCCCCTCCTTTCTTGCTGCTTCGGCGAAACCTAACAAGTTCCCCCACATCGCTCAAAGCCCCATAACACACTCACTTTTAGATACCGCTAGATTCGACATCCACTTGTGTCCTTATCGACATGAAAAGCCTTCCCCCTTATGCGCAATAACATGCAAATTCCATGGACTCGCGCATTATACCAAAAGGTAGATGTGACACTATTCCAAGAGACGCATCTTGATGCACTGCTTTCTGACAAGTTGCATAGAGATTGGATGGGAAAGGTGTTCCACAATAGTGTGCAGGGGGCGGGGATCCCTAGACATGGGTCCTATCCGTAATATGGTGTAGTAATCCTATCCGTAAATCACCTTCAGCTGCGGTATTAAAGACATGGCTGATCCAGATGGTCGGTATGTATTTGTCAAGGTGCGAATAGGTGAAGCTCATGTCTGTGTGAGATCAGTTTATGCCCTGACAAGTACGGAAAAATCATTTCTTCTTCGACTGAACCGCTTATTAGCGGAAATAGGTGCTTCTCAATATCTTCTAGGTGGGGATTAGAATCTGGTAAGAGATCCAGTTCTGGACGGAACGGGTCCCCTTGACAAAAGTAACGCTGTGGATAGACCCCTGATGGGTGACATACTGGCAGACAGTGGGCTGATAGATAATTGGCGTCTTTCCCACCTGGCTAATACTGAATATACATTCACATCCCCTACTCATGGAACACTTGCTCATTTTGACTACTTCCTAATCTCCCATTGTGGGGTTCAATTAGTCCAGGAATCCCACATTCTAGAAGCAGAAATCTCTGATCACTCCACGGTCCTTTTATCTCCGCAAATAGGACTGTCCAAGCCGGGACGTAAACCTTGGCCCACATATTTCAGTGCAACAGAACTCCTAGGGGTAAATCCCATCTGCGAGAACACCTTCAGAGCTACCTTTCCACCTATCAAGGGTCGGTATACTCAAGTAGAACTCTCTGGGCTGCAGCCAAGGCTGCCATCCGGGACCAACTTATGCGAGATACAGCTCAAGCCTATAGGCAAAATGCTGCTTGGCAGAAAGAGCTGGAGCAGGACATTGCATCCTATACCTGCTTATATACTGCAAAGCCAACCATACCGCATCGCAAGTCTTTGGAACAGGCCAGCATGGCATTATATAGACTATCTACATCGAAGGCAGAATATGCTCTACAAAAAATGAAAGAGAGACCTTTAGAGCAGGGAGAAAAGGCACGGAAACTTTTGGCAGCGCATCTACGCCGAACAGAGGCACATACCAGCCACATGGTCGGCTGGGAGGACCATGTTGACCCTACCCCAGGACATTATTAATGAATTTGCTCTTTACTACAAATCTCTTTATACTCTGGAGACACAGGCAGGACCGCTAAAGGATGGTCTCTTTTCTTTCAGATGAGGGTAGAAAATTCCTTGAAGGGGAGCTCAGTAAAGAAGAAATTTCGCGAGCGATAGCCAAACTTCCATACCACAAAGCCCTCGGAAAAGACAGCTTTCCAGCTGAATTTTACCATTGGACGGGTGAGGAAGTAGTTGATACTCTGCACGCCGCTTTTCAAGACACCTCTTTAGGATGCCTCTCTAATAAAGCAGTGATAGCAGTCTTACCCAAACCCGGGAAGGATCCATTACTTTGCGTCAGTTACTGCCCCATTTCGCACCTAAATTATTATATCAAAATACTGGCTAGTATCTTAGCCTCCTATCTTCGCAAAGTTTTGCCTTCCCTAATCCATCATACACAAGCGGGGTTTGTAGCAGGACGCTCATCTAGGAGCCATTTGCGCACTCTGGCTCACACGCTATGGTCCGCCAGATCCCTTTAGAATGACTCCCTTGCATTGTCACTCGAGGCGGAGAAGGTGTTTGATCGCGTCGAGTGGGAATATCTTTTTAAAGTGTTGGAACGATTCGGATTGGGGGACCAGTTTATAGCCAAGGGGCGACTGCTATACGAAAATCCCACTGCACAAGTTTTGAAACCAAAACCACGATGCCGTCTTGTGCATACAGCGTTAGCTACAGCCAAAATATGTACACTACCGCAATGAAATTCACAGACTCCACCGTCACAAGAGGTCTTGTTGGTAGCCATGATACACTCAGCCTCTCATGAGTGAGTCAGTTACAATATTCAAGATCAGACGGATGTATTTCTGCAACTTTGGGCTCCTTTTCTCCGTGTAGGGAGTGGCCCTATAGAGAACTCTACTGATTACTTCACAGTGATCATCCCAACGCACTCAAAATAGTTGCATCACCTAATACCTCTTATAACATAAAAACAAAAATGAGAACAGGGATCCCACGCTCCACCCCTTATTACCACCAATTATCATTCGTGTTCACACAGCTCTATATACACCTGGGATTCCCACCTCTTCCTATGTCTCTCCCTCATATGACCACACCAGATTCGGTCTACACCGCTCATTTTGTATTTTATTTTATTTGTTGTATATTCCACATTCTAAGCCACTTTACACCTTTAGTTGAGTAGTACAATGCTTTTTTCCATTCTTATATACTTTTTTATTCTCTCCCTCTTTTTCCTCTTATTCATGTATGTACTTTTCACTCCCTCTTCTCCCTACTTATTTTTTATTTATTTAATTTTTATTTTTTCCTTCCCTGGTACCACGTTACAGCTCTGCAGTAAGTATGACAATGCAGCAAAGTAGTCTCAGTAGATTTAAGTCATACATTGATGTCGCAAAGGAATTCTGTAGTAGGAAAGATATAATATTCTCACTAAGGAGTCCTGATGTCCCGCCTTTATCAAATATTATAAGAATACCTGTGATCAGGGAGACCTTTCACCATGATTAAAGTCACCATGTCGAAATACTAGGCAATTCTTGATCTATACCAAAATACAGATAAATGATCAAGTTTACCGCATGCAATATCTCACGCTTCTGGCCAACATTAGTTTAATTAACGTACACACGTCTAACAATGCTTAGGATATGCCTCCTTCCTCTCACTTTCTCCCCTTAACACATACCATACATCTAAGAGGCATAAAACTGTGCAAGCTCTCATAAACCTGTTTATTTGTCCATTATAAATGTATGGTTGATGTAATTTGTTGCAAAATAATTAATACAGAATTACAACACCACAAAAGAGTGTATTAGGAGTGTACTAAATTTCCAAAGACTTCAGTTTTCTTTTTAAGGACTGATGTGTTTAATTATACTATGTCTCTTGGAGAGACATTCATGTTGCTCATATTAAATATACAATATTATTTTGCTGGGCTATTTCTTTAGGAAGAATTACTTACTTCCACAAGTGGGCATAGATTAAATCAGAAATGGAAGGTCAGTTATAGAACTTAGTTTGGCATATGCAAAATAGACATGCTAATATTACAGATAGTACTAAATAATGCTGCATAATTAGTCTTTCCTTGATGAGTATTTTAATCTGCCCTGTCTCATAATTTGGCCTCCCATTGCTGCATCACTCTAATAACTCTGCTTCAAATGCAACTAAGATAATGTATTTGTGAAAGAAAATGGCTTTCCTTAATGAAGTCTGAATTGTTATAAAATACTGACCCTCAAAGCGAGAGATGCCTATGGTAAAAATCTGTTTTTCGGCTAGCAACACATTATTCCATTATATGCACTGAGTTTTTCAAATGCTAAAACGTTTGACTACCACTTTTATCTACTGCAGCTCATAATTACTGGCACAGAGCAATTTAACCAGAAGCCAAAGAAAGGTGTGCAATTTCTACAAGAAAAGAACCTGCTGACAACACCAATGGACAACACTGAGGTGGCTCAATGGCTTCGTGAAAATCCTCGGCTTGACAAGAAAATGATTGGGGAGTTTATAAGTGATCGTAAAAACATCGATTTGTTAGACAGTTTTGTTGGGTAAGTGATATATGTATATCTTTGCCATATTGCATTTTGCACTGTTTTAAGTTTTTTTTAATATAAATGTTCTCTTTAAATGAAAGCCAACTGGTATACCCTTGATTAACACAGTAAATGCTAACAGTGTATGTGTATTCTCCCCGACCTTTCTCCATTCTCACTTGTCTTTTAGTTTCGTTTTTTTTGTTCACTTGCATCATTTTTCTATAGATATTTGGGATTGCATTATATTTATTTTGGAAAGCCCTGACTAAATAGCTAAAACACAGATTTTATTTGCAAAAAATGTAAAACCAAAAAATGTGCTGTGCAAGAAAATGTGAAAAAAGGATGTGCAAAAAAATCAACAAAAAGTTTGCTGTGCCAAGTTGCCTTTTTCCAGAAAGAAAGTTTTTAAAAAAAAATATTTCGCTGCCAATGTTGTTACCTACAGGTTGGTCAATATTTTCTGTGAAAATATTGGTTTGGTTATCTTCTTTGTGTGCCACCCACCTTCGGTCCAAATACTTCAGCTATCCCCAATAAAATGGATGAGTTATATAGCCAAAGTTTGATGTTGCGAGGGCGTTCTATGTAAGAATACCTGGTTGGGTCCATTAAAGCCACACATCACTCAAATACGGTGTGTTTCTAGTATTCAGAAATTAATGGTATTGTTCCCTTGGCAGCCAAACCACAGACTCAAATGCAGGAGGCATTTCCATGTGAGAGTGCATTATCTTCACCTGGCCATGGTTTTGGCTTTTCGCTTCTAATACGATATACGTAACCATGTGTAAGGAAATGCGTTCTATCCATCAAATCCTTCTAGATTTTTTTTTTTGATCACCTGGTTTTAGACCTTTTTATTGTTGGTGAGGCTCACAACATATGACTCACCCTTGGTAATTTTTATATAAATGGACTGCACGCGTTTACACCCAGTGTCCGCCTTTTAAGATAAGGCTTCTGTGACTCGGCAAGGGGAACTTGGTTGATTACCTGTGTGCACATGCATTTGCACACGTGTATGGTCTGCATATGGGAGACTCTTGTCCTGCTCAGCCGGGTAGCTGCTCACGGGTAGCCTCGCATAGAGGGGACCTCCCATGTTTCCTGGAAACCAATCCGGTCATACATGGTTACAATGTTTATCCAATCTGGTTCCAAAATTCTACTACTCAGACCGGCATTATTCCATGACATAAATGTAATTGGTTTGGCCAGATTTAATCACAGGGCCCTGGACTCCCAACTCTGGGCCCCCAGGAGGAGTGGTGACGGGGGATTGATTGCCGCTGCATCCCGTGTAGTGGTCGGCTAACCCCCACTCCCCATGCCTGTGTCTGAGGGAGCAGGCAACCACCACAGCAGGAAGTCTGCGGGCAGGAGAGAAGAATGCTGCCGGCTCCACTGGCATCAAAGGAGAGGCTGATTGCACGTGATCTGGCTGGGGCCTCCAGGGGTGGCCTTCCTGTGCTTCCCCCACCTTGCCATTGCCTTCAGAGTGACTTGGTTGTGACCAGGTGGCTTGTTGGTTTTTGACAGTTGGCATGTCATTTTGGAACAGGACTGTCTTTACCTTATTTATGTGGGGTTTCCAGGATCGTTTCGCATCTATTGTCATGGCCAAATAATTAAAATTTGTTACGTGCTTAAGTGGTGTGTGTATTATTTGATTTCTAAAATGTTTGTGTGATCTAATAGCCATGTATTTAGTCTCGTTTAGATGTATTTCAAGACCGTTTTGTCTGCAATAACAACTAAAACTGTCTAGCAATCTTTGTTATCTTCTAGGGATCTGGGAGAGCAGGATCCTGTCGTCTCTAAACATCAGTGCACTTATATGATCCCCTCCTAACCTTGGTGGATCATGGATACAATTTTGTAAGTGTTGAATTAGAAGATCGTTCACGTATAATAAAAAGAGGGTTGGGGCCAAGACACAATCTTGTCTTACTCTCCTCCTAACTGGGATAGTCTGTCAGTTCACCCCCCCACCCCCCGGTCCCTATCGCACTTTAGTGAAATTATCTTGATGAAGCTTTACTATCTGTTCCAGGATCTCCTGTGGTACACCCTGCTGTTGTAAGGATTCCCAGAGGAGATCTCTTGGTATCAAGTCAAATGTGACCTTTAGATCGATAAATGCAACATACAAGTGGCCAGCCCTTAGTTAAGCAATTTTCCAGGCTACACATGACAATCTAAAAACTTGCTTGACTGTACTTGTCTTCGCCCGGCAGCCCACCATATCTTTCTCCGCTATCCAACCATTTAGTTTGTTAGGTAACTTTTTCGCGTAAACTTTTTGGAGGCTGTCTTTTAAGCTTATAGCCCTATAATCGGCCGGATCATCCTTACTACCCTTCTTATGGATGGGGACGATTTCTGAGCCCTTCTAAGAATCGGGAATAGGGGCCCCTGAAGCTACTGCATTGCTTAAAAGATTAACATATGGCACCCATATTTCCAAGTCATATTTTAGGAGATGCTCCGATATTTTGTCTGGTCCTGGTGCCTTTTCTGATTTGGGGTCCAAATTATGCTCTGTGTAGGTCAAACCCTTTTTGTGGCTGTGTGCTATTATTCTCCAAAAGGAGCAGTAATCTTTTGTTTTGGCTGCAATAATAAGGTCATCCCAGATAGTATCGTCCCAGCTGGTTTGTGCCACCCTTTGTATCCTTTTATATTCTATCCTTAATTGTCTAATTTGTGTCACGTTATTTAACTTAAGTGCTGCTAATAATTTCTTTTAGCTAATGCGCGTTCCTTGTTATACCAAGGAGTGCTATATACATTCCTATTGTCTGAGTTTATGCCTGATATTTGTGGTTTAGTGAGATAGGCTTCTATTCTCTCAGTTAGGCAATAGTGGATTTGTATAGGTATAGAGTCCGATCTTTGGTCACTGTAAGGGTTGAGAACATCATAAAAGGCATTTATAGATATGTGTAAGGGGCTCAACTCTATCGACAATTATGGACCATTTAACCGATCTCCAATTATTGGTGATCAATAATTGTGGGGACATGCTCTTATTGCCAGCAATATAGACTCTGGTCAACCTCCCTGACATAGACATAATGGGCAATGGCCACTTTCCTTTCTATTGTCCACCTTACAATTCTTTAGGTATCCCCAGTGTGCTGTGCTCACCATAATGTAATCTATTCTACATTTGGTTGTGCCCCTCTGAAGGTGTGGGAGCAGAAGAAAACCGACCATTACAAACTCTTAGCCCTCGCACAGTGGTGAAATGCACTAGCTGCTTTGGTACACAGCGCTGAAGAGTCTACGCTTAGTGTCCTGATTCCTTTTAGCCAAATCTTTCTCATCAAAGAGTGATTCTAACCCTAATATAATTTCGTATTTACCATCAAAATCTCCCCCAACAAGGACTACTCCCTCTAACTTCATGGATTCAAAGGCCCCATCTAATAAATGTAACACTGTTGATTCTGTAGAAGACAATCTTGGTCTTGTGTATACATTAAATTCATTTAAATAATTTAGTAGGAGGTTCTCACCTTCTTTATCTATTTCTGACATTTTAGTATTTTCTCCTGCGTGTACCCAGATTCTCCTTGGCAAAGTATCCCTCAAGCTAGTGCTTGCTACTTCTTATCCCGTCCCATTCTGCCCTCGGATCTTTAGCGCATTTTACACATACATAATCAGATGCTATCCCTGGCTCAAGTCCTGTTGCTGCAGAAGTGTATAATGTCCCGCACAATATGCACCCTCCAAGTCGTAAAAAAAAATCTTGGGATGTGTCGGGGATTTTTGGTTCGACCGCCCTATCAGTTCACAGTTCTTCTCTTTGGCTTCACATTAGCCCGCCTGTTTTTAGAAAGGTCCTGTCTATTGTCACGGCCCATCTTGTAGTGTAGTTCCTATATTCCCAATAGGCTCTGCACATTGGAATAATATATCCTATAGATTTGCCCTAGGACTTATATCTAGTAGGTCTCTATCGAATATACTAGACTTAATTGTGAGTGCCAGCTAGCTCAGAGGTCACTAGAAACCTTCTCGAATAAACAAGAAGGGATTCGTTTCTGACAACCGCATAAACATTACAAACAACAAAAGAGTGACACACAAGGTGCAATGCAACCTAGGAGAAAATTACTTTACCTTAAAGCCCAAGTCAAAAGGTGATTAGAGGAGAAACTGTGATTCAAAAGGAACCCTCACGCACAAACAAAGTTGGTGACTGGCTTCATCATAAGGTTCATTTTTGAGGGCTAGTGAATGTTCCCGGAAAAGTGTCAGTGAATTAAAAGAAGAGCCAACTGTTCCCTATACCCATTTTAATAAAGGGATAGTCGACCTTCAATAAAAACAAAGTGCAAGCGGACAACTAGTGGTTGACTGAATTTGAACCAGTGTGTCCTATCTAGTCATCGTGGTCAACATGTTTCTGCTGTTATGAGCTACCTATGCTCAGCATTCGTCAGGACCATAAAATATCCCCCGATGGTCCACGCACACTAGGACGTGACCAATCCGTAGGGATACGTGATACTTAAATATAAACTCACGGACTTCCCGTGTTTACTCTCCTTGTGTTGCCAAGGGTCTGTGATTTTCCGTATCGGTAGATATTACAACATGGGCTCGCGGCAGGGGAAACCTTCACGCCCGACTTGTTGCAATCTGGCGACTCCCTCCTGGCTACCTAGCATGCTCACATCCGCAGCCCAAATCGGGCCGCGGATGTGAGCATGCTAGGTAGCATGCTTACAGGATTTGCAGATTTGTGCAAATAATGATGACCATAATGATTATAACAGTACGTTTGTTCATAATCCGATGAACCTTCTAAGTACTCATGGTTTTTACATTTTGCAGACATTTCTAAATCTGACATCATATTATTAATATTTCAAAGTCCCAATCATCAGAAAATGTGCTGGGGGAAACAAAGTCATTTAAAGAAACCTTAAATTGATGTGGAATCTTCAACAGCTCTGCCAGGCTAAAAATGTCGTAATCAGTTCTGTCCCATGCTTTACCACCAGGTATAGGAACGGCTGTGATGTTCACTGATGTTAAGTCTCTTCGTTCACGATGAGATGATTTGTGTGGCTTGAGGAGTAAGTTGATGTTCTTACTTGCTGTGTCCATTTTACTATATTTTCCATCTATCCGCATTCCCAAACTTAATACAAGGATTAGCCAAAGCAGCAGAAAACACACACCTAGCCCAATCCAAAATTCACCCCATGGTGAGACTAGATAAGTATTTTCTAGTTGAAAGAAAAGTTCAGTTACTTGGTCTTTAAAACTTTTATTTACTGGCGTTGTTTCGGGCTCACTGAGATCCTCAGAAAACATATCAAAGTTGCTGAAATAGCCAGTAGCAGTTCTGTCAATTGTTTGTATTGCATCAGGATTATTTGAAATCGCTGGAGCTACTGGATCCCTCGTCATGTTAGTATAGTCAGCGGCTATATCATTGTAGACAGGAGTTTCTTGATTAACTGTTATTTGGGTATCAAGAGGCACAAGTTCCATGGCTTTGTTGCATAGTCCTTCTTTTCTTACTGCAGATTCTTCAAAGGTGAGGAGTCTCTCAGTTTCAACCTCTTGGATAGTAGCAAGATTTGGTCTTCTACCACATCTTTGGAGTCCACTGGACCAACATTAATACAGCTTTCATTCTCTTTAAAATACACCATCATATTTATAAATCTAAAACTTGATACTATACCACATCAACAATGATTAATAAATATGTACATATATATATATATATATATATATATATATACACACATTTTAAAACGGATTCTAAAAAAGGATTACATATATAAACCAGCATAGACTTAATCTACATCAGTTAATTTTATAAGGGGTGAGTACTCTTCTAAAATAAGGTATTGCTATACCAACTCCAACCCCTGTCTACAAGGACCCATCTTAGATCGTTACACAGCTACTTTGCCGCCACATTTTTATTGCTTAAGGCCCACGCCCAGCTCAAGAACTTTGTTATGCCAATTACAGCGAGGTTGGAAGGTTTCAGATTTCAATATTCTCCTTGCACCCATTGCCGATCTTGTATTCATGGGCAAACATACTGGTTTCAGCCAGATACTCCTCGGTTGATGGTATGCAGGACATACAAATAAAAAATGATCAATGTTTTCGATATGATCTTGGCAGAATACGCACTTATCACTACAAGCAGGGTTCTATTTGCTAGTTAACCATTGTAAGGGTAATGTACCTATCCTGAACTGATGGTAAAGTTTGTGATCATGAGGCTTCGTTATAAGATCCCAATAACCTTCTAAAAGGGGTTCATCCTTAAAATCAAGGAAATCCCTCGACAATGACTGGCAGATATAGGAGGAGAATCTCTTAATTTTAACCAACTCCCAGTATGCTGCTCTATAGGAGCTTTTGGATGGATATTCCGCAGCCTCTGGATGTTCCCATAGGTTCCTCATCCCCATATCAGTCAACAAGTACCTAATTGCAGTCAACCATGGAATCTTATGTGATCAACTTAACCCCCTCACTTCCAATAGGGCTTTGGTATACAAGGAGAGTTCCGGAGTGATCCAAAGACGCCTCCAAAATGCCAACGGTCTATAGCGTGCTACATCTTCAAGTGCATAACAGCCAAGATCAAGAAATAATGGTATTAGGGGGGACGATTGCGGCAAGCCTACTATCGATCTCATAAACTTATTCTGGGCTGAAGAAAGTGGAGATAAATTCCAAAAAACACCGATTTCAGCCCCATATAATATAACATTTTGGTTGCGTAAATCTTAACAATAGGGGCAATAGGTTTGGTTAGGGACAACCTGTGCTCCTTAATCAGGGCACCGGCCAGCTGGGCTTGCTTTAGTGCTAGCATTTCAACTTGGGGTTTCCAGCTTAATTTTTCATTGAATGTAACACCCAAGTAGGTAAAGACATCTGTTTGCTCCAATAGATCACCATCCATGTAAACACGTGCTTTAACTGGCTTAGACCCATGGAGCACCATAAACTTTGTTTTCCCTACATTGACCACAAGCTCATGTTCGCGGCAGAACACCTCAAAACGAGACAGTACCAGCTGTAGCCCCTGTCTCATTTTGGATATAAGCAGGGTGTCGTCCGCGAACATGAGCAGTGATACTTTCATGCCGGCTAACATTGGCGCATTGATTGGGTGATTTGTAAAGTACTGGACCACCCCATTTATAAATCAAGAAAACAAGGTGGGAGCCAGCTTTGCACCCCTGTCGAACCCCTTTGCTGACCTTGAACCTTTCTGTAATCTCACCTGGTTTGCCCCAAGGAACCTGTGCATAGGTGTATTTATGGAAATTTGGACCAAGATAGTAACCAGATCTGGGGCATCCCATTTTCAATAGTGCTTTCCACAGTTTTACCCTAGGAACGAGATCGAATGCGGATTTTAAATCCGCAAATGCCGCGAATAGCATGCCCCACCTAAAGCCACCTCCTTCCAGTAAATTAATACAAATCTGAAGGCCAGGTCAAGGGTCCCTGTATGAAACCGAAACCCTGCCTGTAAGGGTGTTAAAAATATCAGCTTCGGTCATCCATCCCTGTATCCTCCCTAGTACTAATCTCGCTACAATCTTTTTAACAGCGTCAATAAGACTGATAGATCTATAATTTGCTGGGGCAGAGCGATCCCCCTTCTTATAAATCGGTATGATCTCTGCACCAGACCAGGATGCTGGGAGCGGGGCTCCCCTAGCTATGGTATTTGCTAGTAACTTTATGTATGAGACTCATAGATCTTGCGCTTGTTTAAACCGATCTGCAGGGATGCAGTCTGGCACCGGGGCCCTGCTGTGAGAAGTTGACCTGGTATATGATGTTCACTATTCTAGTGAACACCTTGCACCAGTCCAAACAACCCTTATGGTGATGGTTGTAAGTCAACCTTATAGACCAGCTATCCTAGTGGTAGCGTGGACAGAACAGTCTTAGGCTAAAAGACTCTTGAGGGCGTGTAAAGCCAGCTGTTTTACCATATGTAAACCCTTGAATACCACATGAAAGGACACCACACAGGATATATATAAAATATATAAGTATTTATTTACTAACACACTCCTCTGAACTCTTTATGAGATCAGAGGCAAAAGCACATAACAAGTTACTCTTAGAAATACTTTAAATAGCACAATTTACAGTTAGGCCCTAGGGGTGCGTAAAACTATATACTAAGTAAGTGGTATAAGAACCACGACTCGTGAAAAGGAAAGGCCTAGGGCCTAGAGAATTGCTGGGGATACACTATCTGAACCTTAGGTTAGGAGTAGGAGGCCCACAGGCGGCGCGTGCAGTGTCAGTACACTCACGCGAGAGTCAATAGAAAGTCAATGGGAACTTAGAAGGTAAGTAAATGGAGATTCAGGACACTTCCGATCTAGCCAGAAGGAAACAACTAAAAACCTAGACACTTGGATAGTCGATACCCTTAGAAGCACCGAAGTACTCGTGTTACCTCACCCACAGGAAGCGGGTGCATAGGTGTGAAGATGTGTCGGGTTTCGCAGTTGAAGTCTGTAGAGCCTGTGAAGAAAGATGCTGCAGGCGACCAGGAGGAAGATGTCCGGGTGGATCCAAGGGTGGATCGAAGATGAAGAAGACCTGAAAGCAGAGGGAACGAGCCAGTGACAGGGCGGAACCAGGAAGGAACCAGACGTCATCGAGGAGCAATCAGGTGCTGTCGTGAAGCTTGTCTTTGCAGCCACGTGGACCAGGAGGCGTCGAGGACGACCAGGTGCTGGAGAGGAGCTGTCCCACGAAGGTTCTCGCAGATGGAGGGTTCGACTTCCGGATTGGAGCCAACAAGCCTAAGCAAAGGCAACCCACGCAGGATACGCAAAAGGCTTCTGGTGCAGACCAGGAGGGTCTGAGGTGCCTCACCTTTGCAGGGAGGCAAGGGCCAGTCTGGAGCAATCAGACCAGCGAGGTGATTCAAAAGGATTGTCGTCACAGAGGCTACTAGCCAACGGGCCAGCAACCGGACAACGCGTCGAACAGAAGCAGAAGGGCCCCACACAGAACTCGTGGAATGTGGAGGGCTGATCTTCGGTGCAGGTGGAGCTCGGATTCGGGGCTTCTCAATCCCCAGTGCACAGCTTCGAGGATACCTCAGGAGCTGCACAGTTAGCAAGTGGTGGACTTTTTAAGATGGCCGGTCCCACGTGTCTCGTCGCCTCCACGGATCTCAGCTATGCTGCAGACGTGGAGAGAGGGTCAGAGAGGTCTGGAAGTCTGGGTCTTGTCAGGCTCTGTTCTCGGGACCCGGCGGGAGCGTCAACAAAGCAAGCCGTTGATTTGCTGGATGGTGCCTGGTTGCTCAGGGTGGTCACTCCTTGGCCACAAGGGAGATTCTTCAGCCTTCAGCTTCAGCAGAACGTCGAAGGTCCAGAGTTTCGTTTCAAGTTTCAGTTCAGGATCAAATCTAAAGTCCTGGGGTTCAGCTCCTACCTTTATACAACTAAAAGGGGCTGGATTACTTTCTAGGTCCCTCCTATGGGTGGGACCAGGAAGGGGGGTGTCCAGTTTCGCACCAGAGCTGGGGCTGGAGTGCCCCAGCAACCGGTTTGAACTGGGGTATGCACGAAGCACCTAGTGTACCTCAGGCAGTGTCTCATTCTATTCAGCCCTCCCTGTCCCAATACACAAAGTCCTGTCTGGGGTGGTGCTCGCACCTCTCCAGGCAAGAAACCTATTGTCCAAACCTCCATGACTGGAAGGACTCCCAGCAGCAGGAGGTCAGACTTGTGTCTGTGGCAGCAGCATCCATTTTGTGACGCTGGGGCTCTGGTTAACTTTAACCGGGATAGTCAGAACTAACATGTCTTTTCCCTATAGAAGGGTGGAATGCTACCCCCGTCACCAGAATTGGTGAGGGGGTAGTATTCCAAAGCATATGACACCTTACAAGACATGTTTAGATAAAGCCAAATGAAAGTTAGCATTCAACCGCGAGGATTATAATGCACTTAAGAGTATATGGTATGGCTATATCATAGAACAGGTATAATCATGGGGATGGGGGAGGCAGAGTGAGAATCCTTTCAGTCTCCGTAGTTAACTTTCTTAATCAGAAGGGGGAAAGGATCACTTGTCCTGCTTAAACCTTGGGTTCACAAGTCGAGGAACTGGTATCTCCCAACAAATATGACCCTCATACACGTGTATGTTGGTAATTTCTCTTCAGCGGTATATACTGTGTCCCCGCTTTTCTACACGTGCGTGCGTAATCATAGAGTCATTTTTAGGTCTCGCCTGTCGATGCGCATGCGCATCGAGCTTGCGAGCCTATTGCGGCTTAAACAACCTTTAACTAAGAAGCAAGGAATCGTGGCGATTCCTTGCAGTGCCCGTGACTTTTAAGCTCAATGCGCATGTGCATTGAGCTTAAAAGCGCGTGCACATCAGTTCCCTCAGCCGCAATCGCCGTCTGTTCCCTCAGCCGCATTCCTCCCGACACCTTTTGAAGTGAAGCTTAGCTTCACTTCAAAGGCCCCGGCTTCTTCACACCCACATGCCGCTCTCCCCGCTCCGCCCCCTCCCCTGCCCGCCGTGTGCATTTCTCCTCCACCCCCTCCCCACAGCAATGCCCTCCGTCTTGTTTGTTAATTTCCTCCAACTGCCCATCTCCTTTCAATACGTTTCCATTTAATCGCCTACCTCTCGATGTCCCTCATCCTCATCTATCACTCCAGCTATCTCCTCTTACACGTTATACGAATATCTCTCTCTTCACCTCCGTCCCACGATCTCTCATCTCTCTTCCTTTCACCCTCTAATCACGATCGTCTATTCTGTTGCTCTCCCCTCGCTAGCCCTCTCCCCCACCTATTAATCTTTTCTGTTTTCTACGCATTTTCACCCTCTTACGTCTTCCTTTTCTCCCTCGTGCTTCCTTCATCTTTCCTTCTCTAACCATTTTCCTCGTCCGCCTCCCGCCATCTCTATACACCTCTCCCCTTCTGTGACCGTCACTCTCCTTCCCTGCATCTCCGTCGCTCTAAGCACCCCTATATCTCAGCCCTCTTACCCCCGTCGCACCTATTTAATCTCTAACTTCTGTCATGTCTCCCCAGTACCCATCTACTCCTGTTGGGTCACCTCGTGCTCTTCTCCTCTGTCCCACATGTCCTTTCATTTTCCCTCTCGCAATCCCATTTTACAGCTGCTCTTCTGATGTGTTCTCTCCATTGCTGCATGTTTCCTCTTTCTACTTTTTCCTATTGTCTGTTTCCCTACCCTCGCTCTCCCCAGCCCCCGCCTCCATTTGTCTCCGCTCACTCTCTATCCATTTCTCTGCACGTTTCCATCTCCCGGTTAAATAATATTTTATTGGCAAGACAAATCAGCTAGACATTCACGGAAGAGAACAGGACGAGCTGCCAGCCCTCCAGCCCTCGACCCTGTTCAATATGCCCTGATCAGTGACGAGGGAAGGCACATGCTGAGGTGCCATTTCTGACAGGGTGGAAATAAGCCGTTCTGCAGGCCTGTGCGCGTTTCCCTCAGGGGAAAGAGTCCGAGTTTTTGTGCCGCGCTATGTTGCCGTTTGTGGGAGACGTTCGCTTGCTGTGGAGCACGATGCCATGGTGTAAATCTACATGATGTCACCCCGTCCTTCCGAATCCCCCCCCCTCACCAGTTTCTCACAACTCAGGGATAGTTGTAGAAATTGAGTTCAAGGGGTACCCCAGCCTGTCCCAGCCTCCCCCTGCAGGAGCCTGCGCTACGCCCCTGGCTCCATACGATTTTTTTGCTACTCGCAATCACTCACCCTCACTCACCCTCACCCTCACTCACCCTCACCCACACTCACCCTCACCCTCACTCACCCTCAACGCCTCAACCTCACTCACTCTCAACCCCTCACCCTCACTCACCCTCAACACCTCACCCTCACCCTCACTCACCCTCAACCGTTCACCCCCTCACTCACCCTCACTTACCCTCAACCCCTCTGCCTCACCCTCACTTACCCTAAACCCCTCAGCCTCACCCTCACTCACCCTCAACCCCTCACCCTCACCCTCACTCACCCTCAACTCCTCACCCTCACTCACCCTCACTCACCCTCACCCACCCTCACTCACCCTCACCCTCCCTCAACCCCTCACCCTCACTCACCCTCATCCCCTCAGCCTCACCCTCACTCACCCTCACCCTCACTCACCCTCACTCACCCTCACCCTCACTCACACTCACTCACCCTCACTCACTCACCCTCACTCACTCACCCTCACTCACCCTCACCCTCACTCACCCTCACCCACACTCACCCTCACCCTCACTCACCCTCAACACCTCACCCTCACTCACCCTCAACCCCTCACCCTCACTCACCCTCAACCCCTCATCCTCACCCTCAACCCCTCACCCTCACTCACCCTCAACCCCTCACCCTCACTCACCCTCACCCTCACTCACCCTCACCCACCCTCACTCACTCACCCTCACTCACCCTCACTCACCCTCACCCACACTCACCCTCACCCTCACTCACCCTCAACGCCTCACCCTCACTCACCCTCAACGCCTCACCCTCACTCACTCTCAACCCCTCACCCTCACTCACCCTCAACACCTCACCCTCACCCTCACTCACCCTCAACCGTTCACCCTCAACCCCTCACTCACCCTCACTCTCACTCACCCTCACTTACCCTCAACCCCTCAGCCTCACCTTCACTCACCCTCAACCCCTCAGCCTCACCCTCACTCACCCTCAACCCCTCACCCTCACTCATCCTCACCCTCACTCACCCACAACCCCTCACACTCACTCACCCTCACCCTCACTCACCCTCAACTCCTCACCCTCACTCACCCTCAACACCTCAGCCTCACCCTCACTCACCCTCAACCTCAACACCTCACCCTCACTCACCCTCAACCCCTCACCCTCAACACCTCACCCTCATCCCCTCACCCACCCTCACAACACATATTGTGTTACAATAGGTGTCACATTTGCGGAAGATAAAACTATCTAGAGATGTAGCATAACGACCAGAGCTGCCATATAAGTCACGTAAATACTAAACATGTTGCATTCCAAATGCTATAGGTGTCACATTTGCAAAAGTTATAACTATTGGCATTGTAAATGACAAAGCCATCAATATAGCAATTTTAACATCGCAAAAAAAAAAAAAAATTGTCATTTACAAGACCAATAACTACAACTTTTCTAATGCGATACTTATTGCATTCCAACACCACTCATCCACGCAACGCCACTCACACACGCAACGCCACTCACACACGCAACGCCACTCACACACGCAACGCCACTCACACACGCAACGCCACTCACACACGCAACGCCACTCACACAACGCCACTCACACACGCAACGCAACGCCACTCACACACGCAACGCCACTCACACACGCAACGCCACTCACACACGCAACGCCACTCACACACGCCACTCATCCACGCAACACCACTCACACACGCCACTCATCCACGCAACGCCACTCATCCACGCAACGCTACTCATCCACGCAACGCCACTCTTCCATTTGCAAAAAGAAAAATGTCTAACTATTCTATTGCGAGACCTATTGCATTTCCAATGCTTGTTTGTATTGTGCACCCTCCACCAGGAGGTATTGCCTTAGGTTTAAGGCAGTAGTGATCGTGGAAAGTGGGGGGTCTAGTGGTGGTGTCGTTATTAAAAGTCCGGACAGCCAGACAGAGGCAATTTTAATAAGTCTGGATTCGGACTATGAATAAAATTCTTGGTGCACTCTTCGAATTGGTAAGGGATTCAAGTGCACTATATATATAAGGTTTAAAAAGAGGTCAACATGTTTCAGCCTTTGGTAGTCAGAGGATCTATAGGCTTTTGTCAGGACCAATGGGGGTGAATAAATAGTGAAAAAATTGTGAGAAGAATAAAGGGTTATTGACCTGATTCTTCGTGAGTTAAGGTTTCATTGTACCTGCAAAATAGAGAACATACACACAAACAGCAACAAACAGGGAGATGGGGTATGGGAAAACACATAATTATGTACAATAGTACCCTTATATTTGTAAGGAACTAGAAAATGGCAATACTTTTCATCATACTCATTTCAGGCGTCAACTCTTCCATTGTCATACTTCGGTGGGCAGAGAAGAATCGACTAGTACTGTAGTGAGGTGCCCATAGTTCTACCATTATGCTTTCTCTGTGCGTGGTCTATGGTGAGAGACGTTATAATATGTGGCCGCCTTGTGATTGTGTGTAAATACGCTGCAGACAGTCCATGCTGACTTAACAAATATTTCGAGCGTGTGGTGTTTTACGTACTACAATAGACTTATCACATGCTTTTTGTGACCAAAAGTTGTCCACGAGTCATTATTTCGTGATTTGGTGATGCGTGACTAGGTTGGTACCAAGTACGCTATATGCGCTTTCATTTCCAGTGCGTACCTTATTATTTCGGAAAATTGCTTCCTCGGGGATTTAGGCTGATCGAGAGAGGCCTTACTTAAGGGGTATTAAAAGAAAGGTATTACAGGGCGCGGTCTTATACTTGCGGTTTGTCGTGTACTCGGCGCGCTTGGGTTTCCGGATTACCTTAGTGCCTTCTTACTCGGTCCTGGCAGCATGTGCTGACTCTGCCTGTCATCACCCGGAACTACAGTGTGATGCAGTTCCGGGTGGATTTGTACTCTGTGGCGGTGGCGCTAGAAGAAATACTTCCACTTGCCGATCGGTCTACAAGAGGAGTTAATACTGTTGCCAGATATTATCATTGGCCAATTTAAATTGACGTGCATAAATTAAGTGTTATTAATTAATTCGTTGGGGGAAAAGAATATGTAATATTGTAAGCTTAATTTTTCAATTGTGATTATTTTGGAGAAGCGTATGCACCACTGGATGCAACATTTTGTTGCTGAGTAGATGGTCCAGGATTCACACATTGTAGGAAGTACAGTTTTTTAATTTCAAGGTATGCTAAGGTGGGCATGGAAATTACTACGCATTGAGGAAAGCACAATGGTTTAGTTGTTGCTCTCATGGGTCACTGGATCTGCAATGTAGGCAGGGTTATAAGGCCACTAGAATAACGCACTTAAGGTAAAATGTTACAACTGGGACTTTGAGTATTGAATCATCTGTTGAGGGACAACCAAGGAACGGAATCGTTAAGTCCTTGGGTATCTGTTTTGAGCCTATGGACCCAACGTTGTTCCTTCTCAAACAGTATATTTGCTGCGTTTCGGTCTACTGTCTCTAGGCTTTCTAGGATTACCCAATGGAGGTCATTGGATGTGTGTTGTTTTTCTTTATAATGCGATGACATCTTTGTCGTGCTTTTCTTGCAATTAACATTGCTCCTGTGTTCGCAGAGTCTCTGTTTGGCTTTACGGCATGTCATCCCAATATATCTCATATTGCAAGGGCATGTGATCATATATACAACGTGGCTAGTGTTGCAGTTGGTGTGTTTTTTCAGTTTCCATAAAAAGTTTGGAAGTAACTGCAGTTCTTTTGTTGGTTCTGTGGTCGCACAAACTATACAGGTACCGCAAGGATAGTGTCCAGTAATTGGAGGGTTATTCCATAGGCCCGGTTGTTGTTTCTTTTTCTTCGGTGGTGGTCTTGTGTGGACCAGTAGGTCTTTGATATTGCTGCTCCTTTTGTTCGCAAATCTTGGCTTAGACCAGGTCAAGGTGTTCAATGTTATAATCTTCCAGTTGCGGTTGATTATCTTCTTCACCTGATTTGTTATCGGGCTGTAAGTTGTGACACATGTAGTCCTGTCATCAGTCTGTTTTGGGCGACTTTCAAGTAGAGATTCTCTGGGTTGATTTCTGGCTCGTTTTGCACAGGAGTTGATTATTCTTTTAGGGTAATCTCTAGCTGTTAGTTTTTCACAGAGATCAGTTGCTTGGACTTTGTAGTCTTTTATGGAACTACAGTTTCTCCTCAGTCGTAAGAACTGACTGTACGGAAGGTTTTCTCTCAAAGGGCGGGGGTGAAAACTGTTGAAAGATAGCAGACTGTTTTTGGCAGTAGGCTTGAAAAATGTTCTTGTTTGTAAGGTGTTCTCCTCAGCGAAGATGGTAATGTCTAAGAAGTCAAGACTCTGCGCATTGGATGTGAATGTAAAGTTCAGGCATTCGTCCTGATTATTCAACCACCTATAAAAATCTGTTAGTGATGCATTGTCTCCTTTCCAGATTAAAAAAATATCGTCGATATATCTCTTCCAGAAGAGTATATGACGAAAGAAGGGGTTGTTTACATTATGTATGTAAGTCTGTTCAAAGGTGCTTACATATAGACTGGCCACGCTTGGAGCAAAGGTACTGCCCATAGATGTACCATGTAGCTGGAGATAGAGAGTATCTTTGTATTGGAAAACATTTTCCATAAGGGCCAGTCTGCAGCATTCCAGTACAAAATGTCTTGGGGTTCGGTGATATATCATAGAACAGCTATAAGGGCATGGTTCCGAAAGCTGCAGAAAGGCTCAGCTCATGCTAGAGCACCATCTCACACATAACCAAGCACTCTGCCTCCAGGATTGTTAAGGCCTGCCATAGGAGTGACTTATAGGTTACTATGTGTCTAAATATAAGTAGGAATAGGAATACTATACCTAAGCAAGGGGTGATTACACAACCTTGCCTAGCTGAGTGACCACCCAGTTGTGTCTATTTGAGTGGCCAGCCAGGGGTGGTATAAGATATGCTGCAGCCCCTGGTAGGCCTTGGATGCACCTATGCCCTGGGTACCTATAGTACACTGTACAGGGGCTCACAAGGTGACCCAATTCCCAATTGGAGCTGTCCCTAAGGTACATGGAGTCCATTTTACAGAGAGAGCAGATAGCCTGGGACCCTGATTAGCAGGATCCCAGGCCAACTAAGTCGAAAACCAGCTAGACACTAGGCAAAAAATCTGGGGTAACAATAGTCAGGTATCCACCTTCCTACAGGCCGGCAGGACGGGGATGTGAAAATAAGCGTCCTGCAAGTCCAACGCTACCATCCAGTCTCCTGGGTCCAGGGCGGCCGAAACCTGAGCCAATGTCATGCATCTTGAACTTCTCCTTCCGGAGGAAGCCGTTGACGTTCCTTAGGTCCAAGATAGGGCGTAGGCCCTCTTTGCCCTTCTTGGGTACCAGAAAGTAGTGGGAGTAGCAACCACACCCTACTTCTGGCCCAGGAACGCGCTCGATGGCCCCCTTGGCCAAGAGGGCCGTAACTTCCTCCTGCAGAAGTCGCAAATGATCCCCCGACACACGGTGGTTCTGCGGTGGCATGGCTGGAGGAGTCGCCTCGAAGGGGAGGGAGTAGCCCCTTCGGACGATTTGCAGCACCCACCTGTCAGACGTGACAGTGCGCCAGTGGAGGAGGTGATGGCGAACCCTGCCCCCCACTGGCGTCACATGGGCCTGAAAGCACGGACTAGGAGGGTTTGGAGGCGGATGCTGCGGGGGAAGGTGTGGACTGACCTCGCCGCTGCCCCCGACCGCCCGGACGGCGGTTCCCACGGCTGCCACCGCGTTGGGTATTGCCCTGCGGAGCGTGGCTGGCGGTGCTTGTGGGCGCACCCCTTCCGTGGCCATGAAAGGAGTGAAAGGCAGCCGATTGCTGGCGCTGGCCCGAGAGGCCCAAGGACTTGGCCGTAGCCCTGGAGTCATTAAAGCGCTCAAGCGCATGGTCTGCCTTGTCGCCAAAGAGGCGACGGCCATCGAACGGCATGTCCATGAGCGTGCTCTGGACATCTGCCGAGAAGTTGGCGGACCTCAGCCAGGCGTGGCGTCTGACCGCCACCGTCGTTGCCATCGCTCTACCTAGTGAGTCGGTGGTATCCAGCCCACACCTGATGGAATACTTTGCTGCATCCCGGCCCTCCACAAGGGCTTGGCCGAGTTTGGCCCGTACCTCCAACGGACACTCTGGCAGCACTTCCGCGACCTTATACCACACAGAGTGGGTGTAACGTCCCAAGAGGCAGGCGGTGTTGGAAGACCGCAGGCCTAGACTAAGGGATGAGAAGATCTTCTTCCCATACTGGTCATACCTCTTGGATTCCCTGTCCGGCGGGGCCGACGGGAATGCGGTCTGGGAATTGGAGGCCTGGATGACTAGGCTCTCGGGGGTAGGGTGGGAGGACAGGAAACATGGGTCGCTTGGACTTCTTGTGTCTCTTACCTGATGACGACTTCGACCCGGAGTGCGGCCTACTCTCGGAGCTGTGGTGGCTCCGAGCCCGCGACCTGTCCCTTGACCTCCCATGGGATCGGGACCTCTCACGGCGCGGGGCCGACTGCCGGAGTTCGAGTCGCCTACGGGACCGCTCCCGCCTTGGTTTCGAGGAGAGGGCCCGGCAGTCGGAACAGGCCTTGTCGTCGTGGTTGACGCCCAAACAAGACAAACACACGCGGTGAGGATCCGTGACCGACATCAGACGGTCGCAATCGTCACAGTGCTTGAAGCCGGGCATCCCTACGGCACCGTTCGGAGTCGAAAGACTTCGAAAAGCAATAAAAAAATGATCAAAAAGTTAGTCAAAAAATTACTAGGGTTACTGCTTTTTCCAGATCTGCGCTTGCTGGCGCGGAAAAAAGAAGAACAGACGTCAGCACGCGGAGGCGGCGTCTAAGTTCTCCGACGACGTCATCACGGCGCCCACAACGCCGACGGACGCGGAGCCGCAGACGACGCCTACCGACGCACAGGGGTACTGCTACGCAAAAAATTCCGGATCCAGTCTGACGCCTGGGGATATTCTAAGGTAAGGAATCTAATACTAACGTGTCTCTTTCAGATACATGCTTCAGCCCCTGGGTACACCTATGCCCTGGATACCTAAGGTATACTGTACAGGGACTGATAAGGTAGCCCAGTACCATTTGGTACATGCACCTAAAGTACATTGTTGTCAATTTAGAGAGAGAACAGTTAGGCTGTGGGTCAGATTAGCAGGCCCACAGCCAGGGAAAGTCGTAAACCAGTGAAGCAAAAAGCAAAAATCTGGGGTGACCATAGGATTGCAGACCCCACTCTCCTACAACCATGACAAATGTTTAAAAGAAATTGCGGAGGTGGAGGAGCAGATTGGAAAAGAAATAGACTTAAAGGCCTCTGAAGACCTAAGAAATACCTTAACTAAGAGAATTAAAGACTATGAATCGGGCATACGGAAACGTAAACAAACAAAATTCCAGAGAAATGAACAGGATTACTTATCTGGCAGAATATTAACTTTTGCTAGGATGTTCGATGCCACCAGGAAAAGACTCGCCCAAGGGGTAGTGACTATAGAGAATGCAGACACTGAAGAATCCGAGGTGTCTGACGGTGAACAAACCTTGGCTCCTGCAAGAAAGGGAACTCTGGGCGCGGAGCCTTTTTTGGACGAATATCAAGTGATAAAAGAAACGCGCCAGAGGCCACAACAAAGAAATCATCCTCCCTCACAACCAAATCAAAGAGGAGGACAAGGCAGGGCAAGAGGCGGCACACAAACAACTGCCTCACCCAGGATAACTCGCAGTGCCTCAAACCGCAGGAGAAAGTAACATTGACGGAAGAAAATAACGTCATCAATCTGTCAAAAAAAGAACTAACAGTTGATGAAATCAATGTCTTAAAGAAAGGATTGAGTTTCTGCCCCACAAGCGAATTTAGTATAGTGGACACAAGAATTGATTTTTCTAGGTACATCAGGAAGTTAAAGTTTAAGAAAATCTTCCTCCTTCATCCAAAAGGTGGGTCAGTGGGAATACCCACACAAAAAGATAATGAAGAAGAGGAGGAATTGAACCCCAACTCTCTGGCAAATCTGTTGCTGACTCCAACGCAAGAAATTTCAAACAATGGAGCAGCCAACATACAAGAAGCAGATGTACCTATACGACAAACACGAGATCCTAGCAACATGAAATATAAATCTAAGAAACTGCCCGTTGCACCACATGATGCAATAGACGTTTTTAATGAAGCGGTACTGGCGGACTTGGAGAAATTATCAAGAGAAAAAATGAATATGAAATCATCTAATATCTCAAGAAAAGAGTGGGAAGCTATAAGATCCCTCACGGAGGACAAAATCATCGAAATAAAGCCCTCCGATAAGGGGGGGAACATCGTGATTTTCAACAAGGAACATTACGAACAGGAGGCACTTGAACAACTAAAAGACAAAAAGTGCTATGTCCCTATCCAGAGATCTGAGTATGCCACAAGCATAATGGAATATCAAAGGATGCTGATAGAATGGAAGAAGGAGGGCATGCTCAGTGTTGATGAGTTCCGGTACTTACATTGTGAATCACCTGTCTTACCCACTTTTTACCACCTTCCCAAAATCCACAAGCACGCTAAGAGACCACCTGGACGCCCGATCGTGTCCTCGATTGGGAGTCTGCTGGAGAACACGTCCCGTTTTATAGCTTCGTATCTTGCCCCTATTGTCAAAGATCTCCCATCTTACGTGAGAGATACACAAGACTTTCTCCGTATAATGGACAACATTGCCTGGGAAGAGAACATGCTCTTAATTACATTAGATGTGGTTATTCTATATACCTGTATAGATCATGAAAAGGGCCTGATGGCTATTGAGTGGTTTCTGGCTAAGAAACCTGAGAAATACAGGACACACAGTGCAATGTTATTGAGCATGATACGTTTCTGGCTGTACCATAACATTTTCTTGTTCTCTAACCAACTATATAAACAAACAAGAGGGACTTCCATGGGCTCGTGCTTCTCCCCCAGTTACGCGAACTTGTTCGTGGGCTGGTGGGAGAAGCACGATGCGTGGGCAGAACATAATGAGACCTGGACTGGCAACATCTTAATGTGGACCAGGTACATAGATGACCTTTTTATTATTTGGCGAGGTGATCGGACCTCGGCTGAGGATTACATCACCAAACTAAATGATAATACTAAAAATTTGAAGTTTACGAGCACGATTAGTGCTACTAGTATTTGCTATTTGGACTTGGGAAATTTATGTAAAAAATAACACGCTCCAAATGAAACTCTACAGAAAACCAACAGCGGGTAATGCAGTTTTGCATGCAGCTAGCTACCACCCAAAGAGTCTCGTGAGAAGTGTACCCTATGGTGAGCTGTTACGTTTAAAAAGAAACTGCTCTATGGAAACTGATTTTCAACAAGCCAAATTCGAGGCAAGACAGGTTCCTTAATAGGGGATACTCCAATAGCTTATTAGATCAAGCTTCATCAAAGGCATCTGTAGTGAACAGGAGTGATCTCCTGATGCCAAAAGATGTGCCAAAAATGGAGGACGAGGTGAGAATGATCTCCAAATTTAACACCAGATCTGGTGATCTTGTCCACATTTTAAGAAAATACTGGCACATTCTAATGACTGACAACGTTCTTAAGAAACATCTAACACAGCAACCTTTAATAACTTATCAACGTTGCCAGTCACTGTCAGATCACCTGGTCCGCAGCCATTTTTCAACAAAAACAAAGTCAGCTACTGTATCCAATCTAAAAGGGTTCTTTCCCTGCCTTCGCTGTAAAGCCTGTAAAGGGAGCAGAAAAACTTTAGAGTATCCAAACAGAACAGGTGAATGTCGACCTAACAGAAAAATCACAAAATTGTTCAATTGTAACTCGGAATTCACTATCTACTGTCTAGAGTGCCCCTGTAAGAAAAGGTATATAGGGAGTACCATCAACCCCACGAAGCTTAGAATTCTAGAACATATGCGGGCTATTACTAATAAAGATAGATCCTATCCAGTAGCCCGCCATTTTGCCGAATGCCATCAGAGCAATAGAGATCTGTTAAACTTCTACTGTATAGACCAAGTAAATAGACAAGAACGAGGGGGGGACAGAGAAAAGGCATTAAGAATCCTGGAGTCTAGATATATAATCGATCTAAAAACTATGACTCCATGGGGCCTGAATATTGACGAGGAACTATGGGTCCACCTTTAATATAAATGCATGGGATCATGCATTTCCTACTGTAGATATCAGTACTCAAAATGTAATGACAATGAATCATACGACTCCCTTTAAACCCAGAAATGTCTTCAGCCCGCAATCAGTTGTAAATTGATTAATAAGAGGGAAAAAATGCCCATACAGGGCTACAAAACAGGAGAAATTAGAGGCAGGTACATTAGGGTCGATTAGATCTTGAAAATATAATTATTAGGAATATATTCCTCAATAGCTAAAAATAGAAGCTATATAAGATTTAACATATACTTTGACCATAAAAAACTGCTTCATATATCTCCATTATTATCATTTCAACTGGTATGTAAATAATGTGATAAAATGTTTGTTATACAATAGGTTTTTAATGAGCACTGAGCACTTTGAATTTAACTGTGCTTTGTTTTTAAACCATGTGTTAAGAATGATTTTATATTACAAGATGGCCGCCACGTTGGCGATTTAAAAACTTCATTTATGTCAATGATTTGGTGTTGGACTTGGCCTTTTCCACCCAAATTTTTCGCTTTTGACCCCCTTATCTAGATTGTCTCCCCCATGGGATTAAACCTGTATAGGCCATGAGTGGTGAGAGACACCTTGTTGAAAATGTAATTACATGACATAATGTGAGCACTTGTAAAATCCCCCATTTTAAAACTGCACCTGATTGAAATGTATTGTATTTAAAATGGATGCCATGGCCCTGGGTTTTGCCACTGGACTGACATAGGTCAGCGGACTAGATAATATTACCCAGCTACCCCTAGTTTTGGAGGGAAAGCCTGGCACCCAGGGTGCTCAACCCCTCCCCTTGAGCCAGTGTGAACCAGTTATCCCCAACATTCCGGAAGGTGCTGGCTCTGTGAGGGAGGAGGGTATAAATAGGGAGAAGTGTCACCAGAGAGTCAGTCAGCGCTGGGACAAAGAAGAGAGGGGACCTGCTGTGAGGTGCTACCGCCACATGGGCCTGTGAGCTGGGCCCTGCACCCCTAGAACCCCCCCCCCCTCTGCTGTCCCCATGGGCCCCTGACAAGGGAGGGCCCCTATCCAGGTCACTGACGCTATTTGACCGGGTACCACGCCAGCGCTGTGTGAAGAAGCGCCCAGGAGGTGAGGAGTGTGCCCCTGAGGAATTGCTGTGGGACTGTCTGCCCCTCTGAAGCACCCTGGGGAAGATTGTGCCCCCAAAGGAATTGTTGCTGGCTGAGGTGGTGTGAAGCCCTGTGGAAGCGCTGGGCCCCTGGGACTGTTGTGGCCCCCTAGTGTTGAAAAGCCCGCCTGTCCAGCGCTGTGTGGTGAAGCGCTAAATTCCTGCCCCCTCAGCGTGGTCAATGGAAGGAGCTGAGGTTGTGGGCAGAGGGAGGCGCCTGCGTTATGAATAGCGCTGTTTTATGAGGAGACTGTGGCAGCCTGTGATTACCCTCGTTGGTGGAGGTGCGCTTTTGCTGAGGAGAATAATTAATTCAAAGGGAGCCTACCCCTTATTGATGCCACCGTCACCGCCGCAGCCCGGCGCCGCCAAAGAGACCCCCGCCGTGTTCGGCGTCGTTGCGGCGGCCCCCGGTACCAGGAGAGGGCCGCCGAAGTAAGGAAGGGGCCGCGCTAGGCCCTGAGGCCGCGGCACTCACGTCACGTGACGGGGGCGCCCAGCCGCGTCATCGGCCCGCCCCCGCCAACGCCGCGTAGGGATTGGTTGCCGGCCCGGGCGGCCAGGAAGGCAGGAAGAAGCGGAGTCTAAGCCCCGGGTCCCCGTGAGGTAGGAGGGGGACCCGGGTGAATCGTCGTTGCGGGGCCCCCATGCCAAGGAGGGAGCCCCGAGAGGAGCAACCGGAGCGGGAGGCCACCCCGCCGGTCTGTGTTCCCACGCGAGGGGCCGGTGTGGTAGGCGGGGCCGGGGCACACTGTCGGTGCCCGCCCCACCTCCCGGCCTGAGGCGCCCGGCATAGTGCAGCTGCGAGGCTCCCGTGAAGTCAAGGGAGCCCCGATTGAGCCGCCCAGACCCCGGGTGAGGAGAAGGAGCCGGGTGACTTCCCCGGAGGGGAGTAAAGTTCCCCTTTTCGTGTGCTACGCCAGGGGGCCTCGAGGCACATTGCCGGTGCCTGCCCCCACGCCTTGCAGACCAGGTCCCCACAGGATAAGAGGGGCCTGGGAGAATCGGAAGTCGCGGGAAGGTGCTGCAGGACCCGCAGGGCTCCCGGGTGGGTCAGGGAAGCCCTGCAATTGAGAGCACGGTGAAGCAGGGGCATCGAGGCACATTGCCGGTGCCTGCCCCACCCCAAAGGAGGCCCTGGACAGCCCGGTGAGTGTGGGCAACCATGTACAGTGTGGGGGGTGGAGAGGGCAACGGGACACAGGGTCGGTGTCCGCCCCTTCCCTGCCTCTGTTGACTATGTGGGGCCCAAGTGCCCAGAAACCAAGTAAAGCCTACTGGTGACTGATCCAGAGCCCCGGGATACCTGAACTGTCTACGGAAGCCCCTATTCACCCTAAAAGTCACAGGGAAAGAGGTAGAATGTTGTTGTGGCCCCCAGGAAAAGGTTGGACATGCCTAGCCCAGCGAGGGGTTCATTGAAATGCACCTTTTTGCCTGTTGCCTAATTTTCCCTGAAGTGTCCCACCTATATATGTAGGCCCCGAAGAGGGTTTGCCCTAGGTTGAGGATCTTAGGCCCAGAGACTGGCCCCCATTAGGTTCAAGGTAATACGGGCCTAGGGGTTAGGTGACTGCTAACTGCCTGTTCTCCCTAGTTAGGGTTGGGCCTTATGCTAAAGTAGAGTGCCTAGCGTACTGCGTCCCCGATCTGGGATTGGGACGTCAGGGGCCTAATAAGGGTGGGTTATTGTGTACACCCTGATGTTCATACCCCGAGGTTGTTGGTAGAGGGAGCCTAGCTATTCCCTTACAGGTGTTCCTGAGCTATAAGGAGAGCTCCTACCTAATATCTATGCTGGGCGATGTATGTTCCGCCTAGGTTGGTCAATGGGTTGGCCTGATGTTATTCCAGGCCCTTGTTATGTACCAGATTGATGGGCCGGATAGGTTGATTTATTGCAGGTGTTCCTGCCCATGTTATGCCGTGATGCCCTAATGTTTTCTTTCCCTAACAGGGGTGGGTTGGTGCTAATGTGCATGATGTATTTCTATGCTAACGTAGAATTTTGCAATTACAACCCCCTAAGGATGAGAGCCTGAGTTGGCCCCGCCAGATTGGCCTCAGGTCTACTGATATTTAATCACAATTTTCTTTATTACAGCATGGACTTTGGACTCAACCCTTTTTGTCCCATGTAAATAATTCCCCATGATGTACTTGGCTCTGGCGCCAGTTGGCGCCTTGTTGTGAAGACCAGTGTATTTTTCCTTTTTACCTTGCAGGTTGGAGATAACACTAAACTTATTCTTTTCCAACCAAAGGTGGTGTCGTGACTCTTTTGTAGTGTGATTGGTGGGTCGTCTGTGGGTACTGCGTGAATGCTTCACATGTCCTCGAAGTTTGGCCTGCCCGCTTGATGCCATGCTACCCCCTTTGAGACTTGGGCAACCCCCATTTCCAACATTTGGGAAGTGGCCAATAGGTTTAAAACGACGCGTTTTCTCACGAACAAACTGACACTGACGAAGCTAGAGTAGCGAAACGCGTCTGTCAGGGGTGAAGGGGGGTTTGCAAATAAATATCTTTTCAATCGGATTCCAGGGTGCTCGCCTTTTTCAACTTGGATAAGTTGGAGTGTTGCGAAATATTTATTTATTTATATATATATATATATATATATATGTATATACATATACAGCTTATATGCACCGTAACTCATGATAGAAACACAAAGTTATAGCTTCACTGGTTGTTTCTCGTGGCCCATATCAATCAAATATGTATACAGCTTATTTGCTCCGTAACTCATGATAGAATCACAAAGTTGTAGCTTTACTTGTTGTTTCTCATAGCCCATATCAATCAAAGCGGATGCTCTACCATAGATTTCAACTAAGCATTCCTTAAACGTAAGATCACACTTCACAAGCAGTATTCAAGGTAAACGGTTTTGTCCTTATATTTTCACTACTGCTATTGCAATTATTTGTGTTTTTTAATTTATTGGGTGTCTTCCATTATATTGTCGATGCGTTTCAGCCCATCAACTTGCGGGCCTCATCAGGACTAGGGCTTCAGAGTAACCAATCTTTACGGATAACCTCTATTATCGTTCATGTGGGTACCTCTTGTGTAGGAATAATATTCCTGCCGCTATTGGCCTTCCTTGGAGTAGCCAAAACACTCAAGAGTGTAATTTCATTTACGAATGACTCTGAGAGTGAAAAGTAAGTGCGCTCCGACTCTTCTATGTACCGCTCCCTCCCTCTTCGTGACGTATGTGTCACTATTGGTGCTTGCTAGTAACTTCCATCTACCGACTGCACGCCATAGTCGTGTTCCTCGCACATGATGGTCGCCCCTCAGCTGCGGTAGCGGGAAAAGCACACGTTGCACCCTGGGACTTGTAGTCCCACCAGGGTGTGTGATGGCCCAGCGAGGAGAAAGATGGTAGGAGGTGTTGGACCCTTGGATTAGGATCCCACCAGGGTGAAGTTCTGGAGAGATTTGTGCCCCAGAAAATGACCTAGCCGAGTCCTGCACAGAAACAGCATCAGCCCGGTCATGAAAAGATTTTAGGTGGTTGACATGGATGACCCTGTAAGGACTCCTGCAAGGATTCCTTCAATTGCCTAGGCCAACCAAGTAGGTGATCTCTCCTCTTCTCTCTTGGATACTGTAGAGATCATTCCATTTGGCCTGGAGGGCCCTAGTTGCCACATGCTCAAAAATGCATACCAACTGTCCTCACTGAAACTCAACCAGTGCAGCCTTTTGTTCAAACCATTGCTTCTAGAGCTATTGGCTCATAATCTACAGTGTCCAGTTAGGGCTCTTTGAGAGGTTTATCCCAGCCTTCCTTCATTAGACTCAATGGTCCCCTAACAGGATGGCCAAACGGAAGCTCAAAGGGACTAAAACCCACTTCTTTCCATGCCATCTCTCTGTAGATGAAAAGCGGGCATGGCTAAATGACATCCCATTTCCTTCTGAGTGTGTAAGGGAGTCCCATGATCATACCTTTCATGGTCTTGTTGAATCACACATACTTCCTGCCATTCCTGCCCAGCCGAAAACACTGCTGCAAGATCATCTGCATGTCCTTCAATAAGAAATCCTCAAGGGTGCAGTAGAGTTTGTTCCATAGAAGAAACAGGGTCAGGGATGTTATGCCCGGTACTTCCTGATCCCCCCCCTAAAAGGATGCTGCGATACATATGATCTTAGATCTCAGTTTTTTCAACTGGTTCCTCAAAAGGGAAAAGTTCAAAATGCTGTCCCCGGCTCAAAAATGGACAGTGACCGTCGACCTGCAGGATCTCTACTTCAACATTCCTAACCTGCAGTTGCACAGGAAGATCCTACTCTTCATGGTCAAAATTGAGCACTACCAGTTTGCAGCCCTTCCGTTTGGCCTACCTTCTGTTCCTTGAGCTGTCACAAAGGTGATGACAGTGGTTGTCGCTCATTGCAGATGGAAGGTAATCTTGGTATTCCTTTACCTGTATGGCTGGCTTATCAAAGCCAGATCTTCAGAGGCGACAACCCACTCACTGCTCAAACGTCTGTGCCCCTCAGTATCCTCTACAGGGGGATGGTGGTTGGAGGGTCTGGTTCGCTTAAGGTTGAACTTTCTGCTTCTGTATGTGTTTTCCCCATAGCCTAGATTCCTCATGTTTAAGAAAAACTTGCCTCAACTGTGCCAAAATAATTCTGATAGCACCGGACCAACCACGAAGGTTGTAATTTGAAGACTGTCTTCACCTTTCTCTGTTCGACCTCTGTCTTCCTCACAGGGTAGACCTCCTCTTGCAGGGGAGGGTTCTGTTTAAACCAACCTCCAGAGCCTCCACTCCCATATCTGGACATTGAGCGGGGTAACCTGAGATTGCTTTTATCACCTGCTGAAGTGGTGGATGTTACCTTATGGTCTCATAGACATTCCACAAAGATGGTGTACTTAGGCAGATCTTTTCCAAGTGGTTTGCATACAAATCAGTAGACCCTCTTCAGGCCCTCCTGTCTGGCGTACTACATTCACCCTCTCGCAAGCCCAGCATGAGTGTGCAGTGGGCACTGATATGTTAGTTCGCTGCCTTGTCAGCTTTCCTTTCCCTGCCTGCCTTCTCTCTTGGAGTCACCCCTAGTTATGAAGGCTTTTAAACAAGTGTCCCCATCTTCTTTCATGATGGCACAATGGGCCCTGAACCTTGTTCTCATGTTTTTGTGTGTTCTTCTTTGGAACTGTTACACAATTGCCCTTTGTGCCTGCATATTATCAAAATGGTACTTTTAATTGCTATAAAGTCAGCTAGGCGTATAAGCCAGTTAGTCATTGAACGTAAAGCATCCATTCACTTCTTTATTTCCTGACAAGTCTGTTCTAATAACCTGGGGCAGCCTTTCAGCCGAAAGTGATTACCCCATTCCACCTATGCCAATCCATCACCCTGGCAAGCTTCTTCCCTCCTCCACATCCTTTGAAGGAAAGAGAAAGATTCAACAGATGTGATCCCAAGATAGGGTCAGCTTTTATGTGGACAGGGCAAATTACTTCAAACTTGACGACCAGCTCTCCATTGGATACTTGGGGCAGTGTACAGGAATACATTTTCCAGGTGGATCATCATATGTATCCAGATATGCTATGCCTTAGCATACAAGGACCCACGAGAAAGTATGAGCGCACTCAACCAGAGCAAATTCTGCAACGTTTGTGATGGCAAGAGGGATACTTGTAGTAGACATCTGCATGGCACCGATCTGAGCTTCCATTCACACTTTTGCAAAGCATTACTGTTTGGACTCTGAAGTGAGGAAGGAAGGCTGCTTTGCACGCTCCATCCTTCAGGAAGTTTTGGTATAGCTAGCCATACACCCACCTTCTGGTTGTGACTACTTCGGGAACCTATCCAGAAGATGAGGAATCTGACAATCAGAAGAAAATGTTACTTACCTTTGGTATGGATCTTTCTGAGGGATACTCTGTCTACCTACAGATTCCTCACTGACCCATTCACCTACTTGTTGCATGTCTGGTTATTCCACGTCTCCACCTAACGTGGTCCCAGCAAATTACTCCAGCTGTCTTCCTGTTGTTAGTTTCTTCTGTTTGCCTCAAAGGCATGAACAAAAATTGATTGGAACTGTCCTCGGTACACCGACTGGTGTGCTATATGGCCCTGGTGATGTCACAGGAAAGCGGTGTACTGTTTTAAAGTGGAGCTAGCGCTCCCTACCCAAGTGGGAGAGCTATTGAAGCGTTCCTAGATACAGTTTGGCTCCTGGGATAGTCAGAAGGTGAGTAATTTGCAGGTAGATAGAGTATCCACTAGAAAGAGAGTTACCAAAGATAAGTAACATTTTCATGATGTGGACTTTGCCCGCTACCCCATCCTCACAAGGCTCTGAAGCCAGGCCCTTCAGGTTGAAGGCCACCTTTCTATTTGAACCAACCATGTATTAAAGTGTCAACACACCCAAGCAGGGAGCAGTGCAAATATGTAGTTGATAGGCACTGGAAATCACTTGTAACACATGATTCTCAATTATAAATGTGTTGTTCAGTGTTAACATTAGTAACATGCATCATACACTTAAAAAGTTAAGACATGATTGAAGGGACTTCTTGATGAATGCGCTAAAAAAAAAGAAACAATGCCTGATAACATATCGTCTCATGAAATCCACACCCTGTTTGAGCTTTACCAGCAATACATAGGTATTGATTAATTCAGAGTTTTAAACAGATGTATCTTGAATCAGGTGGGTCTTGAGGACGCATTTGTTTAATGAGGTAAAGTGCAGAGATCGATAAGGGAGATTGTTTATGGAGAGGGCCGAGCAGAGAGAAGCTTTAGCACTGTGGCATAGTGGAGGTGGGCAGATAAATAATTTGTGCAGGTGTGTTTAGATGATATACTGGTCATGTGTGAAGGGGAGACTATGAACAATCCTAAACACTATGATGAGGACTTTAAACAGCTTTGCTGCTGTAACAGGAAGCAACCTATCTGGAGTGAACGGAAGTCCAATGATGGCAAGAGAGGACAGACAAAGTTGAAATATTTGTCAAAAAGACTTCAAGACTAGTATGAGAGCATATTGAGTTAGTCAGTGAAGAGGTGAAGTTTGCTCTTGAATACGGCTTATGACTTCACTTAGTAGTACTAAAGCTAGATGTGGATGGATCCTTGTTTTAATCTACACATTTTCAAATTGTTCCTTGACATGATTTGTTAATGTTTTTTCTTCACCATAACGTACCAGGAACCATACATCAACAGCAAGTTCAAATGTTCACTTTCTGATCACAGCACTAATGTGCAGCATATCTTTTCATATTGACAAATGAGTCAATAGTTAGTTATTTCTTTGCTTTCTCCCAGAATGGATAAACATATCTTATTGCATAGTTATGCATTTAGTATGATCACAAAGTGTTAATACAAACTGTTCTATATTGTTCATACTTTCTGCTGAAACATATCACGTTTTCCATTACCAGGCAGTGATCCATATCCTTAATACTGCTGCCTTGTCAGGTCATAAAGGTCATGTGGTTTGCTATGATATTTTCTTATCAATGTTGATTAAAAAAAAATGTGTGCACTAGAAGTGCTGTTGCGATGTCTGTGTTCAAAATATTTCAGTGTTCCCTCTTATGCATTATAGGACATTTAGTTTCAAAGGACTGAGAATTGATGAAGCTTTGCGCCTTTACCTTGAAGCTTTCCGTTTACCAGGGGAGGCACCTGTGATTCACAGGTTACTGGAAGTTTTCACTGAAAAATGGCAGGTCTGTATTATTCTATTATACAAGTGCTGCTTTAGTCCATTTTGCCGCTGTTGGGGTAAAATGCGTAAATGTACTGTTTTTTACTTCTCCATCACTAAAGACGCATTTTAATCTGTGTTATACACTAAGTATTTATTCTCCAATTCACTTACTTTGCTGATTTTATAGTTAGCCAGGATTTGCCACCAATATGCCATGTTTTACCAACTTAGTGCAAAGCCAACATTAATGCACAATAAAGGGGAAGGTAAGATTAAAGTAAAATTAGAATGCTTCCAGGTACTTCTTCCCTAAGCCGCTTTGTAAAGAAAATTGTGACGCTTCAAAAGAGTACTGGGACTTCAATTATTGGGAAATGGATACCCTAGTATAGAAGACCTAAATTGGAATGTAATGAAAGGGGCCCTGCCCATTTAAATTCGCCCGGATGTTTCACTTTTAGATCACCTGGTTTTGGACTTCGTACTGTTGGTGAGCCTCACATTTTGTGACTCACCCACGGATCATGTGTTTTTAGCCTCTGTTTCTGCCTTGTAAGATAAGGCCGCTGTGACGCAGCAAAGATAAGGGGTACTTGGCTGGTTACACATGAACATGTGTGCACACTAGTCTAATGCACGTGTGGGACTACTGTTGGGCGCAGCCCAGTAACTGCATACAAGTAGCCCGATGCAGAGGAGACTCTGCAGGGTTAGCTATTGACATGGGTAGGCGTTATAATATTAGTAGACACCCATAAGGAAAGTCGGTGTGGTTTTCTGTATTGTCTGAAGTGACACTTAACTATAGACCAGGGGTGGGGAATTTACTCAAATATCTACTTGTCCATGTTGCTTCATAAATCTATTTCTCCGCTAACAAAATCCACTTGTCCTTTTTGTGCCACGTAACACAGTGACAAATTATGGCAGCAATCTCATTATATAAGAGCTCTGATATAACCTCTCTGATTATGCATGGTAGGGTTTAAGGCCAGTGTAGGGTTTGAATACTAGCAACTCCCTTATGTTGCCAAGTTTCTGCAGATCTACATACTGGGGCAGAAGGTAGTAGTAAGCAACAGTTCCAGGGTTGGAATGCCCTTTTGAGTCTGTGCAAACCAAATACATTGTATGTTTTAAGTGTTTTCACTGACTCTTCCTTAATCGTGTCCCATCCTGAGAATGGTTGAAAATGTACTCCTGAAAATGGCAGACTTATAACTTCTTCCAGGGTTAGGAAAAAAATGGTTGGAGGGAAAATGAACTTGCAAGCACTCAGATTTTTGACTGAGCAAATCTACCTATATTTGCTCATGCTAAAATGCAGTTCACAAATATTTTCTAAGGGTTCTTTTTCTTGGTCTCCTTCTGTAAGTACTCGTGAATTAATGAAAGCCGTGTATCTGCACTTAATGCAATGTGTGCAATTTTGAGACTTTAGTAATTGGCCACTAATAAGGACTTTTGTTTTTGTTTTTATTAAAATTCTGTCTCTCTTTCTTTGTATATCAGTTGGCTTTACTGTGAGTAACCACATTCTGCTCTTTCACAAGGAGCATATCGCTACACAAAGTAGTTTGGTTCAGTGCCAGAAATTACTGTGGCAATGTGACCAAAAGCAATTTTGGCTTTTGCCAATGTTTGTTATAATGGTGAGGGCCTGGCAGTTCCCACACCAATAAGATTTTACAAAAAAGAATATCTGAAAGAGACAATTAGTTATAGATCACTTACCTTAGAATTACCCCCAGGCATCAGACTGGATCCAGATAATTTTCGTCAGCAGTTACCTCTGTGCGACGAAAGGTGGCGTCAGTCGCCTCCACGTTCGTCGTTGTTTTGTGGTCGCCAGGATGACGTCGCGGTAGCTACTTAGACGCCGCCCTTGCATGCTGACGTCAGTTCTTTCTTTTTCCCGTGCCAGCCAGCGCAGATCCGGAGAGGGTTGTACCTCCAGTCACTTTTTGACTGACTTTTTCAATGACTTTTTTGACACCGTTTTTTTGAGTCTTCGACTCCTTGTGCACGTAAGGAATGCCCGGTTCCAAGGCTTGCGGCTCCTGTAGCCGGCTGATGTCAGTGACGGATCCGCACCGCATGTGCCTGTTTTGCCTGCAGCGCGACTACAATCCCAAGTCGTGCTCCGACTGCCGGACCATGAATCCGAGGTCTTTGCGGGAGCAGTCCCTAAAGGTTCTCGAGGCCCGGCAGTCAGCTCCGTTCCCTTAGAGGTCCTATTCGCATGGGAGGTCAAGAGACCAGTCGCAGAGCCTCCACCCCCAGTCTTGTTCAAAGGCTTTGCACTCCTCAGGTAAGTCGAAGCACAAGAAGAAATCGAAGAAGCATCGACTCTCTTCAACCTCTCCCCGTTGGTCGGCCAATGGGACTAGGGAAGCTCTTTCTTCCAAACCTACTTTTCTGGCTGTTCACCCGGTCAAGGTTGTCCTTCAAACTCGTCCTTCCTTCCTTCCTAAAGTAGTTACTTCTTTTCACATTGGACAGACCATCACTTTGCCCACCTGCTTTCTTCCTCCGCATCCTTCTAAATAGGAAGAGAGGCTTCACTGTCTGGATCCAAAGTGTGTGCTTTCATTTTATTTGACTTGCACAAAGCAATTCCGGGTGGATGACCAGCTCTTTGTTGGCTACGTGGGCGCTAAAAAAGGTTGGACAGTGCACAAATGGACCATTTCTAGGTGAGTCATTTTGTGCATTAAAGCTTGCTACTCTTTGGAAAAGAAGGAACCTCTAGTGGGACTGCGCACCCATTCCAACTACCACTGTTTTGGGACGGGGAGTCCCTCTCAATTACATCTTTCAGGTAGCTGCGTGGGTATCTCTGCACACGTTGACGAAACACTACTGCCTGGACAGCCAAGTTCGGAGAGACGGCTTCTTTGGCTGTTCTGTTCTTCTGGATTTTCCGATGTGAACTTAGTTAGCAGACCCACCTCTGGGGTTTGTATTGCTGGGGTATCTTTTCTAAGGTAAGGAATCTATAACTAATTGTCTCTTTCAGATGAAGAAGTTACTTACCTTCTGAAACGATATGTTCGAGGCATATGAGCTGCAGATTGTATACTTTTGCATAGATCGCCATCTGGTGTTGGGCTCGGATGTTTGCACTTTGTTTTTGTCTTGGAAGAAGTCTTTATAGTCATGAGGTAGGTGTCTCCTCCCTAGGGCGATAGTGAGCATGGGCACCGACTTCATCCTTAGATTGTTTTTTTCCGCCATTGGGTTCGAAATGTGAATTGCTGTGCTCCAGGTCAATATCTGTTTCGAATCCCCCTTCAATGCGCAATCCCTCTCCACTTGACGGTATTGTCTCGATCGCATTTCCCTTTTCAAAGCACATAGTAAAACAAACCCCTCGATCTTCAACGCGGGCCATTGGGCCTCTCCGCGCTGACCATACCTGCAGTCAATGGAAAGGACTCTGTGAGGACGAGCTACCCCTCTTAACTGATATTCCGTCCTCAGAGCTGCAACTGGACCCTCCTTACCTGTCTCCCTGTCCCCTTCTCTACTTCCAGGCTCCTACCTCCGGCAGCGACGGGATCTATCCCTTTAAAACTTCACCTTCCACACACTCCGTTCATGTGACCGCAACCTGGATAAAGCAAGAAGAGGCGGTACAGAGAGCGGCAGCCCAAGGACAAAGGAAACAGAAGAGGAAGACGAGAGATGCTCTGAGACCTTCTTTGTACCCCCGTCTGCAACGTTCCTACCGAGGATATAAGCATAGCCACATTAAGACCGGACGTAGAGGCCACCCATACCCGCCAAGAGCCTGGGAGGGAGCGGACCTGATCCGGTACCGTGAAGAAGCCAGCCACGTCTCAGGAGAGACGTGGCTCGCCAAGGTACGGGACTGCATAGGCAGTGCATGTGGAAGGGTCGTCGAGAGTAGAAAATCCGGCCTGGGTGGAGGGAGTTAATCGCCAAAAGGGGAGGTTGTGCTTATAGAAATAGACATCGCACACACTCAATGGTGTTGGTCCTGAGTGTTTGTTCCCTGCACTCCCTGATCCCTGTCATTTTTATGTACTGACAGGACAGTCTCCTCATGGGGTATTTTCCGTTTTCCTCTTCTTTTGTGTTTTGAATTATGGCAAATTTTGGGAGCTACGTCGAAGTACAACGGTTCCTGACGCCCGGAAGTGCCATTCCTGTTTCCTTCTCGAAGAAAGGAGAAAGAGACTGAAAGGCGAGCACTACACCAAGACCCCAGAGAACCTACCTTCATGTTACTTGTTACAGGTGACCTGACCTCTGGTCGCTCCCCACGCCGCACGGCTCCTCCTGTGCGCCTGTGACTCTCCCCTCTGCTGCCATTGCCGGGAGTTCGTTGCTGGTGTGCCCCTGCTGACTGTCTTTGCGTTCTCCTGCTAAGTTGTTTTACGCCTTGGCATTTGATTTTCTGTATTTTATAATCTGTTTGTTCGAGGCATGTGGGCTGCTGAATTTATATCTATGCATAGATCGCCGCCTAGTGTTGGGTCCGGATGATTGCATATTGTTGTCCTGGAAGAGTCTTCGAAGTATCACGAGATAGGTGGCTCCTCCCTGGAATACAGTGCGCATGGGCATCCCCTCCATGCTCAGATTGTTTTTTTCCGCAATTGGGTTCGGATATACTTCTTAACTCACGTTCGGAATTTGTAATAGTTACTCTTTTTCGAGGCCAAAGGCCTTAGGGGCGTCGGTATTGTCTTTCGTTCGGTGCCTTTTAGCTTTACTGTTCTTTGAACTCGACTTCGGAAGACTTTTAGTCTTCGCCAAAGGCCCGTTCAAGCGCTGCCCCGTCTGTAACTCTAAATATCCCCACATCGACGTGCACCCGGTGTGCAACAAATGCCTCTCACCGGATCACGACGAGGCCAGCTGCATGGCCTGTTCGAAGTTCAGGTCGAAGAAAACTCTTCGTCTTCGACGCGCTGCACGACAGTCGGCGCGTGAATCGGCACCAGACCCGGAAAACATCTTCGGTGGTAACGACAGCGAAAATGTGCAAGACGACGAACCGGAACATTCGGACCCCGCGTCGGATCAAGACTCCACCTATAACGAGGACGAGGAACACCTCTACGTCCATGATGAAGACATCGTCGAGGTAGGAGACGACGCACAACCTCTTGGAGCCGTCGACGACGACTCAAGCGAGGAGCTAGGCCCAACCGCAGTAGCGGGGCCTCATACAGACTCTTACATGGCTCAGGTCGAGGCATCGCCGGAAGGCCTTAGCCAAGATCTTCAGCACCGTTCTCTAGTCCCGCTTCCAGGTCCGACTACGGACATTTCCAATGAGCCATCGGTCGATCGACCACTCTTGGTGGAGAAATCGAAACCGAAAGCAAAAGAGCCAAAATCGAAACCAAAACTGTTGGAAACAGCCCTCGGCTCGAAGACCTCCGAGCCGTCCAAGTCCAAAGGGGTGCTCAACCCCTCCGAGTCGACAGGGGGCGTCGACCCGAAGATCGGACCAACAATGACGGTGTCTGCTGTTAAACACGTCACGCTCACGTCAGCGTCGACGCACAGCTCCAAAGATGGCGACTCTTCTAAAGGACTCAAGGCCCAGAAGGCCGTTGATCCCAAAGTCCAGAAGCCGCAACTGGTCAAGGCCTTCGAGCCAAAAAGCACCATCGGCTCGAAAGAAAAATCCTCCGCCACCAGCACCGGCATTCCTGCTCCGCAGCAACGCGTCGAGTCGACGAAAATTCACAAACACGCGGACCAGTCGGAGTCGGTCGGTTCGAAGTCTTAGAAGCAGGTCGCTCCGTCACCGATGCCTTTGGCGCCTATCAAATACGGACTCCCCCCGACGGCTAGACCTAAGGCTGTGCAACTCCAAAAAGCTACCGACTCATCCAAGTCCACGTCAGTAGCTGCACCCAATCGGCCTCGGACCGAAGACGTTAAGTTCCAGCCACCAAGCTACGATGAACAGTCAAAATTTTTCATCGACTCCGATTCAGGCAGGCTCACCGTTTACAAACGGAAAATCAGACCTGAAACACCTATGGAGCCTTACAAGATACCACTTAAAAAGAAGCGAGACTCCACTACCTCTCCAATTCTTTTTGAGCCTATACACACATGGGCAAGACTATGCATACTCACCCACACCAGTCACTGAGGATGTGGATGAAGGAGACAATGAAGAGCAATTTAACTACCCCATAGACACAGATCAAGATGAGTCACAGCCATGGACTTACACTGTTGACCCTGATGAACCTCACGCCACCCCTGACACTCAGTCATATGCGGTCAAAACTTCCCCTGCTGAAGACACTGCTGCGTTCAACGAGCTCATTGAAAGAGCGGCACATACCCATGACGTGGATATGCACGCTGACCCTGTGGAAGAGGACTTCCTTTTTGATACATTCTCCACATCAGAAAGATCTGTAAAAACTCTACCTATGCTCAAGGGTGTGCTCAAACATGCAAGTGACATTTTTAAAGAGCCCACTAAATCAAGGGTGGTAAACCCAAGAATTGAACGGAAGTACCGGCCTGCGCCCGTGGACCCTACCTACATCAAGGGCCAACTCCCACTGGACTCCTTGGTAGTGGCTAATGCTCGCAAGAGAGCGAACTCGCAGACAACGGGTGATGCTCCTCCTCCGGACAAAGAATCCAAGATATTCGAAGCCTCTGGGAAACGTGTGGCTGCTCAAGCTGCTAATATTTGGAGGATCTACAATACCCAAGCCCTGTTAGCAAGATATGACAGGGCACACTATGACACTTTAGAGCAGCTCCTTCAACACCTGCCAGATACTTATAAGGAGGGAGCAGAAATGCTTATACAGGAGGGAAAGTTAATCTCCAACGCCTCCATTAAGTGCGCGTTGAATGCAGCCGACACCGCAGCTAGGGCCATTAACACTAGCGTTATGCTAAGGAGGCATGCCTGGCTCCGCATCTCTGGATTTAAATCCGAAATCCAAACTGACCGGCTCAATCAGCCAGTAAACCCTGACTTCCTCTTTGGGCCAGACATAGACACCACTCTTGAGAAAATTAAAAAGGACACTGAAACTGCGAAATCCATGGGGGCTCTGCACTCTCAGCAGTTCAGGGGCGGTTCCTTTCGTCGCTCCGGTAACAGGGGAGCCTCGAGAGGACAAGCGTCACAACAAGCCCAGTACAACAAGGGAAGTTCGCTGACCACCTATAGGAAGAACAATAGGGGTGGATACCATGGAAACAGCACCAAAGGCAGGGGACGTGACAATAATAATACCAGATCCTCCGCCCCTAACAAGCAGTGACGTCTTGTCACTGCCCCCCGCCCATATAACACCGGTCGGGGGGAGACTCCAGCAGTTCCTACCAGTCTGGGAAAGCATAACCACGGACAGGTGGGTGAGACAACTTGTACAACACGGCTATTGTCTAGAGCGAACTTCCACTCCACCCAACATACCCCCAACGCACCGTCCTATGTCCGCAGAGCACATGCACTTATTGCAGCAAGAAGTCATCTCCATGCTGCAAAAAGGGGCCATAGAACTCGTGCCTGTAGAACAACAAGGAACAGGGGTTCACTCTCTCTCTCTCTTTTTTTTTCTCTGTACTTCTTAATCCCAAAAAAGGACGGATCCCTCCGGCCCATCCTAGACCTCAGGCCCCTAAACCTCTATATCCTATCAGAACACTTTCACATGATCACGTTACAGCAAGTTCTGCCGTTGCTCAAGCAAGGAGACTTCCTGGCAACCCTAGATCTGAAAGATGCATATTTTCAAATTCCTATTCACTCCAGTCACAGGAAATATCTCAGGTTCACCATCAACAACCAGTATTACCAGTTCAAGGTCCTGCCTTTCGGGGTCACTACAGCCCCCAGAGTGTTTACAAAGTGTTTAGCGACAGTGGCCGCGCATCTTCGGAGACAACACATCATGTCTATCCGTATCTAGACGACTGGCTAGTACAAGCAAAGTCAGCCCAGCAGTGTGCCGACCACATGTCCCGCACAATCCACCTCCTACACAGTCTAGGATTTTCGCTCAATTACCAAAAGTCACATCTGCAGCCCGCACACGTACAGCAGTACCTAGGCGCAAAAATAGACACGCTCGCTGCCACAGCGCGCCCCAACTTGGCGAGAGTCAACAGCATGCAGGCGCTGATTCAAAGATCCAGGCCACAACACTCGCTCCCTGCGCAAGTGTTCATGCAGCTAATAGGCATGATGGCCTCTTGCATCTTTATAGTCTCTCACGCGAGGCTACACATGCGTCCGCTCCAGGAATGCTTAGCGCGACAGTGGAACCAGGCTCAAGGATGACTAAAAGACTTAGTGTTGGTGACCGGTCGTGCATACAACTCTCTGCATTGGTGGAACACACAAAACCTTTGCAGGGGATGACCGTTCCCAGAGCCTGTACCACAAGTAGTACTTGTGAGAAGTTAGCCTGATATATGATGCTCACTAGTTCTAGTGATCACCTTGTATCAGTCCAAACAACCCTTATGGTGATTGGTTGTAAGTCAACCTTATAGACCAGCTATCCTAATGGTAGCATGGACAAAGCAGTCTTAGGCTAAACTCTTTTGGCATGTGAAGCCAGCTGTTTTACCACAATATAACCCCTTGAATACCAGATGAAAGGACACCACACAGGTTGTTATGAAAATAAACAGTATATTTATTAATAACAATCACCTCTGAACTCTTTATGAGATCAGAGGGCTAAGCACATGACAATCTCTTAGGAAAAATACGATAAGTTGCACAAAATTACAATGGTGCCCTAGGGGCACGACAAACCGTATACTAAGTAAGTGGAATGTGAAAGTCGATAAAAGGAATGGAGCTGTCCAGAGGCTGTAGGATCGATGGGACCACGCTACACTAACTCTAGGTAAGTAATAGGAGGCCCACGGAACGCGTGTGCAGAGTGTGAACTCACGCACGAGATGAGTAACAACGTCTATGGACAGTACAGTTCAAGTAAAAGGTGAGTACGGACAATCCTGACTAGTTATGACAAAAACGACTGTGGAACTAGACACTAGGACAGTTAGACTACCCTTGAGCACCGAAATGCTCTTGTTACCTCACCCACGGGCTGCGGGTGCATAGGTGCCAAAGTGTCGGGTTCTCGCGTTGAAGTCAATGGAGCCTGACAGAAAAGATGCTGCAGGCGCCCAGGAGGGAGATGTCCGGTGCGATCCAAGGGTGGATTGGGGAAGAAGAGGACCTGAAAGCAGAGGGGACAGAGTTCAAAGTCACTAGCCAGTGACCGGTGTGGAATCAGGAAGGAACCAGTGCACAGTGTGGATACCAGATATTATGGCGATACTCACACATCTTAGTTTGCCCGGATGGGGAAGCTGCGTGAACACATACACTTTCCTCTTTGCCTTGCTGCTTCTGGTGGCGTTTTGGGCGCTCATACACTCGGCCTTGTCCGGGCGGGGCCTTCACGCCTTTCTCCACATCTTTCTCTATGCCTCCTGACACTTTTAAAGTTGTGACCCTGAACGTCAGGGGTTTGAATAATCCTGTCAAGCGCCGGGCAGTGCTTTCTCTCCTGGAGAATACTCGTGCGGACATATGTCTCCTTCAGGAGACGCATCTACTGCCACAGGACACACATAGACTGCGTTCCCATAAGTTCCCGTCACAATTCTTCTCTTCTTGCACCACCAAGACAGCGGGGGTGGCGATACTGGTGGCCAGACACTTTAAAGGGGAGGTCCTCCACAAGTTCACCGAACAGAAAGGCAGATTGCTGGCATACCGGTTCCGGATTGGGGGTCTTATTTTTACGATCGGGTCCCTGTATAGCCCTGAGCGGCAGGACCGTTTCCTACATTCGGCGGTTGAGGATGTTACTGCCTCGCAAGATCGACATATTATTCTCGGGGGAGATTTTAACATGGTTTTCGATTCTGCTGCGGACAGGTCGGCGCAGCGCTTCCCGCAGGTCGGGGAGTTCTCCGCCAGCTGTAAGGCGCGACTGGCGGAGGTAGACCTCATTGATCTTTGGCGACACATGCATCCCACGGACAGAGATTACTCGTTTTATTCCCACGCACACATGACGTATGCGAGGCTAGACCACCTTTTGGTCACGTCTCCGGTACGAGCGCTGGTCTCAGGGTCGGATATGGGAGTGTTGTCTCTATCGGATCACGCCCCGGTCGATGCTACGTTGTGCCTGCCCCCGGCAGCTCATCCTCCCAGGACATGGCGCCTCCGCGACACTCTGCTGCACAGGAAGGTGGTGGTGGACCGCATTGAGGGCGCGATCCGAGAATATCTGGCCCACAATGATAACTCTGACACCACCCGGGCCACACAGTGGGCGGCCATGAAAGCGGTCCTCCGGGGGGAATTCCTGGCGATCTCCTCTACCGAAAATAAAGAGCGACAGGCCAAAAGAGAGGAGCTCACTGACAAGGTCCGCGAGCTTGAACAGATACATCGCAGGACAGGGGCCCCCAGAATTTGGCGACAGCTCAAGGAAGCGAGGAAGCTTCTGGCGGCCCTCGACTTGGACCGAGCGGAGTACGCTGCACTCCGACTGCGCCATACCTTTTACACTGGGGGGGACCGTTGTGGCAAATTGCTAGCCAACAGGCTTCGAGTAACGCGCCAGAGTCAGCTGGTGAGGGTGATTGTTGACCCTACGGGCACGGTGGAGACGGAAGACGCTCACATTGCAGCCGTCTTTCGCGGATTTTACGCGGATCTCTACACTAGTGAGCCCCCGGATGAGACGGCCATGGCCTCTTATTTGGACTCGGTCACCTTGCCCTCCCTGGATCCCTGCAGGCGGAGCACTTAAATCGGGATGTCAGGATAGAGGAGGTGATTTCTGCCATCGCCAGGCTTAAACATGGCAAAGCGCCAGGCCCGGATGGCTACACCACGCTCTTTTACAAAACGTTTTGCACGTCGCTGGCTCCTGTCCTTACTCGTCTTTTCAACTCGTTTGCTGAACCGGGAGCCCTTCCGCCTGATCTTCTACGGGCCTCTATTACAGTTATCCCCAAACCGGGGAAGGACCCGAGGCACTGTGGCTCTTACAGACCGATATCTCTTCTGAACGTCGATTTGAAATTGTACACGGGGATCCTCGCCGCCCGACCAAGCCCTCTCTTACCCGATCTTATTGACCCGGATCAGGCTGGTTTTGTCCCGGGGAGGCAGACGGTTGACAACACAAAACGGATCATCCACCTGCTAGAAAAAGCCTCCCGGATTCCGGGGGAAAGAATGATGCTGGCGGTGGACGCGGAGAAGGCGTTCGACCGGGTGCACTGACCTTACCTGGAACGTGTTCTGGTGAAGGCGGGCATGGGGGATAAGTTCCACTCCATGATCCTTAACTACTACAGTTGGCCGTCTGCTGTGGTTCGCGTGAATGGGTATAACTCTAGGGATTTTAACATCGAAAGAGGCACTAGGCAGGGATGTCCGCTCTTGCCCTTACTTTTCGCCCTGTATATGGAGCCGTTCGCTCAACGGGTCCGCGACAATCCGGCGGTGACGGGGGTGCGGATGGGAGGTTTCACACACGCTATAAGCCTCTACGCTGACGATGTCATCTTATCGCTTGACGAGCCCCGTACGGCCCTGCCGGCCTGCATCGAGGAGCTGGCCTCCTTTGGCGCGGTCACGGGGTTTAAAATGAATATGGGTAAATCGGTGGCTCTGGATATCTCCCTTGAGCCGGCCACTAGGGCCCACCTACAGAACCAATTCCCCATGCTTTGGTCATCGGAGGCGGTACCCTATCTAGGGATCCAGATAGCTCCCACTTTACCGGCCATGGTTTCGGCCAACTACGCGGCCCTGGGTGCGAAGATCAGGGGGGAATTGGGTCGCTGGAACCGCGGCATCTTCTCCTGGTTGGGCAGGATAGCCGCTATTAAAATGACGATCCTTCCTCAGGTGCTTTACTTGTTCCGGGCCCTACCGCTCCAGCCGCCGGTCGGGTGGATCCCGCAACTACAGGCGGACGTCTCGCGCTTTATCTGGCAGGGAAAGAAGCCTAGGATGCGCAGAGCCCTTTCACTGTTGGCCCCTGAGGCGGGAGGTTTGGGAATACCGGGCTTCCGAAAGTATTTCCAAGCAGCGCAGTTGCGTTACTTTGTGGAATGGAGTAGGTGGGAGTCCGATAAGCACTGGCTCTTTCAGGATCAAGCTGTGGCGGGTAGACCCTTGCAGGAAATCCCGTTTCTGAGCCGGACCCACCAGACCAGAAATCTGTACGCCTCCTTTGTTACGAGAGTGCCCTTGCGGGTCTGGGATGCTTCTAGCATTAGGTACAGTCTCACCTCATTCCCGTCGCCGCTCACACCGTTGGTGGATAACCCGGACTTCACCCCAGGAATGGAAAAGGGAGCTTTCACACACTGGAGGCAGGCGGGGTGTAGAGCCCTGTGTCACATGTATGGCCCAGAGGGGGTTGTCCCCTTCCCGCAGTTTCGCCAGGAGTTTTCGGTCCCTGAGACCGAAAGGCACCGCTATATGCAGGCTCGCCACTGGGCTCTTCAGCCACAGGTGCGAGAGGCGGCCGACAGGCACTTCCTACCATATGAACAGTGGCTACTAACGCGTACGTCGGATTTGAAATTGATTTCGGACTTCTATAGGTTTCTACAACTGCCTTCAACACACCTCTACAACCCAGGGAGGGAACGCTGGGAGCGGGAGCTGGGAAGGACTTTGAGCCCTAAAGAATGGGACCACATATCCTATAGAGCGAGGCATTCAGCATACCACATGGGTCTTACTGACACACTGACTAAGGTATCCACCTACTGGTACTACACACCGGAGCGGGTTCACGAATTTGACCGTAGCAAGGATGACACATGTTGGCGAGGGTGCGGGCACCGGGGCACTCTCTTACACATTCTATGGGATTGCCCACACCTGGAAACCTATTGGAGGGAAGTACTGGATGAAATGCCCACACCTGGAAAGCTATTGGAGGGAAGTACTGGATGAAATTGATTCTCATTTTGACATTGAACTGCCACGCTTTCCCGCATACAGCCTCCTGGGGCTTCCGAATGGACTGATGTACCCCCTCAGATCCCGTAGGTGTAGGCAGATGGCCATCGCGCTAGGATCAGCAGTCCAAAATATCCTGATACATTGGCGGACTGCCACGACACCCTCTATCACGGGCTGGCTCCATAGATTGTGGCACGCGTTGGGCATGGAGAAATTGTCGCTCGCAGTGGCGGGGGACATAGAGCAATTTAATGAGCTTTGGCAACCTTTTCATTCTTTACTGCTCTCAGAATTTAGGGAACTTACCTGTCCCAGATACCTCCGCCTCATGCGGCTCACGAGCCCAGCAGCGCCAGCTCTGTGAATTGATGGGAGATTCGCTTCCCCTGTAGGAGGTGGCTTTGGTGTACTTTTTTGATAGGGTCTGTGCACTGGATGAAGGGTGGGGAGGGGGGGGTCGGGATAGGGGAGTTGGGAAGTTGGGGGTTTTGGGGGGTGTTTACAATGGAAATGTCATCACATGCTGCGACAATGCATACCGCATACTGCTGTAACAGATTAACACGCACGACCTGCACCTGATGGTTCCTGGCCGGGGATGGGGCTCTGCCCGCCCTACCACAACGCCCTATGATGATGTATGTTTGTCCTGGTATGTTGTGCTGAATAAAATACTTTAAACTTAAAAATTGGCCTTTTATACCAAAGGCCTGCAGTGCAGCCCACAAAAAGCCCCACCCCACTCGGTCAAATGCTTTCTCTGCATCTAGTAAAATCATACCGAGTGGGGTAGGCTCAGTCCGGGCAGCATTGACTGCAGAAATGGCCATGTTAATATGTGCCATAGTGTCCCGCTTGGGAATAAACCCATGTTGCTGGGGTGACAGCAGTTGTGACATTAATGGTGCCAACCGGGTTGCTAATATCTTTGCAAATATTTTAGCATCGCTGTTTATAAGCGAGATGGGTCTATAAGACCCTCTCTCGTGCGGTGGTTTGCCTTTTAAAAAAAAAAAAAAAAGATAATTTGAGTGGAAGTCCAAGACTTTGGAGCATGCTCCCCATTACCAATAGCTTGAATGACTTTGATTAGTAGCGGTATCAGTTCCTCCATACAATTTTTAAATAGTTCTAGACGGATTGAGTCCTCTCCTACAGCTTTACCAGATGCCAAGGAATTAATAGCAGTTCTGATTTCAGCCAATGTAATATCCGCCGCAAGTTGGTCTAATTGTTCATCCTCCATAGTTTTGACTCTATTTAAAGTTATGTAACTTTTTATGTTCTCTTCAGTGACTTCAATTTCCGGTGCATATAGATCTTGATAAAACAATGCAAATTGCTGTAAGATTGATTTAGCATCTTGAAATTTTGATTATTATCCCCTTTAATTTCCTTAATAGCCTTTGAGCTCGGTCTTCAGCCACTTTATAAGCTAACATTTTGCCTATCCTTTCACCGCTTTCATACTGATTTAGTTGATATTTTTTTAATTTACTAATACTTTTTTCCCTAAACAAATTTTTTAAAGCTGATTTTAGTTCAATTAATTTAAAGTTTAAAGCTTCCAGATTAGCTGCCCCTGTCAACAAAGCTTCAGATAATTGACTCTCAGTATTAAGTATTTCTGCAAGCATTTTCTCATTTTGGCATCTGCGCTCTTTATTTTGTTGCCAGATAAACTGTTGTGTAAATCCACAAATGCTTGCCTTAGATGCGTCCCACACTATCATTGGTGAGGCAGAATGCATATTTATATCTATAAATTCTTTTATATGATCTTTTAGTTGATTCGAAAAATTAAAGTCCAAAAATAAATATCTGGGAAATGAAAAAGGGCGAGGAGTTTGTCTCTCTGTTGCAACATCAAATGATAAGAGGATCGGATTATGGTCCGAGGTAACTCTTTGACATATTAGCATAGTGCTAGTTTCAAGAATAAAATCCGATACCCAGACCATGTCTATGCGTGAGCATAATTTGTGTGCGGCAGAATAGTAAGTATAGCCGGCTGTATTGGGGTATAAGCATCTCCAAGCGTCTTTAATTAAATGAATTGCTGCAAGATCTAAAATTGCAGCCCTGGTCTTCCGCATTCTCTGGAATGAGCCCTTTCTAGTTGTATCTAAATTATAATTCATAATACAATTGAAATCTCCAAGTACTTTTCACTCCCCTTCCCATGTAAGCAGCTCCATATTAATCTGATCAATAATTTTAGGTTCATCCTGATTAGAAGCGTAAACCCCACAAATTGAATATTTACAGCCTTCAAGTGTTACCTGTACAATTACCCACCTACCAGCCTTATCGGTTAATGTTCTATTAATTTCTACCTTAAACTGTTTATGTTTTAATATTGCCACCCCCCGAATTGAAGCATTAAATTCGGTACATACCAAAATATCATATCCCAGTTGTTTAAGTAATTTTCTATCTTTATATGCTATATGAGTCTCAGTAATTACTACTATCTGAGGGTTATACATTCTAAGTTCCTCGAACACAAGACTTCTTTTAATCCTACTATTTAAACCCGCCACATTCCATACTAGACATTTTAATTCATACATTTTATATAATACATATTCCTATCCTTAAAGCCCTTATACCAAATCAAATAGGCCTTGCTACACCTCAGTATTATGAAGCTGCTTGCCCCCATGATGCCTTTTTTACCCTGAAAGATCCCCCTCCTCCCCACCCCTACCTAGCAGCGCGCAGCCCCACCCCCTCCCAATCCTGTACCTACGTGCGGGTCCCCCCATTAACCCAGCTGCCGCTGTAGTGCCAGCAAAAACGGAGTCACGGCCCTGAGGATCCGGCAATTTGATATTACAATCTCAATAGGAACCACGTGTCAAATCATATAATGCCTTATATAGTATCTTATAGCCAAATACATCAAAAAGTAATCACGTTCAACTAAAAAACAGCCGAATTCAATTCGTAATTATCATATCTATTAAATTATTCAACATTATTTAGAAGAAAAAAATATAAAAAAAGCAAAACTCAATGACCATTTTTTTCCGATTTCCATTTAACCATTACTTGCTCAACCTCACTTTCTTCCAGGAAATAGTATGAACGACCATTCTTTAGAACTTTCAGCTTGGCTGGTTCTTGCAAAAAAGCTTGGCCCCCCAACTCCTTTATTGGATCAATGTATTGTTTCAATTTCCAGCGCCGTTCCTTAGAAAGTTTACTTAAATCTGATCTTACAAAGAAAGTAGTGGAATCAATAGTAACTGGAGTATTTGGTCTCGCTTTCAATGAGATTGCCTGGCGAAGTAAAAAGTTACCAATACAGATCAAGATTGGGCGGGGGTATTTGCTTCCCTTGTTTCTTTGGAACAGTGGAAGCCGATGGGCTCTTTGTATCTGTGAGTCCCAATCCAAGTCTGATAATTCAGGAAATGCTTTCTGAAGTAAACGAACAATGTATGCTCTAGCATCGGCTCCTTCAGCCCCTTCCACAATACCAAATATGCGAAGATTCTGTCTGCGTTGTCGATTTTCTAAATCTTAAAGTTTAGCTTGCATTTGACAGATCTGGGCCTCATGCTTATTCACCGCTATTTCAGAGCAAAATGATTTTTCCTCTGTTAAAACCACTCTTTGTTGAAGCTCTTCCACATCCTGGGAGATAGCACCAAGTTTACAGGACATCTCCTGCAACGAAGACTAAGTCTTGCTGCTATCTTCCCTCATCTGCTGATAATGAGATTGGGCTTCATGTTTTTGCTCATTTAACAGCTGCAAAATCATCTGAAATGACAAAGACACCTCCCCCTGGAGATTCCAATCAGTAGGTATAGGTGTATTATTCTGAGAGGTATTCACAAGAGGTAAATCGCTAGAGTTATCTGATCCAACTAAGCCGGGTTCATTTGTTATTCCTGCACTTGGGGCTGTCACAGGCAATACAGGTGCTGAAATTGTTACTGCCTGTGGGGCAGGGAGGAAAGAGTATGAAGTTTCCGTTGAATCGACGGCCGTCTCCGACTCATCCAACCCACTCACTAATACCACAGTAGGAGTAGTATGCTCACTTTGAGATAAATTAAGTATTTCTAACACCCCCTTTGCAGGACCCCCAGTGGCTGTTAAATTCGTCACATCATTGAGGCAATTTATCTCCCCTGGTTCAACACCTGCCTCGGTAGGGCTGTTTCCTGAGAGTCTTAAAGCCATAGATTTAACACCGCCTTTAGCTTGTACCCATTTCCTTATAGGACTGTTTTCCGCTATCGCTTTTATAGTAGTGGGATTAGGTTTATTTATAATTTTCTTAACCTTATTCTTAATCTTGCCTCTTCCTTTTTTTATACTGTTAGCTTTGTCTTTAGCTGAGCACAGAGGTGTACTGTTGCCTGGGTCAGGAAAGTCACAATATTCCTCGTCAGTTTCTGCTGCTTCCGCATGTTCCACATATTCTGCCCCCCGAGTCTCCTTTGCCCCCTCTACTTCAATAGTTATCTCCTCTTCTACTATCGTCTTTGTTGTTAATACCAATGTTGATATAGGTAGTATGGGATTAACACTGGTATCGGCCACTAGTTGTAACTCTTGTCGTAACTGAGTATCAATAATAGAGGCACAATCTTTTAACGATGTTTTATTCATATTCGAACTCGTAGCATCATTAGAGGTGCCAGTATCAGTTTCAAAGGCAATAGTTACATCCTGATTCTCCCCACTAGCTACAATGTTACCCTCTGTTCCAGAGGGGTTGATAATATCCGAGGGTGTCAAAGAATCAGCAACAGTTCGTTTCAGCATAATGTTACCAGATGCAAGATTAGTTTTAGCAGTGAGGGGGAGACTGAGAAGTGGCTTACTAGCGTTTAGACATGGCCCCAGTTTCTCTTGCCTACCGAGTTTACAGGACATCTCCTGCAATGAAGACTGAGTCTTGCTGCTATCTTCCCTCATCTGCTGATAATGAGATTGGGCTTCATGTGTTTGCTCATTTAACAGCTTCAAAATCATCTGAAATGACAAAGACACCTCTCCCTGGAGATTCCAATCAGTAGGTATAGGTGTATTATTCTGAGAGGTATTCACAAGAGGTAAATCGCTAGAGTTATCTGATCCAACTAAGCCAGGTTCATTTGTTATTCCTGCACTTGGGGTTGTCACAGGCAATACAGGTGCTGAAATTGTTACTGCCTGTGGGGCAGGGAGGAAAGAGTATGAAGTTTCCGTTGAATCGACGGCCGTCTCCGACTCATCCAACCTACTCACTAATACCACAGTAGGAGTAGTATGCTCACTTTGAGATTATTTCTAACACCCCCTTTGCAGGACCCCCAGTGGCTGTTAAATTCGTCACATCATTGAGGCAATTTATCTCCCCTGGTTCAACGCCTGCCTCGGTAGGGCTGTTTCCTGAGAGTCTTAAAGCCATTGATTTAACACCGCCTTTAGCTTGTACCCATTTCCTTATAGGACTGTTTTCCGCTATCGCTTTTATAGTAGTGGGATTAGGTTTATTTATAATTTTCTTAACCTTATTCTTAATCTTGCCTCTTCCTTTTTTTTATACTGTTAGCTTTGTCTTTAGCTGAGCACAGAGGTGTACTGTTGCCTGGGTCAGGAAAGTCACAATATTCCTAGTCAGTTTCTGCTGCGTCCGCATGTTCCACATATTCTGCTCCCTGAGTCTCCTTTGCCCCCTCTACTTCAATAGTGATCTCCTCTTCTACCACCGTCTTTGTTGTTAATACCAATGTTGATATAGGTAGTATGGGATTAACACTGGTATCTGCCACTAGTTGTAACTCTTGTCGTAACTGAGTATCAACAATAGAGGCACAGTCTTTTAACGATGTATTATTCATATTCGTACTCGTAGCATCATTAGAGGTGCCAGTATCAGTTTCAAAGGCAATAGTTACATCCTGATTCTCCCCACTAGCTACAATGTTACCCTCTGTTCCAGAGGGGTTGATAATATCCGAGGGTGTCAAAGAATCAGCAACAGTTCGTTTCAGCATAATGTTACCAGATGCAAGATTAGTTTTAGCAGCGAGGGGGAGACGGAAGTGGCTTACTAGCGTTTGTACATGGCCCCAGTTTCTCTTGCCTACCCGTAATTTTCTTTCCTGCATCCGAGATCTGCACCTCAGTAGAAATTTCCGAAGCTGCTGCTGCAGTTACTGCAGATACTGCGGTAGCATCCATGCCACTGTTTGCCAATGTCTGCTTCGTCACCGTTGTCCGCGTACTCCTTCCTTGCGGTTTTGGCGCCATTACCCCAAGCTCCGATACCGCTGATGAACCAGAGCTCCAGTGAACCGGCAGACCAAACCAGCCGAGTGCCCTCCAGCCCTTCGAAGCTGCAGGGATGAAGCGCGGTAGCCGTATGGAGCGGGGCAGTTCCCTCACCCGGCTCTCAATCAGCCGAAGTCGCAGCATCCGCCTCCGGCTCCGTTCAGCCTTTCTCCAGCGTCGCAAACAGGTAGGCTGTTCCCGCCCAGACTTTCAACCTTCAAAAGTTCGTAGTTTTCTCTGGCAGTTCTCGATCAGCTGCCACAGACAACTTTGTTGAGCAAGAAAAGATATACTTTTTGATTTCAAGTTGATCTTGACTATAAGTCGGTTAAAAAAAGCAAACCACCATAACTAAAGCCCGGACCCTCAGCGAGCGCTCTCCGTGCTGGCGGTGTCAATCCGCCATCTTGGACCCCCGTGCTGGCGGTGTCAATCCGCCATCTTGGACCTGTCAATCCGCCAATATGGTATGGCAATATCCTGGAACAGCTATAAGGAAATGGTTCCGAAAGCTGCAGACGGGCTCAGCTCATGCTAGAGCACCATCTCACATAAAACCAAGCACTCTGCCTCCAGGATTGTTAAGGCCTGCCACAGGAGTGCCTGATAGGCATATATGTGTCCAGATATAGGTATACTATATCTAAGCAAGGGGTGATTACACCACCTTGCCCCAGCTGAGTGATCAGCCAGTTGTGTCAGTTTGGATGGCCAGCCAGGGGTGGCAAAAGATATGCTGCAGCCCCTGGTAGGCCTTGGATGCACCTATAGTACACTGTACAGGGGCTGATAAGGTGTCCCAATACCAAATTGGTGATGTACCTAAAGTCCACGTCTGTGAATTTAGAGAGAACAGCAGGCTGTGGGTCTGATTAGCAGGCCCACAGCCACATTAAGTCGAAAACCAGTGAAGCAAAAAGCAAAAATTGGGGTGACAATAGGAAAGCAGACCCTACTCTCCTACAGTTTCCCCTTGAATAGGACCTTAGAAATTCACACTAGTGGTCAGCTTTCACCATGCCTTCACGCTCCTACATGGAATGGCACAAAAATAAACTGACTTGAATGTACCGAGGTGGCGACTGTATAGGTACATTGTATGTCACTTTTAGTCTAGACGATGCCAACACGCAGATGGATGAGTCCACTTACCGGCACACAGGGTTACATCTAGAAAATGTCTGACACCTAGGGATAATTCTAAGATAGGAATATGTAGCTAGATTGTCTGTACCAGATAAGGCATAACTGAAGGTAAATAACTTGTTCTTTAAAGTGTGTTGATGATGATTACATTAATTTTGTCTTTTTGTTCCCCAAAAAATCTTAGTATTGCTTTTCTCAGTAGTTCTGCACTTAATGCATTTCAAAGGAATGCACTATAATTTCGAAATTATGCCTTTAGAATTATTAAACACAAACTGATACTATTTCTGAGTAATACATTTGAATTAACAAGGATTCTATTTCTTTATCATGAAATAAATGATTTTCAAAGCTTGATCCAATCAATAGCTACTTATCTGTAAAACTCTTGGCTTATGCTTAAGGGGTGCAACAGTAGCCAGTGCATTTTTTAAAGGTTTGTGGCTTTTAATGTTGAGTTAGCATAATGATGCTATGTTTCCTTTTTTGATAAACAAAAGAAGACTGCCAGCAGTGGCCTACTGTCTGACGTTTGTGCTAGAGTGGCACCTTATAGGTTTGTTAATAAAACCCTCACACACCAACCTGGTTGGTGTCATGCTTCATCATCGGGTTCCAGCCAGGCAGCCGAATGCTACCTAGCTGTGCTGCGACCCCTGGTTTACAGTGGAGCGGGTTGTTTTTTGAGGTGGTGTGATGTGTAATTATGTGTGTGAGTTTACTATTAAAAATACCTCCAGTGTACTACCATTTATTTTTATTCTTGGAGTCCTGGGGTATGATTAAAATTACAATAGAGAGTGGACAATATATTCCAGTTACTACGTGTAGCTGCGAATAGTGTCAGTTGGTCGACATGTTTCAGCCCTATGAAAAAATGGACGGGCTTTCTTCAAGACCTCTCCAAAAAGTGAATATAAGTGCAGAAATTAGTGAGTGGTAAAAAATTACCACGTGTATGGCATATTCACACTCTCGCTAAGGAGTGTATATCATGCTTAGAGGACTGCCCGTTTAGTGTCCTCTAAAAATGTGTAATACCTGTAAGGCAAAATACAGATTTAAAACAATTACATTAATTGTAATACCATAGGGTATCTATTATCACTAGTGCTGGCTATTGATATCCAGTGACCAAACACATTCATGCTGTGGATATCGACTGTACTGGTGGTAAATGGTAGGTGCAGCGTAATTATCACTGTGTCAGACTACGTGGTGTCTATTTGAGACATAACTTGCTGTGCACACTGACAGACAAACATACACATGCTTACTTGTATAAAGATCAAAGATTCATGCTTGTGTCTAGTGGTATCCATTTTCAGCGTGCAATACAATGTGTGCCTATACCTATATATACATACAGGCACTCGTGCTGGTCCTTTGTATTATGGCCAGGAAAGTATGTGGTTAAAAATGTCCACATGAAAGCATGCGCAAACTGTCATACTGCATGCATCTGTAAAAAGAAAATGATCACACACGTAATTACATATGTCCAGTGATAGATTTAAAAATAAAAATGAATATGCATGTAATCAGAATTTAAAGTAGCCCAACAAAAATTGTAAGGTTACTACAGTCCTGGAGATTTTATCTTTGATTCAGAGAGTTCCAAGGTATATTGTCGTTTATTGTATGTTTCCTTTGACAGAACAGTAATTATTGCCATTATTATGTTGTTTAGTTGTTCAATGTTGAAATTATTTTCTTTCACATGAATGTTTTGCTCTAGAAAATGAATGGGACGCCATTTGCACACAATGATGCTGGCTTTGCCCTTGCTTATGCAGTCATAATGTTGAACACAGACCAGCACAACCACAATGTCCGAAAGCAGAATGTGCCAATGTCCTTGGAGGTAAGACAAACTTGTTTTCAGAACAGAATGTATTTCCATCCTCGATGTTTCATGCCAAAGTTGTCTTTGTTCTCATTTTTCACATAGCTACCATAAACAGAACTTTGTAGGGAAAGTCTATTACTTATTTTGTTAAATAAACATTTTTTTTTACATTTTCATCATATAGCAGAGTGATACTCTGTGCAAGATGCTCCAAACAGACATTAAGACTGCAAGTAAATTTCTAACACCCACAAATGGAGTTGGGGCCAGATGTACGACCCATTTCTGCATGTGCAAACTGGTTTGTGACCCGTTTGAGACAGCAGAAAGCTACAGGACCATGTACAAAGCCTATTTAGTGAGTCACAATTTATTAGGTTTTGGGACTCACTATTAGAAAGGGGCGTTCCCTTTCTAATAGCGACTTCAAAGCCATGTATGAATGAAAAAACGTGCAAATTACTACCCTCTTCAAGAGGGTGGTAATGCATTCGCAAAAGGGAAGGGGTCATCAGGGGACCCCCTCCCCTTTGCAAATGCAGGTGAAAATATTTTTTAGGGGTAAGCAGTGGTCCCACGGACTACCTCCCCTTATAAAATGAAACAAAAATGTTTCATTTTTCTTTTTGAAATGTATCCCTTTTTCCTCAAGATTAACGGGCTGCATTTAAAAAAAACAGAAGCTGTTTTCTGTAAAAGAAATCCCTGGCATGGAGGTCTGCTGAACCCAGCAGGCCACCATCCCTGGGAGAACCAGCCATTCCCAATGGGTTCGCTTATTGCGAGTGGCTCATTAATATGCATGAGCCTCGCATTTTGCGACCCCATTGGGAATCACAATTGGTCTCTGTCAATTGAGCACAAATTGCGAGTCGGATTTTGAATGGTCGTGCATCTGCCCCTTAATTCTATGTACATTTCAGGATACTAGGAATGAAGAGGAGTCTGACAAGGAACAATTTTAATCTACGTCTTGTGTTCAGAGTGACTTAAGTACAGGTGGCCATTTGGTTAGACACCTCTCTCAAGTGGACTTCCCTTCTTTGAAGGTCATACTTTTGATCAAATTTAAAATGTTTTCTCCCGTACTGATGAATGCTGCTTATGCTATGGACACAACCTCACATTTATTTTAAAAACTACTCTCCTCCCCTGTGCCATCTAACATCTAACATCAAACATAGTGCTAAGAACATAGTATGAATTTTGGTTATCCTGTGTTACTGTCTTATATCTGTAACCATAGCCGAGTGTGGTTTAGGCATCTGGCCCCCTATCAAACCAATCTGAAAGAAACAGTTAGTTATAGATTCCTTACCTTAGAATTACCCCCAGGCATCCGACTGGATCAGGAAAGTTTTTGAACAGCAGTACCCCTGCGTGTCAAAGGTGGCATCGGTTGACTCCACGTTCGTCGTTGGCGTTGTGGCCGCAGTGATGAGGGCGCGGTAGCTACATAGACACCATCCTTGCATGCTGATGTCAGTTCCTTATTTTTCCGTGCCAGCCAGCGAGAGTGGTACCTCCAGTCACTTTTTGACGGACTAATGTTGGTGACGGATCCGCACCACGTGTGTGTTTGGTCTTGAGCGTGTCTAAGACCCCAAGACGTGCTCCGACTGCCGGACCATGAATCCGAAGTCTTTGCTGTAGCGGTCCCGAAAGCTTCTCGAGGCCAAGCAGTCGGCTCCGCGCCCTTCCAGATCAAGGTCATGTAGCAGGTCGAAGGACTGGTCACCGAGCCATCATCACTCTTCATCCATTTCTTCGCACTCGGGTCAGGTAAGTTGAAGCACAAGAAGAAGTCAAAGAAGCATCGTCGCTCATAGACTACTCCCCATTTGTTGGCCGACGCGCAGAGGGATGCGGGTGATGTCCCTTCCGCAGGTCCGCGTGCGGAGCCCGAAGGGTCGACTCCGGGCTTCCCTCCTTTCCCGGGACCTGGAGCGACCCCTGCCCAGCTTTGCCAATTTTATCAAGCGATGCATGCCATCTTTGGGCAGCCCAACTACGCCAGCGAGCCTTCAGTCCCCGCTGACTTGGCTGGGGACCCTGGGCCTTTGACGCCGGTGGCTCCGGTCCCAGCACCGCAGGGTCCCCTTGGATCCAGGCCTGGATCCGTACCTGCGCCTGTCGACCTTGTTAGACCTCCCCCGGCGCTGACAGCCCCGGCACCATGTCCGCAGGCGGCACCGGTTGTTTTCCCAGCCGGCATCGACCCTGGTCTCCTTCCTGACTTGGACACGGAGCCAAACTGGCGTCGACTGACTCCAGATCCGGCGCCTACTGGTACTTTTGTGCCCTTGTTCTACCCTGGCTCTTTTAGACCAGATTGGCAGCCAAAGGACGGTGAGGAGGACTGGGAGGGGTGTAGAGACCCTCTAACTGACCAGTTGGGCTATGAACCAGACTGGAGAGAGGAACTGGGGGAAGCCAGTGGTTTGGATACCTCACCAGACCATGGCATGTTGTCTCCTCCTACCGTGGCTACGGAGAAGGGAGCTTCTTACGCCATGGTGTTGCGTAGGGCAGCCACAGCCCTCGGCTTCGAACTACCTACTGTTACAGTCAGGACTAACCTCATGACAGAGGTGCTTCAGCCGGCAGCGTGCTCTTCGGAGCCCCTGCTCCCATTTAATGAGGACCTCACCGACATCTTTTTGGGCACCTGGTCCAGGCCCAACACAGGGGCTCCTGTGGATAGGATGATTGCCCGACGCCAACGCCCGGCTCTGGGCGACCCAACTTTCCTCTCCCAACAGCCCACCCCTGGGAGCTTGGTGGTTCAAGCCTCCACCTCCAAAGGCGCATTCCTTAACGCACCACCTGATAGGGAATCCAAAAAGCTGGACCATCTTGGGAAGATGATGTTTTATTCCTCAAGCTTGTGACTGCGGTCAGTAAAGACTGCATGTCTATTGAGCCGTTATACCCACTCTGTGTGGGATACAGTAGCGCAAGTGCTGCCCCAGTGCCCAGAGGAGGCCCAGACCATACTCTGCATTGCGGTTTCCGAACAGAGAGACGCAGCAAAGTTTACCATCCTCTGTGGGCTGGATACCACTGACTCACTAGGCCGGACGATTTCCGTGTCTGCAGCCCTTCGACACTATGCCTGGTTGAGGTCGACTGGTTTTTTTGGGGATGTCTAATTCACTCTTATGGACATGTCCTTTGATGGCCGTCACCTATTCGGCGACAAGGCAGACAACGCGCTGGAGCGCTTTAAGGACTCTCAGGGTACGGCCAGGTCCTTGGGCCTCTCCACCACCCACCCTGCGCAGTCTAGTCTGCCTTTAGCCCCTTTCGTCACTACGGAAGGGGTGACCCACCACGTCCCGCCCAGAAACACAGACTAACACAAACTGTTCAGCCCCTGCGCGGCCGGGATCTTAGAAACCACCGCCGTGGTTCTGGGGGCCAGCGGGCAAGCCAGTCCACCACAGCACTCTGCAGCAGCCTCCTAACCTTCCTATTCCATCCTTTTCAGGGCCACCAAATGCCAGCGTGCGGCAGGATTCGCCATCACCTCCCCCACTGGCGCACCATCTTGCCGGACAGGTGTGTTTTGCAAATAGTCCGAAGGGGCTACTCCCCTTCGAGACTACCCCTCCCTGCCATGCCACCTCAGTATCATCGTATGTCGGAGGATCATCTGGCCCTTCTCCACCATGACGTTTCGGCACTCTTGGCCAAGGGATCCATTGAGCGAGTTCTTGTCCCAGAAATAGGTTGTAGTTGCGATTCCCACAAATTTCTGGTGCCCAAGAAAGGCAAAGGCATGCGTCCTATCTTGGATCTCAGGAACATCAACCGCTTCCTCTGGAAGGAAAAGTTCTAAATGTTGATGCTAGCTCAGGGCCTGTCTGCCCTGGATACTGGATGGTAGCGTTGGACTTGCAGGACGCGTATTTTCACATCCACATCCTGCCGGCGTTACGTGCGGTTCACTGTAGACCACGAGCACTTTCAGTTTACCGTGCTCCCCTTTGGCCTTACCAGCGCCCCTCAGGTGTTCACAAAAGTGATGGCGGTGGTCGCAGCTCATCTGTGCAGATCAGGGGTTCCAGTCTTTCCCTATCTCGACGACTGGCTGTTGAAAGTGGGCAGTGGCGTCACTAGGGGGGTGCGGGGGGTGCGGACCGCACCGGGTGACACCATCAGATGGGGTGTCACCAATCTGGTTACGCTGTGTAACACAGCTCTGCAGCCTCGTCTCTGCGGGGACGATGGGTAGATGTCACTTTTTGCTACTCCAGGCACGGTAGTGCACTGAAGTACACGCAGGAATTGTGTGACAATATCACGGTGGAATAAGGATGTCTGTAGGATAACATCGGGAGCAAGTGCAAGTCAGGTCATTACAGCCTCTGAAACTTTCAAACTGAAACGCATTTTGGCAATTGTGTCGGAGCGGTGATGACAGGCTCAGGGCCCTTTTCTCCCTCGAAATCTGTGTCCCAATCTTTGACAAGGGCATCCACACGAAACAGGGCAACTGGAATTGTACAGCTATAGGCAGCCAAATTAAGCAGGAGGATTGGTTGAATTATGGAACAATAAAGTCCAATTATGTGGCACGTTATGTTGCACTATTATTTTATCACACACTGATAGTGTCTGAACTCGGAACAATTATTTAACCTTATTCCTACCAGTTTAAGACATGAGCGCATCAATTAGCCGCAAAAGGTGACAAGTTAACCATTGCAAAGGGTCAGCCACCACAGCGTGCCACCCTATGTGTCGTGCTTTCCTTAATATCTATAGATCATTTCCAGGTAAAAGCATTTTTTTATTCTGTCAATAAGTCAGCAGAGTGTGAATTATGTGGCAATTGCAGTAAATCCATTTTATGTGGTAAAACGCAGAAGTTGTTGAATTCGGAAATTCCGGGTTACCTGCGCGCGAAGCACTATCATCCTATGTTCGTTTCTGGTTTTTCAGGCTCCTTAATCATATTGAGATTCATCGTGGGCCCTTTTTTTCCAAAATGTTGACAACTATTTTGGGGCAGATTTATGAAGGACTTGCGCCGCCGGTGCGTCACTTTTAACATGGGAAAAAGTGACGCACCGGCGGCGCAAGGCCTTCATAAATCTGCCCCTTTATGTTTTAGATGGGAATCTCGTGTAATATCAGATTTCCCTTCTTTCACTTATCGGGAGACCCCATCCCACTACTTCCTTTAATTCCACTTTTAACCATGGATGCTTAGCACTTACCTGCTCTCTTCCTACTTGTTCACATATGTATAATTTGATGTATTTACAATGAGATTCCTGTACATTCCTTGCCTTCACATAAACATTTCCCCTTTATATTTAACATAAGTTATTCCCTTATGCTACAACTTTCCTCAGCTATTATCAGGGCCACTGGAATTATGAGGCAGGGGAAGGCCAAATTATGTAGCACAGTTGAGTAAATTATGTGGCAAAAAAGGCAAATTATGCGATTTAATGCAGCATATTTTTAAATGGTATTTCTTCATTAGTTTGTACTTTTTATATATGTTAAAACTGTCTGGACTGTTGGGTGCACATAATTAGTACCAGTTTAATACCGAAAGATAGCAATAAGCAATAGAAAGGTGACTTGTCAACCTTTGCAAAAGACCTTCCACAGCGTGGCAACACGTGCTGCTACACTGCCAGGAACTGGTGAACCATTTGAGCTAGAAACAATTGTGTTTAGTTAAAATCTGCAGATTATGCAGCAGATGATGGATTATGTGCCAAATGCGGCAACTCTATAACTATGTGAAAATCGCCATGCTGCACAATCCCATAATTCCTGTGGTCTTGGCTATAATCCTTACTATTAATACTTATCCGTTCCATTTCTGTTTGTATATTCCGTTTTTATATTCTCCTTTTTCGTTAAACCAATCAATCAATCAATCAATCAATCATGCCATTTGTATAGCGCACTACTCACCCGGGAGGGTCTCAAGGCGCTTGGGGGGAGGGGTATGCTACTGCTCGAACAGCCAGGTCTTGAGTTGTTTCCTGAAGGCGAGATGGTCCTGGGTCGCCGAAGGTGGATGGGGAGGGAGTTCCAAGTCTTGGCAGCCAGGTAAGAGAAGGATCTTCCTCCGGCGGTGGCTCTTCGGATGCGTGGTACGGCTGCGAGGGCGAGGCTGGTGGACCGTAGCTGGCGGGTGGGCGTGTAGAAGGTCAGGCGGTCGTTGAGGTACTTGGGGCCCAGGTCGTGGAGAGACTTGTGTGCGTGGGCGAGGAGCCGGAACGTGATCCTCTTGTCGACGGGGAGCCAGTGCAGGTTCCTCAGGTGGCTGGAGATGTGGCTGCGTCGGGGGACATCCAGGATGAGTCGGGCGGAGGCGTTCTGGACGCGCTGGAGTCTTTTCTGTAGCTTGGCTGTGGTTCCGGCGTAGAGGGCGTTTCCGTAGTCCAGTCGGCTGGTGACGAGTGCCTGGGTGACACTCTTCCTGGTCTCGGTCGGGATCCAGCGGAAGATCTTGCGAAGCATACGCAGGGTGTTGAAGCACGATGAGGAGACGGCGTTGACTTGTCTGGTCATTGAGAGGGAGGGGTCCAGGATGAAGCCCAGGTTGCGTGCATGGTCGGTTGGCTTGGGTGCGGTGCCCAGGGCTGGGGGCCACCAGGAGTCGTTCCAGGCAGAGGGCGAAGATCCCAGGATGAGGACATCCGTCTTGTCCGAGTTCAGTTTCAGGCGGCTGTCCTTCATCCACTCGGCGACGTCTTTCATCCCTTCGTGTAGGCAGGTTCTGGCAGTGTCGGGGTCTCTGGTGAGGGAGAGGATCAGCTGGGTGTCGTCGGCGTAAGAGATGATGTTGAGGTTGTGCTGGCGTGCGATGGCTGCGAGAGGTTTCATGTAGATGTTGAAGAGGGTGGGGCTGAGTGAAGATCCTTGCAGGACGCCGCAGATGACTTCGGTGGCCTCGGAGCGAAACGGGGGGAGGCGGACTCTTTGTGTTCTTCCGGCGAGGAACGAGATGATCCACTCCAGTGCCTTCTCTTGGATACCGATGTTGCTGAGGCGCTGGACTAGGGTGCGGTGGCAGACCGTGTCGAACGCAGCGGAGAGGTCCAGGAGGATGAGGGCCACAGTTTCCCCCTTGTCGAGCACGGTCCGGATGTCGTCGGTGGCTGCGATGAGGGCGGTCTCGGTGCTGTGGTTGGCTCTGAAGCCGGAATGCGAGGGGTCGAGGGATCCGTTCGTCTCGAGGAAGGCGGTCAGCTGTCTGTTGACGATCTTCTCGATGACTTTAGCAGGAAAAGGGAGGAGCGAGATGGGGCGGAGGTTTTTGAGATCGGTGGGGTCCGCTGTAGGTTTCTTCAGGAGGGCGCTGATCTCGGCGTGCTTCCAGCTCTCCGGGAAGGTGGCGGTGTTGAAGGAGGCGTTGTTGATGTTCCGGAGTTGGGGTGCGATGGTGGAGTCGGCCTTGTTGAAGACGTGGTGTGGGCAGGGGTCGGTCGGTGATCCGGAGTGGATGGTGTTCATCGTGCGGGCTGTGTCTTCGGTGGTCACCGTGGTCCAGATGCGAAGGGTGGCGGTGGGGGGCGTTGGTTCGACGGTTGGGTGTGTGGGTGGGGCGCCGAAGCTGTTGTGGATGTCGGCGATCTTGCGGTGGAAGAACGAGGCGAGGGAGTCGCAGAGGTCTTGTGACGGAGTGATGTCGTTGGTGCCGGTGCTGGGGTTGGAGAACTCCTTGACGATAGTGAAGAGCTCTTTGCTGTCGTGGGCGTTGTTGTCCAGTCGTTCCTTCAGGGATTTCTTCTTGGTGGTGCGGATGAGCTGGTGGTGCTTGCGGGTAGCGTGTTTGAGGGCAGTCATGTTGTCGGTGGTCCGGGCGAGGAGCCACGCTTTCTCGAGGGTGCGGCAGGTCTTCTTGGAGTCCTTGAGGTCGTCGGTGAACCAGGATGACTTCTTGCTTCTGGGTCTGCTGGGAGGGTTCTTTAGTGGCGCGAGGTCGTCGGAGCAGGCGGTCAGCCACTGTGTGAAGTTGCGGGCTGCTTCGTTGGGGTCCGTTGTGTTGGCGGGTGGGCTCTGGCTGAGGGAGGTGGTGAGCTGGTCTGCGGTGATCTTGCTCCAATTCCTGTGAGGTACCTGTTGCGGGTGGTGGTGGGTCGTGGATCTTTTGAAGCTGAAGTGGACGCAGCTGTGGTCGGTTTAGTGGAGTCCGGTGGCGTGGCTGAAGGTGATGTACTTGCTGGAAGAGAAGACGGGATCAAGCGTGTGGCCGGCGTAGTGGGTGGGGGTGTTGACCAGTTGATTGAGTCCGAGGTTGGTGAGGTTTTCCAGCAGGGCGGTGGTGTTGCGGTCCTTGTTGTTCTCCAGGTGGAAGTTGAGGTCCTCGAGGAGGATGTAGTCAGTGGAGGGGAGGGCGTGTGGGCTGATGAAGTCTGTGATGTCTTCGCTGAATTGTGTGCGTGGTCCCGGGGGTCTGTAGACGAGGGTGCCTCTGAGGGTCGTCTTAGGGTCGGTGTGAATCTGGAAGTGGAGATGTTCGGCTGCGGCGAAGGAGTCGTTGGCGTCGGTCGTGATGCGGATGGTGTTCCTGTGGACGATGGCGATGCCACCTCCGGTCTGGTTGATGCGGTCCCTCCTGATGATCTTGTACCCGTCCGGGATGGCGATGGCGATGTCGGGTGCAGAGGAGGTGTTCATCCAGGTTTCCGTGAGGAAGGCGACGTCCGGTGATGTAGCGTCGAGGAGGTTCCAGAGTTCCACGGCGTGTCTGTGGACGGAGCGGGTGTTGATCAGGATGCACTTGAGGTGGTTGCTGCTGGTGCTTGTCTTAGCGGATGCGGGGCAGGTTCGGAGGCAGGTGAACTTGCAGGTGCAGCAGGTGAAGGGTCCGTGGGTGCGTCTCGGGGTGGCTCGGCAGCAGGCGTGGGTCCGGCCGGCATTGAGTGCGTTGAGAGTGGCGGCGTCGTAGGTCAGTCGGGTCGTCTTGCCTCGGCGGGGAGGGCCAGGGGTCCTGGCGCTGGGCGCGGGCCAGGCGCGGACGGGCACAGATGGGCTTACCTTTGGCGCACCTTCGGCGCTCCCGCTGCGCGCGTCCGCTGCGCGGTCGCTCTGGGGGCGTCATAAGTAAGGAGCCGGGAGGGAGGAGCAGCTGGGTGGCGGGAGCGGGGCGGCGAATGGAATCACAGGGGGGTGGGGCCGCAGGGAGGCAGCGGCGGGAAATTCCAAGAAGCAGCGGGAAATTCCCAAGAGCAGCGGGAAATTTCCAGGAGCAGCGGGCAGCGAGCGAAGGAATCTGCAGGCAGGAGGCGGCAAAGGCAGGCAGGAGCGGCAGCAGTGAGTGGGGCGACCAAGACCAATCTTTTGTGTTCCATGGTAATTGACCCAAAAAGAAGTTCCCCATCTCACATACGTTACATTGCTGCAAGTAAATATGTGCATGAAGCATCATTGTCCTCCGACTATAAAAATGCTTGGCACTGACCTACGTCCTTTAACGAGCACACACTGCATGACTGTGAGGTGAAGAAAATTCCTGTTGGGAAGCAGCCTGTCAAGCACAACCAAACTGGAGGAATACCAACTAAGCATGAAACACATGTCCAAGAATATCCAGCACTGGCTATACCAACACTCAGCGGCAAACACTTGAGAGATTGTGAGGATCAACACTATTGAGGACTACATTTACCATAATGCCTTGGGAGTTCCGGTGCAGGCAATATGCACTCCTGCCCAACAGTTTAATTTGTTTTAGTTAATGAACCCTGGGGATGTTCCTGTGTGCTTCCATGCGGTAAGTCGTGAGGGGGTGACACAATGAGTTACCCGCACCAGGTGACACCAACCCTAGTGACGCCACTGAAAGTGGGCTCGCCCCAGGCTGTCGTCTCTCACCTCCAGACTACGGCCGACCTCCTGCATTCGCTGGGGTTCTCCATCAACGTGCTGAAGGCACACTTGACTCCTTCTCAGAAGCTCCTCTTCATCGGAGCGGTTGTAGACACAACGTAGTTTCGGGTCTATCCTCCTTAGCAGTGAGTCTGGAATATTCGGGCTATGATTCTGATCTTTTAGCCTCTATCCTAGGTTTTGGTCAGGATAACCCTGACGCTACTGGGCCTGATGGCCTCTTGCATCCTGCTCGTGGACCATGCCAGATGGCGTATGCGGGCTCTGCAGTGGGACTTGAAGTTTCAGTGGGTACAACATTAGGGAACCTGTCCGATTGCGTTCAGATCTCTGAGGGCACTGCACACCAATTGCAGTGGTGGTTAACGAACCAGTATTGGGTCGACGGGAGATCCCTCGCCCTTTCCTAATCAGAATTTACAGTGGTGACCTATGCATCACTTCTGGGATGGGGCCGCCCCATGGGGGAGCCAGAGATCAGAGGCCTCTGGTCTCCTGTGGATTATAGGCTCCACATTAACCTTCTGGAGCTTCGGGCGATTTGTCCTGCACTCAAAGCTCTCCTTCTCACTGTCTGGGGAAGAGTGATGCAGGTGTTCACGGACAACACCACCGCCATGTGGTACTGCAACAAACAAGGGGGGGTAGGGGTCGTGTACCCTATGTCAATAGGCCCTCTGCCTCTGGACATATCTGGAACATCAGGGCATATCCCTGCTGGTTCATCACCTGCCAGGTTCGCTGAACGCCAGGGCGGACAAACTCCACCGCAGGTGCATGATGGATCACAAATGGTGTCTTCACTCGGAGGTGGCCCAATGTCTCTTTCAGCTGTGGGGAGAGCCTTGGTTAGATCTATTTACCACCGAAGAGAACGTGCAATGTCAGCAGTTCTGCGCTTTGGAAATTTCAAGGCGGCACTTGGTAGGCAACGCTTTTTGTCACACGTGGAGTTGCGTTCTTTGATACTCCTTTCCGCCTATACCACTTCTGCCGAGAGTGCTAAAGAAGATGAAGCGCAACCGGGCCCAAGTCATTCTTGTGGCTCCGGATTGGGCACGAAGGGTCTGGTATTCCGAGCTGCTACACATGGCCAACGATCCTCCGATCCAACTGCATATTTGGGAGGATCTTCTGTTGCAGCAGCAGGAGACGGTTCTCCACCCGAACCTGTCCAGTCTCGACCTCCTTGCGTGGAGATTGAGTGGCAGCAGTTGACGTCTTTCAACCTGCCTCCTGATTTCTGTGATGTAATCTTGGCAGCTAGGCATCCCTCCACTAAGACGGTATACACCTGTAGGTGAAACAAATTTGTGGCATGGTGCACAGCAAAGGCTGTGGATCCCCTTTCTGCCCCTCTTTCTAAAGTAGTCTGTAAAGCTGACAAAGTCTTGAGTAATTGAACAAGTTTATTCAAGATACAGCATCCTCAGCTGATACAACGCTCTCCAAGTCTCAACTGCTTAATCTGTTGGCAACATTCTTTTCTAGGTCATCATGTGACCTCACCGCATTCTAATGCTGCCAGCATATAGGTCATCATATCTTCCTTCTTACATATTTAAACAGAACAAATAAAAACATGACAGTAAACATTTCTAAAATGTATATATTGCATTATACCCTAGACTGACAAAATGGAGACTAACATATAACATCACTAAACTTTACATATGTCAGCCATACTTCTTACAGCACCATCCTCCAAAATTACAACACTACGTTTGACCTCTCTGAGTCTGCATGGAGCTGAAAATTTACTTTCTCCTTTATAAACAAAACTTTTTTTTTTCCACTACTACTAAATCACCTTGTGACACCACGCAATGTCTCACCCCTTTTCTTTAATTGTAATGCTAACATTTCTATTTTGAGAATTCAATGCATTTCTTTTGATTTCATCACAATCAACCTCAATTCTCATAGCACCACCAGCACTTCAACTCAACCGCACAGGACACTCTTTCACACCAGGTTGTCTACCTTTCAGGGAAACAAATTGAGAGACTCTTGTCACAGAATGGGGAGTCGTCCTGTGCACCCACATCATCATCCTCAATTATTTCATCCACGGAAGGTGATTAGCAAGTGAAAGTTGTATGTTGTCTATCACCAACCGATTTAGTCTCTCAACCAACCCATTAGCTTGTGGTCGGAAAAGAGACACTCTTTCCTGTACAATACCCATGCCAGATAAATAATTCACCTTTTCTCTCGATACAAACTGCACCCCATTATCCGACACAATGCTTTTGGGAATACCTTCCTGCATGAATACCTCTTCAAAGAAATCTATAATAATAGAAAAATTCACCTCTCCAACAGCTTTGAGCACAAACCATTTAGTATGATAATCCACCAAAGATTAGGATGAATCTGCTCCTTAACCCCAACTTGGCTATGGGTCAAAAGCCAATCTCTGCCAAGGTCTTTCAGGGAAATCTGCAAGTCCCAGAGGTGGTTCTCTAGTCACTTTAGTCTTGTCACTATTAGCACATGCTGCACAATTTTTTCTCTTTTCCTTGACATCCCGATACATTCCAGGCCACCAAAATTACTGCCTCACCTTCCTTTTCACAATTCCCCTTCCCAAATGTCAAGAATGCTCGACCGAATTCCTTTAGGAGGAACAGACCGACTTCTTCTCATAAGCTTGTCACCAGCCACACTCAGCTCTTCCTTGACTTTAAAATATTCAAGCATATCACCACTCAAACTCTGTGTCTTGCCAACCACTCACAACTCTGTTCAGTTTCCTTCATAACAACATCCTCTTGCTGCGCAGCCGCCCATTCTTTGCCACTATTGCTAATTCTCTATTCAAAGATACACAATCTCTAGGTGCTACCTGAGCAATGCTGCCTCCGGACTCCACTTCCACTGGCATCCTTTAAAGATAATCCGCCACACCATCTTTGCTACCTTTCACATATTCAATCTCATAATTATAATCCATCACTGACAAGAGCCACCTAGTAATGCGCGGTTGGTACGTTTCCTTCCAGTCCTCTTCCTCCTTTGAAAATGTACAATAGAGGCTTGTGATCAGTACTACGTCTTAAGGGAATACCCCACACATAAAACTTAAAATGATGTATTCCCAACAACAATCCAGAGCCTCCCTTTCAATTAAGGAATATGTGGTTTCCGCACCTTGCAATCTCCTGGACACAAAACCAATTATGCTTTCATCACCATTCTTGATTTAAGTCAACACAGCCCAGATGCAACCTTACTATCATCTGTTGTCACATACGTCTTTGCAGAAACATCAAAGTGTCCTAACATAAGAGCATGAATAATACATCTTTTTATCTGTTGAAAACGCAACCTCACACTCCTCACTCCATTCAAACTCAACCCCTTGCTTCAATATTTTCCTCAACGGTTCTACAATTTCTGTAAATTCTTTTACAAACTTGGCACAATATTCTGCCAGACCTAAAAATTAGTTTAAGTCTTCCTTAATTTGTGGTCTAAACGCTTTTTCAATTGCGGACACAATGCATTTTTTAGGGCTGAATCCTTTATCATTAATAGTATGTCCCAAGTAAGTTACTTCACTCATTCTGATTTGGCATTTCTCCTTTTTTACAGTTAAACCATGCTTCTGCAATCTTAACATTACTTCCTCAAATAATTTGTCATGTTCATAGTAATTCTTTCCCACAATGAGTATGTCATCTTGAAAGCATAACACATGGTGTAGGTCGCCAAATATATTTTTCATAATTCTCTGAAATACCGCAGAGGCTGACGGAAGCCCAAACAGCATTCTCTTCTATCGGAACGCACCCAAAGGAGTGACAAACAATGGTAAATGTCTGGATTGTACATGTAAATCAACTTGGTAATATGCTGATGTCATATCAAAAACACTGAACACAGCACCACCACCCTCCATTGTTAGCATTTCAGAAATGTTGGGAAGTGTTGTCTGTCCCCCCAAATACTTTTATTTAAGTCATGTAAGTCTATGTACAACCTGATCTTTCTGTCTCCTTTGGGTGCCAACCATTCGGAAGCTTCAATGGGCTTGATTATTTGCTGTTGCAATCAGTTATCAAGTTCTTCTATAAAGAGCATTCTCATACAATTAGGTACATTTCTCACTTCATGTACAATTGGTTTTACACTATCTTTTAATATAATCTTGTGTGAAGACCCTTTTAATAGGCCTAACTTGTCAGAAAAGACTTCTGGATATCTCTTCACAAGCTCACCACAACCATCATAAACTACCTTTATTTCATCAAAATCAGCCAACATAACTGGTTCAACAGCTTTAGGATTTATAACAAACCCCAGATCACGCTGATGGCGCCACCCTAATGAATCTGAACCATAATCTGTAACATACACTCTTAATTGTCATCTATATCATACCCAAAATCTCTATTTTCCTTCGAGCATATCCCACATCTTTTATATCTGGTTTATGAAATTGACACTCATCCATATTTCCAAGTTATTTTCAAATGTTCGCTTAGAGATTAAGGTGAACAAACTACCTGAGTCTACTAAAACTCTCACAGACACCACATCCAAAAGCACATGACATTGAGGTTTTTCTAGCTTATCGGTACTTTCCAATTTCACAGCACATCCATCCAACTTCTTTCCATTACTTACAACCTGAACCTCAGCATCCATTAAAGAAATAATTTCAACAGTTGAAAATAATTGTTCAACAATATCACACTGATTATCAAACTCATTACCAACTTGTTGACCACTTCCTGCACCACTGAACTCTATTCTGGTCCTGCACATTTTTGGTAGGTGACCTAATTTCCTGCAAATGGTACTTCTGGCAGCACATTGTGCACTCGATGCAATGTGCCCAGGAGCATGGCACCGAAAGCACTTGAAGTCTCTCCAATCTCCATTTTTCTCTTTTGCCACCACACTTGTACCTTTAACTTCAACAGTTTTCTTTAAATCATTACCCTTTGCACTATATTTTTCCTTAGATTGCACCACCTCCAATACATCAACATTACACTCTTTCTTCACACTTCCTGTATTATCCATTTCCTTCAACCACATTGTCTTGTGCTCCATCCCTTTGGGAATTTTGATTGTTTCTTCTAGATTAGGATCCTTGATTAATAACTTTTCCTTAATTATTTTGTCATTAGTACATCTAACAATCTGATCTATAATCAAGGAATCTGTTAACTGTTCAAAATGACTCAACAATGTCAAACCTCTCAACGTAGCAACATAGGACGCTATGCCCTCATCTTGTCTCTGTGTTCTCGAGAAAAATGTGTGCCTCTCCAACACCAGATTAGTCTTTGGGCTGAACTGAATGTCTCACATATGCATCGACATTTCGTAAACTTCATTCCGTTGTCCATCTCCCATACCCAAAGATACTTTGGGTATGGGAGATGGACAACGGAATGAAGTTTTCTTCTCCCTTCAATGCCTAAGTGGTGTCGTAAAATTGCTGGTCTCCTAAGTCCATAGCGATCCCCACCACTGACTAATATATATGTAAGAAATAGTCTTTTCCACTGCCTCCATGGCACTGGTGGATCTCCAAGTGAGGATAAAAAGGGTGGGGGTTAAGCCATGGCTTGTTCAGCCATACCTGTACTAAAACAACAACAAACTAAAACAAAACATTTAAATACTAATTTAAGATAACAAACAACATAACAAATTACCATAAAAAGCTAAAACAATGAATTGAGTATTCACAAGAGAATTCTCATGAAGTTAGCATAAATGCCTTGAAGGATACTTGTTTCCTCTAATGCCAAGCCAAGAAAGGCAACACCCTTTCATCTAATGCTTCAGTTCACCATTCAAACAAAGGCAACAATCTTTCCTCTAATGCTTCAGTTCACCATTCAAACAAAGTCCTTTCCTCTAGAACCAAATAGTTAGGCAACATCATTTCCTCTAATGCCTCAGTTCGACATGCAAAGAGGAACACAGGGAACACAAGCAAGAAGTAAGGTATCTTCGTATTATTTGTATTCAGTATTCTATATCACTGTTGCGTGTACAAAGGTGTTTCAAACACAATTTCCATACAATAATGTGACCCACGCCGACATGCACATCAAGTGCCACATTAGTTTTATTTGAATTATGTGACCTGCGCCGATATGTGCATTGAGAATCACATTAATTTGTCACATTACTCTGTGACTTAGACTTGACTTGTCGAGTGGTTTGTTTGAAATCTGTTTTTATGGAAAAACCAGAGGGAGGGTCTGCCTGTTCACAGCTCATCGCCTACAACCCTTTACAGGGCCGGCCGCATAGTTTAGGTAGACATATAAAGTGCAGATGTTAAGTGCCAATGCAGATGTTACACAGCAAGTCGCCTACATCCCATGAAGGGCCGGCCACGTATGAAAAGAGACATTGCATGATGGTTCAAATGCGAAGAAACTTCTAGGCAGTAAGAACAATAAGACCCAAATTCAACATGGAAAAATAAGAAAAGAGAAAGGCCTGATGAAAGAAAGAGAGATAGTTAGCATGGATGCGAATAAGGGGGACATACAGAATAGAAAGCAAAAAGGAGCTTCTACGGGGGAAGTCTAGGACATGTAAGAAGGGACAAGAAGTGGAGACCATAATAATCATGAGGTCCAAGAGTTGTGCTCAAAGACCGTATCTAAAAGAGGTAGAACGGCGGGGTGGGGGAGGAGGCGGACAGAGGGGTAGGGCATTCATCTTGCCCCTCAAGGAATGTTGTGACGAGCAAGGGAGTGGACCAGACTGATTATGTAGGAGCTCTGTCAGAGTCAAGAGGGTACGCAGCGTCTTCAAAGAGTTGAAGAGCCCGGCGCTTCGGCGGCAAAAGACATGTGTGCTCCATTTGACCATGGTAGGTGACCAGTGGCTGCTATATTTTGGTGAAGTGTGTGTTGCAAGATTGCAAGCGCGCAGTAAGTTCTCTTCCAGGGGATACACATTAAAGTCATAAGCACTGAATAATGTCTGCCCATGAGCGGGAACCCGGACCACATAATAAAATATATATATATATATGTGTAAATATATAACAATAGTACATAGTACTAAATAAATTATACACATATATATGTATAAACCAATAATATGCAGCCCAACATAACCCATAGGCTAATAAAGCCATCATTACATATTTTCTGCAGTATGAAAATAAACTATATAAACAATGCAATAAACAGTCTTGAGCCTAAAAAGCATTCCATAATCAGCAAAAAACCTTTTATTTTCATCAAAGAATTTGTAATAAAAGGCAATTAGCCTAAGAAGGCTGAATACAGAAAAACTATCCCTGCACAGAAAATCAGACTGACATCTCGCCTTTAAGGCCTCAGAGAATCTGAACACTTTGCCTTTAAGGCCTCCAGGGGAACTCTGTTCCCATCATGCACCACAGGTGACAGTTAGGTCAGTTCTTTTTTCCGGCTTGTTCTGTGAGGAACCTGGAACTTGAGCTTGGCTGAATTTAACTGTTTTCAGTCAGAATTTGTTTTTTTCCTGTCTTTTTTGACAGTATTGGCTTTTGGTGGTGTTTTTCTGTCTTTTCTGACTAAATCTTCAGAAAAATTTTAGTCAGTTATGCCACCTTTATTCTATAAGTGTCCTTCCTGTGGGAAGAAGATGTCCAAAACAGATCCTCATTCTGTTTGTGTGGTTTGTCTACCTTCCACACATGATGTGGAAAATTTTTACCATTGCCTCAAGCTTTCTAGCAGAACTTTGAAGGAAAGAGAAGAGGTTCGGCTTTTGGGGCTTATGGAGAGAGAAGGACGTCGTGAAAGGGGGGCAAAGAGTGTTTTGCCATCTGGAAGGTCCCCTTCTCATTCAAAACGTCGAAGACCTGCTTCTCCTGAAGGTGAAAGCAAGAAAAAACGACATCCGGAAGCGTCGACGTCGAAGAAAGTAAGTGCGACGTCGAAATCAAGATCACCGTCGACGTCGAGACCAGAGAAAACTGCATCGGCGTCGAAGACATCGCCGGTGAGGCATAATTTGGCGTCGAAGCGGAGATCGAGGTCGCCGTCGAGAAGCGTATCGATGTCGAGACATCTGGTGTCGGTTGCTGTGAGGACGACTTCGAGAGCAAGGCGTTCTACGTCGAGAGAGAGAGTGCGGACGACGTCGAGAGGAAGAGTGAGATCGACGTCGAGAGAAAAGTTCAGATCCACGTCGAGAGACAAAGGTACACCGTCGAGACCTGAAAAGAGAAGAAGATCTAGATCGCCGTCTAGACATGGTTCGACGTCGAGGCATGCCTCGGGCTCGAGGCTTGAGAAAGTCCAGTCGGCGTCGAGTAAATGTCCGACGTTGAGGAAGTCGACGTCGAGGTCTCCGCTACCTGTCTCATGGTCGACGTCGAGGCATTGTAGATTAGCCCCTCGGACCTCTCATAGGTCTTTGTCGAGGTCTGAATCAGCATCGAGGGCGCTGGATGACCCTCCAAGGTCTGCTTCACACGGCCTGCAGTCAAGGACATCGGTGGACAGATCTCCAGTGGTCGGGGCCTCTCCACACCAAGATTCTTCAGTGGTGGCGTATTCTGACTCGATGTCGAGAAAGTCAGCGTCCGGAGAAAGACAGTTGGTTCCCAGAGAGGTGCAGGCTCCAGCTTCTGGGTCTCCACATTCAATTCGGAGTACTTCCTCATCTGCTTCTTCCTCTTCACTGGGAATGCAAATTCTGCAGGTTTCCCAGGAGTGCTCTCCGGTGCGTAAAACACCACCTGCACGTATGTCTCCAAGATGGCTAGAGAGCATCCGTCATTGGAAAATGCAGCCAAGGCCTAATCAAAGACCACTTACTATGGAGGCTTCGAGACCACCGGCTGGTGGGTCTCCAAGGAGATCCAGATCTCCAGTGCAGAGGCGTTCGCGCTCTAGGGAGCGCAGTAGGCATCGATCTACTACCCCTGAGAGAAGACATAGATCTCCTGCTTCTTCCTCTCCAACAAGGTCTTCTTACAGAGACTATTCACCCACGATCTCATCAACGCCACCCTCTAGGGTTTCGCCTGTGGATGATTTAGGAACCTTCAATGAAGTATTGTGTTGTGGGGCGAGCAAATTCAACATTACTATGACAGTGCCTCAGGTGAAGTCTTCTGTCATATTTGAGACTTTACATCATAAGTCCTCTGCTAGGCCTCTTCTTCCACTGGTGCCTGGTTTGTTGGAACCGGCAAGGAAGACATTCTTGACGCCAGCGACAGTGGGATCAGGGCCCTCAAGAATTGCGAAAAAATATAAGGCACCTGATCAAGACCCCCTGTTCCTGCGCACAGATTCTCTCATAGTGGCGGCAACCAGGAAGGCCCATTAGGCTACGTCTGTCTCATCTGCTCCACCGGAGAAAGACAGTAAAAATATGGATTCCTTCGGCCGAAGGATGTGTAGCACAGCTGGTTCTGTCATGAGAGTGGCCAGTGCTGCAGCGTTGCTGGGTCGCTATGATCGCCTGTTATGGGACTCTGTGGCGAGGTTTGCAGAAAAACTTCCAAAGGAAGATCATAAAGATTTCCTGGAGATTGTTGAAGAAGGTGGATTGGTGGCAAACCAAAGTATAAGTGCGGCTGCGGATTCGGCTGATCTTGCAGCGCACGGTTATGCCCACGGCATATGCTCCAGAAGATCGGCTTGGCTGCGTCTCACAGGATTTAAGCCGGATGCCCAAAGAAAAATAGTTAATCTACCTTTCAACGGGTCGACATTATTTGGATCTCATGCGGATGATGAGATGGCCAAGATGAAGTCAGAGCTGGACACTCTGAAGGCAGTGGGCCTGGAGAAGAAGAAAGACTTACGCCGTCGTAATTTTCGTCCTTACGACTAGAGGTCGTTTCAGCAACGTGGGCAATCGTCGAACTGGTCTTCGCAAAATCAAGGCCAGAACCAACAGAGGTCTCAATTTCAACAGCGCAGACCTGGCGAGGCAGGGGAGGAAACAGACAAAAGTCCTCTGCTGCAAAACAGCTTCAGAAGCAATGAGAAGAAACTTCCTCCGCAGCCGTGGTCCACTCCGGTAGGCGGAAGTAATGTGTCATACTTGGACGAGTGGAGAAGATTAACAAAGGACAGGTGGGTCATCGGCATTATCCAAAATGGCTACCTCCTAAAATTCAAGAAACCTCCTCCCATTATCAGTCCGAAGATAATGTTTTATCACAATCTAAAGCTTTGCAAAAAGACGCAAACATCCTTCTGTGCAAGAAAGCCATAGAGAAAGTTCCTCATCCACAGCGAAACCAAGGTCTGTACTCCAGTTTTTCCTGGTGAAAAAGAAAGGTCCCAAAGCAGAATTCAGGTCCGTACTGGATCTGAGACTGTTGAACAGAGTCATTCGAAAAGAGAAGTTTCGAATGTTAGCGCTCCATCAAATATTCCCTCAGTTACATCAGTGGGACTGCGTGTGTTCCATCAACCTGAAGGATGCATATTTTCATGTTCCAATCTCCAAAAGGCATCGCAGATTTCTCAGGTTTCAAGTGTCTGTTCATCACAACCAGTATGCAGTACTTCCATTCGGGCTAAAGTCAGCTCCCCGAACTTTTTCCAAGTGTATGGCGGTGGTTGCTGCCTTCCTTCGGAAGCAGAGAATTTTCATTTATCCTTACTTGGACGACTGGCTCCTAAAAAGTTCGTCCCCATCTCTGTTGGAAGATCATCTGTCCATATGTCTTCATCTCATGCACAAGTAGGGTCTCCAGGTCAATTTCAAGAAATCGATTATGAACCCTACTCAGCGGATCCACTACCTGGGAGCTCTTCAGGACACAGAAAGAGAAAACGTATGTCCTTCGGAGGAGAGGTGGTTATCAATCGGGTCAAAGTGTCAACTGCTTCGTCAATCCACTTATCCGACAGTTCGTCAAGTATCTTCTCTTCTGGGATCCATGGCATCATGCATCTTCATAGTTCCAAACGCAAGATTGCACATGCGCCCTATGCAACAGTGTCTAGAGGATCAGTGGAGTCAGAGGATGGGATGCTGGGAGGATCGAATTCTTCTTCATCAGTCCGCCAAGGACTCCATCAAGTGGTGGATGAAGAGATCACACTTGATGAGAGATGTTCCGTTTCATCAAGACCCTCCTGTTCAGACTCTGATCACAGACGCTTCACTCCAGGGTTGGGGTGCTCATATGGGCCCCTCTGCAAGTACAAGGGCTATGGTCCGAATCCGAGAAGGGGTATCAAATCAACCTGCTGGAATTACGGGCTGTTCATCTAGCCCTTAAGTCCCTGTTTCCATCCTTCCAGTCTCGGTCCCTCCTGGTGCAAACAGACAATACAACGACAATGTATTATTTAAACAAGCAGGGGGGTACCCGGTTCAGGACTCTGTCCATAGAAGCCCAGACCATCTGGAATGGGTTACTGGTGAGAGACTTGTTGATAACAGCTGTGCATCTGCCGGGAGCTCTCAACTCGCAGGCGGATTTCCTAAGCAGAGTCTTCATCGAGGCTCACGATTGGGTTCTTAACGTGGAAGTCACAAACAGTATTTTCCAGGCAAGGGGAACACCAGATATCGATCTGTTCGCAGACGCGGAAAACGCAAAATGCCCCGTCTAAGCGTCCAGGTTTCCCCAGAACGAGTCTCAAGGGAATGCCCTTTTGATAGACTGGTGTCAGAACTTACTGTACGCTTTTCCACCGACCCCGTTGATACCAACAGTGATCAACAGGATGTACAGAACCGACTACAGGATGATTCTGATTGCTCCCAGTGGCCACACCAATGGTGGTTTCCAGATCTCCTTCAGTTGTCGGAAGTGCCACACAGGAGATTGCCGTGTCGCCCGGATCTTCTGTCCAAGCAGAAGGGGAGAGTGTTCCACCCCAATCTGTTCTCCCTGCGCCTGGCAGCATGGCTCCTGAAGTCATCCAGTATGGACACTTGCAGTTGAATCCTGACTGTATGCACCTCCTTAAGGAGGCGAAACGGCCTTCTACAAGGAAATCCTATGGATTTAAGTGGAAACGATTTGATCTGTGGTGTGAGAGTAATGGTTTTGATCCTATCCATGGTCAGGAACAGGTGATTTTGCCCAATCTCTTATATTTAGCAAGATCTTGTCTTTAATAGAATTAAATTGATGTCCACCTTGCTGCGATCACAGCCTACAGAAAATCACCTACTCAGGCCTCATTCTTTAGGATGCCGGTAGTAAAGGATTTTCTGGAAGGTTTGAGAAAGGTGTATCCGCCAGTCAGGTCTCCTTCTCCACCGTGGGAGCTTAATGTGGTGTTAACTAAGTTAATGGGTGCTCCTTTTGAACCTATACATAAGACTTCCTTGCAACACTTTACTTGGAAGGTAGCGTTCCTGGTAGCTATTACTTCTGCTCGTAGAGTGAGCGAGATTTAGGCTCTGTGTTGCAAAGAACCGTTTACTGTTTCATTCTAAAAGAGTGGTACTCAGGACGCATCCTGCTTTTCTTCCCAAGGTAGTGTCAGATTTTCATATTAATCAGGCCATAACCTTGCCTACCTTTTTTCCAAATCCTACTGGTCCTGCTGAAAGGGCTTTTCACTCCTTAGATCTGAAGAGGGTCCTTAAGTTTTACTTGGATAGAACAAAGACTTTGAGACAATCAGAACGTTTGTTCATTAACTTTAGTCCTATTAATACAGGCTCTGCAGCATCTAAGAGGTCCATTGCTAGATGGATTGTTTCTTGTATTCTTCTAACTTATCAGTTGTCAAATAGGTCTTTGTCAGAAAGACCAAAGGCGCATTCTACAAGAGGGAAAGCTTCTACCATAGCTCTCCTTAGAAATGTTTCTATGGCAGAAATTTGTAAGGCAGCTACTTGGCGTTCAGTGCATACTTTTACTCGCCATTATTGCCTTGACTCAGACACACAGGCAGATGCACAAGTTGGGCAAGCATCTCTCAGAAATGTATTTGCTAATTCTAGCTGAGATCTGTGTGTTACAGCTGTTATTATTTTTTATGTTCGCCCGCGTTTTGTGGGTATGAGCTTGCTATTCTATTCAGTGCTTATGACTATTAATGAGTATCCCCTGGAAGAGAAGGATTAGTTACTTACCTGTAATCCTAGTTCTCTTCCATGGGTATACTCATTAAAGTCATAAGCACCCTCCCGCCTCCCCAGGCGAGCAGTAGCTTTATGGTTTTTTGAATATAGTGATATTGTGTTTCTGGATGCAGATTCATGCTAAGTTTACTGTACCGTACAAAAGAACTGACCTAACTGTGACCTGTGGTGCATGATGGGAACAGAGTTCCCCTAGAGGCCTTAAAAGCAAAGTGTTCAGATTCTCTGAGGCCTTAAAGGCGAGGTGTCAGTCTGATTTTCTGTACAGGGATAGTTTTTCTGTATGCAGCCTTCTTAGGCTAATTTCCTTTTATTACAAATTCTTTGATGAAAACATAAAGTTTTTTGCTGATTATGGAATGCTTTTTAGGCTCATTCCTGTTTATTGCATTGTTTATATAGTTTATTTTCATACTGCAGAAAATATGTAATGATGGCTTTATTAGCCTATTGGTTATGTTGGGCTGCATATTATTGGTTTATACATATATAGGTGTATAATTTGATCTGAAAGAGAGACGTTAGTATTAGATTCCTTACCTTAGAATATCCCCAGGCGTCAGACTGGATCCGGAAATTTTTGCGTAGCAGTACCCTTGCGCGTCGGTAGGCGTCGTCTGCGGCTCCGCGTCCGTCGTCGGCGCTGTGATGACGTCGTCGGAGTACTTAGCCGCCGCGTCCGCGTGCTGACGTCAGTTCTTCTTTTTTCCGCGCCGGCAAGTGCAGATCTGGAAAAAGTAGTAACCCTAGTCATTTTTTGACTAACTTTTTGATCACTTTTGATTGTTCTCGGAGTCTTTTGACTCCGACGGTGCCGTAGGGATGCCCGGCTTTAAGCACTGCGATGATTGCGACCGCCTGATGTCGGTCACGGATCCTCACCGCGTATGTTTATCTTGTCTCGGCGTCGACCACGACGACAAGGCCTGCTCCGACTGCCGGGCCCTCTCTTCGAAAGCCAGGCGGGAGCGGTCCCGCAGGCGGCTCGAACTCCGGCAGTCGGTCCCGCGCCGCGAGAGGTCCCGATCCCATGGGAGGTCGAGGGACAGGTCGCGGGCTCGGAGCCACCACAGTTCCGAGAGTAGGCCGCACTCCTCCGGGTCGAAGCCGTCGTCAGGTAAGCGGCACAAGAAGTCCAAGCGGCGTCATCGCTCTTCGGACTCCCCCCCCGACGCTCGCGCGATGCGGCCGGGGGTTCGGGTGACACCACCCACGCGGCTCCGACGAAGTCGCAGGCGCCGCGCCCAGCCCCATACCTCCGGTTCCTTTGGCTTCACGCGTCAAAGGAGGAGATCGAGCGCTTCCTCATGGCCATGAGGAAACTCTCTCCTCCGACGGGCTCCGCGGCGCCTTCGGGCCCAGCGGACCCGTCTGGGACCCCTAGCGGGTCGGGGGGATCTGCCCCGACGCCGTCAGGTGCTTCGGCCCCGGCGCCGCCGACGCCTGCGGGCCCGGCACCGCAGGTTCCCGTTATCCCGACGCCGCCGGCGCCTTCGGGCCCGGCGCCGAGGGGTTCAGTTGTTCCGCCGGCGCCTTCGGGCCCGACGCCGCTGGACCTCCTTCGGGATCTGGTTCGTCGCCGGTGGACCTTACGACCTCCCCGGCGTCGGACCCTCCGGTGTCGCCTCCGGCGCCGTCCTCGGACGGCCCCGTCCCCGGTTCCACCTTCGTTACTGTTCAGGCGCCGTGACGGCCCCGATGGGCGCCGCTCCAGACGCGTTTGGTGAGTTTCACTTTTATGAACAGGCCCCATTAGTTGAGAACCCTGAGTTTCAGGAGATGGGTGATGAAGAGGACTGGGAGGGGTCTGAGGACCCTCTGACCAGGGAGTGTCAGTCTCATGAGGACTGGACAGGTGACCTTGGGGATGCCAGTGGTCTGGACACTTCGCCTGACACTGGCTTTGTCTCCCCTCCTACCGTGGCTTCGGAGGAGGGGGCAACATATAGTGTGGTGCTGATGAGGGCGGCCAAGGCCTTGGGCCTTGAGCTTCCCGTCGCGGCCGTGAGGACTAACCTCCTCACTGAGGTCCTTAAAACGCAGTCAAGCTCGGCCGAGCCTCTGCTGCCCTTTAATGAGGCCTTGACCGACGTTCTTCTGGGCACTTGGTCCAAGCCCGCTACGGTTTCGCCCGTAGATAGGAACGTGGCCAGACGCCACCGCCCAGCCCCGGGCGACCCATGTTTCCTGTCCTCCCACCCTACCCCCGAGAGCCTGGTCATCCAGGCCTCCAATTCCCAGACCGCATTCCCGTCGGCCCCGCCGGACAGGGAATCCAAGAGGTATGACCAGTATGGGAAGAAGATCTTCTCATCTCTTAGTCTAGGCCTGCAGTCTTCCAACACCGCCTGCCTCTTGGGACGTTACACCCACTCTGTGTGGGATAAGGTCGCGGAAGTGCTGCCAGAGTGTCCGTTGGAGGTACGGGCCAAACTCGGCCAAGCCCTGGTGGAGGGCCGGGATGCAGCCAAGTATTCCATCAGGTGTTGCCTGGATACCACCGACTCGCTAGGTAGAGCGATGGCAACGACGGTGGCGGTCAGACGCCACGCCTGGCTGAGGTCCGCCAACTTTTCGGCAGATGTCCAGAACACACTCATGGACATGCCGTTTGATGGCCGTTGCCTCTTTGGCGACAAGGCAGACCATGCGCTTGAGCGCTTAGGACTCCAGGGCTACGACCAAGTCCTTGGGCCTCTCGGGCCAGCGCCAGCAATCGGCTGCCTTTCACTCCTTTCGTGGCCACGGAAGGGGTGCGCCCTCACGCGCCGCCAGCCACGCTCCGCAGGGCAATACTCAACGCGGTGGCGGCCGTGGGAACCGCCGTCCGGGCAGTCGGGGGCAACGGCGAGGTCAGTCCACACCTTCCCCCGCAGCATCCGCCTCAAAACCCTCCTAGTCCGTGCTTTCAGGCCCATGTGACGCCAGTGGGGGGCAGGGTTCGCCATCACCACCACCACCTCCACTGGCGCACTGTCACATCGGACAGGTGGGTGCTGCAAAACGTCCGAAGGGGCTACTCCCTCCCCTACGAGGCGACTCCTCCAGCCATGCCACCGCAGAACCACCGTGTATCAGGGGATCATTTGCGACTTCTGCAGGAGGAAGTTACGGCCCTCTTGGCCAAGGGGGCCATCGAGCGCGTTCCTGGGCCAGAAGTAGGGTGTGGTTGCTACTCCCACTACTTTCTGGTACCCAAGAAGGGCAAAGGCGGCCTACGCCCTATCTTGGACCTAAGGAACGTCAACGGCTTCCTTCGGAAGGAGAAGTTCAAGATGCTGACACTGGCTCAGGTCCTAGCTGCCCTGGACCCAGGAGACTGGATGGTAGCGTTGGACTTGCAGGACGCTTACTTTCATATCCCCGTCCTGCCTACCCACCGGCGCTACCTGCGGTTCATGGTTGGCCACGAGCACTTTCAGTTTACCGTGCTCCCCTTCGGCCTTACCAGCACCCCACGGGTGTTCACAAAGGTGATGGCGGTGGTCGCAGCTCATCTGCGCAGGTTAGGGGTTTCAGTCTTCCCCTACCTCGACGACTGGTTGTTGAAGGCGGGCTCGCCCCAGACAGTCGTCAGCCACCTCCAGACTACGGCAGACCTCCTGCACCAGCTGGGGTTCTCCCTCAATGTGCCGGAGTCACACCTGTGCCCCTCTCAGAAGCTCCTCTTCATCGGAGCGGTTCTGGGCGCGGTTTCGGGTTTTTCCACCCGAACAGCGGGTCCGGGATATTCAGTCTCTGATTCCCATCTTTCAGCCGTTATCCCGGGTTTCGGTCAGGTTGACGCTGCGGCTTCTGGGGCGGATGGCCTCCTGCATCCTACTGGTGCATCACGCCAGGTGGCGGATGCGGGCTCTGCAGTGGGACCTGAAGTTTCAGTGGGCCCAGCATCAGGGCAACCTATCCGACCACGTCCTGATCTCGGATGGCACTGCGAGACAGCTGCAGTGGTGGCTTACGGACCGCGATTGGGTCAGCGGAAGATCCCTCTCCCTTCCCCAACCGGAGCACGTAGTTGTGACGGACGCGTCCCTCCAGGGCTGGGGAGGCCACATGGGAGAGGCGGAGATCAGAGGCCTCTGGTCTCCGGCGGAGACCCGGCTCCACATCAACCTGTTGGAGCTCCGGGCGATTCGTCTGGCACTGAAGGCATTCCTCCCCTCTGTCCGGGGGAGTGTAGTGCAGGTGTTCACGGACAACACCACCGCCATGTGGTACTGCAACAAACAAGGCGGGGTGGGGTCGTGGATCCTTTGTTAAGAGGCTCTTCGCCTTTGGCAATGGCTGGAACGCCAGGGCGTGACCCTGGTGGCTCAACACCTGGCGGGTTCTCTGAACGCCAGGGCGGACGAGCTCAGCCGTCGGTGCATGATGGATCACGAATGGCGTCTGAACTCGGACGTGGCGCAAGGCCTCTTTCAGCGATGGGGAGAGCCTTGGTTAGATCTATTCGCCACCGAAGAGAACGCGCAATGTCATCAGTTCTGCGCGTTGGAATTTCCAAGGCGGCACTCGCTCGGAGACGCTTTTCGTCGCGAGTGGAGTTGCGGTCTGTTGTACCCCTTTCCGCCTATACCACTTCTGCCCAGAGTGCTGAAGAAGATCAAGCGCGACCGGGCCCAAGTCATCCTTGTGGCTCCGGACTGGGCGAGAAGGTACTGGTATCCAGAGCTACTCAGTCTGTCAGTCGATCCCCCGGTTCGTCTGCCTCTTCAGGAGGACCTTCTGTCGCAGCAGCAGGGGACGGTCCTCCACCCGAACCTGTCCAGTCTCCACCTCCATGCTTGGAGATTGAGCGGCGACAGTTGAGGCCATTTGACTTGCCTCCTGAAGTTTGTAACATCATTCTGGCAGCCAGGCGTCCCTCCACAAAGTCGGTATACGCCTGCAGGTGGAACAGATTTGTGGCATGGTGCACAGCAAAGGCTGTGGATCCCCTCAATGCCCCTCTTTCTGAGGTCCTTCTCTTCCTTCTTTCTCTTGCCCAGCAGGGCTCTGCTCTGGGCACTATCAAGGGCTACCTTTCTGCCCTTTCAGCCTTTCTCAGGCTGCCTGATCAACCTTCTTTGTTCAAGTCCCCTATTGTTAATAGATTTCTTAAGGGCATCACACACACGTTTCCTCCTGTTCCGTTTGTGATGCCTCAGTGGGACTTGAACCTGGTTCTTACATTTCCGATGTGCGCTCCCTTTGAGCCACTTCACAATTGTCCTCTACGCCTTCTAACTCTGAAGACTGCTTTCCTGGTTGCCATCACCTCTGCCAGGAGAGTGAGTAAACTCCAGGCCCTTTCTTGTACTCCACCTTTCCTTTCTGTCCATCCGGACAAAGTGGTGCTGCGTACCAAACCTTCTTTCCTGCCCAAGGTTGTCACGGGCTTCCACATCGGGCAGTCTATCACCTTCCCAACCTTCTTCCCGCCTCCGCATCCCTCTAAAGAGGAAGAGCGGCTTCACCGTCTGGACCCAAAACGTGCGCTCTCATTCTACTTGGATCGCACACGCCAGTTCCGGGTGGATGACCAACTCTTTGTTGGTTACGTGTGTGCGAAGAAGGGGAAAGCGGTGCACAAGAGGACCATCTCCCGGTGGATCATCCTGTGTATCCAGGCATGCTACTCCTTGGCTAGGAGGGAGCCCCCGGTTGGACTGCGGGCTCATTCTACCCGAGCGACGGCGGCTACCACTGCCCTGGGCAGGGGTGTGCCCTTACAAGACATCTGTCAGGCAGCTACGTGGGCATCGCTGCACACGTTTGCAGACACTACTGCCTGGACAGCCAGGTCCGGAGGGATGGCTTCTTTGGCCGTTCCGTCCTCCAGGACTTTCTGGTGTGATTATTGGTTCGCAGACCCACCACCGGGGTTGGTATTGCTGGGGTATCTATTCTAAGGTAAGGAATCTAATACTAACGTGTCTCTTTCAGATGCACAAGTTACTACTTGTGTAACGATATATCTGTAAGAGACATTAGTTAGTATTAGATTCCTTACCGACACACCCATCCTCCCCGTTCTGCGAACCAATATCTAGGGTTAGGGTTGTCCCCTTTCAGGGCCCTAGTTTCAATGGCACCAGTGTTGGTTTTTAACATGGCTCTGCGTTTCTGGCGCGGAAAAGCTGTGTCTAAGAACTGACGTCAGCACGCGGAGGCGGCGTCTAAGTACTCCGACGACGTCATCACGGCGCCGACGACGGACGCGGAGCCGCAGACGACGCCTACCGACGCGCAAGGGTACTGCTACGCAAAAATGTCCGGATCCAGTCTGACGCCTGGGGATATTCTAAGGTAAGGAATCTAATACTAACTAATGTCTCTTACAGATATATCGTTACACAAGTAGTAACTTGTGCTTTAGTACTATTTACTATTGTTATATATTTACATATGTATATATATATATTTTATTATATGTTCCGGGTTCCCGCTCATGGGCAGAGATTATTCAGTGCTTATGACTTTAATGAGTATACCCCTGGAAGAGAACTAGGATTACAGGTAAGTAACTAATCCTAATTCCATAGTTACTATGTGCCACAAACGCGGGAACCAGACGTTAATTGAAGGGGGCTCAGTTTTTTTCCAGTATAAGGCTATGAGCTGTTTTGCGGCACCTAGCATGTGGAAGGCGATATGCCAATCACTACGGGTGAGTGCGCGCAGATTGTCAGGTTTGAGGCCTAGGAGAGTTGTGACTGGAGTGTAAGGCAGGGGGAAGCCAAGCACCAACTTAAAATGACTAAGAACCTCTTTCCAGAATAGGGTCAAGAACGGACAGGCCCACTATATATGGATAAAATCTCCTGGGGTGCTCGAGCATCTCCAGCACAGGGGGGAGGAAGTAGGAAACATCTTGTGCAGTCGAAGGGGTGTGTAATACCAAGTCGTCATAAGCCTATATGCAGTTTCCCGTTGAGAGACGCTGCGGTACACTTTTGGGATGTCTCGCCACAGGCGGCTCCATTGGGCGTGGGTGATGTCCGAGGGAGCTGTCGATTGCCATTAACGTTGGCATGAGTTGGGAGTCACAAGTGGGGGATGCTGTAGAACCTGGTAAGTCCGAGAGATGAGTCCCTTAGAATCATCAAAGGAGTGCACTAGGCATTCAAAAGGAGTGAACGCACGAGTGGCGGCCTGTTTTAGAGAGGATGTGAATACCCAGTGACAAAGTTGCGCGTACTGGAGTCTTGCTCCTTCCGAGAGTCGGACCTCTTCCTTGCATTGCGCAAAAGTTTTGAAGACGTTGCTTAGAAACAGATCCCGGATCGTTCTTCACCCACCCGCCAGCCAGGCAGTAAACACCTGGGGGTTAACAACCGACAGGAAAAGCGAGTTTCCAGCGATGGGGGGGAGGGAAAGGTAGTGAGTCCTTCAGAAACAGCCGCTTTATCCCATATTTCCAATACTGGTCCGGTTAGGAAGGGCGATATAGGCACTATGGGAGCGGAAGGCCCGGGTGTAAGAAAGTGACTGTATATACTGCAACAAAGTAAGGTACAGTGTGCACAGAGTCCACAGTCCCCAGAGGTATGGCAGAGGCTTAAGTAAGATATAACCTTACTCTCTAAAGTGGTAGCTTGGTCGAGCAGTAAGGCCGTATCTGAGGACAGTGTAAAGCACTTATTGTACACAGTCAGCAAATGGTCCCACACACTCAAGAACTGAACTCTAGGCCAATTGTTTTGTATATAAAAAATATATTGTTGTTTATTTTAGTACCACAAGTAGGTATCATAAATACTTTCTCAGAATGAGATGTTGCAATTGAATATTTTCTAATAGCAATAGACTTTTAAATGCAATCGATATAGTTGGTACCATATGCAACACAAGTTAAACACAATTATAACATTGAGCTCAATGGGAGTTTAAAGTAAAATGCAATATCAATTACATTATGTAGGTTTTTATTACTCTGGGCTGGATCCTGGATTCAGCCCTGGTGCATCTCCTGTAAACAGTTGAAAGAAATCGTTTTTGTTACACAGGCAATTTTTAAGGAACATTTGTATGTTTTGAAAATCGACAGAAGAAATTCTGGCAAAAAACAGGCAATGTTATCCTATGGGAGGAAATGGGGTTATCGGAAAATCACGGTTGTAATTACTTTTGATGGTCAGTGCTGGGCACAAAGATTCAGCACTAGGATCTCCCCTGATAGCAGGTGAGTAATTTCGTTTTTGTTGAGCGGACGATTTTTAAGGAATATTTCAAAGTTGCAAAACATGACACTTAGAAGAAATTCTGAGTGAAACCCAGCCAATGTTACCCTTAGGAGAAAATCAAGTTATCGGTCTTTGGGTTAGTACTCGGCTGGCACAGTTAAGGTTCTGGGGTAAGACTCGGGGTCTCCCAGGGTCAGGTAGGTGCAGTAGTTACACCCTCAGCGGCACAGGGGCATACGGGTGCAGAGTGAGTAGGCCCAATGTTATCCTAAGGAGGATAGGGGGCCTTTGGTTGGTGGCTGCTAGCAGGCAGGCCACGCAGCTGTGGGAGCTGAGCTCCTGTTCACTTACACAGGGCAAGTAGGGAAGTAAGATAGAACAGATGCTGAACTCCCAGTGCACTCAGGCGGCTGCGTGCAGGGTGATTTTGGGTCATCGGGCGCCCAATATATTTCAATGAGAAAGCTGCAAGATGAACAAAAGCTGCAAGCTCTGGGACAGAGATTCTTCTGGTGCGACCACCACTTCGAGAGGTAAGTTGAGATGTTGTAGGATAGGTAGACACCCATGAGTTGGGCACAGGAGGCCGAGGGGTGCCGGGTGCAGGGGTGTCTTTTGGTGTTGGGAAATCATACAACACCAAGAGAGGAACAATCTAATTGTGCCTGCCTCAGATCTGCCCTTGAGGGTCCGCCTGTCCCAATAAAGTCAACCTCATCAGGCTCAAGATCTTCTAGTACAGTTCCCTCTTGGATCTCAGAATCATCCTCCTGGGAGGGCTGATCCTCAACCTGAGGCAGGGGGGAAGGCACTGCCTTAAGCCTCTTGCTCTTTCTCTTGGGTAGTATCTGGTCTATTGTTTCAAGATCCAGTACTTGTTCAGGTAAGCACTTTCTGGCCTGTGACCTGGTCACAACAACGACATGTGCTGAAATTCCCAGCATTTCTGCATGGGTCCTATACTCCACCTCAGACCAAACTGAGGTTTCAAGATCATTACCTAACAGACACTCTACTGGAAGGTCTGAACTCACAACAACTCTTTTGAGGCCAGTTACCCCTCCCCAGGAGAAGTTAACAACTGCCATACTATGGGAGGTGGTGGCATTGCTAGCGTTGGTCACTAGGTAGGTTTCACCCAGTATGATCTGATCAGGGTTCACAAAGTTAGGTGTCACCATAGTGACACTGGCACATGTTTGCCTGTAGGCCTGAGCCATCTTGTCATTAATAAAAGGTGTCTGTCTGTACTTGCTCATATTACTGGGACTTACAGTAGAGGACATTGCTATGTCCCCATCACAGACAAGAACAGCCTGAGTTGGTACTCTGACTAGGCCACCTCAGTTCCCAGGGTTAACCCTACTACACCCTTTTGCTGGGAACCACCACTAACAGCTGGACTAGGAGTAACAGTTGCCTTAGGGGCAATGGTGGTTGGTGCTGTGCCCTTCTTGGTGCACTCACTAAACCAGTGTGAGACTGATTTACTGTATCCACACCAGGGCTTCTTTGGACCTTCTTGTTTGTTTGTTTTGTTTTTGAGCCACCCTCCCCCTGTGCCTTTAACCCCTTCCGTGCGGCCGCGATTCCCCCCGTGTGCGGCTGCCGAACGAACAGGGCGGGCCCGTGACGAACCCCAGCCGTCATCCGCACACGAGCACCGTGGAGTGTGACGGCTGGGGTTCGTCACCTGCATGGAAGGGGTTAAGGGGCCTGGTGAAGACTTCTGGTCTTTTTGTTTCTGCTCATTACCCTTTTGGTCTGCCTTTTTCTGATCGCCCCCTTGGTTCTGGGTTTTCTGCTTAATCCTGGTTCTGACCCATTTGTCTGCCTTCTTTCCCAATTCTTGGGGAGAGGTCAGACCAGAGTCAATCAGGTACTGATGCAATAGCTGGTTTTGACAGTTGCTAAGGATTTGCTCTCTCCTGATCAAATTATACAATCCTGTATCATCCCTAACTTGACTTCCCAATAAACAGCCTTCCAGAGCCTTAGTGGCACAATCAACAAAATCAGTCCAGTACTGAGTCTGTGTCTTCTGGGTATCTCTGAACATCAACCTATACTGTTCAGTGGTTAGGCCAAACCCATCAATCAGAGCACTCTTCAGGACAGAGTAGTTGTTAGCATCCTGATCACTAACTGTGAGGAGCTTATCTCTACCTTTTTCAGAAAAGGAGAGCCATAAGATTGCTGCCCACTGACTTTGGGGTACCTGCTGCACTTTACAGGCCCTCTCCAAAGCAGTAATCCATTTGTGGATGTCATCCCCTTCTTTATAGGGGGGCACAATCTTGCTTAGGTGTCTATTTTCATAGGACCTATCTTTATCCTTAGGGATATTGCTGCCACCAGTGGGTTCTAACCCACTCTCTCTATGCTCTCTAGCACGAGCAAGCTTCTCTTTGGCCAGGGCAAACTCAAGTTTCTGCCTCTCAATCCTAAGAGCAGCTTCTCTCATCTTTCCCTCATGTTCCCTTCTCTGAGGGGAAGTCACCCCTCTCTGAGTAAGGCCATGAGAGCCATTTGAGGCCTGAGATTGGAGAGAGTCCCTGGAGTGGGATCTCCCTCTTCTCTGCCTCTGATTAAGCCCACTTGGGGGTCTGTATGAGGGCTGCCCATACTGACTCCCATGCATGCTTAAGTTAGCCTGGCTAGGTCTTCTGACTGCTACCTGGCTGTTTACCTCTGGATCAGACTCATCCTCTTCCACCTCCTCTTCTTCCTCTTCCTCTGGTACCACAGTATCAGCATTATCATCTGAGGAGGGAAGGAGTTCATCTGCACTACCTGTATCCACCTGTCTTAGGTGGCTGTCGAGCATCATACTCTTCTAAGAGCTCGACCAGGAACTTGAGGGTAGGGTTTGAACCCTGTTTTAGCCTTCTAGAAGTACACAATTGTCTCAATTCTTGGAAGGCTAAGGTGTCATATCTCGAAGCAGTCCCCAAGGGATCCACTTCTGCAAGCAGAGAACCACTGGGGTTCACTGGATGAGACATGGTTTCTAGTGAGGTGGGGTGTTGCACCTACCTACACTATGTGTTTTTCTACATAACCTGTCTAGGAGTTGTAGTCAGGGTGTGCTAGGCCCAGGCTCTACAACAGCTAAGTTCAGTGGAACTTAAGTATACTAAGACTTGTTTTTATATGTACCTACAGGTACCTATGTGATCTTTCAAATGATATCTCAAGATTACAAGTGGTAAAACAACAGCAAGCTCTAATCCCTACCGCTGCACACCAATGTCAGAAGTTGGCCTGGTATATGATTTTCACTGTTCTAGTGAGCACCTTGCACCAGTCCAAACAACCCTTATGGGGATGGTTGTAAAGTCAACCTTATAGACCAGCTATCCTAGAGGTAGCGTGGACAGAACAGTCTTAGGCTAAAAGACTCTTGAGGGCGTGTAAAGCCAGCTGTTTTACCAGATGTAACCCCTTGAATACCAAATGAAAGGACACCACACAGGATATATATAAAATATATATGTATTTATTCACTAACACACTCCTCTGAACTCTTTGAGATCAGAGGCGAAAGCACATAACAAGTTACTCTTAGAAACACTTTAAATAGCACAATTTACATTTCGACCCTAGGGGCGCGTAAAACCATATACTAAGTAAGTGGTATAAGAACCACGACTCGGGAAAAGGAGAGGCCTAGGGCCTAGAGAATCGCTGGGGCTACGCTATCTGACCCTTAGGTTAGGAGTAGGAGGCCCACAGGCGGCGCGTGCAGTGTCCGTACACTCACGCGAGAGTCAATAGAAAGTCAATGGGAACTTAGAAGGTAAGTAAATGGAGATTTAGGACACTTCCGACCTAACTAGGAATGTACAACTAACAAAACTAGACACTAGAATAGTTAATCCCTACAGGAGCACCGAAGTACTCGCGTTACCTCACCCACGGGCTGCGGGTGCATAGGTGTCAGTGTGTCGGGTTTTGTCGTTGTTTCCTGTGGAGCCTTGGAAGAAGATGCTGCAGGCGACCAGGAGGAAAATGTCCGGGTGGATCCAAGGGTGGATCGAAGATGAAGAAGACCTGAAAGCAGAGGGGACAGAGTCTAGGTCACTAGCCAGTGACCGGGTGGAACCAGGGAGGAACCAGACGTCGTCGAGGAGCAATCAGGTGCTGTCGTGAAGCTTGTCGTTGCAGCCACACGGACCAGGAGGCATCGAGGACGACCAGGTGCTGGGAGGAGCTGTCCCATGAAGATTCTCGCAGATGGAGGGGTCGACTTCAAGATCGGAGCCAGCAAGCCTAAGCAAAGGCAACCCACGCAGGATACACAAAAGGCTTCTGCTGCAGACCAGGAGGGTCTGAGGTACTTCACCTTTTCAGGGAAGCAAGTGCCAGTCTGGAGCAACCAGAGCAGCGATGGATTTTCAAAAGGATCGTCATCACAGGGCTACTAGCCAACTGGCCAGCAACCGGGACAACGCGTCGAGTAGAACACAAGCAGAAGGGCCCCACACAGATTCCTGTGGAGGGCTGGTCTTCGGTGCAGGTGGAGCTCGGTGTCGGGGTGTCTCAGTGCCCAGTGCACAGCTTCGAGGATGCCTCAGGAGCTGCGCTGTTAGCAAGTTGAAGACTTTCCAAGTTGCCTGGTTCCATGGGTTCCGCCGCCTTCCACGGGGCTCAGCTGTGCTGGAGTCGTGCAGTGGGGTCAGAGAGGTCCGGGAGTCGAGGTCTTGTCAGGCTCTGTGCTCGGGTTCCGGTGGGAACGGGGACAAAGCAAGCTGTCGAGTTGCTGGATGGTGCCTGGTTGCCCAGGGTGGTCACTCCTTGGCAACAAGGGAGATTCTTCAGTTTTCAGCTCAGGTGAATGTCGAAGGGTCCAGAGTTTCGTTTCAAGTCGATATCAGGATAAATCTAAAGTCTCCTGGGTCAGCTCCTACCTTTATCCAACTAAAGGGGGCTGGTTTACTTACTAGGTCCCTCCTATGGGTGAGAACAGGAAGGGGGGTGGTTACACCCCCTTTCCTTTGTCCAGTTTCGCGCCAGAGCTGGGGCTTGAGTGCCCCAGCAACCGGTTTGAACTGGGGTATGCATGAAGCACCTAGTGTGCCTCAGGCAGTGTCTCAATCTATTCAGCCCTCCCTGTCCCAATACACAAAGTCCTGTCTGGGGTGGTGCTCGCACCTCTCCTGGCAGGAAACCTATTGTCCAAACCTCCATGACTGGAAGGACTCCCAGCAGCAGGAGGTCAGGCTTGTGTCTGTGGCAGCAGCGTCCATTTTGTGACGCTGGGGCTCTGGTTAACTTTAACCGGCATAGTCAGCAACAACATGTCTTCTCCCTCTAGAAGGGTGGAATGCTACCCCCGTCGCCAGAATTGGCGAGGGGGTAGTATTCCAAAGCGTATGACACCTTACACGACATGTTTAGATAAAGCCAAACCAAAGTTAGCATTTAACCGCGAGGATTATAATGCACTTAAGAGTATATGGTATGGCAATATCATAGTACAGCTATAAGGACATGGTTCCGCAAGCTGCAGGCTCAGCTCATGCTAGAGCACCATCTCACACATAACCATGCACTCTGCCTCCAGGATTGTTAAGGCCTGCTATAGGAGTGACTTGTAGGTTACTGTGTTTCTATATATAAGGGTAGATATAGGAATACTATACCTAAGCATGGGGTGATTACCCGACCTTGCCCCAGCTGAGTGATCAGCCAGTTGTGTCAGTTTGAGTGGCCAGCCAGGGGTGGCATAATACATGCTGCAGCCCCTGGTAGGCCTTGGTTACACCTATGCCCTGAGTACCTAGGGTACACTTCTACAGGGGCTGACAAGGTGAACCAATTCCCAATTGTGTATGTACCTAGAGTACATGGTTTGAATTTAGAGAGAGTGCATCTGGGCTGTGGGTCTGATTAGCAGGCCCACAGCCACATCTAAGTCGAAAACCAGTGAAGCAAAAGCAAAAAGTGGGGGTGACCATAGGAAGCAGACCCTACTCTCCTACAAGCTCCGCCGAGGTCGTCAACGCCGATACCGACGTCGCCTGCTCCGAGTCGACCTTGTGAACAGCGCCCTGAGCCTTCGAAGTCAAGCCTGACGTCGATCCTGGCTCCGTCTGAGTCGTTCACAGATCCGACAGCGCGGCTGTTGAAGGAGAGATCTAGGAGGGATGCTCAGCGCCTCTTGGAAGAACAAAGGTATAGGGAGGCTGAGGCTCAGATGGAGGAAGGGAGCTTCAAGATGATTGTTTTGAAGATCTAGGGGAGGCTAGTGGCCTGGAGCTTTCTCCTGAATGGGAGCTGCCATCTGTATCTGATGCCCCTTCAAAGGATGTTAAGCCATACCACATGGTCATGAGGAAGGCTGCAGAACTTTTGAATTTAAGCTTGCATACGGTCAAATTTAAATCTAATCTTCTGACTGAGGTTCTCCATTCCCCAAGTTCTGTAATTGAAATGTTGCTCCCTTTTAATGTGGCTTTAACTGAGCCTATTTTGGAGGTTTGGAACAAGCCTCTTAACAGCTCCTACAGTGTCTAAAAGTGTTGCGAGGAGGTATAGAGTTGCACCTGGGGACCCAGAATTTTTAACGTCACTTCCTTCCCCTGAAAGTCTTGTTATTCAGGCAGCCTGTTCTAAAAAGACTGTGGGCGCATTTCCTCAAGTGCCTGGGGATAAGGATGGCAAGAAACAGGACCAGACTGCTAAGAAGTCCTCCTCTCAGCAAGTATGGCTTTAAAGTCGACTAATGCCACTTGCCTTATGGGGAGATACATTCATGCCCTTATGGATTCGCTGCGTCTGTTGGCTCCTAAATTTCCTGATGACAACAGGAAGGATTTTGAGGAAGTGTTGACTGATGTACAGGCGGCTGCACGCCAGGTGATCCAGAGTGGGCTGGATACTGCTGATTCGGTTGCTCGCATCATGGGAACCGCTGTTGCCTCTAGGAGACCTGCATGGCTGAAGTCATCAGACTTTTCTGCGGACGTTCAGGCCGCATTATTGGATCTGCCTTTTGACGGTGTTGGACTTTTTGGAAAAAAACTGACACATTCTTAGAGAGATTTAAGGACAGTAGGGCTACTGCCAAATCTTTGGGGCTGCAGACCATGGGTTCATCTACCAAAAGGCATAGAGGTTTTGGACGTTCTTCCTTTCGCTCCTACCGACAAGGTCAACAGCAGCAGCAAAACCCCCTGTACAGGTCTTACAGGGGTAAGCAAAGAGCTCGTCCTCGAGGACGTCAGGCCTCCTCCTCCTCTTCCAACCCCCCAGCCACAGAAAAGCAGCCCTAGATCCGCCATTCGGGATCATGCGGGTCCTGTGGGGGCTCGGCTTACCTATTTTGTATGGGATTGGGAATCGGTTACATCAGATCTTTGGGTTCTCAATCTCGTAGAAAGTGGGTATGCTCTTCCCTTTCGGGAATTCCCTCCAAATTACCGTCCTTGCCAAGGCTTTTGCACGGAGGAACATCTGTTACTCCTGCAGGAGGAAGTCCAGACACTGTTAAGAAAGGGTGCGATAGAGTTGGTTCTAGAGCAGGAAAGGGGTCAGGGATGCTACTCCCGGCATTTCCTGATACCCAAGAAGGATGGCAGGCTTCGTCCAATCCTGGATCTCAGGATCTTGAACCTTTATCTGAAACAGGAGAAGTTCAAGATGCTCACCCTTGCACAGGTTCTTCAGGCGCTGATGGAAGAAGACTGGATGGTGTCAGTAGACTTGCAGGATGCATATTTTCACATCCCTATCCTGCACTCGCACAGGAAGTATCGCCGTTTTACGGTGGGTTCACAGCACTACCAGTTTGTTGTCCTACCGTTTGGTGTCCTACCGTTTGGTCTTACTACTGCGCCTTGAGTTTTCACCAAGGTGATGGCTGTGGTGGCGGCACATCTCAGAAGATCGGGGAAACCGGTATTCACGTATCTGGACAATTGGCTGATCAAAGCCGAATCCCCAGAGATAGTGCTCCATCATTTGCAAGAAACAACTCAGTTGTACAGGTTGGTTTTTCAATAAATGTACCCAAATCTCACCTGGTGCCCTCCCAGCGCAACCTGTCCATAGGTGTGGTACTGGACACAACTGTGTGTCAGGCATTCCCTCCACCTCAAAGGATTCGCGACATACAGGAGTTGATTCCTTTATTTCACGATGGAGCGGTTGTTCCAGTCCTGGTCCTTCGCCTGCTCGGTCTGATGGCTTCCTGCATTCTGTTGGTCAACAATGCACGCTGGCACATGAGTGCACTCCAGTGGTGCCTCCGCAGGCAGTGGTATCAACACAACGGAGATCTCAGGGAGTCTGTGAGGATCTCCAGAGAAACTGCAGCGGATCTGTCTTGGTGGGGAGTGGAAGGCAACCTGTCTCAAGGGAAGCCTTTTCAACTGCCTCCAGCTGTGGCCACAGTGATAACGGATGCATCCACTCTATGGTGGGGTGCTCATCTGGGGGATCTGGAGGGCAAGGGTCTTTGGTCTCCAGAGGAAAGGTTGCTACACATCAACCTTCTAGATTTGCGGGCGATAAGTCTGGCGCTCAAGGCCTTCCTCCCTTCCCTTTGCGGTCGGTCGGTTCAGGTCCTGATGGACAACACCACCGCGATGTGGTATGTCAACAAGCAGGGAGAAGTAGGGTCGCAGTGTCTCTGCAGAGAGGCTCTGCGTCTCTGGTCCTGGGTTCAGGATCATCAGATTTGTCTGATGGCAAATCATCTGGCCGGAGTATTAACTTGCGTGCAGACAGTCTCAGTCGGCAGTTCTCAGCCGACCACGAGTGGAGGCTTCATCCAGAGGTAGTTTGTCACGTCTTTCGGACGTGGGGAACTCCTCAGGTGGACCTGTTTGCCACTCGCGAGAATGCTCACTGCCCGTCATTCTGCAGCCTCCAGTATCCGATGCAGGGAGCTTTGGGGGACGCGTTTCAGTTGAGTTGGGATTCGCAACTCCTTTACGCGTTTCCTCCCATACTCTTGATTCCTCAGGTTCTGAGGAAGATTTGCCAAGACCGGGCCCGAGTTATATTGGTCGCCCCGGATTGGCCAAGAAGGGTGTGGTACACAGATCTTCTCCACCTCTCCTCGTGCCTGCCGCTCCGTCTCCCTTTCAGGGCAGATCTCCTCTCTCAGATGGAGGGGCAGGTTCTACACCCCCACCTCCAGACCTTACACCTTCATGCCTGGAGATTGAACGGGGCAACCTGAATTCCTTTTCTCTCCCACCTGATGTGGTGGATGTCATTCTTTCGGCCAGGCGTGACTCCACTAAATCTATCTATTCGTACAGATGGTCTAAATTTGTCTCTTGGTGTGGAGAGAAATCCGTTGACCCTTTGAAGGCTCGTTTGTCTGAAATACTACAGTTTGCTCTTTCCTTGGCGCAGCAAGGTTTTGCTTTGGCTACAGTCAAGGGCTATCTTTCGGCATTGTCGGCATTTCTCTGTTTGCCGGATCAGCCGTCTCTATTCAAATCTCCTGTGGTTTTAAGGTTTCTGAAGGGTCTCACTAATAAATTCCCTCCAACTCCCTTTATTGTGCCTCAATGGGACTTAAATCTTGTCTTAACCTACTTGATGAGTTCTCCCTTTTAACCCTTGCACAAGTGTCCCATGAGACTTTTGTCTTTTAAGACGGTTTTCCTGGTCGCAATTATCTCGGCAAGGAGGGTAAGTGAGGTTCAAGCTCTTAGTTCAAAGCCTCCATTCTTGACCATTCATGCTGAACGAATGGTTCTTAGGACCAGGGCTGCTTTTCTGCCTAAGGTGGTAACTCCCTTCCATCTAGGACAGTCTATTACCCTTCCTACCTTCTATCCTCCCCCTCACCCTTCCAAGGAGGAGGAGAGACTACACCGTCTGGATCATAAGAGGGCGGTGAGCTTTTATCTCGATAGGACTAAAGACTATCGTGTGGATGACCAGCTCTTTGTGGAGAAGTGTGGCTCAATGGTTAGAGCAGGCAGACCTCGATGCAGAGCTCTGGCCAGGGACCAGGGTTCGATTCCCGCCTCGGCGGGTCTCGGGCTCATTAATACCCCTGACCGGATATTCTCACCTCAGTGCCTATTCTGATCATGGGTCCCGCGCTGCAACTCTGGGCAATAGCTTGCTTAGTCTCCACAACGGCCCCCACAACGCGAGGGATGCCTGGTCTGCACCATGGGGGTGCCCAGGAGTGGACACTTCACAGGGAAAGCCAGGAAGGGTTCCCTTGCGGTATTCGTACAAGCGCCGGGAAACCCACTGCGGGTAGCTGTGCGCTATACAAGTACAAAAACATTTACATTTGTTGGATTTGCTGGCAGCAAGAAAGGAAGAGTGGTGCACAAGCGCACTCTTTCAAGATGGATTATTCTATGCATCAAGATCTGCTACTCCTTGGCGAGTAAGGACCCTCCAGAGGGTATAAGAGCTCACTCTACTAGAGCAAAGTCATCAACATCTGCTTTGTCTAGAGGTGTACCTGTTGAGGACATTTGTAGGGCGGCTACTCGGGCCTCCCTCCACAATTTTGCGAAGCATTACTGTTTGGATGCTGAGGTGAGGAGGGACGGTCACTTTGCGCGCTCTGTCCTCCAGGATTTTCTGGTATAGGAGAGTGGACAACCTCCTCCGGGAGTGGGGACTGCTGTTGGACTCTATTCACAAGGTGAGGAATCCACTGGCAGATGTATCTATCAGAAGAACAAGTTACTTACCTTCGGTAACGCTTTTTCTGGTAGTTACAGTATCTGCCTGTGGATTCCTCACTGACCCACCCGCCTCCCCGTTGTCCACTCTTCTATACCCGAGTTACTGTAATGTAATGTATATATATTTTATTGTCAAGGAAATGTTTTGTTTCAATTGCTTTCCTGCATTTGCTTCACACTATGTGTGTTATCTTGACATTTATGTACTGTGTATACTGTGTATAGATCTACTGTCCTTGGTCTGTCCGTGTGCCTCGAAGGCACGGAAAAAAGGGCGGAACTGATGTCATCACGCCGGCGTGTGCCTATTGTGGTGTCGGTGACGTCAGCGGAGTCGCGTGTGATGCCGTGCCTCTATGACGTTGTCCACGTCGGCGCAAAGCTACAAAAAGAATTTCCGAATGTTGCTGACGCAAGAGGGATATTCACAAGGTGAGGAATCCACAGGCAGATACTGTATCTACCAGAAAAAGCGTTACCGAAGGTAAGTAACTTGTTCGTTACCACAAAGCCTAACGTACTTTAACAATTCCTCCAAAAGCCCATTCTACAAGGAAAATAGGGGCTTTTTTGGCATTCTTAGGGAACATTCCCCTAGAGGATATATGCAAAGCAGCTACATGGCTTACACCGCACACATTCACAAAGCATTACTGTGTAGATGTGCAAACTAAACAACAAGCCACTGTGGGCCAGGCTGTACTAAAAACACTGTTTCAAACAACTGCAACAGATACTGGTGGTTGCCACTAGGTGTGGGTACTGCTATACAATCTATGCATAGTGTGTAATCTGCAGCTCATATGCCTCGAACAGAAAATGCTACTTACCAGTATGCATCTGTTCTTGGCATGTAGAGCTGCAGAGTTACACACGCCCACCCGCCTCCCCGGCTTCCTTTATCTGTTCCAATATTATCTTAATTAGATACAAATCACATGGACATCATTACCTCTTGTACAGCTCCATGACTTCCCTAATGGCAAAAAGCTATCTGGGTATGGATCAGATGCCCATGCACAGTATCATCCAAAGGAGGAGTCACCTATCCCGTGACTTCCATAGACCTTTCTACAACACAACAAACTGCAAACATCCGGGCCCAACACTAGATGGCCATCTATGCATAGTGTGTAACTCTGCAGCTCTACATGCCAAGAACAGATGCATACTGGTAAGTAGCATTTTCCTTTTATGTCCTAGCATCTTTCAACAAAGAGTACAGTGTACATCCAGGCCTAATAGCAGTAGACATGTCAATGTTCTCATAGGCCAGTGCAGATGTTTGTTTTCGATGATTCACGAGGGGCAACGGGTTTAAAATCTGAAAAACAAATTACTACTGGTCGAGTCTGGGAATATTGCTAATAGTCCATTTGAGGAAAATAATTGTGTGGAATCGTGGTTCATGCTATTAGGTAATGCTGTGACATTGGCACTGATATTTAATTATCCAGGCTTTTATTTTATTTTTTTCATTTTAAATTAGCAGTGCTTCAGCATTCATTGATACGGAGCATGAGAGGAGACAGTGGTAACATAACAATAACTGTGATGCAGTGGGCCCCTCACAGTCCTGGGCTCAAGTGCAACTGCACCTGGTTCACTGATGATAGTTGTTGCCTACTTGCCTCTGGCTCCCTTACCTTCAGCCTGGAAATTACTAGACTGAAAATATCTTGCTGCTGCCAGCGGGTTGCACAGAGTTTCTCTTCAACAAAAACACCATCCCATGTCTTTGTTACTTTTGTAAGAACATGTAACCTGCCGGTACATACAGTTATCCACAGGAGATGCATTCTCCTGTCATTTGTTAAAAACATGCCCTCCCCCATCTGACCCAACCCTCTTTGACCTCTCTTTGAAACCCTGATAAGATCTCTCCTCTGCTTAAAGTTTCACCTCCGATGGGCCATGGGTCCAAGACCCGAAGCAACACTATCACAGCAAATGTGTACTCGGCCCTAATGAAATCAACGACAAATAGTACAATAGCTGTAACAGGGGTTTGGTTGGCCCTCACAATCCTGGGCCTTGGTGTCACTGCACCTGCAGCACTAATTATACCTTCCCACTCAACTGGGCCATCTCTCCTAGACCTGAGGCCTAATACAGGCTCTTTATATGAAGGAAAAAAGGGGGGAAAAGTCTCATCTCTTCTTGCCTCATGTTGCTTGGGCCTTGTCCATGTGCAAAAGGATGACCATCGCCTTAACGTTAGCTTGCAAGGAAAATATCTCCCACTCCATTTTTGCTATTAAGACACACAAAATTGTGATGAGATAGCCCCTCACAATCTTCGCACAAATGCTACTGCATCTCGTGCACTAATGGCCCTTTAAAAAAAAAAAAAGAGCCCCATTATCTCCACACCATCCTCAAGGCATCTCTCACAGGACGCTGTATCTGTCATTTGTAAATTGAACAAGCATTTGCTTAGCCAATAGTTCTCACCTTTAGGACTTTACAAGTGTTTAGCCATGCAAAAGTTGATATTGTGCTGGATAACTAAACACTTATAAGGTCCCAAAGGTGAGACCTATTTGCTAGGCCAATGCTTGTTTAATGTGCCTGTGCACAGTTGTCCACTACATGTGTTGACCTCGATATTGGTCGTCCTTATCTCAATATCAGCTTGTCGCATGAGTGAACTTCAGGCAATGTCGGTCCAGCTCCCTTATACAACATTTTTTTTCCAAAGAAACTGGTGTTAAGGAATTCAAGCTGCATCTCGGTCTACACTAGTAAGGCATGTTTTCACCCCATCTCATCCCTCTAAAGAAGAGGAGAAACAACATCGATTGGATTAAAAATAGCACTCAGGTTTTACAGAGACCATTGGATGAACGATCAGATCTTTGAGTGTTTCTTGGGGACAAAGAAAGGCAATGCAATGCAGTGCAGAAAATAACCGTCTCTGTTTGGTGAATCCTCTGTATTAATGTTTTCTCCGGAAGTAGACCCCCAGAGGGTTACAGGCTCATTATAATAGAGCTAAGGCTACTACCACGGTGCTGACAGGCAAAGGGCCCTTCCTGGATGTCTGTCAGGCTGCTGTGTGGACATCAGTGCACATGTTCACAAAGCAATACTGTCTTGCCAGTCAGCTCTGTTTGGTCCTGCATTACTTTTTGGTCTGAGCCATTCCTCAGACCCACCCACCACCTTGGCAATATAATTGCTTTGGTAGCCTCATAAGGTGAGCAATCTGCAGTTAAAAGTATCCATCAGCACAACAAATTGCTTACCTGCTGTAACCCTCTTGTTGATACTCTATTTAACTGCAGAGCCTCGCCAATAAACCTCTCACCTACCTCCTCCCTACGTGTTCTATTAAAGAATGCGACTTTGCAGCCAGGTTGTGATTAAGTTTATAAGGCATTGAGTTCGCAGTTTGACAGTGCGCATTTCAAGACTGGCTTACTCCAACTAATTCTCTTAATGAGGGCTCGCCCCTTTTTTTCAGTCTCGCTGTTTGCTGCTTTTGGTCTTTGTTGCAGACCTCTTTGTAATCACTATTTTAATGTATACTTGAAAAGGGCTTCAGATCGTTCCCTTGCACATGACCATGTACTTTAGTTACTTACTCCTAATTTGATGGAGTTTTGTCTTGCCCCGGGAGAATTTTTGCTTTCACTTGAGTATTTGTGGGGTTGGTTGAGTCTATTGTTACACTGCTGGCTTCTACGAAATTTGTATTTTTTATATTTCACTGTGACATTTCAGCTTTAGCATGCTGTGGGAGCGCAAGTCCTTCATTCCTCCACCTCTCAAAGCCTTTCTCTTTTCTGTTTCTGTCTCCACCCACGCTTCCCCACTCATCCTCGGTTCCTTACCACCTATTGTCTTTGACTCAGTCTCTCCTCTTCCATTTTATTCCTCACTTGACCTTGGACACGGTTGGTGCTTGTTTTTTACCTGCCACCGTCACTTTTATTCTCATTCCACCTCTCCTGCTTTACCCACTGACTGCCGCTGTTGGCTTTGCCAGTGCTTGTTGAATGGTGGCACAAAATTTGGCAAAGCTAATAGCAGACATCCAGGAACTCTGTTTTGTATGCTTCCAAGGTGGCAGTTGCATTGCATGTGGACACAGTGTGATCATCATTTTAGAAGTATGCAGAGAAATGTTCCAATACTGTCACTATGTTGCGTCTGCCTGCATTTGATAGCCATCATCAACAGTTTTTAAAAAATTCTTTAAAGATTGTAGGAATGTGGAATCTGACTGCATGGTTACCCCCACTTAATGCCTGGTGTTTTGCTGGTTTTCGACTTTGTTTGACTGGGATCCTGCTAATCAGGACCCCAGTCTATCTGCTTTCTCCCTAAATTGATTACAAGTACTTTAGGTACACTCCGGATTGGATTCTGGTGTACCCTTATACGTCCTTAGTACATGGTATACTTTGTACCCAGGGTATAGGTACCCCAGAGGCCTCTCAGGGGCTGCAGCATGTATTATGCCAACCCTGAGAGACCATTCAAAATGACACAACAGGTCTGCTAGAGCAGCCTGTGTAAGGTGGTGTATGCACCCCTTACTTAGATATAGGTTCCCTTTATCTACCTTATATCACTGCACATATAAACCTATCAGTCACCCCTATGGCAGGCCTTATCAATCCTGAAGGCAGGGTGCTGGGTTTTGTGTGAGAGGGTGCCCATGCATGAGCAGGGCCCCTCTGCAGCCTTCAAAATCTATTCTCCGGGGTTGTTCTGAGATGCAGCCAACCATATACTCTTAAGTGCATTATAACCTCATGGTAAATGCTAACTTTGAAATGGCTGCAAGTAAACATGTCGTGTTTGGTGTCTAACACCTTGGAATCATACCTCCCCCAGTACTGGCGGGGGAGGTATGAATCCACCCTCCTAAAGGAGAAATATGACTACACCGGTACCAGCTTCACGGAACCCGGCATCACAAAATGTATGCTGCCAGCCACAGACATGCATCTGCCCTCCTGCTGCTAGACGAAACTCCGGCAGGGGAAGCTGGACAATAGGTTACCTGTCCAGGGAGGTGTGACCACCTCCCAGACAGGCTCTAGTGTATTGGGGCTGGGTGGGTGCACTCCAAGAGTGCTTTGATGTCTGCACTGGGGGCACATTTGGTGTCCCTGTGCATAGCCCAGCTCATACCGGTTGCAGGGGCACTCAGCCCCTGCTCTGGCGAGAAACTGGACAAAGGACATGGGTGTAGCCACCCCTCTGTCCTTACCCTCCCATAGATGGGTCCCCAGAGTTTGTCCCACCCCTTCCTTGGGTATAAAGTAGGAACCCCTGACTACAGGACTTTAGATTTACCTTGATAAAACTCTGCTACAGAATCCCAGAACTTCAACTATCTACACTTCGTTGGATGACCGAAAAATCTCACTTGGAGTAAAGGAATTACTCCCCTGCAAGGCAGGCACCAAAGACGCATCTGTCCGGTATACAACTACTCAGCTCCTGAAGGACTCTGAAGCCTTAGCAAAACAGGAGGCGTTGTTCCAAGGTTCCCGAGGCCGATCTGTGCTCTCAGCAAACCTGTGACCCAAAGCCCTCGTGGGAACCGTGCAACCCAAACCCCTGGACACAGTGCACATTTGCAGCAGCATATGCTTCTTGGCGATCCCTGAGGCTGTGCTTTGGGCTACTTTTAGCCCAGACCCCGAGCAGTGATTCCACCGAAGATTACTGGCCTACATTCCACGAGTGACCCGTGGACTGGTATTTAGTGATTCCTCTCGAGGTCCCTTCGCAATCCCTTGTCCGTCGACTTGTGGGTCCCTGAGAAGGGTACTGTAACTTTCAGCGGGCTTACCTGGTTTCTCCAGACGTGCCCGGACTCTCCAGCGCTTGGGGAGTCACCAGGACATTGCTGGTCAACACCGAAGCCTTTCTACTCTCACCGCGTGGGTTGCTGTTGCCAAGGCTCGTTGGTCTCTGATCCGGACACCGACCACCCAGCACTCGACATCCTTCATGGGATAGCTCGTCTGTGGACTCTGATCAACATTTCCTGGTCCCTGTGGCAGTGGAGTCTAGCTTCACCTCATCGCACCTGAAACACCCGACATTGGTGGGCATTGGTCTAAAGGGCCCCTGGTCACCCTGAAGTGACCCAGACTCTGTCCCCTCTGCTTTCACAGCTCTGATCCAGGCTTGGATCACACTGGACACTTTTCCTTTCAACGACAGCGGCACTTTGCGGCAATTCGCCATTGAAAACCGTGAAGATATCCGACACCATTTGACACCTATGCACCCGTCTTCCGTGGGTGAGGTAACACGAGTACTCCAGTGCTCACATGGGTGCTGGCCTTAGACCTTCTAAGTCTAAAAGGGTTTGCTCCAAGTCCTCTCCGAAGTTTCCTTAATCTTTAAAATTCCAACTGTGCCTTTTCCATAGGATTGTATGGAGCTTGCGGCTGTGTTCTCACACTGAACCGCGTCCCCCGTGGGTACCCTGTGTCACTACCTTGGGTGGTTCCTTGAGGTCCCAGCAATTCTACTTGCTCTAGGCACTGTGTCTGGTCAAGTCATGGTTCTTATACCACTTTCTTAATATATGGTTTGGGTCTCCCTCTGGGGCCCATTGTATAGTGTGCTATTTACTTACGTTCTAGTGTGTTGATATTGTGTATCTTGCTCTCTAATCTCATAAAGATGTAAGTTGAGAGTGTTTAGTAATAAATACATATATTTTATATATACCTTCTGTGGTTTTCCTTTCATTTGGTCATTCAAGAGGTTATAATCTGGTAAACCAAGCTGCTTTACACTCCTTTAAGACTTAACCTGAAGGCAGCTCTCCATAGCTACCACTAGGATAGCTTTCAATAAAGGTTGTCTTAAACCTATTCATCAATAAGGGTTGTTTGGACTGGTGCAAGGTGCCCACTATAACTAGTGGACAACATATACCAGGCCAACTTCTCACAAAGATGACCACTTATGTGTCTAGATGCAAAATAACGGCCACCTTGGAAGTATGCAAAATAATGAGTGATGGTGGCCACTCTTTGTTAGTGGTTTTACAAGTTCTTGTGACACAATTCTAGAACCCTTGGCAAACAAATACAATAACCAAACAATAATTTGCAAGCAAAACAGATTGTCTTTGCCACTATTTGTTTTTCCCTAGGAGCAACTGTAGCGGGTATTTATGCGGGCGGTCTGAGCTCTTATATTCAAATTCCTTAACTTAAGGGCGAAACCAAACCGTAGGGAAAATGTTGTCGTGTGGTACATACAACTAGCACACCACTAACTTTTTTATGGGTTAATTTTGTGTAATAATGCCATTTAAATATGTTGGTTGTAATTACTCCAATCGAACCAGTTCAAAACTGGTATTACATGATTCTTTTTTTATTTGCTGCTTCTCCATTCATGTATGTTAATTGTGCAATAGAGCCCATGCTCCATTGTTTTCATCATGGAATCTTTTTTCTTTATGAATATTCATGAGGTTAGGTCTGCCTAACTGTGGTAATAAATTAGGACCTTCAGAGTAGAGCACTCAAGACATATCCATGAACACTCAACATGTGCCTAGGCTACTGTAGTTAATCTTGCTATTGCAAAAAAATACACCTTGTATATCCCTAACGCGTCTTGAATCTGCTGTAGCAAGGTATATTTTCTGTGTCTTTAAAGGCATTCAATGAGCCTTCTATAGGAAATGGAAGTGTCTATTTTTTGACCTTACATTGTGAGACACCATATGGTAAAAAGCCAATACTATATTTATTTCTTGCTCATCAAACCCCTACCAAGGTCAGATAGCACTTGTCTCTTAGCTCTCTGGTTAGTTTTAAAGGTATGTTATCGTCCACTTGAGGTTAAACCATTTCTTTTCTGTGTGTGCTGCATGCTATAACCATGACTTCTTATGCTACCCTTTTTTCCGTTTAGGAATTTCGTAAGAACTTGAAGGGTGTAAATGGAGGTAACGACTTTGATCAAGACATGTTAGAGGATATCTACCAAGCAATCAAGTGAGTTTGTAATGTTATTATTGAGATGAAGAAATCACAAATGTAAAATTGTGCCTTACCTACTGTATTTTCATGTAAGTAGGTTGGAGCCATTGGTACTTCTCCATTACATAAAGGGACTATTGGGTCAATGCCCATCGCCAGCAATAGTGGTGCATAACTTTCTTTAGTGCATCCTCTGTAATGGATACTTGCTCCTCATTGTTCTTTAAGGCAACTGTAACCTAGGCATCACACTTCTTCTGGTATAGTAATACTTCAGCACGGGGACTCGTGGGTGAAACCCAGCGTCTCACAGAAAGTGAATTATCTGAACCATCTAAGCTGCATGTGAGACTGTGCCTCTGGTTATTTTCCTGTTCCCTAACAGAGGCAGGATCCAGAGATGTTTTTATCCTCTGGCATTTTTTTCGGTGGATTGGGTCCTTTGATTGCTTTCAAACATTGTTTTTAAACAGTTTGTTTTCTTAGGTAAACAGCTGCCTTTAAAAATTCAATTAGGTAAATAATCAATGAGTGCTTGCAGTGGAGCTGCCATTCCAAATCAACTGGAGGTGGGTGTAGCTGATGAGGTACAAAGGGCATAGACCACCGCAATACTAGACCCGGGGAAGATTCTGGGAGATGGTGCAGGGGGATGTTGGCGTTGCTGTGGGGTATAACTGCGTTAAGCTATCCCTCGTACGGGTGGCTACATACCGCCTCCGCTGTCCATTGGCGCTGCATGCAGTCTGTGCAAACAGAATGCCTCCAGGCTCGGATGGTGACGCTTGTAAGTGGACTCTTAGCCATATCTACAATGTTTGAACTCTCTCCACACAGTTTGCTGGTCTGCAGTGCTTAGACAGTGGTAGTCTGGTCAGGACGGCAGGACGAGAGCTCTCTGGCGAGTCTGGGAAGAGCAACCTCTATTGCAGTGCCCTATGTGGTCATCAAAGCTGTCTTACTTCATCTTTTAAAAGGAGGTGCTGTGGGCGTGTCCAAGATGGCACCCGTGCGGTAGCAAAGCTACGGCGCTCCGCTACGCTGGATTGCATTTTAGCGATCCCCGGGGTAGTGCCTGCCCCAAACTCACGGCAGGGCTGGCTGAAAGTGTGCAGAGCAGGCTCACGCAACCGGTGACATCGGCGGTTGCTGCTCGGTCTGCCTTGAGCTATTACAGTGATCTAGCGCTGGCGGGATGGCAACAAAATGGCTTCCGCATAAGTGCCAGATCCACAGCAAGCAGGCAAACTGCGGACCGATTGGGGCTGCGACGGCGATTGAGGCTGTGCGAGTGGGCCTTCTTTTCAGAGCGAAGGCCAGATAGCAGACCTGACTATGGGGAAGAGCAGTACCTCAAGCGAGCTAGGGAGCAAAGGGCTCCACAGGATTGGCAGTGACTGCTACAGGAGAAGGTGGTACGCTGAATGACTTTGCATCATTGGGCAGCGAGCCGATCCCTATCCATCAGCATTTCAACCCAGCGAACACACTGTGATAGCAGGTGAGCGGAGGCGCCTGGGGGCATTGGTGGACCATACCGGAGTGCGGGAAGACGGCCAGCCAGCCAGTGAAGAGCTAAGATGGCGACCGTTTGATTTTCGAGGCCGTGAAGATCAGGAGTGATATATGACTGCGCCCCTGGGTCCGGTAGAGCTACGCTGTGGTGGTCGCGCGGTAGGACCCTGACGAGAGAGGGTCTGACGAGCAGGGGCACGGTAGGTGTAGCGGGGCTGACGGCGTGCGGTCAAATTAGTGCAACAACCTTGGTGGGCCTTACCATTCGTACTTGCAGCCTAATGCCCTCTGCCCACAGCGTCTGAAGCGTGAAGAGCCCTGGTGGATGGCCCACAGAGCCAAACCGTGACAAGCTACATCGAGTGCAGCAGCAAAGGGCGCTGGTACAGAGAACTCGGGCCTACAGAGCTACTGGTAGCATAACTGAGAATTGACATACAGGCCTTACCGAGTCCTGAATGGTGGGAGTCGCGTAGGGGCCCCCGAGCATCTGTGACCGCGTTTTTTTTATTAAGCGTGGGAGGACTGACATTGAGGGACTGGATCTTCATCTTTGGGAGGTTGCCAGGCATTGCCACCTCAGTTGACATCTACTGATCTGGGATCTCTTAGAGCATGGTCTTTATGGTACCACCCTCATCACCACCATGAACACCTCTAGGTCAAAGAAGGGCGTTGCTATCATCAAAGATCTCCTGGTTAATGGGGCCACCAAAAAAGCTGGGAATGTCGTTCTCCCTGGATGCGGGTGGAGCGAGCTCACAGGCGCGACAGGAGGCGTATGAGGAGGCCCCAATCACAAGGGACTTCATGGAGGCACTCTTCAGCACTTTGCGGGACGATATAGCAGCCCTCCGAGCAGAAGTGCCCACTGAAATTAAAGCTCTGCACCATTACATTGGGGAATTAGAGCAGATTGTGGACTCAGTAGAATGCGCCGCCGACTCCAGAGAGGAAGAGTTGGCAGAATGCAGCAGAGAGATCTTGGAACTTAAGGATCGTAATGCTGACCTCAACCTGCACCTGGAGGACTTGGAAAACAGGTCATGCAGATCAAACATCCGAATGAAAGGGGTTCCTTTGCAAGCAGATGCTGGTTCCCTGGTGGACTACGTTCTGCGCCTCTATGACACATAGTCCCAGCCTTTGGTTGGGAAGGAACTCCTGGACCAGACGCATAGGGTGGGTCATCCTTCCGCCTCACCAGGTGCGGCGCAAGACATCCTGACATGTCTTCACAACTATAAACAAAAGGAGCTAATTATGGCAGCTATTCGGGACCAACCACGTGTCCTCTTTGAGGGCACTAAAGTTCGCTTGTACCAGGACTCGTCGGGCATTACACTCCAGAGACGACGGGCAATGAGACCTGTGACCACATTTCTGAGGGACAAAGGAGTGCGGTACAGGTGGAGACATCCATTCCGGCTTGTCTTCATGTGGCAGGAAGAGGCACGAGTGACAGGCACACTCTCTGAGGCAGCGGGCATTCTGGGAAAAGAACTCGATCAGGACTCTTCCCCCCAACGAGCAAGCACACAACTATCAGCCCTGGAATCCTGAAAACGACGACGCATAAAGAACCTTCCTCTGTCACAAAATACCAGGACCACGAAAACCGAAAGCATCAAGGAACGCACAGCTTTGCTGCACAGCTTTTTGAGCACTACCAATCTCCGGAATGAGACATAGAATAATGGCAAGCCGCTCAGACCTCGACATCAGTGGAAGGGGGGCGTGTGGCTCCTCCCGGGGCCTAAGTGTATTTTCATCATATCTAACCAGTTGAGGCGGGGGCCATGAACGCCTATTCCTCTTTACACCTCCCGTGGGCGACCAACAACATGGACCCTCACTACAAAATTGCAAGTTGTGCACCAAGTGGTGCTTTTGTTTTACTTCCTGTTCTTGTTGTCATGTTCACTTAATGTTTCTAAGGTCTACACTTAATCAGACTGGCACACTCCATGTATGGGTTTGGGGGTAAGGGTAATGAAGGAGTTGCTGGGGGCTCTCATAGCGGCTCGACCCTCTTTGAACCATGGTGCGAGCAATTAGCTTGAATGTAAGGGGTCTCAATTCACCAGTCAAAAGAATAGCAATCCTTAATCAGCTTAGGGCAGCCCAATGTGATCTATGTCTCCTACAGGAGAGACACCTTTTGAAACAGGATTGCCTCAGGATGTGCTTGAGATGATTTGATCGTCAGCACTGGTCCTCTGGCCACAGGAAAAAGGCGGGGTTCGCGTTTGGCTGCTTTTATGTACAATTAGAAAAGGCGGAAGGGACACCCCCAGACATTTGCTCGCGTATCTGACCATGCCCCGGTCCAGTTAGACTTGCTCCTCCCGACAACACATCAGACCAACAAAACGTGGCGTCTTAATCCTAGTTATTTTTTGATGCCATGGTAAAGGAAGTGAAGAAGGCCATACTAGACTACCTATCTGTCAACAACACACCAGAAACCGCGATAACGACGCTTTGGGAGGCTCTCAAACCAGTCGTTAGAGGCACATATATCGCAATTGCGGCCAAACTTAATAATGAACGAGCTTCGAAGCTCGCTGCGCTAGAAGCTAGTGTGAAAGAACTGGAAGACGAACATCGACGGGTAGGCTCACATAAAAATGGACGGCAACTAAATATAGTGCGGAAACAGCATAGAGCGCTGGATATGGACACGGCTGCGTATGCTTTGCGAAGGCAACAGAAGTATTATGCGGGGGAAACAAGGTGGGTAAGCTGCTGGCACACCGATTGAGGGTGCAGGTGCATTCTGGGGATGTACAGGGCATCATAGATGGCGGCGGACATCATCTTGCGAGGGATGAGGCTATAGCAGCAGAGTTTGGCTGCTTTTATGCACAATTAGAAAAGGCGGAAGGGACACCCCCAGACATTTTCTCACCGTACATCACGCAGGCCCAAATAACAAAGCTGCTGACCGCCTACGCTGAGCAGTTGGAGAAAGACATAACTGAAAGGGAGATACTGGACACAATTGGTCGACTGCAATTGGAAAAAGCGCCAGGGCAAGATGGGTTCATAGCCGCCTTTTACAAGCAGTATGCGTTGCTTTTATCCCCAATTCTAGTTAGTCTATATAAGTTAGTGTCTCTGGGGAGCTCAAGGAATTAATGCACATGGCAATAATCATGGTGCTACCAAAGCCAGGGAAAGATCACCATCACTGCTCATCATTCACCCCCATATCACTCCTGAACGTAGATGCCAAGATTTTTACGGAGATTTTAGCAGGGCGATTGGGTAGACCAATGCTGGGGTTGATCGCGCCTGATCAATCTGGCTTTATACCAGGTCGCACCTGCGGTGATAATACTAAACGGGGTCCCCTTGTCGATCGGCGCGGTCTGCTCCGGTTGCGGTGAGGACTCAGGCCAGATTCTGAATTGGAGCTCTGGAGCTCGACTTTCTTTCACCCGCAGTGGCGCCGCAGCTGATTCTTTACCAACAGGTTCGCTGCTGCCCGACCCTCTTCACCTTTGGCAGGGGTGGACGCATGTCGCCTTTCCGATGCCTCTGACGGGCCGCTCTTGTTGTGGTTCTTTACTGCTGGAGATCATTAGCGCCGTCAGGCTGTTCTCTGTGGTTGTCTGGCGGCTGCCATCTTAGGGTCAGACACTCCAGCCACACGGTTGCCTAAGTGCAATTGCTTCTCTTTTTATCGTCCTGCTATGGCTCTGCTCGTCGCTGGTTCGGTCTGTGGACTCTGCATAAGCCCCCTGGTCAATTCTGAAGCCCGTACGCGGCAGATGGATGGCGATTGTTGGGCCCGTGTGCAAAGCCAAAGAGAAACACGTCCACCATTGTGGCTGGTTTAGCCACTCCCCTGTGAATCATCTGATATTTGATGGAAAGTTTGTCACATTTGTGGACCTTCAACACAAATTCCACCTGGAGTCAGCACAAATTCTTGGATACCAATAACTGAAATTAAACCTGCTCCAGAGAATGGGTAGCGATCCCAAGAGACTCATTGACTGTACTCTTCATTGGTATCTAACCACATATGCACGCATAAGAGACTTATCTCAGGCCTCTATGAAACTCAATTGATCTTTATACTCAAAATCTTCCACAAGCCACCTTTATACCTCAATAAAGCCACATCTTTCAGACTCTGGATGAGACGGACTGGATCGATGTCCTGTATTCACAGAACAAGTACCTGCGGGAAGCAAGCCTGAAATGTAGTTATTTCGAAATTCTCCATGACTGGCACTGGTCATCTCTCTAACCTAACAGAGCGAAACTGACTGCCTGTTCCAGTTGCTGGTGTTGTGCCAATATCAACAGGGCACTGTCTACAAAAAGTGTACAAAAAAGTGATGGGTGGTAGGCTTCAATCAATCTCAGCCACTAGGAATTAGTTGGCCAGCATCCCAATCCATTGTTATTTCGCACACCATGTCACCTCAGTTTGGACCTAGCTATATACAAATCAGTCATGACCCTACTCCAGTTGAAACAGTTCAGCCTGAACTTCTAAGCCTGGTCCTCCTGAACCAGAACACAGGCAAATCGGGACTGGCTTCATCCTATTTAGGGGCTCATCAACCGGGTACAATCTTGTTTCAGTGACATGGTGTGCACTGGAACTATCAGAAGGAAAAGCTGCTTACCTTCGGTAATATTATTTCTGGTGGATGCTCTATCCACCTGCAGATCCCTCACTTTTCCTGCATGACAGATGGTCACAAAGTACCATTGCTAAAAAGTTCCAACTTAGAATGTCACTCTTCACCTTCTCAAATAGATACCGTTCTCATCCTGTTAGCATTGCAGGGTGCATAATAAATGAATGGAAAACTGACATCAGATTCATCGGATGAGCCCCTTATGGCCCTAGTGATGTCACAAAGTTCTCTTTTTGGTACCAGCACAGAATCAGTGTAGGAAAGTAGGATCTGCTTTCATGGTTACCCCCACTATCTGCTGGTGTTAGTTTGTTTTTTGGACTGATCTGACTGGGATCCTGCTAATCAGGACCCCAGTCATTGTGCTACCTCCCTAAATTTGACATAGTAAGTGTTTTTGTAGCTCCACATTTGGTTACTGGTGTACCTCTATAAGTCCCTACTATATGGTACTAAGTTTCCCCCGGCATAGGTACTCCAGGGGTCTCCCATCGGCAGCAGCATATATTATGCCTCTCATGAGAGACCACTCAAACTGTGACTACAGGCATGCAATTGCAGCCTGTGTATGCTGGTGCTAGCAGCACTTATAACAGATGTACGTTTTTCTTATATCTGAAGTCACCACACTTACAACCTAGGTCACCCCTAAGGCAGGTCTTCCAATCCTACAGGCAGTGCCCTGGGTTATAAGTGTGTGGATGCCCTGCATGAGCAGGACACACCTACAAACCCAAGATTCGATTCTTCAGGCTATGTAAGTGCGGTCACCCATTTTGATACATATAGTGGCCATTCATCATTACGGGATGGCTAGCTATATAGTGGCTGTGCTGAACCTGGGCATGTTTTGTATTAAATGTGTTGGAATCATACCCCCACACTGTTACCAATGTTGGAGGTATGATTCCATGTGCCTGGGGGGGCTCCTCCGGGAACCCCCCAGTACTCCTGGTAACAGCCTTCCAATGTCAGCCAGCAAGCTAGTGCTGCTGCAGACTGCAGACACGATTCTGCCCTCCTGCTGCTGAGCTTGGGCAGGGAAGGAAAAACAATAGGTTACTCAAGTATTGGAACTTTCATAAATTCACATGCTTGAATCATTCTCCGACGTCGAAGATGGGAGTCCCCAGTACATAAAAATAGCAATGTAAAGCTATTACAAACTAGAAACCAGTCCTAGGCCTATCCCAGTTTTGTAACATATCCACCTTATTCTAAAAGAGACCAAATAAAATCAACAACCAATCAGATCAGCTCCACCCTTTAGAACCCTTCTGAAAGAACCTCAGACCTTCAGATTTTCTACCCCACGTTGTGCTAGGGAGTCTCCACTGAGCTCTACTCAGTTATTCCTTATTCTAATACTATTGAGAACATTCTTCCGCTTTATATTTTCCAGACTGCTCTACTATCGTGCTCTGTTTTTTATTCATTATGGCAGACAAGGATATAAAAGGCCATTTTAGAGCTTGTGCCACCTGCTCTAAAAAGAGGCTTTATGCGGATGACCCTCATAAAGATTGCATGTACTGCTTGTATCCTGACCACAAAGACAAGGACAGCAAGGTATGTCATACCTTTTCTACTAAAACCATGAGGGATCGTGAGGGACTTCTCCCTACCTGGCTCCAGAAGCTAAAATCCAGGAGAGATCCAGTCTCTAGTAACGACAGTGATGAGGCCTCATCTGCTTCGTCTTCTAGAAGATCTGAAAAAAGAGGAAGATCTGACCCTACTTCTTAAGAGGAGTGCCCTCAAAAAGTCTCTAAAAAGATCTCCCATGGGTCTGACAGGCTCAGTCCAACTAAAGCTCCTCACTGAGGTGAAAAGGAGAGGAAAGGAGTGAGGAAGTTAAGCTCTGTTCCTCCTTCTTCCTCTCCTGACAGAAGAAACGTGTTACAAAAAAAACCTCCTCTGTACCTTTTGAGGAAAAACAGGCAAACAAGTTACCACCTTCAACGAAGCAGTCCACCACACAGTCGACGAAGAAACCCTCATCGACATCATAGACGAGTAGTGACACGGGCCAGTCTCCTCAGCTTTCATGAGTTCAAATGACGGTATAGTTGCCGAGAGCTACTCCGGCATCGACAGCCACGGTTCCGCCTTCATCAACGACGGTGACGACGTAGGCTATGACGGCAGCGACGAAGCTATCAATGTCTATAGTGTCAACAACGACAAAGATGAAGGCGACCACGAAAACTATGACGGCGGCGGCCATGATGTGGACAGCTACGGCATCGACGGGATGACGACGGTATTGACGACGGCACTGGCAATGTTGATGGCAATATCAGCATCGTCGAAGGGAGTGAAAATTTCCGGAGAAAAGATCAGGAAGCGTCAGAGCTACATGTCAAGTGCTAGGAGGACAATTCGGAAGAAGGATATGAAGGGGAGCAGGACTATGATCCTCCCCAGGACTACGATAGGGAATATCAAGGGGAGGTAGTCTGTATGCCATCCTCCTTGATTTCGGACTTACAGTATATGCTGTTTGTGAGAAGGTACTGAAAATTTACCACGTGGCTACATGACCCGGTAATTTATCTGGAAGTCGTTCCGGGTTTGTCCGTCCTCCTACGCGGAATGAGAGAGAATTTAAAATAATCATAAAGCCCCTCAAAAGCTTCAAAATAAAACACGATCGGAAAGGCAAAACAAATAATCCTTCTTGATTCTTTATCGACTCATGAATTTAAAGACCCTAGTGCCCTGACCAGAACAATTTTGAACACAAGTGGATTACACAACCACATTACTAACAAGAGCGGCTCCTGCCCTAATCTGAACAATATTGGATATAAGTGGCTTCGATAAATACAACAGTAATAAGAGTGGCAGTCACTGCGTGAAACATAATTCGAAGCACAGAAACCAATTTTGGCACCACACAGTCGTTTTTTAAGAAAGGATTTATCCAGCCCTGATGAGAGTCCGGTAATTCATAAAACCAGGACTCGAAACGTGTCGGCTATGACATAAGTGGCAATTAAGTCCTTGAACACTTAGAGTATTGAAATCACTTATTCTCTGAGTATAGGAGTGCTTTGAGTTGTTTAATTTGTTTACAACCATATGAAATTGATTATATATATATAGCAACTGTTTTGTGACAAATTAATTGTTATTTTATTGTTGTGTATTGTATTTATATATCTGAAAGAGACACGTTAGTATTAGATTCCTTACCTTAGAATATCCCCAGGCGTCAGACTGGATCCGGAAATTTTTGCGTAGCAGTACCCTTGCGCGTCGGTAGGCGTCGTCTGCGGCTCCGCGTCCGTCGTCGGCGTCGTGGGCGCCGTGATGACGTCGTTGGAGTACTTAGACGCCGCCTCCGCGTGCTAACGTCAGTTCTTCTTCTTTTTTCTGCGCCAGCAAGCGCAGATCTGGAAAAAGCAGTAACCCTAGTCTTTTTTGACTAACCCTTTTTGATCATTTTTGATCCTTTTTTCGAGTCTTCGACTCCAACGGTGCCGTAGGGATGCCCGGGTTTAAGCACTGCGATGATTGCGACCGCCTGATGTCGGCCACGGATCCTCACCGCGTGTGTTTATCTTGTCTCGGCGTCGACCACGATGACAAGGCCTGCTCCGACTGCCGGGCCCTCTCTTCGAAGGCCAGACGGGAGCGGTCCCGCAGGCGGCTCGAACTCCGGCAGTCGGCCCCGCGCCGCGAGAGGTCCCGATCCCATGGGAGGTCGAGGGACAGGTCGCGGGCTCGGAGCCACCACAGTTCCGAGGGTAGGCCGCACTCCTCCGGGTCGAAGTCGTCGTCAGGTAAGCGGCACAAGAAGGCCAAGCGGCATCATCGCTCCTCGGACTGTGGAAAAGTAAATTTTGCCATGTTCTGTGTCCCTACGAGTCTTCCATCTTATGTTATGTGTGCATGATTAAATATGCATATGTATCCCCCATGTTTGATTAAAGACGCAATTACAGTTGTGTCCATTACTAGTATGCCAGTTTCCAGTTCTCGTGAAAGCTACGAGTATCAGGCCTATGTAAAGTTACGTGGCCACGTTTCTCAGTGTGCACGTTATTTCATTGTAAAGTCCCCGTTTCTAGGCCTCAAAAGGGCCCGGACACCAGATTCAGCTCCTGTCTCCTGAAGCCCTCGCTGAGGAGCGATACAGCCCCCACCTGTATCCCTGACCCTTCACTTACTTCCTGCCTCACAGTGCCCGGTTCAGCCTGGCTCTGCCTCTGAGTCTGCCAAGAGTATGTTATGATCCTAGTTATCAGTCCAGCCCTCCTTCTCTGCATTCTTAAAGCTACTGAATCGCATCAATAGTTACCGTCATAGTCTAGCCTTTACGTCTCCATGTTAGAGAAATACTGTATTAATGATCATTTAATATTCTTCATCACGCACTACATATAGAATAATGCATGCTCCAGTCTTAGAGTCTGTTCGCCTTTACCCCGATAACTTTTGGATTCTATCAACATGTTCTCTAAACATCAGATACTAGATACTGCTTAGGTACATGTCGCCCTGACTCTCCAGACTTCAGTCTCTGCTCCTAGCACAAGAGTTCGTAGCCCCCAGCTTCTCCTAGTAACACATCATTGCCAGCTTGCGCGCACCATCAGGTTAGAGGTCCCGGCTCCTTAGGTAGCCCCCTCCATGTTTCCGCCCCATTCATGACATATTCTGCTACGTTTGCATCACCTGTCTATGTATACGCCCTGTTACACCCACTTTCACCCTTATCTTTCGCGACTGCTACGCGTCACACCCTTTGCTCCACCCACTGCTCCGCCTATCATATGTACTGTAATGCAACTGTTTTACTATATATGCTTGTGTATTGTTATTAAATGCTAGCGCGCTCATCCCAGATCCAGCCCCGGCAGCTGCCGGGCCCTGCCATCCTATTCCTGTGCAGGTTGTCCTGTTCCGGTCCTTATGCTGTATTAAACCTGCAAAACTCCTACTACCTCGAATCTTGACTCTTATTTATTGAGCTATCTGTTATTGCTATGCCTAGTCAAACCTAGATCCGGTATTATTTATTTATATACCACATAATGGCGCCCGAACAGGGACTTGCCCTTTCCCCACGCGCCGGTGAAGCCACGCGTGCCCCCTGACCCTCTGCAGCCGTGACGGAACCATACCGTGCACGTGCAGATATTTCTGCTTCAAGTATCCCTCAGGCCCACGGAGGAGACGGAGGTGGCGGTCCAGCATCCAGACGAGGCGGTGGAGGAACGCGGCGAGTCCCGACCAGAGCCCAAGCCGAGAGTCCAAGGTCCGAGGTATCCGGAGGCCCACCTGTAACAGAAGTCTGAAGTTCGTCCGTCCGGCGTCGAAGCAGTCCAGTCCAGTCCGAGGCCTTCCGTTCTTGCTGCCCGGTGAGTACCGTTGCTGGGGTAGTATCTAGACAGGGTCAATCTAATTGACTCTGGTCCGTGGGGTTTTGGTGGTACACATATCCAAAACGAAGTGTCCACTTCGGTGGATGCGGGTCCTGACGTGTCTCTTTATGAGACCGGTAAGTTTAGTACTGTTTTAGCAGTGCATCTAGTTCCTGTTCTAGTCAGTTCTGTTCTCGAGAAAATTCATGTGTTCTGTTTTCCGTATTCCAGGTAGTATTCTGTTCGAACTGTTATTCTGAATGTTATTCATGTATTTTAATGTCGTGGTATGAGTGTGAAGTAATTATCGTGTATCGTATTGTGTTGTGTCCAGATTATAGTTCAGTCATGCCGCTCTTTTCAAAACTGCGTCAGTTAAAAACCAGAAAAGGTCTGCTAGAAGCAGCAGTTCCTGTTCCGCCTAGGGACAGTCCAGGTCATTTCATGTATCAGAAGCATGGCATAAGCGCCATATTGTATCTAGATTTATGGGTAGAGTATACCAAAGGTTTGGAAGAAAAGTATAGATGGCCCGTATCAGGTACGTGGGATGCCGAGTGCATCATGAGAGTAGAAGAGGCATTATGGAAAAAGAAAGCCAGACAGTCACAGAAAGATGCCATTGAGTTATGGCGCAAAGAATCTCATAAAAGAACCGAAAAAGAAATCAGAAAGTCTGAATTAAGTAGAGAATCCTTAGAGCGAGCACAAGAAAAAGAATTAATCGAGATAGGTGAACGAATTAAAACCGAACAGTCAGACAGACAGAGGCATGCCCTTATTAAGGGTATGTATCCTCTTCTTGCCGAGGGCTTGCCAAAAGCGACCCCGGAGGCATCCAGTAATTTCCCGCCACCATTAGTTCCGCTCAAGCTACGTCACAAACCGACCGCAGCTGATATTTTCATTTCGTCCTATTTGGACGACACAGTCCCAGAATATGCAAATCCCGCTCCGCCAGTCCCTGTAAATCAGGCACTTCCCGCTCCTCCAGACACCGGAGTACCTGTTACGGTACCCCCGGTCCAGCCCGCCATACAAGTCCAGCCTGCATTTCCATTTCCCACTCTGCCAGGACGAAGAGCATCAGTAGACGACTCTAGTTTAGGGGCCGCAGGGGGAGGTCCTCCAGGAACCCCGCCGCCACACAAGCGTTTAACGTTAGCCGAATTACATGCACAAGCGTCACAGCGTACGCCCAGATATCAGTCTGTTGCAGAAATAAGAAAAGCCCTTACCGAATGTGGCTATGATCCAGTCCCAGGCGAGGATAATATGGTTTTATATTCATTACGCGTGAGAAAGGTGACCGAGTATCTAGTCACCCTACCAGATATGAAAGAAGATCTAGACAGAATATATCGTTTCATCCGTACAGGGAATGATCCAGAAAGTATTAGTGACGTCATGTGCCAAAGAAAAGTTGAAGTCCAGCTCATGCTATTAAAGTTTCTGATTAATTGTTTAATACGAGAACAAGATTATCCGACCAAAGATCGAGCCGAAATGAAAGTCCTGACAAGGTGGAGTGATAATATAGCCGAGGGTAAGCATAAGACCATCAGTAGTATAGAGAATATGTACAAGAAGATTCGTAAAGAAATAATAAGGATACATGAACAACGCAAAGAAACACGAGTAAGCGAGAAAGAAAGTAACTCTGATACTGAAGAGGTAGAGGACGAGAATCCCGACAGAATAGCGTATGTAGGAAAATCTAGATTTCCAGATCGCCATTTACGTCTAGAATACAAGCCAGTTTTTCACCATCCAGCATCAGAACAAGGTTCTCTAGAACAAGTATTTCAAGCTACCGATCACATTCTGAAATCACGAATCGGTTATAGCGAGTTAAGTACCATGCATGAACAAGAACTAGTCCGATCAGCAGTCCGATGGATTACTGATTCTACCACTTTTCCAGACGGAATAGTGGCACAAATGTTTCTGAAAATGCCCCCAGCCGAGCAACGACTGGCGGGTATGTATATGATCCAGCACCTCATTACATTGTATGAGGATCAACATTCTGATCCAGGTCCGTTACACGATGTCCTGAACGAGTTACTCCAGTACAAATGGAAAGGTTTAGGTACCGATTTGATTAGTGTCATTCTAGAACAGCGCCACAAATACAGAACGTTTCTGAACCCACATTTTGTTCATGTCTCACCCCCAGAAAGTAAACCCTTTTACATAGACAGACAGAATCCGTTACGAGAAGTACATCCAATTAAGACAGACGGTGGTGAAATGCAACGAGTGTTTGTTTACACCCCGATCACAAAGATGGAACTCTTAGAGATGAAAAAGTTAATTCCCTGTCATGATAAAGATCCAGCAGGGTTCCACCGAGAATTAAAAGACATGCTCCGTATGGGAGAATACACGTATCCAGATATCATTAAAATGTTAAGTCTTGTTGCCCGCAGGGGTATATGAGAAACTCAAAGAAAAAGAATGGGAGGTGGGAGAGAAAAAGATCGATTGGGCAGTTCTAGAAGCCGAAGATAAGGCACGAGTACCAGGTACCGGTCTTGGAGATAAATGTAAAGAATTACCAGAATTATTAATACAAGTTTTGCCTAGATTATTGACAACTAGAAAAGAAGACTGGGATGCAATCTCAGCCTGTAAACAGAAACAAGATGAAGATATTAGTGATTATTATTCCAGATTTGAGAAATGTTTTAGCATCAACAGTGGCCTCAAGACAAGTAGTGAATCATACCCTCATCTTTTTGTTACTAAATTAGTCGAGAATTCAAGTCCACAAATTAAAAAACGAGTTTTGAAAGTCGAAAGTACCTGGCAAGCTAATACCCCGTCCCAAATGTTACAGATGCTTCAATACCACCAGAATAGAATCAGAGAAGAGCAAGATCACGAGAGAAAACGTATGAAAGACACGAAAATGAAAGTACTAGTTGCACAATCTGTTCCTCAAGACAGTCAGAAGAGGGGACCAAATCAAGCCAGTCATCCTGCAGCTCCCGTTAAAGGGAACTGCAATTATTGTAAACAGCCAGGTCATTTTATAAACGAGTGTGCAGTTCTGAAACACAACATAGCTACCGGTAAGACTAAAGAAAGACCACGTCCGCCTAGACAAGAACAAGTTACACAGACTCCTCAGTCACAGAATGCACCACAGACAGTTACAGCACCGCAGCCTATCGCTGCAACACAGCATGTTACACAGCAGATGTACCAGTATGCACAGTCCGAGTATCCAGAGTATCAACCGTATTCATGAAACAGCCTAGAGAGGGAGGTAGGCTTGCCTCTCATCGAGGTACCTGTAGATCAAGAAGGTCCCTATGTTCACAGTCAAGTATTAGGGAAAGACAGAAAGTTTCTGATTGATACAGGGGCAAGTAGGACCACTATAAGTCACGCCGAAGTTCCAGGGGCTCCGCTCTCAGGCTCTAGAAATGTTTCCCTTGGATTTTCAGGAAAGCCTATTGTAAATGAAATATCAAAGCCAGTTACTCTAGAAGTAGGTCCATTGTCCCGCACTACTGATCTGTTACTTACGAAGTCATGTCCAGAGAATTTGTTAGGCATTAAAACACTGAAAGAGTTAGGTGCAGTTATATGCTGCTCCCCAGAGGGAATACGATTGTTCCTACGCGACTTCAAGGGTCACTATGTATTACGAGATTTTGATCCCAGATTGTCAAATGTTCCGCAGCATCTATGGGCGCAAGGTCCAACTGATGTTGGTTTTATGCAAATCACACCCCATCGTGTGACTCTCAAGCCAGGTGTAGTGTTACCACGAATAAGACAGTACAGATTGCCACCAGAGACTGTAGCAGCCTTATCCAAAATTATTGACGAGCTCATGGCTCAGGGAGTAGTTGTAGAAACCGACTCCAATGTATGTAATTCTCCGATCATTCCTGTCATGAAACGTACTGATCCAAATGCACCTCCAGTATATCGTTTAGTGATTGACCTTCGAGAACTTAATAAATGTATTATTCCCCAGTACCCAGTTGTCCCAGATATCTCTTCCCTATTGACAGCCATTGATTCCGAAGCTTCATTTTTTACAGTCATAGACCTCAAGAACGCGTTTTTCAGTGTCCCCATTCATCCAGACAGCCAGTTTCTTTTCGGATTTTGTTTAAATGGAAGGAGCTATATGTTCACACGCGCTCCTCAAGGTTTCACAGAAAGTCCTAGTATTTATAGTCAAGCACTCAAGAGACAACTAGACAACATTCACATGCCAACTGACACTGCCCTGCTCCAGTATGTCGATGATCTACTGATCACAGCCCGTTCTGAACGTGCTTGCGAGCGAGCCTCACTTACAGTCTTGTATTTCCTAGCCGAGATGGGACACAAGGTGTCCCCTTCGAAGCTTCAATTCTGTGTCCAGCAAGTGATCTACTTAGGACACTTACTGTCCAAGAGGGGTAGGCAGTTGACACCAGACCGTATCCAGTTAATAGCGAGTCTTCCTCAGCCCAAGACCCAGAAGGAGGTACGTGCTTTTATCGGCCTTACTTCCTATTGCAGACAATGGATTCCTCAGTATGCATTTCTAGCTAAACCACTGATACAGTTAACGACACAGGAGGCAGCCGTATCGACTGTCCTCCCTTGGACATCTGAACATGCACTTAGTTTCAATGAGTTAAAGAAAGCCCTATGTCAAGCTCCAGTTCTAGCAACACCGAACTACAGTAAGCCTTTTACACTTTTCGTCACAGAACGCGAAGGTACAGCATTATCTGTCCTCACACAAGATCAAGCAGGACAATACAAGCCTTGTGCTTATTTTTCGAGCACATTAGATCCTGTAGCCCAGGCTCTGCCTGCGTGCCTCAAGTCAGTTGCAGCCACAGCACTAGCTATCAGACAAAGTGATTCCATAGTCTTAGGACACTCCCTGACAGTACAAGTTCCACACTCCGTGGAAGTTCTTTTAAACCGAACACAAACTCAGCACTTGACAATTGCACGTTTAACAGGTTATGAATTGACACTGTTTCAGCCACACATAGAAATCAGACGCTGCAACGTCCTAAATCCTGCTACACTGTTACCATCAGCTAATCCAAATCCTGCCACACACGACTGTGTGGAAGTAGTTAACATCATGACAAAGCCAAGACAAGATCTGACAGATATTCCATTACCAGATCCCGACCTGACACTTTATGTGGATGGTTCATGCATGAGAACAAGTACAGGAGAACTAGTAGCCGCGTATGCAGTGACTACCGACACCGAAGTTATAGAGACACACCGCATTGACACCCTGTCTGCTCAAGCAGCAGAGCTAGTTGCTCTGACTCAAGCCTGCATACACGCCAAGAACCTGAAAGTTAATGTTTACACAGATTCACGTTACGCATTTGGAGTTGTACACGACTTCGGAGTGCTCTGGCAGGAGAGAGGTTTCATGACTTCTCATGGAACCAAGATTCAGCATGGTCTCCTTATTCAAGCTCTGTTAGATGCCATACACTTACCGACATCCATTGCTATCATGAAATGCAAAGCACATACGAAAGTTACTGACACTATTTCCCAAGGTAATGATCTAGCAGATCGCACAGCCAAGCTTACAGCACAGGCTCCAGACATTTCAGTTAAGCCAACACAGACACTTACTCCAGATCCGACTACATGTATGACAGTTAAAGACCCTACACAAGATGTCATAGATATCCAGTTACATGCTACTCCCGAAGAAATCAAGAAATGGTCCGAACAAGGAGGGGTCCAGACAGATCAGGGATGGGTGACGAAGGGAAAAACCACATGGTTTCTCCCCGACTCTATGGTTCAAGTCATTATTAATACCGCACATAGTCCAGCACATTTAGGAGAAAAAGCAATATTAGACAGTATCCAGAATATTTGGTTCAACAAGCATTTACGAGCTGCAGCCAAGCAGAAAGTCCGTACCTGTATGATATGTTGTCAGTTTAATCCAGGTAAAAGTGTCCCGGTGGAACAAGGTGGATTCCAGCCCCCTGACCACCCTTTTGAAGTCCTCCAGATGGATTACATTCAGATGGAGCGATGTCGAGGTTTCAAGTATGTCCTTGTAGTTGTATGCGCTTTGTCCAGGTGGACGGAGGCATATCCAGTTCCAGATTACACAGCCGCGACCACTGCCAAGCAGTTGGTTCGTGAGTTCTTCCCCCGTTACGGACTCCCTAGGGTCGTATATTCTGACAACGGCCAGCCATTCTCATCTGAACTCATGAAGCACGTTTCCCTTTTGTTAGGGTACCAGTGGAAGTTCCATTGTGTACGCCATCCTGAAGCAGCCGGTCTCGTAGAGAGACATAATCAGACCATGAAAATCCGAATTGCAAAAGTTTGTCAAGAGAAAGGTGTGGACTGGCTAATAGCTCTGCCAGTTGCCCTGTTCTATATGCGCATGGTCGCACATTCCAGATCAGGTCTGTCCCCGTATGAGGTCGTTTTCGGCCGCCCCCCTAACATGTGGGGTACTCCTAGACCTCGAAGTATTACCGATGTTTCAAGTAATATGCTGACAGATTACCTAGCTTCCTTGATGTCTGCCCTCAACTCTTGTCGTTCACAGGTTGCCGCCGCATTTCCAGACAATACCGAGGTGGCACCGCATGAAATCGTTCCCGGATCCATGGTCTTAGTGAGAAATTTTGATCGCTCAAGTCCGCTGGAGCCTCGCTGGAAGGAGCCCCGACAGGTCCTCCTGGCCACCCGTACAGCCGTGAAGTTGGAGGGACGCAAAGGCTGGGTGCATCTTTCACACATCAAAAGATTTTATGGATTGAAGCCAGTCTCAAAGAACATTTCCCAGGATTTAAAGGACTGCCAAAGTACTATTCTTAAGGACTGTCCCGCAAAAGACACTGATACTGCACCCTCCCTGTTAGAGACAACTCCGCAACAGGAGTATAAGAAAAAGTTAAGGTCTAGTAAAATAAGTCAGCCAGTTTGATTGTCTAAGTCCTCCCCTAGGTGAAACGGTTAGACCGGTTTCTGACATGTATAAAATAGACCCCCATAGTGAGAGAGTTAGTCAAAACTCAATCCGATGTATCGTTTTTCTATGTTTCATATTATTTCTCAGTATTATGATTTCCTGCACCAGTTATGCGTTTTATCTGTATTTTCCAGTTTCTCATGTAAATAAGTCTTCTAATGTTACAGTAGAGCACACGTTTAGTGATCTGCCTCCTCATGAACTCTCTTACCGCCTCGCTATGCGTAACAATTCTTTTATCCGCATGTTACATTATTCACACCAGACCAGCAATGCCACTAATTGTTGGGTGTGTGGTCGACTCCCCCCTTTCCAGACACCGAAGGGAGTTCTGCCACTCTTTCCTTATCCATTTTCTCATAATGGTTCGTGTGGAGCATGGTCCACGTTAACGTCATCCTCAACAGATATGTCTTTTCTGAACAGTACATGTTTCCCAGACAAGCAAGGTCTTCCCCACAGAACAGGGTTAGATCTAGAAAATGAAGTTTACAATTTAGGTAATTATTCTTCGAATTTTATGGTCCTGAATGTTCAGTCTGATACTACTCCAGACTTACCTGCTATTTCGGTACTACCAGTCAAAGGCGAATTATGTGTCCGAAATAATGGTTCCGTACATGTAGGACACAGCGATTGTACTACTATTGTCAAGTATAGTGACAGTGGGAAATCTATTTTCAAAGCTTCACGTCATTCTTATTTTGTTTGTGGTCAAACCGCATATGTTCGTCTGCCCCTCGATTGGGAGGGAACCTGTTACATTGCCTTCCTACTGCCACCAGTTTTCCTAGCCCCATCTGATTATCATAGAAACACACATCTAGTACACCTTAGACATAGAAGGGAGATTGAGTCCCCAATTGTCGATTATACTGAAACTGCTCTAGAACAGTATACAGATTTCAATAGAGGTTTCTTCTTCTTTATAGGCCCTATCCAGAACAGTAAGCTAATCCGTAGGTTAACCAGAACCCTTGAAGCTGTAGTAAATGAGACTGCCTCTGCCCTAGGTAACTTGACTGAAGAGCAATCTGCTATGAGATTTGTCGTTTTACAGAATCGTCTCGTCCTTGACGTCATATTGGCCGATAGGGGCGGGGCCTGTAGAGTCATCGGATCTAGTTGCTGCATTTTCATTCCAAATAACGCACCGTCTGTTTATTCAGCTATAACCAGACTCCATAAAATTGCCCATCTGTTACACCAAGATCCAGGCACATGGACATGGTCCGGTTGGTTCTGGAATATAATTTCCGCTTGGGGATGGAAAGTCTTGTCCTTTCTAGGTATTGCAGTAGCGATCATATTCAGCTGCTGCCTCTGTATACAATGTGGCTCTGCGATTTGCGGCATTTGTGCTACCTCTTGTATTCCTAGTCCCAAGTCCCGTTCTAAAACCCGTTCCCAGAAAATTCGAGACGAGCAAATGATACTGTATGAAATGATAGATGGTATCATGAATATTGATGTTTCCTGATGGAAACGTAGTGACAAGGAGGGAATGTGGAAAAGTAAATTTTGCCATGTTCTGTGTCCCTACGAGTCTTCCATCTTATGTTATGTGTGCATGATTAAATATGCATATGTATCCCCCATGTTTGATTAAAGACGCAATTACAGTTGTGTCCATTACTAGTATGCCAGTTTCCAGTTCTCGTGAAAGCTACGAGTATCAGGCCTATGTAAAGTTACGTTGCCACGTTTCTCAGTGTGCACGTTATTTCATTGTAAAGTCCCCGTTTCTAGGCCTCAAAAGGGCCCGGACACCAGATTCAGCTCCTGTCTCCTGAAGCCCTCGCTGAGGAGCGATACAGCCCCCACCTGTATCCCTGACCCTTCACTTACTTCCTGCCTCACAGTGCCCGGTTCAGCCTGGCTCTGCCTCTGAGTCTGCCAAGAGTATGTTATGATCCTAGTTATCAGTCCAGCCCTCCTTCTCTGCATTCTTAAAGCTACTGAATCGCATCAATAGTTACCGTCATAGTCTAGCCTTTACGTCTCCATGTTAGAGAAATACTGTATTAATGATCATTTAATATTCTTCATCACGCACTACATATAGAATAATGCATGCTCCAGTCTTAGAGTCTGTTCGCCTTTACCCCGATAACTTTTGGATTCTATCAACATGTTCTCTAAACATCAGATACTAGATACTGCTTAGGTACATGTCGCCCTGACTCTCCAGACTTCAGTCTCTGCTCCTAGCACAAGAGTTCGTAGCCCCCAGCTTCTCCTAGTAACACATCATTGCCAGCTTGCGCGCACCATCAGGTTAGAGGTCCCGGCTCCTTAGGTAGCCCCCTCCATGTTTCCGCCCCATTCATGACATATTCTGCTACGTTTGCATCACCTGTCTATGTATACGCCCTGTTACACCCACTTTCACCCTTATCTTTCGCGACTGCTACGCGTCACACCCTTTGCTCCACCCACTGCTCCGCCTATCATATGTACTGTAATGCAACTGTTTTACTATATATGCTTGTGTATTGTTATTAAATGCTAGCGCGCTCATCCCAGATTCAGCCCCGGCAGCTGCCGGGCCCTGCCATCCTATTCCTGTGCAGGTTGTCCTGTTCCGGTCCTTATGCTGTATTAAACCTGCAAAACTCCTACTACCTCGAATCTTGACTCTTATTTATTGAGCTATCTGTTATTGCTATGCCTAGTCAAACCTAGATCCGGTATTATTTATTTATATACCACAGGACTCCCCCCGACGCTCGCGCGATGCGGCCGGGGGTTCGGGTGACACCACCCACGCGGCTCTGCTTGAGTCGCGGGTGCCGCGTCCAGCCCCATACCCTACGGTCCCTGGGCTCAACGCGACGCCGGAGGAGATCGAGCGCTTCCTCATGGCCATGAGGAAACTCTCTCCTCCGACGGGCTCCGCGGCGCCTTTGGGCCCAGCGGACCCGTCTGGGACCCCTAGCGGGTCGGGGGGATCTGCCCCGACGCCGTCGGGTGCTTCGACCCCGGCGCCGCCGACGCCTTCGGGCCCGGCGCCGCAGGTTCCTGTTATCCCGACGCCGCCGGCGCCTTCGGGCCCGGCGCCGAGGGGTTCAGTTGTTCCAGCCCCGCCGGCGCCTTCGGGCCTGGTGCCGCAGGACGCCGCTGGACCTCCTTCGGGATCTGGTTCGTCGCCGGTGGACCTTACGACCTCCCCGGCGTCGGACCCTCGGGTGTCGCCTCCGGCGCCGTCCTCGGGCGGCGCCGTCCCCGGTTACACCTTCGTTCCTGTTCCGGCGCCGGGACGGCCCCGATGGGCGCCGCTCCAGACGTCGTTTGGGGAGTTTCACTTCTATGAACAGGCCCCATTAGCTGAGAACCCAGAGTTTCAGGAGATGGGTGATGAAGAGGACTGGGAGGGGTCTGAGGACCCTCTGACCAGGGAGTGTCAGTCTCATGAGGACTGGACAGGAGACCTTGGGGAGGCCAGTTGCCTGGACACCTCTCCAGACACTGGTTTTGTCTCCCCTCCTACCGTGGCTTCGGAGGAGGGGGCAACATATAGTGTGGTGCTGATGAGGGCTGCCAAGGCCTTGGGCCTTGAGCTCCCCGTCGCGGCCGTGAGGACTAACCTCCTCACTGAGGTCCTTAAACCGCAGTCAAGCTCGGCCGAGCCTCTGCTGCCCTTTAATGAGGCCTTGACCGACGTTCTTCTGGGCACTTGGTCCAAGCCCGCTACGGGTTCGCCCGTAGATAGGAACGTGGCCAGACGCCACCGCCCAGCCCCGGGCGACCCATGTTTCCTGTCCTCCCACCCTACCCCCGAGAGCCTGGTCATTCAGGCCTCCAATTCCCAGACCGCATTCCCGTCGGCCCCGCCGGACAGGGAATCCAAGAGGTATGACCAGTATGGGAAGAAGATCTTCTCATCCCTTAGTCTAGGCCTGCGGTCTTCCAACACCGCCTGCCTCTTGGGACGTTACACCCACTCTGTGTGGGATAAGGTCGCAGAAGTGCTGCCAGAGTGTCCGTTGGAGGTACGGGCCAAACTCGGCCAAGCCCTTGTGGAGGGCCGGGATGCAGCCAAGTATTCCATCAGGTGTGGGCTGGATACCACCGACTCGCTAGGTAGAGCGATGGCAACGACGGTGGCGGTCAGACGCCACGCCTGGCTGAGGTCCGCCAACTTCTCTGCGGATGTCCAGAGCACGCTCATGGACATGCCGTTCGATGGCCGTCGCCTCTTTGGCGACAAGGCAGACCATGCGCTTGAGCGCTTTAAGGACTCCAGGGCTACGGCCAAGTCCTTGGGCCTCTCGGGCCAGCGCCAGCAATCGGCTGCCTTTCACTCCTTTCGTGGCCACGGAAGGGGTGCGCCCACACACGCCGCCAGCCACGCACCGCAGGGCAATACCCAACGCGGTGACGGCCGTGGGAACCGCCGTCCGGGCGGTCAGGGGCAGCGGCGAGGTCAGTCCACACATTCCCCCGCAGCATCCGCCTCTAAACCCTCCTAGTTCGTGCTTTCAGGCCCATGTGACGCCAGTGGGGGGCAGGGTTCGCCATCACCACCTCCACTGGCGCACTGTCACATCGGACAGGTGGGTGCTGCAAATCGTCCGAAGGGGCTACTCCCTCCCCTTCGAGGCGACTCCTCCAGCCATGCCACCGCAGAACTACCGTGTATCGGGGGATCATTTGCGACTTCTGCAGGAGGAAGTTACGGCCCTCTTGGCCAAAGGGGCCATCGAGCGCGTTCCTGGGCCAGAAGTAGGGTGTGGTTGCTACTCCCACTACTTTCTGGTACCCAAGAAGGGCAAAGGGGGCCTACGGAACGTCAACGGCTTCCTCCGGAAGGAGAAGTTCAAAATGCTGACTCTGGCTCAGGTTTTGGCTGCCCTAGACCCAGGAGACTGGATTTTAGCGTTGGATCTGCAGGACGCTTATTTTCATATCCCCGTCCTGCCGGCACACTGGCGTTACCTGCGGTTCACGGTAGGCCACGAGCACTTTCAGTTTACCGTGCTCCCCTTCGGCCTTCCCAGCGCACCACGGGTGTTCACGAAAGTGATGGCGGTGGTCGCAGCTCATCTGCGCAGGTTGGGGGTTTCAGTCTTCCCCAACCTCGACGACTGGTTGTTGAAGGCGGGCTTGCCCCAAACAGTCGTCAGCCACCTCCAGACGACGGCGGACCTCTTGCACCAGCTGGGGTTCTCCATCAATGTGCCGAAGTCCCACCTGTGTCCCTCTCAGAAGCTCCTATTCATCGGAGCGGTTCTTGACTCGGGGCAGTTTCGGGTTTATCCTCCCGAACAGCGGCTCCGGGATATTCAGGCTCTGATTCCACTCTTTCAGCCTTTATCCCGGGTCTCGGTCAGGTTGACGCTGCGGCTTCTGGGGCTGATGGCCTCCTGCATCCTACTGGTGCATCACGCCAGGTGGCGGATGCGGGCTCTGCAGTGGGACCTGAAGTTTGATTGGGCCCAGCATCAGGGCAACCTGTCCGACCACGTCCTGATCTCGGAGGGCACTGCAAGACAGCTGCCGTGGTGGCTCACAGACCGCGATTGGGTCAGTGGCATATTCCTACCCCAACCGGAGCACGTAGTTGTGACGGACGCGTCCCTCCAGGGCTGGGGGGGCCACATGGGAGAGGCGGAGATGAGAGGCCTCTGGTCTCCGGCGGAGGCCCGGCTCCACATCAACCTTTTGGAGTTGCGGGCGATTCGTCTAGCACTCAAGGCATTCCTCCCCTCTGTCCGGGGGAGTGTAGTGCAGGTGTGCTTGGACAACACCACCGCCATGTGGTACTGCAACAAACAGGGCAGGGTGGGGTCGTGGACCCTTTGCCAGGAGGCTCTGTGCCTCTGGCAGTGGCTGGAACGCCAGGGCGTGATCCTGGTGGCTCAACACCTGGCAGGTTCTCTGAACGTCAGGGCGGACGAGCTCAGCCGTCGGTGCATGATGGATCACGAATGGCGTCTGAACTCGGATGTGGCGCAAGGCCTCTTTCAGCGATGGGGAGAGCCTTGGTTAGATCTATTCGCCACCGAAGAGAACGCGCAATGTCATCAGTTCTGCGTGATGGAATTTCCAAGGCGGCACTCGCTCGGAGACGCTTTTCGTCGCGAGTGGAGTTGCGGTCTGTTGTACGCCTTTCCGCCTATACCACTTCTGCCCAGAGTGCTGAAGAAGATCAAACGCGACCAGGCCCAAGTCATCCTTGTGTCTCCGGACTGGGTACGAAGGTACTGGTATCTAGAGTTACTCAGTATGTCAGGCAATCCCCCGGTTCGTCTGCCTCTTCAGGAGGATCTTCTGTCGCAGCAGCAGGGGACGGTCCTCCACCCGAACCTGTCCAGTCTCCACCTCCATGCTTGGAGATTGAGCGGCGACAGTTGAGGCCATTTGACTTGCCTCCTGAAGTCTGTAACGTCATTCTGGCAGCCAGGCGTCCCTCCACTCAGTCGGTATACACCTGCAGGTGGAACAGATTTGTGGCATGGTGCACAGCAAAGGCTGTGGATCCTCTTGCTGCACCTCTCTCTGAGGTTCTTCTCTTCCTTCTTTCTCTTGCCCAGCAGGGCTCTTCTCTGGGCACTATCAAGGGCTACCTTTCTGCCCTTTCAGCCTTTCTAAGGCTGCCTGATCAACCTTCTTTGTTCAAGTCCCCTATTGTAAATCCCTTTCTGAAGGGCATCACACACACTTTCCTCCTGTTCCGTTTGTGATGCCTCAGTGGGACTTGAACCTTGTTCTTACATTTCTGATGTGCGCTCCCTTTAAGCCACTTCACAACTGTCCTCTCCGCCTTCTTACTCTGAAGACCGCTTTCCTGGTTGCCATCACCTCTGCCAGGAGAGTGAGTGAGCTCCAGGCCCTTTCTTGTACTCCTCCCTTCCTTTCTGTCCATCCGGACAAGTTTGTATTGCGTACTAAGCCATTTTTCCTGCCCAAGATTGTCACGGCCTTCCACATCGGGCAGTCTATCACGTTGCCCACCTTCTTTTCGCCACCGCATCCCTCTAAAGAGGAAGAGCGGCTCCACTGTCTGGACCCAAAACGTGCGCTTTCATTCTATTTGGATCGCACACGCCAGTTCCGGGTGGATGACCAACTCTTTGTTGGTTACGTGGGCGCTAAGAAGGGGAAAACGGTGCACAAGAGGACCATCTCTCGGTGGATCATCTTGTGTATCCAGGCATGTTACTCCTTGGCTAAAAAGGAGCCCCCTGTTGGATTGCGGGCTCACTCCACCCGAGCCACGGCGACTACAACTGCCCTGGGCCGGGGAGTGCCCTTGCAGGACATTTGCCAGGCGGCTACGTGGGCCTCCCTGCACACGTGTGCAAGACACTACTGCCTGGACAGTCAAGTCCGGAGGGATGGCTTCTTTGGCCGTTCCGTCCTCCAGGACTTTCTGGTGTGATTATTGGTTTGCAGACCCACCACCGGGGTTGGTATTGCTGGGGTATCTATTCTAAGGTAAGGAATCTATCACTAACATGTCTCTTTCAGATGCACAAGTTACTACTTGTGTAACGATATATCTGTAAGAGACATTAGTTAGTATTAGATTCCTTACCGACCCGCCCATCCTCCCCGTTCTGCGAACCAATATCTAGGGTTAGGGTTGTCCCCTTTCAGGGCCCTAGTTTCAATGGCACCAGTGTTGGTTTTTAACATGGCTCTGCGTTTCTGGCGCGGAAAAGCTGTGTCTAAGAACTGACGTCAGCACGCGGAGGCGGCGTCTAAGTACTCCGACGACGTCATCACGGCGCCCACGACGCCGACGACGGACGCGGAGCCGCAGACGACGCCTACCGACGCGCAAGGGTACTGCTACGCAAAAATTTCCGGATCCAGTCTGACCCCTGGGGATATATGCTAAGGTAAGGAATCTATCACTAACTAATGTCGCTGTAGGAGAGTGGGGTCTGCAATCCCATGGCCACCCCAGATTTTTGCTTTTTGCTTCACTGGTTTACGACTTTCCCTGGCTGTGGGCCTGCTAATCAGACCCACAGCCTAGCTGTTCTCTCTCTAAATTACAACCATGTACCTTAGGTGCATTTTACCAATTGGTGCTGGGCCACCTTATCAGTCCCTGTACAGCATACCTTAGGTATCCAGGGCATAGGTGTACCCAGGGCCTACCAGGGGCTGAAGCATGTATTATGCCACCCCTGGCTGGCCACCCAAACAGACACAACTGGCTGCACGATTGCTGTGGCAAGGTGGTGTAATCACCCTTTGCTTTAGATATAGTATACCTATATCTAAACCTAAAATGGACACATATATTCCTGTCAGTCACTCCTATGGCAGGCCTTATCAATCCTGAAGGAAGAGTGCTTGGAATTATGTGAGATGGTGCTCTGGCACGAGCTGAGCCCGTTTGCAGCTTGCGGAACCAAGTCCAAATAGCTGTTCCATGATAACGCTATACCATATACTCTTAAGTGCATTATAATCCTCGCGGTTAAATGCTAACTTTGGTATAGCATTATCAAAACATGTCGAGTAAGGTGTCATACGAATTGGAATACTAACCCCTCGCCAATTCTGGCGATGGGGTTAGCATTCCACCCTTCTAGAGGGACACGCAATGTATGTAACTGTGAACCCCGGTTAAAGTCAGACACAGCCTCAGCTCCACAAAATGGATGCTGCCACCGAGACACAAGCCTGCCCTCCTGCTGCTGGGAGTCCTTCCAGCAACGGAGGCCTGGACAAAGGGTTTCCTGTCAGGGGCGGTGCTAGCACTGTAGGAAGGTGGATACCTGACTATGGTTACCCCCAACTTTTTTCCTGGTGTTTTGCTGGTTTTTGACTTAGTTGGCCTGGGATCGTGCTATTCAGGACCCCAGGCTTCCTGCTCTCTCTGTTAAAATGGACTCCATGTACCTTAGGTACATATCCAATTGGATACTGGGTCACCTTATCAGTCCCTGTACAGTATACCTTAGGTGTCCAGGGCATAGGTGTACCCAGGGCCTACCAGGGGCTGCAGCATGTATTATGCCACCCCTGGCTGGCCACCCAAATCTGACACAACTGGCTGCACGACAGCTGGGGCAAGGTGGTGTAATCACCCTTTGCTTTAGATATAGTATACCTATTTCTAAACCTAAAATGGACACATATATTCCAATCAGTCACTCCTATGGCAGGCCTTATCAATCCTGAAGGCAGAGTGCTTGGAATTATGTGAGATGGTGCTCTGGCATGAGCTGAGCCCGTTTGCAGCTTGCGGAACCAAGTCCAAATAGCTGTTCCATGATAACGCTATACCATATACTCTTAAGTGCATTATAATCCTCGCGGTTAAATGCTAACTTTGGTATAGCATTATCAAAACATGTCGAGTATGGTGTCATACGAATTGGAATACTAACCCCTCGCCAATTCTGGCGACGGGGTTAGCATTCCACCCTTCTAGAGGGGCACGACATGTATGTAACTGTGAACCCCGGTTAAAGTCAGACACAGCCTCAGCTCCACAAAATGGATGCTGCCACCGAGACACAAGTCTGCACTCCTGCTGCTGGGAGTCCTTCCAGCAACGGAGGCCTGGACAAAGGGTTTCCTGTCAGGGGCGGTGCTAGCACCATCCCAAACAGGATTTTGTGTATCCCAGGTAGGCAGGGGTGAAAGGAAGGTGACTGCAAGTGGCACCCCGGTGCTCACTGTGCATATGCCGGCTCAAACCAGTGCCTGGGGCACACCAGCCCCTGAGCTGGGGAGAGACCGGACAAAGGAGAGGGGTGTAACCACCCCCCTCCTGGTCCCACCCATAGGGCAGGACCTAGTCGTGTGCCAGCCCCTTTTCTTAGGATAAAGGTAGGAGCAGGCCCCCTTCCCAAATTAGATCATTCTGAATCTTGAACTACTTTCCACGAAAGAAACTCTTGACTTTTCTGAAGACTCTCCCTTGTGGCTAAGGAGTAGCCACCCTGCACCAGCAGGCTCCATCGAAGCTCTTGCGGTTTGCTGCACGTCCATCCTCCGGATCAAGACTGCCCAGCTCGACGAGACCCTGATTCCCTGCCATCTCTGACCTCTACCTATATCATCCAGCCCAGCTGAGATTCGTGGGTGTGACGAGACCCGTGGGACCGGCCATCTTCAAGACCTGCACGACGCTTCACCAGCACGACCCCCGAGAGACCCTCGAGTAAGTGCACTGGTGTTTTAGAAGCCCTAACCCTAAGCAGCTCCAGCACCGAAGTCCAGCGTCCCAGCATCCATGAGATCTGCGTGGGGCCCTTCTGCTTCCTTGCTGCTTGCCACGTTGTCCGGTCACTTGCCCGTTGGCTAGTGACCCTCTAGACGACGTACCACGACGTTTTCACCGCTGGTCTAGGCCCCGTTAGACTGGCCCTTGCTTCTTGCCCAACAAGAAGTGCCCTGGACCCTCCTGGTCCACTCCAGACGCCATCTTGACTCCACCGCGTGGGCTTGCCTTTGCCAAGGTTTGTTGCTCAAATCCTGAGTCCAGCATCGCCGACAGCCTCGTGGGACAGCTCGCACCTCCAGCCTGGACGCCGACAACGCCTCGTGGCCCGTGTGACTGCAGAGTCCAGCGTCGCCCACTCACCTGGTCGAGGTGACTTCATCCGGTGCCATCCTGGTGCCCACATAATCACTGGCTAGTGATTAAGAACTAAGTCCCCTCTGCTTTCAGGTCGTCTCCTTCACTGATCCAGCCTTGGATCACACCGAACTTCTTCACTGGTCGCCTGCCAGCAACTTCTTCTTTCAGGCTCCATAGACTTCAACGAGGATTCCCGACGTCTTTTGAACCCTATGCAGCCGCGGCCCCTGGGCTAGGTAACTTGAGTATTTCGGTACTCCAGCACAGGTTCACTATCCAAGTGTCCAGATCCTTTTTTCGTTTTCAGTCTATCTAGTCGGATTCGTCCGGAAACAGTAACTTTAGAAACGCTAGCATCCATAGACTTCTTCCCGCATCCCGCGTGAGAGTGCACACTCTGCACCCGATCTCCCTAGGCCTCCTGCTCGTAATCTTAAGGTTCAGTAGTGTAGTCCTAGCGATCCTGAAGCCTCTGGATCTTGTTACTTACCTGCTAGTATTTCGCATTCCACTTTTTGTGTATATGGTTTTTCGTGCCACTCGGGCATTTGTGTAAATTGTGCAACTTAAAGTATTTTCGTAAGAGTTTTGTATTGTGCTTAGCTCCCTGACTCATAAAGAGTTCAGGGTAGACTTGTTATAAATAAATATCCTTTATTTTCATAACAACTTGTGTGGTGTCCTTTCACTTGGTGTTCAAGGGGTATATGTGATGGTAAAACAGCTGGCTTAACACGCCCTCTAGAGTTTAGCCTGAAGACTGCTCGTGTCCATGCTACTAGGATAGCTGGTCTGAAAGGTTGACTTACAACCAATCATCAATAAGGGTTGTTTGGTATGATACACAGTGATCACTAGAATAGTGAACACTATATATCAGGCCAACTTCTCACATTGGTGTGCAGCGGTTGGGATTTGAGCTTGCTGTTGTTTTACCTCGCACGTATCCTAAGAATATCAATTGAAAGATCACATAAGTACCCAGGTACATATAACTTAACTTAGAATACTCTGAGTTCTACTGAACCAGCTGTTGTAGTGCAACAGGGCTTAGCACACCCTGACTACAACTCTTAGCAAGGGATCAGTAGGTAAACCCATAGTGTAGGTAGGTGCATCACTTACACCACACTAGAAGCATGTCTACCCATGGAGAGTCTTCAGAGACTCCCCTTGTGGTTGTTGACCCTCCACAGGTCACTTCCAGATATGCAGGCCTTAGCTTCCAGGAGATGAGACAATTGTGTACCTCCAGGAAACTAAAACAGGGTTCTAACCCTACCACTCCTTTTCTGTTAGGTCTCTTAGAGACATATGATGCTAGAAAAGCTTCTCAGACAGATGGGAGCATGCCCCCCTTAGAAGGTACTCGTGGTGACCCAGACTCCAACCTCCCTGAAACAGAAGATGTAGAAGAGGAGGAGGAGGAGGAAGAGGAAGTCTCTGGGGATGAGGCAGACAATGGTCCTGAGCTAGTCAGACTTACTAGGGCCAACTTAGACCTACATAGGGAAGGATCTGGGGGACCCCCAGTACTGACCCTAAGCAGGCCTAACTTTGGAGTTAGAAGAGATAGATCTCATTCTAGGGACTCCAATAGATCTGTGCACTCTCATGGCTCTGCTCAGAGGAGAATGACTTCTCCCCAGAGGAGAATAACTTCCCCTCAGAGGAGAGAACATGAAGCAAGGATGAAACAGGCTAATCTGAGGATTCAGAGGGAAGAACTTGCCCTTGCCAAGGAGAAGCTTGCCTTTGCTAGAGAGCAACAGTTAAGTGGGGTAGTCCCCACTGGTGGCAGCAATATCCCTAAGGATAAAGACAGGAGTTTTGATACTAGACACCTGAGTAAAATAGTGCCCCTCTTTAAACAAGGGGATGACATCCACAAATGGATGACTGCTTTGGAGAGGGCCTGCACTGTCCAGTCCTTCCCCTAGAGTCAATGGGCAGCTATATTGTGGCTCTCCTTTGAAGGCAAAGGTAGAGATAAGCTCCTCACTACTAGAGCTGAGGATGCTAACAATTACCAAGTCCTGCAAAATACACTGATTGATGGGTTTGGCTTAACAACTGAACAGTACAGGTTGCTGTTCAGAGACACCCAGAAAACTCAGTCTCAGGATTGGACTGACTTTGTTGATTGTGCCACTAAGGCTCTGGAAGGCTGGCTACTGGGTAGTAAAGTTACTGATTTCACAGGATTGTATAATCTTATTATGAGAGAGCAAGTCTTAATAATTGTCAGAACCAGTTATTACACCAGCACCTGGTAGACTCTGATCTGACCTCTCCACAAGAATTGGGTAAGAGGGCAGACAAATGGGTCAGAACCAGGAGTAGGCCTAAGAACCAAGGTGGTGACCAGAAGAAGGAATCAACCAAGCCTCAAGAGAAGGGTGGGAATAAATCTACAGATCAAACTACATCAGGGCCCCAAAAATCCTCTGAGGGGGGTGGGTCCCAGAATACTTCCAATACCCAGAATAAACCTTATTGCCAAACCTGCAAGCAGGTGGGTCATTGGAAAACTGACAGCAGTTGCCCAAAGAACCCCAATAAGGAGAACATACCCCCAAGTAACATTCCCAAGCCCCCTGTTACTACTAGTAGTAATTCCCCAGGTGGTGGGAGTGCCCCCAAGAATTTGGGTGGTTTTACTTTGGGAGTTCCTGGGGACTCTGGCCTAACCAGGTACCATAACTTAGATACTCTTGTCTGTGAGGATGGCATGGGGTTTGCCAATTTCTCTGATTGTCCCAACACTTTGGGCAAATACAGACAGGAGCCCCTCATCAATGGTTCAAAAGTTGAGGCCTATAGAGACACAGGGGCTAGCATCACTATGGTGACTGAGAGCCTAGTCCCCTCAAGGCAACTTATACCTGGTGCCACATACCAGGTGACAAACATTGATGGAGTGCAGAAGAGTCATCCCATAGCAGTGGTAAATCTCAGCTGGGGAGGTGTCACTGGCCCCAAGAGAGTGGCAGTGTCATCAAACTTGCCTGTAGATTGCCTACTGGGGAATGATTTAGAGATCTCAGCCTGGGCTGAGGTAGAACAAGAAACCCATTCTAAAATGGTAAATCTTCCTGAACAGGTTAGGAGGGGTGTGCCAGTCTCAGCCCAATCTCAAGTAGATTCCCTCCCTGAAAAGGTTAGCAGGGCTGTGATGGTAACAGCCCATACCCAAACTGAGTCCCTTCCTGAAAAGGTTGGTGGGGTTGTGATGGCCACAGCCCAAACTCAGACTGATAATAGTGTTGTGAAGCCTGAAACTATGGATCACTCCACTCAAACAGAGAGCATTGAGGAGGAAGAGAAATCTCCCTCCCACCAGACTTTAGGAAAAGATCAGCCTCCTCAGGGAACTGATCTTGCCCCTTGTGAAGGAGCTGCCCCAGAGGTAGTCAGGCCTAGCCTGGCAGAGCCCCTGATGTCCGTGGACCCTTCCAAGGTGGGACCCAGTCTGGAGCAGGTAACCTGCCCCTCTCTACCCTACCTCAGTCAGCCCAGGGCTGTGGAGGTCAGGGAGGCCAGTGGTGGACCCTAAAGGGCCCCCTGTCCAAAAGAACTCCCCAATCAGCAGATTAAGGGCACTGAAGCTAGTAGTCCTAGCCAAGTGAAAATAAAACAAACTCCTGAGGGATCCCCCTTAAAATTAGTTAGGGACCTCCCACAGATGGACACTGTTGGGCACAGCCAAACCTGGGACCTAAGGGCCCCACACCTGACCTGTCCCTCCAGTAAGCCAACCAGAGGGACCCAGCCTCCAGCTTTAGGTAGCCAGAGGTTGACCCTGAGAGCATACAGCAACTCAGTCCTGGAAAGAAAGGCATGTATGGTGGATAGTGATTGGAGGAAGCTGAGCCCAAAATTAGTGGAGCCTCACTTCAGTAATCCATATCAGCACCAGCCTTTTTCTTTACCAAAACACACCACAGGTAGAGGTTGCCTATGGTGGAGACCCTCAGATACCCTTAGGGTGAGGGATTGCTTAGTGGACCATGAGATAGGGGGTAAATATGCCAGTGCATGCACCTCCTCATATGGCCACTCAGGCAATGTAGGCTTACCTGGTCAAGGATAGCCTTATCTCCTTTCGTTTGGGGGGGGGGGGGGTTATGTAGGAAGGTGGATACCTGACTATGGTTACCCCCAACTTTGTACCTGGTGTTTTGCTGGTTTTTGACTTAGTTGGCCTGGGATCCTGCTATTCAGGACCCCAGGCTTCCTGCTCTCTCTGTTAAAATGGACTCCATGTACCTTAGGTACATATCCAATTGGATACTGGGTCACCTTATCAGTCCCTGTACAGTATACCTTAGGTATCCAGGGCATAGGTGTACCCGGGGCCTACCAGGGGCTGCAGCATGTATTATGCCACCCCTGGCTGGCCACCCAAATCTGACATAACTGGCTGCACGACAGCTGGGGCAAGGTGGTGTAATCACCCTTTGCTTTAGATATAGTATACCTATATCTAAACCTAAAATGGACACATATATTCCTATCAGTCACTCCTATGGCAGGCCTTATCAATCCTGAAGGCAGAGTGCTTGGAAGTATGTGAGATGGTGCTCTGGCATGAGCTGAGCCCGTTTGCAGCTTGCGGAACCAAGTCCAAATAGCTTTTCCATGATAACGCTATACCATATACTCTTAAGTGCATTATAATCCTCGCGGTTAAATGCTAACTTTGGTATAGCATTATCAAAACATGTCGAGTAAGGTGTCATACGAATTGGAATACTAACCCCTCGCCAATTCTGGCGACGGGGTTAGCATTCCACCCTTCTAGAGGGGCACGACATGTATGTAACTGTGAACCCCGGTTAAAGTCAGACACAGCCTCAGCTCCACAAAATGGATGCTGCCACCGAGACACAAGTCTGCCCTCCTGCTGCTGGGAGTCCTTCCAGCAACGGAGGCCTGGACAAAGGGTTTCCTGTCAGGGGCGGTGCTAGCACCATCCCAGACAGGATTTTGTGTATCCCAGGTAGGCAGGGCTGAAAGGAAGGTGACTGCAAGTGGCACCCCGGTGCTCACTGTGCATATGCCGGCTCAAACCAGTTCCTGGGGCTCACCAGCCCCTGAGCTGGGAAGAGACCGGACAAAGGAGAGGGGTGTAACCACCCCCTCCTGGTCCCACCCATAGGGCAGGACCTAGTCGCGTGCCAGCCCCTTTTCTTAGGATAAAGGTAGGAGCAGGCCCCCTTCCCAAATTAGATCATTCTGAATCTTGAACTACTTTCCACGAAAGGAACTCTTGACTTTTCTGAAGACTCTCCCTTGTGGCTAAGGAGTAGCCACCCTGCACCAGCAGGCACCATCGAAGCTCTTGCGGTTTGCTGCACGTCCATCCTCCGGATCAAGACTGCCCAGCTCGACAAGACCCGGATTCCCTGCCATCTCTGACCTCTACCTACATCATCCAGCCCAGCTGAGATTCGTGGGTGTGACGAGACCCGTTGGACCGGCCATCTTCAAGACCTGCACGACGCTTCACCAGCACGACCCCCGAGAGACCCTCGAGTAAGTGCACTGGGGTTTGAGAAGCCCTAACCCTAAGCAGCTCCAGCACCGAAGTCCAGCCTCCCAGCATCCACGAGATCTGCGTGGGGCCCTTCTGCTTCCTTGCTACTTGCCACGTTGTCCGGTCACTTGCCCGTTGGCTAGTGACCCTCTTGACGACGTACCACGACGTTTTCACCGCTGGTCTAGGTCCCCTAGACTGGCCCTTGCTTCTTGCCCAACAAGAAGTGCCCTGGACCCTCCTGGTCCACTCCAGACGCCATCTTGACTCCACCGCGTGGGCTTGCCTTTGCCAAGGTTTGTTGCTCAAATCCTGAGTCCAGCATCGCCGACAGCCGACAGCCTCGTGGGACAGCTCGCACCTCCAGCCTGGACGCCGACATCGCCTTCTGGCCCGTGTGACTGCAGAGTCCAGTGTCGCCCACTCACCTGGTCGAGGTGACTTCCTGGTGCCCACATAATCACTGGCTAGTGATTGAGAACTAAGTCCCCTCTGCTTTCAGGTCGTCTCCTTCACTGATCCAGCCTTGGATCACACCGAACTTCTTCACTGGTCGCCTACCAGCAACTTCTTCTTTCAGGCTCCATAGACTTCAACGAGGATTCCCGACGTCTTTTGAGCCCTATGCAGCCGCGGCCCCTGGGCTAGGTAACTTGAGTATTTCGGTACTCCAGCACAGGTTTACTATCCAGGTGTCCAGATCCTTTTTCGTTTTTAGTCTACCTAGTCGGATTCGTCCGGAAACAGTAACTTTAGAAACGCTAGCATCCATAGACTTCTTCCCGCATCCCGCGTGAGAGTGCACACTCTGCACCTGATCTCCCTAGGCCTCCTGCTCCTAACCCTAGGGTTCAGTAGTGTAGTCCTAGTGATCCTGAATCCTCTGGATCTTGTTACTTGCCTGCTAGTATTTCGCATTCCACTTTTTGTGTATATGGTTTTTCGTGCCCCTCGGGCATTTGTGTAAATTGTGCAACTTGAAGTATTTTCATAAGAGTTTTGTATTGTGCTTAGCTCCCTGACTCATAAAGAGTTCAGGGTAGTCTTGTTATAAATAAATATCCTTTATTTTCATAACAACTTGTGTGGTGTCCTTTCACTTGGTGTTCAAGGGGTGTATGTGATGGTAAAACAGCTGGCTTAACACGCCCTCTAGAGTTTAGCCTAAAGACTGCTCTTGTCCATGCTACTAGGATAGCTGGTCTATAAGGTTGACTTACAACCAATCATCAATAAGGGTTGTTTGGTATGATACACAGTGATCACTAGAATAGTGAGCACTATATATCAGGCCAACTTCTCACAGTCGCTTACAGATATATCGTTACACAAGTAGTAACTTGTGCGTTAAGGTCTCTCCCTTTGAGGGCCCTGGTTTCATGGCACCAGTGTCGGTCTCTGGCATGGCTCTGCGTGCCTGGCGGGGAAAGCTGTGTACAAGAACTGACGTCGGCGCGCGAGGGCGGTGTCTTAAGTGCTCCGACGACGACGACTGGCACAGAGCCGCAGACGACGCCTACCTACGCGCAGGGGTACTGCTACTCAAAACTTTCCGGATCCAGTCTGGCGCCTGGGGATATTCTAAGGTAAAGAATCTAAGAGTAACTACTGTTTTTTACAGAAATATCGTTACCAAAGGTAAGTAACTTGTGCTTTTGTATTGAAAACTAAGTAACTTTGCTTTAAGCCAAAAATTGTAGTACTTATCTGTCAATGGTAGACTCCAGTGTGTGCTATATCGTCATATCCCGTCCTATGCTCAAAGTAACTGAAAAGCCATCTAAAAGTAATCAAAAGGAATTTCTATGTACTCTAAACTGTTTTAAGAGCAAATACAAACCTGTAATGATTGCAGTTCCATCCACAACTGCATCTCTTTGTAAGGTTTTGCATTTGAAGCATATTCTACTTACCTGTTCGAAGTGCTGCTTGGTTCTAGACATAAAACCGAAGTATACCCTTTTTATACTTACCTAATTGGTCTGGATTCTGTCTCTGAGTGTGTGTAATCCGTCCTTGATTCAGTGAAAACAATAAATGCTTCACATATCTTATAAGCCTATCTGCTTGCCCACACTACCACATAGAGGGCTGTTAAGGATTTTCTGATTTAGCCTCTGCGGTACCTCTGGGGTTCCACTGGATTCGTTGTACACTGTACCCTACTTTGGTGTGGTATATACCGAGCCAGCTTCCTACATTAGGCGCATCATTTGGTGATGTCAGAGAGAAGCTACTTTTTGAAAATGTTTGCAGCAAATAAAAACAAATTGCAAAGACACTTTGTGTTTTTATGGTCTAGGGCAGTGGTTCTTAGCTCTTTTGACTTCTCTGGCCCCCCACTTAATCACTACAAGAACCTGGGGACCCCAATTTAAACCGTCATGAGTAATTACTGGAAGCTGGGTACCCTGGCTTGAGCATTTCTGATGATCGTAAAACAATACACCAAAAAATATAGAAACACACATTCATAAAACAAATACTGAAATTATGAAATATTTTACTTAATTCACAAATATATCCAAACAAATCACAATTTTATTTGGAAAGTTTGAGATTTTCTAAATTTCATTGCGGCCGCTCATCATCCATACTATATTGGTTGATCCACTTGCAGTGCTCCTATGATCAAATCCGATAATTCTAAGTATATTACCCCTCCCCCCCCCTAACTTGGCAGTACCCAGACCACAGGTTGAGAGCCACTCATCTAGGATGTAGTACTCATGGGCTCAATGTGACTGGTAAATCATTTTGTATGCCCAGATCCTACGACATGTTGATCATCGAGGTATTTGTTTTTTTTAAAGCATTTGGAACAGTCCGCCCCTGATTTGATAAGGTTATTAAAATGCTTGGTTTTTGTAATTTTAGAAATGATGAAATTGTCATGCCTGAGGAGCAGACTGGTCTCGTGAAGGAGAATTACATGTGGAATGTACTGCTGCACCGTGGAGCCACCCATGAAGGTGTTTTCTTACATGTTGTACCTGGAAGCTACGATCATGACTTATTCACAATGATCTGGGGGCCCACCATTGCTGCTTTGTCATATGTTTTCGACAAGAGCATGGATGAAACAATCCTTAAAAAATCCATATCTGGCTTCAGGTATTTGACATTTATTAGTTTATTCCAAAATGTATATAACTTATGTATAAGGACATTAATGCTCTTATCTACTAAACTAAACAAAATGGCAGTTGCAGTGATTTTTGCAAATGTATTTTTTAGCAAAGCCATAGAACTCTCTAAAAAGTATTGATGTGTTATAATTCCTTTCTTTGTCTCAAATTATCTCTCAATGTAGTTTGTTGCTGTGTGTTGACTGTCTCAAAAGTACCTACATCATGAAGACTTCAAGTTGGAATTCTGGAATGCATTAGTCTTTTTAGAAAGTTCAACTTGGCAATACATGTAGGAGAGTGGGGTCTGCAATCCTATGGTCACCCCAGATTTTTGCTTTTTGCTTCACTGGTTTACGACTTTCCCTGGCTGTGGGCCTGCTAATCAGACCCACAGCCTAGCTGTCCTCTCTCTAAATTGACAAACATGTACTTTGGGTGCATTTACCAATTGGTACTGGGCCACCTTATCAGTCCCTGTAACAGTGTACCTTAGGTATCCAGGGCATAGGTGTACCCAGGGCCTACCAGGGGCTGAAGCATGTATTATGCCACCCCTGGCTGGCCATCTAAAACTGACACAACTGGCTGCAAGACAGCTGGGGCAAGGTGGTGTAATCACCCTTTGCTATAGATATAGTATACCTATATCTAAACCTAAAATGGACACATATATTCCTATCAGTCACTCCTATGGCAGGCCTTATCAATCCTGAAGGCAGAGTGCTTGGAATTATGTGAGATGGTGCTCTGGCATGAGCTGAGCCTGTCTGCAGCTTGCGGAACCAAGTTCTAAGAGCTGTTCCATGATAACGCTATACCATATACTCTTAAGTGCATTATCAACCTCGCGGTTAAATGCTAACTCTGGTATAACATTATCAAAACATGTCGAGTAAGGTGTCATACGAATTGGAATACTACCCCCTCGGCAATTCTGGCGACGGGGGTAGCATTCCACCCCTCTAGAGGGACACAACATGTATGTAACTGTGAACCCCGGTTAAAGTTAACTCGAGCCTCAGCATCACAAAATGGATGCTGCCACCACAGACACAAGTCTGACCTCCTGCTGCTGGGAGTCCTTCCAGCGAGGGAGGCTTGGACAAAGGGTTTCCTGTCTTGGGAGGTGCTAGCACCACCCCAGACCGGATTTTGTCTATTGGGTAGGACAGGCCTGAAAGGAATGAGACATGCCTGGGGCACACAAGGTGTCCTGTGCATACACCGGTTCAAACCAGTTGCTAGGGCATCCCTGCCCCAGCTCTGGCGGGAAACCGGACAAAGATAGGTAGTCAGTAGTGCAGCCCCCTTTAGGAGAATAAAGGTAGGGAGCTGGTCCCGTTCCAAATTAGATTATCCTGAACAATTCTACAAGAAGAAACTCTGGACTTCGACGTTCTGCTCCACAGAAAACTGAAGAATCTTCCTTGTGGACAAGGAGTGTCCACCCTGCAACTGCAGGCACCATCACTCGGCTTCACTTTGTCGTCTTCCCTCGAGGATCCAGACTTCAGAGCCCGACGAGACCCGGATTCCCAGACCTCTCCGACCTCAACTCACATCTGCAGCAAAGCTGAGACCCGTGGGTGCGACGAGACACGTGGGACCGGCCATCTTGAACGAACCTGCACTTCGCTTCCAGCACGACTCCCGAGGTAAACTCGACCAAGTGCTTTGGGAACTGGGAAGCCCCAGCCCCGAACAGCCCCTGCACCGAAGATCAGCCCTCCAGCATCCACGAGATCTACGTGGGGCCCTTCTGCTTGTTTGCTGCTCGACGCGTTGTCTGGTCACTTGCCGGCTGGCTAGTGGCCTCCTAGACGACGAACCTTTGTATCTTTGCTGCTGGTCTGGTTGCTCCAGACTGGCCCTTGCTCCCTTCCAAAGGAGGGGCACCCCGGACTCTCCTAGTCCGCACCAGACGCCTTTTCCCTTCACCGCATGGGTTGCCTTTGCCAAGGCCTGTTGAGTCCAATCCCGGATCCGACACCGCCGACAGCGAGAGCCTGCGTGGGACAGCTCGTGCCTCCATCCTGGTCGTCGAAGACACCTCCTGGTCCACGTGGCTGCAGAGTCAAGCGTCCACTCTTCACCCGATCGCGACGACGACATCTGGTTCCTTCCTGGTTCCACTCCAGTCACTGGCTAGTGACTGTGAAAATTGTCCCCTCTGCTTTCAGGTCTTCTTCTTCAACAATCCACCCTTGGATTGCACCGGACATCTTCCTCCTGGTCGCCTGCAGCATCTTTTCTTTCAGGCTCCATTGACTTCAACGCGAGAACCTGACGCACTTTGACACCTATGCACCCGCGGCCCGTGGGTGAGGTAACAAGAGCATTTCGGTGCTCAAGGGTAGTTTAACTGTCCTAGTGTCCAGTTCCACAGTCGTTTTAGTCCTATCTAGTCAGGATTGTCCGTACTCACCTTTAACTTGAACTGTACTGTCCATAGACGTTGTTACGCATTTCGCGTGTGAGTTCACACTCTGCACACGCGTTCCGTGGGCCTCCTATTACTTACCTAGAGTTAGTGTAGCGTGGTCCCATCGATCCTACAGCCTCTGGACAGCTCCATTCCTTCTATCGACTTTCACATTCCACTTACTTAGTATATGGTTTGTCGTGCCCCTAGGGCACCATTGTAATTTTGTGCAACTTGTCGTATTTTTCGTAAGAGATTGTCATGTGCTTAGCCCTCTGACCTCATAAAGAGTTCAGAGGTGTTGTTATTAATAAATATACTGTTTATCTTCATAACAACCTGTGTGGTGTCCTTTCATCTGGTATTCAAGGGGTTATATTGTGGTAAAACAGCTGGCTTCACATGCCAAAAGAGTTTAGCCTAAGACTGCTTTGTCCATGCTACCATTAGGATAGCTGGTCTATAAGGTTGACTTGCACCCAATCACCATAAAGGTTGTTTGGACTGATACAAGGTGATCACTAGAACTAGTGAGCATCATATATCAGGGCATATTCTCACAATACACTGCTGCTTTAAATCTAGGATCACTTCCCTTCGACATTTAAAATGTGTGCTAATCTACTGCAGTGAAGTTTCAGTATGTGTACTTCATAGAAGTTGTTGGCTTCTCTTAAGGGCTGTTTAGGGTATTATGTAGAAAACTTAGATTCCATTTATTAATATTTTATTTAAATTACCAATAAATACAAAAGATAAAAATACATTGCTAAATTTAATAGCTCTGTCTTGTTTTAGATGTGCTCTTTGTTTTAAGCCTTGTGTTTTGATGCAATGTCTGCCTGCCTCAACTGAAAAAATATGTACATGCACCTACATGCATTCAGACCGTGTATATGTGCACTTGTGCTCACTTACACACAGACAGACACACTATGCGTGTTCACACATGGAGACGCGTGGTCAGATGCATAAAAAGACAAGCAAGTAGTGTCTGACATGGAAAACATTGTATTAATGAAAGCACTGTTTTTGATTGCTTAATACTGCACTTACCTAAATATGCTGGCAACTTTACGGAAGAAGCCTGCTTCTGTGGTTCTGATGTTCATGTGGTGGGAAAGTCTTTGGTTGTTTGCAGCACTTAACAGTGCTCTCAGTAGAACACTTCCTTTATTATTAAAGAGAAGCAGACACACGCTAGTCTTTAATTAACTAATAAAAGGGAACATTTCTCTTCCTGCAGTGGAAATCAAATTAATTATAGGCTGCTTAAAAGTAATATAACATATTTTGATTCCTTTACATTTGGCACATGGAAGTAGGCACTGCAATAAACCTTCTGAGTGTTCGTACTTGGAATTAAAGAAAAAACTTGACCTTACTGGGGCTAAGTGTAGTCAATAGCATGTTTAATCTATTTACAGCGGACTGTTTAGAGTACCTTTCTCTGTAAATGTTATTTTTTGGTAATCAGCAGTTGAGGTTCCATTATCTGCACAGTTTTTATAAAGATTGTGCTATTTAAGGCATTCTTTTTTAGGCAACTAACAACATATTCCCTGATTCCCGGAATCTAACAAGTACAGAAATGTAGCGAATTATTCAAAACATTGTACTTTCATCCTGTTGCAGCATGGACAACATTGTTGTATGATTTATATACTTGTTTCTGAGACTACGAACATGCAGATCCGCCATTATTGGAAGCCTGGACATAACCGCTCCTCGAATACATTGCAAGTTGGTGAAGTTCCTGCAGGCATTTGAAAAATGCATAAAGCCACATGAGGTTTCCACGCCAAATTTGCGCCCTATTCTTACAAACCATGGGGATTTTAAAGGTACCCAGGGTTTGTTGATTCCCCTGGAGGGGACCCAGAAATTCGCCAAAATACAGCTAGATTGTTTTTGGGAGGAAAAATGGCAAAAGGGCTGCAGATGAGAGCGTCCTTTTTTCCCCTGCAAATAGTATCAACACAGGGTTAGTGGTGCTGAAATCACAATCTTCCCAGCTTTCAGGGACTGACAGACTTTTGTCTGAAAACCAAAATTCTTCACTCAGTTTTTGCATTTTACTGGGACATAGCCTATTTTTGCTATTTTTTGTGCTTTCAACCTCCTTCCAGTTAATGGTAAAAATGAGTATGAAAGCAAAGATGGATCCTGGAAAGCTATACATTTCTGAAAAGTAGACACATTTCTGCATTCAGCAAGAGGTCTTTTTTGTAAATCCATTAAGGTTTTCTTATAGAAACTAACAGTTGAAAAATTGAACATGAGTTAAAAAAAATAAACAGCAATTTTTGCTGACGTTTTCACCTGTAACTTTGTTCAAGTATGACAGATTTTTGAAAGCGATATTCCGTTACATCCGCTAGACCCTTCTGGTTGTGGGGATATATAGGACTTTGTTGGTTCACCTAGAACCCGAGGAACCCAGAGCCAATAACTGAGCAGCGTCTTGCAATGTTTTTTTTATTGTGCACCGGGTATATAGCAGTTCATTTTGGAAAATATAAATAGGGAAAAATCGGTATGAAAGACACCTATGTATTTCTGAAATGGGAACAAAATATAGAGTTTAGAAACAGTAGCTATTTGCACATCTCCGTAATTGTGGGCACCCATACCAGCATGTGAATTATAGGACATTTTTCAAAGTGACTACTTTTTTACACATTGTCTTACATTTGGAAGGCAGAAATGCATTGAAAGTCAATAGGTAATAACAGTTGCTCTACAATTCTGTGTTCCCCTAAGTCTCCTGATATAAATGGTACCTAACTTGTGTGGGTAGGCCTTGTGCCCGTGACAGGAAACGGCCCAAAACGCAATGTGGACCATATTTTCACAGTGAAAACGTACCCTTTTTTTGCAAAGTGCCTAGCTGTAGATTTTGAACCATAGGTCTGCCAGCACCTAGGGAAACCTAGCAAACCTATACATTTGTGGAAACTAGACACCCAAGGGAATCCAGGATGGGGCTACTTGTCTGTCTCTCACCAAGTTCTGTTACCCAGAATCCCTTGCACACCACAAACTTTGTCCAAAAAAACACAAATATCCCCATATTTCTGTGGTGGAAAGTTGTGCAATCTGCGTGAATCCACAAAATTCTACCCACCCTGCATTCCCCAAAGTCTTCTGAGAAAAATGGTACCTCACTTGTGTGTGTAGGCCTAGTGCCCGCAACAGGAAACAGCCCAAAACACAACGTGGACACACCACATTTTCATAGTGAAAACTGACCACTTTTTTTGCAAAGTGCCTAGCTGTAGATTTTGAACCCTAGCTATGCCCGCTCCTAGGGAAACCTAGCAAACCTATACATATTTTTAAAGTAGACACCCAGGGGAATCTAGGATGGGGTGACTTGTCTTATTCTCACCAGGTTCTGTTACGTAGAATTCCTCGCAAACCTCTAACTTTGTAAAAAAATAAAAAAACATATCCTCACATTTCTGTGATGGAAAGTTCTGGAATTTGCATGGATCCACAAAGTTCCTGCCGCCCAGCTTTACCCCAGTTCTCCCGATAAAAATAGTTCCTCATTCTCGTGGCTGGGGCAAGTACCCGCTACAGGCAAGGGTCCAAACCATATTGAGGATACATCAAAATTGCCTATCCCAAAACAACCTGGTTTTGCAAGGGGTCACCTGAGTTTTTGACCCCGGGCTCGGCCATCTTGGGAAACCTACCAAACCCACACATTTCTGAAAACTAGACACCCAGTGGCTATTTGTTTGGGGGGGGGGGCATTGGCATGCCAATTCTGGGCAGCCTCCACCCCCACACATAAAGCCTGCCTAATCGCTGGCACCTAGTGGGCTGTGATGCCTCCTGGGGGGAGCAGATCAGAGGCTACTGTACTCATCTGTCTCCTGTGGGGGCAGAAAAACTATGGCATTTTTTGGGGGGTTGTGGGGGCATTGTCATGCTCATTCTGGGCAGCCCACACCACTGAAGAAAAAATATATATTCCTTGAAGCCTATTGGATTTTTTGCCCCCCATCCGGGAGGCAGATAAGGGGCTTTTACCCCTATCTGCCTCATGGGGGGGAAGGGGCAGAAAGACTGGCAATTAATTTGGGGTTGGGGCATTGCCATACCCATTCTGTGAAGCCCCCACCCCTATTTGTATATATATTAAAAAAATCCCTGGTGTCTAGGGTGCTTTTTGCCCCCATTATATGGGGGGAGCAAATGCCCTTGCCCAAGGGGCCTCTCCCCCCTCCCTGGTGGCTAGTGGGTGGATTCCTGCTTGGAGATAGCACTCCTTGTGTTATCCCCAAGCAGGGATCCACTAGGGAAGGATACTATTAGAAAGGGGAGATTCTCCCCTTTCCAATGATACCTCTCCCCAAGTGTTTCGGGGCTCGGGGGGTTGAGACAGCCCCAAGAGCACTGAAACAATGAAACTGAAACTGAGTTTGTTTCATTTTCATTGCAATTACGTCGGCATGCGATCAGCATTGCAATGAAAATGCAAATTGTCCTCTGGAGGGGTTGGGGAAGCTCTTCCCCAACCTCCCGATCCCAATAAAAAAAAGAAAATCCCTCTGCTGTCTGCAGCAGAGGGATTTAGTGCCCCTGTTCCCATGACTGAATGGTTCCATCATGAGCACAGGAGCACTGGTGCTCATGACTGAACCATTCCGTCATGAGCACCCAAAGGGTTAATAAATCATATTTGTGATGGATACTTTCAAATGCCTATTCCTCACCTTTAGAAAATCCTAAGGTGCCGGTTTGAATCAGGAAAATTGAAACAGCATTACTCCCAAGCGCATATTGACTTTGTTGCACCCCGGAAGTGACCAGTGGAGCAAAATACAAGTACCACCCTTGCTATGAGCTTCACATAGCCACATTTTTAACCAAATAATGTCACAGAATGTATACTTAAGTGTCTCATCCTAAGTCGGATGGGTATGCTCAGACGTGCACACTGTGTCACCGGAATCAAGTTATACCTGGTTGATAACCCCTAATCTGATAAAAAAAACACGTTAGTGTTAGATTCCTTACCTTAGAATTACCCACAGGCGTCAGACTGGATCTGGAAAGGTTTTTCGTCAGCAGTATCCCTGCGCGTCGGTAGGAGTCGTCTGCGGCTACGTGTCGGCATCGTGATCGCCGGGATGGCGTCGCTGGAGTACTTAGACGCTGCCCTCGTGCGCTGACATCAGTTATTCTTTATTCTGCTCCAGCAAGTGCAGATCTGGGAAGAGCTAGTACCCGGAGTCCTTTTTTTAACTAACTTTTTGGACATTTTGTCTATCTTTTTCGAGTTGACTCCTGGTGCCAGTAGGGATGCCCGGGTTCAAACCGTGTGACGCCTGTCACCGACTGATGTTGGTTACCGACCCCCACCGCTGATGTCTCTACTGTTTGGGGGCCTACCACGATGACAAGTCGTGCCCCGACTGCTGGGCCTTGACGTCGAAAGCTAGGTGGAAGCGTTCCCGTAAGCTCCTCGAGATCCGGCAGTCGGCTCCGCGCTGCTTGAGGTCCCGGTCGCGGAGCCGCAGTCATCACCGCTCGTCGGGATCCAAGTCCTCACACTCCAGTAAGTCGAGGCATGGTAAAAAGAAGTTGAAGAAGCATAGTCACTCTTCAGACTCCCCTCGCTGGCCGCGCAACTCGGCCGAGGGTTCGGGTGGCGCCACCCGCGCTGCTCTGCCGGAGCCGTAGGAGTCGCATTCAGTACCCCACCCTCCGGTCCCTGGACTCAATGCGACTCTGGGCGAGACTAGAGACTTCCTCATGGCCACGAGGACTCTCTTTCCGCCGTCAAGACCTGCTGGTGCGCCTTTGAGCCCGCGGGTCCGACTGGGGGTCCTAGCGTGCCGGCGGCTTCAGCCCCGGCATCGTCGGCGACTTCGGTCCCGGCGCCGCAGGACTCCATGGGATCCAGGCCAGTTGACCTCACGACTCCTCCGCTGGGGCCGACCCCCTCGGCACCGACCCCTGCACCGTCCTCGGACGACTCCGTCCCCGGTTTCAGCCCCGGTCTAGTCTCTGCATCAGAGCTGCGCCGCTTGGAGCCGTCTCCGACGCCGATGGGTGACCCATTCACCTATGGCCCGGCTCCGTCATTCTTGCCTGTTTATTAGGACACGGATGAAGGGGAAGACTGGGAGGGGTGTGAGGACCCTCTGGCACAGCTGTGCCAGTTAAGTCAGGACTGGGCAGGTGAGCTGGGGGATGCCAGTGGTCTAGACACTTCGCCTGACACTGGTTTTCTCTCTCCTCCCTCCGTGGCTATGGAGGAGTGGGCTACATACCCTGTGGTGTTGCGCAGGGCAGCCAAGGTCCTGGCTTTTGAGCTCCCTGTAGGAGAGTAGGGTCTGCAATCCTATGGTCACCCCAGATTTTTGATTTTTGCTTCACTGGTTTACGACTTTCCCTGGCTGTGGGCCTGCTAATCAGACCCACAGCCTAGCTGTTCTCTCTCTAAATTGACACACATGTACTTTAGGTGCATTTAACAATTGGTATTGGGACACCTTATCAACCCCTGTACAGTGTACCTTAGGTACCCAGGGCATAGTTGAACCCAAGGCCTACAAGGGGCTGAAGCATGTATTATGCCACCCCTGGCTGGCCATCTGAACAGACACAACTGGCTGGTAAGACAGCTGGGGCAAGGTGGTGTAATCACCCTTTGCTGTAGATATAGTATACCTATATCTAACCCCAAAATGGACACATATACTCCTATCAGTCACTCCTATGGCAGGCCTTATCAATCCTGCAGAGAGTGCTTGGAATTATGTGAGATTGTGCTCTAGCATGAGCTGAGCCTGTCTGCAGCTTGCGGAACCAAGTCCTTATAGCTGTTCCATGATAACGCTATACCATATACTCTTAAGTGCATTATAATCCTCGCGGTTATTGCTAACTTTGGTATAGCATTATCAAAACATGTCGAGTAAGGTGTCATACGAATTGGAATACTACTCCCTCGCCAGTTCTAGCGACGGGGGTAGCATTCCACCCTTTTAGAGGGACACGACATGTATGTAACTGTGAACCCCGATTAAAGTTAAACGAAGCCTCAGCATCACAAAATGGATGCTGCCACCACTGACACAAGTCTGACCTCCTGCTGCTGGGAGTCCTTCCAGCGAGGGAGGCCTGGACAAAGGGTTTCCTGCCTTGGGAGGTGCTAGCACCACCCCAGACAGGATTTTGTGTATTGAGGTAGGGAGGCCTGAAAGGAATGAGACATGCCTGGGGCACACAAGGTGGCCCTGTGCATACCCCGGTTCAAACCAGTTGCTGGGACACTCCAGCCCCAGGTCTGGAGCGAAACCGGACAAAGGATAGGGGGTGTAACCACCCCCCTTCCTGGTCCCACCCATGGGAGGGACCTAGTCACTAATACAGCCCCCTTTAGCGTTCGACACGGTCTGCCACCGCACCCTAGTCCAACGCCTCAGCAACATCGGTATCCAAGAGTGGATCATCTCGTTCCTCGCCGGAAGAACACAGAGAGTCCGCCTCCCCCCGTTTCGCTCCGAGGCTACCGAAGTCATCTGCGGCGTCCCGCAAGGATCTTCACTCAGCCCCACCCTCTTCAACATCTACATGAAACCTCAAGCAGCCATCGCACGCCAGCACAACCTCAACATCATCTCTTACGCCGACGACACCCAGCTGATCCTCTCCCTCACCAGAGACCCTGACACCGCCAGAACCTGCCTACACGAAGGGATGAAAGACGTCGCCGAGTGGATGAAGGGCAGCCGCCTGAAACTGAACTCGGACAAGACGGAAGTCCTCATCCTGGGATCTTCGCCCTCCGCCTGGGACGACTCCTGGTGGCCCCCAGCCCTGGGCACCGCACCCAAGCCAACCGACCACGCACGCAACCTGGGCTTCATCCTGGACCCCTCCCTCTCGATGACCAGACAAGTCAACGCCGTCTCCTCATCGTGCTTCAACACCCTGCGTATGCTTCGCAAGATCTTCCGCTGGATCCCGACCGAGACCAGGAAGACTGTCACCCAGGCACTCGTCACCAGCCGACTGGACTACGGAAACGCCCTCTACACCGGAACCACAGCCAAGCTACAGAAAAGACTCCAGCGCATCCAGAACGCCTCCGCCCGACTCATCCTGGATGTCCCCCGACGCAGCCACATCTCCAGCCACCGTCGACAAGAGGATCACGTTTCGGCTCCTCACCCACGCACACAAGTCTCTCCACGACCTGGGCCCCAAGTACCTCAACGACCGCCTGACCTTCTACACGCCCACACGCCAGCTACGGTCCACCAGCCTCGCCCTCGCAGCCGTACCACGCATCCGAAGAGCCACCGCCGGAGGAAGATCCTTCTCTTACATGGCTGCCAAGACTTGGAACTCCCTCCCCATCCACCTTCAGTTGACCCAGGACCATCTCGCCTTCAGGAAACAACTCAAGACCTGGCTGTTCGAGCAGTAGCATACCCCTCCCCCCAAGCGCCTTGAGACCCTCCCGGGTGAGTAGTGCGCTATACAAATGGCATGATTGATTGATTGATTTAGCAGGATAAAGGTAGGAGCTGGTTCCATTCCAAGTTAGATTATCATGAACAACTCTACAAAGAAGAAACTCTGGACTTCGACGTTCTGCTCCACAGAAGACTGAATAATCTCCCTTGTGGGCAAGGAGTGTTCACCCTGCAACTGCAGGCACCATCAAGCGTCCTAGCGGTTCACTTTGTCGTCCTTCCTGCCGGAACCAGACTTCAGAGCCCGACGAGATCTGGACTCCCAGACCTCTCCGACCTCTACCCGCATCTGCAGCACAGCTGAGATCCGTGGGTGCGACGAGGCACGTGGGACCGGCCATCTTGAAGAAGCTGCACTTCGCTTTCTGCACGACTTCAGAGGCATCCTCGATTAAGTGCTTTGGGGATTGAGAAGCCCCATCCCCGAGCAGCTCCTGCACCGAAGACCAGCCCTCCAGCATCCACGAGATCTGCGTGGGACCCTTTTGCTTGGTTGCTGCTAGACACGTTGTCTGGTCACTTGCCGGCTGGCTAGTGACCTCCTAGACGACGATCCTTGAAATCTGCACCGCTGGTCTGGTTGCTCCAGACTGGCCCTTGCTGCCTTCCAAAAGAGGAGCACCCCGGACACTCCTGGTCCGCACCAGGCGCCGTTTCCACTCACCGCGTCGGTTGCCTTTGCCAAGGCCTGTTGACTCCAAATCCGGTTCCGACACCGCCGACAGCGAGAGCCTGCGTGGGACAGTTCGTGCCTCCATCCTGGTCGTCGAAGACACCGCCTGGTCCACGTGGCTACAGAGACAAGCGTCCACTCTTCACCTGATCGCAACAGCACCTGGTTCCTTCCTGGTTCCACACCGGTCACTGGCTAGTGACTTTGAACATTGTCCCCTCTGCTTTCAGGTCCTCTTCTTCCTCGATCGACCCTTGGATCGCACCGGACATCTTCCTCCTGGTCGCCTGCAGCATCTTTCTTCAAGGCTCCATTGACTTCATCGCGGAAACCCGACACACTTTGGCACCTAAGCACCCGCAGCCCGTGGGTTAGGTAACAAGAGCATTTCGGTGCTCAAGGGTAGATTGACTCTCCTAGTGTCCAGATATCCAGTCGTTTTAGTCCTAACTAGTCGGAACTGTCTGTTACTTACCTTTTCGTAATTTGTTCTGCCCATTGCCTTTGTTCCGCATCTCGCGTGTGAGTTCACACTCTGCACACGCGTCCCGTGGGCCTCCTGCTACTTACCTAAGGTTAGGGTAGTGTAGTTCCCGCAATCCTACAGCCTCTGGGCATCCTCATTTCCTCTATCGATTTCCTTATACCATTTACTTAGTATATGGTCTGTCGTGCCCCTAGGGCACCATTGTAATTTGTGCGACTTACTGTATTTTTCTTAAAGAGTATTGTTTTGTGCTTAGCCCTCTGATCTCATAAAGAGTTCAGAGGTGCTTGTTATTAACAAATATATTGTTTATTTTCATATCAACCTGGGTGGTGTCCTTCCATCTGGTATTCAAGGGGTTATATGTGGTAAAACAGCTGGCTTCACATGCCAAAAGAGTTTAGCCTAAGACTGTTCTCTCCATGCTACAATTAGGATAGCTGGTCTATAAGGTTGACTTACAACCAATCACCATAAGGTTTGTTTGGACTGATACAAGGTGATCACTAGAACTAGTGAGCATTATATATCAGGCCAACTTCTCACACTCCCTGCAACCGCTGTGAGGACTAACCTCCTCACCGAGTTGCTTCAACCTCCAGTAAGCTCTTCAGATCCTCTGCTGGCGTTCAATGAGGCCCTTACCGAGGTTCTGATGGGCACCTCGTCCAAGCCCTCCACAAATCCCCCTGTGGATCGGAACGTGGCCCGACAACACCGCTCGGCTCCGGGGGATCCCTGCTTTCTGTCCACCCACCCCACCCCCGAGAGCCTGGTGATCCAGGCCTCAACGTCCCAGACCGCATTCCCAACCGCACCACCGGATTGGGAAGCCAAAAGGCTAGATCAGTTTGGCAAGAAACTGTTCTCCTCGGTCAGGCTAGGATTGCTGACAAGTTTTCGCCTCCCACATCTACAGCACGAGAATCACGGAATTGGTCTAAAATCCCACTGGCCCAGTGGACTCAGGTGCTACAAAACTCAATTCCCTCAGTTGGTCAGACTCCATCACAGGCCAACGAAGCGTTTAATGAATGGATAAACAACTCATTAAATGCCACGCTCCCTATGAAGAAAACTGTCTTAAAAAGAACCAGGATCTCAGCTCCCTGGTATTCGAACGAACTACGGGAGAAAAAGTGCTATTGTAAAAGACTAAGGGCCAGATGTAGGTAATTTGAATTTACCGATTCTTAAATACCGAATTTTACCGATTCGGTATTTAAAATCGGTAATCGAGATGTAGAGGAAAAATGGTTATTTTTTATCGAATCGGTAAAAATCGGTATCTGAGTTTCGGTAAATACCGATTCGGTATTTACCGAATCGTTATTTACTGATCGGTATGTCCAATGCATTTCTATGGGCCAAAAGGCCCATAGGAATGCATTGGAAATACCGATCGGTAAATACCGATCGGTATTTTCCGAATCGGACAGCAAACAAAAGTGAAACTTAACACAACAGCCAATCAGGTGCAACCACCCTCCCCCTTCCTACCAGGAAGTGGCTACACAGGCAGCTGCAACTAATTAGAAGGTTCTGGAAAGGCAGTTGGAGCAGAGAGACTGGGAGCAGCAGCAGACAGAGCTTGTGATTTTTTGAAAACTTTAACATGGAAAGCAGCAGGGACACTGAGCAGGCTGACAGAAAAAGAAAGCTTAAATTCAGTAGTATGGAGCTACAGGTCCTTGTTGAGGAGGTGGTAAAGGTACACCACAGACTTTTTGGAAAGCTGTCCCTTACTGTGCCAGAATCAACAAAAAGGAAAATATGGCTGGAAATCTTAGATAAAGTTAATGCAGTGGGAGTGACCACCAGAGTCACTGAAGACTTAAAAAAGAGGTTCTATGACCTAAGGAGCCTCACAAAGAAAAAATTGGCTGACCGCCACAAACAGTCACAGAAAACAGGTGGAGGAAAGAACACTGCACCCCCCCTCACCGACCTGGAGGAGCTGGTAGCCACAACCCTGGAGGCTGAAAGTGTCCATGGACTGGGAGAAGTGGACAGCTCGGCGCAATCTGCAAAAAAAAAGGTAAGATGCATGTACAGCAATCCCCTTCCCACCCCCATCCATCCCTCACCCCTTGCAGCTAAGTTACCCCAGTTCCAGGGTGTCTGTGCAAAACAGTAGCAATGCATCATGGTACACGTAGTCAGTGATTGAAAGACCATGCCACACAGCACTGTAACCAACAAGTTATTTAAATGAATGCAGACAAAATGAAGGGCAGGCAGCATGTACAAAGTGCAATGCTATATGTTTAATTGTAGTGGCTGTGACACATTTGCAACTAGCTGATATGTGCTCATATGTCCACAGGTCACACATCCAGAAGGCAGTCTGAGGAGGCAGAAGGCACGGCACCCGAGAGGGATGACAGTCAGGAGCCAGGGCCCAGTGCATCCCAGGACACAGGTGTTCCGAGTGGGCAGCCACCCTCCCAAGAAACTGACATCAGTGAAGAAATGCAGGGCTCCCCAATTTCTTCACAGTCACCACTATTGGTCTCATCACCAGAAATGCCTGCATCCCTTGTAGTAGTAACACCTGTTGCACACCCTAGCAGGAGGCATGTCGTTTCCCCACTGCTGGAAATGGAGACAGGTGCTGATGAAATGGTGGGTGAAGACTCACAGAACTTGTCTCAAGCTGACATCACTGCCACACTGCAGCCCAGCACAGAGCCTGTACCAAGTACCACTAGAGGGCGCACAGTCCAAGGAAGGGGTGTAGGTGCACGTGGGGAGGGGTCCAGTGTGTTCCAAGGCCTGGAGGGATCCATGGTCAGGATTCAGAGGATGCAGGGCAAAGGCATCATGGCCTGTCAAAGACAAATGCGAAACCTGAACATCAACATGCAGGTATTGGCAATGGCATAAAAGAGCTGGTGGAAGTGAACAAGAGCATGGCAACAGGCATACAGCAACTGTGCACAAAACTTGACTCTGAAATTGCTTCAAGGCGCAGGGACAAGCAGCGCGCAGAGAGAACTCAGAAATCCATACACCGCCTGGCAACAGCCACATCCCTGCTATGCAGGCGTAGCATCAATAGTCAGGAAGTCCTGACTCATAATAGCAACCAGTTGACAAGGGGCATAGCTGGAATGACCGGGGTGATGGAGGCCCTACTCAATGCACAAAGTTCTGCTATTGACGTGCCAGACACTGAAGCTAGCACCAGTAGGAGAAGCACAGCTAGCCCCCATGGCGTAGAGCCAAGGAGGAGCAGCAGGCGACAGGGTGAGGCTACAGGCCAAACGCCCATTGAACAGGCTGAGCCACAGACACCTGCCAGTGCAAAGCGTGGCCGAAAATGAACAGTTGTAACTATGGCCTACTGCCATTGGACATTTGATTCATAGTTAATAAAGTTTTATTTGCACATTTGTGCCATTTCAACCTGCCTAGTGACAATATACAACTACGGTGGGTGGATTCAACACCTGTCTGAGTGTGTTTGCTCACTGTGAGCATTCCTGTCAAATGCTTACTGTTGTACTTTTGTTCTTTAACATATCTTGACAAAATATAATTAAACAGAAGCTTGTGCTTTCAGCATAGCTCAGTGTCTTCACTTACTCAGAAATAGTTGTGTGTAATTTCATCACGTCTGTATCTGCCATCACTTGGTGTTGACACTCCAGCAGGTTGTCTTTCAGGCACAGCAATGTTGTCGTCATTATCCTCATAGTCAGATAACTCCACCTCAGTCCCCTTCTTAACAGCCAGATTGTGCAACATAGCACAGGCAGCAATGATCTTACAGCAGGTGATGGGGGTATACTGCCTTGCACCTCCGCTCTTGTGCAAGCATCTAAACCTGCTTTTCCAGATACCAAATGTTCTCTCAACAACATTGCGTGTGCTCTTGTGTGCCCGGTTGTATCTCCTTTGGCTGGGTGTTGAGGGGTTGAGGTAGGGGGTGAGTATGAAGGAGCGGAGGGCATATGCACTGTCTCCTAAAATGAAAAGGGAATAATTTACTCACATGCATACATGTACTGCTTATTGCAATAGGTGTAATAGGTGTCGCACGCTGTCTCTTACCTAGGAGGTAGCCTTCACCAAATTCCCCTGCAGTCAGGCGTGCATAGATGCCATTGTTTTGAAATATATAGGAGTCGTGGGTACTTCCTGGGAATTTTACTACAAGGTCTGTGATGACGTTCTTTGCATTGCAAATCACCTGCACGTTGATGGTGTGGCTGACTTCCTATTGCGGTAAATGTATTCTGTGGCAGCAGGGGGACAAATGGGGATGTGCGTGCCATCAATGCATCCGATGATATGGGGAAATCTTGCCATCTGGTAGAAGTCAGATTTGGTTTGAACAAGTTCAGCATGGGTGGATGGAAAAGAAATGTAATGCTCCATCCTATGCAACATGGCGTCAAGGAAATTGTGAAAAAACCTTGAGAGGCTGCTCTGGGTCACCCCTCCCACCGCAGCTACCACGCTCTGGTAGCTCCCTAACGCCAGCAGGTGGATGCTGCACAGCACCTGTACATGGGGTGGAATTGCATGTGCCCTTGGGGTGGGGTGCTGCAACAGTAGTTTTAGGTCCCTGATGAGCTCCAAGATGGTGTCTGGAGCCAACCTGTACGTTTGTAGTATCTCTTCCTCTGTGAGCATGAACAGGGTCACCCTCTGCCTGTAAACCTGCTCCTGTCTCAGCCATTCCCTCTCTCCTTCCTCCTGTAGCCGTAGCCGTCTTGCAATGACATAAAATGCTGCCATTGTGCAAACAGAATTGCATTTTGGGTCCATTTTTATAGGCTGCACCTGGTTACCACCTGATTTGAATCCAGGGTAAATACCGACTCTTAAATACCGATTTTGGAGCAAAATCGGTATTTCAGGGCCTCCCTACATCTCAATCTTCAATTTTAGCTATTCTTAATTACCGATTCGGTATTTTACCGATCGGTAAGTACACCGATCGGTAAGTTTACTGATCAGTAATTTTTCTGATTCCGTTTGATTACCGGTCGGTAAGTTTACCGATTCGGTAAATTTACCGATTCGGCCTATTTTCTATCACCTACATACCGATCGCTCAATACCGTTCGGTAACGGCCGAAAATACCGATTTTCGGCCGTTACCGACCGGTAAAAGCCTACCTACATCTGGCCCTAGAACGCAAATGGCGACTAGGATATGCTGGAGCAGACAAAATTATCTACAGAGAGGCTATTAGAGCATATAAAAAAGACATAAAGAGCGCGCAATCCTTATATTATTCACACAAAATTGCAGAGGCCAGCTCCAGCTCCAAGGAGATTTACAATATTGTAAAAAATCTTATCAACCTCCCAACACCTCCACTTAGTGACGAAAATCCTCGGCTTCGTTGTGAAGATCTGGCCAATTTCTTCTTCCAGAAAATCACTCTCATCTACTCCTCTTTTCCATCCTCAGAGCAGACCACCTCGAAAGAGAAACTTCTATGCCCCCCACAAGGAAACCCTTCCAACTGCCCTCCAGTTTTGGCGGAATTTCCCCAGATGGATGCGGACCATCTCACCTCCCTCATGCATCAGGTGAAATATGTCTCCCCTAGGGATCCAGCACCCCCACATATTCTAGTCTCTGCTACACAGACCATTCTCCCTACACTGCTAGCAGTACTTCACACCTCGATCTCCACCAGCACAGTCCCAGTGGCTTGGAAACAGGCTATGGTGAGGGCCCTCGTTAAAAAACCCAATCTCGATACCAAGAATTTTAACAACTTTCGCCCAATGTCCTTGCTGCCTTGGGCAGCTAAAATCCTGGAGAAATACATAAACGGCCTATTAACAATCTTTCTCGAGCAAAACCAGCTGCTCGATCCCTCCCAGACTGGCTTTCGTCCCAAGCATGGGACCGAGACTGCACTACTGGCTGTCACAGAGGAGTCCAGGAGGATCTTAGATCGGGGAGGATCGGTGGCAGTCATCCTCCTCGATCTGAGCGCGGCATTTGATACCGTTAACCACGATATTCTCTTGCAGCGTCTCCTGGACACCGGAATATCTGACAGGGCCCTGGAGTGGCTCAGGTCTTACCTGAAGGATAGATCTTTCCAGGTGTACGAGGGCAATGTCACCTCCTCCAGTAAGCCTCTAGGATGTGGAGTCCCGCAGGGATCATCGTTGAGCCCGACGTTATTTAACATCTACATGAGGCCACTAGCTGAGATCGTTCGTCCGTATGGTATAAAGATCATTACCTACGCGGCCGATACTCAGCTCGTGGTCTCTCTGGCACAGGAAGGGGGATCTTCAGTGGGTGTGGATCTTGCTGGTTGCCTGGAGATGGTTAAGAGCTGGATGACCAAGTCTTGTCTCAAACTCAACGGAGACAAGACTGAGCTCATGCTCCCAGGTCGTATTACATCATCCTCTATCAACACTCTCTGGCCACCCAGCTTAGGTCCGCCCCCTGCTCCTAAAGATACCATTCAGAGCCTCGGTGTCTGGTTGGATAGGTCCCTGTCATTTGACCAGCAGGCAATAAAACTATCTGCCATCTGTTTCGGCATCCTTAGAGTCATCAGAAAAATCCTCCCTCTACTTCCCTTCGAAGCAAGAAAGACCGTGGTCTTGGGCCTGATCCAATCACAGTTGGATTTCGGGAATGCTTTATATCTGGGAGCTCCTGACTTTACTCTGCGCAAACTGCAGCTGATACAGAATTGCGCAGCACGGACTCTTTTACAAATCCCCCGCAGATCTTCAGTAAAGCCCGGCCTACGGAGACTGCACTGGCTTCCCGTTAGGGAAAGAGTTAATTTAAAATCACTCTGTATCGCACATCAGGCCTTCTGGTCTTTGGGCCCGGCAATTAATCTCCCCCCTATCACTCCCTATCATCCTGCCAGACAGTTGCGCTCAACCTCTGCCAATCTGGCCATTGTGCCGAAAATAAAGAAATCAAGATCGGGAGGCCGCTCTTTTTCGTATAATGTAGCCAAGCTGTGGAATGCCCTCCACCAGCATTTAAGATCTAACCCCGACCTTGTTTCTTTCCGCAAACAGCTGAAAACGCTGCTGTTCATCAACTAGTAGTGGGTAAACTCCCTACCTAAGCCCCAGTTGGTATTCTCAGCGCTTGGACGCCTCAGGGTAGCTATGTGCGCTTTAGAAAACTCAATTCATTCATTCATTCATTGCAGTTGATAGATCTGGGGGTCTCTAGTTGGCAATGGTTATCACCTTTGTCCAAATAGGGACCCTTACTTCTATGTCAGGATAAGGGGATTGCACTCCTTAATAACCCCTGCTCACCCCCTTGGTAGCTTGGCACGAGCAGACAGGCTTATCTCAGAGGCAGTGTGTTTAGCATTTGTGAATATACACAATAATACAGTGATAACACTACAGATGGACACAAAACAGGTTTTATAAAAATAAGTATTCTTTATATAGACTTAAACATAAGACTTCAAACGACAAAAATCCACAATACTACATGTAGGAGAGTAGGGTCTGCTTCCTATGGTCACCCCCACTTTTTGCTTTTGCTTTACTGGTTTTCAACTTAGATATGGCTGTGGGCCTGCTAATCAGATCCACAGCCCAGATGCACTCTCTCTAAATTCACCATGTACTCTAGGCACATCCACAATTGGAAATTGGTTCACCTTATCAGCCCCTGTAGAAGTGTACCCTAGGAAACTCAGGGCATAGGTGTAACCAAGGCCTACCAGGGGCTGCAGCATGTATTATGCCACCCCTGGCTGGCCATCCAAACTGACACAACTGGCTGATCACTCAGCTGGGGCAAGGTCGTGTAATCACCCCTTGCTTAGGTATAGTATTCCTATATCTAACTTTATATATAGACACACAGTAACCTATAAGTCACTCCTATGGCAGGCCTTAACAATCCTGGAGGCAGAGTGCTTGGTTATGTGTGAGATGGTGCTCTAGCATGAGCTGAGCCTGCCTGCAGCTTGCGGAACCATGTCCTTATAGCTGTTCTATGATATCACCATACCATATACTCTTAAGTGCATTATAATCCTCGCGGTTACATGCTAACTTTGGTTTGGCTTGTCGTGTAAGGTGTCATACGCTTTGGAATACTACCCGCTTGCCAATTCTGGCGACGGGGGTAGCATTTCACCCTTCTAGAGGGAGAAGGCATGTTGTTGCTGACTATCCCGGTTAAAGTTAACCAGAGCCCCAGCGTCACAAAATGGACACTGCTGCCACAGACACAAGTCTGACCTCCTGCTGCTGGGAGTCCTTCCAGTCACGGAGGTTTGGACAATAGGTTTCCTGCCTGGAGAGGTGCGAGCACCACCCCAGAGAGGACTTTCTGTATTGGGACAGGGAGGGCTGAATAGATTGAGACACTGCCTGAGGCACACCAGGTGCTTCATGCATACCCCAGTTCAAACCAGTTGCTGGGGCACCCCAGCCCCAGCTCTGGCGCGAAACTGGACAAAGGAAAGGGGGTGTAACCACCCCCCTCCCTGATCCCACCCATAGGAGGGACCTAGAAAGTAATCCAGCCCCTTTTAGTTGTATAAAAGTAGGAGCTGGGTCCTGAGACTTTAGATTAATCCTGAATCGAAACTTAACACGAAACTTTGGACCTTCGACGTTCTGCTGAAGCTGAAGACTGAAGAATCTCCCTTGTGGCCAAGGAGTGACCACCCTGGGCACCCAGGCACCATCCAGCAAATCAACGGCTTGCTTTGTCGACGTTCCTGCCGGAACCCGAGCACAGAGCCTGACAAGACCCAGACTTCCAGACCTCTCTGACCCTCTCTTCACGACTGCAGCATAGCTGAGATCCGTGGAGGCGACGAGACACGTGGGACCGGACATCTTAAAAAGCCTGCAACTTGCTAACTGTGTAGCTCCTGAGGTATCCTCGAAGCTGTGCACTGGGGAGTGAGTAGCCCCGAATCCGAGCTCCACCTGCACCGAAGATCAGCTCTCCACACGCTCTGCGTGGGGCCCTTCTGCTTGTGTTCTGCTAGACGCGTTGTCCGGTTGCTGGCCAGTTGGCTAGTAGTCTCTGTGATGACAATCCTTTTGAATCACCTCGCTGGTCTGGTTGCTCCAGACTGGCCCTTGCCTCCCTACAAAGTTGAGGTACCTCAGACCTTGCTGGTCTGAACCAGGAGCCTTCTTTGAATCCTGCGTGGGTTGCCTTTGCCAAGGCTTGTTGACTCCAATCCTGCAGTTGACCCCTACATCTGCGAGGACCTTCGTGGGACAGCTCGCCTCCAGCACCTGGTCGTCCTTGACGCCTCCTGGTCCGCGTGGCTGAAGAGACAAGCTTCACAACAGCACCTGATTGCTCCTCGACATCGTCTGGTTCCTTCCTGGTTCCACCCAGTCACTGGTTAGTGACCCAGACTCTGCCCCCTCTGCTTTCAGGTCCTCTTCATTCTCGATCCACCCTTGGATCCACCCGGACATCTTCCTCCTGGTCGCCTGCAGCATCTTTCTTCAGGTCTCCATAGGATCCAACGACGAAACCCGACACATCTTCACACCTATGCCACCGCCGTCCCTAGGTGAGGTAACGGGAGTACTTTGGTGCTCCCAAGGGTATTGACTATCCAAGTGTCTAAATTTGTAGTTGTTTCCTCCTAGCTAAACCGGAAGTGTCCTAAATCCTTTTAAATCTGACTTCTAAGTTCCCATTGACTTTGCATTGAATCCCGCGTGTGTGTAAAGACACTGCACGCGCCGCCTGTGGGCCTCCTACTCCTAAACTATTGTTCAGATAGTGTAGCTCCAGCGATTCCCTAGGCCCTAGGCTTTTCCTTTTCTCGTGACGTGGTACTTATACCATTTTCTTAGTAGATGGTTTGCTTCGCCCCTAGGGCCTAACCGTAATTTGTGCAACTTAACATATGATAACTAAGTGTCTTGTTATGTGCCTTTGCTTCTGACCTCATAAAGAGTTCAGAGGAGTGTGTTGAGAATAAATACATATATATTTTCTATATATCCTGTGTGGTGTCCTTTCATTTGGTATTCAAGGGGTTGCATATGGTAAAACAGCTGGCTTTACACGCCCTCAAGAGTCTTTTAGCCTAAGACTGCTCTGTCCATGCTACCACTAGGTTAGCAGGTCTATAAGGTTGTCTTTACAACCACCACCATAAGGGTTGATTGAACTGGTGCAAGGTAATCACTAGAATAATGAACATCATATACCAGGCCAACTTCTCACAGCAAGTTCCATTGAATATAATGGAATGGTGATACAGTGGATGTCACATTTGTGTTGGAGTAACCCTGTCCGCCAAGATCGTCATGAGGCACTTAATGTAGCTGCAGATTTCTTACCCATCCTTCCTGCTCTTTGAATGGATTTATCCATCTATGGTGCTCCTATGAGTTTTATAGTGCTCCTCACCAGTACATCAACAACCTTCTTGGCTCCTTTGGAAACGTTGGAAAAAGTAACTGATGTCTGTAGGCTGGGGAGGCACCTATATGGGCACCATGTACGTCACTTTCGGCACTTAGACCGATGCTTTGCCTGACGTCGCCACCAACAGGTGTGCAGAGTTTCTGCTTGACAAGTTTCCTGATCCAGTCTGATGCCTGAAGATTTTTCCACATTATGGAGTCTGCAGCTAAATTGAGTCTGTTACAAATGAGATTTCTGGTTGGCTAGGGCATGCCCTTAACCCAGGCAGAAACCACCACTCTAGTAAGGGTAAGGGAGTTACCCACTGAAGATAACCCCTGCTCACCCCCATGGTAGCTTGGCACGAGCAGTCAGGCTTATCCCAGAGGCAATGTGTAAATCGTTTGTGCAACACACACACCCAGCAGCGACACACTAGGCACACCACAAAAGAACTCCACAAAAGGTTATATAAAAAATAGCCTTTGTATCGTCATAAACACATTAGAACCTAATCACACAAGATACGCTGTGCGAACTGGCACCAGGTAGTAATTTACATGGGGTTATATACATGACCGGGTCAATTGAGCCACTGTCAGACCATTAGAAAGCACAAGTAGTAAATATGAAACAACCAGCAACTACTGGTAAAATACTGTACTCCGCATCATCACATTAGACATACACACATTATGCATCACATTAGGGCCTTACGCCCTCCCAGTTCATCAGGTGCTTCACAGGCCACTGGCCTTTTCTCGGGGGCTCATCTGGGACTTCCCCGTCATGCCCTATGTCCACCAAATCCAATGCCGCCAGAGCTGGCACAGGCAGGCCAGCTCGTAGGGACCCCAGGTAGCAGCAGCTGGGTCCCACAGTGGTTCCTCCTTGCCCAGCAGTCCTTTGGCCTCACAGCTCCAAGGAAGCACAAGTAAGCACCTTTTCAAGGGGTCACAGCCCCAATATTTATACCAGGCTTTGTCTTTACCCTGGCACATGGCTTGGAGATCCAGTCCCAACTGGATCTGGGGGGTGTGGGATAATTTTCTATACAGTGCTCACCCCCTCCTTTGTCAGGTTGAGCTCTAACCCCAGACACACCACAGGGGGGCGGAGCCAGCATTGAACAAGGCAGGCACAGACCTATTTAGGGTCAAGGGCTATTCCTCCCACTATTCTAAATGCAGATCTGCCCATTCAGGCTAGCGCTGACTCACCCGGCCCCTCTGGAGCCTCACACCTCACCAGCCCCAGTCACTCAAAAGCCAGACATGCAATACACATCAGGCAGGCAGACACATTGCTCACAGAAATTGCAACCTCTAAAAGTGGCATTTCTAAAATAGTGATAATAAATCTGCCACACCACCGCTACGCAGCATTTATTATTACTTTTCCAAACATACCAAACTTGACCACGCTGCTCCTCTCATATCAGGAATTAACACTGAAACACTTATCAGGTAATCCCCAATGCATTCCTATGACATGGCAGCTTCACAGCAGTGAGAAGCAAACATGGATGTTCGTCACTAATAGGACATGTCCCACACTTAAAGTACATTTCCTACCTTTTACCTACATTGCACCCTGGCCATAGGGCTAGCTAGGGCCTACCTTAGGGGTGGCTGACATGCAGTAAAAGGGATGGGGATCACAGACGTGGCAACAAGTTTGCGTGCCACATCACATCGGCAGTAAACTGCGCGTACAGGCCCTGCGATGGCAGAGGCCTGAGACAGGTTTGAAAGGCTAATCTGGTGGGTGGCGGAAGCAGCGTTGCAAGCCCACCAGTAGCATTGAATTTACTGTCACTGGGTATGCTAGATACCACTTTACTGGGGACTGATAGATAAATTAAATATGCCAAACAGGTGTAGGCCAATCTTACCATGTTTACCACAGAGAGCACACTCACTTTATACTGGACAGCAGTGGTAAAGTGCCCAGAGTCCTAAAACTACCAACACCATGTCAGAAAAAAATACTAGCAGGAAGGCAGAAAGTTCAGGGATCACCCTACAAAAAGGGCCAAGACCAACAGAGTCTCACTCGATTCAGGAGTTTCTGAAGCTGAGTAACGTGTTCAATTTGAGTGCTCATTGGTGTTGCAACTCTGTCACTTCCAGAATTGAATAGTGTTGACGCATAGTCTCATGGTGCCACCTACTAGTGAGCTGGATTGCTGCTTCTTTGTTTTCCGGATTTAGTATGGAGCCTCTGAAAAATTCACAAGATCTGGGGTTAGAGTATCAACCAGAAAAAGACTTACTGAAGGTAAGTGACTTGTTATTTTGTGAGCATCATCTATTGGCATTTTTATTTGACCTGTTGGTTTCTGTGTGTCATTAAGTAGTGGTTTCTGTAGCGATCAAAGATGTGGTCCTGATTTTTGTATTTTAGTTAGTGTTAATTTATATGTTTCTTTTGTCCCTTTCAGGAAGTGTGCAAAGATAGCTGCTCATTATGGATTTAGTGACGTATTTGATAATCTCATAATTTCCCTGTGCAAATTTACTGCTCTCAGCAGTGAGGTAAGTTCGTATTGCTTTCCAGGAAATATGTTTTATAAAAATGCAAACCAACAAAAAGATCCATTAGCTGCTTGCTCACAAAGACATTAATCCACACAATGTGATATGAAGACCTTCTCATTACTGTTAAAAAGAAAAATACCCTAGGTTGCATTTTGCCTCGTGAGTAAAATAAAAAAGTAATTCTGTTTTCACAGCAAACTTCAATTATTATGTATAATCCTAAAATACACTCTTAGACCAAAGCAAATCGTGTATATCACTGAAGTGATTATTTCCACGAAACTTGAGCGTGAAAACTTTTTTTTTTTTTTTTCCCAACTTTTGTAACTGGCCAGTCCTCGTTTCATAATATTTGTCAGTTTCATAGTTTTGGGTTTTAACTGTTTCTTAGATTTATTTGATGAATCTATTCTGATATCTTGAATGTAATTAAAGTCACCTCCTATGACTAAGGATCCTTCAGATAGAACCAATGAATCATAAATGTGTTGCAATGCCTCGGTGCCAGACAGCAAAAACAGGGCCATGGTAGTTCAACAAGTTAAGGACACCTGCAATCCTGACCGTGACAATTTAGGAGTTTTGGTCTTGAAATGGCTCTCCTGCACAAATATTTTCTTGGGGGAGAAGGACGACAACCAATTCCACTGAGGACTCACTTTCCGATTATTCCACAATCCATTCGCATTACATGTAATCTTCCTAATATTCTGGACCATCAGCTGCATAAAAAAATGGATCTCACACCAACTTTTTCTCTATTATTCTCATACTCCTCTTTTTTACTCTAGGCTTTACTAACTGTCTAGGGCTAGGCTTTTCTAATTGGAAGTGAAATACTTTTCTCCTCTCCTACTCCTTGTTCTCTGCGCACACACCCCCACCCCCTACTTCTACTCCCCCTCCCCATCCCCTCTGTCTCCTCAATTACTTCCCATGAGACAGGGGATCCCCACCTTGCTGCCTCGCTCATCCTCTCAACCAAGAGGTTCCATGGAATAGCTTCTAGTGCCCACCCATCCATATCTCCCCTCAAACCCCCTCACAAGTGCATACGAGCCATATCCTTCATTGAGTCACTCCCATACACCTTTAAATGTTGATTGATTTCAAAAAGGCATGCACTTCTTCCACTGACACAAACAAATGTAATTGATCTTTCTGAAGAACTTCAAACTTATCAGATTGAAACACGGAAACCTGACCTCCAAAAAGTCTAAACTAATGAATCAGCCTTTGAAAGGCCCTTAGGTGCTGTGCCGTGGCCACTGATAATTCAGAAAAAACTTTCACATTAGCATTATTAAAGGCAGTAAAAAAAGCTTTTGCTGAATTGCTGTATTCAATTTTTGTTCTTTGATGGTCAAGTCTGAGAAATTTACTAAAATTGTCAGTGGATATTTGACATCCGCAGTTCCCTGAGCAGGGACTCTATGCACCTTCAAAATCATTGTCATCAGGGGTTTATGACGAAATATACTTATTAAACAATGAATTAATTAGTTGAGGAACAGTCTGGATAACCTCCCTCCGGAAATCCGGTAAATCTCAGATTTGAGCGCCACAAATGATTATCCATAGCCTTCAATTTGGTCTCATACTGGCGCACTTTACTTTGCCCCAGGAAAATGTTTTTCTCATATTGGGACAATTTATCCTCTATATCCGATATTTTTTGTTCTGCTTCTTGTAGACCTTGAATACTCAAAGTACAGCCCAAGGGGCGCACGCAGCCCTCCTGACCTTTAATTGCGGCCCCCTGATTAACAGCAACACTGTGCTGCTGTTACCTTGACAAAGCTGGAACTTTAAGAAAGCAATGAAACATGCATTCTTTTTTTACATATTAACTAAGTGGCCTAGCCAAATTATCTTTAGGAACACTTTTAGTTCTAAAGACATCTTGCACTAAACATGTAAAAAACGTGATAAACTCTCTCTTTACTTTAAAAAAAAAGTACATTTTATTAACATGCATGACTGTTTTACCTTATTAGATCAGATTATCTCACTGCATTGAGAGGCATTCATTAGAATTGATAGTTTTCAAACATGATCATGGAAACATTCATTCCCCTCCCATTCTTAAAAAAACAGCGCCATTAGTGAACCAAGAAGCAACTCATTTGTCAGGTGCACCTTTTGTGTAGCCTTGGTTGTTATATAGTTGGAATAACATTATAGTTTATTAAATAAAACAAATACAAATAATTAATTACAATAAATATGATGAATACAATAAATTAAATACAAGGTTTTGTATAGCACATATCCTGGATTTGTGTATTTCAAGACGCTCTCCAGTGTTGTAATGAAGAAAAAAAAAGCAAAGTGAAATTAACCAATTGTTAAGAATCGCGCAGTTTGGTCAAACAGTGAAGCCAGGACTGATGCCAGGTTTTCGGGTTTTACATTTTGCAAATCAGCCACCAGATGAGTATCTCTTTCCTGCTCAAGTTTTAGATTAAATATCTGAAAGAAACACATAGTGATCGATTCCTTACCTTAGAATTAACCCAAGCGTCAGACTGGATCCGGACAGTTTCCGTCAGCAGTACCCCTGCGCGTCAGAAGGTGACGTCGTGCGGCTCAGCGGCCGCCGTTGGCGTCATGGTCGCCGAGATGACGTAGCGGCAGCTACTTAAACGCCGCCCTCACACGCTGACGTCAGTTCTTATTTTTTCCATGCCAGCAAGCGCAGATCCGGAGAGAGCGGTACCCAGAGTCAATTTTAACTGGGTTTTTCGAGGACTTTTGTCTCTTCTTTAGCGAGTCGATCGACTCCTGGTGCCGAAGGGATGCCCGGTTTCAAGTCCTGCTGCGGGGATTGTCATCGAATGATGTCAGTGATGGACCCGCACCGCCTGTGTCTCTACTGCCTAGGGCGCGACCACGACCCCAAGTCGAGCCCCGACTGCCGGGCCATGGCGCCGAAGAATTTGTGGGACTGGTCCCGAAAGTTGCTTGAAGTCCGGCAGTCGGCTCCGTGCTGCTCAAGGCCCCAGTCCCGTGGGGAGGTCAAGGGACCGGTCGCGGAGCCATCACCATAGTTCTTGGGGATCGAAGTCTTCGCACTCGGGGTCAGGTAAGGCGATGCATCACAAGAAGTCGAAGAAGTGCCATCGCACACCGACTTCCCTTGCCCGATGCGGCTGAGGGTGTGGGTGGTGCTTCCCCCGCAGCTCCGGCGGAGCCTATGGTGTCGCCGTCGGCCTACCCACCCTTCTGGGGTCCATCAGCGAATCGGGCCCAGCTGCAGGAATTTTCTGGCTGCCTTGGCCCGCCTCTTTGGGTCGTCAGGCCGCGCTTGCACGCCTTAATTCCCTGCGGGACAGACTGGTGGGTCCTCACCCTGTACTGTCAGCGGCTCCGTCTCTAGCACCGCTGTTGGCTTTGTCCCCGTGCCACAGGGCACCCAAGGATCCAGGCCTGGATACCGGTCGACGCCGGTTGACCTCGTGAAACCTCCACCGACGTCGACCCCACCGGCACCACCTCTGACGTCGCCCGTGCACCCGGACAACGTTTTCCCCGGTTTCAGTCCTGAAGTGTACACGGCGCCAGAACGGCGTCGCTCTACGCCGATTCCAATGCCGATGGGGCCTTTCTACCCCTATGTCCACCAGCCTCCGTATTTTTGGCCTGTTCCACAGCTTTCGGAGGAAGGGGAGGACTGGGAGGGGTCTGAAGACCCTCTCACAGCACAGTGTGAGTTTGACCTGGGCTGGGTTGAGGATTTGGGGGATGCCAGCGGTCTTGAAACCTCTCCTGACCTTGGCATGCTAACTACTCCTACCGTGGCTACGAAGGAGGGTGCGAGTTATGCAGTGGTGTTGTGTAGGGTGGCCGAGACACTCCACCTCGAACTCCCTACAGTGGCCGTCAGGACTAACCTCCTGACATAAGTGCTTCAGCTGACTACTGCCTAGGGGGCGACCACGACGACAAGTCGTGCCCCGATTGTCGGGCCTTGACTTCGAAAGTGTAGTAGCTTGGGTTTGTTTTGGAATCTTGTTCAGTGCAGAATGTTCCTATTAGTGTGTTCTAGGGTTAATGTTCTAGGAATGTCAGTTGCCAGCTTTCCTCTGTAACTGCAGTCGCCCTGCTCCTATGTCTGCTCTTAATTTTAATAAATCTGCATACAGACCGTGAACCTGTGTCTTCATTCCCTGACTACCACATCTTCTTTTGGCGACGGGTGCTGGATCATTTTTTTTGCACTCACAAGCGGTGAAATGTCATCAGAAGTCACCGGAGGTAAAAAAAAGGGAGAAAACGGACCTCAGCGGACGACGGATAAAGTAAGGAGTGTCAATTTGATTACTGGTGGAGTTATTGACAATAGATGGGAGCAGGGCGGAAGAAATTAAAATAAGAGAAACTGGAGCTGGAACGCAAGTTGCAACGTCTTCTGACGTGTGCGTTCCACCGTAACAAACTTTAATACTTAATGTGAGAGGCGTGATGAGATCATCTCGGCAGGAGCGTCTTCTTGCGTTCCAAGGATGAAACGCACGTCCATGTAATTGACATCACAATAGTCTGAGTTCCTTGGCTTTCGGGATCCTCGCTTGCAGCATTCCATTGATGTCATAAAGGGAGCGGCAAATCTTGGTCAAGGAGGTTTTTTAGGTTTCGCCCTGGGCGTTGCAACTACGTAGCAGTTGCTCCGCCCACGGCGAAACCTCATGATCCTACATATCGACTTTGGTTCCGCCTCTGTCTCTCATTGGCTAGCTCCATAAATGGAGGCTAGCCATTGGGAGACAGAGGCTGTCAATCACGCTTTCTGGTGAAAACGCGATTCGGGGGCGTTTCTGGGACTTTTTTTAAGTCCCGCCCCTTTGTCCCGGGCCGCGCTGTCATTGGCTGCCGGCCCGGGACACCCCCGTGATGTCATTCCCCGGGCCGCGCTGTGATTGGCTGGCCGGCCCGGGACCTGACTTGTTTCTTATTTCGAACTCTTTCACAATCTGTTGCAACCTGTAACGAGATTAGACACCAGAAATGTTTTTTTTTTTAATTACACATTGATTTCAAGTATACACACAAAACCAATATGTAATTTTTCAGAACCTACGTTTAAAGCCAGCGAGAAGGAAAACGCTGAGAACGAGCAACAGAGTGGCAGCACAAAGTGACTGTAGCTGGAATCTGCCCACCAAGTTATAAATAGTAATCGTTAGATGGCGCCTGGGGAGCAGTTTGCCCAAAACTAAAATGGCAGCTTATCCACGACTCTCTCCCGAACTGACACGGCTTCCGCTGACAGTATCTAGGGGCGTGTGTATTGACGACCAGTTGAGCACCTCCCCATCGGCCTTGTGGCTGTGCCTGCTCGGCCGGTTGTACTAATGTGCATATTTATGAGTCCCGTGGCCGGTTCCTAGTTCATTATTCATGAACTTCTTGTTCCAATAGTGTTTTGCTACGGAGAAGGTTTGCAGTGTTCCGTCTGACTGCAGGAAGGGGATAGATGGCGTGCGACTAGTGTGCGCAGGCGCAAAAGCAAGAAGTGTGAGGCAGGCAGCGCGAGACACCGAAGAAGTCAGCTCGAGACGCGGAGCAGCCTTCGCGAGGCCCTTTGGAGCCCTCAGAGCGCGCGAGCCCCGAGGGAGGAGCCCGCACGAGCCCCAGCACTGCTTCCGGCTGCCCAGCCAGCGCAGAGCGCCACCATGGTGGATTATCACACGGCCAACCAACCCTACCAGCCCGGGCCCATCAACAACGGCGGCGGCCCCTACATGGCGCAGTGGGATCGAGACATGCTGCTGGACCCCGCATGGCAGCGGCAGCAGCGCAAGGTGAGAGGGTGGGACCTACTGGGGAGGTGGGGGTTAAATGTGTATTTTGAAGCGATTTCCTTGTGCACAGTAGCCTCGGCCAAGCCGGGCAGGTTGGGGGTGGAAGGCTGTAAGTACCTGAGACAGAGATTAGAGGAAGGGAGACCTTAGGGGAAGCATTGTGAAGTGAAGATGGGTTGGGTTCAAAATAGAGGTGAGGTGGGGGATGAATGGGCCTCGGCCCTGTTAAGTATGGCCTCAATTGCTTAAAAGTAATCATTGTCTGCTATGATCAGCGAGCCTCAAATCTGCACGATTTCCTCGCGTTACAGCCAAAGTTTCAAGTAAACGCCACTAAACTTTGACATGCTACAAATGAGGATGATGTGACGCTAGAAGGGGCAGACATGTCACCAGGAAAGGGGGGTGGTGTAGGAAGTGGCAGCGACACCGGATGATGATGGTTGAGAAGTCCTTTAGTTACATGGAGAGGAAGTTAGGGTGCTTGGCTGCATGATGTGGTGATGGAAATTTGGGTGGGAGTTGGTGGAGAATAAGGGATGGTTGGCGAGCGAGTACAGGGATAGGAAAGGTTTGGCAGAAAACGGGGTGTGGCGAAAGCTGGGCAGGGCGGCATGGGAGCGTATCGAGACGCACCCTTCCCTCACTTAAAATGCGAAAGATGCATTTATTGCTGTCACAACTTTTTTTTTTAGTTGGCTAATATTTGTGGTTTTTCAGTTGTACACTCGTGCTTTTTTGGGCCGCGGAAGGAATCGAGGAATCGGAAAATGAAGGGATTTCACCACAACTAAACCAACTATTCTCCCCGCCTGAGGTCACCTTGGTTTCTTGAAAAGACAAGGCTGTGCTTGCTTCCCTGCCCCCTGGCGGTGCTTGCTTCCCTGCCCCCTGGCTGTGCTTGCTTCCCTGCCCCCTGGCTGTGCTTGCTTCCCTGCCCCCTGGCTGTGCTTGCTTCCCTGCCCCCTGGCTGTGCTTGCTTCCCTGCCCCCTGGCTGTGCTTGCTTCCCTGCCCCCTGGCTGTGCTTGCTTCCCTGCCCCCTGGCTGCGCTTGCTTCCCTGCCCCCTGGCTGCGCTTGCTTCCCTGCCCCCTGGCTGCGCTTGCTTCCCTGCCCCCTGGCTGCGCTTGCTTCCCTGCCCCCTGGCTGCGCTTGCTTCCCTGCCCCCTGGCTGCGCTTGCTTCCCTGCCCCCTGGCTGCGCTTGCTTCCCTGCCCCCTGGCTGCGCTTGCTTCCCTGCCCCCTGGCTGCGCTTGCTTCCCTGCCCCCTGGCTGCGCTTGCTTCCCTGCCCCCTGGCTGCGCTTGCTTCCCTGGCTGCGCTTGCTTCCCTGCCCCCTGGCTGCGCTTGCTTCCCTGCCCCCTGGCTGCGCTTGCTTCCCTGCCCCCTCGCTGCGCTTGCTTCCCTGCCCCCTCGCTGCGCTTGCTTCCCTGCCCCCTCGCTGTCCTTGCTCTCCTAGGTGTGTGTTTGCGGCTCTGGGTGTGTGTGTGTGTGTGTGTGTGTGTGTGGCTCTGTGTGTGTGTGTGTGTGGCTCTGGGTGTGTGGGTGTGTGTAGCTGTGTGTGTGTGGGTGTGTGTGGCTGTGGGTGTGTGTGGCTCTGGGTGTGTGTGGCTCTGGGTGTGTGGCTGTGGGTGTGTGTGGCTCTGGGTGTGTGGCTCTGGGTGTGTGTGGCTCTGGGTGTGTGGCTATGGGGGTGTGTGGCTATGGGTGTGTGTGGCTCTGGGTGTGTGGCTCTGGGTGTGTGGCTCTGGGTGTGTGGGTGTGTGTGGCTCTGGGTGTGTGGCTCTGGGTGTGGCTCTGGGTGTGTGTGGCTCTGGGTGTGTGGCTCTGGGTGTGTGGTTCTGGGTGTGTGGCTCTGGGTGTGTGGCTGTGGCTGTGGGTGCGTGTGTGTGTGGCTCTGGGTGTGTGGGTGTGAGTCTGGATGTGTGGGTGGCTCTGGGTGTGTGGGTGGCTCTGGGTGTGTGGGTGGCTCTGGGTGTGTGTGTGGCTCTGGGTGTGTGGGTGGCTCTGGGTGTGTGGGTGGCTCTGGGTGTGTGGGTGGGTGGGTGTGTGTGTGGCTCTGGGTGTGTGTGTGTGGTAGTAATTGCTGCCTGATGAGCTTGTCCAGTAGGGTACAATAGGTCTTACATTTGCGAGAGATTGAGCTGTTGGCAATGTAAAGGACAATGCCATTTATTTATCTGTTTTCAAAACCAACACATAAATAAAAATGTTGTCATTTACAATGCCAATAGCTCTAACTTTTGCAAAGGCGAAACCGTTGCATTGTAAATGCTTGTTTTATGGTGTCACTAAGAAAGCGGCTGATTGTACTCGGCTAGTGCATCTAAGGGTCTTTCATCGGATAAAGCGCTGATGTGCACAGCATTGCACACAGCCGGTGTATCAAGTCTATTTGCTAAAACGCTGATGTGCACAGCATCCGTGTAGCTTCTTAAGATCAGGATCTGCTTGGCTTCCTTTGTTCACACGCTGATGTGCACAGCATTGCACACAGCCGGTGTTTCAAGTTTATTTGGTAAAGCGCTGATGTGCACAGCATCCACGTAGCTTCTTGCGATCAGCATCTGCATAGCTCCTTTTGTTCACACGCTGATGTGCACAGCATTGCACTTGGTCACTTGCTAAGTGATTTTATCTGTAATATTGGACTTAAGCATAGCAGTTTTCTTTCTGTTTTTATTATTCTTCGTGGTATTTTGTTGATGTAAAAGAAATTACTATTTTAACGTTTCATTCTGTAGATTCTGTCTGTGGTTTGAATTTACATTATTTCCATATTTATCACTACACTGACATCGAGTAGATCTTTTTGGTATTTATTCCACTTATTTTTTTTTTTAAAGAAAATTTTTATCAGCAAGTTAGTTTTCTCTAGATATAAATGCAGAGTGTAGCTCCTCCTTCGCCATTTTTGGAAACACCGAGTGACCCACCCATAAAGTGGAAACAGTGGTATGATGGTTTTGAAACTTATTTGGGTGCAATCGGTGCGTCAAGGTTCAGACCAGAAAGGAGGAAATATTTATTATTGTATTCGTTAGGGTATGAGGGAAGAGAAATTCTTAAACCTCTTCCTGCTGTTACTGTTGATGTAAACAATCCTTTGGATGAATACCAAGAGACATTAAAAAAGCTGGAAACAAGGTTTGATGTACAACCCAGTATAGTTATGCTCCGACACAAATTTTTTAAACGCAAACAACTATCTGGAGAAAATGTGGATGCTTACATTACTGCACTTAGAGGTTGATTTCTGAGTGTCAAGTCAAGTCAAGTCAAAAGATCTTTATTCGGAATAAAAAACATCCATAAAAGTACGACAAAATCGATCAAAACAATACAGTACAGTAATATGTCAGCTGGCTAAAAGACAAAAGGTCAGTCAATCAATTTCACATTAACATACAAAGTATCCCTCCTTATTAAAAACAACAACTTTTACACAATTAAAACAAATGATTTCTAAAAACATAGTTAAAAAGGATGAATGTTATCAGCATCATTAATAGGTCCACATCAGTAGTGTGCAAAAATGCAAAAATGTGCAAAACTAGAATTACAAAGTGCAAAAAGAGCCCATGTGCGGGTGTTATACATCAATATGTAAAGTGGCTCGTGAACGGACGGCAGCTTTGAGGAAGCAACTCACTCTAAATATTACTTCATCTGATCCCAGTAATAAAAAAGACCTCAGTGCAGTTCTAAAACTAGACAAATTATGTTTTCTACAATAGGGCATTAAATAATGAGCAGAGAGATTTTTATAAAAACCACAGAAAAACAAAAAGTGCATACGGCTCTGTTTCATATTAGGGTTACATGGGCAATACAAAGTTTCTAAATGTTTGTTGTAGCCCAGAGGGAAGTTTAGTAAATTTACTATACTCCCATCTCGAAAGCGAAACAATAACCTCCTATTCCATCTGCCAAGGTGTAAACATAAATACCTATGTGGGGGACCTGGATTTTTAGTGTGAGGTTCAAAATAACCCTTGTATTTTATGATAGTACACTTTGACAGGTTCTTCCTCTCACGCTCGTCTCTATACAGCTGATATAGTGCCCTATGAATAATAGTTTTATGAGTGCGATTTATTAAACTGGGTGATGTAAACAAAAAACCATGTCCTACGCTATCAAGGCATTCTTTTACAGCTTTTAGCCATGGTATACAGTGTGCCCTATCACACTTTAAACAGTCCAAGATTATGTCACGGGAGAGGGTGGCTGCCGGGTTAATCCATATCTTTAGCCAGAAGAGAGCGGGTCTAGATTTTACAAAGTCTTCTATATATGAGATGTTTAGTTCACTGTGACATATATAGGAAGGGGAACAAATAACCCCGCCCAGCACCTTCCGGCAGAACCTATTTTCTTCGATTTGGATGTGGGTGCAATTTGTATAACCCCAAACCTCGGCGCCATAAGTACCAGTTGGGATGCATTGAGTTTGGTAAATCTTTACTAGTGGTGTAATCACATCAGCATAGTTGGGTTGTCTCAAAGAGGTGACACAACTTGTTCCTACCGTAAGATACATGTGATTGCCACGAACCAGTATTCGAAAATAGCAGCCCCAGATAGGGAAAAGTGCAAGTACTTTTCAGAACATTTGACCCTGATTTAATCTCAGAAATTTTATATTTTTTAGGCCCACAGCTCATGATTAAAGATTTTTTAAAATTAGTGGTCAGACCAAGGTCTGCCATAAAGTGAGCAAAGCCTGAAATTAAAGTACGAAGTGCCTTTGGTGTGCGGCCCATTAGGACCGCATCGTCAGCGTAAAGGAGAGTTGGTATAGGGACTCCATTTACATGGGGGACATCATGTGTAGAAGTACTCAACCAGCAGCTCAGATTATTTATATAAAGAATAAAAAGGAGGGGGGCCAGCACACACCCCTGTCTGACCCCCCTACCAATCCTGATGTCGTCAGAGACTTCGCCAAATTGGTTAATACGCACTCGTGCTCTTAAATCACTGTGCAAAAAAGCTAAAAAGTGGACCAAATAATCATCTAAACCATAATTAAGAAGGGTGGACCAGAGGCGGGAACGGTTAACAAAATCAAATGCAGAACTTAAGTCCATAAAACCAAAATATAGAGGGGATTTTTTAGCAATGTTATATTTTGCCATAATCAGACTCAAGTTCAAGCATTGTTCCACCGTGCCAACATTGCTACGGAAACCAAGCTGGCTGGGATGTAGAATCTTACTCTCATCCGCCCAGGTTCTGATCCTTTTAAAGATAACCCTCCCCAAAACTTTCAAAGTGTTATCGATTAACGAGATGGGGCGGTAGCACCCGGGATCCAACCTATCACCCTTTTAAAAAATGGGGACTATTGTACTGCAAGACCATGTTTCTGGAATTTGTTCATTCGTTAGGTTGTTAAAAACGTTACACAGCAATGGGGCCCAAAAGTCAAGCTCACATTTTAACTGATCAATTGAGAGCCCATCGGGGCCAGGCGCTTTATTTCCGGCGCTTTCAGATATGGCATCCTCAACCTCAGACACAGAGATATTAAGAGGGCTTAGAGGGAGGGAGGTTAAAGAGGGGTTGTCTGGTGTGGCATAAATTTTAGCAAAATGTTCAACCCACGTAGGACCAGTAATGTTACAGTTAATTGCTGTTAAATTTGAACCTAAAGATCTTAGCTTCTTTACCTCACTCCAAAACCCAGTGGTGTCTTTCAATTCGGCCGAGCGTGCCAAAGAACCCCAGTGGGTCTTAACCAGTTCATTTGTTCTGAACCGTAGGGTAGATTTATACTCTGCTCTGAGTGACCTTATTTGGGAAATATCCCTGGGTTCTACTTTTAGAGCGGCTCTCAACTGCCTGTTTGCCTTGGAGCAAGCAGCATCAAACTATCTGGGTGTTTCCTCAGATTTCCTTAAAAACTGGTTTGGAGATCTCACTTTTTATTGCAGAGCAGAGTTCAGTAAATGATGTAATTATATTACCCTCATGTATATCAGTAGTGAGACAGTTTTCAATCAGAGCTGGATGTTTTTTAATGACGTTTGCCAGGATTCCCCTATTATCCACGCCCCTCCAAATTACCCTCAATTTATCTGTTGAAACCTCCAAGTTTCTTGCACCTATTTCGTTTTGTGTACGCTTACCCCTCGGAAGTAATAGGTGAATTACGATGGGGTAATGGTCGCTATATACTTTGCAGACAACTTCCGCCTTCGTTAAAACATTTGCAACAGGAGGTGAAACAAATACATAATCGATTGTAGTACCACTCCCATGGCCAATGAAAGTTGGAAAAGGGGCAACGCTGGTTTCCCTGCCAGCGTGCTCCATGCAATTTACAAGATCTCTAGTTGCAAGGAGATTTGACAGTTCTGTGCCCCTCCTACAAGGGGGATTTCTAGAATGTATATGGGCATTGAAATCCCCTCCTAGACAGATGCCGTCAAATTTCCCATATTTCTGTCCATCCATAATTCTATCGATAAAATCAAATAAAGCAATAAAATTACAGTTAGGTTGGGACAAAAAGTCGTTATTGTAAAAATTGATCAGACATAGCCTTGTCTTTTGGGTATATGATAATGCCATAAAGCTTGGAGAATCGCTTTGGAGTGTGTCGACTTTAACTTCTGCAGCTATTTTGACCCAGATAGATAAGCCCCCACTAGGGCGACCTAAAGGGGGGGCCAAAACAGTCCTATTATAACAGCTGTACCCCTCAAATAACAAATCATCGGTACACCAAGTTTCTTGGAACATTAATACGTCGTGGCAATTAACCCAATCCTTCCAGGATGTAATTTCCATTTTAGCCTTTAGGCCAGCAATGTTCCAGCTAAGGATTGACAAATTTTTATCTGGCTTCGAGCAAAGGCCTTGGTCAATTCCTGGGGAGGGTGTGATTGTAAAAGGCCTCTGTTGTTCACATAATGTTTCAAGTAAGGAAGTTTTAGATGTTAGCAGTGGTGCCTCAGATGATGTTCCCACTGTGTGATCAAGAACTGGACACACAGGGACAGGTTCTACAATAGTAGGGGACAGTCAATCCAGTGTTCCCTGGTCATAGAGTATTGAGAACCTGTTATGTACAGGGAATACAGGTGGTGGCTGCATCATTTTGTGTGGGGGACGGTAAAAGTAATTTAACGATAGAGGAGTCACCGCAGTGGGTGGGCCATGTTGAGCAGAATTTTTGTTCAACAGAAATTTCGCAGTGCCCGGGTTCCTAAAGTTAACTACAATACAGTCCCCGTTAATATTTTTAAAAAGAGGACCTACCAAAGTTACTCGGCGTGTGGATATAATTTCTTTAGAAATATCATAACCCACCCCCTTGTACTTAGCTAGCCAGTCGATACATTTATTATGCAATTGGACCCACGATTCTCCTTGCCCTTCCCTAAGTGGTGGAATTCCAGCCAGAACCAAGACGTAGGGACACGCCTCAGGTGGCAGATGTAAGGCAGGGCCTTGATGTTTAAAAGGCCTGGTGTCTTCGTCAGGAGTCTTATTGTGACGTTGGCGTTGGCTGGAATTTATGGACGTCTTCTGCGTTGTAGTGCTTATAGCAGGGTTACTGTTATGATTAGTTTTTAGGGCACTAGTAACAGCAATGGGAGGCAAAGGAGATTTATTCGAGGAAACAGAGGGATTTCTTTCCCTTACGCTTGTAGTCGCCACAGATGTTATAGTCGTGGGTAAGTTAGTGGCAACCTTAGGTTCCTTGGCCATATTTGTAATATGATCGCCGCTAGTTAACGCACGAGTGGTGGATTCCAAGTCTTTTAGCAGGCGTTCACCTCTTAGTTTATCCAAACAAACTGAGCCTTTTCTCTTGGCATCATCATTTTTGATTAAATTTTCCAGTCTATCAAGTCTTTTAAAAATATTATTAAATTGTTTGATCATTTGACCTTCAAGTTGCTTACTAATTGTATCCGCGATGGTCTCAATTAAATTCCCCTCTGATTTTGGGTTATAGCCATTTACATTGAGGAGTTCGGTCTGAGTGGAAATAGACACTGAATTGGAACCATCATTGTTTATAACTACAACGTCATCCAGGTGAGGTTGGTCCTGCACGGGTACTATGTATTGCTTTTGTTTCTGTTTCTGTTTCTTACCCCTGCTCCACATACTTTGTGGTGTCGGTTGGTTGGCACTCCTAGGGGGCTGCTTCCTTTTGTTATATGTCGGTTTCGCTGGGCCCCTTTTACGCTTAGCTCCTGTGTTCTCAGCAATCTCAATGACCTCAGTAGTTGATGGTAATGAGGTAGGGTCAGGAGCTACAATTGGGGCAGTATACACAATAGTATTTTCATCTTCATGGACAATGGGCACACTGGCAGCAGAATGGGGTGGTTTAACCACGATGACTTCAGGGGTTATGTGCATATTACCACTTAGATTGCCTGTTGCACTTATTGAACTTGATCTTGATCTGTTAATAGTGCGTGAACCCATGGAAAACCTCCTCTCGGTTTCGGCAATTTCATTGAATGCAGTGTCTATCAATGTCTCGAAAGATGTAATAAGAGATGCAGAGGTTTCAGCGCCCTGAGTGGCGAAAACTGTGATGTTACTAATGGCGTTACAATCACCCATTTTAAGAACTTGCTGGAATGCTCACCTCTCACAGGGGATGTTAGAGGGGAGGCCCGCCCGACCACTGCTGACCTCTGAGGGCCTCAGAGGGCCCACCCTTTGCCCAGGCTTCGCCTCGGGCTCTCCCGCGGGCGCGACTCGCGGGGCGTCAGCCTTTTACTCGCGCCTCCGGGCTCTTGTGTGGCGTCACGGGCGCGCTGCTGCCCCAGCGCCTGCTGGGTAGTGAAGTCCGGTCCGGGCTGCCTCCCGGTAAGAGCTCCGCTAATCCGCCGTTGCCCTCACGGCTCCACTGGTGTCTGTGGCAAAGCAGGTACGAGCGTCTGGTGTTCCCCAATATGCTCGCGGGGGTCTTCCTTTTACTCGCGCCTCCGGGCGCTTGTGTGGCGTCACGGGCGCGCTGCTGCCCCAGCGCCTGCTGGGTAGTGAAGTCCGGTCCGGGCTGCCTCCCGGTAAGAGCTCCGCTAATCCGCCGTTGCCCTCACGGCTCCACTGGTGTCTGTGGCAAAGCAGGTACGAGCGTCTGGTGTTCCCCACTATGCTCGCGGGGGTCAGCCTTTTACTCGCGCCTCCGGGCGCTTGTGTGGCGTCACGGGCGCGCTGCTGCCCCAGCGCCTGCTGGGTAGTGAAGTCCGGTCCGGGCTGCCTCCCGGTAAGAGCTCCGCTAATCCGCCGTTGCCCTCACGGCTCCACTGGTGTCTGTGGCAAAGCAGGTACGAGCGTCTGGTGTTCCCCACTATGCTCGCGGGGGTCAGTCTTTTACTCGCGCCTCCGGGCGCTTGTGTGGCGTCACGGGCGCGCTGCTGCCCCAGCGCCTGCTGGGTAGTGAAGTCCGGTCCGGGCTGCCTCCCGGTAAGAGCTCCGCTAATCCGCCGTTGCCCTCACGGCTCCACTGGTGTCTGTGGCAAAGCAGGTACTAGCGTCTGGTGTTCCCCACTATGCTCGATGAGTGTCAATTTGAAAATTTTACTGATCAGTTAGTTAGGGACCAATTCATTTGTCAATGTGTTGATAGAAATATCAAACAGAAACTCTTGTCACTTGGAAATCCGACGTTGGAGGAGACAATAAAAGTAGCTAAGAGTATCGAGACATCTCAATTATCAACGAAGGAATTGGAGAAAGAAAAGAAAGATTTAGTTTCTATTGTTAAAATGAAGGATGGCAAGTCTCAAGACACTAAAGTTCAGGAAAATAGAAATATTGACAGACAGAGTTCATGGAATAATACTAATCCATTTTTTTCAAGAACAAATATTTGTTTTAGATGTGGTTTTAAATCACATTTTGGTGGTGGAAGGTGTCCGGCAAAGTCAGTGGTACGTAAAAATTGTAATATGTTAGGCCACTTTGCGAAAGTATGTCAAACATTTAAGCACAATTCACGCTCTAAACCGGTTCAGGTAAAATGTGTCACTGAGCAGAATGTACAAAGTGATGAAGAAGACTGTGTTGCGAAAGATTTGAGCAACATGGTGGTTGTAGTCAGAGATGATGGTGTCATTGTGGGTAATCCAGAGTTATGTGTTGATCCGTATGTTGATATCATGGTTGGGGATCGATCTTTACACTTGCTTGTTGATTCTGGTGCTCGCATCTCAATGATTACTTTGGAGTTATATAAGACTATTTGGCCTAACAGATCTCTGCTACCCCCGGATAGAAAGGCAATATCTTATGAAGGTCGTGAGATCAACTTATCAGGGTACATTGAAGATATCCTTGAGTTTAAGGGGCGGAAGATAGCTGGGAAAATTTATTTAGCTCATAAAGGCTTAAATATTTTGGGGTGGTTCCACCAAGGCTTAATTGGAATGGTACTGAGACCAGGATCAAAAGAACAAGTTTTGGCCATAAGAGACCATCCTGATCTGGAAGACCTTGTAAGCCAGTATCCACATGTATTCTCTGGGGAATTGGGCAAAGTAAAAGGGATCTAACATGAAATTATTGTAAAGGAAGGTGCCTCCCCAGTTAAACATAAGCTTAGGAGTGTCCCTTTTAGTATAAGGCAAGACTTAGAAAAATAATTAGATTCTTTATGTAGTAAGGGAATAATTGAACCGGTGGAATCCTCTTTATGGTTGTCCCCCTTAGTAGTAGCCCGAAAACAAAATGGTGAGTTGAGAGTCTGTGTTGACCTTCGTTGCCTGAATAAGGAGATATGGATAGATTCTCATCCTCTCCCAAACATTAATGAAATGTTGGCCACACTTAAAGATGCTAAGATCTTCACAAAATTGGATTTAGCGTCAGCTTACCATCAGGTTGAACTTGCCCCACATTCAAGAAATCTCACAGCGTTTGTTTCACCGTTTGGAACATTTCAGTATGTACGTATGCCATTTGGTCTCTCTTAGGCAGCTTCGGTATTCCAACGCCTAATGTCAGAGATGCTGAAGGGGATCAAAGGTATTTCTGTGTTTCAGGATGATGTTCTTATCTTTGCTCCTGACAATGCTACACATGACAAGATTTTAAATGAAGTTTTGGCCAGATTTCAGGAGGTGGGTGTGGTGTTGCGTAGAGACAAGTGTGTTTTCAGAGTTAAGGAAGTTGAGTACTTGGGACGTTTGGTGAATGAGAATGGTATTTTCCCAAAGGTGAGTTTGGTAGACTCAATTGTTAAGTCTAAAACTCCTTCGGACAAACCAACTCTTAAATCTTTTCTTGGCATATGTGAGTTTTACTCTCGATTTGTGCCGGATTTTGCAAGCAGATTGAGACCTCTCCCACGTATGTTAATGAAGGGAGTTGTCTTTGAATGGAATAAAGAGTACCAGGATGTGTTTGAGTGGGTTAAGCAACAATTGACATCTCCTAAGGTTCTCAAACACTATGATCCCTCTCTTTTGTGCACTCTTACGGTAGATGCCAGTAATGTGGGGATGGGTGCCGTTTTGACTCAAAAGAAGAATGGTGAAGTGAGGACAATAGGGTATGCATCCAGGGTTTTGTCTACGTCAGAAATTAAATATTCTGTTATTGAAAAAGAATTATTGGCATGCTGGTGGGCCATTATGAAATTTAGGAATTTCATTTGGGGACGGAGGTTCTGTCTTCAAGCAGATCATAAACCTCTGGTCTTTATTCTCAGTGGGAGAAATGTAAGGGCCTCCACACCTAGAATTTCAAGGCTTTCCTCAAAGTTGCTTCAGTTTGATTTTTCAGCAGAGTGTATCCCTGATTCGAAGAATGGGTGTGCAGATTTTTTATCTCGTTCTTCTGATACATTCGAGGTTGAAGTGGATTTAAGGGAGGAGGATAAGGAAGATTTTATTGTAGCAGCAGTGGATATTCCTCATTTGTGTGCTGTGTCGGAGGAGGTGTGGCGCAAACCTCTTGCAGATGATTGTTCTTTGCTTAAGGTTTTGAATTTTGTTGAAAATGGTTGGCCTAAGGAAAGGAATTTATCTTTTGACTTTAAGACTTGTCTGCAGGTTGCAGATGAGCTAACGATTGAAGATGGATTGTTGTTTAGGGGTGATAAGTTAGTTCCTCCTACTACATTGAGAGCGAATTTAGTTAAAAATTCTCATGAAGGACATTTAGGAGCAACTCTGACTAAAAAAAGAGTGCGTTCCTCTTTTTGGTGGCCTTCTATGGATAGTTTTGTTGATGAATATGTAAAATCATGTGTCATTGTTCAAGTTGTGACAAAGCTACTGAATTACGCACTTCTCTGCTGACTCCAATTGAATTGCCTTCAGGTCCATGGATTAAGTTAGGATTAGACATTGTAGGTCCTTTTCATGCTCTCGATTCATCTTCAAGATTTGGGCTGGTCCTGATGGATTATTATTCGAAATGGCCAGAAGTTAAATTTGTGAAGGAGGTAACTTCTAGGACAGTAATTCAATTTCTTAATGATGTATTCCTGAAGAAGGGTTATCCTGAATTCTTAATCACAGACAATGGCACACAGTTTGTTAGTTTGGAGTTTGAAAGTTTTCTTAAAGGTTGCAGCATAAAACATTTAAAGAGCTCAGTATATCACCCTCAACCCAACGGATTGGTCGAACGTATGAATAGGGTATTGGGTGAGTGTATGCAGTGGGCTTTGTCCAATAAATGTCTGGTTGCTAATTCAGTGAGGAGTATGCTGTGGTTTTACCGTACCACGCCCCATTCGACTACGGGGGTGTCGCCTTTTGAATTGCTTCGCGGACGCAAAGCTGCTACTCTTTCGTGTCCTGCGTGGATGTCCAAATGGGTAAAAGGGAATGTTCGGACTGATGAAGGTGTCAGGAAACGTGTTGAGTCTGTTCAGAACAAACAGAAATCGTACTTTGATGAGAGAATAAGAGTTAAGGATATTAGGATAGAGCCTGGTGATGTTGTGTGTGTGAAGAAACCAGTTCATATTCTAAAAGGGTCTTCTAAAGTTGGTCCTCCATCAAAGGTTTTGGATGTGAAAGGTAATGCTGTGAAACTCAGCAGTGGACAATGGTGGAATAAATCCCGAGTGATAAAACGGACTGTCCACTCTACCCTTGGTGATGTTAATGGTACTCAACCGGCAACTTCAAAGTCTTGTTCTGACAATTGTGTAAACCTACAGGGTAACGGGAGTGATACCTTGAGACTCAGTATGCGTGTCAAACGCATTCCTTTTAGGTACAAGAAGTGATGTCAAATATTATATCTTTTGCTTGTCCTTTTGGTGCCTATTCTATTGGTTTTATTTTGTATTATTTATGTTATCTTTTTCTGTATGCTGTTTCTATCTAGTTTCATTTTGTTGTTATATAAGGGAAGACCCATGTAGTAGCTTGGGTTTGTTTTGGAATCTTGTTCAGTGCAGAATGTTCCTATTAGTGTGTTCTAGGGTTAATGTTCTAGGAATGTCAGTTGCCAGCTTTCCTCTCTAACTGCAGTCGCCCTGCTCCTATGTCTGCTCTTAATTTAAATAAATCTGCATACAGACCGTGAACCTGTGTCTTCATTCCCTGATTACCACAGAAAGCTAGGCGGGAGCAGTCCCGCAAGCTGCTCGAGATCCGACAGTCGGCTCCGCTCGAGGTCACAGTCGAGGAGGAAGTCAAGGGACCTGTCGCGGAGCCGGAGCCATCACCGTTCATCGGGCTCCAAGTCCTCGCATTCAGGTAAGTCGAGGAATTCAAAGAAGAAGTCTAAGAAGCGACATCGCTCTTCTGACTCCCCTCACCGGTCGCGCAACTCGGCCGAGGGATCGGGTGGCACCACCCGCGCGGCTCCGCCGGTGCCGCAGGCGCTGCATTCGGTCCCATACCCTCCCTGGACTACATGCAACGCTGGAAGAGGTTTGTGACTTCCTCGTGGCCATGAGGACTCACTTTCCTCCTTTGAGGCCTGCCGGCGTGCCTTCGGGCCCTGCAGGTATGACTGGGGGCACTAGCGAGCCGGTGGCTTCGGCCCCGGTGCCGTCGTCGACTTCGGTCCCGCCGCCGCAGGCCCCCTTGGGATCCAGGCCTGGATCCCGGTCGACGCCAGTTGACCTCACGACTCCTCCGCTGGCGCCGACCCCCTTGGTGCCGCCCTGGCGTAGTCAGAGGTCCCTGGTTTCAGTCCGGGTCCAGTGTCTGAACGGTGCCATCTCTGGCGTTGATGGGTCGTCCCTTTACCTATGACCCTGCTCTGTCATTTCTGCCTGTTTATCTGGACTACGGCTCCTGGGGCTGATGGCCTCCTGCATCCTGCTGGTACATCACGCCAGGTGTCAGATGGGACCTGAAGTTCCAGTGGGCCCAGCATCTGGGCAACCTGTCCGACCACGTCCTGATCTCGGAGGGCACTGCGAAACAGCTGCAGTGGTGGCTCACGAATCGCGATTGGGTCAATGGCAGATCCCTCTCCCTTCCCCAACCGGAGAACACATTGGTGACGGATGCGTCCCTCCTGGGATGGCGTGGCCACATGGGAGAGGCGGAGATCAGAGGCCTCTGGTCTCCGGCGGAGTCCCAGCTCCACATCAACCTTCTGGAGCTGCATGCGATCCGACTTGCACTGAAGGCATTCCTTCCCTCTGTCCGGGGAAGTGTAGTGCAGGTGTTCACAGACAACACCACCGCCATGTGGTAATGCAACAAACAGGGCAGAGTGGGGTCTTGGACACCTGGCAGGTACTCTGAACGCCAGGGCGGACGACCTCAGCCGCGGGTGCATGATGGATCATGAATGGCGTCTGAACTCGGACGTGGCGCAAGGTCTCTTTCTGCAGTGGGGAGAGCCTTGGTTAGATCTATTCGCCACCGAAGAGAACGCGCAATGTCATCAGTTCTGCGCGTTGGAGTTTCCAAGGCGGCACTCGCTAGGCGAGGCTTTTCGTCACGAATGGCGGTCTGTTGTACGCCTTTCCGCCTATACGAAGATCAAACGGGACCGGGCCCAAGTCATCCTTGTGAGAAGTTGGCCTGATATATGATGCTCACTAGTTCTAGTGATCACCTTGTATCAGTCCAAACAACCCTTATGGTAATTGGTTGTAAGTCAACCTTATAGACCAGCTATCCTAATGGTAGCACGGACAGAGCAGTCTTAGGCTAAACTCTTTTGCCATGTGAAGCCAGCTGTTTTACCACATATAACCCCTTGAATACCAGATGAAAGGACACCACACTGGTTGTTATGAAAATAAACAATATATTTATTAATAACAAACACCTCTGAACTCTTTATGAGATCAGAGGGCTAAGCACATAACAATACTCTTTAAGAAAAATACAGTAAGTCGCACAAATTACAATGGTGCCCTAGGGGCACGTCAGACCATATACTAAGTAAATGGTATAAGGAAATCGATAGAGGAAATGAGGATGCCCAGAGGCTGTAGGATCGCTGGGACTACACTACCCTAACCTTAGGTAAGTAGCAGGAGGCCCACGGGACACGTGTGCAGAGTGTGAACTCACACGCGAGATGCGGAACAAAGTCAATGGGCATCACAAATTACGAAAAGGTAAGTAACAGACAGTTCCGACTAGTTAGGACTAAAACGACTGGATATCTGGACACTAGGAGTGTTAATCTACCTATGAGCACCAAAATGCTCTCGTTACCTCACCCACGGGCTGCGAGTGCATAGGTGTGAAAGTGTGTCGGGTTTCCGCGCCGAAGTCTATGGAGCCTTGGAGAAAGATGCTGCAGGCGACCAGGAGGAAGGTGTCCGTTGCGATCCACGGGTGGATCGAGGAAGAAGAGGACCTGAAAGCAGAGGGGACAGTGTTCAAAGTCACTAGCCAGTGACCGGTGTGGAACCAGGAAGGAACTAGATGCTGTCGTCGCGATCAGGTGAAGAGTGGACACTTGTCTCTGCAGCCACGAGGACCAGGAGGTGTCTTCGACGACCAGAATGGAGGCACGAGCTGTCCCACGCAGGCTCTCGCTGTCGGCGGTGTCGGATCCGGATTTGGAGTCAACAGGCCTTGGTAAAGGCAACCCACGCAGTGAGTGGAAACAGCGTCTGGTGCGGACCAGGAGGGTCCGAGGTGCCCCTCTTTTGGAAGGGAGCAAGGGCCAGTCTGGAGCAACCAGACCAGCGGTGTAGATTTCGTGGATCGTCGTCTAGAATGTCACTAGCCAGCCGGCAAGTGACCAGACAACGCGTCGAGCAGCAACCAAGCAAAAGGGCCCCACGCAGATCTTGTGGATGCTGGAGGGCTGGTCTTCGGTGCAGGAGCTGCTCGGGGCTGGGGCTTCTCAATCCCCAAAGCACTTACTCGAGGATGCCTCTGAAGTCGTGCTGGAAGCGAAGTGCAGTTTCTTCAAGATGGCCTGTCCCACGTGTCTCGTCGCACCCACGGATCTCAACTGTGCTGCAGATGTAGGTAGAGGTCGGAGAGGTCTGGAAGTCCGGATCTCGTCGGGCTCTGAAATCTGGTTCCGGCAGGAAGGACGACAAAGTGAACCGCTAGGACGCTTGATGGTGCCTGCAGTTGCAGGGTGGACACTCCTTGCCCACAAGGGAGATTCTTCAGTCTTCTGTGGAGCAGAACATCGAAGTCCAGAGTTTCTTCTTTGTAGAGTCGTTCAGGATAATCTAATTTGGAATGAGACCAGCTCCTACCTTTATTCTGCTAAAGGGGGGCTGTATTGGTGACTAGGTCCCTCCCATGGGTGGGCCCAGGAAGGGGGGTGGTTACACCCTCTATCCTTTGTCTGGTTTCGCGCCAGAGCTGGGGCTGGAGTGCCCCAGCAACTGGTTTGAACCGGGGTATGCACAGGGACACCTTGTGTGCCCCAGACATGTCTCATTCCTTTCAGCCCTCCCTACCTCAATACACACAATCCTGTCTGGGGTGGGGCTAGCACCTCCCAAGGCAGGAAACCCTTTGTCCAGGCCTCCCTCGCTGGAAGGTGATATATGTAGAGGGGGGTCCCCGCAAGGGAAACGTGTTATGTACAACACACACGAACAGCAATACTCATTAACACTTTCTCAATTATATAAACCTCAGTCAAAAGCAATACAGAGCGGTATTGTCATTTATTTTACAATACCAATTTTCAAACATTTGTCCTTATATAATCAATACATTTGAAAAGCCCCAAATGGGGAGAAGGGAGAAGGGGGTGAAGGAGGGGGATGTGCTCAGGGCAGTGTATAGTCAAAGAAAAATAGGCATAGTCACAATGAAAACAATCATAAACGATATTAGCATATGGATCAGACCAGATCTAACACAAAAGCCTAGATAATTAAGGCGTTCATTGCAAGATTATTACAATAAAGACTTTCAACGGTCACACATGAAACATTAGAATTGATTAGAGGACATGTGCCGGAAGTCCGCAACAGAGGAACAAGAGCCGTCGACGTTTCGACCCCTGGCCGTAGGCTACGTTGGATCCTTTAACGGGGTCTTCATCAGGACAAGTGCGGGAGGAGGAAGGGGCAAGGTTGGAAGGGGCGATAATATCTGTGAAATTAAAACAATCGGTCAGATCACTATTTTTAGATTTCTGGAGCGTCATCCTATTTGACAGAATTCAGTTACATTAACAGAAAAATTACCATGGGCTCAGGGCCTGCTAGGCCTCCAAGCGTAGGAAATGGAGTAAGACCAACCAGTAATCTCGGTCAAACTCGGCGATATAGATTCGCATGTACACAGAGGAAAATGGTTTTTTAACGGGTGGACCCTCAGGAGACTGAAATTGTTAAAAGAGGCTCCACTCGTTGGAAGGACTCCCAGCAGCAGGAGGCCAGACTTGTGTCTGTGGAGGCAGCATCCATTTTGTGATGCTGAGGCTCTGTTTAACTTTAACCGGGGTTCACAGTTACATACACGTTGGGTCTCTCTAAAAGGGTGGAATGCTACCCCCGTCGCCAGAACTGGCTAGGGGGTAGTATTTCAATTCGTATGACACCTCACTCAACATGTTTTGATAATGCTATACCAAAGTTAGCAATAACCGCGAGGATCATAATGCACTTAAGAGTATATGGTATAGCGTTATCATGGAACAGCTATAAGGACTTCGTTCCGCAAGCTGCAGACAGGCTCAGCTCATGCTAGAGCACCATCTCACATAATTCCAAGCACTCTGCCTTCAGGATTGATAAGGCCTGCCATAGGAGTGACTGATAAGAGTATATCTGTCCATTTTGGGGTTAGATATAGGTATACTATATCTACAGCAAAGGGTGATTACACCACCTTGCCCCAGCTGTGTTAGCAGCCAATTGTGTCAGTTTGGATGGCCAGCCAGGGGTGGCATAATACATGCTGCAGCCCCTGGTAGGCCCTGGGTACACCTATGCCCTGGGTACCTAAGGTACACTGTACTGGGGCTGATAAGGTGACCCAGCATCCAATTAGGTATGTACCTAAGGTACATGGAATCCATTTAACAGAGAGAGCAATTAGTCTGTGGTCCTGAGTAGCAGGGCCCCAGGCCAACTAGGTCGAAAACCAGCTAAACACTATGCAAAAAGTTGGGGGTAACCATAGTCCGATATCCACCTTCCTACAATCTTTGTGGCTCCGGACTGGGCAGGAAGATACTGGTATCTCTAGCTACTCAGTATGTCAATCGATCCCTGATTCGACTGCCTCTTCCGGAGGACCTTCTGTCGAAGCAGCAGGGGACAGTCTTCCACCTGAACCTGTCCAGCCTCCACCTCCATCTGTGGAGATTGAGCAGCAACAGGTAATGCCATTTGACTTGCCTCCTGAAGTCTGTGATGTCATTCTGGCAGCCAGGCGTCCCTTCACAAAAACGGTATACGCATGCAGGTGAAATAAATTTGTGGCATGGTGCACAGCAAAGGCTTTGGATCCCCTTTCTGCCCCTCTTTCAGAGGTTCTCCTCTTTCTTCTTCTCTTTGGCCCAGCAGGGCTCTGCTCTGGGCACTATCAAGGACTATCTTTTGGCCATTTCAGCCTTCTTGAGGCTTCCTGAACAGCCTTCTATTTTCAAGTCCCCTGTTGTTAATAGATTCTTGAAAGTCATTGTGAGAAGTTGGCCTGATATGTGATGTCCACTATTCTAGTGGGCACTCTGTATCAGTCCAAACCACCCTTATGGTGATGGTTGTAAAGTCAACCTTATAGACCATCTATCCTAGTGGTAGCATGGACAAAGCTGTCTTAGGCTAAAACTTCAGAGAGCATGTGAAGCCAGCTGTTTTACCATATGTAACCCCTTGAATACCAAATGAAAGGACACCACACAGGTTATATATAAAATATATATGTATTTATTACTAACACAACCCCTCTGAACTCTTTGAGGTCAGAGGACAAAGCACATAACAAGTTACTTAATTATCATACAATAAGTTGCACAATATACATTAGATCCCTTGGGGCACGTAAAACCATATACTAAAATAGTGGTATAAGAACCACGTCACAGACAAGGAATAGGCCTAGGGCCTAGGGCATCGCTGGGGCTACACTGAGCTAACGAGTTAGGAAGCAGGAGGCCCACGGGAAGCGTGTGCAGTGTCTACACACACACACGCGAGTTACCATAGGGATACAATGGGAACGTAAGAATTGTAAACTAGTTCTTTTAGGACACTTCCGGATGGACTAGGAGAAAGCTACTAAAAACTAGGACACTAGGATAGTCAATACCCACAGGAGCACCGGAGTACTCGCGTTACATCACCCACAGGACCCGGATGCATAGGTGTCAAAGTGTGTCGGGCTTCGTCGCTGAATCCTATGGAAACCTGTGAAAAGATGCTGCAGGAGACCAGGAGAGAAGTGTCCGGTTGGATCCAAGGGCGGATCGAGGATTTAGAGTACCTGGAAGCAGAGGGGACAGAGTCTGGGTCACTAGCCAGTGACCAGGAAGGAACCAGGTGATGTCCCAGGTGATGTCGTGAAGCAATCAGGTGATGTCGTGAAGCTTGACTCTGCAGCCACGTGGACCAGGAGGCGTCGACGACGATCAGGAGCTGGATACGGACTGTCCCACGAAGGATCTCGCTGTTGGGGGCGCCGGCTTCCGGATTGGAGTCAACAGGTCTTGGCAAATGCAACCCACGCAGGAATCGTATATTCGCTTCGGGTTAGACCAGCAAGGTCTAGGGGGCTTCTCCTTTGCAGGGAAGCAGGGGCCCACCTGGAGCAACCAGGCAGGCGGTTCAGATTCAAAGGTTCGTCGTCACAGAGGCCACTAGCCAACAGGCAAGTAACCGGACAGACGAGTCGAGCGCAAAAACACAAGCAGGGCCCACGCGGCACTCGTGGAGTTTGGAGGGCTGTGCGTCGGTGCAGAAGGTGCTCGGGGCTGTGGCTTCTCAATCCCCAATGCACAACTTCGAGGGTGCCTCAGAAGCTGCACAAGTAGCAAAGAGCAGTTTATCCAAGATGGCCGGTCCCACGTCTCTCGTCGCCTCCACCGGTCTCAGCTTTGCTGTGGCTGTGGATCGGGGTCAAAGAAGTCTGGAAGTCTGGCTCTTGTCGGACTCTGTGCTCGGGCTCCGGCGGGAGCGTCGACAAAGTAAACCGCAGATCGCTGGATGGTGCCTATTTGCACAGGGTAGTCACTCCTTGACCACAAGGGAGATTCTTCAGTCTTCTAGTTGCAATAGAATGTCGAAGGTCCAGAGTTTCGTTTCAAGTTTCATATCAGGATAAATCTAAAGTCTCTCAACTCAGCTCCTACCTATACACCAATCTGAGGGGCTGGATTACCTGCTAGGTCCCTCCTATGGGTGGGACCAGGGAAGGGGGTGGTTATACCCCTTTCCCTTTGTCCAGTTTCGCGCCAGAGCTGGGGCTGGAGTGCCCCAGCAACTGGTTTGAACCGGGCTATGCATGGGACACCTTGTGTGCCTCAGGCAGTGTCTCATTTCATTCAGCCCTCCCTGCCCCAATACATTATGGCCTGTATGGGGTGGTGCTAGCACCTCCCAAGACAGGAAACCTATTGTCCAAGCTTCCCTCGCTGGAAGGACTCCCAGCAGCAGGAGGTCAGACTTGTGTCTGTGGCAGCAGCATCCATTGTGTGATGCTGAGGCTCTGGTTAACTTTAAGCGGGATTAACAGGAACAACATGTCTTCTCCCTCTAGAAGGGTGGAATGGTACCCTCGTCGCCAAAACTGGCGAGGGGGTAGTATTCCAAAGCATATGACACCTTACACGAAATGTTTTGATAAAGCCAAACCAGAGTTAGCATTTAACCACAAGGATTATAATGCACTTAAGAGTATATGGTATGGCTATATCATAGAACAGCTATAAGGACATGGTTCCGAATGCTGCAGACAGGCTCAGCTCATGCTAGAGCATCATCTCACATAAAACCAAGCACTCTGCCTTCAGGATTTTTAAGGCCTGCCATAGGAGTGACTTATAAGTGCATATGTGGCTATATATAATGTTAGATATAGGAATACTATATCTAAGCAAGGGGTGCTTACACGACCTTGCCCCAGCTGAGTGATCAGCCAGTTGTGTCAGTTTGGAAGGCCAGCCAGGGGTGGCATAATATATGCTGCAGCCCCTGGTAAGCCTTGGATGCACCTATGCCCTGGGTACCTATGGTACACTATACAGGGGCTCACAAAGGTGACCCAATTCCCCATTGGTAATGTACCTAAAGTACATGGTATGAATTTAGAGAGAGAACAGCTGCACTCTGGGTCTGATTAGCAGGCCCACAGCCACATTAAGTCGAAGACCAGTAAAGCAAAAAGTGGGGTGACCATAGGAAAGCAGACCCTACTCTCCTACAGTCATCACACACGTTTCCTCCTGTTCCTTTTGTGATGCCTCAGTGGGACTTGAATCTTGTTCTTACTTATCTGATGTGCGCTCCCTTTGAGCCGCTTCATAATTGCCCTCTTCGTCTTTTGACTCTTAACACTGCTTTCTTGGTTGCCGTCACCTCTGCCAGAAGAGTGAGTGAGCTCCAGGCTCTTTCATCTAAGGCTCCTTTACTCTCTGTCCATCCGGACAAAGTTGTTCTGAGGACTCGTCCTTACTTTCTACCCAAGGTTGTTACTGCCTTTCACATTGGCCAGTCCATCGCGTTGCCCACCTTCTTACCGCCTCCGCATCCCTCGAAAGTGGAGGAGAGGCTCCACCGTCTGGACCCAAAACGTGCGCTCTCCTTTTACCTGAACCACACAGAACAGTTCCGGTGGATGACCAACTCTTCGTTGGCTACATGGGTGCTAAGAAGGGACGGGCGGTGCACAAGCGGACCGTCTCTCGGCGGGTCGTTTTGTGCATCAAGGCTTGTTATTCCTTGGCTAAGAAGGAGCCTCCTGTGGGGCTGTGTGCCCATTCCACTCGGGCCACGGCGGCTACTACTGCCCTCGGTTGGGGAGTCCCTATGCAGGCCATTTGTCAGGCAGCTACGTGGGTCTCTCTGAACACGTTTGCCAAGGATTACTGCCTGGACAGCCAAGTCCGGAGGGACGGCTTCTTTGGCCATTCAGTTCTCCAGGACTTCATGTTGTGATTTTGGTTTGCAGACCCACCACCGGGGTTGGTATTGCTGAAGTATCTATTCTAAGGTAAGAAATCTAACACTATCGTGTTTCTTTCAGATGCACAAGTTACTTACCTTCGGTAACTATATATCTTTAAGAAAAATGTATTAATGTTAGATTCCTTACCACCCCAGCCATCCTCCCCGTTCTGTGAACTGATATCTAGGGTTAAGTTATCTCCCTTTGAGGGCCCTGGTTTCATGGCGCTACGTGTGTCGGTTTCTTTCATGGCTCTGCGTTCCTGGCGTGGAAAGTGTAGGAGAGTGGGGTCTGCAATCCCATGGCCACCCCAGATTTTTGCTTTTTGCTTCACTGATTTACGACTTTCCCTGGCTGTGGGCCTGCTAATCAGACCCACAGCCTAGCTGTTCTCTCTCTAAATTACAACCATGTACCTTAGGTGCATTTTACCAATTGGTACTGGGCCACCTTATCAGTCCCTGTACAGCATACCTTAGGTATCCAGGGCATAGGTGTACCCAGGGCCTACCAGGGGCTGAAGCATGTATTATGCCACCCCTGGCTGGCCACCCAAACAGACACAACTGGCTGCACAACAGCTGGGGCAAGGTGGTGTAAACACCCTTTGCTTTAGATATAGTATTCCTATATCTAACCCTAAAATGGACACATATATTCCTATCAGTCACTCCTATGGCAGGCCTTATCAATCCTGAAGGCAGAGTGCTTGGAATTATGTGAGATGGTGCTCTGGCATGAGCTGAGCCCGTTTGCAGCTTGTGGAACCAAGTCTAAATAGCTGTTCCATGATAACGCTATACCATATACTCTTAAGTGCATTATAATCCTCGCGGTTAAATGCTAACTTTGGTATAGCTTTATCAAAACATGTCGAGTAAGGTGTCATACGAATTGGAATACTAGCCCCTCGCCAATTCTGGCGACGGGGTTAGCATTCCACCCTTCTAGAGGGACACGACATGTATGCAACTGTGAACCCCGGTTAAAGTCAGACATAGCCTCAGCTCCACAAAATGGATGCTGCCACCGAGACACAAGTCTGCCCTCCTGCTGCTGGGAGTCCTTCCAGCAACGGAGGCATGGACAAAGGGTTTCCTGTCAGGGGCGGTGCCAGCACCATCCCAGACAGGATTTTGTGTATTCCAGGTAGGCAGGGCTGAAAGGAAGGTGACTGCAAGTGGCACCCCGGTGCTCACTGTGCATATGCCGGCTCAAACCAATTCCTGGGGCACACCAGCCCCTGAGCTGGGGAGAGACCGGACAAAGGAGAGGGGTATAACCACCCCCCTCCTAGTCCCACCCATAGGGCAGGACTTAGTCGCGTGCCAGCCCCTTTTTCTTAGGATAAAGGTAGGAGCAGGCCCCCTTCCCAAATTAGATAATCTTGAATCTTGAAACTACTTTCCACGAAAGGAACTCTTGACTCTTCTGAAGACTCTCCCTTGTGGCTAAGGAGTAGCCACCCTGCACCAGCAGGCACCATCGAAGCTCTTGCGGTTTGCTGTAAGTCCATATTCCGGATCAAGACTGCCCAGCTCGACGAGACCCGGATTCCCTGCCATCTCTGACCTCTACCTACATCATCCAGCCCAGCTGAGATTCGTGGGTGTGACGAGACCCGTGGGACCGGCCATCTTCAAGACCTGCACGACGCTTCACCAGCACGACCCCCGAGAGACCCTCGAGTAAGTGCATTGGGGTTTGAGAAGCCCTAACCCTGAGCAGCTCCAGCACCGAAGTACAGCCCCCCAGCATCCATGAGATCTGCGTGGGGCCCTTCTGCTCTTTGCGGCTCATCGCGTTGTCCGGCCATTTGCCTGCTGGCTTGTAACCCTCCTGACGACGAACCACGACACTTCCACCGCTGGTCTGGTTGCTCCAGACTGGCCCTTGCTCCCCTCCAACAGAGGAGCACCCTGGACCCTCCTGGTCCACTCCAGACGCCATCTTGAGTCCACCGCGTGGGCTTGCCTTTGCCAAGGCTTGTTGCTCCAATCCTGGTTTCAGCAGCGCCGACAGCAGACACCCTCGTGGGACAGCTCGCCCCTCCATCCTGGTCGCCGACAACGCCTCCTGGTCCGAGAGACTGCAGAGCCAAGCGTCGCCCACTCACCTGGTCGAGGTGACTTCATCCGGTGCCATCCTGGTGCCCATCTGATCACTGGCTAGTGATCAAGAACGGAGTCCCCTCTGCTTTCAGGTCATCTTCAACTCCGATCCAGGCTTGGATCCCATCGAACTTCATCACTGGTCGCCTGCCAGCAACTTCTTCTTTCAGGCTCCATAGACTGTAACGAGGATTCCCGACGTCTTTTGAACCCTATGCAGCCGCGGCCCCTGGGCCAGGTACCCGAGTATCTCGGTACTCCAGCACAGGTTCACTATCTAAGTGTCCAGATCCTTTTTCGTTTTCAGCCTAACTAGTCGGATTCGTCCGATAACACTAACTTTACGAAATCTAGCATCCATAGACTTTGTCCCGCATCCCGCGTGAGAGTGCACACTCTGCACCCGATCTCCCTAGGCCTCCTGCTCCTAACCTTAGGGTTCAGTAGTGTAGTCCTAGCGATCCTGAAGCCTCTGGATCTTGTTACTTACCTGCTAGTATCTCGCATTCCACTTTTGTAGTATATGGTTTTTCGTGCCCCTCGGGCATTTGTGTAAATTGTGCAACTTAAAGTATTTTCGTAAGAGTTTTGTATTGTGCTTTGCTCCCTGACTCATAAAGAGTTCAGGGTAGAACTGTTATTAATAAATATCCTATATTTTTATAACAACTTGTGTGGTGTCCTTTCACTTGGTGTTCAAGGGGTATATGTGATGGTAAAACAGCTGGCTTAACACGCCCTCTAGAGTTTAGCCTGAAGACTACTCGTGTCCATGCTACTAGGATAGCTGGTCTGAAAGGTTGACTTACAACCAATCATCAATAAGGGTTGTTTGGTATGATACAAAGTGATCACTAGAATAGTGAGCACTATATATCAGGCCAACTTCTCACAGTACCCTTATTCATAGACTGCAAAATTTTCACAGCCCCCATTTCACATGTCACAGAAAGTTGTCCATGATGGAGCAGTGGCATAGCCGGCGCATACAATGGCAATCTCCCAGCCCGTCTCCCAAGTTCCCTCCACGCATGTCTTGTGCAGTGTATTGTGTCGATCTCATCTTTCTCGAATACTGTGGTGTCGCTCACTACAATCGCTTTCAACGATATCGGGTGGACAGCACCCGCCTCAACCGCCACATGCGGCGTGAAGGGCGGTGCAGTCTGCAAATATGACGCATATTGCGCTTACGCGCACAAATAATACAGTTTCATGTCTGGCGCACGGAACCCACCCGTTTCGTACGGTAGCGTCAGAACCTCCCACTTAAGACGTGGCTTTTTCCCTCCCCAGACCAAAGTGATCAATATACTGCGCAATACGGTAAAAAATATTCTGTCTTAAAATAACAGGAATGTTGACAAAGAAATACAGAAATTTTGGGAGGAACACCATTTTTATCAGCGCCCCTCTGTCTGCAAACATTAATGGGAACTGTATCCATCGAGCAACTTTGTCTTCGAGTTTACTTATAGCAGTCCTATAAGTTTCGCGCACAACAATCTGCGGGTCTTTGTGCACCCAAACACCCAGGTATTTAACAGGCTCATCACTCCATATCACGGGTATTCTAATTGCACCTTTTTTGTACAGTCTGTTAACGCAAAAAACACAGATTTGGCCCAATTTATTCCCAACCCAGAGTACCATTCAAATGTAATATATTCCAGTATCAATTTCTCTAGGTGTACTTCAGGCTCACGAACATATAGGACCATATCATCGGCGTACATTGACACCGCCAACGATCGCTGTTGAAAACGGAGCGCTGGCTGAGCATGCCGCTGCCTTAGGATACAAGCCAAGGGCTCCAACACAAGGGCGCAAGGAGCGGTGATAATGGGCAGCCCAGTCTCATCCCGCGTCCAATCGGGAACACATCTGAGATTCTACCATTCACACGAACCCGAGCCACCGGCGCCGTTTATAACAACCTAATCCAATTAGTGAATATGAAGGGCACCCCCATACGATGTAACACTGCCAGCATGTACCGCCAGGATATAGAATCGAATGCTTTGGCGGCATCCAGCAGGACTGCCGCCGCAGGTAGTGTGGGCTTCAAGAGATGTAGTACAGCAAACAGCATCCGTAAATTGTGCGCCGTGGAGCGGGTCGGGACAAAACCCGATTGGTCCGGTAGGACCATCACAGACAATAACAATTGCAATCTAGTAGCTAGGAGCTTAGCAAGAATTTTAACATCTGTATTCATCAATGATAGCGGCTTATATGATGCGCACTGCTCGGGGTCCTGCCCTGGTTTACAAAGAGTCACAATTACCTCCTCACGAAGTGTAGGGAGCAACCTCTGCTGTTGATACGCCTCCTCAAACTTAGCATGGAGATATGGCGCCAAGATATCCAAATATTCTTTTTAAAACTCCGCTGTGAGTCCGTCCGTGCCTGTTGCTTTGCCATTTGGCAGTGCATTAACAGCATTGCCCAAAGTCAATGGATGCATTAAAAATTCCTGCTGCCCCTTTGATAACCACACCAGGGCTACGTCAGGTAAATATTCCGCTATATCAGGCTCCTCAGCAGTCTGCCTGCATCTGTGCATACCCGCATAGTGCTCAACACAGGAGGCCCTCACTGTCACAATGCCTGATCCCATTCGCACAAATAGAATTGACTGTTTTGTTTTTGGCCCAGCGTTCAGTTATTTTTGCTGCCAGCGTTCTACCTGGCCACCCGCCCTCCCCATAATATCGTGCCATCCATCGTCTCCCCATATGTTTCACCTCCATGTCCGACAACTCATTATACTCAGTGATATTTGATCTAATGGTCGCTAGGGTAGCTACATCTGACTCACTGTCATACTGTCTCTCAAGTTCAAGGAGCTCCACTTTAAGAGCCTTCATGGATCCCCGAAGGGACTTAAGACCAGGGACTTAAGAACCCCAGCTTGGAGACCGATACACACTCCACGAATCGAATCCTAGGTAAGTAGGTAACGTGCGTAACCCGCGAGTTGATGTTACTAGTGGTTAGCCAATAGTCCAGGCGAGACCAAGACTTGTGCGCTTAAGAGTGGCAGGTACCCTCCGGTGTCGCAACCTCCAAATATCTATAAGGGACAAGTTGTGTATCCCAGTCTGAACCGCCTGTGCGGCCTTTTTAACAGTAGGGTCAGAGGCGGTGTGCCTATCCAGATCTGAATTAAAGTCCACATTAAAATCGCCACCACAAATAATGACGGTCGGCTGTAACCTATAAACCTTGTTCCACAAGACATCATAACAAGCATTTGCAATGCAATAGGTCTCGCAGCATTAAAGTTTGAGTTATTGGCATTGTATATGACAATGTGTTGCATTAAATTTTTAGCAAAGTCTGTATTGGTGTAAAGATGATTTGCAAGATGATAGCTGTTGCAAAATATTAAGCAATGTGGGCTATAATATTATTTTATAATAATATTGTAAGTTACTGTTGTACTTATAAGCATTTTGGTAGCGCATAGTGATATTGTGGGGCCCCTGAGTGATGCTGTGGTGGTGCCGAGTGATGCTCTGGTGATAGGATAGATAGTGAGGGCGATAAATAGATAGAGGGAGGGCGAAAGATAGATAGAGGGAGGGCGAAAGATAGATAGATAGAGGGAGGGCGAAAGATAGATAGAGGAAGGGCGAAAGATAGATAGAGGGAGGGCGAGAGAGAGATAGAGGGAGGGCGAGAGAGAGATAGAGGGAGGGCGAGAGAGAGATAGAGGGAGGGCGAGAGAGAGATAGAGGGTGTGCCAGGGATGGAATGTGGGCGATGGATGGAGTGTGGGGCAAGGGGTGGAGTGTGGGGCAAGGGATTTGAGTGTGGTGCGAGGGATGGAGTGTGGGGCGAGGGATGGAGTGTGGGGCGAGGGATGGAGTGTGGGGCGAGACTGTCTGTGAGATCATGGGGAGAGCTGTGATGTCATACACATGTCTCAGTGAGCAAAGAGTCGGCGGTGACACCTGGTATCAGGGAGTGTGCCTGGAAACCGTCCCTTTGTGTAGATTTCCATGCAAACTCCGAATGGATTCTGTGAATCTGCAAACATATTCAGCTCGCCCAATTCGTCGTCATGAATCTGAGTTACAGAATTATGCAGTTTATGTTCTTCTTATGCCTTGGTTAGTTGTTCTGAATTATGTAGTCAGGGCCGACCTCCTCACACGAACCATTCCATTGTGAACACACACCTATATCTAGTGACTGTGTCAGTCCTGCTTTAATTACGATTACACAAAAGATGGACCATTGGCCTCAGACGTCCAAACAGCACCAGAGAGACATGTTTTCTAGACAAACATGTCACTCTGCCAAGTAAATCGCGAGACAGACCGACCCGTGGCAGCCTCGCAGCATGCAGCAGAAAGCACAGAGTGGCTGAAACCGGATTCAGCAGCGTGAAGGGAACCGCGGAGCCTAAACATTAAACTTGATTCCTTGTAAAAGAGAATAACCGGATAACCCTTTCGCCTGGCACGAGGACAAACGCATTTCAGACTTGGGTTAATTCGCTTGCACTTTCTCAGATACTATGCTGGCCTTGTGCCTCCTCGCGCAGAAAGCTTTGAGATGTTAAACTTGAGCGGTGCATTTCTTGATTACACAGTTCACAACAATCACGGCATTGTCAATGACTATATTGTGTTGGTGCTCTGATTTCACAGTCCGGGTGCATGCTGTCATGTCGGCATGTCACACTGGCATGTGTACTCTGTTAATGGCAGCGTGATCTGCCCCATCAGCCTGCGCCCCAGACATCAAACTACCCGTTTCCCTTTGCATCCTACTTTATTTTTATTTTATTTTGATAGTTTTTTTTTAATATAGCGCAAACATGACCCTTGCCGGTATCGGAGCGCTTTACAAATATACAGAGAGCAGAGCAATAATAACAATAATAATCTATTCATAGCGTGTTAATCCTTGCAACTGCAAGAAAGTGATGCCATAATTTTCTGCAAACTGCCCTTTCCATGGAGGGATACACCGCCAAACTACTACAAGGTGCTGAAAGGTGAATGTAGCAAGTTTACCTCCGTGCAGGCTTTGCACCAATGCGACTCGCAATGTACCAACTTTTCAGTCTTCTAAATCCTGTTATCAGTCATCATTTTCTAAATGCTCATTTTCATTTCTACCAAGAAAATAATCTGCCATAACTTTGTCCCAGGCAAGAGATCTTTGGGCATTCATTCGCCCAGACTAAAAAATTGGATGAGCAAATTTTGGGGTTTTGTTGGGCACCTACATGGACTGTTCAACTAATGACGACAAAGCATATCCACGCCGCTACCACCGAACACCCCCCTCCCCCAATGCGTCACACTTACCCACCATTACATGCACGTGTTTCATGCTATGGAGTTGTAAACCAGCACTCGCGAGTACTGGGTCCGCTCCCTCCAGTCAAGGGACAGTAGGTCCGAATCCTATTAGCGTTACATGTGCTGATTAACATGTGAATGACACAGAAGCCAATGGCTGAGACCTCCGGTCCTCTCTACCATAAGCTGTGCATGTAGGTCTCTGTCCTCACTTTGTATAGGCGCAAGAAAGCAAGCACATTCTGAAAGGAAAGTCCGGAATACGAAGTTGATTCTAGCATAATTTAACTATTGTGGCATGCCATGATAACTTCTTAAGCTAGCTCTGGCGTTTGTCGAACATACTGCATTCTGGGGCTTGTAGTTTATTTTTAACATTGTAAGTATTTACAGAGATTACATTTGCTGTTGGCTAAACAATAAACTAGGGCTGGTCAAAGATACTTGGCAACTATAACCATGTGTGGCAGCAGACCAGACTTCGCCAATGGCCAGGCTTCTACTGTTACTGAAGTGACGCAAATATTAATTTGTCTCAAGCACACTGAAAGCATTTCCCTGGTGCAGGCTTTGATGAGCGCAACTGGAACTGCAGTTTGACCCTAGCTAATTTCTGCAGTTTGCGTACCACAACAGCCAATCAGACACAGCGAGAGGGAAGGAGGCGAGGCAGAGCACAGAACGAGGCCTGCCCTGGGATTTAACTCCCCTTTTCAACAATTTACAAACCCCAGCAGTGGAGAGCTTCGCTAATTGGCTTGATGTAAGTGCTGGAAGGAGCTGCGGGACGTGCGGCCACAGCACCACCAGCTCACCCCCAGCTCACCCCCCTCATACGCACAACGACAAAGCGGGCCCACTGCGTTTGTCAGAATCTGATGTTTCACAGATCACAGGTGGGGAACACTTCGGAAGTGTAATTATGGGGAAAGTGGACAGAGGCAAAGATGCGCGTGCGAGCCCTGCCAGGCCCCATTACACACCGCAGCCAGCTGAGTGAGAAAGACAACGGCACATCTGCATGGGCTCTGTGACATCACTCTGGTATTTTCGCTGAAGTGCAGGGGTCGCAAATGCCTGGCAATATCTCGTGCCCAGGCTTGGTAACGTTCAGTGCTTGCACTGCACTTAACCCATGCCAACGCTGCCAGGGGTGACTCCCTCCCTGAACACCCCCGCAGGTCTGCAGATGGCGCTGCAGCTCCGTTCCAAGTGCGCTAATAATGACCGTTTGCATAACCCCTACCGGAGAGAAGTATTATCTTGACTGGTCTTTACCATAAAATAAACACATATCTCTGAAACAGCACCGACGATGCCTTATTTTCAGGATCGTTTGCGTGCAGTACACCTCGAATGCGTTTTACTAATACTGCTAAAGCAGGACGCGATCTCTGTTTGAAGGTCATTTCCAGTCGGTATATCTACAAATCTCGCGTAGATGGACGACAGAGGCCACGCGCAGAGATTACGTCACTAGTGCACAAACTGGGCTGCACAACTCTTACTGCGTTCACTCGTGGTGCCTTCGCGGGGCTTGCTTGTGTGCTTCCCAGAGAGACAGGAGATTGGGAACGCGCGCGCGCGGCCGGCGCCGATCGCTTTCCAGAGCGTGCGCGTGACATCTCCTGTCTCCTGGGAAGCAGACCCGGCAGCAATAGTATCGCGCCTGCGCGATGGCATATGGCTTCACCATATGCATCGCAGGCGCGAGACCTAAAAAGCAGGGTCATTTACATTAGGCCCATACACATTAATAATAGTGACCATCATCCCACACAATTTCCCCTGCACCAATATGTAGCGACGTCTGTGTCAGCCTCCACATGAGACGGTTCAAACACCAAATTTTTCTTCATCAATATCATAACTCCCCTCGCATATGGAGGAGTAGGACGACACAAATTTGACACCCACCCATCTAGTAGCCACATTCTGTGCTGCTTGCTTACTTAAATGAGTTTCCTGCAATAAAGTGACTTGCACATTATGGTGATCCAAAAAAGCAAGAACATGCCTGGTTTTCTTTGGATTATTCAATCCCCTGACATTCCATGTTATACATGTCACCTTACCCCCCTCCAGCAGTACTTACGATGCTCAGAACTAGAACAAGAGTTGCACCCCTTGCACCTGCATCACGTACGAAACAACCAACCCACCTCTGCACCCCGCTCCGCAAAAAACAGCCATGTATTGAATCCCCAACATACCCCCCACCCACTTAATCATCCCAAACATGCTAAGACTACCCAATACCATAAAAAACAAAACCCAATCCCCCCTCCCCACCCAATATGAGAAGCTAGTCCTCCCACAGTCTACACCCATATCGAAAAAAAATTGTGTGGGTTATTCCCTCCTGGGGGACACCAGTCGCCTCCGACCCCATGGTGGTACCTAGGGGGGTCAGGGCAGGTACACGGTCCCTTCCCAGTACATCCCACCGTCGTCATAGAAACAAAAATGTGCTAAACATGGACAGAATCTAATGCGCATTAAAATGCACAGAAACCTCCCTCCACAGATATCAGCAGAATATAACGCTCAGCAGTCACCCCCCTGCATACTAGTGGCCAGAGAGATATCCAATGCCACAGCAACCTCAATATACGTATACTGAGCAGCCCAAGTAATAATCCCATCAGGACAAAAGTTGCAGCCAAATGGTACAGAAACAAACGTATGCCAAACAATTCAGAGCTCCCAACTGTCCTGCTCTCCGGCCCCTTATCTCATTTGTTAAAATCAGTTCACATGTAGCCCCTGTCCAGAGCCCCAAGATAGGATCCTACAGTCAGGAAAAATAAATCACATTAATTGCAAGAAACAAATGCACAGTGAATCACAACCATATCGTATAGGAGCAGCATACAACCCTTAATAACATATTAATCCTCAATGTCCACATCTTCACCCGACCCTGTCTGATCGCAGCACGCTTCTCCCGCTGCTTAATATACTGCATAGCCTCCTTCGGAGTCATACAGATCCGTGGCTTTTTTCCATACAGTATCTTGAGCCGTGCAGGATATAACATGGTATACTGTATTTCCATATCACGCAGCTTCTTTTTGACGTGCAGAAATTCCCACCGGGCTTGTTGAACAGCCCCTGATAACTGGTGGTACCCAATTCTCTTGCCCGCTGAAGAACCACATCCCTGTCGCGATAATTTAGAAGTATCGCGATAATTGGTCGTAGCGGCGCACCTGGCGCGGTGCAAGAGACCGGTGCGCTCTCTCCACTACCAGAACATTTGAAAAATACTCCGCCCCTAGCATGGTTTTTAGCATGTCCTCCACATAAAGCTCCAGCCTGCCCGTATTGGTGGATTCAGGCACTCCTGTGATGCGCAAGTTGTTCCGGCGCGATCTCGCCTCCAAGTCCTCATTCTTGGCCCTTATGACCTCCTAGATCTTATCCACCTCAGAGCAAGACTTCGTAATACGTTCCACCTTATCCTCAACCGTGGAAATACGTTGTTCCGTCTCCGTCAGACGCACACCATGTTTGTCTAATTTTGCTGACATGGTGTCCATTCGCAGTTTCAGGTTATCTATCTTTCCATCTATAGTTAGAAGACTCTGCTGCATTGCCAGCAACATTCGGCGGAGAGCTCCACGCCACACCTGGAAGACCACCTGGGTAACCATCGGGAGCCTTTTTATGATGGCCGCCGTTGGGCCTATCCACGCTGTGAGGCCTACAGCTCAAGGAAAGGACGCCATTTAAGAAATGCCCCCAGTGTGCAGCAAAATTTCCGCACAGTGACCATCACAAGGTCTGTAACATGTGCTTATCACCGGAAAACGACGAGTCCAGCTGTCCAGCCTGTGCATCCTTTTGATCCAAGAAGAGCATTAGAGATCAGAGGGCCCTTCCACACATCATGCAGAGATCGGCTCCGGAACCAGTGGATATCTTCGACGAAGGTCTATATGTCCCAGAGGAAGATTCCTAAGATCTCGAAATCGTATCTGAGGCGGATGACTCCATACCTTCAGGTCAACGCGTGAGTACTAATGCCCCTACCCCAGCCCCACCACCGAAATCGAAGGCAAAGGTCAATACTCGCCTCCGGGGCCCAGCCGCGACCGAAAAACTACTTCAGATGCCCCGCCATCGAGCCCGGCTCCGAAGAAAATACAAAAGCCTTCCGGTACCTCGATACCGAGCAAACCGCACATGCCGATACCACCAGCTCCCTCGGGCACGAAACCAAAAGAAGTCCTGGTTCCGAAACACACTCCAAAACCGTCGACTCATCAAGACAAAACGGCTCTGAGCACAATAAAGCCTGCTTCCGACGCTTCCAAGCCAACAAAGCCAGCTTCGGATCCAAAGCTAAGATCTTCGGAGCCAAAAACTACAAAGCCTGCTTCAGACGCTTCCAAGCCGACAAAACCAGCTTCGGTGCCAAAGCCACTGTCTTCGGAGCCAAAACCTATGCCAAAGGACTCTGCCACAACTCCTAAGGCAAAAGAAAAGCAACAACCACGCTCGGAACCGAAAAAATTGGCGCCGAAAGTGGTTCCTCAACAAGAGGAGGTTTTTCATCCTGATCCTACACAGAAAAATATCTACAATGTTCCAAAGACAGGACATGTTTCTACTGTGCCACACAGAAAGAGGAAGTTAGATACAGCACCTACACCTCCAGTGCCTGTAAAGAAGGATTCTGCCACATCACCTATGCACCCTTCTTCTCCTATATCTCCCTCTATTCCACCTCCTCTTCCTTTAATTATTTCACCTCAAAATTCTCCTCCTCATTTTTCACCACCACATACACCTCCTCAGAACTATGATGAGTATAATATAGGGGGAGGGGACGATCCAAATGACCCTTTTACCTACCCAAGGGATACACCTGACTGGGAGTACCCAAACCCACAGGATGTACCAGATATCCCTGACCCACATATATTCCCATCCAAATCATCTCCTCCAGAAGATAATATTGGGTTTGGACACTTACTCAATAGAGCTGCCATATATCATGGTGTCACAATGCACTCAGATGAGGCAGAAGAAGATTTCTTACTAGATACTTTTGAACAATCCCAAAAGTCAGTTTAAATACTGCCTATGATTAAAGGTGTCATTAAACATGCACCAGAGGTGTTTAAAGATCCTGTAGCACGTGCTAGGATCATAAACCCCAGAATAGAAAAGAAATACAGATCTGCTCCCGGGGATCTTGCCTACATTAAGGGACAGCTACCCTTAGATTCCCTAGTCGTTTCCAACGCTAGAAAAACGAGCAAACTGCCAAACCTCAGGTGAAGCGCCACCTCCTGATAAAGAATCAAAAATGATAGACGCTTCAGGCAAGAGAATAGCTGCTCAAGCTAGCAATTCATGGCGCCTAGCTAACACAGAAGCCCTTCTCGCAAGATATGACAGGGCTCACTATGATAAGTTAGAAACACTTTTACAACATCTACCTGACTCATATAAAGTACAAGCAAATGACCTTATCCAAGAAGGTAAGCTAATTTCCAATGCATCAATCAAGTGCGCACTTGATGCAGCAGACACTGCATCTAGAGCAATAAACACTAGCCTCCTCCTTAGACGCCATTCATGGCTACGCATCTCAGGCTTTACGCAAGAGGTGCAAACTACCATCTTAAATCAGCCATTTAACGAACAGCAACTGTTTGGACCAGCTGTAGACACAACACTTTAAAAAATGAAGAAGGATACTGATACTGCCAAATCTATGGGAGCTTTGCAGTCCCCCCCCAAGCACAAGGCTCCTTTTGTCGCTCCTTTTATAGAGGAGGCACCAATCAAGCTGGAGCAGACAATTCAGCTTCCTTTAAAACCAATACATAAACCTCCTCCAATAGAGGATATTTTAGAGGAGGCTACAGAGGCAACAACAATAAGGGAAGAGGTCGAGGAAATAACAACAATCGAAACTCTCCCACCACAAATCAGTGACTTCTTTCTGCTCCCCCAACAGCATTCCACTCCTGTCGGGGGGAGCCTAACACAGTTCCTACCTGTCTGAAATTCCATCACATCAGACAGGTGGGTGAGACAAATTATCCAACATGGTTACTGCCTAGAACTAACAGCTACCCCTCCACACGCCACCCAGGCAGCGTCCCATGTCCACAAAACATCTAACGCTACTGAGACAAGAGGTTCTCTCATTGCTTCAAAAGAATGCAATAGAGATTGTTCCCTTGCAACATCAAGGGACAGGGGTTTACTCGCTGTACTTCCTAATACCCAAAAAGGACGGGACACTAAGACCAATCCTCGATCTCAGGCCCCTCAACCTCTATATACAATCAGATCATTTTCACATGGTCACTCTACAACAAGTGCTACCACTGTTGCAACAAGGCGACTTCCTTGCCACACTAGATCTCAAGGACGCCTACTTTCACATCCCCATACATCCTTCTCACAGAAAGTATCTAAGGTTTGTACTGGACGGACAACACTACCAGTTCAAATTCCTCCCATTTGGAGTGACAACTGCACCAAGAGTGTTTACAAAGTGCCTCGCAGTGGTAGCAGCACATCTCAGAAGACAATAGATTCATGTCTTCCCATATCTCGATGACTGGCTAATAAAACTAAGTCACTCAATCAGTGTGTTCATCACACCCATCAAACCATTCAAACACTACACAACTTGGGGTTCACAATCAACTACACCAAGTCGCATCTCCAACCCTCCCATATACACCAATATCTGGGAGCCACAATAAACACCTCTACAGCTCTAGCATATCCCAGTTTAGCCAGGATAGCCTGTATTCATGCCTTAGTTGCAAAATTTCAAGACCAACACTTGATGGCGTCTTGCATTTTTATTGTACCATATGCAAGACTTCAAATGCGTTCATTACAGGAATGTCTAGCACATCAGTGGAATCAGGCTCAAGGACATCTTTCAGATCTGGTGTTGGTGGGCAGCCGCACACATCTCTCTCTGCAGTGGTGGAACCTGTCCAAAGGGAGGCCATTTCTAGAACCTGTTCCACAGATAGTACTTACAACAGACGCATCACTCACAGGTTGGGGAGCACATCTCCTCCAACTTACAACTCAAGGCAAATGGACCACTCCACAGAAGGTGCTCCACATAAATCATCTAGAGCTACTAGCAATATTCCTAGCTCTAAAATCTTTCCATGTACAAAACAAAGCTGTCCTAATCCGGAAGGACAATGACAGCCATGACCTATATATAACAAGCATTTACAATGCAATGGTCTCGGCATTGTTAAAGTTAGAGCTATTGGCATTGCTCATGACATTATTTTTGTTTTTAAAACATATAAATAAATGGCATTGTCATTTACAATGCCAATAGCTTAATCTCTTGCAAATGCGAGATCTATTGCATTTGCACCCCCACACAGAGCCACACACACAAAGCCACCCACACACACATGCAGAGCCACCCACACAGAGCCACCCACACAGAGCCACCCACACAGAGCCATTCACACAGAGCCACCCACACACACACAGAACCACCCACACAGAGCCACACACACACAGAGCCACCCACATACAGAGCCACCCACACAGAGCCACACACATACACACACAGAGCCACACATACACACACACACACACACACACACACACACACACACAAAGCCACACACAGAGCCACACATACATACACAGAGCCACACATACACACAGCCACAGCCACACACACAGAGAGAGACACACACACACACATACAGAGCCACCCACACAGAGCCACCCACACACACAGACAGAGCGACCCACACACAGAGCCACCCACAGACAGAGCCACCTACAAAAAAAGCCACCCACACAGTGCCACACACACACACATAGAGCCTCCCAAAAACACTTAATTTCCCCTTTGCCTAAAATTGAACGTATCTGTCTGTAATGCAACCGGCACTCATGTAAAGCGCGCTCGGATACGATGTCATGCCGTTCGTGTGATGACCCCTCCCGGTGCCTACCAGAATGTCTCCCTAATTCCGCGACAATCAGTTTGAGTGCCTGAGAGCCGGTTTCTGTATGCCGTCCTTGAATTACACAGTCCGGTGTGCCTTCTCGTGACGGTAAATCAATCTGCGGTGGCAATCTCGACATATTCCTGATGAAATTACATTACCAATTGATTCTGCAGGGATTTCTTCCTAAACTATTCCTAGTGGATTTTATCACAATCTAGTATTGTGGGATTCATTTCACACCATAAATCTATGAGGAGTTTGTTGCAATTTATTGTTGTTTGGCCGTATATTCTGGACGTTTCTTGCCTTGAACTGCTGTGGATGTGGATTCTTTCATGCTGTGGGATCACAGGGGAGAGATAAATAAGCCCCGTCCTGAAACACAGAGCCACACACAGACACACACAGAACCAAAAAACAGGCACAAAAATTGCGTATCAGTCTATACTAAATGGATTGATAGAACAAATGTGATGCCCTGACTTGTGAAACAGTCTATTCGCATGTGCGCGAGAGAGAGAGAGAGAAGTTTAGGAAGCACGAGCAATGACGAGAGCAGCCACGCCACGTCACACAGACCCGCTAGCTGCTCTCTCATAGGCAGGGAGCCAGTCTCAACCCCCCCCCCCCCCCCCCCCCCCCCCCCCTTGACGAGCGCATGTGCAGCAACAGCCAAGGAAACGCCTTCAATGGACGTTTCAATGGCGTCATGAATCTGCCATAAGTGTAGCAAAGCCTGTTTTGTTTTTTTATTTCTTAAAACACTATGTTTGCTGCAAGCCTTGACACTGGCACTACAGGGCAGATTATAACTACACCCCACCCATCGCTGCCTCAGTCAGTATATATGTGTGTAGACACCAACATGCACAAATACATAGGCCTTATTCACATTGGTAGGCAGAGGATGAATGAATGTAGCGTAACTGTGGAAGGACTGTTAACTTTTGGAAACCGCTTGTTTTTTGAGTGAAATAGCCATATATCTAAACACTCCTGTGTACACGCGTGTAAATTAGTAAACACAAATCAAAACTTCCAAAGTGTGGCACTTCATAGGACACCGCATGAATGCCATGTAGCTGCATTGTTTAATTAAATCACATATGTGACCATTTCTGGGAGGTTTGGATTTCAACCAATAGGAAGCCTATTTGTGAAGATGAGGTTTAACAGGTACATTATGGTCAACTGTTGCCTACTCTGAATTCTGCAGAGACTCACTTGTGCCCGCCTTCTAATAATAACCATTTTGCCCGTGCTAACAAAGGCCTAACTTCAGACTGAGACGTCTGACCTTCCCGGCCTCTTTTTCACATTTTAGATCCGGAGACCAGGACGCCTTGAAGAGTTTGCTCAGCCAACACGTTTACATGCTTGCTGCAGTTTGAAGTCACCTTCTCTCGTCATCACAATGCCAGCCTTCGGACCCCGTCGAGGTATCGTGCGTGACACCTCACACCCCCCTCCACTTTGTAGACGGAAACCACACATATGCACAGACACACACTCAGAAACATACTCAAGCACACACAGAATCACATACACCGACACATACAGCCACGCACGCACACAAAGTCAAACAGACATAGACAAAAACAACGCACACGGAGGGATTCCGACACACACATACAGAAACAAAACGCATGCACATGGACGCAGATAGAAAAGCAAACACAGAAAGGGCACACAACACAGACTCTCACTAGCAGGCAGGCATGGGCCAACATCAAAATAAGCTGGTAGCTGACCACGTCATTACTTTCACCGTCCTTTTCCGTGGTGTCTTGAGGTGACTAGAGTAGAAATTATCTACTTGCGATATGGGCAGCCTTTCATATTACTGTCAGTATCAAAATCTACAACATCAGTTGGCTATCACTCATTCAATAAGGCCCGGAGCCGCACCCACCGTGAGGAGCATGAGTCAGCCCTGGCCCAAGGGGGGCTCAGCCCTCCGACCTGCCTTCCATCCTCTGCACGAAGACCAGCCAAGCGCCGAGTAGACTGAAAGCACCGACAACTCACCGGAGATCCTCACGGGGCACGGACGGGCGTACGACGTGACAAACACGGTGCCAGATCCGGAAGGCAAGAGAGGAGCGCTCCACACCACCATGTTTCTCCAAGGTCAAGCAGAAATGCCTCGGAGAAACGCCCCGTCATTTTCGGATTCGGGGGCGTGTTTTTCTTTCTCTCCTCTTCCCATTGGCTGGAATGTAAAATTCCAGCCAATGGGAAGAGAACAGAAAGAACCTAAGAAACACCCCCCCAAATCCCAAAAAGACGGGGCTTAAATGGAAAGACACCTGTCTTCTCCAATGGCTGGCCAGCATTTAGGAGAAGAGGGGCGGGTTCAAGCCCCACTCTAAAAAACATTAGATCTTGCCGGCGATACTGCGCAAGCGCAGCCTACGCAGGCCAAGACCTTAAAACAAGTAGGAACACACTCTCTGCAACTGTCCCAGATTGCACAAGAAATTTGGAGATGGGCCATCCCTCAGAAAATATATCTACTGGCCGAACATCTTCCAGGTGTTCACTATCAGATTGTAGATCTGTTAAGTCGACAGACACAACAGATTCACGAGTGGGAACTGCTTTTTAAGGTTCTTCTACCTTTTTTCCTAAAGTGGGGCCAACCAGACATAGATCTGTTCGCCACACACAAAAACGCAAAATGCCCAAACTTCGCCGCCAGGTTTCCACACCTGTTGTCCAAGGACAATGCAATATGGATGAACTGGTCAGACAGATTTGCGTACACTTTTCCGCCACTCTCATTAATTCCATTAGTGGCACACAAGCTCCAACAACAGACTCTCAAACTAATTCTAGTAGCTCCCACATGGGCACGCCAACTGTGGTTTACAACACTACTAGAACTCTCACTAGTTCCACATCAAAGACTGTACCTGTCCCCATCCCTGCTAATGCAGAGCCATGGAGAGATCAGACATCCAGATCCAAATCAGCTGAATCTGTCGATTTGGCTCCTGCAGTCTTAGAGTTTGGTTACCTTAACCTATCACCAGACTGTATGAACATCATTAAAGAAGCTAGGCGACCTCCTACTAGAGCCTGCTATGCTGCAAAGATTTGCCATTTACTGCTCCAACAATAACATTGATCCACTGGATGCTTCCATCCAAAATATAATTTGCTACCTATTGCATTGACAAAGATGTAATCTGGCATTATCATCTATACGTTTACATCTAGCAGCACTCGCTGCTTACTTGCAAAACAGACAACACCTGTCACTATTTCGAGTACCTGTAATTAAAGCCTTTATGGAAGGCTTAAAAAGGATCATTCCTCCTAGGTTACCACCCTCTCCAGTATGGAACCTACATATTGTTCTTACTAGGCTTGTGCCCCCCCCCCCCCCTCTTCGAGCCTTTACACAAATGTGAACTGCAGTTCCTCACATGGAAAACAGCTTTCCTAATTGCCATTACCTCTCTCAGAAGAGTAAGTGAAAATCAAGTGTTCACTATACAAGAACCATCCTTACAATTACATTGTAACAAGGTGGTCCTCAGAACAAATCCACAATTCCTTCCTAAAGTTATCACCCCTTTTCATCTTAATCAATCAGTAGAGTTACCAGTGTTTTTTCAAAACCCAGACTCTGTAGCAGAAAGAGCTCTACACACTGTAGATGTTAAAATAGCACTGCTTTATTACACTGACATGACAAAATCCTTTCGTAAGACAAAACAATTGTTTGTAGCTTTCTCTCTACCACATACAGGAAATCCCATTTCTAAATCTGGGACTGCAAGGTGGATCGTTAAATGTGTCCAGATATGCTATCAAAAACCAATTGTACATTAACAATTCCTCCTAGAGCACATTCCACAGGTAAACTAGGAGCCTTGATGGCTTTCTTAGAGAACAGTTCCTTAGAAGACATCTGTAAAGCAGCAACATGGTCTACAACACACACATTTACTAAACACTATTGTGATGATGTTCAAGCCAAACAGCAAGCTGCTGTAGGCCAAACTGTTCTTGAAACCCTCAAACTACTGAAACAGATACAGGTGACCACCGCTAAGGGAGGTACTGCTGTATAGTCAATGCTCAGTGTGAGATCTGCAGCTCATATGCCTCAAACGGAAAATGCTACTTACCAGTATGCATCTGTTCTTGGCATGTAGAGCTGCAGATTCTCACACGCCCACCCACCTCCCCGGGACCTGTATCTGTTCCAGTTCTATCTTACTTAGATATACACACATGGACATCTTTTCTGTTTCTACTAACTCCATCATTTCCCATCATGGCGAAAAAAAATCTAAGGATGGAGTCAATGCCCATTCGCACTATTGTCCAAGGGAGGAGTCACCTATCGCTTGATTACAAAGACTTCTTCTAAGCCGACAACAAGGTGCAAACATCCTAGCCCAACACCAGGTGACGATCTAATGCTCAGTGTGAGAATCTGCAGCTCTACATGCCAAGAACAGATGCATACTGGTAAGTAGCATTTTCCTTTCCCTTCCTCCAGCTTAGCACTGTGGTCGGAAAATACTGCGTGCCTCTTGGACCATTATTCCCATCTGGGATACGGTCGCGCAGGGGCTGTCTTAGGGCCCGGAGGAGGCCGGGGCCGTACTCTCCCAGGCAGTTGCGGATGGGAGGGATGCATTTAAATTCGCCCTTAATAGTTGACTGGATACCACCGACCACTAGGCAGAACAACTGCCACGTTGATAACCCTGACACACTACGCCTTGTTGAGGACATCCGGCTTTTCGAGGGATGTCCGTCAACATTGATGGACATGCCCTTTGATGGCTTTTTGGCGACAAAGCAGACTCAACGCTTGAGTGCTTCAAAGATTTTTGAGATACAGCCAAATCTGTAGCCTTTACTGAATCGTCTTGTCTACCCAAGTCTGCTTTCTGTCCCTTTCATAGCTATGGAAGGGGCGCCCAAACACGTCCGGCCGGGCCTAGCCACAGGCCCACGCAAGCTGTCCAGCCTCTGCATGGCCGCGAACGTGGGTCCCAGCGTCCTTGCAGGTCTGGGAGCCAGCGGGCGGGCCAGTCTACCATCCCCCCGCCACCTCCGCCACTGCCTTCAAGCCTTCCTAGTCTGACGTTCCAGGGCCATATTCAGTCAGTGGGAAGCCGGGTCCGCAATCACCTCCCCCACTGGCAATCCATCACGTCGGACAGGTGGGTTTTGCAAATCGCCCGAAGGGTTTACTCCCTTCCCTTCAAGACTACCCCTCTCTCCATGCCTCTGCCTTACGACTGCAAGTCAGAGGATCATTTAGCACTTCTCCACCAGGAAGTCTCTGCTCTTTTGGCCAAGGGAGCAATAGAGAGGGTGCTGATGCCAGAAGTAGGTTGTGGTTGATATTTCAGCTACTTTCTGCTGCCCAAGAAGGACAAAGGCCCGAGTCATATTCTAGACCTATAGGTCCTCATCTTCTTCCTCTGGAAGGAGAACTTCAAGTTGTTTACGTTGGCTCAAGTCCTGTCTAACTTTGACCCCGGAGACCGGATGGTGGCGTTGGACTCTCATAACGCTTATTTCCACATTCCTGTTCTGCCAGCCCACAGACGCTATCTATGGTTCATGGTGGGCCACGAGCACTTTCAGTTTACCCTGCTCCCCTTTGGCCTGACCACTACCCCTAGGTGTTCACAAAAGTGATAGTGGTGGTTGCAGGTCATCTACGTAGATCAGGGGTTCAGTCTTCCCCTATCTCGACGACTGGCTGTTGAAGGCGGGCTCGCCACAGGCTGTCGTCGCCCACCTCCAGACTACGGCGTACCTCCTGCATTCGTTGGGGTTCACTATAAACATGCTGAAGTCACACCGGATCCCCTCTCAGATGCTCCCTTTCATTGGAGCTGTTTTGGACATGGTGCACTTTCGGGCCTTTCTTCCCAAACAGGGAGTCCGGGATATTCGGGCTATGATACCGATGTTTCAGCCTCTATCCCTGATTTCAGGGATAAATGACTCTGAGGCTGCTGGCCCTCATGGCATCTTGCATCCTGCTGATGGATCATGCCAGATGGCATATGCGGGCTCTGCAGTGGGACACGAAGTTCCAGTGGGTGCAGCATCAAGGGAATCTTGGCGACTATGTCCAGATCTCAGATAGGACTGCGACACAGCTGCAGGGGTGGTTTACAAACCAAGATTGGTTCAGAGACAGAGCCCTCTCCCTTCCTCAACCAGATTTAACAGTGGTGATAGATGCTTCACTCCTGGGATTGAACCTTATTCTCGCATACCTTGTGTGCTCCTTCAGCTTCTTCATAATTGTCCTCTCAGGCTGCCTTCCTTGTTGTCATCACCTCTGCTCGCAATGTGAGTGAACTTCGAGCTCTGTCTTCCAAGCCCCCTTTCTTCTCTGTGCATCCGGACAAGGTGGTGCTTAGAACAAGGCCTACCTTTCTAATGTGGTTACACCTTTTAATATGGGTCAATCTATCACCTTGCCTAACTTTTGCCCACCTCCGCACCCTTCCATGGAGTAGGAGAGATTCCACCGTCTGTACACAAAACAGGTGCTGTCCTTCTACCTTGACTGCACAAAGGATTTTCGGATGGCTGATCAGCTCTTTATTAGGTCGATCCTAGAGTAGCGCATGCGCTGCTTGCTCGACTTTTCGTAAGGGGGTTTTGAAAGTGCTACCCACAAGCTTTTCCTGGCCTCTAGCATGTGTGCAGCCGCCATCCGCCTTTCTTATCTCTTCCTCCGCATCGCTGACCATTATTTTCACTTTCGCGGCCGCGCAGCCTTGTCACTTTCACGGCCGCGCGGCCATTGCTTGTTTCTTCTACTCAGGATGTTCCCATTAAGACGAAGAATTCTTTGTATGAGACATAACTTACAATCGTATTCCTAAGGCTAATCAAAATCTCTCTCTAGCGACTCACCCGTTAGACGAATTTTGTGAAATATACATTTTAAGGCCGGTCGAAGGTTCCTGGGTGTTCAGTGAATTATAAAGTACATTGTTCTTTGGCTGGTCCAGCAGGCAGATGGAGAATGGATTAACTTAATCCACACTGTGTTAAGAGACAGCACCTGCGCCATAGTCTCTCAAGAAGAATGTGACGCTGAAGTCATTCGGTGATGCAGGCAGACCTGTCCAGCTGAAGTAGCTCACACTGAGAGAACCACGTATGTGCGGGGCCCCATGCTGCTGATGATCAGGCTTGCACAAGCTGTGGCGTGCCAGGCGCGAATCAGCATTGCCAGGCAGAACAAACAGAATTTGATGGCCGTGGTGCAGAATACATAAAAGTGTACCCTGCACGGGCAGAGAAGCTAAGCGCGCCTTGCACAGGAAATCATCTCTGATGACCTGCATGTGCTCAGACCGTGCTACACTGATTTATTATGCCAGGCAATTAAGAGTTGGTTTTGGAGGGCTAGACCAGGATTTGATCAGACAGTTTTTACCACCCAGCCCTTCTAGTTTCAACTACAGTGGCCTTTGAGTGAAAGTGCAGAGAGCAGATTGTGAACATCAAGTGCATACAAAGCTCACTTTCTGTGGCAATGACTATTCCCAGTGTAGAGTGACCCCTGACTCAGTCAGACTAATGCTCACTTGGCTGTGCCACACTAAAACTGCGAGGCATTAATAACAAGCATTTGCAATGCAATAGGTCTTGCATTTACGTGAGTTTTAGCTATTGGCATTGTAAATGACAATGGCTTTTATTTATGTTTTCGTTTTTAAAATGTAAATAAAAGGCATTGTCATTTTCAATGCCAATAGCTTAAACTTGCATAAATGCGAGACTTATTGCATTGCAAATGCTTGTTGGACATATTGGTGCTAAGAAAGGTGAGGCAGTTAAAAAACGTACTCTCTTACAATGGGTTGTGCTTCGCATAAAGATCTGCTGCGCTTTAGCTATAAATTAACCTCCAGTGGGGCTGCATGCTCACTCTTCTAGGACTACAGTAGCTACCACTGCATTGGCACGTGGAGTCCACTTCCTGGTACCTGCCAGGCAGCAACGTGGGTATCTATTCACATGTTTACCAGACATTACTGCCTAGACAGCCAATTCCAGAGGGAGGGCTATTTTGCCCATTCAGTCCTCCAGGAATTTCTGGGTTGAACTTGGTTTGCAGCCTTTCCTCAGGGGATGGTTTTGCTGGGGTATCTATTCTAAGGTAAGGAGTCTATAACTGTCTCTTTCAGATGAGCAAGTTACTTACCTTCTGTAATGATGTATCTGTAAGAGACATATGTTAGTTATAGATTCCTTACCGCCCCACCCATCCTCCCTGCTCTACAAACTGATTGCTATCGATGGGGACTCCCATACAGGGCCCTAGTTGTTGTACACCAGTGGTCAGTGTCTTACATGGCTCTGTGCTTCTAGCGGGGAAAGTCGTGTCAGAACTGACGTTAGCGCGCAGGGACGGTCCCTAAGTAGGCATCGCAACGTCTTTCCACTGACCACGATGCTGACAACAGGTGCAGAGTCGACCAACACCACCTACCGCTGAGCAGGGGTACTGCTAAAGAATAATCTCTGGATCCAGTCTGACGCCTGGGGTAAATTCTAAGGTAAGGAATCTATAACTAACATATGCCTCTTACAGATACATCGTTCTGTAGTAGGGGATCTCTGTGTATAGTCATAATCTAGTGAATAGTCCCGCCCATGTGCGTGGACCCCGGAGCAATCAAAAATAATCTCTTAAGCTGTCTTCATTGCAGTCCTGCATAGACACTTAAGAGAAAATTAAAGACAATAATGCAGCCTGTACCTACAAGGCTACACTGTCCAGTACTTCAACTAGAAATGCCAAGGATATAACACCAATAACACATTTAACACAATCTGTCAAGTATCACCCATAGAGAAACGTTCCTCCCCTCACCAAATCCTTGGAATGATAGAGAGGAAGGTAAGGACAGACAAGCCTCCATAGGCTGCCATTATGTGTCTGGAAAAGGGATACCGTGCCTTTAAGGAACTCTCTGGAGACCCTCGGCATCCCAGCATGCTCAGCCCCTTCCTTTTACTTTCAGTTCTTTTTTCCGGCTCCTGCTAGCAGGACCCTGGAGCATTGAGCTCTCCCTTTGGGGTGTTTTGTTAACTTTTTGGCACTTTTAAAGTGTTAGAGTGTTTTCACACGACGTATTATTGCCTCTTCTTCACTTTTCTAGTGTTTTTGGCCACTCTTTGAATCAAATATGCCTGCCTTATTTGAGAAATGTCCAGAGTGTACCAGGAAGAAGGCAAGATCTGATCCACACAGGGTCTGTATCCTGTGTCTCCCTCCTTCTCATATTCCTGGGACGTGTGAGATCTGCCTGCAGTTTTCCAGCTGGACCCTGAAGGACAGAGAGAAGATCAGGCTCCAAGGACTGGAGCAAAGAAGACAGCAAGGTCAAGGTGGGTCTGGGCAGGAAGGGCCTTCTTCCTCTGCCCGTGCTGAGGCCTCTGGGGGGCTCCCCAGTGAGAAGAAGGCCAGAAAACGCCACCGGTCTCCGTCGACGTCGATAGCGTCGGCGTCAAGAGGAATGACCTCTGGGTCGAAGCGGCGGCGAATGTCGAGGGGATTGACGACGGGCCCTCCGACGAGGTAGACGTCGAGAACTGCTTCGTCGTCGAGTCATCACCAACGTCGAGAGGGTTAGAGAAGGCGCAGGCGGTCGACGTCGAGGCGTCGCCGTCGTTCAAAATTGACGTCGACTCGACGTTCGGCGTCGAGAAGGAGATCGTTGACGTCGAGAAAGAGATCGCCGTCGAGGAGGTGTTCATCGCCGTCGAGGAGGCGTTCATCGCCGTCGAGGAGGCGTTCATCGCCGTCGAGACGGCGTTCATCGCCTTCGAGACGGCGTTCATCGACGTCGAAAAGGCGCTCAGCGTCGAGGAGGAGAACATCGCCCTCCAGGAGGCGTTCCAAGGCCAAGACTTCGGTCACCACATGTCCACGGTCTCGACGGCGCCGTCGCTCGGCTACCAGGGGTAAGGCCTCCTGGTCCCCCCCTTCAGGTCAGGCGAAGAAAAGGAAGAGAGGGGAAGAGATTCCGGGCTCGGAGCACTCACAAGTTTATTCCCCCGCCAAGCCGAGGTCACCTACACCTCCTCCGTTACCGAAGGACCCTCCTCCACGTAACCCGACTCCGCATCCGACGCCGGTTCCGCCTCATCGTCCTCCACCACCTCCACCTCCACCGAGGTCTGCCTCGTTGCCACATCTCCCGATGCCGCCTACGGGGCCACCGCAACCTAGGCTCCTGTTTAGGCCTCCACAGCGCCCTCCGCTGCGGCTCGTGGAACATCCGAGGCCGCGGAGGTCGAGATCTCGCTCCGGACGGAGGGATAGATCCAGGAGTCGCCATCGCTCTTCTACAAGATCCAGATGGTGCCACAGGAGGGATAGGTCGAGATTCCGCCACACGGATTCCTCTAGTGCCAGGGACTATTCACCTACACTGACAGATTCCCCTCGGACGAGGGTGTCTCCAGTAGACGACATAGTGTCCTTCCAGGACGTGTTGTTACGAGGAGCGGCTAAGCTGGGCATCATGCTCACTGTGCCCGCTCCGCTGACGTCCGTCATCTTCGAAACACTGCACAAGAAGCAGCCGTCTGGCCCTTTGCTACCCTTGGCGCCTTCGCTGGTGGAACCGACCATGGAACTGTTCCTCACGCCTGCGTCTACGAGATCGGCACCCTCAAGGCTGCAGAAGAAATATATGGCTCCTGACTCGGACCCGGCATTTCTTCGGGTGGAGCCCACGCCTGACTCGGTGATTGTGACGGCAGCGAGAAAACAGCGCGCCACCACCCCGTCCTCAACAGTGCCTCCTGACAAGGAGAGCCGCTGGATGGATTCAGCAGGCAGGAAGATTTGCGGGCCGGCCTCCACGTCAATGAAGGCCGCGAGTGCCTCAGCTCTGTTGGGACGTTATGATTGGGCTCTGTGGGAGTCCCTCCAACAGTTTGCGGAACATCTTCCCGGGAGAAGAGGGAAGATTTCCAAGAGATCCTCGCTGAGGGTCTGCTGGTTTCCAACCAGGTGATAAGTTCGGCGGCGGATTCTTCCCTCTTGGCAGACCACGGGTACTGCCATGGGGTCAACCTGAGGCGCCACGCCTGGCTGCGTCTTACATCCTTGAAGCCCGAGGCGCAGCAGAGGGTTGCTAACCTGCCCTTTTCGGGCGAGACCCTCTTCGGGAAACATGCAGACGATGAGATGGCCCGCATGAAGGCAGAGGTGGAAACCCTGACGCCTGTCGGGTTGGAAAAACCTAAGGAACAGAAGAAGACCTTCCGCCCGTTCCAGAAGCGGTATGGGGGCGCAAGGCAGAGGGCATTGACGGCAGGCTGGACAGCAACAACAACAGCAGCAGTTCCAGCGGAAACCATTCCAAAAGCGCCAGAGGGGCGGTGGGGGTCAACAGTCTTTCGCAGCGACCAAAGGCCGGCTGGGTCTAGGCCCTGAGGTGCTTCTTCCCCCTCATCCGTTACCCGCTCCGGTGTGGGGAAGCATTCAACATTACCTGGCAGAGTGGAGAAACATTACTCAGGACAAGTGGGTGCTGAATATTGTTTGCAGTGGCTACAGCCTTGGTTTCACCAGCCCGCCTCCAGCAATTCCACCGGTCGGCTCGCAATTCCAGCTACGCGAGCTCCAGGCGAAGGCCGATACCCTGTTAAGAAAAAGGGCAATAGAAGGCGTCCCTCTGTCTCAAAGGTGAAAGGGTCTTTACTCACGCTTCTTCCTAGTACAGAAGAAGGACAAGAACGAGTTCATACCCATTCTGGATTTGCTACAAACAAACAAGTGGATTCGCAGTGAAAAGTTTTGCATGCTGTCTTTGCACCAGATTTATCCTCAGCTGCAGAGAGGAGACTGGCTGTGTGTGATAGATCTGCAAGATGCGTACTTCCATGTGCCCATTGCACGGAAACATCGGAAGTTCCTGCGCTTCCTCGTCGGCGCCAATCACTATCAGTAAACCGTACTACCGTGTGGACTGAAGTCTGCACCCAGGACTTTTTTTCGAAATGCATGGCTGTGGTAGCAGCGCACCTGAGAAAGAACAAGGTGTTTGTCTACCCTTACCTGGACGATTGGTTGATCAAAGCCTCCACCATCCAGGAAGCACAGTTGCACTTCAACAGGACGGCCGTCCTGTTGAACCGTCTGGGGTGGCACATAAATCTGTCCAAGTCTGTCCCGATTCCTGTACAGTGCCTGCAGTACTTGGGAGCCTCCATCAATACGCTGTCTGCAAGCGTGTCTCCTTCTGAGGACAGACGCTTATCCATCCTTCGGAAGGCTCAGGCTCTCATAGCTGCTCCATCTACAACAGTGAGAACGGTGTCTTCTCTACTGGGATCGATGGCCTCTTGTATCTTCCTAACTCCGCACGCGTGCCTACACATGAGGCTGCTACAGGAATGTTTGGAGGACTAGTGGGACCAGAGGAAAGGGTGTTGGGACGACCGAATTCAGTTGTCTCTTCACGCCCAACAATCCCTTAGATGGTGGTGCTCAGCAGAGAATCTCCTCAGAGGGGTTCCTTTCCACAAGGACATCCTGACTCAGACTATCGTGACGGATGCGTCTCTCCTGGGCTGGGGAGCGCATTCAGACCATCTACAGATCCAGGGAACGTGGTCTCCGACAGAGTCCACGTATCACATCAATTTCCTGGAACTCCGAGCTGTTCACTTGGCACTGTAGGCCTTTCATCCGTCCTTCCAGACCAACTCCTTGCTTGTGCAGACAGACAATACGACCACAGTGTATTACCTCAACAAGCAGGGGGGCTCGAGATCGCGCACACTGTCACAGGAAGCGCAGGCGATCTGGCACTGGCTGCTAGCCAGAGGACTGACGATAACGGCAACTCATCTGCCAGGTGTGCAGAATGTTCAGGCGGACGCCCTCAGCAGGTTGCTTCACGAAAACCACGAGTGGGTCATAAACCACGAGGTGCTCGACGACATCTTCGCCATGTGGGGCACTCCAGAAGTCGATCTATTCGCCACCACAGAAAACAGCAAATGCCGCGACTTTGCCTCGAGGTATTACCAGCCGGGGACTCTGGGGAACGCGTTATGGATCAGCTGGTCGAACAGCTTTCTGTACGCTTTTCCACCCATTCCCCTGATTCCAGCGGTGCTCATCAAGCTGGCCCGATCCCGGGCGCAGATGATCCTCATTGCGCCGGAATGGCCCAGACAGTGGTGGTTCACGGACCTGCTTCACCGGTCGATCCTACCTCATCGGCGGCCGCCGTGTCGGCCAGACCTCACGAAGTTCGGGGGGCAGATGGTGCACCCCAACCTCTCATCGTTAAGTTTGACGGGCTGGCACCTAGATATTGCAATATGGCCACTTGAATCTTGCTGAGGATTGAATGGACATATTGAAGGAGGCTGAGAGGCCATCTACTAGGACCTCTTATGCTTACAAATGGAAGAGATTCTGCATCTGGTGCATGTCTAAGAACTATGATCCGACGACCTGCAAGGAGGATGTTATCCTTCCATACCTTCTGCATCTAGCTCAGTCTGGCCTTAATTTTCATTCCATTAAGGTTCATCTAGCTGCATTGACTGCTTATAGAAAATTCCCTTCACAGACATCCTTCTTCCAGATTCCTGTAATTAAGGATTTTTTGGAGGGGTTGAAGAAGGTGTTCCCTCCTGTTCGGCTTCCTTCGCCTTCATGGGAACTGAATGTGGTGCTGTCCAGGCTGATGAAGGAACCCTTCGAGCCAATTCATAAGGCTTCACGGCAGCACTTGTCTTGGAAGGCGGCGTTCCTGGTGGCCATCACATCGGCCCGCAGGGTGAGTGAAATTCAGGCATTGTGTTGCCAGGAACCTTATACTGTATTTCATGCTGCTAAGGTTGTTATGCGTACTCACCCTAAGTTCCTTCCCAAGGTGATTTCTGATTTTCATGTTAATCAGACTATAACTTTACCAAAATTTTTCCAGAATCCTTCCACCCCAGCGGAACGGTCTCTTCATTCCCTGGATGTCAGAAGGGTGTTGAAATTCTATCTGGATAAGACCAAGGATATTCGTAGATCCGACCAGCTGTTTGTCAACTATGGGTCGGTTAGGACTGGTCTGCCTACTTCGAAACAGTCCATCTCTAGGAGGATTGTGTCATGTATCCAGCTCTGTTATCAGAAACCGAATAAGACCTTAGGGGGTAAGCCTAAGGCTCATTCTACCAGGGGCAAAGCAGCTACAACAGCTTTGCTTCGAAATGTTGCCATTGCACAGATCTGCAGGGCGGCCACTTGGAAGTCGGCCCACACCTTTGCTAAGCACTACTGTCTGGACTCGGATGCCAGAGCAGATGCTCAGGTTGGGCAGGCTTTGCTGCGGAATTTGTTCGCACAATAGTGGTGATGTATATATTTCTCCACCGCCGGGTTGTTTTTGGATGGGCTTGCCATTCTATTCACTAGATTATGACTGTACACAGAGATCCCCTACTACAGAAGGAGTCGTTTCTTACCTGTAGCTCCAGTTCTGTAGTAGGGGTATCTGTTATAGTCGTAAGCGCCCGCCCTCCTCCCCGGTGGAGAAAATGGTACTGTGATGTATGCTACAGGCTTTGCTTTATACACCTTCAAAAAGAACTGAAAGTAAAAGGAAGGGGCTGAGCATGCTGGGATACCGAGGGTCTCCAGAGAGTTCCTTAAAGGCACGGTATCCCTTTTCCAGACACATAATGGCAGCCTATGGAGGCTTGTCTGTCCTTACCTTCCTCTCTATCATTCCAAGGATTTGGTGAGGGGAGGAAAGTTTCTCTAAGGGTGAAACTTGAAAGATTGTGTAAAATGTGTTATTGGTGTTATATCCTTGGCATTTCTAGTTGAAGTACTGGACAGTGTAGCTTTGTAGCTACAGGCTGCATTATTGTCTTTAATTTTCTCTTAAGTGTCTATGCAGGACTGCAATGAAGACAGTTTAAGAGATTATTTTTGATTGGTCCGGGGTCCACGCACATGAGCGGGACTATTCACTAGATTATGACTATAACAGAGATACCCCTACTACAGAACTGGAGCTACAGGTAAGAAACTACTCCTTACCGAAGGTAAGTAACTTGTTCGTCATACATAGCTTCTGACTCCCCACTATTCTTTGCGTTTTTTGTTTACATTTATGTGCCAGAAGGAGAACTGACACAGTGACCTTTGCTTATCCATCATAGGCAACTTACTTAATGATGTTTTTTGCTTTTTATGCAGACTATTGAGAGCCTGCCTATAGACTTTGGAGGCAACCCTAAAGCACAGATTGCTGCAAAGACTGTGTTTGAGTTGGCTCATCGACATGGGGATATACTGCGAGAAGGCTGGAAAAACATAGTGGACTCCATGCTGCAATTGTTTCGAGCTCAGTTACTGCCAAAGACCATGGTGGAGGTAATGCAGTGTTATCATTAACATTAATAATGAGGGATCAGTAGGTGGTGTGCAATCCAGTAGAGAACTTTTTTTTAACTTTTCAGATGATGCATCATAATTGCCACAGGTTGATTATTTCCATTCAATTATTTTTTGTCATGATTTTCAGAGAATTTGAAAATTGTTTATAACTGGACCTGTAACGCAAACTATCCCTTTCTTACGTATTTAAGAAAAAGTCTGAGACAGGGTAAGGTAATTCAAGAGTTTATCGAACTGCGTACGTTTCCTGAAAGGGCTCCAAACAGATACTGTAACTAATGGAAGTAGGAAAATAGAGAAACATAAGTTTTGTCATCATGGAATCATGAGTGGATTGAAATGCCAAAATACTTTCATAAACCTATAAATAATCCCCCTTCAATGTATAGAATCCCAGTTCTTTACAGTACATATTTCTGTATTTCTTTCTGATGGAAACTTATAACTGTAAAGTCTTCACATTTAGAATATCTCCAGGCGACCGACTGGTCCTGGAAAAAATAACCAACAATGCTTGTATGCCGGAGTACATGGTGCCTTACGTCTGTGCAGTGAATTTGTACTGCCCTGTAAGTTATGGAGTTGAGCCGTATATAAATTCCTCCCTTTCACACAGACTTAACTTCCTTTCTGTCCTTGCCCTTTGAAGTGGATCAGGAGCTCTGCTCTCAGCTTTGGCTGATTTCTGATGACCCTAAATTTACAAACAAAGATGCCCCCATCAAAGACTCAGTAATCAAACCATGCAGTGACTGCAGAAAGCAGATGTTGGCACCTGAGCTCTGAGCATTGCTCTGTCATGTGACAAGTAAGCCCTCAGACTCCCCAAACCAATTTGGAACCAAGGTGTGAAGGTCTGTCACTGAGCACAATATGGTTTCCAGATCAAAGCATAGGTCTTGTTCCAACCCCACACCGTTGTCCTGGTCTTGAGGCCATTCCTACACACTTCTTCACAGCAAATATTGTCCAGAATGTCAAAGCACAAGAAAGCCAAACACATGGGGGCAGGACCTGACCCCGATGGTAATTGCTGCCCCACCTATTGATTACATCGTTGCACCGTGGGTTTTGTGACTACACCCATGTCTATTGGCCAGTCGCACCTCACACATGAGGACTGCCAAGAACCCTGGGCGGCAGCGGTGGGGACCTACTTAAGGCTTCCTACTTTCCTCTAGTGTAGAGGTGCTGCTGCTGCAGGGGCCAGACACTTTTGCCCCTGTAATCTGCCTCCGTGATGTCCCTGCCGGCTCCTGATCCTGTCCTGCAGCGGGCCAATGGGTCGAAATGATTGTCGTGGAATGAGCTGACGCTGTGCTCAAGCCGTATGAGGAACATTTTGGCCGCAGTATCCACATACTCATGTACCTATCTCCCGTGAACACATACATTATTTAAACAGAAACAAAATTAAACAGTATTTTTGTTTTCTTGAGTTCTTTATTACAAGTTGTTTAGCGCAGCCAGCCAACACGTGTTTCATCAGGGAAAGAGGTAGTCACCCGACTCTTCAGGGCTGAATGGAAATACCAAAGCTCAGGGTAGTCCCTCAACCGGTGATAATTCCAACCTGGTAGGGCACAAGTGGCGATGTTTATGACTTGGTAGAGGTGCAAGTATGTGGCTGTCAGGTGAGTCAGCAATTGGTGTAATCGTAAAGCCGGTGATCATTCCAACCCGGCTCCACTGTACTGGGTCCAATAGTGTAACCGAAGTGTTAGGGTCAAACCGTAATAAGTCTGTAGAGAAACAGAAACCGCCAGTAAATTTGCAGGTTGATAGATAGTGTCGTCTATAGAATCATAGGTAGTCCTGGCTGTTCTGCAGAACAAAGTTGTGCCTTCCTCTGAAAAGGTGAAAGCATCCCTTGATGCACTGCTATGCGATCCTACTGGGGATTGCCCAGCGTTCCTAAAAAGTTTCACACAAAAGTTTGTCTGTTTATATTCTTTATTTTTTCTTATAATTCTTTCTTTTACTCTTTGTTTAAACATTCTGAATGTACATATGTGTTCATTAGATCAGTCCAATGCATTTCGGTCGTTATGACCTTCATATGGTCCCAGATGCACCTCCCCAAATGGACTAGGGAGACACACACACGTCTAACCTAGACGTGCTTGGCATCTCCTACCTATGATTCTATAGACTACACTATCTATCAACCTGCAAATTTTATTGGCGGTATTATTTTTCCCTGTCCTCGTGACTGGTCCCCTGTTGGGGTCCTGTGCTCGTTTGAGCTGGAGAGGTCCTCTCGCAGACCCTCCTCCCCCTTGGGTATGGCTAAAGTATCCATTCTACGTTAAGGAATCTGCGGCTAGTAGTCTCTATCAGATGTACGATTTACTTACCTTCGATAACGATGTATCTGGTAGAGACGATTCTAACTGCAGAGTCCTTCACAACCCGCCGTTCCTCCCCGTTTCTGCAAGGACCCCTCTCGGTCTTCTGTACTCGCCTGCTTCAGGGCGGCAGTCCTCTGCGGGTGTCCCCTTTTTCTTATTCCCTCCCTAGGGGGATGCTCGCCTTGTTGTTGCTGTTCCATTCCTTCCTTTCTGGTGATTGCGTGCAAATGCCTGGGTATTTTTGCACCCATGTATTTGGTCTCCAATGTAGGGTTTTTTGTGCCTTGCTTCTCTGTGTTTGTTTGCACTTCTGACTCTTACAGTCCTTGGAATTGAGGTCTCCTGGCTGGGTCTCGCCCTTCAGTTCTTTTAAGTAATGTGTGCCCCCCGCCCCCCTTCTGGTGTGGTTGGGGAATGATTTGTTACTGCTCTTCCATTCTGACGTGGAACTCTTCTTTGTTCCGGGCGATGGTTGCAGACTTCTTTGTCTGCTGTGCCCTTTTTCACATGCCTTATGCCTCTAAGGAGGCTGTTATGTTGGTTACGGACTTACTTACAGTAGCTGCCCTCTATTCTTTCATTCCATGACTTGGTGCCTTAGTACCTGGCACTATTCTGGATGGTGTTGTTCCTCACCATTTGTTTCTTTCCCTTCTGTATAGCTGGGTTTTCACACACTGTGCCAGTATTCTCACAGTTTTGTTTGTGATGGCTCCGCGTTGTGGCGCGGAAAGTTCTCCAAAGAAAGCTGACGTAGGCGCACCTGGGTGGAACTTATGTATCCTCGCTGACGTCACGAACGCGGACGACGTCAGGGCGGAGTCACGTGGTGTCATCCCCCCGGCGCGCAGGTATGCTGTGGCAGAAAGGTTTTCCAGATCCAGTCTCACGCCTGGGGATAATTCTACGTTGAGGAACCTGCAGCTAGAATCATCTCTACCAGATACATCGTTACCGAAGGTAATTAGCTTGTACGTATAGTGTGATAAAGTGGCTCTATATATACTGGACCAAAGTAAGGTACAGTGTGTATAGAGACCACCAACCCCAGAGATATAACAGAGGTTAAAGTCAGGGCTGACCTTACTCTCAAAAGTGGTAGCTTGGTCGAGCAGTAAGGCAATACCAGAGGGCAGGTTAAAGCACTTGTTGTACACACTCAGTCAGCAAAAGGTTTCACCCACTCAAGGACTGAACTCCAGGCCAATTGTTTTTATATCAAAAGATATAGTGTTTTTATTTTTAGAACCAACCGGTGTCAAAAATATACTTTTCTCAATTATGAGTGATCTCAAGTAATTACTTTGCAGAAAGGAAATAACTTTGTAAACACAACAGGTACAGGGGTTGCAGTAAGCAACACAATTCTAAACACAATCTAACATTGAGCTCAATGGGGTTTTTCTACAAAAATGCAGTTGATTACTTTGTAAATTACTTTTGTAATTCCGGGACTGGATCCTAGATTCAGTCCTGGGGTCTAAGCTGAAAACAGTTTAGTAAAAATGTTTTGGTTATTGCAATGAATTTTAAGGAATATAAAAAAATTTTTCAAAGTTCACACTTAGAAACTTTTCAGTGAAAATCTAGCAATGTTATCCAATGGGAGAAAATTCAGGTTACAGGTAAAGTACGTTCTCGGTACTTTGTTAATCCAGGTCTGGGCTCCTAGGTCCTGCACTGGGATCTCTGCCTAAGACAGGTAAGTAATTACGTTTCAGTAGTTGGTATGATTTTTAAGGAATATTTCAAGTTTTCAAAAGTAGACACTTGAAAAGAAATTTCATAGAAAAGCAGACAATGGATTCCTATGGAGAAAATACAGGTTACTAATAAGCCCGGTTAGGATTACTTTTGCGGTTCAGTCCTGGACCACAAGGTACAGTTCTGGCTTCTCTCCTGATCACAGGTGAGTACTTCTGAATTCGGTATTCGTCTGATTTTATAGGAATATTTTAAAGCTTCAAAACTTCACACTTAGAAGATTTTTCGAGTCAAACCAGTCAATGTTATCCTATGGCAGGAAAGTGAGTTATCGGTTTCCAGGTAAGTACTCGACTGGTGAAGTTAAGGTTCTGGGCATTGACTCCGGGGTCACCCAGGGTCAGGTAGGTACAGTTGATACACCCTCAGCAGCACAGGGGCAGCTGGGTGAAGAGGTAGTTAGGCCCAATGTTATCCAATGGAGGGGAGGGGGCCTTCCGTTGGTGGCTGCAAGCAAGGAGGCCACGCGGCTGTGGGAGCTGGGCTCCAGGTCACTTACTCAGGGCAAGTGGGGAAGTAGAGTAGGGTAGTAGTTGCACTTCCAGCGGCACTCGGGCGGCTGGGTGCAGGGTGCTTTTGAGCCGTCGGGCGCCCAATGTTATTCAATGGAAAAGGTAAAAAGGGAACGAAGGCTGCAGACTCTGGGACGGTGATTCTTCAAGTGCGACCACCACTTTGAGAGGTAAGTTGGGATCTTGGAGAAGAGGTAGGTACCCCAAAGGAAGACACAGGGAGCCGGGTGCAGGGGTGTTTTTGAGTGTCGGGAATCTTACCCTCAGCTCGTCGCGGTTGGGGGGGTTGTCTTTGGTTCTGAGGCTGCAGGCGTCGTCTGGGTCGTCTAGGAGGGTCGTAGGGCACTGGACTTTGGGTCCCAGTCACCGGGGGGACGTCCTCGTGGTCTTGGTTCACTCGGGCACGGGCTGGGCTCGGCAGGTGCAGAGTGGGCTGGATTCGCGGTTTCTGGCTGGAACCAGGGGTGATGCTGTTGGAGCAGAGCCTCTACTCATGGGAGTCCCAGTCTCTAAGAGGGTCAAGGCAGGCAGGTCCTCCAGGGTTCTCGAGGTTGCTGCCCGCAGGAGACGCCGGGGTTAAGCAGGAGCAGGTTCAAGGATCAACAGGCCAATAGGGCTGGGGCCAAGTCAGTTGTCGTCCTCCTTTTCTAAGCAGCTGCACGGCAGGTCGTCCTTCTTGTTCTTCTTGTTTTTCTAAACGGGATTTGAGGAAGGAAGGTTCAGGGAGCCCCTAAATACTGGATTTTGGGGCATTACCGGTAAGGCAGGGACCAATAGGTCCCTGTCCTGGGGTGGGTACACCCCCTAGCCTGCTCCTCTTCTGTGGGAGGGGGGCAGGAACCTAGCTGTGATTAGGCAGGGCTCCCCATCTTGAAGATGGCCGGAGCCAGGGGTCGTGCTTCACCTCGTCTCTCCCACCTGAGGGGTGGGGTTGGCACAGGCTGGCACACCCCCCTTCCTGACGTAGGTTTTCCCGCCAGTCTTCCCGCCAGAGTCGGGGTCAGAACTGGTGGAGGCCAGTTGCTGGGCACAGCAAATGGTCTGGAGAAGCTCACAGAGGCGGCATGCCTTTGAAGCTTCCCCCTGCCCATCCTGGTGGAGGAGACCTAGCACCTCGCCCAGGATGTGCATTGTTGCAGGCCCAGGAGAGCGGGGGGCTCTCCACCCAGGGATCCAGCAACTTGTCTGCTGTGTGTCAGCCTAGGCAACCTCTCAGTCCAGACATGGATTGTAGGTTAGGTTTCAGGGGGCATCTCTAAGATGCCCTCTGGGGCATTTTACATTACACCTCACACTGGCATCAGTGCGGGTTTAATGTGCTGAGCAGTTTGATACCAAACTTCTCAGTGTTCATTGAAGCCATCATGGTGCTGTGGAGTTCGTAAGGACGACTTCCCAGCACCATATACTCTTAAATGGCAGCACTGCACTTACAGTGCCCAGGAATGGCCTTGGGTACTGTAGGGGCACAGGGCTCATGCACCTGTGCCCACACCACTGGCATAGGGCACCCAGCTAGAGGGGTGGCTGATGTATGCCCGGGCAGTGGGGTTGTGGGCATGGCACACAGGGATATGTGCCATGTCGACTCTGTTTAGTCCTGTACTTAGACACTTAGTCTGCAAAGGCAGTGTGTGGGTGTCAGGGTACAGGGCCCCTAAGGGTGACAAAATGAGCGCTGCAGCCCTTAGGGGTCTTCTCTGGTCACCATGCCCTGGGTACCTAGGGTACCATTTACGTGGGGCTGATAGGAGGCCAGTGATGCCAATTGGGTTTTGTTTCAACACAGCTTTAGGGAAGGAACACAGGCCCTGGGCACCTGGTTGGCAGGAGCCCAGGGCACACTCAATCAAAGCACATCAGCAGTTCAGAAAAAAGTGGGGGCATACCAATGCAAGAAAGATGGCACTTTCTCACATATAGTACTTGTTATTCTGACTACTCAAAGCATAAAAGGCATACAACAAGAAGTTCAGGGCCGGTAATGTAACAGATCATAACGTAAAAGTATTTGAATCATTATTGCTTTACATCCAATGCAATCCTGAATTAGTACTTGTTATCCTGACATTGAAAGGACCCAGACACTATACATCAACGTTTAGGGCATGTAATGTGTCAGGTAATAAATGAAACTCATAAATCACCAATCATATACATGTTATCTTTAAGACCGTAATTTAGGGCAGTTAAGAACAAACAAAAAATGGGGAGGGGTGGCCCTCCATTGAGGCGTCATCCCATGATGCAAAAGGTCCTGTGCCCCCAAAAATATACTAGCACATGTGCCCCCATACATTGGAGATCCCACAGCCCTTCGTGCCCACCCAAAATTGGGAGGGTTACCGTCCGCGAAGAAAAGGCAGGGCGGTGACAACAACAGTCTGGGTCCCAACTCGCCACATGTATGCCTGCGGAAAAGGGGGCGGTCCCCATGTCCCTAGAGGTCCCATTCTCCCTTTTGATTGAAGGTGGAGGCCGCCGGCAAGGGGGAAACCTTCTGTAGTCACTTGAGGGGTGAGCCCCACTCTCTGTGTCTCTCACGGCAGAGGGAACCTCACAAGGGGGGATTATGAATGCTGTGTGGCTTAACTGCGAAGAAACACGGGTCTGGAGAATGTCCCGCTCCACCAGGTCACGGCTGTCGTGGGTCCCCATTGGGACACAGCACACAAAGTGGTAAAATTAAGATGCCGGGAATACAGGCGGGCAGATATAGAAATGTGGACACAGGTGTCTGCATATACAGGCCTTCAGCCTACCAGGAAAAGCTCCGGAAACCATGAGCGCACCAAAGTGGGTGCCTGCTTTTGTCCCAGGGATCACTAGGGAGTAAGGGCTTTAAAATCAGGCCGGTTTGAGGCAGACAAATCGTTCACCACGCACTGTACTTCAAATTAAACTTCTGACTCTACAGACCCTCACCAAAAGAAGCACCTCACTCGTGTCAGTTGCCGGGAAAGTGAGCAATATCCAGGAGCAGACCACATTGCTCACCAGTCGGGGGCACACAAGCAGGGAAACAAACAGCAGGCCAGCACATCAGGCTGCGCAAGTAGTAGTTCTTCCTGCAACCCAGCAGGCAGTAGAACAAGGCAGGCAGTCCAACAAGGCAGGCAGTCCAAATGGCGGTTCCTGCTGGCAGCACAACAGTCCCCTGGCAAGGTGCAGCATGTAGCGTGCCGATCCCCCTGAGGACTATCACAGGCCCGATATCTCCAGGTGAGCTGAGTACTCCTACCCCCCGCCCTTCCGGACAGACCGCCCTGCCATCTCCCCCCTCTTCCCTGCTGTCGACGCTGCCTGACCCTGACATGGCGACCTGAGGACTCTCCTTGCCTCGTGCCGTGGATTGCTCCTGCTACTGGCTCGTGAACTCTGGGGGATCCCCGGTAGCCACGCAAGCAGCACATCGGTCTGGACCCCTCTCTTGCCAGCCTCTTCTCCAACACCCATTCGGAGCGCGCTGTTCCACAGGCGCCGGGGGATCTACTGAACTGCTCCTGGACAGTACATGCACGACCTGGGACTTGCGGACGCCTGGCGGACACTGGTCCACATCCTGCCCTCGTTTGCCCGGGCTGGTCATCGCCGAGTAGCACACTCCTCCTCGCCACTGACGCCGTGTGGGGTCTCACACATCGCCGCCAAGGGGAAGCAAAGAGGTACGCAGGTAGCCACCGTCCCAGAAACGGCTCCTGAAAATATGCCCCACACAAGGGCGTGGTCGCAGACTAACACGCCGCAGGCTGACCCCACTTTGTAGGCGAAACTGGACCAAGTATTGGCGGCCATTGAGTTGTCCCGGCTGTCAATGGAAGAACGTCTGGGCACCCTCTCAACCGACGTTAACCTGATCCGCGACGACCACCGGAAGCTTGCGGACAGAGTAAAGGAGGGGGAGAAAACATTAACTGACCTGCAACCCATTGTTAAGAAGCAGCAAACCACTCTGCAGGAGGTCTTACACCGCGTGGCAGCCCTAGAAGATCGCGCAGTTGACTTGGAAGGACGGTCGAGGCGTTGCAACATCCGCGTACTGGGTCTGCCGGAGGGGATTGAAGGCTCAGACCCCCTGAACTATATGGAGACGTGGATTAAATCATTCACCCCTGCCGCGGACCGCTCTGCTTTCTTCTCCATTGAGCGCGCCATAGGGTTCCGGCCCGGAGACCGCGGCCAGGATTTCCCCCGTGACCGATGCTTGCTAAATTCCTACACTTCCGCGATCGTGATGCGGTGCTTCGGGCGGCCCGAACAGCTGGACCCCTGCAGGTGGAGAACAAACAGATAATGGTGTTCCCAGATTATGCCCGCGCGGTCCAACAACAGCTGTCCGCCTTCCTTGAGGTTAAGAGACGGTTTCGCACGAACGATATCCAATGCTCCTTACTATTTCTGTCTCAGCTCAAGATCCTACACAAGGGCACCGCCATTTTCTTTACCACCGTCGAGGAGGCGCAGGATTGGGCGGACCAACACTGCCCGTTATTGTCCAGGGCAGAGACCCAGCGCGATCCCAGCCCCAAACCACAGAGGTCCAGAAGAGGAGGCCCGAAACAATCCCACCATGACGCCACCAGACGACGGGGGTCCTCCCCCCTGGAGTCTCTGGACCTGACACAGATGGTGCAGGAGCACCGAGAGGCCCTGCAGGCGGTGATTGATATGCAAACACCGCCCGCACATTTTCACTTCAGAGGGAGAAAACGACAGCGACAACACACTGTCGGGGGCGGCTCCGCCACTCCCCCCCCCCCCCCCCGGTAACCCCGCAGACAGCGGACAATCCTGGATGGACAATTGGGTGCCTCTTCGTAGCGAGTAATTCTCTTTGCCATTCCCATGAGCGCTTAGCTCACGATGCACTCCCCTAGCGCCGCTCCAGCGCTCATAACCTGAAGGCTCACGCGCGACATTCATTACTCCTCCAAAAGCCCGATCTGCGCACAGCCTCGCGCGCACACATACTGCCACCCCGCAGATTCTTGTTGTACCTATCCCCTAGCTGGAAATTCGTTTGGATATGCCACCATTGGTGATGTATCCCATGTATTGGGACTGTTTCCCACCCCCTGTTTCAGCAGTTTCCACCCTTGTTTGCTACCATCCCACCCCCTCTATAGCTTGGCGCAAGTCGGCATACACACGATACATACGGCAACACTCTGTCGGGTCACATGGGTGCTCTCCACCTGTTATGCGGGTGTTAAAATGATGGCGGCACCACATTCGGACGTTAATGTCCTCACACTCAATGTCAGGGGCCTTCACACGCCAAGAAAGCGCTACTCTGTATACTCGTACATAAAACGTCAGGCTGCCGGAATCGCATTCCTGCAGGAGACTCATCTCAATGGCACTGAAGTAGGCAGGTTACAGGCTAAATGGCGCGGCACGATCTGCGCCACGGCCTACTCAGCGTACGCGTGTGGCGCCTTGGTCTGGGTTAGGCCGGGAACCCCCTTCCGGGAACTTAGACGGATAGTGGACAAGGAGGGCAGGTACGCTTTGCTGGAGCGGCTCCTTGATGGCCAGGTAATCCTCTTGGGGAGCATTTACGCCCCTAGCCTAGACCAAGACAAATTTTGGGATCACCTCACGGGGGTCTTGGCCCAGTTCACCGCTGTTCCCTGGCTCCTGGGAGGGGATTACAATTGCACTCTCAACACCGCCCTGGATCACTCACACCCCCCACCCCGCGCTCCCCAGCCCTTGGACAAGCGGAGAAGTTCCGAGCTTGGTCCGCACACTGGGCACTCACTGATGCATGGCGACACCTGCACCCACATACACGCCTATACTCATTCCACTCCGTTCCCCATAATTTACGGGTGCGTCTGGACAGGTTCCTTTGCTCCACGCCGATCCTCCCAAAGATTGTCTCCACGGACTATTTGGGCAGGATTGTCTCGGACCATGATGCCCACATCCTGCGACTCAACTGGCGCCTCCCGCACCCACCCGTCCCCACCTGGCGACTACCCCGGGAGTGTCTGACCGACCAGGTCGTTAAACGCGCGCACACGCAGAGTGTACAGGACTTCTTCACACTCAATGCAGGCACGGCTTCATCGGTATTGGTGGAGTGGGATGCATTCAAGGTGGTGGCACGCGGGGAATGTATCAAACAAATCACCGGTGTTCGACGCACATTAGAGCAGGCACTTCTCAAGGCGGAACAGCATCTTGCCACGGTCACTAAGCGGGTCGACCTTTCCGAGGAACATGCTGCGCTTACGGCCGCGGCGAAAACGGCTTACCAGGCGGCTTGCGCCGACCTTCGGAAATATAATTTCAGGGCTTATGCCTCCGGGTGCATAGAGAAAGGGATAAAACAGGCGCGATGCTCGCCTGGTTGGCGCGGCAAGACACCGATACCAAGCCAATTACTGACATCATCAATCCTGATGGCATCCTAGTGCGCTCCCAGAACGAGATCCTCTTAGCGTTACAACACTATTACGCGGTGGTGTATGGTACCCCGACCCAGTCCTCCCCGTCCTCAGTGGATCATTTCCTTGATCCGCTGCCGTTACCCGCGATCATAGATGCCGACAAGCATGCGGTGGACTCAAAGATAGTGCCAGCTGATATCACCCAAGCGATACGTGCCCTGTCCCGTAACAAGGCCCCGGGCCTTGATGGACTCCTGCTGGAGTACTACATGGCATTCTCTCCTTTATTAGTCCCGCAATTAACACACATGTTCGCAACGGCCCTTGAGTAAGGAGTGTTACCCCAATCCCTGTGGGAATCTGTAATCGTGACTTTTCTGAAACCGCATCGGGACCCACACCTCATGGCGTCTTATCGCCCCATTACGCTTTAGTCCGCCGATTGCAAACTCCTAGGGAAAATCTTAGCCGATTGAAATATTCAAATAATACGCCCTCTAGTCCACCCGGATCAATGCGGGTTCGTCCCCGGCAGGAACACCTCTCAGAACATCTGCCGCGTCTTTCATGTGCAAGATCAAGTGAAAGACATATACCCGCGTTCCGCCTGCCTCATCCTTGACCTCAAGAAGGCTTTTGACACCCTCACCTGGCAATATCTATTCTCTGTCTTACATCGCCTCAACATTGGCCCCACTCTCATAGCGTACACGCGACTATTATACACAGATCTAACGACACGGGTCCGAATAGGGAGACAACACTCCGCGGGCTTCGAGGTTTGGAGGGGTACGAGGCAGGGCTGCCCCCTTTCGCCTCTCCTCTTCGCCCTAGCGGTCAAACCACTGGCCATTAGATTGCGCCAGGAGGGCATACACTGGGGCATCCCACTCGCGGGCGTCACTCATAGCGTCTCCATGTACGCTGAGGATCCTAATCTATGTGTGGGACATCTCGGCTGTCCTGACCTCCATATGGACGACTCTCACGGAATTCGCGGATGCCTCCAGCCTCCGGGTCAACTGGGACAAGTCTACGGTGTACCCATTCCACACGGACCTACCCCCTCGCGACATCTGGATGGGGTCACAGAGGGTGTCCTGAACTACAGAGGCTCCCCGATACCTCGGGGTCCGACTTTACCATTCTCCCACAGACATATTTGAGGGCAACCATTGCAGAGCGCTCGCTAACCTTCGTTCGGCGGTCGGGTTTTGGACCAAGCTCCCACTAGCCCTGATTCGCCGAGTGGCCTTAGCTAAAATGATAATGCTCCCCCGGCTCCTGTATCACTTTACGAATCTGCCGGTGATTCCACCCAAAACTTTCTTTCGCAACCTCATCTCCCTTCTTGGTACACTCATCTGGGGATCAGGCAGACACAGAATAGCGCTGAAGACCCTCCAACTGCCAACCACCCAGCGGGGCCTCGGGCCCCGTCCTTCGAGTCTTACTTCCTAGCGGCACAACTCCAATGGCTTTCTTTCTGGACGGGGGGCCGGCACCCACATGAAACATGTACCCCAACAGATAGGGTTCCCACACCGGAGCTTACCCGCCTCCTTCTCCCGGGACCAAACCGCGATGCATATCCCCTACAGCAGTGTTTCCCAAACTGTGGTCCGCGGACCCCCCAGGGGTCCGTGACACATTCCCAGGGGGTCCGTAGATAACAGTTCTAAAAGCACAGAAACATTTCTTGTATAATTAGCAGCTTTCCAGCAACAATAAAAGTGTCAAGAGAATGCCAGTGATTAATGTACCTGCTGGAGAGCAAGGAGAGTTTTGTTCAGTGGCAGCTTTGATTTAACTAATGTAGCACAGAGGGTTAATGTGCCTACTGCAAACAACGTGTGACATGCATCTTAAAAAGCAGTATTTTATGTGCCTAGGTTCGTGGTTACTGCTTTTGTCACAGAGTTTCTTTTGTTACTGTGCACTTCATAAGTGACACTCGTAATCTAGCAGAGTGACCTATAAACTGTCATCAAAGAGCTGCTTGCAAACTGCATGGTACCAGTTAGTAATTTATATTTTGTCCCAGTTATTCATTATCCTGATGCTGCTAAAAAGATATATTTGGGTCGAAATACATTTTAATGTTAAAGTCAATGCTAGCCACTGTGTTATGTTCTGAATCCTGAGTTTGTGCCTTCCAGACCAAGCACTCTTTAAACATTTTATATACACACTGATTTACATGTATGATTCAATGTCTCTATATGTGTGTGATGTAAAGTGCTCTGACATCCTACAATGGTATGAGAGATGCTATAAAAGAAATGAAATACATGTAACAGAGGGGCTATTACGTCAATATAAAATACTAAGGGCCAGATGTACGATCTGTTTTTATATGCATGAACGGGTTTGCAAACCCGTTTGCGCATGCAAAAACCTATTGGGCCATGTACATAGCCTATTTAGCGAGTCGCAATTTGTTTGCAACTCTCTAAATAGGTTTTGCAACTTGCTATTTGGAAGGGGCATACCCTTCCAAATAGCGAGTCTCAAAACCATGTACAAATGTTTTGCGGTCGCAAAACAGTCACAATTACCACCTAATTCAAGTAGATGGTAATGCATTCGCAAATCGGAAGGGGTCCCCAGGGGACCCCTTCCCCTTTGCAAATGCATGCAAAATTATTTTTTAAGGGCAAGCAGTGGTCCCAGGGACCTCTGCCTGCCCTTAGAAAATGAAACGAAAACGTTTCATTTTCTTTTTTTTTGTTTTAACGCATGGTAAACAGGCTGCATTTTTTTTTTTTAAAACTGCTTTATTTAAAAGCAGTCCGAGACATGGTGGCCTGCAGAGCCCAGCAGGCCACCATCGCTGGGAGGGCTGGCATTCCTAATGGGCTCGCAAATTGCGAGAGGCTCATTAATATTAATGAACCTCGCAATTTGCGACCCCATTGGGAATCCCAAACGGTGTTAAACACACTGATGTACATTTGATTTAGCGACTCGCAATTTGCCACTCGCAATGTGTCGCCAATTGCGAGGCGCTAAATGAAATGGTCGTCCATCTGGCCCCAAAATCCTTTGAGTATTTGTTTTGTGTGCACACGTGTGTATTTGTTTCGAATTTCTGTTTTAATGTTTGAAATTTAACTGCTACAAATTGCTTGGGGGTCCCCGGCTTCCAGTGGTGACTCAAAGGGGGTCCTCAGGAGTCAGAAGTTTGGGAACCACTGCCCTACAGGTTACGATGGAGCGTCGGTGCATGCTCCGGGTTCACTGGATGTCACCCGGAGCACCCCTGTACTCCCCTTTACTCCCGTTGGCTGGCTGGCCTTGACTCGAGTCGTACTTCCCGACCAACATGCTCACGGCATGGACGGCGTGCGGGATCACGGACATGGAGTCCCTATTTGAAGAAGGACAGCTTAAACCATGCCACCGCCTTGTGGCTGAGTACGATCTCCCCCCGGGTCAATTCCTGCGGTATCGCCAACTCCTCGAGGGCTTCCATCCCCATCACAACCTCCACACCGGAGAACCAGACACACATCCAGTCATACATGCTATCCTGCGCATGGGGGTGGGTCGACACTTAATCACCTGGTTATACAAGGCGCTAAGCGAACTGGCAAATACACCCCTGGTGACTTTACGTGCCACATGGGAGGAGGACATCGGACGTCCACTGCATGAGTCGGAATGGGTCAAGGCCCTCGAGGCCCCCAAAAAGATATCTAGGAACGCCCGATTCAAAAACATACAGTACAACATACTCCATAGGGCGTATCTGACGCCAGCACGTTTACAAAAATTCTATCCCGACACTCAATTCCTTTGTCCCAGGTGCCACTCCCCGGACGCTGACTTTTGCCACATGTTTTGGAGCTGCCCCGACCTCCACTCCTTATGGCGGACTGTACATGATACTCTGAGAGACCTTACGGGACTTACGACCCTGGCCACTTGGGAAGCTAACGCGTTAGGCATATTCAGAATACAGAAGCATCTTACAGCGCATGAGCGTTTTATCTCACTAGCATTTCTACTGTCAAAAAGATGTATAGCCATGCACTGGCGATCTCCCACGGGCCCCCCTACAGAGGCTTGGGTGGGAGCGGTATGTAAATGGGCAGCGGCAGAGGAGGATGCTCTACGCGAAGAGGAGATTAAGGGAACCCGAAAACACCCCATTTCCATGGAATGGGCCATGCTACTCCACCGCTTTAGACAGTTGACACGCGACGAAGTCCCGGATACACACTCGCCCGCTCCCGCTGCCCCTCCTCCACCCACGCAGGCACGTCCGCGATCCCAGAACCCCCGCTGATGACACACCTGTGCTGCCTACAGTTGCATTCTACACCCCATACTTCTGTCGACTGGTCCCTGCACACGACCTGACACAGAAACTCCCCCCCCTCTAGCGACCCTGGCATATTATCGCACGACTCATTTACCCATTAGTCACCCGCCCCTTATCCTTCCTGATCTGCCCGCACTCTGCGCCCACATGCATCTTTCCCGAGTTTACACCCCCCCAATTCTCCAACGATGCTGGTACATGGACTCTACAGATTCGACCCACTTGCCACCGATATATTGGAACTTTGTAAGAATGTTCTACTTTTTATTGCCTATATATCTAACAATAAGGTATGTATTGTTCAAATAATAAAAAATGCCAATAAAAATAAGTTAAAAAAAAAATAGGTTCCATGCAATGTCTCACGATGTGGAGTCAGAGCCCTTGTAGTTATACTCAAAATGTCTTTGATGTGGAGGTAACTTCAAAAGAACTTTAGACGTGCACAACACCCCCATTCAGACCCCCAGCTCTGGCTCCCAACATCAGAGGGGGGTAAACGAGATCTTTGTGTGAGGGCATGGCTCAGCCTTTACAAATGTAAGTGTTCCCCACGTCCTTTTCTCCTAGCCCAGGAAGACCAATCGGTATGCAGATAATTGCAGATGCAACCCTGTTACACCCAACCCTTCCTGTGAGATGGCTGTCTGGGAAGTATGCACAAAATGTGGCTCTCACTGTACCGGAGACTTGGATTAGAGTCAGGCTGCAAAGCAGAAGAGTCATAAGCACAGTGCATTGCCCACTTTCTAAAAGTGGCATTTCTACCATTATAATAAAAAATCCAGTATCTGAAAGAAAGAGTTAGTTATAGATTCCTTACCTTAGAATTACCCCCAGGCGTCAGACTGGATCCTGAAATTGTTTTGTCAGCAGTACACCTGCACATCGGAGGGTGGTGTTGATCGACTCCGTGTTCGGCGTCGTGGTCGCCGGGATGACGTTGCGGTAGCTACATAGACACCGCCCTCACGCACTGACGTCAGTTCTTTCTTTTTCCGCGACAGCAAGCGCATATCTGGAGAGAGCGGTACCTCTAGTCATTTTTTGACTGAACTTTTTCTCGACTTTGTTGTGTTCTGACTCCTGGTGCACGATGGATGCCCGGCTTTAAGGCTTGCGGTACTCATAACCGACTGATGTCGGTGACGGATCCTCACCGCGTGTGTCTGGAGCGTGACCCCAAGTCGTGCTCCGACTGCCGGACCATGGCCCGAAGTCTTTGCGGAGGTGATCCGGAATGCTACTCGAGGCCCGGCAGTCTGCTCCGCATTGCTGGAGGTCCCGGTCACGGAGGAGGTCAAGGGACCAGTCAGGGAGCCAACACCATTCTAAGCCGATGGCTTCGCACTCAGGGTCAGATAAGTCGAAGCTCAAAAAGAAGTCTAAGAGGGGCCGTGGCCAAGATGGCGGCGTGATCAGACGCGTCTTCCTGGTGCTCCTGCCGACAGTGACTATCAGCACGGGCCCACGGCTGATGTAGCGACTGTCGGTGCCCAGCGGTGGTGGCTCTGACCCCGGGGAGCATCGGGGGTGTCCAGCTGTCTCTTCGGACATCAAGGCGGCGCACTGCGGCTGGGAGACGGCTGCCGGGCGGGAAAGGCGGCCGCTGAAAGTGGTGAGCAGTGAGATGGCTGCACCGAGGGGTCTGCGGGGTACTACCCAGGCGGATGTGGAGTCCCTGCGAGGGCACCGGAGGTGGTGTGTGGCCGCCCGCGAACGGACAGCGGAGTGACGGCTGGTGCTCTGCACCGCGAGTCTGGAGACGGGGACAGTGCTCCGGCGGCCCGCCATTTTGACGAGCACCGACGGCGGCAGCCTACGGGGGTCCGAACCGGCGTGGAGTGGGAGCGTCTTGGCCGCGGAGGAGACGGGCCCAAGGAAAGAACGAAAGAGGGCGGGGCGGCCGGGGCCCGCTGCGGACGAGGTGAGCTCCTGACCGATCGGCATGGGAGACGAGAAGGGCCGTCTGGACTAGGCGCCTTGGCAGCAGTGACTCTCTGGAGGAGAGATAGCCCCCGCACCGTGACCACGAGGGAGCGTCCCCAGCAGCGGACGGAGTGGACCGGGTCCGCGCCTTCAACCAGACACTGGTCGACATGGTACTGGGACCTGCGGCGTTGTTTTGGCCAACCGGTGGGGCGCCTGGGGAGCTCCGAGACTGAGGGCCGGCCCCGTGATTGTGATGAGGACCCCGACGTGAGTGAGGTAGCGGCGACAGTGCGTGTCACTGGTGCCTGGCTCTGACCCGTGACGTTGGGGTTTGGCGCGCCAGTAGTGCCCTGAAGCAAGCCACGGGAGCGTGGACGGTCCGGAGGGGGGCGGTCACCTGCCAGGGCATTGGAGGAGCGGGCAGTGCCAGACGGTCAGCAGGGAGTGGCAATCGCGACTACCAGAGACAGTGAGGCCCTTCTCCTGGTGCAGGGCGAAGACGGCTGCGGGTGTTGGAGGGTCGCGGTAGCGGTTCCCGGGGAGGCCAGGGACCCGGGAGAAGACTAGTCCACAGTGCACATGCAGGGGAGACCCTATCAGGTCCACGATGTCTGCGGCCAGAAACCGGAAGGAGAGGACGGTCAATGACCTTTTCGCGTCGGCCCAGGTGAGACTCCCAGCCAAGGATTTGGCGGCCGGATCCCCAAAGTCCATGGAGGAGATATCGGAAGGCAAAGACTTAATAACGAAGGCCTTCCTGGAGTCCCTCTTCTCCGCCTTGCGAGAGGACATCCAATCCCTCAAGAAAGAGTTCACGGACGAGATTAAGGAGGTCCGTAGAGACATGGACGGTATTGGGGAAGGGGTTGCAGACCTCGAAACTAAAAGCGACTCCAGGGACTTGGAGACAGAGGGACTGCGCCAAGAGGTGGGCCGCCTAGATGACCAGCATGTGGACCTGCAAGCCATATGGAAGACCTTGAGAACCGTTCCCGGCGCCATAACGTCCGCATTCGGGTAGTGACCATGGCAGAGGACACCAAAGACCTCAGGGATTCACTAATGGTCTCTTCAATCACATTTTGGGATGCTCGCCGGAGGAAGAGATACGTATTGACCGTGTACATAGAGTGGGCCCGCCGCGCTTGTCCAAGGCCCCTTCGCCTGATATCCTGGCATGTGTACAGGACTTCCGCACTAAGGAGGAGATCCTGCAAAAGGCTAGGCATCTGCACCCTCTTTCCTACGAGGGACAAGCTCCAGTCTTGTATAAAGACCTGTCCGCCATTACATTGCAGAAGCGACAACTCTTCAGGCCGGTCACGGCCTTTCTGCAGCAGCACAAAATTCCCTACAGCTGGGGTCATCCCTTCCGACTGATGTTCAAGAAGGACAACAAGCTGTTTCACTTGAGATCCCTGACAGAAGCTTGCCAATTGTTGGGAATCGACCCACCTGAGGAGACGGACGAACGGGGAAGCGAATCCCACACCGGACCGAGACGATGGAAGGCCCCGATGGCAGCAGCAACGCAGAAGACGCCGGTTCAACAAGCCTCCGGCGGCGGCGATCGAGGAGGGGCAGCGTGCTGCCGTGGCAGCGGTGTCCTCCAGCCCGTAGGTGGTACAGCCCAGCTGAGAGCCGAATCGTGCCCTACATTGATTGGGCGGGTTTGGTAGTTAAGGACCTGCTGTCGGCAGGGGACCGGGACTCGTGAGTGTGGTGCAGTCGATCTTCCTTGAGGTGACACTTTACCATTCTTCCTAGGATGATGGACATTGACTATGGGTTTTTGGGAGGGGGGATAGTTGTAATTGTTTTTCTTCATGGTTGGGCGGGTAGTTTTGGTGGGATGGGGGGGGGGGTACCGGATCCGAGTACGGCTGGGGGGGGTGAGATTAATGGGGTCAGGGTGGTTGGTGAGAGGCTCTGGGGAAGAAGTCATGGGTGGTCGGAACAGGATGCGCCTGGCGAGTAGGCCAGCGGTCTATGCGTTAGAGCGAGTGGGGGGACGCTTCCTTATGCCTGCGACTGAGTTGTGCATCCTCACGCTAAATGTACGCGGGCTCAACAACCCCGTGAAGCGCCGGGCTGTACTGTCCCTGCTGGAGAATTCCGAAGCGGATATCTGCTTTCTCCAGGACACGCACTTGCTAGCCAAAGATTGTTACAGGCTCAAATCCCGTCACTTCCCAACACAATTCTTTTCTTCCGCACACACAAAGACAGCGGGGGTGGCAATCCTGGTGTCCCAGCGGTTTAAGGGGAGGGTGCTACACCAGGGAACCGAGCTTAAAGGGCGTTTACTGTCCTGCAGATTCTCACTAGGAACAGACACCTTCACGGTTATTTCGGTATATGCACCAAATGAGGGGCAGGAGAGGTTTTTCCACCAGGCGCTCAGTGAGGCAGCCTCTGCGCCTGACGGACACATTTTAGTGGGGGGGGCCTTAATTTAGTATTTGACAACCTTCTTGATAGATCAGCGCAGCGGTCCACACAGGCGGGCACCCTCTCAGGGGGGGGCGGAGCAGATTGGAGGAACTAGGAATGTCTGACCTATGGCGAAGCTTTCACCCGGGAGTCCGGGATTACACATACTATTCTAACGCCCACAAGACCTATGCACGCCGTGACTATTTCCTAGCATCTACCTCGCTTCGGGCACTAGCGTCTAACGTAGAGATAGGGGCGGCGGCGCTCTCTAACCACGCACCACTTTCTGTAGTGTTCTCCTTTCCACCCCTCAAGCGCGGCGTGCGTTGTTGGAGATTGCACGATACATTATTACATAGGACGGATGTAGTGGCCAAAATTAAAGGAGCTATAACTGACTACTTAACGCACAACCGGCCGTCGGATACCTCCCTTGCGACTCACTGGGCGGCTCTCAAATCGGTCCTGCGGGGCGAGTTCATAGTGATCTCGGCAGCAGAGAACGCGGAGCGGGTGCGTAAGAGGGAGGGGCTTTCATCCCGCAAGAAGGAATTGGAACAGATACATTAACGGACGGGGGCACCGCGGGTCTGGAGACAGCTGCGCCTAGCGCGTCAACAGCTGGCAGTGTTGGACCAGGACCGAGCAGAATATGCGGCGCTGCGAGTGCAGCACGCGTATTACACATGGGGTGACAGGTGCGGGCGCCTGTTGGGGCGCACCCTCCGTGAGCTACTTATATATAAGGAACAATATCCCAACCGATAGTTATTTGTAGACAGTTATTAAGGATATCTGTACAGTATTATCCAAACAGAAAAAAGGAGACTCAATTTGATTATCTATGTGCCCAAGGCATCATTTTATAAACATTCCAAAAGTTAGAGGAAAAACATAATTAACAGTTAATATCAACACTGCAATTATTAAATAATACGTGACAGCCCAAGGTTGTACAAGGTGCACGAGTGCACAGTGAGTGACACTACGGCGACGCAATTGACAGTGAGAGCAGCGTGGACGGCGCAAGGTGTATAGTGAACAATTATGTACAGTGAATGAAAACAGCAGAGGGGTTTTAAATTAGTTTCAGCAGATTGTTATTCATTTTCAATTTTTGCGGTAACCACTGTGCGAAAAGCGCCTAGAGTCTCGCTGGAGAGTCGACGGCGTTTCGATCCGTAAGATTTAGGATCATCATCAGGACAGAAGCGGGGCTGGAGGCAGTGCTGTAAAAGGGAATTGGAGTGAGTGGTGGGAAGCAACAGAGATCCGGGGGTGGAGGGGAGAAAAGGGAAATAAATTAAAGCTCACCGTTTGGCCACAGGTAGGTGGTGGAGTGTGGCGGGAAAATCCGTTAAATGAGGATTTAGACGGGTGCCAGGATGGACGTCCCGTGGAGCAGTAGATTATGGGCTCAGTTGAGGGGTACTTCTGATTCAGTACAGCTAGGGGGTAAAGAGTAAGAGCAATTCAGAGTAGCGGGTTTTTAAAGTTAAAGAGGGCAAGTCGAAAACTTACCACAAATAGGGTTAGATGGTCAACTAGTGTTACGTAGTCCATGCTCAGGTGAGCGCGTTTTCAGCGTGATCAGCGGGGGTGGGGGAGTGAAGGTAAATCTGTGGAAGAGAAGGCAGGGGTCAGTGATCACAAGGATCGTAAGTGAGGGGCGCTAGGTCAACGTGCCTCTAAAGACGGAGGAGAGAAACAATGGCAGAGACTTACCAACGGTTAACAAATGATCCGGGACCAACGTGGTCCAATAATACGTCTATGCTGAGCCCAGCGTGATCGGTGGCAGGAGCGAAATAAATCTGAAGGAAAGGAGAGGCGGTCAGTGAAGAAGCCGGGTTTGAATAAAAATAGAATCTGTCCTTGGTGAGAAATAATGGGCAAAACTTACCGGAAGTGAACAAGTTGCTCAGGGCTAGCCTGGTCCGGTAGTCAATCTACGCTGATCCCAGCGTGATCGGTGACAAGAGGGGAATGAATCTGTGAAAAGGGGGAAGGGGGGGGGGGGGACAAGGGGGAGGGAAATCAGTATTCCGGCAGAATTTAGGGATAGAAAACCGGGGATTGTGCGGATAACCGCGGCCGAGAACAATGTACCTGCCCTCTAAGTCGCGTTGCCATGGCAATCATGCGGGAGAAATGAGAACTAAATAGTCATAGGTCAGGAGAGTTGGCTTGAATGACATGGTTGGCTGGAACTTAGAACAGCTATCCCGATAGGTGGAAAGGGGTTGGAGGGTCGAAGCGAGGGGCGGGGAGGGGTGAAGAGTGGGCGAGTCGTAATTGGGGAATGCAATAGAGTAAAGGAGAGTTGAATAAAGAGACCGGCAAAGGGGTGCCGAGACATGAATTAGAAATAACGATGCATGGCGCATCGAGAGTCAAGATGCAAGTAGCAACAATTAAATTATGAAACAACCAGGAGTGGGTCGAGACCGGATAATTTGTTAACCCTGGGTAAGTCTCTGCCATTGTTTCTCTCCTCCGTCTTTAGAGGCACGTTCACCTAGCGCCCCTCACTTACGATCCTTGGGATCACTGACCCCTGCCTTCTCTTCCACAGATTTACCTTCCCTATACCACAAGCCGCTGATCACGCTGAAAACGCGCTCATCTGATCATGGACTACGTAACACTAGTTGACCATCTAACCCTATTTGTGGTAAGTTTTCGACTTGCCCTCTTTAACTTTAAAAACCCGCTACTCTGAATTGCTCTTACTCTTTACCCCCTAGCTATACTGAATCAGAAGTACCCCTCAACTGAGCCCGTAATCTACCGCTCCACGGGACGTCATCCTGGCACCCGTCTAAATCCTCATTTAACGGATTTTCCCGCCACACTCCACCACCTACCTGTGGCCAAACGGTGAGCTTTAATTTATTTCCCTTTTCTCCCCTCCACCCCCGGATCTCTGTTGCTTCCCACCACTCCCTCCAATTTCCTTTCCCTTTTACAGCACTGCCTCCAGCCCCGCTTCTGTCCTGATGATGATCACTTGCGTCGCCGTAGTGTCACTCACTGTGCACTCGTGCACCTTGTACAACCTTGGACTGTCACGTATTATTTAATAATTGCAGTGTTGATATTAACTGTTAATTATGTTTTTCCTCTAACTTTTGGAATGTTTATAAAATGATGCCTTGGGCACATAGATAATCAAATTGAGTCTCCTTTTTTTCTGTTTGAATAATACTGTACAGATATCCTTAATAACTGTCTACAAATAACTACCGGTTGGGATATTGTTCCTTATATATAATTCTCTACCCCAATCTCAACAAGGTTGATGGGTTTATACTCCTGTTATCTTCTACAAAACTCCGTGAGCTACAGCAGCGACACACGGTACAGGAAATCCACACACAGAGAGGGGATAAAGTGACCGAAGACGGAGCCAGAGCAAAAGCTTTTAGCGACTTTTACACCAAGTTATATGTGGGGGCTCGCCTTGACCCGCAGACAGCACGGCCTTTTTGGACTCGGTGTCACTCCCGTCTTTATCGTCAGACCAGTCGGAGCTACTGGAGAGGGCGATCCGTCCTGAAGAGGTTATATCGGCAATTTCGCGCCTCAAACTTGCTAAGGCGCCTGGTTCGGACGGCTTCACCGCCATCTTCTACAAGACTTTCTGTTCCCAGATAGCCCCGCTATTGACCGCCCTTTTTAATTCCTTTTCCGACACCGGTGCTATCCCAAGGGATCTGATGGGTGCCATGATATCAGTTATCCCTAAACCAGGGAAGGACCAAACGCAATGTGGAGCCTACCGGCATATATCACTCCTTAATGTCGATCCTAAACTCTATACTAGTATACTGGCGGCGCGGCTAGGTCCGTTCATGCAGGGATTGGTCGACCCGGATCAAGCTGGCTTCATCCCGGAGCGACAGACTGTCAATAACACGAAAAGGGCGCTCCACCTGGTTGAGAGGGCCACGAGATTGCCAGGTGAATACATGATGCTGGCGATAGACGCAGAAAAGGCGTTTGACCGTGTCCACTGGCCGTACCTGGAACAAGTGCATACTAGGGCGGGGTTGGGGGTTAAATTTTGCATGTGGGTCCTGAATTGCTACACCTTCCCCACAGCATCGGTGCGGTTTAACGGCTGTTCGTCGCCCACGTTCCCCATTGAGCGCGGAACTTGGCAGGGATGTCCACTGTCCCCCCTGCTCTTCGCGCTGTACATGGAACCTCTTTCAAAGAACGATGGTCCCTAGTAGTTCAGGGATCTTGACAAATGATAGACATACACTCAATAGTAAGTATGACCTTTGTCCAGCCGGACAGGATTATATCCTGCTATAATCAGCTACAAGACTTTTTTAACAGAAGCGTTATAACTGTACCATACGCTCCCCTTGCCGACAAGCCATGTTTTGTTAGGTACCCCGTGCTCCTGCTCACTGCGCAGACCTAGTCGCACTTCGAATTATTAAATCGTGCAACTCGCATGTTACTCCTTTTTTCACAAAAGCTTCATTGATGTTATATATGAATTAATATGTTATATGAATTAATAAATCGTGCAACTTGCATATCACTCCTTTTTCACAAAAGTTTCATTGATGTTATATCACATTCATGCGCCGTCCGCCTTACATCTTATGCACCCTTTTTTTTTAAAAAAACTCCCCACTGCGCCGCAAATCGCATGTTATACACTCGACAGATGTTGCTAACCGAGTAACATAGCTGCAACGCACTCTTGTCACTGATGGTTTACTATGTCACATGCCTAGCTCATGTTATTTACCCTTATCCTTATTTCTTTCTCCCCAATACAACTTTATGTATTATATGTGTAGTCCAAAACAAATTGTGTAATATTTTCAAGACAAACATATTTTTTTCTGTCCTGAAGATGATGCCAATTATCTCAGACTAGGCATCGAAACGTCGTCGACATACTAGCGTCATATGTAAAAAAAAGTGTGTAAAATGAATACAATGATGCTCTGAAATATATTTCTGTCTGTTCACTGAATCACTAGTACACTGACCGCTTCATTCGTTTTGAACTTATCCCCTTGTTTGGTCTTGTCCCCTGTGGGTTACTGGCTGTACCCACTGTGTAAAAATTCCTGTGTTATTTTTGCAATTTACTTAAATTAAAATCCTGTCCGGCTGGACAAAGGTCATACTTACTATTGAGTGTATGTCTATCATTTGTCAAGATCCCTGAACTACTAGGGACCATTGTTCTTTGAAATACGTTACTGCCCAAGGTCCCTAGTGCCATACCTTTGGGTTCCCTTGTTCTTTACAAAAAATGTAGCGCAACTGCATGGTTGCAAGGGATTGTGAATCCTCACCCCTTTTTTACAAGTGGGTTCTTCAGTAATTCTTTTCCTCTCTATTCTCACTGTTGCACCTACACACACCTCTCCTTCTTAGCCAGACATATCTGACCACCCCACCCCTCTACACTCTAGAATACATTAATAAAATCCTAGGAGGATCCTCCCTCCTTTCTGATTCTTCTGAAACACCAACTGAGCCCAGTACCACACTAGTCGAGGAACTAGAGAAAATAAAGAAAAAAGAAGTAAGACTGACTCTGATGATAAAACTTCTAACAGACTACCTGAAGGCCAACACAATCCCAGTTGGCCTCCAAGTTCGTAATATTCCGGGGGTCTTCACCGACAACCCGAAATACATGAACGGCTTTAGCTACATCAGTACGACCTGTTCCAGGCACTGGATGGTGCTTGGAATTGACATTGCTACAGAGGAGCTACAAAAAGTTATCATTGAAATTTGTGATTTAGAACAACAACTCAAAGACAAGAACACCAATACTGAGGCCAAAAAACTCCTCGACAAAATTACAAAAACCATCGAGGACTTCCACAAATTCGAATTTAACAATAAAACTATAAAAGTCAAGAAAGACATTAAAGGTTTCTCACAAGAAAGAACTTATCCCTACTTAAATAAAGATTATTATACCAACCGCACCTACAGTGGTCCTCAGAATCAAAGACCTTGGGGAAGGTTCAACAGAAGACAAAACTTTGTAGGTTTTTCTGATAGTTCAGGGGACTCATCAGAACACTCAGATCCAAGTGAAAGCCCTGGTCCTTCCCACAGGAATTTTTTAGGGCGAGGCAGAGGCCAATCAGAACCCACAGGGGTTGGGAGAGTGAAACAGCCACAGAGATGGCCCAATCGCCAGAATCCCCCGGGCGAACGATTCACCTGCCGGCAACACTCCCAATGGTGGATAGTAACAACACTCCTGTTCCCCACACTGACAGAACAGAACAAGGGGACGCCCCATTACCTATCTTTAATCTCACTGAACATGTGCTTTCAAGCAATTAACTGTCATTACTTACAAAAGGCCTTTCGTTTGTCCCAACTATCCGTCCCAACTATCCGTCCTAACTTCATTGATGCTCAAACAGAGTTTTTGAGATTTTTTAGAAAGGTCAGACTTCACAGCTTTTTCCTGTTGAACCCTACTCCCATGAAGCACGCAAACACCCCGTTCAAACCACCCTCAAAATTTTCCCCCACTGGTGGGATGATCCCCTCTGAAATACCAACATTTGAGAAACTTGTCCTCAACGATCTAGCTGCCTTAGAAAAACAAAAATCATTTATCCCCTACAACATCACAATCGAGGAAAAGAAAGCTCTGACCACCTTGAAAAATAACCCCTCCATTGTAATAAAACCAGCTGACAAAGGGGGTGGTATTGTGATCCAGGAGGTGGATAACTATAAAAATGAGATCCTTCGCCAACTTGCTAATGCCGAGCACTACTGCAAATTACCACGTAACCCCACAGAGGAAATACAGAAACTGATTTTAGAGGTCACCACCGATGCCCTAGAGCTAGGATACCTCTCGAAAAAGGAACATGCGTTCCTTAATACCAAGGCTCCACGGGTACCAGTCATTTACTGCCTACCCAAAATTCACAAGAATTGTGAATCTCCACCAGGTCGTCCTATAGTCTCGGGCTGCGGCTCTGTTCTGGAGCCCCTCGGGCACTATATTGACTACTTTATTAATCCATTTGTCCCTGAAACCTTGTGCTACATCTGAGACAGTATGTCAATGATTAACTTGATTGAGGAATACCCCTTTGATCCCACATCCAGCACCATGTGCACGCTGGATGTGGAATCTCTAGATACTAATATTCCACAACATGAGTCACTCCGCGTTATTGAAAAAGTCCTTAATACGCGTCCACGTCCACATAATGTTCCATCACTTTTTATCCTCCAATTATTGGGGAACTGCCTTACCAAAAACGTTTTCCTTTTCGAAGGACAGTTCTATGGCCAGGTACGTGGTACATCAATGGGGGCTATTTTTGCCCCCAACCTAGCAATTTTGTACATGGACAACCTAGAGACATCCTGTATATTGACCGCATCGAATCCTTTCCACAGTGGCATTGCCCTGTGGAAACGATATATTGATGATATCTTCATGGTATGGAATGACTCATCTGAATCACTTACACATCTATTGCACTGGCTCAACAACAACAGTGGTGGCCTAAAATACACGCTGACCATGAGCAAAGAATCAATCCCTTTCCTGGACCTAGAAATTAAACACACAGAGGGCCGCCTTACCAACAGCCTTCACAGAAAACCGACTGAACGAAACACTTTGCTTAATTATAGCAGTCACCATCCCCGTGCCCTCAGAGATTCCCTCCCATTCTCACAATTCCTCCGTATCCGGAGGACTTGCTATTTTAGAGAATACTATTTAACTGAAGCAAAAACCCTCAGCAACAAGCTTAGAAACAGAGGGTACCCTCGCAAACTAGTACGCCGTTCGCTCAAGCGTGCCTGTTACTGCCCGCCCGGTTCCAGCGGCGAGGGGTAGGTGCGTGAAGTGCAGCTCAGGGATTACCAACCTTGCGGTGGAACATCTACCTGAAGCTTTACCCGCTGGACACTGTCGTTATCTGACTGTTTATAACTTTAGGTATGGACAGTCACAATAGAAGAAGGGTAATAGAGTATCGTTTTCCCTCCCCCCATTAGTGTTGTAGCTACATGAGAGCATACATACACAACACTTTAGGGTATTAGTGTAGACAGTTCATTGCACCTTTAAATACTTGCTAAATAGTGAATTGGGTACTGAAGAATCGCTTGCTAACCTTACAATAGCGATAAACATGTTGACCAGACTATAACAATTTCTGGAGGACGGCTGGAAACATAACTTTCCACTTCCCTCCTCTGGAAAACCGTTTTTAACTAAAGCAGTGGCCCTTTTGAATAAATCATTCCTGGTACCACTAACTTTATTTTAACCCACTGCCCTACGTCTACCGTATATTTCTGGCCCCAGACCCGCACTTCATCCATACGGCCGTTGGAAAAAGATCTCCGCCAAAGAGCCCCTCTATGAGGTGTTGCCCGTTGGGTATTGCACCGCCGACCCAACGAGGAGCAAGCCCAAATGATGAAGCATGACACCTGAAAGGGTGTGTGAGGGCATTAAATCCAACATAATGGATTCCCAGGGTCACCTTGTTTTCACCCTGTCTTAATCATCTGCATCACAGACTGTACCATTCCCATCTCCCTCTCTCTAGGAACAGTACGGCATTCTTTGTTAAAACTGCCCTAGAGAAACCTTACTAGAACCAAAACCCCCAAAAAATCAAGATAGACTTGTTTGTGTAACCACTTTCACCCCAGCATCCAATGCGATAAGGAAAAGCGTCTTAAAACACTGGCCTGTACTGAATGCTGGCCCATTAAATCTGGAGCACCCAATATTTGCATTCAAGAGAGCAAAAAATGTTAAAGACCATTTGGTGAGGGCATCTCTACCACAGCCTAATCTAAAAACCACACTTAGTCGCGCCGGGATGCCCCCGGGTAAGCTGAGCGCGTTATAAATTTCATATTATTATTATTATTATTATTATTAATGAGGCTTGGGGGTTACCTGCCCGTACTGGTAATGCAAAATGCGGTAGTTGCGTAATCTGTGACTTCACCATTGAGGGCAAAACATTCACCTTTGGTACAATCACTTTTGACAGGAAGCACTTCACCAATTGCAATTCTTCCAATGTAGTGTACGCTATCTTTTGCCCATGTATGATGATCTATATAGGTCAAACCAGTCAGAAGATAAAGCTCCGCATTGGACAACACCGCAGCAGAATCCGCTGCAATACTGCAAATGCCCCCCTCGTTGAACATTTCAAGGACAAAGGCCATACTGAAAATGACTTGACATGGACAATCATCACTTTGGTAAAACCACCACCACGGGGCGCAGATATATCGCAATTACTGAATAAAGAGGAGCTACATTGGATACTGCGTACCAACAGTATCCATACTGGACTTAATCGTCTTGAAGACTGGACATCTCTCCTGTGACAAACTTGAACCCAATATTTGTTTCCTCATAACTTTCTGCCAAGCTCTGTCTTGTAATTTTAATATGTACAGCAATTTTATTATGCACTACAGTCTTACTGTACTTCACTAATATTCACCACTCACCCACCTAAAAATGGCCCCCATCACCACCACTTCGTCCGAGCCCATTCCAATATGGCCGCCGCGCTCGCAACGCCAATTCCTTTCTTGATTTCCAAACACCTCCTTATCCCCTCACCTCTCGCGAGCACCTCAGCGATCCCCGCCCATCTGAACCATTATTTGCCATCGTGCAACCCGACCAGGAAGTAAGTAATCGTCGAACCCTCTGTTTTTTCCAGCTCCCCAAAAATACCTCGACCTTACCTCTGTCTGTAATTTTAATTATTTCCCTAGTGAGACACGATCAGTCCGGTCTCGAATGAAGAGGCTCCCTTGCCCTGGTCTGGTAAATATGTCACAACCCCGTATCACATTACCGCACTTCACTGAACGCTCGTTCCTAACAAATTCCTCCCCCCCCCCCCCTTTCTGGTAGGCAAACATTCGAACACCCCACTATAACTACTGAGCATCGTGTTCAAGGTTTAAGGAAACTGGTTCCATCCCTAAATATACAGCGTTTGGACCAACTTGGTAAATTGCCTAAAATCGTACACCTAGTATGCGATTCACGATTTCCTCACCACTGCGCCGCATGTATATTTATTTCACCCGTTGTTGTGCACATAGTTACTGTTTTTTCGTTCAATAAACATTGTCTACCGCATCGCATATACGCGTTACGGGATGCGGACTCAATTTACTTAGTCACCTTGTCCAGCCTAGAGCAATCGGCTCTCCCGCTCTATATATACTATAATCAGGCTACAAGACTTTTTTAACAGAAGCGTTATAACTGTACCATACTCTCCCCTTGCCGACAAGCCATGTTTTGTTAGGTACCCCGTGCTCCTGCTCACTGCACAGACCTAGTCGCACTTCGAATTATTAAATCGTGCAACTCGCATGTCACTCCTTTTTTCACAAAAGCTTCATTGATGTTATATATGAATTAATATGTTATATGAATAAATAAATCGTGCAACTCGCATATCACTCCTTTTTCACAAAAGCTTCATTGATGTTATATCACATTTATGCGCCGTCCGCCTTACATCTTATGCACCCTTTTTTTAAAAAAATCCCCACTGCGCCGCAAATCGCATGTTATACACTCGACAGATGTTGCTAACCGAGTAAAATAGCTGCAACGCACTCTTGTCACTGATGGTCTACTATGTCACATGCCTAGCTCATGTTATTTACCCTTATTTCTTTCTCCCCTTGCTTTCTCCCCAATACAACTTTATGTATTATATGTGTAGTCCAAAACAAATTGTGTAATATTTTCAAGACAAACATATTTTTTTCTGTCCTGAAGATGATGCCAATTATCTCAGACTATTTACAACAAGGGGTGGTGATGGACAGAGTCTCTGAATTAAGCAGAATACTCTCACCCAGTCAAGAGATCAGGGCTAGATCCAACACCGTTTTTTAGCTCATTGCACCATCCCAGTTTCAGAACCTGGCTGTATGCAAATTAGTCTGTCCCTGGCCCAGTGCATCATGGGAACAGGGCAGACCAGACTACAAAAGCCAATTCTTACACTGGGAAGGAAACAAGCTTCCGGGGACCGGTTTCTGGCATTTCAGCCGTCTTCGGCCCGGCTTGCTTGAATCCTGATGGTGCAATGAGCAAGGGACTCACATCTGAGTATACCCTTCCACGCTTGGGGTGGACAAAAATATTTACAACAAGGGGTGGTGATGGACAGAGTCTCTGAATTAAGCAGAATACTCTCACCCAGTCAAGAGATCAGGGCTAGATCCAACACCGTTTTTTAGCTCATTGCACCATCCCAGTTTCAGAACCTGGCTGTATGCAAATTAGTCTGTCCCTGGCCCAGTGCATCATGGGAACAGGGCAGACCAGACTACAAAAGCCAATTCTTACACTGGGAAGGAAACAAGCTTCCGGGGACCGGTTTCTGGCATTTCAGCCGTCTTCGGCCCGGCTTGCTTGAATCCTGATGGTGCAATGAGCAAGGGACTCACATCTGAGTATACCCTTCCACGCTTGGGGTGGACAAAAATATTTACAACAAGGGGTGGTGATGGACAGAGTCTCTGAATTAAGCAGAATACTCTCACCCAGTCAAGAGATCAGGGCTAGATCCAACACCGTTTTTTAGCTCATTGCACCATCCCAGTTTCAGAACCTGGCTGTATGCAAATTAGTCTGTCCCTGGCCCAGTGCATCATGGGAACAGGGCAGACCAGACTACAAAAGCCAATTCTTACACTGGGAAGGAAACAAGCTTCCGGGGACCGGTTTCTGGCATTTCAGCCGTCTTCGGCCCGGCTTGCTTGAATCCTGATGGTGCAATGAGCAAGGGACTCACATCTGAGTATACCCTTCCACGCTTGGGGTGGACAAAAATATTTACAACAAGGGGTGGTGACGAATGGACTCAAAGGTGGTGACGAATGGACTCAAAGGTGCGAGGGATCAAGTTCGGGGCGTATATCCACACAATCAGATTATACGCCGACGACATCCTTCTCTCTTTGGCCTCCCCTGCGACATCCTTGCCGGCCGGCGTGGCGGTCCTGGATGCGTTTGCGAAGGCTTCCGGCTTTAAAGTAAATATGGCAGAATCATTGGCCCTTGATCTTTCCCTGGAGACACAGACACGTGCTTCGTTGGAAGCGCAGTTCCCCTTCCGCTGGGCGGACGGTGCAGTCCCCTACCTGGGGATACAGCTGGCGGCCACGCTGCAGGACACGGTGCGTTTTAACTACGCCAACCTCAGCCGCACCATCCACACGGAACTGGGACGATGGCGACATCTCCTGCTTTCCTGGCTAGGGCGGGTGTCGGCGGTGAAGATGACGGTCCTCCCGCAGATCTTGTACATATTTCGGGCTATCCCGCTCCGCCGCCCCCCCCCCCCCCAGGGCTGGATCCGCCGTACGCAGTCGGAGCTGGCGCAGTTTTTTTGGAATGGGAAACGGCCCAGGATAAAGCTGAGGTTTGCAATGCTTCCCCCGGAGAGGGGTGGCCTGGGTCTGCCGGGCTTACAACTCTATTATCAGGTGACCCAACTCCGGACCCTTGTGGAATGGAGCAAATGGTAATCGGAACGGCACTGGCTTTTCCAGGATCAGGCGGTGGTGGGGCGTCCGCTACAGGAGTTGCCCTTCCTTCATCTGCTCCACCGACCCCCCAACTTGTACGCTTCGTTTATCACGAGAGTCCCGCTTGAGGTGTGGGATCAAACTCGTACCCGGCACGGCTTGACGATGTTTCCTTCCCCCCTCACGCCCTTGTTAGAGAACCCTGATTTTGGCCCGAGTAGAGATGTTCGAGCATTCGCACGTTGGCGCCGCGCGGGCTGCAGATGTCTTTTTCACATGTATTCGGGTGACGGAGTGACACCTTTCGAGGATCTCCGGAAGGTCTATGGTTTGCCGGAAACAGAGCGCCTTCGTTATCTCCAGGTGCGACACTGGGCGCTCCATCCCCTAACCTGTGGGGAGGCGAATCGCAAGCTTAGTCAATATGAATATTGGCTTATTACGCGCACTGCAGATAAATGACTCTTTTCAGACATCTATCGACTACTCTTGGACAGGTACTCACACATTTATAACGCAGGACGGGTGAGGTGGGAGAGAGAACTGGGGCGGAACTTGAGTAACAAGGAATGGGATGACATTTATTACCGCGCCCGACACTCGGCTTACCACGTGGGGTTGACGGATACCTTTACCAAACTAGTGACCTACTGGTACTATACGCCTGAACGGCTGCATGAGATGGATCGTTCTAGGGATGCTTCCTGCTGGCGGGGCTGCGGGGAAAGGGGCACATTGACACACCTCCTGTGGGATTGTAAGCACATCCAGGACTACTGGAAAGCGATCCTGGACGAGGTGGACGCTCACTTCGAGACGGAGATCCCGCGATTCCCGGCCTATGTCCTGTTGGGGCTTCCCAATGCCCTTACCTTCCCTTTGAGAGCACGCAGGGGCCGACTGATTGCGATAGCGCTGGGTTCTGCCGTTCAGGCTCTGTTGGCTTTGTGGCGCACTACGCAGGTCCCTACTTTCCAGGGTTGGCTGGGTCTGCTCTGGTCTGTCCTGGGTATGGAAAAACTATCCCTGGTGAAGGCAGGGGAGGGGGCTAAATATGCAGAGCTGTGGCAGCCCTTTCTATCCCTATTGGCCACTGAATTTAGAGAGGTGACTTGCTCCACGTATCTAAGATTACTCTGCTTATCACACACGGATGACTGAATTGAGTAGGTATGTATGGTTGTATGCTTGGTGCGGGACGTTGGATCCGGAACGAGGGAGGGGGGTGGGTAGGTAGGGCAGCGGTTTTGTGGGGGGGGGGGGCGGGATGAGGGTGGGATTGTTTCTTGTTGCGGCTCTGTGGACAAGGGGTCTGTTCCAACTGATGGCCCCGCAACTTCCGAGGACTATTGGACGGTGGGGATGTACCCTACAGTGGTGTTTAGTTAATATCGCTATGAAAGTCGGCAGCTTGCCGCATGTTTTGTACAACGAAACTTCTCTGCTTTGTGAAAGAGCCTTTTTTTTTTTTTTTTTGCAATAAAAAGATTTAATACTAAAAAGAAGTTGAAGAAGCATTGCCATTGTGCGACTTAGGCTGGGGGCACTGGCGCTTCCGCCTCGGCACCGCAGGGTTTCCTTGGATCCAAATGTGTTGACCTTGTTAAGCCTTCCCAGGTGCCGATTCCACCTGCACCGCATTCACCGCAGGCATCGGCTCTGTACCCAGCCTACCTCGACCCCGGCCTCCACCTCGAGGTAGACACTTAGTCGGACGCCAACTGGTACTTTTGTGCCCATCTTCTACCCTGGCTGTTTGAGACCAGATTAGCAGCCAGAGGAGGACTGTGAGGGGTCTGAGGACCCTTTAACCGACCAGTTAGTGTATGAATAGGACTGGAGAGAGGAACTGGGGGAAGCCAGTGTTCTGGATACCTCACCAGACCGTAGCATGTTGTCTCCTCCCACCGTGGCTACGGAGGAGGGAGCGTCATACACAGTGGTGGTGTGTAGGGCGGCCAAGGCGCTCCAGCTCGAGCTCCTGACAGAGGTCCTTTCAACCGACAGCGAGCTCTAAGGATCCCCTGCTGCTGTTTAATGAAGCCCTCACGGACATCCTTTTGGGCACCTGGTCCAAGCCCAACACAGGGGCTTCTGTGGACAGGATGATTGCCGGACTACACCGCCCTGCCCCGGGCGACCCCACTTTCCTCTCCCAACACCCCACCCCTGAGAGTTTGTTGGTTCAAGCCTCCACTTCTAAAGGTGCATTCCCTAACGCACCACGAGGTAGGGTATCCAAAAAGCTGGACCACTTTGGGAAGAAAATGTTTTTGTCCGCCAGCTTGGGACTACGGTCGGTCAACACTGTATGTCTGTGTGGCTGTTAAACCCACTCTGTGTGGGATACAGTAGCGCAATTGCTGCCGCAGTGCCTGGAGAAAGCCTGGGCCGTGCTCTCCCATGCAGTTTCCAGGGGGAGAGACGCAGCAAAGTTTACTTGGCAGGACAATTTCCACGTCAATAGCCCTTCGCCGCTACACCGGCTGCTGGTTGCTTTTGACTGATTTTTCCGGGGATGTTCAACCCACTCTAATGGACATGCCCTTTGATGGCTGTTAGACCTGGCACCATTGCCGTGGGTCTCCCTTCCATTTTTCGCTGTTGTCTCCTCTGTTTTTGCTGGTATTAGAAGCTCTGGGCGCTGTGCCACTGCCATTCAGTGCCACAGCGCAAATGCTCCCTGTGTAAATATGACTGCGAATTGGTATATCCCTGATTGGCTAATTTGGTTTACCTGTTTGTCCCTAGTACTGTGGCCTGTGTGTGCCCAGGGCTGGTGACCCAAATGCTGATGGTGGGCCTGCAGCGCTGGTTTGCACCACCCACAGAAGTAACTTGTAAAGTGTACCTCAGACCTGCCACTGCGGTGTCTGCATGCAGTCCTGAACCACCATCTTGGCTGTGCAGTGCCCACACTTCCCAGCCCCTGACCCTTCCCTTAGCATCAAGTCAGTCACCCCTATGATAGGTGCATTGTGTGTGTAAGGTAGGACATGGTTGATATGTGTAGCATGTCCTGGTAGTGAATCGCCCTCCATTTTGTTTTCACTGCTGCAAGGCTACCTGTTCTCCATAGACTAGAATGGGCAGACTGGCTATTACATCTTAAAGTCCTATCTGACTTAGGGAACATGGTAGAAATGTGTTCGAGTTTAGAATGCCTGAGCTCAGAATAATAAAATGCATCTTTTAGTGAAGTTGGTTTTAATATTCTGTGTTTGAAAATACCACTTTGAGAAAGTAGGTATTTTCTTACCTAAGCCTCCAGTGCACTCTGCTGTTATGTTTATTGGCTGTCTGGGTTTAGAGGGGCAAGGCAGGCAGGGTCCGACCTTGGTTGATTAGAGAGATCTGCATTTGGAGTAGGGGAGGGGTGACCCTTTGATCTGAGCAGGGCTGTGCCTGGCAAAGTGAATGCTAGCTCCACCTCCTCCTGTGCGTTTGATGGCAGACCCTCTCTTTCTGGAAGGAAGAATGCAGCCTAGTAAACAAAGTGCTCCAGGCCTGAGCAGGACTGGTTCTGGCTGGGTTCAGGGACCAGTGACTCTTTAGAACAAAGACTTTTGGGGTATAAATATCTGTGCCCAAACCCCCACAATTTGTATAGCTCCTGGATGACAAGAGGAACCTCTGTCCGTGTTACTGGAGGAATCTACAGGAGGAGACTGTCCTTGTGCTTGTGTGCTGTTTCTTGGACTGGCATGCAGTAATTCCCCTTGGACTTGAAAGAAAAGGGAAAAGGACTTTTTATTTTTGCTAAGCTATCACCCAAGGGCTAGAAGAGAGCTAGCCTCCTGCTGGAGTCACAGGCCCATCTGACTCCTCCCCAGCCTCCTGATTCCTCCCAGCGAGGATTTCTATCTGCAGATGAGGCCCCTGTGAGTTCCAGGGCCTCTAGTTCTACTACAGAGAAGATAGAGCTGAAAATCGTCACGAACGCTGTTTGCGAGCCACCGCAGCCGAAGAGCGTAAGAAAAATCCACGCGCCGCTGCCGCAGAGCGTCGCAAATCAAAGATCATCGCATCAAAATCATTGCAGCGCAGGCGCCGTGCTTCCGCCATTTTCCTCGCATCGCACCCGGATCGTCGCTCCCTCGCGGAGCGCCATTTTCTGCCATTCCAACGAGATCGCACACGCAACAGGATCAGCACATCATCCTCCCTCGCGGCAAGGATTCAACGCATCGCTGACCTAGCGTGAAGAAATCTGTTGCTTTGTCCCGCACGCACCTGCAGCCCGGCGCATCATCCTCCCTTGCGGCAAGGATTCAACGCATCGCCGGCCTAGCGTGGGGAAAATCATCGCTACAGCTCCTTTGCGACATTTTGTTGGTTTTGCTACGAAATCCAGGTACTTTGTAAGTAAAAGGGTCGCAGAGACCACTGCTTTGAACTGAACCCCTATTTGAACACTTTGAACTCTTTTTCCAGCTATTCAAGAGTTCCCCACATTTTTCAGTATTGTGGCTTTTTACCATTATTGGTCTTGTGTTAAGTCTATATAAAAAGATACTTATTTTTTTATAACTACTTGTGTGGTGTCCCTTTGTAGTGTATTTCACTGTGTATGATCATAAATGCTTTACACAATGCCTCTGAGATAAGCCTAGCTGCTAGTGCTACGTTACCACAAGGTTGAGCAGGGGTTATCAAAGGGTGTAGCCCCCTTACTCTGTCTGAAGGGTCCCTACTTGGACTGTGGCCAGCCACTTCCAACTAGAGACCCCCATTTCTAACAATGGCTATCGCCTTTTCAGCGACAAGGAAGACAACACGCTGGAGCGCTTTAAGGACTCTCGGGCTACAGCCAGGTCCTTGGGCTTCTCCACCACCCGCCCTGCGCAGTTTGCCTTTCGTGGCTACAGAAGGGGTGCCCCACCACATCCTGCTCAGAGCCACAGGCCGGCGCAAGCTGTTCAGCATCAGCGCGACCAGGGACATGGGAACCAGCGCTGTGGTTCTGGGGACCAGTGGGTTGTCCAATCCACCACAGTGCTCTCTTGAGCAGCCTCCTAACCCTCCTAGTCCGAACTTTCAGGCCCACATAATGCAGTGGATGGCAGGATCCGCCATCACCTCCCCCACTGGTGCACATCACATTGGACAGGTGCGTTTTGCAAATAGTCCGAAGGGGCTACTCCCTCTCCTTCGAGACTACCCCTCCATCCATGCCACCTCAGTACCATTGCATGTCGGAGGATCATCTTTGCCTTCTCCAACAGGAAGTTTCGGCACTCTTGGCCAAGGGAGCCATTGAGTGCATTCCTGCCCCAGAAGTGGGTTATGGTTGCTAGTGCCACTACTTTCTGGTGCTCAAGAAGGTCAAAGGCCTGCGTCCTATCTATCTTGGATCACAGGAACGTCAACCGCTTCATCCGGAAGAAGTTCAAAATGTTGACGCTCGCTTAGTTCTTGTCTGCCCTCGACCCTGGAGACTGGATGGTAGCGTTGGATTGTAGGACGCCTATTTTTACATCCCTGTTCTGCCGACCCACAGGCGTTATCTATGGTTCACTGTAGGCCACAAGTATTAACAGTTTATCGTGCACCCTTTTGGCCCTACCAGCGCCCCTCGGTGATGGTAGTGGTCGCAGCTCATCTGCGCAGATCAGGGGTTCCAGTCTTCCCCTTTCTCGATGACTGGCTGTTGAAGGCGGTGCTCGCCCCAACCAGTTGTCTCCCACCTCCAGACTACAGCCAACCTCCTGCATTTGCTGGGGTTCTCCATCAATGTGCTGAAGTACCGTAACCGTACCGTAACCAGTACCGGTGCGCGAAGGGCGGGGCAGGTAGAGCCAGGCACTTCCGGGGACGAAGGGTAGCGCTCTAGTTGTTGGGAGCGATTAACAATAAAGGAGCCATGCCTCAGCGACCGCGCAGCGGTAGGCGTGTCGAAGATGCACCAAAGACAAGCCCGTCTGCGCCCGTCCGCGGCCGTACGGGGCTAGGGGCAAGACCCCCTGCCGGTTTTCCAACCATAAGGGAATATAGTGCTAAACAACTGTTGGATCTAAGACAGGGGGGTTGGAGATAAGTGTTGTCACAGTATAACGCTTTCCTCCGATCAAAAAATATGTAATCGCTTTCATTTACTTTTACTTTTACTTTGGCTCAGCAGCTAAGTTCAAGGAAGGTTGCATAGAAGGTGAGACTGTCCTTCATTAACTGTAGGTCTTTAGGGAAGCACAAAATGGAGGTTCATGATTTATTGATAGATGGACAGTTGGATGCCCTGTTCTTAACGGAAACATGGTTGAATAATGACTCTGCACCTGATATAATAGATGCACTGCCACCACGCTATGACATCAACAGGATAGACAGGTCCACGGGGAGGGGAGGTGGATTAGCCATAATTTTTAAATCAGAAATAGGCTGCACCTTGGAGTCGGCTGACATCAAGGAGAGCGAAGCGGCCTTTTTCACCATTATAGGCCTGGATAGTCTTGTCCTGAAAGGGTTTCTAGTTTATAGACCTCCGGGCCCAGGGACCAGATTTACGGAAAGCCTGATAGACTACTTGATACAGCCAGCCCTAAAATACGAGAGGCTGCTACTCTTGGGGGATTTCAATTTTCACTTTGATGACCCTACCAATACAGAAGCTCTGGAGATCCGTAATGAGTTAGCAGCGATGCAAATGACTCTCAAATCAGAACTCCCCACCCATGGTCACGACCACTTATTGGACCCTATCTTCTCCAATTGGGAGTCGCTAGCCGTTGATCCCCCAGTGCCGGTGGTAGGGTCGGATCACCACCTGATTTCTTTCCAGATAGAGGCAGAGAGGGGGAGAGTACATAAGACAGATGATATAACTAGACGCAGGAGATGGGTAGGCTCCTCCAGAGTTAAATTCGATAATATTCTGGAACGGGGTGGTCACCCAGTGGGTCTAGAGATTGAGGCAGCATGCGAAGCGCTTGATAGTCGCATCTTACAAGCGCTGGACCACACAGCCCCATGGACCAAAAACAGACCCTGGAGGCAATCTAAATCTGCACCATGGTTTGGGCCCGACCTTGTTAAGGAAAAGGCGGCATGTAAATGCCTCGAGAGACGCTGGAGGAAAGACTTCTCTGTGGCGGACAGGGTGGCTTATAAAGTCAAGCTCAATGGCTATCATGCTCTGATCAGGAATTATCGGACCTCCTATTATAAAGATAGAATAGAGGGAGCGGATAATTCAGCCAAGGAATTGTTTGCTGTGTTTAAGGAAGTTACCTCTCTGTCCAGCTCCGCCGCACCTCAGAAAGGCTCGGTTGAATCTTGTGATCGGGTGGCACAATTCTTCGCGGACAAAGTTGACAAAATGTATTCTTCTTTCCCGGTGGAGGCCAGAACAGATGGAATGACAGAAGAGGCCAGTGTAAAATATGATGGAACTGAGTTACTAGTATCCTTCAGTACTCCCCAGCAGGATATCCTTATTGACATAGCGACTAAAATTAAATCAGGCTCCCCCGATGACCCGGCGCCCGTGAAAATACTTAGGGAAAGTATTAAGACGCTGGAACCCCACATACGCCATCTGCTGAATCTTTCATTTGCATCAGGAAGTGTCCCATCAGCGTGGAAAGAGGCAGTGGTACTCCTGCTCAAGAAAAAACCTATCATTAGTGCGGAGCAGTTAGATAATTTGCGCCCAATCTCTCTTCTCCCCTATTTCTCGAAAATTGCAGAGAAAGTTGTTAATAAGCAACTGACGGAACATATTGAAACATGCAAACTTCTACACCCTACCCAATCAGGCTTCAGGGCGTCCTACTCGACTGAGTCTGCCTTACTCCTGTCAACAGAACATACGCAGGCTGGTTGATGAAGGCCACACCACAGCGCTGATCCTTCTGGACTTAAGCACTTTCGACACTGTAGCACATCACATCTTGCTGCAGTGTCTGAAAAAAGGGGGTGTGAGAGGCAGAGCCCTGGAGTGGCTGGAATCGTTCCAAGCTTTCAAGTAGCTCAGGGATCCCACCTGTCGAAGGGTATTAGGCTGAATCAGGGAGTGCCCCAAGGGTCTAGCTTGAGCCCCACCCTCTTTAATCTCTATGTAACACCTATAGCAGAGATCACTGAAAGATTTGGGGTTCAAGTTGTAACCTATGCGGATTACCCCCAACTTGTGGTGTCTTTCTCAACCTGACGGGGCAGCAGATAATAACTTCCCACTGTGCTTACAAGCTACAGCGGCCTGGATGGCCAACAATTGCTTGAAACTAAACGGAAGCAAGACGGAGGTGCTGGTGGTGGGGAAGGCACCATCTGTGTGGACATCGGCATGGTGGCAGCAGGTATTGGGGCCTCTACCCTCTCCCAGCGATCAAGTCAGGAATCTGGGTATCTGGTTAGACAGCAAAATCTCCTTTGAGTACCACACCAGACGTGTGGCAGGACAATGCTTCGGTATCCTGAGAAATATGCGAAAAACACTTGACCTACTCCCGACTTCGGCCAGGAAAACCCTGGTTCATGCTCTCATTACCTCCAGGTTGGATTAGGGGAACGTCCTGTACCTGGGAGCTAATGTTAGATGTATCACCAGGCTACAGCGCATACAGAATGCGGCTGCCCGTATGATCTTGATGCTGCCCAAAAGAGCGTCAGCAAAGAAAGCCCTGGAATCTGGAAAGCCCAATCATTGGCTGCCGATTAAAGAACGGGTGCTCTTTAAAACCTTGCTGATTAGCCATCGTATCATGCAGGGGAAGGGGCCATCTTATCTTTTGGAACTGCTGAGCCCGTACATCCCTGGGTGTGAGTTGAGATCTTCCGGGAAAGGGCTGACAAAGGTTCCTAGGTTCAGAAGAACTCGGATGGGAGGGCGCTCCTTTCGAGTCCAAGCGGCTCAGCATTGGAACAGACTTCCACCCACAATGCGAGCAGAGACTTCGGAACGTATTTTCTGAAAACAACTGAAAACCCACCTCTTCCCTCGGGCGGGAGAGTGAGGAGGTCCGCATCTGAGGAACTGGAAGGCAGATTTGCATAATTGACTGTAGCTAGCCACTTTACAGTGCGGGGACACACTGTTCTCAGTGTAACCAGGCGCTTTATAAAATGTATTATTATTATTATTAAGTCACACCTGACCCCCTCTCAGAAGCTTCTCTTCATCCGAGTGGTTCTGGACACAACGCAGTTTCGTGTTTATCCTCCTGAACAGCGAGTCTGGGATATTAGGGCTATGATTCCGGTCTTTAAACCTCTATCCCTGGTTTCGGTCAGGATGACCCTCATTCTGCTTGTGGATCATGCTAGATGGCATAAGCGGGCTCTGCAGTGGGACCTTAAGTTCCAGTGGGCACAACATCCGGAACATCTGTCCGATTGCGTCTTGATCTCGGAGGGCACTGCACACCAAATGCAGTGGTGGCTCACGAACCAAGATTGGGTCGGTGGCAGATTCCTCTCCCATCCTCAACCATAGTTCACAATGGTGACCAATGAATCACTCCTGGGATGAGGCGACCACATGGGGGAGGCGGAGATCAGAGGCCTCTGGCCTCCTTCAGAGTCCGGGCTCCACATCAACCTTCTGGAGCTTCGGGTGATACGTCTTGCACTCAAATCACTATTCCCTCTTTCCGGGGAAGAGTAGTGCAGGTGTTCGCGGACAACACCACCTCCATGTAGTACTGCAAGAAACAGGGCGGGTGGTGTTTTGGACCCTATGGCAGGAGGCCCTCCGCCTCTGAACATGACTGGAATATCAGGGCATATCCCTGGTGGTTCAACAACTGACATGTTCACTAAACGCCAGGGCGGACAAACTCAGCCGCAGGTGCATGATGGATCGCGAATGACGTCTTCACTCGGAGGTGGTGCAAGATCTCTTTCAGCAGTGGGGAGAGCCTTGGTTAAATCTATTCACCACCGAAGATGTTGCGCAATGTCAGCAGTTCTGTGCGTTGGAATTTCTAAGGCGGCACTACCTAGGTAACGATTTTCGCTGCAAGTGGAGTTGCGGTCTTCTCTTCACCTTTCCACCTATACCACTTCTGACCAGAGTGCTGAAGAAGATCAAGCATGACCGGGCCCATGTCATTCTTGTGGCTCCGGTTTAGGCATGAAGAGTCTGGTATCCCAAGCTGCTCAACATGGCCATCGATCCTCTGATCTGACTGCCTCTTCAGGAGGATCTTCTATCGCAGCAACACTGACGGTCCTCCTCCCGAACCTGTCCAGCCTCCACATCCTAGCGTGGAGATTTATTGGCTGCAGTTGATGATGTTTGACCTGCCTCCCGAAGTCTGTGATGTTATCTTGGAAGTCAGGCGTCCCTCCACTAAGACGGTATACGCCTGCCAATGGAACACATTTGTGGCATGGTGCGCAGCAAAGGCTTTGGATCCCCTTTCTGAGGTTCTCTTGTTCCTCCTTTCTTTTGCCCAGCAGGGTTCTGCTCTGAGCAGTCCCAAAAGCTACCTGTGGTCGTGGGGCTGTGGCGGACCGGAATAACAGGCGTGGAGGCCGTATGTAGTGGGCGATGGTTTCCCTTGTTTTATTATTCTTATACAACAGTTCGTATGATGAAATAAACGAAACACAAAGATGAGCTTGAAGGGAGGGGAGTCCAGGTCTTCTCAGTGAGATGGAACCGGGAAGTCTGCTCTTCGGCCTGGCTTGTTCTGGATGGGGTCCTCGGAGGGTAGAGGTAAACAAGAAACAAAGGGACTATTAGTCCAGCTGGACCGGAATGCTCGAGTCTTTCTACCGACACCGGGGTGTGAGGGATTGGAAAGAGACCGTGAGGAAGGAGGGGGATTGGATGGGGTAGGTAGACGGAGAGAGGGAGCAAAAGTTGAGGGGTGGAAGTGAGGGGTAGGTGAGGTGTTTAATTACAATAGTGTCCGTGTGAGCTCCAGCGATGCTATACAGGGTTTAAATACAGTGCAGTTCTAAGCCCAAGGTTATGCTTTTTCTATATATACACAGCACTTAAGTTGCTACAGTGCTATCGACAATAGACTTGGAGATATGTTACTGACATGCCCCGCCGCAACTCTTCCATGAGTTGCGGCCACTCCCCAGCCACCTCCTGTGGACTCCACCAGTCCTCGCTCCAAACGTCTTCCTCCTCTTCTGGGGTCGCCTTCTCTGGTTCCGTGTTCGTTCGAGCCTCCTGCCACGAGTTTGCCGCATTGAACACTCCTCTCTCCTCGGCTCCGTCTTTTCCGTGTTCCGTCTCCGGGATTAGGGAGGGACTTCCGGGGTCACGGTATTGTGCTTCCGGTCTCACCCCAGTTTCGATTGGGTCCTGCAACGAAGGACAGAGGGGTGGAGTTCAGGTTGTCAGGGACGCTACAGGGTCGGGTTCTGAGGCAGGGGATCTTGCTGGAGTACGCCGTATCGGAGAGGTAGGGGATGACGCTGTATCACACTACCTCTCTGCCATTTCTACCTTCCTTGGGCTTCCTGATCAGCCTTCTATTTTCTAGTTGTCTGTTGTAAATAGATTCCTTAAGGGCATTACTCATACCTTCACTCCGGTTTCTTTCTTAGTGCCCCAGTGGGACTTGAACTTGGTGCTTACCTATCTTATGTGCGCTCCCTTTGTGCCACTACATAACTGTCCGCTCAGGCTTCTTCCTTTGAAAACTGCTTTTCTGATGGCCATCACCTCTGCACGCAGGGTGAGTGAGATACAAACTCATTCTTCCAAGCCTCCCTTTCTGGCTGTCCATCAGGACAAGGTTGTCCTTAGAACTAGACCTTCCTTTCTTCATAGGGTGGTTAGTTCTTTCCACATTTGCCAAACCATCACTTTGCCCACCTTCTTTGAGCCTCTGCAGCCTTCAAAAGAGGAAGATAGGCTCCTCCATCTGGATCCAAACCGAGTGCTTTCCTGTTACTTGGATCGCACAACACAATTCCGGGTGGGGGACCAGCTCTTTATTGGTTACGTGGATGCTAAGCATGGTTGGGCAGTGTACAAACGGACCATCTCCAGGTGAGTCATTTTGTGCATCAAAGCCTGCTATTCTTTGGCAAATAAGGAGCCTCCAGTGGGACTGCAAGCCCATTCCACTATGGCGCCTGCAGCTACCACTGCTTTGGGATGAGGAGCCCCCCCCCCTAAATGCCTTTCTGTCAGGCAGCTATATGGGCATCGCTACACATGTTCACAAAACACTACTGCATGGACAGCCAAGTCCGGAGAGACGGCTTCTTTGGCCATTCTGTTCTCCAGGACTTTCTGGTGTGAGCTTAGTGTTTTTTCAGATGAACAAGTTACTTACCTTCGGTAACGCTATATCTGTAAGAAACATAGGTTAGTAGTAGATTCCTTATCGCCCCACCCATAATCCCCGTTCTGCGAACTGACTTCTGATAGATACATCTGCCAGTGGATTCCTCACCTTGTGAATATCCCCCTGCATCAGCAGCATTCGGAAATTCTTTTTGTAGCTTTGCGCCGACGTGGACCGACGTCACAGAGGCACGGCATCGCGCGTGTTTCCGCTGACGTCACCGACACCATATTAGGCCCACGCCGGCGTGATGACATCAGTTCCCTTTTTTCCGCGTCGTCGACGCTAACGGTTTTCTAGGGATCGCCCGTAGCTATTGCAGTAACCTTGTTACTTTGTTATAATTGTGCTTCATTGTCTTCTCTCTCGACATGTCTTCGAAGAAGACCGGGTTTAACCGCATGCGTGCGGGCGGAATTCCGCCCGTACGCTGAGATTTGCAAAAGCGCACTTTACGTGACGAGCTGGGCTCGTCATGAGCGTGCGAGGAGGCTACCTCATGACGAGCCCAGCTCGTCATCAGCGTCGAAGGGGTTAAAGCTTGTGGGGAATGTGACAAAACCATGTCCATTACTGATCCTCATGATTGCTGCGTATGGTGTCTAAGCTCTGACCATGACGTCGAAGACTGCCAGTCTTGTAGGAAGATGACACCTAAGGCCCTCTGGGAGAGAGAAACCAAGCTTCTCGTGGCGAAACTTAAAGGAAGAAAAGAGAAGAAAAGTTCGAGTTCGCAAACTCGGCGTTCGAGGTCAAGGTCTCGTTCGAGGTCGCGCTTGGACTCGTCCTCGGCCCATGCTTCACGATCTTCAAAAAAGAAACATAAAAAGAGGACCCATGAATCCCGACATCACTTGAGGAAGGACTCGGGTTCAAAGCCGAAGTCACAGGTGAAGCTGGTTGAGAAGGTAGTGGTGTCTTCGGCTTCGGAAGAGCAGGACGCTGAGGGTGAAGTGTCGCTTGCGAATTCGCCAGGTTTACCGAGGCAGATAACGAATGCATCTCCGGTTCCGTCCCATCCTTCAGGTCAGGAGGATGAAGGTGAGGAGGAGGTGGTTGGTGAGGAATAGGCTCCGTTGCCCGAGTGTCCGTCGACTCCGGTGCACCAGCCCGAAGAGGAGGTCGACGTCGTATCGACTCCACGCCCTCAAGAGCAACCCGGGAGTTCGTACCCAGCCTTCCCGGCTCCAGGTCAGGATCCGACGCAGTTCCTGAATGTAATGTTTGGAATATACTCCAGGGCTATGAAAACCACTGGGGCTCCTGCTTGTCCCACTGGTCCGATGGCGTTTAGTCTGGGTGTTCCCCAGGCCTATGCTCCTACGCCCTTTATGCCGGCTCCAGCGCCGCATTGGCATTTTCCGACGCCGGCGAGGCCTTCGACTCCGAAGCCATCAACGCCGAAGCCGTCGATGCCGAATCAATCGTCGCCGAATCCATCAACTCCGATGCCGAACCCTGAACGACCTCGTGAGCCAGAGTTGTTTGGACACAGCAGATTCTGTGGCGAGGGTCATGGGCTCTTCGGTGGCTATGAGGAGAGCTGCATGGCTAAAATCGTCTGAGCTTTCAACAGATGTCCAGTCTGCATTAATGGATCTATCATTCGACGGGTCTGGTTTGTTTGGCAAAAAGGCAGACGCTGCTTTAGAACGTTTTAAAGACAGCAAGGCGACGGCTAAGTCGTTGGGCCTTCAGACCAGGGGCACCTTTTGGAAACGTTTTAGAGGGTTTGGCATATCTTCTTTTCGTTCCTACAAGTCAACTCGGCCGCAGCAGCAGCAAAACACACTGTACAAGGCGTACAGGGGCAGACGGAGAGCTCGTTCCAGAGGTCGTCAAGTCGCCTCCTCCTCTTCCTCTTCCCCTACCCAGCCCCCTGCCAACGCAGCAAAGCAGCCCTATATCCGCCATTCCGGATCATGTGGGCCCAGTGGGGGGTCGGCTTACCCATTTCCTACGAGATTGGGAATTGATTACTTCAGATCTTTGGGTTCTCAATCTCGTGGAGAATGGGTATGCTCTTCCCTTTTGGGAATTTCCCCCAAATTACCCTCCTTGCCAGGGTTATTGTTCGGAGGACCACCTGCTTCTCCTGCAGGAAGAAGTCCTGGCGCTGTTCAGAAAAGGTGCGCTAGAGGTGGTTCTGGAGCAGGAGAGGGGTCAGGGATGCTACTCCCGGTATTTTCTGATCCCTAAGAAGGATGGCAGGCTTCGGCCAATCCTGGATCTCAGGATCTTGGACTTGTATCTGAGACAGGAGAAGTTCAAGATGCTCACCCTTGCTCAGGTTCTTCAGGCGCTGCTGGAAGAAGACTGGATGGTGTTGATCGATTTGCAGGATGCGTATTTTCATATTCCCATCCTGAAGTCGCACAGAAAGTATCTCTGTTTCACGGTTGGGTCGCAACACCACCAGTTTGCGGTCCTTCCGTCTGGTCTTACTACTGCGCCTCGAGTCTTTACCAAGGTGATGGCAGTGGTGGCAGCACATCTCAGGAGGTCGGGGATACCTGTATTCCCGTATCTGGACGACTGGCTGATCAAAGCAGAGTCGCCGGGGAAGGTGCTCCATCACCTGCAGGAAACAACTCAGTTGTTGCACAGGTTGGGTTTTTCGATAAATGTACCCAAATCTCACCTGGTGCCCTCCCAGCGCAACCTGTTCATAGGTGCGGTACTGGACACTACTGTATGCCGTGCAGTCCCTCCTCCTCAAAGGATTCGCGACATACAGGAAATGATTCCTTTATTCTACAATGGAGCGGTTGTTCCAGTCCTGAAGGTCCTACGTCTGCTCGGTCTGATGGCTTCTTGCATTCTGTTGGTCAACCATGCACGATGGCACATGAGGGCACTCCAGTGGTGCCTCCGCAGGCAGTGGTATCAGCACAACGGAGATCTAAGGGAGTCAGTCAGGATCTCCAGAGATACTGCGGCGGATCTGTCTTGGTGGAGCGTGGAGGGCAATCTGTCACAAGGAAAGCCCTTTCATCTGCCTCCATCAGTGGCCACATTGATAACGGATGCATCCACTCTAGGTTGGGGTGCTCATCTGGGGGATCTGGAGGTCAAGGGTCTTTGGTCTCCAGAGGAAAGTTTCCTTCACATCAACCTTCTGGAATTGCGGGCGATACGTCTAGCGCTCAAGGCCTTCCTCCCTTCCCTTCGCGGTCGGTCAGTATAAGTCCTGACGGACAACACGACGCGATGTGGTATGTTAACAAGCAGGGAGGAGTGGGGTCGCAGTGTCTCTGCAGAGAGGCTCTGCGTCTCTGGTCCTGGGTTCAGGACCATCAGATTTGTCTGATGGCAAATCATCTGGCCGGAGTTCTGAACGTTCGTGCAGACACTCTGTCGGCAGTTCTCCGCCAACCACGAGTGGAGGCTCCATCCAGAGGTTGTTCGTCAGGTCTTTCGGACTTGGGGAACTCCTCTGGTGGAGCTGTTCGCCACTCACGAGAATGCTCACTGCCCGTCATTCTGCAGTCTCAGTTTCCGATGCAAGGAGCACTGGGGGACGCGTTTCAGATGAGTTGGGACTCGCAACTCCTTTACGCGTTTCCTCCCATACCTTTGATTCCTCGGGTTCTGAGGAAGGTTCGCCAAGACCGGGCCCAAGTTACATTGATCGCCCCGGATTGGCCAAGAAGGGTGTGGTACACAGATCTTCTCCACCTCTCCTCGTGCTCGCCGCTCCGTCTCCCTCACAGGGCAGATCTTCTCTCCCAGATGGAGCCGCAGGTTCTACACCCCCACCTCCAGACCTTACACCTTCATGCCTGGAGATTGAACGGGGCAACCTGAGTTCCTTTTCTCTCCCACACGATGTGGTGGATGTCATTTTGTCAGCCAGGCGTGACTCCACTGAGTCCATTTATTACTCTAGATGGTCTAAGTTCGTTGCTTGGTGTGGGGAGAAGTCCATTGACCCTTTAAGGGCTCGTTTGTCCAATATTCTTCAATTTGCTCTTTCCTTGGCCCAGCAGGGTATTGCGGTGGCAACTATTAAGGGTTATTTGTCGGCCTTATCGGCTTTCCTTTGTTTGCCTGACCAGCCCTCTTTGTTTAAGTCACCTATTGTTTTACGATTCATCAAGGACCTTACCAATAAATTTCCTCCTACTCCTTTTATTGTGCCTCAATGGGACTTGAACCTTGTTCTTACATTTTTGATGGGTACGCTTTTTGAGCCTTTACACTCATGTCCCTTGAGACTTTTGTCTTTCAAAACGGTCTTCCTGATTGCAATTACCTCGGCAAGGAGGGTAAGTGAGCTTCAAGCTCTTAGTGCAAAACCCCCGTTTTTATCCATTCCTGCTGATCGAATGGTTCTTAAGACCAGGGCTGCTTTTCTGCCGAAGGTGGTAACTTCTTTCCACCTGGAGCAGTCCGTTACCCTCCCTACCTTTTATCCTACCCCTCACCCTTCCAAGGAGGAGGAGAGACTTCACCGCCTGGACCCTAAGAGGGCGGTGAGCTTTTACCTGGACAGGACGAGAGAGTTCAGGTCGGATGACCAGCTGTTTGTTGGATTTGCTGGCTGCAGGAAGGGGAAGGCTGTGCACAAGCGCACGCTCTCAAGATGGATAATTTTACGCATCAAGATCTGCTACTCCCTGGCGGGTAAGGAACCTCCAGAGGGTATAAGGGCTCATTCCACTAGAGCTAAGTCTGCAACATCTGCTCTTTCTAGGGGTGTGCCTGTAGAGGATATTTGCAGAGCCGCGACTTGGGCCTCCCTCCACACTTTCGCGAAGCATTACTGCTTGGATTCCGAAGTGAGGAGGGACAGCCACTTTGCGCGCTCTGTCCTCCAAGATTTCTTGGTATAGCAGAGTGGACACCCTCCTCCGGGAGTGGGGACTGCTGTGGGAATCTATTCACAAGGTGAGGAATCCACTGGCAGATGTATCTATCAGAAGAACAAGTTACTTACCTTCGGTAACGCTTTTTCAGGTAGATACAGTATCTGCCTGTGGATTTCTCACTGACCCACCCGCCTCCCCGTTGTCCACTCTCTTATGCCTGAGTATCTATAATATATTTACTTTATTATTAAGGTATTGTTTATTTCAAATGTTTGATTGCATTTGTTTCATACTGTTTGTGATACCTTGATATTTGTGTGCTATGTATACTGTGTTTTTTTCTACTGTCATTGGTCCGTCCGTGTGCCTCGAAGGCACGGAAAAAAGGGAACTGATGTCATCACGCCGGCGTGGGCCTAATATGGTGTCGGTGACGTCAGCGGAGTCGTGCGCGATGCCGTGCCTCTGTGACATCGGTCCACATCGGCGCGAAGCTACAAAAAGAATTTCCAAAGGCTGCTGACGCAGGGGGATATTCACAAGGTGAGGAATCCACAGGCAGATACTGTATCTACCAGAAAAAGTGTTACCGAAGGTAAGTAACTTGTTCTTCTAGGGTTAAGGACATCCTTTCAGGGCCCTAGTTTTGGGCACCAGTGGTCAGTGTCTTGCATGGCTCTGCACTTCTGGAGTGGATAGTCTTGTACAGAACTGACGTCAGCGTGCAAGTGCAGCGTCTATGTAGCTACCACGACATCATCCCGGTGATGCCAATGGCGATGCGAAGTCGACCGACGCCACCTTCCGAAGCGCAGAGCTACTGCTGACGAAAAACTTTCCTGATCCAGTCTGATGCCTGAGGGTAATTCTAAGGTACGGAATCTATAACTAATCTATGTTTCTTACAGATATATCATTACCGAAGGTAAGTAACTTGTTCTTTACTAGTAAGCAGGATTTATCACCACTATTCCAAACATGTCAATACTGCACCTTTAAGATCAGAAATTAATCCTAACCTATGAAAGTAGTTGCACTCACTGTAGTGAAAAACGAAATAGGGTTTTTGTCACTACCAGGACATGCCAGACAATAAAGGCACATGCCCTACCTTTTACCTACACAGAACCTTGCCCATAGGGCTACCCAAGGCCTACCTTAGGGATGACCTATATGTAGTAAAGAGGGGAGTTTCAGGCTTAAAAGTTACTTTAAATGCGAAGTCAATTTGGCGGTAAACTGCACACGCTCGCCTTGCAGTTGCAGGCCTGCAACAGGTTTGAAAGGCTTCTTCTGTGGGTGGCGCAAGAAGCGCTGCAGGCCCACTAGTAACATTTAATTTACATGCCCTGGTTATATTGGATACCACTGTACAAGGGACCTACAGGTAAATTAAATATGCCAAACGGGTATAGACCAGTCATACCTTGTTTAATGAAGAGAGCACATGCACTTCAGCACTGAATAGCAGTGGGAAAGTGCCCAGAGTCCTAAAGCTAGCAAACATAGGTCAGAAACAATACAGGAAGACTCGAACACGTATAGGGATAAGCCTGCAAAAAGGTCCAGTTACATCATCCACCCCATGTGAGCTGACCAATATGTACCTGCCTCTTCTAGTGAATTGGCATTTTATTCTAGCAGGTTTGTTTTGAAGTAATATGGCTCGGTTAAAGGATTCTTAGTAGCTATTTCTGCTTGCAGTCATTTGCCTAACCAATGCTTGATCCTTAAACGTATTTGTTTCTAGATTTGTAAAGAATTTATTTAATTTTAGTTGATGTTGCATTTGTTTCCTGTCCCATTTATGTTTCCTTCCCCTAAAAAATGAATCTAGTTCTCACATTCCGAAGGGTTGTTCCCTTATCCTATATATAGTCTCACTTGGAAGGCTACATTCTTATTGGCAACAGCTTAAGGTAAGAGGGTCAATTAAATGCAAACGTTAGGCTCTCTTCATTTTCAGTGTATGCAAGAAATGTGGTTGTGCTTAGTGGGAAAACAGCCTTACTCTGTTGGGATTCTGTTGACAACAGAATCCCAATTAGAGAAGGTGGTCAATTTGTCTTTATTTGTTCACGTTGGCCAACACATCCGAAGACAAAAAACAAAGACTGCACAGTTTAGGCCTGAGAAGTGCTCTCCGTCACTTTATGCAAAAAGAACAGTTGATGGACAGAATGCAGAACAATGTCATACATTCACCCGAGTACAGAGTTCTGGGCCTAAATCCATCGTTTTTTTGCTCACCATGCCATTCCAGTTTGGACCCAGCCGTATGCAAATCAGTCTTGACCCCGTGCCCAATGGGAACAGTCCAGCCTGAACTGCCAGGCAAGGTCCTCCCTGGACAGGAAGCAAGCATCCTAGGACCAGTTTCGGGCTTTCAGCCCTTATCAGCCAGGATAGCTTGACTCCAGTGGCATGGAGAGCACGACCCACGTCTGGGCATACCCGTCCCACTAGGGGTGACAAATGCAGAAAGAACAATTGATGGGCAGAATTCAGAACAATGTCATACAATCACCACAGTACAGAGATCCTGGCCTAAATCCACCGTTTTTTTGCTCACCATGCCATTCCAGTTTGGACCCAGCCATATGCAAATCAGCCATACCATGTGCCCAATGGGAACAGTCCAACCCAAACTGCCAGGCCAGTTTTATGTCCCATTTATGTTTCCTTCCCCAAAAAATGAATCTAGTTCTCAGATTCCGAAGGGTTGTTCCCTTATCCTATATATTGTCTCACGTGGAAGGCTACATTCTTATTGGCAACAGCTTAAGGTAAGAGGGTCAATTAAATGCAAATGTGAGGCTCTCTTCATTTTCAGTGTACGCAAGAAATGTGGTGGTGCTTAGTGGGAAAACAGCCTTACTCTGACAAGTTGACAACAGAATCCCAATTAGAGAAGGTGGTCAAATTGTCTTTGTTTTTTCACGTTGGCCAAAACATCCGAGGACAAGTCAAGACTGCACAAATTAGGCCTGAGAAGTGCTCTCTGTCACTTTAGTCACACAAGACAGTCTAGTTATTACATGTGGATTAGTTTCACAGAAGAATTCTTCAAGAGCCTACACAGCCATCAGGAAGAACCTTTCCAAAGTTAAGTATACTTGTTATCTGCAATATAAAGATTTCCATAAAGTACCATCCGTTTAGAAAGAGGTAACCATAAAAGATCTTTTGGAATGAGTTACTGCTAGAGATTCATTGAACTTATTGTTTTTTTTAGGTCGAAGATTTTGTCGATCCTGATGGCAAAATCTCGCTCCAGCGCGAGGAAACACCTGCCAGCCGGTAGGTATTTGTGCCCTATTATGTGCTAATGTAATTCCAGATTTTCAGTGTTAGACATGTTGAGGTTTTTGTTTCTATTTCTATTGGACTTCTGCATTTTAGTAATGTTCACTCTTTGTGAGAAGTTAGCCTGACATATGATGTCCACTATTCTAGTGGGCACCCTGCACCAGTCTAAACGACCCTTATTGATGGGGGTGGTAAAGTCAACCTTATAGACAAGCTATCCTAGTGGTAGCATGGACCAGCAGTCATAGGCTAAGACTTCAGAGAGCATGTAAAGCAAGCTGTTTTACCAATTATAATCCCTTGAATACCACATGAAAGGACACCACACAAGGTATGTATCAAATATATATGTATTTATTTCTAACACAACCCCTCTGCACTCTTTATGAGGGCAGAGATCGAAGTACATCACAAGTTACTCAATTAGCATACGATAAGTTGCACAAATACAGTTTTGCCCTAGGGGCCTCACATACCATATACTAAGTAAGTGGTATAAGAACCACTTCAGGAATAGTGAATAGGCCTAGGGCCTAGGGAATCGCTGGGGCTACACTACACAACCAAAGGTTAGGGAGTAGGAGACCCACGGGAGACACGTGCAGTGTCTAAACACAGTCGCGAGTTACCATTGACTTATAATGGAGAACGAAGAAGTTACAAAGTTACTGTTTTAGGGCACTTCCGGATGGACTACGACAAAACCCCTTTAAAACTAGAACACTTGGATAGTCAATACCCACGGGAGCACCGGAGTACTTGAGTTACCTCACCCAGGGATGCCGGGTGCATAGGTGTCTTTTCTTGTCGGGTTTCGGCAATGCTTTCAATGGAGATCTGCAAAAGAAGTGCTGCAGGCGGCCAAAGGAAGTGTGTCCGGGTGGATCCAAGGGTGGATCGAAGAACTGAAGAAACTGAAAGCAGAGGGGACCGAGTCTGGGTCACTAGCCAGTGACCAGGAAGGAAGGAACCAGGCGATGTCGCGATGAAATCAGGTGAAGAGGTGAAGCTTGTCTCTGCAGCCACGAGGACCAGGAGGTGTCGACGATGACCAGGAGCTGGATTCGAGCTGTACCACGAAGGATCTAGTTGACTGTGGTGTCGGTATCCGGATTGGACCCAACAAGCCTTGGCAAACGCAATCCATGCAGGAAGTGAAGATTGGCTTCAAGTCAGACCAGCAAGGTCTGGGGAGCTTCTCCTTTGTAGGGAAGCTGGAGCAAGCCTGGAGCAACCAGGAAAGCAGTTTAGTTTCAAAGGTTCATCTTCAGAGGGCTCACTAGCCAGCGGGCTGGCAACCGGGAAGACGCGTTGAGCTGAAATGCAAGAGCGGGCCCCACCCGGCACTCATGGAGTGTGGAGGGCTGCGCTTCGGTGCAAATGGCGCTCGGGTCTGCGGCTTCTCGTACCCCAATGCACAACTGCGAGAGTGCCTCGGTAGTTGCACTGTTAGCAAAATGCAGGATGTCCAGGGTGTCCGGTCCCACGTGTCTTGTGTCCGCCACGGGTCTCAGCTTTGCTGTGGATGTGTGTTGGAGTCAGAGAAGTCTGAGAGTCCAGTTCCTGAGTCGCTGAGGCTTCGGGATCCGACCGGAGCGTCGACAAAGCAGAGCGGCAAGTTACTGGTGGTGCCTATTTGCACAGGGTGGTCACTCCTTGACCACAAGAGAGATGTCTTCAGTCTTCTAGTCGGTATAGAATGTTGTAGGCCAAGAGTTTCGTTTCAGAGTTTCGTTCCAGGATAATCTAAAGTCCTGGGGACACAGCACCTATCTTTATACTAAGAAAATGGGATGGATTACCTGCTAGGTCCCTCCTATGTGTGGACCTGAGAAGGGGGTGGTTCACCCCTTTCCCTTTGTCCAGCTTCGCGCCAGAGTGGGGCTGGAGTGCCCCAGCAACTGGTTTGAACCGGGCTATGCATGGAGTGTGCCCCAGGCAGTGTCTGGAAAAGCATCTTTCCATTCAACCCACCCTGCCCCAATACACTACAGGCTGTCTTGGGAGGTGCTAGCACCTCCCTCGACAGGAAACCTATTATCCAGGCCTCCCTTGCTGGAGTTTCCCCCGGCTGCAGGAGGTCAGACTCGTGTCTGTGGCAGGAGCATCCATTTTGTGATGCTGAGGCTCTGTTTAACTTTAACCGGGTAAAGCAGTAACATACATGTCTTTTCCCTCTAGAAGGGTGGAATGCTACCCCTGCCGCCAGAATTGGCGGGGGGTAGTATTCCAAAGTGTTTGACACCTTACACGACATGTTTTGATAAAGCCAAACAAGTTAGCATTAACTGCGAAGATTATAATGCACTGAAGAGTATATGGTATGGCTATATAAAAGAACAGCTATAAGGAGGTGGTTCCGAAAGCTGCAGAGGGGCTCAGCTCATGCTAGGGCACCCTCTCACATAAAACTAAGCACTCTGCCTCCAGGATTGTTAAGGGCTACCATAGGAGTGACTTATAGGTTACTATGTGTCTATATGTTAGGTAGATATAGATATACTATATCTAAGTGAGGGGTGATTATGCCACCTTACCCAAGCTGAGTGATCAGCCTGTGGTGTCAGTTTGGATGGCCAGCCAGGGGTGGCATAATATATGCTGCAGCCCCGGTAGGCCTTGGATGCACCTATGCCCTGGGTACTTATGGTACACTATACAGGGGCTCACAGAGGTGACCCAATACCCAATCAGGTATGTACCTAAAGTACATGGTAGGAATTTAGAGAGAGAACAGCTGGGCTGTTGGTCTGATTAACAGGCCCACAGCCACACTTAAGTCGAAAAACCAGAGAATCACAGCAAAAAGTGGAGGGTGACCATAGGAAGCAGACCCTACTCTCCTACACTCTTTTTTTTGTGGCCTTCCACAGAGCTTACTGTTTGAAACACATCACAGTTTTCACTAGAATAATTGTTGGTATTACCTTGTGTTAACTTTCTTGCCATGGCATGCCGATTTAGCACTTATTCTTTTTGCTTATGGTTCTGAATGGTTTTCTTCACTTTCAAATGGATGTATTCTGCTTTTACATGCTAAATTCTTGCAATGTGTGGTATTCACATATTATTTTTAGGAAGCAGATATGAATTTATTTATGAGATGCGATTTTAAATATATATATGTTGTCCTCTTCCTGCATCCATTTTTGATGCCTATATTGACTGCTGGTTTTATTCCCAGTAGCCCCTGTTGATTCTGAAGGCCTGAAAGTTGTAATCATCCAATATAATATTAAGAATGCTTTTAGAGGGCCTCTTGGATTGCTCCGTTCGTGTATATATTTATTTAGAAGGCAGGCTACTGACATATTTTTCTTTTTTTTTTCCTAGGGAAGATTAAAATAATACTGTTGTTGCTAACCAGTAAGATTCTCTAATCTTTTAACGATATACAGATCCCACAAACAATGAATGGAACAAAATACTCCTTTTAATCAGATTTATTTATGTTTCAAATGTATTACCTTCTGAGGATCCGTTTCATTGACAGATCGAAAAGGTTAATCTGAATAGAGGTCACTGTCAGATTAACTCTTTAAAGCACACTTGACACCTTCTTGTAATACACATTTGCCAAAACTGAATAAAGACAATTCTGAGTAACATTCTAGTTTCATAGTGAATTCAGACTTATTCCAGTTAGTGGGGTTTGCTACAGCAGAGGGCAAAGTAACCTGCAAGAGTTCAAATGAAAAACACACTTTATTAACTTTCCCACCCCCACTTACTAGCACTCCACCTTCAAAATGCACCTGCTAGAAACTGGACTTGCTGAAACTTAGTAATGTATGCCATTTTATTGTAAAGTTTCTTACAGATTTGTTACGCAGCACAAACATCATAAATTTCCTTTAAAGTATTTTCAATGGAAATGAAGGGCCTGATTTAGAGTTTTGCTGGTGCTGGGCTTTGGCCAAAAAGTGATGAACGTCCTGTCTGCCCTATTTTGAGTCTGAGTTCTTAATGCACTCTAAATGGGGCAGATGAGACTCAAACCAGGCCGGCTCTCATTAATAGCTGTGCATATTCTTCTCAGACTGTGCATTATACATTATATATACAGAAGCACAAAATGAAGTGTACATTTTATTACCATTGAGTGTCAGGAGGGGGAAATAATCAAGGTTCTCGCTGATATTTTTTCTCAAAGTGTGGTAACAGAAAAGATGTGCTGACCCTTTATTCGGTTGTGTACAGAATCGAAATCAGCCCTAAGCCACTGTGGGATTCCTCATAGTGAGCAAACTGCTACTTCTGTGTTTGGTTCAAGAGGTTAGGGAAGTTCATGTGGTATTGCTGTGGTAGCTCTGAAGAATTGGGGGGTGGGGTGGATAACTATGCCCTCTGCTATTTCTAGCTCTTGGCAGCGATTCTGTTGTAGTCCCTGGAAACTTGTTAGGGTTTATTGACAAGAGACCGCAGGGTGGTGCCTTTATTTGGTCCCACAATAAATTGTGAGTAAATTATACATTTTAAAGTTTGCATTTTGATTCTGCCCGCAGCTGTCAGCCTACGGGCCGGTTGCAGACTTGTATTGTGTATCGAGTGTCAGGCTGAGGCAGGTCCTAGAGTTGATGAGCTGCAAGCCCGAGGGGATGGTCTTAACAATATTGACAGACAGTACTCGTTGTTAGTAGCCTGAGCACCCCTGTGCCCAAGTGCACAATTCGGGTTGGACTGCAGCCTTTCTCTTGCCAACCCCACATGCTCACTAGAGGCCTCTCTGAGTCTCTCCACCCCGCATTACTGAGCCGAGGTGAATCCAAGCTTCAGCCCCCAGTCTTGATAATGAGTGGTGAGTTTGGCTGCCCTATCCAATCCTGGCACTGCTCTTATGCTATATAACAGCAGGAGCAGCATCTGTATTGGCTTACTGGAGACTAGGTTAGGTTACTAGGAACCTCTGCCCCAGTGTGTGCAAGTCAAATGAGGCAGCGCAAAAGTGGGAGGAGGCTTCCTCTTCTTGAGGCTTTAACCTCAAGGTAGGTTGGGGATCACCAGATCCCAGGTCAGAATCTCTGGGGAGACCTCTTCATGGTGTTGGGCCACTTGGGCGTTGGGTGCAGAACTGTGGAGTGGCCTGGTTCATGGTTCTGGTTTGGAGTCTTTGTTGAGCAAATCTGTTCTTACTGGAGACAGAGTCTGTGAGATGAGTGCAGGCAGGTCCTCCAGGTTCTGGGGGGCTGCTGGCTATACCAGGGTTTCCGCTGTAGGCAGGTCGGAGTTGAGACAGGAAGGTAGGGCTGGGGTCAGAGCAGTTGGTGGCCTCTACTTCGTGGGTCAGTATGGTACTTCGATCCTTCTTCTTTCTTCCTCGAATCTGAGGAGGCAGTATTACTTTTAGGGGCTGTTACAGGGGTGTGCAGGTTGGGGACCAATAGGTCCCTTTCTTGGGGTGGGTACACCCCCTACTATGCCACCCTCCAGTGGGAGGGGGGTGAGCCTCTCCCTAATTGGCTGAATCCCCTCATCTTCAAGATGGAGGGGACTGAGATGTGTGCTTCACCTCGCCTTACCCACCTTAGGGGTAGGGTTAGCAAAGGTGGGCACACCTCTCCTCCTCCTAACTTAGTTTTCCTGCCGATTCTCCCACCCAAAGTGGGGGTCAAAACCGGTGGGAGCCAGTTGCTGGGGGCAGCAAGAGGCAGGGACAACTTCCAAATGTGAATGACTTTGAAGCTTCCTCTTTGTGGACCCAGCCCATCTTGGGAAAGGAGGCATGACACCGCTGCCCAGGATGGGCTTTGTTTCTAGACACAGAGTGTGAAGGATGTCTCCCCAGGGGTCCAAAAACCTGTCAGGTGGTGGCAAATGGTGGGCAGCCATTCAAGATACACACCAGGGCTCGTCGTTTTTCAGGGGGCATCTCTAAGATGCCATCTGAGTGCATTTTACAATAAATCCCAACTGGCATCAGTGCGGGTTTAATGTGCTGGGAAGTTTGCTACCATAACGTCACAGGTTTTAGAAATTCCATTATGGAGCTGTGGAGTTCTGAATGACCAACTTCCAGACCATATACTCTTTATGGCTTTACTACACTTACGTCTAAGAATGTACCTCACACTGTAGAGGTACAGGGCTCATTCCAGTCACCTGATGGCTAGTGCACCCTGCTAGAGGGGTGGGTTACCTATTCCTCAGGCAGTGGGTTGCAGGCATGGCACATAGAGTTGTGTGTCCTGTCGACTCTTCACCTTTTTCTGTACAAAACACACAGCCTGCAATGGCATTGTGTGGGTGTTTAGGTACAGGGGCTCTAAGGGTGACACAGCTGTTAGAGGCCTTCCCTGGTCATAGTTCCCTTGGTACCCATGGTACCTTTTACAGTGGGCCTGCTTATGGCCAGAGATTTGCCATTTGTGGATACTATGGTACAGGTTTGGGCAAGAACACTGGCCCTGGGAACCTGATTGGCAGGGATGCAGAGCACATCAAGTCCGGTTGCATCCAGATGTCTGTCAAAAAATGGGGTAACCATGACTAAAGAATCTTATCTGGAAGAGACAGTTAGTTATAGATTCCTTACATTAGAATTACCCCCAGGCGTCCGACTGGATCTGGAGAAGTTTTAGCTCTCTTAGCCAAGGGAGCTATCGAAAGGGTCCCTGCGGCAGAAGTAGGTTGTGGTTGCTATTCCCACTATTTTCTGGTGCCCAAGAAAGACAAGGGCCTTCGTCCTATCCTAGACCTCAGGACTTTTAACCACTTCGTCTGCAAGGAGAAGTTTAAAATGCTCACGTTGCCTCAGGTCCTGTCTGCCCACGACCATGGAGACTGGATGGTGTCGTTGGATTTGCAGGACAGATTTTTCTATATTCCTGTCCTGCCAGCCAAAAGATGCTACCTAAGGTTCACAGTACCCCACAAGCATTTTCAGTTCACTGTTCTCCCCTTAGGCCATACCTGTGCCCCTCAGGAGTTCACAAAAGTGATGGCGGTGGTCGCAGCTCATCTCTGCAGATCAGGGGTTCCAGTCTATCCCTTTCTCGACGACTGGCTGTTGAAGGCGGGCTCGGCACAGGATGTCATCTCCTACCTCCATACGAAGGTGGACCACCTGCATTCGCTGGGTTTCACTATCCATGTGCTGAAGTCACACCTGACTCCCTCTGTCGCTCCTTTTTATCGACGCTGTTCTGGATACAGTGCAGTTTCGGGCATATCCTCCTGAACAGTGAGTCGGCGTATTCGGGCTATGATACCGGTGTATCTGAAAGAAACTCGTTAGTTAGATTCCTTACCTTAGAATTACCCCCAGGCGTCAGACTGGATCCGGAAAGTTTTCGTCAGCAGTACCCCTGCGCGTCGTTAGGCGTCGTGATCGCCGGGATGATGTCATCGGAGCACTTAGACGCCACTCTCACGCGCTGACGTCAGTTCTTCTTTTTTCCACCCCAGCAAGCGCAGATCCGGGAATAGCTGGTACCCTAGTCATTTTTCGATTAAGTTTTTGGTCTCTTTTGACTATTCTTTTCGAGTCGACTTCGACTCCTGGTGCCGGTAGGGATGCCCGGTTTCAAGCCGTGTGACGCCTGTCTCCGACTGATGTCAGTTACCGACTTCCACCTCCGGTGTCTCTACTGCCTTGTGGCAGACCACGACGACAATTCGTGCCCCGACTGTCGGGCCTTGAAAGCTTGGCGGGAGCGGTCCCACAAGCTCCTCGAGATCCGACAGTCGGCTCCGCGCTGCTCGAGATCCTGGTCAAGGAGGAAGTCTAGGGACCGGTTGCGGAGCCAGATCCATCATCATCGCTCATCGGGTTCGAAGTCGTCGCATTCAGGTAAGTTGAGGCACTCTAAAAAGAAGTCGAAGAAGTTACACTGCTCTTCCGACTCCCTTCGCCGGTAGCGCTACTCGGCTGAGGGTTTGGGTGGCACCACCCGCGCGACTCCACTGGAGCCGCAGGCGTCGCAGCCGGCCCCATACCCTTGGGTCCCTGGGCTTTCTGCGAGGCCGGGCGAGATTCGTGACCATGAGGACGCACTTCCTGCAGTTGGAGCCTGACGGCGCGCCTTCGGGTCCCGCAGACCCAACTGGGGGGGCCTAGCAAGCCGGCGACTTCGGCCCCGGCGCCATCATCGACTTCGGTCCCGACGCCGCAGGCCCCTGTGGGATCCACGTCTGGATCCCGGTCGACGCCAGTTGACCTCACGACTACTCCGCTGGTGCCGACCCCTACGGTGCGGGCCCCGGTACCGTCCTCGGACGACATTGTCTCCGGTTTCAGTCCGGGTCCGGCATGGGAGCGCCGTCTCTGACGTCTATGGGTGACATCTTTGTCTATGACCCAGCTCCATAATTTTTGCCTGTTTATCAGGACATGGATGAAGGGGAGGACTGGGAGGGGTCCGAGGACCCTCAGGCACAACAGTGCCAGTTGAGCCAGGACTGGGCAGATGAGCTGTGGGATGCCAGTGGTCTCGATACCTCGCCTGACACTGGCTTCATCTCTCCTCCCTCCGTGGCTACAGAGGAAGGTGCAACATATTTATTTATTTAATGCGATGTTGTATAGCGCGAACATTACCCAAAGGTGTCAGAGCGCTTTACAAAAAAAACAGTTGCGATACATAAGGATTTAGGATTATATGAGTTACATAAAAGATACAAACTGGAAAAAAATAGCAAATGTACAAGTTGTAATGTCACACAGAGAAGAGATACAAATAGAAAAAATTGCAAATGTACAAGTTGTAAAGTCACTCAAGGAAGAGATACAAATGGATAAACTCTAAGAATCACATAGGAATGGTAGTGAGTACAAAGGTCTACTACATATACCAGTGGTTAAAGTTATCTCTATATACATATTAATACAAATAGTAGATTTTCTCAGGATTGAAAAGAGAAATAAAAAAAAATTTAATAAAAAGGGGTAGAGAGCGGTATGTGGGGGAGAAGAGTTGGAGGCTGAGATTGGTGAGAGGAGAGAGGGGGACCTGAGGGGTAGAAAGAGATAAGGCAGTCCAGCGTAAGAGCAATGTCTGAAGGTGAGCAGGATGGAATCCAAGGGACCAAAGGAAAGGACAAGAATCCACAAAATGGCGGACCCTGGTCGTGGGCATTGATGGAAAGCATCTCAACATGGCAAGATGCACCCATGGCAAGAGCGACAACAGGAGAGGGTCCCAAAATGGCGGGGCGTCACGAGTTCCAGTCCAAAAGTTACGAGGGCCAGGTCCAAAGAAAACCATGGAGCCGACCCAACGGAGGAAGAACAAGAGGGGAAAAAGAGCCAGACAGTCAAAAGGAGGAGCATCTTCAGTATTTGCACCTCCTTTTACCACTGCTACTCACACATGATCCCTGGTCTAAATGCTCCCACGCTCCTGTACTGGGCACCACAGTCCGACCGTGTCATTAGCTGGAGGGGTGTCAAAACAAATCCCCATGTCTCCACCCAGCTTTCATGCTCGACAAAAAGCTGATGTCTATTTTGGCTCTCCCAGGGGGGCCTTAGCGGCTACGTCATATGTAGGGGGTGAGCGCTGTAATTAAACTCCTCTCCCGGTCGTGTAACCTGTCCTGGCCGTCCGCTGTGGCCACGGGCCCCCATCCACACACTGTGGTCGGGCCACACAGGCGGATGGAGGCTGCAGATCCGGCGATCACAGGCTACCCCAGCTGCGGGCGCCAGCCGGGGAAGATGAAAGGGCAGCAGGGGGCCCGCTCCTGATGTCGCGGCCCCCGCATTGTTACCTCATAACGTGGGTCCGTTTCACTCTGGGTCCTGCCGGTCAGGGGAAGTCGGCACAGGGATTAGGACAGCCGTCCCGGAAGAGGAAGACAGTGGCTGAGTCCGGAGGGTGAGCAACTTGGTGAAAAGAAAAGCGGGCTCAATGGAGCAGCACAGCAGCGTTGTGCAGCGGTCCATCACTGCTTTCAAATCGATTCCACACTCCTGTGCAGCAGGGCGCTAAGAGACCGCATCCCAGGTCTGGAAGAGTCAGGTGATGGCCAGAGGAGAGGGGGAACCTCCGCCCCGTCCCCATCGGCCACCAAGGAAGAAAGATGTTCCATCAACCCTGGTGTCTCTCCAGTGCTGTGGGGGGAAGAAAGAGACACCACGGAGACACGAGGAGAGCCGTGTCCTATGTCCCCTATAGCCGATCCAGCAGCTCCACCGGGCATCAGTGAAGACTTAACTCTTAAGCTGCCTGCTGCAGCCTTGAGGACTAATCTCCTCGCCGAGGTGCTTCAACCGCCAGTAAGCTCTGCTGCCTTCAATGAGGCCCTCACAGACGTTCTGATGGGCACCTGATTCAAACCGTCCACAGTGCCCCCTGTGGATCGGAACGTGGCGTGATGCCACCGCCCGGCTCCGGGCGACCCCTGCTTTCTATCCGTGCACCCCACCCGAGAGTCTGGTCATCCAGGCCACAACGTCCCAGACCGCATTCCTGACTGCTCCCCCGGATCAGGAATCTAAAAGGCTTCACCAGTTTCGGAAAAAGCTGTTCCCCTCAGTTAGTCTGGGGTTGCGGTCTATCAACACTGCATGCCTCTTGGGCCGTTACACCCACTCCCTGTTGGATACGGTAGCGGACGTGCTGCCCCAGTGTCTGGAGGAGACTCAGGCACGGCTCGCCCAAGCTCTTGCTGAGTGGCTGGACGCAGCACGTTACTCCATTAGATGTGGACTAGATACCACAGACTCGCTGGGTAATGCGATTTCCACGACGGTGGCGATCCGTCGCCACGCCTGGCTACTGTCTGCCAACTTTACAGGGGATGCCCAGAATACCCTTATGGACATGCCCTTTGATGGCCGTCGCCTGTTCAGCGACTAAGCAGACTGTGCGCTTGAGCGTTTTAAGAACTTCAGGGCTAAGGCCAAGTCCATGGGCCTGTCAAGCCAACGCCAGCAGACTTCTGCTTTTTGCCCCTTTCGTGGCCAAGGAAGGGGCACCCCCACTTGTTCGTTTAGCCACAGGCTGCAAAACCAACCTCAACGCGGTCGCGGACGTGGTAACCGCCGTGGCGGTGCAGGGGGACAACAGCCAGGGCAGTCCACATCCACTCCTGCAGCATACACCTCAAAGCCTTCCTAGTCCGAACTTTCAGGCCCATTCGGCACCAGTAGGAGGCAGGGTTCGCCATCACCTACTCCACTGGCATACCATCACTTCGGACAGGTGGGTGCTGCAAATCGTCCGAAGGGGCTACTTCTTCCCCTTCGAGGCGACCCCTCCAGCCATGCCACCGCATGTCGGGGGATCACTTGCAATTTCTGCAGGAGAAAGTTACGGCTCTCTTGGCCAAGGGGTCCATTGAGCGCGTTCCTGGGCCAGAAGTAGGACGTGGTTGCTATTCCCACTACTTTCTGGTTCCCAAAAAGGACAAAGGGGGCCTGCGTCCCATCTTGGATCTCTGAGCGTCAACGGCTTCCTCCGGAAGGAGAAGTTCAAGATGCTAACTTTGGCTCAGGTTCTGGCTGCCATAGACCCTGGAGACTGGATAGTAGCGTTGGACTCGCAGGACGCATATTTCCACATCCCCGTCCTGCCGGCTCACCCCACGTTACCTGCGGTTCACGGTAGGCCACGAGCATTTTTAGTTTACCGTGCTCCCCTTCGGCCTTACCAGCGCCCCTCGGGTGTTCACGAAAGTGATGGTGGTGGTCGCAGCTCTTTTGCGCAGATCAGGATTTCCAATCTTCCCCTATCTTGACGACTGGTTGTGGAAGGCGGGCTCGCCACAGACAGTCGTCACCCACCTCCAGACTACGGCCGGCCTCCTGCATTCGCTGGGGTTCTCTATCAACGTGCCGAAGTCGCACCCGATTCCCTCTCAGAAGCTCCTCTTCATCGGAGCGGTTCTGGACTCGGCGTAGTTTCGGGTTTATCCTCCCCAACAGCGGGTTCAGGATATTCAGGCTCTGAATCCGATCTTTCAGCCTTTATCCCGAGTTTCGGTCAGGCTGACGTTGCGGCTCCTGGGGCTGATGGCCTCCTGCATCCTGTTGGTGCATCATGCCAGGTGGCGGATGCGGGCTCTGCAGTGGGACCTGAAGTTTCAGTTGGCACAGCATCAGGGAAACCTGTCCGACCACGTCCTGATCTCGGAGGGCACTGCGAAACAGCTGCAGTGGTGGCTCACGAATCGCGATTGGGTCAATGGCAGATCCCTCTCCCTTCCCCAACCGGAGCACACTGTGGTGACTGATTCGTCCCTCCTGGGATGGGGTGGCCACATGGGAGAGGCGGAGATCAGAGGCCTCTGGTCTCTGGCGGAGTCCCAGCTCCACATCAACCTTCTGGAGCTGCAGGCGATCCAACTTGCACTGAAGGCATTCCTTCCCTCTGTCCGGGGAAGTATAGTGCAGGTGTTCACGGACAACACCACTGCCATGTGGTACTGCAACAAACAGGGCGGGGTGGGGTCGTGGACCCTATGTCAGGAGGACCCACGCCTCTGGACATGGCTGGAACATCAGGGCGTTACCTTGGTGGTTCAACACCTGGCAGGTTCTCTGAACGCCAGGGCGGACAAACTCAGCCGTCGGTGCATGATGGGTCATGAATGGCGTCTGAACTCGGACGTGGCGCAAGGCTTCTTTCTGCAGTGGGGAGAGCCTTGGTTAGATCTAATCGCCACCAAAGAGATCGCGCAATGTCCTTAGTTCTGCACGTTGAAATTTTCAAGGCGGCACTCGCTAGGCTACGCTTTTCCTCGCGAGTGGAGTTGCGGTCTGTTGTACGCCTTTCCGCCTATACCACTTCTGCCCAGAGTTCTCAAGAAGATCAGGAGCAACCGGGCACAAGTTATTCTTGTGGTTGCAGACTGGGTGTGGAGAGTTTGGTATCCCGAGCTTCTAGACATGAGCATCGATCATTCGGTCAGGCTGTTGCAGCAGCATATTAGGGTCCTCCATCCAAGCTGGTCTGTTCTCCGCTTCCTTGCGTGGAGATTGAGTTGCGACAATTGACCGCTTTTGACCTTCCTCCCTAGTCTGTGAAGTTATCTTGGAAGCCAGGTTTCTCTCTACAAAATCAGTATACACCTGCCGATGGAACAAGTTTTGTAAATATTGTACAGACTGGTATATTGACCCTTTATCTGCTCCCTTATCTGAAGTCCTTCTCTTCATACTTTCTTTGGCCCAGCAGGGCTCTGCTCTGGGCACTTTGAAGGTGCTACCTTTTGGCCCTTTCTTCTTTTCTCCGGCTGCCTGATCAGCCATCCTTGTTCAACTCTTCTACAGTGCAGAGATTTTTGAAGGGGCTCAACAATTTTTTTCCCCCTTCAACTCTCTTCATGTCACAGTGGGACCTTAATTTGGTGCTCACTTCTTGATGTGTGTACCGTTTGAGCCATTGCATAACTTTACTCTGTGGTTGCTCACCATCAAGACAGCTTTCTGGGTGGCAATAACCTCTGCCAGGAGAGTCAGCGAACTACATGCGCCATCTTCAAGGCCTCCTTACCTGACAACCTTTCCGGATAATGTAGTACTCAGGACTAGGGTATCTTTTATTTCTAATGTGGTAACTAACTTCCATCTGGGATAGTTGGTTACACTGCCCACCTTCTATGCACTTCCTCATCCTTCCAAGGAAGAGGAACGTTTCCACCATCTGGACCCAAAAAGAGTGGTATCGTTTTTCCTTGAACTAAAGAGTTCTGGGTGGATGTCCAACTCTTTATAGGGTACATGGGCGCAAACAGAGGTTGTGTTGTCTAGAGGAGGACTATATCCTGAGGGGTTATACTCTGTACACACAGCTGTTACACTCCAGCGAAGAAGGAGCCCTCTGAAGGGCTTTAAGGTCCATTACACTATGATAAAAGCGGCCACCATCTCTCTCCAGTGTGTTGTTCCTGTTTCGGATATATACCAAGTGGGCATCTCTGCACAGGTTTGCCAGACACTACTTTCTGGATTCCCAGGTTCGCATAGAGGGCCTCTTTGGTTGCTCTGTTTTACTGGATTTTGTGGCCTGAACCGTTCCGCAGTCCCTCCTCCGGGAATGGTATTGCTTGGGTATCTGTTCAAAGGTAAGGAATCTGCGGCTACATTTCTCTATCAGATGGACAATTTACTTACCTTCAGGAACGCCTGATCTGGAAGAGACATGATGAAATGAATGAAAATGAAATGAAATTAAATGAAATGAAATGAAAAGGAATTTATAAAGCGCATGGCTGCCCTCAAGCGTCCCAGCGCTAAAACGAAAACACAGGACCACCACCAAATGTAACTGAGGAGAAAGCCTACAGGGGGAAAGGTGAGTCTTCAATGCTTTGCGGAATCTCGCTAGGTTAGGTTCTTTCCGCAGTGCCAGCGGTAGAGCATTCCATAATTGGCCTGCGTTCATGGAGAACCGGCGGCCGCCGGACCTCACCTTTTTTGCTCTGGGTATCACCACAAAATTACCATCATCAGAGCGAAGGGCTCGCGTTGGTTTATAAGGGCGAACCAAGTCCCTAAGAATTGGAGGGCCCGATCCTTGCAAAGCTTTAAACACAATGCAGAGGGATTTGAATTTTATGCGAGCTCGGATTGAAGCCAGTGCAAGGCCTTAAGTGCAGGCTTGGCTGAGGATCTTTTGGCAGTACCAGTGAGCATTCGTGCTGCCGCATTCTGAGCTCTTTGGAGCACATTCAAAGTGGATTCTGGTGAAGCAAGGAATAGGGCATTGCTATAATCCAGCCTTGATATAACTAATCCTTCCACCAGTAGTTTCCGGGAATTTTCAGGGAGAAGCGGGAGGATCTTCCGCACCGACCGGAGCAGTCCGTAGCAGGTCCCTGCCACTCGTTTAGCTTGAGTACTCATTGACAGCTCAGGTTCCAGCCAAACCCCGAGACTTTTTATTGCTTCTTTGGGAGCTGGGGGGGCACCTAGACTGGCCGGCCACATGGATTTAGGGAGTGTCGTACACAGGTTGCCAAGGAGCATCAGCTCCGTTTTAGTCCCATTTAGTTTAAGCCGGGAATCCGACATCCATGACATGATGTTAATTAAACATGATGCAAACTTTTCCCCCTGGCTTTCCAAAAGGGACAGCGAGACGATCAGTTGGGTGTCGTCTGCGTAGGTTGCGATTTTCACCCCGAAGGGTGAAACCACCGCCTCCAGTGGGGCCATATAGACGTTAAAGAGCGTAGGGCTCAATGAAGAGCCCTGCGGTACTCCGCACTGAAGGGGGGTAGGCAAAGATCTGAAATTGCCTTCGCAAACCTGATATGTCCGGTCACTCAAGTACGACGTGAGCCATTTAAGGGCAGATCCTCTCACTCCAATCTTCCCCAAACGGTGGATCAGAATATTATGATCAACCGTGTCAAATGCAGCGCTTAGATCCAGGAGTACCACCGCAGTGGATCCTCCCGAATCCAAGATGCATCTGCCTTCCTCCACCATCGAGATCAGGGCCGAGTCGGTTCCCTGGCCAGGACGAAAGCCCGTCTGCGTCCGACCTAGTAGATCGTTGGCTTCCAAGAAGTGCGAGAGCTGGCGGTTGGCAAACTTCTCGGCGATCTTATTTAGCCCAGGCAGGAGCGAGATAGGGCGGTAATTAGCCAGATCAGCCGGGTCAAGGCCTGATTTTTTCAAAAGGGCCTTGACAATGGCTTGCTTCCAGCTGGGTGGCACTATGCCATAGGTGAATGAGGCATTCAAAAGATCGATTGCTGGGCCTGCAATGATATTCATGAATTGTTTGAGGATCCGAATGGGCTTGGGGTCCAACGGGGAACCACTCTTCAGAGCTGAGAGCTCCACACAGAAGGCCTCCCTTGAGATGGGGGAAAAGCTGTCAAACACTTTCTCATCCGAAGCGGCCTCCAGGACTGCTTTGTCAATTCTCCCGGTACTCGGAGGAAGACTGGCTAAGATGTTCTGTATTTTGGTGTCAAAAAACTGAGCCAGTAGATTGCATTTGTCAGAGTTAACCTCTTGGGTTACCGGGGGAGTGGGGACAGTGAGAAGCTCTTTAAGGATCTGATATGTTTCTCTAGAAGAGTTACCTGCCATTCTTATTCTTTCCTCAATATGGGCGGCTTTGGTCAAATTGCGGGCCGCCTTATATGCTCTCATCGCTTCACGATAGTTATCTTTGTTGTTAGCCGCCCAGTTCTTCCGCCATTCCCGCTCCAGTTTTTTACATATCTTTCTCATACCTCCCAATTCAGGGGTGTACCAAGAGGACTTAGGGCCACTCCTTTTGTTTGAAATGGCTTTAAGAGGTAGAACAGTATCTAATGCTTGGCAGAGCCAATCATGGAATGCGACATCGGCTACCAAAGGATCACCGCCGGATGGGGGAACTGATTGTTCAAGGGTACGGGAGAGATTCTCGGCAGATAATTGAGACCAAATTCTCTTGTAGGTGCGTGGTGCCCTAGGACCTAGAGGAGAGAAAGGGTCCATAGTGAAATTCAGTTCAAACGGCACCAGAAAGTGGTCAGACCAGGGCATGGGGAGGGGAGGGCTCGTCTGAAGGTGCGAGATATTAGAAAACACGCAATCCAACAAATGGCCCTTCACATATGTGGGTTCCAGATTATGTAACCTGAGGTTGGCTGTCATGAGTTCAGATCTAAGGTCAGAAGCTATTTTCTCCTCCTGCAGGTCGAAATGAAGGTTCAAATCCCCCAATAAAACAAAATTAGGAGAGGATGCAGCTAAAACGGGAACATGGTCCAGAATGGAGGTGGAAAACTGTTTTATCGTCCCCGGGGGGGCGATAGACCATAAGTCCCGATAAGGGTGATCTAGCCTCAGATTCCTTACCGACGCACCCATCCTCCCCGCACTGCGAAATTGGGTTTTAAGTGTCAGGGATGTTCCTTTCAGGCACCTAGCTGTTCGTTTTTTAACACACCATGGTCAGTCACTTTATGGTTCCACGCTTATGGTGTGGAAAGTCCTGAAAAGTTCTGACGTCCGTGCACTGGAGTGGCAGTTATATTGACAATGCGGATGTCACAACGATGACAAACATGACATCGCCAATGTTACGCGGAGTTGACCAACACCACCTACCGGCGTGCAGGGGTACTGCCTAACGCCTGGAGGTTCAAAAGTAACGAATATGCGACTTGATCTTGTCTCTACCAGATAAGGTGTTACCAAAGGTAAGTCACTTGTCCATCTGGCTGTAGGTTTTTCGAGCCTTCCTGAACCTGATTCTATACCCTTCAGTGGTGAATTGAAAGGCCTCAATCATGGTGCCCTGATTGAGATAATAGGGTTCAGCATCTTTCTCACGGAGTGTCAGGATGCTATCCCCTACACTTTCCTGAGAATATTTCCCATGGGATAGCACTCCACAGCTTGCTTGAGGCCTGTCTGCTAAGACAGGTCCTCTCAAAAGCAATGAACCACTTGGTGATATCATCACCCTCAAATAATTTTGGGACAACCCTTTGAGGATTATAGGGTCAAAAGAATCACTGTTCTTCCTATTAATGATTGTGCTGCTACCAGATATGGGTCCTATGCTCAAGTTCTTCATTTGGATGTGCCTCTCTGTCTTGGGGTGATGTATCATCACTTCCATTTTCTCTATTCTGATCTTCTGCATGATGAGTGTCCTCCTCTGTATGCTCTTTGTCATACTCTGCCAAAGGCTCCTGGAGCTGAGATTTGGTAGGGTTTGACTTAGCCTTGAGGCCTTTAGTTTTACACAAGCCTCTAAGTTGTCTCCTAGGCAGAGACAGGTAAGGTGTGAAGTAGACTTCCTCCGCCTGTACCAGCTCTTCTGAAGTACTGTTTCTAGTACTCATTATGTTTACTAATTTGTAAACCTTCTTTTTTTTTAAGAGGAAGAAAAACACTTCTAACACTGCTTTCCTAACTACAGGAAGATTTGGCTTTTCAAAACAGTTGTACTAAAAGGGGCCCAATCAGGGCGCTAACAATTATTTTATAATTTGGAAAAATAGTCAATTTGAAAAATCAAATTAACTAAAGGCAATTGTGACTTTACTCGTGTGGTCACTTTGTCAAAGTGATGCAGCAAACACAAAGTCGTAGAACCCACTGCTGATCTACCAGTGTAGGAAACCCAACTCTACATATAATGCACCACAATGCGTTTCAATGTGTAGAGAGGTGGGGAAGACCCTTACTGGTTTACAGAGGCAAACGTAGATCATACTAATGCTCTATTTTGTGGTAGTGTGTGTGAGTATTTAGGCTTATCAGGTGGTAGTGCTAAGCATTTGTAGCACTCTGAGGCAATGCATGATACACACACTCAAGGAATTAAGTTGAGACCGAATTAGAAAAATAACACTACTTTTTATATAAATATTTAGTCCAGGAACTATGGTTACAAGGTAGATGCTTTTCGCAATATGTGAAAATTACAAAAAAAAAAGCAATAATCACAATTGTGCTCAATTACACACAATACATTTCCTATGGAAGGAAAAATATATTTGGAGCAGCTGCAGCCTTGAGGACTAATCTCCTCGCCGAGGTGCTTCAACCGCCAGTAAGCTCTGCTGCCTTCAATGAGGCCCTCACAGACGTTCTGATGGGCACCTGATTCAAACCCTCCACAGTGCCCCCTGTGGATCGGAACGTGGCGTGACCCCTGCTTTCTATCCGTGCACCCCACCCGAGAGTCTGGTCATCCAGGCCACAACGTCCCAGACCGCATTCCTGACTGCTCCCCCGGATCAGGAATCTAAAAGGCTTCACCAGTTTCGGAAAAAGCTGTTCCCCTCAGTTAGTCTGGGGTTGCGGTCTATCAACACTGCATGCCTCTTGGGCCGTTACACCCACTCCCTGTTGGATACGGTAGCGGACGTGCTGCCCCAGTGTCTGGAGGAGACTCAGGCACGGCTCGCCCAAGCTCTTGCTGAGGGGCTGGACGCAGCACGTTACTCCATTAGATGTGGACTAGATACCACAGACTCGCTGGGTAATGCGATTTCCACGACGGTGGCGATCCGTCGCCACGCCTGGCTACTGTCTGCCAACTTTACAGGGGATGCCCAGAATACCCTTATGGACATGCCCTTTGATGGCCGTCGCCTGTTCAGCGACTAAGCAGACTGTGCGCTTGAGCGTTTTAAGAACTTCAGGGCTAAGGCCAAGTCCATGGGCCTGTCGAGCCAACGCCAGCAGACTTCTGCTTTTCGCCCCTTTCGTGGCCAAGGAAGGGGCACCCCCACTTGTTCGTTTAGCCACAGGCTGCAAAACCAACCTCAACGCGGTCGCGGACGTGGTAACCGCCGTGGCGGTGCAGGGGGACAACGGCCAGGGCAGTCCACATCCACTCCTGCAGCATACACCTCAAAGCCTTCCTAGTCCGAACTTTCAGGCCCATTCGGCACCAGTAGGAGGGAGGGTTCGCCATCACCTACTCCACTGGCATACCATCACTTCGGACAGGTGGGTGCTGCAAATCGTCCGAAGGGGCTACTTCTTCCCCTTCGAGGCGACCCCTCCAGCCATGCCACCGCATGTCGGGGGATCACTTGCAATTTCTGCAGGAGAAAGTTACGGCTCTCTTGGCCAAGGGGTCCATTGAGCGCGTTCCTGGGCCAGAAGTAGGACGTGGTTGCTATTCCCACTACTTTCTGGTTCCCAAAAAGGACAAAGGGGGCCTGCGTCCCATCTTGGATCTCTGAGCGTCAACGGCTTCCTCCGGAAGGAGAAGTTCAAGATGCTAACTTTGGCTCAGGTTCTGGCTGCCATAGACCCTGGAGACTGGATAGTAGCGTTGGACTCGCAGGACGCATATTTCCACATCCCCGTCCTGCCGGCTCACCCCACGTTACCTGCGGTTCACGGTAGGCCACGAGCATTTTTAGTTTACCGTGCTCCCCTTCGGCCTTACCAGCGCCCCTCGGGTGTTCACGAAAGTGATGGTGGTGGTCGCAGCTCTTTTGCGCAGATCAGGATTTCCAATCTTCCCCTATCTTGACGACTGGTTGTGGAAGGCGGGCTCGCCACAGACAGTCGTCACCCACCTCCAGACTACGGCCGGCCTCCTGCATTCGCTGGGGTTCTCTATCAACGTGCCGAAGTCGTGCCCGATTCCCTCTCAGAAGCTCCTCTTCATCGGAGCGGTTCTGGACTCGGCGTAGTTTCGGGTTTATCCTCCCCAACAGCGGGTTCAGGATATTCAGGCTCTGAATCCGATCTTTCAGCCTTTATCCCGAGTTTCGGTCAGGCTGACGTTGCGGCTCCTGGGGCTGATGGCCTCCTGCATCCTGTTGGTGCATCATGCCAGGTGGCGGATGCGGGCTCTGCAGTGGGACCTGAAGTTTCAGTTGGCACAGCATCAGGGAAACCTGTCCGACCACGTCCTGATCTCGGAGGGCACTGCGAAACAGCTGCAGTGGTGGCTCACGAATCGCGATTGGGTCAATGGCAGATCCCTCTCCCTTCCCCAACCGGAGCACACTGTGGTGACTGATTCGTCCCTCCTTGGATGGGGTGGCCACATGGGAGAGGCGGAGATCAGAGGCCTCTGGTCTCTGGCGGAGTCCCAGCTCCACATCAACCTTCTGGAGCTGCAGGCGATCCAACTTGCACTGAAGGCATTCCTTCCCTCTGTCCGGGGAAGTATAGTGCAGGTGTTCACGGACAACACCACTGCCATGTGGTACTGCAACAAACAGGGCGGGGTGGGGTCGTGGACCCTATGTCAGGAGGACCCACGCCTCTGGACATGGCTGGAACATCAGGGCGTTACCTTGGTGGTTCAACACCTGGCAGGTTCTCTGAACGCCAGGGCGGACAAACTCAGCCGTCGGTGCATGATGGGTCATGAATGGCGTCTGAACTCGGACGTGGCGCAAGGCTTCTTTCTGCAGTGGGGAGAGCCTTGGTTAGATCTAATCGCCACCAAAGAGATCGCGCAATGTCCTTAGTTCTGCACGTTGAAATTTTCAAGGCGGCACTCGCTAGGCTACGCTTTTCCTCGCGAGTGGAGTTGCGGTCTGTTGTACGCCTTTCCGCCTATACCACTTCTGCCCAGAGTTCTCAAGAAGATCAGGAGCAACCGGGCACAAGTTATTCTTGTGGTTGCAGACTGGGTGTGGAGAGTTTGGTATCCCGAGCTTCTAGACATGAGCATCGATCATTCGGTCAGGCTGTTGCAGCAGCATATTAGGGTCCTCCATCCAACCTGGTCTGTTCTCCGCTTCCTTGTGTGGAGATTGAGTTGCGACAATTGACCGCTTTTGACCTTCCTCCCTAGTCTGTGAAGTTATCTTGGAAGCCAGGTTTCTCTCTACAAAATCAGTATACACCTGCCGATGGAACAAGTTTTGTAAATATTGTACAGACTGGTATATTGACCCTTTATCTGCTCCCTTATCTGAAGTCCTTCTCTTCATACTTTCTTTGGCCCAGCAGGGCTCTGCTCTGGGCACTTTGAAGGTGCTACCTTTTGGCCCTTTCTTCTTTTCTCCGGCTGCCTGATCAGCCATCCTTGTTCAACTCTTCTACAGTGCAGAGATTTTTGAAGGGGCTCAACAATTTTTTTCCCCCTTCAACTCTCTTCATGTCACAGTGGGACCTTAATTTGGTGCTCACTTCTTGATGTGTGTACCGTTTGAGCCATTGCATAACTTTACTCTGTGGTTGCTCACCATCAAGACAGCTTTCTGGGTGGCAATAACCTCTGCCAGGAGAGTCAGCGAACTACATGCGCCATCTTCAAGGCCTCCTTACCTGACAACCTTTCCGGATAATGTAGTACTCAGGACTAGGGTATCTTTTATTTCTAATGTGGTAACTAACTTCCATCTGGGATAGTTGGTTACACTGCCCACCTTCTATGCACTTCCTCATCCTTCCAAGGAAGAGGAACGTTTCCACCATCTGGACCCAAAAAGAGTGGTATCGTTTTTCCTTGAACTAAAGAGTTCTGGGTGGATGTCCAACTCTTTATAGGGTACATGGGCGCAAACAGAGGTTGTGTTGTCTAGAGGAGGACTATATCCTGAGGGGTTATACTCTGTACACACAGCTGTTACACTCCAGCGAAGAAGGAGCCCTCTGAAGGGCTTTAAGGTCCATTACACTATGATAAAAGCGGCCACCATCTCTCTCCAGTGTGTTGTTCCTGTTTCGGATATATACCAAGTGGGCATCTCTGCACAGGTTTGCCAGACACTACTTTCTGGATTCCCAGGTTCGCATAGAGGGCCTCTTTGGTTGCTCTGTTTTACTGGATTTTGTGGCCTGAACCGTTCCGCAGTCCCTCCTCCGGGAATGGTATTGCTTGGGTATCTGTTCAAAGGTAAGGAATCTGCGGCTACATTTCTCTATCAGATGGACAATTTACTTACCTTCAGGAACGCCTGATCTGGAAGAGACATGATGAAATGAATGAAAATGAAATGAAATTAAATTAAATGAAATGAAATGAAAAGGAATTTATAAAGCGCATGGCTGCCCTCGAGCGTCCCAGCGCTAAAACGAAAACACAGGACCACCACCAAATGTAACTGAGGAGAAAGCCTACAGGGGGAAAGGTGAGTCTTCAATGCTTTGCGGAATCTCGCTAGGTTAGGTTCTTTCCGCAGTGCCAGCGGTAGAGCATTCCATAATTGGCCTGCGTTCATGGAGAACCGGCGGCCGCCGGACCTCACCTTTTTTGCTCTGGGTATCACCACAAAATTACCATCATCAGAGCGAAGGGCTCGCGTTGGTTTATAAGGGCGAACCAAGTCCCTAAGAATTGGAGGGCCCGATCCTTGCAAAGCTTTAAACACAATGCAGAGGGATTTGAATTTTATGCGAGCTCGGATTGAAGCCAGTGCAAGGCCTTAAGTGCAGGCTTGGCTGAGGATCTTTTGGCAGTACCAGTGAGCATTCGTGCTGCCGCATTCTGAGCTCTTTGGAGCACATTCAAAGTGGATTCTGGTGAAGCAAGGAATAGGGCATTGCTATAATCCAGCCTTGATATAACTAATCCTTCCACCAGTAGTTTCCGGGAATTTTCAGGGAGAAGCGGGAGGATCTTCCCCACCGACCGGAGCAGTCCGTAGCAGGTCCCTGCCACTCGTTTAGCTTGAGTACTCATTGACAGCTCAGGTTCCAGCCAAACCCCGAGACTTTTTATTGCTTCTTTGGGAGCTGGGGGGGCACCTAGACTGGCCGGCCACATGGATTTAGGGAGTGTCGTACACAGGTTGCCAAGGAGCATCAGCTCCGTTTTAGTCCCATTTAGTTTAAGCCGGGAATCCGACATCCATGACATGATGTTAATTAAACATGATGCAAACTTTTCCCCCTGGCTTTCCAAAAGGGACAGCGAGACGATCAGTTGGGTGTCGTCTGCGTAGGTTGCGATTTTCACCCCGAAGGGTGAAACCACCGCCTCCAGTGGGGCCATATAGACGTTAAAGAGCGTAGGGCTCAATGAAGAGCCCTGCGGTACTCCGCACTGAAGGGGGGTAGGCAAAGATCTGAAATTGCCTTCGCAAACCTGATATGTCCGGTCACTCAAGTACGACGTGAGCCATTTAAGGGCAGATCCTCTCACTCCAATCTTCCCCAAACGGTGGATCAGAATATTATGATCAACCGTGTCAAATGCAGCGCTTAGATCCAGGAGTACCACCGCAGTGGATCCTCCCGAATCCAAGATGCATCTGCCTTCCTCCACCATCGAGATCAGGGCCGAGTCGGTTCCCTGGCCAGGACGAAAGCCCGTCTGCGTCCGACCTAGTAGATCGTTGGCTTCCAAGAAGTGCGAGAGCTGGCGGTTGGCAAACTTCTCGGCGATCTTATTTAGCCCAGGCAGGAGCGAGATAGGGCGGTAATTAGCCAGATCAGCCGGGTCAAGGCCTGATTTTTTCAAAAGGGCCTTGACAATGGCTTGCTTCCAGCTGGGTGGCACTATGCCATAGGTGAATGAGGCATTCAAAAGATCGATTGCTGGGCCTGCAATGATATTCATGAATTGTTTGAGGATCCGAATGGGCTTGGGGTCCAACGGGGAACCACTCTTCAGAGCTGAGAGCTCCACACAGAAGGCCTCCCTTGAGATGGGGGAAAAGCTGTCAAACACTTTCTCATCCGAAGCGGCCTCCAGGACTGCTTTGTCAATTCTCCCGGTACTCGGAGGAAGACTGGCTAAGATGTTCTGTATTTTGGTGTCAAAAAACTGAGCCAGTAGATTGCATTTGTCAGAGTTAACCTCTTGGGTTACCGGGGGAGTGGGGACAGTGAGAAGCTCTTTAAGGATCTGATATGTTTCTCTAGAAGAGTTACCTGCCATTCTTATTCTTTCCTCAATATGGGCGGCTTTGGTCAAATTGCGGGCCGCCTTATATGCTCTCATCGCTTCACGATAGTTATCTTTGTTGTTAGCCGCCCAGTTCTTCCGCCATTCCCGCTCCAGTTTTTTACATATCTTTCTCATACCTCCCAATTCAGGGGTGTACCAAGAGGACTTAGGGCCACTCCTTTTGTTTGAAATGGCTTTAAGAGGTAGAACAGTATCTAATGCTTGGCAGAGCCAATCATGGAATGCGACATCGGCTACCAAAGGATCACCGCCGGATGGGGGAACTGATTGTTCAAGGGTACGGGAGAGATTCTCGGCAGATAATTGAGACCAAATTCTCTTGTAGGTGCGTGGTGCCCTAGGACCTAGAGGAGAGAAAGGGTCCATAGTGAAATTCAGTTCAAACGGCACCAGAAAGTGGTCAGACCAGGGCATGGGGAGGGGAGGGCTCGTCTGAAGGTGAGAGATATTAGAAAACACGCAATCCAACAAATGGCCCTTCACATATGTGGGTTCCAGATTATGTAACCTGAGGTTGGCTGTCATGAGTTCAGATCTAAGGTCAGAAGCTATTTTCTCCTCCTGCAGGTCGAAATGAAGGTTCAAATCCCCCAATAAAACAAAATTAGGAGAGGATGCAGCTAAAACGGGAACATGGTCCAGAATGGAGGTGGAAAACTGTTTTATCGTCCCCGGGGGGGCGATAGACCATAAGTCCCGATAAGGGTGATCTAGCCTCAGATTCCTTACCGACGCACCCATCCTCCCCGCACTGCGAAATTGGGTTTTAAGTGTCAGGGATGTTCCTTTCAGGCACCTAGCTGTTCGTTTTTTAACACACCATGGTCAGTCACTTTATGGTTCCACGCTTATGGTGTGGAAAGTCCTGAAAAGTTCTGACGTCCGTGCACTGGAGTGGCAGTTATATTGACAATGCGGATGTCACAACGATGACAAACATGACATCGCCAATGTTACGCGGAGTTGACCAACACCACCTACCGGCGTGCAGGGGTACTGCCTAACGCCTGGAGGTTCAAAAGTAACGAATATGCGACTTGATCTTGTCTCTACCAGATAAGGTGTTACCAAAGGTAAGTCACTTGTCCATCTGGCTGTAGGTTTTTCGAGCCTTCCTGAACCTGATTCTATACCCTTCAGTGGTGAATTGAAAGGCCTCAATCATGGTGCCCTGATTGAGATAATAGGGTTCAGCATCTTTCTCACGGAGTGTCAGGATGCTATCCCCTACACTTTCCTGAGAATATTTCCCATGGGATAGCACTCCACAGCTTGCTTGAGGCCTGTCTGCTAAGACAGGTCCTCTCAAAAGCAATGAACCACTTGGTGATATCATCACCCTCAAATAATTTTGGGACAACCCTTTGAGGATTATAGGGTCAAAAGAATCACTGTTCTTCCTATTAATGATTGTGCTGCTACCAGATATGGGTCCTATGCTCAAGTTCTTCATTTGGATGTGCCTCTCTGTCTTGGGGTGATGTATCATCACTTCCATTTTCTCTATTCTGATCTTCTGCATGATGAGTGTCGTCCTCTGTATGCTCTTTGTCATACTCTGCCAAAGGCTCCTGGAGCTGAGATTTGGTAGGGTTTAACTTAGCCTTGAGGCCTTTAGTTTTACACAAGCCTCTAAGTTGTCTCCTAGGCAGAGACAGGTAAGGTGTGAAGTAGACTTCCTCCGCCTGTACCAGCTCTTCTGAAGTACTGTTTCTAGTACTCATTATGTTTACTAATTTGTAAACCTTCTTTTTTTTTTAAGAGGAAGAAAAACACTTCTAACACTGCTTTCCTAACTACAGGAAGATTTGGCTTTTCAAAACAGTTGTACTAAAAGGGGCCCAATCAGGGCGCTAACAATTATTTTATAATTTGGAAAAATAGTCAATTTGAAAAATCAAATTAACTAAAGGCAATTGTGACTTTACTCGTGTGGTCACTTTGTCAAAGTGATGCAGCAAACACAAAGTCGTAGAACCCACTGCTGATCTACCAGTGTAGGAAACCCAACTCTACATATAATGCACCACAATGCGTTTCAATGTGTAGAGAGGTGGGGAAGACCCTTACTGGTTTACAGAGGCAAACGTAGATCATACTAATGCTCTATTTTGTGGTAGTGTGTGTGAGTATTTAGGCTTATCAGGTGGTAGTGCTAAGCATTTGTAGCACTCTGAGGCAATGCATGATACACACACTCAAGGAATTAAGTTGAGACCGAATTAGAAAAATAACACTACTTTTTATATAAATATTTAGTCCAGGAACTATGGTTACAAGGTAGATGCTTTTCGCAATATGTGAAAATTACAAAAAAAAAAGCAATAATCACAATTGTGCTCAATTACACACAATACATTTCCTATGGAAGGAAAAATATATTTGGAGCAGCTGCAGCCTTGAGGACTAATCTCCTCGCCGAGGTGCTTCAACCGCCAGTAAGCTCTGCTGCCTTCAATGAGGCCCTCACAGACGTTCTGATGGGCACCTGATTCAAACCCTCCACAGTGCCCCCTGTGGATCGGAACGTGGCGTGACCCCTGCTTTCTATCCGTGCACCCCACCCGAGAGTCTGGTCATCCAGGCCACAACGTCCCAGACCGCATTCCTGACTGCTCCCCCGGATCAGGAATCTAAAAGGCTTCACCAGTTTCGGAAAAAGCTGTTCCCCTCAGTTAGTCTGGGGTTGCGGTCTATCAACACTGCATGCCTCTTGGGCCGTTACACCCACTCCCTGTTGGATACGGTAGCGGACGTGCTGCCCCAGTGTCTGGAGGAGACTCAGGCACGGCTCGCCCAAGCTCTTGCTGAGGGGCTGGACGCAGCACGTTACTCCATTAGATGTGGACTAGATACCACAGACTCGCTGGGTAATGCGATTTCCACGACGGTGGCGATCCGTCGCCACGCCTGGCTACTGTCTGCCAACTTTACAGGGGATGCCCAGAATACCCTTATGGACATGCCCTTTGATGGCCGTCGCCTGTTCAGCGACTAAGCAGACTGTGCGCTTGAGCGTTTTAAGAACTTCAGGGCTAAGGCCAAGTCCATGGGCCTGTCGAGCCAACGCCAGCAGACTTCTGCTTTTCGCCCCTTTCGTGGCCAAGGAAGGGGCACCCCCACTTGTTCGTTTAGCCACAGGCTGCAAAACCAACCTCAACGCGGTCGCGGACGTGGTAACCGCCGTGGCGGTGCAGGGGGACAACGGCCAGGGCAGTCCACATCCACTCCTGCAGCATACACCTCAAAGCCTTCCTAGTCCGAACTTTCAGGCCCATTCGGCACCAGTAGGAGGCAGGGTTCGCCATCACCTACTCCACTGGCATACCATCACTTCGGACAGGTGGGTGCTGCAAATCGTCCGAAGGGGCTACTTCTTCCCCTTCGAGGCGACCCCTCCAGCCATGCCACCGCATGTCGGGGGATCACTTGCAATTTCTGCAGGAGAAAGTTACGGCTCTCTTGGCCAAGGGGTCCATTGAGCGCGTTCCTGGGCCAGAAGTAGGACGTGGTTGCTATTCCCACTACTTTCTGGTTCCCAAAAAGGACAAAGGGGGCCTGCGTCCCATCTTGGATCTCTGAGCGTCAACGGCTTCCTCCGGAAGGAGAAGTTCAAGATGCTAACTTTGGCTCAGGTTCTGGCTGCCATAGACCCTGGAGACTGGATAGTAGCGTTGGACTCGCAGGACGCATATTTCCACATCCCCGTCCTGCCGGCTCACCCCACGTTACCTGCGGTTCACGGTAGGCCACGAGCATTTTTAGTTTACCGTGCTCCCCTTCGGCCTTACCAGCGCCCCTCGGGTGTTCACGAAAGTGATGGTGGTGGTCGCAGCTCTTTTGCGCAGATCAGGATTTCCAATCTTCCCCTATCTTGACGACTGGTTGTGGAAGGCGGGCTCGCCACAGACAGTCGTCACCCACCTCCAGACTACGGCCGGCCTCCTGCATTCGCTGGGGTTCTCTATCAACGTGCCGAAGTCGTGCCCGATTCCCTCTCAGAAGCTCCTCTTCATCGGAGCGGTTCTGGACTCGGCGTAGTTTCGGGTTTATCCTCCCCAACAGCGGGTTCAGGATATTCAGGCTCTGAATCCGATCTTTCAGCCTTTATCCCGAGTTTCGGTCAGGCTGACGTTGCGGCTCCTGGGGCTGATGGCCTCCTGCATCCTGTTGGTGCATCATGCCAGGTGGCGGATGCGGGCTCTGCAGTGGGACCTGAAGTTTCAGTTGGCACAGCATCAGGGAAACCTGTCCGACCACGTCCTGATCTCGGAGGGCACTGCGAAACAGCTGCAGTGGTGGCTCACGAATCGCGATTGGGTCAATGGCAGATCCCTCTCCCTTCCCCAACCGGAGCACACTGTGGTGACTGATTCGTCCCTCCTGGGATGGGGTGGCCACATGGGAGAGGCGGAGATCACTGCCATGTGGTACTGCAACAAACAGGGCGGGTCGGGGTCGTGGACCCTATGTCAGGAGGACCCACGCCTCTGGACATGGCTGGAACATCAGGGCGTTACCTTGGTGGTTCAACACCTGGCAGGTTCTCTGAACGCCAGGGCGGACAAACTCAGCCGTCGGTGCATGATGGGTCATGAATGGCGTCTGAACTCGGACGTGGCGCAAGGCTTCTTTCTGCAGTGGGGAGAGCCTTGGTTAGATCTAATCGCCACCAAAGAGATCGCGCAATGTCCTTAGTTCTGCACGTTGAAATTTTCAAGGCGGCACTCGCTAGGCTACGCTTTTCCTCGCGAGTGGAGTTGCGGTCTGTTGTACGCCTTTCCGCCTATACCACTTCTGCCCAGAGTTCTCAAGAAGATCAGGAGCAACCGGGCACAAGTTATTCTTGTGGTTGCAGACTGGGTGTGGAGAGTTTGGTATCCCGAGCTTCTAGACATGAGCATCGATCATTCGGTCAGGCTGTTGCAGCAGCATATTAGGGTCCTCCATCCAAGCTGGTCTGTTCTCCGCTTCCTTGTGTGGAGATTGAGTTGCGACAATTGACCGCTTTTGACCTTCCTCCCTAGTCTGTGAAGTTATCTTGGAAGCCAGGTTTCTCTCTACAAAATCAGTATACACCTGCCGATGGAACAAGTTTTGTAAATATTGTACAGACTGGTATATTGACCCTTTATCTGCTCCCTTATCTGAAGTCCTTCTCTTCATACTTTCTTTGGCCCAGCAGGGCTCTGCTCTGGGCACTTTGAAGGTGCTACCTTTTGGCCCTTTCTTCTTTTCTCCGGCTGCCTGATCAGCCATCCTTGTTCAACTCTTCTACAGTGCAGAGATTTTTGAAGGGGCTCAACAATTTTTTTCCCCCTTCAACTCTCTTCATGTCACAGTGGGACCTTAATTTGGTGCTCACTTCTTGATGTGTGTACCGTTTGAGCCATTGCATAACTTTACTCTGTGGTTGCTCACCATCAAGACAGCTTTCTGGGTGGCAATAACCTCTGCCAGGAGAGTCAGCGAACTACATGCGCCATCTTCAAGGCCTCCTTACCTGACAACCTTTCCGGATAATGTAGTACTCAGGACTAGGGTATCTTTTATTTCTAATGTGGTAACTAACTTCCATCTGGGATAGTTGGTTACACTGCCCACCTTCTATGCACTTCCTCATCCTTCCAAGGAAGAGGAACGTTTCCACCATCTGGACCCAAAAAGAGTGGTATCGTTTTTCCTTGAACTAAAGAGTTCTGGGTGGATGTCCAACTCTTTATAGGGTACATGGGCGCAAACAGAGGTTGTGTTGTCTAGAGGAGGACTATATCCTGAGGGGGTTATACTCTGTACACACAGCTGTTACACTCCAGCGAAGAAGGAGCCCTCTGAAGGGCTTTAAGGTCCATTACACTATGATAAAAGCGGCCACCATCTCTCTCCAGTGTGTTGTTCCTGTTTCGGATATATACCAAGTGGGCATCTCTGCACAGGTTTGCCAGACACTACTTTCTGGATTCCCAGGTTCGCATAGAGGGCCTCTTTGGTTGCTCTGTTTTACTGGATTTTGTGGCCTGAACCGTTCCGCAGTCCCTCCTCCGGGAATGGTATTGCTTGGGTATCTGTTCAAAGGTAAGGAATCTGCGGCTACATTTCTCTATCAGATGGACAATTTACTTACCTTCAGGAACGCCTGATCTGGAAGAGACATGATGAAATGAATGAAAATGAAATGAAATGAAATTAAATGAAATGAAATGAAAAGGAATTTATAAAGCGCATGGCTGCCCTCGAGCGTCCCAGCGCTAAAACGAAAACACAGGACCACCACCAAATGTAACTGAGGAGAAAGCCTACAGGGGGAAAGGTGAGTCTTCAATGCTTTGCGGAATCTCGCTAGGTTAGGTTCTTTCCGCAGTGCCAGCGGTAGAGCATTCCATAATTGGCCTGCGTTCATGGAGAACCGGCGGCCGCCGGACCTCACCTTTTTTGCTCTGGGTATCACCACAAAATTACCATCATCAGAGCGAAGGGCTCGCGTTGGTTTATAAGGGCGAACCAAGTCCCTAAGAATTGGAGGGCCCGATCCTTGCAAAGCTTTAAACACAATGCAGAGGGATTTGAATTTTATGCGAGCTCGGATTGGAAGCCAGTGCAAGGCCTTAAGTGCAGGCTTGGCTGAGGATCTTTTGGCAGTACCAGTGAGCATTCGTGCTGCCGCATTCTGAGCTCTTTGGAGCACATTCAAAGTGGATTCTGGTGAAGCAAGGAATAGGGCATTGCTATAATCCAGCCTTGATATAACTAATCCTTCCACCAGTAGTTTCCGGGAATTTTCAGGGAGAAGCGGGAGGATCTTCCGCACCGACCGGAGCAGTCCGTAGCAGGTCCCTGCCACTCGTTTAGCTTGAGTACTCATTGACAGCTCAGGTTCCAGCCAAACCCCGAGACTTTTTATTGCTTCTTTGGGAGCTGGGGGGGCACCTAGACTGGCCGGCCACATGGATTTAGGGAGTGTCGTACACAGGTTGCCAAGGAGCATCAGCTCCGTTTTAGTCCCATTTAGTTTAAGCCGGGAATCCGACATCCATGACATGATGTTAATTAAACATGATGCAAACTTTTCCCCCTGGCTTTCCAAAAGGGACAGCGAGACGATCAGTTGGGTGTCGTCTGCGTAGGTTGCGATTTTCACCCCGAAGGGTGAAACCACCGCCTCCAGTGGGGCCATATAGACGTTAAAGAGCGTAGGGCTCAATGAAGAGCCCTGCGGTACTCCGCACTGAAGGGGGGTAGGCAAAGATCTGAAATTGCCTTCGCAAACCTGATATGTCCGGTCACTCAAGTACGACGTGAGCCATTTAAGGGCAGATCCTCTCACTCCAATCTTCCCCAAACGGTGGATCAGAATATTATGATCAACCGTGTCAAATGCAGCGCTTAGATCCAGGAGTACCACCGCAGTGGATCCTCCCGAATCCAAGATGCATCTGCCTTCCTCCACCATCGAGATCAGGGCCGAGTCGGTTCCCTGGCCAGGACGAAAGCCCGTCTGCGTCCGACCTAGTAGATCGTTGGCTTCCAAGAAGTGCGAGAGCTGGCGGTTGGCAAACTTCTCGGCGATCTTATTTAGCCCAGGCAGGAGCGAGATAGGGCGGTAATTAGCCAGATCAGCCGGGTCAAGGCCTGATTTTTTCAAAAGGGCCTTGACAATGGCTTGCTTCCAGCTGGGTGGCACTATGCCATAGGTGAATGAGGCATTCAAAAGATCGATTGCTGGGCCTGCAATGATATTCATGAATTGTTTGAGGATCCGAATGGGCTTGGGGTCCAACGGGGAACCACTCTTCAGAGCTGAGAGCTCCACACAGAAGGCCTCCCTTGAGATGGGGGAAAAGCTGTCAAACACTTTCTCATCCGAAGCGGCCTCCAGGACTGCTTTGTCAATTCTCCCGGTACTCGGAGGAAGACTGGCTAAGATGTTCTGTATTTTGGTGTCAAAAAACTGAGCCAGTAGATTGCATTTGTCAGAGTTAACCTCTTGGGTTACCGGGGGAGTGGGGACAGTGAGAAGCTCTTTAAGGATCTGATATGTTTCTCTAGAAGAGTTACCTGCCATTCTTATTCTTTCCTCAATATGGGCGGCTTTGGTCAAATTGCGGGCCGCCTTATATGCTCTCATCGCTTCACGATAGTTATCTTTGTTGTTAGCCGCCCAGTTCTTCCGCCATTCCCGCTCCAGTTTTTTACATATCTTTCTCATACCTCCCAATTCAGGGGTGTACCAAGAGGACTTAGGGCCACTCCTTTTGTTTGAAATGGCTTTAAGAGGTAGAACAGTATCTAATGCTTGGCAGAGCCAATCATGGAATGCGACATCGGCTACCAAAGGATCACCGCCGGATGGGGGAACTGATTGTTCAAGGGTACGGGAGAGATTCTCGGCAGATAATTGAGACCAAATTCTCTTGTAGGTGCGTGGTGCCCTAGGACCTAGAGGAGAGAAAGGGTCCATAGTGAAATTCAGTTCAAACGGCACCAGAAAGTGGTCAGACCAGGGCATGGGGAGGGGAGGGCTCGTCTGAAGGTGCGAGATATTAGAAAACACGCAATCCAACAAATGGCCCTTCACATGTGTGGGTTCCAGATTATGTAACCTGAGGTTGGCTGTCATGAGTTCAGATCTAAGGTCAGAAGCTATTTTCTCCTCCTGCAGGTCGAAATGAAGGTTCAAATCCCCCAATAAAACAAAATTAGGAGAGGATGCAGCTAAAACGGGAACATGGTCCAGAATGGAGGTGGAAAACTGTTTTATCGTCCCCGGGGGGCGATAGACCATAAGTCCCGATAAGGGTGATCTAGCCTCAGATTCCTTACCGACGCACCCATCCTCCCCGCACTGCGAAATTGGGTTTTAAGTGTCAGGGATATTCCTTTCAGGCACCTAGCTGTGGTCAGTCACTTTATGGTTCCACGCTTATGGTGTGGAAAGTCCTGAAAAGTTCTGACGTCCGTGCACTGGAGTGGCAGTTATATTGACAATGCGGATGTCACAACGATGACAAACATGACATCGCCAATGTTACGCGGAGTTGACCAACACCACCTACCGGCGTGCAGGGGTACTGCCTAACGCCTGGAGGTTCAAAAGTAACGAATATGCGACTTGATCTTGTCTCTACCAGATAAGGTGTTACCAAAGGTAAGTCACTTGTCCATCTGGCTGTAGGTTTTTCGAGCCTTCCTGAACCTGATTCTATACCCTTCAGTGGTGAATTGAAAGGCCTCAATCATGGTGCCCTGATTGAGATAATAGGGTTCAGCATCTTTCTCACGGAGTGTCAGGATGCTATCCCCTACACTTTCCTGAGAATATTTCCCATGGGATAGCACTCCACAGCTTGCTTGAGGCCTGTCTGCTAAGACAGGTCCTCTCAAAAGCAATGAACCACTTAGTGATATCATCACCCTCAAATAATTTTGGGACAACCCTTTGAGGATTATAGGGTCAAAAGAATCACTGTTCTTCCTATTAATGATTGTGCTGCTACCAGATATGGGTCCTATGCTCAAGTTCTTCATTTGGATGTGCCTCTCTGTCTTGGGGTGATGTATCATCACTTCCATTTTCTCTATTCTGATCTTCTGCATGATGAGTGTCCTCCTCTGTATGCTCTTTGTCATACTCTGCCAAAGGCTCCTGGAGCTGAGATTTGGTAGGGTTTGACTTAGCCTTGAGGCCTTTAGTTTTACACAAGCCTCTAAGTTGTCTCCTAGGCAGAGACAGGTAAGGTGTGAAGTAGACTTCCTCCGCCTGTACCAGCTCTTCTGAAGTACTGTTTCTAGTACTCATTATGTTTACTAATTTGTAAACCTTCTTTTTTTTTAAGAGGAAGAAAAACACTTCTAACACTGCTTTCCTAACTACAGGAAGATTTGGCTTTTCAAAACAGTTGTACTAAAAGGGGCCCAATCAGGGCGCTAACAATTATTTTATAATTTGGAAAAATAGTCAATTTGAAAAATCAAATTAACTAAAGGCAATTGTGACTTTACTCGTGTGGTCACTTTGTCAAAGTGATGCAGCAAACACAAAGTCGTAGAACCCACTGCTGATCTACCAGTGTAGGAAACCCAACTCTACATATAATGCACCACAATGCGTTTCAATGTGTAGAGAGGTGGGGAAGACCCTTACTGGTTTACAGAGGCAAACGTAGATCATACTAATGCTCTATTTTGTGGTAGTGTGTGTGAGTATTTAGGCTTATCAGGTGGTAGTGCTAAGCATTTGTAGCACTCTGAGGCAATGCATGATACACACACTCAAGGAATTAAGTTGAGACCGAATTAGATAAATTACACTACTTTTTATATAAATATTTAGTCCAGGAACTATGGTTACAAGGTAGATGCTTTTCGCAATATGTGAAAATTACAAAAAAAAAAGCAATAATCACAATTGTGCTCAATTACACACAATACATTTCCTATGGAAGGAAAAATATATTTGGAAACTCAATGCAAACCAGTTACTGTAGTCGTTCGCCTTTGAAGCTTCAGGGGCCAATGTCCCAATGCCAAGTTCTCGGGAGCTTCCTACCGGGAGGAAGGAGCAAAGGATCGTTGTATCTAGGGCTCTACGAAGGAAGGGGGCCATCTGCAAAAGGGGACATGCAGGCACGTCCGAAGGCTCTCATGGGAGAGTAGAGGTCACAAGGGCTCTGAGGGCAGGGGAGCACAGCTGGTTTGACGATGCCCCAGCTGGGCTGGTTGGGTACAGAGAAAAAGTGCAGCTAGGCAACGGCACGCAAAGTAGAACCTCATGGTCATGGTCTGGCACCTTGATGCGACAATTCCGGAGCTGCTAGGCCACTGCTGAGGTGACTCTCTGGAGGACTGATGTCCTTCGTCAGATGCTGGCTTGCTGTAAAGTTGGAGTCCACCTGGACTGGGTTTTGTAGGTTTATGCAGCGGGGGCGGTACCGCGCGTATTCGTGCTGTTTAGGTCCGGTGAGTCCTGGGGCCTCAAGACTTGGTGCAGAGGTTGAGCGGACCCGCCAGAGCAAGTGCACCTTTTGTGACACTGTGAGACATCGGTCAGGCTGGTGAGCTGGACGATACTGGACCTGACTTTGCTGTTTTGGAGGCATGCGGCTGCGGGGACATGGTATTTCTATCTCAAGGGAGTTTCTTTTAGATTTATGAAGTGCTGAAGATCTTGGGGTTTGTGGAGGCCACGCAGGGATGAGACCAGCTGGAGTATGCCGACTGTCGAGTTCTGTGGTGGCAGGTAGGAGTTTAAGCCCAAAGTCCACCATGAGGTCTGCAGTACTGGATTCAACAGTGTTTCTTCGTTTGTCTTCTTTTTTGTGTCTCTGGAAACTACTTTCAGGGTCTGGGGATGTCACCTAAATCCTAAATTTAGGCATGTTTACGAGGGAGTGACAGGTTGTGACCAATGGGCCCCTTACCTGGGTTGTCTACTCCCTCTATTATGCCCACTTCCTGTTGGAGGGAGGAAATAGCCCTAGTTCTGATTGGAGAAGTCCCACCATCTTCAAGATTGTGGGCACTGAAAAAAGTACTTCACCACGCCATCAGAACCTGAAGGATGGGGGATCTTGCTGCTTCTATCAGGGGAGGCTGGAGTCTTGTTTCAAAGGTGGCAAGGCCTTTGAAGCTTTCCACAGATGGCTGTTCCTGACTGGGGGAAGGTGTGAGAACCTCCGCCTAGGACAGGCATTGTTCTCGACCTCTGAGCATGCAGGCACTCACCCCATGAGGTCTGGTAGTGACAGGCTGGCTTAGACCAGTCGGTGACCACACTAAGCGTTGGTAGGTTTCAGGGGACCCCTCTAATGGGTCCTCTGTGTTCAATTATTAATAAATCTGACACAAATCATTGCAAGTGTATTAAGACGAGATGTTTGGTACCAAACATCCAATAATACATTGAAGCCATTATGGCGCTAGGGAACTCGTATTGACCAGTGTTCGGCCCAAATTCTCTCTCTGGCTTCCCTGTTCACTTACAATAGCAAAGAATCAACATGAACTTTGCAGGGCATAGTTTCTAATGTAGATATGTCCACCCAGGAGATATTGTGACCCTGCCTTAGGACTATAAGTCCTGATATTGGGGTGTCCTACTTATATCCCATGCATTGTCTGGGGCATAGTACTCAGGGATGTGTGCCATGTTGACTTTTTGGTTTTATCTGCACAAAGGCATGCAGTCTTCATTGGTAGAGTGCATGGCTTGGTGAGGGGATCCTAGGGTGGCAGAATTCATGCTGCTTCTCTTGAGGTCCCTCTTCAGTACCAATGCTCTTGGTACTAGGGGCACTATTTACTAGGCACTTACAATGGGTACTGAAGTTATGCCAGTTGGGAAACAAAAGGTACAGTTTAGGAAAAGAGCTTCTGGCACAGGTGATCTGGTTGGCAGGGGCCTCGTGCACTCCCAGTCGAAATTCCATCATTTTCCAGGCAAAAAGTGAGGACTAACCTTGTCCAAAAGAGGCACTTTCCTATAAGCTAGTCACATCCCTAAGGTAGACTACCTGACGTGGACAGCCAGAGAAGGGTTGCACCATCTTGTTTCTGGTGAAAATAGAGAATTCCCGGTTAGTGTTATTCAATTGTCAACAAACTTTATTAAGTTTCACAAGGTTACATGGAGGAATAAATTCACATCTCTGCTGTTCAATAACATATTCATTAGCCATCACGGGATACAATGAAGGCAGCATGTATCATGCAAAGTAAAATCCCAGCCGGTATATTCAGGCATCTCAGTGGTCACTCGCAATTCTATTCCTGCACTGGCATGCAAACTCATGTGTAGAACTCTCTACCCATAAATACCCCCCTACCCTTCCCCTAGGCGTTTCATGTACACTCAGGTCATTGAGCTACAACAGATCGGATCCCCAGTGTGTGTACTGGCATGAACTGGGTAGCACCACCAGGGAGAACTCCAATTCCAGGTGTTAAGATGCCATTCTTGGTAGCAATTCTCTAGTCTCCAAGAAACCTACTGCTGGCTGCCTCTTTATGCTAATCTGTCCGGGGAAGCGCCTTCGTCCTCAGTGTCCGTGGGAAATTTAAGCTCTGCAACTAATCCTTCCCAAACTCTCGCTGCCTTTAGCAGCTTCTCACTTCCTGTACTTTTATCTATCTGCAGCCTAATCACCCCTTCACATTCAGCCCATTTGAGGAGCTCCGCTTTCCACCTTGTAGCACTTGAGCCCTTCTTTGCCTTCCAGTGCATGAAGATATCTCGCTTGGTCAGAAGTAGCCCCGTATCCAAGAATTTGCTTGTGATTTTGTTCTTGGACGTGTGAAGGAACCAATTTAAGATACAGTATGTTCCAGACATATGAGCTGCAGATCACACACTATGCATAGATCGCCATCTGGTATTGGGCCCAGATGTTTGCACTTGTTCTTGTATTGGAAAAGTCTTTGGAAGTCACGGGATAGGTGACTCCTCCTTTAAACAATAGTGCGCATGGGCATCAGCTCCATATTCAGATAGACACATCCGAGCCCGATCGTGGAAAAAAACGATCGCGCTCCAGTTCGGTGTCATTACCGATTCAACTTTCAACACAGAATCCTTCACCCTTTTCTCCGTTATTGTTTCGATCGCGATTTCTAGTTGACGCGCATCTGTTCAAGCTCGAAGTCTTCAATTCCGGTCGTCGACGAAGGCCATCGGGCCTACCTACGCCATTACATCTGGCTCATGGAAAGGTCTCCCTTTAAAAAGTGTCCTTAATGTGGATCCAAGTTTCCACACACAGATCTTCATGAGGTGTGTAACCGCTGCCTTTCACCAGAGCACGAGGCCAGAGACTGTCCAGCTTGTCCCTTTTTCCGCTCCAAGAAAACGATTCAGGATCGTCATGCTCTAAGAAGCATGGCTCGCTCGCCAACATCCATTCCCGACGACATCTTCCAGGAGGGCATTGTTGTACCATGGCAGGAGCGGATCGAAGAAGGTCTCATCAGTGTCTCTGCAGCCGATAACTCCAACATCAAAGACATCACTCCAGGCCAGCGGGTCGTAAGTACACACGTTGACCCCGACCTCCTCCCCCTACCCCCAAAAAGGCTTTGGTAACTCCTTCACCTTCTGGCCAAGGTGCACACCGGAAACAATACTTCTCACACCCCGCCTTCGGGTCCAGCAAAAAAGTCAACAAACAAGCCTTCAGGCCACTCGGAATCAAGTCAGCCTGCCATCGGGGCCGAAACCAAAACCCCGGCACCTAAAAAGAAGCTGTTGGTCCTCCTCCATGCTTACAACTAGCTCGGCACCTAAACATACTCGGATCGACCCCTCGAGCCCCAAAAATGTAATCGGAACCGTCCTCCTCCTCCATGCCGACCACTACCTCGGCACCGAAACATACTGGGGTCGACCCTTTGACCCCGAAAAAGTCATCGGAACCGAGTAAAAAAACACTTCCAAAGAGTTTGGACTCTCAACCTTCGGCCCCGTAAAAGCCTTCGGAACCTAAAAAAATAACCGGTTCCGCAGGCTCCTTCAGATATTAAAAAATCTCACGCTTCTAAGCCAAAACAGCCTAAATCTACTCCAGATTCGGTGTCGGGTAAACCTTCGGAACTGAAAAATTCGGCGCCGAAAAAACAACCTACACCAGAAGAGCTTTTTAAACTGGATCCCACCCAAAAAACTCTTATAAAGCACCCAAAAACAGGTCAACTGACTCTCAGTTCCATAAAGAGACCAATCGACATGCCTCTACCGGCTCCATATCCACCAAAGAAGAGAGACATTGCAACATCTCCTCTGACTACCTTCTCCAACTCCAACTCCTCCTCTAACTCCCTCTCCACACCACTCCCCTACTCCATCTCCACTCCCCTCACCATCTCCTCCACCACACGATGATGAGGACACCTCTAACAATGGGGGAATGGTGCAGACGATTAATCACTAGGGGATCCTGGACAGCGTTACAGCCCAGACCAATGGGACGATTATAATACACCAGATGTCCCTAATGTAACACAAGAGGACATTTATCTCTCTAGACCCTCCCCTCCAGAGGACACCATGGGTTTCAACCAGCTCGTTCACAGAGCTGCACAATACCACGGGGTAGATGTACATACAGACCCTGAAGAGGAGGATTTCTTAATACACATTTGATACCTCCCAAAGGTCCACCTCTGTGCTACCCATGTTGAAAGGGGTAATTAAACACGCATCTGAGGTGTTCAAAGATCCATTTAGGGCTAGGGTTATTAACCCCAGAATAGAAAAGAAATACAAATGTGCCCCAGCCGACCCGGTTTACATCAAGGGACAAATACCATTGGATTCCTTAGTAAACCCAGCAAAGGGGCCATTTCACAAACGTCAGGTGATGCTCCGCCTCCAGACAGGGAATCATAGATCTTGGACGCTTCTGGTAAACGTACAGCGTCTCAAGCAGCAAACATGTGGCGAATCGCAAATACACAAGCTTTGCTGGCGAGATACGATGGGGCACACTATGACGAGCTAGAGACCCTATTGCAACACCTTCCTGACAAATACAAAACATAAGCCAACAACCTTATACAAGAGGGTGAACTAACAAACACCTCCATTCGTTGCGCTCTAGATGTGGCAAACTCCGCCTCACGAGCCATTAACACAAGTGTCCTTGTACGTAGACATGCTTGGCTACGCATTTCAAGTTTTAAACCAGAAGTCCTACTACCATACTTAACCAGCCGTTTGATCAAAAACACCTATTTGCCCAGACGTGGTCATATCTCTAGAGAAGATGAAAAAAGATACTGACACAGCTAAATCAATGGGAGCCTTGCAATCGCAAGCTCCCAGACGTTCTTTTTGCCGCTCCTCTTGCCGAGGCACCTCTAGAGGCTATTCCTCTGACAACCCCTCTACCTCCTATAAAACTTCCACCCAAACCTCATTTACCAGAGGTAATAACAGAGGAGGCTACAGAGGCATTAATAACAAGGGTAGAGGCAAAACCAACAATACTCGCCCGCCTCCACCCCTACCCAATGACTTCCCTCCACTCCCCCGGACCATTCCACTCCAGTAGGGGGAAGATTGATACAATTCCTACCTGTCTGGAACATCACTACCGACAGGTGGGTAAGACAAATCATTCAATCAGGTTATTGTCTAGAACACATCTCTACCACCCCAAACATACCACCCAGACAGCGCCCAATGTCACCAGAACATTTATCGCTGCTAAAGCAAGAGGTACTTTCCCTCCTACAAAAACATGCAATAGAACCTGTTCCCCTATATCAACAAAACACAGGGGTTTACTCCCTGTACTTTCTCATTCCATTCGTAGTGGACGGTCAGCATTACCAATTCAAAGTACTTCCATTTGGAGTCACCACAGCACCCTGAGTTTTCACAAAATGTCTGGCTGTAGTTGCGGCTCACCTAAGAAGACCGCTGTGACAGGCCGGGTCGCCCGTCCGAGGGACGGGATCATATACCCGACTGGTGGTCAGTCGCCCCCCTTTCACCTACTTCTGTCCCCTCTCTGTAGCACCCTGCACCGTTCTCCCAGAAGGACTGGCACGTCAAGGACACCGATCACCTATGGAATTGCGAGGAGTTTAAAAAGTATGATCCCTTTAACTGGGAGTATCGAGCCGATGAGACTCCTCCCATGGTAAACGTCACCACGCCGGTCCCGTCAAAAGGGGGAGGAACCCAGGAAGCGACGGACGACGTTTCCCAGGAGGACGAAGAACGAGAAGGTGAACGAAGGAAGTGGACGAGACCAAAGAGCGAGGAGGAAGAGGACGAGATGGACCTGACTCAGAAGACCAGAGAGGACCCTGAGAAGCCAGGAGGCCACCGTCTTCACGAGTTGCCCCGCCACGTTCCTGCGGGAGGAGCGTGGCTCCAACAGGTACGGGGCAGAGTAGCGGGTTGGGTGGGACGGCGTGTCGAACCTACGGACAACTAACCTGAGTGTAAATACTTGTAAAGCCCTTGTACAGTCTCCAGAAACCCTCCCCTCCTCACGAGCACTTTTGAAACACTCCTATTGTTACTGTAAATAGCACGTGACCACTTGGTTTCCCTCACTCACGGTCCCTGTCTCCCCAGAGCCCAAACGATTATCTAACCCCCCTCCCTCTGTCTTTCCTTTCTCTTACGGCTGAGGAACCGGACTGAGGACCTACCCACCACCCCTGGCCCACCCTGGATCCTCTCAAGAAACCAGCCACGGACTCTGCAGCCTTTGCCCGAAAGAGTATAACAAGTCGGAGAAGGAGATCTTACACAAAAATAAAGCCATCTCTTAAATCACTATTCAAAGTCTCTGACTCAGTCACTCCCTCCCCTTCCACCCCATTACAACAGCAAATTCACGTCTTCCCATACTTAGACGACTGCCTCATAAAGGCCAATTCATACAGCCAGTGTGTACATCACACTTACTCCACAATACAACTACTCCACAACTTAGGGTTTACCGTAAACCACGCAAAGTCTCATATACAACCGTCCTGCATACAACAGTACCTAGATGCCACAATAAACACCTCAAAAGCACTTGCGTATCCCAGTCCACCCAGAATAGCAAGCATACAAAGCCTCATATCCAAATTTCAGCCGCAACACACTCTTCCAGCTCGAGTGTTCATGCAGTTAATAGGGATGATGGCCTCTTGCATATTCATAGTACCTAACGGAAGACTTCAGATGCGTCCACTACAGGAATGCTTAGCACGTCAGTGGAACCAAGCTCAAGGTCAGCTGACAGATCTGGTGTTGGTGGACGGCCGCTCACATTGCTCTCTGCAGTGACACCCAAAACCTTTCCAAGGGGCGACCGTTCCTCGAGCCAGTTCCACAAATAGTGCTAACAGCGGATGCATCGCTCTCCGGCTGGAGAGCTAATCTATTGCATCACACCATACCAGGCGCATGGTCTCCTCAACAAAAGTTGTTCCACATCAATCACCTGGAGTTAATAGCCATATTCCTAGTGTTGAAGTAATCCCAGAAACAAATATCAGGCAAAGCTGTCCTAGTCCGCACCGACAATATGACAGCAATGTACTACATACAAAAACAAAGAGGGACACACTCCCTACAGCTCTCTCAACTACCACAAAGCATATGGAGATGGGCTATTCCTCAGAACATTTTTCTTATAGCCCAACATGGAGTCCAGAACAACATAGCAGATCTGTTAAGTTGTCAGATGCAACAGATTCACGAGTGGGAACTTCATCCGCAAGTTCTACAACCATTTTTCCAGTTGTGGGAGCAGCCAGAGATAGATCTCTTCGACACACACAAACGCCAAATGCCCAAGCTTCGCCGCCAGATATCCACACCCATTGCCCAAAGGCGATGCGATATGAATGAGTTGGTCAGGCAGAGTTGCGTATGCTTTTCCTTCTCTCCCACTCATTCCACTGGTGGTGCGCAAACTGCAGCAACACTCGCTGACTCTCATCCTAGTTGCTCCAACATGGGCCAGACATCCTTGGCACACCGCTGTAGGAGAGTAGGGTCTGCTTCCTATGGCTTTTTTCGATAATCAAATTTATTGAAGTTTTAAACACAAAGTTCATTAATAGTAGATCACACAGTCCAATCATATACCCCTGCCCCTCCCACCTGACAATACATAACATAGCAGACTTTTCAAAATAAATAACTAGGACCCCCATCAGTATATCGAAATAATGAATTGAATCAAGAAGGTAACAAACCAAACCATTTACCCCATATTCTACCAAACATTTCCGGGCATCCCCGGGCCTCAAAAAGGGCCTCCTCCTGCACCCCGCACCATTCCACCCCCCTTCTCCACTTTCGTAGTGTCGGTGCCGCAGCCTGGGACCATGCAGCTGCAATGTCTCGTTTCGCTACCGCCAATGCTGTTCCCAAGAAGGGCTTGTCAGTCCGGGAGCCGTCCAGGCCAGCAAACACTCCCAGCAACAAGTGTCTCGGGTCGTGGGGGACCTCCCAGCCCAAAGCCCACGTAAGTTCCGATTCCACCCCTCTCCAGAATGAAGCTAAGTCCGGACAGAGCCACACCATGTGATAGAAGTCGGCTGAAGTAGCAGCACACTGGGAACAAGCTGGGGAGGTTCTCACACCAGCACGAAAGAGGCGAGCAGGCGTGAGATACGTCGTGTGGAGGGAATAAAGCTGCACCAGGCGTAATTTCGAAGATGTGGTTAAGGATTTGGGAGCCATAAGGGCATCACGCCAATCCGCTTCATCCAAGGGGCCCACCCAACTCTCCCATCGCTCTCTAAGGCGATCTAAGGACGTGGGACAGTTGTTAATCAGGGCTTGGTATAGACGGGACACCTCCCTCTCCCCAGGTTACCCAGCATGACTTGAGCCTCCAGAGGAATAAACTCCGGAAGAGAGGTGGGTGTTGAGAGATGTATGTGGAGGGCATGGCGGACCTGCAAGTATTTATAGAAATGAGAGCGCTGGGGGGCGGTGACTGCTGCAGGTCAGAGAAGGCACGTATATGATCCCCTACCCACACATCTTCCAGTGTGGATATCCCCACCAGATCCCAACGGCGGAAACCCTCCAGGGAGGCGGTCTCCCCCAACCAGGTGCCACACCATAGGGGCGTCTGTCTAGTCAGCTTCCGGACCCAGTGCACCGCGCGGAGGGTGGCACGCCAGGCCATAAGGACCGATCTGGTGATGTAGGGCATTGAATGTGGCACCGGGGAGCCGTACAAAAAGCCCTGGATCTGCGCAAAGTCCAAAACTGTAAGCTCCACCCGGTAGGCTGGGTCGGACCAGCCTCTCGCAAACCAATCATGAACCACAATGAGTTTGGTGGCTAGATAGTAGAAGTAAAGGTTGGTGACTCCCATACCACCGTCAAAGGGAGGAACTCGGCAATGGGACAGGGACATTCGGAAACGCCCACTCCCCCACAGAAACCAGATATGGGTTCTATCCAGTTTCTTCAACCAGCTACTTGAGAGGGGAATCGAAATATTCTGTAAAATATAAAGGAAGCGGGAAGGATCATCATTTTGAAAAGGGCGCTACGGCCTAATGGGTTAAGGGGAAGGGATTGCCAATTCTTAAGGTCGGTTTTAATCCGGGTGACTAGGGGGCAACATTGAGGGCCCACTCTAGCTCAGGCAGGAGGGCCACCCATACGCCCAGGTACTTGAACGACTGCCGCCGGAGAGGGATCACCACCTGCCAGTCTAAGCATGCCCGCGAGGGGTGAAGGGGGACCAGTGTGGATTTTGCCGGGTTAAGGCGGAGTCCCGAGACCTGCTCGAAAGCAGAGAGGGCTCGCAGAGACCCGGGGCTAGAGTGCTCCGGGTCGGCCAAATAAAGCAGGACGTCGTCCGCATAAAGAGCAATTTTATCAGCCTGGCTCCGGTCCCACCGCCAGCCCTGGATGAGGGGGTCTTGAGGTATGAGCGCTGCCAGGGGCTCCATCGCCAATGCGAAGAGGAGCGGTGAGAGGAGGCAGCCCTGGCAGGTGCCTCTCCGAATCGGGAACGGGTCGGAGGACGCGCCATTGACGAGCACACGGGCTCTGGGGCAGTTGTAAAGAACTTGGACCAGACGGCGGAAAGGAAGACCAAAACCCATCCTCTCCATCACATCACCCAAGTAACCCAAATCCACTGTATCGAAGGCCTTCTCAAAGTCAATAAGGAGAAGGGCAAGATATGGGGAGAGCCGATGTCGGTGGGCCAGCGTGAGGTGAAGGCGGCGGATACAGTGACGGGTACCCCTGGCCAGCATGAACCCGCACTGGTCAGGGTGGACCAGATCCTGCAGGAGTGGCTGGAGTCTCTTAGCTAAGGTAGTGGCGAAGATTTTAATCTCGGTATTTATCAGGGAAATAGGACGGTAATCGGAGCAATCCAAGGAAGGTGGGTGTGTCTTCGGGATGACCACAATGGTCGCCACATCAGATTCAAGGGGGAAGGACCCATCGTCGACCACTTGACGGAAAAGCTCCGTCAGATGGGAGACCAGATCGTCGCGAAACGCCTGGCGTCTTGCCAGAGTGTAGCAGGGAAATGGCTCCGTGCATTTCTTCCGGAGTGAGAGGGCCGTCTAGGGTAGCTGCCGTTTCTCTGGAAAGACATGGAAGGCACATTCCGGAGTCCGTCATCGAATCAGCAAGGGAGGCTCCGGGAGGGCGTGCGGTATAGAGGGCCTCATAATAATGCGCGTCCCAGGGCCAGAGATGTCACATGGCAGGTCCCATGGGCCGTTCGGATCTCAGGGATGATGCGGTGGGCTCGAGGGTAGAATACCTGATTGTGGAGCAGTTTGCCATTCTTGTCTCCCCAACCGTAGACGCGGGCCACATAGGAGCGCCAGAGCATTTTTTCCGACTCCATGGAGAGCCGTCGGATCTCGTCCCGAACCAGCGCGAGCTGTCTAGAGGAGTCAGCATCAACATCAGCCAGTTGAGCCCGTTCCAAGTGAACTGCTCTGGACTCTAGGTGTGCCAGGTGAGGGGTCTGGGCTGCGCGCTTGGCATTCACGAGTCCCTTGGCGACTCTGCGGAGGACAGCCTTTCCCGCCTCCCAGAGCGTTCCCTGCGAGGGAACCGACCCTACATTGGTGGAGAAGTAATGTCGGAGCTCCTGGCCGAGGGAATCCACCAGATCGGGATCCTGCAGAAACCACGCGTTTAGACGCCAGGTTGTCTTAGGGCCTGCGGACGAGGACTCAATGTGGATCAAGATGGGGGAGTGATCAGAGATTCCCCTGGGAAGAATCTCTGCCCCTGACACCAACTGGCAGTCCGTGGCCGGCATCAGCATCAAGTCTACGCGTGAGTGGGTGTGGTGGGCGGCTGATGTGTGCGTGTACTGTTCCCTACGGGGGTTCCACACTCGCCACACATCGCAAAGACCCAGTGCCGCGGTCCATCCTAGCAAGCTCTTCGCAGAGGCAAGCCGATACGCAGAGGGAGGGCCCAACACACCCCTGGAGGGTTGGAGGACCGTGTTGAAGTCACCCCCGATGACGGTGAGGCCCTGGGGGAGGGAGGAAACCACCTGCGTGAGGCGCCGGAGAGTAGGTGATAAGAGTGCCGGAGGTACGTAGGTGCAGAGGAGATTCAAGGGGTTACCTTCAAGCAGGCCAGACACGGCCACGTATGTTACCTGGGTGTCAGTGACAGCGTCAGTTACAGTGAAGTGAAGCCCCCACCGCAGAAGAATGGCCACCCCCGGGAGCCTCTGGTAAAGCCGGAGTGCCAGATACGGTCGAACCCTTGTCTGGCCAGGAATTGGCACTGGGTGCCCATGAGGTGCGTCTCCTGGAGGAGAAGGGCATCAGGCATATGGCGGCGGGCTGCGCGCAGCACCGCAGTACGTTTGATACGATCAAGGAGACCGTTCACATTCCAGGAAAGGATGTGGAGGGGTTTATCATAGGCACGGGTCATGTTTAGAAATGGGGCCTGTCATGTGGAACGCGGGCAAAGAAGAGCCCACCCGTCAAGAGGGGGGACCCTGCTAGATCCCGGGCTCTGGGGCCTAGTGAAGGAAGACAGGTGTGTGTGTGTGACATCTGAGGAAGGTAATAGGACATGTGACCACTCCTAAGAACTAAACAAGGCAGCCCGTGGGCGGCCAACAACAACCAATTCCCGAGAGACAGCGGTCTCTCTCCCCTCCCTCGCCCCCAACTCCCCCCACCCTATACTTCAGAACAGAAAGCATCTGTCGCCCTAAAGTAAGTCACAAATACCTCGCAAGAAGGCAACCAGCTAAACTAAAACGATTAGCAACCACAAAATTAGGACATGGCAGAGTCGGACCCCCCCCATGTGTTCGGATAAAAGGTTCACAGCCAAAATAGAAGAAGAGAAAAACAAGTATCTGCGGACTAAGGTGGTAATACTCCGATGACAGCGTTATAGCTACCCCAACAACCAGTCTAGCAGGCTCCAAGTGAGTCTATGCATGAGGTCAGAGACACATGGACCAAGGAAGAGTTCCAAATTGGCGGCGGCGCTGATCATGGCCCAGTGTCCACGTCTGATCCGCGGATCACCGGGCTTCCGGACAGGTCTGAGTCCGACAAGGCTCGTCTCACAGGTGCACTAGGCCCGGGGGCACCACCCATGTCCACCGGGGAGGAGTCCAGTGGTGGAGGAGTGGGTTCCCGCTCCCGGGTCCGGGTCGGAGAGCGCCGAGGCCGCGCCGCTGGTGACAGGGAGCCGCCACCTCGACGGCCGGCCCTCCTCCGGGATCCAGTCCTGCGTCTCTTAGGCGAGGCCTGACTCACTCGCTGCGGGACCTGCCGGGACGGCGGAGGAGCCGCCCCCGGCAGGAGGGGACGCTCTTCCGTGAGCCACATCCAAGCGGCCTGGGGGGAGTCGAAGAAAAAGGTCTTAGACTGAAAGATCACCTTCAGCCGAGCCGGAAAAAGGAGTCCGTAGCGCAGGCCGAGCGCTCTAAGTTTCTGTTTGACCTCATCATAAGATCTGCGCTGCGACAGAACCTCCCTCGAATATTTTGGAAACACCATTATCTTGGAGGTTTGGTAGTGCAAAGGCCCCAGCTCCCTGGCCGCCCCCAGCACGGCGTCCCTGTCGCGGAAATTAAGGACCCGGAGGATGATCGGGCGGGCGGGGACGCCAGGTGGTGTTCTGGCGGCAAGGGAGCGGTGAGCTCGCTCCACCGCGAACCAGGGGGAGAGCCTATCCTTAGGCATCCAGGTACGGATCCAGCACCCGGGACGTCGGTCAGGCCCCCCAGGCCAGGCAGCACCCCGATGAGTCATTCAAGGTGTGGTGTCGCTCTCAGGCGAGTCCCAGACCGGGAGTCCCAAATCCAGAGCGTCCTAGGGCCAGCCACGAAGACCGGCCCCACCGCAGCACATGACTCCGGGCCAGGCAGGACCCTCGATAATCCCCTCTGAAGCAACTCCACGTGGGCAACAGGGAAGGGCAGGCAGCGGGGTCCCTACGCACACCCCACCGGCGGTGCACAGTCCTCCAAGGGGGCGGCCCCGGGGGCTCAAACAGTTCAGGCGAGGACCATCGGGCGCAGAGTCCAGAGAGAAGCACGGGGCCCAGCCACACTCCTGGGGCCACTTCAGGCAACAGTCGCGGTGTCCCAGAGGAAAGGCTCCACCTGGCTCGGCACAGCCCCAAATCGTCGCCGTCGTCCAGGCGGTGTAGGGGAGCCGGTCACCGCCACCCCGGCGTAGGCAACCAAGGGAGGATACAGCGCCGTCCAGAGGGAGCGATGGGGCAGCGGGCCACTCTCCGAGGCCCCCCAACAATCCTCAGCCCCTCGCAGGGGGTCTCCCGGGGCCCAGCCAGACAGGCCACACGGACGCCCCAGGCCGCAGACACAGGCCCAAGGTCCCGAGCGACAAGAGCGGCCCGGGCGCCCCCACCCCTGGGAGCCCTCACCTGAGTGTCGCCGCTCGCGGTGGGCCTCTCCCCGGCGTCGGCCCCAGACCTCCAGGGCTCTGTCGCCTTCACTCTGCAGCCGCCTCCGCCACTCCCCAGGGCTAAGCTCGCCGTCCCGGGATGGGGCCCGACCTCGGGGACCCCAGGCGATGTGGATGGCCACCCACGTCCGGCTCCTCCGCCGATTGCCGCATCTGTGGAGGGTCAGCGACCCCGTGGACCCGCCGTCACGGCCTCTCGCCGTTAGGGTAAGGCTCGGTCTTCAGAAGGTGCAGCGCTCGGGTTCCGGCCCGGGGGCCGCCATGATGGTGAAGCAGGCCTCCAACCGCAATGGGGCCGAGCGAGCGCCGGAAGGGTCGAAGGCGGCCCTCGATGACAGCGGAGGGCAGCCGGCAGCACGAGGGTCTCACACGGGCACTGGATGGCCGATAGGTCGACTGTGAAAGGCGGATGGCTGGCGGACGATGGAGGGGGTCCCCGAGCACTCTCAATGTGCGCCCGCCATCTTGACGCCGCAGCCTGCTTCCTATGGTTACCCCCACTTTTTGCTGTGCTTCACTGGTTTTACGTCTTTAGTATGGCTGTGGTCCTGCTAATCAGGCCCATAGCCTAGCTGTACTCTCTCTAAATTGATACCATGTACTTTAGGTACATACCAGATTGGTTACTGGGTCACCTTTGTGAGCCCCTGTATATGGTACCATAGGTGCTCAGGGCATAGTTGCACCCTAGGCCTACCAGGGGCTGCAGCATGTATTGTTCCACCCCTGGTTAGCCTTCCAAACTGACACCACAGGTCTGCAATGACAGCCTGGGTGGTGTAATTACCCCTTACTGGGAATTAATGAATATATATATATATATATATATATATATATATATATATATATATATATATATATATATATATATATATATATATATATATCCATCCATCCTTCCTTCCTTCCTTTTTTTCCTTCCTTCCTTTTTTCCTTTTTTCCTTCCTTCCTTCCTTCCTATGGCAGGCCTTGACAATCCTGGAGGCAGAGCGCTTGGTTTTGTGTGAGAGGGTGCCCTAGCATGAGCTGAGCCCCTCTGCAGCTTTCGAAACCATCTCCTTATAGCTGTTCTATGATAATACTCTTAAGTGCATTATAATCCTTGCGGTTAATGTAACTTTGGTTTGGCTTTATTAAAACACAAAACATTTCATGTAAGGTGTCAAACACTTTGGCATACAAACTCCCCCTCCCACCCGCGGCCAGTCCTGGCGGCGGGGGTAGCATTCCACCCTTCTAGAGGGAGAAGACATGTAGTTACTGGTTTACCCGGTTAAAGTTAAACAGAGCCCCATCATCACAAAATGGATGCTGCTGCCACAGACACGAGTCTGACCTCGTGCTGCTGAACGAAACTCCGGCAGGGGAAGCCTGGACAATAGATTTCCTGTCCAGGGAGGTGCTAGCACCTCCCCAGACAGGCTTTAGTGTATTGGGGCTGGGTGGGTTGCATTCAGTGAATGCTTTTCAGACACTGCCTGGGGCACACAAGGTGCTCCATGCATTTCCCAGTTCAAACTGGTTGCTGGGGCGCACAGCCCTAGCTCTGGCGTAAAACTGGACAAAGCGGAAGGGGTGTAACCAGCCCTTCCCTGGCCCTCCCGTAGGTGGGGCCATAGAGTTAGTCCATCCCCTATTTTTTGTATAAAGATAGAACCCCAGTCCCTAGGACTTTAGATTACCCTGGACGAAACTCTGATACATATATCTTGGACCTTCGACATTCCATATCGACTGGAAGACGGAAGAAATCTCCCTTGTCGTCAAGGAGTGACCACCCTGTTCAAACAGGCACCAACAGCATCTTTGCCGGTCTGCATCTTCAAGGCTCCCGCCAGATCCTCAAGAATCTGCGACACAGGACACTGACTTCCAGACATCTCTGACGCTGACCTGTGCTACCAGCAAAGCTGAGCCCCGTGGCGGACACGACAGATGTGGGACCGGAACTCCTGGACATTCTGCATTTTGCTAACTGCACCTACTTCCCGAGGTATCCCGAAGTTGTGCATTGGGGCATTTGAAGCCCCTACTCCGAGCACCTTATACATCGAAGGTCAGAGGCCTACACTCCACAAGTGTTCTGTGGGCCTGCTTTGTGTATCGCCGCTCGACGTTCCTTCGCGGTTCCTAGTCCGTTGGCTAGTGAGCCCCCAAGAAGGTCAATCTTTGATTCCTTGAGCTTTCCTGGTTGCTCCAGACGTGCTCCCACTTCTCTCCAAAGGAGAAGTTCCTCAGACCTTGCTGGTCTGCACCAAGCCAATCTCGACATCTTGCTTGGGTTGCTGTTGCCAAGGCTTGTTGAATCCAATCTGGGTTCTTTCGCTGCAGCACTCGACATCCTTTGTGAGACAGCTCGAATCCAGCTCCTGGTCGTCGTCGACGCCTCCTGGTCCTCGTTGCTGAAGAGTCAAACTTCACCTCCTCACCTGAAATCACCCGACATTGGCTGGCATCTTCCTATCGCCATCCTGGTCACTGGCAAGTGACCCAGACTCTGTCCCCTCTGATTTCAGGTTCTTCACATCTTCGATCCACCCAGACACTTTTCCTCTGGTCGCCTGTAGCACTTCTTCGCAGCTCTTCATTGGAATCGACGACGAAACCCGACACTAAAAGGCACCTATCCACCCGGCTTCCCTGGGTGAGGTAACAAGAATACTCCAGTGCTCCCGTGGGTCTTGACTCACGAACTGTCTAAGTCCAAAATGGTTCCCTCATAGTTCACTCCAAAGTGTCCTTAATCTTTAAATTTGTAACTTGTTCGTACTCCATAGAAAGTCAATGGTAACCCGCGGCTGTGTTTAGGCACTGCACACGTCTACCGTGGGCCTCCTACATCCTAACCTTTGGTTGTTCTTGGTAGCCCCAGCGATTCCACAGGTCCTAGGCCTGCTTTCTATTCCACTCGTGGTTCTTATACCACTATTTTTGTATATGGTTTGTGAGGCCCCTAGGGCATAACGTATACTGTGCAACTTATCGTATGTTTATTAAGTTCCTTGTATTGTACTTTTACCTCTGACCTCATAAAGAGTGCAGAGGGGTTGTGTTTAGAATAAATACACATATATTTCATATATACCTTGTGTGGTGTGCTTTCATTTGATCATTCAAGAGATTATAATTAGGGCTCCCGGTTTTATGGTGTTTATTTTTTTGCCATTTCCGTCTGTATTTATCCATATTTATTTTTTGGGCTTTTTTTCTGTATTTATCCACATTTATTTTTGCCACAAGTAAAAGACGATGCTACAGCTAGTATTTTTCCACATTTATTTAAATTGACAATGCACACATGCGCTCATTTAAACTAGCGATTTGTTGTGGTTTTAGCAGTGCTTTAAATGGTCCGGTACTGAGTAATTTGAAAAGGAGAGTACCTGTGCTTTTCCGTTCTGCTATAAAAACACTTTAGGATAGAGTACATGCACTTTCAAATTTAAAATATAGACAGAATCCTCGGGTGAAAAATTACCTGATGCTGGTTAACAGAACAGATGTTGTCCTTACATAAATGCAATATTTTTCTATTATTCCATGCACTTCACATTTTACCTTTCCCTCATTACCTCTGTCTAGGGCAGTCTGACATTCCTTCCACCTCCCCTCGTTCGCCTATCTGCCACCAGCAATCTGCCCCTCATTCTCCCTCCTTTCCCTCACAGGCACGTCCGCGTACCACAGACCAGTTATGATGTGTTCCATCATTAACTATGAATTAAACCACTGAGTGATTGTTAAGGGTCTAGACCATTTACATTGCAAAGGGTGCTATGAGAATTTCATGCCATAGAAATGTAAAGTTAATATTTATATATGTACTGCAAACAAAATTAAGAAAATCATGGAGGTGGTACAAAATATTAACCAGAGGAACAGCTATCGGTGGTGCAGCAGGTGCAGTGGCATTGGAGCCTTAGGGCCCCACTATAGCTGCACTTCACCGCCCAAACTGTGGACCGAAAGGGTACCAATTTCCTACTTGCTTATGGCAAATTTGCTACGCCTCTCACTGCATATTCCTGTGTGGGCTCCACACGCAGACATTGTAGTGGGGGGAGATATGGGGTAGGGTTGTTGATCTGATGCCTGACAGAGCTGTGTAGGAAATGTGCAGTGGTCGTAGAAAGCTCAGCAAGGGAAGAGACTCTCCTGTCCTCTCAGGAACCGGAGCAGGCTAAATAGGATAGATCTGTCACAGTATTGTTTCTCTCAGCAAACCCCTCCCCACCCAGGATTTCAATTACTGGGTGTGTCATTGACATCTCGTTAGGCGATACCTCATTTTACTGAAATGTTCCCGCTCGACGCGGCTTGGAAGAGCTCGCCACCCCGCCTGTGCATCATTGCATAACTGTGGAGTGAAACGGAGAGACGCACTTCAAGAAATACAAAAATACCTGGGAGCTGGGAGCTAACGAACAGGCAAATGAACAGAGTTGCAGAGGTGCACCCCCTGAACTCACCACAAATATAACTTTCTGATGGGCAAGAATCGTTCTCATATACTGACCTTCACCTAATGCAGCAAGTCGCAAGGAAACAGGAAAGGATATCCTCCAGCGTCCCCCCCCCCATGAGTCACAAGATACCAAGAAACTATTTTTCAGAAGTTGTGCTTGTTTAAATGTCTCATATTTCATTACGAGGAGACCTGATCACTCATTATGCGCTCGAAAATAAGGGACTAATTAAATACATGGATTCAACATCATGTTGCGGTACATCATTATTTTAATGTATAAAATACAATCAAAGGTTGAAAACCCTTGTCAAATGTTTTCTACTTTTGTAATGATCTCACATTAATCATTCTCAATTAGATGCTTTTCTCACCAAATTATTGTACATTTTACATGGTTCAAGTTCTATAACATGAAACAAAACAATATTTTTCTTTTGAGGAAACTCAAGAAACAAGCTTGAATAAGCAAAAAAGTATTAATTATTTCACAGATGGGGCGAATGGTAATATCGCACCTTTTCCAAAAGATCGTGAGCAGTGAGAGGAATTATTGACAGCGTTAACATCCAATAGCCTCAATTGTCCTTGTAGCTGTACTGCATTATTGGCTGTGGTTTTGCTTGTGGACCTGAGCATACTGAGCGCGAAAACACACAACATAAACATATTCACATTTCAAAGCTATGACACAGTTTTAACACAACTGCTCTTCATCCCGCCATCACTTTTGTGTGTTGAAAATGATAAAATACCTCCTTATACGAGGAAAAATCATCCTCTTTTAGGTTTAAAAAAGCCGAGTGATAGGATGCCCTGCTGCAGCAGTGTGAATTTAAGTGCTTAAAACGTGCACTGTATGTGGCCTGGGACAGGAGGAGTCAGGGGTGTTGGGGGAGGCTTCGGCATGGGGTGAAAGAGTAAAGCCTCATTAACAAATAAATGGTCTTTCAAAAGACCTGTGAAGTACTCTGGTGCGGCTGTGTGTGCCCGGGAAGGAATTTCCAGCAGCAGGAAGGGGGCCTGGAGAGAACTCTGGATTCGAGCGTGGCAAAGTTTTCTTGTATTTTGCCGTTTCTAAATATAAATACAGACAAAGGAAATATAGATTTCCGTCTGTATTTATATGTAGAAATCCGTAAAAACGGAAAACCGGGAGCCCTAATTATAATTGGTAAAACAACTTGCTTAACTCGCCTCTAAGTCTTAGCCTGAAGGCTGCTCTCCACAGCTACCATTAGGATAGCTTTCTATAAGATTGACTTTACAACCTACCATCAATAAGGGTTGTTTGGACTGGTGCAAGGTGCCCACTAGAATAGTGGACATCATATACCAGGCCAAATGCCAAAGCTTCACCGCCAGATATCCACACCCATTGTCCAAAGGCAATGCGATATGGATGAGTTGATCAGGCAGAGTTCTGTACGCTTTTCCGCATCTCCCACTCATTCCACCGGTGGTGCGCAAACTGCAGCAACACTCACCGACTCTCATCCTAGTTGCTCAAACATGGGCCAGACAACCTTGCTACACCGCATTGCTGGAACTATCTGTAGTTCCGCACCATAAGCTACACCTCTCCCCACGCCTCTTAACCCAGAACCATGGAGAGATCAGACACCCGGGCCCAGCACAGCTCAACCTAGCGATCTGGCTCCTGAGGTCTTAGAATTTGGCTACCTTACCTTCCCTCTGACTGTATGAACGTTATCAGAGAAGCTAGACGCCCCACCACTAGAGCTTATTATGCAGCCAAGTGGAAAAGATTTGTAATGTACTGTAACAACAGCACCATCAATCCTTTAGATGTGTCTATTCAACACATCATAGGTTATCTACTACATCTCCAAAGATGTTATCTAGCCAACACATCTATTAGGTTACTGTAGGAAGGTAGATCCCTGACTATGGTTGCCCCCAACTTTTTGCCTGGTGTTTTGCTGGTTTTCTGACTTAGTTGACCTGGGACCCTGCTATTCAGGGCCCCAGGCCTACTGCTCTCTCTGTAAAATGGATTCCATGTACCTTAGGTACATATCTAATTGGATACTGAGTCACCTTATCAGTCCCTGTACCGTGTACCTTAGGTACCCAGGGCATAGGTGTACCCAGGGCCTACCAGGGGCTGCAGCATGTATTATGCCACCCCTGGCTGGCCATCCAAATCTGACACAACTGGCTGCACGACAGCTGGGGCAAGGTGGTGTAATCACCCTTTGCTTTAGATATAGTATACCTATATCTAACCCTAAAATGGACACATGTATTCCTATCAGTCACTCCTATGGCAGGCCTTAACAATCCTGAAGGCAGAGTGCTTGGAATCATGTGAGATGGTGCTCTGGCATGAGCTGAGCCCGTTTGCAGCTTGCGGAACCAAGTCCTAATAGCTGTTCCATGATAACGCATACCATATACTCTTAAGTGCATTATAATCCTCGCGGTTATATGCCAACTCTGGTATCGCTTTATCAAAACATGTCGAGTAAGGTGTCATACGAATTGGAATACTAACCCCTCGCCAATTCTGGCGACGGGGTTAGCATTCCACCCTTCTAGAGGGACACTACATGTATGTAACCTGTAACCCTGGTTAAAGTCAGACATAGCCTCAGCTCCACAAGATGGATGCTGCCACCGAGACACAAGTCTGCCCTCCTGCTGCTGGGAGTCCTCCCAGCACAGGAGGCAAAGACAAAGGGTTTCCTGCCAGGGGCGGTGCCAGCACCGTCCCAGACAGGATTTTGTGTATCCTAGGTAGGCAGGGCTTTAGAGGAAGGTGACTGCAAGTGGCACCCCGGTGCTCACTGTGCATAGGCCGGCTTGAACCAGTTCCAGGGGCACTCCAGCCCCTGATCTGGGGAAAGCCCGCCAAAGGAGAGGGGTGTAACCACCCCCCTCCTAGTCCCACCCATAGGGCAGGACTTAGTCGCGTGCCAGCCCCCTTTTGCAGGATAAAGGTAGGAGCAGGCCCCCTTCCAAATTAGATCATCTTTGAATTCTGAAACTACTTTCTGCAAGAAGGAACTCAAGACTCTTCTCAAGATTTCTCCCTTGTGACTAAGGAGTAGTCACCCTGCAGCAGCAGGCACCAACCAAGCATCGCGGTTTGTTGCCAGTCTCTCCTTCGGATCAAGACTGCTCCAGCACGACGAGAACCGGCTTCCCTGGCACCTCTGACCTCAACCTACATCATCAGCCCAGCTGTGATCCGTGGGTGTGACGAGACCTCGAGGGACCGGCCATCTTCAGAACTGCACGACGCTTGTCCAGCACGACTCCCGAGTGACCCTCGACTGAGTGCTTTGGGGTAAGAGAAGCCCCGACCCTGAGCAGCTCCAGCACCGAAGTTCAGCCCCCCTGCATCCACGAGATCTGCGTGGGGCCCTTCTGCTTTTTGCTGCTCACCGCGTTGTCCAGGTCGCTTGCCCGTTGGCTAGTGGCCCTTTCACGACGCTCCACGACGACAACTACTGCTGGTCTGGTTGCTCCAGACTAGCCCTTGCTCCCCTCCAAAAGAGGAGCACCCTGGACCCTCCTGGTCCACTCAAGACTCCATTTTAGGTCCACCGCGTGGGCCTTGCATTTGCCAAGACTTGTTGCCCAATCCTGGGTCCAGCGACGTTGACAGCAAGTACCTTCGTGGGACAGCTCGCACCTCCATCCTGGTCGCCGACAACGCCTCCTGGTCCGAGAGACTGCAGAGCCCAGCAGCGCCCACTCACCTGGCTGAGGTGACTTCGCCCGGTGCCATCCTGGTGCCCACTCAAATCACTGACCAGTGATTCAGAACTTGGTCCCCTCTGCTTACAGGTTTCTTCTTCCCTGATCCAGGCTTGGATCACTCCGAACTTTCTTCACTGGCCGCCTGCCAGCAACTCTTTCTTCAGGCTCCTGGATCTTCAACGAGAGTTTCCGACTCAACTTCAACCCTATGCAGCCGCAGCCCCTGGGCTAGGTAACCTGAGTACTCCGGTGCTCCAGCATAGTCCAACACCCTAAGTGTTCGGATCCACTCTTGTTTTCGACCCACCTAGTCGGGTTCGCCCGAGAACAGTAACTTTGCAACTGCTAGCCTCCATAGACTTTTTCCCGCCTTACGCGTGAGAGTTCCCACTCTGCACACGACGTACACAGGCCTCCTGCATCTAATCCCAGTGTTTAGAATTGTAGGCCTAGCGATTCCTGAGTCTAGAAAAGTATTACTTACCTGCTAGCAAGTTCGCATTCCACTTACTGAGTATATGGTTTTTCGTGCCCCTTGGGCATTTGTGTAAATCGTGCGACTTAAAGTATTTTCGTAAGAGTTTTTGTTGTGTGCTTAGCTCCCTGTCTCATAAAGAGCCAGGGTAGTCTTGTTATAAATAAATACACTTTATGTTTGATAACAACTTGTGTGGTGTCCTTTCACTTGGTGTTCAAGGGGTAATGTGATGGTAAAACAGCTGGCTTAACACGCCCTCTAGAGTCTTAGCCTTATACTGCTCGTATCCATGCTACTAGGATAGCTGGTCTATAAGGTTGACTTACAACCAATCATCAATAAGGGTTGTTTGGACTGATACAAAGTGCTCACTAGAATAGTGAACATTATATATCAGGCCAACTTCTCACAGTTACACCTCGCTGCCATAGCAGCCTACTTACAAAACAGACAACATTTGTCGCTATTCAGAGTACCTGCGATCAAAGCGTTTATGGAAGGCCTCAGAAGAATAATTCTTTCCAGGTTACCACCATCACCTGTGTGGAGTTTAAACATTGTTCTCACAAGACTAATGGGCCCTCCATTTGAACCAATTCACAAATGCGAGTTACAATTTCTTACATGGAAAGTCGCTTTCCTGATGGCCATTACTTCCCTTAGAAGAGTCCGTGAACTACAAGCACTAACTATTAAAGAACCATTTTTACAACTCCATCATAACAAAATGGTTCTCAGAACAAATACAAAAATCCTCCCTAAGGTGATTTCTCCCTTTCATCTCAATCAGTCTGTGGAATTGCCAATATTTTTCTCGCAGCCATAAACAGTTGCAGAAAGAGCTCTTCATACTCTAGACGTAAAAAGAACACTCCTTTATTACATTGACAGAACAAAACCTTTTCGCAAGACAAAACACATTTTTGTGTCCTTCTCACCACCACATAAAGGCTACCCCATTTCAAAGTCTGGAATTGCAAGGTGGATTGTCAAATGCATACAAATTTGCTATCACAAAGCAAAACGTACATTATCTATTCCACCTAAAGCCCACTCTACCTTAAAGATAGGGGCTTCAATGGCATTTTTAGGGAACATTCTCTTATATGACATCTGCAAAGCAGCTCCATGGTATACACTCCACACATTCACAAAGCACTATTGTGTAGATGTGCAGGCAAAACAACGGGCTACTGTGAGCCAGGCTGTACTCAAAACACTATTTCAAACGACTGCAACCGATACTAGTGGTCACGCTAAATAGGGGGACAGCTATCCAATCTATGTGATCTGCAGCTCATATGCCTCGAACGGAAAATGCTACTTACTGTATGCATCTGTTCTTGGCATGTAGAGCTGCAGATCCACACACGACCACCCACCTCCCCGGCTACCTTTATCTGTTCCAGTATTATCTTATTTAGATACAGCATACCTGGGCATCCTTTCTGTTTCTCACAAAACTCCCATCATTTCCCTAATGGCGAAGAAATAATCTGAAGATGAAGCCGATGCCTATGCCCACTATTGTCTGAAGGAGGAGTCACCTATCTCGTAACTTCCAAAGACTTTTCCAATACTAGAACAAGTGCAAACATCCGGGCTCAACATCAGATGGCGATCTATGCATAGTGTGTGGATCTACAGCTCTACATGCCAAGAACAGATGCATACTGGTAAGTAGCATTTTTCTTCTGAGTCTGGTCTACATCTCTGTCAGTAATATCAGCCAGTAACTTTGTTACATCATCCCACTAGGTGCCTAGGGACGGGCAGTTCAGAACATATGCTTAAAATATGCGTCGCTTTTATTGCAGCGTGGACAGGCCGCCATTTGTGTCGGAAAATACTTATTCATTTTTGCCAGGGTGAGGTACGCCCTATGTAGAATGTAGAAATGCACTAGTTGGAATAAGGCATTCCAGGTACTTTTCCATGCTCTCTCAACCAATTCCCCCCAAGTCTTCTCTGGGATTTCCTCCTTTAGGTCAGCCTTCCACTTAAGCCGTAGATCTAATAGGGGGAGTAAAATTTCTCGCAGTATGCGTTTGTATAAGCACGTTACCGCCTTGAATGTGCCTACTGTCATAACTGCGTATTGGCGGCCCAGTGACGTTTTTGGTTCAGTGAGGCCTCCTCACCAGTGTTTCCGCAAGGCAGCAGTAAGGGCTGTATACAGCAGAAAGTCCCCCCCGAGGCAAATCGTAACAGGTTTGCAGGTCATCGAACGGGATCATGGCCCCTTCCTCATATAGATCCCCTACGCAAGTCAAACCCTAGTATGACCAGGTCATCAGTCTCTGCCAATTACCTCCTTGGGGTAAGGCCGTGCACATAAGTATGGGATTTCCGGCGCATAAGGGCGCTTAGTTTTAGCCCTCTTCAGATACCTATTCCAGCACCTGCGTGCCGTGCATAGTTCCGTGGTGAGGGTTGCAATGCTATCAGGAAGCTGCTAAACGATGCAGGATATTTGCTTTAGAGTCACAAAGTCTTCCCTCTGCTCCTCTTCTCCCCGGATAGTGCTCACCACCCATTGCGTGAGCCATTGAACATATGCCGCTAGGTGGTAGGCCTCAAAGGCACCGCTAGTCCCCCTTCTGCTCTGGATCTCATTAGGTAATAAGCACCACTCTACGTCTGCCAGTGCCACATATAAACCCTGTAATCATTGTATGGAGTTCAACGAAGTACCTCGTTGGGGTCTAGACCGGCGTTGTTCCAAATTAGTATAGTAGCCTCGGGAGAGGGATCATTTTGAGCAGGGCCACGCGGCCAGCCACAGATAACGGCAGCGAGCCCCAGAAGGCAAAGTTACTTTTTGCTCCTCTCATTGCCTTAGCTATTTTACCCACTAGGATATCGTCCGGTTCATGGTGTATGTGTGTCCCTAGGTATGGGAGGCACTGGTCTTCCCAGGTCACCCCCTTTGTTGTCTGTGGTCCAATTCTGCCCCTCTTGCAGGGAATAGGCAAGACTTTGCCCAATTCACTTTTAACCCTGCGACTCTGCTGAGGTCCTGCAGTAAATTTGTTTCCCCCGCAAGCGCCTCCCAAGTCTGCCAGAAACAATAGCAGGTTGTCAGCGTATAACGCGATGTGATGAATCTGCCCGTGAACATTAAGTCCCTGGTAATCTTGCCCAGTACGGGCCCGCGCTGATATAAGCCCCCCATTCTGACCCTTGCGGTGGAGTCGGAGTACAGGAGAGCCGTCCAACTCACGAAATCGTCCCCCAGCCCGTACTTCGACATCACATGAAACAGGTAAGTTCGACTTCCCCTTTGAACTCGAGCACTTCCTCCTCCGTTGGATTCAACTTGTTCTGATAGAGGTTTGCATAATAGGCTAAAAAGAGATCATTGATATCCTGCTGTGTATACCTTAGTTCCCCCTCCTGATCCCTAGGTTCCAAAATCACTGAGCCCCTCTTGGCAGGGTTTGCTAACAAAGCCAGAAGTGCCCCTTATTTATCTCTTTCAGAGTGAGCTCTAGCAATGTATTTTTTATAGTCAAATCAACAGAGGCATTCGACTTGCGCCGCCTCTGCCTCCCGAGCCTCCAAGAGCTCACTCTGTTTGTCTTGCTGCTGAGATCTGTCTTTTTTGAGGTCATTCAGTTATTGGTCATCCCTCTCTATGTCTCTGAGCAGTACCTTCTGGACCCCCGTCATTTCTGATAGGTAGCGTCCTCTAATGATTGCTTTGCAGGCATCCCATTCTACTAAGGAGGACGTTGCAGTGTTTTCATTATCTTGAAAGTAGGTAGTGATGGCAGACCCTATTGCCTCGTGGAACCCGGGACCTTCTAAAGCCTCAGGTCGCAAGCGCCAGGCGGGGATCTTGGAGCACGCGCGAGACCATTGCAAGTCTATTAGTTCAGGGTTATGGTCAGACACTGTCCCTGTGAGGTATTTGCTACTACTAACCCCTCGTGGACATCCGGGGAGCACAATATGGCATCTATTCTAACATGCAGCTCATGCAAAGCTGAAAAAAAGGAGTAATCCTGAGCTACATTGCGTTGTGTCCTACAGGTATCTATCAATCCCCATTTCTGTTGCCAGTTATAGCGCGCTTCTGCTAGTTTTTGTGCTGGTGCTTCAAGGAGTGGAGGGTGCGAACGATTAAGTCTGATAACTAGCGTGCAATTAAAGTCGCCTCCCAGTAACACTGGCCCATAAGGAAAACCGCCAGCTTCTGGGACAGATGGGCAAAAAAGGCAGGTTGGTCCACGTTAGACGCATATATACTGCCCAATACTAGGTCTCTGCCATCTAGCCTCCCCAATACTACCGCGTATCTGAAAGAGACACGTTAGTATTAGATTCCTTACCTTAGAATATCCCCAGGCGTCAGACTGGATCCGGAAACTTTTGCGTAGCAGTACCCTTGCGCGTCGGTAGGCGTCGTCTGCGGCTCCGCGTCCGTCGTCGGCGTCGTGGGCGCCGTGATGACGTCGTCGGAGTACTTAGACGCCGCCTCCGCGTGCTGACGTCAGTTCTTCTTTTTTCCGCGCCAGCAAGCGCAGATCTGGAAAAAGCAGTAACCCTAGTCATTTTTTGACTAACTTTTTGATCACTTTTGATTGTTCTTGATGAGAGGGCCCGGCTTTAAGCACTGCGATGATTGCGACCGCCTAATGTCGGTCACGGATCCTCACCGACGGTGTTTATCTTGTCTCGGCGTCGACCACGACGACAAGGCCTGCTCCGACTGCCGGGCCCTCTCATCGAAAGCCAGGCGGGAGCGGTCCCGCAGGTGGCTCGAACTCCGGCAGTCGGTCCCGCGCCGCGAGAGGTCCCGATCCCATGGGAGGTCGAGGGACAGGTCGCGGGCTCGGAGCCACCACAGTTCCGAGAGTAGGCCGCACTCCTCCGGGTCAAAGTCGTCGTCAGGTAAGCGGCACAAGAAGTCCAAGCGGAATCATCGCTCTTCTGACCCCCCCCCCCCCCGACTCTCGCGCAATGCGGCCGGGGGTTTGGGTGACACCACCCACGCGGCTCCGACGGATTCGCAGGCGCCGCGTCCAGCCCCATACCCTACGGTCCCTGGGCTTCACGCGTCGCCGGAGGAGATCGAGCGCTTCCTCATGGCCATGAGGAAACTCTCTCCTCCGACGGGCTCCGCGGCGCCTTCGGGCCCAGCGGCCCCTTCTGGGACCCCTAGCGGGTCGGGGGATCTGCCCCGACGCCGTCGGGTGCTTCGGCCCCGGCGCCGCAGGTTCCCGTTATCCCGATGCCGCCGGCGCCTTCGGGCCGGCGCCGAAGGGTTCAGTTGTTCCGGCGCCGCCGACGCCTTCGGGCCCGACGCCGCTGGACCTCCTTCGGGATCTGGTTCGTCGCCGGTGGACCTTACGACCTCCCCGGCGTCGGACCCTCCGGTGTCGCCTCCGGCGCCGTCCTCGGGCGGCGCCGTCCCCGGTTCCACCTTCGTTCCTGTTCAGGCGCCGGGACGGCCCCGATGGGCGCCGCTCCAGACGTCGTTTGGTGAGTTTCACTTTTATGAACAGGCCCCATTGGTTGAGAACCCTGAGTTTTCAGGAGATGGGTGTTGAAGAGGACTGGGAGGGGTCTGAGGACCCTCTGACCAGGGAGTGTCAGTCTCAGGAGGACTGGACAGGTGACCTTGGGGATGCCAGTGGTCTGGACACTTCGCCGGACACTGGCTTTGTCTCCCCTCCTACCGTGGCTTCGGAGGAGGGGGCAACATATAGTGTGGTGCTGATGAGGGCGGCCAAGGCCTTGGGTCTTGAGCTCCCCGTCGCGGCCGTGAGGACTAACCTCCTCACTGAGGTCCTTAAACTGCAGTCAAGCTCGGCCGAGCCTCTGCTGCCCTTTAATGAGGCCTTGACCGACGTTCTTCTGGGCACTTGGTCCAAGCCCGCTACGGGTTCGCCCATAGATAGGAACGTGGCCAGACGCCACCGCCCAGCCCCGGGTGACCCATGTTTCCTGTCCTCCCACCCTACCCCCGAGAGCCTGGTCATCCAGGCCTCCAATTCCCAGACCGCATTCCCGTCGGCCCCGCTGGACAGGGAATCCAAGAGGTATGACCAGTATGGGAATAAGATCTTCTCATCCCTTAGTCTGGGCCTGCGGTCTTCCAACACCGCCTGCCTCTTGGGACGTTACACCCACTCTGTGTGGGATAAGGTCGCGGAGGTGCTGCCAGAGTGTCCGTTGGAGGTACGGGCCAAACTCGGCCAAGCCCTTGTGGAGGGCCGGGATGCAGCCAAGTATTCCATCAGGTGTGGCCTGGATACCACCGACTCGCTAGGTAGAGCGATGGCAACGACTGTGGTGGTCAGACGCCACACCTGGCTGAGGTCCGCCAACTTTTCGGCAGATGTCCAGAACACACTCATGGACATGCTGTTCGATGGCCGTCGCCTCTTTGGCGACAAGGCAGACCATGCGCTTGAGCGCTTTAAGGACTCCAGGGCTACGGCCAAGTCCTTGGGCCTCTCGGGCCAGCGCCGGCAATCAGCTGCCTTTCACTCCTTTCGTGGCCACGGAAGGGGTGCGCCCACACGCGCCGCCAGCCACGCTCCGCAGGGCAATACCCAACGCGGTGGCGGTCGGGGGCAATGGCGAGGTCAGTCCACACCTTCCCCCGCAGCATCCGCCTCAAAACCCCCCTAGTCCGTGCTTTCAGGCCCATGTGACGCCAGTGGGGGGCAGGGTTCGCCATCACCATCTCCACTGGCGCACTGTCACATCGGACAGGTGGGTGCTGCAAATCGTCCGAAGGGGCTACTCCCTCTCCTTCGAGGCGACTCCTCCAGCCATGCCACCGCAGAACCACCGTGTATCGGGGGATCATTTGCGACTTTTTCAGGAGGAAGTTACGGCCCTCTTGACCAAGGGGGCCATCAAGCGCGTTCCTGGGCCAGAAGTAGGGTGTGGTTGCTATTCCCACTACTTTCTGGTACCCAAGAAGGGCAAAGGGGGCCTACGCCCTATCTTGGACCTAAGGAACGTCAACGGCTTCCTCCGGAAGGAGAAGTTCAAGATGCTGACACTGGCTCAGGTCCTAGCTGCCCTGGACCCAGGGGACTGAATGGTAGCGTTGGACTTGCAGGACGCTTACTTTCATATCCCCGTCCTGCCTGCCCACCGGCGCTACCTGCGGTTCATGGTTGGCCACGAGCACTTTCAGTTTACCGTGCTCCCCTTCGGCCTTACCAGCGCCCCACGGGTGTTCACAAAGGTGATGGCGGTGGTCGCAGCTCATCTGCGCAGGTTAGGGGTTTCAGTCTTCCCCTACCTCGACAACTGGTTGTTGAAGGCGGGCTCGCCCCAGACAGTCGTCAGCCACCTCCAGACTACGGCAGACCTCCTGCACCAGCTGGGGTTCTCCCTCAATGTGCCGAAGTCACACCTGTGCCCCTCTCAGAAGCTCCTCTCCATCGGAGCGGTTCTGGACTCGGCGCGGTTTCGGGTTTATCCACCCGAACAGCGGGTCCGGGATATTCAGGATCTGATTCCCATCTTTCAGCCGTTATCCCGGGTTTCGGTCAGGTTGACGCTGCGGCTTCTGGGGCTGATGGCCTCCTGCATCCTACTGGTGCATCACGCCAGGTGGCGGATGCGGGCTCTGCAGTGGGACCTGAAGTTTAAGTGGGCCCAGCATCAGGGCAACCTATCCGACCACGTCCTGATCTCAGAGGGCACTGCGAGACAGCTACAGTGGTGGCTTACGGACCGCGATTGGGTCAGCGGCAGATCCCTCTCCCTTTCCCAACCGGAGCACGTAGTTGTGACGGACGCGTCCCTCCAGGGCTGGGGAGGCCACATGGGAGAGGCGGAGATCAGAGGCCTCTGGTCTCCGGCGGAGACCCGGCTCCACATCAACCTGTTGGAGCTCCGGGCGATGCGTCTGGCACTGAAGGCATTCCTCCCCTCTGTCCGGGGGAGTGTGGTGCAGGTGTTCACGGACAACACCACCGTCATGTGGTACTGCAACAAACAAGGCGGGGTGCGGTCGTGGATCCTTTGTCAAGGGGCTCTTCGCCTTTGGCAATGGCTGGAACGCCAGGGCGTGACCCTGGTGGCTCAACACCTGGCGGGTTCTCTGAACGCCAGGGCGGACGAGCTCAGCCGTCGGTGCATGATGGATAACGAATGGCGTCTGAACTCGGACGTGGCGCAAGGCCTCTTTCAGCGATGGGGAGAGCCTTGGTTAGATCTATTCGCCACCGAAGAGAACGCGCAATGTCATCAGTTCTGCGCGTTGGAATTTCCAAGGCGGCACTCGCTCGGAGACGCTTTTCGTCGCGAGTGGAGTTGCGGTCTGTTGTACGCCTTTCCGCCTATACCACTTCTGCCCAGAGTGCTGAAGATCAAGCGCGACCGGGCCCAAGTCATCCTTGTGGCTCCGGACTGGGCGAGAAGGTACTGGTATCCAGAGCTACTCAGTATGTCAGTCGATCCCCCGGTTCGTCTGCCTCTTCAGGAGGACTGTGAGAAGTTGGCCTGGTATATGATGCTCACTAGTTCTAGTGATCACCTTGTACCATGCCAAGCAACCCTTATGGTGCAGATTGTAAAGTCAACCTTATAGACAAGCTATCCTAGGGGTAGCATGGACTAAGCAGTCTTAGGCTAAACTCTGTAAAGGCATGTGAAGCAAGCTGTTTTACCATACACAATCCCTTGAATACCAAATGAAAGGACACCACACAGATATATATTGAAAATATATATAGATTTATTTCTACAAATAACCCTGATACTCTTTATGAGCACAGAAGCAAATGCGTTAAAACAAAACACAGTTTAAATACACAAAAGTTGCACAATTATGGATGAGCCCTAGGGGCCACCTAAACCATATACTAAAATAGTGGTATAAGAACCACTATGGGGAAAGTGAAGAGGCCTAGGGCCTGGGGAATCGCTGGAGCTGTTCGGGACTAGCAGTGAAGAAGTCGGGAAAGGCCCGTGGGACTCGGGTGCAGTGCGGAAAGTGCACGCTTTACCAATGCAATGTCAATGGTGCGTAAAAGTTACAAAGTTAGTTATTAAGGAACCTTCCGAGTGACCTAGAAGGATGAAACTTTAGACACAGACACTAGAGGTGTGTACCAGTGTGGGAACACCGGTGTTGCTGAGTTACCTCACCCACAGGAAGCGGGTGCACAGGGTCGAAGTAGTGTCGGGTTTCGTCACGCAGGTCGATGGTGCTTGGAGCTGAAGATGCTGCAGGCGGCTCGATGTGAAGAGGTCCGGTGGATCCAAGGGTGGATCTGAAGAGGTGAAGACCTGAAAGCAGAGGGGACAATGTTCAAAGTCACTAGCCAGTGACTACCGTGGAACCAGAGTGGAACCAGGCGATGTCGGGTGCAAACAGGCGTCGAGGTGTAGCTTCTCTCTGCAGCCACGTGGACACGAGGGGTCGAAGACGTCCAGGAGTCGATCACGAGCTGTCCCACGCAGGCTTCTCGCTGTTGGCGGTGTCGGCAACTTGATTGGAGCAAACAGGCCTTGGCTAATGCAAGCCACGCAAGAATCGAAAAAGGCTTGTTACTCGGACCAGCAAGGTCAGAGCAGGTGCTCCTTTTTACAGGAGCGAGGGCAAGTCTGGAGCAACCAGACCCGCAGTGTAAGTTGAAGGTTTCGTCGCCAAGATGGCCGCTAGCCACGAGGCAAGTGGCCGGGATGGCGCGTCGAGTGGCACAGTGCAAAAGGGCCCCACGCAGATCGTGGAGATGCTGGGGGGCTGATCTTCGGTGCAAGGGCTGCTCGAGGTTGGGGCTTCTCAAACCCCAAAGCACAGCGTGGAGGGTGCCTCTGATGCTGCGCAGTCAGCGTTTCGGGGGTCTTCCAAGAGGTCCGGTCCCACGTCTCTCGGTGCCTCCACGGGTCCCTTCTTTGCAGGGACTGTGGATCGGGCTGTGAGATGTCTGGGAGTCTGGGTCTTGTCGGGCTCTGGGCTCGGTCTCCGGCGGGAGGCGGCGGCAAAGCAGACGTCGAGTTGCTGGTTGGTGCCTGTGTTCACAGGGTGGTCACTCCTTGGCCACAAGGGAGATTCTCTGCCGTCTTTTGTGCAGCAGAATGTCAAAGTCCAGTCTTCTTCTGTATTTCAAGTTGATTCAGGATGATCTCAAGTCTCAGGACACAGCTCCCACTCTTATTCGAATCTGGGGGGCCGGATCACCTACTAGGTCCCTCCTCTGGGTGGAACCAGGAAGGGGGGTGGTTACACCCCCTTTCCTTTGTCCAGTTTCGCGCCAGGACTGGGGCTTCCAGCCCCAGCACCGGTTTGAACTGGCCTATGCACAGGGACACCTTGTGTGCCCCAGGCATGTCTGATTCTATTCAGCCCTGTCCTACCCAATACACAAAATCCTGTCTGGGGTGGTGCTAGCACCTCCCCAGGCAGGAAACCCTTTGTCCAAGCTGCCCTCGCTGGAAGGACTCCCAGCAGCAGGAGGTCAGACTTGTGTCTGTGGTGGCAGCATCCATTTTGTGATGCTAAGGCTCTGTTTAACTTTAACCGGGGTTCAGGCTAGGTACATGTCGTGTCCCTCTAGAAGGGTGGAATGCTACCCCCGTCGCCAGAACTGGCGAGGGGGTAGTATTCCAATTCGTATGACACCTTACTCGACATGTTTTGATAAAGCCAAACCAAAGATAGCATTTAACCGCGAGGTTCATAATGCACTTAAGAGTATATGGTATGGCAGTATCATGAAGCAGCTAAAGGACATGGTTCCGAAAGCTGCAGACAGGCTCAGCTCATGCCAGAGCACTATCTCACATATTCCCAAGCACTCTGCCTCCAGGATTGATGAGGCCTTCCATAGGAGTGGCTGATAGGGACATATGTGTCCATTTTAGGTTAGGTATAGGCATACTACACCTAAGTAAGGGGTGATTACACCGACTTACCCCAGCTGAGTGATCAGCCAGTTGTGTCAAATATGGAGGCCAGGGGTGGCACAATATATGCTGCAGCCCCTCGTAGGCCTTGGAAGCACCTATGCCCTGGGTACCTGGGTACACTGTTACAGGGGCCAATAAGGTGAACCAGTTCCAATTGTGTATGTACCTAAGGTACATGGAGTCCATTTTAAGGAGAGAGCAATTAGCCTGGGGCCCTGAATAGCAGGATCCCAGGCCAACTATGTCAAAAAACCAACTAAACACCAGGCAAAAAGTTTGGTAACCATAGTCAGATATCCACCTTCCTACAAGGACCTCCTGTCGCAGCAGCAGGGGACGGTCCTCCACCCGAACCTGTCCAGTCTCCACCTCCATGCTTGGAGATTGAGCGGCGACAGTTGAGGCCATTTGACTTGCCTCCTGAAGTTTGTAACATCATTCTGGCAGCCAGACGTCCCTCCACAAAGTCGGTATACGCCTGCAGGTGGAACAGATTTGTGGCATGGTGCACAGCAAAGGCTGTGGATCCTCTCAATGCCCCTCTTTCTGAGGTTCTTCTCTTCCTTCTTTCTCGTGCCCAGCAGGGCTCTGCTCTGGGCACTCTCAAGGGCTACCTTTCTGCCCTCTCAGTCTTTCTCAGGCTGCCTGATCAACCTTCTTTGTTCAAGTCCCCTATTGTAAATCGATTTCTAAAGGGCATCACACACACGTTTCCTCCTGTTCCGTTTGTGATGCCTCAGTGGGACTTTAACCTGGTTCTTACGTTTCTGATGTGCGCTCCCTTTGAGCCGCTTCACAACTGTCCTCTTCGCCTTCTGACTTTGAAGACTGCTTTCCTGGTTGCCATCACCTCTGCCAGGAGAGTGAGTGAGCTCCAGGCCCTTTCTTGTACTCCGCCTTTCCTTTCTGTCCATCCGGACAAAGTGGTGCTGCGTCCCAAGCCTTCTTTCCTGCCCAAGGTTGTCACGGCCTTCCACATCGGGCAGTCTGTCACCTTGCCAACCTTCTTCCCGCCACCGCATCCCTCTAAAGAGGAAGAGCGGCTCCACTGTCTGGACCCAAAACGTGCGCTCTCATTTTACTTGGATCCCACACGCCAGTTCCGGGTGGATGACCAACTCTTTGTTGGTTATGTGGACGCTAAGAAGGGGAAAGCGGTGCACAAGAGGACCATCTCCCGGTGGATCATCTTGTGTATCCAGGCATGTTACTCCTTGGCTAGAAACGAGCCCCCTGTTGGATTACGGGCTCATTCCACCCGAGCCACGGCGACTACAACTGCCCTGGGCCGGGGAGTGCCCTTACAAGACATCTGTCAGGCAGCTACGTGGGCATCGCTGCACACGTTTGCAAGACACTACTGCCTGGACAGCCAAGTCCGGAGGGATGGCTTCTTCGGCCGTTCCGTCCTCCAGGACTTTCTGGTGTGATTATTGGTTCGCAGACCCACCACCGGGGTTGGTATTGCTTGGGTATCTATTCTAAGGTAAGGAATCTAATACTAACGTGTCTCTTTCAGATGCACAAGTTACTACTTGTGTTTTGATATATCTGTAAGAGACATTAGTTAGTATTAGATTCCTTACCGACTCACCCATCCTCCAATATCTAGGGTTAGGGTTGTCCCCTTTCAGGGCCCTAGTTTCAATGGCACCAGTGTTGGTTTTTTGACATGGCTCTGCGTTTCTGGCTCGGAAAAGCTGTGTCTAAGAACTGAAGTCAGCACGCGGAGGCGGCGTCTAAGTACTCCGACGACGTCATCACGGCGCCCACGACGACGGACGCGGAGCCGCAGACGACGCCTACCGACGCGCAAGGGTACTGCTACGCAAAAGTTTCCGGATCCAGTCTGACGCCTGGGGATATTCTAAGGTAAGGAATCTAATACTAACTAATGTCTCTTACAGATATATTGTTACACAAGTAGTAACTTGTGCTTCTGTCTTCTGGATCAATGATTTGATTTTTTTTGCACTGAAAGGGCACCTCCGCTCCCACCCATATGAGGAACCCTGTGCAAAGGCAGAGTAACTGCTATAATATGCCTGCCCCCACCACCTACACTACAGTGCTGCTCCTTCTTCTGCTAAGAGCTGGGTCTTTGAGCAGTGCGATCTGTACTCCTCTGCGGACAAGGTATTTTATGCCGTCGTACCATTGAGTGCACCCTGCACTTTCCAGGAAATGCATTTTAATCCTAGTGGGGATCCCATTGTTGTGTGAATGGTCAGTGCACATTAATACGACCCCTCGACCACGCTTGACACGCCTGGCCCCCCTGAACATTACCCAAACTAACAAAAAATGTTGTCGACTATGAGTCGTCACAGCTTGCAGCGCTCTACGGCGTTCCAGATTGAGTTCCCTGGGCGACAGGGTGCTAGAACGAGATCTTTGGGTACGAGGGCTCTGTTGCGGAAAGTTCGGAATAGAGCCCCGATGCGGCAATGGTCCCTGCGAATCAAGCCATTCCCAGGCTGCCCGCGGCGTTTTAGAAGTGGGGCCTCGCTGGGTCTGCTACGCGGTGCCGTGCAGGAAACATCATTCTAATTTCTAGCAGACATAGTTTCTTTTTTACAGTCAGAAAGGATGCTGTGGCCTGTTGTACTTCTCTTGTAAAGTCCTGGTAGATCATTATGGCACTGTTGTCAATTTGCAATTGTTGTTTTTGGCGGGCCCTGTGCAAAATGGGATTCCGGTCTCGAAAATGCAGCAGCAGTTCCGCTACTATTGGCCGGGGCGGGGCTTTGGCGGCTGCTTTGGCGGTTTTGCTGGGACTCTGTGCGCTCTTTCCACTGCATAGAAGGGGGACAGCCCTTCTGGGGCCACTGCAGTGCGGCGCCAGTCCTCCAAAAAGCTCACCATATTTGACCCCTCTGCGTTCTCCGGCACGCCAATGACGCAAATGTTATTCCTGCAGGACCTGCCTTCTGCCCGCATTTCCAGCACTTTGATCTTTGCTTCTAGGTCCGTGAGCGAGCGCTGGTTCCCTTGTACTTTGTTCGGGAGGCCCTGCATTTCTTTCTAACTAGCTGACACCCTTTCTTTAGGTTTACAATGGTCATCTTTTGCAAATTTAAGTCTGTACCAATTGCGTAGATCTTTCCCTCAAGTACTTCTCTGGAGGCCGTAATTACCTGCATGATGTCGTCCAAGGTGGGCTTCCAGGGGGTTATATCTTTCCCCGCCACCAGGACTACTTCTTCATCATCTGTATGGACACCCAGGCCTTCTGCACTGAGGGCGCTGAACCCCTGTTTATTCTGTGTCCGGCCCATTGTTGTGGGGTTGCAGTTACTGTCCCCTTGTTAGCAGCTGAGGACCTCTTCAGACCGAGTGTCCACTTAGTCGATGCGCAGTCAGGCTCTGGTAGTTGGCAACTAGGCCTCAGTGAGCCAGTGATAAGGACCGGCTATCAAGTTCTATTGGTGTTTGCTTGTACCTTTGGAGGTCTACCACTGTTGTCAGAAATGAGCTGCAGGGGAGCCCACCAGAAGAGCACGGACCTCTCCTTGAGCGTCACCAGCTCCACCAGGGTCCTCCAACACATCACTTCTCTGGATCGTGCAGAAGATGCAGTGCTCCTCTCCACGAGGCTGCACCGCTGCTGACGCTGTAAATCTAGAGGCCTCACTGCAGTAATCACCGCCTGTAGACAGTGGGCAAATTAGCGCCTCCAGGCTTTTGCCCGCATCAGTTCGTCCAAGTCGCTCTCTCCAGTCCCATCCCGTCTGCATATGCAAAGGGCAGGCGAATCTTCCTACACGGCACAGATCCCGCTCAAGCACGTCCAACTTTGCGCTTGTCACTGCAGTGCTCCAGACTTCTTAATGGGAGTTTCTCCGCTATGCGCCCACTATCAGCTTGTCAGGTTGATGATCCGGCAGGGGATGTCCAGGGACTCATGGGGTGCCTGCTTCTGTTGTGGCTCCCTCGCAGAGCTGCAGTGTTCAATAGCTGCGCAGCAAGCAAAGTGGCTGCCGCCGATAGTAACCAGCGGTCGGCTGATGGGCTGCCATGATAGGATTGGGGCCTCTCTTATTCGGGCGCACGTCTTCTTGCCCAGCCAGGTTCCACCTGACCTCAGGTATACCCCAATCGCAGTGGCCCGTTTGATCCCTCCGCTACTCCCAATAAGCCATGCTCTGGCTGGTGGTTGGTTGTTCTCCATTGCTGCAGGTCGTCTGGCAGCTGTTTGAATTTGGGACTCGGGTTGCACCCTGCCTTGCCTCTCGCCAGCCCAGAGGTCACCACTCGCCTGCTTGCGCTGCCTGGCGACCTCAGGGTGCGACCGTGTCTCGGTGCTCTAGGCCCTGTCAGCAAAGGAGGTACGCTATGCCACCTCTGGCCTCCACCTCCTCGCTGGTGCGATGAGGGCGCGGGCGCCATGTTGTCCCCGCATCCGCCAGCCCAGATGCCACTACTAGCGTGTCTGTTCGTCCAGGAGCCTCCGGGACGCAGTCTCCTCCCAGCATCTGCTGCGCACCCCAGTGCTTCTTGATTGTTCTCATTGCACCGGGTTCGCTGAAATGGATGGGTTTGCTCCGCCGCTGGCGGCCAGCTACTCGCCGCGGTAGCCGCTTCTGGTCCTCGCACCATTGGTGCCATTTTGTGGCTGGGCCCACTGGAGTCAAAGTAGGACCCTGCTGCCAGGTGAGCCGCCGCTTTCCCCCGTTGGTCTCACCTCCGATGGGGCACGGTAGGGCAGCATTCTGATTAATCCCAAGCCTGCGGACAAGACAAGCCGGCAACCACACGTACAAGCTATTAGTGTAGTCTAGCTGTGAGGCCACCAGCACATGGGCGTAATCTTCCGGCATTCCTCTGGCAAAAAGCGTATACATTTCCTAATGGCTATTAATTTCCAAAAGCACATGGAAGAAACATGATGCACCTGTGCCAATTTCCAGAGGAATTGGTCAGATAGGGGTGTAGTCACTCGAATAGTAGGTAGCAACCATATATTCCCCTAAACTCCCATAAATTGAGTATTCAGGGGTCCTCCCCGACACCATACAGACAGATTCGACTAACTGGGGTACTGAAGAGGACAGAAGATGAGCCGAACCCACAAGAATTAAGGACCTGCACCGAAATTGGTACCAAACCCTAGCTGGCTGCTTGCGCCTTCACATTTGCAACAATTTGAATAGTCCTGCGGCTGTTCATCATACCCAGCACTCGGAGGACTGCCCAGCATTTCGACAACCAGCGATCATATCACTTGTGGTGGAGGCACCACCTCCCTGCATCTGCACCGTGTTGTTGGGCATCAGGCCCACCGAGGGAGCAAAAACTCAGGAGGATGTTTCCGTGGGTCTAGGAAGTCAGTTGCGTCTTTCTGCTTAGTTTCAATGTGCTAGACCCTCTAGGAGCCCCTCTGCAGAAATACCCTGAGTATCTTAGCACCTGTACCAGTGAAGGGCCTGTTTGTGTCCTGTCCTGGCACCAACAACATGGAAAACATCCTGCACGACGAGAGGCTTCAGGACCAATAGGATCCACGACCAGAGTGGCCTAGCTGTCTTGTTTTTCTCTCCTCTGTACAACCGTGAGATCCTTCAGCTCCAGTCGCCAGCCAGTCAAGACCCTCTGCAGCCGAGCTTCATAGCTAGGGCCCGTGACTCCTGGCCTGCATCCCCTCAGTCTCTAAAATTTTGGAAGTCCCTGTTGTAATTGTAGCAGACTAGGATCGCTGGAATAAACTAGGGGGGGGGGGGCGTTAGGATTAATCTGTTCTTTATGTAGGTTAGTAGGGATATTACAAAACAAAATTCAAAGCTAGATAAAATCAAGTCACTAAAGTACACAGAAGTAAATAGCACTACCACCAAAATTATAAAAGTAATGTGCAAAATTTATTTTTAGCCTCCCAAATGGGTTACATTCTAAAACATAGTACAAAGCAATTAAAATACCACCTAAAGTGGTAACACAGTATATAAAATACAGTCAAAGTATAAAAAAGTCGACGCGGCGTTTCGGTGCTAATCAATCTTGACACCTTCATCAGGACATTAAGGACATTTGACTCCGTATCTGTATCTTGTGTTGATGTAGCTTGTCAATTGCTTTTCAACTTGATGTAAACTTCTCGAATAGTTATCACCGTTGTTTATAAAGTTCTTGAAGATAGAACACAATATTTTATATCTGCACGGAGGGGCCACCGTTATCAAAAGAAGTGGCTTCTTTTTGGGCAGTTTGGTTCTTATGGGTAATCTCTCCTGGTGACCAATTTTGTCTTATTTAGATCTATAGGTACGGTTGAATTAATCAATCTTCACCGACCCTCCGGATGTTTTTCTTGAACAGGAAATTCGGTATCTTATGATTTGAAATCTACCTCCCTGCTCCTCCGTGCTGCTCCCTTCATTCGTATCGGAATGAAGGGAGCAGCACGGAGGAGCAGGGAGGCCGATTTCAAATCATAATCATAAGATACCGTACCTATAGATCTAAATAAGACAAAATTGGTCACCAGGAGAGATTACCCATAAGAACCAAACTGCCCAAAAAAAAGCCACTCCTTTTGCTCACGGTGGCCCCTCCGTGCAGATATAAAATATCGTGTTCTATCTTCAAGAACTTTATAAACAACGGTGATAACTATTCGAGAAGTTTACATCAAGTTGAAAAGCAATTGACAAGCTACATCAACACAAGATACAGATACGGAGTCAAATGTCCTTAATGTCCTGATGAAGGTGTCAAGATTGATTAGCACCGAAACGCCGCGTCGACTTTTTTATACTTTGACTGTATTTTATATACTGTGTTACCACTTTAGGTGGTATTTTAATTGCTTTGTACTATGTTTTAGAATGTAACCCATTTGGGAGGCTAAAAATAAATTTTGCACATTACTTTTATAATTTTGGTGGTAGTGCTATTTACTTCTGTGTACTTTAGTGACTTGATTTTATCTAGCTTTGAATTTTGTTTTGTAATATCCCTACTAACCTACATAAAGAACAGATTAATCCTAACGCCCCCCCCCCCCCCTAGTTTATTCCAGCGATCCTAGTCTGCTACAATTACAACAGGGACTTCCAAAATTTTAGAGACTGAATATCCCCCTCCCTGATATACATGACAGGGGAACCTCCCTTTCTTTGAGGTATAACTGCATCCCCTCAGCCCAGGGGCCCTCACAACCGTAGCCACCCTTTGGGTTCACCTGGACTTGGGCCCAAGTCCTTTCTTGCACACTTTGTTTTCTGGTTCCCATTGACTTCTAAGGTGTAGCGCTCGAGGCTACCATCCCGACCAGCACTGTTGCACCCAGGCAGTCCAGGGCAAGTAATCCGAAATTGCTGGTGGTTCTTTGGACCTTGGCCGTCTACCACTTTAAGTCCAACAGGTCATACTCAAAGTACGATTGTAAGTATATATCTGATAGAGACTTCTGTAGGAAGCCGGCCTGTATATACTATAACAAAGTAAGGTACAGTGGGCACAGAGTCTAGAGGCTCCCCAGAGGCTTACAGAGCCTTAAGTAGAACATTCTGTTACTCTGTTTTGTGTTTTTGTGGGCAAGTGGTTAGGCTTCTCAGGTGTAGGAAAGTAAGATCTGCTTTCATGGTTACCCCCACTCTAAACTGTGACTACAGGCCTGCCATTGCAGCCTGTGTGAGTTGGTGCTTGCACCTCTCATGACAGATTTAAGTTTCCTCATATCTGAGGTCACTGTGCTTTAAACCTTTGTCACCCCTATGGCAGGCTCTTCAGTCCTGAAGGCAGGGTGCTTGGTTATAAGCGTGAGGGTTCCCCTGAATGATGAGGACACCCCTACAAACCCCGGAGTAGATTCTCCAGGCTTTGTAAGTGCTGTCATCTATTTTGGTACATACAGTGGACATCAAGTCAGTGTCCAACTCTATAGTGGCTGCACCAAACCCGGTCATGTTTGGTATCAAACATGTTGGAATCATACCCAAACACCGATTCCAGTATTGGAAGTATGATACAATGTACTGGGGGGCTTCCTTGGGGTACCCCCTGTTCTCCCGGTAACAGCTTTTCAGGCTCTAACAGCCAGCTAGTGCTGCTGCCAACCACAGACACAATTCTGCCTCCTGCTGCTGAGCAAAGCTTGAGAAGGGGAAGGTAGATCAATTGGTTTCCTGTCACAGGGAGGTTTGATCACCTCTCAAGGTTCCACGTGCATTGAGTCCCTTTAAAAGCTCCACGTCCATTGTTGGACATGGAACCTTTAGAGGGACGTTATTGCAAATATAGGAATATCCATTGAAGGCATGCTCATTTGAGGACTCATGACTACATTTCTGTACTGTGGCTCAGAACGTTTCTTATTTTGAGCCCATAAATTATACAGAGGCAATCCTTTACGTATATATAATATTTATACATATCTGTGCCGTGGGCCTGTACCTATATGGATAAGAAAACCTAAAGTCCATATATATACCAAATCACAGGAAAGTGAAGTGGACTGACAGCCACTTGTGAAATAGGCATTGCTGCCATAAGTTCTACCCAAATCTGCGCATTGCTTGAGAGTTGGGATCTATCCCGCAGGAAATTTGAACCCCCTTTCAATTGCCTGTGTGACAATTTATTCTATTTGGGCAAGGTACTGATGAAGGTGGTTTACATTGTGTGTCAATCGACCGAAACGCACGTCGACCTCGTGTGTCTACATCTTATTGTTTTGGTTATCTATTTTGTATTTGGAAACGTTTTACATCTTTGTATCTGAAAGAGACACGTTAGTGATAGATTCCTTACCTTAGAATATCCCCAGGCGTCAGAATGGATCCGGAAAGTTTTGCTAGCTGTACCTCTGCGCATCAGTAGGTGGCGTTGTGCGGCTCCGCGTCTGTCACTGGCGTCGTATGCACCGAGATGATGTCACGAAGACTAGTTAGGCACCATCCATTCACGCTGACGTCAGTTCTTTCTTTTTCCGCACCAGTAAGCGCAGCTCCGGTTAGAGCGCGTACTGTAGTCACTTTTTGACTTTCTTTTTTGGGACTTTTGTCTCTTGTTGATCTCCATCTCCAGTTCAAAAGGTGAAGAATCTTGGAGTTATTATAGATAACCAACTGACCTTCAGACCCCATGTCAAGGCGCTGACCTCTTCCATATACTGGATTTTGAAGACTATCAGGAAGGTTCTTCCCTTTCTGCCTGAGGGAAGTAGGAGGACAGTGGTGACGGCACTCGTTCCCTCGCGCCTTGATTACTGTAACGATTCAGAAAAGGGGGTGGTGATGAACAGAGTGTCTGAAATAAGCAGACCACTCTTACCCAGTCCAAAGATCAGGGCTTGATCCATCACCGTTATTTAGCTCACTGCCCCATCCCAGCTCAGAACCTGGCTATATGCAAATTAGTCTGTCCCTGGCCCAGTGCATCATGGGAACAGGGCAGACCAAACTACCAGGCCAATTCTTCACCAGAAAGGATACAAGCTTCCGGGGACCGGTTTCTGGCATTTCAGCCTCGTCGGCCCGGCTTGCTTGAATCCTGATGGAGCAGTGAGCAAGGGACTCATGTCTGAGTATACCCTGCCACACCTATAGTGGCCAAAAACGATTCAGAAAAGGGGGTGGTGATGAACAGAGTGTCTGAATTAAGCAGACCACTCTTACCCAGTCCAAAGATCAGGGCTTGATCCATCAAAGAATTGGCTTGGTAGTTTGGTCTGCCCTGTTCCCATGATGCACTGGGCCAGGGTCAGACTAATTTGCATGTAGCCAGGTTCTGAACTGGGATGGTGCTGTGAGCTAAAAAACGGTGATGGATCAAGCCCTGATCTTTTGACTGGGTAGGAGTGTTCTGCTTAATTCAGATACTCTGTCCATCACCACCCCCTTTTGAATTGATTACTGTAACAGCCTCTTTTTAGAGGCTCAACAGGGGGTGCTGAACAAACTCCAGGTCCTACAAAACGCAGCTGCTCGCCTGATCGGGGGCCTGTCCAAGTTTTCATCAGTCACTAAGGAGCTGGAGAGGTTGCATTGGCTCCCGATGCCGAAGAGGATTTTATTCAAAACCCTCTGCATTGTTTTTAAGGCACTGCATGGTGTGGGCCCGGGGTTTCTCCAGGATCATTTCCAGTGGTACAGACCAGGGAGACAACTGAGGTCTGCCACCATGGGACTGTTTAAAACAACCCGGATTAGGAAAGCACGCTGGGGAGGCAGGAGCTTTGTGGGGGGAGCAGCAAAGGCATGGGACTCCCTCCCCTTGACCCTCAAACTAAACACAAACCTGTTAGCCTTTAGGAAAGACCTTAAAACATGGCTTTTTACCCTCTAGCCCGGGTGTCTGAACCTTAGGGAGTTACCACTTTCAGCGCCAGGACACAGATTGGTATTTGTGCGCTCTATAAGTGTTATAAATAAATAAATAAATAAATAAAATGTATCTGGTGCGTAGGGATGCCCAGTTTTAAGTCCTGTGAGGCCTGCCATCGCAATATGTCGGTGGCGGACCCCACGACGTTTGTCTCTACTGCCTGGAGCGCAACCACGACTCCCGGTCCTGTCTGGACTGTTGGGCCATAGCCCCAAAGGCCTTGAGGGAGTGGCGCTGGAAGTTGCTTGAAGTTAGGCACTCGTTCCGGCGCCGCTCGCAGTCCAGGGGCCGCTCTTGTGAATGCTCGCAGGGCCACCATCACCGTTCCTTGGGCTCCAAGTCTTCACCCTCCGATTCAGGTAAGCGACTACACAAAAAGAAGTCGAAGAAGCGTTGTCGCTCTCTGATGTCCCCCGTCGGTCCTCGGATGCAGAGGAGGGGGACCGGGGTCCGTCAGCGCAGCTCCTTCGGAGCCTGGGAGTCCCGCTGCCTACCCGCCTAACCCAGGTCCATCGGCGACTCCCGCACAAGTGCAAGAGTTTCTTGCTGCCATGGACCTCCTGTTTAGGCCTCGGGCTACCACCAGTGTGCGTTCAGGCCCCGCGGTCCCATGTCAGATTCCTGCTGGACCGTCAACACCACCGGCGGTGTCGGCCCCGGCGGCACAGGATCCTGCGCCGGCGCCAAGAGCTCCTCCGCACTTGGCTCTACCTGTGGCGCCTCAGGGGATGCCATTGGTTCCTCCTCTGCCCCGGTTCCCAGATGGGTTTGTCCCCGCCTGGGACCCGATTTGGGACATGGCGCCGGTTCAGCCACGGCAGGTGTGAGAAGTTAGCCTGGAATATGATGTCCACTATTCTAGTGGGCACCTTGCACCAGTCTAAACAACCCTTATTGATGGTGGTTGTAAAGTCAACCTTATAGACAAGCTATCCTAGTGGTAGCATGGACCAGCAGTCTTAGACTAAAACTTCAGAGAGCATGTGAAGCCAGCTGTTTTACCATATATAATCCCTTGAATACCAAATGAAAGGACACCACACAAGGTATATATCAAATATATATGTATTTATTACTAACACAACCCCTCTGCACTCTTTATGAGGTCAGAGTTCGAGATACGTTACAAGTTACTCATTAAGCATACTATAAGTTGCACAAATACAATTCTGCCCTAGGGGTCTCACGAACCATATACTAAGTAAGTGGTATTAGGACCACTTCAGGAACAGTGAATAGGCCTAGGGAATCGCTGGGGCTACACTACAGAACCAAAGGTTAGGAAGTAGGAGACCCACGGGGGAAGCGTGCAGTGTGGGAACACAGTCGCGAGTTACCATAGAGTTATAATGAGAACGTAAAAGTTACAAAGTAGTAGATTAGGCACACTTCCGGATGGACTACGGTAAAACCCTTTTAAACTAGGACACTAAGAGTCAACACCCACGGGAGCACCGGAGTACTCGAGTTACCTCACCCAGGGAAGCCGGGTGCATAGGTGTCTTTTCGTGTCGGGTTTCGTCGCTGTTTCCTATGGAGAGCTGCAAAGAAGTGCTGCAGGCGACCAGGAGAAAAGTGTCCGGGTGGATCCAAGGGTGGATCGAAGATGTGAAGAACCTGAAAGTAGAGGGGACAGAGTCTGGGTCACTAGCCAGTGACCAGGAAGGAACCAGGATGGAACCAGGCGATGTCGAGATGCAATCAGGCGAAGAGGTGAAGCTTGTCTCTGCAGCCACGAGGGCCAGGAGGCGTTGACGACGACCAGGAGCTGGTTACGAGCTGTCCCACGAAGGATCTAGTTGACTGCGGTGTCGGTGTCCGGATTGGACCCAACAAGCCTTGGCAAACGCAATCCACGCAGGAAGGGAAAATAGGCTTCAGTTCAGACCAGCCAGGTCTGGGGAGCTTCTCCTCTGCAGGGAAGTTGGAGCAAGCCCAGAGCAACCAGGCAAGCGGTGTAGTTTCGAAAGAAAGTCTTCGGAGGGCTAACTAGCCAACGGGCTAGCAACCGGGAAGGCGCTTCGAGCTGAAATGCAAAGGCAGGCCCCACGCAGCACTCGTGGAGTCTGGAGGGCTGAGCTTTGGTGCAAATGGCGCTCTGGTCTGGGGCTTCTCATACCCCAATGCACAACTGCGAGGGTGCCTCTGTAGTTGCACTGTTAGCAAAGTGCAGGTAGTCCAGGATGACCGGTCCCACGTCTCTTGTGTCCGCCACGGGTCTCAGCTTTGCTGTGGATGTTGATCAGAGTCGGAGAAGTCTGGAAGTCCAGTTCCTGAGTCGCTGAGTCTTCGGGTTCCGGCAGGAGCATCGACAAATCAAACTGGCAAGTTACTGGTGGTGCCTGTTTGCACAGGGTGGTCACTCCTTGACCACAAGGGAGATGTATTCAGTCTTCTAGTCGGTATAGAACGTCGAAGGTCCAAGAGTTTCGTTTCAGAGTTTCAGTACAGGATAATCTAATGTCTCTACACACAGCTCCTATCTTTATACTGATTCTAGGTATTCTAGCCTGCTAATCAGACCCACAGCCCAGATGCACTCTCTCTAAATTCACACCATGTACTCTAGGTACATTCACAATGGGGAATTGGGTCACCTTATCAGCCCCTGTAGAAGTGTACCCTAGGTACTCAGGGCATAGGTGTAACCAAGGCCTACCAGGGGCTGCAGCTTGTATTATGCCACCCCTGGCTGGCCACTCAAACTGACACAACTGGCTGATCGCTCAGCTGGGGCAAGGTCGTGTAATCACCCCTTGCTTAGGTATGGTATTCCTATATCTACCCTTAAATATAGACACACAGTAACCTATCAGTCACTCCTATGGCAGGCCTTAACAATCCTGGAGGCAGAGTGCTTGGTTATGTGTGAGATATTGCTCTAGCATGAGCTGAGCCTGTGTGCAGCTTTCGGAACCATGTCCTTATAGCTGTTCTATGATATCGCCATACCATATACTCTTAAGTGCATTATAATCCTCGCGGTTGAATGCTAACTTTGGTTTGGCTTTATCCAAACATATCGTGTAAGGTGTCATACGCTTTGGAATACTACCCCGTCGCCAAATCTGGCGACGGGGGTAGCATTCAACCCTTCTAGAGGGAGAAGACATGTTAGTTCTGACTATCCCGGTTAAAGTTAACCAGAGCCCCAGCATCACAAGATGGACGCTGCTGCCACAGACACAAGTGTGACCTCCTGTGGCTGGGAGTCCTTCCAGTCACGGAGGTTTGGACAATAGGTTTCCTGCCTGGAGAGGTGCGAGCACCACCCCAGACAGGACTTTGTGTATTGGGACAGGGAGGGCTGAATAGAATGAGACACTGCCTGAGGCACACTAGGTGCTTCATGCATACCCCAGTTCAAACGGTTGCTGGGGCACTCCAGCCCCAGCTCTGGCTCGAAACTGGACAAAGGAAAGGGGGTGTAACCACCCCCTTCCTGGTCCCACCCATAGGAGGGACCTAGGATCTAATCCAGCCCCTTTTAGCTGTATAAAGGTAGGAGCTGTGTCCCTAGACTTTAGATTTGATCCTGAACTGAAACTTGAACGAAACTCTGGACCTTCGACATTCTGCTGAAGCGGAAGACTGAAGAATCTCCCTTGTGGCCAAGGAGTGACCACCCTGGGCAACCGGGCACCATCCAGCAAATCAACGGCTTGCTTTGTCAGCGTTCCCGCCGGGACCCGAGCACAGAGCCTGACAAGACCCAGACTTCCAGACCTCTCTGACCCTCTCTTCACGTCTGCAGCATAGCTGAGATCCTTGGAGGCGACGAGACACATGGGATCTTGAAAAGTCCACGACTTGCTAACTGTGCAGCTCCTTAGGTATCCTCGACGCTGTGCACTGGGGATTGAGAAGCCCCGAATCCGAGCTCCACCTGCACCGAAGATCAGCCCTCCACATGCCACGAGTTCTGCGTGGGGCCCTTCTGCTTGTGGTCTGCTCGACGCGTTGTCCGGTTGCTGGCCCGTTGGCTGGTAGCCTCTGTGACGACAATCATTTTGAATCACCTCGCTGGTATGGTTGCTCCAGACTGGCCCTTGCCTCCCTGCAAAGGTGAGGCACCTCAGACCCTCCTGGTCTGCACCAGAAGCCTTTTGTGTATCCTGCGTGGGTTGCCTTTGCTTAGGCTTGTTGGGTCCAATCCGGAAGTCGACCCCTCCATCTGCGGAACCTTCGTGGGACAGCTCCTCTCCAGCACCTGGTCGTCCTCGACGCCTCCTGGTCCGCGTGGCTGCAACGACAAGCTTCACGACAGCACCTGATTGCTCCTCAACGACGTCTGGTTCCTTCCTGGTTCCACCCGGTCACTGGCTAGTGACCTAGACTCTGTCCCCTCTGCTTTCAGGTCTCCTTCATCTTCGATCCACCCTTGGATCCACCCGGACATCTTCCTCCTGGTAGCCTGCAGCATCTTTCTTCACAGGCTCCATAGACTTCAACGGCGAAACCCGACACATCTTCACACCTATGCACCCGCTTCCTGTGGGTGAAGTAACGCGAGTACTTCGGTGCTCCTAAGGGTATTGACTATCCAAGTGTCTAGGTTTTTAGTTGTTTCCTTCTAGCTAGACCGGAAGTGTCCTGAATCTTCATTTACTTACCTTCTAAGTTCCTATTGACTGTCTATTGACTCTCGCTTGAGTGTACTGACACTTCACGCGCCGCCTGTGGGCCTCCTACTCCTACCCTAAGGTTCAGATAGTGTAGCCCCAGCGATTCTCTAGGCCCTAGGCCTTTCCTTTTCCAGAGTCGTGGTTCTTATACCACCCCTAGGGCCTAACTGTAAGTTGTGCTATTTAAAGTATTTCTAAGAGTAACTTATGTGCTTTGGCCTCTGATCTCATAAAGAGTTCAGAGGAGTGTGTTAGTAAATAAATACATATATATTTTATATATATCCTGTGTGGTGTCCTTTCATTTGGTATTCAAGGGGTTACATATGGTAAAACAGTTGGCTTTACACACCCTCAAGAGTCTTTTAGCCTAAGACTGTCTGTCCACGCTACCACTAGGATAGCTGGTCTATAAGGTTGACTTACAACCATCACCATAAGGGTTGTTTGGACCGGTGCAAGGTGTTCACTAGAATAGTGAACATCATATACCAGGCCAACTTCTCACAAGGGGTGCGTACACCACCTTACCCAAGCTGAGTGATCAGCCTGTGGTGTCAGTTTGAATGGCCAGCCAGGGGTGGCATAATACATGCTGCAGCCCCTGGTAGGCCTTGGATGCACCTATGCCCTGGGTACCTATGGTACATTATACAGGGGCTCACAAAGGTGACCCAATACCCAATCAGGTATGTACCTAAAGTACATGGTATCAATTTAGAGAGAGAACAGCTGGGCTGTGGGTCTGTTTAGCAGGCGCACAGCCACACTAAAGTAAAATAAACAGTGAATCACAGCAAAAAGTGGGGGTGACAATAGGAAGCAGACCCTACTCTCCTACAGCCGGTGCTGTTCCTGACATGTGTGTTCCTCCCCCAGCCCCTGCCCCGCCACAGTCTGCACTGCACACTGCGGAGGTTGAGGATGACTGGGAGTGGTCCGAGGACCCTCTTGCTCGTCAGTGCGACTCCGAGCCAGATTGGGCGGACGACTTGGAGGAGGCCGGCGGCCTCGACGTCTCTTCTGACCCAGGGTTTGCCTCTCCCCTGTCCACTATAGAGGAAGGTGCCTCGTATACGGTGGTGCTCCGTCGGGCAGCTGAGGTTCTTAACCTTAATCTCCCTACGGTGGCCCTGAAAACTAATCTCCTCACTGAGGTGCTCCAGTCGGCGTCCACTTCATCGGAGCTGTTTCTACCGTTCAATGACGCCCTCAATGATGTCTTGTTGGGCACTGGGTCGCGGCCGACCACAGGGGACCCTTTGGATAAGAATGTTGCCAGGCGTCATAGCCAGCCGCCGGGTGAGCCTGCCTTTCTGACCACTCATCCTACGCCCGAGAGTCTGGTCACTCAAGCTTAGACATCCAAGAGTGCATTCCCCACGGCACTGCCGGATAAGGACTCTTAAGAAGCTGGAGCAGTTCGGCAAGCGGTTGTTCTCGTCGGCTAGCCTGGGGCTGCGTTGAACACCGCATGTCTACTGGGACGCTATTCCCATGCGATGTGGGATACCGTTGCAGAGGTGTTGCCCCAGTGTCTTGAAGAGGTCCAGGGTGTGCTGTCCCAGGCTGTGGCCGAGGGCAAGGACGCGGTTAATTTCGCCATCCATTGTGGCTTAGATACCGCGGACTCTCTCGGTAGGGCGATTTTCACGACTGTGGCACTTTGTCGCCACGTCTGGTTTAGGTCTACCGGGTTCTCCCTGTGAGAGAGTGCCATCTTTCTTGCATGGTATGCCCCCACTTTTTACTGAATTGCTGATATACTTTGAGTGAGTGTGCCCTGGGCTTCTGCCAATTAGGTGCCCAGGGCCTGTGTTCCTTCCCTAAAACTGTGTTGATACCAAAACCCAATTGGCATCTCTGGCCACAGGTCAGCCCCTGGTAAATGGTACCCAGGGCACTGTGACCAGAGAAGACCCCTAAGAGCTGCAGCACTTATTGTGCCACCCTTAGTGGCCCTGTACCCTGACACACACACACACACTGCCTTTGCAGGCTGAGTGTCTTGGTGCAGAACTAAACAAAGAGTCGCCATGGCACCTATCTCTGTGTAAATAATCAAAAAGGAGGGAGAAAGAAGAAGCTGTGATCCATTCAGCTTCCTTAGTCTACATCAACAAATCCAGTGGGGAATGGATCACTTGTCCTGCATAACCTGGGTTAGCAATTCTTTGTGTTCAGTGTCCCAATAAAAAACCCTCATTCACGTGCAGATGGTGGAACTGACGGTATATCTTGATTCTCCGCCCAACTCTTAATCACGTGACAGCATCATCATGGGGTTAGTTCTCATGCTTCCTCCACCCGGAGGTGTACCTCTGGTTAGTGAAGTAGTGATCAGTGATACAGGGGTCATAAGTTGAAGTGACTTAAAAAATACTCGTACAGCCAGGTATAAGTTTAATAGGTCTGGATTCGAGATATTAATTAAAAAGTAGATGTAGTGCGTTCTGAGATTTGGTTATGGATCTCCTGCACTTCAAAAGTCCTTTAAAATGGTCGACATGTTTCAGCCTTATAATGTCTCTGAGGGTCAAATGGGCTTTCTTCAGGACCAAGGTTGAAAAAGTGGTGTGAGACTCTGGGTGTCTCTGTGTGAATAAACCTCGAAAATAATTTTATATTGAGGAATTGTGAAGAAGAATGTATTAATCTGTTTCTGGGAAGGTCCAGCGGTACCTGTGAAAATAAGATGGTAGGGTTGGGAGAAAGGAACACAGACATATAGAGAAGTGTTGATTTAATCAACTTCCTATCAATGCTGTCTGTTGATCATGTATATTTGTTTTTAAAAAGAGCAACAACAAAATGGCAATTTTTCATCACTAGACTACTAGTCATGTTTTTTTTTGGCAAAATATCTCTCAGTTCTAAAAACAGAAATAGTAAAGTTGTATATCGAGAATGTTTTGGTGTATTCATCACTTGACTCATTTGTTTATATGTGGCAAAATATCTCTCCAGGATTGCATGATGTAATCTCCTCTGATTAATGACGTGAGCCCCATCTTTCTTCATATGTCAATTTGGGAAATGTATCAAATTATATATGTGCCCGGCTTGTCTAAGTAATTCTGTAATGGTGTTGTGATTCCCCTTTGTGGAATGACATATGGTATACAGTAGTGTGTGTAAGGATTAGTGCAACTGTTTTACCATAACTATAGGCATCTTTCGTTTCGTTGTGTTTAAACCGGCGTATTTTGTGTCAATTCGATGGTGACCGCAAGGTGCACTCTATGTACTATTCTAAATATAATGTGCCTTGTTGGTTTACTCACATTATACGACTCCTGAGGTGCGGTTAACTTGTATTTGATTCAGTTTACAGTAGTGAGTGGTTACATTATATTCGCGCATATTCAAATCAATGACAGATGTGCGCTTGATGTGGCACGTCTCCTAAGTAAAAGTAGAGGCGGGGCATTAGTCAAGTGAGTGCGCGGATCGCCCTCGTGAAGACAGACAGACATACCTTATGTAGTTCTCATTGGTACTTCAACGGGCGGCCATCCAGTCTTTATCCTACTAAATGAAGGACATCGCTACGGTTAAATTAAAAAAGTAAAAGTGTACATTACGGTTTTTGTAGAGTAGGCTCTGTTCGGTTGCACAAAGGATTCCGTTTTTTAGGAAGAGGCCAGATGAATCGGAGATTGAGACGGAAAGGGGTCACTTGGACGGGCCAGGAACGACAGGTCCACACCAGGGGTATGATAGGGACCAAACCATGGACAAGCATGACACCCTCATCATAAACCTAACAGACAAAACTCTCACAAGTGAACAAGAAAAAGTCTTGAACAAAGGGCTAGGATATGTCCCCATACCAAATTTGGACATCCTTAAGTTGAAGTGTGAGATGACAGAATTCTGCAGAAAGCTGAAACTTAAAGCCTTCTTCAGTAACTAGGAATATTACACCCAAGATAGAGACACGACTCTACGCAGAAAATCAAAATTCTGCCCTCTGAATAACTAAATCCCAATTGAAATATTAACTTTTAAACAGGCAACTATGAAGGAAATAGATGACCTGAATGATAACATCAGAAAACCCTTCATGAACTTCTCAAAAGCAGAACAACACGCCCTTGATGAATTACGAAATGATGGGGAAATCATAATCAAGCCTGCAGACAAAGGCGGTGGAATCGTCCTGCTAAGCAAGGAAGTATATGACCTACAGTGCGCAGAATTACTTACAGATCAAAAATTCTATAAGAAAATAACCACAGATCCAACACAAAGACTACAAAGGGCAATCGCACTTATGGTTGAAGAAGCGGAAGTGAACAACTGGATCTCCAAAAATGAGGCTGAAATTCTACAGACCAAAACACCAAGGGTGCCATATTTTTATTCGCTCCCGAAGATTCAGAAGGAACGAAAACCAGCCCCAGGTAGACCAATTGTCTCGGGGTTAGGTTCTGTCCTAGACCCCATCTCTCAATTCGCCGACCAGTTCCTTAAACCAATGATACAGAAAACACCAACGTATCTTAAGGACACAAGGGACCTGCTAAATCTATTGAAAGACCAAAACTACTCGGAAGAAAGTATGATACTCGTGGGGCTAGATGTAGAAATCCTCTACACTAGCCTCCCCCAACAGAAGACCCTAGACACTTTGGCGACACTACTATTCAGCACACATTGGGATTTTAAAACCACGAGACATTTCATTCTGGAATGCTGCAGGTTAGCATTAACCGAAAGCTATTTTGAATATGACAACACCCTATTCCAACAATGCCAACGGAACTTCCATGGGCAGCACATTTGCCCCAAAGTGTGGCCGGTCTATATGTTAGCGACTTCGAAGAAACCCACATACAGAACATCACCAATCCTTTCCATTACAGGATATTATTCTTGAAGCGCTACATAGACGATATCATCCTCATGTGGGAGGGGGATACGGAAAGTCTAAAAGAGTTCCATAGATGGGTGAATACCAGAGACGAATGGCTAAAATTCACATACATAGCAGACAAAAAGAAACTTGACTTTTTGGACATAACGATATATGCGGAAAACAACACTTTGCAAACCAGAACTTTTTTCCAACCCACGGCGAAGAACAGCTTGCTCTCTTACCAAAGCTTCCATCCCCGGACTCTAAGAGAAAACCTCCCTTACAGTCAATGTTTACGACTATGACGAAACTGCAGCAAGACCCAAGAATACAAAAGACAAGCAGATGATCTCTGTAATAAACTAAAAACCCGAGACTACCCACAGAGAATCATTAATAAATGCAAGAAGAGGGCGAGAAATCAACACAGTGAGAGCCTCTTAGATACCACACCGAAACCACCGGAGAAAGACCTATTGACCTGTGTTACAACATATAACATAGCTTCAAACAATGTGAAAAAGATAGTCAACAAGAATTGGAGAATTCTGACTTCCGCCTCCATAAACTGGCCAAAACCAATATTTGCCAACAAAAGAACACGAAACCTTAGAGATATGCTGGTCCACACCAGACCTCCTCTAAAAAAGATGAAGAGGAAACTCCGCGACTATGGAACAATCTCCTGATCACGGGTCATTACCCATACGGTTCATGTTCCGTATGGGATCTAATCAAAGTTACTAAAGCCATCCAACTCCTACATGATTTCAAGTGGACCATAAAAAAATCACACAAATTGCAACACAACACGTTATTTACATGACTACCTGTCCGTGGAATACGCCCTACATAGGGATGACATGTCGCAAAGTAAAACAAAGAATATCCGAACATAGAAGCAACGTAAAATGCAAATGGAATACCACCAAGATGAGCAACCATTACATTGAAGCAAAACATACGGTGGATGATTTGCAGTGGATAGTTCTAGAAACCCTCACAACAAAAACTCACAACACAGAAAAAATCCTTTTCGAGAAGGAACAAAGATGGGTGCACAGACTGAAAACTGACAACCAAGGATTGAACGATCATATTCAATGAGTCTTAATTATTGAATGATCCCATCGAATGAATCCATCTGTGAAGGAACAAGACACCCTTACATCATTAGAACTAACAGACACAATTAGGGCCTACTGTTAGACCCTCATAACGATAAGCTTTCTCCTTGGAACACCTACAACCAGTAATCTGAGGACTGCTGATCATCTAGCTGACCACCTCCATTAGAATCTTATCCTGTCAGCACTGTTAGCAGCAAGTCCTAACAGAATTCAAAAAGAGAACAATAGAACACATACAATGGGCGTCCTAGCAGAGTTAAAAAAAAGGGAACAAAAGAACACATACGAAGGGCACACTACATGAGATTCCGTTATATAATAACAACAAATGTGGAATTGACTATTCACGGTCTCTTTAATAAGCGAGAACACAACTAAAAAAAAAATTTCTCACACTCGTTTATTAACAACAGATTGAATTCACCCTCACTGAGGTCTTAATAGAGTATTTTTTCATTGCACCTGTTCCTTGATTTAACTCTACAAATAACACATTGAATTACCCTCATTGAGATCGCATTAGAGCATTAGGAATCTTGGGAACATCAGACGACTTTTCTACACATAGTCTTTCTTCCATTTTCCTGCCCCCTACATACATTTAAACATCAACCTGGAAACAGTGTAATCATCCGGGCCCATAGCGGAAGAGTCAGCACAAGTCGTGTTGAAACAAAGCTGAAGGTAGAAGCAACCAAATGGAGCCTACTCTACAAAAACTGTAATGTACACTTTTACTTTTTGAATTTATCCGTAGCGATGTCCTTCATTTAGTAGGACAAAGACTCGATGGCCGCCCGTTGAAATACCAATGAGAACTACATATGGTATGTCTGTCTGTCTTCACGAGGGCGCTCCGCGCACTCACTTGACTAATGCCCCGCCTCTATTTTTACTTAAGAGACGTGCCACATCAAGCGCGCATTTTTCAGACACGTCTGTCATTGATTTGAATATGCGCGAGTATAATGTAACCACACACTTCTGTAACCTGAAGCAAATACAAGTTAACCGCACCTCAGGAGTCGTATAATGTGAGTAAACCAACAAGGCACATTGTATTTAGAATAGTACAGAGAGAGCACCTTGAGGTCACCTTCGTATTGACACAAAACACGCCGGTTTAAAACACAACGAAACAAAAGATATCTATAGTTATGGTAAAACAGTTGCACTAATCCTTACACACACTACTGTATACCATATGTCATTCCACAAAGGGGAATCACAACACCATTACAGAATTACTTAGACAAGCCGGGCACATATATAATTTGATAAATTTCCCAAATTGACATATGAAGAAAGATGGGGCTCACGTCATTAATCAGACTTTACATTATGCAATCCTTAGCCATCTTCTGATTACAGAAACTAGAGAGATATTTTGCCACATAAAAACAAATGTGCGTCAAGTGATGAATACACCGAAACCTTCTCGATATACGACTTTACTATTTCTGTTTTTAGAACTGAGAGAGATATTTTGCCAAAAAGAACATGAGTAGTGGTCTAGTGATGAAGAATTGCCATTTTGTTGTTGCTCTTTTTAAAGAAAATATACATGATCAACAGACAGCATTGATAGGAAGTTGATTAAATCAACACTTCTCTATTTGTCTGTGTTCCTTTCTCCCAACCCCCTACCATCTTATTTGCACAGGTACTGCTGGACATTGCCAGAAACAGATTAATACATCTCTTTCTTCACAATTCCTCAATATAAAATTATTTTTGAGGTTTATACACACAGACACACCCACAGTCTCACATCACTTTTTCAACCTTGGTCCTGAAGAAAGCCCATCTGACCCTCAGAGACATAATAAGGGCTGAAACATGTTGACCATTTTAAAGGACTTTTGAAGTGCAGGAGATCCATAACCAAATCTCAGAACGCACTACATCTACTTTTTAATTAATATCTAGAATCCAGACCTATTAAACTTATACCTGGCTGTACGAGTATTTTTCTAAGTCACTTCAACTTATGACCCCTGTATCACTGATCACTACTGCACTAACCAGGGGTACACCTCCGGGTGGAGGAAGCATGAGCAGTAACCCCTTTTTTTTTTTTGTCAAATATTAGCATTTTATATTTTCCAAGGTACAGTACAAAGAACAATCAGTTTATCATGACATTCCGGCTGCGCCGGTTCAGCATTCAAGCATCACAGATCGATACAGAGTGAAATCATGTAACCGCGCTGACAATGTCTCATAAGTGAAGAGTATGTGGTCAGATCTGACTATTACGGGTAGGGCTTAGTCCGGCGCCCTCTATATTTGTTCGACTATCGGTTGGTTCAGTCCTGCACAATAACATGCTTTTGGGGTGGATCCCATTACTATGGACTTGCTCCTAGAAGTGACATTTATCTAACATTTATACAAAAAACTTAAACAATAGCGGCAAAACACATATATTCGTGCGTGCTGATCCTCCGCCCCCCCCCCCCCAGCGCCCTCCCGCGTGTGCAACTTCATTTGTGAACAAGTATGCATCGCAGGCTTGCATGTCCGAAGGCTGGAAGACTGTATGATGGGTTATCCTGACAGTAAAGCATCCCACGGTACGCTCCAACCCCTCAGGCCATGTATCTAGGTCGCTTCAGCATCCGAGTCGCTGGCCCCCCGGCAATTGTAGGGCTTTGAGCATGCGCTCCCATTGTTCCGCCATAGGTTCTTTTTGGAGCCCCATAGTTTCTTCCCTCCGTATGGCTATCCATTCCACCGGGGCCCACGCCTGAAGGGAAGAGACCCACGCCTGCGCAGGTGGTTTGCGTGCCTTCCACCGCCTCGTAAGGAGGCGCTTCGCCACCACCAACCCCAGATCTAAGAAGCGGGAAGAGGCCTTATCTTTTGGTGACCTCTTGAAGTGGTGTAAGACGTACTCAGGCCAGCTAAAGGGAATGGTGCGACCCGTGCAGACCCCAAGCATTCCACATATCAAATTCCAGTAATCACCCAGTCTAGGGCAGTTCCATAAGAGGTGGATAAGTCCTGCGTCTAGTTCATCGCATCTGGGGCAGGACGCGTCAGAAAGGTGGAAGTACCTATTGATTAGCTCAGGTGTAAGCTAGGCTCTAGGAACGATGAATAGTTGTATCTGGCGGAAGCGCATGTTTCGGGGAATGCGCACCGGACTTTTAAGAACTCTCTCCCATTCCTTATCAGTCAGCGCCTGTTCCATATTTTGTTCCCACTTGCCTCTGAGCGGAGCCAAAATGATCTGTGTGAGCCCTTAGCGATGCGACAAACCAACGGACCAGGTGCCTGCCCCTCCCCATAACATGCAGGTATTGTATGGTTAAATGTTGTTCGGGCTCTGTCGCCATGTCTCCCCATTTAGCCGCAATCTTTGCTACGAGTGAGCGATGCAGCAGGAACCCCCCAGGAGGTAGCCTGTCCTCGGATACCAGTGCCTCATAGGCCACTAGTTCTCCATCTCTGAAGAGATCGTCCAATGTCTGGATATCGGCCTCTCTCCACTGCTCTAACATGGGGTGCGTGATAGCCCCCTCACCCCCTGGAGAGCCCTCTAAGGGTATAGCAGGCACGTACAGGAGCACCTTTCTAGTGAGGAACAGGGCTCTACGGAAGCATTTGTATGCCACCGCCAGAAGCAGCGGAGCAGGCTTCTCAGGCGCCGTCAGCGGGTGAAAGAGCTTGGTGACACGGCACAAAGAGTACGGTGGCTCCATCGTACCAGTGTCTTCCCTACCCTTATCTGCCAACCAGTGGCCGATCCATTGTATCTGCGCAGCCAGGTAGTAGTGCTCAAAACAAGGAGTGGCTAGTCCTCCCTTGCCCGTTGGCAGAAACAGTTTCGTCAGCGCTAGCCGATGCCGGGACGTGCCCCAGATGAAGTCCTGCAGGACCGCGTTGAGTTTGAGAAGAAGGGGGAATAATAATTGCAGATTGACAAAATAGTAGAGGAGCCTGGGAAGCATGACCATTTTGGCAAGGGCTACTCTGCCCGTGATTGTCAACGGAAGCGCGGACCAAAAGCTTATCTGGGATCTGAACGCTGCCACCGCCCGCCCCAGATTTCCGTCAAACAGGTCAGCTGGTTGGCGATAGATCTGGATCCCCAGATACTTAAAAGTATCAGCCTTCCACCGGACTCTCATGCCCCCCAGGCAGTATTCCGGGTCTTCCAACCCGCTATCAAACGTGTATAAACAGGACTTGGCCACGTTTACCCAAAGTCCCGAGAATTCGGCGAACTTACTCAGCAGTTGGGTCAGCTGTTCCGGTATGCAGGTCACGTCTGGCACAAATACCAACAGGTTGTCGGCGTAGAGAGAAACCTGATGTGTTGCATCTCTCAGGGGGATCCCCGCATTTAAGGTCTGCCGCAGCGCCGCCGCCAGAGGCTCTATCGCCAGCGCAAACAGTAGGGGCGACAGGGGACAACCTTGCCTAGTGCCCCTGCCCACCGCCACCGCTTCGGATATGTAGGGGCCTAGCCGCACGCGCACTACAGGGTTGTTGTAGAGGAGGTGGACCATTTGTAGGAGGTCCACGTCGCACTCAAAGCGCATCAACACTTCGGCTAAATATCTCCATTCCAGGCAGTCAAAAGCCTTTTCCAGGTCGAGCATTAGGCATCCCGCTCTGGGCCATTGCTTCTCTCGTACTGTAGGAGCTCATTTTCCAAGCGCGTAAGTGAGGTGGACAGTGTTTTGCGTATGTTCCATGAGGCTCCCATGCAGTGTCCCCGGATGGCTACTTTGTGCGCATCCCATTGCATCGCAGCACTGCTTGCAGGCCCCTCATTAATCTCAAAGTAATCAAGGACAGCAGTATCCAACGAGGACCGGAACTCGGGATCCTCAAGCGCAGCAGGTTGCAGTCTCCACGTAGGCACAGGCGAGCGGTCCGCCTCCCAGCTGAGTCTGAACCATAGTGGGTTATGATCAGAATGTGTTCTCCCCAAGTATTCCGATTCGGCAAGCAAGGGGTGCAGCGACTAGGTGCCAATTACCCTGTCCAACCGGACATGCAGGTCATGCACGGAGGAGTAGTATGAGTACACTTTGTCTGTGGGGTGTTGCACATGCCATAAGTTTTGTATCTCCCAGTGTGTAAGCTAATCTCTGAACGCTTGCGCATTGGACGTCACCGTCGTAGCACGAAGTGGGGGGAAAGAGCGGTCCAGCCTTACGTCTAGTACCATGTTGAAGTCCCTGCCTAACAACCAGGGGAGGCCAGCATATGTATGTAGGACTTGGTTCAGTGCCGCTAGGAAGGAGGGTTGGTCCGAGTTTGGGGCGTAGAGGTATCCTAACAGTATTTCCTGACCATTTAACCTTCCCCGCAGTAGGCAATACCTTCCCTCTGGTTCCACGCGTCCTTGTAAATGAATGGGACACCTGCTCTCACCCATATCAGCGTACCACGCTTGTGCGCAGAGAAGGTTGTGCCATGAATTTGTCCCCGCCAGTGCCTGCGGAGCTTATCAAGCTCGACCTGCGTCATGTGCGTCTCCTGAAGAAGGGCGATCCCCACCCCATGCCGCTGCAGGTAGGAGAAAACTGAGTAGCGCCGTGATGGTTTGTGCATACCGCGGATATTCCATGTCCGTATATTAGTGTGCGTCATGTGTCTGCATAAGTCATGCCCTCACATTGCCAGGGAAGATCCTCCCGGGGCGGGGGCAGCGGACAGCATCTGTGGGGGGGGGGTCAATGTGCCGCATACTAAACAGGGAACAACTAAAAAGAACATCGTAACTAAAAGGGCGAGGCCCGATGGGGCGTACGTCCAAACTTTAACAAGATCCACCCTCGAGAAAGGTGGGAGGTCAGCGCAGTGGCTGTCTGGGTGAGTGTGTTGCCAACAACCCAATCAGATCCCGCCCCAGTCGCAGACCCCTGAGTTATCAAAAAAAGCGCAAGAGGAGTCTAGTGCGAGCAGGTGATTCTCTATACTAAAGCAGTATATGTGACAACATGATAGAAAATCAATAAATAACAAATTTTATAAAAATGATATTCATTTATTTATATTTTTTCTTTCTTAATTTCTTTTTTTCATATATATTTTTTTCTCATAGCTTTTTTTAACACTCAATTCATAAAAAACATATATATCACTCTGAATAAATATGACATATATTGGACAACAATTAGAAAAAACAAACTGTAGACAAAAAACTTCAAATGACTAGATGTTCAAAAGGCTATTGAAGTCGGCAATGCAGTGGGTTAGAACACTAAGCGCGTTTCGGCCATTGCCTTCATCAGGAGACAGTCATTTGCAACAAAATAATATCAGCACTGAAAAAGGTACAAAAATTTGTGTCAGAATCACATACAAATTATACTGCTATACAAAATTATGTTATACCCTTAGGCACGGTCACTTCTATAATATTGTAACAATGGATACAGTTTTTTTCTTCATTTTTGGGCAGCTAAATATTTATCTAGTCTATGGTTATTAGATGCTCATTCTCAAAATACTGTACTTTAAAGGACATAATTTCATGTTCGTTGTATACCTTCATTCTAAAAACGGAATTTCATCAATATAGAATGCACATAGCTACATATTTAAATATGCATGGACATCTTCAAAGGCAAATACATATCCTTATCAAGCAAGACTGAATAACAGAGATATTGTATATTTCCTACGTTAGTTGCTTTCTATCAGAGAGTGACAGGAAAGGAGTCGAAGAAAGAGAACCAGGTAAAAGATTTGTACAGTTTGCAGTGCCAATACCAAAAAGACCAACGTGTATAAAGAAAAAAGATGAGACTCTAGAGAGGAAAGGAAAAGGTTTATTTTATAAAGTATAAAAAGAAAAATATATTCTGGGTCATCAACCATTAAACAAACAGAATGAAATAGATTAATAGATAATGTGCCAACCAAAAAAGTTTAATCTAGATATATACTTTTACTTACTAAAAAGTCGTATCAGACAAAGCGTCTTTGTTGATAGTCAGATATTTATGAAAAAACGCTTGATTGACAAGTTCTTATTATTTTAGCAAGGATTTCTTTATTTGTAGCCAACACCTATGCAGTGTCTAAATGTTAAAAGACAACAAAATAAAGATGTTGAATAAAGGGTTGGTTATTTAGCAGCTAGGTTTGTTAAAAAACAGAAATGCAGAACAGGATGTGAATTTTAACTTACTCGAGTATCATCTAAATTTTCTTTACTCGTTGAGTGTTGAATTAAAACGGGTTTTCACATAAGGTTCCACATAAGTTAAGTACTTGTACCTAGGATAACAAATCCAATAGTGGCTATATTAGTTGCGTAGTATTAATAGTTTAGAAGGCTGTACATTGAAAAACGAATTTCATTTTTTACCATTTTATTTAGGCATCCAAAGAAAATGGCTTTTTATTCTTGTTTTCTCTCTCTATTCTCTTTTGGTAGTTGTAGCAGAAAGGACGAACACGGTACCAGACCTGATATGAATACTTTAAATTGTAGGTAATCTATTTATGTAGGGGTGTAGACTCTTGTATCGAATAACAAAATGGAAAAAAATATATATTTGCTTTATCTGAAAGAAACACGTTAGTATTAGATTCCTTACCTTAGAATATCCCCAGGCGTCAGACTGGATCCGGAAATTTTTGCGTAGCAGTACCCTTGCGCGTCGGTAGGCATCGTCTGCGGCTCCGCGTCCGTCGTCTGCGTCGTGGGCGCCGTGATGACGTCATCGGAGTACTTAGACGCCGCCTCCGCGTGCTGACGTCAGTTCTTTTTTCCGCGCCAGCAAGCGCAGATCTGGAAAAAGCAGTAACCCTAGTCATTTTTGACTAACTTTTTTGATCCTTTTTGATTGCTTTTCGAAGTCTCTCGACTCCGAATGGTGTCGTAGGGATGCCCGGCTTCAAGCACTGTGACGATTGCGACCGTCTGATGTCGGTCACGGATCCTCACCGCGTCTGTTTGTCCTGTTTGGGGCGTCGACCACGACGACAAGGCCTGCTCTGACTGCCGGGCCTTCTCCTCGAAGGCCAGGCGGGAGCGGTCCCGTAGGCGCCTCGAGCTCCGGCAGTCGGCCCCGCGCCGTGAGAGGTCCTGATCCCATGGGAGGTCGAGGGACAGGTTGCGGGCTCGGAGCCACCACAGCTCCGAGAGTAGGCCGCACTCCTCCGGGTCGAAGTCGTCGTCAGGTAAGAGGCACAAGAAGTCCAAGCGGCGTCATCGCTCCTCGGACTCCCCCCGACGCTCGCGCGATGCGGCCGGGGGTTCGGGTGACACCACCCACGCGGCTCCGTCGGAGTCGCGGGCTCTGCGTGCAGCTCCACACCCTCCGGTCCCTGGGCTGAACGTGACGCCGGAGGAGATTGAGCGCTTCCTCATGGCCATGAGGAAACTCTCTCCTCCGACGGGCTCCGCAGCGCCTTCGGGCCCAGCAGACCCGTCTGGGGGCCCTAGCGGGTCGGCGGCTCCGGCCCCGACGCCGTCGGGTGCTTCGGCCCCGATGCCGCTGACGCCTTCGGGCCCGGCGCCGCAGGCCCCCATTATCCCGCCGGCGCCTTCGGGCCCGGTGCCGAGGGGTCCAGTTGTTCCGACGCCGCCGGCGCCTTCGGGCCCGGCGCCGCAGGACGCCGCTGGTCCTCCTTCGGGATCGTCGCCGGTGGATCTGACGACCTCCCCGGTGTCGGACCCTCAGGTGTCGCCTCCGGCGCCGTCCTCGGGCGGCGCCGGCCCCGGTCCTACCTTCGTTCCTGTTCAGCCGTCGGAACGGCCCCGTTGGGCGCCGCTCTAGACGTCGTTTGGTGAATTTCACTTTTATGAACAGGCCCCATTGGTTGAAAACCCTGAATTTCAGGAGATGGGTGATGAAGAGGACTGGGAGGGGTCTGAGGACCCTCTGACCAGGGACTGTCAGTCTCATGAGGACTGGACAGGAGACCTTGGGGAGGCCAGTGGCCTGGACACCTCTCCAGACACTGGGTTTGTCTCCCCTCCTACCGTGGCTTCGGAGGAGGGGGCAACATATAGTGTGGTGCTGATGAGGGCTGCCAAGGCCTTGGGCCTTGAGCTCCCCGTCGCGGCCGTGAGGACTAACCTCCTCACTGAGGTCCTTAAACCGCAGTCAAGCTCGGCCGAGCCTCTGCTGCCCTTTAATGAGGCCTTGACCGACGTTCTTCTGGGCACTTGGTCCAAGCCCGCTATGGGTTCGCCCGTAGATAGGAACGTGGCCAGACGCCACCGCCCAGCCCCGGGCGACCCATGTTTCCTGTCCTCCCACCCTACCCCCGAGAGCCTGGTCATCCAGGCCTCCAATTCCCAGACCGCATTCCCGTCGGCCCCGCCGGACCGGGAATCCAAGAGGTATGACCAGTATGGGAAGAAGATCTTCTCCGCCATGCCACCGCAGAACCACCGTGTATCGGGGGATCATTTGCGACTTCTGCAGGAGGAAGTTACGGCCCGAAGTAGGGTGTGGTTGCTACTCCCACTACTTTCTGGTACCCAAGAAGGGCAAAGGGGGCCTACGCCCTATCTTGGACCTAAGGAACGTCAACGGCTTCCTCCGGAAGGAGAAGTTCAAGATGCTGACACTGGCTGAGGTTCTGGCTGCCCTGGACCCAGGAGACTGCATGGTAGCGTTGGACTTGCAGGACGCTTACTTTCATATCCCTGTCCTGCCTGCCCACCGGCGCTACCTGCGGTTCATGGTGGGCCACGAGCACTTTCAATTTACCGTGCTCCCTTTCGGCCTTACCAGCGCCCCACGGGTGTTCACAAAGGTGATGGCGGTGGTCGCAGCTCATCTGCGCAGGTTAGGGGTTTCAGTCTTCCCCTACCTCGACGACTGGCTGTTGAAGGCGGGCTCGCCCCAGACAGTCGTCAGCCACCTCCAGACGACGGCGGACCTCCTGCACCAGCTGGGGTTCTCCATCAATGTGCCGAAGTCACACCTGTGCCCCTCTCAGAAGCTCCTTTTCATCGGAGCGGTTCTGGACTCGGCGCGGTTTCGGGTTTATCCGCCCGAACAGCGGGTCGGGGATATTCAGGCTCTGATTCCCATCTTTCAGCCGTTAGCCCGGGTTTCGGTCAGGTTGACGCTGCGGCTTCTGGGGCTGATGGCCTCCTGCATCCTACTGGTGCATCACGCCGGGTGGCGGATGCGGTTTCTGCAGTGGGACCTGAAGTTTCAGTGGGCCCAGCATCAGGGCAACCTATCCGACCACGTCCTGATCTCGAAGGGCACTGCGAGACAGCTGCAGTGGTGGCTCACGGACCGCGATTGGGTCAGCGGCAGATCCCTCTCCCTTCCCCAACCGGAGCACGTGGTTGTGACGGACGCGTCCCTCCAGGGCTGGGGAGGCCATATGGGAGAGGCGGAGATCAGATTCCTCTGATCGGAGACCCGGCTCCACATCAACCTGTTGGAGCTCTGGGCGATTCGTCTAGCGCTGAAGGCATTCCTCCCCTCTGTCCGGGGGAGTGTAGTGCAGGTGTTCTCGGACAACACCACCGCCATGTGGTACTGCAACAAACAAGGCGGGGTGGGGTCGTGGATCCTTTGTCAAGAGGCTCTTCGCCTTTGGCAATGGCTGGATCGCCAGGGCGTGACCCTGGTGGCTCAACACCTGGCGGGTTCTCTGAACGCCAGGGCGTACGAGCTCAGCCGTCGGTGCATGATGGCGTCTGAACATGGACGTGGCGCAAGGCCTCTTTCAGCGATGGGGAGAGCCTTGGTTAGATCTATTCGCCACCGAAGAGAACGCGCAATGTCATCTGTTCTGCGCGTTGGAATTTCCAAGGCGGCGCTCGCTCGGAGACGCTTTTCGACACGAGTGGAGTTGCGGTCTATTGTACGCCTTTCCGCCTATACCACTTCTGCCCAGAGTGCTGAAGAAGATCAAGCGCGACCGGGCCCAAGTCATCCTTGTGGCTCCGGACTGGGCGAGAAGGTACTGGTATCCAGAGCTACTCAGTATGTCAGTCGATCCCCCGGTTCGTCTGCCTCTTCAGGAGGACCTTCTGTCGCAGCAGCAGGGGACGGTCCTCCACCCGAACCTGTCCAGTCTCCACCTCCATGCTTGGAGATTGAGCGGCGACAGTTGAGGCCATTTGACTTGCCTCCTGAAGTTTGTAACATCATTCTGGCAGCCAGGCGTCCCTCCACAAAGTCGGTATACGCCTGCAGGTGGAACAGATTTGTGGCATGGTGCACAGCAAAGGCTGTGGATCCCCTCAATGCCCCTCTTTCTGAGGTTCTTCTCTTCCTTCTTTCTCTTGCCCAGCAGGGCTCTGCTCTGGGCACTATCAAGGGCTACCTTTCTGCCCTTTCAGACTTCCTCAGGCTGCCTGATCAACCTTCTTTGTTCAAGTCCCCTATTGGGAATAGATTTCTTAAGGGCATCACACACACGTTTCCTCCTGTTCCGTTTGTGATGCCTCAGTGGGACTTGAACCTGGTTCTTACCTTTCTGATGTGCGCTCCCTTTGAGCCACTTCACAACTGTCCTCTTCGCCTTCTGACCTTGAAGACTGCTTTCCTGGTTGCCATCATCTCTGCCAGGAGAGTGAGTGAGCTCCAGGCCCTTTCTTGTACTCACCTTTCCTTTCTGTCCATCCGGACAAAGTGGTGCTGCGTCCCAAGCCTTCTTTCCTGCCCAAGGTTGTCACGGCCTTCCACATCGGGCAGTCTATCACCTTGCCAACCTTCTTCCCGCCACCGCATCCCTCTAAAGAGGAAGAGCGGCTCCACCGTCTGGACCCAAAGCGTGCGCTCTCATTCTACTTGGATCGCACACGCCAGTTCCGGGTGGATGACCAACTCTTTGTTGGTTACGTGGGCGCTGAGAAGGGGAAAGCGGTGCACAAGAGGACCATCTCCCGGTGGATCATCCTGTGTATCCAGGCATGCTACTCCTTGGCTAGGAAGGAGCCCCCGGTTGGACTGCGGGCTCATTCTACCCGAGCGACGGCGACTACCACTGCTCTGGGCAGGGGTGTGCCCTTACTAGACATCTGCCAGGCAGCTACGTGGGCATCGCTGCACACGTTTGCAAGACACTACTGCCTAGACAGCCAAGTCCGGAGGGATGGCTTCTTTGGCCGTTCCGTCCTCCAGGACTTTCTGGTGTGATTATTGGTTCGCAGACCCACCACCGGGGTTGCTATTGCTGGGGTATCTATTCTACCACACCCTCCAACACAATATCACATCTTATCATATTACGAGACACCATTTGGAGAAGTATGCTGAGATGTACACTTTGTGAAGCAGCAAGGGCTATGTTGATTAAACAAAGGTTGGTGTTTCATTAAAAACATACTCATTAATTTTTCATTAATGTTAGTTAATCACTTTTTGGGCAATAGAAGTAAACATTTGAATTATTTTTCTTGATGAGCCGGTGGGACATTACAATCTATTGGGATGCTATACAGACAGTTTAAGGACCAAAGGAGGTGACGCAGTGTTGCTACACTGCAAAAGTACTGCAATATGCATCCCTCAAAACCACAATAGTCAGTGATAATACAGTGAATGGATGTTTTTGGAGACGCTGATACCCATGCTTCATTCCAAAGATAATGCCAACGGAACCAGATGCATCCCTCACCTCTGCATACTAATATGAATTGGGGAGTAAGGCCAACCTCCGATCCACAGTGAGACATCTGTACTGATAACCTGCATTCAGAAGTTATCAGTCAATGGGAAAGCATACAGGTACAATGACAGCGAGAACACATGACCTCCTAGGAACTCTCACACAAACAGCAGTTGAAAGTACACGAGAGAAAGACAAACCACTGTCAGGATCAGACAGTACATCAAAACTAGAGCTAAGCCCCGGCAGATACAGATTGAGATTGAGGACTGCGAGACCAAATCCCTATCGAAGCAAACCTTCTGTTTAGGACAACCCATTGTCATAATTCTAAATTCCTCCCAGCAAGAAGGAGTCATTAAAATCAACAGATGATGTACTGTATAGAAACCCTGAGACACAATATGCACTTAAGTAAGAGAAAAATATATGATCAGTATCTGCAAGCCTGTGCAGTCTAGTTATGCCTATATTGTGCCGGGTGTGAGATGCTTTGCCTACCACACACAGTACTCCAGGAAAGCTCAGGTAAATCATTGGTCGAAGCCAGGACCAAAGACATTTAAAACATGGACACAGGTAGGCTTGATGAGACTGAGAGGCAGGTAAACCCGTAGGCATGTCACATGTACACTGGGAGCCCTGAGGAAAAGGACACCTAGTCCTAGGAGTGGGGTTTATCGTGGACAGGGAACATGGGGGAGAGGAATCCCAGAAAGGAAGTCTAGTGGGAAGGGAATCACAAGGACTAAAAGATATTGAAACAAGGGACCCTCAGGTGATTGACTGTTAGACTTGGCTTTTTCAGGGGGTTCACTCCCAGACTTTATGCTTTTTGGCCTCCTGTTTTTGAACTTGTTTTTGATGGTTTTAGGACTCTGGGCCCTTTACCACTGCTATTCAGTGCTAACGTGCATATGCTCTACATGTAAATTGTGTGTATGGATTGGTGCTTCCATGATTGGCTTATTTGATGTACTACTAAGTCCCTAGTAATATGCACATGTGTGCCCAGGGCCTGTAAATCAAATGCTGCTAGTGGGCCTGCAGCACTAATTGTGCCACCCACACAAGTAGCCTTTCAAAGGGTTCTCACACCTGCCACTGCAGTGTCTGTGCACAGCTTTTACTGCCATGTCGACCTGTCTAGTGCACCCACTTGCCAGGCCCTAACATTCCCTTCTTTTACACGTTAGGCACCCCTAAGGGAGGACAAAGGTACCCCCATGGGCAGGTTGCAGTGTGTGTGAAAGGTAGGACATGTACTGGTGTGTATGATACGTCTTGATAGTGAAATACTGTGTATTTTGTTTTTCACTATTGAAAGGCTGTCTGTCACATAGGCTTAACATGGGAGTTGCCTTGCAACATTTCACAAGCATAACTCTCCATTGGGATAAGATAGAGAAATGGAGTTTAGTATACTTGAACTCAGAATTTAAAAATACATCTTTTAGAGAAGATGGTTTTTATGTTTTGTGTTTGAAAATACCACTTTTAGAAAGTGGGCATTTTCTTGCTTAACCATCCTGTGTACCTCTACCTTTTGTGTATTCCCTGTCTGGGTTTAGGGTGACAGGAGCAGGGGATGTGCATTCACACTAGACAGACACAAGGGAGGGGTTGAGGTGTTTCCTGCCTTTCCTGGGTGACTCATAGCCAGGCTGAATAGACCTGGCTACATTTAGTGTATTGGGAGGAGTGTACACTTTCACATGAATGGACTGTGGCAGCATTCCACAAAGCTGTCTCCACCTCTTGTGGTGAACCTGGCCTGAGCCAAGCTGAACTGGTTTTTGTGTGCCAGAGGAACTTTGTGTGTACCAACTTCAAAGGAAAATGTGGTATAAATATTGGGGCTCTGACTACAGAACTTTAGATCACCGCTGGGCTAAGGATCTTGACCGGAAGAAGAGCTGTAAGGAGAGACTACCCTTTTGCTGTCTGCTTTGCTGGGTTGGCCTGCAGTTGCTGCTTCTGTTTTGGGCATGGAAAGGACTGGACTGTGCTTTCTGCATCCTAAGTATCCCCAAGGGCTTGATGTATAGCTTGCCTCCTGTTGGAAGTCTCAGGGAAATCAAAGACTTAAACATCTTCTGGGTACTTGCTTCTGGAACTGGATGTTTCAACTGCCCCAGAGGAAAAAGGTAACCTGAAACAGTCAAAAACACCACTGCCAGCTTCGTGACCTGAAGGCACCGCAGAGGGTACAGCCACATGTCGCACTGCAACCCTGGTCTTAACGCCCCCGCCCAATGCCGTCACAAGTCGCTGCTTGCATTGTGACCTGTGGTCACCACACTCCGCACCGCCTCGCTTCATAGTGCCGCCATGGTATCCCCAGAGTTATGTAAAAATGGGTTACCCGAAATACCACTGGACCCGGGTAGCATACAGTACAATAGAGAATGGTCGCAGTGGAAATCAATTTAGCAAAATGCAGCATACAATCATTCAAAAATCACCATGATAAATTCCAATGAATGTGATTTTATTTTCATCACATAACTATCAAAGACAATATATTTGTCTGTAATTTTGAAAGATGGTGTTCGGAGAAGGGAACAGAGTACTCGGGAAGGAATATGTGCTAGTGAGGGTTGTAGGAAAGGAAAGGCATGTGCAATATATGCATCAGAACATAGCTGAAACCTATCCAGCCTAACAATGGCAACTTAATACAAAAGAAACATAGCAAAGGTTAGGCTCAGATAATAAATCTCTGGTCTATGCTTGAAAAATGGAAAAAGACCATCGAAGTTTCGACCCCTACAGGCTCGTAACACAGGCCCCGGCAGTCCCCGCGCTGTAGGGAGCACCCTCAGGACAGTACTCAGGCCCGAGAGCTCCGGGTTAACTCTGGAGCAGGGGCCCCTCTATGTACCTTGCAGGGGGGCCCCCTCAACTTTCGTTACGCCACTGCCCCGATGTGGACTCTGAGCTGGATCGATGTTGTGCGAAAGAGCAGATACATTGAAAGGAATGGTGAGGAACAACACCATAAGGGCCAGTGCCAGACACTGCAGCACCAAAGGGCAGAGAGAAGAATAAAGAACAGAGCACCGCCCTGATGAGCAACCCTGCCAGTACGGGAATAGCCCCCCCTAGAGGCAAAGAATCATATGAAAAAATTTCATGATAACATGTAGCAGGACTACAATCCGAATCAATACCAATAAAGGGTAACCAGTCCGGACAAACAACGACAACCCCACAACCGCCCCAGCACAGAATGTGACATCGCCCATAAGGAATAAGGGCAGAGGCCCAGCCAAAAGACCCCGACTCAGAGGGCAGCAGAGAAGCATAGGGGCCAGAACCCCTAGCACTGAAAGGGGGGAGGGGGGGGGGGGTGTTAAGGTAGCTCCAACCTGGAGCAACCACAGCGTAAGGACACTGAAGCACCTATAAACCTATCCTCCCATGACCAAAAGGGGGGAATCAGACAAATAACAGGACAACACCCTGCCAAAAAAGAGCGAAAGATTGCACTCACAGAAGGTATAGCCACCCACAGGGAGGCGCGTGCAGAAGACCAAGCCAAAGGTCCTCGTAGAACAGGGAGGAAGGGCGGGTCGTGAAGGAATCTGTGGCTAGAATCGTCTCCACCGGATACACCGTAACCGAAGGTAAGTAACTTGTACATCTGATAGAGATTACTAGATTCCTTAACATAGAATAGATACCCTAGCCATACTCAAGGGGGTCTGCGAGAGGACCCCACCAGCCTGGACATAATAGAGAGTCCCACAGGGGATGAGGCTAATGCACAGGGAAAAGAACCCTGTCCCCCCCAGGCAAAGGGAACCCCTGCATCCAGAAAACGCCAACCCCAGAGGGGATGCGGAAAGACAAGAAGAGATGCAGCCCACCGTCGAGCAGCAGGAGAAACGAGGGGAAGGCTAAAGGAGGCCAAAGCGCCCCACCCCCATTCGAGGTATCAGGAATCTCCTCCAGGAGCCCCAAGGCCCAAACAATGAAGAGGAGCACCTAGGAAGAAGAGAAACCTAGAGACTCGAAGGAAAAGAGGTAGAGGAAAGGCAAGCTCCTCCCACCGTGAACACGCCCAGTGAATAGGGCAGCCGAGCCCAACACAGCCAGAAGGCAACAGGCCAGACAGAACAGCGCCTCCAACAACAAGGCAGGCGGAAGCAGAAAGGGTAGCCCAAGGTCACCCAGGGAGAACCGCCTAACATCCCACAGGGACAGACTGCACCCGAAGAGGGACAAGGAACTCAAGAACCAGTTAAATCCTTGGGGAGGAGAGGCAGAACCGAAGGCAGGGCCCACTGGAAGAAGCCGACAAGGCAAGGAGGGCTGCCCGTCAAAATGCCAGAAGGCACAGCGGTGCATAAAAACATTAGATCGCCACCGGCATGCACGGCCACACCCAGACAACATCACTGAACAGTGCACCCAGGGCAAGCCAGACGCCAGCCGAAGACAGAGAGCAGGAAGGCGCAGAAAAGCACAGACACACCCCAGAGCGGAGCCGCGTACACAGCCCAAAAAGGAAGTGGAACCAGACAGCCATGACGCCAGACCGCAGACAGCAGGCCAGACCAGGCTAACAGCGCAGCGACCCCGGAGAAGGACACGCCGGGCGCGACTCAAGCCATGCCAAGCCATCAGCAAGAGGATTACATATGCAACATACCGGTATGCCACGGAGCGCAGAAGCCTAAAGGCGACCACAGTACCTCGGCATCTGATAGAGCTATATAACAGCTACCACAACCCCACATAGGGCATGTTACGTCCCAAGATATGGGAACCCTCTTAAGAAGAAACTTCTGCAACAGAGCACAACAGAAAAGACCTGCGGCAAAACCCACAGAAGGCTTGTCAAGCAGCCAAGAAGAAGAACCAAAAGGCCTAGTCTCAGGGCCAGCGTGAGTTAGAAAACCCAAAGCAAAAACACACAGTCAAGAAAGGCCGGCCAGCAGCAAACAGACCCACAGTCCCAACAAGGAGGACTCAAAAGCACTTGAAAACACACACAGAACACAGAACTGTGGCGACCCACCCCAACGGAAGAACACTTCTCAAAAAGCAGAGCAGCTCACAGGTCACTGAGGGGGAGACGGAGGAGGAGGAGGCCGAAGCCCCGCCAAGAACATCTGAATGGCCAAGTCCGCAGTGGCGTGGAACAAAAGAGCACCATCGAAAGGAAGGTCCACCAGCCGTTCTCTAACGTTCTCTGGGAACACACTTTCCCGAAGACAGGCATGTCGACGAAGAGCGACGGAAGAAGCCATGGCATGACCAAGCACCTCTGAGATATCCAGAGCAGAGCAAAAAATAAATGCCGACAAGATGTTGGGGCACCGGGTCCCCCTTGGCGGGACGGCCCTAAGTCCCCTAAAGAGAAGAATGGAGCGAAACTTCGAAGTGGAGCAGCTGCTCCCTAATTTCCAATTTCCAATTTAAAACATTTATAAAGCGCAGCGTGCACCATACGGTTTCTTGGCGCTAGTGGAGAGTTCGACAACTGAGACAAAATAAAACCTGGCGTAGAAAAGAGGGGAAATTATACGGAAAAGGCCTGTTTGAAGAGAAACGTTTTTAGATCTTTACGAAAGGAGAGATAATGAGTGGCAGAACGGAGGTGATCAGGGAGGGAGTTCCAGAACGTGGGGGCTAGGGTAGAGAAGTTAGTTCCACCCCACTTTTTACGTTTGAAACGTGGGATCTGGAGGAGGGATTTGGAAGAAGAGCGAAGCTCTCTGGTAGGGACGTATTCATTTATTAGCGAGGAGATGAAAGCGGGGGCAGTGCCTTGACGGGCCTGGAAGACCATGCAGCCGGTCTTGAACAAGGAACGTTCCTTAACAGGAAGCCAATGAAGCTCCCTGAGGAGGGGTGTGGAATGATGATAACGTGGGAGACCATAGACCAGCCGGGCCGCCTGGTTCTGGACCATCTGGAGTCTACGCAGGCTGTATGCTGGAATGCCGTTGTAGAGGGCATTGGCATAATCCAGCCGCGATATCACCAGTGCGGCCATGATCAACTTGAGTGCCTGTGGGGAAAAGAAACGGGAAACAGTGCGGATGGTTCGGAGGGTGAGGAAACAGGAAGAAACTACAGTGCTGATTTGTGAATGAAGGGTGAGCTGGTTGTTCATTTTAACCCCCAGTGTTTTAACTGTGGTTGAGGGAGTGGGGGAGGGACCAAGAGAGGAGGGCCAGAAGAGGGAGTTCCAGGGACTGGACGAACCACCGGTGAGAACCAACTCGGTTTTGTCCGGGTTAAATTTAAGATGGTTGTGGTTCATCCAGTCCCTGATGAAGGTCATGGTAGACTAAAAGTTAGAGACAGAGAGAGGAGAGGAGGACAGGTCAAAGATGAGCTGGAGGTCGTCGGCATAGTTGTACACGGTGACCTCCAGCTGCTGAAGAGCGAAAACAAGAGGAGAGATATAGAGGTTGAATAATAAAGGGGAAAGAGAGGAGCCCTGGGGGACACCACAAGTGACAGGAAGTGGAGTGGTCGTAAAGTCTCCTAACCGGACCGCCTGGGTGCGGTCCCTCAGGAAGGAGGAAAGCCAAATCAGGGCTGAACCCTCGATTCCAGCCGCCTTGACACGGGACAGTAAGATGGTGTGGTCCACCGTGTCAAAGGCGGCGGAGAGATCGAGGAGTACCAGCGCCTGATGATTGTTGTTGTCCATACCCTTCCTGAGGTTGTCCAAGACCGAAACCACAACTGATTCGGTCGAGTGCCTGGGACGAAAGCCAGCCTGGCGGGGGGCCAGTCCCCCATTAGCCTCTACGTGGGCGCTGAAAACTGCGGTGGCATGGCGTTCCAGCACATTGCCCAGGTAGGGCAGCAGGGAAATGGGGCGGTAGTTGGCTGAGATGGACGGGTCAGCGCCAGGCTTTTTTAAAATGGGCACTATAGTGGCTGATTTGAGCGCCGGGGTCACTACTCCCTGCGCAAGGGAGTTGTTGAGGAAAGTAATAGGGGATTCAGGACAAGAGGAGTAGATATGTTGCAGGATTCGAGCCGGACAGATGTCTGCCGGAGAACCCGACTTTACTTTGGGGAGTATCTCCCGGAATCTAACCTCAGTAAGGGGAGGGATAGAGGTAAGATGACAACGAACAGTGGGAGGGGAGGGATCCACAAAGACAGATGAAGGGGGGGGATATTAGCCTTGATGGTAGCGATCTTCTCCAAGAAGTAAATGTTGAGTTGGTCGCATAGTGACTGGGATGGAGGGATTTGAGGTGAAGCTCTATCGGAATAGGCCAGGTCATTCACTATACTGAATATTTCTCTAGATTTGTTTTCAGCTGCCATTATTTTTGTAGAAAAATACGTGGTTTTGGCGGAGAGAATTGCAGTTTTGTAATCGGCAAGTGATTTGAGATATAGGGTTTTTAATGAGGGGCAATAGTTTTTTCTCCACTGTGTCTCTGCCTGTCGAGCGATCAGTTTTAGTTCTTTTAGGTGGTCGTTAAACCACCTGTTGGAGTCCTTTGGTCGCCGGATGGAAATGCGACGCAGGGGGGCCACTGAGTCGCAACCTCCAATCAGCCAGGTATTGATGGCGTTGGCTTGAGAGTTGGAAGAAAGACCGGAGAGAGTCGGAGTGGAGTTCCGAAGCAGGGAGGACAAGGAAGGGAGATCGACTCTGTTCCAATTCCGCGCCCAGTTATTTTGGCGTGTGGGACTTTGGATGCACGGTTGTGAGAGATAGAGAAGGAAATAAGGGCATGGTTGGACCAAAAACAGGGAGAGACAGTCACCGAGGATATTAGAAGATTGAGGGACCAAACCTGGTCAAGTGAATGACCGTGAGAGTAAGTGGGGACAGTTATGTGCGGAACAAAGTTCAAAGAAGAAAGAGATTCTGTAAACTCTTTCGAAGCAGTGCACTCAGAGGGGTCCGAAGGCCAGTAGTTAAAATCCCCTAGCACCAAGACCGAGGCGTAATTAGCCACCAAATTGGCCAGTAGGTCTTGAAATGCCGGTAGGAACAGAGACGAAGACTGGGGTGGGCGATACATTAGGAGACAAGTAATAGGGGGAGAAAAGGATAGGGAACGGACTACAAGGAACTCAGTGAGGGCAATGGGAGGAAAGGGAAGGGTTTGAAAGTTTAGTTCTGACCGAGCGATTAACGCCACACCACCACCAGCCCTGCCTGCCGGACGATAGGCACGTAGGGCAACGTAGGAAGGAGGGAGGGTAGCCAGGAGAACAGGAAGGGAAGAATCACAGAACCAGGTATCGGTCAAGAGCAGTAAGTCAGGCTTCTCAGTGTCAAGCAGGACAAACAGCTCATGGTGGTGCTTGACCGCTGACCTGGTGTTGAGTAAAAGAGCAGATAACGACGGAGTAGGGGGGAAAGGGTCAGGTGGGGAAGAACCCTGTGGCGGAGGGATCGATCTGGAAGGCGGCGATGTAGGAGTGGAAGAGGAGACAAGTCCTAATGAGGCGATGTGCCTATAGACAGTTTCTGAGAGAGGCCAATGGCCTTGGAGGGTGGTAAGCTCCTCAGAAGAGTATGAGGTACATTTGGCATGGGGTCGTGCCCCTGGCCCCGTCCGGCCGTGGACGGGCGCAGACGGGCTTGCCTTAGGCGCACCTTCGGCGCGCAAACGGCGCGCCCGCTGCGCACGTCCGCTGCGCGTTCTGGGATTGCACATTGATATAGGAAATCTTAAGGGCGGGAAGGGGGCGTGGCCTCTAGGTGGGCGTGGCCAGGCGTGGAGGAAGCCGGAGGGAGGGGGTCACGTGAGCGCTGAATCCGCTGCACGGCGCCCTCGAGATCTGAATAGCAGTGGGAGTCAAGGTAGGTTTTAAAAATACAATTTACACAAGTATCACAGTTTAAGACAGCACACTCCCGGCTATTTTGCCTCAGGAGACTCAAAATCAACCGAGCGCTTAAGAAGGGCGGGAAGGGGGCGTGGCCTCTAGGTGGGCGTGGCCAGGCGTGGAGGAAGCCGGAGGGAGGGGGTCACGTGAGCGCTGAATCCGCTGCACGGCGCCCTCGAGATCTGAATAGCAGTGGGAGCCAAGGTAGGTTTTAAAAATACAATTTACACAAGTATCACAGTTTAAGACCGCACACTCCCGGCTATTTTGCCTCAGGAGACTCAAAATCAACCGAGCGCTAGCACCTCAGCGCTTAAGAAGGGCGGGAAGGGGGCGTGGCCAGGCGTGGAGGAAGCCGGAGGGAGGGGGTCACGTGAGCGCTGAATCCGCTGCACGGCGCCCTCGAGATCTGAATAGCAGTGGGAGTCAAGGTAGGTTTTAAAAATACAATTTACACAAGTATCACAGTTTAAGACAGCACACTCCCGGCTATTTTGCCTCAAGAGACTCAAAATCAACCGAGCGCTAGCACCTCAGCGCTTAAGAAGGGCGGGAAGGGGCGTGGCCTCTAGGTGGGCGTGGCCAGGCGTGGAGGAAGCCGGAGGGAGGGGGTCACGTGAGCGCTGAATCCGCCACACGGCGCCCTCGAGATCTGAATAGCAGTGGGAGTCAAGGTAGGTTTTAAAAATACAATTTACACAAGTATCACAGTTTAAGACAGCACACTCCCGGCTATTTTGCCTCAGGAGACTCAAAATCCCTACCACCAAAGCCCGATGGAGAACCTCCAGAAGATGATCAGTGGGGAAATGGGCAGCTGGATCACCCATGTGCAAAATTCCCACAGCCGTGGAAACAGCTCTCGAGCGAAGGCCGCACCCGCCTCTGCAGGGCCCCGCGGTGGGGAAAGCAGCTCCTCAGTAGGCTACGGCTTCAAGCTAAGGCGGCCGTCCCCTAAGCCAACCAGAGGAAGGTAGGGCCAGGTCCAAAAAGAAGGAAGAAGGACCGAGGAATGGGGGACCTGCGGCGCCTCAGGCGAAGACAAGGAGCCGTCTTTGGAAGATGTCGGGGGAAAAAAGCAACGACGCGGCGGCCCGTCTCCGGCAAGAATAAAACCAGCAAGCGCCGGAGAAAAGGAGGCGTCCGAAGACTAGTCCACGACCCGATGTCAGCCTGGCGCCGTAGAGTCCGCAATCTGAGGGAGGACATCATCGTCGTCCGGAACGACCTCTGCCACAGCGCACGGCGCAGGAGACCGGGGCTGGGTCGAGCCGGGGCAGCGAAGGATTGGTGCCGGAAAGGCGCTGACTCGACCTCCAACGAGGCAGCCGCCTGCGTGGAGGGACGTGAGGGACCCGGGGAGGGACGAGGGGTCCCCCGCCAACCTTGTCCCGAGAAGGGCCCTCCGCTACCCCTGTGGCGCAGCCAGCAGCCGGCGGCGCTGAAGCGGCGTCACCTTGGCTTCGGATTGTCCCGAGGGCCGAGAGGGGCTCAGGGGTGCGACTCGAGCCCCGGCGACCTCCCGCGACTCCACAGGGACTTCCGTGGGAGTTTGCGGCGAAGCAGAGGCGCCGTGGTCCAAAGGAGGGACCCCCGAAGGGCTGCACCCCAACGGCACCACATCCGGCACCACATCCTCCGAACCTGGATCCGAAGCAGTTGGTGCTGGGCCGGAGACATCGGCGACGCCGCGGAGGGCCCGCACACTGCATGGGATCCGCTGACGCCCCAGGAAGGGAAGGAGGAGGAGGAGAAGCCAGCGAGGCTTGCAAAGCCGCTGTATATGTCTCCATCTGGGATCTAGACACCCCCACGCCGGGAAATGGCAGATAGGGGGACTGTGATAAGTTGGCCTGATGTGCAGTGTTCACTATTCTAGTGATCACTATATATCAGTCCAAACAACCCTTATTGATGATTGGTTGTAAGTCAACCTTATAGACCAGCTATCCTAGTAGCATGGATACGAGCAGTCTAAGGCTAAGACTCTAGAGGGCGTGTTAAGCCAGCTGTTTTACCATCACATTACCCCTTGAACACCCAGTGAAAGGACACCACACAAGTTGTTATGAAAATAAACAGTGTATTTATTTATAACAAGACTACCCTGGCTCTTTATGAGACAGGGAGCTAAGCACACAACAAAACTCTTATAAAAATACTTAAGTTAGCACAGTATACACAAATGCCCGAGGGGCACGAAAAACCATATACTCTGAAAGTGGAATGCGAAATTACTAGCAGGTAAGTACAGTACTAATAGGCTTTGGAATCGCTAGGACTTGACTATAGAATCGTTAGATTACTTCTAGGAGGCCCAGGGGACTCGGGTGCAGAGTGTGCACTCTCACGCGGGATGCGGGACAAAGTCTATGATAGCTAGTAAAGTTAAAGTTAGTGTTCACGGGCGAACCCGACCTGGTAGGGAGAAAACGACAGTGGATCCTGACCCTTGGATAGTGAGGCTATGCTGGGGCACCGAAATGCCGAAGTTACCTAGCCCAGGGGCTGCAGCTGCATAGGTCTCAAAAGACGTCGGGAATCCTCGTAGATGAACCAGGAGCCTGGAAGAAAGATGCTGGCAGGCGACCAGTGAAGAGAGTTCGAGTTGATCCAAGCCTGGATATTGAAGATGGATGATACCTGAAAGCAGAGGGGACCAAGTTCGTGACTACTAGCCAGTAGTCAGGTGGCACCAGGAGGGCACCGGATGGTAGTCACCTCGGCTAGGTGAGTGGGCGACGCTGGGCTCTGCAGATCTCACGGACCAGGAGGCGTTGTCGGCGACCAGGATGGAGGGGCGAGCTGTCCCACGATGGATGAAGCTGTCGGCGTCGAAGAACCCAGGATTGGGCAACAAAGCCTTGGCTAATTCAAGCCCACGCGGTGGACTCAAAATGGCGTCTTGAGTGGACCAGGAGGGTCCGGGGTGCTCCTCTTCTGGAAGCGAGCAAGAGCCAGTCTGGAGCAACCACACCAGCAGCAGTGATGTCGTCGGGCGTCGTTCAGAAGGCCACAAGTCAGCGGGCTAGTAGCCAAACAACGGGGTGAGCAGCAAAAAGCAGAAGGGCCCCACGCCGATCGTGGAGATGCTGGGGGGCTGCTCTTCGGTGCTGGAGCTGCTCAGGGTTGGGGCTTCTCGGACCCCAAAGCACTCGCCAGGAGATTACTCGGCGGGCTTGCTGTGAAGAAGTCGTGCAGTCTTGGCAATAGTCGGTCCCTTGAGGTCTCGTCGCACTCACGGTTCTCAGCTTGGCTGTAGAGGTGAGTAGAGGTCGGAGGTGCCAGGGAAGCCGGGTCTTGTCGAGCTGGGCAGTCGGATTCCGGAGGAAGGACTTACAGCAGACCGCAGTGTTCTTAGGATGGTGCCTGCGGATGCAGGGTGACTACTCCTTAGTCACAAGGGAGAATCTTGAAGAAGAAATCTTGAAGTCCTTTCGCAGATCTAATTTGGAAGGGGGCCTGCTCCTACCTTTATCTGGGAAAAGGGGGCTGGCACGCGACTAAGTCCTGCCCTATGGGTGGGACCAGGAGGGGGGTGGTTACACCCCTCTCCTTTGGCGGGCTTTCCCCAGGCCAGGGGCTGGAGTGCCCCTGGAACTGGTTTCAGCCGGCCTATGCACAGTGAGCACCGGGGTGCCACTTGCAGTCACCTTCCTCTGTGGCCCTGCCTACCTGGAATACACAAAACCCTGTCTGGGACGGTGCTGGCACCGCCCCTGGCAGGAAACCCTTTGTCCTTGCCTCCTGCTCTGGGAGGACTCCCAGCAGCAGGAGGGCAGACTTGTGTCTCGGTGGCAGCATCCATTTTGTGGATGCTAAGGCTCTGTCTGACTTTAACCGGGGTTACAGGTTACATACATGTCGTGTCCCTCTAGAAGGGTGGAATGCTAACCCCGTCGCCAGAATTGGCGAGGGGTTAGTATTCCAATTCGTATGACACCTTACTCGACATGTTTTGATAAAGCGATACCAGAGTTGGCATATAACCGCGAGGATTATAATGCACTTAAGAGTATATGGTATGCGATATCATGGAAACGGCTAAGGGATAGATCCCGAAAGCCGCAGACAGGCTCAGCTCATGCCAGAGCACCATCTCACACGATTCCAAGCACTCTGCCTTCAGGATTGTTAAGGCCTGCCATAGGAGTGACTGATAGGAGATCTGTGTGTCCATTTTAGGGTTAGATATAGGTATACTATATCTAAAGCAAAGGGTGAGTACACCACCTTGCCCCAGCTGTCGTGCAGCCAGTTGTGTCAGTTTAATTAGTCAGCCCAGGGGTGGCATAATACATGCTTCAGCCCCTGGGAGACTTCTGGGTGCACCTCAGCCCTGGGTACAGGGACTTGGAGAGGGCCCAGTGCCAATTCAGTACCTGAGTACAATTTGGATAGAGAGAACAGCTAGGCTGTGGGTCTGATTAGCAGGCCCACAGCCAGGGAAAGTCGTAAACCAGTGCAGCAAAAAAGCAAAAATCTGGGTGATCATAGGATTGCAGACCCTACTCTCCTACAGGGACAACATACGGTGCCGCACCACCCGCGGAGAGCCCACGCCCCCGACAGGCCTAAAACCAGCCCACAGGGACAAGCTGCAACACTTATCGACAGGTGAGCGATGCTCTTGCGGCCTGGGAGAAGGATGATGTCGATGACTGAGGCAAAGGTTCCGAAAACCCTCCGCAGGGGCCGGACGTTGCCACAAACGCCTCATGTAGATGGGGTGAGGATCCGTCGCCGACATCTGGCGCGCACAAGACGAGCAGGTCTTAATGCCCGAAGGCATTCGCACACTGTTCCCACACACACACGCAATAGCGAAAAGGAAAGGCCTGAACAGGCCCGGAGCACGATCCAGCTCCGCGCTACACGTGGAAAACACTGAAGTAGGCGCGTCGGGTGGGACTTAGGTGACCTCGCTGACGTCACGTACGCAAACAACACCAGGGCGGAGTTGTGTGATGCCTAACCCCCGCCACCCCGGCGCACATGCATGTTGTGGCAAAAAATTTTCCGGATCCAGTCTCATGCCTGGGGATAATTCTACGTTAAGGAATCTGCGGCTAGTAGTCTCTATCAGATCTCACATACAATGATCAGTTTACAAACTGGTATGGGTATGAGGAGAGAATTGTAGGAGAGTGGGGTCTGCAATCCCATGGCCACCCCAGATTTTTGCTTTTTGCTTCACTGGTTTACGGCTTTCCCTGGCTGTGGGCCTGCTAATCAGACCCACAGCCTAGCTGTTCTCTCTCTAAATTGACAAGCATGTACCTTAGGTGCATTTACCAATTGGTACTGGGCCACCTTATCAGTCCCTGTACAATATCCCTTAGGTATCCAGGGCATAGGTGTACCCAGGGCCTACCAGGGGCTGCAGCATGTATTATGCCACCCCTGGCTGGCCACCTAAATCTGACACAACTGGCTGCACGACAGCTGGGGCAAGGTGGTGTAAGCACCCTTTGCTTTAGGTATAGTATTCCTATATCTAACCCTAAAATAGACACATATATTCCTATCAGTCACTCCTATGGCAGGCCTTATCAATCCTGAAGGCAGAGTGCTTGGAATTATGTGAAATGGTGCTCTAGCATGAGCTGAGCGCGTTTGCAGCTTGCGGAACCAAGTCCTTATAGCTGTTCCATGATAACGCTATACCATATACTCTTAAGTGCATTATGAACCTCACGGTCAAATGCTAACTTTGGCATAGCATTATCAAAACATGTCGAGTAAGGTGTCATACGAATTGGAATACTAACCCCTCGCCAATTCTGGCGACGGGGTTAGCATTCCACCCTTCTAGAGGGACACGACATGTATGTAACTGTGAACCCCGGTTAAAGTTAACTCGAGCCTCAGCATCACAAAATGGATGCTGCCACCAGAGACACAAGTCTGACCTCCTGCTGCTGGGAGTCCTTCCAGCAAGGGAGGCTCAGACAAAGGGTTTCCTGCCTTGGGAGGTGCTAGCACCACCCCAGACAGGATTTTGTGTATTAGGTAGGCCAAGGCTGAAAGGAATGAGACATGCCTGGGGCACACAAGGTGCCCTGTGCATACACCGGTTCCAACCAGTTGCTGGGGCACTCCAGCCCCAGCCCTGGCGGGAAACCGGACAAAGGATAGGGGGTGTAACCACCCCCCTTCCTGGTCCCACCCAGGGGAGGGACCTAGTCGTAGTGCAGCCCCCTTTAGCTGAATAAAGGTAGGAGCTGGTCCCATTCCCAGTTAGATTAATCTTGACAACTTCCACGAAGAAACTCTTGACCTTCGACCTCCTGAACATCAGAAGACTGAAGAATCTCCCTATGGTCAGGGAGTGACCATCCTGCTTCGCAGGCACCATCAAGCTCCTGTGCGGTTTGCTGTAAAGTCCTTCCATCCCGGAATCCGACCATCCAGCTCGACAAGACCCGGACCTCCAGACCCCTCTGACCTCTACCCACACCCACCCACAGCTGGGACCCGTGGGTGCGACGAGCAACGTTGAGACGGCCATCTTGAAGAAACCTGCACAGCGCTTCCAGCACGACCCCCGAGAGTTCCTCGAGTGAGTGCATTGGGGACTGAGAAGCCCCACACCTACGCAGCTCCTGCTCCAAAGACCAGCCCCCCCAGCATCCCCGTGATCTGCGTGGGGCCCCTTTTACTTGGTTGCTGCTTTCCTGTTGTCTGGTCACTTGCCGGCTGGCTCGTGACCTCTGAGACGACGACCCGAAGATTTCAACACTGCTAGTCTGGTCCCCCAGACTGGCCCTTGCTTCCTTGCAAAAGAGAAGCACCCCGGACCCTCCTGGTCCACACCAGACGCCATCTTTGTTACACCGCGTGGCTTGCATTAGGCAAGGCCTGTTGTCCAGATCGACGATCCGACACCGCCAACAGCAGCAGACTACGTGGGACAGCTCGTGCCTCCAGCCTGGTCGTGAAGAACAGCTCCTGGTCCGCGCAGCTACAGAGAGAAGCGACCCTTCTTCCACCTGAACGCGGCGACAGCATCTGGTTCCCTCCTGGTTCCAGCACCGTCACTGGCTAGTGACCAAGACTCTGTCCCCTTCCCTTTCAGGACTTACTTCTTCCCAGTTCCATCCTTGGAACCACCGGACTCCTCCATCTGGCTGCCTGCCAGCAACTCTTTGTTTCAGGCATCACCGGGATCAACGCAGCAAACCCGCCACCACTTCAGCCCTATGCACCCGCAGCCTGTGGGTTAGGTAACTAAAGCTTCTAGGTGCTGAAGTCAGTGTTCACTATCCTAGTGTCCAGGTCCACTGTTGTTTTCCGTCCATCCAGCCGGGTTCGTCCGGAATCCGTAATTTCCTAAACTGTAAGATCCATAGACGTTGGTACGCATCCCGCGTGAGAGTTCCCACTCTGCACGTGAGTCCCGTGGGCCTCCTGCTCCTTACTTACCTAGTTCGTAGTGTAGTCCCACCGATCCTCCAGCCTCTGGATCTCCTTACAGTACTTTCCTTCCTCGCATTCCATTGTGTTGAGTATATGGGTTGTCGTGCCCCTAAGGCACTCGTGTAAATATTGGGCGAACTCGTATTTCTTTTGTAGTATTGTCATGTGCTTAGCCCTCTGACCTCATAAAGAGTTCAGAGGTGTATGTTAGTTAATAAATATCCTTTTATTTTCATAACAACCTGTGTGGTGTCCTATCATCTGGTATTCAAGGGGTTATATTGTGGTAAAACAGCTGGCTTCACATGCCAAAAGAGTTTAGCCTAAAGACTGCTTTTGTCCACGCTACTAGGATAGCTGGTCTATAAGGTTGACTTACAACCAATCACCATAAGGGGTTGTTTGGACTGATACAAGGTGATCACTAGAATTAGTGAGCATCATATATCAGGCCAACTTCTCACATTGGTGTGCAGCGGTTGGGATTTGAGCTTGCTGTTGTTTTTACCACATATAATCTTGAAATATCATTTGAAAGATCACATAAGGTACCTAGGTACATATAACAAGCTTAGAAATACTCTGAGTTCTACTGAACCAGCTGTTGTAGTAGAAAGGGCCTAGCACACCCTGACTACAACTCTTAGCAAGGGATCAGTAGGAAAACCCATAGTGTAGGTAGGTGCATCACTTACACCTCACTAGAAAGCATGTCTACCCATGGAGAGTCCACAGAGACTCCCCTAGTGGTTAGTGACCCTCCATAGGTCCTTTCCAGATATGCAGCTCTCAGTTTCCAGGAGATGAGACAATTGTGTACCTCCAGGAAATTTAAACAGGGTTCTAACCCTACCACTCCCTTTCTGTTAGGTCTCTTAGAGACATATGATGCTAGGAAAGCTACTCATACAGATGGGAGCATGCCAGCCTTAGAAGGTACCCTTGGTGATCCTGACCTCCCTGAAACTGAAGAAGTAGAGGAGGAGGAGGATGAAGAGGTTATTTCTGGGGATGAGGCAGACAATGGTCCTGAGCTAGTCAGCAGACTTACTAGGGCCAACTTAGACCTACATAGGGAAGGATCTGGGGGACCCCCAGTACTGACCCTAAGCAGGCCTAACTTTGGAGTTAGAAGAGATAGGTCTCATTCTAGGGACTCCAATAGATCTGTGCACTCTCATGCCTCTTCTCAGAGGAGAATGACTTCTCCCCAGAGGAGAATGACTTCCCCTCAGAGGAGAGAACATGAAGCAAGGATGAACCAGGCTAATCTAAGGATCCAGAGGGAAGAACTTGCCCTTGCCAAGGAGAAGCTTGCCTTTGCTAGAGAGCAATAGTTGAGTGGGGTAGTCCCCACTGGTGGCAGCAATATCCCGAAGGATAAAGACAGGAGTTTTGATACTAGACACCTGAGTAAAATAGTGCCCCCCTTTAAACAAGGGGATGACATCCACAAATGGATGACTGCTTTGGAGAGGGCCTGCACTGTCCAGTGCATCCCCCAGAGTCAGTGGGCAGCTATATTGTGGCTCTCCTTTGAAGGTAAAGGTAGAGATAAGCTCCTCACTACTAGAGCTGAGGATGCTAACAATTACCAAGTCCTGAAGAATACACTGATTGATGGGTTTGGCTTAACAACTGAACAGTACAGGTTGCTGTTCAGAGACACCCAGAAAATTCAGTCTCAGGATTGGGCTGACTTTGTTGATTGTGCCACTAAGGCTTTTGAAGGCTGGTTACTGGGAAGTAAAGTTACTGATTACACAGGATTGTATAATCTAATTATGAGAGAACAAATCTTAAATAATTGTCAAAATCAGTTGTTGCATCAGCACCTTATTGACTCCGATCTGACCTCTCCCCAAGAATTGGGAAAGAAGGCAGACAGATGGGTCAGGACAAGGGTCAAGCAGCAGAACCAGAACCAGGGTGGTGGCCAGAAGAAAGCAGACCCCAAGGGTAATGGGAATAAACAGAATGACCAGAAGTCTTCAACAGGGCCCCAACAATCTAAAGAGGGTGGGTCCCAGAATTCCCAGAATTCCCAAAAGAAGAAGAATAATGGTCAGAGGAAACCATGGTGCCAATACTGTAAAAGTAATACTCACTGGTTTAGTGAGTGCACCAAGAAAGGCCCAACTCCTACCACTACTGCCCCTAAGGCATCTGCACCCCCTAGTACAGTTAGTTTTGGTAGTAATCCTCCCAAGGCTATAGTGGGGTTAACCCTGGGAACTGAGGCAGGTTCTGACTTAGTCAGGATACCTACTCAGGCAGTTATTGTTTGTACTGGGGACATGGATATGACCCCTACAATAAGTCCCAGTACTCTGGGCAAGTACAGGCAAACGCCTTTAATCAATGGAAAAATGGCTCAGGCCTACAGGGACACTTGTGCCAGTGTCACTATGGTGACACCAAACTTTGTTGACCCTGACCAGGTAATACTAGGTTCAGACTACCTGGTGATCAATTCTAGCAATGCCACTACCTCCCATAGTATGGCACTTGTTAATTTCTCCTGGGGTGGGGTAAATGGCCTCAAAAGGGTTGTTGTTAGTTCAGACCTCCCAGTGGACTGTCTTTTGGGCAATGATTTGGAATCCTCCTTATGGTCAGATGTGGAGTATAGGACTCAAGTGGAAATGTTAGGTTTATCAGCACATGTCCTTGCTGTGACTAGGTCACAGGCCAAGAAATGCCCAGCTGAACTAGTGCTGGATCCTGGAAGAATGGACCAGACACTACCCAAGAAAAAGAGCAGTAGGGGTAAGGTTGACCCTTCCCCCCTGCCTCAGGTGGAGGATCAGCTCTCTCAGGAGACTGACCCCAAGACCCCAGAAGGAACTGTCCTAGAAGAGCTTGAGCCTGGACAGGTTGAGTTTCTTGGGACAGGGGGACCTTCCAGGGCAGACTTGAGGCAGGCACAGTTAGACTGTTCTTCTCTTGAATCCCTCAGACAGCAGGCTGCTGCTGAGGCTGCAGGGAATGCTACAGGTGCCCATAAGGTATATTGGGACGATGGACTCCTATACTCTGAGGCAAGAGACCCCAAGCCTGGTGCTACCAGGAGGCTGGTCATCCCCTTGTCTCTGAGAGGTTTCCTTCTCACCTTAGCCCATGAAATTCCCCTTGCAGGTCACTTAGGCCAGAACAAGACTTGGGACAGGCTTGCCCCACACTTTCACTGGCCTCATATGTCTGAGGACACTAAGGAGTTTTGTCGCTCATGTGTCACCTGCCAAGCCAGTGGCAAATCAGGTGGCACCACAAAGGCCCCCCTTATACCACTACCTGTGGTGGGGGTTCCCTTTGAAAGAGTGGGGATTGACATTGTTGGACCAATGGACCCCCCCAACAGCATCTGGGCACAGATTTATACTGGTGGTAGTGGATCATGCCACCAGGTATCCAGAAGCTATTCCCCTTAGGACCACTACAGCTCCTGTGGTGGCTAGGGCCCTGGTTGGAGTTTGCTCCAGAGTGGGGTTTTCTAAGGAGGTTGTCTCTGACAGAGGTGCAAACTTCATGTCAGGATACTTGACTGCTATGTGGAAGGAGTGTGGTGTAAATTACAAATTCACCACACCCTATCACCCACAATGCAATGGGCTTGTTGAAAGATTCAACAAGACCCTCAAAGGGATGATAAAAGGGTTACCTGAGAAGCCTAGGCGAAGATGGGACATCCTTTTACCCTGCCTTCTGTTCGCTTACAGAGAGGTCCCACAGAAGGGGGTTGGTTACAGCCCTTTTGAGCTTTTGTTTGGACATCCTGTAAGAGGACCCCTATGTCTTGTGAAGGAAGGATGGGAGTTACCTCTCAAAAAGCCTAAACTTGACATAGTGGACTATGTACTTGGTCTCCGCTCCAGGATGGCAGAGTACATGGAGAAGGCATCTAAAAACCTGGAGGCCAGCCAAGAACTTCAAAAAGCTTGGCATGACCAAAAGGCTGTCCTAACTGTTTACCATGCAGGACAGAAGGTGTGGGTGTTGGAGCCAGTGGCCCCAACAGCTCTCCAAGACAAATGGTCTGGGCCCCACATCATCATTGAGCAAAAGGGAGAAGTCACCTACTTGGTGGACATGGGAACTCCCAGGAGCCCTCACAGAGTACTTCATGTGAATAGGCTCAAAGCATTTGTTGACAGGGAGGACATGGGCTTGCTCATGGCCACAGATGAGGGACAGGAGGAAGAGAGTGACCCTGTCCCAGACCTGCTCACTCAGAACCCTGATGATGGGTCAGTAGATGGTGTAGTCTTTTCTGACAGCCTCTCTGAGCATCAACAAAAGGATTGTAAGCAAGTCCTTCAATCCTTCAGACAAATGTTTTCTCTGACCCCCAGTCAGACAAACTGGTGCACACATGAGGTGGACACTGGAGACAGTCTGCCTATAAAGAGTAAAATCTACAGGCAACCTGACCACGTCAGGGACTGCATAAAAACTGAAGTACAAAAGATGTTGGAATTGGGAGTCATTGAACCCTCAGAGAGCCCTTGGGCTAGTCCTTTAGTTCTAGTGCCTAAACCTCACACCCAGGATGGTAAGGGAGAGATGAGGTTTTGTGTAGACCACAGGGGTCTCAATGCTGTCACTAATACAGATGCCCATCCAATACCTAGGGCAGATGAACTGATAGATAAGTTGGCTTCTGCAACTTTCTTAAGTACATTTGACCTAACAGCTGGTCATTGGCAAATCAGGTTAGCTGAGGATGCCAAGGCCAAGACAGCATTTTCTACCCCAGGAGGTCATTACTAATTTGTGGTGATGCCCTTTGGTTTGAAAAATGCACCTGCCACTTTTCAAAGGTTGGTGAACCAAGTTCTCACTGGGTTGGATGACTTTTGTGCAGCATATCTAGATGATATTGCTGTCTTTAGCTCCACCTGGGAGGATCACCTGATCCACCTAAGGAAAGTTTTAGAGGCCCTGCAAAAGGCAGGCCTCACTATCAAGGCTACTAAGTGCCAGATAGGGCAGAGTCAAGTTGTATACTTGGGCCACCTTGTAGGTGGAGGCCAAGTTCAACCTCTGGAGAGCAAGATACAGACCATAAAGGACAGGGCTCCTCCAACCACCCAGACACAGGTCAGAGCTTTCTTGGGCCTGTCTGGTTATTACAGGAAATTAATTTGTCAGAAATTATGGAACCATTGTGACTCCTCTTAAAGACCTGACAAGTAAGAAAATGCCAAAGAAAGTTCAGTGGACAGTTAGCTGTCAGAAGGCATTCGATGACCTAAAGCAGGCCATGTGCACTGCACCTATTCTCAAGAGTCCAGACTACTCCAAACCTTTCATTGTCCAAACAGATGCTTCTGAGTTGGGTGTGGGAGCTGTTCTATCTCAGCTGAATATTGATGGTCATGACCAGCCCATTGCTTTTATAAGTAGAAGGCTGACCCCTAGAGAGAAATGTTGGTCAGCTATTGAGAGGGAGGCCTTTGCTGTGGTTTGGGCCCTGAAGAAGTTGAGGCCATGCTTGTTTGGTACTTGTAGGAGAGTGGGGTCTGCAATCCCATGGCCACCCCAGATTTTTGCTTTTTGCTTCACTGATTTACGACTTTCCCTGGCTGTGGGCCTGCTAATCAGACCCACAACCTAGCTGTTCTCTCTCTAAATTACAACCATGTACCTTAGGTGCATTTTACCAATTGGTACTGGGCCACCTTGTCAGTCCCTGTACAGCATACCTTCGGTATCCAGGGCATAGGTGTACCCAGGGCCTACCAGGGGCTGAAGCATGTATTATGCCACCCCTGGCTGGCCACCCAAACAGACACAACTGGCTGCACGACAGCTGGGGCAAGGTGGTGTAAACACCCTTTGCTTTAGATATAGTATTCCTATATCTAACCCTAAAATGGACACATATATTCCTATCAGTCACTCCTATGGCAGGCCTTATCAATCCTGAAGGCAGAGTGCTTGGAATTATGTGATATGGTTCTCTGGCATGAGCTGAGCCCGTTTGCAGCTTGCGGAACCAAGTCCAAATAGCTGTTCCATGATGACGCTATACCATATACTCTTAAGTGCATTATAATCCTCGCGGTTAAATGCTAACTTTGGTATCGCTTTATCAAAACATGTCGAGTAAGGTGTCATACGAATTGGAATACTAACCCCTCGCCAATTTTGGCGACGGGGTTAGCATTCCACCCTTCTAGAGGGACACGACATGTATGTAACTGTGAACCCCGGTTAAAGTCAGACATAGCCTCAGCTCCACAAAATGGATGCTGCCACCGAGACACAAGTCTGCCCTCCTGCTGCTGGGAGTCCTTCCAGCAACGGAGGCATGGACAAAGGGTTTCCTGACAGGGGCGGTGCCAGCACCATCCCAGACAGGATTTTGTGTATTCCAGGTAGGCAGGGCTGAAAGGAAGGTGACTGCAAGTGGCACCCCGGTGCTCACTGTGCATATGCCGGCTCAAACCAGTTCCTAGGGCACACCAGCCCCTGAGCTGGGGAGAGACCGGACAAAGGAGAGGGGTATAACCACCCCCCTCCTAGTCCCACCCATAGGGCAGGACTTAGTCGCGTGCCAGCCCCTTTTTCTTAGGATAAAGGTAGGAGCAGGCCCCCTTCCCAAATTAGATAATCTTGAATCTTGAAACTACTTTCCACGAAAGGAACTCTTGACTCTTCTGAAGACTCTCCCTTGTGGCTAAGGAGTAGCCACCCTGTACCAGCAGGCACCATCGAAGCTCTTGCGGTTTGCTGTAGGTCCATCCTCCGGATCAAGACTGCCCAGCTCGACGAGACCCGGATTTCCTACCATCTCTGACCTCTACCTGCATCATCCAGCACAGCTGAGATTTGTGGGTGCGACGAGACCCGTGGGACCGGCCATCTTCAAGACCTGCACGACGCTTCACCAGCACGACCCCCGAGAGACCCTCGAGTAAGTGCATTGGGGTTTGAGAAGCCCTAACCCTGAGCAGCTCCAGCACCGAAGTCCAGCCCCCCAGCATCCACGAGATCTGCGTGGGGCCCTTCTGCTCTTTACTGCTCATCGCGTTGTCTGGCCACTTGCCTGCTGGCTTGTAGCCCCCCTGACAACGAACCACGACACTTCCATCGCTGGTCTGGTTGCTCCAGACTGGCCCTTGCTCCCCTCCAACAGAGGAGCACCCTGGACCCTCCTGGTCCACTCCAGACGCCATCTTGAGTCCACCGCGTGGGCTTGCCTTTGCCAAGGCTTGTTGCTCCAATCCTGGTTTCAGCAGCGCCGACAGCAGACACCCTCGTGGGACAGCTCGCCCCTCCATCCTGGTCGCCGACAACGCCTCCTGGTCCGAGAGACTGCAGAGCCAAGCGTCGCCCACTCACCTGGTCGAGGTGACTTCATCCGGTGCCATCCTGGTGCCCATCTGATCACTGGCTAGTGATCAAGAACTGAGTCCCCTCTGCTTTCAGGTCATCTTCAACTCTTATCCAGGCTTGGATCCCATCGAACTTCATCACTGGTCGCCTGCCAGCAACTTCTTCTTTCAGGCTCCATAGACTGTAACGAGGATTCCCGACGTCTTTTCAACCCTATGCAGCCGCGGCCCCTGGGCTAGGTAACTCGAGTTTCTGTAGTAGGGGATCTCTGTGTATAGTCATAATCTAGTGAATAGTCCCGCCCATGTGCGTGGACCCCGGCAATCAAAAATAATCTCTTAAGTTGTCAAAAAATTGCAGAACTGCAAAGACACTTAAGAGAAAATTTAAAGACAAATAATGCAGCCTATATCCACAGGCTACACTGTCCAGTACTTCAACTAGAAATTCCACCAAAAATCCACAAACAGCAAAGCCTGTCCAGATTTCCCATGCTTTTACTGCAAAAAAAACCCTCAGAATGATAGAGAGGAAGGCCTGGACAGACAAGCCCCATAGGCTGCCATTATGTGGTTTAAACAGGATACTGTGCCTTTAAGGAAACCTTCTAGAACCTTCTCCCAGTATCCCAGAATGCATAGCAGGTCCCACTGACTTCAGTTCTTTTTTCCGGCTCCTGCTTACAGGACCCTGGCATTGAGCTCTCCCTTGTTTCAAGGGTTTATTGCATGTTTTGGCACTTTTGTATTCTAAAAGTGTTGCAGTTTACTCTCTTGGTTTTCTCTTCTCTTCTGTGTGCTGCTTCAGGTGTTTTAGGGCTCTAAAATGCCTGGACTCTTTGTGAAGTGTCCAGCATGTGAGAGGAAGAAGGCCAGAGGTGATCCCCATGAGATCTGCATCGTCTGCCTCCCTGAAGATCATGTCCCTGAGGAGTGTGTCATCTGCCAGCAGTTTACAACTCGCACTCTGAAGGAAAGGGCGAAGATCAGGCTGTCTGGCCTTGAGGAGAGGCGCCTGCAGGCTGCAGGTGGGTCTGGGCAGTCAGGGAGGGTTCCCTCTGCCTCTGCTGAGGCCTCTGGGGGGCTCCCCAGAGGCAGGAAGCCCAGCAAGCGATCCAGGTCTCCGTCGACGTCGAGAGGGATGACGGCGGTGTGCTCCCCTTTTCCCCGGGGCTCCGGGTCGAGACATCGGGACGACTCTACGTCGAAGCCACCGCTGACGAAGCCGCCGTCGACGTAGTCTTCGTCGTCGACGTCGAGGGCTGCATCCCGACGTCATGGACGGAGCAGGCATCGGCGCTCGCCGTCGAGGCGACACCGCCGGTCGACGTCGAGGGGATCCTCGACGTCGAGAGCATCCAGACGACGGCGGCGACGCTCGTCGTCGAGGGAGGACCGCTCGACGTCGCGGAGGCATGCGACGTCGCGAAGGAAGAGGTCGGCGTCGAGGAGTCGGCGTTCGGCGTCGAGGGATCGGCGTTCGGCGTCGAGGGGTCGGCGTTCGACGCCGAGGAAGAAGAGGTCGACGTCGCGGAGGCGGCGTTCGACGCCGGAGTCAAGGAAACGTCCTTCGACGCCGGATAAGCGACGCTCGACGTTGAGCAGACGGAGGTCGACGTCTGGGAGTCGGTCAGGATCTCCAAAGCGCCGCAAGAGGGATTCTAGTCCCAGGAGTCACACTGCTTCCAGTGGGGGACGCAAGAGGAAGCGGTCTCCGGCTGAAGGGGCGGGCTCTCAGCCCCCTTCGCCTAAAGGATCACAGGGCACGGTGTACTCTGCGGTGTACACTCCTTCTCGGCCTCGGTCGACGCATACACCTGTTCCTAAGGCGGTCACTCCTCCTCATCTGCCTGAAGAGGATCCTCCGACACTGCCTCCACTTCCAGCGGACGACCCGCCGCCACCGGTCCCTCCGCGTGGGCCGGCACCGCAGACGAAGGTTCCTCCGCCGAGGTCCACTTCGCTGCCGTTTTTGCCTGTACCTCCCAAGGGGACCCCTAAACCTGCACCCAAGGAGGCTCCGAGGGGGACCCCACCACGGAAACCGGTGGGGAGGCCACGGACTGGCAGGTCTCGCTCTCGTTCTCGCTCTGGGAGGCGGGACAGGTCGCGACACAGATCATCCACGCGGTCGAGACGCCGCCATAGGAGGCGCGAGTCTCGCTCCCGCACGGGATCCTCTGGTTCCAGGGAGCGTTCCCCTACCCTGTCAGGATCACCGGATACGAGGGTGTCCCCAATTGATGACCTGGTGGCGTTCCAGGATGTCCTCTTGAGGGGCGCTGCGAAGCTGGGCATACCCCTGACGGTGCCCACGCCGAAGACGTCAGTGATCTTTGAGACATTGCACCAAAAACACTCGTCTCGCCCTCTCCTGCCTCTGGTACCGGGCCTGGAGGAACCAGCTATGGATCTTTTCCTCACCCCAGCGGTGGCAAAGGCGGCGCCATCTAGGTTGCTGAGAAAGTACCGGGCCCCGGATTCGGATCCGGCGTTTCTGAGAGCGGAACTGTAGGAGAGTAGGGTCTGCAATCCTATGATCACCCAGATTTTTGCTTTTTGCTGCACTGGTTTACGACTTTCCCTGGCTGTGGGCCTGCTAATCAGACCCACAGCCTAGCTGTTCTCTCTATCCAAATTGTACTCAGGTACTGAATTGGCACTGGGCCCTCTCCAAGTCCCTGTACCCAGGGCTGAGGTGTACCCAGAAGTCTCCCAGGGGCTGAAGCATGTATTATGCCACCCCTGGGCTGACTAACTAAACTGACACAACTGGCTGCACGACAGCTGGGGCAAGGTGGTGTACTCACCCTTTGCTTTAGATATAGTATACCTATATCTAACCCTAAAATGGACACACAGATCTCCTATCAGTCACTCCTATGGCAGGCCTTAACAATCCTGAAGGCAGAGTGCTTGGAATCGTGTGAGATGGTGCTCTGGCATGAGCTGAGCCTGTCTGCGGCTTTCGGGATCCATCCCTTAGCCGTTTCCATGATATCGCATACCATATACTCTTAAGTGCATTATAATCCTCGCGGTTATATGCCAACTCTGGTATCGCTTTATCAAAACATGTCGAGTAAGGTGTCATACGAATTGGAATACTAACCCCTCGCCAATTCTGGCGACGGGGTTAGCATTCCACCCTTCTAGAGGGACACGACATGTATGTAACCCCTAACCCCGGTTAAAGTCAAACAGAGCCTCAGCTCCACAAAATGGATGCTGCCACCGAGACACAAGTCTGACCTCCTGCTGCTGGGAGTCCTCCCAGAGCAGGAGATAAGGACAAAGGGTTTCCTGCCAGGGGCGGTGCCAGCACCGTCCCAGACAGGGTTTTGTGTATTGTAGGTAGGCAGGGCTTTAGAGGAAGGTAACTGCAAGTGGCACCCCGGTGCTCACTGTGCATAGGCCGGCTGAAACCAGTTCCAGGGGCACTCCAGCCCCTGGCCTGGGGAAAGCCCGCCAAGGAAGTGGGTGTAACCACCCCCCTCCTGGTCCCACCCATAGGGCAGGACCTAGTCGCGTGCCAGCCCCCTTTTCCCAGATAAAGGTAGAGACTGACCCCCTTCCAAATCAGATCATCTTTGAATCCTGAAACTACTTTCCACGAAAGGAACTCAAGACTTCTTCCTAAGATTTCTCCCTTGTGACTAAGGAGTAGTCACCCTGCATCCGCAGGCACCATCTTAAGAACACTGCGGTCTGCTGCAAGTCTCTCCTCCGGATCAAGACTGCCCAGCTCGACGAGAACCGGCTTCCCTGGCACCTCTGACCTCTACCTGCATCATCAGTCACGCTGAGATTCGTGGGTGTGACGAGACCTCGAGGGACCGGCCATCTTCAAGACTGCACGACTTCTTTCCAGCAAGCCCGCCGAGTAATTTCCTGGTGAGTGCTTTGGGGTCCGAGAAGCCCCGACCCTGAGCAGCTCCAGCACCGAAGTGCAGCCTCCCAGCATCTCCACGATCTGCGTGGGGCCCTTCTGCTTTTTGCTGCTCACCGCGTTGCTTGGCTACTAGCCCGCTGGCTTGTGGCCTTCTGAACGACGCCCGACGACATTTCTGCTGCTGGTCTGGTTGCTCCAGGCTGGCCCTTGCTCCCTTCCAAAAGAGGAGCACCCCGGACCCTCCTGGTCCACTCAAGACGCCATTTTGAGTCCACCGCGTGGGCTTGAATTAGCCAAGGCTTGTTGCCCAATCCTGGGTAACTTCGACGCCGACAGCTTCATCCATCGTGGGACAGCTCGCCTCTCCATCCTGGTCGCCGACAACGCCTCCTGGTCCGTGAGATCTGCAGAGCCAGCGTCGCCCACTCACCTAGTCGAGGTGACTTCGCCCGGTGCCATCCTGGTGCCCACTTAATCACTGGCTAGTGATTCAAGAACTTGGTCCCCTCTGCTTTTAGGTTTTTTCTTCCTCGATCCAGGCTTGGATCCAACGAACTTTCCTTCACTGGTCGCCTGCCAGCAACTTCCTTCTTCCAGGCTCCTGGTCCGGCAACGAGATCCCCGACGTCTTTTCAGACCTATGCAGCTGCAGCCCCTGGGCTAGGTAACTTCGGCACTTCGGTGTCCCAGCATAGCCTCACTATCCTAGGGTCAGGATCCACTGTCGTTTTCTTCCTACCAGGTCGGGTTCGCCCGTGAACACTAACTTTGCCTTTACTAGCCTCCATAGACTTTGTCCCGCGTGAGAGTGCACACTCTGCACCCGAGTCCCCTAGGTCTCCTAGAAGTAATCTAACGATTCCATAGTCAAGTCCTAGCGAGTCCAAAGCCTATTAGTACTGTACTTACCTGCTAGTAATTTCGCATTCCACTTTTAAAGTATATGGTTTTTCGTGCCCCTCGGGCATTTGTGTATAACGTGCTAACTTAAGTATTTTCGTAAGAGTTTTGTTGTGTGCCTAGCACCCTGTCCTCATAAAGAGTACAGGGTTGTTGTGATTCTAATAAATACACTGTTTATTTTCATAACACTTGTGTGGTGTCCTTTCACTGGGTGTTCAAGGGGTAATGTGATGGTAAAACAGCTGGCTTAACACGCCCTCTAGAGTCTTAGCCTTAGACTGCTCGTATCCATGCTACTAGGATAGCTGGTCTATAAGGTTGACTTACAACCAATCATCAATAAGGGTTGTTTGGACTGATATATAGTGATCACTAGAATAGTGAACACTGCACATCAGGCCAACTTCTCACATTGGTGAGCAGCGGTTGGGATTTGAGCTTGCTGTTGTTTTACCACACATGCCCTAAGAATATCTTGTGAAAGATCACATAAGTACTAAAGGTACATATAACTTAGCTTAGAATACTCTGAGTTCTACTGAACCAGCTGTTGTAGCTCCTAGGGCTTAGCACACCCTAAACTACAACTCTAGCAAGGGATCAGTAGGCAAACATATAGTGTAGGTAAGTGCACCACTTACACCTCACTAGAAAAGCATGTCTACCCAGGGAGATTCTACTGAGACTCCCCTGGTCAGTGTTGACCCTCCACAGGTCACTTCAAGATATGCAGCTCTCAGTTTCCAGGAGATGAGACAGATCTGTGTCTCCAGAAAACTGAAGCAGGGGTCTAACCCCACCATTCCCTTTTTAATAGGCCTCTTAGAGACTTATGATGCGAGAAAGCTTTCTCAGCTAGATGGGAATATGCCAGCCTTAGAGGGTACCTCTGGGGATCCAGACCTCCCCAACATTGCCAATGCAGTTGAGGAGGAGGAGGATCAGGAGGAACTCTCTGGGGATGAGGTAGACAAAGGTCTTGAGGTAGTCAGAAGGCTAACCAGGACCAACATAGACTTGCTTGGGCTAGGATCTGGGGGACCCCCAGTACTAACCCGAAGTGGGCCTAACCTTGGAGTTAGGAGAGATAGATCTCTTTCTAGGGACTCCAATAGATCTCTGCACTCTAATGCCTCTTCTCAGGGGAGAAGGAATCCTCCACAGAGGAGATTTACTTCCCCTCAGAGAAGGGAGCATGAAGCTAGGATGAGACAAGCTGAACTGAGGATTGAAAGGGAAGAAGTTGCCCTGGCCAAAGAGAAGCTTGCCCTGGCAAGAGAGCAGCAGATGAGTGGGTTAGCTCCCACTGGTGGCAGCAATCTCCCAAGAGATAGAGAGAAGGGTTTAGACACTAAACACCTGACTAAAATAGTGCCCCCCTTTAAGCAAGGGGATGATATCCAGAAATGGATGGCTGCTCTGGAGAGGGCCTGCACTGTGCAGTGCATTCCCCAGAGTCAGTGGGCAGCTATACTGTGGCTCTCCTTTGATGGTAAAGGTAGAGATAAGCTCCTCACTACAAGAGTGGAGGATGCTAACAATTACCAGGTCCTGAAGAATACACTGGTTGATGGGTTTGGTTTAACCACTGAGCAGTACAGGTTGCTGTTCAGAGACACCCAGAAAACTCAGTCTCAGGACTGGTCTGACTTTGTGGATTGTGCCACTAAGGCTTTGGAGGGCTGGTTGCTGGGTAGCAAGGTTACAGATTACACAGGATTGTATAATCTAATGATGAGAGAACAAATTTTAAACAATTGTCAGAACCAGTTGCTGCACCAGCACCTTGTTGATTCAGATCTGACCTCTCCCCAAGAATTGGGAAAGAAGGCAGACAAATGGGTCAGGACAAGGATCAAGCAGAACCAGAACCAGAACCAGGGTGGTCAGAAGAAAGCAGACCAGAAGGGTAATGTTAAGAATGAGCAAAATGACCAGAAGTCTTCACCAGGTCCCCAACAAACCAAAGAGGGTGGGGGTCAGGCTTCCCAGAAGAAGAAGACTCAAGAAGGCCAGTCAAAAAGGTGGTGCCAGTACTGCAAAAGTAAATCTCACTGGTTTAGTGAGTGCACCAAAAGAGGAGGACAAACTCCTGCCACTACAGCTCCTAAAGCAACTGCACCCCCTAGTACAGTCAGTAGTGGTAGTGTACCTCCCAAGGCATTAGTTGGGTTAACCTTGGGTACTGAGGGGTCTGACAACTTAGTTGGCACACTCACTCAGGCTGTCCTTGTCTGTACACTGGATATGGATATGTCCCCTGAGATAAGTCCCAATACTTTGGGCAAGTACAGGCAGACACCTTTGATTAATGGCAAAATGGCTCAGGCCTATAGGGACACTTGTGCCAGTGTCACCATGGTGACACCTAACTTTGTGGACCCTGGACAGATCATGCCAGGTACTGATTTCCTGGTGACCAATGCCAGCAATGTCACTACTAGTCATAGTGTGGCAATTGTGGCTTTCTCCTGGGGTGGAGTGAAGGGACAAAAGAAAGTTGTAGTCAGTTCAGACCTCCCAGTTGATTGTTTGTTGGGCAATGATTTGGAGTCATCACAGTGGTCAGAAGTGGAGCAGAGGACTCACATGGAAATGTTAGGCTTGCCAGCACATGTGCTTGCTGTGACTAGGTCACAGGCCAGAAAATGCCCCACTGAACAGGTGCTGGATCCTGAAATTATGGACCAGACACCTTCCAAGAAGAAGAGCAGTAAGGGTAAGGCTTTGCCTTCCCCCTTGCCCCAGGTTGAGGATCAAGTCTCTGAGGAGGCTGATCTAGAAGAACTGAGGGAAACTGAGCCTAAAGAGCTTGAACTTGATCAAGTTGAGTTTCTGGGCTCAGGGGGACCCTCCAGAGCAGACCTGGGGAAGGAACAGTTGAGCTGCCCTTCCCTTGAACCCCTCAGACAGCAGGCTGCTGCTGAGGCTGCAGGGAATGCCACAGGTGCCCACAGGGTATACTGGGAAGATGGACTCCTGTACTCTGAGTCAAGAGACCCCAAGCCTGGTGCAACCAGGAGGCTGGTCATCCCCTTGTCTCTGAGAGGTTTCCTTCTCACCTTGGCCCATGAGATTCCCCTTGCAGGTCACTTAGGTCAGACAAAGACTTGGGACAGGCTTGTCTCACACTTTCACTGGCCCCATATGAATGAGAATACCAAGGAGTTTTGTCGCTCCTGTGTCACTTGCCAAGCCAGTGGTAAGTCAGGTGGCACAACAAAGGCCCCCCTCATACCACTACCTGTGGTGGGGGTTCCCTTTGAAAGAGTGGGGATTGACATTGTTGGTCCAATGGAACCCCAGACAGCATCAGGGCACAAGTTTATACTGGTGGTGGTGGACCATGCCACCAGGTATCCTGAAGCTATTCCCCTGAGGACCACCACAGCCCCTGTGGTGGCAAGAGCCCTAGTTGGAGTGTTCTCCAGAGTGGGTTTTCCAAAGGAGGTCGTTTCTGACAGAGGTACAAACTTCATGTCAGGATATCTGACTGCCATGTGGAAAGAGTGTGGTGTGAACTACAAGTTCACCACACCCTATCATCCACAATGCAATGGGCTTGTTGAGAGATTCAACAGGACCCTGAAAGGGATGATTCATGGACTACCTGAACCTCTTAGGAGAAGATGGGATGTCCTGATCCCCTGCCTCTTGTTTGCTTACAGAGAGGTCCCACAGAAGGGGGTTGGCTACAGCCCTTTTGAGCTTCTGTATGGGCATCCTGTGAGAGGACCCCTGTGTTTGGTGAAGGAAGGATGGGAGAGACCTCTCAAAAAGCCTGCAACCAACATAGTGGACTATGTACTTGGTCTCCGCTCCAGGATGGCTGAGTACATGGAAAAGGCATCTAAAAACCTTGAGGCCAGCCAGGAACTTCAAAAAGCTTGGCATGACCAAAAGGCTGTTCTGACTGTATACCAGCCAGGACAGAAGGTGTGGGTGCTGGAGCCAGTGGCCCCAGCAGCTCTGAAAGACAAATGGTCTGGGCCCCACACCATCATTGAGCAAAAGGGAGAGGTTACCTACTTGGTGGACCTTGGAACTCCCAGGAGCCCTCTCAGAGTGCTCCATGTTAACAGGCTCAAGGCATATGTTGACAGGAAGGACATGAGCTTGCTCATGGCCACAGATGAGGGACAGGAGGAAGAGAGTGACCCTCTCCCAGACCTGCTCACTCAGAATCCTGATGATGGATCAGTTGATGGTGTTGTCTTTTGTGGCAGCCTCTCTGAACATCAGCAACAGGATTGCAGGCAAGTTCTGCAATCCTTCAGACATATGTTCTCTCTGACACCCAGCCAAACTGATTGGTGTACCCATGATGTTGACACTGGGGACAGTCTGCCTGTCAAGAGTAAAATCTACAGACAGCCTGATCATGTTAGAGACTGCATCAAAACTGAAGTGCAGAAAATGTTGGAGTTGGGAGTCATTGAGCCCTCAGATAGCCCTTGGGCTAGCCCAGTAGTTCTAGTGCCAAAGCCTCACACCCAGGGTGGTAAGAGAGAGATGAGGTTTTGCATAGACTACAGAGGCCTCAATGCAGTCACTAAGACTGATGCCCATCCAATACCAAGAGCAGATGAACTTATAGATAAATTGGCTTCTGCCAACTTCTTAAGTACATTTGATTTGACAGCTGGGTATTGGCAAATCAGGTTAGCTGAGGAGGCCAAACCCAAGACAGCATTTTCTACCCCTGGAGGGCATTATCAATTTGTGGTAATGCCCTTTGGACTGAAAAATGCACCTGCCACCTTCCAAAGGTTGGTGAATCAAGTCCTCACTGGGCTAGATGACTTCTGTGCAGCATATCTAGACGATATTGCTGTCTTTAGCTCCACCTGGGAGGATCACCTGGTCCACCTGAGGAAAGTGTTAGAGGCCCTGCAAAAGGCAGGCCTCACTATCAAGGCCACCAAGTGCCAGATAGGGCAGACACAGGTTGTATACCTGGGCCACCTTGTAGGTGGAGGCCAGGTTCAGCCACTGGAGAGTAAGATACAGGCCATCAAGGACTGGACTCCTCCAATCACCCAGACTCAGGTTCGAGCTTTCTTGGGCCTGACTGGGTACTATAGGAAGTTTGTCAGAAATTATGGGTCCATAGTGACCCCTCTTAATGACCTGACAAGCAAAAAGATGCCAAAGAAAGTTCAGTGGACAGCAAGCTGTCAGAAAGCATTCAATGACCTAAAGCAGGCCATGTGCACAGCACCTATCCTAAAGAGTCCAGATTACTCCAAGCCATTCATTGTCCAAACAGATGCGTCTGAGTTGGGTGTGGGGGCTGTTCTGTCTCAACTGAATTTTGATGGTAATGATCAGCCTATTGCTTTCATTAGTAGGAGGTTGACACCCAGAGAGAAAAATTGGTCAGCTATTGAGAGGGAGGCCTTTGCTGTGGTCTGGGCCCTGAAGAAGCTGAGGGCCTACTTGTTTGGCACTCACTTCACCATTCAGACAGACCATAAGCCCCTCTTGTGGCTAAATCAGATGAAGGGTGAAAACCCCAAACTGCTTAGGTGGTCCATTTCCCTACAGGGGATGGATTTTACAGTGGAGCATAGACCTGGTACTGATCACAGCAATGCTGATGGGCTCTCCAGGTATTTCCACTTAGAGCAAGAAGACTCACCTGGTCAAGGTTAGTTTATTGTCCCAAAGTTTGGGGGGGGGTCATGTAGGAGAGTAGGGTCTGCAATCCTATGATCACCCAGATTTTTGCTTTTTGCTGCACTGGTTTACGACTTTCCCTGGCTGTGGGCCTGCTAATCAGACCCACAGCCTAGCTGTTCTCTCTATCCAAATTGTACTCAGGTACTGAATTGGCACTGGGCCCTCTCCAAGTCCCTGTACCCAGGGCTGAGGTGTACCCAGAAGTCTCCCAGGGGCTGAAGCATGTATTATGCCACCCCTGGGCTGACTAACTAAACTGACACAACTGGCTGCACGACAGCTGGGGCAAGGTGGTGTACTCACCCTTTGCTTTAGATATAGTATACCTATATCTAACCCTAAAATGGACACACAGATCTCCTATCAGTCACTCCTATGGCAGGCCTTAACAATCCTGAAGGCAGAGTGCTTGGAATCGTGTGAGATGGTGCTCTGGCATGAGCTGAGCCTGTCTGCGGCTTTCGGGATCCATCCCTTAGCCGTTTCCAGGATATCGCATACCATATACTCTTAAGTGCATTATAATCCTCGCGGTTATATGCCAACTCTGGTATCGCTTTATCAAAACATGTCGAGTAAGGTGTCATACGAATTGGAATACTAACCCCTCGCCAATTCTGGCGACGGGGTTAGCATTCCACCCTTCTAGAGGGACACGACATGTATGTAACCCCTAACCCCGGTTAAAGTCAAACAGAGCCTCAGCTCCACAAAATGGATGCTGCCACCGAGACACAAGTCTGACCTCCTGCTGCTGGGAGTCCTCCCAGAGCAGGAGATAAGGACAAAGGGTTTCCTGCCAGGGGCGGTGCCAGCACCGTCCCAGACAGGGTTTTGTGTATTGTAGGTAGGCAGGGCTTTAGAGGAAGGTAACTGCAAGTGGCACCCCGGTGCTCACTGTGCATAGGCCGGCTGAAACCAGTTCCAGGGGCACTCCAGCCCCTGGCCTGGGGAAAGCCCGCCAAGGAAGTGGGTGTAACCACCCCCCTCCTGGTCCCACCCATAGGGCAGGACCTAGTCGCGTGCCAGCCCCCTTTTCCCAGATAAAGGTAGAGACTGACCCCCTTCCAAATCAGATCATCTTTGACTCCTGAAACTACTTTCCACGAAAGGAACTCAAGACTTCTTCCTAAGATTTCTCCCTTGTGACTAAGGAGTAGTCACCCTGCATCCGCAGGCACCATCTTAAGAACACTGCGGTCTGCTGCAAGTCTCTCCTCCGGATCAAGACTGCCCAGCTCGACGAGAACCGGCTTCCCTGGCACCTCTGACCTCTACCTGCATCATCAGTCACGCTGAGATTCGTGGGTGTGACGAGACCTCGAGGGACCGGCCATCTTCAAGACTGCACGACTTCTTTCCAGCAAGCCCGCCGAGTAATTTCCTGGTGAGTGCTTTGGGGTCCGAGAAGCCCCGACCCTGAGCAGCTCCAGCACCGAAGTGCAGCCTCCCAGCATCTCCACGATCTGCGTGGGGCCCTTCTGCTTTTTGCTGCTCACCGCGTTGCTTGGCTACTAGCCCGCTGGCTTGTGGCCTTCTGAACGACGCCCAACGACATTTCTGCTGCTGGTCTGGTTGCTCCAGGCTGGCCCTTGCTCCCTTCCAAAAGAGGAGCACCCCGGACCCTCCTGGTCCACTCAAGACGCCATTTTGAGTCCACCGCGTGGGCTTGAATTAGCCAAGGCTTGTTGCCCAATCCTGGGTAACTTCGACGCCGACAGCTTCATCCATCGTGGGACAGCTCGCCTCTCCATCCTGGTCGCCGACAACGCCTCCTGGTCCGTGAGATCTGCAGAGCCAGCGTCGCCCACTCACCTAGTCGAGGTGACTTCGCCCGGTGCCATCCTGGTGCCCACTTAATCACTGGCTAGTGATTCAAGAACTTGGTCCACTCTGCTTTCAGGTTTCTTCTTCCTCGATCCAGGCTTGGATCCAACGAACTTTCCTTCACTGGTCGCCTGCCAGCAACTTCCTTCTTCCAGGCTCCTGGTCCGGCAACGAGATCCCCGACGTCTTTTCAGACCTATGCAGCTGCAGCCCCTGGGCTAGGTAACTTCGGCACTTCGGTGTCCCAGCATAGCCTCACTATCCTAGGGTCAGGATCCACTGTCGTTTTCTTCCTACCAGGTCGGGTTCGCCCGTGAACACTAACTTTGCCTTTACTAGCCTCCATAGACTTTGTCCCGCATCCCGCGTGAGAGTGCACACTCTGCACCAGAGTCCCCTAGGTCTCCTAGAAGTAATCTAACGATTCCATAGTCAAGTCCTAGCGAGTCCAAAGCCTATTAGTACTGTACTTACCTGCTAGTAATTTCGCATTCCACTTTTAAAGTATATGGTTTTTCGTGCCCCTCGGGCATTTGTGTATAACGTGCTAACTTAAGTATTTTCGTAAGAGTTTTGTTGTGTGCCTAGCACCCTGTCCTCATAAAGAGTACAGGGTTGTTGTGATTCTAATAAATACACTGTTTATTTTCATAACACTTGTGTGGTGTCCTTTCACTGGGTGTTCAAGGGGTAATGTGATGGTAAAACAGCTGGCTTAACACGCCCTCTAGAGTCTTAGCCTTAGACTGCTCGTATCCATGCTACTAGGATAGCTGGTCTATAAGGTTGACTTACAACCAATCATCAATAAGGGTTGTTTGGACTGATATATAGTGATCACTAGAATAGTGAACACTGCACATCAGGCCAACTTCTCACAGGAACCCCCTCCGGACTCCGTCATTGTGACGGCGGCACGCAAGCAACATGCCTCCGCTCCGTCATCCACGGTCCCCCCGGATAAGGAGTCCAGGTGGATGGATTCGGCAGGGAGGAAGGTCTGTGGAACAGCCGCCACCTCCATGAAGGCTGCGAGTGCCACGGCGCTGTTGGGCCGGTACGCCCGCGCCCTCTGGGACTCCCTTGAGCGTTTTGCGGAGCACTTGCCTCGTGAACAGCGTGAGGATTTTCAGGAAGTGCTGAGTGAAGGGATGCTGGTGGCCAACCAGATCATCAGTGCGGCAGCGGACTCTTCCCTGTTGGCTGCTCATGGGTTTTGCCATGGGGTCAACCAGAGACGTCACGCCTGGCTCCGTCTTACGTCCCTGAAACCGGACGCACAGCAGAGGGTGGCCAACCTGCCGTTCTCCGGCAAGTCTCTTTTTGGGCAGCATGCGGACGACGAGATGGCCCGCATGAAAGCGGAGGCCGAGACGCTCACGGCGGTGGGCCTCGAGAAGCCTAAGGAGACGAAGAAGCCGTACCGCCCTTTCCAACGGCGGTCCGGTGGACAAGGCCGTGGACGTGGCCAGGCTTCGGGACATTCGCAACAGCAACAGCAGTTCCGTAAGCCGTTCCAGAAGCGCCAGAGGGGCAGGGGAGGCCAGCAGTCGGCTCCGGCGCCCAAGGGCCAGGCCGGGTCTAGGCCCTAGGAACTTACTTCCCCCGGATCCGTTACCCACTCCGGTAGGGGGAAGCATCCAATTTTTTCTGGCAGAGTGGAGAAAAATTACTCAGGACAAGTGGGTGCTGAATATTGTTTGCAATGGATACAGTCTTCGGTTCACCAGCCCGCCTCCATCGATTCCTCCGGTCAGCTCGCGGTTTCAGCTGCTAGAGCTCCAGGTGGAGGCCGATACCCTGTTAAGGAAAAGGGCGATAGAAGACGTGCCTCTGTCCCAGAGAGGAAGAGGCCTGTACTCCCGGTTCTTCCTGGTTCGCAAGAAGGACAAGAACGAGTTCAGGCCCATTCTGGACTTGCGACAGGCAAACAAGTGGATTCGCAGGGAAAAGTTTTGCATGCTGTCGTTGCATCAGATTTATCCTCAGTTGCAACAGGGGGATTGGCTCTGTGCCATAGACCTACAGGATGCATACTTCCATGTGCCCATTGCACGCAAACACAGGAAGTTCCTGCGGTTCCAAGTCGGCACCAATCACTATCAATACTGGCACTGGCTCCTGGCCAGAGGACTGACGATAACGGCTGCCCATCTGCCAGGTGTGCAGAATGTTCAGGCGGACGAACTCAGCAGACTCATTCAGGAAAACCACGAATGGGTCATAAACGACGAAGTACTGGGAGAAGTCTTCGCAAGGTGGGGAACTCCAGACGTAGATCTGTTCGCCACCGCCGAAAACAGCAAATGCCGAGACTTCGCCTCCAGGTACTACCAGCCGGGGTCGCTGGGGAATGCGCTATGGATCAGCTGGTCGAACAGCTTTCTGTACGCTTTTCCACCCATTCCCCTGATTCCGGCGGTACTCATCAAGCTGGCCCGGTCCAGGGCTCGGATGATTCTCATTGCCCCGGAGTGGCCCGGGCAGTGGTGGTTCACGGACCTGCTTCACCGATCTCTCCTTCCTCACATTCGGTTGCCGTGCAGGCCGGACCTTCTCACGAAGTTCGGGGGGCGGATGTTACACCCCAGCCTCTCGTCTTTGAGTTTGGCGGCATGGCTCCTGAGATAGTGCAGTATGGACATCTGAATCTGCCCGAAGATTGCATGGACATACTGAAGGAGTCTAAGAGACCTTCCACTAGGACTTCATATGCTTACAAGTGGAAGAGGTTTTGTATCTGGTGCCAGTCTAGGAACCATGACCCTACAACCTGCAAGGAAGATGTCATTCTTCCTTACCTTTTACATTTGGCGCAGTCTGGCCTTAATGTTCATTCCATTAGGGTTCATCTTGCTGCGTTGACTGCCTACAGGAAATGCCCTTCACAGACTTCTTTTTTCCAGATCCCTGTGATCAAAGACTTTCTGGAAGGATTGAAGAAGGTGTTCCCTCCTGTCAGGCTTCCCTCGCCTTCATGGGAATTGAATGTGGTGCTGTCCAGATTGATGAAGGAGCCTTTTGAACCCATTCACAAGGCTTCGTTGCAGCACCTGTCCTGGAAGGCGGCGTTCCTCGTGGCCATTACATCGGCCCGCAGGTTGAGTGAAATTCAGGCGTTGTGTTGTACTGAACCTTATACTGTGTTTCATGCTGCTAAGGTTGTGATGCGTACTCACCCTAAATTTCTTCCCAAGGTTATTTCTGATTTTCATGTCAACCAGACCATAACTTTACCTACGTTTTTTCAGAATCCTTCCTCTCCGGCGGAACGATCTTTGCATTCCCTGGATGTTAGGAGGGTGTTGAAATTTTATCTGGATAAGACCAAAGATATTCGTAGGTCAGACCAATTGTTTGTCAATTATGGATCAGTCAGGACGGGTCTTGCTACCTCTAAGCAGTCCATTTCTAGGTGGATTGTGTCCTGCATTCAATTGTGTTACCAAAAAGCTAATAAGACCTTAGGAGGTAAGCCTAAGGCTCATTCCACCAGGGGCAAAGCTGCCACGACAGCCTTGCTCCGTAATGTGCCGATTGCAGAAATCTGCAAGGCCGCCACTTGGAAGTCGGTTCATACCTTTGCTAAGCATTACTGCCTGGACTCTGATGCCAGGGCAGACGCTCAGGTTGGGCAGGCTTCGCTGCGGAATTTGTTCGCACAGTAGTGGCGTTATGTTCTTTCTCCACCGCCGCTTTGGTGTGGGGATGGGCTTGCCATTCTATTCACTAGATTATGACTATACACAGAGATCCCCTACTACAGAAGGAGTAGTTTCTGTTCTGTAACTCCAGTTCTGTAGTAGGGGTATCTCTGTTATAGTCATAAGCGCCCGCCCTCCTCCCCGGTGGAGAATTGTTCATGTAAGTAATGCTACAGGTCTGGCGTTTTTACGCCTTCAAAAAGAACTGAAGTCAGTGGGACCTGCTATGCATTCTGGGATACTGGGAGAAGGTTCTAGAAGGTTTCCTTAAAGGCACAGTATCCTGTTTAAACCACATAATGGCAGCCTATGGGGCTTGTCTGTCCAGGCCTTCCTCTCTATCATTCTGAGGGGTTTTTTTGCAGTAAAAGCATGGGAAATCTGGACAGGCTTTGCTGTTTGTGGATTTTTGGTGGAATTTCTAGTTGAAGTACTGGACAGTGTAGCCTGTGGATATAGGCTGCATTATTTGTCTTTAAATTTTCTCTTAAGTGTCTTTGCAGTTCTGCAATTTTTTGACAACTTAAGAGATTATTTTTGATTGCCGGGGTCCACGCACATGGGCGGGACTATTCACTAGATTATGACTATAACAGAGATACCCCTACTACAGAACTGGAGTTACAGAACAGAAACTACTCCATCTCGGTACTCCAGCACAGGTTCACTATCTAAGTGTCCAGATCCTTTTTCGTTTTCAGCCTAACTAGTCGGATTCGTCCGATAACACTAACTTTACGAAATCTAGCATCCATAGACTTTGTCCCGCATCCCGTGTGAGAGTGCACACTCTGCACCCGATCTCCCTAGGCCTCCTGCTCCTAACCTTAGGGTTCAGTAGTGTAGTCCTAGCGATCCTGAAGCCTCTGGATCTTGTTACTTACCTGCTAGTATTTCGCATTCCACTTTTGTAGTATATGGTTTTTCGTGCCCCTCGGGCATTTGTGTAAATTGTGCAACTTAAAGTATTTTCGTAAGAGTTTTGTATTGTGCTTAGCTCCCTGACTCATAAAGAGTTCAGGGTAGAACTGTTATTAATAAATATCCTATATTTTTATAACAACTTGTGTGGTGTCCTTTCACTTGGTGTTCAAGGGGTATATGTGATGGTAAAACAGCTGGCTTAACACGCCCTCTAGAGTTTAGCCTGAAGACTGCTCGTGTCCATGCTACTAGGATAGCTGGTCTGAAAGGTTGACTTACAACCAATCATCAATAAGGGTTGTTTGGTATGATACAAAGTGATCGCTAGAATAGTGAGCACTATATATCAGGCCAACTTCTCACAGTACTCACTTCAAGATTCAGACCGACCATAAGCCCCTCTTATGGCTAAATCAAATGAAGGGTGAAAACCCCAAACTTCTTAGGTGGTCCATTTCCCTACAGGGGATGGACTTTACAGTGGAGCACCGCCCAGGAACTGACCATGGTAATGCAGATGGTCTCTCCAGGTACTTCCACTTAGAACAAGAAGACTCACCTGGTCAAGGTTAGTTTAATGTCCCTAAGTTTGGGGGGGGTTATGTAGGAGAGTGGGGTCTGCAATCCCATGGCCACCCCAGATTTTTGCTTTTTGCTTCACTGGTTTACGACTTTCCCTGGCTGTGGGCCTGCTAATCAGACCCACAGCCTAGCTGTTCTCTCTCTAAATTGACAAGCATGTACCTTAGGTGCATTTACCAATTGGTACTGGGCCACCTTATCAGTCCCTGTACAGTATACCTTAGGTATCCAGGGCATAGGTGTACCCAGGGCCTACCGGGGGCTGCAGCATGTATTATGCCACCCCTGGCTGGCCACCTAAATCTGACACAACTGGCTGCACGACAGCTGGGGCAAGGTGGTGTAAGCACCCTTTGCTTTAGGTATAGTATTCCTATATCTAACCCTAAAATGGACACATATATTCCTATCAGTCACTCCTATGGCAGGCCTTATCAATCCTGAAGGCAGAGTGCTTGGAATTATGTGAAATGGTGCTCTAGCATGAGCTGAGCCCGTTTGCAGCTTGCGGAACCAAGTCCTTATAGCTGTTCCATGATAATGCTATACCATATACTCTTAAGTGCATTATGAACCTCGCGGTCAAATGCTAACTTTGGCATAGCATTATCAAAACATGTCGAGTAAGGTGTCACACGAATTGGAATACTAACCCCTCGCCAATTCTGGCTCTTCGTATAACTTTTCCGCGCCACAATGCGGAGCCATCAGACAAAACTGTGGGATTATGGAAACAGTGTGCGAAAAGCAGTGACAATTGGAACAAGCATTTACAATGCAATGGTTTCGCCTTTGGAAAAGTTAGAGCTATTGGCATTGTAAATGACAAAATTTGTATTTATGTGTTGGTTTTGAAAACAGATAAATAAATGGCATTGTCATTTACAATGCCAATAGTTTAATCTCTAGATCGAAACTTGTAAACAGCTACTCCAACCAGAGTGTTCCGGTGCTAGAGTTTCACAAATGACGGCAGCCTAGGACGACTTAACTCTTAAAAAGGCATGTTTTTAGCTGTTTCTTAAAAAGGTAGTCGTAGCAGTGGATATCAAAAGCACGTTTGTATGTATATTGTCAAAAACTGCACGAAATACACTAGCTTCACTAATCATTTCACATGACAACTACACAATAGCACTAGCTGTACCACAAACCTTCCCTTGATCGCAATCACCAAATTCAGACCATTACTATCTCGACGACAGAAAAACACCGAATGCCTGTTTACACACTACCAAGATGGTAAAATTAATATACTATTCTCTCAAATCCTGACGTAAAATCTCTGCATGAGATTGTCAAAGTGATTGCCTGACCCTGGAGAAACACCTAGAGGCAGTACAGTGCTGCACAGCGGACGCCAGGCAAAACCTAAAAAGGCTTTATTAAGGCCAACATGTAAAGTTATTATTGAGTACCAAAACAATAAAAAGCCCAAACCTGATGTTTGTGTGCTGGGGGATGCTATAAAGTTCAGTGACGTCACACCTGTGCAGTTTTAACAAAGGAGAGCTATACAAAAAGAGTTACACATACAATCTGACGCTTGGAGATATTCCCAAGGCAAGGAATCAGCAGGTAGAGTATGCACCAGAAAGATTACCACCAAAGATAAGTAACTTTTTTGTTTGAGTGACAAAATCTGAGTTACAGCATGTGGGAATCATATCATGTAGAACTATGAATAGAAATTCATTCTATAAGTTGACTTTAGTGTGAGGACCCATGCGTGTCTCTGGCAAAAGAGTAAACAGTGGTCACCTTCTATATTCAAACTGCGTAATCAGGATATGCAGGGATGTAAACAAGTTATGCATGTACGCAGTATGTAAACAGAATATGCATGTACGCAACCATTTCAACATGTAAGCTCTTGGAGACTGATTGGTCTGAGTTTGGAACAACTGGGAAACGTTTTCTTCCCCCTGGTGATCTAAGGTGTAGAGTTGGGAAATGTTCTGTGTACCAAAGGACGCTTTGTTTTAACTATCTGCTGTTAAAGGCCGGGAACTGTGTTTTGTTATTATAACCATGTGGACTGAAATATATTTCACAGTTATGGTATCCACTGCTTTGGGACACAAGGAAAGTTTTTTCCCCAAAAGAGCTGCAATTTGTCAAAAAGTGAAGATTTCAGTATTCCTTCGAACTTGCTTCCTTGTATAAAACATGCAAGACATAACACATTCGTATGCCTAGTCAAGCCGGAGACATCTGCTTTGTAATAAATAAGTAAAGCTATGCTCATAACAGAGCACTTACCTTTCAGGGCTGTCTTGAGCAGCTGTTGCGTGTCAGCGTCAAAGGACTGCATTTTAAAATCTTCTTTGCCTGCGTCTCCCATGATTCGGTCACAATCATATGGTCCTGATGTGTGGGCAAGGTTAGGCGGTCTGAGGTAAACTAAAGGAAAATACGGATTATTAACCTCAGCCCGATACACCCAAAGTCCGTGCCTTAACGAAAACCAGGCGGACACACTATGTGCTGTCTCCTTCAAATCTGTAGCCTCCTCGTCAGTGCAATACCCAGTAGAGGCTATACTCCAGAGGCTGTATTGTGCCTCTTTCTACTGTGAATGCAAAACAACTGTGAGCTACAGCTAATTGTTGGACAGACTGGCTCTAAAAGTGTGGACTCATCAGAAGCTACCATGCGGTTCACATCGTGAATGAGACTGGATTTGAGCGAATAAAAGAACTAAACAAACTCTCGACACATGACTGTTCTGCATGGGAAAGCTAAGGTTTGCTGACAAGCAAAAATCGCTTTCACAATGCACGTTCCCGCTTATCACACGCCCTCTTGGGGGCTGTGCAGGCCCCTTACCCGATTCATTGCCAAAACAAATGCACTAACGGGGGGATTATTAAAAAAAAAATGTTGAAGAGATGAATACACCTAATGCAGTTTTCACATTCACCTCGACTAACGGTGATCAAGGAGAGGGGTTTCCAGTGCACGTTCTTTAGATCAACATACCATGGCAACGAGTAACTTTTATACCATGGTAACTTTTCTGAAGTATTTGGGTTTAAATTGAAACGCACCCTGAAAGCGCACTGCATTATTATCAATGCATTCTTGAGTGAGCCTGTTAGAAAAAGGCACGATCTGGGGCTAGCTCGTTTCAACGCCATAAAACAGTATAATAAAAAATAAACGTAATAAAAATATAAGAAAAACTTACAAGTCTATAGATCTGTAAATAGGCATTATGTCATAGAGGTGTCCTGTAGCGGGGCACAGGTGACTTCTTATGGGAAATCCAAGGCAGAACATAACCGGGATAGCCGACACTCGGGCTGTCTTGGTTTTAATTGATCTCAAACGTTTACTCTCCAACGTGTTTTAGTTTTGCCATCTCATAACCCGAGCCAACGTATTCGCCCTCTTTAAACGCCCCCTACTTTATCTCATGAAGCTAATCTGTCACCTGTTCTGAAGTACCACGAATGTGTGGCGGTTTACCAGAGTCTTACCTAAAAAAAATTAATCCAGGCTACTGGTGCCTTAATTTAAGTGGGCGAATACATCATCCATTCGGTTAAAAATCCTTTTCCGATAGTCTCCGGTCCACTCTCCACATCAAAACATAGAACTACAGCTTCCTTCCGGCTACGTCACTCGGGTCGCAACTGTTCCACCTTCTTAGAAATCGTGACGTAGCCCTCGCGGAGACGAATAAGAGTGAAACGTGCTTTAGCATTCAACAGAAAATTAGAAAATTGACCCAATCCACTAAACGACATAGACATGTTGTAAACGCTTGGAACCAGATGGACTTACATCTGTGTCGAAAGCTGTAATTCCATCTTGGGAGTACATTATGTCCTGTTAAAGCTTGGATATCTGTGTCAACTGGAGCATATTTCTGTAAATGTTTCTACTTGGTAAACAATCTCGTATACAAACTCCCACTATTTAACACGGCCGCCTTCCCAACGCCTCCATTCTAAGATGGCCACCCTTTTCCCCGCTTTCTGCGGTTTCTTAGCTTTTTAAATATTACACACAGAGGGTATGCCGTACCTTCTCTTCAACAAGGTCGTGACTGTACTCTTTGCGTGGCTATTGGAAAGACCTTTAATTATACTGGTAAGGACAACGTCCATAGGGTTCAAATCGAGTATCGTTTAGTCAGACATTGAACCGGTACCCCTGGGGTACTGAGAACCCTCAAGCACCCAGGGGTACAATCACATTGTAATTTATTCCGTCCTCCAATGTCGTCTTCGCTCGTAACAACAAACCCGACTGATTGGTGCCGCGACCTGCCGAGCCTTCGCAGGCTGGGAGTGCTGATTGGTGCCAGAAAGGCCGCAGAGGGGAGAGCAGTGAGGGCGTGTACCCTTCAGAGTCTCTCTCTTGCCTGTTTTAGCTGATGGGCACAGCTGACTCGAGTTGCACGAACGGGAGGGGGGCGGGAGAGGACACGGACGGCGGGAGGGGGGCGGGAGAGGACACGGACGGCGGGAGGGGGGCGGGAGAGAACACGGACGACGGGAGGGGGGCGGGAGAGAACACGGACGGCGGGAAAGGGGAGGGAACGGGAAAAAACGTAACTCCGCCCAGGGAAAAAATCTCGGGAACGCCCCCGAATCTGGTCCGGCCTTGACGGACTGATCCGGCACCCAATGGCTAGCCTCCATTTATGGAGCTAGCCAATGAGAGCCGGGAGACGTTCCCGAAGTCCTTATGGTCAACATAGGATTTCACCTGCGCCGAAAAGCTGCGCAGAGCGCAGCCTTCGGCAGGCGAAACCCAAAAAGGAATGGTGACGAACAACACCATAAAGAGCAGTTTCAGCACTACAATATCTAGAGGCAGAGAAAGAAGAAAGAACATAACACAGCCCTGAGCAGCCACCCTGCCAGTATGTAGACAGGGGACCCCTACCCCCCCCCCACCCTGCCCCCCCCCAGAGCCAAGAACAGGCGCAAAGTGTCATGACAACAAGTAGCAGGACTACAGCCCTAACCAGGAAACAATAAAGGAGAGCCTGTTCCAAGAAAAACAGGAACGACAAACCTCCAAGCATCCCCAGCACAAAGGACGACCACCCCCCCAATGAACATAGGGCAAAGGCATGGCCAAATGACCCCAACCCAGAGGGTAGCAGAAGGCCCAGGACCCTCAGGACAAAAAGGGTAAAGGGAGGGGAGGGAATAGAAGGAAGGCAAGTCCCCAATCCTGGAGCAACCAGAACAGAGGCGCTCAAGAATACCTTTAAACCCATCCACCAATGCAACAAAGAAGAGGTAGGAACAAGCAACAAGATGGAGCAACCCATCAAAGAGCGAAAGAAGGCACTCACAGAAGACCGAGCGACCCACCTGGAGGCGAGTGCAGAAGACCAAACCAAAGGTCCTCACAGAACGGGGAGGAAGGGCGGGCCGTGAAGGAATCTGCGGCTAGAATCGTCTGTACCAGATACATCGTTACCGTAGGTAAGTAACTCGCACATAGAGACTACTAGCTGCAAATTCTTTAACCTAGAATAGATACCCTAGCAATACCCACGGGGAAGGAGGGTCTTCGAAAGGACCCTACGAGCCTGGACATAACAGAGGGTCCACAGGGGACCAGTCCAACATACAAGGCGAGAAACCTCATCCCCCCAAGGGGATGAGGCAAGGGGAACCCTCAGAGGTGTGGGAAGAGGAAAAAGAAGGAAAGCCCATTCACACTCATCAGCGGAAACAAGGGCAAGGCAAGCGGAGGCCGAAACCCCCCACGCCCCTACAAGGTAACAGAACCTCCATCCAAGGCCAGGGCAAGGAAGAGGAAGAAGAACAACAACCCAAAGGCTCCAAGGAGACAAGGGAAAAGAGGCAAGCCTCCCCCAACGGGAACACACCTCGTGAAGAGGGCAACTGAACCCACCATCACTATCGTTCCTATACTGTCACAGTTTTGTCTGATGGCTCCACGTTGTGGTGCGGAAAAGTTCTCCAAAGAAAACTGACGTAGGTGCGCCGGGGTGGGACTTATGTGACCTCGCTGACGTCACTTATGTGGACAACGCCAGGGCGGAGTCGCGTGATGCCGTCCCCCCGGCGCGCAGGGATGATCCAGTCTCACGCCTGTGGATAATTCTATGTTAAGGAATATGCGGCTAGAATCGTCTCTACCAGATACATTGTTACCGAAGGTAAGTAACTCGTACTTTAGGTAATCACCTCTCAACTGACTATTGCAGATTCTCATTATTTTATCTATACATTTTCATATTTGTTTCCTCATATGTTTACAATCATGATTAAGCACTGAAAAAGAGGGATGTCCACTAAGCAAATGAGGCTACATTTTGAATGAAAAATCCATAAGTTTTAATATTTATTAAATCCTGCGCTTAGAATGTTACAGCTGCGCTTAAGCTCACCAAGAGAAAAGCTCAAAAATTGGCAACATGTTAAAGGGCTTTTTCCAACAAATTGAAACAAAATCTCTAAAGAATCTCTGGAAACAAGGCAGTATTCTCTAAGGTGGTTTCTGTGATTTTTGAAATCCAATTTACTTTGGCAGCTCCATTGATAGATTGGAAAAATGACGAGAGAGGGGGCAAACATTCTTGACTGAAAAATACTTTCCTCATTCGCCAAAAGGATATGTAGTCAAAAAAACAAAACGTAACCTTTCATTGGACCCATGGCTCTAATTATGTATAATAAATGCTTATGCCGTGATATTTAAAAGTAATTCTAGTCCAGTACAGATGAGTGGCAACAGTAATTCCCAATGTGATTTTTGATGTGTGGTGTAAAGTAAAGAGACAACATCTATCCCAAAGAACCCTGAAACCTGCAGCTGACAACCAGTACCATCATACAAAAATGCTGAGGGGAATCATGTATAACCAAAATACCATCTGCATACAGGGATCTCATAGGTAGAATCCCTGGTTGTTTGTTGTATTTTTGTTCACAGTAAGTCTACAATTGCATGCTAGGGATTGGTATTGAATAAAAAAAAAATTATTGTGTATTTCCACATGTATTTAACTGATAAGCACATATTCATACTTTGATGCCTGACATGTTTTCGCAAATGAACCAGCCAAATATAACATACCAATTAACCCACTGGTAAATATTAGCATTACACTACAAATGTAAGTTGACCTATGCCGTTATTTATTCCTGTTTAACTCCCCATATTATTTATCTGCTGAACTATTGGCCTGGAATTCATGAAAGAAAGTACAGAAAATCTCCTAAAAGAAGACCATTGTCCTGTATTTTTGTGCTTTTAAAAATAAATGCAGACAGAAAACCCATTGTTTTCTCTCTGTTTTTATCTGTTCAAATAAGTAAAAACAGGAAACTGGAAAACATGAATTATAAAAAGCTAAAAACTTAGAGCCTAGTTGGCAATTGATTCTTCTAAGATTTAAAAGAGCAGAATTTGTTTTGTTCATACCCATGCTCTTGATCTCTCAAACCTGCTGATAAGTAATAAGCAGTTCAGTAAGTCTGCTTGTGCCTGCTAGAGAACATTCAAACCAGCCTCACACAGGTCATTGTAGTTCCTAATTGATACCTTGTATTTATTGACTGGCCCCGTTCCTCTTTTCCATTTATACCAACGCTTTGGAGGAGGAACTGGGGGCCAGTGTAAGAGACTCACCGAGATATAACATCTGAAAGAGACACGTTCGTGATAGACTCCTTACCTTAGAATATCCCCAGGCGTCAGACTGGATCCGCGTCGGTAGGCGTCGTCCGCGGCTCTGCGTCCGTCGTCGGCGCCGGAATGACGTCGCCGGAGTACTTGGACGCCGCCCATGCGCGCTGAGTCAGTTCTTCTTTTTTCCGCGCCAGCTAGCGCAGATCCAGAGAAGCTCTACCCCATGTCATTTTTTGACTACACTTTTTGATCTTTTTGATCATTTCTCTACTCCAGTCTTCGACTCCAACGGTGCCGGTAGGGATGCCCGGGTTCAAGCCCTGTTCGAAGTGCGACCGACTGATGTCGGTCACGGACCCCCATCGCCGGTGCCTGAAGTGCTTAGGCCTCGACCACGACGACCGCACCTGCTCCGACTGCCGGCCCTGACGTCGAAGGCTAGGTGGGAGCGGTCCCGCAAGCGGCTCGAGCTCCGGCAGTCGGCCCCGCGCCATTCCAGGTCCCGGTCCCACGGGAGGTCGAGGGACCGGTCGCGGGGTCGGAGTCCCCGCAGCTCCGGGAGTGGACATCGGTCGTCGGGATCCAAGTCCTCAGGTAAGAGGCATGAGAGGTCGGAGCGGCATCATCGCTCCTCCGACCCACCCCGACGCTCGCACGATGCGGCCGGGGGTTCGGGCGACACCTCCCACACGGCTCCAAGAGAGTCGCAAGCGTCGCCGCCTGCCCCACACCTTCGGGTCCCTGGGCACGGCGCGACGCCAGAGGAGGTTGAGCGGTACCTCATGGCCATGAGGTCCCTCCCTCCTCAGCCGGGTTCCGCGGCGCCTTCGGGCCCAGCGGTCCCGGCTGGAGGCCCTAGCGGGTCGGGCGCTTCGGCCCCGACGCCGCCGGGTGCTTCGGCCCCGGCGCCGCCGGCGACTAGGTCCCGGCGCCGCAGGACCTCACCGGATCCGCTTCCGGATCCGGGGCGTCGCCGATCGACCTCAACGGCGCCAGCCCCGAGGGTGGCGCCCCCGGCGCCCATTGTGGACGCCGTCCCCAATCTTCCCTTCGGTCCGACTCTGGCGCCGCTTCATACGGCCTTTGGAGATTTTTATTTCCATGAGGAGGTCCAGTCTGTTGACCCTGGGTTACAGGAGACTGGTGACGGAGGTGATTTGGAGGGGTCTGAGGACCCTCTGGCACAGTAGTGTCAGTCTCAAGAGGACTGGACATATGAGCTTGGGGAGGCCAGTGGTATTGACACCTCGCCAGACACTGGATTTGTCTCCCCTCCCACTGTGGCTATGGAGGAGGGGGCTGCTTATAGCGTAGTGTTGACGAGGGCAGCTAAGGCCTTGGGCCTTGAGCTCCTCGTTGTGGCCGTGAGGACTAACCTCCTCACTGAGGTTCTTAAACCGCAGGCAAGCTGCAGTGAGCCTCTGCTGCCGTTTAATGACGCCTTATGTGACGTTCTTGTGGGCACTTGGTCCAAGCCCGCCACAGGTCCGCCTGTGGATAGGAACGTGGCCAGACGCTACCGCCCGGCTCCGGGCGACCCTTGCTTTTTGTCCACCCACCCCACCCCCGAGAGCCTGGTTATCCAGGCCTCCACTTCCCAGACCGCATTCCCGACGGCCCCGCCCGATCGGGAATCCAAGAGATATGAACAGTTCGGAAAGAAGGTGTTCTCGTTCCTGAGTTTAAGACTGCGGTCTGTCAATACCGCGTGTCTCTTGGGCCGCTACACCCACACCCTGTGGGACACGGTTGCGGACGTTCTGCCACAATGCCCGGAGGAGGTCCGGGCTAAACTCGCCCAAGCCCTTGTGGAAGGTCGAGATGCGGCACGATACTCTATCCGGTGTGGGCTGGATACCACGGACTCACTGGGCAGGGTGATGGCAACGACGGTGGCAGTTAGACGCCACGCCTGGTTGAGGTCCGCCAACTTTTCGGCCGATGTCCAGGCCACTCTTCTGGACATGCCGTTCGATGGCCGTCGCCTTTTTGGCGACAAGGCAGACCATGCGCTGGAGCGCTTTAAGGACTCCAGGGCTACGGCCAAGTCATTAGGCCTTTCGGCCACGCGCCAGCAATCGGGTGCCTTTCGCTCCTTTCGTGGCCACGGAAGGGGCGTCCCCACACGTGCTGCCAGCCACGCACCGCAGAATGCCCAGCAGCGCGGTGGCGGCCGTGGAAACCGCCGTGGCGGCGGTCGGGGTAGGCGGTTAGGCCAGTCCACACCTCCCTCCGCAGCACCTGCCTCAAAACCTTCCGAGTTTTCAGGCCCATGTGACGCCTGTGGGAGGCAGATTTCGCCATCACCACTCCCACTGGCGCACTGTCATGTTGGACAGGTGGGTGCTGCAAATCGTCCGAAGGGGCTACTCCCTCCCCTTTGAGGCGACCCCTCCAGCCATGCCACCGCAATTCCGCCGCTTGTCGGGGGATCACTTGCAACTTCTGCAAGAGGAAGTCACGGCCCTCTTGGCCAAGGGGGCCATCGAGCGCGTTCCTGGGCCAGAAGTAGGGTGTGGATGTTACTCCCACTACTTTCTGGTGCCCAAGAAGGGCAAGGGGGGCCTGCGCCCTATCTTGGATCTACGGAACGTCAACAGCTTCCTCCGACAAGAGAAGTTCAAGACGCTGACTTTGGCTTAGCTGCCCTGGACCCCGGAGACTGGATGGTAGCGTTGGACTTGCAGGACGCTTATTTTCACACCCCCGTCCTGCCGGCCCACCGGCGTTACCTGCGGTTCACGGTAGGCCACGAGCATTTTCAGTTTACCGTGCTCCCCGTCGGCCTTACCAGCGCCCCACTGGTGTTCACGAAGGTGATGGCGGTGGTCGCAGCTCATCTGCGCAGGTTAGGGGTGTCAGTCTTCCCCTACCTCGACGACTGGTTGTTGAAGGCGGGCTCGCCCCAGACAGTCGTAAGCCACCTCCAGACTACGGCCGACCTCCTGCACTTGCTGGGGTTCTCCATCAATGTGCCGAAGTCGCACCTGTGTCCCTCTCAGAAGCTCCTCTTCATCAGCGGTTCTGGACTCGGCGCAGTTTCGGGATTACCCTTCCGAACTGCGGGTTCGGGATATTCAGGCTCTGATTCCAATCTTCCAGCCTTTATCCCGAGTCTCGGTCAGGTTGACGCTGCGGCTTCTGGGACTGATGGCCTCCTGCATCCTTCTGGTGCGTCACGCCCGGTGGCGGATGCGGGCTCTGCAGTGGGACCTGAAGTTTCAGTGGGCCCAGCAACATGGGCAACTTGTCCGACCATGTCTTGATCTCCGAGGGCACTGCAAGACAGTTGCAGTGGTGGCTCACGGACCGCGATTGGGTCAGTGGCAGATCCCTCTCCCTACCCCACCCGGAGCACGTAGTTGTGACGGACGCGTCCCTCCAGGGCTGGGGTGGCCACATGGGAAAGGCTGAGATCAGAGGACTCTGGTCTCCGGCGGAGGCCCGGCTCCACATCAACCTGTTGGAGTTACGGGCGATTTGTCTAGCACTGAAGGCATTCCTCCCCTCTGTCCGGGGGAGTGTAGTGTAGTGTAGTTCCTATTATCCCAATAGGCTCTGCGCATTGGAATAATATCTTCAATAGTATAGACCTAGGGCAGAGGTTAACTAGGTCTTCTACTGACGATATTAGACTTAAAGTTTTTGGTTTTGCCAGCTAGCTCAGAGTTCACTAGAAACTTTCTCGAATAGACAAGGAGGAGTTTAACTTCCCTGGATAGACAAGAAGGGATTTAGTTTCTGACAACCATAGAACATGACAACTTTGCTCTCCCCCAATCAAGAGTGTATCTCTAGAGTCGTGTGAAAACAAAGACAACTTATTTTACTCAGTCAGTACGTGCATTCTTAGTTTCACCAGTTTGTAGAGAAAAGGAAGAGACAGGCGTGTTCAATAAAAGATGGTATTTATTGACTAGTCTCTTTTCTCGTACAAGAGAAATGAATCGATATTATTGCGATACTTATGGTTAAGTAAAGTGCATACAATAAAAGCAGAAGTATAAAATAATACTGCAGAAGCATTGATATGGTTTCTAAGCCATATGATATTTAAAATCGATAAAATAGATATATACATATATACATTGACTAATCGTACTCAACTGGTGCTTCTAACCACGCCTACCCCAGTGTCCCTGACCTAAGCCTAATACGTGAGCGGGAGTAGATAAGTAGCAGTTTAAGTTAAGTTTGTTTTGCCAAGTGACTGACTCAAGAATTCTCTGCAAGGGGTTGTTCAGTTCTGTACCTGAGATCTAGAATGGTTGAGGGCTGGTATCTCTCGTCTCTGGTCTTGATATTCCAGCTGCCTGCGAGGGCTGCTTGGAAGCGCCGGAGCTGGATTTCTCGGCAGGAGAAAACAGCGTCTCGTTCTCAGCGCGTCAGGAAGGCGGGGCAGCGCGTGTGGGCTTCGCTCTCTGCTGGGCTCCTCAGAACGTCTCGCTGCTCCGATCTTGTCACCACCGCGTGTGTTTGCTTAAGGCAATGTCGGTAATATTTATACCTGTAAGGTGTCGAGATTGACGTAAGGATGGACATGGATACGTCAATAAGGATGTCATACGAACGGGCTTGTTCGCACATTCTTTTGCTGAAGTTCTCGGTGAAATCAAAACAATGGCCGCAGGGATTTTCCCAGGTTGTCATAGGTTTGATTTGTTTTGAGAACTCCGTATGCCTTATCAGGGGCTGGAGGAATAGTGCTTGTCTAATTAGATGGCATGCGTTATTACCTAATCAGATAACACGTTTCTGTGCCGTGGTGTGGCTTAATCAGATAACGGTTTTTTGCACCGTGGGTCGGCTGCTAGTTAAGTATTAACCAGAACAGGGTCAGGAATAGGGGAATCGATACAGAACCTATAGGAATACATCACAGTAGTGCAGGTGTTCATGGACAACACCACCGCCATGTGGTACTGCAACAAACAGGGCGGGGTGGGGTCGTGGACCCTATGCCAGGAGGATCTGCGCCTCTGGCAGTGGCTGGAACGTCAGGGCGTGACCCTGGTGGTTCGACACCTGGCAGGTTCTCTGAATGCCAGGGCGGACGAACTCAGCCGTCGGTGCATGATGGATCACGAATGGCGTCTGAGCTCGGACGTGGCGCAAGGCCTCTTTCAGCAGTGGGGAGAGCCTTGGTTAGATCTATTCGCCACCGAAGAGAACGCGCAATGTCATCAGTTCTGCGCCTTGGAATTTCCAAGGCAGCGCTCGCTCGGAGACGTTTTTCGTCGCGAGTGGAGTTGCGGTCTATTGTACGCCTTTCCGCCAATACCACTTCTGCCCAGAGTGCTGAAGAAGATCAGGCGCGACCGGGACCAGGTTATCCTTGTGGCTCCGGACTGGGCACGAAGATACTGGTCTGCCTCTTCGGGAGGACCTCCTGTCGCAGCAGCAGGGGACTGTCCTCCACCCGAACCTGTCCAGTCTCCACCTACAAGCTTGGAGATTGAGCGGCGACAGTTGAGGCCATTTGACTTGCCTCCCGAAGTCTGTAATGTCATTCTGGCAGCCAGGCGTCACTTTCCAAAATCGGTATACGCCTGCAGGTGGAACAGATTTGTGGCATGGTGCACAGCAAAGGCTGTGGACCCACTCTCTGCCCCCCTTTCTGAGGTTCTCCTCTTTCTTCTGTCTCTTGCCCAGCAGGGCTCTGCTCTGGGCACTGTCAAGGGCTACCTTTCTGCCCTTTCTGCCTTCTTGAGGCTGCCTGATCAGCCTTCTCTGTTCAAGTCCCCTATTGTAAATAGATTTCTAAAGGGCATCACACACATGTTCCCTCCTGTTCCCTTCGTGATGCCCCAGTGGGACTTGAACCTTGTTCATACTTTCCTGATGTGCGCTCCCTTTGAGCCACTTCACAACTGTCCTCCTCGCCTTCTGACTCTGAAGACTGCTTTCCTGGTTGCCATCACCTCTGCCAGGAGAGTGAGTGAGCTCCAGGCCCTTTCTTGTACTCCACCTTTCCTTTCTGTCCATCCGGACAAGGTTGTGTTGCGTACCAAGCCATCTTTCCTGCCCAAGATTGTCTCAGCCTTCCACATCGGGCAGTCCATCACCTTGCCAACCTTCTTTCCGCCTCCGCACCCCTCTAAAGAGGAAGAGCGGCTCCACCGTCTGGACCCAAAACGTGCGCTCTCATTTTACTTGGATCGCACACGCCAGTTCCGGGTGGATGACCAACTCTTTGTTGGTTACGTGGGCGCTAAGAAGGGGAAGGCGGTACACAAGCGGACCATCTCCCGGTGGATCATCTTGTGTATCCAGGCATGTTACTCCATGGCTAAGAAGGAGCCCCCTGTTGGATTGCGGGCTCATTCCACTCGGGCCACGGCGACTACAACTGCCCTGGGCCGGGGAGTGCCCTTGCAGGACATTTGCCAGGCAGCTACGTGGGCCTCGTTGCACACGTTCGCACGACACTACTGCCTGGACAGCCAAGTCCGGAGGGATGGCTTCTTTGGCCGTTCCGTCCTCCAGGACTTTCTGGTGTGATTATTGGTTCGCAGACCCACCACCGGGGTTGCTATTGCTGGGGTATCTATTCTAAGGTAAGGAATCTATCACTAACGTGTCTCTTTCAGATGCACAAGTTACTACTTGTGTAACGATATATCTGTAAGAGACATTAGTTAGTGATAGATTCCTTACCGACCCACCCATCCTCCCCGTTCTGCGAACCGATATCTAGAGTTAAGGTCATCCCCTTTCAGGGCCCTAGTTTCTTGGCACCAGGGTTGGTTCTATCATGGCTCTACGTATCTGGCGCGGAAAAGCTGTGTATCAGAACTGACGTCAGCGCGCATGGGCGGTGTCTAAGTACTCCGACGACGTCATTCCGGCGCTAATGACGCCGACGACGGACGCGGAGCCGCAGACGACGTCTACCGACGCGCAGGGGTATTGCTACGCAAACATTTCCGGATCCAGTCTGACGCATGGGGATATTCTAAGGTAAGGCATCTATCACTAACTAATGTCTCTTACAGATATATCTTTACACAAGTAGTAACTTGTGCAACTAGCAGATTGTTTCCCTTCTCTACGCGGATGACGCGATGCTAATGGCTAGAACCAAGATAGGCCTACAGAGAGCACTTTCCACTTTTATTGAGTTTATGTCCGAAAGGTGCCTAAAACTCAATGCAAAGCAAACTTTTGTGATGACGTGCGGGAAAGGGTGAACAAAATGTAGAAATCTAGTAGTGGGTGATGATGGAATTGAATCCGTGACAACATTTTCCTATCTTGGAATACTCCTTGAGGAATCAGGCTCCTGGGGTCCAGCGGTCAAGAACTCTTTTGTTTAAACGTTCGACCGTGGCGCTAATGAATTTTGCCCCAAAATTGGGAAGAAGACCCCCGGAGATCCTACTAAAAATGTATATAGCAAAATGCAGAAGTATAGCAATCGATGGGGCGGGTGTTTGGGGTTTTTATAATGTAGCTTCATTACAACTTGTAGAAAATGCTTTTTTAAAGTTTTTTAAGCTGTTCCGCAGAGTACTTCTGTTTTTAATTGTCACACCGAATTGGGAATTGAGTGTATCACAGATCTTATTAAATTACAACCTATTTTACTGTGGCATAGAGTCTGGACCTCGCCAACTTTAGGCTTAAATCGAGAAATCATCAAGGATACAATGGCCCTGGACCATGCTAGTAATATTCCATGGCTAAATTATGTCAGAAACGTACTAAATTATTTAAATAGACCTGAATTTTATGATAAGCCAGAGTCGATCTGTTCTATATCCAGAAAATAATTGAAAACATTACGCATGAATCATTTCAAGCTGCTTAGATTAGCTGGGGAAATTATTTTAAAAAACTGTGTTTCGGCACAAAATGACCTTGGCCTGTTATACTTTCCAACCTTATTTGCTTTATTGTTTAAGGGGTTTCGATAGATATGTTTTGACCAGGTTCCGGTTTGAGACCTTCCATCGCCTGGTAACCTTTCCAGCTAAAAATGATTGGTCGAGGGATCTAGTGCTCTGTCCATGCAATAATCTTTCTTTGCAAACCACCATTCACGTGGTCCTATTTTGTAAATTTTATGTTAGGGAACGTGCAAGATGGATTAAGCCTTACTTGAAGCAAGGTGCATGGCGGCAATGTCGTCCAGCTTTTTTATATCTACAGCTTCTGGATAATGAATTTTGGACAGGAATTATGACGGGTCTTTTTAAGAGTATTTTGAGGAAGCGGAACACTATAACTTGTTAGATATCTTTAAATGTAAAGACACTAATTTTTTGTATGGAATGTTTTTTAATGTAATTGTGCATGAATTTGTATTCTAATTGCTGCTTTTATGATTTTATTAATCTGCTAAAATCGAATAAAGCATTTTTCTGATTCTGACTGATTGACTAATTAAGGCTGGTTTGATACAGTGTCTTATAGATACACCTGTTCACCTGTTACGGATCAGTTTCACTTTTCAAAGTATATGTTTAATGTTCATGTTATTGCCTTTTTCTTTAACATAACTATTTTAATTCCAAGTGGTGAATCAACTGTGCTGAGCTTTGTTAGCTGGTTGACATTAAGTGCCACAGAGCAGTCCAGCCTGAGAGGTGCATCTTCTGAGAACCAGGAAGCAAAACGGTTGGCCTTGGACTGTATTAAGGTAATTATGCATGTTATGCAAAGTATGATAACATGAAAACAAAATGAGTTGTGCATCTGATTAAGAAAATGTTTAGCATTTCAGTCATTCTCAGTTTTAAACTTTTAACTTCATTGCCAAAGCAAGTAGGTCTGGTTAGTTTACCAATGAACTTGATTTGTCATTGTTTCACAAGTTTTTATATGGTTGTATTGTTGGGTGAATGTGAAAAATAGTCAATGGTTGTTGGATGCATGACTGAGTTGATGAATAATTAAATGTTGAGATTGTGCATGTATACATGGATGGATGAGTGCATGGGGGCATCCAGAAAGCATATTGCCTCCCAAGGAGGAATTGTCTAGGTTGAGACTTTTTAAAAGTGAAATGGGAGTAATGGCTATCTGTTGGAACATGGTATAGCAAGATTATAAAGGAGACCATCAATATGGAGCAAGGAACGACTTCACTTAAGGCGTTATTTTTAGAAGAAAGCCCTCACTCACCACCTAGTGATGACATGCTTCATCATCGGGCCCCACAGAGGGGATCTAGCATCCCCTCTGTGTGCTGCAACGCCAGATCTACTGCGGAGCGGGTAGTGGGTAAGGACAGTGATGTGCAAAGAATATTAAGTGAGTGATGTGAGGTTAAAAAAGTCTGTAGTGTATCAAAATTAATTTTATTAGGATCACTAAGGACTTATCAATAAAATGATGTGTAGGAAATGCGTCCACAATTATTCAAGTGGTAGTTTCCTTAAGTCAGTCGACATGTTTCAGCCACGAAACGGTGTAAATTTACCTGGCATTCTTCAGGACTTAGTGTGAGTAAACCCTGGCGGTATGGACTCGCTAAGGTCCACCCTTACCTAGGGACGTGAAAGTGAAGGGGTCCAGCAGAGGGTCGCCATAGGTATACCGCGGGTGCCGAGCGTTGAGGGCGGTGTGCCGATTACGCCTCCACCCCCCTCCTGTGACCCATGGTGTGAAATCATCACACTATCAAAGTGCAGAAACCGTAAATTCGGAAGCCTCCTAAACCAGGAGTTATTAGAAAGACAGCTTTTCTTTCTAATTTTTTGCACTTTTTCACTATTTATTTTCACTTTCACGTCCCTAGGTAAGGGTGGACCTTAGCGAGTCCATACCGCCAGGGTTTACTCACACTAAGTCCTGAAGAATGCCAGGTAAATTTACACCGTTTCGTGGCTGAAACATGTCGACTGACTTAAGGAAACTACCACTTGAATAATTGTGGACGCATTTCCTACACATCATTTTATTGATAAGTCCTTAGTGATCCTAATAAAATTAATTTTGATACACTACAGACTTTTTTAACCTCACATCACTCACTTAATATTCTTTGCACATCACTGTCCTTACCCACTACCCGCTCCGCAGTAGATCTGGCGTTGCAGCACACAGAGGGGATGCTAGATCCCCTCTGTGGGGCCCGATGATGAAGCATGTCATCACTAGGTGGTGAGTGAGGGCTTTCTTCTAAAAATAACGCCTTAAGTGAAGTCGTTCCTTGCTCCATATTGATGGTCTCCTTTATTGCCTTGGAATACTCTTGTTTTGTTTATGAGATTGACACGGGGGTGCGAGAGTATCCCACTACCCTATCTCTCTTTTTGTTTTGATATAGCAAGATTATAGCCACCCGGAGATTCCACCAACATTATTTTGTAGTGTAGTTCCTATTATCCCAATAGGCTCTGTGCATTGGAACAATATCTTCAATAGTATAGACGTAGGACAGAGGTTAACTAGGTCTTCTACTGACGATATTAGACTTAAGTTTTGTGTGCCAGCTAGCTCAGAGTTCACTAGAAACTTTCTCGAATAGGCGAGGAGGAGTTTAATCTCCCTGGATAGACAAGAAGGGATTTAGTTTCTGACAACCATAGAACATGACAACTTTGCTCTCCCTGATCAAGAGTATATCTCTAGAGTCGTGTGAAAACAAAAGACAGCTATTTTACTCAGTCAATACGTGCATACTTAGTTTCACCAGATTGTAGAGAAAAGAAGAGACAGGCGTTTTCAATAAAAGGTGTTATTTATTGATCAGTCTCTTTTCTCATACAAGAGAAATGAATCGCTACAATTGTAATACTTATGGTTAAGTAAAATGTATACAGTAAAAGCAGGATTATAAAATAATACTGTAAAAGCATTGATATGGTTTCTTAGCCATATGTTACTTTAAAATGGATAAAAGATATACATACATATATACATTGACTAATCGTACTCAACTGGTGCTTCTAACTACGCCTACCCCGGTGTACCTGACCTGAGCCTAATACATGGGAGGGAGTAAGTAAGTAGCAGTTTAAGTTAAGTTTGTTTTGCCAAGAGTCTGACTCAAGAATTCTCTGTAAGGGGTTAGTCAGTTCAGTACCTGGGATTTAGAAGGCAGGAGGGCTGGTATCTCTTTCTCAGGACTCGGTATCCCAGTTACCCGCGAGGGCGAGCTGGAAACACTGGAGGCTGGATTCCTCGGCAAGAGGAAAGGCAGCGTTTTTCCTCAGCGCGTCAAAAAGGGAGGGGCAGCGTCCGTGGGCTCTCGCATCAGCTGGGCTCTCCGGCAAGTAGTCGCTGCTCCAAGCTCATCACCACCGTGTCTTTACTTAGGGCAGTGTCGGTATATTTATACCTGAGAGGTGCCGGGTTTGACGTAAGGATGGACATAAGACGTCAATAAGGATGTCATTAAGAACTGGTCGTTCTTACATTCTTTACAGGAGTTCTCGAACGAAATCAAAACAATAGCAGCGGGGATTTCCCAGTTTTGCTGGAGGCTTGGTTTGTTTAGAGAACTCAGTGTGCTTTCTAGGGGGCTGGAGGAATAGTGCTTGCTTAATGTGACAGCATGCGCTATGACTAATTTATGAAACGGGTTTCTGTGCCGTTGTATGGATATTAGTGATTTATAACCGGACAAGGGTCAGAAATTGGAGTATCGATACAGGTCCCTAGATAAACACACTACAATTTCTAGACTTTTGAACTGAACTATTTCTGGCCAATTGCGTTGGCATATACAGCTCCTGTGGGTAGTGTTATATTGTCTTTAAGCTCTAGGTAGTGACAGATATGGATGCCACTTCCTTCAGCCTGGATAATAACCGTAAAAGATTCCTAGCATGTCATCTCATTGGAATAGTAAGTGCTTTATAGTTTGTTTTTAACCATCAGGGAACAGCTCTTCCCGTCTCAATGGTGCTATAAAAACTTGCACTGTCTAGCCTGTTGTGGAGTTTTCAACTGAGAACATACATAGAGACTTCCATTCAATTCTTACATACGCACATACATGATCAGAATGTGATGCATACTCTTTGTCCCTAAGTGGGTTCTCTGTATTTGGACATGATAATGTCTCTCCTTGGCTTTTATAATTAATTTATTGAGGCAATTGATATTGCTTATCATTATTTCTGCCTGAAGCTTTTTCACCTCTTGAATCTCCTCCAGGCACCAGATTGGATCTTGAAAAATTGAAAAGCTAGGCAAACCCCTGACATGATGTCATGGAGCTGTCTATTACACCGGCACTTTGCTCTCCATGAAATATTTTCCTTCAAAATTTTGTGTATTGTGTACTGTAAGTGTGTCTTCCCTGAAGATATAATGTTTTAAATAGTGTTGTTCCATCAACAGACCGATATTGATCTCAGGTCCCTGTGACGCCTGTCTCGTGTTCGTGAAACACAAACACAACTTCTACACCATCGAGACATACAGCCTTTTTTTAAACATATTTTATTTCCTTTAATGCGCATCTGTATTATTCTGTCATGTATCTTGTACTGTGCATTACATTAGGACATATTTTCTTGGACATTCCTTACATATTACTTGCGTCGATCCATCTACTTAAGTGGTCCTATACATTCAGTCTTAATTTCCCCCCAACTCCCTGCGCCCTCACTGCAAGTCGTCAGATTATCTTGTTCTCGCTAAGCAGTCACACCTCGTGTTGTTTATTGTGTGGTTTCCCCTTTTTAGGAGATTACTCCCCGTCTTATACCTTTCTATGTTTACTGTTATCCTAAGGGTTTGCTTCTTTGGGTTCCTGCTCTAGTGCTCCTTCTTGGATATGTCTTATGGGGTTTTCCTGTTGTTAGGATAATGCTGAGGGGGTGGATACGGATCCCTGGTCTATGCATCTCATCTCCTTTACTAGTGCCTCCAATGCTCTGGCTCTCTCAAGTTTACCCAGGCCCCGTCTTGCGTTCCTAAGTAGGATTCTGCCCTCGCAGCCCACCCATTTCTCATAATTCCTACTTTCATCTAGTTATACTATGGCTGTTCGGTGCCTTTCACCTGCTGGTGATTTTGCGCTTGGCTAATATAAAGGCCAATATCTTAAATTTGTCAGTGACCTTTGTCTTAGATGTATGATGGAACAAGCTGAGCAGGCAATGCGCCGGTGCACATGGCACTTTTCTGCTGGTGATTCAGGCCGTTTTGTACGTCACTGCCTGCCAGTAGTGAGTCAGGACCTGGCAGCTCCATATCAAATAAATGAAGCTCGCTCCCACCTCTCTGCATCTCAAGCACTCCGCATCGTCTTTAGGGTAGAAGCGATTCATTTGATTCGGAGTGATTTATGCCCGGTGCAGTATGTAGAAACTGATCAGGCCAAATCTGAAAGCAACACATAGAGATAGATTCCTTACTTTAGAATTACCCCCAGGTGTCAGACTGGATCCGGAAAGTTTTTTTCAGCAGTACCCTTGCGCATCGGTAGGTAGCGGCGTGCGGCTCCGCGTCTGTTTCTGTCGTCGTGGTCGCCGAGACGACATTGCGGGCGCTAATTAGATTCTGCACTCTCACGCTGACGTCAGTTCTTTCCTTTTCCGCGCCAGCAAGCGCAGATCCAGGAAGAGCAGGTACTCCCAGTCATTTTTTTACTGACTTTTTGAGGCCTTATGTCTCTATTTTTCATCGAGTCTTTGACTCCTGGTGCAGTTAGGATGCCCGGTTTTAAGTCCTGCGAGGACTGTCATTGCAGGATGTCGGTGACAGATCCGCACCGAGTGTGTCTTTTCTGCCTGGGGCACGACCACGACCCCAAGTCGTGCCCTGACTGCCGGGCCATGACGCCGAAGTCTTTGCGGGAGCGGTCCCGAAAGGTGCCGGAGTACCGGCAGTCGGCTTCGCGCCGGTCGAGGTCCGGTTCCTGTAGGAGGTCGAGGGACCGTGTGCTGAGTCATCATCATCAATCCTCGGGAGCCAAGTCTTCGCACTCGGGGTCAGGTAAGGTGAAGCACAAGAAGTCGAAGAAACTTCATCATTCTCCGACTTCCCCTTGCTGGTCGCGCGGCTGAGGGTGCAGGTGGTGCCTCCCCCGTGGAGCCTGTGATGTTGCCGCCGGCCTACCTGCCCTTTCCGGGTCTGTCGGCGAGTCCGGCCCAGATATACGAGTTCCTGTTGACCATAGCTTGCCTCTTAGGGCCGCCGGGTCCCGCTGGTGCGCCTTTTAGGCCCTGCGGTCCCGACTGGGGGTCCTCGCGTTCCTTCACCGGCAGCTCCGGCCCCAGCGTCGCTGCCAGCTTCGGCCCCAGCGCTGTGGGACTCCCTTGGATCCAGGCCTGAATCCCGGTCAACGCTGGTTGACCTCATAACACCTCCACCGACTTTGACCCTACCAGCACCACTTCCGACATCGCCTGCTCCTCGGAATGACTTCGGCCCCGGTTTCAGCCCGGAAGTGGACCCGGCGTCGGTCCATGCCGTTCTCGAGGTTGCTCAGGGATTTCTATTCCCCATGTCCATGCTCCTTATTTTAGGCCTGTGGATCGGCCTCAGGAGGAAGGGGAGGACTGGGAGGGGTCTGAGGACCCTCTTGCAGCCGATTGCGAGGATGATCAGGACTGGGCAGAGGAGTTGGAGGGGGGGCAGTGGTCTGGATACCTCACCAGACCTTGGCATGCTGTCTCCTCCTACCGTAACTACGGAGAAGGGCTCTAGTTATGATGTGGAGTTGCGTAGGGCGGCCGAGGCACTACACCTTGTGCTCCCTACTGTGGCCGTCAGGACTAACCTCCTGACAGAAGTGCTTCAGCCAGCGGCTACTTCTGCGGAGCCGTTTATCCCCTTCAACGAAGCACTTTCGACGTTCTTTTGGGCACCTGGTCCAGACCCACCAGAGGGGCTCCTGTGGATACGAACGTGGCCCAATGCCATCGCCTGGCGCCGGGTGACCCCATTTTCCTCTCCCTGCTCCCCACCCCCAAGAGCTTGGTTGTCCAAGCCTCTGCTTCCCCGACCGCCTTCTCTTCCGCACCACTGGATAGGGAATCCAAGAAAATGGATCCGTTTGGAAGAAAATGTTCTCTTCCGCCAGTTTTGCGCTGCGGTCTGTGAACACTGCATGCCTCTTGGGCCATTATTCCCACTCTCTGTGGGTTACGGTGGCGAACGTGCTGCCTCAGTGTCCGGAGGAGTCCCAGCCAGCTCTCTCCCAGGCTTTTGCAGAGGGGAGAGACGCAGCTAAGTTGTGGTCTTGACACCGTCGACTCACTGGGCAGATCGATTGGGACGACAGTGGCAGTTCGACACCACGCCTGGTTGAGGACAACTGGATTTTCGGGGGATGTCCAAAAGACACTTAGGGTCATGCTGTTTGATGGCCGTCGCCTCTTTGGCGACAAAGCAGACAGAGCGTTGGGGCGGTTTAAGGACTCACGGGCTGTGGCCAAGTCATTGGGACAGTCTGCAGCCCGCTCTCTTCCGCCTTCTGCTTTACGCTCCTTTCGTGGCATCGGAAGGGGCGCCCGCAGCGTTTGCAACAGAGCCACAAGCCTGCGCAGCAACAATCTCTGCGCAGCCAGTGGAGGCGGGTTCTGCCGTGGCGGACCAAGGGGCCAGCCGGCGGTTCAGTCCACCTCCACGCCGGCCATCCCTGCTTCCAAACCTTCCTTGTCCGAACTTTCATGCCCATCATATGCCAGTGGGCGGCAGGCTTCGCCATCACCTCCCCCACTGGCCTACCATCACATCGGACAGATGGTTTTTAGAGATTGTCCGGAGGAGCTATTCCCTCCCCTTCAAGACTACCCCTCCAGCTATGCCACCTCGGTACCACTGCATGTCGGGGCATCACTTGGTGGTTCTTCAGCAGGAAGTTTCGTCCCTCTTCGCCAATGGGGCCATCAAGCGCTTTCCGACCCCAGAAGTAGGTCGTGGTTGCTATTCCCACTACTTTCTGTTGCCCAAGTAGAACAAGTTCCTGCGTCCTATCTTATACCTCCGGAACGACAATTGCTTCCTCCGTGAAGAGAAGTTCAAGATGCTCACTCTGGCTCAGGTCTTGTCTGCTCTCGATCCACAAGACTGGATGGTAGCGCTGGACTTGCAAGATGCTTATTTTCACATCCCAGTCCTGCGGGCCCACCGGCGTTAACTGCGGTTCACGGTAGGCCACAAGCATTTTCAGTTCACCATGCTCCCTTTGGCCTTACCAGTGCCCCTCAGTTGTTCACGAGAGTGAAGGCGGTGGTCGCAGCTCATCTGCTCAGCTCAGGGGTTTCAGTCTTCCCCTATCTTCTTGAAGGCGGGCTCGCCCCAGGCAGTCATCTCCCACCTCCAGAATACGGCAGACGTCCTGCATTCGCTGGGGTTCTCCATCAAAGTGCCAAAGTCGCACATAGTTCCCTCTCAGAAACTCCTCTTTATCGGAGCGGTTCTGGACATGGCGCAGTTTTGGGTTTATCCTCCCGAGCAGCGAGTCCAGGATATTCGGGCTCCGATTCCGATCTTTCAGCCCTTGTCCCGGTTTTCGGTCAGAGTGACTCGGAGACTGCTGGGCCTCATGGCCTCCTGTATCCTGCTTGATCGATCATGCCAGATGGCATATGTTGGCTCTGCAGTGAGACCTGAAGTTCCAGTGGCCGCATCATCGGGGGAACCTGTCCGATCACGTCCAGATTTCTGAGGGCACTGCACGACATTTGCAGTGGTGGCTCACGAACTGGCATTGGGTCGACGGCAGATGCCTCTCCCTTCCCCAACCGGAGCTTACAGTGGTGATGGATGCGTCTCTCCTGGGATGGGAGAGGCGGAGTTCAGAGGCCTCTGGTCTCCGGCGGAGTCCAAGCTCCATATCAACCTTCTGGAGCTCCGGGCGATCCTACTGGCACTGAAGGCATTCCTTCCCTCTGTCAAGGGGAGGGTAGTGCAGGTGTTCACAGACAACACCACCGCCATGTGATACTGCAACAAGCAAGGCGGGGTGGGGTCATGACCCTATGTCAGGAGGCTCTGCGTCTCTGGACATGGCTGGAACATCAAGGCATTTCCTTGGTGGTTCAACACTTGACAGGTTCTATGTATGCCTGTGCAGACGAACTCAGCCTCAGGTGCGTGATGGATCACGAATGGCGTTTTCACTCGGAGGTGGCGCAAGGTTTCTTTCAACAGTGGGGAGAGCCTTGGTGAAGTGCGAGTGAAGTTGCAGTCTGTTGCACGCTTTTCCGTCTATACTACTTCTACCCAGAGTGCTGAAGAAGATCAGGCGCGACCGGGCATAAGTCATCCTAGTGGCCCGGGACTGGGCTCGAAGAGTATGGTATCCCGAGCTACTCAGTATGAGCACCGATGCTCTGATCAGATTGCCTCTTCGGAAGGATCTTCTGTCGCAGCAGCAGAGGGCGGTCCTCCACCCGAACGTGTCCAGCCTCCACCTCTTTGCGTGGAGATTGAGCGGCGGCAGTTGATTACTTTCGACTTGCCTCCTGAAGTTTGTAATGTCATTCTGGCAGCCAGGCGTCCCTCCACTAAAGTGGTATACGCCTGTAGACGGAACACATTTGTGGCATGGTGCACAGCAAAGGCTGTAGCCCCTCTTTCTGAAGTACTACTGTTCCTTCTTTCTTTGGCCCAGCAGGGCTCTGCTCTGGGCACTATTATGGGCTATCTTTCTGTTATTTTGGCCTATCTCAGGCTCCCTGATCAGCCCTCTCTTTTCAAGTCCCTTGTTGTAAATAGATTTCTCAAAGGCATTGCACACCTTTCTCCTCCTATTCCTTTCGTGATGCCTCAGTAGGACTTGAACCTGGTTCTTACGTACTTGATGGGCGCTCCCGTTGACCCTCTTCACAACTGTCCTCTTCGTCTCATAACCTTGAAAACTGCCTTCCTGGTGGCCATCACCTCGACAAGTGAGTGAGCTGCAGGCTCTTTCTTGTAAGCCTCCTTTCCCAACGGTCCATCCGGACAAGGTTGTGCTCAGGCCCTGTCCTTCCTTTTTGTCAAAAGTTGTTACGGCCGTTCACATTATGCAGACTATTACCCTGCCCACCTTCTTTCCTCCTCCGCATCCTTCCAGGGAGGAAGAGAGGCTCCACCGTCTTGACCCAAAGTGTGTGCTTTTATTTTTATCTCAACCGCACACAACAGGTTTGAGGCATGTGGGCTGCTAAATTCATATCTGATGCATAGATCGCCGCCTAGTGTTGGGTCCGGATGATTGCACATTGTTGTCCTGGAAGAGTCTTCGAAGTATCACGAGATAGGTGGCTCCTCCCCTGGACTACAGTGCGCATGGGCATCGGCTCCATCCCCAGATTGTTTTTTTCCGCCATTGGGTTCGGATGTGATTTCGACGGCTCCCTGTCGGAATCGAAAAACCTTCCTTCTCAAGGCCAAAAGGCCTTCGGTATTCGCGTCGGTATTGTATGCGAACGGTCCAGAGCATCGTCTGCCTCTTCCGGTCAGATTTCAGCGGAGTGGTTTTACCCTTCGCGCATCGAGGCCCTGTACTCGCAGCAAGACCCCGACGGCTTCAGCATGGAACGGAGCCCGTTCAAGCGCTGCCCCGTGTGTGGGTCTAAATACCCACACATCGACGTGCATCCAGTTTGTAATAGATGTCTTTCGTCGGACCACGACGAAGACAACTGCATGGCCTGCTCCAAATTCAGGTCAAAGAAGACGCTCAAGCATCGGCGCGCAGCGCGACTTGAAGCCTTCCACGCAGCCCCGGCACACGACGACATATTCGAAGACCCCGCAGACGAAGGCCACGGCCATCAACTTCAGATCTCACCACCATCGACGGAGGTCGAGGCGGATCCAGAGGAATACATCGAAGGACAGAGCCAAGACCTTGAATACGTCGAGGAGGTAGGGGACGACGAAGAAGTCTATGGGGCCGCGGAAGATAGCTCAGAGGACGAGCTATGCCCCGAAAGTTACTCGACTCAGGCTCCGGTCACGGGATCGCCACTCGGCCTTACCCTCGACCCTGCACCGATATCCCCGGCCCCGCCTTCGGGCCCGGCTACGGATACACCGGAGGAGCCACCGTTGCGCGTATCGAAACCGAAACCGCAACTATTGCTGTCGACGGCGCCTAAAATGGCCGACATCACGCCGAAAACGAAAACGAAACCTTTGGTCTCCACGGCTCCGAAAATGGCCGCCGACTCAGCAAAAGCGAAACCGAAACTTGCGGCTTCGACAACATCTAAAATGGCCGGCGTCCCGTCCAAGCCAGCAAAGCCGACTCCGTCTTCAACTCCGTCAGCTTCAAGCCACACGAAGTCCAAGAAGACTGTCGACATATCGGCGCCACAAACGGTGGCTAAGGACAAGTCCTCAAAGAAGGTCGTCCATCCCGCCACGGCGCCTAAGGCCCAAGATCCGACGACCGGAGCCGCTACTCATCGGCACAAGGATGCCGGGACGGCATCGCCGCCTACACCGACCGCAAAGCAGCGTCCCGTGGGAGGCCAAGAATCATCGGTGGCCACTTCTGCTACGCCGAAGTCCTCCGAAGCAGACAAACATGAAGCATCGGTTACCAAACCCTCGGCTTCTTTTACAAAACAGGTCACCGACTCCCTCAAGAGAATTCGGGAGAAAGCACAGACGTCAACGTCTACCGCATCATCGGATCCGACACCGGTGGACATACCGGCAAAGTCGTCCTCCAAGCTTCTCTACGTCCTGCCACCAAAGGTGGCGCCCAAAGCGTTTGTGGCCAAGACTGTGTCGAAGAACGCCGACACGTCGGAATATTCGACGCCCAGTCCCAATTTGCAGCGGCCAAAGGCGTCAGGGGACAATTTAGAGCATTACATCGATGCCAACACAGGGAAATTGACACTTTATAAAAGAAAGATCACTTCCCAACCTTTAGAAGCTTTTGTTATTCCACTGAAAAAGAAAAAACAAGCACAGGACATACCTCCACTTGTTGAACCTCTTCAGCCTCCACCAAGGAGGAGTCCTACACCTTCCCCCCACCACTCAGGGGGTGAGGATGAAGAACAAGATGACCAATATATTTTCCCTACTGACAATGACCCTGATGTACACCAGGACCCATATGATGACGCTGGGGATCAGGACAGCCATCAAGTAGTACATGACCCTCAGGTTTTTGGAACACGTACATCACCTACTGAGGACTCAGCAGCATTCACTGCTTTAATAGAACGGGCAGCTGCAACTCATAATGTGGACATGCACTCTGACCCGGTGGAGGAAGATTTCCTGTTTGACACTTTCTCTGTCTCCGAAAGAACAGTCAAAACACTCCCCATGCTGAAAGGTGTCCTTAAACATGCACCAGAGATCTTTAAGGAACCAACAAGAGCAAGAGTGGTAAACCCACGTATTGAGAAAAAATACAGGCCAGCACCTGGAGACCCTGCTTATATTCGGGGACAGTTGCCTTTGGACTCATTGGTGGTCGCGAACGCCCGCAAACGGGCCAACTCCCAAACAACGGGTGAAGCTCCTCCCCCAGACAAAGAGTCGAAAGTGCTTGAGGCTTCTGGCAAGCGGGTGGCTGCGCAGGCTGCCAATGTATGGCGTATAGCAAATACACAAGCACTACTGGCGCGTTACGATAGGGCGCATTACGACACCCTAGAACAGCTCCTTCAACATCTACCTGATGAGTATAAAGAAGCAGGCGAAATGCTCATTCAGGAGGGGAAGCTTATATCAAATGCTGCCATTAAGTGTGCACTTGATGTCGCGGACACAGCGGCTAGGGGTATTAACACTGGCGTCATGCTAAGGCGCCAAGCCTGGCTTCGTATATCTGGGTTTAAGCAGGACATCCAGACTACAATCCTCAACCAGCCAGTCAATCCTGACAGACTGTTTGGCCCTGATGTAGACACCACACTTGAAAAGATTAAGAAAGACAACGAGACTGCTAAGTCCATGGGGGCTCTCCAATCACAACAGTTCAGAGTCAACACTTTTCGTCGCTCAGGTGCGCGTAGTGGTACCAGAGGACACTTGGGACAACAAACACAATTCGCAAGAGGTGGTGCGCAATCCTCGTACCCCAAGCAAGGTAGAGGGGGTTACCGAGGTAACAATGCCAAGGGCAGAGGCAGAGGAAACAACAACTCACGTTCCTCTGCCACCGCCAAACAGTGACTCCCTGTCGCTGCCCCCGACCATCCAACACCTGTCGGGGGAAGACTACAGCAGTTCCTGCCAGTCTGGTCGTCCATCACCACAGACAGGTGGGTGAGAAAACTAATCCAGTACGGTTATTGCTTGGAGTTAACATCCACTCCTCCCAACATCCCCCCAAGACAACGTCCTATGTCGGCAGAGCACTTGCACTTATTGCAGCAGGAAGTGCTAGTAATGCTGCAAAAAGGAGCAATAGAACTCGTGCCAGTGGAGGAGGAGGGAACAGGGGTCTACTCCCTGTACTTCCTCATCCCAAAGAAGGACGGATCGCTCGGACCCATTCTAGATCTGCGCCCCCTCAACATGTACATACTGTCAGAACATTTTCACATGCTGACACTGCAACAAATCCTTCCCCTTCTAAACCAAGGGGATTTCCTGGCAACCTTGGACCTCAAGGATGCGTACTTCCACATCCCACTCCCCCATCCCACAGAAAATACCTCAGGTTCACCATTCTCAACAAGCACTATCAGTTCAAAGTCCTACCCTTCGGGTGACTACTGCCCCCAGAGTGTTTACGAAGTGTCTAGCGACAGTGGCGGCGCACCTCAAGACAACACATGCATGTCTATCCGTACCTCGACGACTGGCTCGTTCAGGCAAAGTCGGAAAGACAGTGCGCCTCACACATGTCCCACACTATTCACCTCCTTCACAGCCTGGGGTTCTCGCTAAACTACCCAAAGTCGCACCTTCAGCCAGCCCATGTGCAGCAGTATCTGGGCGCGACCATAAACACCCTGACTGCTATAGCTCAACCAAACACAATCAGAATCAACAACATTCAGTCGCTGATCCAGAGGTTCAGACCGCAACACTCCCTGCCAGCGAGAGTGTTCATGCAGTTGATAGGCATGATGGCCTCCTGCATCTTCATAGTCCCGCACGCAAGGTTGCACATGCGTCCCCTCAAAGAATGCTTGGCAAATCAATGGAAACAGGCTCAAGGACAACTGACAGACCTAGTGTTGGTGACCGGTCGGGCATACAACTCTCTGCATTGGTGGAATCCACACAACCTTTGCAAGGGACGACCGTTCCAGGAGCCTGTGCCACAGATTGTCCTAACGACGGACGCATCTCTCCAAGGGTGGGGAGCGCATGTGCTCCACTACACAGTGCAGGGACTATGGTCAACCCAGCAACAAAGGTTGCACATCAACTACCTGGAATTGATGGCAATCTTCATGGCGCTCAAGTCCTTCAAAGTGCATTTGTGCAACAAGGTCGTGTTGATCCGGACGGACAACATGACAGCCATGTACTACATCCAAAAGCAGGGCGGTACTCACTCGCCACAGCTGTCTCATCTAGCTCAGAGCATGTGGAAGTGGGCCATTCAGAGGAACATCTTCCTCATGGCAGAACACCTCCCGGGCAAGGACAATCAGATGGCGGATCTGCTCAGCAGATACAGCCATCAAATGCACGAGTGGGAGATTCATCCATCAGTAATCCACCCGTACTTCCAGCAGTGGGGTCATCCAGAGATAGACCTGTTTGCCACAAGGGAAAACGCAAAATGCCAAAGCTTTGCCGCCAGGTTCCCTCACCCAGACTCGCAAGGGAATGCGATATGGATGAACTGGTCAGGCAAATTTGCGTACGCTTTTCCCCCAGCGCCTCTCATTCCGCTGGTGGCAAGAAAGCTAAAGCAACACTCGATGACTCTCATCCTGGTTGCTCCAACATGGGCACGCCAACCATGGTACACCACGTTTCTAGAACTTTCCGTGGTACCGCATCAAAGGCTGCATCTCACACCCAGGCTCTTGACGCAGAACCATGGCGACATTCAGCATCCAGATCCGCAACAGCTCAATCTGGCGATCTGGCTCCTGAGGTCTTAGAATTTGGCTACCTCAACCTGCCTCCGGAATGCATGGACATTATCCGAGAGGCAAGAAAGCCCACAACCAGAGCTTGCTATGCAGCAAAATGGAAGAGGTTTGTCATTTACTGTACTAACAACAATATCAACCCGCTAGATGCATCCATCCCTAACATCATTTGCTATTTGTTACATCTTTACAAATGCAATCTAGCGTACGCTTCCATTCGGATACATCTATCCGCCATAGCAGCTTATCTCCAGAATAGGCAGCACCTCTCTGTTTTCAGGGTGCCTGCCATTAAAACCTTCCTTGAGGGACTGAAGCGAGTCATTCCTCCAAGAACTCCACCAGCTCCAGTGTGGAACCTCAATGTGGTCCTCACTAGGCTGATGGGCCCACCTTTCGAGCCACTGCACTCCTGCGAAATTCAATTTCTGACGTGGAAAGTGGCTTTTCTCATTGCTATCACGTCGCTCAGACGTGTTAGCGAGCTGCAAGCGCTCACAATCCAAGAGCCCTTCATCCAAATACATTCTAACAGGGTAGTGCTCCGCACTAACCCCAAATTCCTTCCGAAGGTGGTGTCACAGTTTCATATCAACCAAACTATTGACCTGCCTGCATTCTTTCAAAACCCACAAACCGTGGCGGAAAGAATGCTTCATACACTAGATGTTAGGAGGGCGTTGATGTACTACATTGACAGGACTCAACACTTTAGAAAGACACAACAACTTTTTGTTGCCTTCTCACCACAGCACAAAGGCAACCCCATCTCCAAAGCAGGGATAGCCAGATGGATAGTTAAGTGCATTCAAATCTGTTACCAAAAAGCTAAGCGCACTTTATCAATACCCCCAAAGGCGCACTCCACACGCAAATTGGGGGCATCCATGGCGTTCCTAGGGAACATTCCCTTAGAAGACATTTGTAGAGCAGCCACTTGGGCTACACCACACACGTTTACCAAACATTACTGTGTGGATGTGCATTCCAAACAGCAAGCAGCTGTAGGACAGGCTGTTCTTAAAACACTTTTTCAAGCTTCTGCAGCTGGCACGGGCAACCGCCGTTAATGGAGGGACTGCTATGTATTCTATGCATCAGATATGAATTTAGCAGCCCACATGCCTCGAACTGAATATGCTACTTACCAGTATGCATCTGTTCTTGGCATGTAGGGCTGCTAACATTCATATCGCCCGCCCTCCTCCCCGGTGCCCGTAGCGGCTGCAGACACTCTCTTGCATTCATCATTAGCATGGACATCATTCACACTATTTAACTCCATCTCTGCCACAATGGCTAAAAACAATCTGGGGATGGAGCCGATGCCCATGCGCACTGTAGTCCAGGGGAGGAGCCACCTATCTCGTGATACTTCGAAGACTCTTCCAGGACAACAATGTGCAATCATCCGGACCCAACACTAGGCGGCGATCTATGCATCAGATATGAATGTTAGCAGCCCTACATGCCAAGAACAGATGCATACTGGTAAGTAGCATATTCATTCCGGGTGGATGACCACCTCTTTCTTGGCTACGTTGACATCAAGAAAGGTCGTGAGGTACTCAAGAGGACTATCTCCCGCTGGATTGTCTTGTGTATCAAAGCCTCTTAGTTGTTGGCTAACATGGAACATCCGGTGGGACTGCTGGTTCATTCCTCCAGAGCTACTGCACTGGGACGTGCTGTCCCCCTGCAAGACATCTGTCAGGCAGCCACGTGGGCCTTGCTGCACACGTTTACTAAGCATTATTGCCTGGACATCCAGGTCTGGAGAGACTGCTTCTTTAGCCGTTCTGTTATCTGTGACTTTCTGGTGTGATCTTGGTTCGCAGACCCACCACCGGGGTTGGTATTGCTGGGGTATCTATTTTAAAGTAAGGAATCTATCACTATGTGTTTCTTTCAGATACTTACCTTCTGTAACAATATATCTGTAAGAAACATTAGTAGTGATAGATTCCTTATCGCCCCACCCATCCTCCCGAACTGATTTTTAGGGTTAAGGTCATCCCTTTTCAGGGCCCTAGTTTCAATGCATCAGTGGTCAGTTTCTTGCATGGCCGTGCATTACTGGCGCGGAAAGTCGTGTACAGAACTGACGTTTGCGCACGTGGGCTGCATCTAAGTAGCGCCCGCGACGTCATCTCAACGACCACAACGCCAGCGATGGATGCGTAGCTGCACACCGCCACCTACCGACGCACAGGGGTACTGCTTACAAAAATCTTTCCAGATCCAGTTTGACGCCTGGGGGTAATTCTAAAGTAAGGAATCTATCACTACTAATGTTTCTTACAGATATATCGTTACCGAAGGTAACTTGTTCATTAGGCATTTCTGGAGCACCTAGGTGTTCTCTGCAGTATGTTCTCCCAATCCTTGTCCTCGAGGGGCCTTCTTAGGTCTTCTCTCCAGTAGTGTCCAGTGGCTTAGAGGAGTCATTGCCTATTGCCCTGTGCAGGCAGGTAACTTCCTTCATGGTGTTCCTATGCATTCACAGATGGCGTGACATGCTGGCTCAAGGGTACCAATTCCCCAATGCCGTCGTATGGCTCCCATAATCACCCTGTGGAGCAGAAACTGGCCCTGAGGGATGTCACAGTCCATGCTAAATTCTTCAAACGGTATTAATTCCACATCCCTGTATAGGTCCCCCGCTTTTGTGGCCCCTGCTTGCTGCCATTCTTCAATACCTCCCCATTGCCCCCTATCTGGCAGTGCCTGAAGCAGCGGCAGGTCCGGTGAGTATGGCTGCTTAGTCTGTCTTCTGGAGGTATCTATTCCATCACCACCGCATCACCTTATGTTCATTTGTATGTGTGCTGTGACTTTGTGGTTTTTAAAAGGGTACAGATTAGTACATCTCTCTCGTGAGTGAAAGGGCATAATTCCCTAGCTGGTGTCATTCTCCCTGCTATCCAATGAGGGAGCCTCTGTAGCTGCCCTGCCAGGTAGTATGCCTCAAAGTCCGGGACTGCCAGTCCCCCCTCTGCCGATTGTCATTTTAGTGTTGTCAGGGCCACCCTCTGTCTTCCAGTCCCTTTATAAAGGCCAAGAGGCATGAGTCCAGCTCTCGAAACCATACTTTGGGTATCCACACAGGCAACACGGTAAAAAAGTACAATAGTCTTGGGAGGGCCACCATTTTTAACAGGGAGATCTTTTCTGCCACGGAAATAGGGAGCTTCCCCCAGTTGTCCTTTAATTACCTCAACGCTCCTCCTATGTTCTCTTCCTGTATATCTAGTAGCGAGTGGAAGACTTTTACCGTCAGGTATTTGAAGTATCGGGGCTCCCACTGCATTTTCCCCATCCCACAGGCGGCTGTCGGTCCTCTACTATCGGGAAGAGTCAGGACGTCTGTCAATTAACTCTTAGCCCCAAGAGAGCCCCAAACTCTTCCATAATGTTTCTAGCCCCTCGCAGCTCCTCTACCAGGTCCTTCAGGAATAACAGGAGGTTGTCGGCGTACAACGCTATGTGATGTGCCTGTCCTGCTTCTGCATCTGCCGCCTGTCCGTGCCAAGCAGGCCAGTGGTTTCACAGCCAGGTCAAATAACAAGGGGGAGAGGGGACACCCCTGGAGCTTGCCCCTCTCCACCCGATACTGTTCCGAGATCGTGCTGCCCATGCGTACTCTGGCCATTGGGCTTGAGTACAGCAGTTTCACCCATCGTATAGATCTCTGGCCTACTTCCATCTTTGCTAAGACGGCATAGAGAAGATCCCATTCCAGGCTGTCAAAGGCTTTTCGATGTCTATGGTGAAGATCAATAGCTCCCTCCTGTACCTCGCTTCTGCCCCCTTCTAAGCTGGAGAGAAGCCATCTTATATTTAGAGCCTTGTTTCTACCCGGGATAAACTCTGCCTGGTCCTGGTGGACCAGAGTGGTCATGTGTCGTAGGAGTCTTGTCGCCAGTAATTTACTTACAATTTTGAAGTCGAGATTGAGCATCGACAGTGGCCTATAGGCCGTGAATTCAAGAGGGAACTTACCCAGTTTGAGCAGAGGAGTCACCAGTGCCTCTCGGGTGGATTTCAGCAGGATTCCTGTGAGAAGTTAGTCTGGCATATGTTGTCCACTATTCTAGTGGGCACCTTGCACCAGTCTAAACGACCCTTCTGATGGTGGTTGTAAAGTCAACCTTATAGACCAGCTATCCGAGTGGTAGCATGGACAAGCAGCCTTAGGCTAAAACTTCAGAGAGCATGTGAAGCAAGCTGTTTTACCATATATAATCCCTTGAATACCAAATGAAAGGGCACCACACAAGGTATATATCAAATATATATGTATTTATTACTAACACGACCCCTCTGCGCTCTTTATGAGGTCAGAGTTCAAGATACGTTACAAGTTACTCATTAAGCATACTATAAGTTGCACAAATACAATTCTGCCCTAGGGGCCTCACGAACCATATACTAAGTAAGTGGTATAAGAACCACTTCAGGAATAGTGAATAAGCCTAGGGAATTGCTGGGGCTACACTACAGGATCAAAGGTTTGGAAGTAGGAGACCCACGGGAGACGCGTGCAGTGTGGGAACACAGATGCAAGTTACCATTGACTCACAATGGAGAACGAAGAAGTCACAAAATTACTGATTAAGGACACTTCCGGGTGGACTACGGTGAAACCCCTTTAAACTAGGACACTTGGATAGTTAATACCCATGGGAGCACCGGAGTACTCGAGTTACCTCACCCAGGGAAGCCGGGTGCATAGGTGCCTTTTCGTGTCGGTTTCGTCGATGCTTTCAATGGAGACCTGCAAAAGAAGTGCTTTAGTCGGCCGAAGGAAGAGTGTCCGGGTGGATCCAAGGGTGGATCAAGGAGCTGAAGAACCTGAAAGCAGAGGGGACAGAGCCTGGGTCACTAGCCAGTGACCAGGAAGGAACCAGGATAGAACCAGGTGATGTCGTGATGCAAACAGGTGAAGAGGTGAAGCTTGTCTCTGCAGCCACGAGGACCAGGAGGTGTCGACGACGACCAGGAGCTGGAGTCGAGCTGTCCCACGAAGGATCTAGTTGCCTGCTATGTCGGTATCCGGATTGGACCCAACAAGCCTTGGTAACCGCAACCCACGCAGGAAGTGAAGATTCACTTCAGGTCAGACCAGCAAGGTCTGAGGTGCTTCTCTTTTGAGAGGAAGCTGGAGCAAGCCCAGAGCAGCCAGGCAAGAATTGGAAATTCAAAGGATTGTCTTCAGAGGGCTCACTAGCCAACGGGCTAGCAACCGGGAAGACGCGTCGAGCTGAAATGCTGAAGCGGGCCCCACGCGGCACTCGTGGAGTGTGGAGGGCTGAGCTCTGGTGCAGATGTTGCTCGGGTCTGGGGCTTCTCCTGCCTCAATGCACAACTGCGAGTTACCTCAGGAGTCGATGCAATTAGCAATTAGCAGGATGTCCAGGGAGTCTGGTCCCACGTCTCTCGTGTCCGCCACGGGTCTCAGCTATGCTATGGATGTGGGTCGGAGTCCAAAAAGTCTGGAAGTCCAGTCCTGAGTATATGAGTCGTCGGGTTCCGTCGGGAGCGCCGACAAAGCAAACCGGCAAGTTACTGGTGGTGCCTGTTTGAACAGGGTGGTCACTCCTTGACCTCAAGGGAGATTTTCTTCAGTCTTCTAGTCAGCATAGAATGTCGAAGTCCAAGAGTTCTGTTTCGTAGTCTCTTTCCAGGGTAATCTGATGTTTCTAGACACAGCTCCTAACTGTATACCAAACTAAGGGACTGGATTACTTGCTAGGTCCCTCCTATGGGTGGACCCTGAGAAGGGGGTGGTTATACCCCTTTCTCTTTGTACAGTTTCGCGCCAGAGCTGGGGCTGGAGTGCCCCAGCAACTGGTTTGAACCGGGCTATGCATGGAGCACCTTGTGTGCCCCAGGCAGTGTCTCATTTTGCAGCCCTCCCTGCCCCAATACACTAAAAGCCTGTCTGGGGCACCTCCCAAGGCAGGAAACCTATTGTCCAGGCCTCCCCTGCCGGAGTTTTGTCCAGCAGCAGGAGGTCAGACGCGTGTCTGTGGCAGCAGCATCCATTTTGTGATGCTGAGGCTCTCTTTAACTTTAACCGGGTAAAGCAGTAACTACATATCTTCTCCCTCCAGAAGGGTGGAATGCTACCCCCGCTGCCAGAACTGGCGGGGGGGGGTGTAGTATTCCAAAGTGTTTGACACCTTACACTACATGTTTTGATAATGGCAAACCAAAGATAGCATTAGCCGCAAGGATTATAATGCACTTAAGAGTATATGGTATGGTTATATCATAGAACAGCTATAAGGACATGGTTCCGAAAGCTGCAGAGGGGCTCAGCTCATGCTAGGGCACCCTCTCACATAAAACCAAGCACTCTGCCTCCAGGATTGTTAAGGCCTGCCATAGAAGTGACTTATAGGTATATATGTGTCTATATATAAGGGTAGATATAGGTATGCTGCAGCCCCTGGTAGGCCATGGTTGCACCTATGCCCTGGGTACCTATGGTACACTATACAGGGGCTCACAAGGTGACCCAATACCCAATCAGGTATGTACCTAAAGTACATGGTATCAATCTAGAGAGAGAATAGCTGGGCTGTGGGTCTGATAGGCAGGCCCACAGCTACACTAAAGTTGAAAAACCAGAAAATCACAGCAAAAAGTGGGGTTGACCATAGGAAGCAGACCCTACTCTCCTACAAACGCAGGGAAATTAAACTAACCTTGACCAGTTGAGTCTTCATGTTCTAAGTGGAAATATCTGGAGAGTCCATCTGCATTGGCATGGTCAGTCCCAGGTCTATGTTCCACTGTAAAGTCCATCCCCTGTAGTGAAATGAACCACCTAAGCAGTTTGAGATTTTCACCCTTCATCTGATTTAGCCACAAGAGGGGCTTATGGTCTGTCTGAATCTTGAAGTGAGTACCAAACAAGTATGGCCTCAGCTTCCTTAGGGCCCAATTCACAGCAAATGCCTCCCTCTCAATCAATAGCTGACCAACGTTTCTCTCTAGGGGTCAGCCTTCTGCTAATAAAAGCAATGGCCTGGTCTTGACCATCTTTATTCAATTGTGAAAGAACAGCTCCCACACCCAACTCAGAAGCATCTGTTTGGACAATGAATTATTTGGAGTAATCTGGACTTTGCAGAATAGGTGCAGTGCACATGGCCTGCTTCAGGTCATCAAATGCCTTTTGACATCTTACTGTCCACTGAACTTTCTTTGGCATTTTCTTTGAGGTGAGGTCATTAAGAGGAGTCACAATGGACCCATAGTTCTTAACAAACTTCCTGTAGTAACCAGACAGGCCCAAGAAAGCTCTGAACTGTGTCTAGGTGGTTGAAGTAGTCCAGTCCTTTATGGTCTGGATCTTGCTCTCCAGTGGTTGAACCTGACCCCCACCTACAAGGTGACACAGGTATAAAACCTTACTCTGCCCTATCTGGCACTTAGTAGCCTTGATAGTTAAGCCTGCCTTTTGCAGGGCCTCCAAAACATTTTTCAGGTGGATCAGGTGATCCTCCCAGGTGGAGCTAAAGACAGCAATATCATCAAGATAAGCTGCACAGTAGTCATCCAGGCCTGTGAGGACTTGGTTCACCAACCTTTGAAATGTGGCAGCTGCATTCTTCACACCAAAGGGCATTACCACGAATTGATAATGTCCTCCTGGGGTTGAAAATGCTGTTTTGGCTTTTGCATCATCAGCTAGTCTGATCTGCCTGTAGCCAGCTGTCAAGTCAAATGTGCTCAAAAACTTGGCAGAAGCCAATCTGTCAATGAGCTCATCTGTATTGGGTGGGCATCTGTCCTAGTGACAGCATTGAGACCTCTGTAGTCCACACAAAACCTCATCTCTCTCTTGTAGGAGAGTAGGGTCTGCTTCCTATGGTCACCTCCACTTTTTGCTGTGATTCACTTGTTTTTCGACTTTAATGTGGCTGTGGGCCTGCTAATCAGACCCACAGCCCAGCTGTTCTCTCCCTAAATTCATACCATGTACTTTAGGTACATACCTAATTGGGTGTTGGGTCACCTTTGTGAGCCCCTGTATAGTGTACCATAGGTACCCAGGGCATAGGTGCATCCAAAGCCTACCAGGGGCTGCAGCATGTATTATGCCACCCCTGGCTGGCCATCCAAACTTGACACCACAGGCTGATCACTCAGCTTGGGCAAGGTCGTGTAATCACCCCTTGCTTAGATATAGTATACCAGCTAGGATACATTTTAGGGAAAGGAGGTCGTGGGCACAGTTTTACTACTTTTAGAAGAAGGACCGGACCTTTGGATTGCGTTTCGCCACAGGACTCCGTCTGCTGGTACCGACCCCACTCCTCGTGGCCCCCGCTTCACGGGCGCCGCTCGAGAAAGGACTTAAGCTAAGGGGAGCGCGCTGGCACAGTGCATCAGCGGGACTCACTGACTCCGAGGCTACCGGCGGGACTACGAGGACCAGCGTGCACTGCGGCTGGTCATCTGCCGCAGCTGGTCCTCTTCCCGCCCCCGCCTCCTGCCTGAACTTAAGACTCTTTGGGGCAGTACTTACTTGGTGTTTCTTTGTTCCCTCCCTTGCTGGGCTCCAGGACCTTTGGATTGCCGTTTCGCCACAGGACTCCGTCTGCTGTTACCGACCCCACTCCTGGCGGGAGCCGCTCGAGAAAGGACTTGAGCTAAGGGGAGCGCGCTGGCACAGCGCATCAGCGGGACTCACTGACTCCGAGGCTACCGGCGGGACTGCGAGGACCAGCGTGCAGTGCGTCTGGTCATCTGCCGCAGCTGGTCCTCTTCCCGCCTCCCACCTCCGGCTATTTAGCCACTCTCGCTTCCGCGTACGTGGGATGCACGCGGGCGTCGCCGGGCTAAGCCCGGGCAAAGGGCGGGCCGTCTAAGGCCGTCCAAGGTCGACTAAGGCGGGGCTGGGCCATCCCCCCTTATATTTGTTTGTTTTTAATTTTTCGCTTGATACCTGCCGTAACTTTGTTTGCAAAGCTTTGAAGGACCCAAGGTATAGGTGTGTAGGTTATTCCAATTCGTGGGTTGGTAGTGGCTTGTACTATGTCTTTATGGTCTGGGAAAAACCGCCACGTTGCAATCCCCACATCCAGTGGGGTGGTCACTGGCACTTTGGACCATTTCTTTAAAAGAGCCTCCACTATACTGGAAAAGGAGATAGCCTATGCAGAAAACGACTCTCCCTGGATCTAATAACGGGAAAACGATCTTCTTTAGGTCGCATAGGCAAGACGGTTTCCCCCGCACCAACTTACACTCTAGGGGATGAAATAAGGCTGGTAGATGTTGTCGATGTCTCAGACACTCTGAGCCTAAATCTATTATCTGTGAGCCTGCCCCCCAGCAGCGATATCGCTGGCTCGCACTGCTCCCCAGGGCCTGTTACTCAATCCGCCCAGACTCTGTCTCTGGGCTCTCCAGACAGGACGAAATTAAAGAGTAGGAAAAGAAGGGGTAGTTCTCTAACGGGCCATCTTGCTAAACAACAAAAGAAGTCCCTAGATTTAGCTCCTACAGTTGTTCCCCAACCGCCCACCCCTCCTAGTTGTATAATGGAAGGTATTAGTCATCCTGTCTCTCAATCTGTACCCGATGGTGATTTTCTGGGCAAAATTGAGTTTTTGATGAAAACCCTTATGTCGCCACTCTTAGAGAGAACCAGGATGATCGACTCCAAGCCAGATCAAATTAAAAAGCAGGTGGGAGATAATTCACTCCTACTAGCTGATCTGGCTATGGGTAATTCTTCTATTAGATCAACAGGGATTACCACAAGGGATCCGGGCCCTAGTACTGTAATAGCTGGGGTGTCAGCTGGTGAACCCAATAAAAAAACAGTTAAAAAAAATAAATACACCTATCTCAAAAGCACACCCAAAGAAACACGTAGGTATATCAAGGCAAGGTGGGAAAGCAATGGACCCTGTACGTGCAGCCCAGCCCTTATTTAGTGGTATTTCTACAGACAGAAAGTTGAATACTCAAACTCAGCAGGACAAGGGAGCTAGTCCTAAGCAACTCTCTAGCATAAACCTTCCGCCAGAGGAGGCACCCTACACAATAGTTTTAGTGGGAGTGCGATCCTTGGGGGTGGGAATCTCAGAATCGTATAGGGAATTAAAGAACAAGGTTGTTTTTTGGTTATATAGGAATAGGACCCTTCCCCCATCGTCGAGTACTGAAATTCTGGGAGTTAGAAGGGTACACTGGGTGGGCAATAACCCTAAAGACCTTGAAGGGGATTGTATCCTGGTGAATTTTAGAGACTCCTGGGCTGTAGATTACATACGGAGAGAACCCAGATTTGGCCGAGAGGGCGATATTCAATCTCTCTGCCTTGAGTACTTTTACCCAGGGGTTATGAACACTGGTCCTCAAAATTCCTTTCCCACTTTCAGACAGAGAGAATTCCGTGGGGCAAACCCATTACATAGGTTAGCGTACCCTCTACCACTTTATAACAGATTTGATCCTTTAAATGATCTGGACGGTGTAGACTGACTCAATAAACTAGCTGTCAAGACTAATGAATCTGAAAGCCATTTAGCCCTAGATGACTCCCCCCTGACTTAAGTAGCGAGGATATGACACACCAAAATGGTTCAAGTAGCCTAATTATAATGCAGGCTCTACCTTCCCCGGTTGTTAGTGGGGTTACCAATCACAGAGTAAGAGCAGTTATGGAGCATGGTTCCCTGTCAATTGTCTCCTGGAATTTGGCAGGAATATCGAATAAACTTGATCTGCCAGATTGGGGGTCATTTATTGACTCACAAGATGTCTGCCTCTTCTAGGAGACGTGGGCTAGGGATCCCTACCACCGCACTGGTTTTGCCTCATTTTCTATCAAGGCAAAATGGGGTGGGAAGGGACGCCCGTCAGGTGGGCTTCTTATCTGGGTGGGTTCACACCTGGGCTGTTCAGTATCAAAACTTGAGTCAAACTCTCCGGATATCCAAAGTGTGGCACTGGAATGGCCCAATGCGGCTAAACTTATTTTAGTTAACGTATATTCAAGACCCACGGGCGTGACCAGTGTATCAGGTACAATTGAGGATTTATCTCACTTTTTGGATTCTATCCCCAAGGCATCCCATATCTTATAGGGGTGATTTTAACTGTCAATTTGAACCTCTGCCAGCTTTCCTGCGAGGTACCACACTGGAGGAGGATGACCAATGGGATATTCCACCTGTAGGGGGTTCACCAGTTAAATCCTGGACTCCGCTTGCTACACAAATTAGGGCCCTGTCTCTTAATAATTCCATAAGGGCCTGTAACGGGCGGGCCACTGGGGACATTCCCCCTAAATCCACTTACAACAAACTAGGGTCTGAGTCACGTTTAGACTATATTTTTGTGGAAACTCGTAATTGGGCTATGGTGAGGAGCTTTCAAGTAATCCCACGGGACGAAAGCGACCACAATCCACTGATTATGGATTTTTAGGTGCCTGGCTATATCAGTGAGAACCAGTCACTTAAAACTCCCTCGGACAATAGTGTGATTCTATCTAGCGATAGACGCAGAATAAGATGGGCAAAAGTCGTAGGGAATCCGGAATCTATTTCTCGGCTATATGCCTTAATCCTACCGGTCTTCCAAAGTGTAGAAAAGCTTATTTTACTACGCCCAACTCCGGAAACACACAATGCACTTGGTGATCTTCACTCTGAGCTCACCAACGCTATAGCAGAGGTGCTGAACCCCCGAGTATCGAAAAAGCTTAGCAAATTAACGAAAGCCTCATGGTATAATTCAACTTGCAGGAGGGCCAAAGCCGAACTCCTTGAGGCTATCAAGCTAAGGGCCAGCAACGTGTTGGTTAGGGCAAAAAGGCTAGAGTACAGACACCAAATTCAGATCGCCAAGACCGAGTGGGACAATGAAAATTGGTCCGAAATGGTGAGTGCTCTTAACTCTAGAGACAGTCGGAAATTTTGGCAGATCGTTAAAAGTGGTACAGTGGACCCAACACCAGCAGTTGAAGCTAACATTGCTCCTAGTGTGTGGGAGGCCCATTTTCGTACTTTATATTCTCTGGAGAACACTGATTGCTCAGAGGATATATGTAACCTGGTGAGGGGCCCTAGTTCTGAACTGGTCCAGGAGGAATTCACAGTTGGGGAGGTTAGCGCTGCAATTGATAAATTGAGAGCAGAGCAAGCTCCGGGCTTGGACAGGCTCCCTGGTGACTTGTTCAAGCACAAACCAATTGTATGGGCACCATATCTACAGGTCCTTTTTAATTCAATACTGGGTGGTATGGAGGTACCTAGTACCTGGCTGGGAGCAGAGATTGTACCGATCTTTAAGAAGGGCTCTCCTCTGCTCCCAGTCAACTACAGGCCTATTAGCCTCATAGATGTCCCCCAAAAGATCTTCGCAAGGCTCATCTTGGATCGTTTATCGGAGTGGATGCTTGAACACTCGGTTCTGAGCCCATTCCAAGCGGGGTTCAGAAAAAAAGTCTCCACTATACGGAAGTCTGCCAATCCGTGCCTTCACCAGCAAGTGGACTGACCCCTCCCTGAGTCACTGCCCCGGGTGCAACCATGACCAAGAAACCGAGTTGCACATACTGTTCTTTCGTCAAACTTATGGGCAGGCGAGAAGGAAGTGGATAGTCCCTGCCTGCAGAAACCTAGGTTTTACTCACTGCCTGCAGGCATACAGGGTCCTCAAAACTGACCTTTCCAGTATGATAGTCTTTGCGTTAGCAAAATACCTGGAAACCTTCTGGCATAAGAGAAGACGCTTGCTACCCAGGGTTGTAGACTATTTGTACAATTTTATTACTATTACATTGTAATTATTCTCTTTCTTAACCACTTTTTTTCCCTCACTGGACTGACTACAGTTTATGCCCTTTTGATTGTTGACTAGCTGCATAATTTTTAAATATCATCAATTTCTAACTATTTCCTAGTACTTTTTAAAGTTTTAATGAATCTATTTTTAGCTCTGTTGACTGATTGTTCGGGATGTAATTGCTTGTTTTATTTGTATCACCTTTGTGTGTTATCTTTTATGGCAATCTAGCCGAAATAAAGATTTTTGATGATGATGAGTATACCTATATCTACCCTTATATATAGACACATCTATATCTGTAAGTCATCCTATGGCAGGCCTTAACAATCCTGGAGGCAGAGTGCTTGGTTTTATGTGAGATGGTGCTCTAGCATGAGCTGAGCATGTCTGCAGCTTTCGGAACCATGTCCTTATAGCTGTACTATGATATAGCCATACCATATACTCTTAAGTGCATTATAATCCTCGCGGTTGTTGCTAACTTTGGTTTGGCTTTATCAAAACATGTCGTGTGAGGTGTCATCCGCTTTGGAATACTACCCCCCGCCAGTTCTGGTGGCAGGGGTAGCATTTCACCCTTCTAGAGGGAGAAGACATGTAGTTACTACTTTACCCGGTTAACGTTAAACAGAGCCTCAGCATCACAAAATGGATGCTGCTGCCACAGACACGAGTCTGACCTCCTGCTGCTGCACGAAACTCCGGCAGGGGAGGCCTGGACAATAGGTTTCCTGCCTTGGGAGGTGCTAGCACCTCCCCAGACAGACTTTTAGTGTATTGGGGCAGGGAGGGCTGAGAAATGAGACACTGCCTGGTGCACACAAGGTGCTCCACGCATAGCTCGGTTTAAACCAGTTGCTGGGGCACTCCAGCCCCAGCTCTGGCGCGAAACTGGACAAAGGGAAAGGGGTGTAACCACCCCCTTCCCAGTTTCCACCCACAGGAGGGACCTAGCAGGTAATCCAGACCCTTAGTTTAGTATAAAGATAGGAGCTGAGTCTAGAGAATTTAGATTTAATCCTGGAAAGAAACTCTGACACGAACTCTTGGACTTTCGACGTTCCATATCGACTGGAAGACTGAAGACATCTCCCTTGTGGTCAAGGAGTGACCACCCTGTGCAAACAGGCACCAACAGTAACTTGCCGGTTTGCTTTGTCGACGCTCCAGCCAGATCCCGAAGACTTAGCGACCAAGGAACTGGACTCCCAGACTTCTCTGACTCCGACCCACATCCACAGCAAAGCTGAGACCCGTGGCAGACACGAGCGACGTGAGACCGGGACATCCTGAACTACCTGCTTTTTGCTACCTGTGCAGCTCCTGAGGTACCCTCGAAGTTGTGCATTGGGGATTGAGAAGCCCCAGACCCGAGCATCATTTGCACCGAAGCTCAGCCCTCCACACTCCACGAGTGCCGCGTGGGGCCTGCGCCTGCATTTCAGCTCAACGTGTCTTCCCGGTTGCTAGCCCGTTGGCTAGTGAGCCCTAGGAAGACAATCCTTTGATTTTACAACGCTTGCCTGGTTGCTCCAGTCTTGCTCCAGCTTCCCTGTGAAGGAGAAGTGCCCCAGACCTTGCTGGTCTGAACAGAAGCCCATCTTCACTTCCTGCGTGGTTTGCGGTTACCAAGGCTTGTTGGGTCCAATCCGGATACCGACACCGCAGTCACCGAGAGCCTTCGTGGGACAGCTCGTATCCAGCGCCTGGTCGTCGTCGACACCTCCTGGTCCACGTGGTTGCAGAGACCAGCTTCACTTCTTAACCTGATTGTATCTCGACATCGCCTGGTTCCTTCCTGATCACTGGCTAGTGACCCAGACTCTGTCCCCTCTGCTTTCAGGTTCTTCTCGACTCCGATCCACCCTTGGATCCATCCGGACACTTTCCTCCTGGTCCCCTGCAGCACTTTCTTGCAGCTCTCCATAGGATTCAGCGGCGAAACCCGACACGAAAGAACACCTATGCACCCGGCTTCCCAGGGTGAGGTAACTGGAGTACTCCGGTGCTCCCGTGAGTAACAACTATCCAAGTGTCCTAGTTTAACAGGGTTTTCCCGTGGTCCACCCGGAAGTGTCCGAAATCAACTACTTTGTAACTTTCACGTTCCCATTGAAACTCTATGGTAACTTGCGTGTGTGTTAAGACAGTGCACAGGCATCCTGTGGGTCTCCTACTTCCAATCCCTTGGTTGATCAGCGTAGCCCCAGCGATGTCCTTGTTCCTAGGCCTACTCACCTTTCCTGAAGTGGTTCTTATACCACTTCTTTAGTATATGGTTTGTGAGGTCCTCTTACAGGATGCCCAAAAAGAAGTTCAAAAGGGCTGTAGCCAACCCCCTTCTGTGGGACCTCTCTATAAGCGAATAAAAGGCAGGGCAGAAGGATGTCCCATCTTCGCCTAAGCTTTTCAGGTAAACCCTTGATCATGCCCTTTAAGGTCCTGTTGAATCTCTCCACCAGATAATTGCACTGTGGATGATAGGGTGTGGTGAACTTATAGTTCACTCCACACTCCTTCCACATAGAAGTCAAATATCCAGACATAAAGTTTGCACCTCTGTCTGAGACAACCTCTTTCAGAAAACCCGCTCTTGAGAAAACTCCCAGGAGGGCTCTTGCCACAACAGGGGCTGTTGTGGTCCTTAAGGGAACAGCTTCTGGGTATCTGGTGGCATGATCCACTACCACCAGAATAAACCTGTGCCCAGATGCTGTTTGGGGATCCACTGGTCCAACAATGTCTATCCCAACTCTCTCAAAGGGAACCCCCACCACAGGTAGTGGTATTAGGGGGGCCTTTGTGGTGCCACCTGATTTGCCACTGGCTTGGCATGTGACACAGGAGCTACAAAACTCCTTGGCATCTTCTGACATGTGTGGCCAGTGAAAGTGAGGGACAAGCCTGTCCCAAGTCTTGGTCTGGCCAAGATGTCCTGCTACGGGAATATCATGGGCTAAGGTAAGAGGGAAGTCCCTGAATGCCAAAGGTATGACCAACCTCCTGAAAGCTCCAGACTTTTGGTCTCTAGCCTCTGAATAAAGGAGCCCTTCATTCCAATACACTGTATAGGTACCTGTCGCATTCCCAGCAGCCTCAGCATCAGCTTGCTGTCTGAGGGGTTCAAGAGAGGGGCAGTCCAGCTGCGCCTGCTTCAGATCTACCCTTGAAGGTCCCCCTGTCCCAAGAAACTCAACCTGATCAGGCTCAAGCTCTTCTAGGACAGTTCCTTCTTGGGTCTCACTATCAGCTTCCTCAGAAGGCTGATCCTCATTCTGAGGCAGGGGGGGGCACTGCCTTAACCCTACTGCTCTTTCTCTTGGTAGGCAACTGGTTCATAGTTTCAGGATCAATGGCCTGTTCAGTTTTGCACTTTTTGGCATGTGACCTGGTCACAGCAAGGACATGTGCTGATATACCTAGCATTTCTACATGAGTCCTATACTCCACTTCAGACCAGACTGAAGATTCCAGATCATTGCCCAACAAACATTCTACAGGGAGGTCTGAACTAACAACAACTCTTTTGAGGCTAGTTACCCCTCCCCAGGAGAAATTAACAATTGCCATACTATGGGTGGTAGTGACATTGCTTGCATTGGTCACTAGGTAATTGTCACCTAGTATTATCTGTCCAGGCTCCACAAAGTTAGGCGTCACCATGGTGACACTGGCACAAGTGTCCCTGTGGGCCTGAGCCACTTTGTTATTGATTAAAGGTGTTTGCCTGTATTTCCCCAAGTTAGTGGGACTCACAGTAGAGGACATAGCCATGTCCACATCACAGACAAGAACAGCCTGAGTTGGTATTCTGACGAGGCCAGAATCCATCTCAGTACCCAGGGTTAACCCCACTATAGCCTTGGGTTGAGAACCACCACTGTTAACTGTACTAGGGGGTGCAGGTGCCTTAGGGGCTACAGTGGTTGGAGCTGTCTCCTTCTTGGTGCAATCACTAGTCCAGTGAGAATTAACCTTACAAGTTTTGCACCAGGGTTTCTTTGGGCCTTCCTTTTTCTTACATTGTTGGGAACCCCCACCATTAGAAGCTTTTTGGGGACACGAAACATGTTCAACCCTTTCCACAGAGATAGCCCTCTAGGAACATTACATCCACATAGGGCATCCATACGCTTTTAATCAAGCTGGATCTACCTTGAACATTAAAATAGTTTTGATTAGGACTGATCCTGACTTATTTTAACATCCACTATCCTTGCATTACCCTTGCCCTTTTACCCTCACACACCCTACGGCTGCTTCACTAAAAAAGATCTCCAAAAAAGAGCCTCGTTTACGGTGAGCCCATCGGTCATTGCAGCGCCGGCCCGACGAGGAGCAAAGTCCAATGATGAAGCATGACATCCCTCGGGGTGTGTGAGGGCATCACAAAGCAAGACCTGTCTTCCCCTAGGAACTGCATACCCCTTGTAGCACAGCTTACTAGGAGCCCTGTATGTAGGACCTACTAAAATAACGGCTCCCGGTCCTAAACCTTTTCCTTATTTGATATGTAATCTTGGCAGGCAGGCGTCCCTCCACTAAGACTGTATACCCCTGATAGTGGAACAAGTTTGTGGCATAGTGCACAGCAAAGGCTGTGGATCCCCTTTCTGCCCCTCTTTCTGAGGTCCTCTTGTTTCTTCTTTCTTTAGCCCAGCAGGGCTCTGCTCTAGACACTATCAAAGGCTATCTTTCAACCATCTCTGCCTTCCTTTGGCTTCCAGATCAACCTTACCTTTTCAAGTCCCTGGTTGTAAAGCGTTTCTTGAAAGGCATAAATCATCTTTTTCCTCCTATTCCTTTCATTATGTCTAAGTGGGACTTGAAGCTGGTTTTACCTTATTTAATGTGCGCTCCCTTTGAGCCGCTTCACAACTGTCCTTTGAGGCTCTTGACTCTCAAAACTGCGTTCCTGGTGGCCATCACCTCCGCCAGACGAGTGAGTAAGCTCCAGGTGCTTTCCTCTAAGCCTCCTTTTCCCTATGTGCATCCGGACAAAGTTGCCTTTAGGACTCGTCCATCCTTCCTGCCCAAGGTTGTTACTGCCTTCCACATAGGCCAGTCTATCACTTTGCCCACCTTCTTTCCACCTCAGCATCCTTCGAAAGAGGAAGAGAGGCTCCACCGTCTGGACCCAAAACATGCGCTTTCTTTCTATCTGGATCGCACAAAACAGTTCCGGGTGGATGACCAACTCTTTGTTGGCTACGTGGGCGCCAAGAAAGGTAGGGCCGTACACATACGAACCATTTCTACATGGGTTATTTTGTGTATAAAAGTATGCTATTCTCTGGCTAAAAAGGAGCCTCCAGTGGGGCTACGCGCCCACTCCACCAGGGCGAAGGCAGTCACTGCTGCCTTGGGAAGAGGAGTTCCTCTACCTGATATCTGTCAGGCAGCTACGTGGGCATCACACGTTTACGAAACACTACTGTCTGGACATCCAAGTCCGTAGGGACTGCTTCTTTTGGCTGTACTGTTCTCCAGGACTTTCTGGTGTGATCTTGGTTCGCAGACCCACCACAGGGGTTGGTATTGTTGGGGTATCTATTCTAAGGTAAGAAGTCTACAACTAACGTGTTTCGTTCAGATGAACAAGTTACTTACCTTCGGTAACGATATATCTGTAAGAAACGTTAGTTATAGATTCCTTACTGCCCCACCCATCCTCCCCGTTCTTCTAACTGATTTCTAGGGTTAAGGATATCCTTTCAGGGTTCTAGTTTTGTGCACCAGTGGTCAGTGTCCTGCATGGCTCTGCGTTTCTGGCGCAGAAAGTCGTGTACAGAACTGGCATCAGCACGCAAGGGCGGCGTCTAAGTAGCTTCCGCGACATCATCCCGGCGACCACGACGCAAATGACAGATGCGGAGCCGACCAACGCCACCTTCCAACGCGCAGAAGTACTGCTGACGAAAAAGCTTTCTTGATAGTCTTGACGCCTGGGGGTAATTCCAAGGTAAGGAATCTAGAACTATCTAATGTTTCTTACGAATATATGGTTACCAAAGGTAAGTAACTTGTTCTTCTGTTATCTCTTACCCAAACAAGACTTTTGCACACTTTTAACATATCACAAACAGTAGAAAACAATGCATACAAGGAAGGGCAAAGAAACATACAATAAACACGGTTAGACTTCACCTTAATTTAGTACAACATGCTTACACTGTTTGAGCAATTCACTGGGTCCAGTACTGGGTCGTACTTCATCACAGCCCCTTGGGGAAACCTCTCCTTTACTTCTGAGAACCTGAGGTTATCGAGTGGTGTCCTGCCCAGCGCTGGTCCCCTTTTGAAAGTTAAGAATTTTCCCAGCATTCGATTCACCAGGCTCTTTGAAACCTAGGGAAAGTTCCTAGAAGTAAAATGCAATTTTAGCATTCAAACAAGCAGCAAAAATATTTTGAGTTCAATTTGCTGTTTCAAAGGACTGGCGCCCCTCTGTCCTGCTGTTTTAGAGGATGTGATGCGTAATTCTATATATTTCATTCTACCTTTGTACAGTTGTCAAGGTATCTTAGCAGAAACAAGCTTGCTTCTCAAGCTGATCCTTTTTCACACCATGCAAGTCATTCCCTGTCATAAGGCATCATGGTTGTGAGAAAGAAATACTCTTGGCTAATCTAGAAACTTAATTTCACTTTACTCATTTAGGGCCTGATGTAGGTAGCCTAATACCGGTCGGTAACGGCCGAAATTACCGAATTTCGGCCGTTGAGATGTAGGTGGCCAATTTACAGATTCGGTAATTTACCGAATCTGTGTTTTAAAGAATCGGTAAAATACCGATTCCTTAAAATACCGAATCGGTAAATTACCGAATCTGCAATGTAGGGAGCACTCAAATGAGTAAATTGCATAGTTAAGGATTCGGTATTTACCACCAACTAAAAGTTGGTGGTAAATATCAACCTTTGGGAAAGCATTTTTGTGAATTTCCAAAAGTGCAATGTGGCAGACATGCATGCCCTTAGGGCATGTATGTGTGCCACAGGTGCACACATGCACGATTCAGGGGTGCAACAGGGTTTCAATGTGACACCCTGCCACCCTTGAATGTGTTCCCCCATTACCGAATCGGTATTTACAGATTCGGTAATTCCCATTCATTCCTATGGGCCCGAATCATACCGATTCAGTAATACTTACCGAATTTTTTCCTACATAGCATTTACCGATTCTAAAATACCGAATCTGTAAAATTCGGTATTTTGGAATCTGTAAATTTGGATTACCTACATCTGGCCCTTAGAGGCTTAAGGAACCTCCGAACATGAGTTATTGCAAACAGCTAAACCTGCCTATGTTCAAACCGAAAAGTATGGCTAGAACTAAGAAGAACATTTTCTTTTGATCTGGTAATATAAAATGCAGATGCTCTACATAGCTATATATTTCATTCAGTATGTACTCAGTACCTTCATGAACCTGTAATCATCACGTTAATACGTAGCTTTCCAATTGAGTAACTTTGAACCCCATGGTGTACAGCACATTTCAGAATAGCAGTAAACCTACCCACATATATTTTTCAGCAGGAGAAACTTTCTATTTGTCTTCTCTTTCAGCTATGCGACCCCGAAAAACTGATCACCGAGAGCAAATTTCTGCAGCTTGAGTCCATGCAGGAGCTTATGAAGGTGAGACTAATATAGAGTGTAACTTCCCAGGAAGGTGTATTAGTTGCCTCTTACACTTCTCATGAAATACAACAAGCATAGACCAAGCATAGGCAAAGCCAGTAGATCTCGCCTTTCTAATGCAAGTGGCGAGCTGCTGGCCCTGCAGTGTTTGTAAAGTATTGTTTAAAAAAAACATGAACACGGTTTCAAATTCTTTTCAATGAGGAAGCTCTGAACATAATTTAAACCGCATAGGAAATTGTATCAGGACGTGATGTCCTATTTCTATTTTACTTTCTAAGGAATTAAACCATTTGCTTATCTTCTGTGTTAGGCCAGGGAGCAGATTTATGGGACTAGTACCCCTTCTGCCTCAGTCTCCAGCTGAGTGAGTTCAGTAAATCCCCCTAGTGCCTTGCAGCGTATATCTCAAAGCTTTCATGTAATTTGTGGAATCCAGGAGATAAAACAAAACAACCTGTAAACTCTGCTTTTAGTCATCCCCCAGCCACAATATACATGTTGCTGTGCTTTTACAGACAAATGGGAGTGGTGGGGTGGGAAGCAACACAGTGCAAGGGGAATTTGAGAGGGGCAAGCAGCACACGAGGGAGAGAGATAAAAACACATGCACTCTCATAGAGCTCCATAAATGTTAGCCTTTGAAGGATTCAAGTTAGATTAACAACAAAAAAAATCGTAAATAGGCTTTCTTCAGTGGTCTGACCCAAGACGTGATTGAAGTCTAAAGTTTGTCCTGTGAAAATGTTGGAAATCAGTTATTTGTCTGCTTTTCCATTCTTTAGGCTCTGATCTCAGTAACTCCAGACGAAGAAACATATGACGAAGATGATGCAACTTTTTGCCTTGAGATGCTTTTGAGGATTGCACTTGAGAACAGGTTCAGTAAAACATTAAAACTGTTTGTGTGTTTAGCGTATGTGTAAGTAATAAGTTTCATGATCGCTAATAAGCATATTGCCTTTGTGTTAGAGCAAACTGTATTCCAGCTTTTGAAACATTATCAGCCTGATTCATGTACGGGCCGTTTTGCGTGGCCCTAATAGCGAATCATAGCGACTCGCTATTGAGGACACGCAAAACGGTATTCATGTAGGAATTGCTAAATAAATAGCGATTCCTACATGTTCTCTATTTGCGAGTAGCAATTTGCTACTCGCAAAAAAAGGAATAACTCCCCATTCATTCCTATGGGCCAAAAGGCCCATAGGAATGAATGGGGAGTATCCCTTATTTGCGAGTAGCAATTTGCTACTCGCAAATCAGATAGCGATTTAAAGGGTGCCAGGGGTGTCCAAAGGACACCCTGTAGCACCCCTTAAATGCACATTTGAACAGGTGTTGCGCACACACATGTCCAAAGGACATGTGTGTGTGTGTAACATGCAAAAGAAAAAAATGCACTAAAGTGCTTTTTACACTATTTACGCAATTTACCACCAAGTCAGACCTGGTGGTAAATTGAGACCAAATATAGCGATTTCGCTATTTCTATTTGGTTGATGAATTGCATTTAAGGAATCTCTATTAGAGATTCCTTAAATCCAATTCCTCGCAAATATGCGAATTCTTAAATAGCGATTTTTGCATTTGGGATGATGAATACCAAATGCAAAAATCGCACTCGCAAAGGGCCAGATTCTCAGAATCTGGCCCTTTGCGAGTGGAATTTAGCTTCATGAATCAGGCTGTATATTAGGTGAAATAAGTAGTTGATGGTCAGCCAATACGTTTTAATTTTCTAATCTTTTTTTTAGTTGGCTAATGAACGTCTCGTTTTTATGCTATCAAGTGCTCATGCCTCTGCTGCAAAATTACTGTCTGGCAAACAGTAAGCTTTATAGCACAGCTAAAATGAACACTTCAAGTACAGCAGAAACCCCACTCATTTAAAATGTGCTCATTGGAAACATGGAAAATGTTATTAAAATACTCCTGGAATGTATAACGTTGATAAAACCGGAGTTGTAAAAAGCAAAGAGGTAAAATGCTTAAATACACACTGTAAAAAAAAAAAAATGACATTATTGTAACGAGTTTGTAAAATTTACTAATGCTAATCGTCCTTTATTAAACTGTTAACTACCTTTTAACGAAGTTATAACTGTAATGGGCATTGGAAGTGGCTGGGAATCTTCAGGGGGGGAGGCAAACTGGGAATTGCATGGGATCGGTCAAATTGAGTGTGTAGCTGGATGCAGCAGACTGGAAGGGCATGGATGCTGTAAAATCGGATGTACTGGAAAAATTAAATCATCGTGAAGTAGATTTTAGGGAGCAAACTGGGGGGTTACTGGTGCAATGCAGACTGGAAGTACACTGTGGTGGTGCAAAACCGAACTGTCCTGGAAAGGTACAAACTTGACAGTCTGTGTTTGCAGACTCAGCGTGTAGAAACTATAAGTGAACGAAAAGCTAGCAAGCTCGGATTCCATTGGGGAGGAGTGATATAGAAATACACTTAAATGAAGGCAACAGGACTTTCACTGCAATGATGCAGACGGGGAGCTTACTAAGATGAAAACAAATTTAATTTGGTTGAATTGGTCGAACGTAAGGTGAACTGAGATTGGTAATGCATTTTAAGTTTGTCAAACTGAATGTTTGCAGGAAGAGGGTAAAGCTGGTGCTCTGGATTGTGACTGAAAGAATAGCGCATTGCATATGTTGGAAATTTACTGGAACGAGAGTGGGACCAAGCTGGTGTTCACTGTAATTTAGAAAACGGGTAGCGTATTTGGAATATATGAACTGTCAGACGCGGAGCGTACTTTTAAAAAGTCTAGCTTGAGTAGAGCTTGGGAAATCTTGATTGTACTAGGACAGGGCATACTTGGTTTGTTGGGGCATTTTAGGCTGGGTTGTTGGAGGGAAATCTGCTAAAAACGAAGACACAATTGACAAAGTAATATCGGCTTATTCAATTAAAGCCGCTGGGGAAAACCATCGGCTCCAAGGAGGCCGCAATTTGATGTCCAAAGTGCAGCTCAATGTCAACGGTATTGAAAAGGTTACAAGTTCATCATTTACGTATGCATTGTTCCCATAGGAAATAAAAGATAATCATCAGTAGATGTAACAATTTCTCGGAAATAGAAGCGCCTGAACGTGGGCCTAGCCTCACATGATAAATGTAATCCCCCCCCCCTCATTTGTGGGAATTGCTTCTTGAAATGAAAGCGAAGTAAAAAAACATGATCTGAAAGAGACACTTTAGTGATAGATTCCTTACCTTAGAATATCCCCAGGCGTCAGACTGGATCCGGAAATTTTTTGCGTAGCAGTACACTTGCGCGTCGGTAGGCGTCGTCTGCGGCTCCGTGGTCGGCGTCGTGGGCACCGTGATGACGTCGTCAGAGTACTTAGACGCCGCCTCCGCGTGCTGACATCAGTTCTTCTTTTTTCCGCGTCAGCAGCGCAGATCCGGAAAAAGTGGTACCTTAGTCTTTTTTGACTAAGCTTTTTTGATCTCTTTTGATCATTCTTTTTCGAGTCTTCGACTCCGAACGGTGCCGGTAGGGATGCCTGGTAGCAAGCACTGTGAGGATTGCGACCGACTGATGTCGGTCACGGACCCTCACAGTCGGTGTCTCCACCGTCTCGGCGTCGACCACGACGATAAGACCTGTTCCGACTGCCGGGCCCTGACTTCGAAAGCTAGGCAGGAGCGGTCCCGCAAGCGACTCGAACTCCGGCAGTCGGCCCGCGCCGAGAGAGGTCCCGGTACGCACGGAGGTCGAGGGACCGGTCACGGGAGCGGAGCCACCATAGCTCCGGGAGTCGACATCACTCCTCTGGGTCGAAGTCGTCAGGTAAGCATAAGAAGTCGAAGAGACGTCATCGCTCTTCAGACTCCCCTCGACGCTCGTGCGACGCGGCCGGGGCTTCAGGTGACACAGCCCACGCGGCTCCGTCGGAGTCGCAGGCGCCACGTCCGGCCCCATACCCTCCGGTCCCTGGGCCTCGCGCGTCGCCGGAGGAGATCAAGCGGTTCCTCATGGCCATGAGGTCCCTCACTCCTCCGACGGGCTCCGCGGTGCCTTCGGGCCCAGCGGACCCGTCTGGGGGTCCTAGCGGGTCGGGAGCTTCGGCCCCGACGCCGTCGGGTGCTTCGGTCCCGACGCCGCCGGCGCCTTTGGGCCCGGCGCCGCAGGGCCCCGCTGGATCCGGTTCCGGATCCGGGTCGTCGCCGGTGGACTTAACGACCTCCCCGGCGCCGGTCCCCCGGTGTCGCCCCCGGCGCCGTCTTCGGGCGGCATCGTCCCCGATGCCTCCCTCGATCCGGTTCCGGCGCCGAAACGGCACCGCTGGGCTCCGCTTTCGACGCCGTTCGGAGAGTTCACTTTCCATGAACCGGCCCCATCATTTACTAACCCTGAGTACCAGGAGATGGGTGATGAGGAATATTGGGAGGGGTCTGAGGACCCTCTGACACGTGAATGTCAGTCCCAGGAGGACTGAACAGGTGAACTTGGGGATGCCAGTGGTCTGGACACTTCGCCGGACACTGGCTTTGTCTCACCTCCTACCGTGGCTACGGAGGAGGGGGCAACCTACAGTGTGGTGTTGATGAGGGCTGCCAGGGCCTTGAGCTCCCCGTCGCGGCCGTGAGGACTAACCTCCTCACTGAGGTCCTTAAGCCGCAGTCATGCTCAGTCGAGCCTCTGTTGCCGTTTAACGAGGCCTTGACCGACGTTCTTTTGGGCACTTGGTCCAAGCCCGCTACAGGTTCGCATGTAGATAGGAATGTGGCCAGAAGCCACCGCCCGGCCCCGGGCGACCCTTGTTTCCTGTCCACCCACCCCACCCCTGAGAGCCTGGTGATCCAGGCCTCAAATTCCCAGACCGCATTCCCGTCGGCGCCGCCAGACAGGGAATCCAAGAGGTATGAGCAATACGGCAAAAAGGTATTCTCCTCCCTGAGTCTGGGACATCGTTCTTCCAACACCGCATGCCTCTTGGGCCGTTACACCCACTCTCTGTCGGACGTGCTGCCAGAATGCCCGTTGGAGGTACGGGCTAAACTCGGCCAAGCCCTTGTGGAAGGCCGAGATGCGGCACGTTATTCTATCCGGTATGGACTGGATACCACCGACTCTCTGGGCAGAGCGATGGTGTAACGCCCGGGAAATTTCTAGCCCTTTTCGGTCTCAAAGCGACTATAATCTACTATCATTTCAGTCTTAGCAACCTTTTCGTTTATTAATAGAGCTTAACTATGCGCTTTGACAGGGTTTAGTGCCTTTTTCCCCTTAGTTAGGCCTGTAGGCCCAAAAGCCAGAGAGCAGCCATTTTGGATGGCTGTCTCATCCATTTTAGATAGTTGCCTCTGCTGACCGAGGTGCTTGGAGGATAAAGGGCATATTTAGAAAATATAGTGTTGTTCGCTAGTTAGAAACCGGTCGAGACCGGCCCTTATCTAAAGAATGTATTTTGCCCTCTGGTAGAAGACGCAATACGCAGGTGGCCACTGCTGACAGCGTGGGACGCCAGGGGCTGGTACAGGAATTTGGTGGGGGTTGGCCTAAGACTGGAAATTTCCATGAGTAGAGAGCACTCTATATTATCAAAATGCAGAGAGGTGGAGTAGAGACAGAAAGCTCTTGAGAGAGAAGAAAGGTCTGAGAGAGAGAGAGCTACGTGCGGAGCAGACAGATGAAGTTGTCCTGAGAGCTGGTGATTAATTACTAGCTTGTAACGAAGAGGAGGAAGAGATCAAGAATCCTGTGAGGTCAACATGCAGGAGTGGTAGAAACCGAGATGCAATCCAGAAGAGGGTTCGAGTTTCAGAGCCAAGGCAGCGTAGACGAGGTGTAGCGGTGCAGACGTGTATCCGTGAGCCAGAGTGGGAGAGCAGAGTCCCAAGCGAGTGAAGACCCGAGAGAGAGAGAGGGGATCAGCTCCACTGCTGAGATGGAAAGACGCACGTATAAGGTGAGGCGTTCTGAGTTAGTGTAGAATACATATATCTAATAATACAACTTTCCTCCCTTTTTAGGTTGTAGATGGTAACTACTTGTTACTGTGTTTAACTTTCTATGGCTAAGTTTAAATGTAGAATAAGGATATAATGTTCAATGCATATATTTGAGTGTTGTTTCCATGACAGGACTGACCTTTCTTTTCAACCAGATACTGGCATGTTATAAGGTGAGTGGACCCTTCTAGCAGGTAACTGAGAAATGGAAGATTGTGTAGCTTATGGCTGGAAGGAACTCCCAAATGTTCTAATCAGACAGCTCCTATCTGAATTAAGACTAGTAAATATCGTTGGTGCACCTTAAGTGTACCGCCGACCTCCATAGAACACCCTGCTGGGGGACAACAGGTTCACCAGTGGGAAGCATAGATAATAGTATTGGCCCCAAGAGTTAGGGAAACCGTCTGGCGATGTTAAATCAGGTAAGTACCCGTCTGGCGACGTTAAATCAGGTAAGTAACCGTCTGGCGACGTTAAATCAGGTAAGTAACCGTCTGGCGACGTTAAATCAGGTGAGTAAATATTAGATAGGGGATCCCCTAGATGTTAGTTATATCTCTAATTGTATAGGCTTGTAAATAGCTAATAATCGCCTTCTCAGGTGAGTTCTCTAAATATCTTGTAAATAGTGGCCTGAGAAGAGTGTGTTTGCGTGGCGGCTGAGGTGGCCATTATTGATGAGCCACCTACTCTAAAAACCCAGTTGTTACAGATGGCAACAACGTGGCGATTCGGCGCCACGCCTGGTTGAGATCCGCCAACTTCTCGGCAGATGTCCAGAACACGCTCATGGACATGCCGTTTGATGGCAGTCGCATTTTTGGCGACAAGGCAGACCATGCGCTTGAGCGCTTTAAGGACTCCAGGGCTACGGCCAAGTCCTTGGGCCTCTCGGCCCCGCGCCAGCAATCGGCTACCTTTCAATCCTTTCGTGGCCACGGAAGGGGTGTACCCACACGTGCTGCCAGCCACGCTCCGCAGGGTAATACCCAACGCGGTGGCGGCCGTGGAAACCGCCGTGGCGGCGGTCGGGGACAACGGCGAGGTCAGTCCACACCTTCCCCCGCAGCATCCGCCTCAAAACCCTCCTAGTCCGTGCTTTCAGGCCCATGTGACGCCAGTGGGGGGCAGGGTTCGCCATCACCTCCTCCACTGGGGCCAGTTAAGTCGGACAGATGGGTGCTGCAGATCGTCCGAAGGAGCTACTCCCTCCCCTTCGAGGCGACTCCTCCAGCCATGCCACCGCAGAACCACCGCGTATCGGGGGATCATTTGCGGCTTCTGCAGGAGAAAGTTACGGCCCACTTGGCCAAGGGGGCCGTCGAGCGCGTTCCTGGGCCAGAAGTAGGGTGTGGTTGCTACTCCCACTACTTTCTGGTACCCAAGAAGGGCAAAGTGGGTCTATGCCCTATCTTGGACCTACGGAACGTCAATGGCTTCCTCCGGAAGGAGAAGTTCAAAATGCTGACACTGGCTCAGGTCTTAGCTGCCCTGGACCCAGGAGACTGGATGGTAGCGTTGGACTTGCAGGACGCTTATTTCCACATCCCCGTCCTGCCGGCGCTACCTGCGGTTCACGGTTGGCCACGAGCACTTTCAGTATACCGTGCTCCCCTTCGGCCTTACCAGCGCCCCACGGGTGTTCACAAAGGTGATGGCGATGGTCGCAGCTCATCTGCGCAGGTTAGGGGTTTCAGTCTTCCCCTACCTCGACGACTAGTTGTTGAAGGCGGGCTCGCCCCAAACAGTCGTCAGCCACCTCCAGACAACGGCAGACCTCCTGCACCAGCTTGGGGTTCTCCCTCAATGTGCCGAAGTCACACCTGTGCCCCTCTCAGAAGCTCCTCTTCATCGGAGCGGTTCTAGACTCAGCGCAGTTTCGGGTTTATCCTCCCGAACAGCGGGTCCGGGATATTCAGGCTCTGATTCCACTCTTTCAGCCCTTATCCCGGGTCTCGGTCAGGTTGACGCTGCGGCTTCTGGGGCTGATGGCCTCCTGCATCCTACTGGTGCATCACGCCTGGTGGCGGATGCGGGCTCTGCAGTGGGACCTGAAGTTTCAGTGGGCCCAGCATCAGGGCAACCTGTCCGACCACGTCCTGATCTCGGAGGGCACTGCGAGAGAGCTGCAGTGGTGGCTCACGGACCGCGATTGGGTCAGCGGCAGATCCCTCTCCCTTCCCCAACCGGAGCACGTAGTTGTGCGGACGTGTCCCTCCAGGGCTGGGGAGGCCACATGGGAGAGGCGGCGATCAGAGGCCTCTGTTCTCCGGCGGAGACCCGGCTCCATATCAACATTTTGGAGTTGCGGGCGATTCATCTAGCACTGAAGGCGTTCCTCCCCTCTGTCCGGGGGAGTGTAGTGCAAGTGTTCACGGACAACACCACCGCCATGTGGTTCTGCAACAAACAGGGCGGGGTGGGGTCATGGACCCTATGCCTGAAGGCTGTGCGCTTCTGGCAGTGGCTGGAACGTCAGGGCGTGACCCTGGTGGCTCAACACCTGGCAGGTTCTCTGAACGCCAGGGCGGACGAGCTCAGCCGTCGGTGCATGATGGATCACGAATGGCGTCTGAACTCGGACGTGGCGCAAGGCCTCTTTCAGCAGTGGGGAGAGCCTTGGTTAGATCTATTTGCCACCGAAGAGAACGCGCAATGTCATCAGTTCTGCGCGTTGGAATTTCCAAGGCGGCACACGCTCGGAGACGCTTTTCGTCGCGAGTGGAGTTGCGGTCTGTTGTACGCCTTTCCGCCTATACCACTTCTTCCCGGAGTGCTGAAGAAGATCAAGCGCGACCGGGCCCAAGTCATCCTTGTGGCTCTGGACTGGGCACGAAGATACTGGTATCCAGAGCTACTCAGTATGTCAGTCGATCCCCCGGTTCGTCTGCCTCTTCGGGAGGACCTTCTGTCGCAGCAGCAGGGGACGGTCCTCCACCCGAACCTGTCCAGTCTCCACCTCCATTCCTGGAGATTGAGCGGCGGCAGTTGAGGCCATTTGACTTGCCTCCTGAAGTCTGTAATATCATTCTGGCAGCCAGGCGTCCCTCCACGAAGTCTGTATACGCCTGCAGGTGGAACAGATTTGTGGCATGGTGCACAGCAAAGGCTGTGGATCCTCTTGCTGCCCCTCTCTCTGAGGTTCTTCTCTTCCTTCTTTCTCTTGCCCAGCAGGGCTCTGCTCTGGGCACTATCAAGGGCTACCTTTCTGCCCTTTCAGCCTTTCTAAGGCTGCCTGATCAACCTTCTTTGTTCAAGTCCCCTATTGTAAATCGCTTTCTGAAGGGCATCACACACACGTTTCCTCCTGTTCCGTTTGTGATGCCTCAGTGGGCTTGAACCTTGTTCTTACATTTCTGATGTGCGCTCCCTTTGAGCCACTTCACAACTGTCCTCTCCGTCTTCTTACTCTGAAGACTGCTTTCCTGGTTGCCATCACCTTTGCCAGGAGAGTGAGTGAGCTCCAGGCCCTTTCTTGTACTCCTCCTTTCCTTTCTGTCCATCCGGACAAGGTTGTATTGTGTACTAAGCCATCTTTCCTGCCCAAGGTTGTCACGACCTTCCACATCGGGCAGTCTATCACCTTGCCCACCTTCTTTCTGCCACCGCATCCCTCTAAAGAGGAAGAGCGGCTCCACCGTCTGGACCCAAAACGTGCGCTTTCATTCTATTTGGATCGCACACGCCAGTTCCGGGTGGATGACCAACTCTGTCACCCCAGATTTTTGCTTTTTGCTTCACTGGTTTACGACTTTCCCTGGCTGTGGGCCTGCTAATCAGACCCACAGCCTAGCTGTTCTCTCTCTAAATTGACAACCATGTACTTTAGGTGCATTTACCAATTAGTACTGGGCCACCTTATCAGTCCCTGTACAGTGTAACTTGGGTATCCAGGGCATAGGTGTACCCAGGGCCTACCAGGGGCTGAAGCATGTATTATGCCACCCCTGGCTGGCCATCTAAAACTGACACAACTGGCTGCATGACAGCTGGGGCAAGGTGGTGTAATCACCCTTTGCTATAGATATAGTATACCTATATCTAACCCTAAAATGGACACATATACTCCTATCAGTCACTCCTATGGCAGGCCTTATCAATCCTGAAGGCAGAGTGCTTGGAATTATGTGAGATGGTGCTCTGGCATGAGCTGAGCCCGTCTGCAGCTTGCGGAACCAAGTCCTAATAGCTGTTCCATGATAACGCTATACCATATACTCTTTAGTGCATTATCAACCTCGCGGTTAAATGCTAACTCTGGTATAACATTATCAAAACATGTCGAGTAAGGTGTCATACGAATTGGAATACTACCCCCTCGCCAATTCTGGCGACGGGGGTAGCATTCCACCCTTCTAGAGGGGCACGACATGTATGTAACTGAGAACCCCGGTTAAAGTTAACTCGAGCCTTGGCATCACAAAATGGATGCTGCCACCACAGACACAAGTCTGACCTCCTGCTGCTGGGAGTCCTTCCAGCGAGGGAGGCCTGGACAAAGGGTTTCCTGCCTTGGGGGGTGCTAGCACCACCCCAGACAGGATTTTGAGGTAGGGAGACCTGAAAGGAATGAGACATGCCTGTGGGGCACACAAGGTGCCCTGTGCATACACCTGTTCAAACCATTTGCTGGGGCACTCCAGCCCCAGCTCTGGCGCGAAATCCGGACAAAGGATAGGGGGTGTAACCACCCCCCTTCCTGGTCCCACCCAGGGGAGGGACCTAGTCAGTAGTGCAGCCCCCTTTAGCAGGATAAAGGTAGGAGCTGGTCCCATTCCAAATTAGATTAATCCTGAACTACCATACAAGAAGAAACTCTGGACTTCGACGTTCTGCTCCACAGAAGACTGAAGAAATCTCCCTTGTGGGCAAGGAGTGTCCACCCTGCAACTGCAGGCACCATCATGCGTCCAGCGGCTTCACTTTGTCGTCTTCCCTCGAGGATCCAGACTTCAGAGCCCGACGAGACCCGGATTCCCAGACCTCCCCGACCTCAACTCACATCTGCAGCAAAGCTGAGACCCGTGGGTGCGACGAGACACGTTGAAAGAAAACAGCCATCTTGAAAGAAACTGCACTTCGCTTCCAGCACGACTCCCAAGGTAAACTCAACCAAGTGCTTTGGGGATTGAGAAGCCCCAGCCCCGAGCAGCCCCTGCACCGAAGATCAGCCCTCCAGCTTCCACGAGATCTGCGTGGGGCCCTTCTGCTTGTTTGCTGCTCGACGCGTTGTCTAGTCACTTGCCGGCTGGCTAGTGGCCTCCTAGACGACGAACCTTGAAATCTTCACTGCTGGTCTGGTTGCTCCAGACTGGCCCTTGCTCCCTTCCAAAAGAGGGGCACCCCGGACTCTCCTAGTCCGCACCAGATGCCTTTTCCACTCACCGCGTGGGTTGCCTTTGCCAAGGCCTGTTGACTCCAATCCCGGATCCGACAGCGAGAGCCTGCGTGGGACAGCTCGAGCCTCCATCCTGGTCGTCGAAGACACCTCCTGGTCCACGTGGCTGCAGAGTCAAGCGTCCACTCTTCACCTGATCGCGATGACGACATCTGGTTCCTTCCTGGTTCCACTCCAGTCACTGGCTAGTGACTTTGAACACTGTCCCCTCTGCTTTCAAGTCCTCTTCTTTACTGATCCACCCTGGGATCACACCGGACATCTTCCTCCTGGTCGCCTGCAGCATCTTTTCTTCCAGGCTCCATAGACTTCAACGCGAGAACCCAACACACTTTGACACCTATGCACCTGCAGCCCGTGGGTGAGGTAACAAGAGCATTTCGGTGCTCAAGGGTAGGTTAACTGTCCTAGTGTCCAGTTCCACAGTCGTTTTAGTCCTAACTAGTCAGGATTGTCCGTACTTACCTTTAACTTGAACTGTCCATAGACGTTGTTACGCATCTCGCGTGTAAGTTCACACTCTGCACACGCGTTCCGTGAGCCTCCTATTACTTACCTAGAGTTAGTCTAGCGTGGTCCCATCGATCCTACAGCCTCTGGACAGCTCCATTCCTTCTATCGCCTTTCACATTCCACTTACTTAGTATATGGTTTGTCGTGCCCCTAGGGCACCATTGTAATTTTGTGCAACTTATCGTATTTTTCCTAAGAGATTGTCATGTGCTTAGCCCTCTGACCTCATAAAGAGTTCAGAGGTGATTGTTATTAATAAATATACTGTTTATTTTCATAACAACCTGTGTGGTGTCCTTTCATCTGGTATTCAAGGGGTTATATTGTGGTAAAACAGCTGGCTTCACATGCCAAAAGAGTTTAGCCTAAGACTGCTTTGTCCATGCTACCATTAGGATAGCTGGTCTATAAGGTTGACTTACAACCAATCACCATAAGGGTTGTTTGGACTGATACAAGGTGATCACTAGAAATAGTGAGCATCATATATCAGGCCAACTTCTCACAGTTACGTGGGCGCTAAGAAGGGGAAAGCGGTGCACAAGAGGACCATCTCTCTGTGGATCATCTTGTGTATCCAGGCATGTTACTCCTTGGCTGAAAAGGAGCCCCCTGTTGGATTGCGGGCTCACTCCACCCGAGCCACGGCGACTACGACTGCCCTGGGCCGGGGAGTGCCCTTACAGGACATCTGTCAGGCAGCTACCTGGGCATCGCTGCACACGTTTGCAAGACACTATTGCCTGGACAGCCAAGTCTGGAGGGATGGCTTCTTTGGCCGTTCTGTTCTCCAGGACTTTCTGGTGTGATTATTGGTTCGCAGACCCACCACCGGGGTTGGTATTGCTGGGGTATCTATTCTAAGGTACGGAATCTATCACTAACGTGTCTCTTTCAGATGCACAAGTTACTACTTGTGTAACGATATATCTGTAAGAGACATTAGTTAGTGATAGATTCCTTACCGACCCACCCATCCTCCCCGTTCTGCGAACCGATATCTAGGGTTAGGGTTACCCCCTTTCAGGGCCCTAGTTTCAATGGCACCAGTGTTGGTTTTTAACATGGCTCAGTGCTCCTGGCGCGGAAAAGCTGTGTCTAAGAACTGACGTCAGCACGCAGAGGCGGCGTCTAAGTACTCCGACGACGTCATCTCGGCGCCCACGACGGATGCGGAGCCGCAGACGACGCCTACCGACGCGCAAGGGTACTGCTATGCAAAAAATGTCCGGATCCAGTCTGACGCCTGGGGATATTCTAAGGTAAGGAATCTATCACTAACTAATGTCTCTTACAGATATATCGTTACACAAGTAGTAACTTGTGCTTTAAAGACAGCACAGCAGCGCATGTTTATATCTTGCTAACTGTTGATTGGGCCAAGCTATCTGACCTTTGTGTGTGGTTTATTTTGATCAGCTAACTGATCTATAAGTGTGCCCGTGTGGTTTCTGCAGAAGCGTGCACATGTGCATCAGTATTTTCTAAGACAAGATGCTCATCAGATGTCCCATCCTGTGTACGTGTGTAAGCGAGGGAAGTACGAGACTGCAGCGGTATAGAGGAATCGGGATCTTAAGAGATTGGTGCATCTCAGCTTGTTCCCCTAGCAAATGGGGATTGCAGTAAACTATTTGTGACTTATTTGGTACGGTGGCTCATCTGAAATAAACACTAAAATGTTCTGTCAAGTTTTCTTAAACTGAAGGCAAATGTGACCTATTTTCATGCAGCAGTTTAGCTAGATTAACCACAAGATGTTTCCTTAAACTAATGTGTGCTGTGATTTACTAATTTCTGCTAAACCCACTTCTTTCCACCACATATTTGGGCCTGTCACTGATTACATTGGATTGAAGCCATCTCTAACGTGAAATGTCTGAATTGAGGTCTGAGGTCTTAGATCTGTGTGGGTGTAGGAGGCTGGCTTAATATATGGTGCACACTTCTTTAAACGTATCACCCTGCTATAATCCAGACGACCTTTGTGGTGATGTTACTGTCTTAGACAACCTTAGAAAGCTCTTTAAGTGGTAGCTGTAGAGAGCAGTCTTCAGGCTGAGTCCAGGAGTGTAAAGCAGCTTGTTTTACTAGAACTTAATCATATGGTGTAGGTTAAGTGAAAATGAACCACATTGTGCAGGTTTAACAGTTGTGTATGTATTATAAACCCTCACTAACACATTGCAGTATCTCAAATTGGGAGATATAATCACAATACACACAATAATTCAAATATAGAACAGGTAAGTAGCACAAATACACAGTGGTCGTCAAGGGGAGACCAAACCATTTGCTAAAATAGTGGAATGCGAACCACGACCTAAGTCGATGCTGACCCAGAAGACGTAAAAGAGTCAGGGACCCATGGAACCACCCAAGGTGAGTATCTAGGGACCCCATGGAGGCCGTGTGCAGAGTTGGAACACAACTGCATGCTCAGTACAAGTCAGTGGTTAAGTCGCGGTTGCAGTTTAAAGAAGAAAACTTTCAGAGGACCCTGAAGAAGCCCAGTGGAAGATAGAAGGTTGGAGAGTCACCCCACTCTTTGATACCCCAGGAACCAGGATACCTACACCAGAAGAGACAGGTGCATAGTTGTCAAGTGATGTTGGAAACAGACGTAGACCACAATGGAGGACTTCAGTAAAGTTGCCACTGGCGAAGAAGGTGTAAGAGTCTGGTGGAACCCAATGATGGATTCAGGATGAGTAATACCTGAAGCAGAGGGGACAGAGTCTATGCCACTCGGAAGTGCCCAGGAGGCACAGGAGACGAATGACCACTGATGAACGAAGACGTAGGAGAGTTGACGGTGACGTTGTTGCTGCAGCTGTGAGGACCAGGCAATGCTGTGGAGGACCTGGAGGTATTCACGAGCTGTCCCACATCGTAAGTGGAGAGAGGGGGGTCAGTGTCCGGCGGGAGCATCAACAAACCTTGGCAGCAGCAACAGACGAAGAAAGCGGAAAATATTCAGTGTTGGGACCAGCAATATCCAAAGGACTCACCATGACCAGGTAAGTCAGAGCAGGCCCAGAGTAAGCAGGGGAGCCCACTGAATTCAAAGAAGACCCTCAAGAGAGCCCACAGGCCAGAGGCACAGGAGTCGCAAGAGGAGCTCGAGCAGCTCACCAAAGATTAAGGCACACGATGCAGAGGATGCCTTGAGGGCGAAGATCTTGGTCACAGGAGTTGCTTGAGACTGAAGCTTCTTGGAACCTGAAGATCCCTCGAGGAGAGAATCAACAAGCCTTGGCAACTGCAAATTGGCGCGATTTACAGGGTACTGCTCCAGTGGTTTCGACTAGGGATACTGTCTTTCAACTTGCTGTGAAGACAGGGCAGGCCTCCATATAGTTGCAGAACCTCCACCTATGTGCTGAGCCTTTTGGAGTTTGAGTGAGTCAGGAGCAGCAGACTGGTCAGCTTCATTGCAGTGCCAGCAGACACAGGGAAGTGTCTCCTTCACTTCAAGGGAGATTCCTTCAGGTGTCTTGGATGCCCAAAGGCCTTGGAAATTTCCTGTATGGTGCACAGGCATGGATGTTGCAGCAGAAGAGCAGGGCGACTAAATCAGGAGCAGTTGGAGTCTTCCGGTTGCAACCTTGATACCCAGTGAGAAGTCCAGAGTGCTCATATGGTTGAAGAAATGGTGTCGTAAATGTATCTTGTCCCAGATGAATCTAGGGACTCACCCTCAGGTAAGCCCTTAAAGACCCTAAAGAAAAGGTTAGGACGATACAGGGGTCTCTCCCTAAGGGGGGTCTGGACAAGGGGGAGGATACTCCCCTGTCCTTTATCCAGGTGGTTTGCACCAGAGCAGGAGGCAATGGCTCCTTGAACTGGACTATGCATGTAGGGCACCAAGTGTGCCCTGCAAACAAACTATGTGGCGCTAGCTAGCGCCCCGCCCTGCTCCAATACACTAAAGCCTGTCTGGGAGTTGGTCACTCCTCCCTGTGACAGGTTACCTATTGTTTTGCCTTCTGCTGCCTGAGCTTGGCACAGCAACAGGAAGACAGAATGGTGTCTCTGGCCGGCAGCAGCCTTGGCTTGCTGTCGGGTCTGGAAGACTTTTACCCGGAGCACCGAGGGACTCCCAGAGGAGCTTTGCGGTGCATGGGATCATACCTCCCTCACCGTTTACGGTGTGGGGGTATGATTCCAACATGTTTGATACCAAACATGATAGGATTCGTTACAGCCAATTTTGAGATGGTCATCAGGTAATGACAGTGTCCCCTATATGTCATATGGCTGTCTCACTTAAAACCTGTGAGAATAGACTCCATGGGCTGTAGGGGTGTTCTGCTCATGCAGGGGCACCCTCCCGCTTAGAACCAAGCACCCTGCCTTCAGGATTGTAAGGCTTGCCTTAGAGGTGACTTTTAGGTTTTTAGTGTAGTGACCATAGATATAGGTAAACCAAGATCTGTCATAAGTAGTGTTAGCACCAACTAACACAGGCTGCAATGGCAGGCCTGCAGTTACAAATTGAGTGGTCTCCCATGGGTGGCATAATACATGCTTCAGCCCAGGGGGGACCCCAGGTGTACTTATGCCCTGGGTACCTTAGTACCATATACTAGGGAGTGATAAGGGTACACCACTGTTGAATCTGGAATGTACCTAAGTACTTAGCAAACCAATTTAGGGGAGAAAGCACAGAGACATGGGTCCTGATCTGCAGGATCCCAGTCAGACTAGTCAGAAACTGCATTACATCAAGAAAAGAATGGGGGTAACCATAAAATCATATCCTACTTTCCTACTTGTGTTATCGTTTCTCCTTCCACCTATATAAGGGCAGACACTTAATCCACTAGTTCCGCAGCCTGGGCTGAGTAATGAGGTGGCAAAGTTATCTGTTCTGTTATCTGAAGAGTCATTCTGTATAGCTGACCACTGCTGTGCCTGTGTTATTTACTGCTGTGTCCTGATATACTGTGAAAGAGCCATCCACAAAATATACAACACTACTGGAATGGGGTCTTTTGTTGATGGGAAATACTTGTCAGGAATATATGTGGCCCAGTCATGGGTATCATCGTGGATCTGAAAGGGTGTGTGCAAAGAGGTGGCAGGGTTGACTGTATGCCATTTAACTACCTTGAGAGATGGTAATGATAATGTTTCATAGCCTGCTACTCTCTGTATTTTAAAAAAAAAAATAATTTTATTTTATTTTACATTTTCAAAAGTTACAAGAAGCAACAAAAAGTCATACAGTACATGGCAATTGGCTCGGCATTGGTACAGTACAATGAAGCTGATAATTCTGATTAACACATGACAGGGCTACATATACAATCACAAGGAGAATAATACATTAGAGAAAAAAAGGGGCATCTCATGACGTACGCATAGGGGAAAAACAAAAGGGATATGTTGCAGTACAGTGGAATGCAGAGCATATACATTTACCTCTCCCCCGTAAAAGAACAATACATCAGATAGTGGCTACAGACATCAAATAAGTTGTAAGAGGAGTACAAATGCCCCGTGGTTTCAATGACGTAGGCAATTCTTCTGCGAAGCATGTAAACTGATCACGACAATAGGTCAAGTCCTGCAGCCATAGTTTAGTGGTGGGCACATGTCTACTCTCCCAACATATAGCGACTCTTCGCTTGGCTAACAGTAATGCAATAGCCACAAACCTCCTGTGCGAGTCCTTGATGTGAGCAACCAGGCCCAAAAGACACAGCTGGGGAGTACAGGCCAGAGGCAGTCCAATCATCAAGTGCACAATCTATATAACAGATCCCCAATATGAATACACTCTGGGGAACTCCCAGACTAAGGGATAGAAATATGGGTTAAGCGCTCCACATCGCCTACAAGTATCGGAGTCCCGCAGACCATACTTATACAACTGGGCAGGTGTATAATACAGCTGGTGTAAAAACTTAAAGTGGACCAATCTCAAATTATCGTTCGCTGTTAAGTGCCCCGTCAGGCAGCAGCACTCCACCCATTCATCCTCAGATATGGAATGTGGCAATATTGTGTTCCATTTATTTAATGCAGATACACCTTATGTGGCCACCTCCCTCTGCGATATCTGATATAATCTAGTGACCAGCTTCACCCGGGAAGTGGTTGTATATAAAGGTTGCAGTGCGTCGAGCGCAGGCAGCTCTGCAGAAAATTGTGGGTACAGCGCATGCACTGCAGACCGCAGTCTGGTATAGATAAAAAGATGCATAGCAGTGACATTTTGTTGGTCAACCATGCACGCTGGCACAGGCGGGCGCTGCAGTGGTGCCTCCGCAGGCAGTGGTATCAGCACAACCGAGATCTCATGGAGTCTGTGAGGATCTCCAGAGAAACTGCAGCGGATCTGTCTTTGTGGAGCGTGGAAGGCAATCTGTCACAAGGAAAGCCCTTCCATCTACCTCCATCGGTGGCCACAGTGATAACTGATGCATCCACCTTAGGGTGTGGTGCTCATCTGGGAGATCTGGAGATCAAGGGTCTTTGGTCTCCGGAGGAAAGGTTGCTTCACATCAACCTTCTAGAGTTGAGAGCGATACGTTTGGTGCTCAAGGCCTTCCTCCCTTCCCTTCACGGTCAGTCAGTTAAGGTCCTGACAGACAACACTACTGCGATGTGGTATGTCAACAAGCAGGGAGGAGTGGGGTCGCATTGTCTCTGCAGAGAGGCTCTGCGTCTCTGGTCCTGGGTTCAGGACCATCCGATTTGTCCGATGGCAAATCATCTGGCCGGAGTTCTGAATGTGTGTGCAGACAGTCTCAGGCAGTTCTCTGCCGACCACGAGTGGAGGCCTCATCCGGATGTGGTTTGTCACGTCTTTTGGACGTGGGGAACTCCTCGGGTGGACCTGTTTGCCACTCACGAGAACTCTCACTGCCCGTCATTCTGCAGTCTCCAGTATCCGATGCAGGAAGCTTTGGGGACGCGTTTCAGTTGAGTTGGGACTCACAGCTCCTCTACGCATTTCCTTCCATACCCTTGATTCCTCGGGTTCTGAGGAAGATTCGCCAAGACAGGGCCCAAGTTATATTGATAGCCCCGGATTGGCCAAGAAGGGTGTGGTACACAGATCTTCTCCACCTCTCCTCGTGCCCTCCGCTCCGTCTCCCTCTCAGGGCAGACCTCCTCTCGCAGTCTGGTATAGATAAAAAGATGCATAGCAGTGACATTTTGTTGGTCAACCATGCACGCTGGCACAGGAGGGCGCTGCAGTGGTGCCTCCGCAGGCAGTGGTATCAGCACAACCGAGATCTCACGGAGTCTGTGAGGATCTCCAGAGAAACTGCAGCGGATCTGTCTTTGTGGAGCGTGGAAGGCAATCTGTCACAAGGAAAGCCCTTCCATCTACCTCCATCGGTGGCCACAGTGATAACTGATGCATCCACCTTAGGGTGTGGTGCTCATCTGGGAGATCTGGAGATCAAGGGTCTTTGGTCTCCGGAGGAAAGGTTGCTTCACATCAACCTTCTAGAGTTGAGAGTGATACGTTTGGTGCTCAAGGCCTTCCTCCCTTCCCTTCACGGTCAGTCAGTTAAGGTCCTGACAGACAACACTACTGCGATGTGGTATGTCAACAAGCAGGGAGGAGTGGGGTCGCATTGTCTCTGCAGAGAGGCTCTGCGTCTCTGGTCCTGGGTTCTGGACCATCAGATTTGTCCGATGGCAAATCATCTGGCCGGAGTTCTGAATGTGTGTGCAGACAGTCTCAGGCAGTTCTCTGCCGACCACGAGTGGAGGCCTCATCCGGATGTGGTTTGTCACGTCTTTTGGACGTGGGGAACTCCTCTGGTGGACCTGTTTGCCACTCACGAGAACGCTCACTGCCCGTCATTCTGCAGTCTCCAGTATCCGATGCAGGAAGCTTTGGGGACGCGTTTCAGTTGAGTTGGGACTCACAGCTCCTCTACGCATTTCCTTCCATACCCTTGATTCCTCGGGTTCTGAGGAAGATTCGCCAAGACAGGGCCCAAGTTATATTGATAGCCCCGGATTGGCCAAGAAGGGTGTGGTACACAGATCTTCTCCACCTCTCCTCGTGCCCTCCGCTCCGTCTCCCTCTCAGGGCAGACCTCCTCTCGCAGTCGCTGGGGCAGGTTCTACACCCCCACCTCTAGAGCTTACACCTTCATGCCTGGAGATTGAACGGGGCAATCTGAGTTCTTTTTCTCTCCTGCCTGACGTGGTGGATGTTATTCTATCGGCCAGGCGACATTCCACCAAGTCTATTTATTCTTATAGATGGTCCAAGTTTGTCTCATGGTGTGGAGAGAAGTCTATTGACCCTTTGAGGGCTCGTTTATCCAAAATCCTTCAGTTTGCTCTTTCTCTAGCTCAGCAAGGATTTGCTGTGGCTACTGTGAAGGTCTATTTATCGGCTTTGTCGGTGTTCCTTAATTTGCCGGATCAGTCGTCTTTGTTTAAATCACCTATTATATTACGATTCATTAAGGGCCTCAACTGAAGAGTCTGCTGTGGCTTGGGTAATGTCCTTTCATGACAGAAGCAAGTAGATCACTAAAGTATGCCATTAGTCTGTGGCCAAAGAATATTTTTGAGTGAGGACAGATGTCATTACATGGCCATTGCTATGGTAAAAAAAGAAAAAAACTCCTTGTTGTAATCTGGCTTTCCTAACACTGGCGTATTTGTTATCCTGGTCTTTAATTTGCAAAACGTTGTTCATCTCAGCGGTCCATGTTATTCTGTCTTTCTGTGTTTTAGCGTATTTGATAGACATCAGTAGTGGGGCTGTTTAAGTACTGTAGTCAAAAATCCAATGTCTACCATAATTACATAAGCCCAGGAACGTCTGCATTCATTTCACAAGCTCCGTCATCTGTCTGATGGGTGCTGCTCTTTCGGGCGGAACTTGGCAGTCTGAGGCTGACAGCAGTTGTCCCAAGTATTGAACTTCTTCCTGACCATACTATAATTTGTCTCTTTCTACCTTGTAGACTCCTGGAGTAAGGATACACAACAGAGACACAGTATCCTTTCTGCAGTGCTCCTCTGTACCACTGCAGATCACCTAATCATCAACATACTGCAACACTGTACTGTTGTATTGAATATTGGCAAGGTCATTCTTGACTGCCCGATTGAAGACACTGGGGGATTCGCAGTACCCTTGAGGTATTCAAGGATGGATATACTGAGAACAATGGAACAAAAATACTGTCAAATATTATCTGTCTAGGTGCGGGGGACGCTGACAAGTGCATTATTTAGGTCCATGACTGAAAAGTAATTGGCATCTTGGGGTATGTTGGTGAGGATGACAGAAGGGTTGGGCACTACAGGAAATTCTGGAACCGCTATGTCACCTGGAGGGCGCAAGTCTTGAATCATACACCTCAAATTGCCCTTGGCTTTTTTGACGAGGTAAATTGGGGTGTTGCAGGGAGATACACCTGAGTATATGACTCCCAGCTTCACCAGTGCCTGTATTACAGGCGCAATGCCCTCCTCTGCTTCGGTTAGATGGTATTGTCTCACTCTTGGTACTATTTGCCCTTCCTTCAAGGTTATGGTAATGGGTACTGCTGTGCGGACAAGGCCTCCATCATGGGAGCTGTTTGTCCACAGCTAGGGGGTGGGGGGGTACCTGTGCAAGGTCATTGTTCTTAATAGGACTAGAGTCATGTCTTGGTACCGCAGACCCTGTCTCTAGTGTGGTGCATAGGGGTATACTATCTTGGTAAAGAGTCACAGTCCATTTGAGGTGATCAGCAAACAACTGGTCATCTGATAAGTCTCTCACTTGTATGTTGGAATCAGGAGAGATGGCACAGACCCACATTGCATAAGTATAGTCACTTGCTATCCCTGTCCCATAGGTGGGAGATCTCTCCAGAGCCTCTAATTCTATGATGAGGTTCTTTACCAGACACCTCAGAATATGGACTTGGGTGCTGGAAAAGAAAGTTCCTTGGTAATTCGACTTCTTTCCCTGTCAATTTGGGTCATTCTGCTATCATGGTATACACTACTCTAGTGAAGTCTAGGGTGTCTGTAGGTCGAGCCCTAACCTGGTCACCATCTGGGGGGTGCGTAAGCATTGTCTTGATGCACATACTAGACATTCCTGGTGTTGAACGTATCATTGTCAATCCTCTTCTAAGTGGATGTACATGTTCAATTTTGTATCCTAGCAAGTTGGCAGTGGTGGCTGGGGGAGAGCAAGAGACTACTGTGAACATACACCCTCCATATTTACTTCTCCACAGGTTTCGTAAATGGAACCCTCCTCACAGCTTTGGAGGACAGTTGGAGTCCTATCTCACAGATGCAGGACCTGGTGGCCAAGTGTCAATGAGAAAGCTGTACTCCTTTTCATTTATGGCTGTTGTCACAGTGGGTTCCTCACCTGACCTGTGAGTTACCGATAACATTGTACAGGAAGCTGGCTCAGTATATGGTGTACACCTAAGTGGTCTCTGACAGCAAAAGCTCTGAAAAGGTTGCTGTGGAGAGCAGCTAAGGCTTATTCAGGAGGGTACATTTACCACCCAACTCAGTGGGTGATGCTCACACAACCAGTGTTAGAAAACTACTGTAGTATTTATTACACACCAACATTAAAACTACGTTGGTATATCTTCTACCAGGAGATATCAATATACAATCAATTTAACTTAAAAACAGGTAAATAAGCACATACTAACACATGGGCCCCTATGGGGAGGGGGTGTGGGAGGGTTGGGGGGGTGGCTCACTATATACTAAGAAAATAAGAAAATGTAATGTGAGGTGAGTACCCAGCTAAGACTAACACTCAACGATCTTTAGGACTATGGCAGCACGGAGCCACCACACGCATGCCGAGGAGATTGCCTGGACCGATGTCCATAGAAGAACATGTGTAAGTCGCAGTTGAAGTTTTACAGATTCAGGACCCTTCCCAGATGACCCTGAGGAAACTCGTTGGAACCAGGAAGGTTGAAGAGCAGCCCCACCTGTGGATACCCAGACATGCCAGATACCTACACCTGGGAGCCCAGATGCATAGGTGTCAAAGGATGCAGGAACCGGCCTGTGAAGTCAGTGGGGAACCCTGGCTGTCCAGCTCCTACTGTGAGCCGATGACCAGTTCAGGGGATCCCAGGCATGGATTCTGTATGAGGTGTACCTGTGGAGAGAGGAGGCAGAGTCCAAGCCACCCGGAGATGCCCAGGAGGTGCAGAGCACGATGCCAACTCCTCTTGGGGGTACTTCACTGTTAAACAGAGGACTTGAAGATGCAGTTGTGGAGTCCAGGCAAAGCTGTTGGAGCACAGGAGCTGTCCATGAGCTGTCCCACACCGGTAGACTCATTGCAGGAGGGGTCAATGGACCACCATCAAGGCTTAGCAAACGTAACAGACATGTTGCAGCGGAAATTGCAGAATTGCAGACCAGCAAGTTCTAAGGGACTCACCAACAACAGGTAAGTCGGAGCTGGCCCTCAGCAAGCAGGAGAGCCAGCAGAAATTGATGGAGACCTCACATGAACCCTCTGGCAGCAGGCATAGAGAGTCGCAGTGAAACCTCAGCAGCACACCAAAGATGGGAGTCCCACGTCACTGGAGATGTAGTGAGGATGACTCTTTTGTAGCTGTTTGAAGCTTGAGGTGGGGTCAGGGACGCTACTCTAGTGGTTTGACCAGTCAGATCCTCCCAGGTCCTCTGCTTAGCCTGCTTTCAAGATGGCAGAATCAAGCTGCCACCTGGTAGAGCTCTGGGCACTTCCCTGGGGGAGTTGCTGGACAGGAGGGAGGTCACTTACCCTGTCCTTTTGTGTAGTTTCGTGCCAAAGTGGGAGCCAAGGTTATTGAGGTACCCAGGGCATCGGTACTCCAGGGGTCTTCCATGGGCTGTAACCTATATTATGCTACCCATGGGAGTCTGTGCAAACTGTGTCTTCATAGTTGTGTTGCAGTGTGCATGAAACAGTGCTTGGACCTTTCACTTTGGATATAAAGTTTCCCTTCTATCTTGGTCACTGCACTTTTAACCTAGAAGTCACCCCTAAGGTAGGCCCTTCAGTCCAAGGGCAGGGTACATGGTTCTAAGTGAGTGAGTTCCCCTGTATGAGCAGAGGTACCCCTACAAACCCCATACTCCATTCTCTGGGCTTTGTAAGTGTGAGACAGGCAATAAGATATGTAGTGGACACTGGCAATGATGTGATGCCCAACTGCATAATGGGTGCCCCGAATGTGGTCATGTTTAGTATCAAACGTGTTGGAGTCATGCAACTACACCTATTCCAGTGTTAGTTGCATGATACCATGTACTGGGGGGCTCCTTTGAGGACCCCCCTAATACCTACCTGTGTAGCCTTGCATGGCCTGACTGCCCGCCCACGCTGCTGCCCACCCGAGACAGTATTCTACCGCTCTGCTGATGAGCTTAACTCTGGCAGGGAAGGTGAACGTAGGATTTCCTCAAAGGAGAGGACTGCATTGAAGGGCACATTTAGTGCCCTCCTTGCATAAACCAATTTGGCCTGGCTCAGGGTCCCTTGGCTCCCGCTCTGAAGCAAAGCTACACAAAGTACAGGGGAGTGTCCACCCCCCTGTCCAGGTCCTCCGTAGGTAGGTGCCAAGAGCTAATCCAGGTGGCCACTTGAGTCTGCCATGTTGAAGTTTGGCTCTTGGGAGCACCTGACAGGCCAGGTGAGTTGCGTTCCTGACCCCCTCAGGGGGGTCACCACAAAAGAGGTCCTTCCCCTTTTTAGGGTTACTTTAGGGACTCCCCTGAGGATAGGTCCTTAGATTCATCCCAACAACAACTTCAAGATCTGACTGCCTGCAATCTGAAGACTGTTCAAAGACTCTTCTGATGCTGCACACTCGACCTTTGCTGTTCTTCGCACCAGGAGCCAAGACAAGATTGCTTTCAGTGGGAAGATTCCTGCTGCATCTTTGTCCCTGTGGTTCTTCAACTGCAACACCATGGCAGTGCGTCCTCCGTGTCACCAAGTACTCAGCCTGCATCCATCCCAAGCCAGATGGAATCTCTATTGAAGTGAAGGAGTCACTTTCCTGCATCCACAAGCACCCCTACGACAACAACCAATTTTCTAATCTGGCTTTCCCATGGATATCGCCCGGCTCTGCAACACAGCTGGTGGTTTGTTGATTCTCCAGAGGCCTAACCAGTCTTCCCTGCAACAGGGGTGACTGTAATCCAGCTCCAGATGATGTGAACCGCCTCCCTGTGCTGCGTTTGTTTGCCTTTGCATAGGCTCGTTGGCTCTCTTCACGAAAGCTATTCAAGCTCAAAGAAGCCACAGCCTCGCACTGCTCCAAGAACGACGTCCTGCCTGCATCCTCCGCCTTCATCTCCTGTGTGCCTCCGAGGCTTCCCTGTGACTCCCTGTGCCTACTGCCAGACTGTACTTGAGGGGGCACTACCACAGATTCCTGCTGGCTCTCCTGCATGCTGATGGCCGGCCCTGACTTCCCCTTGCTGGGTTAGTCTCACAGACCTTGCTGGTCTGCAACTTAGCATCTTCACCTGGCATTTTTGTTAGCGTTTGTCATGGTTTGTTGGTGGTCCTGCGGGCCACTGACCTTTCTGCACTCGTTGACTGGCATGAGACAGCTCGCGGAGGCTCCTGTGCTCCTGGATCGTCGCCTAGGCTCCACAGCTGCGGCTTAATCATCACTGTGCTACAGTAAAAACCCAAGATAAGGGCTAGTATTGTGCTTCTGTGCTTTCTGGTCACCTCCGAGTGATTTGGACTGTGTCCCCTCTGCTTTCAGGTTCTTCTAGTCTGGATTCCACGGTCTGGTACCACTGGCCTGGTACACTAGATGCTGTAGCTGCTGATCTTTCATGAACCTTCACTGGCATCTATGGGTGGTTCCGACACCACTTCATCCCTATGCATGTGGGCTCCCTGGTGTTGGTATCCTGTTTCCTGTGGTATCCTGGGGTGGGGTTGCTCTCCAACCTTCCCTGACCCAAGTGGTTTCTTCTCCGTCCTTTGAGAAGTGTCCTAGAACTGTAAAAATTCAACCATGACTTACCCTGTGTTATTCTATGCACGTTTGACCCGGTGCAATCACTCTGCACCCGGGTGCCTTGGGGTCCCTGGTCATTTACCTTAGGTTGTTCAGTGTGTCCCCTGGGGTCTTCCATCCTTGTGTGCCAGTCTTATTTTGGTGCTTACCTTACATTTAGCTATTTTAGTATTTTGTTTGGCACCTGGTTGGGCCCTATGTACTTTCTTATGCTATTTACCTATCTCTAAAGTGTTTGTTGTTTTTAATTGATATCTCCAGGTAGGTCATATACCAAGTTAGTGTCTATTGTGTGTTAATAAATGCTAAGTATTGTTATACTCACCTGTTGTGTTTTTTTCGTCTTTGAAAAGCTTACTGAATGATTATAGTGGTAAATGTACTTGCTCTACACCCTCCTGAATAAGCCGTAGCTGGTTTCCACAGCTACCCCTTGAGAGCTCTGGTTTTCAGGGACCTAAACACTATCACTAAGGGTTGCCTGGACACGGTGCACAGTACCTCACCATAGGTGAACACTATATACTGAATCTGATAGAGACTACTAGCCTCCGATTCCTTAACGTAGAATTATCCCCAGGCGTGAGACTAGACCCGGAAAACTTTCTTGCCCAGCATCTCTGCGCGCCATTGGGGGGGGGGTGTGGGGGGGGAGGGGGGGGGCACCACGCAAATCCGCCCGACGTCCTCCGAGGGCATGACGCCAGCGAGGTCACATAAGCCCCACCCCGGAGCACAGACATCAGTGTTGTTCTTTTCCGCGTCCATCGCGGACCCGGATCGTGTTCCTGGCCTGTTTCAGGCCTCTTTTTTCCCGCGTTTGAGCACTTTTCTTGGCAACAGTGTGCAAATGTCTTCGGGCTTCAAGATGTGCTCGTTTTGCGCGCGCCAGATGTCTGCAACGGATCCTCTCTCCATCTGCATGTGGTGTTTGGGGGAGCATCACGACTCCACGGACTGTGAGACGTTTCAGCAAATGAAACAAAAGTCCAGGCGGGAGCGCCGTATGAAACTCCTTTCGGCACCAGGTCGGTGTCGTCGCCGGATCTGGACGTAAGGGCAACTGTAAGCAGTGTCCTGAAGTTACAAGAAGAAACCTCTGCCTGAAGAGAAGGAACTGCGAAAGCTGCAGGAGGAATACTTTCCCTGAACTGGGGATTGGCCTGCAGTGGTTGCCTTACTGCTGAAGGAGAGGAGAAAGCCTTAGACTTCATTTTCAACTTGTGAAGTCCTGGTGCGCCAGGCATCTGACCAAAGGGTCCGTCCCTAGGTTGGGGAGCTAGGTTCAGGTATTTGCCTGTCCTGGATGGCAGGGCGACTGTAGCCAGTGTCCTGGCCGGTTTGTCTTCTAGGGGTACCACTCCAGTTGGGAGGGTGCAGAACTCTGGAAGGGGGTGCAGAGGGAGGGAGACCTCGCCTCTAACCCCTGTGCATCCGGTGTATTTGGATCCCAGGTGGTAGACCAGTTGAGGGAGAGAGGTCCTAAACTGGTGGGAGAGTTGTGTTCTGGAGGGTGCTTCTCCTGGGAGAGTGCGCAAACCCAGACGTAGAGGTAGGGTGGGGCATTCTTGCCCGTGACCTCTGGTCAGCCTGAGGGTGCGGTCCCTAGGTTGAAGGATCAGTGGTGGTTTGGAACTACACTGAGAAAGGGAGTGGAGAATGGCTATTGTATGCCAGGTGTTACCAACCCCCCACTCTGTGGATGGGCCGTGGACAACTAAGGAGTACCGGTGGGGTAGCCTAGTTGGGCCTGAATTTTTTTTTTAATGTATGTGCTTGTCTTGTGGAACAACGTGGCGTAGAACCGGAGGGTGTCCCTGCAGTGCGGGCCCGCGCCTGTGTTCTATCGCTCAAAGCAGCGAAGTCCATCACAGTGGTGATTGGTCTACCCTGCGTTTTGGCTGGAAGGGGGTTGTGTTGGACTTGGCCCTGCTGGCAGGTTCACCCCTGAACTTTTTGCCTTTTAATGTTACATCATTATAGTGATTTCTGGTCTTTGCGCACTTTAGCACTGTGGCGCAGTGTAAAGTGCGTGCGCTCTCTGAGTGCGTGTGTGAGATTGGCCTGCCCTCCCATAGGAATGCATGGGGGATATGTGTGTCCATGGTAGTTCCTGATTTGTGGTGAGTGCAGGCTCGAGTTTGGTATGTGCGGACTCGTGTGATTAACTGCTGCGCGATGATGTGCGCGGATTTATGGTGTCTAGTGTGGAAGTGCCACTTCTAGAAATTGGCATGTCTGTGCAGTTAATGTGAATTGACTGCCTGGCTTGTGATTGGCTGGAGCTGGCTGGTGTGCCTGGCTCCAGAAGTCAGGATGGGTCTGCCCTGGTGGTGAATGGAGAGATCTGCATGTTGTTGGCAGAGAGGAGTGCACCTGGGACCTGAATAGGGCTGGGCCTTCCCTACACAATGCTGGCTCCGCCCCCTGTGGTGCGACTGATGTCCCTAGGCTGTCCTGTGTATGGGGAGAGGGACTGAGCACAATAGAGTGCTTCAGAACCAGCTGCGTCTGGTTTTCCCCCACCCTGCACCCTAGAGACAAAGGAAATGTGTGTATAAAAAAAGGCTGTGACCTCATGTAAAATGTTCTTATTTTCCTGACTTGAATCTACATGGGGCGTGCTGCTGCTGGGGCCCAGGGGAAAGTTTGCCTCCCTGGGCCCTGCCCAGCCCCTGGATTGCTGGAGGACTTCTGCCTGGAGCCCCTGTTGCCTGGTCTGGGATGACTGGAGGGGCTGTTCTTTGCCCTAGGACTATCTTTGCTCCAGCTGCTCTTTTGTAACCGAGTGTCTCTATCCTTAGCGCCTGGGAGGGCTTTTACCTTAAATTACTTCTTCTCTTGAGGGAGCCTACCCCTCATTGCTGCATTTGCTAATAGCAGCGCGGGTGCCCACCCCGCTTATTTTCGATGTTTTCAAGCAGGTGCCTACCCTGCATTTTGCCCGTGTTTGTAGTACTCGTATATTCTAAATTCGCAGGAGCACACCCCGCTCTGTGCCCCATATTCGGTGGGTGCCTACCCCTCATTTGTGTATTTATATCCCCTTATTTTTACTCTTAGCAGGTGCCCACCCCACGACTTTGCTGAAATTACCGCCACGGCCCGCCAGGTTGCGGGCGGGGCCACCGGGCGGAAGAGACGTTGCCGCGTGCTGACGCGGGGCTCCCATGCGAAGGGGAGAGCCCCGCAGTTGCGGCCGGCCGAGGAGAGTCCCAGGTCCCGAGAAGGGGGGGACGGGGGAAGCAGCACGGGCTCTCGTCTTGCGGAGGGGGCGCGAGGCACATTGCTGGTGCCTGCCCCTCCGTGCAGACCGCATGGAGTCCTGGCCGGTAGAGGAGTGGAGCCTCCCCCAGCAGCCCGGTGAGTCAGGGCTGGGTCGGGGACGTGGGGGCATTTCTGTTACTGCTCCCCGTGAGAGCAGATGGAGTTTTGAGGCGCCGGTGCGAGGCACTGCGTCAGAGCGGCCCCGGGTGTCAGTGGGCCACTCCAACGATTAGAGGGGTCCGTGTTCTTGCCCCTGAGGGCCCACCTATTTTGAGGGCCTAGACGGTCTCCCCGAGAGGCACAGTTATTCCAGAGCCTAGAAGGGCTCTCTGAGATGCACATTATTTGTTCCAGAGCCTGAGGGCTCCAACGTTTGGAGCCTTAGTCATTTCTAGAGCCTAGAGGGCTCCAACCTTTTGGGGGCACAGTTGTTTAAGAGCCTAGAGGGCTCCCATGGGTGCAATCTGTATTTCTAGAGCCTAGAAGGCTCCCACGTGGCGCAGTTTTGCTCCTAAGGGCCAGTGAGGGCCCATGCCACAGGTTACAGATCCCAGCTGCCCAGCAAGTAGTGGGCAGCTGCACCGTTTAGGTTTTCCTTTCTAGGGACATGTCTTTGAACTCAGGAGTGAGTCGCACTCCTTCACCCCTACTTTGGCCTTCCCCAGCTGCGCAGCACTTAGTGCAAGCTGCAGCGTTTAGGCCCTGTTCTTGTCCTCAGCGGCCCAGCAAGTATTGGGCAGCTACAACGTTTAGGTTTTGGCGCAGTGGCCCATCCTGGATCTTAATGTGATTCATGTACTACTTTTTGGGTGTTAGGAAATGTACTGTGTGTAGTATGTTTTTTCATCCTGTGTCTTTATACCTCTCGATATGATGTATGCATAGGAGGTTGTTTTACCTGTTTAGGTATGTTAGGGAGATTGTACTTCCCTGTGTGATTTACGCCCCTAGGGTAAGGTTTTACTTAGGCTCTAATGTAGTTAGACTGATGGAATACTGTGTATGATGGATTTCATGGCACTGACTGTTGCAAGTGCAGTGATTATCAGTGTTTACTGACTGTACCTTCTATGACCTATTTGTATGTTTTTAGTTCACCTTTACCAAGTTCACTTTGTGATGATCCTGACAGTGGTCCAGGTGGCCCTGTCAGATGTACATAATCCCTTTTAAATATTGCCCGTGCCAGTTGGCACAATGTATCTGGTGTGATTACTATCTGATGTGTTTGGATAATACAAAGGCTATTTTTTTATATAACCTTGCGTGGAGTTCCTTTTGTGGGGGGCCTGGAATGTTGTTGCTGGTGGGTGCGTGCGCAAATGCTTTACACATTGCCTCCGGGATGAACCTGACTGCTCGTGCCAAGCTACCAAGGGGGTGAGCAGGGGTTATTTTGGCGTGTGACTCCCTCGCCCTGACTAGAGTGGTGGTTTCTGCCTGGCTTTGGCGCAAACCTTAGCCAACCAGAAATCCCAATTTCTAACACATTTCTATGCATCATCACCCCATACGAAGCATGCAGCACTACTGCAGTACCAGCTGGGTGATGCTCAGCACTTGAATGTGCCTCAGATGCTGCTGTAATGCAGAGATCCTTTCTGCAGTTGCTGCAGCCAACTTTCTCTTGCCAACGCTGCTCTTTTTTCACTTGTCCAACTGCTTGATTGAATACAATCGCTTCCGAGTCTCTGGAGGGCTGGTTTGCATTTCTCATTGATAGTGTCAGGAGATACATTTCTTGCCTGTCTTTGGTGTGTCTTGCTAACATGGGCTGACATCTGAAATAGCACTATGCCATTACTCTCACTGACTGACTCTCCAAACCCTGAATAGATGTTCTGTGTTTGATCCGAAATATGACTGCCATTTCACAGAAGTCAATGGCTGAAAGGGAGCAGAACCAAAGTCTCTCTATGTATTACTTTCAAATGTTAGACAGATAAATCTGACTTTTGGACGTATCTAAAAGAGTTCAAATATCACTTACTTACTGTCTGTTAGGCCTATTGGCATGTAGAGCAGCAACAAAAGACTTCCACTTCTGTCTGTCTTCGGCAGGTTTCTATATGGTTCCTCAGCTATGGTTCAGGGTCTTGATTTGTGTTTCCACAGTTTGCCTTCAGTTGTTCTTAGGCCATTCTCTGTGGCTTCTAGGGTCCAGGGGAGAGCTGTTCTTGTGATGGAGTTGTGTTCTCTTCTGATGGTGTGTCCTATGCACCTTCATCTTTTTCTTAAACTGATGTCCATGCTCTCCTAGTTGCATCTAGTGAGGCATTCCTGGTTGGAGATGGTTTGCAGCAGGCTGAGTTTGGTGATGCCCATACTTTACTCCTTGTCCATAAATTATCTTCTCTGGATCATTTACATCTGCACAGTTAAATAGAATCAAACATATTGTATTGTATTATATAGTTAAACCAGCAGATGGAGTAACACATATGGGTGTATTACATGTTGTTTAAATGGTCTGAAAACGCTACTCAAAGTCAGAAATACTATACACTGAGTCTATAAAACTCACGAAGATGGTGAATTATTGTTACAAATATTTAACTTTTAATTTTGCATCTATAGCAATTATTTTTTTAACTGTTTTTGCCTGGCTGTGGAAGTGAATGTCATAGTAACTATTGATATATGTTTGACAATGTAACTACATAGTCACCCATTGCCTGTGCGCGAAATTGCTTAGATCTAGATTAACACTTCATAACCAGATAAGTGTCTCACTTTAATTTTGTCAGCATGTGATGGAAACTCAAAAAGAGTGATAAACCAAATGCCTTTTTTCATGATTCTTTATAGGGACAGGGTGGCCTGTGTCTGGCAGACTGTCCGGGACCATCTCTACCGGATTTGTGCCCATGCTACAGAGTTTTGCTTTTTAGTGGATCGTGCAGTTGTTGGGCTACTGCGACTGGCAATCCGCTTACTGCGGCGAGAGGAGATTAGTTCACAGGTAAACTGTTGAATGTTGTTTTGAATATTAATTGTTGTTTTGCATATTAACAATCCGATGCTTCAGACAAGGTTCCTTACTAACACCAAGCCAGTTAAGCTGCCGAAATCTTATTACCTGTGTAAAACCACAGACAAGAGGTCTGACTGTAAAATATTTCCTTTAGTTCACATTGTTTAATTAATTATCAGGATATTTATCTTTTATTAACAAATAAAAAAGTGCTGGTTTAAAAATAAAAAAATAAAAAGCTTTCACAATGACATTGCCAGATCATTAATCTGCCTACCTGACATCGTCCACTATGTGTTAAAATAACGATGCAAACACAAAGCCCTGTTAGCAAAAATTGATACTGTCCCAACACTGCACTTTATTTTCCATCTTCATATATTTATTGTTAAACTTACTCTAGAAAGTAATTTTGATTAAAAAAAACAAAACATTTTCGGATGGATGTTTTGAATTTCTTTACAATGTGCTTAGCTTTCAAAATTTGAGTTAGAATACCACACATTATTGCATAAAACACATTTTAAATACAAGGATATTATCCTCAAGAAAAACACATTTCTCAAAAGATTCACAGCCATATCTGCAGTCTCAGACAAACAAGGAATATTTAACGGATAATGTAAAATTCCCTTGCTATCGTAAAGAAAAGTTTTCATTCTTTTAAGGACAGGAAGACTAGGATTAGGCTGCTCTTGTTCATTAATTTTGCACCAGCAGCCGTTAAAAAAAATATGCCATATAACAGTAAACTACAACTCCCATGATTCAAAAGGAAAATAACAAAGCAACAGTTCATCTAGTCTTCCGGCAGCCAGTCCTCCAAGATCCTTCAGCAATACTCTATCCTCCTGCGAAAAAGGCAAAAGAGCTTTACAAGGAGGTTGTTACACCGTGATACATTTACATTGCGGTTATTACAACGCAAGTTGTGACAACGACTATGCACTAAGCGATTCTACAGGCCGTTCCCGAGAACGCTCCCGGGACAGGAGCCGTCGCTCCTCGGGCTCCAAGTTTTTGTCCTCGGATTCTGGTAAGCGACACCATAAAAAGAAGTGGAAGAAGCATGTTCGCTCTCCGACGTCCCCTCGTCGCTCGTCAGAGGCAGACGAGGGGTACAGGGGCTCCGCCCCTGCGGCTTCCCTGGAGCCAGGGAGTCCCGCTGCCTACCCGCTATACCCGGGTCCGTCGGCGACTCCCGAACAGATGTAAGAGTTTCATGCTGCCATGGACCTCCTTTTCAGGCCTCGGGCTCCCGCCGGCGCGCTTTCGGGCCCAGCGGACCCGTGTCCAGATCATACTGGCCCAGCGGCTCCGGCGCTACAGGATCCTGCGCCGCAACCTATATGGCCCAGAAACTGGTCAACAAGAATTGGCGAATATTGACATCAGGGAACCTCACATGGCCCAAACCTAGATTCGCTAACCGTCGAACACAAAACCTTAAGGATATACTTGTCCACACTCGTCTAAAGAAACAATTAATTAGTGGACACTTAAGGAACACTGAGATGGCTATTGTAACAGGACACTACCCTTGCGGGACTTGTCTCGCATGCAACTTAACAACCACAACTAAAACACAAAAATTTGACAGAAACATTACTTTGGACCCAGAGACAACATACAAACTGCAACTCGACACACGTAATATATATGATCACATGTCCCTGTGGAAAACAATACATAGGAATGACGTGCAGAAAAATAAAGAATTGGGGAACACAAGAGCAACATCAGGCTGAAGAAAAATAACACGAAACTCTGCACCCATTTTGTTGAGACAGGCCATAAAGCAGAAGATCTAAAATGGACAGTAATCGAGATGTTAAAAGATAAAACAGGGAATGCTGAGAAAATCTTGTATGAGAAAGAACAAAGATGGGTAAATAGACTCAGAACTCACCAATGTGGACTTAATGACAATGTCCCTTGGCACCAATTTGCATAAGAGAATACATACATTTGACCCAACACCTGTACTAATACATTACATACTATATCAAGAATACATTTCGATTAGTATGTATTTTTTACTTTTATTTGGATCTTTCAAAAGAACCTTGGTTTAGTTACAATTGTGTTATTACACCCTCTAAAAATATAATCACGTCATTCCTAACTGAATAAAAACATCACCAACTAGTGTCCGTTTTCTATGCCCAATATCTCTCCCAAACAGCGCTTTTTGTCCGTTTTCTATTACCACTGATATCGGATAATAGAAAAACTAGACACTGACGGCGCTTCCGTGTCCGGGGGCAGCGCCAGCACCAGATGCGGAACACGCCTTCCACTGCGGGTGAGGAGAGTCATGCGACAGACGCGAGACCCCACGAAACCATTGATTGTCTCTAAGAGGGAAACCGAGAACCAAATAACGGTAACATTTTGTAACCCCCTTTCTTGCAGCCTGGGACTCAAAAGTCCAAATCCCCCTTGGACACAAATAACGGCTACAAACAAGGTAATGTCTCTATACGTTACTCTGTAAGAGTCATGAACACAGCGCCATTAATTTATCGTCTCTGTGTTATAGAGAGTGTCAGTACAACATAATCGTTGTTCAAGTTGCACGTAAAATGTGAGATACGATGAACCTCCTCAGTATTTCAATTCTTACTTAAAAAAATAAACATAATTCTGTAAACGTGTGATCAAACACCGTCAACGTTTAGTGCCCTTAATATTAATAAAAATGTGCCCCTTTGTCGTCTTGATTAGATTCCACACTGATTCGCCGAATAGTCTCCCTGAAAATGCTTAAATTGTGAACAAGATTTCACGGGCCAATATAGCCCATACTGATTAAATGAAAATCTGAAAAACGGTTAAAACATACATGCAGAGGTACACCAGAAAGATAACAACAATTGTCATAAGGTGATTTTGTGATTTCCATTTCAGGTACACTGAACCTTGAATTAAAACTACTGTGGGTACAATTATAACCCCTGTCATACTGCACAAAAGTTGTGAGTATAATTTTAAACTGTTTGTCCTGACGAATGCTCCATAGACCCGGCTGGGCGATAAGGAGCAGAAACATGTTGACTGTATGTTTTAAGTGATATACGAGGATCCAGTTGCTTGATCTAATAGTATACCCAAGTGTAATTTTTAATAACAAATCACATCCGTCGAGAAATACAATAGTTGCTTGGGTGTAGGTTTGTTTTTTAGTTTTTCAGGATTAACCTTCCTGTGTGGTGGTACCCAAATATATCTCTGGACACTGCTACGCTACTCCAGAGTTGACCTCAGGCTTGAGGCTGGCATGTAGCACAATAGATCACCCGATGATAAATGCCACAACGTCTATGTGGGGCGGAGAACCAAGAAAACCCGCACAGCACAAAACATAGCGTTTATGAGGGTTATCTATACAATCCTGTGTAACGTAGTTACAAGTGTCCTAGTCTATTTCTGATAAACGTATTTTACCTGGGGAACTGACTAGACACCTATTCCTCCTCCCTATTTTTGATCAAGAATTTATCAGCAGACCCTCAGGTGCAGCTGTGTGAAGCCTGTTATGTCTCAGTGCGAGGGACAGATCAGAACAGAATAACAAATGGCATTATTGTTCAACCTTGAACATCATGTGCAGACTAAACCTCAGAGCACAACAAAGAACTTGCATAGCAGACAGTTCTCATGTGTAAAAGGGGCACAAATAAATATTGCGAAATAGATGCTTGAAGTGTTGTGCGCAAAAGCAGGTTCATGGCAGCGAAGCTCTGCTAATTTAGCAATTGCTGACAATGGACCTTTAAACCTTACTACACCCTCCCCCTGATATGGCCATCATATTTAGATCATACAAGACAGCAAAGTTCAAAACGTATGAGCAGATATCAAATCGGCGTGTCCATTAAATTTGGAAAAAGCAAAAACAAAAGTTTGTGTAACACAAAACAACAACAACAACAAAAATACCAAGTCCTGGAAGTAGTCAAAAGGCAAGAAAGAGAGGAGGAAGTTGTGAGAAGTTGGCCTGATATGCAGTGCTCACTATTCTAGTGATCACTATGTATCAGTCCAGACAACCCTTATTGATGATTGGTTGTAAGTCAACCTGATAGACCAGCTATCCTAGTAGCATGGATACGAGCAGTCTCAGGCTAAGACTCTAGAGGGCGTGTTAAGCCAGCTGTTTTACCATCACATTACCCCTTGAACACCAAGTGAAAGGACACCACACAAGTTGTTATCAAAAATAAAGTATATTTATTTATAACAGGACTACCCTGGCTCTTTATGAGACAGGGAGCTAAGCACACAACAAAACTCTTAAAGAATTACTGAAAGTCGCACAGTTTACACAAATGCCCGAGGGGTACGAAAAACCATATACACAAGAGGTGGAATGCGAAATTACTAGCAGGCAAGTAATACTTTTCTAGACTGTAGAAACGCTAGGCCTACAATGCTGAACCCTTAGATTAGAAGCAGGAGGCCTAGGGACGCCGTGTGCAGAGTGGGAACTCTCACGCGTGATGCGGGAACAAGTCTATGGATACTAGCAATTGCAAAGTTACTGTTCTCGGGCGAACCCGACTAGGTGGGTCGAAAACAAGAGTGGATCCGAACACTTAGGGTGTTGGACTATGCTGGAGCACCGGAGTACTCAGTTTACCTAGCCCAGGGGCTGCGGCTGCATAGGGTTCAAGTTGCGTCGGAAACCCTTGTTGAAGATCCAGGAGCCTGAAGAAAGAAGTTGCTGGCAGGCGGCCAGTGAAGAAGTTCGTGGTGATCCAAGCCTGGATCAGGGAAGAAGAAAACCTGTAAGCAGAGGGGACCAAGTTCTGAATCACTAGCCAGTGATTTAGGTGGGCACCAGGATGGCACCGGACGAAGTCACCTCAGCCAGGTGAGTGTGCGCTGCTGGGCTCTGCAGTCTCTCGGACCAGGAGGCGTTGTCGGCGACCAGGATGGAGGTGCGAGCGGTCCCACGAAGGTACTTGCTGTCGACGTCGCTGGACCCAGGATTGGGCAACAAGTCTTGGCAATTGCAAGGCCCACGCGGTGGACCTAAAATGGCGTCTGAAGTGGACCAGGAGGGTCCAGGGTGCTTCTCTGATGGAGGGAAGCAAGGGCCAGTCTGGAGCAACCAGACCAGCGGTGTTTGTCGTTAGAGTTCGTCGTCGGAGGGTCACTAGCCAACGGGCAAGTGACCTGGACAACGCGGTGAGCAGCAAAAAGCAGAAGGGCCCCACGCAGATCTCGTGGATGCAGGGGGGTTGAACTTCGGTGCTGGAGCTGCTCAGGGTCGGGGCTTCTCTTACCCCAAAGCACTCGGTCGAGGGTCACTCGGTGGTCGTGCTGGACAAGCGTCGTGCAGTTCTGAAGATGGCCGGTCCCTCGAGGTCTCGTCGCACCCACGGATCACAGCTGGGCTGATGATGTAGGTTGAGGTCAGAGGTGCCAGGGAAGCCGGTTCTCGTCGTGCTGGAGCAGTCTTGATCCGGAGGAGAGACTGGCAACAAACCGCAATGCTTGGTTGGTGCCTGCTGCTGCAGGGTGACTACTCCTTAGTCACAAGGGAGAAATCTTGAGAAGAGTCTTGAGTTCTTCGTGTAGAAGGTCGGTTCAGGATTCAAAGATTGATCTGCTTTGGAAGGGGGCCAGTTCCTACCTTTATCCTGCAAAAAGGGGCTGGCACGCGACTAAGTCCTGCCCTATGGGTGGGATTAGGAGGGGGGTGGTTACACCCCTCTCCTTTGGCGGGCTTTCCCCAGATCAGGGGCTGGAGTGCCCCTGGAACTGATTCAAGCCGGCCTATGCACAGTGAGCACCGGGGTGCCACTTGCAGTCACCTTCCTCTAAAGCCCTGCCTACCTAGGATACACAAAATCCTGTCTGGGACGGTGCTGGCACACCCCCTGGCAGGAAACCCTTTGTCCTTGCCTCCTGGGCTGGGAGGACTCCCAGCAGCTGGAGGGCAGACTTGTGTCTCGGTGGCAGCATCCATTTTGTGGAGCTAAGGCTCTGTCTGACTTTAACCGGGGTTACAGGTTACATACATGTCGTGTCCCTCTAGAAGGGTGGAATGCTAACCCCGTCGCCAGAATTGGCGAGGGGTTAGTATTCCAATTCGTATGACACCTTACTCGACATGTTTTGATAAAGCGATACCAGAGTTGGCATATAACCGCGAGGATTATAATGCACTTAAGAGTATATGGTATGCGTTATCATGGAACAGCTATTAGGACTTGGTTCCGCAAGCTGCAAAAGGGCTCAGCTCATGCCAGAGCACCATTTCACATTATTCCAAGCACTCTGCCTTCAGGATTGTTAAGGCCTGCCATAGGAGTGACTGATAGGATTATATGTGTCCATTTTAGGGTTAGATATAGGAATACTATATCTAAAGCAAAGGGTGATTACACCACCTTGCCCCAGCTGTCGTGCAGCCAGTTGTGTCAGATTTGGATGGCCAGCCAGGGGTGGCATAATACATGCTGCAGCCCCTGGTAGGCCCTGGGTACACCTATGCCCTGGGCACCTAAGGTACTCTGTACAGGGACTGATAAGGTGACTCAGTATCCAATTAGATATGTACCTAAGGTACATGGAATCCATTTTACAGAGAGAGCAGTAGGCCTGGGGTCCTGAATAGCAGGGCCCCAGGTCAACTAAGTCAGAAAACCAGCAAAACACCAGGCAAAAAGTTGGGGGCAACCATAGTCAGGGATCTACCTTTCTACAGAAGTGATAGTAGAAAATTGTTGAAAGCAAAGCATCCGGGATACCAGACGATGTCTACTGGCAAAAGGGACCTGATTAATCCATCAAGGTGTAAGTGCAAAATAATGTAATCTGAAAGAGACACGTTAGTGATAGATTCCTTACCTTAGAATATCCCCAGGCGTCAGACTTGTTCTTGAAAGTTTTGCTTAGCAGTACCCCTGCACATCAGTAGGGGGCGTTGTGCGGCTCTGTGTACGTCGCTGGCGTCGTATGCGCCGAGATGACGTCAGGGAGACTACTTAGGCACCACCCATGCGCGCTGACGTCAGTTCTTTCTTTTTCCGCGCCAAAAGCGTAGATCCGGATTGGGGATGTACCTCGGTCATTTTTTTCCTGCTTTTTGAGACTTTTTGTCTCCTTCTCCTGTCTCCTGGTGCACGTAGGGATGCCCGGCTTTAAGTCTTGTGGGTCGTGCCGCCGTAACATTTCGGTGGCGGACCCCCACGATGTCTGCCTCTACTGCCTGGAGACCGACCATGACTCCCGGGAGTGGTGCCGGAAGTTGCTGGAGGTTCGGCACTCCTCTCACCGCCGCTCCGGGTCTAGGAGCCGTTCGCGGGACCATCGCTCCTCGGGCTCTAAGTCTTCACCTTCATATTTCGGTAAGCGAAACCATAAAAAGAAGTGGAAGAGGCGTGTTCGCTCTCCGATGCCGCTCCTCGGAGGCTGACGAGGAGGACAGGGGCTCCGCCTGGGAGTCCCGCGGCCTACCCGCCATACCCGGCCCCGTCGGCGACTCCCGCACAGATGCAAGAGTTTTCTGCTGCCATGGTCTGCCTTTTTAGGCCTCAGGCTCCCGCCGGCGGGCCCCGCTGTCCAGTGTCCAGATCCTGTTGGCCTGGCGGTACCGCCTCTGGTGCCGGCCTCGGATCCACTGGATCCAGCGCCCTTTGCTCCGGCCCCGGCGCTGCCCTTGGCTCTGGCCCCAGCACCACCCCTGGCTCCGCCACAGGCGCTGCACTGGGTGCCGTTTATCCCACCCCTAGCCCGGTTCTCAGACCATTTCGTTCTGACCTGGGATCCGCATTAGGATGCGGCACCGGCTCGGCCCCGGCCAGCGCCATTCCCGGCGCCGCTACCAGCACCACTTGCCGCCGCAGCCGGCTCCTTCTACTCCGGAGTTGGAAGAGGACTGGGACGGCTCCGAGGACCCCCATGTGCGGCGGTGTGACTGAGCAGGATTGGTCAGATGACCTTCAAGATGCGGGTGAACTTGACGTGTCTTCTGATCCGGGGTTTGCCTCCCCTCCGCCAACTATGGAGGAGGGCGCTTTCTATACTATGGTGTTGCGTCGAGCTGCGGAGACTCTCCATCTCGACCTTCCTACGGTGGCCCTTAAGACCAACCTCCTTACGGAGGTGCTCCAGACGGCATCTATGTCATCCGAGCCGCTGCTCCCTTTCAATGAGGCCCTTAACGAAGTCCTCTTCGGCACTTGGTTGTGGCTGGCCTCGGGGGCACCGGTGGATAAGAACGTCGCTAGGCGTCATCGCCCGAGGCCTGGTGATCCGGCCTTCTTGACCACTCACCCCACGCCTGAGAGCCTGGTCATTCAGGCATCGACGTCGTAAAGTGTCTTTCCCATGGCTCCGCCGGATATGGACTCTAAGAGGTTAGACCAATTTGGCAAAAGGTTATTCTCCTCGGCCAGTTTGGGGTTGCGTTCGGTTAACACCGCCTGCTTATTGGGCCGTTTTTCCCACGCAGTGTGGGATTCGGTGGCTGAGATTTTGCCTCAGTGTTCTGAGGAGGCCCAGGCTGTCCTTTCCCAAGTGGTTGCGGAGGGCAAGGACGTGGCGAAGTTTGCCAACAGGTGTGGCTTGGACACCGCTGATTCCTTGGGCAGGGCAATTTCCACAACTGTGGCGTCGTGGCGCCACGCCTGGTTGCATTCGACAAACTTCTCGCCCGATGTCCAGAGCTCGCTCATGGACATGCTCTTTGAGGGCTCCCGCCTCTTTGGCGATAAGGCGACAATGGCCTGGAGCGTTTTGAGGGCTCTCGGGCCACGGCCAAGTCCTTGGCTCTTTCTACAAAGACCCCTGCCACTCTTGGATTTGGTTCCTTTTGTGGGCAGGGCAGGGGCTCTCAAGCTCTCTCTTCTACCAAGCCTGTGCAGAACCAGCCCCAGCGCGGCCGAGTATTCCACAGGGGCTAGTCTGGGAACCAGCGCGCGGGTCAGCCACCTCCACCCCTGCTGCTTCCGCCTCCAAACCTTCCTAATCCGAGCTTCAGGGAGCACCCCACGCCAGTGGATAGCAGGGTTCGCCATCACCACCACCACTGCGCGCAATTACATCGGACAAGTGGGTGCTACAGATAATCTGCCAAGGTTATTCTCTTCTTTCTGTCCTCCCCTCCAGACATGCCACCTTGGTACCTTCGCATGTCGGGGGATCACTTGGCTCTTCTCCGTCAGGAAGTCATGGCCCTCCTGGCCAAGAAGGCCATCGAGTGCATTCCCGGTGTGGAAGTAGGGAGTGGTTGTTATTCCCACTACTTCCTGGTCCTCAAGAAGGACAAGGGGGGCTTGAGCCCCATCTTTGACCTCCGGTACGTCAATCGCTTCCTCCGGAAGGAGAGGTTCAAGATGCTGACTCTTGCTCATGTCCTGTCTGCCCAGGACCCTGGAGACTGGATGGTAGCGTTGGACTTGCAGGACGCTTATTTTCACATCCCCTTCCTGCTGGGCCACCGTCGTTACCTGCGGTTCACGGAAGGCCAGGAGCATTTTCAGGTTGCCGTGCTCCCCTTCGGCTATACCAGTGCCCCTGAGGTGTTCACGAAAGTGATGGCGGTGGTCGCAGGTCATCTGCGCAGGGCTGGGGTGTCCGTCTTCCCCTACCTCGACGACTGGCTGTTGAATGCAGGCTCGCCCCAAGCAGTCATCAACCACCTCCAGACTACTGCCGACCTCCTGCATTTGCTGGGGTTCTCCATCAATGTGCCCGAAGTCGCACCTGAGTCCCTCTCAGAAGCTCCCCTTCATCGGAGTGGATCTAGACTCGGCGCAGTTTCTGGTTTATCCTCCCGAACAGCGAGTCCTGGATATTCAGGCTACGATTCCACTCTTTCAGCCTCTATCCTGGGCTTCAGTCAGGATGACCCTCCGGCTTCTGGGCCTCCTGGTCTCCTGCATCCTGCTTGTGTCACATGACAGAAGGCATATGCGGGCTCTGCAGTGGGATCTGAAGTTCCAGTGGGCACAGAGGGCAACCTGTCCGATCACGTCCAGATCTCGGAGGGCGCTGCACGACAGTTGCGGTGGTGGCTCATGAATCGCGATTGGGTCCGTGTCAGATCCCTCTCACTTGCCCAACCGGAGCACACAGTGGTGATGGATGCGTCCCTTCTGGGATGGGGAGGCCACTTGGGAGAGGCAGAGATCAGAGGCCTCTAATCTCCGGCGGAGTCCCGGCTCCATATCAACCTTCTGGAGCTGCGGGCGATCCGACTTGCACTGAAGGCAATCCTTCCCTCTGTCCGGGGAAGTGTAGTTCAGGTGTTCACGGACAACACCACCACCATGTGGTATTGCAACAAACAGGGCGGCGTGGGGTCCTGGACATTATGTCAGGAGGCTCTACGCCTCTGGACATGGCTTGAACATGAAGGCATTACCTTGGTGGTTCAACACCTGGCAGGTTCCCTAAACGCCAGGGCGGACGAACTCAGCTGCCGGTGCATGATAAATCACGAATGGCATCTGAACTCGGCCGTGGCACAAGGTCTCTTGTAACAGTGGGAAGAGCCTTGGTTAGATCTATTCGCAACCAAAGAGAACGGGCAATGTCATCAGTTCTGCGCGTTGGAATTTCTAAGGCGGCTCTCGCTCGGAGACGCTATTCATCCAGAGTGGAGCTGCGGTCTCTTGTACGCCTTTCCGCCTATACCACTCCTGCCCAGAGTGCTGAAGAAGATCAGGCGCGACCGGGCTCAAGTCATTCTTGTGGCTCCGGACTGGGCTTGAAGAGTATGGTATCCTGAGCTACTCAGTTTGAGCATCAATCCCCCGATCCGTCTGCCTCTTCGAGAGAATCTTCTGTCGCAGCAGCAGGGGACGGTCCTCCACCTGAACCTGTCCATTCTCCACCTCCATGCGTGGAAATTGAGCAGCGACAGTTGAGTCCTTTTGATCTTCCTCCTGAGGTCTGTGATGTCATTCTGGCAGCCAGGCATCCCTCCACCTAAATGGTGTACGCCTGCAGGTGGAACAAGTTTGTGGCATGGTGCACAGCAAAGACTGTGGATCCCCTTTCTGCCCATCTTTCTGAGGTCCTTCTGTTACTTCTCTCTTTGGCCCAGCAGGGCTCTGCTTTGGGCACTGCCAAAGGTTATCTTTCTGCCATCTCCGCCTTTCTGAGGCTTCCAGACCAGTATTCTCTTTTCAAGTCCCCGATTGTTAACCGTTTCCTTAAAGGCATTACGCATTTGTTCCCACCTGTGCCCTTTATCATGCCTCAGTGGGACTTGAATCTTGTTTTGACTTTTCTGATGTGCGCTCCCTTTGAGCCCCTTCATAACTGTCCCTTACGTCTTCTCACTCTAAAGACGGCTTTCCTGGTCGTAATCACCTCTGCCAGGAGAGTGAATGAGCTCCAGGCTCTTTCTTCCAAACCTCCTTTCCTTTCTGTTCACCCGGACAAGGTGGTTATAAGGACACATCCTTCTTTCTTGCCAAAGGTTTGCACGGCCTTCAACATCGGGCTGACCATTACTTTGCCCACCTTCTTTCCGCCTCCGCATCCTTCAAGGGAAGAGGAGAGGCTCTACCGTCTGGACCCAAAACGTGCGCTCGCATTCTATCTGCAGTGTACACAACAGTTCCGGGTGGATGATCAGCTTTTTGTTGGCTAAGAGGATGCTAAAAAAGTTTGAGCTGTGCACAAACAGACCATCTCCCGTGGGTGGTTTTGTGCATCAAAGCATGTTACTCCTTGGCCAAGAAGGAGCCTCCTCTGGAACTGCGTGCCCATTCCACCTGGGCTACTACAGCCACTACTGCCTTGGGACAAGGAGTTCCCTTGCAGGACATTTGTCAGGCAGCTACATGGGCCTCGCTGCACACGTTTACCAAACAATACTGCATTGACAGTCCGGTCCGGAGAGACGGGTTCTTTGGCCGTTCAGTGCTCCGGGACTTTTTGGTGTAATCTCGTTCACAGACCCACCACCGGGGTTGGTATTGCTGGGGTATCTATTCTAAGTTAAGGAATGTATCACTAACGTGTCTCTTTCAGATGCACAAGTTACTACTTGTGAAATGATATATCTGTAATAGACATTAGTTAGTGATAGATTCCTTACCGCCCCACCCATCCTGCCCGTTCTGAGAACTGGTTACTAGGGTTAAGGTCATCCCTTTCAGGGCCCTAGTTTTATGCACCAATGGTCAGTATCTTGCTTAGCTCTGCGTTCCTAGCGTGGAAAATCATGTACAGAACGCGCGCATGGGTGGCGCCTAAGTAGTCTCTGTGACGTCATCTCGGCGCTTACGACGCCAGTGACTGACGCGGAGCCAAAGGACGGCACCTACTGACGCGCAGAGGTTCTGCTAAGCAAAACTTTCCGGATCCAGTCTGGCGTCTGGGGATATTCTAAGGTAAGGAATCTTCACTAACTAATGTCTCTTACAGATATATCATTACACAAGTAGTAACCTGTGCATGTAGCATAACGCCTCATCGTTGTTCATTTTTCCAATGACCTTTCACTGGATCTTGTCTTTCATCTGGCAAATGAGCCCGCCAGGAGTTACAGGCAGTTGATGTAAAGATGCCACTCATGAGCAGACCATTCTCCTCCAGTAGAGAACTCACCGCAGCGAAACCCCCAGCCTAAGTGGCTATCGTCAAACTAAATAACCACATCCAGTTGCTTTCCTATTTCATGGCTCCATGTGGGAGAGCCACCACTTTATCTTCTACCTGGCGTCACTCAGCAGGGAAGCCTTCTGAAAATTCATGAGTCTCTTGTGCAGATGATGGACCCTGAGCCTCTGTAGTGGAGTAGGCCCAAGAAGATGGCCTGAATGGACTATGAAAGGAGGCGTGCCAGGCAGGCTGCCTTAACAACATGGTCAGTCGAGCAAGCGTTTTGCAGCTCTCTTGTCGAATCTTCAACATTTTCCTGGATCGAAGACAGAGCGTTACCAAATCAACAATGAATCCCATGAATGTGATTTGTTGCATGTGCTCCAGGAGTGATTTCTCCATATTGATAATGAAGCCCAGTTCTAGCAGGAAGAGAGCCTAATGAAGGTGCCTCATTAGATTTGTTTGGCATTGGTCCATCAATAGGGTGTCGTTCAGGTAGACTATGAGGTGAGACCCTTGCAACCGCACATTTTCCATTACTGGCCTGAGTACTTTGGTAAAAAGAAGAGCCATTAACTCATAGATTTGAGTTCTTCGTTTGAATTGTAGGATCTGACGGTAAGGGGGGAAATGGGGATCATGAGATAAGTGTCCTTGAGATCCAGGTGAAAGCAAAAGGAACAAATGATGGACTGAATGCTGAACAGTGCAAACATTCACCCCCAGTCACAAATATCTGGGCTCAATCCATTGTTCTTTTGCTAACCGTACCACTCCAGTTTGGACCCAGCCATATGCAAATCAGTCTTGACCCTGTCCTCATGGGAACAGTAAAGCCCAAACTGTCAAGCCACGTCCTCCCTGGAGCAGAAACAAGCACCCTGGAACCGGCTTTGGGGCATCACCCCTCATCAGCCATGCTAGCTTGAATCCGGTGACACACTGTGCTTGGCTGGATAGAATGATGGATTTAACCTGGATCTCTTGACAAGGGGTGAATATTTAATTTGCTCTGAATTCCGTCCATCATCTGTAAGTCTTTTACTTGAGATCCATCCAATCACCTGGCTGAATTAAGTCTTTCAGAAGGTGAATGCCTTTCATCTTGACGTGGCGGAACACTACCATTACTATTCAGCGAGTAGTTGGATTCCCAGATATTGATTACCAGGCGGTATCCTCCGCCCCGTTTCTCCACCAGGAAGATGTTGCTTAAGAAATCCCTGGGATGCTATACAGGAGGGAGAAGAGCCCCTTTCCTTTGCTGAAATTCTACTTCCTTATCAATAAAGGCAGCATCGTGTCCCGAGAAGACCATAGAGCGTGGGTTTGTAGTCTGCACTGGGGACCAATATACCTCTATCCAGAAACTCAGTACTGTCTGCAGTATCCATGCGTCTGAGGTAAATACACCCTAGTTGTGGACAAAATCAGCCAACATTTCTTCCATCTTTAGCAGAAAAAAATAGAGAACCCTTACCATTGGCTGCATTCTGTGCGCCGCAACCAAGGTAGTGGCTTCTGGTACCTCTCTGCCGTGTGTAGCCTTTGGACAGGAAGAAGTTGCCGAACCTAGGTGGGTCTTGCATTTGTCTGCTTTTTGCCACTTTGTCTCTGAGGGAAGCTTGCTGGGTGAAGCGGCCAACCTTGCACTCCTTACCACGCTTGGCCTCGAGTTAAACCGTTTGGGTGAATATCCTATTGTTGGAGGCTTGCGCTTTGTCAAGGGAGGTGAACGTCGCTGCAAACTTCCCCAGCTCCTATATAAAGGAATTTCGGAACAGGCCCCCTTGTCCCACTGGTCCAGCTTCCTACGGCACCAGGTCCCCTAGCTTTAGGTCAACCTTAATCAGCAGGGAGCAGAGTTTTTCAGCTGAAAGTGCGCAATTCCCATTTAAATCACTGCCCACTGAGCCATGCCTGGCAATATGCCGACCGATATCGGGGACCCCGACATCTAGGAGTTTGTCCTGGCAGGAACGCCATGAGCAATCAATTCCCTTCTTAGGGTCCTGAATGTACTTGGCCAAAAAGGTTGCTATCTTGCCAGGTTGCTATCTTGACATTTATGGGGTGAAAGCAACCTTCCCCTCTAAGGATAGGAGGGGGCATTCCTTTCTAGGCGGTTGCAGATCTCCTAGTCTAAAGATTTGCAAAGACTGCCGATGACATAGGCTGACACCTTATCTGTAGAGGGCCAACTCGGAAGAATGGGGATGTAAGATATCCTCTAGATTCAGCATGCCTGAGTCTGTTGTCTTATTCACCTCTGGCTTTTCAGGGGCTCCTTCCCTTGGTGGGGCAGAATGTCTGAGCCAGGGCGCCCCAGCTTTTTCTGGCCCACTCATCCTCTGAGTCTCCTGGAGTATCTACTCCCTCCCGGGACTGCAAAGTGTGAATTTGCAAGCCCTCTAGTGCAACACTATCTAACTTGAGATGTGACTGTCCTCTTGATCAGCTAGTCAGTTGACCACAAAGACCCACTTTAGCTTATCAAACTCCAAGATCCACACTGATATCATGTCTCCTTTTACTCTTGGCCTTGTCGGGGCTGTCCTTTGCGGGGGCTTCCGAGGAGACAATAAGTTCTTCCCTATCAAAAAGGGTTGACTGCATTTCTGCTTTAACTTTAGAAACTTATTTTCCAGGGGTACCAACACATATGACACCCCCTTATGTATGGAGACGTTCACTGCCTCATGAAAATAATTCACCCAGGGTAAGTAAGCGGGGATCTCTTGCTTTATGGGCAAATTGTGTGTGTCTGGAAGAACCACCCTAATTGAAGAAAGCCCAGGGGCCTTGATTGGGTTATATGCACCGAGGACACATTCACCCTGCGTATATCCCAAGGGCTGCAGCCGGGTCAGTGCCCCAACACAAAGTGACCTGTAATATTACAGCCCCTGCGGATGTGGTGATTTTTTGTATTACAGACCACTGTCTGGGCCGTCAGATTCCAGGGCAAAAAGGCAGGGGCGTATAAGACACCAAATTTCTGGGGATAACGGGGTCAACCTCGGGGACCCAATAAAAATTGCCTGTGGTCGTCCTGTCACTAGCTCCGATAAACCTGTACAATTCCAGAGTTTTGTACAATCACCGAGTTTTGAAGTGAAATAGTAATTTTAACATAAGCTATGGGGAGGTGTGGTTTGGACGCGGAGGAAGATGGCGGAGTGAGTCACCAGCTCCGCTTGGGAGGAACACTCTATCAAGGCTACTAGCGTTGTTTTGGGACGCAGCCTCGTGGAAAGGGAGGTCCCATCCTACCAATGAATTGAGGCGCATATTGCCTGAAGTCAGTGTATTTCATCGGACTGACAGCGACACCGGTCTGCAGCAAAAGCAAGGCCACAAGGGAATCAAACCACGTGGCTCTCAGGATACTTTCAATCATGGCGCGGAGCTTCCCTAAGCAGCATAAGAAGTGCGTGGGCATATTTTTACTAAACAGCGCACCCAATCTCGATTATTGCACCTAATCAAGTTTAATGAATTTTGTGGAGCTCACCGGATCTGAATCATTTTGGATGCCTGACCTCAATATGGCCGCCCCATAACTACAAATGTCTGTCTTTACACTACCTTAACACAACATAATGGTTTAAAAGGTTTTCAAAAGGAATCAATCTGCATTACAGACAAACTGCTGTGCATGCTCTGTCCAATTTTGTCATTTTGGAAGGAGCTTCAAGCGCTATTCTCCAAGCAACTCGTCCTGGTTGCCTGACTTCAAGATGGCGGCTGTCTAACTATTTTGAAGTAATCCGATCATCAAATGTAATTTTTTTGGAAGTAAATACTTAAATATGCATCACAAATTACATGGGATGCATGCACTGGACTTGTACTGATAGAGTGGAGTTGTAATATGTGTTTTTCATCGGTCCAGTAATCTGGCCTCAAAATGGTGGAAGTCTGATTGTCCTGGACAAACAGCTCAGCGCTCCAAATTTCAGGCTCCCTGTTCCTTGGTTTAGGACTAGGTTGGTCAGCACAAGTGGTTTTAAAAGTGACCAAGACCTCACGCCTGTGTCTTCTCCTGTGCTCCTGGTCAATTGTCTGTTCCTCATTTTGATGCCTGACTCTAAGATGGTGCCCATTGCAGTGTTGAGCTGAGCAAGCAATCACCACTTAATGCAATTAACCAGGTCTCTACGTCACCAATTTGTGCAATGAGACCAACAGATGACAGAGGTCTCCACACAATATTCTTAGTCGCAAAGTGGCCGCCTGAGTTTGAGATTGATAGTTTACCAGATTTCAGCTGTACATGTGCCAGTAAAAGAACGAATCTAACTCCGCTTTACCTCTGCCACTTTAGGATGAGCTACTATTGTGCAATTTCAGTGCAGCAAAACACACAAGATGCAAACAAAGTGTAATTCTAGTGCTACTTCAAACATTTACAGTGCCACCCCCAGTTTCTCTTACTCTTTGCTTCTTTAAAAGCTGCAAGGGAACCAGTGACATCTACTAAATTCATTAACAACAATCTGGTTCAACTGACTCTTGTAGGAAGGTCAAATCGTAGAAAACATTCTTCAATTATCCGGTGGCGAAAATGACGGAAAAAGACTAAACAATCACTAAAAAGAGTGAAAACGGACCTACCGTACCCAGACTCTCCAGTAAAAGCAAAACAAGACATTAACTCGACAATAGAAATGATCCTAAAGAAACTTGCGGATGTGCATGATTTGGCTAAATTGGCAAAAACAAACACTGACATCATGCAAAATGAAATAGTAGGCATTCGTCAAGATATGAAGGAAACAAGCTCCAGAATCTCAGAGGCGGAAAACAGGATCAGCCACCTGGAAGACAAAGGGAATATAATGAAAAAGACCAGTCAAAATTTCAGTAATACCTCCCGTTCTTTTGCTAAAAAAATATCAGAATTAGAAGACAGAAACAGACATGGCAACCTACGAATTTTTGGCATGCTAGAAAGTGAAGAAGATTCAGCCCACTCCTGCATTGCCTTTCTAGAGAAATGGTTCACCCAGGCCACCCATCTGAAATTTGACAAAATCTGAAATTTGATAGGGCCCACAGGGTCCCAACACGGTTACCTCCAACCCACAAAACACCTCAACCCCTAGTGTGTAAGCCACTAAGATATCAACACGTAGATCTCATCCTATACCACATGAGGAAGCACAACCATATACTATGAAAAGGCACAAAAAATGTAATCTCTGAGGACTACTCCAAGTCGTCTGTTGAAACACACAAAGGTTTCTTAAATCTACATCCTAAAATAGAAACAGCTGGAATACAAGGATCATTCATTGGCCCAGCAAGATTCAGGATCACCTCACAAGGCATTCCTTATGTGTTTACGGATCCATCCTTACTCAACAAGTTCCTAGACGAGAAAGGTGAAATACAAATGGATACTTCAGTTCTCAAGGTCTCGAATCCCTCTGCCGGTCACAGCCGTTCTTTGTTATTGTGACTATTCCTGAACCTGTCTCTAACAGAACATATGCTACCTGATAACATGTAAGACTATGTCTTTTGTACCTCTCACCCCAGCATATGTCTAGCTCAAGCCGGTAAGGTGTTGAACGTCTGTAATTAGTAATAACTCTAATTACCAACAGCAGCCAATAATAACCAAGAATATCATGTATTCTCAAATAGGTAATGTCCTCCTGAAGGTAAATAGTTGTGCTCCTAAACCTGTATCAGTATCTGTCTTTATATGCACGGATGATGCCTGTATATATGTCGGTCATTATCCCCAACTCTGTCTCTTTCTGCTAATGCTGACACAAAGTGATTAGTCTGCATACGTTTGTTACAGATTGGTAAGACAATCCTGCTTCACATACTGCACAAACTTTTTTGTATGTCCTTCGCATACATTTATTACACATACTACTGATTTTACCTGGGATCATATACACACGTACTTATAGCTACAAATCTCCACCGTACACACTTATTACACATGGCTCTTACTTTTCCTAACATTTGCTGTTTGCCCACAAAGAACCTTTAAAGAATTCCTACAAACTGACCTTTTGTGCTTAAGCTCACACACAGGTCTTCATTCATCTTTGCGTAAGTAACCTTACCCCACATATCCATTGCACACACTTTTTACACACTTGACTCACTATACCTGATCCTATACGTATGATGATTGTCTACATATGGAGCTCTATCCCCAACTGTGTGTCTCTATGCAAATGTTGACATGGAGCTCTATCTCCAACTGTGTCTCTCTATGCAATTATTGACACAAAGTGACAAGTCTGCCTCTAAAAGTGATCCTGCAAGTCTCTGTCTTATATGCTACCTAGTCCTGCATACGATTGTTATAGTGTTGTAAGTCAAGCCTTAGGTTTACTTAAGACTGGCTCCTCAGAACACATTACTTAGTCTGCGTCTGGTGCGATGCACGCTGAACAAATGTTAACTGTCTACAATGGTAATCCTGGAAGTTATTCCATTGATCCTTCACATGTAAGCAGGTCCCCTTTTATCATTGTTAAAGCGTAATCTTACTTCACGTACTAAACGCATCTTCACATATCTACATATCCACACAAGTCCTTCCTGTACACTTATTGCAAATGATTCTGATCTTACCTCGAAGTATATACACATTTTCACATAGCTACACATATCCACCGTTCACACCCTTTACACATGATTCCAACTTTTCCTAAATAAACGTTGTTAGTCTACAAAAAGACTTTGAAGAGTCTGTGTATGCTGATCCTTTGTGATTTAGCACACAAGCAGGTCTTCCTTCTTCATTGTTTGAGTGTAACCTTGCTACACATACCCATCCACACACTTACTATATATTTGTCACAGGTAACCTCATGCACTTACCTGCACATACCTATAGTCTCACTCATTGCACAAATCTTTGTTCACAAACTGGTCTCTTTTCATAGGTGCTCAAACGTAACCTTACTACACATATCCAGCGTACACACTTATTATGGATGTATGACGTTACGACGCATACTTTTACAACGCCTACCTTTACAACGCAAATTTTACAACGCAGGATCCATTACAAGGAATATCTTTACAACGCATGTTTTTACATCGCAGGTGCCTTTACAACGCATGCCATTACAACGTAAATATAGGTAATTATATATATATTTTTTAAATGTAATTAATTTAAATTAATATAATTTAATTTAATTTAATTTTAATTTTTTATTTTTTATAAATATATATATATATATTTTTTATTAAATAATTTATATGTTTTAAAATAATGGGTGTAATAGTAGGGTAAGTGCTGGATAGTGTAGGGGTAAAAATTACTATTCTAACTCCAGGGGGGTGTAATAGTAGGGTAAGTGCTGGATAGTGTAGGGGTAAAAATTACTATTCAAACTCCAGGGGGGTGTAATAGTAGGGTAAGTGCTGGATAGTGTAGGGGTAAAAATTACTATTCTAACTCCAGGGGGGTGTAATAGTAGGGTAAGTGATGGATAGTGTAGAGGTAAAAATATTAATTAATAAAATAATTACATAAAATATTTTTAAATAAATATTTTATTTTTAAATATAAAAATTAATTAATATTTATTTATTTTTATAAAAATAATTAAATAAAATTTTTAATATAATTATATACTTACCAATACTTACGTTGTAATGGCATGCGTTGTAAAGGCACCTGTGATGTAAAAACATGCGTTGTAAAGACATTCGTTGTAATGGATCCTGCGTTGTAACAGTTGCGTTGTAAAAGTAGTTTGTTGTAAAAGTTGCGTTGAAACGGTTGTATACCACTTATTACACACCTAATGTATGTAACAGCGCGTCTCTCAATCTCCTGCATATTTCTATAATCTTAATCACCACACAAACATTTCAAATGAATACACATACACACTTGTATGCATTTCCAAAGTTGAACTCTCACACAGTGATAGGTCCTTCCTGAATTTGTGGGGCTCTGCTCCAGAATAATTAAGTTATAAACCAGTGTTTCTCTGGAGGAGTTACTCTCCTCCTATCGCTACACCCGCTGTCGAATGTGGGGTGTGGTGGGGAGGGGCCATTGTTATGGGTTGGGATTTTCTTTTGTATTTCTGTATCTTTTGTTGTCTCTCTTGCTCATTGATTTGTGTTCCTTATGACTCCTGTCAGACTGACACTTACAACGGGAAGTTTCAAAACAAGACGTGGCTTTTGATAACGCCACCTCACAGAAGGATGACATTGGTCCGTTGAAATAATCTCTCACAAACCAAATGGCGGGTTTAAACCAATGCATTAGGCTAATCTCATTAAACGTGAAAAGGGATAAATCATCCAGTAAAGAGGAGAATGGTAGTGGAATATTTGAACCGACAAAAAGGTTATCTAATTCTTCTCAAAGAAACAAAACTTGACAGCACACTAGCCCAGAATTCTTGTAACTACCACTTCTCAGGTGGAGCCTACTCAGCAGCCGTAGAAAAGAAAAATTGGGTACTTGTACTAATTACAAAAAACTCCAGAATCAACTTAAACCTCAAACTTCTCTGACTCTCAAGGATGATGGGTTATCTCAAAGCTTACCAAGTACAAGGTGAAGATTTATGTGGCTAACATTTATGCACCTACTAAGGACGATCTGTCATTCTGGGATGCTCTATATTCGCAGTTAAGCAAAATCCCTGATACAACCACCATCATTCTTGCGGGGGACTTTGACTTACCTCTTGACCCTCATCTAGACAAAAATTCCAGATTCATATTTCACTCAAACAAGTCACATAAAGCGCTGAAGAAAATCTGTTCGAAATTATATTTAGTAGACGCCTGGAGAATCCAGAACCCAGCAGAACGAGATTATGCATTCTGTTCCTTTCCCCACAAGTCGTATTCGCGGATAGATTATATTTTGATTTCCAACAATGCGCTATGTAAGGTAGACCAAACCACAATTGAACCTAGAGTGATTTCTGACCACTCCTGTATTACACTTTCCGTCTCTGAGCTTGCACAACATAAAAAACAAAAAACCTGGCTCTTCAATAACGAGATATTAACTGATCAAAGTAGCATCCAGGCAATCCAAGAAACAATTCATAACTTTCTTGATGAGAACAAAGCTGGTGAGCTATCAGACCTGACAAGATGGTAGGCCCTAAAAGCAACTGTAAGAGGGTAGATAATCAGGATTAGAACAAAAGTGAACAAGGTAGCCAACTCTAACTTAATTAATCTAGAGAAGGAAATAGCTGACTTAGAAAAAATGCATATTACTAATAAAGACAATGAGACTCGGAAAATCCTTAATAAGAAATATAAATTAAATAAAATCATCAGTAACAGGGCGGGGATATGGGTCAATAAACAAAAAAGCATCAAATTATGTGAATCAAACAGGGCTGGCAAATCCCTAGCACCTACCTAAAATGTAAACTACAGATAGACGCCATTACTTCTATGAAGGATAAGGAAGGGAACATTAACACTAATCCTAATAAGATATCCAATATCTCGAAAGATTTTTACAAAAATATATACGAGGAAAATGCCCAGACATAAACCGACCCACGAAAATAAGTGGGACCAGCCAAAAGAGAAGAAGAGAAATACGCAGGACAGACTAAAGCCGTAAACCGAAACACAGGAAAATACTTGGAAATCCAATCCCCCCTGGAAACCAGACAGAGGACCAGGCCGAAACGCCGGACAAAAAAGGGCGGAAACACCACAGCACAAAGCCACAGACTGCATGCCAAAGCCGGTCCAGCGATGCAGTGGGTACTGAAAAGGACAGAACCTGGAGCAGTGCAAGGTACATCCAGATAAGAGCAAAGAAACCGCACCAATGGTATACAGTAATGCCAGGAAAGGCGAGGAACCCGCAAGGGGGAGTCCACACCCTCCCAGCGTAGGACAGAGCTATACAATTGCTACAAGTACCCCACTTAGGGTATGACACGTCCCAAAGAAAACATGGGAACCACTCTTAGGGAAAAAATTCAGCATGAGAGAACAAGAACATAAGGACCTGCGATTAGAACCAAACACGGCTTATCAGTCAGCCCAAAAAAATACACAATTGCCAGAGGGGCTGAACCAGCAGCCAACAGAAGAGAGGGGCCAACCTAGGGACCCCGAAGGCACGTCAAACCACACGGAACATACAGACGGGCCACTCAAAACACCAGGTTCCAGGCAAAAGGTGGGAAATCGCCTCCCATCAAGCCCCAGAGGATCATCAAGCCAAGCTTGGGGAGGGGGACGGAACCCCGCAAGGAGACATTGAATGGCGCAGTCCGCGTGGGTGTTAAACAAAATAACCCGATCATAGGGCAGGTCAACCAGACGTTCCCTAATATTCTCAGGAAAAACACTATCCCGCAACCAAGCATGGCGACGGAGAGCCACAGAACTGGCCATAACACGGCTGAGAGCATCAGCAACATCCAAGGCCGCATGGAGAATAAACGCGGCCAACTCCTGACCATCTAACACCTGGTGCCGGAGATCAGCACGGGCACCTTCGTGGGAGACTTGAGACAGAAGGGACTTCACAGAATCCTACAGGCTGGAGATAGCCCTGACCAATACACAAGGTGTGTTGAGCGCTCACAAAGCAGAACTGGAAGAAGCGAAGATGTTACGCCCCCATGAATCCAACCACTGGGCCTCTCGTGATGGAGGAAACAACACAAAAGGCAAGGAAGGAAAAGCAGTCTGCAGAAAAGGGCCCTGAGTAGAAGAGTGGAAGGAAAGGCAGACTGGGTCGTGCGGAGCAGAATGGTGGCGGTGTAGGAGCTGCTGGGGCACCGGATCACCCGTGGCAAGACGCCCAAGCCCCCAGAAGAGAGTTGTGGAGCGTAGCTTCGACTAGAAGAAGCAGCTCCCGTCCACCAGACCCTGCTGGAGAACTTCCAACAGATGATCCATAGAGAATGGGGTGACTGGGTTACCCATTCGCAAAATGCCAGAGGCCGTGGAAATAGCCCAAACAAAGGCAACACTGGCCTCCGTAGGGCGCCATGGGGAGAAAGCAATTTCTCCGTGGGCGACTGCTGTAAGCGAAGCCGTCTGTCCCCAAGTCCAGCCGGAGGAATAAACGGCCAGCCCCTGAGTAGTGGGGGATCCACAGACGAGTGGGGAACCTCAGGGGCCCTCGGGGAAGGCGGAGAAGCCGGCGGAGCAACCAACCGCGAGCTGCGGATAGAGGGTCTGAGGGTTGAGGCCGTGGGGACGGCGAGGAGCCCTCCCTAGAAGACAACGGTGAAAAAACATCGACGCGGCGTCCTGTCTCCAGAAAAGAGACCAGGAGATGATGAACCTCCGGAGAGGAAGGAACTTCTGGGGACAAGTCGAGGACCCGACGCCAGCACGGCACTGTAGAGTCCGCCACTGGTGCCGGCTCAGCGTCGATAGGCGCTGGAATGGACATTGGCGGCGCCGAATAGACCTCCACCACCACGTGCTCCTTAGGAGAATGGCAAAACACACATGATGATGGACGAAATGTTGCACATTGGCAAAACATTCACCCTCAGTCACAGCTCTGTGTTTAATCCATCGTTATTTTGCTCACCACGCCTCCCCAGTTCAGACATGGCCATATGCAAATCAGTCTTGACCCTGTGCCTCATGGGAACAGTCCAGCCCACACTGCCAAGCCATGTCTTCTCTGGACGGGAATCAAGCATCCTAGGACCGGTTTCTGGCTATCAGCCGTCCTCAGCCAGGATAGCTTGACACCAGTGGCATAGTGAGCACGGGACCCACATCTAGGCATACCCTTCCCACACAGGGCGCACAGCAAAACACACAAGATAATGGACGGAATATTGCACATTGGCAAACAATCACCCCTTAGGAGAATGGGGCGGGTCGGAGCCGGTTCAGCTAAGGAAAGGCACCGAAAAGGCGCTGGCTTGACCTCACACAAGGCAGCCGCCTGCATAGAGGACCGAGAGGGACTCGGGAAAGCACCCCAGTCCCCGGCCTCCATCCGCGGCGCTGCCAGAACCAGGGAGGAAAGCCTTCGGTGCCGAAAAGGTGCCGGTTCGGCCTCTGGCGAGGCAGCCGCCTGCTCAGAGGACCGAGGGGGACTCGGGACAAGCCCTGAGACCCGGCGATCTCCTGCAACGCCACATGGATCCCCGTAGGGATTTGCGGGGAGACAGGGACGCCGTAGGTCGAAAAGGGGAGCCCCGCGGGACGACACCACGACGACACCACCCTCCTATAACCCGAAGTTAAACCTTTTGACGCCGAGGTCGAAGCCGCCGGCGACTCCGCGGAAGGCAAGGGATCCACGGACGTCTCAGAAGGTGAATGGGGGGGCCAAAGAAGCCTGCGGAGCCACAGCGCAGGCTTTAATTTGGGCCCTAGTTGCCCCGACGCCAGGGAACATCGGGTAGTGTGGCGACAGGCGAGGGCGCACTTCCAGAGGGGAACCCGCACCCTCTGCCGAACGAGGACAGGGCCTCGGAGACAAGCTGCATGATCTACCAGCTGGCGAGTGACGCCCTTGGTGCCGTAACGAAGGTCGATGCCATAGTCGGAATCGGCGGCTCCTGGCTTCCGAGGTAGGGAACGGCCGCTGGGACGACGCCGACCTGGACAAGTAGGCCAACAGCAATTTCATCCGACGCTCCCGCCGGCCTGGTATATGATGTTCACTAATCTAGTGAGCACCTTGCACCAGTCGAAACAACCCTTATGGTGATGGTTGTAAAGTCAACCTTATAGAGCAGCCATCCTAGTGGTAGCATGGACAAAGCAGTCTTAGGCTAATACTTCAGAGAGCATGTGAAGCCAATTGTTTTACCAATTACAATCCCTTGAATACCAAATGAAAGGACACCACACAAGGTATATATCAAATATATATGTATTTATTACTAACACAACCACTCTGCACTCTTTATGAGGTCAGAGTTCGAGATACAGCACAAGTTACTCAATAAGCATACTATAAGTTGCACAAATACAATTCTGCCCTAGGGGCCTCACGAACCATATACTAAAGAAGTGGTATAAGACCCACTTCAGGAAAGGTGAGTAGGCCTAGGAAATCGCTGGGGCTACACTGATCAACCAAAGGATTGAAAGTAGGAGACCCACAGAATGCGTGTGCAGTGTCTAAACACACACGCAAGTTACCATAGAGAATCAATGGGAACGTAAAAGTTACAAAGTAGTTGATTTCGGACACTTCTGGGTGGACTACGGGAAAACCCTGTTAATCTAGGACACTTGGATAGTTGTTACCCACGGGAGCACCGGGGTACTCGAGTTACCTCACCCAGGGAAGCCGGGTGCATAGGTATTCTTTCGTGTCGGGTTTCGTCGATCAATCCTATGGAGAGCTGCAAGAAAGTGCTGCAAGCGACCAAGAGGAAGATGTCCGGATGGATCCAAGGGTGGATCGGAGTAGTGAAGAACCTGAAAGCAGAGGGGACAGAGTCTGGGTCACTAGCCAGTGACCAGGAAGGAACCAGGCGATGTCGAGATGCAATCAGGTGAGGATGCGAAGCTTGTCTCTGCAGCCACGTGGACCAGGGGACGTCGACAATTACCAGGATCTGGATAAGGAATGTCCCACGAAGGATCTAGCTGTTGGCGGTGTCGGTGTCCGGATTGGACCCAACAAGCCTTGGCAAAGGCAATCCATGCAGGAAGGGAAGATAGGCTTCTGTTCAGACCAGCAAGGTCTGGGGGCTTCCCCTTTACAGTAAAGCAGGAGCAAGCCCAGAGCAACCAGGCAAGCGGTGTTGTTTCAAAAGGATGCCTTAAGGAGGGCCACTCGCCAATGGGCTAGCAACCGCGAAGACGCGTCGAGGAGAAATGCAGGCGCAGGCCCCACGCGGCACTCGTGGAGTGGGGAGGGCTGAGCTTCGGTGCACTTACTGCTCGGGGTTGGGGCTGCTCAATCCCCAATGCACAACTTCGAGGACGCCTCAGAAGCTGCACAAGTAGCAAAAAGCAGGTACTGCAGAATGTCCGGTCCCACGTCTCTCGTGTCCGCCACGGGTCTCAGCTTTGCTGTGGACGTGGGTCGGAGTCAGATAAGTCTGCAAGTCCAGAGGCTGCGTCGCTAAGTCTTCGGGATCCGGCTGGAGCGTCGACAAAGCAAACCGGCAAGTTACTGTTGGTGCCTGTTTGCACAGGGTGGTCACTCCTTGACCACAAGGGAGATGTCTTCAGTCTTCCATTCGATATGGAACGTCGAAGGTCCAAGAGTTCATGTCAGAGTTTCTTTCCAGGATAAATCTAAAGTTTCTAGACTCCGCTCCTATCTTTATACCAAATTGAGGGGTTGGATTACCTGCTAGGTCCCTCCTGTGGGTGGAACCTGGGAAGGGGGTGGTTACACCCCTTTCCCTTTGTCCAGTTTCATGCCAGATCTTGGGCTGGAGTGCCCCAGCAACTGGTTTGAACCGGGCTATGCGTGGAGCACCTTGTGTGCCCCAGGCAGTGTCTCATTTCTTTCAACCCACCGTGCCCCAATTCACTAAAGTCTGTCTGGGGAGGTGCCAGCACCTCCCAATGCAGGAAATCTATTGTCCAGGCCTCCCCTGCCGGGGTTTCGTCCAGCAGCAGGAGGTCAGACTCATGTCTGTGGCAGCAACATCCATTTTGTGATGCTGAGGCTCTGTTTAACTTTAACCGGGTAAAGTAGAACTTACAAGTCTTTTCCCTCTAGAAGGGTGGAATGCTACCCCCGCCGCCAGAACTGGATGGGGGGTAGTATTCCAAAGCGTATGACACCTTACACGACATGTTTTGATAAAGCCAAACCAAATTTAGCAATAACCGCGAGGATTATAATGCACTTAAGAGTATATGGTATGGCTATATCATAGAACAGCTATAAAAACATGGTTCCGAAAGCTGCAGACAGGCTCAGCTCATGCTAGAGCACCATCTCACATAAAACCAAGCACTGTGCCTCCAGGATTGTTAAGGCCTGCCTTAGGAGTGACTTATAGGTATATATGTGTCTATATATAAGGGGAGATATAGGAATACTATATCTAAGCAAGGGGTGATTACACGACCTTGCCCAAGCTGAGTGATCAGGCTGTGGTGTCAGTTTGGATGGCCAGCCAGGGGTGGCATAATACATGCTGCAGCCCCTGGTAGTCCTAGGATGCACCTATGCCCTGGGTACCTATGGTAAACTATACAGGGGCACACAAAGGTGACCAAATACCCAATTGGATATGTACCTAAAGTACATGGTATGAATTTAGAGAGAGAACAGCTGGGCAGTGGGTCTGATTAGCAGGCCCACAGCCACACTAAAGTCGAAAAACCGGTGAATCAGAGCAAAAAGTGGGGGTGACCATAGGAAGCAGACCCTACTCTCCTAATAATTCTATGTTAAGGAATCTGCGGTTAGTAGTCTCTATCAGATATGATGATCACCCCTCTTATCAACTTTCTGATCAGCATGCTGCCCATGACCTTAACTGAAGAGTTTTTTAAACAAAAGTGATCAGACATTTAGTAAATTCCAATGTCAAGGCAAAAAGCCCAGAATCTCTTTGAAAAAACTCAAGCTAGCCAAGGATGAAGGTGGATTATCCCTACCCATCTTCAAAAACAATCAAACGGCCTTTCTCTGGAAAAAAAAGTGTGTCAACTGGTTTGTTAATAACCCGTCTTATGAACCTCCCTGGGTGACGATAGAAAAGTCCTTCATACAGGAATGCCCCTCTCGTTGCATTAGCTACGATGGACACAACCCATCTACCACATTCTAGAAATATTATACAGAACACCGAAAGAGCCCTTCTGAACCATGATTTACATCTGGAGGTTAAGTTACAACATTCCTACCTTTCCTCTTTATGGTACAATCCTACACTCAAAATACTTCTCCTCTACCATTCTCATCTTTGAAAAATCCCATCTCTCACTACCCTTTTGGGTCGCCTAGTCAAGACAGGACACTTGTTCTCTAACATATACAAAATTCTCCTACCGAACCAAAATAAGTCTAACACGTAATCTGCGAAAGTGGGAAGATGAATCGAATACGAAAGATATTGCCTTCCACTGGATCGCCATCAACAAAACTCCCTTCTCTCACAAAATGTCACCTATTTTATGAGAAGCTAAATATATGGTAATAATCTGAAAGAAACAGGTTAGTGTTAGATTCCTTACCTTAGAATATCCCCAGGCGTCAGACTGGATCCGGATAGTTTTGCGTAGCAGTACCCCTGCGTGTCAGTAGGCGTTGTCTGCGGTTCCGCGTCAGTCGTCGGCGAATACTTAGACGCCGCCCTCGCGCGCTGACGTCAGTTCTTCTTTTTTCCGCACCAGCAAGCGCAGTCCTGGAAAAAGCAGTACTTGTTAGTCCCGTTTTGACTAACTTTTTCGATCCTTTTTGGGTCCTTTTTCGAGTTGGTAGACTCTCGGTGTCGGTAGGGATGCCCGGGTTCAAGCCCTGTGCTGACTGTCACCGCCTGATGTGGGTTACCGACCCCCACCGTCGGTGCCTGTTTTGCCTTGGGGCCGACCACGACGACAAGTCGTGCCCCGACTCCCCGGCCTTGACGTTGAAGGCTATGCGGGAGCAGACCCGTAAGCGCCTCGAGCTCCGGCAGTCGACCCCGCGCCGTACACGGTCCAGGTCGAAGGACCGGTCGCGGGGCCACAGTCATCGCAGCTCAGTGAGTCGACACCATTCGCTCCAAGTCCTCAGGTAAGAGGCACAAGAAGTCGGAGAGACAACATCGCTCTTCCGACTCCCCCCGACGCTCGCACGATGCGGCCGGGGGTTCGTGCGACACCGCCCACGCGTCTCCGCCGGAGCCGCAGGCGCATGCTGCCAGCTCCATACCCGCCGGTCCCTGGGCTGAACGCGATGCCGGAGGAGATCGATGCCTTCCTCATGGCCATGAGGTCCCTCGCTCCTCCATCGGGTCCCGCTGTGGCGCTTTCGGGCCCCGACTGGGAGCCCAAGGGGGCCGGGTGCTTCGGTCCTGGCGCCGTCGGGTGCTTAGACCCTGGCTCCGTTGACGACTTCGGTCCCGATGCCGCAGGGCCCCGCTGGTCGCCCTTACGACCCCCTCTACCTGTGCCGACCCCCAGCGTGTCGCCCCCGACGCTGTCCCCGGATGACCACGTCCCCGATCCCGCCCTCGGTACGGATCCGATTCGGACCGGTGTTGCTCGACACCGCATTCGACGCCGAGAGAAGAGCAATTCTTCTATGATCCGGCCCCATCCTTTGCACCTGACTATCAGGAAATGGGAGACGAGGAGGATTTGGAGGGGTCTGAGGACCCTCTGGCACGAGAGTGTCAGTCGTATCAGGACTGGACAGTGGAGAAGTGTGGCTCACTGGTTAGAGGAGGCAGACCTGGAAGCAGAGGTCAGTTCGGGACCAGGGTTCAATCCCCGGCTCGGCGGGGTCTTGAGTCCTAAAATGTCCATGGACTCGACAATTCTCCCTCCGGTGCCTACTTGATTCACGGGTTCACACTCTGCGACTCTGGGCAATAGCTTGCTTAATCTCCACAACGGCCCCTCGCGGCGGGATGCCTGGCTTTCACCTTGCGGATACCCTGCCGGGGTTATCTCACAGGGGAATACCAGGACGGGTTCCCTAAGCAAGCGCTTAGAAACCGCTCGGTGATTTTGCGCTATATAAATTCCTGTACATTTACATTTTACATCTAGGGGAGGCCACTGGTTTGGACACTTAGCCCGACACTGGCTTTGTCTCCCTTCCTACCGTGGCTACGGAGGAGAGGGCTGCTTACAGTGGGATGCTGAAGAGAGCGGCCAAGGCCTTGGCTCTTGAGCACCCCGTCGCGGCCGTGAGAACTAACCTCCTCACTGATGTCCTTAAACCGCAGGCAAGCTCTTCGGAGCCTCTACTGCCGTTTAATGAGGCCCTTACTAACGTTCTGTTGGCACTTGGTCCAGGCCTGTTACAGGTCCCCCTGTAGATCAGAACGTGGCCAGGCGCCACTGCCCGGCCCCGGGCGACCCTAGCTTCCTGTCCACCCACCCCACCCCCGAGAGCCTGGTTATCCAGGCCTCTAACTCCCAGACCGCATTCCCGACTGCTCCACCTGATCGGGAATCCAAAAGGTATGAGCAGCTCAGTAAGAAGCTGTTCTCCTCACTTAGTTTGGGGTTGCGGTCGGTCAACACCACTTGCCTTTTGGGCTGTTATACCCACTCTCTGTGGGACACGGTCGCGGACGTGCTGCCAGGTTGCCCGGAGGAGGCCCGGGTCAAACTCGCTCAAGCCCTTGTGAAACGGCGGGATGCAGCACGGTACTCTGTCCGATGTGGGCTGGATACCACGGACTCGCTGGGCAGGGCGATTTCCACGACAGTGGCGGTTCGCCGCCACGCCTGGCTGACGTCCGCCAACTTTTCGGCTGATGTCCAGAATTCCCTCATGGACATGCCGTTTGATGGCCGTCGCCTCTTTGGCGACAAGGCAGACACTGCCCTTGAGCGTTTCAAGGACTCCAGGGCTACGGCCAAGTCCATGGGCCTGTCGGGCCAGCGCCAGAAAACCTCTGCCTTTCGCTCCTTTCGTGGCCAAGGAAGGGGCACCCCCTCACATCCTGCCAGCCACGGGCCGCAGACTACCATCCAGCGCGGCGGCGGACGTGGTAACCGCTGTGTTGGTGCCAGGGGACAGCGGCGAGGCCAGTCCACCTCCACCCCCGCAGCATCGTCCTCAAAGCCTTCCTAGTCCGAGCTTTCAGGCCCATTTGACGCCAGTGGGGGGCAGGGTTCGCCGTCACCCCCTCCACTGGCGCACCATCACATCGGACAGGTGGGTGCTGCAAATCGTCCAAAGGGGCTACTCCCTCCCTTTCGAGGCGACCCCTCCAGCTATGCCACCGCAGTGCCACTGCGTGTCGGGGGATCACTTGCAACTTCTGCAGGAGTAAGTTACGGCCCTCTTTGCCAAGGGGGCCATCAAGCTCGTTCCTGGGCCAGAAGTAGGACTTGGTTGCTATTTCCACTACTTTTTGGTTCCTAAGAAGGACAAAGGGTGCCTGCGTCCCATCTTGGATCTCAGGAGCGTCAAAGGCTTCCTCCGGAAGAAGTTCAAGATGCTAACTTGGGCTCAGGACTTGGCTGCCATAGACCCTGGAGCCTGGATGGTAGCGTTGGACTTGCAGGACGCATATTTCCATATCCCCCTCCTGCCGGCCAACCGGCATTACCTGCGGTTCACAGTAGGCCACAAGCACTTTCAGTTTACTGTGCTCCCCTTCGGCCTTACCAGCGCCCTTCGGGTGTTCACGAAAGTGATGGCGGTGGTTGCAGCTCATCTTCGCAGATGAGGGGTTCCAGTCTTCCCCAATCTCTACGACTGGTTGTTGAAGGCGGGTTCACCCCAGACAGTCGTCACCCACCTCCAGACTACGGCCGACCTCCTGCATTCGCTGGGGTTTTCCGTCATTGTGCCAAAGTCGCACCTGATTACCTCTCAGGAGCTACTCTTCATCTGAGCGGTACTGGACTCGGCGCAGTTTCGGGTTTATCCTCATGAACAGTGGGTTCGGGATATTCAGGCTCTGATTCCGATCCTACAGCCTTTATTCCTAGTTTCGGTCAGGCTGACGTTGCGGCTCCTGGGGCTAATGGCATCCTGTTGGTGCATCATGCCAGGTGGCGGATGCGGGCTCTGCAGTGGGACCTGAAGTTTCAGTGGGCACAGCATATGGGGAACCTGTCCGACCACAACCTGGTCTCTGAGGGCACTGCGAGACAGCTGCAGTGGTGGCTCACCGATCGCGATTGGGTCAATGGCAGAACCCTCTCCCTTCCCCAACCGGAGCACACCGTGGTGATGGATGCGTCCTTCCTGGGATGGGGTGGCCCTATGGGAGAGGCAGAGATCAGAGGCCTCTGGTCTCCGGCGGAGTCCCAGCTCCACAGCAACCTTTTGGAGCAGTGGGCGATCCGACTTGCACTGAAGGCATTCCTTCCCTCTGTCCGGCGAAGTGTAGTGCAGGTGTTCACGGACAACACCGCCATGTGGCACTGCAATAAACAGGGCGGGTGGGGTTGTGGACCCTATGTAAGGAGGCTTTGCGCCTGTGGACATGGCTGGAACATCAGGGCTTTACCCTGGTGGTTCAACACCTGGCAGGTTCTCTGAACGCCAGGGAGGATGAACTCGGCCGCCTGTGCATGATGGATCACGAATGGTGTCTGAACTCGGACGTGGCGCAAGGTCTCTTTCTGCAGTGGGGAGAGCCTTGGTTAGATCTATTCGCCACCAAAGAGAATGCGCAATGTCATTTGTTCTGCACATTGGAATTTCCAAGACTTTACTCGCTAGGCGACGCTTTTCATTGCGAGTGGAGTTGCGGTCTGTTGTACACCTTTCCGCCTATACCACTTCTGCCCAGAGTGCTGAAGAAGATCAAGCAGGACCGGGCCCAAGTCATCCTTGTGGCTCCGGACTGGGCACGAAGATACTGGTATCCTGAGCTACTCAGTATGTCCATCGTTCCCCCGATTCGACCTTGTCGCAGCAGCAAGGGGCGGTCCTCAACCCGAACCTGTCCAGCCTCCACCTCCATGCGTTGGAGATTGAGCGGCGGCAGTTGATGCCATTTGACTTGCCTCCTGAAGTCTGTGACGTTGTTCTGGCAGCCACACCCTCTTTCAGAGGTTCTCCTCTTTCTTTGGCCCAGCAGGGCTCTGCTCTAGGCACTATCAAGGGCTATCTCTCAGCCATTTCAGCCTTCTTAAGGCTTCCTGATCAGCCTTCTCTTTTCAAGTCCCCGGTTGTAATAGATTCTTGAAAGGCATCACTCACATGTTTCCTCCTGTTCTTTTCGTGATGCCTCAGTGGTAATTGAATCTTGTTCTAACTTATTTGATGTGCGCTCCTTTCGAGCCACTTCACAATTGCCCTCGTCGTCTTCTGACTCTTAAGAATACTTTCCTGGTTGCCATCACCTCTGCCAGAAGAGTGAGTGAGCTCCAGGCTCTTTCTTCTAAACCTCCTTTCCTGTCTGTCCATCCGGACAAAGTTGTTCTGAGGACTCGTCCTACTTTCCTGCCCAAGGTTGTTACTGCCTTTCACATTGGCCAGTCTATCACCTTGCCCACCTTCTTTCCGCCTCCGCATCCCTCGAAAGAGGAGGAGAGGCTCTACCGTCTGAGAAGGGACGGGCGGTGCTCAAGCGGACCATCTCTTGGTGGGTTGTGTTATGCTTCAAGGTCTGTTACTCCTTGGCGACAAAAGGAGCCTCCTGTGGGGCTGCGTGCCCATTCCACTCGGGCCACAGCGGCTACTACTGCCCTGGGTCGGGGAGTCCCCTTGCAGGACATCTGTCAGTCAGCTACGTAGGCCTCCCTGCACACATTTGCTAAGCACTACTGCCTGGACAGCCAAGTCCGGAGAGATGGCTTTTTCGGCCGTTCCGTTCTCCGGGACTTCCTGGTGTTATCTTGGTTCCCAGACCCACCACCGGGATTGGTATTGCTGGGGTATCTATTCTATGGTAAGGAATCTAACTAACGTGTTGCTTTCAAATGAGCAAGTTACTTACCTTCGGTAACGATATATCTGTAAGAAACATTAGTTAGTTAGATTCCTTACCGCCCCACCCATCCTCCCCATTCTGGGAACCGATATCTAGGGTTAAGGTACCTCCCTTCGAGGGCCCTAGTTTCATGGCACCAGTGTCGGTCTCTGGCATGGCTCTGCGTTCCTGGCGCGGAAAGCTATGTACAGAACTGAAGTCAGCGCACGAGGGCGGCGTCTAAGTACTCCGACATCGTCATCCCGGCGAACACGACGAAGGACGCGGAGCCGCAGACGACGCCTAGCGGCGTGCAGGGGTACTGCTGACGAAAACTTTCCGGATCCAGTCTGACGCCTGAGGGTAATTCTAAGGTAAGGAATCTAACTAACTAATGTTTCTTACAGATATATCAGTACCGAAGGTAAGTAACTTGTTTGTTACAACGCATTTGTACATCGCAACATCCTTTACAACACATACATTTACATTGCATGCCATTACAAAGAATTTGTTAAAACTACATTTACAATGCATTCCTTTACATCGCATTATACTTTCACAACGCATACCATTATATTTCATTTAAGGTAAGTGTTGGATAATGTAGGGGTAAATATGACTATTCTAACTCCAGGGGGTGCAACAGTAGGATAAATGTTGGATAGTGTAGGAGTAAAAATTACTATTCTAACTCCAGGGGGTGCAACAGTAGGGTAAGTGTTGGATAGTGTAGGGGTACTATGCGTTGTAATGACATTCGATGTAATGCCTGCGTTGTAGTGATGTGTGTTGTAGTGTCTTGCGTTGTAGTGACATGCAATGTAATGGCTGCCTTGTAGTGACATGCATTGTAAAGGATGTTGCGATGTAATGACTGTGTTGTAAATGTAGTGTGATGTGATGACTGCGTTGTAAAGGTTGTATCTGATAGAGACTACTATCCTTAATGTAGAATTATCCCCAAGCGTGGGGGGGGGTTGCAGGCAGACGTCCTCCGTGGGCGTGACGTCAGCGAGGTCACATAAGCCCCACCCCAGCGAGCTGACGTCAGTTTTCTTCTTTTCCGCGTGCAACGCGGACCCGGATCTTGTTCCTGGCCTGTTTCAGGCCTCTTTTTCTGCTTTTGAGCGTTTTTCTCGGGAACAGTGTGCGAATGCCTTCGGGCTTCAAGAAGTGCTTGTCTTGCGCGCACCAGATGTCGGCGACGGAAACTCACTCCATCAGCATGTGGTGTTTGGGGGAGCACCATGACTCCAAGGACTGTGAGGCATGTCAGAAAAGGAAACCGAAGTCCCTGCGGGAGCGCCAGATGAAACTCCTGTCGGCACGCATGTCCAGGTCGGCGGCGCCCACGTCCGTCCCCCGCGAACGGTTTCAAGAACCTCCGTCTTAGACATCCTCCTTCTCCTTCTCCCAGGCCGCAAGAGCGTCGCTCACCTGTAGGTAAGTGTCACAGTTTGTCCTTGCGGGTGGGTCCCTGGCCTGTTCGGGGCGTGGGGGACCGGCCCTGCACGCCGCCACCCTATCTGCCGTTTCCCGGCGCGGGGCGACAAGAGCCCAGATGGAGGCCTATGCGGTGACCTTTCAGGCCTCGTTGACTTCTTCTTCTCCTGGGACGTCTGCGGATCCCTTGCCGCCTGCGGGGACTTCTGCGGCGTTGCCCAGAACCGACCGGTTCGGCTCCAGGTTCGGAGGATGTGGTGCCGTCGGGGTGCAGCCATTCGGGGTTCCCTCCTTCGGACCACAGCACCTCTGCCTCGCCGCAAACCCCCGCAGGGGTCCCTGTGGTGTCGCGGGAGGTTGCAGGGGCTCGGGCGTGTCCTCGAGTCCCCCTTGATTCTCTGGGCAGGCGGCGGCTTAGTCCGAGGTGACGCCGCTCAGGCACTGGCGGCTGCTGGCCCCGGCGGGGCTGGCTAGGGGTCGGGCCGTGTCCCCGGGCCCCCCTCGTCCCTCCACGCAGGTGGCTGCCTTGTCCGAGGTTGAGTTGACCCCTTTTCGAAACCGTTCCTCCGACCCAGCCTCGGTCTCCTGCACCGCGCGTTGTGGCGAAGGTCGTTTCGGCGTCTCCATCAGCGCCGGTCGATGTTGACCGGTCACGGACGGGCCGGCACCGGGTCGTTAATTCGTCTTCGGACACCCCCTCTTCTCCAGAGGTTCAGTGGTGGTTGGTTTCATCTTCTCCGGAGGACGGCTATTCGCGGTTGCCGCGGCCGCAGTTTTCCCCTGAGGCACCTCAGGTTCCCCATTCCTCTGTCCCCCGTCCCGGGCTTGGCCTTTCCTTCCTCCGGTTGGACTGGTGGACGGACACCTTAGTTTGCAGCCGTCGCCCAAAGAGGAACTGCTTTCCCCACCGCGGGGCCCTAAAGAGGTGGGTGATGCCTTCTCTCGGGCTGTTTCCACGGCTGCGGGAATCTTGCACGTGGGCGATCCAGCTGCCCATTTCCCTACGGATCATCTTCTGGAGGTCCTCCATCAGGGTTCTGGTGGTCTGGAGCTGCTTCTTCACTTCGAGGCTTCGCTCCACACTTCTCTTTTGGGGGCCTAGGTACGGCCCGCCACGGGGGACCCGTTGCCCCAACAACTTCTGCGCCGCATGATCCCGTCTGTCTTTCCCTCCACCCCTCTACCAGGGGCCCTCTTTTGCAGACTGCCTTTCCCTGGCTGCCATCGGTATGGACTCCCCCGTCACTGGAGAGGCCCGCTGGTTAGATTCCTGGGGGCGCAATATCTTCGCCTCCACCATTGCGGCTTTGCTGGCCCTTAACACTCTTTGTGTATTGACTAAGGCCACGTCTTGCTTCTGGGATTCGGCAGAGACATTTATGTCTGCCGCTTCTCAGGAGGGTGCCTGTGTTGATCTGCGGCACCATCTGTTGGATGGCCGGGAGCTGGCGGCATTTATTCTTCGCTCCGCTCTGGACATTTCGGAGGGGCTTGGTTGTATCATGGCTTCTTCAGTGGCCCTTCGTCAACATGCCTGGCTACGGGATAGTGTGTTCCCAGAGAACGTTAGGGAACATCTGGTGGACCTTCCCTATGATGGCACTCTTTTGTTCCACGCCCCGGCGGACTCTGCCATTCAGAGGTTTCTTGCTGGGCTTCGCCCTCCTCCTCCTCCCCCCTCAGTGACCTGTAAGTCTGTCTGGGTTTTGGGAGGTGTTCTTCCGTTATTTTCTGGGGCCTTGTAGCGAGTAACCCCGGTTGTGTGTTCTGTGTGGTGATGTGCCTTCAGGTCCTTTTTGTGAGGACTTTGGTGCTGTTGGTTGCTGGTCCGGCCCTTTTTTAGGGCTCGGCCTCCGCCCACGAAAGTGGGAAGAGTTTCGAGCTCCTAATGTTAAAGAGAAAAAAAAAGTATCTCCTAGGGCTTTGGCGAGACACATTCCACACATTCCTTAGTGTGTTATGTCATCTGGCCAGTGATTCGTCTTCGCTGTGGTGTCTTTTTAATAGCCTTGAAGTGATAGGCTAAATGTCGTTTTGGTCGGCCATGTTTGGCATTTTTCGTTCGTGTGCGCGCAAAGAAGTACATTAATTATAATGAGAAGCTGTCAGGGTGCCTCCGTAAGTGAATCCAGATGACCGGGCGCGTTCACCATTCAGCAGCGCTCAGCACGGGCAAGATTACCAAAATGAAACTCTTTGCAGGGCGCGTGGAATTGACATTCCTTTCTGAGAGAAATCAGAGCGCTTTCGTTGGGAGGGGCAGTTCAGCGGTGCAGGGGAGACTTGCAGCCCCCACGCTGGCGGTAGCCACTGCTAAACAAAACTTCTCTGGTTCTTCACCAGCCTTTTCCCAATAAAGAGCAGTTCTGTCCGATAGCTTTGTTTCGCACTCCAAGTACTAAATGTGTTTCCCCATTACTGTCCCCATTTATGTGTGTTTTGTCGCTCGTTTGTTTAGCACTTAATACCATTAGACCGTTTCGAAGCACTAGATCTGCCAAGAGAGATGGACGAGCGAAACACTCATTTGTGAAAAAGTGATATATGCGCTCTGTTACCCAGTCTGCGAGGCGCTCTGATGCCAGTCAGGGCCTTGTCCGCTCTATTGAAAACACACAAATACATGAGTCACTTGGATGCCTGTGGGCGCACGTACCCTGCACACATCAACATTGCATCCACACATCGCAGACCAGCGGTCACCTCGCCTGACCCCAGCATGCGTGCTCCCAGGGGCCGGGTGCCAAGGCGCTTTCCCTCGAGACATTCGAAATTGCAGATAGACCAGCGCTGCACAGGGAGACACATTCCAGACACGACAAAGCGCTAAGAGGCCACGGCAGCGGTAGATGTTTTCTCTATACATACCCCACTAACGTATTGTGGCACAGAGTTCTATAGATTGAGTGGAAATACAGCCCCCCCCTTCCCCTCAGTTTTCCGTAACTGCCTGAGTCAGTTGTATTCTTGTTCGACAGAGTTTATAACGTAGCAGTGCAAGGATTTTTTCCGTTATAAACCTTTATACAAAGTTGAAATAACTCCCTTCTGTCCCCAATTATTAAATACAATCACCTGACCTTGAGACTAGACGTTGTATAGTGGTAAAGTACACGTTTTCTTTGGGGCTAGTGAGAAAATTCCAAGATAAAGCAGTAGGCGCAGGCGCGCCGCCTGGGCTACAGGGGACGAGGTTGAATCTGGCAGGGAATAATCAGCATCTCATCTTTACAGAATCGGTAAAATGAGAACCAAAGAGTTAGGTAAGATCAACACTTGTTATTCAGGCGCTGAGAGAAAATGCCTTGCGTGTATTGTGCAATGTGTACGTAGAGCTGTTGAAACGATGCTGCCTATAGTAACTAACATATTTTATAGGAATAGTGTTTTTTATTTTTTGCTGAGAGTGTCAGGTTTCCCAAATACACGTTTGCCGATGTATTCATCCAATCGCATCCATTTTCATTTTCTGCCCAGGGGAACAGATTCTTAAGAAAGTGGTGGATTTGTTCTGGCCCAGTGAAGTTTCTCTTCGGTGGATCTCGAGTGTCTCAATCTCCTCTGGAATGTTTTACCCACACTAGCTGACGTAGTGTTCATACGTGTGCAGTTCTTTGATCAGGCTGCCTCGCTGTGCCCAGTAGTATGCACACGTGTGGCGCTGTGCAAACAAACACGTTCCAGCGCATGAGACGCCGTCTTGGTTCAGAAACCTCCCCCCTCAGATCAATAGTTACTAGACTGGGCCTGGATGACCCTCAGCGCCTCGTACAACTCACAAATCAACACTCTAGTGGCATCTTGGGAATGGGGACACACTTGGTACATGTCGGCGGGCTCGGGCCCTCTGAGAACGGAGTTCACTTCCTGCTCCTCTCCAAGGGGCACCTTGCGCCGAGGAGGTCACAGCCCCGGTCTTTCCCCCTCTAAATCTTTTTAATGGGAAACGTTTGGTGGTAATAACAGCCATTCTATACATTAAGGGCATTGATGCAGTTTAACTGTAAAGATCACCTTCACTGTGTGGGCAATCATTTACACCCCCCTTTTTTATCAATATTTAACGACAGCTTTAAGATTGATTTGTGGAGCATCGGGCCACTTGGGAGAGGTGAAGGGGGGGCGGGGGGAGCGGGGGGGGTAGCGGTTACCTTCCCACCCCTAAGCTTCTGAAAAAACATTGGTTAGTGGTCTGTTGACGATTTTATGGACAGTGGTCTGTGTAAAGGAGGCGCGCTATCTCTTTATTAATTGAATGTAACAAGTGTATGTTTTTATCTGCTTTTTTGATCATATATATATATATATTTATAATACGAGAGTCTGTGTTCTCACTAGTTTGTCTCATATTTTTTTTATTGCAAAACTTTATTCTCTCCCTGTGTTCAACAACAGACACTCCCCGTTTGCATGTATACTGTTTTTATTTGTAAATTGTATTTATATAGCACTTACTACCCCTGACGAGGCCTTAAAGCGCTTTCCAACAAGTACCACGCTACTCCAAAACCCAATGTTAGATGCAAATAGGTAGATTAGTAATATGTGATTCCCTTGCCCCTGTAGGATTGGTTGTGGTAAGTGTTTCGAGTGTGTGCTCCTGGGATCGCGTGGTCAGGAGCACATTAAGAGTTGAGAGTGCAGTTTGAGAGTTGAGAGTGCAGTTTGAGAGTTGAGAGTGCAGTTTGAGAGTTGAGAGTGCAGTTTGAGAGTTGAGAGTGCAGTTTGAGAGTTGAGAGTGCAGTTTGAGAGTTGAGAGTGCAGTTTCAGAGTGCAGCACGAGAGTTGTGAGTGCAGTTTGAGAGTTGAGAGTGCAGTTTGAGAGTGCAGTTTGAGAGTGCAGAGTGCAGTTTGAGAGTACAGAGTGCAGTTTGAGAGTGCAGTTTGAGAGTTGAGAGTGTAGATTGAGAGTGTAGATTGAGAGTGCAGTTTGAGAGTGCAGTTTGAGAGTGCAGTTTGAGAGTGCAGTTTGAGAGTGCAGATTGAGAGTGCAGATTGAGAGTGCAGATTGAGAGTGCAGATTGAGAGTGCAGATTGAGAGTGCAGATTGAGAGTGCAGATTGAGAGTGCAGATTGAGAGTGCAGATTGAGAGTGCAGATTGAGAGTGCAGATTGAGAGTGCAGATTGAGAGTGCAGATTGCAGTTTGAGAGTGCAGTTTGAGAGTGCAGTTTGAGAGTGCAGAGTGCAGTTTGAGAGTGCAGTTTGAGAGTGCAGAGTGCAGTTTGAGAGTGCAGAGTGCAGTTTGAGAGTGGAGAGTGCAGTTTGAGAGTGCAGTTTGAGAGTGCAGTTTGAGAGTGCAGTTTGAGAGTGCAGATTGAGAGTGCAGATTGAGAGTGCAGTTTGAGAGTGCAGTTTGAGAGTTGAGGGTGCAGTATGAGAGTGGAGAGTGCAGTTTGAGAGTGGAGAGTGCAGTTTGAGAGTGGAGAGTGCAGTTTGAGAGTGGAGAGTGCAGATTGAGAGTGCAGATTGAGAGTGCAGTTTGAGGGTGCAGAGTGGCAGTGAGTGCAGACTGAGTGCAGAGTGACAGTGAGTGCAGACTGAGTGCAGAGTGACAGTGAGTGCAGAGTGACAGTGAGTGCAGAGTGACAGTGAGTGCAGAGTGAGTGCAGAGTGAGTGCAGAGTGAGTGCAGAGTGCGTGCAGAGTGGCAGTGCGTGCAGAGTGGCAGTGCGTGCAGAGTGGCAGTGCGTGCAGAGTGGCAGTGCGTGCAGAGTGACTGCAGAGACAGTGTGTCAGGGTGCACATTGTGTGACTATGCAGGGTGACATTGGGAGTGTGCGGGTGAGCAGTGTGTGAATGTGTAGGGGCAGTGTGTGAGTGTGCAGAAAACACCACACACACATACACCACACACACATAACGCACACACAAACCACACACCTCAGTCTCTCAACACCACACACTTGTCACCACTCAACACAACACACTCACCACCACACTCACTCCCCAGGCTCACCCCCACAGACTCACCACCACACACTCACCAGCACACAGAAAACAACACACACAACAACACACCCCCAGCCGTCAATGAATGCTTTCACCATGCACAAACACCAACAACCATCATCCATCTGTGCACGCTTTTACCAAGCACACACCCACCAGCCGTCAGTGCACCCTTCCACCAGGCACACACACCTCCAGCCGGCAGTGCACTTTTCCACCAAGCAATCGCAGTATGGTACACTTTACTTTTAAACATATTCATATAAAGCACAGCATGCCACCATTGGTAAAATTACAATTCAACCAACATACTTCCACTACACACCACATGCACACACTCCATAACACATGGCAAAAAGACATTGGCATTTACAATGCCATTAGCTCAAACTCAAATAAATCCGAGCCCGATTGCATTTCTAATGCTTGTTGATATGTGGTTTTGGCTGTTGGTAAGCCTTGTTGGCCCTGGGATTAGGCCTTCTGTGTATTCTTTTTTTTTTTTTTTTTTTTTAAACATTTTTATTTTTTACATAGAAAATACATAACACGCATGTCACCATCAAGAAGTGTCCCCGCGCCTACCTCCAAAATTTCACTCAATTCAGTGGTGATCGCAACCCAGTATGCCTGAATATGTGGAAAGGTCCACATTATGTGGAGGAAACTCCCGCTATCATGTCCGCAGCGCAAGCAGCTAGGATCAGAGATTCTCCCCATTTTATGAAGCCGTATTCTATCATAGTATACCCTGTGTAGGACCTTGAACTGGATCAGACGTAGGCGCGACTTGATTGCCACCTCCCTAGGGTGCATCAGGACCATCCCCCAGTCTACATCATCCGTCTCCCCTAGTTCTTGTTCCCACTTAGCTCGAAGACCCTCCAGCTTATCTGGTTTATTATTCATGATCGTCTTGTAGGTCAAGGATACAGCCTTTTCAGGGATCCTTTCCTGCAGCAATCGGCCCTCTAGCTGGGCATATTCAGGGAGCGGTTCCTGTAGCGCAACCTCTGCCCTCCATGCATGCCTCAGTTGTATGTATTTAAAAAACTGAGAGCGGTGTAGTCCAAACTCAGCCTGTAGGGAGGTAAAGGGTTTCAATTCTCCATTTTTGGCTACATCCCCCAGAGTGGAAATGCCGATGGCATCCCACCCCTGGAATCCCTTCAGCTTGCCTATTTCTTTAAGCCAAGAGCATTCCCATAGCGGGGTCTGCCTCGTAGGTCTATGGGCCCACCCCGTGATATTCGAGACTCTGTTCCATGCCCTGAGCGTGATTTTGGTAGCTGGGAGCAATCTGGCCTGACCCTTCCCACCGTATATGTAGTGGAGGCATGAGCGTGCACCCATGGTGTACCTTTCTAGAGCATATGTGGGGTGTGCGGCGGGTGCGTGTATCCAGTCATTAATGGGTGTTAAGTGCTCTGCCCAGTAGTAAGCTTCAAGATCTGGGAGGGAGATCCCTCCGTCATATTGGTGGCGCTGCAGTGTTGTTAGCGCCACTCTAGGGTGTTTTCCTAACCATAGGTAGGACCGGAGCTCCGCCTGTACGTCACGAAAAGTCTTAGATGGCACCGGGAAATATTCATTTTGAAAGGCGTAAAGGAATTTTGGGAGGGAAATCATTTTAAACATGGCTGCCCTTCCAAGAATTGTCAAGGGAAGCGTTTGCCATCTACTGGCATCAAGTTTGAAGTCGCGTTTAACACGATGAACATTTCGGTCGTACGAGACGGTGCTGTCGGTTGTGACAAATATCCCTAGGTACTGAAATCCGTCATCTGTCGTCTGTAGCCTCTGTGGCAATAGGGGCCAGTCGTTACGTCCTCGGGGGTCATAGAGCGTCGATTTATGCCAGTTGATCTGGTATCCTGACCTAGCGCCATATCTTGCCAGTTCGTCGAACAGCGCCGGGACCGTGGTTTTCGGACTCGAGATGTATAGCAGGACGTCATCTGCGTATAGCGATAGTTTCTCGTCCTGTACGTCCGCCTGTCCCATCCAGAACCCCGTGATCTTCTCGTTTTGTCTTACCGCGCAGGCCATCACCTCGATAGTCAAGGCAAAGAGCAGGGGCGATAGGGGGCATCCTTGGCGAGTTCCCCGCTGGATGGGAAAGGCCCTTGATATTGTCCCGTTAACCCTCACGCGGGCACTGGGGTCTGTGTAGAGTATACTAATTTTGCGTCTATATTTAGGTCCAAAGCCCAATTGTTCCAGCACTCCCTCCAAGAAGGGCCAATGGACAGCATTGAATGCCTTTTCTGCGTCTAACGACAAGAACCAATGTGGTTCTGCTCTGTCTTCCACCTCCCGAAGCCAGTTATGTGTTCTTCGCAGGTTCTGCCTAGTCGCCCTTTCCGGGATGAGCCCCGTCTGGTCCATATGGATCAGCCCCGGGATGACCCTTCTCATGCGGAGAGCCAGTATTGTGGCATAGATCTTTGCTTCCACGTTCAGCAATGAGATGGGGCGATATGATGTGCAACATTCTGTCGGTTTCCCTGTCTTATGAAGTGGGACAATCGTGGCCTGTCTAATATCCGGTGGGAACTGCCCCTCCTCCTCGGCATCCAAGAAGAGGCCCTGCAGGTGTCGGGTCAGAAGATCAGACATCTTATTGAAAAACTCAGCTGGGAATCCATTGGGGCCCGGGGATTTCCCAACTCGGAGTTTCGCCAGTGCCACCTTAACTTCTTCCTCGGTGACGTCAGACTCTAGGTCCATGCGATCAGTTTCGTCAAGAATCGGGAGAGTGATGGTTGTCATATATTGCATTGCCTCCAGTTTGGATCCTAGATCCCGGGCTTTGTACAAGGTTTCATAATAGTCAGCAAAGGCTTCAGCTATCTTGTCGTCGGTACATACCCAGTCGTCAGGACCCGCCTGTATTCTGTCGACCCAACTGTCATCCCTTTCTTTCCTGCTAAGCCATGCCAATAGCTTGCCAGATTTATCTCCCACATCATAGATGCGATGGAGAGTGGCTAGTGCTTGCGTCTTAGCCTGCCCAGTCACTAGTTGTCTGTATTGAGCCTGTGTATCGGCACGGCGTCTTTGCGCCCCTGTCTCTCTCTTGAGTAGGTGCTCACTCTCCAGCTGTAGTATTAATGTTTCCAAAGTCTGGATCTCAGCCTGTCTCTTTCCCCTAGCCTCCGCCAGTCTACAGTGGGCCCTATCTCGGAGCACTACTTTAAGCGCCTCCCATAGCACTATCCGGGAGTCCACAGTCCCCACGTTGTCCGCCAGGTACACCTTAACGTCAGCTCTCAACCCCTTCATAATATCCGGGTCTTGCAAGTCCCAGGCCGAGAGTCGAAGGAGTGCAGGGCCTTCTCTTCTCCTCCTACCATACTGTACTACTAGGGGTGAGTGATCCGATATCCCTCGGGCATGGTATTCCGCTGAGTCTGTCACCTGTAGGGCCTGTCTCGCCATAAAGATATAGTCCAGTCGGGAGTACACCTTATGTGCCCCGGAGTAGAATGAGTATGCCTGTGTGTCTGGGTGTAGCCAGCGCCACACGTCCAGGAGGCCCAGTGTCGTCATGACTTTGGCTAGTGGGGTCATCGGATGAGTTCCCTCTCGTGTACCTGTCCTGCCTGCAATCCTGTTCATTACGTCATTGAAGTCCCCCCCCCCCCCCACTATTTGTACCGTGTCTGATGTGTTGAGTATAATGTCTGACACTCCCCTCATAGTATCTGCTTGTAGTTTAGGCGGGACATAGGCTGAGATAAATGTGTATTCTCTTCTCCTCCATGTCCCACTCACTCCTACATAGGAACCCTGACGGTCATTCCATACCTGTGTTACTTTCATTGGTGGGTGTTTTTTAATCAAAATAGCATTTTTTTTTTTATCATTTGATAACTTTATTTCGGTCGTGGACCATAAAAGTGCAGATAAAATACATACAAGCACGATATTAAAATCCATATCAAAATAGCAACCCCTCTGGATCCCGAGGTACACCCTGCGTGCGCTAGAACCTTGTATTGCCCTCTCGCCAAGAATGCGCATTGGGTGCCCTGTAGGTGTGTCTCTTGAAGTAGTATTACGTCCGCCCCAGACCTCTTGATGTAGTTGTTGACTAATCCACGTTTGATCCTACAACCCAAGCCGTTTACGTTCCATGTCAACACCTTAACACTTCCCCCACTTCTAGCGTCTCCTTCTGGGCTCCCCATAATCATAGTGGTGGTGCGCGCTCAAGGGTCTGGATAGCCCGTGAGGATGGTCGACGCTGGCTGCACGTCGATGTCTGGTAGGGCTTGTCACATAGTATTGGAGGACATCTGACTTTGTGCGGTGTAGTGTGCTGCGCCTTGCGCGTGCATTCCTGACAGGTGAATGCATCTTTCGTGATGTAGGCTTCCCTTCCCCTTCCCTCCAACTCCCCCCAACGCCCTCCCCCCTCGCGCTGCCTTCTACGCGCTCAAACCAGTTCAAAAACATCTCCCAACATTTCCCCCCTCCCCACCTTCCTCCCCCAACAGGCCCATCTTCTACCTCCCTTTGCGGTAGGCCTTATTGGCAGGAAAAGGTCTGTCGTCCTCCCTGGTATCTCCCTCCCCTGCAGATCTACCCCAACTTGGTAAGTACACAATGGCCAAAGTGGCCGAGGAGTTCAAAGTTCACTGCGTTGAGTGTATGTGTGCTGTAGGAAGAAGATAAAACAAGAGAAAATGGTCAAAAAGAACTCAGTATTAAACAAGTGTTAAAGGTGCGTGTGAGTCACTTGCGTGGTTCCATGCGGTCTAGCCGATAATCCATCCACCATCTTGATTACTCAAGTGCCGCGGGGGACAGTCTCGTCCGGCGTCGCGGGTCTACCTGCGGCAGGCACTCTCTCCAGTTCTTGAATGGCCAGTGCCAGTGGGTGGAGCGACTGATCCTCTCCTTCCTCGACCTCGGACAGTTCTCCTCCCGCTTCGCTCTCCATCTCCGTATGTTCTTCTACAGCAAGGACGTTAAACCTAGATCCCGACGGGACTCTAGGCCTCGGTGAGCCAGGATCTCGTTATTTCCTCGGGGATCCATTCTGAGGTGGATATGGCGTCGTTTGTGTCCTCCTTCGTCCCCGTGATCTATGTCTCCTCTGTGGTTGTACTCTCTCCCATAGGTTTCCGGCTACCGGGTCTGTCCCCGGCGCAATCGTCTCATTCCCCTCTCGCCTGCGAAGAGGTGGGCGTTCTTCCAACCATTGCCACGCATCATCCGGATGTGCGAAGAAGTACGTTTTGTCCTTATAGATGACCCTTAGTTTCTCCAGGAAGAGGAGCATGTACTGTATTTTCAGCTCTCTAAGTTTGGCCTTTACTGAGTCGAAGGAGCGTCGGGCCTTTTGTACCTCCTGACTGTAGTCGGGAAAAATCATTATTTGAGCGTTTTCAAATCGGATCTCTCCCAATTTTCTGGCCTCTCGTAGGATCAAGTCTCTGTCAGCAAAGTTTAGGAACCTCGCAATGACCGATCTTGGCCGCCCCCCCTCCAATGGCTTGGCCTTAAGGGCTCTGTATGCCCTTTCAATGATGAAGCAGTTGGAGAAGTGCGCCCAGGGCTGTGTCTCGATCAGCCATTTGCGCAGAAACCCCTCAATTCCTTCTCTAAATCCCACAAAACGGAGGTTGTTCCGCCTCGCCCTGTTTACTGCATCGTCCACCTTCCATAGGAGCTGTTTGTGAGCCGTCTGTAAGTCTTTAACATCCTTCCGGAGACCGTGGATGACATCCTCCGCCTCCCCCAATCACGTCTCCGCCGTGGTGACCCTCTCCGTAAGGTTTCTGAAGTCCTGCCGTAACAGATTGACCTCCACCCCTACCTCACCGATCTTCACTTCGAGGGCCGCTCTGGACGCCTGAATGTCCGCTCTGGAAGCCTGTATCGCACACATCAGGAGAGCTGTATCCGAGCTCGATCCTGCCGCCTCTCCGCCACCATTCTGCTGCGTCACTGCGAATTTGTCAATGAGGACTTGCTTCTGCGCCTTCGCGACCGCCTCCTTCTTCCCCATGACGGACTGGCTTCTCTGGCGCAGGTGGGGGGGGTCAGACTCTAGGGCCCGAGTGCCTGCCCGCAGACCACTTCTGCCCTCCACCGTGCTCTCGGAGTGGGGGTCTAGCGAGGTGTATTGGGGAGGATGTCAGCGGCCCCAGGAGAGTGGCCTGGTAGGAGAGGGCCTCAGGCCTCTGGCCGCAGTAATCTTCTTCTGGGAGCGGGAGGCAGGGGTAGTGGCCCAACCGGGGCAGCCGGACAGGTCAGGGCTAGAAGGATGTCTCTCAGCCAACCCGCAAGCCAGGGGTGCCAGCGCTCACCCGCTCCCATGCAGTCCCCCGGTCCAGCCGAGTCCACCGGGCACCATGTATGTGACACGCAGAGTGCGGCTGCAGACAAACACCACCGCGCTGTGCACCCCTTAACCTGCCTCTTTCCTCCGATCTCCAGGCAGCAGCGGGGTCGATCTCCTCCTGTCCGTGATGCTCCGCAGCTCCGGTCGGGTCGTCTCTGCACCCCGCAAATGGGTCCGGGGCCCCACTCTCTCTGTTCACAGGGGGTCTCCCCACCGCAGCCCGTACACCCGGGTCCCGTCAATGGTCCGGACCCGAGGCACTCCGCCTGCTAGCCCCTGCCCGTCTAAACCCCGCGGGGCTGGGCGAAAGTCGCGCTCCTCCGGTCCGCCGCCTCCGCTATGTCCAGGCAGGTCTCGGTGCGATAATTGAGGGCTCCGGTACAGCCTCCAGCCCCTGAGATGGTAAGCGCCACAAAGCCGCACCTCAGCCCCCCCCCGCCCCCCCGCCCCCCCCCCCCCCCCCCCGGGGGGGGCCCAGATCTGAGCCTCGGGTGAGTTAGTAGTCCGATGCGGCTGCCGCCATCTTGGCCCCGGCTCCGAGTCTGGCGGTTGTTTCTCGGCGATTCCTGCGTTCTCGGGTCTCAGGAGGGTCGGCAAGGGCAGTCGATAGGGTCAGCCAGTCTCGCACTACATCATGCCTAGGTGAAAGAATCGGTGGATCAGGATAATAATGTCGGATTATTTCGGCTAGCCGGAGCTGGCGCGGAGTGCGACTCACTCGGCCATGCTGCTAGCCACGCCCCCCCTTCTGTGTATTCTTGTTGGCTGATTTGCAAGCTGTCTGCGGTTTCTCCGCAGGTCTTTCTGTTTGTCCTCTGCTACGGAAACTTTTTCCTAAGAGGGTTCCCATGTTCTTGGGACATAACATGTCCTATGTGGGTTAACAGTAGATATTAAATAGCTCTATCATGTGCTGGGGAGGTGTTGTCGTCCTTTGGGCCTCTGCTCTCCTTGGCGTCACGGTATGTCGCAGGTGCGATCCTCCTGCTGATGGTTTTGGAGTGGCTTGCGTTGTGCCCCGGTCTGTCCTTCTCCTGGATCGCTGTGTTGCTAGCCTGGTCTGGCCTGCTGTCTGCGGCCTTGCGTTGTAGCTCAGTCTGGTTTCACTTCATTCGTGGGCCTGTGTGTGCCGGCCCCTCCCTTGGGGCATGTCCTGGCCCTTCTTGGCCTTTCCTGGCCTCTATCTTTGGCTGGCGTCGTGTTTGTCCTGGGTGCACCGTTCCGTGGTGTTGTCTACTGCTGGCTGTGCATGCCAGTGCAGACCTGTTGTTCTTCTACACCATTGTTGTTTTTTTTTTTTTTTTTGGTCCTCATCTCACCTTTCAAGCCTCTGCGGGTCTTATGAAGCCGCCTTCTCATTCTGTCGCCCCCACGGCTTACTGCACTTGCTTGGGTCATCCGACCTGCCTCTTCTTTTTGTAAGAGGCAATGGTGTAATCATAAGACCAAAGATGTTTACAGTAATCTTAGCGACTTACCCCAGCACACGAGGGGATGCCATATGTTTGTTGCCTTGTCCTTCACACCCTCGTACTCTAACCGTGACATGTTGAATGCAGCTTTGAGCCAGTCTTCCCTTTGGGGAGGGAGGGGGTCCTTCCACCTCTTGCACACCTCCCTTCTAGCCAGCAATATCAGATACAGTAATAAACCCCTATCCTTCTGAGAAAGGGTCTGGCTGAGGCTTCCATCATCTCCAAAAAACACCAAAGACATGTTGATTTCTATACTAGTTTTAAAAATGTCTCGTATGTTGTCTCCCACCTCAGCCCAAAATTTTGCAAGTGCTGGACATTCATGGAAAATATGCATATCGTCCGCAAGGAGTGTTGCACACCTAGGGCATTTAGGGGCGGGGTGTGGGGCGAACTTTGCAATTTTTGCGGGGGTGTAATAGAGTCTATTTATTACAAAAAAATTGGGTTTTTTTAGGCAAGCGGGCTTGACGTATCTGTACATAATCTTTAAAGACGGTTCATATAAGGAGTCTATTTGCGGCCCAAGTGGGGTATCTGTCCAAACTGCACAAAAGGGGGGTACCGCTTGGTCTTCAACCTCCAGCAAGCTGTTATACCATATAGATACTTCTTTATTTAGTGGTCGGTTAACGCTCAACAGATCTTCAATATCTCTGTTTCCTCCGGTCTCCCCCTTTTCTGCCTCGTACCATGATGTTAACTGCATATATTTAAATCTTGAGAGTCCTGGCCCGATCTTTACTCTTAGGTACTCCCATGGGTGGATCCCCCCGGCATCCAGCAATTCCTTCTACACCATTGTGTCTTTCTTCTTCCGTCTGCACTTTTAGCGGTGCTGCCGTCCCTTTCTTGTCTGCTGCTTGAAGCTGGGGTGTGTTCGGCTTTTCTTTGAGTGAGCCCTACCTCCAGTTCTACCTCTCCTCCCTAGGGGTTGAGGTGGTTCTTGTGTTCCTAGTGGCTCTTCGGGCGCTGTTTTCCCCTGCGGGGTGTTGGGCAGTTCTCCCTTGGTGGGGCTTAGGATATCCTGGCCTTTCCCTTTTTGTCCCTGTGGCATGTCCCTTGCGGGGGCCCCTGTGTCTCTCCTGGTGGGGAGGCTCTCTCGCAGCCCCTCGTCCCTTTTGGGTATGGCTAGTGTATCTATTCCACGTTAAGGAATCTGCAGCTAGTAGCCTCTATCAGATGTACAAGTTACTTACCTTCGGTAACGATGTATCTGGTAGAGACGATTCTAGCCGCAGATTCCTTAACGACCCACCCTTTTTTTTTCGCACACTGTTCCCATGCTCTTCTCAGTTTTGAGGGGATGGCTCCGTTTTGTGGCGTGGAAAAGTTTTCCGAAGCCAACTGACGTCCACGCGCTGGGGTGGGGCTTATGTGACCTTGCTGACGTCACGCCCACGGAGGACGTCGGGCGGAGTCATGTGGTACCTCCCCCCACCCCCCGGCTGTAGGAAGGTGGATATCTGACTATGGTTGCCCCCAACTTTTTGCCTAGTGTTTTGCTGGTTTTTGACTTAGTTGGCCTGGGATCCTGCTATTCAGGACCCCAGGCTTCCTGCTCTCTCTGTTAAAATGGACTCCATGTACCCTAGGTGCATTTACCAATTGGTACTGGGCCACCTTATTAGTCCCTGTACAGTGTACCTTAAGTATCCAGGGCATAGGTGTACCCAGGGCCTACCAGGGGATGAAGCATGTATTATGCCACCCCTGGCTGGCCATCTAAAACTGACACAACTGGCTGCATGACAGCTGGGGCAAGGTGGTTTAATCACCCTTTGCTATAGATATAGTATTCCTATATCTAACCCTAAAATGGACACATATATTCCTATCAGTCACTCCTATGGAGGGCCTTATCAATCCTGAAGGCAGAGTGCTTGGAATTATGTGAGATGGTGCTCTGGCATGAGCTTGACCCCGTTTGCAGCTTGCGGAACCAAGTCCTAATAGCTGTTTCATGATAACGCTATACCATATACTCTTAAGTGCATTATCAACCTCGCGGTTAAATGCTAACTCTGGTATAACATTATCAGAACATGTCGAGTAAGGTGTCATACGAATTGGAATACTACCCCTCGCCAATTCTGGCGACGGGGGTAGCATTCCACCCTTCTAGAGGGACACGATATGGATGTAGCTGTAAACCCTGGTTAAAGTTAACTCGAGCCTTAGCATCACAAAATGGATGCTGCCACCACAGACACAAGTCTGACCTCCTGCTGCTGGGAGTCCTTCCAGCGAGGGCGGCTTGGACAAAGGGTTTCCTGCCTTGGGAGGTGCTAGCACCACCCCAGACAGGATTTTGTGTATTGGGTAGGACAGGCCTGAAAGGAATGAGACATGCCTGGGGCACACAAGGTGTCCTGTGCATACACCGGTTCAAACCAGTTGCTGGGGCATCCCTGCCCCAGCTCTGGCGGGAAACCGGACAAAGGATAGGGGGTGTAGCCACCCCCCTTCCTGGTTCCACCCAGGGGAGGGACCTAGTCAGTAGTGCAGCCCCCTTTAGGAGAATAAAGGTAGGAGCTGGTCCCATTCCAAATTAGATTATCCTGAACAATTCTACAAGAAGAAACTCTGGACTTCGACGTTCTGCTCCACAGAAGACTGAAGAATCTCCCTTGTGGACAAGGACTGTCCACCCTGCAACTGCAGGCACCATCAAGCGTCCAGCGGCTTCACTTTGTCGTCTTCCCTCGAGGATCCAGACTTCAGAGCCCGACGAGACCGGATTCCCAGACCTCTCCGACCTCAACTCACATCTGCAGCAAAGCTGAGACCCGTGGGTGCGACGAGACACGTGGGACCGGCCATCTTGAACGAACCTGCACTTCGCTTCCAGCACGACTCTCGAGGTAAACTCGACCAAGTGCTTTGGGGATTGAGAAGCCCCAGCCCCGAGCAGCTCCTGCACCGAAGATCAGCCCTCCAGCTTCCAGGAGATCTGCGTGGGGCCCTTCTGCTTGGTTGCTGCTCGACGCGTTGTCTGGTCACTTGCCGGCTGGCTAGTGGCCTCCTAGACGACGAACCTTTGAATCTTTGCTGCTGGTCTGGTTGCTCCACACTGGCCCTTGCTCCCTTCCAAAAGAGGGGCACCCCGGACTCTCCTAGTCCGCACCAGACGTCTTTTCCCTTCACCGCGTGGGTTGCCTTTGCCAAGGCCTGTTGACTCCAATTCCGGATCCGACACCGCCGACAGCGAGAGCCTGCGTGGGACAGTTTGTGCCTCCATCCTGGTCGTCGAAGATACCTCCTGGTCCACGTGGCTGCAGAGTCAAGCGTCCACTCTTCACCTGATCGCGACGACAGCATCTGGTTCCTCCCTGGTTCCACACCTGTCACTGGCTAGTGACTTTGAACACTGTCCCCTATGCTTTCAGGTCCTCTTCTTCACCGATCCACCCTTGGTTCGCACCGGACATCTTCCTCCTGGTCGCCTGCAGCATCTTTTCTTTCAGGCTCCATTGACTTCAACGCGAGAACCCGACACACTTTGGCACCTATGCACCCGCAGCCCGTGGGTGAGGTAACGAGAGCATTTCGGTGCTCAAGGGTAGTCTAACTGTCCTAGTGTCCAGTTCCACAGTCGTTTTTGTCCTAACTAGTCAGGATTGTCCGTACTCACCTTTAACTTGAACTGTACTGTCCATAGACGTTGTTACGCATCTCGCGTGTGAGTTCACACTCTGCACACGCGTTCCGTGGGCCTCCTATTACTTACCTAGAGTTAGGGTAGCGTGGTCCCATCGATCCTACAGCCTCTGGACAGCTCCACTCCTTTTATCGACTTTCACATTCCACTTACTTAGTATATGGTTTGTCGTGCCCCTAGGGCACCATTGTAATTTTGTGTAACTTGTCGTATTTTTCGTAAGAGATTGTCATGTGCTTAGCCCTCTGACCTCATAAAGAGTTCAGAGGTGTTGTTATTAATAAATATACTGTTTATTTTCATACCAACCTGTGTGGTGTCCTTTCATCTTGTATTCAAGGGGTTATATTGTGGTAAAACAGCTGGCTTCACATGCCAAAAGAGTTTAGCCTAAGACTGCCTTGTCCATGCTACCATTAGGATAGCTGGTCTATAAGGTTGACTTACAACCAATCACCATAAGGGTTGTTTGGACTGATACAAGGTGATCACTAGAACTAGTGAGCATCATATATCAGGCCAACTTCTCACACCGGCGCGCAGAGATGCTGGGCAAGAAAGTTTTCCGGGTCCAGTCACAGGCCTGGGTATAATTCTACGTTAAGGAATCTGCGGCTAGAATCATTCCTACCAGATACATCGTTACCAAAGGTAAGTAACTTTTACTTCCCGAATTCCAGACCTTGACTAGGGTGACCAACTGGCGTGGGTGCAAATTCAGGACGGTGAGTGTAAAAATTCAGGACAAATGGTCAAAATTCAGGACAAAAATTCAGGACAGGAGGTCAAAATTCAGGACAAAACTTCGGGACAAAAGGTAAGTTATACAGACACATCAGAGGAGGTCGCACAATAGTATAGAATTAAGCCCATCCATATCCAAACATATTCAACCATTTGCAAACCTATCCATTATGTATCCTTCCGTCCATCATTTTACTCATCCATCCCTCCATCCCCCATTCACTCATCCATCCATTATCAATCCATCCACCCTTTCACCCTTTCCATCAGTACACTCATCCATCCACTCTTCCACGGATCAAGCCAACCATTCACTCATCCATCCAGCCTTTTAGCCTTTCACCCATTCAGCCATCCCTTCTCTTATTCACCGATCCACCCAGTCACCCATCCTTCCACCCATTCACCCTTTCAGTAATCCATCCAGCTTCCCTTTCGCTCTCCATCAACCCTTTCACTTAGCCATCCTTCCTTCCACCCATCCATCCTTCCACCCATCCCTCGACTCATCCACTCATGAATCCATCCATTGACCATATCACTTATCCATCCACCCTTTCAGTCCTTAACTCATCTATCTGTCCTTTTGTCCATCTACCTTCCCTTTCACTCATCCATCCTTTCACCCACCCGTCCATCCATTCACCCTTTCACTTATCAATTAATCAATCCGTCCATCATTTCACTCATCCATCCAGCCATTCACTTGCACACCATCCACCCTTTCACTCATCCATCCATCTTTTCACTCATCCATCCATCTTTTCACTCATCCATCCACCCTTTTACCCATCCATCTACCTTTTACCCTTCTGTTGGAAATGGGATCCCCGGCTGGCCAGGGCTTTCGCCAAAGTCAGTCAGAGACCAGCACACCCAAGTCAGGGCAAGGGAGTTACACGCCAAGATAACCCCTACTCACCCTCTAGGTAACGTGGCGCGAGCAGCAAGGCTAAACTTGGAGGCGATGTAAGTTAAGTATTTGCGCATGCACCCCAAGAGCCCTGCAGGCTCTAAGACACGCAATGCCCCTCTCGTCGGGGCGGCCCCCTAGCAACCGGGGCCGCTCTGGGGGGGGAAGGCACCACTGCCTCTGCACTCACCCGGTCTCGCTGGGGAGGCGGCGGCTCCTCGAGGCGTCAGCTCCTCGCTGCCAGGCTTCTGCCCTCTCTCTCCTGGGCTCTCCGTGCAGGCAGCAGCTTCCGCCTGCCTCTCTCTCGCCCCCGGCCTGCCTGACTTCCAGGTCGCGGCTGCGGGGCGGGACTTCCGGTCGGCCCGCTCTCGGATTGGCCGGCCAGCAGAAACACTTCCGGGTCGTCGCGGGCAGCGCGGCGGCCCGTCTCCGGTGCTTCTAGGCGGGGGCTGAATTTACCGAGGGGTGGCCTCCCTCGAGGTAAATTATAAAAACAGCGGCAAGGTCCCTGGCAGGGTGGGCACCTGCCAGGTGACAAAACACTCGAGAATAAGCGAGGTGGCACTCGCTTGGGGCGGCCAATGCCGGGTGGGCACCGGCCTCTTCAAATAAAGCGCTCCCCAGCGCTACAAGCCACAAGAAAGCGCTCCAAAGCGCTATAGCAGAACAAAAGCGCTTCCAAGCGCTAAGAGGCAATTCCAGCGCTCCCAGCGCTAGAGGACAGCCCAAAGTCCAGCAAAAGTCCTCCAAAGGGGCAGGGGGGGGCAAGGCTGGGCCCAGAGCCAGCACACTGGGTCTCCAGGCAGGGAGACACCCCAAGTGGCGGTCCTCTGGCCCAGCAGCAGCAGCAACAGCCCCCTCAGGATCCTGGAAGAGAACCAAAACTGTGGGGACACAGCCCCATTTTTATACAGCATTTCCCTTTGTCTGAAGGTGCAGAGTGGGGGCGGAACCAGTCGCAGCTGGTTCTTGAGTACTCTGTTTACCTCAGCCACCCTCTCTATTCACTGGCAGGGCTTGGGTCATTAGACACACCACAGGGGGGCGGAGCCAGCATTGTGTGGGGAAAACCCAGCCCATCCAGGACACAGGTACACTCCTCCCACACATCACTCATGCTAATCTCCCACTCACCACCGGGCAGACCCACCCAGACTTCCTGGAGCCTGGCATGCCAGCCAGCTCCAGCCAATCACACGCCAGCACCCTCACAGCACACGTACAGCCATGTCTAGAAATGATACTTCCCCACTAGACACATACAAGCCGCACATACCGTTGCGCAGCATTCATTCTCACGAGTTCACACATACCAGACTCAAGCCTGTACACCCCACGCATCAGGAACTACCAGGGACACATACATTCCCCATGCATTCCTATGGGCGGGCAGGCCTAGCTCAGCACATGCACTCAGAGTGCGCACGCACTTTTCACTGGGACACAGTGAAAGTGCGCAGAATCCCAAAAATCACCATTGCCAGGTCACCATTTCACGCAAAAAGTCTAGGGGTGAACCTGCCCTAAGGGCCAAAGTCCAACACCTTCCATCTACCTTTTACTCTTCAATCTACCCTTCCACCCATATATCCATCTATTTACCTTTTCTCTCATCCATAATCCTACCATCCACTCACTCATACATGTATCATTTCTCTCATTCATCCATTCCCTCTTTTATTCATCCATTCACCCTTTCACTAATCTATCCAGCCATCCACCCATCCCTTCACTTACTAACTCGCCCACCTTTTCACGTCAATCACTCAAATAGTTGCAGACAGAAGAGGCCCATCAAGAATTTCACCCTTGCTGTAGTTCCTAAAGCAAGGGGTGGGGTGGGGGTAGGGTTCACTATGCCCTTGCACATAGGCAATCTGAAAAAGTGAAGGGCGTGATTCATGCATGATGCACAGTGCCAGGCCATGAGGTGACTGTGACATGGTGTTGTTTCCAGGGCTTTAAATGGGATGAAAAAACTGGGGGTGTCTCTCCAAAGTGGGCGTTTGATGTAATTAAGGGCGTGCCTTAAAACACCTAAGCTAAAAATCTGTGCTTATTACAGTGTACCGCCCAACTGGTATTTTGCCTCTTCTGTCATTGTATCCATATATATAACACAACAAGTAACGTTACACCTGTAACAAGCCAGAACTATTGGCTTTGTCAATGGTTGTTAGTTGCATAAAATAAAAAAAAGCAACAATCATGGCTTCCGTGAATATAATATTAAAAATGCATCAGTTCTAAAATGACGAGACTGTGAAAGTACTCTAGCCCCTTATTTTCTTGAACGGGATTCTCATGTAGCAGCATTGGCGTTTTTGCACATTTGTTCTGTCAGACAGAATGCCTTGCCCTAGACTAAAGCTGGGGAGGCCCACCACATGCTTTGCAGCCCACACTGGCCCATTGTCATTCTGTATGTAGCAATCAGTCAGCATAATGACAATGGGCAGGGAGGGGCTGCTCTTGTTCTCCGAGGAGGAGTGCAAGGCGGCCCCTTCAGGGAGTTGAGGCTTCATGCTGGGACCAGTGCTCTTCCCTACAATGCCCAAAATTACGGAAAAAGGCGCCCGTAAAAGGGATCCTTACGGACAACGGACGTGAGGTCCAAATTACGGACTGTCTGTAAAATTTACAGACGGTTGGTTACCCTAACCTTGACATCCACCAAATCTCCTTCGGGGACGGAAGTATAACCGTGTAACGGTATGATTGCTCATGCAGTTTTGGATGCAGTTCTTGTGATTTCTGATTAAGTGTCTGTAGCTGGCAACATATTGAACAAATGTGTTCATTCCTATATATAGGTGCCTATGAGCTCTGAGACAGGAAGACGGGTAGGCAAGATACTATTTTGGTTCAGGTGGCCCATACCTACCATTCTGAGTTGGCCGAGTTTTGTGCCTGATTTTCCTCATAGTTCAAACATTGTGTGCCGTGGTTCGTTGCATTGCGTCCCACCTCACATCACCAGGATTGTGCGGGTATATTGATTAATATGTATAATAATTCGAAACACTTTCTTTATGCACAGTGGTTCAAGTATAAAAATGTGAACACACATTTCAAAGTTTAGCAATATGAGGCTTTGTATAATGCTCCTAGAATGCTCTCTGATTAGATGCAAATATTTGCTGAAGCTTGAAAGCAAGATTGATTATTTCCTTTCAAAATAAAATGTTCCCAAAAACATGAAAGTAGGGAATCTAATTCAGTAAACTACTGTAAACCTTGAGGTACCATTTATTTGCAGCCTATTTTGGTAAAATGTGTTAATGTATGCTAGTATTTCCTAAAAATATTCATAATGGAAAATCAGTGTAACCAGTTTCAATAAGATTATGAGAAACAAAAATAAACCAGCATTGGCAAACCCAGCAGGTCTGAAATTGGTCTTTGTGAAACCTCATTGGTCTGGGAGCTGCCAGGTACTTCCCATTATAACAAACATTGGCAAAAGATAAATTGCTTTTGGTCTCACAGGGTTTCCTGGCACTGAACAAAACTGCTTTGTGTACCTCTATTCTCCTTATGAGAGAGCAGAATGCGGGCACTCACAGTGAAGCCAACCGAGAGAGATATGTATATATTTATATATATAAGTCGAGGCAAGATGGCCGACAGGTGAGGACCTCCGGCCGGGAGCTCCCGTCCAGGGAATACCTTTTTGGGCTTAAATCCCCAAATCTTGACCCCCTTTACTCACCAGGGTCGTGCTCTGACTGCTGCCATCGTCTCTCCGGCCTCCTCTTCTGGATTCGAGCTCTTCGAATTTGATCTGAGGCATTTCCCTGGCTGGCAGAGCCCGAGCGGCATGTCCGGTGGAGACGCATCGACGGCTGAAGGGGAGATTGGCTCAGGTGCACCGCCCTGGCCGTCACCTACCCAGCCGGGCATTTGGCATAGTTGCTCTGTGTTTTCTCCGCTGCTGTTTCTTTTCCTCCCCCTGCCTACCGACGCTTCGGTGATGACCGGCCATCGTCGGAACCCACTCTCTGCGGTGCTGATGCCTAGGGGCGTTTCTCCGGCTGCCTGTTACAGTACTGGGATGAGGTCTCCCAACCCGATGCATTCCGGGTTTGACTTCTGTCGCTTCACGCGCGGCCTGCCCTCCTGCTTTGCCTCCTGTGGGACGACCGGGACCAGCGAGTCGTATTGCCAGGCACAGGGGTGCAGTGCGGCGAGAATCTCGACACTACGGCTTGCCACCCAGGGCTTTTCTTTGCTATCTGAGCCTGGGGGTGAGCCTTCCTGGACTGCGTCTCTGGCACCCAGGCGGACTTTCCCAGACAATCGCCGTGCAGCCTGATGGCACTGCTGCCATTGCGACCAAGAGCCTGTGCATTTGAACAGACTGCGTATCAACATTCTCGTCGACTCTGCTGCCCCAATAACACTGAGCATTTGCCCGTCTAAATGACTTGGTTGTGTTTTGGCGATCCCCCAGTCCCTTTCCCTCCTTGCTCCTGTGATGCCCCCCTCTACTATGCTCCGTAATTCCAGCGCCCTTGTTATTTTGCAAAATGGTTCTCTTTCTTCACCCTGCCATTTTGTGACTTTCCATACGTTGCCCGGGTCATCCATCTTGAAGGATTCGTCCGCCTCACTTGCTGCTGTACTACGCCCTTTGTCGCCGGACAATTCCTTTACACTGTCCTGACCCCCCTTGTGATCTCCCTCCTCCCTCCTTTACTTTACCCTCACCTTGCCTCCTTTCCTTTTCATTCACCTCGCCTCCTTACGTTATTTCTATGTATCCCCCTTTTCGATTTTTCCTATTGTCTTTTAGTCCCCTTGGAGCACCTCCATCCTTACCGGTTCTACCTGGTCCAATCCTTTTCCTCCCCTTTTTCCTTTCCCCCTACCTCACATACCCCTTTGGACATGTCTATATTTTCTGCTGTTATTGTAACTAATGTTACTGCGCAACACTGTTTTTAACTTTGTAACTCGCTGATCCTTATGTAAAGTGCTCTGATACCTCCGGGTCTAGCTAGCGCTATATAAAACTCAAATAAATAAAAAAATAAAAAATAAAAAAAAAATATAGAGAAAGAGATACAGAATCCTAATAAACACAAAAGTTCATGGTTAACACCAGACCTAATTAGGGGCCCAATTACTAAAGTCTCAAAATTGCACCCATGATATATGTCCTTGGATTAGGTGCAGATATCCAGCTTTTGTGAATTCACAAGAATTTACAGAAGTAGGCCGAGAAATAGTAGTCCTGGAAAATATTTGTGAACTGCATTTTAGCATTAGCAAATATGCATATGTAGATTTTCTCATGCGAAAATTTGAGTGTTTGCAAGTTCATTTTCCCTCCAACCACTCTTCTCCTAAGCCTGGAAGAAGTTTTAAGTCTGCCATTATCTGGAGTACATTTTCAACCGTTCTCAGTATGGGAAATATTAGAGAAGAGTCGGTGAAAACACTTAAAACATACAATTTAGTAGGTTTGCACAGACTCCAAAGGGCATTCTAACCGTGAAAATATTGCTTACTACTACCTTCAGCCCCAGTATGTAGATCTGTAGAAACCTGGCAACATAAGGGAATTGCTAGTATTCAAACCCTACTCTGGTATGAGACCCTGGCATAGTCAGAGAGGCTATATCACAGCTCTTATATAAGAAATTGCTGCCATAATTTGTCTCTGCATTATGTTGCACAAAAAGGACTAGTGGATTTTGTTATAGAACAAATAGATTTATGAAGCAACCTGCCCCATGGACAAGTAGATATTTTATTAAATTCCACACCCCTGTACTGGAAAGTTTCAATAAAGAAAGTAGAGCATAATACTTGCCTTTTGTCCTGGCATAGGATTATTTTCAGACATGAGTACATTTTTCTTTCCTTGAGGTTTCCTAGTTTTGCAAGACTGGCACTATTTCTTTTACATTTTTCTTGGCAGGTGCTACTCTCGCTGAGAATTCTCTTGATGATGAAACCAAATGTGTTGTCTCGGGTGAGCCGGCAAGTAGCTTTTGGGCTTCACGAGTTGTTGAAGACCAATGCTGCCAACATCCATGACAGTGGTGACTGGTACACTCTTTTTTCCCTGCTGGAGTGCATTGGGGCAGGAGTGAAGCCACCCTCTGCATTGCAGGTGTCCACACAAGCCGATGACTCAGGTAAGGAATGGCAACTTATATGTGCTTACAAGATAAACATGTAATATAGAGGAGCTTTCACTTGTGGTAAAGGTTACTGTTGGAAAATATGCTGCGTTTCAAAACTTGTATAAATTGTTCTCCCTGGTTTACAGTTATATTTTGAGAATATACTATTCCCAGAATAGATTATTTTAGAAAATAAAAATCATGTCTTAAAAATGTCACCAATGTTTACAGTTCTTTTTTCCGAAATTCTCAAAATGTAAGAGTCTGTAATTTGTGTATAAAATGTTGTTTCCTTTGTTCCAGGGGAACAGGTGTTTGCCAATGGTAAAGCACCTTTTTCCTTACAATCTTGTAATCCTTAATCTGTTAACTAAACAGTACATCTTGGCCCATCCACACGCAGCAATAGTTTGAGGATATGTTCATCATTGTATTCCAGTAATGTTCTGGCTCCTACCTCTTCCTCCCTTCAACTCTTTCTTCACCTCTGTGCTCTACAGGTAGAAGTACTTGTTAGTGAGAGCAGGTATGAAAGTGGTTTGGTGCCTGTAGATAAATGTGATATCTGATAGAAACACGTTCGTGTTAGATTCCTCACCTTATAATATCCCCAGGCGTCGGACTGGATATGGAAAGTTTTTCGTCAGCAGTACCCCTGTGCGTCGGTAGGCGTCGTCCTGCGGCTCCGTAGTCGGCGTCGTGATCGCCAGAATGACGTCGCTGGATAGACGCCACCCTCGCGCGCTGATGTCCGTTCTTCTTTTTTCCGCGCCAGCAAGTGCAGATCCGAGAAGAGCACCTACCCTTAGTCAATTTTTGACTAACTTTTTGGACATTTTTGTCTATCTTTTTCGAGTCGACTGGACTCCTGGTGACAGTAGGGATGCTCGATTTCAAGCCGTGTGATGCCTGTCACCGACTGATGTCGGTTACCGACCCCCCACCGCCGGTGTCTCTACTGCTTGGGGGCCAACCACGTTGACAAGTCGTGCCCCGACTGCCGGGCTTTGACGTCGAAGGCTAGGCGGGAGTGTTCCTGTAAGCTTCTCGAGATTCGTCAGTCTGCTCCGTGCCGTCCGTGGTCGAGGAGGAGGTCGATGGACCGGTCGCGGAGCCCCAGTCATCACCGATCGTCTGGATCAAAGTCCTCGCGCTCGGGTAAGTCGAGGCATGGCAAAAAGAAGTCGAAGAAGCATCGTCAATCTTCGACTTCCCCTCACCGGTCTTGTGACTCGGCCGAGGGTTCGGGTGGCTCCACCTGCGCATCTCCGCCGGAGCCAAAGGAGTCGTATCCGGTCCCACACTCACCGATTCCTGGACCCAATGCTACTCCGGCAAAGGTCAGAGGCTTCCTCGTGGCTGTGAGGATTCTCTTCCCGCCCTCAAGTCCCGCTGGTGCGCATTCGTGCCCCGTGGGTCCGACTGGGGGTCCTAGCCCAGTGTTGCCGGCGGCTTCGGCCCCGGCGCCACCGGTGTCTTCGATCCCGACGCTGCAGGACCCCGTGGGATCCTCGCCTGGATCTCGGTCGACGCCAGTTGACCTTACGAATCCTCCGCTGGCGCTGACCCCCACGGCGTCGTCCTCGGACGACGCCGTCCTGGTTTCAGCCCCAGTTCTGGCTCGGCGTCAAAGCGCCATCCCCGACTCCGATGGGTGACCCTTTCACCTATACCCTGGCTCCGTAATTTTTGCCTGTTTATCAGAACACGGATGTAGGGGGGGACTGGGAGAGATCTGAGGACCCTCTGGCACAGCAATGCCAGTTAAGTCAGGACTGGGCAGATGTCAAATGTCAGATGTTCTTTTATATAGCGCACATCTCACCGTGAGGTCTCATGGCGCTAGCACCGAAAGGACGATAGGACAGTCAACAATCCGAGACTAGTTGGCGATTGGAGGGAAAAGCCAGGTTTTAAGTTTATTATTAAAACATTTGTGATTGGTTGTGGATGAGATATGTGCAGGCAATTTATTCCATAACATCGGGGCAAGGTATGAAAAGGAGCAGCCTCTGTTGCGCAAAGTTCGAATGCGGGTCTGAGCAAGGTATGATTTAGTGATTTAGAGCTTGATGTTAATGGTCTTCCTGGTACATACCATTTAAGTTTGTTTTTTAAATAGTAAGGGACCTCATCATACATTGTCTTATGGGCTAGACTTAAGATTTTAAAGTGGCATCTCTATTGAATCGGGAGCCAGTGAAGGGTCCGTAGATTAGAAGTGGATGGAGATCTGCGGGAAAATTGAGGACAAGCCTGGCTGCTGTATTCTGAAGAATCTGGAGCTTGGTGAGCCGATCTTCATTCAGGGCGGTAAACAGGGTGTTTCCGTTGTCCAAGCGACTGATAATAAGGCCCTGCACCAGTGGTTTCCTTGCCTCAGTGGGTAGCCACTTGAAGATCTTACGAAGATTGCACATGATCCCGCAGCAGACCCCTAAAACCTGATCAATATGGGATTTCATAGACAAGGAGCTGTCAATGGTGATGCCCGGATTTCGTACAACTGACTTGGGGGAGGGACACCTTCCTAGTTCAGAAGGCCACCAATCATGTGACCAGAAGTCCTCAGCTCTTCCAAACAAGATAATTTCAGACTTATTGCTGTTCAGCTGTAGCTTATTTGTACTCATCCATTCATTTATTCGGGTCATACAGCTCTTAAACCGAGATCGAGTGCCGACGTAGTCAGAGTCCCAAGTGACAAGTAATTGAGTGTCGTCGGCGTAAGACACGGTCTCAAAGCCGTATGATCTAATGATCGCCGCTAAAGGAGTTCGATAGAGATTGAACAACATAGGGCTTAGTATGGAACTCTGTGGGACCCCAACAGTAATGTAATGTAATGTAAGCAGTTTTATAAAGCACATGGTTACCCGGAGGCATCCCAGCGCTGCGCTAGAATCAGGCTCAAGAGGGAGAAAGGAAGACAAGAGGTCACTTGGGGAAAAGGAAGGTTTTCAAAAGCTTCCGGAAATGCAAATGACAAGTTTCAATGCGCAGTTTAGAAGGAAGGGAGTTCCACAGTGACGCCGCATTAACCGAAAAGCGGCGGCCTCCTGTGCGTGCCTTCTTGAATCTTGGCACTCTCGCCAGGCACTCATTATCAGAGCGCAGGGGCCTTCTAGCCTTGTAGGGCGTGACTAGACTCCTCATGATAGCAGGTCCCTTACCTTGAAAAAGTTTATGAGCGATACATAAAGATTTAAACTTAATCCTTTCACGGATGGGGAGCCAATGAAGCGATTTCAGTGCTGGTTTTGCTGACGTCCTAACTGAGGTACCCGTTAATAGCCTAGCTGCGGCATTTTGTGTCTGTTGGAGTTTATTGATGGTGGCTTCAGGGGCCCCCAAGAAAATGGCATTACTGTAATCCAATCTGGACAAAACTAGTCCTTGCACTAGCAGCTTCCTAGAATACTGCGGAAGGAGAGGAAGAACTTTCCGAGCAGACCGTAGAAGGCCAAAGCAGATTCCTGCTGGTTTTTTTTGCTTGTGTTTTAAACGAGAGGTCCTGTTCCAACCAGACCCCTAAGCTTTTAATTTCTTTTTTTGGGCTGGGGAGATCCCCTAGACAGGCAGGCCAGATGGTAGTGGGTATAGAGGTGCCCTTATGACCTAGTAACATGATTTCGGTTTTTGACCCGTTCAATTTAAGAGAGGAATCACACATCCAGGCATGTATTTTCGTCAAGCAAGAATGAAAATTATCCGGGCATTGATCAAGTTGGGAGAGTGAGACGACCAGTTGGGTGTCGTCTGCGTAACTTACAATTTTAAACCCAAACGGGACAACCACATCCTCCAGGGGGGCCATGTACACATTAAACAATGTGGGGCTTAAAGGTGAGCCCTGAGGCACACCGCACTGGAGGGGGATTGAGGCAGATCGTGAATTGCCTTCCCAGACTTGAAAAGTGCGATTGTTCAGATAAGATGTTAACCAGGGCGGAGCCCCTTACTCCCACCTCAGCCAGGCGCTGGATAAGGACACGGTGATTGACCGTGTCAAAGGCTGCACTCAGATCCAGGAGGATCACTGCCACTGATCCCCCTGAATCCAAGATGCACCTTGCCTCCTCAATGACAGAGAGGAGGGCCGTATCTGTGCCCTGGCCTGGGCGGAATCCAGTTTGAGAGCTCTGCAGAAGTTTGGTTGACTCCAGAAAGTGGGAGAGTTGGAAATTCACCAATCTTTCTGTGATATTACTGAATCCTGGGAGTAGTGAGATTGGCCTAAAATTTGCCATCTCCAATGGGTCAAGATGTGGTTTCTTTAAGAGGGCCTTTACAATGGCCCCTTTCCAACTGGGCGGAACAATGCCCTGGGAAAGTGAGGTGTTAATGAGCTCAGTTGCTGGGGTAGCAATGGTAGTGGCGATCTGTTTAAGAAACCGCATAGGGACCGGGTCGCTAGGGGAGCCGCTTTTCATAGCTGCTAAAACTTTAAGAAATTCCTCATCTGAGACTGGATTGAAAGCATTAAGCTGAAGGCCAACGGCAGGGAGCAGGCTGTCTGTTTTAGCATGGCTAACCAGTTGAGGCAGGGTAGTTAAGATGTTTTTGATTTTTAAATCAAAATAGTTGGCAAGTTCATTGCATTTAGCTCCTGACGTATCTTGAGACAATGGGGGGTCAGGTACCTTCAGTAGTTCTTTAATAATCTGATAGGATTCTCTGGTGGAATTAGAGGAGCTTTTAATTCTTTCGTCGAAGAATGTTGTCTTGGCGTTTCTAAGGGCGATTTTATATGCTCTAATAGCAGCACGGTATATAACTTTATTTGTATTGCTCCAGACTTTCCTCCAGGTGCGCTCAAGCTTCTTACAGTCTTTTCTTAAGATTCTGAGCTCTGGAGTATACCAGGGGGCAGAGCCTACTCTCCCAGTCTTTTTCCCCAGTCTTTTTTTTTGGTAAGACTAGGTCTAATGAGTTTGTGAGCCAATTTTTTAGGTTAATGTCCGCAGTCACAGGGTCCGGATCATGGGGGAGGGATGGAGTGTTCGAGTAAACGGGTCCAGTTCTCGACGGAGAGCTTAGACCAAGCCCTTAGTATAAGTACTAGGGGTTTGTGGTATTTCAAACTCACCCTGCCAGGAGAAAGGGACCAAAAAATGGTCTGACCAGGGGAGGGGGAAGGGGGGCTAGCCTGAAGTGACCGAATATTGGTAAAAACCAGGTCAAGAAGGTGGCCTTTATTATGTGTGGCGCCCGTATTAACTAGTAGCATCTCGTATGATCTGAAATCGAGTTGGAGGTCCTCCGCCACTGCGTCTAGGGGGTCATTAACCACTTGGCTGCTAAGGCACCTGATGATCTTCCATTGACTTTCCATTGAAATCAATGGAAAGTCCATGACGAGTTACCCTTGTCATTAGCGCTGAAGTGGTTAAAATGAACATTAAGATCCCCAAGAATGGTAAAATTGGTGGAGGAGGTCGCCAGGACAGTAACTGTTTCTAGGAGGGAGTTAACAAAGTGGCTAGAGTTCCCAGGGGGGCGATACACTAAAAGGCATGTGAAAGAGATGGTAGGAGATAGTTGGAAATAGAAATGGCAGCTTTCGGACTCCGAAATGCCGCCATCCTTCACTCTACAGACGAAGTGATCTCTGTACAGTATGGCCCAGTCCACCTCCTCTACCAGAAGGCCTAGTCTGAGAGTGAATTAGAAACCCCGGGGGAGAGCCCGGACAATGTCAGCCTCTGAGTTAGAGGTTAACCATGTTTCCGTAAGGAACAAGATATCTAATTTGTGGTCCTGTAGCATAAAATTAATCTCCAGAGTGTTTGGGGAGGGACCTACAGTTCAAAAGGGCCATGCGCAAATCAGTGGGGGCTAGAGAGTCAAGATTTAATCCCCGCGAGTAGGAGCTACAGAGATTACAATGAGTATAGGTGTTTTCCTGCTTATGCACATAATGGCAGAGCATATTTTTAGGGGGTCTCAATAGAAGAAGAACCTTCTGTGTGTAGCAGGTATAGCCGTCAGCAAAAACGGGCATAGGTTCTGGCCCGAGGCCCGGCTGGGCACGGACAGTCACAGACAGGCTTGCTTCTGGTGCGCCTCCTGCACGCCATCGGCGCGCCCGCTGCGCGGACGGGGAATGCCGTTCATTTTATAGTGCAAGGGCCCCAAAATCGGCCGTGGCACTAGAACGCTGTCCTCCTCCTCACCCAAGATGGCGCCTGTGAGAAGTTAGCCTGATATATAGTGCTCACTATTCTAGTGATCACTTTGTATCATATCAAACAACCCTTATTGATGATTGGTTGTAAGTCAACCTTATTAGACCAGCTATCCTAGTAGCGTGGACAAGAGCAGTCTTTAGGCTAAACTCTAGAGGGCGTGTTAAGCCAGCTGTTTTACCATCACATATACCCCTTGAACACCAAGTGAAAGGACACCACACAAGTTGTTATAAAAATATAGGATATTTATTAATAACAAGTCTACCCTGAACTCTTTGAGTTAGGGAGCTAAGCACAATACAAAACTCTTAAGAAAATACTTCAAGTTGCACAATTTACACAAATGCCCGAGGGGCACGAAAAACCATATACACAAAAAGTGGAATGCGAAATACTAGCAGGTAAGTAACAAGATCCAGAGGCTTCAGGATCGCTAGGACTACACTACTGGACCCTAAGGTTAGGAGCAGGAGGCCTAGGGAGATCGGGTGCAGAGTGTGCACTCTCTCGCGGAATGTGGGAAGAAGTCTATGGATGCTAGCGTTTCTAAAGTTACTGTCTCCGGACGAATCCGACTAGGTAGACTAAAAACTACAAAGGATCTGGACACTTGGATAGTGAACCTGTGCTGGAGTACCGAAATACTCAAGTTACCTAGCCCAGGGGCCGCGGCTGCATAGGGTTCAAAAGACGTCGGGAATCCTCGTTGAAGTCTATGGAGCCTGAAAGAAGAAGTTGCTGGCAGGCGACCAGTGAAGGAGTTCGGTGTGATCCAAGGCTGGATCAGTGAAGGAGACGACCTGAAAGCAGAGGGGACTTAGTTCTTAATCACTAGCCAGTGATTATGTGGGCACCAGGATGGCACCGGATGAAGTCACCTCGACCAGGTGAGTGGGCGACGCTGGACTCTGCAGTCACACGGGCCAGGAGGCGTTGTCGGCGTCCAGGCTGGAGGTGCGAGCTGTCCCACGAGGCTGTCGGCGATGCTGGACTCAGGATTTGAGCAACAAACCTTGGCAAAGGCAAGCCCACGCGGTGGAGTCAAGATGGCGTCTGGAGTGGACCAGGAGGGTCCAGGGCACTTCTTGTTGGACAAGAAGCAAGGGCCAGTCTAGGGGACCTAGACCAGCGGTGAAAACGTCGTGGTACGTCGTCAAAAGGGTCACTAGCCAACAGGCAAGTGACCGGACAACGTGGCAAGCAGCAAAGAAGCAGAAGGGCCCCACGCAGATCTCGTGGATGCTGGGAGGCTGGACTTCGGTGCTGGAGCTGCTTAGGGTTGGGCTTCTCAAACCCCAGTGCACTTACTCGAGGGTCTCTCAGGGGTCGTGCTGGTGAAGCGTCGTGTAGGTCTTGAAGATGGCCGGTCCCACAGGTCTCGTCACACCCACGAATCTCAGCTGGGCTGGATGATGTAGGTAGAGGTCAGAGATGGCAGGGAATCCGGGTCTCGTCGAGCTGGGCAGTCTTGATCCGGAGGATGGACGTGCAGCAAACCGCAAGAGATTCGATGGTGCCTGCTGGTGCAGGGTGGCTACTCCTTAGCCACAAGGGAGAGTCTTCAGAAAAGTCAAGAGTTCCTTTCGTGGAAAGTAGTTCAAGATTCAGAATGATCTAATTTGGGAAGGGGGCCTGCTCCTACCTTTATCCTGAGAAAAGGGGCTGGCACGCGACTAGGTACTGCCCTATGGGTGGGACCAGGAGGGGGGTGGTTACACCCCTCTCCTTTGTCCGGTCTCTCCCCAGCTCAGGGGCTGGTGTGCCCCAGGAACTGGTTTGAGCCGGCATATGCACAGTGAGCACCGGGGTGCCACTTGCAGTCACCTTCCTTTCAGCCCTGCCTACCTGGGATACACAAAATCCTGTCTGGGATGGTGCTAGCACCGCCCCTGACAGGAAACCCTTTGTCCAGGCCTCCGTTGCTGGAAGGACTCCCAGCAGCAGGAGGCAGACTTGTGTCTCGGTGGCAGCATCCATTTTGTGGAGCTGAGGCTGTGTCTGACTTTAACCGGGGTTCACAGTTACATACATGTCGTGCCCCTCTAGAAGGGTGGAATGCTAACCCCGTCGCCAGAATTGGCGAGAGGTTAGTATTCCAATTCGTATGACACCTTACTCGACATGTTTTGATAATGCTATACCAAAGTTAGCATTTAACCGCGAGGATTATAATGCACTTAAGAGTATATGGTATAGCGTTATCATGGAACAGCTATTTGGACTTGGTTCTGCAAGCTGCAAACGGGCTCAGCTCATGCCAGAGCACCATCTCACATAATTCCAAGCACTCTGCCTTCAGGATTGATAAGGCCTGCCATAGGAGTGACTGACAGGAATATATGTGTCCATTTTAGGTTTAGATATAGGTATACTATATCTAAAGCAAAGGGTGATTACACCACCTTGCCCCAGCTGTCGTGCAGCCAGTTGTGTCTGTTTTGGTGGCCAGCCAGGGGTGGCATAATACATGCTTCAGCCCCTGGTAGGCCCTGGGTACACCTATGCCCTGGATACCTAAGGTATGCTGTACAGGGACTGATAAGGTGGCCCAGTGCCAATTGGTAAAATGCACCTAAGGTACATGGTTGTAATTTAGAGAGAGAACAGCTAGGCTGTGGGTCTGATTAGCAGGCCCACAGCCAGGGAAAGTCGTAAACCAGTGAAGTTAAAAGCAAAAATCTGGGGTGGCCATGGGATTGCAGACCCCACTCTCCTACAGCGCCCACTGTCTGCGCCTGGAGGTGAGAGGATCGTCAGTCAATCGAGCCCTAAATCGGCTCAGACAAGACTACAGAGGTCCCACGGGGGGAAAGCAAGCAAACAGGATGTGATGCGGCAGGTAAGAATGAGGCAGTTGTGCTGAGAGGGACAAATAGGTGGGATTAAAAAACGGCGATATTAAGACAAATTAAATCACAAATTCGGGATTGAGTGTCCTAACTCCCGGCTTCCGCCTCAGGAGCGTGAAATCTAGCAAGTTCAAGTCACTGGGTGACTGCATGAGGTTATGATGTCCACTGCAACAGAGGTAGATCTGTCCGCCAAATAGCTCGCAAACCAGTCAAAGGTTTTCCCTCTGATTCCCACCTCCCACAGTCGATATTTCAATACACTGTGGGAGATGGTATCAAAGGCAGCAGACAGATCTAAGAGTACCAGAACAGCTGATTGTCTCTTTTCCAAAGTTAACCTTATGTTTTCAACAATCTTAACAAAAGCTGTCTCGGTACTGTGGTAAATAAATAAATAATACCCTATTTTTGGATGAATGAATGAATAACAGATAGCTCAATAAATAAGAGTCAAGATTCGAGGTAGTAGGAGTTTCTGCAGGTTTATTACAGCATAAGGACAGGATCAGGACAACCTGCATAGGATGACCCAGCAGCTGCTGGGGCTAGGTCTGGGATGAGCGCGCTAACATTCAATAACAAAACATTGACATTTATACATAGCGCAAACACATAGCATTACATTGCAGTAGGCGTAACAGTGGGTGGAGCAGAAGGCGTGACGTGTAACAGTCGCGAAAGATAAGGGTGAAAGTAGGTGTAACTGGGAGTTTACTTAGACAGGTGATGCAAAACGTAACAGAATATGTCATGGATGGGCGGAAACATAGGAGGGGGCTACCTAAGGAGCCGGGACCTCTAACCTAATGGTGCGCGGAAACTAGCAATGACGTGTTACTAGGAGAAGCTGGGGGCTACGAACTCTGTGCTAGGAGCAGAGACTAAAGTCTGGAGGGTCGGAGCGACATGTACCTAAACCCTATCTGGTATCTAATGTTTAGGGAACATGTTGATATAAACTAGAAGTCATAAGGGGAGAGGCTAACCTGATTCTAAGACTGGACCATGCATTATTCTACATGTAGTGCGTGAAGAATATTAAATGACCATTAAATACAGTATTTCTCTAACGTGGAGCCGAGTAGGCTAGACAATGACGGAAACTATTGATGCAGTTCAGTAGCTTAGGAATGCAGAGGAGGAGGACTGGACTGATAGCAGGAACTATAACATACTTTTGGCAGACTCAGAGGCAGAGCCGGGGTGCACCGGGTACTGCGAAGCAGGAAGTAAGTGAAGGGTCGAGGATACAGGTGGGGGCCGTATCGCTCCTCAGCGAGGCTTTCAAGAGACAGGAGCTGAATCTGTGGTCCGGGCCCTTTTGAGGCCTAGAAACGGGGACTTTATAATTGAATAACGTGCACACTGAGCGTAGTATTCACGAGGACTGGAAACTAACATACTAGAGGTGGACACAACTGTAATTGCGTCTTTAATCAGAAATGGGGAATAACATATGCATATTGGTCATGCACACATAACACATGATGGATGAGGCGTAGGGACACAGAACATGGCAAAATTTACTTTTCCACATTCCCTCCTTGTCACTACGTTTCCATCAGGAAACATCAATATTCATGATACCGTCTATCATTTCATACAGTACCATTTGCTCGTCTCGAATTGTCTTGGAACGGGATTTAGAACGGGGCTTGGGACTGGGAATACAAGAGGTAGCACACATACTGCAAATCGCAGGGCCACATTGTATACAGAGGCAGCAGCTAAATATGATCGCTACTGCAATACCTAGGAAGGACAGGACTTTCCATCCCCATGCGGAAATTATATTCCAGAACCAACCGGACCATGTCCAGGTGCCTGGATCTTGGTGTAACAGATGGGCAATTTTATGGAGTCTGGTTATAGCTGAATAAACAGACGGCGCGTTATTTGGAATGAAAATGCAACAACTGGATCCGAGAATTCTACAGGCCCCGCCCCTATCGGCCAGTATGACGTCAAGGACGAGACGATTCTGTAAAACGACAATTCTCATAAAGGATTGCTCTTCAGTTAAGTTACCTAGAGCGGAGGCAGTCTCATCTACTACTGCTTCAAGGGTTCTGGTTAACCTACGAATTAGCTTACTATTTATAACTGTACCTAAATAAGGGAAAACACCTTTATCTATATCAATGAATTGCTCTGCGGCGGTTTCAGTATAATCGACAATCGGGAGATTTCTCTTGTGTCTAGTGTGTACTAAGAAAGAATTCCTATGATAATCAGGTGGAGCTAGAAAAACAGGTGGCAGTAGGAAAGCAATGTAACAGGTTCCCTCCCAATCGAGGGGCAGACGGACATATGCAGTTTGACCACAAACGAAATAAGAATGACGTGAAGCTTTAAAAATAGATTTCCTACTGTCACTATACTGGATAACAGTAGTACATTCACTATGACCTATATGTACAGAACCATAACTACGGACACATAATTCGCCTTTGACTGGTAGTACTGAAATAGCGGGTGAGTCTGGAGTAGTATCAGACTGAACATTCAGGACCATGAAATTCGACGAATAATTTCCTAAATTATATACTTCATTTTCTAGATCTAAACCTGTTCTGTGGGGGAAACCTTGCTTGTCTGGGAAACATGTACTGTTAAGAAAAGACATATCTGTTGAGGACGACGTTAACGTGGACCATGCTCCACACGAACCATTGTGTGAGAATGGATAAGGAAACAGTGGCAGAACTCCCTTCGGTGTCTGGAAAGGGGGGAGTCGACCACACACCCAACAATTAGTGGCATTGCTGGTCTGGTGTGAATAATGTAACATACGGATGAATGTGTTATTACGCATGGCGAGGCGGTATGCATATTCGTGAGGAGGCAAATCACTAAACGTGTGCTCTACTGTAGCATGAGCAGACATATTTACATGAGGAACTGGAAAACACAGATAGAAAGCATAGCTGGTGCAGGAAATCATTATGCTGAGAAATAATATGAAACTCAGAAAAACGATACATTGTAGTGAACTTCGACTGACTCTCTCACTATGGGGGTCTATTTTATACATGTCAGAAACAATTTAACCGTTTCACCTAGGGGAGGACTTATACAATCAAACTGGCTGACTTATTAGACCTGAGCTTTAACTTATACTCCTGTTGCGGAGTTTTCTCTAACAAGGGAGGGGTTGTAATAATGTTCGGTGCGGGACAGTCCTTTAAAACAATGTTCTGGCAATCCTTTGAATCCTGGGAAATATTCTTGGCAATGTCTTTGAAGGCTTGCTTCGGTCCTTTGAAAAGTTTTACATGAGAAAGGTGTACCCACCCCTTCCTGCCTTCCAACTTGACGGCAGTTCGGGTGGTCAAGAGGACCTGACGTGGCTCCTTCCAACGTGGTTCCAGCGGACTTGATCTGTCAAAATTTCGGATCATCACCAAGGATCCTGGAACGATCTCGTGCGGTGCCACCTCGGTATTGTCTGGAAATGCGGCGGCAACCTGTGAACGACATGAGTTGAGGGCAGACATCAAGGAAGCTAGGTAATCTGTCAGCATATTACATGAAACATCGGTAATACTTCGGGGTCTAGGAGTACCCCACATGTTAGGGGGGCGGCCGAATACGACCTCATACGGGGACAGACCTGATCTGGAATGTGCGACCATACGCATGTAAAATAGAGCGACTGGCAAGGCAACTAACCAGTCCACACCCTTGTCTTTACAGATTTTTGCAATACGGATTTTCAGAGTCTGATTATGTCTCTCGACTAGTCCAGCTGCTTCTGGATGGCGTACACAATGGAACTTCCACTGGTACCCTAACAAAAGGGAAACGTGTTTCATGAGTTCGGATGAGAATGGCTGGCCGTTATCAGAATATACGACTCTAGGGAGTCCATATCTAGGGAAGAATTCACGAACCAACTGCTTGGCAGTGGTCGCGGCTGTGTAATCTGGGACTGGATATGCTTCTGTCCACCTGGACAAGGCACATACTACTACAAGGACATACTTGAAACCTCGACATCGCTCCATCTGAATATAATCCATCTGGAGGACCTCAAAAGGGTGGTCAGGGGGCTGGAAACCACCTTGTTCCACCGGGACACTTTTACCTGGATTAAACTGACAACATATCATACAGGTACGGACTTTCTGCTTGGCTGCAGCTCGTAAATGCTTGTTGAACCAAATGTTCTGGATACTGTCTAACATAGCTTTTTCTCCTAAATGTGCTGGACTATGTGCGGTATTGATAATGACTTGAACCATAGAATCGGGGAGAAACCATGTGGCTCTACCCTTCGTTAACCATCCTTGATCTGTCTGGACCCCTCCTTGTACAGACCATTTCTTGATTTCATCAGGAGTAGCATGTGACTGAATATCTATGACATCTTGAGTAGGGTCCTTAACTGTCATGCATGTAATCAGATCTGGAATATGTGTCATGTTTACTGGAATGTCTAGAGTCTGTGCTGTAAGCTTGGCTGTGCGGTCTGCTAAATCATTACCTTGGGAAATAATGTCAGTAACTTTCGTATGTGCTTTGCACTTCATGATAGCAATAGATGTCGGTAAATGTATGGCATCTAACAGGGCTTGAATAAGGAGACCATGCTGAATCTTGGTTCCATGAGAAGTCATAAAACCTCTCTCCTGCCAGAGCACTCCGAAGTCGTGTACAACTCCGAATGCGTAACGTGAATCTGTGTAAACATTAACCTTCAGGTTCTTGGCGTGTATACAGGCTTGTGTCAGAGCGACTAGCTCTGCTGCTTGAGCGGACAGAGTATCAATACGGTGTGTTTCAATAACTTCAGTGTCAGTAGTCACTGCATACGCGGCGACTAGTTCTCCTGTACTAGTTCTCATACATGAACCATCCACATAAAGTGTCAGGTCAGGATCTGATAACGGAATATCTGTCAGGTCTTGTCTTGGCTTTGTCGTAATGTTAACTACTTCCACACAATCATGTGGGTCTGGATTTGAACTAACTGATGGTAACAGTGTAGCAGGATTCAGAACGTTGCAGCGTCTAATTTCTATGTGTGGCTGGAACAGTGTCAATTCATAACCTGTTAAACGTGCAATTGTCAAGTGCTGAGTTTGTGTTCGGTTTAAAAGAACTTCTACTGAATGGGGTACTTGTACTGTCAGGGAATGTCCTAAAACTATGGAATCACTTTGTCTGATAGCTAGTGCTGTGGCTGCAACTGACTTGAGGCACGCAGGCAACGCCTGGGCGACTGGATCTAATGTGCTCGAAAAATAAGCACAGGGCTTATATTGACCTGCTTGATCTTGTGTGAGAACAGATAATGCTGTACCTTCGCGTTCAGTAACAAAAAGTGTAAAAGACTTACTGTAGTTCGGTGTAGCTAGAACTGGAGCTTGACATAGAGCTTTCTTTAACTCGTTAAAACTAAGTGTATGGTCAGATGTCCAAGGGAGGACAGTCGATACGGCTGCCTCCTGTGTCGTTAACTGTATCAATGGCTTGGCTAGAAATGCATACTGGGGAATCCATTGTCTACAATAAGAAGTAAGGCCGATAAAAGCACGTACCTCCTTCTGGGTTCTGGGCTGGGGAAGACTCGCTATTAACTGGATACGGTCGGGTGTCAACTGCCTACCCCTCTTGGACAGCAAGTGTCCTAAGTATACTACTTGCTGGACACAGAATTGAAGCTTTGAAGGTGACACTTTGTGCCCCATCTCGGCTAGAAAATACAGAACTGTAAGTGATGCTCGCTCGCAAGCACGTTCAGAACGGGCTGTGATCAGTAGATCATCGACATACTGGAGCAGGGCAGTGTCAGTTGGCATGTGAATGTTGTCTAGTTGTCTCTTGAGTGCTTGACTGTAAATACTAGGGCTTTCTGTGAAACCTTGAGGAGCGCGTGTAAACATATAGCTCCTTCCATTTAAACAAAATCCGAATAGAAACTGGCTGTCTGGATGAATTGGTACACTGAAAAATGCATTCTTGAGGTCAATAACAGTGAAAAACATGGCTTCGGAATCAATGGCTGTTAACAGGGAAGAAATATCTGGGACAACTGGGTACTGAGGAATAATACATTTATTAAGCTCTCGTAAATCAATCACTAATCGATATACTGGGGGTGCATTTGGATCAGTACGTTTCATGACTGGAATGATCGGAGAATTGCATACATTGGAGTCAGTTTCTACAACTACTCCTTGAGCCATGAGCTCGTCAATAATTTTGGATAAGGCTGCTACAGCCTCAGGTGGCAATCTGTATTGCCTGATTCGGGGTAACACTACACCTGGCTTGAGAGTCACACGATAGGGTGTGATTTGCATGTAACCTACATCAGTTGGACCTTGCGCCCATAGATGCTGCGGAACATTAGACAATCTTGAATCAAAATCTCGTAATACATAGTGACCCTTAAAGTCACGTAGGAACAGACGTATTCCCTCTGGGGAACAGCAAATAACTGCACCTAATTCTTTCAGTGTCTTAATGCCTAATAGATTTTCTGGACATGACTTAGTAAGTAACAGGTCAGTAGTACGGGACAATGGACCTACTTCTAGAGTAACTGGCTTTGATATCTCATTAACTATGGGTTTTCCTGAAAATCCAAGGGAAACATTCCTTGAGCCTGAGAGCGGAGCCCCTGGAACTTCGGCATGACTAATTGTGGTCCTACTTGCCCCTGTATCAATCAAGAACTTTCTGTCTTTCCCTAATACTTGGCTGTGAACATAGGGACCTTCTTGGTCTACAGGTATCTCGATGAGAGGCAAGCCTACCTCCCTCTCTAGGCTGTTTCATGAATATGACTGGTACTCTGGATACTCAGACTGTGCATACTGGTACATCTGCTGCGTGACATGCTGTGTTGCAGCAATAGGCTGCGGTACTGTAACTGTCTGTTGTGCATTCTGTGGCTGAGGAATCTGTGAAGCTTGTTCTTGTCTCGGCGGACGTGGTCTTTCTTTAGTCTTACCAGTAGCTATATTATGTTTCAGAACTGCACACTCGTTTATGAAATGACCTGGCTGTTTACAATAATTGCAGTTCCCTTTAACGGGAGCCGCAGGATGACTGACTTGATTCGGACCCCTCTTCTGACTGTCTTGAGGAATAGATTGTGCAACTAGCACTTTCATTTTCGTGTCTTTCATACGTTTTCTCTCGTGTTCTTGCTCTTCTCTGATTCTATTCTGGTGATACTGAAGCATCTGGAGCATCTGGGACGGAGTATTTGCTTGCCAGGTGCTTTCGACTTTCAAAACTCGGTTTTTAATTTGTGGACTTGAATTCTCGACTAATTTGGTAACGAAAAGATGAGGGTATGACTCACTACTTGTCTTGAGACCACTATTAATACTGAAACATTTCTCAAATCTAGAATAAAAATCACTAATGTCTTCATCTTGTTTCTGTTTACAGGCTGAGATTGCATCCCAGTCTTCTTTCCTAGTTGTCAATAATCTGGGTAAAACTTGAATCAATAATTCTGGTAATTCTTTACATTTATCTCCAAGACCGGTACCTGGTACTCGTGCCTTGTCTTCAGCTTCTAGAGCTGTCCAATCGATCTTTTTCTCTCCCACCTCCCATTCTTTTTCCTTTAACTTTTCATACACCCCTGCGGGTAGCAGGACTTTTAACATTTTAATGATATCTGGGTAAGTGTATTCTCCCATACGGAGCATGTCTTTTAATTCTCTATGGAACCCTGCTGGATCTTTGTCATGACAGGGAATTAATTTCTTCATCTCGAGAAGTTCCATCTTTGAAATCGGAGTGTATACAAACACTCGTTGCATATCGCCACCCGCCCCTTGGACTGGGTGGACCTCTCGTAGCGGATTCTGTCTGTCTATGTAGAATGGTTTACTTTCTGGGGGTGAGACATGAACAAAATGCGGGTTCAAAAACGTTCTATACTTGTGGCGCTGTTCTAGAATGACACTAATTAAATCGGTACCTAGACCCCTCCATCTGTACTGGAGTAACTCGTTCAGGATATCGTGTAACGGGCCTGGATCAGAATGTTGACCCTCATACAGGGTAATGAGGTGCTGGATCATATACATACCCACCAGTCGTTGCTCGGCTGGGGGCAGTTTCAGAAACATTTGTGCCACTATTTCGTCTGGAAAAGTGGTAGAATCAGTAATCCATCGGACTGCTGATCGGGCTAATTCTTGTTCATGCATGGTATTTAACTCGCTATAACCGACTCGTGATTTCAGAATGTGATCGGTAGCTTGAAATACTTGTTCTAGAGAGCGAGGCTCTCGTTCTGGTGCTGGATGATGAAAAATAGACTTGGGTTCTAGACGTAAATGGCGATCTGGAAATCTGGAATTTCCTACATACGCTATTCTGGCGGGATTCTCGAATTCCTCTTCAGGATCAGAGATACTTTCTTTCTCGCTTACTTGTGCTGCTTTACGCTGTTCGTGTAACCTTATTATTTCTTTACGAATTTTCTTGTACATACTTTCCATGGCACTAATGGTCTTGTGCTTACCCTCGGCTATATTATCACTCCACCTTGTTAAGATTCTCATTTCGGCGGGATCTTTAGACGGATAATCTTGTTCCCTTATTAGACAATTGATCAAGAACTTTAATATCATGAGCTGAATCTCGGCTTTCCTTTGAGACATAATCTCGCCAATACTTTCTGGATCATCCCCTGTACGGATGAAACGATATATTCTGTCTAGATCTTCTTTCATATTCGGCAAGGTGACTAGATACTCGGTCACTCTCCTTACACGTACGGAATATAAAACCATATTATATTCGCCTGGAACTGGATCATAAACACATTCGTTAAGGGCTTGCCTGATTTCTGTAACAGACTTATTACTTTTAGGAGTACGCTGTGATGCTTGAGCATGTAATTCGAGTGCTGTTAAACGCTTGTGTGGCGGCGGGGTTTGAGGAGGAGCTCCTCCTGCGGCCCCTAGACTAGAATCGTCGACTGACATTCTTCGTGCTTGCAGGGTCGGTAATTGTAACGTGGGCTGAACTTGTATGACAGGCTGACCCGGGGGTACCGTAACAGGTACTCCGGTGTCTGGAGAAACAGGAAGTGCCTGATTTACAGGGACTGGTGGAGCGCGAACTGGATTTGCATATTCTGGAACTGTGTCATCCAAATAGGATGAAATAAAAATATCAGCTGCGGTCGGTTTGTGACGTAGCTTGATCGGAACTAATGGTGGCGGGAAATTACTGGATGCCTCTGGGGTCGCTTTTGGCAAACCCTCGGCAAGGAGAGGATACATACCCTTCATAAGGGCATGCCTCTGTCTGTCTGACTGTTCGGTTTTGACTTGTTCACCTATCTCGATTAATTCTCTTTCTTGGGCTCGTTCTTGGGATTCTCTACTTAACTCTGACTTTCTGACTTCCTTTTCCGTTCTTCTATGCGCTTCCTTACGCCATAACTCGATGGCATCTTTCTGTGACTGTCTGGCTTTCTTTTTCCATAATGCTTCTTCTACTCGCATGATACATTCGGCATCCCATGTACCCGATACAGGCCATCTATACTTTTCTTCCAACTGTTTGGTATACTCTACCCATAAATCTAGATACAATATGGCGCTTATGCCATGTTTCTGATACATAAAGTGACCTGGACTGTCCCTAGGCGGAACAGGAACTGCTGCTTCCAGCAGACCCTTTCTAGTTTTTAACTGACGTAACTTGGAAAAGAGCGGCATTCTAAACTTGAATCGGAACACAATACAATACACGAAAAACAATAACAATTGGGAAAACAATTCAGGCATACCACGACATTGGAAATACATTGAACAACATTATAAATAACAATTCGAACAGAATACTACCTGAAAAACTGAAAACAGAAACAGAACAGAATTTCTCGAGAACGGAACAGACTAGAGTTACTGGATGCACTGCTATAACAGTACGGAACATACCGGTCCCATAAGGGACACATCAAGACCCGTATCCACCTAGGTGAACACTTCGTTTGTGGGCTTGGGTACCACCAACCCACGGACCAGGAGTCAATTTAGACTGACCCTGTCTAGACACTACCCCAGCAATGGTACTCACCGGGCAGCACGGAACGGAAAGCCTCGGACGGGACTGGACTACGACGACGAACTTCGGACTTCGGACTTCAGTTACGGGTGGACCTCCGGATACCTCGGACCTTGGACTCTCGGCTTGGGCTCTGGTCGGGACTTGCCGCGTTCCTCCACCGTCTCGTTCGGATGCTGGACCGCCTCCTCCGTCTCCTCCGTGGGCCTGAGGGATACTTGAACAGAAATATCTGCCACTGCGCAGAAGAGTTCCGTCACGACTGCAGAGGGTCAGGGGGTCGGCGTGGCTTCACCGACGCGTGGGGAAAGGGCAAGTCCCTGTTCGGGCGCCATTATGTGGTAAATAAATAAATAATACCCTATTTTTGGATGAATGAATGAATAACAGATAGCTCAATAAATAAGAGTCAAGATTCGAGGTAGTAGGAGTTTCTGCAGGTTTAGTACAGCATAAGGACAGGATCAGGACAACCTGCATAGGATGACCCAGCAGCTGCTGGGGCTAGGTCTGGGATGAGCGCGCTAACATTCAATAACAAAACATTGACATTTATACATAGCGCAAACACATAGCATTACATTGCAGTAGGCGTAACAGTGGGTGGAGCAGAAGGCGTGACGTGTAACAGTCGCGAAAGATAAGGGTGAAAGTAGGTGTAACTGGGAGTTTACTTAGACAGGTGATGCAAAACGTAACAGAATATGTCATGGATGGGCGGAAACATAGGAGGGGGCTACCTAAGGAGCCGGGACCTCTAACCTAATGGTGCGCGGAAACTAGCAATGACGTGTTACTAAGAGAAGCTGGGGGCTACGAACTCTGTGCTAGGAGCAGAGACTAAAGTCTGGAGGGTCGGAGCGACATGTACCTAAACCCTATCTGGTATCTAATGTTTAGGGAACATGTTGATATAAACTAGAAGTCATAAGGGGAGAGGCTAACCTGATTCTAAGACTGGACCATGCATTATTCTACATGTAGTGCGTGAAGAATATTAAATGACCATTAAATACAGTATTTCTCTAACGTGGAGCCGAGTAGGCTAGACAATGACGGAAACTATTGATGCAGTTCAGTAGCTTAGGAATGCAGAGGAGGAGGACTGGACTGATAGCAGGAACTATAACATACTTTTGGCAGACTCAGAGGCAGAGCCGGGGTGCACCGGGTACTGCGAAGCAGGAAGTAAGTGAAGGGTCGAGGATACAGGTGGGGGCCGTATCGCTCCTCAGCGAGGCTTTCAAGAGACAGGAGCTGAATCTGTGGTCCGGGCCCTTTTGAGGCCTAGAAACGGGGACTTTATAATTGAATAACGTGCACACTGAGCGTAGTATTCACGAGGACTGGAAACTAACATACTAGAGGTGGACACAACTGTAATTGCGTCTTTAATCAGAAATGGGGAATAACATATGCATATTGGTCATGCACACATAACACATGATGGATGAGGCGTAGGGACACAGAACATGGCAAAATTTACTTTTCCACAGTACTGTGGGCGGCCCGAAAACCAGACTGTGAGGGATCTAGAAGTCCGTGATTCTCCAGATTGGCGGTGAGTCGTTTGTTGACTAGATGTTCTAGTACCTTCCCGAAGTAAGGTAACAGGGAGATAGGACGGTAAATGGTCGGTAAATTAGGGTCGGCCAGTGGCTTCTTAAGAATGGGCTTTATTTGAGCCTGTTTCCATCACGTGGAACCTCGGCCTGTTTTAATGACAAGTTGAAGATTTGAGTTAAGGCCTCTGAAAATAAGGGCATGATCTTGGTGCAGGCTCGCTGGGGGAAGCTGTCAACTTGGGAACCAGATTTGATCTTGGTCAGGCCTTCCAATACTTCAACAGTGACAATGGGTTCAAATTCATTTAGCACAGGGACCTTGGTTTTTATAGATGTCTTTGGCATAGAATTAATAGAATGATGAGGATCTGAGTCCTGGTGAGGGAAGGAAGAATAGATAGTTTTGATTTTATTGTGAAAAAAAGAAGAAATAGTCAACCCATCCTTGGGTAGGAGAGAAGGAGGACTGTTCCACCGATGGGGCGGTGAATTTCTTAAGAATTTTATGTAGTTCCGTGCTAGAGTGAGCAGCATTATTTATTTGTTGGGTTAAGTAGAGTTTTTTGCAAGTTTGATGTTTATGTAGTGGAGATGGGCCTGCCTATAGTTACTTAGGTCTTTGTCTGTTTTTTTTGTCCTCCACTGACGTTCAGCTGTTCTGCTTAGTTGTTTATCAATTTTCAGTGCGGCCGTAAACCATGGAGATGCTTTGCTTTTGACTTTTACTTTAGTCAGCGAGACAGTTTTATTCAGCAGCTATAATGGGTGATTCCAGCACACTTGTGGCCTGTTCTACTGTGTTTGAGTCGGAGATCTGCGGTGACTTAAAATGGGTTAGAAAGACGTCTGGGGTGAGTTTACACCAGGGTCGAATTAGGGTGTCTCTCATAGGTCGAGATTAATTGACATGCCAAACTTTAAAAGATAGTGGTCTGTCCATAATAATGGGGATGGTAGTTCGGTTGTCAGTTTGTATGTGTTTGTAAATATTAGGTCCAACTTGTGCCCGGCTAAGTGCGTCGGACCGAAAGACCTCTGCGTTAATCCTAAGGTATCCATTGCTTGAATTAAGTGACCGGTATCAGGGTCCAGGGCAAGTTCCGCGTGATAGTTAAAGTCACCAATTAACAAAACATTATCCACCGCTAATGCGTGCGGTGCTATGGCTTCTAGTAGCTGGTTGACAAATTTAGTTTTTGGACCAGGGGGTCTATAAACCAGGGCTCCTCCCCAGGTTTCAGAGTCAGGGTTTTCCAGCCTAAATATCAATATTTCCAGGATTGTAGAAGTGGAAGACTCTAGGACTTTAATCGCACAGGGGATTTTAGTGGCAGCTGCAATGCCACCTCCTCCCCCGGCCACCCGATCCTGTCTAATTAGTTGGTATTGAGGGGGAAAGGCTGTAGTGACCTCAGGGGAGGCCTGGCTATGGAGCCATGTCTCAGTGATGAAACCGATGTCAGGCGTTTCGGCCTCCAAGAGGCTCCAAAGTTCTAGTGCATGCTTCGGTATAGATCTTGCATTGAGGTACAGGGCTTTCAGTTGTTTAGAAATTGCTTTTGCATCGGTGGCAGAGATCGAGGTGCTTTTACAAGGGAGTGCAGGTGTTTTTTAATGCTTCAGGGCATGTGGTTGATAGCTATCGGAGGAGTTAGCTCTTTGTGAAGAGTGGTCATGTGTTTGACAGCCTTGGGGGTTTAGGAGTTGTAACTCCTCACTAGAATAGCTAAGTGTGAGAAGTTAGCCTGGCATATGATGCCCACTATTATAGTGGGCACCTTGCACCAGTCTAAACGACCCTTATTGATGGTGGTTGTAAAGTCAACCTTATAGACAAGCTATCCTAGTGGTAGCATGGACCAGCAGTCTTAGGCTAAAACTTCAGAGAGCATGTGAAGCAAGCTGTTTTACCAATTATAATCCCTTGAATACCAAATGAAAGGACACCACACAAGGTATATATCAAATATATATGTATTTATTTCTAACACAACCCCTCTGCACTCTTTGAGGTCAGAGATCGAAGTACATCACAAGTTACTCAATTAGCATACGATAAGTTGCACAAATAAAGTTATGCCCTAGGGGCCTCACAAACCATATACTAAGTAAGTGGTATAAGAACGACTTCAGAAATAGTCAGTAGTCCTAGGGAATCGCTGGGGCTACACTAAACAACAAAAGGTTAGGTAGTAGGAGACCCACGGGAGACGCGTGCAGTGTCTAAACACAGCCGCGAGTTACCATTGACTTATAATGGAGAACGAAGAATTTACAAAGTTACTGTTTAAGGGCACTTCCGGATGGACTATGACAAAACCCCTTTAGACTAGGACACTTTGAGAGTCAAGACCCACGGGAGCACCGGAGTACTCGTGTTACCTCACCCAGAGAAGCCAGGTGCATAGGTGCCTTTTGGTGTCGTGTTTCGTCGATGCTTTCAATGTAGATCTGCAAAGAAGTGCTGCAGGCGGCCAGTGGAAGAGTGTCCTGGTGGATCCAAGGGTGGATCGAAAATAAGAAGAACCTCAAAGCAGAGGGGACAGAGTCTGTGTCACTAGCCAGTGACCAGGAAGGAACCAGGAAGGAACCAGGCGATGTTGCGATGATCTCAAGAGAAGTGGTGAAGCTTGTCTCTGCAGCCATGAGGACCAGGAGGTGTCAACGAGGACCAGGAGCTGGATTCGAGCTGCCCACGAAGGATCTAGTTGACTGCGGTGTCGGTATCCGGACTGGACCCAACAAGCCTTGGCAAACGCAATCCACGCAGGAAGTGAAGATTGGCTTCAGAGCAGACCAGCAAGCTCTGAGGAGCTTCTCCTTTGTAGGGAAGCGAGAGCAAGCCTGGAGCAACCAGGAAAGCAGTTTGGTTTCAAAGGTTTATCTTCAGGGGGCTCACTAGCCAGCTGAAATGCAAGAGCGGGCCCCACGCGGCACTCGTGGAGTGTGGAGTGCTGAGCTTCGGTGCAATTGGCGCTCGGGTCTGGGGCTTCTCGTACCCCAATGCACAACTGCAAGTTACCTCAGGAGTCGATGCAGTTAGAAAAATGCAGGATGTCCAGGGTGGCCGGTCCCACGTCTCTGGTGTCCGCCACGGGTCTCCGCTTTGCTGTGGATGTGGGTCAGAGTCAGAGAAGTCTGAGAGTCCAGTTCCTGTGTTGCTGAGTCTTCGGGTTCCAGCGGGAGCGTCGACAAAGCAGACCGGCAAGTTACTGGTGGTGCCTGTTTGCACAGGGTGGTCACTGCTTGACCACAAGGGAGATGTCTTCAGTCTTCCAGTCAAAATAGAACGTTGAAGGTCCAAGAGTTTCGTATCAGAGTTTCGTTCCAGGATAATTTAAAGTACTGGGGACACAGCACCTATCTTATACTAAGAAAATGGGCTGGATTACCTGCTAGGTCCCTCCTATGGGTGGACCTGGAAAGGGGATGGTTACACCCCTTTCCCTTTGTCCAGTTTCGCGCCAGAGCGGGGCTGGAGTGCCCCAGCAACTGGTTTGAACCAGGCTATGCATGGAGCACCTTTGTGCCCCAGGCAGTGTCTGGAAAAGCATCTTTCCATTCAGCCCACCCTGCCCCAATACACTACAGGCTGTCTGGGGAGTTGCTGGCACCTCCCTCGACAGGAAACCTATTGTCCAGGCCTCCCTTGCTGGAGTTTCCCCCAGCAGCAGGAGGTCAGACTCGTGTCTGTGGCAGCAGCATCCCTTTTGTGATTCTGGGGCTCTGTTTAACTTTAACCGGGTAAAGCAGTAACATACATGTCTATTCCCTCTAGAAGGTTGGAATGCTACCCCCACCGCCAGAATTGGTGGGGGCGGTAGTATTCCAAAGTGTTTGACACCTTACACGACATGTTTTGATAAAGCCAAACCAAAGTTAGCATTAACCGTGATGATTATAATGCACTTAAAAGTATATGGTATGGCTATATCATAGAACAGCTATAAGGAGATGGTTCCGAAAGCTGCAGAGGGACTCAGCTCATGCTAGGGCACCCTCTCACATAAAACCAAGCACTCTGCCTCCAGGATTGTCGAGGACTACCATAGGAGTGACTTATAGGTGCATATGTGTCTATATATAAGGTAGGTATAAATATGCTATATCTAAGTAAGTGGTGATTACTCCACCTTACCCAAGCTGAGTGATCAGCCTGTGGTCTCAGTTTGGATGGCCAGCCAGGGGTGGCATAATACATTCTTCAGCCCCTGGTAGGCCTTGGATGCACCTATGCCCTGGGTACCTACGATACACTATACAGGGGCTCACAAAGGTGACCCAATACCCAATCAGGTATGTATCTAAAGTACATGGTATCAATTTAGAGAGAGAACAGCTGGGCTGTGGGTCTGATTAGTAGCCCCACAGCCACACCAAAGTCGAAAAACCAGAAAATCACAGCAAAAAGTGGAGGTGACCATAGGAAGCAGACCCTACTCTCCTACACTAAGCATGGCATCTGGCGAACTACCTAGGGCGTTAAGGATGATTTAAGTAGGGGGTCCCGGCAGCTGTCGGCGGTCAGGCGCAGACGGGCTTGCCTTTGGCACGCCAAATGCGCGCCGCTGTGCATGTCCGCGCCCTGCTCTGGTTTAAATGTCTGAGGGGGGTGGGGCTAGTGTGATGACACTGCCCTCAATCAGGTGAAGTGAAGGATGGCCTCAGGTCCCTCCGCTCAAGCGGCACTTGCCGTGGTGGACAGGGGACTGGCGATCTTAATAACGGGTGAGAAATGCATTTTCAGTGTTCACTGTCAGAAATAACAAAGCTCAAATGCGAGTGCTTTAAAATACAAAAACAATCATCAAAGGTTAAAAGTTTACTGGCATAGGCGCTAGCGAGAGCTGCTGGCACTCTCTATCATCGGAGTAAAGCGTTTCGCTGGGGGATGCCAGTGGTCTGAACACTTCGCCTGATACTGGTTTTCTCTCTCCTCCCTCCGTGGCTACGGAGGAGGGGGCTACTTATGCAGTGGTGCTGCGCAGGGCACCCACGGCCCTGGGTCTTGAGCTCCCTGCAGTGGCCGTGAGGACTAACCTCCTCACAAGGTGCTTCAACCGCTAGTAAGCTCTTCGGAGCCTCTGCTGCCGTTTAATGAGGCCCTCACCAACATTCTGATGGGCACTTGGTCCAAGCCCACCACAGTTCCCTCTGTGGATCGTAATGTGGCCCGGCGCCACCGCCTGGCACCAGGCGACCCCTGATTTGTGTCCACCCATCCCACCCGAGAGCCTGGTTATCCAGACCTTCACGTCCCAAACCACATTCCCTACCACACCCCCGGATCGGGAATCCAAAAGACTGGAACAGTTTATCAAGAAAATGTTTTCCTCTGTCAGTCTAGGGTGGCGGTCCATTAACACTGCATGCCTTTTGGGCCGTTACTCCCACTCTCTGAGGGATACGGTGGCGGACGTGATGCCCCAGTGTCCGAAGGAGGCCAAGACACGACTCGCCTAAGATCTTGCTGAGGGGCGGGATGCAGCACAGTATTCCATTTGATGTGGACTTGTCATCGTGGACTCGCTGGGCAGAGCGATTTCAACGATGGTGGTGATTCGTCGTCACGCCTGGCTGAGGTCCGCCAATTTTTCAGTGGATGTCAAGAACACACTCATGGACACGCCCTTTGATGTCCGTCGCCTCTTTGGCGACAAAGCAGATAGCGTGCTAGAGTGCTTTAAGGACTCCCGGGCTAGGGCCAAGTCCATGGGCCTGTCGGGCCAGCGCCAGCAAACTTCTGCTTCTCGACCCTTTCGTGGCCACAGAAGGGGTGCCCCCACACGTTCGTTCATCCACAGGCCGCAGAACCAACGTCAACGAGTTTGCTGACGTGCAATCCGCCGTGGCTGAGCAGGGGGTCAGAAGGCCAGTCAGTCCGCATCCACTCCCGCAGCATCCGCCTCAAAGCCTTCCTAGTCAGAGCTTTCAGGTCCATTCCACGCCAGTGGGAGGCAGGTTTCGCCATCACCTACTCCACTGGCGTACCATCACTTTGGACAGGTTGGTGCTGCAAATCGTCCGAAGTGGCTACTCCCTCGCCTTCGAGACGACCCCTCCAGCCATGCCACCGCAGTACCACTGCATGTCGGGGGATCACTTGCAACTTCTGCAGCAAGCAGTTACGGCCGTCTTGGCCAAGGGGGCCATCGAGCGCGTTCCTGGGCCAGAAGTAGGACGTGGTTGTTATTCCCACTACTTTCTGGTCCCCAAGAAGGACAAAGGGGGCCTGCGTCCCATCTTGGACCTCGGGAGCATCGTCGTCTTCCTCCGGAAGGAGAAGTCCAAGATGCTGACTTTAGATCAGGTTCTGGCTGCCCTAGACCCTGGAGTCTGGATGATAGCGTTGGACTTGCAGGACGCTTATTTTCATATCCCGTCCTGCCGGCTCACCGACGTAACCTGCGGTTCACGGTAGTCCACAAGCACTTTCAGTTCCGGGCTCCCCTTCGGCCTTACCAGCGCCCCTCGGGTGTTCACGAAAGTGATGGCGGTGGTCACAGCTCATCTGCGCAGATCAGGGGTTCCAGTCTTCCCCTACCTCGACGACTGGTTGTTGAAGGCGGGCTCACCCCAGACAGTCGTCTCCCACCTCCAGACTAGAGACGACTTCCTGCATTTGCTGGGGTTCTCCATAAACGTGCCGAAGTCGCACCTGATTCCCTCTCAGAAGCTCCTCTTCATCTGAGCGGTTCTGGACTCGGCGCAGTGTCAGGTTTATCCTCCCGTGCAGCGGGTTCGGGATATTCTGGCTCTGATTCCGATCTTTCAGCCTTTATCCTGAGTTTCAGTCTGGATGACCCTACGGCTCCTGGGACTGATTGCCTCCTGCATCCTGCTGGTACATCACGCCAGGTAACGGATGCATGCTCTGCAGTGGGACCTGAAGTTCCAGTGGGCACAGAATCTGGGCAACCTGTCCGACCACATCCTGATCTCGGAGGGTACTGCGAGACAGCTGCAGTGGTGGCTCACAAATCACAATTGGGTCCATGGCAGATTCCCTCTCCCTTCCCCAACCGGAGCACACAGTGGTGACGGATGCGTCCCTCCTGGGATGGGGTGGCCACATGGGAGAGGCGGAGATCAGAGGCCTCTGGTCTCCGGCGGAGTCCCGGCTCCACATCAACCTTCTGGAGCTACGGGCGATCCGACTTGCACTGAAGGCATTCCTTCCGTGGAGTCTGGGGAAGTGTATCTGCAGGTGTTCACGGACAACACCACCGCCATGTGTTATTGCAACAAACAGGACGGGGTGGGGTCGTGGACCCTATGTCAGGAGGCTCTGTGCCTCTGGACATGGCTGGAGCATCAAGGCGTTACCTTGGTGGTTCAACACCTGGCAGGTTCCCGGAATGCCAGGGCGGACAAACTCAGCCGCCGGTGCATGATTGATCACGAATGGCGTCTGAACTCGGACGTGGTGCAAGGTCTCTTTCTGCAGTGGGGAGAGCCTTGGTTCGATCTATATGCCACCGAAGAGAACGCGCAATGTCATCAGTTCTGCGCATTGGAGTTTCCAAGGCGGCACTCGCTAGGCAACGCTTTTCGTCACAAGTGGATTTGCGGTCTGTTGTACGCATTTCCGCCGATACGACTTCTGCCCAGAATGCTGAAGAAGATCAGGTGCGACCGGGCCCAAGTCATCCTTGTGGCTGCGGATTGGGTACAAAGGTACTGGTATCCCGAGCTAGTCAGTATGTCAATTAATCCCCCGATTCAACTGCCTCTTCAGGAGGACCTTCTGTCTCGCAGGAACAGGGGTCGGTCCTCCACCCGAACCTGCCCAGCCTCCACCTACATACGTGGAGATTGAGCGGCGACAGTTGATGCCATTTGACTGGCCTCCTGAAGTCTGTAATGCCATTCTGGCAGCCAGGCGTCCCTGCACAAAAATGGTATACGCCTGCAGGTGGAACAGATTTGTGGCATGGTGCACAGCATTTGCTGTGGATCCTTCTCTGCCCTCTTTCAGAGGTTCTCCTCTTTCTTCTTTCTCTGGCCCAGCAGGGCTCTGCTCTGGGCACTATAAAGGGCTATCTCTTGGCCATTTCAGCCTTCTTTTAGGCTTCCTGATCAGCCTTCTCTTTTCAAGTCCCCTGTTGTAAATAGAGTCTTGAAAGGCATCACGCACATGTTTCTTCCTGTTCCTTTCATGATGCCTCAGTGGGATTTGAATATGGCTCTTACCTTTCTGATGGGCGCTCCCTCTAAGCCACTTCATTATTGCCCTCTCTGTCTTCTGACTCTAAAAAACTGCTTTCCTGGTTGCCATCACCTCTGCCAGAAAAGTGAGTAAGCTCCAGGCTCTTTCATCTAAGCCTCCTTTCCTCTCTGTCCACCCGGACCAAGTTGTTCTGAGGACTCGTCCTTCTTTTCTGCCCAAGGTGGTTACTGCCTTTCAAATCGGGCAGTCCATTACCTTGCCCACCTTCTATCCGCCTCCGCATCCCTCGAAAGAGGAAGAAAGGCTCCACCGTCTGGACCCAAAACGTGCGCTCTCTTTTTACCTGAACAGCACACAACAGTTCCGGGTGGACGACCAACTCTTTGTTGGCTACGTGGGTGCTAAGAAGGGACGGGCGGTGCATAAATGGACTCTCTCTCGGTGGGTCGTTTTGTGCATCAAGGTCTGTTATTCCATGGCTAAAAAGGAGTCTCCTGTGTGGCTACGTGGCCATTCCACTCAGGCAACGGCGGCTACTATTGGCTTGGGATGGTGAGTCCCTTTGCAGGACATTTGTCAGGCAGCTACTTGGGCCTCGCTGCACATGTTTGCCAAGCATTACTGCCTGGACAGCCAAGTCCGGAGAGACAGCTTCTTTGTCCGTTTAGTTCTCCAGGACTTCCTGGTGTGATTTTGGTTCGCAGACCCACCACCGGGGTTGGTATTGCTGGGGTATCTATTCTAAGGTAAGGAATCTAACACTAACGTGTTTCTTTCAGATGCACAGGTTACTTACCTTTGGTAACGATATATCTGTAAGAAACATTAGTTAGTGTTAGATTCCTTACCGCCCCACCCATCCTCCCCGTTCTGCAAACCGATATCTAGGTTTAAGGTATCTCCCTTTTAGGGCCCTAGTTTCATGGCTTCAGTGTCGGTTTCTTGCATGGCTCTGCGTTCCTGGTGCAGAAAGCTATGTACAGAACTGACGTCACCGTGCGAGGGCGGCGTCTAAGTACTTCAGTGACGTGAACACGACGACGCATTCCGACGCGCAGGGGTTCTGCTGACGAAAAACTTTACCGATCCTGTCTGACGCCTGGGGGTAATTCTAAGGTAAGGAATCTAACACTAACTAATGTTTCTTACAGATATATCATTACCGAAGGTAAGTAACTTGTGCACCTTGCTTTTTCATATTAAGGACCACAGTGAAGGTAGAGCCGTACTTACTGAACCTCGTGAACTCCTATGACCGGTTCCTTCTGACTTGATTTCGGCTTGACCTTTTTTTATTTACTTCCTACATATCCAAGGGGGTCAAATAGAGGATAATCTTTTTTTGCCCTACGGCTCCGCAGGACATGGTTAATTTTACAATGTTTTCCCATTTTATGGCACCGCTAGAAAATCTTTTTTAATCGCCATTCTGAAACAGGCAAAATTGAACCAAGTCCGGCCTGCTTATATATTCCTCTAGATGTTGACGGGCAATGTCATATTCCATGTATCAAGTTTTCTAAAAATCTGCCATTAGGGGGGCGTGGCCAAGATGGCGACCGGAGCAGACGTGCGTCTGTGAGGCTCCCGAGACTAGCCCTGGTTCCCGGCCCAAATCAGCACGAATCCCTTCCCCGATAGCAGCCCCTTACAGCCCAGACACCGGGGGCCACGGCGATCGCCCTCATATCACCGGGGGCTGGCATCTGTTGCCTGACGGCGTGTTTCCCCCGGTTAGCGGTACCCCCGCTTAAGCTGATGGCCGCTGAACACCGCGCTGTCGGAGAAACAGTGCCCAGACCCTGCTAGAGAACGGGTCTCGGGGCAGTGCAGCGATGAGGGTCCGGAGCAGTAGCGACACCGAGAGGGGGCACCCGCATTCCACCAGACGTAGGTAGGCGTGGGGGACACGCAGCCAGCCCGAGGAATAGCGGCTCCCGGGTGCGCCAAAATCGAGGCCCCCGGTTTCTGGGCCTACCCTAGCTGAGGCGCAGCGACCATAGCGCCTGACCGGAAGGAACCCCGAGGGGCGGACGGGCCCCTCACAGCGCCCTGTGTAGCTCAGATGGCCTGAAGGCAAAGGTGGACGCCGGGCACACACAGCCACAGTCGGCCCAGAGGGTGGTGACTCCCGGGAGCGCCAAAATCGAGGCCCCGGCTTCGAGGCCTGCCCCTGCAGGGGTGCTGCGACCAAAGAGCCTGACCGAAGGGAGCCCCCGAGAGGCAGACGGGCCCCCTGCAGCGCCACGTGTAGCTCAGACAGCCTGAAAGCAGGGGAGGAGATCGGGCACGCACAGCCACAGCCGGCCCGGAGCGTTGTGACTCCCGGGGGCGCCAAAATCGAGGGCCCGGCCCCGAGGCCTACCCCCGCGGGGGCACAGTGACCGAGACACCTGGTCGGAGGGAACCCCCGGGAAGGGGACAGGGGCCTTCACAGCGCCTCGCCCAGCGCAGACGGCCTGGAGGCAGGTGAGGAGGCCGGACAAGCACAGCAGCTGGACCGGTGGTGGTGGACCGGGCCGGGGCCTGGCCCTGCGGACCCGGGCCACTGGGAGAGCGGAGGGAGCGGAGTAACGCCGAGGCCGGCCTGGGACCCCCAGGTCGTGCACACAGCCTGCTGCGTACCCCACCCAGGCCTGGAGATATGCTGCGGGGGTGCCGCCTCACCTGGGCGTAGAATCGCAGAGGTCCCCGGACCACAGCACGGCCTTCTAACAGTACAGGCCCGAGACTCTAAGGGCCGGAGGACACGGTACGATGTACAATAGAGCTCAGGACTGGAGCCGGACACTTGGCCCTCAGCCACAGCGGAAGGGAGGTGAGGTGGCGCCGGGATGCGACTGGCCGAATTACAGCTGGTGAACACGTCCTTTGGAGCAGCACTATCCATCTCGAGGGGTTGCCGCATTCCAGCATTCCCGGTGGCCGCCATTTCGCGCCCAGCCATGTCCGGATCCCAGAGGCGAGGAGGCCGCACCATACCGGAGATGTTGGTGAAGGAACCCGCCAAGGGGGAGAAGAGTCCATCAGGGGCGGCAGCGCCAGCTAAGAGCCCCATAGAACACGACGACGGGAATACGCCAATCACCAAAGCTTTCATGGAGTCCCTCTTCCATTCGCTGCTTGAAGACTTCCAGACTTTGAAGCAGGAAATGGCCGGCGAACATCGGGAACTGCGGCGAGAAGTGGACGGTCTGGGTGAGAGGGTTGCGGCAGTGGAAGACACAGAGCAGTCACCCTGTGAGGAAATGGTACACTTACAGCAGGAGGTGCTCCGATTGCAGGAACAGCAACTGGACCTACAGGCCCATACGAAGGCATAGAGCTGTAGGATGACCCTGCAGGCAGTTCCGAACTGATTGGCCCATCACAAGACAGATCATCCCGAGCCTCCGGAGACGGATGGCAGCGTGTACGATGCAGGCGGTCATCCAGGGGGGCCCGAAAGCAGGACCCCGCCACGGTAGCGCATGAACAGGCGGCCGCCATCCAAGAGGTATCCAAAGACACTGCAGCTCCGGAGTGAGGCTTCTCTTCGAACCAATACAAGGGGAGGGGATTCCTCTTTTTCTAGCTTTACTTTTGCATCGGGTCTACCAGGGACTGATGGCGGGCTGCGACGGTTGCCAGTGCCACGTTTCCCATTTGTGACTTCTTCCATGGGTCTGAACTAAGTGACGTCTGGCCCAGGACAATATTGTTCATTGTGGGGTTTCTAGTTGAGGTTAGGGAGGGATCCGGGTGGGAGTTGGGGAATGGAGAGGGGGGGGTCGACGGGGGGGGTTTGGGGACGGGTGGGGGGTTTCAGTTGGGGTTGGTTGGGGTCAACGGGTGGGATTGTGGGTGGGAACCAGTGTGCCAGAAGGGATTTGTCAGTGATGGAATTGCTATACTGTACATTTGTCTCCCATTGCTTCGCTTACTCCTACCGCTAACGCCTCCTTTTTTGCTCACCTCTGGAGGTGTCTTTATCCGCACACGACGCTTCATGCACGTTCCCCTCCGGGGCCAGGATTCCCGGGGGTCCCCTGGGGCTGGCTGATTCATTATGTCCCTATCTGCCACGACTGCATACCCCTGACTTTGCGCTACCCTCCCTGCCCTCCTTCCCATGGCTGATTCCACTTTGAAGGTGCTGACCCTTAATGTGAAAGGGTTGAATAATCCTATCAAAAGAAGAGCTGTCATTTCCTACCTAGAAAACTCAGGGGCTGACATTTGTTTATTACAGGAAACTCACCTTCTGCCCAAAGACTGGCACAGAATGCGCTCCCGCGCCTTCCCACAACAGTTCTTTTCTTCTCTCCCCACGAAGAGGGCCGGGGTGGCTGTCTTAGTATCTAGGCATTTCCGGGGAAAGGTGGGGGACAAGGCGGGTGAGGTCAAGGGTCGCCTTTTGGCCTATACCCTTTTGATGGGCGACACACGCCTGACGATCGGCTCCATCTATGCCCCGAATACGGGACAGGAGGCGTTTCTGAAAGGCGCTGCTTCAGAGTCACTTTGTGAGAAGTTGGCCTGATATATGATGCTCACTAGTTCTAGTGATCACCTTGTATCAGTCCAAACAACCCTTATGGTGATTGGTTGTAAGTCAACCTTATAGACCAGATATCCCAATGGTAGCATGGACAAAGCAGTCTTAGGCTAAACTCTTTTGGCATGTGAAGCCAGCTGTTTTACCACAATATAATCCCTTGAATACCAGATGAAAGGACACCACACAGGTTGTTATGAAAAATAAACAGTATATTTATTAATAACAACACCTCTGAACTCTTTATGAGGTCAGAGGGCTAAGCACATGACAATCTCTTACGAAAAATACGAAAAGTTGCACAAAATTACAATGGTGCCCTAGGGGCACGACAAACCATATACTAAGTAAGTGGAATGTGAAAGTCGATAAAAGGAATGGAGCTGTCCAGAGGCTGTAGGATCGATGGGACCACGCTACACTAACTTCAGGTAAGTAATAGGAGGCCCACGGAACGCGTGTGCAGAGTGTGAACCCACACGCGAGATGCGTAACAACGTCTATGGACAGTACAGTTCAAATTAAAGGTAAGTACGGACAATCCTGACTAGTTAGGACTAAAACGACTGTGGAACTGGACACTAGGACAGTTAAACTACCCTTGAGCACCGAAATGCTCTCGTTACCTCACCCACGGGCTGCGGGTGCATAGGTGCCAAAGTGTGTCGGGTTCTCGCGTTGAAGTCAATGGAGCCTGAAAGAAAAGATGCTGCAGGCGACCAGGAGGAAGATGTCCGGTGCAATCCAAGGGTGGATCGGTGAAGAAGAGGACCTGAAAGCAGAGGGGACAGTGTTCAAAGTCACTAGCCAGTGACCGGTGTGGAACCGGGAAGGAACCAGATGCTGTTGTCGCGAACAGGTGAAGAGTGGACGCTTGACTCTGCAGCCACGTGGACCAGGAGGTGTCTTCGACGACCAGGATGGAGGCACGAGCTGTCCCACGCAGACTCTCGCTGTCGGCGGTGTCGGATCCGGAATTGGAGTCAACAGGCCTTGGCAAAGGCAACCCACGCGGTGAAGGGAAAAGACGTCTGGTGCGGACTAGGAGAGTCCGGGGTGCTCCTCTTTTGAAAGGGAGCAAGGGCCAGTCTGGAGCAACCAGACCAGCGGTGTAGATTTCGTGGATCGTCGTCTAGGAGGTCACTAGCCAGCCAGGGGATTAAAAGCGTTTTCCCGTAGTCCACCCGGAAGTGTCCGAAATCAACTACTTTGTAACTTTTACGTTCCCATTGATTCTCTATGGTAACTCGCATGTGTGTTTAGACACTGCATATGCATCCTGTGGGTCTCCTACGTCCATTCCTTTGGTTGATCAGCGTAGCCCCAGCGATTTCCTAGGCCCCAGGCCTACTCACCTTTCCTGAAGTGGCTCTTATACCACTTCTTTAGTATATGGTTCGTGAGGCCCCTAGGGCAGAATTGTATTTGTGCAACTTATAGTATGCTTATTGAGTAACTTGTGCTGTATCTCGAACTCTGACCTCATAAAGAGTGCAACGGGGTTGTGTTAGTAATAAATACATATATATTTGATATATACCTTGTGTGGTGTCCTTTCATTTGGTATTCAAGGGATTGAAATTGGTAAAACAATTGGCTTCACATGCTCTCTGAAGTATTACCCTAAGAATGCTTTGTCCATGCTACCACTAGGATAGCTGGTCTATAAGGTTGACTTTCCAAGCATCACCATAAGGGCTGTTTGGACTGGTGCAAGGTGCTCACTAGAATAGTGAACACCATATACCAGGCCAACTTCTCACACTTGCGACCCCCAGCAACCTGAGACCCTTACGGGTGAGTTGCGCTTAACAAACACCTGATTGATTGGATTCCCTTTCCGATGGAGCGGTAGGGAAGGCGCTCTTGGAAGTGGAAGCTTGGACTACCAAGCTCTCTGGGGTGGGATGTTGGGAGAGGATAGTGAGAGCCTCGGCCGCCCTACGCAATACCACTACGTATGATGCTCCCTCCTCCAAAACCACGGTAGGAGGATGTAGAAGAGTAGGGTCTGTAATCCTATGGTCACCCCAGATTTTTGCTTTTTGCTTCACTGGTTTACGACTTTCCCTGGCTGTGGGCCTGCTAATCAGACCCACAGCCTAGCTGTTCTCTCTCTAAATTGACACACATATACTTTAGGTGCATTTACCAATTGGTATTGGGACACCTTATCAGCCCCTGTACAGTGTACCTTAGGTACCCAGTGCATAGGTGTACCCAAGGCCTACCAGGGGCTGAAGCAAGTATTATGCCACCCCTGGCTGGCCATCTAAATCTGACACAACTGGCTGCATGACACCTGGGGCAAGGTGGTGTAATCACCCTTTGCTGTAGATATAGTATACCTATATCTAACCCTAAAATGGACACATATATTCCTATCAGTCACTCCTATGGAAGGCCTTATCAATCCTGAAGGCAGAGTGCTTGGAATTATGTGAGATGGTGCTCTGGCATGAGCTGAGCCCGTTTACAGCTTGCGAAACCAAGTCCTAATAGCTGTTCCATGATAACGCTATACCATATACTCTTAAGTGCATTATCAACCTCGCGGTTAAATGCTAACTCTGGTATAACATTATCAAAACATGTCGAGTAAGGTGTCATACGATTTGGAATACTACCCCCTCGCCAATTCTGGCGACGGGGGTAGCATTCCACCCTTTTAGAGGGACACGACATGTATATAACTGTGAACCCCGGTTTAAGTTAACTCGAGCCTCAGCATCACAAAATGGATGCTGCCACCACGGACACAAGTCTGACCTCCTGCTGCTGGGAGTCCTTCCAGCGATGATGGCCTGGACAAAAGGTTTCCTGACTTGGGAGGAACTAGCACCACCCCAGACAGGATTTTGTGTATTGAGGTAGGTAGGCCTGAAAGGAACGAGACATGCCTGGGGCACACAAGGTGCCCTGTGCGTACACCGGTTCAAACCAGTTGCTGGGGCATCCCTGCCCCAGCTCTGGCGGGAAACCGGACAAAGGATAGGGGGTGTAACCACCCCCCTTCCTGGTCCCACCCAGGGGAGGGACCTAGTCAGTAGTGCAGCCCCCTTTAGGAGAATAAAGGTAGGAGCTGGTCCCATTCCAAATTAGATTATCCTGAACTATTCAACAAGAAGAAACTCTGGCCTTCGACGTTCTGCTCCACAGAAAACTGAAGAATCTCCCTTGTGGGCAAGGAGTGTCCACCCTGCAACTGCAGGCACCATCAAGCGTCCAGCGGCTTCACTTTGTCGTCTTCCCTCGAGGATCCAGACTTCAGAGCCCGACGAGACCCGGATTCCCAGACCTCTCCGACCTCAACTCACATCTGCAGCAAAGCTGAGACCCGTGGGTGCGACGAGACACGTGGGACCGGCCATCTTGAAAGAACCTGCACTTCGCTTCCAGCACGACTCCCGAGGTAAACTCGACCAAGTGCTTTGGGGACTGAGAAGCCCCAACCCCGAGCAGCCCCTGCACCGAAGATCAGCCCTCCAGCATCCACGAGATCTGCGTGGGGCCCTTCTGCTTGTTTGCTGCTAGACGCATTGTCTGGTCACTTGCCGGCTGGCTAGTGGCCTCCTAGACGACGAACCTTTGAATCTTTGCTGCTGGTCTGGTTGCTCCAGACTGGCCCTTGCTCCCTTCCAAAAGAGGGGCACCCCGGACTCTCCTAGTCCGCACCAGATGCCTTTTCCCTTCACCGCGTGAGTTGCCTTTGCCAAGGCCTGTTGAGTCCAATCCCGGATCCGACACCGCCGACAGCGAGAGCCTGCGTGGGACAGCTCGTGCCTCCATCCTGGTCGTCGAAGACACCTCCTGGTCCACGTGGCTGCAGAGTCAAGCGTCCACTCTTCACCTGATCGCGACGACGACATCTGGTTCCTTCCTGGTTCCACTCCAGTCACTGGCTAGTGACTGTGAACAGTGTCCTCTCTGCTTTCAGGTCTTCTTCTTCAACAATCCACCCTTGGATTGCACCGGACATCTTCCTCCTTGTCGCCTGCAGCATCTTTTCTTTCAGGCTCCATTGACTTCAACGCGAGAACCCGACACACTTTGACACCTATGCACCCGCGGCCCGTGGGTGAGGTAACAAGAGCATTTCGGTGCTCAAGGGTAGTTTAACTGTCCTAGTGTCCAGTTCCACAGTCGTTTTAGTCCTAACTAGTCAGGATTGTTCGTACTCACCTTTAACTTGAACTGTACTGTCCATAGACGTTGTTACGCATCTCGCGTGTGAGTTCACACTCTGCACACGCGTCCCGTGGGCCTCCTATTACTTACCTGAAGTTAGTGTAGCGTGGTCCCATCGATCCTACAGCCTCTGGACAGCTCCATTCCTTTTATCGACTCTCACATTCCACTTACTTAGTATATGGTTTGTTGTGCCCCTAGGGCACTATTGTAATTTTGTGCAACTTGTCGTATTTTTCGTAAGAGATTGTCATGTGCTTAGCCCTCTGACCTCATAAAGAGTTCAGAGGTGTTGTTATTAATACATATACTGTTTATTTTCATAACAACCTGTGTGGTGTCCTTTCATCTGGTATTCAAGGGGTTATATTGTGGTAAAACAGCTGGCTTCACATGCCAAAAGAGTTTATCCTAAGACTGCTTTGTCCATGCTACCATTAGGATAGCTGGTCTATAAGGTTGACTTACAACCAATCACCATAAGGGTTGTTTGGACTGATACAAGGTGATCACTAGAACAAGTGAGCATCATATATCAGGCCAACTTCTCACAGACGCATCGATGGTCAGTCCATGGGAGTTCGGTGATGTGGCTGAAGGTGATGGAGTTTCCTGTTGTGAAGAGGGGATTGAGGGTGTGTCCTGCTGAGTGCGTGGGTTTGGTCACGATCTGCCAGAGTCCAATGTTATGGATGTGGTGCTGGGGTCCAGTTGGTTGTAGAGGTGGAAGTTGAGGTCTCCTAGTAGGGTGTAGTTAGTGGATGCAATGGCATGCGGGAGATTATCTCCGTGATGGAGTTGGCGAAAAGTCCGCAGGATCCAGGGGTCGGTAGATGAGGGTTCCTCGGAGGGTGGAGGTAGGGCTGGCTAGTATCTTGAAGTGAAGGTGTTCCATCAGGTCTGTGGGCTCGTCGGGGAGTTTGATCAAGTGGAGGGTGGATTTGTAGACAATGGCGGTACCTCCTCCCGGGTGGGTGGGGCGGTCCTTCCTGGAAGTCTTGTATCCTTGGGGAATGGCAATGGCGATGTCCTGTCCCGAGGTGGTGTTGGTTCAGGTTTCAGTAAAGAATGCTACGTCCGGGGTGGTGCTGTCGAGGAGGTCCCAGATTTCGGTGGTGTTTGTGGAGGGATCGGGCATTGAGGATGCATTGCAGGGTCTTCGGTTCGGTGGTGTTCTTGCGAGCGGATTGTGCTGGGTCTATGGTCTTGGCGGTGCTACAGGTGTGCCGGCACCGGTGACAGCTGAAGGGTCCGTGGGTGTCGCTGGTGATGCTAGCTTGCAGTTGTTCTTGCGACCTGGGTTGAGAGCGTGGAGTGCCGCTAGGTTTTATCGTTGGCGGTGCAGAGATCCAGGGTTCCTGCCGCTGGTCGCAGTCAGTTCGCGGACAAACTTGCTTTTGGTGTGCCGGCGCGGCCGTGCAGCAGCCGTCATTAAGTAGAGGTCGGGGAGGGCTGGACAGCTGGGAGGCGGGAGCGGGGAGGGGAGCTGGATTTGGCCGGTCTTACTGGTCGTGCTGGGGGGAGGGGGCAGCAGCGGCGGGGAAAAATGGGCTGAAAAATGCAAAAGGCAAAAAGAGAGAAAAGTGCAAACAAGGCAGCAAAAGTGCAAGAAAGAGTGGAGGAAAGACACAGATGACACAAACGGAGAGTGAAAGGAGGAGATTGAGATGAGGGTGAAAAACAAGTGAAAACAGAGGAAATACACAGAATCAGAGTGAAGGGGCAGCTGCAAATGAGGGGAAAACGACCGAAAATGGAGGAAATACCCAGAAGGAGAGTGATGGGGAAGATAGAAGTGAGGGGAAAAAATGAGTGAAAAAGGAGAGAAAAAGCGGAGCGAGAGAATGGACACATAGGTCCACTGGATGAACAGGGATGAGGCGTAGGTGAAACCTGCGGCTGGAGAAGGGCCTCAAACACCAACACTCGAGAGTGCAGGGGCTCATGGGAAGGCCTCACTTAACGGTGGAGCTGCGAGGGAGGGAGAGCAATTTCTTTTTTTTATATATTTATTTTTATTAAACAATGAAATTACAGCACAGTCATCAAATACAGGCAGGCTACTTCAGTATCTCAGCTATAACGTACAGCGTTCAGAATACATTTTCAGTATTAGATAAATCAGATCAGGGGTATCAACAGCGTCCATATCTAATTGGCGACCAGCTGGGAGACAAATATCACCTCTATAGCGGTTCCATGGTCCCCATACTTTAACCCACTTCCCGAGGCATCCCCTTGCGATGAAGACTGATTTTTCTCTGTACATACACCAGTCCAGATACTCCTTCCAGTTCTTCAATTGTGGCGGTTGACAGGCCCCCCACTTTTGTGCGGTATTACGTTTGGCTACCATATATGCCAAGCTTGCCTATTGCGTGGTATATGTATCTGAAAGAGACACGTTAGTGATAGATTCCTTACCTTAAAATATCCCCAGGCGTCAGACTGGATCCGGAAATTTTTTGCGTAGCAGTACCTTTGCGCGTCGGTAGGCGTCGTCTGCGGCTCCGCATCCGTCGTCGGCGCCGTGATGACGTCGTCGGAGTACTTAGACGCCACCTCCGCGTGCAGACGTTAGTTCTTCTTTTTTCCGCGCCAGCAGCGCAGATCCGGAAAAAGTGGTACCTTAGTCTTTTTTGACTAAACTTTTTGATCTCTTTTGATCATTCTTTTTCGAAGTCTTCGACTCCGAACGGTGCCGGTAGGGATGCCAGATTTTAAGCCCTGTGAGGATTGCGACCGACTGATGTCGGTCACCGACCCTCACCATCGGTGTCTCCACTGTCTCGGCGTCGACCACGACGACAAGACCTGTTCCGACTGCCGGGCCCTGACTTCGAAGGCTAGGCGGGAGCGGTCCCGCAAGCGGCTCGAACTCCGGCAGTCGGCCCCGTGCCAAGAACGGTCCCGGTCCGGACGGAGGTCGAGGGACCGGTCGCGGGAGAGGAGCCATCGGAGCTCCAGGAGTCGACATCACTCCTCAGGGTCGAAGTCGTCAGGTAAGCACAAGAAGTCGAAGAGACGTCATCGCTCTTCCGACTCCCCGCGACGCGGCCGGGGTTTCTGGTGGCACCGCCCACGCGGCTCAGTCGGAGTCGCAGGCGTCGCGTCCGGCCCCATACCCTCCGGTCCCTGGGCCGCGCGCGATGCCGGAGGAGTTCGAGCGGTTCCTCATGGCCATGAGGTCCCTCACTCGTCCGATGGGCTCCGCGGCGCCTTTGGGCCCAGCGGACTCGTCTGGGGGTCCTAGCGGGTCGGGGGCTTTGGCCCCGACGCCGTCGGGTACTTCGGCCCCGGTGGCGCCTTCGGGCCCGTTGCCGCAAGCCCCCACTGGATCCGGATCCGGGTCGTCGCCGGTGGACTTAACAACCTCCCCGGCGCCGGTCCCTCAGGTGAAACCCCCGGCACCGTTCTTCGGGCGGCACCATCCCCGATGCCTCCCTCGACCCGGTTCCAGGGTCGGAACGGCGCCGCTGGGCGCCGCTTTCGACGCCGTTCGGAGAGTTCACTTTCCATGAACCGGCCCCATCATTTGCTAACCCTGAGTACCAAGAGATGGGTGATGAGGAGTATTGGGAGGGGTCTGAGGACCCTCTAACACGTGAATGTCAGTCCCAGGAGGACTGGACAGGTGGACTTGGGGATGCCAGTGGTCTGGACACTTCCCCGGACACTGGCTTTGTCTCACCTCCTACCGTGGCTACGGAGGAGGGGGCAACCTACAGTGTGGTGTTGACGAGGGCGGCCAAGGCCTTGGGCCTTAAACTCCCCGTCGCGGCCATGAGGACTAACCTCCTCACTGAGGTCCTTAAGCTGCAGTCATGCTCGGCCGAGCCTCTGCTGCCGTTTATTGAGGCCTTAACCGACGTTCTTTTCGGCACTTGGTCCAGGCCCGCTACAGGTTCGCCTGTAGATAGGAACGTGGCCAGACGCCCCCGCCCGGCCCCGGGCGACCCTTGTTTCCTGTCCACCCACCCCACCCCTGAGAGCCTGGTGATCCAGGCCTCCAATTCCCAGACCGCATTCCCGTCGGATCTGCCTGACAGGGAATCCAAGAGGTATGAGCAATACGGCAAAAAGGTATTCTCCTCCCTGAGTCTGGGACTGCGGTCTTCCAACAACGCATGCCTCTTGAGCCGCTACACCCACTCTCTGTGGGATACGGTCGCGGACGTGCTGCCAGAATGCCCGTTGGAGGTACGGGCTAAACTCGGCCAAGCCCTTGTGGAAGCCCGAGATGCGGCACGTTATTCTATCCGGTGTGGACTGGATACCACCGACTCTCTGGGCAGAGCGATGGCAACGACGGTGGCGATTCGTCGCCACTCCTGGTTGAGATCCGCCAACTTCTCTGCAGATGTCCAGAACACACTCATGGACATGCCGTTTGATGGCCGTCGCCTTTTTGGCGACAAGGCAGACCATGTGCTTGAGCGCTTTAAGGACTCCAGGGCTACGGCCAAGTCCTTGGGCCTCTCGGCCCCGCGCCAGCAATCGGCTGCCTTTCACTCCTTTCGTGGCCACGGAAGGGGTGTACCCACACGTGCTGCCAGCCACGCTCCGCAAGGTGATACCCACCGCGGTGGCGGCCGTGGAAACCGCCGTGGCGGCAGTCGGGGACAACGGCGAGGTCAGTCCACACCTTCCCCCGCAGCATCCGCCTCAAAACCCTCCTAGTCCGTGCTCTCAGGCCCATGTGACGCCAGTGGGGGGCAGGGTTCGCCATCACCTCCACCACTGGCGCACTGTCACATCGGACAGGTGGGTGCTGCAAATCGTCCGAAGGGGCTACTCCCTCCCCTTCGAGGCGACCCCTCAAGCCATGCCACCGCAATACCACCGCGTATCGGGGGATCATTTGCGACTTCTGCAGGAGGAAGTTACGGCCCTCTTGGCCAAGGGGGCCATCGAGCGCGTTCCTGGGCCAGAAGTAGGGTGTGGTTGCTACTCCCACTACTTTCTGGTACCCAAGAAGGGCAAAGGGGGCCAATGCCCTATCTTGGATCTACGGAACGTCAACGGCTTCCTCCGGAAGGAGAAGTTAAAGATGCTGACACTGGCTCAGGTTCTGGCTGCCCTGGTCCCAGGAGACTGGATGGTAGCGTTGGACTTGCAGGACGCTTACTTTCATATCCCCGTCCTGCCTGCCCACCGGCGCTACCTGCGGTTCATGGTGGCCCACGAGCACTTTCAATTTACCGTGCTCCCCTTCGGCCTTACCAGCGCCCCACGAGTGTTCACAAAGGTGATGGTGGTGGTCGCAGGTCATCTGCGCAGGTTAGGGGTTTCAGTCTTCCCCTACCTCGACGACTGGCTGTTAAAGGCGGGCTCGCCCCAGACAGTCGTCAGCCACCTCCAGACTACGGCAGACCTCCTGCACCAGCTGGGGTTTTCCATCAATGTGCCGAAGTCACACCTGTGCCCCTCTCAGAAGCTCCTCTTCATCGGAGCGGTTCTCGACTCGGCGCAGTTTCGGGTTTATCCACCCGAACAGCGGATCCGGGATATTCAGGCTCGGATTCCACTCTTTCAGCCTTTCTCCCGGGTCTCGGTCAGGTTGACGCTGCGGCTTCTGGGGCTGATGGCCTCCTGCATCCTTCTGGTGCATCACGCCCGGTGGCGGATGCGGGCTCTGCAGTGGGACCTGAAGTTTCAGTGGTCCCAGCATCAGGAAAACCTGTCCGACCATATCCTGATCTCGGAGGGCACTGTGAGACAGCTGCAGTGGTGGATCACGGACCGCGATTGGGTCAGCGGCAGATCCCTCTCCCTTCCCCAACCGGAGCACGTGGTTGTGACGGACGCGTCCCTCCAGGGCTGGGGAGGCCACATGGGAGAGGCGGAGATCAGAGGCCTCTGGTCTCCGGCTGACTCCCGGCTCCATATCAACCTTTTGGAGCTGAGGGCGATTCGTCTATCACTGAAGGCATTCCTCCCCTCTGTCAGGGGGAGTGTAGTGCAGATGTTCATGGACAACACTACCGCCATGTGGTACTGCAACAAACAGGGCGGGGTGGGGTCGTGGACCATATGCCAGGAGGCTCTGCGCCTCTGGCAGTGGCTGGAACTTCAGGGCGTGACCCTGGTGGTTCAACAACTGGCAGGTTCTCTGAACGCCAGGGCGGACGAACTCAGCCGCCGGTGCATGATGCATCACAAATGGCGTCTGAACTCGGACGTGGCGCAAGGTCTCTTTCTGCAGTGGGGAGAGCCTTGGTTAAATCTATTCTCCACGAAAGAGAACAGGCAATGTCATCAGTTCTGCGCGTTGGAATTTCCAAGGCGGCACTCGCTCGGAGACGCTTTTCGTTGCGAGTGGAGTTGCGGTCTGTTGTACGCCTTTCCGCCTATACCACTTCTGCCCAGATTGCTGAAGAAGATCAAACGCGACCAGGCCCAAGTCATCCTTGTGGCTCCGGACTGGGCGAGAATCTACTGGTATCCCGAGCTACTCAGTATGTCAGTCGATCCCCCCGGTTCGTCTGCCTCTTCAGGAGGACCTTCTGTCGCAGCAGCAGGGGACGGTCCTCCACCTGAAACTGTCCAGTCTCCACCTCTATGATTGGAGATTGAGCGGCGACAGTTGAGGCCATTTGACTTGCCTCATGAAGTCTGTAATGTCATTCTGGCAGCCAGGCGTCCCTCCACAAAGTCGGTATACGCCTGCAGGTGGAACAGATTTGTGGCATGGTGCACAGCAAAGGCTGTCAATCCTCTCAATGCCCCTCTTTCTGAGGTTCTCCTCTTCCTTCTTTCTCTTTCCCAGCAAGTCCCCCATTGTCAACAGATTCTTAAAGAGCATCACTCATATGTTCCCTCCTGTTCCTTTCGTGATGCCCCAGTGGGACTTGAACCTGGTTTTAACTTACTTGATGTGCGCTCCCTTTGAGCCGCTTCATAGCTGTCCTCTAAGTCTTCTTACAATTAATACTGCTTTCCTGGTTGCCATCACCTCTGCCAGGAGAGTGAGTGAGCTCCAAGCTCTTTCCTCTAACCCTCCCTTCCTTTCTGTCCATCCGGACAAGGTTGTGTTGCGTACAAAACCCTCTTTCCTACCCAAGGTAGTCACAGCCTTCCACATCGGGCAGTCCATCACCTTGCCCACCTCCGCATCCCTCAAAAGAGGAAGAGAGGCTCCACCGTCTGGACCCAAAACATGCGCTCTCTAACTATCTGGATCGCAAACGCCAGTTCCGGGTGGATGACCAACTCTTTGTTGGTTACGTGGGCGCTAAGAAAGGACGGGCGGTGCACAAGCGGACCATCTCTCGGTGGATCGTGTTGTGCATTCAAGCGTGTTACTCCTTGGCTAAGAAGGAACCTCCTGTCGGGCTCCGGGCCCACTCCACTCGGGCCACGGCTACTACTACTGCCCTGGGCCGGGGAGTCCCCTTGCAGGACATTTGTCAGGCAGCTACGTGGGCCTCGCTGCACACGTTCGCGAGGCACTACTGCCTGGACAGCCAAGTCCGGAGGGATGGCTTCTTTGGCCGTTCTGTCCTCCAGGACTTTCTGGTGTGATATTGGTTCGCAGACCCACCACCGGGGTTGGTATTGCTGGGGTATCTATTCTAAGGTTAGGAATCTATCACTAACGTGTCTCTTTCAGATGCACAAGTTACTACTTGTGTAACGATATATCTGTAAGAGACATTAGTTAGTGTTAGATTCCTTACCGCCCCACCCATCCTCCCCGTTCTGCGAACCGTTATCTTAAAGAGACACGTTAGTATTAGATTCCTTACCTTAGAATATCCCCAGGCGTCAGACTGGATCTGGAAATTTTTGCGTAGCAGTACCCTTGCGCGTCGGTAGGCGTCGTCTGCGGCCCCGCGTCCGTCGTCGGCGTCGTGGGCGCCGTGATGACGTCGTCGGAGTACTTAGACACCGCCTCCGCGTGCTGACGTCAGTTCTTCTTTTTTCCGCGCCAGCAAGCGCAGATCTGGAAAAAGCAGTAACCCTAGTCTTTTTTGACTAACCCTTTTTGATAATTTTTGATCCTTTTTTCGAGTCTTTGACTCCAACGGTGCCGTAGGGATGCCCGGGTTTAAGCACTGCGATGATTGCGACCGCCTGATGTCGGTCACGGATCCTCACCGCGTGTGTTTATCTTGTCTCGGCGTCGACCACGACGAGAAGGCCTGCTCCGACTGCCGGGCCCTCTCTTCGAAGGCCAGACGGGAGCGGTCCCGCAGGCGGCTCGAACTCCGGCAGTCGGCCCCGCGCCGAGAGAGGTCTCGATCCCATGGGAGGTCGAGGGACAGGTCGCGGGCTCGGAGCCACCACAGTTCCGAGGGTAGGCCGCACTCCTCCGGGTCGAAGTCGTCGTCAGGTAAGGGGCACAAGAAGTCCAAGCGGCATCATCGCTCTTCGGACTCCCCCCGACGCTCGCGCGATGCGGCCGGGGGTTCGGGTGACACCACCCACGCGGCTCCGCTTGAGTCGCGGGCGCCGCGTCCAGCCCCATACCCTACGGTCCCTGTGCTCAACGCGACGCCGGAGGAGATCGAGCGCTTCCTCATGGCCATGAGGAAACTCTTTCCTCCGACGGGCTCCGCGGCGCCTTCGGGCCCAGCGGACCCGTCTGGGACCCCTAGCGGGTCGGGGGGTTCTGCTCCGACGCCGTCGGGTGCTTCAGCCCTGACGCCGCCGACGCCTTTGGGCCCGGTGCCGCAGGTTCCCGTTATCCCGACGCCGCCGGCGCCTTCGGGCCCGGCACCGAGGGGTTCAGTTGTTCCAGCACAGCCGGCGCCTTCGGGCCCGACGCCGCTGGACCTCCTTCGGGATCTGGTTCGTCGCCAGTGGACCTTACGACCTCCCCGGCGTCGGACCCTCAGATGTCGCGTCCCCGGTTCCACCTTCGTTCCTGTTCCGGCGCCGGGACGGCCCCGATGGGCGCCGCTCCAGACGTCGTTTGGGGAGCTTCACTTCTATGAACAGGCCCCATTAGCTGAGAACCCTGAGTTTCAAGAGATGGGTGATGAAGAGGACTGGGAGGGGTCTGAGGACCCTCTGACCAGGGAGTGTCAGTCTCATGAGGACTGGACAGGAGACCTTGGGGAGGCCAGTGGCCTGGACACCTCTCCAGACACTGGTTTTGTCTCCCCTCCTTCCGTGGCTTCGGAGGAGGGGGCAACATATAGTGTGGTGCTGATGAGGGCTGCCAAGGCCTTGGGCCTTGAGCTCCCCGTCGCGGCCGTGAGGACTAACCTCCTCACTGAGGTCCTTAAACCGCAGTCAAGCTCGGCCAAGCCTCTGCTGCCCTTTAATGAGGCCTTGACAGACGTTCTTCTGGGCACTTGGTCCAAGCCCGCTACGAGTTCGCCCGTAGATAGGAACATGGTCAGATGCCACCGCCCAGCCCCGGGCGACCCATGTTTCCTGTCCTCCCACCCTACCCCCGAGAGCCTGGTCATCCAGGCCTCCAATTCCCAGACCGCATTCCCGTCGGCCCCGCCGGACAGGGAATCCAAGAGGTATGACCAGTATGGGAAGAAGATCTTCTCATCCCTTAGTCTAGGCCTGCGGTCTTCCAACACCGTCTGCCTCTTGGGACGTTACACCCACTCTGTGTGGGATAAGGTCGCGGAAGTGCTGCCAGAGTGGCCGTTGGAGGTACGGGCCAAACTCGGCCAAGCCCTTGTGGAGGGCCGGGATGCAGCCAAGTATTCCATCTGGTGTGGGCTGGATACCACCGACTCGCTAGGTAGAGTGATGGCAACGACGGTGGCGGTCAGACGCCACGCCTGGCTGAGGTCCGCCAGCTTCTCTGCGGATGTCCAGAGCATGCTCATGGACATGCCGTTCGATGGCCGTCACCTCTTTGGCGACAAGGCAGACCATGCGCTTGAGCGCTTTAAGGACTCCAGGGCTACGGCCAAGTCCTTGGGCCTCTCGGGCCAGTGCCAGCAATCGGCTGCCTTTCACTCCTTTCGTGGCCACGGAAGGGGTGCGCCCACACGCGCCGCCAGCCACGCACCGCAGGGCAATACCCAACGCGGTGGCGGCCGTGGGAACCGCCGTCCGGGCGGTCGGGGGCAGCGGCGAGGTCAGTCCACACCTTCCCCCGCAGCATCCGCCTCTAAACCCTCCTAGTCTGTGCTTTCAGGCCCATGTGACGCCAGTGGGGGGCAGGCTTCGCCATCACCACCTCCACTGGCGCACTGTCACATCGGACAGGTGGGTGCTGCAAATCGTCCGAAGGGGCTACTCCCTCCCCTTCGAGGCGACTCCTCCAGCCATGCCACCGCAGAACCACCGTGTGTCGGGGGATCATTTGCGACTTCTGCAGGAGGAAGTTACGGCCCTCTTGGCCAAGGGGGCCATCAAGCGCGTTCCTGGGCCAGAGGTAGGGTGTGGTTGCTACTCCCACTACTTTCTGGTACCCAAGAAGGGCAAAGGGGGGCTACGCCCTATCTTGGACCTAAGGAACGTCAACGGCTTCCTCCGGAAGGAGACGTTAAAGATGCGGACACTGGCTCAGGTTCTGGCTGCCCTGGTCCCAGGAGACTGGATGGTAGCGTTGGACTTGCAGGACGCTTACTTTCATATCCCCGTCCTGCCTGCCCACCGGCGCTACCTGCGGTTCATGGTGGGCCACGAGCACTTTCAATTTACCGTGCTCCCCTTCGGCCTTACCAGCGCCCCACGGGTGTTCACAAAGGTGATGGCAGTGGTCGCAGCTCATCTGCGCAGGTTAGGGGTTTCAGTCTTCCCCTACCTCGACGACTGGCTGTTGAAGGCGGGCTCGCCCCAGACAGTGGTCAGCCACCTCCAGACGACGGCGGACCTCCTGCACCAGCTGGGGTTCTCCATCAATGTGCCGAAGTCACACCTGTGCCCCTCTCAGAAGCTCCTCTTCATCGGAGCGGTTCTGGACTCGGCGCGGTTTCTGGTTTATCCGCCCGAACAGCGGGTCCGGGATATTCAGGCTCTGATTCCCATCTTTCAGCCGTTATCCCGGGTTTCGGTCAGGTTGACGCTGCGGCTTCTGGGGCTGATGGCCTCCTGCATCCTACTGGTGCATCACGGCAGATGGCGGATGCGGGCTCTGCAGTGGGACCTGAAGTTTCAGTGGGCCCAGCATCAGGGCAACCTATCCGACCACGTCCTGATCTCGGAGGGCACTGCGAGACAGCTGCAGTGGTGGCTTACGGACCGCGATTGGGTCAGCGGCAGATCCCTCTCCCTTCCCCAACCGGAGCACGTAGTTGTGACGGACACGTCCCTCCAGGGCTGGGGAGGCCACTTGGGAGAGGCGGAGATCAGAGGCCTCTGGTCTCCGGCGGAGACCCGGCTCCACATCAACCTGTTGGAGCTCCGGGCGATTCATCTGGCACTGAAGGCATTCCTCCCCTCTGTCCGGGGGAGTGTAGTGCAGGTATTCACGGACAACACCACCGCCATGTGGTACTGCAACAAACAAGGCGGGGTGGGGTCGTGGATCCTTTGTCAAGAGGCTCTTCGCCTTTGGCAATGGCTGGAACGCCAGGGCGTGACCCTGGTGGCTCAACACCTGGCAGGTTCTCTGAACGCCAGGGCGGACGAGCTCAGTCGTCGGTGCATGATGGATCACAAATGGCGTCTGAACTCGGACGTGGCGCAAGGCCTCTTTCAGCGATGGGGAGAGCCTTGGTTAGATCTATTTGCCACAGAAGAGAACGCGCAATGTCATCAGTTCTGTGCGTTGGAATTTCCAAGGCGGCACTCGCTCGGAGACGCTTTTCGTCGCGAGTGGAGTTGCGGTCTGTTGTACGCCTTTCCGCCTATACCACTTCTGCCCAGAGTGCTGAAGAAGATCAAGCGCGACCGGGCCCAAGTCATCCTTGTGGCTCCGGACTGGGCACGAAGGTACTGGTATCCAGAGCTACTCAGTCTGTCAGTCGATCCCCCGGTTCGTCTGCCTCTTCAGGAGGACCTTCTGTCGCAGCAGCAGGGGACGGTCCTCCACCCGAACCTGTCCAGTCTCCACCTCCATGCTTGGAGATTGAGCGGCGACAGTTGAGGCCATTTGACTTGCCTCCTGAAGTTTGTAACATCATTCTGGCAGCCAGGCGTCTCTCCACAAAGTCAGTATACTCCTGCATGTGGAACAGATTTGTGGCATGGTGCACAGCAAAGGCTGTGGATCCCCTCAATGCCCCTCTTTCTGAAGTCCTTCTCTTCCTTCTTTCTCTTGCCCAGCAGGGCTCTGCTCTGGGCACTATCAAGGGCTACCTTTCTGCCCTTTCAGCCTTTCTCAGGCTGCCTGATCAATCTTCTTTGTTCAAGTCCCCTATTGTTAATAGGTTTCTTAAGGGCCTCACACACACGTTTCCTCCTGTTCCGTTTGTGATGCCTCAGTGGGACTTGAACCTGGTTCTTACATTTCTGATGTGCGCTCCCTTTGAGCCACTTCACAACTGTCCTCTTCGCCTTCTGACTTTGAAGACTGCTTTCCTGGTTGCCATCACCTCTGCCAGGAGAGTGAGTGAGCTCCAGGCCCTTTCTTGTACTCCGCCTTTCCTTTCTGTCCATCCGGACAAAGTGGTGCTGCGTACCAAACCTTCTTTCCTGCCCAAGGTTGTCACGGCCTTCCACATCGGGCAGTCTATCACCTTGCCAACTTTCTTCCCGCCACCGCATCCCTCTAAAGAGGAAGAGCGGCTCCACCGTCTGGACCCAAAACGTGCGCTCTCATTCTACTTGGATCGCACACGCCAGTTCCGGGTGGATGACCAACTCTTTGTTGGTTACGTGGGCGCGACGAAGGGGAAAGCGGTGCACAAGAGGACCTTCTCCCGGTGGATCATCCTGTGTATCCAGGCATGCTACTCCTTGGCTAGGAAGGAGCCTCCTGCTGGATTGCGGGCTCATTCTACCCGAGCCACGGCGACTACCACTGCCTTGGGCAGGGGAGTGCCCTTACAAGACATCTGTCAGGCAGCTACGTGGGCATCGCTGCACACGTTCGCAAGACACTACTGCCTGGACAGCCAAGTCCGGAGGGATGGCTTCTTTGGCCGTTCCGTCCTCCGGGACTTTCTGGTGTGATTTTGGTTCGCAGACCCACCACCGGGGTTGGTATTGCTGGGGTATCTATTCTAAGGTAAGGAATCTAATACTAACGTGTCTCTTTCAGATGCACAAGTTACTACTTGTGTAACGATATATCTGTAAGAGACATTAGTTAGTATTAGATTCCTTACCGACCCACCCATCCTCCCTGTTCTGCGAACCAATATATAGGGTTAGGGTTGTCCCCTTTCAGGGCCCTAGTTTCAATGGCACCAGTGTTGGTTTTTAACATGGCTCTGAGTTTCTGGCGCGGAAAAGCTGTGTCTAAGAACTGACGTCAGCACGCGGAGGCGGCGTCTAAGTACTCCGACGACGTCATCACGGCGCCCACGACGCCGACGACGGACGCGGAGCTGCAGACGACGCCTACAGACGCGCAAGGGTACTGCTACGCAAAAATTTCCGGATCCAGTCTGACGCCTGGGGATATACTAAGGTAAGGAATCTAATACTAACTAATGTCTCTTACAGATATATCATTACACAAGTAGTAACTTGTGCATCTAGGGTTAAGGTCGTCCTCTTTCAGGGCCCTAGTTTCAATGACACCAGTGTTGGTTTTTAACATGGCTCTGCGTTTCTGGCACGGAAAAGCTGTGTCTAAGAACTGACGTCAGCACGTGGAAGCGGCATCTAAGTACTCTGACGACGTCATCACGGCGCCCACGACGACAGACACGGAGCCGCAGACGACGCCTACCGACGCGCAAGGGTACTGCTACGCAAAAAAAATCTGGATCCAGTCTGACGCCTGGGGATATTCTAAGGTAAGGAATCTATCACTAACTAATGTCTCTTACAGATATATCGTTACACAAAGAGTAACTTGTGCTTTAAGGGTAAGGGCAGAGACACTGACATCTGGTAGCAAGTCTCAGTGCATTATAAGAGTTGAAAACCTGCAGCACCAGTACAAAAACTTTGTGATGACCATGCAAAAAGAAGGAAGACCCCTGTCGACCGCATTTCATCTACATTATCCTTGATCTTTAGCATCCTTCATGCCTTGCATTGTAATGAGAAAAAGTGTCTGAAATGCCTTGATATTGTTTCACCTTTTAAGATAACTGATTCTGATGACCTTTCTGGGCCCCCAGACTGACTCGCTACTGGAGATGGTCCCCTAAAGTGACTCCAAGTGACAGCATTACAACTAGCGTAACTTTTAAGTAAAAAGGTTTCTGTGTCAAATTGGTTGAATTTGCCAGTGCTTGTTTGTGGTTGAGTAAAATCTTTGACTTGCTATAGCTTGTAAAATCTATATCTGATAGAGGCTACTAGCCGCAGATTCTTTAACGTAGAATTATCCCCAGGCGTGAGACTGGATCCGGAATTTGTTTGCCACCGCATCTCTGCGCTCCAGGTGGCGGTACTGCGTGACTCCGCCCTGACGTCCGTGGACGTGATGTCAGCGAGGTCACAAGTCCCACCCGGCGCGCTGACATCAGTTTCCTTCTTTTACGCGTGCAACGCGGAGCTGGCGTGAGTTTCTTGACCTGTTTTCAGGCCGCTGTTAACGCCTTTGCGTTGGGAACAATGAGCAATGCCTTCGGGTTTCAAGACGTGTGCTTCTTGTACACGTCAGATGTCGGCGAAGGACCCTCACCCTATTTTTTTGTGGTGTCTGGGTGAGCACCATGATTCTACGGACTGCGACGCTTGTCAGCATCTCAAGCCGAAGTCCTAGCGGGATGAAATTGCTTTCGGCTGCTTGTCCAGATCGGTCTCGTCTCAGCGTCCGTCCGTCCCCTACCTCGGAAGGGTCCAGGAGCCGCCTATTCCGGCTGCAGCATCGTCCTTCACCGAGGCCCTGCGGGCGTCGCTCGCCTGCCGGTAAGTCAGGCAGTTTGTCACCGATGCCTTGTCCTTGTTCTGCAGCGGGCGCGGGTTCCTCTCGGGACGTGCGCCCTCGTCTGTCGCCACCCTATCCGCTGTTTCCTGGCCTTGGGGCGACAAGTGCACAAATGCAGGCCTACGCTACGGCTCTGCAGGCTTCTTTGGGCCCCCTCCTCTTCCTAAGACATCCGCGGATCCCTCGCCATGCGCTGGGCCTTCCACGCACTCGCCGGTGGCTTCGCCCTCGGCGCCGATGATTTTGGCTTCAGGCCTTGGAGGGTTGGTGTCGTCGAGATGCGGCGCTACTGGCTTCCCCTCTAAGACCCACGGCACCCCTGCCTCGCTGCAAAAGCCAGCGGGGTTCCCTGTGGTATTGCCGGAGGTCTCGGGGACTCACGGCTCGTCCCCGAGTCCTCATCAGTCCTCTGGGCAGGCGGCTGTCTTACCGGAGGCTGAACCGACGCCTTTTCGGCGCCAACGGCTTTCCTCCCTGGCCCTGGCGGTGCCGCAGGTGGAGGCCGGGATCTGGGACGCCTCCCCGAGCCTCTCTCGGTCCTCAGCGCAGGCAGCTACCTCATCGGAGGTTGAGCCGGCACTGTTTCGGTGTCGTTCAGTGGCCGCTTCGGCACCGACCCCGCCCCTTTCTCCTGTGAGTCACGTGGTGGTGGAGGCCGACTCGGCACCCGTGGTGGACACCTCAGCACCGATTGAAGACGCACCAGTGCCCATGGCGGACTCCCCGATGCCCCCCACCAAACCCCCATTCCTCCCCCGGGTGGTCGACTCTTCTCCAGATGTTCCTTCCTCTCCGGAGGATTGTCGTCTCCTTGTCTCCTCTTCACTGGAGACTTGACGCCACGTTGTTGCCTTTTCCCCGGCGACTTCCAGGACAAGTACTACGCCGTCTCCGCGTCCACTGCCCCCGACCCGCTCATCCGCACCTTGCAGTTGATTTCCCTGCAGGCTTCTCCACCTTCTCCGGAGACCCCTCAGCCTCTCACTCGACCAAGGATCTTCCATCTTACAGGGGCTGGCCGTTTCTTCCTCCAGCAGGGCATGGGAGGGTGGCTTAGTTTGCAGCTTTCGCCCACGGAAGAGTTGCTCTCTTCCCCCACTAAACCCTACAGAGGCGAGTGTGGCCTTTGCCCGTGCCGTTTCCACGGCCACCGGCATTTTGCAAATGGGCAACCTGGTCGCTCCACTCCCAACAGACCACTTGTTGGAGGTTCTCCACCAAAGCTCTGGTGGAGGGAAGCCGCTTCTTCCATTTGAAACTTTGCTCCACAACTCTCTTCTGGGGGCGTCCTGCTGCGGGGGATCCGATGCCTCAGCTGCTTCTGCACCTCCACCGCCCTGCCCCGCACGATCCAGTCTGTCTTTTTTCCCACCCATCTGCCCAGGGCCCTTTCCTGCAGACTGCCTTTCCCTCCTTGCCTTTGGTGTTGCTCCCTCTGTCACGGGAGGCCCAGTGGTTGGACTCTGGGGGGCGTAAAATTTTCACTTCCACTAGTGCTGCTCTGCGCTCACTCAACACACTTTGTGTGTTGGCCAGGGCTATATCTGGCCTATGGGATTCCGCAGAGTCCCTGCTGTCTTGCCCCCCCCCTACCCACAAAGGTGTCCGCGCGGATCTGCGGCACCATGTGCTGGATTGTCGGTAGTTAGCTGCAAGTTTTTCTCCGTTCGGCTTAGGATGTCTCGGATTCTCTCGCCTGCGCTTTGGCGAGTTCTGTGGCCCTCCGCTGCCATGCTTGGTTGCGGGATAGCGTCTTTCCGGAGAATATTCGGGAGCGTCTTGTTGACCTGCCTTTTGATGGGATTCTTTTATTTAACACCCACGCGGACTCCGCTATTCAACGACTTCTTGCCTTGCTCCGTCCACCTCCTCCCCCTCCATAAGCTTCGACCTGTCGGTCCTCGGATGCCTTATGGAAGGTGTTTATCCCACCTTTCTCTCTGGGCCTAGTGTTTCAGTTGGCTCGTCTGTGTGCGGTGTGAGGCTTAGAATGCCTTCAGGATCCTTCAGTTGGCCCCTCTGTACTTTTGGCTGCTGGTACAGCCCTTCAGTTTTTGTGGTGTGTTTTTTGCCTGTTAGTGAAGCCGTATAGGTCCTCAGGTTGGACCATCGGTGTACTTTTTGGATGATTGATAACCGCCTCGGTGATACCCACAGGTCTTTTATGTTCTTGACCTCTGCTGTGGGTTTCCCGAAGAGGTGTTCCCCTGTTGCGTTTTGGGACGTATCATACCCTAGGTGGGTACTTGGTGGCTATTGTATAGCTCTGTCCTGTGCTGTGCGGGTGTGGATACCTTCTTGGGTTCCTAGGGTTTCCTGGCGTCACTGTATACCGCTGGTGCGGTCCCTGTGTTTTTCTTCCGCCTTAGCGCAGCTTGCGCTGCTCAGGATCTGTCCTGCTCAGTATTCAAGGGTGTTTTTATCCTTTTTCTACAGGGCTTGCCTGTCGTACATTTTGCCCTTTTGTTCCTGCGGGATATCTGCTTCTGTGCGCTTTGCCTTACCTCTTCAGCCTGTGGATCGCCAGACCGACTTTTGTCATGCCGTCTACGCGTTGTCGTGGTGTTTCCACCCTATTATCCGATGTTTTGGCCTGGCCCCCTGCCTTGTGTTTCAGTTAAGCTAGAATATTTCTGTTGTTCTCCTGTGTTCTGGTTGACGACATTTGGTCTGTACTTCATATTTCCGTTTCCCGCGGGTCGCTGTCCTGGGCACACTACTTCGTAGTATTTGTCTGCTGCACACGTCTGGTTGTTATGGTCCACCTCTGTGGGCCTCGCCATGTACCCGTGTGCTCCTGTCCCTTTCTCTGCTGGAGCTTTGCACGACTGTGTCTTCCTTCTCAATTATGCGCTTTGCGGCAGTTCCTGCCTTGTCCCCAGCCTAGGGGCTGATGCCTGTTCAGCGAGCTCCTTCGCTGGGGGTGTTCTCCTGAGGCGGGCGGTGCCATTTGCCCCTTGGGTAGGCTTGTGGTATCCTGGCTTTCCCTTCTCCATGTTCTTGCTTACTTCTGCTTGGTGGGGACTGGGCCGTCCTTCCTGTCCCAATGACACATCCCCTGTGTTCTTCCAAGCGGTTGAGTTTTCTCTTGCAGACCCTCCTCCCCTCTGGGTATGGCTAGGGTATCTATTCTACGTTAAGGAATCTGCAGCTAGGAGTCTCTATCAGATGTACAAATCACTTACCTTTGGTAATGATCTAGGTAGAGACGATTCTAGCCGCTGATTCCTTCACGACCCGCCCTTCCTCCCCGTTCTGCGAGCTCCTTCAGCTTGGTCTTCTGCACTCACCTGCCTCAGGTGGTTTTGTCTTCTGTGAGTGCCCTATTTCACTTCCTCCCTGGGGAATGCTTTGTTCCGTTTGTTTGTTCCACCCCTTCCTTTCTGGCATTGGACGATGGGTTCATATGTATTTCTGCATCCCTACACTCTGGTTATCCCAGTGTGGGGCCTACTCATAATCTAATCCCTTTTTCATTACTTGGGGTTTCTGACTCCTCTGTAGTCCTCTGAGTTGGGGTCTCTTGGCTGTGCCTCAGCCCTTAGTTCTTTACAGGGGATGCAACCCTCCTTGATTGTGTTGTCTTGGGTTAATTTGCCGTTACTCCCCTGTTCCGGACTTGTTGCCCTTCACTGTTATAGATGGTGGTTGCAGACTTTCTGTCGTCTGCTCTGACATTTTTCACTTTCTTTTCTGCCTCCAGGGAGGATATTGCCTTCGGCTTTCAGGGTTGCTTCTCAGAGCGATGCTCTTCACTTTCCCTTCCATGACTTTCAGTAACACAGTGCTTGCCACTTTCCCAAATGATGCTGTTCCACACCATTCGCTTCTCTCCTTTCTGTTTACCTGACTTTTTCGCACACTGTTCCTATATTCTCACAGTTTTGTTTGTGATGGCTTCGTGTTGTAACGTGGAAAAGTTCTCCGAAGAAAACGGACGTCAACGTGCCGGGGTGGGACTTATGTGACATCGCTGACGTCACGTCCACGGACAATGTCAGGGCGGAGTCAGGCTCTGCCGCCCCCCGACGTGCAGAGATGCTGTGGCAATTTGTTTTCCGGATCCAGTCTCCCACCTGGGGATATTTCTACGTTAAGGACTCTGCGGCTAGAATCGTCTCTACCAGATACATCGTTACCGAAGGTAAGTAACTTGTACATCTCCGGAACACTTCAATGGATCTTATTTGTTGTGGTGTCTAAAAATACATACAAATACAGTTTAGTTTTATAAAATGGTGTTGGATTTCTTGAGTGTCTAGTCTGTTACTTCCTCAATTGTTCTGCTGCTATTTAAATGCTTTACACTTGCTCCTTTGTGCTCAGAGCCACATCTACCCTGGGTTGAACTGAAGGTTTGACAAACAAAACCTTATGGTACCCCATTTGCTCCCAGGAGGGGGGTGAGGGGGGGTGTAGGAGAGTGGGGTCTACAATCCCATGGCCACCCCAGATTTTTGCTTTTTGCTTCACTGATTTACGACTTTCCCTGGCTGTGGGCCTGCTAATCAGACCCACAGCCTAGCTGTTCTCTCTCTAAATTACAACCATGTACCTAGGCTTTCCTGTTTTCAGTTTCTATTTTTGGTATATTCTGGTGGGGTTTTTTCAGTGTTTTCAATATCTTGAAAAACGGTTGTTATCAGTGGTTACACATTTTCACGCCACTAAAAACAACCGAAAAAGTGTATTTCTGGTGTTTATGGAACGTTTTGCTTTTATTATTGCTTGCTTTCTGCACTGAACGAACATGGTATATAGACAGTGTACCTATAGTGTATATAAGGTCCAAATATATTTTTGCAAATTAATCCTATTGTAGTACACCATACAATACTTCTTCAGTGAGTCGTTGGGTCATGTGCACTCGCTCTTTCCTTCCCATGTAAACATCTGTGAAAAGGCCGTCTCAGAATTCATAGTCCCTTGGGCTGAGAACCATCAGCTAAGGGACACAGTTGGGATGACTCTTTCTTTGATGCCACATAAAGCACAAAATGATAAATATTTGTGTTTTAGTTCCTGTGCATAAGAAAACAGTGCACCAGAATGGACTAAAAAGTCAATAGCATCCCTCATTAACTCTGAAGATTGTAAAGATGCTTTCAGCATACCATCTAACAAGTGGCAAGGATCTCCTACAGGGAATCACTTCAGCTCGGGTATCAATTTTGACAGGTTATCACACAACTTTTTTATATACGTAGCTGAATCACTGCAAATACAAACAATATCACTCCAATCTTTGTTGAACTTGGAAAGAACCTTTTTTGCAGAGCATGACACTGCTTTCCATGTTTTCGAAAAGTCTAGTGTCATGTTTTCACCACTATCCCAGATGCTTGGTGATTTATATACTTGTCACTATACCTTGCATTGACTGTTTAAAACCTGAGGTGTTGGCAATTCACCTACTATCAATACTGACCCAACAGAAACTATGTTCTGATATATTAAGGGTTTAAACCCATTCTCTGTGGGTAAATTTGATGACACATATTAGGAAAGATGTTTATGAAACTAGCCATTTTACCTATCGCTGAAAGAATCAAATGCAGCCAAAATATCAAATATGAGTTTGATATTTCCTGAATCTCTATAGTTTATAAAATACTTAAACTAGACATAAAACATGAAACTAAACCCTGCATCTTTAGACCAAAGGCCACAAAACTGAAAAAAGTAAAAGGAAGAAGAAACAATATTTTAGTGGCATCCCTAAAGAACAAAACTCAAGCAGAGTCAGTCTTTCTTACTGCTAGCTTGTATAACAAAGTTACATTGTATTGACCCCTTCAGGAAGAAAAAAATGTCTTTCTCTTTTTCCTTTCTTTGAATGGCATTTAGTTTGTGATTGTCGAGGTGTTTTTTCAGTGTTTATATGTTTTCACCGGTGAGGGCTATTTTTCTTTCAGTGGGGTTTTATCAGTTATTATAGGTTTAAACCTAAAACCCCACAGCCTACATGTACCTTAGGTGCATCTTACCAATTGGTACTGGGCCACCTTATCAGTCCCTGTACAGCATACCTTAGGTATCCAGGGCATAGGTGTACCCAGGGCCTACCAGGGGCTGAAGCATGTATTATGCCACCCCTGGCTGGCCACCCAAACAGACACAACTGGCTGCACGACAGCTGGGGCAAGGTGGTGTAAACACCCTTTGCTTTAGATATAGTATTCCTGTATCTAACCCTAAAATGGACACATATATTCCTATCAGTCACTCCTATGGCAGGCCTTATCAATCCTGAAGGCAGAGTGCTTGGAGTTATGTGAGATGGTGCTCTGGCATGAGCTGAGCCCGTTTGCAGCTTGCGGAACCAAGTCCAAATAGCTGTTCCATGATAACGCTATACCATATACTCTTAAGTGCATTATAATCCTCGCGGTTAAATGCTAACTTTGGTATAGCTTTATCAAAACATGTCGAGTAAGGTGTCATACGAATTGGAATACTAACCCCTCGCCAATTCTGGCGACGGGGTTAGCATTCCACCCTTCTAGAGGGACACGACATGTATGTAACTGTGAACCCCGGTTAAAGTCAGACATAGCCTCAGCTCCACAAAATGGATGCTGCCACCGAGACACAAGTCTGCCCTCCTGCTGCTGGGAGTCCTTCCAGCAACGGAGGCCTGGACAAAGGGTTTCCTGTCAGGGGCGGTGCTAGCACCATCCCAGACAGGATTTTGTGTATCCCAGGTAGGCAGGGCTGAAAGGAAGGTGACTGCAAGTGGCACCCCGGTGCTCACTGTGCATATGCCGGCTCAAACCAGTTCCTGGGGTACACCAGCCCCTGAGCTGGGGGAAGACCGGACAAAGGAGAGGGGTGTAACCACCCCCCTCTTGGTCCCACCCCTAGGGCAGGACCTAGTCGCGTGCCAGCCCCTTTTCTTAGTATAAAGGTAGGAGCAGGCCCCCTTCCCAAATTAGATAATTCTGAATCTTGAAACTACTTTCCACGAAAGGAACTCTTGACTCTTCTGAAGACTCTCCCTTGTGGCTAAGGAGTAGCCACCCTGCACCAGCAGGCACCATCGAAGCTCTTGCGGTTTGCTGAAGTCCATCCTCCGGATCAAGACTGCCCAGCTCGACGAGACCCGGTTTTCCCTCCATCTCTGACCTCTACCTACATCATCCAGCCCAGCTGAGATTCGTGGGTGTGACGAGACCCGTGGGACCGGCCATCTTCAAGACCTGCACGACGCTTCTCCAGCTCAACCCCCGAGAGACCCTCGAGTAAGTGCACTAGGGTTTGAGAAGCCCTAACCCTGGGCAGCTCCAGCACCGAAGTCCAGCCCCCCAGCCTCCACGAGATCTGCATGGGGCCCTTTTGCTCTTTGCTGCTCACCGCGTTGTCCGGCTACTTGCCTGCTGGCTTGTGGCCCTCCTGACGACGAACCACGACACTTCCATCGCTGGTCTGGTTGCTCCAGACTGGCCCTTGCACCCCTCCAACAGAGGAGCACCCTGGACCCTCCTGGTCCACTCCAGACGCCATCTTGAGTCCACCGCGTGGGCTTGACTTTGCCAAGGCTTGTTGCTCCAATCCTGGTTTCAGCAGCGCCGACAGCAGACACCTTCGTGGGACAGCTCGCCCCTCCATCCTGGTCGCCGACAACGCCTCCTGGTCCGAGAGACTGCAGAGCCCAGCGTCGCCCACTCACCTGGTATAGGTGACTTCATCCGGTGCCATCCTGGTGCCCATCTGATCACTGGCTAGTGATCAAGAACTGAGTCCCCTCTGCTTTCAGGTCATCTTCAACTCCGATCCAGGCTTGGATCCCATCGAACTTCATCACTGGTCGCCTGCCAGCAACTTCTTCTTTCAGGCTCCATAGACTGTAACGAGGATTCCCGACGTCTTTTGAACCCTATGCAGCTGCAGCCCCTGGGCTAGGTAACTCGAGCATTTCGGTGCTCCAACATAGGTTCACTATCTAAGTGTCCAGATCCTTTTTCGTTTTCAGCCTAACTATTCGGATTCGTCCGATAACACTAACTTTACGAGATCTGGCATCCATAGACTTTGTCCCGCATCCCGCGTGAGAGTGCACACTCTGCACCCGATCTCCCTAGGCCTCCTGCTCCTAACCTTAGGGTTCAGTAGTGTAGTCCTAGCGATCCTGAAGCCTCTGGATCCTGTTACTTACCTGCTAATATTTCGCATTCCACTTTTGTAGTATATGGTTTTTCGGGCCCCTCGGGCATTTGTGTAATTTGTGCAACTTAAAATATTTTCGTAAGAGTTTTGTATTGTGCTTAGCTCCCTGACTCATAAAGAGTTCAGGGTAGACTTGTTATAAATAAATATCCTTTATTTTCATAACAACTTGTGTGGTGTCCTTTCACTTGGTGTTCAAGGGGTATATGTGATGGTAAAACAGCTGGCTTAACACGCCCTCTAGAGTTTAGCCTGAAGACTGCTCGTGTCGATGCTACTAGGATAGCTGGTCTGAAAGGTTGACTTACAACCAATCATCAATAAGGGTTGTTTGATATGTTACACAGTGATCACTAGAATAGTGAGCACTATATATCAGGCCAACTTCTCACAGGGGGTCTCCAGGCTCTCTCATTTTTAAAAGGAAAATCCTTCTTACCTTGGTATTTTTTTTTTTTAACATTTTGAAAATGTGCCATACTTCACCGCCGTGTTGATTGAGCTTCACGCACACTTTCAATGTGCTGACAGGGACCTGCCTGGCGGCGGTTTCCATCAATTCAAGATACGTCTCCTGCAGTGATGGACATCTCTAAATGGTTACTAAAGTCTAAATTAGCTCCAAAATGTGCTTAATATTTTTCATAGGTAGAAAATATAAGGATGCTGTGTTAATATCACTTTATTAATTTATATACTGTATGATTGCAATGCAATGAGCTAGATAAATGCAAATGATGTTCAGTGGGTCATGCCTTTTTACTGAGTATTATGGTGCACCCATTGACTTAAACTGTATTGTTTTTCCTGGTTTTAAAAATGTTAGGTGCTCAGTCGGATAGTGAGATCTTCTCCTACCATAGCAGCAATGTGAGCACGGAACGTGGTTACACCTCGGACTCTGAAGTTTACACAGATCACAACAAACCATCCAAGGTGCACCGTTCAGTGACTGACATGGACATTATGAGCAGCGGTTGGTTGGTGGTGAGAACAGTACAGTAAATGTATTTATACATGTTGCAGCTGACTTTGTTATTATATTTTGATGAATGAAAGATGAAAGAAAGACTTAAGTTAATGATGGTTATCTGCTCACTGGTCCTCAACATATACAGCTCTCAATCAATGTTGCAAGCAGTCATAGACCTTGAAATGTCCTTTAATTTGCATTAATATTATGGTATGTGCGTAATCTGAGAAAACGCCTTTTCCATCACAACGTTTGATACCTTTTTGGCCAATATTTTTAAATTAATTAGGTTTATAGTAGCCTAATAAAGCACATGCACTGTTTAAGGTAGGCATAGGTACCCTAGTTTAAGAATGTGAATCTGATAGAGAAGTCTAGCCATCAGTTCCTTCCCTTAAAATATTCCCCAGGCGTCAGACTGGATCTGGAAATTTTCAAGCAGTACCCATGCTCTCTGGTTGGTGGTGGTGTTCGGCTTCGTGTCAGCAGTGAGTTGCTGAAGTCACAGTTGACTCCCTCTCAGATGCTCTCCTTCATCAGAGCCATTTAGGACACCGTGCAGTTTTGGGATTATCCTCCCGATCGGCGAGTACATGATATTCAAGCTATGATCTTGACGTGTCAGCCTCTGTCCTAGATTTCTATGAGACTGACTCTGAGAGTGCCTGACCTCATGGCCACCTGCATCCTGCTTACGACACATGCCCATTGGCCTATGCGGGCTCTGTAGTGGGATCTGAAGTTCCAGTGGACACAGGATCAGAGAATCTCTCTTACATGGTCCAGATCTCAAAGGGAACTGCACAAGACCTGCAGTGGTGGTTAACAAACCAATAGCTGATCAGTGGTAGACCCCTCTACTTTCATCAACCAACGCTAACTGTAGTGACAAATGTGTCACTCCTGGCCTTTTGCGGCCATCTGGTAGAGGTGGAGATCAGAGGACTCTGGTCTTAGGGGAATCCGGGCTCCATATCAACATGTTGGAGCTTTGGGTGATCCACTTACATGTGAACTTTTATTCCTTCAATTAAGGTAGGGCTGGTACAGATGTTTACCTGTAACACCACCGCCATGTGGTACTGCAACAAACAAGGTGGGTGGGGTTGTGGACCATTTGTCAAGAGATCTTGCGCCACTTGACATGGCTAGAACATCAGGGCATATCCCTAGTGGTTCAACACCAGGCGGGCTTTCTGAATGCCACAATGCGTTAACACAACCGTTGATGCCTAGTGGATTGCAAATGGCATTTCCATCTTTAGGTGGTGCACATTCTCTTCCAGGAGTGGGGAGATCCTTGGTTAGATCTGTCCGTCTCTGCTGAGAACGCTCGCTGTCAGCAGTTTTGCATACTGGAGTTCTCAAGGCTGAGCTCGCTCGGAGACTCTTTTCATCTTGAGTGGAGCTCCGGCCTTCTGTATGCATTTTGGCCAGTGCATCTCCTAAACAGAGTTCCCAATAAGGTAAGGAACGACCGTGCCCAAGTTATTCTTGGGAAACTAGATTGGGCATGGAGAATCTGGTATCCACAGTTGTTGAGCATGAGCACTGGTCCTCCGATCAGGCTGCATCTTCTGGACTATCTTCTGTTGGAGCAACAGGTCAGCGTTCTACGTCTAAACCAATTGCTTTGTCTTCATACATGGAGATTGCGAGACGACAGTCAACAGCTTTCAGCCTTCTGCCTAATTTATTTATTTGCAGAGTTTTATATAGTGCAGGCTAGACCCAGAGGTATCGGAGCGCTTCACATGAGGATTAGCAAGTAAAAAAATTACGCCAGTTACAGGAGTGTTACACAGCAACATGAGTTACTAGAGCATAGCTTAATATATACACACAACCTATGGGGTTTAAAAGGAAGAGGGGAAGAGTAAAATGGGGTTGGAATGAAGATTAGGTCAGGAAAGACCGGCAAGCGGTAAAGTAATTCAGGAGAACCAAAAAGACCAAGTGAAAGTCAAACAAGCCGGCTGATTTGTCAGAAGGCTGGGGAGGAAGGAGACACATCAGAGAGACGAAGGAAAGTCTGTTGAATGTCCTGCTGGGTAGGTGATGGCCGAGGACATGATCCACAGACCATCTTCTCTATAGCGACCTAGCTAGCTCCACCGGGCATCGGCCAACTCTGGTAGGTCGGCTGCCACACTATCTATGGGGCCCTCATTACGATTTTTGTCTGAAATTATTTGAAAAGGGTCCCAGGGGGAAGTCTTTAAGATGTGGAGGCCAGGCGACATTAGTTAGGGAGATTGGGGGTAAAGTACGGCCACTCCTGAGTCTTGCAGCAGCTCCAGTGCCTCGGGCCCCCGCACCGGCGCCATCAAGTATGTGGCCGCCCTAGGCTATATTGTTGATATGGGCTGTAGATTGACAATAAGCGCCTAACAGGCGTGAATAGGCGCTGGCATCTGTAAGTATGTGTCAGCCTTAAGCCGGCCGATAAGATCTGCGATCGCACCTGCGCGTCTCAGAGATGAGTCTCTGTCACCAGTTCCCAAACGAGTGACGGAGACCTGTGGAAGTCTGCATAGCCCCAACTGCAGCCACAGAGTGAGTACACCAACTTGCAGCCAAGAGCCCAGCCTGTGCTGCCCAATCAGTTGTCAGGAGAGTGCCAGTCAATGTGGATGGACAGCATTTCAGTGGGCTGCGGGCGCCTCCAAGTGTTCCAACGTGGCCCTCCACTCACACTGCAGCCCCAATTGCAACCGGACACAGCCACGGGTCTATACCCAAAGGGATCTTACCCACCATGGTCCAGGAGTACCCACACTCACACTGTTCTTGCCTTTTGGAGGTTTACTTGTAATTCCCACACTGATCACGTCGCTGTGCGCTCCCCTCCGCAGCTCCCGGTTCGCACAAAATCAATCTTCAGTGTCCAGTGGCTGGCTTGTCCTAAAGTCTGCACTGTTACCTTGGAAGTCAGGCGGCCCTCCATGAAGTGGATATAAGCCTGCCATTGGAGCAGGTTTATAGCATTGTGTAGAGACCCAGGTATAATCACAGCTTTGTTTCTCCGTGCACTCTGTGTCCAACACTGTTATCAAGCTTTACACTTTTATTGTGTGCTACTCCATCCATTGCACTGTGTCTGAAAGTACCCTATATCGTATAAAACTGCATGGGTCGGGCGAACCTGTCCCGTGGATGTGTGCACCTTGCTTGAAACACAGTGTTTCTTATCTCGAATACTCCTTGTTCCAAAAAATAATTCAGATACTTGTTGATGAATAGTTACTTCATAAGTTTATTCTTTTTTCAACTAAGTCATAATTCATTAATTCATTAAAAATTCCATCGTTCTGAAGAACTGCTTTTAATAAAACCCAATGCATTTCGGGTTAAACACAGACCCTTTTTCAGGGGTCTAAAAGGAAAATACAAGAAAACCAGATCAGACTCTGCTATATCATTGATTTCATCCACAAAGTCGATTTCGCCATGACCTCCTACTCTCATTACTCCCGTTCTATAACCTTGACCGGCCTCTCTGCTATTAGCCTTCCCTTGTGGCTTCCCTATCTACCCTCATGTCACTTACTTCCAAGCTTTGTAATTCTAATGTTCTGCTGCAGGTCGAGCCTGGCAAAAGTTGTCTAAACAATACTTCCGTATTCCTAGTTTAAACGCTCAACATCAGCCAATCATCACGCGTTCTCTCCCACTCACCCTGCACGTGATGCGAGACCACAGTCAAGCGTGCACCTTCTTCACGTGATCATTTCACCCAATAAATGCTCAAGATTTAACACTCCCTCTACACATGGTGCGGACAATTATTTGTTGGAACAAGGAGTATTTGAGACAAGAAACATTGTGTTTCAAAGAAGGTGCACACATACAAGGCACAGGTTCGCCCGACCCATGCAGTTTTATATTGTGTAGAGACCAACATGTTGACCCTTTGTCTGCTCTCCTTTCCAAAGTTCTTCTATTTAGACTTTCCTTAGCCTAGTAGGGCTTTGCTTTGGACATGTTGAAGTGTTATCTTTGTGCATTTTCAGCATTTTCTGGTGTTCAGCCATCCCTCTTTAAATCCTCTATTGTACTTCGATTCTTAAAAGGCCTCCAACATACATTTCCACCAGCACCTTTTGCTATGCCTCAGTGGTATTTGAATCAAGCTCTTGCGTTTTGTATATGCCTTCCCTTTGAGCTGTTCCACAACTGTCCACTCAGATGCCTTTCTGGTGGCTATAACATGTGCCCTGAAGCTGAGTGAGTTCAAGCTGGTCTTTTGGACTCGAGCATCCTTTTTACAGAATGTGGTAATTTCCTTTCGCTTAGGCCAATCCATCACTTTGTATACCTTATATGCTCCGCCTCACCCCTCTAAAGAAAAGGAGAGACTCTGTCAGCTGAACCCAAAAATAACATTGTTGTTCTACTTTGACCGTACAAAGGAGATCCGTGTGGACGATCAACTCTTTTTGGGGTACGTAAGAGCCAAGAAAGGGAAGGCAGTGCAGAAGCTAACCATCTTACGATGGATAATGCATCAAGATCTGCTACACATTGGTCAAAAGACAACCTCCTGAAGGCTTGCAAGCTCATTCTACCAGAGCCAAGGATGCAACCACTGCATTTGCTCAAGGATTTCCTGTCCTGGATATCCATCAGGAAGCAACGTAGACTTAATTATACATGTTTATTAAGCACTATTGCCTGGACAGTCAGGTCTGACATGGCAGTCACTTGTGCCCATTCGGCGTATGTAGTGTAATCCATATTGCGGCATGATCTCGGGGTGGGGGTGGGGGTATTGCTTTGGTATTTATGCTAAGCTAAGGAACCTGTGGCTCGAAGTGTTTGTCAGATGAACAAGTTACTTACCATCGATAACGTCTTATCTGATGGAGACTCTATTTAGCCATAGATTCCTTATGATCCTCCCCACTCTGCAAGCATAGTTTAGAGTAAAAGGTTCTAACCCTTTTTTGAGGACCCTAGCTTAGCACACCAGCGGTGAGTTATCATAATTCCATGCTCCTAGCGTGGCAAGTCATGACAGTAACTGACATCAGCTCGTTGAGGTGGCGCCTATATAAGTACCGTACATGTCACTTTCGGCATGGACGACACTGACGATGCTAGGCGGAACCATGCCATCTACTGATACGCAGGGATACTACTCAAAAATCTTCTTGATCCAGTCTAACACCTGGAGATAGTCTAAGGTAAGAAATCTGATGCCAGGAAGTTTCTACCAGAAACGATGTTACTAAAGGTAAGTAACTTGTTCATCTATCCTACTCAGAGTTCAGAAAGTGCGGTTTGATGTGAGCGATTTTGTCCAATCAAGCATCTTTTGTGATGTAAAGGTCTCCTCACCCGTATTATTGTGTGGAGGGAGAGCAAAAAAACATTTGATCCACAATCCTGGAGAAAGCTCAGGTGTTAATCATTGTTACATGTTGTCCCCTAATTAAGGTTGTTTTGTGCATTAAAGAGCACAGAGTATATTCCTGACCTGTGGTTATTACTTTTGTTTGTACTATAGTGTTTTACCCTTTCTCTTTCCCGTTGCCCCATTGTGGTTACCAGCCACCTTGTAATAGGTCTGGAATCTGATGCGTTGGTGTTAAAACAGAGCTCTGTGCTTCCGTCACCACCGCCCATTGCGTACTTCATTATCATTGTGCAAATTGGTGTTCTTTTTTTTTCTTCCCGTCAGTGTGAATCGGAAGCCCGTATCTGTCATCAAGAGCCCTTTATTTATGTTTTTAAAATATGAAAAAAGTTTCCTGTCCCGCATTGACAGAATCAAAACATATTGACAATTTGAAAGATCTAATGGATTTAGGAGTAACTCTACCATAAAGGGTAGAAGTCCTGTCCATCATTATCAACATTCTTTTATAGTTCCACATGCATTTTAGAATGACCACAGTGACCAGTCTGGGAATCGTTGGTTAACTCCACCATAGCAGTTTCTTTTTAGTGCCCTATCCATTTTTGGGGCTTTTTTCTCTTTATGCCAAAGTGCAGATGGGAGTCTAAGATACTCGTGGGGCAACCTACACTGCTTGTCAAGTGAGGAAGTAAATTTAACTTGTGAGCCTTCCTTTTGCAAACAGAGATTGATTTCTCCTAGCCTGGTAATCTGTACAGTGGAACAATCAATCCCTAGCAGATCAAAACTGCAACTCCTTTTATTTGCTGAAGAAGGAAGAGCTTATATATGTTGGAGGATCTCAAATACATTGGCTAGTAAGTTTGCGCAATTACGCATTTATATAGTGGGTAATATATTTAAAAATGCATATGAGTGTTTGAAAGTTGCCCAGGCCATATACTGATGGTTACAAAGAAGGAACATATTTGTCATGGGTGCTCTTAGGTAAAATAAGTGGTGCATATTTCTAACAGCAGAATTTTCACCTTTTAAATTCCCACCAAGGCACCAGACTGGATCCAGAAAACTCAAAAACAGTGCTCCTGCATTCTGTTTGGTAATGCCATGTGACTCTGCGTCAATGCCATTCTACTCCAGAATAAACGGAGCCATATATGCCCTAACCAAGCACACTGATGTCCATTCCTTTCTTTCAATCCAGAGTTCCTCACCTCCTTTCTTCCCTCAGAAAGACATTTTTTCTCAAAAATGTTTTCAATGTGCAATAGATGGTATCTCCTAAAATGACAGGGCTCAATTCTGGTACAAAGTGTGGTCTGTGACACATCTCCACGAGGTGTGCCACTGATATTTAGGTTCTTCACAGAACTGCAAGGCCTGTGGCAACTTCTCAAAGATGAGCACTATGGCCATCGGTGAGTGTGAAGGAAAGCTTTACATGGTGAAACACCAGAAAGCTCTGTTCCAGTCCTACTCCAGCCCAAAGACGACATTGAGGACTCAAACTCATTCCAAAGGCAGCTCTTTCTCGAAGCCGAAGTCGAAAAACAAACACAAGAATGGCAAGTAAGACCCACCCCTTCCCGCAACTGTCTATCTCCAGAGAAGGTGCAAGTGTGTCACCATGTATCCAGGTTTCACTCCTGTACTGTTGAGGAGCAGATTCCACCCTCTTTCCCAATGCACTCCGAATTTCCAGGTCCATTGATGACTCTGCAGCAAGTAGAGTTCTTTCATGTAGGCCTGGGCGGTGAACTCCGTTTCAGAGTTTTCTGCACTCCGCGCACTGCAGAGCTCGCGGAGTGCAGAAACTCCGCTCCGTGTAGTGCAGCTGAGTTTTATCCCCGCTCACGGATGGTAAGTTGGCAAGGGCGTGCTTCCGCTCAGGTAGAATTTCTACCCAAGAGGCAGGAAGATCAGTGCGAACGGCAGTTCGCACTGCATTCCCCCAATTACGGATTACCGTGAAGTTTTTTAGTCACTTGACGGAGTTCCACGTAGGGAAACTACGCCCAGGCCTGCTTTTGTGAGGCCATGCTGCACATCTTTGGCATGCTTCAGGCTCCTTCTGGTGTGCCTTTGTGCCCCAAGGATCTACAGCGACTCCAGGTTGGGTTGCTGCTGGCAGGTTCGCCCTCAGTGCCATCTGAGCCCTTTAACACATTTTGCGTTCTGTGTCGGCATTGGAATCGGTGTCAAAATGTGCATCTTCTTGAGCATCTTAATCAGCAACTAAGGATGTCCCACAAATAATTGGGGTAACCAGCTCAGAGTCATCTTTGACTCGACCTTGACCGTATGTAGATCTTCATTTGCCACAGCCTTTGCTGAACCTGTAAGAAGCTGGCTCTTTATATAGTATACCGAAAAGAGGTATACTATGTAAAGAGTCCAGATAACCCTTATAAGTGGACAGGGGCATGCTTTAACAATCCCAAGGTGGGCTATTTGTGGTAGTGTTGAGCAACCTTAGGCTTATCAAATGGGAATGTTAGGCATTTGTTGCATACACAGAGTCAATTAATGATTGACACACTCAAGAAGGAGATCCGCACCAAGTTAGAAAAATAATTGATAAGTACTTTTCAAGTTATTACTTTTAACAGAAGAATATATACTGCATACAAGTATTTGCAGTAAGATTTCGAGGGTCCCTTAATGTTGTAAGGATTTAGAGGGCCGAGATCCCAAGTTCCACCAGAAGTTCGATTTTACCTGCCCTGGTGTGTCCGGGTGCAGAGGTGTGCAACGGGTTGGTAGCCGTGTGCGCTGCATTGTTAGCAGAGAGGGAGTTCACCTGGAAAATTCTGTAAGGGGGAAATATTCAAGAGCTCCCAACAGGGTGCTTAGTTTGTGACTGACCAGGAAGCAAGAGGGAGCATTTGATGTTTGTGGACCCGGGCCAGAAGCTCCGGTGCAGAGGGTTGTGGTCAGCTGACCCTTGTTCGTTGTGGGCGCTCACAGTTCTAGGTCTGTGTAGGAGAGTGGGGTCTGCAATCCTATGGTCACCCCAGATTTTTGCTTTTTGCTTCACTGGTTTAAGACTTTCCCTGGCTGTGGGCCTGCTAATCAGACCCACAGCCTAGCTGTTCTCTCTCTAAATTGACATCCATGTACTTTAGGTGCATTTACCAATTGGTACTGGGCCACCTTATCAGTCCCTGTACAGTGTACCTTAGGTACCCAGGGCATATGTGTACCCAAGGCCTACCAGGGGCTGAAGCATGTATTATGCCACCCCTGGCTGGCCCTCTAAACAGACACAACTGGCTGGTAAGACAGCTGGGGCAAGGTGGTGTAATCAGCCTTTGCTATAGATATAGTATACCTATATCTAACCCTAAAATGGACACATATATTCCTATCAGTCACTCATATGGCAGGCCTTATCAATCCTTAAGGCAGAGTGCTTGGAATTATGTGAGATAGTGCTCTGGCATGAGCTGAGCCTGTCTGCAGCTTGCGGAACCAAGTCCTTATAGCTGTTCCATGATACTGCTATACCATATACTCTTAAGTGCATTATAATCCTCGCGGTTAAATGCTAACTCTGGTATAACATTATCAAAACATGTCGAGTAAGGTGTCATACGAATTGGAATACTACCCCCTCGCCAATTCTGGCGACCAGGGTAGCATTCCACCCTTCTACAGGGACACGACATGTATGTAACTGTGAACCCCCGTTAAAGTTAAACGAAGGCTCAGCATCACAAAATGGATGCTGCCACCACAGACACAAGTCTGACCTCCTGCTGCTGGGAGTCCTTCCAGCGAGGGAGGCCTGGACAAAGGGTTTCCTGCATTGGGAGGTGCTAGCACCACTCCAGACAGGATTTTTTTGTATTGAGGTAGGGAGGCCTCAAAGGAATGAGACATGCCTGGGGCACACAAGGTGCCCTGTGCATACACCGGTACAAACCAGTTGCTGCGGCACTCCAGCCCCAGCTCTGGCGCGAAACCGGACAAATGATAGGGGGTGTAACCACCCCCCTTCCTGGTCCCACCCAGGGGAGTGACCTAGTCACCAGTACAGCCCCCTTTAGCAGGATAAAGGTAGGAGCTGGTCCCATTCCAAATTAGATTAATCCTGAACTACTCTACAAGAAGAAACTCTGGACTTCGACGTTCTGCTCCACAAAAGACTGAAGAAATCTCCCTTGTGGGCAAGGAGTGTCCACCCTGCAACTGCAGGCACCATCAAGCGTCCAGCGGCTTCACTTTGTCGTCTTCCCTTGAGGATCCAGACTTCAGAGTTTGACGAGACCCGGATTCCCAGACCTCTCCGACCTCAACTCACATCTGCAGCACAGCTGAGATCCGTGGGTGCGACGAGACACATGGGACCGGCCATCTTGAAAGAAACTGCACTTCGCTTCCAGCACGACTCCCGAGGTAAACTCGACCAAGTGCTTTGGGGATTGAGAAGCCCCAGCCCCGAGCAGCTCCTGCACCGAAGATCAGCCCTCCAGCTTCCACAAGATCTGCGTGGGGCCCTTCTGCCTGTTTGCTGCTCGACGCGTTGTCTGGTCACTTGCCGGCTGGCTTGTGACCTCCTAGACGACGAACCTTGAAATCTTCACTGTTGGTCTGGTTGCTCCAGACTGGTCGTTGCTCCCTTCCGAAAGAGGAGCACCCGGACCCTCCTGGTCCACTCCAGACGCCGTTTCCACTCACCGCGTGGGTTGCCTTTGCCAAGGCCTGTTGACTCAAAATCCGGATCCGACACCGCCGACAGCGAGAGCCTGCGTGGGACAGCTCGTGCCTCCATCCTGGTCGTCGAAGACACCTCCTGGTCCACGTGGCTGCAGAGACAAGCGTCCACTCTTCACCTGATCGCGACGACAGCATCTGGTTCCTTCCTGGTTCCACACCGGTCACTGGCTAGTGACTTTGAACACTGTCCCCTCTGCTTTCAGGTCCTCTTCTTCCTCGATCCACCCGTGGATCGCACCGGACATCTTCCTCCTGATCGCCTGCAGCATCTTTTCTTCCAGGCTCCATAGACTTCAATGCAGAAACCCGACACGACTTCGCACCTATGCACCCGCAGCCCGTGGGTGAGGTAACAAGAGCATTTCGGTGCTCAAGGGTAGCTTGACTCTCCTAGTGTCCAGATTCACAGTCGTTGTAGTCCTAATCAGTCAGGGTTGTCCGTACTCACCTTTTTCTTGAACTGTACTGTCCATAGACGTTGCTACGCATCTCGCGTGTAAGTTCACACTCTGCACACGCGTCCCGTGGGCCTCCTATTACTTACCTAAAGTTAGGATAGCGTAGTCCCAGCGATCCTACAGCCTCTGGACAGCTCCATTCCTTCTATCGATTTCCTTATACCATTTACTTAGTATATGGTTTGCCGTGCCCCTAGGGCACCCTTGTAATTTTGTGCAACTTATCGTATTTTTCCTAAGAGATTGTCATGTGCTTAGCCCTCTGATCTCATAAAGAGTTCAGAGGTGTTTGTTATTAATAAATAAACTGTTTATTTTTTATAACAACCTGTGTGGTGTCCTTTCATCTGGTATTCAAGGGGTTATATGTGGTAAAACAGCTGGCTTCACATGCCAAAAGAGTTTAGCCTCAGACTGCTTTGTCCATGCTACCATTAGGATAGCTGGTCTATAAGGTTGACTTACAACCAATCACCATAAGGGTTGTTTGGACTGATACAAGGTGATCACTAGAACTAGTGAGCATCATATATCAGGCCAACTTCTCACAGTCTGGACCTGCAAAGAGGGACACATCAGGACATCTGGGCCACTCTCAGTAATTACCTTTGCGGAGCGGACGTCCCTTGTTGGCCGGTCGGTCTTTGGATTATTGGATTCTCGATTGGACTATTAACAAGCGTTGGTCCTGGCAAGGGGTTTGGTACACCTGGTATTGGTTCAGGGAGGCTCATAGGGATCCTGCCATCTCCAAACTTGGCATGGAGACGGATTTCACCTCTGAGTTGGCTGACCTCCTCCTGAGTGGCTATTGCTTTGGTAGTCAGCAGCCTATTGGAACCACATGTCATAGTTGGTGCCTACAGGATGCAGGGGAGTGGCTTTTCCACTCCACAGGAGATGCTGGCTGTTTTTTTTAAGTACTGGCAATTCTCCGAGGCTTATAGAGTTTGCACAGCTGCAGAACAAATCTGAAAGAAACACGTTAGTGTTAGATTCCTTACCTTAGAATTACCCCCAGGCGTCAGAGTGGATCCGGAAAGTTTCCGTCAGCAGTACCCCTGCGTGTCGGTAGGCGTCGTCCGTGGCTCCGCGTCCGTCGTCGGCGTCCTGATCGCCGGGATGACGTCGCTGGAGTACTTAGACGCTGCCCTCCCGCGCTGAGGTCAGTTCTTCTTTTTTCCGCGCCAGAAAGCGCAGATCCAGAAAGAGCTAGGACTCTAGTAATTTTTTTTACTAACTTTTTGGTCTTTTAGACTATCTCTTTTTGAGTTGACTTCGACTCCTGGTGCCAGTAGGGATGCCCTGGTTCAAGCCGTGTGACGCCTGTCACCGACTGATGTCGGTTACCGACCCTCGCCGCCGGTGTCTCTACTGTCAAGGCGCAGACCACGACGACAAGTCGTGCCCTGACTGTCAGGCCTTGACCTCGAAGGCTAGGCGGGAGCGGTCCCGCAAGCTCCTTGAGATCCGACAGTCGGCTCCGCGTCGCTCGAGTTCCCGGTCGTGGAGGACGTCGAGGGATCGGTCGCGGAGCCGCAGTCATCACCGCTCGTCGGGATCAAAGTCTTCGCACTCAGGTAAGTCGAGGCACTCTAAGAAGTCGTCGAAGAAGCGACACTGCTCTTCCGACTAACCTCGCCGGCCGCGTGACTCGGCCCAGAGTTCGGGTGGCACCACCCGCGCGGCTCCGCAGGCGGTCCCATACCCTCGGGTCCCTGGACTTTCTGCAACACCGGGCTAGATTTGTGATTTCCTTGTGGCCATGAGGACTCATTTTCCGCCGTTGGAGCGTGCCGGTGTGCCTTTAGGCCCCGCAGGCTTCAGTCCCGGCGCCATCGTCGACTTCGGCCCTGACCCCGCAATCCCCGTGGGATCAAGGCCTGGATCCCGGTCGACACCAGTTGACCTCACGACTCCACCGGTGGCGCCACATCCTCGGACGCCGCCATCCCTGGTTTCAGCCCCGGGCCGTGTCCGACGTCGGAGCGGCGCCGTCCCTGGCGTCGATGGATGAGCCCTACAACTACGACCCGACTCCGTCCTTTATGCCTGTTTATCAGGACACGGATGAAGGGGAGGACTGGAAGGGGTCTGAGGACCCTCTGGCACAGCAGTGCCAGTTAAGCATGGACTGGGCAGATGAGCTGGGGGATGCCAGTGGTCTTGATATATCCCCTGACTCTGGTTTCATCTCTCCTCCCTCCTTGGCTACGGTGGAGGGTGCTACGTATGGTGTGGTGCAGGGCAACCAAGGCCTTGGCTCTTGAGCTCCCTGCTGCGGCCGTGAGGACTAATCTCCTCACTGAGGTGCTTCAGCCACCAGTAAGCTCTTCGGAGCCTCTGCTGCCATTTAATGAGGCCCTCACGGACGTTCTGTTGGACACTTGGTCCAAGCCCTCCACAGTGTCCCCTGTGGATTGGAACGTGGCCCGACGCCACCGCCTGGCTCCGGGCGACCCCTGCTTTCTGTCCGTACACCCCACACTCGAGAGTCTGGTGATTCAGGCCTCCACATCCCAGACCGCATTCCTGACCGCTCCCCCGGATTGGGAATCCAAAAGGCTTGATCAGTTTGGAAAGAAACTGTTCTCCTCAGTTAGTCTGGGGTTGCGGTCCATCAATACCGCATGCCTTTTGGGCCGTTGCACCCACTCTTTGTGGGATTGGGTGGCGGAAGTGCTGCCCCAGTGTCCGGAGGAGGCCCAGGCACGGCTCGCCCAGGCTCTTGCTGAGGGGCGGGAAGCTGCAGGTTATTCCATCAGATGTGGACTTGAAAACACAGACTTGCTAGGCAGGCCGATTTCTACGACGGTGGCGTTCCAGTGGGCAGAGCATCAGGGCATTCTGTCCGACCATGTCCTGATCTCGGAGGACACTGAGACAGCTGCAGTGGTGGCTCACGAATCGCGATTGGGTCAATGGCAGATCCCTCTCCCTTCCCCAACTGGAGCACACAGTGGTGACGGATGCGTCCCTCCTGGGATGGGGTGGCCACATGGGAGAGGCACAGATCAGAGTCCTCTGGTCTCCGGCGGAGTCCCAGTTCCACATTAACCTTCTGGAGCTGCGGGCGATCCGACTTGCACTGAAGGCATTCCTTCCCTCTGTCCGGGGAAGTGTAGTGCAGGTGTTCACGGACAACACCACCACCATGTGGTACTGCAACAAACAGTGCGGGGTGGGGTCGTGGACCCTATGTCAGGTGCTCTGCGCCTCTGGACATGGCTGGAACATCAAGGCGTTACCTTGGTTTTTCAACACCTGGCAGGTTACCTTAACGCCAGTGTGGACGAACTCAGCCGCCGGTGCATGATGGATCACGAATGTCGTCTGAACTCGGACGTGGCACAAGGTCTATTTCAGCAGTGGGGAGAGCCTTGGTTAGATCTATTTGCCACCGAAGAGAACGCGCAATGTCATAAGTTCTGCGTATTGGAGTTTCCAAGGCGGCACTCGCTAGGTGCCGCTTTTCGTCGCGACTGGAGTTGCGGTCTGTTGTACGCCTTTCCGCCTATTCCACTTCCACCCAGAGTGCTGAAGATCAAGCAGGACCGGGCCCAAGTCATCCTTGTTGCTCCGGACTGAGCAAGAATATACTGGTATCCCGAGCTACTCAGTATGTCAATCGATCCCCCGATTCGACTGCCTCTTCAGGAGGACCTTCTGTCGCAGCAGCAGGGGACGGTCCTCCATCCGAACCTGTCCAATCTCCACCTCCATGCGTGGAGATGTGCGCGGTGGCAGTTGATGCCATTTGACTTGCCTCCTGAAGTCTGTGATGTCATTCTGGCAGCCAGGCATCCCTCCACAAATACGGTATACGCCTGCAGGTGGAATACATTTGTGGCATGGTGCACAGCAAAGGCTGTGGATCCCCTTTCTGCCCCTCTTTCAGAGGTTCTTCTCTTTCATATTTCTTTGGCCCAGCAGGGCTCTGCTCTGGGCACTATCAAGGGCTATCTTTCGGCCATTTCAGCCTTCCTAAGGCTTCCTGATCAGCCTTCTCTATTCAAGTCCCCTGTTGTAAATGGATTCCTGAAATGCATTGTGAGAAGTTGGCCTGATATGCAGTGCTCACTGTTCTAGTGATCACTATGTATCATTCCAAACGACCCTTATTGATGATTGGTTGTAAGTCAACCTGATAGACCAGCTATCCTAGTAGCATGGACAAGAGCAGTCTTTAGGCTAAACTCTAGAGGGCGTGTTAAGCCAGCTGTTTTACCATCACATATACCCCTTGAACACCAAGTGAAAGGACACCACACAAGTTGTTATAAAAATAAAGTATATTTATTTATATCAAGACTACGCTGAACTCTTTGAGTCAGGGAGCTAAGCACAATACAAAACTCTTAAAGAAATACTGAAAGTCGCACAATTTACACAAATGCCCGAGGGGCACGAAAAACCATATACTACAAAAGTGGAATGCGAAATTACTAGCAGGTAAGTGCTACTCTCAGAGACTTTAGAAACGCTGGGCCTACAATGCTGAACCCTTGGATTAGAAGCAGGAGGCCTAGGGACGTCGTGTGCAGAGTGGAAACTCTCACGCGTAATGCGGGACAAAGTCTATGGGTACTAGTAAATGCAAAAGTTAGTGTTCTCGGGTGAACCCGACTAGGTAGGTCAAAAACGAAAGTGGATCTAGACACTTAGAGAGTGGATCTACGCTGGAGCACCGTGGTACTCGGTTTACCTAGCCCAGGGGCTGCAGCTGCATAGGGTTCAAGTGTCGTCGGGAAACCTCGTTGACGAACCAGGAGCCTGAAGTAAGAGTTGCTGGCAGGCGACCAGTGAAGATGTTCCGGGCTGATCCAAGGACTGGATCAGTTGAAGAAGAGTACCTGTAAGCAGAGGGGACCAAGTTCTGAATCACTAGCCAGTGATTAGGTGGGCACCAGGATGGCACCGGACGAGGTCACTCAGCCAGGTGAAGAGGTGACACTGGATTCTGCTGCTACACGGACCAGGGCGCTGATGTCGACCAGGCTGGAGGTCTGCGAGCTGTCCCACGTCGGATGTCTGCTGCTGGCGATGCTGGATCCGTTGAAGGAGGCAACAAGCCTTGGCTAAGGCAAGCCCACGTGGCAACACAAAATGGCGTCTGGAGTGGACCAGGAGGGTCCGAGGAAGTTCCCCTTCAAGAGGAGACAAGGGCCAGTCTAGAGGAGCTAGACCAGCGGTGAAACAAACGTAGGACGTCGTCTGGAGGGTCACTAGCCAACGGGCAAGTGACCGGACAACGTGGCAAGCAACGCAGAGGCAAAAGGGCCCCACGCAGATCTGGAGGATGCTGGGGGGCTGGGCTTCGGTGCTCGTGCTGCTTGGGGTTGGGGCTTCTCTTACCCCAGTGCACCCACTCGAGGGTCCCTCGGTGGTCGTGCTGGTTCAGTGTCGTGCTGGTTCTGATGATCGCCGGGTCCTCTGGTCTCGTCGCACCTACGGGTCTCACCTGTGCTGTAGAGGCAGGTTGAGGTCACAGAGGGCAGGGAGTCCGGGTCTCGTCGAGCTGGGCAGTCTGGTTCCGGAGGAAGGACGTTTCAGCAAACCGCAAGATACTTAGGTGGTGCCTGCTGCTGCAGGGTGACTACTCCTTAGTCACAAGGGAGAAATCTTGAGACGAAGTCTTGAGTTCCTTTCGTAGAAAGTAGTTTCAGGATTCAAAGATGATCTGATTTGGAAGGGGGCCTGCTCCTACCTTTATCCTGAGAAAAGGGGCTGGCACGCGACTAAGTCCTGCCCTATGGGTGGGACTAGGTGGGGGGTGGTTACACCCCTCTCCTTTGTCCGGTCTCTCCCCAGCTCAGGGGCTGGTGTGCCCCAGGAACTGGTTTGAGCCGGCATATGCACAGTGAGCACCGGGGTGCCACTTGCAGTCACCTTCCTCTAAAGCCCTGCCTACCTGGGATACACAAAATCCTGTCTGGGATGGTGCTAGCACCGCCCCTGACAGGAAACCCTTTGTCCAGGCCTCCGTTTGCTGGAAGGACTCCCAGCAGCAGGAGGGCAGACTGGTGTCTCGGTGGCAGCATCCATTTTGTGGAGGTTTTTGCTTTATTTTTCACTTTAACCGGGGTTACAGCTACCAACATGTCTTCTCCCTCTAGAGGGGTGGAATGCTACCCCCGTCGCCAGAACATGCGAGGGGGTAGTATTCCAAAGCGTATGACACCTTACACGACATGTTTAGATAATGTCAGACCAAAGTTACCATAACCGCGAGGGTTATAAGGCACTTAAGAGTATATGGTCTGACGCTATCATGGAAACGGCTAAGGGATAGATCCCGAAAGCCGCAGACAGGCTCAGCTCATGCCAGAGCACCATCTCACACCATTCCAAGCACTCTGCCTTCAGGATTGTTAAGGCCTGCCATAGGAGTGACTGATAGGAGATCTGTGTGCCCATTCTAGGTGTTCGATATAGGTATACTATATCTAAAGCAAGGGGTGATTACACCACCTTGCTCCCAGCTGTCAAGCAGCCAGTTGTGTCTGTTTAGTTAGTCAGCCCAGGGGTGGCATAATACATGCTGCAGCCCCTGGGAGACTTCTGGGTGCACCTCTTCCCTGGGTACAGGGACTTGGAGAGGGCCCAGTGCCAATTCAGTACCTGGGTACAATTTGGAATAGAGAGAACAGCTAGGCTGTGGGTCTGATTAGCAGGCCCACAGCCAGGTTAAGTCGTAAAACAGTGAAGCAAAAAGCAAAAATCTGGGTGATCATAGGATTGCAGACCCTACTCTCCTACATGCATCACGCACATGTTTCCTCCTGTGCCTTTCGTGATGCCTCAGTGGGACTTGAATCTTGTTCTAACTTATCTGATGTGCACTCCCTTTGAGCCACTTCATAATTGCCCTCTTTGTTGTCTGTCTCTTAAAACTGCTTTCCTGGTTGCCATCACCTCTGCCAGAAGAGTGAGTGAGCTCCAGGCTCTTTCCTCTAAGCCTCCTTTCCTCTCTGTCCATCGGGACAAAATTGTTCTGAGGACTCGTCCTTCCTATCTTCCCAAGGTTGTTACTGCCTTTCACATCGGCCAGTCCATCACCTTGCCCACCTTCTTTCTGCCTCCGCATCCCTCGAAAGAGGAGGAGAGGCTCCACCGTCTGGACCCAAAACGTGTGTTCTCCTTTTACCTTAACCGCACACAACAGTCCGGGTGGATGACCAACTCTTCGTTGGCTACGTGGGTGCTTAGAAGGGATGGGTGTTGCACAAGAGGACCATCTCTCGGTGGGCCGTTTTGTGCATCAAGGCCTGTTATTCCTTGGCTAAGAAGGAGCCTCCAGTGGGGCTGCTCGCCCATTCCATTCGGGCCACAGCGGCTACTACTGCCCTGGGTCGGGGAGTCCCTTTGCAGGACATTTGTCAGGCAGCTACGTGGGCCTCTCTGCACACGTTTGCCAAGCACTACTGCCTGTACAGCCAAGTCTGGAAGACTGCTTCTGTGGCCATTCCGTTCTCCAGGACTTCCTGGTGTGATCTTGGTTCGCAGACCCACCTCCGGGGTTGGTATTGCTGGGGTATCTATTCTAAGGTAAGGAATCTAACACTAACGTGTTTCTTTCAGATGCAGAAGTTACTTACCTTCGGTAACGATATATCTGTAAGAAACATTAGTTAGTGTTAGATTCCTTACCGCCCCAGCCATCCTCCCCGTTCTGCGAACCGATATCTAGGGTAAAGGAATCTCCCTTGGAAGGTCCTAGTTTTATGGCACCAGTGTCGGTTTCTTGCATGGCTCTGTGTTCCTGGCACGGAAAGCAATGTACAGAACTGACGTCAGCGCGCAAGGGCGGCGTCTAAGTACTCACTTCCACTGCCACAGTGCAGCACCAAAGACCTGTCACACAGAGTTGCACATGAGTTTACCGAGCCCGCAAGTGCCATTGGAGAGTTGCTGGGGCCCCCATAAGGAAAGTTATTGACCCAGGAACGATTAGCCTGCAACTGTAACAATGGGCGACTGATAGTCCACTGGCGACTGGACTTCGGCCAGACCAGAGAGGACATTGTGTGTCGTCGACCCTGCAACCAGCACCCCCTCACCATCTTTGTGGACTGATGAATCCCTGCAGGAAGAATCCAGTCAACCACAATGTATCCATAGCATCCTTGGAGCATCTTCAGCATCCCTCGTCCCTTTGCATCGGGGTCACTCCATAGGAATTTGTTCCAACGAGGATAAAGTTCCTGAAACTGTTGAAAGATTGCTTCATCTGTGAAGGTAACTGTTCTTGAGGGCCTTGCTGGTTCCTCTGACTAGCTCTCTGCCAGAGTTCTTTGCCCCAATTACTTCTAACTATTGGCATTAGCACTTAGCTATGTTTGCTTTGAAAAAGTTTCTAAGTGTCCAATTCGTTGACTTTGCCAAGGCTTGTTCACAGTCGTGGTTGAGTAAAATTGCATTGATTTAGTATTGCTTGCAACATCTATATCTCCTGAACCCTCCGGTGGGTCTTTTTCATTCTAGTTTCTAAATTCTTATAAAAATACCTTTTTATTAATAAATTGATATTTGATTTCTTGAGTGTCGTGTAAATTTCTTCTTCAAGTTTTTTTGGGGCTGTTGAATGCTTTAACACTTGTTCCTCTATGTAAACCTTGCTGCTCAGTGCCACATCTACCCAAGGTTGAGCTGAGGGTTTTACAAATAAAACCTACTGCTCCCTAAAGGGGTTGATAAGTGTATCACATGGTGAAGTTGCACAACCACACTGTAGAATGCATCCAATTTCCTCAAACAGCACTTCCAAGGTTTGGCTGTGAGCCACAAGGTGCGGCGCTCATCTCAATCTTCTGCCCTTCTAGCCTCAGTCAACAAGCATATATATATCGTGCACTCTTGCCTGCACACAGCTACCCTGTAGGAGTAAGGATCAGCCACTTCCTACTAGACAACAGATCACATTTGATAAATGGGTCCTGCAGACTGTCCGACAGCGATATGCTCTGCCATTCCTTTTTGACTCACCACACCTACCACCTACTTCATAGACCTTCTCGGAGGGCCAAATGCCCGTTTTATGCTAAACAGTATAGGCTATATTGGCCAAAGGAGTCATTGAGAGGGCACCGGCCTCTGAAGTAGCGACTGGGTGTTATTCCTGCTACTTCTTTGTGCCTCTGTCCTGCTCTGGATCTGCTCACTGTAGCCAAAGTTGTGACTCCCCTAGATCACCGAGACTGGATAGTGGCATTGGACCGGCAGGATACTTATTTTTGAGTTCCTGTTATGCAGCTCCACAGATACTACCTGCGGTTCATTGTGGGCCACAAGCACATTGTTTTCCGTGCTCCCTTTACCTGCACCAGTGCCCCTGAGTGTTCATGAAGGTGATGTTGGTGGTCCCTACACACCTTTAAGAGGTCAAGGGTACCACTCTTTTATCTCGATGACTGATTGTTGAAGATGGGCTTGCCACAGTTAGTTGAGGGGTATTACCAGACGACAGCTAACCTCCTTACAACTTTGGTGTTGTCAACCTGCCAGAGTCGCACCTGAATTCTTCTTACAACCCCCCCCCCCCCCCTCATTGGAGCCATTCTTGAAATGGTGCGCTTTTGATCCTTTAGTTCAACCAAGAGTCCTTGACATTCAGATGTTTCAGCCTTTGTCCTGGATCTCAGTGAGGATGAACCTTTCTCTGGGCACACTTAAAGGTTACCTGACAGCACTTTTTACCTTTTTACATTTGCCTGATCAACTGTCCTTTAAATCATAGGTTGTTCATGAATGCATAGTGGTACTTCAGCCTGGTTCTCCTGTATCTAATGTGTACCACTTTTAACTGATTTACAGTTGCCCATTACGCCTACTTACCCTTAAATTGGTAGTCCTGCATGCGTCACATCGGCAGGATTGATAGGTGGGCTGCATTTCCTTTCGTTCGAGCTTCCCTAATCACTTTTTGTATAGACAAACTTGTGTTAAGGACGACCTGCATCTGATGGAGACTTCTAGCTACAGATTCCTTACCTTTGAATTTCCCAGGTGTCCGCTGGATCCAAAACTTTTGCGTAAGCAGTGCCCCTGCATGGCAACGGATTGCTCAATATGGCTCTGTGTGCTGTCGTCAGATTTGTTGGCGCCTGATATGACGCCGCAGTCACCTATATACTCACCACCCAGTCGTGCGGATGTCATTTCTTTTCTTTGCGTGCCAGTTAGCACTGATCCAGAGAAGAGCTCTACCCCTCGGTCTCTTTTGACAAACTTTTTTCAACGTTTAGTTGAATATTTTTTCATTGTGTGTCAAGGGATCTGAAAGAAACAGGTTAGTATTAGATTCCTTACCTTAGAATATCCCCAGGCGTCACACTGGATCCGGAAACTTTTGCGTAGCAGTACCCTTGCGCGTCGGTAGGCGTCATCTGCAGCTCCGCATCCGTCGTCTGCGTCGTTGGTGCCGGGATGACGTCGCCGGAGTACTTAGACTCCGCCCATGCGCGCTGACCTCAGTTATTCTTTTTTCCGGGTCAGCAAGCGCCGATCTGGAAAAAGTTGTGCCCTAGTCATTTTTTGACTAACTTTTTCGATCCATTTTGATCATCTTTTTGAAGTCTCTCGACTCCGACGGTGCCGGTAGGGATGCCCGGGTTCAAACCCTGCGTCGATTGCAACCGACTGATGTCAGTTACCGACCCCCATCGCCGGTGTCTTCTCTGTCGGGGCCCAGACCACGACGACAAGTCCTGCTCCGACTGCCGGGCCCTGACGTCCAAAGCTAGACGGGAGCGGTCCCGCCGCTCGAGGTCCCGGTCCGGAAGGAGGTCGAGGGACCGGTCGCGGGGCCGGACTCACCACAGTTCCGGGGGTCGCTGTGAGAAGTTGGCCTGATATATAATGTTCACTATTCTAGTGAGCACTTTGTATCAGTCCAAACAACCCTTATTGATGATTGGTTGTAAGTCAACCTTATAGACCAGCTATCCTAGTAGCATGGATACGAGCAGTCTAAGGCTAAGACTCTAGAGGGCGTGTTAAGCCAGCTGTTTTACCATCACATTACCCCTTGAACACCAAGTGAAAGGACACCACACAAGTTGTTATGAAAATAAACAGATATTTATTTATAACAAGACTACCCTGAACTCTTTATGAGTCAGGGAGGTCTCGTCGCACCCACGGATCACAGCTGGGCTGATGATGTAGGTTGAGGTCAGAGGTGCCAGGGAAGCCGGTTCTCGTCGTGCTGGAGCAGTCTTGATCCGAAGGAGAGACTGGCAGCAAACCGCGATGCTTGGTTGGTGCCTGCTGCTGCAGGGTGACTACTCCTTAGTCACAAGGGAGAATCTTGGGAAGAAGTCTTGAGTTCCTTTCGTGGAAAGTAGTTTCAGGATTCAAAGATGATCTGATTTCGAAGGGGGCCAGTTCCTACCTTTATCCTGCAAAAAGGGGCTGGCACGCGACTAAGTCCTGCCCTATGGGTGGGACTAGGAGGGGGGTGGTTACACCCCTCTCCTTTGGCGGGCTTTCCCCAGGTCAGGGGCTGGAGTGCCCCTGGAACTGGTTCCAGCTGGCCTATGCACAGTGAGCACCGGGGTGCCACTTGCAGTCACCTTCCTCTAAAGCCCTGCCTACCTAGAATACACAAAATCCTGTCTGGGACGGTGCTGGCACCGCCCCTGGCAGGAAACCCTTTGTCCTTGCCTCCTGGGCTGGGAGGACTCCCAGCAGCAGGAGGGCAGACTTGTGTCTCGGTGGCAGCATCCATTTTGTGGAGCTAAGGCTCTGTCTGACTTTAACCGGGGTTACAGGTTACATACATGTCGTGTCCCTCTAGAAGGGTGGAATGCTAACCCCGTCGCCAGAATTGGCGAGGGGTTAGTATTCCAATTCGTATGACACCTTACTCGACATGTTTTGATAAAGCCATACCAGAGTTGGCATATAACCGCGAGGATTATAATGCACTTAAGAGTATATGGTATGCGATATCATGGAAACGGCTAAGGGATGGATCCCGAAAGCCGCAGACAGGCTCAGCTCATGCCAGAGCACTATCTCACACGATTCCAAGCACTCTGCCTTCAGGATTGTCAAGGCCTGCCATAGGAGTGACTGATAGGAGATCTGTGTGCCCATTTTAGGGTTAGATATAGGAATACTATATCTAAAGCAAAGGGTGATTACACCACCTTGCCCCAGCTGTCGTGCAGCCAGTTGTGTCAGATTTGGATGGCCAGCCAGGGGTGGCATAATACATGCTGCAGCCCCTGGTAGGCCCTGGGTACACCTATGCCCTGGGTACCTAAGGTACACTGTGCAGGGACTGATAAGGTGACTCAGTATCCAATTAGATATGTACCTAAGGTACATGGAATCCATTTTACAGAGAGAGCAGTAGGCCTGGGGTCCTGAATAGCAGGGCCCCAGGTCAACTAAGTCAGAAAACCAGCAAAACACCAGGCAAAAAAAGTTGGGGGCAACCATAGTCAGGGATCTACCTTCCTACATAACCCCCCCCCCCAAACGAAAGGAGATAAGGCTATCCTTGCCAGGTAAGCCTATATTGCCTGAGTGGCCATATAAGGAAGTACCAGCACTGGCATGGTTACTCCCTATCTCATGGTCCACTAAGCAATCCCTCACCCTAAGGGTGTCTGAGGGTCTCCACCATAGGGAATCTCTACCTGTGGTGTGTTTTGGCAAAGTAAAAGGCTGGTGCTGAAATGGAGTACTGAAGTGAGGCTCCACTAATTTTGGGCTCAGCTTCCTCCAATCATTTTCCACCATAGAGGCCTTTCTTTCCAAGACTGAGTTGTTTTGGGCTCTCAGGGTCAACCTCTGGGTACCTACAGCTGGGGGTTGGGTCCCTCTGTGTGGCTTACTGGAGGGACAGGTCAGGTTTGGGGCCCTTAGGTCCCAGGTCTGGCTGTGCCCAACAGTGTCCATCTGTGGGAGGTCCCTAACTAAATTTAAGGGGGATCCCTCAGGAGTTGGTTTTATTTTCACTTGGCTAGGACTACTAGCTTCAGTGCCCTTAATCTGCTGATTGGGGAATTCTTTTGGACAGGGGGCCCTTTGGGGTCCACCACTGGCCTCCCTGACCTCTACAGCCCTGGGCTGACTGAGGCAGGGTAGAGAGGGGCAGGTTACCTGCTCCAGAATGGGTCCCACCTTGGAAGGGTCCACTGACATCAGGGGTTCTGCCAGGCTAGGCCTGACTACCTCTGTGGCAGTTTCTTCACAAGGGGTCAGATCAGTTCCCTGAGGAGGCTGACCCTTTCCTAAAGTCTGGTGGGAGGGAGATTTCTCTTCCTCCTCAATGCTCTCTGTCTGAGTGGAGTGATCCTTAGTTTCAGGCTTCACAACACTATCATCTGTCTGAGTTTGAGCTGTGGCCATCACAACTCTCCCAACCTTTTCAGGAGGGGGCTCAGTTTGGGTGTGGGCTGTGACCATCACAGCCTTGACAACCTGTTCTGGGAAGGAAGTTGTCTGAGATTGGGTTCTGACTGGCACAGCCCTCCTGACCTGTTCAGGGAGGACATCTTGGACTGGGGCTGTGGCTATCACTGCCCCACTAACCTTACCATGGAAGTTTACCATTTTAGAATGGGTTTCTTGCTCTACTTCAGCCCAGGCTGAGAGCTCTAAATCATTCCCCAGTAGGCAATCTACAGGCAAGTTTGGTGACACTGCCACTCTCTTGTGGCCAGTGACACCTCCCCAGCTGAGATTGACCACTGCCATGGGATGATCTCTCTGTACTCCATCAATATTGGTCACCTGGTATGTGGCACCAGGTAAAAGTTGCCTTGAGGGGACTAGACTCTCAGTCACCATGGTGATGCTAGCCCCTGTATCTTTATAGGCCTCAACTTTTATACCATTGATGAGGGGCTCCTGTCTGTACTTGCCCAAAGTGTTGGGACAAGTTGTGAAGTTGGCAAACCCCATGCCAGTCTCACAGACAAGGGTATCTAAGTTTGGGGACCTGGTTAGGCCAGAGTCCCCAGGAACTCCCAAAGTAAATGCACCCAAATTCTTGGGGGCACTCCCACCACCTGGGGGATTACTACTAATAGTAACAGGGGGTTTGGGAATGTTACTTGGGGGTATGTTCTCCTTATTGTTATTCTTTGGGCAACTGCTGTCAGTTTTCAAATGACCCACCTGTTTACAGGGATAACAATAAGGTTTCTTCTGGTTATTAGAAGGATTCTGGGACCCACCCCCTCAGAGGATTTTTGGGGCCCTGATGTGGTTTGATCTGGAGATTTATTCCCACCCTTCTCTTGAGGCTTGGTTGATTCCTTTTTCTGGTCACCACCTTGGTTCTTGGGCCTAATCCTGGTTCTGACCCACTTGTCTGCCCTCTTACCCAATTCTTGTGGAGAGGTCAGATCAGAGTCTACCAGGTGCTGGTGTAATAACTGGTTCTGACAATTATTTAAGACTTGCTCTCTCATAATAAGATTATACAATCCTGTGAAGTCAGTAACCTTGCTACCCAGTAGCCAGCCTTCCAAAGCCTTAGTGGCACAATCAACAAAGTCAGCCCAATCCTGAGACTGAGTTTTCTGGGTATCCCTGAACAGCAACCTGTACTGCTCAGTGGTTAAGCCAAACCCATCAACCAGTGCATTTTTCAGGACCTGGTAATTGTTAGCATCCTCTACTCTAGTAGTGAGGAGCTTATCTCTACCTTTGCCATCAAAGGAGAGCCACAGTATAGCTGCCCACTGACTCTGGGGAATGCCCTGCACAGTGCAGGCCCTCTCCAAAGCAGCCATCCATTTCTGGATGTCATCCCCTTGTTTAAAGGGGGCACTATTTTTGTCAGGTGTTTAGTATCTAAACCCTTCTCTTTTTCTCTTGGGAGATTGCTGCCACCAGTGGGAACTATCCCACTCATCTGCTGCTCTCTAGCAAAGGCAAGCTTCTCTTTGGCCAAGGCAAGTTCTTCCCTTGCAATCCTCAGTTTAGCTTGTCTCATTCTTGCTTCATGCTCTCTTCTCTGAGGGGAAGTCAATCTCCTCTGGGGAGAGTTCCTTCTCCCCTGAGAAGAGGCATTAGAGTGCAGAGATCTAATGGAGTCCCTAGAAGGAGATCTATTTCTCCTAACTCCAAGGTTAGGCCTCATCAGGGTCAGTACTGGGGGTCCCCCAGATCCTTGCCCAAGTAGGTCTAAGTTGGCCCTAGTGAGTCTGCTGACTAACTCAGGACCCTTGTTTGCCTCACCCTCAGAGAGTTCCTCAAGATCCTCCTCCTCAACTGCATTTACAGTGTTGTGGAGGTCTGGATCCCCAGTGGTACCCTCTAAGGCTGGCATATTCCCATCTAGCTGAGAAATCTTTCTCGCATCATATGTCTCTAAGAGACCTATCAGCAAGGGAATGGTGGGGTTAGACCCCTGTTTCAGTTTCCTGGAGGTACACACTTGTCTCATCTCCTGGAAACTGAGAGCTGCATATCTTGATTTGACCTGTGGGGGGTCAAGATCCACAAGGGGAGTCTCAGTAGACTCTCCATGGGTAGACATGCTTTTCTAGTGAGGTGTAAGTGGTGCACTTACCTACACTATATGTTTGCCTACTGATCCCTTGCTAGAGTTGTAGTTAAGGGTGTGCTAGGCCCTAGAAGCTACAACAGCTGGTTCAGTAGAACTCAGAGTATTCTAAGCTAAGTTATATGTACCTTAGTACTTATGTGATCTTTCACAAGATATTCTTAGGATATGTGTGGTAAAACAAACAGCAAGCTCAAATCCCAACCGCTGCTCACCAATGTGAGAAGTTGGCCTGATATATAATGTTCACTATTCTAGTGAGCACTTTGTATCAGTCCAAACAACCCTTATTGATGATTGGTTGTAAGTCAACCTTATAGACCAGCTATCCTAGTAGCATGGATACGAGCAGTCTAAGGCTAAGACTCTAGAGGGCGTGTTAAGCCAGCTGTTTTACCATCACATTACCCCTTGAACACCAAGTGAAAGGACACCACACAAGTTGTTATGAAAATAAACAGATATTTATTTATAACAAGACTACCCTGAACTCTTTATGAGTCAGGGAGCTAAGCACATAACAAAACTCTTAAGAAAATACTTTAAGTCGCACAATTTACACAAATGCCCTAGGGGCACGAAAAACCATATATTACAAAAGTGGAATGCGAACTACTAGCAGGTAAGTAACTATTCTCATGGACTTTAGAAACGCTAGTCCTACAATGCTAAACACTTAGATTAGTTGCAGGAGGCCTGTGGACGTCGTGTGCAGAGTGGGAACTCTCACGCGTAAGGCGGGAAAAAGTCTATGGAGGCTAGTAGTCACAAAGTTACTGTTCTCGGGCGAACCAGACTAGGTGGGTCGAAAACGGGGGTGGATCCAAACACTTAAGGTGTTGGACTATGCTGAAGCACCGGAGTACTTGGTTTACCTAGCCCAGGGGCTGCGGCTGCATAGGGTTGAAGTTGCGTCGGAAACCCTTGTTGAAGATCCAGGAGCCTGAAGAAAGAAGTTGCTGGCAGGCGGCCAGTGAAGAAGTTCGAGGTGATCCAAGCCTGGATCAGGGAAGAAGAAACCTGTAAGCAGAGGGGACCAAGTTCTGAATCACTAGCCAGTGATTTGAGTGGGCACCAGGATGGCACCGGACGAAGTCACCTCAGCCAGGTGAGTGGGCGCTGCTGGGCTCTGCAGTCTCTCGGACCAGGAGGCGTTGTCGGCGACCAGGATGGAGGTGCGAGCTGTCCCACGAAGGTTCTTGCTGTCGACGTCGCTGGACCCAGGATTGGGCAACAAGTCTTGGCAAATGCAAGGCCCACGCGGTGGACCTAAAATGGCGCCTTGAGTGGACCAGGAGGGTCCAGGGTGCTCCTCTTTTGGAGGGAAGCAAGGGCTAGTCTGGAGCAACCAGACCAGCAGTGTTTGTCGTCGTGGAGCGTCGTGAGAGGGCCACTAGCCAACGGGCAAGCGACCTGGACAACGCGGTTGGCAGCAAAGAGCAGAAGGGCCCCACGCAGATCTCGTGGATGCAGGGGGGCTGAACTTCGGTGCTGGAGCTGCTCAGGGTCGGGGCTTCTCTTACCCCAAAGCACTCAGTCGAGGGTCACTCGGGAGTCGTGCTGGACAAGCGTTGTGCAGTTCTGAAGATGGCCGGTCCCTCGAGGTCTCGTCGCACCCACGGATCACAGCTGGGCTGATGATGTAGGTTGAGGTCAGAGGTGCCAGGGAAGCCGGTTCTCGTCGTGCTGGAGCAGTCTTGATCCGAAGGAGAGACTGGCAACAAACCGCGATGCTTGGTTGGTGCCTGCTGCTGCAGGGTGACTACTCCTTAGTCACAAGGGAGAATCTTGGGAAGAAGTCTTGAGTTCCTTTCGTGGAAAGTAGTTTCAGGATTCAAAGATGATCTGATTTCGAAGGGGGCCAGTTCCTACCTTTATCCTGCAAAAAGGGGCTGGCACGTGACTAAGTCCTGCCCTATGGGTGGGACTAGGAGGGGGGTGGTTACACCCCTCTCCTTTGGCGGGCTTTCCCCAGGTCAGGGGCTGGAGTGCCCCTGGAACTGGTTCCAGCCGGCCTATGCACAGTGAGCACCGGGGTGCCACTTGCAGTCACCTTCCTCTAAAGCCCTGCCTACCTAGAATACACAAAATCCTGTCTGGGACGGTGCTGGCACCGCCCCTGGCAGGAAACCCTTTGTCCTTGCCTCCTGGGCTGGGAGGACTCCCAGCAGCAGGAGGGCAGACTTGTGTCTCGGTGGCAGCATCCATTTTGTGGAGCTAAGGCTCTGTCTGACTTTAACCGGGGTTACAGGTTTCATACATGTCGTGTCCCTCTAGAAGGGTGGAATGCTAACCCCGTCGCCAGAATTGGCGAGGGGTTAGTATTCCAATTCGTATGACACCTTACTCGACATGTTTTGATAAAGCGATACCAGAGTTGGCATATAACCGCGAGGATTATAATGCACTTAAGAGTATATGGTATGCGATATCATGGAAACGGCTAAGGGATGGATCCCGAAAGCCGCAGACAGGCTCAGCTCATGCCAGAGCACTATCTCACACGATTCCAAGCACTCTGCCTTCAGGATTGTCAAGGCCTGCCATAGGAGTGACTGATAGGAGATCTGTGTGCCCATTTTAGGGTTAGATATAGGAATACTATATCTAAAGCAAAGGGTGATTACACCACCTTGCCCCAGCTGTCGTGCAGCCAGTTGTGTCAGATTTGGATGGCCAGCCAGGGGTGGCATAATACATGCTGCAGCCCCTGGTAGGCCCTGGGTACACCTATGCCCTGGGTACCTAAGGTACACTGTACAGGGACTGATAAGGTGACTCAGTATCCAATTAGATATGTACCTAAGGTACATGGAATCCATTTTACAGAGAGAGCAGTAGGCCTGGGGTCCTGAATAGCAGGGCCCCAGGTCAACTAAGTCAGAAAACCAGCAAAACACCAGGCAAAAAAAGTTGGGGGCAACCATAGTCAGGGATCTACCTTCCTACAGTCGCCATCAGTTTTCGAGTTCAAAGTCCTCAGGTAAGAGGCACAAGAAGTCAAAGAGGCGACATCGCTCTTCTTACTCCCCCCGACGCTCGCGCGACGCGGCCGGGGGTTCGGTCGACACCGCCCCCGCGGAGCCGCAGGCGTCGCAGCCTGCTCCATACCCGCCGGTCCCTGGGCAGCACGCGACGCCGGAGGAGATCGAGGCCTTCCTCATGGCCATGAGGTCGCTCGCTCGCTCCTCCGTCGGGTTCCGCGGCACCTTCGGGCCAAGCGGCCCCGAGTGGGTCCCCCAGCGGGCCGGGTGCTTCGGCCCCGGCGCCGTCGGGTGCTTCGGTCCCGACGCCGCAGGGCCCCGCCGGATCCGGGTCGCCGCCGGTCGACCTTGCCGTCCCAGGGTGTCGCCCCCGACGGCGCCCCCGGTCCTACCCTCGATTCGGGTCCGGCGCCAAAGCGGCGCCGCTCTCGACGCCGATGGAAGAATTTCACTTCTACGACCCGGCCCCGTCCTTTGAGCCTGAGTACCAAGCGAAGGGTGACGAGGGGGATTGGGAGGGGTCCGAGGACCCTCTGACACGTGAGTGTCAGGCTTTTCAGGACTGGACTGGTGAGCTTGGGGAGGCCAGTGGTCTGGACACTACGCCCGACACTGGTTTTGTCTCCCCTCCTATCGCCCCTACGCAGGAAGGGGCTACCTATAGTGTGGTGCTGACGCGGGCTGCCAAGGCCTTGGGCCTTGAGCTCCCCGTCGCGGCCGTGAGGACTAACCTCCTCACCGAGGTCCTTAAACCGCAGACAAGCTCGGCCGAGCCAGTGCTGCCTTTTAATGAGGCCTTGTCAGATGTTCTTCTGGGCACTTGGTCCAAGCCCTCTACAGGTCTGCCTGTAGATGGGAACGTGGCCAGGCGCCGGCTCCGGCGACCCTTGCTTCCTGTCCACCCACCCCACCCCCGAGAGCCTGGTCATCCAGGCCTCTAACTCCCAAACCGCATTCCCGTCGGCTCCCCCCGATCGGGAATCCAAGAGGAGCAATACGGGAAGAAGGTATTCTCCTCCCTGAGTTTGGGATTGCGGTCAGTCAACACCGCAAGCCTCTTGGGCCGTTACACCCACTCTCTGTGGGACACGGTCGCGGACATGCTGCCACAATGTCCGGAGGAGGCCCGGACTAAACTTGCCCAAGCCCTTACGGAGGGTCGAGATGCAGCACTGTATTCCATCCGGTGTGGGCTGGATACCACGGACTCACTGGGCAGAGCGATGGCCACGACAGTGGCGATTCGTCGACACGCCTGGTTGAGGTCCGCCAACTTTTCGGCTGATGTCCAAAACACCCTTATGGACATGCCGTTTGATGGCCGTCGTCTCTTTGGCGACAAGGCAGACCATGCGCTTGAGCGCTTTAAGGACTCCAGGGCTACGGCCAAGTCCTTGGGCCTCTCGGCCCGCGCCAGCAAACAGCTGCCTTTCGCCCCTTTCGTGGCCAAGGAAGGGGCGCCCCCACACGTCCTGCCAGCCACGGGCCGCAGACTACCATCCAGCGCGGTGGCGGACGTGGAAACCGCGGCGGTCGGGGACAACGGCAAGGCCAGTCCACACCTGCCCCTGCATCATTCGCCTCAAAACCTTCCTAGTCCGTGCTTTCAGGCCCATGTGACGCCAGTGGGGGGCAGGGTCCGCCATCACCACCACCACTGGCGCACTGTCACATCGGACAGGTGGGTGCTGCAAATCGTCCGTAGGGGCTCCTCCCTCCCCTTCGAGGCGTCCCCTCCAGCCATGCCACCACAGTACCACCGTGTGTCGGGGGATCACTTGAAACTACTACAAGAGGAAGTTACGGCCCTCTTGGCCAAGGGGGCCATCGAGCGCGTTCCTAGGCCAGAAGTAGGGTGTGGTTGTTACTGTAGGAGAGTAGGGTCTGCAATCCTATGGTCACCCCAGATTTTTCCTTTTTGCTTCACTGGTTTATGACTTTCCCTGGCTGTGGGCCTGCTAATCAGACCCACAGCCTAGCTGTTCTCTCTCTAAATTGACATCCATGTACTTTAGGTGCATTTACCAATTGGTATTGGGGCACTCTTGTGAGTCCTTGTACAGTGTACCTTAGGTACCCAGGGCATAGGTGTACTCAAGGCCTACCAGGGGCTGAAACCGGTCCCCGGAAGCTTGTCTCCTTTCTGGTGAAGAATTGGCTTGGTAGTTTGGTCTGCCCTGTTCCCATGATGCACTGGGCCAGGGACAGACTAATTTGCATATAGCCAGGTTCTGAGCTGGGATGGGGCAGTGAGCTAAATAACGGTGATGGATCAAGCCCTGATCTTTGGACTGGGTAAGAGTGGTCTGCTTAATTCAGACACTCTGTTCATCACCACCCCCTTTTCTGAATCGTACCAGGGGCTGCAGCATGTATTATGCCACCCCTGGCTGGCCATCTAAATAGACACAACTGGCTGGTAACACAGCTGGGGCAAGGTGGTGTAATCACCCTTTGCTGTAGATATAGTATACCTATATCTAACCCCAAAATGGACACATATACTACTATCAGTCACTCCTATGGCAGGCCTTATCAATCCTGAAGCGATACAAAAGGGGATGATGGACGAAGCGTTTGAACAAATCAAACACTCACCCCCAGTCAACTGATCTGGGTTTAATCCATCACCATTCTTTAGTTCACTCAGCCACCCCAGTTCAGACATGGCTATATGCAAATCAGTCTGACCCTGTGCCTCATGGGAACAGTGCAGCCCGAACTGCCAAGCCATGTCTTCCCTGGACCGGAAACAAGCATCCTGGGACCAGTTTCGGATTCATAATCCTCATCAGCCAGGCTATCTTCAATCTAGTGGCCAAGTGAACAAGGGACTCACGTCTGAGCATACCCTGCCACACTTAGCGCGAACAAAGCGATACAAAAGGGGATGATGGACGGAGCGTTTGAACAAATCAAACACTCACCCCCAGTCAACTGATCTGGGTTTAATCCATCACCATTCTTTAGTTCACTCAGCCACCCCAGTTCAGACATGGCTATATGCAAATCAGTCTGACCCTGTGCCTCATGGGAACAGTGCAGCCCGAACTGCCAAGCCATGTCTTCCCTGGACCGGAAACAAGCATCCTGGGACCGGTTTCGGATTCATAATCCTCATCAGCCAGGCTATCTTGAATCCAGTGGCCAAGTGAACAAGGGACTCACGTCTGAGCATACCCTGCCACACTTAGGGCGAACAAAGCGATACAAAAGGCTTCACATGCTCTCTGAAGTATTACCCTAAGAATGCTTTGTCCATGCTACCACTAGGATAGCTGGTCTATAAGGTTGCCTTTCCAAGCATCACCATAAGGGCTGTTTGGACTGGTGCAAGGTGCTCACTAGAATAGTGAACACCATATACCAGGCCAACTTCTCACACTTGCGACCGCCCCCCAGCAACCTGAGACCCTTACGGGTGAGTTGCGCTTAACAAACACCTGATTGATTGGATTCCCTTTCCGATGGAGCGGTAGGGAAGGCGCTCTTGGAAGTGGAAGCTTGGACTACCAAGCTCTCTGGGGTGGGATGTTGGGAGAGGATAGTGAGAGCCTCGGCCGCCCTACGCAATACCACTGCGTATGATGCCCCCTCCTCCAAAACCACGGTAGGAGCATGTAGGAGAGTAGGGTCTGCAATCCTATGGTCACCCCAGATTTTTGCTTTTTGCTTCACTGGTTTACGACTTTCCCTGGCTGTGGGCCTGCTAATCAAACCCACAGCCTAGCTGTTCTCTCTCTAAATTGACACACATGTACTTTAGGTGCATTTACCAATTGGTATTGGGACACCTTATCAGCCCCTGTACAGTGTACCTTAGGTACCCAGGGCATAGGTGAACCCAAGGCCTACCAGGGGCTGAAGCATGTATTATGCCACCCCTGGCTGGCCATCTAAACAGACACAAATGGCTGGTAAGACAGCTGGGGCAAGGTGGTGTAATCACCCTTTGCTGTAGATATAGTATACCTATATCTAACACTAAAATGGACACATATACTCCTATCAGTCACTCCTATGGCAGGCCTTATCAATCCTGAAGGCAGAGTGCTTGGAATTATGTGAGATGGTGCTCTAGCATGAGCTGAGCCTGTCTGCAGCTTTCGAAACCAAGTCCTTTAGCTGTTTCCATGATAACGCTATACCATATACTCTTAAGTGCATTATAATCCTCGTGGTTATTGCTAACTTTGGTATAGCATTTGTGAGAAGTTGGCCTGATATGCAGTGCTCACTATTCTAGTGATCACTATGTATCAGTCCAAACAACCCTTATTGATGATTGGTTGTAAGTCAACCTTATAGACCAGCTATCCTAGTAGCATGGATACGAGCAGTCTAAGGCTAAACTCTAGAGGGCGTGTTAAGCCAGCTGTTTTACCATCACATTACCCCTTGAACACCAAGTGAAAGGACACCACACAAGTTGTTATCAAAAATAAAGTATATTTATTTATAACAGGACTACCCTGGCTCTTTATGAGACAGGGAGCTAAGCACACAGCAAAACTCTTAGAGGAATACTGAAAGTCGCACAATTTACACAAATGCCCGAGGGGCACGAAAAACCATATACACAAGAAGTGGAATGCGAAGTTACTAGCAGGTAAGTAATACTTTTCTAGACTGTAGAAACGCTAGGCCTACAATGCTGAACCCTTGGATTAGAAGCAGGAGGCCTAGGGACGCCGTGTGCAGAGTGGGAACTCTCACGCGTAATGCGGGAACAAGTCTATGGATACTAGCAATCACAAAGTTACTGTTCTCGGGCGAACCCGACTAGGTGGGTCGAAAACAAGAGTGGATCCGAACACTTAGGGTGTTGGACTATGCTGGAGCACCGGATTTCTCAGTTTACCTAGCCCAGGGGCTGCGGCTGCATAGGGTTCAAGTTGCGTCGGAAACCCTAGTTGAAGAACCAGGAGCCTGAAGAAAGAAGTTGCTGGCAGGCGGCCAGTGAAGAAGTTCGTGGTGATCCAAGCCTGGATCAGGGAAGAAGAAGACCTGTAAGCAGAGGGGACCAAGTTCTGAATCACTAGCCAGTGATTTAGGTGGGCACCAGGATGGCACCGGACGAAGTCACCTCGACCAGGTGAGTGGGCGCTGCTGGGCTCTGCAGTCTCTCGGACCAGGAGACGTTGTCGGCGACCAGGATGGAGGTGCGAGCTGACCCACGAAGGTATCTGCTGTCGACGTCGCTGGACCCAGGATTGGGGCAACAAGTCTTGGCAAATGCAAGCCCACGCGGTGGACTTAAAATGGAGTCTGGAGTGGACCAGGAGGGTCCAGGGTGCTCCTCTTTTGGAGGGGAGCAAGGGCTAGTCTGGAGCAACCAGACCAGCGGTGTTTGTCGTCGTGAAGCGTCGTAAGAGGGCCACTAGCCAACGGGCAAGTGACCTGGACAACGCGGCGAGCAGCAAAGAGCAGAAGGGGCCCCACACAGATCTCGTGGATGCAGGGGGGCTGAACTTCGGTGCTGGAGCTGCTCAGGGTCGGGGCTTCTCTTACCCCAAAGCACTCAGTCGAGGGTCACTCGGTGGTCGTGCTGGACAAGTGTCGTGCAGTCTTCAAAGGTGGCCGGTCCCTCGAGGTCTCGTCACACCCACGGATCACAGCTGGGCTGATGATGCAGGTTGAGGTCAGAGGTGCCAGGGAAGCCGGTTCTCGTCGTGCTGGGCAGTCTTGATCCGGAGGAGAGACTTACAGCAGACCGCGATGCTTGGTTGGTGCCTGCTGCTGCAGGGTGACTACTCCTTAGTCACAAGGGAGAAATCTTAGGAAGAGTCTTGAGTTCCTCTCGTAGAAAGTCGGTTCAGGATTCAAAGATTGATCTAATTTGGAAGGGGGCCAGTTCCTACCTTTATCCTGCAAAAAGGGGCTGGCACGCGACTAAGTCCTGCCCTATGGGTGGGACTAGGAGGGGGGTGGTTACACCCCTCTCCTTTGGCGGGCTTTCCCCAGATCAGGGGCTGGAGTGCCCCTGGAACTGGTTCAAGCCGCCTATGCACAGTGAGCACCGGGGTGCCACTTGCAGTCACCTTCCTCTAAAGCCCTGCCTACCTAGGATACACAAAATCCTGTCTGGGACGGTGCTGGCACCGCCCCTGGCAGGAAACCCTTTGTCCTTGCCTCCTGGGCTGGGAGGACTCCCAGCAGCAGGAGGGCAGACTTGTGTCTCGGTGGCAGCATCCATCTTGTGGAGCTGAGGCTATGTCTGACTTTAACCGGGGTTACAGGTTACCAACATGTCGTGTCCCTCTAGAAGGGTGGAATGCTAACCCCGTCGCCAGAATTGGCGAGGGGTTAGTATTCCAATTCGTATGACACCTTACTCGACATGTTTTGATAATGTTATACCAAAGTTAGCATATGACCGCGAGGTACATAATGCACTTAAGAGTATATGGTATAGCGTTATCATGGAACAGCTATTAGGACTTGGTTCCGCAAGCTGCAAACGGGCTCAGCTCATGCCAGAGCACCATTTCACATTATTCCATGCACTCTGCCTTCAGGATTGTTAAGGCCTGCCATAGGAGTGACTGATAGGAATATATGTGTCCATTTTAGGTTTAGATATAGGGATACTATATCTATAGCAAAAGGTGATTACACCACCTTGCCCCAGCTGTCAAGCAGCCAGTTGTGTCTGATTTAGTTAGTCACTCAGGGGTGGCATAATACATGCTGCAGCCCCTGGGAGACGTCTGGGTGCACCTCAGCCCTGGGTACCTAAGGTACACTGTACAGGGACTGATAAGGTGACCCAGTATCCAATTGGATATGTACCTAAAGTACATGGAGTCCATTTTAACAGAGAGAGCAGGAAGCCTGGGGTCCTGAATAGCAGGATCCCAGGCCAACTAAGTCAAAAACCAGCAAAATACCAGGCAAAAAGTTGGGGTAACCATAGTCAGATATCCACCTTCCTACATTGTGTACCTCCAGGAAATTGAAACAGGGTTCTAACCCTACCACTCCCTTTCTGTTAGGTCTCTTAGAGACATATGATGCTAGAAAGGCTTCTAACACAGATGGGAGCATGCCAGCCTTAGAAGGTACCCTTGGTGATCCAGATCTTCCTGAAACAGAGAATGTAGAAGAGGAGGAGGAGGAAGAAGGGGACACCTCTGGGGATGAGGCAGGCAAAGGTCTTGAGTTAGTCAGCAGACTTACAAGGGCCAACTTAGACCTACATAGGGAAGGATCTGGGGGACCCCCAGTACTGACCCTGAGCAGGCCTAACCTTGGAGTTAGAAGAGATAGATCTCCTTCTAGGGACTCCAATGCATCTGGCACTCTCATGCCTCTGTTCAGAGGAGAAGGATTTCTCCCCAGAGGAGGATGACTGCCCCTCAGAGGAGAGAGCATGAAGCAAGGATGAGACAGGCTAATCTGAGGATCCAGAGAGAAGAACTTGCCCTTGCCAAGGAGAAACTTGCCTTTGCTAGAGAGCAACAGTTGAGTGGGGTAGTCCCCACTGGTGTCAGCAATATCCCTAAGGATAAAGACAGGAGTTTTGATAATAGACACCTGAGTAAAATAGTGCCCTCCTATAAGACAGGGGATGATATTCACAAGTGGATGACTGCTTTGGAGAGAGCCTGCAAAGAACAGCAGGTACCCCAGAGTCAGTGGGCAGCTATATTGTGGCCCTCCTTTGAAGGTAAAGGTAGAGACAAGCTCCTCACTGTTAGAGATGAGGATGCAAATGATTACCAAGTCTTGAAAACTGCTTTGATTGATGGGTTTGGCTTAACCACTGAACAGTACAGGTTGATGTTCAGGGATACCCAGAAAACTCAGGCTCAAGATTGGACTGACTTTGGTGATTGTGCCACTAAGGCTCTGGAGGGCTGGTTACTGGGAAGTAAGGTTACTGATTACAAAGGATTGTATAATCTAATTATGAGAGAGCAAGTCTTAAATAATTGTCAGAACCAGTTATTACACCAGCACCTGGTAGACTCTGATCTGACCTCTCCACAAGAATTGGGTAAGAGGGCAGACAAATGGGTCAGAACCAGGATTAGGCCTAAGAACCAAGGTGGTGACCAAAAGAAGGAATCAACCAAGCCTCAAGAGAAGGGTGGGAATAAATCTACAGATCAAACCACATCAGGGCCCCAAAAATCCTCTGAGGGGGGTGGGTCCCAGAATCCTTCCAATACCCAGAAGAAACCTTATTTCTATAACTGCAAATAGGTAGGCCATTGGAAAACTGACAGCAGTTGCCCAAGGGCCAACAACAATAAGGAAAACATACCCCCAAGTAACACTTCCAAGCCTCCTGTTACTACTAGTAGTAATCCCCCAGGTGGTGGGAGTGCCCCCATAAATTTGGGTGGATTTACTTTTGGAGTTCCTGGGGACTCTGGCCTAACCAGGTCCCCTAACTCAGATTCTCTTGTCTGTGAGACTGGCATGGGGTTTGCCAACTTCACTGATTGTCCCAACACTTTGGGCAAATACAGACAGGAGCCCCTCATCAATGGTCTGAAAGTTGAGGCCTACAGAGACACAGGGGCTAGCATTCACTATGGTGACTGAGAGCCTAGTCCCCTCAAGGCAACTTATACCTGGTGCCACATACCAGGTGACAAACATTGATGGAGTGCAGAAAAATCATCCCATGGCAGTGGTAAATCTCAGCTGGGGAGGTGTCACTGGCCCCAAGAGAGTGGCAGTGTCATCAAACTTGCCGCTTTTCCCCGCCCTTTTTTGTATTCTGTACCCTCCCCGCTCCCGCCTCCCAGCTGCTCCGCCCACCCGCGCACTTGGCCTTAAATGGCGACCGTGCGACGCAGGTGAGTGTGACCCACTTGTGGGACACCCCCGCGCCGCACGGCCACCAGCTGCTGCGTGTGCCCCTTGCATCCCTGTGCCTCGCTGCTGCCTCGTTCCTGATTGCCGCCGCTGCGGTTGTTTTGCCCTTTGTTTTCACGTAAATTTGTGCCTGCTTGTCTTAAACCCGTTTTTTTCCCTTGTTTTGACGAATCTTTGTGCCTGTTTTGTCTGAATTTCGTTTTCCCCGTGTTTTGCCTTCCTTCCTTGTTGCCCGCCACCCTCCGCCCTCCCTTCCCGCCAACGCCGCTTTTCCCCGCCCTTTTTTGTATTCTGTACCCTCCCCGCTCCCGCCTCCCAGCTGCTCCGCCCACCCGCGCACTTCGCCTTAAATGGCGACCGTGCGAACGCGCAGCGTTGACGCGCAGCGGGCGCGCCGATTGTGGCCGAAGGCGCGCCAAAGGTAAGCCCGTCTGCGCCCGTCCGCGCCTGGACCGCGCCCAGGGCCAGGACCCCTGGCCCACGAAGACCCCGACCGACCCGCCTGACGTACGCCGCCGCCACCCTCACCGCTCTCAACACCGGCCGACTTCCAGACTGCCACCAAGCCACTCCACGACGTACCCACGGACCTTTCAGCTGCCACGCCTGCAAGTTCACCTGCACCCGGACCTGCCTCGCACCAGCACCCACCAAGTCGAACGCCAGCAGCACCCACCTCAAGTGCATCCTGATCAACACCCGCTCCGTCCACAGACACGCCATCGAACTCTGGAACCTCCTAGACGCCACAGCCCCTGACGTTGCCTTCCTCACGGAGACCTGGATGAACGCATCCTCAGCTCCCGACATCGCCATCGCCATCCCAGAGGGCTACAAGATCGTCCGGAGGGACCGAAACGCCAACCAGATGGGAGGAGGCATCGCCATCATCCACAGGAACACCATCCGTCTCACGACCAGCACCGACAACACCCTGACCAGCGCCGAACACCTGCATTTCCAGATCCACACCAACCCGACCACCACCCTCAGAGGCACCCTGATCTACCGACCCCCGGGACCACGCACACAATTCAGCGAGGACATCGCCGACTTCGTCAGCCCGCATGCCCTCCCCTCCGCTGACTACATCCTCCTGGGAGACCTCAACTTCCATCTGGAAAACAACAACGACCGCAACACCACCACCCTGCTCGACAACCTCGCCAACCTTGGACTCAAGCAACTGGTGTCCACCCCCACCCACCTCGCCGGACACACACTCGACGCAGTCTTCTCTTCCAGCACAGACATCGAGTTCAGCCACGCCACAGAGCTTCAATGGACGGACCACAGCTGCGTCCACTTCACTTTCAAGAGAACGACGACCCACCAACACCAGCAACAGGCCGCCCGCAGAAGCTGGAACAAGATCACAGCAGACCAGCTCGCCACCTCCCTGAGCCAGCACCCCCCTGCCAGCTCAGCGAACCCCAGCCAGGCCGCCGACAACCTCACGAAGTGGATCAGCAACTGCGCGGACGAACTCGCCCCTCTGAGGACCCCGCCTAGCAGACCCGGCAGCAAGAAGGCCCCATGGTTCACCGACGAACTCAAGAGCTCGAAGAAGAACTGCCGAGCCCTCGAGAAAGTCTGGAAAAGGGAACCGACACCGGACAACAGGACCTCCTACAAACTGGCCACCCGGAAACACCACCAGCTGATCCGCGCCGCCAAGAAAACAGCATTTAAGGACCGGTTGGACAACAACGCACACAACTGCAAGGAACTCTTTAACATCGTGAAAGAGCTTTCCAACCCCAGCGCAGGAAACAACGACGTCACCCCATCGCAAGACCTCTGCAACTCCCTCGCTTCATACTTCCACAACAAGATCACGGACATACACAGCAGCTTCAACAACCAACCAACGCACACCGTGACCGAACAACCACCCCCCACCACCATCCTTCACGCCTGGACCCCGATCAGCACCGAAGACACCATCCGCACAATGAACTCCATCCACTCCGGATCACCGACCGACCCCTGCCCTCACCACGTCTTCAACAAGGCCGACGCTGTCATCGCACCCCACCTGCGAGACATCATCAACACATCCTTCGACACCACCATCTTCCCGGAGAGCTGGAAGCACGCCGAACTCAGCGCTCTACTCAAGAAACCAACAGCGGACCCCACCGACCTCAAGAACTATCGCCCCATCTCGCTCCTCCCGTTTCCAGCCAAAGTCATCGAGAAGACCGTCAACAAGCAGATGGCCGCCTTCCTCGAGACGAACGGATCCCTCGACCCCTCACAGTCCGGCTTCCGAGCCAACCACAGCACCGAGACCGCCCTCATCGCCGCCACCGATGACATCCGAGCCCTGATGGACAATGGAGAAACAGCAGCCCTCATCCTCCTGGACCTCTCCGCGGCATTCGACACTGTCTGCCACCGCACCCTAGTACAGCGCCTCAGCAACGTCGGAATCCAGGACAAGGCGCTGGAATGGATCATCTCCTTCCTCGACGGAAGAACACAGAGAGTCCGCCTACCACCGTACAAGTCAGAGGCCTCCGAAGTCATCTGCGGCGTCCCCCAAGGATCATCTCTGAGTCCCACCCTCTTCAACGTCTACATGAGCCCCCTCGCGGCCATCGTACGCAAACACAACCTCAGCATAATCTCCTACGCCGACGACACCCAGCTGATCCTCTCCCTGACCAACGACCCCGCCGCCGCCAGAGCCAACCTGCACGACGGGATGAAAGAGGTAGCCGAGTGGATGACGATCAGCCGCCTGAAACTGAACTCGGACAAGACGGAGATCCTCATCCTGGGCTCCTCACCCTCCGCCTGGGACGACTCCTGGTGGCCTCCCGCCCTGGGCACCGCACCCAAACCGACAGACCACGCACGCAACCTGGGCTTCATCCTGGACTCCTCCCTCTCCATGACCAGGCAAGTTAACAAAGTCTCCTCGACGTGCTTCAACATCCTACGCATGCTACGGAAGATCTTCTGGTGGATCCCCACCGAGACCAGGAAGACCGTCACCCAGGCCCTCGTCACCAGCCGTCTGGACTACGGCAACGCCCTCTACGCCGGTACCACCGCCAAGCTCCAGAAGAGACTCCAGCGGATCCAGAACGCCTCAGCCAGACTCATCCTCGACATCCCAAGAACCAGCCACATCTCCGGACCTCTGAGAGACCTTCACTGGCTCCCCGTCAACAAAAGAATCACCTTCCGCCTCCTCACCCACGCACACAAAGCTCTACACGACCGAGGCCCGAGTTACCTCAACAGCCGAGTCAACTTCTACGCTCCCAAACGCCACCTCCGCTCAGCCAACCACGCCCTCGCCGCCGTCCCCCGCATCCGAAGAGCGACTACAGGAGGACGGTCCTTCTCCTACCTGGCCGCCAAGACCTGGAACTCCCTCCCCCCCCTACCTGCGCCTGACCCAAGACCACCTCTCCTTCAGGAAGAAGCTGAAGACCTGGCTGTTCGAGCAGTAGCGGAACCCCCCCCCCCCCCCCCCCCCCCCAGCGCCTTGAGACCCTACGGGTATGTAGCGCGCTCTACAAGTGTCATTGATTGATTGATTGATTGATAGATTGCCTACTGGGGAATGATTTAGAGATCTCAGCCTGGGCTGAGGTAGAACAAGAAACCCATTCAAAAATGGTAAATCTTCCTGAGCAGGTTAGGAGGGCTGTGCCAGTCTCAGCCCAATCTCAAATAGATTCCTTCCCTGAAAAGGTTAGCAGGGCTGTGATGGTAACAGCCCATACCCAAACTGAGTCTCTTCCTGAAAAGGTTGGTGGGGTTGTGATGGCCACAGCCCAAACTCAGACTGATAATAGTGTTGTGAAGCCTGAAACTATAGATCACTCCACTCAAACAGAGAGCATTGAGGAGGAAGAGAAATCTCCCTCCCACCAGACTTTAGGAAAGGACCAGCCTCCTCAGGGAACTGATCTTACCCCTTGTGAAGAAACTGCCCCAGAGGTAGTCAGGCCTAGCCTGGCAGAACCCCTGAGGTCAGTGGACCCTTCCAAGGTGGGACCCAGTCTGGAGCAGGTAACCTGCCCCTCTCTACCCTGCCTCAGTCAGCCCAGAGCTGTAGAGGTCAAGGAGACCAGTGGTGGACCCCAAAGGGCCCCCTGTCCAAAAGAACTCCCCAATCAGCAGATTAAGGGCACTGAAGCTAGTAGTCCTAGCCAAGTGAAAATAAAACAAACTCCTGAGGAATCCCCCTTAAAATTAGTTAGGGACCTCCCACAGATGGACACTGTTGGGCACAACCTAACCTGGGACCTAAGGGCCCCAAACCTGACCTGTCCCCCCAGTAAGCCAAACAGAGGGACCCAGCCTCCAGCTTTAGGTAGCCAGAGGTTGACCCTGAGAGCATACAGCAACTCAGTCCTGGAAAGAAAGGCATATCTGGTGGATAGTGATTGAAGGAAGTTGAGCCCAACCTTAGTGGAGCCTCACTTCAGTACTCCATCCCAGCACCAGCCTTTTACTTTGCCAAAACACACCACAGGTAGAGATTCCCTAGTGGACCATGAGATAGGGGGTAACCATGCCAGTGCATGCACCTCCTCATATGGCCACTCAGGCAATATAGGCTTACCTGGTCATGGATAGCCTTATCTCCTTTCGTTTGGGGGGGGGGTTATGTAGGAAGGTGGATATCTGACTATGGTTGCCCCCAACTTTTTGCCTGGTGTTTTGCTGGTTTTTGACTTAGTTGGCCTGGGATCCTGCTATTCAGGACCCCAGGCTTCCTGCTCTCTCTGTTAAAATGGACTCCATGTACCTTAGGTACATATCCAATTGGATACTGGGTCACCTTATCAGTCCCTGTACAGTATACCTTAGGTATCCAGGGCATAGGTGTACCCAGGGCCTACCAGGGGCTGAAACATGTATTATGCCACCCCTGGCTGGCCATCCAAAACTGACACAATTGGCTGCATGACAGCTGGGGTAAGGTGGTGTAATCACCCTTTGCTGTAGATATAGTATACCTATATCTAACCCTAAAATGGACACATATATTCCTATCAGTCACTCCTATGGAAGGCCTTATAAATCCTGAAGGCAGAGTGCTTGGAATTATGTGAGATGGTGCTCTGGCATGAGCTGAGCCTGTTTGCAGCTTGCGGAACCAAGTCCTAATAGCTGTTCCATGATAACGCTATACCATATACTCTTAAGTGCATTATCAACCTCGCGGTTAAATGCTAACTCTGGTATAACATTATCAAAACATGTCGAGTAAGGTGTCATACGATTTGGAATACTACCCCCTCGCCAATTCTGGCGACGGGGGTAGCATTCCACCCTTCTAGAGGGACACGACATGTATGTAACTGTGAACCCCGGTTAAAGTTAACTCGAGCCTCAGCATCACAAAATGGATGCTGCCACCACAGACACAAGTCTGACCTCCTGCTGCTGGGAGTCCTTCCAGCGAGGATGGCTTGGACAAAGGGTTTCCTGCCTTGGGAGGTGCTAGCACCACCCCAGACAGGATTTTGTGTATTGAGGTAGGGAGGCCTGAAAGGAATGAGACATGCCTGGGGCACAGAAGGTGCCCTGTGCATACACCGGTTCAAACCAGTTGCTGGGGCATCCCAGCCCCAACTCTGGCGGGAAACCGGACAAAGGATAGGCGGTGTAACCGCCCCCCTTCCTGGTCCCATCCAGAGGAGGGACCTAGTCAGTAGTGCAGCCCCCTTTAGGAGAATAAAGGTAGGAGCTGGTCCCATTCCAAATTAGATTATCCTGAACTATTCAACAAGAAGAAACTCTGGCCTTCGACGTTCTGCTCCACAGAAGACTGAAGAATCTCCCTTGTGGACAAGGAGTGTCCACCCTGCAACTGCAGGCACCATCAAGCGTCCAGCAGCTTCACTTTGTCGTCTTCCCTCGAGGATCCAGACTTCAGAGCCCGACGAGACCCAGATTCCCAGACCTCTCCGACCTCAACTCACATCTGCAGCAAAGCTGAGACCCGTGGGTGCGACGAGACACGTGGGACCGGCCATCTTGAAAGAACCTGCACTTCGCTTCCAGCACGACTCCCGAGGTAAACTCGACCAAGTGCTTTGGGGACTGAGAAGCCCCAACCCCGAGCAGCCCCTGCACCGAAGATCAGCCCTCCAGCTTCCACGAGATCTGCGTGGGGCCCTTCTGCTTGTTTGCAGCTCGACGCGTTGTCTGGTCACTTGCCGGCTGGCTAGTGGCCTCCTAGACTGCTGGTCTGGTTGCTCCAGACTGGCCCCTGCTCCCTTCCAAAAGAGGAGCACCCCTGACTCTCCTAGTCCGCACCAGACGCTTTCTTCACTCACCGCGTGGGTTACCTTTGCCAAAGCCTGTTGAGTCCCAGCCCGGATGCGACACCGCTGACAGCGAGAGTCTGCGTGGGACAGCTCGTGGCTCCATCCTGGTCGTCGAAGACACCTCCTGGTCCACGTGGCTGCAGAGTCAAGCGTCCACTCTTCACCTGATCGCGACGTCGACATCTGGTTCCTTCCTGGTTCCACTCCCGTCACTGGCTAATGACTGTGAACATTGTCCCCTCTGCTTTCAGGTCTCCTTCTTCAACAATCCACCCTTGGATTGCACCGGACATCTTCCTCCTGGTCGCCTGCAGCAACTGTTCTTTCAGGCTCCCTAGACTTCAATGCGAGAACCCGACGCATTTTGACACCTGTGCACCCGCAGCCCGTGGGTGAGGTAACAAGAGCACTTCGGTGCCCAAGGGTAGTTTAACTGTCCCAGTGTCCAGTTCCACAGTCGTTTTAGTCCTATCTAGTCAGGATTGTCCGTACTCACCTTTAACTTGAACTGTACTGTCCATAGACGTTGTTACGCATCTCGCGTGTGAGATCACACTCTGCACACGCGTTCCGTGGGCCTCCTATTACTTACCTGAAGTTAGTATAGCATGGTCCCATCGATCCTACAGCCTCTGGACAGCTCCATTCCTTTTATCGACTCTCACATTCCACCTACTTAGTATATGGTTTGTCGTGCCCCTAGGGCACCATTGTAATTTTGTGCAACTTGTAGTATTTTTCGTAAGAGATTGTCATGTGCTTAGCCCTCTGACCTCATAAAGAGTTCAGAGGTGTTGTTATTAATAAATATACTATCTGAAAGAGACACGTTAGTATTAGATTCCTTACCTTAGAATATCCCTAGGCGTCAGACTGGATCCAGAAATTTTTGCGTAGCAGTACCCTAGCGCGTCGTCTGCGGCTCCGCGTCCGCCGTCGGCGGCGCCGTGATGACGTCCTCGGAGTACTTAGACGCCGCCTCCGCGTGCTGACGTCAGTTATTCTTTTTTCCGCACCAGCAAGCGCAGATCTGGAAAAAGCAGTAACCCTAGTCATTTTTTGACTAACTTTTTGATCACTTTTGATTGTTCTCGAAGTCTATGGACTCCGACTGTGCCGTAGGGATGCCCGGATTTAGGCACTGCGATGATTGCGACCGCCTGATGTCGGTCACGGATCCTCACCGCGTGTGTTTCTCTTGTCTCGGCGTCGACCACGACGACAAGGCCTGCTCCGACTGCCGGGCCCTCTCTTCGAAGGCCAGACGGGAGCGGTCCCGCAGGCGGCTCGAACTCCGGCAGTCGGTCCCGCGCCGCGAGAGGTCCTGATCCCATGGGAGGTCGAGGGACAGGTCGCGGGCTCGGAGCCACCACAGTTCCGAGGGTAGGCCGTACTCCTCCGGGTCGAAGTCGTCGTCAGGTAAGCGGCACAAGAAGTCCAAGCGGCATCATCGCTCCTCGGACTCCCCCCCCCCCCCCGACGCTCGCGCGATGCGGCCGGGGGTTCGGGTGACACCACCCACGCGGCTCCGTCTGAGTCGCAGGCGCCGCGTCCAGCCCCATACCCTACGGTCCCTGGGCTCAACGCGACGCCGGAGGAGATCGAGCGCTTCCTCATGGCCATGAGGAAACTCTCTCCTCCGACGGGCTCCGCGGCGCCTTTGGGCCCAGCGGACCCGTCTGGGACCCCTAGCGGGTCGGGGGGATCTGCCCCGACGCCGTCGGGTGCTTCGGCCCCGGCGCCGCCGACGCCTTCGGGCCCGGCGCCGCAGGTTCCCGTTATCCCGACGCCGCCGGCGCCTTCGGGCCCGGCGCCGAGGGATTCAGTTGATCCAGCGCCGCCGGCGCCTTCGGGCCCGACGCCGCTGGACCTCCTTCGGGATCTGGTTCGTCGCCGAAGGACCTTACGACCTCCCCGGCGTCGGACCCTCAGGTGTTGCCTCCGCCGTCCCCGGTTCCACCTTCGTTCCTGTTCCGGCGCCGGGACGGCCCCGATGGGCGCCGCTCCAGACGTCGTTTGGGGAGTTTCACTTCTATGAACAGGCCCCATTAGCTGAGAACCCTGAGTTTCAGGAGATGGGTGATGAAGAGGACTGGGAGGGATCTGAGGACCCTCTGACCAGGGAGTGTCAGTCTCATGAGGACTGGACAGGAGACCTTGGGGAGGCCAGTGGCCTGGACACCTCTCCAGACACTGGTTTTGTCTCCCCTCCTACCGTGGCTTCGGAGGAGGGGGCAACATATAGTGTGGTGCTGATGAGGGCTGCCAAGGCCTTGGGCCTTGAGCTCCCCGTCGCGGCCGTGAGGACTAACCTCCTCACTGAGGTCCTTAAACCGCAGTCAAGCTCGGCCGAGCCTCTGCTGCCCTTTAATGAGGCCTTGACCGACGTTCTTCTGGGCACTTGGTCCAAGCCTGCTACGGGTTCGCCCGTAGATAGGAACGTGGCCAGACGCCACCGCCCAGCCCCAGGCGATCCATGTTTCCTGTCCTCCCACCCTACCCCCGAGAGCCTGGTCATCCAGGCCTCCAATTCCCAGACCGCATTCCCGTCGGCCCCGCCGGACAGGGAATCCAAGAGGTATGACCAGTATGGGAAGAAGATCTTCTCATCCCTTAGTCTAGGCCTGCGGTCTTCCAACACCGCCTGCCTCTTGGGACGTTACACCCACTCTGTGTGGGATAAGGTCGCGGAAGTGCTGCCAGAGTGTCCGTTGGAGGTACGGGCCAAACTCGGCCAAGCCCTGGTGGAGGGCCGGGATGCAGCCAAGTATTCCATCAGGTGTTGCCTGGATACCACCGACTCGCTAGGTAGAGCGATGGCAACGACGGTGGCGGTCAGACGCCACGCCTGGCTGAGGTCCGCCAACTTCTCGGCAGATGTCCAGAGCACGCTCATGGACATGCCGTTCGATGGCCGTCGCCTCTTTGGCGACAAGGCAGACCATACGCTTGAGCGCTTTAAGGACTCCAGGGCTACGGCCAAGTCCTTGGGCCTCTCGGGCCAGCGCCAGCAATCGGCTGCCTTTCACTCCTTTCGTGGCCACGGAAGGGGTGCGCCCACACGCGCCGCCAACCACGCTCCGCAGGGCAATACCCAACGCGGTGGCGGCCGTGGGAACCGCCGTCCGGGTGGTCGGGGGCAGCGGCGAGGTCAGTCCACACCTTCCCCCGCAGCATCCGCCTCAAAACCCTCCTAGTCCGTGCTTTCAGGCCCATGTGACGCCAGTGGGGGGCAGGGTTCGCCATCGCCACCTCCACTGGCGCACTGTCACGTTGGACAGGTGGGTGCTGCAAATCGTCCGAAGGGGCTACTCCCTCCCCTTCGAGGCGACTCCTCCAGCCATGCCACCGCAGAACCACCGTGTGTCGGGGGATCATTTGCGACTTCTGCAGGAGGAAGTTACGGCCCTCTTGGCCAAGGGGGCCATCAAGCGCGTTCCTGGGCCAGAGGTAGGGTGTGGTTGCTACTCCCACTACTTTCTGGTACCCAAGAAGGGCAAAGGGGGTCTACGCCCTATCTTGGACCTAAGGAACGTCAACGGCTTCCTCCGGAAGGAGAAGTTCAAGATGCTGACACTGGCTCAGGTCCTGGCTGCCCTGGACCCAGGAGACTGGATGGTAGCGTTGGACTTGCAGGACGCTTACTTTCATATCCCCGTCCTGCCTGCCCACCGGCGCTACCTGCGGTTCATGGTTGGCCACGAGCACTTTCAATTTACCGTGCTCCCCTTCGGCCTTACCAGCACCCCACGGGTGTTCACAAAGGTGATGGCGGTGGTCGCAGCTCATCTGCGCAGGTTATGGGTTTCAGTCTTCCCCTACCTCGACGACTGGTTGTTGAAGGCGGGCTCGCCCCAGACAGTCGTCAGCCACCTCCAGACGACGGCCGACCTCCTGCACCAGCTGAGGTTCTCCATCAATGTGCCGAAGTCATACCTGTGCCCCTCTCAGAAGCTCCTCTTCATTGGAGCGGTTCTGGACTCGGCGCGGTTTCGGGTTTATCCGCCTGAACAGCGGGTCCGGGATATTCAGGCTCTGATTCCCATCTTTCAGCCGTTATCCCGGGTTTCGGTCAGGTTGACGCTGCGGCATCTGGGGCTGATGGCCTCCTGCATCCTACGGGTGCATCACGCCAGGTGGCGGATTCAGGCTCTGCAGTGGGACCTGAAGTTTCAGTGGGCCCAGCATCAGGGCAACCTATCCGACCACGTCCTGCTCTCGGAGGGCACTGCGAGACAGCTGCAGTGATGGCTTACGGACCGCAATTGGGTCAGAGGCAGATCCCTCTCTTCCCCAACCGGAGCACGTAGTTGTGACGGACGCGTCCCTCCAGGGCTGGGGAGGCCACATGGGAAAGGCGGAGATCAGAGGCCTCTGGTCTCCGGCGGAGACCCGGCTCCACATCAACCTGTTGGAGCTCAGGGCGATTCGTCTGGCACTGAAGGCATTCCTCCCCTCTGTCCGGGGGAGTGTAGTGCAGGTGTTCACGGACAACACAGCCGCCATGTGGTACTGCAACAAACAAGGCGGGGTGGGGTCGTGGATCCTTTGTCAAGAGGCTCTTCGCCTTTGGCAATGGCTGGAACGCCAGGGCGTGACCCTGGTGGCTCAACACCTGGCAGGTTCTCTGAACACCAGGGCGGACGAGCTCAGCCGTCAGTGCATGATGGATCACGAATGGCGTCTGAACTCGGACGTGGCGCCAGGCCTCTTTCAGCGATGGGGAGAGCCTTGGTTAGATCTATTCGCCACCGAAGAGAACGCGCAATGTCATCAGTTCTGCGCGTTGGAATTTCCAAGGCGGCACTTGCTCGGAGACGCTTGTCGTCGCGAGTGGAGTTGCGGTCTGTTGTACGCCTTTCCGCCTATACCACTTCTGCCCAGAGTGCTGAAGAAGATCAAGGGCGACCGGGCCCAAGTCATCCTTGTGGCTCCGGACTGGGCGAGAAGGTACTGGTATCCAGAGCTACTCAGTATGTCAGTCGATCCCCCGGTTCGTCTGCCTCTTCAGGAGGACCTTCTGTCGCAGCAGCAGGGGACGGTCCTCCACCCGAACCTGTCCAGTCTCCACCTCCATGCTTGGAGATTGAGCGGCGACAGTTGAGGCCATTTGACTTGCCTCCTGAAGTTTGTAACATCATTCTGGCAGCCAGGCGTCCCTCCACAAAGTCGGTATATGCCTGTAGGTGGAACAGGTTTGTGGCATGGTGCACAGCAAAGGCTGTGGATCCCCTCAATGCCCCTCTTTCTGAGGTCCTTCTCTTCCTTCTTTCTCTTGCCCAGCAGGGCTCTGCTCTGGGCACTATCAAGGGCTACCTTTCTGCCCTTTCAGCCTTTCTCAGGCTGCCTGATCAACCTTCTTTGTTCAAGTCCCCTATTGTTAATAGATTTCTTAAGGGCATCACACACACGTTTCCTCCTGTTCCGTTTGTGATGCCTCAGTGGGACTTGAACCTGGTTCTTACATTTCTGATGTGCGCTTCCTTTGAGCCACTTCATAACTGTCCTCTCCGCCTTCTTACCTTGAATACTGCTTTCCTGATTGCCATCACCTCTGCCAGGAGAGTGAGTGAGCTCCAGGCCCTTTCTTGTACTCCACCTTTCCTTTCTGTCCATCCGGACAAAGTGGTGCTGCGTACCAAACCTTCTTTCCTGCCCAAGGTTGTCACGGCCTTCCACATCGGGCAGTCTATCACCTTGCCCACCTTCTTCCCGCCACCGCATCCCTCTAAAGAGGAAGAGCGGCTCCACCGTCTGGACCCAAAACGTGCGCTCTCATTCTACTTGGATCGCACACGCCAGTTCCGGGTGGATGACCAACTCTTTGTTGGTTACGTGGGCGCGAAGAAGGGGAAAGCGGTGCACAAGAGGACCATCTCCCGGTGGATCATCCTGTGTATCCAGGCATGCTACTCCTTGGCTAGAAAGGAGCCTCCTGCTGGATTGCGGGCTCATTCTACCCGAGCCACGGCGACTACCAGTGCCCTGGGCAGGGGAGTGCCCTTACAAGACATCTGTCAGGCAGCTACGTGGGCATCGCTGCACACGTTTGCAAGACACTACTGCCTGGACAGCCAAGTCCGGAGGGATGGCTTCTTTGGCCGTTCCGTCCTCCAGGACTTTCTGGTGTGATTATTGGTTCGCAGACCCACCACCGGGGTTGGTATTGCTGGGGTATCTATTCTAAGGTAAGGAATCTAATACTAACGTGTCTCTTTCAGATGCACAAGTTACTACTTGTGTAACGATATATCTGTAAGAGACATTAGTTAGTATTAGATTCCTTACCGACTCACCCATCCTCCCCGTTCTGCGAACCAATATCTAGGGTTAGGGTTGTCCCCTTTCAGGGCCCTAGTTTCAATGGCACCAGTGTTGGTTTTTAACATGGCTCTGCGTTTCTGGCGCGGAAAAGCTGTGTCTAAGAACTGACGTCAGCACGCGGAGGCGGCGTCTAAGTACTCCGACGACGTCATCACGGCGCCGACGACGGACGCGGAGCCGCAGACGACGCCTACCGACGCGCAAGGGTACTGCTACGCAAAAATTTCCGGATCCAGTCTGACGCCTGGGGATATTCTAAGGTAAGGAATCTAATACTAACTAATGTCTCTTACAGATATATCGTTACACAAGTAGTAACTTGTGCGTTTATTTTCATAACAACCTGTGTGGTGTCCTTTCATCTGGTATTCAAGGGGTTATATTGTGGTAAAACAGCTGGCTTCACATGCCAAAAGAGTTTAGCCTAAGACTGCTTTGTCCATGCTACCATTAGGATAGCTGGTCTATAAGGTTGACTTACAACCAATCACCATAAGGGTTGTTTGGACTGATACAAGGTGATCACTAGAACTAGTGAGCATCATATATCAGGCCAACTTCTCACAACTACTGCCTGGACAGTCAAGTCCGGAGGGATGGCTTCTTTGGCCGTTCCGTCCTCCAGGACTTTCTGGTGTGATTATTGGTTTGCAGACCCACCACCGGGGTTGGTATTGCTGGGGTATCTATTCTAAGGTAAGGAATCTATCACTAACGTGTCTCTTTCAGATGCACAAGTTACTACTTGTGTAACGCTATATCTGTAAGTAACATTAGTTAGTGATAGATTCCTTACCGACCCACCCATCCTCCCCGTTCTGCGAACCGATATCTAGGATTAAGGTTATCCCCTTTCAGGGCCCTAGTTTCAATGGCACCAGTGTTGGTTTTTAACATGGCTCAGCGCTTCTGGCGCGGAAAAGCTGTGTCTAAGAACTGACGTCAGCACGCGGAGGCGGCGTCTAAGTACTCCGACGACGTCATCACGGCGCCAACGACGGACTCGGAACCGCAGACGACGCCTACCGACGCGCAAGGGTACTGCTACGCAAAAATTTCCGGATCCAGTCTGATGCCTGGGGATATTCTAAGGTAAGGAATCTATCACTAACTAATGTCTCTTACAGATATATCGTTACACAAGTAGTAACTTGTGCGTCTGGTCCTTCTGCGAACAGGGTCAGAGGAAAAACTTGTTGGGAATCCACAATATCCCCCTTACATTAGCCTTGCTATTACTAATGGCTACACGCTAACGTGGGAAAAAGTCAACCCTGGGGCATTCCTAGTAAGCTTGATTACCAATTCGATTAAGGAAATAGAAATATGCCTTTCACAGGACAGGGAGGATAAAGACGTTTTCAGTGCTTTTCTTAAGATCTCAGTCGAGGCTAGAAAACTGTTAACAAGGGAAAAACGCAAGGGATGCCAACCTTCTCATGAATGGTTTGATAATGATTGTACAAAGGCCCACACTATCCTAAAGAAGGCATTGAATAAAGCACCGAGATGTAGGGATCAAATCAGGCAGGCATGATCGTTGTATCGGTTGGCACTAAGAAAACGTAGGACTACATTAAAAAGGGAAGCATGGGAGGCCCTACACGAGGCATGTGTACGCAAAGATAATACCGGCTTTTGGAGAGCGGTTAATGCCCCATTCTTGAATGATAGAGAGATAAATACCATTGATATGGCGATTAGCGTCGAACAACGGGTGAACTTCTTCGCTGGGCTCTACATGGATAAGTCGAGTGGTGTTAAAACGTCAGAGACAGCTGCGGTTAGCATAGTTGATAAGGCTGTCTTAGGTTCCTTGCCCCTAGAGATTAATATCACCATGGAGGAAGTCACCAGGGCGAATTTATGACAGTGCTTCAAGGAAAGCCCCTTGGCCGGATTGCATACCGGTGGATGTTTATAAAGCCAACCCCGGGTTATGGGCTCCCCTTCTAACCAATGTTCTTATGTGTTGTACTCATTATGGGTTAATTCCCACATGGGCAGATGGGATCGTGATACCCATATTTAAGAAAGGGGATAGAAATGAACTCAGTTGTTACCGCCCGATATCATTATTAGATGTCTAAATAAAAATAGCCGGCAGGGTTATCTTAAATAAGCTTGAGCTGTGGGCTGAGGAGACTGGTGTGCTATGAACGTTTCAATACGACTTTCGAGCAGGCGTAGGCACTATTGAACAGGGACTTGATTTGTCTCTGATCATTGATAAATACACCAAAGCTAAGAAGGGCAGACTTTTTCTTACTTTTGTAGATTTAAGTTCCGCTTTTGATTGTGTAAAACATCACATGCTGTGGGATACCCTTAAAGACCTAGAACTGGACCCTTCCCTGATAATGTTTATAATGGAATTATATAGGGGGGCAGGTGCAAGAGTACGGTATGGGAAACCGGGAGAATGCTCAGACAGATTTCCCATAAAAAGAGGGGTGAGGCAGGGGTGCATTCTTGCTCCTCTGCTTTTCTCACTATATATCAATAGCCTAGGACAGTTTCTGGCTGAGAAACAGCATGACTACCCAATGATTAGGGATTCCCGGTCCCTATTTTATTGTACGCAGACGATGCGGTTATAATGTCGCGGACCGAGTTCGGTTTGCAAAGGTCTGTTGCAAATTTTGCTGCTTATATGTCAGAGCGGGGCTTAAAGGTGAACATCACTAAGACCTGGGTTGTGGTTTAAAAACTAGAACAATTTGTGATATTTTTATTGAAAATAAGAACGTTGCTAGCACGTACATATTTTGCTACCTAGGTATAACCTTTGATAGGAAGGGATCGTGGAAAGCGGCCATAAATAGCAGAAGCCTGACCTTCTCGAGAGCCAGAGGTGCTGTAATTAATTTCTCAAAAAAACTAGGCGGGACCCCTGTTCCGCAGTTAATGGCAATTTATAAGGCAAAATGTATTTCCACAGGGACATATGGGGCCGGCATATGGGGCATAGAATCCGCTGACCAAATTCAACGTCATGAAAACTGCTTTTTGTGCTACCTTCTGGCAGTCCCCTGTTCGACCTCAACCTACTGTTGCCACAGGGAACTTGATATAGCTTATATTTCTGACATCATAAAGACCACTCACTTGCTTTTATGGCGCAAGATAATGGATGTCGTTAGAGATGGGATTAAACAGGGACGTAATTAAGGATTGCCTCAAACTGGATGGGTGGCCAATCTGCCTTGGATTAACTATATAAAAAATCTGTCAAGTGAGATTTGTCACCCAGAATACTTTTATCATCTTTGTAGCTTGGAAAATGTCCCTAGAAAATCCCTTAAGACACATTGTATGAATTATTTGGAAAACAAGCGGTGGCTCAACGACAAAGAAAATAAATCGGTCATGGCAAATCAGTTGATGTCCACTTGTCCAGGTTTACAACCCTATTTAATATGTGTAGAGAGTGGCTTTACACGCATGCTCTTGGCCCGTTTTCGCTATGGCTCTTTCTACAGGATGTTTATTTACATTTCCTGATATTAATGACTGGTCAATACTCCATCCATTATGTCCATGAGATGAAACTTCTAGATTAACCACGATGCACTGCACTGTATTTTGTAAATAATATGTTGTTCCTAGGAAAAAGTTTTTGTTGCCCATACTAAAAAGCTGGAATTTAAAGCAATGTAAAATAGCCTTTTTAAAACTGCAAACACTGGACAATGAATATACAATCCTGGTTGTGTCGGCTTTCTTAAAGCTCGTTATAAGGTTTCGTAACACCATGTGATACTATTGTAAAGATTTGGTGTCTGCATTTTTTTATTAATGTATAATCTTTTAAAATATTGTACTTTTGCTTGCTCACGTGAATTGCTTTTTCTGTATTTTACACTTCCCTTGAAGCTGGAAAAATGTATTATTTTTAAATTGTTTTTATTATTGTGCTTTTATGATTTTATGACTTAAAATCAAAGCTGATTTGATTTGAGTGTGTGAATTCATTTGCTGACTGAGTGTGTACATCAAATGCTTAACACTGTCCTCTGATACTGCCTTACTGCTCGACCAAGTTACACTTTCGAGAGTAAGGTTCTATCTAACTTTAACCTCTGCCAAATCTCTGGAGACCCTTGGACTCTATACACACTGTACCTCACTTTGGTGCAGTATATATAGAGACAGTTTCTTACACTCAGGACCCTTCGCTCTATTCTCTAAAAATAATTTGCTGCACTCCGTTTACATAGCACATGGTGGTGGCTATGACTGGTCTCTAATTACATCTATACTCATGATGTTCATCACATCTATTACAGCCTTGAGAAAGCCCTGGGCCGAATGGCCGCTAAAGGGCGAAATATGTGTCAGTTGTAGAATGTCTAGAAATAATCCCTGTAACACTCTGGAATTTGATGGAAATTCATAAATCAAAAATATATATGAAGAATAAAAGTAAAAAAATAAATACCAATTCGAATCTCAAAGTTTCTTTGTTAAAAGTATGCTAACATTCGCTAAGGAGGAGTATGAACTCACATATTTTCCTGACGCCATTGATTACAACTCCTTGGAGGTCCAGATCGAAGAAGAGAAGGTCGCAGGAAAACTTCAGGAGGACCAAGTCTTCTTCAACGCACTCGAGGTCCGCTGGACATTCATGGCAGAACCACAAATAGATCAGTCTAAATGGACTTTAACTTCACCTCGTCCGGTGAGGTTTGACGAGACGAGTGAGGAACATCAACGTTCCAGGCATAGTTCTACCGAGCCGGTGCCAGGTTCTAATCTGCGCCTCACACCGTTTCCGGGAGCCGGAGCGCGCCCCCGCTCAAATGAAAGAGTTTTAAGAGGCCATGCGCTGATTATTTGAGTGAGCTGACCCCTCTGGTGCGCCTCCGGGTCCCACGGGGTCAGTAGAGGCCCCATCAGATTTTGCGCTGTCGGCTCTGGCCTTGACTGGGTCTCATGGATCCAATTCCAGATCGGTGCTGGCCGTGCCAACACGACCTTCCACAGCGCCAGTCCTCAAGTCACTGCTCCCGACACCAGCCCAGTTCTGATTAGTTGGATTGTCGTCAATCAATGCTGATTCTGGCATTGACTGAGCCCAGGAGCTCTAGGTCATTACCTGGACATTTTGAGGTAGTTTTAGACTCCAATTGGGCACTCATGGTGACGAATTGGCCTGGTATAAGTAGCTTGCGGAGGCCAGTGGACCTACTTTGACTATAGAGGAGGGAGATTCCTGTTTTGTGGTAGTGCTGTCCTCGGTGTAGCGCAAGACTTACCTCTTGACTGAAGTGCTTTAGCCTAGGGCTTTCTCATCCGAACTCCTTTTGCTCTTTAATGAAGCACTGAGGAATGTCCTCCTAGGCATGTGGTCCAAGCCTAGCACAAAGGCTCCTGTGAACAGGACAATAGTATGCCACCATTACCCAGCCCCAGGTGATCCAAGTTTTCTCAGCTAATCTCCTACCCCTGAGAGCTTAGTGGTCTAAGCTTCAACATCCCACAACGCGTTCCCTTCCACCTCCCCCCTACAGGGAATCCTAGAGGCTGGACGCACTTGGGAGAACTATGTTTTCTTCCGCCAGCATAGCATTGCGATCGGTGAACACTGCATGGACATTTGAGGCATATTAGATTAGTACAAAGACCAGCAGGCATGTGTACTACTAAAATATTATTTCACTGACAACAGTGATGTAGGGATCATCCATGGTCCTGAGGAAGTAAGCCAGGGAGATGGCTTCTGAAACATGTCAACCTTGTAGAAAGTGACTCATTACAGTACACCATCTACACCTCCCCATTTTTACTATTTCCAGCCAAGGAAGGCAATAAAGTTATTTTTTCCACTATCCAGGGAATTTTTTAATTTTTCACAATTTTTCTCATGATCCTACTTCCCAATGCACTACAGCCCAAAAGACATGCACTACACATAATTCCCATCACGAATATAAGTGCTCCATTGTCTACGTCGGTCGTAGCACGCCCCGCCCCGTAGAGGGAGGAGAAGACCCCAATGATGGAGCAAGAAACTGAATCAGGTTTCAGTGTGTGAGGGCTATTTTACAATTTTATTGGGTTACCCTTCTAACATCAACAAGAAGGAGCTTTGAACTTATTAGGGTACCCCAGAATCCAATCTGTGGTGTACTTAAAGTGCCTGCAATCATTTTAGAGAGGAAGCAGCTAGGCTGGGGTCCTGGATAGCAGGATCCCAGCCAGACTAAAGTCGAAAAACAGTGAAACATCAACAAAAAGTGGTGGTAACTATAAGGTAACTATAAGATGCAGATTCTACACTACCCCTCTCTGAGCAGCATAGAAGCGTCATTTACTCTTGGGCGTCACCTCTGGTTCACACTTGCACCACATTTTTTTCCTTGCCTAGATCCTTTCTCCATTAATCTTAGAAGATGCATCCTTAGACCATAGAGCAAGCCACATTGGGGCTTCATTATGTGTTTTGTCACTCAGGTGGATCCTAGTCACGCTTAAATTAGCGCGACAATATAGTTGTTTGATCTTATCTCCGAGATTACTAATTCTTCCTTCTTGTCATAAACCCTCGCTCCCTCCCATTTTTTTTCCCTCCCCTATCCACTTACCCCGCATCCTTATCCAGGAAACTTCCCAGGCATTTGCTTGATTAGTTAGTCCTCATGATGATCCCATAACCGCGTCTTAAACTCTAAACTTCGGATTGAGAATTTTGTAGAGTATAAGATGTTTGTGTTATTGTGACTACTGTTATTTTGTATTTTCACCAGGAGTCACTTTTTAGTCACTTGCCTGTTTTATGGAAATCTGCTGATTTCCAAATACCCAGTCACGTCCTGCTCACGTAAATGTTTATGTATTGTTTTGCTTTAAATATGTGCAAATAAATTGTAGATACCTTCCAATTGGACACGAACAGACTCAATCCTGATTGTACTATTGTGGTTATCTATAGTGATTCTCATTGAAAGGACCACGGTCTCTAATAATCGACTCTACCCTTGGTCCCTTCCGACTCTAAGGGTTCCCTTGTTCCTTTACTATGATTTTAAAAGTAGGCATTGGTTGGTATTCCCACTACTTTGTGATATTCAAAAAGAACAGAGGTATTTGTCCTGACCTCCAGACCCTCAGTTATGTCCTTAAATAGGAGAAATTCAATATGCTCACTTGAGTTGAGCTGAGGTCTCGTCTGTCCTAGACCAAGGAGACTGCCTGGTTGCATTGGACTTAAAGGATGTGTATTTTCATATCCCCATCCTACCTGCCCACAGGCGTTAATCGTGGTTCAAGGTAGGCCATGAGCACTTTCAGTTCACTGTGTTCCCCTTTGGCCTTACCAGTGCCCCTGGGGTGTACACCAAGGTGATGGCCGCAGTTCATCTGTGCAGCTTAAAGGTTTCAGTCTGCCCCTAACTCAACGACTGGCTGTTGAGGGCGTCTTCGCCCCAGACTGTTGTTCCCACCTTCAGAGTATGGTGGGACGCCTACATTCCCTGGGGTTCGCTTTAAATGTGCCGAACTCACACCGGGCTCCTTCTCTGACGCTCCCTTTCATCTGAGCTGTTCTAAGCACAGTGCGGTTTCAGGCTTGTCCCAAGCATAAAGTTCAGGATTTTCAGGTTGGCTATACCAAAGCCATACTTTCCAGGGGGTAGGCTGCGGACAAATTACTAGACTAAAAAATCATGGAGGACCGAATGGGCAAAACGCCTGTCCCTGTGGACCTGACTGTCCAGGTAGTAGTGCTTAGCAAATGTGTGGAGGAGCGCCCATGTTGCTGCCTGGCAGATATTTAGCTCTGGAACACCACAAGCTAATGCTGTGATTACAGTCTTCCATCTTGTGGAATGGGCTTGTTAGCAGATAATGACCCAGGGCGAAATGGTTCCTTTCTGAACTGCCCGACCTTTTTTAGATCCCACACATCCCATGAAGAATCGGTCGTGCACCTGGAACTCTTTTTTTGCGGTCAAGGTAGAACATCACTGTTTTTCGGTCCTGACGATGGAGTCGCTCTACCTCCTTAGAGGGATTTAGAGGGGCATAAAAGGTGGGCAGTATGACCGACTGATTCAGATGGAATGGGGTTACCACTTTAGCTGGGAAAAAGGCTCGAGTGAGAAGCACCACCTTACCCGGAAATATCATAAACTAGGGAGGTTTGGATGATAAAGCAACTCACTCACCATCCAGGAAGATGATATTCACACTAGAAATACTCTTTTGATGGTAAGCAACCGGCTGGGACAATTATGTAGCAGCTCAAAGGATGCACACATGAGGTAAGTAAGAACTAGGTTCATATCTCACTGAGACATTGTGAAGCCGGTGGGGGGCACATATGTACAAGCCCTTTCAAGAACCTTAACAATAGGGAACTTGAATAAAGAGGGTTGGTTAGGCAGCCGCAGGAAAGCGGACAGAACATAAAGATGGCCTGTAGGGGTACTGCTCACGTAAAGGTTTCCAGATCAAGTCTGACACCTGGGAAATTCAAAGGTAAGGAATTTGCAGCTAGATTTTGTCTCTACTAGATAATGCGTTACCAAAGGTAAGTAACTTGTTCATTCCGAGCAAAGGTGGTGGTGCTTTTTCATGTCAGACTAGCCGTTACATTTCTGACCTTCTTTACTCCATCTCATCTCTCTAAAGAGGAAGAGAGTCTTAATCATTTCCCTAGTCTTGAATTGATTGCACCAGAGAACATTAGGTTTACTATCAGCTCTTTGTACGGTTTCTCTGGGACAAAGGAAAGCAAGATGGTGCAGAAACCGGCCATCTCTTGATGGATAGTTCTGTGCATCAAGATCTGCCAAGCATTGTCTAAAAAGCTGCCTCTAAAGGCCTACAGGCTTCTCCTCTACCAGGGTCAAGGTTGTTACCACTGCGTTGCCACATTTTGCCTACTTGGTCCTCCAGGACTTATTGGTCTTTTCATACATGCACCACCTTGGGAGATACTGCTGTGGTATTCATTCACAAGATGAGGAATCTCTGGTTCGAAGTGCCCATCAGAAAAATAGGTTACTAACTTTCAGGAGCACTTTTATCTCGTGGGTCCTTTATCCAACTGCTGATTTCTCACCCCCCCCCCCCACCTCCCCATTCTGTGGTATGGATTCTTTTATCTAAAACGATCCCAATCTAGGAATGTGCACAGAGGTGTGTTGAATCTTCTAATAGGCTCTGCTTCTGAGGGCGTGTACAAGTTCATGAAGCAAACTGACATCAGCACGTGTTGGCTGGCGCTTATATACAAATCCGTTTGCCAGTAGAAAAGTTATTACGCAAAGTCTCGCTGTGTCACTTCCCAGTGCATAGGATCACAGCTTTTGAGTTTTCCAGATCCAGTCTGTCGCTTGGGGGAAATTAAGATGATTGAAGAATATGTGGTAAGAAAGAGGATCCCCAGAAAGTGTTACTAAAGATAAGTAACTTGTTCATATGTGCATTTTTGTTTTTTAAGTGTGATCTGTGCCATGGGTAACAGTCCTTTCATATCTTTTGTCTAAACAGGTTAGGAAAGAAGATATAGACATCTCAAAATGCTTCCACCTGCAAAGTCGGTCAGGTGCTTTGGCACAAGTTAATCAATATAGTCTAACCATTGGTGTGGATTTGGGAACTCATGATACCAAATCTCTCATGAAGAGCATTGAGTCACTATCCTTCATTGTACGTGATGCTGCTCATGTGACTCCGGAGAATTTTGAACTTTGTGTGAAAACAATAAGAGTTTTTGTTGAAGCAAGTTTAAATGGAGGTAAGAATATGTTATTTCTAGAGCATACTTTTATAAGATGGAATATTTTGAGCATTTTTATGTTTATGGACCAATGTAATTTGTCCCCAATCCAGCATGGACCTTGCCCATGATATATACACTTAAAAATTCTACTCTGTTGTTGTGATGATTAAGAAACATGTTTTATCTGATAGAGACATCTAGCCTTAGATTCCTTAACTTTTGAATTCTTCCCAAGCCTCAGACAGGATCCGAAAGCAGTACCTCTGCCCGGCGGGTGTTGGCGTTGTATGACTCCATGATGACTCCGGTTGTGACGTCTGTGAAGTTATAAAAGTCCCCACCAGGGCGTGGACGTCACTTTCTTGTTTTTCGCACTGAAATACGGATCCGGAGAAGCGGTTTCTAAGGACGTTTTCTGGCCTACTTCAACAGTTTTTTGTCGGTTGGAACCAGTGTGCTTTCCTCATGTCTTCAGGCTTTAAGCCTAGTAGGTCTTGTACACAACAGATGTCAGCTACAGACCAGAATTCCGTTTGTATGTGGTGTTTGGGAGAACACCACAACTCCGAAAATTGTGTCTGCTGCCAAAAGCTGAAGCTGAAGGCGCTCAAGGAACGCCGTATGAAGCTCCTGGCAGCGCTGCTGTCAGAAACTTCACGTAGTCTTTGTTCTTATTCTCATTCAGAGGTCCCTTCACATGGCCGTTCCAGGAGCTGGAGCTTCAGGGGGACGTCACTGTCCATCAACGTCCCATGAAAAGCGCAGGCGTCTGAAGTCGCGGCATCCCCGACTTCGCCACGTGCAGACTGTCTCCCACGGCTTCTCGCGCTTACTGGTCGAAGAGGCCATACATGACTCCGCCTCACACCTCCCAGTTTTTCTGGGAGACGGGGTATTGACGGCCCATGTGAGAGAATACTACCATTCTCTACATCTCATCTTTGGGCCCCCACCTTTCCCTGGAGCCTTTGGACCCCATGGAGGTGAGAGGAGCCACACCGGGGGTGTCGCTCTCTGTGTCAGTTAGGCCACCTGAGTCATTGGTTAGGCGCCCGCTGACTTCGCTTCGGAACCGGTGCACAGCCCTTCAAGGTTTTCACCTTTGGTGTCTTTCCTCGATCACCTGACTCTTGTAACAATGTTGGCGCCTCCGATTGAATCCATTCCTCCTCCTCCTATCAACGTCAAGGAGTCACTTTTGTGGCACCCATTGACGCTGGATGTGGAGTCAATGCAGCCATCCGTAAGGAATGTTGCCTTTTTACCTTTTGGGGGATGATACAGAGGAGTCAAGGCTATTGCAGCCTATATCTGAGGCTATTCCACCTCTTTTGGAGGATATTGGTTGTCTGCACTTGGAGAGGCTAGTGTACTGGAGTCATCCACAGCTTCGAAACTTATTTCCCCTCCTAGCCTTGATACTGAGGCGAGTTCCTCTTTTGCAGGTATGTTGAGGAGAGTGGCAATAGTTTTGGAGTTAGATATTCTTTTGTTTCTTGCACGACTTCCCATGTTATAGAAGTGCCATGGTGGCATAAGTTCCACCTGTTGGTGACACCTGCGGTTAGGAGATATTATTGGTTCTATATTGTCTTTGACCAGTTATGTGGTTCAATCATACCTATTGCCGAGGTTCTTCCCGCCCCTTTTTCCTCTGACGAGGGGCTTCATGCTCCATAGGTTATTTGCTTGTGTTGTGTGTTGTTTCTTCCTATCTCTTATAGGGACCTCTTGCTTAAGTCCTTTGGGTACCTTTTATAAAGAGAATATGTTTATTCTATGCAACTACTCTGAATTTCTACTTCAGGGCATTCTTTTTTGATACGTCCTTCATTTGATTGTAGTGCACTTTTCTTTGATTTCAGGTGGTGCACGGATTGCTTTTGGCTTAGGTGATTGTTGTAAAAGGTTATGCTACCTTATGAGGGTGTTGTGCCATCTTTACCACTTGTACGTTCCTTGCCTGTGCTTGGGTATTGTTCCCTTGATATGTATTGCTCTTTCTTGGAGGCGTTACATATTGCAGGTTCAAGGTCTCTATTTTGTGTTCTTCTGATTGATTATATTACCAATGGTTATCCTCCGTTTCTGGAGGTTATTTTGGTATCCTACTTTTATTTCTTAGAACATGGTTGTTCCACGGACACTGCTTCCAATGTTTTCTGGGACGCCTCTATCTTGGTGGTGTTATACTTTGTATTGTATTCTTCTGAATACTCATATTTCTAATGGCTATCTACATTTGCTAAGGAGGTTATATGGTTCCCTATTTATGTTATTAGATCATGTAGTTCTGTAAAACCACCTCAAACTCAACCCAGATAAGACCGAGTTGGTCCTGACCGGAGGTGGTTGCAGTCCATGGTCCCCCTCCTTCTGGCCCCCGTCACTTGGTGCCCCTCCACTCCCTGTGCCTAAAGTTAAAACCCTTGGGATTTTACTAAATTCACAACTTTCTGTTCATTCACAAATTGGTTCAGTGGTTTCCTCTTGTTTCTTTTCCCTTAGAATAATTAGGAAAGTTTCTCGTTTTTTCTCCTTTTCTGCTCTAAAAATTATTGTGCAGGCCATGGTACTTTCTCGTATCGATTATGGTAACGTAATCTACAATGGGGCCCCTGCCTATGCGATCCACCGCCTACAGCTGGTACAGAACCAGGCTGCCCGCCTGATTCATGGCCTACCTAAATACCATCGGGCCAGCCCACTGCTCAAAGCACTACACTGGCTGCCGGTGCGAGAGCGCGCCCTTTTCAAACTTGGCTGCCTCACTTTTCAGGCTAGGTCAGGTACTGCCCCTGAATTCATATGCTCTGCTATCATGCCTTACCTTCCAGGTAGAGAGCTTCGCTCCTCTCATATGGCCCTACTACTCACCCCCCGTTTTAAAAAACAGAGGGCGGGTGGAGCGAAGTTCGCTGTCCTTGCTCCAGTATTCTGGAATTCTCTTCCTGTTGCCCTCCGTACATCGCCTTCCTACCTACAGTTCCGGAAGGACCTTCCTATTCACGCAAGCTTACCCTGCCTAAATCTCTCCCTGCTGCTGCCGCCCACTGCATCACACAGAGCGCCATGAAACTGCTGGGTAAAAGTGCGCTGAATAAATGTTTTTAAATTCAATAAAATTCAAATTCAAATTCAAATGCTGCTTGTAAGGTTCTGATTCAGTGTCATGATTTCTTAACCTTTCGGGGTTAACCATTAAGCCCATGTCCGACATTTTTTGGGGGGGTTTCTTTCTTTTCTTAAGAGAATATTCGCTTTATTGGTTTTTCTCTTCTTTAAGAACATTCTGTGCTTTTCCTTTCTAAATACTTTGATATGCTTAGATTATGGGTGTAGGTATACTTATCCTCTCTGGAGGTTGGATGTCCTTGGATCCTGGGGGCATTTTCTCCTGTAATCTGCTCATGCCCTTCTATGAAGCCTAGAGTACTTTGATGGTTGAATTTGTTGAGCTGATACTATTGACTTCCTCCTTATGCTCTGTAATTAATGTGCAGCTCTTTCGCATTTGTAGTGGCTCTCCACTTACGAAGTGGCATTCTAACAGAAGCCTCAGAGTCATAAGACTATAACTATTCTATTCCTGTAATCATCGTGTCTCTAACCAAACCCTCTCCCAATCCCCCTAACTCTGCTCTCGTGAGTCATGGCCCTAACTTGTGGAGCATTGTTTATCCCACAAACATTTCTAAGAACGCAAAAAAAATCTCAAACATAAATTATTACAACTTCACCCGGAACTCGAATAGCGGATACCAACCATAGCCTGTCTAGTGCCACGAAGAAAACGGACTTTATTTTCGACTAAATGGAAAAATATCTTCCTTCTTCACCTTCCTATCACTAAAAAATCTGAATTCTGTATGGAATAAAACTGATGAATACCCCCTCCTTTTATTTCAATGGGGAAATTGATATATCCCTCCCGTCAACATATTTGATCGACATTTCAGTACTATGGCCGCTTCACTCTCACAACTGGGCCAAACACCCCAATTGCCTCTTTCCTCCGTGTCACAACTCACTCTCCCCGAACAGTCTCATCGCCTTCCTCATGAAAATCCTCCATCCTTATATAGGCCTCCTCTGAATTCCTACATCAACCCTATCACCTCATCCAAAACTCACTACCGATCCTTGCCCTCCTTACTGACTTCTTTGCCCTCCCTAATGTGCAACCTTTCTGACATTATCCTTGATAATTCTCATGCCTTGCCTAGGGTCACGGGCCCACCTCTCAGACCCGCCTCAGCAAACCCTATTACTGATGCCCTTCCTCTTAGCGCTACTCCTCATTACTCACGCCAATGAGGGACAATCTCAGGACCCCAGACATGAATCCACCTCATAGCTTAGAGCTCCCTCCCCCGCCCTGACCTTAGGTTGACTGCACACTCTCCTACTCTCCCCAACACTCAATTTCCATGGGACTCAACCAATATCCTAGATTCACCTTCTAACACTCACCCTATACAGTTGCCTTCTAGATTGTCTCTGCCTGCTCTCTCCCCTACACTCAATCACACTACAACTAATAAAGTCCATGGTAATCTGTGCGATGCGGCACTTTACCTTAGAACATGTTGGAACAATCACTCTTCTAACACCAATCTCCATCTAAAGGCGGACCCTAAGCATCTTACCCAGAGTACATTGAACCCTAGTCCTAACGTCATTGATCAACCTCCTAACGTGCTGATCCCCTCCTCTTCTTCACTGCCCTTCCTGCGTACCCCCTCTCTCCTCCCGGGTTGCTTCTCTAACTCTCTTGCACAGATTCTGGACCGAATGGAACTGAAACTCAACTCTCTGCCTTCGGAATTAACACCTCTTAGACTGGATCTCTCTTACCAGAACACCCAGGCCCGCCCCTACACCTACATTACTCCACCTACTAGTTCTCCTAATTCCTCTCATTGCTCCCCTTGGCCTACCACTCCCCATTGCAGGCGGGCATACAGGCCTTACCATGCTCATTGCACTCTCCACTCAAGAGTTAAATGCCCTCTGCAACTCGTATCTTCCTAAGATCCAGGTGACTGACCATTTTCCCTTCTCCAACATCCCAGTTATAATGGGCGCAAATCGAGCCCCTGCAACTCACAACTCGCCCAGACCGCCGGTGCAATACACCATCATCCACACTCTCAAACCAGCTATGGACAATACCAGCCCTCTTTCTTGCATGCTCGTTAACGGCCGATCTGCAGCACTACATGCTACAGAGATCGCTGAAACCATCCTCAGTGAGGAAATTGACATGGCTTTCCTCACAGAAACCTGGCTTAACGACCACTGGATGGCCATTCTTGACCTACTTACACCGCCTGGGTACTCCATCATTAGACATGACAGACATGACAGAACTGGTGAAGGTCTAGCCATAATCCACAAAAGTGAAATCCCACTCTCCCTTCTAAAGAATGCTGAATACTCGACCTTTGAATACCTCAGCGATTAACTCAATGTTAAAGGCTCCCCACCTATCAAAATTGCAAAACATCTACCATTCTCCCGGTGAGCTCCCTCTCTTGGCTGAAGAGCTTTCTGACCTTCTTACTCATTTCTCCCTTTCTAACTCGAAGAATGTGTTTTAGGCGATTATAACATTCATTGGAATAATGCTGAAGATTCCACAGTCAGGCACCTCACAAATCTACTTGAGATGAATGACCTTAAACAGCTCTGCAATAAACCTACCCACATCAAAGGCGCTACTCTGGATGCCATCATCACAAGCAATTAACTGGTCTCCCTCAATGACATCGTTCCCATTGCCTGGTCTGACCATTATCTCATTCTGTTCAACCTGGTTACCATCGTCAATCCTCCCCCAGCCTTAATTAACAAAACAAAGATATAGACCAGAAACCTTAAACAAGTCCCTCCAATTGAGCTTGAGTCAGAAATGAATGCTCATCTCCATCTTCGCACTCTCCAATCGCAAAAGAGCTCACTGACCACTTCAACATGACAATGACTGAAGTTCTGGACCAAGTTGCACCGCTCAACCTAAAACAACAAAGGGCAATCCAATCTAAATCTTGGTTTAACCTTGACCTCAACAATGAAAGAACGTAACGTAGACTAGCTGAAAGGACTTGGAGACAAAATCCCTTGTCATTACATTTAGCTTACCTTAGAACTGCTAGGTAAGCCTACAAGAAGCATATTTTCAGAGAAAAGGCATCTTTTTTCCGTACCCAACTTGACACGGCAACAAATAGGCCCTGAGAACTCTTTAACATTATCAGGAGACAAATCTCATCTGTCCCACCTCACCTAACCACCTCCAAAGAAAGATGTGAGGAAATTGCCAGCATCTTCACAGACAAAACTGCTAAAATCGATCAATCCTTCCCTCAAGTCACGGCCTGTCATACTTGGCAAATCTCCCCTCTCTCCATGACAACCCGGCCTCCTGATACTTTCTTCAATCAAGCAACTCAAATTGGAACCGAAGACAATCTTTTCAACACCCAATTGAAAAATTACGCCAATTGGGCAAACTTAAAACCCATGACCGAGCTAGAAGTCTTTAATATCATTTCAAAATTTAAGCCGACCTCGCACACCAAAGACCCTCTCCCGACAAAACTAGCACACAACCTAAACCACAGCATTACCCCATGTTGGACAAAAATTATTAACTCCTCCCTTGCCTCTGGGTGTGTGCCTGATTCCCTTCAACGTGGGCAAATCATTCTCATACTTAAAAAACACACGGCTGACTCTAATGATCTCAACGTCCCATCTCTATACTCCTGCTCCTAGCTAATACCATGGACAAATGTGTCTTACAACAACTTGACAGACACATAGGCAAATACAACCTTCTGGACTCCTTCCAATCTTGTTTCAAGAAAGGCTGCAGCACAGAAACAGCCATGCTTAACATTGCTGACGACATACATCGTTCCTTAGAGAACGGAGATGCCTGCCTTCTTATTCTATTGGACCTCTCAGCGTCTTTCGATACAGTCAACCACTCGTACTTACTGGAATCTCTGAAGACTCGTTCTGGCCTCAATGGCACAGTCCTTAAACAGTTCATTTCCTACCTCCAACACCGAGCACAACAAATTAAAATCAATTCCTGCCTCTCAAATCCTACTTCTTGGTGTCCCCCAGGGCTCAATACTCTCCCCCTTTCTATTCAACCTCTCCATGGAATCCCTTACTATCATTTTTCCCACGCAGGGGGCAAATATGAAATCAGGCATCAGGGATGGCATGAGACAAGGATAAGCACTTACATCTGAATCGAGGGAGACCCCAGGGTATATGATAACACAGGGATTGTAGACCCAGTTATGGACAAGGAGACAGAACACTGGTGGGTCTACGAGCTGAAGCGGGTGTTCCCGCAAAAGTCAATAGCGATGAAGTAGGTCTGTTTACGCTGTGTAACATCCATCTCTCCGCCAAAGCCGTGTAGCGGGTGACATTGGAACATAAACCTCAAACTCCCTTACCCTCCCCACACCGACCCCCCTCCCCAGTGGTGGTAGCCTAACTATACACGCACATTCAATCGGGTGGACTCATTCAAACCTGGAATAGATGAAGGGCTCGTATCGTGGGCGGGCAGACCGCAGATGGTAAGCCGTTAGAGAGAAAGCGGACCAGAGGGCCCCAGCGGAATGTAAAATGTTTAAAATCGCCCAGGAAGATATCAGCCATACGCTCCATACTTAACAGCCTCCACAGTCTCGCATGCCATAAGGAAAGGGCCGGGGCTTCTTTTTTCTTCCATGTCGCTGCCAAGGTCAGCTTGGCCACCCTACACACAGCCAAAGTATTTTCTTGTCAGCCCTAGTTTGGTGCTCTAGATCCGGGTCACGTAGGCCCAGCAGTATATGGGCCAATGAGCCCCCGATTGGGTAGCCCAGAATTCCCTTAATATGGGACAGGATCTCTTCCCAATAGGGACGGATGATCCGGCAATCCCACCAGATGTGGCGAAAGTCTCCCAGCAAGCCGCAGCCCTTCCAACATCTGTCTGAAGAGTTCGGAAATATCCTCTGTAACTTAGCCGGGTATAAATACCAGTCCATCATTGTTTTAAGATGGGCCTCTCTGAGCTCTACAGAATGATTGTGTTTCGCCATGTCATGCCACAGATGGGACCATTCCTCGTCCGTGATGGCGTGGCCGAGTAGCTCCTCCCAAAGGGCCATATAGCGTGGTCTAGGAGAAACAGCAGTGGAGAGAAGGAGTTTATACAGAAAGGAGATGACTCCCCGCGTGGTAGAGGTCTGAGAGAGGAAGGCCTCAAAGGGGGTAGGGGGTCTGGTGGCAGCCTCTCTGACCAAGGGCGATAGCGCCCAGTGGAGGAACTGGGTATGGTGGAACTGCTCCGCTGGTTGGATCGCATAGTCTCGCATGCAGTTTTCAAATGTGAGTGGGGCAAAGCCATGAAACAAATGTGTAAGAGCGAGGCATCCTCCGGTTCTCCAGGCGTCAAAGGGACCTTCTCGTGCAGCAGGAGGAAAGGCTGGATTAAAGTGTATAGGCGTAAGGGGGGGATGGGAAAGTCGTCCAGTGTTCATCACCAGAGACTGAGTCCCAGACCTTCAAAGTGGTACTGGTGGGAGTACTTATGTACGCATTTTTGGGCCTATCACCCTTGGGCTTCCACACCAAGTCCCAAATCGTTCTTCCGGCCACCGCTCTATCCATATGCAGCCAATGTTTTTCAGAAAGGGGTTGGGTCCATTCTACTAGGACCTGCAACTGCGCTGCCTTATAGTACATGTGCATGTCCTGGAGACCCACTCCTCCCTCCTTTCTCGGCGCCGGAGAGTGGCGAAGGAGAATCGAGCACGGCCTCCCTGCCAGATGAAGCGGAGCATCAACGATTTAAGGCGGCGGAAGAAGTCTCCCTCAAGGACAATAGGCAATGCTTGGAAGAGGTACAAAAGTTTAGGAAGCAGGGACATCTTGAGGGCGTGGATGCGCCCCAGCCAGGATATAAACATGGGCTTCCATCGGGCCAGATCGCCCTGAATCCTCGCCAGGAGGGAGGGAAAGTTGGCGGAGAATAATTTCCCAATGGTGGGGGTCAACTGGACCCCCAGATATAATATGGAGGAGAGGGACCACGGTAGAGGCGATAGCGGACGGAGGCGGTCCACCTCGGCTAACGGGAGCGTGAGGTTAAGAATGTAGGATTTCCCGCAGCTGATCTTAAAGCCTGCCACCCTCTCAAAGCGCGACGGGGGTCTTGGACGTGGGGGAGAGAATGAGCAGGGTCCGAAAGGGAAAGCAGGACATCGTCCGCGAAGAGGGAGATTTTATGTTGCTCCCCAGTGAAGGGCAGACCCCGAATGTCCGGGTTCTCCCTCATGGCCAGAGCTAGAGGTTCATTGCTCAATGCCAAAAGTAGGGGGGAAAGGGGGCAACCCTGCCTAGTGCCTCGGGAGTGTGGGAAGAAGGCTGAGTAGTGACCATTAACCGTGACTCTAGACCGGGGGCTGCTGTAGTTCGCTTTCAGCATCGACAGGAGTTTAGCTGAAAATCCAAATGCTGTCAAGGTTTGGAACAAAAAGCTCCAATCCACCCGGTCAAAGGCCTTTTCGGCATCAAGGCACACCAGGGCCGCCGGGATCTTAAATCTGTTGGCCTTCTCAATTAGGTGGATCACCCTTCTGGTGTTATCGTGAGTCTGACGTCCTTTAATGAAACCGGACTGGTCCGGGTGAATGAGGGCTGGCATTAGGTCCTGGAATCTACTCGCAATAATGGAGAAATACAACTTGGCATCTATGTTAAGCAGGGCTATAGGTCTATACGATGAGCATGTGGTAGGGTCTTTCCCAGACTTAGGGATGACCGATATGACGGCTTCTGCCATGGAGCCCGAAGTCGTGCCCGTCTCTCCCATGCTATTAAACAGTCGCACCAAGAAATCACTCACGTCAGAGGCAAAGGTTTGATAAAAGAGGGCGGTGAACCCATCCGGCCCAGGCGCCTTATGGGGCTTCAGCGCCTTAATGGCGGCCCAAACCTCCTCCCCGGTGAAGGGGGCCGTGAGCAGCTCATTCCACTCTGCGGAGTCCTGGGGGAGCGGGTGTGTCCGCAGGTACTCTCCTTGTTCCTCGGGGTCAAGAGTCTCTGCCGAGTACAGAGCGGCATAGAAGTCCCCGAAGAGGCCAGCCTTAGCCTCGTCCTGGTACGTCAAGGCGCCCGATGGGTCCTGAATACCGCCTATATATTCCCTCTCCCTTTTGTCCCTGAGTTGTCGGGCCAGATGTTTCCCTACCTTGTTCCCTTGTGAATAGGAGAGGCGCCTCAGTTTCAGGAAGGTGAATTCCGCTCTGTTATTATAGTGAGCTCTAAGTTTGGCCCTAACAGTCGTCAGTGGTCGTAACGTTATTCTTGAAGGATTTTGTTTATGCGCCTGCTCAAGCGCGGAAAGTTCCCTCTCCAGGTCTTCTCTCTCCGCCCGCCTTAGCTTATTAAGGGCGGAGTTGAGGGCTATACAGCTGCCCCGTATGGATGCCTTAAAGGCGTCCCACCGTGTAAAAATAGAGGTGTCCTCCTCGCGGTTGAATTAAAAAAAGTTGCGTATGGCTTTCCGTAGTTCCTTACAGGACGCTTCGTCCCGGATCACTGATGACGGGAAGTACAACTTGCGGTGGACGGGCACGCCCGGCTCCCACCTCAAACCAATCGCAAGGAGACTGTGATCCGAGACAGATAGAGGGAATATTTTGCCCTCCCGGAGATCTCCCCTCAGAGACTGACTTAAAAAGATGTGGTCCAGGCGAGAGTAAGAGTGATGGACATGGGAAAAGAAGGTATAATCCTTAGCCTGAGGGTGGAGGACGCGCCACCCATCTAGAAGTCCTAGGCCCTCGATCATGTCTCGCGTGTCAGCAGAAAAGAGACCGGTGTCGGATCTCTGGTGATGAGAGCTGTCCAAATCTTTATTCCACACCAAATTGAAATCCCCCATACAAACGAGGGCTCCCTCCACGAAGTCCTCCACTTCCCGCAGCAGGTCCTGAAGAAAACTGTTTAGACCCACATTGGGGGCGTAGAGGACCAAAAAGGTGCACGCCCTGCCAAGAAGCACACCCTTGACCATGAGCCAACGTCCCTCCCTATCTCTACGGACTCCTATAGGTTGGAAGTGTAGAGCCGAGCGAAATAAAAGGGCCACTCCTCGATGTTTCGTGGAGGCTGAGGACCTATAAATAAGGGGGAATTGCTTGTGCTTAAGGCGGGTTTCATCTTTCCTAGCAAGGTGGGTTTCCTGAAGGCCCACCACATCTAAGTGATGGTCAAGTATGTACTTCCAGACCTTCTGGCGTTTCTGTGGGGAGTTCAAACCCTTCACATTCCACGTGCCTATGGTAAGGGGCATTGTGAATTAGGGACCCCACCCAGCTCCTCCATCCGGACCACACTGATCGGCCCATCTCCTTTCAATCCAAATCGACCACTCACAAGTCTCATCCGAATAGAACTGCAAGCATCGCAGGTCAGGACAGTACCAAGGATACCACACGTCCTCCAGTGAGCAACCCCCACTCCCCACCCCTCCCCCACTCTCCCCATCTCCCCGCACCTGACACCATGCCTCCGCGGGTACCGCATCCCCCCCACTCCCCCACCAGCATCAAGCCACCAGAACCCTTACTATCATTTTTAAACAAACTGGGATCAATTATCACCTTTACGCTGATGACATGCAACTCTATTATAAAATCAAATTTCACAGCAACTTCCTCCATCTTAACATCACATTGAGCAAGATTCAAACTTGGTTTTACTCCAGCCATCTAAAATTGAACTCCAACAAAACTGAAATCATTCTATTCTCCCTCAAAAGTAACCACCTTCCTATCCAAGGCTGGATCACTGACCTCAAAGCCCTCAACTGTCCGCTCACTCATCCAACACGGCTAAAACCCTAGGTTTAACCTGGACAAAGATCTGTCTCTGAAGGACCATATCAAAAACTCAGCCATGGGAGCGTGACTGCCTGCATAACCCACAAAGCTCTTCACTCTCAATCCCCTGACTACTTAAACAACAAACACACTAGAGCTGGATGTGCCCGACCAATGAGAAGCCCCAATGGCTTCTTCTTGTACCCCCGTTACTAAAAAAAGAACTCTACCCAGACTCAATCTTTCTCAGGCAATGCTTCCAGCATCTGGAACGCCCTTCCGATAGACCTTTGCTGCAACCCTTCCTACCCAGGCTATAAAAGGGACCTGAAACGCCATCTCCTCAAGAAATACTGGAGCCCCTGAATCTAACCCCATTTATTTGTTTGTTCTAACCTAATTTCTGTAATTTTTCTATTCATCGATTTGTTACCGCTGGGTCTTGCGGAGCTAACACTTTATGTCCCCATAAGTGTTAATTGACTGCAACTCTTTTTCGGTAACTCCATCCCTCATGTCCCTACAAATCGTTCTTCCTACTTATTTATGTGTGTTTTTCTCTAATTCTCTTCCCTTATTTTTAAGCGTATGTAACCATTGAGCCCAAGATTATTGCCTTGCTCCAAAATCTGTGTTGCTCTTTCACTTCCTTTGTTATCTCGCATGTAACCTGCTACACTGATTGTTGCCTTGCTCTCAATTTCTGTAAAGCGCTCTGATACCCCTGGGTTATATATAAAACCTCCAATATATATATATATATCACTATGCCATCTCTATACCTCTTTTAGGGAGTACAGTTGTTGTTTTTTTCCTTCATCTTTACATACTGGGTGGTTGTAAGTGTTTTCTGTTGGCAAAGGGTCATTTTTCAGTTTTTTGGGGGTTTAGGATTATGGTAGTAACAGCCTATTGGGATTCTTTTGGGCAGCCAGCATTCTTAATACTAATTTACACACATACTTTGATATAGCTCTGCTATATACAATAAGGTAAGATAATCATAACATCTTTGCAAATTTTGCTATGAGATGCAGTTTGCTTCTCTCTAAACGATATATTTGTATCTGAAAGAAACACGTTAGTTATAGATTCCTTACCTTAGAATTACCCTCAGGTGTCAGACTGGATCCGGAAACTTTTTTTTCGTCAGCAGTACCTCCGCGTGGCGGAAGGTGGCGTCAGTTGGCTTTGCATCTGTCGTTGGCTACGCGCCTAGCTTGCATCTGGTTTGGTGTAATGTTTGGAAGACATAGCGCGTCGCCCCCCCAGTAGGTCGGAGATACTCACCTGAGTTGGAGACCGGTTGGGAAGTTAAGAAGCAGCAGCATGCTGTTTGAAGTGGCACGAAATGGATACCACAGCTTTGAGCCCTGCTGAGACTGTCGAAGGTGAAGTGGAACACGCAGCCAGCAATGGGACACCACTGTGTGTTTGTTGTAGTAGATAACTGTATCTACATTCACAGCGTGGGACACCAAAACCCAAGATGGATCTCAGCCGGAGAGGTGGAGTGACAAGTTGTGGGAGGCGGGGCCATGAGTTTCCTGCTCCAATAAGTGAGGTACTGGGTTTTTAAGAACCGGCACACAACCGGTAACCTAGCGGTGTCAGGGTACACCCAGAGACCTCGGGTTCTTCCCGATCCAGACCACAGAAACTCAGTCTTCTAGGTGAAGTCAAAGATCGATTTATTGGCTGCAACCAAGGTAACAAGTGTCCTAGAAGTACAACACACGGGGAAGTATATTCTCAGGAGACTGCTCGAATTTACAAAGTCAGGCTTCTCTCTTTATACAGAATATTCGGCTTCAGGCAAGCATTCTTCGAATTTGCAATATATCATTTACAGGTTTTGGTTTACAAAGGAAAAGCAGAGTCATGATGACATGTACATATTTCACGTCATGCTGCCCACAACAAATCACCCGGCAAGGCCCAACATTTCATCAGATATCGGTGGGCCCCCAATAAAACAGGCACCTCCCCACCATAAAGTAAGTGAAGCAAAAAGAGTAGAGACAGATGGGAGCAAGATACGGCAGGTGTGCGCGCTGAAATGGTTTTATGGCTTGTTGAGCCTTGATGCTATCTTGTTCGGCCACTGGGAGGGGAACTGACCTAACGAGTTCGGCCTGGGGCAATGGTTCCAACTTGCACAGGTCATAGGAAAGTCGATTAAGGAGTATGTGTCCTTGTGGAATTGAATTCAGCTGGATTAAGGCCTATGTAAAGGGCAACACATAAATGGAAGCCAAGGGTTTTAGAGCGCAAATGACGATTTCGAGGTGAAATCGTCGCTCGAATATGCTGAAAATATATGTACATGATGTGCTCGTCCTTTTCGGTCTTTTGATACCAAATTCGTCATGTTTCGACGAAGTTTTAAATCTCGAGTCCAGAACAATTACGTGAATCCAGAATCTTCAGAACCACAAACCCTCCTTTTGCCCTTACATAGGCAATTAATCTATCCTCATGTTAATCTGAGTCCAGATCTATATTCCTAAAGTCATTGAGATGTTGCTGTAACATCATTCTAGTACTCAGTTCATCTCTTGATACAGGTTTCCTTACACATGATGTGACGCAAAGGCCACATATTGCAGGAGCACACTGTATGCATAGACAGAACAGGAAAAGAATGGCTAAGACCCTCCCAATGACCATTAGAATTTTCCATCCCCAGGCAGATATCAGTTCCCAGAACCATCCCATTAACGACCAATCTCCTTTATCCACATGAATAGATTCGGAAATCTTATGTAGTTTGGAGATGGCCTGGTACACTGTTGGAGCGTTATCAGGGATGAAGAGACAGCAACTAGATTGGATCAATCTGCATACCCCACCTCGGTCTGCAAGTATGACATCTAAAGCAACCCTGTTCTGAAGGGTCATAAGTCGATCCGACTGGAGCTCAGCAGTCAAGTTACTAAGGGCACCAGCAGTTTCAATCACGGTGGACTCAACTACCCTTGTCAATTGCCTAATGTTCCTGCTGTTAGCCATGGATCCCCAGAACGGCAGAAAACCCTTTGCAAAGTCCCCAAATTCTTGACCTGCAGTGTCTTCTTCACTCAAAACACCTCTAACTATCCTTGTCCTGTGGTAGTCTGCCGCTGCTGTGTAGGTGGGAGGCAACAGGAAGGAAACAAAACATGAGCCCGAAAAGTCAGGGGGCAACCATGTATAGGCTCTATCGTGGCAGATGAAATAGGTACCCTTAGCTGCTAAAAACGCTGGGGAAGTCTGAGATCCAAAAACATATGTTTTAGTACAGATACTCTTCCCTAACTGAGCCCTGGGATTCGTGCCATTATCTTGCAGACACAGATGACCCTGATGGGGTACAATCCAAATCGGGGACGATCTCTTAGCTTGCTGTTTCTTACTCAGAATAGCTCCATATCCAGTCATGTTCCATCCTATGTAGACTAGTGTCTCATCTCTCGGGATAGTCTCATAAGAAATACCTTCCTTAATCATGTCTACTATACCCTTGACTAGAGCACTTTTTCTAGGATTGTCTGTTACAGAACGTAGGGGGTAGATTTCGTGTGCATATATGAACATTGTCCTATATGCCCATACAGAACCATTGTGACTGAATGGCAGGACCAGATAAGGGATACCTTTATCCGTGGTGTGAGGCATAAGACCGCACACCCAACAATTAGTTGTGTTCATTACAAGTTGGTGTTGATGTAACAACTGAACAAAGGAGTTGTTAATGAACTCCAATCTCCTATTTGATTCGTGGTCAGGCAGAGGGTGGAAAGAATGAGAGGAAACAGTGGGAGGAGGTATGGGTGATGCAGTGGGTGCAAATGTTACACAAAAAGAAAGTAAAACATAACTTATCAAAAATATCATTACACTGAATAGCATAAAAATACACAATATTATAAAACTTTTCCTTGTCATCACGTTGCACAATTTGTGCTTAAAATTCGTTCGTTTGGCAGGTCTCTCCACATCGGGAAACTCCATCCTCTCTAAAGTGCTGCCCGCGGTGGGAGGTTGCCTCTGCTAAGGGATGCTTCTGTTAGTCTAGGGCAACTCCCTTGGACCAACCAGAACTACCGACCTAACGTCGTCAGCTGCACCCCAAAGACTTTAATCAACCGCGGCCCTAGCAGCGGAACGCGGATGGCAGTTCGAAAAACAAAAATAAGCAAGTTTCTTAGATGGGAGAGCCGCACTTTCAAAAATAGTATTTGGAAGGAGAAAGAAATATCTTTTTATTAGTCCATGGATCTTGGTCTCAAATTGCAAAAGAAACTGTTTTCCTTTTATTAGTTCGTTTTTCTCGGTCTCAAAGTATATCATTGTCTTCCTGGTATTGTCTGATCCTGGAACAAAAGGTCAGGCTCTGTAGTGTTCAATCGATTGGGCGGCGGCACAGCCTTGTGCAAAATGTTTTCACTTTCTCGCTCAGAGTCAGTTCTTGTTACATGCAAATCATTAAAGGGGGCGGCGTGTGGCAGTGTTTTAGGTTCTGGGTCAGCGGCACCCTTCTGGACCCACTGGTCATAGGGCAGAGGGAAAGGGATCTTCTTACAATGGATCCCGTGGACCCAGTTGGTCTTCCCCTCCACCCGAACGGCTGTTCTTGTAGAAAGAAGGACGAGGTGAGGCCCGGTCCACCTGGGCTGGTCGTTCTTCGTTCTTTGGAAGTTGCGGACAAGAATCCAGGAACCGGGGTCAATGGCGAGACCCGGAGTCTCAGAGACCGGAGGCAGGGTGCTGTGAACCTGTTGATGCAAAACACGCAATTTAGCCGTCAATTCATACAGATAATCGAGCAAAACAGGGTGTTCTAGTTCACTAAATTTTGTGGGTCTAGGCACTCCCCATATGTTGGCTGGCCGGCCAAAAACTATCTCATATGGACTAAGTTTCACTCGTGAATGCACAGTCATTCTAGTGGACAGGAGTGCTAAGGGTAGAGCGTCAGGCCATTTAAGACCTGTTCTCGCTTGGATTTTGGCCAGTTTAAGTTTTAAAGTGCCATTGTAGCATTCTACTAATCCAGCTGATTAGGGGTGATTTGCAGCGTGGAACTTCTGCCGAATACCTAGCCCTTCACACACTCTCTTCATCACACGACCCACAAATTCACTTCCATTATCAGACCAGACCATTCTCGGCATTCCAAACCTGGGGAAGTACTCTTTCACAAGGGCTTTTGCTGTGGAGAAGGCAGTATTGTCTTTTAGGGGATAGGCTTCTACCCATCTTGAGAAGGCACAAACAACAACGAGCACGTATTTTAGGTTGTTGCACCTCTCCATGTGGATGAAATCTAGCTGCAAAACCTCGAACGGATACATAGGAGGTGCAAAATGACCAGCTGGAGTTGGGGTTCCCCTACCAGGATTGTGTTTCAGACATACCATGCAATTCTTGACAACATTCTCTGCACACTTGGGAATCCCTGAATTCTTCTATACTGGGGCCAACAACTCGCAAATCCCTTTTACGCTGATATGAGCCATTCCATGAGCCATTGTAACCACTGCAAGCACATATGCATCGGGTAACAACCATCTCTGATTCTCTGATAATTCAATCCAACAACCATTTGCATCCATTCTACCCGTACTTTCTCTCCACGTGCTCAACTCTTTCTCTGTGGCCTCAGCTTGAATGGACTTCACACTCTCTATTGTGTCTTTACACATTCCAACATCACCAGTCCATCTTGCAGGGCCTGCAACATACATTCGGCTCATTACATTCTTTGCCGTTTCTTTCGCGATCTCATCAGCAAATGCATTTCCACGACCAACATCATCAGTCACCTTCTTGTGAGCACTACATTTCACAATCGCCATTTGCAGGGGCAAGGTCAGTGATTCGAGAAGCTCATTCACCAACTGACCATGCTGAATCTTAGCTCCATGCGACGTCAGGAACCCACGTTCTCTCCACAATCGCCCAAAACTGTGAGCCACTCCAAATGCGTACTGACTATCAGTGTAGATAGTCACTTTCATTCCTTTGGACAATACACATGCTCTCGTGAGTGCAATTAATTCTGCTGCTTGAGCCGAATTATGTGGGACACGTGCAGCTTCAACAACTGTATGCAAAGTCGTGACAGCATATGCTGCAGTCGTGTCACCACTCGGGAGCTTAAAGCATGAACCATCCACCCATAATGTACCATCACATTCAGCAAGAGGAGTATCGGATAGATCTACTCTCCCTTTCGTCTCTTCCTCTGTTCTGAGAAAACAATCGTGCTGTTCTGAAACATCTGATTCCTCTGCAATTGGCAACAACGTAGCTAGGTTTAAGGTACTACACCTTTTTATGTACACATGACTCGCTAGTAATGTCAATTCGTAACTGGACAGTCGAGCACTAGTTAAGTGCTGTGTCTTAGTTCTATTTGACAACGTGTCTACTGCATGTGGGACCATCACGACTAGTGTATTATTAATTACTAGACCAGCAGACTGTCGAATAGAAACAGCTGCTGCTGCTGTGGCTCTTAAACAACTTGGCAATGCTTTAGCTACCAGATCCAAGGTCGACGAAAAATAGGCACATGGACGCTGCCTACCTCCAAATAACTGAGTCAACACAGACAATGCACAGCCCTCTTTCTCGTGGACATATAATGTGAAAGGCTTACTGTAATTGGGGGTACCTAACACAGGAGCCGAACATAATGCTCTGCGCAATTCAGAAAAACTTTTCTGACACTCTTCAGACCAGGGAATGGGATTTGGTGTATTTTTGCACGTTAATGCCACCAAGGGTTTGGCTAATAATGAGAAATTCGGAATCCACTGTCTACAGTACGATGTAATGCCCAAGAAAGCACTCACTTCTCTCTGTGTTCTTGGCACATTCAATTTCGCTATTGCCTGAATTCTTTCTGGGGTCAGTTTCCTTCCCTCCTTCGATAAGAGGTGACCTAAGTAGGTCACTTCTTGTCGGCAATATTGCAGTTTGGAAAGTGACACCTTGTGATGAAGTTCACACAGATGACGCAATAATGACAGCGTGGCCTTTTTACAAATTCCCTCAGTGTCTGCAGCAATGAGCAAATCATCCACATACTGTACAAAAGCAGCACCTTTAGGTAAAACAATCGTATCAAGCTGTGTTTTTAGAGCTTGACTGTATATTGATGGACTTTCACAGTAGCCCTGAGGAGCACGTTTAAAGCGGAAGCTGTGACCTCCTAAACTGAAGGAAAAAATATCCCTGCTTTCCTCAGCAATCGGGATGCTGAAGAAAGCATTCTTCAGATCAATCACCGAAAACCAAGAGGCAGAAGCTGGAATCATAGTCAATAATGTGGTAATGTCGGGCACAACTGGGAATTGTGGCACAACTATTTTATTCACCTCTCTAAGATCAATCACGAATCTGTACACAGGTGGCTGAGAAGGATCAGTTCGTTTTAAAACAGGCAGAACAGGACTATTGCAAACGTTGCCTCGTGTTTCTTCAATCACATCCTTTTCAATCAATTCGTAAACGATCGCTAGCAAAGCTTTTTCACCTTCACTCGAGATTTTGTATTGGGGAATTCGTGGCATTTTAACGTTGGCTTTCAATGTTACAACATATGGTGGAATTTCTAAAAGGCATACATCATTAGGACCAGCGGCCCAAAGAATATCTGGAAGAAACGACAATTCTGCTGGAAGTTTATCCCTCAACAAATACATGGGAGAAATCACTGTCTTGCCTAAAGTAAGCTGTACTCCTGAAGGAGAACAGTACAAAGTCGCATACAATCTTTTTAACAAATCCAATCCTAGCAAGTTTACACCACAACCTGTTGTCAGAATGAGGGGTGCTTCGAATTCGCAAGGACCAACAGAAAGAAACAAAGGGTCAGAAGTCGGATTTCTAACTGGGGCGCCAGAAAAACCTACAGAAACGTTTATTTCGCCAGACAAAGGTGCGCCAGGGAGTTTGGAGTGCATAATAGAACTCTTTGTAGCACCAGTATCCAACAGAAAAGGCTCTGACACACCTGATGTAATCACCTCAACGTAAGGTCCACTCTGATCTACTGGAACTGAAACAACTCCCTCTCTTTGTCTTTGGCTGTCCTAGCAATCGTTACCCTCCAAATACTCATTTTCTGTATAGTAATCATCAACGTAGTATTGAGCTGTCCTGTCAGAGGCGTTGTTTTGCTGATCGAACCTATTCATAGAATTTTGTGGTGGAAGGGGACATGCGTTCTGGGGGACGTTTCCACATCCTCTACCTCTAGGCGCTTGCTGAAAACCACGACCTCTTACACCAGAAACACCATTTGCACGCTGTAACAAAATAGGACAACTATACTTGAAATGACCTTCTTCCTTGCAATACGAACACTGGTTGGGGCCTACAGGGACACGTGGCTGAGTGTACTCGACTCTTTGCGAGTTCCTCCGATACTGTTGAGGGTGCTGAAAATTATTCTGATAGTTATTCTGACCATTATTATTTTGATTACCACCACCACGTGGCGGATAGGCTTGCTGTAGCAAAACCTTTGTTTTTAGTTCTCTAGTTTTCTTTTCTACTCTATCTTTCTCGTCCTTGTCTCTATTTTCGTAATATTGTGCAGTAGCCAATATCTGGGCTGAAGATGACACAGCCCAAGAACTTTCCGAATCCTTTAACTTTTTACATAATTCTGGAGGCAGATTGTGCACGAATTAATCGACAAACAATCTCTGACCACCTTCTGTGGTCATATCTTGACCGCTGTGGTCGACAAATGTTTCTTCAAACCTGGTGAAGAAATCTGAGACAGTTTCCTCTTTCTTTTGCTTGCATGCAGATAACTTATCCCAATTTACACGTATTGCAGGCATTATCGTTTTCATGTAATCAACTATTCTACCAGGGAGTTCTGCTATCAAAGGCTCAGGCTTAGCACCACCAACTTGTCGGGCATCTGCAGCAGCAATATTAGCCCATGAGTCACCTAATTCCTGATCATGATCTGTATGACGAATTTTACCCCATAAAGGCTGTGGAACAACATTCCCAAATAACATATCGATATCGGCTAAATTCATTATACATGATCCAGCAGTCTGTGACAACTCTTTGTAATATCCTGCAGGATTTTTACGCGGATCAGGTAATGTCTGTTTAAGTGCTAAAACTTCAGCTCGCTTCCATGGGACATGTGCCCATACACGCTGAAAGTGTGGCAGAATAGGTGGGTTAACAGTTGTGTCGCCCTCTCTCCATTGTGGGGGAACTTCTCTCATGGGGTATTGTCGCGCCTTTTTCCTACTAGACGCACTAGGTTCAGATTGTGATCCAGAACTGTTCCCCTTACTCCGATATGATAACAATATTTCAACCGCTTTTTCTACATCGGGACCTACATTCATGTCTTCTCCAAACTTAAACCGTACACGACACAATTCTTGCGGGTTGCATTCCAGATCATTGTCTTCCAAATCCTCGCAAAGGAAAACGCACATCTGTTCAAAAACGTATCTCTGCGTCGGTGCTTCCCATTGATGGAAGACTTCCATGACAGACTCTACATCATACTTCACGGTGTCCATGACCCATTTCCGTGCTAAACGATTCAATGAGTCTCTCTCTTGATAGTCAGGCAGTCGACTTCGCAACTGTCTTCGTTCCATTTTAGGGGTCGTAGTAAGCGACCCGAAAAGAGGTGAGAAAATGTTAGTGACAGTGCTGGCCATTTTCTGCCGAATGGAAGGTGAAACTGAGGGAAGAACGGGTGGAAAAACGGGGTGAGATAAGGCAGGGGCAGAGACAATATCAGAGGAGGCATCAGGAGAAATAGAAGGAGCACTAGGCAAAATCGTAGAGGGAGCATTAGGAGAAGTAGAAAGTACAGTAGGCAAAATTGTGGAAAGCACAGGTGAAACAGGTGTGATTGGTGGGCCTTAAGGAGGCTGCACCATAGGGACAGATGCCAGCTGGAGAACAGCTGGTGTGTGCTGAATAGGAGGAATAGGAGGCGCAGGTTGCACAACTAAAGGTTGCGGGGGTGCCGTGGCATTCTGCGCATAGGGGGGTGGCAAACTTAACGAATGTGACATCAATGGATCTTTTTCACGCTCTTTTGCTGCCTCTTGCTGAAGAGAAGGCAAAACTGGATAACATTTGTCTATTGCCATTTTACGTTGCCTGTGCAACTGCTCACTCATCTGCTCTTCTTCATTGTCTTTAAACTGCATAGCAGCTTGCATTACTGAAATTCCCCCTTCTCTCTTATTTTTCTTAGCTAATTTGATTTCTTTTTGTTTGGCCTCCTTACGCCATAGGCGAAAAGAGTCAAACCTCGCCGGCCGGGCTTTCTTTTTTAACTTCAAGGTTATCTAAGATTTCGGTATCAAAGCTACCATATTGGGGCCATTTTAAAACACCATCTTTCCTTGTGTATTTGATCAACACTTCATTGTATGTGATGGGGCCTACTCCGTGTTTGACATATAACTCGTAGGTTGGAGTTCCAACCGGAGGAACCGGACATGAGTCCTCCAATCGGGAGTCCCTATTATTACAACCAAGACAAAACAAATTTCCAAGTCTAAGACTAGGCATCTTCGCTCTCTAGTCTAGTTCCAAACTTCAAAGGATTATCGATTACGATATTTCTCGTGAATACACGAGTCCTTCGGTTTTGGTGCTTGCAAGTACCAACAATTATCCCAAAGGATACACAAGACTAAGACCAACTAAGGACTGGGAGACGCTCCACTTATACTTAACTGAGATATCGATGACGTCACCAGAAGACTCGTCTTAGTGTTTCGCTCTACCAAATTTCAAGGGTCCAAATCAGGGCGATAGCCAGGGCAGCAGTCCTTGTAGCCGTCGGGAAGCGGGGAACCTCGCAGCAAAGACCTTCGGACCACGTCGACATGCAGGGTCGATGAGGTGGTTGGCCGTCCTCCGGAATTTTCACACGAAGCTCCTCACGATCCTCTGGCTGACTGGTACCACTGGAATCGCCCCAAACGTTGGGCGCCAGCTGAGGTACTGGGTTTTTAAGAACCGGCACAGAACCGGTAACCCAGCGGTGTCAGGGTACACCCAGAGACCTCGGGTTCTTCCTGATCCAGACCACAGAAACTCAGAGTCTTCTAGGTGAAGTCAAAGATCGATTTATTGGCTGCAACCAAGGTAACAAGTGTCCTAGAAGTACAACACACGGGGAAGTATATTCTCAGGAGACTGCTCGAATTTACAAAGTCAGGCTTCTCTCTTTATACAGAAAATTCGGCTTCAGGCAAACATTCTTCGAATTTGCAATATATCATTTACAGGTTTTGGTTTACAAAGGAAAAGCAGAGTCATGATGACATGTACATATTTCACGTCATGCTGCCCACAACAAATCACCCGGCAAGGCCCAACATTTCATCAGATATCGGTGGACCCCCAATAAAACAGGCACCTCCCCACCATAAAGTAAGTGAAGCAAAAAGAGTAGAGACAGATGGGAGCAAGATACGGCAGGTGTGCGCGCTGAAATGGTTTTATGGCTTGTTGAGCCTTGATGCTATCTTGTTCGGCCACTGGGAGGGGAACTGACCTAACGAGTTCGGCCTGGGGCAATGGTTCCAACTTGCACAGGTCAAAGGAAAGTCGATTAAGGAGTATGTGTCCTTGTGGAATTGAATTCAGCTGGATTAAGGCCTATGTAAAGGGCAACACATAAATGGAAGCCAAGGGTTTTAGAGCGCAAATGACGATTTCGAGGTGAAATCGTCGCTCGAATATGCTGAAAATATATGTACATGATGTGCTCGTCCTTCTCGGTCTTTTGATACCAAATTCGTCACGTTTCGACGAAGTTTTAAATCTCGAGTCCAGAACAATTACGTGAATCCAGAATCTTCAGAACCACATAAGGGAAGTTCCATCTACCTTGAAAAACGAGCCCCAAGGCAGAACTGTATCCAGGTGAAGCGGGCACTGAGGAAAGTCGTATGACTGAAATGCGTCTGCCCTCAATTCACGATCACAAAAGACTTTGCACTGGGAAAACTTCCAATAAATCCTTTTCGAGCCACTGAGCATGTGTCGGACCCATTTCTTTTTGGAGTGGGACTGGTTTGTATATATATATATATATATATCACTATGCCATCTCTATACCTCTTGTTAGGGAGTACAGTTTTTTTTTTTTAGGTCTCGGCTAAGCGTGCCGAAGCGCGTCTCCGCCGAGAACCTATTGTTGGCGTGTGTGCTTTCCAGGAGACAATCCTGGCCGCGCGCATCGCCTTGGAGGCGATTTCAAACTGACACACGCACAAGTACGAGCACTGTTGCAAGTTTCTTGCAATGCGCGCAGCTCCACTACAACACACGCATGCGCATACACATAAACACACACACAAGGGCACACGCACGCACATACATACAGAGACACACCACCCCACACATACACACACACGCGCGCACACACAAGTGCACCCCCCCTCCTTCACCGCCACCGTCGCACACATACATACACACACGAGCATACACACACACACACGAGTGCACCAAGCCCCCCCCAGCCCTTTGGAACTTACCTGGCCAATCTCGGGGGGCCTCTGCTCCCAACACGCGGCGCGCAACCTCCTGCTGGCGGCCCCGGGGCTCTCCACCGCTCACAGGAGCCCCGGGCCGTGAGGCACATTGACTCCGCCTGCCTCCTCTTCCGGTCCGGACGCGGCCCCGTCACAGGCGACCTTGCCTGACTTCCGGTGCGGCCGCGGCGGGATTCCGGGGGCATTTTCTGACAATCTCATCACAGAGACGTAACTGGTATGCCCGTCTCATTATAGTGTCACGCAACGTGTCACATTTTGTCTAACACAAGGCATTGATATTTCACACAGTGGCACTACTACAATAACAGAAATGCCACAACTACGAAATATGTAAACGTGGCCATATTATACAGGAGCAAACAACTGGCAGGTCACGGGTGGGTTAAAAAAATGATGCGTGAGTAACCAGAATTACAGTTCACCTAGTGCAACTCATTAAGCAATACCCAAAAGGTCGTTTATGGTGCAGAAGTGCCGCTGGATGAACAGCGTCATTCCAAAGCAAACACAAGCAAGGTGGTGTTTTATACACATGGCTCGGCCATGTTGAAATTTCAAGTTTTTACTTTATGTCAAACAGCAAACGTTTATTAACTTACTTATGTAGCACATTTTCTAGGAAAGGTTTTCTACCGACGTCTTAAGTACATTCTCACTAATAAATTCGAAATATTTTTCTTACATTTAATGTATTTAGTATATTTATAGCCAGACAACCAATTTATATACGGATGTCTTTCTTTATTAAATCGTGCCATGAGTTGTAAGCTTGTAAAGAGAGAGTCTTCATTATTCGCACGCGTTTCCCATGATATGAAACTAACAGTATCTGCAGGAAGCGCACATGTTTTTTTTCAAGAGGAATCCGAGTGACCGCTAATTACGTCTGTCTTTTATTTCTATAACAGCTGCCTCCATGGCTCCCAGAGTAAACAAAACCCGTCTGACTTTTGACCTGCTCCCGTAGTAGCTTGACCAATCAGAGAGCGCCCTGTTGGCTATGCAGGATTTCCCCATGTCCCCTCCTGTACCTAGGTCTTCCTCAGCAGAGCCAAGATGGCGGTGTCCATGAAGCGGCTTCAGCTCTCTTCCGTAGCCCGGGGACTGTCATTAGTTCTATTGTTCTGCCTCCACCTGAGCTCTGCTGAACCGGGCACTGATAACCCCTCAGTCCCGCATCGCAGATTTGAATATAAGTACAGTTTCAAGGGACCGCACCTTGTGCACAGCGATGGAAGCGTGCCTTTCTGGATCCACAGTGGAAGTGAGTGTGCCAGAAACATACTTTTCAAAGAGTTGGTGAAATGATAGACTGCCTATATACATAGCAAAGCGACTGTCTATGTGCGCTTTATATGGCACCGAGAGCCTTGACCAGGGCGAATGTTTTGCGCACTGCGGTTATTCATAAACGGTTTACTTCACTGCATCTTTATTATGTCACTGTGCTATTCTGGGAAGTAAAGATGTGATAACAAAAAGGCGAGTGTGTGTATGTTTTCCGGGGAAAGACCAACATCTTATTTGCATGCATTCACCTGCCTCTTCTGAGTTATTAGCAGATGTGCCACTACAGAGGGTTAATCAGTTAAAACCAAAAGCATTGCAGAGTGTAAATGTGCACGATAGGTAACCTCGCAGGATTAGTCCTTGTGTCTCCAGAATCTACCTTTTGTACTATCATTTTATAACTCACAGAATGACCTTGCCATGTGCTAGCAAATGATAGAGGGGCATTGGTATGTGGGTCAAACTGATTACGAGCACTTGTTCCAATAGAAATGCGAAGCGACTTCCTCAGGAAGCTAAATGATGGGCCCATTAGATTGTATCTGAGCCTGTTAGACTACGTGTACTCAGGCTGAGCTCCAGAATTCTGGATATAGCAAGATCATGGCAAGGCATGGGTGGGCCAAGAAGATGTGCTGTCAATATTCACAACTGTGTGCCTGGTTTATCCCTTACTGCATGTGTCAATGAGTTAAAGTCAGCAAGGACACGAAGTGGGTGGAGGGTACTGCTGGCCTGGTGGTGGCGGTTGTCAATTCGGGGTGGGCATGCTGGGCACGGAAGAAAGACGGGCTGGCAAGAGATGGGTGGAGAGGTGCGCAGCCTGCGGCGGTGGACAGGAACGTTTATATAGAAGGCTTCTTGATATGTCCAGGCAAGATGCACCCTTTTTTTTTTTTTTAATGCTTTGACTGGTGCCAAAAACCCTGCTGGTAGTGGTCTCCAGAAGGCACCACGCTCCAAAAGTGAAATCCGTATCCTAATACGAGCATACAAGAGGATTTGATCCCAGCCCCGTGCCCCTAATCCCCCAGACCAACAAATCTGTAGCAGAATACACAAATATAGTCTGCCTATCCTCATTCAGGAATTAATGTATGCTAATCCTGAGCCAAGAGTACTTGTGTGAGAGGTACACTGTAGCCGTCAAGAGCGCTCAGGGGCACCACTCCGGGGCACCACCACATCACTCAGGGACACCACCACATCACTCAGGGACACCACCACATCACTCAGTGACACCACCACATATCACTCGGGGACACCACCACTCATCACTCGGGGACACCACCACTCATCACTCGGGGACACCACCACTCATCACTCGGGGACACCACCACTCATCACTCGGGGACACCACCACTCATCACTCGGGGACACCACCACTCATCACTCGGGGACACCACCACTCATCACTCGGGGACACCACCACATCACTCAGGGCCACCATCACATCACTCAGGGGCACCACTCGGGGGCACCACCACATCACTCGGGGACTCCACCGCATCAGTAGGGGACACCACCGCATTACTCAGGGACACCACCGCATTACTCGGGGACACCACCGCATTACTCGGGGACACCACCACATCAGTCTGGAACACCACCTCATCACTCTGAGACACCACCACATCACTCGGGGACACCACCACATCAGTTTGAGACACCACAAATAAAACAATTACAGTTAATTGCGTTTGTGCCTGGGTGTTAATGGATTTTATTGTCTATGGCCTGGCAGCCCCATTCCTAGAAGGAGATGGTGAATGGTCTTTTCTTTTTGCACGTTATTTATGGTCTGGTGGACGTGGTACAGGTAGGCTTTTTTTATTTATTTATTCGTTTTCACTTTTATATGGCGCAAACTTTACCCGCAGGTATCAGAGTGCTTTAAATCAGCATGCTTCTAACAAGCAAGACTAGCACTCTATATGACTGCCAACGTTGCTTAGCATAAGCAACAGCTAACCATTCACAAACAATGTTTATATACCAATTGCAAATTAAAGGAAAAAAAATTAATGCAAAGCATTGTCATTTACAATGCCAGTAACTCAAACTTTAATGCTGCGAGACCTATTGCATTGCAAATGTTTGTCTTTCATCTTTACCTACTGGGTGGTTGTAAGTGTTTTCTGTTGGCAAAGGGTCATTTTTCATTTTTTTTTGGTTTAGGATTATGGTAGTAACAGCCTATTGGGATTCTTTTGGGCAGCCAGCATTATCTTAATACTAATTCACACACATACTTTGATATAGCTCTGCTATATACAATAAGGTAAGATAATCATAACATCTTTGCAAATTTTGCTATGAGATGCAGTTTGCTTCTCTCTAAACTATGAATTTGTATCTGAAAGAAACACGTTAGTTATAGATTCCTTACATTAGAATTACCCTCAGGTGTCAGACTGGATCCGGAAACTTTTTTTTCGTCAGCAGTACCTCTGCGCGGCGGAAGGCGGCGTCAGTTGGCTCTGCATATGTCGTTGGCGTCATGGTCGCTGGGATGATGTTGCGGTAGCTACTTAGACGCCGCCCTCGCGCGCTGACGTCAGTTCTTTCTTTTTCTGCATCAGCCAACGCAGATCCGAGAAGAGCTGTACCTCCAGTCATTTTTTGACTGACTTTTTGTCGACTTTTGTCAACTTCTTTTTCAAGTCTTCGACTCCTAAGGTGCACAAAGGATGCCCGGTCATGCGGTTCCTGTCATCGGATGATGTCGATGACGGATCCGCACCTTGTGTGTCTCTTTTGCCTGGAGCACAACCACAACCCAACTCGTGCTCTGACTGCCGGTTGATGGTGCCGAAGGCTTTGTGGGAGCGGTCCCAAAAGCTGCTTGAGCACCGGAAGTCATTCCCGCACAGTTCGTGGTCCTGGTCATGAGGGACGTCCAGGGACCGGTCGCAGAGCCACCACCATTCGTCCAAGTCTTCGAAGTCTTCGCCCTCGGGGTCAGATAAGTCGAAGCATAAGAAGAAGTCGAAGAAGCATCGTCGCTCTTCGACTTCTCCTCGCCGGTCGGCCAATCAGACGAGGGAGGCAGGTGGGGCCTATCCAGGGGCTCCGCGCGCTGCGCCCGACGAGTCAACTCTGCGTTTCCCTCCCTTCCGGGACCCGGAACGACTCCCGCCCAGCTTTGTACGTTCTATGAGGCAATACATGCCATCTTTGGGTGGACTAACCCTGCCGGCGCGCCTTCGGGCCCCACGAACTTTGTTGGAGGGGCCTAGGCCATCTCCGCCGACTGCTCCGGCACCGCAGACCCGCCTTGGATTCAGGCCTGGATCCAGATCGGCGCAGATTAGCCTGATTACGCCTCCCCCGGCGCCGCTTACTCCGGCACCACTACCTTGTTTAACGCCAGTCGGCCCCCAGACTGGTGTCGACACTGGCCTCCATCCCAACGTGAACCCAGAGCCGGACCAGCCTCCTCTGACGCCGGATCCAGAGCAGAGAGGGGTTTTTATGCCACTCATGGGGCCCCTTTTCAACCAGATTGGCACCCAGAGGATGAGGAGGAGGACTGGGAGGGGTCAGGTGACACTCTGACTGACCAGTTGGACAGTAAACAGGACTGGAGAGAGGAACTGGGGGATGCCAGCGATTTTGTATGCAGTGGTGTTTCGTAGGGTGGCCAAGACTCTCAACCTCGAGCTTCCTACAGTGGACTAACTTCCTGACTGAGGTGCTTCAACCGGCTGCAAACTCTTCAGAACCCTTGCTACCGTTTAATGAGGCCCTCACGACGTCCTTTTGGGCACGTGGCTCAGGCCCAGGATGATTGATTGACACCACTGCCCAGCTCCTGGCGACCCCCCTTTCCTCTCCCAACACCCCACCCCAGAGAGCTTGGTGGTTCAAGCCTCCATTTCCAAAAGCGCCTTCCCTACCTCTCCACCGGAAAGGGAATCCAAGAAGCTGGACAATCTTGGGAAGAAAATGTTCTCTTCCGTCAGCTTAGGACTGCGGTCGATAAACACTGCATGCCTCTTGGGCCGTTATTCTCACTGGGTGTGGGATACGGTAGCGCAGGTGCTGCCTCAGTGTCTAGAGGAGGCCTGGACACTGCTCTCCCAGGCTGTTGCTGCCGGGAGGGATGCAGCGAAGTTTACGATACGTTGTGGGCTGGACACCGCTGACTCTCTGGACAGAACCATTTCAACGTCAGTTGCGCTTTGTCGACAAAGCCGACAATGCTCTAGAGCATTTCAAGGACTCCGGGGCTACGGCCAAGTCCATGGGCCTCTCCACTTGCCCTTCACTGTCTGCTTTTCGCCCATTTCGTGACTACGGAAGGGTTGCCCCTCTACGTCCCGCCCAGATCCACAGGCCGCAGCAAGTTACTCAACTTTCGCACGGCCGGGGACGTGGGAACAATTGTCGTGGTTCCGGGGGCCAGCGGGCGGGCCAGTCCACCAACCCTCAGCAGCAGCCTCCAAACCCTCCTAGTCCTCGATCATTTTTTTGGCCCATCTCGAATTCACAAGAAGGTATTAGTTTCTGACAACCGCATAAACATGACATCGTTGTTTCCCAAGAGTAAGAAATCAATCTCTAGAGTCTCGGAAACAAAAGATAGCTATTTTACTCAGTCATTCGTGCGTGCTTCGTTTCACCAGAGGTGCTGAGAAAATAGAGAGACGGGCGTTTTCAATAAAAAGTATTTATTGAACAGTCTTCTTTCTCAAGCATAAGAAATCTACTGCTACAATCGTAATACTAGTAATAAAGTACAGAGTATATAATACGAACAGTATTATAAAGTAGTACTGTAAAAGCATGATATGGTTTCTAAGCCATAAATTGCCTTAAAACGGATAAAATACATTGTGTTAAAATGATGGCTAAAAGTACGCCTACCCCGGTGTACCTGACCTAAGACTAGCACAAGGGAAGAAGTATATGAGGAGTAGTTTAAGTTTAGTGTTTTCTGACAAGAATCTAATCAAGAATTCTCTAAGGGTCTAATCAGTTCCGTACTTTGGTAGAATGAAGGAGGTCTTGTATCTCTCTCTCAGGACTCGATTTCCCAGTAACCCGCAAGGGTAGCCTGGAAACACTGGAGCTGGATTTCTCGGCAGGAGAAAAGACAAGAGTCTCTCAGTGCATCAGCTGGAGGGTTGGCTTCCTTCGGCACTCGCTGCTGCAGGGCGTCGTGCAAGTAGTTAGTCGATCTGCTCCAAACCACCGTGTGTCTGCTTGGGCAAATCTAAGCATATTTATACTATGAAGGTGCCGAGTTTGACGTGTGATTGGACTTAATAACGTCATAGAAGACTCAGTTCTTTGAAAACTCCATGATTTCCTAGCTAAATTAGTATTTAGGCAATGGGATGACCCTAGCTGCTGAAGGCGGGTTTTTCTAAGAAATCGTTGCTGATTCTTGGAACATAGTGGAAGTAGCCATGCCGTATTTGGGCTGCATAGGCTCAGTCTAAATATGGTAATGATTTCTATGCCTATATAAGGATAGGATAGTCCGTACCTATATAAGGGCATGAATCGGGAACATTTACACTAGGGTCCTAGATTCATTTACAACACCCACTCCACGATCTTAAGTTCAATAAAACTAAACCTGTAAGCACTGAACATATCTAAAGCTGGTGTATGCAATCCCACCCAAAATACAACATATAAAATTGCATTTGGAAAGGCTTGTTTGAAAGTATAGAATAAGCAGGTCTCTATAGACATGAAGCATAGTATACATTCTATTATTGTAAAATATATTCATGAAATGTCTCTGAAGTTTAACAGAAAGGAAAAATAAATTTTCGAGACCATCCCATATCATACTTTAGAAGACGTTTTTGTTCTGATTATTAGGCCAAATATAGTCATTAGGAAGTTTTTCAAAAGAAATCTTGTTCTCTAAGAATAGTTCTACTTTAAGCAGATTACTCTGTGCCAAAAGTTCTATTTTGGAAAAAGTTCAAATTAGTAGATTGTTTTGAAAAATGAAGGCCGAATTTCAGAGTTCAGAGAACGCTGTGTGAAATAATCAAAAGTTATTCTCAGGAGTGTCAAGAGAAAACATCAGATCGTCTAGGCTGGTAAAGAAACCTTCTACCGTAGTAGGTGAAAGTGGAACCACTTCAGTTAGCAGATCAAAAGTGCAGAAGTGTGGATCATCGCCGTGAGCGTTTGATGCATTAGCAATGTCCGCAGTAGATGGTACCTGTATGCCTGTAGTTTCTCGTATCTCACCCTCAGTTAGACTTGCCAGTGAGACCTCAATGAATGCCGTCATCAGAATAGGCAGCTGTTGGGGGCAACACGATGCATGAGCCGGTACTGGACCTAGCAAAGCGTCAACATCCGATGGCAGTACTGATGGAAGTGTAAGACAAATGTCCAACACGCATTCCTGTCCACAAAGCTGGCATCGAAGAACAGGTAAGATGCAATCTTGCCAGATTGGTCTGAACGATAGAAACCAGGTTGTGTTCAGATCTCTTAAACGAGCCAAGCCAAGAATCTGTGAAATTCTCTCACGATACCTCATGGCAAGGAGGCATTGTTCCATGGTAGACTGGGTGTTGGTGGTGGACGGACTTTGCCATATCGGAGCAGAAGGAATAAAAATAGAATTCCTTCTACTAGTCCCAAGATGAGAGGCAGGCCGCCAAACACAGAGTGCACAAAATTTGGAAAAATGCAGAGGACTGCTTCAAAAGGTGTGAACAGTCCCTAAAAAATCATCTTAAATGCATTTGCGATGCCTCTGGTATCAGACATGTTTAAGATTTGACTTAACATTTCTGCGAAATGTACTGGGCAGTTTGTTGATAATAATGCATGTATCTCTGCAGAAGACCTTGCAACTTGCAGATCATACGTTTCTCTAGACGAGGTCAGTGGCACATTTTTTTGTAAAAGAATGACTTTCATTCTGCTTAAAGTATCAATTCGTACAGAAGAGATATTCAGTGAAGGCCATAAGTCCGGCCCTCTGTCTGCCTTGTGCGTTGAATACAATACTTGCTTTTTATTTTTATTTTTTTATTTAAACCAGAACCAGACATTGGGTACACAGCATTTCAGGAAATATACAATAAAGAACAATACATGATTTTTCAGCCAACAGACAACAGAAAATAGAAATAGACAGAGGCAACCAGTAACGGTATGACATGACATAAGAAAGTAAAAAGTCCAAAAGGAAAAGGAACATTACTGGCTACCACTAAAAGTTGAATTGATACCTTCCCTCCAGCGTAATACAGGGCTCCAAATATCCTCGCCCAATTTCCTAGCTTTCAATCCCCTAGTAGCATAGATCGCTGTCTCGTAATTACATACCGCTAGGAGACGAGCTAGCCACATTTGAAAGCTGGGAGGAACAGTATCTTTCCAACAGGCTGAAATAATAATTCTTAGTATAGCCGTACCAATAAAGACGAGTCTTTTTTCACTCCTAGAGAAATTAAGGGACCCATCATAGCCCATTAAATAAAGACAATCAGATTCAGGCAGTCTGTGGCCAAATATTGTCAACCAATAATCTGAAATCATACTTTTTACTAAATCGAGCTTACAGCAGCTACTAAACATATGGATACTATCTGCGGATCCACCTGCACATCTAGGACAGAGGTAATTTTCTCTTTTCCCCCAAGGGTACAGTTTAGCCGGGGTGTAATACAAATTAAACAAGGTTTTGTATGACTGGGCTTTAAGGTTGCTAGACATAAGAAGACAATTAGATAATTCAATACATTTATACAGATCAACATCGGGATTCTCAAACTTCGCTGCCCAATTAGCTTCAATTTTCTCAAGATCATCCGGGATTTTGAGCATAAAGGTATCATACAGGGTGCCAATTCTTATATTAGATCTACTCACTAGGTCCAATAGCTCATTATTTGACAAGTCCACAGTTGAAATATTAGCTTTAAGCTTAGCAAACAGTTGAGCGTACTTGAGGAAATCTCCGTTTAGCAGATTATATTTTAATTTTAGGTCCAAAAAGGTAGTTTCAAATCCTTTAAACAGAAAATCATGAACTGTTAAGATACCCAGGAGTTTCCATTTTCTTGCTGTGGAATCAAAACCGATATTGGAGGTGAGAGCCGAATGCCACAAAGGTGTATATCTGGTGATATTACTAATATGCATATGTTTGTGAATCTTTTTCCAGACTTTAAGAGCATCGGTTATAGTTGTATAGCAGCGATAATTTCTGTAGTAAGCGGAGTCGGTGTACCGCAGGAACAACCCTGCAACATTACTCCCCATAATAAGCTCATAAATAGATGGGATTGTAGTTATAACATTGTTGTCAATTAGACATTTAGGATTGATCAGGGGAGCAAAGATCTGTATGAAAGCAGCCCAATGATAAAGGGTAGTGTTGGGTATAGCTAATCCTCCTCTGTCTAAAGGTAAAGACAACAATTTGTGTGACCTCCTAATTTTGCCATTTTGCCAAATGAATTTAGACATAAGTGAGTTTAACAATTTTAAAGTCTTATCATCAATAGCTAATGGAATGGCACGGAACAAATAAAGAAACCTAGGTAAGACGTTCATTTAAAAAAAAATTGGCTCTGCCTATAATTGTAAGATATAGGCAGTTCACTCGATCAAGATCATTTTTAATTCTATCAAAAAGTGGGTCAAAGTTTAAATTAATTATTTTTTTAATATCTGGGCTAATCAGAATTCCCAAGTATGTAGCTTTATTCACAACCCTAGGATCCAAACAGATTATATTGTTGGTACACACAATTAAAGTTTTCCCCTTATTAAGTGAATACCCTGAGAATTTACCGTATTCAGTAGTCAAATTTTCAATAGTAATAATAGCCTCTGAAGGATCAGGAGTGACAACGGCTATGTCGTCTGCGTAAGCTAACACTTTTGTTTGGTATTGACCACAGACCACTGGTTTAATTAAATGAGTCTCGAGGAGTTTTAAAATTAAAGGGTTTATGTATAGCGCAAATAATAGGGGGGAACAAGGACACCCCTGTCTAGTGCCCCTGGAAATAGTGATATAGCCAGAGACGGAACCTGGTACCTGAATCTTAGCTTTGGGTGAATGATACATAGTCTTGATAGATTTTATGAATTTGGGGCCGAAATTAAGGTGCGACATAGCCGCCCATAAGAAAGACCAAGAGACACGGTCAAAGGCTTTTTCTGCGTCGAGCAGGATCATCGACATCCGGCCACCCGTGGCAGACATGGAGTCAAACAAGGTGATAACTCTATTAATATGGTTGGTAGTCCCTTTCCCTGGGATGAAACCATGCTGCCACGGGGAGACCAGATGATCAACGACCCTACTCAACCGAACAGCCAATACCTTGGCGTATAATTTAGAGTCTGAATTGATTAATGATATTGGACGATAGGAGGTAACCAGTTCCGGGGGTTTACCTTTCTTTGGGAAGACAACAATATATGCTTCATTCCAGGATTCAGGAGGTATCCCGTGATATTGAATACCTAAGAATAAATCGTGGAGAAGCGGCCCTAGCTGGTGGATCAATATTTTATATAAGTCAATTGGAATTTTATCAGGGCCAGCAGCCTTTCCGGTGGACATGATTGATAAAGCGGTAAGGACTTCTTCTAAGGTGATTTCTTTTTCTAGATCCCTTCGGGAAGCGTCATCAAGACGTGTTTCATTTTCTGGAGAATTAAGCAAATTATGTAGAAAAGTAGCAGAGTCCTGTTCGGTATACACAGTATCCTCAGAATATAATTTCTGGTAGTATTGTTGAAATTGCTTAGCAATATCTTCAGTTTGGGTATAGACCTGTCCACTATCTTGAATAGCGGTGATGTTATTGTTAGAGGTCTTCTGACGTGTGCGTAATGCTAATTGTCTCCCAACTTTTTCTCCACTCTCATAAACTTCCTTTCTATGTACTCTGTAAGTTTGGGCCGCATTCGGACTAAGATTATAATTGAGGTCTGTTTTTAGAGCTATGACCTGATGCATCTCATGATTTGCATCACAACCTCTAGATATTTGTAAAATATGTTTTTGCTCAGCTGCCACTAGAGCTTGCATCTTTAAATTGAAATCATTAAATTGCTGTTTCCTGGCATGATTTTGAAAACTAATAGTTTCACCTCTGAGAGAAGCTTTAAAACAGTCCCAAACTGTATTCCGTGAAGCACTGAAGCGATTGGCCTCAAATAATTGTGTTGTCCAGTGTTTTATATGAGAGATGTATTGGATATTCACCAGTAATTTACGATCAAATGTCCAGGACCTAGGTTGACTGTTAAGATCGGGTATTTTTGTTAAAAAGACAAGAGGATTATGGTCCGAGATAATCTTTGGCTGTTTACTAATTGAAGAATGTGCTAGGAATTCGTGTTATACAAAAAAATAATCAATCTAACATGTTTCTGATGAGGGTTTGAGAAGTAGGTATATCCAGGGTCATCTTTATTTGAATAATTCCAAAAATCAACTAATCCTAAACTATTGGACAATCTAAGAAGTGCTTTGAAAACCTTGGGTTTGCGACCTACATATTTCTGTTGAAGTGGTATAACAATAGATTGGACTTTAAGAGAGATGTTAAAATCGCCGCAAACAATAAGTGGACCCTGCCAAGTAGGGAGCTCTGTTTCTAAGAATTCAAAAATAGCTGGTTCATCTTGGTTAGATCCGTAAATGGTACAAATTATAATTCCCAGGGCAAATTTAACCACCGCCCATCTGCCGTGCGGGTCTGACAATTGCCGAACTGCTGTCCCAAGATGTGTTTTTGCCATAATCGCTACACCCCTTATGTTTGAAGTTTGTGATGAGCTAGTTATTAAGTTATATCCCCTTAATTTAAGTAACGATCTTTTCTCCCAGGGTATATGTGTCTCCTGGAGACATAAAATATCAACAGGATTTAAGCGGACTAATTCTGCCAGGAGTTGTCGTTTGTTAGTAGTCAATAACCCCCCTACATTCATTGTTTGAATCGTTAACTTACCCATTATCAAAACTAAATGTTTGCTGATATATAACTCTTAAGCATGTTTGCATATAAACAATGTAAAATGAGGTCTTCTTTTGCTTCAGATTTATTTTATAGTAATCCATACAAGCTGTGTGTCTTTTTATCTGGTCTGGTTTATTTTTTATTTTTGATGCACACTCCCTCTCCAACCCCCCCCTTCCCTACCACCCTTGCTGAACTCTCCCCCCACATCCCCCCCCAAAACACAAGGCATTCAGACTCTACCAGAGTCTGGGTGATGAAAAGCAGAGCAGTACCTGAGCTACCAACTTAAGCGTGTAGAGTATGTCTAGTATATATAATCAACACAGGGTCACCGAGCAAATCCGGCCTAGTGCAACATGAAAAAATAACAACAACAAAAAAAAAAATCCAGCACTAAGGTTTAAGACTCAATAATCAAATTACTGTATCTCATCTAGATAAGCTTTAGCTTTAATCTCTGAAGTAAAAAAGGAAGTCTGGCCAGCTCGTACAACTTTAAGTTTGGCAGGATTATTCAAGTAGGCTTGAGCTCCTTTATCCTGAAACGGCTTGATCAATGAGCGTAAGCGCCTTCGCCGTTCAACAGTTGCATGACAGAAGTCAGGTCTTGTGAAAAAAGAACAGTCTTTGAACTTTAATTTATGATCGGGTCTGGCTTTCTCTGCAACTATCTGCCGTAACAAAAAGTTTCCAAAATATACTAGGATGGCACGTGGGTATGCACCAGGCTTAGTAGGTGGTTTAAAAGGAACTCGATGTGCTCGTTGTATTTCCAGATCTAAATTCCAGTCCTTTAATTCAGGCAATGAGTCTCTAAGTATTTGTACTACAAATGAACGAATGTTCTCACCCTCAATTTTTTCTGGAATTCCCAAAAAACGCAAGTTGCTGCGGCGTTGCCTATTCTCAAAGTCCTCGAGCTTCCATTGCATGTCTGTCAATTCAGCATCTTGCAATTTAATTTTCTCAGTGTTGGACATCACCTCATTCTCATTGTGAAGCACTCTTGACTCGATCTCAGTCACTCTCTCCGCAAATGAAGTGCAGGACTTGGTGAGCTTTCTGACTACCGTTTGAACTTTTCGAAGTGCAGCTCTAGATTTTTTACTTTCTAACGTAGTCTCTTCCCTGTGAGCTGCAATAGCTTGCAAAATGGTTTCTACAGCTGCTGAAGAAAACTCGCTAGAGTTAGGATGGTCGGGCTCATGTGTAGAAGAAAGAGACAGTTTCGAGGGGAGATAATCCCCCTCAATAGCACTGTGCACCGGTCTAGAGCTTGCGGTGGGTTTGGTACGAATGGTGTTGGTTTTTGCGTGATCTTCGTTAAAGCTTTCAGAGGAACTGCATATATATTCTGAGTCCTGTCGCTCCTCTAAATCGGATGAAAGCTCTGGGTCTGATTCGGACTCGGGTTCATCCGTTTCAAGCTCTATCCCTGCTTCATCAGAGAACGAGTAGAATTCAGAGGGTTCTTTGTCTCCGTCTACAGTGATGCATACTTCCTGTATTATAGTTGATGGTAGGTCGGATACAAAGTTAACAGGGGGTAAAGAGGATACGGAGGGTTCTGAGGCTGTGTTTACCAAGTTGGCAGTAAATGGCTCAAAGTTCATCGTGACGTTATCTGGTGTTTGCTCCAACAAAGAGATATTTGTACCACCCAATTGGTCAAGCCTTGACCCTCAGTTAGAGCCTCTAAATCATCTCGGTGTTCACCCCCCAGTATATTTGCACTTTCACCTGAGAAAGACATACAGAGCCCTTCTACTCCCAATTCATTCTGTTCATTCACCTCTGAATTTTGAGTAGGGCTAGGCGGATCCCCAGAGTCATTTCTAGCATTAACATCACTAGTCACTGTCAAAGACCCAGTACTCACAGTGCTCGAGGTACTCACAGTTTGTAGCAACAGGTGTGGTGATGAGATAGTAAGCTCACTATTATTTGAAAGCTCGGTGAGAGTCGGGGTGGCAGACTGGTTCCTGGTGAGAGCACCCTGTTTGCGCCTTAACAAGTCTATCACTGAGCCACCTGGCGAGGGCTGAGCTTGAGGGGTCAGTTTCCTTCTGGCAGCAAGAGCCTCGTGTCTTGGTGAGCCCTCTGTTAGTAGTGGTTTCTTGACTTTTCCCCTGCGCCTCTCTGTCGAGATGGAGGCACTGTCGAGCCCGGCTCCGTCTTTCAAAATCCACTCCGTTTCTTCCCTGGCTATTCGAGCTGCTTTTGCGAGCTTTGCGCGAGCAGCAGCCGAGGAAACCGCCGAGGCCGTCTTCGGGGGCATGTTAGCAGCCTCAGGTCGGGGATTAGGAGCGGAGGTCAAGGATAGCAGTGCCTTCCCGCAAACTGCGGAGTCTGGGTCACGGGGGAAATGGAGTCCTGTGGATGCGTAAAAACGTCCCGCCCGAGTGAGTAAGGGACGCGCTGGACCCTGACTGAGCCTGTCAGAGCGGTACAGAGAGACCTCAGGACGGCATGGTTGAGGCAGGTGAACAGAGATCGCTGCTGTGTCTCTGCGGCACAGAAGAAACAAATCGGTAAGTCCTTAAAGGAATCGCATGCCATTCTTTTGAGTTTTAGTTTGAACTTGATCCCCTTGCTGTGGTGAGAATGGGGTGAAAGTCCGAACAAAATGCGTACTGATGCATGCTTGAGAGATTTAAGCCGTTTGATGGAGATGCAGCCTGTATTCGCGGCCGGAAAACCCTGTGTGTTCCATACAGGTATCGGAGCTCAGGGAAGCTGCTGCTGCTGCGGTTCGAGTCAAACCGCCATCTTGCCATATAAAAAAAAAAGAATACAATACTTGCATACAACAAGTGACCATGGACGACACACTAACTAGATAAGCTTTTCCTGGCAACATGCCACAACAGCTGTGATCATTCAGCATAACGTAACTGCCATTGGATAGTTGCCCGAATATTGGTTCTATCACTGTGGAGGGTGTCCCGTGCAGATGGCATGAAAGGTTATTTGCAGAACCGTCGCAGGCTCCGTGTAAATTAATACCTTTTCACAAAAGTGTACCGCTTAGTGAGTTCATACAATTATTACCACTAAGGAATACCTCTTTACCCCTATTCCAACATTTATGTGTGTAAGGTAAAGTCCAGGTCGACTTACTGTATTCTTTGCCCAACCTTTCATACAGACCCGCTGGTATATGCTGTAGACAATACTCGAACTTGAAAATCGTCACTGGTATCGTAATGGTGCCTTGTATTATCCATTCAATTACAGGCTTCTCAGAAATTGTTAATGGTAATCTTTCCAGTTTTTCAATGCTCAGCACCGTTGAGTCTGCTCCTTTTTGTGCCAAAGAGATTTGTTTATCTGTAATGTTAAATACAGAAAACAATGACGTGGTGTTGATTAGACGCCATGGCACGTAGCCTGAACTCAGATTTTGTAACGTCCAGCCCAGCTGCATTATAGAAAGTAATTGAGACTGGCCATGTTGTAACATTAGCAAGTCTTGCTCTATTATGTCAATTGCAGATGATACAGTGCTGTCCAATGAATATATTCTGGAGGACAGAGTTGTTAACCCATTGTCTACTACAGAGAGAGTTTTCGCTAAATTAATACGATCAATTTCTCGTATTCTTTCGGCAGTTTCTATTTGCGTCACTTTCCAAGCTTCGTTGTACGCACATATATACCGGCGTATATGAAACGTTTTTGATGTGGTTTGCGAGGCCCCATTAAGAAATCTCGCAAATCATTGCCTTCTTTAAGTAAATAGAAGTGTTGTTTGTTTTCCGGAAGTGTAGATTTCTGTAGCCACTCAAGGCATAACTTTCCTACACTATAAGTAGTTACTATCCCTGGATGTTGTCCCTGGGAGTATCTTTGATCTGGCCTAGTTATTGTCAACCCCTGTTTTTTTCAGGAATCTATCATGACAGTTATTAGTGTCTGTGGGCCAGATTAACCATTTTTTCCAATCAGGATTAGTTCTGTTCTGTTTTAAAATATAGGGTACGTCTACCTCCTTTTCTGTACTAGTATCACTGTCAGATGTGGGTTTAGGTATAGACGGTTTATTTAAATCTTTTATCTTAGCTAAGCCAAGACAAGAAGTTTGTTGAACAGTGTCATTTAAAAACATTATTTGTTCTGGTATAATGCAGGCTCTGAACAGGGCGTCTAAACCTTTCACCTGCCAGTCTTTTGTGCCCCAGACAGTTTTTGTCTCAATGTTGTCTTTCCAAAATTCAAAACCTAATGTAGACAGCTGAGCACAAAAGTTTGCAGAATAAATTTGTTTAGTATTGGTCAACATTGTTTTCATTCCTGTCTTATTCTCATTTTTGAAATAAAACGTTTCTGGATTTGTAACATTAAACCCTGTGAAGTATGGAAACTTTTCATAAAACGTTTTTGAGCTGCCTTTTGGTGGCGTTGGACAGTGTTCCCATTGATTAGATGTATAAACATTTCTAGGGTTTGCAGATTTATGCAAATAATGGTGACCATAATGATTAAAACAATACATTTGTTCATAATCTGATGAACCTTGTAAGTATTCATATTTAGTAAATTTAGCTGACATCTCTAAATCTGACATCATATTATTAATAGTTTCAAAGTCCCAATCATCAGAAAATGTGTTTGGCGATACAAAGTCACTTAAAGAGATCTTGAACTGGTGTGGAATCTTCAGAAGCTCTACTGGGCCATAGATGTCATACTCCGTTTTGTCCCATGCTATACCACCAGGTATAGGAACGGCTGTGATGTTCACTGATGACAGATCTCTTCTTCACGATGGGAAGATTTATGAGGTTTCAAGACCAAGTTGATTTTCTGACTTGCTGTGTCCATTGTATTATATTTTCCATCTATCATTTTTCCCAAACTCAAAACCAGAATGAGCCAGAGGAGGAGGAAAAGTACTCCTAACAAAATCCCAAATTCAATCCATGGTGAAACCAGATATACTTTCTCAAGTTGATGAAAGAGTTCTTATATTTTTACTGTGAAAGTTTTATTTGCTGGCTCATCTTCGGGCTCACTGGGATCCTCAGAAAATGTATCAAAGTTGATAAAATAGCCAGAGGCAGTTCGGTCTATTGTTGGAATTGCATCAGGATTGTTATTAATCTTTGGAGCAGCTACTTCCTTTGTCATATTTGTATAGTCAGAGGCTACATCATTGTAGACAGGTGTTTCTTGACAAACTGTTATTTGGGTCTCAAGAGGCATGAGTTCCATGGTTTTGTTGCATAGTCCTTCTTTTCTCACTGCAGGTTTATCGAAGGTGATAAGTCTTTCAGTTTGAACCTCTTGAATAGTAGCGAGATTTGGTCTTCTGCTACTTCTTGGGAGTCCACTGGGCCTACTACTTATTATTGGCCACATGATTGTGTTTTGACCAGGTTGATGGACACAACTCTGTTCTTCCTTTTACCAGCAAGGGGCGGTAGTACTACGGATCTTGTTCCTTGGATTGCCAAAACAGGTTCTGTTTTCTGTACGAAGGCCCAAATTCCTTCTTTACCGCGATCTTCTCTCAGACTAGATCCCCAATCTTTGGAATCCAGACAGGTCTTGCTGGGACAGGTGGTTTTTCTTCTGCGGATGTTGGCTTTTGTGATGTGTTACTTAGACTTCTTCTCGTTTCATTTAAGTCCTGTAAAACAGCCAAATGATCTTTGTCATCAAAGGGTTTTTGTTCCACCACTAAAGTTTGACAATCGAGGTCTTCGATTAACATTCTAGTACCAAACAGTAATTCATACGAAGTGATTCCACCCAGAGAATTTCTTGGTAGATTGTTAAGACTACGTTGGACACTTATTAGATGTTTGACCCACCCATCACCCAAACCTAATACCGTAGCTGTTATGGATTGCTTTATGTCACGGTTTTTTCTTTCCACTACCGCTTTACCCTCAGGATGGAAGGGACTAGAATACAGCAATGCCACGCCCAAACTAGCCATGGCCTCCTTGTAGGCTCGAGAGCTGAACGCAGGACCCTGGTCAGAATGTAGCGTGCCTATTGCGTATGTGCCGATAAAGACTCGCAAATCCTTTATAACAGTTCTGGCGTCAGCCGAGCGCTGGGGCCACATCCAAATAAATCTTGTCCTAGTAGTTGTGGGACTGCAATCGTTCAATATAACGTTTGCGTGTAGATAGTCTAATGCTGTCTAGCAATGGTATCTGAACTGGGCTGGCTACTCTGTAGTCAGGTATCTGGTGGCTTTCGCTGCTGCGATTTCTGTTGCAGTTAGGGCAATAAATTGCGAAATTGTACACATCAACTCCCAGTCCCGGCCATTAGTACATCTTTTCTAATTCTATTAGAGATTTTAAGAACCATTGATGTCTCAGACCCTATCCCACATGTGCTTCGTGTACCAAAGCAGCTCTCCGATTACTGTTTGGAATTACTCTGTCCCCCACTCCAGGGATTTGAGCAAAAGGAACGGAGTTTGCATCAATTATGTTTGTATTTGTGAGTGGATAGTTTAGAGGTAACGCTGCATAGCTGCCTTCCATTGAGGCTTTTACTGCTAGTAACGTTTCACCGTCTATTACTCTTTTCGAGCGAGTAATTGTAGCTACGGAAGCCGTATGCACAGCTGCCTTCGCTGCTTCATCAGCCAATGAATTCCCTGTAACGTGAACGCCATCACGTTGATGATTCAAAATATGAAACACGTGAGTCTTTTGTAGTTATTTCTCCAAAAGAACTACTTGTTCCCAAAGCGTTTTATGCTTAATTGTGCCACCCTTTGAATTTTTGAAACCGTTTTGAACCCAGTTCTGCAAGTGTTTGTTGTAAGATTCAACGCAGAAATACGAATCGCACACTATTAGTGTGGGGAATTCGCGATCGGTATTTTCAAGCGCCATCTTGAAAGCTTGTAGTTCAGCTAGCTGAGCTGTACAGTCTCCGAGTGATTGAGTTTTAGTGACCATAGGTCTGAATTTACCTTCGCTCCAACGACCTTTAACGATCGCGAACGCAGCACTATAGGTTTGTTTACCCCCAACTGCGGGCTGCGCTGATCCGTCTGTATAGATTATACATCCTAATGTTTTAGAGGCAGAATCTCGGTCGGCAGGGGACATTTGTACTCGTATTGTAGGAATTCTTGTATCTTCAAGTAGGGGTCAAAAACGTATTCAACGTCTGTTGCAGCAAGAGAGTTAACCCATTGTATCCATCTTGGATGTAAAGCTTTTACATTGGGAATGCTTGCTTTTGTCACTGCTTCTAAGGCAGGTACAGGTGTAACGATCATTATGCGTTGACCCTGTACCAGGGCTCTCTCCTTTGCTACTGCAGTTTGAACCGATGTCAGAATTTTTTCTGTAGAAGTGAATTTTATTTCCACTTGTGTGTACAAGTGTGATTTATATGCTATTGGTACCTTTTCACCTTCATTAAAAGTCAGGTACGTGTATCCGCATCTCCCTGTGATGATTCGGATCACAAGGTTGCGTGTATTATCACGTGTATCTAGTTGTGTTTTTGCTAACATGTCTGTTTGCACGGAACGCAAAATTTCTGTGTGCGTTTTTGTCCAATTAGTTGGTTTGAAATCAGGTTTGATTAGTTCGTAGAGAGGTTTAACCCTTTCTGCGTAATTCATAACATATGTTCTTCCAAAATTCAGGAAACCTAGAATTGACTGTAAGTTCTTCAGCGTTCTTGGAGTTCGGAGCAGCGCACATTTCTCTAGAAAGTTTGCTGCCAGGCTTTTGCCTTCACTTGATAACTCGTATCCTAAGAATAGGACGTTGAGGTGGGCAATTTATGATTTCTTAAAATTGAATTTGTACCCTTCATAAGCAAACCTAAGTATTATGGTGTTCACTCTTTTCAAGTGCACATCCAAATCATCATCTGTAAGATAGATGTCATGGACATATGATAATGCCTCATCGTACATTTGTAGTAACTCTGTTACTCTGGCTGAAAATAACCCTGGACTATTCTTGAATCCCTGGGGGAGACGGCAAAATTGTCTCTGTGTCCCCATAATTGAGAAAGCGGTCAAATGCCTGCTTTCAGGTGCAATATTTTGACAGAAACACCCATTTGAAATGTCTAATGTGGTTTTATATTTTTTCCTAACAATGTTATTCATCAGTGCTGCACTATGTGCGTTTTGTACTGCAAATGTTTTGCAACAGGAGTTTAAGTGTCTGTAATCCAAAACTAGACGATATGAATTGTCTGGTTTGGAGACAGGAAACAAAGGATTGTTCATTGACGAGGTGCATGTTTCAATTACCCCTTGGTATTCAAGTTGATTTAAAATCTCCCTGACTTGTTTCTTAGCTTCTTGCTTAACTAGATACTGCCTTTGTGCAGTAGGTTGATTTTTTTAACTAGATTTTATGGTGAGGGGAATCCTCATCCCATCCTGTATGATTTTTATATAATGCTGGAGCTTGGGCCACAGCCCATATTCTGGCATATGTGTATTTTTTATGAATAGGAATGTGATTTGAGAAGCCTGGCATAATTACTTCCTCGCCATGTGGGCACTCCCTAACAAATTCAGGTGGTCAGTCTTTTTCAGCTACAATTATGTCATAGCCCCTAGAGAGCTTCTCCCAAAAGAGTGCTCTTATTTTTCTAGTCATGTCCCCCTCCATCCGGAGTGTTACTTCATATAACTTGTGAGGTACACTAACCCTGGTGTCTGCAGTTTCAACCTGAATGCATTCATTCAAGTCCACTGTCTCCAGATGATCCATCTGGATCCTGCGAACTATTGTGGCTTCTGCTGCGCTGTCTAGCATTGTCTGGGCCCACTCCCCATTCTTGAGTTGTGTCCTCAAGATCCTCGGCATGTCTGATCTTAATGCTTGCTACCTTCTTTTTTGTGAATTGGGTTTTTTTGTTTTTTGGAACGTGCTGTTCTTCTTTGGACTTCACGTGTTCCTCTTTCTGTTCTGATCGTCCTCTCCTCTCGGATTTCTGTATAGAAGTCTGAAAGGTACGAGAGGAACGAGTATCAGTATCTTGATATCTATCCGGCTTTCTTAAAGTATCCCTATTTCTAAGGTTATACCTTCTTTCAGAGGGTTCCCGTTGGGGAGACCTATCTCCCATTTGGGGAGATCTTCCTCTGAACTGAGAATGTTTCTCTTTAGGAAGTGATTGTTTAGTATTTCCCCACTTCTTTTTAGGAGAAGTGAGATTATCTATACTACTATAATAAAGGAGAAACTTTCAGGCTTTGAGGCGGGTAAACTCCGGAACCACTGCGCCAATCTACACACCCGATATACCGTAGAAATCGTCAGGGTGTGTGGATGGTTATAGGCTATATAAAGTTTAAAAATAAACCTTATTCAAAAAATGTATTTAAAAAAAAAGTAGTCCCCCCGCAAAGTAGCGCCGGCCGCGACGTGCGTGCTCACGTCGAGGAGCGGCGTCAGAGAAGCGGCGGACATGGCGCGGGGGAGGAGCGGTCACGTGAGGAGCAGCGGACAGGCCAGCGGCAGTGCGACCAGCGGAGAGGCGGACATGGCGCGGGGGAAGAGCGGCGGCGGACAGGCGGTGAGGAGCAGAGCGGCGAGGAGCTGTCAACTCAGAAGCGGCGGCTGAGGTAAGCAGGCGGGTGTCGGGCCAGGCCGGGGACGGGGAGTTACAAAAGGCAATGTTGGGGCAGGCGGGGGTCGGGGAAGGCGGGGGACGGGGACTAACACCTCCATTGACTCAGGCCAAGCGAGGGTCGGGCCAGGCGGCAGGCAGGGGACGGGGCGGGCGGGGGCACGAGCTGCTGGGCAATGTCGGGACAGACGGGGGTAGGGGGAAACATGAAAGCTCCCGGACAAGGTCGGGACAGGCTGCTAGTTATTAATAAATACCTTTTCAGGATTTTCTGTTAGCTGGGGTTTTAAAGGTTTCCCTCCCAAACTATCTCTTCCTAGTTCTTCATATGATTTTTCAATAATTCTTGCAAGCTCATATGGTTGGTCTGTTATATCTGTTTCTTTTAACTTCTGGCGGATTGCCACGGATGCTGCTTCACCTTTGATGTTGGCTAATAGTATAGCCGAGACCTGTTTGAAATCTTTCAGTAATTTCATACCTAGATTTAAGGCCGGTTCTGGACCGTATTTATTTTGAATCTGTCTCAGAACGTCTGGTATCACTGCCATGGACGGTACACCATGTGTTTTTGTGTAGATTGAAACAAAGACTGTACCCCAGGTGTCACAGTCCTCTACATGTGGTGCTATCCCCATTGGTAAACAGATTATCAGAATTCTGTGTTTCTCTTGAGGTGTACCATCAGGGAATACTGCCTCAATTCGAGTAATTTTTTGTGCTAACCAAAACGGAATTTGTTCCCTTTTGGCATGCATTTTACCAATGACTGATTGTATAGTCTGTGGTGTGATTTTGTTTTTGTTCCCCTGATGATGGGTGTGCTGTGGAATCCTTACAGTAGGTTGTACTGTTAAGGTCCGCATAACATATTGAACCAATTGTCTATGTATTTTAATTAACTGTTTCAGCTGTGCTAGCATTTCTCTACCTGTCATACTTTCTATGTCAGGATGTGGTGTATAGCTGGCTAGTACCGGCCATGTAGCTCCTGGTCTACCTAGTGGACCGAGCCTTGTAATGTGATTTTCATGTTTTAGGACGCCTTTAAACCAGAGCTGATGCTCTTGGTAAGTTAATGGAATTTCAATGTCCTCGTAAGGAACGTATTCCTCTGGAGGTTCCTCCACTTTGTAGTAGTGAAACTCGTGTGTTTCACCATCTGCTGGAGGAAAGTGAATCCATGAATAGAATACCTCTGGGTGCCGATATTCATGTGCCTCTATAACAAATATTACTTTACCACCTCTCGATGATACTCCATTGTTTATGAGTTTGAAAGTTATAGCTTTCCTTACGTTTACCGGAATGATTATAGCATCCGGGTCATTCTGTAGCCTATTTCTGTCATCTAAATCTGCTTGTGCTGCTGCTGCAGCTAATTCTTCGTCAGTAAACATTATTTTTACTGATTGAAGAGTTTGCAGAACAAGTTTCAAGGAAACAAAGATTAGGTTCACAATATTTTGAAACACTGTATCCTTCAACGTTGAACCATCCAAAAAACTAATAAATAGGATTTTTCGTTCTACTCAGTTTTGGCGGATATGTAGCCTTTCACCCACTCCAGACTTCTATTGGAGTTTTTACGGGAGAAAGGGGTCTGTGTGAAAAGCACGACTGAGTTACTCTAGTATCTAGCGTTAAATTATCGCCTTACCAAACGTTGGGCGCCATGTACTGTAGTTCCTATATTCCCAATAGGCTCTGCGCATTGGAATAATAAATCTTGTAGTTTAGACGGAGGACTGAGGTCGACTAGATCTCTACCGAATCTATTAGACTTAATTGTGAGTGCCAGCTAGCTCAGAGGTCACTAGAAACTTTCTCGAATTCACAAGAAGGGATTAGTTTCTGACAACCGCATAAACATGACAACTTTGTTTCCCAAGATTAAGAAATCAATCTCTAGAGTCGCGGAAACAATAGATAGCTATTTTACTCAGTCATTCGTGCATGCTTCGTTTCACCAGAGGTGCTGAGAAAATAGAGAGACGGGCGTTTTCAATAAAAAGTATTTATTGAACAGTCTTCTTTCTCAAGCATAAGAAATGTACTGCTCAATCGTAATACTGGTAATAAAGTACAGAGTATATAATACGAACAGTATTATAAAGTAGTACTGTAAAAGCATGTATGGTTTCTAAGCCATAAATTGCCTTAAAACTGATAAAATACATACAGTGTTAAAATGATGGCTAAAAGTACTCAACTGGTGCTTCTAAAATACGCCTACCCCGGTGTACCTGATTTAATCCTAGCACAAGGGAAGAAGTAAGTGAGGAGTAGTTTAAGTATAATATTTTCTGCCAAGAATCTAATCAAGAATTCTCTAAGGGTCTAATCTGCTCCGTACCTTGGTTTAGAATGAAGGAGGTCTTGTATCTCTCTCTCAGGACTCGATTTCCCAGTAACCCGCAAGGCTAGCCTGGAAACACTGGAGCTGGATTTCTCGGCAGGAGAAAAGACAAGAGTCTCTCAGTGCGTCAGCTGGAGGGTTGGCTTCCTTTGGCACTCGCTGCTGCAGGGCGTCGTGCAAGTAGTTAGTCGATCTGCTCCAAACCACTGTGTGTCTGCTTGGGCAAATCTAAGCATATTTATACTATGATGGTGCCGAGTTTGACGTGTGATTGGACTTAATAACGTCATAGAAGACTCAGTTCTTTGAAAACTCCATGATTTCCTAGCTAAATTAGTATTTAGGCAAGGGGATGTCCCTAGCTGCTGAAGGCAGGTTTTTCTAAGAAATCGTTGCTGATTATTGGAACATAGTGGAAGTAGCCATGCCGTATTTGGGCTGCATAGGCTCAGTCTAAATATGGTAATGATTTCTATGCCTATATAAGGATAGGATAGTCCGTACCTATATAAGGGCATGAATCGGGAAGATTTACACTAGGGTCCTAGATTAATTTACAACAGTTGCTGCTCCCACTACTTTCTGGTCCCCAAGAAGTAAATGTAAATGTAAATGTATTGCGACTTATATAGCGCACGTATCACCCGAAGGCATCAAGGCGCTTGCCTTGGGAACCCGTCCTGGCTTTTCCCTGTGAGATAACCCCTACTGGGTATCCCCAGGGTGAAAGCCAGGCATCCCGCAGCGGGTGGGCCGCCGTAGTGGAGATTAAGCAACTATTGCCCAGAGTTGCAGCGTGGGACCCCATGATTAGAATAGGCACCAAGGCGAGAGTTATCGAGTCCGTGGACATTTTGGGCTCAGGACCCTGCCGCGTCGGGAATTGAACCCTGATCCCGGGCCAGACCTCTGCATCAGGGTCTGCCGCTCTAATCAGTGAGCCACACTCCTCCAGGACAAGGGCCTGCGTCCTTTATTGGATCTCGGGGACGTCAACCACTACGGCCAGAAGGAGAAGTTCAAGATGTTGATGCTTGCTCAGGTACTGTCTGCCCTCGACCCAGAAGACTGGATGGTAGGATTGGACTTGCAGGACGCTTATTTTCACATCCCCGTCCTGCTGGCCCACCGGCGTTACCTACGGTTCACAGTAGGCCACGAGCACTTTCAGTTTACCGTGCTCCCCTTCTGCCTTACCAGCTCGGGTGTTCACGAAAGTGATGGCGGTGATCGCAGCTCATCTGCACAGATTAGGGGTGTCAGTCTTCCCCTATCTCGATGACTGGTTGTTGAAGGCGGGCTTGCCCCAGACAGTCGTCAGCCACCTCCAGACTACGGCCGACCTCCTGCACCTGCTGGGGTTCTCAACGTGCCAATCATCAATGTGCCAAAGTCACACCTGTGTCCCTCTCAGAAGCTCCTCTTCATCGGAGCAGTTCTGGATTTGGTGCAGTTTCGGGTTTATCCTCCCGAACCGCTGGTTCGGGATATTCAGGCTCTGATTCCGATCTTTCAGCCTTTATCCCGAGTGTAGGAAGGTAGATCCCTGACTATGGTTGCCCCCAACTTTTTGCCTGGTGTTTTGCTAGTTTTCTGACTTAGTTGACCTGGGGCCCTGCTATTCAGGACCCCAGGCCTACTGCTCTCTCTGTAAAATGGATTCCATGTACCCTAGGTACATATCTAATTGGATACTGAGTCACCTTATCAGTCCCTGTACAGTGTACCTTAGGTACCCAGGGCATAGGTGTACTCAGGGCCTACCAGGGGCTGCAGCATGTATTATGCCACCCCTGGCTGGCCATCCAAATCTGACACAACTGGCTGCACGACAGCTGGGGCAAGGTGGTGTAGTCACCCTTTGCTTTAGATATAGTATACCTATATCTAACCCTAAAATGGACACACAGATCTCCTATCAGTCACTCCTATGGCAGGCCTTAACAATCCTGAAGGCAGAGTGCTTGGAATCGTGTGAGATGGTGCTCTGGCATGAGCTGAGCCTGTCTGCGGCTTTCGGGATCTATCCCTTAGCCGTTTCCATGATATCGCATACCATATACTCTTAAGTGCATTATAATCCTCGCGGTTATGTGCCAACTCTGGTATCGCTTTATCAAAACATGTCGAGTAAGGTGTCATACGAATTGGAATACTAACCCCTCGCCAATTCTGGCGACGGGGTTAGCATTCCACCCTTCTAGAGGGACACGACATGTATGTAACCTGTAACCCCGGTTAAAGTTAGACAGAGCCTTAGCTCCACAAAATGGATGCTGCCACCGAGACACAAGTCTGCCCTCCTGCTGCTGGGAGTCCTCCCAGCTCAGGAGGCAAGGACAAAGGGTTTCCTGCCAGGGGCGGTGCCAGCACCGTCCCAGACAGGATTTTGTGTATCCTAGGTAGGCAGGGCTTTAGAGGAAGGTGACTGCAAGTGGCACCCCGGTGCTCACTGTGCATAGGCCGGCTGAAACCAGTTCCAGGGGCACTCCAGCCCCTGGCCTGGGGAAAGGCCGCCAAAGGAGAGGGGTGTAACCACCCCCCTCCTAGTCCCACCCATAGGGCAGGACTTAGTCGCGTGCCAGCCCCTTTTTGCAGGATAAAGGTAGGACCTGGCCCCCTTCCAAATCAGATCATCTTTGAATCCTGAAACTACTTTCCACGAAAGGAACTCAAGACTTCTTCCCAAGATTCTCCCTTGTGACTAAGGAGTAGTCACCCTGCAGCAGCAGGCACCAACCAAGCATTGCGGTTTGTTGCCAGTCTCTCCTTCGGATCAAGACTGCTCCAGCACGACGAGAACCGGCTTCCCTGGCACCTTTGACCTCAACCTACATCATCAGCCCAGCTGTGATCCGTGGGTGTGACGAGACCTCGACGGACCGGCCATCTTCAGAACTGCACGACGCTTGACCAGCACGACCACCGAGTGACCCTCGACCGAGTGCTTTGGGGTAAGAGAAGCCCCGACCCTGAGCAGCTCCAGCGCCGAAGTTCAGCCCCCCTGCATCCACGAGATCTGCGTGGGGCCCTTCTGCTCTTTGCTGCCAACCGCGTTGTCCAGGTCGCTTGCCCGTTAGCTAGTGGCCCCCTCACGACGCTCCACGACGACAAACACTGCTGGTCTGGTTGCTCCAGACTAGCCCTTGCTCCCCTCCAAAAGAGGAGCACCCTGGACCCTCCTGGTCCACTCAAGACGCCATTTTAGGTCCACCGCGTGGGCCTTGCATTTGCCAGGACTTGTTGCCCAATCCTGGGTCCAGCGACGTCGACAGCAAGAACCTTCGTGGGACAGCTCGCACCTCCATCCTGGTCGCCGACAACGCCTCCTGGTCCGAGAGACTGCAGAGCCCAACAGCGCCCACTCACCTGGTTGAGGTGACTTCGTCCGGTGCCATCCTGGTGCCCACTCAAATCACTGGCTAGTGATTCAGAACTTGGTCCCCTCTGCTTACAGGGTTCTTCTTCCCTGATCCAGGCTTGGATCACTCCGAACTTTCTTCACTGGCCGCCTGCCAGCAACTCTTTCTTCAGGCTCCTGGATCTTCAACGAGGGTTTCCGACGCAACTTCAACCCTATGCAGCCGCAGCCCCTGGGCTAGGTAACCTGAGTACTCCGGTGCTCCAGCATAGTCCAACACCCTAAGTGTTCGGATCCACTCTTGTTTTCGACCCACCTAGTCGGGTTCGCCCGAGAACAGTAACTTTGCAACTGCTAGCCTCCATAGACTTTTTCCCGCCTTACGCGTGAGAGTTCCCACTCTGCACACGACTTCCACAGGCCTCCTGCATCTAATCCCAGTGTTTAGAATTGTAGGCCTAGCGATTCCTGAGTCTAGAAAAGTATTACTTACCTGCTAGCAAGTTCGCATTCCACTTACTGAGTATATGGTTTTTCGTGCCCCTAGGGCATTTGTGTAAATTGTGCGACTTAACGTATTTTCGTAAGAGTTTTGTTGTGTGCTTAGCTCCCTGACTCATAAAGAGTTCAGGGTAGTCTTGTTATAAATAAATATCTGTTTATTTTCATAACAACTTGTGTGGTGTCCTTTCACTTGGTGTTCAAGGGGTAATGTGATGGTAAAACAGCTGGCTTAACACGCCCTCTAGAGTCTTAGCCTTAGACTGCTCGTATCCATGCTACTAGGATAGCTGGTCTATAAGGTTGACTTACAACCAATCATCAATAAGGGTTGTTTGGACTGATACATAGTGATCACTAGAATAGTGAGCACTGCATATCAGGCCAACTTCCCACACCGAGTCTCGGTCAGGTTGACGCTGCGGCTTCTGTGGCTGATGGCCTCCTGCATCCTTCTAGTGCATCACGCCAGGTGGCAGATGCGGGCTCTGCAGTGGGACCTGAAGTTTCAGTGGGCCCAGCATCAGGGCAACCTGTCCGACCACGTCCTGATCTCGGTGGGCACTGCGAGACAGTTGCAGTGGTGGCTCACGGACCGCGATTTCGTCAGCGGCAGATCTCTCTCCCTACCCCAACCGAAGCACGTAGTGGTGACGGATGCGTCCCTCCTGGGATGGGGGGGCCACATGGGAGAGAGGGAGATCAGAGGCCTCTGGTCTCCGGCGGAGTCCCGGCTCCATATCAACCTTCTGGAGCTGCGGGCAATCCGGCTTGCACTGAAAGCCTTCCTTCCCTCTGTCCGGGGATGTGTAGTGCAGGTGTTCACGGACAACACCACTGCCATGTGGTATTGCAACATGGGGTCGGGACCCTTTGTCAGGAGGCTCTGCGCCTCTGGCAATGGCTGGAACACCAGGGCCCGTCCCTGGTGGTTCAACACCTGGCAGGTTCTCTGAACGCCAGGGCGGACGAACTCAGCCATCGGTGCATGATGGATCACAAATGGCATCTGAACTCGGACGTGGCGCAAGGTCTCTTTCAGCAGTGGGGAGAGCCTTGGTTAGATCTATTTGCCACAGAAGAGAACGCGCAATGTCATCAGTTCTGCGCTTTTGAATTTCCAAGGTGGCACTTGTAGGAGAGTGGGGTCTGCAATCCTATGGTCACCCCAGATTTTTGCTTTTTGCTTCACTGGTTTACGACTTTCCCTGGCTGTGGGCCTGCTAATCAGACCCACAGCCTAGCTGTTCTCTCTCTAAATTGACAACCATGTACTTTAGGTGCATTTACCAATTGGTACTGGGCCACCTTATCAGTCCCTGTACAGTGTACCTTAGGTATCCAGGGCATAGGTGTACCCAGGGCCTACCAGGGGCTGAAGCATGTATTATGCCACCCCTGGCTGGCCATCTAAAACTGACACAACTGGCTGCATGACAGCTGGGGTAAGGTGGTGTAATCACCCTTTGCTATAGATATAGCATACCTGTATCTAACCCTAAAATGGACACATATATTCCTATCAGTCACTCCTATGGCAGGCCTTATCAATCCTGAAGGCAGAGTGCTTGGAATTATGTGAGATGGTGCTCTGGCATGAACTGAGCCCGTCTGCAGCTTGCGGAACCAAGTCCTAATAGCTGGTCCATGATAACGCTATACCATATACTCTTAAGTGCATTATCAACCTCGTGGTTAAATGCTAACTCTGGTATAACATTATCAAAACATGTCGAGTAAGGTGTCATACGAATTGGAATACTACCCCCTCGCCAATTCTGGCGACGGGGGTAGCATTCCACCCTTCTAGAGGGACACAACATGTATGTAACTGTGAACCCTGGTTAAAGTTAACTCGAGCCTTGGCATCACAAAATGGATGCTGCCACCACAGACACAAGTCTGACCTCCTGCTGCTGGGAGTCCTTCCAGCGAGGGAGGCTTGGACAAAGGGTTTCCTGCCTTTGGAGGTGCTAACACCACCCCAGACAGGATTTTGTGTATTGAGGTAGGGAGGCCTGAAAGGAATGAGACATGCCTGGGGCACACAAGGTGCCCTGTGCATACACCGGTTCAAACCAGTTGCTGGGGCATCCCTGCCCCAGCTCTGGCGCGAAAACCGGACAAAGGATAGGGGGTGTAACCACCCCCCTTCCTGGTCCCACCCAGGGGAGGGACCTAGTCAGTAGTGCAGCCCCCTTTAGGAGAATAAAGGTAGGAGCTGGTCCCATTCCAAATTAGATTAATCCTGAACTACTCTACAAGAAGAAACACTGGACTTCGATGTTCTGCCCCACAGAAGACTGAAGAAATCTCCCTTGTGGGCAAGGAGTGTCCACCCTGCAACTGCAGGCACCATCAAGCGTTCAGCGGCTTCACTTTGTCGTCTTCCCTCGAGGATCCAGACTTCTGAGCCCGACGAGACCCGGATTCCCAGACCTCTCCGACCTCAACTCATATCTGCAGCAAAGCTGAGACCCGTGGGTGCGACGAGACACGTGGGACTGGGCATCTTGAAAGAAACTGCACTTCGCTTCCAGCACGACTCCCGAGGTAAACTCGACCAAGTGCTTTGGGGATTGAGAATCCCCAGCCCCGGGCAGCTCCTGCACCGAAGATCAGCCCTCCAGCTTCCACGAGATCTGAGTGGGGCCCTTCTGCTTGTTTGCTGCTCGACGCGTTGTCTGGTTACTTGCCGGCTGGCTAGTGGCCTCCTAGACGACGAACCTTGAAATCTTCACTGCTGGTCTGGTTGCTCCAGACTGGCCCTTGCTCCCTTCCAAAAGAGGGGCACCCCGGACTCTCCTAGTCCGCACCAGACGCCTTTTCCACTCACCGCGTGGGTTGCCTTTGCCAAGGCCTGTTGACTCCAATCTCGGATCCGACACCGCCGACAGCGAGAGCCAGCGTGGGACAGCTCGTGCCTCCATCCTGGTCATCGAAGACACCTCCTGGTCCACGTGGCTGCAGAGTCAAGCGTCCACTCTTCACTTGATCCCGACGACAGCATCTGGTTCCTTCCTGGTTCCACACCGGTCACTGGCTAGTGACTTTGAACACTGTCCCCTCTGCTTTCAGGTCCTCTTCTTCACTGATCCACCCTTGGATCACACCGGACATCTTCCTCCTGGTCGCCTGCAGCATCTTTTCTTCCAGGCTCCATAGACTTCAACGCGAGAACCCGACACACTTTGACACCTATGCACCCGCAGCCTGTGGGTGAGGTAACGAGAGCATTTCGGTGCTCAAGGGTAGTTTAACTGTCCTAGTGTCCAGTTCCACAGTCGTTTTAGTCCTAACTAGTCAGGATTTTCCGTACTTACCTTTACCTTGAACTGTACTGTCCATAGACGTTGTTACGCATCTTGCGTGTGAGTTCACACTCTGCACACCCGTCCCGCGGGCCTCCTATTACTTACCTAGAGTTAGTGTAGCGTGGTCCCATCGATCCTACAGCCTCTGGACAGCTCCATTCCTTCTATCGACTTTCACATTCCACTTACTTAGTATATGGTTTGTCGTGCCCCTAGGGCACCATTGTAATTTCGTGCAACTTATCGTGTTTTTCGTAAGAGATTGTCATGTGCTTAGCCCTCTGATCTCATAAAGAGTTCAGAGGTGTTTGTTATTAATTAATATATTGTTTATTTTCATAACAACCTGTGTGGTGTCCTTTCATTTGGTATTCAAGGGGTTATATTGTGGTAAAACAGCTGGCTTCACATGCCAAAAGAATTTAGTCTAAGACTGCTTTGTCCATGCTACCATTAGGATAGCTGGTCTATAAGGTTGACTTACAACCAATCACCATAAGGGTTGTTTCGACTGATACAAGGTGATCACTAGAACTAGTGAGCATCATATATCAGGCCAACTTCTCACAGCACTCGCTTGGAGATGCTTTTCGTCGCAAGTGGAGCTGCGGTCTGTTGTACGCCTTTCCGCCTATACCACTTCTGCCCAGAGTGCTGAAGAAGATCAGGCGCGACCGGGCCCAAGTCATCTTTGTAGCTCTGGACTGGGCACGAAGATACTGGTATCCCGAGCTACTCAGCATGTCAGTCGATCCCCCGATTCGTCTGCCTCTTCAGGAGGACCGTCTGTCGCAGCAGCAGGGGACGGTTCTCCACCCGAACCGGTCCAGTCTCCACCTCCATGCTTGGAGATTGAGCGACGGCAGTTGAGGCCATTTGACTTGCCTCCTGAAGTCTGTGATGTCATTCTGGCAGCCAGGCGTCCCTCCACAAAATCGGTATACGCCTGCAGGTGGAACAAATTTGTGGCATGGTGCGCAGCAAAGGCTGTGGATCCACTTTCTGCCCCCCTTTCCGAGGTTCTCCTCTTTCTTCTTTCTCTTGCCCAGCATGGCTCTGCTCTGGGCACTATCAAAGGCTACCTCTCTGCCATTTCAGCCTTCTTAAGGCTTCCTGATCAGCCTTCTCTTTTCAAGTCCCCTGTTGTAAAAAGATTCTTGAAGGGCATCACTCGCATGTTTCCTCCTGTCCGTTTTGTGATGCCTCAGTGGGACTTGAACCTTGTTCTGACTTGTTTGATGTGCGCTCCTTTCGAGCCACTTCACAATTGCCCTCTTCGTCTTCTTACTCTTAAGACTGCTTTCCTGGTTGCCATCACCTCTGCCAGGAGAGTGAGTGAGCTCCAGGCTCTTTCATCCAAGCCTCCTTTCCTCTCTGTCCATCCGGACAAAGTTGTGTTGCGGACATGACCCTCTTTTCTGCCCAAAGTAGTCACAGCCTTCCACATCGGGCAGTCCATCAGCTTACCCACCTTCTTTCCGCCTCCGTATCCCTCGAAAGAGTAAGAGAGGCTCCACCGTCTGGACCCAAAACGTGCGCTCTCATTCTATCTGGACTGCACACGCCAGTTCCGGGTGGACGATCAGCTCTTTGTTGGTTGCGTGGGCGCTAAGAAGGGACGGGCGGTGCACAAACAAACCATTTCTCGATGGGTCGTTTTGTGCATAAAGGCTTGTTATGCACTGGCTAAAAAGGAGCCTCCTGTGGGGCTGCGTGCCCATTCCACTGGGGTATCTATTCTAAGGTAAGGAATCTAACACTAACCTGTTTCTTTCAGATGCACAAGTTACTTACCTTCGGTAACGATATATCTGTAAGAAACACTAGTTAGTGTTCGATTCCTTACCGCCCCACCCATCCTCCCCGTTCTGCGAACCGATATCTAGGGTTAAGGTTCTTCCCTTTGAGCGCCCTAGTTTCATGGCACCAGTGTCGGTTTTTATCATGGCTCTGCGTTTCTGGCGCGAAAAAGCTTTGTATAAGAACTGATGTCAGCGCGCGAGGGCGGCTTTTAAGTACTCCGACGACGTCATCCCGGCTCCGAAGACAGATGCGGAGCCGCAGATGACGCGTACCGACGCGCAGGGGTACTGCTACGCAAAACTTTCCGGATCCAGTCTGACGCCTGGGGATATTCTAAGGTAAGGAATCTAACAGTAACTACTGTTTCTTACAGATATATCGCTACCGAAGGTAAGTAACTTGTGCATCAGTTCTTTCTTTTTCCGCGCCAATAAGCGCAGATCTGGTTAGAGCACGTACCTTAGTCACTTTTTGACTATCTTTTTTTGGGACTTTTGTTTCTTGTTGGTCTTCTCTGGTGCGTCTGGGGATGCCTGGTTTTAAGTCCTGAGGGGCCTGCCGTCGCAATATGTCGGTGGCGGATCCCCACGACATCTGTCTCTACTGCCTGGAGCGCGACCACGACTCCCGGTCATGTCTGGACTGTCGGTCCATGGGCCCGAAGGCCTTGAGGGAGCGATGCCAGAAGTTTCTTGAAGTTCGGCACTCGTCCCAGCGCCGTTCGCGGTCCAGGGGCCGTTCTAGGTAATGCTCCTGGGGCCACCATCACCACTCCTCGGGCTCCAAGTCTTCACCCTCGGATTCTGGTAAGAGACGACACAAGAAGTCGAAAAAGCGTTGTTGCTCCTTGACATCCCCCCTTCGGTCCCCGGATGCGTTTGAGGGGGACAGGGATTCCGCCCCTGCGGCTCCTTCGGAGCCTGGGAATCCCGTGGCCTAACTGCTATACCCGGGTCCGTCGGCGACTCCCGCACAGGTGCAAGAGTTCCTTGCTGCCATGGACCGCCTGTTTAGGCCTCGGGCTACCGCCGGTGCGCCTTTGGGCCCCGCGGTCCCGTGTCAGAATACTGCTGGACCGTCGACTCCACCGGCGGCTCCAGCTCTGGCGCCGCACCATCCTGCACCGTTGGCTCCGGCCACTGAGCCAAGGTCCCCCGCTGCTGGCTACGACCCTAGAGCGGCGACGCAGTGGATGCCGTTGGTTCTGCCTCTACCCCGGTTCCCGGATGGTTTTGTCCCCGCCTGGGATCCAAATTGGGACACAGCGACGTTCCCGATGCCGTTTGTTCCTCCCCCAGTCTCTGCCGCGGTTTGTCCAGCACACGGCGGAAGTTGAGGATGACTGGGAGGGATCCGAGGACCCTCTTGATCATCAGTGTGACTCTGAACAGGATTGGGAGGACGACTTGGAGGAGGCCAGCGGCCTCGACGTATCCTCTGACCCGGAGTTTGCCTCTCCCCTGTCCACTATGGAGGAAGGTGCCTCGTACACAGTGGTGCTCCGTCGGGCAGCTGAGGTCCTTAACCTTGATCTCCCTACGGTGCCTCTCCTCACTGAAGTGCTCCAGTCGGCGTCCACTTCATCGGAGCACTGCTGCCATTTAATGACGCCCTCACTGACGTCTTGTTGGGCACTTGGGTCGCGTCCGGTCACCGGGGCCCCTGTGGATGAGGACGTCGCCAGACGTCATCGTCCAGCACCGGGTGACCCTGCCTTTCTGACCACTCATCCTGTGTTGCCTCAGTGTGCTGAAGAGGTCCAGGCTGTGCTGTCCCAGACTGTGGCCGAGGGTAAGGACGTGGCTAAATTTGCCATTCATTATGGCTTAGACACCGCAGACTCCCTCGGTAGGGCGATTTCCACGACTGTGGCGCATCGTCGCCACGCCTGGTTGAGATCTACCGGGTTCTCTCCGGACGTCCAGAGCTCGCTCATGGACATGCCCTTTGATGGCACTCGCCTGTTTGGTGATAAGGCCTATAGTGCGCTGGAGCATTTTAAAGACTCTCGGGCTACAGCCAAGTCCTTGGACCTTTCCGCTACGTGCCCGGTCACGTCTACTTTTCACTCCTTTCGTGGCCAGGGAAGGGGCGCCCTTGCCCGCTCTTTCAGTCAAAAAAAGCCTGTGCAGAACAAAACTCAGCGTGGGCGTGGAAGCCGCTGTGGTGGCTCCAGGGGCCAGCGTGGCGGCAGTCCACCTCCGCCCCGGCAACATCCGCCTCAAAGCCTTCCTAGTCTGAGCTTTGGGACGCACCCCATGCCAGTGGGTGGCAGGATTCGGCATCACCTCTCCCACCCCCCCGCTATGCCACCTCAGTTCCACTGCATGTCGGGGGATCACTTTGCGCTTCTCCAGCAGAAGCTTTTGGCCCTCTTGGCCAAGGGGGCCATCAAGAGCGTTCCTGGGCCAGAAGTAGGACATGTTCGTTAGTCCCACTACTTTCTGGTCCCCAAGAAGGACAAGGGGGCTTACGCCCCATCTTGGAAGAAGAAGTTTAAGATGTTGACTCTGGCTCAGGTCTTAGCTGCCCTCAACCCTGGAGACTGGATGGTAGCGTTGGACTTGATGGACGCATATTTTCACATCCCTGTCCTGCCGGCCCACCGGCGTTACCTGCGGTTCACAGTAGGTCAGGAGCATTTTCAGTTTGCAGTGCTCCCCTTCGGCCTTACCAGCGCCCCTCGGGTGTTCACCAAAGTGATGGCGGTGGTCGCAGCTCATCTGCGCAGGTCAGGGGTGTCAGTCTTCCCCGACCTCGATGATTGGTTGTTGAAGGCGGGCTCGCCCCAGGCAGTTGTCTCCCACCTCCAGACTACGGCCGACCTCCTGCATTTGCTAGGGCTTTCCATCAACGTGCCGAAGTTGCACCTGAGTCCTTCTCAGAAGCTCCCTTCATTGGAGTTGTTCTGGATTCGATGCGGTTTCGGGTTTATCCTCCCGAACAGTTAGTCTGGGATATTCAGGCTATGATTCTGATATTTCTGCCTCTATCCCGGGTTTTGGTCAGGATGACCCTCCGGCACTTGGGCCTGATGGCCTCCTGCATCCTGCTAGTGCATCATGCCAGATAGCATATGCGGGCTCTGCAGTGGGACCTGAAGTTCCAGTTGGCACAGCATCAGGGCAACCTGTCCGATCATGCCTAGATCTCGGAGGGCACTGCACAACAATTGCAGTGGTGGCTCACAAATTGCGATTGGATCAATGGCAGATCCCTCTCCCTTCCCCAACTGGAGCACACAGTGTTGACGGATGCGTTCCTCCTGGGATGGGGAGGCCACTTGGGAGAGGCGAAGATCAGAGGCCTCTGGTCTCCGGCGGAGTCCCGACTCCATATCAGCCTTTTGGAGCTTTGGGCAATAAGACTTGCACTGAAGGTATTCCTTCCATCTGTCCGGGGAAGTGTGGTGCAGGTGTTCCCGGACAAACCCACCGCCATGTGGTATTGCAACAAACACGGTGGGTGGGGGCCTGGACCCTATGTCGGGTGGCTCTGCGCCTCTGGACATGGCAGGAACATCAAGGCATTTCCTTGGTGGTTCAACACCTAGCAGGTTCTCTTTTTACTTATTGCCTGATTTCTCCAGGTGATGTCATTCTTTGGCACTAAATGAAGGGTTATGTTATACTTAAATCTCGTGGTGTCTAAATATTTAGTAGCAATGTATATTAAAATGCATGTGATTTATTTGCTTACATAGGTGAATATACATATATTCTTTGTTTCTCTTTATTGTAGTGGCCCCCGAAGAAGGGACGTGGTGTCCCGAAATGCATCGAGCCACCCTGGAATGTATTGCTTTGCGTTTATGCAAACTGCTTAGTCATAATGGATTGGCAGCCCACAAACACTGTGTAGCACACAAAAAACATTTCTTAAATCCCAAGCACTTATTTAAACAGTTTCTAACATTGGTTTAAACTTCAAAACCAGGTGTGCACCTTAGACTCCCTTTTCGTAGCAATCTTTTAACTGCCAGCACCAAGCGGTTGCACCCACTCACGTTTAAAATGGCATCTTTTGAGAGCATTGCCAGCACCACGGAAAACCAGGCCGAAACAAAAGCATATACAGCAGAAGAAGCCACAGAAATTGCGATTCTCCTATTAACATGCCTAGAGAATCTAGATTTCATTAAAGACACGGAGGCTCACATTATGCAATGACTTTTAATTGCAGATCCAAGCCAGTCGCATCACAATATAAAGGTTCCAATAAGAACACTGAGAGAAAGTAATAGACAAAACATAGCAACCATCAGCCTCTTTTAAATCAGGCGAAGAAAGAAGATGTAGTAGTATCCAGAAGATTCGAAGGCAAACGAGAATGAAGAAGTCAACCAGACGATTCCTTGAAGATGAAACAACCAAAGAATCTTAAGTAGATGGATTACCTGAAAGAAAGGAGACAATGAAAATTGTATTCTAGATAAAAAGGTAATCATAAACAAACAAATCCGGAAATAAAAGGAGAATTGAACAATCATAAATAACATTTCAATACAAATATAGAATACATTAAATTCAAGTGACATTCAGAATAAAAATATTATATCCACAACCAAACAGGGAACGGGATGGGTGAGATAATGTGAGCCTCCGTGTCTTTAATGAAATCTAGATTCTCTAGGCATGTTAATAGGAGAATCGCAATTTCATTACAAGAACGGAGGCTACATTATGCATGTTGGTAGCCCTGTAAAACTACATTAGACATGTGTTCAATAGGTTTACAATAATGTCTTGCAAAGGTATTAGCGTTAGACCAGTCAGCAGCTTTAAGGATATCATCCAGCTTACCTCCGGACCAAAGAGACTTACTTGCCATGGCACCTTTAACGGAATGAGCTTGAAATTTGGATATATCAATACCAGCTAGAGACATAGCAGATTTAACCCATCTGGCAATTGAGGTGGAGGAAATAGCCTTATGAGGTTTTACAAAGGAAATGAGGAGTTGATTCTCATTAAGCGGACGAAGGTTAGACATTGTAAGATGATACGCTTTCATACATTCAACTACACAAACTTTTGGAGAAGGATCGAAACGAGGATAGAAAATAGAATCAGACATGGTCTTTGTTCTGCTATAGACCTAAAATTTAACTCCGAATACATTATAAGACCTATTAGAGATCTCCAGGGCTTTAACATCAGAGACTCTACGACAGGAGATAAGACAAAGAAGAGTTGCGAGTTTAATAGAAAGAAACTTTCTGCTCAAAAAAGAATTATCCGGCCAGGAAGTGAAGAGATCTAGAATTAAATTCACATCCCAGAGGGAATCATATTTTGGTCTCGGGGGTCTCTTTAAACGAATACTCTTCATTACCCTACAAACAATAACATTTTTACCAATTGACTTGTCATTAATAAGGACATGACCAACAGAGATCGCCGATCTATAACAGTTGATTGATCTATAACTCAATCCTTTGTCAAAAAGTTCAGCGAGAAAATTCACTATATCAACAATAGGTGCTTGAGTGGGATCCAAATTCCTCTCCAAGCACCAACGAAACCAGCATTTCCAGATATTGTTGTATCTCTATTGAGTTCCCGGTGCCCATGACTCTCTGAGGAGAGTAGAAGCTGATGACGAAAGTCCTGAGACTTCGTTAGATCGCCTGACACTCTCCAGGCAAGAAGGCTCAAACTCCCGGATAGGGTCATTAGGTGTGGATCTCCGTTTACGTCTGTAAGAAGATCTTTCAGGGAAGGAATCAGAAATGGAATTTCGAAGGTCAGTTCCAGAACAGTGGGGAACCACGCTTGTGATGGCCAGAAGGGAGTTAAGACTAGAGAGCACCGATCCTGCCTCACTTTCTGCAGGACTCTCTGTATATCATTGCGAATGGGGGAAAGCCATAAGCATTGATCCCTGACCAGGTTTGGAGAAATGCGTTCACTTCCTGTGCGCCGGGGTCCGGCATCCTAGTTGAAAGGTGAGACGGCTCGCGAATAGGTCTATCTCTAATGGACCCCAATAAAAATGTAATGAGGCGAAGACAGCGACGTTCAGTTTCCAATCGCTGTAGTCCGAAAGAAATCTGGAATTCCAATCGGCAGAAACGTTCGACTTTCCTGGGTAGTATTCCGCTCCGAGGGCAATTTTGTGTTCTAAACAGAACATCCAGAGTGTCCTTGCTAGGTTCGAAAGGTCGGCAGACTTTGTGCCTCCCAACCGATTGATGTAGGCCACTGCCAAAACGTTTTCCATTTTCAGAACAACCGATCTCCCTTGAATTGAGTGCTTGAAACTCATAAGGGCGTATAGGCCAGCAGTAAGTTCTAGGAAATTGATTTGGTGAGATGACTCCTCCTGAGACCAAACACCACCCGTATTCTGGTCTAGGAAACAAGCACCCCAACCATGAAGGGAAGCGTCTGATTCCAGCACAAAATCCGGTTCTGACCCGAAAATTGCTTTCCCGTTCCAAGCTTCCAGGTTTTTTAACCACCAGTTCAGTTCTGTTTTGGCTTCCAAATCTAGGGTGATTCGGTCTTCGTACCAAAGACCGGACCTCAACGCCTTTCCTTTTATCCTTTGTAAGGCCCGGTAATTCAGAGGACCTGGGAAGATCGCCTGGATGGAAGAAGATAAAAGACCTAGAAGTCTTGCCAGTTCCCTTAAAGGGATGTCTTCCTGTCTTAAGACATGACAAATCTTTTTCTTGATCATTGAGATTTTTGAAGGAGGTAAAAGAAGAAGGCACTTGGAAGTGTCTCGAGTGAAACCCAGGAACTCCAGAGATTTGGAGGGGGTTAGAATAGACTTCTCTTTGTTGACAATGAAACCTAGACTTTCCAGCAGATTCATAACTGTTTCTAGGTCGATATGAATCTGAGGTAGGTCCTGGGACATTATTAAGATGTCGTCGAGGTAAATAATAAGACGAACACCCCGTTCTCTTAGGAAAGAGGCTACTGCTCTCATTACCTTGGTAAAACACCAAGGGGCGGACGAAAGCCTGAAGGGGAGAGCCCTGAACTGATAAAGATGATTTTTCCAAAGAAATTGTAGGTAAGGTTGATGTATTTCCGCCATCGGAATAGTGAAGTAGGCGTCCTTCAAATCTAGTTTGACTAACCAGTCTTCTTTTTGTAGAAGGTCTCTCCGAAGATGTATCCCTTCCATTTTGAAATGCCTGTAAACGAGAAATTTGTTCAGGCCCTTCAAATTTATAACCGGTCTCCAACCTTTTCCTTTTTTCTCGACAAGAAACAAGGAGCTTACAAAGGTTAGGGAATCCATGGGAACTTCTAATATCGCTCCTTTTTGGAGCATAGAAGAAATCTCTTCCTCTACTATTTTCTCCTTCTCCATTGAGATGGGAATATCCCTCGGGAATGAGGTTTGAAACGGAGTTTGAACGAAATCTATGATGAAGCCTGTTACTGTGGACAGAACCCACGAGTCTTGAGTTATTTCCTCCCATTTTTTAGAAAAAAGCTTCAGTCTGCCTCCTACTTTTTCGAGGGAAAGGATGAGAAAGTAAATGAAGGGAACTTACTTGGAGGGTTTGATGAGAAAGATGAGCGAGATCTTCCACCTCTTGCTCGATTTCCTCTTCCGCGGTTGGAGGTGTTGAAGTAATTGTTCTGGTATGAGCCTCTTCCGAAGGGGCGTGATCTCTGGTAGGGCCTTTAGTTATACCGGCCGGAAGGGAGGCCCCTTCTTCCGGCCCTTCCAAAAACATTATTGCTGAATACTCTCCTCATATTCTTTTGGGCCTTATCCAGAGCAGTTGATACTAGTATTGGCATTACCTAGGAGGATGAGGGCTCTCTGACTCCAACCTCGTATTAGATCAGTATCGAGCTGGGTACCCTTAAGGTAACATTCCTCAGCGGAGTCAAGAATTCTACTCAATGGACCAAGTACGTCTAATAGGCGATCTTGGCACCCTTTAAACGCTTTTTCAAGACCTTTTCTAGGGTCACGACCAAGTCTAAATAGGTATTTGATTAATTCAGGATCCAAATTAGGAGCATAACATACTTTCTAATCGATTGAGGGTCTTGAACACTCAGCCCTTAAAATATTCCTTGTTCCTCTTTCAAGAGGGAATCGAATCCATTTTTTGATAAATTTAGATACATGCTCCTGAGGGGACCATTGTGTGGAACGTGGATGCTTTAGATTTAGGGGGGAAAACATCTCCTCTCCCAAGGGGTTTAAAATACTATCCCTTGGATGTAGAGGGGGCTTCATCCTCTTCGTCAAAAATTCCAACATCCCCATCATCTAAATCCAGAACGTATTCGTCTGGGTCTAAGTCATCATCATTATCCGAGCCCTCCTGGAAGTCTTGAGCAGTTAGTGATAATGAGCCGCTAAGGGCGTCCAAGGTATTTGGGCCGTAAGAGGCACCCGAATGATGTGTGTCATAAAAGACATCTCTATTATTTGAGGTGCGAGGACCATCCAAAAATTTTGTGGTGCCAGGACCACCAACAATATCGAAGGTGCTAGGACCTCCCGTGCTCACATGGGTCTCGGTAGTAGTGTTGTTACTTTTTTTAGTACGTTTAGCACCAACCTTTTCACCATTAAAAACATTAGAGATATCCTCTTGTGGAGGTATTGGTCTCTTAAAGGGGGGAAATTGGGAAAAGGTTTCTCTAAGGCAGGATTTCATCTCTTTCTGGATCATAGTCCGGAAATCCTCCCTATTAAAGTTAAGAATCGTAGCACTATTTCCTTCTGAATCTGAGTCAGAAATGTTTTCCATAGTGTTTTCTCTTTTTTTTTTTATATGTATGAGACTATTCACCCTTTTTTTTAATTTTTATAAATATATATAAATTTATGAAATGGGGTGAAGCAATTCTATATATATATTAATTTATAAAATGGGGTGAAGCAAAGGGTTGATCTAAGGAAAGGGAATCTTCAGAGAGGAGTTAAGCATATAGCATATGGGAGTAGGCATATAAATCAAACGCCTTTAATCCCCCTTTTTTCTTTTTTTTTTTTAAATCTTTTCAGCCCAGAGACTATCTTTGCGCAGCGAGAGTAGCGAGGCTCCGGTGATCATGAACAGCTGAATCTCAACTGTCATACTTCGAGAGGAAAGTCCCTAGGCGAGACACTCACGAAGCGTGAGGTTCGCCAGGGAGCTTTCCTCTAATCAATTATGCTCGTTACCCTCATCGGGATTCAGGCGGAGAGAAGCTCGGCGTAGAGAAAGGTATGCCGTTTTAGTTATTTTGCTTCAGTCACGAAGCAAGGATTGTCTGGGAGCCGGGCGCGAGAGAAGGTACGGGGATAATTAATTGCTTCCGTTTTCACGGGGCGGATCGTCTCTGTGCCTCCCGAGGTAGCGCATGTAAGACGGGCAGGCGCATTGTTCACTGCGGGCGCGAAGGCATAAATAAACGGAGATAAGTGTTTTCTCCGAATCGGGCAAAGTTAATCAATTCGGCAAGTGATACTTATGTCGGTCCCGTGTGTAGAGGGTACGGATGTGGTCATGAGGCGAAAATTACTCGTAAAGGGTAGGGGCGACAAGGTTAAAGCCTAAAAGGTGAAGGGGGGAGGGTAGGATCTCCGTAAATTGCAGATCCGGGGTGGTGGGAGGGGGGGGGGGGAGTGTAGGTAAAACTACATAAAGGTATAATAAAAAGAATTCAACAGCATAAAATAGTGGGAATTAACTCAACCTCAAATTAAACCTCCCCAGAAAATAAAAACCATAAAAATATCAAATGACAATAGTGTTAAGATAAGGGAGAAAATATGAGCTACTTATCTGCTTGGAGCCGCATTTAAAAGAGGCTGATGGTTGCTATGTTTTGTCTATTACTTTATCTCAGTGTTCTTATTGGAACCTTTATATTGTGATGCGACTGGCTTGGATCTGCAATTAAAAGTCATTGCATAATGTGAGCCTCCGTTCTTGTAATGAAATCTACGCGCTGATCTCTGCTACCAAAATATTTGACACACAGGAAGGAAACATTACACAACAATTGAAACATCTTGAGTTCATTTGCCGCAGAGAATTAAATCAAAGGTCGCACGCATCAACCCTAATTCAATATCACAAGCACAAAAGAATACCACGCGGGCTACTTCTAGCAATAAAACTTATGCTCTTCCGATTTCAATATAATAAAGCATTTATGGACCGTGGTACGCTGTATTAAACAAATGCTCTTTAGATTTAATATTGTTAATAGTTGAAGAACGCTCTAAAACAATCAAGGATTTTGAGGAAGAAATGTTTAACACCAAACAAGAACTATCAAGATGCTTTGAATCTGAGGATTGGGCAAACACACTTGAACAATTGAACACCAAACTTGAGGACTATGGGAAGGAGTTGCAGAAATGGAAAGTCCGCAAATTTAAAAGAGACACGATTGACTGTTGTTTGAATGAAGTATACACGTGGGCAGAAATGTATGCCCAACGCAGACCTTAGAAGAATCTGCATGCCTCGTTTGAAGAATGCATTGTCTCTGATCATGAGACACAAATAACCAGGCCCCCTTTGCAAATTGTCACAGCAAGTGACGATGTGGCTAGTACCAGCACCACACAAGAGGTCTCCACTTTATGTTTAACCAGTGACACTTCTTCTTTTTTGTCCAAAGGCCCACCACCATCGGTACCACCGGATTTAACATCAGCAAAACAAGCACAAGCACTTTAAAATCAGGCGAGGAAAAAGAAAAAAGCAAGGAGAAATCTCGTCAAAACTTAAGGAGTCAGAGACAATAATTATTAACATCTCTTCAAAGTCTCTCAGTACCAAACAAACACGTCTTCTTAACAAAGGTACCACCTTTGTTCCCACATACAACACCACTTTTCATGAAACTGAGATTTCAATATATCGCTTCATGCGTAAGCTAAGATTAAGGCATTTCTTTGACAATGTGGTACCACATTTAACGAATAAGGAAGAACAGGAGTTCTTGGAATTCAAACCCAAAAGCACCTTTACCGCACCTGTATCTCACAAGATACTTGATTGTTTTGAGTCTTCAGTCAAACAAACTTGAATACCCTCAACGTAAAAGACACAATTAATCCATCAAGGACAAAAATACTCTTCGAGACTTAGCGAACAACGAATTGCTGACTTTCCAACCGGAGGACAAGGGAGGAGCATTAGTGGTGATGGATTCTTCTTATTACCACCAAAAAGTACTTGATCACCTTTCTGATGAGAACACTTACTTGAGATTAGACCACGATCCTACCACAGAAATCAGTCAAGTTTTGAAAAGCATTTTGGAAAAAGCCCAAAACATGGATTGGATCTCAATTAAAACTAAAACATACTCGTTGCAACAAAATCTGAAACGGCCACATTTATATGCTGCCGAAAATTCACAAACCTGGCACTGATCCTCCGTTCAGACCAATAGTATCGGGGTGCGGCTCACTTTTTGAACCTTTACTTTCTTTTTTGTACAATAGATGTGACGTATTTGTACACATCCATGCCGTTACAGGAGGGATTGGAGGCCGTCGAATGGGCCCTTCTTAATCAAGCGCATATGGTGTTCCTCATGGAATTGCTCCAATTTTGCCTCCAGCACAGCTATTTTCATTACAAGGAGGAATTTTTTCTGCAAATAAGCGGCACCTCTATGGGTTTTGTGGGGGGCGCCCACATACGCCAATATCTAAATGGCGATACAAAAGGGGATGATGGACGGAGCGTTTGAGCAAATCAAACACTCACCCCCAGTCACCTGATCTGGATTTAATCCATCACCATTCTTTAGCTCACTCCGCCACCCCAATTCAGACATGGCCATATGCAAATCAGTCTGACTCTGTGCCTCATGGGAACATTCCAGCCCGAACTGCCAAGCCATATCTTCCCTGGACCGGAAACAAGCATCCTGAGACCGGTTTCGGATTCATAATCCTCATCAGCCAGGCTATCTTGAATCCAGTGGCAGAGTGAGCAAGGGACTCACGTCTGAGCATACCCTGCCACACTTATGGCGGCCAAAAGCGGTACAAAAAGGGATGATGGACGGAGCGTTTGAGCAAATTTAACACTCACCCCCAGTCAACTGATCTGGGTTTAATCCATCACCATTCTTTAGCTCACTCTGCCACCCCAGTTCAGACATGGCTATATGCAAATCAGTCTGACCCTGTGCCTCATGGGAACAGTCCAGCCCGAACTGCCAAGCCATGCCTTCCCTGGACCGGAAACAAGCTTCCGAGGACCGGTTTCTGGTATTGCATCCGTCTTCGCCCGGCTTGCTTGAATCCAGTGGTAAAGTGAGCAACGGACTCACGTCTGAGCATACCCTGCCACACTTATGGCGGCCACAAACGGTACAAAAGGGGGTGGTAATGGACGGAGCATCTGAACCAATCAAACACTCACACCCAGTCAAAAGATCTGGGTTTAATCCATCACCGTTCTTTAGCCCACTCTGCCACCCCAGTTCAGACATGGCTATATGCAAATCAGTCTGACCCTGTGCCTCATGGGAACAGTCCAGCCCGAACTGCCAAGCCATGCCTTCCCTGGACCGGAAACAAGCTTCTGAGGACCGGTTTCTGGCATTGCAGCCGTCTTCAGCCCGGCTTGCTTGAATCCAGTGGCAAAGTGAGCAAGGGACTCACGTCTGAGCATACCCTGCCACACTTATGGCGGCCAAAAACGGTACAAAAGGGGGTGGTAATGGACGGAGCATCTGAACCAATCAAACACTCACACCCAGTCAAAAGATCTGGGTTTAATCCATCACCCTTCTTTAGCCCACTCTGCCACCCCAGTTCAGACATGGCTATATGCAAATCAGTCTGACCCTGTGCCTCATGGGAACAGTCCAGCCCGAACTGCCAAGCCATGCCTTCCCTGGACCGGAAACAAGCTTCCGAGGACCGGTTTCTGGTATTGCAGCCGTCTTCAGCCCGGCTTGCTTGAATCCAGTGGCAGAGTGAGCAGGGACTCACGTCTGAGCATACCCTGCCACACTTATGGCGGCCAAAAGCGGTACAAAAAGGGATGATGGACGGAGCGTTTGAGCAAATTTAACACTCACCCCCAGTCAATTGATCTGGGTTTAATCCATCACCATTCTTTAGCTCACTCTGCCACCCCAGTTCAGACATGGCTATATGCAAATCAGTCTGACCCTGTGCCTCATGGGAACAGTCCAGCCCGAACTGCCAAGCCATGCCTTCCCTGGACCGGAAACAAGCTTCCGAGGACCGGTTTCTGGTATTGCAGCCGTCTTCGCCCGGCTTGCTTGAATCCAGTGGTAAAGTGAGCAAGGGACTCACGTCTGAGCATACCCTGCCACACTTATGGCGGCCAAAAACGGTACAAAAGGGGGTGGTAATGGACGGAGCATCTGAACCAATCAAACACTCACACCCAGTCAAAAGATCTGGGTTTAATCCATCACCGTTCTTTAGCCCACTCTGCCACCCCAGTTCAGACATGGCTATATGCAAATCAGTCTGACCCTGTGCCTCATGGGAACAGTCCAGCCCGAACTGCCAAGCCATGCCTTCCCTGGACCGGAAACAAGCTTCTGAGGACCGGTTTCTGGCATTGCAGCCGTCTTCAGCCCGGCTTGCTTGAATCCAGTGGCAAAGTGAGCAAGGGACTCACGTCTGAGCATACCCTGCCACACTTATGGCGGCCAAAAACGGTACAAAAGGGGGTGGTAATGGACGGAGCATCTGAACCAATCAAACACTCACACCCAGTCAAAAGATCTGGGTTTAATCCATCACCCTTCTTTAGCCCACTCTGCCACCCCAGTTCAGACATGGCTATATGCAAATCAGTCTGACCCTGTGCCTCATGGGAACAGTCCAGCCCGAACTGCCAAGCCATGCCTTCCCTGGACCGGAAACAAGCTTCTGAGGACCGGTTTCTGGCATTGCAGCCGTCTTCAGCCCGGCTTGCTTGAATCCAGTGGCAAAGTGAGCAAGGGACTCACGTCTGAGCATACCCTGCCACACTTATGGCGGCCAAAAACGGTACAAAAGGGGGTGGTAATGGACGGAGCATCTGAACCAATCAAACACTCACACCCAGTCAAAAGATCTGGGTTTAATCCATCACCGTTCTTTAGCCCACTCTGCCACCCCAGTTCAGACATGGCTATATGCAAATCAGTCTGACCCTGTGCCTCATGGGAACAGTCCAGCCCGAACTGCCAAGCCATGCCTTCCCTGGACCGGAAACAAGCTTCTGAGGACCGGTTTCTGGCATTGCAGCCGTCTTCAGCCCGGCTTGCTTGAATCCAGTGGCAAAGTGAGCAAGGGACTCACGTCTGAGCATACCCTGCCACACTTATGGCGGCCAAAAACGGTACAAAAGGGGGTGGTAATGGACGGAGCATCTGAACCAATCAAACACTCACACCCAGTCAAAAGATCTGGGTTTAATCCATCACCCTTCTTTAGCCCACTCTGCCACCCCAGTTCAGACATGGCTATATGCAAATCAGTCTGACCCTGTGCCTCATGGGAACAGTCCAGCCCGAACTGCCAAGCCATGCCTTCCCTGGACCGGAAACAAGCTTCCGAGGACCGGTTTCTGGCATTGCAGCCGTCTTCAGCCCGGGAGTCGACATCACTCCTCAGGGTCGAAGTCGTCACGTAAGCACAAGAAGTCGAAGGGACGTCATCGCTCTTCCGACTCCCCCCGACGCTCGCGCAAAGCGGCCGGGGGTTCAGGTGGCACAGCCCCTGCGGCTCCGTCGGAGTCGCAGGCGCCGCGTCCGGCTTCATACCCTACGGTCCCTGGGCCTAACGCGACGCCGGAGGAAATCGAGCAGTTCCTCATGGCCATGAGGTCCCTCTCTCCTTCGACGGGCTCCGCGGCGCCTCCGGGCCCAGCGGTCCCGTCTGGGGGTCCTAGCGGGTCGGGGGCTCCGGCCCCGACGCCGTTGGGTGCTTCGGCTCCGACGCCGCCGGCGCCGCAGGGCCCCGCTGGATCCGGTTCCGGGTCATCGCTGGTGGATTTGACGACCTCCCCGGCGCCGACCCCTCAGGTGTCACCTCCGGCGCCGTCCTCGGGCGGCGCCGTCCCCGACGCCTCCCTCGACCCGGTTCCGGCGCCGGTGCGGCACTGCTGGGCGCCGCATATGACGCCGTTCGGGGAATTCATTTTCCATGAACCGGCCCCATCTTTTCCTAACCCTGAGTACCAGGAGATGGGTGATGAGGAGGATTGGGAGGGGTCTGAGGACACTCTGGCACGTGAATGCCAGTCTCAAGAGGACTGGGCAGGTGAACTTGGGGAGGCCAGTGGTATTGACACTTTGCCTGACACTGGCTTTGTCTCGCCTCCTACCGTGGCTACGGAGGAGGGGGCAACCTATAGTGTGGTGTTAATGAGGGCAGCCAAGGCCTTGGGCCTTGAGCTCCCCGTCGCGGCCGTGAGGACTAACCTCCTCACCGAGGTCCTTAAGCCGCAGTCATGCTCAGCCGAGCCTCAGCTGCCGTTTAATGAGGCCTTAACCAACGTTCTTTTGGGTATTTGGTCCAAGCCCGCTACGGGTTCGCCCGTAGATAGGAATGTGGCCAGATGCCACCGCCCGGCCCCGGGCGACTCATGTTTCCTGTCCACCCACCCCACCCCCGAGAGCCTGGTCATCCAGGCCTCCAAATCCCAAACCGCGTTCCCGTCGGCTCCGCCGGACAGGGAATCCAAGAGGTATGAGCAGTATGGTAAAAAGATCTTCTCATCCCTTAGTCTGGGACTGCGGTCTTCCAACACCGCATGCCTCTTGGGCCGCTACACCCACTCTCTGTGGAATACGGTTGCGAACGTGCTGCCAGAGTGTCCGTTGGAGGTACGGGCCAAACTCGGCCAAGCCCTTGTGAAGGGCCGGGATGCAGCCAAATATTCTATCCGGTGTGGGCTGGATACCACTGACTCACTAGGTAGAGCGATGGCAACGACGGTGGCAGTCAGACGCCACGCCTGGTTGAGGTCCGCCAACTTTTCGGCCGATGTCCAAAACACACTGATGGACATGCCGTTTGATGGCCGTCTCCTTTTTGGCGACAAGGCAGACCATGCGCTTGAGCGCTTTAAGGACTCCACGGCTACGGCCAAGTCCTTGGGCCCCTCGGCCCCGCGCCAGCAATCGGCTGCCTTTCACTCCTTTCGTGGCCATGGAAGGGGTGTACCCACACGTGCTGCCAGCCACGCTCCGCAGGGTAATACCCAACGCGGTGGCGGCCGTGGAAACCGCCGTGGTGGCGGTCGGGAACAACGGCGAGGTCAGTCCACACCTTCCCCTGCAGCATCCGCCTCAAAACCCTCCTAGTCTGTGCTTTCAGGCCCATGTGCCGCAAGTGGGGGGCAGGGTTCACCATCACCTCCTCCACTGGCGCACCATCACTTCGGACAGGTGGGTGCTGCAGATCGTCCGAAGGGGCTACTCCCTCCCCTTCGAGGCGACTCCTCCAGCCATGCCACCGCAGAACCACCGTGTTTCGGGGGATCATTTGCCACTTCTGTAGGAGGAAGTTACGGCCCTCTTGGCTAAGGGGTCCATCGAGCGCGTTCCTGGGCCAGAAGTAGGGTGTGGTTGCTACTCCCACTACTTCCTGGTACCCAAGAAGGGCAAAGGGGGCCTACGCCCTATCTTGGACCTACGGAATGTCAACGGCTTCCTCCGGAAGGAGAAGTTCAAAATGCTGACACTGCCTCTGGTCTTAGCTGCCCTGGACCCAGGAGACTGGATAGTAGCGTTGGACTTGCAGGACGCTTATTTCCACATCCCCGTCCTGCCGGCCCACCGGCGCTAACTGCGTTTCACGGATGGCCACGAGCACTTTCAGTATACCGTGCTCCCCTTCGGCCTTACCAGCGCCCCACGGGTGTTCACAAAGGTGATGGCGGTGGTCACAGCTCATCTGCGCAGGTTAGGGGTTTCAGTCTTCCCCTACCTCGACGACTGGTTGTTGAAGGCGGGCTCGCCCCAGACAGACGTCAGCCACCTCCAGACTACGGCAGATCTCCTGCACCAGCTGGGGTTCTCCATCAATGTGCCAAAGTCACACCTGTGTCCCTCTCAGAAGCTCCTCTTCATCGGAGCGGTTCTCGACTCGGCGCGGTTTCGGGTTTAACCACCCGAACAGCGGGTCCGGGATTCCCATCTTTCCGCCGTTATCCCGGGTCTCAGTCAGGTTGACGCTGCGGCTTCTGGGGCTGATGGCCTCCTGCATCCTACTGGTGCATCACGCCAGGTGGTTGATGCGGGCTCTGCAGAGGGACCTGAAGTTTCAGTGGGCCCAGCATCGGGGCAATTTGTCCGACCATGTCCTGATCTCGGAGGGCACTGCGAGACAGCTGCAGTGGTGGCTCACGGATCGCGATTGGGTCAGCGGCAGATCCCTCTTCCTTCCCCAACCGGAGCACGTAGTTGTGATAGACGCGTCCCTCCAGGGCTGGTGAGGCCACATGGGGGAGGCGGAGATCAGAGGTCTCTGGTTTCCGGTGGAGGCCCGGCTCCACATCATCCTGCTGGAGTTACGGGCGATTCGTCTAGCACTGAAGGCATTCCTCCCCTCTGTCCGGGGGAGTGTAGTGCAGGTGTTCACGGACAACACCACCGCCATGTGGTACTGCAACAAACAGGGTGGGGTGAGGTCGTGGACCCTTTGCCAGGAGGCTCTGCGCCTCTGGCAGTGGCTGGAACGCCAGGGCGTGACCCTGGTGGCTCAACACCTGGCAGGTACTCTGAACGCCAGGGCGGACGAGCTCAGCCGTCGGTGCATGATGGATCACGAATGGCGTCTGCACTCAGACGTGGCACAAGGCCTCTTTCAGTTATGGGGAGAGCCTTGGTTAGATCTATTCGCCACCGAAGAGAACGCGCAATGTCATCAGTTCTGCGCGTTGGAATTTCCAAGGCGGCACTCGCTCGGAGACGCTTTTCGTCGCGAGTGGAGTTGCTGTCTTTTGTATGCCTTTCCGCCTATACCACTTCTGCCCAGAGTCCTGAAGAAGATCAAGCGCGACCGGGCACAAGTTATCCTTGTGGCTCCGGACTGGGCACGAAGGTACGGGAAACAACCATTACAACGCAACTTTTACAACGAACTACCATTACAACGAAATTTTTACAACGCAAAAACTTTTACAACGCATACCATTACAACGCAGGATTTTACAACGCAAGTACCTTTACAACGCATACCATTACAACGTAAGTATTGGTAAGTATATAATTATTTTTTAAATATTATATGTTTGGGTTTTTGGGTAAAGGGGTATTTTTAGGGTTCAGGGTCAGTTTTTAGTTTTTGGGTAAAGGGGTATTTTTAGGGTTCAGGGTCAGTTTTCAGTTTTTGGGTAATGGGGTATTTTTAGGGTTCAGGGTCAGTTTTCAGTTTTTGGGTAAAGGGGTATTTTTAGGGTTTAGGGTCAGTTTTCAGTTTTTGGGTAAATGGGTATTTTTAGGGTTCAGGGTCAGTTTTTAGTTTTTGGGTAAAGGGGTATTTTTAGGGTTCAGGGTCAGTTTTCAGTTTTTGGGTAAAGGGGTATTTTTAGGGTTCAGGGTCAGTTTTTGGGTAAAGGGGTATTTTTAGGGTTCAGGGTCAGTTTTCAGTTTTTGGGTAAAGGGGTATTTTTAGGGTTCAGGGTCAGTTTTGGGTTTTTGGGTAAAGGGGTATTTTTAGGGTTCAGGGACAGTTTTGGGTTTTTGGGGTACAGGGTTAATTTGTAAAAATAAAATAAAGTTATATTTAAATTAAATTATTTAAATGTAATTAAATAAAAATTAATTATATTTTAATAATTTAAATTAATTTAAATTAAAAAAAATATTTTTAGGGTTCAGGGTCAGTTTTGGGTTTTTGGGGTACAGGGTTAATTTGTAAAAATAAATTAAAATTATATTTAAATTAAATTAATTAAATAAAATTAAATAAAATGTAATTATATTTTAATAATTTAAAATAATTTATATTAAAAAAAATATTATATACTTACCAATATTTACGTTGTAATGGTATGCGTTGTAAAGGTACTTGCGTTGTAAAATCTTGCGTTGTAATGGTATGCGTTGTAAAAGTTTTTGCGTTGTAAAAAATTCGTTGTAATGGTAGTCGTTGTAAAAGTATGCGTTGTAACGTCATACATCCCGAAGGTACTGGTATCCAGAGCTACTCAGTATGTCAGTCGATCCCCCGGTTCGTCTGCCTTTTCAGGAGGACCTTCTGTCGCAGCAGCAGGGGACGGTCCTCCACCTGGACCTGTCCAGTCTCCACCTCCATGCTTGGAGATTGAGCGGCGACAGTTGAGGCCATTTGACTTGCCTCCTGAAGTCTGTAACGTCATTCTGGCGGCCAGGCGGCCCTCCACAAAGTCGGTATACGCCTGCAGGTGGAACAAATTTGTGGCATGGTGCACAGCAAAGGCTGTGGATCCTCTTGCTGCCCCTCTTTCTGAGGTTCTTCTCTTCCTTCTTTCTCTTGCCCAGCAGGGCTCTGCTCTGGGCACTATCAAGGGCTACCTTTCTGCCCTTTCAGCCTTTCTGAGGCTGCCTGAGCAACCTTCTTTGTTCAAGTCCCCTATTGTAAATAGATTTCTAAAAGGCATCACACACACGTTCCCTCCTGTTCCATTTGTGATGCCTCAGTGGGACTTGAACCTTGTTCTTACATTTCTGATGTGCGCTCCCTTTGAGCCACTTCACAACTGTCCTCTCCGCCTTCTTACTCTGAAGACTGCTTTCCTGGTTGCCATCACCTCTGCCAGGAGAGTGAGTGAGCTCCAGGCCCTTTCTTGTACCCCACCTTTCCTTTCTGTCCATCCGGACAAAGTTGTGTTGCGTACTAAGCCATCTTTCCTGCCCAAGGTTGTCACAGCCTTCCACATCGGGCAGTCTATCACCTTGCCCACCTTCTTTCCGCCACCGCATCCCTCTAAAGAGGAAGAGCGGCTCCACCGTCTGAACCCAAAACGTGCGCTCTCGTTCTATTTAGATCGCACACGCCAGTTCCGGGTGGATGACCAACTATTTGTTGGTTACGTGGGCGCTAAGAAGGGGAAAGCGGTGCACAAGAGGACCATCTCCCGGTGGATCATCTTGTGTATCCAGGCATGTTACACCTTGGCTAAGAAGGAGCCCCCTGTTGGATTGCGGGCTCATTCCACCCAAGCCATGGCGACTACAACTGCCCTGGGCCGGGGAGTGCTCTTACAAGACATCTGTCAGGCGGCTACTTGGGCATCGCTGCACAAGTTTGCAAGGTACTACTGCCTGGACAGCCAAGTCCGGAGGGATGGCTTCTTTGGCCGTTCTGTCCTCCAGGACTTTCTGGTGTGATTATTGGTTTGCAGGCCCTCCACCGGGGTTGGTATTGCTGGGGTATCTATTCTAAGGTAAGGAATCTAATACTAACGTGTCTCTTTCAGATGCACAAGTTACTACTTGTGTAACGATATATCTGTAAGAGACATTAGTTAGTATTAGATTCCTTACCGACCCACCCATCCTCCCCGTTCTGCGAACCGATATCTAGGGTTAGGGTTACCCCCTTTGAGGGCCCTAGTGTCAGTGGCACCAGTGTTGGTTTTTAACATGGCTCAGCGCTTCTGGCGCGGAAAAGCTGTGTCTAAGAACTGACGTCAACACGCGGAGGCGGCGTCTAAGTACTCCGACGACGTCATCACGGCGCCGACGACGGACGCGGAGCCGCAGACGACGCCTACCGACGCGCAAGGGTACTGCTACGCAAAAATTTCTGGATCCAGTCTAACGCCTGGGGATATTCTAAGGTTAGGAATCTAATACTAACTAATGTCTCTTACAGATATATCGTTACACAAGTAGTAACTTGTGCATTTGGTCTGATACTGAGGAGTCACTCCGCAAACAGATGAGATTCTCAGTACCCCCAACAATCGTATTCCGTTCACTTTTAACATCAGTTCTACCAGCGTCTCATGTTTTGGACGTACTTATGGTGAAAAGAGAAGAGGGCATTGATACAAGTGTGTACATCAAACCCACGGATCGCAATAACACGCTGCTGTTCCAAAGTTTTCATTCACCCAAACTCATTCAAAACCTACCATATTCCCACATGATCAGATCCAAGAGAATATCATCGACAGCAGAATCTTTTTACAACGGGGTTACCCCGCAACAATCATACAACTTGCAGAGGACAGAATCTCGGGAGTGGATCGGAATAATCTTCTTGTCACCAAACCCAAAATGCCATCAAATCGCACTGTCTTCGTATCTAAATTTTTGACTAAGTCCCAAAATATAAAAAAAAAAAATTCTTAAAAGATGGGAATTACTCTCACAGGAACCAGACTTTGAGTCTTCTTTCGTGCAACCACCACTGTTTGCATACACCAGGAATTCAAACCTTAAAGAACTATTGACCAAAAAACAGTCTGTTATTGGAACTAACCACACAGGCATGAAGAAATGCCATATTTGTGTACACTGTAATAACGCCATGCAACAAACATCCATCAATCATCCTAGGACAGGAACCAAAATTCAACTGAACCATTCCACTTATTGCAATACTACCAACGTAATATATTGCTTCAAATGTCCATGTGGCCTGCTATATGTAGGTAAAACGGAAAGAAAAATTAAAATCAGGATTGGGGAACACAAAAGCATGATCAGAAATAAAAATACCAACTCCAATTTGGTCGTCCATTGGCTTGAAACAGGTCACAACATTTCTCAGGTCCGTTTTATTATCATAGAGAAGGTACATATTAAAGAAGGAATGGACAACAGCAAAAAACTCTCTCAAAGAGAAGTATTCTGGACCCGCAAATTGCAAACAATGATGCCAGATGGCTTGAATGATAAAATTGATTTCAGTTGCTTTCTGTAACTAACAGACACTGTTTTTCCTGTAACTCAGGACTTTTATCAACATAATCCCTTCATTATGTCATTGATCTTTCGGTATACACCCCACATCTCCAGCACATACAGTTTTTCACCATTTTCATTTTACATACACTTCATGATTTTGTAATGTAGAATGAACTCTGTTTCGCAGGTTCAACATTTTATATAAGTCTTGTGACCATAAAGTATTGATCATTATGTTCATATAAACTGTGATGATGTTTCTGTAAAATAACTATTTTCATTACTTTTTTTGGGTGACTTTTCAACCTTTGCACTATCGTTTCCAGGGTTGGTGGCACTCCCGTGTCCCCACTCTCGTCTTTCGATATGTATATGTTATTTGTCGGACATCAGCGTGCAGTCTGCACTTCAGGTGGCGGCCATGTTTGAATTACTTTTTTTGCATTTCATAGATTCTTTTTTTACTTCTGATTTTTTTATCATTTGGCGCTGCATTTCCTGTTTATATGTTTTAAGCATGCAGCATGTTTGTTTTGTTACTCATACGTTGCACTGGTTATAATATGTGTATTCCGCCTTGGCGGTATTTCATCATTGTTCACCTTAGCCCGTCTTCTCTTTTGTTCAAGCCAGTCACGTGACCTTGTCAGGAATACCTTCTTATGGTCTCGCGTCGCGTTCGTTGTTGGAAACTCGGGATTACATCGTCGGTGTGCAGCGTCCACCGGTAAAATGCAGGCAAACGCTTATAGGCTTACTCTCTTGCCTGGTTTACATAGTTTCTTAGCGAGTGACATAGTGTTTTTTCTTGTTTTACATCGTAGATTCACATTACAACCTGGTGATTTTTCTAGGTGCTCATCAGGTTTGTGGATTACCGTTCTGTTTATCAACTTGTGGGCATGTGCCTGGCTACATTATCAGTGTACTTTACTGTTGTGTTTAAAATTTTCGTAGTACCAGGGACTTTTTAGCTGATTCAGGTAACTTTACCCGTCTTTCTCCGTTTCATCTCTCTGACACTCGGTTTTGAACGTCACATACTTATTTCCTTGTATCTGACAGTTTCGTTGTACATGCACAACTTTTTTCAATCATACTATTGACGTTCCTCATCATGGGTAATTCGCTGCTTTTACGTTTTTTGTATGTTGCTCCACTTTTGGGGTTTAGCACAATTCTTTTACCTTTTTACTTATTCACTGATTTCTCCAGGTGATGGCATTCTTTGGCACTAAATGAAGGGTTATGGTGTACTTAAACCTCGTGGTGTCTAAATATTTGGTAGCAATGTATATTAAAATGCATGTGATTTACTTGCATATACAAGGTGAACATACATATATTCTTGTGTATTTCTTTATTGTAGTGGCCCCGGAAGAAGGGACGTGGTGTCCCGAAATGCATCGGGCCACCATGGAATGTATTGCTTTGCATTGTATGCAAACTGCTTTGTCATAAAGTCAGCTTATTGAAAAAATGTTAATCGCATCAGTGTAAGATGCGTATAAAGACTGTTCTAATTTTGAATTTGAATTGTGCAATAACAAATAATAATTCATTTGGCAACAATCTTGTGTTGACTTTGTTTAGTTCAAACAATGTTTAATTAGGAATAGTTGCACATAAGTGTGTATGCATTGTTAATGTTCTTGAAATTTGTATTCAGTAGTGCACACAGTTATTCAAGTGATAGTTCGCTTGACACTTTAGAATCATACACACGTGGGATTGCCAGCCCACCAACACTATGTAGCACACAAAAAACATTTCTAAAATCCCAAGCATTTATTTAAACAGTTTCTAACATTGGTTTAAACTTCAAAACCAGTTGTGCACCGCAAACTCCCTTTTCGTAGGTTCTCTGAACGCCAGGGCGGACGAACTCAGCCGCTGGTGCTTGATGGATCACGAATGGCGTCTGAACTCGTACGTGGCGCAAGGTCTCTTTCTGCAGTGGGGAGAGCCTTGGTTACTTCTATTCGCCACCGAAGAGAACACACAATATCATCAGTTCTGTGCGTTGGAATTTCCAAGGTGGCACTCGCTCAGCGATGTTTTTCATCACGATTGGAGTTGCGGTCTATTGTGCGCCTTTCCACCTATACCACTTCTACCCAGAGTGCTGAAGATGATTCAGCGCGACCGGGCCCAAGTCATTCTCGTGGCTCCGGATTGGGCACGAAGATACTGGTATCCCGAGCTACTCAATATGACAATCAATCTCCAGATCCTACTGTCTCTTCAGGAGGATCTGTCGCAGCAGCAGGGGACGGTCCTCCACCCGAACCTGTCCAGCCTCCGCCCCCATGTGTGGAGATTGAGCGGCGACAGTTGACAGCTTTTGATCTTCCTCCCGAAGTCTGTGATGTCATTCTGGCAGCTAGGCGTCCCTCCACTAAGACGGTAAACGCCTGCAGGTGGAACAAGTTTGTGGCATGGTGCACAGCAAAGTCTGTAGATCCCCTTTCTGCCCCTCTTTCCGAAGTCCTATTGTTCCTTCTTTCTTTGGCCCAGCAGGGCTCTGCTTTGGGCACTCTCAAAGGTTATCTTTCGTCCATCTCCGCCTTTCTATGGCTTCCAGATCAGCCTTCTCTTTTTAAGTCCCCTTCAAGCCCCTTCATAACTGTCCTTTGCGCCTTCCTACTCTCAAGATGGCTTTCCTGGTAGCTATCACCTCTGCCAGAAGAGTGAGTGAGCTCCAGGCCCTTTTTCTTCCAAACCTCCTTTCCTTTCTGTTCATCCAGACAAGGAGCATGACCATCGATCCTATGATCATTCTGCCCCTTGAGGATCTTCTGTCATTGCATCAGGGACGGTTCTCCACGCGAACCTGTCCAGCCTCCACCTCCTTGCGTGGAGATTGAGCGGCGCCAGTTGACAGCTTTTGACCTGTCACCCGAAGTTTGTAATGTCATCTTGGCATCCAGGCGTCCCTCCACTAAGACGGTATACGCCTGTCGATGGAACAAGTTCTGGCATGGTGCCCAGCAAAGGCTGTGGATCCCCTTTCTGCCCCTCTTTCTGAAGTTCTTCTATTCCTTCTTTCTTTAGCGCCACATGGCTCAGCTCTGGGCACTCTTAAAGGCTATATGGCAGCCATCTTTGCTTTACTTCGGCTACCAGATCAGCCCTTTTGTTCAAGTCTCCTATTTTAAGTTGATGCTTTAAGGGCGTTATACATCTTTTTTCTCCATCTCCTTTCATAATGCCTCAGTGGAACTTGAACCTTGTTTTGACTTACCTTATGTGTGCCCCCTTCGAGCCCCTTCACAACTGTCCTCTCAGGCTCCTTACAATGATGACTGCTTTTCTTATTGCCATCACCTCTGCTTGCAGAGTGAGTGAGCTTCAAGCCCTTTCTTCTAAGCCCCCTTTCTACTCGGTGCATCAGGACAAAGTTTTGCTTTAACGAGGCTCTCTTTCCTATCTAAAGTTGTCACTCCTTTTCACATCAGACAGACTATCACTCTGCCCACTTTTTTCCACCTCCTCATCCTTCCAAGGAGGGGGAGAGACTCCATCGTCTGGACTCCAAATGACCGTTGTCTTTCTACCTTGACCGCATGAAGGATTTCCGGGTGGACGATCAACTCTTTGTTGGCTATGTGGGTGCCAAGAAAGGTCGAGTTCTTTATAAGCATACCATCTGTAGATGTGTCATCCTTTGTATAAATATTTTCTCACACTTTAGCTATAAAGGAACCTCCAGTGGGGCTGCAAGCTCATTCCACTAGTTCTATGGCAGCAACTACTGCTTTGTCACGTGGATTCCCCTCATTGACATCTGCCAGGTGGCCACGTGGCCTTCTGAGCACACGTTCACTAGAGATTACTGCCTGGATAGTCAAGTCCGGAATGATGGATACTTCCTGTTCTGTCCTCTAGTGCTTTTTGGTGCGAACTTGGTTCGCCGTCCCTCCTCTGGGTTTGGTATTGCTGGGCTATCTGTTTTTTTTAAAGGTTTTATATAGCTCTGGCTAGACACGGAAGTATCAGAGCGCTTATCACGAGTATCTATTCTAAGCTTAGGAATCTATAACTAATAGTCTCTTTCAGATGAACAAGTTACTTACCTTCGGTAAGATACATATATTAGTCAAAGATTCCTTACCACCCACCCATCCTCCCCGCTCCACCCAACATCCCCGCTCTCCGAACTGATTTCTAAGGATCGGAACTCCCTTGCAGGGCCCACTGGTGTGCCACACGCACACCAGTGGTCAGTGTCTTTCATGGCTCTGCGCCTCTGGCATGGAAAGTCGTTTCAGAACTTATCAGCGTGCAGGGGCGGCATCTAGGTAGACACCACAACGTCATCCGGCAACCACGACGACGGACGCGGAGTCAACCAACGCCTCCTACCGACACGCAGGGGTACTGCTGAAGAAAAAATTCTCTGGATCAGGTCTCACGCCTGGGGGTAATTCTAAAGTAAGGAATCTATAACTAATATATGTCTCTTAAAGATACATCGTTACCAAAGGTTAGTAACGTGTCCTTTAATTTACATCCTTGTTATTCATACCCAAAGCATAATGACCTAGATTAAGAGCAGCCATTTATTAACCAGTTGCATTTTAAACATACTTGCCAAGCTGATACTGCTAACAGTTTAATTTCCAAGTTTAACTTGAGGAACCTAATAGATTTTAATCAGGAGAACCCGACTGAGAGAATACCATCATTTAAGTTGGGGGGTGGGGGGGGCACAGTTCTGTAATTCACTATGGGCCAGATGTAGGTAAAAGCAGTTTAGCTTCGGAGGCCTCTGGTCTCGGGCAGCGTCCGTGCTCCACATCAACCTTCTGGAGCTCCTGGCGATCCATATTACACTGAAGGCATTCCTTCCTGCTGTCATGGGAAGAGTGCAGGTGTTTGCGGGTACTGCTACAAACAGGGCTGTGTGAGGTCATGGACCCTATGTCAAGAGGCTCTTCATCTCTGGACATGGCTCTAACATCAGGGCATGACCCTGGTGGTTCAACATCTGGCAGGTTCTCTGAAGGCCAGAGCAGATAAACTCAGCCGCCGGTGCATGAAGGATCGCGAATGGTGTCTTCACTCGGAGTCAGTGCACAGTCTCTTTCACCGAAGAGAACGCACAATGTCAGCAGTTCTGTGCGTTGGAATTTCCAAGACTGGGCTCGCTCGGCGACCCTTTTTGTCACAAGTGGAATTGTGGCCTTCTATACGCCTTTCCGCCTTTATCACTTCTACCCAGAGTGCTGAAGAAGATCAAGCGCAACCGGACCCAAGTCATTCTTGTGGCTCTGGACTGGGCACGAAGAGTCTGGTATCCCGAGTTTATGAACATGGCCATCGATACTTCGATCAGACTGCCTCTTCGGGAGGATTTTCTGTCGTAGCATCAGGGGAAGGTCCTCCACCTGAACCTGTCCAGTCACCGCCACCATGCATGGAGATTGAGCAGCGACAGTCAACAGCTTTGCCTTTCCTCCCGAAGTCTGTAATGTCATCTTGGCAGCCAGTCGTCCCTCCACTAAACGGTATACTTCTGTAAATGAAACACATTTTTGGCATGGTGCACAGCAAAGGCTGTGGATCCCCTTTCTGCCCCTCTTAAAGTGGTGCTTCTCTTCATTCTTTCTTTGGCCCAGCAGGGCTCAGCTCTGGGCACCCTTAAAGGCTATCTTTTAGCCATTTTGGCCTTTTTTTGCCTTCCTGATCAGCCTTCTCTTTTCAAGTCCGGTATTGTAAATAGATTTATTAAGGGCATTACTCACCTTTTTTCTCCTATTCCTTTCGTAATGCCCCAGTGGGACTTGAATCTGGTTTTATCTTACCTTATGTGTGCTCCGTTCGAGCCACTACATAACTCTCCTCTCAGACTGTTGACTAAACCTCCTTTCCTTGCTGTTCATCCAGATAAGGTTGTCCTTCGAACTAGGCCTTCTTTTACTCCCAAAGTGGTTATCCCTTTCCACTTAAGACAGACCATCAATTTGCCCACCATCTTTCCCGCCCCTGCATCCTTCTAAGGAGGAAGAGAGGCTCCACCGTCTGGTTTCAAAATGTGCGCTTATCGTTTTATCTGGATCACAGAAGACCATTCCGGGTGGATGATTAACTCTGTTGACTATGTGGGCGCCAAGAAAGGTTGGGCCGTGCAAAAACGAACCCTCTCTCAATGGGTCATTCTTTGCATTAAAATGTGTTACTCCCTCACAGGGAGGAAGATGGCGGCCGGCTAGAAGCTCCGGTCGGGAGCTCCATGTTCGCCTCCAGACCTAAACCAAAATCTATCTCTCACCAACACCGCAGCCGCTGATATGCAATAGCGGTACATAGCGGAATACTAAAAGGAAAAGTCTACATACCTGGCAAACTCCACGAGGGTCGACGAACCACTCTGGGTCGACTGGCAGATGCCGATAGAGCGGGACTCCGGGGATGCGGGACCTCGCCTCGCAAGGATTTAGGGGCTGTTACACCAGCGGCGTCTCTGTTGTGTTTCCTGGTCTCTGGGCAGCGGCGACGGGTGCGCGAAGTGAGTACACATACTCACTTGGTCCTGAGGAAAGCCTGTTTCAAATTAAAAAAGGCCAGGCTGAAACATGTAGACCACACAGGACGCTGGAGGTCATAATCCATACTCCAACACGTCCGTCTGCCTTTTAAAATAACCAACAGGGGCCCAGTAAATTAAAATATTGTTTTACCCTCGGGTACTGGGACCATCTGTATGGTTTTTTAACTTTCACCTTCTCACTCACTACACTGCACACTCAGCAAGTATACCAGCTCCGCAGTAATCTGGCGTTGAAGCACACCCGGGACACATTAGGTGTCACTGTGGTGGGCCCGATGATGAAGCATGCCACCAACTAGGTTGGTGGGTGAGGGCTTTTTGAAAAAACCTACTGGTTTGCCGACACACGTACTCCATTGAGTCCCTCTCTCCTGTAACTTAGCTAGTCCTTTTTTGATTTTTGACATATAATAACGGGGTTTCGGACTAGCTTACCTAGTCCTCACTCTCTCCTTTGATTTAACAAAATTCAAATACTACCAACTCACAAGCTGGGGAAGCTCACTAACGGATAAAAGAACAGGAAATATAGACCTGGAGAAGGAAATGACAAGAACTACCCCAATTAAGAAGGAAATATCAAGATGGTACTGGGCTCTAATCGCTGCAGGAGAAGAGAATTTCTTGATCCCAGAGTCAATCTGGAGTCAAGTCATAATAGAGCCAGACTTGCAAAACTTATGACAGAAGTCACTTGGAAAATGCTGGTCAATCATTAAACCAGCACGCCTGAAGATAAATCATTTATCACAATACATAGGGCATACTGGACACCCAAAAGATTATCAAAATTCAAAGGAGCCATCGTAAAGTCCTGCCCCAAATCCGGGCTAGAAAAGGTGGACGACCTGCACATGTTCCAAAACTGTACCCTCTTGACCCCCTTCTGGCAGGAAGTTGGTAAGACGTTATGCCGGGTATTGGGAAAACATCTAGAAGTAAGTACAACTTTAATTATTTTTGGGAATAACACCAAGGTTGATTTAAGCGAGGAGAGGTTAAGTAGAAAACAGGAAAATCTATTATTTGTATTAACACTTCTTGAAAGAAGAGAGATATGCCTGAACTGGGTTAAACCAGTACCACCACTACACGGAGACTGGCTAAACTCCATAATAACAACACACAAAATGGATAGGAAAGGAAAGCCCTCCCAAAAAATGAATTTCTGGGAAATTTGGGAAAATTACCATGCTCTTAATACGTAAGGTAATGAAGAAACTCAAATAAACATAACATGTCCAATGATTAAAGCGGTGACAATAATTCTGACGGGAATCATTCCCGCCGAGTAGCCAGGAAGGCTAGCTCTCCCCTCTCGATACAAGAATTGTTGATTATGGTAAAGGATACAGGAGAACTAAATCTGACAGATCCAACATAGGGATACTCTCCGTTGCCGGAACAGTAAAACTGAGAGAGTGAAGGCACACTACTTGGATGTCACAAGTTACCGTCATACTCCTTATACATTCATGCGCAAAATGAGGAGAAAAAAAGAAAAAAAAATTGTTACTCCTTGGGGAAAAAGGAACCTCCAGTAGGGTTGTGCGCCCAGTCCACCAGGGCGACGGCAGCCACTACTGCTTTGGGATGTGGAGTCCTCCTCCGTGACATCTGCTAGGCAGCCACGTGGGCGTCTTTGCACACGTTCACTAGGCATTTGTGGCTTCATTGTCAGGTCCGGAGAGATGGATTTTTCGGCTGTTCAGTTCTCCAGGACTTTCTGGTGTGACCTTGGTTTACAGACCCTCCTCCGGGTTTGGTATTGCTGGGGTATCTATTCTAAGGTAAGGATTCTATAACTAATAGTCTCTTTCAGACGAACAAGTTAATTTCCTTCGGTAACGATATATCTGTAAGAGACATATATTTGTTATAGCTTCCTTACCGCCCCATCCATCCTTCCCATTCTGCAAACTGACTTATAGAGTAATGGACTCCCTTTCGGGGCCCAAATTTTGTGCACCAGTTGTCAGTGTCTTGCATGGCTCTGCGATTCTGGCATGGAAGTAGATACTGCGACGTCATTCCGGCGATCGCAATGCCAATGACGAACGCGGAGTCGACCAACGCCACCTACCGACGCGCTGCGGTACTGCTAAAGAAAAATTATCTGGATCCAGTCTGACACCTGGGGGTAATTCCAAGGATTGGAATCTATAACTAATATTGGTCTCTTACAGATACATTGTTACCGAAAGTAAGTAATTTTTTCTTTAGGGTGAATTTATTTCCGCTTTTAGTTTTTTTAAATCATTGTAATTTTAAGGATTTGGAATTGCTCTTATGTGACTGTGACAATGTCTTGGTCAATGGCACATTGCACATTGTTATGACTTGTTTAAAATATAATACCCTACAACATAAGTTTTTGTGACTAATTTAAAAATGAATGTATTTTACTCAAGTCAGGCCGGCCTTACTGTATTTTCAGTTTTTAATCTCACCCACAGTTTGTTTCTCTCTTGTATGTTATCTCTAGGGGTTTTTAAAAGCAAGTTTGATTATGTGGATATTCATTTCTGTTCTTTTGAACTGATTTGTCTTTTACGATTTTATTTTTAAAATGGAACAAAGATTATGACTATGATTGATCTTAAACCTGTAGCCCGAGGGGCAAGCGTTATTTTGGCAAGTTCAGCCCAGCCTGATATTGGGCATGTGATGGTGAATTGCTTAAGGGAACAAGCAGCCGTGGCATACTAATTGCAACATTTGAGAGCATGTTGATGCAGCACTTGTGGAATTGACATTGTCCAGTTTTGTCGCAGCCACTTGGAGAAACTTGACAGTTTTGACATTTAATAGTGAATTAGAAGATTAGGCTGTGCATGGAATCTGGTGGAGCAAATCTGAGCTTGTGGAAGAAATTAAGGGAACAGCAATCTCTGGCCCAGTTCCAGTTTGGGATGTGGGGCTCAAGTCTCACATGAGCTGGTGACAATCTTGGAAGCGCATTGCAGCTTTGTATATTCCTTACCTTGGTAATTTCAGTCCAGTTGGTTAGTGCAGAATTACTTTTGCTTTCATCTTCTGGAGAAAAGGGGGATCAAAGCTAGGTCCTGTAGCTTCAGGGCAACAGCTGAGAGAGTAAACATTAAACTGGGCTTCTGCATGTATTATGCCACCCTAAGAGTTCCTCACCAAACACTGGTATACTGCCACAGAAGCCTGTGTGTTTTGGTGAAGTCAACTTGGGACACATCCTAGTGACATAGATAAGTAACCTGTACAATCAGGCCTTACATCCCTAAGGCGGGGTGCACCAAACCTCTTGTGAGGGCATAAATGCATGAGCAGATATGCCCCTATAGTGTCTTAAGTCCATTCTTAGTCATTATAAGTGCACAGTGAAGCCATACTGAGAACATTGGCTGGGAGCTTGTCACTACAAGTTACACAGCTTAATGATAGCTTCACTGAATTCCAAGATGTTTGGTACCAAACACATCAACCTTAATAAACCCACACTAATGCTAGCGTTGGATTTATTAAGAAATGCACCCAGAGGGTACATCAGAGGTGCCCCCTGAAATCCTACCAACTTGCTCGTGTGTGCCTGACTGGTCCCTGTAGGAGACTAACTCAGTATTTAGTGTCTACCTGTTCACTGAATCTAGGCAAACCTTAGTGATAGTGTTTATGTCCTTGAAAACCAAAGCTCTCAAGGGGTATCTGATTTCTTCCTGGGCACTTGGTCCAAGGCCAGCACAGGGCCTCCTGTGGAGAGAACAATTGCCAGCTGCTACTGCCCGGTCCTGGGAGATCCAGTGTTCCTGACCCAAACCTATCCCCTAAGAGCTTGTTGGTCCAAGCCTCTTCTTCTTAAGGCGCATTCCCTTCTGCTCCTCCAGATAGGTAATCCAAGAAGCTGGACCATCTTGGGAAGCAAATGTTCTCTTCCACTAGCTTGGCACTGCGGTCGGTTAATGCCATGTGCCTCTTAGGCCACTAGTCCCTTACCATCTGGGATACGGTTACGCAGATGCTCCCTCAGTTCCCGGAGGAGGCCCCAGACATTCTCTCCCAGGAAGTTGCAGATGGAAGACACACAGCCAAATTTGTCATTTGGTGTAGACTGGATACCAGTGACTCGCTGGGCAGAATGATTGCCACATCGGTAGCCCTTAGATGCTACGCCTGGTTGAGGACAACTGTATTTTTGGGGGGACATGGTATTTGATGACCATGGTCTTTTTGGCGCCAAAGCAGATTCGCCGCTTGAGTACAAAAGAGACTCGCACTACAGCCAGATCTTTGGGCCTCACTGCGCCTTCCTGTCCACTACAGTCTGCTATTTGTCCTTTCATGGCTACAGAAGGGGTGCCCAAGCTCGTCTGGTCCAGTCTAGCCACAGGTTCACGCAAGCTGCCTAACTTCTGCGTGACCGCGTACTAGGGACCCAACATCCATCCTCCCAGGTCTGGCAGCCAGTGGGTGGGCCAATCCACCATCTTCCCCCCTGCCACTTCCTCCAAATTGAACAGGTGGGTTCTGCAAATCGTCCAAAGGGGCTATTCCCTCCGTTTCGGTACTACCCCTCCCTCCATGCCACCGTCTTACGATCGCATATTGGAGGATCATTTGGCAGTTCTCCTCCAGGAAGTCTCAGCTCTTATGGCCAGGGGAGGTATAGACAGGGTCCCTGTGCCAGAAGTAGATTGTGGTTGCTATTCCAGCTACTTTCTGGTGCCCAAGAAGGACAAAGGCCTGTGCGTAAGAGCACGCAACAGCTTCCTCCCGAAGGAGAAGTTTAAGATGCTAACAGGAGCTCAAGTCCTGTCTGCCCTCGACCCTGGATGGTGGTGATGGACTTGCAGGACGCTTATTTCCACATTCCTGTCCTTCCAGCACACAGACGCTATCTACGGATCATGGTGGGCCACAAGCACTCAAGGCTCACCATGCTCACCTTTGGCCTTACCACACAAAGGTGAAGGCAGCGGTCGCTGCTCACCTGCGCAGATCAGGGGTTCCAATCTTCCCCTATCTCGATGACTGGCTGTTGAAGGCTTGCTCTCCCCAGGCTGTCGTCTCCCACCTCCAGACTACGGCGGACCTCCTGCATTCGCTGGGGTTCACTATAAGTGTGCTGAAGCACTTCTGACTCCCTCGCAGACGCTCACTTTCATCGATGCTGTTCAGGACACAGTGCAGTTTCGGGTTTATCCACCCGAACAGTGAGTCCGGTATAATCGGGCTCTGATACTGATGTTTCAGTCTCTATCCCGGATTTCAGTGAGAATGACTGAGGCTGCCGGGCCTCATGGCCTCCTGCATACTGCTGGTGGATCATGCCCGGTGGCATATGCAGGCTCTACAGTGGGATCTGAGGTTCCATTCTGGGCAGCATCAGGGGAATCTTTCCGACTATGTCCAGTTCTCAGAGGGGTCTGTGACACAGCTGCAATGGTCGTTAACAAACCTAGATTGGATCAGATGCAAAAAGAACAATAGATGGACAGAATGCAGAACAATGTCATACATTCACCCCAGTACAGAGATCTGGGCCTAAATCCATCGTTTATTTGCTCACCATGCCACTCCAGTATGAACCCAGCCATTTGCGAATCAGTCTTGACCCTGCGCCCAATGGGAACAGCCCAGCCTGAACTGCCAGGCCAGGTCTTCCCAGGACCGGAAGCAAGCATCCTAGGACCGGTTTCGGGCCCCTCATCAGCCAGGATAGCTTGATTCCAGTGGCAGGGAAGACCTGGCCTGGCAGTTCGGGCTTGACTTTTTCCATGAGGCACAGGGTCAAGACTGATTTGCCTATGTCCAGGTCTAAACTGGGGTGGCATGGTGAGCAAAAAAAATGATGGATTCAATCCAGATCTCTTGACTGGGGGTGAATGTTTTGATTTGTTCTGCGTTCCGTCCATCAATTGTGGGCCTTTTGCTTTCTCGCCATAGATTGGATCAGAGGCATATACCTCTTCCTTCCCCCAACTAGACCGAATGGTAGTGATGGATGCGTCACTCCTGGGTAGTGATGGACACGTCACTCCTGGGATGGGGCGGCCATCGGGGGGAGGTGAAGATCAGAGGTGTCTGGTCTCCGGTGGAGTCCAGGCTCCATTTCAAGCTGCTGATGCTCTGGGCAATTAAACTGGCACTGAAGGCATTCCTTCCCTCTCTCTAAGGGAAAGTGATGCAGGTGTTCACAGACAACACCACCGCCATGTGGTACTGCAACAAACAGGGCGGAGTGGGGCAATGGAACCTTTGTCAGGATGCTCCCGCTTCTGGACATGGCCCGAACATCAGGGCATAACCCTGGTTGTTCAACACCTGGTGGGTTCTCTAAATGCCAGGGCGGATGAACTCAGCCGCCAGTGCTTGGTTGATCATGAATGGAATCTTCATTTGGAGGTGGAGCAATGTGTCTTTCAGCGATGGGGAGAGCCTTGGTTAGATTTGCTCTCCACCGAAAAGAACATGCATTGTCAGCAGTATTGCGTGTTGGAGTTTCCAAGGCGGCACTCGCTCGGCTATGCTTTTCATCGCGAGTGGAACTGCAGCCGCCTGTACGCCTTTCGGCCTGTACCACTGCTGGCCCAAGTGCTCAAGAAGATCAAGCGCGGCCGGCCCAAGTTATTCTTTTGGTTCCGGACTGGGCACGACGAGTCTGGTATCCGAAGCCTATGAGCATGGCAGTCAGTCCTCCGATCAGACTGCCGTTTGGGAGCAGCAGGGGATGGCTCTTCACCCAAACCTGTCCATTCTCCACCTTCTTGTTTTTTTAAAGATTTTTTTATAGTCCTCATAAAACCTCCATAGCTTAAGCAACCTCTCAGTCTGATCCCCCCTCTGCTGCTCGTAACTTGGGGGGCCAGTCTCAGCTGATGTTCTCACAGGAGCAAACCCGTACAACACATCATGAGCTGACCAATTGGTATAATCATTGGACACAATAGTGCAACCATTCCCTGTTAATCAGTATCTAAGAGATTCCAAAATAGCCCAAGCTTAGTTCTTTCTCTGTAGACAATAACCCTCTGATCTAAATCCCTTAAATATCTCACCGAGTTCCACCAGCCTCTCCATGTAGGGAGTGCCGTCTGGTTCCAGTTCTTACAAATCTCTCTCCTTGCCAAGAGGATCAAGTAAAACACTAATTTATTTTGCGCCCCCAAAAGGCCTTTTACCCCATCGGGAAACAGGGCAATGCCAAACAAAATTACAGAAGGGCTTACCTCCACCTCTTTACCCAGGGTGTCCGACAAGGTCTTACCCACATTGCGGTACAAAAGGGGGTGGTGATGGACGGAGCATCTGAACCAATCAAACACTCACACCCAGTCAAACGATCTGTGTTTAATCCATCACCGTTCTTTAGCCCACTCTGCCACCCCAGTTCAGACATGGCCATATGCAAATCAGTCTGACCCTCTGCCTCATGGGAACAGTCCAGCCCGAACTGCCAAGCCATGCCTTCCCTGGACCGGAAACAAGCTTCCGAGAACCGGTTTCTGGCATTACAGCCGTCTTCAGCCTGGCTTGCTTGAATCCAGTGGCAAAGTGAGCAAGGGACTCACGTCTGAGCATACCCTGCCACACTTATGGCGGCCAAAGCGGTTCAAAAGGGGGTGGTGATGGACGGAGCATCTGAACCAATCAAACACTCACACCTAGTCAAAAGATCTGGGTTTAATCCATCACCGTTCTTTAGCCCACTCTGCCACCCCAGTTCAGACATGGCCATATGCAAATCAGTCTGACCCTGTGCCTCATGGGAACAGTCCAGCCCGAACTGCGAAGCCATGCCTTCCCTGGACCGGAAACAAGCTTCCGAGGACCGGTTTCTGGCATTACAGCCGTCTTCAGCCCGGCTTGCTTGAATCCAGTGGCAAAGTGAGCAAGGGACTCGTCTGAGCATACTCTGCCAACTTATGGCGAACAAAGCGGTACAAAAGGGGGTGGTGATGGTTGGACCCACATTGCCCCAGAATTCCTGAATCAGGGGGCAGGAAGCAAACACATGGACGTCATCTGCCTTCTGAGCACCACATCTAGTACGCTTTGCTTCTCCACTACCCTTTATTTTTGGAAAGTTTTAGTGGGGTCCAGTATAACCAGTGGAGCGTGAAAAAGTTGTTTCTCCTTAGTACAGCAGATTTAATCAACAGGTAAAGCATGTCTAAATTGCCATGCATTTTTCAGCTCCTCGTCCCGCAAGTATTTCTCCCAGACAAAATAAGTATGTTCCAGCTTTCTGTCGGCTGCAGCAAGGAGATGTTTGTACCACTGTGTTCCTTCCTTCCTTTTAGATTCAAATCTTGAATGGAAGCTCTTCCTCCATTACATTATTCTCCACAGAATTCCACTGTTGGCTCTTGCACCATGTTGAAATTTGAAAGTATTCAAACCTGGAAAGTGTACCGCTAGTTAGATTCCTCCAAGTATCCGATGGTAGGCATTTGGTACGTCCACAATGTCCTTCCAGTGTGCCATACCCGCATCCTTTAGGGGCTGAACTAGAACGTCCAAAAGACACTCTGGTGTTCCAGGGGAATCCCACACTGGGGCCCAGTCACTGTAGTAAGGCAAACTCAAACAGGTCCCACAGTCAGACCACAGTTTGGCTGCCACATGTAAGACCTTCAGCCGAACCTTTCTAAAGAATTTGACAGTGCCAATTTTATACATAAAACCTCCTAGGAGTAGGCCGACAGCATAGCTCTAAACATGCTGCCAATCAGAGTACTATCAGGCCTAAGAAGTAGCATCCTACAATTTTTTAATTGGTACGCCCAGCAATACAAATGAAGATCAGGTAGGCCTTACCACTGTGTTAGAGTTTACGCTTTAGTTTCTTCCAGGGCAGCCTAATTCCCATACCTGCCCATATATAAGAGGAGATCTTGCCCTGTATTTCAAGTAAACGACTTTTATCAAACTCCAATGGGATATTATTAAATAGGAAGGCATACTTTGGAAGAAGACACATTTTAATCAAACTAACCCGGCCCAAAATGAGGTGGCAGATTCTCCCGTTATCTCCACCTCCTTGTGAGGAGATTGAGTGGCGACGGTTTACAGACTTCAGGCGGAAGGACGAAAGCTGTCATATAATTTTGGCAGCCTGGCGTCCCTCCACTACAACGTTATACTCCTGTCGATGGAACACATTTGTGGCATGGTGCACAGCAAAGGCTTTCTGCCCCTCTTTCTGAGGTCCTTTTGTACATACTTGCTTTGGCCCAGCAGAGCTCTGCTCTGGGCACTCTCAAATGTTATCTTGCTGCTATCTCTGCTTTTCTTGGGCTGCCAGATCAGCCATTCTTGTTCAAGTCTCCTATTGTTAACAGATTATTTAAGGGCATTACTCCTTTGTTTCTTCCATCTCGCTTCATAATGCCCCAGTGGGACTTGAATCTTGTTCTCACTTTTCTTGTGTGCTCCCTTTGAACCTCTTCATAACTATCCTCTCAGGCTCCTCACTTTCAAGACTGCCTTCCTTGTTTCCATCACCTCTGCTTGCAGGGTGGGTGAGCTTCAGGCTCTATCTTCCAAGCCCCCTTTCTTCTTTGTGCATCCGGACAAAGTGGTGCTCAGAACGAGGCCTTTGTTCCTTCCTAAAGTGGTTACACCATTTTATGTAGTACAATCCATCACATTGCCCACATTTTTACCACCTCTGCATCCTTCCAAGGAGGAGAGACTATATTGACCGCATCAAAGACTTCTGGGTGCATGATCAACTCTTTGTTGGCTATGGGGGTGCCAAGAAAGGCCAGGCTGTTCAAAAACGTACCATCTCTTGATGCGTTATCCTTTGCATTAAGAGCTGCTATGCTTTAGTGAAGAAGGATCCGCCAGTGATGTTGCGTGCTCACTCCACTAGGGCTGCGGCAGCAACCGATGTGTTGGACCGCGGAGTCCCACTCCTGATATCTGCCAGGCGGGTACGTGGGCATCACTGCACATATTTACCAAACACTATTTCTTGGACAGTCAAGTCTTAAGGGACAGCTATTTTGCCCGTTCGGTCCTCCAGGACTTTCTCATGTGAACTTGGTTTGCTGATCCTCCTGGTATTGCTGGGGGTCCCCTTCTAAGGTAAGGAATCTACAACTAACAGTCTCCGTCAGATGAACAAGTTACTTACCTTCAGTAGCGATGCATCTTGTAGAGACCTATATTAGTTGTAGATGACTTAACGCCTGTAGGATGTAGGATCTGCGTTCATGGTTACCCCCTCTTTTTGCCTGGTGTTGTGCTGTTTCTGACGGTAAACATCAGTCACCCCGCATCCATCACCCCGTGTGTTGTCACAACGCGGTTGTTGCAACGACCGCGTTGTAACAACGAAATACCATTACCCCGAAAGTCATTACAACGACTTGCAGAGGGGGGAGAAGGTGTTGGATTTAAAATCCAACACCTTCCCTACTGTACTGGAGTTGGAATAGTAAATTATACTATTCCAACATCCAGCGCCCCCCTCCGCAAGTCATTGTAACGACTTGGGGGGTAATGGTATTGCGTTGTTACAACGCAGTAGTTGTAACAACCGCGTTGTAACAACATGTGGGTTGAGGGAAAGCGGGAAAAGGAGGCATATTTTTTTCTGACTAGTCTGACTGGGATCCTGCTAATCAGGACCTAGTCCTTGTGCTTTCTCTCCTAAATTGGTTATGGTGAGTACTTGGTTACATCCCAGATTGGCTACTGGTGTACCCTTATAAATCCCTAGTATATGGTACTGAGGTACCCAGGTCCAAAGGTACACCAGGGGTTTCCCATGGGCTGAAGCATGTATTATGCCACCCATGGGAAACCACGCAAACACGGACTACTAGCCTGCAATTGCAGCCTGTGTAAGCTGGTGCTAACACCACTTATGAAAGATACAGGTAACCCTATATCTGTGGTCACTGCACGTAAAACCTATAATTCACCCCTAAGGCAGCCCTTTCAATCCTATAGGCAGGGTGCGCAGTTCCAAGTGAGAGCGTGCCCCTGCATGAACCGAGCACCCCTACAACCCTTGGAGTCCATTTTCCCGGGTTATAAGCACATCAGCTCTTACGATATGTAGAGTGGCCATGCGTCATTACGCGATTGCAAACTCTAAACAGGCTGTAACCAACCCTGTCATGTTTTGTATCAAACATTTGAATTCCTACCCACACAGCAAAGCCGGTGTGGTGGGAGGTATGATTCCATGCACTGTAAATCTCCTCCGGGAGGCCCTCAGTGCTCCCGGTACCAGTCTTTCAGAGCCAGACTGTAAGCTAGTGCTGCTACCGACCAGAGACACGATTCTGCCCTCCTTCTGCTGAGCCAAGCGCAAGTAGGGTAAGGTATAACAATGGATATCCTGTCACAGGGAAGTGTGACCACCTCCCAGACAAGGTCTAGTGTATTGGGGCAGGGTGGGGGCGCTAGTCAGCACCATTGAGACTGCGTGTGCGGCACACCTGTGCCCTCCATGTATACACCAGTTCAGGGAGCACTTGGCTCCCACTCTGGCGTGAAAATGGACAAAGGACATGGGAGTATCCTCCCCACTGTCCAGACCCTCCTCTGGGAGGGAGCCCTGAATCATCCTAAAGCTTTCCATAGGGTTCTTAAAGGCTTACCTGTGGTGAGGTCCCCAGATTAGTCGTGGGATTGAATTCAGATTCTACCGTCTGGACACTCTGACCGCGTCATGCTGAGCGAGTCGGGCTTACCTCTTCGAGCTTTGCTTTTAGAAACCGAGACTTCAACCAGGAAGACTCTGTCTGCTCCAAGCCTCTTTGTCCTGCATGTCTGCTGCATCATCCGTGCTCCATACAGGTCCGTCATAGGGCCTGTGGACATCAAAGACATCTGAAGAAATCTGCTTTGGAGTGAACAAGTTACTCCCCTGCAACTGCAGGCATCGCAACCTAGCTGATTGGGTTGCTTATCCTGGCTCCTGCTGACTCCAACAGGTTCAGTAAAACAGGTTGGCAGTTCTACAACTCCCTCAAGGCCTGCCCTGCCTACAGACTGAGTCTGAGACTGAGTCTGAGGCCAGTATCCTTTGTCATTACTGCTGGAACAGAGCCCCTTTTCAATGTGTCGGCTGGCAGTTGCTAAGGCTGGGCAACTCTTGTCTTCAGAGATCTTTGGATCTTCTCAAGGGACTTCTTTGATTCCAGTGGGCTCCCCTGTTTGCTTTGAGCCTGTTCCTACTCACCTGCACTTGGTGAGTCCCTTGGGCCTTGCTGGTCCTAACTCTGCACCCTTTTCACTTGCCAAATTGTTTGTAGTTGCCAGGGCGAATCTGAGGAGGCAAGGTTCAAGGTTTGCTCCTAAATAGTACGTTTTGCGGCGGTTACAGGAGCGTGCAGGTCGTGACCAATGAGTACACCCCCAGTTATGCAATCCTTCAGTGTGAGAAGGGAGCATGAGCCTCTTCCTAATTGGCTGGGTCCCCTCATCTTCAAGATGGAGGGGACTGAGATGTGTGCTTCACCTTGCCTCCCCCACTTGAAGAGTTGGGTTGAGAAAGGTGGACACACCTCTCCTCCTAACTCTGTTTTCCTGCCGAGTCTCCCTTCCAGTGTGGGGGTCAGAACCAGTGGGAGCCAGTTGTTGGGGGTAGTAAAAAGCAGTGACCTCTTATAAAGGCGGCAGACCTTTGAAGCTTCCCCTTTGTGGACCCAGCCCATTCTGGGGGAGGAGGGATGACACCACTGACCAGCATGGCCTTAGTTTCTGGACCCAGAGAGTAGAGGCTGTCTACCCAGGTGTCAAGAAACCAGTCTGGCGGAGGCAAATGGCAGGCAGCCATTTAGGAACCACACCAGGGCTGATTGTTTTTCAGGGAGCCTCTCTAAGATGCACTCTGAGCGCATTTTACATTAAATCCCACACTGGCATCAGGGTGGGTTTGATGTGCTGAGAGGTTTGTTACCAAACTTCCCAGGTTTCAGTAAAGTCATTATGGTGCTGTAAAGTTCGTAATGACCAACACGAATACAATATACTCTTTGTTATGTTATGTTATAGTGAATTTCTAACGCGCACCGATACTCTCGAGTGTCCTGGCGCGGAAGTTGGCTGGGGTAGAAGCGGGAGACAAATTAGATGGCTTTACTATACTTACAATTTCAAGAATGGACTTAGACCCTGTAGGGATACAGTGCTCATGCAACTTTACCTTCACCTGTGGTCTAGTGCACCCTGCTAGAGGTGTGGCTTAACTAGGCCATAGGCGGTGAATTACAGGCATGGCATACAGGGGTGTGTGCCATGTTGACTCTTCACTTTTCACTGTACCAAAACATTCAGCCTGCAGTGGCAGTGTGTGGGTGTTAAGGTGCAGAGTCCCTTAGGGTGGCACAATAGGTGCTATAGCCCTTAGAGGCCTTCCCTGGTCACAGTGCCCGTGATACCCATGGAACCTTTTACAAGGGGCTTAAGAGTGGCCAAAAATGTGTCAGCTGTGAGTACAGAGGTACAGCTTTGGGAAAGAACACAGTCCCTGAGAACCTCATTGGCAGAGACCCAGGGCCTGTTAATTCAAGTTGCATCACATGTCAGGCAACAAGTGGGGGGGTAACTATGCAAAGAGGGGCACTTTCAAACGCGCCTGGCCTCCTGCATCCTGCCAGTGACACATGCCAGATGGCATACGCGTGCTTGGAGTGGGACCTCAAGTTCCAATGGGCGCAGCAGCCGGGGAATTTCTCCGACCAGGTCCAGATCTTAGAGGAAACTGCAAAAGAGTGGTGGTGGTGGAGGTGGTGGACAAACCGCAATTAGGTCAGAGGCATACCCCTCGTCCCTTCCCCACCCAGATCTTACTGTAGTTACAGATGCCTCACTCCTGGGATGGAGCGGTACAAAAGGGGGTGGTGATGGACGGAGCATATGAACCAATCAAACACTCACACCCAGTCAACAGATCTGGGTTTAATCCATCACCGTTCTTTAGCCCACTCTGCCACCCCAGTTCAGACATGGCCATATGCAAATCAGTCTGACCCTGTGCCACATGGGAACAGTCCAGCCCGAGCTGCTAAGCCATGCCTTCCCTGGACCAGAAACAAGCTTCCGAGGACCGCTTTCTGGCATTTCAGCCGTCTTCAGCCCGGCTTGCTTGAATCCAGTGTCAAAGTGAGCAAGGGACTCACGTCTGAGCATACCCTGCCAACTTATGGCTAACAAAGCATATGGCCACGTCCGAACAGGGGTGGCAGAGTGGGCTAAAGAACGGTGATATATTAAACGCAGATCTTTTGACTGGGTGCTGGTGTTTGATTGGTTCAGATGCTCCGTCCATCACCACCCCCTTTTGTACCGCTTTGTTCGCCATAAGTTGGCAGGGTATGCTCAGACGTGAGTCCCTTGCTCACTTTGCCACTGGATTCAAGCAAGCCTGGCTGAAGACGGCTGAAATGCCAGAAACCGGTCCTAGGAAGCTTGTTTCCGGTCCAGAGAAGGCATGGCTTGGCAGTTTGGGCTGGACTGTTCCCATGAGGCACAGGGTCAGACTGATTTGCATATGGCCATGTCTGAACAGGGGTGGCAGAGTGGGCTAAAGAACGGTGATGGATTAAACCCAGATCTGTTGACTGGGTGTGAGTGTTTGATTGGTTCAGATGCTCCGTCCATCACCACCCCCTTTTGTACCGCTTTGTTCGCCATAAGTTGGCAGGGTATGCTCAGACGGGAGTCCCTTGCTTACTTTGCCACTGGATTCAAGCAAGCCTGCCTGAAGACGGCTGAAATGCCAGAAACCGGTCCTATGAAGCTTGTTTCCGGTCCAGAGAAGGCATGGCTTGGCAGTTTGGGCTGGACTGTTCCCATGAGGCACAGGGTCAGACTGATTTGCAGATGGCCATGTCCGAATAGGGGTGGCAGAGTGGGCTAAAGAACGGTGATGGATTAAACCCAGATCTGTACTGGGTGTGAGTGTTTGATTGGTTCAGATGCTCCGTCCATCACCACCCCCTTTTGTACCGCTTTGTTGGCCATAAGTTGGCAGGGTATGCTCAGACGTGAGTCCCTTGCTCACTTTGCCACTGGATTCAAGCAAGCCTGGCTGAAGATGGCTGCAATGCCAGAAAACGGTCCTAGGAAGCTTGTTTCCGGTCCAGAGAAGGCATGGCTTGGCAGTTTGAGCTGGACTGTTCCCATGAGGCACAGGGTCAGACTGATTTGCATATGGCCATGTCCGAACAGGGGTGGCAGAGTGGGCTAAAGAACGGTTGTGAGAAGTTGGCCTGCTATATGATGCTCACTGGTTCTAGTGATCACCTTTTATCAGTCCAAACAACCCTTATGGTGATTGGTTGTAAGTCAACCTTATAGACCAGCTATCCTAATGGTAGCATGGACAAAGCAGTCTTAGGCTAAACTCTTTTGGCATGTGAAGCCAGCTGTTTTACCACAATATAACCCCTTGAATACCAGATGAAAGGACACCACACAGGTTGTTATGAAAATAAACAATATATTTATTAATAACAAACACCTCTGAACTCTTTATGAGATCAGAGGGCTAAGCACATGACAATCTCTTAGGAAAAATACGATAAGTTGCACAAAATTACAATGGTGCCCTAGGGGCACGGCAAACCATATACTAAGTAAATGGTATAAGGAAATCGATAGAAGGCATGGAGCTGTCCAGAGGCTGTAGGATCGTTGGGACCACCTACCCTAACTTTAGGTAAGTAATAGGAGGCCCACGGAACGCGTGTGCAGAGTGTGAACTCACACGCGAGATGCGTAACAACGTCTATGGACAGTACAGTTCAAGAAAAAGGTGAGTACGACAATCCTGACTAGTTAGGACTAAAACGACTGTGGAACTGGATACTAGGAGAGTCAATCTACCCTTGAGCACCAAAATGCTCTTGTTACCTCACCCACGGGCTGCGGGTGCATAGGTGCAAAGTCGTGTCGGGTTCCGGCGTTGAAGTCTATGGAGCCTGGAGGAAAAGATGCTGCAGGCGACCAGGAGGAAGATGTCCGGTGTGATCCAAGGGTGGATCAGAGATGCTGAAGACCTGAAAGCAGAGGGGACAATGTTCAAAGTCACTAGCCAGTGACTGGAGTGAAACCAGGAAGGAACCAGATGTCGTCGTCGCGATCAAGTGAAGAGTGGACGCTTGACTCTGCAGCCACGTGGACCAGGAGGTGTCTTCGATGACCAGGATGGAGGCACGAGCTGTCCCACGCAGGCTCTCGCTGTCGGCGGTGTCTGTTCCGGATTCGGCGTCAACAGGCCTTGGCAAAGGCAACCCACGCGGTGAGTGGAAAAGGCGTCTGGTGCGGACTAGGAGAGTCCGGGGTGCTCCTCTTTTGGAAGGGAGCAAGGGCCAGTCTGGAGCAACCAGACCAGCAGTGAAGATTTCAAGGTTCGTCGTCTAGGAGGCCACTAGCCAGCCGGCAAGTGACCAGACAACTCGTCGAGCAGCAAACAAGTAGAAGGGCCCCACGCAGATCTCGTGGAAGCTGGAGCGCTGATCTTCGGTGCAGGAGCTGTTTGGGGCTGGGGCTTCTCAATCCCCAAAGCACTTGGTCGAGTTTACCTCTGGAGTCGTGCTGGAAGAAAAGTGCAGCTTCTTTTAAGATGGCCGGTCTCATGTGTCTCGTCGCACCCACGGGTCTCTGCTGCAGATGTGAGTTGAGGTCGGAGAGGTCTGGGAATCCGGGTCTCGTCGGACTCTGAAGTCTGGATCCTCGAGGGAAGACGACAAAGTGAAGCTGCTGGACGCTTGGTGGTGCCTGCAGTTGCAGGGTGGACACTCCTTGCCCACAAGGAAGATTTCTTCAGTCTTCTGTGGAGCAGAACGTCGAAGTCCAGAGTTTCTTCTTGTAGAGTAGTTCAGGACTAATCTAATTTGGAATGGGACCAGCTCCTACCTTTATCCTGCTAAAGGGGGCTGTACTGGTGACTAGGTCCCTCCCCTGGGTGGGACCAGGAAGGGGGGTGGTTACACCCCCTATCCTTTGTCCGGTTTCGCGCCAGAGCTGGTGCAGGGATGCCCCAGCAACTGGTTTGAACCGGTGTATGCACAGGACACCTTGTGTGCCACAGGCATGTCTCATTCCTTTCAGGCCTATCCTACCCAATACACAAAATCCTGTCTGGGGTGGTGCTAGCACCTCCCAAGGCAGGAAACCCTTTGTCCAAGCCTCCCTTGCTGGAAGGACTCCCAGCAGCAGGAGGTCAGACTTGTGTCTGTGGTGGCAGCATCCATTTTGTGATGCCAAGGCTCGAGTTAACTGTAACCGGGGTTTACAGTTACATACATGTCGTGTCCCTCTAGAAGGGTGGAATGCTACCCCCGTCGCCAGAATTGGCGAGGGGGTAGTATTCCAATTCGTATGACACCTTACTCGACATGTTTTGATAATGTTATACCAAAGTTAGCATTCAACCGCGAGGATTATAATGCACTTAAGAGTATATGGTATAGCGTTATCATGGAACATCTATAAGGACTTGGTTCCGCAAGCTGCAGACAGGCTCAGCTCATGCCAGAGCACAATCTTACATAATTCCAAGCACTCTGCCTTCAGGATTGATAAGGCCTGCCATAGGAGTGACTGATAGGAATATATGTGTCCATTTTAGGGTTAGATATAGGTATACTATATCTACAGCAAAGGGTGTTTACACCACCTTGCCCCGGCTGTCTTGGCAGCCAGTTGTGTCAATTTTGGATGGCCAGCCAGGGGTGGCATAATACATGCTGCAGCCCCTGGTAGGCCCTGGGTACACCTATTCCCTGGGTACCTAAGGTACACTTGTACAGGGACTGATAAGGTGACCCAGTATCCAATTAGATATGTACCTAAAGTACATGGAGTCCATTTTAACAGAGAGAGCAGGAAGCCTGGGGTCCTGAATAGCAGGATCCCAGGCCAACTAAGTCAAAAACCAGCAAAACACTAGGCAAAAAGTTGGGGGTAACCATAGTCCGATATCCACCTTCCTACAACGGTGATGGATTAAACCCAGATCTGTTGACTGGGTGTGAGTATTTGATTGGTTCAGATGCTCCGTCCATCACCACCCCCTTTTGTATCACTCCTGGGATGGGGCTGCTATCTGAAAGAAACACGTTAGTGTTAGATTCCTTACCTTAGAATATCCCCAGACGTCAGACTGGATCCGAAAAGTTTTTCGTCAACAGTACCCCTGCGCGTCGGTAGGCGTCATCCTGCAGCTCCACGTCCGTCGTCGGCGTCGTGATCGCCGGAATGATGTCGCTGGAATACTTAGACACCACCCTCACGCGCTGACGTCAGTGTTTCTTTTTTCCGCGCCAGCAAGCGCAGATCCGGGAAGAGCACGTACCCTTAGTCATTTGTTTGACTACCTTTTTAGACCTTTTTGTCTATCTTTTTCAAGTCGTCTCGACTCCTGGTGCCAGTAGGGATGCCCGGTTTCAAGCCGTGTGACGCCTGTCACCGACTGATGTTGGTTACTGACCCCCACGGCCGGTGTCTCTACTGATTGGGGGCCGACCACGATGACAAGTCGTGCCCCCACTGCCGGGCCTTGACGTCAAAGGCTAGGTGGGAGCGTTCCCGTAAGCTTCTCGAGATTCGTCAGTCGGGTCCACGCCGTTTGAGGTCCCGGTCGAGGAGGAGGTCGAGGGACCGGTCACGGAGCCCCAGTCATCACCGATCGCCTGGATCCAAGTCCTCGCACTCGGGTAAGTTGAGGCATGGCAAAAAGAAGTCGAAGAAGCATCGTCGCTCTTCAACTTTACCTCGGCGGTCTTGCGACTCGGCCGAGGGTTCAGGTGGCGCCACCCACGCGGCTCCGCCAGACCCAAAGGAGTTCCATCCGGTCCCACACCCTCCGGTCCCTGGACCCAATGCGACTCTGGCAGAGGTCAGAGACTACCTTGTGGCCATGAGGATTCTCTTTCTGCCGTCGAGACCCGTCGGCGCGCCTTCGGGCCCCGCGGGTCCGACTGGGGGTCCTGGCCTTGTGTTGCCGGCGGCTTCTGTGCCACCGGCAACTTCGGTCCCGACGCCGCAGGACCCCGTGGGATCCAGGCCTGGATCTCGGTCGATGCCAGTTTACCTTACGACTCCTCTGCTGGTGCTGTCCTCGGACGACGCCGTCCCCGGTTTCAGCCCCGGGCTCGATGTCGGAGCAGCGCTGCTCGGCGCCGTCTCCGGCGCCCATGGGTGACCCTTTAACCTATGCCCGGGCTCCGTCATTTTTGCTTGTTTATCAGGACACGGATGAAGGGGAGGACTGGGAAGGATCTGAGGACCCTCTGGCACAGCAATGCCAGTTAAGCCAGGACTGGGCAGATGAGCTGGGGGATGCCAGTGGTCTGGACACTTCGCCTGACACTGGTTTTCTCTCTCCTCGCTCCGTGGCTACGCAGGAGGGGTCTACTTATGCTGTGGTGCTGCTCAGGGCGGCCACAGCCCTGTGCCTTGAGCTCCCTGCAGCGGCCGTGAGGACTAACCTCCTCACCGAGGTGCTTCAAAGGCCAGTAAGTTCTTCGGAGCCTCTGCTGCTGTTTAATGAGGCTCTCACCGACGTTCTGATGGGCACTTGGTCCAAGCCCACCACAGTTCCCCTGTGGATCGGAACGTGGCCCGGCACCACCAGCCGGCTCCTGGCAACCCCTGCTTTCTGTCCACCCATCCCACCCCTGAGAGCCTGGTTATCCAGGCCTCAACGCCCCAAACCGCATTGTTTTCCTCTGTCAGTCTAGTGTTGCGGTCCATTAACACCGCATGCCTTTTGGGCGGTTACACCCACTCTCTGTGGGATATGGTGGTGGACAAGCTCCCGTGGTGGACGAGCTACCCCAGTGTCCGGAGGAGGCCCAGACACGGCTCGCCCAAGCTCTTGCTGAGGGGAGGGACGCAGGACGGTATTCCATTCGGTGTGGACTTGACACCAGACTCGCTGGGCAGAGCGATTTCAACGACGGTGGCGATTCGTCGTCACGTCTGGCTGAGGTCCACCAACTTTTCAGGGGATGTCCAGAACACTCTCATGGACATGCCCTTTGATGGCCGTCACCTCTTTGGCGACAAGGCAAATAGCGCGCTGGACCGCTTTAAGGACTCCAGGGCTACGGCCAAGTCCTTGCGCCCTTCGGCCCAGCGCCAGCAAACTTCTGCTTTTCATCCCTTTCGTGGCCATGGATGCGGCCCCCCTACACGTTCGTTCAGCCACAAGCCGCAGAACCAACCTCAACGCGGTCGCGGACGTGCAATCCGCCGTGGCGGAGCAGGAGGTCAGAAAGCCGGTCAGACCACATCCGCTCCCTCAGCATCCGCCTTAAAGCCTTCCTAGTCTGAGCTTTCAAGCCCATTCCACGCCAGTGGGAGGCAGGGTTCGCCAGCACCTACTCCATTAGTGTACCATCACTTCATACAGGTGGGTGCTGCAAATCGTCGGAAGGGTCTACTCCCTCCCCTTCGAGACGGCCCCTCCTGCCGTGCCACCACAGTACCACCGCATGTCGGGGGATCACTTGCAACTTCTGCAGGAGGAAGTCACGGTCCTCTTGGCCAAGGGGACCATCGAGTGCGTTCCTGGGCCAGAAGTAGGACGTGGTTATTGTAGGAAGGTAGATCCCTGACTATGGTTGCCCCCAACTTTTTGCCTGGTGTTTTGCTGGTTTTCTGACTTAGTTGACCTGGGGCCCTGCTATTCAGGACCCCAGGCCCACCTCTCTCTCTGTAAAATGGATTCCATGTACCTTAGGTACATATCTAATTGGATACTGAGTCACCTTATCAGTCCCTGTACAGAGTACCTTAGGTGCCCAGAGCATAGGTGTACCCAGGGCCTACCAGGGGCTGCAGCATGTATTATGCCACCCCTGGCTGGCCATCCAAATCTGACACAACTGGCTGCACGACAGCTGGGGCAAGGTGGTGTAATCACCCTTTGCTTTAGATATAGTATTCCTATATCTAAACCTAAATGGACACACAGATCTCCTATCAGTCACTCCTATGGCAGGCCTTGACAATCCTGAAGGCAGAGTGCTTGGAATCGTGTGAGATAGTGCTCTGGCATGAGCTGAGCCTGTCTGCGGCTTTCGGGATCCATCCCTTAGCCGTTTCCATGATATTGCATACCATATACTCTTAAGTGCATTATAATCCTCGCGGTTATATGCCAACTCTGGTATCGCTTTATCAAAACATGTCGAGTAAGGTGTCATACGAATTGGAATACTAACCCCTCGCCAATTCTGGCGACGGGGTTAGCATTCCACCCTTCTAGAGGGACACGACATGTATGTAACCTGTAACCCCGGTTAAAGTCAGACAGAGCCTTAGCTCCACAAAATGGATGCTGCCACCGAGACACAAGTCTGCCCTCCTGCTGCTGGGAGTCCTCCCAGCCCAGGAGGCAAGGACAAAGGGTTTCCTGCCAGGGGCGGTGCCAGCACCGTCCCAGACAGGATTTTGTGTATTCTAGGTAGGCAGGGCTTTAGAGGAAGGTGACTGCAAGTGGCACCCCGGTGCTCACTGTGCATAGGCCGGCTTGAACCAGTTCCAGGGGCACTCCAGCCCCTGATCTGGGGAAAGCCCGCCAAAGGAGAGGGGTGTAACCACCCCCCTCCTAGTCCCACCCATAGGGCAGGACTTAGTCGCGTGCCAGCCCCTTTTTGCAGGATAAAGGTAGGAACTGGCCCCCTTCCAAATCGGATCATCTTTGAATCCTGAAACTACTTTCCACGAAAGGAACTCAAGACTTCTTCCCAAGATTCTCCCTTGTGACTAAGGAGTAGTCACCCTGCAGCAGCAGGCACCAACCAAGCATCGCGGTTTGTTGCCAGTCTCTCCTTCGGATCCAGACTGCTCCAGCACGACGAGAACCGGCTTCCCTGGCACCTCTGACCTCAACCTACATCATCAGCCCAGCTGTGATCCGTGGGTGTGACGAGACCTCGAGGGACCGGCCATCTTCAGAACTGCACGACGCTTGTCCAGCACGACCGCTGAGTGACCCTCGACTGAGTGCTTTGGGGTAAGAGAAGCCCCGACCCTGAGCAGCTCCAGCACCGAAGTTCAGCCCCCCTGCATCCACGAGATCTGCGTGGGTCCTTCTGCTCTTTGCTGCTAACCGCGTTGTCCAGGTCGCTTGCCCGTTGGCTAGTGACCCTCTCACGACGCTCCACGACGACAACCACTGCTGGTCTGGTTGCTCCAGACTAGCCCTTGCTCCCCTCCAAAAGAGGAGCACCCTGGACCCTCCTGGTCCACTCAAGACGCCATTTTAGGTCCACCGCGTGGGCCTTGCATTTGCCAAGACTTGTTGCCCAATCCTGGGTCCAGCGACGTCGACAGCAAGTACCTTCGTGGGACAGCTCGCACCTCCATCCTGGTCGCCGACAACGCCTCCTGGTCCGAGAGACTGCAGAGCCCAGCAGTGCCCACTCACCTGGCTGAGGTGACTTCGTCCGGTGCCATCCTGGTGCCCACTCAAATCACTGGCTAGTGATTCAGAACTTGGTCCCCTCTGCTTACAGGTTTCTTCTTCCCTGATCCAGGCTTGGATCACCACGAACTCCTTCACTGGCCGCCTGCCAGCAACTTCTTTCTTCAGGCTCCTGGATCTTCAACGAGGGTTTCCGACGCAACTTCAACCCTATGCGGCCGCAGCCCCTGGGCTAGGTAACCTGAGTACTCCGGTGCTCCAGCATAGTCCAACACCCTAAGTGTTCGGATCCACTCCCGTTTTCGACCCACCTAGTCGGGTTCGCCCGAGAACAGTAACTTTGTCTTTACTAGCCTCCATAGACTTTTTCCCGCCTTACGCGTGAGAGTTCCCACTCTGCACACAACGTCCACAGGCCTCCTGCTTCTAATCTAAAGGTTTAGCATTGTAGGCCTAGCGATTCTAAAGTCTATGAGAATAGTTACTTACCTGCTAGTAATTCGCATTCCACTTTTGGAATATATGGTTTTTCGTGCCCCTCGGGCATTTGTGTAAATTGTGCGACTTAAAGTATTTTCGTAAGAGTTTTGTTGTGTGCTTAGCTCCCTGACTCATAAAGAGTTCAGGGTAGACTTGTTATAAATAAATATCTGTTTATTTTCATAACAACTTGTGTGGTGTCCTTTCACTTGGTGTTCAAGGGGTAATGTGATGGTAAAACAGCCGGCTTAACACGCCCTCTAGAGTCTTAGCCTTAGACTGCTCGTATCCATGCTACTAGGATAGCTGGTCTATCAGGTTGACTTACAACCAATCATCAATTAGGGTTGTTTGGACTGATACATAGTGTTCACTAGAATAGTGAGCACTGCATATCAGGCCAACTTCTCCCAGTTACTCCCACTACTTTCTGGTCCCCAAGAAGGACAAAGGGGGCCTGCGTCCCATCTTGGACCTCAGGAGCGTCATCGTCTTCCTCCGGAAGGAGAAGTTCAAGATACTGACTTTGGCTCAAGTTCTGGCTGCCCTAGACCCTGGATACTGGATGGTAGCGTTTGACTTGCAGGACACTTATTTTCACATACCGTCCTGCCGGCCCACCGGGGCTACCTGCGGTACACGGTAGGCCACATGCACTTTCAGTTTACCGAGCTCCCCTTGGCCTCCCCAGTGCCCCTCGGGTGTTCACGAAATTGATGGCGGTGGTCGCAGCTCATCTGCGCAGATCAAGGGTTCCAGTCTTCCCCTATCTCGACGACTGGTTGTTGAAGGCGGGCTCGCCCCAGACAGTAGTCTCCCACCTGCAGACTACGGCCGACCTCCTGCATTTTCTGGGGTTCTCCATCAACGTACCAAAATCACACCTGATTCCCTCTCAGAAGCTCCTCTTCATCGGAGCGGTTCTGGACTCTGCACAGTTTCAGGTTTTTCCTCCCGAGTAGCTGGTTCGGGATATTCAGGCTCTGATTCTGATCTTTCAGCACTTATCCCGAGTTTTGGTCAGTATGACCCTACGGCTTCTGGGACTGATGGCCTCCTGCATCCTGCTGGTACATCACGCCAGATGGCGGATGCGGGCTCTGCAGTGGGACCTGAAGTTCCAGTGGGCACAGCATCAGGGCAACCTGTTCGACCACGTCCTGATCTCGGAGGGCACTGCGAGACAGCTGCAGTGGTGGCTCACGAATCGCGATTGGGTCCATGGCAGATCCCTCTCCCTACCCAACCGGAACAAACTGTGGTGACGGATGCGTCCCTCCTGGGATGGGGAGGCCACATGGGATAGGCCGATATCAGAGGCCTCTGGTCTCCGGCGGAGTCCCAGCTCCATATCAACCTTCTGGAGCTGTGGGCGATCCGACTTGCACTGAAAGCATTCCTTCCCTCTGTCTGGGGAAGTCTAGTGCAGGTGTTAACAGACAACACCACCGCCATGTGGTACTGCAACAAGCAAGGTGGGGTGGGGTCGTGGACCCTATGTCAGGAGGCTCTGCGCCTCTGAACATGGCTGGAATATCAAGGCGTTACCTTGGTGGTTCAACACCTGGCAGGGTCTCTGAATGCCAGGTCGGACAAACTCAGTCATCGGTGCATGATGGATCACGTATGGCGTCTGAACTCGGACGTGGCGCAAGGTCTCTTTCTGCAGTGGGGAGAGCCTTGGTTAGATCTATTCGCCACAGAAGAGAACGCGCAATGTCATAATTTCTGCGTGTTGGAATTTCCAAGGTAGCACTCGCTCGGCGGCGCTTTTCGTCGCGCGTGGAGCTGCAGTCTGTTGTACGCCTTTCCGCCTATACCACTTCTGCCCAGAGTGCTGAAGAAGATCCGGCGCGACTGGGCCCAAGTCATCCTTGTGGCTCCGGATTGGGCACGAAGATAATGGTATCCCGAGCTACTCAGTATGTCAATCGATCCCCCGATTCCACTGCCTCTTCAGGAGGACCTTCTGTCGCAGCAACAGGGGACGGTGCTCCTTCCGAACCTGCCTAGCCTCTACCTACATGCGTGGAGATTAAGCGGTGACAGTTGTTGCCATTTGACTTGCCTCCTTAAGTCTGTAATGTCATTCTGGCAGCCAGGTTTTCCTCCACAAAAGCGGTATACGCCTGCAGGTGGAACAAATTTGTGGCATGGTGCATAGCAAAGGCTGTGGATCCTCTCTCTGCCCCTCTTTGAGGTACTCCTCTTTCTTCTTTCCCTGGCCCAGCAGGGCTCTGCTCTGGGCACTATCAAGAGCTATCTTTCGACCATTTCAGCCTTCTTGAGGCTTCCTGATCAGCCTTCTCTATTCAAGTCCCCCTTTGTAAATAGGTTCTTGAAAGGCATTACTCACATGTTTCCTCCTGTTCTTTTGTAATGCCTCAGTGGGACTTGAATCTGGTGTTAACCTATCTAATGTGTGCTGCCTTTAAGCCGCTCCATAATTGTCCTTTACGTCTTCTGACTCTAAAGACTGCTTTTCTGGTTGCCATCACCTCTGCCAGAAGAGTGAGTGAGCTCCAGGCTCTTTCATCTAAGCCTCCTTTCCTCTCTGTCCATCCGGACAAAGTTGTTCTGAGGACTCGTCCTCCTTTTCCTACCCAAGGTGTTTACTGACTTTCACATCGGACAGACCATTACCTTGCCCACCTTCTTTCCGACTCTGCATCCCTCGGAAGAGAGGCTCCACTGTCTGGACCCAAAACGCGCGCTCTTTGTTTACCTGAACCGCACACAACAGTTCCGGGTGGACGACCAACTCTTTCTTGGCTAGGTGGGCGCTAAGATGGGAACGGCGGTGCACAAGCAGACCATCTCTCGGTGGGTCGTTTTGTGCATCAAGATCTGTTATTCCTTGGCTAAAAAGGAACCTCCTGTGGGGCTGCGCGCCCATTCCACTCGGGCCACATCGGCTACTACTGCCTTGGGACGGGGAGTCCCTTTGCAGGACATTTCTCAGGCAGCTACGTGAGCCTCGCTGCACATGTTTGCCAAGCATTACTGCCTGGACAGTCAAGTCGGCTTCTTTGGCCGTTCAGTTCTCCAGGACTTCCGGGTGTGATTTTGGTTGCAGAACCACCACCGGGGTTGGTATTGCTGGGGTATCTATTCTAAGGTAAGGAATCTATCACTAAGTTAATGTTAGATTCCTTATCGCCCCACCCATCCCCCCGTTCTGCAAATCGATTTCTAGGGTTAAGCTATTTCCCTTTGAGGGCCCTAGTTTCAGGGCACCAGTGTCGGTTTCTTGCATGGCGTTGAGTTTCTGGCGCGGGAAGCTATGTTTAGAACTGACATCAGCGTGCGAGGGCGGTGTCTAAGTACTCCAGCTACGTCATTCCGGCGATCACACCGCCGACGACGGACGCGGGGTTGCAGGACGACGCGTACCAACGGGCAGGGGTACTGTTGACGAAATAATTTCCGGATCCAGTCTGACGCCTGGGGATATTCTAAGGTAAGGAATCTAACACGAACTAATGTTTCTTTAAGATATATCGTTACCGAAAGTAAGTAACTTGTGCATCTCGGAGAGGTGGAGATCAGAGTACTCTAGTTTCCATTGAAATCCAAATTCCACATTAACCTGGTGGTGCTCTGTACGATCGGATTGCCATTGAAAGCCTTTTGCCCTCCATCAGTGGATGGCTGATATAATTGTTCACAGGCAACACCACCGCCATGTGGTACTGAAACAAACAGGGCGGAGTGGGGTTGTGGACCCTTTGTCATGAGACCCTGCATCTCTGGACATGGATGGAACAGCAGGCCACATCACTGGTGGTTCAACAAGTGGTGGGTTGTCTGAATGCCAGAGCGGACAAACTCAGCTGAAGTTGCCTAGCGGATCACAATTGGTGTTTCCACCCAAAGATGGCTCAACGTCTCTTTCAGCACCGTGGGGAGCCTTGGTTATATCTGTTTCCCTCCACCGAGAATGTGCAATGTCAACAGTTTGGTTCGCTGGAGTTTCCAAGGTGGCACTGGCTTGGAGACGCTTTTTGTCTCGAGGAGCTCGGGCCTCCTGTACTTCTTTCCACCCATACCACTCCTACCCAGAGTTCTCAAGAAGATCAAGAATGACTGGGCCAAACTTATCCTTGTGGCCCGTGCAGAGTCTGGAGAGTCCACTATCCTGAGCTACTGAGCATGGCAGTCCATCCTCCGATCAGTATGCTTCTTTGGGAAGATCTTCTGTCACAGGGAAGGGTTCTCCAATCGAACATGTCCACTTTCTTCCATCCTACGTGAGGTTGAGCCTAAACAGTTGGCAACTTTTAACCTTCGTTCCAAAGTTTGTAATTTCATCTTCGCAGCTAGGCGTCTCTACACCAAGACAGCATACGCCTGCCATTGGAAAAACATTGTAGCATGGTTTGCAGAGTAATCCATTAATTCCCTTTCTGCCCCTCTATCTGAAGTTCTGCTTTTTGTTCTTTTTCTTGCCCAGCAGTGCTCTGCTCACGGCACGATTAAGGGCTACCGATCTGCCTTTTCTGGCTTCTTGCAGTTGCCTGATCAACCCTCTTTATTCAAGTCTCCTATTGTACATAGGTTCCTCAAGGGTCTTTCTCATCTCTTCACTCCTTCACCATTCATTATTCCTCAGTGGAACCTTAATTTGTTTTTGACTTTTTTGATGTGTGCTCCTTTTGAGCCCCTCAGGCTTCTTAACTTAAAAACAGCTTTCCTTGTGGCAAGAACATCTGCCCGCTGAGTAAGTGAGCTGCAGACCTTATCATCCTAATCGCCTTACCTCTCAGTCTATTCTGACTAAGTGGTGCTTCTCACAAAGGTCTCCTTTTTACCAAAAGTGTTCACCGATTTTCATGTAGGCCATTCTGTCTCCTTCCCTAACTTTTATACTCCTGCACATCCCTCGAAAGAAGAGGAGTGACTCCACCATCTGGATCTGGACCAAAAAGAGCGTTGTTGTTCTACCTTGACTGCACACAAGAGTTCTGGGTGGACAACCAACTCTTCGTGGGGTATGTTGGTGCAAAGAAAGGTCAGGCAGTGCAGAAGCGGATCATCTCTAGTTGGGACATGCTCTGCATCAACATCTGCTATGCACTTGACCAGATGAAGCCTCCTGAAGGTTTGCGGGCTCCTTCCACCAGGGCTGAAGTGGCCACTGCGGTAACATCATGATGGTTTTGTCCCCTTATCGACATGGAACAACTATTGAAAAAGTTTTGAGATGCACTCAACTGCCTGGAATATTCAGAAAATAAGGACTTCTCAGGTAGATTGAGTATACACCAGAAAGATTTTTACTGAAGAGGAGTAATTTTTTCATCTCACATGTGTTGTGGAGATAAATGCTACGGGGTTCTCTATGCAAAGGTAGCTGTGTCTCCTAATGTTGAATTCAGAGTCTAGCTGTTTTAGCTTAGAATGTTAATAATTTACAGTTGTAGCATTTGTTTCTTTTTGGAAAGCATGCGACTATTGACACAGATACTAGATTGTTTTTCTTCCTAAGGGAACAAGTCTCAGGAGAAGAGGCAGAGGAACCAAAAATATGATAGCAAGTCAAATCGCTTTAAGAAGAAAGCAAAGGATAAAGAGGTTGTGGTTAGACATTCAAGTGCATCTTACCAGCGACAGTCCCGTTCCCACAGCGAAGATGAGGAAGATGAGACTGTTCCTGCCAGCTACCACACTGTGTCTTTACAGGTTAGTCAAGACGTAAGTATAGCAGTCTTTCCTCCTCCTCCTATATGTCCTTTTATCATACGTTATTGATTCCCAGTCCTGAAGTGTAAGCATCTGCTGTATCCATATAGCTTGTAAAGGCCATTTTTAGGGCTCGCGCCTACGTTGCAGTGCGCAGCATTGCTCGCGCAGCAAAAGCCCTTTTGTACGGGGTTCTGAAAGCTGCTCACATGCTCTTGCGTGTGGTTTTGCTTTCTCCCGCTGCAATTGGGTTAAGCGTGATTTTTTTACAAAAATAAAGCGCGCAGTTGGTCAAAGGTGGGCGCATGTCCCCCCTTTGCTCCGCCCATTCCCACTGGTGTCTAGCACGCGCAGCAGCGCGCGTTCGCCTCGCTGCCGCGCTCCGTCCCCCTCGCTCCTCTGTGGTGCGTGCGCACCACTGTTTTTTTTTTTTTAGGGATTCTGAGGCCAGTTTATATCTAATGATGGTTCAGTGCGTAACAAGGCGAGACTAAACCCCAGATATCCCGCCGACAGTTTTAAAGTATTCAGAAGAACGAGAGTTAACCTTACAACGCATGCCGATACAAGACAGCCCACGCTTACTGTGTGCGTATGTAGCCCGGAGCGAAATGCCACGGTGGAATTAAAGTATGTCATCCAGACACTTGATATCAGACTAAGTCGAGAGGGTGCAAATTACAGCGTGATCTGCTGATGCTCTCTTCCTCTCCTGTATTGCACCAGCAGCAACGTAAACTGTTCAGATTTCTTGTGCTCCGCCGTCTTCCTCCCTCCGAAGCGTTCTGCTCCTCATTAAAAGATAGCGCGTGCAGTTCATTCATGGAGAGCCAGTCACCGGATCTGACGTGCCACCGCGAGCCCCCCTCTGGCTGGGAAGAAGCTCAGTTCAAGCAGACCCTTATATAATGAGCCACTGCGGACACCACAGCGCCCCTGGCCCAGCACAGGGTTCAGACCCGTGGAAGGAAGACGTTAAGTGCTTCACTTGAATAACACACTCAGATCACACCCTAAAGACCCAGGAGCTCAGCTTCCCAGCATGTTTCAGTTTTGTAAAGCTTGTCTATTTTCATTACTGTAACCTTAACCAAAGTGATCAGAAAATTATAATACACTTCACATTTACAAAAGTTTCACTTATATATTCTATTTTTTCAATCTAACCGTGAAGCTGAGGAATGCAATAGGGGCATTACAAGTCAGAAGAACATAGTTTTGCAAACAACATAATGATCGAAGCAGAATACTTGCATCCAGCGAGTCCTCGCTCACCATGATGAGAGACATCTTCTGTGACACGAGTTTGCAAGAGTATCCTGCCAAAGATAAGAGACGTATCATCCAGCTGTCAGCATCAGTGAACATCACACTGAAAACACAGCCACTCTGGCAATTAACAAGAGAGGCTAGTTTTTTAGTACACTTTGAATAGCCTCTCTGCCTCTGCTCGTTACCATAGCTCCATCCCGGCGTCCCAGCTGCACCCTGTTACGGCCATCCTGCAGAGATTAGCGTAGGGTGCGCTGGAGACCCTGTCTGCTCTCGGGTTACACTACTCCCCCTCTCCAGAGCCATTACTGTGGCCTGCTCTGATATCAAAGAAAAGCATGATTCAGTGGAGTGACTGTGCTGACTGCATACAGTGCAGCGCATTATTACCACGACAAGTCAGACAGCCATTACTCGAGGACATATATTTGAGAGGGAGTGTGGTTATGGCCAGAGCTGGCGTCTGTGGAATCGGGCGGGAAACGGGTTCGAGTCTCGGCGTAAGCTCGACATCCTGTGATTCTGGGCAAGTCACTTAATCTCATGCCTACCGAAAATGTATGCGTCCTCCTATGAAATGTAACTGGTGCTCATTAAAGGCTCCACTACCTTCGGGTAGAGTTCGCGCTAAATGAAAACTTCAAAAAGAGAAAAATAGTTGCTATAATTAAATTAGCCTGTTCGGCTGAATGGAAGTACACCATAACACACAATGCTTTAGGTTGTTGCATGAAAGCCTATATGGTGTAATAATATGCCCATGACATGAAGTGAGATAAGCATCATCTCGGCCGAGTATGGATCCAGTCCCATTTGCAGTGAGACTCTGGCCTCACCCGGCCACATTCTGCCCACCGACGGGCTGGCCCACATCTATACGGCCACTGGGTCCCAGCACTTCGCCGGCCCCCGCCAGCCCAAGATCTGTGTTTTAGGAAGCTGGCACACTCAACCAGCACCTGTGCACCGCCTCCCGCCAGCCAACGACGACCCCAGTGCCTGGCCAGCACCGAGAACTACTCTGCCATGGCACAGCCCTGCTGGCTTCCTGCCCACCTTTCTGCCCCTGAATTGTTACCCTGCGGTGCAGCTGCAGTACGACGGCTACATGCCCCTGAGTTCATGGGACCAACGTGTCTGCCCCGCAACAGATTATGTCGGTCTTGGAGCTCACTCAGTACCGGGTGCAGTTATGCAGTACAGAGACCTGAAGGCCTGTGGCATCGCAGAGTAATGCAAGCTTGTTTAGGTTGAGCCTAGGCAGTGCATGTGCTGGTCTGCAAGGCATGTTGTATTAAGGAGGTTGTGAAGAACTTGGGTGTGTGCTTCGACAATGGCTTGACCTTTGACACGCAATCGAAAGCTGTGGCAGGAGTCTGTTTCGGGCTTCTGCGAGGCCTGAAACCTCTGCTTGTTTTTTTTCCACCCAAGGTGCGTCAGACCATTGTCCAGGTGTCAATTCTCTCCAGACTGGACTATGGTAATTCCCTCTATCAGGGCGCCAATAAGGCCAGCATTAAGCGCTTGCAGAGGGTTCAGAATGCGGCGGCCCGTATCCTGGTTGCACTGCCTAGATTTTGCTCAGTTGCGCATGTGCTCCCTAAACTCCATTGGCTGCCTGTCGAAGAGCGCATTCAGTTTAAGGCGCTGTACTTATCGCACAAGATCTTGTCTCTCCAGGTACCATCAGGGCTATCTAATTTGCTTGAGTTTTATGTGCCTGGGCGCCCGCTGAGATCCGCCGACCTAGCGTTGGTTTGTACTCCTCGAGTTTGGAGAGCCAGAGCCGGTGGACGTTCGTTCCGCTGCCTGGAGGCGAAACTTTGGAACTCGCTCCCGGTTCCCATTAGAGTTATTCAGAATCATTTGGCGTTTCGAAAAGCCTTAAAGACCTGGCTCTTCCCCGTTCTTTCTGTCTAACACTCTGTTTCACTTCCAGGCTCTCGTCTTTGGTCTCTGGTGGCGCTGGAATTCCCCGTCGCTGGGGCAGCTATGCGCAATACAAATCCGAAAATAAATAAATATAAATAAGGTATGAACGTGAAACTGCACCCACTCTCCACCCAGTTTTTTCATTGGCTTTTGTCATTGTCTATTGTAAACTGTGGCTTTTCATTAGTCAATAGGCTTAGTAGTCCCTCCTTAGTACCACCTTTTCCCATTTTGTAACCTCCCTTGGCGACACTTCCAGTTACGTGTGTTGTTGCCTCCGTAGGCTTTAATTACAGCCTCCAAGCACAATTTTCTCAAAGAGCCTGCTCTTGCTGGCAGGAAAAGGCAGGACACCCTCTCTCCTAACGCGTTTGAAATGGAATAGGTCTCGCATTTGCGATAGTTCAAGCTATTGGCATTGTAAATGACAATGCCCTTTATCTGTTTTAAAAAAAACACATAAATAAAAGGCATTGTCAGTTACAATGCTAATAGCTCAAACTCTCATAAATGTGAGCCCTATTGCATTGCAAATGCTTGTTTATATTGTTGCAGAAGCTGCATTAAAAATGTGTCTTTAAACTCTTGCTTCTTTTCATTACTGGTGGTCTATTTGGTTGTGCAGGTGTTTTGTTGTTATCTGTGTATGTAAATGTTTGGATTATGGCTATTTTAATATATTGTGACTTCAAAAGAAAGTCTTCTCAAATAGTCATTATGGTCTTCATTGCAAAGCCTCAGTTTCAAGTATTGGAAGAATTTCTAGTAATTAGATTATAGTAAAATATGATCTGATAGAGACATCTGTCTGCAGATTCCTTAACTTAGAATTATCCTCATGCGTCAGACTGGATCCGGAAATTTTACATGACCCTGCCCTGTCCTTGTCCACAGACATGACGTCAGCGAGGTCATATAAGTCCCTTCCGGCGCGCTGACATCTGTTTCCTTCTTTTTCGCGTGCAACGCGGATCTGGAGTAAGCGGTTCCTCTGGCCTGTTTTTAGGCCCCTTTGACGCTTTGCGTCTGGAACAGTGTGCGATGCCTTCGGGCTTTAAAACGTGTGCCTCCTGTTTGCAGCAAATGTCCGTAACGGACCCACACCTTATCTGCATGTGATGTCTGAGCGAACACCACGACTCGGTGGATTGCGACGCCTGCCAACTCAAGCCGAACTCCTGGCAGGAGCGCTGGACGAAGCTACTTTTGGCTCGCCTGTCCCGGTTGTAGTCATCACGGCCCCCAGCTTCCTCTTCGGCGGCAGGTCCCAGTGGCAGTGGGTTCCGTTTGCGGCGTTAGTTGCCGTCTGGTTCCCGTGTGCATCGCTCGCCCCTTCCTGGTAAGTCCCGGCGCATGTCGCCGAGGTCCTCGACCTCTTCTGTTGTCGGGGGCACTGTTCCCGGATTTCTCCGGACGTCCACCCCCCTGGAGTTGTCCCTCCCGTATCCGCCTTTTCATAGCACGGGGGCGACTCGGATCCAGATGGCGGCCTATGCCGTGGCCCTGCAGGCCTCCCTTGGGTCCCCTCCTCTCTCTGGGGCATCCTCGGACCCTCTGTTATGTGCGGGGTCTCCGGTGGACTCGCCGGTGGATTCTCCCCCGGTGCTGGCTGAGCCCCTTGCCTCCCGGGATGATGGAGATATGGTGGTGTCAGGGCGCGAAACGGCTGGGTCCCCCTGTTCGTCCCATTGCACCCCTACCGCGCCACACAGTCCTGGGGGGCTCCCTGTGGCATCGCAGGTGGTTGCTGGTGCTCGCTGCTTAGCTCTCAGCCCCCCTCGGCCTTACAGACAGGCGGCTGTCTTTTCGAAGGGTGAGCCGGCGCCGGTTCGGGGCCGTAGCCTTGCCTCCATGCTCCGGCACCATTCCTTTCTTCGGAGCCTGAGCCTGTTGTGGTTGAGGCTCAGTCGGTGCCGGTCCGGCACCATAGGCTTGCCTCCCCAGCTCCGGCACCGTTCCTTTCTTCGTAACCAGAGCCTATCATGGTTGAGGTCGAGTCGGCGCCGGACCAGGCACAGTCAGCGCCGGACGGGACACAGTCGGCGCTAGACGGGGCACAGTCCGCACAGACCGAGGAAGCCCTTGCGCCGCCTCAACGCCGGATCATTGACTCCTCTCCGGAGGCTTCCGGGGGGAGTTCGGCATCACCCCTGACGTCCGGCGACGCTGGATGCATCCTTGCCTCTTCCCTCCTTGGAATTTGTGGCTCCGGCTGACTCTCTGCCTCCTCTGGAGCCCCATCAGGGCCCTCATTCATCAATGGGGCTTTCTTCATTTGGACATTGGGCTCATCCTCTGTTTATCAGACAACCACCTTGGGGTGGGAGGCTTAGTTTACAGCCCTCACCCATGGATGAGTTACTGTCCCCTCCTCGGAGGGCTACCGAGGCTGGTGCGGCATTTATAAGAGTTGTTTCCTTGGCCGCCCGCATTCTGAGTATGCAGCCCCCTTCGGTTCCCCTGCCTGTTGACCCGCTGTTGGATGTTCTCCACCGCGGTTCGGGGAATGTTGAGCCGCTTCTGCCTTTTGAAGCTTCTCTTTATGATGCCCTTTTGGGCACCTGGGCTCGGCCGGCGTTGGGTGACCCGGTGGCTTGTTCTATCATGCCCTGCCACCACCCTGTCCAAACGATCCAGTTTGCTTATTTGTTCATCCAGACGTTCAGGGGCTTGTTCTGCAAACTGCTTTTCCTTCCTTGCCTCAGCTGCTGCTTCCTCCCTCCTGGGAGTCCAGATGGCTGGAGTCGTGGGGTCGTATTATTTTCGGTTCCACTAGCGCAGCTCTTCACTCACTCACTCAATACAGTGTGTGTCTTGGCTCGGGCTACTTCGGCCCTTTGGCACTCTGCCGAGTCTGTGAGCGCTCATGTTGACCTCCTCCATCTTATCCGTGACGGCCGTGATCTAGCAGAATTTACTGTCTGCTCGGCCCTGGATACCTCGGACTCCTTAGGCCGGGCTATGGCTGGTTCGGTTGCACTACACCGCTATGCTTGGTTGCGGTACGGCGTCTTCCCAGGGAATATCCGGGAACGCCTTGTTGACCTGCCCTTTAACGCGGTCCTTTTGTTTGATACCCACGCCGATTCGGTGGTTCAGCGCCTCCCCTATAGGTCTTTACTTAGCAGGTTTCAGGTTGTCATATCCTGGGGTGGTTACCCTTTCGTTTAGCTTCCACCAGTTGCTCTATGCGTTTTTGGGCTGGCAGTAAGCCTACTGTGGCGGTGTTCCACAGGTTGTTGTGTTCTGTCCTCTGACTATGGTTTACCCTAAGAGGTGTTCCCCTATTTTTCTTGGGGCGTGATATACTCCAGGTGGGGTACCTGTATGCTATTGTGTAGCTCTGCTCTGCGCCAGGCAGGCATGGAGGTCCCTTTGGGCTCTCTACGTCTACTGACGCCATTATCTTACCTTTAAACGGTTTTCAGTGTTGTGCCTGCTGTCGCTGCCTCCTACACGCCACAAGTCTTGCCTTGCTTGAGCCGTGCCTCCTTCTCCACATCTGGAGGTTTTTTCCTTGTACTAACTCTTTTCAGTGTATTTCAACATGTTTCAACATGGGGCTGCCTCTTGCCACGGGTGCATTAGGTGGGTTCCTCCTATAGCGCCCGCAGCTGCGAGGTTTCAGGGCTCGCCTTCTTTTTTCATATATATATATATCTATATAACCACTGGTTGTCCGTTGGTATCCCTTTTTACACACCTACCTCTCTACGCTTCTGCGAGGTCTGGTCCTATATCCCCATTTTCGGGGAGCAGTTGGGTGCCTTGTGCTCACACTTGCCATCGTTCTGCATGGCAGTGTTTTTCGTAGCACGGTTATAGTGGACTTTGGTACCTTTTCCTGTATCTTTAGCAATGGGGGTTCCTAGGGTTCCGTTCCCTCGGGTGGACCTCCTCTTCCAGACGCTCTATCTTGGGGGTCTTGTCTGTCCCGCTCCTGTACTGCGCACTCCCCCCTTCTGTGGGGGTGCATTTCCCCTCCGGGTCGGAGGTGGTGGTCTGGAGATCTGATGATGTTCTAAACAGCTATGCGTGTTCTTCTTCACGGTTTCTATAGGCGCTTCGGTGCCTCGGATGCCACACCCTTCAAATGCGTCTTTTTACTTTGGGTGTCACCCTAATCGGTATCTGGTGTGCCTACGGGACAGTTACTCAGGTGAAGGTCTCCCCAGGTGTTGCGCCCTGTGTCTCTGTCTTCTGTGGGTGCGTTCTCCCCTTGCCTTCAAACTGCCTTGTTGGGCAGTCCTGTACTCATCTTAGCTACGCCACTTTGTTGTCTCCGTAGCTGTGTGCTATGTGCATGTTCTCATAGTTGTCCGCCTCTGTGTGCTTCAGCGTGGTGCTGTCCGCCCCTGTCGCCTTTGTGTGACTAAGTGGGTACTTGGCGTGCCTTATGTTCCCGCCTCTATTTCTTAGATGTTGCTCTGTTCCTGCCTCTTGCCCCTTTGCTTCCTGGATGCTGCCTGTCCGGCCTCCCAATGCGAGGGCTCGCCTGGTAGGCTCTGGTTTCGTCCCTCCATATTGTCCTCTAGCTTTCGTAGGTGTCAACTTAGTGCACCATTGAGCTTTGGGGGTAGTTCCTCAATATGAACTCTCTTTCGTTCTTGGATATGGCTTAGTGCTGTTTCTACATCTCATACTCAGACGGTCTTATGATACCTTGCCTCCCATGGTCTTTTGCTCTCCGAGCTGCTTGTGTTGCTGACTGGCTGCACCACCACAGCTTTCTTCATAGTCCGTCACTTTGTGGCCGGCTCAGTACTATTGGGCACTTTCTGATTGTTCTGTCGCAGACCCACCTCCCCCTTGGGGTATGTTGGTATCTATTCTAAGTTAAGGAATCTGTAGCTAGATGTCTCTATCAGATGTAAGAGTTACTTACCTTCGGTAACGATGTATCTGGTAAAGACGCTGTCTAGCTGCAGATTCCTTAACGCCCACCCATCCTCCCCATTCTGCGAGGACCTTGCCAGGTGGGCGTCTCCACTTTGCTTCCTTTCAGTTGCCATTGGTTTTCATCCAGGGTGCTCACATTGGTGCGACCCTTTTAAGAATTGCCATATGCAGCTGCCTTCCTCCAGGTGGCTTCTTTTTCGGTAGAGCGGTGCTTTTTTATTCACCTTCGCCAGGAGCTTCTTCTTCTCCTGTTGCCTTCCCTCCCTCCCGCCTTCTCCATCAACTCAGGACTCTTGTCTCCTCTACAGTCGTCTTCTTGGGGATATGCTGTGCTGTGCTTTTGCCTTCCATTTCTATAGGGGAAGTGCCATTCTTTTCATGTCTTCTTGCAGTAGATTGTTGTTCTTCTTGTGCTTGGTCTGTCAAGATATTCTTCCCTTGTTACTCTAGAGAGGGTCCACGTCTCGCTTTGCAGGGTTGTTTCTCAGAGCGATGCTCTGCCTTTACTTCTTGGTTTGTGAGTGGACAGTGTCAGATACTGTCCTTTATGATGGTGTTTTGCACCATCCGATTTCTTTGTTTTACGGATTTTTTCATCCTTTGCACACTGTTCCCATACTTTCACAGTTTTGTTGGTGGTTCCGCGGAAAAGTTTTACGGATCCAGTCTGACGCCTGGGGATAATTCTAAGTTAAGGGATCTGCGGGTAGACAACGTCTCTACCAGATGCATCGTTACCGAAGGTAAGTAACTCGTACTTCTAGGTACAGACTTTGGGCATTGTGAATTAAATAGATGATGCTACTCATTTATATTCTGTATTTTTGTATAGTGTCAGTTGATTTTCCTTTCCGGCCCCATCAGAAAATGTATGCTTGCAATGCTTTCTGATGTGTGCCGGATTATAACATCGTATTGCCCTACTAAGTGTGAGGTTTCAAAGATTTGTCTCCATTTTAATGTTTTTGTTTTGTGTTCTATCCATTCAGAACTGGACACTTTTAATCTCCAACTTCATTAATGTTTCATCCCAAGGGAATACTAGGTCTGTTGTAAAACTGATATATGAAAAGAAGTGCTACACAATCATAAAGAATACTACATTGGAGTTGGGTGCTTTGTGACGAGGTGTTAACTAAGGTATTATGAGGTAGCACTAAATGTGGTGCTGTAGCTGACTGCTTTAGCAAATCTCTATGTTTGCGATTGTAGTATGATTCCCCAGGTTTTTTTGCTGCTGGAACAGTGATTAGAGAGCAGAAATAATATGTGAACCTATGAAGTCCATGCTGTTTATTAGAAACAATAATTACAATTGAAAGTATAACAGATAGCAGGGCTAATTGAGTCCCAAGAAGACCAGTGGATATGGTTGCTCCCTCATGATCCCCCACCCTCTTCCTTCACCAATGCACAGGTCCATAAGGCAGCTGGCCCGTCGGAATATATACTATTGAATGCCCTATGTAAATTTTAATTTTGGGTGTCTTTGGTGGCTATAACACTGATGGCTATCTAACATCCTCCCTGGTCTTTTCCATCTGCTGCTTAACTGTGCAGACTGGTCAGCAGTGGTTGTGGCGACCCTGCTTGAGTATACCTGCCAGGTGAGTGGGAGGAGAAGGGCTGCATGGAGGCATTAATCTGTACACCAAACCAGCCATGAGGTGGAGTATCTGCCACCTTAAACCAAGAATTCATGTGGCTGCAATGGTTCAATGCCAGTCTGAGTGAAGTCTATGGGGGAGTAGACAAAACAAGGGAACAGTGCAGCTTTCCTGACCAGCGCTGACACGGCTTTAGGGTAGCTTCTTTTCCTACATTGAGTCTGCTACTGGGACCTCTGTTCCCCCATAGAATGCATCCTTTAATTTATCTCCAGGGGTGAGTACAGGTGAGATTTTGACCCAATACCACATGACATCTTTAAGTTTGATTTTTGTTGATGGGGGAGGGCTGAAGGCAGGAGGGAATCCTACAAATGGTCATAGATAAAACTGGTGTGGCCACTTACAACCGTCAATTATTAAGATAGTATGTATGGGTTTCAAGATTTTGTGCTTACTTGCTCTCTCTCCTTCCCTTTATTTATGCATATATTACCTACTGGCAGTTGCTAGTAGGGTAGTTACAGTAAGGACCTAGTTTCCATAGGAAGAGTGTTTTTTGTTTTGCTGACAACTTTGAATTTGTTTGACAAATCTTCACTAAATTTCAAAAACAAGTTTGCCAGTCACTTCAGCTGTCTGGAATGTTCCAACAAACAGAGTTGAGAAGAAGGGAGGGTGTCCCAAAATGTGTTTTCCCCATGCAATTTCCCATAGTGCTTTTGGACACAACTACAGCTCTAGCCACTGAACTGAATTACACCACATTTGGCAGAAAGCTAGATCTAGGTCCAGAAAAAATGCTTTTGTAATTTGGTATACATTTATTTCAGTAGTTTTGGAGTTAGTTATTAAAGTTATAAAAAATTATCTATATATCTAGAGACTCGGGATCTACCGCGACAAATCCGTGGTTCCACATGCCAACAGCAATGCTGTGATTGGCTGGCCGCAACCTGAGAATAATGTTGTGGCCACCATTTTGTGCATTAAGACTGAAAATGTTAAAGTGATAGAAGGGCTCAAGATAGGAGTAACTTGACCCCATGTGACAGATGGTGGGGTCTGTGAGGGACCCCTCATGGGCAAGAAATTGTCCAAAAATGAGTTGTTTTGTGCGTTTCAGGGTCTGCTGATCCACCATGCTGCAACCCTCTGTGTGCTCTGCGGCTGATCATCGGATCCAGACCCCTATCAAAAAACATATACAACCACTCACAGAGACACACCTATTAACACTCTCACTCACCCACTCGCACACCAACTCTCAGATCCACAATTTAACTCACACAGCCACTCACATGCCCACACAGCCACTCATACGCCCACACAGCCACTCACACCCACACAGCTACTCACACCCACACAGCCACTCACACGCACACACAGCAACTTACAGCCACTCACACACCCACACAGCAACTCACACGCCCACACAGCCACTCACACGCCCACACAGCCACTCACATGCCCACACAACCACTCACATGCCCACACAACCACTCACATGCCCACACAACCACTCACATGCCCACACAACCACACATGCCCACACAACCACTCACATGCCCACACAACCACTCACATGCCCACACAACCACTCACACGCCCACACAACCACTCACACGCCCACACAACCACTCACACTCCCACACAACCACTCACACTCCCACACAACCACTCACACACCCACACAACCACTCACACAACCACTATAAGACTCACACACCCAGTTTACTACATTGAGCTATCATCCTAGAGAGAGTTCTTAGTGAACAGGTGAATTGATTGTGAACTACTACTACGTTCATTCGTCACGAAGGCAAGGTATTAAGCAAAGTGGTCAGTATGCCGTAAAACACAACTGTACTCCACCCCACTGTGGAGTTAAGTCGCAATGAACAGCCTAGACTGTCACAAAGCTCTACCATACACATACATCAGCGAAGAGGCCAGATAACAAATAATACACTTGCTTTACAAACAATATTATACTTCAGATGATACATGTTAGAAATGCTAACACACAGTAGTACAAAAAGAATAGTAATTTAACTAATGCACTAGCTCAGTGTATATCATTCAGTGTCAGAAAGTTTTATGAAAGGCATGCACACACTTTGATGTATCAGTGATGTCGCTGACCTTGTAATGAGTGATGTAATATGTGAGGTCATAAGCAGTGCTTTGCGGGGGTCGCAAGTTATAGTTACCTCAGATAACTATAACTACTGAATTTCTATGGTTTTGTGTGTGTTAAATCTGAACCAAACTATACCAACCCTGTAACCTTTGGATTTTTAGGGTTATATATATATATATATATTCTCTCCTAGTTGTACCAGTAATTGAAGCCGCACTCGGCGTGGTGGGTGATTTAATAGAGACAGGCAAGGTACCATCCGGAAACCCACTGGAGGGTTATAAACTGTCCTCAGAACTTTTACGAACACTCGAGCCCACTGGAGGGTTATAATTATATGCACAAACTTGAACTACGGAGACCAGTGTGCTTTGCAAGTAAAGGAAACAAAAAAAACGGCACACCAGAAGCCAATGAAATAATTAAAACAGCGCAAAGGGTCTTCTGTTCAGCAAGCAGCTTATCGTATGCTCGCATTTGGCCCAGGAAGAAGGAGAGGGAATTCTCCGAAACGCGTCGGCCAGGAGGACTCAAGACGGGATGATAAATTGCCTGCCTAATCTAAATAAAGAAGGTTTCTTTAACCTACCTGTGAGTGCGGCTTCAATTACTGGTACAACTAGGAGAGAATATATATATATATATATATATATTGTAGTGGGGATGAACCTTACATGCACACAGTGTTAGCGTGAGCGTATTAGAAGTTTAAACGCCATTTTACTTTCTGCTGCCTTTTGCACATGGCACACACTTTATTATTTTCTCGACGATAGGCTGTGTATTTTTGCTTCACATGAGAATAACTTGTTTTTCTATTTTGCTAGAATTTTTTGTAAGCTTAGTCTTTACAGTAAGTGCCGAGGCCTTCAAGGTTATTTCAACACTGAGAGCTGTTGTTCGAACTGACCAGCGCATGTTCTAGACATAACACATATGCAGCTGTGGCCGCCTCAGATACTGGCGCCTTTAATAATGCACTGTATAAGCATGATTGAACACACTTGGAGAACATTTGTATGCTGAGAGCTCGTGCAGAATTTGATGTCATCCACTTCTGCTAAATACCAGAGGTATGGGGCCGCCTATGTAATCCCAAAGAGACCTTCTTTAGTTATAAAATAACCTACTATCAAGGGAGGGTGGAATATACGTATATATTTAACCTATTTCCATTTAGCATTATTACATGCTTTCTCCCTTTGTATTTTATGGAGTAGTAACTATGCAGACAATCTTATTTCTTATCATATGTCTGCTTGTATTATATAAGATGCTACGCTTGAGATTACGGCGTTAAAAATAAACATAAAAATAAACATTTTAAACTTGCTCGTGTCTCCCTTTACTCCCTGTTCTGGACTGGTATGAGAGTATAGCGAAAGAGTGTCTAGGTTTCCCACTTTACCCGAGGTAACCAAAGTCGCATGTTCTGGGTTGTCTAATCATTGGTTACTTTGCTATAGGCAGATCCCCCAGGATATAGCGGCATGGATTAGCAAATTTAGCGGCACAAATATGGAAATTTAGCGGCACAAATATGGAAATTTAGCAGCATTTTTGCAGCCCTTTATTTTACTCATAATCATTCATTTTCGGCCTTAAATCAATGGAAACTGTATCTGAAAGAGACACGTTAGTATTAGATTCCTTACCTTAGAATATCCCCAGGCGTCAGACTGGATCCGAAAAAAGACAGATATATCGTTACACAAGTAGTAACTTGTGCTTTAGCAGAGTATTCCACTTTGAATAGGCAACCTGGGATATGGAACAGAGGAAGCAGTCCACAGGTGAACGCTCCTTAACCACCGCCTCCCCTTCCACACACCCACCAGGCATTTCTGCTCTGCCCAACTGGCCCTGGTCCCCACCCCACGGGTCCACAAAACCACAGCTGGAGGAAGATTCTTCCGCTATATTGCTGTGAGGTAACTGTCCAAAGTATCCTATCTGGTCCCCTAGACCTCTGTCCTGTCGGAATTGGTCTCCCAACCCAAGCCGGAGTTGCCAAACTGTTTCAAACTTTTCAAAAGTTTTTATTGACCAATGTTTGGTTGCGGTTGTATTTAAAAGTAATATTATTGTCTAAAATCTGTATCTCCCGAACCCTTTGGTAGATTTTGGAAACCTTAATTTTAATTATATAAACATTGTGGTTCATATCCAAATGTGCCACTTTTGTAGTTATTTTTTCAGTGTCTGGTTTTCTCTCAAGTGTCCTTCCTTTTTTTTTTCCTATGAAAATAGCAAATAAGCATCCATGCTCTTACCTTCTAGTGTTTTGCAACTGACCTCGGTTTATCTCTGCGATTACCAATCTCATCATTGAATTTGAACCAGAGCCTGTAACGAGGATTGAGGCCTTCGTAGTTGTATTGTGTCCTAAAAGCACACACGGAGATCTGCAGCGCCACGTGCATGGTAGTACTTGTCTTGCACTGGGAATTTACTCCATAATAAGCGCATTACTCATGGCCCAGCTCCCTTTTATAGCGGGAGCTGCACCAACATGGGCACCGCTTAGTTTGCCACAGGTACTACTGGGACTTGTAGTTCCTAACCATGCATGTCGGTTTGTTCCACCATAGATTGTTGAATACTATAGAAAAATGTCCCCTGCATAGTAAATGGGCATGTTCCCCCACTCAACCGCATCTGAAACTGCCATGATGACTTTTACTTAGGCCTCACCACCACGCTAAACTAGCATGCGAGAGAGAGATACACTTTCTATGCCTACCTCCAAACCTACGTACCTTGACGATGTATATTGTCAAGATGCATATACGCGGAGATAAGTATATAAAATCTATACATAAAAATATATACTTACCTGTCAATATTTTGGTCTTTGATGGTTTTCCTACAATATTATCTGCATGTGTGTCCTGTGCATGGAGATGACCGTGTACCTGTATAGCCTCATGCTTTCAGGGAATGATCATACTGAAAGCTGGAAAAACTTCTATTTACATAACGCGCCTTGCACTGTGTGTACACAACACAGAACGCGACATCTCCAAATGTAACACATGAATGGTATGATAACATATCAACAATTAGACACACCTTTATTCAAGGTGAATTGATTAAAGGCAGAAGAAACTTAGTTCAAGGGCATTGTTTTTTAACCAGAGCAGACTCCAGCAGGAAAGTGAAAGCAATAGTATTACTACACGCTGCTCCACTCTTTTGAACTGGTGTGACTTAGCCGTAGAGTATGAGGGTGCCTACTTCATGCTATAAGGAATTAGAGCATGGGATAGCTGTCATCCAGTTGTTTATGAAAGGAGCTGCCACTCGCTAGCTCCTCTCCATAGGAGCTGGTGCCGCCAATGCCTGGGTTTATTCTACAACATGAGAATAATTATGAATCTAGCGTGGATATACGTGATCTCTGTTCATACAGCTTATATCGGTGGTCAGTGCCTCCAGTAATCAGTATAGAGTGCCAAGACCTGTTTCCTTTCCTCTTCTTCCAGGATGAATTTATGTGAAGGTTCTATGAATTGCACGACACATCATCTTGTGTGTTTGTCAACCCAGTGGTTGATTGTTATCCGATGTTCATGGATGGTTCCCAGTACTGAGTCTCAATGTTGTATTTTTCATAGAAATGGTCTTTGGTGGCCCATGTAGTCTGAGGGTGCTAATGCGTTGATCATCTTCTGTCACTCGACGATGTATTAGCCATCACCTAAACTACTGCAATGACCCACACCTGCTCACTTCAAAAATAACAATTTGAATCACTAGAATAAATGTAGACCCGCCCCTGTGGGAAAGCCGGAAACCTGTTCATGTGTCAAGGGGCTGATTGCTACTTATGCTTTGTGTAAAAGGTTGGCCTGTTCTTTTCTTTACCTCCTGGGTATCTACGCATGTATTTTCAGCTATCCTACACACGAGGAGTGGTTCTGCTCCCAAAAACGAAGCATTCATAACTTATTGAGGGGTTTCAGTTTTTTTACTTTGGAAGGAAGGGCTAACATTGCCTCATAGAATATCTTCCCTGTTAATGGCGAGAAATTCGAAATAATCAAAGTTGGCAAGTGATGAAGAACAGCAGACAGATCAATGGAAAAAAAGATAAGGCAGTAGGAAGAAGTGAAAAAGTATCCCTTAATGTTATCTTATATATGGACTAACTTGAAGAGCCATCTCTTGATATTTTCTAGTCCCTGATAATGCTCATTCCAGGGCCAACCGAACGGCATTAACAGAACTGATTTTGCGTGCACTTTTGTAGAAATTGTGGCATTTTTACAAAAGTGCTGATTTTCGCAGGCACTTTTGTAAAAATCGCTGCATTTTTACAAAAGTGCTGATTTCGCGGCAAATCGCATAATCCTGGGGGGGTCTGTATAGGACGAAGAGCTAATGAGATACTGATGCTAGTCAGGTAGGGGATTCTAGGTACTAAGGTGAGTTTTGGCACACCCTAATTCACTGAGGTTCTAGGTCTCTGTGCACAGTTCTGTGTCTGAGCAGAATCCCTGCAACATGGCGCCTTAACGATGGTGGTCTTATTACATGACGCTTGAGTAGTACTTATATCAGTCCTTAACCCCCTCGCAATTGTTTCCGGTTAACAGTAGTGACGGATAAACCTACCTATAGTTACATAGGAATATTCAAGCTTGAATCTTTCAAAACAGTTTTCTTTTGCATTACTACCCAGTTGTGCTACATAGTTTTAACTTGTACATTTACCTTTCTGTGTCGTTATGGGTGACATTGACTTAGCGCTGCATAGTCGAATTGCGGTCCGCAATCATTTGCAGGCTTATAATGTCACCTTGATGGGCATGGCAGTAATTTTGGTGATCAGTGCTGAGGTAGCTTACCCGATTTTCTGCTCATGGGTGACTTTTCCTGCAGTAGATGCAGATACTAATGTGTTCCACTCATATACTCACACAGCCGTGCCCTTGGAATATGTTCCATATAGGACACAGGAAGTTCTGATTTCTGCATGGCAGCTCCGCGTTTGGTTTGATGGCGCCCTTCCCCACAGTTTAACGGCGATTAGATTAGGTCCTTTGTCCATTCCAGGCGCGTGTTGGCTGGATTTACCCCGCATTCTCATGCGGGGGCAGTCCCCGTTGCTGAGTTACGGCCCCTGTATAACTCTGCTATCAGTGTTATCAGGGCCCTAGTTCAATATATTACCCGCAATTTCCAGGGCGGGCCCCTGGTGTTGCGGCACTTCCAGCTGGACCAAGCGGTATGAAGCTTAGTCCCGTGATGGTTAATGCGGTTATGGGCAAGCTTCCCCAAGATAAGGATGATATGCCTTCTTGGCTTGCCGAGAAATTTGACCAGCTGGAAGCAGTATTTCCTAATTCGAGTCCTGAAGAAAAACACAGGATTCTTACAATTAGTTTGCCCAAGGACTTGGTACCGGAAGCCGGTGACTGCGAATCATGGGGTAGGATTTTTGCGGCAGTGTGCACAAGGTGCTTCGGCACTCCGTCAATGGCTGTCCTCCCCTCGGTCATTAACTGTGTTCAAGATGAACACGGACCTGAGGCTGCGGTTGAATTGGGAATGAGACTCGGCACATTTGACGTAGTTTCCGATCTCATCCTTTCTAATATAAAGGGAGATGCAGTGAACTTCCAAGTGGCTAATGCCTTGCGCGAAGTCCCCGATGCCGATAAACCCCGTCAGTTGCCGAGAATTATTATAGCGGCTTATAAGACCATTGGCCATAATAGTTTAGGTGTCAAGCCCTTTTCTACCAAAGAGAAGAAACAAACTCAGGGGTCGAAGTCTGAGAAAGACGTTCAACCCAAAGCTCCTCAGCAAATTTGGAGCAGAAATAAAAAACAGGGTAAACAACAACAATAGAAACAGGAGTCCTGTCCCGCGTCACCAGTGCCTGCGCACTTATGATTTGCACGACCGCTCTACGATTAAATCGCCTGTTAGTTTTCAGGTTCCTGATCAACGTTCTCCTCGTTCTTTACAGGAAAAATCAGCCTCATCGTCCGGTGGTGGAGGCGGCGGCAGAGGTCGGGGTGGCCAGCAGAGTCGCGACCAACCCCGCCTGAAAGACGGCAAGTCGCAAGCAGGATGATTCTACACAGAAAAGACCCCAGTTTCAGAAAAATAAAGTTGCCGCTTTAACAGCGAGATATGCCACAGATAGTGAGAACGCAGCTTCGGAATCAGACTTGGGCGCTGTAATAGTGTGTACTGTAGTCTAGTGTTTGGGAGGTGGAGTCGTGGGAGGAGAAGGAAGGGGAGGAGCGGCAAACAGGAACAGGCAGTTAGGATAGGGACGAGGTCGGGAGCAGAAGCACGAATAAAGGCTCCGTGAATAATACAAAGAGTGTCTGTCGTGATTGGTAGCAAGACACTACAGCTGGCGACAAAGGTGGGATGGTGCAGTCTGCCATCACCTGGACCCCTGGAGACGAGTGACCCGTCCCGTGCAGCACACTGAGAAAAGTCGCCGTCGCGACACGTGTGCCCTGCAGAGACCGCCGCCGAGAGTGAAGCGGCCAGCGGTAAATGCCCGCTGCTCCATGACCAGCTGGTCGCGTGGAGCCCAGTCGGGAAAGCGCTGTCGAGCGCTGGAGTCGGGTGCTCACCCCGGATGCGTGAGGTCGAGTGTGTGGCAGAAGAAACGAAGATCGGGAGCCCACCCCGATCCTACCTGCCGCTCTGGTGCCCAGGGAGCGTGTGGAGGTGCTGCTTGCTGCGAGGACCGGCTGCCGGTGAGTGCCGGTTGAAGAAACGTGAGCCTGAAGAGTGGATGAGCCCAAATCTCGTGGGACACGAGATTTCCATAGCGGCGGCCATTTTGAAGTCAGGCGGTGAGCTCCAGTCCCTATTGAAAGCATAGAGCAACCATTTTGATGCCAGGCAACCAGACATTGAGCAGCAAGCACAAGCAAAGGCAACAGTAAAGACAAACAAGCACATGCAAATGCAAGAGGTGAAATGAGAATACAAGCAAACACGAGTCAACACCAACAAGCACGAGCCAATACAAGAGGTGAATCAAATAAACAAGTACAAGCAAATGCAAGAGGTGAAATAAGAACACAAGCAAAGGCAAAGACAGTGATAAAAGCAAGACAAAGAAACACGAGCAAAGACAGAGGGACAAAGAAATAAATCAAAATGACGACGTCACCGCACCGAAATGTCATGGGTACAGCGGCCACCACGCCAAATACAGCAGGTGTCTCATATTTGCGTGCCCCAGAACCCCTGGCCCTGATAGCTGGAGGTGGCATGGGCCTCAGGTGGCAAGAGTGATTCGAGGACTTTGAAGATGTTATGAAAGGATCAAAAGTCACGGATGAAGATGAAAAATTAATTGCGTTGCGCAATCTGGTTGGGAAAGAAGTTGGCAAGCTAATCAAGGAACTGCCGACTGTGGAAACAGGATCATATGCCAAGGTGCGAGATGCTTTAAATAAAAAGTTTTTACATAAGAGAAATGTAGATTATGAAAGATACATGTTTAACCTAGCCTGTCAAGAAAAGGAAAAACTAATGAGTACGTTTATAACAAAGCTTCGACGACAGTCCCGTTATTGTGACTTTGATACTTTTTCCACGGAGGATGCAATTAGTCTGCGAATCATTGAAGGATGCCAGTCAGAGACACTCAGGAGGCGGCTCTTACGGAAGAGTCATACTTTAGACGAAATTGAAGAGATGACCCGAGTCCATGACCAAGCAGAGGAACATGCCAGAAAAATGGAGGCGGGACGTGCTGAGAGGCGGGAACAAGCTTACCGTTTACAAGCCAGTACCACTCGCAGATACTCTTGAGATAGAAGGCGGACATCCAGATCTTCTTCCCGGCAACACTATGCAAGGCGCAGACGCCATGAGTCTGGCCGTGGAGACAAGAAACGAGACCGCCCCCTGAGGTGTTACAGGTGCGGATATGACTTTCCACACACAGATGCTTGTCCGGCGCTTGGACAGCACTGTCGAAAGTGCGGAAGAGAAAATCACTTTGAAATTGTTTGTGGGGAGTATCGTAAATTCTGAAAGAGGCACATTAGTATTAGATTCCTTACCTTAGAATATCCCCAGGCGTCAGACTGGATCCGGAAATTTTTGCATAGCAGTACCCTTGCGCGTCGGTAGGCGTCGTCTGCGGCTCCGCGTCCGTCGTCCGCGTCGTGGGTGCCGTGATGACGTCGTCGGAGTACTTAGACGCCGCCTCCGCGTGCTGACGTCAGTTCTTCTTTTTTCCGCGCCAGCAGCGCAGATCCGGAAAAAGTGGTACCTTAGTCATTTTTTGACTAAAACTTTTTTGATCTTTTTGATCGTCCTTTTTCGAGTCTTCGACTCCAAAACGCTGCCGAAGCCTGGTTTTAACCCCTGTGAGGATTGCGACCAGCTGATGTCGTTCACGGACCCTCACCGTCGGTGTCTCCACTGTCCCGGCGTCGACCACGACGACAAGGCCTGTTCCGACTGCCGGGCCCTGACTTCGAAGACTAGACGGGAGCGGTCCCGTAACCGACTCGAACTCCGGCAGACGGCCCCGCGCCAGGAGAGGTCCCGATCCGGACGGAGGTCGAGGGACCGGTCGCGGGAGCGGAGCCATCATAGCTCCGGGAGTCGACATCACTCCTCAGGGTCGAAGTCGTCAGGTAAGCACAAGAAGTTGAAGAGACGTCATCGCTCTTCCGACTCCCCCCGACGCTCGCGCGACGCGGCCGGGGGTTCAGGTGACACCGCCCACGCGGCTCCGTCGGAGTCGCAGGCTCCACGTCCGGCTTCATACCCTCCGGTCCCTGGGCCTCCTGCGACGCCGGAGGAGATCGAGCGGTTCCTCATGGCCATGAGGTCCCTCTCTCCTCCGACGGGCTCCGCGGCGCCTTAGGGCCCAGCGGTCCCGTCTGGGGGTCCTAGTGGGTCGGGGGCTTTGGTCCCGACGCCGTCGGGTACTTCGGCTCCGACGCCACCGGCGCCTACGGGCCCGGCGCCGCAGGGCCCCACTGGATCCGGGTCGTCGCCGGTGGATTTGACGACCTCCCCGGCGCCGACCCCTCAGGTGTCACCGCCGGTGCCGTCCTCGGGCGGCGCTGTCTCCGACGCCTCCCTCGACAGGGTTCCGGCGCCGCTGGGCGCCGCTTCAGACGGCGTTCAGAGAGTTTGTCTTCCATGAACCGGCCCCATCTTTTCCTAACCCTGAGTACCAGGAGATGGGTGATGAGGAGGATTGGGAGGGGTCTGAGAACCCTCTGGCACGTGAATGCCAGTCTCAAGAGGACTGGGCAGGTGAACTTGGGGAGGCCAGTGGTATTGACACTTCGCCTGACACTGGCTTTGTCTCGCCTCCTACCGTGGCTACAGAGGAGGGGGCAACCTATAGTGTGGTGTTGATGAGGGCAGCCAAGACCTTGGGCCTTGAGCTCCCCGTCGCGGCCGTGAGGACTAACCTCCTCACCGAGGTCCTTAAGCCGCAGTCATGCTCAGCCGAGCCTCTGCTGTCGTTTAATGAGGCCTTAACCGACGTTCTTTTGGGCACTTGGTCCAAACCCGCTACGGGTTCGCCCGTAGATAGGAACGTGGCCAGACGCCACCGCCCGGCCCCGGGCGACCCATGTTTCCTGTCCACCCACCCCACCCCCGAGAGCCTGGTCATCCAGGCCTCCAATTCCCAGACCACGTTCCCGTCGGCTCCGCCGGACAGGGAATCCAAGAGGTATGAGCAGTACGGTAAAAAGATCTTCTCATCCCTTAGTCTGGGACTGCGGTCTTCCAACACCGCATGCCTCTTGGACCGCTACACCCACTCTCTGTGGGATACGGTTGAGGACGTGCTGCCAGAGTGTCCGTTGGAGGTACGGGCCAAACTCGGCCAAGCCCTTGTGGAGGGCCGGGATGCAGCCAAATATTCTATCCGGTGTGGGCTGGATACCACTGACTCACTAGGTAGAGCGATGGCAACAACGGTGGCGGTCAGACGCCACGCCTGGTTGAGGTCTGCCAACTTTTCGGCCGATGTCCAAAACACACTGATGGACATGCCGTTTGATGGCCGTCGCCTTTTTGGCGACAAGGCAGACCCTGCGCTTGAGCGCTTTAAGGACTCCAGGGCTACGGCCAAGTCCTTGGGCCTCTCGGCCCCGCGCCAGCAATCGGCTGCCTTTCACTCCTTTCGTGGCCACGGAAGGGGTGTACCCACACGTGCTGCCAGCCACGCTCCGCAGGGTAAACCCAACGCGGTGGCGGCCGTGGAAACTGCCGTGGTGGCGGTCGGGGACAGCGGCGAGGTCAGTCCACACCTTCCCCCGCAGCATCCGCCTCAAAACCCTCCTAGTCCGTGCTTTCAGGCCCATGTGACGCCAGTGGGGGGCAGGGTTCGCCATCACCTCCTCCACTGGCGCACCGTCACTTCGGACAGGTGGGTGCTGCAGATCGTCCGAAGGGGCTACTCCCTCCCCTTCGTGGCGACTCCTCCAGCCATGCCACCGCAGAACCACCGTGTATCGGGGGATCATTTGCGACTTCTGCAGGAGGAAGTTACGGCCCTCTTGGCCAAGGGGGCCATCGAGCGCGTTCCTGGGCCAGAAGTAGGGTGTGGTTGCTACTCCCACTACTTTCTGGTACCCAAGAAAGGCAAAGGGGGCCTACGCCCTATCTTGGACCTACGGAACGTCAACGGCTTCCTCCGGAAGGAGAAGTTCAAAATGCTGACACTGGCTCAGGTCTTAGCAGCCCTGGACCCAGGAGACTGGATGGTAGCGTTGGACTTGCAGGACGCTTATTTCCACATCCCCGTCCTGCCGGCCCACCGGCGCTACCTGCGGTTCACGGTTGGCCACGAGCACTTTCAGTATACTGTGCTCCCTTCGGCCTTACCAGCGCCCCACGGGTGTTCACAAAGGTGATGGCGGTGGTCGCAGCTCATCTGCGCAGGTTACGGGTTTAAGTCTTCCCCTACCTCGACGACTGGTTGTTGAAGGCGGGCTCGCCCCAGACAGTCGTCAGCCACCTCCAGACTACGGCAGATCTCCTGCACCAGCTGGGGTTCTCCATCAATGTGTCAAAGTCACACCTGTGTCCCTCTCAGAAGCTCCTCTTCATCGGGGCGGTTCTCGACTCGGCGCGGTTTCGGGTTTCTCCGCCCGAACAGCGGGTCCGGGATATTCAGGCTCTGATTCCCATCTTTCAGCCGTTATCCCGGGTCTCGGTCAGGTTGACGCTGCGGCTTCTGGGGCTGTTGGCCTCCTGCATCCTACTGGTGCATCACGCCAGGTGGCGGATGCGGGCTCTGCAGTGGGACCTGAAGTTTCAGTGGGCCCAGCATCAGGGCAACCTGTCCGACCACGTCTTGATCTCGGAGGGCACTGCGAGACAGCCGCAGTGGTGGCTCACGGATCGCGATTGGGTCAGCGGCAGATCCCTCTCCCTTCCCCAACCGGAGCCCGTAGTTGTGATGGACGCGTCCCTCCAGGGCTGGGGAGGCCACATGGGAGAGGCGGAGTTTAGAGGCCTCTGGTCTCCGGCGGAGGCCCGGCTCCACATCAACCTGCTGGAGTTACGGGCGATTCGTCTAGCACTGAAAGCATTCCTCCCCTCTGTCCGGGGGAGTGTAGTGCAGGTGTTCACGGACAACACCACTGCCATGTGGTACTGCAACAAACAGGGCGGGGTGGGGTCGTGGACTCTTTGCCAGGATGCTCTGCGCCTCTGGCAGTGGCTGGAACGCCAGGGCGTGACCCTGGTGGCTCAACACCTGGCAGGTTCTCTGAACGCCAGGGCGGACGAGCTCAGCCGTCGGTGCATGATGGATCACGAATGGCGTCTGAACTCGGACATTGCGCAAGGCCTCTTTCAGCGATGGGGAGAGCCTTGGTTAGGTCTATTCGCCACCGAAGAGAACGCGCAATGTCATCAGTTCTGCGCGTTGGAATTTCCAAGGCGGCACTCGCTCGGAGACGCTTTTCGTCGCGAGTGGAGTTGCGGTCTGTTGTACGCCTTTCCGCCTATACCACTTCTGCCCAGAGTGCTGAAGAAGATCAAGCGCGACCGGGCCCAAGTCATCCTTGTGGCTCCGGACTGGGCGAGAAGGTACTGGTATCCAGAGCTACTCAGTATGTCAGTCGATCCCCCGGTTCGTCTGCCTCTTCAGGAGGACCTTCTGTCGCAGCAGCAGGGGACGGTCCTCCACCCGAACCTGTCCAGTCTCCACCTCCATGCTTGGAGATTGAGCGGCGACAGTTGAGGCCATTTGACTTGCCTCCTGAGGTCTGTAACGTCATTCTGGCAGCCAGGCGTCCCTCCACAAAGTCGGTATACGCCTGCAGGTGGAACAGATTTGTGGCATGGTGCACAGCAAAGGCTGTGGATCCTCTTTCTGCCCCTCTTTCTGAGGTTCTTCTCTTCCTTCTTTTTCTTGCCCAGCAGGGATCTGCTCTGGGCACTCTCAAGGGCTACCTTTCTGCCCTTTCAGCCTTTCTCAGGCTACCTGATCAGCCTTCTTTGTTCAAGTCCCCTATTGTAAACAGATTTCTTAAGGGCATCACTCACACGTTTCCTCCTGTTCCGTTTGTGATGCCTCAGTGTGACTTGAACCTGGTTTTAACATTCCTGATGTGCGCTCCCTTTGAGCCACTTCACAACTGTCCTCTTCGCCTTCTGACTCTGAAGACTGCTTTCCTGGTTGCCATCACCTCTGCCAGGAGAGTGAGTGAGCTCCAGGCTCTTTCTTGTACTCCACCTTTCCTTTCTGTCCATCCAGACAAAGTGATGCTTCGTACCAAACCTTCTTTCCTGCCCAAGGTTGTCACGGCCTTTCACATCGGGCAGTCCATCACCTTGCCTACCTTCTTCCCGCCACCGCATCCCTCTAAAGAGGAAGAGCGGCTCCACCGTCTGGACCCAAAACGTGCGCTCTCATTCTATTTGGATCGCACACGCCAGTTCCGGGTGGATGACCAACTCTTTGTTGGTTACGTGGGCGCTAAGAAGGGGAAAGCGGTGCACAAGAGGACCATCTCCCGGTGGATCATCCTGTGTATCCAGGCATGCTACTCCTTGGCTAGGAAGGAGCCCCCGGTTGGGCTGCGGGCTCATTCTACCCGAGCGACGGCGACCACCACTGCCCTGGGCAGGGATGTGCCCTTACAAGACATCTGTCAGGCAGCTACGTGGGCATCGCTGCACACGTTTGCAAGACACTACTGCCTGGACAGTCAAGTCCGGAGGGATGGCTTCTTTGGCCGTTCCGTCCTCCAGGACTTTCTGGTGTGATTATTGGTTCGCAGACCCACCACCGGGGTTGGTATTGCTGGGGTATCTATTCTAAGGTAAGGAATCTAATACTAACGTGTCTCTTTCAGATGCACAATTTACTACTTGTGTAACGATATATCTGTAAGAGACATTAGTTAGTATTAGATTCCTTACCGACCCGCCCATCCTCCCTGTTCTGCGAACCAATATCTAGGGTTAGGGTTGTCCCCTTCAGGGCCCTAGTTTCAATGGCACCAGTGTTGGTTTTTAACATGGCTCTGCGTTTCTGGCGCGGAAAAGCTGTGTCTAAGAACTGACGTCAGCACGCGGAGGCGGCGTCTAAGTACTCCGACGATGTCATCACGACGCCGACGACGGCCGCGGAGCCGCAGACGACGCCTACCGACGCGCAAGGGTACTGCTACGCAAAAGTTTCCGGATCCAGTCTGACGCCTGGGGATATTCTAAGGTAAGGAATCTAATACTAACTAATGTCTCTTACAGATATATCGTTACACAAGTAGTAACTTGTGCTTTACCACCACTTCCTGGTCGAAAAGAAAAAAGGTACATCTCTATTGACAATGTCAAATTACACAGAGTGGACGATTCTTCTTAGTATGACACCAGCGGTCTCCTGTCCATCAATACTGAGACATTCTGTTTTAGCTCCGGCTCCTAACAAGAGGCCTGACGTTGCCATCGAGATGCCTGCAATTTCAAGTTCTTTATTGCATACTCCACCTGATGCTCATCTAGATGAAACTGAGTATAATTACCCCACAGACTTGTCGATGCCCGATTTACAAACTTGTTTGGCCACTGAATCAAGATTTTCATTTGACCCTAACTCGACAAATTCGAAGTCCCCATCAAAACTTTCTGTTTTTGCATCTTGGTTCCAAAAACATTTTTTGATTCCCCCTTGGACTTACATTTGGCTGGTTGTGAGAAAGTGGCTCTCTATATGTACTGGTCTAGAAGGAAGTACAGTGTGCATAGAGTCCACCAACCCCAGACGTATAACAGAGGTTAAAGTCAGAACTGACCTTACTCTCCAAAGTGGTAGCTTGGTCGAGCAGTAAGGCAGTACCAGAGGACAGTGTAAAGCATTTGATGTACACACTCAGTCAGCAAAAGGTTTCACACACTCAAGGACTGAACTCCAGGCCAATTGTTTGTATATCCAGAGATATGGTTGTTTTATTTTTAGAACCAACAGTTATAAAAATATACTTTTCACTTTACGAGTACTCTCATGTAAACACTTTGCAGAGGAGCAATAATTTTGTACACACATTAATCACAGGTTAGCTAATAAGCAATACAGTTCTGAAACACACTCTAGCATTGAGCTCAATGGGTTTTCATAGGAAAGTACAGTTGATTACTTTATGGATTACTTTGGTAGTCCCAGGATTAGATCTTGGATTCAGTCCTGGGGTCTAAGCTGAAACCAGATTAGCAAAAACGTTTTTAGTTACAGTGATGATTTTTCCTGAATATAAAGCTGTTTTAAAAGTTCACACTTAGAAACTTTTCGAGGTGATTCTCACAATGTTATTCAATGGGAGGAAATTCAGGTTACAGGTAAAGTACGATCGCGTTACTTTTGTAACCCAGCACTAGTCTCCTAGGGCCAGCACTGGGGGCTAAACTCAAAACAGGTAGGTAATTGCATTTCAGTATTTCGTACGATTTTTAAAGAATATTTGCAGTTTTCAAAAGTAGACACTTAGAAGAATTTTCATAGGAAAGCAGACAATGGGTTCCTATTGAGAAATAAAGCAGACAATGGGTTCCTATGGAGAAAATACAGATTACTAGTAAACCCGCTAGGGATTACTTTTGCGGCTCAGTACTGGGCTGAAAAGTGCAGTACTGGCTTCTCTCCTGATCACAGGTGAGTAGTTTTCGAACTCGGACTTTGGCTGATTTTATATGAATATTTTCAGTTTTCAAAACTTCACACTTAGAAAATTTCCGAGTCAAAAATGGGTCAATGTTATCCAATGGCAGCTAAGTGAATTACCGGTTTCCAGGTGAGTTCTTGTTTGGTGAAGTTAGGGTTCTGGGCATAGACTCAGGGGTCCACCAGGGTCAGGTGAGTACAGTTGGTTCAGTCCCAGCGGCGCAGGGGCGGCCGGGTGCAGAGGTAGGTAGGCCCAATGTTATCCAATGAGGGAAAGGGGGCCTTCGGTTGGCGGCTGCTGGCTAGCAGGCCACGCGGCTCTGGGAGCTGGGCTCCTGGTCACTTGCTCTGGGCAAGGGGGGAAGTAGGATAGGGCAAAGAGGTCACAGCCAGCGGCACTCTGGCGGCTGGGTGCAAGGTGCTTTTGAGCCGTCGGGCGCTCAATGTTATCCAATGAGGATCTTGAAAAAGGAACAAAGGCTGCAGGCTCGGGGACGGTGACTCTCCAGGGGCGACCAGCACTTCGAGAGGTAAGTTGGGATGTTGGAGCACAGGTAGGTACCCCAAAGGGAGGCACAGGGGGCTGTAGGGCGCCGGGTGCCTTTGGGTGTCGGAAAAGCTTACCCTCGGCTGGTCGCGGTAGGGGTGGCCCCTGGTTCTGAGTCTGCAGGCGTCAGCTGGTTCGTCGAGGAGGGTCTTTGGGCACTGGACTTCGGGTCCCAGTCGCCGAGGGGACGTCCTCGTGGTCTTGGTTCGCGTTGGCCCGGGCTCGGCTGGTACAGAGTGGGCTGGTCCGGAGTTTCCTGGTGGGCAGCAGGTGGGTTGTTGCAGCAGAGCCTCTGCTGATGGGAGTCCCAATCGTCGAGAGGGTCAAGGCAGGCAGATCCTCTGGATGTCCCAAGGTTGCTGTCCGCGGAGGTCGCTGGGTTTAGGCAGGTTCCAGGATCAACAGGCCGGTAGGGCTGGGGCCAAGTCAGTTGTTGTTGTCCTGTTGTTAGCAGCTGCACAGCGGGTCTTCTTCTTCTTGATCTTCTTTCTTCTTTTTTGATATCGGGATCTGAGGAAAGAAGGTTCAGGGAGCCCCTAAATACTAAATGTTGGGGCGTTATAGGTAGGGCAAGGGCAGGGACCAAAGGGTCCCTGTCCTGGGGTGAGTACACCCCCTAGCCTGCTTCTCTCCTGTGGGAGGGGGGCAGGAGCCTAGCTGGGATTGGGCAAGACTCCCCACCTACAAGATGGCCGGAGCCCGGGGTCGTGCTTCACCTCGCCTCCTCCACCTGCGGGGTGGAGTTGGCACAGGTTGGCACAACCCCCTTCCTGACGTAGTTTTTCCCACCAGTCTTCCCGCCAGATTGGGGGTAGGACTGGTGGGGGGCTGGTTGCTCGGTACAGCAAATGGTCTGGAGAAGCTCTCAGAGGCGGTATGCCTTTGAAGCTTTCCCCTGTCCATCCTAGGGGAGGAGACATAGCACCTCGCCCAGGACCTGCTTTGTTGCAGACCCAGGAGAGTGGGGGGCTCTCTACCCAGGGGTCCAGCAACATGTCTGCTGGGTGGCAGCCTCTGCAGCCACTCAGCCCAGACGTGGATTGTAGGTTCGGGTTTTGGAGGGCATACCAAACTTGTCAGTCTTCAGGGTAGCCATTATGGTGCTGTGGAGTTCGTAATGACGACCTCCCAGCACCATATACTCTTAAATGGCATCACTGCACTTACAGTGCCCAGGAATGGTCCTGGGAACTGTAGGGGCACAGGGCTCATGCACCGGTGCCCTCACCTCTGCCATAGGGCACCCAGCTAGAGGGGTGACTGAGGTATGCCAGGGCAGTGGATTCTGTGGGCATGGCAAACAGGGATGTGGGCATGGCACACAGGGATGTGGGCCATGTCGACTCTTGCTTTAGTTATGTACTTAGGCACTCAGCCTGCAAAGGCAGTGTGTGGATATCAGGGTACAGGGCCCCTGAGGTTGGCACAATCCGTGCCGCAGCCCTCAGGGGTATCTCTGGTCCCCATGCCCTGGGTACTTAGGGTACCATTTACTAGGGGCTGACAAGGGGCCAGAGATGCCAATTGGGTATTTTGTTTCAGCATAGTTTTAAGGGAAGGAACACAGGCCCTGGGTACCTGATTGGCAGGGGCCCAGGGCACACTTAGTCAAAGCACATCAGCAGTTCAGAAAAAAGTGGGGGCATACCAAGTCAAGAAAGATGGCACTTTCTCACACAACCCTCCCACCCCCCAAATTAAAGGTGATGAGACTAACCTTGCCCTGGGGAGTCTTCATTGTCTAAATGGAAGAACCTGGGAAGTCCATCTGCATTGGCATGGGCAGTCCCTACACTCAGTCAAAGCACATCAGCAGTTCAGAAAAAAGTGGGGGCATACCAAGGCAAGAAAGATGGCACTTTCTCACACTGGTGCTTTTTTCAGTTTTTTTGTTTGTCAATTGGATTTGTGGTGTATTTTTTCCGTCTTGTCAATGGACACTATGTGGAAGAGAGGGCTGTTTTTCAGCATATTAATGGAACATTGGCACCCATTCCTCATCACACAGATTGAAGAGGGACCTGACTTTTGTAAACATTACTGTAGGAGAGTGGGGTCTGCAATCCTATGGTCACCCCAGATGTTTGCTTTTTGCTTCACTGGTTTACGACTTTCCCTGGCTGTGGGCCTGCTAATCAGACCCACAGCCTAGCTGTTCTCTCTCTAAATTGACAACCATGTACTTTAGGTGCATTTACCAATTGGTACTGGGCCACCTTATCAGTCCCTGTACAGTGTACCTTAGGTACCCAGGGCATAGGTGTAACCAGGGCCTACCAGGGGCTGCAGCATGTATTATGCCACCCCTGGCCGGCCACCCAAATCTGACACAACTGGCTGCACGACAGCTGGGGCAAGGTGGTGTAATCACCCTTTGCTATAGATATAGTATACCTATATCTAACCCTAAAATGGACACATATACTCCTTTCAGTCACTCCTATGGCAGGCCTTATCAATCCTGAAGGCAGAGTGCTTGGAATTATGTGAGATGGTGCTCTAGCATGAGCTGAGCCTGTCTACAGCTTTCGGAACCAAGTCCTTTAGCTGTTTCCATGGTAACGCTATACCATATACTCTTAAGTGCATTATCAACCTCGCGGTTAAATGCGAACTATGGTATAACATTATCAAAACATGTCGAGTAAGGTGTCATACGAATTGGAATACTACCCCCTCGCCAATTCTGGCGACGGGGGTAGCATTTCACCCTTCTAGAGGGACACGACATGCATGTAACTGAGAACCCCGGTTAAAGTTAACTCGAGCCTTGGCATCACAAAATGGATGCTGCCACCACAGACACTAGTCTGACCTCCTGCTGCTGGGAGTCCTTCCAGCGAGGGAGGCTTGGAAAAAGGGTTTCCTGCCTTGGGAGGTGCTAGCACCACCCCAGACAGGATTTTGTGTATTGAGGTAGGGAGGCCTGAAAGGAATGAGACATGCCTGGGGCACACAAGGTGCCCTGTGCATACACCGGTTCAAACCAGTTGCTGGGGCACTCCAGCCCCAGCTCTGGCGGGAAACCGGACAAAGGATAGGGGGTGTAACCACCCCCCTTCCTGGTCCCACCCAGGGGAGGGACCTAGTCAGTAGTGCAGCCCCCTTTAGTAGGATAAAGGTAGGAGCTGGTCCCATTCCAAATTAGATTATCCTGAACAACTTTACAAGAAGAAACTCTGGACTTCGACGTTCTGCTCCACAGAAGACTGAAGAATCTCCCTTGTGGGCAAGGAGTGTCCACCCTGCAACTGCAGGCACCATCAAGCGTCCAGCGGCTTCACTTTGTCGTCTTCCCTCGAGGATCCAGACTTCAGAGCCCGACGAGATCCGGATTCCCAGACCTCTCCGACCTCAACTCACATCTGCAGCAAAACTGAGACCCGTGGGTGCGACGAGACACGTGGGACCGGCCATCTTGAACGAACCTGCACTTCGCTTCCAGCACGACTCCCGAGGTAAACTCGACCAAGTGCTTTGGGGATTGAGAAGCCCCAGCCCCGAGCAGCCCCTGCACCGAAGATCAGCCCTCCAGCTTCCACAAGATCTGCATGGGGCCCTTCTGCTTGTTTGCTGCTCGACGCGTTGTCTGGTCACTTGCCGGCTGGCTCGTGGCCTCCTAGACGACGAACCTTTGAATCTTCACTGCTGGTCTGGTTGCTCCAGACTGGCCCTTGCTCCCTTCCAAAAGAGGGGCACCCCGGACTCTCCTAGTCCGCACCAGACGCCTTTTCCACTCACCAAGTGGGTTGCCTTTGCCAAGGCCTGTTGACTCCAATCCCGGATCCGACACCGCCGACACTGAGAGCCTGCGTGGGACAGCTCGTGCCTCCATCCTGGTCGTCGAAGACACCTCCTGGTCCACGTGGCTGCAGAGTCAAGCGTCCACTCTTCACCTGATCGCGACGACGACATCTGGTTCCACACCGGTCACTGGCTAGTGACTTTGAACACTGTCCCCTCTGCTTTCAGGTCCTCTTCTTCACCGATCCACCCTTGGATCGCACCGGACATCTTCCTCCTGGTCGCCTGCAGCATCTTTTCTTCCAGGCTCCATAGACTTCAACGCGAGAACCCGACGCACTTTGACACCTATGCACCCGCAGCCCGTGGGTGAGGTAACGAGAGCATTTCGGTGCTCAAGGGTAGTTTAACTGTCCTAGTGTACAGTTCCACAGTCGTTTTAGTCCTAACTAGTCAGGATTGTCCGTACTCACCTTTTACTTGAACTATACTGTCCATAGACGTTGTTACACATCTCGCGTGTGAGTTCACACCCTGCACACGCGTCCCATGGGCCTCCTATTACTTACCTAGAGTTAGTGTAGCGTGGTCCCCTCGATCCTACAGCCTCTGGACAGCTCCATTCCTTCTATCGACTTTCACATTCCACTTACTTAGTATGTGGTTTGTCGTGCCCCTAGGGCACCATTGTAATTTTGTGCAACTTGTCGTATTTTTCGTAAGAGATTGTCATGTGCTTAGCCCTCTGACCTCATAAAGAGTTCAGAGGTGTTGTTATTAATAAATATACTGTTTATTTTCATAACAACCTGTGTGGTGTCCTTTCATCTGGTATTCAAGGGGTTATATTGTGGTAAAACAGCTGGCTTCACATGCCAAAAGAGTTTAGCCTAAGACTGCTTTGTCCATGCTACCATTAGGATAGCTGGTTTATAAGGTTGACTTACAACCAATCACCATAAGGGTTGTTTGGACTGATACAAGGTGATCACTAGAACTAGTGAGCATCATATATCAGGCCAACTTCTCACAATTACTGCTTGGCCCGTCTTAGATGGGATTGTATGGGATGCTGTTAATTTTCAGATTCATGGTCCCACAGAGATTATTAATGTCCCGAATGTCCTAAGAGTTTCTTTGGGGGATGTGATTAAGCAAAATATACGCTCTGATGATTGGGATGTTCAAGCTGTAGAGGCTTTATTTTCAGATTTGAAATATTATGCTGCCTTTGATGCTAAGAATTTGTATTTAGATTCAGCTAATTATGGCGATTTGTTTTGTTATCAACACTATGGCAATCACTACCTGCATAAGGCTAACACAAGGAGAAATACAGTTAATTACACGCAATGGGAACATTGCCCTGCTCCTGTGGAAGGCAGCTCAGTCCTCTGTTAAAGAGATTCACCTATTTTTCTGATTTCAATCAGTCTAATCCTAATGCATTTTGTTTTAAGATGACAGAAAAGTCCTCTTCCAAAGTTAGACTTACCCACACTAAATTGTTGTATTCCCAATCCTTTCTTAACCAATTGGCTATTGGGGGCTATGAATTGTGGAAAGATACTATTGATCTTAAATCTGTTTGGGGTTCTAAAAGTTGGCAAGTGCAAGGCACTGATGCTTTGCATCGTGCATGTCTCATCCCAAACCATATGTTGTTTTTTGAATTAGACTATTTCACAAACCACCTGCTTTGGATTGGCTACTACTAAAAAATTAAATGCCCCTTCTTTTCCTGCTTTGGAAGAGTACCCCGGTTGGGATAATAATACCAGTATAACCATTCGAGAATTGCAGACCCTGTTGCCAAATTCTTCTTTTAACATATCCAGTTTGGAACCTAAGGGTTGGTTGTTGTGGCACAAAAGTGCAGATTCCTGCCAACATCGTTTTCAGGGTTTAGCGCCTGGCTACACAGGTTAGGGTGGATCCCCGTTTTGAAAGTGACCATTCTGTGACTACCTATTCCGTAGGCAAGCTGTGTCAGAATTGGCTCAAACACTCCACTTTAGCGTCAGTTAAGCTTCATCTGTCTAAATTGACTGACGATTTTGATCTGAATGATTTTGTCGAAGAGCCCTGCTTCCGGCAGATCCAAAAGATGGATATATGCTATTTACAATGAAGTTTGGAAGCTGTCTCAGATTGAGGCTGCGTCCTGTTTAAGGGCTATAGATCAAGCTAATTTAGAAAAAGTGCTTGCAGTTGTAGACAATAGCATTAACATTCTTTCTTCCCGCATTTATACATTAGATAATATTGTTTCCTCTGTTATTGATATTGTGCAAGAAGATGTATCTGTGTTATACCATGGGCAAAATCAATTGCGTTCCATCAAGCAATTTGCATGGACTTTGCAAACGTTGAAAGAAGGTCGAGTGGCTTGGGACTACATGAACACGTCCTCCTTATTTTCCCTGTTTAATTTAACTGACAAGCAGCAATTTATGTCAATGAAAGATGCTACTTTCTCTATGTTTCATATTGAAAAGTTAGAACCTTTGCCATTCTCTGTGGCCGCAACAAATTTAGCTGAGTGGCTTATCCATGGGTTAATCACTTTACCATTCTCTTTATTCAAATTCGAATCTTGCATGAAGTATTATGCAATAGGCAGATCTGAGCCTCTGGGCTCCGCTTATCTCCATGAAGCTTGGTCCCTGCCATTTACTTATAGATGCCTGAGGGAGGGAAAAGAGGTTTATTTAAATGGTGAAGATTGCACAGCCACATCAGATCACTCGTTAGTGTGTAGGAATATCCAATTGCATGGCTCTTGCAACCAGAATGCACTTAATTTAGCGTGTGTTTTAAAAGGTACACCAACACCTGCTATCAAGCCCACATTCACATTACTAGCAAACGGTAGTTATTTACTTTTAAATAATGAAGAGTGTTGTGGGATGTTAGCCGGTATTCCTTATGTCGTTACAGTCTCGCAACGTGTTATTTGTTGTAAAAATGTGCTGTTTCCTCCTCCACATGGGAAGCTGGATGTTTCCATCTGGCCGTCGATTCCGACCTTGAGAGTTCAACAAGATGAGTCGAATAAGAGCTGTTTTGCCCCAGAAAAAGTCGCCCTTACATCTCCCCGTGAAACATTCATACTTCACGTGGCAAACACCCACACAGAAGTGCATGCTTTATTAAATACTGACCTTCCCTTGCATTTTGGGGAGTTAGTTCATACTATCTTTAATGCCTCATCGACCACTGGGCTGGCGCACTTTTTAGAATTGTCAGTAGCGGCCTTGTAACTTCCTTCCAAACTATATTTGGTGTCTTCCCAGCATTTTTTCATTTGATTTTTTCCAGCCTGTTTGGTGGATTTCCCTTGATGTTTGCTCTGGTTGCCTGAGTGCTTTTATTATTCTGTCTATTTCAAAATGGATGCACATCTTGTGTTGCAAGACAATCTGCCCCGGTTGTTGCTGCTCCGCAGTAGAATGCTTGAATACTATGGAGAGCTGCCTCTGTCTACATTGAGTGCGGCTTATGGATTATCGTTTCGATTTTCCTCTTTCACATGCGTCCAGCCTGTCTTTCATTGCCTGAGCTGCGATTTCGAATGGGCTCTGGATTTGTGTCTATGCAGTATGGTGTCTCCCAATGCAGATTATAATCAACTGATGAGTCCCTTGGTTGCTCATGAATTGCTTTATTGTGGTGGCGGGATTATGGCTTTGCAGCGATGCATGAAGTCCTGGGACGTTGGAATATTTTTGCATCGGCGCATGAATTCGTGGCATGCAGTTATATTGAAAAAAAACCCGAGTTGTCCTCGGATGGTGCTAGAGGCTCCGGTTATTGAAGAACATGTATGTTCATTCCTGTTATTAAATTGGATGGCTGAAATGTTTTCAGATGAGAACAATGACTTCCTGCTGGAGGCTGTTGCAACGTACTGTACACTTTTGGATTGAGGTACTTTTGCTTCTTTCTCTTTTTCTCTGATTCCTGATTTGGAGTTTGTCCCCGTTTTTCCATTATGGCAAATTTTAACTTGATTCTATCTCTCGAACTTGAACTCTGCATTCCTGATTTGTCCTCATTACTTGTCCGTGCTCAGTTTGAAGGGAGGGTGTAGTGGGGATGATCCTTACATGCACACAGTGTTAAGTTAGCATGAGCTTATTAGAAGTTTAGACGCCATTTTACCTTTCTGCTGCCTTTTGCACACGGCACACACTTTATTATTTTCTCGACGATAGGCTGTGTGTTTTTGCTTCACATGAGAATAACTTGTTTTTCTATATTGCTAAACTTGTTTTGTAAGTTTAGTCTGTACAGTGAGTGTCGAGGCCTTCAAGGTTATTTCAACACTGAGAGCTGTTGTTCGAACTGGTCAGCGCACGTTCTAGACATAACACATGTGCAGCTGGGGCCACCTCAGATACTGGCGCCTTTAATAATGCACTGTGTAAGCATGATTGAACACACTTGGAGAACATTCGTATGCTGAGAGCTCGTGCAGAATTTGATGTGATCCACTTCTGTTAAATACCAGAGTATTAGGGCAGCCTATATAATCCCAAAGATACCTTCTTAAGTTATAAAATAACCTTCTAGCAAGGGAGGGTGAAATATAGGTATATATTTAACCTATTTCCATTTAGAATTATAACATGCTTTCTCCCTTTGTATTTTATGGAGTAGTAACTATGCTGACAATCCTATTTCTTATCATATGCCTGCTTGTATTAGCTAAGATGCTGCGCTTGAGATCATGGCGTTAAAAATAAACATTTTAAACTTGCTCGTGTCTCCCTTTACTCCCTGTTCTGGACTGGTATGAGAGTATAACGAAAGAGTGTCTATGTTTCCCACTTTACCTGAGGTAACCAAAGTCGCATGTTCTGGGTTGTCTAATCATTGGTTACTTTGCTATAGGATGAAGAGCTAATGAGATACTGATGCTAGTCAGGTAGGGGATTCTAGGTACTAAGGTGAGTTTTGGCACACCCTAATTCACTGATGTTCTAGGTCTCTGTGCACAGTTCTGTGCCTGAGCAGAATCCCTGCAACAATATATATATATATATATATATATATATATATTACACTGAAGAAACTAAAGGTTAAAGTAACTATACAGTTAGGTGAAACTTATACTGGCAACTTTTTTTAACTACTAAAACCAACTGAAAATCAGCAATTGTAGTTATCAAGTGAGTACAACTCGTGCCCCTCCCATGCAGAGTTTTATCATCAATAATTGTATTACAGTATGTAGCAGTGATATTATCATCTGAAAAATACAGTTAGTTATAGATTCCTTACCTTAGAATTACCCCCAGGCGTCTGACTGGATCTGGAAAGTTTTTCATCAGCAGTACCCCTGCGCTTCGGAAGGTGGTGTTGGTTGACTCTGTGTCCTGTGTCGTGATCACCGGGGTGAGGTTGTGGTAGCTACATAGACGCCGCCCTCCTCCATTGACGTTAGTTCCTTCGTTTGCTCCGTGCCAGCAAACGCAGATCCAGAGAGAGGCGTACTCCCAGTCACTTTTTGACTGACTATTTCTTGACTTTTGTCGACTTCGTTTCTTGAGTATCGACACCTGGAGCACGAGGGATGCCTGGCTTCAAGGCCTGAGGTTACTGTAACCGACTAATGTCGGTGAAGATCCGCATTGCGTGTGCCTCTCCTACCGGGAGCGCGACCACAACCCCAAGTTGTGCTCCAACTGCCGAACCATGGCCCTGAAGTCTTTGCTGGAGTGGTACTGAAAGCTCCTCGATGCCCAGCAGTCGGCTCTGTGTCGTTTGAGGTCCCGGGCGCATAGAGGGTCAAGGAACCGCTCGCGGAACCAACACCATTCTTCCACTAAGTCTTTGCACTTGGGGTCAGATAAGTCGAAGCACAAAAAGAAGTCGATGAAGGGTTGTCGCTCTTCGACTTCACCCAGTCCGTCGCCTGACGCGACGAGGGATGATGGTGGTGGCCCTCCCGCAGCTCCACTTGTGGTGCCAATAGGGCAGACTCCGGGTTTCCCTCCCTTCCCCGGACCCACCCTCGCCAAGCTTCGTCAATTTTACAAAGCGATGCACACTATCTGTGGGTGGCCCGATTCTGCTGGAGCGCCCACAGACTCGGCTGGGGGCCCTGCGCCTTCGACGCTGGCGACTCCGGCGCCGTAGGGTTCACTTGGATCCAGGACTAAATCCAGATCGATGCCGATTCCACCGGCACCACATCCGCCGCCATTGTCGGCTGTTTCCCCAGCCGACGTCGACCCCAGCCTCCACCTCAAGGTAGACACGGAGCCAGAATGGTGTCGACCTATGCCAGATCCGATGCCGACGTGTACTTTTGTGCCCCTGTTCTCCCTGTCTTTTTGAGACCAGATTGGCAGCCAGAGGAGGGTGAGGAGGACTGGAAGGAGTCTGGGGATTTTTTGACTGATCAGTTAGTGTGTGAACAGGACTGGAGAGAGGAACTGGGGGAAGCCAGTGGTCTGGATACCTCACCAGTCCTTGACATGTTGTCTCCTCCTACCTTGGCTACGGAGAAGGGAGTGTCATACGCAGCGGTGTTGTGTAGGGAGTCTGAGGCTCTCAACCTCGAGCTTCCTAATGTGGCAATCTGAAAGAGACACTTTAGTATTAGATTCCTTACCTTAGAATATCCCCAGGCGTCAGACTGGATCCGGAATTTTTTTGCGTAGCAGTACCCTTGCGCGTTGGTAGGCGTCGTCTGCGGCTCCGCGTCCGTCGTCGGCGTCGTGGGCGCCGTGATGACGTCGTCGGAGTACTTAGATGCCGCCTCCATGTGCTGACGTCAGTTCTTCTTTTTTCCGCGCCAGCAGCGCAGATCCGGAAAAAGTGGTATCTTTTTGATCTTTTTTTATCTCCTTTTTTGAGTCTTTGACTCTGAAACGGTGCCGGTAGGAATGCCTGGTTTTAAGCCCTGTGAGGATTGCGACCGGCTGATGTCGGTCACGGACCCTCACCGTCGGTCTCTCCACTGTCTCGGCGTCGACCACGACGACAAGACCCGTTTCGACTGCCGGGCCCTGACTTCGAAGGCTAGACGTGAGCGGTCCCGTAAGCGACTCGAACTCCGGCAGTCGGCCCCGCGCCAAGAGAGGTCCCGGTCCGAACGGAGGTCGAGGGACCGGTCGTGGGAGCGGAGCCATCATAGCTCCGGGAGTCGACATCACTCCTCAGGGTCGAAGTCGTCAGGTAAGCACAAGAAGTCGAAGAGACGTCATCGCTCTTCCGACTCCCCCCGACGCTCGCGCGACGTGGCCGGGGGTTCAGGTGGCACCGCCCCCGCGGCTCCGTCGGAGTCGCAGGCGCCGCGTCCGGCTTCATACCCCACGGTCCCTGGGCCTAACGCGACGCCGGAGGAGATCCAGCGGTTCCTCATGGCCATGAGGTCCCTCTCTCCTCCGACGGGCTCTGCGGCGCCTTCAGGCCCAGCGGTCCCGTCTGGGGGTCCTAGCGGGTCGGGGGCTTCGGTCCCGACGCCGTTGGGTGCTTCGGCTCCGACGCCGCCGGCGCCTTCGGGCCCGGCGCCTTCGGGCCCCGCTGGATCCGGATCCGGATTCGGGTCGTAGCCGGTAGATTTGACGACCTCCCCGGCGCCGACCCCTCAGGTGTCCCCTCCGGCGCTGTCCTCGGGCGGTGCCGTCCCCAACGCCTATCTCGACCCGGTTCCGGCGCCGCTGCGGCGCCGCATCCGATGCCGTTCGGAGAATTCATTTTCCATGAACCGGCCCCATCTTTTCCTTACCCTGAGTACCAGGAGATGGGTAATGAGGAGGATTGGGAGGGGTCTGAGGACCCTCTGGCACGTGAATGCCAGTCTCAAGAGGACTGGGCAGAGGAACTTGGGGAGGCCAGTGGTATAGACACTTCGCCTGACACTGGCTTTGTCTCGCCTCCTACCGTGGCTACGGAGGAGGGGGCAACCTATAGTGTGGTGTTGATGAGGGCGGCCAAGGCCTTGGGCCTTGAGCTCCCCGTCGCGGCCGTGAGGACTAACCTCCTCACCGAGGTCCTTAAGTCATGCTCAGCCGAGCCTCTGCTGCCGTTTAATGAGGCCTTAACCGACGTTCTTTTGGGCACTTGGTCCAAGCCCGCTACGGGTTCGCCCGTTAGATAGGAACGTGGCCAGACGCCACCGCCCGGCCCCGGGCTACCCATGTTTCCTGTCCACCCACTCCACCCCCGAGAGCCTGGTTATCCAGGCCTCCAATTCCCAGACCACGTTCCCGTCTGCTCCGCCGGACAGGGAATCCAAGAGGTATGAGCAGTATGGTAAAAAGATCTTCTCATCCCTTAGTCTGGGACTGCGGTCTTCCAACACCGCATGCCTCTTGGGCCGCTACACCCACTCTCTGTGGGATACGGTTGCGGACGTGCTGCCAGAGTGTCCGTTGGAGGTACGGGCCAAACTCGGCCAAGCCCTTGTGGAGGGCCGGGATGCAGCCAAATATTCTATCCGATGTGGGCTGGATACCACCGACTCACTAGGTAGAGCGATGGCAACTACGGTGGCGGTCAGACGCCACGCCTGGTTGTGGTCCGCCAACTTTTCGGCCGATGTCCAAAACACACTGATGGACATGCCGTTTGATGGCCGTCGCCTCTTTGGCGACAAGGCAGACCATGCGCTTGAGCGCTTTAAGGACTCAAGGGCTACGGCCAAGTCCTTGGGCCTCTCGGCCCCGCGCCAGCAATTGGCTGCCTTTCATTCCTTTCGTGGCCACGGAAGGGGTGTACCCACACGTGCTGCCAGCCACGCTCCGCAGGGTAATACCTGTGAGAAGTTGGCCTGATATGCAGTGCTCACTATTCTAGTGAACACTATGTATCAGTCCAAACGACCCTTATTGATGATTGGTTGTAAGTCAACCTGATAGACCAGCTATCCTAGTAGCATGGACAAGAGCAGTCTTTAGGCTAAACTCTAGAGGGCGTGTTAAGCCAGCTGTTTTACCATCACATTTACCCCTTGAACACCAAGTGAAAGGACACCACACAAGTTGGTATGAAAATATAGTATATTTATTTATAACAAGACTACCCTGAACTCTTTATGAGTCGGGGAGCTAAGCACAATACAAAACTCTTAAAGAAATACTGAAAGTCGCACAATTTACACAAATGCCCGAGGGGCACGAAACCATATACTACAAAAGTGGAATGCGAAATTACTAGCAGGTAAGTACTAATCTCAGAGACCTTAGAAACGCTGGGCCTACAATGCTGAACCCTTGGATTAGAAGCAGGAGGCCTAGGGACGTCGTGTGCAGAGTGGAAACTCTCACGCGTAATGCGGGACAAAGTCTATGGATACTAGTAAAAGCAAAAGTTAGTGTTCTCGGGCGAACCCGACTAGGTAGGTCAAAAACGAAAGTGGATCTAGACACTTAGAGAGTGGATCTACGCTGGAGCACCGTGGTACTCGGTTTACCTAGCCCAGGGGCTGCGGCTGCATAGGGTTCAAGTGTCGTCGGGAAACCTCGTTGACGAACCAGGAGCCTGAAGTAAGAGTTGCTGGCAGGCGACCAGTGAAGATGTTCCGGGCTGATCCAAGGACTGGATCAGTTGAAGAAGAGTACCTGTAAGCAGAGGGGACCAAGTTCTGAATCACTAGCCAGTGATTAGGTGGGCACCAGGATGGCACCGGACGAGGTCACTCAGCCAGGTGAAGAGGTGACACTGGATTCTGCTGCTGCACGGACCAGGGCGCTGATGTCGACCAGGCTGGAGGTCTGCGAGCTGTCCCACGTCGGATGTCTGCTGCTGGCGATGCTGGATCCGTTGAAGGAGGCAACAAGCCTTGGCTAAGGCAAGCCCACGTGGCAACACAAAATGGTGTCTGGAGTGGACCAGGAGGGTCCGAGGAAGTTCCCCTTCAAGAGGAGACAAGGGCCAGTCTAGAGGAGCTAGACCAGCGGTGAAACAAACGTAGGACGTCGTCTGGAGGGTCACTTAGCCAACGGGCAAGTGACCGGACAACGTGGCAAGCAACACAGAAGCAAAAGGGCCCCACGCAGATCTGGTGGATGCTGGGGGGTTGGACTTCGGTGCTCGTGCTGCTTGGGGTTGGGGCTTCTCTTACCCCAGTGCACTCACTCGAGGGTTGAGGTCAGAGAGGGCAGGGAGTCCGGGTCTCGTCGAGCTGGGCAGTCTGGTTCCGGAGGAAGGACGTTTCAGCAAACCGCAAGATACTTAGGTGGTGCCTGCTGCTGCAGGGTGACTACTCCTTAGTCACAAGGGAGAAATCTTGAGAAGAAGTCTTGAGTTCCTTTCGTAGAAAGTAGTTTCAGGATTCAAAGATGATCTGATTTGGAAGGGGGCCTGCTCCTACCTTTATCCTGAGAAAGGGGGCTGGCACGCGACTAGGTCCTGCCCATGGGTGGGACCAGGAAGGGGGGTGCTTACACCCCTCTCCCCTGCCGGACTTTCCTCAGCTCAGGGGCTGGTGTGCCCCTGGAACTGGTTCAAACCGGCCTATGCACAGTGAGCACCGGGGTGCCACTTGCAGTCACCTTCCTCTATAGCCCTGCCTACCTGGGATACACATAATCCTGTCTGGGATGGTGCTAGCACCGCCCCTGACAGGAAAGCCTTTGTCCAAGCCTCCCGCGCTGGGAGGACTCCCAGCAGCAGGAGGGCAGACTTGTCTCTCGGTGGCAGCATCCATTTTGTGGAGCTGAGGCTGTGTTTAACTTTAACCGGGGTTACAGCTACCAACATGTCTTCTCCCTCTAGAGGGGTGGAATGCTACCCCCGTCACCAGAACTGGCGAGGGGGTAGTATTCCAAAGCGTATGACACCTTACACGACATGTTTAGATAATGTCAGACCAAAGTTACCATAACCGCGAGGGTTATAAGGCACTTAAGAGTATATGGTCTGACGCTATCATGGAAACGGTTAAGGGATAGATCCCGAAAGCCGCAGACAGGCTCAGCTCATGCCAGAGCACCATCTCACACGATTCCAAGCACTCTGCCTTCAGGATTGTTAAGGCCTGCCATAGGAGTGACTGATAGGAGATCTGTGTGCCCATTCTAGGTTTAGATATAGGTATACTATATCTAAAGCAAGGGGTGATTACACCACCTTGCTCCCAGCTGTCAAGCAGCCAGTTGTGCCAGTTTTGGATGGCCAGCCAGGGGTGGCATAATACATGCTTCAGCCCCTGGTAGGCCCTGGGTACACCTATGCCCTGGATACCCAAGGTATACTGTACAGGGACTAATAAGGTGACTCAGTATCCAATCAGATATGTACCTAGGGTACATGGAATCCATTTTAACAGAGAGAGCAGTGGGCCTGGGGTCCTGAATAGCAGGGCCCCAGGTCAACTAAGTCAGAAAACCAGCAAAACACCAGGCAAAAAGTTGGGGGCAACCATAGTCAGGGATCTACCTTCCTACATAACCCAACGCGGTAGCGGCCGTGGAAACCGCCGTGGTGGCAGTTGGGGACAACGGCGAGGTCAGTCCACACCTTCCCCCGCAGCATCCGCCTCAAAACCCTCCCAGTCCGTGCTTTCAGGCCCATGTGACGCCAGTGGGGGGCAGGGTTCGCCATCACCTCCTCCACTGGCACACCGTCACATCGGACAGGTGGGTGCTGCAGATCGTCCGAAGGGGCTACTCCCTCCCCTTCGAGGCGACTCCTCCAGCCATGCCACCGCAGAACCACCATGTATCGGGGGATCATTTGCAACTTCTGCAGGAGGAAGTTACGGCCCTCTTGGCCAAGGGCGCAATCGAGCGCGTTCCTGGGCCAGAAGTAGGGTGTGGTTGCTACTCCCACTACTTTCTGGCACCCAAGAAGGGCATAGGAAGCCTTCGCCCTATCTTGGACCTACGGAACGTCAACGGCTTCCTCCGGAAGGAGAAGTTCAAAATGCTGACACTGGCTCAGGTCTTTGCTGTAGGAGAGTGGGGTCTGCAATCCTATGGTCACCCCAGATTTTTGCTTTTTGCTTCACTGGTTTACGACTTTCCCTGGCTGTGGGCCTGCTAATCAGACCCACAGCCTAGCTGTTCTCTCTCTAAATTGACAACCATGTACTTTAGGTGCATTTACCAATTGGTACTGGGCCACCTTATCAGTCCCTGTACAGTGTACCTTAGGTATCCAGGGCATAGGTGTACCCAGGGCCTACCAGGGGCTGAAGCATGTAGTATGCCACCCCTGGCTGGCCATCTAAACAGACACAACTGGCTGCACGACAGCTGGGGCAAGGTGGTGTAATCACCCTTTGCTATAGATATAGTATACCTATATCTAACCCTAAAATGGACACATATATTCCTATCAGTCACTCCTATGGCAGGCCTTATCAATCCTGAAGGCAGAGTGCTTGGAATTATGTGAGATGGTGCTCTGGCATGAGCTGAGCCCGTCTGCAGCTGGCGGAACCAATTCCTAATAGCTGTTCCATGATAACGCTATACCATATACTCTTAAGTGCATTATAATCCTCGCGGTTGAAGGCTAACTTTGGTATAGCATTATCAAAACATGTCGAGTAAGGTGTCATACGAAAGAGGGGCACCCTAGACTCTCCTAGTCCGCACCAGACGCCTTTTCCACTCACCGCGTGGGTTGCCTTTGCCTAGGCCTGTTGACGCCGATTCCGGAACAGACACCGCCGCCAGCGAGAGCCTGCGTGGGACAGCTCGTGCCTCCATCCTGGTCGTCGAAGAAACCTCCTGGTCCACGTGGCTGCAGAGTCAAGCGTCCACTCTTCACTTGATCGCGACGACGACATCTGGTTCCTTCCTGGTTCCACTCCAGTCACTGGCTAGTGACTGTGAACATTGTCCCCTCTGCTTTCAGGTCTTCAGCATCTCTGATCCACCCTTGGATCACACCGGACATCTTCCTCCTGGTTGCCTGCAGCATCTTTTCCTCCAGGCTCCATAGACTTCAACGCCGGAACCCGACACGACTTTGCACCTAGTGTCCAGTTCCACAGCCGTTTTAGTCCTAACTAGTCAGGATTGTCCGTACTTGCCTTTTTCTTGAACTGTACTGTCCATAGACGTTGTTACGCATCTCGCGTGTGAGTTCACACTCTGCACACGCGTTCCGTGGGCCTCCTATTACTTACCTAAAGTTAGGATAGCGTAGTCCCAGCGATCCTACAGCCTCTGGACAGCTCCATTCCTTCTATCGACTTTCACATTCCATTTACTTAGTATATGGTTTGCCGTGCCCCTAGGGCACCATTGTAATTTTGTGCAACTTATCGTATTTTTCCTAGGAGATTGTCATGTGCTTAGCCCTCTGACCTCATAAAGAGTTCAGAGGTGTTGTTATTAATAAATATATTGTTTATTTTCATAACAACCTATATGGTGTCCTTTCATCTGGTATTCAAGGGGTTATATTGTGGTAAAACAGCTGGCTTCACATGCCAAAAGAGTTTAGCCTAAGACTGCTTTGTCCATGCTACCATTAGGATAGCTGGTCTATAAGGTTGACTTACAACCAATCACCATAAGGGTTGTTTGGACTGATACAAGGTGATCACTAGAACTAGTGAGCATCATATATCAGGCCAACTTCTCACATTAGCTGCCCTGGACCCAGGAGACTGGATGGTAGCGTTAGACTTGCAGGACGCTTATTTCCACATCCCCGTCCTGCCAGCCCACCGGCGCTACCTGCGGTTCACGGTTGGCCACGAGCACTTTCAGTATACCGTGCTCCCCTTCGGCCATACCAGCGCCCCACGGGTGTTCACAAAGGTGATGGCGGTGGTTGCAGCTCATCTGCGCAGGTTAGGGGTTTCAGTCTTCCCCTACCTCGACGACTGGTTGTTGAAGCTGGGCTCGCCCCAGACAGTCGTCAGCCACCTCCAGACTACGGCAGATCTCCTGCACCAGCTGGGGTTCTCCATCAATGTTCCTAAGTCACACATGTACCCCTCTCAGAAGCTCCTCTTCATCGGAGCGGTTCTCGATTCGGTTTCGGGTTTATCCACCCGAACAGCGGGTCCTGGATATTCAGGCTCTGATTCCCATCTTTCAGCCGTTATCCCGGGTCTCGGTCAGGTTGACGCTGCGGCTTCTGGGGCTGATGGCCTCCTGCATCCTACTGGTGCATCATGCCAGGTGTCGGATGCGGGCTCTGCAGTGGGACCTGAAGTTTCAGTGGGCCCAGCATCAGGGCAACCTGTCGGACCACGTCCTGATCTCGGAGGGCACTGCGAGACAGCTGCAGTGGTGGCTTATTGACCGCGATTGGGTCAGCGGCAGATCCCTCTCCCTTCCCCAACCGGAGCACGTAGTTGTGACGGACGCGTCCCTACAGGGCTGGGGAGGCCACATGGGAGAGGCGGAGATCAGAGGCCTCTGGTCTCCGGCGGAGGCCCGGCTCCACATCAACCTGTTGGAGTTATGGGCGATTCGTCTAGCACTGAAGGCATTCCTCCCCTCTGTCCGGGGGAGTGTAGTGCAGGTGTTCACGGACAACACCACCGCCATGTGGTACTGCAACAAACAGGGCGGGGTGGGGTCGTGGACCCTTTGCTAGGAGGCTCTGCGCCTCTGGCAATGGCTGGAACGCCAGGGCGTGACCCTGGTGGCTCAACACCTGGCAGGTTCTCTGAACGCCAGGGCGGACGAGCTCAGCCGTCGGTGCATGATGGATCACAAATGGCGTCTGAACTCGGACGTGGCGCAAGGCCTTTTTCAGCAATGGGGAGAGCCTTGGTTAGATCTATTCGCCACCGAAGAGAACGCGCAATGTCATCAGTTCTGCGCGTTGGAATTTCCAAGGCGACACTCGCTCGGAGATGCTTTTCATCGCGAGTGGAGTTGCGGTCTATTGTGCGCTTTTCCGCCTATACCACTTCTGCCCAGAGTGCCGAAGAAGATCAAGCGCGACCGGGCCCAAGTCATCCTTGTGGCTCCCTACTGGGCACGAAGGTACTGGTATCCAGAGCTACTCAGTATGTCAGTTGATCCCCCGGTTCGTCTGCCTCTTTGGGAGGACCTTCTGTCGCAGCAGCAGGGGACGGTCCTCCACCCGAACCTGTCCAGTCTCCACCTCCATGCTTGGAGATTGAGCGGCGACAGTTGAGGCAATTTGACTTGCCTTCTGAAGTCTGTAATATCATTCTGGCAGCCAGGCGTCCCTCCACAAAGTCGGTATACGCCTGCAGGTGGAACAGATTTGTGGCATGGTGCACAGCAAAGGCTCCTCTCTCTGCCCCTCTTTCTGAGGTTCTCCTCTTCCTTCTTTCTCTTGCCCAGCAGGGCTCTGCTCTGGGCACTATCAAGGGCTACCTTTCTGCCCTTTCAGCCTTTCTGAGGCTGCCTGATCAACCTTCTTCTTTTCAAGTCCCCTATTGTAAACAGATTTCTTAAAGGCATCTCACACACGTTTCCTCCTGTTCCGTTTGTGATGCCTCAGTGGGACTTGAACCTGGTTCTTACGTTTCTGATGTGCGCTCCCTTTGAGCCACTTCACAACTGTCCTCTTCGCCTTCTGACTTTGAAGACTGCTTTCCTGGTTGCCATCACCTCTGCCAGGAGAGTGAGTGAGCTCCAGGCCCTTTCTTGTAGTCCACCTTTCCTTTCTGTCCATCCGGACAAAGTGGTGTTGCGTACTAAGCCATCTTTCCTGCCCAAGGTTGTCACGGCCTTCCACATCAGGCAGTCTATCACATTGCCAACCTTCTTCCCGCCACCGCATCCTTCTAAAGAGGAAGAGCGGCTCCACCGTCTGGACCCAAAACGTGCGCTCTCATTCTACTTGGATCGCACACGCCAGTACCGGGTGGATGACCAACTCTTTGTTGGTTACGTGGGCACTAAGAAGGGGAAAGCGGTGCACAAGAGGACCATCTTCCGGTGGATCATCTTGTGTATCCAGGCATGTTACTCCTTGGCTAAAAAGGAGCCCCCTGTTGGATTGCAGGCTCATTCCACCCGAGCCACGGCGACTACAACTGCCCTGGGCCGGGGAGTGCCCTTGTAGAAAAAGGGTTCAGGCAGATCAGGTCGTTTACCCCTTTCCTAGGTTTGCCCGGCGTTAGCCGCTTCTCACCCAACTCACGATTACCCAAATAAAGAGGCAGGCGCTGGAGACTGGAAGGCAGGAAACAGGAGTTTATTTCCGACGGAACAGAACACGTCAAATCAGACAACCGGGTATGTTCTCGAGGTGCTCTAACAAGTTTCTCTACGGCTCCGTCTTTTATACACAGGTTTATGATGCACAAACATTCCTCATTGCAATAAAGACACTTTGAAGTACAAAAAGGGCTTGTTTGGGACCCCAGCTCCAGGCCCATTCCCATACTGACCGCTCTGATGTTGTTTTCCCCTCCCAAATGTGACATGTGATTGTAATCTGCAGCCGGACATTCCAACAGGGTACGAGGGCAGGAGGGGGTGGTCAGATCTAAGGTTGGGCAGGCGATGAGATCATGTTTCGCTATGCGGGGCCGATGGGGTACCTCCACGAGACCTAGTTTTATGATGTGAGGCTGGGTCGAGAGGCCAGGTGTAGCCGGGGGGGGGGGTGGGGGCATCAGAAGAGAGGAAGGGTGTTCCTGGGAGGGATGCGGGGGTGTCGGTCAGATCTAGGGGTGTGAAGGCCTTGATTAACCACCGCTCCTTTGATGTGAGGCGAGGTCCTACTGTAGGAAGCAATAAACTGCATCTGTTGGGCTAGGTGATGGCCTGGGATCAGGCCGGGCAATCGGGCAGGGAGGAAGAGGTTACCAAAAGGGCCCGTTCTATGAGTAGAATGAAGGAGCGAGGGGGCTGTCGGGGCGCGGGGTGCTTGCGGGGCTGGAGAGAGAGAGAGAGAGAGAGAGAGATGATGGCTATCGGCAATGGGCAGGGAGGTCATGACACAAAGATGGCTACTATCTATGTTCGTGATGGGGCCTAAAAGGGAACAAGATGGCGGGGCCACCGTTTCGTGACTTTCTTTACCTTCAACAGTGGCGAGGGTGAACACAAATGAACGCCGCTTATGTACATTTACATTTGTCATTTTCCACAGTCGCCGCTTTTTACATAAGATAGATCATTTCTGTGTTTACCATACATATAGTCGTGTGCAGTCAATGAAATAGCATTCGTCAATATTGGTAGACTTACATATAACCGTGTGTAGTTGATGCGACATACGAGGTGGAATACATATAAATTTACATTTGTCGTACTTAAAAGTGACCGATGAAACATTTTACAGGCAAGAAGTGATTGAGGGAGGAATCTAGTCCAATACAAGCAAGTAGTCAGGGGTGTAGAAAGTTCCGAAAAAGAGTGGGGGGTCTTCGTCACAGTGTCTTTATTAGTAGCGAGTCATCACTGGTAGGTTCTGGTAGTTCGTTTTCTTCCGTTGGCGCTGTTGAGCACCGGCGGTGGAGCTATAGGTCCAGCTCGGGTCCTTCTTTACACGTTGCAGGGTGTGATCTGTCCTTTGCCGTTAGGCCACAGTCCTGTTTCCTAGCTAATCTCTCTTAAGGGTGCCTTATGTTGGGCACCTGCATTTCTGTCTCGGAGTCAAAATCCACGTGGAGAAGGGGTTTTTGTCGGATAATCGGGGGAGGAGAGGGCGGAGTGGGACCGGATCTTTGAGACGGACCAGGGGAGCAAAAGGGTGATGCGCAGACAGGTCCATCAATCGGGCTCAAAGGGGCGGGGACTTCTGGCACGCGTGGGTCAACAAGTAGAAGGCTTCAAGGCAGCCCTCCATTCCTTCGTTTTCTGCGTTTGAGAGTGGTGCATCGTCCCGCGTCCCGTTGCTCTGCGGCTCCACCTTAGGTCGAGGTCATACGTGCCTCACGATCTGTGGCCAGGCTGCGCGCCACATCCAGCCCCTCTCCTCCGGTGGCTGTGTATCCTTGAATGGGTACAAAACAGGTTTTAGCGAACTGGCAAGAGAAGGCATTTATACATTTCAATTCCGTCCCAGATCTAAGTAGCTGGGGGTACGTTTCATCGGTCACGGTCAGAAGTTATCACTGTGGAGTATGTATACAGGCATGTCTACTGTGTTTGAACTAGGTCTATTTGGCGTTCATTCATGTCGCATGTGGTTTTCTGACCCTAGCCCTGGCAGTCTTTTATCATCATGAGAGAGGGGTAGAAGCTAACACTCTTTTCTCGGGGAGCAACAGTTAAGCTGGGTCATCAGTTATACATTGAGTTTACGGAGCTGGGGTCAAGTGGGAGGAACGGGGACGTTTTGGGCATCCGTACTTGGGTGCGGAGGGGTGGGGCAATCTGGGCCTAGGAGATTGCGTTTCTAACGAGCTGAGAACAGAAGGCCACTGACGTATAGTCCTCCTGGAAAAAGGGCCAGATTAGGGGGACATCAGTCGTCTTACCTGTCCTTTCCCTATGGCCAATTCGAGTTCTATCATTTTTGCAGGAAAGGAGAGGTAGTAACATGGCAAATTACAATTGTTTAGTTTCTGGCAATTTTGTCGATCACCTTTGTGTTCGAAAAACCAATTAGGCTCGTGCCGGCGGGGCACAACATTACCACACAGAGGAAGAGGGAGCAGGGGTCGTTCGCATTTTAAATGAACTATTCGGTACACGTACAACATGAAAGGAAAGGGCGAGAGGGAGAAACGTGTACAATAATAGGCCATTTTGATGCGCACAAAACAGTAGGGGTCATATTATACAGAAACACAGACTGAGGGACAACGTAAATCCATATACCACGTACACATGAATTCAGGCGAGGGGGGGGTGTACATGCATTTACATAAAGAATTCAAGACAAAACATAGAACAGTACTTGGCCAAAGACATTTCCTCCTGCATGCTGCGCATCCTTAGTTTCCTATTTAATTCGCCTGGCTGTCCTTTGCTGTTCGTTTCTGTTGCAAATACTTATACTTTCGTCAATTGTTCGGGAACTATCCTGGTCGGGCTAGTACTTACGGTGGGATCTTTGAATCATTTTTAGCGGACAGGTATCCAGGCCAAGGCAACGGAGGGTGTTAGTTGGGGGGGGGGGGGGGGCAATGGGCACTTCGAGTTTCATGGCGTAAGAATCTACTCGTAGGTGCACGTCATTCCTGGTTGCACTATTAGAGAGATGGTCGTTTCTAAGTAAGGGTGCGTTATATCTACCTCTGTTCATCGTGTATAGGTGCTATGTTCAGACCTCCTTTTTCCCCATTCCTTCGGCCGTCCAATCATCACTCAAGTCGTACTAAGACATCTCTTTTATCAGGTCAACGCGTGCAACGTATATCCAGTCGAGTTACACGCATTCGGTCATACACACATGCATTCATATCACCCAAATCCGTGTTGCTTAGGTCTTCTCCACGCTTTAGTCGATGTTCTGATGCGACCTGCAGAAAGAAGGGGAAGAAGAAGGGGTGGGGGCGGCGTTTAAAGACACATTCGCGCGCATAAACCCAAAAGGCTTTTTACTTACTACGTATTTCGACCTATCTCCGCGGGGTGCAGTCCCTTCCATTTCGGCGTTTTAAGCCCCGAGGGGCTGGTGGTGCGGGAGGCATAATCATTTATGGACTGCACATTGCATAGATCGCCCACGTGTGGTATTGCGGATCTTGTGGGGGGGGGATCGAAACAAAAGGGCAATTAGGGTAAAGTGGGTGAACTCGTGTTCTTCTTCGAGGAGTCGGGGTGATCTACAGTGGTACCGGGTCTGGTTTAGGGGCATCTGAAACAATTTTCCCTGTGATATGTGGCGTAAAAAGTAAAACAGAACATCGGGACCTTTATTGATTGCCTTAGGTTGCACAAAAGTAAAAAAAAAACACACGCAACAACTTGGGTCGTTCACATTTTCAATATTCCTAGGTACTTTGCTTTTTAACCTTTCAGTAGTCGACTTGCTTTATTTCGCCTGTATTTTATGTAGATCGGAAACAAGGGCTATGTATTCAAAACTTACCAATCCAAAAGCTACGACTGTATTTGTTGTCACATAATCTTTATTTAAAAATGTTGACGTACAAATGCAGACCTACAACCACGTGGGCCAGCCACGGAGCAGCCTGGAACTGTACATGAGGGCATATTTATCTGCGGAGAACATAACTGAGTAGGTGGTTGTTCTATTTCATCAATGTACGATAAGTGCAATAAAATCATATCGAAAATTCATTGTGGGTAAGAACCTAATATCAAATTCACTGTTCGAATGTTCGAGCAATACTCATCCCCTCCCGCCATGTGCTTCAAAACTGCATACATATCTCACGATATCAAGTCTGAGCATCCGGAACACAACGGGGAATTGTGAGTTTCGTTTGTACCGGCGCCATTTTTGGGTGGGGTCAGGCGGGTCCAAGTATAGTCAAACTGTCTCTACCAACTCGTGGTTGGGCCAGAACTTCTTTTCGGCAGTCCAGAAGTTTCGTTAAGGGGGCAACAGAAGGGACCGGTGACATGAACCATCAATCAAAGAAAAGAGAGGGGCAACAATCTTTCCTACCGGGTCGTACTGATGTTCCACCGGAACTGATCAATCTGAAAGAAACAGGTTAGTATTAGATTCCTTACCTTAGAATATCCCCAGGCGTCAGTCTGGATCCGGAAACTTTTGCGTAGCAGTACCCCTGCGCGTCGGTAGGCGTCGTCTGCAGGCGTCTCCTGCGGCTCCGCGTCGTCGGCGTCGTGCGCCGTGATGACGTCGCTGGAGTATATAGACGCCGCCTGCGCGCTGACGTCAGTTCTTCTTTTTTCCGCGCCAGTTAGCGCAGATCCGAAGAGCAGTACTCCGGTCTTTTGACCTAATTTTTTGTTAACTATAACTCTTTCAGGTGCCGGTAGGATGCCCGGTTTTAAAAGTTGCGACGGGTGTGACCGCCTGATGTCGGTCACCGACCACCATCGACTCTGCCTCCGGTGTCTGGGCGCGGACCACGACGTGGAGTCCTGCGTCGACTGCCGGGCCTTGACGGGCAAGGCTAGACGGGAGCGGTCCCGCAAGCAGCTCGAGCTCCGGGTGTCGGCCCCACGTCGAGAGCGGTCCCGGTCCGGACGGAGGTTGAAGGAGCGGTCGAGGGAGCGGTCGAGGGAGCGGTCGCGGAGCCGCCACGAGCGCTCCGGAAGTCGTCACCATTCCTCCGGTTCCTCAGGTAAGCGACACAAGAAGTCGGGGCGTCACCATCATACCCCCGACTCCCCCCGACGCCCGCGCGATGCGGCCGGGGGTTCGGGTGGCCCCACCCCCGTGGCCCAGCGTGGGTCGCCGACGCCGCCTGCTCCATACCCGCCGGTCCCTGGGCAAGGCGCGTCGCGTGAAGAGGTAGAAGAGTTCCTCATGGCCATGAGGGCGCTTTCTCCTCCGGCGGGGCCTACGGCGCCTGCGGGCCCGTCGGTCCCGTCTGGGGGCCCGAGCGGTTCGGGTGCACCTGCCCCGACGCCGCCGGCGGTTCCGGCCCCGGCGCCGCTGGGCCCTTCAGGGTCGTCGCCGGCTGGTCAACCGGCCTCTCCGGCGCCGATTCCATCGGGGCAACCCGTGGTGCCGCCTCCGCGCGGTGCCGTGCCTCCGACGCCGGTTCCGGCCGGCGTCGGAGCGCCGGCGCCGGCACCGCGCGGCGCCACCCCCAATCCCTCTCCAACTCCGGACGCGGAGTCAGACCGGCATCGTCCGACGCCGAGTCCGGCGCCGTTGGGGCCCATTGGCTCTGAGGAGCCGGTCTATATCGTTGACTCAAGCTATGGCGATGAGGACGATTATGGAGAGGGTTGGGAGGGGTCTGAGGACCCTCTGTCACGAGCATGCCAGTACGACGTGGACTGGGTAGGTGACTTGGGTGAGGCCAGTGGTCTGGACGAATCGCCTAACCCTGGGTTTGTCTCGCCCCCCACTGTGGCGTCGGAGGCTGGGGCTGCCTATTCGGTGGTACTGATGAGGGCTGCCAAGGCTTTACGCCTTGAGCTCCCCGTCGCCAAGGTGAAGCCTAACATCCTCACCGAGGTATTCAAACCGCAGTCATGTCCACAGGAGCCTCTGCTGCCATTTAATGACGCCTTGACGGATGTCCTTTTGGGCACATGGTCCAGGCCCGCTTCCGGTTCACCTGTTGATCGGAACGTTGCCAGGCGCCACCGTCCGTGTGCGGACGACCCTGCCTTCCTGTCTACCCATCCCTCCCCTGAGAGTTTGGTGATCCAGGCCTCCACTTCCCAGTCCGCATTCCCGACGGCCCCGCCCGATCGGGAATCTAAGCGGTATGATCAGTACGGCAAGAAGGTCTTCTCGTCCCGGAGTGTGGGACTGCGGTCTTGCAACACCGCGTGCCTCTTGGGCCGCTATACCCACTCTCTGTGGGATACGGTCGCAGAGTGCCTGCCGCAATGCCCGTAGGAGGTACGGGACAAGCTCGGCCAGGCTTTGGTTGAAGGCCGAGACGCGGCGAGGTACTCCATACGGTGTGGTCTTGACACGACCGACTCGCTGGGCAGAGCAATGTCCACGACGGTGGCGATTCGTCGCCATGCTTGGCTGAGATCCGCCAACTTCTCGCCGGATGTCCAAAATGCCCTGATGGACATGCCATTCGATGGCAGTCGCCTGTTCGGCGACAAAGCGGACAACGCGCTTGAGCGCTTCAAGGACTCCAGGGTCACGGCCAAGTCCTTGGGTCTCTCGACCCAGCGCCAGCAAACGGGTTTGTTTCGCTCCTTTCGTGGCCACGGAAGGGGCGGTCCCACACGTGCTGCCAGCCACGCACCGCAGAACGCTCCTCAGCGCGGTGGCGGCCGTGGATTCCGCCGTGGTGGCGGTCGGGGACAGCGGCGAGGTCAGTCCACACCTCCCCCCGCAGCAGCCTCCAAATCCTCCTAGTCCGAGCTTTCAGGCCCATGTGACGCCAGTGGGTGGCAGGGTTCGCCATCACCACTCCCGCTGGCGCACTATCACATCGGACAGGTGGGTGCTGCAGCTCGTCCGAAGGGGCTACTCCCTCCCCTTCGAGACCACTCCTCCAGCCATGCCACCGCAGAACCACCGTGTGTCGGGGGACCACTTGACACTTCTGCAGGAGGAAGTTACGGCCCTCTTGGCCAAGGGGACCATCGAGCGCGTTCCTGGGCCAGAAGTAGGGTGTGGTTGCTACTCCCACTACTTTCTGGTGCCCAAGAAGGACAAAGGGGGCCTACGTCCTATCTTGGACCTACGGAACGTCAACGGCTTCCTCCGGAAGGAGAAGTTCAAGATGTTGACTTTGGCTCAGGTCTTGGCTGCTCTAGACCCGCAAGACTGGATGGTAGCGTTGGACTTGCAGGATGCGTATTTTCACATCCCTGTCCTGCCGGCCCACCGGCGTTACCTGCGGTTCACGGTAGGCCACGAGCACTTTCAGTTTATCGTGCTCCCATTCGGCCTTACCAGCGCCCCACGGGTGTTCACGAAGGTGATGGCGGTGGTCGCAGCTCATCTGCGCCGGTTAGGGGTTTCAGTCTTCCCCTACCTCGACGACTGGTTGTTGAAGGCGGGCTCGCCCCACACAGTCGTCCACCACCTCCAGATGACGGCAGACCTCCTGCACGAGCTGGGGTTTTCCATCAATGTGCCGAAATCACACCTGTGTCCCTCTCAAAAGCTCCTTTTCATCGGAGCGGTTCTCGACTCGGCGCAGTTTCGGGTTTATCCTCCGGAACGGCGGGTCCGGGATATCCAGGCCTTGATTCCCATCTTTCAGCCGTTATCCCATGTTTCGGTCAGGTTGACGCTGCGGCTTCTGGGGCTGATGGCCTCCTGCATCCTTCTGGTGCATCACGCCAGATGGCGGATGCGGGCTCTGCAGTGGGACCTGAAGTTTCAGTGGGCCCAGCATCAGGGCAACCTTTCCGACCATGTCCTGATCTCGGAGGGCACTGCGAGACAGTTGCAGTGGTGGCTTACGGACCGCGATTGGGTCAGAGGCAGATCCCTCTCCCTTCCCCAACTGGAGCACGTGGTTGTGACGGACGCGTCCCTCCAGGGCTGGGGTGGCCACTTGGGAGAGGCGGAGATCAGAGGCATCTGGTCTCCGGCGGAGTCCCGGCTCCATATCAACATGTTGGATCTGCGGGCGATTCGCCTAGCACTGAAGGCATTCCTCCCCTTTGTCAACGGGAGTGTAGTGCAGGTGTTCACGGACAACACCACCGCCATGTGGTACTGCAACAAACAGGGCGGTGTGGGGTCGTGGACCCTTTGCCAGGAGGCCCTGCGTCTCTGGCAATGGCTGGAACGTCAGGGCGTGACTCTGACGGTTCAACACCTGGCAGGTTCTCTGAACGCCAGGGCGGACGAACTCAGCCGTCGGTGCTCGGTGGATCACGAATGGCGTCTGAACTCGGACGTGGCGAGAGGCCTCTTTCTGCAATGGGGAGAGCCTTGGTTAGATCTATTCGCCACAGAAGAGACGCGCAATGTCATCAGTTCTGCGCATTGGAGTTTCCAAGACGGCACTCGCTCGGCGACGCCTTTCGGCGCGAGTGGAGTTGCGGTCTGTTGTACGCTTTTCCGCCTATACCACTTCTGCCCAGAGTGCTGAAGATGATCAGGCGCGACTGGGCCCAAGTTATCCTTGTGGCTCCGGACTGGGCTCGAAGGTACTGGTATCCCGAGCTACTCAGCATGTCAGTCGGTCCCTCGATCCGCCTGCCCCTTCAGGAGGACCTTCTGTCGCAGCAGCAGGGGACGGTCCTCCACCCGAACCTGTCCAGTCTCCACCTCCATGCTTGGAGATTGAGCGGCGACAGTTGAGGCCATTTGACTTGCCTCCTGAAGTCTGTGATGTGATTCTGGCAGCCAGGCGTCCCTCCACAAAGTCGGTATACGCCTGCCGGTGGAACAGATTTGTGGCATGGTGCACAGCAAAGGCTGTGGATCCCCTTTCTGCCCCTCTTTCCGAGGTTCTCCTCTTCCTTCTTTCTCTTGCCCAGCAGGGCTCTGCTCTGGGCACTATCAAGGGCTATCTTTCTGCCCTTTCCGCCTTCTTAAGGCTACCTGATCAGCCATCTTTATTCAAGTCCCCTATTGTACTGAGATTCTTGAAAGGCATCACGCACATGTATCCACCTGCTCCGTTAGTGATGCCTCAGTGGGACTTGAACCTGGTGCTGACATTCTTGATGTGTGCTCCCTTTGAGCCGCTTCATTCCTGTCCTCTCCGTCTTCTCACTTTAAAGACGGCCTTCCTGGTTGCCATCACCTCTGCCAGGAGAGTGAGTGAGCTCCAGGCTCTTTCTGTTAAACCTCCTTTCTTGTCCGTTCATCCTGACAAGGTGGTTCTTAGGAATGGACCTTCTTTCCTGCCCAAAGTGGTTTCTGCTTTTCACATTGGGCAGTCCATCACCTTACCCTCCTTCTTCCCGCCTCCGCATCCTTCAAAAGATGAAGAGCGGCTCCATCGTCTGGACCCAAAACGTGCGCTTTCATTTTATATGGATCGCACACGCCAGTTCCGGGTGGATGACCAACTGTTTGTTGGCTACGTGGGTGAGAAGAAGGGAAGGGCGGTACAGAAACGAACTATCTCTCGGTGGGCCGTCCTGTGCATCAAGGCATGCTACTCTTTGGCTCGGAAGGAGCCTCCTGTTGGGCTGAGGGCCCATTCCACTCGGGCCACGGCGGCTACTACTGCCCTGGGCCGGGGAGTCCCTTTGCAGGACATTTGCCAGGCGGCTACGTGGGCCTCGCTGCACACCTTTGCGAGGCATTACTGCCTGGACAGTCAAGTCCGGAGGGACGGCTTCTTTGGCCGTTCGGTCCTCCAGGATTTTCTGGTGTAGGATTGTATTGGTTCGCAGACCCACCACCGGGGTTGGTATTGCTGGGGTATCTATTCTAAGGTAAGGAATCTAATACTAACCTGTTTCTTTCAGATGAACAAGTTACTTACCTTCGGTAACGATATATCTGTAAGAAACAGTAGTTAGTATTAGATTCCTTACCGCCCCGCCCATCCTCCCCGTTCTGCGAACTGATACCTAGGGTTAAGGACATCCCTTTCAGGGCCCTAGTTTCAAATGGCACCAGTGTTGGTTCTCACATGGCTCTGCGTGTTCTGGCGCGGAAAAGCTGTGTGCAAAGAACTGACGTCAGCGCGCGGAGGCGGCGTCTATATACTCCAGCGACGTCATCACGGCGCACGACGCCGACGACGCAGAGCCGCAGGGGACGCCTGCAGACGACGCCTACCGACGCGCAGGGGTACTGCTACACAAAAGTTTCCGGATCCAGACTGACGCCTGGGGATATTCTAAGGTAAGGAATCTAATACTAACTACTGTTTCTTACAGATATATCGTTACCGAAGGTAAGTAACTTGTTCAATCGGTAGTCTGCAGTATCTTGGGTCATTCAAAACTGAGGCTGGCGCCAGCAAGAGGGCGCCGACGTCTCGTGGCTACGTTTTGGTCGTTCTGCGGGTGATCATGGCAGTCATTTCCCATCGGTGGTGGTTGGAGGCCCGCGGAGGTCGAGGGCCCTCCGCAACTCTCGTAGAATCTTCAAAGCTGTGGAGAACGTTTCTGAACGAAGGACTCGTTTTTCTAGTTGGTCAGCGACCAGGCCATCCTTGCACGCCCGGTTCGTACCTGCAAGGTCGACCGCCATTTTTGGGAGTTCTGCAGCTACCGGCAGTCACTGGGTCAAATGAGCAGACGGACTCCAGCCTGTTGGGTGAGGCGTCGTAGCACCGCCACAGTGGACGAGACCCTGCTGGGTGTGTGGAACGTCCCTATATCGCAAGAGTGGAGGAACTCTTTGCCGGGTGCCTGGAGCATCCCTGCACCGCAAGAGTGGACAAACCTTTTGTCGGGTGCGTGGAGCGTCCCTGCACCGCAAAAGTGGAGGAACCCTTTGCCGGGTGCGTGGAGCGTTGGGGGCGCAGCTGAGGGGCCTCCACCTGGGGAGGCGGGAGAGGCTCGTCCGCGCCGCCTCTCCCTCCCAGTGCACCCCACGGCGTCTCGCTGATTTTTTTGTTATGGCCGGGCCAGGCGATGAAGAAGAGGGGGGGGGTCGGAGGCATATGCAAGACATCCCCCCCCCCCGTGGCCTGTAAGGCGCCGGGAGAAGAAGGGAATGGGAGGACCAGTACATTCCGGGTCGGGACCATGCCTTCGGCGGCCGGCCGTTCTTTGCCACGGCCCCAGGAACGGGTCCCTTGGTTCATCCCGGGGACAGGCCTTGGCGCGTGGTGTCGCCTCCGGACTATTCGCGTAATGGTTCTCCACCCCAGGCCGCCGTCGACGGCTTTTGTAGACTTTCTGACGCCCAAAAACCTACTAGAAAGTAGCCCAAAGTAGCCCGACATTGCTACTCCGGGGAGGGAGGGACAGGAAACGGCGTCAAGCAGACGGCGAAATGCATTGTGGGTTTGTTGTTGCAGCCGTTTGCCGTGTAAATAGTTGTTTAATATATTTTTGTTCGAAAATAAAAACGTTTAACCTGTTGCTTTGCTATAGCGTTGTATATTTCTTATATTTGCCTAGGGTTTGTCGTTAATTGGGCGGGGTGGTCGGTGGAGCTAAGCTATCTCGCAGTCATCATGGCGTTGAGTTCGGCTTTCCTCACTAGTTTCATACTTCCTGAGGGGTTTTTCCTAATGTTTCCATTTCAGTAAAAAGAGATCTCATCAGTGGCCTACTGACTTTACTCGATTCCTTTTGTTTTTCCTAATGTTTCTTATGTCTTTTATTTGCTAGCACAATACCGCGGCTAATCCGCATTTTCTTTATATATGTCCTTTTTATTAGGGGTGTCCTCCGGTGGGGCCAGATGGTCTACCTTTAATAAATGGTCCGGGCTGAACCAACTACTGAGCAATGGGGGGGAGATAGGCATGACGGGTTACAACGGGGACAAAAGTCAGCACTACCTATCCTTCACTACTTTGCGGAGACTAGGTAGAATATTTCTTATTCTACAGTATTCGCAAATAGGGAATACCCAAAGAGAGAACCAATTCCAAACAGTCAAGTTCGGACAAACAATCAATCAATCAAATGAGGAATAAAATAGGCGCGACGGGTTACAACGGGGGCAAAAGCCTGCGCTACCTACCCTTCACTATCTGCAAAGAGAGAGATCTTCCTGTTCCTCTCTGTTTGTAGGCAGAGAAGATCCTTTCCAAGAACCAATTCCGAACGATCACGGTCCGGTCAAACAATCAATCAGTGGGGGATAAAAATAGGCACAACGGATTACAACGGGGGCAAAAGCCTGCGTTACCTATCCTTCACTATCTGCAAAGACTAAACAGAGTATGGCGGCCCTGTGCTTGTTTGCAAATAGAGAATGATCCAAAAAGAACCAATTCCAAAACAATAAATGCTTGGATAACAATCAATCAAATGGAGAGGGAAGTAGGCGCGACGGGTTACAACGGGGGCAAAAGCCTGCGCTACCCACCCTTCACTATCTGCAAAGGGAGAATACTCCTATCCTTCCCCGTTTGTAGACAGAGAATCACTCAGGACAAAAACAATCAAAAATGCGTAATACTAGTATTTTCCAATGACAATCAAACAATCAATTCGCAATTTGTCGTGTTTCCACGACCTTACCCGGACCGTATGGACGGTTTCTCGTCTTCCGTTTCCAGCGCCCGATCGTCCTCTATTATCCGTAATTATTGTGACACTCCTGATGGTTCCCAGTCAGGACCGTAGATCACTCGAGAGAGGTCTGTTCGGAACCGGTGAAGTTCGGATGATCGGCTGCCAGACAAGGGTCTATCTGGCAGGAGCTCTTCCCGATCGTTGCAGTCGTTCACTCTGTCGTTGGGACCTCTCTCACTGGATCCACGCGTCGCTGATGGGCCCCACGTTTGGGACGCCAATTGTAGAAAAAGGGTTCAGGCAGATCAGGTCGTTTACCCCTTTCCTAGGTTTGCCCGGCGTTAGCCGCTTCTCACCCAACTCACGATTACCCAAATAAAGAGGCAGGCGCTGGAGACTGGAAGGCAGGAAACAGGAGTTTATTTCCGACGGAACAGAACACGTCAAATCAGACAACAGGGTATCTTCTCGAGGTGCTCTAACAAGTTTCTCTACGGCTCCGTCTTTTATACACAGGTTTATGATGCACAAACATTCCTCATTGCAATAAAGACACTTTGAAGTACAAAAAGGGCATGTTTGGGACCCCAGCTCCAGGCCCATTCCCATACTGACCGCTCTGATGTTGTTTTCCCCTCCCAAATGTGACATGTGATTGTAATCTGCAGCCGGACATTCCAACAGGGCACGAGGGCAGGAGGGGGTGGTCAGATCTAAGGTTGGGCAGGCGATGAGATCATGTTTCGCTATGCGGGGCCGGAGGGGTACCTCCACGAGACCTAGATTTATGATGTGAGGCTGGGTCGAGAGGCCAGGTGTAGCCAGGGGGGGGGGGGGCATCAGAAGAGAGGAAGGGTGTTCCTGGGAGGGATGCGGGGGTGTCGGTCAGATCTAGGGGTGTGAAGGCCTTGATTAACCACCGCTCCTTTGATGTGAGGCGAGGTCCTACTGTAGGAAGCAATAAACTGCATCTGTTGGGCTAGGTGATGGCCTGGGATCAGGCCGGGCAATCGGGCAGGGAGGAAGAGGTTACCAAAAGGGCCCGTTCTATGAGTAGAATGAAAGAGCGAGGGGGCTGTCGGGGCGCGGGGTGCTTGCGGGGCTGGAGAGAGAGAGAGATAGAGATGATGGCTATCGGCAATGGGCAGGGAGGTCATGACACAAAGATGGCTACTATCTATGTTCGTGATGGGGCCTAAAAGGGAACAAGATGGCGGGGCCACCGTTTCGTGACTTTCTTTACCTTCAACAGTGGCGAGGGTGAACACAAATGAACGCCGCTTATGTACATTTACATTTGTCATTTTCCACACCCTTACAAGACATCTGTCAGGCAGCTACGTGGGCATCGCTGCACACGTTTGCAAGACACTACTGCCTGGACAGCCAAGTCCGGAGGGATGGCTTCTTTGGCCGTTCTGTCCTGCAGCACTTTCTGGTGTGATTATTGGTTCGCAGAGCCACCACTGGGGTTGGTATTGCTGGGGTATCTATTCTAAGGTAAGGAATCTAATACTAACGCGTCTCTTGCAGATGCACAAGTTACTACTTGTGTAACGATATATCTGTAAGAGACATTAGTTAGTATTAGATTCCTTACCGACCCACCCATCCTCCCCGTTCTGCGAACCGATATCTAGGGTTAGGGTTACCCCCTTTCAGGGCCCTAGTTTCAATGGCACCAGTGTTGGTTTTTTAACATGGCTCAGCGCTTCTGGCGCGGAAAATCTGTGTCTAAGAACTGACGTCAGCACGCGGAGGCGGCGTCTAAGTACTCCGACGACGTCATCACGGCGCCGACGACGGACGCGGAGCCGCAGACGACGCCTACCGACGCGCAAGGCTACTGCTACGCAAAAAAATTCCGGATCCAGTCTGACGCCTGGGGATATTCTAAGGTAAGGAATCGAATACTAACTAATGTCTCTTGCAGATATATATCGTTACACAAGTAGTAACTTGTGCGTCAGGATTAACATCCAGACAGAAGTGCTTCAACCGGCAGCGAGCTCTTCGAAGCCCCTGCTCTGTTTAATGAAGCGCTCACGGACATCCTTTTGGACACCTGGTCCAGGCCCAACACAGGGGCTCCTGTGGACAGGATAATTGCCAGACGCAACCGCCCAGCCCAAGGCGACCCCACTTTTCTCACCCAACACCCCAGCCCTGAGAGCCTTTACGTCCAAGAACTCATTTCCTACCTCTCCACCTGATAGGGAATCCAAAAAGCTGGACTATCTTGGGAAGAAGATGTTTTCTTCCTCCAGCTTAGGACTGCGGTAGGTAAACACTGCATGTCTTTTGGGCCGTTACGGCCACTCTGTGTGGGACACGGTTGCACAGGTGCTTCCTCAGTGCCGGGAGGAGGCCCGGGCAGTGCTCTCCTGTGCAGTTGCTGAGGGGAGAGACGCAGCAAAGTTTACCATCCGCTGTGGGCTGGATACCGCCAACGCACTTGTCAGTACAATTTCAACGTCAGTAGCCTTTCGACGCTACGCCTGGTTGCGTTCGACTTATGGACATGCCCTTTGATGGCCTTCGCCTTTTCGGCGACAAGGCAGACGACACAGGCGCTAGAGCCCTTAAGGACTCTCGGGCTACGGCCAGGTCCTTGGGCCTCACCACCACCCGCACTGTACAGCCTGCCTTATGTACCTTTCGTGGCTACGTAAGGGGTGCGCCACATGCTGGCGCAAGCTGTACAGCCCCAGCATGGCCATGACGTGGAAGCCACTGCCTTGGTTCTGGGGGCCAGCGGGTGGGCCAGTCCACCACAGCCCCTCTGCAGCCGCCTCCAAGCCGTCCTAGTACGACCTTTCAGGGCCACCAAACACCTGTGGGCGGCAGGATCCGCCAAAACCTCCCCCACTGATGCACCATCACTTCAGACGGGTGGGTTTTGCAAATAGTCCGAAGGGGCTACTCCCTCCCCTTCAAGACTACTCCTCCGTCCATTCCACCTCAGTACCATTGCTTGTCAGAGGATCACCTGGCCCTACTCCAACAGGAAGTTTTTGCACTCTTAGCCAAGGGCGCCATTGAACGCGTTACTGCCCCAGAAGTAGGTCGTGGTTGTTATTTCAACTATTTTCTGGTGCCCAAAAAAGACAAAGGCCTGCGTCAAATCTTGGATCTCAGGAACGTCAACCGTTTCCTCCGGAACAAGAAGTTGAAGATGTTGACGCTCCCTCAGGTCTTGTCTGCCCTCGACCCTGGAGACCGGATGGTAGCTTTGGACTTGCTTTCACATCCTCGTCCTGCCGGCCTACCGGCGTTACCTGTGGTTCACGGTAGGCCACGAGCACTTTTAAATTACCGTGCTCCCCTTTGGCCTTACCAGAGCCCCTCAGGTGTTCACGAAAGTGATGGCAGTGGTCGCAGCTCATCCACGCAGTTCAGGGGTTCCAGTCTTCCCCTATCTCGACGACTGGCTGTTGCAGATGTGCTCGCCCCAGGCTGTCGTCTCCCACCTCCAGACTACGGCCGACCTCCTGCATTTGTTGGGGTTCTTCATCAACGTGCTTAAGTAACACCTGAACCCCTCTCAGAAGCTCCTCTTCATCTGAGTGGTTCTGGACATAACGCAGTTTCGGGTTTATGCTCCCAAACAGCGAGTCCGGGATATTCGGGCTATGATTATGATCTTTCAGCCTCTATCCCGGGTTTCGGTCTGGATGACCCGCAGGCTGCAGGGTCTGATGGCCTCCTGGATCCTGCTGGTGGATCATGGCAGATGGCATATGCGGGCTCTGCAGTGGGACCTGAAGTTCCGTTGGACACAGCATCAGGAGGATCTGTGTGATTGCATCCAGATCTCAGAGGGCGCTGCACACCAATTGCAGTGGTGGCTCACAAACCAGGATTGGGTCAGCAGCAGAAACCTCTTCCTTCCTCAACCAGATTTCACAGTGGTGACCGATGCATCACTTCTGGGATGAGACAGGGGGGAGACGGAGATCAGAGGCATCTGGTCTCCGGCGGAGTCCGGGCTCCACATCAACCTTCTGGAACTTCGGGCGATTTGTTTAGCACTACAAGCATTGCTTCCCTCTGTCCGGGGAAGAGAAGTGCAGGTGTTCACTGACAACACCACCGCCATGTGGTACTGCAACAAACAAGGTGGAGTGGGGTCGTGAACCCTATGTCAGGAGGCCCTCTGCCTCTGGCAGTGGCTGGAACGTCAGGGCGTGACCCTGGTGGTTCAACACCTGGCAGGTGCCCTGATTGCCCGGGCGGACGAACTCAGCCACAGGTGCATGATGGATCACAAATGGCGTCTTCACTCGGAGGTGGTGTAAGGGCTCTGTTAGACCTGGCACCCTTGGCGTGGGTCTCTCTTCCATTTTGTTGCTGTTGCCTCATGGGTTTTTGCTGGTGTTAGCTGCTCAGAGCACTGTGCCACTGCCAATCAGTGCCACAGTGCAAGTGCTCCCTGTATAAAATGTATATATTGATTGGATTCCCTGATTGGCTTATTTGAATTACTTTCAGACCCCAGTAAAGTGCACCAGGAGTGCCCAGGGCTTGTAAATCCAAATGCTGCTAGTGGGCCTGCAGCACTAGTTGTGCCACCCACAGAAGCAGCCTTGTAAAATGTGTCTAAGGTCTGCCATTGCAGAACCTGCGTGCAGTCTGGTACTGTCATGCTGACTGGGCAAGTGCGCCCACTTGCCAGTCCCTAAACCTTCCCTTTTCTTCATATCACTCACCCCCATGGTAGGCCCACGGGCAGGGTGCATTGTAAGTATAAGATAGGACAAGCCCTGATGTTTGTGGCATGTCCTAATAGTGAATTACAGCCATTTTCGTTTTTCACTATTGCAAGGCTACCTGTTCTCATTGGCCAGAATGGGCTGTTAGAATTGTTACAATCTACATTCCTTACAGACTCACGGAACATGGTAGAAATTTGAGTTTGGTATGCCTGAACTCAAAATAATAAAATACATCTTTTAGTAAAGGTTGTTTTAATATTCTGTGTTTGCAAATAAAGTTGGTATTTGCTTGCCTAACCTTTTCAGCACGCCTTTGCTAGGATGTGTATCTGCTGTCTGGTTTCTGTGAGTGACAGGGCTGGGGAATTCCAGGAGACCGGCTGGGGCAGCCAGGTGATGTATAGGAAGATTACAGCCAGATGGGTGGGAGGAGGGCACCTGGACTCTGAATAGGGCTGTGCTCTGCTACCACAATGCTGGCTCCACCTCCTGTGGAGCGTCTGATGTCTCTGCCCAGCACACTGAAAAGACAAGCCAGAGTCCTGTAAACAAAGTACTCCAGAACTGGGCTGAACTGGGCAAAGGCCCCCTGGCCTTAAAGAACAAAGTATTTGCAGTATAAGTATTGGGACCCTGAGCCCAAGAATTCAGATCCTGCTGAAACAAGAGGAACCTCTACCCGACGAGAAGGAACTAGGAAAGCTGTAAGGAGGAGTACTGTCCCTGACCTGGGGGATTGCCCTGCAGTGGTTGCCTTGCTGCTGAAGGTGAGGAAAAAGACTGAAAAAGACTTTGCTCAACTTGTGCTTTCAAGATCTCCAAGGGCTTGTGGGTGAGCTTGCCCCCTGAACGGAGTCCCAGGACTAGTGGACTCCCACCGCCTTAACAAGAGCTGCTGGAACTGCTGATTTCCCCCATGACGCTGGAACCGCGATCTGTGTGTGCCTCAAAGACTCGACTAAGGTGAACCCCCCTGCCAGTTGCCGCCCCGAACCAAGCGACTCCACTCCCCCACAAGCCGCAGCTCGCACTGTGAGACCCAGGGCCGCACCGCACACCGCTTCACCCTCCCCTTTGAGCCGCACTGTTCGCCGTGCCCCTGACGCTGGCATTTCGAAGTCACGAAGCGCACTGCAGGGCGGAGTACGGCTCGCACGCCTACAGCGTACAGTCCACCCGCACCGCGCTGACCGGGATTAAAAGGCGCCCTGCTCTTTAAGGTACGGCTCGCTCGACACATTGTACCGTGAACGCTTCAAGGTCAGGATCATCCGCCTCGCTCCCCGTGGCCCCCGCTCAATGTCTCACACAAAACGCCTGCAACGAGCCGGGCTCGCATCGAAGAGGGGCCGACAATGCTCCTGGTACTCCTTCACTTCTACATGCATCGTCCGTGTCTGAAACAACAAATCTAAGGTATTTTGACTCTCCCTAAGCACGTTTCATTCCCGGGAGAACCGCACACATAGTGCTAAGTGCACAGAACTTTTAACTATGCATATTTAAACAAGAACTCTTTTTATTAACAAGTATTGTGGATTATCTCTAAAGTTATATGGTCTTGTGCTAAGCCTTTTACATAAAAGATACTTATTTTTATACAAACACTTGCGTGGTGTCCATGTGTGGTGTTGTCACTGAGTTACTGTATGTGTTTACAAATGCTTAGCCTGTAACGCCCCTGAGATAAGCCTTGTCTGCTCGTGCCACACTACCTAGAGGGTGGGCAGGGGTTATTTTAGAGGGTAATCCCCTTATCCTGACTAGAGGAGAGGGTCCCTGCTTGTCACAAGTGCCTACCTGTTCCAACCAGAGACCCCCAAATCTAACAGGCTCTTTCAGCAGTGGAGAGAGCCTTGGTTAGATCTATTCGCCACCGAAGAGAATGCGCAATGTCAGCATTCTGCACGTTGGAATTTCCAAGGCGGCACTCGCTAGGTGACGCTTTTCGTCGCGAATGGAGTTGCGGTCTTCTATACGCCTTTCCGCCTACACCACTTCTGCCCAGAGTGCTGAAGAAGATCAAGCACGACTGGGCCCAAGTCATTCTTGTGGCTCCGGATTGGGCACGAAGAGTCTGGTATCCAGAGCTGCTCAACATGTCCATCGATCCTCCAATCAGACTGCCTCTTCGGGAGGATCTTCTGTTGCAGCTTCAGGGGTCGTTCCTCCACCCAAACCTGTCCAGCCTCCACCTTCTTGCGTGGAGATTGAGCAGCAGCAGTTGACGTCGTTTGACCTGCCTCCCGAAGTCTGCAATGGTATCTTGGCAGCCAAGAGTCCCTCCACTAGAACAGTATACACCTGCAATCTGAAAGAAACACGTTAGTGTTAGATTCCTTACCTTAGAATTACCCCCAGGCGTCAGACTGGATCCAGAAAGTTTATTCGTCAGCAGTACCCCTGCGCGTCGGGAGGCGTCGTCTGCGGCTCCGCGTCCGTCGTCGGCGTTGTAATCACCGGGATGACGTCGCTGGAGTACTTAGACACTGCGCTGACGTCAGTTCTTCCTTTTTTCCGCGCCAGCAAGCGCAGATCCGGGAAGAGCTAGTACCCTTAGTCGTTTTTTGACTAACTTTTTGGACATTTTTGTCTATTCTGTTCGAGTCAACTTCAACTCCTGGGGCCAGTAGGGATGCCCGGTTTCAAGCTGTGTGACGTCTGTCACCTACTGATGTCGGTTACCGACCCCCACCGCCGGTGTCTCTACTGTTTAGGGGCTTGTTGTTGCAAGCCCCAGCCAGGCCTACTGGTACAAGGGATTCGCCCTTCTCTGCTCAGAGTCCTTAGACCAATAGTAAGAAGTTGGCACAGAAACTGGAATAGAAAAGACAGAGTTTAATAAACCTCATGAGGTGTAACTACATTCACACAACACACTTCGGTATAGTATGAGGTAGCACACTGACTGGAAAGAGCTGGGTCCTTTTATACCCACACAGGGGCTCAAAAGAAGGCGGTACAAGTACAAGCTGCTGTTCTTAGGCACATACAAGGTCATACAGAAAATGCACAGTCGACAAGTGGGAGGAGCTAACAGTTAGCTAGTTGGAGTAAACACATCCTGACAGTTACATGCTAGGGACAGCTGTATGCTTTTCTGAGCATGTGCAAAGTAGAGGAGACTAAACATATCTTGTCTCTAGGCAGATTTCAAGAGCAGTTGACAGGAAGGTAGGACAGAGCACATGGCATACCAAATGGCCGATAGAAATACAAAATGGATTCCGTAAAACGGGCAAGATAGTCTCTAAATACGACATGTCTTCTGCTAATGCTTAACCCAATTACTGTTAAATTACCACAGACTACCTTTTCAGCATTTGCTGAAGACATTAGTCTGTCTTGGGTAATCTGGATCTGCATCCTGTATATTGATATTCATCATATTAGAAAGTTCACTGCTTAACATTTGCTGTTCTTTTGTAACACTTCTTTTGGTAGGTGTACAAGCAGTTATGCACATTGAGCAAATCATGGGATCACATTGTATACAAGTACAGCATGTTATGTTATGTTAATATCATTTATTTTGCGCACAGATGCTCCAGCTAAGGAGCGTCCTGGCGCAGGGAAAAGGTGAACATAACACAACGCTAAAAGGAACAGAAAAGTGAGTATAAGGTGAATTAAAACAGATGAGTTTTCACGGCCCTACGGAATGCTAATAGTGTGAGAAGTTGGCCTGATATATAGTGTTCACTATTCTAGTGAGCACTTTGTATCAGTCCAAACAACCCTTATTGATGATTGGTTGTAAGTCAACCTTATAGACCAGCTATCCTAGTAGCATGGATACGAGCAGTCTAAGGCTAAGACTCTAGTGGGCGTGTTAAGCCAGCTGTTTTACCATCACATTACCCCTTGAACACCAAGTGAAAGGACACCACACAAGTTATGAAAATAAATGTATATTTATTTCTAACAAGTCTACCCTGAACTCTTTATGAGTCAGGGAGCTAAGCACAATACAAAACTCTTAAGAAAATACTTTAAGTCGCACAATTTACACAAATGCCCGAGGGGCACGAAAAACCATATATTACAAAAGTGGAATGCAAATTACTAGCAGGTAAGTAACTATTCTCATAGACTTTAGAAACGCTAGTCCTACAATGCTAAACACTTAGATTAGTTGCAGGAGGCCTGTGGACGTCGTGTGCAGAGTGGGAACTCTCACGCGTAAGGCGGGAAAAAGTCTATGGAAGCTAGTAAAGACAAAGTTACTGTTCTCGGGCGAACCCGACTAGGTGGGTCGAAAACGGGAGTGGATCCGAACTGTGAGAAGTTGGCCTGATGTGCAGTGTTCACTATTCTAGTGATCACTATATATCAGTCCAAACAACCCTTATTGATGATTGGTTGTAAGTCAACCTTATAGACCAGCTATCCTAGTAGCATGGATACGAGCAGTCTAAGGCTAAGACTCTAGAGGGCGTGTTAAGCCAGCTGTTTTACCATCACATTACCCCTTGAACACCCAGTGAAAGGACACCACACAAGTGTTATGAAAATAAACAGTGTATTTATTAGAATCACAACAACCCTGTACTCTTTATGAGGACAGGGTGCTAGGCACACAACACAACTCTTACGAAAATACTTAAGTTAGCACGTTATACACAAATGCCCGAGGGGCACGAAAAACCATATACTTAAAAAGTGGAATGCGAAATTACTAGCAGGTAAGTACAGTACTAATAGGCTTTGGAATCGCTAGGACTTGACTATAGAATCGTTAGATTACTTCTAGGGGACCTAGGGGACTCGGGTGCAGAGTGTGCACTCTCACGCGGGATGCGGGACAAAGTCTATGGAGGCTAGTAAAGGCAAAGTTAGTGTTCACGGGCGAACCCGACCTGGTAGGAAGAAAACGACAGTGGATCCTGACCCTAGGATAGTGAGGCTATGCTGGGACACCGGAGTGCCGAAGTTACCTAGCCCAGGGGCTGCAGCTGCATAGGTCTGAAAAGACATCGGGGATCTCGTTGCCGGACCAGGAGCCTGGAAGAAGGAAGTTGCTGGCAGGCGACCAGTGAAGGAAAGTTCGTTGGATCCAAGCCTGGATCAAGGAAGAAGAAACCTGAAAGCAGAGGGGACCAAGTTCTTGAATCACTAGCCAGTGATTAAGTGGGCACCAGGATGGCACCGGGCGAAGTCACCTCGACTAGGTGAGTGGGCGACGCTGGCTCTGCAGATCTCACGGACCAGGAGGCGTTGTCGGCGACCAGGATGGAGAGGCGAGCTGTCCCACGATGGATGAAGCTGTCGGCGTCGAAGTTACCCAGGATTGGGCAACAAGCCTTGGCTAATTCAAGCCCACGCGGTGGACTCAAAATGGCGTCTTGAGTGGACCAGGAGGGTCCGGGGTGCTCCTCTTTTGGAAGGGAGCAAGGGCCAGCCTGGAGCAACCAGACCAGCAGCAGAAATGTCGTCGGGCGTCGTTCAGAAGGCCACAAGCCAGCGGGCTAGTAGCCAAACAACGCGGTGAGCAGCAAAAAGCAGAAGGGCCCCACGCAGATCGTGGAGATGCTGGGAGGCTGCACTTCGGTGCTGGAGCTGCTCAGGGTCGGGGCTTCTCGGACCCCAAAGCACTCACCAGGAAATTACTCGGCGGGCTTGCTGGAAAGAAGTCGTGCAGTCTTGAAGATGGCCGGTCCCTCGAGGTCTCGTCACACCCATGAATCTCAGCGTGACTGATGATGCAGGTAGAGGTCAGAGGTGCCAGGGAAGCCGGTTCTCGTCGAGCTGGGCAGTCTTGATCCGGAGGAGAGACTTGCAGCAGACCGCAGTGTTCTTAAGGTGGTGCCTGCGGATGCAGGGTGACTACTCCTTAGTCACAAGGGAGAAATCTTAGGAAGAAGTCTTGAGTTCCTTTTGTGGAAAGTAGTTTCAGGATTCAAAGATGATCTGATTTGGAAGGGGGCCAGTTCCTACCTTTATCCTGTAAAAAGGGGCTGGCACGCGACTAAGTCCTGCCCTAGGGGTGGGACTAGGAGGGGGGTGGTTACACCCACTTCCTTGGCGGGCTTTTCCCCAGCACAGGGTCTGGAGTGACCCTGGAACTGGTTCCAGCCAGCCTATGCACAGTGAGCACCGGGGTGCCACGTGCAGTCACCTTCCTCTAAAGCCCTGCCTACCTACAATACACAAAACCCTGTCTGGGACGGTGCTGGCACCGCCCCTGGCAGGAAACCCTTTGTCCTTATCTCCTGCTCTGGGAGGACTCCCAGCAGCAGGAGGGCAGACTTGTGTCTCGGTGGCAGCATCCATTTTGTGGAGCTGAGGCTCTGTTTGACTTTAACCGGGGTTAGGGGTTACATACATGTCGTGTCCCTCTAGAAGGGTGGAATGCTAACCCCGTCGCCAGAATTGGCGAGGGGTTAGTATTCCAATTCGTATGACACCTTACTCGACATGTTTTGATAAAGCGATACCAGAGTTGGCATATAACCGCGAGGATTATAATGCACTTAAGAGTATATGGTATGCGATATCATGGAAACGGCTAAGGGATGGATCCCGAAAGCCGCAGACAGGCTCAGCTCATGCCAGAGCACCATCTCACACGATTCCAAGCACTCTGCCTTCAGGATTGTTAAGGCCTGCCATAGGAGTGACTGATAGGAGATCTGTGTGTCCATTTTAGGGTTAGATATAGGTATACTATATCTAAAGCAAAGGGTGAGTACACCACCTTGCCCCAGCTGTCGTGCAGCCAGTTGTGTCAGATTTGGATGGCCAGCCAGGGGTGGCATAATACATGCTGCAGCCCCTGGTAGGCCCTGGGTACACCTATGCCCTGGGTACCTAAGGTACACTGTACAGGGACTGATAAGGTGACTCAGTATCCAATTTAGATATGTACCTAAGGTACATGGAATCCATTTTACAGAGAGAGCAGTAGGCCTGGGGCCCTGAATAGCAGGGTCCCAGGTCAACTAAGTCAGAAAACCAGCAAAACACCAGGCAAAAAGTTGGGGGCAACCATAGTCAGGGATCTACCTTCCTACATAACCCCCCCCCAAACGAAAGGAGATAAGGCTAGCCTTGCCAGGTAAGCCTATATTGCCTGAGTGGCCATATAAGGAAGTACCAGCACTGGCATGGTTACCCCCTATCTCATGGTCCACTAAGCAATCCCTCACAATAAGGGTGTCTGAGGGTCTCCACCATAGGGAATCTCTACCTGTGGTGTGTTTTGTCAAAGAGAAAGGCTGGTGCTGAGATGGAGTACTGAAGTGAGGCTCCACTAATTTTGGGCTCAGCTTCCTCCAATCATCATCCATAAAAGAGGCCTTTCTTTCCAAGACTGAGTTGTTTTGGGCTCTCAGGGTCAACCTCTGGCTACCTACAGCTGGAGGTTGGGTCCCTCTATTTGGTTTACTGGAGGGACAGGTCAGGTCTGGGGCCCTCAGGTCCCAAGTTTGGCTGTGCCCAGCAGTGTCCATCTGGGGGAGGTCCCTAACTAATTTTAAGGGGGATCCCTCAGGAGTGTGTTTTATTTTCACTTGGCTAGGATTACTAGCTTCAGTGCCCTTAATCTGCTGATTGGGGAATTCTTTTGGACAGGGGGCCCTTTGGGGTCCAACACTGGCCTCCCTGACCTCTACAGCCCTGGGCTGACTGAGGCAGGGTAGAGAGGGGCAGGTTACCTGCTCCAGACTGGGTCCCATCTTGGAAGGGTCCACTGACATCAGGGGTTCTGCCAGGCTAGGCCTGACTACCTCTGTGGCAGTTTCTTCACAAGGGGTCAGATCAGTTCCCTGAGGAGGCTGATCTTTTCCTAAAGTCTGGTGGGAGGGAGATTTCTCTTCCTCCTCAATGCTCTCTGTCTGAGTGGAGTGATCCATAGTTTCAGGCTTCACAACACTATCATCTGTCTGAGTTTGAGCTGTGGCCATCACGACCCTCCCAACCTTTTCAGGAGGGGGCTCAGTTTGGGTGTGGGCTGTGACCATCACAGCCTTGACAACCTGTTCTGGGAAGGAAGTTGTCTGAGATTGGGTTGTGACTGGCACAACCCTCCTGACCTGTTCAGGGAGGACATCTTGGACTGGGGCTGTGGCTATCACTGCCCCACTAACCTTACCATGGGTATTTACCATTTTAGAATGGGTTTCTTGCTCAACTTCAGCCCAGGCTGAGAGCTCTAAATCATTCCCCAGTAGGCAATCTACAGGCAAGTTTGGTGACACTGCCACTCTCTTGTGGCCAGTGACACCTCCCCAGCTGAGATTGACCACTGCCATGGGATGATCTCTCTGTACTCCATCAATATTGGTCACCTGGTATGTGGCACCAGGTAAAAGTTGCCTTGAGGGGACTAGACTCTCAGTCACCATAGTGATGCTAGCCCCTGTATCTCTATAGGCCTCAACTTTTATACCATTGATGAGGGGCTCCTGTCTGTACTTGCCCAAAGTGTTGGGACAAGTTGTGAAGTTGGCAAACCCCATGCCAGTCTCACAGACAAGAGTATCTAAGTTTGGGGACCTGGTTAGGCCAGAGTCCCCAGGAATTCCCAAAGTAAATGCACCAAAAATCTTGAGGGCACTCCCACCACCTGGGGGATTACTACTAGTAGTAACAGGAGGTTTGGGAATGTTACTTGGGGGTATGTTTTCCTTATTGTTATTCTTTGGGCAACTGCTGTCAGTTTTTAAATGACCCACCTGTTTACAGGGAATAACAATAAGGTTTCTTCTGGTTATTGGAAGGATTCTGGGACCCACCCCCCTCAGAGGATTTTTGGGGCCCTGATGTGGTTTGATCTGGAGATTTATTCCCACCCTTCTCTTGAGGCTTGGTTGATTCCTTTTTCTGGTCACCACCTTGGTTCTTGGGCCTAATCCTGGTTCTGACCCATTTGTCTGCCCTCTTACCCAATTCTTGTGGAGAGGTCAGATCAGAGTCTACCAGGTGCTGGTGTAATAACTGGTTCTGACAATTATTTAAGACTTGCTCTCTCATAATAAGATTATATAATCCTGTGAAGTCAGTAACCTTGCTACCCAGCAACCAGCCCTCCAAAGCCTTAGTGGCACTATCCACAAAGTCAGACCAGTCCTGAGACTGAGTTTTCTGGGTGTCTCTGAACAGCAACCTGAACTGCTCAGTGGTTAAACCAAACCCATCAACCAGTGTATTCTTCAGGACCTGGTAATTGTTAGCATCCTCCACTCTTGTAGTGAGGAGCTTCTCTCTACCTTTGCCATCAAAGGAGAGCCACAGTATAGCTGCCCACTGACTCTGGGGAATGCCCTGCACAGTGCAGGCCCTCTCCAAAGCAGCCATCCATTTCTGGATGTCATCCCCTTGCTTAAAGGGGGGCACTATTTTTGTCAGGTGTTTAGTATCTAAACCCTTCTCTCTATCTCTTGGGAGATTGCTGCCACCAGTGGGAGCTAGCCCACTCATCTGCTGCTCTCTAGCAAAGGCAAGCTTTTCTTTGGCCAGGGCAAGTTCTTCCCTTTCAATCCTCAGAGTAGCCTGTCTCATCCTAGCTTCATGCTCCCTTCTCTGAGGGGACGTCAATCTCCTCTGGGGAGAGTTCCTTCTCCTCTGAGAAGAGGCATTAGAGTGCAGAGATCTATTGGAGTCCCTAGAAAGAGATCTATCTCTCCTAACTCCAAGATCTGAAAGAAACAGGTTAGTATTAGATTCCTTACCTTAGAATATCCCCAGGCGTCAGTCTGGATCCGGAAACTTTTGCGTAGCAGTACCCCTGCGCGTCGGTAGGCGTCGTCTGCAGGCGTCCCCTGCGGCTCCGCGGCGTCGTGCGCCGTGATGACGTCGCTGGAGTATATAGACGCCGCCTCCGCGCGCTGACGTCAGTTCTTCTTTTTTCCGCGCCAGTTAGTGCAGATCCGAAGAGCAGTACTCCGGTCTTTTGACCAAGTTTCTTGTTAACTACTTAATCTTCTACGGTGCCGGTAGGATGCCCGGTTTCAAGGGTTGCGACGAGTGCGACCGCCTGATGTCGGTCACCGACCACCATCGACTCTGCCTCCGGTGTCTGGGCGCGGACCACGACGTGGAGTCCTGCGTCGACTGTCGGGCCTTGACTGGTAAAGCTAGGCGGGAGCGGTCCCGCAAGCTTCTCGAGCTCCGTGTGTCGGCCCCGCGTCGAGAGCGGTCCCGGTCCGGTCGGAGGTCGAGGGAGCGGTCGAAGGAACGATCGCGGAGCCGCCATGAGCGCTCCGGGAGTCGCCACCATTCCTCCGGTTCGTCAGGTAAGCGTAAGAAGTCGGGGCGTCGTCATCGTACCCCCGACTCCCCGTGACGCCCGCGTGATGCGGCCGGGGGCTCGGGTGGCCCCACCCCCGCGGCCCCGCGTGGGTCGCCGACGCCGTCTGCCCCATACCCGTCGGTCCCTGGGGAAGGCGCGTCGCGTGAGGAGATCGAGGCCTTCCTCATAGCTATGAGGGCGAGGTCTCCTCCGGCGGGGCCTACGGCGCCTGCGGGGCCGTCGGTCCCGTCTGGGGGCCCGAGCGGTTCGGGTGCTCCTGCCTCGACGCCGCCGGTGGCTCCGGCCCCGGCGCCGCTGGGCCCCTCAGGTTCATCGCCGGCTGGTCTACCGGCCTCTCCGGCGTCGGTTCCTTTGGGCCAACCTGTGGTACCGCCTCCGCGCGGTGCAGCGACTCCGCCGTCGGTTCCGGCCGGCGTCGGGTCTCCGGCGCCGACGCCACGCGGCGCCACCCCCATTCCCCCTCTGACTCCTGACGCGGAGTCGGACCGGCGTCGTCCGACGCCGGATCCGGCGCCGATGGGGCCCATTGACCCCGAGGTCTATATCGTCGATCCAGAATACGGCGATGAGGACGAGTATGGAGAGGGTTGGGAGGGGTCTGAGGACCCTTTATCCCGTGCCTGCCAGTATGATGTGGACTGGGTAGGTGATCTGGGTGATGCCAGTGGTCTGGACGAGTCGCCCAACCCTGGGTTTGTCTCCCCGACCACTGTGGCGTCTGAGGCAGGTGCTGCCTATTCGGTGGTCCTGATGAGGGCTGCCAAGGCCTTGAGCCTTGAGCTCCCCGTCGCGAAGGTCAAGCCGAACATTCTGACCGAAGTGTTTAAACCGCAGTCATGCCCCCAGGAGCCTCTGCTGCCGTTTAATGAGGCCCTGACGGATGTCCTTTTGGACACCTGGTCCAGGCCCGCTTCCGGTGCACCGGTTGACCGGAACGTTGCCAGGCGTCACCGTCCGTGCTCGGACGACCCTGCCTTCCTATCCACCCATCCCTCCCCGGAGAGTCTGGTGATCCAGGCCTCCACTTCACAGTCCGCGTTCCCGTCGGCTCCGCCCGATCGGGAATCAAAGCGGTATGACCAATTTGGTAAAAAGGTCTTTTCCTCTTTGAGCGCTGGACTGCGGTCTTGTAATACCGCGTGCCTCTTGGGCCGCTACACCCACTCCCTGTGGGATACGGTCGAGGAGTGTTTGCCGCAATGCCCCCAGGAAGTGCGGGACAAGCTCACCCGGGCCTTGGTTGAAGGCCGGGATGCGGCGCGGTACTCGATCCGTTGTGGTCTGGACACGACCGACTCGCTGGGACGGGCTATGTCCACGACGGTGGCGATTCGTCGCCATGCTTGGCTGAGATCTGCCAACTTCTCGCCAGACGTCCAAAATACACTCATGGACATGCCATTTGATGGCAGTCGCCTGTTTGGTGACAAAGCGGACCACGCGCTGGAGCGCTTCAAGGACTCCAGGGTCACGGCCAAGTCCTTGGGTCTTTCGACCCAGCGCCAGCAGACGGGTTCGTTTCGCCCCTTTCGTGGCCAAGGGAGGGGCGGTCCCACACGTGCTGCCAGCCACGCGCCGCAGAACGCTCCCCAGCGCGGTGGCGGCCGTGGTTTCCGCCGTGGTGGCGGTAGAGGCCAGCGGCGAGGTCAGTCCACGCCTCCCCCCGCTGCTGCATCCAAGCCTTCCTAGTCCGAGCTTTCGGGCTCACGTGACGCCAGTGGGTGGCAGGGTTCGCCATCACCACTCCCGCTGGCGCGCGATAACATCGGACAGGTGGGTGCTGCAGCTCGTTCGAAGGGGCTACGCCCTCCCCTTCGAGTCCACTCCTCCAGCCATGCCACCGCAGAACCACCGTGTGTCGGGGGACCACTTGACACTTCTGCAGGAGGAAGTTACGGCCCTCTTGGCCAAGGGGGCCATCGAGCGCGTTCCTGGGCCAGAAGTAGGGTGTGGTTGCTACTCCCACTACTTTCTGGTGCCCAAGAAGGACAAAGGAGGCCTGCGTCCTATCTTGGACCTACGGAACGTCAACGGCTTCCTCCGGAAGGAGAAGTTCAAGATGTTGACTTTGGCTCAGGTCTTGGCTGCTCTAGACCCACAAGACTGGATGGTAGCGTTGGACTTGCAGGATGCGTATTTTCACATCCCCGTCCTGCCGGCCCACCGGCGTTACCTGCGGTTCACGGTAGGCCACGAGCACTTTCAGTTTATCGTGCTCCCATTCGGCCTTACCAGCGCCCCACGGGTGTTCACGAAAGTGATGGCGGTGGTCGCAGCTCATCTGCGCCGGTTAGGGGTTTCAGTCTTCCCCTACCTCGACGACTGGTTGTTGAAGGCGGGCTCGCCCCAGACAGTCGTCCACCACCTTCAGATGACGGCAGACCTCCTGCACGAGCTGGGGTTTTCCATCAATGTGCCGAAATCACACCTGTGTCCCTCTCAAAAGCTCCTTTTCATCGGAGCGGTTCTCGACTCGGCGCAGTTTCGGGTTTATCCCCCGGAACGGCGGGTCCGGGATATTCAGGCTCTGATTCCCATCTTTCAGCCGTTATCCCGGGTTTCGGTCAGGTTGACGCTGCGGCTTCTGGGGCTGATGGCCTCCTGCATCCTACTGGTGCATCACGCCAGGTGGCGGATGCGGGCTCTGCAGTGGGACCTGAAGTTTCAGTGGGCCCAGCATCAGGGCAACCTATCCGACCATGTCCTGATCTCGGAGGGCACTGCGAGACAGTTGCAGTGGTGGCTTACGGACCGCGATTGGGTCAGAGGCAGATCCCTCTCCCTTCCCCAACCGGAGCACGTGGTTGTGACGGACGCGTCCCTCCAGGGCTGGGGTGGCCACTTGGGAGAGGCGGAGATCAGAGGCATCTGGTCTCCGGCGGAGTCCCGGCTCCATATCAACCTGTTGGAGCTGCGGGCGATTCGCCTAGCACTGAAGGAATTCCTCCCCTTTGTCAACGGGAGTGTAGTGCAGGTGTTCACGGACAACACCACCGCCATGTGGTACTGCAACAAACAGGGCGGTGTGGGGTCGTGGACCCTTTGCCAGGAGGCTCTGCGTCTCTGGCAATGGCTGGAACGTCAGGGCGTGACTCTGACGGTTCAACACCTGGCAGGTTCTCTGAACGCCAGGGCGGACGAACTCAGCCGTCGGTGCTCGGTGGATCACGAATGGCGTCTGAACTCGGACGTGGCGAGAGGCCTCTTTCAGCAATGGGGAGAGCCTTGGTTAGATCTATTCGCCACAGAAGAGAACGCGCAATGTCATCAGTTCTGCGCGTTGGAGTTTCCAAGACGGCACTCGCTCGGCGACGCCTTTCGGCGCGAGTGGAGTTGCGGTCTGTTGTACGCCTTTCCGCCTATACCACTTCTGCCCAGAGTGCTGAAGAAGATCAGGCGCGACCGGGCCCAAGTTATCCTTGTGGCTCCGGACTGGGCTCGAAGATACTGGTATCCCGAGCTACTCAGCATGACAGTCGGTCCCTCGATCCGCCTGCCCCTTCAGGAGGACCTTCTGTCGCAGCAGCAGGGGACGGTCCTCCACCCGAACCTGTCCAGTCTCCGCCTCCATGCTTGGAGATTGAGCGGCGGCAGTTGAGGCCATTTGACTTGCCTCCTGAAGTCTGTGATGTAATTCTGGCAGCCAGGCGTCCCTCCACGAAGTCGGTATACGCCTGCCGGTGGAACAGATTTGTGGCATGGTGCACAGCAAAGGCTGTGGATCCCCTTTCTGCCCCTCTGTCTGAGGTTCTCCTCTTCCTCCTTTCCCTTGCCCAGCAGGGCTCTGCTCTGGGCACTATCAAGGGCTATCTTTCTGCCCTTTCCGCCTTCTTGAGGCTACCTGATCAGCCATCTTTATTCAAGTCCCCTATTGTGTTAAGATTCTTGAAGGGCATCACGCACATGTATCCTCCAACTCCGTTCGTGATGCCTCAGTGGGACTTGAACTTGGTCTTGACTTTCCTGATGTGCGCTCCCTTTGAGCCCCTTCATTCCTGTCCTCTCCGTCTTCTCACTTTAAAGTCGGCCTTCCTGGTGGCCATCACCTCTGCCAGGAGAGTGAGTGAGCTCCAGGCTCTTTCTGTTAAACCTCCTTTCTTGTCTGTTCATCCTGATAAGGTGGTCCTTCGGACTAGACCTTCTTTCCTGCCCAAGGTAGTCTCTGCTTTTCACATTGGGCAGTCCATCACCTTGCCCTCCTTCTTCCCGCCTCCGCATCCTTCAAAGGATGAAGAGCGGCTCCATCGTCTGGACCCAAAACGTGCGCTTTCATTTTACATGGATCGCACACGCCAGTTCCGGGTGGATGACCAACTGTTTGTTGGCTACGTGGGTGAGAAGAAGGGAAGGGCGGTGCAGAAACGAACCATCTCTCGGTGGGTCGTCCTGTGCATCAAAGCATGCTACTCTTTGGCTCGGAAGGAGCCTCCTGTTGGGCTGAGGGCCCATTCCACTCGGGCCACGGCGGCTACTACTGCCCTGGGCCGGGGAGTCCCTTTGCAGGACATTTGCCAGGCGGCCACGTGGGCCTCGCTGCACACCTTTGCGAGGCACTACTGCCTGGACAGTCAAGTCCGGAGGGATGGCTTCTTTGGTCGTTCGGTCCTCCAGGACTTTCTGGTGTAGGTTGTATTGGTTCGCAGACCCACCACCGGGGTTGGTATTGCTGGGGTATCTATTCTAAGGTAAGGAATCTAATACTAACCTGTTTCTTTCAGATGAACAAGTTACTTACCTTCGGTAACGATATATCTGTAAGAAACAGTAGTTAGTATTAGATTCCTTACCGCCCCACCCATCCTCCCCGTTCTGCGAACTGATACCTAGGGTTAAGGACATCCCTTTCAGGGCCCTAGTTCAAATGGCACCAGTGTTAGTTCTCACATGGCTCTGCGTGTTCTGGCGCGGATAAGCTGTGTGCAAAGAACTGACGTCAGCGCGCGGAGGCGGCGTCTATATACTCCAGCGACGTCATCACGGCGCACGACGCCGACGACGCGGAGCCGCAGGGGACGCCTGCAGACGACGCCTACCGACGCGCAGGGGTACTGCTACGCAAAAGTTTCCGGATCCAGACTGACGCCTGGGGATATTCTAAGGTAAGGAATCTAATACTAACTACTGTTTCTTACAGATATATCGTTACCGAAGGTAAGTAACTTGTTCGTTAGGCCTACTTAGGGTCAGTACTGGGGGTCCCCCAGATCCTAGCCCAAGCAAGTCTATGTTGGCCCTAGTTAGCCTTCTGACTACCTCAAGACCTTTGTCTGCCTCATCCCCAGAGGGTTCCTCAGGCTCCTCCTCCTCAGCTGAATTTACAGTGTTGTGGAGGTCTGGATCACCAAGGTGCCCTTCTAAGGCTGGCATATTCCCATCTCCCTGAGATGCTTTCCTAGCATCATAGGTCTCTAAGAGATCCAACAGAAAGGGAGTGGTGGGGTTAGCCCCCTGTTTCAGTTTCCTGGAGGTACACAAGTGTCTCAACTCCTGGAAATTGAGAGCTGCATATCTTGATCTGACCTGTGGAGGGTCAATCACCACAAGAGGGGTCCCTGAGGACTCTCCCTGGGTAGACATGCTTTTCTAGTGAGGTGTAAGTGGTGCACTTACCTACACTATATGTTTACCTACTGATCCCTTGCTAGAGTTGTAGTTTAGGGTGTGCTAGGCCCTAGGAGCTACAACAGCTGGTTCAGTAGAACTCAGAGTATTCTAAGCTAAGTTATATGTACCTCTAGTACTTATGTGATCTTTCACAAGATATTCTTAGGATATGTGTGGTAAAACAACAGCAAGCTCAAATCCCAACCGCTGCTCACCAATGTGAGAAGTTGGCCTGATATATAGTGTTCACTATTCTAGTGAGCACTTTGTATCAGTCCAAACAACCCTTATTGATGATTGGTTGTAAGTCAACCTTATAGACCAGCTATCCTAGTAGCATGGATACGAGCAGTCTAAGGCTAAGACTCTAGAGGGCGTGTTAAGCCAGCTGTTTTACCATCACATTACCCCTTGAACACCAAGTGAAAGGACACCACACAAGTTGTTATGAAAATAAATGTATATTTATTTCTAACAAGTCTACCCTGAACTCTTTATGAGTCAGGGAGCTAAGCACAATACAAAACTCTTAAGAAAATACTTTAAGTCGCACAATTTACACAAATGCCCGAGGGGCACGAAAAACCATATATTACAAAAGTGGAATGCAAATTACTAGCAGGTAAGTAACTATTCTCATAGACTTTAGAAACGCTAGGCCTACAATGCTAAACACTTAGATTAGTTGCAGGAGGCCTGTGGACGTCGTGTGCAGAGTGGGAACTCTCACGCGTAAGGCGGGAAAAAGTCTATGGAAGCTAGTAAAGACAAAGTTACTGTTCTCGGGCGAACCCGACTAGGTGGGTCGAAAACGGGAGTGGATCCGAACACTTAGGGTGTTGGACTATGCTGGAGCACCGGAGTACTCAGGTTACCTAGCCCAGGGGCTGCGGCTGCATAGGGTTGAAGTTGCGTCGGAAACCCACGTTGAAGATCCAGGAGCCTGAAGAAAGAGTTGCTGGCAGGCGGCCAGTGAAGAAAGTTCGTGGTGATCCAAGCCTGGATCAGGGAAGAAGAAACCTGAAAGCAGAGGGGACCAAGTTCTGAATCACTAGCCAGTGATTAAGTGGGCACCAGGATGGCACCGGGCGAAGTCACCGCAGTCAGGTGAGTGGGCGCTGCTGGGCTCTGCAGTCTCTCGGACCAGGAGGCGTTGTCGGAGACCAGGATGGAGGTGCGAGCTGTCCCACGAAGGTTCTTGCTGTCGACGTCGCTGGACCCAGGATTGGGCAACAAGTCTTGGCAAATGCAAGGCCCACGCGGTGGACATAAAATGGCGTCTTGAGTGGACCAGGAGGGTCCAGGGTGCTTCTCTGATGGAGGGAAGCAAGGGCCAGTCTGGAGCAACCAGACTAGCAGTGTTTGTCGTCGTGGAGCGTCGTGAAGGGGCCACTAGCCAACGGGCAAGCGACCTGGACAACGCGGTGAGCAGCAAAAAGCAGAAGGGCCCCACGCCGATCTCGTGGATGCAGGGGGGCTGGACTTCGGTGCTGGAGCTGCTCAGGGTCGGGGCTTCTCTTACCCCAAGGCACTCAGTCGAGGGTCACTCAGGCGTCGTGCTGGACAAGCGTCGTGCAGTTCTGAAGATGGCCGGTCCCTCGAGGTCTCGTCACACCCACGGATCACAGCTGGGCTGATGATGCAGGTTGAGGTCAGAGGTGCCAGGGAAGCCGGTTCTCGTCGTGCTGGAGCAGTCTTGATCCGAAGGAGAGACTGGCAACAAACCGCGATGCTTGGTTGGTGCCTGCTGCTGCAGGGTGACTACTCCTTAGTCACAAGGGAGAAATCTTGAGAAGAGTCTTGAGTTCCTTTCGTGGAAAGTTGGTTCAGGATTCAAAGATGATCTAATTTGGAAGGGGGCCAGTTCCTACCTTTATCCTGCAAAAAGGGGCTGGCACGCGACTAAGTCCTGCCCTATGGGTGCGACTAGGAGGGGGGTGGTTACACCCCTCTCCTTTGGCGGGCTTTCCCCAGGCCAGGGGCTGGAGTGCCCCTGGAACTGGTTTCAGCCGGCCTATGCACAGTGAGCACCGGGGTGCCACTTGCAGTCACCTTCCTCTAAAGCCCTGCCTACCTAGGATACACAAAATCCTGTCTGGGACATTGCTGGCACCGCCCCTGACAGGAAACCCTTTGTCCTTGCCTCCTGCTCTGGGAGGACTGCCAGCAGCAGGAGGGCAGACTTGTGTCTCGGTGGCAGCATCCATTTTGTGGAGCTAAGGCTATGTCTGACTTTAACCGGGGTTACAGGTTACATACATGTCGTGTCCCTCTAGAAGGGTGGAATGCTAACCCCGTCGCCAGAATTGGCGAGGGGTTAGTATTCCAATTCGTATGACACCTTACTCGACATGTTTTGATAAAGCGATACCAGAGTTGGCATATAACCGCGAGGATTATAATGCACTTAAGAGTATATGGTATGCGATATCATGGAAACGGCTAAGGGATGGATCCTGAAAGCCGCAGACAGGCCCAGCTCATGCCAGAGCACCATCTCACACGATTCCAAGCACTCTGCCTTCAGGATTGTTAAGGCCTGCCATAGGAGTGACTGATAGGAGATCTGTGTGTCCATTTAGGTTTAGATATAGGGATACTATATCTAAAGCAAAGGGTGAGTACACCACCTTGCCCCAGCTGTCAAGCAGCCAGTTGTGTCTGTTTGGTTAGTCAGTCCAGGGGTGGCATAATACATGCTGCAGCCCCTGGGAGACTTCTGGGTACACCTCAGCCCTGGGTACAGGGACTTGGAAAGGGCCCAGTGCCAATTCAGTACCTGGGTACAATTTGGAATAGAGAGAACAGCTAGGCTGTGGGTCTGATTAGCAGGCCCACAGCCAGGGAAAGTCGTAAACCAGTGAAGCAAAAAGCAAAAATCTGGGTGATCATAGGATTGCAGACCCTACTCTCCTACAAATAGATCCTCTAACAGGCGGATTTCTAGAGGGAGAGAGTTCCAGAGAGCCGCAGCTCTCACTCGAAAGGAACGACCGCCCATCCGGCTAAGCCTGAAACGCGGGACAACCGCAAGGGATTGCCCAAGAGATCTAAGGGAGCGAGTCGGGACATAGGCGGATACAAGATTATTGAGAATCTCAGGTGCCGACCCTTTTAAGATTTTGAAAGCAAGGCTAAGGGCCTTAAAATGAATTCGACTTTTGATCGGTAACCAATGTAGGGACCGCAAAATATTGGAAGTGGGACAGGACCTTGGCAGACCCACCACTGCTCTCGCAGCCGCGTTCTGTACGCGCTGTAAGCGAACGATCTCAGATTGGTTTACTCCCAGCAGGAGCGAGCTGGCATAGTCCAGCCGGGAGATAATCGTCGCTTGAATAACCAGCTGTCTTGTTGGAGCATCAAAAAATTTGAGCACCGGCCTTAGCCCACGCAGGACACCAAAACAGCATGCCGCCACTCTCTTAGTATGGGTAGTGAAGCAGAGGGTGTGATCTAACCACACTCCCAGGTTTCTAAGTTCCATCACTGGTGTAGGGGCCGGCCCTAACTCAGGAGGCCACCAGCTGTCCCCCCAGCGATCCGCTCCCCTCCCAACGATCATCACCTCAGTTTTCTTCGCATTCAGCTGGAGACAGTTGTTATTCATCCAGCTGGCCACCTCTCTCAGCCCGTTTCGGAACCTGGGGGCATCCTGTTCGACGTCCCCGCTGATCGTAACCGCTAGCTGCGTGTCGTCGGCATAAGAGACCATGGTTAGGCCCCACTGCCTGGCGACATCAGCCAGCGGCCGCACGTACAGGTTGAAAAGCGTGGGACACAGCGAGGAGCCCTGAGGAACCCCCAGGTCCAACTGATGGTATTTGGACTGAAAAGGAGGGGTGGCAACGCAGAAGGAGCGATCGCTTAGAAAGGAACGGAACCACTGCAGAGCAGAGCCACAGATGCCAATGTCCTCCAGGCGGTGCAGAAGGATGCAATGGGACACCGTGTCAAAGGCAGCGCTAAGATCTAGTAGGATAAGCGCTGCCGTTTGACCTGCATCCAACACTATCCGCAGATGTTCTACCATTGCCAGAAGGGCAGTCTCCGTGTTGTGACCAGCACGGAACCCATTCTGCGTGGGATCGAGGACATTGGCCCGGGCCATATGCTCAGAGAGGGCCAGGTTGACGTGAGCCTCCATGACTTTGGCCGGCCAGGGAAGCAGTGAAATGGGGCGGTAGTTTTCTGGTTTTAAAGGATCCAATGATGGTTTTTTCAGGATCGGAGAAACCACCGCCTGCTTCCACTTGGCAGGAACTGTACCTGAGGTCAAGGAAAGGTTAATCAGCGAACACACTACAGTGCGCCCCTGAAAAGAAGAATCTCTAAAGAGGGCAGGTCTGAGCGGGTCCGCAGGAGAACCGGACTTGACTCGCTGTGCCCACCTGACAAACCCATCCCAGGAAAGAGTAGGGAGAGAGTGTAATGCCGGGCAACTACGAGGGCCGTTCAGAAGAATGGAGGGCAGCGTCGTACTGGGAAACGACTGATAGATGGTCTTGACTTTCTCCAAAAAGAAAGCGGCTAGGGTCTCACAATGGGAGGTAGAACCATCCACTTGCGGATCCGCTCTCTTAGCCAACAGATTTTTAAGGGTTTTGAAGATGGTCTTAGATGGATTGAGGCTGTTGCGGAATTCCGTCGCGTAGAACGCCGCACGGGTTCTACAAATAGCTCGATGGTAGAGCTTGACGGAAGCCAAGTACGCGGTTTTTTTGACGACATCATACGTCTTCCGCCACTCCCTTTCTGCCCGTCTACATGAACCCTTCAGAGCGCGGAGAGCACTGTCATACCAAGGACTCGACTGCCTGGAGCTGGACTTACTAGAGGTGATGGGCACCAATACGTCAAGTTATGTTATGTTAATGTTATGTTAATGGTATTTTTATAGCGCGCAGCTGCCCCAGCAAAGGGGCGTCCTGGCGCTTAGACAGGTACCTTAACATAACACACGAAATGCAAGAAAAAAGGGAAGGCGGCTACTGGGAAAGAGGGAACAGGAAAGTTTTAATGGCCCGCCTAAAAAGTGACAGATCGTTCAGCGCTCGAATGTGTTCAGGGAAGGGAGTTCCACAGCCCCGCAGCAAGAACCCGGTAAGAGCGGCCACCCATTCTACTGAGTTTAAAACGAGGGCAGACCGCCAGATAAGAAGCCTCTGATCTTAAAGATCTCAATGGGATGTAGGGGGTAATCAAATTGGCAAGAGCCGGCGGCGATGACATTTTTAGGATTTTAAAAGCCAGACAGAGCGCTTTAAACTTAATCCTCTGTCTGACCGGTAGCCAATGTAGGGCCAAGATGGTGCCCGAGACCGAGCAGTGTCTGGGAAGACCCACGATGGCCCGCGCTGCGGCATTCTGAATCCTTTGAAGCCTAGATGCCTCAGCCTGGTTTACCCCCAACATCAACGTGCTTCCGTAGTCCAGCCGGGATAAAATCGAGGCTTGGACCACGAGCTGCCGAGTGGGAGGGTCAAAATATTTCAAAATCGGTCTCATGCCACGTAAGATACCGTAGCAGGTGGCTGCAACCTTCTTCGTGTGTCCTGTGAAGGTTAGCGCAGGATCCAGCCAGATTCCTAGATTTTTCACTTCGGATGCTGGGATAGGTATAATACCCAGCTCCGGCGGCCACCATTGATCTCCCCATAGCTCAGCATGTTTCCCCAGGACCAACACCTCAGTTTTGGTGGCATTCAACTGTAAGCAGTTGGTCCGGAGCCAACCAGCAACTGCCACAAGTCCAGCTCGGAATCTGGGGGCCTCCACTTCTGGGTCTCCACTAAGTGTCACCGCCAGCTGCGTGTCGTCCGCATATGAGGTCATCATTAGACCCCAATGTTTGGCGACAGCAGCTAGCGGTTTCACATAGAGGTTGAACAAGGTGGGGCTCAACGAGGAGCCCTGTGGGACCCCCAGGCCCAAGGGATGAATGGCAGATTGGCAGGGTGGTATTGCCACTTTGAAGGTTTGATCAGATAGAAAAGATCGAAACCACTGAAGGGCAGTGCCTACTACTCCAGCTTCCTCTAGACGTTGAATCAATATGTGATGGGACACAGTATCGAAAGCAGCGCTCAGATCTAATAGCAGGAGCGCTGCCGTGCGACCAGAGTCAAGCACCTGGCGAAGATGTTCGATGATGTAAAGCAAGGCAGTCTCGGTACTGTGTCCCGGCCGAAAGCCATTTTGGCTGGAGTCCAGTATCTGGTTTCGGGCAAGGTGGTCAGACAAGATCGAGTTGACGTAAGCTTCGGTAACCTTAGCAGTCCAAGGCAGCAGAGCTATGGGGCGGTAGTTCTCAGGTAGTAGGGGGTCAGAGTTTGCCTTTTTTAAAATAGGAGTAACTACCGCCTGTTTCCAAGAGGAAGGGACCGTCCCAGTTGACAACGACATATTAATTAAAATAAGTATTGGGGCGCGACACAGCGGGGAAAGCGTATTAAAAAGAGCAGGCTTCAGCAGATCCAGGGGAGAACCTGATTTAACTCTAAGGCTAAATTTGTCAAAGGTCTCGGTAGACATATCAGGTAAAAGAGACAAAGTCTCATATCCCAAGGAATTAGGATCAGCTGGCTCTGGATTCAACCGATACAAGTCAAACCCTCGGTATATTTTCTGCACTTTCTCCAGAAAAAAGGTCGCCAGATTCTCACAATGGGAGTCAGTGCAGATCACTGCCGAAGTAGCTCTTTTATTCATAAGGTCTTTCAGGACCTTGAATATTAATTTAGAAGGGTTAGTGCTGGCATGAAATTCCTGAGCATAGAATGCGGCTCGTGTTCTGCAGATTGCCCTATGATAGAACTTAAGTTTGGCAAAATACAGGGTTTTCAGATCAGGATAATAAGATCTTCTCCATTCCCTCTCCGCTTTCCGGCAAGTTTTTTTAAGCTCGGCGAGGGAGTCACTATACCACGGGCTGGGTACCTTCGAATTACCTTTCGACCAGCCTTTAGGTATAAGGGCATCAAGAGCGTCAGAGATCCATGTACAGAACAGTTGGTACCCATGGTCCACATTCAAAAAAGCGCTCAGGGGTTTATGCTCCAGCAAACTATAGAACTCTTCAAGTTTAAGCTTATGCCAGTGTCTTTTAAAGATTGGTCTGTCCACAGGTTTGAATGGCTTTTCGTGTACAGGACAAAAGACTTCCACCAGCAAATGATCCGTCCATCCCATCAACTTCGGGTCAGATACCTTCACACTCTCAAGAGTGGAAAAAAAGGGATCAAGGATATGACCTCCAGTATGAGTAGGGAGAGTGACTAGCTGGACCAGTTGAAAAGCTTCAAGATCCGCAAGCAAGGTGTTAATAGGTGTGGACGACCTATTATCAAAATGGATATTAAGGTCACCCATGATGTTAAAGTTTGCGCAATTAAGCGCTAGAGAGCTTACCATATCGGCAAGTGCGGACTTAAAGATTGAATCATTGCCAGGTGGGCGGTAGATGAGCATACCGCTAAAAGTGAAATGATGGCTAAAAGCTACTTTGAAGAGAGCACTTTCACAAGAAGGCAACCCTAGAACTTTCCATTCCGCAGGAAAGCAGGATTTAACTGCCATGGCAATACCACCTCCGCTTGTGGTCCGGTTCATAGTATAAATCGTATAATTAGATGGGAAGGTGAGATTCAGAATGGCAGCATCCGTGTCCTGAAGCCAGGTTTCGGTAAGGAAAAAAAGATCAGATCGTCTTTTTCAATAAGGTCATGTATAAGCTGGTAATGTTTGACCAATGATCTTACATTCAAACTCCAAATCCGAAGACCCCGGCCAGCATTGATGTTGCGCTTAATAGGGGTAACATCAGCCAGAGAGCCGATCCTAGTAGGTCTATCAAGAGACCATTTCTTACAGGCACAGACATAGGGGCCAGATAAGGGGTCTACAGGATCGCATCGACAGACCTCAACCCTATTCCCGATAGAAAACAAATCAGCCCGTGAATAGGTCGGCATTTGGAAATACGTGACAGATGGCAGTGGCCACGAAAGCACAGAGCCCTACCACGTCTCGCGCTTCCTCGTCGCTGACGGGCGCAGACGGGCAGGACTCTGGCACGACTCCGGCTAAGCGACGGCGCCCCACCTGCGCGTCCCGCTGCGCGAGAGGAGGGAGCTTTAAATAGGCGATCCAATCCCAGCCAGAGCGCGAGGACGCTCCAAGATGGCGCCCGTTGGTGTGATGCAGAGCCCAAGGCAAGATGTCGCTCACACAGGACCACCCCCGGGACCCGGACCCGTCAAAGCGACGGTGAAACAGCCTTTTAAGTGCGGTAAGAGGGAGGAAAACCCCACCACGCCCGACTAAAACCAGGGGAAAGGTAAAATAAAACTCAAATGAAATACAAAACCAGGGCCATTAAAAGTGCAAAAGCGCTAGCAGCAGCGCGTGCGCAGCAGTGCTGGTACCTGTCAAGGCTGACTAGAAAGTGAGTCCGCCTTAAATAGGCGATCCAATCCCAGCCAGAGCGCGAGGACGCTCCAAGATGGCGCCCTTTGGTGTGATGCAGAGCCCAAGGCAAGATGGCGCTCACACAGGACCACCCCCGGGACCCGGACCCGCCAAAGCGACGGTGAAACCGCCTTTTAAGTGCGGTAAGAGGGAGGAAAACCCCACCACGCCCGACTAAAACCAGGGGAAAGGTAAAATAAAACTCAAATGAAATACAAAACCAGGGCAATTAAAAGTGCAAAAGCGCTAGCAGCAGCGCGTGCGCAGCAGTGCTGGTACCTGTCAAGGCTGACTAGAAAGTGAGTCCGCCTTAAATAGGCGATCCAATCCCAGCCAGAGCGCGAGGACGCTCCAAGATGGCGCCCGTTGGTGTGATGCAGAGCCCAAGGCAAGATGGCGCTCACACAGGACCACCCCCGGGACCCGGACCCGCCAAAGCGGCGGTGAAACAGCCTTTTAAGTGCGGTAAGAGGGAGGAAAACCCCACCACGCCCGACTAAAACCAGGGGAAAGGTAAAATAAAACTCAAATGAAATATAAAACCAGGGCAATTAAAAGTGCAAAAGCGCTAGCAGCAGCGCGTGCGCAGCAGTGCTGCCTTAGTAATCCAGCTGCAGAACTGGTCGTAACCCGAGGTGGCGTTAAGCAGAGGGCCTAATGGCTCTTCAGCCAAGATGTAATGTAGGTCCTCTAGCCTAAGCTTATTCCAGTGACGCCGAGGGATCCACTTAGGAGATGGAATAGTAGGGGTTTCGGGGAGAGATAGCCAGACGGACACCAAAAAATGGTCAGTCCAGCCCACTGGAGAAATAGCCAGGACTTGGACATCCGTTAGGTTAGTAAAAAACGGGTCCAAAATGTGACCAGCCACATGTGTGGGTTGAGTAACAAGTTGGGTCAGCTGAAGGGCCTTCAAATCTGCCAGAAAACCACTGACAGCCAAGATCTGTTGATTGTCAAAATGGAGGTTGAGGTCACCTAAGATGGAAAAATTGGCGCAGCCACTAGCTAGCGTACTAACCGCCTCAGGGAAAGCTCCCCTGAATGCTACATCACTGCCTGGGGGGCGGTATACAACCATCCCAGACAGCGTGAACTGGGGACTGATAGTGATCTTAAACAGGGCGCTTTCGCACCCAGCAATATGCAGACCCGTCCAAGTGCACGCAAAAGTAGATTTTACAGCTAGGGCAATACCTCCACCTCTAGACAGGCGATTCCACGTAAAAAGTGAATATCCTGGGGGGCAAGCCAAGTTAATTATGGCTGTGTCTGTGTCCTGGAGCCAGGTTTCAGTAATGGCAAACAGATCTGGCTCCTCGTCAGTGATGAGGTCCATGATAGACAGGTGGTGTTTTACCAGGGATCTGGTATTAAGGTTTAATATCCGCAGACCATGAACAAAACACTTACTCGGCAGAGGCGCACTTATGCGTTCCCGTGGAGCTGCAGAGTTGTCATAGTCCCGAATACCCGCTGGCAGGTCAAGCGACCATCCCTTGCAGGCACATTGATATGGGCCACACAACGGATGGTTCGGTGCTGAAATGCACCGCGGAAGAGACTGCCCAATCGCCCGGAGCAATGCACTGGTGTATACGATCATCCTACCTCCCAAAAGATGCTTACCGGGAGGGGCCCGCTGCGCCCCGCGCGTCCTTGGCACGGACGGGCGCAGACGGGCAGGACTCTGGCAAGACTCCGGCTAGCGACGGCGTCCGACTGCGCGTTCCCGCTGCGCGGGAAAGAGCGACTTTAAATAGGCGGAGAAATGGTGGGAGGAGCGCAAGGACGCTCCAAGATGGCGGCCACCGGAAGACCAGCGCCCCAAACCAAAATGGCGTCGATCGTCGATCCCCGGACCACCCTCGGAACCCGGACCCACCAAAACGGTGGTGCTTTTTCCAAAATTAAATGCAGGTATGAAGGGGGGGAGAGAGCCCAGCCAGTTCCACTTTAAGAACAAACAAAATAAACAAATTCAAAGGCAAGTATTCTTAAAAGCTAAGCGCTAACAAACCGCGGCGCGGTAATGCGGCACCTTTTCCAGGCTGCCCGCTGCCTAAAATCGCCTTAAATAGGCGGAGAAATGGTGGGAGGAGCGCAAGGACGCTCCAAGATGGCGGCCACCGGAAGACCAGCGCCCCAAACCAAAATGGCGTCGATCGTCGATCCCCGGACCACCCTCGGAACCCGGACCCACCAAAACGGTGGTGCTTTTTCCAAAATTAAATGCAGGTATGAAGAGGGGGAGAGAGCCCAGCCAGTACCACTTTAAGAACAAACAAAATAAAATAAACAAATTCAAAGGCAAGTATTCTTAAAAGCTAAGCGCTAACAAACCGCGGCGCGGTAATGCGGCACCTTTTCCAGGCTGCCCGCTGCCTAAAATCGCCTTAAATAGGCGGAGAAATGGTGGGAGGAGCGCAAGGACGCTCCAAGATGGCGGCCGCCGGAAGACCAGCGCCCCAAACCAAAATGGCGTCGATCGTCGATCCCCGGACCACCCTCGGAACCCGGACCCACCAAAACGGTGGTGCTTTTTCCAAAATTAAATGCAGGTATGAAGGGGGGGAGAGAGCCCAGCCAGTTCCACTTTAAGAACAAACAAAATAAAATAAACAAATTCAAAGGCAAGTATTCTTAAATGCTAAGCGCTAACAAACCGCGGCGCGGTAATGCGGCACCTTTTCCATGTAAATAGTATCACCAGTAGAATACATAGAATAGTCAGTAGCTTCCAGCCCCAAGTAGCAAAGAGTGTCCCAATCCAGTTTGAAAATGTCCATGTACCAGTCTCTGGGTGAATGTCTGCAGCAATTTTATGCAGTTTAGAGATTGCGTCATAAACTGAAGGCGAATGGTCCGGGATAAAGACACAACAGCTGCTACCGATGATGCGGCATTCACAACCACGATCAGCCAAGATCACATCGAGCACCATCCGATTTTGGAGTGCTACAATTCTTGCAATTTGCAGTACTTCTGTAAGTTACATAGCTGTCTAATTGGTGACAGCTTCCACTACACGAGTCATGATCTTTCTACTATTTAATGCAGCACCCACAAAGAAAAGCAAACCCAAATTGAAATCAACATATTGTTGCAGGGCGGTGTCTGTCTGGTCAATCTCATCAGTACTTGTCCGTTTATCTCTATTTTTAGAAACATCATTGTATAGTTTCTGATCAAGATGATATGATGCAGGTGCTAAAAACACAGGTGGTAACAAAAATGATATGTAACATACCCCTGACCATCCAATAGGTAATTGGTAATATCCTTTATTACCACATACAAAATAGGTGTTATGTGACACTACAAAGCTGCTATTGTTAACACCCTCAATGTTTAATACAGTAGTACATTCGCTTCGTCCTACGGAAATTCTCCCAACACTGCCAATACATAAATCTGCTTTTGCTCTAGTTACAGAAATCACAAAGGGTCCAATGTTCTTCATATTTCTCACATTTGTGAAGACATATGGTGTTGAAATATTGTCCGGTTGGTATTCATCCCATTCCCATTTAGTCCCTTTAGCTTGAGGATACCCATTTTTGTCTTGGTAACATTCTTTATTCAACTGAAAAATGTTTCCACCTACTGAAGGCTTTCCATAAGCAAACAAAAGAGCATACCAAGCTTGACATGGACCATTATGAGAAAATCGTAGAGGAATAAAAGGCGTTCCCCCTTTCTTCTGATGTGCAGGTATCATCCCACACACCCAACAATTGGTAGTATTTGTAGCATTATGGGTGTGATGCAACATCTGAATGAATGTGTTATTCAGATAGGACTGTCGATGTTTCTGCTCATGATAAGGAAGAGTGTAGTAGTGATGCTCCATTGGAGCTGGAGTGGTTGCAACAAAAAGCTGTTCAGCAGGAACTGCTTTCTCAATGAACCAAGTGGTTATTGCCAAAACCACCAGGGCAACAACAAACCCTACAGCACAAATTATTTTCTTATTCATTTCAATTGACAATGATGCTTGATCTTTCTAAGAACCTGTTAAAATAATCATTGGAGCTCTTATCCCTTGGGTAGCCGCTGATATCTTCACCGCGGGCCAAGACTGGTGTCCCTACACTAATGCAGGGCTGATCCACCCCCCCCCTGCCTCACTGGCTCTCCGTTTCGCAAACCCAGGGCGGTAGCTCAACCAGTCTCGTTCAAAATTGCAGATTCTTTCCTCGGTCTCAAATTGTATTGCGATGTTCCAGGAATCGTGTGGTCCGGGAAGACTTCCGTAGACTCGTCAGATGAGATAGCTTGAACTTTCTCCGTTTCCAGAATCTCTCGATGGTCGATAAGCACAGCAGGTTCCACCAAGGCCGGCGATACACACTTGCAATGCGTGGCATGGCGCCAGTTCTTTCTGTTCGTCACTCGAACCGCTGTCCTTGTAGCCAACAGCACCTGCTCCGGACCTCGCCACCTCGGCTCCAAGCTGTTCGATCTGTCAAACGCCTTGACCATTACATGGTCACCAGGACGGAGATCATGGGCCTCACCTGTAGATCTATCAGGAAGAGCTTCTCGAACCTGTTGATGAATAGAAGTCAAACTGTCAGTTAACTGTGCCAAATAATCATTCAACAGAACACAAGGTACATCATGTATAGGGCGTGGCTTAGGAATTTCCCAAATGTTCATTGGTCTTCCAAATACCACCTCATACGGTGTGAGACCTGATCGTGAGTGTGGTACTGATCTTATGGACAACAGTGCCAAAGACAATGCATCCGGCCATTTTAGGGACGTAGAAGCCACTATTTTCGCCAGCTTCAATTTTAAGGTAGCATTATACCTTTCCACCAATCCTGCTGATTGTGGGCGGAAGACTGCATGGAATTTCTGTTTGATTCCTAATCCTTTCATGACATAATCAACAACTTGCCCAATAAAATGAGGTCCGTTGTCGCTCCACAAAATTTTGCAAACCCATACCTAGGGAAAAACTCCTTCAGAAGTACCTGTGCTGTAGTAAGAGCAGTATTATCCTTTGTAGGGTACGCCTCTATCCATTTACTGAAGGCACATACCACCACTAGGACATATTTCAGATTACTACAGCGTTCAAGCTGGATGTAATCCATCTGCAGAACTTCAAAAGGTGCGGTTGGTGTAGCAAACCCTTCTGTAGGAGTTTGTGTCCCTTTTCCAGGATTGTACTGCCAACAGATCAAACAGGACTGTACCACTCTTTTAGCTGTGCTGGCAATCTCAGTATGCTCCCAGACTTGTGTAAGCAATTTAGTTATTGCTAGAGCTCCAACATGTGCCAGCCCATTTGCCCTTTGAACCATAGGTTGTAAATAGGCTGCAGGTAACTTCCACTTATCCATGTCTTTGTTGCGCCAACAACCCTCATCGTCCAATATTTCTTCTTTGGACCATTGCTCAAGTTCTGCTACAGAGGCAGATCTCTGTACAACTAGTACTTCCTCTCTAGCATCATGCCATCGTTCAGCTTGAGATTTCACTACGTACATGGAAGTGCTGCTTCGTTGCATCGCAGTCTCACGAGCTACACGATCTGCAAAGGCATTTCCTTGTCCTATTTTGTCAGTGACCTTCTTGTGTGCGCTACATTTCACAATCGCTATTTTTTTGGGATATGTCAGTGCACTCAAAAGGTTATGTACTAGTTCTCCATGCATTATCTGCATTCCGTGGGATGTAAGAAAGCCTCTTTCCTTCCAAAGTAGGCCAAAATCATGGGCCACTCCAAAAGCATAGCGGCTATCCGTGTAAATGTTCACACATAAATCAGTACTAAGCTCAAACGCTTGTGTCAAAGCTAATAGTTCAGCTGCTTGAGCCGACTTCTGAGGTATGCGAGCTGTTTCCACTACTGTTTCAAGTTTGGTGATTGCATAGGCAGCTGAGGTTGTACCATCTGGTAACTTCAAACAGGACCCATCAACCCATAATTCCCCATCTACATCTGAAAGGGGCGTATCTTGCAAATCGATGCAACCCTTTGTCTGTTCCTCAGTAAGGAATATACAATTATGAGGTTCCTTCGACTGGGACTGAGTCACAGGATATGGCAACAAAGTAGCTGGGTTTAGTGTAGCACACCTCTTCAATGTAATATGAGGTGCTAACAGTGTCAATTTGTTTCCTGTCAGGCGAGCACTAGTCAAATGTTGCGTTCTAGTCTGATTCAAAAGGGCATCTACTGCATGGGGTACTAGCACCAACAGTTTGTATGACAAAACTATCTCTTCACTCTGACGTATGGACACAGCTGTTGCTTCAACTGAACGAAAACATCCAGGCAACGCACGAGCAACAGGATCAAGAACTGCAGAGAAATATGCACAGGGACGCTGCTTGTCACCGTGTGTCTGTACTAAAACTGACAATGCACATCCATCTTTTTCGTGTACATAGAGTGTAAAAGCTTTCGTATAATCTGGTGTACCTAACACTGGTGCAGAGCAAAGAGCTTGTTTCAACTGGTGAAAATCATTTTGACATTCATCTGTCCAAGGAGGAGGAATCAGAGTGTTTTTAGTCAAAAGTGCTAACAGTGGTTTAACAATGTGTGAAAAACCCACTATCCATTGCCTACAAAATGAAGATAAACCAATGAATGCACGGACATCTTTCTGTGTGGAAGGTACTGGAGTGTCTAAAATTGCTTGAATGCGATCTGGTGTCAATGCACGTCCCTCCTTAGACAAAAGATGACCTAAGTAGGTCACCTTCGGTCTACAATATTGCAATTTCTTCCGTGATACTTTATGGTGATGTGTCACAAGAAAAGAAAGCAAGGACAAAGTACATGTTTCACACTGTTCAGGTGTATCAGCTGCCAACAAGATGTCATCAACATATTTTATGAGAGCCACTCCATCAGGAAAAATAAAAGAATCAAGTTGTCGTTTCAAGGCTTGACTATAGATACTCGGACTCTCAGTGTACCCTTGAGGAACTCTACAAAATCGATATGATCTATTATTCAAAGTGAAACCGAACAAATATCGGCTATCAGGATGAATGGGAATCAAGAAGAAAGCGTTCTTCAAGTCCACTACTGAAAATGTAGTTGCTGTTGGAGGGACCAGGGTAAGCAATGTCGTAATGTCAGATACTACAGGATACTGTTGTACTACTATCTTATTGACCTCCCTCAAGTCAATGATAAATCTATAAATCGTAGTGTCAGTATCTTTTTTCAAAATAGGAAGAATCGGACTATTGCAAACATTATAAGGAACCTCTTCCACAACCCCCACTTTATTTACGTCATGAACAATGCGTGTAAGTGCTTCCTCTCCTTCTCGAGAAATGTTATACTGAGGCAATCTTGGCAGTATAGCACCCTCCTTGACAGTAATATGCACTGGTGGAATAACCATTTGTCCTACATCGGTATCTGAAGTAGCCCACAAAGTACTAGGGAGTGAAGCTAGGGCAATGTCCTCTTTAATATTACAGGATCTCTCAATCATGGGGTGGTTGTCATTTAAAATAACCCGTACTCCTTCCGGAGAACATCGTATCGTTGCCCTGAAATATTTGGGCACGTCAAGACCCACAATATTGTCTGGTGTATTTGGAGAAAGCAAAAATGGACATGGAGCAGTAAACTTATCAACACGGAGTGCAAGTGGTTGTGACAATGGGCTACGGGTGGATGTTCCATCGAAACCTATCGATGTAATAGTTAAGCCAGATAGGGGAGCCCTAGGAATCAAGTGTTTAGACAAGGCGGTACGAGTAGCTCCTGTATCAACCAGAAACTGATCAGTAAAACCCAAAACATGTGCTGTAACATAGGGACCCTTCTGATCTACTGGAACTTCAACTGATTCCTTACCCCCGTCCTAGGCAATCCTATGCATAAGCAGAACCTTGCAAATCAGATGTCTCATAGTCGGACATTTGATATTGATTCAGTCTGTCAAAAGTATTAGCCCCTTCTTGCCCACGTGTATTAGCATCATACCGAGCACGATCATTTGTATTTCCTCTAGGCCCTGAATATCCTGAACGATTTCTCAGTTGTCCCTGACCACGGGAACCCTGCTGGGCACGTAGCACCGGACAATTAGAAATCCAATGGCCAAGTTGTCTGCAATACGCACACTGATTAATAGACAAATCTCCACGAGTAGAGGGAGGAAAAGACGAACCATAAGATCCACGTCCTCCTCTATTATCACCTCTATAAGGCGAGCCATAGGCTTGAACCATCATAACCTTTGTTTTTAACTCTTTAGATTTTTTATCCTCCTTACTTTTTGCTTCTAATTCCTGTCGTTCATAATACTGATTTAAACAACAGAATGGAGGAGTGCCCCCTTGGGTTTTACTGCAAAACAAATCTTCTGCAGTAGGAAATGGTGAGCCCAACCATTTTAAGGATGCGAGTAGCCCTTTAAGAAGACCCCTCACTCACCAACCTAGTTGGTGACATGCTTCATCATCGGGGTTCCACCCCGAAAGCCGAGTGCCAACGGGGTGTGCTTCGACACCTGACAACAGTGGAGCGGGATATTAGTTTTTATATGTGCAGTGCTAAAAATACAGTGAGTGATATTAAAAGGGGGGGGGTCTACACTACTCACTCATGGACTTTATTCCTGAGTGGTTGACCTCCTCATAAAAGCAAGTGCAACACCTATGTCTAATTAGGAAGGCTTTTGTGTCTCGAGAAGTGTAGTGTATTAAAATTGAGACATGTTATGTGTTTTAAAATACAGGTCTACATGTTTCAACCATCTTGCAGTTATCGGTTTTCGTCCGGACCAAAAAGACCTGGGTGGTGCACACATGCTAAGGCGTGCCCTGCCCTCGGTCAGTGTGTAATCTGGAACCATAAACTTGTGGACCAATTTTAAAATTGTGAAGTAATCTTCTCCCGTGTCTGGGAAGAAAAAAACCTGTAAAGGAAAAAGGGGTTGGGGTCACAAGGACATTTAGACAAACATTCGTTGTACATATAACATATAGAGCTTTCAAAGTCATGCTCATAGTGGTAACACCCGGATTGCAGTGTCTAGATCTCGGGTGTCTGCCGAGAGGGAGAGCGGACGGTGGATGTGTGACATCCAGACGTGTTAGGCCAATGTGAATGTCATCCAACCATGGGTTTAAAGTTAGCCTTTCAACTCTCAAACACAAGAGCCATGGCTCACTTCTTAGGTGACAAAAGGAAGTAAATACTCGACAAAATGTGCGATAAAAAACATGCGATAAAAAAACGCCGGAACACTAAGTACTCTCCTAGGTGCCTCTATGTCACCACAAACATGCTACTCAGGAGGGTATACAACCTTTACAACGCAACTTTTACCACGACCTACCATTACCACGCATTTTTTACAACACAGGATCCATTACAACGCATACCATTACCACGCATGTATTTACAACGCAGGTACTTTTACAACGCATACCATTACAACGTAAGTATTGGTAAGTATATTATTTTATTAAAAATATTATTTGTTTTTTTTTGTAAAGGGGTATTTTTTAGGTTCAGGGTCAGTTTTGGGTTTTTGGGTAAAGGGGTATTTTTAGGGTTCAGGGTCAGTTTTCAGTTTTTGGGTAAAGGGGTATTTTTAGGGTTTAGGGTCAGTTTTCAGTTTTTGGGTAAAGGGGTATTTTTAGGGTTCAGGGTCAGTTTTTGGGTAAAGGGGTATTTTTAGGGTTTAGGGTCAGTTTTCAGTTTTTAGGTAAAGGGGTATTTTTAGGGTTTAGGGTCAGTTTTCAGTTTTTGGGTAAAGGGTTATTTTTAGGGTTCAGGGTCAGTTTTTAGTTTTTGGGTAAAGGGGTATTTTTAGGGTTCAGGGTCAGTTTTGGGTTTTTGGGTAAATGGGTATTTTTAGGGTTCAGGGTCAGTTTTGGGTTTTTGGGTAAAAGGGTATTTTTAGGGTTCAGGGTCAGTTTTGGGTTTTTGGGTAAAAGGGGTATTTTTGGGGTTCAGGGTCAGTTTTGGGTTTTTGGGTAAAGGGGTATTTTTAGGGTTCAGGGTCAGTTTTGAGTTTTTGGGTAAAAGGGGTATTTTTTGGGTTCAGGGTCAGTTTTGGGTTTTTGGGTAAAAGGGTACAGTGTAAAAATTAAATTACATTAAATTTAAATTACATTAAATTAAATTGATTAAATTAAATTAATTAAATTAAATTACATTAAATTAAATTAAATTACATTAAATTACATTATATTAATTTTAATTAAATTAAATATTAAAACATATTATATACTTACCAATACTTACGTTGTAATTGTATGCGTTGTAAAGGTATATGCGTTGTAAATACATGCGTGGTAATGGTATGCGTTGTCATGGATCCTGCGTTGTAAAAAATGCGTGGTAATGGTAGGCGTGGTAAAAGTATGCGTTGTAACGTCATACATCCCTCAGGAGAACGTGGTAATCGAGTGGTCGGTCATGGAAAATGCAACCAAGGTGAACGCTGTGAGAAGTTGGCCTGATATATGATGCTCACTAGTTCTAGTGATCACCTTGTATCAGTCCAAACAACCCTTATGGTGATTGGTTGTAAAGTCAACCGTATAGACCAGCTATCCTAGTAGCGTGGACAAAAGCAGTCTTTTAGGCTAATCTCTTTTGGCATGTAAAGCCAGCTGTTTTACCACAATATAACCCCTTGAATACCAAATGAAAGGACACCACACAGGTTGTTATGAAAATAAACAATCTATTTATTAATAACAACACCTCTGAGCTCTTTATGAGATCAGAGGGCTAAGCACATGACAATACTAAAAAGGAAATAAGAGTTCGCACAATATTTACACGTGTGCCTTAGGGGCACGACAAACCATATACTCAAAACAATGGAATGCGAGGAAAGAAAGTACTGTAAGGAGATCCAGAGGCTTGAGGATCGCTGGGACTACGCTACGGACTAGGTAAGTACGGAGCAGGAGGCCCACGGGACTCACGTGCAGAGTGGAAACTCTCACGCGAGATGCGTACCAACGTCTATGGATACAACAGTTTACAAAGTTACGGATTCCGGACGAACCCGGCTGGATGGAGGGAAAACAACAGTGGCCCTGGATACTAGGATAGTGAACACAGACTTCAGGACCTAGAAGCTTTAGTTACCTAACCCACAGGCTGCGGGTGCATAGGGCTGAAGTAGTGTCGGGTTTGCTGCGTTGATCCCGGTGATGCCTGAAACAAGAAGTTGCTGGCAGGCAGCCAGATGGAGGAGTCCGGTGGTTCCAAGGATGGAACTAGGAAGAAGGAAGTCCTGAAAGGGAAGGGGACAGAGTCTTGGTCACTAGCCAGTGACGGTGCTGGAACCAGGAGGGATCCAGATGCTGTCGCCGCGTTCAGGTGAAGGAAGGGTCGCTTCTCTCTGTAGCTGCGCAGACCAGGAGCTGTTCTTCACGACCAGGCTGGAGGCACGAGCTGTCCCACGTAGTCTGCTGTTGTTGGCGGTGTCGGATCGTCGATCTGGACAACAGGCCTTGGCTAATGCAAGCCACGCGGTGGAACAAAGATGGCGTCTGGTGTGGACCAGGAGGGTCCGGGGTGCTTCTCTTTCACAAGGAAGCAAGGGCCAGTCTGGGGGACCAGACTAGCAGAGTCGAATTCTTTGGGTCGTCGTCTCAGAGGTCACTAGCGAGCCGGCAAGTGACCAGACAACAGGAAAGGCAGCAACCAGGCAAAAGGGCCCCACGCAGATCACGGGGATGCTGGGGGGCTGGTCTTTGGTGCAGGAGCTGCGTCGGTGTAGGGCTTCTCAGACCCTGATGCACTTACTCGAGGGCACTCGGGGGTCGTGCTGGAAGCGCTGTGCAGGTTTCTTCAAGATGGCCGTCTCCGCGTTGCTCGTCGCACCCACGGGTCCCAGCTGTGCTGTGGATGTGGGTAGAGGTCAGAGAGGTCTGGAGGTCCGGGTCTTGTCGAGCTGGATCGTCGGATTCCGGGCTGGAAGGACTTTGCAGCAAACCGCACAGAAGCTTGATGGTGCCTGCGAAGCAGGATGGTCACTCCCTGACCATAGGGGAGATTCTTCAGTCTTCTGGTGTCCAGGAGGTCGAAGGTCAAGAGTTATTCGTGGAAGTTGTCAAGAGTAATCTAATCTGGAATGGGACCAGCTCCTACCTTTATTCAGCTAAAGGGGGCTGCACTACGACTAGGTCCCTCCCCTGGGTGGGACCAGGAAGGGGGGTGGTTACACCCCCTATCCTTTGTCCAGTTTCCCGCCAGAGCTGGGGCTGGAGTGCCCCAGCAACTGGTTGGAACAGGTGTATGCACAGGGCACCTTGTGTGCCCCAGGCATGTCTCATTCCTTTCAGCCTGGGCCTACCTAATACACAAAATCCTGTCTGGGGTGGTGCTAGCACCTCCCAAGGCAGGAAACCCTTTGTCTGAGCCTCCCTCGCTGGAAGGACTCCCAGCAGCAGGAGGTCAGACTTGTGTCTGTGGTGGCAGCATCCATTTTGTGATGCTGAGGCTTGCGTTAACTTTAACCGGGGTTTACAGTTACATACATGTCGTGTCCCTCTAGAAGGGTGGAAAGCTAACCCTGTCGCCAGAATTGGCGAGGGGTTAGTATTCCAATTCGTATGACACCTTACTCGACATGTTTTGATAATGCTATGCCAAAGTTAGCATTTAACCGCGAGGATTATAATGCACTTCAGAGTATATGGTATAGCGTTATCATGGAACAGCTATTAGGACTTGGTTCCGCAAGTTGCAAACGGGCTCAGCTCATGCCAGAGCACCATCTCACATAATTCCAAGCACTCTGCCTTCAGGATTGACAAGGCCTGCCATAAGAGTGACTGATAGGAATATATGTGTCCATTTTAGGGTTAGATATAGGAATACTATATCTAAAGCAAAGGGTGATTACACCACCTTGCCCCAACTGTCGTGCAGCCAGTTGTGTCAGATTTGGGTGGCCAGCCAGGGGTGGCATAATACATGCTGCAGCCCCTGGTAGGCCCTGGGTACACCTATGCCCTGGATACCTAAGGTATACTGTACTGGGACTGATAAGGTGGCCCAGTACCAATTGGTAAATGCACCTAAGGTACATGGTTGTAATTTAGAGAGAGAACAGCTAGGCTGTGGGTCTTATTAGCAGGCCCACAGCCAGGGAAAGTCGTAAACCAGTGAAGCAAAAAGCAAAAATCTGGGGTGGCCATGGGATTGCAGACCCCACTCTCCTACAAACGCTTACTCAGAGCTCGGTGATTGCCAGCTCCATGGGCGTCCGGGTTCCAAGAGCGGAAAGCTCATGTAACCTGGTGGGTGAACTAATGGAAATGCGGGAATGAAAGCCGCCGCGTATGTGTGTTTTCGCAGATCTGTTTGGGAGGCCCCTGTTGCCCCAAAACTTACTTGTATCTTCTTCCTTTTGGTATAATAACCTACTTGGATCTCATCGCGGAGCCCCGGTGGTAACCGCAACACAGGCGATCGATGGAAAATATACTCCCTCATTCCACTTCCTGGTGTGGGTGTGGCCAGAGTCACATGTCGGTTCCTCAGCCAATGGGGAAAGAGACCGTCGTCATAGTGCTTTGACCAAGGTGTTGCCTTGGTTACAGAGTGCAGGTTGCTCTGTCGGCCTTCTGCGAAGCAATAAAGCATTGTTCAGCTTTTAGATCCGAAAGAGCGAAATAATCGTAGAGGCCAACAGAATGTTGCTTAAGCTGCCTCAGTTAGTTGCGCTCCTTCTAAATAGTTCAAAAAATGGCGAGAGAGAGAAACACAACGGGAAATGGTTTGAAGGATCAGAAAAAAGGGTTTGTATCTTGTCAAGTGCCTGAATAATCAATCCCTCCAGGTCATAAGACAAGTTGATTAGACAACAGTCATGGTGTTTTTTGGGGCAAAATAAAGATGCTCACATTTGGAGTGACGTGGTATTACCCCATAACAGAATTCCATGGAATATTATCGTTCAAGCCAGTTTTATGGGTGGACAATCTATAGATCCATCTTTGCTCTTTTTCAAACAAACGTTGATTGTTTCCTGAGCATACTTGTTCAATGATGGTCCATTGTAGATCATCCGCGGTGTGGCCTGTGGACAAATAATGTTCTGTCAATTTTGTCATGGATTTTTTACACCTTATCGTACTTCTATGGTCAGAAATCCGTTGTTTTATTTTTCTTCTAGTCATGCCTATGTAGTGGAGGTTACATGGACATGTGATTCAGTATACAACGGTGTCACTATTGCAATTCGTGTGACATCGAATAGTCCAAACTTGCCAGGTTCTAACTGGAGAGTTTTTACATTCATCGTTAGTGGGCAGACACTACAATTCCCACATTTGTAGTGTCCAGTGATCTTAGGCAGGCCCACGCATTGAGTACAGATTGGTTTTCCATTGGTTTTCGAATGGGTCTGGTGTTTACCATGCAGTCTTTTATGCTTCTCGCTTTTTGGAAGGAAAATTGGGGTTTGGCCCATTCCGTTCATAATACTGAGCCATAGTTAGGAGAGAAGCCGTAGAGGAGGTAGTCCATGAACTTTCGCTGGCCTTTAGACGACTAGCTATTTCTGGCAACAGGTTTGTAACATATTTATCGACAAACAGATGCCTACCCGTGTCATCTGTCAATGACTGGCCACTAAAATTGTGGAATGCTTCTTCAAAGCGTGTGAAAAAATCTGAAACTGATTCATCTATTTTTTGCTTGCAAGACGCTAACATAGTCCAATCTATCTTTGTAGGGGGAATAATCGTTTTTAATTTAACCAATATGGCTGCTGGAAGATCTAACATTGGTTGACACGGTTTTTGTGCAGGCTCTCTATCTTTATCTGATTGTTCTATATCTGACCACAATGCTCCAAATACCGCACGATCGTCAACTTTACGCACAGTTCTCCACATATCAGGTGGTAATATTAATCCAAAAAACAAATCAATGTCAGACAAAGTCATAGTACAAGAACTAATGGCACCCTCAATTTCTTCATAAAAAGCTGTTGGATTCTTTCGCGGATCAGGCAATGCATTTTTAAGAGCCATGACATCTGCTCTATTCCAAGGAGTGTAAACCCAATTCTAAATTAAATACCCTTTCGCGTCAATAGAAGTCTTATCACTTGTACCTGTTCCTTTAGGAGGAACATATAAAGGCGCGGCTTCCCGCATGGGTTTCACATTTACAACATTCTTATCTGTGTCGGGCATCGGAGCTCGTGCCATGTTGATTCGAGATGTTTGTGCAGCTGCGTCTGCTGCCTTTTTCTCCTCCCGCAAATGGACTGCTTCATCACGTAGTTTAACCAAAAGTCTGAACGTATCAGCCACCTGGGACAAGAAAAAAGAACCTTCACGTAATTGCTTACAGTCCGCTGCTAAATCATCTGGCTCTACTTCCACCGAATGTTTCCTAAATCGCTCAACAACCTCTGTAGCCGATATCTCAGTAAAATATTTCTGTTCCTTTTCTGACCAATCTTAATAGTATCTGTAAGTTCAGAAGCAGTGAGAGTACCACGATCGGCTTTTCGCGCCGCAGATCTAATCTGAGAGGAACGTTCGGTAGTTAACATTGAGCGAGTGACTCTGGCTTTATCCTGATCTGTAGGAGAGTCCTCATCTGACTCATTAGGAGCAGAAGGGAAAATATATGGAGGTGGCGATCAATCTAATAAGAGACAATCATCTTGGGGTTAATTAAAAATAGGATAGAGAGGCCTACGAATAGCATATTGGCCATTTACCTGTAACTGACGCTCCCTATCTTCCCTTTCTTTAGTTTCTCTCATCTCTTTATTTTTCATATCTAAGGCTTTCGCATGCACACTTTTATGCTGTTCTTTTTCAATCAAGGCCTTTTCACGCTTCATTCGCTCACGCACTTCTTTCTCCCACTTTCGCACACAGTCAAACATATCTTGCCTAGCCTTTCGCTTGAACATTCGCTGCTCCACATACTGAATCTTTCGCAAATCAAATGACCCATGCATAGGCCAACGCAACTCAGGATCCTTGCGAGTGTATTTATTCCAGAATTTGCTGTACATTGTGGACGAAATACCATATTTAATATACATATCCCTATTAGGCGTCCCCTCAGGGGGGGCTGGTTGTGCTTCATCAAGTTTCAAATTGGTACCACTACAAAAGCAATACAACTTACGAAGTGTGCTAAAAACAGGCATGCCGAAAATAGTGCAAAATATGCAGTATTACAAAAAAGTAGCGCTTAAAGCACTCTTTGTACGTTGCGCCGTTCGAATTTCATTGGAGTAGAGAAAAATCTCCTCATTACCTGCCTATGTGTTGCAAGACATATACCAACTTTACATAGAATCATTTCAAAATTTTGGCCAATACATAGAAAATTGCCGTAGTAAGCGTATCTAAACTACCTTACTAATTACAAGGCGTCATTCTTACAGCAAGTGCCTTAAAACGGCTCTTACCAGTGAAATAGTGTCCCGGTTCCTCCTGCCAAGTTCTCAAATCGACCAAACGGTCACTACACACGGATCAACAGAAGAGATCTCAGTTGAGGACCGGCACCACCTGGATGGTCAGATCAGAAAGAAAGGGAAAACGCCGTGGATGCCAAGACTCTGGTCTCCTCTGGCAGTGATCACGTCCAAGGCGAGATTCCAATCCTTCGTCTCAACCAGTCCTTCGGGCATCCGAGTCGCCGATGAGCCCCACGTTGGACGTGCCAATTTGTCGTTGCAAGTCCTAGCCAGGCCTACTAGTGCAAGGGATTCGCCCTTCTCTGCTCAGAGTCCTTAGACCAATAGTAAGAAGTTGGCACAGAAACTGAAATAGAAAAGACAGAGTTTATTAAACCTCATGAGGTGGAACTACATTCACACAACACCCTTCGGTATAGTATGAGGTAGCACACTGACTGGAAGGAGCTGGGTCCTTTTATACCCACACAGGGGCTCAAAAGAAGGTGGTACAAATACAAGCTGCTGTTCTTAGGCACATACAAGGTCATACAGAAAATGCACAGTCGACAAGTGGGAGGAGCTAACAGTTAGCTAGTTGGAGTAAACACATCCTGACAGTTACATGCTAGGGACAGCTGTATGCTCTTCTGAGCATGTGCAAAGTAGAGGAGACTAAACATATCTTGTCTCTAGGCAGATTTCAAGAGCAGTTGACAGGAAGGTAGAACAGAGCACATGGCATACAAAATGGCCGATAGAAATACAAAATGGATTCCGTAAAACGGGCAAGATAGTCTCTAAATACGACATGTCTTCTGCTAATGCTTAACCCAATTATTGTTAAATTACCACAGGCTGACCACGACGACAAGTCGTGCCCCGACTGCTGGGCCTTGACGTCGAAGGCTAGGCGGGAGCAGTCCCGCAAGCTTCTCGAGATCCGGCAGTCGGCTCAGCGCTGCTCGAGGTCCCGGTCGAGGAGGAAGTCGAGAGACTGGTCGCAGAGCTGTAGTCATCGTCGTTCATCGGGATCCAAGTCCTTGCACACAGGTAAGTCGAGGCATGAAAAAAGAAGTCGAAGAGGTGACATCGCTCTTATGACTCCCCCGCCAGTTCCGTGACTCGGCAGAGGGTTCAGGTGGCACCACCCGCGCAGGTCCGCCAGAGTCGCACTCGTCGCATCCAGTTCCACACCCTCTGGTCCCTGAACTCAAAAAGTCTCCGGGAGAGATTCAAGACTTCCTCGAGGCCATGAGGACTCTCTTCCCGCCTTCGAGGCCTGCCGGCGCGCCTTTGGGCCCCGCAGGTCCGACAGGGTCCTAGCATGCCGTCGGCTTTGGCCCCGGCACCGTTGTCTACTCCGGTCCCTACGCCACAGGACTCCGTGGGATCTAGGGTGTGAGAAGTTGGCCTGATATATGATGCTCACTAGTTCTAGTGATCACCGTGTATCAGTCCAAACAACCCTTATGGTGATTGGTTGTAAGTCAACCTTATAGACCAGCTATCCTAATGGTAGCGTGGACAAAGCAGTCTTAGGCTAAACTCTTTTGGCATGTGAAGCCAGCTGTTTTACCACAATATAACCCTTTAAATACCAGATGAAAGGACACCACACAGGTTGTTATGAAAATAAACATTATATTTATTTATAACAAACACCTCTGAACTCTTTATGAGATCAGAGGGCTAAGCACATGACAATCTCTTAGGAAAAATACGATAAGTTGCAATTACAATGGTGCCCTAGGGGCACGGCAAACCATATACTAAGTAAATGGTATAAGGAAATCGATAGAAGGAATGGAGCTGTCCAGAGGTTGAAGAATCGTTGGGACCACGCTACCCTAACTTTAGGTAAGTAATAGGAGGCCCACGGAACGCGTGTGCAGTGTGAACTCACATGCGAGATGCGTAACAACGTCTATGGACAGTACAGTTCAAGAAAAAGGTGAGTATGGACAATCCTGACTAGTTAGGACTAAAACGACTGTGGAACTGGACACTAGGAGAGTCAATCTACCCTTGAGCACCGAAATGCTCTTGTTACCTCACCCACTGGCTGCGGGTGCATAGGTGCAAAGTCGTGTCTGGTTCCGGCGTTGAAGTCTATGGAGCCTGGAGGAAAAGATGCTGCAGGCGACCAGGAGGAAGATGTCCGGTGTGATCCAAGGGTGGATCAGAGATGCTGAAGACCTGAAAGCAGAGGGGACAATGTTCAAAGTCACTAGCCAGTGACTGGAGTGGAACCAGGAAGGATCCAGATGTCGTCGTCGCGATCAAGTGAAGAGTGGACGCTTGACTCTGAAGCCACGTGGACCAGGAGGTGTCTTCGACGACCAGGATGGAGGCACGAGCTGTCCCACGCAGGCTCTCTCTGTCGGCGGTGTCTGTTCCGGATTCGGCGTCAACAGGCCTTGGCAAAGGCAACTCACACGGTGAGTGGAAAAGGCGTCTGGTGCAGACTAGGAGAGTCCGGGGTGCCCCTCTTTAGGAAGGGAGCAAGGGCGAGTCTGGAGCAACCAGACCAGCAGTGAAGATTTCAAGGTTCGTCGTCTAGGAGGCCACTAGCCAGCCGGCAAGTGACCAGACAACGCGTTGAGCAGCAAACAGGCAGAAGGGCCCCACGCAGATCTCGTGGAAGCTGGAGGGCTGATCTTCGGTGCAGGAGCTGCTCGGGGCTGGGGCTTCTCAATCCCCAAAGCACTTGGTCGAGTTTACCTCGGGAGTCGTGCTGGAAGCGAAGTGCAGTTTCTTTCAAGATGGCCGGTCCCACGTGTCTCGTCGCACCCAAGTGTCTCAGCTGTGCTGCAGATGTGAGTTGAGGTCGGAGAGGTCTGGGAATCCGGGTCTCGTCGGGCTCTGAAGTCCGGATCCTCGAGGGAAGACGACAAAGTGAAGCCGCTGAATGCTTGATGGTGCCTGCAGTTGCAGGGTGGACACTCCTTGCCCACAAGGGAGATTTCTTCAGTCTTCTGTGGAGCAGAACGTCGAAGTCCAGAGTTTCTTCTTGTAGAGTAGTTCAGGATTAATCTAATTTGGAATGGGACCAGCTCCTACCTTTATCCTGCTAAAGGGGGCTGTACTGGTGACTAGGTCCCTCCCCTGGGTGGGACCAGGAAGGGGGGTGGTTACACCCCCTATCCTTTGTCCGGTTTCGTGCCAGAGCTGGGGCTGGAGTGCCCCAGCAACTGGTTTGAACCGGTGTATGCACAGGGCACCTTGTGTGCCCCAGGCATGTCTCATTCCTTTCAGGCCTATCCTACCCAATACACAAAATCCTGTCTGGGGTGGTGCTAGCACCTCCCAAGGCAGGAAACCCTTTGTCCAGGCCTCCCTCGCTGGAAGGACTCCCAGCAGCAGGAGGTCAGACTTGTGTCTGTGGTGGCAGCATCCATTTTGTGATGCCAAGGCTCGAGTTAACTTTAACCGGGGTTCTCAGTTACATACATGTCGTGTCCCTCTAGAAGGGTGGAATGCTACCCCCGTCGCCAGAATTGGCGAGGGGGTAGTATTCCAATTCGTATGACACCTTACTCGACATGTTTTGATAACGCTATACCAGAGTTGGCATTCAACCGCGAGGATTATAATGCACTTAAGAGTATATGGTATAGCGTTATTATGGAACAGCTATTAGGACTTGGTTCCGCAAGCTGCAGACGGGCTCAGCTCATGCCAGAGCACCCTCTCACATAATTCCAAGCACTCTGCCTTCAGGATTGATAAGGCCTGCCATAGGAGTGACTGATAGGAATATATGTGTCCATTTAGGGTTAGATATAGGTAGACTATATCTACAGCAAAGGGTGATTACACCACCTTGCCCCAGCTGTTGTGCAGCCAGTTTTGTCTGTTTAGATGGCCAGCCAGGGGTGGCATAATACATGCTTCAGCCCCTTTTAGGGCCTGGGTACACCTATGCCCTGGGTACCTAAGGTACACTGTACAGGGACTGATAAGGTGGCCCAGTACCAATTGGTAAATGCACCTAAAGTACATGGTTGTCAATTTAGAGAGAGAACAGCTAGGCTGTGGGTCTGATTAGCAGGCCCACAGCCAGGGAAAGTCGTAAACCAGTGAAGCAAAAAACAAAAATCTGGGGTGACCATAGGATTGCAGACCCCACTCTCCTACATAGGGCTCGATCCCGGTCGACGCCAGTTGACGTTACGACTCCTCCGCTGGCGCCGACCCCCACTATGCTGCTCCCAGCGCCGTCCTCGGACGATGCCGCACCCAGCGCCGTCCTCTGACGACGCCGTCCCTGATTTCAGCCCGTGTAGGTCCGGCGTCGGAATGGCGCTGTCTCCGGCGTCGATAGGTGAGCCTTTTCACCTGTGACCCGGCTCCGTCCTTTATGCCTGTTTATCAGGACTCGGATGTAGAGGTGGACTGGGAGGGATCTGTGCCAGTTTAGTCAGGACTGGCCAGATGAGCTGGGGGATGCCAGTGGTCTAGACACTTCGCCTGACACTGGTTTTATCTCTCCTCCCTCCATGGAGGAGGGGCCTACATACGCTGTGGTGTTGAGCAGGGCAGCCAAGGCTCTGGCCCTTGAGCTCTCTGCTGCGGCTGTGAGGACTAACCTCCTCACCGAGGTGCTTCAGCCGCCAGTAAGCTCTTCGGAGCCTCTCCTTCCGTTCAATGAGGCCCTCACTGACGTTCTGATGGTCTATTGTCCAAGCCCTCCACAGTTCTCCCTGTGGATCGGAACGTGGCCCAATGCCCGGCTCCGGGCGGTCCCTGCTTTCTCTCCACCCACCCCACCTCACCCCAAGAGCCTGGTGATCCAGGCCTCAACATCCCAGACAGCATTCCCGACCACACCACCGGATCGGGAATCCAATAGGCTAGATCAGTTTGGCAAGAAACTATTCTCCTTGGTCAGCCTAGGATTGCGGTCATAAACACCGCATGCCTTTTTGGCTGTTACACCCACTCTCTGTGAGATACAGTGGCGGACGTGCTGCCCCAGTGTCCGGAGAAGGCCCAGACTCGGCTCGCTCAGTCTCTTGCTGAGGGGTGGGATGCAGCACGGTATTCTATCCGGTGCGGACTTGACACCACGGACACGCTAGCCAATTTTTCAGTGGATGTCCAGAACACACTCATAGACATGCCATTTGATGGCCGTTGCCTCTTTGGCGACAAAGCAGATAGCGCGCTGGAGCGCTTTAAGGTCACCAGGGCTACGACCAAGTCCTTGGGCCTTTCGGGGCAACGCTAGCAGACTTCTGCTGTTCGTCCCTTCGTAGCCACGGTAGGGGCACCCCCACACGTTCATACAGCCACAGGCCGCAGAACCAACCTCAACGCGGTCGTGGACGTACCATCCGCCATGGCGGAGCAGGGATTCAGAAGGCCGGTCAGTCCGCATCCACTCCTGCAGCATCCGCCGCACAGCCTTCCTAGTCCGAGCTTTCAGGCCCAGTCCACGCCAGTGGGAGGCAGGGTTCGCCATCACCTACTCCACTGGCGTACCATCACTTCGGACAGGTGGGTGCTGCAAATCGTCCGAAGGGGCTACTCCCTCCCCTTCGAGGCGACCCCTCCAGCCATGCCACCGCAGTACCACCGCATATCGGGGGACCACTTGCAACTTCTGCAGGAGGAAGTTACGGCCCTCTTGGCCAAGGGGGCCATCAAGCGCGTTCCTGGGCCAGAAGTAGGACGTGGTTGTTATTCCCACTACTTTCTAGTTCCCAGGAAGGACAAAGGGGGCCTGCGTCCCATCTTGGACCTCAGGAGCGTCAACGGCTTCCTCTGGAAGGAGAAGTTCAAAATGCTGACTTTAGCTCAGGTTCTGGCTGCTATAGGCCCTGGAGACTGGATGGTATAGTTGGACTTGCAGAACGCCTATTTCCACATCCCCGTCCTGCCAGCCCACCGGCTCTACATGCGATTCCCGGTAGGCCACGGGCACCCCCAGTTTAGCCTGCCCCCCCTTCGGCTTTACCAGTGCCCCTCGGGTGTTCACAAAAGTGATGGCGGCGGTCACAGCTCACCTGCGCAGATCAGGGTTCCAGTCTTCCCCTATCGTGACGACTGGTTGTTGAAGGCGGGCTCGCCCCAGACAGTCGTCAGCCACCTCCAGACTATGGCCGACCTCCTGCATTTACTGGGGTTCTCCATCAACGTGCCGAAGTCGCACCTGATTCTCTCTCAGAAGCTCCTCTTCATTGGAGTGGTTCTGGACTCGGCGCAGTTTCGGGTTTATCCTCCCGAGCAGCGGGTTCGGGATATTCAGGCTCTGATTCCGATCTTTTAGCCTTTATCCCGAGTTTCGGTCAGGATGACCCTACGGCTCCTGGGGCTAATGCCCTCCTGCATCCTGCTGGTACATCACGCCAGGTGGCCGATGCAGGCTCTGCAGTGGGACCTGAAGTTCCAGTGGGCACAGCATCAGGGCAACCTGTCCGACCACGTCCTGATCTCGGAGGGCACTGCAAAACAGCTGCAGTGGTGGCTCACGAATCGCGATTGGGTCAATGGCAGATCCTTCTCCCTTCCCCAACCGGAGCACACAGTGGTGACGGATGCGTCCCTCCTGGGATGGGGTGGCCACGTGGGAGAGGCGGAGATCAGAAGCCTCTGGTCTCCGTCAGAGTCCCAGCTCCACATCAACCTTCCGGAGCTGCGAGCAATCCGACTTGCACTGAAGGCATTCCTTCCCTCTGTCCGGGGAAGTGTAGTGCAGTTGTTCATGGACAACACCACCGCCATGTGGTACTGCAACAAACAGGGCGGGTGGGGTCCTGGACCCCATGTCAGGAGGCTCTGCGCCTCTGGACATAGCTGGAACATCAAGGCGTTACCTTGGTGGTTCAACACCTGGCAGGTTCTCTAAACGCCAGGGCTGACGTACTCAGTCGCCAGTGCATGAAGGACCACGAATGGCGTCTGAACTCGGACGTGGCGCAAGGTCTCTTTCTGCAGTGGGGAGAGCCTTGGTTGGATCTATTCGCCACCGGAGAGAACGCGCAATGTCCTCAGTTCTGGGCGTTGGAGTCTGCCCAGAGTGCTGAAGAAGATCAAGCGCTACCGGGCCCAAGTCATCCTGTGGCTCCAGACTGGGCACAAAGATACTGGTATCCCGAGCTACTCATTATGTCAATCGATCCCCCGATTCAACTGCCTCTTCAGGAGGACCTTCTGTCGCAGCAACAGGAGACAGTCCTCCACCCAAACCTGTCCAGCCTCCACCTGCATGCGTGGAGATTGAGCGGCGGCAGTTGATGTCATTTGACTTGCCTCCTGAAGTCTGTAATGTCATTCTGGCACGCAGGCGTCCCTCCACAAAAACGGTATACGCCTGCAGGTGGAACAAATTTGTGGCATTGTGCACAGCAAAGGCTGTGGATCCCCTTTCTGCCCCTCTTTCAGAGGTTCTCCTCTTTCTCCTTTCTTTGGCCCAACAGGGCTCTGCTCTGGGCACTATCAAGCGCTATTTCTCTGCCATTTCAGCCTTCCTGATCAGCCTTCTTTTTTCAAGTCCCCTGTTTTAAATAGATTCTTGAAAGGCATCACACACATGTTTCCTCCTGTTCCCTTCGTGATGCCTCAGTGGGACTTGAATCTTGTTCTAACGTATCTGATGTGCGCTCCTTTTGAGCCACTTCATAACTGTCCTCTTCGTCTTCTGACTCTTAAGACTGCGTTCCTGGTTGCCATCACCTCTGCCAGCAGAGTGAGTGAGCTCCAAGCTCTATCTTCTAAACCTCCTTTCCTCTCTGTCCATCCGGACAAGGTTGTTCTAAGGACTCGTCCTTCTTTCCTGCCCTAGGTGGTCACAGCCTTTCATATTGGGCAGTCCATCACCTTGCCCACCTTCTATCCGCCTCCGCATCCCTCGAAGGAGGAAGAGAGGCTCCACCATCTGGACCCAAAACATGCGCTCTCCTTCTATCTAGACCGCACACACCAGTTCCGGGTGGACGACCATCTCTTGTTGGTTACGTGGGCGCAAAGAAGGGACGGGCGGTGCACAAGCAGACCATCTCTTGGTGGGTCGTCTTATGCATCAAGGTTTGCTATTCCTTGGCGAAAAAGGAGCCTTGTGTTGGGCTGCGCGCCCATTCCACTCGGGCCATGGCGGCTACTACTGCCCTGGGTCGGGGAGTCCCATTGCAGGACATCTGTCAGGCAGCTACGTGGGCCTCGCTGCACATGTTTGCTAGACATTACTGCCTGGACAGCCCAGTCTGAAGAGATGGCTTTTTCGGCTGTTCTGTTCTCCAGGACTTTCTGGTGTGATCTTGGTTCGCAGACCCACCACCGGGGTTGGTATTGATGGGGTATCTATTCTAAGGTAAGGGATCTAACACTAACCTGTTTCTTTCAGATTCATAAGTTACTTACCTTCGGTAGCAATATATCTGTAAGAAACAGTAGTTAGTGTTAGATTCCTTACCACCCCACCCATCCTCCCCGTTCTGCGAACCGATATCTAGGGTTAAGTACATCCCTTTCAGGGCCCTAGTTTCATGGCACCAGTGTCAGTTTCTATCATGGCTCTGCGTTACTGGCGCGGAAAGCTATGTACAGAACTGACGTCAGCGCGCGAGGGCGGCGTCTAAGTACTCCGACGTCATCACGGCGACGGACGCAGAGCCGCAGACAACGCCTACCGGCGCGCAGGGGTACTGCTGAAGAAACTTTCCGGATCCAGTCTGACGCCTGGGGAAATTCTAAGGTAAGGAATCTAACACTAACTACTGTTTCTTACAGATATATCTTTACTGAAGGTAAGTAATTTGTGCGTTAGTTATAGATTCCTTCCCGCTCCACCCTTCCTCCCAGTTCTGCGAACTGACTTCTAGGATTAAGGAAATCCTTTCAGAGCCCTCGATTTGTGCACCAGTGGTCAGTGTCTTGCATGGCTCTGCGCTTCAGGTGTAGAAAGTCGTGTACAGAACTGACAGCGCGCGAGGGCGGCGTCAATGTAGGTACCGCGACGTCATCTCGGGGACCACAACGCCGATGACGAACATGGAGTCGACCGACTCCACCTTCCGACGCGCAGGGGTACTACTGACGAAAAACTTTCCCGATCCAGTCTAAGCCCTGGGGGTATTTCTAAGGTAAGGAATCTATAACTAACCTATATTTCTTTCAGATATATTGTTACCGAAGGTAAGTAACTTGTTCACTTGGGACTTAAATGGGTGCTCAAGGTATTTCCAATTTAGGTAGTAATTGTACACTTTTAGGGAAAGCGATCTAGCACTGTGGACCTGGATAACAGGAACCCTCTGCACTTCTGTCAAATTTGCATTGTTTACCAGGCAAAAAGTGAGGGTGACCATGTCAAAAAGAGGGACTTTCCTACACTGATGCTGTTCCATGTTGGCAAAACATATTTTTGTTTTTGATGAAGTTTAACAGCATTGGCAAAATCGAAAGGTCATCGATAGGTGAGACCTGTTGGCTCTGCCATTGCTTGTTCTTGTTTGGTTTTGTTGGGTATGCTTTCCACACCCTTTCACTTCTAGTGACCTACTTTGTCGATAGTTACAGTGTTCTGAAAAATGGTGAATTGATTATTAATAATTGCCTCATATAAAAAATTCTTCTGCCATATTGGCAGACATTGTTACTTTACTTTGGACGGTAATTCTCTGACTGTTGCCTACCGCACCGATGCACAAGAAGCAATTTAAACAATACACATAATCTCTTATGGTCTCATTAAATGTCAAATTCTTCCGGTTTGTTTCAGTTACTCGATTTGATGCACACTCTTCATACACGAGCAGCCACCATATTTAGCTCTTGGGCAGAGGAGCATCTCCACCTGCATACAGAAGGCAAGAAGATTGAAGCAGATTCTAGAACAGTGTGGTCGAACTGTTGGTGTCCATTACTACAGGGTAATATAACATTTCTCAATTGTTTTCAACTAAGATGTATTCTTTGTGTGTTGCTGTACTTTGCAGAGTTATTTTCCAAGGGCAAGCAAATTAAGCTGTTCGTTATAGCCCTGGCGCAGAATCAGTGTGCTGAATGAAGCAATTCTTACAAGTCGATTTGATTTCTGTGTCATGCTATAACCTCACACACATTTGTTCAGACATGGATTTCTAGTATTGTTTTTCACAGACATGTAACCATAAGATGACCTCCTAAAACTGTCTCTTCCATGTTGTTTCCTTCTGTAAATATAGGTATTGCTTGGCTTTGCTGTGATGTCCGGCGCCAGGTGAGAATGCAGGCTCTAACGTACTTGCAGAGGGCACTGTTAGTCCACGACCTGCAAACGCTTGATGCTCTGGAGTGGGAATCTTGCTTCAATAAGGTAAAAACTATTTAGAATGTTTTTTTTTGTTTAACATGGTAGTTGGGAGCAATTTAGTTAGCACCCAAAGATAGAAAATACAATGTTCAAGACATGTGTGGTGTAGATAAACATGCTTTGTGTACTCCTACCATCTAGTGTTGGGTTTTGATGTTTACAAGTTATTTTTCTTCGAAGGAGTCTTTCTTATCACAAGGTAAGGTGACTCCTCCTGTCGATTATAGCGTTCATGGGCATCAACTCCATTGTTAGATTGATCTGATAGAGACATCTAGCCGCAGATTCCTTAACTTAGAATATCCACAGGCGTGCGACTGGATCCAGGAAACTGCCTCCCATTCACGTTACGCTGGCACCTGTTCCTCTCGCTCCCTGCCAGGCACGGGCGTCCGGCAGTCGTCTCCTCCGTACCCTCCATTTCCATGAGTTGGAGCAACGCGGGCCCCAATTGGAAGCTTATTCTAAAGCACTCCACTCACACTTTGGTAGGAAGGCATTCATGTTGGGTCCTCGTCAGCGGATTCGTCCTTGGCGCCGGCTGTGTTCATCGTCTCCTGTTCCGGAGCCAATATGACACTGATGGGACTTGGCCCAGTCGCTCATCTAGCCCACCCCTTCAGTCACCGCATAGCCCTGCGCTGATGTCGGAGGCGGTGCTGGGCCCGACACCTTGTCGACGTCTTTCCTCCCTGCATATTGCGGTGGGATCGACGTCGGCCGGTGTCCGGGCCGAATCCCCTCCGGAGGTCGTCGACGACTCCGACTCGGCTTCTGTCGACACTGGTGCCACCGTCCACGCCTCCTCTTTTGCATGAAGTTTTTTTTCCTCCTGACTTCCCGGTCATTGATGCGACTCCCACACGTCGTCGGGCTACGCCGGTGCCTACGCCTCCTCTTTTGCAAGAGGTTGAAGTTCTGGACTCCCCAGATCTGAGGTTGTTTGTCTATGGTGCAGGTACCTAGTGTTGCGTGGCCTTCGGATCAGCCTCCGGCTCCTCCACTTTTGCTGTCTAGTGGACAGGTTAGTCTCCAACAGTTTCCTACCGACGGTTTATTGTAGCCTCCCCGGATGGCAACTGAAGCTAGTGCTGCCTACACACAGGCTATTCACAAGGCGTCAGCTATTCTTCAGTTACCTGTGGTTTCCCTGCCTTCTGATCCTTTACTGGATCTTCTCCACATGGAGCCTATTGAGGTGGAGCCCTTGCTGCCCCTTGGGGCATCTTTGTTTGACATCATGCTTAGCACATGGGCGAGTCCCTCCTCTGGTGACCCTGTTCGGGCCATTGCTTGTCGACACCGTCCTGCCCCGTATGATCTACTCTGCCTGTCCTTTCACCCTAGAGCTCAGGGCATAGTTGTTCAGGCGACTTTTGACTTGCAGGCTTCCTCCGCCTAGCCATTGTTACCTCCCACCGGGGAGTCTAGGTGGTTGGACACGTGGTCGCCAGCTTTTTGCCTCTGCCAGTGCTGGCATCCACGCATTAACTATGGCTTGCGTGTTTGCACGCTCATCCTCTGCCCTTTGGGACTTGGTCAAGAACCTTCTGTAGGAAGGTAGATCCCTGACTATGGTTGCCCCCAACTTTTTGCCTGGTGTTTTGCTGGTTTTCTGACTTAGTTGACCTGGGGTCCTGCTATTCAGGACCCCAGGCCTACTGCTCTCTGTAAAATGGATTCCATGTACCTTAGGTACATATCTAATTGGATACTGAGTCACCTTATCAGTCCCTGTACAGTGTACCTTAGGTACCCAGGGCATAGGTATACCCAGGGCCTACCAGGGGCTGCAGCATGTATTATGCCACCCCTGGCTGGCCATCCAAATCTGACACAACTGGCTGCTTGACAGCTGGGGCAAGGTGGTGTAATCACCCTTTGCTTTAGATATAGTATACCTATATCTAACCCTAAAAATGGACACACAGATCTCCTATCAGTCACTCCTATGGCAGGCCTTGACAATCCTGAAGGCAGAGTGCTTGGAATCGTGTGAGATAGTGCTCTGGCATGAGCTGAGCCTGTCTGCGGCTTTCGGGATCCATCTCTTAGCCGTTTCCATGATATCGCATACCATATACTCTTAAGTGCATTATAATCCTCGCGGTTATATGCCAACTCTGGTATCGCTTTATCAAAACATGTCGAGTAAGGTGTCATACAAATTGGAATACTAACCCCTCGCCAATTCTGGCGACGGGGTTAGCATTCCACCCTTCTAGAGGGACACGACATGTAAGTAACCTGTAACCCCGGTTAAAGTCAGACATAGCCTCAGCTCCACAAGATGGATGCTGCCACCGAGACACAAGTCTGCCCTCCTGCTGCTGGGAGTCCTCCCAGAGCAGGAGGCAAGGACAAAGGGTTTCCTGCCAGGGGCGGTGCCAGCACCGTCCCAGACAGGATTTTGTGTATCCTAGGTAGGCAGGGCTTTAGAGGAAGGTGACTGCAAGTGGCACCCCGGTGCTCACTATGCATAGGCTGGCTGGAACCAGTTCCAGGGGCACTCCAGCCCCTGGCCTGGGGAAAGCCCGCCAAAGGAGAGGGGTGTAACCACCCCCCTCCTGGTCCCACCCATAGGGCAGGACCTAGTCGCGTGCCAGCCCCCTTTTTCAGGATAAAGGTAGGAACTGGCCCCCTTCCAAATCAGATCATCTTTGAATCCTGAAACTACTTTCCACGAAAGGAACTCAAGACTTCTTCCCAAGATTCTCCCTTGTGACTAAGGAGTAGTCACCCTGCAGCAGCAGGCACCAACCAAGTATCGCGGTTTGTTGCCAGTCTCTCCTTCGGATCAAGACTGCTCCAGCACGACGAGAACCGGCTTCCCTGGCACCTCTGACCTCAACCTACATCATCAGCCCAGCTGTGATCCGTGGGTGCGACGAGACCTCGAGGGACCGGCCATCTTCAGAACTGCACGACACTTGTCCAGCACGACTCCCGAGTGACCCTCGACCGAGTGCTTTGGGGTAAGAGAAGCCCCGACCCTGAGCAGCTCCAGCACCGAAATTCAGCCCCCCTGCATCCACGAGATCTGCGTGGGGCCCTTCTGCTCTTTGCTGCCAACCGCGTTGTCCAGGTCGCTTGCCCGTTGGCTAGTGGCCCCCTCACGACGCTCCACGACGACAAACACTGCTGGTCTGGTTGCTCCAGACTAGCCCTTGCTCCCCTCCAAAAGAGGAGCACCCTGGACCCTCCTGGTCCACTCAAGACGCCATTTTAGGTCCACCGCGTGGGCCTTGCATTTGCCAAGACTTGTTGCCCAATCCTGGGTCCAGCGACGTCGACAGCAAGAACCTTCGTGGGACAGCTCGCACCTCCATCCTGGTCGCCGACAACGCCTCCTGGTCCGAGAGACTGCAGAGCCCAGCAGCGCCCACTCACCTGGCTGAGGTGACTTCGTCCGGTGCCATCCTGGTGCCCACTCAAATCACTGGCTAGTGATTCAGAACTTGGTCCCCTCTGCTTACAGGTTTCTTCTTCCCTGATCCAGGCTTGGATCACTCCGAACTTTCTTCACTGGCCGCCTGCCAGCAACTCTTTCTTCAGGCTCCTGGATCTTCAACGAGGGTTTCCGACGCAACTTCAACCCTATGCAGCCGCAGCCCCTGGGCTAGGTAACCTGAGTACTCCGGTGCTCCAGCATAGTCCAACACCCTAAGTGTTCGGATCCACTCTTGTTTTCGACCCACCTAGTCGGGTTCGCCCGAGAACAGTAACTTTGCAACTGCTAGCCTCCATAGACTTTTTCCCGCCTTACGCGTGAGAGTTCCCACTCTGCACACGACGACCACAGGCCTCCTGCATCTAATCCCAGTGTTTAGAATTGTAGGCCTAGCGATTCCTAAGTCTAGAAAAGTATTACTTACCTGATAGCAAGTTCGCATTCCACTTACTGTGTACATGGTTTTTCGTGCCCCTAGGGCATTTGTGTAAATTGTGCGACTTAAAGTATTTTCATAAGAGTTTTGTTATGTGCTTAGCTCCCTGACTCATAAAGAGTTCAGGGTAGTCTTGTTATAAATAAATATCTGTTTATAGAGTCTTAGCCTTAGACTGCTCGTATCCATGCTACTAGGATAGCTGGTCTATAAGGTTGACTTACAACCAATCATCAATAAGGGTTGTTTGGACTGATACATAGTGATCACTAGAATAGTGAGCACTGCATATCAGGCCAACTTCTCACACCTTCTACCTGCTATTCCAGAAGGGCTGCAGGCAGAATTACTTCGCCTTCTGCTTGATGGCAGGGGAATGGTGCAATTTTTCCTCCGATCTTCCCTTGATGCAACTGACTCAGTGGGACGGGCTCTTGCTTGGTCTGTGGTTTTGTGCCGCCATGCATGGCTGCGGGACAGTCGTTTCCCAGACAATGTTTGTGATGCTCCTCGAGATCTGCCATTCACTGGCGTAGACCTTTTTGACCCCCACGGGGATTCGGCGGTCGCCCGCCTCTTGTCTGGGCTACCGTAAACCTTCCGACATGACTTTCTGTCTTGTGATATATATTTTTTTCTGCATAGGCAATGTTGCCTTGTTGGTTTAATTTCTCAACAACAAAAAAAACTCGGGATCTTGCATAGTGCCTGGATAGTTTAAGCGGTTTTCGCCATTTCAGTATTCGTTCAGTACAGCCAGATGTCTGGTTCTGTCTTCCTTCTAGTCCTCTGAATGTGTGTTATGCCCAATGTGAGAAGTTAGCCTGGCATATGTTGTCCACTATCCTAGTGCACCAGTCTAAAGACCCTTATGATGGTGGTTGTAAAGTCAACCTTATAGATCAGCTATCCTAGTGGTAGCATGGACCAGCAGTCTTAGGCTAAAACTTCAGAGAGCATGTGAAGCCAGCTGTTTTACCATATATAATCCCTTGAATACCAAATGAAAGGACACCACACGAGGTATATATCAAATATATATGTATTTATTACTAACACAACCCCTCTGCACTCTTTATGATGTCAGAGTTCGAGATACGTTACAAGTTACTCATTTAGCATACTGTAAGTTGCACAAATACAATTCTGCTCTAGGGGCCTCACAAACCATATACTAAGTAAGTGGTCTAGGGAATCGATGGGGCTACACTCCAGAACCAAAGGTTAGGAAGTAGGAGACCCACGGGAGACGCGGGCAGTGTGGGAATACAGTCGCGAGTTACCATAGAGTTACAATGGGAACGTAAAAGTTACAAAGTAGTAGATTAAGGACACTTCCGGAGGGACTACGGTAAAACCCTTTTAAACTAGGACACTTCGAGAGTCAACACCCACGGGAGCACCGGAGTACTAGAGTTACCTCACCCAGGGAAGCCGGGTGCATAGGTATTCTTTCGTGTCGGGTTTCGTCACTGTTTCCTCTGGAGAGCTGCAAAGAAGTGCTGCAGGCGACCAGGAGAAAAGTATCCGGGTGGATCCAAGGGTGGATCGAAGATGAGAAGAATCTGAAAATAGAGGGTACAGAGTCTGGGTCACTAGCCAGTGACCAGGAAGGAACCAGGCGATGTCGAGATGCAATCAGGTGAAGAGGTGAAGCTTGTCTCTGCAGCCACGAGGACCAGGAGGCGTCAACGACGAACAGGAGCTGGATTCGAGCTGTCCCACGAAGGACTAGTTGACTGTGGTGTCGGTACCTGGATTGGACCCAACAAGCCTTGCCAAACGCAATCCACACAGGAAGGGACTTCTGGTCAAACCAGCAAGGTCTGGGGAGCTTCTCCTTCGCGGCGAAGCTGTTGCAAGCCCGGAGCAACCGGGCAAGCGGTGTTGTTTTAAAAGAAAGTCTTCGGAGGGCTAACTAGCCAACGGGCTAGCCACCGGGAAGACTCATCGAGCTGAAATGCAGGAGCAGGCCCCACGCGGCACTCGTGGATTGTGGAGGGCTGAGCTTCGGTGCAAATGGCGCTCGGGTCTGGGGTTCTCAAACCCCAATGCACAACTTCGAGGGTTCCTCGGTCGTTGCACTGTTAGCAAAGTGAAGGTAGTCCAGGGTGTCCGATCCCACGTCTCTCGTGTCCGCCAAGGGTCCCAGCTTTGCTGTGTATGTGGATCGGAGTCGGAGAAGTCTGGAAGTCCAGTTCCTGAGTCGCTGAGTCTTCGGGTTCCGGCAGGAGCGTCGACAAAGCAAACCGGCAAGTTACTGGTGGTGCCTGTTTGTACAGGTTGGTCACTCCTTGACCACAAGGGAGATGTCTTCAGTCTTCTAGTCGGTATAGAACGTCAAAGGTCCAAAAGTTACGTTTCAGAGTTTCAGTCCAGAATAATCTAATGTCTCTAGACACAGCTCCTATCTTTATACTAATCTAAGGGGCTTGATTACCTGCTAGGTCTTGCCTATGGGTGGACCCTGAGAAGGGGGTGGTTACACCCCTTTCTCTTTGTCCAGTTTCGCGCCAGAGCTGGGACTGGAGTGCCCCAGCAACTGGTTTGAACCGGGCTATGCATGGAGCTCCTTGTGTGCCCCAGGCAGTGTCTCATTTTTCAGCCCTCCCTTCCCCAATACACTAAAAGCCTGTCTGGGGAAGTGCTAGCACCTCCCAAGGCAGGAAATCTATTGTCCAGGCCTCCCCTGCCGGAGTTTTGTCCAACAGCAGGAGGTCAGGCTCATGTCTGTGCAGCAGCATCTATTTTGTGATGCTGAGGCTCTGTTTAACTTTAACCGGGTAAAGCAGTAACTACATTTCTTCTCCCTCTAGAAGGGCGGAATGCTACCCCTGCCGCCAGAACTGGCGGGGGGAGGGGGTAGTATTCCAAACTGTTTGACACCTTACACAACATGTTTTGATAAAGCCAAACCAAATTTAGCATTAACCGCGAGGATTATAATGCACTTAAGAGTATATGGTATGGCTATATCATAGAACAGCTATAAGGACATGGTTCCGAAAGCTGCAGAGGGGCTCAGCTCATGCTAGGGCACTCTCTCACATAAAACCAAGCACTCTGCCTTCAGGATTGTCAAGGCATGCCATAGGAGTGACCTATAGGTATATATGTGTCTATATATTAGGGTAGATATAGGTATACTATATCTAAGCAAGGGGTGATTACACCACCTTGACCAGGCTGAGTGATCAGCCTGTGGTGTCAGTTTGGATGGCCAGCCAGGGGTGGCATAATACATGCTGCAGCCCCTGGTAGGCCTTGGATGCACCTATGCCCTGGGTACCTATGGTACACTATACAGGGGCTCACAAAGGTGACCCAATTCCCAATTAGGTATGTACCTAAAGTACATGGTATCAATTTAGAGAGAGAACAGCTGGGCTGTGGTTCTGATTAGCAGGCCTACAGCCACACTAAAGTCGAAAAACCAGAAAATCCCAGCAACAAATGGGGGTGACCATAGGAAGTAGACCCTACTCTCCTACACCCAAGAGGAACCCCTCGCAGGGTTTGAGACTTACCCTATGAAGGGTATTTGCTGCCTATTTGGTAACTGACTTAGCCTTGGTACGCTCCTATGGAGTCTTCCTCGCGGACATCCTTCTGGAGTCAAGCTGTCCAATTTCCTGTTTGATCCTAATGTTGGCATCTCTCTATTGCACTAGGATGCAATCGGTGTGAGAAGTTGGTCTGATATATGATGCTCACTAGTTCTAGTGATCACCTTGTATCAATCCAAACAACCCCTTATGGTGATTGGTTGTAAGTCAACCTTATAGACCAGCTATCCTAGTAGCGTGGACAAAAGCAGTCTTTAGGCTAAACTCTTTTGGCATGTGAAGCCAGCTGTTTTACCACAATATAACCCCTTGAATACCAGATGAAAGGACACCACACAGGTTGTTATGAAAATAAAAGGATATTTATTAACTAACATACACCTCTGAACTCTTTATGAGGTCAGAGGGCTAAGCACATGACAATACTACAAAAGAAATACGAGTTCGCACAATATTTACACGAGTGCCTTAGGGGCACGACAAACCATATACTCAAAACAATGGAATGCGAGGAAGGAAAGTACTGTAAAGAGATCCAGAGACTGGAGGATCGCTGGGACTACGCTACGAACTAGGTAAGTAAGGAGCAGGAGGCCCACGGGACTCACGTGCAGAGTGGAAACTCTCACGCGGGATGCGTACCAACGTCTATGGATGCTACAGTTTACAAAGTTACGGATTCCGGACGAACCCGGCTGGATGGAGGGAAAACAACAGTGGACCTGGACACTAGGATAGTGAACACAGACTTCAGCACCTAGAAGCTTTAGTTACCTAACCCACAGGCTGCGGGTGCATAGGGCTGAAGTAGTGTCGGGCTTGCTGCGTTGATCCCGGTGATGCCTGAAACAAGGATTTGCTGGCAGGCAGCCAGATGGAGGAGTCCGGTGGTTCCAAGGATGGAACTAGGAAGAAGGAAGTCCTGAAAAGGAAGGGGACAGAGTCTTGGTCACTAGCCAGTGACTGTGCTGGAACCAGAAGGGAACCAGGAGCTGTCGCCGCGTTCAGGTGAAGGAGGGGTCGCTTCTCTCTGTAGCTGCGCGGACCAGGAGCTGCTCTTCACGACCAGGCTGGAGGCACGAGCTGTCCCACGTAGTCTGCTGCTGTTGGCGGTGTCTGATCGTCGATCTGGACAACAGGCCTTGGCCAATGCAAGCCACGCGGTGGAACAAAGATGGCGTCTGGTGCGGACCAGGAGGGTCCGGGGTGCTTCTCTTTCACAAGGAAGCAAGGGCCAGTCTGGGGGACCAGACTAGCAGTGTTGAATTCTTCGGGTCGTCGTCTCAGAGGTCACTAGCCAGCCGGCAAGTGACCAGACAACAGGAAAGCAGCAACCAAGCAAAAGGGGCCCCACGCAGATCACGGGGATGCTGGGGGGCTGGTCTTTGGAGCAGGAGCTGCGTCGGTGTGGGGCTTCTCAGTCCCCAATGCACTCACTCGAGGAACTCTCGGGGGTCGTGCTGGAAGCGCTGTGCAGGTTTCTTCAAGATGGCCGTCTCCACGTTGCTCGTCGCACCCACGGGTCCCAGCTGTGCTGTGGATGTGGGTAGAGGTCAGAGGGGTCTGGAGGTCCGGGTCTTGTCGAGCTGGGTCGTCAGATTCCGGGATGGAAGGACTTGCAGCAAACCACACAGGAGCTTGATGGTGCCTGCGAAGCAGGATGGTCACTCCCTGACCATAGGGGAGATTCTTCAGTCTTCTGGTGTCCAGGAGGTCGAAGGTCAAGAGTTCTTCGTGGAAGTTGTCAAGATTAATCTAACTGGGAATGGGACCAGCTCCTACCTTTATTCAGCTAAAGGGGGCTGCACTACGACTAGGTCCCTCCCCTGGGTGGGACCAGGAAGGGGGGTGGTTACACCCCCTATCCTTAGTCCGGTTTCCCGCCAGAGCTGGGGCTGGAGTGCCCCAGCAACTGGTTGGAACCGGTGTATGCACAGGGCACCTTGTGTGCCCCAGGCATGTCTCATTCCTTTCAGCCTTGGCCTACCTAATACACAAAATCCTGTCTGGGGTGGTGCTAGCACCTCCCAAGGCAGGAAACCCTTTGTCTGAGCCTCCCTTGCTGGAAGGACTCCCAGCAGCAGGAGGTCAGACTTGTGTCTGTGGTGGCAGCATCCATTTTGTGATGCTGAGGCTCGAGTTAACTTTAACCGGGGTACACAGTTACAGACATGTCGTGTTCCTCTAGAAGGGTGGAATGCTAACCCCGTCGCCAGAATTGGCGAGGGGTTAGTATTCCAATTCGTATGACACCTTACTCGACATGTTTTGATAATGCTATGCCAAAGTTAGCATTTGACCGCGAGGTTCATAATGCACTTAAGTGTATATGGTATAGCGTTATCATGGAACAGCTATAAGGACTTGGTTCCGCAAGCTGCAAACGGGCTCAGCTCATGCCAGAGCACCATCTCACATAATTCCAAGCACTCTGCCTTCAGGATTGATAAGGCCTGCCATAGGAGTGACTGATAGGAATATATGTGTCCATTTTAGGGTTAGATATAGGAATACTATATCTAAAGCAAAGGGTGATTACACCACCTTGCCCCAGCTGTCGTGCAGAAAGTTGTGTCAGATTTGGGTGGCCAGCCAGGGGTGGCATAATACATGCTGCAGCCCCTGGTAGGCCCTGGGTACACCTATGCCCTGGATACCTAAGGTATACTGTACAGGGACTGATAAGGTGGCCCAGTACCAATTGGTAAATGCACCTAAGGTACATGCTTGTCAATTTAGAGAGAGAACAGCTAGGCTGTGGGTCTGATTAGCAGGCCCACAGCCAGGGAAAGTCGTAAACCAGTGAAGCAAAAAGCAAAAATCTGGGGTGGCCATGGGATTGCAGACCCCACTCTCCTACAATCGGCCTCGGCATGCGTTGCTTGCTGTGCGGCCTCTGCCTCACCTGCATTGATGAGGTCTTTATGTTTTTTCAGCGTTGCAGTGATCCTCTTATCTATGACGGCTGGTCTTCTTTTGATGGCCACTGTCTCTCAGGCCCTTGTTCTCTTCAGTTCAGGCGCAGTTATTTCACCGCTGAAGTCCTGTCCTTGTTTTGCACCAGGGACTAAAGCCGCTGTGCGTCACGCTTATTACTATTGGCGCAAACTTGGGTGCACCCTGGTATGTCTGCTATCATATGGTGTTTGCATTGTTGCTTCTATGGTCAGCCCTTACTGGGCTTGTCTTTCAAGGTAGCATATTTAACATGTTCGTCTGTTGTACTTTGTCTTATTGCCTCGTTTTCGGGCGACTTTCCCAACAGCAGTTTTTCCACATTCCCTGCTGCTTCTGCACAGGTGTTTTCCACGCTTCTGCTTTGGGTTCATACTGTAACACTCTCAAGGGGAGTGTTCTCTTCCGGATACTCGCTTTTTGGGACCCAGGACCTTTAGGTTGGGCCTGACTGTTTCCACTATTGTGCCTAGCTCCATCTACTCATCTCTCTTGAGGAGGACCGTTGCACCTCCCGTGCGAGGGGTGGATGTCGCTTATGGGCCTGGACATTGTCCTGTACAGTTCTGCTTCCACATGACTGTTGGTACTTTTCGCGTACCCTAGTCTATTATTGTGTTACATTTCATTTTTTAGCGTCTTCTTTTTCTATATCTGCTCTGTGCTCTTACACAGCGGAATCATGCAGGCCATGTTCCTTCATGCGCTGTCCGTGGTCCTTGACCCGGTCTGCTTGTACTACGAGCTCTTATGTGGGTGTCTGGCTTGCCTGGTGCCTTTTTTGCCGGTTGCCCTCTTGCTATTGCGTCTCTCGCATTTGGGCTGCTCACGCTACCCTACAGGAGGGTCTTTGCAATACTGTGTTTTGGTCTAGCGTCCACACTGTATGCTTATGTACCTTCCAGCCTTCCGCTTGACTATCGTTCTTGCTGTAGTCCTGTTTTTGGCGCTTCTGCTGGTTGCCGTCGGCCCTTTCACATGTCTGTGACAGACCGACTATGTACTGGCGTGTCTTCTGTTTCAAGTACTACTGGCACTTTCTGGCCATGGGTTTCCATCCTGCCAATGCCTTCACACATATTTTAGCTGGTGTAGGAATCTACAGTGCTTCTTTCCGCTCTGTCATACCAGTTTGCCCTCTCTCTGGGTCTTACTTGCGGTCGGCACGCCGGATCCTGCTGCTCTATCAGACCTGAGGTTCAGTTCCACTTCTTTGTGAAGTCATGAACTTTACTTTTCACACTGACATATCAAGTATGTGTTTTCTTTCCCTCACCCGGTATACATACGGGGGTTTTCATGCTGTTCTTGAACGGCTTGTGGTGCTTTTGCCCCCCAATGTTTTCCGCTCTTTCATGAGATTTATGGTCTGGTGTGGCTGTGCTGGCTTGCGGTGCCCACCGTGTTTTGTCTCCTTGTTGACGGCTACGTTCACTTGGGAACTTGATGGGGTTCAGTCGCAGACCCGCCTCCTCTGAGTATGGAACTGTAAGCACAGAGCCCATATCTGGACATCCCTTCGCACTTGGAGCATCTACTACAAAATAATTTTTAAGTGATGGGAAAGAGGCTTGAATTCATCTCAGCCAGTGGCAATCTTTCAGGCTGCATTCTCTCCCATTGTTTTTTGCCTCTATGCTACTGTAGACTGAAACCAGTCATGTATCTGTCTTGGACATGCTCCAAAGTAAATATTTCAGCCCAATCTGCCAGGCCTAGTGCCCTCTAGGCAGGAACATAAGGCTCCCCAAGTGATGTTTTGGCCTGCTTAGGTGTTGCCAGTGAGGGACAGCATGATGTTTGTGGCACAGTGAGCACAGGACCCACATGTGAGCATACCCATCACTCAATTTCTTTTGTTAAAATCTGTAAATTATGCAGCAGAATGTGAATGATGTGGCAAGTGTGGTAAATCAATAATTTCAATGAAAACAGAAGCCACAGAATTGTATAATTCCAGTAGTCTTGCTGTAAAATAGCTTACATTTTTAACATATTCCACAGTTAAGTTGCATATTGTCATCTTGCTAAATGAAAAAAATGTTGCCCTGAATAGATGGAGACATAAGCACTGATGGTGCCCTAAGCTACCAAACTAATATTTAATTTGACCCACCCTTTTCATAACTTGTGGTGAGAAATCGTGAGAATCATCTCATAATACCGACCAGCAAACCTTTTGTTTATTAAAGCACGGTATTAGTTTATCATTTATTTTATCAATAAATTGTGCAGTATAATTTAAATCTGAAAGAAACAGGTTAGTATTAGATTCCTTACCTTAGAATATCCCCAGGCGTCAGACTGGATCGGGATATTTTTGAGTAGCAGTACCCTTGCGCGTCGGTAGGCGTCGTCTGCGGCTCCGCGTCCGTCGTTGGCGCCGGGATGATGTTACCAGAGTACTTAGACGCCGCCCTCGCGCGCAGACGTCAGTTCCTATATTTTCCGCGCCAGCAAGCGCCGATCCGGAATAAGTGGTACCCTTAGTCAATTTTTCGATCATTTTTGATCTTTCTTCGAAGTCGAACGACTCCTACGGTGCCGGTAGGGATGCCCGGGTTCAAGCCCTGCGTCGACTGCAACCGACTGATGTCGGTTACCGACCCCCATCGCCGGTGTCTTCATAGCCTGGGGCCCGACCACGATGACAAGTCGTGCCCCGACTGCCAGGCCTTGACGTCGAAGGCTAGGCGGGAGCGGTCCCGCAAGCGCCTCAAGCTCCGGCAGTCGGCCCCGCGCCGTTCGAGGTCCCGGTCCGGAAGCAGGTAGCGGCCGGATCGTCACCACTCCTCGAGCTCCAAGTCCTCAGGTAAGAGGCACAAGAAGTCGAAGAAGCGACATCGCTCTTCCGACTCCCCCCGACGCTCGCGCGACGCGGCCGGGGGTTTCGGGCGACACCGCCCACGCGGCTCCGCGGCCTCCTCCATACCCGCCGGTCCCTGGGCAGAACGTGACGCCGGAGGAGATCAACGCCTTCCTCACGGCCATGAGGTCGCTCACTCCACCGTCGGGTTCCGCGGCGCCTTCGGGCCAAGCGGTCCCGACTGGGAGCCCAAACGGGCCCGGTGCTTCGGCCCCGGCGCCGTCGGCGACTTCGGTCCCGGCGCCGCAGGGCCCCGCTGGATCCGGTTCCGGATCCGGGTCGTCGCCGTTTGACTTTACGACCTCGCCTGTGCCGGGCCCTAGGGTGTCGCCTCCGGCGCCGTCCACGGATGACTTCGTCCCCGGTCCCCCCCTCGACCCGGTTCCGACGCCGGAGGAGCGTTGCTCGACGCCGCATTCGATGCCGATGGGGGATTTTTTTATTCTATGAGCCGGCCCCATCATTTGACCCTGAGTACCAGGAGATGGGTGGCGAGGAGGATTGGGAGGGGTCTGAGGACCCTCTGGCACGTGAGTGCCAGTCTTATCAGGACTGGGCAGGTGAGCTAGGGGATGCCAGTAGTTTGGACACTTCGTCAGACACTGGTTTTGTCTCCCCTCCTACCGTGGCTACGGAGGAGGAGGCTGCCTATAGTGTGGTGTTGACGCGGGCGGCCAATGCCTTATCCCTTGAACTCCCCGTCGCGGCCATGAGGACTAACCTCCTCACTGAGGTCCTTAAACTGCAAGCAAGCTCGGCTGAGCCTCTGTTGCCGTTTAATGAGGCCTTGTTTGACGTTCTTCTGGGCACCTTATGTGTGCTCCCTCCGAGCCACTACATAATTGTCCTCTTCGTCTTACTTTGAAGACCGCTTTCCTGCTTGCCATCGCCTCTGCTCACAGGGTGAGTGATCTTCAGGCTCTTTTCTCCAAGCCTCTTTTTTTTTGCAGTTCATCTGGACAAAGTGGTCCTTCACACTGGGCCCTCTTTTCTGCCCAAAGTGGTTACCTCTTTCCACATAGGTCAGACCATCAAGTTACCCACCTTCTTCCAGCCTCCGCACCCTTCCAAAGAGGAGGATAGACTCCACCGTTTGGACCCAAAATGTGTGCTGTCCTTCTTCCTTGACAGCACTAAAGATTTCCGGGTGGACGATCAACTGCTTGTGGGGTATGTGGGGTATGTGGGCACCAATAAATGTTGGGCTGTGCACCAACGTACCATCTCTCGATGGGTTGTCCTATGCATCAAAATCTGCTATCTTTGGCGAAAAAGGATCCTCCAGTAGGACTGCACATCCTTTCTACCAGGGCGATGGCAGCCTCTTCTGCCTTGGGACGTGGAGTTACGGTGATTGACATCTGCCAGGCAGCCACTGTATGAAGGTGGATATCTGACTATGGTTGCCCCCAACTTTTTGCCTAGTGTTTTGCTGGTTTTCGACTTAGTTGGTCTGGGATCCTGCTATTCAGGACCCCAGGCTTCCTGCTCTCTCTGTTAAAATGGATTCCATGTACCTTAGGTACATATCTAATTGGATACTGGGTCACCTTATCAGTCCCTGTACAGTGTACACTTTAAAGAACAAGTTATTTACCTTTAGTTATGCCTTATCTGGTACAGACAATCTAGCTACATATTCCTATCTTAGAATTATCCCTAGGTGTCAGACATTTTCTAGATGTAACCCTGTGTGCCGGTAAGTGGACTCATCCATCTGCGTGTTGGCATCGTCTAGACTAAAAGTGACATACACTGTACCTATACAGTCGCCACCTCGGTACATTCAAGTCAGTTTATTTTTGTGCCATTCCATGTAGGAGCGTGAAGGCATGGTGAAAGCTGACCACTAGTGTGAATTTCTAAGGTCCTATTCAAGGGGAAACTGTAGGAGAGTAGGGTCTGCTTTCCTATTGTCACCCCAATTTTTGCTTTTTGCTTCACTGGTTTTCGACTTAATGTGGCTGTGGGCCTGCTAATCAGACCCACAGCCTGCTGTTCTCTCTCTAAATTCACAGACGTGGACTTTAGGTACATCACCAATTTGGTATTGGGACACCTTAGCAGCCCCTGTACAGTGTACTATAGGTACCCAGGGCATAGGTGCATCCAAGGCCTACCAGGGGCTGCAGCATATCTTTTGCCACCCCTGGCTGGCCATCCAAATCTGACACAACTAGCTGATCAATCAGCTGGGGCAAAGTGGTGTAATCACCCTTTGCTGTAGATATAGTATACCTATATCTAACCTTAAAATGGACACATATACTCCTATCAGTCACTCCTATGGCAGGCCTTATCAATCCTGAAGGCAGAGTGCCTGGAATTATGTGAGATGGTGCTCTGGCATGAGCTGAGCCCGTCTGCAGCTTGCGGAACCAAGTCCTAATAGCTGTTCCATGATAACACTATACCATATACTCTTAAGTGCATTATAATCCTCGCGGTTGAATGCTAACTCTGGTATAGCATTTTCAAAACATGTCGAGTAAGGTGTCATACGAATTGGAATACTACCCCCTCGCCAATTCTGGCAACGGGGGTAGCATTCCACCCTTCCAGAGGGACACGACATGTATGTAACTGAGAACCCCGGTTAAAGTTAACTCGAGCCTTGGCATCACAAAATGGATCCTGCCACCACAGACACAAGTCTGACCTCCTGCTGCTGGGAGTCCTTCCAGCGAGGGAGGCCTGGACAAAGGGTTTCCTGCCTTGGGAGGTGCTAGCACCACCCCAGACAGGATTTTGTGTATTGGGTAGGATAGGCCTGAAAGGAATGAGACATGCCTGGGGCACACAAGGTGCCCTATGCATACACCGGTTGAAACCAGTTGCTGGGGCACTCCAGCCCCAGCGCGAAACCGGACAAAGGATAGGGGGTGTAACCACCCCCTTCCTGGTCCCACCCAGGGGAGGGACCTAGTCACCAGTACAGCCCCCTTTAGCAGGATAAAGGTAGGAGCTGGTCCCATTCCAAATTAGATTAATCCTGAACTACTCTACAAGAAGAAACTCTGGACTTCGACGTTCTGCTCCACAGAAGACTGAAGAAATCTCCCTTGTGGGCAAGGAGTGTTCACCCTGCAACTGCAGGCACCATCAAGCGTCCAGCTGCTTCACTTTGTCGTCTTCCCTCGAGGATCCAGACTTCAGATCCCGATGAGACCCGGATTCCCAGACCTCTCCGACCTCAACTCACATCTGCAGCACAGCTGAGACCCGTGGGTGCGACGAGACACGTGGGACCGGCCATCTTGAAAGAAACTGCACTTCGCTTCCAGCACGACTCCCGAGGTAAACTCAACCAAGTGCTTTGGGGATTGAGAAGCCCCAGCCCCGAGCAGCTCCTGCACCGAAGATCAGCCCTTCAGCTTCCACGAGATCTGCGTGGGGCCCTTCTGCCTGTTTGCTGCTCGACGCGTTGTCTGGTCACTTGCCGGCTGGCTAGTGGCCTCCTAGACGACGAACCTTGAAATCTTCACTGCTAGTCTGGTTGCTCCAGACTGGCCCATGCTCCCTTCCAAAAGAGGGGCACCCCGGACTCTCCTAGTTCGCACCAGACGCCTTTTCCACTCACCAAGTGGGTTGCCTTTGCCAAGGCCTGTTGACGCCGAATCCGGAACAGACACCGCTGACAGCGAGAGCCTGCGTGGGACAGCTCGTGCCTCCATCCTGGTCGTCGAAGACACCTCCCGGTCCACGTGGCTGCAGAGTCAAGCGTCCACTCTTCACTTGATCGCGACGACGACATCTGGTTCCTTCCTGGTTCCACTCCAGTCAGTGGCTAGTGACTTTGAACATTGTCCCCTCTGCTTTCAGGTCTTCAGCATCTCTGATCCACCCTTGGATCACACCGGACCTCTTCCTCCTGGTCGCCTGCAGCATCTTTTCCTCCAGGCTCCATAGACTTCAACGCCGGAACCCGACACGACTTTGCACCTATGCACCCGCAGCCCGTGGGTGAGGTAACAAGAGCATTTCGGTGCTCAAGGGTAGATTGACTCTCCTAGTGTCCAGTTCCACAGTCGTTTTAGTCCTAACTAGTCAGGATTGTCCGTACTCACCTTTTTCTTGAACTGTACTGTCCATAGACGTTGTTATGCATCTCGCGTGTGAGTTCACACTCTGCACATGCGTTCTGTGGGCCTCCTATTACTTACCTAAACTTAGGGTAGCGTGGTCCCAACGATCCTTCAGCCTCTGGACAGCTCCATTCCTTCTATTGATTTCCTTATACCATTTACTTAGTATATGGTTTGCCGTGCCCCTAGGGCACCATTGTAATTTTGTGCAACTTATCGTATTTTTCCTAAGAGATTGTCATGTGCTTAGCCCTCTGATCTCATAAAGAGTTTGTTAGTAATAAATATATTGTTAATTTTTATAACAACCTGTGTGGTGTCCTTCATCTGGTATTTAAGGTGTTATATGTGGTAAAACAGCTGGCTTCACATGCCAAAAGAGTTTTAGCCTAAGACTGCTCTGTCCATGCTACCATTAGGATAGCTGGTCTATAAGGTTGACTTACAACCAATCACCATAAGGGTTGTTTGGACTGATACAAGGTGATCACTAGAACTAGTGAGCATCATATATCAGGCCAACCTCTCACAGACGGGGGTAGCATTCCACCCTTCTAGAGGGAGAAGACATGTTGTTGCTGACTATCCCGGTTAAAGTTAACCAGAGTCCCAGTGTCACAAAATGGACGCTGCTGCCACCGACACAAGTCTGACCTCCTGCTGCTGGGAGTCCTTCCAGTCACGGATATTTGGACAATAGGTTTCCTGCCTGGGGAGGTGCGAGCACCACCCCAGACAGGACTTTGTGTATTGGGACAGGGAGGGCTGAATAGAATGAGACTCTGCCTGGGGCACACTAGGTGCTCCTTGCATACCCCAGTTCAAACCGGTTGCTGGGGCACTCCAGCCCCAGCTCTGGCGCGAAACTGGACAAAGGAGAGGGGGTGTAACCACCCCCCTTCCTGGTCCCACCCATAGGAGGGACCTAGAAAGTAATCCAGCCCCTTCTAGTTGTATAAAGGTAGGAGCTGTGTCCTGAGACTTTCGATTAATCCTGAATTGAAACTTAACACGAAACTCTGGACCTTCAACGTTCTGCTGAAGCTGAAGACTAAAGAATCTCCCTTGTGGCCAAGGAGTGACCACCCTGGGCAACCAGGCACCATCCAGCAAGTCAACGGCTTGCTTTGTCGACGTTCCCGTCGGAACCCGAGCACAGAGCCTGACAAGGCCCAGACTTCCAGACCTCTCTGACCCTCTCTTCACGACTGCAGCATAGCTGGGATCCGTGGCGGCGACGAGACATGTGGGACCGGACATCTTGAAAAGCCTGCAACTTGCTACCTGCGCAGCTCCGGAGGTACCCTCTAAGCTATGCACTGGGGATTGAGAAGCCCCACTCCCGAGCATCATCTGCACTGAAGATCAGCCCTCCACACTCCACAAGTTCTGTGTGGGGCCCTTCTGCCTTTGTTCTGCTCGACGCGTTGTTCGGTCGCTAGCCCGCTGGCTAGTAGCCTCTGTGACGACAATCCTTTTGAATCACACCGCTGGTCTGATTGCTCCAGACTGGCCCCTGCTTCCCTGAAAAGGTGAAGCCCCTCAGACCTTGTTGGTCTGCACCAGAGGCCTTCTTTGAATCCTGCGTGGGTTGCCTTTGCCAAGGCTTGTTGACTCCAATCCGGAAGTCGAATCCTCCATCCACGAAATCCTGCGTGGGACAGCTCGCCTCCAGCTCCTGGTAGTCCTCGACGCCTCCTGGTCCGCGTGGCTGAAGAGACCAGCTTCAAGACAGCACCTGATTGCTCCACGACGTCGTCTGGTTCCTTCCTGGTTCCACCCGGTCACTGGCTAGTGACCCAGACTTTGTCACCTCTGCTTTCAGGTCCTCTTCATCCTCGATCCACCCTTGGATCCACCCGAACACCTTCCTCCTGGTCGCCTGCAGCATCTTTCTCCAGGTCTCCATAGGATCCAATGACGAAACCCGACACATCTTCACACCTATGCACCCGCCGTCTGTGGGTGAGGTAACGCGAGTACTTCGGTGCTCCCAAGGGTATTGACTATCCAAGTGTCTAGGTTTTTAGTTGTTTCCTCCTAGCTCAACCGGAAGTGTCCTAAATCCTTCTATATCTAACTTCTAAGTTCCCATTGACTTTGCATTGACTCTCGCGTGTGTGTAAAGACGCTGCACGCGCCGCCTGTGGGCCTCCTACTTCTAAACTACTGTTCGGATAGTGTAGCCCCAGCGATTTCCTAGGCCTTTCCTTTTCTCGTGACGTGGTACTTATACCACTTTCTTAGTATATGGTTTGCTTCGCCCCTAGGGCCTAACCGTAAACTGTGCAACTTAACGTGTAATAACTAAGTGTCTTGTTATGTGCTTTGGCCTCTGACCTCAGAAAGAGTTCAGAGGAGTGTGTTAGAAATAAATACAAATATATTTTATATATATCCTGTGTGGTGTCCTTTCATTTGATATTCAAGGGGTTGCATATGGTAAAACAGCTGGCTTTACACGCCCTCTAGAGCCTAAGACTGTTTTGTCCACGCTACCACTAGGATAGCTGGTCTATAAGGTTGACTTACAACTATCACCATAAGGGTTGTTTGGACTGGTTCAAGCTGATCACTAGAATAGTGATCATCATATACCAGGCCAACTTCTCACAACTTCTGCCCAGAGTGCTGAAGAAGATCCGACGCAACCGGGCCCAAGTCATCCTTGTGGCTCCAGATTGGGCACGAAGATACTGGTATCCCGAGCTACTCAGTATGTTAATCGACTCCTCGATTCGACTGCCTCTTCGGGATGACCTTCTGTTGCAGCACCAGGGAACGGTCCTCTACCCGAACCTGTCCAGCCTCCATGCGTGGAGATTGAGCGGCGACAGTTCATGCCATTTGACTTGCCTCCTGAAGTCTATGATGTCATTTTGGCAACCACAAAATCGGTATACGGCTGCAGGTGGAACAAATTTGTGGCATGGTGCACAGCAAATGCTGTGGATCCTCTCTCTGCCCCTCGTTCAGAGGTTCTCCTCTTCATTCCGTGGCCCAGCAGGGCTCTGCGCTGGGCACTATCAAGGGCTATCTTTCGGCCATTTCAGCCTTCTTGAGCCTTCCTGATCAGCCTTCTCTTTTCAAATCCCCTGTTGTAAATAGATTCTTGAAAGGCATTACCCACATGTTTCCTCCTGTTCCCTTTGTAATGCCTCAGTGGGACTTGAATCTGATGTTAACCTATCTGATGTGTGCGCTCTTTGAGCCGCTCCATAACTGTCCTTTACGTCTTCTGACTCTAAAGACTGCTTTCCTGCTTGCCATAACCTCTGCCAGAAGAGTGAGTGAGCTCCAGGTACTTTCATCTAAGCCTCCTTTCCTCTCTGTCCATCCGGACAAAGTTGTTCTGAGGACTCGTCCTTCTTTTCTACCCAAGGTGGTTACTGCTTTCACATCGGACAGTCCATCACCTTGCCCACCTTCTTTCCGCCTCCGCATCCCTCGAAAGAGGAAGAGAGGCTCCACCGTCTGGACCCAAAACGTGCGCTCTCTTTTTACCTGAACTGCACATAACAGTTGCGGGTGGACGACCAACTCTTTGTTGGCTACGTGGGCGCTAAGAAGGGAAGGGCAGTGCACAAGCGGACCATCTCTCGGTGGATCGTTTTGTGCATTAAAATCTGTTATTCCTTGGCTAAAAAGGAACCTCCTGTTGGGCTGCGTGCCCATTCCACTCGGGCCACGGCGGCTACTACTGGCTTGGGCCGGGGAGTCCCTTTGCAGGATATTTGTCAGGCAGCTACGTGGGCCTCGCTGCACACGTTTGCCAAGCATTACTGCCTGGACAGCCAAGTCCGGAGAGATGACTTCTTTAGCCGTTCAGTTCTCCAGGACTTCCTGGTGTGATTTTGGTTTGCAGACCCACCACCGTGGTTGGTATTGCTGGGGTATCTATTCTAAGTTAAGGAATATAACAGTAACATGCACAAGTTACTTACCTTCGGTAACGATATATCTCTAAGAATCATTAGTTAGTGTTAGATTCCTTACAGCCCCACCCTTCCTCCCCGTTCTGCTAACCGATATCTAGGGTTAAGTACATCTGAAGTGGTATAAGAGCCACTTCAGGAATAGTGAATAGGCCTAGGGTATAGGGAATCGCTGGGGCTACACTACAGAACCAAAGGTTAGGAAGTAGGAGACCCACAGGAGACGCGTACAGTGTGGGAACACAGACGCGAGTTACAATTGACTTACAATGGAGAACGAAGAAGTCACATAGTTACTGATTAAGGACACTTCCGGGTGGACTATGGTGAAACCCCTTTAAACTAGGACACTTGGCCACGGGAGCACCGGAATTCTCGGGTTACCTCACCCAGGGAAACCGGGTGCATAGGTGTCTTTTCGTGTCGGGTTTCGTAGATGCTTTCAATGGAGACCTGCAAAAGAAGTGCTGCAGGTGGCCGAAGGAAGAGTGTCCGTGTGGCTTGAAGAACTGAAGAACCTGAAAGCAGAGGGGACAGAGTCTGGGTCACTAGCCAGTGACCAGGATGGAACCAGGTGATGTCGCGATGCAAACAGGTGAAGAGGTGAAGCTTGTTTCTGCAGCCACGAGGACCAGGAGGCGTTGACGACGACCAGGAGCTGGAGTCGAGCTGTCCCAAGAAAGGATCTAGTTAACTGCGGTGTCGGTATCCGGATTGGCCCCAACAAGCCTTGGCAACCCCAACCCACGCAGGAAGTGAGGATTGGTATCAGGTCAGACCAGCAAGGTCTGAGGAGCTTCTCCTTTGCAGGGAAGCTGGAGCAAGCCTGGAGCAACCAGGAAAGCAAGATGATTTAAAAGATTCTCCTTCAGGGGGCTCACTAGCCAACGGGCTAGCAACCGGGAAGACGCGTCAAACTGAAATGCAGGAGCGGGCCCCACGCGGCACTCGTGGAGTGAGGGGGGCTGAGCTTCAGTGGAAATGGTGCTCGTATCTGGGGCTTCTCGTACCCCAATGCACAACTGCGAGTTACCTCAGGAGTCGATGCAGGTAGCAATTTGCGGGATGTCTAGGGAGTCTGGTCCCACGTCTCTCGTGTCCGCCACGGGTCTCAGCTTTGCTGTGGATGTGGGTCGGAGTGCAAGAAGTCTGGAAGTCCAGTCCTGAGTAGCTGAGTCTTTGGGTTCCGTTGGGAGCGTCGACAAAGCAAATCGGTAAGTTACTGGTGGTGCCTGTTTGAACAGGGTGGTCACTCCTAGACCACAAGGGAGATGTCTTCCGTCTTCTAGTAGATATAGAAAGTCGAAGTTCCAAGAGTTTCGTTTCAGAGTTTCGTTCCAGGATAATCTAATGTCTCTAGACACAGCTCCTATCTTTATACTAATCTAAGCGGCTGGATTACCTGCTAGGTCCCTCCTATGGGTGGACCCTGAGTAGGGGGTGTTTAGACCCCTTTCTCTTTGTCCAGTTTCGCGCCAGAGCGGGGCTGGAGTGCCCCATCAACTGGTTTGAACTGGGCTATGCATGGAGCACCTTGTGTGCCCCAGGCAGTGTCTCGTTTTGCAGCCCTCCCTGCCCCAATACACTAAAAGCCTGTCTGGGGAGGTGCTAGCACCTCCCAAGGCAGGAAACCTATTGTCCAGGCCTCCCCTGTCGGAGTTCCGTCCAGCAGCAGGAGGTCAGACTCGTGTCTGTGGCAGCAGCATCCATTTTGTGATGCCGAGGCTCTGGGGGGGGGGGGCCGGGGGGGGGCGGGGTAGTATTCCAAAGTGTTTGACACCTTACACGACATGTTTTGATGAAGCCGAACCAAAGTTAGCATTAACCGCGAGGATTATAATGCACTTAAGAGTATATGGTTTGGCTATATCATAGAACAGCTATTAGGACATGGTTCCGAAAGCTGCAGAGGGGCTCAGCTCATGCTAGGGCACCCTCTTACATAAAACCAAGCACTCTGTCTCCAGGATTGTTAAGGCCTGCCATAGGAGTGACTTATAGGTTACTATGTATCTATATATAAGGTAGATATGGGGGGAGCTGAAACGGAGACCTGCTGACAATAAACCCTACCTGCTGTTTAGGACACGGAGCCCTGACTCGGAGCATTGACCGCTCGAGTCCCTCTGTGAGCCTGCCTCCCGCTGCCGCAATTTTCCCATCTCTTTGCGGCCGCTGTGTGGTGAGCGGGCCCAGGGACTTCAATTCCCATCATCCAACGCGGCCGGAAGCGGCGAATTACGAAAACGCGCCAGGAGGCGCATGAAGTCCTGCCTCATTCCCTGCTGAGTGGGGAGCTGTAACGGAGACCTGCTGACAATAAACCCTACCTGCTGTTTAGGACACGGAGCCCTGACTCGGAGCATTGACCGCTGGAGTCCCTCTGTGACCCTGCCTCCCGCTGCCGCAATTTTCCCATCTCTTTGCGGCCGCCGTGTGGTGAGCGGGCCCAGGGACTTAAATTCCCATCTTCCAACGAGGCCGGAAGCCGCGAACTACGAAAACGCGCCAGGAGGCGCATAAAGTCCTGCCTCAATCCCGCTTCGCGGGACCGCGCGCGGGACCAGCCGGGCTAAGCCCGGGCAAAGGGCGGGCCGTCTGTGGCCATCCGGGGCTGAACAGGCTGGGCTGGGCCACCCCCCTTGGCGCGACATTGATCTTGGTCCACAAAGTAAGCCCTCTTGACATTTGACAATTCATTCAGGGTGTTCGTGGGAGGGTTTTGAACTTATATTATGTCGAATTTACTGAATTTAGGACGGGGTTCACTAACTGGAGGTTCCGTACAAGGAACATTGGATTCAATCATCACAAGGGCTAGCTCAGTCCTAGAGAAAGAGATCATGCTAACTGAACGGCGTATATCGCTAGAGCTACAGAGAAAGCGTTCATCCCTAGGGATCATTCAATCAGTTAAGACCCCATTGTGTGTTAGTACCTGTTCTGATTCACCTAGTGTTATAGGTATCCCTCCCCAGCTACAGGATCTCCCAGTTATTCCACCAACTATACGTGACTCATTTGACAGTGACATTAGTCAGGGCGCTGTATCCCTCTCTTCGTACGAAGACTCACTGTTGCTAATTCCTAGTAGCCAGGTCCCGGACAAACTTACGAGTATCAATAAATCAGGGCAGTTGGCCCCTAGGAAAAGAAAGAAGGGCGGGACAACCCAAAAGGGAACTCGAGCCAAGGTCTGTAGAGCTGATAAGACACTTATTAAACCTAAAAGTGTAGAAAAAGGCACAGAATCAACTGAAACCACCCAGGCTCAACTCACAACGTATCTTGAGCAAGTCCTAATGAAAAAGTTTGAACACTTAATTAAATCGTTGCTCATGCCTTTAATTGAGAGGGTAAAACGCATGACTGAACAACTAGGGCCTATCTCAGACATGGGGAATGCCAACTCACAATTATTAAAAGAAATAGCAAATAAAGTACATGTCCCCATGGCTGTGGAGATGGTAACAGCACCCTCCGTCCCCGAGAGTGCAGCAGATAATAAGCAGCAGCCTAAAACCTATGCTAACACCATCATGGCTGCACATATAAGGCACTCTGCTTCCGACTCGGTTATTATCCCTGGGGAACAATAAAAAAAAAGGCCATCTGAAAAGGAAAATCAGGAGATACAGGGCAAGACCCAGAAGCACACATATAAGGATAGACAGGCCAAAGGGTTGCTTCAGTATTTAGACCTTCCACCTGAGGCTGAACCCTATGTTATCATTTTAACTGGGGTCCTGGAGCTTACGGCGGGATCCTTTGAAAGCCATCAAACCCTTAAAAATAAGGTTATGTATTGGCTAAAAGCAAATAGGCCCCTACCACCCAACTTAGACGGCATAATTCTACATGTAAGAAGGCTGCGCTGAGTAGGAAAAAGACCAAAGGATATAGCGGGGGATATAGTCGTAATAAATTTCAAGGATAGAAGGGTAACAAACCACATTCGAGATTGGTTCCCAGGAGGCTACGAGGGAGGCATCTCCACTAGAGACCCGAGTTACTTCTACCCGAAAACCGTGGGTGGAAAACACCAGAAATAATGGAAATCGATACATTCACACGGACATGCCCCCTTTGTTTAATATTGCTACCTCAAACCGTTTTTCCTCACTGATGGGGCTGGAGGGGGTCGATTGACTGTCATCAGGAAATGATAAGTTTGTGAGGGATTGCCGATCTTGCCCAATCTCAAGTGATAGCAACCCAAGCATGAAAGTAAAGCAAACAAATGCAAATAACATGGCGGAAGGGGAAATTAATTTCGCAAACAACATACATAAATCACAACTAATTATATCCTGGAACATAGCGGGATTGAGGAATAAAATAGAAGATAGAGAATGGCAAGACACAATATCCAAATACAACATTCTATGTTTCCAAGAAACGTGGCAGGTGGATGAGTCACATCTGATGGGATACCGAACTTTTAACACCCCAGCAATCCCAAGTAAAAATGGTATTCATGGCAGAAATAAAGGGGGGTTGTGTACCTACATTTTAAACATTTCTAATATAACGGTCCGTAAATTCATCTCGGAAGATCATTACCAAATTACACTGGTAAGCTGGCCGGGATTAGAAAAGCTAGCTATTGTAAATTTTTATAATAACGCCCATGCTTCTTTATGGGGCGGTATCATTTTTAAATTATTAAGGCACATAAAATTACTAGAACAACTAGGAGGCGGAGAATTGAGTCTTTTGTGGGTAGGTGACTTCAATAGTTCCATCTGCACTAGCAATAACACAGGCAAATGCCTTTGAAGGACAATAGAGAAGAAACACCGACGCACCTTATTCACTCAGGGATAGGGGACATCTTAAATACTTTGATCTATGAGTTTGACATGGGTTTTATTAACGAACTCTGTACCCCAATGGTGGACTTTGCACCAACTTTCAATGGAAGAGGGGTAAATTCGACGATTGACTTTACCCTGCTCTCTCGGAGGAATAGGCCACTAGTGCAATCCTGGGAGACATTAGATTTAGCATACAGTGATCATTACCCGACCACCGTCTCATTGACATCCCGGGCACAGGCACAATCTAATAGGATGATGTATTATACGCCCATATCATTAGGCACCACGAATGGCTACACTATTAAGTGGGGGAGAGTTGACCCAAAAATCTTTCTAGAAAAATTGGTTATTAAAGTCCTGGAGCACCTGTTGGCCTGCTTGTCAGAAACTGTAAATCATCAACAGGTTCTCGCTTCCTATGGGGAGATTACTGCCGAGATAAAGAATCTCCTGACCGCCACCCATAAAAATTGTCCACCTAAAGGTAAAAAATGGTTCAATGAAGAATGCTCAAAAACACACAAAAGATTAATTGCAGCCCTGCTTGAATCTCCTAGGTCATTGGAACTAGTTAGATATGCTAGAAAATCATATCGAGAAGCCATAACCCACAGGAAGTTAGAATTAAAGCAAGAACTCTGGAAGGGCCTCCACGAAGCTTGTCTAAAAAACGACAACGTTGCATTTTGGAGAGTAGTAAACACCCCCTTCCTATCAGAAAGAGATACCGACATCATTGACGTATTAGTCCCAGGAGATGTCTGGGTAACTAATTTTTCAAACTTATATCAGAGATCTGATACAAGACCGCATAGTAGCCCCACTGTCAACCGAGAGAACACAGAGGCTTTTCCTCTGGGGATTGTTTTCAATCACAAGGAGGTAATAAGGGCCATCAAAGAGAGCGCCTCAGGGAAGGCACCGGGACCAGACGGCGTCCCGATTGATATATATATAAATCAGAAATAGCATTGTGGTCACCTTTCATTACTAATGTTTTAAACAGTGTTAACGCCTCAGGCTTTATTTCAACTTGGCCTGAGGCGATAGTGGTGCCAATCTTCAAGAAGGGGAATAGGAACGATCCTGCCTGTTACCGACCTATATCCCTTTTGGATGAATTAATGAAGGTGGCAGGCAGGATCATTCTTAATAGATTGCAGGAATGGGCTGTTGAGAACCAAATAATCTCTAACCTACAATATGGCTTCCGCCCAGGCAAAGGGACAATAGAACAGGGTCTCAATTTAGCACTGCTGACTGCCAAATATACACAAGCAAAAAGTGAAGCCCTATTTATAGCATTTGTGGACATTAGCTCCGCGTTCGACTGCGTAGATTACTCCATGCTATGGGAGACATTAGTCGATATAGGCATGGAGACACAGATCATAACATTCATTAAAGAACTACAGGGGCTAGGGTAAGATATGGGAGGGACGGTGCATGCTCTAGTAAATTTAACATTAAAAGAGGAGTCAGGCAGGGGTGCATCTTGGCACCATTCCTATTTATCCTCTACATTAATAGTGTAGGCCGCTACCTTAAATCCTTCCAATGCGATTATCCAGCGGTGGGAGGGATTTCCATCCCAATCCTCCTTTACGCGGATGACGCTGCAATCATTTCTCGAACATTTATCGGTCTCCAACGGGCAGTGGTCAAATTTTCTGACTACATGAATATGCGGGGGTTAAATATCAATGTCTCTAAGACATACTCCATGAGATGTGGCACCTCTTTAAAAAATAATAAGGCAATATTCCTGAATGGGAAAAAAATTGAAAATACAACCAGCTTCACTTACCTTGGAGTAAATTGTGATACCAGGGGTAACTGGAACAAGGCAGTACAGGCCAGAAACCTAGCAATGAGCAGACCTAAGGGAGCGCTTATAAACTTAGCAAGGAAGTTAGGGGGACGCCCGGTCAGGGAACTGCTACAAATATACAAAGCTAAGTGCATCCCCACTGGCACCTATGGAGCGGGCATCTGGGGTTTTGTCAAAACCGACCAGATACAACGAACAGAAAACTAACTTATTTGTTACCTGCTCGCAACACCAAAATCCATGTCTACTTTCTTTAGCCACAGGGAACTGGGTATTGCACATATAGAGGACATAATTAAATCTGCCCCACTCCTATTGTGGCACAAGATTTGGGTTACCCCAGAATCAGTGTTTAACAGAGAGGTTATTACAGACTGCTTACAGCTAGATGGAGCCAGAAACATCAAATGGCTACAACATGTTAAAAGGATGGCAACAGACATTGGTCACACAGAATATTTTGAGAACCTTACGTGTATGGAATTTGTCCCAAGACGGGTTTTAAAAAGATGATGATGGATTTTTTAGATAACAGAAGATGGCGGTCTATAAGAGAGAAAATGACTGCTAAACTGGGCCGGGATTTTATCTTTCACACTGGCATACAGCCATATTTATTGCTGGACCCCAGTCCTTACGCCAGAATGCTATTGACCAGGTTTCGGGCTGATACATTTGATCGCCTAATAACATTCCTCAACAGTAATGATTGGTCAAAAAATTTGGGAAAATGCCCTTGTGATGGGCAGTCACAGCAATCAAATATGCACTCGATTCTTTTCTGTAAATTTTTCGAGGTGCAAAGGAAATTTTTTCTAAAACCAATCTTTATAAACTGGGGCATAAGGCAATGTCGCGCAGCATACTACAAACTAAAACAGTTGGAAACATCCCTGGAGGTTAAAGCAGTGGCTTCTTACCCAAGAGTCCTGATTGCCCTAAGAAAGTCTATGTAACCTGTGAGAACTGTTGAGCAAGCCGATGACCTGTACTGTGAGCTTTTTTAACATATTTTTCTTCCTTAATTAATTCATTCTTTTTTATGAAATATAACGAATTTCATCTGTTCTTAAAATTTGTGATACTGGACCGATTTTATTATTGTAACACCAGATTAGTTAGCGTAAATCTGAAAGAGACACGTTAGTATTAGATTCCTTACCTTAAAATATCCCCAGGCGTCAGACTGGATCCGGAAATTTTTGCGTAGCAGTTCCCTTGCGCGTCGGTAGGCGTCGTCTGCGGCTCCGCGTCCGTCGTCGGCGTCGTGGGCGCCGTGATGACGTCGTCGGAGTACTTAGACGCCGCCTCCGCGTGCTGACGTCAGTTCTTCTTTTTTCCGCGCCAGCAAGCGCAGATCTGGAAAAAGCAGTAACCCTAGTCATTTTTTTACTAACTTTTTTGATCCTTTTTGATTGCTTTTCGAAGTCTCTCGACTCCGAACGGTGCCGTAGGGATGTCCGCTTCAAGCATTGTGACGATTGCGACCGTCTGATGTCGGTCACGGATCCTCACTGCGTATGTTTGTCCTGTTTGGACGTCGACCACGACGACAAGGCCTGCTCCGACTGCCGGGCCCTTTCCTCGAAAGCCAGGCGGGAGCGGTCCCGTAGGCACCTCGAACTCCGGCAGTCGGTCCCGCGCCGTGAGAGGTCCCGATCCCATGGGAGGTCGAGGGACAGGTCACGGGCTCGGAGCCACCACAGCTCCGAGAGTAGGCCGCACTCCTCCGGGTCGAAGTCGTCGTCAGGTAAGAGGCACAAGAAGTCCAAGCGGCGTCATCGCTCCTCGGACTCCCCCCGACGCTCGCACGATGCGGCCGGGGGTTCGGGTGACACCACCCACGCGGCTCCGTCGGAGTCGCGGGCGCCGCGTGCAGCTCCACACCCTCCGGTCCCTGGGCTGAACGCGTCGCCGGAGGAGATCGAGCGCTTCCTTTATGGCCATGAGAAAACTCTCTCCTCCGACGGGCTACGCGGCGCCTCCGGGCCCAGCGGACCCGTCTGGGGCACCTAGCGGGTCGGGGGCTCTGGCCCCGACGCCGTCGGGTGCTTCGGCCCCGACGCCGCCGATGCCTTCGGGCCCCGTGCCGCAGGTCCCCGCTATCCCGACGCCGCCGGCGCCTCAGGGCCCGGCGCCGAGGGGTCCAGTTGTTCCGCCGGCGCCTTCGGGCCCGGCGCCGCAGGACGCCGCTGGTCCTCCTTCGGGATATGGTTTGTCGCCGGTGGATCTGACGACCTCCCCGGCGTCGGACCCTCAGGTGTCGCCTCCGGCGCCGTCCTCGGGCGGCGCCGGCCCCGGTCCTACTTTCGTTCCTGTTAAGCCGTCGGGACGGCCCCGCTGGGCGGCGCTCCAGACTTCGTTTGGTGAATTTCACTTTTATGAACAGGCCCCATTGGTTGAGAACCCTGAGTTTCAGGAGATGGGTGATGAAGAGGACTGGGAGGGGTCTGACCCTCTGACCAGGGAGTGTCAGTCTCATGAGGACTGGACAGGAGCCCTTGGGGAGGCCAGTGGCCTGGACACCTTCCCCAGACACTGGGTTTGTCTCCCCTCCTACCGTGGCTTCGGAGGAGGGGGCTACATATAGTGTGGGGCTGATGAGGGCTGCCAAGGCCTTGGGCCTTGAGCTCCCCGTCGCGGCCGTGAGGACTAACCTCCTCACTGAGGTCCTTAAACCGCAGTCAAGCTCGGCCGAGCCTCTGCTGCCCTTTAATGAGGCCTTAACCGACGTTCTTCTGGGCACTTGGTCCAAGCCCGCTACGGGTACGCCCGTAGATAGGAACGTGGCCAGGCGCCACCGCCCTGCCCCAGGCGACCCATGTTTCCTGTCCTCCCACCCTACCCCCGAGAGCCTGGTCATCCAGGCCTCCAATTCCCAAACCGCATTCCCGTTGGCCCCGCTGGATCGGGAATCCAAGAGGTATGACCAGTATGGGAAGAAGATCTTCTCATCCCTTAGTCTAGGCCTGCGGTCTTCCAACACCGCCTGCCTCTTGGGACGTTACACCCACTCTGTGTGGGATAAGGTCGTGGAAGTGCTGCCAGAGTGTCCGTTGGAGGTACGGGCCAAACTCGGCCAAGCCCTTGTGGAGGGCCGGGATGCAGCCAAGTATTCCATCCGGTGTGGGCTGGATACCACTGACTCGCTGGGTAGAGCGATGGCAACGACGGTGGCGGTCAGACGCCACGCCTGGCTGAGGTCCGCCAACTTCTCTGCAGATGTCCAGAGCACGCTCATGGACATGCCGTTCGATGGCCGTCTCCTCTTTGGCGGCTACGGCCAAGTCCTTGGGCCTCTCGGGCCAGCGCCAGCAATCGGCTGCCTTTCACTCCTTTCGTGGCCACGGAAGGGGTGCGCCCACACGCGCCGCCAGCCACGCACCGCAGGGCAATACCCAACGCGGTGGCGGCCGTGGGAACCGCCGTCCGGGCGGTCGGGGGCAGCGGCGAGGTCAGTCCACACCTTCCCCCGCAGCATCCGCCTCAAAACCCTCCTAGTCCGTGCTTTCAGGCCCATGTGACGCCAGTGGGGGGCAGGGTTCGCCATCACCACCTCCACTGGCGCACTGTCACATCGGACAGATGGGTGCTGCAAATCGTCCGAAGGGGCTACTCCCTCACCTTCGAGGCGACTCCTCCAGCCATGCCACCGCAGAACCACCGTGTATCGGGGGATCATTTGCGACTTCTGCAGGAGGAAGTTACGGCCCTCTTGGCCAAGGGGGCCATCGAGCGCGTTCCTGGGCCAGAAGTAGGGTGTGGTTGCTACTCCCACTACTTTCTGGTACCCAAGAAGAGCAAAGGGGGCCTACGCCCTATCTTGGACCTAAGGAACGTCAACGGCTTCCTCCGAAAGGAGAAGTTCAAGATGCTGACACTGGCTCAGGTTCTGGCTGCCCTGGACCCAGGAGACTGGATGGTAGCGTTGGACTTGCAGGACGCTTACTTTCATATCCCCGTCCTGCCTGCCCACCGGCGCTACCTGCGGTTCATGGTGGGCAACCAGCACTTTCAATTTACCGTGCTCCCCTTCGGCCTTACCAGCGCCCCACGGGTGTTCACAAAGGTAATGGCGGTGGTCGCAGCTCATCTGCGCAGGTTAGGGGTTTCAGTCTTCCCCTACCTCGACGACTGGTTGTTGAAGGCGGGCTCGCCCCAGACATTCGTCGGCCACCTCCAGACCTCCTGCACCAACTGGGGTTCTCCATCAATGTGCCGAAGTCACACCTGTGCCCCTCTCAGAAGCTCCTCTTCATCGGAGCGGTTCTGGACTCGGCGCGGTTTCGGGTTTATCCGCCCGAACAGCGGGTCCGGGATATTCAGGCTCTGCTTCCCATCTTTCAGCCGTTATCCCGGGTTTCGGTCAGGTTGACGCTGCGGCTTCTGGGGCTGATGGCCTCCTGCATCCTACTGGTGCATCACGCCAGGTGGCGGATGCGGGCTCTGCAGTGGGACCTGAAGTTTCAGTGGGCCCAGCATCAGGGCAACCTATCCGACCACGTCCTGATCTCGGAGGGCACTGCGAGACAGCTGCAGTGGTGGCTTACGGACCGCAATTGGGTCAGCGGCAGATCCCTCTCTCTTCCCCAACCGGAGCACGTAGTTGTGACAGACGCGTCCCTCCAGGGCTGGGGAGGCCACATGGGGGAGGCGGAGATCAGAGGCCTCTGGTCTCCGGCGGAGACCTGGCTCCACATCAACCTGTTGGAGCTCAGGGCGATTTGTCTGGCACTGAAGGCATTCCTCCCCTCTGTCCGGGGGAGTGTAGTGCAGGTGTTCACGGACAACACCACCGTCATGTGGTACTGCAACAAACAGGGCGGGGTGGGGTCGTGGATCATTTGTCAAGAGGCTCTTCGCCTTTGGCAATGGCTGGAACGCCAGGGCGTGACCCTGGTGGCTCAACACCTGGCGGGTTCTCCGAACGCCAGGGCGGACGAGCTCAGCTGTCGGTGCATGATGGATCACGAATGGCGTCTGAACTCTGGCGTGGCGCAAGGCCTCTTTCAGCGATGGGGAGAGCCTTGGTTAGATCTATTCGCCACCGAAGAGAACGCGCAATGTCATCAGTTCTGCGCGTTGGAATTTCCAAGGCGGCACTCGCTCGGAGACGCTTTTCGTCGCGAGTGGAGTTGCGGTCTGTTGTACGCCTTTCCGCCTATACCACTTCTGCCCAGAGTGCTGAAGAAGATCAAGCGCGACCGGGCCCAAGTCATTCTTGTGGCTCCGGACTGGGCGAGAAGGTACTGGTATCCAGAGCTACTCAGTCTGTCAGTCGATCCCCCGGTTCGTCTGCCTTTTCAGGAGGACCTTCTGTCGCAGCAGCAGGGGACGGTCCTCCACCTGAACCTGTCCAGTCCCCACCTCCATGCTTGGAGATTGAGCGGTGACAGTTGAGGCCATTTGACTTGCCTCCTGAAGTTTGTAACATCATTCTGGCAGCCAGGCGTCCCTCCACAAAGTCGGTATACGCCTGCAGGTGGAACAGATTTGTGGCATGGTGCATGTAGGAAGGTAGATCCCTGACTATGGTTGCCCCCAACTTTTTGCCTGGTGTGTTGCTGGTTTTCTGACTTAGTTGACCTGGGGCCCTGCTATTCAGGACCCCAGGCCCACTGCTCTCTCTGTAAAATGGATTCCATGTACCTTAGGTACATATCTAATTGGATACTGAGTCACCTTATCAGTCCCTGTACAGTGTACCTTAGGTACCCAGGGCATAGGTGTACCCAGGGCCTACCAGGGGCTGCAGCATGTATTATGCCACCCCTGGCTGACCATCCAAATCTGACACAACTGGCTGCACGACAGCTGGGGCAAGGTGGTGTAAACACCCTTTGCTTTAGATATAGTATTCCTATATCTAACCCTAAAAATGGACACACAGATCTCCTATCAGTCACTCCTATGGCAGGCCTTGACAATCCTGAAGGCAGAGTGCTTGGAAGCGTGTGAGATAGTGCTCTGGCATGAGCTGAGCCTGTCTGCGGCTTTCGGGATCTATCCCTTAGCCGTTTCCATGATATCGCATACCATATACTCTTAAGTGCATTATAATCCTCGCGGTTATATGCCAACTCTGGTATAGCTTTATCAAAACATGTCGAGTAAGGTGTCATACGAATTGGAATACTAACCCCTCGCCAATTCTGGCGACGGGGTTAGCATTCCACCCTTCTAGAGGGACACGACATGTATGTAACCTGTAACCCCGGTTAAAGTCAGACAGAGCCTTAGCATCCACAAAATGGATGCTGCCACCGAGACACAAGTCTGCCCTCCTGCTGCTGGGAGTCCTCCCAGGGCAGGAGGCAAGGACAAAGGGTTTCCTGCCAGGGGCGGTGCCAGCACCGTCCCAGACAGGGTTTTGTGTATTCCAGGTAGGCAGGGCCACAGAGGAAGGTGACTGCAAGTGGCACCCCGGTGCTCACTGTGCATAGGCCGGCTGAAACCAGTTCCAGGGGCACTCCAGCCCCTGGCCTGGGGAAAGCCCGCCAAAGGAGAGGGGTGTAACCACCCCCCTCCTGGTCCCACCCATAGGGCAGGACTTAGTCGCGTGCCAGCCCCCTTTTCCCAGATAAAGGTAGGAGCAGGCCCCCTTCCAAATTAGATCATCTTTGGAATCAAGACACGACTTTCTGCGAAAGGACTTCAAGATTTCTTCTTCAAGATTCTCCCTTGTGACTAAGGAGTAGTCACCCTGCATCCGCAGGCACCATCCTAAGAACACTGCGGTCTGCTGTAAGTCCTTCCTCCGGAATCCGACTGCCCAGCTCGACAAGACCCGGCTTCCCTGGCACCTCCGACCTCTACTCACCTCTACAGCCAAGCTGAGAACCGTGAGTGCGACGAGACCTCAAGGGACCGACTATTGCCAAGACTGCACGACTTCTTCACAGCAAGCCCGCCGAGTAATCTCCTGGCGAGTGCTTTGGGGTCCGAGAAGCCCCAACCCTGAGCAGCTCCAGCACCGAAGAGCAGCCCCCCAGCATCTCCACGATCGGCGTGGGGCCCTTCTGCTTTTTGCTGCTCACCGCGTTGTTTGGCTACTAGCCCGCTGGCTTGTGGCCTTCTGAACGACGCCCGACGACATCACTGCTGCTGGTCTGGTTGCTACAGACTGGCTCTTGCTCCCTTCCAGAAGAGGAGCACCCCGGACCCTCCTGGTCCACTCAAGACGCCATTTTGAGTCCACCGCGTGGGCTTGAATTAGCCAAGGCTTTGTTGCCCAATCCTGGGTTCTTCGACGCCGACAGCTTCATCCATCGTGGGACAGCTCGCCCCTCCATCCTGGTCGCCGACAACGCCTCCTGGTCCGTGAGATCTGCAGAGCACAGCGTCGCCCACTCACCTAGCCGAGGTGACTACCATCCGGTGCCCTCCTGGTGCCACCTGACTACTGGCTAGTAGTCACGAACTTGGTCCCCTCTGCTTTCAGGTGTCATCCATCTTCAAGATCCAGGCTTGGATCAACTCGAACTCTCTTCACTGGTCGCCTGCCAGCATCTTTCTTCCAGGCTCCTGGTTCGTCTACGAGGATTCCCGACGTCTTTTGAGACCTATGCAGCTGCAGCCCCTGGGCTAGGTAACTTCGGCATTTCGGTGCCCCAGCATAGCCTCACTATCCAAGGGTCAGGATCCACTGTCGTTTTCTCCCTACCAGGTCGGGTTCGCCCGTGAACACTAACTTTAACTTTACTAGCTATCATAGACTTTGTCCCGCATCCCGCGTGAGAGTGCACACTCTGCACCCGAGTCCCCTGGGCCTCCTAGAAGTAATCTAACGATTCTATAGTCAAGTCCTAGCGATTCCAAAGCCTATTAGTACTGTACTTACCTGCTAGTAATTTCGCATTCCACTTTCAGAGTATATGGTTTTTCGTGCCCCTCGGGCATTTGTGTATACTGTGCTAACTTAAGTATTTTTATAAGAGTTTTGTTGTGTGCTTAGCTCCCTGTCTCATAAAGAGCCAGGGTAGTCTTGTTATAAATAAATACACTGTTTATTTTCATAACAACTTGTGTGGTGTCCTTTCACTGGGTGTTCAAGGGGTAATGTGATGGTAAAACAGCTGGCTTAACACGCCCTCTAGAGTCTTAGCCTTAGACTGCTCGTATCCATGCTACTAGGATAGCTGGTCTATAAGGTTGACTTACAACCAATCATCAATAAGGGTTGTTTGGACTGATATATAGTGATCACTAGAATAGTGAGCACTGCACATCAGGCCAACTTCTCACAGTGCACATCAAAGGCTGTGGATCCCCTCAATGCCCCTCTTTCTGAGGTTCTTCTCTTCCTTCTTTCTAGTGCCCAGTAGGGCTCTGCTCTGGGCACTATCAAGGGCTACCTTTCTGCCCTTTCAGCCTTTCTCAGGCTACCTGATCAGCCTTCTTTGTTCAAGTCCCCTATTGTAAACAGATTTCTTAAAGGCATCACACACACGTTTCCTCCTGTTCCGTTTGTGATGCCTCATTGGGACTTTAAACTGGTTCTTACGTTTCTGATGTGCGCTCCCTTTGAGCCACTTCACAACTGTCCTCTTCGCCTTCTGACTTTGAAGACTGCTTTCCTGGTTGCCATCACCTCTGCCAGGAGAGTGAGTGAGCTCCAGGCTCTTTCTTGTACTCCACCTTTCCTTTCTGTCCATCCGGACAAAGTGGTGCTACGTACCAAACCTTCTTTCCTGCCCAAGGTTGTCACGGCCTTCCACATCGGGCAGTCTATCACCTTGCCAACCTTCTTTCCGCCACCGCATCCCTCTAAAGAGGAAGAGCGGCTCCACCGTCTGGACCCAAAACGTGCGCTCTCATTTTATTTGGATCGCACACGCCAGTTCCGGGTGGATGACCAACTCTTTGTTGGTTACGTGGGCGCTAAGAAGGGGAAAGCGGTACATAAGAGGACCATCTCCCGGTGGATCATCTTGTGTATCCAGGCATGCTACTCCCTGGCTAGGAAGGTGCCCCCGGCTGGATTGCGGGCTCATTCTACCAGAGCAACGGCGGCTACCACTGCCCTGGGCAGGGGTGTGCCCTTACATGACATCTGTCAGGCAGCTACGTGGGCATCGCTGCACACGTTTGCAAGACACTACTGCCTGGACAGCCAAGTCCGGAGGGATGGCTTCTTTGGCCGTTCCGTCCTCCAGGACTTTCTGGTGTGATTATTGGTTCGCAGACCCACCACCGGGGTTGGTATTGCTGGGGTATCTATTCTAAGGTAAGGAATCTAATACTAACGTGTCTCTTTCAGATGCTCAAGTTACTACTTGTGTAACGATATATCTGTAAGAGACATTAGTTAGTATTAGATTCCTTACCGACCCACCCATCCTCCCCGTTCTGCGAACTGATATCTAGGGTTAGGGTTATCCCCTTTCAGGGCCCTAGTTTCAATGGCACCAGTGTTGGTTTTTAACATGGCTCTGCGTTTCTGGCGCGGAAAAGCTGTGTCTAAGAACTGACGTCAGCACGCGGAGGCGGCGTCTAAGTACTCCGACGACGTCATCACGGCGCCCACGACGCCGACGACGAACGCGGAGCCGCAGACGAAGCCTACCGACGCGCAAGGGTACTGCTACGCAAAAATTTCCGGATCCAGTCTGACGCCTGGGGATATTCTAAGGTAAGGAATCTAATACTAACTAATGTCTCTTACAGCTATATCGTTACACAAGTAGTAACTTGTGCAATAATGTTTTTTATAGGAACATGAAAATATGTATACCCCGGGATTTTTACCATAATTGTGTGATGGTGCTGATATTGACTTGATATTATTGTATGTATTATATGCTTGTGCTTTTATGATTTTGCTTAAAAATCGAACAAAGCTTAATAAACTAAACTAAGGTAGATATAGATATACTATATCTAAGTAAGGGGTGATTACACCACCTTACCCAAGCTGAGTGATCAGCCTGTGGTGTCAGTTTGGATGGCCAGCCAGGGGTGGCATAATACAATCTGCAGCCCCTGGTAGGCCTTGGATGCACCTATGCCCTGGGCACCTATGGTACACTATACAGGGGCTCACAAAGGCTACCCAATCATGGTATCAATGTAGAGAGAGAACAGCTGGCCTGTGGGTCTGATTAGCAAGCCCACAGCCACACTAAAGTCGAAAAACCAGAGGATCACAGCAAAAAGTGGGGGTGACCATAGGAAGCAGACCCTACTCTCCTACACAACCCCCCCCCCCCAACGCAGGGACATTAAACTAACCTTGACCAGTTGAGTCTTCATGTTCTAAGTGGAAATATCTGAAGAGTCCATCTGCATTGGCATGGTCAGTCCCAGGTCTATGTTCCACTGTAAAGTCCATCCCCCTTAGGGAAATGGGCCACCTTAGCAGTTTGGGGTTTTCATCCTTCATCTGATTTAGCCACAAGAGGGGCTTATGGTCTGTCTGAATCTTGAAGTGAGTACCAAACATGTATGGCCTCAGCTTCTTCAGTGCCCAAACCACAGCAAAGGCCTCCCTCTCAATAGCTGACCAACGTTTCTCTCTAGAGGTCAGCCTTCTTCTAATAAAAGCTATTGGCTGGTCTTGACCATCTTTATTCAATTGTGAAAGAACAGCTCCCACAACCAACTCAGAAGCATCTGTTTGGACAATGAATACTTTGGAGTAATCTGGACTTTGCAGAATAGGTGCAGTGCACATGGCCTGCTTCAGGTCATCAAATGCCTTTTGACAGCTTACTATCCACTGAACTTTCTTTGGCATTATCTTTGAGGTGAGATCATTAAGAGGAGTCACAATGGACCCATAGTTCTTAACAAACTTCCTGTAGTAACCAGACAGGCCCAAGAAAGCTCTGACCTGTGTCTGGGTGGTTGGACGAGTCCAGTCCTTTATGGTCTGGATCTTGCTCTCCAGTGGTTGAACCTGACCTCCACCTACAAGGTGGCCCAGGTACACAACCTTACTCTGCCCTATCTGGCACTTGGTAGCCTTGATAGTTAGGCCTGCCTTCTGCAGGGCCTCCAAAACATTCTTCAGGTGGATCAGGTGATCTTCCCAAGTGGAGCTAAAGACAGCAATATCATCTTGATAAGCTGCACAGTAGTCATCCAGACCTGAGAGGACTTGGTTCACCAACCTTTGGAATGTGGCAGGTGCATTCTTCAGACCAAATGGCATTACCACAAATTGATAATGACCTCCTGGGGTTGAGAATGCTGTTTTGGCTTTTGCATCATCAGCTAGTCTAATCTGCCAGTAGCCAGCTGTCAAGTCAAAGGTGCTCAAAAACGTGGCAGAAGCCAATCTTTCAATGAGCTCATCTGCCCTTCGTATTGGGTGGGCATCTGTCCTAGTGACAGCATTGAGACCACTGTAGTCCACACAAAACCTCATCTCTCTCTTACCATCTTGGGTGTGAGGTTTAGGCACTAGGACTACAGGACTGGCCCAAGGGCTCTCTGAGGGCTCAATAACTCCCAAATCCAACATCTTTTGGACCTCTGTCCTGATACAGTGCCTGACATGGTCAGGTTGCCTGTAGATTTTAATATTGACAGGCAGACTGTCACCAGTATCCACCTCATGGGTGCACCAGCTTGTCTGACTTGGAGTCAAAGAAAACATATGTCTGTAGGACTTTAGAACTTGTCTGCAGTTTTGCTGCTGTTGGTCAGTGAGGCTGCCTGCCAAGGCCACTCCATCAACTGAACCATCATCAGGGTTCTGAGAAATCAGGTCTGGGAGAGGGTCACTCTCCTCCTCCTGTCCCTCATCTGTAGCCATGAGCAAGCCCATGTCTGCCCTGTCAACATATGCCTTCAATCTGTTGACATGAAGCACCCTGTGGGGGCTCCTGGGAGTTCCAAGGTCAACCAAGTAGGTTACCTCTCCCTTTTGCTCAACAATAGTGTGGGGTCCAGACCATTTGTCTTTGAGTGCTGCTGGAGCCACTGGCTCCAACACCCACACTTTCTGTCCTGGCTGGTAAACAGTCAGCACAGCCCTTTGGTCATGCCAGGCCTTTTGAAGTTCCTGGCTAGCCTCAAGGTTTTTAGATGCCTTTTTCATGTATTCAGCCACGCGGGAGCGGAGACCAAGTACATAGTCCACAATGTCTTGCTTAGGCTTTTTGAGAGGTAACTCCCATCCTTCCTTCACCAGACAAAGGGGTCCTCTTACAGGGTGCCCAAACAGAAGTTCAAAGGGGCTGTAGCCGACCCCCTTCTGTGGGGCCACTCTATAAGCAAACAAAAGGCAGGGCAGACGGATGTCCCATCTTCGCCTAAGCTTTTCAGGTAAAACCTTGATCATGCCCTTTAAGATCTTGTTAAATCTTTCAACTAGACCATTGCACTGTGGATGGTAGGGTGTGGTGTACTTGTAGTTCACGCCACACTCTTTCCACATAGCAGTTAACTATCCAGACATAAAGTTAGCACCCCTGTCTGAGACAACCTCTTTCGGAAACCCCACTCTTGAGAAAAATCCCAGGAGGGTGCTTGCAACAACAGGGGCTGTTGTGGTCCTTAAGGGAATAGCTTCTGGGTATCTGGTGGCATGATCCACTACCACCAGAATAAACCTGTGCCCAGATGCTGTTTGGGGATCCATTGGTCCAACAATGTCTATCCCAACTCTTTCAAAGGGAAACCCCCACCACAGGTAGTGGTATTAGGGGGGCCTTGTGGTGCCACCTGATTTGCCACTGGCTTGGCAGGTGACACAGGAGCGACAAACCTCCTTGTCATCTTCTGACATGTGTGGCCAGTGAAAGTGAGGGACAAGCCTGTCCCAAGTCTTGTTCTGGCCAAGATGTCCTGCTAAGGGAATATCATGGGCTAAGGTAAGAAGGAAGACCCTGAATGCCAGAGGTATGACCAACCTCCTGGAAGCACCTGGCTTGGGATCTCTAGCCTCTGAATAAAGGAGCCCTTCATCTCAATACACTCTATGGATACCTGTAGCATTCACAGCAGCCTCAGCAGCAGCTTGCTGTCTGAGGGGTTCAAGAGAGGGGCAGTCCAACTGCGCCTGCCTCAGATCGCCCTTGAAGGTCCCCCTGTCCCAAGAAACTCAACCTGATCAGGCTCAAGCTCTTCTAGGACAGTTCCTTCTTTGGTCTCACAATCGGCTTCCTCAGAAGGCTGATCCTCATTCTGAGGCAGGGGGGAAGGTACTGTCTTAACCCTACTGCTCTTTATCTTGGTAGGCAACTGGTCCATAGTTTCAGGATCCAGGGCCTGTTCAGTTTTGCACTTTTTGGCCTGTGACCTGGTCACAGCAAGGACATGTGCAGATATACCTAACATCTCTGCATGGGTCCTATAGTCCACTTCAGACCAGACTGAAGATTCCAGATCATTGCCAAGCAGACATTCTACAGGGAGGTCTGAACTAACAACAACTCTTTTTAGGCCAGTTACCCCTCCCCAGAAGAAATTAACAATGGCCATGCTATGGGTGGTAGTGACATTGCTTGCATTGGTCACTAGGTAATTGTCACCTAGTATTATCTGTCCAGGATCCACAGTTAGGTGTCACCATGGTGACACTGGCACATGTGTCCCTGTAGGCCTGAGCCACTTTGTTATTAATTAAAGGTGTCTGTCTGTACTTGCCCAAGTTATTGGGGCTCACAGTAGAGGACATAGCCTTGTCCACATCACAGACAAGAACAGCTTGAGTTGGTATTCTGACTAGGCCAGAATCCATTTCAGTACCCAGGGTTAACCCCACTATAGCCTTGGGTTGTGAACCACCACTATTAACTGTACTAGGGGGTGCAGGTGCCTTAGGGGCAATAGTGGTTGGAGCTGTCTCCTTTTTGGTGCAATCACTGGTCCAATGATTATTAACCTTACAATTTTTGCACCAGGGTTTCTTTGGGCCTTCCTTTTTCTTAGATTGTTGGGAACCCCCACCATTAGAAGCTTTTTGGGGACCCTGTGAAGACGTCTGTGTAGGAGAGTAGGGTCTGCAATCCTATGATCACCCAGATTTTTGCTTTTTGCTTCACTGGTTTACGACTTTCCCTGGCTGTGGGCCTGCTAATCAGACCTAGCTGTTCTCTCTACTCCAAATTGTACCCAGGTACTGAATTGGCACTGGGCCCTCTCAAGTCCCTGTACCCAGGGCTGAGGTGCACCCAGAAGTCTCCCAGGGGCTGCAGCATGTATTATGCCACCCCTGGGCTGACTAACTAAATCAGACACAACTGGCTGCTTGACAGCTGGGGCAGAGTGGTGTACTCACCCTCTGCTGTAGATATAGTATTCCTATATCTAAACCTCCTAGTCCCACCCATAGGGCAGGACTTAGTCGCGTGCCAGCCCCTTTTTGCAGGATAAAGGTAGGAACTGGCCCCCTTCCAAATCAGATCATCTTTGAATCCTGAAACTACTTTCCACGAAAGGAACTCAAGACTTCTTCCCAAGATTCTCCCTTGTGACTAAGGAGTAGTCACCCTGCAGCAGCAGGCACCAACCAAGTATCGCGGTTTGTTGCCAGTCTCTCCTTCGGAACAAGACTGCTCCAGCACGACGAGAACCGGCTTCCCTGGCACCTCTGACCTCAACCTACATCATCAGCCCAGCTGTGATCCGTGGGTGTGACGAGACCTCGAGGGACCGGCCATCTTCAGAACTGCACGACGCTTGTCCAGCACGACCACCGAGTGACCCTCGACCGAGTGCTTTGGGGTAAGAGAAGCCCCGACCCTGAGCAGCTCCAGCACCGAAGTTCAGCCCCCCTGCATCCACGAGATCTGCGTGGGGCCCTTCTGCTCTTTGCTGCCAACTTCGTTGTCCAGGTCGCTTGCCCGTTGGCTAGTGGCCCTCTCACGACGCTCCACGACGACAACCACTGCTGGTCTGGTTGCTCCAGACTAGCCCTTGCTCCCCTCCAGAAGAGGAGCACCCTGGACCCTCCTGGTCCACTCAAGACGCCATTTTAGGTCCACCGCGTGGGCCTTGCATTTGCCAAGACTTGTTGCCCAATCCTGGGTCCAGCGACGTCGACAGCAAGAACCTTCGTGGGACAGCTCGCACCTCCATCCTGGTCGCCGACAACGCCTCCTGGTCCGAGAGACTGCAGAGCCCAGCAGCGCCCACTCACCTGGCTGAGGTGACTTCGTCCGGTGCCATCCTGGTGCCCACTCAAATCACTGGCTAGTGATTCAGAACTTGGTCCCCTCTGCTTACAGGTTTCTTCTTCCCTGATCCAGGCTTGGATCACCACGAACTTCTTCACTGGTCGCCTGCCAGCAACTTCTTTCTTCAGGCTCCTGGATCTTCAACGAGGGTTTCCGACGCAACTTCAACCCTATGCAGCCGCAGCCCCTGGGCTAGGTAACCTGAGTACTCCGGTGCTCCAGCATAGTCCAACACCCTAAGTGTTCGGATCCACTCCTGTTTTCGACCCACCTAGTCGGGTTCGCCCGAGAACAGTAACTTTGTCTTTACTAGCTTCCATAGACTTTTTCCCGCCTTACGCGTGAGAGTTCCCACTCTGCACACGACGTCCACAGGCCTCCTGCTACTAATCTAAGGGTTTAGTATTGTAGGCCTAGCGTTTCTAAAGTCTATGAGAATAGTTGCTTACCTGCTAGTAATTCGCATTCCACTTTTGTAATATATGGTTTTTCGTGCCCCTCGGGCATTTGTGTAAATTGTGCGACTTAAAGTATTTTCGTAAGAGTTTTGTTGTGTGCTTAGCTCCCTGACTCATAAAGAGTTCAGGGTAGTCTTGTTATAAATAAATATCTGTTTATTTTCATAACAACTGGTGTGGTGTCCTTTCACTTGGTGTTCAAGGGGTAATGTGATGGTAAAACAGCTGGCTTAACACGCCCTCTAGAGTCTTAGCCTTAGACTGCTCGTATCCACGCTACTAGGATAGCTGGTCTATAAGGTTGACTTACAACCAATCATCAATAGGGGTTGTTTGGACTGATACATAGTGCTCACTAGAATAGTGAACATTATATATCAGGCCAACTTCTCACAGTCTGGTCATATGCTTTCTCCCCACCCTTTTGGTCTTGCTTCTTCTGATCGCCACCTTGGTTCTGGACCTTCTGCCTCACCCTGGTTCTGACCCATTTGTCTGCCTTCTTTCCCAATTCTTGGGGAGAGGTCAGATCAAAGTCAATCAGGTGTTGTTGCAATAACTGGTTCAGACAATTATTAAGAATGTGTTCTCTCATAATCAAATTATACAATCCTGTATAGTCCTTGACCTTACTGCCCAATAACCAGCCTTCCAGAGCCTTAGTGGCACAATCTACAAAGTCAGTCCAGTCCTGAGTCTGTGTCTTCTGGTTGTCTCTGAACAGCAACCTATACTGTTCAGTGGTTAAGCCAAACCCATCTATCGGAGCACTCTTCAGGACAGTGTAATTTTTAACATCCTCATCACTACCTGTGAGGAGCTTGTCTCTACCTTTTTCTGAAAAGGAGAGCCATAAGATTGATGCCCACTGACTTTGGGGTACCTGCTGTACTTTGCAGGCCCTCTCCAAAGCAGCTATCCACTTGTGGATGTCATCCCTACTCTGGTAGGGAGGGACAATCTTACTTAGGTTTCTTTGGTCATTTGACCTTTCCCTATCTCTAGGGATGTTGCTGCCACCAGTGGAATCTAATCCACTCAACTTGTGCTCTCTAGCAAGAGCCAAGGTCTCTTTGGCAAGGGCAATTTCTTGCCTCTTGATCCTAAGCTTGACTTCCCTCATCCTAGCCTTATCCTCTCTTCTCTGAGGGGAAGTCATTCTCCCCATTGCTGAGGTGTCTGACCCTATTGAGTCACCAGAGTGATGGGAGTCACTGGAAAGTGATCTCCTCCTTCTGTGCTCAGTGTTAAGCCCACTTGGGGGCCTGGATTGGATTCTCTCCCCTCCAGTCCCATGTAGCCTTAGGTTGACCTGGTTCAGTTCTCCAACTTGGACCTGATCATCATCCTCTTCATCATCAGCACCCCTAGATTGTAATCTTGGGAGTCTTCTGTTGAGGGATCCCCCCCCCCTCCACTACCTGTCTGATCTGGGGTTGCTGCCTTTTCTGCATCATACTCCACTAATAGATCTATAAGGTGTCTCAAGGTTGGACTCTCCTTGTCTGTCTTCTGAGTGAACACAAACTTCTAAGTTCATTAAACGTAAATGTGTCCTAGTTAGAAGGGAACCTGGGAGGGTCAACTTCTGTGGGGAGAGACACACTAGGCTCTCCTCTCAAGGACATTTTCTATTGAGGTGTGGTGTGTGCACCTACCTACACTAAGTGTTACCTACTAAAACCTCTCTAGGAGTTGTAGTCAGGGTGTGCTAAGCCATTTCCTCTACAACAACTAAGTTCAGTAGAACTTAAGTACTTGATTTATATGTACCTCCAGGTACCTCAATGTGATCTTTCAAATGATATCTTAAGATTATATGGTAAAACAACAGCAAGCTCTTATCCCACCCGCTGCACACCAATGTGAGAAGTTAGCACCAGTCTAAACGACCCTTATTGATGGTGGTTGTAAAGTCAACCATATAGACAAGCTATCCTAGTGGTAGCATGGACCAGCAGTCTTAGGCTAAGACTTCAGAGAGCATGTGAAGCCAGCTGTTTTACAATATATAATCCCTTGAGTACCAAATGAAAGGATACCACACAAGGTATATATCAAATATATATGTATTTATTACTAACACAACCCCTCTGCACTCTTTATGAGGTCAGAGTTCGAGATACGTTACAAGTTACTCATTAAGCATACTATAAGTTGCACAAATACAATTCTGCCCTAGGGGCCTCACGAACCATATACTAAGTAACTGGTATAAGAACCTCTTCAGGAATAGTGAATAGGCCTAGGGAATCGCTGGGGCTACACTACAGAACCAAAGGTTAGGAAGTAGGAGACTCACGGGAGACGCGTGCAGTGTGGGAACACAAACGCGAGTTACCATTGACTTACAATGGAGAATGAAGAAGTCACAAAGTTACTGATTAAGGACACTTCCGGGTGGACTACGGTGAAACCCCTTTAAACTAGGACACTTGGATAGTCAATACCCACGGGAGCACCGGAGTACTAGAGTTACCTCACCCAGGGAAGCCGGGTGCATATGTGTCTTTTCGTGTCGGGTTTTGTCGATTCTATCAATGGAGACCTGCAAAAGAAGTGCTGCAGGCGGCCGAAGGAAGAGTGTCTGGGTGGATCCAAGGGTGGATCGAAGAACTAAAGAACCTGAAAGCAGAGGGGACGGAGTCTGGGTCACTAGCCAGTGACCAGGAAGAAACCAGGATGGAACCAGGTGATGTCGCAATGCAAACAGGTGAAGAGGTGAAGCTTGTCTCTGCAGCCAGGAGGCGTCAACGACTACCAGGAGCTGGAGTCCAGCTGTCCCATGAAGGATCTAGTTGACTGCGGTGTCAGTATCCGGATTGGACCCAACAACCCTTGGCAACCGCAACCCACGCAGGAAGTGAAGATTGGCTTATGGTCAGACCAGCAAGGTCTGAGGAGCTTCTCCTTTGCAGGGGAGCTGGAGCAAGCATGGACCAACCAGGAAAGCAAGATGATTTCAAAGGTTCGCCTTCAGGGGGCTCACTAGCCAACGAGCTAGCAACCGGGAAGACGCGTCGAGCTGAAATGCAGGAGCGGGCCCCACTGGGCACTCGTGGAGTGAGGGGGCTGAGCTTCGGTGCAAATGGTGCTCGGGTCTGGGGCTTCTCGTACCCCAATACTCAACTGCGAGTTACCTCAGGAGTCGATGCAGTTAGCAATTTGCAGGATGTCCAGGGAGTCTGGTCCCACGTCTCTCGTGGACGCCACGGGTCTCCGCTTTGCTGTGGATGTGGGTCGGAGTCCAAGAAGTCTGGAAGTCCAGTCCTGAGTAGCTGAGTCTTCGGGTTCCGTCGGGAGCTTCGACAAAACAAACCAGCAAGTTACGGGTGGTGCCTGTTTGAACAGGGTGGTCACTCCTTGACCACAAGGGAGATGTCTTCCGTCTTCTAGTCGATATAGAAAGTCGAAGGTCCAAGAGTTTCGTTTCAGAGTTTCGTTCCAGGATAATTTAATGTCTCTAGACACAGCTCCTATCTTTATACAAATCTAAGGGGTGGATTACCTGCTAGGTCCCTCCTATGAGTGAACCCTGAGAAGGGGGTGGTTACACCCCTTTCTGTTTGTCCAGTTTCACGCCAGAACGGGGCTGGAGTGCCCCAGCAACTGGTTTAAACCGGGCTATGCATGGAGCACCTTGTGTGCCCCAGGCAGTGTCTTGTTTTGCAGCCCTCCCTGCCCCAATACACTAAAAGCCTGTCTGGGGAGGTGCACCTCCCAAGGCAGGAAACCTTTTGTCCAGGCCTCCCCTGACGGAGTTTCGTCCAGCAGTAGGAGGTCAGACTCGTGTCTGTGGCAGCAGCATCCATTTTGTGGTGCTGAGGCTCTGTTTAACTTTAACTGGGTAAAGCAGTAATCAACATGTCTTCTCCCTCTAGAAGTGTGGAATGCTACCCCCGCCCGGGGGGGGGGGTAGTATTTCAAAGTGTTTGACACCTTACACGACATGTTTTGTTAAAGCCAACCAAAGTTAGCATTAACCCCGAGGATTATAATGCACTTAAGAGTATATGGTATGGCTATATCATAGAACAGCTATAAGGACATGGTTCCGAAAGCTGCAGAGGGGCTCAGCTTATGCTATGGTAGATATAGGTATACTATATCTAAGTAAGGAGTGATTACACCACCTTACCCAAGCTGAGTGATCAGCCTGTGGTGTCAGTTTGGATGGCCAGCCAGGGGTGGCATAATACATGCTGCAGCCCTGGTAGGCCTCGGATGCACCTATGCCCCGGGCACCTGTGGTACACTATACAGGGGCTCACAAAGGTGACCCAATACCCAATCTGGTAGAGACGATTCTAGCCGCAGATTCCTTCATGGCCCACCTTTCCTCCCCTGTTCTAAGAGGCCCTTGGGTTGGTCTTCGGTGCTCGCCTCCAGGTGGGTGGGTGGGTGGGGGGGGGCTGTCTCCTGTGAGTGCCTCCCTTGTTCTGGTCGGGTGGCTCTGTCTGGGGGCCGTTCATTCCTCCTTGGTTCTTGGGAGGATGGGGTTCTAGTGCCTTGGTGCACTACTGCTATGACTCCTCCAGGTTTAGGGGGGATAGCTTCTATCCCTGTCCTCCCCTCCCCTCCCTTCCTTCCTTTGCTATCCTCTGATATGGGTCACCTGCCATGTTTTGCCCTTGTCCCTTGGGGGTGTTGCCCTCTATTTTGGGGTGGCTTGGAGGTTGTTATCGTTGTCTGTCTTGGAACTGGTCCCCTTCCTTGCTCAGGATGAGGGTGGTGGTTTACTATGTGTGCCATGACTTTTACGCATGTTCCATGTCTCTGGGGACACAGGGATGGGAGGCTGTCTTTATGCTGGCAGGGTAGCGGCGCAGGGCTCTGCTTGCTCTTCTTCTTTCCCTGCCTTTAGGTTCTGCGGTGTTGCCACTACTCTTGTGGTGTTGTTATTCACCATTTCTTTCCAATTCTTCTGCTCTTCGCACACTGTTCCCATGCTCCCACAGTTTTTTATCTGGTGGTTCCGCGTTGTGGTGCGGAAAAGTTCTCTGAAGAAAACTGACGTAGGCACGGGGTGGGTCTTATGTGACCTCGCTGACGTCACGTTTGCGGACGATGCCTGGGCGGAGTCGCGTGATGTCGCCCCCGGCTCGCAGAGTTGCTTTGGCAAAAAAAAATCCGGATCCAGTCTTACGCGTGGGGATAATTCTACATGAAGGAATCTGCGGCTAGAATTGTCTCTACCAGATACATCGTTACCGAAGGTAAGTAACTCATCCTTTAAGGACTCGCTGCCTACAGCCAAGTCCTTGGGCCTTTCGGCCACTCGCCCTCCTCCGCCTTCTGCTTTTCGCTCCTTTTGTGGCCACGGAAGGGGCGCCCCAACACGTTTGCTTCAGAGCCACAGGCTGCAACAGTCTCAGCGCGGACGAGGACCCGCAGAGGTAGGTCAGGGGGCCAGCGGGCGGGTCAGTCCACCTCCACCCCGGCCACCACTGCCTCCAAACCTTCCTAGTCTGGTTTTTCATGCCCATCAAACACGAGCGGGTGTCGGGATTCGCCATCACCCCCCCCCACTAGCGCACCATCACTAAGGACAGGTGGGTTTTACAAATAGTCTGAAGTGGCTACTCCCTCCCCTTCAAGAGTACCCCTCCAGCCATGCCGGCCAGGACCACCGCATGTCGGGGATCATTTGGGACTTTTTCAACAGGCAGTTGTGGCCTTCTTGGCCAAGTGGGCCATCGAGCGCGGTCCTGCGCCAGAAGTAGGTCGAGGTTGTTACTCCCACTACTTAAAGGTGCCCAAGAAGGACAAGGGCCTGCATCCTATCTTAGACCTCCGGAACGGCAAACGCTTCCTCCGGAAGGAGAAGTTCAAGATGTTAACTCTGGCTCAGGTCTTGTCTGCCCTCGACCCTGGATGGTAGCGTTCGATCTACAGAATGCATATTTCCATATTCCCGTCTTGCCGGACCATTGGCGTTACCTGCGGTTTACGGTAGGCCACGAGCACTTTCAGTTTACCATGCTCCCCTTTGGCTTTACCAGCGCCCCTTGGGTGTTCACGAAAGTGATGGCGGTGGTCGCAGCTCATCTGCGCAGATCAGGGGTTCCAGTCTTCCCCATCTCGATGACCGGCTGTTGAAGGCAGACAGCCAAGTCCGGAGAGACGGCTTCTTTGGCCGTTCTGTTCTTTAGACTTCCTGGTGTGATCTTGGCTCGCAGACCAACCACCGGGGTTGGTATTGCTGGGGTATCTATTCTAAGGTAAGGAATCTATCACTATGTGTTTCTTTCGGATGTATGACGTTTCAACACATGCTTTTACCACGCATGCTTTTACAACGCGGTTTTTACAACGCATACCATTACAACGCATAGCGCTTTCGGGTGCTGGATAGTGAATAGTTTAATTTACTATTCCAACTCCAGTCCCCGTGGACACTAGGGAAGGTGTTGGATAATACATTAAATCTATTCCCTATCCTAGAGCGCCCCCCAGCGCAATGCGTTGTAATGGTTTTCGTTGTAAAACCTGCGTTGTAATAGCACTGCGTGGTAAAAGTTGCGTTGTAAAGGATGTTTCCCGTTTCTTTCAGATGAACAAGTTACGTACTTTCGGTTTCGATATATCTGTAAGACACATTAGTAGTGATAGATACATTACCGCCCCACCCATCCTCCCCGTTCTGCGAACTGATTTCTAGGGTTATGGTTAACCCCTTCAGGGCCCTAATTTCAAGGTACCAGTGGTCAGTAACTTGCATGGCTCTGCCTTCCTGGCGCGGAAAGTCATGGTCAGAACTGACGGCAGCGCGCGAGGGCGGTGTCTAAGTAGCTGCCGCAACCTCATCTCGGAGACCACGACGCCAACAACAGACGCGGTGCCGCACAACGCTGCCTTTCGGCACGTAGGGGTACTGCTGACGAAAACTTTCCGAATCCTGTCTGACACCTGGGTGCAATTCTAAAGTAAGGAATCTATCACTACTAATGTTTCTTACAGATATATCGTTACCGAAGGTTAGTAACTTGTTCATTATAGAGTCCATCAAAACATACCAAACAGACATAAAGACAGCACAAGCACAGTACTTTGAAGAAAAAAGTACATCCGCTGCCAACGCTCCTAGGGAAATCATTTGGATAGCTAAAAATCTTATGAAGTGTTCTTCACCTGAGACACCACCTGTCTCTTCTCAAGCACGCTGTAATGAACTTGCAGAATTCTTTAATAAGAAAGTTCTAGATATTTAATACCACCTTCCCCCTGACCCTCTGCCCTGATAGCACAGTCTTAGAAGCTGATATTCCATCTGGCACCATACCACGACTGGAGGAACTTCAACTGTGAACCTATCCACCCTTTCTCAACTCTATGCTCAGGTCAAATCTCGATCCTGCAGCCCTCCATATGCTTCGTAAGTTAGAATAAACCATACTCCCAGTCTTCTTAGAAGTGTTACATTTATCTATATCCACTTGTCAAGTACCTTCGTCATGGAAACATGCCATGATATGAGCACTGCTAAAAAAAAAACTTATTTTAACCTTGAGGTATGGGGTAACTATTGCCTGGTCTTGCTTCTCCCTGGGACAAGCAAAATATTGAAGAAATACGTTAATAGACCTCTTTATGAGTTCTTAGAAACTCTTTCCCTACTGCATACTTCCCAGACAGGATTCTGACCACAACATGGTACAGCAACTGCTCTTCTAGCATTAGTGGAGGAATCGAGGAAAATCCTTGACCAGGGAGGAGCAGTGGCCATCTTCCTACTTGACCTGAGCTCCGTCTTTGATACTGTCAACTATAACATTCTTCTTGACAGACTCAAAAGGGTTGGAGTCTCAGGTAATGTCATGGCCTAGATCAAGTACTTTTTACAGGACGGATTGTTTCAGATATTTGAAGGTAACAACACGTCTAAACGTGTGCCGCTTACATGTGGAGTCCCACAGGGTTCTTCACTGAGCCCCACTTTCTTTAATGTCTATTTAAAACCTCTCGCTGAGCTAGTCCTGCCATATGGAATCCATATTGTCACATATGCTGACGATACATAGGTAGTGGTAGCATTAAAACATACGAAAAACCTGCCAGCTAACTTAGAAACCTGTCTGGAAACAGTGGCCAAATGAGTGGACCAGTCATGCCTCAAGCTTAATGGAGACAAGCCTGAGCTAATGATCTTAGGCAATCATTCCATCTCTACATCGGAATTGGGCTGGCCCAACTGTCTAGGCTCTCCCCCAGCCCCTAAACACAATATCAAAAGCTTGGTAGTTTGGTTGGATAGCTATCTCAAATTTAATCACCAAGTAGTCAAGCTCGCAGCCACCTGCTTTAGCATCATTAGACTGATTCGGAAAATTGTACCTCTTCTCCCGCCTGGACAATGGGAATTCCCTCTCCTTGGGTGCCCCTAACTCCACTACAAAGAAACTGCAAGTAGTGCAGAATTGCGCAGCCATGCTGCTACACAATATACCCAAAACTCACTCTGCCAAGACGACTCTTGTTGGACTTGCCCTTCTGGCAGGTTCACCCCTGAACTTTTTGCTTTTATTGGTGACCTGGTGATGGTGATTGCTGGTCTTTGCGCACTTTGACACTGTGGCGCAGTGGAAAGTGCGTGCGCACTCTGAGTGCATGTGGTGAGATAGGCCTGCCCTCCCATAGGAATGCATGGGGAATGTATGTGTCCCTGGTAGTTCCTGATGCGTGGGGTGTGCAGGCTCGAGTCTGGTATGTGCGGACTCGTGTGATTGAATGCTGCGAGATGATGTATGCGGTGTGTATGTGTCTAGTGTGGAAGTGCCACTTCTAGACATGGGTGTGCGTGTGCCGTAAGTATGCTGGCGCATGATTGGCTTAAGCTGGCTGGGGAGCCTGGCTCCAAGAGTCTGTGTGGGTCTGCCCCGGTGGTGAATGGAGAGATTAGCATGCTGATGTGAAGGAGGGGCTGCGCCTGGGTCCTGAATAGGGCTGGGCTTTTCCCACACAATGCTGGCTCCGGCCCCTGTGGTGCGACTGATGACCCTAGCCTGCCTGGTGAATGGAAAGGGTGGCTGGGGACAACCAAGTACTCCCAAAACCAGCTGCGACTGGTTTCTCCCCCACCCTGCACCTTTAGACAAAGGTTTTCAATGTATAAAAGGAGGCTGTGACCTCTTGTAAAATGTTCTTGTTCTTGTTTGCAGACTAGAATCTACCAGGGGCGTGCTGCTGCTTGGGCCCAGGGGAAGGCTTGCCTCCCTGGGCCCTGCCCAGCCCCTGGCTTGCTGATGGACTCCTTGTGGCACTGGAAGCCTTGTCCTGTGATGTCCTGCTCGTTGCTGGGACCCTCCTGGCTGTGGGGGTCATTTCCTGGGGCCCTAGCGCCCTGTGAACGCTTTATTTTCCATTTCTGGGCAGAGCGCTGTCGTTTTCCCTCTGAGGGAATCGCTCCTGCCCTTTGTATGCCCTCAAGTGCTTTGTGTGCACTTTATTTTTATATTTACGGGTATTCTCCCGTTTATTGGCCCCTTTGCGAGTGCCCACCTCGCTGGTATGTTTTATTTTAATACCGAGGGTGCCCACCCCTCCTTTCTGCCCTTCGTTTCACCGCCGTGGCACCGGGAAGGAAAATGGCTGCAAAACCGGAAGTCAGGCAGCCGGGCGCCTGGAGCGGGGCGGGACTTCCGTTTGCTTATAGGAAGTCCCGACCGCTGCCGCGCTGCGATAGGCTGCCCGGTCGAGAGAGGAGACGGGCTGCCTTGGAGCCACGAAGGCTCCACATCGAGTCCCGGTCCCGGGATGGGGGACCGGGTGAACAGCGAAGCGGGCGCTTTGTGAAGGCGGGGCTCCCATGAGGAGGGAGAGCCCCGCCATGCGCGACCGCCGCCGAAGGAAGAGAGCCACAGACCACCCCAGAGCCGGTGAGTAAAGGCCGGCTGGGGGGGGAAGTTGAGCGAGGCACCCTGCCGGGGTCCCGCTCTAGAGCAGCCCCGCATAGAAGGGGGCTGCTCTGACGCGGCTGGCACAGTGACTCGGGCCCAGAGGGGTCCAAGCTTTGTTGTGCAAGGGGGGTGATGTCGGGGCACATGATTGGTGCCTGCCCCTGGGCCCCCACAGCTGTTGTTGGCCCCCCTCATTGCTCCTAGAGCCTAGAAGGCTCCAATGATTCCATGGGCATTTTTATTGACAGAGCGGCCCCAGCTGACAGCGGGCCGCTCCCACAGTGTTGGCAGCAGTCCTGGCCAGAGTGTTGTATTCTTGTTTACAGATATTTCCCTTTTAATACAAATTCCAATATTGTACATATTTCCCTTTTAAATAGAATGTCTCATCATGGCTGCACATGCACATTGTATTATGGATTCCATTTAGAATTGTTATGGTCTGAAATGTAGAGGAGTTGGGAAAAAAGGACTGGTAACCTGGAGAGTAGAAGTACTGTGCTGCAGTTCAATAAACCTTGGAATTTACTTGGAAATTCTTGGGTTTTCTACTTCCATATAACAAAATTGGTGACGAGGGTGTCTAGTACCTACTACTACAGCAGCACAGGTGTGGTACGCCTGATTTTGAAAGGATTTTGGATTTTTACCTGATTTTAAACCATTTTGCATTTTATAAACCTTTGAAGATTGGAGCTTGGTTCATTCCTACATAGAAGACGTTGCTATCGACTATCCTACTTAAAGACTAAAGGATTTAAAACTTTATTTTACCTGGAATACTATTTACACCTGTTCTCACTGGTTGCACAATATTCTATTGGTAACGCTTGTCATTTTGGAGACTGCACGGTTGAGGACGCTGCGTTTTGCCGAAACTGCGAAATTTATGGGTATTTGCGTGAAAGATTCACGGTTTTAAACGAAATAAGCAAATATTTACCTTTGAACGTAGTTTCAACGGGTGACACGCGACGGACTGAATCTTCCCGTGCAACTAAAAATCCATGCACCGTGTTGGAGCGTGCAGTTACCATGGTTTCCAGGTACGAGGCTGATGATGCTACACGCATGGAGCGTCACGTCGCGTAACGTGAAGACGGCCATATTTGTTTACATCGGCGCCGAGTTTCAACAGCTGATGTGCCTCGGTGACTCGTGTGTGCTCGTGAAATAAAGGTACTGTTTCTCGTTTTGAATTATATTGATCAAATAAGGAAACACCGCACGACGAACTTCACATCTATCTGTTTGACAACATTGTCACATCGCGTGCATTATTGCTGGGAATTTCGAGCTGGTGCTAGACTTTTGCACTACAATCTACAACTGAAGTGTGGGACATAACAGCGCTGATGTACACAGCTGGTGTACTCAAGGATTGAATTTGTGTTTATTTACTTTGTTTGTTATTTTCTTTCAACAGTAATAATATCATATTGCTTCATTTGTTCACTATTTAATTTGTGCTATTTCCCATTTTACACCATGCAGTTTGACCCTCCTTCGAAATTTTTACAATGTAAGGGTGATCCTCCCATCCCCTGGAACAGATGGAAGGAAGAATTTTTAACTTATTTAAAGGCTATTGACGGGGAAAGGATGGGAAATGAAAGAAAAAAAAATATTTTTCTTCATTGTTTAGGATCCGAAGGGCAAGCTATTTTTAGAAATTTACCACCTGTTCCTGGTGACTCTGGTGTGTTTGATGAAGCAATGCTTCGTGTAGAAACGCGTTTCAAACCCACAACCAGTATTGCTCTGAATCGTTACAAATTTTATACGAGGGCACAGAAAGAAAATGAATCTTTTGATGATTTTTTAACGGGTTTGAGAGCTTTAGTGGTTTCATGTAATTTTGGTGCAATGACAGACGAAATGATCAGAGATCAGATAATTGTTAATGTTAAATGTAAGAAAACACAGGAACAATTGTGGATTTTAGGTAATCCTACTTTATTAGAAAGCATTTCCACTGCTAAGGCTTTTGAACAATCTAACAAATGGATGAAAACTATCGAAGAAACGAGCACTAGAGGTAACAAGAATGATAAACTAAGTGAAGACGTATGTGCTATGAACAATGTTACAAAAGGTTTTCAAAACTATAGGAATATATCGCGTAACCGCATTGTATGTTTTAGGTGTGGGAGTTACAATCATGTAGCTTCCTTCAAGTTTTGTCCTGTCTTGGGAAAAGAGTGCAACAAATGTGGTAAAGTTGGTCATTTTTCCAAGTCCTGTAGGGAAGACAAAAAGAAAATTGGGGACAAAAGTAATTATTTTAAAAAAGGGGAAGTCTCTTGTGTGAGAGATGACACTGATTTGGGATCAAATTTGTCAAGATGTGAGCATGTCGTATCTGATGTATCCCTTAAAGAAAGAGGAATGATTGTGTCATTAGTGAGTTTAGGGTTGCTTGAAGAGGATATGTTGGACTCTCCTAAGTGTGTGGTTAGATTTATGGGTGCTGAACTAGAGCTAATGGCTGATTCTGGGTCTCCTTGGACCATCATAACGGAAGAATACTTTCATGAAATGTATGAATCTAAGATTGCAAAGAGTGATTTGTGCCCTCCTGATGTAATGGCAAAAGGGTTCAATGGTTCAAACATTGATTTCATTGGTTATATTGCTTCCACCATATATTTTAAGGATCAATCTGCGTACATCAAATTATATATTGTAGTAAAGGGTGTGAATGTTCTGGGTTGGCGTGATCAATTCAAACTTAACATTACGTTGAATCCACGCAGCAAAGATCCAGTCATGGTGTTACAGGATAGAGATGATTTAGATAAAAGAGTTATGTTTGTGGAAGAGAGTAATGCTTGGAAGTTACTTTCGTGTGAATTTCCTGGAGTTTTCTCAGATAAGTTGGGTAAGCTAAGCGGGTTCACTCATGTCATCAAGCTCAAACAACGAGCTGAACCAGTTGCACAAAAGCTTAGACCTGTACCACTCAATGTTAGAGAAGAGTTAAGTGATACTCTAAAAGATATGTTAAAAAATGATATCATAGAGGAGATAGAATCCTCAGAATGGGTTTCGCCAGTAGTTTTGGCATGCAAAACTGATAAATCTCTGAGACTTTGCATAGATTTGAGAGCACTAAATGCTAATATAGTGGTAGATTGTCATCCTCTGCCAAATATCAACGAAGTGGTGAGCATGCTTGGTGAGGCTGTAGTTTTTTCTACCTTAGATTTGAGATCTGCGTACCATCAGGTAGTGTTAGCAGAGGAATCACGTCATCTCACAGCATTTATTACACCTCAAGGGTTGTATCAATTCAAACGGATGCCGTTTGGTTTGGCATCGGCAGCCTCAGTTTTTCAGAGATCGATGTATCATATTTTTAAAGACATGAGTGACTATGTGACGTGTTTTCAAGATGACATTCTGGTATTTTCTAAGAGTGATGAAGTACATAGGGAACACCTGAGAAATGTGTGTAAAATGTTAAGTAAGTTTGGTCTTACTATTAAGAGTAAAACATGTAAGTTATTTCAAAAGACAATAGAATATTTAGGGCATACTATTTCTGGGAATGGTGTTGCTCCTAAGAAATCGTTGGTTGATGCAATTCTGAAATCTCCTGCACCCGATTGCAGAGATAAATTGTTATCATTTTTAGGACTCTGTGAATATTACAGTAAGTTTATAGTTGGTTTCGCAACTAAAATGGAACCGTTAAGAGAACTAACCAGGAAAGATGTTGAATTTTTGTGGGGAACTAAACAACAAAACGCTTTTGACAGTATTAAACTTGACATGGTGTCAGCTCCTACACTTAGACCGTTTTGTTTGAACGAGCTTTGTGTTTTGACAGTGGATGCTAGCCTTTATGGCCTGGGTTGCGTACTTTCGCAACGTTCGGGTAAAGAGGACTGGAATGTTGCATTCGCGTCTAGATCTCTAAATAACACTGAAAGACGATATGCTGTAATCGAAAAGGAATTGTTGGGATGTGTCTGGGCTGTTGAGCATTTCCGGAATTATATTTGGGGTGCAAGATTTTTAATACGTACTGATCATAAGCCTTTGGTGGGTATTCTTTCACCCGGTGGAGGTTTAAGTGCGACTGCTCGTATTGCTAGATTGATGTCACGATTACAAGAATATAGTTTTGACATAGAATATGTACCTGGGAAACTCAATGTGACTGCAGATTGTTTGTCAAGATTACCATATCCCAGTGTCAGGAATGATGAAGACACTGAAGTCGTAACTAGTATTTCGGAATTGTTGTCTGAGAAATTCAGTATCATTTCAGAAGATTTATGGATGAAAAGCATGAATGAGGATGATGTCTTGTGCAAAGTGAGAGATTATGTGAGTGTGGGTTGGCCTTCTAAGGAGTTAATTCAAGCTGAAGTTATACCATATTACAATGTTGCTGATGAGTTGGCCATAGAGGGAAATCTACTATTCAGAGCTGGGAAATGTATTCCACCTTTTGCGGTAAGAGATGTTATTTTGCAAATGAGTCATGAATGTCACATGGGCATGTCGTCCTTGAAAAGATTAATTAGGTCAAATTTCTGGTGGCCAGGAGTAGATAAGTTTGTAGATAAATTTGTTAGAGAGTGTCCTGAGTGCATCGAAAGTGATAAGACGTGCAAATGTGATCCGGCACCTTTGACTCCTGTGAAATGGCCAGATCATCCATAGCAGAAATTAGGGATCGATATTGCTGGTCCATTTAATTTTTTACCACAGGAGTGTAGGTTCGCTATAGTTGCTGTAGATTATCACTCCAAATGGCCTGAGGTCAAACTAGTACCTCATCCTAACACTGAAAGTGTTATTTTGTTTTTGAGAGAGATTTTCTCAGGAGAAGGATTCCCAGAAAGCATTGTATCTGATAATGGGGTACAGTTCAAATCTTCAGAGATGTTGGAATTTTTGAGTACTTATAGTATAAAACATTGCACCACCGCTCTATATGAACCTCAAGGAAATGGGCTAGTGGAGAGATATAACAGGGTTCTCAAACAAGATATCCTAGGGGCTCGGAAGTTTGGGGGAATGTGGAAGGAGAAATTGAGAGAAAAATTATGGCTGTACCGTATAACACCTCATGCCACTACAGAAGTTTCACCTTTCCGCCTACTAAAGGGTAGAGATCCTGTATCTAACCTATGTCCTTGGTGGTTTAAGAAAAGTACTGGATATCGCATGGTTGATGTGAATGTCAAAGATGTAGCTGAGAAAGTGCAAACCAAACAGTGCAAATACAAATATGATTATGATACTAGGATGAAAGTCAAACAACCTGCTTTTATGGTAGGTGATGTGGTTAGAATTCGTAAACCTGGTTATATTACCAAAGGTGAGACAAAGTTTGGCAAACCTATGAAAGTTTATCACAATAGCGTTGTCACACAAGATGGCAAAAGATGGAATGTTAGAAGAGTATCCAAATGTGTGTCTTAATTTTCTATTATACCCAGTAGTTTCTTTTATGTATAAGGATTTGTTTTTTTTCAAATGTTTACGTAGTCACTAAATTTTCTTTAGAAGGAAAATGTGTTGTATTCTTGTTTACAGATATTTCCCTTTTAATACAAATTCCAATATTGTACATATTTCCCTTTTAAATAGAATGTCTCATCATGGCTGCACATGCACATTGTATTATGGATTCAATTTAGAATTGTTATGGTCTGAAATGTAGAGGAGTTGAAAAAAAGGACTGGTAACCTGGAGAGTAGAAGTACTGTGCTGCAGTTTAATAAACCTTGGAATTTACTTGGACATTCTTGGATTTTCTACTTCCATATAACACAGAGCCCACGAGGTTCCCACACCCCCTTATTGTTTCCGAGCCTAGAGGGCTCTAAAATACGCAGTTTTTATTTGAGGGCTCCCAAAAATGCACAGGTGCGTGCAGAGCCAGTGGGCTCCCCCAAAATGCCGCTGGTTTGTTCAGAGCTTAGAGGGCTCCCCATTTGGCGCAGTCTTTGGTTCGAAGGGCTAGTGAGAGGCCTGTCGCAGTTCTTGATTTCCAGCTGCCCAGCAAGTAGTGGGCGGTACAAAAGGGGGTGGTGATGGACGGAGCATCTGAATCAATCAAACACTCACACCCAGTCAAAAGATCTGGGTTTAATCCATCACCGTTCTTTAGCCCACTCTGCCAACCCAGTTCAGACATGGCTATATGCAAATCAGTCTGACCCTGTGCCTCATGGGAACAGTCCAGCCCGAACTGCCAAGCCATGTCTTCCCTGGACCGGAAACAAGCTTCCGAGGACTGTTTTCTGGCATTCCAGCCATCTTCAGCCCGGCTTGCTTGAATCCAGTGGCAAAGTGAGCAAGGGACTCACGTCTGAGCATACCCTGCCACACTTATGGCGGCCAAAAGCGGTACAAAAGGGGGTGGTGATGGACGGAGCATCTGAATCAATCAAACACTCACACCCAGTCAAAAGATCTGGGTTTAATCCAACACCGTTCTTAAGCCCACTCTGCCACCCCAGTTCAGACATGGCTATATGCAAATCAGTCTGACCCTGTGCCTCATGGGAACAGTCCAGCCCGATCTGACAAGCCATGTCTTCCCTGGACCGGAAACAAGCTTCCGAGGACCGGTTTCTGGCTTTCCAGTCATCTTCAGCCCGGCTTGCTTGAATCCAGTGGCAAAGTGAGCAAGGGACTCACGTCTGAGCATACCCTGCCAACTTATGGCGAACAAAGCGGTACAAAAGGGGGTGGTGATGGACGGAGCATCTGAACCAATCAAACACTCACACCCAGTCAACAGATCTGGGTTTAATCCATCACCATTCTTTAGCCCACTCTGCCACCCCTGTTTGGGCATGGCCATATGCAAATCAGTCTGACCCTGTGCCTCATGGGAACAGTCCAGCCCAAACTGCCAAGCCATGCCTTCTCTGGACCGGAAACAAAAGGGGGTGGTGATGGACGGAGCATCTGAGTAGTGGGCAGCTGCACCGTTTAGGCTTTGCTTTTCTAGGGACATGTTCTGGACTTAAGAGTGAGGCGCACTCCTTCAACCCTTGGCCTTCCCCAGCTGCGCAGCACTTAGTGCCAGCTGCAGCGTTTAAGCCCCCTGTTCTGTCCCTCAGCTGCCCAGCAAGTAGTGGGCAGCTGCTACGTTTAGGTGTTGGCGCAGTGGCGCAACCTGGACTTTAAAGTGATTCATGTGCTATTATGATTTCTGCGCTAACTGTGGTTTAGATGCGGTTATGATCTATGTCCTATTGCTCTTGGGTGTTAGGAAATGTACTGCGTGTTGTATGTTTTGCACACCCTGTGTTCTGCACCTCTGAATGTGTTGTTGATGCATCATGTGCCTTGTTCCTTACACCGCTGATTGTATGTTATGCATCATGTGTTTCTCCTGCACCTCTGAATGTGTTGTTGATACATCATGTGCCTTGTTCCTACACCTCTGAATGTTGTGATGCATCATGTGTAATGTTCCTATGCTTATACCCCTACAGGTATTGCAAAACTTAGGTGGTTGTTCTTGCTAGTCCAGGTGGTACTAGTGAGGTCCTGGTTCCCTGCGTAACATTCTCCTAAGGTGGTTAGGGTTGCGTAGGAGGTACTTACCCTTTACCAGTAATTACTGGTTGTGTGCTAATTTGTGCTACAGTGATTTTATATTCTAAATTCTAAGTGCTAGTTCTAAAAGTGCTGATTCCTGACAGTGGTCCAGGTGGCCCTGTCTTGTACATATCCCCTGTAAATTCTGCCCGTGCCTGTTGGCACATTGTAAAGTGTGTGTTTTTATCTAATGTGTTTTGGTGTAATACAAAGGCTATTTTTATATATAACCTTGTGTGGAGTTTCCTTTGTGGTGGGCCTTGGGTGTTGTTGCTGGGGGTGCGTGCGCAAACACTTAACTTACATCGCCTCCGAGTTTAGCCTTACTGCTCGTGCTACGTTACCAAGGGGGTGAGCAGGGGTTATCTTGGCGTGTAACTCCCTTGCCCTGACGTGGAAGTGGTGGTCTCTGACTGACTTTGGTGCAAGCCCTGGCCAGCCAGGGATCCCATTTCTAACATTGGCTGGCAGCGGAAAGGATAAGGATAAGGATTTGTGTTTGCGCTGTACCACAGTAGCAGCTGACTGCACCACAAAACTCTGCATTTTAAATAATTCACATTTTGGGGATTATTGTTTTAAGTTTGCTAAAAATTTCATTTCTGTGGAAATGTGTTTCTTGTGCACTTTGAGTTAGGTGTCCCTAACTCGGGAGGGTAGATCATCCCCCTAAGTGCAGTGTGTTTTCTGGATTCACCAGAAGGGTGGGATCCAGTGGTGGCAGCATAAATGTGTCCAGTGCATGTGTCCCTGTCCTGGAGTAATGGTACCTGTGTCACGTGTGGTCAGGTTGAGAAATCAGGGGTGGTAGAAACTGCCTTACCAGTCTGGGGGGGCGTGTGTGGATAACTTGTGTGTGTTGGATTTCATGGGTGGGCCTGAAGCTCAAGGGAGTTTCCCCTCCCCCTGTGCCATTGTGTTATTTGTTGGGGAGTGACCCTAAGGAAAGTTCTGGTCTTCCAGCCCAGTGGTGGAAGTGGCTCAGAGGAGCACAAGCCTGGTCTTCATAGTCTGGTGGTTTTGTTTTAGGAACACCAGGTGAGGGAGCCTAGCATGTCCTTATGGAGCGTCCTTTGAGGGGGATTTCCCAGTGTGGAGAGAACGTGGAGCGCCTGTAAGCCGGGCTCTAGTAGTTCTGTTGTCTGGCAGTACCGCTCCAGTTGGGAGGGTGCAGCAGTCCAGATAGAGGGGTGCAAGGGGGATATGTTCCCCAGTGGAGTAACCAGTGGGTCAGGGGCCAGCCAGAAGGGTTGTGTCGCCAAGCAGTGACCATGGTGATGCCACTTCTGTCCTGAGTGTCAGGCAGACTTGTACACAACACATTAGTTATGTGTCACCCTCAAGGAAATCCTGGTGTGCCAGGCATCTGACCAAAGGGTACGTCCCTCGGTTGGGGAGCTTGCTGAATACTTGTGTGCTCTTGTTTTGCTCAGATACCTAAGTCCCGTGTGTTGAACTTTTCCCAAGAACGTCTGCAGAAGTGGAGCCTGCTTTTGATTTTTGTGGTCTGTTTAGAGACAGAATTTTGGAGTTGGTAAGGTTCTGGGAGGGAGAGAGGCTTAGGGGATGGAGTGATTCCAAAAGGAGTGGCTGAGGTGTCTTCCAGCCCAGTGTGGTGGAAGAGGTTCAGTGTAGCCCAGCTAGGTCTCGGTGTAGAGGCTCACGTCCTGTCTCAGACGAAAAGGAGTGGGTGGGACTGCGTGTCTCCAGGTGCCCGAAACCCAGTCTCAGGGCCTGGAATGTTTCTGAAGGGAACGTCAGGTCGGGGGCCTAGGCTGTACCAATAGGTCATTTGAGGAAGATCTCCCAGAGTGTTAGAAGAACGTGGAACATCGGTGAACAGGGTTTCAGTAGTTCTGGTGTCTGGTAGTACTGCTCCAGGTGGGAGAGTTGTGTTCTGGAGGGTGCTTCAGAAGTAGAGGTAGTGTGGGGCATTCTTGCCCGTGACCTCTGGTCAGCCTGAGGGTGCGGACCCTAGGTTGAAGGATCCGTAGTAGTTTGGAACTACACTGAGAAGAAGGGTGGAGAATGGCTATTGTATGCCAGGGGTTACTACCCCCCACTCTGTGGATTGGCAGAGACCAGTGGTATCTGGGTGGCCTAGGGCCTGGTCCTAGCCGTGGGCAACTAAGGAGTACCAGTGGGGTAGCCTAGTTGGGCCTGTTTGTTTTAAGTATGTGCTTGTCTTATGGATCAACGTGGCATAGAACCGGAGGGTGTCCCTGCAGTGTGCGGGCCCCCGTCCGTGTTCTATCGCCCCAAGCAGTGAAGTCCATCACGGTGGTGATTGGTCTCCGCTGCGTTTTGGCTGGAAGGGGGTTGTGTTGGACTTGGCCCTTCTGGCAGGTTCACCCCTGAACTTTTTGCTTTTATTGGTTACCTGGTGATGGTGATTGCTGGTCTTTGCGCACTTTGACACTGTGGCGCAGTGGAAAGTGTGTGCGCACTCTGAGTGCATATGGTGAGATAGGCCTGCCCTCCCATAGGAATGCATGGGGAATGTATGTGTCCCTGGTAGTTCCTGATGCGTGGGGTGTGCAGGTTCGAGTCTGGTATGTGCGGACTTGTGTGATTGAATGCTGCGAGATGATGTATGCGGCGTGTATGTGTCTAGTGTGAAAGTGCCACTTCTAGACATGGGTGTGCGTGTGCAGTAAGTATGCTGGCAAGTGATTGGCTGAAGCTGGCTGGGGAGCCTGGCTCCAAGAGTCTGTGTGGGTCTGCCCCGGTGGTGAATGGAGAGATTAGCATGCTGATGTGAGGGAGGGGCTGCGCCTGGGTCCTTAATAGGGCTGGGCTTTTCCCACACAATGCTGGCTCCGGCCCCTGTGGTGCAACTGATGACCCTAGCCTGCCTGGTGAATGGAAAGTGTGGCTGGGGACAACCAAGTACTCCCAAAACCAGCTGCGAATGGTTTCTCCCCCACCCTGCACCTTTAGACAAAGGTTTTCAATGTATAAAAGGAGGCTGTGACCTCTTGTAAAATGTTCTTGTTTGCAGACTAGAATCTATCAGGGGCGTGCTGCTGCTTGGGCCTAGGGGAAGGCTTGCCTCCCTGGGCCCTGCCCAGCCCCAGGCTTGCTGATGGACTCCTTGTGGCACTGGAAGCCTTGTCCTGTGATGTCCTGCTTGTTACTGGGACCCTCCTGGCTGTGGGGGTCATTTCCTGGGGCCTTTGGTGCTTTCTGTGCCCCTAGCGCCCTGTGAGCGCTTTATTTTCCATTTCTGGGCAGAGCGCTGTCGTTTTCCCTCTGAGGGAAGCGCTCCTGCCCTTTTGTATGCCCTCGAGTGCTTCGTGTGCACTTTATTTTTATATTTACGGGTATTCTCCCGTTTATAGGCCGCTTTGCGAGTGCCCACCTCGCTGGTATGTTTTATTTTAATACCGAGGGTGCCCACCCCTCCTTTCTGCCCTTCGTTTCACCGCCGCGGCACCGGGAAGGAAAATGGCCGCAAAACCGGAAGTCAGGCGGCCGGGCGCCTGGAGCGGGGCGGGACTTCTGCTTGCTTCCAGGAAGTCCCGCCCGCTGCCGCGCTGCGATAGGCTGCCCGGCCGAGAGAGGAGACGGGCTGCCTTGGAGCCACGAAGGCTCCACATCGAGTCCCGGTCCCGAGATGGGGGACCGGGTGAACAGCGAAGCGGGCGCTTTGTGAAGGCGGGGCTCCCATGAGGAGGGAGAGCCCCGCCATGTGCTACCGCCGCTGAAGGAAGAGAGCCGCAGACCGCCCCAGAGCCGGTGAGTAAAGGCCGGCTGGGGGGGAAGTTGAGCGAGGCACCCTGCCGGTGTCCCGCTCTAGAGCAGCCCCGCATAGAAGGGGGCTGCTCTGACGCGGCCGCCATAGTGACTCGGGCCCAGAGGGGCCCAGGCTTTGTTGTGCAAGGGGGTGATGTCGGGGCACATGATCGGTGCCTGCCCCTGATCCCCCACAGCTGTTGTTGGCCCCCCTCATTGCTCCTAGAGCCTAGAAGGCTCCAACGATTCCATGGGCATTTTTATTGACAGAGCGGCCCCAGCTGGCAGCGGGCCGCTCCCACAGTGTTGGCAGCAGTCCTGGCCAGAGCCCACGAGGCTCCCACTCGCCCTTATTGTTTCCGAGCCTAGAGGGCTCTAAAATACGCAGTTTTTATTTCAGAGGGCTCCCCATTTGGCGCAGTCTTTGGTTCTAAGGGCTAGTGAGAGCCCTGTCGCAGTTCTTGATTTCCAGCTGCCCAGCAAGTAGTGGGCAGCTGCACCGTTTAGGCTTTGCTTTTCTAGGGACATGTTCTGAACTTAGGAGTGAGGCGCACTCCTTCAACCCTTCTTGGCCTTCCCCAGCTGTGCAGCACTTAGTGCCAGCTGCAGCGTTTAGGCCCCCTGTTCTGTCCTTCAGCTGCCCAGCAAGTAGTGGGCAGCTGCTACGTTTAGGTGTTGGCGCAGTGGCGCAACCTGGACTTTAAAGTGATTCATGTGCTAATATGATTTCTGCGCTAACTGTGGTTTTGATGCGGTTATGATCTATGTCCTATTGCTCTTGGGTGTTAGGAAATGTACTGCGTGTTGTATGTTTTGCGCACCCTGTGTTCTGCACCTCTGAATGTGTTGTTGATGCATCATGTGCCTTGTTCCTTACACCGCTGAATGTATGTTTATGCATCGTGTGTTTCTCCTGCACCTCTGAATGTGTTGTTGATACATCATGTGCCTTGTTCCTACACCTCTGAATGTTGTGATGCATCATGTGTAATGTTCCTATGCTTATACCCCTACAGGTATTGTAATACTTAGGTGGTTGTTCTTGCTAGTACAGGTGGTACTAGTGAGGTCCTGGTTCCCTGCGTAACATTCTCCTAAGGTGGTTAGGGTTGCGTAGGAGGTACTTACCCGTTACCAGTAATTACTGGTTGTGTGCTAATTTGTGCTACAGTGATTTTATATTCTAAATTCTAAGTGCTAGTTCTAAAAGTGCTGATTCCTGACAGTGGTCCAGGTGGCCCTGTCTTGTACATATCCCCTGTAAATTCTGCCCATGCCTGTGGGCACATTGTAAAGTGTGTGTTTTTATCTAATGTGTTTTGGTGTAATACAAATGCTATTTTTATATATAACCTTGTGTGGAGTTTCCTTTGTGGTGGGCCTTGGGTGTTGTTGCTGGGGGTGCGTGCGCAAACACTTAACTTACATCGCCTCCGAGTTTAGCCTTACTGCTCGTGCTACGTTACCAAGGGGGTGAGCAGGGGTTATCTTGGCGTGTAACTCCCTTGCCTTGACGTGGAAGTGGTGGTCTCTGACTGACTTTGGCGCAAGCCCTGGCCAGCCAGGGATCCCATTTCGAACAACTCTCAAAACATTGCACTGGCTGCTAATAAATGACCGCATAACATTTAAATCATCATGCATAGCTCATAAGACCCTCTGGGGGAACGGCCCAAAAATCAGTCAGTCCCTCATCACTTTCAATTGCCCCCTAAGATGTCTCCGCTCATTCAATTTTTTCCTTGCATATGTACTCAAGAGCGCGCGCTCCGGTGGCCGCTCTTTCTCTTACAACGCCTCCAAACTATGGAACACCCTTCCTAGTCATCTTCGATCGACGGCCCATCATCTTTCCTTTCAAAAGCAATTAAAGACCTGGCTATTCCAGAATATGTCTTAGAACCCCTAACTCTGTCTGCTTGTTGTCACTAGCGCTGGGATGCATGCGGGTAGCTATGCGCTCAACAAATGCTGATCTTAAAAATAATAGCTTTTGGGAAGGCATTTCCTGGGTATCTATTCAAAGGTAAGAAATCTGTTGCTAGTAGTCTCTATCACATAAATAAGTTACCTTCGGTAACGCCTTATCTGGTAGAGACTCTGTATTGCTGCAGATTCCTTACTGATCCTCCACACTCTGTGAACTGATTACAGTATTAGGGACACCCTTCTATGGGCATTAGAATTCACACCAGTTGTCAAAGTTCCTCATGACTCCTCGCTCCTGGCATGGAAACTCGTGAAAAGAAACTGACATCGGCGCGTTGGGGTGGCACCCATGTAGGCACTGCATACGTCCGTTCTGGAGCGGGCTCATTCAGAGCCGACTGACACCACAAACTGGCACGCAAGGAATCTGAGGCTAGATAGTCACCACCAGATAAGGCATTACCAAAGGTAAGTAGATTATTCTGGGAATATCACTGACTTGCTCCTCGACTAAAAAACGAACATGCTTATGTAAAACCCTCCAATACCTTTGGGTCGAGTTTGCGCTATATAATACTGCAAACAAAAAACAGATCACCGGCAGTTTCCTCTCCAGATACAAGTCATCCATTAGGTGGCTGTGTTTGCGCTACAATGTTGCTCAAATCAACACTGTAAGCTTGTTCTTCTTGCATGGATGGCGTCTTTCTCTGGTGTGACTGCCCTTACTTATCCTGTGTTGCCCCTAATTCAGGTGGCAGTCCTGTCTGAGTCCTTTCTTTTTCCCCATGTGATGATCTTGCTATGTGCTGGCAGAGGGGAGCAGTCACTGTTGCAGTCGTGCTTGTTGATCAGATTCTATTCTGGGAAAGATTGTGGCTAGGTAGTGCATAGCCACCAGACCTTGATCCTCAGTTAAGCAATTGTTTTGAAAGGAGATTGCTTAATCTGAGCCACTGCTGATGTGGTATGAAGCTTCTAGCACGTGCAGTCAGTGGTCTTAGTAGGTGCTCTGATCATGCTTGCTCTTTTTACTCTCCCAGCAGTCTTGAGGTTGAATATATGTATCACTATGGTAGCTAAAGCCAGCTGTGGACGTACTGATAATTTGTAATTGTATGTACATAGTGCTTACTACCCCTGATGAGGGGTCAAAGCACTTTTTGGCGAGTAGCACACTACTCCAGAACCCATAATGATTAATGGTGGATTAGTAAAGGGAACTATGAGTTATTGTGAGCGGTGGACATGTGAGTTTGTTAGTTGGATTGAATAGGATAATGAAGGGATAGAAGAGGGAAGAGTCTAGAGAGTGTTATTTGGGAGATCATAGTAGTAAGATGAGGTTTGGGATGAGTTATGGGAGGGATACATGAGGGAAGAATTTAGAAAGGGTTGTTTGGGAGATCATAGTAATAAAATGACGTTTGGGGTGAGCTGGGGAGGGATAGAGGAGGGATGAGTCTTGAAAGGGTTATTTTGGAGATACTTGTAGTGTGATGTTCGGATGAGTCAGAGTGAAGCTAGAGGATATATTGAGCGAGGTATAGGGTGAGAGAGTAATGTATTGGTGAGAGTGAACTTTTTTTCCCCCTTTCTTTGCATATGGGCACACCTCGTGTATAAGTATAGGGGCAACAGAACACAAGGGTTGACTGATAGAATATCGAACACACAAATATCGTGTGGACAGAATATCGTGTCAAAAATATCGAGGACAAGAATATTGAGTAGGTAAGTGCAAATAGATAGGTATAAATGTACTATTCTTAGCTCCAGATCTACGTACCTTGAAGATATTTATATATATTGTCAAAGTACATATATGTGGAGTTATATATAGTAAAACTTTACTTACCCATAAGAAATGACCTTCACAATATTCTTGTACTCGATATTTTTGACACAATATTCTGTCCCACGATGTTTGTGTTTTCAATATTTTGTCCACACACCAACACCAGCAACATCAGCATCAATTAGAGGTGGGCATATATCAGACACACACACACATACACAACCACACCTCAGGAGTGCAGCATGCAGAGAAATAATACAAACTGCAGCACCAATGTGACACACATCTATTAGCACTGACTGCAAGGAAGATGCTGAAGGCTGCAACAACTGCACCTCAGTCTCAGACAAATAGCACAACATACAATGACTGGCAAACATAACAACATGGAGTAAGAAACCCAACAAAAATATACAGTGGCAGATGTCGTGTTGTGCCTCCTTTGACTACCACAACAATTTAGTTTTTAACTGAAGTTTTATAGTAAGTGGTATAATTACAAGTACAGTAAAGCTAGAACAGGCCGTAGGGGGAGCTGGCACGAGGACTGGTGACCAGCAGCCTACACATTAATGGCTATAGGCAGTACATTAACTACAGAACTATTTCACCAGGGTTAGAGTTGGAGGGTGGTAGTTTGCACACACTACTCTACAGTAGGTGCATCACCCCCTGCTTGTATCTCACTCATATTTTACCTGTAGCACACAAGGCTTCTGCATTTTACCTCTACTTACTTTTTATTTTCTTTACTTTCACTTCCCGCTCATTTTCTGCTCTTCATTTCAAGCTGCTTCCTTTTTTCTGCAGCCTCTCCTTTTCTTCACCTTTCCTCTGGGTTAATATCTTTTGATGATTTTTCTCATTCCTTCCCTTATACTGTGATATATTCTTTTCCTCCTGTTTAGTATTGTGTATTATGTTCCACATTCATTCTTTATCACATCCCACTCTGTATGTTTTTTTCTGCTCTGTTGTTTCTCTTCATTCTTTTCTCCATTTCTCCCTCTGTGTTTTACTCGGTTCTTTTCCTTTTTTTTCATGTTTGCCCTCCCAATGTCCCTTTAAAATTACTTGCTCCTTCAGCTGCTAAGATCACTCGGCTTCATGCTTTCCTAAGCTAAAATCAATAAGTAAACATATAACACACAATTTCCCCCTGGAACAGAAGCATTCAAAACTCCTCCAACTAACAATTAATGTTGAAACCCCTAGGAAGCTAATCACTGTGAGAAGTTGGCCTGGTATATGATGTCCACTATTCTTAGGGGCACCCTGCACCAGTCCAAACAACCCTTATGGTGATGGTTGTAAAGTCAACCTTATAGACCAGCTATCCTAGTAGTAGCATGGACAAAGCAGTCTTAGGCTAAAACCTCAGAGAGCATGTGAAGCCAGCTGTTTTACCATATATAATCCCTTGAATACCAAATGAAAGGACACCACACAAGGTATATATCAAATATATATGTATTTATCACTAACACAACCCCTCTGCACTCTTTATGAGGTCAGAGTTCGAGATACAGCACAGGTTACTCAATAAGCATACTATAAGTTGCACAAATACAATTCTGCCCTAGGGGCCTCACGAACCATATACTTAATAAGTGGTAAGTGGTATAAGAACCACTTCAGGAAAGGTGAGTAGGCCTAGGGCCTAGGAAATCGCTGGGGCTACACCGAACAACCAAGGGCTTGGAAGTAGGAGGCCCACGGGAAGCGTGTGCAGTGTATAAACACACAGGCTGGTTACCATAGCGTTTCAATGGGAACGTAAAAGTTACGAAGTAGTAGATTTCGGACACTTCCGGATGGATTACGGGAAAACCCTGTTAAACTAGGACACTTGGATAGTTAATACCCACGGCAGCACCGGAGTACTCGAGTTACCTCACCCAGGGAAGCCGGGTGCATAGGTGTTCTTTCGTGTCGGGTTTCGTCGCTGTTTCCTATGGAGAGCTGCAAGAAAGTGCTGCAGGCGACCAGGAGAAAAGTGTCCCGGTAGATCAGAGTCGAGAAGAACCTGAAAGCAGAGGAGACAGAGTCTGGGTCACTAGCCAGTGACCAGGAAGGAACCAGGCGATGTCGAGATGCAATCAGGTGAAGAGGTGAATCTTGTCTCTGCAGCCACAAGGACCAGGAGGCGTCGAGCTGTCCCACGACGGATCTAGCTGTTGACGGTGTCGGTATCTGGATTGGACCCAACAAATCTTGGCAAGTGCAATCCACGCAGGATGGGAAGATTGGCTACAGTTCAGAACAGCAAGGTCTGGGGAGCTTCTGCTTCGCAGGGAAACTGGAGCAAGCCCGGAGCAACCAGGCAAGCGGTGTAGTTTCACAAGGATGTCTTCAGAGGGCTTACTAGCCAACAGGCTAGCAATCACGAAGACGCGTCGAGCTGAAATGCAGGCGCAGGCCCCACGCGGCACTCGTGGAGTGTGGAGGGCTGAGCTTCGGTGCAAATGCTGCTCTGGTCTGGGGCTTCTCGTACCCCAATGCACAACTTCGAGGGTACCTCAGGAGCTGCACAGGTAGCAAAAAGCAGGTAGTCCAGGATGTCCGGTCCCACGTCTCTTGTGTCCGCCACGGGTCTCAGCTTTGCTGTGGATGTGGTTTGGAGTCAGAGAAGTCTGGAAGTCCAGTTCCTGCGTCGCTAAGTTCTGGTTCCAGCGGGAGCATCGACAAAGCAAACCGGCAAGTTACTGTTGGTGCCTGTTTGCACAGGGTGGTCACTCCTTGACCAAAAGGGAGATGTCTTAAGTCTTCCAGTTGATATGGAACGTCGAAGGTCCAAGAGTTTCATTGCAGAGTTTCTTTCCAGGATAAATCTAAAGTCTCTAGACACAGCTCCTAACTTTATACTAAACTAAGGGGCTGGATTACCTGCTAGGTCCCTCCTATGGGTGGAACCTGGGAAGGGGGTGGTTACGCCCCTTTCCCTTTGTCCAGTTTCGCGCCAGAGCTGGGGCTGGAGTGCCCCAGCAACTGGTTTCAACCGGGCTATGCATGGAGCTCCTTGTGTGCCCCAGGCAGTGTCTGGAAAAGCATCTTTCCATTGACCCCACCCTGCCCCAATCCACTACAGGCTTTCGACAGGAAACCTATTGTCCAGGCCTCCCTTGCTGGAGTTTCGTCCGGCTGCAGGAGGTCCGACTCATGTCTGTGGCAGCAGCATCCATTTTGTGATGCTGAGGCTCTGTTTAACTTTAACCGGGTAAAGCAGTACTTACATGTCTTCTCCCTCTAGAAGGGTGGAATGCTACCCCCGCTGCCAGAACTGGCGGGGGGGGTAGTATTCCAAAGTGTTTGACACCTTACATGACATGTTTTGATAAAGCCAAACCAAAGTTAGCATTAACCGCGAGGATTATAATGCACTTAAGAGTATATGGTATGGCTATATCATAGAACAGCTATAAGGACATGGTTCCGAAAGCTGTAGACTGGCTCAGCTCATGCTAGAGCACCATCTCACATAAAACCAAGCACTCTGCCCTCAGGATTGTTAAGGCCTGCCATAGGAGTGACTTATAGGTATATATGTGTCTATATCTAAGGATAGATATAGGAATACTATATCTAAGCAAGGGGTGATTACACGACCTTGCCCAAGCTGAGTGATCAGCCTGTGGTGTCAGTTTGGATGGCCAGCCAGGGGTGGCATAATTCATGCTGCAGCCCCTGGTATGCCTTGGATGCACCTATGCCATGGGTACCTATGGTACACTGTACAGGGGCTCACAAGGTGACCCAACACCCAATTAGATATGTACCTAAAGTACATGGAGTCCATTTTACAGAGAGAGCAGATAGCCTGGGGCCCTGAACAGCAGGATCCCAGGCCAACTAAGTCGAAAACCAGCTAAACACTAGGCAAAAAGTTGGGGTAACCATATAGTCAGATATCCACCTTCTTACAATCACCAAGATATAAAGAGAAGTGCAGGAGGTAATACCTACCTGTGCAACCTCTGTAAGAGCTGGCTGAGAGCATGATTTAGACAACTCCCTAACTGATCATATGTGGGAATACACAAATGGGCCTAAAACTTGATAAGTGTTGTGACTCATGAGGAGCATATGAAGTGTGCTTTGGTACTTTGTTCATCTAGCAGGGGGAAACACAATTTTTGGGCAACAAACGCTGCACAAAATCATAGGTATAAGTACAAATCCAACTCCAAACATAGCTCTTCTGGGATGGGTAAAATAAATTCCTCACAGCAGTCAGAAGCTCACCACCTTAGTAGAACTGCTACTGGAGGCCTTCACTCAAAGGACATATGGCCACTGTAGTGTCCTGCTGGATGCATAGTGTGGCGCCGCTCACCAATTGTGCGGCACGGAGGCTTCTTCTACTGGAAGTTTGCAGAGCAGAATGAGATGGACTGCTGTGGTTGGTTGTGTCAGGCTGTCAAGGAGGTAAATGGGTGGTGAGGTGGCCTCTGGAGCCAGTCTGCTGCTTGTGGTCTCTGGTGAACAGGCAGTGGTGTTCAGTTTATCTTGGCATTCATTGAAGGCCATGCTTGCTAGCCGTGGTGTGAGTGCTAACAGACTTGCAGGTGGTACTGGAGAAAGCACAGGAGGCGATGATGCTGTAAAAATGGTAAGAATTGTGTTGTCCCTCGTTTAATCTGCCTTGCTTTCTTTGTTGCAATACTCGTGTGCTGCCTCTTTCCCGGCACTATTTTTATTTCATTATTTTTGTCTTGGGATAAATCTCACAGGTGTTATTTCCCCTGCTAACTAAACTGTTAGAAAATATAAGTCCAGCCGATGAGGGAGGTATGGAGGAGACCAGAATGAGAGCATCAACTCTGCTTTCCAAAGTAAGTACAGACTATATTTCCTATGAATGCTTGTCTTCTGTATTATACATTATGTGCATGTAAGTGAGGTCATTGAGCAGTCCAGTTGGTTTTGATCCAAACCAAATATTTGAAGACAGCTTCATAAATAATCTCAGCTTTTTATTTAGTCTGTTTCTGAATTTTGCTATATTTTAATCCAAATACCTTACTGGAAATCTACCTCTTAACATGTTACATTATCAACGGGCAATGATACTGCTGAAGCTTGTCATCTTTCTTGGAGGCCTAAGTGCTTATGATACAATTGAAGCAAACAGGGTAATTTAAACATAAATGGTGATTTATCTGTGTCATAGCAGCAGTAAGATACTTCTGGGTCAACAAAAGCCATTTTACCTTGGCCACAGAGGCAACCTAGAGGATGAGCACTTCCTTGAAGGTAGCGGGACATATGGCTCTGGCCTTCTGGGGAGTTTGGAGGGTAGACTCAAATTAAGAGTAGAAACATTTGGCCCCAGTTCAATAATGGCTGATGCATGAGAGGAGAAGATTGTATAGACTCATGACCAGGGTAGCACAGGTGAAATTGGGCAGAAAACTAAAAATAACTTGATTACATTGGTGTTTTGAAGTCCCCTATCAACTGCAGACAAAGGAATATTGAGAGACGACTCAGTCAATGGTCTGCAGTCCCCTTATTTCAAATGCCTTTCAATGGCTGAATGAGAAATCAGTCTGAATTGCCCTCAAAACTTTCCTTGGAAAGAGTGACTTCTCCCAAATCATACTGCCACACTGCACAGAATATTATACATGAAAGCTGAGAGGTTCCACCAATAGATGTTCCTGCTAGGAAGAACTGGCACTAACTAGTAAACTAAAAAAATGAGAGGGGCTCTCTTATAACCAAGAGGGAATAGAGCGCCAAGTTACTGAAAGTAAAACTAGAATTTTTCCCATATGGTTGTCTCTTTCTCAAGACACACACTCAACCTCTAAGTATTCACCCATTCAATATTAGAAGCCACCACAAGCATTAGTGAAACATTTGCAGAGGAAAAAAATATATATATATGTAAACACAAGCAATTATATGAACAGCTGTCTGTTTATTACAAAGTTTTAAAAAGGTTTTAAAACACATTCCACTGAATGTACAATAAATATACAAAAAATGTGCAAATAAAAACCAAAAAAGACTGTAATTAGAAATTCATACAATAATGTAGGAGAAAAACAACTTAGAGGACAATCAAATCTGTCTTGCGGTTGTTAATGAAGATTCTTGTGGTGCAACATTGAGTTGGATTAGATTCCAATTGCCCTCAATAATGTTGACCCCTCCAGATTTAACTAATATCAAAGCGTCAACGCGTTTCGGCGGTGTTAAAGGTCTACAACCACCTTCTTCAGGACCATAAAACTTTTACTTCTCCTTATTGACAGCATCACCTGTGCTTTCGCACACTGGTGAGAATCCTTTCTTTCACACGTTCTGACCTTCCAAGGCGGTTATTACACTCTTTGGTAGCTCGTGTATATGGAGTTGATTTTCTCTGTGGTCTAATTCGATATGTTAAAATCAAGCCTCAGCCTGAAGCTGTGATATTTCTGTAATTCTATTCGTGTCGCCTAATCACTTTTTTTCATGGGTCATAGATTTCTGCACGTCCCTTACTCTGCAAAAGTAGCTGGTAAGATCACTCGTGGGTGTCTCGCTGTTCTATATAGCCCCCAGGTATTTGATTGCTCGTGGCTTTTTGATCCAACGGCGCGTTTCCCTAGGGAGCAATCTTGATTAACAACCGCAAGACAGATTTGATTGTCCTCTTAGTTGTTTTTCTCCTACATTATTGTATTAATTTCTAATTACAGTCTTTTTTGTTTTTTATTTGCACATTTTTTGTATATTTATTGTACATTCAGTGGAATGGGTTTAAAAACCTTTTTAAACTTTGTAATAAACAGACAGCTGTTCATATAATTGCTTGTGTTTACATATATATATATATATATATATTTTTTTTTTTCCTTTGCAAATGTTTCACTAATGCTTGTGGTGGCTTCTAATATTGAATGGGTGAATACTTAGAGGTTGAGTGTGTGTCTTGAGAAAGAGACAACCATATGGGAAAAATTCTAGTTTTACTTTCACTAACTAGCAAAGCCAATAGTTCTGGCTTTACTATCCTAATGGGTAGAATATCAGGCCTGCATAAATGTTATCTGTATGGATTATCAAATTTTCAAGATCAGTTGTTTTTAACAGTGCTTGATCAGCGTTTATCATCTCTCAGGTTATTGCAGTCGTTCCTTTAACAATGTTTCAATGTGTCTTGTCTTTTTTTATTTACTTTTTTTACTAGTAATTCTGTATTAGAATATAGGATACTCATGGTACAACTGCAATGTAACATAACATTCACAGTACTTCTTTGAATTCATCCCATGATAGTATTAGAGTGTGTAGTGCAGTGTGTTGAGATACATGAGCAGGTGCACTCTTGACTATAAGTAAGGGAGATTAGTTGTGTGTTACGGTTCGTACGATTTAAGTAGGACTGTGTATCCGGACAACATAAACATCAGAATATGGGAACTGAGTCCACTCGTATCATCAGAGTATGTTGGCCCAATTCCTAGCTAGCTCACAGTGCTCCATCAGGACACTTAACCTTACAGGAAACCCGGATGATATCTGCAACCTGAGAAAATGACCATGCTAATTTCCCCAAGAAAATCATGGTAACAGATCTACCCTTTCATTATTACTTAAACATGCCCAACGGCAGACACAAGAAATAAATACAAAATGGCATTTCAAAACACTTATTGGAGCAATAGAATTTTGGTGTAAAAAACATAAGCTGCGATTATTAGCAGGAGGAAACCAGGCATTATTAGTCAGATAACAAGAATGGTAAAAAAAATAAACAGTTGTGTGATTATATGATTATATTTCTGATCAAGGCGTCTAGTCACAGAGTTCTAAACTTATGAATTCTCTCCAAACGCCTGTCTGGATCAGAATTTTTTTTTAAGTACCTCTGCTCGCCAGGGAACAGCATCATACGACTCCGTCAATTCAAGTTGTGATTAGTGGAGTCCCCTCCTGCGCACAGACGTCATTTTCTTCTCTTTCTCGCTGCAGCGCTGATCCGCAGAAGCAGTTACTCAGGCTGTTTTTTGGCCTACTTTGGCATTTTTTGTTGGTTGGAACAGTGTGCCTTTTTTCCTCTTGTCTTCCGGATTTAAGCCGTGTGGGTCTTGTACACGGACCCATATTCTGTTTGTATGTGGTGTTTGAGAGAACACCACAACTGCATCTCCTGTCGTCCCCTCTGATCGGCATGTCTCTCAGTATAATCATCATTTTGTACCTCCTTGCGGTCTATATCGATGTTTAAAAAAACATGCATTAACTATTCATTGGCTAGAAATTGACAAACTGTGGCCATTTGGCGTGATGGAACATTTACAAAGTTTTCTGTGTATAATTCTTTGTATAATACCTTCATCCATTTCTTGTTGAGATTATTGTGTCTGATGCAGTGGGTTGCCATTGTGCAATGTGTTGTGTGAGCTGTTGGAAGTATGGTGTTGGTGATCTGTATGTTTGTTGCTCCTGTGCATCACTAGTTTGTAAAACGGTTTTCTGGTATTGTATTTATTCTAATATTTATTAAATGTTTATTGAATGTACTTTTGATATTTTGATATACCAAAAATTGGTAAAATAAATTCAAGATATAGGCCCTACAATAATGGTTTCATGGTGTAGTTATACAGCTTTCTACCTCCTTTCTGTTGCACGCTGTTTTGGGTTATGTTGTTCCCTTTTTCATTTATCCTTGACGTACAGCTAATTTATAAATTACTTGCAGGCAGTGGGTTTGTTCTTGATTGATATTTACGTTTCCCCCAGTTCCGCTGCCTAGGTATCCTCTCAAGGGCCCCCTTCTGTGTGATTGTCGTAACTTAAGCCATTCAAGAAACGTCGAATGAAACTTCTGGCGATGCGTCTGACGCAGTCCTCTGAGACGGCTCATCAACCTCTGTCTCCTTTTTATTTAATGGTCTGTTCGAGGGCCCGTTACAGCAGCCGTTCCCATGGATGTCACTCCCTATCGACGTCCCAAGGTAAGCACAGGCGATTGAAGCTTGTCCCTTGTCTTTACCTAGTAGAGACTCTGTCTCTCACGGCTCCTCCATTTTACCGGTTAGGGAGGCTATGCACGACGACGCCCCATGGCACTTCATCTTGCCAGAAGCCGGGGCATCGATCAACAAGATGAGAGATTATTATAACTTTGTTACATATTATCTTTGAGTCTTCACCTTCCCCTGGAACACTGTCTGGCACCATGGAGGTGAGAGGAGCCAATCTGGCAGGTTCACCCTCTGGGTCTATTGGGCCCTCTGAATCACTGGGCCAGCGCTGGCTTACGCTCCTCGAAGGCACCTGTGCACAGCCCTTCGTGGTTCCCACCTTTGTCATCTATCCTTAATCAGCTGACTCTGGCAAGGACGACGGCGGCGCCGATCGAAGCCTTTACTCCTCTCAATGTTGAGTTGTTGCCTTCTCTGAGCTAGTCGATGTTGAGTGCGGAGTCAATGGAGCTATTTGTAGTGAATAATATCCTTCTGCTACCCTCTCATGTTGGTACTCCTGAGGGTCATCTTTTTATGGGATGATGTGGGAGAGTAGGGGCTTTTGCACCTTATATCTGAGGTTGTTCTGCCTTCTATGGAGGAGAATTGGCTGTATGCAGTAGGGCAAGTGGGTTAGAGTCTTCCCCAACTTTGGGACTTCTTTCCCCTCCTACTGAGGCAAGGTCCTCTTTTGTGGGCATGTTAAGAAGAGTGGCTATGGTTTTGGAGTTGACTCGTCCTTCTGTGGAAAAGTATCCTGAACCCCTAATTGACGTCCTCTGTCAAGGTCAAACAGGGGTGGAGCCTGACCTTCCATATGGTGGCCCTGTATGACATTTTGTTGAGCACTTAAACTAAACCTGATATGGGGGTCACAATACATCGCTCTATATCTCGCAGGAACCAGCCATCTCCTCGGGGTCCTGCTTGTCTCCTCATACATCCTACTTCTCGTAGTTTGGTGGTACAGGCTGCGTCAGCCTTACGGAATATGGATTCTCTTCCTAATGTCTCATCGGACAGAGATTCCAGGAGACACAATACGTTTGGCAAGCATATGTTCTATTTGACTAGGTCTGCTTTGAGGTCCATTAACACGTCTTGTATTCTCGAGCGTCTTCCCACACATTGTGGGATTCATTACAATGTATGTTGCCATCACTTCCATATGAACTCCGATCCAATCTTGACCAGTTGATATGGGTTGGCCAGCAGGCAGCTACACTAATCATTAAATGTGGCATTAATACTACTGATTCAATGAGTCGGGCCATGGTATCCTTTGTGGCACAACGTTGTCGTGCCTGGTTGCATACCTTGGGCTTTTCAGAGGCTGTCCAAGTTTGGTTGATATGCCCTTTAATGGCACCCATCTTTTTGGTGCAAACTGGGTGAGAGGAGCACTCCTGATTTATTTTCGCAACTCTGTAAAATGCAATTTTCACTGTAATTTTGAAGATTTTTATACCAAGCGTGCTGCGGAGGTGGTACGTTTGTCCTAACCGTGCCTCAACATTTGACCTTATCTTAAGTGCAAGAAACACTTAACCTCTGCGCACTGTATAGAGCTTCAAAGATATTTTATGTTTATAACTCAACAAAAAACAATTCCAAACATTATTGTATTCGATCACAATAAATCTGGTACACTTTTTAACATTATTAACAACATCCAAAATTGAATTCAGAACATCATCCTAGACGACTCTTCTTTGTGCCCAATGCATTTCAAGCTCTACAAGCTCTTCGTCAGGGGCCTGTGGACTGAATATAATATTCATTTTAATCAACTATTTGGTGTGCTGGACATCAAAAATTCACAAGGTATAAGGAATCGGAAATGCAAGGGAAATGTGTAGAAAAGAAACGAATGCTTTCAAGAAAACCTTATTCCCCACCACTATGTGCTCAAAATCAATAAACAGGGAACTGACCTCCCTGATCTTATAATCGTAGCCTTTCGTCAAACCTAAATCATAAAACGAGTGTTACATGTTTTCAAGGATTGTAACCTCCTTCGCCACCTCAATGACCATGCCTGATCGACCGTCTTACCTTGTAAAAAACGTTCTTTTCTGTGAATCACCTCTCGAGTGTCAACCAACTATCACCACCTCAGACTATTCCGTGACCTGAAAACATATAAGAGCCACAATCTCACTCGGGTCTTACTCAATGTTCACTGGTTCCTACCACCGTAGTTTAAAACCCAGTAACTCAACAATTCACTCAAATCTCACCTCTGGTGTAAACTTCCTCTATGTGGTGAAATCGCCCGTGCGTTTCTACAAAGCTACTCTCGTCAGCAACCTGCCTCGTTCAAACTTTTTGGTGCCAGTGCTGACTTGGCTATGCGCCATTTCCGTGACAGTAGAGGTGAAACAGAGTCCTAATTTCCCTCTTTCTAATTATCTGCCTCTTTCGGTTTTTCCCAATACCAGGCTTGTATTGGGTTGTTGATCTTTTATTACTTACACGGCTGGCCATGTTATGGCAGTGCCATATTTGTCTATTCCGCCAGTTGGTGGACCTGATGGGGTGTTCTTACGGTTAAGATATTTTTCTTTCAATTCTGTGGATGACAGGTTATATGTCCTTTTTGTGTTTTATGAGGACAGCAGTTGCATAGGTTTTCATTCCCTTTTTCCTCTGATGATGGGAATCTGAAAGAGACACGTTAGTATTAGATTCCTTACCTTAGAATATCCCCAGGCGTCAGACTGGATCCGGAAATTTTTGCGTAGCAGTACCCTTGCGCGTCGGTAGGCGTCGTCTGCGGCTCCGCGTCCGTCGTGGGCGCCGTGATGACGTCGTCGGAGTACTTAGACGCCGCCTCCGCGTGCTGACGTCAGTTCTTCTTTTTTCCGCGCCAGCAAGCGCAGATCTGGAAAAAGCAGTAACCCTAGTAATTTTTGACTAACTTTTTGATCACTTTTGATTGTTCTCGAAGTCTATTGACTCCGACGGTGCCGTAGGGATGCCCGGATTTAAGCACTGCGATGATTGCGACCGCCTGATGTCGGTCACGGATCCTCACCGCGTGTGTTTATCTTGTCTCGGCGTCGACCACGACGACAAGGCCTGCTCCGACTGCCGGGCCCTCTCTTCGAAGGCCAGACCGGAGCGGTCCCGCAGGCGGCACGAACTCCGGCAGTCGGTCCCGCGCCGCAAGAGGTCCCGATCCCATGGGAGGTCGAGGGACAGGTCGCGGGCTCGGAGCCACCGCAGTTCCGAGGGTAGGCCGCACTCCTCCGGGTCGAAGTCGTCGTCAGGTAAGCGGCACAAGAAGTCTAAGCGGCATCATCGCTCCTCGGACTCCCCCCGACGCTCGCGCGATGCGGCCGGGTTTCAGGTGACACCACCCACGCGGCTCCGACTGAGTCGCAGGCGCCGCGTCCAGCCCCATACCCTACGGTCCCTGGGCTCAACGCGACGCCGGAGGAGATCGAGCGCTTCCTCATGGCCATGAGGAAACTCTCTCCTCCGACGGGCTCCGCAGCGCCTTCGGGCCCAGCGGACCCGTCTGGGACCCCTAGCGGGTCGGGGGGATCTGCCCCGACGCCGTCGGGTGCTTCGGCCCCGGCGCCGCCGACGCCTTAGGGCCCGGCGCCGCAGGTTCCCGTTATCCCGACGCCGAGGGGTTCAGTTGTTCCGGCGCCTTCGGGCCCGGCGCCGCAGGACGCTGCTGGACCTCCTTCGGGATCTGGTTCATCGCCGGTGGACCTTACGACCTCCCCGGCGTCGGACCCTCAGGTGTCGCCTCCGACGCCGTCCTCGGGCGGCGCCGTCCCCGGTTCCACCTTCGTTCCTGTTCCGGCGCCGGGACGGCCCCGATGGGCGCCGCTCCAGACGTCGTTTGGGGAGTTTCACTTCTATGAACAGGCCCCATTAGCTGAGAACCCTGAGTTTCAGGAGATGGGTGATGAAGAGGACTGGGAGGGGTCTGAGGACCCTCTGACCAGGGAGTGTCAGTCTCATGAGGACTGGACAGGAGACCTTGGGGAGGCCAGTGGCCTGGACACCTCTCCAGACACTGGTTTTGTCTCCCCTCCTACCGTGGCTTCGGAGAAGCCGGCAACATATAGTGTGGTGCTGATGAGGGCTGCCAAGGCCTTGGGCCTTGAGCTCCCCGTCGCGGCCGTGAGGACTAACCTCCTCACTGAGGTCCTTAAACCGCAGTCAAGCTCGGCCGAGCCTCTGCTGCCCTTTAATGAGGCCTTGACCGACGTTCTTCTGGGCACTTGGTCCAAGCCCGCTACGGGTTCGCCCGTAGATAGGAACGTGGCCAGACGCCACCGCCCAGCCCCGGGCGACCCATGTTTCCTGTCCTCCCACCCTACCCCCGAGAGCCTGGTCATCCAGGCCTCCAATTCCCAGACCGCATTCCCGTCGGCCCCGCCGGACAGGGAATCCAAGAGGTATGACCAGTATGGGAAGAAGATCTTCTCATCCCTTAGTCTAGGCCTGCGGTCTTCCAACTCCGCCTGCCTCTTGGGACGTTACACCCAGTCTGTGTGGGATAAGGTCGCGGAAGTGCTGCCAGAGTGTCCGTTGGAGGTACGGGCCAAACTCGGCCAAGCCCTTGTGGAAGGCCGGGATGCAGCCAAGTATTCTATCAGGTGTGGGCTGGATACCACCGACTCGCTAGGTAGAGCGATGGCAACGACGGTGGCGGTCAGACGCCACGCCTGGCTGAGGTCCGCCAACTTCTCGGCAGATGTCCAGAGCACACTCATGGACATGCCGTTCGATGGCCGTCGCCTCTTTGGCGACAAGGCAGACCATGCGCTTGAGCGCTTTAAGGACTCCAGGGCTACGGCCAAGTCCTTGGGCCTCTCGGGCCAGTGCCAGCAATCGGCTGCCTTTCACTCCTTTCGTGGCCACGGAAGGGGTGCGCCCACACGCGCCGCCAGCCACGCTCCGCAGGGCAATACCCAACGCGGTGGTGGCCGTGGGAACCGCCGTCCGGGCGGTCGGGGGCAGCGGCGAGGTCAGTCCACACCTTCCCCCGCAGCATCCGCCTCAAAACCCTCCTAGTCCGTGCTTTCAGGCCCATGTGACGCCAGTGGGGGGCAGGGTTCGCCATCACCACCTCCACTGGCGCACTGTCACATCGGACAGGTGGGTGCTGCAAATCGTCCGAAGGGGCTACTCCCTCCCCTTCGAGGCGACTCCTCCAGCCATGCCACCGCAGAACCACCGTGTGTCGGGGGATCATTTGCGACTTCTGCAGGAGGAAGTTACGGCCCTCTTGGCCAAGGGGGCCATCGAGCGCGTTCCTGGGCCAGAAGTAGGGTGTGGTTGCTACTCCCATTACTTTCTGGTACCCAAGAAGGGCAAAGGGGGCCTACGCCCTATCTTGGACCTACGGAACGTCAACGGCTTCCTCCGGAAGGAGAAGTTCAAGATGCTGACACTGGCTCAGGTCCTGGCTGCCCTGGACCCAGGAGACTGGACGGTAGCGTTGGACTTGCAGGACGCTTACTTTCATATCCCCGTCCTGCCTGCCCACCGGCGCTACCTGCGGTTCATGGTTGGCCACGAGCACTTTCAATTTACCGTGCTCCCCTTCGGCCTCACCAGCGCCCCACGGGTGTTCACAAAAGTGATGCCGGTGGTCGCGGCTCATCTGCGCAGGTTAGGGGTTTCAGTCTTCCCCTACCTCGACGACTGGTTGTTGAAGGCGGGCTCACCCCAGACAGTCGTCCGCCACCTCCAGACGACGGCAGACTTCCTGCACCAGCTGGGGTTCTCCATCAATGTGCCGAAGTCACTCCTGTGCCCCTCTCAGAAGCTCCTCTTCATCGGAGCGGTTCTGGACTCAACGCGGTTTCGGGTTTATCCGCCCGAACAGCGGGTCCGGGATATTCAGGCTCTGATTCCCATCTTTCAGCCGTTGTCCCGGGTTTCGGTCAGGTTGACGCTGCGGTTTCTGGGGCTGATGGCCTCCTGCATCCTACTGGTGCATCACGCCAGGTGGCGGATGCGGGCTCTGCAGTGGGACCTGAAGTTTCAGTGGGCCCAGCATCAGGGCAACCTATCCGACCACGTCCTGATCTCGGAGGGCACTGCGAGACAGCTGCAGTGGTGGCTTACGGACCGCGATTGGGTCAGCGGCAGATCCCTCTCCCTTCCCCAACCGGAGCACGTAGTTGTGACGGACGCGTCCCTCCAGGGCTGGGGAGGCCACATGGGAGAGGCGGAGATCAGAGGCCTCTGGTCTCCGGCGGAGACCCGGCTCCACATCAACCTGTTGGATCTCAGGGCGATTCGTCTGGCACTGAAGGCATTCCTCCCCTCTGTCCGGGGGAGTGTAGTGCAGGTGTTAACGGACAACACCACCGCCATGTGGTACTGCAACAAACAGGGCGGGGTGGGGTCGTGGACCCTTTGTCAAGAGGCTCTTCGCCTTTGGCAATGGCTGGAACGCCAGGGCGTGACCCTGGTGGCTCAACACCTGGCAGGTTCTCTGAACGCCAGGGCGGACGAGCTCAGCCGTCGGTGCATGATGGATCACGAATGGAGTCTGAACTCGGACATGGCGCAAGGCCTCTTTCAGCGATGGGGAGAGCCTTGGTTAGATCTATTTGCCACCGAAGAGAACGCGCAATGTCATCTGTTCTGCGCGTTGGAATTTCCAAGGCGGCACTCGCTCGGAGACGCTTTTCGTCGCAAGTGGAGTTGCGGTCTGTTGTACGCCTTTCCGCCTATACCACTTCTGCCCAGAGTGCTGAAGAAGATCAAGCGTGACCGGGCCCAAGTCATCCTTGTGGCTCCGGACTGGGCGAGAAGGTACTGGTATCCAGAGCTACTCAGTATGTCAGTCGATCCCCCGGTTCGTCTGCCTCTTCAGGAGGACCTTCTGTCGCAGCAGCAGGGGACGGTCCTCCACCCGAACCTGTCCAGTCTCCACCTTGGAGATTGAGCGGCGACAGTTGAGGCCATTTGACTTGCCTCCTGAAGTTTGTAACATCATTCTGGCAGCCAGGCGTCCCTCCACAAAGTCGGTATACGCCTGCAGGTGGAACAGATTTGTGGCATGGTGCACAGCAAAGGCTGTGGATCCCCTCAATGCCCCTCTTTCTGAGGTCCTTCTCTTCCTTCTTTCTCTTGCCCAGCAGGGCTCTGCTCTGGGCACTATCAAGGGCTACCTTTCTGCCCTTTCAGCCTTTCTCAGGCTGCCTGATCAACCTTCTTTGTTCAAGTCCCCTATTGTTAATAGATTTCTTAAGGGCATCACGCACACGTTTCCTCCTGTTCCGTTTGTGATGCCTCAGTGGGACTTGAACCTGGTTCTTACATTTCTGATGTGCGCTCCCTTTGAGCTACTTCACAACTGTCCTCTTCGCCTTCTGACTTTGAAGACTGCTTTCCTGGTTGCCATCACCTCTGCCAGGAGAGTGAGTGAGCTCCAGGCCCTTTCTTGTACTCCACCTTTCCTTTCTGTCCATCCGGACAAAGTGGTGCTGCGTACCAAACCTTCTTTCCTGCCCAAGGTTGTCACGGCCTTTCACATCGGGCAGTCCATCACCTTGCCAACCTTCTTCCCGCCACCGCATCCCTCTAAAGAGGAAGAGCGGCTCCACCGTCTGGACCCAAAACGTGCGCTCTCATTCTACTTGGATCGCACACGCCAGTTCCGGGTGGATGACCAACTCTTTGTTGGTTACGTGGGCGCGAAGAAGGGGAAAGCGGTGCACAAGAGGACCATCTCCCGGTGGATCATCCTGTGTATCCAGGCATGCTACTCCTTGGCTAGAAAGGAGCCTCCTGCTGGATTGCGGGCTCATTCTACCCGAGCCACGGCGACTACCACTGCCCTGGGCAGGGGAGTGCCCTTACAAGACATTTGTCAGGCAGCTACGTGGGCATCACTGCACACATTTGCAAGACACTACTGCCTGGACAGCCAAGTCCGGAGGGATGGCTTCTTTGGCCGTTCCGTCCTCCAGGACTTTCTGGTGTGATTATTGGTTCGCAGACCCACCACCGGGGTTGGTATTGCTGGGGTATCTATTCTAAGGTAAGGAATCTAATACTAACATGTCTCTTTCAGATGCACAAGTTACTACTTGTGTAACGATATATCTGTAAGAGACATTAGTTAGTATTAGATTCCTTACCGACCCACCCATCCTCCCCGTTCTGCGAACCGATATCTAGGGTTAGGGTTATCCCCTTTCAGGGCCCTAGTTTCAATGGCACCAGTGTTGGTTTTTAACATGGCTCTGCATTTCTGGCGCGGAAAAGCTGTGTCTAAGAACTGACGTCAGCACGCGGAGGCGGCGTCTAAGTACTCCGACGACATCATCACGGTGCCCATGACGCCGGACGCGGAGCCGCAGACGACGCCTACCGACGCGCAAGGGTACTGCTACGCAAAAATTTCCGGATCCAGTCTGACGCCTGGGGATATTCTAAGGTATGGAATCTAATACTAACTAATGTCTCTTACAGATATATCGTTACACAAGTAGTAACTTGTGCTTCATGCTCATGAGTTGGTTTGCTTGTGGTATTTAGGACGTTTATATATGCCACCTTCTTCTTTTGTGGCACTTCAGTATGCTTGTAAGCACTACTTTTGAGTTTGTGTCTCTTATAGGGTAATCTTGTGTTCGAGGCATGAGGGCTGCTGAATTTATATCTGTGCATAGATCGCCGCCTAGTGTTGGGTCCTGATGATTGCACATTGGTGTCCTGGAAGAGTCTTCGAAGTATCACGAGATAGGTGGCTCCTCCCCATGACTACAGTGCCCATGGGCATCCTCTCCATCCTCAAATAGTTTTTTTCCGCCATTGGGTTCGGATGTACTTCTTAACTCACATTCGGAATATATATAAAAACTTTTTTGCAAGGACAAAAGGCCTTCGGGCGTCTGTATTGTCTTTCGTTCGGTGCCTCGTGCTTGTTCCAGTTCTTCGAGCCGGACGTCGGCACGGGAGTCAGCGCCCGACCCGGAGAACATCTTCGAGGCTGACGACGACGAGGGTGTGGAAGAAGAGGATCCTGATCAACGGTCGGATCCCGCGTCGGATCGAAACTCGAACTATGAAGAGGACGAAGAAGAACTCTACGTCCATGATGAAGACATCGTCGAGGTAGGAGACGACGCACAAGCCCGAAGCCGTCGGCGACGTCTCAAGCGATGAGCAATGACCAACCGCAGTAGCGGAGCCCGTTAAAGACTCTGTACCTTCCACGGCTCAGGTCGAGGCATCGCCGGAAGGCCGTAGCCAAGATCTTCTTTCACGTTCTGTAGCCCCGCTTCCAGGCCAGGCTAAGAACATTTCCAAAGAGCCATCGGTCGATCGACCACTATCAATGGAAAAATCGAAACCGAAACCTAAGGACACTAAATCGAAACCGAAACTGGTGAAAACAGTCATCGGCTCGACAACTTCGGAACCGATAAAGTAAAAAAGTGTCATCGACCCATCGGGGTCGAAAGGGGGTGTCGACCCAAAGATCGGAGCAACTAAGCCCGTCTCTACAGTCAAGCACGTCACGCTCACGTCATCGACGTCAGGATCCAAAGATGGCGACGCTACCAGTGGACTCAAGACTCAACAGACCCTCGATCCGAAGCTTCGGAAGCCACTAATGGTCAAGGCCTTCGAGTCGAAAACGAAAATCGACCCGAAAGAACATGACATGTCGAAGTAAAGGAGCGTACCTGCTGCGCACCAACAGCTCGATTCGATGCATGGCCATAAACAACATGCTGAACAGTCGAAGTCGGTCAGATCGAAAGCAACGCCTCCCTCAAAGCAGGTCAGTCCGTCTTCAATGCTTACGGCGCCGATAAAGTACGGACTGCCCCCAACCGCACTACCTAAGGCGGTCGGGCTCCAAAAGGGCACCGACACGTCGAAATCATCGTCGGAGGCCTCACAAGCTCAGCCCATGGAGGAGGACGTTCTGTTCCAGCCGCCATCCTATGATAATCAGTCCAAGCTATTCATCGACTCCGAGTCTGAAAGACTGACAATTTACAAATGGAAAATCATTCCAGAACATCCTATGGAGTCATACAAACTTCAGCTCAAAAAGAAGAGGGACTCTGCCACCTCACCTACTCTTTTTGAACCTATACAACCCTTTGTACAGGACTGTGCCTATTCTCCCACATACGCTACTGAAGATGTGGAGGAAGGGTACAATGAAGAGGAGTTTAATTATCCTATTGACACGGATCAAGAGGAGTCCCAACCATGGACTGACCCTGTTGATCCTGATGAGCCACACCTGACACTCAGTCCTATGTGGTCAAAACATCACCTAATGAGGATACTGCTGCGTTTAACGCATTGCTTGAGAGGGCAGCCCTTAACCATGATGTGAATATGCACGCTGACCCAGTAGAGGAAGACTTTCTGTTTGATACCTTCTCAACTTCAGAGAGATCAGTGAAGACGTTGCCTATGCTTAAAGGTGTGCTCAAACACGCTAGTGACATCTTTAAAGAACCAACAAAGGCAAGGGTTGTGAACCCCAGGATTGAAAAAAAGTACCGGCCTGCGCCTGTAGACCCTACATGTATCAAAGGCCAGCTCCCGTTGGACTCCTTGGTGGTGGCTAATGCTCTTAAGAGAGCAAACTCTTAGACAAGTGGTGATGCTCCTCCTCCAGACAAAGAATCCAAGATCTTGGAAGCTTCTGGCTAGCGTGTGGCAGCTCAAGCGGCTAATATTTGGAGAATCTCTAATACTCAGGCCCTATTAGCCAGATATGATAGGGCTCATTACGACACGTTAGAGCAACTACTGCAACGCCTGCCTGATGCCTACAAGGAGGGAGCAGAAATGCTGATACAGGAGGGGAAGCTAATCTCAAACGCATCCATTAAATGTGCGTTAGATGCAGCTGACACAGCAGCTAGGGCCATCAACACTTGTGTGATGCTCAGAAGGCATGCTTGGCTCTGCATATCTGGTTTCAAGTCAGAAATCCAAACAACCCTGCTTAATCAACCAGTTAATCCTGACTTTCTATTTGGTCCTGATGTAGACACTACCCTAGAAAAAATTAAAAAAGACACGGAAACTGCCAAGTCCATGGGAGCTCTGCAGTCACAACAGTTCAGGCTCGGTTCCTTTCGTCGCTCTGGTAACAGGGGAGCTTCTAGGGGACAAGCATCGCAGCAAGCCCAATACAATAAAGGAGGCACACAAACCACCTATAACCAGAACAATAGGGGTGGATACCGTGGGAACAGCACCAAAGGCAGAGGACGGGAAAATAATAATGCCAGATCCTCCGTCACCAATAAACAGTGACGTCTTGTCACTGCCCCCAGACCATATAACACCGGTCGGGGGAAGACTTCAACAGTTCCTGCCAGTCTGGGAAGGCATTACCACAGACAGGTGGGTGAGACAGCTTATACAATACGGATATTGTCTAGAACTAACCTCCACTCCACCCAACATACCCCTAAGGCACCGTCCTATGTCCGCAGAGCACATGCACTTATTGCAGCAAGAAGTCATCTCCATGCTGCAAAAAGGAGCCATAGAACTCATGCCTTTAGAACAACAGGGTACAGGGGTGTACTTTCTGTACTTCTTAATACCAAAAAAGGACGGTTCTCTCAGGCCCATTCTAGACCTCAGACCCCTGAACCAATACATCCTGTCAGAACATTTTCACATGCTCACTTTGCAGCAAGTTCTACTACTGCTCCGTCAGGGGGACTTCCTGGCAACCCTAGATCTAAAGGATGCATATTTCCACATTCCCATTCACCCCAGTCACAGGAAATATCTCAGGTTCACCTAAACAACCAGCATTACCAGTTCAAGGTCCTGCCTTTCGGGGTCACTACTGCCCCCAGAGTGTTTACCAAGTGCTTGGCAACAGTGGCTGCGCACCTTCGGAGACAACACATCCATATCTATCCTTATCTGGACGACTGGCTTATCCAGGCGAAGTCGGCCCAGCAATGTGCCAGCCACATGTCCCGCACCATTCACCTCCTACACAGTCTAGGATTTTCACTAAATGACCAGAAATCTCATCTTCAACCCGCACATCTACAACAGTACTTAGGCGCAGATAAACACTCTGACGGCAACAGCACAGTCAAACTCAACAATAGTCAACAGCATGCAAGTGCTCTTTCTAAAATTCAGGCCCCAACACTCACTCCCAGCGCAAGTGTTTCTGCAGCTACTAGGCATGATGGCCTCCTGCATCTTTATAGTCCCGCACGCGAGGCTGCACATGCGTCCGCTTCAGGAGTGCTTGGCGAGACAGTGGAACCAGGCTCAAGGACAACTAAAAGACCTAGTGTTGGTGACCGGTCGTGCATACAACTCTCTGCATTGGTGGAACACACAAAACCTTTGCAGGGGCCGACCGTTCCAGGAGCCTGTGCCACAGATACTGCTGACAGCAGACGCATCTCTCCAGGGCTGGGGAGTGCATGTCCTCCATTACACAGTGCAGGGGCTATGGACGACGCAGCAGCAAAAGATGCACATCAACCTACTGGAATTGATGGCAATCTTCATGGCAATGAAGGCGTTCAAATTGAAATTGTGCAACAAAGTCGTGCAGATCCGGACGGACAACATGACTGCAATGTATTACATCCAGGAGCAGGGAGGGACACACTCTCCACAATTGTCACACCTAGCACAGAGCATGTGGAAGTGGGCCATTCAAAGGAACATGTTCCTCATGGCGGAACACTTCCCAGGCAAGGAAAACCAAATGGCTGACCTGCTCAGCAGGCACAGCCATCAAATGCACGAGTGGGAGATACATCCCTCAGTGCTACAACCGTATTTCCAGCAGTGGGGTCATCCAGAGATAGACCTATTCGCCACACAAGAAAACGCAAAAAGCCACACCTTCGCTGCCAGGTTCCCACACCCGCAGTCTCTGGGCAATGCGATATGGATGAACTGGTCAAACAGATTTGCGTACGCTTTTCCTCCAGCACCGCTCATACCGCTGGTAGCGCGCAAACTGCGGCAGCACTCCATGACACTCATCCTAGTTGCTCCATGTGAGAAGTTGGCCTGATATATAGTGCTCACTATTCTAGTGATCACTTTGTATCATACCAAACAACCCTTATTGATGATTGGTTGTAAGTCAACCTTATTAGACCAGCTATCCTAGTAGCGTGGACAAGAGCAGTCTTTAGGCTAAACTCTAGAGGGCGTGTTAAGCCAGCTGTTTTACCATCACATATACCCCTTGAACACCAAGTGAAAGGACACCACACAAGTTGTTATAAAAATATAGGATATTTATTAATAACAAGTCTACCCTGAACTCTTTATGAGTCAGGGAGCTAAGCACAATACAAAACTCTTAAGAAAATACTTCAAGTTGCACAATTTACACAAATGCCCGAGGGGCACGAAAAACCATATACACAAAAAGTGGAATGCGAAATACTAGCAGGTTAGTAACAAGATCCAGAGGCTTCAGGATCGCTAGGACTACACTACTGAACCCTAAGGTTAGGAGCAGGAGGCCTAGGGAGATTGGGTGCAGAGTGTGCACTCTCACGCGGGATGCGGGAAGAAGTCTATGGATGCTAGCGTTTCTAAAGTTACTGTTTCCGGACGAATCCGACTAGGTAGACTAAAAACGCCAAAGGATCTGGACACTTGGATAGTGAACCTGTGCTGGAGTACCGAAATACTCAAGTTACCTAGCCCAGGGGCCGCGGCTGCATCAAAGAAGCGACAAGCCAAATAGACAACACAGAATGGTACAGAAAACTAACAGATGATCCAACTGATAGGATCCAAGCAGAGATTCAAATCATATTAAAGGAAGGACTAGATGAGGGCATATTGGGCCCAAAAGAGTTTGAGTACATGACCAAAAAAAACCCTCGAACTCCAGTGATTTATTTCCTGCCAAAGGTGCATAAAAACCTGCAAAGTCCGCCCGGAAGACCGATAGTCTCCGGGTGTGATTCTATCCTAGAACCACTAGCCAAATATGTGGACGTTTTTTTAAAACTATTCTTGAGTGAGGTTAAATCTTACATTAAAGATACTGGAGATTTTATCAACAAGGTTGAAAATTTGCCCTTTGATGACAAGAAAGAATTAATGGTGGCGTTCGATGTTAATTCATTGTATACGCAGATCCCCCAAGAGGAGGGACTTGAAGCCATTGAATTTTACTTAGATACCAGACCAAAACCGCAAAGAGTCCCCACCAAATTCATAAGAGACTTGGCCAGCTTGGCACTAAAAAGAAACTTTTTTAGATTCATGGACACTTTCTACGTACAGGTGAAGGGCACCGCCATGGGGTGTCCTTATGCGCCGGAGATGGCGGTGCTCTTCATGTCACTGTATGAGGAGAGATTTGTCTATCAAAATAACCCATACAATAAGCACATCCTAAAATGGTACCGCTATATAGACGATGTCTGGTGCCATTGGAGTGGGACCCAAGAACATCTGGCCCAGTTCCATGATTGGCTGAACAACAGGCATCCAGACATCAAATTCAGTATGACGCATAGCAATACCCGCTTAACTTTTTTGGATGTCGAGGTCTTCACTAACAATAACGAATTAGGTACCACATTACACCGTAAAAAAACAGATAAAAACACCATTCTGCATTACCAAAGCTTCCACCCTCAGAGTTTAAAAGAAAACCTACCGTACAGCCAACTACTGAGAATCAGGCGTAATTGCTCAAGGAAAGAGGACTTTTTCGCAAACGCTGAAATACTCTGTGAGCAATTAAGAGCGAGAGGCTACCCGAGAAAGATGCTGAAACATGCAACTAAACGCGCATGGTTCACTCCAAGAGAAGTGTTGTTAACAAAAAAAGAAAAAAAACCTTTGGAACAACTAGTGTGTGTTTCCACATATGGTCCCCTGACAAACAAATTTAAATCAATTGTGCTGAAAAATTGGCACATGTTGTCAAATCTAGAAGCCCCTTTCGCAAAACCAATGTTGGCCCTAAAAAATAACAAAAATTTGGGTCAACAACTAATAAGAGCAGACTTGGGGATTTCAACAGTAAAGAGCGATCTACGCACACTATGGAATCTGAGCCCAATACAGGGCCACCGTAAATGTGGCACCTGTGTCTCATGTGCAAGCACAATGGAAGGGACTACTTTTGAACATAACTCCATTAGATGGAATCACTATGAGTTCACCAACTGCAAAAGCAAAAATATTGTCTGTTATACTTTGTCCTTGCGACAAAATATACGTGGGCAAAACAAATCCGCAAATTACACAGAGACTGGCCCAACATCGCTCCAGAATAAAGCAGAAAGTGATGACAGCACCAATGGTCCAACATTTCGTGGAGAAAAATCATACTGAGAAAGATCTACGTTGGTCTGTCCTATCTGGAATAAAAATTCCTCCCAGGGGAGGAAATGTGGAACAATTGTTACTAAGAAGAGAAGCATACTTGATTGCAAAGTTCAACTGCGTGAACACAGGATTGAATGAGCAATTTGAAAGCTGAACGTCCGCTGATGTCCGCTGTGAAGACACTGGCCCACAAACTTAAACCTATGACTACATCTCCCATAATTCCTTTGTCACATGACTAGGATTAAATAGACGTGGTCATGTGACCAAACACCACTCGACACTAGTTTGTCACAGAAGCACGCAGGAAAATCACGAGTGTCCCCCTAAAGACTTAAAGATAAGGTGTGAGAAGTTGGCCTGATGTGCAGTGTTCACTATTCTAGTGATCACTATATATCAGTCCAAACAACCCTTATTGATGATTGGTTGTAAGTCAACCTTATAGACCAGCTATCCTAGTAGCATGGATACGAGCAGTCTAAGGCTAAGACTCTAGAGGGCGTGTTAAGCCAGCTGTTTTACCATCACATTACCCCTTGAACACCCAGTGAAAGGACACCACACAAGGGTTATGAAAATAAACAATGTATTTATTAGAATCACAACAACCCTGTACTCTTTATGAGGACAGGGTGCTAAGCACACAACAAAACTCTTATGAAAATACTTAAGTTAGCACGTTATACACAAATGCCCGAGGGGCACGAAAAACCATATACTCTAAAAGTGGAATGCGAAATTACTAGCAGGTAAGTACAGTACTAATAGGCTTTGGAATCGCTAGGACTTGACTATAGAATCGTTAGATTACTTCTAGGAGGCCTAGGGGACTCGGGTGCAGAGTGTGCACACTCACGCGGGATGCGGGACAAAGTCTATGGAGGCTAGTAAAGGCAAAGTTAGTGTTCACGGGCGAACCCGACCTGGTAGGGAGAAAACGACAGTGGATCCTGACCCTTGGATAGTGAGGCTATGCTGGGACACCGAAGTGCCGAAGTTACCTAGCCCAGGGGCTGCAGCTGCATAGGTCTGAAAAGACGTCGGGAATCTCGTTGCCGGACCAGGAGCCTGGAAGAAGGAAGTTGCTGGCAGGCGACCAGTGAAGGAAAGTTCGATGGATCCAAGCCTGGATCAAGGAAGAAGAAAACCTGAAAGCAGAGGGGACCAAGTTCTTGAATCACTAGCCAGTGATTAAGTGGGCACCAGGATGGCACCGGGCGAAGTCACTGCAGTCAGGTGAGTGGGCGCTGTTGGGCTCTGCAGTCTCTCGGACCAGGAGGCGTTGTCGGCGACCAGGATGGAGGTGCGAGCTGTCCCACGAAGGTTCTTGCTGTCGACGTCGCTGGACCCAGGATTGGGCAACAAGTCTTGGCAAATGCAAGGCCCACGCGGTGGACCTAAAATGGCGTCTTAGCCGGACCAGGAGGGTCCAGGGTACTTCTCCGATGGAGGGAAGCAAGGGCCAGTCTGGAGCAACCAGACTAGCAGCAGTGATGTCGTCGGGCGTCGTCAGGAAGGCCACAAGCCAGCGGGCTAGTAGCCAAACAACGCGGTGAGCAGCAAAAAGCAGAAGGGCCCCACGCAGATCGTGGAGATGCTGGGAGGCTGCACTTCGGTGCTGGAGCTGCTCAGGGTCGGGGCTTCTCGGACCCCAAAGCACTCACCAGGAAATTACTCGGCGGGCTTGCTGTGCAGAAGTCGTGCAGTCTTGAAGATGGCCGGTCCCTCGAGGTCTCGTCACACCCACGAATCTCAGCGTGACTGATGATGTAGGTAGAGGTCAGAGGTGCCAGGGAAGCCGGTTCTCGTCGAGCTGGGCAGTCTTGATCCGGAGGAGAGACTTGCAGCAGACCGCAGTGTTCTTAAGATGGTGCCTGCGGATGCAGGGTGACTACTCCTTAGTCACAAGTGAGAAATCTTAGGAAGAAGTCTTGAGTTCCTTTCGTGGAAAGTAGTTTCAGGATTCAAAGATGATCTGATTTGGAAGGGGGCCAGTTCCTACCTTTATCCTGTAAAAAGGGGCTGGCACGCGACTAAGTCCTGCCCTAGGGGTGGGACTAGGAGGGGGGTGGTTACACCCACTTCCTTGGCGGGCTTTTCCCCAGCACAGGGTCTGGAGTGACCCTGGAACTGGTTCCAGCCAGCCTATGCACAGTGAGCACCGGGGTGCCACGTGCAGTCACCTTCCTCTGAAGCCCTGCCTACCTACAATACACAAACCCTGTCTGGGACGGTGCTGGCACCGCCCCTGGCAGGAAACCCTTTGTCCTTATCTCCTGCTCTGGGAGGACTCCCAGCAGCAGGAGGGCAGACTTGTGTCTCGGTGGCAGCATCCATTTTGTGGATGCTAAGGCTCTGTCTGATTTTAACCGGGGTTAGGGGTTACATACATGTCGTGTCCCTCTAGAAGGGTGGAATGCTAACCCCGTCGCCAGAATTGGCGAGGGGTTAGTATTCCAATTCGTATGACACCTTACTCGACATGTTTTGATAAAGCGATACCAGAGTTGGCATATAACCGCGAGGATTATAATGCACTTAAGAGTATATGGTATGCGATATCATGGAAACGGCTAAGGGATGGATCCCGAAAGCCGCAGACAGGCTCAGCTCATGCCAGAGCACCATCTCACACGATTCCAAGCACTCTGCCTTCAGGATTGTTAAGGCCTGCCATAGGAGTGACTGATAGGAGATCTGTGTGTCCATTTTAGGGTTAGATATAGGTATACTATACCTAAAGCAAGGGGTGAGTACACCACCTTGCCCCAGCTGTCGTGCAGCCAGTTGTGTCAGTTTAGATAGTCAGCCCAGGGGTGGCATAATACATGCTTCAGCCCCTGGGAGACTTCTGGGTACCTCAGCCCTGGGTACAGGGACTTAGAGAGGGCCCAGTGCCAATTCAGTACCTGAGTACAATTTGGATAGAGAGAACAGCTAGGCTGTGGGTCTGATTAGCAGGCCCACAGCCAGGGAAAGTCGTAAACCAGTGCATCAAAAAGCAAAAATCTGGGTGATCATAGGATTGCAGACCCTACTCTCCTACATAAGGGCAGTTAACAGCGGGGCAAACGAGGCGCCAATACGGTATAAATTTTAAACAAATTCCTTTGTCATACATATCTTTCAGCTACACGCGAGCACCATGAAAATAAAGCCATAGGCGGCACAGTGTCTCTGAAAAAAGCGGCGGCGCACCATGGACTAAACCCACAAGTAAGCAAGCCTTAGTAAGCAACCGCCTTCTGATTAGGAAATACATGTACTTATGACTGAAAGGTTTCCTACACGTCTCATTTAAAACAGACCCTGCCGTAGCAGCCCTGAAAAACAAAAAAAAGTTTCAAGAAAAACAGACACAGAGTTTATAAAAACGTAAGTCTCGTCCTTCTTTCCGTTAATCACCGTGACAACTGGGTGTACAAATGTAGATCACGGAGATAATAAATTCCTTTCACCCCTACAGAACTATTGAATGCCCTGCAGCTCCCAGCATGATAGAATCCACTTACAGCTCATAAAGGTAACATTACAGCAAACATTTTGAAGCACGAAATTGACGCTGATGCAAGGTCCCATTGTAAATAAGATTTCCCCTCATTCTTTTAGGTACCCAACTAACAGAAGCCCTGAAGAAAAGCCTAGCGAGCAATACATAGGCTTGGAAACGCGTCGGCTTGTTTAATACTTGATTCGCTTTAGAATATTCAATGCGCTAAGGGCTACTAGTTGAAAGTTGTGATTTCACACAGAAAGGTACCTGAAAAAGGCATGCCCTGACGCAGCCAGTCCCTAACTACACTGAAGTAATATACTAACGGTCTGGCAGTAAAAATTGTTAGTAGGGTCCAACAGGATTGTGTTGTATATTATATGTAAATATAGGAAATCATGTATAGTAATGTAAAGTGTTGTTGTCTAAATGATTAGTTTGAATGTTGTTTGTAGAAATTGTAAATAAAAGATTAGCCTCTGGTGTCTGACAAAAATCACCCTCGGACTAACATACTGGCTTATAAGAGTGAAGCAACTTGTTGTAAAAATGGTTATGAATAAATAAATCACAAACACCCACGAATTTTGTAAAAGTTGGGTGAAACCTGCTTCAAATAAAATAAAGCAGTAGAAATAATAGCGACTGGGTTCCCTTGATTCATTATATGCTAGGTATTGGATGGGCATCTGTCTTAGTGACAGCATTGAGACCCCTGTAGTCTACACAAAACCTCATCTCTCTCTTACCATCCTGGGTGTGAGGTTTTGGCACTAGAACTACAGGACTAGCCCAAGGGCTCTCTGAGGGTTCAATGACTCCCAATTCCAACATTTTTTTAACTTCTTTCTTTATGCAGTCCCTGACGTGGTCAGGTTGCCTGTAGATTTTACTCTTGACAGGCAGACTGTCACCAGTGTCCACCTCATGGGTGCACCAGTTTGTCTGACTGGGGGTCAGTGAGAACATTTGTCTAAAGGATTGAAGAACCTGTTTACAATCCTCTTATTGATGTTAAGAGAGGCTGTCAGGAAAGACTACACCATCTACTGACCCATCATCAGGGTTCTGAGTGAGCAGGTCTGGGAGAGGGTCACTCTCTTCCTCCTGCCCCTCATCTGTGGCCATGAGCAAGCCCGTGTCCTCCCTGTTGACAAATGCCTTGAGCCTGTTTACATGAAGCACCCTGTGGGGGCTCCTGGGAGTTCCCATGTCTACCAAGTAGGTGACTTCTCCCTTTTGCTCAATGATGGTATGGGGTCCAGACCACTTGTCTTGGAGAGTTGCTGGGGCCACTGGCTCCAACACCCACACATTCTGTCCTGCATGGTAAACAGTTAGGACAGCCTTTTGGTCATGCCAAGCTTTCTGAAGTTCTTGGCTGGCCTCAAGGTTTTTGGATGCCTTCTCCATGTACTCTGCCATCCTGGAGCGGAGACCAAGTACATAGTCCACTATGTCAAGCTTAGGCTTTTTGAGAGGTAACTCCCATCCTTCCTTCACAAGACATATGGGTCCTCTTACAGGATGCCCAAACAGAAGCTCAAAAGGGCTGTAACCAACCCCCTTCTGTGGGACCTCTCTGTAAGCAAACAGGAGGCAGGGTAAAAGGATGTCCCATCTTCGCCTAAGCTTTTCAGGTAACCCTTTTATCATCCCTTTGAGGGTCTTGTTGAATCTCTCGACGAGCCCATTGCACTGTGGGTGATAGGGTGTGGTAAATTTGTAATTTACACCACACTCCTTCCACATTGCAGTCAAGTATCCTGACATGAAGTTTGCACCTCTGTCAGAGACAACCTCCTTAGGAAACCCCACTCTGGAGAAAACTCCAAGCCACAACAGGAGCGGTAGTGGTCCTAAGGGAATAGCTTCTGGATACCTGGTGGCATGATCCACTACCACCAGTATAAATCTGTGCCCAGATGCTGTTGGGGGGTCCATTGGTCCAACAATGTCTATCCCCACTCTCTCAAAGGGTACCCCCACCACAGGTAGTGGTATGAGGGGAGCCTTTGTTGTGCCACCTGATTTGCCACTGGCTTGACAGGTGACACATGAGCGACAAAACTCTTTAGTGTCCTCAGACATTTGAGGCCAGTGAAAGTGTGGGGCAAGCCTGTCCCAAGTCTTGTTCTGGCCTAAGTGACCTGCAAGGATAATCTCATGGGCTAAGGTGAGAAGGAAACCTCTAAGAGACAAGGGGATGACCAGCCTCCTGGTAGCACCAGGTTTGGGGTCTCTTGCCTCAGAGTATAGGAGTCCATCATCCCAATATACCTTATGGGCACCTGTAGCATTCCCTGCAGCCTCAGCAGAAGCCTTCTGTCTGAGGGGTTCAAGGGAGGAACAGTCTAACTGGGCCTGTCTCAAGTCTGCCCTGGAAGGTCCCCCTGTCCCAAGAAACTCAACCTGTTCAGGTTCAAGCTCTTCTAGGACAGTTCCTTCTGGGGTCTTGGGGTCAGCCTCATGTGAGAGCTGATCCTCAACCTGAGGCAGGGGGGAAGGCTCAGCCTTACCCCTACTGCTCTTCCTCTTGGTTAGTGTCTGGTCCATTCTTCCAGGATCCAGCACTAGTTCAGCTGGGCATTTCTTGGCCTGTGACCTGGTCACAGCAAGGACATGTGAGGAGAGACCTAGCATTTCTACATGAGTCCTGTACTCCACATCTGACCACAGTGAGGATTCCAAATCATTGCCCAAAAGACAATCTACTGGGAGGTCTGAACTAACTACAACCCTTTTGAGGCCAGTTACCCCTCCCCAGGAGAAATTAACAACTGCCATACTGTGATTGGTAGTGACATTGCTAGCATTGGTCACTAGGTAATCTGAACCTAGCATGATCTGGTCAGGGTCCACAAATGTTGGTGTCACCATGGTGACACTGGCACATGTGTCCCTGTAGGCCTGAGCCATTTTTTCATTGATTAAAGGCGTTTGTCTGTATTTGCCCAGAGTACTATGACTTACAGTAGGGGTCATATCCATGTCCCCAGTACAAACAAGAACTGCCTGAGTAGGAATTCTGACTAAGTCAGAATCCACCTCAGTTCCCAGGGTTAACCCAACTAGAGCCTTGGGAGGTACACTACCACTACTAACTGTACTAGGGGGTGCAGGTGTCTTAGGGACAGTAGTGGTAGGAGTTTGGCCTTTCTTGGTGCACTCACTAAACCAGTGAGTCTTACATTTACAGTATTGGCACCATGGTTTCTTAGGACCATCATTCTTCTTCTTTTGGGAATTCTGGGACCCACCCTCCTTAGGTTGTTGGGGCCCTGTTGAAGACTTCTGGTCATTTTGCTTATTCTCATTACCCTTCTGGTCTGCTTTCTTCTGGCCACCACCCTGGTTCTGGTTCTGCTGCTTGACCCTTGTCCTGACCCATCTGTCTGCCTTCTTTCCCAATTCTTGGGGAGAGGTCAGATCTGAGTCAATCAAGTGCTGATGCAACAACTGGTTCTGACAATTATTTAAGATTTGCTCTCTCATAATTAGATTATACAATCCTGTGTAATCAGTAACTTTACTTCCCAGTAACCAGCCCTCCAGAGCCTTAGTGGCACAATCCACAAAGTCAGTCCAATCTTGAGCCTGAGTTTTCTGGGTGTCTCTGAACATTAACCTGTACTGTTCAGTTGTTAAGCCAAACCCATCAATCAGTGCAGTTTTCAAGACTTGGTAATCATTAGCATCCTCATCTCTAACAGTGAGGAGCTTATCTCTACCGTTACCTTCAAAGGAGAGCCACAATATAGCTGCCCACTGACTCTGGGGTACCTGCTGTACTTTGCAGGCTCTCTCCAAAGCAGTTATCCACTTGTGGATATCATCTCCTGTCTTATAGGAGGGCACTATTTTACTCAGGTTTCTAGTATCAAAACCCCTTTCTCTATCCCTAGGGATATTGCTGCCACCAGTGGGGACTACCCCACTCAACTGTTGCTCTCTAGCAAAGTCAAGCTTCTCCTTGGCAAGGGAAAGTTATCCCTTTTGGATCCTCAGATTAGCCTCCTTCATCTTTGCTTCATGCTCTCTCCTCTGAGGGGAAGTCATTCTCCTCTGAGCAGATGCATGAGAGTGCACAGATCTATTGGAGTCCCTAGAAGGAGATCTATCTCTCCTAACCCCAAAGTTAGGCCTGCTAAGGGCCAGTACTGGGGGTCCCCCAGTTCCTTCCCTATGTAGGTCTAAGTTGGCCCTTGTAAGTCTGCTGACTAAAGGTTGCCTATTGTCTGCCTCATCCCCAGATACTACTTCTTCTTCTTCCTCATCTACATTCTCTGTTTCAGGGAGGTTAGAGTCTGGATCACCAGGAGTACCTTCTAAGGGGGGCATGCTCCTATCTGGATTAGAGGGGCCTGCAGTAGCAGCCCTTCTGACATCATATGTCTCTAAGAGACCTAACAGAAAAGGAGTGTTAGGGTTAGAACCCTGTTTCAATTTCCTGGAGGTACACAATTGTCTCATCTCCTGGAAACTGAGAGCTGCATATCTGGAAAGGACCTGTGGAGGGTCACTAACCACTAGGGGAGTCTCTGAAGTCTCTCCATGGGTAGACATCCTTTCTAGTGAGGTGTAAGTGATGCATGCACCTACCTACACTATGGGTTTTCCTACTGATCCCTTGCTAAGAGTTGTAGTCAGGGTGTGCTAGGCCCTTTCTACTACAACAGCTGGTTCAGTAGAACTCAGAGTATTTCTAAGCTTGTTATATGTACCTAGAGTACCTTATGTGATCTTTCAAATGATATTTCAAGATTATATTTGGTAAAAACGACAGCAAGCTCAAATCCCAACCGCTGCACACCAATGTGAGAAGTTGGCCTGATATATGATGCTCACTAGTTCTAGTGATCACCTTGTATCAGTCCAATCTGAAAGAGACACGTTAGTATTAGATTCCATACCTTAGAATATCCCCAGGCGTCAGACTGGATCCGGAAATTTTTGCGTAGCAGTACCCTTGCGCGTCGGTAGGCGTCGTCTGCGGGTCCGTCGTGGGCGCCGTGATGACGTCGTCGGAGTACTTAGACGTCGCCTCCGCGTGCTGACGTCAGTTCTTAGACCTTTTTTTTTTTTTTTTTTTTTCGCGCCAGCAAGCGCAGATCTGAAAAAAGAGTAACCCTAGTCATTTTTTGACTAACTTTTTGATCACTTTTGATTGTTCTCGAAGTCTATTGACTCCGACGGTGCCGTAGGGATGCCCGGATTTAAGCACTGCGATGATTGCGACCGCCTGATGTCGGTCACGGATCCTCACCGCGTGTGTTTATCTTGTCTCGGCGTCGACCACGACGACAAGGCCTGCTCCGACTGCCGGGCCCTCTCTTCGAAGGCCAGACGGGAGCGGTCCCGCAGGCGGCTCGAACTCCGGCAGTCGGTCCCGCGCCGCGAGAGGTTCCGATCCCATGGGAGGTCGAGGGACAGGTCGTGGGCTCGGAGCCACCACAGTTCCGAGGGTAGGCCGCACTCCTCAGGGTCGAAGTCGTCGTCAGGTAAGCGGCACAAGAAGTCCAAGCGGCATCATCGCTCCTCTGACTCCCCCCGACGCTCGCGTGATGCGGCCTGGGGTTCGGGTGACACCACCCACGCGGCTCCGACTGAGTCGCAGGCGCCGCGTCCAGCCCCATACCCTACGGTCCCTGGGCTCAACGCGACGCCGGAGGAGATCGAGCGCTTCCTCATGGCCATGAGGAAACGCTCTCCTCCGACGGGCTCCGCGGCGCCTTTGGGCCCAGCGGACCCGTCTGGGACCCCTAGCGGGTCGGGGGGATCTGCCCCGACGCCGTCGGGTGCTTCGGCCCCGGCGCCGCCGACGCCTTCGGGCCCGGCGCCGCAGGTTCCCGTTATCCCGACGCCGCCGGCGCCTTCGGGCCCGGCGCCGAGGGGTTCAGTTGTTCCAGCGCCGCCGACGCCTTCGGGCCCGACGCCGCTGGACCTCCTTCGGGATCTGGTTCGTCGCCGGTGGACCTTACGACCTCCCCGGCGTCGGACCCTCAGGTGTCGCCTCCGGCGCCGTCCTCGGGGGGACCGTCCTCGGGCGGCGCCGTCCCCGGTTCCACCTTCGTTCCTGTTCCGGCGCCGGGACGGCCCCGATGGGCGCCGCTCCAGACGTCGTTTGGGGGGTTTCACTTCTATGAACAGGCCCCATTAGCTGAGAACCCTGAGTTTCAGGAGATGGGTGATGAAGAGGACTGGGAGGGGTCTGAGGACCCTCTGACCAGGGAGTGTCAGTCTCATGAGGACTGGACAGGAGACCTTGGGGAGGCCAGTGGCCTGGACACCTCTCCAGACACTGGTTTTGTCTCCCCTCCTACCGTGGCTTCGGAGAAGGGGGCAACATATAGTGTGGTGCTGATGAGGGCTGCCAAGGCCTTGGGCCTTGAGCTCCCCGTCGCGGCCGTGAGGACTAACCTCCTCACTGAGGTCCTTAAACCGCAGTCAAGCTCGGCCGAGCCTCTGCTGCCCTTTAATGAGGCCTTGACCGACGTTCTTCTGGGCACTTGGTCCAAGCCCGCTACGGGTTCGCCCGTAGATAGGAACGTGGCCAGACGCCACCGCCCAGCCCCGGGCGACCCATGTTTCCTGTCCTCCCACCATACCCCCGAGAGCCTGGTTATCCAGGCCTCCAATTCCCAGACCGCATTCTCGTCGGCCCCGCCGGACAGGGAATCCAAGAGGTATGACCAGTATGGGAAGAAGATCTTCTCATCCCTTCGTCTAGGCCTGCGGTCTTCCAACACCGCCTGCCTCCTGGGACGTTACACCCACTCTGTGTGGGATAAGGTCGTGGAAGTGCTGCCAGAGTGTCCGTTGGAGGTACGGGCCAAACTCGGCCAAGCCCTTGTGAAAGGCCGGGATGCAGCCAAGTATTCTATCAGGTGTGGGCTGGATACCACCGACTCGCTAGGTAGAGCGATGGCAACGACGGTGGCAGTCAGACGCCACGCCTGGCTGAGGTCTGCCAACTTCTCGGCAGATGTCCAGAGCACACTCATGGACATGCCGTTCGATGGCCGTCGCCTCTTTGGCGACAAGGCAGACCATGCGCTTGAGCGCTTTAAGGACTCCAGGGCTACGGCCAAGTCCTTGGGCCTCTCGGGCCAGCGCCAGCAATCGGCTGCCTTTCACTCCTTTCGTGGCCACGGAAGGGGTGCGCCCACACGCGCCGCCAGCCACGCTCCGCAGGGCAATACCCAATGCGGTGGCGGCCATGGGAACCGCCGTCCGGGCGGTCGGGGACAGCGGCGAGGTCAGTCCACACCTTCCCCCGCAGCATCCGCCTCAAAACCCTCCTAGTCCGTGCTTTCAGGCCCATGTGACGCCAGTGGGGGGCAGGGTTCGCCATCACCACCTCCACTGGCGCACTGTCACGTCGGACAGGTGGGTGCTGCAAATCGTCCGAAGGGGCTACTCCCTCCCCTTCGAGGCGACTCCTCCAGCCATGCCACCGCAGAACCACCGTGTGTCGGGGGATCATTTGCAACTTCTGCAGGAGGAAGTTACGGCCCTCTTGGCCAAGGAGGCCATCGAGCGCGTTCCTGGGCCAGAAGTAGGGTTTGGTTGCTACTCCCATTACTTTCTGGTACCCAAGAAGGGCAAAGGGGGCCTACGCCCTATCTTGGACCTACGGAACGTCAACGGCTTCCTCCGGAAGGAGAAGTTCAAGATGCTGACACTGGCTCAGGTCCTGGCTGCCCTGGACCCAGGAGACTGGATGGTAGCGTTGGACTTGCAGGACGCTTACTTTCATATCCCCGTCCTGCCTGCCCACCGGCGCTACCTGCGGTTCATGGTTGGCCACGAGCACTTTCAATTTACCGTGCTCCCCTTCGGCCTTACCAGCGCCCCACGGGTGTTCACAAAGGTGATGGCGGTGGTCGCAGCTCATCTGCGCAGGTTAGGGGTTTCAGTCTTCCCCTACCTCGACGACTGGTTGTTGAAGGCGGGCTCGCCCCAGACAGTCGTCAGCCACCTCCAGACGACGGCAGACCTCCTGCACCAGCTGGGGTTCTCCATCAATGTGCCGAAGTCACACCTGTGCCCCTCTCAGAAGCTCCTCTTCATCGGAGCGGTTCTGGACTCGGCGCGGTTTCGGGTTTATCCGCCCGAACAGCGGGTCCGGGATATTCAGGCTCTGATTCCCATCTTTCAGCCGTTGTCCCGGGTTTTGGTCAGGTTGATGCTGCGGCTTCTGGGGCTGATGGCCTCCTGCATCCTACTGGTGCATCACGCCAGGTGGCGGATGCGGGCTCTGCAGTGGGACCTGAAGTTTCAGTGGGCCCAGCATCAGGGCAACCTATCCGACCACGTCCTGATCTCGGAGGGCACTGCGAGACAGCTGCAGTGGTGGCTTACGGACCGCGATTGGGTCAGAGGCAGATCCCTCTCCCTTCCCCAACCGGAGCATCTGAAGACTGCTTTCCTGGTTGCCATTACCTCTGCCAGGAGAGTGAGTGAGCTCCAGGCCCTTTCTTGTACTCCACCTTTACTTTCTGTCCATCCGGACAAAGTGGTGCTGCGTACCAAACCTTCTTTCCTGCCCAAGGTTGTCACGGCCTTCCACATCGGGCAGTCTATCACCTTGCCAACCTTCTTCCCGCCACCACATCCCTCTAAAGAGGAAGAGCGGCTCCACCGTCTGGACCCAAAATGTGCGCTCTCATTCTACTTGGATCGCACACGCCAGTTCCGGGTGGATGACCAACTCTTTGTTGGTTACGTGGGCGCGAAGAAGGGGAAAGCGGTGCACAAGAGGACCATCTCCCGGTGGATCATCCTGTGTATCCAGGCATGCTACTCCTTGGCTAGAAAGGAGCCTCCTGCTGGATTGCGGGCTTCTTCTACCCGAGCCACGGCGACTACCACAGCCCTGGGCAGGGGAGTGCCCTTACAAGACATTTGTCAGGCAGCTACGTGGGAATCGCTGCACACGTTTGCAAGACACTACTGCCTGGACAGCCAAGTCCGAAGGGATGGCTTCTTTGGCCGTTCCGTCCTCCAGGACTTTCTGGTGTGATTATTGGTTCGCAGACCCACCACCGGGGTTGGTATTGCTGGGGTATCTATTCTAAGGTAAGGAATCTAATACTAACGTGTCTCTTTCAGATGCACAAGTTACTACTTGTGTAACGATATATCTGTAAGAGACATTAGTTAGTATTAGATTCCTTACCGACCCACCCATCCTCCCCGTTCTGCGAACCGATATCTAGGGTTAGGGTTATCCCCTTTCAGGGCCCTAGTTTCAATGGCACCAGTGTTGGTTTTTAACATGGCTCTGCGTTTCTGGCGCGGAAAAGCTGTGTCTAAGAACTGACGTCAGCACGCGGAGGCGGCGTCTAAGTACTCCGACGACGTCATCACGGCGCCGACGACGGACGCGGAGCCGCAGACGACGCCTACCGACGCGCAAGGGTACTGCTACGCAAAAATGTCCAGATCCAGTCTGACGCCTGGGGATATTCTAAGGTAAGGAATCTAATACTAACTAATGTCTCTTACAGATATATCGTTACACCTTATGGTGATTGGTTGTAAGTCAACCTTATAGACCAGCTATCCTAATGGTAGCATGGACAAAGCAGTCTTAGGCTAAACTCTTTTGGCATGTTTACCACAATATAACCCCTTGAATACCAGATGAAAGGACACCACACAGGTTGTTATGAAAATAAACAGTATATTTATTAATAACAACGCCTCTGAACTCTTTATGAGGTCAGAGGGCTAAGCACATGACAATCTCTTGAGAAAAATACGACAAGTTGCACGAAATTACACTGGTGCCCTAGGGGCACGACAAACCATATACTAAGTAAGTGGAATGTGAAAGTCGATAGAAGGAATGGAGCTGTCCAGAGGCTGGAGGTTCGCTAGGACTATGCTATCTTCACCTTAGGTAAGTAATAGGAGGCCCACGGGACGCGTGTGCAGAGTGTAAACTCACACGCGAGATGCGTAACAACGTCTATGGACAGTACAGTTCGAGTTAAAGGTGAGTACGGACAATCCTGACTAGTTAGGACTAAAACGACTGTGGAACTGGACACTAGGACAGTTAAACTACCCTTGAGCACCGAAATGCTCTCGTTACCTCACCCACGGGCTGCGGGTGCATAGGTGTCAAAGTGTGTCGGGTTCTCGCGTTGAAGTCTATGGAGCCTGGAAGAAAAGATGCTGCAGGCGACCAGGAGGAAGATGTCCGGTGCGATCCAAGGGTGGATCGGTGAAGAAGAGGACCTGAAAGCAGAGGGGACAGTGTTCAAAGTCACTAGCCAGTGACCGGTGTGGAACCAGGAAGGAACCAGATGCTATTGTCGCGATCAGGCTCCCACCTTTATCCTGCTAAAGGGGGCTGCACTACTGACTAGGTCCCTCTCCTGGGTGGGATCAGGAAGGGGGGTGGTTACAGCCCCTATCCTTTGTCCGGTTTCCCGCCAGAGCTGGGGCTGGAGTGCCCCAGCAACTGGTTTGAACCGGTGTATGCACAGGGCACCTTGTGTGCCCCAGGCATGTCTCATTCCTTTCAGGCCTCCCTACCTTAATACACAAAATCCTGTCTGGGGTGGTGCTAGCACCTCCCAAGGCAGGAAACCCTTTGTCCAAGCCTCCCTCGCTGGAAGGACTCCCAGCAGCAGGAGGTCAGACTTGTGTCTGTGGTGGCAGCATCCATTTTGTGATGCCAAGGCTCGAGTTAACTTTAACCGGGGTTCTCAGTTACATACATGTCGTGTCCCTCTAGAAGGGTGAGGCGAGGGGGTAGTATTCCAATTCGTATGACACCTTACTCGACATGTTTTGATAATGTTATACCAGAGTTAGCATTTAACCGCGTGGTTGATAATGCACTTAAGAGTATATGGTATAGCGTTATCATGGAAACAGCTAAAGGACTTGGTTCCGAAAGCTGTAGACAGGCTCAGCTCATGCTAGAGCACCATCTCACATAATTCCAAGCACTCTGCCTTCAGGATTGATAAGGCCTGCCATAGGAGTGACTGATAGGATGATATGTGTCCATTTTTAGGGTTAGATATAGGTATACTATATCTATAACAAAGGGTGATTACACCACCTTGCCCCAGCTGTCATGCAGCCAGTTGTGTCAGTTTTAGATGGCCAGCCAGAGGTGGCATAATACATGCTTCAGCCCCTGGTAGGCCCTGGGTACACCTATGCCCTGGATACCTAAGGTACACTGTACAGGGACTGATAAGGTGGCCCAGTACCAATTGGTAAATGCACCTAAAGTACATGGTTGACAATTTAGAGAGAGAACAGCTAGGCTGTGGGTCTGATTAGCAGGGCCACAGCCAGGGAAAGTCGTAAACCAGTGAAGCAAAAAGCAAAAATCTGGGGTGACCATAGGATTGCAGACCCCACTCTCCTACAACTCCCGAGACAACAGGTGCGTGCATGACAGTACGCATTTAAAGCAATGTTTCATTGAAAGCATATAGTTAGACATTTGAAATGCTATCCGAATGAATCACGAAAATACATTTATGAAATGGCTCTTAATTACAGAAAAAAAGTCGAGACCATTCTATGGCAGATTATATAAACTGTTTGAATGTGGACAAGGTCAAATATTGTCTCTTGGAAGTTTTTCAAAGAATTCAAGTTCAATATGAATAGTTCTACTATGAGCAATTACTTTGTGCCAAAAAAGAAAAAATACAAATTTGGAAAAACAAAAAGTAGATCATAGAAAAAATAGAGTTCCAAAGTTAGGAACTTTTGTTTTGAAAAATGAAGGTCGAATTCAGAGTCTCTCAAAACACTGCGTGCCAAATCAAAAGTCAGTGTTATTGTTTGGGGAAAACATCAAGTTTTCTAAGTCTGTAAAGAATTTGTCTACCATTGTAGGTGAAAGTTGAATTACCTCGTTAAGAAGATCGATCGCACATACATGAGAAGCATCGCCGTAAGCGTTGGTCGCATTAGCAATGTTCGAATTTGATGGTATCTGTGTGCCGCTCTCCTCTCGTACCTCGACAGTAGCATTTTGCGTCTGTGAGATCTCACTGAATGCCGTCATCAGGATTGATAGGCGCTGGGGACAACACAATGCATGAGCCGTTACTGGTCCAAGCAAGGTATCAACATCCATTGGCAGGACTGATGGTAGTGTAAGACAGATGTCTAACACGCATTCTTCTCCGCATAGCAGGCATCGTAGAACAGGTAAGACGCAATCTTGCCACGTTGAACTGGGTGTCGTTTGTGGATTGGCTTGCCATATCGGAGCAATAGGAGCAAAAATACTATCCCTGCTGCGAGTCCCAAAATGAGAGGCAGTCCGCCAAACACAGAGTGCACGAAGTTTGGAAATATTCCTAGGACTGCTTCAAAGGGTGCTAACAGTCCCGAAAAAACTGTCTTAAATACATGTACAATACCGCTCGTATCAGACATGTTTAAGATATGACCTAACATTTCCGATAAATGTATAGAGCAATTTGTTTGTAAGAGGTCATGTATCTCTGCAGAAGTCCTTGCAACTTGCAGATCATAGGTTTCTTTGGCCGAGGTCAGTGGCACGTTTTTTTGCAAAAGAATGGATTTCATTCTGCTCAAAGTATCAATTTGTATAGAAGAGATGTTCAGTGAAGGTCATAACGGCTACTCCCGGTCTGTCTTAGTTTTTGGAAACAATACTTGCATACAGCAAGTGACCCTGGCTGACACAGTTACGAGATAGGGTAAACCTGGCAACATGCCACAGCAGCTGTGATCATTCAACATGAGGTAACTTCCATTAGAAAGTTGGCCAAAAATTGGATCAATCACCGCAGCTGGTGAACCTTGCAGGTGGCAGATACGTTTTTAGAGGAACCATCACAGGCCCCGTGTAGGCTCTTTCCCTGACAAAGGAGAGCACCGCTTAGTGCGGTTTCACAATTATTACCACTAAGAAACACTTCTTTCCCTCCACTCCAACATTTGTGTATGTATGGTAATTTCCAGGATGTCTTGATGTATTCGTTACCCAACCTTTCATATATGCCTGCTGGTATACGTATCTGAAAGAAACAGGTTAGTGTTAGATTCCTTACCTTAGAATATCCTCAGGCGTCAGACTGGATCTGGAAAGTTTTGTGTAGCAGTACCCCTGCGCATCGGTAGGCGTCGTCTGCGGCTCCGCGTCCGTCGTCGGCGCCCGGATGACGTCGTCGGAGTACTTAGACGCTGCCTTTTTGCGCTGACGTCAGTTCTTCTTTTTTCCGCGCCAGCAAGCGCAGATCCGGAAAAAGCAGTACTCCTTAGTCACTTTATGACTAACTTTTTCGATCTTTTTGATCCTGTTTCGAGTCGTAAGACTATCGGTGCCGGTAGGTATGCCCGGGTTCAAACCCTGTGCCGATTGCAACCGACTGATGTCGGTTACCGACCCCCATCGCCGGTGCCTGTATTGCCTTGTGGCCGACCATGATGACAAGTCGTGCCCCGACTGCCGGGACTTGACGTCGAAGGCTTGGCGGGAGCGGTCCTGTAAGCGCCTCGATCTCCGGCAGTCGGTCCCCCGCCGTTCACGGTCGAGGAGGAGGTCGAAGGACCGGTCGCGGGGCCACAGTCATCGCAGCTCGGCAAGTCGACACCATTCGTCGGGCTCCAAGTCCTCAGGTAAGAGGCACAAGAAGTCGAAGAGACGACATCGCTCTTCAGACTCCCCCCGACGCTGGCGCGTTGTGGCCGGGGGTTCAGGCGGCACCGCCCACGCGGCTCCACCGGAGCCGCAGGCGCCGCTGCCAGCTCCATACCCGCCGGTCCCTGGGCTGAACGCGACGCCGGAGGAGATCGATGCCTTCCTCATGGCCATGAGGTTGCTCTCTCCCCGTCGGGTCCCGCTGTGGCGCCTTCGGGCCCCGCAGCCCCGACTGGGAGCCCAAGCGGGCCGGGTGCTTCGGCCCCGGCGCCGTCGATGACTTCGGTCCCGACGCCGCAGGGCCCCACCGGAGCCGGGTCACCGCTGGTCGACCTTACGACCCCTCCGCCGGCGCCAACCCCCAGGGTGTCGCCCCTGGACGACGTCGTCCCCGGTCCGGATCCGGCGTCGGACCGGCGTCGCACGATGCCGAGAGAAGAGCAATTCTTCTATGATCCGGCCCCATCCTTTGCACCTGACTATCAGGAGAAGGGAGGCGAGGGGGATTGGGAGGGATCTGAGGACCCTCTGGCACAGGAGTGCCTGGCGTATCAGGACTGGGCAGTGGATCTAGGGGAGGCCAGTGGTTTGGACACTTCGCCCGACACTGGCTTTGTCTCCCCTCCTACCGTGGCTACGGAGGAGGGGGCTGCTTACAGCGTGGTGCTGACGAAGGCAGCCAAGGCCTTGGCTCTTGAGCTCCTCGTCACGGCCGTGAAGACTAACCTCCTCACCGAGGTCCTTAAACCGCAGGCAAGCTCTTCGGAGCCTCTACTGCCGGTTTTTGAGGCCCTTACTGACCTTCTGTTGGGCACTTGGTCCAAGCCTGCTACATGTCTCCCTGTAGATCGAAACGTGGCCAGACGCCACCGCCCGGCCCAGGGCGACCTTAGCTTCTTGTCCTCCCACCCCACCCCCGAGAGTCTGGTTATCCAGGCCTCTAACTCCCTGACCGCATTCCCGACAGCTCCACCTGATCAGGAATCCAAAAGGTATGAGCAGTTTGGTAAGAAGCTGTTCTCCTCACTCAGTTTGGGGTTGCGGTCGATCAACACGGCTTGCCTTTTGGGCCATTATACCCACTCTCTGTGGGACACTGTCGCGGACGTGCTGCCAAATTGCCCGGAGGAGGCCCGGGTCAAACTCGCTCAAACCCTTGCGGAAGGGTGAGATGCAGCACGGTACTCTATCCGATGTGGGCTGGATACCACGGACTCGCTGGGCAGGGCGATTTCCACGACGGTGGCGGTTCGCCGCCACGCCTTGCTGAGGTCCGCCAACTTTTCGGCTGATGTCCAGAATTCTCTCATGGACATGCCGTTTGATGGCCGTCGCCTCTTTGGCGACAAGGCAGACACTGTGCTTGAGCGTTTCAAAGACTCCAGGGCTACGGCCAAGTCTTTGGGCCTGTCGGGCCCCGCGCCAGCAAACTTCTGCATTTCGCTCCTTTTGTGGCTAAGGAAGGGGCGCCCATTCACGTCCTGCCAGCCACGGGCCACAGACTAACATCCAGTGCTGCGGCGGACGTGGTAACCACCGTGGCGGTGCCAGGGGACAGCGGCGAGGCCAGTCCACATCCGCCCCTGCAGCATCCGCCTCAAAGCCCTTCTAGTCCGAGCTTTCAGGCCCATTTGACGCCAGTGGGGGGCAGGGTTCGCCATCACCTCCTCCACTGGCGCACCATCACATCGGACAGGTGGGTGCTGCAAATCGTCCGAAGGGGCTACTCCCTCCCCTTCGAGGCGACCCCTCCAGCCATGCCATCGCATATTGGGGGATCACTTGCAACTTCTGCAGGAGGAAGTAACGGCCCTCTTGGCCAAGGGGGCCATCAAGCGCGTTCCTGGGCCAGAAGTAGGACATGTTTGTTACTCCCACTACTTTCTGGTTCCCAAGAAGGGCAAAGGGAGTCTACGCCCTATCTTGGAGCTGCGGAACTTCAACGGCTTCCTCCGGAAGGAGAAGTTCAAGATGCTGACTTTGGCTCAGGTCTTAGCTGCCCTAGACCCTGGAGACTGGATGGTGGCGTTGGACTTGCAGGACGCTTATTTTCACATCCCCGTCTTGCTGGCCCACTGGCACTACCTGCGGTTCACAGTAGGCCACGAGCACTTTCAGTTTACTGTGCTCCCCTTCGGCCTTACCAGTGCCCCTCGGGTGTACACGAAAGTGATGGCGGTGGTCGTAGCTCATCTGCGCAGATTAGGGGTGCCAGTCTTCCCCTATCTCGACGACTGGTTGTTGAAGGCGGGCTCGCCCCAGACAGTCGTCAGCCACCTCCAGACTACGGCCGACCTCCTGCACCTGTTGGGGTTCTCCATCAATGTGCCGAAGTCACACCTGTGTCCCTCTCAGAAGCTCCTCTTCATCGGAGCGGTTCTGGACTCGGCGCGGTTTCGGGTTTATCCTCCCGAACAGCGGGTTCGGGATATTCAGGCTCTGATTCCGATCTTTTAGCCTTTATCCCGAGTCTCGGTCAGGTTGACGCTGCGGCTTCTGAGGCTGATGGCCTCCTGCATCCTTCTGGTGCATCACGCCCGGTGGCAGATGCGGGCTCTGCAGTGGGACCGGAAGTTTCAGTGGGCCCAGCATCAGGGCAACCTGTCCGACCACGTCCTGATCTCGGAGGGCACTGCGAGACAGTTGCAGTGGTCTCCGGCGGTGTCTCGGCTCCACATCAACCTTCTGGAGCTGCGGGCGATCCGACTTGCACTGAAAGCATTTTTCCCCTCTGTCCGGGAGAGTGTAGAGCAGGTGTTCACGGACAACACCACCGACATGTGGTACTCCAACAAACAGGGCGGGGTGGGGTCGTGGACCCTGTGTCAGGAGGCTCTGCCCCTCTGGCAATGGCTGGAACATCAGGGCGTGGCCCTGGTGGTTCAACACCTGGCAGGTTCCCTGAACGCCAGGGCGGACAAACTCAGCCGTCGGTGCATGATGGATCACGAATGGCGTCTGAACTCGGACGTGGTGCAAGGTCTCTTTCAGCAGTGGGGAGAGCCTTGGTTAGATCTATTCGCCACAGAAGAGAACGCGCAATGTCATCAGTTCTGCGCGTTGGAATTTCCAAGGCGGCACTCCCTCGGCGACGCTTTTCCACGCGAGTGGAGCTACGGTCTGTTGTACGCCTTTCCGCCTATACCACTTCTGCCCAGAGTGCTGAAGAAGATCAGGCGCGACCAGAAGTGCTTAGTCCAATTGGACTAAGCACTTCTGATCGTCTCCACGACGGATTTGGCTAACATACGTGTGGCAACTCTTCAGGCAAATTATCTTCCTGATCCTTACCGTCACCGACTGCATCCTGTCTTGATAAAGACCCGCAGCGAACACCAACTGGGGCACACTAGGGTTGAAACGTCGACGCTAACCTTAGGTCCAGAATACTCCATGACTCCTCTGTAAAACACCAGGATTCATTGGGGATCAATTAATTGTTGTCCTATCTATCACCTGTGTATATAATTGCATTAATTGTTGTATATATACCTTAGCACTTGAGCACTTTATTCACCAATTGTCACTTATTTGTATATATGTGTGATGGTCGCATTTTGTATTAATTGTGTTTGTCACTGAATGAAGTAATTCAGAAAATACTCAATTGAATTCTAAATATAAATACTTATTGTTGGACCTAGGGAACACCCAAGTCACATAGGGTAGCTTGGCACTAAGGAGCAGGGCCTAATTCCAGAGTACATGTGCTAAGTTTGCGTCACTCTTTCAAACAAGCATTTACAATGCAATGGTTTTGCCTTTGTTAAAGTTAGAGCTATTGGCATTGCTCTTGACACTCTGAAGCTCCACTCTGAAGCTCCACTCTGCACTCTGAAGCTCCACTCTGAAGCTCCACTCTGCACTCTGAAGCTCCACTCTGCACTCTGAAGCTCCACTCTGCACTCTGAAGCTCCACTCTGCACTCTGAAGCTCCACTCTGCACTCTGAAGCTGCACTCTGAAGCTCCACTCTGCACTCTGAAGCTGCACTCTGAAGCTGCACTCTGAAGCTCCACTCTGAAGCTCCACTCTGAAGCTCCACTCTGAAGCTCCACTCTGAAGCTCCACTCTGAAGCTCCACTCTGAAGCTCCACTCTGAAGCTCCACTCTGCACTCTGAAGCTCCACTCTGCACTCTGAAGCTCCACTCTGCACTCTGAAGCTCCACTCTGCACTCTGAAGCTCCACTCTGCACTCTGAAGCTGCACTCTGAAGCTCCACTCTGCACTCTGAAGCTGCACTCTGAAGCTGCACTCTGAAGCTCCACTCTGAAGCTCCACTCTGAAGCTCCACTCTGAAGCTCCACTCTGAAGCTCCACTCTGAAGCTCCACTCTGAAGCTCCACTCTGAAGCTCCACTCTGATGCTCCACTCTGATGCTCCACTCTGAAGCTCCACTCTGATGCTCCACTCTGATGCTCCACTCTGAAGCTCCACTCTGAAGCTCCACTCTGAAGCTCCACTCTGAAGCTCCACTCTGCACTCTGAAGCTCCACTCTGCACTCTGAAGCTCTACTCTGCACTCTGAAGCTCCACTCTGAAGCTCCACTCTGAAGCTCCACTCTGCACTCTGAAGCTCCACTCTGCACTCTGAAGCTCCACTCTGAAGCTCCACTCTGCACTCTGAAGCTCCACTCTGAATCTGCACTCTGAAGCTCCACTCTGCACTCTGAAGCTCCACTCTGAATCTGCACTCTGAAGCTCCACTCTGCACTCTGAAGCTCCACTCTGAATCTGCACTCTGATGCTCCACTCTGAATCTGCACTCTGAAGCTCCACTCTGCACTCTGAATCTGCACTCTGCAGCTCCACTCTGAATCTGCAGCTCCACTCTGCACTCTGAAGCTCCACTCTGAATCTCCACTCTGAAGCTCCACTCTGAAGCTCCACTCTGAATCTCCACTCTGAAGCTCCACTCTGAAGCTCCACTCTGAAGCTCCACTCTGAAGCTCCACTCTGAAGCTCCACTCTGAAGCTCCACTCTGAAGCTCCACTCTGAAGCTCCACTCTGCACTCTGAAGCTCCACTCTGCACTCTGAAGCTCCACTCTGCACTCTGAATCTGCACTCTGAAGCTCCACTCTGAAGCTCCACTCTGAAGCTCCACTCTGAAGCTCCACTCTGAAGCTCCACTCTGAAGCTCCACTCTGAAGCTCCACTCTGAAGCTCCACTCTGAAGCTCCACTCTGAAGCTCCACTCTGAAGCTCCACTCTGAAGCTCCACTCTGCACTCTGAAGCTCCACTCTGAAGCTCCACTCTGCACTCTGAAGCTCCACTCTGAAGCTCCACTCTGAAGCTCCACTCTGCACTCTGAAGCTCCACTCTGAATCTGCACTCTGAAGCTCCACTCTGCACTCTGAAGCTCCACTCTGAAGCTGCACTCTGAAGCTCCACTCTGAAGCTCCACTCTGAAGCTCCACTCTGAAGCTCCACTCTGAAGCTCCACTCTGAAGCTCCACTCTGAAGCTCCACTCTGAAGCTCCACTCTGCACTCTGAAGCTCCACTCTGAAGCTCCACTCTGCACTCTGAAGCTCCACTCTGAATCTGCACTCTGCACTCTGAAGCTCCACTCTGAATCTGCACTCTGCACTCTGAAGCTCCACTCTGAATCTGCACTCTGAAGCTCCACTCTGCACTCTGAAGCTCCACTCTGAAGCTCCACTCTGAAGCTCCACTCTGCACTCTGAAGCTCCACTCTGAAGCTCCACTCTGCACTCTGAAGCTCCACTCTGAAGCTCCACTCTGAAGCTCCACTCTGAAGCTCCACTCTGAAGCTCCACTCTGAAGCTCCACTCTGAAGCTCCACTCTGCACTCTGAAGCTCCACTCTGAAGCTCCACTCTGCACTCTGAGGCTGCACTCTGAAGCTCCACTCTGAAGCTCCACTCTGAAGCTCCACTCTGAAGCTCCACTCTGAAGCTCCACTCTGAAGCTCCACTCTGAAGCTCCACTCTGAAGCTCCACTCTGAAGCTCCACTCTGCACTCTGAAGCTCCACTCTGAAGCTCCACTCTGCACTCTGAAGCTCCACTCTGAAGCTCCACTCTGCACTCTGAAGCTCCACTCTGAATCTGCACTCTGAAGCTCCACTCTGCACTCTGAAGCTCCACTCTGAAGCTCTACTCTGAAGCTCCACTCTGCACTCTGAAGCTCCACTCTGCACTCTGAAGCTCCACTCTGAAGCTCCACTCTGCACTCTGAAGCTCCACTCTGAAGCTCCACTCTGAAGCTCCACTCTGAAGCTCCACTCTGAAGCTCCACTCTGAATCTGCACTCTGAATCTGCACTCTGAAGCTCCACTCTGAAGCTCCACTCTGAAGCTCCACTCTGAATCTGCACTCTGAAGCTCCACTCTGAAGCTCCACTCTGAAGCTCCACTCTGAAGCTCCACTCTGAAGCTCCACTCTGAAGCTCCACTCTGAAGCTCCACTCTGAAGCTCCACTCTGAAGCTCCACTCTGAAGCTCCACTCTGCACTCTGAAGCTGCACTCTGAAGCTCCACTCTGAAGCTCCACTCTGAAGCTCCACTCTGAAGCTGCACTCTGAAGCTCCACTCTGCACTCTGAAGCTGCACTCTGAAGCTCCACTCTGAAGCTCCACTCTGAAGCTCCACTCTGAAGCTCCACTCTGAAGCTCCACTCTGAAGCTCCACTCTGAAGCTCCACTCTGAAGCTCCACTCTGCACTCTGAAGCTCCACTCTGCACTCTGAAGCTCCACTCTGCACTCTGAAGCTCCACTCTGCACTCTGAAGCTCCACTCTGAAGCTCCACTCTGCACTCTGAAGCTCCACTCTGAAGCTCCACTCTGAAGCTCCACTCTGAAGCTCCACTCTGAAGCTCCACTCTGAAGCTCCACTCTGAAGCTCCACTCTGAAGCTCCACTCTGAAGCTCCACTCTGCACTCTGAAGCTCCACTCTGCACTCTGAAGCTCCACTCTGAAGCTCCACTCTGAAGCTCCACTCTGCACTCTGAAGCTCCACTCTGAAGCTCCACTCTGCACTCTGAAGCTCCACTCTGAAGCTCCACTCTGCACTCTGAAGCTCCACTCTGAAGCTCCACTCTGCACTCTGAAGCTCCACTCTGAAGCTCCACTCTGCACTCTGAAGCTCCACTCTGAATCTGCACTCTGAAGCTCCACTCTGCACTCTGAGGCTGCACTCTGAAGCAGCACTCTGAAGCTCCACTCTGAAGCTCCACTCTGAAGCTCCACTCTGAAGCTCCACTCTGAAGCTCCACTCTGAAGCTCCACTCTGCACTCTGAAGCTCCACTCTGAAGCTCCACTCTGCACTCTGAAGCTCCACTCTGAAGCTCCACTCTGCACTCTGAAGCTCCACTCTGAAGCTCCACTCTGCACTCTGAAGCTCCACTCTGAATCTGCACTCTGAAGCTCCACTCTGCACTCTGAAGCTCCACTCTGAAGCTCTACTCTGAAGCTCCACTCTGCACTCTGAAGCTCCACTCTGCACTCTGAAGCTCCACTCTGCACTCTGAAGCTCCACTCTGAAGCTCCACTCTGCACTCTGAAGCTCCACTCTGAAGCTCCACTCTGAAGCTCCACTCTGAAGCTCCACTCTGAAGCTCCACTCTGAAGCTCCACTCTGAAGCTCCACTCTGCACTCTGAAGCTCCACTCTGAAGCTCCACTCTGCACTCTGAAGCTCCACTCTGAAGCTCCACTCTGCACTCTGAAGCTCCACTCTGCACTCTGAAGCTCCACTCTGAAGCTCCACTCTGCACTCTGAAGCTCCACTCTGAATCTGCACTCTGAAGCTCCACTCTGCACTCTGAAGCTCCACTCTGAATCTGCACTCTGAAGCTCCACTCTGAAGCTCCACTCTGAATCTGCACTCTGAAGCTCCACTCTGAAGCTCCACTCTGAAGCTCCACTCTGAAGCTCCACTCTGAAGCTCCACTCTGAAGCTCCACTCTGAAGCTCCACTCTGAAGCTCCACTCTGAAGCTCCACTCTGAAGCTCCACTCTGAAGCTCCCCTCTGAAGCTCCACTCTGCACTCTGAAGCTCCACTCTGAATCTGCACTCTGAAGCTCCACTCTGAATCTGCACTCTGAAGCTCCACTCTGAAGCTCCACTCTGCACTCTGAAGCTCCACTCTGAAGCTCCACTCTGCACTCTGAAGCTCCACTCTGCACTCTGAAGCTCCACTCTGCACTCTGAAGCTCCACTCTGAAGCTCCACTCTGAAGCTCCACTCTGAAGCTCCACTCTGAAGCTCCACTCTGCACTCTGAAGCTCCACTCTGAAGCTCCACTCTGAAGCTCCACTCTGAAGCTCCACTCTGAAGCTCCACTCTGAAGCTCCACTCTGAAGCTCCACTCTGAAGCTCCACTCTGCACTCTGAAGCTCCACTCTGAAGCTCCACTCTGCACTCTGAAGCTCCACTCTGCACTCTGAAGCTCCACTCTGAAGCTCCACTCTGAAGCTCCACTCTGCACTCTGAAGCTCCACTCTGAAGCTCCACTCTGCACTCTGAAGCTCCACTCTGAAGCTCCACTCTGCACTCTGAAGCTCCACTCTGAAGCTCCACTCTGCACTCTGAAGCTCCACTCTGCACTCTGAAGCTCCACTCTGAAGCTCCACTCTGCACTCTGAAGCTCCACTCTGCACTCTGAAGCTCCACTCTGAAGCTCCACTCTGCACTCTGAAGCTCCACTCTGAAGCTCCACTCTGCACTCTGAAGCTCCACTCTGAAGCTCCACTCTGCACTCTGAAGCTCCACTCTGAAGCTCCACTCTGAAGCTCCACTCTGAAGCTCCACTCTGAAGCTCCACTCTGAAGCTCCACTCTGAAGCTCCACTCTGAAGCTCCACTCTGCACTCTGAAGCTCCACTCTGAAGCTCCACTCTGCACTCTGAAGCTCCACTCTGAAGCTCCACTCTGCACTCTGAAGCTCCACTCTGCACTCTGAAGCTCCACTCTGAAGCTCCACTCTGCACTCTGAAGCTCCACTCTGAATCTGCACTCTGAAGCTCCACTCTGAAGCTCCACTCTGAATCTGCACTCTGAAGCTCCACTCTGAAGCTCCACTCTGAATCTGCACTCTGAATCTGCACTCTGAATCTGCACTCTGAAGCTCCACTCTGAAGCTCCACTCTGAAGCTCCACTCTGAAGCTCCACTCTGAAGCTCCACTCTGAAGCTCCACTCTGAAGCTCCACTCTGAAGCTCCACTCTGAAGCTCCACTCTGAAGCTCCACTCTGAAGCTCCACTCTGAAGCTCCACTCTGCACTCTGAAGCTCCACTCTGAAGCTCCACTCTGAAGCTCCACTCTGAAGCTCCACTCTGAAGCTCCACTCTGAAGCTCCACTCTGCACTCTGAAGCTCCACTCTGAATCTGCACTCTGAAGCTCCACTCTGAATCTGCACTCTGAAGCTCCACTCTGCACTCTGAAGCTCCACTCTGCACTCTGAAGCTCCACTCTGAAGCTCCACTCTGCACTCTGAAGCTCCACTCTGCACTCTGAAGCTCCACTCTGAAGCTCCACTCTGAAGCTCCACTCTGAAGCTCCACTCTGAAGCTCCACTCTGAAGCTCCACTCTGAAGCTCCACTCTGCACTCTGAAGCTCCACTCTGAAGCTCCACTCTGAAGCTCCACTCTGAAGCTCCACTCTGAAGCTCCACTCTGAAGCTCCACTCTGAAGCTCCACTCTGAAGCTCCACTCTGCACTCTGAAGCTCCACTCTGAATCTGCACTCTGAAGCTCCACTCTGCACTCTGAAGCTCCACTCTGAAGCTCCACTCTGCACTCTGAAGCTCCACTCTGCACTCTGAAGCTCCACTCTGAAGCTCCACTCTGAAGCTCCACTCTGAAGCTCCACTCTGAAGCTCCACTCTGAAGCTCCACTCTGAAGCTCCACTCTGAAGCTCCACTCTGAAGCTCCACTCTGCACTCTGAAGCTCCACTCTGAAGCTCCACTCTGCACTCTGAAGCTCCACTCTGAAGCTCCACTCTGCACTCTGAAGCTCCACTCTGAAGCTCCACTCTGCACTCTGAAGCTCCACTCTGCACTCTGAAGCTCCACTCTGAAGCTCCACTCTGCACTCTGAAGCTCCACTCTGAAGCTCCACTCTGCTCTCTGAAGCTCCACTCTGCACTCTGAAGCTCCACTCTGAAGCTCCACTCTGCACTCTGAAGCTCCACTCTGAATCTGCACTCTGAAGCTCCACTCTGCACTCTGAAGCTCCACTCTGAATCTGCACTCTGAAGCTCCACTCTGCACTCTGAAGCTCCACTCTGAAGCTGCACTCTGAAGCTCCACTCTGAAGCTCCACTCTGAAGCTCCACTCTGAAGCTCCACTCTGAAGCTCCACTCTGAAGCTCCACTCTGAAGCTCCACTCTGCACTCTGAAGCTCCACTGAAGCTACACACCGCGCAGGGCAGCTCTGGATGCTGATGCGAGAGGCCAGCTGGGAGGCGCGCTGCTCGTCTTCCTGCTCGTGCTGACTCGGAGAGAAAACTTGTTTTCATTGGGAGAGCGGCCTTCAAAGACCCGGTCACTGCGCCTCTCCGAGTGTTTAGCTTGGGATAAAATGGGCGCAGTGTTGTGGTGATGACAGTAGAGCAAGGGAGGTGCCGGCAATGCCGGAACAGACTCGGGGGCGTTCCCGGCGTCGCGTGACGTCGGCAAAAGGGAAAGAATGTCAGGAACGCCCCCGTGTCTGGTCCGGCATTGACGGACAGGCCCCTCGTCCAATGGCAAGGCTCCGTTTACGGAGCCAGCCAATCAATGACGAGGGCCGACCCAAAGCACCCTACAGTTCTCAACAGGATTTCGCCTGCGCGAAAAGCTGCGCAGAGCGCAGCTTTCGCTAGGCAAAACCTAAAAAAAAGTGTTTCCCATAAACCAGAAAGGACTGGGTAATACAAGTTTAAAAAATGAAAGATTCCTTTCTGTGTTCTTCAATGTAATTATGTTCAAGACCTGGTCAGACAATTTAGAGAGACTCCTCTGTATATAACATTCACACACAAAATTGCATCTACTGTTGTAATTTTATTTAAAAACCAGACATATGTCCTTAGTTCACGATATCTCTTTTAGACAAAAAGTTTTTTACATGATATTCACAGTGATCATAATACAGTCATAATATAAAAAACATATAATATTTAAACTCAATTTTTATACTCATAAAAAAAAATATTAAAAACAGTGGTTAAGACGAAGTCTTTATGTCGACGCGTTTCGGTGTCTTGTTCTGACTTTATAAACACCTTCCTCAGGACAGATCAATGTAAAAACAAACCAATCTGCAAATAAATGCATACAATTAATATAGGGTTCTGTTGTGTGAATTTTCTAAACTAAATCTAAGTTATATACATGTGCTGACAAGGTCAAGAAAAATCTTACTTTAAGATGTATTTATTCATTTATTTCACTTTGTTCAAAGTAGACCACTAGTAAACTTTGGGTACTTTTTCCAGGGGTTCAGCCAGGCGTCCTCCTGTATTATAAAAATGCGAAAAATGGGCTTAGAGCTTTAACCCTATCATCATTACTATTTGTCCCACTGTTTATTTACCATCTAGTAGGAAACACTTGGCGATGTCATCCCCTTGGCTGTAGCTAGCAACTATGTCTTTAGGTAGGTAGGGTCTGGATTCCCTGGTTAATTCTTTGGTGTCGCTGCCACCATTCGGAGAATTGGAGGGCCCTAACTGTAGGGCCTTGAGTTCTAGCTCTCTCAGTTTTATCTCATGAGCCATCCTCTGTTCCTACCTCCCCTGTTCCAATTTGGCTAATTCCAACTTTAATTGTCTTTTCTCCCTCCTGTCCATTAGTTCAGCTTCGGTCAAGCTTCCTCCGGAGACACTACTACCCTTCCTTGAGTAGGTCATCGGTCCTAGAAGTGGGTTTCCCATCTCAGGATGGAACAATCCCTCTACCCCTATGACTGTGTCCCGGTCCGTCCCCTCTTCCTCCTACTTCTCTTCTCCATGTGCTGCCACCCAAGCCCTCAATCTGAAAGAGACACGTTAGTATTAGATTCCTTACCTTAGAATATCCCCAGACGTCAGACTGGATCCGGAAATTTTTGCGTAGCAGTACCCTTGCGCGTCGGTAGTCGTCGTCTGCGGCTCCGCGTCCGTCGTGGGCGCCGTGATGACGTCGTCGGAGTACTTAGACGCCGCCTCCGCGTGCTGACGTCAGTTCTTCTTTTTTCCGCGCCAGCAAGCACAGATCTGGAAAAAGCAGTAACCCTAGTCATTTTTTGACTAACTTTTTTGATCATTTTTGATTGCTTTTCGAAGTCTCTCGACTCCGAACGGTGCCGTAGGGATGCCCGGCTTCAAGCACTGTGACGATTGCGACCCTCTGATGTCGGTCACGGATCCTCACCGCGTATGTTTGTCCTGTTTGGGCGTCGACCACGACGACAAGGCCTGCTCCGACTGCCGGGCCCTCTCCTCGAAAGCCAGGCGGGAGCGGTCCCGTAGGCGCCTCGAGCTCCGGCAGTCGGTCCCGCGCCGTGAGAGGTCCCGATCCCATGGGAGGTCGAGGGACAGGTCGCGGGCTCGGAGCCACCACAGCTCCGAGAGTAGGCCGCACTCCTCCGGGTCGAAGTCGTCGTCAGGTAAGAGGCACAAGAAGTCCAAGCGGCATCATCGCTCCTCGGACTCCCCCCGACGCTCGCGCGATGCGGCCGGGGGTTCGGGTGATACCACCCACGCGGCTCCGTCGGAGTCGCGGGCGCCGCGTGCAGCTCCACACCCTCCGGTCCCTGGGCTGAACGCGTCGCCGGAGGAGATCGAGCGCTTCCTCATGGCCATGAGGAAACTCTCTCCTCCGACGGGCTCCGCGGCGCCTCCGGGCCCAGCGGAACCGTCTGGGGCCCCTAGCGGGTCGGCGGCTCCGGCCCCGACGCCGTCGGGTGCTTCGGCCCCGACGCCGCCGACGGCTTCGGGCCCGGCGCCGCAGGTCCCCTCTATCCCGACGCCGCCGGCGCCTTCGGGCCCGGCGCCGAGGGGTCCAGTTGTTCCGGCGCCGCAGGACGCCGCTGGTCCTCCTTCGGGATCTGGTTCATCGCCGGTGGATCTGACGACCTCCCCGGCGTCGGACACTCAGGTGTCGCCCGGGTCCTACCTTCGTTCCTGTTCAGCCGTCGGGACGGCCCTGCTGGGCGCCGCTCCAGACGTCGTTTGGTGAATTTCACTTTTATGAACAGGCCCCATTGGTTGAGAACCCTGAATTTCAGGAGATGGGTGATTAAGAGGACAGGGAGGGGTCTGAGGACCCTCTGACCAGGGAGTGTCAGTCTCATGAGGACTGGACAGGTGACCTTGGGGAGGCCAGTGGCCTGGACACCTCTCCAGACACTGGGTTTGTCTCCCCTCCTACCGTGGCTTCAGGGGAGGGGGCAACATATAGTGTGGTGCTGATGAGGGCTGCCAAGGCCTTGGGCCTTGAGCTCCCCGTCGCGGCCGTGAGGACTAACCTCCTCACTGAGGTCCTTAAACCGCAGTCAAGCTCGGCCGAGCCTCTGCTGCCCTTTAATGAGGCCTTGACCGACGTTCTTCTGGGCACTTGGTCCAAGCCCGCTACGGGTTCGCCCGTAGATAGGAACGTGTCCAGACGCCACCGCCCAGCCCCGGGCGACCCATGTTTCCTGTCCTCCCACCCTACCCCCGAGAGCCTTGTTATCCAGGCCTCCAATTCCCAGACCGCATTCCCGTCGGCCCCGCCGGACCGGGAATCCAAGAGGTATGACCAGTATGGGAAGAAGATCTTCTCATCCCTTAGTCTAGGCCTGCGGTCTTCCAACACTGCCTGCCTCTTGGGACACTCTGTGTGGGATAAGGTCGCGGAAGTGCTGCCAGAGTGTCCGTTGGAGGTACGGGCCAAACTCGGCCAAGCCCTTGTGGAGGGCCGGGATGCAGCCAAGTATTCCATCAGGTGTAGGCTGGATACCACTGACTCGCTGGGTAGAGCGATGGCAACGACGGTGGCGGTCAGACGCCACGCCTGGCTGAGGTCCGCCAACTACTCGGCAGATGTCCAGAGCACGCTCATGGACATGCCGTTCGAAGGCCGTCGCCTCTTTGGCGACAAGGCAGACCATGCGCTTGAGCGCTTTAAGGACTCCAGGGCTACAGCCAAGTCCTTGGGCCTCTCAGGCCAGCGCCAGCAATCGGCTGCCTTTCACTCCTTTCGTGGCCACGGAAGGGGTGCGCCCACACACGCCGCCAGCCACGCACTGCAGGGCAATACCCAACGCGGTGTCGGCCGTGGGAACCGCCGTCCGGGCGGTCGGGGGCAGCGGAGAGGTCAGTCCACTCCTTCCCCCGCAGCATCCGCCTCAAAACCCTCCTAGTCCGTGCTTTCAGGCCCATGTGATGCCAGTGGGGGGCAGGGTTCGCCATCACCACCTCCACTGGCGCACTGTCACATCGGACAGGTGGGTGCTGCAAATCGTCCGAAGGGGCTACTCCCTCCCCTTCGAGGCGACTCCTCCAGCCATGCCACCGCAGAACCACCGTGTATCGGGGGATCATTTGCGAATTCTGCAGGAGGCAGTTACGGTCCTCTTGGCCAAGGGGGCCATCGAGCGCGTTCCTGGGCCAGAAGTAGGGTGTGGTTGCTACTCCCACTACTTTCTGGTACCCAAGAAGGGCAAAGGGGGCCAATGCCCTATCTTGGACCTGAGGAACGTCAACAGCTTCCTCCGGAAGGAGAAGTTCAAGATGCTGACACTGGCTCAGGTTCTGGCTGCCCTGGACCCAGGAGACTGGATGGTAGCGTTGGACTTGCAGGACGCTTACTTTCATATCCCCGTCCTGCCTGCCCACCGGCGCTACCTGCGGTTCATGGTGGTCCACGAGCATTTTCAATTTACCGTGCTCCCCTTCGGCCTTACCAGCGCCCCTCGGGTGTTCACAAAGGTGATGGCGGTTGTCACTGCTCATCTGCGCAGGTTAGGGGTTTCAGTCTTCCCCTACCTCGACGACTGGTTGTTGAACGCAGGCTCGCCCCAGACAGTCGTCAGCCACCTCCAGACGACGGCAGACCTCCTGCACCAGCGGGGGTTCTCCATCAATGTGCCGAAGTCACACCTGTGCCCCTCTCAGAAGCTCCTCTTCATCGGAGCGGTTCTGGACTCGGCGCGGTTTCGGGTTTATCCGCCCGAACAGCGGGTCCGGGATATTCAGGCTCTGATTCCCATCCTTCAGCCGTTATCCCGGGTTTCGGTCAGGTGTACGCTGCGGCTTCTGGGGCTGATACCTCCTGCATCCTACTGGTGCTTCACGCACGGTGGCGGATGTGGGCTCTGCAGTGGGACCTGAAGTTTCAGTTGGCCCTGCATCAGGGCAACCTCTACGACCACGTCCTGATCTCGGAGGGCACTGCGAGACAGCTGCAGTGGTGGCTTACGGACCGCGATTGGGTCAGCGGCAGATCCCTCTCCCTTCCCCAACCGGAGCACGTAGTTGTGACGGAAGCGTCCCTCCAGGGCTGGGGAGGCCACATGGGAGAGGCGGAGATCAGAGGCCTCTGGTCTCCGGCGGAGACCCGGCTCCACATCAACCTGTTGGAGCTCCGGGCGATTCGTCTGGCACTGAAGGCATTCCTCCCCTCTGTCCGGGGGAGTGTAGTGCAGGTATTCACGGATAACACCACCGCCATGTGGTACTGCAACAAACAAGGCGGGGTGGGGTCGTGGATCCTTTGTCAAGAGGCTCTTCGCCTTTGGCAATGGCTGGAACGCCAGGGCGTGACCCTGGTGGCTCAACACCTGGCAGGTTCTCTGAACGCCAGGGCGGACAAGCTCAGTCGTCGGTGCATGATGGATCACGAATGGCGTCTGAACTCGGACGTGGCGCAAGGCCTCTTTTAGCGATGAGGAGAGCCTTGGTTAGAACTATTCGCCACCGAAGAGAACGCGCAATGTCATCAGTTCTGCGCGTTGGAATTTCCAAGGCGGCACTCGCTCGGAGATGCTTTTCGTCGCGAGTGGAGTTGCGGTCTGTTGTATGCCTTTCCGCCTATACCACTTCTGCCCAGAGTGCTGAAGAAGATCAAGCGCGACCGGGCCCAAGTCATCCTTGTGGCTCCGGACTGGGCACGAAGGTACTGGTATCCAGAGCTACTCAGTCTGTCAGTCGATCCCCTGGTTCGTCTGCCTCTTCAGGAGGACCTTCTGTCGCAGCAGCAGGGGACGGTCCTCCACCCGAACCTGTCCAGTCTCCACCTCCATGCTTGGAGATTGAGCGGCGACAGTTGAGGCCATTTGACTTGCCTCCTGAAGTTTGTAACATCATTCTGGCAGCCAGGCGTCCCTCCACTAAGTCGGTATACGCCTGCAGGTGGAACAGATTTCTGGCATGGTGCACAGCAAAGGCTGTGGATCCCCTCAATGCCCCTCTTTCTGAGGTTCTTCTCTTCCTTCTTTCTCTTGCCCAGCAGGGCTCTGCTCTGGGCACTATCAAGGGCTACCTTTCTGCCCTTTCAGCCTTTCTCAGGCTGCCTGATCAACCTTCTTTGTTCAAGTCCCCTATTGTTAATAGATTTCTTAAGGGCCTCACACACACGTTTCCTCCTGTTCCGTTTGTGATGCCTCAGTGGGACTTGAACCTGGTTCTTACTTTTCTGATGTGCGCTCCCTTTGAGCCACTTCACAACTGTCCTCTCGGCCTTCTGACTCTGAAGACTGCTTTCCTGGTTGCCATCACATCTACCAGGAGAGTGAGTGAGCTCCAGGCCCTTTCTTGTACTCCACCTTTCCTTTCTGTCCATCCGGATAAAGTGGTGCTGCGTACCAAACCTTCTTTCCTGCGCAAGGTTGTCACGGCCTTCCACATCGGGCAGTCTATCACCTTGCCAACCTTCTTCCCGCCACCGCATCCCTCTAAAGAGGAAGAGCGGCTCCATCGTCTGGACCCAAAACGTGCGCTCTCATTCTACTTGGATCGCACACGCCAGTTCCGGGTGGATGCCCAACTCTTTGTTGGTTACGTGGGCGCGAAGAAGGGGAAAGCGGTGCACAAGAGGACCATCTCCCGGTGGATCATCCTGTGTATCCAGGCATGCTACTCCTTGGCTAGGAAGGAGCCTCCTGCTGGATTGCGGGCTCATTCTACCCGAGCCACGGCGACTACCACTGCCCTGGGCAGGGGAGTGCCCTTACAAGACATCTGTCAGGCAGCTACGTGGGCGTCGCTGCACACGTTTGCGAGACACTACTGCCTGGACAGTCAAGGCGGGAGGGATGGCTTCTTTGGCCGTTCCGTCCTCCGGGACTTTCTGGTGTGATTTTGGTTCGCAGACCCACCACCGGGGTTGGTATTGCTGGGGTATCTACTCTAAGGTAAGGAATCTAATACTAACGTGTCTCTTTCAGATGCACAAGTTACTACTTGTGTAACGATATATCTGTAAGAGGCATTAGTTAGTATTAGAATCCTTACCGACCCACCCATCCTCCCCGTTCTGCGAACCAATATCTAGGGTTAGGGTTGTCCCCTTTCAGGGCCCTAGTTTCAATGGCACCAGTGTTGGTTTTTAACATGGCTCTGCGTTTCTGGTGCGGAAAAGCTGTGTCTAAGAACTGACGTCAGCACGCGGAGGCGGCGTCTAAGTACTCCGACGACGTCATCACGGCGCCGACGACGGACGCGGAGCCGCAGACGACGCCTACCGACGCGCAAGGGTACTGCTACGCAAATATTTCCGGATCCAGTCTGACGCCTGGGGATATTCTAAGGTAAGGAATCTAATACTAACTAATGTCTCTTACAGATATATCGTTACACAAGTAGTAACTTGTGCAACTGGTCTGGATTTCCCCCTTCTTGGCACCACGCTTAAAAAACACTCCCATCTTTTGACAAAAGTCCCTAAGCTGGGCTGCAGAATAAGTTTCCAGTTCTTCCAGAGCAAATTCCATTTTGCTGAAGAGCAATGTAGGGACAAGCACACAAAAAGAATAGATTCACAAGGGGCAATTTGAAGCTACCTCCACCCACCACCAGGAATGAATTTAGAAAAAAACAAAAGTAGTAATTAGGAAGTCCGCCAGGAGAAAACTCCTGGTGTAGGCCTGTGGGGAAGGTTTTGTTACCTCAGAGTATACGCAAACACAGTTTAGATCCCACCGCTGGACACCAATTATGTTGGACCTAGGGAACACCCAAGTCACATAGGGTAGCTTGGCACTAAGGAGCAGGGCCTAATTCCAGAGTACATGTGCTAAGTTTGCGTCACACCCATCGGTAACATCACCTCCATCCACTCAAAAAGGACACTACACCAAAATTTTGTAGGAAAATACGTGCTGCTTTATAAAAATAATACTTTGCTCTCTTTCCACTTTATATCCTTTGTCAGTACAGAGATACACATTTAAACATTGTTACTTCAAATTACTAAATGATGGAGGTAAGACCTCACTTCTCAATTTACAAGTATTAGAGTTCAATACACGGGCTCTCAGAGAACCCAGTCTGACCACTTTGTAGGCTCAGGTAACCTTTGGGCCTCCAAGAAAGGTTGGTACCGATTATTTTCCCTGCAACCCCAAGGAACAATGGCTATTAACCCCCACTTTACTGTTCCATGAAAGCTCTCCTCTATTCCTGAAACAAAGAGGATTATTTACCAACACATCAATAAGCAGCTTTTAATAACTGCATTGGGGTGACTGGGTCACTTGTGGAAGTCTTTAAGGCTTCTGGCTTGTATTATCCACTCTTTAATTAGACCAATAGAAAGGAACCGCTCTTCAGCCCCTTGGTCGGTAGTACTCCAATCTTTAGCTTCCCCCAACACACACTCCTTACTTTTCAGAGAAGGGCCCTCGGTGGCCAAAGTCTCGGTTCGCTGGGAGAGGGGAAGACCCCACCAGTGGACTCTGCCAGGATCTGTTCGCTGCTCTACTCGCCTCACCCGCCAGACCAGCCACTCGATGACAGAGCTGGCGCGGGGTGAGAGGGCCACACAGGCTGAGAGGAGCCGATGCTCGCCTCACGCCTGTTTCCTCTCCGGGTACTGACTCCGCCTTTCTCGAGGGAAGCGGCCCGACTGAGCAGGCGCGAGGGATTAGTGGCTCCACGGCTGGGCCCGCTCAGCTACGGCGATTCTCCTTCCTTTGCTCCGCCCTCGCTCCAAGACCAGCATTCGCTCTATCGAGCCTGCGCAGATTGGGGAAAGGCTTTCCCTTCACAAGCCTCCGATCTCCCTCGCCGACCCAGGAAAGAATGAGGCTGCCTCCTCCACACGGCCACACCACCTGTGAGCCCTGTCCCAGACACTCGGACCCTGACTTCCCTCCTGGCGTGCCGCTACTCTTAATAAGGCAGTCCGTTACCACAGGTACAGGGGGGGGGGGGGGGTCCGGTTGGAATGTTGGGGGGGCAATTAGGTCCCCAGCTCACGTGGAGAACTAAAAAGGGGAGGTCACAGGAATTAACTCCTCAGTCTCAAACTTTCCTTCTTCCTGGTATCACGCTTCCAGAATCTTAGCGAGGGCTTTCCTACTGGGCAATGGACTGAGCTCCCTACTAGTTCAGTCTCCCTCAACACGTCCTAACCCTCACTTCTCGGCTTAGGATCGGGTCAGGCGCCCAGGGTCTTAAGGAATACCACTTGGCAGGGTCAGGTCAGTAACTACAAGGGGAGAGGGGTGGTGAAGCAGTAAGGAAGCGTCCCTACACTGGGAGATCAACCCTCTGGATATCCTACCCCCACCTTATGCTACAGCCTGTACTCCAGCTGACTCACTCTGGTAAGACAAAATGGCTGCACCGCAGTTGACCTTTTATAGGTTGGCCTCAGAAGGTCCAGAAGGGACCAGAAGGTTCTGGAAGATCCCTATTCTAGTCTATGGGTCCTGTCTAGAGGTGACCGTTATGGCAGTTAAAGGCGACCATTTTGTGGGTCCCATAGTCTCTAGTCAGAAAAGGCACCTAGGCCTCAGGTAAAAAAAAATTATGAGGGCAAAGAGCATCCAACCCCCAGGTCAACACCACAAAAATACTCATGTGGGCACAAAAAGATTAAAAGGTTATGAGGGGCAAAAAGGGGACAAAATAAATAAATAATTAGGAGGGACTACCCAAAGGCAGACAGGTCTAACACTTATGAATTCAACACCAGGCTATACCATTTGTTTTTTCAGCTTGAGCATTGATTTCTCAGTTGCATGTTTGTATCAGAGAGTACTCGTTGTTTCATTTGCATAAATTAGCATTTCTCAAAGAAATTTGTCCTACCCAACAGAACCACTTGTTTGTTTAACCACTAATACCCAGGTTATGAGGGACACAGGGTTACCCCGTTTTTTGTTGAACTATAATCTGTAGACATGCTACCTTCTTTTTGGTGAATTGAGTTTTCTTATTTTATGGAACGTGTTGATCGTTCACACCCGGAACGCTGTTTCTCTGCACAGCAACCGGCAGCAGCTACACAGAAAAAGACCCTCCGCATCGGAGCTACGAAACTTTGAGAACACTCTTATTCCCGCTATCACCATTGAGTGACCTGCCGGACCTCAATACTCTAAACTTACTCTAAAGAGTACCATTATTCCAACCTTTGTGGAAACGTCTATACTGCGTGAACCTTCGAATCTTGACAACAAAGAACCAACATAGAGGTTTTTTTCTTTGGATCCGCATCTTCGCCACACGGATTTCCCCACCTAACCTGGTCTCGAGCCGAGCCAGGTTGGAATTATCACCGGCTTAGCGACCTTTTGTGCGCTACCTCATAGCTTCAGCCCTGAGGAGTCGCGGAATTACATTCCCATGCGACGAAACACGTGTCGGCTGGTAACAAAGACTATTAAATGAAGACATTTCCCTAAAGACTTTTGCATTTTCCTTGACAGCTACAAATTTGAACATTAAGGTGTCCATCGCGACACATCCGATTACTCTATTCCTTTTGTTGTGTGCAGCAGGCTTTTTTGTTGTTCTTGTCCAGTGTGGTGTTCTGTCAACACACGTCACTGAGGGGTTATAGGGCTTATCCCCTCGCCTTATTGCACCACCATCTTCAACATAGCTTTCAACACTACTCAAGCGTTAAACATAAGAAGAGCGCCCAGAATTTCCCCTTATTCTAAAAACCCTTGTCAATTTGTTTCTGTTGATCGTCTTTGGACTTCCCGCGTTCTTCGTTCTGTTCTGACCATCCTCTTCTTTCGGATTTCTGTGTTGAAGTCTGAAAGGTACGAGAGGAACGTGTATCAGTATTTTGATATCTAGCAGGTTTTCTCAAATTATCCCTATTCCTGAGGTTATACCTTCTTTCAGAGGACTCCTTTTGAAGAGCCCTACCTCTGGATTGAGAACGCTTCTCTTTAGAAGTTTTAATGTTCTCCCACTTGTTTTTAGGAAGAGTAGGAGTGTGTTTAATAAAGACCTTTTCAGGACTTTCCATCAGCTGCGGTTTAACTGGTTTACCACCCAAGCTGTCTCTACCTAGTTCATCATAGGATTTTTCAATTATTCTGACTAGTTTTTGAGGTTGCTCAGTTACATAGAATTCCCTTAATTTCTGGCGGATTGCCCCAGATGCTGCTTCACCTTTAATATCAGCTAATATTATTGTTGAGACCTGTTTGAAATCCTTCAGTTATTTCATACCCAGATTTAAAGCATGTTTGCCCCAAATTCGTTTTGAATTTGTTTCAGGACGAATGGTTTAACTGTCGTTAGACGGAACACCATGTGCTTTAGTGTACATTGCAGCAAAGACTGTACCCCAAGTGTCGCAGTCCTCCAGATGTGGTGCGATCCCCATTGGTAAACAGATTGTTAGAATTCTGTGTTTCTCATGAGGAGTAGTATCAGGAAATACTTCCTTGATTTGAGTGACTTTTTTGAGCTATCCAGAATGGAATTTGTTCCCGTTTTGCAGGTAATTTACCAATGACTGATTGTATAGTCTGTGGGGTAATTTTATTTGTGTTCCCCTTGTAAGGGATGTGTTAAGGAATTCTAATTGCTGGTTGGGTTGTACGAGTCAGCATGACATATAGGACCAATTGTCTGTGGATTTTAATTAGCTCCTTTAGTTGGGCTAATACTTCATCGGTCATTTCTTCAATGACAGGATGTGGTGTATAGCTAGCTAACACTGGCCATGTTGCTCCTGGTCTACCTAGTGGACCGAGCCTGGTAATGTGATCTATATGTTTTAGGATGCCTTTAAACCAGAGCGCATGCTCCTGGTATGTTAATGGAATTTCAACATCCTCGAAAGGAATGTATTCCTCTGGTGGATCATCTTCTTTATAGAAGTGAAACACTTTTGTTACTGGATTTGCTTCAGGGAAGGTTATCCATGAATAGAATACCTCTGTCTGATGATATTCATGTGCCTCTATCGCAACAACTACCCTACCACCTCTTGCTGATAGGCCATTTCTTATAAGATTTGTAGTGATGGCTTTTCTTAAATTTTCTGGAATGATTTAGCATCATCGTCAGCTTCATTAAAGCCTATTGCGTTAAGAGCTCGTACAGCGTTTTCGGCTGTAGCTCCGCTGGCCCTGGGGTTGTCATCCCGTTTAGGGACATTTTGTTTAATGAAAGTTTGCAGAGCAAGTTTCAAGGAAACAAAGATAAGGTGCACAATATTTTGGAACACTGTATCCTTCAACGTTGAACAAACCAAAAACTAATACATAGGATTTTCGTCCTACTCAGCTATGGCGGATATTTTATCCTTTTACCCACTCCAGACGTCTATTGGAGTATTTTACAGGAAAAATGGGTCTCTGAGAAAAGCACGACTGAGTTACTTTAGTATCTAGAGTTAAATTAGTGCCTTACCAAACGTTGGGCGCCATGTAGTGTAGTTCCTATATTCCCAATAGGCTCTGCGCATTGGAATAATATATCCTATAGATTATTGAGGTCGACTAGGTCTCTATCGAATATACTAAACTTAATAGTGAGTGCCTGCTAGCTCAGAGGTCACTAGAAACTTTCTCGAATAAAAGAGAAGGGATTAGTTTCTGACAACCGCATAAACATGACAACTTTGTTTCCCAAGAATAAGAATATATTTCTCAGAGTCGCGGAAACAATAGATAAGTATTTCACTCAGTCAATCGTGCATGCTTCGTTTCTATAGAGTTGCAGAGAAATAGAGAGACAGGCGTTTTCAATAAAAAGGTTTATTGAACAGTCTTCTGTCTCACGCAAGAGAAGTGAACTGCTACATTCGTTAGGCAGACCGCAAAGTATAATGCGTACAGCGTAAACAGAAATATGAAATAATACTGCAAAAGCATTGTATGGTTTCTAAGCCATATATAAATACATACATAAATAACATAGACTAAAATACTCAACTGGTGCTTCTAAAATACGCCTACCCCAATGTACCTAACCTAAGTCTAGTACGCGGGAAGAAGTAAGTATTGTATAGCATAGGTTTTAGTTTTCTTTGCCAAGAATCTACCAAGGGTTTCTCTAGGTTCTAATCAGCTCCATACCTTGGTTTAGAATGACGGTGGTCTTGTATCTCAGTCTCAGGACTCGATTTCCCAACAACCCCGCAAGGGGAGCTTGGAAACACTGGAGCTGGATTCTCGGCAGGAGAAAGGGCAGCCTCTTGAACAGTGCCTCAGCTGGAGAGTCGACTTCCTTCGGCACTTGCTGTAGCGAGCTGCGTCGGGCAAGTAGATAGTCGAACTGCTCCGAACCACCGTAATTTGCTATAGCAAGTGAAGGTATATTTATACCTTGAAGGTGTTTAGGAATGCCACAGTTTGACGTAAAGTCAGGCATATGAACGTCAGGAAAGAACCCCACGGGAATAGTTGTTCTTTGCAAAGTACATGAGTTCTTGGACAAATCAATATTCAAGCAAGGGGAAGTTCCCGAATTGCTTAAGCCAATTTTCCAAGAAATCGTTGTGATTTTTTGTTCGGGTGAAAGTAGCCATGCCTGTATTTGGGTTGCATTTGCTATGCCTAAATAAGGGCTTGATGTCTATGCCTATATTAGGGCAATGTGGATTGTACCTATATAAGGGCATGAATCGGGAAAATTCACTTGGAGCCTAAAACGCCACACAACACCAGGGCAGTGGTTTGTAGGCATGGCACACAGGGATGTGTGCCATGTCGACTCTTCACTTTGTTCTGCACCAAAACACGCAGCCTGCAAAGGCAGTGTGTGTATATGTGTAAATGTACAGGGCCTCTAAGGGTGGCACAATAAGTGCTGCAGCCCTTAGAGGTCTTTCCTGGTCATAGTGCCCTGGGCACCTGTGGTACCATTTACAAGGGGCTGACCTCTGGCCATAGATGCCAATTGGTTAGTTTTGGGGAAAGAACACAGGTCCTGGGAACCTGATTGACAGGGACCCAGGGCACATCAAGTCAAAGTGCATCAGTAGTCTGGCAAAAAGTGGGGGTTTACTGTGACAGAAACACTTTCCTACAAGCATCCCTCCACTAAAACAGTTACGCCTGTAGATGGAACACATTTGTGGCAAGGTGCACAGCGAAGGCTGTGGATCCCCTTTCAGCCCCTCTTTCAGAGATTCTCCTGTTCATTCCATCTTTGGCCCAGCAGGCCTCTGCTCTCGGCACTTTTAAAGGCTACCTTTCGGCCATCTCTGACTTTCTGCGCCTTCCTGATCAGCCTTCTCTTTTCAAGTCTCCAAATGTAAATAGATGTCTAAAGGGCATTTCTTATCTATTTCCTCCTTCTCCTTTTGTAATGCCAGAGTGGGACTTGAATTTTGTTCTTACTTACCTTATGTTTGCTTCCTTCCACCCACTACATAATTGTCCTCTTCGTCTTACAGGGTGAGTGAGCTTCAGACTCTTTCCTCCAAGCCTCCTTTTCTTGCAGTTCATCTGGACAAAGAGGACCTTCGCACTAGGCCCGCTGCCCATAGAGGTTACCTCTTTCCACATAAGTCAGACCATCACATTGCCCGCCTTCTTCCCGCCTCTGCACCTTTCCAAAGAGGAGGAGAGACTCCACCGTCTGGACTCAAAACGTGTTCTGTCCTTCTATCTTGACGGCATTAAAGATTTCCAGGTGGACGACCAACTCCTTGTGGGGTTATGTGGTATCCAAGAAAGGTCAGGCTGTCCACAACCGTACCATCTCTCGATGGGTTGTCCTATGCATCGAAATCTGCTATTCTTTGGCAAAAAAGGAACCACCAGTAGGACTGCACGCCCACTCTACCAGGGCCATAGTAGCCTCTACTTCTTTGGGACTTGGAGTTCCGCTGATCGACATCTGCCATGCAGCCATATGGGCATCCCTGCACATGTTCACAAAACATACTGCCTGGATGGCCAGGTCCAGAGAGACGGTTTTGGCCGTTATGTTCTCCAGTACTTTCTGGTGTGAACTTAGGGGGTTGGCGTTGCTGGGGTATCTATTCTAAGGTAAAGAATCTATAACTAATGGTCTCTTTCAGATGAACAAGTTACTTACCTTCAGTTACAATGTATCTGTAAGAGACATACATTAGCTATAGATTCCTTACCGCCCCACATATCCCCCCCCCTTTCCGCAAACTGACTTCTAGGGTTATGAACTCCTTCTCAGGCCCCTAGTTTTTGGTACCAGTGATCAGTGTCTTGCATGGCATCCGCGTACAGGGGCGGCATTCAAGTAAACACTGTGACGCCATCCCGGCCACCACTATGCTGGCGATGGACTTGGAGTCGACCGCCCCCACCTACCGAAGCGCGTGGGTACAGCTAGTGTAATTCTCCGGATCCAGTCTGACGCCTGGGGGTAATTTTAAGGTAAGGAATCTATAACTAATGTATGTCTCTTACCGAAGGTAACTTGTTCTTCAGGCCCCATGCACTTAAGCAGTGTAGCGCTCAAGGCTACCATCCCGACCAGCACCTCTGCACCCAGACAACTGATGGCAACTTTGGCCCCCTAGCACCTTAAGTCCTAAAGTGCACCTCTGAATCCCGTTTACAAGTATCTGTGTGCTTCTCCCATAGGATAACATTGTAGCGTTTAAGGCCATTGCCTTAAAACCGTTAATCACACAATTTTTCTTTAAAATTGCCATCTCCACTTAAACGTAAGTTATTCAAAATAATTTATGTCTAAATTCTTATAATATTCAACTGTATTTTCATAAAATTGGTCTTGGATTCATTATTGAGTGTATGAACCATTTATTACTTGTGTGTACAACAAATGCTTATCCCTCCCCTCTGATAAGCCTGAGCTGCTCGACCACACTACCACAAATAGAGCACTTGAGACAAGTAAAGTAAGCCCTGTAAACCAGTAAGTGTTCCCTGGACTTTTGACATGGTGTACCCGTACATTGGCATCACTACATTAAAAGCCAGATTCTTACATTGACTATCTATTCTAAGGTAAGGAATCTGTGGCTAGAAGTCTGGCCCGGACTGGCCGTTGCGGGCAACCCCCCGGTGCGCCGCAAGGGGGGGGGGGGGGGGCGGTTTTGGTCCCTGGGGGCCGTTTTTGTTACAGGGCCATTTTTGCTGTAACAAAATCGGCCGAAAACCGACCCCGGCAAAGAGCTCGGTTGCACCCCCAGGGGGCCGGCCGAGCACTTTGCCAGGGCCGGTTTTGGTTCTCAGTCCGGCCCTGCTAGAAGTCTCTATCAAAAGAACGAGTTACTTACCATTGGTAACGCCTTATGTAGTAGAGACTCTTATCTAGCCGCAGATTTCTTACTGAACCTCCAATTCTCCCTGCTCTGCAAATTCATTCAATAGAGTAACCCTTCTGAGAGCCTTGTCAATCTACACCAGAATGTCAGCATTCTTCATGCTCCACACTTCTGGCATGGAAAGCTATGTGTGCCACTTCCGGTGAGGATGACCCAGACGTAAGCCGAATGACACTGATCCAGTGCGAACCCAAGGTTGGAACTTTAAACAATCTGTATATTTGCATTATCTGATCAAATATAATCGACTTTTCATCTACTTGGTCTATGGAACAATTAGTTGAAGAGTTGATGGCAATGGAAATTTTTTATGAAACACATTTATCATAACTCTGACTAAATAACCACAGACTTTGGTGGGATTTAATCATTTTATCTAGTAATATTAAATGCTCATATTGATTATTTCATAAATTCAAATAGTGGAAATCTTATTAGAGAGAGCAAAAATGTAATCATATCAATAACGGTTAATTCATTTCAAATATACGTTGCAAAGAGTGGACAGATTAGGAGACATCAAATGCAAATAATATATATTTATTTAAACTGTAAATTTGGGGGTATAGTTGAAGAGACAGAAGGTTCAGAGACAAGAAATATGACTTCAAAAAAATTTTTGCAATGCTAAATTAGTATCAAATACAAACCCAAAGGATCTGTAAGGGGAAAACTACCACCCAGTCCTAGGTAGCAGCGGGGAACCCCTGGACCAAGAGTCAGGGGATCAAAGACTCCGGAATCAGGACAGGGACAGGACAGGTCATCAATACAGCTTCTCTCTCGCGGGTACATATGTAAGAATCTATTGTGCATTTAATAAATTCAATAACTTTGGGTTCCATTCCCATGATGGCACTGGTGTTGGCTGCTTGTCAAATGTTCTGTCCTTCACCAGGTCACGCTTTTCCAGCCTTGCGCGGTAGTTCAGTCATGTGGTCGCATAGTTCCTGCGTGCTCCCAACTTCACCCCCCTTTTATGAGGTCAATTTATCAAAATGGAGGATTTATCCATTACTAAAAGAACGGAAAACAAACATTTATTAATTATGTGATAAAGTATTTTCACTGTTTACTACCCACCTTAACTCGACTTCATGTTATCTGTTATCCTAGCATAACATAAGCAAGAAAGTGGCGTTATTTATTAGGAAAAAGCAATACATGTCAAGCTTTTTACTACATACACATGCGGCCTTGCCATGCAAACCTCCTTAATTAATTTTATGCACAAGATTTTTACGTTTCCGGTTATTTATGCATTAATTTTGGGTTAGTTCATGCATTTTGCAAAGCAAGCTTCCCACGTGTAGTGTATTTGTGCACATTAGTCATTCTACCACTGCTGGCCGTTAGTACATGTTATAGGGGTGTTCAATTGAACAGGTTTCTTTTGTAAAATCCTGCTCCATCAATTCCACCTACCTGCATGCAGGGGCACTGCTCCAAAATGTGCTCTTCCAGACTGATGCTTGGGGATTATTCTTAGCAAAGAATCTGCAGCTAGAAAGAGTCTCTTTTACATAAGTCGCTACAGAAGGTAAGTAACTTGTTTTTTATAACGCTGTTGTTTGTGATTACATTAAGCCCTGAAATGTAATTTATCTATTGCTGATTTCTTTCACAGGTTTTCCTGCAGCATCTGTCACCACTACTCTCATTACCGACATTTGCGGCTTTGTGGCTTACTATACTTGACTTCATGGACAAATACATGCATGCTGGATGCAGCGACTTACTGGTAAGGGTGCAGAGTTGTAGTTTAAGAGATTTTTAATAGCTGGTGGTGCAAATGGAGATGTGGATGAGCAGTAAGTATCTATTTTGTGAGAGATGAGGGAGACCCATTTTGGATTGAGGGGACTTGATCTCAAACTGGAATTATGAGTGTACCTTGAGCTTACACGTCATTTACAATTCAAGAGTTCTTAAGAATGCTTATTTCCTCAGGTTTCTCACCTGCGAATCTACCCTACCCTTCACTTTTGACCTTGATTTTTTTCCACAACAGTAGCTGTCTTCTTGTGCGATTGAGGCTTCATCCATGGATCAGCTATGGATCTCATAGCTTTACTGAATATGATGTAGTTGGATAAACATTTTCCCTGTATCTGAGACTTCAGTTACTTTTTCTTCTTTATGTACCACAGAGACAAACACAAAAATTCCCTATTTTACTTTAACATTTTTCACTAGGTTTTGCTGGAGATTCTTTATCAAAAAATAATTTTGTTGATGACGGAGTGGGGCCTCGTCCAAATTAAGATGCCATTATCTGACCACTAATCTACCTGTGTGTGATAGGGAGCGGGCCACAGCTTGGCTGTTTACGATAAATGTGCATTGATGCACACTCAAAAGCAAGAGGAGGAATGGTGGCAAAACTGTTTCCAGGCCAGGATCGTCAAGAGAAGGAAACAAGATCCAAGTTACCACCGAGATATAATTAAAGAGGCCGAAAAACAAAAAAATAAAATTTCAGGGGCTTCTGAGAATGAAACCTAAAAAATAAATATTCTCCCTTTCTTTTTCAGGATTGAATCAGGTTGTTCCAGATGAGTTGATGGAGCTTATCTGAAAGAAACAGTAATAGATCCCTTACCTAAGAATTACCTCCAGGCGTCAGGATGGATCCGGAAAGTTTTTCATCAGCAGCACCCCTGCGCGTCGTAAGGTGGCATTGGTCGAGTCAGTCGTCTGCCTCCTGGTCTTTGGGCTGCGCAAATCTGCTGGCGCACCTTCGGGCCTGCGGAGTCGGCAGGGGGCTCTGTGCCTTCGATGCTGGCTGCTCCGGTTCCGGTGCCGCAGGGTCCCCTCGGATCCGTTCCGGTTGAGCTTGTTATACCTCCCCCGCCACCGATTCCACCTGCACCACATCCACCACTGGTGTCAGCTGTGTCTCCAGCCGACGTCGACCCTGGCCTCCACCTCGAGGTAGACACATAGCTGGACCGGCATCAACCGACGGCGGATCCGACGCCGACTGGTACTTTTGTGCTCCCGTTTTACCCTGGCTCTTTGAGACCAGATTGGGAGCCAGAGGAGGGTGAGGAGGACTGGAAGGGGTCTGGGGATCCGTTGACTGATCAGTTAGTGTTTGACCAGGACTGGAGAGAGGAACTGGGGGAAGCCAGTTATCTGGATACCTCATCAGACCTTGGCATGTTGTCCCCTCCTACCGTGGCTACGGAGGAGGGAGCGTCATTCGCACTGGTGTTGGGTGGGGCGGACAAGGCTCTCAACCTCGAGCTTTCTATGGTGGCAGTCAGGACTAAACTTCTGAAAGAGGTGCTTTAACCGGTAGCTAGCTCTTCGGAGCCCATGCTCCAGTTTAATGAAGCCCTTACAGATATCCTTTTGACCACCTGGTCCAGGCCCAACACAGGGGCTCCTGTAGACAGGATGATTGCCCAATGCCACCACCCATCCCCGGGCAACCCCACTTCCTCTCCCAACACCCCACCCCTGAGGGCTTGGTGGTCCAAGCCTCTACCTCCAAGGGCGCATTCCCTACCGCTCCACCAGATAAGGAATCCAAAAAGCTGGAGCATCTTGGGAAGAAGACGTTTTCTTCCTCCAGCTTAGGAGTGCAGTCGGTAAACACTGCATGTGTTTTGGTCGTTGCACCCACTCCGTGTGGGACACAGTTGTGCAGGTGCTGCCTCGGTGCCCGGAGGAGGCCCGGGCCGTGCTGTCCATTGCAGGTGCCGCGGAGAGAGACTCAGCAAAGTTTACCATCCGCTGTGAGCTGGATACCACCGACACACTAGGCAGAAAGATTTCCACGTCAGTAGCCCTTCCACGCTACGCCTGGTTGTGTTCAACTGTTTTTTTTAGGGATGTCCAATCCACCCTTATGGACATGCCCTTTGAAGGGCATCGCCTTTTCGGCGACAAGGCAGACAATGCGCTAGAATGCTTTAAGGAGTCTCGGGCTATGGCCAGGTCCTTTGGCCTTTCCACCAGCCGCCCTGCGCAGTCTGCCTTTCGCCACTTTCGTGGCTTCAGAAGAGGTTTCCCAGCTATGTCCCCCACAGAGCCACAGGCCGGCGCAAGCTGTTCAGCCCCAACGCAGCCGGGGACGTGGAACCACCGCTGTAGTTCCGTGGGCCATCGGGAGGGCCAGTCCACCACACCCCCTTCAGCAGCAGCCTCCAAACCCTCCTAGTCTGACCTTTCAGGACCGCCAAACGCCAGTGGACAGCAGGATCCGCCATTACCTCCCCACTGGCACACCATCACGTCGATAGGTGGAGTTTTCAAATAGTCCGAAGGGGCTACTCCCTCCCCTTCGAGACTACCCATCCATCTATGCCACCTCAGTACCATCGCATGTCAGAGGATCACCTGGCCCTTCTCCAACAGGAAGTTTTGGCACTCTTAGCCAAGGGTGCCATCGAGCGCGTTTCTGCCCCAGAAGTAGGTTGTGGTTGTTATTTTCACTACTTTCTGGTGCCCAAGAAGGACAAAGGCCTACGTCCTATCTTGGATCTCAGGAACGTCAAGCGCTTTCTCAGGAATGAGAAGTTCAAGATGTTGACGCTCACGCAGGTCTTATCTGCCCTCGACCCTGGAGACTGGATGGTAGCGTTGGACTTGCAGGACGCTTACTTTCACTTTATCGACCTGCCGGCCCACCAGCGTTGCCTGCGGTTCACAGTAGGCCACAAGCCACCCTTTGGCCTCACCAGCGCCCCTCGGGTGTTCACGAAAGTGATGGTGGTGGTCGCAGCTTATCTGCGCAGATCAGGGGTTCCAGTCTTCCCGTATCTCGACGACTGGTTGTTGGAGGCGGGCTCGCCCCAGACTGTCGTCTCTCACCTCCAGACTATGGCCGACTTCCTGCACTCGCTGGGGTTCTCCATCAACGTGCCGAAGTTGTTGAAGGTGGGCTCGCCCCAGACAGTCGTCACCCACCTCCAGACTACGGCTGACCTCGTGCATTTGCTGGGGTTCTCCATCAACGTGCCGAAGTCACACCTGTCCCCTCTCAGAAGCTCCTCTTCATCGGAGCGGTTCTCGACTCGGCGCGGTTTCGGGTTTATCCACCCGAACAGCGGGTCCTGGATATTCAAGCTCTGATTCCCATCTTTCAGCCGTTATCCTGGGTCTCGATCGGGTTGACGCTGCGGCTTCTGGGGCTGATGGCCTCCTGCATCCTACTGGTGCATCACGCCAGGTGGCGGATGCGGGCTCTGCAGTGGGACCTGAAGTTTCAGTGGGCCCAGCATCAGGGCAACCTGTCCGACCACGTCCTGATCACGGAGGGCACTGCGAGACAGCTGCAGTGGTGGCTCACGGACCGCGATTGGGTCAGCGGCAGATCCCTCTCCCTTCCCCAACCGGAGCACGTAGTTGTGACGGACGCGTCCCTCCAGGGCTGGGGAGGCCACATGGGAGAGGCGGAGATCAGAGGCCTCTGGTCTCCGGCGGAGGCCCGGCTCCACATCAACCTGTTGGAGTTACGGGCGATTCGTCTAGCACTGGAGGCATTCCTCCCCTCTGTCCGGGGGAGTGTAGTGCAGGTGTTCACGGACAACACCACCGCCATGTGGTACTGCAACAAACAGGGCAGGGTGGGGTCGTGGACCCTTTGCCAGGAGGCTCTGCGCCTCTGGCAATGGCTGGAACGCCAGGGCGTGACCTTGATGGCTCAACACCTGGCGGGCTCTCTGAACGCCAGGGCGGACGAGCTCAGCCGTCGGTGCATGATGGATCACGAATGGCGTCTGAACTCGGACGTGGCGCAAGGCCTCTTTCAGCAATGGGGAGAGCCTTGGTTAGATCTATTCACCACCGAAGAGAACGCGCAATGTCATCAGTTCTGCGCGTTGGAATTTCCAAGGCGGCACTCGCTCGGAGACGCTTTTCGTCGCGAGTGGAGTTGCGGTCTATTGTACGCCTTTCTGCCTATACCACTTCTGCCCAGAGTGCTGAAGAAGATCAAGCGCGACCGGGCCCAAGTCATCCTTGTGGCTCCGGACTGGGCACGAAGGTACTGGTATCCAGAGCTACTCAGTATGTCAGTCGATCCCCCGGTTCGTCTGCCTCTTCAGGAGGACCTTCTGTCGCAGCAACAGGGGACGGTCCTCCATCCGAACCTGTCCAGTCTCCACCTCCATGCTTGGAGATTGAGCGGCGACAGTTGAGACCATTTGACTTGCCTCCTGAAGTCTGTAACGTCATTCTGGGAGCCAGGCGTCCCTCCACTAAGTCGGTATACGCCTGCAGGTGGAACAGATTTGTGGCATGGTGCACAGCAAAGGCTGTGGATCCTCTTGCTGCCCCTCTCTCTGAGGTTCTTCTCTTCCTTCTTTCTCTTGCCCATCAGGGCTCTGCTCTGGGCACTATCAAGGGCTACCTTTCTGCCCTTTCAGCCTTTCTGAGGCTGCCTGATCAACCTTCTTTGTTCAAGTCCCCTATTGTAAATAGATTTCTAAAGGGCATCACACACACGTTCCCTCCTGTTCCGTTTGTGATGCCTCAGTGGGACTTGAACCTGGTTCTTACGTTTCTGATGTGCGCTCCCTTTGAGCCACTTCACAACTGTCCTCTCCGCCTTCTTACTCTGAAGACTGCTTTCCTGGTTACCATCACCTCTGCCAGGAGAGTGAGTGAGCTCCAGCCCCTTTCTTGTACTCCACCTTTCCTTTCTGTCCATCCGGACAAAGTGGTGTTGCATACTAAGCCATCTTTCCTGCCCAAGGTTGTCACGGCCTTCCACATCAGGCAGTCCATCACCTTGCCCACCTTCTTTCCGCCTCCGCATCCCTCGAAAGAGGAAGAGAGGCTCCACCGTCTGGACCCAAAACGTGCGCTCTCCTTCTATCTGGATCGCACACGCCAGTTCCGGGTGGATGACCAACTCTTTGTTGGTTACGCGGGCGCTAAGAAGGGACGGGCGGTGCACAATCGGACCATCTCTCGGTGGATCGTGTTGTGTATCCAGGCATGCTACTCCTTAGCTAAAAAGGAACCTCCTGTTGGGCTGAGGGCCCATTCCACTCGGGCCACGGCACCTACTACTGCCCTGGGCCGGGGAGTCCCCTTGCAGGACATTTGTCAGGCAGCTACGTGGGCGTCGCTGCACACGTTTGCAAGGCACTACTGCCTGGACAGCCAAGTCGGGAGGGATGGCTTCTTTGGCCGTTCCGTCCTCCAGGACTTCCTGGTGTGATCATTGGTTCGCAGACCCACCACCGGGGTTGGTATTGCTGGGGTATCTATTCTAAGGTAAGGAATCTATCACTAACGTGTCTCTTTCAGATGCACAAGTTACTACTTGTGTAACGATTTATCTGTAAGAGACATTAGTTAGTGATAGATTCCTTCCCGACCCACCCATCCTCCCCGTTCTGCGAACCGATATCTAGGGTTAAGGTCATCCCCTTTCAGGACCCTAGTTTCAATGGCACCAGTGTTGGTTTTTAACATAGCTCTGCGTTTCTGGCGCGGAAAAGCTGTCTAAGAACTGACGTCAGCACGCGGAGGCGGCGTCTAAGTACTCCGACGACGTCATCACGACGCTGACGACGGACGTGGAGCCGCAGACGACGCCTTCCGACGCGCAAGGGTACTGCTACGCAAAAATTTCCGGATCCAGTCTGACGCCTGGGATATTCTAAGGTAAGGAATCTATCACTAACTAATGTCTCTTACAGATATATCATTACACAAGTAGTAACTTGTGCATCGTTACCGAAGGTAAGTAAGTTTTGCAACGAGACCATCTTCAGGACTGACAAGTATTATATTTGATGGCCCCTATTGTAATGTAGAACAAAATTAATTACCATTTTTTCTAACATAAATCATACACATACAAATAATTGCACTATATCACCCACTTTCTTGTGCACAAAAACAAACTTATTTGACTTTGGAAAAAGAATTTTGTTAATAATTCACAATTTGTTCTCTTCTGTACTTTCATCTCTTGGTATATCATCTATTTACAAAATTCATGATCAAGATCTTATTTTCTGCATAATAAAATCAACTGTTGGCATGTCTAGACAGAAAATTCTAGCCATTCAATTTGTTCATATCTATGTCGGCTCCCTGACATTGTTGTTACTATGCTAATATATTTACAACTTTATTAAATATCACAAATGTAAGTTGTAACTCATTTCTTACTTGTGTCATGCGGTTAAACTCATGATTGGCCTGGAGAGGACACTTAATTTTAGGCGGAGTACACCTAACCTATTTTATCAAAGATGCCATTGTTTACATTATGGTTCAAAGATGGGGATTATAATCAAACCCGTCTGTAATTGAAATTCTATGGTTCTTCATAATTAACCCATATGGACATGCCTGAATTAAAAAAGTCGTGTAAATTGGCTGAGTATCTTCTCAAATTGGTGACCTCACGTATATTAATCTGGATTCAATTATACAGAGGAGAAAGAGACAGAAACAGGTCTATTTATTGCTGTCTAGATGTTACATTCATTCTATACTGTAATAATATGTAAGGCATTATTACCTTAATCTAAACAAAAGACACATATTTTATGTGTCTTGTATATTTGTGGAAAATGACCCAAAGTTGAAGAGAATATACGTGAGGTCACCAATTTCAGAAGATGCTCAGCCAATTTACACGACTTTTTGAAATCAGGTATGTCCATATGGGTTAATTATTAGTCATGAAAGAAACTGATATGCTCATATGGGCACCACATCAATTCCGATGCGGCACGCAGAGTTACTACTCAAGATGTTTCAGATATAGTCTGTCACCTGGTGAATATTGAAACGTGAGGAATCTGCAGTTAGTCTCTGCCAAAAAAAGGTTTACCAAAGGTAAGTAACTTGTTTATTGAGATGTTCTTGTCCTGCATAATACAGAAAAAAATGTTGTCTGCAAAACTCACTTTAACAGCAACAGACTCATACTTGCTTTGTTGAAAGTTACACAGCCTCTTGTGATCAGTGTCACTTTTGTTGTTGTAATCTTGTCTATAGCTTCTGTTGTAGATAGTCTTGTTTTATGTTCAGTGATTCTATTTCTTATCCATAGATGGAAGCCATTCCCGAATCGCTAAAGAACATGCTGCTTGTGATGGACACAGCAGGAATATTCCATAATGTGGATTCTCAGACAGGTTACTCGGATCTTTGGGAGATCACCTGGGAGAGGATAGACTGTTTTCTGCCGTACCTCCGTGAAGAGCTTTTTAAACAGACAGTAATACAAGGTAAGTAGAATCCCAGAAGGCCTGAAAGTTAACACCAGCATTTTTTTTTTTTTTAAATTTCAAATCATATTTTATTTATTAACCATAACAGAGATGATAGCGGCAAGAAAGCATCAAAAGAATTACAATCATGTTGCCAAAGTACCGCAACCAGACATGGGTTATTACACAAAACAATACGTAGACAGTAAAGGAAAATAAAGTACCATCCTTGCATTCACATTTTTGTACATAGTTCCGTAGAGCCCTCTGTCCAAATCAAGTCATATCACACCATGTATGTTACACCATTCTTGCTTCATGATTCTAAGGTTGTCAAGCCCGTGAGCCCAAGATATAGCCATTACAGTTCACGCAACACGGAGCCCATAATTCACTGAGAACAGACCTCATCGTATGGAACTTCAAGGTGGGTCAAAGATGAAGGAGGCTCGGTCCAATGAAGACCATAATTTTTTGTTGGTGACCTGCCATGGTGATGAGTGTAACGCGGGGTTGTCAGTGCCCCTAATGCAGGACAGCCATTCCCTCCAGGCATTGAAGGAGACCTCACCCGTTGATTTCCAATTGCACAGGATCACCTTACATGCTAAAGTTAGTAGGAGATCCAGGAGCTGGCGGTCATGGTCACCTTTTAGTGATGGATCTAATGCCCCTAGGAGAATGTAGATGAATTCCCTCGTAGGATGTATGTGGAGCGTGTGTGCAATGTAGTCAAAGATTTTTGCCCAGAAGGCGTGGAGCATGGGGCAATCAAACAGCATGTGCGGAAGGTCACCAATACCAGAGGAGCAGTTCCAGCAATCCGGTGTGTCCCGTAGGCCAACCTTAAATAGCCTCTGTGGGGTCCAAAATGCTCTGTTGATAATCATATATTTGGTTTGTGATAGTATCGGTGATACCTTGTGTGTGAGTGCTGATGCATGTATCCTGACCCAGTCTATACTTATGCCAGTGTTGTTCGTTTCTGATTCCCATTTCAACTCATTGCGCTTCATTGATTTGCTGGCCGTTGGCGCGAGTAGTTTGTATATTTTAGAGACAAAATGTCCAGAGGATTGAAAGTGGGGTAGCATAGCTTTTAGCCAAGGCTTCGCTAGTTTGAATGTTTTAGTTGATAAGGCCGATTTTAGCTTTAAAAAGGCATAAAAGTCTATCGGTAACAGGGAGTGTCTAGCCTGTAGAGTCGAGAATGGCAATGGCATATTATGTTTGTATAGATCAGAGACCACATTAAGACCTTTATCGGACCAGTGGTCCCATACGACAGGTGATCCACTAATTTTAATGGACGGGTTACGCCATAAGGACGCAGAGGAGGAATTGTGGATTCGTTGACCATTGGCATGAGCGCGATCTAACCGCAGGAGGGCTCTCTTGGTATTGAGCATGATGTATTTAGAGTTCGTGAGATGTGAGAGGTCCATTGTTAGGACTGCAGATAGCGGGGCAATGCCTATAATGGATTTTTCAATATTGATCCATAAGGGCGTGTAGACAGGGTCCTCGATAAACCAGGAGGCTCCCTGCTTACAGAGAAAGGCGGTCTGGTAATTCCTGAAATTTGGCAATCCTAAACCCCCTTTAAGCTTTGGAAGTTGCAATTTTTTCATGGCAATTCTCGGCTTCTTCCCTTTCCACAGGAAATCCGAGATCAGTTTTTCAATCCTATGTAAAAAGTCCTCCGTGAAGGTCATGGGGAGCATACACGCCATATAATTCACCAAGGGACTGATCATCATTTTTAGTGTTTCAGCCCTGCCCCACCACGAAAGAAATTTAGGGGACCACCCATCCAACAACTTTTGTATTTTCTTGTAGAGTATCTCCTCATTAATTTTTAAGGTGGATATCAAGTCCTTTTCAAATTCCATGCCTAAATATTTAAAACTCTTCGACTGCCAGGTAAGCCCGGAGTCGCCCAGGATGGCTTTATCACATAGATTATTCAATGACTTCACCTCAGTTTTATCCTTGTTCAAGGAGTATCCAGAAACAGCTGAGAAGTCATCTATCGTGGACATTAGCGCAGGGATAGCCTTATCAGCTTGTTCGCTCATGACTAACACGTCGTCTGCATAAGCCGTGAGTTTAATTGTGCAGTCGGTGAACCGGATTCCAGCGATGTCAGGGTTTTCCCTTATGTAGTACAAAAAAGGCTCAATAGCCAGGAGGAATAAGGACGGGGATAATGGACATCCCTGTCTAGTACCCTGCTCTAGACCAAATGGGGAGGAAAAAGCGCCGCCAGCTCGTACTCTAGCAGAGGGACAAGCATCGAGGGACATGACTAATTTAGTGAATGTGGGACCCAGGTCAAATTTATGTAGTACAGCATTTAAGTAACCCCAGTCTACTTTGTCGAACGCTTTTTCAGCGTCTAGTGTGATGGCGATGGTGGGTGTAGCTAAGAATTTCGCCTTCTCAATGACATGAGCCAGGATTCTCGTATTATCGCTCGAGAGCCTGTTCTTCAGAAAACCAGCTTGCGAGGGATGTATAAGAGACGGCAGGACTCTTTGAATGCGATTCGCTAGAATTGATGCTAGGAGCTTACAATCTAAATTTATCAGTGAGATAGGCCTGTAGTTTTTGGGGAGTTTGTGGTCTTTGCCTTCCTTGGGTATTACCGCAATCACAGCCTCTGCCATAGTCCCCTTAACTTTGCCTGTATTGGTAATTTCATGAAAGACCTCCAGGAGAGGGGTGGAGAGAATATGGCCAAAGGTCTTATAAAATTGTGCTGTATAGCCGTCAGGCCCAGGGGCTTTCCCCTTTTTGAGAGACTTGATCGCGCCAATAACCTCCGACTCAGAGATCGGTTCATTCAAGGAGTCTCTTTCCGCAGCCGTTGGTGTTGGGAGCGTGCAGTTGGAGAGGTATTTCTCCATTTTTACGCTGTCTACATGCATGTTCTTAGCATAAAGTTTCTCGTAAAAGTCCTTGAAGATATTCGCAATTTTAGTGGGGTCAGAGTTAGGAGTCCCATTGTCATCGAGTAAGGATGCAATGGTATTCTTTTGGATTTTAAATTTAAGATAAGCGGCTAGTCCCTTCCCGGCTTTGTTCGAGTCACAAATTTTGAAACGCTTCCTCCTGTCTAACCAGATTCCCGCCTTTTCACTAATAAGTTTGTTATAGGTGTATTTCTGATTGGACAGTTCAGTAAGAACCTCAGGGTTTCTATTCCTCAAGTATGTGTGCTGGAGTTTTTGCAATGTCCTCCTCTAATTTTAACAAGGCTGCAGTGCGGTTCTTATTAATTGCAGACGATATTTTTATAATAACCCCCCTTATGGTGGACTTCAACGCATCCCATCGAGTGGTGTCAGAAGTGTCCCCCCTCTTGTTTAATAATAAAAAGTCTTTTATGGCAGTGTCAAGGGTTTCTTTGTGCTTTGTGTCAGTGATAATGGTGTCATTGAATCGCCACATAGATTGACGGGTGGTCGGTTTAATATTAGACAAAGTAAGGGAGACGCAGGAATGATCAGAGACTAATCTGGGAGCAATGTCCGCGTCCTCAACTCTTGCCACCGCATTATTAGATATGAGTATATAGTCGATTCTTGAGAACGAGTCATGCGGTGGGGAATAGAATGAGTAATCTCTGCCATCAGGGTGCATCAAGCGCCACGTGTCCACCAAATGAAATCTATTGCACAGTTTCATGAATGCCTTATGGGCCTTCCCCGGGCGAAAGACGCATTTAGAGTCTCTATCTAGTATTGGGTCGTGTGGGAGGTTGAAGTCGCCCGCCAAAATATGGACTGCTGTGTCGGGGATGGAGTTTATCTGCTTCGTTAAGCCTACCCAGAAGGACGGATCATGTGTATTTGGGGCATAGATAGTCGTGATAAAGAATTCAGTGTCATCCTTGAGTAGTCTCGCTGAGACCCATCTGCCTTTCGTATCTATTGCACTAGAGACTATTTCCACATTCGCATTTTTAGCCACTAGCATTACCACCCCATTCTTTTTTGAGATTGCCTCAGAGCCTATCACTTCAGTATAATACTTATTGCGTAGTGTGTGGAATTGCTTTGCTTCCAGTTTCGTTTCTTGCAATAAGTCTATTTTTCCATGCTGTCTTCGTAGATAGTCAAGTATTTTTTGGCGCTTAACTGGCTGGTTGAGTCCCTTCACATTCAACGATAGTATTTTAAGGTTAGTTACAGTTTTCGTTCCTATCGGAGTGTCTATAACAGCAGCCATCAACTATGCATCCAGTAATATCGTCTCATAACACATGTGTATACATAAGGGCTAGGCCATGGAAGCGGTCTCATACCCCTTAAGGAGTCGACAGCATCTTTTGACACACATGATGTGGGGCTAGGACAGTATGCAGGATACAGAGGTACAGAGTATAAGCTTCGGAACATAATGTGGTACATTGGATGTAAGCTAGTATGCAAGGCGGACAGAATTAAGCAAAACCATATACGAAATAACAAAACAACCCCTCCCTTCCAACCTCCCACCACCCTCCTCCCTCACCCACTTCCCTCCCCTCCCTCCCCAATAGTAGATACAACAGAACATGGCGACTCAGGAATGACGACCAGTCGGCCGCCTCCAAGCAACTTACTCTTAACTACGATTCTACAGGCTGCAATCCTAATTCTGAGGAATTAGCCCAAATGTGTTAGGCAACAACAAACAATAAACAACGCTGGTGCCAGAACATTAAACACAGGAAAATCACTGCTTTGGGTTCAATGTCGGGACCAAATATATCAGTACTTGCAAAGAATTATCATAAGCGTGTTCAACAACAGGTCAACAGTACAGCAGGGCATAGTGCCTCTTTAAGGCCCATAAGGGGCATGAACAATATCATGGTAGCATGGTATCATATTAGCATAGGTATGGTGTCGTGGGTGCAGTAGCAAGGGTAGAACCATACTGAGTCAGCTTATAATGATATTTGTTTCAAGGTGAAGGTTCATCAGATCGTTCAAGGGATCGGTCTAATCATTCTAATCTAGATATCCAATCTATCTAATCTATCTAGTCTAGATATTTCAAGTTAAGGGTTCACCAGATCGTTCAAGGGATCGTTCCAATATAGATCTGGAGTCAGATGAATAGCTGATATAGGGCCCAAGGGTACAGAGTACATTACCGTGACATTACCGTCCAAAGGCCACTTATGCTCACCAACCAGGTATCAAGTCCAAGACAAGAGAGCCGCATGTCAGATCCAGTTCAGATAGGCACTTTTATAAGAGTTATAAGAGTTCTGGAGTATGAGATTGGTAGGACAAAATTTCAAAATCAGAGTTTATCCGAGGCCAGACGCAGAGGCTCCCTGTTGATCTGGGGGGGAGACTTCCATACTGCCATCACCACGGTCAAACAGGAGTTGTCGTAGTTTTCGCGGGTCTGAGAACACATGGGATATGCCTTGTATTGTCACTCTAAACTTAGTTGGACCGATAAAGCCATACAGGTGACCAAGTGACTTTAGTTGGGGTCTCATTGCAAGGAAGGCTTTTCTGATCTCCATAGTTTCCTTGCTGAAGTCCTGTGAGATGAAGATTTTTTGGCCTTTCCATAGTACGTGGTTGTGTTTACGAGCGAAGGTGAGTATCTGTTCTGTGTGTTGGTACCTTAGTGGTTTGCACACAATCGCTCTTGGGCCCTTTTGGTCCTTTGAGATTCGTCCTGGCACCCTATGCGCCCTGTCAAACTCCAGTGGCTGAGTGAAAGTTAGATTTGTGGCCTGCGTGAACCACTCCTCGAGGAAGGGTATGCAGGAATCATGTTTCTCCTCCGATTTCTCCGGCATACCAAAAATTCTTAGGTTCCCTCTTCTGTTTCTGTCCTCCAACTCTGCAACCTTCCTCACGAGATGGTCAGAGCACAAGGAAAGGTTCTTGACAGCTCCACATGTCTTATTTTCGAGGTCTTCCAATTTGCTTATCCTTGACTCGGTGTCGGTTAATCTCGAGTTGATGTCCTTAATGTCTTGGCGGATAGCAACAACCTCTTCCTTGGTAGATTTGGCCAAGTCTCTGACTTCTTCTAGCCTGCTCAGGATTGTTTCCACGGCTTCCTCCATTTTTTTCCCTTTGTTCCCTTTGATCGGTGTCGGTGGGTTAGATTTCAGGCGTTTGGCAGCTGCACCATTCTCTTTTTCTCCCATACTGTAAATGCCTGGGCGATGGGTTGTACAGGCGTCTTGGGGTTTCAGGCATGTAGCGATGAGACCACGTATATTTGGATTGCGGAGTATACACCCCTCCCTTTTTAAAGATGTTCTTTATAGAACCTAGGCCTTGTGGGCGCTGACAGACTTGAGATTAGTGAAAGTGTTCAATTAATAAAGCGCTAAATTCAATGTAAAGCGCAAGGTGGGCGGAGTGATTGTGGAGTTCAGATCCTCGTGGGCACAACCAGAGGCATCACTGCATTAGAGCCCGGGATGGCTCGAGCGCGATAGCAGACATGTTGGGAAGCCGCCATTTTAGTTAATTAGACCCTACGCTGCATTTTCACGAGCTGTACGTTTTACAAGGGGCAGTTACTTTAGGGGTCGCGATTTTGTAACATGCAGAGCGCGTCACGTCGTTTACAGGTTGGAATTTCCAAGGCGGCACTCGCTTGGCGACGCTTTTCGTCGCGAGTGGAGCTGCGGTCTGTTGTATGCCTTTCCGCCTATACCACTTCTTTCCAGAGTGCTGAAGAAGATCAGGCGAGACCCGGCCCAAGTCATCCTTGTGGCTCCGGACTGGGCACAAAGGTACTGGTATCCCGAGCTACTCAGCATTCCAGTCGATCCCCCGATTCGTCTGCCTCTGCGGGAGGACCTTCTGTCGCAGCAGCAGGGGACGGTCCTCCACCCGAACCTGTCCATCCTCCACCTCCATGCGTGGAGATTGAGCGGCGGCAGTTGAGGCCATTTGACTTGCCTCCTGAAGTCTTTGATGTGATTCTTGCAGCCAGGCGTCCCTCCGCAAAATCGGTATACGCCTGCAGGTCGACAAATTTGTGGCATGGTGCACAGCAAAGGCTGTGAATCCCCTTTCTGCCTTACCTTTCAGAGGTTCTCCTCTTCCTTCTTTCTCTGGCCCAGCGGAGCTCTGCTCTGGGCACTATCAAAGGCTATCTCTCGACCATTTCAGCCGCCTTAAGGCTTCCCGGTCAGCCTTATCTTTTCAAGTCCCCTGTTGTAAACAGGTTCTTGAAAGGCATCACACACATGTTTCCTCCTGTTCCCTTTGTGATGCCTCAGTGGGACTTGAACCTGGTTCTGACTTATCTGATGTGCGCTCCCTTTGAGCCGCTGCATCACTGTCCTCTTCGTCTTCTGACTCTTAAAACGGCATTCCTGGTGGCCATCACCTCTGCCAGGAGAGTGAGTGAGCTCCAGGCTCTGTCTTCTAAACCTCCTTTCCTCTCTGTCCATCCGGATACGGTTGTTTTGAGAACTCGTCCTTCTTTCCTGCCCAAGGTGGTTACAGCCTTTCACATCGGGCAGTCCATCATCTTTCCCACCTTCTTTCCGCCTCCGCATCCCTCGAAAGAGGAAGAGAGACTCCACCGTCTGGACTCAAAACGTGCGCTCACCTTCTATCTAGACCGCACACGCCAGTTCCGGGTGGACGACCAGTTCTTAGTTGATTACGTGTGCGCTAAGAAGGGACGGGCGGTGCACAAACGGACCATCTGTCGGTGGGTCGTTTTGTGCATCAAGGTCTGTTATTCTTTGGCTAAGAAGGAGCCTCCTGTAGGGCTGCGAGCCCATTCCACTCGGGTCACTGCGCCTACTACTGCCCTGGGTCAGGGAGTCCCTTTGGAGGACATCTGTCAGGCGGCTACATGGGCCTCGCGGCACACATTTGCTAAGCACTACTGCAACGACAGCCAGGTCCGGAGAGATGGCTATTTCAGCCGTTCTGTTCTCCAGGACTTTCTGGTGTGATCTTGGTTCGCAGACCCACCACCGGGGTTGTTATTGCTGGGGTATCTATTCTAAGATAAGGAATCTAACTAACTTGTTTCTTTCAGATGAACAAGTTACTTACCTTTGGTAACGATATATCTGTAAGAAACATTAGTTAGTTAGATTCCTTACCGCCCCACCCATCCTCCCCGTTGTTAGACCTGGCACCTTGGCGTGGGTCTCCCTTCCGCTTTTTGTTACTGTGCCTCATGTGTTTTGCTGGTGTTAGCTGCTCAGAGCACTGTGCCACTGCCAAACAGTGCCACAGTGCAAGTGCCCCCTGTATAAATTGTATACATTGATTGGATTCCCTGATTGACTTATTTAGTTTACTAGGGTAGCTAAACAAAAGGAGAGGTAGGGAGCGTAGAGTGACACTCTTAAACCCCGGTAGTAGCAAATAAACAAAAGAAGAGTGTCCAATGCTATGAGTTCAAGCAAGAGTGGTCTTGCTTGAACTCATAGCATTGGACACTCTTCATTTGTTTATTTTTTATTTAGTTTATTGTCAGACCCTAGTACAGTGCACCAGGAGTGCCCAGGGCTTTTAAATCCAAATGCTGCTGGTGGGCTTGCAGCACTGGTTGTGCCACCCACAGAAGCAGCCTTGTAAAATGTGTCTAAGGTCTGCCATTGCAGAACCTGCGTGCAGTCTGGTACTGTCATGCTGACTGGGCAAGTGCACCTACTTGCCAGTTCCTAAACCTTCCCTTAACTTCATATTAGTCACCCGTATGTTAGGCCCAAAGGCAGGGTGCATTGTAAGTATAAGGTAGGACAAGCCCTGATGTGTGCGGCATGTCCTAATAGTGAATTACAGCCATTTTCTTTTTTCACTATTGCAAGGCTACCTGTTCTCATAGGCCAGAATGGGCTGTTAGTATTGTTACATTCTATGATCCTAACAGACTCAGGGAACATGGTAGAAATTCGAGTTTAGTATGCCTGAGCTCAGAATAATAAAATACATATTTTAGTAAAGTTAATTTTAATATTCTGTGTTTGCAAATACCACTTTTAGAAAGTTGGTATTTGCTTGCCTAACCTTTTCAGCCCGCCTCTGCGAGGATGTGTAGCTGCTGTCTGGTTTCTGTGAGTGACAGGGCTGGGGAATTCCTGGAGACAGGCTGGGGCAGCCAGGTGGTGAATAGAAAAATTACAGCCAGAGGAGTGCACCTATACACTGAATAGGCCTGTGCTCTGCCACCACAATGCTGGCTCCACCTCCTGTGGAGCGTCTGATGTCTCTGCCCTGCACACTGAAAAGACAAGACAGAGTCCTGTAAACAAAGTGCTGCCGAGGGACCGAGTGCCCAGCAAGGCTGAGTACGGCCCATGCGCTCGCAGCGTACCGACCGCCTTGCACAGCGCGGCTCGGATTGACAGGCAGCCCAGCTCTTCAAGGTACGGCTCGAACTCGGCTGCGCCCAGTGAACGCCTCAACACCGGGACCGGCCGCCTCGATCCCCGTGGCCCCCGCTCAGCGCCTCGCCTACAACGCCTGCCCCGAGCTGGGCCCGAATCAAAGAGAGGCCGACCCCGCTCCCGACCCGCCTTCACCTCCGACAACGCACCGTCCGAGCCGGACTAAATCCAAGGTACGAATCGCACTGTGACTGTGTGCGCACCGGACCAGAGAGTCCGCAGCGTGTATTTTAAACTCTTGCAAAGTACGATCATTCCTGAGAGACACGAACAGACAGCGCGAAGCTCATGGAACTTAAAATCACACATTTTAACCACGAACTGAATTGCTAATAGTATGGTGGCCTATTTCTAAACTTTATTTGGTCTTGTGCTAAGCCTTACATAAAGATACTTCTTTTTTTAAAAAAATTGGTGTAGTGTCCATGTGTGGTGTTGTCACTCAGTTACTGTATTTGTTCACAAATGCTTAACCCATAAAGCTCTGAGATAAGCCTTGTCTGCTCATGCCACACTGCCTAGAGGATGAGCAGGGGTTATTTTAGAGGGTAATCCCCTTATCCTGACTAGGGTCCCTGCCTGTCACAAGTCCTTACCTGTGCCAACCAGAGACCCCCAAATCTAACACCCGTTCTGCGGACCGATATCTAGGGTTAAGGTATCTCCCTTTGAGGGCCCTAGTTTCATGGCACCAGTGTCGGTCTCTGGCATGGCTCTGTGTTCCTGGTGCGGAAAGCTGTGTACAGAACTGATGTCAGCCCGCGAGGGCGGCGTCTAAGTACTCCGACGTCATCATGGTGCCCACGACGCCGGACGTTGAGATGCAGACGACGCCTAGCGACGCGCAGGGGTACTGCTGACGAAAACTTTCCGGATACAGTCTGACGCCTGGGGGTAATTCTAAGGTAAGGAATCTAACACTAACTAATGTTTCTTACAATATATCATTACCGAAGGTAAGTAACTTGTTCATCGGGACCCGAGGCCGTCCCCCCACTCCTTACTTCCTCCAGCGTAAATGTTAAATGGACATGAGTAGAATCAGCTGAGTATTTAGATGGTGAGAAGGGTGGGTTACTGGGCAAAAGGATGTTTCCAAAATGTACCACCCAATCGCCCTCTCCAACATTAGTATCCAGAGTAGAATCCATTTGCGTTTTAAAATAAAGGGCGTTAATTACCTCCCAAAAATCTTTACTACTGCCAGTAGTTGAAGCCTCTTCATGTATGAGCCAATCCACCTCCCTCTTGGTCCTCTCCCTTTCCCTTCTAGCATATTTAATATCACTTCTAAGTGAAATGATTGCCGGTTGATTTCTGGGTTTAGCTCTCAACGCTGTCAAGAGAGCCTTCCGCTTTATCGTACAGGGTGAGTCAAACCATTCCTTGGCCTTTACATCTTTCTCTTTTTTGCTCCATGTAAGTACCACCTTTATTTGTCCTCAGAGTTCAGTAAATGAGTATACCAAGGCTAAAGGGGATTTAGCTATATCAAGACATCACACAATGTTATCATAAGTAGACCTTATTACTTCAGACTCATTCACCCATACAACCATGCAGTCACTCATCAATACAACATATCATATGCAGTCATACACCTATTCAGACAGTCACATACCGCCATTCATTTATGGAGTTACTCACAGACCTAGATAGTCATGTAAAGAATCAATCACACTCCCATTTACTCACCTATACAGTTATACACACACCACCTCATTAATTCATTCAGATATTTGTGCATACCTACTCTATTACATAATCGGTGATACAAGTACACATTCATTCATGCAGCCACTCTCGTAATCACTCACTGTCACATATATATGTATTTATATACAGCATCACTCACATAAACTGCCTTTTTACATATGTAGCTACTTACATGTACCACTGAGATCTCAGTTCACTCCCAAACACACCCATACACACACTCACCCAGTCATAGAGCTGTTTCCACATGCACTCTTGAACCCATACACCCAGTGAATCAACTAGTCACACATCTATGCACAGTCCCACACCTCCATCCCACCCACACACACACTCAGGCACCGTTACACATACTCAGGCAAACAATCAATTACCCATATAAACTTGTCATGCAGCTACTGACTAACCCATGTACTAGCTTACACAGCAAGAGACACACTGATACAGACATTCACACAGTTTAGTACTAATGCATGCATTCAGTAAGACACGTTTAATTAGTGACTTATACAATCAGTCACACACCTCGTAAATCCTTCATCCAGACACTTATACACCCACTAATTCTTCAATACACCTTGGCATATATAAAACATATTTAAACTTTACAGAAACACACAGTCACTGGAGGATGTCATCAGAGATGTCATTTGAGATGTCATCAGTGATGTCACTGACCATGCCATGAATGATGTAATATGTGACGTCATGACCAGTGCATTGCGGGAGCGCGAGTTATAGTCAGCTGAACTAACTAGAACAGTGGAATTTCTATGGTGTTGTACGAGTGAAATGTCCAGCTAACTAGAACATCTCGAAACCTATGGTTTTTTCAGTGAGAATATATATATATATATATATTCTCACTGAAAAAAACATAGGTTCCGGGGTGTTTTTTTTATTTATATATATATATATATATTCACTGAAAAAACCATAGGTTATAGACCATATATAGTTAGGAATTAGCATTTACAAAACCTTGAAAATTCACTGAAAAAATCATAGGTTATAGACCATATATAGTTAGGAATTAGCATTTAAAAAACCTTATTTTACTCACACAAAACCATTGAAATTCCATATATAGTTAGTTGCACTAACTATATATTGCGCACCCGCAATCCACTGCTGATCATGTCACATATTACATCATTCATGACATGGTCAGTGACATCACTGATGACATCACTGATGACATCTCAAATGACATCACTGATGACATCACTGATGACAACATCCAGTGACTGTATGTTTCTGTAAAGTTAAAATATGTCTTACATATTGAAGAATGAGTGGATGTATAAGTGTCTGGATGAAGGATTTAGTAGGTGCGTGACTGACTGTATGAGTGAGTGATTAAATGTGTCTCACTGAATGCATGGGTTAGTGACTAAACTGTCTTAATTTGTGCATCATTATGTCTGTTGTTCTGTAAACTGCTGCATGTGTTGATCATTAGCTATACGAGAGGCTATATGTGTTATTAATTGGTTGCCCAAGTATTTCTATGGGAGATTGAGTTTGTGTGGGGGTGGCTGGAAGGTGTGTGACTCTATGCATAGATGTGTGAGCAGTTTATTCACTAGGTGTATGAGTTCAAGAGTGCATGTGGTAACAGCTACATGGGCAGTTGACTGTGTGCATGAGTGTATTGATGAGTGAATGGATATCTCAATGCTACATGTCATAGTAAGTACATATGTAAAACACAGTACATGTGAGAGTTGGCATATATAAATAACTGTGCATGAGAGCCACTGAATGAGTGAGTGGTTGTATCGATCATTGTGAACTTGTATCAGGGATTGTATAAGAGAGTAAATATGTGTTAGTATATGTTTCAATAAGTAAGGTGTGTTTAACTGTATAGTTGAAGAAATGGAGGTGAGATTGTTTCTTTGCATGACTGACTGGGTGTGTGAGTAACTCCATGGATGAGTGGCAGTGTGTGAGTGTCTGTATACACTGAGTGTATCTAAGGTTATATTAGAGTCTGAAGAGGTTTATCGTATTAGCACAAGAATGATGTCAAATGAGATGTCATCAGTGATGTCATCAGTGATGTCATTTGAGATGTCATCAGTGATGTCACTGACCATGTCATGAATGATGTAATATGTGACATGATCAGCAGTGGATTGCGGGTGCGCAATATATAGTTAGTGCAACTAACTATATATGGAATTTCAATGGTTTTGTGTGAGTAAAATAAGGTTTTTTAAATGCTAATTCCTAACTATATATGGTCTATAACCTATGGTTTTTTCAGTGAATTTTCAAGGTTTTGTAAATGCTAATTCCTAACTATATATGGTCTATAACCTATGGTTTTTTCAGTGAATTTCAATGGTTTTTTAATAGCAAATATCATAAGCTGTCGAATGTCAAGTACGTGGTAAGTGAAAACATTTTCGTGTTTATGCACACTGATCTGCTTTGAATGGTGCCCCCCCCCCCCCTCATTTCTATTAGGAGTACTCTCTCTTTGCAGATAGTGAAAGGTAGTTAACGCAGGCCTTTGCCCCCGTTGTAATCCGTCGTGCCTGCTTCTCTCTCCATTTGATTGATTGTTATCCAAGTATTTACTGTTTTAGAATTAGTTCTCTTTGGTTCATTCTCTATTTACAAACAAACACAGAGTCGCAATACTCTGTTTAGTCTTTGCAGATAACGAAAAATCGTGTAAAAAAAAAAGAAAAGGAATCTAGCAAAATCAGTAGGCCACTAATGGGATCTCTTTTTGACCTCGCTAAAATAGAAACATTAGGAACAACCCCTCATGACAAATACAAAACTAGTGAGATGAACTGAACTCCACACAATGATGGCTGCAAAACAGCTCGGCTCCGCCACCCACCCCGCCCAAACTAACGATAAAGAACGGCTGCCATGATTGGTTGCGGAATGACCACGACGGAGCTACGAAATGGTGCTGCTCTCATGCTAACCCCAGCTTCAGTCTGAAACATCCAGAAACACTGTAGACTACCAATTCGGTCAGTTCCGGTAGCGCCCCAATGTAACCCGGTAGAGGAGAACTAGCCCTCCCCTCTTTGACTGATGGTTCTTGTTGCCTGTCCCTTCTGTTGTCATTTAACAGAACTATTTAGCCTGCTGAAAGGGGTTGTGTTCCGACCGCTGGTTGGTGGAGACATTTTGACTATATTCTGGACCTGCGTTGTCGCGTAATGCGTCATATGACGCGCCGCGTTAGCGCATCCGGAAGTCATCCGGGGCGCGCAGCGCGTAACGTAAGCATAACAAGTCATGTGACTTGTTAATAAAACTTTTCATTGGTTCATTTTACTTTTCTTATTGTAATGATGAAATGCTTGGTCATATGACCTAAAAATTACGCTTTTCATTACTTCCGAACATTATTTTTTCTTAAATATATGTTATAATGTTCCAGGCTAATGTACTTTCCCGGAAATTTTACAACTGTCCTGCAAGTAAAATATATTCTTTTTTCGAGAAAAAGAGCGTTTCTTCGTCCCATGACGGAGCCGTTGAGCAAAAGAGGGTCGACCTGCTGTCTTAGTCGCCGATACGCCTGAATATGAGATTCTTATCGATCACTTTATGTTGCAGGAATAGAAAACACAACAGCCCTTGACCATTTATCTTTACTGCGTTCCTTCGTATTATACCTTTTACCCTTCATGTAATTGGTCTGCTTTATTTCACTTGCCTTTTAATGATTCTAAAACAGTCACTATTATTAAAAACTTTACCAATGTATATACTACTACCATGTTTTCTTTTAAAAACCTTTATTGTGAAAATTTAATTATACAAATACGAGCCTATAACCACGTGGGCCTGCCACAGAGCAAACTGTAATCGTATATGATGAATAGACATTTACACTGTAGAGGAACGTAACGGGCGGGCCATTAGGTTGCAAGAACTAAGGTGTCTAACAGTTACGGAATCGGTGGACGTACATTTTATAATTAAAATACGACAGGGCCAGTTACAATAAAATTATCTAGATATACATTTGCGGGCAAGTACCATGGGTGACGTTAATTCGAACTTTCAACAGTACAGTAATCAATAACACATCAGAACTTAATATCAATAGGGATGTCGAAATAGTCAATCAATTCTCGTCCCCGCCCGCCATGTGCTTCAAAACTGCATACGTATCTCGTGATTTCAAGGTTCTGCAACCAGTACACAACAAGGAGTTACGAGTCCCATTTATTCCGGCGCCATTTTGGGCGAGGACGGGCAGGTCCAGGATATAGTCAAAATGTCTCTACCAACCATCGACTATGATGATGTTTATATGCTGTATTTATTAGAGTAACACTCATCTGTCCACATGAAATTAATTTGCCACAATCTAAACATGTCATTTTAATCTTTCCAAAGTTCTTCTAAATATTTGGGACCGTTTCCCTTGCCTCTGAAGCTCTCAGTGCCACTTCTTTGATGAATGTACTAGCAGGTCAGGGGTTCTCCTCCAAATCTCTCTTTTATGCAGCACTATAATTAATTGGTGCCACCTCTCCATATGACGATGCATGGTATAGTTACCACAACTATATTTTTTTTCGGTTCCTCTGGAGAGTTCATCGTGGCAGATGAAGCGTGTAACGTACCGGGCATTTACCTTTTTTTGCATGTACAGGAAAGGAAAAAAAAATCGAGCGTCCGAGTTCTAAGGTGTCCCAGGGCCATTTTAGTGGACCAGGCCCAAATCCAAAGAACAGGCCGCCATTTTGAGAGTCCTCTTGCAGCCGCCTGTCGCTGTAGCATCAAGAGCAGCCGAAACTCAGCTGAATGGCAACTGAAACGGTAAAGGGGCCCCCTACTACAGCAGACGAGCCTCCACCTAGGAAGGCCCATTCACGCCGGCTCCCCCCCCCTTCGGGCACCCCACGCCGTTATTCGGAGCAGTATTGTAGGATGGCCACACCAGTGCGGCAACTTGCTAGACATCACCTCGGTGGTAACCGAATCTCAACGCCTTGTGGTGTCTTCTATTCAAAAAACATTGTTATGCTGCCTTCGACCTATTCGCCGCAAGTGCGCACACAACTCAACTGCATAGCTTGCTAGACACCACCTCGGTGCCATCCGGATCTTGGAATCTCAGCACCTTTTGGTGTCTTCTCTTCAGAAAATATTGTTGCGCTGCCTTTGGCCCCATTCGCACATCAGTCCGCTACTGACGCCATCTCACAGGCTAATGGGGCGCCCCACGCCGACTTTCAGCATTGTAGAATGACCACACCAGTACAGCAACTTGCTAGACATCACCTCGGTGCCATCCGGATCTCGGCGCCCCACTGCAGATGAAGTGCCTCTCAACTATGAAACCACCACGGTGACATCCGGATCTTGGCGCGTTGTGCTGCCTTCGGCCTATTCGACATCGGTCCGCTACTGACGCCATCTCACAGGCTAATGGGGCGACCCACGCCGAGTTTCAGCATTGTAGGATGACCACACCAGTACAGCAACTTGCTAGACATCACCTCGGTGCCATCCGAATCTTGGCATCTCAACGCCTAGTGGTATCTTCCATACAAAAAATATTGTTACGCTGCCTTTGGCCCCATTCGCACATCAGTCCGCAACTTAGACATCACCTCGGTGCCATCCGGATCTTGGCATCTCAGCGCCTTGTGGTGTCAGTCAGAAAATATTGTTGCGCTGCCTTTGGCCCCATTCGCACATCGGTCCGCTACTGACGCCATCTCACAGGCCAACGGGGTGCCCCACGCCGACTTTCAACATTGTAGGATGGCCACAGAAGTGCGACAACTTATTAGACACCACCTCGGTGCCATCCGGATCTTGGCGCGTTGTGCTGCCTTCGGCCTATTCGCACATCGGTCCGCTACTGACGCCATCTCACAGGCCAACGGGGCGCCCCACGCCGACTTTCAGCATTGTTGGATGGCCACACCAGTGCGGCAACTTACTAGACACCACCTCGGTGCCATCCGGATCTTGGCGCGTTGTGCTGCCTTCGGCCTATTCGCACATCGGTCCGCTACTGACGCAAACTCACAGGCCAACGGGGCGCCCCACGCCGACTTTCAGCATTGTAGGATGGCCACACCAGTGCTGCAACTTGCTGGACACCACCTCGGTGCCATCCGGATCTTGGCGCGTTGTATTGCCTTCGGCCTATTCGCACATCGGTCCGCTACTGACGCCGCCTCACGTGCCAACGTATTTTCTCCGCATTTTATACCCTATGCCGCATAACAGGTCATGTGACTTGTTTATAAAACTTTTCATTGGTTCATTTTACTTTTGGTTTCCTAATGATGGAAGGCTTGATCATATGACCTAAAAACAACACTTTTCATTGGATGAAAACTTTTTTTTTTTCCCAAACGATGAAAGCCCCACCTTGTTTCTGGATGTTTCAGACTAAACTGGCGTCAGCATGAGAGCACCACCATCTCGTAGCTCCGTCGTGGTCATTCCGCGAGCAATCATGGCAGCCGCTCCCCACCAGAAGCCTGCAGGAGTCGGGGCCCCCAAAACTTTTGATGAATTCTCAAGGCGGAGGGGACGCTTTCGAGAATGGGGTCCAAGACCTAGCAGACAAGCGTCCGATTTCCAAGGTGTCCCAGGGCCATTTCAGTGGACCAGGCCCAAAAAGGAAAGAGCCTGCCGCCATTTTGAGAGTCCTGTGACAGCCGCCTATCGCTGCACCGCAAGAGTGGGCGCAACTCAGCTGAATTGCGGCTTTTGACACAGTGGACCAAAAACGGACGGAATGGCAACTGAAACGGTAAAGGGGCGCCCCACTACAACAGATGACACTCCACCTGGAGAGGCCCGTTCACGCCGCCTCCCCCGGGGCGCCCCACGCCGTTATTCGGAGCAGCATTGTAGGATACCAAAACCAGTGCGGCAACTTACTGGACATCACCTTGGTGCCATCGTTCTGCTGCCTTGGAACTATTCGCACAACAGTTTGCTACTGATGACCCACCCCCCGCGACGCCCCACGCCGTTATTTGCTGGGTGGCAACTTACTAGACATCACTTTCGTGTCATCTAGATTTCGGCGCGTTCTGCTGCCTTGGAACTATTCGCACAACAGTTTGCTACTGATGACCCACCCCCCGCGACGCCCCACGCCGGAAATCTGGACGTTGTGCTGCATTGGGACTATTCGCACAGCCGACCGCTACTTCGTTGTTTTTCCCTAAAAATGTTTATATGTTATTACTATTTTTGTTTTCTTGTATATATTTATAAATTATTAAAGTTTTATAATCTTACTACTTTGTCGGAGTGCTATATATTTTTAATGTGACACATAATTGTAAAAACTTTGATGTACAAAGAGTCATCCCTGGAATCTTCCGCTTCACGCTCGGTCCCCTCCCCAATCACAATACAGGATGGTTTTCAGATAATAGCAACGCTTCTGCTGTGACGGATCTCATCGAGTGTGGGCCTTGATCTACTATAACTCCTTTGAAGAGGGGTGATTCTTTACAGCTGTGGCCATAAACTACATCTGCAGGGCTAGCTGATAGCCTAGGACCGGCCTGGACAATCGGACACAGAGGAAAAGGAGTGTCAGAGGGTGCGGTAGTGAATAGGGCGAAAGGGAGGTGTCGGGCGGGCACAGGGTGTGATTCTCAGGGAAGAGCAGCGCAGATGGGGGGAGGTTTATTACCCATGCATAAGACAGAGAGCGGGGGTGACCACTGCCTGGGTGAGATGCTTGCGAGGGTGGGGAGCCATGCTAAGGATCGACAGCGTGCACAGAGTGGGTCTGGTCAAGGCATCTAAAATGGCTGCCGTGCACGACAAAAGTGTGGCATTTGAAAAAAGACAAGATGGCGCAGACAATGTTTTTCAACACTTCCTGATTTCCTTCGAATCGAACGTTAACAGACGTTGGGGCATATTACCAAAGTTAAGCGATATTTATCCCTAACGATGCATTGCAAAGATTTTTTTACCGTCAGAAATTATCGCAGATAAACCTTGCTATTATCAAGGTTTATCGCAAATACGATAAAAAACGACCGCAATGCATTAATATCGCTGAAAACTCAGCGATATTCATGCATTACCGAGCTAATGCTCTTAGCCATGTTATCCACCTCCCATTGCATAACATGGCTAAGAACTGCTCAGGGCAGCTGTTACTTTTTGGAGATATTCGCGCTTATCTCGAATATTTCCAAAAGTTGATAATAGGAGATAGCGATGTTAGCGACTGTTTCCAGTCGCTAACATCTTGGCATGCCCACTTTGCATGTCATTAGTGATAAATATCACTCACATGCAAAGTGGGGCCCAAGATGGTCGCTATCTCCTACTAGCCGTCGCTAACTGGTGTTAGCAACAGCTAGGTAATACAGATATAATTTTATCTCCGCGAAGCGGAGCGCTGTTACAGATATATATCTTGTTTTTGAACGTTAATTTCTCAAAATGCACTGAAGCACATATATTGAGACCTAGCAAAGGCACATCGGGCTACCAGTCCCTAATATTTTACCAAGTTTCGTGCAAATCCATTCAGCCGTTCGATTATTATTATTATTATTTTTTTTTGCCCCACGGGGCCCTTTTTAAACCTCCACATCAAACCTAGGGGGTCAGCGAGGATCTACTATGCCCCCTTATGGTCATTTGCCCCTTCGCTTTGGCCTCCTCTTGTCTCTCGATCCTACCGAGAGACAAGATGGCGGCCGCTACGTACTGTTTGGAATGTTTACAGACACCGGAGAGCCAATCAGCTTCGCTTCGCAAAGCTCCGTAACGTGAAAAGTACGCGAAGCGGTGCGCTGTTACAGATATATATCTTTTTTTGAACGTTAATTTCTCAAAATCCACTGAAGCACATATATTGAGACCTAGCAAAGGCACATCGGGCTACCAGTCCCTACAATTTTGCCAAATAAAAACTTACCTTTAGAAAGAAGTTGAAGGAATTAGTGAAAATACTATTGAAATGTACAGCAAGAAGTAGTAGTCAAAATGGCTGTGTTTTCTTCTCTTCCTTTATATATATTCAGGTATATAACCAATGAAATGTCAGGTAAAAAAAATAGAAAATGAAAGTAACATTTTCATTGGTTGTCAATTCCAACACTTCAGATGTGTTTTGTGAAGTAATTTACCTCAGGGTATTTAGAGAGGTCTACAGGCTAAATGACTAAATGGAATTCCAATCAAATTTGTGAAAATGGTAGGGATTGGTATGTAGTATGAGCTAATCTATATTTGGTGAAATTGTCTCCAGTGGCTTTTCTGTGAACTACTTTCCCACCTTTTTTGATGGTGCGCTTCCCAGGGAGCGACCCTGTACGCGAACCGTTGAGCGCCCCGGTTCGCGAACCTTAAGCGTAACGGGAGTCCACCATTTTGTGTTTCGGTCGAATTTAGATACAAGATGGAGGGCAAATAATGTTCAGAATGGGTAGAAGGGGGCACGGTAGACTTATCTTGACCCCCTAGGTTTTGTGAGGGTGGCTGAGGAGGCCCATATGTGCGAAAAAAAAACATTTTTTAAAAAAATTTCGCGAGGTTAGCTCCCGGTTCGCGTACCGGGTAGCGCCCCGGGGAGCGTACTTTGTTGAAAATTAGTGAAAAATGTTAGAGTAAAATAATAATTGTGAGTGATTAGATGTAGGGTAGCTCTGAGAAGAGCTTTTGGGTTTATGGTACATTTAGGTACTTATAAGTAGGTACCAATGCACATTCTTAAATTCAGAGTGAAAACTCTGTTGCCCTCATCTGAGAAGTGAACTCCATCTCCTCTGTAGATATCTTGCATGTAGTAACGCAAGTTATTGTTGTACAGGGAGCCCATTCCATGGTCTCTCATGTAAGCTGAAACAGATTTGTTTACATGCTTCCTCGACTTCTCAATTTGTGGACAAAATTGGTTTGACCACCTCCATTTCTGTCTTTGGCATATATTTGAATATACCAAGGCAGTCTGAGGAAAAAGTGCCATTAATTGCTCAAAGGTGTCCTTTAAAAGCATTTCCAGACCTACACCAGTCAAAGTGCCCAAGTCATTACCTCCACAGTGCACAATTAACAGGTCAGGTTTGGGCAAATGCATAAAGGTTTTCACCAATGGTATCAATTGGTGACATTTTAATCCTCTGTGGCCAAACCACTTAATTTCCACATCTTGTAAATTGAGGTTAGGTAATTTCCTGTTTTCAACGTACCTTTGAGCCCAGTGAATATAACTATGTCCAACAATCCAGACAGAAAACATGGTGAGAGAAGGTTCTCCTGCAGTCAGATGAAGTGTGGCAATGAAATGGCAGTTGAAAAAATGAGAGTTTAAAATGAAAAAAACTGTGGAGTTTCTGTGTTCATGAAGCAGTAACAGTGATTGGTGGATTTTGATTGCTGAAAACAGAAAGTTAGGGTGCACGGATGTGTTCTTTGAAAGATGTATTTTGAATGGTCAATAAAAAATCATTAAATGAAAGAATGCACTGGATATGCAGGTGCACTGAGAGTTCAGAGTTCAATTGCAACAAAGTTGTGTGAACTTGCAAACACCAGAAGTCTTCCAAGAGGTGGTTGCCATGCAGAAAAGACAGAAAGGGCAGAGGGGGGAAGGGTTTTCATTTGAAAAAAAGTGAGGGAAGAGTTTTGATTGGGTGACATGAGAAATATGTCTGAAGAATTACAGCATTTCTGTGCTTTTGAGAGCTGCAGACTCTGGAGTGCATACCTTTTGCTCTGCTGAAGACAAATTGGTGTGTTTCTGAGACTGTTTTCAAACTCAAAGTATTTGCTAAGGTGAGAAAATATTTCTTTAAGTTAGATAGAGAATAGTGTGCTTTAAGGAGAAAATTATGAATTATGTGGCGCAAATTGATTGTAAATATGCTCCCACCTGTGCATGGAAAATTTAGATTTTGAATGTTTGTGTTACATAGCCATGTTAAAAGTGACCCAACCATGCAGGAAAGGCAATCAAAAAACGCTTTTATGTGTCTTAAGGACATTTTAAGTAATTTTCCCATGTGCAGTGATTTGAAATTATGAATTGAAAATCGTTTTTGAGGTAAAGGAATTGTTTTTAAATTTATGACAAGGACATAATGGTGTATGCTTCTTTATAAGGCAATTGACTGTCCCTGATGTTATTTTTCCCATTTTAATGTAAGACTTTTCTCTGTGGCGCAAATTGCTTGTAAATATGCTCCCACCTGTGCATGGTAATTTTAAATTTTAAATGTTTGTGTTACATAGCCATGTTAAAAGTGACCCAACCGTGCTGGAAAGGCAATCAAAAAACGCTTTCATGTGTCTTAATGACATTTTAAGTCATTTTCCCATGTGCAGTGTTTTGAAATTATGATTTGAAAATCGTTTTTGGGGTAAAGGAATTGTTTTTAAATTCATGACAAGGACATAATGGTGTATGCTTCTTTATAAGGCAATTGACTGTCCCTGATGTTATTTTTCTCATTTTAGTGTAAGACCTTTCTCTGTGGCGCAAATTGCTTGTAAACATGCTCACACATGTGCATGGAAAATTTAGATTTTGAATGTTTGTGTTACATAGCCATGTTAAAAGTGACCGAACCATGCAGGAAAGGCAATCAAAAAACGCTTTTATGTGTCTTAAGGACATTTTAAGTAATTTTCCCATGTGTAGTGTTTTGAAATTATGATTTGAAAATCGTTTTTGAGGTAAAGGAATGTTGTTAAAATGTATGTGCGCCATATGCCCCCAAATTTATTTTTCAGGGGTGCAGCAGGGTGTTATTGAGACACCCCTGCAGCTTTGGAAAAATTACTAATTTGTGATGAGCACATTGTTAATCGCAAATTGCACCTTCATTTATATGAGCCTCCTAGCCCATGGAAATGAATGGGTAATTTGCAATTAGCAATTTTCTCATCGCAAATTTGGAATGGTAAAGAATCGCTATTTATTCCTTAAAATTCGCTTTTTTGGAAATGCAATATAGTTATATGATACATATGGCGGTTGATGTCTAACAAGATAAGAAGCTTAGGCATACATTTATGATGACTGGCGCAATGAAGTAGAAATCACTTACTTCATTGGTAGAGCTTTACATGTATTATCTCCTCTTTATTCTTCATCAAGTGTAACTTTAATCTGCAATCCTGAGTAGGTCTCACTTTAAACAAACCTCTGGATAGGCCACATCTTGTTGTTATCTTCATTTAATCATTTAAAATGCTAGGGACAGATTTATGATAGGTGTATGCCTCTTTTGCGCCACTTAGAAAACATTGTCCATGGGGAAATGACTTAAAATGTCCTTAAGACACATGAATGTGTTTTTTTAAAACGTTTGCAATTTTTTTGGGTCACTTTTAACATGGCTATGTGACTCAAACAGTCAAAATCTAAATTCGCCATGCACAGGTGGGAGCATATTTACAAGGAATGTGCTCCATGGGGAAAGGTCTTATAATGTAATATGGGAAAAATGACATCAGAGACACTGAAATGCCTTATAGAGAAGCATACACCATTATGTCCTTGTCATAAATTTGCAAACCATTACTTTTCCCCAAAAACGATTTTCAAATCATAATTTGAAAACACTGCACATGTGGAAATGACTTAAAATGTCCTTAATTCAAAATGTGCGATTCCTTAAATGCAATGTATCAAACAAAAAATATGTAAAAAATGATATTAAGGATTTGGAAACTACCACCAACTTCTAGTTTGTGGTAATTTGCGAATTCTTTTCAAAAAGCATTTTTTTCCAAAAAACAAAAGGTCCCATATGACGCCCATACATGCCCTTAGGGCATGTAGGTGTGCCATATGCCCCCAAATTTATTTTTCAGGGGTGCAGCAGGGTGTTCTTGAGATACCCCTGCACGCTTGAAAAAATTCCTATTTTGTGATGAGCTAATTGCTAATCGCAAATTGCAACCTTCATTCCTATGAGCCTCCTAGCCCATGGAAATGAATGGGTAATTTGCAATTAGAAATTTGCTCATTGCAAATTAGGAATAGTAAAGAATTCCTATTTATTCCTTAAAATTTGCTATTTAGGAAATGCAAAATAGTTTGATGGTAGATATGGTGGTTGATCTGTAACAAGATAAGAAGCTTAGGGATACATTTATGATGACTGGCGCAATAAAGTGCACATTACTTACTTCATTGGTAGGCCTTTACATGTATTATCACCTCTGTATTCTTCATCAAGCGTAACTTTAATCTGCAATCCTGAGTAGGCCTCACCTTAAACAAACCTCTGGATAGGCCACACTTTATCGTCATCCTGGATTAATCATTTAAAATGCTAGGGACAGATTTATGATAGGTTTATGCCTCTTTTGTGCCACTGTGCGTCACTTTTATGATGCAGCGGTGGTGCAAAAGATTTGCTATGAGGCGACAACATTACAAATTGATGCATTTAGGCAGATATGTCATGGTGTAAAAAAAACGTACCACATGAAACCGATGCAGCAGTGATGCAAAAGATGCACCATGTCGTAAGACAGGCCTCACTTGGGGCCATATGTATCAAGCTAATTAGCATTCGCAAAGATCAAAATTCTACGAATTTTGGCCTTTGCGAATGTTAATTAGACAAATGGTATGTATCAAACAAGTTTGATGCAAAATAAGGAGTAGCAAAATTTGCTATTCCTTATTTTGCAATTGCACTGAAGGATTTGCAAATTTTGTGACTACTTAAATGCAATGTATCAAACAAAAAATATGTAAAAAATGACATTAAGGATTTGGAAACTATTGTGGTAAATTGGTGGTAATTTGTGAATTCTTTTCAAAAAGCTTTTTTTAAAAAAAACAAAAGGTCCCATATGACGCCAACACATGCCCTTAGGGCATGTATGTGTGCCATACGCCCCCAAATTTCTTTTTCAGGGGTGCAGCAGGGTGTTCTTGAGACACCCCTGCACCCTTGGAAAAATTCCTAATTTGTGATGAGCAAATTGCTAATCGCAAATTAAACCTTCATTCCTATGAGCCTCCTAGCCCATGGAAATGAATGGGTAACTTGCAATTAGCAATTTGCTCATCGCAAATTAGGAATGGTAAAGAATCGCTATTTATTCCTTAAAATTCGCTATTTAGGAAATGCAAAATATTTTGATGATACATATGGCAGTTCATCTCTAACAAGATAAGAAGCTTAGGGATAGATTTATGATGACTGGTGCATCACCAGGGATGTGCCAGTCATCTTGCGCCGCTGTTCCGCCACCCATGGTGTGCTGCATTTACAATGCGGCGCAGCATGGGGCAAAAACGGCACAGATGCTTGACGCATCTGTGCCGTTAAGGTGGCGCATTGCTGGAGTTGTATCGCAAGTGCGATGCAGCTCCAGCAAGGCTCAGGGGTGCACCATCTCCACAATGTTGCGTCAAGACCTATGCCTGCTTCAAGCAGGCGCAGGGTTTTGACACAGGTTTCTCCTATCTGATTGTAAATGCGGCACACCATGGGTGGCAGAGCAGTGGTGCACGTTAACTGGTGCATGCCTGGGGATGTGCCATTTAACATAAATCTGCCCCTTTACATTTAAGTATGTGCAGGGGACACAGAGTCGGTGAGGCTTATCCAAGGTTAAGAACAGATGAGTCCTGTTCAGTGAAAAATTAGACATAGGTTTCACCTGCTCAGCATCGCTGGACATGGCTAAATAATAGCTGCAAAATGTTACTCTTGTTAAACAATTGTACTATTATAATCTGTGAGATTTGTCTCTTACTCTGCAACATCTCATTGTTGTTATCTTTCTTTAAAGATAAAGACAACCTCAACATGAGCGACAATCTGCAATCAGTTGATTTTGACCTCATCATTGAACTTGTAATTGAAACATCAGTGGATGTTGATCCATTGGATGATTTAAATCCTGAGGATGAAGAAGAGCGTGATGAGGATGCAGATTTGTCCGAATTATGATATAGGATGGGAAGCTGACCTGCTTGAGCCTTTGGAAATATAAACATTTATTTTTAAAATTTATAATTAATAAAAAGTAAAAAGGAAACCGTTTAATTTAAAAATAAAGACACCTTCAAAAGCAGGTTATGTGTAGTGTCTTCAATAAAATATTAAAATATGCTCATAAAATTAGATCAGATTCACATATAAAATAGCATAGGTAACATAAATATAAATGTCATTTCTTTTCTGGTATTTCTGTATTGTAAATTTGCCAACGACTAAAAAATCTTCTAATTAAAATGTCAAGTAGTGTGTTAAGTTTTTTATCACTGTTACTGATTTACTGTTTGGTAATAATGGTTAATAACATTATTTATTATATTTTTCCACAGATTCAACTGCAGATCATTTCAAGATTTCACCATGCCTACAATAGAAAGACAGAGAAAGGCTGCAAAACGTCAAAGACAGCAGGTGAAAAATAATACGCAGCAGTCCTCTAACAAAAAGATTTGTCAAGTCACGAAGAAAGCACCGGGTAAGAGCACAAAACACTTTATAAGAAATATGTGTAATAAAAAAAATATTACTACAGAAAATGTTTCAGTCCATAAAACGAGAAGGAAATCAAATGGAAAAGAAAGGCCAATGAAAAATGTTACTGCTAGAGCAAGAGATAACTCTGTGCATGATAGTAGAAGGAAACAACAGTTTAGGGAGATTCGTAAACGAATGTTCCGGAACAGGATAATTGGCAATTTGTTAAAAAATATTAAGAAAGGTCAACATAAACTAGTTTTTTATAAGACAAAAAAAAAAGTTGAGAAAGTTATTGATCAGGCATTTGAAATTAAACGTAAGTTATTTCTTTTGATAATCAATAGAATTAGGAAGCTAAACAAGGCAATTTTTTATTTCAAAAGAAATAGTAGATGGAAGAGAATAGTTAATCGTAGTAATTTTTGTGAAGTTTTTTCTGGAGAATGGATGCATAGTTCAAGCTGTGAGGCATTTTTTAATGAGGAGAGTTATTTCCAGGATAATGATTTGGTGCATGCAGTTGACACCAGTGGTCGTGCTTATGAAGTGAAAGATGGTTGTCCAGTTGAAAAAGAAAAACTTGTGACAACAGAGGCAGAAGAGGTGTTAGGTAATGAGGTTTTAGGAAGACGTGCTAAGGGTCCTGTGTACACCTGGAAGTGTAGTAGTATTTGCAGTGTGCGACAGGATTCCATCAATTTGCTTTGTGATTTTGTACGGTCATTTAATAAGAAAAGTTTGAAGCAGAAAATGATGTTGTTGCAAGAATTAGATCCTTGCAGAGTAAGAGAAGTGACAGGTTTGCATGGACATTCACTGGCTTGTCTTTCCAGGAGAGTATGCCAGAGTGTTTTTCATCATTTCAGGATGCTAGCAGTGCATCATAACAAAGTGAGGAAATTAGTTAGAATGTTGTATTATGCTAAGAGTCCAGCAATTATGCTTAAACAATTATGCTCTGCTCTTTTGCATGGTTCTGAAATAGATGTGAAGAATATATGTGAAGAAATTGAGTTTTGTTACTTTGGAAGTAAAGAGGAGAATGTTGAAATTGACCAAGAAGAAGAGGGTCTTGTGGAAGATAGTGTACATGTTTCCAGTACAGATAATTTCCAGAGGGAAATTGCGACGTTTGAGGTGAAATCAAGTGAGAGGCCGAATTTCACTTGTGTGTGTTGTCGACGCACTTATTATAAGAATCAGACTAAGTTAGTGGATTTATATGCAAAAAGTGAAAGGGAAAATAATAGTGAATGGAAGGATTTTGCAACATACTTGATGGTAGAAAATTGTTTTGATTTGGGATTGGATCAACGTGTGTGTACTTATTGTTCTTGCAAATTAAATCAAAACCAGATGCCTGCTAGAGCAGTTCATAATAATCTGGAATTGGTTGAGATTCCTTCTGAATTGAAGGATTTAAATACTTATGAATCTATTTTGATTCAAAGTATCCATCCCTTTCAGGCTATTGTAAGAATGGAGCCAAAGACAGGGAAATTGCCTCCATCAGATTTACAGAGAGGATTAAAGGGAAGAGTTGTTTATTTGCCTCTAGATTTGAAGAAAAACATTAACACAATTGGAGTAGAAAAAGTGGAAGAGGAACCTCTGGTTATCTTAGTTAATGGGGTTCCGACAAAGAATAAGAAAATATGGCAAGATTTAGTAGATGTTAGGAAAGTTAAAAAGGCAACATTGTATTTGAAAAAAAATAATAAATACTATAAGAATGTATATGTTGCAGAAGAGGAAGTAAGTGAGGAAGAGGATAGCGATTTGTGTGCTGGTCAAATTGAGAAAGTAGAACCCTCTACTAGTGAAGAAATATATGAACATTATAGTGTTCATCCTTTGCATTCCAAGGAAGTCATGGGGAATGCTATTGAGTTGTTTCAAATGAAACAAGCCAAAGGGAGTCCCATTAGTGTTTGGGAGGAAAGTTTGGAAGCTCGGTGTTTCCCACAGCTTTTTCCAACAGGTCAGGGAGGAAGATATGATGAGCGACCTCATCAAATTCCTGCTTCTGAATACCGGACTTTGCGATTGTATGCAGGAGATGCTAGGTTTCGACAATGCATTCCTTATTTGTTTCATCTCCTGTTTGAAAGCGATCTGTCTGGACTGTCATATGCAGTGAACCACATCTTGAAAAGTGGTATACACATGCAAAACATCTCGGCAAGTGACTTTATGGATAAAGTCAATGTCCAAGACAGTATTTTGGATTCTCACCTGATTAATCTCATGGCGTGTCAGCGTGGTACTAATGAGTACTGGTACCGTCGTCATGGTGATTTAAAATGTATGCTGAGGAACTTAGGTACTCCCACATGGTTCCTCACTCTGAGCTGTGCCGAGTATGGCTGGGAAGACTTACTTGAATTTCTACGAGAGGCAAATGCTAACGTAGATAACATCGAATTCAAGACACCCGGAGAACTGTGCTCTTTGGATCCAGTCAATGTATGTAGGTACTTCAATCATAGATTTGAAGCTATGATGTCTTTCATCATGAATAAGAAGAATCCACCTCTTGGAGAGGTGTTGGATTTCTTCTGGAGAAAAGAGTACCAAGCAAGAGGTGCTCCTCATATACATATGTTGCTGTGGATCAAGGATGCACCTAAATTTGGAACGGATCCAGAAGACTCAGTGATGAGTTTCATCCAACAGTATTCTACGTGTGCTGTTCCAAATGCAAAGGAGAAGAAAAGCCTAAGAGAAAAAGTTCTGCGTTTCCAAAGCCATCGATGTGGAAAGTACTGCCGTCGTAAATTCCGAAACAAGGACAAGTTCTACACTAAATGTCGTTTCGGCTTTCCACGACCGGTGATTTATAAAGGAAGAGTAAACAGTTTGATGTCTTCGCTGCGACACAATGTCATGAAGAAATCACCTAAAAACACTTACAATTTGAAGAGGAACGAAGAGTCCAAGTACATCAACGACTACAACCCGGTGATTTTGTCCATGAGGAATGCTAACATGGATATACAGTTTGTGGCTGATCACTGTATGGCTGTGGCTCGGTATGTGACGTCTTACATCACCAAAAAAGAGAAGACAGAATTGAAGGATATGTGGGAGGACATTTCCCATGAAAAGAGCCTCAGCAAGAAGTTGTACAGTTTCAGTCTGAAGATGTTGTCGCATCGAGAAATCGGAGCGTACGAATGTTCTGACCGGTTGTCTTCAGCAAGTCTCTATGCCAAGTCCAGGAGTATCGTTTGGGCGAGTCTTGGTCTTGCTGCAACGCGTAATCGAGTTCTCAAACCTGTGCGGGAAATTGAGTATTTGGCGGAAAAGGAGCCAAACAGTACCGACATTTTGAAGACAAACATGTTGGATACATATTATCCAAATCGAAGCAGTCACCTCGAGAATGTTTGTCTGTATGAGGGTCTGCAAAATTACATATTCAAGAGGAACATCAAAGAAGATACTGAGAAAGGAGTGTATGCTGTAATAGGAAGTGAGGGATGTCTGGTCAAGCAAAGAAAATGCCACTTGGTAAACCATCGAAAATTGAGTGGCGAATCTCCTGAAAAAAAGGAGTTTTTCTATTTAGCACTTTTGCAACTTTTCAAGCCTTGGCGTGCAGAAGAGGAACTGCTTGGAGATTTCCTCTGTTACGAAGACTCTTTCAATGCCGCCAAGGAGACCATAGAATGTCCTGCTTTTCCCAAATATGTAGAAATGTTGAATGCGGAAATTGAGCAGGAAGCAACGATTGCAGCCGAGATTGCCAGAGACAGTTCTCAGGACAGTCAGAGTTCTGCTTCATTGAGTCAGCATCCACTAGGAGGACCTGTTATTGAAAATGAAGCTGCCACTGCTATGAATGAAGTGGAAAGAGCCATGGCACATGCTCAGGAGGATGCGGTTAACTTAGAAGAGTTGGAAAGACAACTTAACGTTGAGCAGAGGAAAATATATGACGAAGTTACCATGCAAATTGATCATGGATTAAGTCATGATAAGAAAGAGTGCTCATGTACGTCGTTGAAGCCTGTCCGACTGTACGTGAGTGGAGAAGCGGGAACTGGAAAAAGTTTCCTCATTAAAGCAATTTTATGCTATTTGCAGGAAAGGACAGAGTCATCGCTGTCTTGTGTTGTCACTGCTCCAACTGGACTGGCAGCACATAATATTAAAGGGATTACTTTACATCGTTTACTGATGCTGCCAGTGGAGCATGACAACAAATTACAATATCACAAGCTATCTGGAGATGCTTGTTTTGAAGTTTCAAGAATCTTGAGGAAAATGAAACTTCTTATCATTGACGAAGTAAGCATGGTTTCCAATGTCATGCTTGCTTTTGTGCATTTGAGGATGCAAGAAGTTCTCAAAACAGAGTATGATGTGTTATTTGGTGGCAAACACATCATTGTTTTCGGAGATCTTTTGCAGCTGACACCAGTGAAAGGGCAACCTGTGTTCAAAATGCTCACGCATGAAGATACCAGGAAGTGCCTAGGCAGCATTGGCAACGTCAATATATGGTTAAACTTCAATTATGCTGAACTGCATGAAAATATGCGTCAGGCGAAGGATGAAGTTTACAAGACTATTCTACAAGATGTTAGAATTGGAAAAGTGACCGAGCATGGGAAAGAAGCTTTACATGCACGATTACTGTCAAATTTATATCCAGAACAAGATGTTGTGCCTGAGAATATTTTTCAGAAAATTACTGAGAAGAAATCTGGAATATGTTTGATGCCAACTCTTGCAGAATGTGCCAAATTTAACAACAAAATGTTGCATTTAGAAAAGCAAGAGATTGTGAAACTGGAAGCTATTGATAGAGTAGAGCATATGGGATCAACAATTATTTTGTCTGAGAATCTGAAAACAAAATTGGATTCATTAGAGAAGAGTATATCTAAAACTGCAGGTTTTGAAAAGACTCTGAATGTGTGCTTGAACTGCCGTATAATTTTAAGAAGGAATTTACATGTTGAAAGAGGTCTGGTAAATGGATCAATGGGTAATGTTGTTGATTTTGTGAAATACAGAAATAGAGATGGAATTGAATTTTTAAAAATTAAATTTGATGGCATTGAGGAAGTACAGCTAATTGCTCGTTGTTCTGCTAGATTTTTGCTTGTAAAAGACTTATATGTTCGCCGTAAGCAGTTTCCTGTTTGCTTGGCATATGCGGTGACAATTCATAAATCGCAAGGTTTAAGCGTAGACAGTGCATTGGTGAATATTGGCAGTTCTGTGTTCAAGGAGGGTATGGCATATGTGGCATTGTCACGAGTTAGAACTTTATCGGGATTGTACTTGATTGAGTGTGATGTCACAAACATTTGTGCGGATCTAGATTGTGTTAAGGAATACAATAGGTTAAGAAGAGAGTATGCGCCACATTTGCCTCAGTATCCTTTGTTTGAGAAACGTGTGGTAGGCCGGAAACGAAGAAATGAGAACAATACTGGGGAGGTTGTAGCAAAAAGACAAAAAGTCAATGAACCTAAAATTACAAGCAGAAATAAAAAGGATTCTGTTGAAGATGTTGTTGGTTTTCAGTTTGAAAACAGTTCTGGTGTCAACTGCTATGCTAATGTAGTGGTAAATGTTTTATTTTCTCTAAAAAATGTAAAAGAAGAGATTGTGGTCAATTCTGATCAAAGATTTTGCAGTTTGTTAAATTCTGTGTTAGAGAAATGTACCACTGATAGAAGAAACATAGAAAGTGTGTCTGAAATTCGAAATCTGTTAGACAGATGTTCAGGCCAAACACAATTCTCTCAAAATATTCAGCAAGATTGTCATGAGTTTTTAATGTATATGCTTGATGTATTACATGCTGAAGGTGTAGATGTAGATCAGCTGTTTGGGCTTTCTTATCAATGGCAGCATGACTGCGAGAACTGTATGGTATCAAGTACTACTAGTGTAGACTCAGAAAGATTTATATATTTAACTTTGCCAGACAGTAAATCAGTCTCTTTTAATAAGCTAGTAAAAGCAGCTGATCACAACATGGAGTGTAGCCAATGTAAATCTGAAATGATGTCCACATTATTTATACGAACATATGGCCAGTATGTCATTTTAATGTTCCAACGATGTAGGCCTGATGGAACAAAATTGACAACTTTAATTAAAAATTTTGTGGCTTCACAGTTGTCAATATCAGGAAGGACTTTTGTAACTGCAGCAATTATATATCATGACGGTCCTTCAACAACATCAGGACATTACACAGCTTATTTAAAGTCTAGAAATGGCTGGTCATTTTGCAATGATTCTGTTTTAATTTTCAAAAAAAAATTGCCGTATGACCTTAAAAACTCTTACCTGGTGTTTTTAAAACCAAAATTTTAGGGAAAGAATCTCGGGATGTGCTCTGTGGAATTTCAAGAAGTTCTAATGGCTCCTACACAATTTGGCCTTGAGGATAAGTGTAGTTCAGAGACATAACTTCTAACCATAGGACTGGACATCATGGAGAAATACGTGCACTTTGAATGAGTTCAGAAAAACTGTTTCTTTTTATAAACTAATTGAAGCAGCCAATCAAAACATGGAGTAGAGGGAATGTAAGTCTACAATGCTGTCTACTGTTTTACATTGCTTTGTGATTAAAAGTGATGTAGAGAATTAAATAATTGTAGTAGTCATAGGGGTAGTGTAAGTCTGCTTGTATCAGTGTCATAGGAAAAGTAGAACATGACTGAGCAAGAAGGGGAAGATATTACTATTCCAGGATTGTGAAAATGATCTTCAACATTTTAATTCTGAAAGTTGCGGAAATGCCAAATGACGGGATTGGCTTACAAGAAATCCAAGAGTTATCAATGGCTCTGACAAGATTTGGCCTTGTGGAAAATTGTGGTAGAGAGCAAGAAGTCATTTATTGCATGTAACGTGTTTTTAAAAACGATGGAGATTTTCTTTCAGAAAGTGGCGGGCTGAAAGTAATAACAGCACAAAAGAGTGTAAGCTGTTCATAGGACATCCTTGGACGTCATGGAAAGTAAGTTAACTTTAAGGAGTTCTGAATTTTGATTTCTGATGTTGTATGGGTTTTTTAAACACAATCATTTTGATTGTGTTTTTTTTTCCCCGCTGTTACATGATGAATACCTTCAAGTCACTGTTTTTAGTGAATTTTGATACATTCTGAGAACAGCAAAAATAAACCATTTAACATGTATAATTAATTCTGTACTGTTTGCATTTATGATGTATATGTAGAACTGAGTAGGAGGCATGGAGAAGGTGAGGCTTCTGTAAGTGTCAAAGTTGTTGCATGCAGTGCTGCACTTCTGCGTATTCTTTCATATGCTAGACTACATCTGCACAATGAGATACCTAAGCAAAGGAAACGCAAGTGATGTGATTGAGAAATGAGCAAAATAAATTGCACGTATTTCAATTACATCACCTGTGTTTCCTATCATTACGAATCACATTGTGCAGATCAAGTTTAGGTCTGTCCAGGGAAACATAGGAGGTTTCTACTTTGTTGAAGAGTGCAGTGGACATGACTCACTTCATTGGTAGACTTTCACAGATATTATCTCCTCTGTACACTTCAACAAGTGTAAATCTCATCTTGAACTCTGAGTAGGCCTCACCTCAAACAAACCTCTGGATAGGAGACATGTTATTGGAATCCTGAAGCGACACTTTTCTGAAACAAGAGCAATGAAAAAGATGCACCATGTTTTAAGATAGGCCTCACTTCATCTGTATCAAGATACTGTTAGTTTAAAATGTATATCTTTAGGACTGTGTAGGGGACCTGGAGAAGCAGAAGCTTCTGTCAGTGTCAAAGTTGTTGAAAAACTATTTGTCCTTCAATCTTTTCCCTTGTCTTTTGTAATTTTTAAATACATGTTTTAATATTTTTCAAATGTTGGTTCTCTCTTTCACAGATTGAAAGTATAAAAATAAAAAGTGAGTAATTTAACGGCAATTATAAGGTAAATAGTTGTACTCTTTTCGTTACATTTCTATCACATTCACCTACTATTAGATCCACTGCTTCACTTCTTTAACCCTCAGTTTCCTGCCTTTGCTACTTTCCTCATTCCTTTCTCTATTACCTACTTACTCAACTCCTTCCACTCTTTTTCTCAGTCCCTCTGTTCTCATAGTTCCTCAGTCTTGTTCACTCACTCCGTCTCTATTACTCTTAGTGTCTGTGAATTACTTTCCCACCTTTTTTTTTGGACCGCTTCCCGGGAAGTGGCCCGGTTCGCAAACCAGCAGCGTTACGGGAGTCCACCATTTTGTGTTTCGGTCGAATCAAGATACAAGATGGAGGGCAAATAATGTTCAGAATGGGTAGAAGGGGGCACGGTAGATGTATCTTGACCCCCTTGGTTTTCTGAGGGTGGCTGAGGAGGACCATAGTTCTTCACTCTTGTTCACTCTCTCTGTTTCTATTAATGTCACTGTTTCTGACTGATCAAAAAAATTTTTTAAAAAAAAGAACAGTAACTATAAGGGAAGGAAACAGACAGTTATGTTAAAAGAAAGACAGCTATAGGGAGTAAACTAAGGATACTGTTACCCGCAATCCACTGCTGATGATGTTACTGACCATGTCATGAATGATGTAATATGTGACATCATCAGCAGTGGATTGTAGGTAACAGTATCTCTTGTTTACTCCCTAGAGCTGTCTTTCTTTTCACATAACTGTCTGTTTGCTTACCTTATACTTACTGTTCTTTTTTAAAAAAAATATTTTTTTGGGTTAGCTTCCGGTACGCGTACCGGGTAGCGCTCCGGGGAGCGAACTAAGAGAAATAGAGGTTGGCAGAGTTCCAAATATTCTACCAATTTTTTTATAACGGGGAGGTAGTTCTGAAAAGAACTTTTTTTTAATGTTTTTGTTGTTTTATATTTTTTTTAGTATTTTTTGAACATTTTTTTACTTTTTTTGTATTTTCTGAACGTTTTTATATTTTTTTTGGTGTTTTTTTTGGGGGGGGGGAAACAAAAACGATCCATTGTAAAGGGCTCAACAGGAGCAACAAAAAAAAAAGAATTTATTTTTTGGGGCGTCTCGGACAAACATTAACATGATTCTGAATAGCTCTCATAATCAAAATGATGCTACTTTCCCTGTAGCAGATGAAATCGCCACAGTGCACGCACACTTGCTTCACGTGCCCAAACAACATTTGAATGTTTGGGATCATCTCCCTCGCCTCTGGTCCCGACACCTCTGGAACAACCGATCTTCTTGCCATTGGGAGGGGATTTTGTTGCTCATCACGTAGCTGGGCAGCACTATAATTATTTGGGTGCCACCTACTCATATGCCGATGCATAGTGTGATTGCCGTAACTGTATTTTTTTTCAGTTCCCCTTGACAATCTATCACCGCATATACGGCAAAACACGTAGCGTGCATTCACTTTTTTTTGCCCCTCAGGAAATCTATAGAATTGCCAAATGTAATTCTCTTTTCGATTGTACCTCCTGGGCTCCTCTGGCAAAAACCTTGGCTCTTCCTCCTCTTCCTCCTCTTCCTGTTCTTCCTCTTCTTGCAAAATTACTTCAGCAGGTGGTCCTCTCTTATTTGGATTTGGTGGAGGTGGTGGGTTAGAACCAGCTGAAGCTACTAATGAAGCCATGTCAAAGTGTAAATAAAGGGTCTTTCTCTCACCAAGATGAAAGTCAGAGTGAGGAAAGAAGGAGGGGTTTTCATCATTTGGGAAAAGCAAAAGTTCTAAACCAATGAAAAGTGTTCATTTTAGATCACATGACCTAGTATTACATCATTAGGAAACCAAAAGTGAAATGAACCAATGAAAAGTGTTATTACCGAGTCACATGACCTGCTGTGTTTACGTTACGCGGTCGGCGCCGCGCCGCGGATCGCTTCCGGTTCGCGTACCGCTGCGCTTCCGGGTACGCGAACGTAGCACGTCATATGACGTATCACGCGAGAACGCGAAACGTCATGCTGACGCGACGCGTCGCGTCACGATGTTGTTTTCTAACGCGAGAGGTGCGCAAACGGAACGTTTACCGGTTCGCGGACCGGGTCGCGGCTCCGAATTGAGCTAACGGGAAGCTAACCGGTTCGCGTACCGGGAGCGAAACAATAAAAATAATTAAAAAAAATTGTATTAAAAACATGTAAAAAATATTTTTCGATTTAAAGAAGAATACATTGTAAAGGTTTTGATATTTGCTATTAAAAAACCATTGAAATTCACTGAAAAAACCATAGGTTATAGACCATATATAGTTAGGAATTAGCATTTACAAAACCTTGAAAATTCACTGAAAAAACCATAGGTTATAGACCATATATAGTTAGGGATTAGCATTTACAAAACCTTATTTTACTCACACAAAACCATTGAAATTCCATATATAGTTAGTTGTACTAACTATATATCGCGCACCCGCAATCCACTGCTGATCATGTCACATATTACATCATTCATGACATGGTCATTGACATCACTGATGACATCACTGATGACATCTCAAATGACATCACTGGTGACATCACTGATGACATCTCAATGACATGACTGATGACATCACTGATGACATCTCAAATGACATCACTGATGACATCTCATTTGACATTACTGATGACATCACTGATGACATCATTCATGTGATAATACGATGAACTTCTTCAGATTCTAAAATAACCTTAGATACACTCAGTGTAAACAGACACTCACAGACTGTCACTCATCCATGGAGTTACTCACACACCTACTCAGTCATGCAAAGAATCAATTACACCTCCATTTCCTCAACTATACAGTTATACATACCTTACTTATTCAAACATATACTAACACATATTTACTCTCTTTTACAATCCCTGATACAAGTTCACAATGATCAATACAGCCACTCACACATTCACGGACTCTTATGCACAGTTATTTATATATGTCAACTCTCACATGTACTGTGTTTTACATATGTTCTTACTTTGACATGTAGCACTCAGATATCCATTCACTCACCAATGCACTCAGTCAACCGCCCATACACCTGTTTCCACATGCACTTTTGAATCCATATATCTAGTGAATCAACTGCTTACACATCTATGCACAGAGTCATACACCTCCCAGCCACCCACACACACACTCAGTCTCCCATACAAATACTTGGGCAACCAATCAATAACCCATATACTTACTCATATAGCTACTGATCAACACATGCAGCAGTTTACAGAACAACAGACATAATGATGCACAAATTAAGACAGTTTACTGACTAACCCATGCACTCAGTGACACACATTTAATCACTCACTCATACAGTCAGTCACACACCTACTAAATCCTTCATCCAGACACTTATACATCCACTCATTCTTCAATATGTAAGACATTTGAGATGTCATCAGTGATGTCATTTGAGATGTCATCAGTGATGTCATCAGTCATGTCATTGAGATGTCATCAGTGATGTCATCAGTGATGTCATTTGAGATGTCATCAGTGATGTCATCAGTGATGTCACTGACCATGTCATGAATGATGTAATATGTGACATGATCAGCAGTGGATTGCGGGTGCGCGATATATAGTTAGTACAACTAACTATATATGGAATTTCAATGGTTTTGTGTGAGTAAAATAAGGTTTTGTAAATGCTAATCCCTAACTATATATGGTCTATAACCTATGGTTTTTTCAGTGAATTTTCAAGGTTTTGTAAATGCTAATTCCTAACTATATATGGTCTATAACCTATGGTTTTTTCAGTGAATATATATATATATATATTGCAACACATCCAACTATCCAGTTGAAAAAATGGCTAGCACACTGGAATCCGTTATGAAAATTTTATTAAATGCAAACCCCCCTTCACCCCTGACAGACGCGTTTCGCTAATCCAGCTTCGTCAAAAAAAAAATATATATATAAAAATTAAACACGACAGTTTCGTCGTGGAAAGGAGCACCGCCGTGATATTGGAGGGAGTTGTTGGAGAGAAAGGGGCCGTCTCGCTGTGACCTTCACCGCGGAGTAACGGCGGGAGCAGGCTGCAGCATTAATGAGGGAAGCATCAGAGAACGGGGCACACTGATGTGCCTTAACAACGTGGTGGGGCCACTGCAGCCACTACGAACTTGCTCAATCAAATGCACATGCGGGACCCACTATTGGGAGACAAATGATGGCAGGCAATACTACAAATCCCAGAAACCAGTAGGAGGGATCACGTGCTACAAAGCAACAACGAAGCTTTACTACAAAAGAAAGCGGAAACTGCCTTGAAATGCCACATGTACATTCTTTCCCCAGAAGAAAGTGCGAACAGCACTGAAACGTGTCGGGATTGCAAGAATTAATAAACGGGACCTGACTCTTCCTGCGCATGCAATAAATGATGGTTTGTAACCAACCTGCTCCCGAGTGATCCTTTTGCTGCAGAGCCTTTGGACAATATATATATATATATATATATATATATACACATATACACATATACATATATACACACACATATACACACACACATATATATATATATATATATATATATATATATATATATATATATATATATATATATCTTGCCGGAATGAATCATGCTGTGCGGTCTGAATAAACGGCTCTCTGAAGGTTTCCCCGAGTGGCCTCTTTCCTTTCCAACCGGAAGGGTGTTTTGTGGATATATATATATATATATATATTCACTGAAAAAACCATAGGTTTTAGGCCTTATATAGTTAGGAATTAGCATTTAAAAAAAACATTGAAATTGCTCCTATAAAGCTAGTTGTACTAACTATATTTCGCGCACCCGCAATCCACTGCTGATGATGTCACATATTACATCATTCATGACATGGTCGGTGACATCACTGATGACATCTCAAATGACATCAATGATGACATCATCCAGTGAATGTGGTTTGCTTCGATATTTAAATATGCATTATATATATAGCAATTTGCATTGAAGTATGAGTGGATAGAGGGTGTGTGACTGCCCAAAGATGTGTGAATAGTTGATTCAGTAGATATATGAAGTTAAAACTACATGTTCTAACAGTTTGGGTGAATGAATATCTTTATGGATGTGGTGATGAGCAAATATATTTCTCAATGGTACATGTCCAACAAACTCGAAAAATAAAAGGCAGTGTATGTGTCAGTTGTTGTATTTAAATAAGTATACATAAGACTCAATGATTGTGTGAGTGACTGTATTTATAACTGTATACTTGTAATAATGATTTTATAATATACTAAATATGACTTACTATCTAAATGAATAGATGAAGTGGTGTTTGTATAAGTGTGTAGCTAAGTAAGTATTTAAGTATGATCCATTGTTTGCATAAGTGAGTAGGATAACTTCATATGTGAATAGGTTGTGTGCAGGTGTGTAATGTCGGTATAGGTGTAGAAGTATTTTTGATAGTGTTCTATTGTTCATTGACAGCATGTATGAGTGAATCTACAGGTAAGTGATTAGATGTGTGTATACATCTAGGAGTCAATGAGTGGGTTTTTAAATACTTCTATTGCTGTGTCAATGGATTCAAATATGAAACTCTGTATTTTACAAAGAGTGATGATAGATTTTACTAGTGTATGCAAAGGTGTATGTGATTGTCACGTGGATGATGTCATCAGTGATGTCATCATTGATGTAATTTGAGACGTCATCAGTGATGTCACTGACCATGTCATGAATGATGTAATATGTGACATCATCAGCAGTGGATTGCGGGTGCGCGAAATATAGTTAGTACAACTAACTATATAGGAGCAATTTCAATGGATTTTTAAAATGCTAATTCCTAACTATATAAGGCCTGACACCTATGGTTTTTTCAGTGAATTTCAAAGGTTTTTTTATATTCTAATTCCTAACTTTATAAGGCCTGAAACCTATGGTTTTTTTCAGTGAATTTTCAAGGTTTTTTAAATGCTAATTCCTAACTATATAAGGCCTGAAACCTATGTTTTTTTCAGTGAATTTGCAAGGTTTTTTAAATGCTAATTCCTAACTATATAAGGCCTGAAACCTATGTTTTTTCAGTGAATTTGCAAGGTTTTTTAAATGCTAATTCCTAACTTTATCAGGCGTGAAACCTATGGTTTTTTTCAATAAATTTCAAAGGTTTTCTAAATGCTAATTCTATTAGCGGATAACGTTTAAATATGTTAATATCCTTGTGGGACCACCTGAGCAGCCGTAGGGGGGAGGGTGTTTCTACCATGCCCCCTTTTTGCATTCTACACGTTTGTTTTTCTGCTTCTTTTGTGCCTCAGTCTACCAAGCACAAGATGGCTGCCCAAACTTCCTGGTTTGGAGTGTTCACAGCCAATCAATGCAGCCCATGCTCGGAAAGGTCTGCGCGCACTCCTGATTGGCTGGCAGTCGTCTGTCAACATTCCAAACTGTCCAAACCAAGAAGTGTTGGCCACCATCTTGTTTCTCAGGAGAACTGAGGCACAAGAGAGCCCAAAACAAGAGTGGAAAATGCGAAAATGGGGCAGGGTAGAGATCTCGAAAAATCGCGGGGTTTTTTCTGGCCCTTGGGGTTCTTCTGGAACCCCCTGAGAAGGGCTAGATGTCCTATTTAAAATTGCATGTTGAAAAACACGTTTTGGGATCCCCTTTTTCACTGTTTTCCCCTGTGGTACGCTCGGGGTATGCGTACCTGTAAACGCCCATGTACGCGCACCCTGAGCTTACTCCGAGAAATTTTCAACAAAAAAAATTTGTTTTTTTGCCCTTCGTGGTCCTTCTAGGCCCCCCTGAGAAAACCTAGGGGGTCTCTACCCTGTCCCCTTTCAACGTTTTCCCCTTTTATTTTTCACCTCTTGTGTCTCGGTTCTACCGAGACACAAAATGGCAGACTCTCCGGACTGTTTCGAATGTTGACAGACACCCGAGAGCCAATCAGCTTTCCACTCGCGCACTTCCGTGGCGTGCCGGGTGCGCTTACCGGTACGCGTACCCTGAGCGCTCGAAGCGCGCATATATATACATTTTTTTGAAGTTCATTTTCGTAAAAACCACTGGAGCAATTTTCACCATATATAGAAAAGGCACTTCTGCGTACCAGTCCCTACAATTTTGCAAAGTTTGGTGTAATTCCATTCAGCGGTTCGGGCTGTAGCCGTGTCTGAACGTCCTATGGAAATTAACATGGGGAAAACACGTTTTGGGACCCCCCTTTTTTCTCTGCCCCCGCATTACGAATCCCCCCGAAACTTCCAGGGAAGGAGCAGAGCGGAGCTGGCCTAAATTTTGGAAAATTACACGCAAATTCTTCAACCGGCGCCAAAGTTATTCCCTATAGAATGTTGTGGATTTCCTATGGAAACTAGGTCCTAACTATATATACCTACTGGCTATCGCCAGTAGAATATATAAATATATATATATATCTCTCCATGGGTACTCTTCTTCCTACACCTTCACCTCTCTTGGCTGTTGCGAGGCCTGGTCCTAGGTCTCCATGTGTTAGGGAGCTTTTCAGTGCTGCACTCGTGATTGCTCTTGCCTACGCAGCAGGGTGTCTTTCTGTACACTTAGGTGTGCTGCATTGTTTTTCCTACATCTTCAGAAATGGGGTCCCTTGTGTGCCCCACCCCATCGGTTTGTTCCACAGCTTTGCACTGCTCTCCTCTTGGTGTTCAGATACTGAACGATATCTCTCTTTCTGGACGAGGGTTGCTTTTCACTCCCAGTCGGGAGATGTGGTCTAGTATTCTGAGATTCTTTCCTACATTTATACGCCAATTGGCACTCTGGTGCCTCTGCTGCCGCCTCCTTCGGAAGTGACCCTTTCATTAGGTGTCACCTTGTACTGTATCGGCTGTGCCTGCGGGACAGCTCTTCCGTGGAGTACGACATTTGCAGCATGGTGCTGCTGTCTGCACGAATGTCCCGATCGGACCCCTCGCTACGTGATGCCTCAGTGGGACTTGAACCTGGTACTGACTTATCTGATGTGCGCTCCCTTTGAGCCACTTCATAATTGTCCTCTTCGTCTTCTGTCTCTAAAAACTGCTTTCCTGATTGCCATCACCTCTGCCAGAAGAGTGAGTGAGCTCCAGGTTCTTTCTTCTAAGCCTCCCTTCCTCTCTGTTCATCCGAACAAAGTTGTTCTGAGGACTCCTCCTTCCTTTCTTCCCAAGGTTGTTACTGCCTTTCACATCGGCCAGCCTATCACCTTGCCCACCTTCTTTCTGCCTCCGCATCCCTCGAAAGAGGAGGAAAGGCTCCACCGTCTGGACCCAAAACGTGCGCTCTCTTTTTACCTGAACTGCACACAACAGTTCCGGGTTGATGACTGTAGGAGGGTGGATACCGGACTATGGTTACCCCAGATTTTTTGCCTAGTGTTTAGCTGGTTTTCGACTTAGTTGGCCTGGGATCCTGCTAATCAGAGTCCCAGGCTATCTGCTCTCTCTTAAAATGGACTCCATGTACCCTAGGTGCATAACTAAATTGGTACTGGACACCTTATCAAACCCTGTACAGTGCACTATAGGTGCTCAGGGCATAGGTGCATCCAAGGCCTACCAGGGGCTGCAGCATATCTTTTGCCACCCCTGGCTGGTACTTAAATCGACACAACTGACTGATCACTCAGCTGGGGCAAGGTGGTGTAATCACCCACCTATATCTGGACACATATATACTTATCAGTCACTCCTATGGCAGGCCTTAACAATCCTGGAGGCAGAGTGCTTGGTTTTATGTGAGATGGTGCTCTAGCATGAGCTGAGCCTGTCTGCAGTGGTCGGAACCATTTCCGTACTGCTGTTCCAGTGATACTGCCATACCATATACTCTTAAGTGCATTATAATCCTCGTGGTTATTGCTAACTTTGGTTTGGCTTTATCAAAACATGTCGTGTTTGGTGTCATACACTTTGGAATACTACCCCCTCGCCAGTTCTGGCGACGGGGGTAGCATTCCACCCTTCTAGAGGGAGAAGACATGTTACTTTGCTTTAAACGCGGTTAATCCTAACCAGAGACTCAGCATCACAAAATGGATGCTGCTGCCCCGACACAAGTCTGACCTCCTGCTGCTGACCGAAACTTGGCAGGGGAGGCCAGGACAAATGGTTTCCTTTCACAGGGAGGTGCTACACCACCCCAGACAGGAGATAGTGGATTGGAGCAGGGAGGGCTGAAAGAAACTAGACACTGCCTGGGGCGCACAAGGTGTCCCAGGCAAAATCCAGTCAAACCGGTTCTGGGGCACTCCATCCCCAGTCCTGGCGCGAAACTGGACAAAGGGAAGGGGGTGTAACCACCCCCTTCCTGGGTCCCACCCATAGGAGGGACCTAGCAGGTAATCCAGCCCCTTGATTTGGAATAAAGGTAGGAGCTGTGCAGATGCACATCAGATTATCCTGAATGAAACTTATGAAACGAAAGTCTCGACCCTTCGATATCCCACTCGAAGTGGAAGACTGAAGAATCTCCCTTGTGGTCAAGGAGTGACCACCCTGTGCAAACAGGCACCATCCAGCACCTCACGTTTGCTTTGTTGCAGTTCCCGCCGGAACTCGAGCGACACAGATCGACAAGACCCTGCGTTCCTGCCTTCCAACAGCCCGATCCACAGTTTATGCAAAGCTGAGACCCGTGGAGGCGACCTGAAGCGTGGTGCCGGCCATCTTGGAAAAACTACGAAGCGCTGACCGTGCAGCTCCCGAGGCTCCCTCGAAGCTGTGCATTGGAGTTTGAGCAGCTTTTGCACCGAAGCTCACCCCTCCACACTCATAGAGTGCTGTGTGGGGCCCTTCTACATTTTCCTGCTCGATGCGTTGGTCCGGTCGCTTGCCCGTTGGCTAGTGGCCCCAGTACCGACGAACCTTTGAATTTGCTCTGCTAGTCTGGTTGCTCCAGACTGGCCCTCGCTCCCCTGAAAAGGAGCACCCGCTCAGACCTTGCTGGTCCGAGTAAGAAGCGATCTTCGAATCCTGCGTGGGTTGCACTTGCCCAGGCTTGTTAACTCCGATCCGGAAGCCGACACCGCCGACAGCGAGAGCCTTCGTGGGACAGCTCGTGATCCACTCCAGGACATCCTCGGTGCCCCAGAGTCCACATGGCAGCGGAGACAAGCTCCATGACAACCACCTGATTGCGCCCGACATCGGTTCCTTCCTGGTCACTGGCTAGTGACCCAGACTCTGTCCCCTCTGCTTTCAGGTACTTTGCATCTTCGATCCACCCTTGGATCGCACCGGACACTTCTCTTCTGGACGCCTGCAGCATCTTCATCTCCAGGCACCCTAGATCTTCGTGACGAAACCCGACACGCTTTTGCACCTGTGCACCCGCTTCCTGTGGGTGAGGTTACTCTTGAAGGCCGGTGCTCCTGTAGTGGTTTACACCTCTAGTGTCTAAGTCTAAAGTTTTGTCCTTCTAGTCCAGTCGGAAGACTCTTAAAACTGTAACTCGATAACTTTTACGCACCATTGACTTTGCATTGGTGCATGCGTGCGCTTTAAGCGCTGCACCCGAATTCCGCGGGCTACTCCCGTCCTAACTGCTGTTAGTCCAGTGTAGTCCCAGCGATTCCCAAGGTCCTAGGCCTTACCACTGATCGATTAGTGATACTTATACCACTTTTTTGATATATGGTTTGAGTGGCCACGGGCCTCATCCATAAACCTGCAACTTTCATATGTTATATTGTGCTTTTGTTTAAACGCTTGTGCTTCTTTACTCATAAAGAGTATTGGGGATTATTCTGAGAATAAATACATATATTTTTATAATATATAACTTGTGTGGTGTCCTTTCATTTGATATTACAGGATTGCATATGGTAAAACAGCTGGCTTCACATGCCCTCTTGAGTTAAGCCTTTAAGGCTGCTTAGTCCATGCTACCCCTAGGATAGCTTGTCTATAAGGTTGACTTACAACCACCACCATAAGGGATTGTTTGGACTGATACAAGGTGCCCACAGAACTGTGGACATCATACATCAGGCCAACTTCTCACAATGACCAACTCTTCGTTGGCTACGTGGGTGCTAAGAAGGGACGGGCGGTGCACAAGCGGACCATCTCTTGTGGGTCGTTTTGTGCATCAAGGCCTGTTATTCCTTGGCTAAGAAGATGCTTCCTGTGGGGCTGTGCACTCATTCCACTCGGGTTATGGCGGCCACTACTGCCCTGGGTCGGGGAGTCCCTTTGCAGGACATTTGTCAGGCAGCTACGTGGGACTCGCTGCACACGTTTGCCAAGCATTACTGCCTGGACAACTAAGTCCGGAGAGACAGCTTCTTTAGCCGTTCCGTTCTCCAAGACTTCCTGGTGGGATCTTGGTTCGAAGACCGACCACCGGAGTTGGTATTGCTGGGGTATCTATTCTAAGGTAAGGAATCTAACACAAACATGTTTCTTTCAGATGCACAAGTTACTTACCTTCAGTAACGATATATCTGCAAGAAACATTAGTTAGTGTTAGATTCTATAGAGCCCGATGCCTGGGTCGTCGCTACATTGTTTCTTACGTTGGCACGGAACTTTCTAATACTGTTTTCCTTTCGTCTATGTCTGGGCGAGAGATTTGGTGTCTTTACCACCCCTCTTTCATGCTCCTTAAGGTGGGTCATGGGTCTGATGCCTGTTGTGCTGGCATTGTGGTTTCCACCGTTTTTTCGTCAGCCTCTTGACGAATATGTTCTCCTGGAACTTAGTGGTTGTTTCGCAGACCCTCCTCCTATGGGGCATGGCTTTGGTATCTATTCTAAGTTAAGGAATCTGCGGCTAGATATCTCTATCAGATGGAAGAGTTACTTACCTTCGGTAACAATATATCTGGTAGAGACACAGTCTAGCCGCAGATTCCTTAACGCCTGCCCATCCTCCCCACTCTGCGAAGACCTTTTCATATGATGTCTTTCCACCCAGCCTCCCTCTTTCTGGTGGCCTTGGTCTTCCGGGGTTGTTCTAAGTGGGGCCCTTCGGACTCCCCTCCTTCCTAGTGTTTGGTTGGTGGCTTGCTCTTGCACCTTCCTTTGGCAGCTTTCGAGCCCTTTGGCTCTTCACTCCGTCCATGTTTTATAAAGCAAGTTGCGTTGCAATTGCTACATATGGGGCGGGAATTTGGGGGTATATCAAAGTGACTATCCTCCAAGCATTGGAGAATAAATTCCTAAGATATTTGCTCTCAGTTCCGGATAGTGTGCCCACTTTCAATTGTCATACTGAACTTGGACTGCAGTACTTGGAAGATATTATCAAGGTACAGCCAGTTCTATTGTGGCACAGGGTTTGGTCCACAGAGGAATGCTCTTTTAATCGCCTCATTCTGAGGGACGCTATAAATCTTGATTGTGCCCACAAGATGAGATGGTTACAGTACATTAAGACATTCATTGGGAACATTGGTCTTTTGCAGTATTATGAAGAACCCTCGATGCTGAGCTTGATATCCAGGAAAGAGTTGAAGAAACTATGTATAAATTACTTGGAGGAACGTAGGTTAAACGTGGAACGTAATAAAAAATCTGTGATCCCACATCAATTGATAATGACCACAAATGTTACCCAACCATATATTAATTTACAAATGAGAGACTTTGAAAGGTTCTTGTTAATCGATCTTAGATTTGGGTTTTATTTAGGTTAAGTTTCCCCATTGTGAACGATTGGTCTAGGCTAATTATTAAGTGTCCTTGTGACGATCTGTCTGATCAATCTGATATTCACATTTTACTCTTTTGTAAGTTTTATACAATTCACAGGAAAAGGTGGATACTGCCTATTTCAAAGTATATTAATTTTAGACAATGCAGACCTGCCTTTTTAGCTATTCTGAGGTTAGATAACATTTTTACTGTCGCATCTCTTTCGGCTTTTCTTAAAAATGTTTTTATGTCACGGAAATCAATAACTATTTAAGTCGTATTGAGTTACATGCATGATATTTATATGAAGTTGGATACATTGATTTTTATTATTCTGTATTGTATATTTACTTGATGTTTAATTGATGATGTGATTTTACTGTACTTTCGTGGTTATTGTGTAATATAACCGAATAAAGATATCTGACTGAAGTAACTCGTACGTCACTCTCCCCAACAATTGAGGGCTTGTTAAAAAATTCTAGCATATAAATCAAGGAAGAGTGGCAGCATTAGATGGTCAAATGCATCTTTTCAGCAACAAATCATAGGTCAGCTTCATAAAAAGTCATATAAACCCACCATGGTAGCACTATGCCCTAAATGAATATATTAAACACTTTTTGACCTAATGTCATCATGGTGGCAGAACAAATGTGTTACAGCAAACCATAGAAATACTCGTAGTTGCTTTGTCTACTGCATTTACGCAGGAAGTAGCTAAAAGGTTCCTCCAGACTTCTTTAAGAACAGCATGCAATTACGAAGTAAACAGTGTGCATTTTGCTGCGTGCAGTGTCAACTTTGAAAATATAAACGCATGCTTATTATGTGACAGCAGCCATACTATTAAAAATGGAGATTTTGCCTAGTTGAGGCCTAGTTATTCATAGGTCAGAAAATTCATTTCCAGACATCTGTGGTTTTTGTTTCAATTGCAGTAGATAAGAAAATAGCTCCCCCATTAGAGTATGCACCCCCTTAATGTGAATTATTTGGTTCGAGGCATGTGGGCTGCTAAATTCATATCTTAGCATTAGATCGCCGCCTAGTGTTGGGCTCGGATGATTGCACATTGTTGTCCTGGAAGAGTCTTCGAAGTATCCTGAGATAGGTGGCTCCTCCCCTGGACTACAGTGCGCATGGGCATCGGCTCCATCCCCAGATTGTTTTTTTCCGCCATTGGGTTCGGATGTGGTCTCGACGTCTTACTGTCGGAACCAAGTAAAACTATCTTTTACCGGCCAAAAGGCCTCGATTTTCTTGCGTCGGTATTGTCTGCGCTCGGTCTCGAGTCTTCCGTCTCTTGAAGCCGGAATAAGCGGAGTTTTCTTCGCTTTCTAAACTTTGAGGCCTTCTCATCGCGACACGACAGCAAGCCTTTACGGACATGGAGCGGAGCCCGTTCAAGTACTGCCCGCTCTGTGGGTCTAAGTACCCACACATCGATCTACACCCTGTGTGTAACAAGTGCCTTTCACCGGACCACGACGACGGCAAGTGCAAGGCCTGTGCACAGTTCCGCTCCAAGAAAACTCTCAAGCTTCGGCGCGCGGTGCGCTTGGAAGCTAGGCAAGCGGCCCCAGATCCGGAGAACATCTTCGGCGACCCGGAGGAAGAGGTCCAGGGTCACCTTCTACAAATCTCCCCATCACAGACGGAGGTCGAGGCGGATCCGGGAGACGACGACGGAGTCGCGGGTCAGGTCCTCGAATACGTCGAAGAGGTAGGAGACGACGATGAGATTTATGGGGCCGCGGCGGACAGCTCTGCGGACGAGCTCTGCCCCGAAAGTTTCGAGGACGACCGGGACACGGGATCGCCTGTCGGCCTTACCCTGGACCCGTTGCCGCAAGCCACAGCCCCGCCTTCGGGCCCGGCTACGGACTCACTTGCTGGGCACAATGTTTCGAAACCGAAACTAAAACCGTCGGGGTCGTCAACACCTAAAATGGCCGACCCGAAATCGAAACTGAAACCAAAGGACTCGAGTGTCCCTAAGATGGCTGCCGTGCCTGTGAAGAAGTCGGTGCCCGTCACCCCGTCGGCTCCGTCGACCTCCGGTCCGCAGAAGCCGAGGAAGTCTGTCGATTCCGATGCTCCGAAATCGAAGCCGACGCCCGAGGAAGGGGCCCCCAAGAAAGATGGTCGGCACGGATCAGCGGCTCCGGCGCCGTCCAAGCCCGCCAAGGTCGGCTCCAAAGAGGCTACGCCCAAGAAGTCGGCGCCCCGGCCTCAAGATTCGGAGGAGCCGAAGAAGGTTTCCGCGCCCAAACCGCACAAGGCCCGCGAGGACGTCGGATCCGAGGGACCGCTCAAAGCATCCTTGTCGGCGACGAAACCCACTGGCAGTGTACCGTCCCCCATTGCGGAGTCACTGCAGAGAATCAGGGAGAAAGCCTTTGCTCCATCGGCTCCGATGCCATCACCGCAGCCGCAAAAGGACGCTCCGGCTAAGCCTTCTGGGAAACTCCTTTTTCTCTTGCCACCTAAGGAGGCGCCGAAAGCGTTTTCGACGAAATCGGCTCCGAAACAGGGTTCCTCGCTGCCTGACCCTCTTCCACGTCGTGTACTCGAATCGGAAGACGATTCAGAGCACTTCATCGATGCTGCCACCGGCAAGCTGACCCTCTATAAACGGAAGATCACTTCGGAGCCGGTGGACCCCTACGTCATCCCGTTGAAGAAGAAGAGGGTGCCCCTTGACGCCTTAGGCCTCACGGAACCGATACAGCCTCCTCCTAGACGGAGCCCTACTCCCTCCCCAGAACACTCTGTGGGTGAGGAAGTTGATGAGGATGAACAGTACAATTTCCCCATCGATGAACCTGATGTACAACCAGATTCATACGACGACACTGGTGACCAGGACACCCAAGGTGCGGGCCATGACCCACAGACCTTTAATGCACGTGCATCCCCGACTGAGGACTCAGCAGGATTTCATGCACTAATTGAACGGGCGGCGGCCAATCATGATGTGGACATGCATGCCGACCCGGTTGAGGAAGACTTCCTTTTTGACACCTTTGCCATATCTGAAAGGACAGTAAAGACACTTCCTATGCTGAAAGGTGTTCTCAAACATGCTGGAGACATTTTTAAGGAGCCTACGAGGGCTAGAGTGGTCAACCCTCGCATTGAAAAGAAGTACAGGCCTGCTCCTGCGGACCCCGTCTACATCCGGGGACAATTGCCACTGGACTCTCTTGTGGTTGCCAATGCCAGGAAACGTGCCAACTCCCAGACAACGGGTGAAGCTCCTCCCCCGGATAAGGAGTCCAAAGTGCTTGAGGCAGGAGGCAAAAGAGTGGCTGCACAAGCGGCAAACTTTTGGCGCATCGCAAATACACAGGCGCTCCTGGCGCGTTATGATAGGGCGCACTACGACACCCTAGAACAGATTATACAACACCTGCCCCCACAGTTCCAAGAAGGCACCAAGATGCTTATTGAGGAAGGAAAGCTAATATCAAACGCAGCTATCAAGTGTGCACTTGACGCTGCGGACACAGCTGCTAGGGCTATCAACACTAGCGTTATGCTGAGAAGACAAGCCTGGCTCCGCATCTCAGGGTTCAAGCAGGATATTCAGACAACAATTCTAAATCAGCCAGTCAATCCTGATAGTCTGTTTGGTCCGGATGTTGACACCACCCTAGAGAAGATAAAGAAGGACACGGAAACTGCTAAGTCTATGGGGGCCCTGCAGTCCCAACAGTTTCGTGGCAGCAATTTTCGTCGCTCAGGTGCACGTGGAGTCACCAGAGGACAGATGGGTCAACAATCCCAGTTCTCCAAAGGTGGGGCGCAATCCTCGTTCACTAAGCAGAACAAGGGAGGTTATAGGAATAACAGCAACAGAGGTCGCGGCAGAGGAAACAACAGCTCCCGCACCTCGACTCCAAGCAAACAGTGACTTTCTGTCACTGCCCCCCGACCACCTAACACCTGTCGGGGGGAGACTGCAGCAGTTCCTGCCCGTCTGGAGAAACATCACCACAGACAGGTGGGTGCGTCAACTGATCCAAAATGGTTATTGCCTAGAGCTGAAATCCACTCCACCCAACATCCCACCGAGGCAAAGGCCTATGTCCGCAGAGCATTTGCTCTTATTGCAGCAGGAAGTAGTGGCGATGCTGCAAAAAGGCGCAATCGAGCTCGTGCCGGTGGGGGAGGAAGGCACAGGGGTATACTCCCTGTACTTCCTTATTCCAAAGAAGGACGGTTCTCTCAGGCCCATTCTCGATCTACGTCCCCTCAACCTGTACATACTGTCAGAGCATTTCCATATGCTTACACTGCAGCAGATTCTTCCCTTGCTAAACCGGGGAGACTTCTTGGCGACCTTAGATCTCAAGGACGCTTATTTCCACATTCCACTACACCCGTCACACAGGAAATACCTAAGATTCACTATTCAAGGCAGGCACTACCAGTTCAAGGTCCTACCCTTCGGAGTCACTACGGCCCCGAGGGTGTTCACCAAGTGTCTAGCGACAGTGGCGGCGCACCTCAGGAGGCAGAATATCCATGTCTACCCCTACCTAGACGACTGGCTCGTACAAGCCAAGTCAGAGCAACAGTGCGCCGCAGACATGTCAACTACGATTCACCTTCTTCACGATCTGGGTTTCTCCCTAAATTACCCAAAATCGCATCTTCAGCCGGCACATGTCCGGCAGTTCCTGGGTGCTACGATCAACACCCTAACAGCCATGGCTCAGCCAAACCAAGTCAGAATCGACAGCATTCAGTCACTGATCCAACGATTCCGACCGAGACACTCCCTGCCAGCGAGAGTGTTCATGCAGTTGATCGGCATGATGGCCTCCTGCATCTTCATAGTCCCTCACGCACGGTTGCATATGCGCCCGCTCCAGGAGTGCTTAGCGAATCAGTGGACACAGGCTCGTGGGCAATTGACAGACCTAGTGTTGGTTACCAGTCGGGCATACGACTCTCTGCATTGGTGGACTCCACACAACCTTTGCAAGGGCCGACTGTTCCACGAGCCCGTGCCGCAGATTGTCCTGACGACGGACGCATCCCTCCAGGGATGGGGAGCACATGTGCTCACTTACACGGTGCAGGGACTATGGACGACGCAGCAACAGAAGATGCACATCAACTATCTGGAACTGATGGCAATCTTCATGGCGCTCAAGTCCTTCATTGTACATCTGAGCAACAAGGTCGTGCTAGTCCGGACGGACAACATGACCGCGATGTACTACATTCAGAAACAGGGGGGCACCCACTCGCCACAGCTGTCTCATCTAGCTCAGAGCATGTGGAAGTGGGCCATTCAGAGGAACATTTTCCTCATGGCAGAACACCTCCCGGGCAAGGACAATCAGATGGCGGATCTGCTCAGCAGATACAGCCATCAGATGCACGAGTGGGAGATACACCCTTCTGTTCTCCACCCGTACTTCCAGCAGTGGGGTCATCCGGAGATAGACCTGTTCGCAACAAAGGAGAACGCAAAATGCCGACTCTTTGCCGCCAGGTTCCCTCACCCACAGTCGCAGGGGAATGCGATATGGATGAACTGGTCAGGCAAATTTGCATACGCTTTTCCGCCAGCCCCTCTAATACCGCTGGTCGCAAGAAAGCTAAGGCAGCACTCCATGACTCTCGTCCTGGTTGCTCCAACGTGGGCACGCCAAGCTTGGTACACCACGTTCCTCGAACTCTCAGTGGTGCCGCATCAAAGACTGCGCCTCACACCCAGTCTTTTGACGCAGAACCATGGAGACATTCAGCATCCAGATCCACGACAGCTCAACCTGGCGATCTGGCTCCTGAAGTCCTAGAGTTTGGATACCTTAACCTGCCTCCAGAATGCATGAGTATCATCAAGGAGGCGAGGAAACCTACTACTAGAGCATGCTATGCTGCTAAGTGGAAGCGTTTTGTCATCTATTGTACGTCCAATGACATCAACCCGCTAGATGCATCTATTCCCAACATCATCTGCTATCTGTTACATCTCTACAAGTGCAATCTGGCGTACACTTCCATTAGGATACATCTCTCAGCCATTGCGGCTTATCTTCAGAACAGGCAGCACCTCTCTGTCTTCAGAGTGCCCGCCATTAAAGCCTTCCTTGAAGGTCTGAAGAGAGTCATCCCCCCAAGAACTCTGATGGGGCCACCATTTGAGCCACTGCACTCGTGTGAGCTCCAATTCCTTACGTGGAAAGTGGCCTTTCTGATAGCTATTACGTCTCTGAGGCGTGTCAGTGAGTTGCAAGCGCTCACCATACAAGAGCCGTTCATTCAAATTCACCCAAATAGGGTAGTGCTACGCACTAACCCTAAATTCCTCCCTAAGGTGGTGTCACAGTTTCATCTTAACCAAACTATCGACTTACCAGCATTCTTTCAAAACCCGCAAACGGTGGCGGAAAGAATGCTCCATACCTTAGATGTACGGAGGGCGTTGATGTACTACATAGACAGAACACAACCCTTTAGAAAAACAAAACAACTCTTTGTTGCCTTCGCACCACAACACAAAGGCAACCCGATTTCCAAAGCAGGCATAGCCAGATGGATTGTTAAGTGCATCCAGATATGTTATCAAAAAGCCAAGCGCACTTTAACAGTACCCCCCAGAGCACACTCCACACGCAAACTGGGGGCATCCATGGCTTTCCTAGGGAACATTCCTTTAGAGGATATTTGCAGAGCAGCCACGTGGGTCACACCACATACCTTCACGAAACACTACTGTGTTGATGTGCATTCCAAACAGCAAGCAGCTGTAGGACAGGCTGTTCTCAAGACACTTTTTCAGGTTTCTGCAGCTGGCACGGGCAACCGCCGCTGATGGAGGGACTGCTATGTATTCTATGCTAAGATATGAATTTAGCAGCCCACATGCCTCGAACTGAATATGCTACTTACCAGTATGCATCTGTTCTTGGCATGTAGGGCTGCTAACATTCATATCGCCCGCCCTCCTCCCCGGTGCCTGTCGCAGCTGCAGATATACTATTGTATTTATTTCATTAGCATGGACATCCTTTACACTTTCACTCCATCTCCTGCCACAATGGCGAAAAACAATCTGGGGATGGAGCCGATGCCCATGCGCACTGTAGTCCAGGGGAGGAGCCACCTATCTCAGGATACTTCGAAGACTCTTCCAGGACAACAATGTGCAATCATCCGAGCCCAACACTAGGCGGCGATCTAATGCTAAGATATGAATGTTAGCAGCCCTACATGCCAAGAACAGATGCATACTGGTAAGTAGCATATTCAATAAGTGTCTCAATGTTTAAGATGAACAACCAGGACTGTAAAGATAATTTTTCGGGGGCTGCGCATTCAATGCCCACTTGTTTAGCCTCAAAGTTAATGAAGTATACCATCTGTGTACGGTTTGCTAAGAAAGATTTAATCCAGTTCAAGGGAGTTCCTTGGCTGCCAGCCAGATCTTGTGGTCAACCATGTCAAATGCAACAGACCGATCCAATAACTCTAAGGCAGATACAAAATCTATGTATTCATCCCACCTCAAACCACCAGTTGTCAATAAGATGGCAGATTCTGTGCTGTGCATTCATCAGAAGCCTGACTGCCGAGGCTGGAGGAAATCTGACACTTGTAAGTATCTGTAAATGTTTTGGGCTACATAGGCTTCCATTACTAGAAAAGGGAGTATGGAGACTGGCGTATAGTTTTTTAACACCAGAGGATCTTTTCCTTGTGTGTTTTTAATAAGAGGAACACTACTGTGCACCTGAATGATTCTAGCCTCGTGCCTTTGGCTAAGGACTTAAGGTGGTTGTGCAAAGGATTATTTATGACCTTTGCTAAGGATTCTAATGATGCTGACCTGCAAGGGTTTCCGGAAGAACCAGGCTTTTTCTTTGTTAACAGTTCTACGAGACATATTTCATTTACCCCCTGAAATGAGGACACAACAAGGGGGGGGGTCCTGTTTATTTCGATCTCGATCCTTTTAGAAGTATTATTGTATATGCTGTCTTTGTCTTGAATTTATCAACAAAGAAGTCGTTTAACTTATCATACAGTTTGTGTGTGTGGACGGAACTAGCATTGGTTCTTTCAAAGGAAGAGAACTCATCATGATATTAAAAATCTTCTTTTGTTTTTTGCTGTCCTCATTGATGATATTCAGTTCTGATTAGAGGCACCGGTGAACCAAACTGTACAGAAAACACTGCTCTGTACATCCCGTTTTTGCTTGCCTTCAAGTGGGGAATTGGTTATTGCTTTTTAGTCTCTGCACAATGTGTGTTCCTAAAGCAGCACATTGCGCACACCCAAAATGTTACTTTCCAGTAACTGTTGATCTGAAAAAAACAAGTTACTTATAGATTCCTTACCTTAGAATTACCCCCAAGCTTCAGACTGGAAGGTGGCGTTGGTCGCGTCTGTTGTTGGCTTCGTGTCGCCGGGATAATGTTGCAGTAGCTACTTAAACACCGCCCTCGCACGCTGACGTCAGTTCTTTCTTTTTCCGCGTCAACCAGCACAGATCCGGAGAGAGCGGTACCTTCAGTCACTTTTTGACTGACTTTTTTCTCGACTTTTGTCGACTTCTTTTCTGAGTCCATAGACTCCTGGTGCACTAGGGATGCCCGGTTTCAAGGCTTGGGGTTCCTGTACCCAACTGATGTCGGTTACGGATTCGTACCGCGTATGTCTCTTTTGCCTGGAGCGCGACCACGACCCCAAGTCGTGCTCCGACTGCTAGTCTTTGGTGCCAAAGGCTTTGCGGGAGCGGTCCCGAAAGCTGCTTGAGTGCAGGCAGTCGGCGCCGTGCCATTCGAGGTCCCGGTCGAGACGGCGGTTGAAGGACTGGTCGCAGAGCCATCATCACTCGTCCAAGTCATCGAAGTCTTCGCACTCGGGGTCGGGTAAGTTAAAGCACAAAAAAAGTCAAAGAAGCACCGTCGCTCTTCGACTTCTCCCCGTCGGTGAGCTGACACGACGAGGGATGCGGGCGGTTCCCCACCCGCGGCTCCGAGCGCGGAGCCCGAGGAGTCAACTCTGGGCTTCCCTCCCTTCCCGGGACCTGGAGCGACTCCTGCCCAACTTCGTACATTCTACGAAGTGATGCATGCCATGTTTGGGTGACCCGGACCCGCCGGCAAGCCTTCTGGCCCCGCGGACTTGGTTGGGGGACCTAGGCCTTCTCCGCCATCGGCCCCGCCAGGCCCCTGTGGATCAAGGCCTGGATCCGGATTGATGCTGGTTGACCTGATTACACCTCCACTGGCGCCCCTTCCTCTGGCACCGCAACCGGCGCTGGTCGTGGACCCAGAGCCGTACCAGCATCGCCCAACGCCAAATCCGATGCAGAGAGGGGGTTTTGTGCCCCTGTTAACTCCTGGGGTACCTTTTTGCCCAGATTGGCAACCTGAGGAGGAAGAGGAGGACTGGGACGGGTTAGGTGACCCTTTAATTGATCAGATGGAATCTGAGCAGGAGTGGAGAGAGGAACTGGGTGATGCCAGTGGTATTGACACCTCTCCTGACCTTGGCAGGCTGTCTCCTCCTACCTTTGCTACGGAGGAGGGAGCGTCATACGCAGTGGCGTTGCGTAGGGTGGCCGAGGCATTCAACCTCGAGCTTCCTACAGTGGCGGTCAGGTCTAACCTCCTGACAGAGGTGCTTCAACCGGCGGCGAGCTCTTCAGAGCCCGTGCTGCCGTTTAATGAGGCCCTTACAGACGTCCTTTTGGGCACATGGTCCAAGCCAAACACGGGGGCACCCGTTGATAGGATGATTGCCCAACGCCACCACCTGGCTCTGAGCAACCCCACTTTCCTCTCCCAACACCCCACCCCGGAGAGCTTGGTGGTCCAAGCTTCAACTTCCAAGAATACATTCCCTACGGCTCCCCCTGAAAAGGAATCCAAGAAGCTGGACAATCTTGGGAAGAACATTTTCTCTTCCGCCAGCTTGGGACTGCAATCGGTAAACACTGCATGTCTATTGGGCCATTATTCCAACTCTGTGTGGGATACAGTTGCACAGGTGCTTCCCCAGTGTCTGGAGGAGTCCTCGGATGGTGCTCTTCCAGGCTGTTGCCGCCGGGAGAGATGCAGCAAAGTTTACGATCTGTTGTGGGCTGGACACTGCTGACTCTCTGGGCAGTACCATTTCGGTGGAGCTTCGGCGCTACGCCTGGATGAGGTCCACTGGCTTTTCAGGGGATGTCCAGAACACCTTGATGGACATGCCTTTTGGTGGCCGTCGCCTTTTTGGCGACAAAGCAGACAATTCCCTAGAGCGCTTCAAGAACTCATGGGCTATGGCCAAGTCCTTGGGCCTCTCCTCCCATCTGGCGCAGTCTGCTTTTCGCCCCTTTCGTGGCTACGGAAGGGGTGTCCTGATATGTCCCACTCAGGGCCACAGCCCTTGTCCCGGGTTTCGGTCAGGAGGACCTTGAGGCTTCTGGGCCTCATGGCCTTCTGCCTCCTGCTCACCAACCATGCCAGATGGCATATACGGGCTCTGCAGTGGGACCTGACTTTCGAGTGGGTGCAGCGTCAGGGGAACCTGTCAGACTACGTCCAGATCTCGGAAGGCGCTGCACAACAATTGCAGTGGTGGCTCACAAATCATCATCGGGTCAGCGGCAGACCCCTCTGCCTTCCCCAACCGGAGCACACAGTGGTGACGGATGCGTCCCTCCTGGGATGGGATGACCACATGGGAGAGGCAAAGATCAGAGGCCTCTGGTCTCCGGCAGGGTCCCAGCTCCATATCAACTTTCTGGAGCTTCGGGCGATCCTTCTTGCACTGAAGGCATTCCTTCCCTCTGTCAAGGGGAAGGTGTTGCATGTGTTCACAGACAACACTACCGCCATGTGGTATTCCAACAAACCCTATGTCAGGAGGCTCTGCGCCTCTGGACTTGGCTGTAACGTCAAGGCATTTCTTTGACAGTTCAACACCTGGCAGGTTGTTTGAATGCCAGGGCGGACGAGCTCAGCTGCCGGTGCATGATGGATCATGAATGCCGTCTTCACTCGGAGGTAGTGCAATGTCTCTTTCGACAGTGGGGAGGGAGAGCCTTGGTTAGATCTATTCACCACCGAAGAGAAAGCGCAATGTCAGCTGTTCTGCGCTGGAATTTCCAAGGCGGCACTCGCTCTGCGACGCTTTTCGTTGCGAGTGGAGCTGCTGTCTATTGTACTCCTTTCCGCCTATACCACTTCTACCCAGAGTGCTGAAGAAGATCAAGCGCAACTGGGCCTGAGTCATTCTTGTGGCACCTGACTGGGCTCGAAGAGTTTGGTGTCCCGAGCTACTCAGTATGAGCGTGGATCCCCCGATCCGACTGCCACTCGAACCTGTCCAGCCTCCACCTACATGCGTGGAGATTGAGCGGCAAAAGTTGATTCCGTTTGACTTACTTCCTAAAGTCTGTGATGTCATTTTGGCAGCCAGTCCTCCCTCCACTAAATTGGTATACGGCTGCAGGTGGAACAAATCTGTGGCATGGTGCACAGCAAAGCCTGTGGATCCCCTTTCTGTCCCTCTTTCAGAGGTCCTTTTGTTCCTTATTTCTTTGGCCCAAAGGGCTCTGCTCTGGGCACTATCAAGGGCTACCTTTCTGCAATTTTGGCCTTTCTCAGGCTCCCTGATCAGCCCTCTCTTTTTAAGTCCCCTGTTGTTAATAGATTTCTCAAAGGCATTACTCACCTTTTCCCTCCTATTCCGTCTGTGATGCCTCAGTGGGACTTGAATCTGGTACTTACTTTTTTGATGTGCGCCCCCTTTGAGCCGCTCCACAACTGTCCTCTTCGTTTGTTGACTTTGAAGACTGCTTTCCTGGTTGCTATCACCTCCGCTAAGCATGTGAGAGAGCTCCAGGCTCTTTCTTGTAAGCCTCCTTTTCTATCAGTCCATCCGAACAAGGTTATGCTTCGCACTCGTCCTTCCTTCTTGCCAAAAGTGGTCACTGCTTTTCACATTGGGCAGACTATCACCTTGCCCACTTTCTTTCCGCCTCCGCACCCTTCCAGAGAGGAAGAGAGGCTCCACCGTCTGGACCCAAAGCGCGTGCTCTCTTTCTATCTGAACCGCACACAACAGCTCCGGGTGGATGACCAGCTCTTTGTTGGCTACGTGGGCGTCAAGAAAGGCCGGGCTGTGCACAAGAGGATTATCTCCCGCTGGTTCGTCTTTTGTATCAAAACCTGTTATTCTCTTGCTAAATATGGAACCTCCGGTGGGGTTGCTCGCCCATTCTACCAGGGCTACAGCAGCTATGACTGCATTGAGAGGTGGTGTCCCCCTGCCAGACATCTGTCAGGGAGCTACGTGGGCCTCACTGCACACTTTTACCAAGCATTATTGCCTTGACAGTCAAGTTCGGAGAGACGGCTTCTTTGGCCGTTCTGTTCTTCGTGACTTTCTAGTGTGATCTTTGTTCGCAGACCCACCTCCGGGGTTGGTATTGCTGGGGTATCTATTCTAAGGTAAGGAATCTTATCACTAACGTGTCCCTTTCAGATGCACAAGTTACTTGTGTAACGATATATCTGTAAGAGACATTAGTTCGTGATAGCTTCCTTACCCCCCACCCATCCTCCCTGTTCTGCGAACTGATTTGTAGGGTTAAGGTCATCCCTTTCAGGGCTCTAGTTTCAATCACCAGTGGTTAGTATCTTGCATGGCTCTGCATTTCTGGTGCGGAAAGTCGTGTACACGACTGACGAAGGCGTCTAAGTCGCTACTGCAACATCATCCCGGTGACCACGACAACAATGACGGACGTGGAGCCGGCCAACGCCACCTTCCGACGCGAAGAGGTACTGCTGACGAAAAAACTTTCTGGATCCAGCCTGACGCCTGGGGGTAAATCTAAGGTAAAGAATCTATAACTAACTAATGTTCTACTTTCCTAAATTCAAGACCTTCATGATGTTTGGTTACTTAAGTGATTTACATTTATTTACATTAACGATGCATATTCCTTCTCCATTTAATAGAATTTGATATCACTCCTCATTTTTTTTTTCTTAATATGTTTTATAGGTTTTACAATGCGAAAGCACAACACATTACATTGGTTCAAGCAATAAACGATACTAACCATCTCCGCATTTCACAGCATCAATCACAAATTACAACAATACATAGGGGAACATTAGTCACATGCTGCCAGAGAGAGAATAGGGTGGAGCTGAGCTGGCCTCCGTATACCCCTACTATAGCGTATGGTGGAAGGTGCGTCTTGTCATGCTTGGTTCCACAGTTATGGTACTGGAAAAAGCAATGTTATGAAAGGTGACATGGTCTCGGCGGTCTGGTCATGTATGCATATATAGTGTGTGTCGTGATAGCGAGCCGAAAATAGAATATCGTATCCGTGGGTCTCGAGGACGACATGTGGCCCATGGTAGTCTCATTGCTCGGCTAAGATTTATAGTTCTGTTACTCCCACCGCCACGTCGTAAGCCACATTTAAGCTACTCACCATCCCAGGCAGTCTTGGATGTGTACGTTGTGCGCCAAGCGGGATCGAACGTAAATGTAATATATTCAATACGTTGTTTTATCCCAAACTGTCAAACAAACGTGTCTGTCAGTTAGGCCGCCTCGACACCTAAATCTAAAATCCTATAATATAGGGGGAGAAAGTAACTTGGGAGGGAAAACGTAAAAAATAATGTGGCAAAAATATGCAGGTCTAAAGGAGGTGGTGTGTGTAGGCAGTGCGGGCTTATCTCGTCATGGACAGGTGTCTCAGGTGTCACGAGTGTGGCGGCAGTGGGGCGGGGAGGCGCACGGGGGCGCGCACACGTGGGCACGGCCGTGCGAGATCTGAATGTGAGGTAGTAATGGCATTGGACTCTGCAGTAACTGTACTCCGCGTAAAGGTGCAAGGGAGCCCCGTCACATGTGTGCGTGGCCCTCAGTGTGACACCTGCTGTTGCAGTTCCATACAAGAGGAGAGAGGGATCCAAACGATTCCCCGTTCTATACACTCCCGATGGAAGGAGCCTAATGTGTCGTCCCAGAGCTGCGCTATGGGGAATTTTCTGAGCCCCGCTGTAGGAGGGTGGATACCTGACTATGGTTACCCCAGATTTTTTGCCTTGTGTTTAGCTGGTTTTCGACTTAGTTGGCCTGGGACCCTGCTAATCAGGACCCCAGGCTATCTGCTATCTCTTTAAAATGGACTCCATGTACCCTAGGTGCATACCTAATTGGATATTGGGTCACCTTATCAGCCCCTGTGCAGTGTACTATAGGTACCCAGGGCATGGGTGCATCCAAGGCCTACCAGGGGCTGCAGCATATCTTTTGCCACCCCTGGCTGGCCATCCAAACAGACACAACTGGCTGATCACTCAGCTGGGGCAAGGTTGTGTAATCACCCCTTGCTTAGATATAGTATACCTGTATCTAAACCTATATCTAGACATATATACACCTATAAGTCACTCCTATGGCAGGCCTTAACAATCCTGGAGGCAGAGTGCTTGGTTTTATGTGAGATGGTGCTCTAGCATGAGCTGAGGCTGTCTGCAGCTTTCGGAACCATGTCCTTATAGCTGTTCCAGGGTATTGCCATACCATGTACTCTTAAGTGCATTATAATCCTCGCGGTTATTGCTAACTTTGGTTTGGCTTTATCAAAACATGTCGTGTAAGGTGTCATACACTTTGGAATACTACCTACTCTCCAGTTCTGGCGACGGGGGTAGCATTCCACCCTTCTAGAGGGAGAAGACATGTTACTTTACTTAAATGCGGTTAAATCTAACCAGAGCCCCAGCATCACAAAATGGAAGCTGCTGCCACAGACACATGTCTGGCTTCCTGCTGCTGACCGAAAGGGGAGGCCTGGACAAATGGTATCCTGTCACAGGGAGGTGTTACACCACCCCAGACAGGAGATAGTGGATTGAGGCAGGTAGGGCGAGTGAAACTAGACACTGCCTGGGGCGCACAAGGCTCCCCATGCATAGCCCAGTTCAAACCGGTGCTGGGGCACTCCAGCCCCAGCTCTGGCGTGAAACTGGACAAAGGGAAAGGGGTGTAACCACCCCCTTCCTGGGTCCCACCCATAGGCGGGAGCTAGCAGGTAACCCGGCCCCTTGATTTGGAATAAAGGTAGGAGCTGTGTCCATAGGCTTTAGATAATCCTGACTGAAACTTTTAAACGAAACTCTGGACCCTTCAACATCCTACTCGCCATAGAAGACTGAAGAATCTCCTTTGTGGTCAAGGAGTGACCACCATGTGCAAACAGGCACCATCCAGCGCCCAACGGTTTGCTTTGTTGCAGCTCCCGCCGGAGCTCGAGCAACAGAGATCGACAAGAACCGGATTCCCAGACATCCAACAGCACGATCCACAGCCACAGCAAAGCTGAGACCCGTGGAGGCGACGTGAGACGTGGGACCGGCCATCTTGAAAAGACTGCGAAGTGCTGACCGTGCAGCTCCCGAGGCACCCTCGAAGCGGTGCATTGGGGTTTGAGAAGCCCCAGCCCCGAGCAGCTTGTGCACCGAAGATCTCCCCTCCACACTCATCGAGTGCTGCGGGGGGCCCTTTTGCATTTTCCTGCTCGACGCATCTGTCCGGTCACTTGCCCGTTGGCTAGTGGCCTCTACGACGACGAATCTTTGAAACTACTCTGCTGGTCTGGTTGCTCCAGACTGGCCCTCGCTCTCCTGAAAAGGAGCCACCGCTCTGACCTTGCTGGTCCGAGTAAGAAGCGATCTTCGGATCCTGCGTGGGTTGCCTTTGCCAAGGCCTGTTGACTCCAATCCGGAAGCCGACACCGCCGACAACGAGAGCCTTCGTGGGTGAGTCCGTGTTCCACTCCTGGTCATCGTCGATGCCCCAGAGTCCACGTGGCAGCAGAGACAAGCTTCTCCACAACCACCTGATTGCGCCCGACATCGCCTGGTTCCATCCTGGTCACTGACTAGTGACCCAGACTCTGTCCCCTCTGCTTTCAGGTACTCTACATCTTCGATCCACCCTTGGATCCACCCGGACTCTTCTCTCCTGGCCGCCTGCAGCATCTTCATCGCCAGGCTCCATAGAACTCCACGATGAAACCTGACACACTTTGGCACCTATGCACCCGCTTCCTGTGGGTGAGGTAACAATCAAACACCGGTGCTCCTGTAGTGGTTTACACCTCTAGTGTCCTAGTTTTAAGTGGCTAAATTCTAATCCAGCCGGAAGACTTCCAAAGCAGTAACTTTGTAACTTTTACGCGCCATTGACTTTGCATTGGTGCATGCGTGTGCTTTAGGCACTGCACCCGAGTCCCGCGGGCCTCTCCCGTCCTAACTGCTGTTAGGCCAGAGTAGCCCCAGCGATTCACAAGGCCCTAGGCCCTACCATTGTTCGACAGGTGGTACTTATACCACTATTTTAGTATTTGGTTTAAGTGGCCACCGGGCCTATCCAAAATTGTGCTACTTTTGTATGTTTAACTGTGCTTTTGTTTAAACGCTTGTGCCTCTGGACTCATAAAGAGTACAGAGGATTATTCTAGTAATAAATACATATATTTTTATAATATATAACTTGTGTGGTGTCCTTTCATTTGATATTACACGATTGCATATGGTAAAACAGCTGGCTTCACATGCCCTCTTGAGTTAAGCCTAAGACTGCTTATGTCCATGCTACCACTAGGATAGCTTGTCTATAAGGTTGACTTTACAACCACTACCATAAGGGTTGTTTGGACTGATACAAGGCGCTCACTAGAATAGTGAACATCATACATCAGGCCAACTTCTCACACCCGCTGTCTCCTCCCCATGGAGGGTAACACTCTCTGCCCTTGCCCAATTGTCAAACGAGGCGCGCCAATGTTCGACGAGCGGAGGCTCACTATGTTTCCAGCGCTTGGTGAGGAGTCTCTCTGCTGTGATGAGACCCAGGTCCCAAAATCGGGAAAGAACCTTATTGTGTTTTGTCCTTTTGTACAGGCCGAACAAGCATGCCTCCCATGTGTGTGGTAAATGCTTGGCAGTCCCTTTTGCCAGCAGGGACGTCACCGCATGCCAATATGCCTGTATCCTTGGGCAGGTCCAGAGCATATGGATGAGATCCGCATCAGTTAATGAACATCTTGGGCACCCCGTGGAGGTGGTTGCAAAATACTGGTTGATCTTGTCTGGCGAGAGGTACGCCCTATGTAATACATAAAATTGTATGAGCTTGAAGCGGGAGTTACGGGGGACGTGGGTGGGGCCTTCCAGTATCATCGCCCATTCCCTGTCCGTCCATTCCTTTCCCCTGTCTGTCGCCCACTTATCGCGCAATGGCTGGAGAGAAGCATGTGTATGTGATAGCAAAGCCTGCGCCAACCAGTGAATCACGTGTGTTCCGTCCCCCATGACATGCAAGTATTGCACCAGTTGGTGTGTCGGTAGCTCCTCTGTAATGTCACCCCAAGCCTGCGTGTACGTGCGTATTACGGATGCATGTTGTAGAAACTGCCCAGCAGGCAGACCTGTTTCTACAGTAAGTGTTCCGAAGGGGATCAGGGCACCCTCTGCGTACAGATCCGCCATAGTGTCCACTCCTGACTGCGTCCACTGTTCCAGCGCCGTTTCCGTCATTACCCCGTCAGCTCGGGGAGTACCCAATAGTGGAAGTATCGGTGCATAGGGTTTCGTTGCCCTTGTAAGCTGAAGGCCTCGATTGTAGCATTTGCGGGCCACAGCGAGGTGTAGCTGTGTTGGGCAAGGCGCCTTTGTCAGGGGGTGGAACATCGTGTGGACCTGTGTGAGGGACAACATAGTTGCATCCGTGGCTGTATCAGCCTGGTTCCTCCCACTCAGCCAACCGGCAACCCATTGCAACTGTGCCGCAAGGTAATAAAGTTCCTGGTTGGGAACTGCAAGGCCTCCTGCGTCTATGGGAACATAAAGCTTTGCCAGCGCTACTCGGGGCCTCCCGGAGCTCCAAATAAGGTTCCTGATCAGGGTTTCCAACTCTCGGAAGATGCGAGTCGGGACATACACCAGGATGTTAGAATAATAGTATAATAATCTGGGCAACACTATCATTTTTTGAGCGTCACTCTGCTAGGTACGTTAAGCGGGAGGGTCTTCCAAAAGGAGATTTGCGCCTGTATAGAGGAGATTGCTCGTACCAGGTTGCCGTCCAGGTAAAGTCCTGTAGATGTGGATGCCTAAATATCGGAACGTGGTCGGATACCAGGTGAGTCTCGCATCATTAATGGTAATCTCGGTTTCTGGCATGTCCGGACTGAACTAATATGCCCCTGACTTGGTCCAGTGTACTCGAAGCCCTGACATCGCCTCAAACATACGGAAAATGTCAGATAACACTGGCGGTAGGCGGGTCAGGTCCCTGATGTACAGGAGCAGGTCATCCGCATAGAGCGAGACCACATGAACACCGTCTGCCAACGGAATACCCCAGTCTGCACCCTGTTCCCTCAGTATTTCCGCAAGAGGTTCCATCGCCATCGAGAAAAGCAAGGTGGACAATGGGCATCCTTGCCTGGTGCTTGATACCACTCCTCATGTACACATGCACAATTTTATGTAGGGGAAAAAGACAATCTGAGCCGAAGTCTCTCTTCAGGTACAATTTAGGTTTCAGTATAGGTATCACGAGTCACCTCGAAAACCACCTTGTAGATAAACAATATGGAGCATCTGAACGTAACACTGGATGACTGAAGTGTGCACAGAACTTGAATGGACACCACCACAGGCTACCAGCTAATTGCTTCCGGTAAATAAAATGTTCCTTCCTGTGGCTGCTTTGGCGTCCCACGGCTCACTTATTGCACTCCTCCCTCCTCTTCAGAGCTAGTGTTTTTCATGGTAAATTCCCATGGTGTAAAATGGTTCTCCTTGCTATTTTATTGTCTCCTGTTAAGCTCTTTCGGCTTCTCTTCACACAATTTGTTTGGTTGCTTAAAAAAAAAACAAATGCAAGTAAAAGGTTCCAACATCTATGAAATACCATATATAAGCCTGTATCATCACTTTGGACGAGTGGAACTGCCAATGGAGTGTAATGGCAGAGCCAGAGAGCTTTTACATGAGGAAAATATTCTGGATCAGGTCTGGCAAATGGGATATTCATAAGGTGACGAATCTACGCCGGATGTAGTGTCCAGGCCACGATATCATTATCGGAGGTAACCAATCATAGCTGAAGATTAAATTGTGGTTGGCCCTCCTTTTAATCACTAATTGATCCCTTCCACCCTCCATTGAAATTGGAGAGTGATATGGGTTATTTAGAATGCAGCCTGAAGATAGCGTGTTTAATGAAAAAAATTTGAAAAGTGTCAGTTGGTTTGCATTTCTATTGGGTAAAAACTTGTGATGAGATGAATTCTCTCTTCATTAAAAAATACACTGAAATTCCAATAAAATATTCATTTGGACTATACTATTTTGTTGCTATGGCAAATTGTGTTGTAATGTGCTTTAAAAAGATATTAAGTCGTCATTAGCAGCATTGTTTGGGTACTTGCTGCGCCTGGGAGAACAGTAAGGGCCAGGCTGTAAACTCCTGATTATCCAGTCATTCTTTATGCTTAATTTTATCTCTTTATGAATGTTTTATTCAACAAAGTTTTCTCTCAACCGGAAGTTTTAATACATTTCTTTCATTGTTTCAGTTTACAACATCTTAATAAGAACTAGGTGAGGCATGTAAGTGTTAGCAGCAGAGTCTTAACAGTCGTATTTTATTTTGGCAGACCCCTCAGTCAACGTGACAACTGATTCACATGCAGAGAGACAAAATGTAGCTCCTCTTCCCCTTCCTGACGCAGCAGATTCAGGGTCTAGCCATCAGCAGACACCCTCGGAACAATTAGGTAAGCAGAGGACAAGTCAAGAAACCAGATTGTTTTATTTCCATTTTAACAATTTTCTACCTGCCTCTCCCTCTACTGTTCTCTGTTTTTGACATCAAGACTGTGTTTTCTAACCAGCTTTCTCATACTCACAAAACAGGAAAAGTCCTTATTACAGAATTGGTTGGGGTTAGGTTGGGGCAGGCTCGCCTCAGGGCATTATTCTCATGGAATTTACGTGTCCCTCTACACTTCTCCTCTTCTTTTCCCCTCTTCTTCTCCCCTCCCCTCCACTTCCCATCCTCTTCACCTCATCTTTATTTCCCCTTATCTCCTCTCCCCAATATACTCCTTCCTTTTCTCCCCTCTCCTGCTCCCCACCTGTCTGTCCTGCTTCTACCCCATGTAAGATATTCTTATGCACTGTTATCTTGTTCTTCTTCCTCACTCCCCTCCCCCCAACTGACATACCTCTCCTCCCCTCCAATTCTCCTCCTTGTTCTGCATTCTCTCTGCCTATCAGATCTCTTCTTGCCTCTCGGACTTCTTTCCCTTCTTGCTCACTTGTATCTCCATCTTGCTTACCTTTTTTGTAGAAAGCCTCCTCCTACTTCTCCACTAACGCTCCTAGCTGTGTCTTCTTTAGTATTTCCTTTAGATAATCCTGTCTTCCGGCTTCCCTTTTTTTCTGGGCTAAACACCTGTAACTGCCTTGAGCATCCTCTGAACATCTTTGTGCAATGGTTTCTCTAACATAGTAACCACTGGGGCCTCTTCCTAATGTTTTCCCACTTAGATCTGGTTCCTCCCCCTATTTTTCATAAAACCTCAGTATGTTAAATCCGTCTATCACTCCTTTGCCTTCCCCATGACTCCTGCCTTTCCTACTTTTTCCTTCCTTTTTGTCTCCACTGCATTGCCATATGTCTGGCTGTCTAATCTAAGTCATTTATCAGTTCCATATTTTCCTCTTCTTTAGATGCCTGTGGTGTATTCCCCTATGTCACTTGTTATTCGTTATCCTGTCACTTTTTTTTAATGTTTTTATTAACCTTTTGTCAAAAAGCTCTCACAGTACATCTGAATGCAATTGGTGACGTTACAACGGTACAAACATGCCATCAGGATGTAAACAGTATTCATATGTTGTGCATATCGGAGGCATGGGTCCGTCAGAGTCTGGCACATCGTGAGCTTGAGGGGGAACTGGGGGAGAGGAACGGGGGAACGTGTGTGGAAAGAATGAGACTGGTAACCATATCAGAGGAGATGCGGGGGGAAAAAGAATAAACCGGGGGGGGAGGGGCGGAGACCGAGCCGGGGGAGCAGGATCAGATAGATTGTTCGGACACATCTGCAAGAGGTTAGGGGGGAGGGGGGAGACCGGAGACGTGGGGGGTCGTGTCGTGTACACCCTAATGAGGCGTTGATGCTGTCGGGATCGTTGCGTCACATTGGGAGGTACTAGGGGTATCGCGCTTATGGGCTTGCATAAACTGGTAGGACAGCGCAGCCCATTCTAAGGATATGGGGTGTTTACGCTGACCTTTCGCTTCCTCCTCCCTCAGGGCGTCCTCCTCTGCTGCCGCCCACTTTTGCATCGCACCCACCCATGTCTCAAATGAGGGACCGGTGATCGCTCGCCACTGCATGGCTATGTTCCTTTTTGCTAGGAGCAGGGACAGAGCAGCATATCGGACCTCTACTTTGTGTGTCTTTGGCCTGCGAAAAATTCCCAAAGCAACTGCTTCCCAGGAGTGTAGCTCTGTGAGACCCGTGAGAGTGCAGATGGAGTTGAGTATGGCTGACCAGTAGGTCTGAAGGGCTGGGCAGCTCCAAAACATGTATTGGAAGTGTGCATCGGGGGAGCGACATCTGCGACATAAGCACAGTGTGTCGGGGTAGAACCGTTGGAGACGCGCCGGATTCTGATATGCCCTGTGTAAGATATAGTACTGTATATTTTTTAACCTTGCGTTTCTAGACACTTTCTTCGGAAATTCCAGCGCTCTGTCCCATTCCCGGTCGTGAAGTTGCCGCCCAAACTCGTCCTCCCATGTGGCTCTCAGGGTGAGCAGGGGCTTGTGTGTGAGTTCTCTAATTGACTTAAACAGCCATGTGACAAGGTGTCGGCCAATGCCCATGTAAAGGATAGTGTGGACTACAGGGTGTGTTGCGGGCTCGCGAGTTGTAAGGTCGCTGTGTGGGCGAAAGCAGTCGATGAGTTGGCGATGTGTCAGAAACTGCCCCGGGGGAGGTCGTGGTCCTCCATAAGTTGCTCATACGGACGAACCTGTCCCTCCGCAAACAGAACTTCTGCCTCCGTAACCTCAGATTCCGTCCACGCGCGCAACATGCGCTTGTAAAATAGGTATCTGAAAGAGACACGTTAGTATTAGATTCCTTACCTTAGAATATCCCCAGGCGTCAGACTGGATCCGGAAATTTTTGCGTAGCAATACCCTTGCGCGTCGGTATTTTTTATTATTTTTATTAGATTTATTAGATTTATTATATCGTTTCCTCCTGTTCCGTTTGTGATGCCTCAGTGGGACTTGAACCTGGTTCTTACATTTCTGATGTGCGCTCCCTTTGAGCCGCTTCACAACTGTCCTCTTCCCCTTCTGACTTTGAAGACTGCTTTCCTGGTTGCCATCACCTCTGCCAGGAGAGTGAGTGAGCTCCAGGCTCTTTCTTGTACTCCACCTTTCCTTTCTGTCCATCCGGACAAAGTGGTGCTTCGTACCAAACCTTCTTTCCTGCCCAAGGTTGTCACGGCCTTTCACATCGGGCAGTCCATCACCTTGCCTACCTTCTTCCCGCCACCGCATCCCTCTAAAGAGGAAGAGCGGCTCCACCGTCTGGACCCAAAATGTGCGCTCTCATTTTATTTGGATCGCACACGCCAGTTACGGGTGGATGACCAACTCTTTGTTGGTTACGTGGGCGCTAAGAAGGGGAAAGCGGTGCACCAGAGGACCATCTCCCGGTGGATCATCCTGTGTATCCAGGCATGCTACTCCTTGGCTAGGAAGGAGCCCCCGGTTGGACTGCGGGCTCATTCTACCCGAGCGACGGCGACTACCACTGCCCTGGGCAGGGGTGTGCCCTTACAAGACATCTGTCAGGCAGCTATGTGGGCATCGCTGCACACGTTTGCAAGACACTACTGCCTGGACGGTCAATTCCGGAGGGATGGCTTCTTTGGCCGTTCCGTCCTCCAGGACTTTCTGGTGTGATTATTGGTTCGCAGACCCACCACCGGGGTTGGTATTGCTGGGGTATCTATTCTAAGGTAAGGAATCTAATACTAACGTGTCTCTTTCAGATGCACAAGTTACTACTTGTGTAACAATATATCTGTAAGAGACATTAGTTAGTATTAGATTCCTTACCGACCCACCCATCCTCCCCGTTCTGCGAACCAATATCTAGGGTTAGGGTTGTCCCCTTCAGGGCCCTAGTTTCACTGGCACCAGTGTTGGTTTTTAACATGGCTCTGCGTTTCTGGCGCGGAAAAGCTGTGTCTAAGAACTGACGTCAGCACGCGGAGGCAGCGTCTAAGTACTCCGACGACGTCATCACGGCACCGACGACGGACGCGGAGCCGCATACGACGCCTACCGACGCGCAAGGGTACTGCTACGCAAAAATTTCCGGATCCAGTCTGACGCCTGGGGATATTCTAAGGTAAGGAATCTAATACTAACTAATGTCTCTTACAGATATATCGTTACACAAGTAGTAACTTGTGCGTTACCTCGTGGCCATCCCACCAGCGGTAGCCATGGGGAATAGCATGGGGTCTTTGCTGCAATGCGATGAATTTGTTGCATGCATTGGCGAGCCACCGACACTTGCAAGGGGTAGGTCCGGCAGGGTTTGATGCCCGGGAGTAGTAGGCGCCAGAGCTCAGGTATGGGGACAGAGCCGTGCATTGTGCTCGTCTCCCCGGTGTACCTGCCTGCCGTCCAATACGATAGCCACTGAAGTTGCGCCGCGAGAAAGTACGACTCCAAGGCGGGGGCACTCAGACCCCCTGTGCGGTGGGCAGCTGCAGTTTGGTAAGGGCTATTCGATGTCGGCCGTTTCCCCTCACGAGTGCTCGAAGGAGCATGTCCAATTCGCGGAAGAAACTTCCGGGTGGTATGACCGGTAGGTGGGTGAAGTAAAACAATAGTCCGGGGATGATGACCATTTTTGCTAGGGCTACCCGACCGATTGGGGCTAGTGGGAGGTTTTTCCAGAAGCCCACCGAGGAACGAATGCTGGCTAGTACCTTGCAGTAATTGCCCTCGAAGATGTCGGTGGGAGAACGGTAGAGGCGGACACCTAGATAACGGGGACCGCCAGTGTTCCAAGGTAGGCTCTGCGTGCCAATCTGTATCTCCTGAGGAGCGAGAGAATGATGCAGGGGGTACACTACGGAATTCTCCCAGTTCACCTGGAGGCCTGATGCCTCCGCAAATTCGGACTGTACTGTCCATATGGGGGTCAGGTCCTCGGTAATATCCCGGATGAACAGCAGGAGGTCATCCGCATACATGGAGACGCAGTGGACAGTATCCGCTATAGGAATGCCCCAGGCGGTTCCCTCCTGGCGCAAGCGGCTCGCCAGTGGCTCTACCGCCAAGGCAAAGATCAGGGGCGAAAGGGGGCAGCCCTGTCTGGTACCCCTTTCGACCTACAGCGGGGATGAAATGTATCGACCCAGCCTGACCCGGGATGTGAGATTGGTGTATAGAAGCCGAGTGTATTGTAGCAGGGTTGGGCCTATTCCCGTCCGGCGAAGGACGGCAAATAGGTATGGCCAGGTCACAGTATCAAAAGCTTTTTCGAGGTCAAGTATGATGCAGGCCGCGCGGGGGAAGGCGACTCCCACCTGATCCTGGACATGGAAGACACGTCTAATATTCTGAGACGTGTTCCTGCCGGGGACGAAACCGTTTTGGTCTGGGTGAACCAGGGGACTTAGTATCTGTTCGTACCGGGCGGCAAGTATTTTCCCCAAAATTTTGCAATCAGCCGATAGGAGCGTGATGGGGCGGTATGAGGACAGTTGTTGTGGGTCTCTATGCAGTTTAAGAAAGGACACAATGACCTATTCCCGCAGCGATTCTGGGAGTTCTCTCCGATCGAAGGCATCCACAAACATGGAGGTCAACCGGGGAATCAACAGGGTGGAGAAGGTACTGTAGTACTCAAGTGGTAGCCCGTCGAGGCCCGGGGCCTTGTTCCGCGCCAAGGAGCGTATCGCGCAGGCGACGTCAGCTGCTGTTATTTTTGTATCTAGGGAAACCCTGGTTGCCTCTGCTATATGGGGGAGCAACAGCGGGTCCAGGAAATGGGTTACTGCTTCCTGCCGATAGGTTATCCTGTCACTTTTGATGGATACTTCTTCCTGCAGATTCCTCACATTATGAATATGCTATAGATACCTGTTAGAAATGGGGATTCCGGTTGGCTAAGGCTTGCACCAAAGCCAGGCAGAAACCACCACTCTAGTCAGGGCAAGGGAGTTACACGCCAAAGATAACCCCTGCTCACCCTCTAGGTAACGTGACACGAGCAGTAAGGCTTATCCCGGAGGCAATGTAAGTTAAGTATTTGCGCACGCACCCACCAGCAACAACGTCCCAGGCCCCCCACAAAAGAAACTCCACACAAGGTTATATATAAAAATAGCCTTTGTATTATACCATAAACATTAGATAATAAACACACAATTTACACTGTGCCACTGGCACGGGCAGAATTTACAGGGGACTATATACATGGGACAGGGCCACATGGACCACTGTCAGGAAGAAGCACTTTTAGAACTAGCACTTGGTAGAATTAGCACTTTGTAGGAATAACACTTAGCACATAGCACATATAATAACTGTAGCACCAAAAGAGCAAAGGTAACACACAACCAGTAATCACTGGTAAATGTTAAATACACCCTACGCAACCCTAACCACCTTAGGCAAATATCACGCAGGGCACCATGAACTCATTAGTATAACTATACTAGGTAAAACAACCTCCTAGGCATAAAAATACATTCAGAGGTATAGGCAGTAAGGCATATGCATATTATGCAGAAATCACATTTAGACAGGTAATCACATTTGCGCCAAAAAGTACACAGAACTGACCCCAGGCCAGCCTGGCCTCTCAGGGGCTCACAGGCCAATGTCCAGAATGTCAGGGCTGGCTGCGCAGGCAGCCAAACAGAAGGGTGCGCAAAGGTTCAGGCCTAAACGAAGCAGCTGCCCACTAAGTGCTGGGCAGCTGTAGCAGGGAGCCTGGCACCAGCGTGCCTCCTGGCTCTCTTTGGGGCACTGAATAAACAATGGGGCCAAAAACAACGTGGGAGCCTCGTGGGCTCGAGAGAACGGTGTGCCCAGGAGCCTCGTGGGCTCTGAAGAAATACTGGGGCCGCAGGAGCCTTGTGGCTCTAAACAATAATGGGCCTGGGAGCCCCGTGGGCTCTGAATAAACAACTGCCCACTGTGGGGGGAGCTGCCAGCCGGGGCCGCTCTACCTCCCGAAATGCCCCCCGAGACGTTTGGATGCTGGAGCCTCTTGGGCTCGAAATCTCAAAATGCCCCCAAACGTTGGAGTCCCCCCTCTGGGGACTCGGAAGACAATGGCCCTCAGACGTGGGCTCTAATCACAACTGCCCCCTTAAGCATTGGAGTGGTCCGCTGCACTGCGGGACCGCTCGGGGAGACCGGGACCGGCGATGGGGGCGACGTCCCACTCACCTGGGACTCCCTCGCGGTCTCCTTTCTCTCTCTCCGGGACTCTGCTGGCGGCCGCATGGGGCTGGGAGGCGGCTAGGGCAGGCACCAGCAACGTGCCTCAAGCCCCCACCTCCGCTTCTCTCTCCCGACTCCTCCGGTCGCGCTGGTGCTGCCTCCCTCCTTCCTTCCACACCGGAGCGTGGAGTGGGCTCCCGTCCGCTTCCGGTTTTGGGTTCAGGCTCTTCCGGGTCACTGCGCAGCCAATGGCAGTGCGGCCCTTGCGTGGGGAGGCGGGTACAGCGCCTCCCAGGCGATCCCCGGGCCGGCAGCGGTGATGGTCCGTAAAAACACGGGGTGGGCTCACGTGAAGGCAAAATAACGAAGAAACAGCGGAAATGAACGGAGTGGCACCCGATTAAATAAATAAGGAAACGGGGTGGCACCCGCAGAGAAGCACCAAGTCCCTGGCGGGGTGGGCACCCGTCAGGGGCACAAGACGACACAGCGGCAGGGGGATCCCCACGCCCGGGAATCCCTTGAGAAAGGGAATTGCAGCCATGGGCTGCAGTTGGAAACCACAGTGCTCCTCTGTAGGGGAAATCAAGCGCTGCCCAGGCCCTTTAAGGGAACATGGTCACAGGTCCAAAAGAAGGTTAGCACAAGTCTTTGCAGGAGGTGGGGGGGGCAAAGGCTGGGCCCGGTGGCCAGCTCACAGGGCCCTCCAGCTAGGGAGGCAGTCCCCAGTGGCGGTCCTCCTTGTGCCCAGCAGCAGCAGGCCCCCCTCAAGGTAAGATCCAGGGAAAGAACATTTTGTATGGGGTCACAGCCCCATTTTATATACACAAATCCCTTTGTCTCTAATGTGCAGGGTGGGGGAAAAACCAGACGCAGCTGGTTCTGGAGCACTTTGTTTTGCTCAGCCCCTCTCCCTATTCACAGGAGAGGCTAGGGTCATCAGCCGCACCACAGGGGGCGGAGCCAGCATTGTGGAGGGAAAGCCCAGCCCTATTCAGGTCCCAGGTGCAGCCCCTCCCTGCCATCGACATGCAGATCTCCCCATTCACCACTGGGGCAGACCCATCCTGACTCCTGGAGCCAGGCTCACCAGCCAATCACAAGCCAGACAGTCATTTCACATTTATTACACACATATGCCAACTTCTAGAAGTGGCACTTCCACACTAGGCACATTAACGCCGCACACATCATTGCACAGCATTTCATCACACAAGTCCGCACATATCAAACTCGAGCCTGCACTCCCCACGCATCAGGAACTACCATGGACACACACATTCCCCATGCATTCCTATGAGAGGGCAGGCCAATCGCACAACAAGCACTCTGAGAACGCGCGCACTTTACACTGGGACACAGCGAAAGTGCGCAGAAGCCAAAAACAACCAACACCAAGTAACCTATCAAAAGCAAAAAGTTTAGGGGTAAACCTGCCAGAAGGGCCAGGTCCAACAATACCAGTACTGGATCTGGAAAACGTTCCCCCAGCAACATTTCCAAGTGGCATCACACAGCTCCATTAACCCCACTGTCCACATAGAATTAGATAGCATTGGACTTTATATGGTACAGTCTGATGTACTGACATCAATTTCTGTCTTACTGTTGCTCTTCTTTTGTGTGTACTGAATAAAGTTCCTCAGACACCGTGGCAGCCACAAGTTCAAATGTCACCTTGTTGGGTGTCAGTTTTAAACCCCGTTGATGATTTAAAAATGTGCCTTCATCGGATCCATACAACATCTACAGGTGGTGTGTGGGACCTAAATATGATCCCTCATCCTATGACCTTAACGCTCACATGCACCCATCATTCTGATAGAGACTTCTAAGTGCAAATTCCTCACCTTGTGAATTCTCCCAGGCACCAGACTAGATCTGTAAACTTTTTGGAAATTCCCTAGCACATCAGTAGGAGGCCTTTTGTTGTTCTGTATCCAATCTGTCACATCCCGGATGTGACGTGGGGCCCCCCTTTATGTATCACCTCCTCTCACTGATGTCAGTTCCTTTCTGTCTGAGCCTTCCAATGTTGATCGCTGTTGATAGCTGTGGTATCTCTAACAGACATTAGTTCCGTCTGAAAACTTTTTTTCCTTCAAAAACCAATTTCAGTGTGCAGACGTGGGCCCTAAATCAACAGTCAAAGTCGTGGAGCTCAGTTAAGTTAAACAAGTCCCATAAAAGCTAGTATTTGAAGCATAGGCCTCAGTCGTCCCACCACTCGCACCATTCAGAATCACATGAAGGCCCGGGTACTTCCAAGCTGCAGAGCTGTTCCATGTAACTGCCTCCAGCAGTGTTCCTGCTCCAACTCCTCCTTGAAAGCACTGCTGCAGTAGATAATCTCCATCAACTGAAAGAGGCTTTGGAGAAAATATTTGGTACCCCATCGGATCTCCATGGAGCACCTTCGAGCCCCAAAGCTACGAGGTGGCTGCCAGTCAGGACCCTGATGGCAGATCTGTCCATCATGTCAGCCTTGCCACTTGGCATCCATGAGCGGTCGGTCCCTCCCTCAAGCATGACACCGTCCGCTCCAGCCTTGGCACAACATCCAATGCTGCAGACTATGCCAAACCAATACCACCAGCCAAGACTTGATTCCAGATACAATCTAATAATTGTATCTTATTCTAAAGGTCTGCCCCTACACTCTGGAACACATTCCAACTCAGACATATCCCACCACTATTATGGGAATGACCTCTATGGGGTGGGAAACATATTTAAGGACCTACAGTGGTTTAGGGACCTCACCACATATTGGGTTATCCTCCCCAAACCCACCTATAGAAGCTGAAGACTCCACTTCCTCCACCACTGTGGTGGGCAGAAGTCTTAGACTTAAAGCTTCATTTGCTAGAAGTGGAAACAAGTGTCCTCTCGTGAGGTTCTTAACCAAGCTCAGGTCAACCAATGGGTATTTCCTTTTAATCAGTCCATCAAAAAAATCCTGGTAGGCACCTGGATGAAACCAGGATCTTGGTCCCCAGTGAATAGGCAAGTGGCATGATGACACTGGCCTACTTCTGGTGACCCAGCACACCACCCTGGATAGCTTGTTGGTACAGGCGTCCACCAGCTGACAGAACCTTTCCTACAACCCCACCTTGAAAGTTCCAGTCTTGCCCTTAGGTCTGTCAACACCTCATGCCGCCTAAGCAGGCACTCACACACATTGTGGGACAAGTTGGCTGACATCTCGCAGAGTCCCAAAAGACATCAGACTAACCTTGCAATGTCTTACTGCTAATGGTCAATTTCAGCAAAGTATTCTATATATCTGATAGAGACTACTAGCCACAGATTCCTTCACGTAGAATTATCCCCAGGCGTGAGACTAGACCCAGAAATCTTTCTCGCCCAGCATCCCTGGGCGCCGGGGGGACGGCATCACGCAACTCCGGCAGGCATTGTCAGCGTACGTGACGTCAGCGAGGTCACATAAGTCCCACCCCGGCGCGCCTACGTCAGTTTTTTCCTTTTCCGCGTTCAACACGGTCAGTTAGATTCCTTACCTTACAATAACCCCCAGGCTTCAGACTGGATCCGGAAAAATTTGAGTAGCAGTACCCTTGTGCGTCGCTAGGTGTCGTCTGCGGCTCCACGTCAGTCGTTGGCGCCGGGATGACGTCGTCGGAGCACTTAGACGCCGCTCTCGCGCGCTAATGTCAGTTCTACTTTTTTCCACGCCAGCAAGCACCGGTCCGGAGAAAGCAGTACCGTAGTCACTTTTTGACTAAACTTTTTTGATCATTTTTTATCTCTTCTCGAGTCTTCACGACTCTCGGTGCCGGTAGGGATGTCCGGGTTCAAGCCCTGTACTGACTGCGCCCGCCTGATGTCGGTTATCGATCCCACCACCGGTGCCTGTACTGCCTTGGGGCCGACCACGACGACCGGTCGTGCCCCGACTGCCGGGCCTTGACGTCGAAGGCTAGACGGGAGCGGTCCCGTAAGCGCCCCGTGCTCCGGCAGTTGGCCCCGCGTCAAGGTCCCGGTCCAGGAGGGGGTCGAGGGACCGGTTGCGGGGCCACAGTCATCGAAGCTCGACGAGTCGACACCATTCGTCGGGCTCCAAGTCCTCAGGTAAGAGGCACAAGAAGTCGAAGAGACGACATCGCTCTTCCGACTCCCCCCGACGCTCGCACGACGCGGCCGGGGGATCGGGCAACACCGGCTCCGACAGATCCGCAGGCGCCGCGGCCAGCTCCATACCCGTCGGTCCCTGGGCTGAACGCGACGCCGGAGGAGATCAAGGCCTTCCTCATGGCCATGAGGTCCCTCTCTCCTCCATTGGGTCCCGCGGTGCCCCAGGGCCCCGCGGCCCCGACTTGGAGTCCGTGTGGGCCGGGTGCTTCGGCCCCGGTGCCGTCGGCGACTTCGGTCCCGACGCCGCAGGCTCCCGCCGGATCCGGGTTGCCGCTGGTCGACCTCACGACCCCGCCGGCGTCGACCCCCAGGGTGGCGCCGTGCGGCGCCGCCCCTGATCCCTTCCTCGGTCCGGATCCAGTGTCGACCGACGCTGCGTTCATCTCCGGCTGAAGACCATTTCTTCTTTGATCCGGCTCCATCCTTTGACCCTGAATTTCAGGAGATGGAGGACGAGGGGGATTGGGAGAGGTCTGAGGACCCTCTGACACGTGAGTGTCAGTCCTTTCAGGACGGACAGAGGAGCTAGGGGAGGCCAGTGGTCTTGATACCTCCCCTGACACTGGTTTTGTCTCCCCTCCTACCGTGGCTACGGAGGAGGGGGCAGCTTATAGTGTGGCGCTGACGTGGGCAGCCAAGGCCTTGGCGCTTACGCCCACGTCGCTACTGTGAGGTCGAACGTCCTCACTGAGGTCCTTAAACCGCAGACAGGCGCTCCGGAGCCTCTGCTGCCGTTTAATGAGGCTCTCATGGACGTCCTGTTGGGCACCTGGTCTAAGCCCGCTACAGGCCCCCCAGTAGGTAGGAACGTCGCCAGGCGCCACCGCCCAGCTCCGGGCGACACTAGCTTTCTGTCCACCCACCCCCGAGAGCCTGGTTATCCAGGCCTCTACTTCCCAATCAGCATTCCCGACTGCATCCCCAGATCGGGAATCCAAAAGGTATGAACAGTTTGGTAAAAAACTGTTCTCATCCCTCAGTTGTGGGTTGCGGTCAGTCAACACCGCTTGCCTTTTGGGCCGTTATACCCACTCTCTGTGGGATACGGTTGCGGCTGTGCTGCCAGAGTGCCCGGAGGAGACCCGGGCGAAGCTCGCTCAAGCCCTCGCGAAGAGACGAGACGCAGCTCAGTATTCCATACGATGTGGGATGGATACCACGGACTCGCTGATGTCTAGAACACCCTCGTGGACATGCCGTTTGATGGCAACCACCTCTTTGGTGGCAAGGCAGATCATGCGCTTGAACGCTTCAAGGACTCCAGGGCTATGGCCAAGTCCTTCGGCCTCTCGGGCCAGCGTCAGCAGTAGTCTGCCTTTCGCTCCTTTCGTGGCCAAGGAAGGGGCGCCCCTTCACGTCCTGCCAGCCACGGGCCGCAGTCTAACATCCAGCGTGGCGGCGGACGTGGTAACCGCCGTGGCGGTGCCAGGGGACAACGGCGCGGCCAGTCCACATCCACCCCTGTCCGAGATGTCAAGCACGTCCCCTAGTAGACCTCAGGGGTGCCTGGACAGTGTCCAACTCCACGCCCTCCTATGGAGAATCGTCAGAACAGTGTATTTCATGCCCTGTTGCATCTTGGAAGATATGTTAGAGGCACATACTGCTCCGTCGCAGGGCAATATCTGCACTCATGGGTAGGTGACCTGCTAAATATTTTTACCAGCACAGCTATCAGTCCGAAGTCGGTGACTGCGAGCTCGGCGAGCCCGCTTGCGTAGAAGATAGTGTTTTGTATCTTAATCTGTTTGAGGAAATCTTGAACCTGTTGGGCGTAACATAGAACATTTGTTTGCCTTGGTATGTGACCCGGAGGCGTGCCGGGTAGAGGGGGCATAATCAATTTGAGCCTGCCGCAGCTTTTGTTTCACGTGAAGAAATTTGCGTCGCTCCTCTTGTACATGCGTGGTGAAGTCTGGATACATTGTAAAGGGAACCCCTTCGAAATGCAGTTGTTTCTGTTCCCTCGCCACCTTAAGAGATGCATCACGATCCCTATAGTTCAGCAAACGCGCTATGATGGGGCGGGGTGGACCCCCTGGGGGCGGCCTCGGTCCAAGAGAGCGATGGGCTCTCTCCACAATGAAGTGAGGTGATAACAATTCCACCCCCACCACCTCCAGCAGCAGTTTTTAGATGTGCTGCTCCAACCTGCCCGTGTTGGTTCGACTCCAACGGTGCCGGTAGGGATGCCCGGGTTCAAGCCCTGTTCGAAGTGCGACCGACTCATGTTGGTCACGGACTGCCATCGCCGGTGCCTGAAGTGCTTAGGCCTCGACCACGACGACCGCACCTGCTCCGACTGCCAGGCCCTGACGTCGAAGGCTAGGCGGGAGCGGTCCCGCAAGCGGCTCGAGCTCCGGCAGTCGGCCCCGCGCCATTCCAGGTCCCGGTCCCACGGGAGGTCGAGGGACCGGTCGCGGGGTCGGAGTCCCCGCAGCTCCGGGAGTGGACATCGGTCGTCGGGATCCAAGTCCTCAGGTAAGAGGCATGAGAGGTCGGAGCGGCGCCGCAGGACCTCACCGGATCCGCTTCCGGATCCGGGGCGTCGCCGGTCGACCTCACCGGCGCCGGCCCCGAGGGTGTCGCCCCTGGCGCCCGTTGTGGACGCCGTCCCCAATCTTCCCTTCAGTCCGACTCTGGCGCCGGAACGGCGCCGTTGGGCGCCGCTTCAGACGGCCTTTGGAGATTTTTATTTCCATGAGGAGGTCCAGTCTGTTGACCCTGGGTTACAGGAGACTGGTGACGGAGGTGATTAGGAAGGGTCTGAGGACCCTCTGGCACAGGAGTGTCAGTCTCAAGAGGACTGGACATATGAGCTTGGGGAGGCCAGTGGTATTGACACCTCGCCAGACACTGAATTTGTCTCCCCTCCCACCGTGGCTACGGAGGAGAGGGCTGCTTATAGCGTAGTGTTGACGAGGGCAGCCAAGGCCTTGGGCTCCCCGTTGCGGCCGTGAGGACTAACCTCCTCACTGAGGTTCTTAAACCGCAGGCACGCTCCAGTGAGCCTCTGCTGCGGTTTAATGAAGCCTTATGTGACGTTCTTGTGGGCACTTGGTCCAAGCCCGCCACAGGTCCGCCTGTGGATAGGAACGTGGCCAGACGCTACCGCCCGTCTCCGGGCGACCCTTGCTTTTTGTCCACCCACCCCACCCCCGAGAGCCTGGTTATCCAGGCCTCCACTTCCCAGACCGCATTCCCGACGGCCCCGCCCGATCGGGAATCCAAGAGATATGAACAGCTCGGAAAGAAGGTGTTCTCGTTGTGAGAAGTTGGCCTGATATATGATGCTCACTAGTTCTAGTGATCACCTTGTATCAGTCCAAACAACCCTTATGGTGATTGGTTGTAAGTCAACCTTATAGACCAGCTATCCTAATGGTAGCATGGACAAAGCAGTCTTAGGCTAAACTCGTTTGGCATGTGAAGCCAGCTGTTTTACCACAATATAACCCCTTGAATACCAGATGAAAGGACACCACACAGGTTGTTATGAAAATAAACACAGTATATTTATTAATAACAACACCTCTGAACTCTTTATGAGGTCAGAGGGCTAAGCACATGACAATCTCTTACGAAAAATACGACAAGTTGCACAAAATTACAATCGTGCCCTAGGGGCACGACAAACCATATACTAAGTAAGTGGAATGTGAAAGTCGATAAAAGGAATGGAGCTGTCCAGAGGCTGTAGGATCGATGGGACCACGCTACACTAACCCTAGGTAAGTAATAGGAGGCCCACGGAACGCGTGTGCAGAGTGTGAACTCACACGCGAGATGCGTAACAACGTCTATGGACAGTACAGTTCAAATTAAAAGTGAGTACGGACAATCCTGACTAGTTAGGACAACAACGACTGTTGAACGGGACAGTTAAACTACCCTTGAGCACCGAAATGCTCTCGTTACCTCACCCATGGGCTGCGTGTGCATAGGTGCCAAAGTGTGTCGGGTTCTCGCGTTGAAGTCAATGGAGCCTGAAAGAAAAGATGCTGCAGGCGACCAGGAGGAAGATGTCCGGTGCGATCCAAGGGTGGATCGGTGAAGAAGAGGATCTGAAAGCAGAGGGGACAGTGTTCAAAGTCACTAGCCAGTGACCGGTGTGGAACCAGGGAGGAACCAGGTGCTGTTGTCGCGATCAGGTGAAGAGTGGACGCTTGACTCTGCAGCCACGTGGACCAGGAGGTGTCTTCGACGACCAGGATGGAGGCACGAGCTGTCCCACGCAGGCTCTCGCTGTCGGCGGTATCGGATCCGGGATTGGAGTCAACAGGCCTTGGCAAAGGCAACCCACGCGGTGAATGGAAAGCCGTCTGGTGCGGACTAGGAGAGTCCGGGGTGCCCCTCTTTTGGAAGGGAGCAAGGGCCAGTCTGGAGCAACCAGACCAGCAGCAAAGATTCAAAGGTTCGTCGTCTAGGAGGTCACTAGCCAGCCGGCAAGTGACCAGACAACGCGTCGAGCAGCAAACAAGCAGAAGGGCCCCACGCAGATCTCGTGGAAGCTGGAGGGCTGATCTTCGGTGCAGGGGCTGCTCGGGGCTGGGGCTTCTCAATCCCCAAAGCACTTGGCCGAGTTTACCTCGGGAGTCGTGCTGGAAGCGAAGTGCAGGTTCGTTCAAGATGGCCGGTCCCGCGTGTCTCGTCGCACCCACGGGTCTCAGCTTTGCTGCAGATGTGAGTTGAGGTCGGAGAGGTCTGGGAATCCGGGTCTCGTCGGGCTCTGAAGTCTGGATTCTCGAGGGAAGACGACAAAGTGAAGCCGCTGGACGCTTGATGGTGCCTGCAGTTGCAGGGTGGACACTCCTTGTCCACAAGGGAGATTCTTCAGTCTTCTGTGGAGCAGAACGTCGAAGTCCAGAGTTTCTTCTTGTAGAATTGTTCAGGATAATCTAATTTGGAATGGGACCAGCTCCTACCTTTTTCCTGCTGATGGGGGCTGCACTACTGACTAGGTCCCTCCCCTGGGTGGGACCAGGAAGGAGGGTGGTTACACCCCCTATCCTTTGTCCGGTTTCCCGCCAGAGCTGGGGCAGGGATGCCCCAGCAACTTGTTTGAACCGGTGTATGCACAGGACACCTTGTGTGCCCCAGGCATGTCTCATTCCTTTCAGGCCTATCCTCCCCAATACACAAAATCCTGTCTGGGGTGGTGCTAGCACCTCCCAAGGCAGGAAACCCTTTGTCCAAGCCGCCCTCGCTGGAAGGACTCCCAGCAGCAGGAGGTCAGACTTGTGTCTGTGGTGGCAGCATCCATTTTGTGATGCCAAGGCTCGAGTTAACTTTAACCGGGGTTCACAGTTACATACATGTCGTGTCCCTCTAGAAGGGTGGAATGCTACTCCCGTCGCCAGAATTGGCGAGGGGGTAGTATTCCAATTCGTATGACACCTTACTCGACATGTTTTGATAATGTTATACCAGAGTTGGCATTTAACCGCGAGGTTGATAATGCACTTAAGAGTATATGGTATAGCGTTATCATGGAAACAGCTAAAGGACTTGGTTCCGAAAGCTGTAGACCGGCTTGTAGGAAGGTGGATATCTGACTATGGTTACCCCCAATTTTTGCCTGGTGTTGTGCTGGTTTTTGACTTAGTTGGCCTGGGATCCTGCTATTCAGGACACCAGGAATCCTGCACTCTGTTAAAATGGACTCCATGTACCCTAGGTACATATCTAATTAGATACTGAGTCACCTTATCAGTCCCTGTACAGTGTACCTTAGGTACCCAGGGCATAGGTGTACCCAGGGCCTACCAGGGGCTGAAGCATGTATTATGCCACCTGTGAGAAGTTGGCCTGATGTGCAGTGTTCACTATTCTAGTGATCACTATATATCAGTCCAAACAACCCTTATTGATGATTGGTTGTAAGTCAACCTTATAGACCAGCTATCCTAGTAGCATGGATACGAGCAGTCTAAGGCTAAGACTCTAGAGGGCGTGTTAAGCCAGCTGTTTTACCATCACATTACCCCTTGAACACCCAGTGAAAGGACACCACACAAGTGTTATGAAAATAAACAGTGTATTTATTAGAATCACAACAACCCTGTACTCTTTATGAGGACAGGGTGCTAGGCACACAACAAAACTCTTACGAAAATACTTAAGTTAGCACGTTATACACAAATGCCCGAGGGGCACGAAAAACCATATACTTTAAAAGTGGAATGCGAATTACTAGCAGGTAAGTAACAGTTCTAATAGGCTTTGGATTCGCTAGGACTGGACTAGGGAATCGTTAGATTACTACTAGGAGACCTAGGGGACTCGGGTGCAGAGTGTGCACTCTCACGCGGGATGCGGGACAAAGTCTATGGAGGCTAGTAAAGGCAAAGTTAGTGTTCACGGGCGAACCCGACCTGGTAGGAAGAAAACGACAGTGGATCCTGACCCTAGGATAGTGAGGCTATGCTGGGACACCGAAGTGCCGAAGTTACCTAGCCCAGGGGCTGCAGCTGCATAGGTCTGAAAAGACGTCGGGAATCTCGTTGCCGGACCAGGAGCCTGGAAGGAAGAAGTTGCTGGCAGGCGACCAGTGAAGAAAAGTTCGATGGATCCAAGCCTGGATCAAGGAAGAAGAAAACCTGAAAGCAGAGGGGACCAAGTTCTTGAATCACTAGCCAGTGATTAAGTGGGCACCAGGATGGCACCGGGCGAAGTCACCGCAGTCAGGTGAGTGGGCGCTGCTGGGCTCTGCAGTCTCTCGGACCAGGAGGCGTTGTCGGCGACCAGGATGGAGGTGCGAGCTGTCCCACGAAGGTTCTTGCTGTCGACGTCGCTGGACCCAGGATTGGGCAACAAGTCTTGGCAAATGCAAGGCCCACGCGGTGGACCTAAAATGGCGTCTTGGGTGGACCAGGAGGGTCCAGGGTACTTCTCCGATGGAGGGAAGCAAGGGCCAGTCTGGAGCAACCAGACCAGCAGCAGAAATGTCGTCGGGCGTCGTCAGGAAGGCCACAAGCCAGCGGGCTAGTAGCCAAACAACGCGGTGAGCAGCAAAAAGCAGAAGGGCCCCACGCAGATCGTGGAGATGCTGGGGGGCTGCTCTTCGGTGCTGGAGCTGCTCAGGGTGGGGGCTTCTCGGACCCCAAAGCACTCACCAGGAATTCACTCGGCGGGCTTGCTGGAAAGAAGTCGTGCAGTCTTGCAGATGGCCGGTCCCTTAAGGTCTCGTCGCACCCACGGTTCTCAGCTGGGCTGTAGAGGTGGGTAGAGGTCAGAGGTGCCAGGGAAGCCGGTTCTCGTCGAGCTGGGCAGTCGGATTCCGGAGGAAGGACTTGCAGCAGACCGCAGTGTTCTTAGATGGTGCCTGCGGATGCAGGGTGACTACTCCTTAGTCACAAGGGAGAAATCTTAGGAAGAAGTCTTGAGTTCCTTTCGCAGAAAGTAGTTTCAGGATTCAAAGATGATCTGATTTGGAAGGGGGCCAGTTCCTACCTTTATCCTGTAAAAAGGGGCTGGCACGCGACTAAGTCCTGCCCTATGGGTGGGACTAGGAGGGGGGTGGTTACACCCACTTCCCGTCTGGAGTGACCCTGGAACTGGTTCCAGCCAGCCTATGCACAGTGAGCACCGGGGTGCCACGTGCAGTCACCTTCCTCTAAAGCCCTGCCTACCTACAATACACAAAACCCTGTCTGGGATGGTGCTGGCACCGCCCCTGGCAGGAAACCCTTTGTCCTTATCTCCTGCTCTGGGAGGACTCCCAGCAGCAGGAGGGCAGACTTGTGTCTCGGTGGCAGCATCCATTTTGTGGAGCTGAGGCTCTGTTTGACTTTAACCGGGGTTAGGGGTTACATACATGTCGTGTCCCTCTAGAAGGGTGGAATGCTAACCCCGTCGCCAGAATTGGCGAGGGGTTAGTATTCCAATTCGTATGACACCTTACTCGACATGTTTTGATAAAGCGATACCAGAGTTGGCATATAACCGCGAGGATTATAATGCACTTAAGAGTATATGGTATGCGATATCATGGAAACGGCTAAGGGATGGATCCCGAAAGCCGCAGACAGGCTCAGCTCATGCCAGAGCACCATCTCACACGATTCCAAGCACTCTGCCTTCAGGATTGTTAAGGCCTGCCATAGGAGTGACTGATAGGAGATCTGTGTGTCCATTTTTAGGGTTAGATATAGGTATACTATATCTAAAGCAAAGGGTGATTACACCACCTTGCCCCAGCTGTCGTGCAGCCAGTTGTGTCAGATTTGGATGGCCAGCCAGGGGTGGCATAATACATGCTGCAGCCCCTGGTAGGCCCTGGGTACACCTATGCCCTGGGTACCTAAGGTACACTGTACAGGGACTGATAAGGTGACTCAGTATCCAATTTAGATATGTACCTAAGGTACATGGAATCCATCTTACAGAGAGAGCAGTAGGCCTGGGGCCCTGAATAGCCGGGTCCCAGGTCAACTAAGTCAGAAAACCAGCAAAACACCAGGCAAAAAGTTGGGGGCAACCATAGTCAGGGATCTACCTTCCTACATAACCCCCCCCCCAAACGAAAGGAGATAAGGCTAGCCTTGCCAGGTAAGCCTATATTGCCTGAGTGGCCATATAAGGAAGTACCATCACTGGCATGGTTACCCCCTATCTCATGGTCCACTAAGCAATCCCTCACCCTAAGGGTGTCTGAGGGTCTCCACCATAGGGAATCTCTACCTGTGGTGTGTTTTGGCAAAGTAAAAGGCTGGTGCTGAAATGGAGTACTGAAGTGAGACTCCACTAATTTTGGGCTCAGCTTCCTCCAATCATTTTCCACCATAGAGGCCTTTCTTTCCAAGACTGAGTTGTTTTGGGCTCTCATGGTCAACCTCTGGCTACCTACAGCTGGAGGTTGGGTCCCTCTGTTTGGCTTACTGGAGGGACAGGTCAGGTTTGGGGCCCTCAGGTCCCAGGTTTGGCTGTGCCCAACAGTGTCCATCTGTGGGAGGTCCCTAACTAAATTTAAGGGGATCCCTCAGGAGTTGATTTTATTTTCACTTGGCTAGTACTACTAGCTTCAGTGCCCTTAATCTGTTGATTGGGAAGTTCTTTTGGACAGGGGGCCCTTTGGGGTCCACCACTGGCCTCCCTGACCTCTACAGCCCTGGGCTGACTGAGGCAGGGTAGAGAGGGGCAGGTTACCTGCTCCAGACTGGGTCCCACCTTGGAAGGGTCCACTGACATCAGGGGTTCTGCCAGGCTAGGCCTGACTACCTCTGTGGCAGTTTCTTCACAAGGGGTCAGATCAGTTCCCTGAGGAGGCTGATCCTGTCCTAAAGTCTGGTGGAAGGGAGATTTCTCTTCCTCCTCAATACTCTCTGTCTGAGTGGAGTGATCCATAGTTTCAGGCTTCACAACACTGTCATCTGTCTGAGTTTGAGCTGTGGCCATCACAACTCTCCCAACCTTTTCAGGAGGGGGCTCAGTTTGGGTGTGGGCTGTTACCATTACAGCCTTGACAACCTGTTCTGGGAAGGAAGTTGTCTGAGATGGGGTTGTGACTGGCACAACCCTCCTGACCTGTTCAGGGAGGACATCTTGGACTGGGGCTGTGGCTAACACTGCCCCACTAACCTTACCATGGGGGTTTACCATTCTAGAATGGGTTTCTTGCTCTACCTCAGCCCAGGCTGAGGTCTCTAAATCATTCCCCAGTAGGCAATCTACAGGCAAGTTGGATGTCACTGCCACTCTCTTGGGGCCAGTGACACTTCCCCAGCTGAGATTTACTACTGCCATGGGATGAGTTTTCTTCACTCCATCAATGTTTACCACCTGGTATGTGGCACCAGGTAAAAGTTGCCTTGAGGGGACTAGACTCTCAGTCACCATAGTGATGCTAGCCCCTGTATCTCTATAGGCCTCAACTTTTATACCATTGATGAGGGGCTCCTGTCTGTACTTGCCCAAAGTGTTGGGACAAGTTGTGAAGTTGGCAAACCCCATGCCAGTCTCACAGACAAGAGTATCTAAGTTTGGGGACCTGGTTAGGCCAGAGTCCCCAGGAACTCCCAAAGTAAATGCACCCAAATTCTTGGGGGCACTCCCACCACCTGGGGGATTACTACTAGTAGTAACAGGAGGTTTGGGAATGTTACTTGGGGGTATGTTTTCCTTATTGTTATTCTTTGGGCAACTGCTGTCAGTTTTTAAATGACCCACCTGTTTACAGGGATAACAATAAGGTTTCTTCTGGTTGTTGGAAGGATTCTGGGACCCACTCCCCTCAGAGGATTTTTGGGGCCCTGATGTGGTTTGATCTGGAGATTTATTCCCACCCTTCTCTTGAGGCTTGGTTGATTCCTTTTTCTGGTCACCACCTTGGTTCTTGGGCCTAATCCTGGTTCTGACCCATTTGTCTGCCCTCTTACCCAATTCTTGTGGAGAGGTCAGATCAGAGTCTACCAGGTGCTGGTGTAATAGCTGGTTCTGACAATTATTTAAGACTTGCTCTCTCATAATTAGATTATACAATCCTTTGAAATCAGTAACCTTACTACCCAGTAGCCAGCCTTCCAAAGCCTTAGTGGCACAATCAACAAAGTCAGACCAGTCCTGAGACTGAGTTTTCTGGGTATCCCTGAACAGCAACCTGTACTGCTCAGTGGTTAAGCCAAACCCATCAACCAGTGCATTTTTCAGGACCTGGTAATCATTAGCATCCTCCACTCTTGTAGTGAGGAGCTTATCTCTACCTTTACCATCAAAGGAGAGCCACAGTATAGCTGCCCACTGACTCTGGGGAATGCACTGCACAGTGCAGGCCCTCTCCAGAGCAGCCATCCATTTCTGGATGTCATCCCCTTGCTTAAAGGGGGGCACTATTTTAGTCAGGTGTTTAGTATCTAAACCCTTCTCTCTATCTCTTGGGAGATTGCTGCCACCAGTGGGAGCTAGCCCACTCATCTGCTGCTCTCTTGCCAGGGCAAGCTTCTCTTTGGCCAGGGCAATTTCTTCCCTTTCAATCCTCAGTTCAGCTTGTCTCATCCTAGCTTCATGCTCTCTTCTCTGAGGGGAAGTAAATCTCCTCTGGGGAGAGTTCCTTCTCCCCTGAGAAGAGGCATTAGAGTGCAGAGATCTAATGGAGTCCCTAGAAAGAGATCTATCTCTCCTAACTCCAAGGTTAGGCCTACTTAGGGTCAGTACTGGGGGTCCCCCAGATCCTAGCCCAAGCAAGTCTAAGTTGGCCCTGGTTAGCCTTCTGACTACCTCAAGACCTTTGTCTACCTCATCCCCAGAGAGTTCCTCTTGATCCTCCTCCTCAACTGCTGTAGCAGTGTTGGGGAGGTCTGGATCACCAGAGGTTCCCTCTAAGGCTGGCATGTTCTCATGTAACTGAGAAATCTTTCTGGCATCATATGTCTCTAAGAGACCTATCAGAAATGGAATGGTGGGGTTAGACCCCTGCTTCAGTTTCCTGGAGGTACAGACTTGTCTCATCTCCTGGAAACTGAGAGCTGCATATCTTGAAGTGACCTGTGGAGGGTCAACACTGACCAGGGGAGTCTCAGTAGAATCTCCCTGGGTAGACATGCTTTTCTAGTGAGGTGTAAGTGGTGCACTTACCTACACTATATGTTTGCCTACTGATCCCTTGCTAGAGTTGTAGTTTAGGGTGTGCTAGGCCCTAGGAGCTACAACAGCTGGTTCAGTAGAACTCAGAGTATTCTAAGCTAAGTTATATGTACCTTTAGTACTTATGTGATCTTTCACAAGATATTCTTAGGGCATGTGTGGTAAAACAACAGCAAGCTCAAATCCCACCGCTGCTCACCAATGTGAGAAGTTGGCCTGATGTGCAGTGTTCACTATTCTAGTGATCACTATATATCAGTCCAAACAACCCTTATTGATGATTGGTTGTAAGTCAACCTTATAGACCAGCTATCCTAGTAGCATGGATACGAGCAGTCTAAGGCTAAGACTCTAGAGGGCGTGTTAAGCCAGCTGTTTTACCATCACATTACCCCTTGAACACCCAGTGAAAGGACACCACACAAGTGTTATGAAAATAAACAGTGTATTTATTAGAATCACAACAACCCTGTACTCTTTATGAGGACAGGGTGCTAGGCACACAACAAAACTCTTACGAAAATACTTAAGTTAGCACGTTATACACAAATGCCCGAGGGGCACGAAAAACCATATACTTTAAAAGTGGAATGCGAATTACTAGCAGGTAAGTAACAGTTCTAATAGGCTTTGGAATCGCTAGGACTGGACTAGGGAATCGTTAGATTACTACTAGGAGACCTAGGGGACTCGGGTGCAGAGTGTGCACTCTCACGCGGGATGCGGGACAAAGTCTATGGAGGCTAGTAAAGGCAAAGTTAGTGTTCACGGGCGAACCCGACCTGGTAGGAAGAAAACGACAGTGGATCCTGACCCTAGGATAGTGAGGCTATGCTGGGACACCGAAGTGCCGAAGTTACCTAGCCCAGGGGCTGCAGCTGCATAGGTCTGAAAAGACGTCGGGAATCTCGTTGCCGGACCAGGAGCCTGGAAGGAAGAAGTTGCTGGCAGGCGACCAGTGAAGAAAAGTTCGATGGATCCAAGCCTGGATCAAGGAAGAAGAAAACCTGAAAGCAGAGGGGACCAAGTTCTTGAATCACTAGCCAGTGATTAAGTGGGCACCAGGATGGCACCGGGCGAAGTCACCGCAGTCAGGTGAGTGGGCGCTGCTGGGCTCTGCAGTCTCTCGGACCAGGAGGCGTTGTCGGCGACCAGGATGGAGGTGCGAGCTGTCCCACGAAGGTTCTTGCTGTCGACGTCGCTGGACCCAGGATTGGGCAACAAGTCTTGGCAAATGCAAGGCCCACGCGGTGGACCTAAAATGGCGTCTTGGGTGGACCAGGAGGGTCCAGGGTACTTCTCCGATGGAGGGAAGCAAGGGCCAGTCTGGAGCAACCAGACCAGCAGCAGAAATGTCGTCGGGCGTCGTCAGGAAGGCCACAAGCCAGCGGGCTAGTAGCCAAACAACGCGGTGAGCAGCAAAAAGCAGAAGGGCCCCACGCAGATCGTGGAGATGCTGGGGGGCTGCTCTTCGGTGCTGGAGCTGCTCAGGGTGGGGGCTTCTCGGACCCCAAAGCACTCACCAGGAATTCACTCGGCGGGCTTGCTGGAAAGAAGTCGTGCAGTCTTGCAGATGGCCGGTCCCTTAAGGTCTCGTCGCACCCACGGTTCTCAGCTGGGCTGTAGAGGTGGGTAGAGGTCAGAGGTGCCAGGGAAGCCGGTTCTCGTCGAGCTGGGCAGTCGGATTCCGGAGGAAGGACTTGCAGCAGACCGCAGTGTTCTTAGATGGTGCCTGCGGATGCAGGGTGACTACTCCTTAGTCACAAGGGAGAAATCTTAGGAAGAAGTCTTGAGTTCCTTTCGCAGAAAGTAGTTTCAGGATTCAAAGATGATCTGATTTGGAAGGGGGCCAGTTCCTACCTTTATCCTGTAAAAAGGGGCTGGCACGCGACTAAGTCCTGCCCTATGGGTGGGACTAGGAGGGGGGTGGTTACACCCACTTCCTTGGCGGGCTTTTCCCCAGCACAGGGTCTGGAGTGACCCTGGAACTGGTTCCAGCCAGCCTATGCACAGTGAGCACCGGGGTGCCACGTGCAGTCACCTTCCTCTAAAGCCCTGCCTACCTACAATACACAAAACCCTGTCTGGGATGGTGCTGGCACCGCCCCTGGCAGGAAACCCTTTGTCCTTATCTCCTGCTCTGGGAGGACTCCCAGCAGCAGGAGGGCAGACTTGTGTCTCGGTGGCAGCATCCATTTTGTGGAGCTGAGGCTCTGTTTGACTTTAACCGGGGTTAGGGGTTACATACATGTCGTGTCCCTCTAGAAGGGTGGAATGCTAACCCCGTCGCCAGAATTGGCGAGGGGTTAGTATTCCAATTCGTATGACACCTTACTCGACATGTTTTGATAAAGCGATACCAGAGTTGGCATATAACCGCGAGGATTATAATGCACTTAAGAGTATATGGTATGCGATATCATGGAAACGGCTAAGGGATGGATCCCGAAAGCCGCAGACAGGCTCAGCTCATGCCAGAGCACCATCTCACACGATTCCAAGCACTCTGCCTTCAGGATTGTTAAGGCCTGCCATAGGAGTGACTGATAGGAGATCTGTGTGTCCATTTTTAGGGTTAGATATAGGTATACTATATCTAAAGCAAAGGGTGATTACACCACCTTGCCCCAGCTGTCGTGCAGCCAGTTGTGTCAGATTTGGATGGCCAGCCAGGGGTGGCATAATACATGCTGCAGCCCCTGGTAGGCCCTGGGTACACCTATGCCCTGGGTACCTAAGGTACACTGTACAGGGACTGATAAGGTGACTCAGTATCCAATTTAGATATGTACCTAAGGTACATGGAATCCATCTTACAGAGAGAGCAGTAGGCCTGGGGCCCTGAATAGCCGGGTCCCAGGTCAACTAAGTCAGAAAACCAGCAAAACACCAGGCAAAAAGTTGGGGGCAACCATAGTCAGGGATCTACCTTCCTACACCACCCCTGGCTGGCCATCTAAATCTGACACAACTGGCTGCATGACAACTGGGGCAAGGTGGTGTAAACACCCTTTGCTGTAGATATAGTATACCTATATCTAACCCTAAAATGGACACATAGATTCCTATCAATCACTCCTATGGCAGGCCTTATCAATCCTGAAGGCAGAGTGCTTGGAATTATGTGAGATGGGGCTCTGGCATGAGCTGAGCCCGTTTGCAGGTTGCGGAACCAAGTCCTAATAGCTGTTCCATGATAACGCTATACCATATACTCTTAAGTGCATTATGATCCTCGCGGTTAAATGCTAACTCTGGTATAACATTATCAAAACATGTCGAGTAAGGTGTCATACGATTTGGAATACTACCCCCTCGCCAATTCTGGCGACGGGGGTAGCATTCCACCCTTCTAGAGGGACACGACATGTATGTAACTGTGAACCCCGGTTAAAGTTAACTCAAGCCTCAGCATCACAAAATGGATGCTGCCACCACAGACACAAGTCTGACCTCCTGCTGCTGGGAGTCCTTCCAGCGAGGATGGCTTGGACAAAGGGTTTCCTGCCTTGGGAGGTGCTAGCACCACCCCAGACAGGATTTTGTATTGAGGTAGGGAGGCCTGAAAGGAATGAGACATGCCTGGGGCACACAAGGTGTCCTGTGCATACACCGGTTCAAACCAGTTGCTGGGGCATCCCTGCCCCAGCTCTGGCGCGAAACCGGACAAAGGATAGGGGGTGTAACCACCCCGCTTCCTGGTCCCACCCAGGGGAGGGACCTAGTCAGTAGTGCAGCCCCCTTTAGGAGGATAAAAGTAGGAGCTGGTCCCATTCCAAATTAGATTATCCTGAACTATTCAACAAGAAGAAACTCTGGCCTTCGACGTTCTGCTCCACAGAAGACTGAAGAATCTCCCTTGTGGGCAAGGAGTGTCCACCCTGCAACTGCAGGCACCATCAAGCGTCCAGCGGCTTCACTTTGTCGTCTTCCCTCGAGGATCCAGACTTCAGAGCCCGACGAGACCCGGATTCCCAGACCTCTCCGACCTCAACTCACATCTGCAGCAAATCTGAGACCCGTGGGTGCGACGAGACACGTGGGACCGGCCATCTTGAACGAACCTGCACTTCGCTTCCAGCACAACTCCGAGGTAAACTCGACCAAGTGCTTTGGGGACTGAGTAGCCCCCGCCCGAGCAGCCCCTGCACTGAAGATCAGCCCTCCAGCATCCACGAGATCTGCGTGGGGCCCTTCTGCTTAGTTGCTGCTCGACACGTTGTCTGGTCACTTGCCGGCTGGCTAGTGGCCTCCTAGACGACGAACTTTGAAATCTTCACTGCTGATCTGGTTGCTCCAGATTGGCCCTTGCTCCCTTCCAAAAGAGGGGCACCCCGGACTCTCCTAGTCCGCACCAGACGCTTTCTTCACTCACCGCGTGGGTTGCCTTTGCCAAGGCCTGTTGAGTCCCAGCCCGGATTCGACACCGCCGACAGCGAGAGCCTGCGTGGGACAGCTCGTGCCTCCATCCTGGTCGTCGAAGACACCTCCTGGTCCACGTGGCTGCAGAGTCAAGCGTCCACTCTTCACCTGATCGCGACGACGACACCTGGTTCCACTCCCGTCACTGGCTAGTGACTGTGAACATTGTCCCCTCTGCTTTCAGGTCTCCTTCTTCAACAATCCACCCTTGGATTGCACCGGACATCTTCCTCCTGGTCGCCTGCAGCATCTTTTCTTCCAGGCTCCATAGACTTCAACGCGAGAACCCGGCGCACTTTGACACCTGTGCACCCGCAGCCCGTGGGTGAGGTAACAAGAGCATTTCGGTGCTCAAGGGTAGTTTAACTGTCCTAGTGTCCAGTTCCACAGTCGTTTTAGTCCTACCTAGTCAGGATTGTCCGTACTCACCTTTAACTTGAACTGTACTGTCCATAGACGTTGTTACGCATCTCGCGTGTGAGTTCACACTGCACACGCGTTCCGTGGGCCTCCTATTACTTACCTGAAGTTAGTATAGCGTGGTCCCAGCGATCCTACAGCCTCTGGACAGCTCCATTTCCTTTATCGACTTTCACATTCCACCTACTTAGTATATGGTTTGTCGTGCCCCTAGGGCACCATTGTAATTTTGTGCAACTTGTAGTATTTTTCGTAAGAGATTGTCATGTGCTTAGCCCTCTGACCTCATAAAGAGTTCAGAGGTATTGTTATTAATAAATAGACTGTTTATTTTCATAACAACCTGTGTGGTGTCCTTTCACTTGGTATTCAAGGGGTTATATTGTGGTAAAACAGCTGGCTTCACATGCCAAAAGAGTTTAGCCTAAGACTGCTTTGTCCATGCTACCATTAGGATAGCTGGTCTATAAGGTTGACTTACAACCAATCACCATAAGGGTTGTTTGGACTGATACAAGGTGATCACTAGAACTAGTGAGCATCATATATCAGGCCAACTTCTCACAAGGCTCAGCTCATGCCAGAGCACTATCTCACATAATTCCAAGCACTCTGCCTTCAGGATTGATAAGGCCTGCCATAGGAGTGACTGATAGGAGAATATGTGTCCATTTTAGGGTGAGATATAGGTATACGATATCTACAGCAAAGGGTGTTTACACCACCTTGCCCCAGCTGTCGTGCAGCCAGTTGTGTCAGTTTTAGATGGCCAGCCAGGGGTGGCATAATACATGCTTCAGCCCCTGGTAGGCCCTGGGTACACCTATGCCCTGGACACCTAAGGTATACTGTACAGGGACTGATAAGGTGGCCCAGTACCAATTGGTAAATGCACCTAAAGTACATGGTTGTCAATTTAGAGAGAGAACAGCTAGGCTGTGGGTCTGATTAGCAGGCTCACAGCCAGGGAAAGTCGTAAACCAGTGAAGAAAAAAGAAAAAATCTGGTGTGACCATAGGATTGCAGACCCCACTCTCCTACAGGACGCTTATTTTCACATCCCCGTCCTGCCGGCCCACCGGCGTTACCTGCGGTTCACGGTAGGCCACGAGCATTTTCAGTTTACCGTGCTCCCCTTCGGCCTTACCAGCGCCCCACGGGTGTTCACGAAGGTGATGGCGGTGGTCGCAGCTCATCTGCGCAGGTTAGGGGTGTCAGTCTTCCCCTACCTCGACGACTGGTTGTTGAAGGCGGGCTCGCCCCAGACAGTCGTCAGCCACCTCCAGACTACGGCCGACCTCCTGCACTTGCTGGGGTTCTCCATCAATGTGCCGAAGTCGCACCTGTGTCCCTCTCAGAAGCTCCTCTTCATCGGAGCGGTTCTGGACTCGGCGCAGTTTCGGCTTTACCCTCCCGAACAGCGGGTTCGGGATATTCAGGCTCTGATTCCAATCTTCCAGCCTTTATCCCGAGTCTCGGTCAGGTTGACGCTGCGGCTTCTGGGACTGATGGCCTCCTGCATCCTTTGTAGTGTAGTTCCTATATTCCCAATAGGCTGTGCGCATTGGAATAATATCTTCAATAGTATAGACGTAGGACAGAGGTTAACTAGGTCTTCTACTGACGATATTAGACTTAAGTTTTGTGTGCCAGCTAGCTCAGAGTTCACTAGAAACTTTCTCGAATAGGCGAGGAGGATTTTAACCTCCCTGGATAGACAAGAAGGGATTTAGTTTCTGACAACCATAGAACATGACAACTTTGCTCTCCCTGATCAAGAGTATATCTCTAGAGTCGTGTGAAAACAAAAGACCGCTATTTTACTCAGTCAATACGTGCATACTTAGTTTCACCAGATTGCAGAGAAAAGGAGAGACAGGCGTTTTCAATAAAAAGGTGTTATTTATTGATCAGTCTCTTTTCTCATACAAGAGAAATGAATCGCTACAATTGCAATACTTGTAGTTAAGTAAAGTGCATACAGTAAAAGCAGGATTATGAAATAATACTGTAAAAGCATTGATATGGTTTCTTAGCCATATGATACTTTAAAATGGATAAAAGATATACATACATATATACATTGACTAATCGTACTCAACTGGTGCTTCTAACTATGCCTACCCCAGTGTACCTGACCTAAGCCTAATACATGGGGGGGAGTAAGTAAGTAGCAGTTTAAGTTAAGTTTGTTTTGCCAAGAATCTGACTCAAGAATTCTCTATAAGGGTTTAGTCAGTTCAGTACCTGGGATTTAGAAGGCTGGAGGTCTGGTATCTCTTTCTCAGGACTCGGTATCCCAGTCACCCGCGAAGGTGGGCTGGAAACGCTGGAGGCTGGATTTCTCGGCAAGAGAAAAGACAGCGTCTTCCTCAGCGCGTCAAAAGGGGAGGGGCAGCGTCCGTGGGCTCTCGCATCAGCTGGGCTCTCCGGCAAGTAGTCACTGCTCCAGGTTCATCACCACCGTGTGTCTGCTTAGGACAGCGTTGGTATATTTATACCTGAGAGGTGCTGGGTTTGACGTAAGGATGGACATAAGACGTCAATAAGGATGTCACTAAGAACTGAGCGTTCTTGCAGTGCTTTACAGAAGTTCTTGGACTAAATCAAAACATGGCAGGCAGGGATTTCCCAGGTTGCTCGAGGCTTGGATTTGTTTAAGAACTCGGTGTGCTTTCTAGGGGGCTGGAGGAATAGTGCTTGCTTAATGTGACAGCATGTGCTATGACTAATTTATGAAACGGGTTTCTGTGCCGTTGTATGGATATTAGTGATTTATAACTGGGCAAGGGTCAGAAATAGGAGTATCGATACAGGTCCCTAGATAAACACACTACACCTTCTGGTGCGTCACGCCCGGTGGCGGATGCGGGCTCTGCAGTGGGACCTGAAGTTTCAGTGGGCCCAGCATCAGGGCAACTTGTCCGACCATGTCTTGATCTCGGAGGGCACTGCAAGACAGTTGCAGTGGTGGCTCACGGACCGCGATTGGGTCAGTGGCAGATCCCTCTCCCTACCCCACCCGGAGCACGTAGTTGTGACGGACGCGTCCCTCCAGGGCTGGGGTGGCCACATGGGAGAGGCAGAGATCAGAGGACTCTGGTCTCCGGCGGAGGCCCGGCTCCACATCAACCTGTTGGAGTTACGGGCGATTCGTCTAGCACTGAAGGCATTCCTCCTTCTGTCCGGGGGAGTGTAGTGCAGGTGTGCACGGACAACACCACCGCCATGTGGTACTGCAACAAACAGGGCGGGGTGGGGTCGTGGACCCTATGCCAGGAGGCTCTGCGCCTCTGGCAGTGGCTGGAACGTCAGGGCGTGACCCTGGTGGTTCAACACCTGGCAGGTTCTCTGAATGCCAGGGCGGACGAACTCGCAAACACAACAATGATGGACAGAATGTGGATCAATGTCACACATTCACCCCAGTCCAAAGATCTGGGCCCAAATCCATCGTTTTTCCACTCCACACCACCCTGGGTAAGACAATGGCGATATGCAAATCAGCGCTGACCCTGTGCCCCATGGGAACAGTCCAGTCCGAACTACAAAAGCCATGTCCTTCCCAGAACGGAAACAAGCATCCGAGGACCGGCCCGGTTTTGAGGTAACACCTCTCATCAGCCCGGCTAGCTTGATTCCAGTGGTGTGGAGTGCCTGGGACTCACGTCTGAGCATCCCCAGTACACTTAGAGCGGTACCTGCAAACACAACAATGATGGACAGAATGTGGATCAATGTCACACATTCACCCCAGTCCAAAGATCTGGGCCCAAATCCATCGTTTTTCCACTCCACACCACCCTGGGTAACACAATGGCGATATGCAAATCAGCGCTGACCCTGTGCCCCATGGGAACAGTCCAGTCCGAACTACAAAAGCCATGTCCTTCCCAGAACGGAAACAAGCATCCGAGGACCGGCCCGGTTTCGAGGTGACACCTCTCATCAGCCCGGCTAGCTTGATTCCAGTGGTGTGGAGTGCCTGGGACTCACGTCTGAGCATCCCCAGTACACTTAGAGCGGTACCTGCAAACACAACAATGATGGACAGAATGTGGATCAATGTCACACATTCACCCCAGTCCAAAGATCTGGGCCCAAATCCATCGTTTTTCCACTCCACACCACCCTGGGTAAGACAATGGCGATATGCAAATCAGCGCTGACCCTGTGCCCCATGGGAACAGTCCAGTCCGAACTACAAAAGCCATGTCCATCCCAGAACGGAAACAAGCATCCGAGGACCGGCCCGGTTTCGAGGTAACACCTCTCATCAGCCCGGCTAGCTTGATTCCAGTGGTGTGGAGTGCCTGGGACTCACGTCTGAGCATCCCCAGTACACTTAGAGCGGTACCTGCAAACACAACAATGATGGACAGAATGTGGATCAATGTCATACATTCACCCCAGTCCAAAGATCTGGGCCCAAATCCATCGTTTTTCCACTCCACACCACCCTGGGTAAGACAATGGCGATATGCAAATCAGCGCTGACCCTGTGCCCCATGGGAACAGTCCAGTCCGAACTACAAAAGCCATGTCCTTCCCAGAACGGAAACAAGCATCCGAGGACCGGACCGGTTTCGAGGTAACACCTCTCATCAGCCCGGCTAGCTTGATTCCAGTGGTGTGGAGTGCCTGGGACTCACGTCTGAGCATCCCCAGTACACTTAGAGCGGTACCTGCAAACACAACAATGATGGACAGAATGTGGATCAATGTCACACATTCACCCCAGTCCAAAGATCTGGGCCCAAATCCATCGTTTTTCCACTCCACACCACCCTGGGTAAGACAATGGCGATATGCAAATCAGCGCTGACCCTGTGCCCCATGGGAACAGTCCAGTCCGAACTACAAAAGCCATGTCCTTCCCAGAACGGAAACAAGCATCCGAGGACCGGCCCGGTTTCGAGGTAACACCTCTCATCAGCCTGGCTAGCTTGATTCCAGTGGTGTGGAGTGCCTGGGACTCACGTCTGAGCATCCCCAGTACACTTAGAGCGGTACCTGCAAACACAACAATGATGGACAGAATGTGGATCAATGTCACACATTCACCCCAGTCCAAAGATCTGGGCCCAAATCCATCGTTTTTCCACTCCACACCACCCTGGGTAAGACAATGGCGATATGCAAATCAGCGCTGACCCTGTGCCCCATGGGAACAGTCCAGTCCGAACTACAAAAGCCATGTCCTTCCCAGAACGGAAACAAGCATCCGAGGACCGGCCCGGTTTCGAGGTAACACCTCTCATCAGCCCGGCTAGCTTGATTCCAGTGGTGTGGAGTGCCTGGGACTCACGTCTGAGCATCCCCAGTACACTTAGAGCGGTACCTGCAAACACAACAATGATGGACAGAATGTGGATCAATGTCACACATTCACCCCAGTCCAAAGATCTGGGCCCAAATCCATCGTTTTTCCACTCCACACCACCCTGGGTAAGACAATGGCGATATGCAAATCAGCGCTGACCCTGTGCCCCATGGGAACAGTCCAGTCCGAACTACAAAAGCCATGTCCTTCCCAGAACGGAAACAAGCATCCGAGGACCGGCCCGGTTTCGAGGTAACACCTCTCATCAGCCCGGCTAGCTTGATTCCAGTGGTGTGGAGTGCCTGGGACTCACGTCTGAGCATCCCCAGTACACTTAGAGCGGTACCTGCAAACACAACAATGATGGACAGAATGTGGATCAATGTCACACATTCACCCCAGTCCAAAGATCTGGGCCCAAATCCATCGTTTTTCCGCTCCACACCACCCTGGGTAAGACAATGGCGATATGCAAATCAGCGCTGACCCTGTGCCCCATGGGAACAGTCCAGTCCGAACTACAAAAGCCATGTCCTTCCCAGAACGGAAACAAGCATCCGAGGACCGGCCCGGTTTCGAGGTAACACCTCATCAGCCCGGCTAGCTTGATTCCAGTGGTGTGGAGTGCCTGGGACTCACGTCTGAGCATCCCCAGTACACTTAGAGCGGTACCTGCAAACACAACAATGATGGACAGAATGTGGATCAATGTCACACATTCACCCCAGTCCAAAGATCTGGGCCCAAATCCATCGTTTTTCCACTCCACACCACCCTGGGTAAGACAATGGCGATATGCAAATCAGCGCTGACCCTGTGCCCCATGGGAACAGTCCAGTCCGAACTACAAAAGCCATGTCCTTCCCAGAACGGAAACAAGCATCCGAGGACCGGCCCGGTTTCGAGGTAACACCTCTCATCAGCCCGGCTAGCTTGATTCCAGTGGTGTGGAGTGCCTGGGACTCACGTCTGAGCATCCCCAGTACACTTAGAGCGGTACCTGCAAACACAACAATGATGGACAGAATGTGGATCAATGTCACACATTCACCCCAGTCCAAAGATCTGGGCCCAAATCCATCGTTTTTCCACTCCACACCACCCTGGGTAAGACAATGGCGATATGCAAATCAGCGCTGACCCTGTGCCCCATGGGAACAGTCCAGTCCGAACTACAAAAGCCATGTCCTTCCCAGAACGGAAACAAGCATCCGAGGACCGGCCCGGTTTCGAGGTAACACCTCTCATCAGCCCGGCTAGCTTGATTCCAGTGGTGTGGAGTGCCTGGGACTCACGTCTGAGCATCCCCAGTACACTTAGAGCGGTACCTGCAAACACAACAATGATGGACAGAATGTGGATCAATGTCACACATTCACCCCAGTCCAAAGATCTGGGCCCAAATCCATCGTTTTTCCACTCCACACCACCCTGGGTAAGACAATGGCGATATGCAAATCAGCGCTGACCCTGTGCCCCATGGGAACAGTCCAGTCCGAACTACAAAAGCCATGTCCTTCCCATGTTGTTGTGTTTGCAGTTACCGCTCTAAGTGTACTGGGGATGCTCAGACGTGAGTCCCAGGCACTCCACACCACTGGAATCAAGCTAGCCGGGCTGAAGAGAGGTGTTACCTCGAAACCGGGCCGGTCCTCGGATGCTTGTTTCCGTTCTGGGAAGGACATGGCTTTTGTAGTTCGGACTGGACTGTTCCCATGGGGCACAGGGTCAGCGCTGATTTGCATATCGCCATTGTCTAACCCAGGGTGGTGTGGAGTGGAAAAACGATGGATTTGGGCCCAGATCTTTGGACTGGGGTGAATGTGTGACATTGATCCACATTCTGTCCATCATTGTTGTGTTTGCAGTTACCGCTCTAAGTGAACTGGGGATGCTCAGACGTGAGTCCCAGGCACTCCACACCACTGGAATCAAGCTAGCCGGGCTGAAGAGGTGTTACCTCGAAACCGGGCCGGTCCTCGGATGCTTGTTTCCGTTCTGGGAAGGACATGGCTTTTGTAGTTCGGACTGGACTGTTCCCATGGGGCACAGGGTCAGCGCTGATTTGCATATCGCCATTGTCTAACCCAGGGTGGTGTGGAGTGGAAAAACGATGGATTTGGGCCCAGATCTTTGGACTGGGGTGAATGTGTGACATTGATCCACATTCTGTCCATCATTTTTGTGTTTGCAGTTAGGGCGGACGAACTCAGCCGTCGGTGCATGATGGATCACGAATGGCGTCTGAGCTCGGACGTGGCGCAAGGCCTCTTTCAGCAGTGGGGAGAGCCTTGGTTAGATCTATTCGCCACCGAAGAGAACGCGCAATGTCATCAGTTCTGCGCGTTGGAATTTCCAAGGCAGCGCTCGCTCGGAGACGCTTTTCGTCGCGAGTGGAGTTGCGGTCTATTGTACGCCTTTCCGCCTATACCACTTCTGCCCAGAGTGCTGAAGAAGATCAGGCGCGACCGGGCCCAGGTTATCCTTGTGGCTCCGGACTGGGCACGAAGATACTGGTATGCCGAGCTACTCAGCATGTCAGTCGATCACCCGATTCGTCTGCCTCTTCGGGAGGACCTTCTGTCGCAGCAGCAGGGGACGGTCCTCCACCCGAACCTGTCCAGTCTCCACCTCCATGCTTGGAGATTGAGCAGCGACAGTTGAGGCCATTTGACTTGCTTCCCGAAGTCTTTAATGTCATTCTGGCAGCCAGGCGTCCCTCCACAAAATCGATATACGCCTGCAGGTGGAACAGATTTGTGGCATGGTGCACAGCAAAGGCTGTGGACCCACTCTCTGCCCCCCTTTCTGAGGTTCTCCTCTTTCTTCTGTCTCTTGCCTAGCAGGGCTCTGCTCTGGGCACTGTCAAGGGCTACCTTTCTGCCTTCTTGAGGCTGCCTGATCAGCCTTCTCTGTTCAATAAATATATTGTAAATAGATTTCTTAAGGGCATCACACACATGTTCCCTCCTGTTCCCTTCGTGATGCCCCAGTGGGACTTGAACCTTGATCTTACTTTCCTGATGTGCGCTCCCTTTGAGCCACTTCACAACTGTCCTCTTCGCCTTCTGACTCTGAAGACTCCTTTCCTGGTTGCCATCACCTCTGCCAGGAGAGTGAGTGAGCTCCAGGCCCTTTCTTGTACTCCACCTTTCCTTTCTGTCCATCCGGACAAGGTTGTGTTGCGTACCAAGCCATCTTTCCTGCCCAAAGTTGTCTCAGCCTTCCACATCCGGCAGTCCATCACCTTGCCAACCTTCTTTCCGCCTCCGCACCCCTCTAAAGAGGAAGAGCGGCTCCACCGTCTGGACCCAAAACGTGCGCTCTCATTTTACTTGGATCGCACACGCCAGTTCCGGGTGGATGACCAACTCTTTGTTGGTTATGTGGCCGCTAAGAAGGGGAAGGCGGTACACAAGCGGACCATCTCCCGGTGGATCATCTTGTGTATCCAGGCATGTTACTCCATGGCTAAGAAGGAGCCCCCTGTTAGATTGAGGGCTCATTCCACTCGGGCCACGGCGACTACAACTGCCCTGGGCCGGGGAGTGCCCTTGCAGGACATTTGTCAGGCAGCTACATGGGCCTCGTTGCACACGTTCGCACAACACTACTGCCTGGACAGTCAAGTCCGGAGGGATGGCTTCTTTGGCCGTTCCGTCCTCCAGGACTTTCTGGTGTGATTATTGGTTCGCAGACCCACCACCGGGGTTGGTATTGCTGGGGTATCTATTCTAAGGTAAGGAATCTAATACTAACGTGTCTCTTTCAGATGCACAAGTTACTACTTGTGTAACGATATATCTGTAAGAGACATTAGTTAGTGATAGATTCCTTACCGACCCACCCATCCTCCCCGTTCTGCGAACCGATATCTAGGGTTAAGGTCATCCCCTTTCAGGGCCCTAGTTTCTTGGCACCAGTGTTGGTTCTATCATGGCTCTGCGTATCTGGCGCGGAAAAGCTGTGTATCAGAACTGACGTCAGCGCGCATGGGCGGCGTCTAAGTACTCCGACGACGTCATTCCGGCGCTAACTACGCCGACGATGGATGCGGATCCGCGGACGACGCCTACCGACGCGCAGGGGTATTGCTACGCAAACATTTCCGGATACAGTCTGACGCCTGGGGATATTCTAAGGTAAGGAATCTATCACTAACTAATGTCTCTTACAGATATATCGTTACACAAGTAGTAACTTGTGCTTCAGCGCCGTAATATAGCGCGTCTCTTCCACAATCAGTGGTGTCTCATTCAGCGGGAAGCCACCTGTGTGCCTCTCTCAAACACAGCGCACCAAACAGCAGCGTGACACCTCCTACTGAGGGAATCACTCCGTCCTGCCGCCTAAGTGACACCGCCTTAGATCTTCACCCCGGGGCACAGTACAAATATACAGCGCTGTGCTATAGCGCTGTGCGTCTTCAGCGGCACCTCTGTCAGCAGGGAGTCTCTTGTGTGCCTCTCTTATGCACACCGCGCACGCCACAATCAGTCGTTAGGGGCAGACGCACACTCTGGCAGACACACACTCTGGCCGCCACCTGTGGCCGATCCGCCACCTTTGTGGGGCCCGAGACGGACAGCTGCCAAGTCCTACCCACGCAGCTCACCTCCTCGCAGCTCAGCCACTTCAGCCCTCCGTGTCAGAGGCAGCATATGCTCGCCAGCCCCACCTTGACAGCACTCACCGAACCTCCGTTGCTATCCAAGCAGCACCGCAGCCCTGCCACCACGTGGGCGCCGCGGCACTTCCATGCCAGTTGTGCCCGCCTGGCAGCTCCACTCCGTGCAGGTACTTGGGACGGCCACCCACTCCAAAAGCTGCAACTGCTACCTCCCGTGGCGGGTTGTCCCGAAGTTCAGCGTGTAGGCACCTCAAATGTCGGACTCCATTCACCGCTGTGTTTCGGGGCAAATCGAAGTAAGAAGGCAAGGATAACTGAAGGATAACTGTGCCAGGCTACAGGAGCCTCACACTGTGGCGGCCATTCGCACATGCGCCACCTAGCGTCCCTCAGCTCTATGCCTTCTTTCGTGGAGATTGAGCGACAACCATTGACAGCTTTCAACCTTCCTCCCGAAGTCTGCATATTATCTTGACAGCCAGGCATTCCTCCACTAAGACCGTATACGCCTGCTGGTAGACCAAATTTGTATTCTATTGCGCAGAAAAGTCTATTTACCCTCTTTTTTATGTTCTTCTTTTTATTCTTACTCTCGACCAGCAGGGCTCTGCTCTGGGCACTCTAAAGGGTTACCTTTCTGCTTTGTATGCCTTTTTGCGACTGCCTGACCAGCACTCTTTATTTAAGTCCCCTATTGCAAATAGATTTCTTAAAGGTATTGAAAATATGTTTCCCTCTTCTCCTTTCATTACGCTTCAGTGGGACCTTAATCTCACTTCCTTAATGTATGCTCCTTCGAGGCTCTTCATAATTGTCCCGTCCGGCTGCTCACCATCAAAACAGCCTGAGGGTGAGTGAGCTGCAGGCTTTATCATCCAAGCCTCCATTCCACTCTGTTTTTCCAGACAAACTGGTGCTTCGTACTAGGGCCTCTTTCTTGCTGAAAGTGGTAACACCTTTCCATGTGGGCCAAACCCTTTCCTTGCCCACTTTGTACACTTCTCTACATCTGTCAAATAAAGAGGAGCGACTCTACCGTCAGGACCAAAAAAGAGCGTTGTAGTTCTACCTTGACAGCGTACAAGAGTTCCAAGATGATAAAAGGTCGGTCAGTGCAGAAACAAAACATTTCTCGCTCTGTCATTCTCTGTATTAAGCGGTACAAAAGAGGGTGGTGATGGACGGAGCATCTGAACCAATCAAACACTCACACCCAGTCAAAAGATCTGGGTTTAATCCATCACCGTTCTTTAGCCCACTCTGCCACCCCAGTTCAGACATGGCTATATGCAAATAAGTCTGACCCTGCCTCATGGGAACAGTCCAGCCCAAACTGCCAAGCCATGCCTTCCCTGGACCGAAAACAAGCTTCCGAGGACCGGTTTCTGGCATTACAGCCGTCTTCAGCCCGACTTGCTTGAATCCAGTGGCAAAGTGAGCAAGGGACGCACGTCTGAGCATACCCTGCCACACTTTTGGCGGCCAAAAGCGGTACAAAAGGGGGTGGTGATGGACGGAGCATCTGAACCAATCAAACACTCACACCCAGTCAAAAGATCTGGGTTTAATCCATCACCGTTCTTTAGCCCACTCTGCCACCCCAGTTTAGACATGGCTATATGAAAATCAGTCTGACTCTGTGCCTCATGGGAACAGTCCAGCCCGAACTGCCAAGCCATGCCTTCCCTGGACCGGAAACAAGCTTCCGAGGACCGGTTTCTGGCATTACAGCCGTCTTCGGCCCGGCTTGCTTGAATCCAGTGGCAAAGTGATCAAGGGACTCACGTCTGAGCATACCCTGCCACACTTATGGCGGCCAAAAGCGGTACAAAAGGGGGTGGTGATGGACGGAGTGTAGGAGAGTGGGGTCTGCAATCCTATGGTCACCCCAGATTTTTGCTTTTTGCTTCACTGGTTTTCGACTTTCCCTGGCTGTGGGCCTGCTAATCAGACCCACAGCCTAGCTGTTCTCTCTCTAAATTGACAACCATGTACTTTAGGTGCATTTACCAATTGGTACGGGGCCACCTTATCAGTCCCTGTACAAGTGTACCTTATGTATCCAGGGCATAGATGTACCCAGGGCCTACCAGGGGCTGAAGCATGTATTATGCCACCCCTGGCTGGCCCTCTAAAACTGACACAACTGGCTGCATGACAGCTGGGGCAAGGTGGTGTAATCACCCTTTGCTATAGATATAGTATACCTATATCTAACCCCAAAATGGACACATATGCTCCTATCAGTCACTCCTATGGCAGGCCTTATCAATCCTGAAGGCAGAGTGCTTGGAATTATGTGAGATGGTGCTCTGGCATGAGCTGAGCCCGTCTGCAGCTTGCGGAACCAAGTCCAAATGGCTGTTCCATGATAACGCTATACCATATACTCTTAAGTGCATTATCAACCTCGCGGTTAAATGCTAACTCTGGTATAACATTATCAAAACATGTCGAGTAAGGTGTCATACGAATTGGAATACTACCCCCTCGCCAATTCTGGCGACGGGGGTAGCATTCCACCCTTCTAGAGGGGCACGACATGTATGTAACTGAGAACCCCGGTTAAAGTTAACTCGAGCCTTGGCATCACAAAATGGATGCTGCCACCACAGACACAAGTCTGACCTCCTGCTGCTGGGAGTCCTTCCAGCGAGGGAGGCCTGGACAAAGGGTTTCCTGCCTTGGGAGGTGCTAAATGTAAATTGATACTTGTATAGCACACTACTCACCCGCAAGGGTCTCAAGGCGCTTGTACGAATACCGCTGTGGAACCCATTCTGGCTTTCCCTGTGAGGTGTCCACTCCTGGGCACCCCCAAGGTGGAGGCCAGGCATCCTTGGCGTTCTGGGGGCCGTTGTGGAGATTAAGCAAGCTATTGCCCAGAGTTGCAGAGTGGGACTCCATGATTGGAATAGGCACCGAAGCGAGAATTATCAGGTCCGTGGAATTGTTTGAGCCCAAGACCCGCCGAGGCGGGGAATTGAACCCTTGTCCCGGGCTAGACCTCTGCATCAGGGTCTGCCGCTCTAACCGTTGAGCCACACTTCTCCGGATATTGAGCCACACTTCTCCGGATGCTAGCACCACCCCAGACAGGGTTTTGTGTATTGAGGTAGGGAGGCCTGAAAGGAATGAGACATGCCTGGGGCACACAAGGTGCCCTGTGCATACACCGGTTCAAACCAGTTGCTGGGGCACTCCAGCCCCAGCTCTGGCGCGAAATCCGGACAAAGGATAGGGGGTGTAACCACCCCCCTTCCTGGTCCCACCCAGGGGAGGGACCTAGTCAGTAGTGCAGCCCCCTTAGCAGGATAAAGGTAGGAGCTGGTCCCATTCCAAATTACATTATCCTGAACTACTCTACAAGAAGAAACTCTGGACTTCGACGTTCTGCTCCACAGAAGACTGAAGAAATCTCCCTTGTGGGCAAGGAGTGTCCACCCTGCAAGTGCAGGCACCATCAAGCATCCAGCGGCTTCACGTTGTCGTCTTCCCCCGAGGATCCAGACTTCAGAGCCCGACGAGACCCGGATTCCCAGATCTCTCCGACCTCAACTCACATCTGCAGCAAAGCTGAGACCCGTGGGTGCGACGAGACACGTGGGACCGGCCATCTTGAAAGAAACTGCGCTTCGCTTCCAGCACGACTCCCGAGGTAAACTCGACCAAGTGCTTTGGGGATTGAGAAGCCCCAGCCCCGAGCAGCCCCTGCACCGAAGAACAGCCCTCCAGCTTCCACGAGATCTGCGTGGGGCCCTTCTGCTTGTTTGCTGCTCAACGCGTTGTCTGGTCACTTGCCGGCTGGCTAGTGGCCTCCTAGACGACGAACCTTGAAATTTTCACTGCTGGTCTGGTTGCTCCAGACTGGCCCGTGCTCCCTTCCAAAAGAGGGGCACCCCGGACTCTCCTAGTCCGCACCAGACGCCTTTTCCACTCACCGCGTGGGTTGCCTTTGCCAAGGCCTGTTGACTCCAATCCCGGATCCGACACCGACGACAGCGAGAGCCTGCGTGGGACATCCTGGTCGTCGAAGACACCTCCTGGTCCACGTGGCTGCAGAGTCAAGCGTCCACTTTTCACCTGATCGCGACAACGACATCTGGTTCCTTCCTGGTTCCACTCCAGTCACTGGCTAGTGACTTTGAACACTGTCCCCTCTGCTTTCAGGTCCTCTTCTTCACTGATCCACCCTTGGATCACGCCGGACATCTTCCTCCTCGTCGCCTGCAGCATCTTTTCTTCCAGGCTCCATAGACTTCAACACGAGAACCCGACACACTTTGACACCTATGCACCCGCAGCCCGTGGGTGAGGTAACGAGAGCATTACGGTGCTCAAGGGTAGTTTAACTGTCCTAGTGTCCAGTTCCACAGTCGATTTTGTCCTAACTAGTCAGGATTGTCCGTACTCACCTTTAACTTGAACTGTACTGTCCATAGACGTTGTTACGCATCTCGCGTGTGAGTTCACACTCTGCACACGCGTTCCGTGGGCCTCCTATTACTTACCTAGAGTTAGTGTAGCGTGGTCCCATCGATCCTACAGCCTCTGGACAGCTCCATTCCTTCTATCGACTTTCACATTCCACTTACTTAGTATATGGTTTGTCGTGCCTCTAGGGCACCATTGTAATTTTGTGCAACTTATCGTATTTTTCCTAAGAGATTGTCATGTGCTTAGCCCTCTGACCTCATAAAGAGTTCAGAGGTGATTGTTATTAATAAATATACTGTTTATTTTCATAACAACCTGTGTGGTGTACTTTCATCTGGTATTCAAGGGGTTATATTGTGGTAAAACAGCTGGCTTCACATGCCAAAAGAGTTTAGCCTAAGACTACTTTGTCCATGCTACCATTAGGATAGCTGGTCTATAAGGTTGACTTAAAACCAATCACCATAAGGGTTGTTTGGACTGATACAAGGTGATCACTAGAACTAGTGAGCATCATACATCAGGCCAACTTCTCACACGGAGCATCTGAACCAATCAAACACTCACACCCAGTCAAAAGATCTGGGTTTAATCCATCACCGTTCTTTAGCCCACTCTACCACCCCAGTTCAGACATGGCTATATGCAAATCAGTCTGACCCTGTGCCTCATGGGAACAGTCCAGCCCGAACTGCCAAGCCATGCCTTCCCTGGACCGGAAACAAGCTTCCGAGGACTGGTTTCTGGCATTACAGCCGTCTGCAGCCCGGCTTGCTTGAATGCAGTGGCAAAGTGAGCAAGGGACTCACGTCTGAGCATACCCTGCCTCACTTATGGCGGCCAAAAGCGGTACAAAAGGGGGTGGTGATGGACGGAACATCTGAACCAATCAAACACTCACACCCTGTCAAGAAATCTGGGTTTAATCAATCACCGTTCTTTAGCCCACTCTGCCACCACAGTTCAGATATGGCTATATGCAAATCAGTCTGACCCTGTGCCTCATGGGAACAGTCCAACCCGAACTGCCAAGCCATGCCTTCCCTGGACCGGAAACAAGCTTCCAAGGACCGGTTTCTGGAATTACAGCCGTCTTCAGCCCGGCTTGCTTGAATCCAGTGGCAAAGTGAGCAAGGGACTCACGTCTGAGCATACCCTGTCACACTTATGGCGGCCAAAAGCGGTACAAAAGGGGGTGGTGTTGGACGGAGCATCTGAACCAATCAAACACTCACACCCAGTCAAAAGATCTGGGTTTAATCCACCCCCTTTTGTACCGCTTTGGCCGCCATAAGTGTGGCAGGGTATGCTCAGACGTGAGTCCCTTGCTCACTTTGCCAGTGGATTCAAGCAAGCTGGGCTGAAGACGGCTGGAATGCCAGAAACCGGTCCTTGGAAGCTTGTTTCTGGTCCAGGGAAGGCATGGCTTGGCAGTTCGGGCTGGACTGTTCCCATGAGGCACAGGGTAAGACTAATTTGCATACAGCCATTTCTGAACTGGGGTGGCAGAGTGGGCTAAAGAACGGTGATGGATCAAACCCAGATCTTTTGACTTGGTGTGATTGTTTGATTGGTTCAGATGCTCCGTCCATCACCACCCCCTTTTGTACCATTCTCTGTATTAAAGCATACTATGTGCTGGCCAAGAAGCAGCCCCGAGGGCTCATTCCACCAGAGCGAAAGGTGCGACCACTGCGTTAGTACATGGTGTCCCAGCCCTGGACACCTCCCAGGCGGAAACATGGACGTCCCTGCACATGTTCACCAGACATTACTGTCTGGACAGTCAGGTCAGCAGGGATGGGTTTTTGCCCGTTCGGTCCTGGAGGGCATTCTAGTTTAGAGTTTGTTCGGAGCTTACCACCGGGGACGGTATTTCTTGGGTATCTATTCAAAGATAAGGATTGTGGCTAGATGTCTCTGTCAGGTGAACAAGTTACTTACCTTCAGTAATGCATTATCTGGTTCAGACAATGTCTAGACACATATTCCTCAACAAGCCACCCATCCTTCCAGCTCTGCAGACAGATTTCTAGGGTTAGGTTTAATCCCTTTCAGGGCCCTAGGTTGGACACTCCAGTGTCAGTGCTACTCCTGGCTTTGCGCTCCTGGCGTAGAAAGTCGTGAAAATTAACTGACGTCAGCGATCCGGGGTGGTGCATACATCACTTTCTGCGCTGACGACAACACGCAGAGGCGATCAACGCCACCTTCCGGTGCGTAGGGGTACTTCTCGCACAAAAATCTTCTGGATCCAGTCTGATCCCTGGGAAATTCAAAGGTAAGGGTTCTGCATCTAGATTTTATCTATACCAAATAATGCGTTACTGAAGGTAAGTAACTTGTTCTCCAGGTGCAGCTGGATGGCCTCCTAACCCGATCTGTCCTGCAGGATCTTTTGATGTACTAGAGACTTCTAGCCACAGATTCCTTACTTTAGAATATTTTCATCGCATCACACTGGATCCAGAAATGTTCAAGCTATCCCTTTGCGCGCCCGTAGGTGGCGTTGTCCGCGTTAGAAGTGACCTGTGTAGTGTCTACATAGGCCCCACTTCAGCACCTTGACCTCAGGTCCTTCATTTCCACGCCATCTTCGCCAATCCGGCCGAACTCCCTTAAGTCTTTTTTTTTTTATACTAGATTTTTTTCAGTGGTATATTGAGGCCCAGTGTGCCTTTTTCTCCTATTTTCTTTTAGATGTCCTCAAAGAAACTCACCATGTTCAAGCCTTGTAGCACCTGTCAATGATAAATGTTGGTTGATAGACCTCCACTTGGTGTGTCTATAGTGTCTGGAGAGAGACCAAAAAATATGTGTCCTGTGCAGAGTGCCAGACCATGAACCTGAAGGCTCTCCGCAAGTGAGCCATAAAACTTCTGGCTGCTTGCCATGCGACTTCCTGCTGCTCCAGGTCTTGTTCATGTCAGAGTTTACGGAACTGCTCTTCAGCGCTAGTCAGACCCTCAGGATCTGTTGGGTCCAGATTGGCCCAGGCCCGACTTTGTGACTGCCTTTTAAGGACGATTTCAGTGGTTACCATCAGCAATAGCTTGGGAGACTATGGCGTAGGCCTTATCTGGGAGCATAGTTAGTACTTGCGTAACCGTATCACACACTGTATGGGAAAAATGGCCCAATAAGTACTCAGTGTTCACAGCTGATAAAAGAGAAAATTATCGTTCAAGGCATGTGGGCTGCTGAATTCATATCTGTGCATAGATCGCCGCCTAGTGTTGGGTCCGGATGATTGCACATTGTTGTCCTGGAAGAGTCTTCAAAGTATCACGAGATAGGTGGCTCCTCCCCTGGACCACAGTGCGCATGGGCATCCTCTCCATCCTCAGATTGTTTTTTTCCGCCATTGGGTTTGGATGTACTTTCTTTACTCCAGTTCAGAAACTTTTCTAAAGGCCAAAAGGCCTTCGGGGTCGTCGGTATTGTCATTTCGTTCAGTGCCGAGTACTTGTTCCAGTTCTTCTCGAGCAGGACGTCGAAGAGAGCCGCGTGGCCTTTTCGACACCAGAGGGCTGATCGTCGATGGAACGGAGCCCGTTCAAACGATGCCCCCTTTGTAACTCTAAGTACCCACACATCGATGTGTAACAAGTGCCTATCTCCGGAGCACAATGAGGCCAACTGCCTAGCTTGTGCTCGATTCAGATCAAAGAAGACGCTTCGACTTCGACGCGAAGCGAGGCAGACGATGACGAGGCCAGCGCCCGACCCGGTAAATATCTTCGATGAAGGAGACGATGAGGTCGTCGACGCTGAGGATCCAGAACAGCAGTCGGATCCCGGTTCGGAGCATGACTCCAACTATTATGAAGACGAGGAAGGACACATCGAGGATGAAAACGTCGTCGAGGTAAGGGACGACACATCGGCCATCGGAGCCGTCGATGACGACTCGAGTGATGAACCAGGCCCGACAGTGAGTACTGGGCCCGAAACAGACACGCAAAGACTTCCAAGGGCTCAGGTTGAGGCATCGCCAACAGGCCTTAGCCAAGATCATGACGAACATTCTATAGCCCCGCGTCTCAGCCCGGCTAAGAATATATCACACGAGCCAGCGGTCGAACATTACCAGTCCCTGGTTAAATCGAAACCGAAAGCCATGGAGTCGAAAACGAAACCGAAACTGCTAGAGACAGTCTTCGGATCGAAGAGTTCGGATCCATCGGATTCGACAAAGAAGAAAGGTGTCGACGACCCTGCGGGGTCACACATACGGGGTGCCTAAAGTCAGGCACGTCGAACCGGCGAGGTCGAAGTCGACGGACAGCGACGCAAATAAGGGACTCGAGTCTTGGAAGGTTCTTGATCCGAAGCAACAAGTCGACAGGCCACAGTTCGTCAAAGGCCTCGAGCCGAAGTCCAAGAGCGGCTCGAAGGACCACCTCGAGTCGAGGCAGAAGAGCGCGCCTCCAAAGCCACAGGCTCCTAAGTCGACGCAAGGTCAAAAACATATTGGCGAAAAACCAAAGTCGGACGGACCAAAGACGACGCCAGCCCCAAAAAAGGTCAGTCAGTCTACGAATGTTATGCCACCGTTAAAATTCGGACTGCCCCCAACCGCACGGCCTAAGGCGCTCGATCCGAAGACAGGGATCGAAACGTCCAAAAAGGTGTCGATGGAGAAAAGGAGTCATTCTCTAGAAGAGGACATTGTGTACCAAGAGCCCTCCTATGATGAACAGTCGAAGCTCCATATCGACCCCGACTCTGGCAGGCTTACTATTTATCAGAGGAAGATTAGGCCAGAAAATCCTCTTGAAACATATAAAATTCCACTCAAAAAGAAAAGGGATTCTTCCACATCACCTGTCCTTTTTGAGACTGTAAGGTACCATGGCCAGGACACCTCTGCATACTCACCCACACGCACTGATGAGGATATGGGGTATGACTACAATAAGGAATTTAATAACCCTGTGGATATGGATCAGGATGACTAGACTCCAGCCTGGACAGACCCTGCCGACCCGGGAGAGTCACAGACTATTCCTGACACTCCTTCTTATCCTGTCAAGACTTCGCCAACAGAGGATACAGCTGCGTTTAACGCATTAATAGAAAGGGCAGCACACAATCATGATGTAGAAATGCATGCTGACCCAATTGACGAAGACTTCCTATTTGACACTTTCTCCACTTCAGAGAAATCAGTCAAAACATTGCCAATGTTGAAAGGTGTCCTTAAACACGCAGGAGACATTTTCAAAGAAACTACAAGAGCAAGGGTTGTTAACCCCAGAATCGAAAGAAAATACAGACGGCACCTGTGGACCCTACATATATTAAGGCACAGTTGCCATTGGACTCTTTGGTGGTATCAAATGCTCGTAAGCGTGCCAACTCGCAAACCACTGGTAATGCTCCTCCTCCAGACAAGGAGTCTAAAATATTTGAAGCTTCTGGAAAAAGGGTGGCTGCTCAAGCAGCTAATATATGGAGAATTTCTAATACACAAGCGCTATTAGCCAGATATGATAGGGCTTATTATGACACACTAGAGCAACTGCTACAACATTTGCCTGATGCCTACAAGGAGGGAGCGGAAACACTGATACAAGAGGGAAAACCATATCTAACGCATCCATTAAATGTGCGCTAGACGCTGCAGACACCGCAGCCAGGGCCATCAATACAAGTGTCATGCTCAGGAGACATGCTTGGTTACGCATCTCTGGGTTCAAAACTGAGATTCAAACCACATTATTAAATCAGCCTGTGAACCCTGATTATTTATTTGGTCCTGATGTGGACACAATATTAGAGAAGATAAAAAAGGACACAGACAGCCAAGTCTATGGGTGCCTTGCAGTCACAACAATTCAAAGGAGGCTCCTTTCGTCGCTCCGGTAACAGAGGAGCTGCACAAGGCCAGGCATCCCAGCAGACTCCATACAATAAAGGGAACACGCAGACCACCTATAATAAAAACAATAGAGGTGGATACCGTGGCAACAGCAACAAAGGCAGAGGACGAGGGAATAACAACACCAGATCCTCCGCCAATACTAAACAGTGACGTCTTGTCACTGCCCCCAGACCATGTAACACCGATCGGGGGACAATTACAACAGTTCCTGCCAGTCTGGGGAAGCATTACCACAGACAGGTGGGTGAGACAACTTATCCAGTTCGGCTATTGTCTAGAGCTAACCTCCACTCCACCCAACATACCCCCAAGACACCATACTATGTCCGCAGAGCACATACACTTGTTGCAGCAAGAAGTCATCAGCATGCTGCAAAAAGGGACCATAGAACTCGTACCTCTTCAGCAACAGGCTACAGGGGTATACTCGCTCTACTTCTTAATCCCCAAAAAGGACGGGTCTCTCAGGCCAATACTGGACCTCAGGCCCCTAAACCAATACATCTTGTAAGAACATTTTCACATGCTCACTTTACAGCAGGTTCTACCATTACTCAGTCAGGGAGATTTCCTCGCAACACTAGACCTAAAAGACGCATATTTCCACATACCGATACATCCGGCACACAGGAAATATCTCAGGTTTACCATACAGAATCAGCACTACCAGTTCAAGGTCCTGCCTTTTGGTGTTACAACAGCCCATAGGGTGTTTACCAAGTGCCTAGCGACAGTAGCTGCGCACCTACGGAGGAACCATATTCACGTCTACCCCTATCTGGACGACTGGCTTATACAAGCAAAGTCAGCCCAGCAATGTGCCAGCCACGTGTCCCGCACTATTCACCTCCTACACAGCCTCGGATTCTCATTAAACTACCCAAAGTCTCATCTTCAACCCGCCCACGTACAACAGTACCTGGGAGCAACAATAGACACTCTGGCAGCAAAGGCGCAGCCAAACTCAGAAAGAATCAACAGCATTCAATTACTCATTCAGAAATTCAGACCCCAACTCTCGCTCACAGCAAGGGTGTTTATGCAGTTGATAGGCATGATGGCCTCCTGCATCTTCATAGTCCCTCACGCGAGACTACACATGCGTCCGCTTCAGGAGTGCTTAGCACGGCAGTGGAACCAGGCTCAAGGACAATTACAAGACCTAGTGTTGGTGACCGGTCGCGCATACAACTCTCTGCATTGGTGGAACCCACAAAACCTTTACAGGGGACGACCGTTCCAAGAGCCTATACCACAAATAGTGCTGACGACGGACGCATCTCTCCTAGGATGGGGAGCGCATGTCCTCCATTACACAGTGCAGGGACTATGGACGACACAGCAAAAGAAGATGCACCAACCTGCTGGAACTGATGGCAATCTTTATGGCAATGAAGGCGTTCAAAGTACATTTGTGCAACAAAGTCGTGTTGATCCGCACGGACAGCATGACTGCCATGTACTACATACAGAAGCAGGGAGGGACACACTCCCCACAGTTGTCACATCTAGCGCAAAGCATGTGGAAGTGGGCCATTCAGAGGAACATATTCCTCATGGTGGAACACCTCCCAGGCAGGGACAACCAGATGGCGGATCTGCTCAGCAGACACAGCCACCAGATGCACGAGTGGGAGATACATCCCTCAGTGCTACAATCGTACTTCCAGCAGTGGGGTCACCCAGAGATAGACCTGTTCGCCACAAGGGAAAACGCAAAATGCCAAAGCTTTGCGGCCAGGTTTCCACACCCGCAGCCTCAGGGCAATGCGATATGGATGAACTGGTCAGGCAGATTTGCGTACGCTTTTCCACCAGCCCCGCTCATACCACTAGTGGCACGCAAACTACGACAACACTCAATGACCCTCATCCTAGTTGCTCCAACGTGGGCGAGGCAACCGTGGTACACCACGTTCCTAGAACTTTCCGTGGTACCTCATCAAAGACTGCGATTAGCACCCAGTCTTTTAACGCAGAGCCATGGAGACATTCAGCACCCAGATCCGCAACAGTTAAACCTTGCGATCTGGCTCCTGAGGTCATAGAGTTTGGTTACCTAAAGTTGCCTCCTGACTGCATGAATATTATCAAAGAGGCAAGAAGACCTACAACCAGAGCATGCTATGCGGCAAAGTGAAAACGATTTGTCATCTATTGTAACAATAATGATGTAAATCCGCTAGATGCATCAACTCAAAACATCATATGTTATCTGTTACATTTACACAGATGCAATCTAGCCTACAGTTCCATACGTATACATTTAGCTGCGGTGGCAGCTTATCTTCAAAACAGGCAGCACCTTTCACTCTTCAGAGTACCGGCTATTAAAGCTTTCATGGAGGGGCTCAAACGAGTGATTCCTCCAAGACACCCACCTTCACCTGTCTGGAACCTCAACGTGGTTCTAACCAGACTGATGGGACCACCTTTTAAACCTCTACACTCGTGTGAAATACAATTCCTAACGTGGAAAGTAGCTTTTTTGGTGGCAATTACATCACTTAGAAGAGTTAGTGAGCTGCAAGCCCTAACTATTCAGGAGCCATTGATCCAAATTCACGCAAATAGGGTAGTGCTACGTACTAACCCTAAATTTATGCCAAAGGTGGTATCGCAGTTTCACATCAATCAAAAAATAGAATTGCCAGTGTTCTTCCCAAATCCAGATTCGGTGGCAGAAAGAGCTCTACATACCCTAGACGTTAAGAGAGCTCTCCTGTACTATATAGACAGGACAAAAGATTTCAGGAAAACTAAGCAACTGTTTGTTGCCTTTTCACCACAGCATAAAGGCAACCCCATTTCCAAATCAGGTGTAGCCAGATGGATTGTTAAGTGCATACAGATTTGTTATCAAAAAGCTAAACGCACATTAACAGTTCCCCCAAGAGCGCATTCAACACGCAAGTTAGGGACATCCATGGCTTTCCTGGGAAACATTCCTCTAGAGGAAATATGTAGAACAGCCACATGGTCTACCATACATACATTTACCAAACAGTACTGTGTAGGTGTACACTCCAAGCAGCTGTAGGACAAGCTGTTCTCAAGACTTTTTCAGACTGCTGCAGCTGGCACGGGCAACCACCGCTAAAGGGGAGACTGCTATCCATTCTATGCACAGATATGAATTCAGCAGCCCACCTGCCTCGAACGGAATATGCTACTTACCAGTATGCATCTGTTCTTTGCATGTAGGGCTGCTGATATTCATATCGCCCGCCCTCCTCCCCGGTGCCTGTCGCAGCTGTAGCACTCAGAATTAATCTCTAGCATGGACATCACTTACTGTATCATACTCCATCTCTGCCACAATGAAGGATGGAGAGGATGCCCATGCGCACTGTAGTCCAGGGGAGGAGCCACCTATCTCGTGATACTTCGAAGACTCTTCCAGGACAACAATGTGCAATCATCCGGACCCAACACTAGGCGGCGATCTATGCACAGATATGAATATCAGCAGCCCTACATGCCAAGAACAGATGCATACTGGTAAGTAGCATATCCCTTACCAAAGGTATGCAGCCTCTTGGGTTTTCTATCCAGTGGGGTCGTAGGGAAAGCATCGGTATATATCTGGCAGGTTGAGATCTGGCACACATTATACACACTCAGACGCTCTTTTTCATTGTTACTGTTCTGGATACAGTGCAGCTTGGGCTTATTCTCCGGAACAGCGAGTCCAGAATATTCGAGCTATGGTTACGATGTTTCAGCCTCTGTCCTGGATTTCAGTGAGACTGACTGAGGCTGATGGGCCTCATCACCTATTGCATCCTGTTGGTAAAACATTCCAGTTGGCATTTAAAGGCTCTGTTGTGGGACTTGAAGAACTAGTTGGCACATCATAAGAGATGTTTCTCTAGCCTGGTTCAGATGTCGGAGGAAACTGCAAAAGACATGCAGTGATAGCTCACGGACCGCGATTGGGTCAGAGGCAGACCCCTCTCCCTTCCCCACCCAGAGCTCACAGTGGTGACGGATTCATCACTCCTGGGTTGAGGTGGCCATCTAGGAGAGTTGGAGACCAAGGGACTCTAGTCTCACATGGAGTCTCAGCTCCACATTAACCTGTTGGAACTGAAAGCTATCTGACTGGCATATAGAACTTTTCTTCCTTCCATCAAGGAAAGGCTACTTCAAGTGTTCACGGACAACACCACCGGCATGTGGTGTTGCAACAAGCAGGGTGGGCGGAGTCATGGACTCTTTGCCAGAAGGCCCTGTGTCTGGACATTGCTAGAACCTCAGGACATTTTCATGGTGGTTAAACATGTGACAGGCTCTCTAAATCCCGGAGCAGACTACCTCAGTCGTTGATGTCTTGCGGATCATAGTCTGTTCATCCAGAGGCGGAGCACATTTTTTCCCGAGATTGGCAAGAGCTTGGTTAGAGCTATTCCACACCACCGAGAATGTGCAATGTTAGCAGTACTGCTCGCATGAGTTTCCTATGCGGCTCGCCTCAGAGTCGCATTTCATCTAAAGTGGAGCTTGGGTCTAATATACATCTTTCCACCGATATCACTCCAGTCCAAAGTTCTCAAGAAGATCAAAAACGACTGGGTCCAATTGTTCTTAGTGGCTCTGGACTGGGTATCGAGAGTATGGCCTCCTGAATAACTTAGCATAAGCATCTGTCCTCCAGTCAGCCTGGCTGTCCAGGAGAATCTTGTATTGCAGCAGTAGGGGTGGATCCTACCCCTGTGTAGGAAAGTGGTGGAATCTGACTGCATGGTTACCCCAACTTTTTTCCTGGTGTTTTGCTGGAGTTTGACTGGGATCCTGCTAATCAGGACCCCAGTCTATCTGCTTTCTCCCTAAATTATTTACATGTTCTTTAGGTACACCACAGATTGGATTCTGGGGTACCCTTATAAGTCCCTAGTATATGGTATACTATATACCCAGGGCATAGGTACCCCAGAGGCCTTTTAGGGGCTGCAGCATGTATTATGCCCCACCTGGTAGACCTTTCAAAATGGCACATCAGGTCTGCTACAGCAACCTGTGTAAGGTGGTGTATGCATCCCTTACTAAGATATAGGTTCACTATATCTATCCTTATCACTGCACATATAAGCCTATCAGTCACCCCTATGGCTGGCCAAATGGCTGCAAGTAAACATGTTGTGTTTGGTGTCAAACACCTTCGAATCATACCTCTCAGCCAGTACTGGCGGGAGAGGTATGATTCCACCCTCCTAGAGGGAGAAATATGACTACACAGGTACACCCGGTACCAGCTTCTCAGAACCATGGCATCACAAAATGGATGCTACCAGCCACAGACACGCATCTGTCCTCCAGCTGCTGGACGAAACTCCGGAAGGGGAGGCTGGACAATAGGTTTCCTGCCACAGGGAGGTGTGACCACCTCCCAGACAGGCTTTAGTGTATTGGGGCTGGGTGGGTGCACTCCAAGAGTGCTTTGAAGTCTGCACTGGGGGCACATTTGGTGTCCCTGTGCATAGTCCAGCTCAAACTGGTTGCAGGGGGACTCAACTCCTGCTCTGGCACGAAACTGGACAAAGGACATGGGTGTAGCCACCCCTCTGTCCTGACCCTCCCATAGGTGGTTCCCCAGAGTTTGTCCCACCTCTTTCTTGGGTATAAAGTAGGAACCCCTGACTACAGGAATTGATATATTACCTGGACTAAACTCTGCTTCAGAAACCAAGTACTTCGATGATCTGCACGATGCTGGATGACTGAGGAATCTCCCTTGGAATAAAGGATTTACTCCCCTGCAAGGCAGGCACCTTAAACGCATCTGACCGGTTTGCATCTACTCAGCTCCTGACGGACTCCGAAGAATTTGCAACACAGGAGGTGGGTTCCCAAGCTTCCCGGAGGCTGATCCGTGCTCTCAGCAAACCTGAGACTCATAGCCCTCTTGGGGACCGTGCAACCCGAACCCCTGGACACCGTGAATATTTGCAGCAGCATATGCTTTTTGGTGATCCCTGAGGCTGTGCTTTGGGCTACTTGTAGCCCAAGCCCTGAGCAGCGTTTCTACTGAAGATCACCGGCCTACACTCCATGAGTGTTCCGTGGGCTGGTGTTTTGTGATTGCCCTCGAGGCCCCTTCGCGATCCCTGGTCCGTTAACCTGTGGGTTCCCTGAGAAGGTAACCTTAACTTTGCGTGGGATTTCCTGGTTGCTCCAGACGTTCCCTGACTCTCCATAGCTTGGGGAGTCCACAGGACCTTGCTGGTCCACACCGAAGCATCTAGTTCGAGGCATATGAGCTGCAGATTACACACTGTGCATAGATGGCCACCTAGTGTTGGGCCCGGATGTTTGCAGTTTGTTTTGTTGTAGAAAAGTCTTTGGAAGTCAGGGGATAGGTGACTCCTCCTTTGGATGATACTGCTCATGGGCATCGGCTCCATCGCCAGATTGTTTTTTTCCGCCACCGGGCTCGGATGTGTTTCCAGCGCTCCGTGTTGGAACCGATTTCTTTCAGCGCGCAATCCTCACCAACTTACAGAACATTAGTTTCTAACGCTTTTCCAGTCGACGCTACTCTTCAACACCGAAGATTTAGATTCCGGTCATCGTCGACGGCCTTCGGGCCTAACTAGGCCTCGACTCCAGCTCATGGAAAGGACGCCATTTAAAAAGTGTCCTCAATGTGGGTCGAAGTTTCCCCACACCGACCTTCATGAAGTGTGTAACCTTTGCCTCTCCCCGGAGCACGAGGCCAGAGACTGTTCCGCTTGTGCCTCTTTCCGCTCCAATAAGACTATCCGGGACCGAAGAGCTAGGAGAACAATGGCTCAATCTTCAGCTCCGATTCCGGACGACATCTTTCAAGAAGGCATCGACGTCCCAGAAAAACACGACGTCGACAGCAACTCCGAGGCAGAAGATTCAGAAGTCGAGGACATCACTCCAGCACAGCGGGTCGTAAGTAAGACCGTCAACTCCAACCCTTCCTCAACACATCCAAAGAAGGCCCCGGTCACACCCTCGCCCTCGGGTGTACACCGACACACTGCTTCTACTGCCCCACCTTCGGGCCCGGCTAAGAAGCTAACTAAGCCTTCAGGCGACTCGGGCTGAGTCGGCCTTCCCACGGTGCCGGCACACACCTACCGGCACCGAAAAAGACAACATCACCGGCCCCTCCGACATTCAAACCACCAGCGCCGAAGCACACCGCTACTCCTTCGGCACCGAAACCCAGGTCGGAACCAAGCAAACCCGCTTCGGATTCAAAAAGACCACCGGAACCGAAAAAACCATCGGATCCAAAAAATATACCGGAGCCGAAAAAGACTCCTGCTTCTCCGGTTAAAGACATTGCCGAAAAACCAAAAGAAACCGCTTCGGTGCCGAAACCTCCCTCTGCACCAAAAGATCGGCCTCCTACAGAGGACTTATTTCATCCAGACCCTGCACAAAAGACTCTAGCTAAAGACCCAATCACTGGTCAGCTAACTTTAGCTTCAGAAAAGCGACCACTGGATACACCAGCGCCAGCTCCTCATTCAAAGAAAAAGGACATGGCTACCTCTCCTTTAAAACTTCCTTTCCCTTCTCCACCTATACCATCACCACCTGCTCCCCTACCACAACACTCCCCTACATCCTCTATCATACCAGACGATGACGTCCCTCCTGACTGGAACAGTGTTCTTGGGGGATGATTTCAACTCTGTCACCGATGTGGATTTAGACTGTTCGCACCCTCCGTTGGCACAATCAGCGGTATGTCGTTTAGTGAAGGTGAGGAAAGATTGGCAGACCTCCTGGGGCCTGGTTGATACTTGGCGGTCGCACCATCCGACTGATGTGGACTATTCGTTTTATTCCGTACCACATGATCTGCATGTGCGTATTGATAGTATCCTACCATAGTGAATATCTAACAAGAACGATCTCGGACCACAACCCTTGCCAGATTGCGGTGCGGTGGACGGCGCAGCGTCAGGTGATCCCCACATGGCGTTTGAACCCTCTGACTCTGGAGGACCCCGTCTTTAGCACCGAGGTCCAAGATAGTATAGAACACTACTTCACTGAAAATGCGGGCACGGCGTCCAGTAGGGCCCATGAGTGGGACGCGTTCAAAGCCGTGGTGAGAGGCGTGTGTATCTCCTCTACGACGGGCATCCGCAAGACTTTACTGCGGGATATTGGCCGGGAGGAAGATCGGTTATGTCAAGCGGAGAAGGCGTGCCATGCCGATGCAACGGACCACGGAGCAGTCACGGAAGCGCGTGAGGCGGTGGCTACTCAGGTTGAGCGGTTACGCTATCTTGATTATAAGGAGTATTTGGTGCGGGCTCACGCGGAGAGGGACAAGGTGGGGTCTTTACTAGCGTTGTTGGTGAATCCGGCGGCCCGGGGTACCCCGATCTTATCTCTGAACACAGCAACCGGGGGCCCAGTGTATTCCCAGAAGGAGATTGATGAGCAATTCCTTAATTACTATACTTCACTGTACCAGAGCACGATGCCGGACCTGCCGGAGGGACTTCATGATTTCCTTTCGGCAGCCCAGCTTCCCCACTTGGATCCGGCACAGGGAGGCAAGTTAGGCGAGGCTGTCTCCCTGAGTGAAATTAGGGCCATGATTTAAACCATGGCGTGGCGTAAGACGCTGGGAGTCGATGGTCTCCCGGTAGAGTTTTATGCGAAATACGTCTATCTCCTAGCGCCGCGGCTGCAATTGATATACCAGGAGGCATGGGAATTGGGCAGGCTGCCTACAACTACCAGAGAAGCGATTATTATACTGCTGTTGAAGTGGGGTGGGGATGCCTGCTTATGATCCGCCTACTGGCCGCTCTCGATGCTTACGGTAGACTACAAGATTCTCAGTAAGGTCCTTGCGACCCGGCTCTTAGAACATATGACGACCCTGGTGCATCCGCACCAGGCGGGCTTCATTCCTACTAGGAACACGGCGATGTGCATACGGCGGCTGCTCAGGGTTATGGAGGGAGGCTGCGATACTGCCCCGAGCGCGGCTGTGCTTTCGGTTGACATAGAAAAGGCCTTTGATAGCGTGGAGTGGCCCTATCTGTTCCGGGTCCTGAAGGAGTTCGGCCTGGGAGACCGGTTTATACAGTAATAATAATAATAATAATATCCACATTTGTAAAGCGCACAATCACCCGTTAGGGTCTCTAGGCGCTGGGGGCCGTCGGGAAGATTAAGCAAGCTATTGCCCAGAGTCACATGGTGCTGGGCTAATCTGTCGCCGGTGCCAGGGATCAAACCGTGGTCCCCAGATTCCTGAGTCAGTCGCCCTGGCCGTGGCGCCACACGCTGTTGTATAGCTCTGCTACCGCCACGGTCAGGACGGGACCGACCATATCGACAGCATATCCGGTGGGGAGGGGCACCCGGCAGGTCTGTTCTTTATCCCCGTTGTTGTTTGCTCTGGCGATTGAACCGCTGGCCGCACATGCTCGACTGGGGAGGTCGTACGAGGGGCTGTCTCTGCGGGGAGAGATCCATTATATTTCCCTGTATGCTGATGATCTACTGATGTTCTTATCGGGAGTGGACGAGTCACTGCGAGGTGCCAGAGCGCTGCTTTAGAGGTTTGGGGACCTGTCGGGCTTGCGCGTCAATTGGAGTAAAACTTGCCTATTCCCATTGGCCCCAGACAACCGGGAAACTCCAGAGGAAGACGGTTTCCGATGGGAACCCCATTGTCTACCTTACTTGGGCACGCGTATTTACCACACACAGTCTGATCTTTTGGAGGGTAACGTGGGCAAGGCGATAAGAGGCCTCCGGGGGAACATGGACTTTTGGAGTGCCCTCCCCTTGTCGGTTGCTGGACGGGTAGCACTCCTGAAATTGGTGGCGCTGCCGCGCTTGCTTTACTTCTTCCGTACTTTACCGGTGTGGATTCCAACCTCGGTCTTCCGGACGCTCAGGACCTTGATCACAGGTTTTATCTGGGGCTCGGGCAGTCGGCGAGTGGCACTGAACACCCTGACGTGATCGCGGGCGGACGGGGGGTTGGCGGGACCTGATTTCGAGTGGTACTATTTGGCGGGGCAGCTGCAATGGCTCACACAGGCAATAGCTCGGGAGTTCCAAGGTCCCGAAGGTCCGTGTGGCAGGGCGATTCCTCGACATGTCTTGTCATTTATAGTCCTTCAGCAGAAGCTCGATCTTAACCAACTCACCCTTGAAGAGCGCACTCTTCGCTTGTGCTGGAATCGGAGTGAGAAGCGGGTGGGTTGCTCTCACCCGTATGTCCCGGAGATACCTCTAGGCATGTGCACGGCACTTCCTCATGGGGGAGATTGGTACGCACTAATGGTTTGGGAGAACCTCGGACTCCATATGGTGGGAGATTTGTACAAAGATGGTTCCTGGTTGTCCTTTCGGGAATTGCAGGAACTATTTGAGCTCCCGCGGGGAGATTATTTTTTGCACGCCACGTTGGTGGGGGGACTGCAGCGCCACTGGAAGATGGGGCTACAGGAACCGCCGACTTCGCCGGGTTGTCAATAATATCACTATGGCGGCGGGCACCTTTAAGGCTGTTACGTGCCTCTATCGACGCCTGTCGAGTGTACAGCTTCCGCCCCTGGATACCCTGAAAGGCAAATGGGAGGCGGACATCGGCAGACCCATACCGGAGACGACGTGGCCTAAACTGTTGCGGCGCCCCTGGAAAGGTAGACGTAATGCCCGGTTCCAGTTGGTACCGTTTTTTACGCTACATAGGGCGTACTTGACCCCGGCCAAGGTCTCGCAGTATTTTGGTGTTTCCCACTCAACGTGCCCGCAGTGTGCCACAGACGGCGCTGATTTTATGCACATGTTCTGGTCGTTTACTGGGTTGGGATCCTACTGGGAGGAGGTGGTGACGTGCCTGAATCAAGCGACAGGGCGGACATTAGAGGTGGAGATGGCGACTTGCCTGTTGCTCTGGTTCCCCCACACTCCTGCAACTAAGGTCACTAGTAAGTTCTACAACCTGTGGCTAATCATGGCAAAAAGGGACCTTGCCATGCATTGGAAATCCAAGTCTGGGCCTAGCTATCGGAGGTGGCGGACGAGCTTTTTGACCTGGGCGAGCAGCGAAGGGACGCTCCGCCTGCAACTCGCTAGGTGCTCCGCTAATGAAAAAGCACTGGAAACAGCTAGGGCATGGGAAGCTCTGGTGGTCGAGCTCCACGCTCCTTCTGCAGAGTCCGAGGAGGAGGAGGGGGGAAGAGCACACGGAGCCTAGTCGGGGGGACCAAGCGCCAGCACCAGACGGATAGAGAATGTATGATGCAAGGCTATGACGTACAGATGAGTGGATAGGGCATTCTGCCACGAACCAGGGCTCGTGCTGTTTGTGGATTGCACTCTGAATTTGTGGACCCATCTGTCTTCACGAAGACACTCCGATTTGTTTCTGCACCTGCATCTTCTTTGTGTAGCGGGATGTGCAACTGGATAGTCGGCTGCCCTTATTGAGATCGACCGAAGGGGGGCACGTTGACAGGGGGTGGGGGGTGGGAGAAAGGATTGTTAGGCTGAGGGGAGGGAGGGCCAATCCTTTGATACTAGTTTATTATCCTACAACAGCATGAGCCATCTGCGAAATGGCGGTCCTGGGACGCCTACCTCAATTGGTTTAACTGTGAAGAAAACTAATAAAAATGTGTTAAAAAAAAATCATACCAGACGATGACAATAGGGATGATGGCTCTGATGATATAGGGGATAACATAGATAATCTATCTATTCCTCCAGGCTCACCTGACCCGTGGGATGATTAGAACACCCCAGACGTCCCAAATGTCCCTCAAGATGACATATACCCTTAAATCCCGGAAGCTTGTTTCCTTCCCAGTGTAAGAATTGGCTTTTGTAGTCTGGTCTGCCCTGTTCCCATGATGCACTGGGCCAGGGACAGACTAATTTGCATACAGCCAGGTTCTGAAACTGGGATGGTGCAATGAGCTAAAAAACGGTGTTGGATCTAGCCCTGATCTCTTGACTGGGTGAGAGTATTCTGCTTAATTCAGAGACTCTGTCCATCACCACCCCTTGTTGTAAATATATACCCTTAAAGGCCTTCCCCACCAGAAGACACTATGGGTTTTAATCAGTTGATACACAGAGCAGCGTAATATCATGGAGTAGATCTGCATACAGACCCTGTAGATGAAGACTTTCTAATGGATACCTTTGATAATGCACAAAGGTGATTAAGCATGCTCCTGAAGTCTTCAAGGACCCAGTCAGAACTCGGGTCATTAACCCTCGAATAGAGAAAAAATATAAAGCTGCCCCTTCAGACCCAGCATATATTAAAGTTCCAGTACCACTAGACTCACTTGTAGTTTCCAATGCACGCAAGAGAGCAAACTCACAAACATCAGGTGAAGCTCCCCCTCCAGATAAAGAGTCTAAGCTAGTTGACGCATCAGGGAAAAGAACTGTGTCTCAAGCAGCAAACATGTGGCGTATTGCCAATACACAAGCATTATTGGCCAGATATGACAGGGCACACTATGACAAATTAGAATCACTAATGCGACACCTCCCTGATAAGTACAAAGATAGAGCAAATGGTTGGTTGGTTGGTTGAAAGCTTTATTCGATATGCAAAAGATATCTTACAAGCATAACATACATTAAAAACAACATTTTAGAAAAAAATACAAGTATGTCATACATTTCTTAAAATAGAGCAAATGAGCTTATCCAAGAAGGGAAAAATATTACAAACACCTCTATTCGGTGCGCACTTGATGCAGCAGACACTGCCTCCAGGGCCGTTAACACCAGTGTCTTATTGCGTAGACCTGCCTGGCTACGCATATCAGGGTTCAAACCTGAAGTCCAAAGTGTTATACTTAATTAACCCTTCGATGAACAACATTTATTCGGACCCAATGTAGATGTTTCACTTGATAAAATGAAAAAGGATATAGATACAGCCAAATCTATGGGAGCCCTGCAGTCGCAGGCTCCCAGACGTTCATTTTGCCGCTCACCTTATCGAGGCGCCACCAGAGGATGCTCTTTGGACACACATTCTACCTCGTACAAAGCCCCTACACCTATAGTAAGGGCTACCAAAGGGGAGGTTTAGGGGTAACAATAATAAAGGCAGAGGTAAAAACAACAACTCCCGCTCTGCCTCTACCCCTGCCCAATGACTCCCCTTCCCTTCCCCCCGTCCCATTCCACTCCTGTCGGGGGAAGACTACAACAATACCTGCCAGCCTGGGAAAACATCACATCAGAAAGGTGGGTGCTTCAAATAATTCAATCAGGTTACTGTCTAGAACTAACATTCACCCCCCAAACATACCACCCAAGCAGCGTCCAATGTCACAAGAACATTTAACACTGCTAAGACAGGAAGTAATATCCCTCCTGCAGAAAAATTCAATAGAAATAGTCCCAAAGCATCAGCAAAACAAAGTATACTCCCTATATTTTCTAATCCCAAAGAAGGACGGATCTCTAAGACCTATCCTAGACCTCAGACCTCTAAACATTTACATACAGTCGGATCATTTTCATAAGGTCACACTCCATCAAGTCCTTCCACTCCTGTTATAAAACGACTTCCTTGTCACTGTAGATCTCAAGGACGCCTACTTCCACATTCCCATCCACACAGCGCACAGACAATATCTCAGATTTGTGCTAGATGGCAGCAATACCAGTTCAAAGTGCTCCCATTCGGAGTCACAACACCACCAAGGCTGTTTACCAAATGCCTAGCAGTAGTAGCAGCACACTTACGAAGACAACATATTCATGTCTTCCCATACCTAGACGACTGGCTCATAAAAGCCAGCTCATACAGCCAGTGTGTACAACACACTCGCGCTACTATTCAACTGCTTCACGACTTGGGATTCACAGTAAATCACACCAAGTCATATCTGCAACCTTCACACATACAACAATATCTGGGCGCTACAATAAACACCCAACTAACACTAGCCTATCCCTCTCCAACCAGAATAACAAGTGTACAAACTCTCCTAACAAGATTCAAGCTGCAACACTCGCTTCCAGCTCGAGTGTTCATGCAGCTCATAGGAATGATGGCATCTTGCATATTTATAGTACCTCACGCAAGACTGCAAATGCGTCTACTGCAAGAGTGCCTAGCACGCCAATGGAACCAGGCTCGTGGTCAATTAACAGACCTAGTGTTGGTAGACAGTCGGACTCATCGCTCTGCAATGGTGGACCACCAAAAACCTTTCAAAGGGCCGACCGTTCCTAGAGCCAGTTCCTCAGATAATCTTGACAGTGGACGCATCGCTCTCCGGCTGGGGAGCTCACCTACTGCATCACACCATGCAAGGCAGGTGGACACCGCAACAAAAGTTACTCCACATCAACCACTTGGAGTTACTAGCTGTTTTTCTAGCCCTAAAAGTATTCCAAAAACAAGTATCAGGCAAAGCTGTCTTAGTCCGCACAGACAATATGATAGCCATGTACTACATAAACAAACAAGGAAGAACACACTCTCTGCAGCTCTCTCGGCACAGCAGATATGGAGATGGGCTATACCACTAAAGATCTTCCTCTTAGCCCAACACGTTCCAGGAGTACAAAACACCATGGCAGATCTGCTAAGTCGACAGACACAGCAGATCCACGAGTGGGAACTTCATCCACAAGTTCTTCAACTGTTCTTTCAAATGTGGGGACAACCTCAGATAGACCTCTTCGCCACCCACGAAAACGCAAAATGCCCAAACTTCGCCTCCAGATATCCACACTCGCTGTCCAAAGGCAATGCGATATGGATGAACTGGTCCGGAAAATATGCGTACACTTTTCATCCTCTCCCACTACTTCCGTTAGTGGTGCGCAAGCTACAGCAACATTCCTTAACACTCATTCTAGTTGCTCCAACTTGGGCCAGACAACCGTGGTACACCACGCTGCTGCAACTATCTGTGGTACCACACCAAAACTAAGCCTATCTCCATGCCTCTTAACACAGAACCGTGGAGAGATCAGACACCCGGACCCAGCTCAGCTCAACCTAGCCATCTGGCTCCTGAAGTCATAGAGTTTGGTTACCTCAACCTTCCTCCAGAATGCATGAACGTTATTAAAGAAGCCAGACGTCCCACTACTAGAGCATGTTATGCTGCTAAGTGGAAACGATTCGTAATATACTGTCAAAACAACCACATAAATCCTTTAGATGTGTCTATTCAACACATCATAGGATACCTATTACACCTTCAAAAGTGTAATCTAGTTTACACGTCTATCAGACTACACCTTGCTGCCATTGCAGCATATTTACAAAATAGACAACCTCTATCTCTTTTTAGAGTACCTGCTATAAAAGCTTTCATGGAAGGACTCAAAAGAATAATCCCTCTCAGAACGCCACCTTCACCAGTGTGGAACTTTAACATTGTTCTTACACGGTTAATGGGACTCCCCTTTGAACCGTTACATAAATGTGAATTGCAATTCCTAACTTGGAAAGTAGCTTTCCTAGTAGCTATTACTTCTCTCAGAAGAGTCAGTGAACTACAAGCATTTACCATTCAAGAACCCTTTTTGCAAATACATCATAACAAAGTGGTTCTACGCACTAATCCTAAATTACTTCCAAAGGTCATTTCACCATTCCATCTAAATCAATCTGTTGAGCAGCCACAAATAGTCGCAGAAAAAGCTCTACACTCCTTAGATGTCAAAAGAGCATTACTGTACTACATCGAAAGGACACACATTTTTCGTAAAACTAAACAACTTTTTTTGTCTTTTTCACTACCACATAAAGGCAACCCCATATCAAAATCAGGGATAACTAGGTGGATTGTTAAATGCATACAAATATGTTACCAGAAAGCCAAACGTATGTTAACAATTCCTCCAAAAGCCCATTCTACAAGGAAAATAGGGGCTTCAATGGCATTCTTAGGGAACATTCCTCTAGATGATATATGCAAAGCAGCTACATGGTCTACACAGCACACATTCACAAAACATTATTGTGTAGATGTGCAAACTAAACAACAAGCCACTGTGGGCCAGGATGTACTAAAAACTCTGTTTCAAACAACTGCAACAGACACTGGTGGTCGCCGCTAGGTTTGGGTGCTACTATACAATCTATGCACAGTGTGTAATCTGCAGCTCATATGCCTCGCATGGAAAATGCTACTTACCAGCATGCATCTGTGGTGTATTTACTATGGGTACTGTATCGATCCCCCTGTTTCTGACCCTTGTCTGGTTAATAATTAACTAGCAGCCATTCAACTGCACAGAAATCCGTTATCTGATTAGCCACACAACGGCACAGAAGCCCGTTATCTGATTAGGTCATAGCGCATGCCATCTCATTAGGCAAGCACTATTCCTCCAGCCCCCTAATAGGCATACGGTGTTCTCAAAACAAATCAAACCTACCACGATCTGGGAAATCCCCACAGCCATTGTTTTGATTTAGCCGAGAACTTCAGTAAAGAATGTGCGAACGATCAGTTCGTATGACATCCTTATTGACGTATTTATGTCCATCCTTACGTCAATCCCGGCACCTTTCAGGTATAAATAATACCGACATTGCCTTAAGCAAACACACGAGGTGGTGACAAGATTGGAGCAGCGAGACTTGCCGAGGAGCCCAGCTGACAGCGAAGCCCACAGACGCTGCCCCTCCTTTCTGACGCGCTGAGAGAGAGACGCTGCCTTTTCTCCTGCCGAGAAATCCAGCTCCGGCGCTTCCAAGCAGCCCTCGCAGGCAGCTGGAATATCAAGACCTGAGATAGAGATACCAGCCCTCCAGCCTTCTAATCTCCCAGGTACTGAACTGAATCATCCTTTGTAGAGAATTCTTGAAGCAGACCCTTGGCAAAACAAACTTAACTTAAACTGCTACTTATCTACTCCCGCCACGTATTAGGCTTAGGTCAGGTACATTGGGGTAGGCGTAGTTAGAAGCACCAGTTGAGTACGATTAGTCAATGTATATATGTATGTATCTATTTTATCCATTTTAAGTATCATATGGCTAAGAAACCATATCAATGCTTTTACAGTATTATTTTATAATTCTGTTATTACTGTATGCACTTTACTTAACTCTAAGTATTGCAATAATAGCGATTCATTTCTCTTGTATGAGAAAAGAGACTGATCAATAAATAACATCTTTTATTGAACACGCCCGTCTCTTCCTTTTCTCTACAATCTGGTGAAACTAAGAATGCACTGAACTGACTGAGTAAAATAAGTTGTCTTTTGTTTTCACACGACTCTAGAGATACACTCTTGATTAGGGGAGAGCAAAGTTGTCAAGTTCTATGGTTGTCAGAAACTAAATCCCTTCTTGTATATTCGAGAAAGTTTCTAGTGAACTCTGAGCTAGCTGGCACAAACATTAAACTTTAAGTCTAATATCGTCAGTAGAAGACCTAGTTAACCTCTGTCCTACGTCTATACTATTGAAGATATTATTCCAATGCGCAGAGCCTATTGGGATGATAGGAACTACACTACATGGCGCCCAACGTGTTTGGATGGGCGATAAATCTAACGTAAGACATTAGGGTAACTCAGTCGTGGTTTTTCACACAGACCCCTTTTCCCCATAATACTCCAAAGACGTCTGGAGTGGGTGAAAGGTTAAATCCGCCAAACTTAGTAGGAGGAGACTCCTATGTATGGTTCTTGGTTTATTCAACGTTGAAGGATACACTGTTCCAAAATATTGTGCATCTAATCTTTGTTTCCATAGAAACCTGATCTGAAAATAAATAAAATAACTTTCTTGACATTAGAATGTCAGAAACTGAAGAATAAAGGGAGACAGTTAGAATAGCAGCTGAACTCCTAGCAGCTGACAATACTCTGCTACAGCAAGACCCGGATGCAATACTCATCCCGGTCAACATAAGAAAATCTATAACTTTAAAACTTATAGAAAATGGGCTGACACCGAGAGGTGGTACAGTCATATTCGTAATCGAGGCACACGAATATCGGCAGACAGAGGTATTCTATTCATGGATAAACTTTCCAGCAGCAAACGCTGTAACAAAGGACTTCCACTATTACAAAATAGAGGAACCTCCAAATGAGTACACTCCTTTCGAGGAGGTGGAAATACCACTCAAATACCAAGAGCACCTGCTCTGGTTTAATGGCGCCCTAAAACATAATAATCACATCACCAGGCTCGGTCCACTAGGTAGACCAGGAGCAACGTGGCCGGTCCTATCCGGATACACACCACATCCAGACATTGAAGAAATGTCTGCACCAGATCTTTTAACACAGCTAAAACAACTAATTAAAATACACAGACAATTAGTCCAATATGTAATGCGGACTTCAACAGTCCTACCAGCTATTAAAATTCCACAGCTGATCCCTCACCAGGGGAACACAAATAAAATTACACCACAGAACATACAGTCCTGTCTAGGTAAAGTACCCGCAAAACGGGAACAAATTCCATTCTGGTTAGCACAAAAAATCACTCAAATAGAGGCGGTATTTCCAGATACCACCCCGGTTGAGAAACACAGGATTCTGACTATCTGTCTTCCAATGGGAATCGCACCACATGTGGAGGACTGTGACACTTGGGGTACAGTCTTTGCTTCCATTTACACAAAAACACATGGTGTTCCATCCATGTCAGTAATAGCAGATGTGCTAAAACAAATTCAAGATGAATACGGTCCAGAACCTGCTCTTGGTATGAAATTACTAAAAGACTTCAAGCAGGTCTCGGCAATATTATTAGCCAATATAAAGGGAGAAGCAGCAAATGTGGCGATCCGCCAGAGGTTGAAAGAGACAGATATAGCAGACCAACCATTAGAAATTGCCAGAATCATAGAAAAATCCTATGAAGAACTAGGAAGAGATAGTTTGGGTGGAAAACCGGTGAAACCCCAACTAATTGAAAAACCTGAAAAAATATTTATTAAAAATAATCTAAACACTCACAAAAAGAACTGGGAAGGAAATAAACAATCCACTCCTAAAGAAAAAAGATTCCAGTCCAGAGGAAGGTCTCCTCGGCGGAGAGAAAGATCTCCGGACCAAGGACACAAGTCTCCCCAAAGGGAGCCCTCTGAGAAAAAATACAACCTTAGAAATAGGGATAATCTGAAGAAACCTGATAGATATCAAGATATTGATACACGTCCCTCTCAATCTTTTCAGACTTCCTCGCAGAAATCGGAAAGGAGAGGACGGTCAGAACACAGGGAAGAGCACGTCAAGTCCAAAGACAAGGAACCTGCTCATCAAAATAAAAAAATTACAGTTTCCAAAAAAGAAGGTAGCCAGTATTAAAGTAATCAACCATGCCGAGAATACTGAGGACACAGCTGAAAAACGGAGAATGGGCTCAGACAATGCTAGACAGCGCAGCAGAAGTGAGCATAGCTCGCAAGATCCTTATGAATCATCTGGAGACAGTGGACACGAATGAATACATTCAGGTGGAAACTGCAGATACCAGAGTTAGCAAACCTCATAAAATATATGAAATAACATTGCGTATAGAGGGGGATAAGACTAGGAAAATAAGGGGTCTCTTTTGGGATAATCTCTCCAAGGGATATGACATCCTTCTAGCTGAAAGAGACTGGCCACCAGAGTTTGTCAGGGAGTGCCCTCATGGCGAAGAAATAATTATGCCTGCCTTCTCAAATCATATTCCAATTCATAAAAAATATACACTTGCAAGAAAGTGGGCAGTAGCCCAAGCTCCTGCATTATATAAAAACCATGTGGGATGGGATGAGGACTCTCCTCCTCACAAAATCCAGTTAAAATCACAACCTACTGCTCAGAGGCAGTATCCAATTAAGCAAGAAGCTAAACAACGGGTAAAAGAGATCCTAGATCAACTTGAATACCAGGGGGTGATTGAAACTTGCACCTCACAAATGAATAATCCTTTGTTTCCTGTCTCCAAACCAGACAATTCATATCGTCTTGTTTTGGACTGCAGACACCTTAACTCATGTTGCAAAACCTTTGCAGTACGAAACTCGCATAGTGCTGCACTAATGAATAACATAGTGCGCAAAAAATACAAAACAACATTAGACATCTCTAATGGATTTTTCTGTCAAAATATAGCACCAGAGAGCAGATATTTGACCGCGTTCTCAATAAATGGCGCGCAAAAAAAATTCTGTCGTTTGCCCCAGGGGTTCAAGAACAGCCCAGGATTATTCTCAGCAAGAGTAACAGAGTTACTACAAATATAGGATGATGAGGCATTATCTTATGTCGATGACATCTATCTAACAGATGATGACTTGGATACTCACTTGAAAAGAGTGAACACCATAATACTTGGGTTCGCAGCAGAGGGTTACAAATTCAACTTTAAAAAGTCAAGAATTGCCCATCTAACTGTCCTGTTTTTAGGATATGAACTATCAAGTGAAGGCAAAAGCCTGGCTGACAATTTCCTAGAGAAATGTGCTGTAATCCAAGCACCTAGAACACTAAAAAACTTACAATCAATTCTAGGTTTCCTAAATTTCGGAAGAACTTACATTATAAATTATGCAGAGAGAGTTAAACCTCTCTATGACCTTATAAAACCAGATGTTAAAAGAATCAATTGGACTCAAAAACACACAGAAATTTTGAGATCTTTACAAACAGATATGTTAGTCAAAACAAAATTACAAACACGTGACAACACACGCAACCTTGTGATTCGAGTCATCCCAGGAAGATGCGGATTCACATACCTGACCTCTAATGAAGGAGAGAAGGTACCAATAGCATACAAATCACATTTGTACACAAAAGCTGAAATGAAATTTAGCCCAACGGAAAAAATTCGAACCGCGGTACAGACTGCAGTAGCAAAAGAACGAGCCCTAGCACAAGGTAAACGAATAATCATCGTGACACCGATACCAGCCCTGGAGGCGGTAACAAAGGCAAGCATTCCGAATGCTAAAGCACTCCATCCGAGATGGATACAATGGGCTAATTCTCTTGCTGCAACAGACGTGGCATACGAATTTGATCCCAACTTAAAAACACAAGAGTTTCTCCAATATGAATTCGAATGTCCTCCGCCGACCGAGATTCTGCCTCTAGAACATTACGGCTGTATAATATATACAGACGGATCAGCACAACCCGCAGTGGGGGGTAAGCAAGCTTACAGTGCTGCGTGCGCGATTGTAAAAGGTCGCTGGCACGAAGGAAAATTTAAACCAGTGGTCACTAAAACGCAATCTCTAGGAGATTGTACAGCTCAGCGAGCTGAACTACTAGCATTCAAGATGGCGCTTGAAAATACCGATCGAGAATTCCCCACACTCATAGTGTGCGATTCATATTATTGCGTCCAATCTTACAATGAATACTTGCAGATCTGGGTTCAGAACGGTTTTAAAGATGCAAAAGGTGGCACAATCAAGCATGAAATGCTTTGGGAACAAGTAGTTCTTTTGCAAAAGGAACTACAAAAGACTCACGTGATACATACACTGAGTCATCAACGTGATGGCGTTCACGTTGCAGGGAATTCATTGGCTGATGAGGTCGCGAAGGCAGCTGTGCAAACGGCTTCCGTAGCTGCCATCACTCGGTCAAAAACAAAAATAGACAGCGAAATATTACAAGCTGTCAGCGCTACAGTAAAAGATGCGATAGAAACACTCCCAAAAGGCTTTCCAGTAAAGTACTCATACATAACTGATGCAAATAATGTTCCGTTTGCTCGAATCCCTGGAGTGGGGGATAGGGCAATTCCAAACATGGAACATAGGTTAGGACTCATTATAGCGGCACACGAAGGGCTTGCTTCTGTACATGCTGGCGTTTCAGCCACAGTATCATTATTAAAACAGAGATACTGGTGGCCACAAATGCGACGACAAACAAGGAACTATGTTCTAGAATGTGAAATATGTCAAAGAATGAAAGTATCAACAGTGAAACGACCAGCACAGACGCACCTTCTAATCTCAGATAAACCATTAGCCTGTGTTTACCTGGACCACTGTGGTCCCTTACAAAGGGATGGTAACTATAAATATATCTTGGTCGCAGTGGATTCATGCACGAGATTCATATGGATGTGGCCCCAGCGATCGGCTGACGCCAGAACTGTTATAAAAGATTTGCGAGTCTTTATCGGCACATACGCAATTGGCATGCTACATTCTGATCAGGGTCCTGCTTTTAGCTCTCGAGCTTATAAGGAGGCCATGACCAGCATGGGCATTGCATTGCGGTATTCTTGTCCATTTCATCCTGAGGGAAACGGAATCGTAGAAAGAAAAAAACGTGACATAAAGCAATCTATAACAGCAAAGGTATTAGGTTCAGGAGCTGGGTGGGTCAAACATTTAATAAGTGTCCAACGTAGTCTAAATAACCTGCCAAGAAATTCTCTGAAAGGACTCAGTCCGTACGAACTATTGTTTGGGACTAGAATGTTAATCCAGGACTTAGATAGTCAGACTTCAGTGGTTAAAGAAAAATGCTTTGATATCAAAGATCGCTTGGCTATTTTACAGGACTTAAATGAAACAAGAAAAGACCTGAGCAACATAAAGTTGAAACAGCAGCCAACAACCACTGAAGAAAAACCACCTGTCCCAGCAAGGCCTGTCTGGATTCCAAAAGTCGGGGATCTGGTCAGAGAAAAGATCGCGGTAAAGAAGGGATTTGGGCCTTCTTACAGAAAAGCAGTTCCTGTCTTGTCTATCAACGGGACAAGATCAGTAGTACTACCGCCCCTTGCTGGTAAAAAGGAGAACCGAGTCATATTCATCGACCTGGTTAAACCACAATCATGTGGCCGATAACAAATAGTAGGCCAAGTGGACTCCCAAGAAGTAGCAGAACACCAAAGTTTGCTACATCCACAGAGGTTCAATCTGAAAGACTGATCACATTTGGAAAATCTACAGTGAAACAACAAGGACTATGCAACAAAGCAATGGAACTTGAACCTCTTAAAACCCAAATCAAAGCTTTTCATCAAGAAACAACAACCTACGATGATGTAACTACAGACTTTTCTAATGAAACAAAGCAAAAGCCAAAAACAAAAAGTAATCCAGAAGCAATTGGAACAATTGACAGAACGGCATCCGGCTACTTCATCAACTTCGATGATTCTTCAGAAGAACAAAGCGAACCAGAACAGCCATCAACAAAAACTTTTAAAGACAAAGCAAAGGAACTTTTTCAGCAACTAAAGAGAACCTATCTGACTTCTCCATGGATTGAAATTTGGGTGACATTAGGTGCATTTGTCCTCATACTTTGGCTCATCATGGTACTATGCTTGGGACTTTTCATTGAGGGAAAATATGCTAAAATGGACACAGCAAGCCAGAAAATCAACTTGGTCCTTAAACCACACACAACTTCACACGTCAAGAAAAGAGAACTTTCTTCAGTGAACTTCACAGCCAATCCTATACCAGGCGGTGTAGCATAGGACAATACTGATTATGAAATCTATGGCCCGGTTGAAATCCTGAAGTATCCACACCAATTTAAGATCTCGTTAAGTGACTTTGTAAAACCAAGCACATTTGCTGATGATTGCGACTTTGAAAGTATTAATAATATGATGTCTGACCTAGTAATGTCTGCTAAGTTTACAGAACATGATTATTTACAGGGTTCATCTAATTATGATCAAATGTTCTGCTATAACCACTATGGTAACCATTATCTCCATAAATCTGCACAACCTAGAAATGTTTTAAATTATAACCAATGGGAACATTGTGCTACTCCACCAAAGGGTAGTTCCAAAACATTTTTTGATAAATATTCATACTTTTCAGGGTTTAACACAAGTAATGCAGAAACATTTTATTTCAAATTGTCAAATAAGACAGGTATGAAGACCATGCTTACAAACACAAAATTGATATATTCAGATTCATTTTTTGAGCAAATGAATACATTTGGTTTTGATTTCTGGAACAGTAACATTGAAACAAAAACTGTTTGGGGTACAAAAGATTGGCAAGTACAAGGTATAGAATCATTGTTCAGAACCTGCATGATCCCAGAACAAATTATATTTTTGAATGACACTATTCAACAAACTACCTGTCTTGGCTTAGCCAAAATCAAAGACTTAAACAAACCGTCTATTCCAAAGCCAACAACGAATAGTAATAACTCTATAGATGTTGAGATAGACGTAAACCATATTTTAAACCAAAACAGAACACATCCTGATTGGAAACAATGGTTGATCTGGCCCACAGATACAAATAACTGTCAAGACAGATTCCTGAACAAAATACAGGGGTTCAAATTGACCAGGCCAGACCCTAGATATTCCCAAAGACAACATCCAGGGATAGTAACTACTTACAGTGTGGGCAAGCTCTGCCTTCAATGGCTACAAACATCCACACTGGCAGAAATTAAGCAACACCTAACTTTACTTCAAGAAGGTGCTGACTTGCGTGATTTCATTATGGGACCACGCAAACAGCGTCAAAAACGTTTCATAGTGCCTCTATATATGCAGCTTACAATGAAGTTTGGAAAGTAACTCAAATTGAGACAGCAGAAAAAATACGGGAAATTGACCGTATTAATTTGGAAAAATCACTTTCTGTTGTGGACAATGGGTTAATGACTCTGTCCTCCAGAATATATTCACTGGACAGTATTGTATCTTCAGCAATCGATATAATATCGCAAGACTTACTGATGTTACAACACGGTCAGTCCCAATTGCGTTCTATTGTACAACTTGGCTGGACGTTACAAAATCTGCGTTCAGGCTATGTGCCTTGGCGTTTAATCAACACAACGTCACTATTTAATATCTTTAACCTTACTGATAAACAAATCAGTTTGGCACAGAAGGGTGCTGACTATACAATTCTGAGCATTGAAAAACTTGAGAGATTACCATTGACAATGTCAGAACGACCTGTCATTGAATGGATAATACATGGGATAATAAATATTCCGATAACAACTTTCCAGTTTCAATACTGCCAAAAATATATACAGGCAGGCCAGTATGAAAGGTTGGGTAAAGGATACATTAAGTCAACATGGAACTTGCCCTATACACACACTTGTGTTAGTAATAAAGGACAAAGTGTGTTCCTTAGTGGCAATAACTGTGAAAGGTCACTAAGCGGTACACTTCTGTGTCAGGGTATTAGTTTGCATGGAGCATGTGAAGGGAACTCAAATAACCTTTCATGTCACCAGCTAGGCACACCTGCAACACAAATAGAACCATTCTTTATGAGACTCACGAACGGGAGTTACATTCTAATTGTAGATCGCAGATGTTGCAGTCTGCTGCCCGGAAAACCTTATCTCATAACCGTGACTACGAAGGTCATGTGCTGTGAACGAGTATTGTACCCGAACGATGCCCGAGACAGGGAGGCAAGGTTGTGGCCCAGTTTGAAGATTTCTTCTATTCGAATTGATACTTTAAGCAGAATGAAGACAGTGCTCCTACAGACGCCAACCATGTTATCGTCATCAAAAGAAACATATGATCTCCAAGTTGCAAGGACAACGGCTGAGATTCATTCACTGTTATCAACCAATTCCCCCATACATTTCGCAGAAATACTGAGCGAAATCTTAAATAGTTCTGATACAAGCGGAATCGCGAGTGTATTTAAGACAGTGTTTTCGGGAGCTTTAACCCCATTCAAAGCCATCCTGGGTAATTTTTCCTGATTTTGTCCATTCTATCTTTGGCGGACTTCCTCTCCTTTTGGGACTAGTGGCAGGCATCCTATTTTTGATCCTGTTACTTCGCTATGGCAAACCACGTCACAGACAACACACCAGCGATAATGGAAGAAACAATCCGAGCTATTGGCTACCGGGACCGCATAACTAAAGTCCTTTCACTAGCACGGCTACGAGATTTGAACATGACTTGGTTTCTTTCATTCAGACCGATGTGGCAAAGTTGTGTTATGCCTGTATTAAGGTGCTTGCTATGCGGCGAAGAATGCGTGTTGGACACCTATCTGACACTACAATCGGATGTGCCAATGGACGCAGAGACTTTGTTGGGTCTGGTAACGGCTCATGCATTGTACTGTCCCCAGCGGCTACCAATCCTGATGACGGCATTCGTGGAGACTTCACCACTACGATTGAAGAGTTGTGAAGTACAAGATGAAAGCAGCATCGATCAGGTACAACCTTCTGTCAGCTATGCTGAACAAAACATCTATGAAGGCAATCATGCTCATGAATGCATGTTACAAAATTTATCCGAGTTAGTGGAACTTTCACAAGAAGCAGTTGACAGTTTTTTCGAAAGTCTCAACAATATGATGTTTTCACCAGAGCAGAAAGAATGACTTTGAGCAAACTAGCACACGGCGTTCCCTACACCCTGAATTTGGCCTTCAACTTTGAAAATAAAGCAAAAAGAAATTTTCTCACCAGTTTTTACAGAGCGCGAGACATTTTTTCCCCTTCCATTCCAAAAATATTTACGATTTTTTTGGGACACTTATCTTCTGCTTAAAGTAAGACTATTCTTAGAGAACAAAATTTCTATATTTAGCTACTCTAGACACATTAGCTACCCTCTAGCATGTTCACGAGTATTATGATTTTTGTGATGAGATGGTCTCGACTTTTTTCTTCTGTATTAAGAGCCATTTCATGTGTAATTTCCGCATTTCATTCATGCTGATTTCAAAATATGCGTTTAGATTTAGCATTATTATACTGCTTGAAGTGCATATAGTGACTATACTCATCTTTTCGTGTATTTCCCATTTTGCAATTTCGAAATGCATTTGATTGTATTTTGGGGTGGTTCGGTATACACTTACACTACTAGTATGTTTACTATGCCTAGACTTGTAAATATGGACATAGACTACGTGGAGTGGGTGTGGTGTATTTACTATGGGTACTGTATCGATCCCCCTGTTTCTGACCCTTGTCTGGTTAATAATTAACCAGCAGCCATTCAACTGCACAGAAATCCGTTATCTGATTAGCCACACAACGGCACAGAAGCCCGTTATCTGATTAGGTCATAGCGCATGCCATCTCATTAGGCAAGCACTATTCCTCCAGCCCCCTAATAGGCATACGGTGTTCTCAAAACAAATCAAACCTACCACGATCTGGGAAATCCCCACAGCCATTGTTTTGATTTAGCCGAGAACTTCAGTAAAGAATGTGCGAACGATCAGTTCGTATGACATCCTTATTGACGTATTTATGTCCATCCTTACGTCAATCCCGGCACCTTTCAGGTATAAATAATACCGACATTGCCTTAAGCAAACACACGAGGTGGTGACAAGATTGGAGCAGCGAGACTTGCCGAGGAGCCCAGCTGACAGCGAAGCCCACAGACGCTGCCCCTCCTTTCTGACGCGCTGAGAGAGAGACGCTGCCTTTTCTCCTGCCGAGAAATCCAGCTCCGGCGCTTCCAAGCAGCCCTCGCAGGCAGCTGGAATATCAAGACCTGAGATAGAGATACCAGCCCTCCAGCCTTCTAATCTCCCAGGTACTGAACTGAATCATCCTTTGTAGAGAATTCTTGAAGCAGACCCTTGGCAAAACAAACTTAACTTAAACTGCTACTTATCTACTCCCGCCATGTATTAGGCTTAGGTCAGGTACATTGGGGTAGGCGTAGTTAGAAGCACCAGTTGAGTACGATTAGTCAATGTCTATATGTATGTATCTATTTTATCCATTTTAAGTATCATATGGCTAAGAAACCATTTCAATGCTTTTACAGTATTATTTTATAATTCTGTTATTACTGTATGCACTTTACTTAACTCTAAGTATTGCAATAATAGCGATTCATTTCTCTTGTATGAGAAAAGAGACTGATCAATAAATAACATCTTTTATTGAACACGCCCGTCTCTTCCTTTTCTCTACAATCTGGTGAAACTAAGAATGCACTGAACTGACTGAGTAAAATAAGTTGTCTTTTGTTTTCACACGACTCTAGAGATACACTCTTGATTAGGGGAGAGCAAAGTTGTCATGTTCTATGGTTGTCAGAAACTAAATCCCTTCTTGTATATTCGAGAAAGTTTCTAGTGAACTCTGAGCTAGCTGGCACAAACATTAAACTTTAAGTCTAATATCGTCAGTAGAAGACCTAGTTAACCTCTGTCCTACGTCTATACTATTGAAGATATTATTCCAATGCGCAGAGCCTATTGGGATGATAGGAACTACACTACACATCTGTTCTTGGCATGTAGAGCTGCAGAGTTTCACACGCCCACCCGCCTCCCCGGCTACCTTTATCTATTCCAGTATTATCTTAATTAGATACAAATCACATGGACATCACTACTTCTTGTACAGCTCCATCACTTCCCTAATGGCGAAAAACAATCTGGGGATGGAGCCGATGCCCATGCTCAGTATCATCCAAAGGAGGAGTCACCTATCCCGTGACTTCCAAAGACTTTTCTACCACAAAAGAAACTACAAAGATCCGGGCCCAACACTAGGTGGTCATCTATGCACAGTGTGTAACTCTGCAGCTCTACATGCCAAGAACAGATGCATACTGGTAAGTAGCATTTTCCTTCTCTGACCGTGTGGGTTGCAGTTGCCAAGGCTTGTTGGTCTCCAATCCGGACACCGACCCCCCAACACTCGATATCCTTCGTGGGAAAGCCCGTCTGCGGACTCTAGTCGACGTCTCCTGGTCTCCGTGGCAGCGGAGTCAAGCTTCACCTCTTTGCACCCGAGGCACCTGACATCGGTGGGCATTCGTCTACCGAGCCCCTGGTCACTGGCAAGTGACCCAGACTCTGTCCTCTCTACTTTCAGGTTCTTCACATCTCCGATCCAGGCTTGGATCACACTGTACACTTTTCCTTTCCACGGCAGCAGCACTTTTGCAGCAACTCGCCATTGAAAACAGCGAAGATTCCCAACACCATTTGACACCTATGCACCCGGCTTCCCTGGGTGAGGTAACACGAGTACTCCGGTGCTGACATGGGTGCTCGCCTTAGAACCTTCTAAGTCTAAAAGGGTTTGCTCCAAGTCCTCTCTGAAGTTTCCTTAAACTCTAAAATTCCAACCGCAACTTTCCCATAGAATTGTACGGAGCTCGCAGCTGTGTTCTCGCACTGCACGCATCCCCCGTGGGTCCCCTTTGTCACTACCTGGGTGGTTCCTTCAGGGTCCCAGCGTGGTTGTTATACCACTTTCTTAATATATGGTTTGGCCTCCCCCAGGGGCCCAATGTATATTGTGCTATTTACTTGTGTTCTAGTGTTTTAATATTGTGTACCTTGCTCTCTAATTTCATAAAGAGATTAGTAGAGCGTGTTTAGTAATAAATACATATATTTTATATATACCTTGTGTAGTTCTCCTTTCATTTGGTCATTCAAGAGGTTATAATCTTTTAAAACAAGCTGCTTTACATTCCTTCAAGACTTAGCCTGAAGGCTGCTCTCCATAGGTACCACTAGGATAGCTTTCAATAAAGGTTGTCTTAAACCTAATCATCAAAAAGGGTTGTTTGGACTGGTGCAAGGTGCCCACTATAACTAGTGGACAGCATATACCAGGCCAACGTCTCACAACTTGAACCTGTCCACTCTCCACCTTCATGTGTGGGGAATGAGCGGCGACAGTTAAGGGAGTTTGATCTTCCTCCTGAGGTATGTGATATCATTTTGGCTGCCAGGCCTTTTTCTATTAAAACTAGTTTGTATTGTGGTGTGCATCTAAATCAGTTGATCCTCTATATGCAACCTTGTCTGAATTTCTCATTTTTGCTCTATCCCTGGCCCGTCGAGGCTTTGCTTTGGGCACAGGGAAAGGATAGCTTTCTGCCATTTTCGCCTTTCTTCAGTTGCCGGATCAACCTACCCTGTTTTAGTCACCTGTTCTGACTAGAGTTCATAAATGTTTGCTGCATATGTTTCCTTTCATGCCCTTCGTTATGCCCCAATGGGCCTTGTGAGCTAATGCACAGCTGCCCTGTAAGGCTCATAACAATAAAGACTGTCTTCCTTGTGGCAATAACATCGGCCAGGAGAGTTAACGAATTACAAGTACTGTCCGTTAACTCTCTGTACCCTTTCTTCTTCCCAGACAAGCTGGTTCTTCGAACCTGTGCGTTCTTTTTGTCAAAGGTAATCGCACCTTTCCACATCAAACAGAAGATTACTCAGCCTACAATCCCAAGTACCCCTTTCCTACTAAGGAAGACAAGAGACTCCAAAGCCTGGATCCAGAAAGAGTGTTTTTGTTCTATATTAATCGTACCCAAAAATTAAGAGTAAACCGTCAACTCTTTGATTTTGTAGAGGCAAAGGAGGGAAATACAGTTCAGAAAACAAACCATCTCTCGATGGATCATCCTCTGGATTAAGATCTGCTACGCAATGGCCAAGAAACAGCCTCCTAAGGGCTTAAACACTCATTTCACCAGAGCTACAACTGTGACCCCTGCTTTGACTAGGGGAGTCCCTGTTCTGGACATCTGTCAGGCAGATATGTGGGCATCACTGCACACGTTTGCCAAACACTACTGCCTAGAGAGTCAGGTCTAGTAAGATGGCCATTTTGCCCGGTCAGTCCACCGGAACTTTTAAGTTTAGACAGTCCACAGACCTGCCTCAGGGGAGAGATTGCTTTTGTATCTATTGAAGGTAAGGAATCTGTGGCTAGAAGTCTCTATCAGATGAACAATTTACTTACCTTCGGTAATGCCTTATCTGACAGAGACTCTATCTAGCTGAAGATACCTTACCGATCCTACCCGTTCTGCAAGCTGTCTTACCTTATAAAAGAGATCCTTCAGGACCTCCATTCAGGCTTACTAGTCAGTCCTCCTCGAATTGGCTCTGTGCTTCTGGTGCAGAAAAAAAGTCAAGAACTTAGGTCAGCTTGCCAGGGTGTCCCCTATATAGGCACCACACACGCCACTTCCAGCGCGCACAATGTCACGCTGATCTGAGAAGATGCCACCTACCAGTGCACAAAAGGGATTGCTCAAAATGTTCTGGATCCAGGGAGCCTGGGGAATATTCTACTCTAAGGAATCTGTGGCTAGATAGCATCTTTACCAGAGAAGGTGTTACCAAAGGTAAGTAATTTGTTCTTCCATCTTTCATTTTTTTCTGTGTGTGTGGGCTGGTATTTGTAGCACTTAGAAACATATAAAGACTTAAGACACATCTGAAGAAGGGTTATGCAAGTGGAATTGTTAATATACTCGATGGGAAAGATAACTGATTTAATTCTGCAAAAATACATTTAGAAAGCTGCATTTGTGATATGTGAAGAAAGATAATTCATTCTAAATTCAAGAAAATGACTTGTAACATTGCATTACTTAAAGGATTGTCTTCACTAGCTAGGACATTAATCAGAATAGGGCTATGTTTGTCTTTGGAATTTCGATTTTAAGTTTCTATCTAGGTACAACAGTTTCTCAAAATGTTCATTTCTGCCCGCTAGATTTAGTGTTTCAACACGTTTGCTATTTAGTATTAGATCTTTCCAAGCAGTTGATAAGACTTTTCTCTGCATGGAAGCATGTTTTTTTCCTGTCAGTAATTGTTTATTGATTATTTGCCTGCAGACTCCGGGAAGCCTACAACTGCAGGACTATCTACTATTGGACCTACAGGATCCACTTCCATTTGCACACCTTCAAGTATGAGCCCTGTCACAGATATGACTGGTCCAAAAGCACAATCTTCGCTCATCCTTCAACCACTTGCTTCCCCCCAGCTCGTTGGTGTCCCACCAATGTCTCTGCCAATTATTCTCAATCCAGCACTTATCGAAGCCAGCTGTCCTGTGCCTCTCCTCTCTATTCCAAGACAATTTGACCAGGCAGCATCAGAGCTCAACTAGAGCCAGACCAAAAGGACTGAACAGGAATTACTAGTGGTAGACTGCCAATCCTGCCAGAAAGAAAATAATCTTGGTTAATGAACTCTAATTACCTCTCAAAAAATTGATAATGTTCCTCGTTTCTTGTAATCGTTCACCTAAAATGTACAGGTACAGTACATTTAATAATTGGGTTCACCCCGAACAAAAACATATTTTGGCATTTCCATTTTTACCCTTGCATGTCTTTACCTGGGGGGACGGTAAAATATGGGAAGGTTTCGGCTTTAGTAGTAAGGATAACACATACTCCATGGGAGAATTAGCCATTGTTGTATTGGTGCTATATCTTAAGGCTTAAATACTAATGGATTAAATGTAATATCTGGAAGCTCATAATAAACACCAATACCATTCACTTTGTTTTGGTTTATCTTTAATTACACAGTCCTAAAAGGCATATTACTCAGATAGGCACATGTACATTTTTTATCAGCGAGTTGTGAAACCATACCCACTTAGACAGTTTGAAGAAATAGTCAGAATTTCAGGCACATCTTTATAACTAGTCTTGTGTATATACTAACTTTACTATTTGTTTATCTCAAACATACAATGGTTAGCCTGATCCTAGCTTCATTTCCTGATGGTTTTGACCATAGTTGACAAATACATACATATAGTTAGGTACATCCATAGTCGATAACTAGCAACAGCTATTCAATGGATACTTTTTAATGCAGATTTTTCGTCTTTCAGGTTTTATCAGGCATTGTAATGAATCTGTAAACATTATGCAGTAATACCTCTATCTCCCACTTGGTGTTGCCTATGCAGTGCAAAGCCATTTTCTCTTAAAGCTGAACCCCGCACTATGGTACCTCCCCTCTACCCCACTATACAGTGCCAATTGCCGGAAACACCAGTTTCCACAGGCCACATATGCCTCTAAAGATTATTTTACTTGATTTATCCAGTGTTTATCAAAGATACATTTTTCCTCGACTTCCTTTAAGCAATTACCGAATTGCAATAGGCAAATATCAATGTCCAATCCAACGTTGACCTGCCTGTGCTACCTGGAGGTCTGCCTATTGTGGTATTTGCTTTTTACTGCACCCTAACACAATTGTGTAGAGGGAAGCCAAATTCTTCCGGGCCCAGCGTTCTGAGAAGTCAAAGATGTCCTCTCCATTGAGCCTCTGGTTGGATTGTCCTAAAAAGCATTCTGCAGTCAACCACAAATACCCCTCAGCCCCATAAAAAAGTAAATATGAGAAGCAACTGAAAAGACAGTTCCTCCGCTTCCTCTCACAAGAAATCTGACTCGGATACAGCATGTTGGAATAGCTCTCAAGTTCCAGTGAGTTTAGCCTCTTCAGTACTGGATCTTTTCTACATTGACAAGCTATTCAAATTTACTCCCACATCACGCTTGTAATCATTTTAGAAATGTGGACTAAGTGATATAGATATCATTTGCATACCCAACACTACGTAAAAGATAGTGTCGTCACAGTAGTCTACAGCTTGAGCAAAGGTTAGAATGCAGCAAAGTAAGGTTGGCTAATTGTAAAAGGAGCAAAGTTCTACTTCTGGTTTTGAAGCGAACTTGTAATGCCACCTGCCTGAAAGAGTCTGGTAGAGGTCCATTTTGGAAATGTTACGTTGAAGAATGTACCCTTCCCACCCATGATAGTATAACAGAAAGGAGAATGTTTAATCATACCCTTTTTGAAGATCGCTACTCACTTCGATTTGATTAAATCAAGGGTTTTTCAGACAAAAAGGTGGGGGTATTTAATGTAGTCAGGTAGCCGCTTGGTGATTCCTGGTGAGAGCCAGAGAAGGAGGACTACATTTCCAGCCCACCCCTGCTTTCAGCGCTCATAAGCGCATTGCATCTCCCTCGGCAGTGGTAGCCGTTTGGTGTTCCAGGTGGAAGCCGGAGAAGAAAGGACTGCTTTTCCCGCCCACCCTTGCTTTCAGCGCTCATAAGCGCTTTGCGCCTCTCGTGGCTGTGGTAGCTGCTTGCTGATTCCTGGTAGGAGAAGGAGGACTGCATTTCCCGCCCACCCCTGCTTTCTGCGCTCATAAGTGATTGCGTCTCCTGTGGCGGTGGTAGCCACTTGGTGATTCCTGATTGGAGCTGGACAAGGAGGACTGTATTTCCTGCCCACCCCTGCTTCCAGTGCTCATAAGCGCGTCACACCTCTTGCAGCGGTGGTAGCTGCTTGGTGATTCCTGGTAGGATCCAGAAAAAGAGGACTGCATTTCCCACCCACCCCTGATTTCAGCACTCATAAGCATGTTGCATCTCCCGCAGCGCACGGAGCGTGCCCGGGCAAAACCCTGGCCACGGGCGGGCCCATCTGCGCCCGTCAGAGACCGGAGGAATCTGGGCTGGGCCTACCCTCTTGGTTCTCTTTTATTTTATTTTAGCATCTCCCCAACATCTCTCCACAAAAGCTAATTCAGTGCATCAGGAGGTGGAGGTTTGCTACAACCGTTATCTCATCTTTGGGGTCTAGGTCAGAGAAGCAGGAAGGAAGGGCAGTGTTCCTTCGTTCTATAATATTTGCATCTTTTGACGTTGGTTGTAGGGTCACAGCATCTTGGTGACCTCTGCACTTTGTAAACCCTGTGATTTGGTTCCAAGGTATGTGAGGCTTCCATTTTATGTGAGTGTGTTAGCAGTGCCCTGTGGGAATTTTCTCACTCCAATCTGAAGTACGAGCTTTGATACATTTCCATTGTAAGTCTGCAGCTGAAGAGCACTGAGTGCATACCAGTTTAGGTCTGTCATGGGGAAACACAAGGTGACTACAGCCTCTGGGAAGGCTGCGATAGATCCTGTAGTGACTATGGATTTCTTCCTGCAGAGGGTAGCAGGAGTGATTGTTTGAAAAAGAGATAGAGCTGGTAGTCCGGTGTATTTCTGGGTCCCCCGTCAATCGCCCTCTTCCTATTCCACCCAGTATACACACGATTTCGGACAACGTTGATGGCGCATTAAATAGTCCCGGAGTGCAAGAATCAGAGGGCCTGACTGTGAGAAGTTGGCCTGATATATGATGTTCACTAGTTCTAGTGACCACCTTGTATCAGTCCAAACAACCCTTATGGTGATTGGTTGTAAGTCAACCTTATAGACCAGCTATCCTAATGGTAGCATGGACAAAGCAGTCTTAGGCTAAACTCTTTTGGCATGTGAAGCCAGCTGTTTTACCACAATATAACCCCTTGAATATCAGATGAAAGGGCACCACACAGGTTGTTATGAAAATAAACAATATATTTATTAATAACAAACACCTCTGAACTCTTTATGAGATCAGAGGGCTAAGCACATGACAATCTCTTAGGAAAAATACGATACGTTGCACATAATTACAATGGTGCCCTAGGGGCACGGCAAACCATATACTAAGTAAATGGTATAAGGAAATCGATAGAAGGAATGGAGCTGTCCAGAGGCTGTAGGTTCGCTGGGACTACACTATCCTAACCTCAGGTGAGTAATAGGAGGCCCACGGGACGCGGGTGCAGAGTGTGAACTCACAAGCGAGATGCGTAACAACGTCTATGGACAGTACAGTTCAAGAAAAAGGTCAGTACGGACAATCCTGACTAGTTAGGACTAAAACGACTGTGAATCTGGACACTAGGAGAGTCAAGCTACCCTTGAGCACCGAAATGCTCTTGTTACCTCACCTACGGGCTGCGAGTGCATAGGTGCGAAGTTGTGTCGGGTGTCTGCGTTGAAGTCTATGGAGCCTGGAGGAAAAGATGCTGCAGGCAACCAGGAGGAAGATGTCCGGTGCGATCCACGGGTGGATCGAGGAAGAAGAGGACCTGAAAGTAGAGGGGACAGTGTTCAAAGTCACTAGCCAGTGACCGGTGTGGAACCAGGAAGGAACCTAATGCTGTCGTCGCGATCAGGTGAAGAGTGGACGCTTGTCTCTGCAGCTACGTGGACCAGGAGGTGTCTTCGACGACCAGGATGGAGGCACGAGCTATCCCACGCAGGCTCTCGCTGTCAGCGGTGTCGGATCCGGATTTGGAGTCAACAGGCCTTGGCAAAGGCAACCCACGCGGTGAGTGGAAACGGCGTCTGGAGTAAACCAGGAGGGTCCGCGGTGCTCCTCTTTTGGAAGGGAGCAAGGGCCAGTCTGGAGCAACCAGACTAGCAGTGAAGATTTGAAGGTTCGTCGTCTAGGAGGTCAGTAGCCAGCCGGCAAATGACCAGACAACGCGTCGAGCAGCAAACAGGCAGAAGGGCCCCACGCAGATCTCGTGGATGTTGGAGGGCTGATCTTCGGTGCAGGAGCTGCTCGGGACTGGGGCTTCTCAATCCCCAAAGCACTTTGTCGAGGTTACCTCAGAAGTCGTGCTGGAACCGAAGTGCAGTTTCTTCCAAGATGGCTGGTCCCACGTGTCTCGTCGCACCCACGGATCTCAGCTGTGCTGCAGATGTGAGTTGAGGTCGGAGAGGTCTGGGAATCCGGGTCTCGTCGGGCTCAGAAGTCTGGATCCTCGAGGGAAGACAACAAAGTGAAGCCGCTGCACGCTTGATGGAGCCTTCAGTTGCAGGGTGGACACTCCTTGCCCACAAGGGAGATTTCTTCAGTCTTCTGTGGAGCAGAACGACGAAGTCCAGAGTTTCTTCTTGTAAAGTTGTTCAGGATAATCTAATTTGGAATGGGACCAGCTCCTACCTTTATTCTCCTAAAGGGGGCTGTACTGGTGACTAGGTCCCTCCCTTGGGTGGGACCAGGAAGGGGGATGGTTACACCCCCTATCCTTTGTCCGGTTTGGCGCCAGAACTGGGGCTGGAGTGCCCCAGCAACTGGTTTGAACCGGTGTATGCACAGGGCACCTTGTGTGCCCCAGGCATGGCTCATTCCTTTCAGGCCTCCCTACCTCAATACACAAAATCATGTCTGGGGTGGTGCTAGCACCTCCCAAGGCAGGAAACCCCTTGTCCAGGCCTCCCTTGCTGGAAGGACTCCCAGCAGCAGGAGGTCAGACTTGTGTCTGTGGTGGCAGCATCCATTTTGTGATGCTTAGGCTTCGTTTAACTTTAACCGGGGTTCACAGTTACATACATGTCGTGTCCCTCTAGAAGGGTGGAATGCTACCCCCGTCGCCAGAATTGGCGAGGGGGTAGTATTCCAATTCGTATGACACCTTACTCTACATGTTTTGATAATGCTATACCACAGTTAGCATTCAACCGCGAGGATTATAATGCACTTAAGAGTATATGGTATAGCGTTATCATGGAACAGCTATCTGAAAGAAACAGGTTAGTATTAGATTCCTTACCTTAGAATACCCCAGGCGTCAGTCTGGATCCGGAAACTTTTGCGTAGCAGTACCCCTGCGCGTCGGTAGGCGTCGTCTGCAGGCGTCCCCTGCGGCTCCGCGTCGTCGGCGTCGTGTGCCGTGATGACGTCGCTGGAGTATATAGACGCCGCCTCCGCGCGCTGACGTCAGTTCTTCTTTTTTCCGCGCCAGTTAGCGCAGATCCGAAGAGCAGTACTCCGGTCTTTTGACCAAGTTTATTGTTAATTACTTAATCTTCTACGGTGCCGGTAGGATGCCTGGTTTCAAGGGTTGCGACGAGTGCGACCGCCTGATGTCTGTCACCGACCACCATCGACTCTGCCTCCGGTGTCTGGGCCCGGACCACGACGTGGAGTCCTGCGTCGACTGTCGGGCCTTGACTGGTAAAGCTAGGCGGGAGCGGTCCCGCAAGCTTCTCGAGCTCTGTGTGTCGGCCCCGCGTCGAGAGCGGTCCCGGTCCGGTCGGAGGTCGAGGGAGCGGTCGAAGGAACGATCGCGGAGCCGCCATGAGCGCTCCGGGAGTCGCCACCATTCCTCCGGTTCGTCAGGTAAGCGTAAGAGGTCGGGGCGTCGTCATCGTACCCCCGACTCCCCCCGACGCCCGCGTGATGCGGCCGGGGGCTCAGGTGGCCGCGGCCCCGCGTGGGTTGCCGACGCCGTCTGACCCATACCCGTCGGTCCCTGGGGAAGGCGCGTCGAGTGAGGAGATCGAGGCCTTCCTCATCGCTATGAGGGCGAGGTCTCCTACGGCGGGGCCTACGGCGCCTGCGGGCCCGTCGGTCCCGTCTGGGGGCCCGAGCGGTTCGGGTGCTCCTGCCTCGACGCCGCCGGTGGCTCCGGCCTCGGCGCCGGTGGGCCCCTCAGGTTCGTCGCCGGCTGGTCTACCGGCCTCTCCGGCGTCGGTTCCTTTGAGCCACCCCGTGGTACCGCCTCCGCGCGGTGCAGCGACTCCGCCGTCGGTTCCGGCCGGCGTCGGGGCGCCGACGCCACGCGGCGCCACCCCCATTCCCCCTCTGACTCCTGACGCGGAGTCGGACCGGCGTCGTCCGACGCCGGATCCGGCGCCGATGGGGCCCATTGACCCCGAGGTCTATATCGTCGATCCAGAATACGGCGATGAGGACGAGTATGGAGAGGGTTGGGAGGGGTCTGAGGACCCTTTATCCCGTGCCTGCCAGTATGATGTGGACTGGGTAGGTGATCTGGGTGATGCCAGTGGTCTGGACGAGTCGCCCAACCCTGGGTTTGTCTCCCCGACCCCTGTGGCGTCTGAGGCAGGTGCTGCCTATTCGGTGGTCCTGATGAGGGCTGCCAAGGCCTTGAGCCTTGAGCTCCCTGTCGCGAAGGTCAAGCCGAACATTCTGACCGAAGTGTTTAAACCGCAGTCATGCCCCCAGGAGCCTCTGCTGCCGTTTAATGAGGCCCTGACGGATGTCCTTTTGGGCACCTGGTCCAGGCCCGCTTCCGGTGCACCGGTTGACCGGAACGTTGCCAGGCGTCACCGTCCGTGCTCGGACGACCCTGCCTTCCTATCCACCCATCCCTCCCCGGAGAGTCTGGTGATCCAGGCCTCCACTTCGCAGTCCGCGTTCCCGTCGGCTCCGCCCGATCGGGAATCAAAGCGGTATGACCAATTTGGTAAAAAGGTCTTTTCCTCTTTGAGCGCTGGACTGCGGTCTTGTAATACCGCGTGCCTCTTGGGCCGCTACACCCACTCCCTGTGGGATACGGTCGAGGAGTGTTTGCCGCAATGCCCCCAGGAAGTGCGGGACAAGCTCACCCGGGCTTTCGTTGAAGGCCGGGATGCGGCGCGGTACTCGATCCGTTGTGGTCTGGACACGACCGACTCGCTGGGACGGGCTATGTCCACGACGGTGGCGATTCGTCGCCATGCTTGGCTGAGATCTGCCAACTTCTCGCCTGACGTCCAAAATACGCTCATGGACATGCCATTTGATGGCAGTCGCCTGTTTGGTGACAAAGCGGACCACGCGCTGGAGCGCTTCAAGGACTCCAGGGTCACGGCCAAGTCCTTGGGTCTTTCGACCCAGCGCCAGCAGACGGGTTCGTTTCGCCCCTTTCGTGGCCAAGGGAGGGGCGGTCCCACACGTGCTGCCAGCCACGCGCCGCAGAACGCTCCCCAGCGCGGTGGCGGCCGTGGTTTCCGCCGTGGTGGCGGTAGAGGCCAGCGGCGAGGTCAGTCCACGCCTCCCCCCGCTGCTGCATCCAAGCCTTCCTAGTCCGAGCTTTCGGGCTCACGTGACGCCAGTGGGTGGCAGGGTTCGCCATCACCACTCCCGCTGGCGCGCGGTAACGTCGGACAGGTGGGTGCTGCAGCTCGTTCGAAGGGGCTACGCCCTCCCCTTCGAGTCCACTCCTCCAGCCATGCCACCGCAGAACCACCGTGTGTCGGGGGACCACTTGACACTTCTGCAGGAGGAAGTTACGGCCCTCTTGGCCAAGGGGGCCATCGAGCGCGTTCCTGGGCCAGAAGTAGGGTGTGGTTGCTACTCCCACTACTTTCTGGTGCCCAAGAAGGACAAAGGAGGCCTGCGTCCTATCTTGGACCTACGGAACGTCAACGGCTTCCTCCGGAAGGAGAAGTTCAAGATGTTGACTTTGGCTCAGGTCTTGGCTGCTTTAGACCCACAAGACTGGATGGTAGCGTTGGACTTGCAGGATGCGTATTTTCACATCCCCGTCCTGCCGGCCCACCGGCGTTACCTGCGGTTCACGGTAGGCCACGAGCACTTTCAGTTTATCGTGCTCCCCTTCGGCCTTACCAGCGCCCCACGGGTGTTCACGAAAGTGATGGCGGTGGTCGCAGCTCATCTGCGCCGGTTAGGGGTTTCAGTCTTCCCCTACCTCGACGACTGGTTGTTGAAGGCGGGCTCACCCCAGACAGTCGTCCGCCACCTTCAGATGACGGCAGACCTCCTGCACGAGCTGGGGTTTTCCATCAATGTGCCGAAATCACACCTGTGTCCCTCTCAAAAGCTCCTTTTCATCGGAGCGGTTCTCGACTCGGCGCAGTTTCGGGTTTATCCCCCGGAACGGCGGGTCCGGGATATTCAGGCTCTGATTCCCATCTTTCAGCCGTTATCCCGGGTTTCGGTCAGGTTGACGCTGCGGCTTCTGGGGCTGATGGCCTCCTGCATCCTACTGGTGCATCACGCCAGGTGGCGGATGCGGGCTCTGCAGTGGGACCTGAAGTTTCAGTGGGCCCAGCATCAGGGCAACCTATCCGACCATGTCCTGATCTCGGAGGGCACTGCGAGACAGTTGCAGTGGTGGCTTACGGACCGCGATTGGGTCAGAGGCAGATCCCTCTCCCTTCCCCAACCGGAGCACGTGGTTGTGACGGACGCGTCCCTCCAGGGCTGGGGTGGCCACTTGGGAGAGGCGGAGATCAGAGGCATCTGGTCTCCGGCGGAGTCCCGGCTCCATATCAACCTGTTGGAGCTGCGGGCGATTCGCCTTGCACTGAAGGCATTCCTCCCCTTTGTCAACGGGAGTGTAGTGCAGGTGTTCACGGACAACACCACCGCCATGTGGTACTGCAACAAACAGGGCGGTGTGGGGTCGTGGACCCTTTGCCAGGAGGCTCTGCGTCTCTGGCAATGGCTGGAACGTCAGGGCGTGACTCTGACGGTTCAACACCTGGCAGGTTCTCTGAACGCCAGGGCGGACGAACTCAGCCGTCGGTGCTCGGTGGATCACGAATGGCGTCTGAACTCGGACGTGGCGAGAGGCCTCTTTCAGCAATGGGGAGAGCCTTGGTTAGATCTATTCGCCACAGAAGAGAACGCGCAATGTCATCAGTTCTGCGCGTTGGAGTTTCCAAGACGGCACTCGCTCGGCGACGCCTTTCGGCGCGAGTGGAGTTGCGGTCTGTTGTACGCCTTTCCGCCTATACCACTTCTGCCCAGAGTGCTGAAGAAGATCAGGCGCGACCGGGCCCAAGTTATCCTTGTGGCTCCGGACTGGGCTCGAAGATACTGGTATCCCGAGCTACTCAGCATGACAGTCGGTCCCTCGATCCGCCTGCCCCTTCAGGAGGACCTTCTGTCGCAGCAGCAGGGGACGGTCCTCCACCCGAACCTGTCCAGTCTCCACCTCCATGCGTGGAGATTGAGCGGCGGCAGTTGAGGCCATTTGACTTGCCTCCTGAAGTCTGTGATGTAATTCTGGCAGCCAGGCGTCCCTCCACGAAGTCGGTATACGCCTGCCGGTGGAACAGATTTGTGGCATGGTGCACAGCAAAGGCTGTGGATCCCCTTTCTGCCCCTCTGTCTGAGGTTCTCCTCTTCCTCCTTTCCCTTGCCCAGCAGGGCTCTGCTCTGGGCACTATCAAGGGCTATCTTTCTGCCCTTTCCGCCTTCTTGAGGCTACCGGATCAGCCATCTTTATTCAAGTCCCCTATTGTGTTACGATTCTTGAAGGGCATCACGCACATGTATCCCCCAACTCCGTTCGTGATGCCTCAGTGGGACTTGAACCTGGTCTTGACTTTCCTGATGTGCGCTCCCTTTGAGCCCCTTCATTCCTGTCCTCTCCGTCTTCTCACTTTAAAGACGGCCTTCCTGGTAGCCATCACCTCTGCCAGGAGAGTGAGTGAGCTCCAGGCTCTTTCTGTTAAACCTCCTTTCTTGTCTGTTCATCCTGATAAGGTGGTCCTTCGGACTAGACCTTCTTTCCTGCCCAAGGTAGTCTCTGCTTTTCACATTGGGCAGTCCATCACCTTGCCCTCCTTCTTCCCGCCTCCGCATCCTTCAAAGGATGAAGAGCGGCTCCATCGTCTGGACCCAAAACGTGCGCTTTCGTTTTACATGGATCGCACACGCCAGTTCCGGGTGGATGACCAACTGTTTGTTGGCTACGTGGGTGAGAAGAAGGGAAGGGCGGTGCAGAAACGAACCATCTCTCGGTGGGTCGTCCTGTGCATCAAAGCATGCTACTCTTTGGCTCGGAAGGAGCCTCCTGTTGGGCTGAGGGCCCATTCCACTCGGGCCACGGCGGCTACTACTGCCCTGGGCCGGGGAGTCCCTTTGCAGGACATTTGCCAGGCGGCCACGTGGGCCTCGCTGCACACCTTTGCGAGGCACTACTGCCTGGACAGTCAAGTCCGGAGGGATGGCTTCTTTGGCCGTTCGGTCCTCCAGGACTTTCTGGTGTAGGTTGTATTGGTTCGCAGACCCACCACCGGGGTTGGTATTGCTGGGGTATCTATTCTAAGGTAAGGAATCTAATACTAACCTGTTTCTTTCAGATGAACAAGTTACTTACCTTCGGTAACGATATATCTGTAAGAAACAGTAGTTAGTATTAGATTCCTTACCGCCCCACCCGTCCTCCCCGTTCTGCGAACTGATACCTAGGGTTAAGGACATCCCTTTCAGGGCCCTAGTTTCACATGGCACCAGTGTTAGTTCTCACATGGCTCTGCGTGTTCTGGCGCGGAAACGCTGTGTGCAAAGAACTGACGTCAGCGCGCGGAGGCGGCGTCTATATACTCCAGCGACGTCATCACGGCGCACGACGCCGACGACGCGAAGCCGCAGGGGACGCCTGCAGACGACGCCTACCGTCGCGCAGGGGTACTGCTACGCAAAAGTTTCCGGATCCAGACTGACGCCTGGGGTATTCTAAGGTAAGGAATCTAATACTAACTACTGTTTCTTACAGATATATCGTTACCGAAGGTAAGTAACTTGTTCATTAGGACTTGTTTCCGCAAGCTGCAGACGGGCTCAGCTCATGCCAGAGCACCATCTCACACAATTCCAAGCACTCTGCCTTCAGGATTGATAAGGCCTGCCATAGGAGTGACTGATAGGAATATATGTGTCCATTTTAGGGTTAGATATAGGTAGACTATATCTATAGCAAAGGGTGACTACACCACCTTGCCCCAGCTGTCTTACCAGCCAGTTGTGTCTGTTTAGATGGCCAGCCTGGGGTGGCATAATACATGCTTCAGCACCTGGTATGCCCTGGGTACACCTATGCCCTGGGTACCTAAGGTACACTGTACAGGGACTGATAAGGGGGCCCAGTACCAATTGGTAAATGCACCTAAAGTACATGGATATCAATTTAGAGAGAGTACAGCTAGGCTGTGGGTCTGATTAGCAGGCACACAGCCAGGGAAAGTCATAAACCACTGAAGCAAAAAGCAAAAATCTGGGGTGACCATAGGATTGCAGACCCCACTCTCCTACACTGACCAGCTGTTTGGCGGGTCAGCACTTACCTCTTTCACCCTCTATTGGGGGGACGAAGGATCCCCAACCCAGAAGCGTGTGGTTGGCAACCCTGTTAAGTAATTAATATCCTCTGGATTTGCCAGTCAAGGGAGAAAAGGAGCAGTAGAGACAGCCAGTCAAGGATTAGGATTAGGCACAAAAAGAAAGGGCGAAATGTCTGGGGGAAAGGCCAAGAGCTGAGGTGACTTGCCAGAAGTTCCCAATTGATTAACTAATTACAAAGGCCGACATGGCGAGTATGCTAGAATCCTTTCCGGACTCACTAAAGGTTATACTGGATTTAAAATTGGCTTCATTATTTCAACCTCTGACTTCAATAGAAAAGGGACTATCTGACCTTAAATGTTGTATCCCTTCAGGGGGAGGCAGTTAATATTGAACCAAGGATCCCATTGAGTCATCTGGCAACCGAAGAATCTAATCTGTAAGCTTCTTATTTAAACACAAGGAAGCATCCATCTACCCAGTCTAAGCGACCCATGGGTTTTTCCATCAATTGCCCACAGAAACTGCATTCCCTGTCTTCGTTACAGACCACATGACTTTAAGTTCTGGATCTGAAAGAAACACATAGTGATAGATTCCTTACCTTAGAATTACCCCCAGGCGTCAGACTGGATCCGGAAAGTTTTCGTCAGCAGTACCCCTGCAGGTCGGACGGTGGCGTTGTGCGGCTCCGCGTCCATCATTGGCATCGTGGTCGCTGAGATGACATCACAGTAGCTACTTAGACGCCGCCTTTGCGTGCTGACGTCAGTTCTTTCTTTTTCCGCACCAGCAAGCGCAGGTCCGGAGAGATTAGTACCCCTAGTCATTTTCTGACTGTTTTTTTTAGGCGTTTTGTCTAGATTTTTTCGAGTCGATCGACTCCTGGTGTCGTAGGGATGCCCGGTTTCAAGTCGTGGGAGGAGTGTCATCGGATGATGTCAGTGATGGACCTGCGCTGCGTGTGTCTCTACTGCCTGGGGCGCGACCACGACCCCAAGTCGTGCCCCGACTGCCGGCCCATGACGTCGTAGACTGCAGGAGTGGTCCCGAAAGTTGCATGAAGTCCGGCAGTCGGCTCTGCACCGCTCAAGGTCCCGGTCCCGTCTGAGGTCGAGGTACTTGTCCCGAAGCCATCACCATAGTTCTTCTGGATCGAAGTCTTCGCACTCAGGGTCAGGTAAGACGAAGCACAAGAAGTTGAAGAAGCGTCTTTGCTCAACGACTTCCCGTCGCGGCTGAGGGTGCGGGTGGTGCCTCCCCCGCGACTTGGGCCGAGCCTACGGTGTCGCCGTCGGCCTACCCGCCCTTCCCAGGTCCGTCGGCTACTCCCGCTCAGCTCCAGGAATTTCTGGCAGACATGGCCCGCCTCTTTGGGCCATCGGGCCCCGCAGGCCCGACTGGGGGTCCTCATCTTTCACTGTCGGTGGCTCCGGCATCACTGTCGCCTGGTGCTGCAGGGCCCCCAAGGAAACAGGCCTGGATCCTGGTTGACTCGTTATACCTCCACCGATGTCTGCACCACCATCACCAATGTCGCCCGTGGCACCGGATAACGTCACCCCTGGTTTCAGCCCTGACATGGACACGGAGCCGGAACAGCGTTGCTTGACGCCCATTCCGACGCCAATGAGGCCTTCTACCCCTTTGTCCAGCCTCCTTATTTTCGGCCTGTACCTCAGCCTGAGGAGGAAGGGGATTACTGGGAGGGGTCTGAGAACCCTCTCACAGCTCAGTGTGAATATGACCTGGACTGGGTTGAAGATCTGGGAGATGACAGCGGTCTTGACACCTCTCCTGACCTTGGCATGCTCACTCCTCCTACCGTGGCTACGGAGGAGGGTGCAAGTTATGCTGTTGTGTTGCATAGGGCGGCGGAGACCTTCAACCTCCAGCTCCCTACTGTGGCCGTCAGGACTAACCTCCTGACAGAAGTGCTTCAGCCAGCGGCTACCTCTGTGGGGCCACTGCTGCCTTTCAATGAGGCACTTTCTGACAATCTTTTGTGCACATGGTCCAGGCCCAACACAGGGGCTCCTGTGGACAGGAAAGTGGCCCGACTCCATCGCCCGGGCGCCCCCTTTTCCTCTCCCAACACCCCACCCCTGGGAGCTCGGTTGTCCAAGCCTTGACGTCCCAGAGCGCATTCCCGGATAGGGAATCCAAGAGACTGGAACACTTTGGGAAGATTTTTTTTTCCCCGCGAGTCCAGGGCTGCGGTCAGTGAACACCGCATGCCTCTTGGGCCATTACTCCCACTCTGTGTTGGATACGGTGGCGCAAGTGCTGCCTCAGTCTCCGGAGGAGGCGCAGACAGTACTCTCGAAAGGTATTGCTGAGGGGAGAGATGCAGCCACGTTTACGATCCGTTGTGGCATTGACACCGCCGACTCCCTGGGCAGAGCGATTTCCACAACGGTGGCGCTACACCGCATTGCCTGTCTGAGGACCACTGGCTTCTCGGGGGATGTCCAGAACACCCTGATGGACATGACCTTTGATGGCATTCACCTTTTTGGCAATAAGGCACCTAGCGTGTTGGAGCGTTTTAAGGACTCATGGGCTACAGCCAAGTCCTTGGGCCTCCCCCACTGGCGCACCATCACTTCGGACAGATGGGTTTTAGACATAGTCCGGAGGGGCTTTTCCCTCCCCTTCGAGACTACCCCCCAGCCATGCCACCCCAGTACCACCGCATGTCGGGGGATCACTTGGCACTTCTTCAACAGGAAGTTGCGGCCCTCTTGGCCAAGGGGGCCATCAAGCACGTTCCTGCGCCTGATGTAGGACCTGGTTGTTATTCCCACTACTTTTTGGCTTCCTATCCTGGACTCCAGGGACGTCAATCGCTTCCTCTGGAAGGAGAAGTTCAAGATGCTAACTCTGGCTCAGGTCTTGTCTGCTCTCGACCCTGGAGACTGGATGGTAGCGTTGGACTTGCAGGACTCATATTTCCACATTCCTGTCCTTCCGGCCCACCGGCGTTACCTGCGGTTCACGGTAGTCCACAAGCATTTTCAGTTTTCCTTGCTCCCATTTAGCCTTACCAGCGCCCCTCGGGTGTTCACAAAAGGGATGGCGGTGGTTGCGGCTCATCTGCTCAGATTAGGGGTTCCAGTCTTCCCCTATCTCGACGACTGACTGTTGAAGGCATTCGTTTCCCACCTCCAGAATACAGCTGACCTGCATTTGCTGGTGTTCTCCATCAATGTGCCGAAGTCGCACCTGATTCCCTCTTATAACCTCCTCTTCATCGGAGCAGTTCTGGACACGACGCAGTTTCGGGCCTATCCTCCTGAACGGCATGTCCAGGATATTCAGGCTATGATTCCGATCTTTCGGCCTCTATCCTGGGTTTCGGTCGGAATGACCCTCATGGGCCTCATGGCGGTCTGCATCCTGCTGGTCACTCTGCAGTTGGACCTGAAGTTCCAGTGGGCACAGCATCAGGGGAACCTGTCCGATTATGTCCAGATCTCGGTGGGCACTGCACAGCAGTTGCAGTGGTGGCTCATTAACCATCTTTGGGTCCAGGGCAGATCCCTCTCCCTTCCCCAACCGGAGCACACAGTGGTGACGGACGCATCACTCCTGGGATGGGGGCCACGTGGGAGAGGTGAAGATTAGAGGCCTCTGGTCTCCGGCGGAGTCCACCCTCCATATCAACCTTCTGGAGCTTCGGATGATCCGACTTACACTGAAGGCATTCCTTTCCTCTGTCAAAGGGAAAGTGGTGCAGGTGTTCACAGACAACACCACCGCCATGTGGTACTGCAACAAGCAGGGCGGGGTGGGGTCGTGGACCCTATGTCAGGAGGCTCTGCGCCTCTGGCAATGGCTGGAACAGCAGGGCATTTCCCTGGTAGTTCAACACCTGGCAGGTTCCCTGAACGCCAGGGCGTACGAGCTCAGCCGCCGGTGCATGATGGATCACGAATGGCGTCGGAACTCGGACGTGGCGCAAGGCCTCTTTCAGCAGTGGGGAGAGCCTTGGTTAGATGTATTCGCCACCGAAGAGAATGCGCAATGTCATCAGTTCTGTGCGTTGGAATTTCCAAGTCGGCACTCGCTCAGAGACGCTTTTCGTCGCGAGTGGAGCTGCGGTCTGTTGTACGCCTTTCCGCCTATATCACTTCTGCCCAGAGTGCTGAAGAAGATCTGGCACGAACGGGCCCAAGTCAGCCTTGTGGCTCCGGACTGGGCACGAAGATACTGGTATCCCGAGCTACTCAGCATGTCATTCGATCCCCGATACGTCTGACTCTTCAGGAGGACCTTCTGTCGCAGCAGCAGGGCACAGTTCTCTACCCGAACCTGTCCAGTCTCCACCTACATGCTTGGAGATTGAGCGTCGACAGTTGAGGCCATTTGACTTGCCTCCTGAAGCCTGTGATGTGATTCTGGCAGCCAGGCGTCCCTCCACAAAATCGGTATACGCCTGCAGGTGGAACAAATTTGTGGCATGGTGCACAGCAAAGCCTGTGGATCCACTTTCTGCCCCCCTTTCAGAGGTTCTCCTCTTTCTTCTTTCTATTGCCCAGCAGGGCTCAGCTCTGGGCACTATCAAAGGCTACCTCTCTGCCATTTAAGCCTTCTTGAGGCTTCCTGATCAGCCTTCTTTTTTCAAGTCCCCTGTTGTAATTATGTTCTTGAAAGGCATCACACACGTTTCTCCTGTTCCTTTCGTGATGCCTCAGTGGGACTTGAACCTTGTTCTAACCTATTTGATGTGCACTCCTTTCGAGCCCCTTCACAATTGCCCTCTTCGTCTTCTGACTCTTAAGACTGCATTCCCGGTTGCCATCACCTCTGCCAGGAGAGTGAGTGAGCTCCAGGCTCTATCTTCTAAACCTCCTTTCCTCTCTGTCCATCCGGACAAAGTTGTCTTGAGAACTCGTCCTTCTTTCCTGCCCAAGGTGGTTACAGCCTTTCATATCGGGCAGTCCATCACCTTGCCCACCTACTTTCCGCCTCCGCATCCCTCAAAAGAGGAAGAGAGGCTGTAGGAGAGTGGGGTCTGCAATCCCATGGCCACCCCAGATTTTTGCTTTTTGCTTCACTGGTTTACGACTTTCCCTGGCTGTGGGCCTGCCAATCAGACCCACAGCCTAGCTGTTCTCTCTCTAAATTGACAAGCATGTACCTTAGGTGCATTTACCAATTGGTACTGGGCCACCTTATCAGTCCCTGTACAGTATACCTTAGGTATCCAGGGCATAGGTGTACCCAGGGCCTACCAGGGGCTGCAGCATGTATTATGCCACCCCTGGCTGGCCACCTAAATCTGACACAACTGGCTGCACGACAGCTGGGGCAAGGTGGTGTAAGCACCCTTTGCTTTAGATATAGTATTCCTATATCTAACCCTAAAATGGACACATATATTCCTATCAGTCACTCCTATGGCAGGCCTTATCAATCCTGAAGGCAGAGTGCTTGGAATTATGTGAAATGGTGCTCTAGCATGAGCTGAGCCCGTTTGCAGCTTGCGGAACCGAGTCCTTATCGCTGTCCCATGATAACGCTATACCATATACTCTTAAGTGCATTATGACCCTCGCGGTCAAATGCTAACTTTGGCATAGCATTATCAAAACATGTCGAGTAAGGTGTCATACGAATTGGAATACTAACCCCTCGCCAATTCTGGCGACTGGGTTAGCATTCCACCCTTCTAGAGGGACACGACATGTATGTAACTGTGAACCCCGGTTAAAGTTAACTCAAGCCTCAGCATCACAAAATGGATGCTGCCACCACAGACACCTGTCTGACCTCCTGCTGCTGGGAGTCCTTCCAGCAAGGGAGGCTCAGACAAAGGGCTTCCTGCCTTGGAAGGTGCTAGCACCACCCCAGACAGGATTTTGTGTATTAGGTAGGCCAAGGCTGAAAGGAATGAGACATGCCTGGGGCACACAAGGTGCCCTGTGCATACACCGGTTCCAACCAGTTGCTGGGGCACTCCAGCCCCAGCTCTGGCGGGAAACCGGACAAAGGATAGGGGGTGTAACCACCCCCCTTCCTGGTCCCACCCAGGGGAGGGACCTAGTCGTAGTACAGCCCCCTTTAGCTGAATAAAGGTAGGAGCTGGTCCCATTCCCAGTTAGATTAATCTTGACAACTTCCACGAAGAACTCTTGACCTTCGACCTCCTGGACACCAGAAGACTGAAGAATCTCCCCTATGGTCAGGGAGTGACCATCCTGCTTCGCAGGCACCATCAAGCTCCTGTGCGGTTTGCTGCAAGTCCTTCCATCCCGGAATCTGACGTCCCAGCTCGACAAGACCCGGACCTCCAGACCCCTCTGTCCTCTACCCACATCCACAGCACAGCTGGGACCCGTGGGTGCGACGAGCAACGTGAAGACGGCCATCTTGAAGAAACCTGCACAGCGCTTCCAGCACGACCCCCGAGAGTTCCTCGAGTGAGTGCATTGGGGACTGAGAAGCCCCACACCGACGCAGCTCCTGCTCCAAAGACCAGCCCCCCAGCATCCCCGTGATCTGCGTGGGGCCCCTTTTGCTTGGTCGCTGCTTTCCTGTTGTCTGGCCACTTGCCGGCTGGCTTGTGACCTCTGAGACGTCGACCCGAAGATTTCAACACTGCTAGTCTGGTCCCCCAGACTGGCCCTTGCTTCCCTGCAAAAGAGAAGCACCCCGGACCCTCCTGGTCCACACCAGACGCCATCTTTGTTCCACCGCGTGGCTTGCATTATCCAAGGCCTGTTGTCCAGATCGACGATCCGACACCGCCAACAGCAGCAGATTACGTGGGACAGCTCGTGCCTCCAGCCTGGTCGTGAAGAACAGCTCCTGGTCCGCGCAGCTACAGAGAGAAGCGACCCTTCCTTCACCTGAACGCGGCGACAGCATCTGGTCCCCTCCTGGTTCCAGCACCGTCACTGGCTAGTGACCAAGACTCTGTCCCCTTCCCTTTCAGGACTTCTCCTTCCTAGTTCCACCCTTGGAACCACCGGACTCCTCCATCTGGCTGCCTGCCAGCAACTCCTTGTTTCAGGCATCACCGGGATCCACGCAGCAAACCAGACACCACTTCAGCCCTATGCACCCGCAGCCTGTGGGTTAGGTAACTAAAGCTTCTAGGTGCTGAAGTCAGTGTCCACTATCCTAGTGTCCAGGTCCACTGTTGTTTTCCCTCCATCCAGCCGGGTTCGTCCGGAATCCGTAACTTTGTAAACTGTAGTATCCATAGACGTTGGTACGCATCCCGCGTGAGAGTTTCCACTCTACACGTGAGTCCCGTGGGCCTCCTGCTCCGTACTTACCTAGTTCGTAGCATAGTCCCAGCGATCCTCCAGCCTCTGGATCTCCTTACAGTACTTTCCTTCCTCGCATTCCATTGTTTTGAGTATATGGTTTGTCGTGCCCCTAAGGCACTCGTGTAAATATTGTGCGAACTCGTATTTCTTTTGTAGTATTGTCATGTGCTTAGCCCTCTGACCTCATAAAGAGTTCAGAGGTGTATGTTAGTTGATAAATATCCTTTTATTTTCATAACAACCTGTGTGGTGTCCTTTCATCTGGTATTCAAGGGGTTATATTGTGGTAAAACAGCTGGCTTCACATGCCAAAAGAGTTTAGCCTAAAGACTGCTTTTGTCCACGCTACTAGGATAGCTGGTCTATAAGGTTGACTTACAACCAATCACCATAAGGGTCTGTTTGGACTGATACAAGGTGATCACTAGAACTAGTGAGCATCATATATCAGGCCAACTTCTCACAGAGGCTCCATCGTCTGGACCCAAAACGTGCGCTCCCTTTCTATCTAGACCGCACACGCCAGTTCCGGGTGGACGACCAGCTCTTTGTTGGTTACGTGGGCGCTAAGAAGGGACGGGTGGTGCACAAGCGGACCATCTCTCAGTGGGTCGTGTTGTGCATCAAGGGGGAACCTAACCTGATTGCCGAGAGTTGGGACATCAGCGCCGCCACCGCCAGGAGTCACGGCAAAGCCCAGGACATCGCGCTGCCACCGCCAAGAGTCAGGGGACACAAAGCTTCGCGCCGCCGCCCCGGGACTACATTACCCGGCAGGCTCAGCGGCGGCGCGCTAAACACACGCCTTCAGAGCGCCAGAAGGCGCTTTTAAACAGCGGCCAGCCCCGCGTAGCGGGACGCGTGCGGGACGCCGGGCGAAGCCGGGGCCAAGGGCGGGCCCGTTTAAGCCAGTTCAAGCACGGATAAGAACGGGACGGGCCACCCCACTAACAACTGGAGTCTAGATCAACAAGGTTAGTGTATCAATATATACCTTGGGGTCCATACATATTTGGCTGTGCAGTTACACTAGCCTTCCACCTGTTGTAATCAAACATGGCTGCTATGCCCGAGGAGGGGACTGTCGGAAGGAAATCGACTGGGGGCACACTAATGGGCACTTTAGATAATTTTTTGATCAGAGTGTCATCAGCCCTGGCAAAGGACATAGAGCTGACCGAGAAAAGGCTCTCTCTGGACATCGCCTTTGATAAAAGATCTTCCCTTGGCACTCTTGCGAGGAGTAGATCGCCATTGAGCCATCACGCTGACATAGAGGGGACGCTCCCGCCATCGGGAGTGGAGGCAAGACCCCCATCGCCCCAGCCAGTCATTATTCTTGACACATGCGATGCCTCGCTTAATAGCAACGGTCCCGAAGAGGATATAAATAGAGCCCCATCACCTAATATAAGAACACGCTCAGCTAGCCAAGCAAAACTGGGAATGGTACGTCAAACCGGGGGTGTACCTGTAAAAAGAAAGCGACCTGGAGCACAACTATACATGGGGGGGAAAGAAGGCAAAAAGTGCTAAAAATTCTGCTACCCAAGAGGATTTGGTGGTAATTCCACCACATAGCCCCAAGCAGACTGGTCTAGCAGATAAAGATGTTCATAATATGAATGTGACCTCTGCGGAGGTGGAAGCTTACCCTGATTTGGGCCCTCTGTTGTGGAAAAAACTGGAGGGCACTATGAAGAAGATATGCCATCCTATCCATGATCGGTTGGACTCAATAGAAAACAGACTGGTATGTCTTGAACTTTCCCTCTCACAAGCACAAAAGAAGGCAGGACTGAGGAACAGTACCACTGCTGCACGCCCGGCAACATCATCTGGGCATATTACAACTGATCTTTGCTCTAGCGGTATGATGACTGAGGGGGACGAAGCAAGTCAGCATAGTAAAGGAGTGCCCCCTGCTATCCCTCCGCCTCTGGTGCCGGCAGGGGATGGAAGTACAGTACATACTAATAGACGTCCCCAGGCAAAGAATGTTGCTAAAGCCTTATTACCGGTTCTTAATAAAGTAGGGTCTGAGCCACCACTGGTAGGGAATAGTGGAACAATACAGGGTAATGGTAGAAGGAGGGAAGCTAGACAACAAAATCCGCCCCACTTATCCCTGGTCCATGAGGACGCCCAACTACCGTACATTGATCTCCCTCCCCAATCTGCCCCTTTTGTAGTAGTGTTGGTGGGGGTCCCACCAGTTGCCCAGGGGAAGCAGGAATCTTAATTTGATCTTAAACATAAGTGTATCTTTTGGCTTAACAAGTACCGTCCATTGCCAATTAATATGCGAGCTGAGATCATGGGTGTTAGAAGAGTCAATTGGATTGGAGGAAGATGTAAGACTGTCGCAGGGGACTGTATTATTATTAATTTTAGAAATTGCAGATGTGTTAATCACATTTGTAGTTGGCCTTATAATGATCACTCCCCTGGGATTCAGGCTCTTCCACTTGCTTACTTCTATGGCCCTCCAGTTCCCCCTGAAAGGGATATTTTCCAGCAGGGCACCACACCAAATTATTGCCCATTGGGGAATGTAAGGTTGTTTAATAGATTCGAGGCTCTCTCTGGCTTGGCGGATTGCGATTGACATCATGCACATCTTAGTTTCGCCTTATGTAGCACAGAAGAGACGAATAGGGATGAGGGAGAATTGAACCTGAGCCTAAACCTAGCAATTATACAGGGAAACTGCGCAGTGAGGGAGGGCAATGTTGGTTCTAATGTTAAAGCCACCAAAGCCACTGCTAATACTGGATGTAATACTGGATGTAATGCAGGATGTAATGTTACAGTGTTTGATAATATTGTGAAGGTGGGCAATGCTGGTTATAATGTTGGTTATAATGATACAGCCATTGTTAATACTGTATTACACAATGATTCGTATCCCCTGGAATGCCAGAACATTGTACATCAGAGGTTAAGTGATGATCCCACTGGGGGCGATATGATTCCAGTTTCCAAAGAGCCAGTATGCTCCACCTCCTTAATTTCATGGAATGTGGCAGGAATAGGGACAAAAACTATTTCGCCTGATTGGCAGGAATTTATTGATTACTTTGATATATGCCTGTTCCAGGAGGTGTGGGCAACTGAGGCCATACATAAAGTGGGGTACTTGAATTTTTTTGTCCCAGCAGTTAAAAAAAGTCAAGGTCGCCCTATGGGTGGTCTGATCATATGGGTCAGACAGAGTCTTAAATGCCACATTCAGCAGCTTTCGGTGGCAAGTAGTGACATTTTAGTTGTTAGACTCAAATTTCCAAATGACTTAAGAATTGATATTTACAATGTATATGCAAGGAGGCTCCCGGCGGTAAGAAATCTGATGTGGTTACAATGGTAGATACACTGTTACAGGCTACTCCCCCCAATACACTATTTTTAATCACGGGGGACTTTAATACTAGGTTTGAGCCCCTCGGTTTGGACGATACTGGTTTAACAGAGGAGGAGGACCTTAGGTGGGGCATTCCACAACTGGGTACTAATCCTATAAAAAAATGGACAGAGGCCGCGATACAGATGAAGGGCCTCTGTATGGGGAACCAGCTAAGGGCTGCTAATGGGCGCACATTGTCAGACAAAATGGGAAAGAAAACGTTTGACAATGGTGTAAGGGCAAGTAATATTGATTATTTGCTTGTCCCGCTTAAGTTGTGGAGTACTCTCCTAGATATGGAGGTGGTTGCTCGTACTGAGAATGACCACAACCCTCTTTCGGCATCGTTTAATTTGGGATTTTGTAAAAAGAATGTGGTTCCTGGAAGACCAATCTTATCTGATTTGGTATTATCAAATGATGAGCGCCACCTTAAGTGGTGCCAGGTTGTGGGGCATCAGGAAATTATCTCTGACATTAGTGAGGATTTGGAAAGAAAATTAGCAGCTATTGAGGAGGTCACCTTGCTAGGCCCTTCGCATCAACCTCTGATGGAGATTCACAATAGCCTGTTTGCTAAATTAAAAACATATTTTTGCAACCCAACTTTTGCAAACCCAACCTAGGCACTAGATCCCAGTTTAGAGAAGCAGAAACTTGGTATAATGACCTCTGCCGCCAAGCTAGGGGAGACGTAGGCCTCGCTCTAAAGACTAAAGACCTAAGGAAAATAAAGCAGGCCCGTTTAAATTATAGACAAACTCAATATGTGGCAAAAAAGGAATGGGAACAAAACTGGTGGCAAGATCTAAAAATGGCATGTAAATCTAAAAACCCCAAATTCTTTTGGAATATTTTTAAATGGGACAGGGGGGGGCATAAAGAGAGCCCTCAAAATAATGTTGACCAAAACTCATTGGTTGAGTATTTTAGCCCCCAATATGCCAGCAGTGTAGCTGGCAGTAGTGAGGGGGTGTTTGCCCATGCCTTTTATAAAGAAGCCACTTTCACTTTAGGAGAAGTGGACAGGACACTAGACCTAGTTAATGAGGGTCGTGCCACAGGCATGGACTGTGTGCCCGCAGATGTATTTTTGAATAACAGAGCCCGTTGGAGGATGTATATCCTGTACGTGGCAAATGCCATTGCACAAGGGATGGAGGTACCCCAATCATGGAAAGGTGCAGAGACAGTGCCAGTGTACAAAAAAGGGGATAAGTCATCAGCAGCTAATTATAGACCGATAAGTCTGATCGACTCGATCCAAAAGATTGTGGGTCGACTTGTATTGGGCAAAATCCAGTCCTGGATGGATGATAACATCTTGAGTCGCCTCCAGGCTGGCTTTCACCCGAAAACAAGTACTATAGACCAGGTCTTTAGGTTTATCATGTTATACTGGCGTACTGTGATCTTAGAGAAAGGCACCTTGTACGCGGTCTTTGTTGACCTAAGGGCCTCTTTCGACCTTGTTCCTCTAAAAATCCTGTGGAAAGTCCTTGCAGAGCTGGGGATGGCGCCTGAACTATTGAGCCTAATCGTCCGCCTACATGAGGATACTTTCGCACGGGTTCGGTGGGGTCGTCAGAGAGAAGTAACGGAAACCTTCCCGGTCGAGCGGGGAGTGAGACAAGGCTGTGTCAAGGCACTGACCTTGTTCTCGCTCTTCGTGAACGGGGTGGCTGAGTTCCTCTCCCTGATCCCTACCGATGCCCCGGCTATGTGTGGTGAGCGGGTCCCGATCCTCATGTTCGCGGACGATACATTGATCATGTCAAAAACACCAAGTGGGCTCCAGCGCGCTTTAAAGCGCTTTGAACTTTTCTGCCTGAAGAGAGGCCTAGAAATAAACACGGCAAAAACAAAGTTTATGGTCCTAAATGGCCGTATATCATCTGGGCATGCTAAACCTTTCAGAGGAGTGATGTATATGAATGGCGCCCCACTAGAGCGGGTTGATGCCTTCACTTATCTGGGGGTCACACTCCAGAGAGATCTGGGGTGGACCAACCAATTAGATATCGCAGTACTAAAACATCATCAGCAGGCTGGTATTCTTCTGAAAAAGTTTAGCTTATCAACAACAAAGCCCATTAGCCCACTATTGGAAATTTATAGGATGAAGGTGCTAAGCTCGACATTGTACGGTGCTGAACTATGGGGATTCCAGAATTTGAAAAATCTGATGCTAGCAGAAAACAAATTTTTGCGTAAAGCAACTAGCGTCCCTATAAGTACTCCATTAACACCTCTAATGTGGGATCTTGGGCAAAAAGCGGTCCAGGACCTTGCCGCTCTACGGCCCTTGCTGTATTGGCGCCGATTGTGGACCACAGAGGAACTCCAACATTATGCACAGGGCTTATGGGAGATTATGACAAAAGATGGCTCCCAAAAAATTCACTGGCTGAAGTCCATTCGGTCCCTACTAACTAGGTTGGGACTGCGAGAGCTATGGGACGATCCGACAAACGCTATATTCCCTTCCAAGAAACTTTTGAAAGTAAGCTATTGGGAGATGATAAATGCAGAAGTATGTATAAGGGGTTCTTCCTCACACCTAACAGGCCGTTTCCTGGAATTTAAGGCCCAACCGAAACTGGAATTGTATTGGGACGCCATAGAGAAAAATCAGGACCATAAACTCTATTTTCAATTTAGAGTAGGCTCCCTTCCAGTTAGGTCTTTTACAGCCAATTGGGCAGGGGAAAACGGTAGGGACAAATGCCCTAAGTGTGGTGAAGAACGAGAAACAATAAGTCATCTTCTCTTTTTTTGCCCCTTATATTCTGTACCCAGAGCCATGTTGGTTAAGCCTATCTGCAGAGTGATTGGTACACGAAGGTACACTGAGGCTTTAAGAATTTTAAGTAGCGATCCCAGCCCTCCAATTGCTATTGCCATGGCTAAATTTCTGAAATGGGCTTGGGTAATCCGTATGCGCCTTGTTGCAGAAGGGCTCTGATTATTGTTTGTAGACTGTGTATAAATATGTGGGCCTACTCAATTTGTGTAATTTATGTGCAATACCCCCTGTACTGTTAAAAATGATGGATTTGGCTTTATGTACTTAGTTTTTATGCATTCAAATAATTGATATTCGACAATTGTCTACAAGTAGTTTCATTCAAATCTTAGATATTTATTGAATGGTTTTTAATGGAATTTTATACTGAAATAGTGTGATCTTATGTATGTTTTTATGTATGCTTTTATGACTTAATTGTCAAATAAAGTATGATGAAATGATAAAGCATCAAGGTCTGTTACTCCTTGGCAAAAAAGGAGCCTCCTGTTGGGCTGAGGGCCCATTCCACTTGGGCCACGGTGGCTACTACTGCCCTGGGTCGGGGAGTCCCCGTGCAGGACATCTGTCATGGCAGCTACGTGGGCTTCACTGCACACGTTTGCTAGACACTACTGCCTGGACAGCCAAGTTCGGAGAGATGGCTTTTTCTGCTGTTCCGTTCTCCAGGACTTTCTGGTGTGATCTTGGTTCGCAGACCCACCACTGGGGATGGTATTGCTGGGGTACCTATTCTAAGGTAAGGAATCTATCACTAACCTGTTTCTTTCAGATGCACAAGATACTTACCTTCGGTAACGATATATCTGTAAGAAACAGTAGTTAGTGTTAGATTCCTTACCGCCCCACCCATCCTCCCTTTCTGCGAACCGATATCCAGGGTTAAGGTATCTCCCTTTGAGGGCCCTAGTTTCATGGCACCATTGTCTTTCTCTGGCATGGCTCTGCGTTCCTGGCGCGGAAAGCTACGTACAAGAACTGATGTCAGCGCGCGAGGGCGTCGTCTAAGTGCTCTGATGACGTCATCCCGGTGATCACAACGCCGACGACGGAAGCGGAGCCGCAGACGACGCCTACCGACGCGCTGGGGTACTGCTACGCAAAACTTTCTGTATCCATTCTGACACCTGGGGATATTCTAAGGTAAGGAATCTAACACTAACTACTGTTCTATCAGATATATCGTTACCGAAGGTAAGTAACTTGTGCATTTGGCCCGACCGGGCCCAAGTCATTCTTGTGGCTCCGTATTGGGCACAAAGATACTGGTATCCCGAGCTACTCAGCATGGCGATCGATCCCCCGATCCGACTGCCTCTTCGGGAGGATCTTCTGTCAAAGCAGCAGGGGACGGTCCTCCACCCGAAACTGTCTAGCCTCCACTTCCATGCGTGGAGATTGAGCGCCGGCAGTTGATGCATTTTGACTTGCCTCCTGAAGTCTGTGATGTCATTCTGGCAGCCAGATGTCCCTCCACAAAAACGGTATATGCCTGCAGGTGGAATACATTTGTGGCATGGTACACAGCAAAGGCTGTGGATTCCCTTTCCGCCCCTCTTTCAGAGGTTCTCCTCTTTCTTCTTTCTTTGGCCCAGCAGGGCTCTGCTCTGGGCACTATCAAGGGCTATATCTCGGCCATTTCAGCCTTCTTGAGGCTTCCTGATCAGCCTTCTCTTTTCAAGTCCCCGGTTGTAAATTCTTGAAAGGCATCACGCACGTTTCCTCCTGTTCCTTTCGTGATGCCCCAGTGGGACTTGAATCTTGTTCTAACTTATTTGATGTGCACTCCCTTTGAGCCACTTCATAATTTCCCTCTTTGTCTTCTGACTCTTAAAACTGCTTTCTTGGTTGCCATCACCTCTGCCAGTAGAGTGAGTGAGCTCCAGGCTCTTTCCTCTAAGGCTCCTTTCCTCTCTGTCCATCGGGACAAGGTTGTTCTGAGGACTCATCCTTCCTTTCTACCCACGCTTGTTACTGCCTTTCACATCGGCCAGTCCATCATCTTGCCCACCTTCTTTCCGCCTCCGCATCCCTCGAAAGAGGAGGAGAGGCTCCACCGTCTGGACCCAAAACGTGCGCTCTCCTTTTACCTGAACCGCTCACAACCGTTCCGGGTGGATGATCAACTCTTTGTTGGCTACGTGGGTGCTAAGAAGGGACGGGCGGTGCACAAGCTGACCATCTCTCAGTGGGTCGTTTTGTGCATCAAGGCCTGTTATCCCTTGGCTAAATAGAAGCCTCCTGTGGGGCTGCACGCCCATTCCACTCAGGTCACGGAGGCTACTACTGCCCTGGGACGGGAAGTCCCTTTGCAGGACATTTGTCAGGCAGCTACTTGGGCCTCGCTGCACACGTTTGCCAAGTATTACTGCCTGGTCAGCCAAGTCCGGAGAGGCGGCTTCTCTGGCCGTTCCGTTCTCCAGGACCCACCACCGGGGTTGGTATTGCTGGGGTATCTATTCTAAGGTAAGGAATCTAACATGTTTCTTTCAGATGCACAAGTAACTTACCTTCGGTAACGATATATCTGTAAGAAACATTAGTTAGTTAGATTCCTTACCGTCCCACCTATGCTCCGCATTCTGCGAACCGATATCTAGGGTTAAGGTATCTTCCTTTGAAGTCCCTAGTTTCATGGCACCAGTGTCGGTTTCTTGCATGGCTCTGCGTTCCTTGCGCCTAAAGCTATGTACAGAACTGACGTTAGCGCGGCGTCTAAGTACTCCAGTGACGTCATCCCGGCGATCACGACACCGACGACTGACGCGGAGCCGCAGACGACGCCTACTGACGCGCAGGGGTACTGCTGACAAAAACTTTCTGGATCCAGTCTGACGCCTGGGGGTAATTCTAAGGTGAGGAATCTATCCCTACTAATGTTTCTTACAGATATATCGTTACCGATGGTAAGTAACTTGTGCTTTCTGTCTGTCCATCCGGACAAGGTTGTACTCAGGACACGTCCATCCTTTCTGCCAAAGGTTGACCCTGCCTTTCACATCTGGCAGAACATCACTTTGCCCACCTTCTTTCCGCCTCCGCTTCCTTCTAGGGAGGAAGAGAGGCTCCACTGCCTGGACCCTAAACATGCGCTCTTGTTTTACTTGAACCGCACACAACAGTGGATGACCAGCTCTTTGTTGGCTACATTGGCGCCAACAAAAGGTTGGCCCGTACACAAGCAGACTATCTCTTGATGGGTCATCTTGCGTATTTAAGCCTGTTATACTCTGGCTAAAAAGAAAGGTCTGTTGGGGATGCACGCCCATTCCACCAGGGCGACTGCAGCCACTACAGCATTGGGGCGTGGTGTCCCCCTGCAAGATATCTGTCAGGCAGCTACGTGGGCCTTTCTGCACACTTTTACTAAGCACTACTGCCTGGACAGCCAAGTCCGGAGAGACTGCTTCTTTGGCCGTTCTGTTCTCCAAGACTTCCTGGTGTGATCTTGGTTCGCAGACACACCACTGGGGTGGGTATTGCTTGGGTATCTATAGTAGGAGAGTAGGGTCTGCTTCCTATTTCCACTCCCACTTTTTAATGTGATTTTCTGGTTTTTCGACTTTAGTGTGGCTGTGGGCCTGCTAATCAGACCCACAGCCCAGCTGTTCTCTCTCTAAATTGATACCATGTACTTTAGGTACATACCTAATTGGGAATGGGGTCACCTTTGTGAGCCCCTGTATAGTGTACCATAGGTATCCAGGGCATCGGTGCATCCAAGGTCTACCAGGGGCTGCAGCATGTATTATGCCACCCCTGGCTGGCCATCCAAACTGACACCACAGCCTGATCACTCAGCTTGGGCAAGGTTGTGTAATCACCCCTTGCTTAGATATAGTATACCTCTATCTACCCTTGTATATAGACACATATATATACCTGTAAGTCACTCCTATGGCAGGCCTTGACAATCCTGAAGGCAGAGTGCTTGGTTTTATGTGAGAGGGTGCTCTAGCATGAGCTGAGCCCCTCTGCAGCTTTCGGAACCATGTCCTTATAGCTGTTCTATGATATGGGCATACCATTTACTCTTAAGTGCGTTATAATCCTCACGATTAATGCTAACTTTGGTTTGGCTTTATCAAAACATGTTGTGTAAGGTGTCAAACACTTTGGAATACTACCCCCCCCCTACCCCCCGCCAGCTCTGGCGGTGGGGGTAGCATTCCACCCTTCTAGAGGGAGAAGACATGTAGTCACTGCTTTACCCGGTTAAAGTTAAACAGAGCCTCAGCATCACAAAATGGATGCTGCTGCCACAGACACGAGTCTGACCTCCTGCTGCTGGATGAAACTCCGGCAGGGGGGGCCTGGACAATAGGTTTCCTGCCTTGGGAGGTGCTAGCACCTACCCAGACAGGCTTTTAGTGTATTGGGGCAGGGAGGGCTGCAAAATGAGACACTGCCTGGGGCACACAAGGGGCTCCATGCATAGCCCGGTTCAAACTAGTTGCTGGGGCACTCCAGCACCAGCTCTGGCGCGAAACCACCCCCTTCTCAGGGTCCACCCATAGTAGGGACCTAGCAGGTAATCCAGCCCCTTAGATTAGTATAAAGATAGGAGCTGTGTCTAGAGACATTAGATTATCCTGGACTGAAACTCTGAATCTGAAAGAGACACGTTAGTATTAGATTCCTTACCTTAGAATATCCCCAGGCGTCAGACTGGATCCGGAAACTTTTGCGTAGCAGTACCCTTGCGCGTCGGTAGGCGTCGTCTGCGGCTCCGTGTCCGTCGTCGGCGCCGTGATGACGTCGTCGGAGTACTTAGACGCCGCCTCCGCGTGCTGACGTCAGTTCTTCTTTTTTCCGCGCCAGCAAGCGCAGATCTGGAAATAGCAGTAACCCTAGTCATTTTTTGACTAACTTTTTGATCGCTTTTGATCTTTCCTCGAAGTCTTTACGACTCCGACTGTGCCGTAGGGATGCCCGGATTTAAGCACTGCGAGGATTGCGACCGCCTGATATCGGTCACGGATCCTCACCGCCGGTGTTTAACTTGTCTCGGCGTCGATCACGACGACAAGGCCTGCTCCGACTGCCGGGCCCTCTCTTCGAAAGCCAGGCAAGAGTGGTCCCGCAGGGGACTCGAACTCCGGCAGTCGGTCCCGCGCCGCGAGAGGTCTCGGTCCCATGGGAGGTCGAGGGACAGGTCGCGAGCTCGGAGCCACCACAGCTCCGAGAGTAGGCCGCACTCCTCCGGGTCGAAGTCGTCGTCAGGTAAGCGGCACAAGAAGTCCAAGCGGCGTCATCGCTCTTCGGACTCCCCCCGACGCTCGCGCGATGCGGCCGGGGGTTCGGGTGACACCACCCACGCGGCTCTGACAGAGTCGCAGGCGCCGCGTCCAGCCCCATACCCTACGGTCCCTGGGCTAAACGCGACGCCGGAGGAGATCGAACGCTTCCTCATGGCCATGAGGAAACTCTCTTCTCCAACGGGCTCCGCGGCGCCTTCGGGCCCAGCGGACCCGTCTGGGACCCCTAGCAGGTCGGGGGGATCGGCCCCGACGCCGTCGGGTGCTACGGCCCCGACGCCTTCGGGCCCGGCGCCGCAGGTTCCCGCTATCCCGATGCCGCCGGCGCCTTCGGGCCCGGCGCCGAGAGGTTCAGTTGTTCCGGCGTCGCCGGCACCTTCGGGCCCGGCGCCGCAGGACGCCGCTGGACCTCCTTCGGGATCTGGTTCGTCGTCGGTGGACCTTACGACCTCCCCGGCGTCGGACCCTCGGGTGTCGCCTCCGGCGCCGTCCCCGGTCCCACCTTCGTTCCTGTTCAGGCGCCGGGACGGCCCCGATGGGCGCCGCTCCAGACGTCGTTTGGAGAGTTTCACTTCTATGAACAGGCCCCATTAGTTGAGAACCCTGAATTTCAGGAGATGGGTGCTGAAGAGGACTGGGAGGGGTCTGAGGACCCTCTGACAAGAGAGTGTCAGTCTCATGAGGACTGGACAGGAGACCTTGGGGAGGCCAGTGGCCTGGACACCTCTCCAGACACTGGTTTTGTCTCCCCTCCTACCGTGGCTTCGGAGGAGGGGGCAGCCTACAGTGTGGTGCTGATGAGGGCTGCCAAGGCCTTGGGCCTTGAGCTCCCCGTCGCGGCCGTGAGGACTAATCTCCTCACTGAGGTCCTTAAACCGCAGTCAAGCTCGGCCGAGCCTCTGCTGCCCTTTAATGAGGCCTTGACCGACGTTCTTCTGGGCACTTGGTCCAAGCCCGCTACGGGTTCGCCCGTAGATAGGAACGTGGCCAGACGCCACCGCCCAGCTCCGGGCAACCCATGTTTCCTGTCCACCCACCCCACCCCCGAGAGCCTGGTCATCCAGGCCTCCAATTCCCAGACCGTGTTCCCGTCGGCCCCGCCGGACAGGGAATCCAAGAGGTATGAGCAGTATGGAAAAAAGATCTTCTCATCCCTTAGTCTGGGTCTGCGGTCTTCCAACACCGCATGCCTCTTGGGCCGTTACACCCACTCTCTGTGGGATACGGTCGCGGAAGTGCTGCCAGAGTGTCCGTTGGAGGTACGGGCCAAACTCGGCCAAGCCCTTGTGGAGGGCCGGGATGCAGCCAAATATTCCATCAGGTGTGGGCTGGATACCACCGACTCGCTAGGTAGAGCGATGGCAACGACGGTGGCGATCAGACGCCACGCCTGGCTGAGGTCCGCCAACTTTTCGGCAGATGTCCAGAACACACTCATGGACATGCCGTTCGATGGCCGTCGCCTCTTTGGCGACAAAGCAGACCATGCGCTTGAGCGCTTTAAGGACTCCAGGGCAACGGCCAAGTCCTTGGGCCTCTCGGCCTCGCGCCAGCAATCGGCTGCTTTTCACTCCTTTCGTGGCAACGGAAGGGGTGCGCCCACACGTGCCGCCAGCCACGCTCCGCAGGGCAATACCCAACGCGGTGGCGGCCGTGGGAACCGCCGCCCGGGCGGTCGTGGGCAACTGCGAGGTCAGTCCACACCTTCCCCCGCAGCATCCGCCTCAAAACCCCCTAGTCCCTGCTTTCAGGCCCATGTGATGCCAGTGGGGGGCAGGGATCATTTGCGACTTCTGCAGGAGGAAGTTACGGCCCTCTTGGCCAAGGGGGCCATCGAGCGCGTTCCTGGGCCGGAAGTAGAGTGTGGTTGCTATTCCCACTACTTTCTGGTACCCAAGAAGGGCAAAGGGGGCCTACGCCCTATCTTGGATCTACGGAACGTCAACGGCTTCCTCCGGAAGGAGAAGTTCAAAATGCTGACACTGGCTCGGGTCTTAGCTGCCCTGGACCCAGGAGACTGGATGGTAGCGTTGGACTTGCAGGACGCTTATTTCCACATCCCCGTCCTGCCTGCCCACCGGCGCTACCTGCGGTTCATGGTTGGCCACGAGCACTTTTAGTTTACCGTGCTCCCCTTCGGCCTTACCAGCGCCCCAAGGGTGTTCACAAAGGTGATGGCGGTGGTCGCAGCTCATCTGCGCAGGTTGGGGGTTTCAGTCTTCCCCTACCTCGACGACTGGTTGTTGAAGGCGGGCTCGCCCCAGACAGTCGTCAGCCACCTCCAGACTACGGCGGACCTCCTGCACCAGCTGGGGTTCTTCATCAATGTGCCGAAGTCACACCTGTGCCCCTCTCAGAAGCTCCTCTTCATCGGAGCGGTTCTAGACTCGGCGCGGTTTCGGGTTTATCCACCCGAACAGCGGGTCAGGGATATTCAGGCTCTGATTCCCATCTTTCAGCCGTTATCCCGGGTCTCGGTCAGGTTGACGCTGCGGCTTCTGGGGCTGATGGCCTCCTGCATCCTACTGGTGCATCACGCCAGGTGGCGGATGCGGGCTCTGCAGTGGGACCTAAAGTTTCAGTGGGCTCAGCATCAGGGCAACCTATCCGACCACATCTTGATCTCGGAGGGCACTGCGAGACAGCTGCAGTGGTGGCTCACGGACCGCGATTGGGTCAGCGGCAGATCCCTCTCCCTTCCCCAACCGGAGCACGTAGTTGTGACGGACGCGTCCCTCCAGGGCTGGGGAGGCCACATGGGAGAGGCGCAGATCAGAGGCCTCTGGTCTCCGGCGGAGGCCCGGCTCCACATCAACCTGTTGGAGCTCCGGGCGATTCGTCTGGCACTGAAGGCATTCCTCCCCTCTGTCCGGGGGAGTGTAGTGCAGGTGTTCACGGACAACACCACCGCCATGTGGTACTGCAACAAACAAGGAGGGGTGGGGTCGTGGACCCTTTGCCAGGAGGCTCTTCGCCTTTGGCAATGGCTGGAACGCCAGGGCGTGACCCTAGTGGCTCAACACCTGGCGGGTTCTCTGAACGCCAGGGCGGACGAGCTCAGCCGTCGGTGGATGATGGATCACGAATGGCGTCTGAACTCGGACGTGGCGCAAGGCCTCTTTCAGCGATGGGGAGAGCCTTGGTTAGATCTATTCGCCACAGAAGAGAACGCGCAATGTCATCAGTTCTGCGCGTTGGAATTTCCAAGGCAGCACTCGCTCGGAGACGCTTTTCGTCACGAGTGGAGTTGCGGTCTGTTGTACGCCTTTCCGCCTATACCACTTCTGCCCAGAGTGCTGAAGAAGATCAAGCGCGACCGGGCCCAAGTCATCCTTGTGGCTCCGTACTGGGCGAGAAGGTACTGGTATCCAGAGCTACTCAGTCTGTCAGTCGATCCCCCGGTTCGTCTGCCTCTTCAGGAGGACCTTCTATCGCAGCAGCAGGGGACGGTCCTCCACCCGAACCTGTCCAGTCTCCACCTCCATGCTTGGAGATTGAGCGGCGACAGTTGAGGCCATTTGACTTGCCTCCTTAAGTTTGTAACATCATTCTGGCAGCCAGGCGTCCCTCCACAAAGTCGGTATACGCCTGCAGGTGGAACAGATTTGTGGCATGGTGCACAGCAAAGGCTGTGGATCCTCTCAATGCCCCTCTTTCTGAGGTTCTTCTCTTCCTTCTTTCTCTTGCCCAGCAGGGTTCTGCCCTGGGCACTCTCAAGGGCTACCTTTCTGCCCTTTCAGCCTTTCTCAGGCTGCCTGATCAACCTTCTTTATTCAAGTCCCCTATTGTAAATAGATTTCTTAAGGGCATCACACACACGTTTCCTCCTGTTCCGTTTGTGATGCCTCAGTGGGACTTAAACCTGGTTCTTACGTTTCTGATGTGCGCTCCCTTTGAGCCACTTCACAACTGTCCTCTTCGCCTTCTGACTTTGAAGACTGCTTTCCTGGTTGCCATCACCTCTGCCAGGAGAGTGAGTGAGCTCCAGGCCCTTTCTTGTACTCCACCTTTCCTTTCTGTCCATCCGGACAAAGTTGTGTTGCGTACCAAACCATCTTTCCTGCCCAAGGTTGTCACGGCCTTCTACATCTGGCAGTTTCTCACCTTGCCAACCTTCTTCCCGCCACCGCATCCCTCTAAAGAGGAAGAGCGGCTCCACCGTCTGGACCCAAAACGTGCGCCCTCATTTTACTTGGACCGCACACGCCAGTTCCGGGTGGATGACCAACTCTTTGTTGGTTACGTGGGCGCTAAGAAGGGGAAAGCGGTGCACAAGAGGACCATCTCCCGGTGGATCATCTTGTGTAGCCAGGCATGCTACTCCTTGGCTAGAAAGGAGCCCCCTGTTGGATTACGGGCTCATTCCACCCGTGCCACGGCGACTACAACTGCCCTGGGCCAGGGGGTGCCCTTACAAGACATCGGTCAGGCAGCTACGTCATCGCTGCACACGTTTGCAAGACACTACTGCCTGGACAGCCAAGTCCGGAGGGATGGCTTCTTTGGCCGTTCCGTCCTCCAGGACTTTCTGGTGTGATTATTGGTTCGCAGACCCACCTCCGGGGTTGGTATTGCTGGGGTATCTATTCTAAGGTAAGGAATCTAATACTAACGTGTCTCTTTTAGATGCACAAGTTACTACTTGTGTAACGATATATCTGTAAGAGACATTAGTTAGTATTAGATTCCTTACCGACCCGACCCGCCCATCCTCCCCGTTCTGCGAACCAATATCTAGGGTTAGGGTTAGGGTTGTCCCCTTTCAGGGCCCTAGTTTCAATGGCACCAGTGTTGGTTTTTAACATGGCTCTGCATTTCTGGCGCGGAAAAGCTGTGTCTAAGAACTGACGTCAGCACGCGGAGGTGGCGTCTAAGTACTCCGACGACGTCATCACGGCGCAGACGATGGACGCGGAGCCGCAGACGACGCCTACCGACGCGCAAGGTTACTGCTACGCAAAAGTTTCCGGATCCAGTCTGACGCCTGGGGATATTCTAAGGTGAGGAATATAATACTAACTAATGTCTCTTACAGATATATCGTTACACAAGTAGTAACTTGTGCAACAGAACTCTTGGACCTTAGACATTCTATATCGACTAGAAGACTGAAGACATCTCCCTTGTGGTCAAGGAGTGACCACCCTGTGCAAACAGGCACCACCAGTAACTTGCCAGTTTGCTTTGTCGATGCTCCTGCCGGAACCCGAAGTCTCAGCGACTCAGGAACTGGACTTCCAGACTTCTCCGACTCCGATCCACATCTACAGCTAAGCTGAGACCCGTGGCGGACACGTGGCGGACACGAGAGACGTGGGACCGGACACCCTGGACTACCTGCTCGTTGCTAACTGTGCAGCTTCTGAGGTACCCTCGAAGTTGTGCATTGGGGTTTGAGAAGCCCCAGACCCGAGCAGCATTTGCACCGAAGCTCAGCCCTCCCCACTCCACGAGTGCCGCGTGGGGCCTGCGCCTGCATTTCAGCTCAACGCTTCTTCCCGGTTGCTAGCCCGTTGGCTAGTGAGCCCTCCGACGACTTCTTTGTGAAACTACACCGCTTGCCTGGTTGCTCCGGGCTTGCTCCAGCTTCCCTGCGAAGGAGAAGCTTCCCAGACCTTGCTGGTCTGACCTGAAGCCAATCTTCCCGTCCTGCGTGGATTGCGTTTGCCAAGGCTTGTTGGGTCCAATCTGGATACCGACACCGCCGACATCTAGATCCTTTGTGGGACTGCTCGAATCCAGCACCTGTTCGTCGTCGACGCCTTCTGGTCCTCGTGGCTGCAGAGACAAGCTTCACCTCTTCACCTGATTGCATCTCGACATCGCCTGGTTCCTTTCTGGTCACTGGCTAGTGACCCACACTCTGTCCCCTCTGCTTTCAGATTCTTCTCGTCTTCGTTCCACCCTGGGATCCACCCGGACACTTTGCTCCTGGTCGCCTGCAGCACTTCTTTGCAGCTCTCCATAGGAAACTGCGACGAAACCTGACTCGGAAAGACACCTATGCACCCGGCTTCCCTGGGTGAGGTAACTCGAGTACTCCGGTGCTCCCGTGGGTGTTGACTCTCGAAGTGTCCTAGTTTAACAGGGTTTTACCGTAGTCCATCCGGAAGTTTCCTTAATCTACTACTTTGTAACTTTTACGTCCCCATTATAACTCAATGGTAACTCGCGACTGTGTTCCCACACTGCACACGTCTCCCGTGGGTCTCCTACTTCCTAACCTTTGGTTCTGTAGTGTAGCCCCAGCGATTCCCTAGGTCTATTCACTATTCCTGAAGTGGTCCTTATACCACTTACTTAGTATATGGTTTGTGAGGCCCCTAGGGCAGAATTGTATTTGTGCAACTTATAGTATGTTTAATGAGTAACTTGTAACGTATCTCGAACTCTGACCTCATAAAGAGTGCAGAGGGGTTGTGTTAGTAATAAATACATATATATATATTTGATATATACCTTGTGTGGTGTCCTTTCATTTGGTATTCAAGGGATTATATATGGTAAAACAGCTGCTTTCACATGCTCTCTGAAGTTTTAGCCTAAGACTGCTGGTCCATGCTACCACTAGGATAGCTGATCTATAAGGTTGACTTTACAACCACCATCATAAGGGTCGTTTAGACTGGTGCAAGGTGCCCACTAGAATAGTGGACAACATATGCCAGGCTAACTTCTCACATCTATTCTAAGGTAAGGAATCTTATCACTATGTGTTTCTTTCAGATGAACAAGTTACTTACCTTCTGTAACCATATATCTGTAAGAAACATTAGTAGTGATAGATTCCTTACCACCCCTCCGCCCCCCCGTTCTGCGAACTGATTTCTAGGGTTAAGGTCATCCCTTTCAGGGCCCTAGTTTCAAGGCAGCAGTGGTCAGTATCTTGCATGGCTCTGTGTTTTCTGGCACGGAAAGTTGTGTACAGAACTGACGTCAGAGCGCGAGGACTAAGTAGCTGCCGCAACATCATCTCAGCGACCACGACGCCAATGAGGGATGCGGAGCCGCACAACGGTACCTTCCGACGCGCAGAGGTACTGCTGACGAAAACTTTCCAGATCCAGTCTGACGCCTGGGGGTAATTCTAAGGTGAGGAATCTATCACTACTAATGTTTCTTAAAGATATATCATTACCGAAGGTAAGTAACTTGTTCGTTAGGGGAATACATTATTTATACTTACTTTACATACGATGTGAATATTTTGTGGGGGGGTTACTCTTTTTCTTCACACGGTTTCCTGTTATGTTATGTTATGTGTTTATTTTTGTATAGCGCATATGTCACCATTCGGTCTCAGAGCGCTGCTGAGTCTGAGTTGGAGAAACAGGGTGCAGTGGACTGTTTAAAATAGCCAGGTTTTTTAATTCTTGCGGAAAGTTTTGTGGTTAGGGTCAGTTCTAATGAAGAGTGGTAAGGAGTTCTAGGTGGTGGGGCCAATTTTTGAGAAACTTCTGTCACCATTTCTGACAGTCCTGACCTTTGGGACTTTTAAAGGGTGTTTATTAGATGAATGTAGAGTCCTTCCAGGGCAGTAGCCCTGGAGCTGTCTCTGAAGGTATTTTGGCCCCTGTCCATTAATGGACTTGTGCACTAGGCAGCAGATCTTAAATTTGATGCACTTTCTAATTGGGAGCCAGTGGAGAGTCCTTAGGCACGGGGCTGAAGGGGTGCGAGGAGGGAGGTCAAGAATCAGCCTTGCAGCGGAGTTTTGCAAGGTCTGAAGTTTGGTTAGGAGGCCTTCGTTCACATCAGCCAATAGTGCATTCCCATAATCAAGGCGACTGATTATGAGGCCCCTGATGAGGGGTTTCCGGGAAGCAAGTGGGATCCACTTGAAGATTTTTCTTAGATTTCTCATTTGCCCAATGCAGGTATGAACCACTTTATTTATGTGTTGGGACAGAGTCAGCTTGTCATTGATGATGATGCCCAGGTTTCTAGCAGAATTTTTTGGAGCTGGGCAGGGGCCTAGGGATGATGGCCACCATTCTTCCGACCAAATTTTATTGGACTTGCCAAATAGCAAAATTTCCGTTTTTGCGGGATTTAGCATTAAGTGGTTGGTCCTCATCCATTCTTGGGTGGTGATCATGCACTGTTGGAATCTCCCTTTGACATCTGAGTGGTTTGGTCCTAGGGTTATGAGGATCTGGGTATCGTCGGCGTAGGATACCGTCTCAAAGCCGTGAGCTTTGATTATTTTAGCCAGAGGTGATAGGTATATATTAAATAAGGTTGGGCTCAAGATCGAGCCCTGCGGAACACCTCTATCATTATCCACATAAGATGAGGAGAACGGGCCTAGTTTTACCTTTGATCGTCTGCCTGTCAGATAGCTCTGAATCCATCTGTGTGCTTGACCCTCGACACCAATCTCAGTTAGCCGCTGTAATAGGTCGCTATGAGAGATGGTGTCGAAGGCCGCCGACAGGTCAAGTAAAATTAGGATGGCCGATTGCTTGGCGTCCAGGGACAGCCGGATGTTATCTACAACCTCCAGGAGGGCAGTCTCGGTGCTAATGGCAAGCTCTAAAGCCCGATTGGGTGGAGTCCAGTAGCATGTTGTCCTCTAGATGTTTGGTTAGTTGAGTGTTGATTAGTGCTTCCATTATTTTGCCGAAGAGTGGCAAAAGAGAGATAGGACGGTATTTTACTGGTTGCTCCGGGTCAGCATTGTTCTTTTTTAAGATGGGTCTTACAATAGCTTCTTTCCAGGACTCAGGAAAGATGGCTTGGGCTATTGATAGATTATAGAGTGCCGTTATTTCAGTCATCATGGCAGGGGCTATTTTTGTCAAAATCTGAGCAGAAGCGGGATCACTAGGGGAGCCTGATTTTACTTTTTTTAATTTATCTGTGACTTCTCCCACCATTACAGTGTGGAATTCGAGAAGGGGTTTAGGCAGGGGTGAGGCTTTCAGGGTAGGCAGATTAGATGGACATGAGAGATTGTCCTTGGTGTTGGGGGAATCAGTCTCTTTATGAAAGGCTTTATGGATTGTATCAATTTTATCCTTAAAGTAGGAGGAGAGCCTGTCCGCCCATTCTTGGGAATCGGTGGTAGATGGTTGGCAGGAGGGGGGTTTAGAGAATTCCTTAACTATGGAATATAGTTCTTTATAAGAGTTGCCGGCCAGTACTATTCTGGTACCTAGATAGGCTATCTTCGCTGAGGCTATATGATTCATGTAATCTTTATGTGCAGATTTGTAGAGCTGTTTATCCAGAGGCTCCTTTGTTTTCCTCCATTTGCGCTCGGTGCACCTCATAGCTGTTCCTCCGCTGCTGCAGGGCCGCAGCCAGTTTTTGATTGAAATTATAATCTGCCGATCGTGTAACACACCGATAGATGCGATACCCTCACTTGTGACATGTCCTACTAGTACTGTTAGTCTCTGGTCCTAGTCTATGCAATCTGCTACTGGACTTGGAACGTTGTGGGTGTATGACTCAATGAATACATTTCCATATTATTAATTATGCCTCCCCCAAACTTCTTCTCTTTCCTGTGATTGATGTTTATTTGAACTGACTTAGGCAAAGCAATGGCTGCATGGTGATGATGGTTTGGTTTCCCAAGATGCCGTGGTGGTGGTAGTAGTAGTAGACACTGACAGGAGCATTTGCAAAAAAAGAAAATGAGACCGTCCGTCACAAGAAGACTGGCATACAAGAAATCATGATGATGATAAGCAATGCTAAAGTAAAATACAACATTATTGTGATGGGGATAGCCTAGTACAAGTTACAAACTGAAGTTGTCTCGACCTATGAAGTGGACAAGAGTAACCTTTAGTGCTGGAAGGATGATAAATCGATGCCGGCAATTAATTATGATGGATTTTGTTCCTCTGGAAAAAACATTTACTTGCGAATACTGAGCCTGGTGAGGCAAGTTCGTGTTGCTTTCACCACATCTGTCCAAGCAAGTGTGTGATCAATTATTGGCGTAAATTTAATTTAGTCACACCTCAATATAAATCACACAGCCCGGGAGATGAGGGTTATGGTTTAATGAATGTTTGGGAAGGGGTATTTTAGGTAAAGGTTTGACAAAGACAAACACTACACATGGACAACACACTTGTTGCCAGACGACCATCATAAATCTGTTAAGAGAGAAAAAGGAAATGCATGCCTGATGATGACTTGATGATGATGAGTAGTAGTACAGGGCACCAGTATATATTAATTATTATTATTATGCAATTGCCTTGCCTGTCTGCCCCCAGATAGACCCAAGTTACATACATTTTATGTTCTGGTGTATCAGGCTTCCATTTAAAGCTAGAAAAGAAAAATATATCTGCAGGAATCAAATATAAGCAAACATAATAACACACAAAGTCGTAATGATTGAAGAGAAAAAATTAATCAAATGAAAAGAATGTGATGTTACGGTCAATTTGGGAGTTGCATCTCGGCAGTCGCCATTCCTCTTGGTCCTTGGACGCTCCCTCTGTCAATCTTGGGTACCTGCATGGCCATGCAGATTGGTAAGGAAGTCAGAGTTATTTTTCCCAGTATACCAAAGGGTAAAGGCCAGCCTGTAAGTGTAGATGGAAAAATAAAAGGGGTATTGGTCAATGAAGGAGAAAAGTAAAAAACTGCATAAATTAAAGAGGAGTGTAACAAGAAAACTTTCAGATGCTGCATGGCTAAATCATGTCTGCTCTGCATCTACAACAATAACAGGATCAGGCCTGCAGTGCCCACCCAAACTCTACTTATCTTAGATTTTAAGCCAGACAGCACTGAGCACACACAAATACACAGCAACATAGCATTTTCTTAATTAAGTAACAAAATTAATGCACCGCTTTCAGTCATACCACTACACTCTCCACCACTATACAGACATGTAGGTCTGGTGTTATTGTTGTTGACTTGTTTACCTTTTAGGCCACTTCATGAAACACCCCGAGTTATTCCATCAATCAGCTCCGCTCCTACTGACTGACTGCAAGTATGGTATGGTCATCATGGAGTCCAACTCTGTAGTGTACCGAGTGAGTCTAGAATCGAAAATGCAATGGATCGGCCTGCAGTAGTGCATTTTTGTTATTGAACAAGAAGGAAAACATTGACTTGAGTCACCTTTTTGTGTGTAGATTAATACAAGTTGACATCATGCACAACAACAACACAAACACCAATCACTCATAGTCCGTGTCCAAAAGCATGCCACCGTTTACTTGTTTTTAAGGGGCAGTCCCTCTAGACTTGGAAAGGAGGATAGCTAAAGTTGCATTCTTATGGGGGACTCGACGAGGCAGGCACACATTTCACATTTCTTGTACTATTCTCTGTCCAATGTCTGGAGCAGGACTCGGAGGAGTGGACTTTTTCACTGACTGCACACAGTTGCAACTCTGATCCAGCAATAAAAAGAGGAAAACGATGGGGATGGATTTGTGAACCTGAAAGACAGTGGCACACAAATAATAAAGTAAATCATTTTACTAAGCTATATCTTTTTGTTTTTTTTTTGGGGGGGGGCATCAAAGAAAGAGAGTAAGTGAAAATGTAAAGAGCCTAGTTTTCAGGGAAGTAGAGTTGGTCCTCAAACTCTGGTTATTGTGTGTCGATTTAGATACCATATATAGAATTCCCGATTTTGCCCTTATGTAGGTACAATTTGCATTGTTCTTATCTGAAAGAGACACGTTAGTGATAGATTCCTTACCTTAGACTATCCCCAGGCACCAGACTGGATCCGGAAATGTTTGCTTAGTAGTACCCCTGCACATCAGTAGGTGGCGTCCTGCGGCTCTGCGTCCATCACTGGCGTCGTCAGCCCTGAGATGACATCACGGAGAGTACTTAGGCGCCACCCATGCGCGCTGATGTCAGTTCTTTCTTTTTCCGCGCCAGTAAGTGCAGATCCGGATTGAGCACGTACCTTAGTCACTTTTTGACTACTATTTTGAGACTTTTGTCTTCCCCTTTTTTCTCCAGGTGCATGTAGGGATGCCTGGCTTTAAGTCTTGTGAGGCCTGCCGCTGCAATATGTCGGTGATGGACCCCCACAATATTTGCCTCTACTGCCTGGAGACTGATCACCACTCCCGGGACTGTCGAGCCATGGCCCCAAAGGCATTGCGGGAGCGGCGCCGGAAATTACTGGAGGTCCGGCATTCATCTCACCGCCACTCCGAGTCAATGGGGCTGTTCCCAGGACCACTCTCAGGACCGGAGCCATCGCTCCTCGGGCTCCAAGTCTTCGTCTTCGGATTCTGGTAAGCGATGTCATAAAAAGAAGTCGAAGAAGCGTGTTTGCTCTCCGACGTCCCCCAGTCACTCCTCTGAGGCGGACGAGGGGGATAAGGGCTCTGCCCCTGAGACTCCTCTGGAGCCTGGGAGTCGCACGGTCTACCTGCCCTACCCGGGTCCGTCGGCGACTCCCGAACAGGTGCAAGATTATCTTGCTGCCATGGACCGCCTCTTTAGGCCTCGGGCTCCCGCCGGCGCGCCTTTGGGCCCAATGGTCCTGTGTCCAGATCCTGTTGGCCCGGCGGCTCCGCCACCGGCCCGGCGCCACAGGATCCTGCGCTGTTGGCTCCGGCACCACGAGGTGCAGCGTTGCTGGCCCCGGCGCCGCACATGGTGTCGTTTCTCCCACCCTTGCCCCGGTTCCAGGACCATTTTGTTCGGGCCTGGGATCCGCATTGGGAGGCGGCGCAGGTCCGGCCCTGGCTGGCACCATTCTCGGCGCCATTTCCGACGCCCTTTGTTTCTTCTTCGGCCCTGCGACCGGCGCCGGAGGAGGACTGGGAGGGATTCAAGGACCCTCTTGCCCAGCAGTGTGACTCCGAATAGGATTGGGTGGACGATCTGGAAGACTCCGGCGACCTTGAGGTCTCTTCTGACCCGGGGTTTGTCTCTCCCCTGCCGCCGATGGAGGTGACCGCTTCCTACACAATGGTGCTCCGTCGGGCTGCTGAGGCCCTCAACCTCGACCTCCCCACTGTGGCCCTCAAAACCAACCTCCTCACTGAGATGCTTCAGACAGCGTCTGCTTCGTCAAAGCCGTTGCTTCCCTTCAATGATGCCCTTACCGATGTCCTCTTGGGCACTTGGTCACGGCCGGTCACAGGGGCCCCTGTGGATAAAAACGTCGCAAGACGCCGGCGCCTGGGGACCCGGCCTTCCTGACCACCCATCCCTTCTGACCACCCATCCCATGCCTGGGAGTCTGGTCATCCAGGCCCGATGTCGCAGAGTGCCTTTTCCTCGGCTCCGCCGGACAAGGACTCTCAGAAACTGAAACAGTTTGGCAAGCGATTATTCTCTTCAGCCAGTTTAGGGCTGCGGTTGGTGAACACTGCTTGCTTGTTGGGCCGCTGCTCCCATGCAGTGTGGGATACCGTCACTCAAGTGTTGCTTCAGTGTCCTGAGGATGTCCAGGCTGTCCTTTCTCAGGCGATTGCTGAAGGAAAGATGCGGCTAAGTTCGCTATTCGGTGTGGTTTGTACACCGCAGACTCGCTGGACAGGGCGATTTTTACAACGGTGGTGTTGCGATGCTACACCTGGTTGCATTCCACTGGGTTCTCGCCTGATGTCCAGAGCTCGCTCACGGATATGCCCTTCGATGGCACCCGCCTGTTTGGCGACAAGGCCGACAGCGCTTTGGAGCGTTTCAAGAACTCAAGGGCCACGGCCAAGTCCTTGGGTCTTTCTGCAAAGAGCCCGTCAAGTCCTGGCTTTCATTCCTTTCGTGGCTAGGGCAGAGATACCCAAGCACGTTCCCTCAACAAGCCTGTGCAGACCCAGCATCCGTGCGGCCGTGGTCGCGGTTTCCGCAAGAGCGCAGGGAATCAGTGTGCGAGTCAGTCCACCTCCACCCGCTGCTCCTACCTCCAAACCTTCCTAGTCCGAGCATTGTGGAGCACCACACGCCAGTGGGTCGCAGGGTCCGCCACCACCTCCACCACTGGTGCGAAATTACGTTGGACAAGTGGGTGTTGCAAATAATCCACAAGGGTTATTCCCTTCCCTTTCAGTCCTCCCCTCCGGCCAAGCCGCCTTGGTGCCACTGCATGTCAGGGATCATTTGGTTCTTCTCCAACAGGAAGTCTTGGCCAAGGGGGCCATCGAGCACGTTCCTGGGCAGGAAGTAGGGAGTGGTTGTGATTCCCGCTACTTCCTGGTCCCCAAGAAGGACAAGGGGTGCCTGCGCCCCATCTTGGACCTCCGGGACGTCAATCGCTTCCTCCGGAAGGATAAATTCAAAATGCTGACTCTGGCTCAGGTCCTGGCTGCCCTTGACCCTGGAGACTGGATGGTAGCGTTGGACTTGCAGGACGCTTATTTTCACATCCCCGTCCTGCCGGCCCACCGGCGTTACCTGCGGTTCATGGTAGGCAGGAGCATTTTCAGTTTGCCGTGCTCCGCTTCGGCCTTACCAGCGCCCCTCGGGTGTTCACGAAGATGAATGTGGTAGCGGCTCACCTGCGCAGGTCGGGGGATCAGTCTTCCCCTACCTCGACGACTAGTTGTTGAAGGTGGGCTCGCCCCATGCAGTCGTCACCCACCTTCAGACTACGGCCGACCTCCTGCAGTTCCTGGGGTTCTCCATCAACGTGCCGAAGTCGCACCTGAATCCCTCTCAGAAGCTCCCCTTCATAGGAGTGGTTCTGAATTCAACGCTGTTTCAAGTTTATCCTCCTGAGCAGTGAGTCCTGGATATTCAGGCTATGATTCCGATCTTTCAGCCTCTATCCTGGGTTTCAGTCAGGATGACCCTATGGCTCCTGGGCCTGATGGCCTCCTGCATCCACGCCAGATTTCATATGAGGGCTCTGCAATGGGACCTGAAGTTCCAGTGGGCGCAGCATCAGGGCAACCTGTCCGATCATGTCTAAATCTCGGAGGGCACTGCTCAACAATTGCAGTGGTGGCTCACGAAGCGAGATTGGGTCAGTGGCCGATCCCTCTCCCTTCCCCAACCGGAGCGCACAGTGGTGACGGATACGTCCCTCCCGGGATGGGGTAGCCACTTGAGAGAGGCGGAGGTCAGAGGCCTCTGGTCTCCGGAGGAGTCCTGGCTCCATATCAACCTTTTGGAGCTGCGGGAGATACAACTTGCACTGAAGGCATTCCTTTCCTCTGTCCGGAGAAGTTTGGTGCAGGTGTTCACGGACAACAACATCGCCAAGTGATATTGCAACAAACAGGGCAGGGTGGGGTCCTGGACCCTATGTCAGGAGGCTCTGCGCCTCTGGACATGGCTGGAACATCAAGGCATTACCTTGGTGGTTCAATACCTGGCAGGTTCTCTGAACGCCAGGGCGGACAAACTCAGCCGCCGGTGCTTGATGGAACACGAATGGTGTCTGAACTCGGACGTGGCACAAGGTCTCTTTCAGCAGTGGGGAGAGCCTTGGTTAGATCTATTCGCCACCGAAGAGAACGCGCAATGTCATCAATTCTGCACTTTGGAATTTCCAAGGAGGCGCTCGTTCGGTGACGCTTTTCGTCACGAGTGGAGCTGCCGTCTGTTGTACGCCTTTCCGCCTATACCACTTCTGCCCAGAGTGCTGAAGAAGATCAAGCATGACCGGGCCCAGGTCATCCTTGTGGCTCAGGATTGGGCACGAAGATACTGGTATCCCGAGCTACTCAGTATGTCAATCGATCCCCCGATTTGACGGCCTCTTCAGGAGGATCTTCTGTCGCAGCAACATGGGACGGTCCTCCACCCGAACCTGCCCAGCCTCCACCTAAATGCGTGGAGATTGAGCGGCGACAGTTGATGCCATTTGACTTGCCTCCTGAAGTCTGTAATGTCATTCTGGCAGCCAGGTATCCCTCCACAAAAACTTTATACGGTGGAACAAATTTGTGGCAGTATGCACAGCAAAGGTTGTGGATCCTCTCTCTGCCCCTCTTTCAGAGGTTCTCCTCTTTCTTCTTTCCCTGGCCCAGCAGGGCTCTGCTCAAGGCACTGTCAAGGGCTATCTTTCGGCCATTTCAGGCTTTTTAAGGCTTCCTGATCAGCCTTCTCTTTTCAAGTCCCCCATCGTAAATAGGTTCTTGAAAGGCATTACTCACATGTTTGTTCCTGTTCCTTTTGTAATGCCTGAGTGGGATTTGAATCTGGTGTTAACCTATCTGATGTGTGCTCCCTTTGAGCCGCTCCATAACTGTCCTTTATGTCTTCTGACTCTAAAAACTGCTTTCCTGGTTGCCATCAACTCTGCCAGAGGAGTGAGTGCGCTCCAGGCTCTTTCATCCAAGCCCCATTCCCTCTCTGTCCATCCGGACAAAGTTGTTCTGTAGTAGGGGATCTCTGTGTATAGTCATAATCTAGTGAATAGTCCCGCCCATGTGCGTGGACCCCGGAGCAATCAAAAATAATCTCTTAAGTTGTCTTCATTGCAGTCCTGCATAGACACTTAAGAGAAAATTAAAGACAATAATGCAGCCTATACCTGTAAGGCTACACTGTCCAGTACATGTGAAAGAGACACGTTAGTATTAGATTCCTTACCGTAGAATATCCCCAGGCGTCAGACTGGATCCGGAAACTTTTGCTTAGCAGTACCCTTGCGCGTCGGTAGGCGTCGTCTGCGGCTCCGCGTCCGTCGTTGGCGCCGTGATGACGTCGTCGGAGTACTTAGACACCGCCTCCGCGTGCTGACGTCAGTTCTTCTTTTTTCCGCGCCAGCAAGCGCAGATCTGGAAAAAGCAGTAACCCGTAGTCAATTTTTTACTTACTTTTTGGATCATTTTTGATCATTTCTCGAAGTCTTACGACTCCGATCGGTGCCGTAGGGATGCCTGGCTTTAAGCACTGCGAGGATTGCGACCGCACGATGTCGGTCACGGATTCTCACCACCTGTGCCTAACTTGTCTAGGCGTCGACCACGACGACAAGGCCTGCTCCGACTGCCGGGCCCTCTCTTCGAAAGCCAGGCGGGAGCGGTCCCGCAGGCGACTCGAACTCCGGCAGTCGGTCCCGCGCCGCGAGAGGTCTCGGTCCCACGGGAGGTCGAGGGACAGGTCGCGGGCTCGGAGCCACCACAGTTCCGAGAGTAGGCAGCACTCCTCCGGGTTGAAGTCGTCGTCAGGTAAGAAGCACAAGAAGTCCAAGAGGCGTCATCGCTCCTCGGACTCCCCCCGACGCTTGCGCGATGCGGCCGGTGGTTCGGGTGACACCACCCACGCGGCTCCGTCTGAGTCGCGGGCGCCGCTCCAGCTCCACACCCTCCGGTCCCTGGGCAAGACGCGACGCCGGAGATCGAGCGCTTCCTCATGGCCATGAGGAAACTCTCTCCTCCGACGGGCTCCGCGGCGCCTTCGGGCCCAGCGAACCCGTCTGGGGCCTCTAGCGGGTCGGGGGCTTCGGCCCCGACGCCGTCGGGTGCTTCGGCCGCCGACGCCTTCGGGCCCGGCGCCGCAGGGCCCCACAATCCCGACACCACCGGAGCCTTCGGGCCCGGCGCCGCAGGGTCCAGCGGGCCCGGTGCTGCAAGACCCCGCTAGACCTTCTTCGGAATCTGGGTCGTCGCCGGTGGACCTTACGACCTCCCTGGCGTCAGACCATCAGGTGTCACCTCCGGCGCCGTCCTCGGGCGGCGCCGTCCCCGATACCTCCTTCGTTCCTGTTCCGACGTCGGGACGGCCACGATGGGCGCCGCTCCCAACGCCGCTTGGGGAGTTTCACTTCTATGAACAGGCCCCATTGATTGAGAACCCTGAGTATCAGGAGATGGGTGATGAAGGGGATTGGGAGGGGTCTGAGGACCCTCTGACCCGAGAGTGTCAGTCTTATGAGGACTGGGCAGGAGACCTTGGGGAGGCCAGTGGCCTGGACACCTCTCCAGACACTGGTTTTGTCTCCCCTCCTATCGTGGCTTCGGAGGAGGGGGCAACCTACAGTGTGGTGTTGATGAGGGCTGCCAAGGCCTTGAGCCTTGAGCTCCCCGTCGCGGCCGTGAGGACTAATCTCCTCACTGAGGTCCTTAAACCGCAGTCAAGCTCGGCCGAGCCTCTGCTGCCCTTTAATGAGGCCTTGACCGACGTTCTTCTGGGCACTTGGTCCAAGCCCGCTACGGGTTCGCCCGTAGATAGGAACGTGGCCAGACGCCACCGCCCAGCCCTGGGCGACCCATGTTTCCTGTCCACCCATCCCACCCCCGAGAGCCTGGTCATCCAGGCCTCCAAATCCCAGACCGCATTCCCATTGGCGCCGCCGGACAGGGAATCCAAGAGGTACGAGCAGTACGGTAAAAAGATCTTCTTGTCCCTTAGTCTGGGACTGCGGTCTTCCAATACCGCATGCCTCTTGGGCCGCTACACCCACTCTCTGTGGGATACGGTTGCGGAAGTGCTGCCAGAGTGTCCGTTGGAGGTACGGGCCAAACTCGGCCAAGCCCTTGTGGAGGGCCGGGATGCAGCCAAATATTCTGTCCGGTGTGGGCTGGATATCACCGACTCACTAGGTAGAGCGATGGCAACGACGGTGGCAGTCAGACGCCACTCCTGGTTGAGGGCCGCCAACTTTTCGGCCGATGTCCAAAACACACTGATGAACATGCCGTTCGATGGCCGTCGCCTCTTTGGCGACAAGGCAGACCATGCGCTTGAGCGCTTTAAGGACTCCAGGGCTACGGCCAAGTCCTTGGGCCTCTCGGCCCCGCGCCAGCAATCGACTGCCTTTCACTCCTTTCGTGGCCACGGAAGGGGTGTACCCACACGTGCTGCCAGCCACGCTCCGCAAGGTAATACTCAACGCGGTGGCGGCCGTGGGAACCGCCTGTAGGAGAGTGGGGTCTGCAATCCCATGGCCACCCCAGATTTTTGCTTTTTGCTTCACTGATTTACGACTTTCCCTGGCTGTGGGCCTGCTAATCAGACCCACAGCCTAGCTGTTCTCTCTCTAAATTGACAAGCATGTACCTTAGGTGCATTTACCAATTGGTGCTGGGCCACCTTATCAGTCCCTGTACAGTATACCTTAGGTATCCAGGGCATAGGTGTACCCAGGGCCTACCAGGGGCTGCAGCATGTATTATGCCACCCCTGGCTGGCCACCCAAATCTGACACAACTGGCTGCACGACAGCTGGGGCAAGGTGGTGTAATCACCCTTTGCTTTAGATATAGTATTCCTATATCTAACCCTAAAATGGACACATATATTCCTATCAGTCACTCCTATGGCAGGCCTTGTCAATCCTGAAGGCAGAGTGCTTGGAATTATGTGAGATGGTGCTCTGGCATGAGCTAAGCCCGTTTGCAGCTTGCGGAACCAAGTCCTTATAGCTGTTCCATGATAACGCTATACCATATACTCTTAAGTGCATTATAATCCTCGCGGTTAAATGCTAACTTTGGCATAGCATTATCAAAACATGTCGAGTAAGGTGTCATACGAATTGGAATACTAACCCCTTGCCAATTCTGGCGACGGGGTTAGCATTCCACCCTTCTAGAGGGACACGACATGTATGTAACTGTGAACCCCAGTTAAAGTTAACTCGAGCCTCAGCATCACAAAATGGATGCTGCCACCACAGACACAAGTCTGACCTCCTGCTGCTGGGAGTCCTTCCAGCAAGGGAGGCTCAGACAAAGGGTTTCCTGCCTTGGGAGGTGCTAGCACCACCCCACAGGATTTTGTGTATTAGGTAGGCCAAGGCTGAAAGGAATGAGACATGCCTGGGGCACACAAGGTGCCCTGTGCATACACCGGTTCCAACCAGTTGCTGGGGCACTCCAGCCCCAGCTCTGGCGGGAAACCGGACAAAGGATAGGGGGTGTAACCACCCCCCTTCCTGGTTCCACCCAGGGGAGGGACCTAGTCGTAGTGCAGCCCCCTTTAGCTGAATAAAGGTAGGAGCTGGTCCCATTCCAGATTAGAATACTCTTGACAACTTCCACGAAGAACTCTTGACCTTCGACCTCCTGGACACCAGAAGACTGAAGAATCTCCCCTATGGCCAGGGAGTGACCATCCTGCTTCGCAGGCACCATCAAGCTCCTGTGCGGTTTGCTGCAAAGTCCTTCCATCCCGGAATCCGACGACCCAGCTCGACAAGACCCGGACCTCCAGACCTCTCTGACCTCTACCCACATCCACAGCACAGCTGGGACCCGTGGGTGCGACGAGTAACGTGGAGACGGCCATCTTAAAGAAACCTGCACAGCGCTTCCAGCACGACCCCTGAGGGTTCCTCGAGTGAGTGCATTGGGGACTGAGAAGCCCCACACCGACGCAGCTCCTGCACCAAAGACCAGCCCCCCAGCATCCCCGTGATCTGCGTGGGGCCCTTTTGCCTGGTTGCTGCCCTTCCTGTTGTCTGGTCACTTGCCGGCTGGCTTGTGACCTCTGAGACGACGACCCGAAGCTTTCGACACTGCTAGTCTGGTCCCCCAGACTGGCCCTTGCTTCCTTGTGGAAGAAAAGCACCCCGGACCCTCCTGGTCCACACAAGACGCCATCTTTGTTCCACCGCGTGGCTTGCATTAGCCAAGGCCTGTTGTCCAGATCGACGATCCGACACCGCCAACAGCAGCAGACTACGTGGGACAGCTCGTGCCTCCAGCCTGGTCGTGAAGAACAGCTCCTGGTCCGCGCAGCTACAGAGAGAAGCGACCCTTCCTTCACCTGAACGCGGCGACAGCACCTGGTTCCAGCACCGTCACAGGCTAGTGACCAAGACTCTGTCCCCTTCCTTTTCAGGACTTCCTTCTTCCTAGTTCCATCCTTGGAACCACCGGACTCCTCCATCTGGCTGCCTGCCAGCAACTTCTTGTTTCAGGTATCACCGGGATCAACGCAGCAAACCCGACACTACTTGAACCCTATGCACCCGCAGCCTGTGGGTTAGGTAACTAAAGCTTCTAGGTGCTGAAGTCTGTGTTCACTATCCTAGTGTCCAGGTCCACTGTTGTTTTCCCTCCATCCAGCCGGGTTCGTCCGGAATCCGTAACTTTGTAAACTGTAAGATCCATAGACGTTGGTACGCATCCCGCGTGAGAGTTTCCACTCTGCACGTGAGTCCCGTGGGCCTCCTGCTCCTTACTTACCTAGTTCGTAGCGTAGTCCCTCCGATTCTCCAGCCTCTGGATCTCCTTACAGTACTTTCTTTCCTCGCATTCCATTATTTTGAGTATATGGTTTTTTCGTGCCCCTAAGGCACTCGTGTAAATATTGTGCGAACTCGTATTTCTTTTGTAGTATTGTCATGTGCTTAGCCCTCTGACCTCATAAAGAGTTCAGAGGTGTATGTTAGTTAATAAATATCCTTTTATTTTCATAACAACCTGTGTGGTGTCCTTTCATCTGGTATTCAAGGAGTTATATTGTGGTAAAACAGCTGGCTTCACATGCCAAAAGAGTTTAGCCTAAAGACTGCTTTTGTCCACGCTACTAGGATAGCTGGTCTATAAGGTTGACTTACAACCAATCACCATAACGGGTTGTTTGGACTGATACAAGGTGATCACTAGAATTAGTGAGCATCATATATCAGGCCAACTTCTCATGATGGATCACGAATGGCATCTGAACTCGGACGTGGCGCAAGGCCTCTTTCAGCAATGGGGAGAGCCTTGGTTAGATCTATTCGCCACCGAAGAGAACGCGCAATGTCATCAGTTCTGCGTGTTGGAATTTCCAAGGCGGCACTCGCTCGGAGACGCTTTTCGTCGCGAGTGGAGTTGCGGTCTATTGTACGCCTTTCCGCCTATACCACTTTTGCCCAGAGTGCTGAAGAAGATCAAGCGCGACCGGGCCCAAGTCATCCTTGTGGCTCCGGATTGGGCACGAAGGTACTGGTATCCAGAGCTACTCAGTATGTCAGTCGATCCCCCGGTTTGTCTGCCTCTTCAGGAGGACCTTCTGTCGCAGCAACAGGGGACGGTCCTTCACCCGAACCTGTCCAGTCTCCACCTCCATGCTTGGAGATTGAGCGGCGACAGTTGAGGCCATTTGACTTGCCTCCTGAAGTCTGTAACGTCATTCTGGCAGCCAGGCGTCCCTCCACAAAGTCGGTATACGCCTGCAGGTGGAACAGATTTGTGGCATGATGCACAGCAAAGGCTGTGGATCCTCTTGCTGCCCCTCTTTCTGAGGTTCTTCTCTTCCTTCTTTCTCTTGCCCAGCAGGGCTCTGCTCTGGGCACTATCAAGGGCTACCTTTCTGCCCTTTCTAAGGCTGCCTGATCAACCTTCTTTGTTCAAGTCCCCTATTGTAAATAGATTTCTAAAGGGCATCACACACACATTCCCTCCTGTTCCGTTTGTGATGCCTCAGTGGGACTTGAACCTGGTTCTTACGTTTCTGATGTGCGCTCCCTTTGAGCCACTTCACAACTGTCCTCTCCGCCTTCTTACTCTGAAGACTGCTTTCCTGGTTGCCATCACCTCTGCCAGGAGAGTGAGTGAGCTCCAGGCCCTTTCTTGTACTCCACCTTTCCTTTCTGTCCATCCGGACAAAGTGGTGTTGCGTACTAAGCCATCTTTCCTGCCCAAGGTTGTCACGGCCTTCCACATCGGGCAGTCTATCACCTTGCCAACCTTCTTCCCGCCACCGCATCCCTCTAAAGAGGAAGAGCGGCTCCACCGTCTGGACCCAAAACATGCGCTCTCATTTTACTTGGATCGCACACGCCAGTTCCGGGTGGATGACCAACTCTTTGTTGGTTACGTGGGCGCTAAGAAGGGGAAAGCGGTGCACGAGAGGACCATCTCCCGGTGGATCATCTTGTGTATCCAGGCATGCTACTCCTTGGCTAAAAACTAGCCCCCTGTTGGATTGCGGGCTCATTCTACCCGAGCCACGGCGACTACAACTGCCCTGGGCCGGGGAGTGCCCTTACAAGACATCTGTCAGGCAGCTACGTGGGCATCGCTGCACACGTTTGCAAGACACTACTGCCTGGACAGCCAAGTCCGGACGGATGGCTTCTTTGGCTGTTCTGTCCTCCAGGACTTTCTGGTGTGATTATTGGTTCGCAGACCCACCACCGGGGTTGGTATTGCTGGGGTATCTATTCTAAGGTAAGGAATCTAATACTAACGTGTCTCTTTCAGATGCACAAGTTACTAATTGTGTAACGATATATCTGTAAGAGACATTAGTTAGTATTAGATTCATTACCGACCCACCCATCCTCCCCGTTCTGCGAACCGATATCTAGAGTTAGGGTTACCCCCTTTCAGGGCCCTAGTTTCAATGGCACCAGTGTTGGTTTTTAACATGGCTCTGCGTTTCTGGCGCGGAAAAGCTGTGTCTAAGAACTGACGTCAGCACGCGGAGGCGGCGTCTAAGTACTCCGACGAAGTCATCACTGCGCCCACGGCGCCGACGACGGACGCGGAGCCGCAGACGACGCCTACCAACGCGCAAGGGTACTGCTACGCAAAAGTTTCCGGATCCAGTCTGACGCCTGGGGATATTCTAAGGTAAGGAATCTAATACTAACTAATGTCTCTTACAGATCTATCGTTACACAAGTAGTAACTTGTGCTTCAACTAGAAATGCAAAGGATATTCCACCAACAACACGTTGAACACAGTCTGTTAAGTTTCACCCATAGAGAAACTTCCCCTTCACAAAATCCTTTGAATGATAGATAGGAAGGGATGGACAGACAAGCCCCCATAGGCTGCCATTATGTGTCTGGAAAAGGGATACCGTGCCTTTAAGGAACTCTCCAGAGACCCTCGGTAGCCCATGATGCACAGCAAACTCCTTTTACTTTCAGTTCTTTTTTCCTGCTAACAGGACCCTGGAGCATTGAGCTCTCCTTTTTGGGTTTAATTCTAATTTTTTGACACTTTTCAAGTGTTTAGAGTGTTTCACTCGACGTCTATCTACATCTTCCACTTGCTGGGGTTTTTTGCCAGTTTTTGCCACCTTTTCTGTCGAAAATTCCTGCATTGTTCGACAGATGCCCTGAGTGTGCCAGGAAGAAGGCCAAATCGGACGTCCACAGAGTGTGTATCCTCTGTCTCCCTTATGGAGCGGAGGAAATTTCAAGATCATGGTGGGTCTGGGCATGGGAGGGCTGGATCTGAGTCCTCTGCCCGTTCTGCGGCCTCTGGGGGGCTCCCCAGTCAAGAGAAGGCCAGAAAACGGCACATTTCTCCGTCGACGTCGATGGCCTCGACGTCGGCGTCGAGAGGGTTGACCACAGTGTACTCGAAGCGGCGGCGTCGTTTGACGTCGAAGGGGCTGACGTCAAGACCTCGGACTAGGTCGACGTCGAGAACTACATCAACGTCGAGGAGTCATCGACGTCGTGATGGTTCCAGGCACCGGCACTCTCCGTCGAGGTCTACTCGGCGTTCGACGTCGAGGACAAGGAGATCGCCGTCGAGGGATGTGTCGAGGAAGAGGTCGACGTCTAGAATGGAAAAGTCAACCTCTGGCAGGCGATCCAGGACAAGGACGGCATCCCCGGGCTCGGTGGTCAGCCTGTCCTCTGCTTCTACTAGCCCCCGTTCGCGGTGGCGCCGGCGTTCGTCTACTAGAAGGTCGGCTTCTAGGACTTCATCGCGGAGACCTGCAAGGAAGACGAGAGTGGTTAGATCTTCGACTCTGAGTACTCGCAAATCTACTCACCTTCTCGGCCGAGGTCGCTTATGCCTCTTCCGTTGCCGCCGAAGAGTCCCACTCCTCCACCTTTTCCTAGCACTCCTCTTCCTCCTCTGCCGAAGACTCCTCCTCCTCCGCCTCCTCCTCATCGCCCTCCGCCTCATCCTCATCGCCCTCCGCCTCTTCCATCACGGCCTCCTCCAAAGTCTGTCTCGCTGCCGCACTTCCCTTCACCACCTAAGGGGACGCCACAGCCAAAGACTCCGGCTCTACCGCCGCAGCTGCCACCCCTGACCAGGCCGGTGAATAGTCCACGACCTCGGAGGTCCAGATCACGATCCAGGTCGCGATCCAGGCGAAGACGCCGCTCTAGGAGTGACCTTCGTTCATCTACAAGGTCCCGGCGGCGCCACAGACGAGATCGGTTGAGATCCCGTCATACGGATTCGTCCAGTGCTGGGGGTATTCGCCCACTCTGCCAGATTCACCCCACACGAGAGTGTCGCCAGTGGACGACATTGTGTCCCTTCAAGAGGTGCTATTGCTAGGGGCGGCGGAGCTGAGTATTACCCTGACGGTGCCCACGCTGCGACATCAGTGATCTTGGAGACCCTCCATAAGCGGCAGCTGTCTCGACCCCTGTTGCCCTTGGTGCCGGGGCTGGACTTGAACTGCGCGAAGCCTTGTCCCTGCAATATGGCCACTTGAATCTTCCTGAGGATTGCATGGACATATTGAAGGAGGCTAAGAGGCCTTCCACTAGGACTTCTTACGCTTACAAGTGGAAGAGATTCTGCATCTGGTGCACGTCTAAGAACTATGATCCGACGACCTGCAAGGCAGATGTCATCCTTCCATACCTACAGGAAATGTCCTTCGCAGACGTCCTTCTTCCAGATTCCTGTGATAAAAGATTTTTGGGAAGGATTGAAGAAGGTGTTCCCTCCTGTTCGGCATTCTGGGAGCTGAACGTGGTGCTGTCCAGGTTGATGAAGGAACCTTTCGAGCCTATTCACAAGGCTTCACTGCAGCAACTGTCCTGGAAGGCGGCGTTCCTTGTGGCCATTACATCGGCCCGCAGGGTGAGTGAAATTCAGGCATTGTGTTGCCGGGAACCTTACACTGTTTTTCATGCTGCTAAGGTTGTGATGCGTACTTACCCTAAGTTCCTTCCTAAGGTGATCTCTGATTTTCATGTTAATCAGACTATAACTTTACCTACGTTTTTTCACAATCCTTCCACTCCAGCGGAAAGGTCTCTCCATTCCCTGGATGTCAGAAGGGTGTTGAAATTCTACTTGGATAAGACCAAGGACATTCGTGGGTCAGACCAACTGTTTGTCAACTATGGGTCGGTCAGGACTGGTCTTGCTACCTCGAAGCAATCCATCTCTAGATGGATTGTGTCCTGTATTCAGTTATGTTACCAGAAGGCGAATAAGACCTTAGGAGGTAAGCCTAAGGCTCCTTCCACCAGGGGCAAAGCGGCTACAACGGCTTTGCTACATAATGTTCCCATTGCAGAGATCTGCAGGGCTGCTACGTGGAAGTCGGTCCATACCTTTGCTAAGCATTACTGTCTGGACTCTGATGCTAGAGCAGATGTGCAGGTTGGGCAGGCTTCGTTGAGAAATCTGTTTGCACAGTAGTGTTGTTGTCTTTTTCTCCACCGCCGGTTAGTTTGTTGGGATGGGCTTGCCATTCTATTCACTAGATTATGACTATACACAGAGATCCCTACTACAGAAGGAGTAGTTTCTTACCTGTAACTCCAGTTCTGTAGTAGGGGTATCTCTGTTATAGTCATAAGCGCCCGCCCTCCTCCCCGGTGGAGAAAATGGAGGCCTTTCTTTATACACCTTCAAAAAGAACTGAAAGTAAAAGGAGTTTGCTGTGCATCATGGGATACCGAGGGTCTCTGGAGAGTTCCTTAAAGGCACGGTATCCCTTTTCCAGACACATAATGGCAGCCTATGGGGGCTTGTCTGTCCATCCCTTCCTCTCTTATCATTCAAAGGATTTTGTGAAGGGGAAGTTTCTCTATGGGTGAAACTTAACAGACTGCGTTTAACGTGATGTTGGTGGAATATCCTTTGCATTTCTAGTTGAAGTACTGGACAGTGTAGCCTTACAGGTATAGGGTGCATTATTGGTTTTAATTTTCTCTTAAGTGTCTATGCAGGACTGCAATGAGGACAATTAAGAGAAATATTTTTGATTGCTCCGGGGTCCACACACATGGGCGGGACTATTCACTAGATTATGACTATAACAGTGTGTTAGGACACAGAACGGTGTGACAGCGCCGCCAGGACCCTACCGAACTACAATCCCCGGAGCAAACACGCCGGGAACTACCTTACCCAGCATCCAGTGCGCGGCGCATGCGCACAGCACACAGGCGGAAGTAATGGCATAAAACGGACAAAGAAGCCGAGGTAGCCGTCGGATATTCCGGGTACACAGTTGGAAGCTGTGCAACTACAGAGGTGAGCCCTAGTCCCGAGGAGAGTCTCCTTGCCGAGACCGCAGCGCACTTGACCTTGTCCCTGCTTAAAGAGATTCGAGCACTTGAACTGCGCGAAGCCTTGTCCCTGACGCCAGTCCCCGCTCGAGGGTTTCGAGCGCTCAGAACAGCGCGAAGCTGAGCCTCCGATGCCATTCCCCGCTCGAGGGTTTCGAGCGCTCAGAACAGCGCGAAGCTGTGCCTCCAACGCCAGTCCCCGCTCGAGGGTATCGAGCGCTCAGAAAAGCGCGAAGCAGCGCTTCTGACCCCAGTCCCCGCTCGAGGGTGTCGAGCGCTCAGAAAAGCGCGAAGCAGCGCTTCTGACCCCAGTCCCCACTCGAGGGTTATCGAGCGCGTGGAAAAGCGCGAAGCAGCGTTTCTGACCCAGTCCCCGCTCGAGGGTTTTCGAGACGTTTGAACACGTGCCCTAAGGGGCCAGCTGAGCATCAGTCCCCGCTCGAGGGTTATCGAGCGCACTGAACCAGCGCCTAGACAAACCCAGAACCTCTATCCCCGTTCGAGGGTTAACGAACAAGTGGGATTGGACCTACTGTTTATCTTTGTTTTCCGGTCACGCTCGAGGAATTTAGAGCTGGCTAAGAACCTTTTATTTTCTACTATTTACGCTGTTGCCCTCCGTTGGATGGTGTCGGGACCGACATCAATGCGGAGGACGAATTAACCAGGACGTGGTGTTCTCACCCTCTATCTCGAGTGGTGTTGCCGGCCACTTCTTAGCACGGTGTCCTCTGTTGTGGAATGCCGGGACCGGCATTTATGCAGAGGACGGTTGGACGGAGAGGAGTGTAGCCCACAGCATTCTTGCTTTGCAGCTTTACGTGGTATCAACTCGTGTGAATAAACAGGGTTTTGCCCATAAACAACAAGCCTGTTTGTGTCTGTACAGATCTGTAAGGCCATAGAGTTCTACCTTTCTCAACCCCGGGGGGGTTACACAGAGATACCCCTACTACAGAACTGGAGTTACAGGTAAGAAACTACTCCTTCTGAGGACTCGTCCTTCTTTTCTACCCAAGGTGGTTACTGCCTTTCACATCGGACAGACAATTACCTTGCCCACCTTCTTTCCGCCTCCACATCCCTCGAAAGATGAAGAGAGGCTCCACCGTCTGGACCCAAAATGTGCAGCCTCTTTTTACCTGAACTGCACACAAGTTCCGGATGGACAACCAACTCTTTGTTGGCTACGTGGGCGCTAAGAAGGGAAGGGCGGTGCACAAGTGGACCATCTCTCGGTGGGTCGTTTTGTGCATCAAGATCTGTTATTCCTTGGCTAAAAAGGAACCTCCTGTGGGGGCTGCGGGCCTATTCCACTCGGGCCACGGCGGCTACTACTGCTGTGGGACGGGGAGTCCCTTTGCAGAACATTTGTCAGGCAGCTACGTGGGCCTCGCTGCACACGTTTGCCAAGCATTACTGCCTGGACAGTCCAGTCCGGTGAGACGGCTTCTTTGGCCGTTCAGTTCTCCAGGACTTCCTGGTGTGATTTTGGTTTGCAGACCTACCACCAGGGTTGGTATTGGTGGGGTATCTATTCTAAGGTAAGGAATATAACACTAACATGTTTCTTTCAGATGCACAAGTTACTTACCTTCAGTAATGATATATCTCTAAGAGACATTAGTAAGTGTTAGATTCCTTACCGACCCACCCATACTCTCCGTTCTGCGAACTGATATCTAGGGTTAAGGTATTTTCCTTTGAGGGCCCTAGTTTTATGGCATCAGTGTCGGTTTCTTGCATGGCTCTGCATTCCTGGCGCGGAAAGCTATGTACAGAACTGACGTCAGCGCACGAGGGCAGCGGATCCAGTTTGACACCTGGGGATATTCAAAGGTAAGGAATCTAACACTAACTAATGTTTCTTAAAGATATATTGTTACCGAAGGTAAGTAACTTGTGCGCTCGGCCTCTTTTGCCTTTGCCTCAGCATTGGACCTAAGAAGCCCTTGCTTTTGGTGGGGCTGATGCTCCTGTTCTTGTTGATGTTGTTCTTGGTGTTGTCAGTTTTGACTGCTGTGAGCCAACCGCACCTTCCTCAGGCTCTGAAGTTGAACTTGATGCCGGCTGCCCTGTGTGAGAAGTTAGCCTGGCATATGATGTCCACTATTCTAGTGGGCACCTTGCACCAGTCTAAACGACCCTTATTGATGGTGGTTGTAAAGTCAACCTTATAGACAAGCTAGCCTAGTGGTAGCATGGACCAGCTGTTATGTGGGAATCTAGGACCCTAGTGTAATTTTCCCGATTCATGCCCATATATAGGTATAAATCACCCAATCCTTATATAGGCATAGGAATCATTGCCTTATTTAGTCTTAGCCTGTGCAGCCCAAATACGGCATGGCTACTTCCACTAAACTCCGAGAATCCACAATGATTTCTTGGAAAAACCAGCCTTCAGCAGTCAGGGACTTCCCCCTGCTTGAATACTAATTTATCCAAGAACTCCTGGAGTTTTCAAGGAACTGAGGCACTAGTGACGATATTATGTCCAATCTTACGTCAAACTCTGCACCTTCAAAGTTTAAATATGCCTACATTTGCCCAGTCAAACACACGGTGGTTTAGGAGCAGATCGACTAACTACTTGCCCGACGCCCTGCTGCTGCAAGTGCCGAAGGAAGCCGACCCTCCAACTGACGCACTGAGAAGACGCTGTCTTTTCTCTTGCCGAGAAATCCAGCTCCGGTGTTTCCAGGCCAACCTTCCAGGTTGCTGGGAGATCGAGCCCTGAGAGAGAGATACAAGACCCCTATCATTCTAAAACCAAGGTACGGAGCTGATTAGACCTTTAGAGAATTCTTGGAACAGATTCTTGGCAGAAAATTACTAGACTTAAGCTACACAACACTTACTCCTCCCTCGTACTAGACTTAGGTTAGGTACACTGGGGTAGGCGTATTTTAGAAGCACCAGTTGAGTACTTTTATCCACTATTTTATCACTGTATGTATTTTATGCATTTTATGTATTCTATGTTTATGGCATAGAAACCATATCATGCTCTTACAGTACTATTGTATAATACTGTTCGTATTATATGCATTGTACTTCTTAACTAGCATTTCAATTGTAGCAGTGCATTTCTTATGCTTAAGAAATAAGACTGTTCAATAAATACTTTTATTGAAAACGCCCGTCTCTCTATTTCTAAGCAACTCTGGTGAAACGAAGCATGCACATCTGAGTGAAATAGCCGTCTATTGTTTCCGCGACTCTAGAGATACGTTTCATTCTGGGGAAACAAAGTTGTCATGTTATATGGTTGTCGGAGACTAATCCCTTCTTGTACTTTCGAGAAAGTTTCTAGTGACCTCTGAGCTAGCTGGCACTCACAATTAAGTCTAATATATTCGGGAGAGACCTAGTCGACATAAGTCCTACGTCTAAGCTGCAGGATATATTATTCCAATGCGCAGAGCAGAGCCTATTGTGAATATAGGAACTACACTACATGGCGCCCAACGTTTGGTAAGGCGATAATTTAACGCTAGATACTAGAGTAACTCAGTCGTGCTTTTCACACAGACTTCTTTTTTCCCGTAAACACTCCAAAAGACGTCTGGAGTGGGTGAAAGGATAATATCCGCCAAAACTGAGTAGGACGAAAAATCCTATGTATTAGTTTTTGGTTTATACAACGTTGAAGGATACAGTGTTCCAAAATATTGTGCACCTAATCTTTGTTTCCTTAAAACTTTTTCTGCAAAACTCTCAGCCAACTAAAATGGCGGATAGTGATACCGAAATAGAGAGAGCTGCAGCAGCACCTCAAGCGGCTTTAGATGACGCTGCTATCTTAGAAAATGACACGGATGCTATACTGCTCCCGGTAAATGTAAGGAAAAGTATAACTTACAGACTCATAAATAATGGAGTACCATCAAAAGGTGGCAGGGTAATCTTTGTCATAAAGGCACATGAGTATCGGCAGACAGGGGTATTCTATTCATGGATTCAGTTTCCAGCAGCTAATGCGGGAACACGTGAGTTCCACTACTACAAAGCGGAGGAACCTCCAGCGGAATACGTTCCTTTCAAGGACGTTGAAATTCCATTAACTTACCAAGAGCATCAACTCTGGTTTAAAGGCGCCCTAAAACATCAAAATCACATTACCAGGCTCGGTCCACTAGGTAGACCAGGAGCAACATGGCCGGTACTAGCCAGCTATACACCACATCCAGACATTGAAAGGATGACAGATGCAGAATTGTTAGCTCAGCTAAAACAGTTAATTAAAATACATAGACAATTGGTTCAATATGTCATGCGGACATTAACTGTCCAACCAGCTGTAAGAATTCCACAGCACACCCCTCACCAGGGGAACACAAATAAAATCACACCACAGACTATACAATCAGTCATTGGTAAACTACCAGCAAAACGAGAACAAATTCTGTCTGGTTAGCACAAAAAATTACTCAAATAGAGGCAGTATTTCCTGATAGTACGCCTCATGAGAAAAAATGGATTCTGACAATCTGTTTACCTATGGGGATTGCACCACACGTAGAGGATTGTGACATTTGGGGCACAGTCTTTGCTTCAATCTACACTAAAACACATGGGGTTCCGTCCATGGCGGTAATACCAGATGTTCTAAGACAGATTCAAAATGAATACGGTCCAGAACCGGCTTTAAATCTAGGTATGAAATTACTGAAAGATTTCAAACAGGTCTCGGCTATACTATTAGCCGACATTAGAGATGAAGCAGCATCGGTGGCAATCCGCCATAAATTAAAAGAAACAGACATTACTGAGCAACCTTATGAGCTTGCCAGAATTATTGAAAAATCCTATGACGAACTAGGTAGAGATAGTTTGGGTGGGAAACCACTAAAACCACAACTAACAGAGAATCCTGAAAAAACTTTTATAAAAAATAATCTCACTACTCTTAAAAAGAAGTGGGAGAACACTAAACAAACGCTTCCTAGAGAGAAGCATTCCCAGTCCAGAGGAAGATATCTCCTCAACGAGGAGGTAGGTCTCCCCAACGGGAGCCCTCTGAAAAGAGGTACAACCTCAGAAATAGGGATACTTTAAGAAAACCTGATAGATATCAAGATAATGATACACGTTCCTCTCGTACCTTTCAGACTTCACCGCAGAAATCAGAAAGAAGAGGACGGTCAGAACAGAAAGAAGAACGCGTGAAGTCCAAAGACGAACAGCACGTTCCAAAAAATAAGAAAACTCAATTCACAAAGAAGGAGGTAGCAAGTGTAAAGATCAGACATGCCGAGGATTCTGAGAACACAACTCAAGAACGGGGAATGGGCTCAGACAATGCTGGACATCGCAGCAGAAGTAACCATAGTTCGCAAGATCCTGAAGGATCATCTGGAGACAGTGGACTTGAAACTGCCGACACCAGGGTTAGTGTACCCCACAAGTTATATGAAGTAATACTCCGGATGGAGGGGGACATAACTAGAAAAATAAAAGCTCTCTTTTGGGACAAGCTTTCTAAGGGTTATGACATACTTCTAGATGAAATAGACTGGCCACCTGCAGTTGTTAGGGAGTGCCCACACGGCAAAGAGATAATTATACCAGCCTTCTCAAATCACATTCCAATTCATAAAAAATATACATATGCCAGGAAATGGGCAGTAGCTCAGGCTCCAGCATTATATAACAATCACGTAGGATGGGATGAGGATTCTCCTCACCACAAAATCCAGTTAAAAAATCTATCTACTGCTCAGCGGCAGTATCCAGTCAAGCAAGAAGCTAAAAAACAAGTCAGGGAGATCTTAGATCAACTTGAATATCAAGGGGTGATTGAAACATGCACCTCATCTATGAACAATCCTTTGTTTCCTGTCTCCAAGCCAGACAATTCATATCGTCTAGTTTTGGATTACAGACACCTAAACTCTTGTGGCAAAACTTTTGCAGTACAAAATGCACATAGTGCAGCACTGATGAATAACATTGTACGCAAAAAATATAAAACCACATTAGGCATTTCAAATGGGTTTTTCTGTCAAAACATTGCACTGGAAAGTAGGCAATTGACCGCTTTCTCAATCTTGGGGACACAGCAACAATTTTGCCGTCTCCGCCAGGGATTCAAGAATAGTCCAGGGTTATTTTCAGCCAGAGTAACAGAAATACTACAAATGTACGATGATGAGGCATTATCTTATGTCAATGACATATATCTTACAGACGATGATTTGGATGTGCACTTGAAAAGAGTGAACACCATAATACTTGGGTTCGCTTCTGAAGGGTACAAATTCAATTTTAAGAAATCACGAATTGCCCACCTCAACGTCCTATTCTTAGGATATGAGTTGTCAAGTGAAGGCAAAAGCTTGGCAGCAAACTTTCTTGAGAAATGTGCGCTGCTCCAACCTCCAAAAACGCTGAAAAACTTAGTCAATTCCTGAATTTTGCAATAACATGTTCTAAATTACGCATCAAGGGTTAAACCTCTCTATGAATTAATCAAACCTGATTTCAAACCAACAAATTGGACTCAGAAACATACGGAAATTTTGCGTTCAGTATAAACAGACATGTTAGGAAAAACACAATTAGATCCACGCAACAATGCGCGCAATCTCGTGATCCGTGTCATCCCAGGGAAATGCAGATTCACATACCTGACCTTTAATGAAGGTGAAAAGGTACCAATTGCATTCAAATCACACTTGTACACACAAGCTGAAATGAAGTTCACTACAACAGAAAAAATTGTGACAGCGGTTCAAACTGCAGTAGCAAAAGAGAGAGCTCTCGCGCAGGGTAAACCTATAATGATCGTTACACCTGTACCTGCCTTAGAGGCAGTGACGAAAGCGAGCATTCCCAATGCAAAAGCTTTACATCCAAGATTAATACAATGGGTTAACTCTCTTGTTGCAACAGACGTTGAATACGTTTTTGACCCCTACTTGAAGACACAAGAATTCCTACAATATGAATACGAATGTCGTCTACCGATCAAAATTCTGCCTCTAGAACATTACAGCTGTATAGTATATACAGACGGATCAGCACAGCCCGCAATTGGGGGTAAACAAGCTTATAGTGCTGCGTGCGCGATCGTTAAAGGTCGTTGGCGCGAAGGTAAATTCAGACCTATGGTCACTAAAACTCAATCACTCGGAGACTGTACAGGTCAGCGAGCTGAACTACAGGCTTTCAAGATGGCGCTTGAAAATACCGATCGCAAATTCCCCACACTAATCGTGTGCGATTCGTAATACTGCGTACAATCTTATAATGAGTATCTACAGAACTGGGTTCAAAACGGTTTCAAAGATGCAAAAGGTGGCACAATTAAGCATAAAACGCTTTGGGAACAAGTGGTTCTTTTACAGAAAGAACTACAAATGACTCACGTGATTCATACACTGAGTCATCAACGTGATGGCGTTCACGTTGCAGGGAATTCATTGGCTGATGAAGACGCCAAGGCAGCTGTGCAAACTGCTTCCGTAGCTGCGATTACTCGGTCAAAAACAAAAATAGACAGCGACATAATACAAGCTGTCACTGCTTCAGTTAAAGACAGTGGTAAGACACTCACGAAAGGCTTTCCAATAAAGTACTCATATATAACTGATGCGAATAATGTTCCTTTTGCTCGATTCCCTGGAGTGGGGGATAGGGCAATCACAAACATGGAACATAGATTTGGACTAATCGTTGCAGCACATGAAGGACTGGCCTCTGCGCACGCAGGTGTTTACGCCACAGTATCATTATTAAAACAGAGATATTGGTGGCCGCGCATGAGGAAATAAACTAGAAACTATGTTCTAGAATGTGAAATCTGCCAAAAAATGAACGTTTCTACAGTGAAGCGACCTGCACAGACGCCCCTTCTGATTTCAGATAAACCACTAGCGTGTTTTTATCTGGACCACTGTGGTCCCTTACAAAGGGATGGTAACTATAAATATATCATGGTCACAGTAGATTCCTGCAAAAGATTTATTTGGATATGGCCCCAGCGCTCGGCTGACGCCAGAACTGTTATAAAGGATTTGCAAGTCTTTATCGGCACATACGCAATTGGCACGCTACATTCTGACCAGGGTCCTGCGTTTAGCTCTCGAGCTTACAAGGAGGCCATGGCTAGCTTGGGCGTTGCATTGCGGTATTCTAGTCCCTTCCATCCTGAGGGTAATGCGGTAGTGGAAAGAAAAAAAACGTGACATAAAGCAATCCATAACAGCTAAGGTATTAGGTTCGGGTGATGGGTGGGTCAAACATCTAATAAGTGTCCAACGTAGTCTTAACAATCTGCCAAGAAATTCTCTGGGTGGAGTCACTCCGTATGAACTAATGTTTGGTACTAGAATGATAATCGAAGACCTCGATTGTCAGACTTCAGTGGTGGAACAAAAACCCTTTGATGTCAAAGATCGTTTGACTGTTTTACAGGACTTAAATGAAACAAGAAGAAGTCTGAGTAATACAATACAGAAGCAAACGCCCACTGAAGAAAAACCACCTGTCCCAGCAAGGCCTGTCTGGATTCCAAAGATTGGGGATCTGGTCAGGGAGAAAATCACGGCAAAGAAGGAATTTGGGCCTTCTTACAGAAAAGCAGTACCTGTCTTGCCCATCCACGGAACAAGATCTGTAGTACTACCGCCCCTTTCTGGTAAAAGGGAGAACAGAGTTGTGTCCATCGACCTGGTCAAACCACAATCATGTGGCTGATAATAAGTAGTAGGCCCAGTGGACTCCTGAGAAGTAGCAGACGACCAAATCTTGCTACAATCCAAGAGGTTCAAACTGAAAGACATATCACTTATGATAAACCTGCAGTAAGAAAATAAGGACTATGCAACAAAGCCATGGAACTTGTACCTCTGGAAACCCAAATAACAGTTTGTGAAGACACGCCTGTCTACAATGATGTGACATCTGACTATACAAACATGGCGAAACAAGAAACCGCTCCAGTGATTTCAAGTAATCCTGATGCAATCCCAACAATTGACAGAACTGCTTCTGGCTACTTTATCAACTTCGATAACTTTTCTGAGGATCCCAGTGAACCTGAGGATAAGCCAGCAAAGAAAAACTCCAAGGAAAAAATAACAGAACTCCTTCATCTACTGGAAAAAACATATCTGGTTTCACCATGGGTTGAATTTTGGATTGGATTATGTATAGTTTTCCTCCTGCTCTGGCTCGTACTAGTGTTAAGCTTGGGAAGGATGATTGATGGAAAATATAGTACTATGGACACAGCAAGTAAGAAAATCAACTTGGTCCTGAAACCTTACAAATCATCTCATTGTGAAAGAAGAGGCTTGTCAGCAGTGAACATCACAGCCGTTCCTATACCTGGGGGTATAGCATGGGACAGAACTGATTATGACATCTATGGTCCGGTGGAATTATTGAAGATTTCACATCAGTTTAAGGTTTCTTTGAGTGACTTTGTCGCACCCAGTGATGATTGGGACTTTAAGACTGTTAACAACATGATGAAAGATTTAGAAATGTCAGCTAAATTTATAGAACATGACTACTTAGAAGGGTCATCAGATTATGAACAAATGTATTGTTTTAATCATTATGGTCACCATTATTTGCATAAATCTGGAAGCCCTAGAAATGGGTTTCACTACAATCAATGGGAACATTGTCCAACGCCGCCAAAAGGCAGCTATAAAACATTTCAAGAAAAGTTTTCGTACTTCTCAGGGTTTAATGTTACCAATCAAGAAATGTTTTATTTTAAAAATATAAATAAGACAGGAATGAAAACAATGTTGACCAATACTAAACAAATGTATTTGCAAACTTTTATGCTCAATTGTCTGCATTAGGTTTTAACTTTTGGAAAGACAACATTGAGACGAAAACCGTCTGGGGCACTAAAGATTGGCAGGTACAAGGTATAGAAGCCTTATTTAGAGCCTGCATCATCCCAGAACAAATTATGTTTTTAAATGAAACTGTTCAAGAAACTTCTTGTCTTGGCCTAGCTAAGATAAAAGATTTAAATAAACCGTCTATACCTAAACCCACATCTGACAGTGATAATGCTACAGAAGAGGAGGTGGACGTACCATATATATCTGAAAGAGACACGTTAGTATTAGATTCCTTACCTTAGAATATCCCCAGGCGTCAGACTGGATCCGGAAATTTTTGCGTAGCAGTACCCTTGCGCGTCGGTAGGCGTCGTCTGCGGCTCCGCGTCCGTCGTCGGCGTCGTGGGCGCCGTGATGACGTCGTCGGAGTACTTACACGCCGCCTCCGCGTGCTGACGTCAGTTCTTCTTTTTTCCGCGCCAGCAAGCGCAGATCTGGAAAAAGCAGTAACCCTAGTCATTTTTTGACTAACCTTTTTGATCCTTTTTGATTGCTTTTCGAAGTCTCTCGACTCCGAACGGTGCCGTAGGGATGCCCGGGTTCAAGCACTGTGATGATTGCGACCGTCTGATGTCGGTCACGGATCCTCACCGCGTCTGTTTGTCCTGTTTGGGCGTCGACCACGACGACAAGGCCTGCTCCGACTGCTGGGCCCTCTCCTCGAAAGCCAGGCGGGAGCGGTCCCGTAGGCGCCTCGAGCTCCGGCAGTCGGTCCCGCGCCGTGAGAGGTCCCGATCCCATGGGAGGTCGAGGGACAGGTCGCGGGCTCGGAGCCACCACAGCTCTGAGAGTAGGCCGCACTCCTCCGGGTCGAAGTCGTCGTCAGGTAAGAGGCACAAGAAGTCCAAGCGGCGTCATCGCTCCTCAGACTCCCCCCGATGCTCGCGCGATGCGGCCGGGGTTTCGGGTGACACCGCCCACGCGGCTCCGTCGGAGTCGCGGGTGCCGCGTGCAGCTCCACACCCTCCGGTCCCTGGGCTGAACGCGACGCCGGAGGAGATCGAGCGCTTCCTCATGGCCATGAGGAAACTCTCTCCTCCAATGGGCTCCGCGGCGCCTCCGGGAACAGCAGACCCGTCTGGGGGCCCTAGCGGGTCGGCGGCTCCAGACCCGACGCCGTCGGGTGCTTCGGCCCCGACGCCGCCGACGCCTTCGGGCCCGGCGCCGCAGGTCCCCTTTATCCCGACGCCGCCGGCACCTTCGGGCCCGGCGCCGAGGGGTCCAGTTGTTCCGTCGCCGCCGGCGCCTTCGGGCCCGGGGCCGCAGGATGCCGCTGGTCCTCCTTCGGGATCTGGTTCGTCGCCGGTGGATCTGACGACCTCCCCGGCGTCGGACCCTCAGGTGTCGCCTCCGGCGCCGTCCTCGGGCGGCGCCGGCCCCGGTCCTACCTCCGTTCCTGTTCAGCCGTCGGGACGGCCCCGCTGGGCGCCGCTCCAGACGTCGTTTGGTGAATTTCACTTTTATGACCAGGCCCCATTGGTTGAGAACCCTGAATTTCAGGAGATGGGTGATGAAGAGGACTGGGAGGGGTCTGAGGACCCTCTGACCAGGGAGTGTCAGTCTCATGAGGACTGGACAGGAGACCTTGGGGAGGCCAGTGGCCTGGACACCTCTCCAGACACTGGGTTTGTCTCCCCTCCTACCGTGGCTTCGGAGGAGGGGGCAACATATAGTGTGGTGCTGATGAGGGCTGCCAAGGCCTTGGGCCTTGAGCTCCCCGTCGCGGCCGTGAGGACTAACCTCCTCACTGAGGTCCTTAAACCGCAGTCAAGCTCGGCCGAGCCTCTGCTGCCCTTTAATGTTGTTCTTCTGGGCACTTGGTCCAAGCCCGCTACGGGTTCGCCCGTAGATAGGAACGTGGCCAGACGCCACCGCCCAGCCCCGGGCGACCCATGTTTCCTGTCCTCCCACCCTACCCCCGAGAGCCTGGTCATCCAGGCCTCCAATTCCCAGACCGCATTCCCGTCGGCCCCGCCGGATCGGGAATCCAAGAGGTATGACCAATATGGGAGAAAGATCTTCTCATCCCTTAGTCTAGGCCTGCGGTCTTCCAACACCGCCTGCCTCTTGGGACGTTACACCCACTCTGTGTGGGATAAGGTCGCGGAAGTGCTGCCAGAGTGTCCGTTGGAGGTACGGGCCAAACTCGGCCAAGCCCTTGTGGTGTGGTTCTGAAAATCTGGATTCGTATAATCATTCTGAACTCGAGAATTAAAACTTCGTCGAAACATGACGAATTTGGTATCAAAAGACCGAGAATGACGAGCACATCATATACCTATATTTTCAGCATATTCGAGTGACGATTTCACCTCGAAATCGTCATTTTCGTTCTAAACCCTTGGCTCCCATTTATGTGTTGCCCTTTACATAGGCCTTAATCCAGCTGAATTCAATTCCACAAGGACACGCACTCCTTAATCGACTTTTCCATGACCTGTGCAAGTTGGAACCATTGCCCCAGGCCGAACTCGTTAGGTCAGTTCCCCTCCCAGTGGCCGAGCAAGATAGCATCTAGGCTCAACAAACCATAAAACCATTTCAGCGCGCACACCTGCCATAGCTCGCTCGCATCTTTCTCCACTCCTTTGCTTCACTTACTTTATGGTGGGGCGGTGCCCGTTTTTATTAGGGGTCCAGTGATATCTGATGAAATGTTGGGCCTTGCCAAGTGATTTGTTGTAGGCAGCACGAAGTGAAATATGGACATGTCATCATGACTCTGCTTTTTCTTTGTACTAAAAATATGTTAACGATTTACTTTACAACCAAGAATGTTTTGCCTGAAGCCCAAAAATGTGTATAAGAAGAGACGCCTGATTTTGCAAAGGCGAGCAGTCTCCTGAGAATATACTTCCCCGTGTGTTGTATTCTAGGACATTTGTTACCTTGGTTGCAGCCAATAAAATCGATCCTTGACTTCACCTAGAAGACTCTGAGTTTCTGTTGGTCTGGATCAGGAGGAACCCGAGGTCTCTGGGTGTACCCTGACACCGCTGGGTTACCGGTTCTGTGCCGGTTCTTAAAAACCCAGTACCTCAGTGGAGGGCCGGGATGCAGCCAAGTATTCCATCAGGTGTGGGCTGGATACCACTGACTCGCTGGGTAGAGCGATGGCAACAACGGTGGCGGTCAGACGCCACGCCTGGCTGAGGTCCGCCAACTTCTCGGCAGATGTCCAGAGCACACTCATGGACATGCCGTTCGATGGCCGTCGCCTCTTTGGCGACAAGGCAGACCATGCGCTTGAGCGCTTTAAGGACTCCAGGGCTACGGCCAAGTCCTTGGGCCTCTCGGGCCAGCGCCAGCAATCGGCTGCCTTTCACTCCTTTCGTGGCCATGGAAGGGGTGCGCCCACACGCGCCGCCAGCCACACACCGCAGGGCAATACTCAACGCGGTGGCGGCCGTGGGAACCGCCGTCCGGGCGGTCGGGGGCAGCGGCGAGGTCAGTCCACACCTTCCCCCGCAGCATCCGCCTCAAAACCCTCCTAGTCCGTGCTTTCAGGCCCATTTGACGCCAGTGGGGGGCAGGGTTCGCCATCACCACCTCCACTGGCGCACTGTCACATCGGACACGTGGGTGCTGCAAATCGTCCGAAGGGGCTACTCCCTCCCCTTCGAGACGACTCCTCCAGCCATGCCACCGCAGAACCGTGTATCGGGGGATCACTTGCGACTTCTGCAGGAGGAAGTTACGGCCCTCTTGGCCAAGGGGGCCATCGAGCGCGTTCCTGGGCCAGAAGTAGGGTGTGGTTGCTACTCCCACTACTTTCTGGTACCCAAGAAGGGCAAAGGGGGCCTACGCCCAATCTTGGACCTACGGAACGTCAACGGCTTCCTCCGGAAGGAGAAGTTCAAGATGCTGACACTGGCTCAGGTTCTGGCTGCCCTGGACCCAGGAGACTGGATGGTGGCGTCGGACTTGCAGGACGCTTACTTTCATATCCCCGTCCTGCCTGCCCACCGGCGCTACCTGCGGCTCTTGGTGGGCCCGAGCATTTTCAATTTTCAGTGCTCCCCTTTGGCCTTACCAGCGCCCCGCGGGTGTTCACAAAGGTGATGGCGGTGGTCGCAGCTCATCTGCGCAGGTTAGGGGTTTCAGTCTTCCCCTACCTAGACGACTGGTTGTTGAAGGCGGGCTCGCCCCAGACAGTCGCCAGCCACCTCCAGACGACGGCAGACCTCCTGCACCAGCTGGGGTTCTCCATCAATGTGCCGAAGTCACACCTGTGCCCCTCTTCATCGGAGCGGTTCTGGACTTGGTTCGGGTTTATCCGCCCGAACAGCGGGTCCGGGATATTCAGGCTCTGATTCCCATCTTTCAGCCGTTATCCCGGGTTTCGGTCAGGTTGACGCTGTGGCCTCTGGGGCTGATGGCCTCCTGCATCCTACTGGTGCATCACGCCAGGTGGCGGATGCGGGCTCTGCAGTGGGACCTGAAGTTTCAGTGGGCCCAGCATCAGGGCAACCTATCCGACCACGTCCTGATCTCGGAGGGCACTGCGAGACAGCTGCAGTGGTGGCTTACGGACCGCGATTGGGTCAGCGGCAGATCCCTCTCCCTTCCCCAACCGGAGCACGTAGTTGTGACGGACGCGTCCCTCCATGGCTGAGGAGGCCACTTGGGAGAGGCGGAGATCAGAGGCCTCTGGTCTCCGGCGGAGACTCGGCTCCACATCAACCTGTTGGAGCTCCGGGCGATTCGTCTGGCACTGAAGGCATTCCTCCCCTTTGTCCGGGGGAGTGTAGTGCAGGTATTCACGGACAACACCACCGCCATGTGGTACTGCAACAAACAAGGCGGGGTGGGGTCGTGGATCCTTTGTCAAGAGGGTCTTCGCCTTTGGCAATGGCTGGAACGCCAGGGCGTGACCCTGGTGGCTCAACACCTGGCAGGTTCTCTGAACGCCAGGGTGGACGAGCTCAGCCGTCGGTGCATGATGGATCACGAATGGCGTCTGCACTCGGACGTGGCGCAAGGCCTCTTTCAGCGATGGGGAGAGCCTTGGTTAGATCTATTCACCACCGAAGAGAACGCGCAATGTCATCAGTTCTGCGCGTTGGAATTTCCAAGGCGGCACTCGCTCGGAGACGCTTTTCGTCGCGAGTGGAGTTGCGGTCTGTTGTACGCCTTTCCGCATATACCACTTCTGCCCAGAGTGCTGAAGAAGATCAAGCGCGACCGGGCCCAAGTCATCCTTGTGGCTCCGGACTGGGCTCGAAGGTACTGGTATCCAGAGCTACTCAGTCTGTCAGTCGATCCCCCGGTTCGTCTGCCTCTTCAGGAGGACCTTCTGTCGCAGCAGCAGGGGACGGTCCTCCACCCGAACCTGTCCAGTCTCCACCTCCTTGCTTGGAGATTGAGCGGCGACAGTTGAGGCCATTTGACTTGCCTCCTGAAGTTTGTAACATCATTCTGGCAGCCAGGCGTCCCTCCACAAAGTCGGTATACGCCTGCAGGTGTAACAGATTTGTGGCATGGTGCACAGCAAAGGCTGTGGATCCCCTCAATGCCCCTCTTTCTGAGGTTCTTCTCTTCCTTCTTTCTCTTGCCCAGCAGGGCTCTGCTCTGGGCACTATCAAGGGCTACCTTTCTGCCCTTTCAGCCTTTCTCAGGCTGCCTGATCAACCTTCTTTGTTCAAGTCCCCTGTTAATAGATTTCTTAAGGGCCTCACACACAAGTTTCCTCCTGTTCCGTTTGTGATGCCTCAGTGGGACTTGAACCTGGTTCTTACTTTTCTGATGTGCGCTCCCTTTGAGCCCCTTCACAACTGTCCTCTCCGCCTTCTGACTCTGAAGACTGCTTTCCTGGTTGCCATCACCTCTGCCAGGAGAGTGAGTGAGCTCCAGGCCCTTTCTTGTACTCCACCTTTCCTTTCTGTCCATCCGGACAAAGTGGTGCTGCGTACCAAACCTTCTTTCCTGCTCAAGGTTGTCACGGCCTTCCACATCGGGCAGTCTATCACCTTGCCAACCTTCTTCCCGCCACCGCATCCCTCTAAAGAGGAAGAGCGCTCCATCGTCTGGACCCAAAACGTGCGCTCTCATTCTACTTGGATCGCACACGCCAGTTCCGGGTGGATGACCAACTCTTTGTTGGTTACGTGGGCGCGAAGAAGGGGAAAGCGGTGCACAAGAGGACCATCTCCCGGTGGATCATCCTGTGTATCCAGGCATGCTACTCCTTGGCTAGGAAGGAGCCTCCTGCTGGATTGCGGGCTCATTCTACCCGAGCCACGGCGACTACCACTGCCCTGGGCAGGGGAGTGCCCTTACAAGACATCTGTCAGGCAGCTACGTGGGCGTCGCTGCACACGTTTGCAAGACACTACTGCCTGGACAGTCAAGTCCGGAGGGATGGCTTCTTTGGCCGTTCCGTCCTCCGGGACTTTCTGGTGTGATTTTGGTTCGCAGACCCACCACCGGGGTTGGTATTGCTGGGGTATCTATTCTAAGGTAAGGAATCTAATACTAACGTGTCTCTTTCAGATGCACAAGTTACTACTTGTGTAACGATATATCTGTAAGAGACATTAGTTAGTATTAGATTCCTTACCGACCCACCCATCCTCCCCGTTCTGCGAACCAATATCTAGGGTTAGGGTTGTCCCTCTTCAGGGCCCTAGTTTCCATGGCACCAGTGTTGGTTTTTAACATGGCTCTGCATTTCTGGCGCGGAAAAGCTGTGTCTAAGAACTGACGTCAGCACGCGGAGGCGGCGTCTAAGTACTCCGACGACGTCATCACGGCGCCGACGACGGACGCGGAGCCGCAGACGACGCCTACCGACGCGCAAGGGTACTGCTACGCAAAAATTTCCGGATCCAGTCTGACGCCTGGGGTTATTCTAAGGTAAGGAATCTAATACTAACTAATGTCTCTTACAGATATATCGTTACACAAGTAGTAACTTGTGCTTTAAAACAGAACAGAACTAATCCTGATTGGAAAAAATGGTTAATCTGGCCCACAGACACAAATAACTGTCAAGATAGATTCCTGAACAAGACACAGGGGTTCAAAATGAATAGGCCAGATCCAAGATATTCACAGAGACAACATCCAGGGATTGTAACCACTTACAGGGTAGGGAAGCTGTGCCTTGAATGGCTTCAGAAATCTACACTTCCAGAAATTAAAAAACACTTATCTTTACTTAAAGAAAGCAATGATTTGCGAGATTTCCAAATGGGGCCTCGCAAACTACGGCAAAAACGTTTCATATACGCCGGAATATATGCGGCATACCACGAAATATGGAAAGTGACGCAAATGGAAACTGCAGAAAGAATACGAGAAATTGATCGTTTACATTTAGAAAAAAGCCTCTCTGTAGTGGACAATGGGTTAACGACTCTGTCCTCCAGAATTTATTCTTTGGACAGCATTGTGTCATCTGCCATTGACATCATAGAACAAGACTTGTTAATGTTACAACATGGCCAGTCTCAATTACGTTCTATCATGCTGCTAGGCTGGACGTTGCAAAATCTGCGTTCAGGCTATGTGCCATGGCATCTAATCAATACCACGTCATTGTTTGCTGTATTTAACCTTACAGATACACAAATCTCTTTGGCACAAAGAGGAGCAGACTATACGGTGCTGAGCATTGAAAAACTCGAAAGATTATAATTAACAGTTTCTGAGAAACCTGTCATTGAATGGATCATTTATGGCACCATTACGATACCAGTGATGTCTTTCCTGTTTCAGTATTGTCTGGAGCATATACCAGCGGGCCTGTATGAAAGGTTGGGTAAAGAATACATTAAGTCAACCTGGGTTTTACCATACACACACAGATGTTGGAATGGGGGACATGAAGTATTCCTTAGTGGTAAGAATTGTAAAAACTCACTAAGTGGTACACTTTTGTGCCAGGGTATTAATTTGCACGGAACCTGCAACGGTTCTGCAAATAACCTCTCCTGCCACCTGCACGGTTCCCCCTCCAGAGTGATAGTACCGATTTTCAGGCAGCTATCCAATGGCAGCTACGTTATGCTCAACGATCACAGCTGTTGTGGCATGTTGCCAGGAAAAAGTTATCTCGTAACTGTCTCATCCACGGTCACTTGTTGTATGCAAGTATTGTATTCAAAAAGTGAGACAGGAAGGGAGACGGCTTCATGGCCTTCACTGAATATCTCTTCTATACGAATTGATACTTTAAGCAGAATGAAAGCCATTCTTTTACAAAAAAATGTGCCACAGACCTCGTCTAGAGAAACGTATGATCTGCAAGTAGCAAGGTCTTCTGCAGAAATACATGCATTATTATCAACAAACTGCCCAGTACATTTAGCAGAAATGTTAAGTCAAATCTTAAACACATCTGATATCAGCGGCATCGCACATGTATTTAAGACGATTTTTTCGGGACTGTTAACACCATTTGAAGCAGTCCTCGGCATTTTTCCAAATTTCGTGCACTCTGTGTTCGGCGGCCTGCCTCTCATCTTGGGACTAGTAGCAGGAATTCTATTTTTATTCCTTATGCTCTGATATGGCAAGTCCGGTCACCAGCAACACCCAGACTACCATGGAACAATGCCTCCTTGCCATGAGGTATCATGAAAGGATTTCACAGATTCTTGGCTTAGCTCGTTTAAGAGATCTGAACACAACCTGGTTTCTATCGTTCAGACCAATCTGGCAAGATTGCATCTTACCTGTTCTTCGATGCCCGCTTTGCAGACAGGAATACGTGTTGGACATTTGTCTTACACTTCCATCAGTACTGCCATTGGATGTTGACGCTTTGCTAGGTCTAGTAACGGCTCATGCATCGTGTTGCCCCCTCACCCAGGGAAGCCGGGTGCATAGGTGTCTTTTCGTGCCGGGTTTCGTCGATGATTTCAATGGAGATCTGCAAAAGAAGTGCTGCATGCGGCCATTGGAAGAGTGTCCGGGTGGATTCAAGAAGTGAAGCACCTGAAAGCCGAGGGGACAGAGTGTGGGTCACTAGCCAGTGACCAGGAAGGAACCAGGCGATGTTGCGATGATTTCAGGTAAAGAGGTGAAGCTTGTCTCTGCAGCCACGAGGACCAGGAGGTGTAGACGATGACCAGGAGCTGGATTCGAGCTGTCCCACAAAGGATCTAGTTGACTGCGGTGTCGGTATCCGGATTGGATCCAACAAGCCTTGGCAAACGCAATCCACGCAGGAAGGGAAGATTGGCTTCGGAGCAGACCAGCAAGGTCTGAGGAGCTTCTCCTTTGCAGGGAAGCTGGAGAAAGCCTGGGGCAGCCAGGAAAGCAGTTTGGTTTCAAAGGTTTGTCTTTAGAGGGCTCACTAGCCAGCGGGCTAGCAACCAGGAAGATGTGTTGAGCTGAAATGCAAGAGCGGGCCCCATGCGGCACTCGTGGAGTGTGGATGGCTGAGCCTCGATGCATATGGCGCTCGGGTCTGGGGCTTCTCGTACCCCAATGCACAACTGCGAGGGTGCCTCGGTAGTTGCACTGTTAGCAAAACGCAGGATGTCCAGGGTCTCTGGTCCCACGTCTCTCGTGTCCGCCACGGGTCTCAGCTTTGCTGTGGATCTGGGTCGGAGTCAGAGAAGTCTGAGAGTCCAGTTCCTGTGTCGCGGAGTCTTTGGGTTCTGTCGGGAGCGTCGACAAAGCAGACCGGCAAGTTACTGTTTGCACTGGGTGGTCACTCCTTGACCACAAGGGAGATGTCTTCAGTCTTATAGTCGGAATAGAACGTCAAAGGTCCAAGAGTTTCATTTCAGAGTTTCATTCCAGGATAATCTAAAGTCCTGGGGACACAGCCCCTATCTTTATACTAAGAAAATGGTCTGGATTACCTACTAGGTCCCTCCTTTGGGTGACCTGGGAAGGGGGTGGTTACACCCCTTTCCCTTTGTCCAGTTTCACGCCAGAGCGGGGCTGGAGTGCCCCAGCAACTAGTTTGAACCGGGCTATGCATGGAGCACCTTGTCTGCCCCAGGCAGTGTCTGGAAAAGCATCTTTCCATTCAACCCACCCTGCCCCAATACACTGCAGGCTGTCTGGTGAGGTCCTACCACCTCTTAGACAGGAAACCTATTGTCCAGGCCTCCCTTGCTGGAGTTTCCCCCAGCAGCAGGAGGTCAGACTCGTGTCTGTGGCAGCAGCATCCATTGTGTGGTGCTGAGGCTCTGATTAACTTTAACCGGTTAAAGCAGTAACATACATGTCTTTTCCCTCTAGAAGGATGGAATGCTACCCACGCCGCCAGAATTGGCGGGGGGGGGGTAGTACTCCAAAGTGTTCGACACCTTACACGACATGTTTTGATAAAGCCAAACCAAAGTTAGCATTAACCGCGAGGATTATAATGCACTGAAGAGTATGGTATGGCTATATCATAGAACAGCTATAAGGAGATGGTTCCGAAAGCTGCAGAGGGGCTCAGCTCATGCTAGGGTACCCTCTCCCATAAAACCAAACACTCTGCCGCCAGGATTGTTAAGGCCTGCCATAGGAGTGACTTATAGTTTACTATTGTCTATATATAAGGTAGATACAGATATACTATATCTAAGTAAGGGGTGATTACACCACCTTACCCAAGCTGAGTGATCAGCCTGTGGTGTCAGTTTGGATGGCCAGCCAGGGGTGGCATAATACATGCTTCAGCCCCAGGTAGGCCTAGGATGCACCTATGCCCTGGTTACCTATGGTACACTATACAGGGGCTCACAGAGGTGACCCAATACCCAATCAGGTATGTACCTAAAGTACATGGTATCAATTTAGAGAGAGAAGAGCTGGGCTGTGGGTCTGATTAGCAGGCCCATAGCCACACTAAAGTCGAAAAACCAGAAAATCAAAGCAAAAAGTGGGGGTGACCATAGGAAGCAGACCCTACTCTCCTACACCCTGCACTACATGTGGCCTGGACTAGTGCTCCTCTATATCCCAGCCGTTCTTTTTCTAAGCGACTGGCTTCCGCAGCTATCCAAGTTTTGTCATTGGCAACATTCCCTTCTAAAAAAGGAATCAATGTGTTCAGTACTGGTTTGTACTGTGGATCTAGAATTGTGGCAGAAATGTAATGGTTGGATGACATAATGCCTCTTTGCACCCTTGTATTTTCAGATAAATGAAGGGTTAAGCTCTCCGCCAACTCGAAACCATCTTGTAACTGGCTACAACGAATCCTATCATGTTTGGTATCAAACATGTTGGAGTCATACCCCCACACTGTAGACGGTGTGGGAGGTATGATCCCAAGCACTTCAAGAGCCCACTGTTAGGCTCTTTGCGTTCTCGGTACCAGCCTTCCTGATCCAGACAGCACAAAATAGTTCTGCTGACCAGAGAGACATTTTTGCCCTCCTGCTGCTGCGCCAAGCTCAAGCAGAAGAAGGTGGAACATCTGAAAGAAACAGGTTAGTGTTAGATTCCTTACCTTAGAATATCCCCAGGCGTCAGACTGGATCCGGAAAGTTTTGCGTAGCAGTACCCCTGCGCTTTGGTAGGCGTCATCTGCGGCTCCGCGTCCGTCGTCGGCATCGTTGGCGCCGGGATGACGTCGCCGGAGTACTTAGATGCCGCCCTCGTGCGCTAACGTCAGTTCTTCTTTTTTTCCGCGTCAGCAAGCGCAGATCCGGAAAAAGCATTACTTCTTAGTCACTTTTTTACTAACTTTTTCGATCCCTTTTGGATCCCTTTTCGAGTCGGTGTACTCTCGGTGCCGATAGGGTTGCCCTGGTTCAAACCCTGTACCGAATGTCACTGCCTGATGTTGGTTACCGACCCCCACCGTCGGTGCCTTCATTGCCTTGGGGCCGACCACGACGACAAGTCGTGCCCCGACTGCCGGGCCTTGACGTCGAAGGCTAGACGAGAGCAGTCCCGTAAATGCCTCGAGCTCCGGCAGTCGGCCCGCGACGTTTGCGGTCCCCGTCGAGGAGGAGGTCGAAAAACCGGTCGCGGGGCCACAGTCACAACAGCTCGGCGAGTTGACACCATTAGTCGGGCTCAAAGTCCTCAGGTAAGAGGCACAAGAAGTCAAAGAGACGTCATCGCTCTTCCGACTCCACCCGATGCTTGCGCAATGCGGCCGGGGGTTCGGCCGGCATCACCCACGTGGCTCCGCCGGAGCCGCAGGCACCGCTGCCAGCCCCATACCCACCGGTCCCTGGGGTGAACGCGACGCCGGAGGAGATCGATGCCTTCCTCATGGCCATGAGGTCGCTCTCTCCTCCATTGGGTCCCGCTGTGGTGCCTTCGGGCCCCGCGGCCCCGTCTGGGAGCCCAAGCAGGCCGGAAGCTTCGTCCCCGGTGCCGTCGGCGACTTCGGTCCCGACGCCGCTGGGCCCCACTGTATCCGGGTCCAGATCCGGGTCGCCGCTGGTCGACCTTACGACCTCTCCACCGGCGCAGACTCCCAGGGTGTCGCCCTCCCGGACGACGTCGTCCCCGGTCCCTCCCTAGGTTCGGATCCGGCGTCGGGCTGGCGTCGCTCGACGCCGCATTAGACGCCGAGGGAAGAGCAATTCTTCTTTGATCCTGCCCCATCCTTTGCACCCGACTATGGGAGGCGAGGAGGATTGGGAGGGGTCTGAGGGCCCTCTGGCACGGGAGTGCCAGTCGTATCAGGACTGGGCAGTGTAACTAGGGGAGGCCAGTGGTCTGGACACTTAGCCCGACACTGGATTTGTGTCCCCTCCTACCGTGGCAACGGAGGAGGTGGCTGCTTACAGCGTGGTGTTGACGAGGGCAGCCAAGGCCTTGGCTCTTGAGCTCCCCGTCGCGGCCGTGAGGACTAACCTCCTCACCGAGGTCCTTAAACCGCAGGCAAGCTCTTCGGAGCCTCTGCTGCCGTTTAATGAGGCACTTACTGATGTTCTGTTGGGCACTTGGTCCAGGCCCGCTACAGGCCCCCCTGTAGATCGGACCGTGGCCAGATGCCACCGCCCGGCCCCGGGCGACCCTAGCTTCCTAACCACCCACCCCACCCCCGAGAGCCTGGTCATCCAGGCCTCTAATTCCCAGACCGCATTCCCGACGGCTCCACCTGATCGGGAATCCAAAAGGTATGAGCAATTCGGTAAGAAGCTGTTCTCCTCACTTAGTTTGGGGTTGCGGTCGGTCAACACCGCTTGCCTTTTGGGCCGTTATACCCACTCTCTGTGGGACACTGTTGCGGACGTGCTGCCGGGTTGCCCAGAGGAGGCCCGGGCAAAACTCGCTCAAGCTCTTGCAGAAGGGCGAGATGCAGCACGGTACTCTATTCGATGTGGGCTGGATACCACGGACTCGCTGGGCAGGGCGATTTCCACGACGATGGCGGTTCGCCGCCACGCCTGGCTGAGGTCCGCCAACTTTTCGGCTGATGCCCAGAACCAGCTCATGGACATGTCGTTTGATGGCCGTCACCTCTTTGGCGACAAGGCAGACAGTGCGCTTGAGCGTTTCAAGGACTCCAGGGCTACGGCCAAGTCTTTGTCGGGCCAGCGCCAGCAAACTTCTGCATTTCGTTCCTTTCGTGGCCAAGGAAGGGACGCCATTCACGTCCTGCCAGCCACAGGCCGCAGACTAACATCCAGCGCGGTGGTGGACGTGGTAACCGCCGTGGCAGTGCCAGGGGACAGCGGCGAGGCCAGTCCACATCAGACCCCTGCAGCATCAGCATCAAAGCCTTCCTAGTCTGAGCTCTCAGACCATTTGACGCCAGTGGGCGGCAGGGTTCGCCATCACCTCCTCCACTGGCGCACCATCACATTGGACAGGTGGGTACTGCAAATCGTCCGAAGGGAGTACTCCCTCCCCTTCGAGGTGACCCCTCCAGCCATGCCACCGCAGTACCACCACGTGTCGGGGGATCACTTGCAACTTCTGCATGAGGAAGTTACAGCCCTCTAGGCCAAGGGGGCTATCGAGCGTGTTCCTGGGCCAGAGGTAGGGGTGGTTGTTACTCCCACTACTTTCTGTTTCCCGAGAAGGGCAAAGGGGGCCTACGCCCTATCTGGGACCTGCGGAACGTCAATGGCTTCCTCCGGAAGGAGAAGTTCAAGATGCTGACTTTGGCTCAGGTCTTAGCTGCCCTGGACCCTGGAGACTAGATGGTAGCGTTGGACTTGCAGGATGCATATTTTCACATCCCCGTCCTGCCGGCCCCCGGGTGTTACCGTGCTTCCCTTCGGCCTTACCAGCGCCCCTCGGGTGTTCACGAAAGTGATGGCGGTGGTCGCAGCTCATCTGCGCAGATCAGGGGTGTCAGTCTTCCCCTATCTCGACGACTGGTTGTTGAAGGCAGGCTCGCCCCAGACAGTCGTCAGCCACCTCCAGACTCCTGCTGGGGTTCTCCATCAATGTGCCGAAGTCACACCTGTGTCCCTCTCAGAAGCTCCTCTTCATCGGAGAGGTTCTGGATTTGGTGCAGTTTCGGGTTTCTCCTCCCGAACAGTGGGTTCGGGATATTCAGGCTCTGATTCCGATCTTTCAGTCTTTATCCCAAAACTCGGTCAGGTTGACGCTGCGGCTTCTGGGGATGATGGCCTCCTGCATCCTTCTGGTGCATCACGTCACGTGGCGGAGGCGGGCTCTGCAGTGGGACCTGAAGCTTCAGTGGGAGCTGCATCAGGGCAACTCGTCCAACCATGGCCTGATCTCGGAGGGCACTGCGAGACAGTTGCAGGGGTGGCTCACGGACCGCGATTGGGTCAGCGGCTCTCCCTACCTCAACCGGAGCACGTAGTTGTAGTGGATGCGTCCCTCCTGGGTTGGGGGGGCCACATGGGAGAGGCGGAGATCAGAGGCCTCTGGTCTCCGGCGGAGTTCGGGCTCCATATCAACCGTCTTGAGCTGCGGGTGATCCGGCTTGCACTGAAAGCCTTCCTTCCCCTCTGTCCGGGGAAGTGTAGTGCAGGTGTTCACGGACACCACCGCCATGTGGTACTGCAACAAACAGGGCGGGGTGGGGTCGTGGACCCTTTTTCAGGAGGCTCTGCGCCTCTGGCAATGGCTGGGACACCAGGGCATGTCCCTGGTGGTTCAACACCTGGCAGGTTCCCTGAACGCCAGGGCAGACTAACTCAGCCGTCGGTGCATGATGGATCACGAATGGTGTCTGAACTCGGACTTGGCGCAAGGTCTCTTTCAGCAGTGGGGAGAGCCTTCGTTAGATCTTTTCGCCACAGAAGAGAACGCGCAATGTCCTCAGTTCTGCGCGTTGGAATTTTCAAGGCGGCACTCGCTCTGAGACGCTTTTCGTGGAGCTGCGGTCTGTTGTACGCCTTTCCGCCTATACCACTTCTGCCCAGAGTGCTGAAGAAGATCAGGCGCGACTGGGCCCAAGTCATCCTTGTGGCCCCGGACTGGGCACGAAGATACTGGTATCCCGAGCTACTCAGCATGTCAGTCGATCCCCGAATCGTCTGCCTCTTCAGGAAGACCTTCTGTCGCAGCAGCAAGGGATGGTCCTGCACCCGAACCTGTCCAGTCTCCACCTGGACAGGTTCGGGTGCAGTAATCTAAGACATAAAGATTAGATGTACTGATTGGATAAGAGCTGAAATGGAAGATATTGAGTACCAATAAACAAACTTATTACTAAATAATACAACACAAAATGCTAAAGTATAGGAAACACAACATATATGAGTCAGCACATATAGTAACGGAGTCGGCCGTAGCAACACATGAATGGATCATAGTTTGTTGACATCAAAGAAAGTAAGCGGCATTATGTTTGGTTATGCAGAAAGGCAAATCCCGCCACGGAGGAAATGTGGCATGGGAGGGCTTGCTTTTGAGAATGAAAAACTCAGAATCAAAAGAGCACATTTGGATTTAGACCGGGAAGACCTGGAGCTCCAGAGAGGTTCTAAAAACATGGGACTAAAGTCCCATGGTGGCAGCATCAGTGTCCCTAGAGTTAGAGAACATAATCATGACCATAGGATAACTGCACTTGAGAAGGACTGTAAAGTCAGGAGCAGTGGGCAGCAATCTTGTGGCTCTCCTTTGCAGACAAAGGTAGAGACAAGCTCCTAACTGTAAGAGAAGAGGATGTTGATAATTAATATAGTCTTATAGCAAAGTACATTGCAAACTTTTTAAAAACCTGTATCACATATCGACGCAATCATGAGTAATTATAATTTTCTTCCTTAAATCATGATAGTTTTTATTCTGTAAATGTTTTTATTTAAAATGTATAAAAATGTTTTAGCTGCTTTTTGTACTTTTTATGGTTGCAAAAACAAATGGCAATTGAATAAAAGTTTATGAAACGAAACGATAATTACAAAGTCTTGAAAAGTGCTCTGGTTGATGGGTTTGGCTCAACCACTGAACAATACAGGATTAAGTTCAGAGATACTCAAAAGGCACAGACTCAATACTGGGTTGACTTTGTAGATTTTGCTACTAAGGCTCTGGGGGCTGGTTACTTGGCAGTAAGGTGTGTAATTTTAAAGGATTGTACAACTTAATTATGAGGGAGCAGATCCTTAATAATTGTCAAAATCAGCTGTTGCGTCAGTACCTGGTGGACTCTGATCTGACCTCTCCCTAAGAATTGGGTCAGAAGGCAGGCAAATGGGTCAGAACCAGGGTGAGGCAGAAGGTTCAGAACCAAGGTGACCCTAAGAAGCAAGATTCTAAGAACTCTGATAAGGGTCGGGAAAAGGGTAAAGACCAAAAGTCTTCTCAAGGTCCCCAAAAATCTGCATCTGGTGGGCAGTCCCAATCTAAGAAAGTAAAAGGCCAAAATAAACCATGGTGTAAAATCTGTACACCGAAAACCAATTGGACTAGTGTCAAAAGTCAAAGTCAAAAGAACTTTATTCGAATGTTCATAGTAACATCCATAAAAGCACATTTCAATAAAATTACAATTAATGCATATAATTCATATATTACAAAAATCACATGAAGTAAAAGTTTACAGGCAGAATACACAGTAAAAAAGGCTTTTAAATAGTTAAACTTATTAAAGGAAAAACTCTCGACAGAGACACAATTATCCCTCCATGCTTTTCCTGAATTTGATCGCAAGTTTTAAAAAACTACATACAAACAAAGTGCAATCACTACTTAATAGTTGGAGATAATAAAGTGCTGGTCGAATTTGTACAAAGTTCAGCTGTTTGAGTATTGGTTTTAGGTATAATTTCCGTGGTACCAAGTAAAAAGGGCAGATGAATAAAAAGTGTGCCAAGTCTTGCGGAGACTTATCGTCGCAGCCGCAAGATGGCAACACTTGGCCTCGATGGGCCCCCCTCGGTACTGCCAGTAGAAGATGAAATAAGTCTAGGCGAAACCTCGAGAGCAAAAAACGGTCATAGCCTGACAGGGGCCATGACAGGTACGGTTCCATCTGCACAGAAGGTTTTACAAGTACATGTTTCCGTACACTGTCTTTCTTGAATTCAGCCTCCTCCCGGGCTAAGTACCTAAAAGAAATAAATGACTTCTTCACAGAGGTAACATCAGATTTTCTAGTAAGTTCTGGGGTTACAAAAAGATCAGGGCGCCCTAGTTCAATTAAACATTTTCTAATATATTTGAGCCAGGGGACTTTAGATCCATTTTCCCATGTTATTGCTTCTTTTAGAATTTGTTGGGTAAGGGGTATTTCAGTATTTACCCAGCAGTTTAGCCAACAGAGTATAGGATTTACGGCTAAACTGTCGCTTAGGTATGGCATACCGAGTTCTTCATGAACAGAGAAGTTACCAGTGCCCCTTGGTACCCTCAGAACACGTTTTAGGAAGTTATTATCTGTAACTTCCAGACCTCTGGAAGAAGTAAACCCCCATAACTCACTGCCATAACACGCAATAGATATACTTTTTGCTTTGTACAATTGGAGCAGTGCAGCCACTGGGGTATTTCCCATTTTTCTTGCAAAATCAAGTATGGCTGCATTAGCCCTTGTTACCTCTCCCATTTTCCTCTGTACAGCGGGTCCCCAATTTAACTGATGGTCCAAGAGGACACCCAGATAAGAGAATGTCTTAGTCACTGGAATTTTTTCCCCATTAACATTAAAGATATTTGATTTTTTATACCCCAAGCCTACCTTCATGACATAGGACTTTGAGTTATTAATACTCAAGTCCCGTGAGTACATGAATTCATGAAATGCTTTTAACAGGGTTTGTAGGCCTGCTGCAGTCCTGGAAATCAGGACTGCGTCGTCCGCATAAAGCAGTACCGGCAATCCTTTCCGGCCTACATAGGGGTAATCGACTCCCGTGTCTAAGAGGTACTGTTCTAAGTCATTGATGTACAGGTTGAAGAGGAATGGGGCTAAAATTGGACTAGTGATTGTACAAAGTCCAAAGACTCAACTCCAGGCACCATTGCCCCTAAGGCAACTGTTCCCCCTAGTCCAGCTCCAAGTAGTTGTACTCAGAATAAGGGTGTAGTAGGGTTAACCCAGAGTTCGGAGATTGACTCTGGACTAGTCAGAGTTCCAACTCAGGCTGTACTGATCTGTGATGGAGGCATGGATATGTCCTCCTTTGTCAGTCCCAGTAATCTGGGCAAATACAGACAGCAGCCTTTGATTAATGGAAAAGAGGCTATGCAAATTCAGGGACTCGGGGGCAAGTGTCAAAATGGTGACACAAGACCTTATGGCTCCTGAGCAGATCATGCTTGGTGAAATGTACCAAGTGGCCAATGCTAGCAATGTCAGGACTGGCCATTCCTTGGCAGTTGTTAATATCTCCTGGGGAGGTGCAATTAGCCTTAAGAAGGTTGTGGTAAGAGCATGCCTTCCCTGTCGAATGCTTGTTTGGCAATGATTTAGAGACTTCAGCTTGGGCTGAAGTGAAGCTCAGGACCCATGCAGAAATGTTAGGAATCTTTGCACATGTGTTTGCTGTGACCAGGTCACAGGCCAAAATGCCTGAAACTGAACAGGCCCTGGATTCTGGAAGAATGTACCAAGTGCTTTCTAAGAGTATGAGCAGTAGAGTTAAGGCAGTGCCTTCCCCCTGCCTCAGAGTACAGATCAGTCTCTTGAGGGAGATGATCTTAGTCCTGAAGAAGGAACCGTCCCAGATGAGCTTGAGCCTGATCAGGTTGAGTTCTTGGGTTCAGGGGGCCCTTCCAGGGCAGATCTGAGCCAGGAGCAGCTGAGCTGCCCCCCTCTTGAACCTCTCAGACAGCAGGCTGCTGCTGAGGATGCTGGAAATGCTAGTGGAACCCATAATATATATTGGGATGATGGACTCCTATACTCGGAGAGTAGAGACCCCAAGCCTGGTGCAACCAGGTGGTTGGTTATACCTCTGAAGTTTAGGGGCTGGAGAGGGGCCCTGCTCATGCTTGGATACCCTCTCATACAAAACCCAGCACCCTGCCCTCAGGATTGATAAGGCCTGCCATAGGGGTGACTGATAGGTTTATATGTGTAGTGTTAGTCAGTCATAAAACTTTTATTCGGTTAGATCTTGACGAAACCATAAAAAGTACAAGGATAAGACAGTACATATACAAAACCACGGTGTCAATATACATTGAAATACAAAAATCGTTTAAAACCATTGCTGTCAATAATTCATTGGCTAACATTGGAACCGCAGCGATTTTTCAAACATGATTTTAAAAAACAGGCTACGCACTTAGCAGTTGTGAGAAGTTGGCCTGATGTGCAGTGCTCACTATTCTAGTGATCACTATATATCAGTCCAAACAACCCTTATTGATGATTGGTTGTAAGTCAACCTTATAGACCAGCTATCCTAGTAGCATGGATACGAGCAGTCTAAGGCTAAGACTCTAGAGGGCGTGTTAAGCCAGCTGTTTTACCATCACATTACCCCTTGAACACCCAGTGAAAGGACACCACACAAGTGTTATGAAAATAAACAGTGTATTTATTAGAATCACAACAACCCTGTACTCTTTATGAGGACAGGGTGCTAGGCACACAACAAAACTCTTACGAAAATACTTAAGTTAGCACGTTATACACAAATGCCCGAGGGGCACGAAAAACCATATACTTTAAAAGTGGAATGCGAATTACTAGCAGGTAAGTAACAGTTCTAATAGGCTTTGGAATCGCTAGGACTGGACTAGGGAATCGTTAGATTACTGCTAGGAGACCTAGAGGACTCGGGTGCAGAGTGTGCACTCTCACGCGGGATGCGGGACAAAGTCTATGGAGGCTAGTAAAGGCAAAGTTAGTGTTCACGGGCGAACCCGACCTGGTAGGAAGAAACCGACAGTGGATCCTGACCCTAGGATAGTGAGGCTATGCTGGGACCCCGAAGTGCCGAAGTTACCTAGCCCAGGGGCTGCAGCTGCATAGGTCTGAAAAGACGTCGGGGATCTCGTTGCCGGACCAGGAGCCTGGAAGGAAGAAGTTGCTGGCAGGCGACCAGTGAAGAAAAGTTCGATAGATCCAAGCCTGGATCAAGGAAGAAGGAAACCTGAAAGCAGAGGGGACCAAGTTCTTGAATCACTAGCCAGTGATTAAGTGGGCACCAGGATGGCCCCGGGCGAAGTCACCGCAGTCAGGTGAGTGGGCGCTGCTGGGCTCTGCAGTCTCTCGGACCAGGAGGCGTTGTCGGCGACCAGGATGGAGGTGCGAGCTGTCCCACGAAGGTTCTTGCTGTCGACGTCGCTGGACCCAGGATTGGGCAACAAGTCTTGGCAAATACAAGGCCCACGCGGTGGACCTAAAATGGCGTCTTGGGTGGACCAGGAGGGTCCAGGGTACTTCTCCGATGGAGGGAAGCAAGGGCCAGTCTGGAGCAACCAGACCAGCAGCAGAAATGTCGTCGGGCGTCGTCAGGAAGGCCACAAGCCAGCGGGCTAGTAGCCAAACAACGCGGTGAGCAGCAAAAAGCAGAAGGGCCCCACGCAGATCGTGGAGAGGCTGGGGGGCTGCTCTTCGGTGCTGGAGCTGCTCAGGGTGGGGGCTTCTCGGACCCCAAAGCACTCACCAGGAATTCACTCGGCGGCTTGTTGTTCAGAAGTCGTGTAGTCTTGAAGATGGCCGGTCCCTCGAGGTCTCGTCACACCCACGAATCTCAGCGTGACTGATGATGTAGGTAGAGGTCAGAGGTGCCAGGGAAGCCGGTTCTCGTCGAGCTGGGCAGTCGGATTCCGGAGGAAGGACTTGCAGCAGACCGCAGTGTTCTGTAGATGGTGCCTGCGGATGCAGGGTGACTACTCCTTAGTCACAAGGGAGAAATCTTAGGAAGAAGTCTTGAGTTCCTTTCGTGGAAAGTAGTTTCAGGATTCAAAGATGATCTGATTTGGAAGGGGGCCAGTCTCTACCTTTATCCTGTAAAAAGGGGCTGGCACGCGACTAAGTCCTGCCCTATGGGTGGGACTAGGAGGGGGGTGGTTACACCCACTTCCTTGGCGGGCTTTTCCCCAGCACAGGGTCTGGAGTGACCCTGGAACTGGTTCCAGCCAGCCTATGCACAGTGAGCACCGGGGTGCCACGTGCAGTCACCTTCCTCTAAAGCCCTGCCTACCTACAATACACAAAACCCTGTCTGGGACGGTGCTGGCACCGCCCCTGGCAGGAAACCCTTTGTCCTTATCTCCTGCTCTGGGAGGACTCCCAGCAGCAGGAGGGCAGACTTGTGTCTCGGTGGCAGCATCCATTTTGTGGATGCTAAGGCTCTGTCTGACTTTAACCGGGGTTAGGGGTTACATACATGTCGTGTCCCTCTAGAAGGGTGGAATGCTAACCCCGTCGCCAGAATTGGCGAGGGGTTAGTATTCCAATTCGTATGACACCTTACTCGACATGTTTTGATAAAGCGATACCAGAGTTGGCACATAACCGCGAGGATTATAATGCACTTAAGAGTATATGGTATGCGATATCATGGAAACGGCTAAGGGATGGATCCCGAAAGCCGCAGACAGGCTCAGCTCATGCCAGAGCACCATCTCACACGATTCCAAGCACTCTGCCTTCAGGATTGTTAAGGCCTGCCATAGGAGTGACTGATAGGAGATCTATGTGTCCATTTTAGGGTTAGATATAGGTATACTATATCTAAAGCAAAGGGTGAGTACACCACCTTGCCCCAGCTGTCGTGCAGCCAGTTGTGTCAGTTTTAGTTAGTCAATCCAGGGGTGGCACAATACATGCTTCAGCCCCTGGGAGACTTCTGGGTGCACCTCAGCCCTGGGTACAGGGACTTGGAGAGGGCCCAGTGCCAATTCAGTACCTAAGTACAATTTGGATAGAGAGAACAGCTAGGCTGTGGGTCTGATTAGCAGGCCCACAGCCAGGGAAAGTCGTAAACCAGTGCAGCAAAAAGCAAAAATCTGGGTGATCATAGGATTGCAGACCCTACTCTCCTACATGACCCCCCCCCAAACTTTGGGACAATAAACTAACCTTGACCAGGTGAGTCTTCTTGCTCTAAGTGGAAATACCTGGAGAGCCCATCAGCATTGCTGTGATCAGTCCCAGGTCTATGCTCCACTGTAAAATCCATCCCCTGTAGGGAAATGGACCACCTAAGCAGTTTGGGGTTTTCACCCTTCATCTGATTTAGCCACAAGAGGGGCTTATGGTCTGTCTGAATGGTGAAGTGAGTGCCAAACAAGTAGGCCCTCAGCTTCTTCAGGGCCCAGACCACAGCAAAGGCCTCCCTCTCAATAGCTGACCAATTTTTCTCTCTGGGTGTCAACCTTCTACTAATGAAAGCAATAGGCTGATCATTACCATCAAAATTCAGTTGAGACAGAACAGCTCCCACACCCAACTCAGAAGCATCTGTTTGGACAATGAATGGCTTGGAGTAATCTGGACTCTTGAGGATAGGTGCTGTGCACATGGCCTGCTTTAGGTCATTGAATGCTTTCTGACAGCTTGCTGTCCACTGAACTTTCTTTGGCATCTTCGTGCTTGTCAGGTCATTAAGGGGGGTCACTATGGACCCATAATTTCTGACAAACTTCCTATAGTACCCAGTCAGGCCCAAGAAAGCTCGAACCTGAGTCTGGGTGATTGGAGGAGTCCAGTCCTTGATGGCCTGTATCTTACTCTCCAGTGGCTGAACCTGGCCTCCACCTACAAGGTGGCCCAGGTATACAACCTGTGACTGCCCTATCTGGCACTTTGTGGCCTTGATAGTGAGGCCTGCCTTTTGCAGGGCCTCTAACACTTTCCTCAGGTGGACCAGGTGATCCTCCCAGGTGGAGCTAAAGACAGCAATATCGTCCAGATATGCTGCACAGAAGTCATCCAGCCCAGTGAGGACTTGATTCACCAACCTTTGGAAGGTGGCAGGTGCATTTTTCAGTCCAAAGGGCATTACCACAAATTGATAATGCCCTCCAGGGGTAGAAAATGCTGTCTTGGGTTTGGCTTCCTCAGCTAACCTGATTTGCCAATACCCAGCTGTCAAATCAAATGTGCTTAAGAAGTTGGCAGAAGCCAATCTATCTATAAGCTCATCTGCTCTTGGTATTGGGTGGGCATCAGTCTTAGTGACTGCATTGAGGCCTCTGTAGTCTACGCAAAACCTCATCTCTCTCTTACCACCCTGGGTGTGAGGCTTTGGCACTAGAACTACTGGGCTAGCCCAAGGGCTATCTGAGGGCTCAATGACTCCCAGCTCCAACATTTTCTGCACTTCAGTTCTGATGCAGTCTCTAACATGATCAGGCTGCCTGTAGATTTTACTCTTAACAGGCAGACTGTCTCCAGTGTCAACATCATGGGTACACCAATCAGTTTGGCTGGGTGTCAGAGGGAACATATGTCGAAAGGATTGCAGAACTTGCCTGCAATCCTGTTGCTGATGTTCAGTGAGGCTGCCACAAAAGACAACACCATCAACTGACCCATCATCAGGATTCTGAGTGAGCAGGTCTGGGAGAGGGTCACTCTCTTCCTCCTGTCCCTCATCTGTGGCCATGAGCAAGCTCATGTCCTTCCTGTCAACATATGCCTTGAGCCTGTTAACATGGAGCACTCTGAGAGGGCTCCTGGGAGTTCCAAGGTCCACCAAGTAGGTAACCTCTCCCTTTTGCTCAATGATGGTGTGGGGCCCAGACCATTTGTCTTTCAGAGCTGCTGGGGCCACTGGCTCCAGCACCCACACCTTCTGTCCTGGCTGGTACACAGTCAGTACAGCCTTTTGGTCATGCCAAGCTTTTTGAAGTTCCTGGCTGGCCTCAAGGTTTTTAGATGCCTTTTCCATATACTCAGCCATCCTGGAGCGGAGACCAAGTACATAGTCCACTATGTTGGTTGCAGGCTTTTTGAGAGGTCTCTCCCATCCTTCCTTCACCAAACACAGGGGTCCCCTTACAGGATGCCCATACAGAAGCTCAAAAGGGCTGTAGCCAACCCCCTTCTGTGGGACCTCTCTGTAAGCAAACAAGAGGCAGGGGATCAGGACATCCCATCTTCTCCTAAGAGGTTCAGGTAGTCCATGAATCATCCCTTTCAGGGTCCTGTTGAATCTCTCAACAAGCCCATTGCATTGTGGATGATAGGGTGTGGTGAACTTGTAGTTCACACCACACTCTTTCCACATGGCAGTCAGATATCCTGACATGAAGTTTGTACCTCTGTCAGAAACGACCTCCTTAGGGAAACCCACTCTGGAGAACACTCCAACTAGGGCTCTTGCCACTACAGGGGCTGTAGTGGTCCTAAGGGGAATAGCCTCAGGATACCTGGTGGCATGGTCCACCACCACCAGTATAAACTTGTGTCCTGATGCTGTCTGGGGTTCCATTGGACCAACAATGTCAATCCCCACTCTTTCAAAGGGAACCCCCACCACAGGTAGTGGTATGAGGGGGGCCTTTGTTGTGCCACCTGACTTACCACTGGCTTGGCAAGTGACACATGAGCGACAAAACTCCTTGGTATTCTCATTCATATGGGGCCAGTGAAAGTGTGAGACAAGCCTGTCCCAAGTCTTTGTCTGACCTAAGTGACCTGCAAGGGGAATCTCATGGGCCAAGGTGAGAAGGAAACCTCTCAGAGACAAGGGGATGACCAGCCTCCTGGTTGCACCAGGCTTGGGGTCTCTTGACTCAGAGTACAGGAGTCCATCTTCCCAGTATACCCTGTGGGCACCTGTGGCATTCCCTGCAGCCTCAGCAGCAGCCTGCTGTCTGAGGGGTTCAAGGGAAGGGCAGCTCAACTGTTCCTTCCCCAGGTCTGCTCTGGAGGGTCCCCCTGAGCCCAGAAACTCAACTTGATCAAGTTCAAGCTCTTTAGGCTCAGTTTCCCTCAGCTCTTCTAGATCAGCCTCCTCAGAGACTTGATCCTCAACCTGGGGCAAGGGGGAAGGCAAAGCCTTACCCTTACTGCTCTTCTTCTTGGAAGGTGTCTGGTCCATAATTTCAGGATCCAGCACCTGTTCAGTGGGGCATCTTCTGGCCTGTGACCTAGTCACAGCAAGCACATGTGCTGGCAAGCCTAACATCTCCATGTGAGTCCTCTGCTCCACTTCTGACCATTGTGATGACTCCAAATCATTGCCCAACAAACAATCAACTGGGAGGTCTGAACTGACTACAACTTTCTTTTGTCCCTTCACTCCACCCCAGGAGAAAGCCACAATTGCCACACTATGACTAGTAGTGACATTGCTGGCATTGGTCACCAGGAAATCAGTACCTGGCATGATCTGTCCAGGGTCCACAAAGTTAGGTGTCACCATGGTGACACTGGCACAAGTGTCCCTATAGGCCTGAGCCATTTTGCCATTAATCAAAGGTGTCTGCCTGTATTTGCCCAAAGTATTGGGACTTATTTCAGGGGACATATCCATATCCCCTGTACAGACAAGGACAGCCTGAGTGAGTGTGCCAACTAAGTTGTCAGACCCCTCAGTACCCAAGGTTAACCCAACTAATGCCTTGGGAGTGACACTACCACTACTGACTGTACTAGGGGGTGCAGTTGCTTTAGGAGCTGTAGTGGCAGGAGTTTGTCCTCCTCTTTTGGTGCACTCACTAAACCAGTGAGATTTACTTTTGCAGTACTGGCACCACCTTTTTGACTGGCCTTCTTGAGTCTTCTTCTTCTGGGAAGCCTGACCCCCACCCTCTTTGGTTTGTTGGGGACCTGGTGAAGACTTCTGGTCATTTTGCTCATTCTTAACATTACCCTTCTGGTCTGCTTTCTTCTGACCACCCTGGTTCTGGTTCTGGTTCTGCTTGATCCTTGTCCTGACCCATTTGTCTGCCTTCTTTCCCAATTCTTGGGGAGAGGTCAGATCTGAATCAACAAGGTGCTGGTGCAGCAACTGGTTCTGACAATTGTTCAAAATTTGTTCTCTCATCATTAGATTATACAATCCTGTGTAATCTGTAACCTTGCTACCCAGCAACCAGCCCTCCAAAGCCTTAGTGGCACAATCCACAAAATCAGACCAGTCCTGAGACTGAGTTTTCTGGGTGTCTCTGAACAGCAACCTGTACTGCTCAGTGGTTAAACCAAACCCATCAACCAGTGTGTTCTTCAGGACCTGGTAATTGTTAGCATCCTCCACTCTTGTAGTGAGGAGCTTATCTCTACCTTTACCATCAAAGGAGAGCCACAGTATAGCTGCCCACTGACTCTGGGGAATGCACTGCACAGTGCAGGCCCTCTCCAGAGCAGCCATCCATTTCTGGATATCATCCCCTTGCTTAAAGGGGGGCACTATTTTAGTCAGGTGTTTAGTATCTAAACCCTTCTCTCTATCTCTTGGGAGATTGCTGCCACCAGTGGGAGCTAGCCCACTCATCTGCTGCTCTCTAGCAAAGGCAAGCTTTTCTTTGGCCAGGGCAAGTTCTTCCCTTTCAATCCTCAGTTCAGCTTGTCTCATTCTAGCTTCATGCTCTTTTCTCTGAGGGGAAGTAAATCTCCTCTGTGGAGGATTCCTTCTCCCCTGAGAAGAGGCATTAGAGTGCAGAGATCTATTGGAGTCCCTAGAAAGAGATCTATCTCTCCTAACTCCAAGGTTAGGCCCACTTCGGGTTAGTACTGGGGGTCCCCCAGATCCTAGCCCAAGTAAGTCTAAGTTGGTCCTAGTTAGCCTTCTGACTACCTCAAGACCTTTGTCTACCTCATCCCCAGAGAGTACCTCTTGATCCTCCTCCTCAACTGCTGAATCAGTGTTGGGGAGGTCTGGATCCCCAGAGGTTCCCTCTAAGGCTGGCATGTTCTCATGTAACTGAGAAAGCTTTCTGGCATCGTATGTCTCTAAGAGACCTATCAGAAAGGGAGTGGTGGGGTTAGACCCCTGCTTCAGTTTCCTGGAGACACAGATTTGTCTCATCTCCTGGAAACTGAGAGCTGCATATCTTGAAGTGACCTGTGGAGGGTCAACACTGACCAGGGGAGTCTCAGTAGATTCTCCCTGGGTAGACATGCTTTTCTAGTGAGGTGTAAGTGGTGCACTTACCTACACTATATGTTTGCCTACTGATCCCTTGCTAGAGTTGTAGTTTAGGGTGTGCTAGGCCCTAGGAGCTACAACAGCTGGTTCAGTAGAACTCAGAGTATTCTAAGCTAAGTTATATGTACCTTTAGTACTTATGTGATCTTTCACAAGATATTCTTAGGGCATGTGTGGTAAAACAACAGCAAGCTCAAATCCCAACCGCTGCCCACCAATGTGAGAAGTTGGCCTGATGTGCAGTGCTCACTATTCTAGTGATCACTATATATCAGTCCAAACAACCCTTATTGATGATTGGTTGTAAGTCAACCTTATAGACCAGCTATCCTAGTAGCATGGATACGAGCAGTCTAAGGCTAAGACTCTAGAGGGCGTGTTAAGCCAGCTGTTTTACCATCACATTACCCCTTGAACACCCAGTGAAAGGACACCACACAAGTGTTATGAAAATAAACAGTGTATTTATTAGAATCACAACAACCCTGTACTCTTTATGAGGACAGGGTGCTAGGCACACAACAAAACTCTTACGAAAATACTTAAGTTAGCACATTATACACAAATGCCCGAGGGGCACGAAAAACCATATACTTTAAAAGTGGAATGCGAATTACTAGCAGGTAAGTAACAGTTCTAATAGGCTTTGGAATCGCTAGGACTGGACTAGGGAATCGTTAGATTACTGCTAGGAGACCTAGGGGACTCGGGTGCAGAGTGTGCACTCTCACGCGGGATGCGGGACAAAGTCTATGGAGGCTAGTAAAGGCAAAGTTAGTGTTCACGGGCGAACCCGACCTGGTAGGAAGAAACCGACAGTGGATCCTGACCCTAGGATAGTGAGGCTATGCTGGGACCCCGAAGTGCCGAAGTTACCTAGCCCAGGGGCTGCAGCTGCATAGGTCTGAAAAGACGTCGGGGATCTCGTTGCCGGACCAGGAGCCTGGAAGGAAGAAGTTGCTGGCAGGCGACCAGTGAAGAAAAGTTCGATGGATCCAAGCCTGGATCAAGGAAGAAGGAAACCTGAAAGCAGAGGGGACCAAGTTCTTGAATCACTAGCCAGTGATTAAGTGGGCACCAGGATGGCCCCGGGCGAAGTCACCGCAGTCAGGTGAGTGGGCGCTGCTGGGCTCTGCAGTCTCTCGGACCAGGAGGCGTTGTCGGCGACCAGGATGGAGGTGCGAGCTGTCCCACGAAGGTTCTTGCTGTCGACGTCGCTGGACCCAGGATTGGGCAACAAGTCTTGGCAAATACAAGGCCCACGCGGTGGACCTAAAATGGCGTCTTGGGTGGACCAGGAGGGTCCAGGGTACTTCTCCGATGGAGGGAAGCAAGGGCCAGTCTGGAGCAACCAGACCAGCAGCAGAAATGTCGTCGGGCGTCGTCAGGAAGGCCACAAGCCAGCGGGCTAGTAGCCAAACAACGCGGTGAGCAGCAAAAAGCAGAAGGGCCCCACGCAGATCGTGGAGAGGCTGGGGGGCTGCTCTTCGGTGCTGGAGCTGCTCAGGGTGGGGGCTTCTCGGACCCCAAAGCACTCACCAGGAATTCACTCGGCGGGCTTGTTGTTCAGAAGTCGTGTAGTCTTGAAGATGGCCGGTCCCTCGAGGTCTCGTCACACCCACGAATCTCAGCGTGACTGATGATGTAGGTAGAGGTCAGAGGTGCCAGGGAAGCCGGTTCTCGTCGAGCTGGGCAGTCGGATTCCGGAGGAAGGACTTGCAGCAGACCGCAGTGTTCTGTAGATGGTGCCTGCGGATGCAGGGTGACTACTCCTTAGTCACAAGGGAGAAATCTTAGGAAGAAGTCTTGAGTTCCTTTCGTGGAAAGTAGTTTCAGGATTCAAAGATGATCTGATTTGGAAGGGGGCCAGTCTCTACCTTTATCCTGTAAAAAGGGGCTGGCACGCGACTAAGTCCTGCCCTATGGGTGGGACTAGGAGGGGGGTGGTTACACCCACTTCCTTGGCGGGCTTTTCCCCAGCACAGGGTCTGGAGTGACCCTGGACTGGTTCCAGCCAGCCTATGCACAGTGAGCACCGGGGTGCCACGTGCAGTCACCTTCCTCTAAAGCCCTGCCTACCTACAATACACAAAACCCTGTCTGGGACGGTGCTGGCACCGCCCCTGGCAGGAAACCCTTTGTCCTTATCTCCTGCTCTGGGAGGACTCCCAGCAGCAGGAGGGCAGACTTGTGTCTCGGTGGCAGCATCCATTTTGTGGATGCTAAGGCTCTGTCTGACTTTAACCGGGGTTAGGGGTTACATACATGTCGTGTCCCTCTAGAAGGGTGGAATGCTAACCCCGTCGCCAGAATTGGCGAGGGGTTAGTATTCCAATTCGTATGACACCTTACTCGACATGTTTTGATAAAGCGATACCAGAGTTGGCACATAACCGCGAGGATTATAATGCACTTAAGAGTATATGGTATGCGATATCATGGAAACGGCTAAGGGATGGATCCCGAAAGCCGCAGACAGGCTCAGCTCATGCCAGAGCACCATCTCACACGATTCCAAGCACTCTGCCTTCAGGATTGTTAAGGCCTGCCATAGGAGTGACTGATAGGAGATCTATGTGTCCATTTTAGGGTTAGATATAGGTATACTATATCTAAAGCAAAGGGTGAGTACACCACCTTGCCCCAGCTGTCGTGCAGCCAGTTGTGTCAGTTTTAGTTAGTCAATCCAGGGGTGGCACAATACATGCTTCAGCCCCTGGGAGACTTCTGGGTGCACCTCAGCCCTGGGTACAGGGACTTGGAGAGGGCCCAGTGCCAATTCAGTACCTAAGTACAATTTGGATAGAGAGAACAGCTAGGCTGTGGGTCTGATTAGCAGGCCCACAGCCAGGGAAAGTCGTAAACCAGTGCAGCAAAAAGCAAAAATCTGGGTGATCATAGGATTGCAGACCCTACTCTCCTACAGCAGTGTATTGAGAATCCAGAAACTGCACAGCCAGATAGGCGGGCCGACATGTTCTCAGGCCCATTTTTCGCAGTAGGGGAATAATCCAGCGCTTGCGGGGGAGCTCATAGTAAATACAAAACATTGTTACATGCATCGTGGACTGAGATGATATGCCATCACAAGGGCATTTCATTGGATTAAGTGACCAGTCCTGCGGTTTTGGATATGTGACTAGGCGAAAGAAAGAATTTAATCGAAACCTAGTTAATACATATTTTTCATAAATAGTTAGATGGAATGTTAGGTATGGTTGAATACCCAGAGCAGTCTGGACTGATAGGGTCTGTACGTTAGAGGTTTTACTTATTTCTTTGGAAAGGCGTAATTCCCTAAGGTGAGTTAGACAAAGTTTTTTCAGGTCTTTCCTACAAAAATCTGTCATCGTGGAAGGTTCTAAGAAATAAGATGAACAGTCCAAGTCCTTAAGGAAATTGGACACGTACAGGAGCCAAGGGATTTTACTCCAGTTTGCCAGGGCCAAACAATCGGTTATCAGTGAGCGGGTTAGATGGCATTGTGTTTTGGTCCAAATACGGTGCCACAGGAGAATCGGTTGGCATCTAATAATATCTATCAAATAATCAATGCCTAACTCGAAGTGGCAACCGTATATTGGAGCACTTTGAGGTGCGGCCAATAAGTATTTAAGAAACCCGTTCTCAACCGTTTGAAGGGTATCAATGGGAGCGTAGCCCCAGACCCCTGCGCCGTAGGCTGCCACGCTATGACACTTTGCGTGATAGATTTTTAGCAACTCCGCTGGAGCAGGCTTGCCCAGTTTCCTCGAAAAGGAAACTAGAGCCGAGGTCGCTCTCTGAAAAAGTAACTTTTTGCTAACCAAAGCTTGATTCCAACATAATCTGTCGTCCACTAAGATTCCTAGGTAGGGATATTCCCTGGTGCGTTCTAACCTTACTTCATCAATAAAGACTGGTTTAGGTTTCTTCGCCCTGGGACCGATGTGCATAACATAGGTTTTGTTTTTATTCACTTTTAAGCCTAAAGAGAGCATAAATTGACAGTATTTGTTAAGCTGTCTTTGTAACTGTCAACTGTATAATAACGCGGGAATAGGGCGGTTGTTAATGGATGGAAGATCCTGGCTCCCTTCCTATATGTGTAGTGATTAGTAAGGGGTGCATACACCATTTTACACAGGCTGCAGTAGCAGACCTGTGGTTTCATTTTGGAAGGCTGCCTAGGGGTGGCATAATACATGGTTCAGCCCCTGGTAGGCCCTGGGGTACCTATGCCCTTCGTACCTAGTATACCATATACTAGGGACTCATAAGGGTATCCCAGTAACCAAACTGGAATGTACCTAAAGTACATGGAATCATTTTAGAGAGGAAGCAGCTAGACTGGGTTCCTGGGTAGCAGGGCCCCAGCCAGACTAAAGTTGAAAAACAGTGAAACATCAGCAAAAAGTGGGGGTAACTATAAGAAACAGATCCTACTCCTACATAACCGCCCCCCCCCCAAACGCAGGCACATTATACTAACCTTGACCAGTGAGTCTTCATGTTCTAAGTGGAAATATCTGGAGAGTCCATCTGCATTGGCATGGTTACTCCCAGGTCTATGTTCCACTGTATAGTCAGTCCATCCCCTGTAGGTATATGGACCACCTCAAAAGTTTGGGGTTTTCACCCTTCATCTGTTTTAGCCATAAGAGGGGCTTATGGTCTTTCTGAACAATGAAGTGAGTGCCAAACAAGTATGGCATCAGCTTCATCAGCAGCCAAACTACAGCAAATGTCTCCCTCTCAATAGCTGACCAACGTTTCTCTCTGGGGGTCAGCCTTCTGCTAATAAAAGCTACTGGCTGATCCTGACCTTCATCATTCAATTGTGATAAAACACCTTCGGAATCTATTCTCCAGGGTTGTTCACCAGTCTTGGGTTATGATTCCACCCTTCTAGAGGGAAAGACATGTACACAACAGTACACCCGGTACCAGTTTAAAAGAACCCTGGCATCACAAAATGGATGCCACAGACACAAGTCTGGCCTCCTGCTGCTGGACGAAACTCCAACAGGGGAGGCCTGGACAATAGGTTTCATGTCACAGGGAGGTGTCACCACCTCCCAGACAGGCTTTAGTGTATTGGGGCTGGGTGGGTGCACTCCAAGAGTGCTTTGAAGTCAGCACTGGTGGCACAATTGGTGCCCCTGTGCATAGCCCAGTTCAAACTGGTTGTAGGGGCGAGCAACCCCTGCTGTGGCGCGAAACTAGACAAAGGAAATGGGTGTAGCCACCCCTCTTTCCAAACCCTCCCATAGGGTGGGTCCCCAGAGTATGTCCCACCCCTTCATTGGATATAAGATAGGAACTACTGACTACAGGACTTTAGATTACACCTGGATGAAACTCTGATACTGAATCCTGGAACTTCGGTGATCTGCACGATGCTGGATGACTGAAGAATCTCCCTTGGAGTAAAGGAGTTACTCCCCTGCTTGGCAGGCACCAACAGATGCATCTGACCGGTTTGCATGTCTGAATCTCCTGCCGGACTCTGAAGTACTTGCCACACAGGAGGTGGGTTTCCAGACTTCCCAGAGGCTTACCCGAGTCCCCACAAAGCTGAGACCCATAGCCCTTGTGGGTACCATGGAGGCAGAACCCCTGGACACCGTGCACATTTGCAAGTGCTTCAGCTTCTCCACGTTCCTTGAGGCTGTGCATTGGGTTACTTGTAGCCCAGACCCCGAGCACCTTTTCAACTGAAGATTGCTGGCCTACACTCCACGTGTGTTCCGTGAGCCGGCCCTTTGTGTTTTCACTCAAGGTACCTTCGCAGTCCCTGGTCCGTCGACTGTTGGGTCCCTGAGAAGTCAACTTTAACTTTCCTTGGGCTTACCTGGTTGCTCCAGACGTCCCCTGACTCTTCATCGCTTGGGGAGTTCCCAGGACCTTTCTGGTCTTCATGCGTTGCTGTTGCCAAAGCTTGTTGTGTTTTATCAGAGCACCGACGCCGCAGCACTCGACATCCTTTGTGGGACAGCTCGAATCCAGGTCCTTGTCATCTTCAATGCCTCCTGGTCCTCGTGGCTGCAGAGTCAAGCTTCACCTCTTCAACCTGGAAACACCCGACATCGGTGGGCATTCGTTTATCGTGCCCCTGGTCACTGGCACGTGCCTCAGACTCTGTCCCCTCTGCTTTTAGGTTCCTCACATCTTCGATCCAGGCTTGGATCACACCGGACACTTTTCTTCTCCACGGCAGCAGCACTTTGCAGCAGGTCGCCATTGACACCAACGACAATTCCCGACACCATTTGACACCTATGCACCCAGATTCCGTGGGTGAGGTAACTCGAGTACTCCGCTGCTCCTGTGGGTGTTGGCCCTAGAACCCCTTAAGTCTAAAGGGGTTTGTTCAAAGTCCTCTCCAAAGTGTCCTTACTCTTTAAATTTCCAACGCGACTTTCCCCATAAAAGCTTACGGAGTCTTGCGGCTTGGTTCTCACACTGCACGCGTCCCCTGTGGGTCCCCTGTATAACTACCTTGGGTGGTTCCTTGTGGTCCCAGCGATTCTACAGGCTCTAGGCCTTGTGTCTAGTCAAGTTGTGCTTCTCATACCACTTTCTTAATATATGGGTTGGTCCCCTTCTGGGGCCCAGTGTATATTGTGCTATTTACTGAAGTTCTATTGCATTTAAATTATGTACTTTGCTCTGTAATCTCATAAAGAGGTTAGTAGAGAGTGTTTAGTAATAAAAAAGAGAGGGAGGCCTCCTTTATAGTGCAATTTGGGACAAGGAGCGTAAGATGAAAGAACTAGGGAAGGTCCCAAGATCACTCAAATAATCAGAACCTTTTGGTGTATTTCCCATATATCTCGAAATGCCAGATTTAAACATAAATGTGAAAAACCATTTGATCAACGAATTTAAAAAACCTTATGCAATGTGTGTATTATAAAAGTATGCAATTTATTACAAATCAATTAAAACAATAGTTATACAGTGTGATAATAGTGCCCAAAATCACAAACACTTTCAATTAAAAAATAAGGACAATAAAAAGTACACAGTCTTTTTAAAAGTACACAATTCTTAAAAATAATCAAGGAATCACAGTTGTAGTAGATGTCGACGCAGCGTCGCCGCAGGTCCATATCCATTTCCATTACTCAGTACCTCATAAATATTGGTACATGGCCCCCATTTCAAAAAGGGTCTAAGTATTAATACCGCACTCAATTTATTACAGATTACCCTTGACCTATTTGACCATATCGCAATCTACATATAATGGTAGCTGTTGCTAAACATTATAAAATTGGTACGTAGTGATGCCTAAATCTGAAAGAGACATGTAATTATTAGATTCCTTACCTTAGAATATCCCCAGGCGTCAGACTGGATCCGGAAACTTTTGCGTAGCAGTACCCTTGCTCGTCGGTAGGCGTCGTCTGCGGCTCCGCGTCCGTCGTCGGCGTCATGGGCGCCGTGATGACGTCGTCGGAGTACTTAGACGCCGCCTCCGCGTGCTGACGTCAGTTCTTCTTTTTTCCGCGCCAGCAAGCGCAGATCTGGAAAAAGCAGTAACCCTAGTAATTTTTTACTAACTTTTTTGATCCTTTTTGATCCTATTTCGAGTCTCTCGACTCCGACACGGTGCCTTTAGGGATGCCCGGCTTCAAACCTTGTGACGATTGCGACCGGCTGATGTCGGTCACGGATCCTCACCGCGTCTGTTTGTCGTGTTTGGGCGTCGACCACGACGACAAGGCCTGCTCCGACTGCCGGGCCCTCTCTTCGAAAGCCAGGCGGGAGCGGTCCCGTAGGCGCCTCGAACTCCGGCAGTCGGCCCCGCGCCGTGAGAGGTCCTGATCCCATGGGAGGTCGAGGGACAGGTCGCGGGCTCGGAGCCAACACAGCTCCGAGAGTAGGCCGCACTCCTCCGGGTCGAAGTCGTCGTCAGGTAAGAGGCACAAGAAGTCCAAGCGGCGTCATCGCTCCTCGGACTCCCCCCGACGCTCGCGCAATGCGGCCGGGGGTTCCGGTGACACCGCCCACGCGGCTCCGTCGGAGTCGCGGGCGCCGCGTGCAGCTCCACACCCTCCGGTCCCTGGGCTGAACGTGACGCCGGAGGAGGTCGAGCGCTTCCTCATGGCCATGAGGAAACTCTCTCCTCCGACGGGCTCCGCGGCGCCGTCGGGCCCAGCGGACCCGTCTGGGGGGCCCTAGCGGGTCGGCGGCTCCGGCCCCGACGCCGTCGGGTGCTTTGGCCCCGACGCCGCCGACGCCTTCGGGCCCGGCGCCGCAGGTCCCCGTTATCCCGACGCCGCCGGTGCCTTTGGGCCTGGCGCCGAGGGGTCCAGTTGTTCCGACACCGCGGGATGCCGCTGGTCCTCCTTCGGGATCTGGTTAGTCGCCGGTGGATCTGACGACCTCCCCGGCGTCGGACCCTCAGGTGTCGTCTCCGGCGCCTACCTCGGGCGGCGCCGTCCCCAGTTCCACCTTCGTTCCTGTTCCGGCGTCGGGACGGCCCCGATGGGCGCCGCTCCAGACGCCGGTTGGAGAGTTCTCTCTCTACGAGCAGGCCCCATTGGATGAGAACCCTGAATTTCAGGAGATGGGTGATGAAGAGGACTGGGAGGGGTCTGAGGACCCTCTGACCAGGGAGTGTCAGTCTCATGAGGACTGGACAGGAGAACTTGGGGAGGCCAGTGGCCTGGACACCTCTCCAGACACTGGTTTTGTCTCCCCTCCTTCCGTGGCATCGGAGGAGGGGGCAACTTATAGTGTGGTGCTGATGAGGGCTGCCAAGGCCTTGGGCCTTGAGCTCCCCGTCGCGGCCGTGAGGACTAACCTCCTCACTGAGGTCCTTAAACCGCAGTCAAGCTCGGCCAAGCCTCTGCTGCCTTTTAATGAGGCCTTGACAGACGTTCTGCTGGGCACTTGGTCCAAGCCCGCTACGGGTTCGCCCGTAGATAGGAACGTGGCCAGACGCCACCGCCCAGCCCCGGGCGACCCATGTTTCCTGTCCTCCCACCCTACCCCCGAGAGCCTGGTCATCCAGGCCTCCAATTCCCAGACCGCATTCCCGTCCGCCCCCCCGGACCGGGAATCCAAGAGGTATGACCAGTATGGGAAGAGGATCTTCTCATCACTTAGCCTCGGCCTGCGGTCTTCTAACACCGCCTGCCTCTTGGGACATTACACCCACTCTGTGTGGGATAAGGTCGCGGAAGTGCTGCCAGAGTGTCCGTTGGAGGTACGGGCCAAACTCGGCCAAGCCCTTGTGGAGGGCCGGGATGCAGCCAAGTATTCCATCCGGTGTGGGCTGGATACCACTGACTCGCTGGGTAGAGCGATGGCAACGACGGTGGCGGTCAGACGCCACGCCTGGCTGAGGTCCGCCAACTTCTCGGCAGATGTCCAGAACACGCTTATGGACATGCCGTTCGTTGGCCATCGCCTCTTTGGCGACAAGGCAGACCATGCGCTTGAGCGTTTTAAGGACTCCAGGGCTACGGCCAAGTCCTTAGGCCTCTCGGGCCAGCGCCAGCAATCGGCTGCCTATCACTCCTTTCGTGGCCACGGAAGGGGTGCGCCCACACGTGCCGCCAGCCACGCACCGCAGGGCAATACCCAACGCGGTGGCGGCCGTGGGAACCGCCGTCCAGGTGGTCGGGGGCAGCGGCGAGGTCAGTCCACACCTTCCCCCGCAGCATCCGCCTCAAAACCCTCCTAGTCCGTGCTTTCAGGCCCATGTGACGCCAGTGGGGGGCAGGGTTCGCCATCACCACCTCCACTGGCGCACTGTCACATCGGACAGGTGGGTGCTGCAAATCGTCCGAAGGGGCTACTCCCTCCCCTTCGAGGCGACTCCTCCAGCCATGCCACCGCAGAACCACCGTGTTTCGGGGGATCACTTGCGACTTCTGCAGGAGGAAGTTACGGCCCTCTTGGCCAAGGGGGCCATCGAGCGCGTTCCTGGGCCAGAAGTAGGGTGTGGTTGCTACTCCCACTACTTTCTGGTACCCAAGAAGGGCAAAGGGGGCCTACGCCCAATCTTGGACCTACGGAACGTCAACGGCTTCCTCCGGAAGGAGAAGTTCAAGATGCTGACACTGGCTCAGGTCCTGGCTGCCCTGGACCCAGGAGACTGGATGGTAGCGTTGGACTTGCAGGACGCTTACTTTCATATCCCTGTCCTGCCTGCCCACCGGCGCTACCTGCGGTTCATGGTGGGCCACGAGCACTTTCAGTTTACCGTGCTCCCCTTCGGCCTTACCAGCGCCCCACGGGTGTTCACGAAGGTGATGGCGGTGGTCGCAGCTCATCTGCGCAGGTTAGGGGTTTCAGTCTTCCCCTACCTCGACGACTGGTTGTTGAAGGCGGGCTCGCCCCAGACAGTCGTCAGCCACCTCCAGACTACGGCAGATCTCCTGCACCAGCTGGGGTTCTCCATCAATGTGCCAAAGTCACACCTGTGTCCCTCTCAGAAGCTCCTCTTCATCGGAGCGGTTCTGGACTCGGCGCAGTTTCAGGTTTATCCACCCGAACAGCGGGTCCGGGATATTCAGGCTCTGATTCCCATCTTTCAGCCGTTATCCCGGGTTTCGGTCAGGTTGACGCTGTGGCTTCTGGGGCTGATGGCCTCCTGCATCCTACTGGTGCATCACGCCAGGTGGCGGATGCGGGCTCTGCAGTGGGACCTGAAGTTTCAGTGGGCCCAGCATCAGGGCAACCTATCCGACCACGTCCTGATCTCGGAGGGCACTGCGAGACAGCTGCAGTGGTGGCTTACGGACCGCAATTGGGTCAGCGGCAAATCCCTCTCCCTTCCCCAACCGGAGCACGTGGTTGTGACTGACGCGTCCCTCCAGGGCTGGGGAGGCCACATGGGAGAGGCGGAGATCAGAGGCCTCTGGTCTCCGGCGGAGACCCGGCTCCACATCAACCTGTTGGAGCTCAGGGCGATTCGTCTGGCACTGAAGGCATTCCTCCCCTCTGTCCGGGGGAGTGTAGTGCAGGTGTTCACGGACAACACCACCGCCATGTGGTACTGCAACAAACAAGGCGGGGTGGGGTCGTGGATCCTTTGTCAAGAGGCTCTTCGCCTTTGGCAATGGCTGGAACGCCAGGGCGTGACCCTGGTGGCTCAACACCTGGCGGGTTCTCTGAACGCCAGGGCGGACGAGCTCAGCCGTCGGTGCATGATGGATCACGAATGGCGTCTGCACTCGGACGTGGCGCAAGGCCTCTTTCAGCGATGGGGAGAGCCTTGGTTAGATCTATTCGCCACCGAAGAGAACGCGCAATGTCATCAGTTCTGCGCGTTGGAATTTCCAAGGCGGCACTCGCTCGGAGACGCTTTTCGTCGCGAGTGGAGTTGCGGTCTGTTGTACGCCTTTCCGCCTATACCACTTCTGCCCAGAGTGCTGAAGAAGATCAAGCGCGACCAGGCCCAAGTCATCCTTGTGGCTCCGGACTGGGCGAGAAGGTACTGGTATCCAGAGCTACTCAGTATGTCAGTCGATCCCCCGGTTCGTCTGCCTCTTCAGGAGGACCTTCTGTCGCAGCAGCAGGGGACGGTCCTCCACCCGAACCTGTCCAGTCTCCACCTCCATGCTTGGAGATTGAGCGGCGACAGTTGAGGCCATTTGACTTGCCTCCTGAGGTCTGTAACGTCATTCTGGCAGCCAGGCGTTCCTCCACAAAGTCGGTATACGCCTGCAGGTGGAACAGATGTGTGGCATGGTGCACAGCAAAGGCTGTGGATCCTCTTTCTGCCCCTCTTTCTGAGGTTCTTCTCTTCCTTCTTTCTCTTGCCCAGCAGGGCTCTGCTCTGGGCACTCTCAAGGGCTACCTTTCTGCCCTTTCAGCCTTTCTCAGGCTACCTGATCAGCCTTCTTTGTTCAAGTCCCCTATTGTAAACAGATTTCTTAAGGGCATCACTCACACGTTTCCTCCTGTTCCGTTTGTGATGCCTCAGTGGGACTTGAACCTGGTTTTAACATTCCTGATGTGCGCTCCCTTTGAGCCACTTCACAACTGTCCTCTTCGCCTTCTGACTCTGAAGACTGCTTTCCTGGTTGCCATCACCTCTGCCAGGAGAGTGAGTGAGCTCCAGGCTCTTTCTTGTACTCCACCTTTCCTTTCTGTCCATCCGGACAAAGTGGTGCTTCGTACCAAACCTTCTTTCCTGCCCAAGGTTGTCACGGCCTTTCACATCGGGCAGTCCATCACCTTGCCTACCTTCTTCCCGCCACCGCATCCCTCTAAAGAGGAAGAGCGGCTCCACCGTCTGGACCCAAAACGTGCGCTCTCATTCTATTTGGATCGCACACGCCAGTTCCGGGTGGATGACCAACTCTTTGTTGGTTACGTGGGCGCTAAGAAGGGGAAAGCGGTGCACAAGAGGACCATCTCCCGTGGATCATCCTGTGTATCCAGGCATGCTACTCCTTGGCTAGGAAGGAGCCCCCGGTTGGGCTGCGGGCTCATTCTACCCGAGCGACGGCGACCACCACTGCCCTGGGCAGGGGTGTGCCCTTACAAGACATCTGTCAGGCAGCTACGTGGGCATCGCTGCACACGTTTGCAAGACACTACTGCCTGGACAGTCAAGTCCGGAGGGATGGCTTCTTTGGCCGTTCCGTCCTCCAGGACTTTCTGGTGTGATTATTGGTTCGCAGACCCACCACCGGGGTTGGTATTGCTGGGGTATCTATTCTAAGGTAAGGAATCTAATACTAACGTGTCTCTTTCAGATGCACAAGTTACTACTTGTGTAACGATATATCTGTAAGAGACATTAGTTAGTATTAGATTCCTTACCGACCCGCCCATCCTCCCCGTTCTGCGAACCAATATCTAGGGTTAGGGTTGTCCCCTTCAGGGCCCTAGTTTCAATGGCACCAGTGTTGGTTTTTAACATGGCTCTGCGTTTCTGGCGCGGAAAAGCTGTGTCTAAGAACTGACGTCAGCACGCGGAGGCGGCGTCTAAGTACTCCGACGACGTCATCACAGCGCCGACGACGGACGCGGAGCCGCAGACGACTCCTACCGACGCGCAAGGGTACTGCTACGCAAAAGTTTCCGGATCCAGTCTGACGCCTGGGGATATTCTAAGGTAAGGAATCTAATACTAACTAATGTCTCTTACAGATATATCGTTACACAAGTAGTAACTTGTGCGTTAAGCCCCTTTTGTGAAACCCATTGTAAAACTACCACTGTAATTCATATACGTGGAATCACGGTTCCAACATAACGTGGAGATCGGTAATAAAAACGTGACTAACACGTGTGGAACTACATTTGTAGTTCTAAATAGCGCACAATGACGCAGGGGCAGTGACGTAAGGAATTCGTAATTTTCCTGTGTCGCCTAATCGACCCTCTCCCGCGAAAACCGCCATAAAAAAGCAGTCGACACACGCCAGTGGATACACAACTGACGGATCGACCACAACAGAAGTTATAGGAAGGGCTGCGAGGAGAGCAGGGAGGCCGGTTACAACCAAAAAGGTAAGAGCGGCCGCGCAATTTTGGTACACTCACCCGATCCAATAGGCGGGTCCTTTTCGTGTTAGTTTAAAAAAATTAACAACGAAGGAGAATAATGAACAGCATGCCCCAAGAATATAGTACGCATTAAAGGACATATGTAGGAGAGTAGGGTCTGCAATCCTATGATCACCCAGATTTTTGCTTTTTGCTTTACTGGTTTACGACTTTCCCTGGCTGTGGGCCTGCTAATCAGACCCACAGCCTAGCTGTTCTCTCTACTCCAAATTGTACCCAGGTACTGAATTGGCACTGGGCCCTCTCAAGTCCCTGTACCCAGGGCTGAGGTGTACCCAGAAGTCTCCCAGGGGCTGCAGCATGTATTATGCCACCCCTGGGCTGACTAACTAAATCAGACACAACTGGCTGCTTGACAGCTGGGGCAGAGTGGTGTACTCACCCTCTGCTGTAGATATAGTATTCCTATATCTAAACCTAAATGGACACACAGATCTCCTATCAGTCACTCCTATAGCAGGCCTTGACAATCCTGAAGGCAGAGTGCTTGGAATCGTGTGAGATAGTGCTCTGGCATGAGCTGAGCCTGTCTGCGGCTTTCGGGATCCATCCCTTAGCCGTTTCCATGATATCGCATACCATATACTCTTAAGTGCATTATAATCCTCGCGGTTATGTGCCAACTCTGGTATCGCTTTATCAAAACATGTCGAGTAAGGTGTCATATGAATTGGAATACTAACCCCTCGCCAATTCTGGCGACGGGGTTAGCATTCCACCCTTCTAGAGGGACACGACATGTATGTAACCTGTAACCCCGGTTAAAGTCAGACAGAGCCTTAGCTCCACAAAATGGATGCTGCCACCGAGACACAAGTCTGCCCTCCTGCTGCTGGGAGTCCTCCCAGCCCAGGAGGCAAGGACAAAGGGTTTCCTGCCAGGGGCGGTGCCAGCACCGTCCCAGACAGGATTTTGTGTATCCTAGGTAGGCAGGGCTTTAGAGGAAGGTGACTGCAAGTGGCACCCCGGTGCTCACTGTGCATAGGCCGGCTGGAACTAGTTCCAGGGGCACTCCAGCCCCTGATCTGGGGAAGCCCGCCAAAGGAGAGGGGTGTAACCACCCCCCTCCTAGTCCCACCCATAGGGCAGGACTTAGTCGCGTGCCAGCCCCTTTTTGCAGGATAAAGGTAGGAACTGGCCCCCTTCCAAATCAGATCATCTTTGAATCCTGAAACTACTTTCCACGAAAGGAACTCAAGACTTCTTCCCAAGATTCTCCCTTGTGACTAAGGAGTAGTCACCCTGCAGCAGCAGGCACCAACCAAGCATCGCGGTTTGTTGCCAGTCTCTCCTCCGGATCAAGACTGCTCCAGCACGACGAGAACCGGCTTCCCTGGCACGTCTGACCTCAACCTACATCATCCGCCCAGCTGTGATCCGTGGGTGCGACGAGACCTCGAGGGACCGGCCATCTTCAGAACTGCACGACGCTTGTCCAGCACGACCACCGAGTGACCCTCGACTGAGTGCTTTGGGGTAAGAGAAGCCCCGACCCCGAGCAGCTCCAGCACCGAAGTTCAGCCCCCCTGCATCCACGAGATCTGCATGGGGCCCTTCTGCTCTTTGCTGCTCACCGCGTTGTCCAGGTCGCTTGCCCGTTGGCTAGTGGCCCCCTCACGACGCTCCATGACGACAAACACCACTGGTCTGGTTGCTCCAGACTGGCCCTTGCTTACCTCCTCCAGAGAAGCACCCTGGACCCTCCTGGTCCACTCCAGACGCCATTTTAGGTCCACCGCGTGGGCCTTGCATTTGCCAAGACTTGTTGCCCAATCCTGGGTCCAGCGACGTCGACAGCAAGTACCTTCGTGGGACAGCTCGCACCTCCATCCTGGTCGCCGACAACGCCTCCTGGTCCGAGAGACTGCAGAGCCCAGCAGCGCCCACTCACCTGGCTGAGGTGACTTCGTCCGGTGCCATCCTGGTGCCCACTCAAATCACTGGCTAGTGATTCAGAACTTGGTCCCCTCTGCTTACAGGTTTCTTCTTCCCTGATCCAGGCTTGGATCACCACGAACTCCTTCACTGGCCGCCTGCCAGCAACTTCTTTCTTCAGGCTCCTGGATCTTCAACGAGGGTTTCCGACGCAACTTGAACCCTATGCAGCCGCAGCCCCTGGGCTAGGTAAACTGAGTACTCCGGTGCTCCAGCATAGTCCAACACCCTAAGTGTTCGGATCCACCCTTGTTTTTGACCCACCTAGTCGGGTTCGCCCGAGAACAGAACCTTGGTAAAGTGCTAGTATCCATAGACTTGTTCCCGCATTACGCGTGAGAGTTCCCACTCTGCACACGACGTCCCTAGGCCTCCTGCTTCTAATCTAAGGGTTCAGCATTGTAGGCCTAGCGTTTCTACAGTCTAGAAAAGTATTACTTACCTGCTAGTAACTTCGCATTCCACTTCTTGTGTATATTGTTTTCGTGCCCCTAGGGCATCTGTGTAAATTGTGCGACTTAAAGTATTTTCGTAAGAGTTTTGTTGTGTGCTTAGCTCCCTGTCTCATAAAGAGCCAGGGTAGTCCTGTTATAAATAAATATACTTTATTTTTGATAACAACTTGTGTGGTGTCCTTTCACTTGGTGTTCAAGGGGTAATGTGATGGTAAAACAGCTGGCTTAACACGCCCTCTAGAGTCTTAGCCTTAGACTGCTCGTATCCATGCTACTAGGATAGCTGGTCTATCAGGTTGACTTACAACCAATCATCAATAAGGGTTGTCCGGACTGATACATAGTGATCACTAGAATAGTGAGCACTGCATATCAGGCCAACTTCTCACAACATACGATTCCAGTATTAAAATGTTAAAAAGATATAGCGATTATCAAGATCCACACACTGCCTCTTCTTGAAAATGTGTTCAGTAAAATATCGATATGCTATTGTAGAATTTCCTTCTGAAATTGCAAAGATAATAGACCCGCTTTTGTCAAAATTATATCGGAGACCAAACTAGTATGTTTAGACTGTATACTCCATAACATAGATTTACCCACAGTAATTAATGCATTCACTCCAAGAGGATAGAGACAAAAAAACAACGACTATTATGTAACCCTACACAGGTCAAATTGATGAACGGCCAAGTTTTTAAATAAAAAAAGACTCTGACGCTGCCGGCAGAATTGAAGGCATCCAGTGACTCAGCAGTAAGGGAGATAGAATCCCATCCTTAGGGTGAGTAGAACTTAATGAATGTTAAAACCCTGATACAACAATCTCCAATTCCAAATGTGAGACAACTGTATATTCTTTTATTTAAAGGCAAAAAACCTTAAGGAAAACAGCGTGGGTTATTTGAGCACCATTTGGGCGCACTCCACCTTTGGAGAATAAATGAGACCATCTAAGTCACTTAATACCACTATATACCATGTAAATTCTTCATAGATAAATACATAGTGGAATTAATACAATTTATGACTATCAAATAATTTTTTACTTTACAGTTATTTTAATTTCCAATACGGTGGCCCTCCTCCAGCATCCCCATCAACGCAAAGTTCCTGATACTAGGAGGTAAAGAGTAATAGGTCAACTAACACGAATGGGGTTAATTGAACTTAAGACCTTTCTTGTTTAGAATTGATAAAAATAAGTAACATGACCGTATAACTCTTTATATTAAGGCACTTCTGACTCGAAGTAAAAAGACCAGCAGCTTCAAACATTAGAAAGACTTCGATTCAAACCTCCTCCAAATTCTCAGAAAGAGAGGAATGTTAAATAACTGACCCACAGGTATGCTTCACGATGTTTTGATAAGCTACCTAAATGATGACGTTTTGTCACCATGTCTTAAAGAACCATGTGTATAGCCGGTGATATCTCAATGCCTAAATAATGTACTTACTAAAAACCTTTTTGATATTTTTAGAATAAGCATCTAGTAGTGTGTACTAGAATTGTGCCTTACAAATTGCAACAATTGTGTCTAAATAGGAACAAGAGAAAGAATGTGAAAATTTACAAACCATAGCGTGTATCTAATTGTGATGTTCTTTTGTATAGAATTCTTTGTCCTGAAGAAGGTGGTATCGTTCACACACCGAAACGCTGCGTCGACATCTACAACAACTGTGATTCCTTGATTATTTTTAAGAATTGTGTACTTTTAAAAAGACTGTGTACTTTTTATTGTCCTTATTTTTTAATTGAAAGTGTTTGTGATTTTGGGCACTATTATCATACTGTATAACTATTGTTTTAATTGATTTGTAATAGATTGCATACTTTTATAATACACACATTGTATAAGGTTCTTTAAATTTGTTGATCAAATGGTTTTTCACATTTATGTTTAAATCTGGCATTTCGAGATATATGGGAAATACACCAAAAGGTTCTGATTATTTGAGTGATCTTGGGACCTTCCCTAGTTCTTTCATGTTTAGTAATAAATACATATATGTTATATATTCCCTATGTGGTTCTCCTTTCATTTGGTCATTCAGGAGGTTCTGATCTGGTAAAACAAGCCGCTTTACATTCTTACGAGACTTAGCCTGAAGGCTGCTCTCCATAGCTACTACTAGGATAGCTCTCAATAAAGGTTGTCTTTAACCTAATCGTCAATAAGGGTTGTTTGGACTGGTACAAGGTGCCCACTATAATTAGTGGTCAGCATATACCAGGCCAACTTCTCACATTGGTGTGCAGCGGTTGGGATTCAAGCTTGCTATTGTTTTACCAGATAAATCTCATTGAGTGATTAATTGAAAACCACTAAAGGTATTAAGTACATATAAATCAAGACTAGAATAAGTAAGATCTACTGAACTTGGAGTTGGGTAGTCAAGGGTCTAGCACACCCTTTCTCAAACTCAAGAGAGTTTCAGTTCCAACTAGGTTAGGTAGGTGCCTTTACCACATAACTCTAGTATGTCTTCTAGGTCTGAAGCCAGTGGCTCCTTGCCAAACGAGTATAACCATCTCCCATTCCAAGAATTGAGAACTATGTGTACATCTAAGAAGCTGAAGACAGGGAGACATGCAAGCTTTCAACGTCTCATAGAGACTTTGCTTTTAGATTATCTCAGAAAGAACCCAGGGTCTGATGAGGCAGGCACATTTGGTGAGACAGCAGAGGAGGAAAGGGCAGGTAGTGAAAACGTCTATGACATAGACTCCAATGCTGACCAGGTTTAGTTCTTGGAGATAGGGGACCTTCCGGGGCAGATCTGAGGCAGGAGCAGCTGAGCTGCTCCTCTCTCGAACCTCTCAGACAGCAAGCTGTTGCTGAGGCTGCTGGGAGTGCCAGTGGGTCCTATAGGATCTACTGGGATGATGGACTCCTTTACTCAGAGAGTAGAGACCCCAAGCCTGGTGCTACCAGGAGGTTGGTTATACCTCTGAAGTTTAGGGGCTTCCTATTGACATCGGCACATGATATCCAATTAGCAGGTCACCTAGGCCAAAAACAAGACTTGGGACAGGCTTGTCCCTCACTTTCATTGGCCTCACATGTCAGAGTACACAAAGGAGTTTTGTTGCTCCTGTATCACCTATCAAGCCAGTGGTAAGGCATGTGGTACTACAACTGCCCCCATGATACCACTACCTGTGATGGGGTTCCCTTTGAGAGGGTTGGGATTGACATTGTTGGTCCCATGGATCCCCAGACTGCATCTGGGCACAGTTTCATACTAGTGGTGGTGGACCATGCCACTAGGTAGCCAGAGGCAATTCCCCTTAGAACTACCACAGCTCCTGTTGTGGCTAGAGCCCTCCTGGGAATCTTTTCCAGGGTGAGTTTTCCTAAGGAGGTAGTATCAGACAGAGATGCACACTTCATGTCTAGTTACTTGACTGCTATGTGGAAGGAGTGTGGAGTGAATTACAAATTTACCACTCCTTATCACCCACAATGCAATGGGTTAGTTGAAAGGTTCAACAAAATCCTAAAGGGCATGATTAAAGGTCTCCCTGAAAAGCTCAGGCATAGATGGGACCTACTTTTGCCGTGCCTTCTCTTTGCCTACAGAGAGGTTCCACAGAAGGGGGTTGGTTACAGCCCATTTGAACTTCTGTTCGGACATCCAGTTAGAGGTCCATTATATCTAGTGAAGAAGGGATGGGAGCTACCTCTCAAACCCCCTAAACAGGATATTGTGGACAATGTACTTGGTCTCCGCTACAGGATGGCTGAGTACATGAAGAAGACAGCTAAAAACCGTGAGGCTAGCCAGGAATTGCAAAAGGCCTGGCATGACCAAAAGGCTGTGTTGACTGTTTATCAGCCAGGACAGAAGTATGGGTGTTGGAGCCTGTGGCCCCAGCAGCCCTCCAAGACAAGTGGAGTGGCCCTCATACAATAATTGAGCAGAAGGGAGAGGTTATCTACCTGGTAGACCTTGGAACTCCCAGGAGCACCCATACGGTGCTCCATGTGAATAGGCTCAAACCATATGTTGACAGGGCAATCATGGGCTTGCTCAAGGCTACTAATGAGGGACAGGAGGAAGAGGGTGATCCACTCCCTGACCTGCTCTCACAGAACCCTGATGATGGTTCAGTTGACAGTGTAGCCTTGGCAGGCAGCCTCACTGGCCAGCAGCAAGCTGATTAGAAAAAAGTTCATAATAAGCTTAGACATATGTTCTCATTGACTCCAAGTCAGACTACCTGGTGCACTCATTAAATGGACACAGGGGACACTCTGCCTGTTAAAAAATGAGATTTACAGGCAATCTGACCATGTCAGGGACTGTATCAGGACTGAAGTACAGAAGATGTTGGACCTGGGAGTGATTGAGCCTTCAGATAGCCCTTGGGCTAGTCTAGTAGTCTTGGTACCAAAACCTCACACCCAGAATGGTAAGAGAGAGATGAGGTTTTGTGTTGACTACAGGGGTCTCAATGCAGTCACTAGGACTGATGCCCATTGTTGGACTTGGCCCTTTTGGCAAGTTCACACCTAAACTGTTTGCCTTTTCTGTGACCTGGTGTTGGTGGTTTTAGGCCTCTGGGTACTTTAGCACTGTGGTCCAGTGTAAAGTGTGTGAGCTCTCTGTGCACATTTAGGGGCATATGTATCAAGCCTTTCGAGACTCGCATTTCGGCCTTTGCGAATCGCAAACGGCCGTTTTGCATGTTTTGGAATGTATTAAAAAAATCGCAATTTAAGGAATCGCAAAAAATTGTGATTCCTTATTTTGCCATAGCATTTAAGGAATCGCAATTTTTGCGATTCCTTAAATGCTATGTATGTAGCAATTTCAATTTGCGAATTTTGGTTAAGAAATCGCAAATTACCACCAACTTGTTGTTGATGGTAATTTGCGAATTCTTTTAAAAAACCACAATTTGTCATTTGTTAAGGTGGCATGTGACGCACACACATGCCCTTAGGGCATGTATGTGTGCCAAATGCACACACATGTACTATTCAGGGGTGCAGCAGGGTGTCTTCGAGACACCCCTGCACCCTTGAAATAATTCTCAAATTGCGATTAGCAAATTGCGAATTCGCATTTCGAGAATTACTTCACAATCATACCTATGGGCCTCCTGGCCCATAGGAATGCATGGGAAATTATTCCTTATTTGCGAATTCGCAAAATGCGAATTCGCAAATAAAAAATATTAAGGAATCGCTAATAAATAGCGAATTTTTACATACATTCCATTTTGCGAATTCTAAATAGCGATTCGCAAAAAATCGCTATTTAGGATTCGCAAAATGGAATCTTAATACATCTGCCCCTTAGTTAGGTTGGCCTGCACTCCCACAGAAATGCATGGGGGATTCCCTGATAACGTGTATCAGTGGTAATTCCTGTTATGAGAGGAGCTGTGTGGTCAAGTTTAGTATGTATGAAATCGGAAGAATAAATGCTGCACAATGGTGTGCGCAGATTTATGATGACCAGTTAAGAAATGCCACTTTTATAAGTTGGCATTTCTATGTGCTATGTGTCTGCCTGCCTGATGTGAATTGCATGTCTGGCTTGTGAGTGACAGGGGCTGGGAGGTGTGTGTGTGGCTCCTGGAGGGGCAGGGTAAGTCAGCACTGGGCTGAATGGGACATCTGTGCTGGGAGTAGTAGGAGGAGTAATCCCCTGACCTTGAATAGGACTGTGCCCAGCCTGGACAATGCTGGCACCGCCCCCTGTGGTGCATCTGATCACCTAGCCCCCACCTGACAAAGGGGAAGAGGAGCTTGGAAAATAAAGTGCTCCAAATCCCCCTGAACCAGTTGCATCTGGTTCCCCAAGCCATACACTGCAGACAAAGGAGGGACGTAGTATAAGTATAGGGGCTATGACCCCATGAAATTGTTCTTGTTCTGTGCTTGTCACTGACCTTGCTGGGGCGTGCTGCTGCTGGGGCCCAGGAGGAACCACCATGAGGGCTTGCCTCCGTGGGCCCTGCATTGCCCCCTTGATTTCCATGCACTTGGTTGGACAACTAGCACCCTGTGAGCAACTATATTTGTATTCTCCCAGAGGAGCGCTGGAGCTCAGGAGCGCCGAGCTGCACATGCCTTCTGAGGGAATCCCCAGCATAGGGATTCCCCCCAATTGCTGAGAGCGAGCGGGAGCCTACCCCGCTTTGTGCATGGTTCTCGCGGGTGCTCATCCCGCTTGTTTGCCTTTTGCGGGTGCCCACCCCGCATTTATGATTTAATTCATGAGCAGATGCTCACCCCACGTTAGAGGGTCATTGTAGGTGCTCACCCCGCATTTATGATATAATTGGTGGTCGGGTGCCCACCCTGCATTTGAGGGTCATTGCGGATGACCACCCTGCCTTACTGTGAAGATGAGAAACGGCCCTGGCCTGACCCAGAAGCCATGCGGCCTTGCCTGATTCCGGGTGGGGCCACTGAAGGAAGTGGCCGCGGCTGCCAATCGCACCGTGACCAGACCCGGAAGCAGCTGGCTGGAGTCAGTGCTTCATCAGCCGCGAAGAGAGCCCTGTGTGTGGCAGATAGACGCCACCAAGCTTTCTCCGACCTGAGAAGTGGATCTCCCAACAACAAGAATGTCCAGAGAAGAGCCAGTGAGAGAGGGGAAACAGCGTTGGATCCAAGACCCGGTGAGTGGGGCTGAGGCCGTTCTCTTGTTATTCGTTATGGGTGCTCTCGAGGCACCCGGGCAGCCATGCGGGTTGTTCTGAGCAGTCCCGCTGTTGCGGGCCGCTCCAATGTTGGGTATGTTTGGTTCAAGAGCCCGTGTGTCTCCAACGAGGGGCACAGTAGTTCCAGGGCCTCTGTGGGTGGTCCCGAGGGCCAGAGGTGCCCGGGCCTAATTTCTTCTTGGTTCTTTTAGCAGCATTCCCGCCTGGCACAGGGCAGCTGCAACGGTGGGGGCAATTTCTTCAGAGAGTCTCCAGTGGAGGCCCCCAGGGCACAATCATGCCAGGGCCCCTTTGATGTACGCACAGCTGCAACGTGTCGCATGTTGTGCAGAAATCCCCAGAGCAGGGCCTCTTGGTTATTACTCAGTTGTGCCGCCGTAGCGGGCAACTGCAACGTTTTGCGCAAGTGGTTTAGAAGTCCCTGAGGGGGACAAGAGAGGGCACCGTGATGCCCAGGCCCACGTTTTGCATTACAGCTCCACTGCAATTAGTGTCAGCTGCAACGTTTAGGCCATCAGTTCTTTGGGGGCATTTTTAGAGAGACATGAGTGAGGTACACTCCTGTGCCCCAGTGCAATTGTGCATGTGCGAATCCTACTGCATTGGCAGCCGCCCTGACATTTTGGACATAGGGTATTTGAGCTCTCTGATAAGGCCAGTTGGCCAGGGGGACTGTTGAGCTGGTAGGGCGCCAGGCCCTAATGTGATTTATGTGTACAGGAAATATGATTCATGTACTGTGTTTTATGCACCGTGATTTATGGTTCTACTGTGATTTATGTTATGAGATTTTGTATATTGTGGTTTATGCTTGGAAGGTTATGCTCTACTGTGAGTTATGCCCCTAATGTGAGTTAGGCATAGGAGGTTATGGTCTAATGTGTTTGGTCTTATGAGGTTGGCGCATAATTTATTTTACGCCTGAGGTGATACTGTGCATAATATGGTTTGTGTTACAGGATGATGCTGAGTACAGTGTTTGCCAGTAATTACTGGTTGTGTTCTACGTTTATTATATGTTGTACATTTACTAAGTTCACTTTGTGATGGTTCTGACAGTGGTCCAATTGGCCCTGTCATGTGTATATAATCTCCTGTAAATATTTCCGAGTTCCAGTTGGCACAGTGTATATTGTGTGATTACTATCCTAATGTGCTTTATGATAATACAAAGGCTGTTTTTGATATAACCTTGTGTGGAGTACATTTTGTGGTGTGCTTAGTGTGTTGTTGCTGTGAGTGTGTTGCGCAAACACTTTACACATTGCCTCCGGGATAGGCCTAACTGCTCGTGCCAAGCTACCAAGGGGGTGAGCAGGGGTTATCTTTGGCATGTAACTCCCACGCCCTGACTAGAGTGGTGGCTTCTGCGTGGCTTTGGCGCAAGCCTTAGCCATTTTATTCAACATAGAGCTTAAGGGGTTCAATACAGACCAGGTCAAGCCCCGACTCACTGAATATTACACAATATATTTGACCTGGCCCTTATGTATGGAGCAGATGACTTATGACCACATGTGTGTATGTATTCAATACGTCTTTATGTAATATATTGGCACTTGTCAAAGTCCAAAGTTTGCCAACATTGGTCCCTGCTCTCTTATGCGTCGTGTCCCCTATCTGTACTAATCTCAGTGTGTTGTGTAACATACATCATTCTACACTATTGTGAAAAAAATCAACTCATGTACTATACACAGAAATAGACAAAAAAGTGTACAAAGGTAGGGAGTGCCTCACGGAAGTAACCCCATGGGAGTTCACTGATAGGTTCTCACCTGTGGACTCTGGTTCTCATCATTAGCACTTCCATACCAAACAAAAAAAAGTGAAGACAAAAAACAATTTATATTTATATATGCAGTATGCAAGTGCGGTGAGCAAATACTATCCCTAATCAGTGAGTTGTAATTAACTGATATAATAAGCTATAGGACGTGTCTCCCTATTGCTTAATTCCTGACCCCAAACAATGTGAGACCTACTGCTATTAGGACCACATTGTTATGTTAAAAATTAGCTAAACCGTCACTAGCTACCCTTCTTTATTCTATGCCGTGGGTTTGCTTGGTTAAAAGTCACTCAGTTGCCTTCTAATTTTAGAGGGCCAACATGTTTCATTGCCTTAGATGATTTTTGGCAATTTCTTCAGGGCAAGGGCAGTTCTCACCTTTCTGCTTTGATTCAGCGGTCAATGAGTACCTAGTGGATACAATTTTAAAAAAGCCTTAGCCAACCAGAAATCCCATTTCTAACACCCATCCAATACCAAGGGCAGATGAGCTTATAGACACTTTGGCCGCAGCCACGTTTCTGAGCACATTTGACCTGACAGCTGGCTTCTGGAAAATCAGATTAGCTGAGGATGCAAAGCTAAAAACAGCATTTTCTACCCCTAGTGGGCACTACTAATTTGTGGTGATGCCCTTTGGTTTGAAGAATGCACCTGCCACTGTTCAAAGATGGTGAATAAAGTCCTTACAGGCCTGGAAGCCTATAGTGCAGCTTATATAGATGATATTGCTCTCTTTAGCTCCACCTGGGAGGATCACCTGGTCCACCTGAGAAATGTTTTGGAGGTCCTGCAGAAAGCAGGCCTCACTATCAAGGCCACCAAGTGCCAGATAGGGCAGAGTCAGGTTGTGTACCTGGGCCACCTTGTGGGTGGAGGCCAGGTTCAACCATTGCTGGGCAAAATCCAGACCATCATGGACTGGGTTGCTCCAAAGACCCAGACTCAGGTCAGAGCTTTCTTGGGCCCGACTGGGTAATATAGGAGTTTTGTCAAAGGTTATGGATCCATAGTTAACCCTTTCAATGACTTAACTTCAAGAGCATGCCCCTCAACAGACTCAAAAGCCTTTGCGGCATCTAACAAGGCCACTGCAGCTGGCAGTTCTGGATTTAAGTGATGAAACATTGTGAAAATGGTCCTTATGTTTTGTGTGGTGGATCGTGTCGGGATAAAGCTGGCTTGGTCCAGCAGAATCAGATTACGCAGCAGAGGCTGTATACGTGTCGCAACAATTTTTGCCAAGATTTTTGCATCTATGTTTATCAGAGATAATGGCCTGTAAGATTCACATCTCTCCGGATCCTTATCTGGCTTAAGAAGTGTGATCAGAAGTGCCTCCCATAAAGAAGCCGGTAATTTACCACCCTCGTATGCTTCCTCATACATCTCCGCCAAATGCAAAAGTAACAAGACTCTAAATTCTTTATAGAACTCCCCCGATAGTCCGTCCATGCCTGGCACTTTGTTGCTTGGTAGGGAGTTTATCGCTTCCCGTATCTCATCTTAAGTTATATGGTGGCAGAAGTATTTGCGATGGTCGTTCGATAACCACGCAAGAGCAATGTCATCTAGATATTGATTGATCTCGGGCTGTGTAGTGTTAGATTGTGCAGTGTGTAGGCAGGAGTAAAACTCTGAAAAACAGTTCAATATAGAAGGGGTGTCAAATGTGTGTTGGCCATGCTTATTCCTCAGTTATGTAGGTTGTTGTATGCACTGGTCGGATCCTGTGTGAAAGTGTCCTCCCTGGTCTACCGCCTTCCCCATATTTGCGTGCTGTGTAGTTCCTTGATATATATTTTATTTCTGCGTCAGCAAAGCCATGAAGGGTATCAATTTTCAATCTAAAGTCAGTCAATAGCCTACTGTCATGCGTAGCTCAGAGGAACCCTCATGTACAGACCCCCTGGACTCAGACCACAGATCAGCTACTTCATCACTGACCTCATCAGCATCCACGCCCTCGCCTCCACAGACTACATCCTCCTCGGGGACCTGGACTTCCACCTCGAGAACAACAACGATGTCAACTCCACCACCCTGATCGACAACCTCGCCAACCTTGGACTCAGACAGCTTGTGACAACACCCACCCACGCCGCCGGTCACACGCTAGACCCCATTTTCTCTGCAAGCCCCCACGTCTCTTTCAACCACACCACCGAACCCCACTGGACCGACCACCGCGGCGTCCACTTCACCTTCAGGAAGCCCACCCCACATCACCGCACCCAACAGATGCCCCGTCGCTGCTGTGGAAAAGTCACCGAAGAGCAGCTAGCCACCACCCTCGCCCAGAGCCCACCAGCCGACCCCACCGAACCCGACACCGCCACCCTCAACCTCCGTCAGTGGATCAACAACTGCGCCAATAACCTCGCCCCGCTCAAGACACCCTCCAACAGCCACACCAGCAAGAAAGCCACCTGGTTCACTGAAGACTTCCAGGCCTCCAAGTGTACCTGCCGGAAACTGGAGAAGAACTGGCTCCGCGAACGATCAGCATACAACTACACGCCCCCACGAAAACGCCACCCGCCATCAACTCATCAGAACCACCAAGAGGACCACATTCAAGGACCGCCTGGATAACAACGCACACAACAGCAAAGAGCTCTTCAGCATCGTGAAGGAACTCTCTAACCACAGCTCCAACACCAATGACATCCCCCCTTCGCAGGCCTGTGCGACTCATTGGCCCCTACTTCCACCGCAAGATCGCAGACATCCACGACAGCTTCAACGCCATGACCGCCCCGCCAACCACCGAGACCCCCACCGCCGTGACCACTTGCCGCCTGATCTCATGGTCCAACGTGAACAACGATGACACCATCAAAACCATGAACTCAGTCCACTCTGGATCCCGGTCTGACCCATGCCCACACCACGTCTTCAACAAAGCCAGCACAAATATCGCACCCCATCTCCGGAAAGTCATCAGCACCTCCTTCGAGACAGCAACTTTCCCAGAGAGCTGGAAGCACGCTGTGGAAAAGTAAATTTTACCATGTTCTGTGTCCCTACGCGTCCTCCATCATATGTTATGTGTGCATGATTGATATGCATATGTATTCCCCATGTTCGATTAAAGACGCAATTATAGTTGTGTCCATCTCTAGTATGTCAAATTCCAGTTCTCGTGAATACTACGAATATCAGGCCTATGTAAAGCTACGTTGCCACGTTTCTCAGTGTGCACGTTATTCCATTGTAAAGTCCCCGTTTCTAGGCCTCAAAAGGGCCCGGACACCAGATTCAGCTTCTGTCTCCTGAGCCTCGCTGAGGAGCGATACAGCCCCCACCTGTATCCCTGACCCTTCACTTACTTCCTGCCTCACAGTGCCCGGTTCAGCCTGGCTCTGCCTCTGAGTCTGCCAAGAGTATGTTATGATTCTAGTTATCAGTCCAGCCCTCCTTCTCTGCATTCCTAAGCTACTGAACCGCATCAATAGTTTCCGTCATTGTCTAGCCTTTACGTCTCCATGTAAGAGAAATACTGTATTTATGGTCATTTAATATTCTTCATCACGCACTACATGTAGAATAATGCATGCTCCAGTCTTAGAGTCTGTTAGCCTTTACCCCGATAACTTTTGGATTCTATCAACATGTTCTCTAAACATCAGATACTAGATACTGCTTAGGTACATGTCGCCCTGACTCTCCAGACTTCAGTCTCTGCTCCTAGCACAGAGTTCGTAGCCCCCAGCTTCTCCTAGTAACACGTCATTGCCAGTTTGCGCGCACCACCAGGTTAGAGGTCCCGGCTCCTTAGGTAGCCCCCTCCATGTTTCCGCCCCATTCATGACATATTCTGTTACGTTTGCATCACATGTCTATGTATACGCCCTGTTACACCTACTTTCACCCTTATCTTTCGCGACTACTACGCGTCACACCCTTTGCTCCACCCACTGCTCCGCCTATCGTATGTATTGTAATGCAACTGTTTTAGTATATATGATCGTGTATTGTTATTAAATGTTAGCGCGCTCATCCCAGATCCAGCCCCGGCAGCTGCCGGGCCCTGCCATCCTATTCCTATGCAGGTTGTCCTGTTCCTGTCCTTTATGCTGTAATAAACCTGCAAACTCCTACTACCTCGAATCTTGACTCTTATTTATTGAGCTATCTGTTATTGCTATGCCTAGTCAAACCTAGATCCGGTATTATTTATTTATTTACCACATAATGGCGCCCGAACAGGGACTTGCCCTTTCCCCACGCGTCGGTGAAGCCACGCCGGCCCCCTGACCCTCTGCAGTCGTGACGGAACTCTTCTGCGCACCGGCAGATATTTCTGCTTCAAGTATCCCTCAGGCCCACGGAGGAGGCGGTCCAGCATCCAGACGAGACGGTGGAGGAACGCGGCGAGTCCCGACCAGAGCCCAAGCCGAGAGTCCAAGGTCCGAGGTATCCGGAGGCCCACCCGTAACAGAAGTCCGAAGTTCGTCCGTCCGGCGTCGAAGCAGTCCAGTCCAGTCCGAGGCCTTCCGTTCTTGCTGCCCGGTGAGTACCGTTGCTGGGGTAGTATCTAGACAGGGTCAATCTAAATTGTCTCTGGTCCGATGGGTCTGGGTACGCAGATCTGAAACGAAGTGTTCACCTAGGTGGATACGGGTCTTGATGCGTCCCTTTATGGGACCGGTATGTTCCGTGCTGTTTCAGCAGCGCATCCAGTAATTCTAGCCTGTTCCGTTCTCGAGAAATTCATGTGTTTCTGTTCTCAGTGTTCCAGGTAGTATTCTGTCCGAACTGTTGCTTCATAATGTTATTCAATGTATTTTCAATGCCGTGGTATGCCTGAATTGTTTTCTCAATTGTTATTGTTCCTCGTGTATTGTATTGTGTTCAGATTCAAGTTTGCAATGTCCCTCTTTTCGAGATTACGTCAGTTAAAAACTAGAAAGGGTCTGCTAGAAGAAGCAGTTCCTGTCCCGCCTAGGGACAGTCCAGGTCATTTTATGTATCAGAAGCATGGCATAAGCGCCATATTATATCTAGATTTATGGGTAGAGTATACCAAGGAGTTAGAAGAAAAGTATAGATGGCCCGTATCAGGTACGTGGGATGCCGAGTGCATCATGAGAGTAGAAGAAGCATTATGGAAAAAGAAAGCCAGACAGTCACAGAAAGACGCCATCGAGTTATGGCGCAAAGAATCTCATAAAAGAACCGAAAAGGAAATCAGAAAGTCTGAATTAAGTAGAGAATCCTTGGAACGAGCCCAAGAAAGGGAATTAATCGAGATTGGTGAACGAGTCAAAACCGAACAGTCAGACAGACAGAGGAATGCCCTCATTAAGGGTATGTATCCTCTTCTTGCCGAGGGCTTGCCAAAAGCGACCCCGGAGGCATCCAGTAATTTTCCGCCACCATTAGTTCCGACCAAGCTACGTCACAAACCGACCGCAGCTGATATTTTCATTTCGTCCTATTTGGACGACACAGTCCCGGAATATGCAAATCCCGCTCCGCCAGTCCCTGTAAATCAGGCACTTCCTGCTCCTCCAGACACCGGGGCACCCCTTGCAGTACCTGCTACGGCACCCCCGATCCAGCCTGTATTTCAAATTCCCGCTCTGCCAGCACGAAGAGCATCAGTCGATGGTTCCAGTTTAGGGGCCGCAGGAGGAGGTCCTCCTCAGACCCCGCCGCCAAATAGACGTCCAGGAGCAGTCGAGTTACATGAACGTGCGTTACAGCGTACGCCTGCAACACAGCATGTTACACAGCAGATGTACCAGTATGCTCAGTCAGAGTATCCAGAGTATCAACCATATTCATGAAACAGCCTAGAGAGGGAGGTAGGCTTGCCTCTCATCGAGATACCTGTAGATCAAGAAGGTCCCTATGTCCACAGTCAAGTACTAGGGAAAGACAGAAAGTTTCTGATTGATACAGGGGCAAGTAGGACCACTATAAGTCACGCCGAAGTTCCAGGGGCTCCGCTCTCAGGCTCTAGAAATGTTTCCCTTGGATTTTCAGGAAAACCTATTGTAAATGAAATTTCAAAGCCAGTTACTCTAGAAGTAGGTCCATTGTCCCGCACTACTGATCTGTTACTTACTAAGTCATGTCCAGAAAATCTATTAGGCATTAAAACACTGAAAGAATTAGGTGCAGTTATATGCTGTTCCCCAGAGGGAATACGATTGTTCCTACGTGACTTCAAGGGTCACTATGTATTACGAGATTTTGATCCCAGATTGTCTAATGTCCCGCAGCATCTATGGGCACAAGGTCCAACTGATGTTGGTTATATGCAAATCACACCCCATCGTGTGACTATCAAGCCAGGTGTAGTCCTGCCACGAATCAGACAGTACAGATTGCCACCTGAGGCTGTAGCAGCCTTATCCAAAATTATTGACGAGCTCATCGCTCAAGGAGTAGTTGTAGAGACTGACTCCAATGTATGTAATTCTCCGATCATTCCAGTCATGAAACGTACTGATCCGAATGCACCTCCAGTATATCGATTAGTGATTGACCTTCGAGAACTTAATAAATGTATTATTCCCCAGTACCCAGTTGTCCCAGATATCTCTTCCCTGTTGACAGCCATTGATTCCGAAGCCTCATTTTTTACAGTCATAGACCTCAAGAACGCGTTTTTCAGTGTCCCCATTCATCCAGACAGCCAGTTTCTTTTCGGATTTTGTTTAAATGGAAGGAGCTATATGTTCACACGCGCTCCTCAAGGTTTCACAGAAAGTCCTAGTATTTACAGTCAAGCACTCAAGAGACAACTAGACAACATTCACATGCCAACTGACACTGCCCTGCTCCAGTATGTCGATGATCTACTGATCACAGCCCGTTCTGAACGTGCTTGCGAGCAAGCCTCACTTACAGTCTTGTATTTCCTAGCCGAGATGGGGCACAAGGTGTCCCCTTCAAAGCTTCAATTCTGTGTCCAGCAAGTGATCTATTTAGGCCACTTACTGTCCAAGTGGGGTAGGCAGTTGACACCAGACCGTATCCAGTTAATAGCGAGTCTTCCTCAGCCCAAGACCCAGAAGGAGGTACGTGCTTTTATCGGCCTTACTTCTTATTGCAGACAATGGATTCCTCAGTATGCATTTCTAGCCAAGCCACTGATACAGTTAACGACACAGGAGGCAGCCGTATCGACTGTCCTCCCTTGGACATCTGAACATACACTTAGTTTTAATGAATTAAAGAAAGCCCTATGCCAAGCTCCAGTTCTAGCTACACCGAACTACAGTAAGCCTTTTACACTTTTCGTCACTGAACGCGAAGGTACAGCATTATCTGTTCTCACACAAGATCAAGCAGGACAATACAAGCCTTGTGCTTATTTTTCGAGCACATTAGATCCTGTAGCCCAGGCTCTGCCTGCGTGCCTCAAGTCAGTTGCAGCCACAGCACTAGCTATCAGACAAAGTGATTCCATAGTCTTAGGACACTCCCTGACAGTACAAGTTCCACACTCCGTGGAAGTTCTTTTAAACCGAACACAAACTCAGCACTTGACAATTGCACGTTTAACAGGTTATGAATTGACACTGTTCCAGCCACACATAGAAATCAGACGCTGCAACGTTTTAAATCCTGCTACATTGTTACCATCAGTTACTTCGAATTCTGCCACACACGACTGTGTGGAAGTAGTTAACATCATGACCAAGCCAAGACAAGATCTGACAGATATTCCATTACCAGATCCCGACCTGACGCTTTATGTGGATGGTTCATGTATGAGAACAAGTACAGGTGAACTAGTAGCCGCGTATGCAGTGACTACTGACACTGAAGTTATAGAGACACACCGCATTGACACCCTGTCTGCTCAAGCAGCAGAGCTAGTTGCTCTGACTCAAGCCTGCATACACGCCAAGAACCTGAAAGTTAATGTTTATACAGATTCACGTTACGCATTTGGAGTTGTACACGACTTCGGAGTGCTCTGGCAGGAGAGAGGTTTCATGACTTCTCATGGAACCAAGATTCAGCATGATCTCCTTATTCAAGCTCTGTTAGATGCAATACATTTACCGACATCTATTGCTATCATGAAGTGCAAAGCACATACGAAAGTTACTGACATTATTTCCCAGGGTAATGATCTAGCAGATCGCACAGCCAAGCTTACAGCTCAGACTCCAGATATTTCAGTTAAGCCAACACCGACACACACTCCAGATCCGACTACATGTATGACAGTTAAGGACCCTACTCAAGATGTCATAGATATCCAGTTACATGCTACTCCCGATGAAATCAAGAAATGGTCCGAACAAGGAGGGGTACAGACAGATCAGGGATGGGTAACGAAGGGTAGAGCCACATGGTTTCTCCCCGACTCTATGGTTCAAGTCATTGTTAATACCGCACATAGTCCAGCACATTTAGGAGAAAAAGCTATGTTAGACAGTATCCAGAACATTTGGTTCAACAAGCATTTACGAGCTGCAGCCAAGCAGAAAGTCCGTACCTGTATGATATGTTGTCAGTTCAATCCAGGTAAAAGTGTCCCGGTGGAACAAGGTGGATTCCAGCCCCCTGACCACCCTTTTGAAGTCCTCCAGATGGATTATATTCAGATGGAGCGATGTCGAGGTTTCAAGTATGTCCTTGTAGTTGTATGCGCTTTGTCCAGGTGGACGGAGGCATATCCAGTCCCAGATTACACAGCCGCGACCACTGCCAAGCAGTTGGTTCGTGAGTTCTTCCCCCGTTATGGACTCCCTAGAGTCGTATATTCTGACAACGGCCAGCCATTCTCATCTGAGTTGATGAAGCACGTTTCCCTTTTGTTAGGGTACCAGTGGAAGTTCCATTGTGTACGCCATCCTGAAGCAGCCGGTCTCGTAGAGAGACATAATCAGACCCTGAAAATTCGCATCGCCAAAGTATGTCAAGAGAAAGGTGTGGACTGGCTAGTAGCTCTGCCGGTCGCCCTGTTCTATATGCGCATGGTCGCACATTCCAGATCAGGTCTGTCCCCGTACGAGGTCGTTTTCGGCCGCCCCCCTAACATGTGGGGTACTCCTAGACCCCGAAGTATTACCGATGTTTCAAGTAATATGCTGACAGATTACCTAGCTTCCTTGATGTCTGCCCTCAACTCTTGTCGTTCACAGGTTGCTGCCGCATTTCCAGACAATACCGAGGTGGCACCGCATGAAATCGTTCCCGGATCCATGGTCCTAGTGCGAAATTTCGATCGTTCAAGTCCGCTGGAGCCTCGCTGGAAGGAGCCCCGACAGGTCCTCCTGGCCACCCGTACAGCCGTGAAGTTGGAGGGACGCAAAGGCTGGGTGCATCTTTCGCATATCAAAAAATTTTATGGATTGAAACCAGTTTCAAAGAACATTTCCGAGGATTTAAAGGACTGCCAAAGTACTATTCTTAAGGACTGTCCCGCAAAAGACACTGTTACTGCACCCTCCCTGTTAGAGACAACTCCGCAACAGGAGTATAAATTAAAGTTAAGGTCTAGTAAAATAAGTCAGCCAGTTTGATTGTCTAAGTCCTCCCCTAGGTGAAACGGTTAGACCGGTTTCTGACATGTATAAAATAGACCCCCATAGTGAGAGAGTTAGTCAAAACTCAATCCGATGTATCGTTTTTCTATGTTTCATATTATTTCTCAGTATTATGATTTCCTGCACCAGTTATGCGTTTTATCTGTATTTTCCAGTTTCTCATGTGAATAAGTCTTCTCATGTTACAGTAGAGCACACGTTTAGTGATCTGCCTCCTCATGAACTCTCTTATCGCCTCGCTATGCGTAACAATTCTTTTATCCGCATGTTACATTATTCACACCAGACCAGCAATGCCACTAATTGTTGGGTGTGTGGTCGACTCCCCCCTTTCCAGACACCGAAGGGAGTTCTGCCACTCTTTCCTTATCCATTTTCACATAATGGTTCGTGTGGAGCATGGTCCACGTTAACGTCATCCTCAACAGATATGTCTTTTCTTAACAGTACATGTTTCCCAGACAAGCAAGGTCTTCCCCACAGAACAGGGTTAGATCTAGAAAACGAAGTTTACAATTTAGGAAATTATTCTTCGAATTTTATGGTCCTGAATGTTCAGTCTGATTCCACTCCAGACTTACCTGCTATTTCCGTATTACCAGTCAAAGGCGAATTATGTGTTAGAAATTATGGTTCCGTACATGTAGGACATAGCGATTGTACTACTATTGTCAAGTATAGTGACAGTAGGAAATCTATTTTTAAAGCTTCACGTCATTCTTATTTTATTTGTGGCCAAACCGCATATGTTCGTCTGACCCTCGATTGGGAGGGAACCTGTTACATTGCCTTCCTACTGCCACCAGTTTTCCTAGCCCCATCTGATTATCACAGAAACACACATCTAGTACACATTAGACATAGAAGGGAGATCGAGTCCCCGATTGTCGATTATACTGAAACTGCTCTAGAACAGTATACAGATTTCAATAGAGGTTTCTTCTTCTTTATAGGACCTATCCAGAATAGTAAGCTAATCCGTAGATTAACTAGAACCCTTGAAGCAGTAGTTAATGAGACTGCCTCTGCTCTAGGTAACTTGACTGAAGAGCAATCTGCTATGAGATTTGTCGTTTTACAGAATCGTCTCGTCCTTGACGTCATACTGGCCGATAGGGGCGGGGCATGTAGAGTCATCGGATCTAGTTGCTGCATTTTCATTCCAAATAACGCGCCGTCTGTTTATTCAGCTATAACCAGACTCCATAAAATTGCCCATCTGTTACACCAAGATCCAGGCACCTGGACATGGTCCGCTTGGTTCTGGAATATAATTTCCGCCTGGGGATGGAAGGTCTTGTCCTTTCTAGGTATTGCAGTAGCGATCATATTCAGTTGCTGCCTCTGTATACAATGTGGCCCTGCGATTTGCGGCATTTGTGCTACCTCTTGTATTCCTAGTCCCAAGCCCCGTTCTAAATCCCGTTCCAAGAAAATTCGAGATGAGCAAATGATACTGTATGAAATGATAGATGGTATTATGAATATTGATGTTTCCTGATGGAAACGTAGTGACAAGGAGGGAATGTGGAAAAGTAAATTTTACCATGTTCTGTGTCCCTACGCGTCCTCCATCATATGTTATGTGTGCATGATTGATATGCATATGTATTCCCCATGTTCGATTAAAGACGCAATTATAGTTGTGTCCATCTCTAGTATGTCAAATTCCAGTTCTCGTGAATACTACGAATATCAGGCCTATGTAAAGCTACGTTGCCACGTTTCTCAGTGTGCACGTTATTCCATTGTAAAGTCCCCGTTTCTAGGCCTCAAAAGGGCCCGGACACCAGATTCAGCTTCTGTCTCCTGAGCCTCGCTGAGGAGCGATACAGCCCCCACCTGTATCCCTGACCCTTCACTTACTTCCTGCCTCACAGTGCCCGGTTCAGCCTGGCTCTGCCTCTGAGTCTGCCAAGAGTATGTTATGATTCTAGTTATCAGTCCAGCCCTCCTTCTCTGCATTCCTAAGCTACTGAACCGCATCAATAGTTTCCGTCATTGTCTAGCCTTTACGTCTCCATGTAAGAGAAATACTGTATTTATGGTCATTTAATATTCTTCATCACGCACTACATGTAGAATAATGCATGCTCCAGTCTTAGAGTCTGTTAGCCTTTACCCCGATAACTTTTGGATTCTATCAACATGTTCTCTAAACATCAGATACTAGATACTGCTTAGGTACATGTCGCCCTGACTCTCCAGACTTCAGTCTCTGCTCCTAGCACAGAGTTCGTAGCCCCCAGCTTCTCCTAGTAACACGTCATTGCCAGTTTGCGCGCACCACCAGGTTAGAGGTCCCGGCTCCTTAGGTAGCCCCCTCCATGTTTCCGCCCCATTCATGACATATTCTGTTACGTTTGCATCACATGTCTATGTATACGCCCTGTTACACCTACTTTCACCCTTATCTTTCGCGACTACTACGCGTCACACCCTTTGCTCCACCCACTGCTCCGCCTATCGTATGTATTGTAATGCAACTGTTTTAGTATATATGATCGTGTATTGTTATTAAATGTTAGCGCGCTCATCCCAGATCCAGCCCCGGCAGCTGCCGGGCCCTGCCATCCTATTCCTATGCAGGTTGTCCTATTCCTGTCCTTTATGCTGTAATAAACCTGCAAACTCCTACTACCTCGAATCTTGACTCTTATTTATTGAGCTATCTGTTATTGCTATGCCTAGTCAAACCTAGATCCGGTATTATTTATTTATTTACCACAACGCAGAGATCAACGCCTTACTCAAGAAACCCAAGGCGGACCCCAAGGACCTCAAGAACTTCCGTCCCATCTCCCTGCTCCCTTTCCCGGCGAAGGTCACTGAGAAAATCGTCAACAAGCAACTGACCCGCTACCTCGAGGATAACAACATCCTGGACCCATCCCAATCTGGTTTCAGCAGCAACCACAGCACCGAAACCTCCCTCATCGCCGCCACCGATGACATCAAGACCCTGCTCGACAACGGAGAAACAGCAGCCCTTATACTCCGGGATCTGTCAGCCGCCTTCGACGCGGTCTGCCACCATACACTACGAGCACGCCTACACGACGCCGGGATCCAAGAGAAGGCCCTGGACTGGACCACATCCTTCCTCTCCGGCAGAACACAGAGCGTCTGCCTCCCCCCCTTCAGCTCCACCGCCACTGACATCATCTGATACAGAAAAGGGGGTGGTGATGAACAGAGTGTCTGAATTAAGCAGACCACTCTTACCCAGTCCAAAGATCAGGGCTTGATCCATCACCGTTATTTATCTCACTGCCCCATCCCAGCTCAGAACCTGGCTATATGCAAATTAGTCTGTCCCTGGCCCAGTGCATCATGGGAACAGGGCAGACCAAACTACCAAGCCAATTCTTCACCAGAAAGGAGACAAGCTACCGGGGACCGGTTTCTGGCATTTCAGCCTCTTCGGCCCGGCTTGCTTGAATCCTGGTGGAGCAGTGAGAAAGGGACTCATGTCTGAGTATACCCTGCCACACCAATAGTGGCCAAAATCGATACAGAAAAGGGGGTGGTGATGAACCCCTTGTTGTAAATAATTTTGTCCACCCTGAGCGTGGAAGGGTATACTCAGATGTGAGTCCCTTGCTCATTGCACCATCAGGATTCAAGCAAGCCGGGCCGAAGACGCCTGAAATGGCAGAAACCGGTCCCCAGAAGCTTGTTTCCTTCCCAGTGTAAGAATTGGCTTTTGTAGTCTGGTCTGCCCTGTTCCCATGATGCACTGGGCCAGGGACAGACTAATTTGCATACAGCCAGGTTCTGAAACTGGGATGGTGCAATGAGCTAAAAAACGGTGTTGGATCCAGCCCTGATCTCTTGACTGGGTGAGAGTACTCTGCTTAATTCAGAGACTCTGTCCATCACCACCCCTTGTTGTAAATAACTGACATCATCTGAGGCGTACCCCAGGGCTCCTCCCTCAGCCCAACGCTGTTCAACATATACATGGCACCCTGTGAGAAGTTAGCCTGGCATATGATGTCCACTAGTTCTAGTGGGCACCTTGCACCAGTCTAATCGACCCTTATTGATGGTGGTTGTAAAGTCAACCTTATAGAAAGCTATTCTAGTGGTAGCATGGACCAGCAGTCATCAGGCTAAGACTTCAGAGAGCGTATTAAGCAAGTTGTTTTACCAATTGTAATCCCTTGAGTACCAAATGAAATGACACCACACAAGGTATATATCAAATATATATGTATTTATTCTAAACACAACCCCTCTGCACTCTTTATGAGGTCAGAGGTAAAAGTACTGTAGCAGGGTTTCTGTTCTCCCACAGAACTGTGCACAGAGGATTGGGACCTCAGCGAATTAGGGTGACCCAAAACTCACCTTAGTACCCAACAAACCCCTTACCGAGCTAGCTACAGTGTCTCATTGGTCATAACCTACTCCCAATGTTTAGACAAACCAGAACATGAACTCACCAACCTCAGGTTACGTGGAACACATGAGCACTCTTTCGTTATACAATCATTACAAACCAGAACAGGGAGTAAAGAAGAACACGTGAACATTTGAAATGTTTATTTACTAATGCCGTCTTCTCAGGCGCAGTATCTTAGATAATACAAGTAAACATATTATCAACAACAAAGCTACAAGCATAGTTACTAGTCCATAGAAAGCGAACGGTGACAGCATGTTACCATGCTGTAAATTAATAAGGGTTAACAACACTTATTTCTCACCCTCCCTAACTCGCATATTATATTAATAGCTAAGAAGGTCTCTTTGGGTTGAATTAGGGCGGGCCCATACCTCAGTGTCCTAGAATGAAGGGATCACATCAGCATACACCAGCTCTCTCTGCATGCGAACAGCATCAAGTGTGTTTGTGTGTGTAGCAAAGCAATATAAAACCCGCCTAAAAGCCAAAATTGGCAGAAGCTGCACTTATGTTATGTCTATGAAGGCGCGAAGATCAGACCTCATAACAATTCAGTATCTTGTTGTTCCTGAAGCTTCAGCACTCTCTGTACAGACATAGTTTATTAAGCAAAGCTGATATCAGAGTAATAACATATTATTCTCATGTAAACCACAATGAACTACTAGGTTGAAAGCTAAATCAACAATTAAGTGTCGTGTGCAGAAGCAGCAAAAGGAAAAATGGCGTTTAAACATGTAATGTGCCTATGCTAACTTAACGCATTATAAAGATGTATAGTAGCTATATGACACCCCCCCCATGATCCGAGGACGGATAAGATAAGATAAGGGCAACTTCATGAAAGCAGAGTTCAAGAACTGTGAGCCATGAATGAACCGTAAAAATTTTTAATATTTTGCTCAAGTCAATAGGTCTGGGAAATTGATCAATGTACGAAAAATCGCAAAATATGCAAGCCGAAAGTCAAATGTCCGGAAAGAAATAGAAAAGTTTTCAGGACAAGACCGTATAAGCAAAATATGCAGCAACAGCCTCCAGCATGAAATCACCGTCTTCATCAGAAAACAGTTCAGCCATCCAATTCAAAAGTGGAAAAGAACATACGTGTTCCCCAAGTATAGGAGCCTCTATTACCATCAGAGGACAACTCGGTGGGTTCTCCAGAAAGCTCAGTTCCAAGAAATCCTGCGCTGCCGTGAATATATCCCAGGGACCCATTAGTCCATGCACCGCTGCTATTGCCATAATCCTCTCGTCAGAACAAACCAACTCGTGAGTAGTGATAGGACTCATCAGCTGATTAAAATCGACGCCAGGAGAAACCGGCCCGCAGAGACACAAATCAATGGCCCAATCAAAATCACAATCAAAATCGAAACGATAATCCATATGCCGTGCTTAAAATCGCAAGCGGCAGCGTGCCAAAATATTCAAGCATTCGGTTGCGAAACAGCGGTAGCAGAGGCTGGGCCGCTTCTTCCACATGTGGGGCATCCATATTTAAGGAAGCAGAGAACAACTAGGACGCCTGCCGCTAGTGCCAGTAAAACCGGGAATCCACCAAACAGACTCGAGAAAATGGAATGAAAGAAACTAGGGATTACTCCAAATATTTTCTCAAATGAAGTCACAAGGCCGCTGCTAACTGCTTTAAAAAAATGCGCTAGCCCAGATGTCGAGGACGCGTTAAAGATAGAATGTATCATTTCGCCAAAATGCAACGGTAAATCAGTATTTAAAAGGGCCTGAACCTCGGTCCGGGTGTTAGCAACGTGAAGCACGAAAGTTTCCCGAGCCGAACTCAAGGCTACTTCTTTCTGGGACAATAGAGCCCTCAGTCTAGTCATGCCGTTGAACTCTGCATTCAAGGTTGGTATGCGTGGCCAAATGGAAACCTCCCTATTTTCATGTGTGGGTGGGTACAGGACATTTCTGCAGCAAACGACACGTTCACTTACTGTTACCACATAAGCTACACCTTTAATTAACCCGCAACAATCTTCATTATTCAAAAGTAAATAACTTCCATTCCCTAACAAGGTAAAAGTCGGGATAATTGCTGGTACAGGAGTGCCTTTTAAAACACAGGCTAAGTTTGGTCGGTCCTGATTGCAAGAACCGTGTAATTGTATGTGTCTACACATTAACGAATGATCTGGAGTTTCTGTACATTCCTCCCCATTCAGATAAACTTCTTGGCCGTCCCTCAAACATCTATAAGTGAAAGGAAGGGACCATACTTCATGGAGAAAACCACTACCCAAAGGCTCATAGCGACCTATGGCAACATATTTCATACAGTTAGTAAATTTATACAAAGCAAAAGGTAATGTTAACAGACCGTGGATAAGCCACGTTGCAGCTGAGGCTTCTGCCACAGAAAAAGGCAAGGATTCCAATTTCTCAATATGTAACATATAAAAAGAAGCATCACGCATAGAAAGCAAGCGTTGTTTGTCAGTCAAATTAAAGGGTGCAAAAAGAGAGGACACGTTCATGTATCCCCATGGCACCTTGCCAGATTTAAGTGTTTGCAGGGTCCATGCAAACTGCATGATAGAACGCAATTGATTCTGACCATGGTACAACACAGATACCTCATCATGCACAATATCCACTACAGAAGACACAATGTTCTCTAAAGTGTAAATGCGTGAAGAAAGCATGTTAATACTATTGTCCACCACTGCAAGGACTTTCTCCAGATTTGCCTGATCTATAGCCCTAAGTCGTGTTGCAGCCTCAATCTGCGATGTTTTCCAAATTTCATTGTACACAGCATATATCCATCTTTTCGACCTACCACTAGCCGGGCCTTTTACGAAATCATTTAAATCTACATCATCATTCAGTTTTGCAAGATGTAATTTAACTGCAGACAATTTAGAATGTTTCAGCCAGGTTTGACATAATTTACCCACAGAGTAAGTTGTGACAGAATGCTCATTTTCAAAACGTGAATCTGGTTTAAGCTGAGCAAAGCCGTCAGACAAACCCAGAAAACGGCGCTGGCAAGAATCAGCACTCCTGTGCCACACCAGCCAACCTTTTGGGTCTATACTGGAGATGTTAAAGGAAGAATTCAGCAACAGGGTCTGTAATTCTCTAATCGAAAATTGAGTATGATTACTCCAGCCTGAATATTCCCCTAACTCAGGGATAGAAGGAACATTTAGTTTTTTAGCAGTAGCCAATCCAAAGCATGTCGTTTGTGAAATAGTAGAATTCAAAAACAAAATCTGATTAGGGATGAGACATGCACGGTGCAAAGCCTCAGCGCCTTGTACCTGCCAGTCCTTAGAACCCCAAACTGATTTTAGGTCAATTATTTCCTTCCAGACTTCATAACCGCCAATAGCCAGCTGATCTAGAAAGGACTTCGAATACAATAGTTTGGTATCGGTAAGTCTAACCTTGGACATAGGCTTCTGCGTCATTTTAAAATAAAAGGACTCGGGATTAGACTGATTGAAGTCAGTAAAATATGTGTACTTTTTCAAAAAAGTACTAGAACTGCCTTGTAAAGGAGCTGGGCAATGCTCCCATTGTGTATAATTCACAGTATTCCTTCTGGATGTTGTTTTATGTAAGAAGTGATTGCCAAAATGTTGAAAGCAAAATAAATCACCATAATTAGCAGATTCTAAATATAAATCTTCAGCATCAAAGGCAGCATAATATTTCAAATCAGAAAATAAAGACTCTACGGCCTGAACATCCCAATCATCAGAACGTATGTTCTGTTTCACCACATCCCCCATATTAACTCTAAGCACGTTAGGGACATTAACAACTTCCGTAGGGCCATGAATTTGAAATCGAACGGCATCCCACACGATCCCATCAAGGACAGGCCAAGCAGTGATGTTAAAAAATGTCAAGTCTCTTTTTAGTCTGTGTGCAGAATGTGATGAGGAAAGGGGAGCCAAATTTCCATTGAGATGGCGAATGAATGTTCTTTCCTCGACATAGTGTCCATTTACCAACCGGAAAAAATAAAACACAAAACCAATTGACATAAAAAAATATATCGAAAAAAGCACCAGCCAGATATATGTCCAAGGGGGAATCAAAAAATGTTTTTTGAATAAGGTAGCATAAACTGCAAAACGAGAGGGTTTCTTCGAGGCAAGGGAAACAGAGTCAAATGAAAATCTGGATTCCGTGGCTAAACGTGTTTGCAGGTCAGGCATGGACAAATCAGTGGGATATGCATAGTCTATTTCATTTTGATCCGCACCTGGCAAAGTACTCAATAAAGGACTGGAAATTGCAGGTAATTCAATGGCCACTTCTGAATCATGATTAAAAGCAGTGGGCACAACCGAATGTCTCACAATGGAAGGACAGGAAACTGCTGGTGTCATACTAAGAAGAATCGGCCACTCTGTGTATCTTGACATTGTCAATTGAAATAAACCTGTTTTCCTTACGACCAGGAAGCGGTGGTAAAATGACTGTTCTCGTGCCCTTCACTCCAAGGACTGGAACCGGAGCTCGATAGGACGGACCAAATTCTTTCTTGTTATCGATCTTCTCTCGAACCAGTTCTCCAACTTGTGGTAGCCAGCCGACTACCGGGATCTGCAACGCAACATCCGACGTGGAGGGCAAATGTTCCTTAGCAAGACCGTCTCTGGTCTTTTGTAGATTCTGTAAAACATTGCAATGTTCATCTGCGTCAAAGGAAGTGGCGCGAACCACACAGTCTAGACCGTCAAGGTCAGGGACGTACATCTTGATGCCAAAGAGCATTTCGTATGGGGTCCGCCCACCCAGAGACCTTCTAGGGAGATTATTAAGAGCACGCTGCACGCCATAGAGGTGGGCTAGCCAGTTTCTGCCAGTGCCTATAACTCGAGCTGTCAAAGATTGCTTTAAATCACGGTTCATTCGCTCCACTACACTGTTACCCTCAGGTCTGTAGGGAGACGAAAACTTGACTTGGACCCCCATCGAATGCATGGCATCCTTATACGCCTTAGAGGCGAAAGCCGGACCCTGATCCGAATGGAAGGTACCACAGGCAAAAATCCCTACAAAGATGCGCAAATCTCTAATGACAGTCCGTGAATCAGCGCTGCGATGGGGCCAGACCCACACAAAGCGTGTGCATGAATCAACTGCAACTAAGATGTACTTATACGCAGTATCAGAGGAAAAAGGACCGCAGTGATCTAAATAAACACAACCCAGTGGTTTATTAGAAATGTACAACTGAGTCTGTGGCGGACGCGCAGCAGTCGAAGGTTTAATCTGCTGACATATGTCACAAAGAAGGACATAATCACGCGTCTGTTTGTACAGTCCCCGCCACCAGAAACGTTGTTGTAATTGTTATTGTTATTGTTATTGTTATTATAATTTTATATCGCGCCTAATCACCTGCAGGTCTCTAAGCGCTAGGAAAGATGGTGACATACAATAACATGGCAAGGTGAAAGCAGAGTTACAGTGGCTGAGACGCCCGCATGCGCAGACGCCACACCTTCATGAGCGGCTGTAATCAAGTCAGCTCTGCGATCCGAGTTGGGAATCAAACGTTCACCAACATCAGGTATTTTCACAAAAGGAACCTTTTCGGGACTTAAGTGGTATGTGTACTTCGAAGGGAATCCCGAAGGATGTTTACCTCCCTTCTCAGTGGCAGCAACAGCTGCCAAGATGTCACTATCAATCTTACTTTTGGACCGTGTAACTGCTGCAACTAAGTATGTAGACACTGCTGATTTCGCTGCTTCATCAGCAAGCGAGTTACCGACAGCGTGGACTCCCACACGCTGATGGCCAAGAGTATGAATTACAAAAACGAGCGGCAACGAAGCCTTAAGCTCTGCCACTCAAACCCAGATCAATTTATGTTTTATTGTGCTACCCTTGGAATCACGAAAGTCATTCTGAATCCAAAAGAACAAGTTTTCATTGTAAGACTGGACACAGTAGAAAGAATCACTTACAATAAGAGTAGTAACACTAGGATCTGCGTACTCCAACGCTAGTAAAAGAGCACGAAGCTCTGCCAATTGTGCGGTGCAATCTCCAAGCGGCAACGTGTGCACTTCCCTGGATATGAACTCATCGTTCAACATAGCACCGACCACAATGGCGCATGCGGAAATGTAGGCATGTTTAGAGCCATGCGCAACCTGCGCCGAACCATAAAGTCCACATTTGTAAAGCGCACAATCACCCTCTCTAGGCGCTGGGGGCCGTCGGGAAGATTAAGCGAGCTATTGCCCAGAGTCACATGGTGCTGGGCTAACCTGCCGCCGGAGCCGGGGATCGAACCGTGGTCCCCAGATTCCAGCGTCAGTCGCCCTGGCCGCGGCGCCACACCTCTCCCTATCAGTGTAAATGATGCAATGGAAGTCCTCAAAGGTCGCATAGCTAGAGGAGCAGGGTGAACAAACTCATACTGCAAGTACTCCTGCGACCGCAACGAGGCGTCAAAAATAAACGTGACATCCGTGGACGTCAAGGACGCAGCCCACTGAATCCACCGAGGGTGCAAAGCTTTTGAATTTGGTACACTGGCTTTCGTAACTGCCTCCAAGTGAGGACAGGGTGTTACAACCAACATGCGTTTCCCTTGTGACAGAGCCCGTTTAAGAATAGCCATCTGTACAGCTGTTAAAACCTTTTCCACAGTGGGAAACCGCATCTCAGCCGAAGTGTACAAGTGTGACTTGTAAGCAATAGGTACTGTGTCTCCTTCGTTAAAAGTGAGGTACGTGAAACCCACTGTCCCTGGTATTATTCTTATCACCAGGTTGGTATGGTTGTCACGAGTCAGTAAGAACTTAGAAGCGAGCAAATCAGCCTGCAAGGATTGCAAAATGGCTGAATGCTCAGGCAGCCAGCATGATTTCGAAAAAGTTGGTTGTATCAAAGCATACAATGGCTTGATACGCTGGGCATATTCCGGAATGTATGTTCTTCCGAAATTTAAGAAACCCAGCAAAGACTGTAATTCTTTCAGTGTAGTAGGAGCGCGCAACTGTGCGCACTTCTCTAAGAAGTGAGGAGCCAAACCTCTACCTTCATTGTTGAGCTCATAGCCCAAAAACAACACTGTGTGCTCAGCAATGTGCGATTTTGCAAAGTTAAATTTGTAACCCATGTCTGCAAAGTTACAAATAACAGAATTTACACGACACAGATGCTCCCAAATATCGTCGTCTGTGAGATATATATCATCCACATACGAACAAGCATCTGGGTCGAGTGCCTCCAGAATAGAGACAATGCGAGCGGTAAATATACCAGGACTATTCTTATAGCCCATTGGGAGACGCCGGAATTGTTTTTGGACCCCAGCGCACGTAAAACTGGTCCATTGGGAGCTAAAGCTGTCCAATCTGTGGGCATAAAAACCGTTGGATATGTCAAGCGTTGTCTTAAAACGCTTACGCACGAGACTATCCACAAGGGCAGAGCCGTGAGTATTCTGTACTGCACAGTTACGGCAATGCGAGTTCAAATGCCGGTAATCCAATACCAAACGATATGATCCGTCAGGCTTGGTCACAGTAAAAAGAGGATTATTCATTGGTGACACACAAGTTTCAATAACTCCCTGATATTCTAATTGTTCAAGGATTTCCGCGACGGAAGTTTTTGCTTCACGCCGAATGGGATATTGAGGTTGAGGCTGCGGCTGAGACCGCAACGGAATTTCGTGGCAAGGCGACAATTTATCCCAACCACATTGGTTACGGTACAGAGCCGGTGCGAGAGCCCGAGCCCACTCTTCTGCAAAATGCTGCGCATGCTCTTTCGAGACAGTGTTCGCGAAACTGGGGAGGATTACCTCCTCCCCTCGCGGCGCCGCGAGCACAAAAGGTGGGGGCCAGTCAGCCTCCGAAAGCAAAATATCATACGTAGAAGACAGATTTTCCCAAAATACCCCTTTAACGGTGCGCTGTATGTCACCTTCAATTAACAGGACAATTTCATAAAGTCTTTCAGGGGGAGCAAGTCTCGTATGTGCTGTTTCTATTACAACGTAGACATCAGTCGCTGTCACCCTCAGTAGTGGACGCAGCGCCTCTCTGACTATGGTAATCTCCGCCGCGCTGTCCAGCAAGGTCAGAGCCCACGTCAGATTCCGAAGCCGCGTTCTCACTATCTGTGGCATATCTATGCGCTGTTAAGGCCGTGACTTTCTTTTTCGCAAACTGTGGTCTTTTTGGCGTAGAATCCTCCTGCTTCGCCGCGCCGTCTGTCTGGCGGGACTGGCCACGTCCCTGTTGGCCACCACGTCCCCTACCGCCTCCTCCTCCACCGGTTTTCGGGGCCGATGAGTCCTGAAAGGAACGAGGAGAGCGTTGATCAGAAACCTGAAATCGATCAGGCGATTTAATCATCGCGCGATCGCGCAAATCATACATTTTTTCAGTCGGCGCAGGAACCTGTGTTGCAGGAAAAGAATCCTGAGTCTGCTTTTGTTGCTTCCCCTGTGTCTGTTTTTTAGGCCAATTTTGTTTTTTGGACTTGGGCTGGACATCTGCCGCAGCAGACTGTCCTTTTGGTTGTTTTTTCTCCTTGACAGGAAAATATTTCAGACCTCTACTTGTGCGGCCAATCGTCTTATAGGCGGCCACAACTATCTTCGCTAACTGTCGGGGTTTATCGGCATCGGGCAGAGCAGCCAAAGCATTCGACACCTGAAAGTTCACCGCATCTCCTTTAATATTGGAGAGTATGAGATCACTTACTATCTCAAACGAACCACACAGGCGCATACCCAATTCAACCGCTGCCTCCGGTCCGTGATCATCCTGAACACGTTTAACGATCTCAAGCAGTGCGGTCATAGACGGGGTGCCGAAAAACCTCGTATAAACGGCCGCAAAAGTCTTTCCCCAGCTTTCACAGTCAACAAGCTCAGGAGTTAAATCCTTTGGTAAAGTAATCGTCAACATTCTATGTTTATCAGCAGGAGTAGAATTCGGAAACACAGCTTCCAGTTGGTCAAACTTCTCGGCTAGCCAGAAAGGGAAGTCATCGTTATCAACGGGACGCTGACCAAAAACCGAATTTACCATAACCGGATTCAGGCGTAAACCGCCACGTTCCGTTTGAACGGCCGCACCCCCGGGTGGACCACCCGGGAGATGACGACCTATGTATTGCACTAGTGCACGAATCACAGCAATCGTGACGTGTAGTCTGCAAATATCAGCAAGGGGACAAGCGCCGTGATTCGGGTGCGGGGTAAATCCACCCAAAGCAGGCCAATTTGTACCTGGAATGGAAAGTGGACCTAACCTCGCAGCTGACAAAGAGTGGGGGAGGGCGCCATCAAACCAAACGCGATGCTGCCAATGATCAATAGGTATTTCCAGTGCCCTGTACGGTGTATACTCAGCCGGTACAGGGGAGGGTGTGTAGTGGAGGAACACTTGAGAATTCGCGTCCACCTCCGGAAATGTGACCCACGAGTAAAAGAGCTCGAAAGGGTACGCCGGATCTGCACACACCACCAAAATCACAGCCATGCCTTCCAAAGGGACTTGGTAAGTTTGTAAATGGTTGCGCACCGCAATGCGACTATGCTGCGCAATGGCTACAGCCATGATTCTACCAGAACTACTGAAAAACAAAGGGAACTTTGTAGCACAACTGGGTAGTAAATCAAGGAAACCGTTTAGAAAGAATCAAGCTTGAATAAAGACCTATTTAAAAAAAACAGGTAGGTTTCACCGACACCACCGTTTTCCGGAAACGATAGTGAAGGGGTTAAGGTGTGAATGATATACTACTCGAGTGTCATGATATAAGGCCTCCAACGTCTGGGCGCCATGTAGCAGGGTTTCTGTTCTCCCACAGAACTGTGCACAGAGGATTGGAACCTCAGCGAATTAGGGTGACCCAAAACTCACCTTAGTACCCAACAAACCCCTTACCGAGCTAGCTACAGTGTCTCATTGGTCATAACTTACTCCCAATGTTTAGACAAACCAGAACATGAACTCACCAACCTCAGGTTACGTGGAACACATGAGCACTCTTTCGTTATACAATCATTACAAACCAGAACAGGGAGTAAAGAAGAACACGTGAGCATTTGAAATGTTTATTTACTAATGCCGTCTTCTCAGGCGCAGTATCTTAGATAATACAAGTAAACATATTATCAACAACAAAGCTACAAGCATAGTTACTAGTCCATAGAAAGCGAACGGTGACAGCATGTTACCATGCTGTAAATTAATAAGGGTTAACAGCACTTATTTCTCACCCTCCCTAACTCGCATATTATATTAATAGCTAAGAAGGTCTCTTTGGGTTGAATTAGGGCGGGCCCATACCTCAGTGTCCTAGAATGAAGGGATCACATCAGCATACACCAGCTCTCTCTGCATGCGAACAGCATCAAGTGTGTTTGTGTGTGTAGCAAAGCAATATAAAACCCGCCTAAAAGCCAAAATTGGCAGAAGCTGCACTTATGTTATGTCTATGAAGGCGCGAAGATCAGACCTCATAACAATTCAGTATCTTGTTGTTCCTGAAGCTTCAGCACTCTCTGTACAGACATAGTTTATTAAGCAAAGCTGATATCAGAGTAATAACATATTATTCTCATGTAAACCACAATGAACTACTAGGTTGAAAGCTAAATTAACAATTAAGTGTCGTGTGCAGAAGCAGCAAAAGGAAAAATGGCGTTTAAACATGTAATGTGCCTATGCTAACTTAACGCATTATAAAGATATATAGTAGCTATATGACAGTACAATACAAGAATCTCAATTAGCATACGATAAGTTGCACAGTATACGTTTGCCCTAGGGTCCTCACAAACCATATACTAAAATAGTAGTATAAGAACCACGTGAGAATTAGAAAGCAGGCCTGAGGCCTGTGGAATCGCTGGGGCTACTCTAAACAATCAAAGGTTAGGAAGCAGGAGGCCCACTGGAGATGCGTGCAGTGTCTAAACACAGCCGCGGGTTTCCATTGACTTTTTATAGGAAACAAACAAGGTACAATTTTACAGTTTAAGGATACTTCCGGATGGACTACGATGAAACCCTTTTAGGCTTAGACACTAGGAGGGCCAATACCCTCGAGACTACCAGAGTACTCGTGTTACCTCACCCACGGAAGCCGGGTGAATAGGTGTCTTTTGATGTCGGGTTTCGTTGTCGATTTCAATGGAGAGCTGCAAAGAAGTGTTGCAGGCGACCAGAGGAAAAGTGTCCGGGTGGATCCAAGGGTGAATCGAAGATCTGAAGAACCTGAAAGCAGAAGGGACAGAGTCTGGGTCACTTGCAAGTGACCAGGATGGCATTGGAAAGCTGCCAGCCGCTGTCGGGTGATTTCAGGTGAAAAGGTGAAGTTTGTCTCTTCAGCCACGAGGTCCAGTAGGCATCGACGATGACCAGGAGCTGGATTTGAGCTGTCCCATGAAGGATCTAGTTGACTGCAGTGTCGGTATCTGGATTGGACCCAACAAGCCTTGGCAAACGCAACCCACGCAGGATATCGAGATTGGCTTAGTTGCAGACCAGCAAGGTCTGTGGCTCTTCTCCTTTGCAGGAAAGCTGGAGCAAGCCTGGAGCAACCAAGAAAGCAAGTTAGATTCAAAACTGAGTCTTTCAGGGGCTCACTAGCCAATGGACTAGGAACTGGGAAGACACATTGAGCTGAAATGCAAAAGCGGGGCCCACGGGACACTCATGGATTGTGGGCTTCTAAGTTTCGGTGCAAATGGTGCTTGGGTCTGGGGCTTCAAGCACCCCAATGCACACCTTCGAGTTACCTCGTGAAGTGAGTTAATCTTGCAAAATGCAGGATGCCCAGGAGTTCCGGTCCCACGTCTCTCATGTTCACCACGTGTCTCAGCCTTGCTGTGATCGCAGGTCGGGGTCAGAGATGTCTGGAAGTTTGTGTCCTGTGTCGCAGATTCTTCGGGATCTGGCGGAGCCTCGAAAATGCAGAATGGCAAAGTTGCTGTTGGTGCCTGTTTGAACAGGGTGGTCACTCCTTGACCACAAGGGAGATGTCTTCCATCTTCCAGTCGAAATGGAATGTCAAAGGTCCAGGATTTCTGTTTCAGAGTTTCGTCCAGGGTGATCTAAAGTCCTAGGGACTGGGTTCCTATACTTATACCAAGTTTAGGGGCTGGACTACCTATGGGTGGACCTGAGAAGGGGGTGGTTACACCCCTTTTCCTTTGTCCAGTTTCATGCCAGAGCTGGGGCAGAGTGCCCCAGCAACCGGTTTGAACTGGGAAAAGCATGGAGCACCTAGTGTGCCCCAGGCAGTGTCTGGAAAGCATTCACTGAATGCAGCCCAAAACCCTGTCTGGGGAGGTGCCAGCACCTCCCTGGACAGGAAACCTACTGTCCAGGCCTCCCCTGCCGGAGTTTCGTCCAGCAGCAGGAGGGCAGCAGCATCCATTGTGTGATGCTGAGGCTCTGTATAACTTTAACCGGGTTTACCAGTAACTACATGTCTTCTCCCTCTAGAAGGGTGGAATACTACCCCCGCTGCCAGGACTGGCAGGGGAGGGTAGCATTCCAAAGTGTTTGACACCTTACACGACATGTTTTGATAAAGCCAAACCAAAGTTAGCATTAACCGCGAGGATTATAATGCACTTAAGAGTATATGGTATGGCTATATCATAGAACAGCTATAAGGAGATGGTTCCAAAAGCTGCAGAGGGGCTCAGCTCATGCTAGGGCACCCTCTCACATAAAACCAAGCACTCTACCTCCAGGATTGTCGAGGTCTGCCTTAGGAGTGGCTTATAGGCGTATATGTGTCTATATTGGTATATAGATATAGGTATACTATATCTAAGTAAGGGGTGATTACACCACCTTACCCAGACCTGTGGTGTCAGTTTGGAAGGCAAAACAGGGGTGGCACAATTCATGCTGCAGCCCCTGGTAGGCCTAGGGTGCACCTAAGGGCGGGTACCTAGGGCACACTATACAGGGGCTCACAAGGGTGACCCAGTAACCAATCTGGTATGTACCTAAAGTACATGGTATCAATTTAGAGAGAGAACAGCTGGCTGTGGGTCTGATTAGCAGGTCTACAGCCACACTAAAGTAAAAAAAAAACCGAGAATCACAGCAAAAAGTGGGGGTAATGATAGGAAGCAGACCCTACTCTCCTACACACCCCTCACCTTCGTTGCCCGTCAGCACGACCTCAACATCATCTCCTACACCGACGACACCCAGCTGATCATCTCCCTCACCAAAGACCCTCACACCGCCAAAACCAACCTCCACGAAGGAATGAAGGCTGTCGCTGAATGGATGAGGAACAGCCGACTGAAGCTGAACTCGTACAAGACGGAGGTCCTCGTCCTCGGCTCCAAACCCTCAGCCTGGGATGACTCCTGGTGGCCGACATCACTGGGAACAGCCCCGACACCCACTGACCACGCACGCGACCTGGGGGTCATCCTTGACTCCACCCTCTCCATGACTAAACAGGTCAACGCCGTCTTCTCATCCTGCTTCAACACCCTATGAATGCTCCACAGGATCTTCAAGTGGATCCCCACCGAAACAAGAAGAACAGTAACCCAGGCCCTCGTCTCCAGCAGGCTAGACTATGGAAATGCCCTCTACGCAGGAACATCAAACAAGCTCCTGAGACAGCTGCAACGCATCCAGAATGCCTCGGCACGACTGATCGTCGACATCCTCCACCGCAGCCACATCACACCCCACCTTAGAGACCTACACTGGCTCCCCGTCAACAAGAGGATAACCATCAAACTCCTCATCCACGCACACAAGGCCCTCCACAACGCCGGCCCAGCATACCTCAACAAACGACTCCGCTTCTACGCCCCCTACCCGAAGCTCCGCTCCGCCGCCCTCGCCACAGTGCCGCGCATCCGAAGAACAACCGGCGGCGGCAGATCCTTCTTCCACCTCGCCGCCAAGACCTGGAACACCCTTCGCACCAACTTACGGCAGACCCAGGTTCTCCTGGCCTTCAGACACCTTCTCAAGACCTGGCTCTTCGATCAGTAGCAGCACCCCCCCCCCTTCCCCCCCCCCCTTCCCCCCCCCCCCCCCCTTCCCCCCCCCCTTCCCCCCCCCCCCCCCCCCCCTTCCCCCCCAGCACCTTGAGACCCTCACGGGTATGTAGCGTGCTTAACAAATGTCCTGATGCATTGATTGATATTCTACCTCCAGTTGCCGTATCTCGGATTCCACCTTTACCAGTTGTTGTTATATATCTTTTAGGATACTGGCGTATTTACCGATACAGTGGCCTCATACAGTGACCTTAAATGCTTCCCATAACGTCCCTGCACTACTCACTGAACCAGCATTATGCTCAAAGTATTCTACTATAGCCTGGCGAAGCTCGGATCTAAATACTTGGTCTTTTAGAGCGCTCTGCTGTAGCCACCATGTGAACTGTCACGGAGTATGTATGGGGAGGTCAAGTGTCAGTCGGACAGGTGCGTATGCTCTATGGAGGTCGTCCACGTGCAAACATCTTGTATAGCCAGCCAGTAGTCTATTCTAGACCACGAATTATGAGCAGTGGACATGCATGTACCCTCCCTATGGCCTGGGTTACGCAGTCGCCACACATCCAACAAAGCGCAAACCTCAATACCATCCTTCAATGCCCCAGCCTCTTGCTTCCCGTATCTATCAATCCCTGTGGATCTATCCAGGGCCGGGTCTAAGCAGGTGTTGAAGTCCCATTCCCATAGGACCGCTACGGGTGGGAGCATGCGTAATTTGGCTGGTATCTGAATTAAAATGGACGGGTCGTCAGTATTAGGACCGTATGCTGTGACGATTGTCAAAACGGTGCCCCCAAATTTCCCAAGAACCATCACGTAACGCCCTTGGTCATCTTTAAATGAGTGGCTATGTTGGAAGAGAGTGCCATGTCTAATTAGGATTAACACTCTCCTAGCATATGTGGAGTATGATGACGCCATCGGTATAATGCCCATCGTGCACCAATTCTACCCTCTGTGAGGGCCATTAGGTGCGTCTTCTGGAGGCATGCAACATCAACTCAAATCCAAAGGATAGGGAGCAGGAGGCCCACGGGATGCGTGTGCAGTGTCTTTACACACACGCGAGTTACCATAGAGTTAGAATGGGAACAAAAGAATTGGAAACTAGTTCTTTTAGGTCACTTCCGGATGGACTAGGAGAAAGCTACTGAAAACTAGAACACTAGGATAGTCAATACCCACAGGAGCACCGAAGTACTCGCGTTACCTCACCCACAAGAAGCGGGTGCATAGGTGTCAAAATGTGTTGGGTTTCGTCGCTGAATCCTATGGAGCCTTGAAGAAAGATGCTACAGGCGGCCAGGAGGGAAGTGTTTGGTTGGATCCAAGGGCAGATCGAGGATGAAGAGTACCTGAAAGCAGAGGGGACAGAGTCTGGGTCACTAGCCATTGACCAGGAAGGAACCAGGCGATGTCGCGAAGCAATCAGGTGATGTCGTGAAGCTTGTCTCTGCAGCCACGTGGACCAGGAGGTGTCGACGATGACCAGGAGCTGGATACGCACTGTCCCACGAAGGCTCTCGCTGTCGGCAGTGTCGACTTCCTGATTGGAGTCAGCAAGCCATGGCAAAGGTAGCCCACGCAGGAATCGAAGATGGCTTCTGGATCAGACCAGCAAGGTCTGATGAGCTTCTCCTTTTCAGGGAAGCAGGTGCCAGTCTGGAGCAACCAGACCAGTAGTGTAAATTCAAAGGTTCTTAGTCACAGAAGCCACTAGCCAAGGGGCAAGCGACTGGGCAGACACGGCGAGCAGGAACATGCAGAAGGGCCCCACGCAGAACTCATGGAGGGTGGAGGGCTGATCTTCGGTGCAGATGATGCTCGGGGCTGGGGCTTCTCAATCCCCAATGCACAACTTCGAGGGTGCCTCAGAAGTTGCACGGAAAGCAATTCGCTGGCTTTCCAAGATGGCCGGTCCCACGTCTCTCGTCGCCTCCACGGGTCTCAGCTTTGCTGTGGCTGTGGATCGGGCTGAAGGAAGTCTGGAAGTCCGGGTCTTGTCAGGCTCTGTGCTCGGGCTGCGGCGGAAGCGTCGACAAAGCAAACCGTTGATCGCTTGATGGTACCTGCTTACACAGGGTGGTCACTCCTTGACCACAAGGGAGATTCTTCAGTCTTCTATCTTCAGGTAGAATGTCGAAGGTCCACAGTTTCATTTCAAGTTTCAGTCAGGATAAATCTAAAGTCTCTTGACTCAGCTCCTAACTATATACCAAATTTAGGGGCTGGATTACCTGCCAAGACCCAAGACAGGAAACCTATTGTCCAAGCCTCCCTCGCTGGAAGGACTCCCAGCAGCAGGAGGTCAGACTTGTGTCTGTGGCAGCAGCATCCATTTTGTGATGCTGAGGCTCTGGTTAACTTTAACCGGGATTAGTAGGAACAACATGTCTTCTCCCTCTAGAAGGGTGGACTGCTACCCCCGTCACCAGAACTGGCGAGGGGGTAGTATTCCAAAGCGTATGACACCTTACATGACATGTTTTGATAAAGCCAAACCAAAGTTAGCATTCAACCGAAGGATTATAATGCACTTAAGAGTATATGGTATGGCTATTTCATAGAACAGCTATAAGGACATGGTTCCAAAAGCTGCAGACAGGCTCAGCTCATGCTAGAGCCTCATCTCACATAAAACCAATCCCTCTGCTTCAGGATTGTTAAGGCCTGCCATAGGAGTGACTTATAGGTGCATATGTGTCTATATATAATGGTAGGTATAGGAATACTATACCTAAGCAAGGGGTGATTACACGACCTTGCCCCAGCTGAGTGATCAGCCAGTTGTGTCAGTTTGGATGGCCAGCCAGGGGTGGCATAAGATATGCTGAAGCCCCTGGTAGGCCTTGGGTGCACCTATGCCCTGAGTACCTATGGTACACTGTACAGGGACTCATAAGAGTGACCCATTTCCCAATTGGTGATGTACCTAAAGTACATGGAGTCCATTTTACAGTGAGAGCAGATAGCCTGGGGCCCTTATTAGCAGGATCCCAGGCCAACTAAGTCGAAAACCAGCTAAACACAAGGCAAAAAAAATGTGGGGTAACTATAGTGAGGTATCCACCTTCCTACAAAGGATATTAGTAGTTGTTCAATGTAGCGTTCCATTGGCCCTGTGTTTGTTGTTTCTGCCATACCCATGAGGCGTATGTTACTTCGTCTGTAGCGCGCTTCGATATCTTCAGCCTTTAGGGTTGTCAAGCTTTTATCCATTTTTCCTTAGCGCACTTCCAACTTCTGGTGGCCATCTTTTGCTTCTGAGATATGTCGCTCCGCCACATCAATGCGTTCTGCGTGCTTGTCCAGTCACTCAGACATGCGGTCCACCCTGTATGTCAAAGAATCTATCTTCCCATCTATTCTTGAAAGGGCCGTCTGTATTGTGGAGAACAAAGCCTGCACATCACCTGTCGTCACACCACTCGTGCCTCCCTCCGCTTGCTGCTAATCTTCAGGTCCGGTCTCAGCCGATTTTTGGGCTTGTTCGAAGTGGAGTTTGGGCTGATTACGATCTGGTTTGCCCATTTTGCCCAATTCCGTCTGCCCAACCCGGGTTGAGCGCCTCGTCCTCTGGGCAGCCTCAGAGAAGTTCAGGTTGTCCGGTGCCTGTGACGCAGAGGCAGGATAAGCGTGGTCTAGCAGAGCTGAGGGCGACCCACACAGCTCCGTATTTCTAATTGGGTCATCCTTGCTGGTTCGTAGCAACTCTTGTGTAAGCAGCTCGCATTGTAACCCTCAGTGATGGTGATTAGATAGTGCGCCGATTATTTAGTGCCTCAGACTGCACATGTACACTACCAGGTTAGCCTGTGGGGGTCATCGCTTCAAGCAGTTGCCCAAGTGTGCAGCCAAGTGCGTCAATCCTGAAGCAGGTGCCGCACACCATATGCAGCACACGTGCAACCCATGCAGAAAGAGGAAAGATGCTTCGGTGTGGACCAGCAAGGTCCAAGGGACTCACCAATTGGTGGAGAGTCAGGGCACATCTGGAGCAACCAGGAAAGCCCAAGAAAAGTCAAAGTTGCCTTCTCAGGGACCCACCAGTCAACGGACCATGGATCGCGAAGGTACCTCGAGCGAAAACACAAAGGGTCGGCGCACGGAACACTCATGGAGTGTAGGCAAGCAATCTTCAGTGGAAAAGGTGCTCGGGGTCTGGGCTACAGGTAACCCAATGCACAGCCTCAAGGAATGTTGAAAAGCTGATGCACTTGCAAATGTGCACGGTGTCCAGGGGTTCCGGTTCCACGGGACCCACAAGGGCTGCGGGTCTCAGCTTTGCTGGGGACTCAGGGTGACCTCGGGAAGTCTGGGAATCCACCTCCTGTGCTGCAGACACTTCGGAGTCCGGCGGGAGCTTCAAACCGGTCAGATGCATCTTTGGTGCCTGCCAAGCAGGGTAGTAACTCCTTTACTCCAAGGGAGATTCTTCAGTCATCCAGCGTCATGCAGATCGTCGAAGTTCCAGGATTCAGAATCAGTATCGGAGTTTCATCGAGGTGTAATCTAAAGTCCTGTAGTCAGGGGTTCCCATCTTATACCCAAGGAAGGGGTGGGACAAACTCTGGGGACCCTACTATGGGAGGGTTCGGAAAGAGGGGTGGCTACACCCATTTCCTTTGTCCAGTTTCATGCCAGAGCAGGGGTTGGTAGCCCATGCAACCGGTTTGAACTGGGCTATGCACAGGGACACCAAATGTGCCCCCAGTGCAGACTTCAAAGCACTCTTGGAGAGCACCCTCCCAGCCCCACTACACTAAAACCTGTCCGGGAGGTGGTGACAGGAAACCTATTGTCCACGCCTCCCCTGCCGGAGTTTGGTCCAGCACAAACAACAGTTGATGGACAGAATGCAGAACAATGTCATACATTCACCCCAGTACAGAGATCTGGGCCTAAATCCATTGTTCTTTTGCTCACCACACCACCTCAGTTCAGACATGGCCAAAGGCAAATCAGTTTTGACCCTGTGCCTCATTGGTCCCAAACTGCCAAGCCATGTCTTCCCTGGACCGGAATCAAGCATCCTAGGACCGGATTCAGGCTTTCAGCCCTCATCAGCCAGGATAGCTTGATTCCAGTGGTATGGAGAGCACGGGACTCTTGTCTGAGCATACCCGTCCCACTCGGGGTGACAAATGCAAAAACAACAGTTGATAAGACAGAATGCAGAACAATGTCATACATTCACCCCAGTACAGAGATCTGGGCCTAAATCCATCATTGTTTTGCTCACCACGCCACCCCAGTTCAGACATGGCCATATGCAAATCAGTCTTGACCCTGTGCCTCATGGGAACAGTCCAGCCCGAACTGGCAAGCCATGTCTTCCCTGGACCGGAAACAAGCCTTGTAGGACCGGATTCGGGCTTTCAGCCCTCATCAGCCAGGATAGCTTGATTCCAGTGGTCCAGCAGCAGGAGGCCTGACTCGTATCTGTGGCATCCATTTTGTGATGTCAGGGTTCTTTTAAACTGGTACCGGGTGTACCGGTGTGTACATGTCTCTCCCTCTAGAAGGGCGGAATAATACCCCCGCCGCCAGATCTGGCAAGGGGGGGAATATGATTCCAAAGTGTTTGACACCAAACACAACATGTTTCCTTGCAGCCATTCCAAAGTTAGCATTTACCGCGAGGTTATAATCCAATTAACAGTATATGGTCTGGCTGCATTACAGAACAGCCCCAGAGAATAGATTCTGAAGGCTGCAGCGGGGGCCTGCTCATGCATGGGCACCCTCTCACACAAAACCCAGCACCCTGCCTTCAGGATTAGCCTGCCCTAGGGGTGATTGATAGGTTTATGTCCGTAGTGATATAAGGTAGATATAGGGAACCTATATCTAAGTAAGGGGTGCATACACCACCTTACACAGGTTACAGTAGCAGACATGGGGTGTCATTTGGAAGTCTTCCAAGGGGTGGCATAATTCAAGCTTGAGCCCCTGGCAGGCCTCTGGGGTACCTATGCCATTGGTACCTAGAGTACCATATACTAGGGACTCATAAGGGTACAACAGTAACCAAACTGGAGTGTACCTAAAGTACATAGAATTATTTTAGAGAGGAAGCAGCTAGGCAGGGGTCCTGGATAGCAGGGCCCCACCCAGACTAAGTCGAAAAACAGTGAAACATCAGCAAAAAGTGGGGGTAACTATAAGAAGCAGATCCTACTCCTACCCCAGGAAACATGCTTACTGACTTCAGAGAGCCAGAAAAACCTCCTGACTCTTCCAAAGGTCACATGACGCCCCCAAGAGTCAATGGTTAGCCTGTAAGGTAGTGTTCCATTTCCTCCATCCGAAGCATCCAAAAGTGTGCACTTTTACGCATGTCGAAAGCGATCTTTCAGATTTTCTGGGGCTCTGGCTGAAATTTGGCAGCAGGGTTCAAAACGCTTGGAAATGCTGCATTTCGCTGCCCTGGATCCCGGAAACGTGCCTAGTGACCTCAGGGAGTCAGAGAAACCGCATGACTCTTCCAAAGGTCACATGACACTCCCAGGGGTCTAAGGTCAACCTGAAACGTAGTGGTCTATTTCCTCCATCCGAAGCCTCCAAAAGTGTGCACTTTTACGCATGTCAAAGCGATCTTTCGGGGTTTTCTGATGCCAGAGTCAAAGTTGGCAACGGGGCTCAAAACGCTGGGAAATGCTGCATTTGGCGGCGTTGGAGCCCGGAAACTTTCTTACTGACTTCGGGGAGCCAGAAAATCCACATGGCTCTTCAAAAGGTCTCCTGACGCTCCCAGGGGTCAAAGGTCAACCTGTAAGGTAGTGGTCCATTTCCTCCATCCGAAGCCTTCAAGTGTACGCTTTTACGCATGCCAAAAGGGATCTTTTGGTTTTTCAGAGTCAAAGTTGGCAGCATGACTCAAAACGCTGGGAAATGCTGCATTTGACGGCCTTAGAGCCAGGAAACGTGCTTACTCAATCAATCCAGAAAAGCCACATGACGCTCCCAAAGGTCACATGATGCTCCTAGGGGTCAACGGTCAACCTCTAAGGTAGTGGTCCATTTCCTCCATCCGAAGCCTCCAAAAGTGTGCACTTTTAAGCGTGTCGAAAATGATCTTTCGTGTTTTCTTAGGTCAGAGTCAAAGTTCGCAGCAGGGCTCAAAACACAGGGAAATGCTGCATTTGAAGGCATTGGAGCCTGGAAATGTGCTTACTGACTTTGGGGAGCCAGAAAAACCACATCACTGTTCCAAAAGTCACATGACGCTCCCAGGGGGTCAAAGGTCAACCTGCAAGGTAGTGGTCCATTTCCTCTACCCGAAGCTTCCAAATGTGTGCGCTTTTACGCATGTCAAAAGAGATCTTTCGGGTTTTCTGAGGCCAGAATCAAAGTTAGCAGCAGGGCTCAAAACGTTGGGAATTGCTGCATTTGGCGGCCTTGGAGCCCGGAAACGTTCTTACTGACTTCGGGGAGTCAGAAAATCTACATGACTCCTCCAAAGGTCACATGACACTCCCAGGGGGGTCAAAGGTCAACCTGTAAGGTAGTGGTCCATTTCCTCCATTTGAAGGGTCCATGTGTGTGCTTTTACGCATGTCGAAAGGAATCTTTTGTGTTTTCAGAGGCCAGAGTCAAAGTTGGTAGCAGGGCTCAAAACGCTGGGAAATGCTGCATTTGATGGCCTTGGAGCCCGGAAACGTGCTTTCTGACTTCGGGGAGCCGGAGAAACATGATGCGTCCAAAGGTCACCTTACGCTCCCAGGGGTCAAAGTTCAACCTGTAAGGTAGTGGTCCATTTCCTCCATCCAAAGCCTCCAAAAGTGTGCGCTTTTATGCATGTCGAAAGCGATCTTTCGGGTTTTCTGAGGCCAGAGTCAAGGTTGGCAGCAGGGCCACACCAGTTCAGACCCAGCTATATGCAAATAAGTCTTGACCCTGTGCCTCATGGGAACAATCTAGCCCGAACTGCCAAGCCAGGTCTTCACTGGTCCAGGAGTAAGCATCCGGGGACCGGTTTTGGGGTAACACTCCTCATCTGGCAGGCTAGCTTGAATCCAGAGGCAAAGTGAGCAAGGGACCACATCTGGGCAGACCCTGCCAACTTAGGGCGAACAATGCAAACACAAGGAGATGAGGGATGGAGCGCTGAAACTTTTCAGACACTCACTCCCAGATCTGGGCGGAATGCATTATCATTCTGTACCTCACTTCGCCACCCCAGTTCAGACCCAGATATATGCAAATCAGTCTTGACCAGACCTCTAAGGTTATTTGCGTGGCCGAAAGTAGGCGTCTCCTACCTGCACCCACATATAAAAATATAGGCAAGAACGGTGTGCCATGGTGTCCCTCTCTAATCTGTAGGTGGGGTGATCGGACGGTACATGGAGCCATTCGTCTACCGGCGCAAGATGCTTGCCCAATAGTAGGCCTCAATGTCCGGCAGGGATATCCCTCCATTATATTGGTTCCGCTGCAGCGTACTCAGGGTGATCCTTGATTACTTCCCCAGCCACACCAGGGAGCGCATTTCTGCGTCTATCACCTGGGGAGGTGGAAGTACTCATTTTAGAGGGTATACCGAAAGCAGGGCAATGTGATCATTTTAAACATAGCAGCTCGGCCAAGAATGGTGAGGGGAAGGGCTTTCCACCGCAAAGCGCCAGCTGCAAAATTTGTTATGACTCGCTGGATATTGTTTTGCTATGAGAGGTTTCTATCTGTAGTGAGGTAGAGCCCCAGATACGTGAATCCCGTCTGCGTTACCTGGAGAGCTCCAGGGAGAGGAGGCCACATCTCCTCAGCTCGCGGGCTATACAGGACCGATTTATGCCAGTTTATAGCATAGCCCGAGAAGGAGCCATACCTGCCTAGAAGCTTGAACAATGCGGGTACCGTGACATCCGGTTGGTTAACATATAACAGGATATGGTCTGCATAGAGCGAGATCTTTTCTTCCCCCATATCAGTCGGTGTGATTTGAAACCCCTGTATCTCCCTTGTCTGTCAGACCTCACAGGACACTATTTCGATTGCGAGGGAAAATAGTAGGGGGGGCAATGGGCATCCCTGTCTGGTTCCCCTCCTAATGGGGAAGTCCTCAGATAATAGTCCATTGACTTTAACCCGGGCTATAGGGGTCCGCATATAGGAGTCCAACTCAATTCCTACATTTGAGGCCAATGCCACACTTGACCAAAGCCGCCTCTAAGAAGGGCCAGTGGACAGCGTTGACAGCTTTTTCTGTGTCCAGGGAGAGGAACATGTGGGGATCATCACAGCCCTGCACCCCCATGAGCCAATTGTGGGTCCACCGTAGGTTCTGTCTGGTCGCCCGGTCTGGTAGGAAGCCCGTCTTATCTCGATGTACCAGGCCCGAGATTACTTGGCGTAGACAGAGGGCCAATACCGTCGCCAGGAGCTTAACCTCTATGTTGAGGAGGGAGATTTGGCGGTAAGATGCATAATCTTCAGGGGGCTTTCCCAATTTGTGGTTGGGGATGATCGTGGCCATTCTATGATCTAGGGGCAGAATACCATCTTGGGCCGCGTCTGTAAACAGTGCTAATAGGTGCACCGCCAGGAGGTCCGCCCCTTTCTTATAAAATTCCACTGGGAGTCCATTTGGGCCTGGGGATTTCCCAGGGCCAGTTTAATTATTGCATCTTTAAGTTCGGCCACCATTATGTCTACTTCAAGTCCCTCCCTCTCATCATCCTCTAAGCTTGGGGTTTGAATAGTGTCTAGATAACCTCATAGAAATCCTTAAAATAGGAAGCAAATGTCCATACTATTTGTGCGTCTCCCTTTTGCGTCTGCCCCTGTTGGTCCACTACGCTTTCTATCCATCGGGCTTCCATTTCCATATGGCTGAGCCAAGCCAAGAGCTTACCAAACTTATCCCCATCGTCGTATAACCTATGAAGGGTCGCCTGCGACTGCGTTTTAGCCTCTTCCGTTGCTAGGGCCCTATAGCGCAGTTGCGTGTCAGTCAAATGTTGAAGGACCTGTGAGTCCTTTCCTGCAAGATAGCGTTGTTCTTGCGCCAAAATTTGGGTTTCTAAAGTGGTGAGCTCCTCTTGCGCCTTCCGTTTTTCCCAAAGCTATTAGGTTTTGGGCCCTATCACGAAGCACTGTCTTATAGGCTTCCCACACTATAACTCCCGACTGCCCTGAGCCTACATGTTCTGCAAAATACACTGTTGTGTCAGCCTCTGTTGAGGGCACAGATAAAGGCGTTATATCGCCAGCACCACCATCACTTCACATAAGGTGTTACAGCGAACCTCGCAATGCCTCTAATACCAAAACAAGAAGGATCTCTGGGAGTGGGGGATCTGGCCCTCCCGGGGTGTGTGACCAAATTACCCGACAACTGGCCAATGGCTCAGACCAAACCAGGGGTTACCCAATTCCCAAGTCCCAACAAATAGCTCATATATCACCGGCTCGTGCCTTAGTCCATTGGACCCCGGACGCAAGCTATGACTCGGTCTTTTTAGAGCAAAACCCACAATCCATCCAGAAAATGACCCCGACCATAATCGAGAAATGTCCCTCACAAACACAAACAGTAAACTGCATTCAAAACTCGCTGTCACCAGTAAATTCCCCCAGTAAATCGAGTAGGCAGCCCATATCGGCACTTGATAAAAAGCATCACCCCCCATCTGTCGGACTAGTAACGGAAGAAACCGACGCCATCAAACACAGTGAGTTATCGAACCCACAGGAAGAAAACGTAACCGCAAGTGAGAGCATAGAAATGGAACGGAGTATGTGCCAGCTCGCAGCTCAATATGACCAAACGCCTGGTAAGGAGGAAGGCAATGTTAAAAGGTCATCGCCAAGGAGTGCGCAACCGTGCGAGCATCGCAAACAACTAAATCCTCCTGGGCATCCTTTCACCTCACCCAAGCTTACCCACACACATGGGGAAACACTAGTGAGCACCCAAACGGCCTCCATCTGGCCGCAACTATTAAAGACCATGGAAACCATAGGCGTCGCAATGTCCTACCATGCGGACAAATTGGACACGCAAGTCGACCTGCTTAACCTTCTGGCCCTTCACGTTCAGGGCATTGAATCAAACTTAAAAGATTTAAACAATATGATCACGAAGGTGCAACTCAACAAGGACTCCACCTTCTATACTTGCCACTGTTCAGATATAATAGACAAACTGGCCACAGTACCAAGCCTGATGACACAGATATTGGGGGCTGTTATGGAACCCACAATGGACTCATCTAAGGCAACAACTACAACTATAAGACATTCAACAAGTCAACAGCACGCCAAAGAGGGTCCAGGTAGGCCGCTTGAGGTTTGCAGCGGCGAAGCAAGCTTGGAAACCCAAGACCAATCAGATTCCACCACCTCTAATGATATCACGACGCCAGCAAGAGCACACGAACATACTCTAGCTGACCAAGGAGGGGAAGCAGATTCAACTCTGGCGTCCCTACAAATTGCGGAACACAGTCCCAATCTAACTGTTCAGGTACATGCGCTTACTAAAAGGGAAAGGAAGCGCCAAAGGAAAGCTAGAAAAGCAAAAGCACACAGGCGAGGCGCATCATCAAAGCCCCCCAAAAATACCAACAGCGACCTCAGCAACAGCGAAGAGAAAGAGCAGTCAGAGGGTGTCCCACCTCAAATTAGAACAACCTCAGAGCAAGGGTCAACCTTAAAAGGCTTACCCCTTGATAAGGAAATAACCACCCCAAAAAGAGCCACAAATGGCACAAATTCAATTCAGAACGCAATAAAGGCGTTTAGCATCTTCAACCCACCCAGAGAAAAGCCAAACCGCAAGTCACCAACTGACGAGCAAGTCATAACCACAAACATCAAGCGAAGAAAAAGTTCAAAGGATACCATCTTATCCATTCAAGTATCAGAAAATAAAAGACAAGTTGGTATAGATAAACCCGCAAAGATCAAGGAACTAAATTCACGAGACCTGCTGGAGGGAGAAACACAAGTTCCACCAGCCCTAGACCTCAACGAACAAGCAACCACAAGCAGTGCACAGCCAGCTAACCAGCACACCTTAGAGCCAAAGATGGACCTGGAAGGAAAATCTACCCCAATCAGCAAAGAAATCAGACGACCAATAATTCAAAAGCAGTATTCTAAGCAATAAAATTGAGCTAATTCCGAAATACTGCTCAAGAGGGACCCATGATATCTTGAACAGAGGGGCAATCCTAAGACTCCTAGAAGAATTACCAGGCCTGAGTCATTTAAAATCATGCGACTTGGAATTAGTAGAGTTTAAACCAAACCCTTTCCAACCCGGCTCCGATTCCACGATAACAACCTGGACTGATCACATCGTCACAGAACAAATCCTGACCCACTGGGAGGATTTTGCCTTGTGGGGTATTGATCTAAAAAAAGTGGAGCCAGCTCGATATCCCAGTCCGTTGCGGAAACAAAATCCAAAACGAGGCCTCCTAAAAAACGCTAAAGGACCAGAGTTAAGAGGCAGCATAGAAGAAGAAGGCCACCAACTCAGGCAAATCACAATCACGATTGCTCGTCAGGTGAATGACCCGCCCAAAAGTCACCAACATGCCCCTCCGGCACTAATCCATAGGAACACAGACTGATCCAACAGTAGAGCAATGGTTGGGAAAGAGCAGGGCTGCACGTTCTGTTCATGGAATGTCTATGGTCTAAAAGCGAAGCTGGAGGAAGAAGACTTTATAGAGTTTCACGCAATTTAAAATACTAATGCTCCAGGAAACCTGGCAGACAACAAACACGCCTCTTGTGGGATACAAAGAATTCTTTACACCAGCACAAAAGGAGGCCCGCTCCGGCAGGGCAACAGGAGGCCTTTCCATTTTCATATCAACGGACCTTCTATGGCAACTTAGTCACATCGACCTAGAGTCTACATGGATGCAATGCGTTAAAATTGAAATTTCCCCAAATATGGGCCTCTTGATCGTGAACCTCTATATGCACCCGGGCGGAAAACATAAGGGGAAGAGGATAAAACAACTAGTTACTGCAATCAAGGCGTTAAAGTCTACCTATCCAAGTGAAAACATGCTTATAACAGGAGATTTTAATATGAATCTAATTCATCGTCAGGAGGGAAGCCTCCCCACCCACATTGTCCCCCGGCAGGGCAACCTTTGCAGACAAAGTGCAAAAGGAAGGAAATGTGCCATGGAGTTGGAAGCCCTCCAATTGTACACCTTAAACGGAAGGGGTAATCTGGACACACCAGCTGCCCTAACTAGGGTCTCCAAAAATTCAGGATCAACCATAGACTATACTCTGGCGGACCCCGACCTATTCCTTTACATCAGAGACTTCCACATCCAGGAACGTGGGGAAAGTGATCATTTCCCACAGACCTTCACCTTGACAATTGAAGTAAATAAGTCTGAGCAAGCGCTGCCTCTATCCTTGAACACCCAAATCTTTAATTTACAACGGTTAAACTGGAATGAAGAAAACCTCGATAATCTAATGGCGTCATGCCATGCATTGCTTTCACTATCTGACATATCAAAGGACATAATAAAGACCTGGGAGTCCTTTGTTGCAGACTTGAACAAGAATTTCCAATCCAACCACAGAGGACAAAAAGCCATAAGAAACAGAGGAGGGAAATGGTACACCCCTAAGCTGCGACAACTAAAAAGGCAAATTAATGCATTTCTCAGGGCTGAACGAAAAAAGGATCCTCACTTTTCACAACAAACTCTAAAAACAATTGCAGCCCTAAAAAAAGAGCTAAAAAGAGAGACCAATCTGGCCAAGAGAATGCATAGGGGAAAAACTAGCGTGACTATACTCCATGCCACTAAGATGCAGAACTCAAAAGAATTTTGGGCAAAAATAAACTTCATGCTCAACGGTAAACATCGGCAGTTCAACTCCGACATGACTGACCAGCTTTGGTGTAGCCACATCGATTTATTATACAATTTCACACTTGATACCTCACTTGACAATAAAGTTGTGCCTCTCCCGGAGGGTGCCCTGTCAAGTTTGAGAACGACAGACCCAAAGCCCGCTGACCCCAAAGCTACTTGTGAACCATCAATAACAAAGATCACAGGTGACACTGACCTGATGACACCAACGCTGGTCCTTAACACCATAAAATCATTGAGAGCAGATGGAGCTCCTGGCCCAAATGGTTTCCCCAACGCCCTATTCAGGAAAGACCCCACGTTCTGGGCCAGTCAATTACTCCCTTTATTTTGTTACAGCGTAAAGACCGGGAACATTCCCGAATCGTTCAGGGGCAGCATTTTACACCCAATATATAAATCTGGGTCTCGCTCTGACCCCAACAACTACAGGCTAATAGCCTTAATAGATGTGGAGGCAAAGATCTATGCGTCAAATTTACTGGTAGAATTGGAGGCTTGGGTAAGCAGCATAGGGCTAATCCCCCTGACTCAAACAGGCTTTCGGCCAGGAATGGGCACCCTCACGAACTTATCTGCAATAACCCTACTAGCAAAAAGGGCAATCGACAATTCTAATTCGCTGTACACTTGTTTTTTGGACTTAAAAGCGGCCTTTGATAAAGTGCCAAGATCTAAACTCTGGGCCAAAATGAAAGCCTGGGGCGCGCCGCCAAAGCTAATGAGAGCAATCATAGAGCTGTATTCAAAGACCTGGGTCCAAGTGAAAAAAGGAGACGGCCGATGTCTGACAAAGAAATTCAGCACACTAAACGGCTTAAAACAAGGCTGCGTATTGGCCCCCTGCCTTTTCAACATTTACACCGCGGACCTAGAAAGCGATCTACGCTCTATTCAGGGAGATCCACCAAAATTGGGTAACTTACCCATAATGAGTCTACAATACGCAGACGACATTGTGCTTTTGTCACAAACTCCTCTCGGCCTACAACGTATGATCTCTAAGCTTGCGTCATACCTCTCGAATGCACAACTGACAATAAACCTTTAAAAAAAACAAATGTTTTATGTTTCTCTGGCTCTCGCAAGAAAAGAAAAAAATTCGTCTGGAAGATAAACTCCAGCATACTAACTCAGGTAGACCAATACAAATACCTGGGCATCTCACTGGATTATCAATTAAAATATAAACAGCACTTGGAACAGGCGAAATCAAAAGTCAAACAGCTACAATTCGCCTTTAAAACAGTCCAAAAACATCTACGCGGAAACTCCACCGCTCACGTTTTAAAGATCGTAGCGGCCAAATTCTTGCCATCCCTCACATATGGTTCTGAGATGATGGCAACCCCACAGCGCTAAACCTCGCCTGTTTAAAAATCTTTTTTCAATCCCGCGCTATATTTCGCAATCTCAAATACGTTTGGAATACGGCCTCACAAATCAGCTCCCGGCAAGACAAGAAGCCCTCGTCAAATACTACTGGCGAATGAGGGATGCAGAAGATCACTCCCTGGCTCATCTGTGCTGGCTGGAAGTAGAAAAACAGGCAAGACTTCCCAAGTCTATATATAAGTCCCTCAGGCAAGCGCTTCAATCATTAGCACTGGAAGAATCCTGGCTTGCACCCATGACTTACACCGCTTTCAAACTGCGAACTAACAATGCAATCAAACAAGCGTCACTATTAATGGACAAAGCTGCAGTGGCAGGTAAAAGCCACGCCTGGATTGTTCTGCCATCATACATCCACATGAAGCCCCATCCATATTTGCAAGACTGCTTCAGGGACCATTACAAGAGGAAATTAAGCTTGTTAAGGTTGGGCTGCTTTGTGAGTAAAGATCTCACTCCCAAATGGCTACAGTCGTGGTCAACTTCCGACTGCCGCCTCTGTAACAACAGCGCAGAGTCATTACTGCATCTAATATGTATATGCCCTGCACTTCAGAAACTAAGGAAAGTGCTTCTGCTACCACTCTTAAGAGGCCCAGGTGAGAACCTGCAGGGCAGCTGTCATCATATGCCTCAGTGGGACTTGGATAAAACTATCTTGCAACACTATAAAATTTCTGGAGCATGCATCTCAAGAGTTGGGAAACAAGGCAGCAACCAAAGAGAACTCAGGATAACAGGCCTGGACACAGCTGGCCATAGACTCACTTCTATTTTCCCAACGGACTCTCTTGTTTCCATCCTACAGCACTTCATTTCATGTCATAAAAGTGTACCCTGATCCAACCCACTTTGCTTCCCCTAGTTTTACTCTCCCCCTTACACCACTTTTTGAAAAGTCTGTGTAATTTCAATGTTACAAAAGTGTCCCCTGATTCAACTCATAACACCTTTTTAAATTTTAATTTTTATCTTAGACTACCTTCCTGAAAAGCTTGTGTAATTTTATATTCTCTTCGCTTTTCCTATTCTTTTTGTTTTATCTTGACCTGAAGCTGATTTTGTGTTGTTTTAAAGATGTAAAGATGACCAAATGGTGGTAAGCTCCACCCTTTTATGATTTTTACTATAAATCAAATAAAAGTATTATTCTCTCTCTGTTGTGTCAGCCCGGAGACCCCGCATCACCTCCGCGTTTTGCAGGTCCCAAGCCGTCAACCTCCAGTTCCCATGTCCTGCCCAGGGCCTCCCGCTGTCCTAACCAGCAGGGGGGAGTGATCAGAGATCCCACGTGCCAGGTTCGCCTCCTCACAAACTGCACCACTGACATTCCGCGGAAGAATGACATAGCCTATTCGTGAGTGTACCTTGTGTGAGCCAGAATCATATTAATAACTTCTGATGTGGAGAAGTGTGGCTCACTGGTTAGAGGAGGCAGACCTGGAAGCAGAGGTCAGCCCGGGACCAGGGTTCAATTCCCGGCTCGGCGGGGTCTTGAGTCCTAAAATGTCCATGGACTCGACAATTCTCGCTCCGGTGCCTACTCGATTCACGGGTTCACACTCTGCGACTCTGGGCAATAGCTTGCTTAATCTCCACAACGGCCCCTCGCGGCGGGATGCCTGGCTTTCACCTTGCGGATACCCTGCTGGGGTTATCTCACAGGGGAATACCAGGACGGGTTCCCTAAGCAAGCGCTTAGAAACCGCTTGGTGATTTGCGCTATATAAATTCCTGTACATTTACATTTACATTTACATTTGATGTCTGTATGGAGTCGCCGCCACACATCCATCAGACCCAGGGTGTCCATCAGCTTGGCCAGTTGCGTGGTCGGGGGTGGTCAGTACGGTTCCCTGAGAGATCCATGGGGATGGACATGACGTCATTGAAGTTACCCCCTATAATGTGTAGTGTACCCGGGGTATCCAATAAAATATCAGTCACCCCATGGAGAGTCCTGCCTGTAACCTCAGATGGGCATAGACCGAAACTATAGTGACCTTCCAACTACCCCATGCACCTGTAACTCCCACGTATGTACCCTGGGGGTCTGTCCATGTCCACGTTACCTTGAAAGAGGGGGGATTTTTTAAGCAGTATTGTTATGTGGGAATCTAGGATCCTAGTGTAATTTTCCCGATTCATGCCCATATATAGGTATAATTCACGCAGTCCTTATATAGGCATAGGAAACATTGCCTTATTTAGTCTTAGCCTGTGCAGCCCAAATACTGCATGGCTACTTCCACTAAATTCCGAGAATCCACAACGATTTCTTGGAACAACCAGCCTTCAGCAGTCAGGGACTTCCCCCTGCTTGAATACTAATTTATCCAAGAACTCCTGGAGTTTTCAGGGAACTGAGGCACTAGTGACGATATTGTGTCCAATCTTACGCCAAACTCGGCACCTTCAAAGTATAAATATGCCTACATTTGCCCAGTCAAACACACAGTGGTTTAGGAGCAGATCGACTAACTACTTGCCCGACGCCCTGCTGCTGCAAGTGCCGAAGGAAGCCGACCCTCCAACTGACGCACTGAGAAGACGCTGTCTTTTCTCTTGCCGAGAAATCCAGCTCCGGTGTTTCCAGGCTACACTTGCGGGTTGCTGGGAGATCGAGTCCTGAGAGAGAAATACAAGACCTCTATCATTCTAAAACCAAGGTACGGAGCTGATTAGACCCTTAGAGAATTCTTGGAACAGATTCTTGGCAGAAATTTACTAGACTTAAGCTACACCACACTTACTCCTCCCTCGTACTAGACTTAGGTTAGGTACACCGGGTTAGGCGTATTTTAGAAGCACCAGTTGAGTACTTTTAGCCATTATTTTATCACTGTATGTATTTTATGCATTTTATGTATTCTATGTTTATGGCTTAGAAACCATATCATGCTCTTACAGTACTATTTTATAATACTATTCGTATTATATGCATTGTACTTCTTAACTAGCATTTCAATTGTAGCAGTGCATTTCTTATGCTTAAGAAATAAGACTGTTCAATAAATACTTTTATTGAAAACGCCCGTCTCTCTATTTCTAAGCAACTCTGGTGAAACGAAGCATGCACATCTGACTGAGTGAAATAGCCGTCTATTGTTTCCGCGACTCTAGAGATACGTTTCATTCTGGGGAAACAAAGTTGTCATGTTATATGGTTGTCAGAAACTAATCCCTTCTTGTATTTTCGACAAAGTTTCTAGTGACCTCTGAGCTAGCTGGCATTCACAATCAAGTCTAATATATTTGGCAGAGACCTAGTCGACTTAAGTCCTACGTCTAAGCTGCAGGATATATTATTCCAATGCGCAAAGCCTATTAGGAATATAGGAACTACACTACATGGCGCCCAACGTTTGGTAAGGCGATAATTTAACGCTAGATACTAGACCCCTTTTTTCCCGTAAAAACTCCAATAGACGTCTGGAGTGGGTGAAAGGCTAAATATCCGCCAAAACTGAGTAGGACGAAAAATCCTATGTATTAGTTTTCGGTTAATACAACGTTGAAGGATACGGTGTTCCAAAATATTGTGCACCTAATCTTTGTTTCCTTGAAACTTGTTCTGAAAAACTCTTAGCCGACTAAAATGCCGGATAGTGGTACTGAAATGGGATTAGCTGCAGCAGCAGCTCAAGCGGTCTTAGATGACGCTGCTATCTTAGAAAATGACACAGATGCTATACTGCTCCCGGTAAATGTAAGGAAAAGTATAACTTACAAACTGATAAATAATGGAGTATCAGCAAGAGGTGGCAGAGTAATCTTTGTCATAGAGGCACATGAGTATCGGCAGACAGAGGTATTCTATTCATGGATTCAGTTTCCAGCAGCAAATGCGGAACACGAGAGTTCCACTACTACAAAGCAGAGGAACCTCCAGCGGAATACGTTCCTTTCGAGGATATTGAAATTCCATTAACTTACCAAGAGCATCAGCTCTGGTTTAAAGGCGCCCTACAACATCAAAATCACATTACCAGGCTCGGTCCACTAGGTAGACCAGGAGCTACATGGCCGGTACTAGCCAGCTATACACCACATCCAGACATTGAAAGGATGTCAGATGCAGAATTATTAGCTCAACTAAAACAGTTAATTAAAATACATAGACAATTGGTTCAATATGTCATGCGACATTATCAGTCCAACCAGCTGTAAGAATTCCACAGCAAACCCCTCACCAGGGGAACACAAATAAAATTACACCACAGACTATACAGTCAGTCATTGGTAAACTACCAGCAAAACGAGAACAAATTCAGTTCTGGTTAGCACATAAAATTACTCAAATAGAGGCAGTATTTCCTGATAGTACACCTCATGAGAAACACAGGTTTCTGACAATCTGTTTACCGATGGGGAATGCACCACACATAGAGGACTGTGACACTTGGGGTACAGTCTTTGCTTCAATCTACACTAAAACACATGGTGTTCCGTCAATGGCGGGAATACCAGACATTCTAAGACAGATTCAAAATGAATACGGTCCAGAACCGGCCTTAAATTTAGATATGAAATTACTGAAAGATTTCAAACAGGTCTCGGCTATACTATTAGCAAACATTAAAGGTGAAGCAGCATCAGTGGCAATCCGCCAGAAATGAAAAGAAACAGACATTACTGAGCAACCATTTGAGCTTGCCAGAATTATTAAAAAATCCTATGAAGAACTAGGTAGAGATAGTTTGGGTGGGAAACCACTAAAACCACAACTGAGAATCCTGAAAAAACTTTTATAAAAGATAATCTCACTACTCCTAAGAAGAAGTGGGAAAACAGTAAACAGACACTTCCTAGAGAGAAGCCTTCCCAGTCCAGAGGAAGATCTCCCCAACGAGGAGGTAGATCTCCCCAACGGGACCCCTCTGAAAAGAGGTACAACCTCAGAAATAGGGATACTTTAAGAAAACCTGATAGATATCAAGATAATGACACACGTCCCTCTCGATCTTTTCAGACTTCCTCGCAGAAATCGGAAAGAAGAGGACGGTCAGAACACGAAGAAGAACGCGTCAAGTCCAAAGACAAAGAACCCGTTCACCAAAGTAAAAAAGCTCAATTTTCCAAAAAGAAGGTAGCAAGCATAAAGATCAGACATGCTGAGGATTCTGAGGACACAACTCAAGAATGGGGAATGGGCTCAGACAATGCTAGACAGCGCAGCAGAAGTGACCATAGCTCGCAAAATCCTGAAGGATCATCTGGAGACAGTGGACTTGAATGAATGCATTCAAGTTGAAACTGCCGACACCAGGGTTAGTGTACCCCACAAGTTACATGAAGTAACACTCCGGATGGAGGGGGACATAACTAGAAAAATAAAAGCTCTGTTTTGGGACAAGCTTTCCAAGGGTTATGACATACTTCTAGTTGAAAGAGACTGGCCACCTGCATTTGTTAGGGAGTGCCCACACGGCGAAGAGATAATTATGCTAGCATTCTCAAATCCCATTCCAATTCATAAAAATATACATATGCCAGGAAATGGGCAGTAGCTCAGGCTCCAGCATTATATAAAAATCACGTAGGATGGGATGAGGATTCTCCTCACCACAAAATCCAGTTAAAAAAATCAACCTACTGCTCAAAGACAGTACACAGTCAAGCAAGAAGCTAAAAAACAAGTCAGGGAGATCTTAGATCAACTTGAATATCAAGGGGTGATTGAAACATGCACCTCATCTATGAAAAATCCTTTGTTTCCTGTCTCCAAGCCAGACAATTCAGATCGTCTAGTTTTGGATTACAGACACCTAAACTCTTGTTGTAAAACATTTAAAGTACAAAATTCACATAGTGCAGTACTGATGAATAACATCATGCGCAAAAAATATAAAACCACATTAGACATTTCAAATGGGTTTTTCTATCAAAACATTGCACCTGAAAGCAGGCATTTGACCGCTTTCTCAATTATGGGAACACAACAAAAATTTTGCCGTCTCCCCCAGGGATTCAAGAATAGTCCAGGGTTATTTTCAGCCAGAGTAACAGAAATACTACAAATGTACGATGATGAGACATTATCTTATGTCGATGACATCTATCTTACAGATGACGACTTGGACGTGCACTTGAAGAGTGAACACCATAATACTTGGGTTTGCTTCTGAAGGGTACAAATTCAATTTTAAGAAATCACGAATCGCCCACCTCAATGTCCTATTCTTAGGATATGAGTTGTCAAGTGAAGGCAAAAGCCTGGCAGCAAACTTTCTTGAAAAATGTGCGCTGCTCCAACCTCCAAAAACGCTGAAAAACATAGTCAATCCTAGGTTTCCTGAATGTTGGAAGAACTTATGTTCTAAATTACGCAGAAAGGATTAAACCACTCTACGAACTAATCAAACCTGATTTCAAACCAACAAATTGGACTCAGAATCATACAGAAAATTTGTGTTCAGTACAAACAGACATGTTAGCAAAAACACAATTAGATACACGCAACAATGCGCGCAATCTCGTGATCCGTGTCATCCCAGGGAAATGCGGATTCACATACCTGACCTTTAATGAAGGAGAAAAGGTACCAATAGTATTCAAATCACACTTGTACACACAAGCTAAAATGAAGTTCACTTCAACAGAAAAAATTCTGACAGCGGCTCAAACTGCAATAGCAAAAGAGAGAGCCGTCGCACAGGGTAAACGTATAATGATCGTTACACCTGTACCTGCCTTGGAGGCAGTGGCGAAAACAAACATTCCAAATGCTAAAGCTTTAAATCCAAGATGGATACAATGGGTTAACTCTCTTGCTGCAACAGACGTTGAATACGTTTTTGACCCGTACTTGAAGACACAAGAATTCCTACAATACGAATACGAATGTCCTCTGCCGACCGAAATTCTGCCTCTAGAACATTACGGCTGTATAATATATACAGACGGATCAGCACAGCCCGCAATTGGGGGTAAACAAGCTTATAGTGCTGCGTGCGCGATCGTTAAAGGTCGTTGGCGCGAAGGTAAATTCAGACCTATGGTCACTAAAACTCAATCACTCAGAGACTGTACAGCTCAGCGAGCTGAACTACAGGCTTTCAAGATGGCGCTTGAAAATACCGATCGCCTATTCCCCACACTAATAGTGTGCGATTCGTATTACTGCGTCCAGTCTTACAATGAGTATCTACAGAACTTAGTTCAAAACGGTTTCAAAGACGCAAAAGGTGGCACAATTAAGCATAAAACGCTTTGGGAACAAGTAGTTATTTTGCAGAAAGAACTACAAAAGACTCACGTGATTCATACGCTGAGTCTTCAACGTGATGGCGTTCATGTTGCAGGGAATTCATTGGCTGATGAAGCCACGAAGGCAGCTGTGCAAACTGCTTCCGTAGCTACAATCACTCGTTCGAAAAGAGTAATAGGTGGTGAAACGTTACTAGCAGTAAAAACCTCAATGGAAGGCAATAATTGATGCAAACTCCGTTCCTTTTGCTCAAATCCCTGGAGTGGGGGACAGAGAAATCCAAACAGGAATCGAAGAGCTGCTTTGGTACACGAAGCACATATGGGAGAGGGTCTGAGACATCAAGGGATCTTGAAATCTCTACTAGAATTAGAAAAGATGTACTGGTGGCCGGGACTGGGAGTTGATGTATACAATTTTGCATCTTATTGCCCTAACTGCAACAGAAATCGCATCAGCGAAAGCCACCAGATACCTGACTACAGAGTAGCCAGCCCAGTTCAGATACCATTGCTAGACAGTATTAGGCTATCTACCTGCAAACGTCATAATGGACGAATGCAGTCCCATATCTACTAGGACAAGATTTATTTGGATGTGGCCCCAGCGCTCGGAAGACGACAGAACTGTTATAAAGGATTTGCGAGTCTTTATCGGCACATACGCAATTGGCACGCTACATTCAGACCAGGGTCCTGCGTTTAGCTCTCGAGCTTACAAGGAGGCCATGGCTAGCTTGGGCGTTGCATTGCAGTATTCTAGTCCCTTCCATCCTGAGGGTAATGCGGTAGTGGAAAGAAAAAACCGTGACATAAAGCAATCCATAAGAGCTAAGGTATTAGGTTCGGGTGATGGGTGGGTCAAACATCTAATAAGTGTCCAACGATGTCTTAACAATCTGCCAAGAAATTCTCTGGGTGGAGTCACTCCGTATGAACTAATGTTTGGTACAAGAATGATAATCGGAGACCTCGATTGTCAGACTTCAGTGGTGGAACAAAAACCCTTTTTGTCAAAGATCGTTTGACTGTTTTACAGGACTTAAATGAAACAAGAAGAAGTCTGAGTAATACAATACAGAAGCAAACGCCCACTGAAGAAAAACCACCTGTCCCAGCAAGGCCTGACTGGATTCCAAAGATTGGGGATCTGGTCAGAGAGAAAATCGCGGTGAAGAAGGAATTTGGGCCTTCTTACAGAAAAGCAGATCCTGTCTTGGCAATCCAAGGAGCAAGATCAGTAGTACTACCGCCCCTTGCTGGTAATAGGGAGAACAGAGTTGTATCCATCGACCTGGTCAAACCACAACATGTGGCAGATAATAAGTAGTAGGCCCAGTGAACTCCCGAGAAGTAGCAGATGACCAAATCTTGCTGCAATCAAAGAGGTTCAAACTGAAGGACGTATCACCTTTGATAAACCTGTAGTAAGAAAAGAAGGACTATGCAACAAAGCCATGGAACTTGTACCCTCTGGAAACCCAAATAACAGTTCGTCAAGACACGCCTGTCTACAATGAATGATGTGACATCGGACTATACAAACATGGCGAAACAAGAAACCGCTCCAGTGATTTCAAGTAATCCTGATGCGATCCCAGCAATTGACAGAACTGCTTCTGGCTACTTTATCAACTTCGATAACTTTTCTGAGGATCCCAGTGAACCTGAGGATGAGCCAGCAAAGACAAAGTTCAAGAAAAAATAACAGAACTCCTTCATCTACTAGAAAACACATATCCGGTTTCACCATGGGTTGAATTTTGGATTGGATTAGGTATATTTTTCCTCCTGCTCTGGCTCGTACTAGTGTTAAGCTTGGGAAGGATGATTGATGGAAAATATAGTACTATGGACACAGCAAGTAAGAAAATCAACTTGGTCCTGAAACCTTACAAATCATCTCATAATGAAAGAAGAGGCCTGTCGGCAGTGAACATCACAGCCGTTCCTATACCTGGGGGTATATCATGGGACAGAACTGATTATGACATCTATGGTCCGGTGGAATTATTGAAAATTTCACATCCGTTTAAGGTTTCTTTGAGTGACTTTGTCGCACCCAGTAAATTTTCTGATGATTGGGACTTTAAGACTGTTAACAACATGATGAAATATTTAGAAATGTCAGCTAAATTTACAGAACATGACTCCTTAGAAGGGTCATCAGATTATGAACAAATGTATTGTTTTAATCATTATGGTCACCATTATTTGAACAAATCTGCAAGCCCAAGAAATGTGTTTCACTACAATCAATGGGAACATTGTCCAACACCGCCAAAAGGCAGCTATAAAACATTTCAAGAAAAGTCTTCGTACTTCTCAGGGTTTAATGTTACCAACCCAGAAACGTTTTATTTTAAAAATATAAATAAGACAGGAATGAAAACAATGTTGACCAATTCTAAACAAATTTATTCTGCAAACTTTTATGCTCAACTGTCTGGTTTTAACTTTTGGAAAGACAACAGTGAGACAAAAACAATCTGGGGCACTAAAGATTGGCATGTACAAGGTATAGAAGCCTTATTTAGAGCCTGCATCATCCCAGAACAAATTATGTTTTTAAATGACACTGTTCAACAGACGTCTTGTCTTGGTCTGGCTAAGATTAAAGAGTTAAAACAAACCGTCTATACCTAAACCCACAAGTGACATTATTAACACTTCAGATGAGGAGGTAGACGTACCATATATCATTAAACAAAACAGAACTAATCCTGATTGGAAAAAATGGTTAATCTGGCCCACAGACACAAATAACTGTCAAAATAGATTCCTGAACAAGACACAGGGGTTCAAAGTGAATAAGCCAGATCCAAGATATTACCATAGACAACATCCAGGGATAGTAACCACTTACAGTGTAGGGAAGCTGTGCCTTGAGTGGCTTCAGAAATCTACACTTCCAGAAATTAGACAGCACTTATCTTTACTTAAAGAAAGCAATGATTTGCGAGATTTCTTAATGGGGCCTCGCAAACCACAGCAAAAACGTTTCATATACGCCGGAATATATGCGGCATACAACGAAATATGGAAAATTATGCAAATGGAAACTGCAGAAAGAATACGAGAAATTGATCGTATAAATTTAGAAAAAAGCCTCTCTGTAGTGGACAATGGGTTAACGACTCTGTCCTCCAGAATTTATTATTTGGACAGCATTGTGTCATCTGCCATTGACATCATAGAACAAGACGTGTTAATGTTACAACATGGCCAGTCTCAATTACGTTCTATCATGCTGCTAGGCTGGACGTTGCAAAATCTGCGTTCAGGCTTTGTGCCATGGCATCTAATCAATACCACGTCATTGTTTACTGTATTTAAACTTACAGATAAACAAATCTCTTTGGCACAAAGAGGAGCAGACTACACGGTGCTGAGCATTGAAAAACTCAAAAGATTACAATTAAGTTTTTGAGAAACCTGTCATTGAATGGATAATTCATGGCACCATTGCTGTGAATGTATCTAGGACCCTATGTAAATATTCCCGATTCATGCCCTTATGTGGTTATAACAAATCATATCCTTATAAAGGCATAAGAATCAAGTCCATATTTAGTCATAGCCAAAGCAGTCCAAATACGGCAAGGCTACTCCCATAGACTCCTAGAAAGTACAACACGTTCTTTAAACAAACAAAGCCTCCAGCAGCCCGGGAAATCCCCCTGCTTTTGTTTTGATTTGTACAAGAACTCCTGGAGTCCAGAAAGAACTAAGTTCTTAGTGACGTCTTATGTCCAACCTTATGTCAAACTCGGCACCTCCCAGGTATAAATATACCGACGTTGCCTTAAGCAAACACACGGTGGTTTGGAGCAGAGCGGCTATCTACTTGCCCGACGCCCAGCTGATGCGAGTGCCGAAGGAAGCCGACCCTCCCATTTGACGCACTGAGAGAGACGCTGTCTTTTCTCCAGCCGAGAAATCCAACTCTGGTGTTTCCAGTCACCCTTGCGGGTTGCTGGGAGATCGAGGCCTGAGAGAGAGATACAAGACCTCCTTCATTCTATAACCAAGGAACGGAGCTGATTAAAACCTTAAGAGAATTCTTGATTCAGATTCTTGGCAAAAACTAACTTAACTTAAACTGCAACTTACTTACTCCTTCCCACGTATTAGGCTTAGGTCAGGTACACCGGGGTAGGCGTATCTTAGAAGCACCAGTTGAGTACGTTTAGTCAATGATTTTATGTATGTATATATTTTATCCGTTTTAAAGTATCATATGGCTCAGAAACCAGATCAATGCTTTTACAGTATTATTTTATAATACTCCTTTTACTGTACGCACTTTACTTCATGATAAGTATTCCAATTGTGGCAACTCACTTCTCTTGCATGAGAAAGAAGACTGCTCAATAAATAACAACTTTTATTGAAAACGCCCGTCTCTCTATTTCTCTGCACTCCTGGTGAAACTAAGAATGCACGATTGACTGAGTGAAATAGCTGTCTATTGTTTTCACACGACTCTGGAGATATACTCCTTATTCTGGGGGGAGCAAAGTTGTCATGTTTATGCGGTTGTCAGAAACTAATCCCTTCTTGTCTAATCAGGAAAGTTAACTCCTTCCTGTTCATTCGAGAAAGTTTCTAGTGACCTCTGAGCTAGCTGGCATTCATAATTAAGTCTAACATATTCAGTAAAGACCTAGATGACCTCAGTCCTACGTCTAAACTATCGTTTATGTTATTCCAATGCTCAGAGCCTATTGGGAATATAGGAACTACACTACACCATTACCATTACGATACCAGTGACGTCTTTCCTGTTTCAGTATTGTCTGGAGTATAAACCAGCGGGCCTGTATGAAAGGTTGGGTAAAGAATACATTAAGTCGACCTGGGTTTTACCATACACGCACACATGTTGGAATGGGGGACATGAAGTATTCCTTAGTGGTAAGAATTGTAAAAATTCACGAAGTGGTACACTTTTGTGCCAGGGGATTAATTTACACGGAACCTGCGACGGTTCTGCAAATAACCTCTCATGCCACCTAAACAGATCCCCCTCCACAGCGATAGTACCAATTTTCAGGCAGCTATCCAATGGCAGCTACGTTATGCTCAACGATCACAGCTGTTGTGGCATGTTGCCAGGAAAAAGTTATCTCGTAACTGTGTCATCCACGGTCACTTGTGTATGCAAGTATTGTATCCAAAAAGTGGGACAGGTAGGGAGACAGCTTTATGGCCTTCACTGAATATCTCTTCTATACGAATTGATACTTTAAGCAGAATGAAAGCCATTCTTTTACAAAAAAAATGTGGCACTGACCTCGTCTAGAGAAACGTAAGATCGGCAAGTAGCAAGGTCTTCTGCAGAGATACATGCATTATTATCAACAAACTGCCCAGTACATTTCGCAGAAATGTTAAGTCAAATCTTAAACATGTCTGATACCAGCGGCATCACACGTGTTTAAGACGATTCTTTCGGGACTGTTAACACCATTTGAAGCAGTCTTCGGCATTTTTCCAAATTTCGTGCACTCTGTGTTTGGAGGCCTGCCTCTCATCTTGGGACTAGTAGCAGGAATTCTATTTTTATTCCTTCTATTCCGATATGGCAAGTCCGGTCACCAGCAACACTGAAACTACCATGGAACAATGCCTTCTTGCGGGGGCGTGGCTGAGCACGCAATGGTGGCGGACGTGCCTGGGTAGAGCTCCATAAGAAGCTCCCCTACCACAGGCCATTTCTCTGCCAAAATCATCCGTTTTGGCCTGAAATCGTCAGCGAGGGAGTCTGAAGCACCCAACTCTCGGCTGCTGAAGTTTGAACCTGTTTGCTCCTACCGGACCGCCCCGGCGGTGAGAAGTCCTGGACGCCCCGCCTGCGGACACTTCCGGCCGGCGTGAGGAAACACCCGAGGTCGGGAAACAAACCAGCCTGCTGGGCCCTGCGGCGGTGAACAGTGCCCCAATACTATCGGCGGGACCTGACCACCCCCTGTGCCCATCACGGAGGTCTGGGGTGACACCGATGGAGGCGTGATGCGATTGACCCACCCCCCGCCGACTGCCATGCGAAGCAGCTTGCGTCCGAGGATCCCAAGCTGCAGCTTGCTACGGCGTTGAGACTACTGGATTTCGCCTGTTGCTTACAACGGGAGAACCTGTGGTGTGCCTCTCTTACCTGGCGGGAGCTGAAACTGATCATTTGCCCTGGACTGCTCCGCTGAATCAGAGGTACGACACCCCCGTCTGCGGCCACTTCCGGTCGGCGTCAACAGCCACCCGAGACCGGGGACGCGTCCTGTCTGCTGGGCCCAGCGGAGTCGGGGCGTGACAGGGGATCACTTGGCGCCACAACGCTTTGGCCAGAGCCTTGCTGAATGCCGCGCTCAGCGGTGAGTGACCATTAACTTCCCTACAGCGGCAGAGACTCGGGACCGCCTGTGGGTCTGGCTGGGGGATGCGACGCGGGGAGTGTATTGCGCCTGGCTCCCCTCCGACTGATGAGCGAGTGGGTTCGGGCCTAGACCTCCGCCCACACTGGCGACACGGACGGCGATACCACTGGGGGGATGAAGTTGAGACTCTCTCTCCGCCTCGCCCTGCGGCTTGCCCATCTCGGGCGCTGACGCACTGTTGGGGCACTTCATTCAACGGGCCCCGCCCTGAGTCCTAGTGCACATTGAAGGCCTACCCTACCAGTGGACCGTGGACACGCACTGGGCACCGCATCCACTGAACCGTAGTTCTGCGGGGGCAGAGGCATACCCTGGTGGTGTTGTGGCTCTACTGTGGCGTTTGCCCGTACATACTGCGAACTCCCTCATGACTGCGGTACACGTGCGTCAGAGTATGGACGGGGTTATGAGATACACAGGGGAAGCTGGCGCATGAGCTAAGAAGCGGGAGAAGGAACAGTGGAAACCGCTAGCTGATCTCCCTGGTGCGCTGCAGGCACTACCTACTGCGGCGGCTGGGTGTGCACCTGGCGGACAGAGCCGCCCCTCTTGGCTAGCACCCCCCCCTGCACTGGATCCCTGCACCAGACATCTGCTTGCCGGCTGGCTGCACCGTTGACCCCTCCTTGCATCTGGGACATGGCGCAATCAACTTGGGTTTGATACACCTTCCAGCAGCGGCTGGTCCTACCGTAGGCATATTTGCGGCATTTCAGCAGGACACAGTAGACTCATGCTCCTTTGCAGTTGAACTGCGTCGCCCCCTTGGCAGGCCTTTCTTCGCGGGCTGCACAAGGAGATTCTCCGGAACGTATTCTTGACTAATCACTTCGGGGCCCCCCATGTCTGTGGGACCTAAAACGAGAGCTGGAACTGGCAGCGCACAGGTGAAGGGGAAGATGGCGAAACAGGCTAAACTGGACCAAACCGCCTCCAAGCTGGACACGATGCTGGCGGCAATGGAAAGACTGGAGGAGTCGATGCAACTGACCCGCACCTCCTTAGAGACTAAAATTGACAGCGTGGCCATAGATCTGACGCACCTCCGAGCTGATCACAAAAAACTCTCTGAACGGACCACAACCCTGGATCACTCAGATGGACAAACATGTTCAAGACCTTCTTAACAGAGTGGAGTTCCTGGAAGATCGCGCAGAGGATGCGGAAGGGCGGGCAAGAAGGAACAACATCCGCATAAGTGGGCCTGCCGGAGAGGTGGGAACCTAGAGAAGCACCGGAACATGTGGAGCGCTGGCTCAGGGACATTCTCCCGGAAGGTACCCTCTTGCAGCACTTTTTTGTGGAGCCAGCCCACCGCGTGCCGACCCGACCTCCCCCTGAAGGCTCAAACCCGATGCCCATGCTCATCCGCGTATTGAACTATCGCGATCGTGACGCCATTCTTCGTGAGGTTAGGAAGCTGTCCGAAGTCAGGGTTGACAATGCTACAATTATGTTTTTTCTAGACTACACTGTACAAGTGCAGCGTCAGCGACACTCATTTTTGGCAGTGAACCAGCAACTCCGCCGTCTGGCTCTCAAATACTCCTTGCTGTTCCCTGCTCACCTACGAGTCGTGGCTCAAGACAAGACTCACTTTTTCAATACCCCGGAAGCGGTCGAGGCTTGGCTCGACTCGGGCATTGACAACAAACCTAGCGAGATGCCCCCGAGGGTGCGCCGTGACAGAGGAGCTCGACGGCACCGGCGCAGGAGACCCTCAACGGCGAATTCAACGCGCGCAGAGACAGACGTGGGCCCTACCCCTGAACTTCGGCAAAACGAACAAGAGGCCCTCCGCATGGTGGCGGAGATCAGTGGCTCGTTGACAGAGGACCCTGCCCCTGGACCTAGCCCTGAAGGTCTGGTGAGCGATGATGAGTACCTTTACGGATTGACGGATTCCCAGGTGTCAGTGGATCTCCCAGATGTTACACCACAGACCGCTGATTTGGTCCACTGAACACGCTTCAGTATAAAAGATCTGCTGTTGGGACACAAAGAAGTAACTGCGGCCGATGTGCTACTGCCTCCATGGGTTGCTGAAGAGTTGCTGGAGGTGTTGCACTACTGCAACAGAGAGGTTCGGATTTGATCGCTGTGGGCCTGAGTGCCGAACCTAACATTTGTACCCTGTCATGGACAGTCCTGCTACTGGTGGGTCCCAGGATGATATGGGGGGCGGACGTACCCCCCCCCCAGAGGTGAGTGCCTACCTGCGCCCCGCCCAGCGCAACTGTCGATCATTTGGCTCCTGACCTGCTCAACTTAAATGCCCCATGCACCGGGAACTCTTGCTGATGATGGGCTGTATAACAATGACTGCCTGTGGTGGGGAGATTACAACCTCACCCTGATTGCATGAACCCTTTGTACAATTAGTACTAAAAACTCAGTGAACCCCCCTTGAACTTACGGACTGTTAGTGCTCACTAGAGGGTTTGGACGACAGCATATTTCGCTGTCGACCTTTTGGAATTGTGGTTATGTTTTCCATGTTTATGAGACTGGTGGTCTTTTCCCTCCCCCCTGATGTGTGCGTCCGAGGCGGTGGGAGTATGCGGATGATGTACTGTGCAATGTATGACACTCTGATCTGTTGTGCTGCTGGTTGGGGTGCTGTGGGTGGGTGGTGGGGGCGGGATGTGGGGAGGCGGAATTGCAATGTCTACAGTTAAATTTTGCACCTGGAATGTGCGTGGTATGCATACCCCCTCACGCCGTTACCAGGTATACTCATATCTCAAGCGACACCAGGTACAGGTAGCGCTATTGCAAGAGACACACTGGACAGACCCGGAGGTACACACACTGCGCCGCCGGTGGAGGGGGCAACTGTATGCCACAGGTTTCTCAGCATATGCGCGCGGATCTTTGATATGGATTCGTCCAGGGGTCCCCTTTGCTCTCACTCAAAGTAAAATAGATGCTGAGGGCAGATATGTGATGTTGCAGGGTAGACTAGATGGGCAACAGGTAGTCATAGCCTCCGTTTATGCTCCTAACACTGATCAAGGGCGTTTCCTTACACGATTATCGGCAGCGATAGCGCCATGGCCGGGCGTGCCACTCTTGCTGGAGGCGACTATAATTGTGCTCTAGATGTCACATTGGACCGATCACTCCCCCCTCTGGCAAACGCGCCGATGGTTGGAGCATCGAGAGCGTTCGCTGACTGGGCGACACAGTGGGATCTCTGTGATGCCTGGCGTAGTCGCAATCCTAATGCGAGGACTTATTCGTATTATTTAGGGGCCCACGCACTACACGTCAGACTCGACAGATTCATGTTATCTAGTGACCTACTACCCCATGTCACGGACTCCTGCTATCTGGGTCGCACTCACTCAGACCACAACCCTCACACTCTTGACTTTGCCTGGGAACACCCGTACCCACTGGTCCCCACGTGGCGACTCCAGCCGGATGTCTTACTGGACACCCCATTCAGGGAATTACTCTCGGCTCGCATTTTACCATATTTTGAGGATAATACTGACACTGCATCCACCCCACAGGTTGAGTGGGATGCGTTTAAAGCGGTCACACGGGGTCATTGTCTGGGCACGCAAGCGGGAATGAGACGCCAGGTGGATAGGGATTTGACAAAGGTAGAATCTGCCCTACTGGTCGGAGAGCAGTAGGCAGCGGGGGGTGACGATACGAGGTTAGTGAATGCTCACGAGCAACATACACAACTTCTAGATAGACTGAAGAACTTAAACTATGCCGCACACTCGGCGCGCACGCACCACGCTGGGGATAAGCCAGGCAAGCTATTGACTTGGCTGATACGACGAGACACCCAAACATTACCGGTACTGTCAGTATGCACCGCACAGGGTGCCGTGGTCTACACACAGAGAGCTATACACGAGGCTTTTACGGGTCATTACGAGAATCTGTACCGTTCCCGTTTACGGGCCACTGGTGATATCTCCAGGTATCTGTCGGAACTACCGTTACCAGCGGTCACTAATGCACAACGCAAAGAACTGAGTGCACCACTTGCGGGGAGGAACTACGGGCAGTTATATTCTCCCTCTCCAACCGTAAAACCCCAGGCCCAGATGGATTGCCTGCGGAGTTTAATAAGGCCTACTCTACTATACTCATTCCCGAGCTTTTACGGGTGTACGCGGCGGCGATAGAGGATGCTGCTCTCCCACCGACCCTGAATGAAGCGAACGTGATATCGCTTTTGAAGCCTGGCAGGGACGTGCTCAATATGGGATCATACAGGCCAATTGCCCTCCTTAATACGGACTACAAGATCCTAGCGTCAGAGATTGGCTCCTCTGGTCCCTGCGCTAGTACATGCCGACCAGAACAGTTTTGTGCCCACCCGCAGCACATCTTATAATATTAGACGGCTATTTCGTGTGCAAAGTCTGGCCGTATCCCGATGGCCCCGCTCGGGATGCGTGGTTCTCGATCTTGAGAAAGCGTTCGATTCAGTGGAATGGCCCTACCTCATGCAGGTGCTGGAAAAATTTAATCTGGGTGCTGCCTACCTCCGAATGGTGAAACTCCTTTACGCTGACCCTGTGGTGCGTGTACGCACAAGCAGACTTTTCTCTGACCCGGTCCGAGTTCGCAGGGGCACCAGGCAAGGATGCCCCCTCTCCCCCTTGATTTTTGCACTCATGATGGAACCCTTGGCGGCGCGGTTGCGTGCTTCCGGCGCAGATTGGGGTATACCCTTAGCTGACGGGGGGCACTCCGTCTCTCTATATGCTGATGATCTACTGATCTACGTTAAAGATCTGACCTGCTTTCCATGCGCGCTCACTGCCATATTTCGCACTTTTGGGGATGTGTCGGGACTTTGCCTTAGTCCGGTGTATATTCTTTCGCGCCGGACAACCCAGAGTGTGAATTTACAGTAATGGGTGAACGGCTCCTATGGTATCCAACCGTTTTTCGATATCTGGGGATTCAGGTTTATCGTGAACCCGCTGATCTATTGGAGGGTAACCTCACGAGAGCAATTTCGTCACTTACAGCTCAAGTGTCCTTTTGTAACTCTCTTCCGTTGAATGTCCCCAGTCGCATTACGCTTGCAAAGATGGTTGCCCTGCCTAGGTTACTGTACTTTTACGCAAATCTACCGATATATGTCCCTGCTCGCATTTTCCGTGAGCTGGAAACTCTAACTAGACGATTGATATGGAACACGGGGCGCCCCAGAGTTGCGTTGAAGACTCTATGCTGCAACAGAGAGTGGAGGGTTGTCAGTCCCTAACCATGAGCTTTACTACCTGGCAGCGCAGTTGCAGTGGGTCACTTACTGGTTGAGTGGGAAGAACTTGGGGGATACTGCCTCGGACGACGCAGTCATGACGGTCCCGCAGATACACGTGCTGTTTCATCCCTTAGCTAAGATTCGCTGCCCTGATCAGCTGCACCTCGTGGTGGCGAGGAAGTGCTATGTGAGAAGCCTGAGGCTCACAAACGCTACCTAACCGTATGCACCTAATTTGCCACTGCAGGGTACATCTTGGGAGGGTGGCGCACTCACGGAACCTGCGTTGAACAGCTGGGCAGCCGTTAATTTGGAGAGCCTGGGAGACTTGTTTGCAGATGATGCGCTACTTTCTTTTGCGACTCTAGCGGACAATACAGGACTACCAGCTGGGCAATTCCTGACACATGCGACGCTCCTGCACACATTGACACGAGTCTGGGGAGCTCTAGCAGAGGAGCCACCAACACATTTGCTCATTCAATACCTGCATGTGATGGGAAACGGCGCTCACATAGTACATTGGCTCGCCCAAGCACTGCACACACACACGCAGTTCTCGTCACAGCGGCTGCGAGACAAATGGTCAGCCGATAGAGGCCGGGACTGGACTGACAGAATGGGCGCGGATACTAGCTGGGACACTAAATATACCACGCAATGCACGCTTCAAGATCATACAATATTATATTGTGCACCGTGCGTATCTGTCTCCAGATAAGCTCAATCGATACTTCGGGCTTAATACATCAGCGTGCCCCAGATGCGGACTTGTGGACGCACAACTCCTACATGTACTCTGGACATGCCCTTCACTACACACCTACTGGACTATGGTGTCAGGTACCTTGGCAAAAGCGACAGGGGGCAGCCTGCCGCATGCATGGGAAGCTTGCCTATTGGGCTTGTTTAAAAGAACGAAACAGACGAAAGTCCAGGCGAGGTTCTGGGTCCTGGGGCTGATAACTGAGAAACGTCTCATTACTAAGCGCTGGAAGAATAGTGCACCCCCCCAGGCGATACACTGGCGTAACTCATTTGACAACTGGGCAAGGGCGGAAAGTGTAGGGCTACACAGAGAAGAGACGGCGGGGCTCCGCATGTATCCCATAGCGCTGGACTGGGATAGCACCTTGACGACTTACCACCAGGTGTGCCTGCAAAGTGACATTGTTTAGATGCTTGTGCCACTCTTAGCGTAATTCCCCCTCCCCCCTGCCCCCCGCTGCGCACTCAATGGGTCTTATAGTTTGATCCTCGCTATTGACATGACGCCATACATGCCCACTCCCCACCTGCCCCAAGAGCATCACACGTACACATGCACTCGCTGTTAGCCACCGCCCAGTCTCTCGTTCCCACAATCTTCAGGTTGTTCTTCACATTTGTTGGTTTTGAAATAAAGCTTTGGATATATGTTGCATTGCTGATGTGCCCAATTTACCTTGATTTGCTGCCATAGCATAACTCGTGCTCCGAACTGAACAAATCTCTGATGTGTCATCGGGAAACAGCTCTTGATTTATCCTTCTTTTCTCCTTTTATATTGTGAACTGCCACTGTCCATCAATATTCTCTCTTTGATATGACTGTAACTGATGATATTGACATGCTGTTCTAACTACGTTACTTTTATTTTGATCCTTATGACCGTGCTCCTTCATGCGTATAAACAACTGAAGTGACCTGTGACAAATATTCTGTACTACGGCATAGTTAATCATTTTTTCACACGTGTTATGCTGTAAAATGACAAAAATGCAATAAACATATTCAAACAAAAAAAAATGTTTTTAAAAAATGGAACAATGCCTCCTTGCAATGAGATATCGTGAAAGGATTTCACAGATTCTTGGCTTGGCTCGTTTAAGAGATCTGAACACAACCTGGTTTCTAACGTTCAGACCAATCTGGCAAGATTGCATCTTACCTTGTCTTCGATGCCTGCTTTGCGGACAGGAATGCGTGTTGGACATTTGTCTTACACTTCCATCAGTACTGCCATCGGATGTTGACGCTTTGCTAGGTCCAGTAACGGCTCATGCATCGTGTTGCCCCCAACGACTGCCAATTCTGATGACGGCATTCATTGAGGTCTCTCCGGCAAGTCTAACTGAGGGTGAGATACGAGAAACTACAGGCATACAGGTACCATCTACTACGGACATTGCTAATACATCAAACGCTGACGGCGAAGATCCACACTTCTGCACGTTTGATCTGCTAACTGAAGTGGTTCCACTTTCACCTACTACGGTAGACGGTTTCTTTGCGAGCCTAGATAATCTGATGTTTTCTCCCGACATTCCAGAGAATAACTTTTGATTATTTCATACAGCGTTCCCTGAACTCTGCAATACGGCCTTCATTTTTCAAAACAATCCACTAATTTGAACTTTTTCCAAAATAGAACTTGGCACAGAGTAATCTGCTTAAAGTAGAACTATTCTTAGAGAACAAGATTTCGTGTTTGAACTTCCTAAAGGACAATATTTGGCTTCAACCTCGAAAACAAATACAGTTTAAAACTCATGCTATGGGACGGATTTCAGGTATCAATTGATGAATGTACTTTCGTTTTATTTAATGAGAGACTCTATGCTCATGATTTATGCTCGACTTCAGATGACGCCTATAACTTTTGCATACAGTATATACTCATTTCATGTGAACAAGCCTATTCAAATGCATTTTTGTATTTTGGGGTGGGATTGTGAACACTTTGCTTTAGATATGTTCGGTGCTTAGGTGTTATTGAATAATCGTGGAGTGGGTGTTATGTGGGAATCTAGGACCCTAGTGTAATTTTCCTGATTCATGCCCATATATAGGTATAATTCACCCAGTCCTTATATAGGCATAGGAATCATTGCCTTATTAAGTCTTAGCCTGTGCAGCCCAAATACGGCATGGCTACTTCCACTAAACTCCGAGAATCCACAACGATTTCTTGGAAAAACCAGCCTTCAGCAGTCAGGGACTTCCCCCTGCTTGAATACTAATTTATCCAAGAACTCCTGGAGTTTTCAAGGAACTGAGGCACTAGTGACGATATTATGTCCAATCTTATGTCAAACTCGGCACTTTCAAAGTATAAATATGCCTACATTTGCCCAGTCAAACACACAGTGGTTTAGGAGCAGATCCACGAACTACTTGCCCGAATCACAGCTGCTGCAAGTGCCGAAGGAAGCCGTCCCTCCAACTGACGCACTGAGAAGACGCTGTCTTTTCTCTTGCCGAGAAATCCAGCTCCGGTGTTTCCAGGCTACCCTTGCGGGTTGCTGGGAGATCGAGTCCTGAGAGAGAGATACAAGACCTCTATCATTCTAAAACCAAGGTACGGAGCGGATTAGACCCGTAGAGAATTCTTGGAACAGATTCTTGGCAGAAAATTACTAGACTTAAGCTACACCACACTTACTCCCCCCTCGTACTAGACTTAGGTTAGGTACACCGGGGTAGGCGTATTTTAGAAGCACCAGTTGAGTACTTTTAGCCACTATTTTATCACTGTATGTATTTTATGCATTTTATGTATTCTATGTTTATGGCTTAGAAACCATATCATGCTCTTACAGTGCTATATTATAATACTATTCGTATTATATGCATTGTACTTCTTAACTAGCATTTCAATTGTAGCAGTGCATTTCTTATGCTTAAGAAATAAGACTGTTCAATAAATACTTTTATTGAAAACGCCCGTCTCTCTATTTCCAAGCAACTCTGGTGAAACAAAGCATGCACATCTGACTGAGTGAAATAGCCGTCTATTGTTTCCGCGACTCTAGAGATACGTTTCATTCTGGGGAAACAAAGTTGTCATGTTATATGGTTCTCAGAAACTAATCCCTTCTTGTATTTGAGAAAGTTTCTAGTGACCTCAGAGCTAGCTGGCATTCACAATTAAGTCTAATATATTCAGCAGAGACCTAGTCGACTTAAGTCCTACGTCTAAGCTGCAGGATATATTATTCCAATGCGCAAAGCCTATTGGGAATATAGGAACTACACTACAGTATAGCCAACCCCCCCTGGAGCCGCAGTGTATCCAGCGTGTGCTAGGACTGTGTAAGCTCCCCTCGCCAGAAACCCACATTTTGCGCCCTTAAGGTGAGTCTCCTGCGATAGGATCATGTCTGGATGTAGCCATTTTACATATGAAGACACCAACCCTCTCTTGATTTTATCCCCCAGGCCGTTCACGTTCCAGGTGAGTATCCTGTAGGGGTCAGTCTCCATCCCATTCACGCGGAGCCCATAGACATGAGTGGTCAAGGTATGCCTCGAGTAGGGGGCGAATGCGCTCATAGTTGTGAACGTGTGACCGCTGTGCAAAACAAAACATAACAAGCCCTACAATAGAACTGTTGAAACCCCCAACCCCTCCCCCACCTCCCCCCTCCCCAATGTCGCATCCCCACCAGTAACTGGGGAATGAGCCCTAGGGTGGTGGAGGTCTATCGCCCTACCAATCCCAACTTACGCCACAAGTTCAAACTCTCGCAGCAATCCCAAAGTCCTTTGTAAAGAAAAAGGAGGAGGAAGATAAACAGAAGATCCTTGCAGAGCTTCGTGATCAGCAATTGTGTGACACCATTAGTGGCTGGTGCAATTAGGTCTGCTTTCACACTGTGGAGCCCTTGAGGCTTGGCGTGATACAGTTTTCCGTTTTGCTCTTGTTGGATAGGCTCGAAAAGGTCTTTAAGATTAGGGGGGCATATTAGCAACAAATAGCGATAATTATTGCTAAATGTGCTTAGCGATTTTTCTTTATCGCTGCGCATCGCCGGATTTTATCGCAGAGATAACGTGCTATTAGCAACGTTTATCTCAAATGCGATAAAATATCCAGCGATAGCGGCTCAATGCATGGATATCGCTGGAAATCCAGCGATATTCAGGGATCATCGCCAATAGGGTCTTAACCTGTATATCCAATGGGAGGTGGATATTCAGGTTAAGAAGTGGTCTGAGCAGGCGTTAGGTTTTGGTGATAATGGCGCGTAGCGCACATTTTTTTATTGCTTTGCCTGCGTTGATAATAGGCGATAGCGATGTTAGCGACTGTTTTCAGGCTGCATGTCATTAGTGATAAATATCGCTGACATGCAAAGCGGGCCCCAAACCGGTCGCTATCGCCTCCAAGCTGTCGCTAACAGCAGTTAGCGACAGCTTGCTAATAGGGCGATCAAATTATGGCCGCTTTCGCGGGAAAAAGTCCCGCTAAAACGGCGATAATCCCCTTGATAATATGCCCCAGGGGTCCTTGCCTTTTTTGCCTTGGACGCTGTCATAGCCCCAATGCAACAATCCCCCTAAGTTCTAATCTTCAGGAGAGGGTCCGCAAAGGCACTGTTCATTAACGTAGAATGGTGTTTCGCATGAAGTTATAGCCTAGAATTAATAGGGGGCGTAAAGCTACCATCAGCACATCTTCTGATTTCCATTATTCGCTTGATGGCTCCAGCAGTCCTTATCTAAATCACAATCAGGGAAAGGGTGGCTTAAGCCGAATGAGGCAGATTAGCTGGATAATTCACTCAGTCAAAATACAGCCTACCCTTTTACCTGTATGTGGGATGTGTTCTTCAGTCTCCCAAGTGTGCAAACGCGGCTCCAGGTTCACTAAAGACTTCCACTGCCATCAGCAGCAGCGCATTGACTAAGGAACTCCATTTTGGTGCTACTGCGCAGGGATCCTGAAACTCCTGGGAAGTCTCATCCACCAACTGTCACTTTCTCATAAAGCCGCTCTTGTGGCTGCCAAACCAAAAGCAAATCTTCTCTGAGATAGGCGGCAGCATGCCAATTTAGGGTCCAGTTTCCGCGCTACTGTACAGACTTCCAGCATCTCAGAAGGTTTCAGCAGTTAGTTGTCACCTTTCTCCTCAATTAAATCCTCTCAGCTTACATTACTCATATATAAGCACCCTATAATCTGAGAAAACTTTTTTTTTTTTGCAGGTATATGACAATGTCATTGGTATACATTCTTTAATACATTAAGACAATTATCAGAAAACATAATTTCAATTTTGCAAACTCGTATTATCATAACAGAACCGATAAATGATTTTTTCATCAAAAAGTACTTTCTAAAGATACTCCATCTGGTTGTGAGGTCAGCAGTAGGAGTGAATCACAACTAACACATTCATAGAGGAGTGTTAGCATTTTAATCCATACCTTTAAACTAACAAAAACACAATTTAGCTTATATTCAACTTAAATGTTCATACTTGCCTACTTTTTCCAGTAAACCTATTTATAGTATTGTTTATTTATGGTGATCCGTAGAGTGCCTCATATGCTGCAATGAACCCACTTTATTTCTAGATCCTGATTTGGTCTATGAATATATACAATACAATAAGTAAAGCTCAAGCACTAAAGACTACAAGAAACGTTCTGCAAGTTTACAGACCATTTCAACAATATACAAAGTTTTAAACATTATGGGGGGAAAAAATCTGAAATGCAAACATGAATTCACAGAGTGTCATCCTGGTTCTGCAACTTGTTGTTTGATATTTCTTCCCTTACTCATATTAATTGTAATACATCTTTATGTGATTAATTAATTGTCCATTAGTCCTTTTAATTGACAGTCTAGATCTTCTGGGAGCTCAAGTGGGGGAAGATCAGGTAATGGACTTTCAAAAGGAAGACTGGGTATTGAAATGTTTTTGGTCTTCCTTTCATCTGCCCCAAACTTCTGCCAAGTAGAGACAGAGTTATTAGTATTTTCTGAAGGTTGTGGAAGACTCCACAACTCTGACTTCTCAACAAAGTCAGCATCTACATCTAACTCCCTTTCCAGTGGAGCTATTTGTAGTTTAGACGTTTCTGCTCTCAATTGTTCATTCTCTTCCTTTAATCTTTCGTTTTCAGCTAAAAGGATATTAATTAGTTGATTCAGTTCTACAATTTTGATTGACTGCTCTTCTAGTTTTATTTTGTCATCCTTTGGAGTTCTGGTTTCAACACATGTTTCAAATTTTGCTTTACGTTTCTGAAGCAAATACAATAATGAGTCTGACTCTCTTTCAGACATACTCTGATGCTTCTGGAAACATGCTGCCGTAGTAGGGCTCTGCTTGTGAAGAGAGACAAGTCTACTCTGACCGTCACAATTATTTACGAATGGTTTGTAAGACACCTGGAGAGGTGTTGTGAGATCTTTAATTGTAGCTGCAGCACTCTTCTCGGTTCTAATCCACTCTTCTCTTTTAGCTCGTTGCCCTTTTTCTCGAATGAGCAACTGTTGCTTCATGTGAATATCCTTCTGCAAATTCAACGATAGCAGAGCCTGAAAAAGGAAAAATGGAGATACATTAACAAAGCAATCTGTGAAACAAACATGGTGTAGTACATATGTACGTGCGTAGTAGGTGTTACTGACTTTAGGTCCAGATGTACAACCTTTTTTTGAGGTAATAAACTGGAAAACGGCCCATTTGCAGCCACAAAAAAGGTCTGCCCTATGTACAAACCCTATTTTGCAAGTCGGTAACCTATTACCGACTCACAAAATAGGGTTTAAAACTCGCTTTTAGGAAGTGGCGTACCAAGGGCGTTCCTTCCAAATAGCGAGTCCCAGATCAACGTAAGATTGTTTTGCGGCCGCAAAACACCGCAGTTTATCACCTATTTCAAAGGGGTGGTAATCCACCTGCAAACATAAAGGGGGCCCCAGGGGACCACTTCCTCTTTGTGACTGACAGTAAAAATATTTTTTAAGAGTAGAAACGTTTAATTTTCCTTTTCTAAATGCATCCAGTTTTCCTTTAAGAAAAACGGACTGCATTTAAAAAAAAAACTGCTTTATTTAAAAAGCCATCACAGACATGTTGGTCTGCTGACCCCAGCAGGCCACCATCACAGGGAGTGCTAGCCATTCCCAATAGGGGTCGCAAATTGCACCTGCGTCATGAATATTATTGAGGCAGGCAATTTGCAACCCTATTAGAAATCGCAAACAGTGTCTGAGATACTATTGTAAATTCCGATTTGCGAGTGGCAACCCAGAACATGCGACTATGGTTACCTCAGGTAAGGTGGGAAACATGAGCACTCGTTCGTTATACTCTCATACAAGTCCAGAACAGGGAAGTAAAGGGAGACACAAGCAAGTTTAAAATGTTTATTTTATAACGCTTTGATCTCAGGTGCAGCATCTTGGCTAATACAAGCAGACATATAATAAGAAATAAGATTGTCAGCATAGTTACTACTCCATAAAATACAAAGCATGTTATAATGCTAAATGGAAACAGGTTATATTTTACCCTCCCTTGCTAGTAGGTTATTTTATAACTAAAGAAGGTCTCTCAGGCTTGCATAGGCGACCCCATACCTCAAAGATTAGCAGGAGTGAATCACATCAGGTTCTGCACAAGCTCTCAGCATACGAATGTTCTCCAAGTGTGTTCAATCATGCGTACACAGTGCATTATTAAAAGTGCCAGTATCTGAGGTGGCCACAGCTGCATATGTGTTATGTCTAGAACGTGCGCTGATCAGTTCGAACAATTGCCATAGTGTTGAAATAACCTTGAAAAGCCTCGGCACTCACTGTACAGACTAAACTTACAAAGAAAGGCTAGCAATGTAGAAAAACAAGTTATTCTCATGTGAAGCAAAACACTCAACCTAACTCTAAACAATTAATAAAGTGGGTGCTGTGTGCAAAAGACAGCAGAAAGGTAAATGGCATTTAAACTTCTAATAAGCTCATGCTAACTTAACACTGTGTGAATGTAAGTCTCAGCCCCACTACACCCTCCCTTGATCTGAGCACGGAGCCGAGAGGTTCATACCTGCCAATTGCATAGTACTTAATGTACGCTTCAAATTTGAACAAAGGGAAAGGTAATGTTATTAACCCATGGATGAGCCACACAGCAGAATTTGTTTCGGCCACAGAAAACGGCAAAGGTTCTAACTTTTCAATATGTAACATAGAAAAAGTTGCATCTTTCATAGACATAATTTGCTGCTTGTCAGTCAAATTAAAATGGGCAAATAATGAGGACGTGTTCATGTAGTCCCAAGGCACCCACCCTGACCTCAACGTTTGCAAAGTCCATGTAAACTGCATGATGGAACGCAATTAATTTTGGCCATGGTACAACACAGATACATCTTCTTGCACAATATCAACAACAGAGGAAACAATATTATCTAATGTGTAAATGTGGGAAGAAAGCGTCTTAATGCTGTTATCCACAACTGCGAGCACTTTTTCTAAATTAGCTTGATCTATAGCTCTTAAGCGGGATGCAGCCTCAATCTGAGACAGTTTCCAAACTTCGTTGTAAATAGCATATATCCACCTTTTGGATCTGCCGGAAACAGGGACCTTGACAAAATCATTCAGATCAACATCGTCAGTCAATTTAGACAAATGAAGCTTAACTGATGCTAAAGTGGAGTGTTTGAACCAATTCTGACACAGCTTGCCTACATAATAGGTAGTCACAGAATGGTCACTCTCAAAACGGGGATCCACCCTAACTTTTGTGTAGCCAGGTGCTAAACCCAGAAAACGATGTTGGCAGGAATCTGCACTTTGTGCCACAACAACCAACCCTTAGGATCCAAACTGGATATGTTAAAAGTAGAATTCAGCAACATAGCCTGTAAATCTCTAATTGAAATACTTGTATGATTATCCCAACCGGGGTACTCTTCCAACTCTGGAAAAGAAGGGGCATTTAATTTTTAAGTAGTATCCAATCCAAAGCAGGTGGTTTGTGAAGTATTCGAATTCAAAAACAACATATGGTTTGGGATGAGACATGCACGATGCAAAGCCTCAGTGCCTTGCACTTGCCAACTTCTAGAACCCCAAACAGATTTAAGATCAATAGTATCTTTCCACAGTTCATAGCCTTCAATAGCCAATTGGTCAAGAAAGGACTTGGAATATAATAATTTTGTGTGGGTAAGTTGGACGAGGACTTTTCCGTCATCTTAAAATAAAATGCAATAGGATTTGACTGATTAAAATCAGTAAAATATGTGAATCTTTTTAAAAGAGAACTGGAGCTGCCTTCCACAGGAGCGGGGCAATGTTCCCATTGCATGTAATTAACTGTATTCCTCCTTGTGTTTGCCTTATGCAGGTAGTGATTGCCATAGTGTTGGTAACAGAATAAATCCCCATAATTAGCTGAATCTAAATATAAAGCCTCAGCATCAGAAGCAGCATAATATTTCAAATCTGAAAACAAAGCCTCTACGGCTTGAACATCCCAATCATCAGAGCGTATATTTTGTTTAATCACATCCCCCATAAAAACTCTTAGGACATTCGGGACATTTATAACCTCTGTGGGACCATTAATTTGAAATTTAACAACATCCCATACAATCCCATCTAAGACGGGCCAAGCAGTAATATTTACAAAAGTCAGGTCCCTCTTCAATCTGTGTGATGAGGAATGGGGTGCCAATGTTCCATTAATATGTTGAATAACAGTCCTCTCTTCCACATAGTGTCCATTGACAAGACGGAAAAAATACACCACAAATCCAATTGACAAACAAAAAAATTGAAAAAAGCACCAGTCCAAGGGGGAATCAGAAAACGTTTTTTAAACCACGTTGCAAAAACAGAAAGTTTTGATGGGGACTTCGAAGTGGTCGAGTTAGTGTCAAATGAAAATCTGGACTCAGTGGCCAAACAAATTTGCAAATCAGGCATTGACAAATCTGTGGGGTAAGTATACTCAGTATCGTCTAGATGAGCATCAGGTAGGGTATACAATAAAGGACTTGAAACAGCAGACCTCTCTATGGCAATGTAAATGTAAATGTAAATGTGCTGGACTTGTAAAGCGCACAGCTGCCCGTAAGCGTCCCGGCGCTTGCTTAGGGAACCCGTCCTGGTATTCCCCTGTGAGAAACCCCGGCTGGGTGTCCACAAGGTGAAAGCCAGGCATCCCGCCGCGAGGGGCCATAGTGGAGATTAAGCAAGCTATTGCCCAGAGTCGCAGAGTGTGACCCCGTGAGTTGAGTAGGCACCAGAGCGAGAATTGTCGAGTCCGTGGAATTTTTGAGCCCGAGACCCGCTGAGGCGGGGAATCGAACCCTGGTCCACAGTTGATCTCAGCTTCCGGGTCTGCCGCCTCTAACCACTGAGCCACGCTTCTCCACATGTCAGGCCTGGTGTTAGGCGCCGGAGCCAAAACAAATTTTTCAATATTGATGGACAGAAGACCGCAAGTGTCATACTAAGAAGAATCGGCCCCTCTGTGTAATTTGACATTGTCAATTGAGATGTACCTTTTTTCCTTTCAACCAGAAAGTGGAGGTAAAATGACGTTTCTTGAGCCCTGCACGGCAAGTACAGGAAATGGAGCTCGATATGAGGGACCAAATTCTTTCTTGTTCTCGATCTTCTCTCGGACCAGTTCCCTAACTCGGGGTAGCCAGGCAACTACCGGAATCTGCAACTCAGCTTCAGATGTGGAGGGCTTGTGTTCCTTTGCAAGACTGTCTCTTGTAGAGTCTGTAAAACATTACAATGTTCATCTACGTCAAAGGGGGCAGCAGCCGCCGCCTAGTCTAGACCTTCAAGGTCCGGGACAAACATTTTGATACCAAAGAGCATCTTGTATGGGGTCCGCCCACCCAGAGACCTTCTAGATAGATTATTAGGTGCACCTTGTACGCTATTGAGATGGGCTAGCCAGTTCTGGCTTGTACCTATAACCCGGGCTGTCAATTATTGCTTTAAGTCTCGGTTCATTTGTTCCACAACACTGTTGCCCTCAGGCCGATATGCAGACGAACATTTCACCTGGACCCCCAAGAATGCATGGCATCCTTGTACGCCTTAGAGGCAAACGCTGGACCCTGATCCGAATCAGTCTGGGGCGGACGCGTAGCAGTCGAGGACTTGATCTGCTGAGAAATGTCACACTGAAGTACATAATAGCGCTTCTGTTTATACAATCCCCGCCACCAAAAACGTTGCTGTAACTGAGATACAGTAGCCGAAACGCCTTTATGCGCGGACGCAACACCCTCATGGGCAGCTATAATCAGCGTTGACCTGCGGTCCGCGTTGGGAATCAATCTGTCACCAACGTCCAGTATTTTCACATAAGGAACTTCATCAGGACTTAAATGATAAGAATACTTTGAAGGAAATCCAGCAGGACATTTACTTCCCTTCTCAGTAGCGGCAATTGCTGCCAAGATGTCATCATCAATCTTACTTTTGGAGCGTGTAACTGCTGCTACCAAATATGTGGATACTGCTGTCTTCGGGGCGTCATCGGCCAGACCATTGCCAACAGCGTGAACTCCCACACGTTGATGACCAAGAGTATGAATTACATATTCGAGCAACAGCTGTTCTTTAAGTTCAGCCACTCGAACCCAGATCATTCTATGTTTTATTGTGCTACCTTTGGAATCACGATAGTCGTTTGGAGTCCAAAAGAACATATTTTCATTGTAATACTGTACACAGTAGTAAGAGTCACTCACAATAAGAGACACACCAGGATCTGCGTACTCCAATGCAAGCATCAGAGCACAGAACTTTGCCAATTGGGTGGTACAGTCCCCTAATGTCAGCGTATGCACGACATCGGACTTGAATTCACCATGGTACCAACCACAATTGCGCAAGCTGAAACGTATGCGTGCTTAGACCCATGCGCAACCTGCGCTGAACCATCAGTGTAAATGATACAGTGGATATCCTCCAAAGGGAGCATAGTCAATGGGGCAGGATGAACAAATTCATACTGCAAAAACTCCTGCGACTGTTAAGGAGGCGTAAAAAATTAACGTGACATCCGGAGACGTCAATGATGATGCCCATTGTATCCACTGAGGGTGCAAAGCTTTAGAATTAGGTACACTGGCCTTCGTCACTGCCTCCAAGGCAGGATAGGGTGTAACAACCAACATGCATTTTCCCTGCGACAGTGTGCGTTCCTTCAGAATCGCCATTTGCACTGCTGTCAAAACTTTTTCCACAGTGGAAAACCGCAATTCAGCCGAAGTGTACAAGTGTGACTTGTAAGCGATAGGTACTGTGTCACCTTCGTTAAAAGTATGAGGGGAGACTCGCCACAATTGGCGACTCGCTTTGTAAAATTCATCACAGAAATTAACTCCTCGATTCAATCATCCGAGCAAGTTTGAATTTTCACCTCCCTATGTGCCAGTCCCTTTGCTTTTCTGCTTTCCCTTCCCTTTACCCAATCCATTATTTTTATTGTCTTTTTTAACAGATTTGAATTCTTCTTTTCTATTTAAAATGTCATTTTCTAGATGTGCATATTGCAATGATTTTAAATAATTGTGCAATACATTTTTGTACTTTTCGTTAAAAGTAATGTATGTGAAACCCACCGCCCCAGGGATTATTCTTATCACTAGGTTGGTGTGGTTATCACAAGTAAGTAAGAATTTAGGTTCTAGAAGATCTGCCTGCAAAGATTGCAAAATGGTTGAATGTTGAGGCAGCCAGCACGATTTGGTAAAAGTTTGTTGTATCAAGGTATATAATGGCTTGAAACGCTGGGCATATTCGGGAATATATGTACGCCCGAAATTCAAAAATCCAAACAAGGATTGTAATTTTTTCAGTGTTGTAGGAGCGCGCAGTTGTGCGCATTTCTCCAAGAAGTGAGGAGCCAATCCTCGACCTTCATTGTTGAGCTCATAGCCCAAGAACAACACTGTGTAATTTTGCGGACTTCGGTTACAAATTTAACTTTGCAAAGTCGCACATTGCAGAGTACAAATTATGCGGTCAACACGGCACAGATGCGCCCATATTTCGTCGTCTGTGAGATAAATGTCATCCACATACGAACACGCATCTGGGTCGACTCTCTCTAGAAGAGAGACTATACGGGCAGCACATACACCTGAACTATTCTTATAGCCTATAGCTAAACGTTTACATTTTCGCTGTGTGCCACCACTGGTGAAAGTGGTCCATTGACTACTTAAATCCGAAAGATTGTAGGCAAAAAAACCATTGGAAATGTCAAGCGTGATTTTAAACCGTTTACGCACAACACCATCTACTAGGGCAGAGCCGTGGGTATTCTGTACTGCACAGGTACGGCAATGCGAGTTTAAATGCCGGTAATCCAATACCAAACGGTAAAAACTATCAGGTTTGGTCACAGTAAAAAGCGGGTTATTCATCGGAGACACACAAGGTTCAATCACTCCTTGACATTCCAATTGTTCAAGGATTTCTGCCATGGAAGCCTTCGCTTCACGCCGCACGGGATATGGAGGAGGTTGAGGCTGTGGCATAGACCGCAAGGGAATCTCATGTTGGGGGGAGAATTTATCCCAACCACAGTGAGTCTGGTACAAAGCCAGCGCAAGCACTTTAGCCCACTCTTCTGCAAAATTCAGCGCAAGCTCTTTCGACACTGTGTGCGTGAATCTTGGGAGGATTACCTCCTCCCCTCTCGGAGCTGCGAGAACAAAAGGAGGGGGCCAGTCAACCTCCGCTAGCAAAATATCATAGGTAGTCGTAAGATTTTCCCAAAATACCCCTTTTATGGTAAGTTGTTTGTCACCTTCAATTAAAAGGACAATTTCAAAAAGCCTATCTGGGGGTGCTACTCTAGTATCAGCTGTCTCAACAACAACAAATTGGTCAGTCGGTTTCACCTTCAGTAGTGGACGCAGGGCCTCTCGGACAATGGTAATCTCCACTGCGCTGTCCAACAACGTCAGAGCCCATGTCAGATTCCGAAGCTGCGTTCTCACTATCTGTGGCATATCTCGCTGTTAAATCTGCAAGTTTCTTTTTCTGAAACAGGGGTCTTATCTGCAAAGAATTTTCCGTCTTTCGGGCAGGGCTGCTCGCGACTCAGCTGACCACCCCGACCTCTGCCGCCACCTCCACCACCGGACGGTGAGGCCGATGTGTCCTGTAAAGAACGAGGAGAGCGTTGATCAGGAACCTGAAAACGACCAGGTGACTTAATCGTAGAGCGGTCGCGCAAGTCATAAGTGCATTCAGTAGACGCAGGTACTGGTGATGCGGGATGGGACTTCTGTTTCTGTTGTTGTTTTCCCTGTCTTTTATTCTTGTTCCGATTTTGCTTTGGAGCTTTGGGTTGATTGTCTTTCTCAGACTGAGTTTGTTTCTTCTCTTTGGTAGAAAAGGGCTTGACACCTAAACTATTTCGGCCAATGGTCTTGTAAGCCGCTATAATAATTGTCAGTAACTGATGGGGTTTATCGGCATCGGGGACATCGCGCAAGGCATTAGACACTTGTAAGTTCACCGCATCTCCCTTTATATTAGAAAGGACAAGATCAGAAACTACGTCAAATGTGCTAACGAGTCTCATTCCCAATTCAACCGCAGCCTCAGGTCCGTGTTCATACTGAACCCGTTTAATGATCGAGGGAAGGAGTGCCAAAGCACCTCGTGTACACTGCCGCAAAAATCATACCCTGTGACTTGCAGTCACCGGCTTCCGGTCCCAAGTCCTTGGGCAAACTAATGGTGAGAATTGTGTGTTTTTCTACAGGACTCGAATTAGAAAAAACTGCTTCCAGCTGGTCAAATTTCTCGACGAGCCAGAAAGGCATATCATCCTTATCTTGGGGACGCTTGCCCATAACCGCATTAACCATCACAGAACTAAGCTTCATTCCGCTCGGTCCAGCTGGAAGTGCCGCAACACCAGGGGCCCGCCCTGGAAATTGCGGGTAAAATATTGAACTAGGGCCCTAATAACCCCAACTGCAGAGGTATATAGGGGCCGTAATTCAGCAATGGGGACTGCCCCCGCACGAGGATGCGGGGTAAATCCAGCCAACACAGGCCAAGAAGCGCCTCAAATGGACAAATGACCCAATTTAATCGCCGTTCAACTGTGGGGAAGGGCGCCATTAAACCAAACGCGGTGCTGCCATGCAGAAATCGGAACCTCCTGTGTCCTATACAGAACATATTCCACGGGCACGACTGTGTGAGTATAAGTGTGAAACACCTGAGTAGCTGCATCCACAGCAGGAAAAGTCACCCATGAGTAGAAAATCTAACGGGTAAGCTATCTCAGCACTCACTTCCAAAATAACCATCATGCCCTCTATGGCGACATTATAAGCCTGCAGATGATTGCGGACCGCAATGCGAATATGCTGCAGTTGTAGGAGGATGGATATCGGACTATGGTTACCCCCAACTTTTTGCCTAGTGTTTAGCTGGTTTTCAACTTAGCTGGCCTGGGATCCTGCTATTCAGGGCCCCAGGCTATCTGCTCTCTCTGTAAAATGGACTCCATGTACTTTAGGTACATATCCAATTGGGTATTGGGTCACCTTTGTGAGCGGATGTATGTCACTACAACGCATGCTTTTACAACGCATGCCATTACGACGCAGGTTTTACAACGCAAGTCGTTACGACGACTTGCGTTGGGGGGCGCTGGATAGTGAATAGTTTAATTTACTATTCCAACTCCAGTCCCCGTGGATAGTAGGGAAGGTGTTGGATAGTAATTAAGCTATTCCCTATCCTAGAGCGCCCCAGCGCAATTCGTTGTAATAACTTGCGTTGTTAAAGTTGCGTCGTAATGGTAGTGCGTTGTAAAAGTTGCGTTGTAAAGGATGTTTCCCTTTGTGAGCCCCTGTATAGTGTACCATAGGTACCCAGGGTATAGGTGCATCCAAGGCCTACCAGGGGCTGCAGCATGAATTATGCCACCCCTGGCTGGCCATCCAAATTGACACAACTGGCTGATCACTCAGCTGGGCAAGGTCGTGCAATCACCCCTTGCTTAGGTATAGTATTACTATACCTACCAGTATATATAGACACATATATACCTATAAGTCACTCCTATGGCAGGCCTTAACAATCCTGGAGGCAGAGTGCTTGGTTTTATGTGAGATGGTGCTCTAGTATGTGCTGAGCCTGTCTGCAGCTTTCGGAACCATGTCCTTATAGCTGTTCTATGATATAGCCATACCAAATACTCTTAAGTGCATTATAATCCTCGCGGTTATTGCTAACTTTGGCTTTATCAAAACATGTTGTGTAAGGTGTCATATGCTTTAAAATACTACCCCCGCCAGTTCTGGTGGCGGGGGTAGCATTCCACCCTTCTAGAGGGAGAAGGCATGTAGTTGTAGCTTTACCCGGTTAAAGTTAAACAGAGCCTCAGCATCACAAAATGGATGCTGCTGCCACAGACACAAGTCTGACCTCCTGCAGCAGGGAGCCCTTCCAGCGAGGGAAGCCTGGACAATAGATTTCCTGCCTTGGGAGGTGCTCTCACCTCCCCAGACAGGCTATAGTGTATTGGGGCAGGGTGGGTTGAAAGGAATGAGACACTGCCTGGGGCGCATAGCCCGTTTTAAACCATTTGCTGGGGCACTCCAGCCCCAGCTCTGGCGCGAAACTGGACAAAGGGAAAGGGGTGTAACCACCCCCTTTCCTGGTCCCACCCATAGGAGGGACCTAGCTGGTAATTCAGCCCCTCAAATCAGTATATAGATAGGAGCTGAGTCTAGAGACTCTAGATTATCCTGAACTGAAACTCTGATACGAAACTCTGGACCTTCGACATTCTACTGCAACTAGAAGACTGAAGAATCTCCCTTGTGGTCAACTAGTGACCACCCTGGTCAAACAGGCACCACCTAGCGAGTTGCTGGTTTGCTTTGTCGCCGCTCCCGAAGGATCCCGACGACCCTGCTTCACAGGACTGGACTTCCAGACTTCTCCGACCCGACCCACACCTCCAGCAAAGCTGAGACCCGTGGCGGACACGAGAGACGTGGGACCGGACACCTGGCCATTTTGCTCTTTGCTAAACTGTGCAGCTTCTGAGGCGTCCTCGAAGTTGTGCATTGGGACTTGAGAAGCTCCAACACCGAGTCGTAATGAGGTACTGGGTTTTTCAGAACCGGTACCGAACCGGTAACCCAGTGGTGTCAGGGTACACACCCAAAGACCTTGAGTACTTTCCTGATTTAGACCACAGAAACTCAGAGTCTTCTAGGTGAAGTCAAGGATCGATTTTATTGGCTGCAACCAAGTAACAGGCGTCCTAGAAGTACAACAACACGGGATGTATATTCTCAGGAGACTGCTCAATCTTACAAAACCAGGCTTCTCTTTTTATACGAAATATTGTGCTTCAGGCAAACATTCTTCACATTTTAGTATACCATTCACATGTTTTCACTACAAAGGAAAAGCAGAGTCATGATGACAAGCCCACATTACAGTTTGTCCAGCCCATAACAAATCACCCGGCAAGGCCCAACATTTTCATCAGTTATCGGTGGACCCCCAATAAAAACGGGCACCTCCTCCTCGTAAAGCAAGTAAGAGAGAAAAGAGCAGGGACAGGTGTGAGCAAGATTAGGCAGGGTGTGTGTGCGATGAAAAGGGTTTATGGCATGTTGTGCCTTGATGCTATCTCGTTCGGCCACTGGGAGAGGAACTGACCAAACAGGTTCGGCCTGGGGCAATGGTTTCAGCTTGCCCAGATCAGAGAGAAGTCAATTAAGGTGTACGTGTCCTTAGGAATCTAATTTAGCTGTATTATAAGCCTATGTGAGGGCAACCCACAAAATGGCTGCCGTACACAAAATGGAAGCCAAGGGTTCAGAACGAAAATGACGATTTCGAGGTGAAATCGTTACTGGAATATGACGAAAATGCTTGTACATAGTGTACTAGCCATTTTCGGACTTTTGATATAAAAATCGTCATGCTACGACGAAGTTTTATTCACGAGTCCAGAATTTTTAGAACTACAGTAAGTGCACCGAAGCTCAGCCCTCCACGAGTGCCGCGTTTGGCCTGCTCTTGCATTTCCTCTCGACGCGTCTTCACGGTTGCTAGCCCGCTGGCTAGTGGCCATTTTGAAGACTCCATTTTGAATCAACGCTGCTTGCCCGGTTGCTCTGGGCTTGCTCCTGCTTTCCTGCAAAAGTGAAGCCCCACAGACCTTGCTGGTCTGTACAAGAAGCCGATCTTCACATCCTGCGTGGGTTGCCTTTGCCAAGGCTTGTTGACTCCAATCCGGAAGCCGACACCGCCAACAGCGAGATCCTTTGTGGGACAGTCCGCATCCAGCTCCTGGTCGTCGTCGACGCCTCCTGGTCCACGTGGCTGCAGAGACAAGCTTCACGACATCACCTGATTGCATCTCAACATCGCCTGGTTCCTTCCTGGTTCCTTCCCGGTCACTGGCTAGTGACCCAGACTCTGTCCCCTCTGCTTTCAGGTTCTTCACTTCCTCGATCCACCCTTGGATCCACCCGGGCATCTTCCTCCTGGTCGCCTGCAGCATCTTCTTGCAGCTCTCCATAGGATTCGACGACAAAACCCGACACGACTTGGCACCTATGCACCCGGCTTCCCTGGGTGAGGTAACTCGAGTACTCCAGTGCTCCCGTGGGTAATAACTATCCAAGTGTCCTACTTTAACTGGGTTTTCCCGTAGTCCACCCAGAAGGTCCAAAATCAACTAGTTTCTAAACTTTACGTTCCTATTGAAAGTCTATGAGAACCCGCGTGTGTGTTTAGACACTGCACACGCATCCTGTGGGACTCCTGCTTCCTAACTTTTCGGTTACTCTGTGTAGCCCCACCGATTTCCAAGGCCCTAGGCCTGTTCACCTGTCCTGAAGTGGTTCTTATACTTCTTCTTTAGTATATGGTTTACGAGGCCCTAGGGCAGAATTGTAGTCGTGCAACTTAACGTATGCTGATTAAGTTACTTGTGCTGTATCTCGAACTCTGACCTCAAAGAGTGCAGAGGGGTTGTGTTAGAAATAAATACATGTATATTTTATATATACCTTGTGTGGTGTCCTTTCATCTGGTATTCAAGGGGTTATTATTGGTAAAACAATTGGCTTCACATGCTCTCTGAAGTGTTAGCCTAAGACTGCTTTGTCCATGCTACCACTAGGATAGCTGGTCTATAAGGTTGACTTTACAACCATCTCCATAAGGGTTGTTTGCACTGCTACAGGGTGCCCACTAGAATAGTGGACATCACATATCAGGCCAACTTCTCACAGCGGTATGTCAATGTCACCCATAATGACACAGAAACGTAAAGGTACAATGCAAAACAATGTAGCACAACTGGGTAGTAATTCAAAAGAAAACCGTTTTGAAAGATTCAAGCTTGAAAAGACCTATTTAACTATAGGTAGGTTTATCCGTCACCACTGTTAACCGGAAACAATAGTGAAGGGGTTAAGGACTGATATAAGCACTACTCATGCGTCTTAATAAGACCACCATCGTAGGGCGCCATGCTGCAGGGATTCTGCTCAGACACAGACCTGTGCACAGAGACCCAGGACCTCAGTGAATTAGGGTGTGCCAAAAACTCACCTTAGTACCCAGAATCCCCTACCTGACTAGCATCAGTGTCTCATTAGCTCTTCATCCTGTAGCAAAGTAACCAATGATTAGACAACCCAGAACATGCGACTTTGGTTACCTCAGGTAAGGTGGGAAACATGAGCTCTCTTTCGTTATACTCTCATACCAGTCCAGAACAGGGAGTAAAGGGAGACACGAGCAAGTTTAAAATGTTTAACGCCGTGATCTCAGGTGCAGCATCTTAGCTAATACTAGCAGACATATAATAAGAAATAAGATTGTCAGCATAGTTACTACTCCATAAAATACAAAGGGAGAAAGCATGTTATAATGCTAAATGGAAACAGGTTAAATATATACCTATATTTCACCCTCCCTAGTAGGTTATTTTATAACTAAAGAAGGTCTCTTAGGCTTGCATAGGTGATCCCATACCTCAAAGATTAGCAGGAGTGAATCACATCAGGTTCTGCACAAGCTCTCAGCATACGAATGTTTTCCAAGTATGTTCAATCATGCCTACACAGTGTATTATTAAAGGCGCCAGTATCTGAGGGGGCCACAGCTGCATATGTGTTATGTTAAGAACGTGCGCTGATCAGTTCGAACAACAGCCACAGTGTTGAAATAACCTTGAAGGCCTCTGCACTCACTGTACAGACTAAGCTTACAAAGCACGTCTAGCAATGTAGAAATACAAGTTTTTCTCATGTGAAGCAAAACACTCAGCCAAACTCTAAACAATTAATAAAGTGTGTGCCGTGTGCAAAAGACAGCAGAAAGGTAAAATGGCGTTTAAACTTTTAATAAGCTCATGCTAACTTAACACTATGTGAATGTAAGGCTCAGCCCCACTACAATACAGCATAGAAAAATGTGAGGTAGGCAGTGTAGAGAGAGGGGAAAGGTACTGGGTAGAGCCCATGGACGCATCTCTATGGGAAGCGGGTGTGCAGGTTGGCAGTCTGCAGCAACAGTGACATCAAGTCAGAACTGCCGCAGACTGAGCATGGGATGCCTGAGTGGCCTACAAAGTTTGTATGATCTGGCAGAGCCCGTGGTGCAGGGCACGAATCTGGTAGGACACCTGTCTGTCACTCACTCCATATCAGAGTGCCGCCTACAGAGCTTTAAGTGGGCAGGTTTTAGATGTGGCAGTATTTTAAAACTCTTGGAACGGTTTCCTATTGGGGCCTACATTCATTTCCTTTACAGGCAAAACACAATGAGCAAATTCTCAATAACAACTGTTAAAAAGAATTGAGGTGACCGATAACAGTGATGTTGTCCCTTTCTACATTAAACTTTTACTTTATCTTGCATTCCCTAAGAGTATTTATTTCCATAACTTGTGTTTCTGTAGTTTTTTAGGAAGGGCTCTAGTGTTCAGTAAGACACAAGTTAAGGCACGGTTATTACCGAAACGTGTGTCAGACCGAGCAACATCACCAGTGTTGGAGGAGTAGGGATTTGAGTGACCATTACCCAAATTGAAGTTACACGTAAGAGAGTATTGTAGCTAGGAGCCAGTGCTCGGAAAGATAGGCTGACAGATTGTGCTCACCTTTATATTGAAGGTTCATCAAAGTTGATTTGGAGTAAGTAATAACAGTATTTTGGCCAAGGGGAATGGTGCACGGCGCAGTCCGGCGACGGACGGGCGCAGACGGGCTTGCTGTCGGCGCGCCTGCTTTGCTACAGTCTATTTTCAGTTGTGGTAATCAATTAAAAAAATGCTGATAAATGATTTACTCATCCCCCCCAGTTTTACAATGCCACTAATTAAATGTATTTAATTTTTTCCAACTCTGAAAATGATCCTCCCAAAATGGTGCGGATAATGTCCCGAAACTAGGCGGACATTTTCTTTACAACCGCAGTCTAGTCTTTACTCGCATATGAGCATGACTGGGCTTTTCCTGCCAGTATTTAAACAACATCGGGCTGAAGACACGCTAATATGTGGTCCGCCCAGGTACGAGTAGGTGTCATTGACGGAGGAGTGCTGAGCCAAGTAAGATCTTTTAAACCCTATCTTTTAAACCCTAACCCTAACCCTAACAGAAACCCAGGATCCCTGAAAAACGCTTGTTTTTTCCTCCAGGCCACGCTGTGGGGAATAACTAACCAGTATTTCACATTTACCCCATGCCATCCCCTTGACTCAAATACTTTATATACATTCTTCTAGGGTTACTACAAGCCCCTCCACCCTGGCAGTCCATGAAGCACAGCGTTGCCGAAACAGAAGAATGCTCTAACAAATTGTGAACAGTATGTTTATATGTTTGTTTTGTCTTGTAATGTTTGCTCACAAGTGTTTCTCTTTTTAGAGTAGTCCGATGTGTACCAAAGTGTCACATTGGCTACAAGCACTAATTAAAATTTTTTTTACTACTAAGGGCACTGACCCAAACTATAGAGGAACGCATTGATTTAAGCACTGTATATGGTCAGGACCTACCCAGGTGAGAGGTTGGCAGGCAACATGTGCTAATCTCTTTGTCACTTTATCTCCTTGAACAGATACTACGAGTCTGATTTCAATTGTATGTATTTTTGGTGCGCACACATTAGGTGTGCACCTGTTCTTTATTATATAATTTCTTTAGTATAGGACTTTTTTTCTCACTGAGTGGTACGCATGGGGCTGGTCCCCATGTGGTCCTGATGAAGAGGTTTAGGGGACACCTCAAAACATGTCGACCAAATACTAGTGATAGAATACACATAACAGTTACTTCCTCCCTACTATTAACCACTTTTTATCTATACCAACTAGGAGCAGGAATAAATGAATCGCTCACTAGCTAGGTATTTTTAGCATCACCATCACCACTCCCCCCCCCCCCACACTGCACTACATATTTTTTCACAAAAAGTGCTCCTACGTAGTTCTGCAAGTTGCAGCACGACCCAGACAGTAGCTGTCTGGTATGACCCCAATGATGAAGCATGTCACCTAGGGGCAACCCTTGGTGAGTGAGTGGACTCTAGAAGAGAATGTGATCTTAGATTCAGGGTGCTGTTTTGCACATTTAGCAGAAGCCCTTCCCTTTGGTTAGGTCTCAGATCTGTAATTTACAGATTTGTTAATAACATTATTTTTCTTTAACACAGTAATTCTACTTCTATTTGCATTAAAAATATTTTAGGATTAGCCCAGAAAGCTCTAAAATATGTTTGACATGTTGTAGTCTTGTTATTGCAACTTTATATTTGTATATAAAAGGAGAAAATACTGGAACGTCATAATTTTTGTGATTTTGTTTTTTTGTCTGACTTGGCATGAAACTACTGGCCAGACTAATGGTACCAGATTTAATCCTTTTGAAATTACATGCACGGTTAAAGTGACTGCAACAGAACACTGCATGTAATGTTAGATCTCACGTTTGAGGTCTAACTAAGATAACTTAGTGGGTTAATGCTTTTGAAACGAGTTACTTACCAGCAATTATAATTCCCCAGTATTGGAAGCTTTCATTGATTCACATGCTTGAACCATTCCCCGTCATCATGATGGGAGTCCCCGGTATTTAAAAATAGAAGTAATAGACTTAGTAGAAGTAATAGTACACGGATAGGTATAGATTAGAAAGGCCTAGGCCTCTCAGTTTATTAACCTATCATAGTCATTATTAAAAAAAGAACCAAAGTTCAGCATCAGTCAATCTGCATCTAGCCCCCCTCTAGAACCCTCCAGAGTGAAGGTCAGCACAAGTGCTAACACAATTATGCCCACAAAATGAGGCGATACAAAAGGGGATGATGGACGGAGCGTTTGAGCAAATCAAACACTCACCCCCAGTCAACTGATCTGGGTTTAATCCATCACCATTCTTTAGCTCACTTGGCCACCCCAGTTCAGACATGGCTATATGCAAATCAGTCTGACCCTGTGCCTCATGGGAACAGTCCAGCCCGAACTGCCAAGCCATGTCTTCCTTGGACCGGAAACAAGCATCCTGGGACCGGTTTCGGATTCATAATCCTCATCAGCCAGGCTATCTTGAATCCAGTGGCCAAATGAGCAAGGGACTCACGTTTGAGCATACCTTGCCACACTTCGGGCGAACAAAGCGATACAAAAGGGGATGATGGACGGAGCGTTTGAGCCAATCAAACACTCACCCCCAGTCAACTGATCTGGGTTTAATCCATCACCATTCTTTAGCTCACTCGGCCACCCCAGTTCAGACATGGCTATATGCAAGTCAGTCTGACCCTGTGCCTCATGGGAACAGTCCAGCCCGAACTGCCAAGCCATGTCTTCCTTGGACCGGAAACAAGCATCCTGGGACCGGTTTCGGATTCATAATCCTCATCAGCCAGGCTATCTTGAATCCAGTGGCCAAATGAGCAAGGGACTCACGTCTGAGCATACCCTGCCACACTTAGGGCGAACAAAGCGATACAAAAGGGGATGAGGTGCGACAACCCTGGGGAGGTGTGGTTCTGAAAATCTGGATTCATGTAATAGTTCTGGACTCGAGAATTAAAACTTCGTCGAAACATGACGAATTTGGTATCAAAAGACCGAGAATGACGAGTACATCATGTACATGTATTTTCAACATATTCGAGTGACGATTTCACCTCGAAATCGTCACTTACATTCTGAACCCTTGGCTTCCATTTATGTGTCCCTTTACATAGGCCTTAATCCAGCTGAATTCGATTCCACAAGGACACATACTCCTTAATCGACTTTCCCATGACCTGTACAAGTTGGAACCATTGCCCCAGGCCGAACTCGTTAAGTCAGTTCCCCTCCCAGTGGCTGAGCAAGATAGCATCTAGGCTCAACAAACCATAAAACCATTTCAGCGCGCACACCTGCCATATCTCGCTCACATCTATCTCCACTCTTTTGCTTCACTTACTTTATGGTGGGGAGGTGCCCGGTTTTATTAGGGGTCCAGTGATATCTGATGAAATGTTGGGCCTTGCCAAATGATTTGTTGTAGGCAGCACGAAGTGAAATATGGACATGTCATCATGACTCTGCTTTTTCTTTGTACTAAAAATATGTTAACGATTTACTTTACAACCAAGAATGTTTTGCCTGAAGCCCAAAATTGTGTATAAGAAGAGACGCCTGATTTTGCAAAGGCATGCAGTCTCCTGAGAATATACCCGTATTGTACTTCTAGGACACTTGTTACCTTGGTTGCAGCCAATAAACTAATCTTGGACTTCACCTAGAAGACTCTGAGTTTCTGTGGTCTGGATCAGGAAGAACCCGAGGTCTCTGGGTGTGTATTCCCTGACACCGCTGGGTTACCGGTGTCTGTGCCGGTTCTTAAAAACCCAGTACCTCAGCTGGCGCCCAACGTTTGGGGCGATTCCAGTGGTACCAGTCAGCCTGAAGATCGTGAGGAGCTTCGTGTGGAAATTCCGGAGGACGGCCAACCACCTCATCGACCCCTGCATGGCGACGTGGTCCGAAGGTCTTTGCTGCGAGGTTCCCCGCTTCCCGACGGCTACAAGGACTGCTGCCCTGGCTATCGCCCTGATTTGGACCCTTGAAGTTTGGTAGAGCGAAACACTAAGACGAGTCTTCTGGTGACGTCATCGATATTTCGGTTAAGTATAAGTGGAGCGTCTCCCAGTCCTTAGTTGGATTTAGTTTTGGTATCTTTGGGATACAAAGTTTTGTGTTGGTACTTGCAAGCACCAAAACCGAAGGACTCGTGTATTCACGAGAAATATCGTAATCGATAATCCTTTGAAGTTTGGAACTAGACTAGAGAGCGAGGATGCCTAGTCTTAGACTTGGGAATTTGTTCTGTCTTGGTAGTAATAATAGGGACTCCCGATTGGAGGACTCATGTCCGGTTCCTCCAGTTGGAACTCCGACTTACGAACTATATGTGAAACATGGGGTAGGCCCCATCACCTACAACGAAGTATGGATTAAATACACCAGGAAAGATGGTGTTCTAAAATGGCCCCAATATGGTAGCTTTGATTCCGAAATCTTAGACAACCTTGAAGTGAAACTCTTTAAAAAGAAAGCCCGGCCGGCGATGTTTGACTCTTTCCGCTTATGGCGTAAAGAAGCCAAACAAAAAGAAATTAAATTAGCTAAGAAAAATAAGAGAGAAGGGGGACTTTCAGTAATACAAGCTGCTGTGCAGTTTAAAGATAATGAAGAAGAGCAGATGAATGAGCAGTTGCACAGGCAACGTAAAATGGCAATAGATAAGTGTTATCCAGTTTTGCCGTCTCTTCAGAAAGAGGCAGCAAAAGAGCATGAAAAAGACCCATTAATGTCGCATTTACTAAATTCACCACCCCCCTATGCGCAGAATGCCACAGCACCCCCGCAACCTTTAGTTGCGCAAACTATGCCTCCTGCTCCTCCACAGCACCCACCAGCTGTTCTTCAGCTGGCTCCTACTTCTTCGGTGCAGCCTCCTTCAGGCCCACCGACCACTTCTGTTTTACCTGTGTTTTCTACGATTTTGCCTACTGTATTTTTCACGTCGCCTAATGCTCCCTCTACGATTTTGCCTAGTGCCCCCTCTATTTCCCCTGATACCTCTTCTGCTATCTCTACCCCTGCCTTACCTCACCCCGTTTCCCCATCTGTTTGTCCTTCAGTTTCACCTTCCATTCGGCAGAAAATGGCCCGCACTGTTACTAACCTTCTTTTACCTCTTTTCGGGTCGCCTACTACGACCCCTAACATGGGAAGAAGACAGTTGCGAAGTCAACTACTTGATTATCAAGAGAGAGATTCACTGAATAGTTTAGCACGAAAATGGGTCATGGACACTGTAAAATATGATGTACAGTCTGTCATGGAAGTCTTCCATCAATGGGAAGCAGCGACACAGAGATATGTTTTCGAACAGATGTGTGTTTTCCTTTGCGAGGATTTAGAAGACAATGATCAGGAATGCATCCCACGAGAGATGTGTCGTGTACGGTTTAAGTTCGGAGAGGGTATGATTGTAGGTCCAGATGTGGAGAAAGCAGTTGAAATGTTGTTATCATATCGGAGTAAGGGAAGCAGTTCTGGGTCACCATCTGAATCTAATACATCCAGTAGGAAAAAGGCGCGACAATACCCTATGAGAGAAGTTCCCCCACAATGGAGAGGGTGACATGACTGCTGTCCCACCTATTCTGCCACACTTTCAGCGTGTATGGGTACATGTCCCATGGAAGCGAGCTGAAGTTTTAGCACTCAAACAAACATTACCAGATCCGCGTAAAAATCCTGCAGGGTACTATAAAGAGTTGTCGCAAACTGCTGGGTCATGTATAATGAATTTAGCCGATATCGATATGTTATTTGGGAATGTTGTTCCACAGCCTCTATGGGGTAAAATTCGTCATATAGATCATGACCAGGAATTAGGTGACACATGGGCTAATATTACTGCTGCAGATGCCCGACAAGTTGGTGGTGCCAAGCCTGAGCCTTTGATAGCAGAACTCCCTGGTAAAATAGTAGATTACATGAAAACAATAATGCCTGCAATACGCGTAAATTGGGATAAGTTGTCTGCATGCAAGCAGAAGAAAGAAGAAACAGTCTCAGACGTCTTCACCCGATTTGAAGAAACATTCGTTGACCACAGCGGTCAAGATATGACCACAGAAGGTGGTCAGAGATTGTTTGTCGATAAATTCGTGCACAATCTGCTTCCAGAATTGTGTAAAAAATTTAAAGATTCAGAAAGTTCTTGGGCAGTCTCATCTTCAGCCCAGATATTGGCTACTGCACAATACTACGAGAATAGAGACAAAGATGAGAAAGATAGAGTAGAAAAGAAAACTAGAGAACTAAAAACGAAGGTTTTGCTACAGCAAGCCTATCCGCCACGTGGTGGTGGTAATCAAAATAATAATGGTCAGAATCACTACCAAAATACTTTTCAGCAGCCTCAGCAGTATCAGAGGAACTCGCAAAGAGTCGAGTATACTAACCCCGTGTACCTGTAGGCCCCAACCAGTGTTTATATTGCAAACAAGAGGGTCATTTCAAGTATAATTGTCCTATTCTATTACAACGTGCAAATGGAGTTTCTGGTGTTAGAGGTCGTGGCAGTCAGCAAGCACCTAGAGGTAGAGGGCGTGGAAACGCCCCTCAGAACACACGTCCCCTTCCACCACAAAACTCTATGAACAGGTTTGATCAGCAAAATAACGCATCTGATAGGACAGCTCAATACTACGTTGATGATTATTACACAGAAGATGAGCATTGGGAAGGTAATGATTGCTAGGACAGCCATAGACAAAGAGAGGGAGTTGTTTCAGTTCCAGTAGATCAGAATGGACCTTACGTTGAGGTGATTACATCAGGTGTGTCAGAACCTTTTCTGTTGGATACTGGTGCTACAAAGAGTTCTATTATGCACTCCAAACTCCCTGGCGCACCTTTGTCTGGCGAAATGAATGTTTCTGTAGGTTCTTCCGGCGCCCCAGTTAGAAATCCGATTTCTGACCCTTTATCTCTTTGTTGGTCCTGGTGAATTCGAAGCACCCCTTATTCTGACGACAGGTTGTGGTGAAAATTTGCTAGGATTAGATTTGCTAAAAAGATTGTATGCGACTTTGTACTGTTCTCCTTCAGGAGTACAACTTACTTTAGGTAAGAAAGTGGTTTCTCCCATGTATTTGTCGAGAGATGCACTTCCAGCAGAATTGTCACTTCTCCCAGATATTCTTTGGGCCACTGGTCCTAATGATGTAGGTCTTTTAGAAATTCCACCATATGTTGTAACATTGAAGTCCAATGTCAAAATGCCACGAATTCCCCAATACAAAATATCTAATGAGGGTGAAAAGGCTTTGCTAGCGATCGTTTACGAATTGATTGAAAAGGATGTGATTGAGGAAACACGAGGCAACGTTTGCAATAGCCCTGTTCTGCCTGTTTTAAAACGAACTGACCCTTCTCAGCCACCTGTGTACAGATTCGTGATTGATCTTCGAGAAGTAAATAAGATAGTTGTGCCACAATTCCCAGTTGTCCCCGACATTACCACATTATTGACTATGATTCCAGCTTCTGCTTCGTGGTTTTCGGTGATTGACCTAAAGAATGCTTTCTTCAGCATCCCAATTGCTGAGGAGAGCAGGGATATCTTTTCCTTCAGTTTAGGAGGTCGAAGCTTCCGCTTTAAACGCGCTCCTCAAGGCTACTGTGAAAGCCCCTCAATATACAGTCAAGCTTTGAAAGCACAGCTTGACACGATTGTTTTACCAAAAGGTGCTACTCTTGTACAATATGTGGATGATCTGCTCATTGCTGCAGACACTGAGAAAATTTGTAAAAAAGGCCACATTGACATTATTGCGTCATCTGTGATTTACATCACAAGGTGTCACTTTCCAAGCTTCAATATTGCCGACAAGAAGTGACCTACCATCCACAGACACCAGCACCTGCTTCCACGAAGAAACTGGACCAAAATCACCAATGACCAGCTCACCTCCTCACTCAACAACTCCACCCCAACCATCGCGGAAAACGACGACCCCAACACCGCAGCCCGAACCGTGCATAGATGGATCTCGGACAGCACCAACACCATAGCCCCCCTCAAGAAAAACAACAATACCCGTGCCAAGAAAGCCAGATGGTTTACCACCGAACTTCGAGAGTCCAGGCGCACATGCCGCCGCCTCGAAAAGGTCTGGAGAAACACCAACTCCACAGAAGCCCACAACAACTTCAGAGCCGCCACCAACGCCCACCATCAACTCATCAGAGAAACGAGGAAAAAAGCGATTGAAGACAGAATCTCCACCCACGCACACAACAGCAAGGAACTCTTCAGCATCATCAAGGAGTTCGACCAACCCACCAGCGAGTCTACCGACATCCCTTCCTCACAAGACCTCTGCGACAAACTCAGCATCTTTTTCCACCACAAAATCAAGAGCATCTAAGACAACTTCGACGAAGACAACCAACACACTGAACCCTCACCAACCACCCCCGACACCCGGAAACCAGAGATTGATGACTGGACAGCCCTCACCACTGAAGACACACTGAAGACAATGAAGTCAATCCACTCAGGGGCCCCCACGGACCCCTGCCCCCACCACATCTTCAACAGAGCCGCCAACACCATCGCACCCATGCTCCGCCAAACCATCAACCGCTCCCTGGCGACCGCCTCATTCCCCGACGACTGGAAACACGCCGAGGTCAACCCCCTCCTAAAGAAACCCTCAGCGGACCCCACCGACCTCAAAAACTACAGACCCATCTCCCTGCTCCCGTTCCCAGCGAAAGTCATCGAGAAAGCCATCAACAGCCAACTCGCCACATTCATTGAAGAACACAACATCCTCGACTCCTCCCAATCCGGCTTCAGAAAAAAACACAGTACGGAAACCGCCCTCCTCGCCGCAACAGACGACATCCGCACCTTACTGGACAAAGGAGAAACAGTAGCCCTCATCCTCCTCGACCTATCAGCGGCGTTCGACACAGTCTCCCACCGCACCCTAATACGCAGACTCTACGATGCAGGAATCCAGGACAAGGCCCTCGACTGGATCTGCTCCTTCCTCTCCAGCAGGACGCAGCGGGTCAGACTCCCCCCTTTCCTCTCGGACCCCACACCTATCACCTGCGGAGTCCCCCAGGGCTCCTCCCTCAGCCCGACGCTCTTCAACGTCTACATGGCTCCACTTGCCCCCATCGTCAGAACCTACGGACTCAACATCGTGTCATATGCAGACGACACCCAGCTCATCCTCTCCCTATCCAACGAGCCCAACACCGCCAGACGCAACTTTCGAGAAGGCATGGAAGCCGTCGCCAAATGGATGAAAAACAGCTGCCTACAACTAAACACCAACAAAACAGAAGTACTCATCATGGGCCCAAACCCCGACGCCTGGAGTGACACCTGGTGGCCCACCGCCCTCGGAAACCCGCCAACCCCCACAGACCACGCACGCAACCTGGGAATCATCCTGGACTCCGAGCTCAAAATGGACCGCCAGATCAACTCTGTCTCATCTTCCTGCTTCCACACCCTCCGCCTCCTTCGTAAGACCTTCAAATGGATCCCCCTCGAACACCGAAAGACAGTCACTCACGCCCTGGTCACCAGCAGACTCGACTACGGCAACGCACTCTACGCCGGAATAAACAAAAACCTCATCCGCAAGCTACAGAACATCCAGAACGCCGCCGCAAGACTGGTCCTCAACCTGCCAAAACACTGCCACATCTCCCAGCACCTGCGCACACTCCACTGGCTCCCCGTCGAGGCGAGAATCACCTTTAAGATGCTCACCCACGCACACAAGGCCCTCCACGGCACCGGACCAGCATACCTGAACAGCCGACTCAAATTCCACGCACCCCAAAGGACCCTACGATCAGCCCAGCTTTCCTACGCTGTGGTCCCCCGCACCAGAAAGACCAGATCGGGAGGCCGCTCCTTCTCCTTCCTCACGGCCAAAGCATGGAACGCCCTTCCGCTCCACCTCAGACAGACAACATCGCTCCCCATCTTCGCAAGAAACCTCAAAAGCTGGCTCTTCAACAGACCCCCTCCTTGATGGAATGGAACCTGCACCCCCCCACCCCTAGCGCCTTGAGACCCTTACGGGTGAGTAGTCGCGCTTTAACAAACTCCTGATTGATTGATTGACCTACTTAGGTCACCTCTTATGGAAGGAGGGAAGGAAACTGACCCCAGAAAGAATTCAGGCAATAGCGAAATTGAATGTGCGTGCTTTCTTGGGCATTACATCGTACTGTAGACAGTGGATCCCAAATTTTTCGTTATTGGCCAAACCCTTGGTGGCATTGACATGTAAAAATACACCCAATCCCATTCCTTGGTCTGAAGAGTGTCAGAAAAGTTTTCTCGAATTACGCACAGCATTATGTTCGGCTCCTGTGTTAGGTACCCCCAACTACAGTAAGCCTTTCACATTGTATGTCCACGAGAAGGAGGGCTGTGCATTGTCTGTGTTGACTCAGTTATTTGGAGGTAGACAGCGCCCATGCGCCTACTTTTCGTCAACTTTGGATCTAGTAGCTAAAGCATTGCCAAGTTGTTTAAGAGCCACAGCAGCATCAGCTGTTTCTATTCGACAGTCTGCTGGTCTGGTAATGAATAATACACTAATTGTGATGGTTCCACATGCAGTAGACACATTGTTAAATAGGACCAAGACACAGCACTTAACTAGTGCTCGATTGTCCAGTTACGAATTGACACTGCTAGCGAGTCATGTGCACATAAAAAGGTGCAGTACCTTGAATCTAGCCACGTTGTTACCAATTGCAGAGGAATCAGATGATTTAGAACAGCACGATTGTTTCCTCACAACAGAGGAAGAGACAAAAGGGAGAGTGGATTTATTTGACACTCCTCTTGCTGAATGTGATGGTACATTATGGGTGGATGGTTCATGCTTTAAGCTCCCAAATGGGAACGTGACTGCAGCATATGCTGTCACGACTTTGCACACAGTTGTTGAAACTGCACGAATACCACATGGTTCAGCCCAAGCCGCAGAATTAGTTGCACTAACGAGAGCATGTGTATTGTCTAAAGGAATGAGAGTGACTATCTACACTGATAGTCAGTATGCTTTTGGCGTGGCTCACAGTTTTGGACGATTGTGGAGAGAACGTGGGTTCCTGACTTCGCATGGAGCTAAGATTCAGCATGGTCAGTTGGTGAATGAGCTTCTTGAATCACTGACCTTACCTCTGCAAATGGCGATTGTGAAATGTAGTGCTCACAAGAAGGTGACTGATGATGTTGGTCATGGGAACGCATTTGCTGATGAGATCGCTAAAGAAACGGCAAAGAATGTGATGAGCCGAATGTATGTTGCAGGCCCTGAAAGATGGACTGGTGATGTTGGAATATGTGAGGACACGATAGAGAGTGTGAAGTCCATCCAAGCTGAGGCCACAGAGGAAGAGTTGAACACGTGGAGAGAGAGTACAGGTAGAATGGATGCAAATGGTTGTTGGGTTGAATTGACAGAGCATCAGAGATGGTTGTTACCCGATGCATATGTGCTTGCAGTGGTTACAATGGCTCATGGAATGGCTCATATCAGCGTGAAAGGGATTTGCGAGTTGTTGGCCCCAGTATGGAAGAATTCAGGGATTCCCAAGTGTGCAGAGAATGTTGTCAAGAATTGCATGGTATGTCTGAAGCACAATCCTGGTAGGGGAACCCCAACTCCAGCTGGTCATTTTGCACCTCCTACGTATCCGTTCGAGGTTTTGCAGCTAGATTTCATACACATGGAGAGGTGCAACAACTTAAAATACGTGCTCGTTGTTGTTTGTGCTTTCTCAAGATGGGTAGAAGCCTATCCCCTAAAAGACAATACTGCCTTGTCCACAGCAAAAGCCCTTGTAAAAGAGTACTTCCCCAGGTTTGGAATGCCTAGAATGGTCTGGTCTGACAACGGAAGTGAATTTGTGGGTCGTGTGATGAAGAGTGTGTGAAGGGCTAGGCATTAGGCAGAAGTTCCACGCTGCAAATCACCCCAATCAGCTGGTTTAGTAGAATGTTACAATGGCACTTTAAAACTTAAATTGGCCAAAATCCAAGCAAGCACAGGTCTTAAATGGCCTGACGCTCTACCCTTAGCACTCCTATCCACCAGAATGACTGTGCATTCGCGAGTGAAACTCAGCCCTTATGAAATTGTCTTTGGCCGGCCAGCCAACATATGGGGAGTGCCTAGACCCACGAAGTTCAGCGAGCTAGAACACCCTATTTTGCTTGATTACTTGTATGAATTGACGGCTAAATTGCGTGTTTTGCATCAACAGGTCCACAACACCCTGCCTCCGGTCTCTGAGACTCCAGGTCACTCCATTGTCCCTGGCTCCTGGATTCTCGTGAAAAACTTTCAGAGGACAAAGAACGACCAGCCCAGGTGGACCGGGCCGCATCTCGTCCTTCTTTCCACAAGGTCAGCCGTTCGAGTGGAGGGGAAGGCCAACTGGATCCACGGGGTCCACTGCAAGAGAATTCCTTCATCTCCGCCACATGACCAGTGGGTCCAGAAGGGTGTCACTGACTCAGAGCTTACAACTATGCCACGTGTCATACCTCTCAGCAATGACCGTGTAAAAGAAACTAACCCCGAATGTGAAAGCGAGAAAATTTTTCAAGAAACTGTGCCACTATCAGAACAATTGAACTTTTTGGAGCCCGAACTCCTGTTTCAGGACCAGACAGTACCAGGAAAAAGACGCTATAATTTGCGACCAAGAAAAACGAACTAACAAAAGTGATTCCTTTTTATGATTTGAGACCAAGACCTATGGACAAATAAACATATCCTTTTTTTCCTCCCAAATACTCTTTTTGAAAGTGCAGCTCTCCCATTTAGGAAACTTGCTTATTTTTGTTTTTCGAACCGCCATCCGGGTTCCGCTGCTAGGGCCGCGGTTGATTAAAGTCTTTTGGGTGCAGCTGACGATGTTAGGTCGGTAGTTCTGGTTGGTCCAAGGGAGTTGCCCTAGACTGACGGAAGCATCCTTTAGCAGAGGCAACCTCCCACCGCGGGCAGCACTTTAGAGAGGATGGAGTTTCCTGATGTGGAGAGACCCGCCAAACAAATGAACTTTAAGCAGAGACTGTGTAACACGATGACAAAGAAAAGTTTTATAATATTGTGTATTTTTATGCTATCCAGCGTAATGATCTTTTTGATAAGTTATGTTTTATTCTCTTTCCATGTAACCTTTGCGCCCACTGCATCACCCATACCTCCTCCTACTGTTTCCTCTCATTCTTTCCACCCTCTGCCTGACCACGAATCAAATAGGAGATTAGAGTTCATTAATAACTCCTTTGTTCAGTTATTACACCAACACCAACTTGTAATGAACACAACTAACTGTTGGGTGTGCGTTCTCATGCCTCACACAACGGATAAACGTATCCCCTATTTGGTCCTGCCATTTAGTCACAATGGTTCAGTATGGGCATATAGGACAATGTTCATATATGCACGAGAAGCCCAACCCCTACGTTCTGTAAAAGACAACCTCAAGACTAGCGCCCTAGTCAAAGGTATAGTTGACATGATCAAGGAAGTAACTTCTTATGAAGATACTCCGGATGATGAGATACTTGCATATGTAGGTTGGAACGTGACCGGATATGGCACTACTCTAAGGGAGAAACAACAAGCCAAAAGATCGTCCCCTATCTGGATCGTACCCCATCAGGGTCACCTGTGTCTGCAAGGTATTGGCAAGAATCCCAGAGCTCAGCTAGGGAAGAGTATCTGTACAGAAACGTATGTTTTTGGATCTCAGACTTCCCCTGCGTTTTTAGCCGCTAAGGGTACTTATTTCATCTGCCATAATAGAGCCTACACATGGTTGCCCCCTGACTTCTCGGGCTCATGTTTTGTTTAATTCCTGTTGCCTCCCACCTACACAGCAGCGGCGGATTACCACCGGACAAGGGTAGTTAGAGGTGTTTTGAGTAAAGAAGACACTGCAGGTCAAGAATTTGGGGACTTTGCAAAGGGTTTTCTGCCATTCTGGGGATCCATGGCCAACAGCAGAAACATAAGGCAATTAACAAGGGTAGTTGAATCCACCGTGACTGAAACTGCCGGTGCCCTTAGTAACTTGACTGCTGAGCTCCAGTCGGATCGACTTATGACCCTTCAGAACCGGGTCGCTTTGGATGTTATACTTGCAGACCGAGATGGAGTATGCAAATTGATCCAGTCTAGTTGTTGCATTTTCATCCCAGATAATGCTCCAACAGTGTACAGGGCCATCTCCAAACTGCATAAGATTTCCGAATCTATTCATGTGGATAAAGGAGATTGGTCGTTAATGGGATGGTTCTGGGAACTGATATCTAGCTGGGGATGGAAAATTCTAATGGTCATTGGGATGGTCTTAGCCATTCTTTTCATGTTGTGTCTGTGCATACAGAGTGCTCCTGCAATATGTGGCCTCTGTGTTACATCATGTGTAAGGAAGCCTGTGTCAAGAGATGAACTAAGTACTAGAATGATGTTACAGCAACATCTCAATGACTTTAGGAATATAGATCTGGACTCAGACTAACATGAGGATAGATTAATTGCCTATGTAAGGGCAAAAGGAGGGTTTGTGGTTCTGAAAATCTGGATTCATGTAATAGTTCTGGACTCGAGAATTAAAACTTCGTCGAAACATGACGAATTTGGTATCAAAAGACCGAGAATGACGAGTACATCATGTACATGTATTTTCAACATATTCGAGTGACGATTTCACCTCGAAATCGTCACTTACATTCTGAACCCTTGGCTTCCATTTATGTGTTGCCCTTTACATAGGCCTTAATCCAGCTGAATTCGATTCCACAAGGACACATACTCCTTAATCGACTTTTCCATGACCTGTACAAGTTGGAACCATTGCCCCAGGCCGAACTCGTTAAGTCAGTTCCCCTCACAGTGGCTGAGCAAGATAGCATCTAGGCTCAACAAACCATAAAACCATTTCAGCGCGCACTCCTGCCATATCTCGCTCACATCTATCTCCACTCTTTTGCTTCACTTACTTTATGGTGGGGAGGTGCCCGTTTTTATTAGGGGTCCAGTGATATCTGATGAAATGTTGGGCCTTGCCAAATGATTTGTTGTAGGCAGCACGAAGTGAAATATGGACATGTCATCATGACTACGCTTTTTCATTGTACTAAAAATATGTTAACGATTTACTTTACAACCAAGAATGTTTTGCCTGAAGCCCAAAATTGTATATAAGAAGAGACGCCTGATTTTGCAAAGGCGTGCAGTCTCCTGAGAATATACCCGTATTGTACTTCTAGGACACTTGTTACCTTGGTTGCAGCCAATAAACTAATCTTTGACTTCACCTAGAAGACTCTGAGTTTCTGTGGTCTGGATCAGGAAGAACCCGAGGTCTCTGGGTGTGTATTCCCTGACACCGCTGGGTTACCGGTGTCTGTGCCGGTTCCTAAAAACCCAGTACCTCAGAGGGGGGAGGAGAGCGGGTCGCGTGTGAATCTATGTCAGCGTCTAATACTGGAGAACTATAGTTACAGTTAAGTAACCTGTTTCTTACTCCAGTATTGAAACTTTCATAGATTTACATGGTTGAATCAGAATAGCAGGCAGTTGGTATCACATTTACCACAGACTTAAGAGCTTAACCGAAACATATATATCAGTAAAACTTTCAAGTATTCATCAAATAATAAACGAGATGATAATAATAGACATTAATACAAAACTCCTGTAAACTGCAGCATGGTAAAACGGTGGAAATGTGATACAGAAAAAGAGGTAGAAGGGAAGACAGGGGTGGCTCACCTTAGTGGAACATATGACAAAGTACTGTGGTACTGAAAATTCTGGACTCGTGTAATAAACTTTGTCGTAGCATGACGATTTTGGTATCAAAAGACCGAAAATGGCTAGTACACTATGTACAAGCATTTTCGTCATATTCCAGTAACGATTTCACCTCGAAATCGTCATTTTCGTTCTGAACCCTTGGCTTCCATTTTGTGTACGGCAGCCATTTTGTGGGTTGCCCTCACATAGGCTTATAATGCAGCTAAATTCGATTCCAAAGGACACGTGCACCTTAATTGACTTCTCTGTGACCTGGGCAAGATGAAACCATTGCCCCAGGCCGAACCTGCCCGACCAGTTCCTTTCCCAGTGGCCGAGCGAGATAGCATCAAGACACAACATGCCATAAACCTTTTCATCGCACACACACACTGCCTATCTTACTTCCATCTGTTCCTGCCTCCACGAGCTATTTATGACATGGGCTGTGATCTTAGTGTTTTGGGTTTATCCGGCCTTGTCAGCTAGAGAATGTACGCATTATGTGGACATTGTTTATGGCCTGGACTTATCTTGAAAGTGGGTTTGTCATCATACAGTGCTTTGTGTGCACGTCCTGGGAGTGACCAACAATAATGTACTTCAAAGAGAAAATGTGTGCCTAGGGCATAATAAATGGTATAAAAGGTCTGTGCTGAGACCATTCAGCAGACTACCTCATCCACTTGCTACGGCTTCTGGGTGACGTGGCCTCACTATGTTAAGTTTAATAAAGATGTATTTTCATATTTTCAGAGTCTGTGCCAAGTTCTTGTTATATTAGTAAATATTCCCTGAGAGCGAAAATTACCAAGTTCTTCAGTTGGCGCCCTAACGCGGGAATCATCAGAGAAGTGACTTTCTGTGGGAGTGATCGTGCCAGGAGACTGAAATAAACTGAGGAGGACAGAACAAGATTCTACTATGAAGGTACTCTGTGCACGGGGATTCTAGAGATTCTTTGATTCTGCGGCCCAGTATATTTCTGATCTTCCTGATTTTTGATCCTCCACATGATGTCACTCCTGACTGATAACCTTTTTGGCGTGAGTATTCTTAAAAAGACCATTAGGTCATGTAGAACTTGACAGTTAGAATCTGGATAACATTTTGATTAGTAAAAGTAAGAGTTAAGTATAAGTGGGTCGCTCCCAGTCCTTTGTTCTTTGCTTTCTTAGTCTGGTTCTTAGTTTGATTTGTCCTTAGTTTTATTTGAATATTGCAATTTTCAAAAACCGAGGGTCTTGTAAATTGACGAGTGTATCGATAGAGATAGCCCCTTGAAGTTTGAAGTTAGATTAGTGAGCTATAAGATGCCTGATCTTAGCAAATTTGGAGATTTGTGTTGGCCAACTTTGTATACGTTTGGATTAGCCGGCTTCCCCTAAAGGGGATATCTAAATAGGTTTAGATTTAAAAACATATTTCTTCCTTGGTGATTTTGTATCCCCAGTGAATTAAAATATGACATAATACAAAACAAGGATCCTTTGTTCTGCGCAGTTTTATTGAATGGAGATATGCAGAACGATTTTTGGTGTTCTGCCAGCCAAAGCTAGTGAATTAAGTGTATTGTGGCTTCGTGCACATACAGCAGTCTGTTGGGCTATGTTTTTTTTTTTTTTTGCAGTCTTTTGGAACCCTATTGCGACGTGCTTCTTGTAAATATGACTCACAGCTAGTATTTACAAATGGCTTTGTTTTCGTCCTGAGTGTCGATTTGTGGGTTCAATGTGTGTTTCAATGTCTATGTGGTTTTTCTCATTAGTGTAACTTCAGTAATAGCTTACAGCGCTGTATTGTGTGTCCTGAGTGTTTAAATCTTTTCTCTTTATGTCTGCAATGAGCTTAATGTGTTTGTAGGTTTCTTGATGTTTTCAGTCTGTTAAGTAAAATGTCAGATTAATTAAATAGAAATTAAATAACACCAGCAATTTTCTATGTCACATGCTAAAAATCGCTATGTGTTGCTATTTAATTTACAGACTAAGCAAAAACGCATATGTGCAAACTGTTAAATGCTTAAAATAGATAAAGTTAAAATTCACATTTACTAGGAATACGAAGGGCCTCAAAATTTTTTTTGTAGCAAAACGAATTTATAGCATTTTTTTACTTACATGCATTGTAGTACATGAAAAAGACAAACACTTCAGCTAAAGTGGATTTTTGCTAGATTTAAATGCATCTTTTTGCACGCGCATTTTTAAAAAACTTGAAATGTCTGTTTCCAGTAAAACTGAAAGCGTGCTCAGGTTTCAGCACTCTTTCAGGTTTCAGCCTTTCCTGCCTTAAGGCGGCAGATGTTGTTTTTCGAAGGCCATAAATAGCATTGGAATGTTTATTTAGCCCAGGACTTAGCACAGTTGGATTTTTTTCATTTCAGAATAGTGTTTTAGAGGGTTACAAAAATAAGGTTCATCACTTTGTATCACTGGAAGACATTCCAAATGGGGTTTTCTTCTTTTTAAGCAATTTTTTTAAAGTATATTTTTGGTTCTTTTGCTAAATACTGATTGTCCTTTAAAAATGGCGCGAAAAATGTCATGTTTTAAGTTAGGCCTTTTGTGCGTAGGCGCATAAATGAATGCATCTAAAAATGATAGGCAAGGGATGCACCTTACCTTTATATGTGGAGTTTTCATAAAAACAGATAATTGGTTTCATTGAACGAAAAATTATTAATTATGGAAAAATTATTTGAGAAAAAAATAAATGCTTTTTAAAATCGTTTTTTGATATTTATAAAGCTTAATACTCATACTATGACCTCCTAGTATTAAAATTTGATTTAAGTTATGTGTTAAGGTGTAATTAGGTAATTTGCATGTTGGTTTTCACTTGGCGCAGGCGTAAAAAACTCATTTTTCCAAGGATTTACATGAGATATGACTAATGTCAAATATCTGTAACGTGTAAAGAACATCCTGAGGATGATTAATATGTAAAACAATTATAGGATATTTATTTTTAAGTGCCCCAAAGATAAATTTCGAAATTGAGGTAAATGGGTTTTTAACACAGATTCTTGTCATTTACCATAGTGAAAGTGTCTCTGGCTTCAGTAAATGCATACATTTGGGTATAATACAAACTTGCGGGTTGTTATTGAGATTGTTTTTCATAGCTCGGTGAGCCAATGTGCCTGGTGCAGAACTTTGTGTTTAATATCAGGATTGAAGGTTCTAACTTTAGCGGGGCCCATTTAGACGTTAGGTGTTTAAAATGAGTACCATTGTATGGGTGGTAGCAAGCATTTGTTCTAAAAACTGGTATGTGTGAACCCTTCACAGTAAATGTAGTAGGCCTTCTGTCTCGGTCATGTTGGCATTGTGACCTTTTAAATTCGAGCCTTGTCTCTGTGAAATGCAGAATAACATTGCTAAACAGGCCTCTGAAAGGTGGAATTTCTGGTTTAAAGTTAAAGACTTAATTCCAAAGGGAAATATAAAAAAGGTTTCTTGAAAGGTTTCTTGAAAAGTCCCAACATCATGACATTTGTATTTCTGCTCTAAAAAAATAATGTCTGCTAGTCGTTTTTATTTTGACAGAAAACGAAGTGTTGCATTACATCTTAGACAAAAAAATAGGATGCAGCCTTTTACTAAAATTTTGAAGCCTACATGAATAAGAAAGAACGATTTGCCAATTAAGAAGTTTTTTTTTTTTATCATGGAGATTGTGGCACAAGGCTCATTTTAGGTGTCAGGGAAAGGATTTTACCTTTGGAAAAGTCAAAAGGGCTTCATGTTGCAAGGTGACTGACAAGATGGTAACAGTTAAGTAATGGAAATTTATTTTTGTGTTTCTTAATGTGTATCATGTTTTGTCTTCTGATTAAAAGTTATAATTGAAATTCGCTTGTTGTCAGAAATGTCTCTCTTGTGTGTTGTGTATGTTTTTTGTTGCTTCTGCCTACAGACCATTCATGGATTTTTCTGGGTGATTTAAAGCAGACAAGACACGTGAGTTTGGTTGGTTAGACGAAGATGTGTTTTTGTGTAACTACTTTGGAAAGAAATGTTCATGTTGTTGTTATGTTTGTGTATTTTGTTCTATCATGAATTGTTCTTGCCGGTTCTGTGTGTCCGAAAGTTGTATTTGACAGCAGATACCCGCTATTGGTGATCTACTGTCAAAACAGGAGGGTATCCTTACACGGTATTATGCGTCACCGCTCATTTATATATGCTCTCGTTTTACAGCGCGTATATCTGACGGCTTGACGTCCGTTTTGTGCGTTTTTGCATGTTTTATGTTGTATGTTGCCGCTTAAGAAATTATTACAAATTCATCCGTGTTGTTGTGAGGGACATGTATGACGATACGTGTCGCTGTCAACAGTTGGGTAAAATTTTCGCTGATACTAAAATTCACAGATATGATTTCTTTACATATTGTGAACCAGACAGACACTTCACCAGTGTATGTCAAATTTGGCTATAAGTATTGAAGAAAAATAAACAGCAAATTGTGTCATTTGTAGTCACGATACTGCCCTTTTCTGTAAGGAACAGGCAGCCCTAAAATTATATATCCTGATTGGACGTAAGGATAAATTATAGATTTGTGACTCTTGTACATGGTGACCTAATTTCTATATCACATTAGTCACTTTTATTCTGCTTCCTAGATGGCCTTCCTATGGCTCTGGACCATAAAAGAAACCATGTTTCATTTTTTGTCACATGCCTGACTATCACCCAAGCACATCAGGCCTAGTTATTGGGGATTTTAGCTGTGTCCTATTCTCTTTTCCGTATTCCTTTCACCAGTCAACTTTTATTTATTATTAGTGTGTTCAGGTTCGCACTTTCAGATTGCAGTAATGTACCATGGACCCCCATTTTATGTATAATTCCCTGTTGCATAACTAGACTGGTTTCTAAGAATTTTCTTTAGGCCTATTCTGATGTTTTTCCAGTCTAACTGTTAGGACTGTTAGGACTGATTAACTGACTCAAATACTATAGTAAGATAAGCTTTCCACCTCAATAGGAGACACATTAAGTTTTTTTAATATGACAAATTCAATGCCTATTCTAATTTGGTTTTTAGTTCCTTTTTCTGCTGCTTTAATTTTAATGGACCAGATGTATTTTAAATAATGGAAATACCAGGACTCTCTAGTTCTTGTCTTTTGTTCCCACATCTTGATCATTAGCTTTTGCATTGCATAGTCCCACCTGATGCACAATTATTATGATAACATGTATGTGATCCCGCTTTTGAGATGTTCTAGATGAGGAATTTAGGAACACTATGTGTATCATTGAGATAAAATGTGTTTGCCCCATTAGACATGCCACTATGTGTGAGGACATCCACTCAGATAGAATTCACATGTCGCTATGATGATGAAAGATATGCTCTCACAGGAAACCCAATTGAAGAGACTAGAGGCACTGTTTTGCCTATTGCCTTTGTTTTTGTATTGCCTTTGAATGACAGTGTATTTCAACGCAGATTTGTCCCATGGCTGTGGCCACCCCTTTGAAGATCGCAGGCCACCTGTTTGCAGTCCTCTTGTTGTACAGTGAACTGTTTAAAGCATCGCACTTGCTTCATCAGAAGGCGTCCAACATCAGAAAAGAAGAAGGAGCTGGTTTTGCCACAGTCCCTTGAGATTTCAGTACAAAAGAGCGCCTGTTATGTGCTGGTTAACCTCTGACAGTGTGCAGTCCCTTGAGATTTCAGTGCAAAAGAGCGCCTGTTATGTGCTGGTTAACCTCTGACAGTGTGCAGTCCCTTGAGCCCCTTGGCCTGAGTTTTGGCCACGCACCCCTTTTTCCCTTGCTTCAACGGAAGTGCAGTGCACCGGAGAATCCAAGAGTGGCAAAAGGCACTCCATTCTGGTGCCCATGAAAGAGCGGCCTGAGCGTCCTCTGACACTGAATGATAAGTGTTGGAGTCTGAGAATGGTCCCGGGTCTGCACGAGAAGAGCACAATATCTGTAGTGTCTGCCGCAGAGGAGAGATACTGTGCACTGCCTTGAGACATTGAGACTTTTTGAATGAGCTATGAGTGTTTGCCAGGAGGGCACTCCAACAGATACTGAGCATCAGAGCATGGGAGGCCTGAATCCAAAGGCCCATGCAACAACGGGAGCAGACTTGATAGGACAATAGAAGCCTGCCAGAGAGGCTTTTTGAACAGACTCTGGGCATAGTTGGTTTCACAAGAGGTTTCCGTGTGATTGTATAGACTAAGTGTTAGGAGAATGATTTTATTATTCAACTGGCATTATTTTTAAGTAGTATTCTGTTTAGTAAAAGCAGAATAAAGTCCATTTCCTGTGGAAGAGTATACCCTTTTCACCTCAGAGCATTAATGAGGGTCACCACTGTTTCACTTGAACATATAATAAATTACAGAAAATGCATAGGAAAACCTACAATGTTACTAGATAATTTTAGGGTCTACCTTTTGCTTAGGGTTGTGAAAAATTATGATTTCATTTGTAATAGCGGTCACTACTTTGTCCATATGTTCTTAATGACGTGTTTTCTAGTGTTTTTTAAACATGGCATTGTCTTTTATGGGTGGGATTGTTTTTGCTGCCCAATTCACATCTGTACCCACCTCCCAACCTATGTCTCTTCCTACTTCTACTTCTTTGCATACTTTCCAGATTTTACCTGAACATGGACTAGTTAGGAGGTCAGAGTTTACTGATAATTCTTTTTGTACAGTTTCTGCATCGACACCAGTTAGTAGTGAACATCACTAATTGTTGGGTGTGTGGTCTTATACCACATACTACAGATAGAGGCATTCCCTATTTGGTCCTGCCATATATGGCCTTTGTGCTACTGCGTGTGTAAGGAGACCTGTCCCGAGAGAGTCGCTAAGTGATAGGATTATGCTTCAGCAACATCTTGATGATTTGATAAATATAGACCTGGACTCAGACTAGCGTGAGTATAGGTTATTGCCTATGTAAGGGCAAAAGGAGCGTCTGTGGTACTGAAAATTCTGGACTCGTGTAATAAACTTTGTCGTAGCATGACGATTTTGGTATCAAAAGACCGAAAATGGCTAGTACACTATGTACAAGCATTTTCGTCATATTCCAGTAACGATTTCACCTCGAAATCGTCATTTTCGTTCTGAACCCTTGGCTTCCATTTTGTGTACAGCAGCCATTTTGTGGGTTGCCCTCACATAGGCTTATAATACAGCTAAATTCGATTCCAAAGGACACGTACACCTTAATTGACTTCTCGGTGACCTGGGCAAGCTGAAACCATTGCCCCAGGCCGAACCTGCCCGACCAGTTCCTTTCCCAGTGGCCGAGCGAGATAGCATCAAGGCACAACATGCCATAAACCTTTTCATCGCACACACACACTGCCTATCTTACTTCCATCTGTTCCTGTTCCTGCCTCCACGAGCTATTTATGACATGGGCTGTGATCTTACTGTTTTGGGTTTATCCGGCCTTGTCAGCTAGAGAATGTACGCATTATGTGGACATTGTTTATGGCCTGGACTTATCTTGAAAGTGGGTTTGGGAGGTGCGAAAGCTACTCTCCATTGAGGACCTGCGGTTCGAGTTCCAGCCAGCCGGTAGACACTCCTCTTCTTTTGCTGAACAATGGCGGCAAAGGTTGCTGCTGGTGGAGAAGTGTGGCTCAATGGTTAGAGCAGGCAGACCTTGATGCAGAGCTCTGGCCAGGGACCAGGGTTCGATTCCCGCCTCGGTGGGTCTCCGGCTCATTAATTCCCCTGACTGGATATTCTCGCCTCAGTGCCTGTTCTGATCATAGGTCCCACGCTGCAACTCTGGGCAATAGCTTGCTTAGTCTCCACAACGGCCCCAAAAGCGCTGGGATGCCTGGCTGCACCTGGGGGGTGCCCAGGAGTGGACATTTCCCAGGAAAGCCAGGAAGGGTTCCTAAGCGGTATACGGACAGCGCCGGGACACCTCCGGTGGAGGTAGCTGTGCGCTTTACAAATTCCGACATTTACAAATTCCGACATTTGTCATTATACAGTGCTTTGTGTGCACGTCCTGGGAGTGACCAACAATAATGTACTTCAAAGAGAAAATGTGTGCCTAGGGCATAATAAATGGTATAAAAGGTCTGTGCTGAGACCATTCAGCAGACTACCTCATCCACTTGCTACGGCTTCTGGGTGACGTGGCCTCACTATGTTAAGTTTAATAAAGATGTCTTTTCATATTTTCAGAGTCTGTGCCAAGTTCTTGTTATATTAGTAAGTATTCCCTGAGAGCGAAAATTACCAAGTTCTTCAGTACTGCTTGACCCACTGTTGTGTCATTTAATATTGCTGAGTCCAGGCAGTAGTGTCGGGTGAATAGGTCTATTATTCCTGCCCTGCACATGTCTGGAAGCGATACTCCAGCAAATAAAACTGTAGACGTCGACATCGCCCTCCTGGAATGGGCTCGGACTCTTGCAGATAGAGGTCTTCCTACTTTGTGATGCCAAAATGTTACAGCACTTGCAATCCATCTGGATATACTCTGTTTGGAGAGTGGAAAACCTTTCCTTGGTGCACTGTATGCAACAAACAATTGAGATGTCTTGCCGAAAGGTTGCGTGTTGTGTAAATAAAATGTCAAGCAACGCCTGATATCCAGTGAAGGCAGAGCCCTCTCTGCCGATATCGTTGGATCTGGGAAGAAAGTTTTAAGTACCACTGGTTCTTTCAGGTGGAAATCAGAGGGAACCTTGTTAATGAATGTCGGATTTGTGCGTAGCAGAACTCCATCCGTTTTAAATTGCAAAAAGAGTTCCTCTATTACAAAGGCCCCACTGACCCTTCTAGCAGATGTTAAGGCGAGGAGCAGAGCCAATTTCCGAGACAGGAACTTTAGATCTTCTGTGTGAATTGGTTCGAATGGTGGTTTCATTAACTGCAAGATGACAGAGTTCAAATGCCATGTTGGAGGAGGAGGTCTTACCGGAGGAAACATTTGAAACAGTCCTTTGAGAAATTCTCCAACTTTAGAGGACCACAGAGGTGGAGAAGGTTATCGTCTATATCTGGAAATGGCCACTAAATGAACCTTTATCGAACTTTGAGCCAAGCCTGATCTTGCTTGTTGTAAGAGATAAGGGAAGATTTGTTCCGGAGAAGAAGACAGTGGGTGTATGTTCTCTTGATGACACCAGATGCAAAAACGCTTCCATTTGAGGCGGTAAGTCTTGTTAGTAGTTTTCGCCTGCGCCCTGGCTAGTACATCTCTGCACTCACTAGAGAGGTTCAGGTGTTGGAATTCGTTGTATTCCGGAGCCATGACGACAAATGCAAGCTCTTGAGATCCGGGTGAAGTATCTGGCCCTGGTTCATGGTCAGAAGATTGGGAAATACTGGTAGTCGACGGTGTGGTACCTGCCATAGAAGAAGCAATTCTGTATACCAGTGCTGGCGTGGCCATGGTGCGATGAGTATCAACTTTCATGCTTCGGTTCTTATCTTCCTCAGAATTCTTGGGAGAAGAGGAATGTGAGGAAAGATGTAGGCAAAGATGCCGGACCATGCAATTAAAAAGGCATTCCACCATGACCCCTGTTGGGGATGCCAACTTGCATAGTACCAGCATTTGCGGTTCTGGTGAATTGCAAACAGGGCCAATTCCGGCTTGCCACAGATCCGAAATATGTCCTGTAGCATTTGGTAGTGAATCTCCAGTTCGTGACACATTGTTATCAACCTGCTTAGAGTGTTTGCAATTGTGTTCTGCCGTCCCGGAACATGCTCTGCCCGTAAGCGGATTCCTTGAGATATGGCCCATTCCCATAAGACCTGAGCCTCCCTGGAGAGATGGCGAGACTTCGTGCCACCTTGTTTGTTGATATAGTGCATCCTAGTGGTATTGTCCGTCCGGACTAACACAGATGAGTTGTGAATTCTGGGAAGAAATGCCTGTAAAGCTAGATGCACCACTTTCAGTTACAGTACGTTTAGGTGAGATTGTGTTTAGGTTTGATTCCACTTGCCATTTACTTGGGAGTTCCTGAAGGTAAGCTCCCCATCCCTCTAAGGACTTATCCGTCATAACCACTAGTGAAGCAGCTACTTGTTGCAAGAGAAACCCCACTGACATATGGCTCTTGTCTATCCACCACCCTGGGGCTTTCACCAGACATGGAGTTACGCGGACAATGTTGAAGGATCCTCTTGATTGTACCCACTGCGTGTCCAGCTCTTCTTGAATTGGGCGCATCTTGAGACAGCAGAAAGGAACTAGTGGTATGCAAGACGACATCATTCCCAGAAGGAATTTGGAAAGTCGGAAAGAAAGACTTTTTACTTTTGATGGAATTTTCCAAATTGAGAAGACGCTATTGACACTCTTCCACAGAACTCGCCTTTAAGCAGACTGTGTCTAAATGAGCTTCTAGGAAGACAATTGTTTTAGATGGAATTTGATTGAATTTTTGTAGATTGGTCATGAGACCCAAACTCTTGAAAAGAGTAGTACAGACTTTTGTGGACCAGCTATGGAAAAACTTGATGTTGCTGTTGTCTGAGTGAGAAACGCTGGGATTAGAACCAGGCACATGGTAAAATTCCTGGGAGTCCACTTCAGACCAAAGGGAAGTACTCTACATTGGTAGTGGCGAACGGCTACCACAAATCTCAGGAATTTTCTGTGTTTTGGATAATTAGGAATGTGTAAGTAGGCATCCTGGAGGTCTAAGGTTGTCATAAAATCTCGTTGAAGTAGGAGTTTCAGCACCTCTTGCAATGTTATCATTCTGAACAATTGTTTCCCTAAGTGCAGATTTAGGTTTCAGGGATCTAAATTCAGTCTCCACTGTTTTAACATCTTTCTGACCAAGAAGAAACGGGAATAGAAAATTGTGCCCCTGTTGGATAATGGGACATTTCCTATTGCTCCTTTTTGAAGCAAGTTCCTGACCTCCTGCTGAAGTACTTTGAGATGCCTGTGGGCAGAAATTAGAGGAGGGGCTGTAGGTGGCTTCTGTATAAACTCTAGAGTGTGTCCGAATTAAACAAGGCAAAGGACCCACTGGTCCATAGTAATGGACTGTGTTGGACGTGGCCCTTTCTGCAGGGTCATCCCTAAACTTTTTGCCTTTCTCCTAGCCTTTTCTCTGACATGGTGTTGGTGGTTTTAGGCCTCTGGGCACTTTAGCACTGCTGTCCAGTGCAAAGTGCATGTGCTCTCTGTGTTACACATGGTCCGATTGGTCTACACCTTTTTGGCCTATTTAACCCCTTCCCTGCTGCCACGACCGTTGGACGTCGCGCGCGCTACCTCCCTGGTGCTGCGCACGTCCAACGGGCGACGCCCATCCTTTAGAACGCCCGCACCGCGGCGGAAAAACCACCGTAGTTAAGGCGTTAATTTACGTGTCAGTTCCTTGTAAAGTAGTATCTCATATACCCAGGGCTGGTAACTTAAATGCTACTGGTGGGCTTGCAGCGCTGATTGCGCCACCCACCAAAGTAGCCTTGCATACCTATCTCAGGCCTCTGCCCTTGCAGGGCCTGTGCGTGCAGTGTACTGCCGCGGCAACTTAAGTGTGTGCCATGCCGGTAACCCTCCTTTTCCTGCATGTCAGTCACCCCTAAGGTAGGCCCTAGCTAGCCCTATGCGCAGGGTGCATTGTAGGTAAAAGATAGGATATGTACCTTAAGTGTGTGACATGTCCTGGTAGTAAAAAACAGCCATTTTGGTTTCTCAGTACTGTGGGGCTGCCCTCCCATAGGAATGCATTGGGGATTCCCTGATAAGTGTTTCAGTGGTAATTCCTGATATGAGAGGAGCAGCGTGGACAAGTTTGGTATATTTGGAATGGTAATAATAAATGCTGCGCAATGGTGTGCACAGATTTATTATAACTATTTTAGAAATGCCACTTTTATGAGTTCAAAAACAACAGTTGATGGACAGAATGCAGAACAACGTCATACATTCATCTCAGTACAGAGATCTGGGCCTAAATCCATAGTTTTGTTACTCACCATGCCATTCCAGTTTGAACCCACCATATGCAAATCAGTCTTGACCCTGTGCCTCATGGGAACAGTCCACACTAAAACTACCTATCCTACACTACCTTACACTATCTAAGCTTAGCGTAAACTGCCTTAACCTACCTATCCTACACTAATTTACACATTCTATACTAAGCCTAAACTACCTTAACCTACCTATCCTACACTGACTAACCCTAACACTACCTTAAACTACCTAATCTTAATCATATCTATCCTATACATTTAACACAAAAGACATGTTAGACATCAACCCCGCCCCCTCTTAACACACAGAATGACCATACAAACATCAAGTACACCTATACATAAACTAACTACAAATGTAAACCTAAACAAATATATATTATTTTTACTACAAAGCCTAAAAATCAACTCCCCACCCACTAAACCATATTAATTGAGAAAATGATATAAAAACGTTAAAGTATAAAACACTATCAGAATCTAAAACATAACTAATCTAAACCTATCCTATTCACTAACTATTAAAATAATGAACTACAATTGAACTATGAAACATCGTCCATTAAAATGTTTATAGAAGTTGGTGGATGTGCGGCTACAGTGGTAGCCAGTGGTAACAGGGTTGGGGGGGGGGGTGGAGGGGGTCTGTCACTGGATTGGTCCTGCTGTGTTTTGGGTTGTGGTAGATGTTGCCCTTGAAAGTGTCATGGGTTGACGGATATTCCAGGACCCCACTGCCTTGGAACGCTCGCACAGGATCATCTTGCTTTAGGCGTATGTGACGTTCTTTATGTGGCTGTACCACTCATGACTCATTTCAAATGTCCTCTTCTCATCAGCTGATATGTTATCTAGGGTGATAAGGGACAAAATAGTTAGCACATGCAGTACATGTACATGATGTGTGTGAGAAATAGGCTGACATTATAACACAAACATATGTGCCTGACCAGACCAACACTAGCAATAGAGATGAATATGTGTACAAAATAATGTCACTACATAGACACCCCCTACTTGAGCCAGAAAATCAGTCAGGTGCAATCTGTGTAGGTGCACTAAATGTAACAGTAGTCACAATGAGATAACTACCACATCATACACAACACAAAGATTCACACTCATTGTACGAGAGTAGGGTCTGCTTCCTATGGTCACCCCCACTTTTTGCTCTGATCCACTGATTTCTCGACTCTAGTGTGGCTGTGGGCCTGCTAATCGGACCCACAGCCCAGCTGTTCTCTCTCTAAATTCATACCATGTACTTTAGGTACACATCCAATTGGGTATTGGGTCACCTTTGTGAGCCCCTGTATAGTGTACCAAAGGACCCAGGGCATAGGTGCATCCAAGGCCTACCAGAGGCTGCAGCATGTATTATGGCACCCCTGGCTGGCCATCCAAACTGACACAACTGGCTGATCAGTCAGCTGGGGGTAAGGTTGTGTAATCACCCCTTGCTTAGGTATAGTATTCCTATACCTACCATTATATATAGGCAGATATATACCTATAAGTCACTCCTACGGCAGGCCTTAACCCCTTCCATGCTCATGACGAGCTCAGCTTGTCATGCAGTACACTGCTTGTGTGCTCATGACGAGCTCAGCTCGTCATGAACAATGGGATACAAAGAAGTTCAGCACCAGGGGGTGAATTGCCTTAGCATTGATAGTGTTAACAATCCTGGAGGCAGAGTGCTTGGTTTGATGTGAGATGGTGCCCTAGCATGAGCTGCGCCTGTCTGCAGCTTTCGCAACCATGTCCTTATAGCTGTTCTATGATATAGCCATACCATATACTCTTTAAGTGCATTATAATCCTCGCGGTTAATGCTAACTTTGGTTTGGCTTTATCAAAACATTGTAAGGTGTCATACGCTTTGGAGTACTACCCCCCGCCCCACCATTTCTGGCAGCGGGGGTAGCATTCCACCCTTCTGGAGGGAGAAGACATGTAGTTGTAGCTTTACCCGGTTAAAGTTAAACAGAGCCTCAGCATCACAAAATGGATGCTGCTGCCACAGACACGAGTGACCTCCTGCTGCTGGACAAAACTCCGGCAGGGGAGGCCTAGACAATAGGTTTCCTGTCTTGGGAGGTGCTGGCACCTCCCCAGACAGCCTGTAGTGTATTGGGGCAGGGTGGGTTGACTGAAATGAGACACTGCCTGGGGCACACAAGGTGCTCCATGCATAGCCCAGTTCAAACCAGTTGCTGGGGCACTCCAGCCCCAGCTCTGGCGCGAAACTGGACAAGGCGAAAGGGGTGTAACCACCCCTTCCCAGCTTCCACCCATAGGAGGGACCTAGCAGGTAATCCAGCCCCTTAGATTAGTATAAAGTTAGGAGCCGAGTCTAGAGACTTTAGATTATCCTGAACTGAAACTCTGAAACGAAACTCTGGACCTTCGACATTCTACTGCAACTAGAAGACTGAAGAATCTCCCTTGTGGTCAAGGAGTGACCATCCTGTGCAAACAGGCACCACCAGTAACTTGCCGGTTTGCTTCATTGACGCTCCAGCCGGATCCAGATGACTTAGCGACGCAGCCTCTGGACTTCCAGACTTCTCTGACTCCGACCCACATCCACAGCAAAGCTGACACCCGTGGCGGACACGAGAGACGTGGGACCGGAAATCCTGCAGTACCTACTTTTTGCTAACTGTGCAGCTTCTGAGGCGTCCTCGAAGTTGTGCATTGGGGTTTGAGAAGCCCCAACCCCGAGCACTAAGTGCACCAAAGCTCAGCCCTCCACACTCCACGAGTGCCGCATGGGGCCTGTGCCTGCATTTCTCCTCGACGCGTCTTCACGGTTGCTAGCCCGTTCGCTAGTGGCCCTCCTGAAGACATCACCTTGAATCAACACCGCTTGCCTGGTTGCTCTGGGCTTGCTCCTGCTTTCCTGTAAAGGGGAAGCTCCCCAGACCTTGCTGGTCTGAACAGAAGCCGATCTTCCTTTCCTGCGTGGGTTGCCTTTGCCAAGGCTTGTTGACTCCAATCCGGAAGCCGACACCGCCAACAGCGAGATCCTTCATGGGACAGTCCTTATCCAGCTCCTGGTCGTCGTCGAAGCCTCCTGGTCCACGTGGCTGCAGAGACAAGCTTCACATCCTCACCTGATTGCATCTCGACATCACCTGGTTCCTTCCTGGTTCCTTCTCAGTCACTGGCTAGTGACCCAGACTGTCCCCTCTGCTTTCAGGTTCTTCTCAACTCCGATCCCCCAGTACATCTTCCTCCTGGTCGCCTGCAGCATCTTTTTGCAGCTCTCCATAGGATTCTACGACGAAACTCTACACAAAAGAACACCTATACACCCGGCTTCCCTGGGTGAAATAACTGGAGTACTCCGGTGCTCCCGTGGGTAACAACTATCCAAGTGTCCTAGTTTAACTGGGTTTTCCGGTAGTCCACCCGGAAGTGTCCGAAATCAACATTCACCATTGTCAAGTCCTTCACCCATCCTAAAGCTCTCACCACTGAAATACCTCCCTCAGAGAACTTATGCAACCAAATTGCAGACTTCTTTGTCGACAAAATTGTCAACATTCAAAAAGACTTCCTCCCCCCCCCCGACAAATCCCCCAGAGGTAACAGTTAACTATCCTCCTCTTTCCCGTTTTAAACCTGTTTCCATGCAACAAACTAGCAAGGCAATTCGGGCCTGTAAATCAGGAGCGCCCACCGACTCCTGTCCCCCTATCATTTTACATCACCTGATAGAGGCAGTTAATCCACTCATTAATGCCATCATTAATGAATCCTTTGATTCCGGACTTGTCCCTGATGACTGGAAGAAGGCCACTGTAAAACCCTTGCTGAAAAAGCAGAACAAATCGCCAACAGACTTGACTAACATGCGCCCCATCTCTTTACTTCCTGTCCTTGGCAAAATCACGGAGCGTTTAGTTCATGATGAGCTTAAAACATTTGTAGAGGCCCACAACATCTTGCACCCTCAACAATCGGGTTTTCGCTCTGGTCATTCCACTGAAACAGCTTTGATCGAACTCACTGATTCCATCAGATTCCTGCAGGATGAGGGTAAGCAGGCTGTCCTCATCCTACTAGACCTCACAGCGGCGTTCGACACCATCTCGCATGCCATCTTAATAAACAGAATGCGAGAGATTGGCGTGTCAGACACAGCCTTAGCCTGGATTTCATCTTTCCTAGTTAATAGGTCCCAGACAGTGTCCCTTGGCCCTTTTCTATCCGACAAAAAACCCATTTCATCTGGAGTACCCCATGGGTCTATTTTAAGTCCTCTATTTTTTAACATTTACATGGCACCCCTCTTAGCTGTGATAGAGTCACATGGGATCCTTGTCACATCCTATGCTGACGACACTCAATTAGTCGTCACCATCGACAAACAGTGCACTGACGCAAACCTTCAGTTCAAAAATTGTCTCTCTGATGTTTTCAAATGGCTAAATACCAACCACCTAAAATGCAACAGCGCCAAAACCGAAATTATCCCACTGGGCAAAAACCCGTCTTTTTGCCCGAAAGACTGGTGGCCCTTAGGATCGGAAGCCCCTCCCAGCTCAGTTTCATCAGCCCGGAACTTAGGCATACAATTCGATTCATCTCTCTCCTTCGATGACCACGTCAGGATCACGGCCGGTCGTTGCTTTGGACAAATAAAATCTCTAAAGAAATTCTTTGATTTTCTTCCAATTGCAGCCAGAAAGTCAGTCGTGGTAGCCCTCATTCTTTCCCGACTCGACTACTGCAATGGTCTTATGGCCGGAGTGAAAAAATCCACCCTTAGAAAGCTACAGAGCATACAACACGCAGCAGCGAGGCTGGTTCTTCACCTCCCTAGGAGGTCATCTGCGTCTGCAGCACTACATTTGCTGCATTGGCTGCCGCTGCATAAAAGAATCCTCTTTAAATTGCTTCTCACTGTTTTTAAAACCATTCAAAATACAGGTCCCCACTACTTTGTAAATCGCTTCGCGCGCTACAACCCCCCGCGCTGCTTGAGATCCTCTGGGACAAATCTTGTCATTATCCCCAAGTACAAATACAAGACTAAAGGTGGGAAATCTTTTACTGTTCTGGCAGCCAGGGCCTGGAACAACCTGCCTGTCAATCTTAGACTTGTCAAAAACGAGAACAGCTTCAGGAGACTTCTCAAGACATGGGTCTATCAACAATCTGACCCCTCTGTTTTAGCTTCCATTTAATTTTCTTTCATCTTCTCTCTTTCTGTTCATCATACTCCACCTCTCCATTTTATCCCCTGCAGCTTGCCCAGCGCCATGATGCTCCCTCGGGAGCGAACGTCTGCGCTTTACAAATACACATAAATATCAAATATCAAATATCAACATGGCGGTGTCGGCTTCTGGATTGGAGTCAACAAGCCTTGGCAAAGGCAACCCACGCAGGAAAGGAAGATCGGCTTCTGTTCAGACCAGCAAGGTCTGGGGAGCTTCCCTTTTACAGGAAAGCAGGAGCAAGCCCAGAGCAACCAGGCAAGCGGTGTTGATTCAAGGTGATGTCTTCAGGAGGGTCACTAGCCAACGGGCTAGCAACCGCGAAGACGCATCGGGGAGAAATGCAGGCACAGGCCCCACGCGGCACTCGTGGAGTGTGGAGGGCTGAGCTTCGGTGCACTTACTGCTCGGGGTTGGGGCTTCTCAAACCCCAATGCACAACTTCGAGGACGGCTCAGAAGCTGCACAGTTAGCAAAAAGCAGGTACTACAGAATGTCTGGTCCCACGTCTCTCGTGTCCGCCCCTTGTCTCAGCTTTGCTGTGTATGTGGGTCGGAGTCACAGAAGTCTGGAAGTCTAGAGGCTGCGTTGCTAAGTCGTCGGGATCCGGCTGGACCGTCGACGAAGCAAACCGGCAAGTTACTGGTGGTGCCTGTTTGCACAGGGTGGTCACTCCTTGACTACAAGGGAGATTCTTCAGTCTTCTAGTTGCAGTAGAATGTCGAAGGTCCAGAGTTTCGTTTCAGAGTTTCAGTTCAGGATAATCTAAAGTCTCTAGACTCGGCTCCTAACTTTATACTAATCTAAGGGGCTGGATTACCTGCTAGGTCCCTCCTATGGGTGGAACCTGGGAAGGGGTGGTTACACCCCTTTCGCTTTGTCCAGTTTCGCGCCAGAGCTGGGGCTGGAGTGCCCCAGCAACTGGTTTGAACTGGGCTATGCATGGAGCACCTTGTGTGCCCCAGGCAGTGTCTCATTTCAGTCAACCCACCCTGCCCCAATACACTACAGGCTGTCTGGGGAGGTGCCAGCACCTCCCAAGACAGGAAACCTATTGTCTAGGCCTCCCCTGCCGGAGTTTCGTCCAGCAGCAGGAGGTCAGACTCGTGTCTGTGGCAGCAGCATCCATTTTGTGATGCTGATGCTCTGTTTAACTTTAACCGGGTAAAGCTACAGCTACATGTCTTCTCCCTCTAGAAGGGTGGAATGCTACCCCCGCCGCCAGAACTGGCGGGGGGGGGAAGAGGGGGGTAGTATTCCAAAGTGTATAACACCTTGCACGACATGTTTTGATAAAACCAAACCAAAGTTAGCATTATTCGCGAGGATTATAATGCACTTCAGAGTATATGGTATGGCTATATCATAGAACAGCTATAAGGACATGGTTCCGAAAGCTGCAGACCGGCTCAGCTCATGCTAGAGCACCATCTCACATAAAACCAAGCACTCTGCCTCCAGGATTGTTAAGGCCTGCCATAGGAGTGACTTATAGGTGGCAGCCATAATACCAATAAGGATAGAGAAGAGAATTCTGATCCTAAAATCCCCAAAGGGATTCTCCCTAAATTTGATGAAGGTGATGACATCACCAAGTGGTTCACAGTCTTTGAGAGGGCTTGTGAAATAAGAAGAGTAAAGAAAACTCTCTGGGGGGGGCACTCCTGTGGGAACTGTTCTCTGATAACTGCAGAGAAAGGCTTCTGACCCTCTCTGGGCCAGATGCAGGGTCCTATGACCTCACGAAAAACACTCTGAGGGATTTGGACTCACCACTGAAGAATACAGAATTAGATTCAGGGAGGCTCACAAAACCCAGACCCAGTCCTGGAAGTATATTTCGATACCTTTTGGTTCTAAAATAAAGTAACTATATATTTGATATAAAACCATTGGCCTAGAGTTCAGTTCTTGAGTGTATGAAACCTTTTGCTGACTGAGTGTGTACAACAAATGTTTTGCACAACCATCTGATATTGCCTTACTGCTCGACCAAGCTACCACTTTGGAGAGTAAGGTTATATCCAACTTTAACCTCTGCCATACCTCTGGAAACTGGGGACTCTATACACACTGTACCTTACTTTGGTCCAGTATATATAGAGCCACTTTCTTACAATCTGCACATGCGTCATATACATTTTTGGACATGTACAACGGAACCCTGCCCAGACATGCTTAACAACACACATTTTACTGTGCAGTGAGATACAGTGAATCCAGATTTCTTTTGGTTTGTGCCATTAGTTGTATGAGATAATGTGTGTGCAGAGTCTGTGCCAGAAAATGGTCACTGTGCCCAAAGCCACATGATTATTGATGTGCCAACATAAAAAAAAAAAATAAGATGTTTAGTGTGAGAAGTTGGCCTGGTATATCATGTCCACTATTCTAGTGGGCACCTTGTACCAGTCCAAACGACTCTTATTGATGGTGGTTGTAAAGTCAACCTTATAGAAAGCTATCCTAGTGGTACCTGTGGAGAGCAGCCTTCAGGCTAAGACTTAGAGGCGAGTTAAGCAAGTTGTTTTACCAGTCTAAAATCTCTTGAATGATCAAATGAAAGTACACCACACAAGGTATATATCAAATATATATGTATTTATTCTAAACACAACCCCTCTGGTCTCTTTATGAGGCTAGAGGTAAAAGTACAATACAAGGACCTTAATTAGCATACAATAAGTTGCACAGTATACGTTTTACCCTAGGGGCCTCACAAACCATATACTAAAATAGTGGTATAAGAACCACGTGAGGGATAGAAGCTAGGCCTAGGGCCTGTAGAACCGCTGGGGCAACCAGGAACCACCCAAGGTAGGGACGCAGGAGGCCCACGGGGGACGCGTGCAGTGTCTAAACTCAGCCGCGGATCACCATTGACTTCTAATGAAAAACAAACAAGTTACAAATTTACAGTTCAAGGACACTTAGAGGTGAGCTGCGAGGGAACCTTTTTAGACTTAGACCCTTAGGGAGTCAAGACCCACAGGAGCACCGGAGTACTCGTGTTACCTCACCCAGTGAAGCCGGGTGCATAGGTGGTTTTTGGTGTCTGGTTTCATCGTCTATTCCTATGCAGAGCTGCGAAGAAGTGCTGCAGGCGACCAGAGGAAAAGTTTCCGGGTGGATCCAAGGGTGGATCAGAGATCTGAAGAACCTGAAAGCAGAGGGGACAAAGTCTGGGTCACTAGCCAGTGACCAGGATGGTAACAGGAAGATGCCAGGCGATGTCGGGTGCTTTAAGGTGAAAGAGGTGAAGCTTGACTCTTCAGCCACGAGGTCCAGGAGGGATCGACGATGACCAGGAGCTGAATTCAAGCTGTCCCATGAAGGATGTCGAGTGCTGCAGCGTCGGAATCCGGATTGGACCCACTAAGCCTTGGCAACAGCAACCCACGCAAGATGACAAGATTGGCTTCTGAGCAGACCAGCAAGGTCTGAGGGACTCCTCCTTTGGAGGGGAGTCAGAGCACATCTGGAGCAACCAGGAACGCTCAGGAAGTAAAGGATTGTCTTTCGTGGGGACCCACTCGCCAACGGACTAGGGATCGCAAAGGAGCATGCAGCTGAAATGCACAAAGCGGGCCCACGGGACACTCGTGGAGTGTAGGCCTCTGATCTTCGGTGCAAAAGGTGCTCGGGGAAGGGGCTTCAAGTACCCCAATGCACAACTTCGGAAAACTTCGGGAAGTAGGTGCAGTTGTAAAAATGCAGGATGTCCAGGAGTTCCGGTCCCACGTCTCTCGTGTCACCTACAGGTCTCAGCTTTGCTAGTAGCTCGGGTCAGCTTCAGAGAGGTCTGGAAGTCCGTGTCCTGTGTCACAGATTCTTTGGGAACCAGCGGGAGCCTTAAAAATGCAGACTGGCATAGATGCTTTTGGTACCTATTTGAACAGGGTGGTCACTCCTTGACCACAAGGGAGATTTCTTCCATCTTCCAGTCGATCTGGAATGTCGAAGGTCCAAGAGTTCTGTATCAGAGTTTCGTCCAGGGTAATCTAAAGTCCTAGTGACTGGGTTCCTATTCTTATAGTAAGTTTAGGGGATGGACTAACTCTATGGCCCCATCTATGGGAGGGCCAGGGGAGGGGGTGGTTACACCCCTTCCCCTTTGTCCAGTTTCGCGCCAGAGCAGGGTCAGCGCGCCCCTGCAACCGGTTTGGACTGGGGTATGCACAGGGATACCATGTGTGCCCCAGGCAGTGTCTGAAAAGCATACACTGAATGCAACCCACCCTGCCCCAATACACTAAAGCTTGTCTGGGGAGGTGCTGGCACCTCCTGGGACAGGAAACCTATTGTCCAGGCCTCCCCTGCCGGAGTTTCGTCCAGCAGCAGGAGGTCAGACTTGTGTCTGTGGCAGCAGCATCCATTTTGTGATGCTGAGGCTTGTTTAAACTTTAACCGGGTGTACCAGTGTGTACATGTCTTCTCCCTCTAGAAGGGTGGAATGCTACCCCTGCTGCCAGAACTGGCGGGGGGGGGTAGAATTGGTAGTATCTTTGCCCTTGGTACTTAAGGTACCATATACTAGGGACTCATAGGGGTAACCCAGTAACCAATACTATTACACGACATGTTTTGATAAAGCCAAACCAATGATAGCATCAACCGCGAGGATTATAATGCACTTAAGAGTATATATGGTATGGCTATATCACAGAACAAACAAGTTGTGTGCGCATGGAACATGCGGGTACATCCCAGGGAGGCACACCGGGGTGGTTCAAAGAAATGATTCCAATATTTCAAACTTGATTATTTATTTTCATTGTGTTAAAGTTTTTTTTCTTCATGATATTGTCATCATATCCTCGTTTTTCCTTTTCCTTAGACCAATTTCTTCTTCTTTCAGTGCTCCTTGACAAAGGGCAGTCCGCCCGAAATGCATCGGAGCTTTTGTTGAATACATTCATTATGGATCACATGCTATGAAACTTTATTGATATGATGACAATATCATGAAGAAAAAAAACTTTAACACAATAAAAATAAATAATCAAGTTTGAAATATTGGAATCATTTCTTTGAACCACCCCGGTGTGCCTCCCTGGGATGTACCCGCATGTTCCATGCGCACACAGCTGGTTTGATTATTATTTAGGCATTTGGACGGAAACGCCTCCAAGGAGTGCACCCCACTGATTAACTTTTCCCGTATATCCTACCACACCCGCTGTGCACCCTCCCTCCTACTTGTATATCACAGAACAGCCATAAGGAGTTGATTCCAAAAGCTACAGAGGGGCTTAGCTCAAGCTAGGGCACCCTCTCACACACAACCAAGCACTCTGCCTTCAGGATTGTCAAGGCCTGCCATAGGAGTGACTTATAGGTTCATATGTGTCTGTTTTAAAAGGTAGATATAGGTACACTATATCTAAGTAAGGGGTGCTTACACCACCTTACCCAGGCTGCAAGTGCAGACCTGTGGTGCCATTTTGGAAGGCTTCGCAGGAGTGGCATAATACATGCTTCAGCGCCTGGTAGGCCTCTGGGGTATCTATGCCCTTGGTACCTAAGGTACCATATACTAGGGACTCATAAGGGTAACCCAGTAACCAATTTGGTATGTACCTAAAGTACATGGTATGAATTTATGAATTTAGAGAGAAAAGCAGATAGGCTGGGGCCCTGATTAGCAGGATCCCAGCCAACTAAGTAAAAAATCATCAAAACACCAGGCAAAAAGTGGGGGTAACCATGCAATCGGATTCCACCTTCCTACATTTAGATCCGGTGGGCCTGCCTACATACACACCCTACATTATCAATGACTTTACTCCTATATCATTCTTAAAGAATCTGTGGGCAGGTTCAGTTCAGATTTACCCACTGGCAGCTAATTGATGGGAGCGGAGTGTTACATGCCACCACAATGTAACCTTTCACATAAATAACATACAGATATCAAAAGGGCACATACATGTACTTAGAACACTTACTGCTAGGACTGGGGTCCTGGAAGGATTCCACTTCTCCCCTTGTAAATGGTAGAAGTCTGCCTGGAAGACACGAATGAGGATATTACAGTGTAAACATTGATTTCACATTTGTTAAATGTTTTAGGTTAAAAACTATGTTATCCCAGTATTTCAGATTTAAACAGCTTAAATACACATATGGCAATATGATCAGATTATTGCATGCCGCTACTCCGCATGTAGGCCTGAGCTGGCTGGATGAAGTTCAGATATACCCATCATGACATGCCTGAACCATGCCTCAAGGATGTGATATGTTCAGTAATTCTGGGCAGCATCATGTCAGACTCCAGTGTGCCATGACACATGGGTGACATAATTGGCCCTAGGATTAAATAATTGTTATCATGGAAAAGGACAGGCATACACCATTTGTAACATCATAAAAGCCATATAAGGGTAAACTGGGCCTGGTGCACAGAGTGCGGACTAGTGTTACGTTGTATCTTCCAACTTTGTTTAAGACTGCATGCCTTGACAGCATGTATAATGTTTTTTCTTCTGAATAACACACAGTTCTGCACATTATAGATATTCATAAGCCATAGCAATCTGTGCACAAATGCAGCACAATGCAGCACACATTGAGGATTACACATAAAAGCTTCTGGAAAACAGATCTCCAGTTCAGCCTTCAACAGTGGGTGGTCTGAGAATTTGTAAGCATCCACTGGTCATTTCTGCAAGTGACCTAAGGAAATGCTCACAAATCTTTGTATTTTCAGTTATAGGTACAACCCACATACCACTGATTAGCCTTTGCATGGGAATTGAGCAATTTACCCTGTGCTAGTTTTGCATTTGATTAATGTAGGCATTCTGAAGCACACAAATGTCCTTTTACTTTACATCATCTCCTTATATATATTTATCCCGATATACATTTTGCAAGTTGCAATATTGAAACCCCCCACAAATGATATACGTACATCATTTGTTTATGTTTAGCATTACTGATAAAGGTACATCACAAAATCCAGAAGCAACACACAAACATACATACCTATGGGTCCACCAATCTCTAGTCCAAGAAGGTCAATGACATCAGCCTCCTATGCACTGACATCAGCCCATTTATATTTGATCTGTACGGTGATACGCAATATCTTGAAAGTCTGCTGATGGTGCACACGCTGCCGGCAATTCTTTTTATCCTTTGCAGGGTAGCCCTGGTTCACCCTGCCCCCAGCATCCTTGGCAGATAACATAACATATGGATTTGTAAAGCGCATATTTACTTAAGGGTATCTTGGTGCTGACTAAAAGAGGTTTATTGTCACCCAGCTCAATAGTATTCTATTTATCAACCTCAGAAGGATGAAAGGCTGAGTGGACCTGCTGGGATTGAACTTGTGACCATAAGGTCGAACACAGGCCCCAACAGTGAGTCAGCAGACCTGGTTGACTGCACTAGGAGCGATTTCAGCCCTCCCAACTAAGCCTCTGAAAAATTCGTACAGTTCCCGGACATTTCCCTATCCCTCCGTAACACACAAAACCCAATAATAACCTCCCTACAAAATATCAATATCACAACAAGCAAACATCCCAAAAACTAACTCCCAACAACACAACAAATATTTATACAAAACAATGAAACAGAACAAAATAGGTATGACAGAGGCAAATTAATGACAAATCACAAACTGACACAACCAAAACACTAGAAATTTGCAAAGACACTAATCAAACCCCTCCAACACCAAGCACAGACTAACAGAGAGAAAGTAGAAGTAACTTCACACTTCCTAGTTTGCACCCTGCCACACCCACTGCTTCTTGGGTGTTTCCCACCCGTTTGACATATGCGTCATTTTTTTTTCAACTCTAGGTAGGCTGTGACAGTGCCAACATGTTTGACCCTCACACATATGATATGTCCCTTGAACCACTGATAATGTTGCTGCCATACCCGACAATGACACAGCCTTTGTGTTGTTCATGTTCACTTTCTTTAACATTAGAATTTGATGCGTACATGTGGTGTGTTTCCAACAGGTTACATGGATAGTTGTACAATTTATAGTCAGCCTTCAGCTGTTTCTCTTCATCAATTTGTCATGGTGCACTTTGATTGAAACATCGGTATTACGATGTTGGGCATCTCTATGTTAGACACATTGATGTTGTTACAAGTATCTATCTGCCACAGACCTGGACCCAATACTTTGGTCTTCACATGAATGTGTATGACTGAAACTTGTAGGGGATTGTGTACCTCTATGCCTTGATTTGTTCCCCATTGCTATGGCAAATGAATGTTGCAACTGCTTTCCCGAGTTCACAGTGGTTCCTTGTCCACGATGAGTTTTATTCTACGTTGATGACTGATGTATGATATTTTTGCCAGCATTGTAAGTTACATATTGCTGGATTCATATGGGTTTAATTTGTGCTATTTACTCCACAGAATAGGTGAGCCATCACATTGGTCACATCAGTTAATGCAGCTGTAAACCTATGTGTATGTGTGTACACAGACTGTCAGTATGGCTGAGACATGGGTGCTTTGTACGGTCACAATGTTATCCAGGATAGACATTTACACACTTATTCCTGCCAAATTGGCTGTTGTGATCTAGAAGGAACAGATGCCAGCATGCAGAGGATTGCCATGAGCTTGACCGGCGGAGAGATAGTGGTGGATCTGGGAGTTGGTGGCTGGAGCCTTGGTGCTCTCTTGATTAGCAGTTTAATTATGGAGTCCCTCCTGAGCCTGTAAAACCTGATGACCTCATCCTCTCTGAAGTCAATGAGGAGTATCCCCAGGCGAAAAACACGCTCCTTTCTCTGGCGCACTCCCAGCTGCAGAATGAGCACTTTCATGGTATAGTTGAACTTGCCAACCTTGTTTGTGTGGCTTGTCATTATGTATCACAGCAACTGCATCATTTCCAACACCCGAGTTGCCGATGCGCAGGAATTTTGACGTATTTCGGGCTCTGTGCCCAGCTTGTGTGTAGCAAAATATTTTAAACATATAAAATGTGTTTATGGTGGAATACTTTGTATAAGGTATGCAATAGTTTTTAAAGAATCTTTGGAATAAATAACACATTTCTTGCATAAAACAGTGTTCAGTGTAAATAGAAGGGAGCATCTTATAACAATAAAGGGTGAATGGCACTTTATATACCTGTGGAGAAATGGTGAGATAGGTGTGAATGAATAAGAGTGAATGCAATAAAGGGATTCTTTATTTGGCCGACTGAAAACAACAAATTTGGCCACATGCGTCAACTTGTAGATATGGAGTACTGCCTGCACCGCCGTGTCAAAATTAGTGACGCAACTCTAGAGCAATGCTCTCATAAATATGCCCCTAAACATACATGTGACACCATTATTATGGGAGATGGGCAACCATACATACGGTGGAGTTCAATTATGCTTCCACATGAGAAAAGTGAACTCTCAGTTGCGATTTTGAAAGTTACTACTTGGTGGCACAACCACACTATGCATTATGTTGGCATTTTCCTCCCCCACTTCTGCCACATTTAATGTCCGAGGCTGAAGCGGTGGAAATAGGTAGTATGCTTGCAACATCAATATACAAACACATATATCCTAGAGACGGCATATCCACAGTTGCCTGCACAAACAGCTTAGTAGAAAGTAGTGAAAAAAGTCAATGTCATTGAACTTTTCTCGCTAGAAAACTGTTGAATAATCCTGCGCTATTGCTAACATTTCAGCAAACCCTCACTAAAAAACACAAAATCGAACATAGGTTGGGCAACAAATCCAAAAACAAGAAATTATAACAAAACACTAGTTTAAATAAATTATGCAGAGTAATCCCATTGCCATTTTGTATACTTTAGTATAAAGAGCATTGGTGAAGCCAATAGGTCTCGGCAATCAGGGAGCTATTGCAGTCGTCAATATCAATATCTTTTAGCCATGCTGAATAGCCTCACAGCTGCTGTTCAGTGTGGCTGTAAGTCATGGAAATAGCGCTCTGACATGTCATAGCGCTATTCTTTTAAAACGCTACTTTTCAATTTGAAAGTAGCTGTGAAGTGTAGAACTACCACCTGTGCATCAACTACTGTCACAACCCAGTCTAGAGCGAAACAAAGATAGCTTATGCAACTCGATGGTCATGAATGACAAACAATGAGCTAATATAGGTCTGATGAAAAAGAAGCTATATCTGTCACTCTGGAAAAAATGGCAATTAAATAGTGGATTTTGAAGTAAGTAAAAAGGAATTTATCCTGTCATGCCTCTAGTTTACTATTGTGAAAGCAAGCATAATTCCCAATGGGACAGAACTATTTACTTCACTCTCTGTTAGCAAACCGGGGCGACAAAAATGGCTTGTTTTGACCTCGAATGTAACCAAAATAGGAGGTGCTATTTTAAGCACATCTCAACTGCTCCCTCTTGGACTACTAAGGACGTCTCGATGACAATTTGCCATAGGATATGGAAAGAGTTGTGTATAACGTTGGACACTGTTTAAGTGTACTTTTATGTACACTAATGCTGTGTTTGTAGTGTTCCCGACTTTGCTACGTATGCATCTGGATAGTGTATATGTGTGTGTTCATGTCTCTATGGTGTAAGCTGATGAAGGTCTGGTCTGTTTAGCTCCGTTTTTTGTGCATACAGCTTTTACTTGTAGCCACATTGTGTGTTTGTGTTGTGTGTAGTATGTTTGCTATGTATGAATATAGAGTGTGCATGCACCTGTGTCTGTATGCTCCAAGGTCTGTGTTTTCTGTACTTCTAACTTTTATTCACTGTGTGTCATTGTGCTGCCCTTGTGTGTAGTGTTAATGTTATACAGAATACATGTTAATGTGTCTACAGTGTGAGACCCTGTGTAATGTGCTGCATGAGCATCTGTACTGCTTGCAGTTTGCGTGTATGTGGTAGGTATGTACTTGTGTTTGTCTCATGTACAGATGTCTGCAGTGTATGTAATAGATGCTTTGAGCCAATGTTGTGTGTCCTTTTCTCTTGTCTAGTGGCCGTCCACGACATGTGTCACTGCTTATGAGAGAGCTGCACATCAGTATTTTTCTGTACATACATCTAGTTATATGCTGATGACCTACTTTTTCTCGAAGACGCTGACGAGGCAATGCAGAGCGCGAAAACTCTCCGAACGCGCTTCGGTGAGATATCCGGACTGAAGGTGAACTGGTCCAAAACGTGCTTGTTTCCTGTACGTCAGGAGGAAACCCAACCCCGCACGATCGGAGAAGTACGATGGGAGCCCAGATGCCTGAAATACTTGGGCGTGCACATCTATCATACGTCGACTGACTTATTAGAGGGTAACATCAACCGCAGTCTGAGAGCACTGAAGAGCAGCATGTCCTTTTGGGCTACTCTCCCGTTGTCAGTGGCAGGCCGCATAGCCTTGTTAAAAATGGTGGCGCTCCCGAGGCTCCTTTATTATTTTAGGACGTTACCCGTATGGATCCCCGCTGCTACCTTCCGACTCCTGAAGTCCATGATAATATCCTTTCTTTGGGGAGCGGGGCGACGAAGAGTGACTATGACCACCCTATTAAGACCCAAATCAGAGGGGGGATTGGCGGTACCCGATTTCGAACTATACTATTTCGCTGCCCAGCTACAGATATACACGCAAGAAATAGAACGAGAATTCCGGGGTCCGGAACAAAAGAGGGGTCTGGGTATACCTCACCATGCCCTTTCCTTCATAGCGCTCCAGCAGAAATTGGACCTTCGAGATCTCACACAGGAAGGAAAAACGATCAGGTTGTGCTGGAATCGATCACAGCGCAGAGCAAAAGTACTCCACCCATACGCCCCCGAAATTCCACTGGGGATGCTGACAGCGCTACCTCATGGTGGCGATTGGTCGCAGCTCCAAAATTGGGAGGAGGCGGGAATCCAGGTGATAGGCGATTTATTCGAAGATGGAACGTTGTTATCATATCTGACACTTCAAGAACGATTCGACCTACCAGGGGGTGACTTCCTACTACATGCAGCTCTGATGCGAGCAATACAGAGGCACTGGAAGGAGGGACCAACGGAACCAAAGACGACAATGGCTTGCCAATATGTCATGATGTCTGCGGGGACTTTCAAGGCGGTCACTTGCCTCTATTCCAGAATGATCAATGAGGGACTGCCACCGCTAGAGGCGCTTAAGCTCAAGTGGGAAACTGATATAGAGAAGGATATCCCCGAAACGGTGTGGGCTCAGATACTGAGGAGGGCCTGGAAAAGCACGCGCAACGCCAGATTCCAACTGTTACATTTCTATATCCTTCACCTGGCGTATTTAACGCCAGGAAAGATCAAACAATACTTCAATGTGGACACCGCAGCATGTCCTCGCTGTACGGAGTTAGGAGTGGAGTTGGATCATATGCTCTGGACGTGCCCCAACCTGGCGCTTTATTGGAAGGAGGTGGGGGACACTCTTAACACGGTAACAGAAAGGGGTTTGGTGTTTGATATGGTTGTGGGTGTCCTGCACTGGTTTCCCCATATCCCCAGGAACAAGATCATCAGTAAGTTTATAGATATGGGGCTCATTGTAGCAAAGCGAGAAATCACACGGCACTGGAAGGCAGCAGTAGGACCTAATGGCACCAGGTGGAGAAACAAGTTTCTTAAGTGGGCTAATGGCGAAAGCGTGCTGAGATTTAAAAATGCGCGAAGACAGAGCAATGACAAGGCGTTAGAAGCAGCACAGGCATGGAATGCTTTAGTACAATCACTGCACGACTGACACACACGACGAACCAGCAGAGTAGCGACACTCTAAAAGACCATCCCTGAAGCATGACAGGCATACTACATTGAGCACTCATTAACCGCTCCTGTGCACACACACTACCACGAATGTAATTGACTGTGGACATCGATGATGGGATCCAGGGAGGAGGGTGGGCAGTTGGGGGATGCGTTAGTTTATTTACCGGGGGATACACTGAGAGTCATTTTATTAGGACTCATAGACCTGCACTAGTTCTCATCCTGACCCTTTCCCTGAACTTGTTACCAAGGGGGTTTCCTCTAGGGGTTTAGACAGTGTGGGTCATGTAATTGCTGCTATATGCTGTGTGAATAAAACCCAATACAAATAAAAAAAACAAAAAAATAAAAAAAAAAAAACAGGATTTTTCTGTATAAAGAACTTTGGCCAGAGGATTTTTTTGCACAGGAGCTTATTGTTGCCATCTTATGCTCAACTGCATCAGTGTTGCAGATTGACAGTGAAGACATTACAAGGAGTGCATTTCTTCTATGCAGTTACACTCGCTATGGAGCAAAAGCACGTTTTTGTTATCAAATTATCTAGCAAACGCTTTCCCTTTTAAAAAAAATTAGAAAATCCGGGGCATGGCTTATGCGCCATACAAGATGGCCGTGTAGCCCCGGAGCTCAGCTACATCGTTCCCGCGCAACTTATTTTTCGGGAAGGAATCACCTGTATTTCAACTACGGGCACCAGATATCACTTTCTTACAATGTGGTGAGCCCTTCAATAGTTCGACATGCCATTTTTACCCAGTTTTGAGCATCCATTTTTGACAGTGCGTTCTGTCTCGGACTTTGACGGCCGCCAGTTTGTATTCTTTTTCTCCCTCACCACGCTTGAACATTTCATCGCGCTTGAACTATTTCAAGACATGGACTCTGGATATCCCCTTATGCACCATGCGGTGAGCCCTCCCATTCCTTCAATGCTTTTTCAATCTAGTTTGTATCATTTTTGAAGGCGCCTTTCGTCTCAGACCTTGATGGCCGCCATTTTGCATCTTGTATTTTCCTCTCATCGTTATCTTTCTACGGTTTTGTTCCTCCTCTTTTAGGTATGGAAGTGCTATTTTGCTTTTGATATATATTTTCTGGCATATACAAATGCGCTGTACCCAAGTTGAGAATAGCCACCATTTTGTAATCTCTTCAACGTATTCTGAGGGGATTACTTTATCAATATGTTGTTGTTTGTTCTGGCTCTTTTGAGATATACCAGCCATTCTACAAGGGAACTCAAAGCTTGAAGCTTATATACAGACTCAATCACTCAATTTTTTTTAACATTTTTGGAAATCTGCCATTAAGAGTTTAAGTGTTCCACTAAACTCCAACATACTTTTATGGGGAGACTGAAGAATCTAAAGCTCTCTCCCTCTACTAAAGTCACTACATGTTCAGATTCGAACTCTAACTCAAACTCTACTCTTAGCACAATGGAAGATCTTCCCCATTCCTAAAATGCAATTTTCAAGCAAAGTTCATACAATCTCTACCAAGCGGCCAAAGAAAGACCCGCCATCTCCAGGAAATCCTTCCTCTTCATCCATGGACATTATCCTTGAGGAGATCCATGCCTTGAAACCTTTTTTTGAAGAAACTAATAAGACACTACAATTTTTAGATGATAAATGGTCGTCTTTGGATTCACAAGTGCTTATTGTAGAACAATGGACAGTCTCTCTAAGTCTCTTGTTTTCGTATTTCCAGTTTGGAATTTGACATAGCTTTACTTAAGAAACAATCAGAGGAGTTGGAAAATCAAAATCGCAGGAATAATCTTAGACTCTATGGTCTCTCTGAAAATACTGAAGGCTCCAACCCTACTGTCTTTTTTCAGTCCTTTTTGCCTAAGCTACTGGATTTGCCTGATACTTCCTCACTCAACATTCAAAGGGCTCAGACTGGCACCAAAACTTTCTGTCAAACCACGTAGTGTCATCATGCTTTTCCTGCAATATACATATCTTCTTCAAGTCTTGTCTGCTCTTAAAGCCAAAAAGCAAATTTTTTGGGAAGGCCATCGTCTATTTTTTTCTCAAGATGTCGCCAAGATCACAGCAGAACGACATAAGAAATTTCTTGATTTACACACACAATTACGTTTCATTAACGCAAGATTTGGACTTCTTTATCCTTGTCTTTTCAAAGTCACATATAAGGAGAAGACCACAACATTTGAAGATCCTGCGGCGTTATGAGAGTTCCTTTGTCTTCATGGAGCTGAAGTTACGGACACTTCAAAGCCTGCTTGATTATGATTTTTGCCTCGTTTTATGTAGTCGTTTCTCTTGTCCGGATTACTCTTTAAATGTTGTTCCGATTATACTGTTGTTTGTTCTAATATATATTTGTAATGACTTGTTATTCATATTTTGTTAACCTTCCTCTCCCTAATGCCCATATTTTTACATGTTTAATTTTCCTTCATTCCTTATACAGGTGTTTTATTCCTACAATTTCTATTACCTGTCGACCCTCCTGTTTCGTTGATGTCTTTGACTGTGGTTCCTCGGGATTCGATGGAGCTTCGATGCGGTCGTCGTCATCTTCTGGTGTAGTCACTCCCCATCCGTTCTGTATCCGTAGGTATGTTTTTCAATCGTCGTTTGTATGACTTGTACTGTCTTTTTGTTCTATAACTTCTTCTTTCTTCTCATATCCTCTCCTTCATGTTTTCTTCTCCTCTTCTCTCTTTTTCATTTTTTCTCCCACCTTTCTTATCCCTCATGTTCTTGCTTCTAAAACAACCATCCTTTTCTCTTCTTCTTCTTTTCATACATATTTTTTTCCTAACTCTAACCTATATTAATGTAGGCATATGGTCTGTTCATACTTGTCTTATTAAGTTACATTCAGGGTCACATTTTGGAACATTAGAGGATTAAACAATTCTATTAAACGGCAATGGGTGCTATATCATCTAGCTAAACTAAAAACTGATATTGATTTACTTCAAGAATCGCATATTACAAAAGATGAAGCTTCAAAACTGAAGAGATGTTGGGTGGGACATGTGTTTAACTCTCCGGCAATGGGTAAGAAAAACGGTGTCTTGATTTTATGTCACAAACGAGCATTTGCAATGCAATAGGTCTCGCAGCATTAAAGTTTGAGTTATTGCCATTGTATATGACAATGTGTTGTATTAAATTTTTAGCAAAGTCTGTATTGGTGTATAAAGATGATTTGCAAGATGATAGCTGTTGCAAAATATTAAGCAATGTTGGCAATAATATTATATTATAATAATATTGCAAGTTACTGTTGTACTTATAAGCAGTTTGGTAGCGCATAGTGATGTTGTGGTGCCCCTGAGTGATGCTGTGGTGATAGGATAGATAGTGAGGGCGATATATAGATAGAGGGAGGGCAAAAGATAGATAGAGGGAGGGGGAAGAGAGAGGGAGGGCGAGAGAGAGATAGAGGGAGGGCGAGAGAGAGATAGAGGGAGGGCGAGAGAGATAGAGGGAGGGGAAGAGAGAGAGAGAGGGAGGGCGAAACATAGACAGAGGGAGGGCAAGAGAGAGATAGAGGGTGTGTGAGGGATGGAGTGTGGGGCGAGGGATGGAGTGTGGGGCGAGGGATGGAGTGTGGGGCGAGGGATGGAGTGTGGGGCGAGGGATGGAGTGTGGGGCGAGGGATGGAGTGTGGGGCGAGGGATGGAGTGTGGGGCGAGGGATGGAGTGTGGGGCGAGGGATGGAGTGTGGGGCGAGGGATGGAGTGTGGGGCGAGGGATGGAGTGTGGGGCGAGGGATGGAGTGTGGGGCGAGGGATGGAGTGTGGGGCGAGGGATGGAGTGTGGGGCGAGGGATGGAGTGTGGGGCGAGGGATGGAGTGTGGGGCGAGGGATGGAGTGTGGGGCGAGGGATGGAGTGTGGGGCGAGGGATGGAGTGTGGGGCGAGGGATGGAGTGTGGGGCGAGGGATGGAGTGTGGGGCGAGGGATGGAGTGTGGGGCGAGGGATGGAGTGTGGGGCGAGGGATGGAGTGTGGGGCGAGACTGTCTGAGATTTTTAAACATCGCCAGCTTGTGTGAAAAACCGGTCTCTACCTATCCTATAGATTAAAGGTTTTTTTGTACATGTTAAACACAGGTGCAAAATTAAAATTGCACACTTGTTAATTTAAACAAATGTACTCGTTCGTTCAGTGCAGCTTTAAAGGTACCGTACCTGCCCCAAAGGGCATTACTTGACCCACTGGCACTTTGGAGGCGAGGAGAGTCTGGTAATGTATTGGTGCAGGTAAGTACCGTAGAGATTATGCCCCGGGCTCTGGTGCAAACATGGAAAACGGGCCCTGCAACTGCTCGGGCGGGAGTAAAATGAGTGATTGTCAGGGTTTAATGCGCCGCTTGGGACCCGGTGCCACTGCACCTGCTGCACCAGTGGTCGCTGCGCCTCTGAGTGATGCCGAGAGGATGAGGCGCAAGAGCCGTTGGCTGGGAAGCAGGGCTGCGCCATCCCAAGAGGGGTGGGTGTCAGGTTAGCAGAGGTGAGGGGCCGTTTGTAAGCAGGGCAGGTGAGAGATGGTGGTTGCAAGCAGGGTAGGGCAGAGGGGCCGTTTATAAGCAGGGCAAGTGAGAGATGGTGGCTGTAAGCAGGGTAGGGCAGAGGTGCCGTTTGTAAGCAGGGCAAGTGAGAGGTGGTGGTTGTAAGCAGGGTAGCAAAGAGAGGTCCATTGTTGAAGGCAGGGGAGAGGAGGTGGTTGGAAGCAGGGGAGATGAGGTGGTTGGAAGCAGAGGAGAGGGGCTGGTTGTTGTACACAGGGAAGGGGGGGTGGATGTACGCAGAGGAGAGGGGCCGATTATAAGCAGAGCAGGCAAGATCAAATCTCTGGAGCCAAGGACAAAACTGGTGATTGGGAGGAGCAGTCAGAATCTAGACCCTTCAGATTTCTGAAGGGTAAGAAGTCAGATATGCATGGCAGGTCAAAACCCTAGTAGGCGATAGTGCATGTGTGTGCGTGTGTCTTACACATTCAGGAATTTGAGCCACAGTTTGGTGAGACAGGAGGTTAGCTCCTCACAGCAGCAGAAATTAACTGGTCATTGCAGTGTTTTACTCTTGGAACAAGCGAGAGAGGAGAGCTCACCATTCCCAATGCAAGACGATTAGATACAGAACCACAGACAAGGTGATCAAAAGACCAACAATAAGCGGTGTCAATAATGATATTTGATTAATTGTGTTTTTGGTACCAGTCTAGTGCTATCCAGTGACCGGATGTCCTTAAATGCTCTTTCAACATTTATAACTATGATATCACGCTTTTCCCTGGAGGTAGCTAGGCAGTTCATTCTAGGCCTCCTCTGTAACTGTGCCCCCAGTTATTGTGAAAATATATTTATTTTTTTAACTATGTAAATCAGTTAATTCTCCCATGAATTTGCATCACAGTGTGTTTATGTTCAACATAAACAAACTACACAGACAACCGTGGGTTTCACATTTAAAACAGATTTACTTTTGTATGACATGGTTTTACTTTCACAAGGCAACAGATGTGCATTGCCCTCTCAATGCCCTTTTAGACGTCCACTTACGTTCAAAATAGAAAAATTAAAGACCAAACAAATTAAGGTATAGCGCAAGTCTAATTGCACATATAAACCTAAAAATTCTAAATTCTATATTTGTAAAGCGCGACTTATCACCCATAAGGTTACCCAGGCACTGGGGGCCGTCCGAGAGATTAAGTGAGTTATTGCCCAGTCACATGATGCTGAGCTGCTGCTGGCAGTCAAACCTTGAGCACCACGCTCCAGAGTCAGTCGCTCTGGCCGCTGTGCCACACCTCTCCCTCTAAAATAAATGCAGAAATAAGGTTTTTCTCAGAAAGTGTCATGCACCCTAAAAGCAAATATTGATGTTATGGCTAGCTAAGGGACATCAGTTACACTTAGTAATTGTCCAGTAGCCCTACACTCAATGGTCTAGGAGCTCGATCGACCTATGTTTAACTAGAAAGTCAACAGAGAATAACATAGCTCACTTAGTGGATGTGTTTATCCCGTAAAGTAAGATTCACTGGCACATAAATCCCAGCACTAAAATTCCCACCAGTATGTATACTAACAGGTTATACAGTTATAATTTTGGACTCCTCTGAGGAACCCGAGGAGTCTGTCAACACATCCGGCCTGAGGATGTTAACATGCACCTGTAAATGTAAATGTAAATGTTTTTGTACTTGTATAACGCACAGCTACCCGCAGTGGGTTTCCCGGCGCTTGTACGAATACCGCAAGGGAACCCTTCCTGGCTTTCCCTGTGAAGTGCCCACTCCTGGTGCAGACCAGGCATCCCTCGCGTTGTAGGGGCCGTTGTGGAGACTAAGCAAGCTATTGCCCAGAGTTGCAGCGTGGGACCCATGATCAGAATAGGCACTGAGGCAAGAATATCCGGTCAGGGGAATTAATGAGCCCGAGACCCGCCGAGGCGGGAATCGAACCCTGGTCCCTGGCCAGAGCTCTGCATCGAGGTCTGCCTGCTCTAACCATTGAGCCACACTTCTCCACCTGGGTGGAACAAAAGACTGCACAACCACACTACAGACGGATATAAGATATGAGGAAACTATAGGCTATAACAAATTTGGTGTAGGATGCTGGAATCTATTTTATGGGAGCCAACTCCACTATTTAAGGCCTGGAGTATCATAGGTATGCACCGTGATCAGACAACGTTTCTGTGTGAGGTAAATCTATGTAATCTGAGTAACAGAATGACAAATCTGCAGACAGACAGCACATGCTGGTGAAATATGGCATAGCTTGGGCTATACAGGGGGGTCAAGCAAAACCTCCAAATCAACTGTTTTTGTACAAGACCATTAGTAATTGGGCAGGGCCAATGCCTTGGGAGGGCTGACTACACCAGTTAATGCATAAATAAGCGTAGTGTGCTGTTCTGTCACACCACCTTGTTCAAAGTCAAAATGGGGGTCAGTATCACCAATTGGTCCTGGAAGGCCCGGTTCTTGGGATGAAGTTGCCCTGACTTGCTGGGGTGGCATGCTACATCATCAGGCTTGCTCCTCGTGGAGTGGGCACTGCAAAACCCAGCGAGCCCCCAAAGGTGGGGCTCTTTAGCAAAGATCTTTTTACTTGAGCCTGGCCTGGTGTTTGCCACGGCACAAGTGAATACCCTTCCATGTTAGCTGAAGGGGTGAGGTAGTAGATCGGGTGATGGTGTGGTTAAAATTGACTACGGGCAAACCTGTATTCTATACGTTTTATTCCTGACGAATATCCCTGCCAAGTTTAAAAGAAAAACGTCAACCAAGAGAGCATAGTAATGAGCCCATGGCATCATGTTTCATCCCCTAGTTCCCGGAGGGTTCAAGGCATTTCTTTGGGGCAAACCTGTATTCTATTGGGTTAGGTTTTAGCACTAATCCTGAATGTAGAGTGCCATCACATTGTGTCTTAAGTTGCAAAACGTATGTGATAAACAAAAGTAACTATTACAACTTAAAAGAATTCCATTGTGCCCCAATTTGGTCAGAATGTAAGGACCCTTAGGACCGGACAGGTACAATTTGATGGCACTTTACGTACAGAAATGGTACGGAAACTTAACCCAGGAGACTAGGAGTTACACCACCTTTGGTCCTGAAGAATTGACTTTCACTCTGTGCAACCAGGGTATGAAACATGTTTATGTCTGTTCATCCTCTCTCCACCCTGACGTTACTTACCAAGGAGTCCCTGACCAGCCTGGCTGGGCGGGTGAAATCTGGCTCACCAGCTGACCCTTGCCCACCCAAGATCTTTAAGCTGGCCCTCCCGGGAATTGAGGCTGAGGTGCTTTCCCTCCTCAATCGTTCCCTGGTACCAGGGTTTGTCCCTACCAATTTTAAGCAAGCCCGGCTCATCCCACTATTAAAGAAATCTGGCTCAGGCCCTAAGAATCTAAGCCTTTTCCACATTGATTCCCCCGGTGTGGAACAGCCTCCCGGTTAACTTACGCAAGGAAGTGAACCTCCTCCTCTTTAGGAAAAAGCTGAAGACCGTGCTTTTCTCAGAAGCTTGGGGCCCAATTTAAGCCGGCCTACCCAATCCATCGAGTCCAGGTGTGCCCTCTGCAGCGCTTAGAGTCCTCTGGGTGATAATGCGCTTTTTAAATTTAAATTACAATTTATGACACAGTGAAACCAAGGGCTCCTTACTATGCCCACTTGGTTCACGGTTTGTTTTTAAATTGGGCATAGAAATTCGCTAGGAATAAGAAGTATAGAATAGGGATTGCCCAGACCGAATTTTAACACCACCACCACCGCTCCCTTCAACCTGCACTGAAGGACATTCACATGCACCATGGCAAACGCCAGGCCAGGATAAAGTAAAAAGATACCCGCTAGAGTTCTGCTTTTGGAGGCCTGCTGTGTACTGCAGTGCCTGCTCAGCGAGGTGCAAGCCTGGTGATGAAACATGCCACCTAGGTGGGGGAGAGTGATTGCATCCCAAGAATGGGACCATCCATTACCAATTGGTGATCCTGACTGCACCATTTCGACTCAGAATACAGTGTCATGGAAGAACAGCACACTACACTTATTTATGGATTTATCCCTTGTAAGATGTGCCGTTTTACCCCTCTTTGGTTATTTAATTATACCTGTTAATGGACATGTTGCTGAGCACGTGGGAGATAACAATATCAGCATTGGCCATGTAGCAGTTAACTGTATTAGAGGAAGCCTTCAGCCTCACAAATTAAGCGAGGGACTCGGTTTGAAATCAGTTAAAACTCGGACTCCAACAAATGTCACACCTGGTAATAAAGGCTATACCTTTAAACCGGATGTGGCTCGTAAGTTCATGAGTGCAAAATGGACCAATCAGCACGCGCTATGTAATGAACACAAAAGTTAAACCATACACAAGAATAATACATTTCCATAGTTGATCTCGGCAGCTGTCTCCACTATGCACTTAGTGAAATATTTGATCCGCTGCTGAGAACTCTGAAAACCTGCGAACTCTCCCATACCCGTTTTAAGGAAACATGGAAAACCGCGCTGGCGCAATAATGTGTTGGGTCAAAAGAAAATAGGATGTGCACTTTTTGGATGAAAAGCTCTGAACATACATTTGAGCTTTGAAGGTGCAAGACAGCACGAGAATTGGGATTGGAGGGCACTATAGGGTGTTCGGGCTACGGGGGATGTTAGAGTCGAAACGCTACCGCCCGCTGCGCACAGCTCCTTCTGCATCGGCACTGTGCATTAGGATTGGCTGTGGCAAATACTTTTGCCCTGGGAGAGATCTAAATGATGAAGGATCAGTGAACCTAGTGTTTGCGCTTGTATTCCAGGTGGGAGCTTTGGTGGCGACAGTGTCCGCATGTCAGTTGGGGAAGGTGGCAGTGTTTGTGCATAGCCTGGTGGTCATATTGTTTATACCACTCTTTTTTCACGCTGAAGGGAAGTGTGTTGTACGCTGCTGTGTGTAGTGGCCTGTACAATGATGGGGTGTGTAGTGGCTTGTGAAATGAAGGGGTGCATGGTACTGGCCCCCCCCCTCCTTGCTGGCTGTAATACCTTTGCGCAGCTCGCGCTCCCACACAGTGACGATGAGTGGAGAGTGCTTCCTGTGGTGGATGAGCCAAAGGGACAACGTCTGCACGCTCTGCTGTGAGTTGCTGAGCTCCGACAGCTTCTTCTCCAGCGCCGCCTCCGAAAACGCGGACATGCTTCCTCCCTTGCCCGGCGCCAGCGCTCAGGCGGCGGGGTCCGTGAGTGCGCAGATCCTGCTGCGGTTCTCCCAGACTTTCTCTGCACAGGCAGAATGACGCCCGAGGCTGTAGCGCCAACTGTTCCTCTCCCCCGCCCCCCTACCCGCAGGCGCACGCCCGCCGCTGCCAGGTTACAGCCCGCTGACGGCTACGTAAGACGCCGGTACCGGTAGATATGGCGATATGGCGGCGGAGCCGGGGAAAGCGGCAGTGACGTCACAGGCGAACTCTCCTGTCTGCTGCGCCGAGGCCGCCCAGCTCGCGTCTGCAGCCCGGGAGACTGCTGCCGCTCGCAGGAACTTCAAATACTGTCCGATGAAACGAATGAGCCGAACATTTTCCTTAGCTAAAATTCCGTTTTGGGGTGAGGCAGACAGCCATATGTAGGGTGACCAGGTGTCCCGGATTTGCCGGGAAAGTCCCCGTTTTCCACCAGCTGTCTCGGCAGAATTCTAGAAATGTATCTCAAGTCCCGGTTTTCAGAGAGGGTCGACTGAAAACGGTAGGAGCCCGGTGAGTTGGGGGGGTGGGGGGATGTGTGTGTGTGCGTGCGTCTGTCTGTGTGTGTGTGTGTTGTCTGTGCCTGCGTGTGTGCCTGCCTGCGTGTGCATGTGTTGTGAACAGCCGGCCGGGATCGGAGCGCGTGACCTGATCCGATTCCGGCCGGCTGCGTGCGCGTAACAGTCTGTTGTCTCTGCCTAGTCCTTGAAGGGGAAAAGGACTGAAATGATTACAATAGATCGCTTTGCGACAGCAGGGGCTTTCGCCCGTGCAATCGCAGACGCGACCTAAAAACTGCATGTTTCCATTGTTCAACAAGAGGTTGATACTGAGGGTCATTGGGTTATTGTTAAACTTCTCATAGACAAGATTCCTTTAGTTACTTTTAATGTTTATGTCCCCACCTTGGTCGAGAACGTTTTTTGGACTAATATATCTGAGAAATTATTAACCTATGATGATGATTATATCATTTTTTGGTGGCGACTGTAATCAAGTTTTTGATCCTATTTTAGATAGACATTCCAGAATTAAATTTGTTCCCTCTAAAATGCACTCTCAATTTACTTCCACAATTCGTCGTAATGCATTGGTAGATATTTGGAGACATGTCATCCAGATCTTAGAGAGTATAGTTTCTACTCAGCCCCACATCATTCACAATCTTGTATCGATTACCTTTTTCTGAGTAAGTCCCTAGCCCAACATGCCATTGAATCTGAAATTGGCTCTAACCTAATTTTGGACCATGCTCCTGTACTCTTAGACATTGACCTACTCCCCTTTTCTCCTCGTTCAGGAAGATGGCATTTTTATAACTCCTTACTTCTTAATCATACTTTTTGTCAAAAATTCAATTTCTTTGCAGTTTTTCACTAACAACAATACCCTGGAATCTCCCTTTGTTATGGTTTGGTATTCCTTTAAAGCTGCTGCCAGGGGTTTTATCATAAATTTTGTTTCTCAAAAGAAAAAAGCTGCAGAAGCCCAATCTAATCAATTACTTAATAAAATTAAACAATTAGAATATACTTATTATCATTCGTACAACGAGTCCTCTCTTAAAAATCTCATTGACGCTAAACTTACCTTCAATAGACTATCTACTGATGCTGCCTCTAACTTCTAGTAAGTTTCAGTAGAAAAGCAAATTCTTGCCATTATGGAGGTCAAAACAAAATGGGGAAATTATTGGCCAACTATTTAAAAGTAAGAAAGGAAAGAACAAAAATGGAATCCCTACAAGGCCCCGCTGGTACTTATATCTTCAAAGGCAAAGATATCTTAAATTCATTTGTATCATTTTATAAGAAGTTATACACTCCTGAAACACTAACAGAACAACCTGATCTTCTTTCTTATTTTCAATCTCTTCCCTCTTCTTCATCAAGTCTCTGGAAACTGATATTTCTCTAGCGGACATCTCTCATGTTGTTTCAATCTTGCGTCGTGAAAAAGCACCTGGCCCTTGTGGCTTCACTATTGAATTTTATAATCACTTTGCGAAAATCGTTTTGCCAAATCTTTTACTCCATTTTCAATCTTTTTTGTATGGATGGCTCTTCCCGGGGCACTTTTCAGGAGGCTTTAATTTGTTTAATTCATAAAGATGATAAAAGACCATACTCTTTGTAAGAACTACCGACCTATTTCCTTGGTCAACACAGACTATAAGATTTTCGCCAAGATTCTAGCGCTTCGTATTGATTCTATTCTACCCAATCTTATTGGCCCGGAACAATCTTGTTTCGTTAAAGGGAGACTTGCATCTGATAATTCTCGTGTTCTTTTTAATGTCTTAAGCAAGGCCTCTTCATTGGAACATCCTTTTGCCGTGATTACTTTAGATGCCGAGAAGGCGTTGATAGGACTGGGTGGGATTTTATTTTTCCTGCTTTAAAATGGGCTGGTTTTCCTCCTAAATTAATTGCCTCAATTTCTTTATTATATTCAGGTCCCTGAGCTTCAATTTCTTTATTATATTCAGGTCCCTGAGCTTCAATTTTTGTCAATGGTATAACCTCCGACTATTTTTCACTACATAGAGGAGTGCGACAGGGTTGTCCCTTATTTCCTTTATTATTTGTTATAGATTTAGAACCCTTCTTAACTAAAATTAGACAGGAGGATCGCATCACTGGCTTTCCCTTTGCTCCGCACCAGGTTAAAATGTCGGTTTACGCTGACGATATTCTTTTATATTGTCCTAATCCTGAATCATCTCTTGCTCCTTTTCTTCAACAGGTAGCATCTTTTTCTAAAGTTTCTGGTTATCGCCATAAATGCGAAATTCTACCCTTAAATATTTATGCCCAAAACATCTTTTTGACCAATCTGGGTTTTCTTGGCAACCTAACAAAATCAAATATTTGGGCTTATGGTTCGCTACCTTATTATCGGATACGTTAAAATTAAATTTTGATTATATCATTAAAAAATTGGATGATTCTATTACTCGTTGGCATCCCCTCTTTCTATCGAGGTGGCGTCGTCTTGACTCAATTAAGATGATGCTTTCTCCTCTTGTACTATATAGTATATATATATATCCATGATTCCTATTAGAATTCTTGAATATCACTTTAGGAAAATTGTCTCTATTTTAATAAAATTCTTATGGAAGGTTAAGTCTTCTCTTATAGCCTTGTCCTCTCTAAAAAAAGATAGATCTAATGGAGGACTTAAGTTTGCTGATTATAAAATGTATCATACCACTTTTTTTTTAAAAACAGGCTGCTCAATGGAGTGCCACAGATCTTCCTTTATATCCACCTCTTTGGTTAAAAATGGAGAATACCTTTATTGCTCCCTTTAACTTTCAGGAGATATTAACCTTCACTTTTGATACTGCTTCTTAACTTTCTCCTATTATCTCCCATTCTTGCAAACTGTTAGTTCCTATATTATCTTCATCATATCCCTCTAATAGCTCTCTTCAGCAACAACCCATTTGGTACAATAAATCATTAAGAATTCGTATTCGGAAATCTTGGCACTCTAGAGGACTAAGTTATATTTCTCAACTTATATCGGATGACCAACCCCTTACTTTGGCGGACCTCCAAGCTCAATTTTCTTTACCTTCTTCCTCTAAGACACAATACACTCTTTTATACCCATCTCTCATTTTATATCTTCAAAATGTACCTAATACTATTGATTTTCCTATTTGGTATAGAAACGTATTCTAAATATTGGAAAATTCCCTGTCAGCATCCACTATATATAAATCTTTACGTCTTCCTTCTGACAGATGCAAAACGAAGGTTGAACTGGCGAGGGAACAAGACTTATCACAGGAGTGGCCAATTGATTACCTGGGATAAGATATGGTCTAAAATTCATAAAACTTCGAGCCGCAAACACCCCGCAGACACTTTTTTTCCTTTATCACCGTGTACTATTTTCCCCAATGTCTTTGGCATCTTTTTCATCAGAAACAACCCCTACCTGTTGGTCCTGTACTCACCCCACTGCTGACTTAAAACATATGTTATTTGAATGTCCTCCAATCCAACAGTTTTGGAAACTTAGTTTGGTCCCAAATCTGATTTTCTTTTTTTGAGTTCAAATCCCCTTTTCTTACACACACCTTTTCCTTGGTACTCTTCCCCCCCCCCCCCTCATTGGCCACAGTCATCACTCAGTTTTAAGCTTTTAGATTTATTAATAGCAATTGCATTTCATTTAATAACCTCTAATAGGAATCAAGCTGATAGTCACTTTTAGATCTTGGAGGAATGTAGTTTGTTTTCATCATCGACTAGATACTAATTACATCTCCCAGTATCTCTAGCAATAAAAATAGATCTGCTATGGTTCCCCATTACAACCTATCTATCCCTATCTGCCTCTTCAAATGTTACTTCTATTAATAGATAAGATGATGTACGAAAGCCACCTTAATTTCTCCCTTTGCCCTCTCATTTTTAGACAACTAATTAGTTACTCATTACTGAATTATTCCGTTTTTATTGTTCTTTAACCTTATTCAATTATGCTTACAAAGATACTCAATTTTTATAGTTGACTGTTATCTTTAATGGTTCTATAATACTTCCATTTTGTTTCATCTTTCCCACCTTTCTTTTCCTTTTCCTCCATCGTCTTTATATGATGCATATCCTTTGTATACATTGTGAATTTTAAATTGTTAGATATTTCTACTGTATCTATTCATTTATGTAAATACGTTTTGTTATATCATTATATTGCCATTTCTTTATTTTGTTACCCCTTTTCATTAAAAAAAAAAATTTAAAAACCAGAAAGAATACGAATCCATAAGTGAAATGTGGGAATAGATACACTTACCGAAAACCATTGCGGTCTTACTCTACCACTGTGTTCTTCAAATCTACCATTGAGCAACCGTTACCCTATCCACTCCGAGTCTGGGCTGGGATTAAGTAGCTACGACAAGAGTACAAGGTGCTTGCTTTATCAGGCGCAGCATTTTTTAACATTTTTTTAACACTGACCTGCTGACTAGTGTCTGTGTACACACTGCACTATTCCCACACAGAGAAGTCCCAGACCTGTGTGTTTTTTATTTTGACGTTCTTTCTTGATCTGCAGATTACATCTGAAGAAAGATGTGTTTATATTAACTGGCACACATGCCTCAAAGTATTCACATTCGAAATATTTGGTTTTTGTGACTTTATGCTCAATAAAAACCACATTTATTTATTGATTTAGCTGCTGATTGCTCGAGTTTTACATTTGGGCTTACTTCACATCTTGGACATGTTAGGCTGCCCAGGAATCTTGTTATAATTGCAGCAACTCTATAGCTGTGTCATAGATGGTTTAACTGTGAGCTTTCTTTCAGACCCCTTAATATATTTTCTGATTGGTTGTCTGAGTTTTTTTGGCGGTCTATTACTGTGATGTATGTTTTGGAATTTTTGGACTGGATGTTCCCTTCTAATGTGCTCTAAAGGAAACGTACAAATCTGCATTATAGATATATTAATGTGCAGACATTTTCTGACTACCGTGAGATTTTGGGATTTTAAAAATTCAGTGCTCATTTTTTAACCACTTACCAATGTCCCTCTCTGCTTGCTTTTTCCTCATGAAAGATAGCAGGAAAAGATAGCATGCCAAACACCAGAAATAAAGAGAGAATGGCTGGAGACAAAAAAGAGTTGCAGCAGGGGTCTCTATCAAGCTAGGTAGGTTGGCCACCTCAGATAAGATGCAGTTGCTCAGTGGCTGTCTAGACTGGTTATTTCTCGTGTATCCTAGTAGATGTAGTCAATTTTCCAGCCCCTCTGGGTAAATGTTGCATTTTAAAAATATTCATTCATCAACCACACCGTATGAGCTTCACTCTAAGGCAGAGCAAGTATATTAGGAGTACAAATACTCTTATGGAGTGCTTGCAGACAAATAAAAATATAGCTCCAAAAACTGGGAGCAATAGAAGTCAGGCATATCAAGTATATTAGGAGCACAGAACAGCCTGTAGTGTAGTTCCTAGATTCCAAATAGAAAACTAAAACCTATGCTACACAATACTTACTTCTTCCCGCGTACTAGACTTAGGTTAGGTACATTGGGGTAGGTGTATTACACCCGCTCCACTTTCTTATGTACGACATTACTAAGTTCTAAACACAGTAAAACATATCTAAACATGATGCTTTAAAACCCCACCCAAAATACATAAAAATGCATTGGTACTGGTTGTACACGAAAACAACATTTCTGCTGTACGCATTTAAAGCAATGTTTCATTCAAAGCATATAGTTTTGACATTTGAAAATGCTATCCAAATGAATCATGAAAATACATTTATGAAATGGCTCTTAATTACAGAAAAAAAGTCGAGACCATTCCATGGCAGATTATATAAACTGGTTGAATGTGGACAAGTTCAAATATTGTCTCTTGGAAGTTTTTCAAAGAATGTCGAATTCTCTATGAATGGTTCTGCTATGAGCAGATTACTTTGTGCCAAAAAATGAAAAAATACAAATTTGGAAAAACAAAAAGTAGATCATAGAAAAAATGGAGTTCCAAAGTTAGAAACTTTTGTTTTGAAAAATGAAGGGCGAATTCAGATCCTCTCAGAACACTGCGTGCAAAATCAAAAGTCAGTGTTATTGTTTGGGGAAAACATCAAATCTTCTAAGTTTGTAAAGAATTTGCCTACCATTGTAGGTGAAAGTTGGATTACCTCGTTAAGAAGATCGATTGCACATACATGAGAAGCATCACTGTCAGCGTTGGTCGCATTAGCAATGTTCGAATTTGATGGTACCTGTGTGCTGCTTTCCTCTCATACCTCGACAGTAGCATTTTGCGTCTGTGAGATCTCAATGAATGCCATCATCAGGATTGGTAGCCGCTGGGGTCAACACAGTGCATGAGCAGTTACTGGTCTAAGCAAGGTATCGACATTCGTTGGCATGACTGATGGTAGTGTAAGACAGATGTCCAACATGCATTCTTCTCCGCATAGCAGGCATCGTAGAACAGGTAACATGCAATCTTGCTATATTGGTCTGAATGAGAGAAACCACGTGGTATTCAATTCTCTTAAACGAGTTAATCCCAAAATTTGGACTATGCGCTCACGACACTTCATCGACAGAAGAGTTTTCTCCACGTTGAACTAGGTATCGTTTGTGGATTGGCTTGCCATATCGGATCAATTGGAGCAAAAATAGTATCCCTGCTGCGAGTCCCAAAATGAGAGGCAGTCAGCCAAACAGAGTGCACGAAGTTTGGAAATATTCCTAGTACTGCTTCAAAGGGTGCTAACAGTCCCGAAAAAACTGTCTTAAATACATGTACAATACCGCTCGTATCAGACATGTTTAAGATAAGACCTAACATTTCTGAGAAATGTATAGGGCAATTTGTTATTAAGAGGGCATGTATCTCAGCAGAAGTCCTTGCAACTTGCAGATCATATGTTTCCTTGGCCGAGGTCAGTGGCACGGTTTTTTGAAAAAGAATGGCTTTAATTCTACTCAAAGTATCAATTCGTATAAAAGAGATGTTCAGTGAAGGCCATAACGGCGACTCCCGGTCGGTCTTAGTTTTTGGAAACAATACTTGCATACAGCAAGTGAAACTGGCTGACACAGTTATGAGATAGGGAAAACCTGGCAACATGCCACAGCAGCTGTGAGGTAACTTCCATTAGAAAGTTGGTCAAAAATTGGATCAATCACCGCAGCCGGTGAACCTTGCAGGTGGCAGGATAACTTTTTAGAGGAACCATCACAGGCCCCCGTGTAGGCTTATTCCCTGACAAGGGAGAGAACCGCTTAGTGCGTTTTCACAATTATTACCACTAAGAATCCCTTCTTCCCCCCCCACTCCAACATCTGTGTGTGTATGGTAAATTCCAGGATGTCTTGATGTATTCTTAACCCAACCTTTCATATATGCCTGCTGGTATATGTTTTAAACAATACTGAAAATGGAAAATTGTAACCGGCAGAGTGATTGTTCGGTGTATTATCCAGTCTGTTGCTGGCTTTTCAGAAACAGTTAATGGCAATCGTTCCAGTTTTTCAATGCTCAGCACTGTATAGTCTGCTCCCCTCTGTGCCAATTTGATCTGTTTATCTGTCAGATTAAATTCAGAAAACAGTGACGTGGTGTTGATTAGACGCCAAGGCACATAGCCTGAATGAAGGTTTTGTAACGTCCAGCCCAATAGCATGATAGAACGTAATTGCGACTGACCATGTTGCAACATGACCAAGTCCTGTTCCATAACGTCTATGGCAGAGGATACTATGCTGTCCAAAGAATATATCCTGGACGACAGAGTCGTTAACCCATTATCAACTACAAAGAGATTTCTCTAAATTAATACGATCAATTTCTCGTGTTCGTTCTGCAGTCTCTGCTTGCGTAATCTTCCATACTTCATTATATGCAGCATAGATACCGGTGTATATAAAATGTTTATGACGCGGTTTAGTGGGTCCTTGTAAGAAGTCCCTCAGGTCAGCGCCATCTTTAAGTAAAGATAAGTGTTGTTTTAATTCCTTCAGTGTAGATTTTTGTAGCCACTCAAGGCACAGTTTCCCTACACTGTATGATGTTACTATTTCTGGATGCGGTCTTTGAACATATCTTGGATATGGCCTAGTGAAAGTGAACCCTTGTCTTTTTCAGGAATCTATCTTGACAGGGGTTTGTGTCTGTGGGCCAGATTAACAATTTTTACCAATCTGGATCTGTTTTGTTGTGAAGCAAAATAGTATGTACGTCGACCCCCCCCTCTGAAGTGTTGTTACTATCAGGTGTTGGTTTAGGTATGGACGGGTTGTTTAAATCTTTTATCTTGGCTAACCCAAGACAAGATGTCTGTTGAACAGTGTCATTCAAAAACATTATCTGCTCTGGGATGATACAGGCTCTAAACAAAGCTTCAAGTCCCTGCACTTGCCAATCTTTTGTGCCCCTGACAGTTTTTGTCTCAATGTTGTCTTTCCAAAAGTTAAAACCTAGTGAAGACAGCTGAGCATAAAAGGCCGCAGAATGAATATGCTTGGTATTTGTCAACATACTTTTCAATCCTGTCCTATTAACATTTTTAAAGTAAAATGATTCTGGATTTGAAACATTAAAACCTGAAAAGTACGGAAATTTGCCATAAAATATTTCTGAGCTACTCTTTGGTGGCGTTGGACAATGTTCCCATTGGTTATAAGTTAATACATTTCTAGGATGTGCAGATTTATGCAAGAAATGATGACCATAATGATTATAACAATACATTTGTTCATAATCTGATGAACCTTCTCAGTATTCATGATTTGTAAATTTAGCAGACATTTTTAAGTGACATCATATTATTAATAGTCCCAATCATCAGAAAAGGTACTAGATGAAACAAAGTCACACAAGGAAATCTTGAATTGGTGTGGAATCTTCAGCAGCTCTGCAGGACCGAAAATCAGTTCTGTCCCAAGCTATACCACCAGGTATAGGAACAGCTGTGATGTTCACTGATGACAAGTCTCTTTGTTCACGATGAGATGATTTGTGTGGCTTGAGTAGTAAGTTGATGTTCTTACTTGCTGTGTCCTTTTTAACATACTTTCCACTAATCAGCATTCCCAAAGTTATCACCAGAGTCAACCAAAGTAAAAGAAAAAGTACACCCAACACAATCCAAAGTTCAATCCATGGTGAAATCAGATAAGTCTTTTCCAGTTGATGAAAAAGTTCTGTTGCTTGTTCTTTGAAAGTTCTTTTAGCTGGCTTTGTTTCAGGTTCGCTGGGATCCTCGGAAAACGTGTCAAAGTTGATGAAATAGCCAGAGGCAGTTCTGTCAATTGTAGGGATTGCATCAGGATTTGATGAAATCGTTTGAACCACTTGATAATTTGTTACATTTGTATAGTCAGAGGCTATTTCATTGTAGACCGGTGTTTCTTGACAAACAGTTATATGGGTTTCAAGAGGTACAAGTTCCATGGCTTTGTTGCATTGTCCTTCTTTTCGCACTGAAGATTCTTCAAAGGTGATGAGTCTCTCAGTTTGAACCTCTTGGATAGTAGCCAGATTCAGGCGTCTGCTACATCTTTGGAGTCCACTTGGCCTACTGCTTATGATTGGCCACATGATGTGGTTTGACCAGGTCGATGGACACAAACCTGTTCTCCTTTTTACCAGCAAGGGGCGGCAGTAAAACTGTTCTTGATCCGTGGATTGCTAGGACAGGTACTGGTTGTCTGTAAGAAGGCCCAAATTCCTTCTTGTCCGCGATCTTTTCTCTGACTAGATCCCCCAATCTTTGGAATCCAGACAGGCCTTGCTGGGACAGTCGGTTTCGCTTCAGTGGTTGTTGGCTTCAGGTACACGTTACTTTGGCTTGACCTTATTTCATTTATGTCCTGTAAAACAGCCAAAAGGTCTTTGATATCAAAGGGTTTTTGTTCCACCACTGAAGTGTGACAATTAAGGTCTGCCACAATCCTTCTGGTACCAAAAAGGATTTCATATGGAGTGATACCCCCTAGAGAACTTCTTGGCAGATTGTTAAGACTACGTTGGACGCTTATTAGGTGTTTGACCCAGCCGTCACCCGAGCCTAATACCCTAGCTGTTATAGATTGCTTTATGTCCGTTTTTTTTTCTTTCCACTACCGCATTTCCCTCAGGATGAAATGGACTAGAATACCTCAAAGCACCGCCCAAGCTGGCCATGGCCTCCTTGTAAACTTTAGAGTTAAACGCAGGACCTGGCCAGAATGTAGCGTGCCGACTGCGTATGTGCCGATAAAGACTCGCAAAACAGTTTGAGCGTCAGCCGAGCGCAGAGGCCATAACCAAATGAATCTTGACCACAAATCCACTGCGACCATGAGATATTTATAGTTACCATCCCTTTGTAAGGAACCGCAGTGGTCCAGGTAAACACAAGCTAATGGTTTATCTGAAATTAATAGGGGCGTCTGCGCAGGACGTTTCACAGTAGAGACTTTCATCTTTTGGCAGATTTCACATTCCAAAACATAGTTTCTGGTTTGTTTCCTCATGCGTGGCCACCAGTATCTTTGTTTTAGTAACAAAACTGTGGTGGAAACACCTGCATGTGTAGAGGCTAGCCCTTCATGTGCTGCTAAGATTAGTCCTAATCTATGTTCCATGTTTGGATTTACTCTATCCCCCACTACAGGGATTCGAGCAAACTGAACATTATTTGCATTTGTTATTTAAGAGTATTTGAGTGGAAAGCCGTTTGGTAATGTTTTACCACTGTCTTTGCTTGAAGCATTGACAGCTTGCATTATTTCACCGTCTATTTTCGTTTTCGAACGAGTGATTGCAGCTACGGAAGCGTTTGCACAGCTGCCTTCACCGCTTCATCAGCCAATGAATTCCCTTCAACGTGAACACCATCACGTTGATGACTCAGTGTATGGATCACATGAGTGTTTTGTAGTTCTCTCTGTAACAGAACTATTTGTTCCCAAAGCAACTTATGCTTAATTGAGCCACCTTTTGCATCTTTGTAACCGCTTTGAATCCAGTTTTGCAAATATTCATTGTAAGACTGAACGCAGTAATACGAATCGCACACTGAGTGTGGGGAATTCACGATCAGCATTTTCAAGCCCCATCTTGAAAGCTTGTAGTTCAGCTTGCTGAGCTGTACAGTCTCCTAGAGACCGCGTTTTAGTGACCAAAGGTCTGAATTTGCCATCTCGCCAGCGACTTTTAGCGATTGCAGACGCAGCACTATAAGCTTGTTTACCCCCAATTGCGGGTTGTGCTGATCCGTCAGTATAAATTATACATTCATACTTATCTAGAGGCAGAATTTCAGTAGGCAGAGGACATTTTTGTTCGTATTGTAGAAATTCTTGTGTTTTCAAGTAGGGGTCAAAAACGTATTCAACGTCTGTTGCAGCAAGATAATTAACCCATTGTATCCATTTTGGATGTAATGCTTTTGCATTTGGAATGCTAGCTTTTGTCACTGCCTCTAAGGCAGGTACAGGTGTAACGACCATAATGCGTTTTCCCTGTGCGAGGGCTTTCTCTTTTGCTATTGCAGTTTAAACCGCTGTCAGAATCTTTTCTGTAGAAGTGAATTTCATTTCTGCTTGTGTGTACAAGTGTGATTTGTAAGCCATTGGTACTTTTTCTCCTTCATTAAAGGTTAAGTACGTGAATCCGCATCTTCCTGGAATGATTCGGATCACTAAGTTTCGTACGTTTACGCATGTTTGTAAATGTGTTGTTGCCAACATGTCTTTTTGAACAGAACGCAAAATTTGTGTGTGTTTGAGCCCAATTAATTGGTGTGAAATCAGGTCTGATTAATTCGTAGAGGTTTAACCCTTTCTGCATAATTTAGAATATATGTTCTTCTGAAATTCAGGAAACCTTGAATCGACTGGGTTTTTCAGCGTTTTTGGAGGTTGGAGCAGCGCAGATTTTTCTAAAAAGTTGTCTGCTAGGCTTTTGCCTTCACTTGATAACACGTATCCCAGAAATAGGACGTCAAGGTGGGCAATTCTCGATTTATTAAAATTGAATTTATACCCCTCAGAGGAGAAGCCAAGTATAATGGTATTCACTCTGTTCAAGTGCCTGTCCAAGTCATCGTCTGTTAGTTAGATGTCATCGACATATGATAATGCTTCATCGTCATAGGTTTGTAGTAACTCTGTTACTCTGGCTGATAATAACCCTGGACTATTCTTGAATCCCTGTGAGAGACGACAGAAGTGACTCTGTGTCCCCATGATTGAGAAAGCGGTCAAATACCTGCTTTCTGGTGCAATGATTTGACAGAAGAAAACGTTACAAATATCTAATGTGGTTTTGTACTTTTTACGCACAATGTTATTCATTAGTGCTGCACTGTGTGCATTTTGTACTGCAAAAGTTTTGAAACAAGAGTTTAGATGTCTATAATCCAATACCAAACGATATGTATTGTCTGGTTTGGAGACAGGAAACAAAAGATTGTTCATTGACGAGGTGCATGTTTCAATCACCCCTTGGTATTCAAGTTGATCTAATATCTCCCTGACCTGTTTTTTAGCTTCTTGCTAAACTGGATACTACCTTTGTGCAGTAGGTTGAGTTTTTAACTGGATTTTATGGTGAGGAGAATCCTCATCCCATCCTACATGATTTTTATATAATGCAGGAGCCTGGGCTACTGCCCATTTCCTGGCATAAGTATATTTCAAATGAATTGGAATATGATTGGAGAAGGCTGGCATAATGATGTCTTCGCCATGTGGGCACACCCTGACAAATTCAAGTGGCAATCTAGGTGTGCGAGAAGAATGTCATAACCCTGAGAGAGCTTCTCCCAAAAGAGTGCTCTAATTTTTCTAGCTATGTCCCCCTCCATCCGGAGTGTTACTTCATATAACTTGTGTGAGACACTAACTCTGGTATCTGCAGTTTCAACTTGAATGTACTCATTCAAGTCCACTGTCTCCAGATCATTCTTCAATTTCTTGCGAGCTATGGTGACTTCTGCTCGCTGTCCAACATCGTTTGAGCCCATTCCCCGTTCTTGAGTTGTGTCCTCAAGGTCCTCAGTATGTCTGATTTTTAGACCTGCTACCTTCTTTTTGGTGATTTGAGTTTTCTTGTTTTTTGGAACGTGTTGATCGTCTTTGGACTTCACGCGTTCTTTCTTCTGACCATCCTCTTCTTTCGGATTTCTGTGTTGAAGTCTGAAAGGTACGAGAGGAACGTGTATCAGTATCTTGTTATCTATCAGGTTTTCTCAAATTATCCCTATTCCTGAGGTTATACCTCCTTTCAGAGGGCTCCTTTTGAGGAGACCTACCTCTGGATTGAGAACGCTTCTCTTTAGTAGTTTGTTTAGTGTTCTCCCACTTCTTCTTAGGAGGAGTAGGAGTGTTTTTAATAAAGACCTTTAACTGTGTAGTTCTATTAAATGTTGTATATTACCAAGTAATTGTTCATCTGACATTGAATGAATGTCAGGGTCAGGTCTGTAATTGGCTAAAGCTAGCCATGTTGCTCCTGGTCTACCTAGTGGACCAAGCCTGGTAATGTGATTTATATGTTTTAGGGTGCCTTTAAACCAGAGCGCATGCTCCTGGTATGTTAATGGAATTTCAACATCCTCGAAAGGAATGTATTCCTCTGGTGGATCATCTTCTTTTTAGAAGTGAAACACTTTTGTTACTGGATTTGTTTCAGGGAAGGTTATCCATGAATAGAATACCTCTTCCGATGATATTCATTTGCCTCTTTCACAAAAACTACCCTACCACCTCTTGATGGTAGGCCATTTCCTATTAGTTTTATAGTGATGGTTTTCTTTAAATTTTCAGGAATGCTTATAGCAGCATCATCAGCTTCATTAAAGCCTACTGCGTTAAGAGCTCGTACAGCGTTTTCGGCTGCAGCTCCGCTGGCCCCGGGGTTGTCATCCCCGTTTAGGGACATTTTGTTTAGTGAAAGTTTGCAGATCAAGTTTCAAGGAAACAAAGATAAGGTGCACAATATTTTGAAACACTGTATCCTTCAACGTTGAACAAACCAAAAAATAATTCATAGGATTTTTTCGTCCTACTCAGTTATGGCGGACATTTTATCCTTTTACCCACTCCAGACGTCTTTTGGAGTATTACGGAAAAAGGGGTCTCTGAGAAAAGCAAGACTGAGTTACTTTAGTATCTAGCGTTGAATTAGTGCCTTACCAAACGTTGGGCGCCATGTAGTGTAGTTCCTATGTTTCCAATAGGCTCTGCGCATTGGAATAATATATCCTATAGATTAGACGTAAGACTGAGGTCGACTAGGTCTCTATCGAATATACTAAACTTAATAGTGAGTGCCAGCTAGCTCAGAGGTCACTAGTTATTCTCTCGAATAAACAAGAAGGGATTTGTTTCTGACAACTGCATAAACATGACAACTTTGTTTTCCAAGAATATATCTCTCAGAGTCGCGGAAACAATAGATAAGTATTTCACTCAGTCAATGGTGCATGCTTCGTTTCTACAGAGTTGGAGAGAAATAGAGAGACGGGCGTTTTCAATAAAAAGGTTTATTGAACAGTCTTCTTTCTCATGCAAGAGAAGTGAACTGCTACAGTCGTTAGGCAGACTGCAAAGTATAATGCGTACAGCGTAACAGTAACATGAAATAATACTGTAAAAGCATTGTATAGTTTCTAAGCCATATAAAAATACATACATAAATAACAGACTAAAATACTCAACTGGTGCTTCTCAAATACCCCTACCCCAATGTACCAAACCTAAGTCTAGTATGCAGGAAGAAGTAAGTATTGTGTAGCATAGGTTTTAGTTTTCTTTGCCAAGAATCTACCAAAGGTTTCTCTAGGTTTTAATCAGCTCCATACCTTGGTTTAGAAAGAAGGAGGTCTTGTATCTCAGTCTCAGGACTCGATTTCCCAACACCCCGCATGGGGAGCTTGGAAACACTGGATCTGGATTCTCGGCAGGAGAAAGGGCAGCCTCTTGATCAGTGCGTCAGATGGAGAGTTGCTTCCTTCGGCACTTGCTGTAGCGAGCTCCGTTGGGCAAGTAGATAGTCGAACTGCTACGAACCACCGTAGTTTGCTATAGCAAGTAAGAGAAGTTGGCCTGATATATGATGCTCACTATTCTAGTGATCACCTTGTATCAGTCCAAACAACCCTTATGGAGGTGGTTGTAAAGTCAACCTTATAGACCAGCTATCCTAGGGGTAGCATAGACCTAAGCAGTCTTAGGCTTAACTCAAGAGGGCATGTGAAGCCAGCTGTTTTACCATATGCAATTCTGTAATATCAAATGAAAGGACACCACACAAGTTATATATTATAAAAATATATGTATTTATTACTAGAATAATCCTCTGTACTCTTTATGAGTGCAGAGGCACAAGCGTTTAAACAAGAGCACAGTTAAACATTCAAAAGTTGCACAATTTTGGATAGGCCCGGTGGCCACTCTAACCATATACTAAAAAAATGATATAAGTACCACCTCTCGAACAATGGTAGGGCCTAGGGCCTTGTGAATCGCTGGGGCTACTCGGGACTAGCAGTGATGAAGTCGGGAGAGGCCCGCGGGACACGGGTGCAGTGCCTAAAGCACACGCATGCACCAATGCAAAGTCAATGGCGGGTAAAAGTTATAAAGTTACTGTTTTGGAAGTCTTCCGAACTGGAATAGAATCAAACCACTTTAAACTAGGACACTAGAGGTGTAAACCACTACAGGAGCACCGGTGTTAGATCGTTACCTCACCCACAGGAAGCGGGTGCATAGGTGCCAAAGTGTGTCGGGTTTCGTCTTGGAGATCTATGGAACCTGGAGATGAAGATGCTGCAGGCGGCCAGAAGAGAAGAGTCCGGGTGAATCCAAGGGTGGATCGAAGTTGTAGAGTACCTGAAAGCAGAGGGGAGAGAGTCTGGGTCACTAGCCAGTGACCAGGATGGAACCAGGAAGGAACCAGGCGATGTCGGCGCAATCAGGTGGTTGTCGTGAAGCTCGTCTCCGCTGCCACGTGGACTCTGGGGCATCGACGATGACCTGGAGTGGGACACGGACTCACCCACGAAGGCTCTCGCTGTTGGCTGTGTCGGCTTCCAGATCGGAGTCAACAGGCCTTGGCAAAGGCAACCCACCCAGGATTTGAAGATCGCTTCCTACTCGGACCAGCAAGGTCTGAGCGGTGGCTCCTTTTCAGGGGAGCGAGGGCCAGTCTGGATCAACCAGACCAGCAGAGTAGTTTCGTAGTTTCGTCGTCGTAGAGGCCACTAGCCAACAGGCAAGTGACCGGACAACGTGTCGAGCAGGAAAATGCAAAAGGGCCCCACGCAGCACTCGATGAGTGTGGAGGGGAGATCTTCGGTGCACAAGCTGCTCGGGGCTGGGGCTTCTCAAACCCCAATGCACAGCTTCGAGGGTACTTCGGGGGCTGCACGATCAGCACTTCGCAGTCTTTTCAAGATGGCCGGCCCCACGCTTCACGTCGCCTCCACAGGTCTCAGATTCGCTGGGACTGTGGATCGGGCTGTTAGAAGTCAGGGGAGCTGGGTCTTGTCGATCTCTGTCGCTCGAGTTCCGGCGGGAACTGCAACAAAGCAAACCGTTGGCCGCTGGATGGTACCTGTTTGCACAGGGTGGTCACTCCTTGACCACAAGGGAGATTCTTCAGTCTTCCACGTCGAGTGGGATGTCGAAGGGTCCAGAGTTCTGTATCAAAGTTTCAGTCAGGATAATCTAATGCTCCTGGGCACAGCTCCTACCTTTATTCCAAATCAAGGGGCTGGATTACCTGCTAGGTCCCTCCTATGGGTCGGACCCAGGAAGGGGGTGGTTACACCCCTTTCCCTTTGTCCAGTTTTGCGCCAGAGCTGGGACTGGAGCGTCCCAGCACCGGTTTGACCTGGGCTATTCATGGGGAGCCTTGTGCGCCCCAGGCAGTGTCTAGTTTCACTCGCCCTGCCTGCCTTAATCCACTATCTCCTGTCTGGGGTGGTGTAACACCTCCCTGTGACAGGAAACATTTTGTCCAGGCCTCCCCTGCAGGAGTTTCGGTCAGCAGCAGGAGGCCAGACTTGTGTCTGTGGCAGCAGCATCCATTTTGTGATGCTGAGGCTCTGGTTAGATTTAACCGTGTTTAAGTAAAGTAACATGTCTTCTCCCTCTAGAAGGGTGGAATGCTACCCCTGTCGCCAGAACTGGTGAGGGGGTAGTATTCCAAAGTGTACGACACCTTACACGACATGGTTTGATAAAGCCAAACCAAAGTTAGCAATAACCGCGAGGATTATAATGCACTTAGAGTATATGGTATGGCAATACCCTGGAACAGCTATAAGGAAAGGGTTCCGAAAGCTGCAGACAGGCTCAGCTCATGCTAGAGCACCATCTCACATAAAACCAAGCACTCTGCCTCCAGGATTGTTAAGGCCTGCCATAGGAGTGACTGATAGGCATATAGGTATCCAGATATAGGTTTAGATATAGGTATACTATATCTAAGCAAGGGGTGATTACATCACCTTGCCCCAGCTGAGTGATCAGCCAGTTGTGCCTGTTTGAATGGCCAGCCAGGAGTGGCAAAAGATATGCTGCAGCCCCTGGTAGGCCTTGGATGCACCTATGCCCTGGGTACCTATAGTACACTGTACAGGGGCTGATAAGGTGTCCAGTACCAAATTGGTGATGTACCTAAAGTACATGTATGTGAATTTAGAGAGCGAACAGCAGGCTGTGGGTCTGATTAGCAGGCCCACAGCCACATTATGTCGAAAACCAGTGAAGCAATAAGCAAAAATTGGGGTGACCATAGGAAAGCAGACCCTACTCTCCTACAGCAAGTGAAGGTATATTTATACCTTGAAGGTGTTTAGGAATGCCATAGTTTAACGTAAAGTCAGGCATATGAACGTCAGGAAAGAACCCCAAGGGAATAGTTGTTCTTTGCAAAGTACATGAGTTCTTGGAGAAATCAATATTCAAGCAAGGGGAAGTTCCCTAACTGCTTAAGCCGATTTTCCAAGAAATCGTTGTGACGTTTTGTACGGGTGAAAGTAGCATGCCTGTATTTGGGTTGCATTGGCTATGCCTAAATAAGGGCTTGATTTCTATGCCTATATTAGGGTAATGTGAATTGTGCCTATATAAGGGGATGAATCGGGAAAATTCACTCGAAGCCTAAAACGGTATACAACAAGCCACTGCACAAACAGCAGCAGTGCAAACTTAACAGCACCTACATCACACAGCCATAAGGGTGATAAAAGGCAGCTGGATGGGGAAAAGACAAACACTATCGAGGGCAGGGGTGCCAGATCAGAGGAGGAACAGATTGGGGCAAAGGGATGAAAGGAAAGGGCAGCAACACAGAAAAGGGAGATGGCTTGAAAACACAAGTACTCCTATGAAGTGCTTGATGGCAAATAAAAAAGGTCTCCAAAGAATGGGAGCATTGGAAGGGGACAAGTTCTTGTCCCATGCTCTATAGTAGGGCCAAACACAAGAAGGGGAACTGACGCCTGCATGCCATGACGAATAGCAACAAAATAAATGAAAGCAACACTGAAGCTTACCAATGGTAAGCTATGGGTGGGCTATAAGCCCACGGATTGAAAACAACATGTGTGAAACAGACAGTCTAGCCGAGACCTAAAAATATGCTATGAAAGCCAAGTACATATAATTTTCCACATAACATATTGAATTGTACCATTTAATGACGGTCATAATGTAAGAGGGTGGATTACCAAGCTATATAAATGGTTTAGCAAAAACAGGAACGATATAGAAATACCAACAAGGACACAAAGGGAAAAGGATATAGATTAGCAATGGTCTGATGACTAGGGGCCAACTGCACAAATATTAGTAAATGAAAAATGTCCTTGCTATCGTAACAGAAAATTTCAATTCTATTAAGAACTCAGAGGTGAGGATTATGCTATTCTTTCCTCGCTTTATTTGAACTGCAGCCTTAAAACAAACACAAAACTACCTTTCCCAAGAACCCGGGGAAAGCAGAAAGAAACAACATCCACCAATGAATGAACAGACCATGAACAGACCATGCAATATAGTCCACCCTCGCTGTGCATGCCCACTCTTTCTTAGTCCTAACACAGCCGAACCAGTGGGAAACCCCGTAAACCTTCTGATCAATCTTGCTTGGAGAAATCAATCCCTGAAAAAAAGAGTGAATCCAGTATAAACTGGCCATAACTAGGACCACCACAATGCAAATAAACAGCCACCTGAAACAAGAAATGTAACTTTAAAGCATGTAAATGCAAGGCCGTAATCCAAGACCACAAGGTTCAGCGAGGGGTTATGAGAGTGTTCAGAAATGTTAAGGCGCTCTACGGGTAGTGGTCAATGGGTCACTAGAGAAGTTGGTGGTTGGTGCCACTTGCTCTGAGATAACCCTTGTCTCAGAAAAGGAAGGTGGAGGAAACCTCTATCTTCTGTATATATAAAAGCAATGTCAAGCGCACACAACCTGCATCAATGTTCAACAGTTAAGTTTGGTATTCGTGTAATGAAAAGGATAGGATCAAACTCCAATGTCTTTGACTTGTAAGGTGTTTATTCATTCAATACAGGTATTTGTTTCACAAGAAAAACCAGCCGACACGTGTTTCGTCAACACCGGGGTAAACCCGTGACTCTTCAGGGCTGTAGGGTATAATGATGTGAGCTGTGTCGTCGGACCGGTGATAATTCCAACCCGGTCCTGATCGGGTGTGAGCGAGGGAGGACGCGTGGAAGATGTGCTTCTAAGCGTCTCGGTAGTCAGAAGTGTTAGGAAAGACAGACGCCGGATAAGCGATCGGGGGGCAAAGGGAAGCAAATCCGCTTTCCCTTGCGTTTGAGCTTGTGGTCGTTGTATCAAGGTAGAAAGATGTCCGCGCGTCTATGAGTATCCACGACCAAGACCACCCTACTGAGACTGAGTATCATTATCAGATTTTTTTTAAACTTATAACTGAAAGAGATTCCGAATTGCCCAAGTCCGCAGCAATGGTTAACCCGACAGTAGGGAGGGCAGTAAAGACTAGATAAGGGCAGGAATAATCCTCACCTCCGAGGCCATAATTCAATTAAAACTTTCTGTTACAATAGCTAGGAAATGTTTCATTCTATGGGAGGACCGGAGGCTCCGATCATGTTTGTTCAAAGCTTCTCTACCACTAACTAAGCCATATGAGGTCTTATGAACTATATGAGGTCAGGCTTAAAATAGGACGTCTTAAAGGTGGAGTCCAATGACCCGTGTTTAGGATGTCCTCCAGACGAGCACCCAAAGTAAACGCCTTAGAGATGCCATCACACTCCTGGCAGAATGCACTCCAAAGACTGAAATAGTAATTCCTGCGTCCTGCAGAACCTCTTATGCCCACGTACTATAGTGGGAGATAAAACCGCTTTAAATCGCTTGCACAACGCAATCAGGAGTTCCGGACAAAATTCCTCTTTTACTGCCTCATAAGTTTTGAGACAATGCACCACACACAATTTAGGGTTCTGCAGAAAAGCAGGATAGGAAACACTTCTGGAGTTGCTTTTGACTCTCCTGGAAATATGAAAGATATCTCCGGGGGCGCGATAATCTCATACTCTTCAGTACAGTAACTTCCTAATGAAGGGTTGTTCCCCTACCGGAAGCCCATCTATAGGCAAGTGGCTTGCCGAGATGACAAAGTGAAAGGTATTAACTGACCTGTAAGCCACACCCCTGTGACCAAGGAAGACAAAGTTCAACACCTGAACGTTGTTGTATTCCATGGGATTGGTACTCCTTTGCAGACACAAATGCAACCAGCACCCCCAGGTGGATCTATATGTATGTGTGTTTTCTGCCCATGCTTTGGATAAGAGACCTTGAGCTGGTCCAAAAGTATTGAGATTTTCCACCTACACCTGATATCCTCCATGCCATGAGGGAGAGTTGCCCCTCCAGAACCATGTGATGGGGATTCCCCAGGGGATCCAGAAGAATGTCCTGTCTCCGGAGTAGTGCGATTGAAGAATCCCAAGAAACTTCCATCATCACTGGAAACCAGACTTGAGATCCCCAGATGGGGGAGATCAACATCACAGCCACCCGTTGTCTGCGCACCTGAGCCACTAGCCTCATCAGCATTACAAACGGGGGAAACGCATACCCCATCTCTACACTCTAGTCCTGGAGAAACACATTTATTTCTGCCGTCTGAGGGTACCGTCCGCACCGAAATGTTTTAAATCTTCAAGAGGACCGAGCAATTGAACCTGTCCTTCATCCAACAGTGGAGTGTGAAGGAGCCTGCCAAGAGTTTGAGGCAGATCATGTGCATTGACTGCTCGTTTGCAGACCATTTTCCTCCTATGGAAATACCTCCACAACTGCCCCCCCCCCAAACTGGTGAGGCTGGCATTAGACTCTATGACACTATCAGGACTGGAATCGAAGATGGCCCTTCTGTTCCAGGTTTCCAATTGATTCAACCACCAACCCATGTCCTCCTTCACCTCCGCTGTTAGAGGAACCAACGCCTCGTAGGCCAAACCCATACGAAGGTGCAGTGCCTTTAACCGTTGTAATGCCTGCAGTACAGAGGCCCTGGGAAAATGGTGTGAATCGAGAAGACCAGCAGGCCCAGCAATTTGGCCGAGGCCTTAGGGAGATGTGAGACCGAACCACTGCTTTGCGGAGCTCATGCTGGATTGCCATCTTCTTGGAGGGAAGGCTCAGGGTGGATTCATGTGAGTGGATTACAAACCCCAGGAAGGCTGTCTTCTGGGCATGAACAAACAACGACTTCTGTTAGTTGATCAAAAACCCCAACCTCTCTAACAGGTTACTGTCATCTGGAGATGATTTACTAGCATCTGAGGGCACTGATCCATCAGAAGATACTGTTGTCCAAGTATACAATCATTTGAAGTCCTCTCCCTCAAAGAAATTCCGGCTACAGGACTTTGGTGAAACACCAAGGAGCAGAGGACAGACCAAAAGGAAGAGTTCGGAATTCAAAGAAAGACATGAGGGCCCCATAGGAATTGAAGGAACCTGCAATGCGGAGGGAACACCAGAAAGGCAAGCGTCTTTGAGGTCCAGGATGCCTCCATCTTGAAGTGGAGCTAGACCAGCTACCAGTTGAAATCCCTGAGATTGGTCACCGTACGTTGTCCCTCATTTCTCTTCTCTACAACAAAAAGATTGCTTCAACACCGTTGGGGTGCCTGGTCGACTGCACAATCGCTCCCTTCCACAGAAGTTCGGAGATCTCCTATTCTATCAAGAGGGCCTGAGCCTTTGAAAACACTAGAGGTCGTGGCCTGGTCCTCTGAACCGGAGAACCCACAAATTCCAGATGTTTGAAGGAGCCAGGCATCGGCCGTCACCTTCCTTAAATTGTCCTGAAACAATGCTAAGCACCCTCCTACCTTTAGTTGGGAAGAAGTGTGTCCTTGCCTTTGGAATTTCCATTAGCACCACCACGTCCCCCTCCTCGGCTGCCACGGTTGCTGTGAAAGCGGCAGGAGGGGTAGAACCTTCTGAAGCATGAAGAGTCCTGCCACTGCAACTGAGGAGAGCCTTGGCCTCTCTGGGATGAGTTTGCCTGGAAACAGCTGGACGAGCGCCCCCTGTCACGTCTGGCCCCTCCCAAAAATTTGGACGAAAACATCTTTTTTTTAATTTAATTTTTTATTTTACTTTTGGTAAGTTTGCAAACACAATGTGCAGAATTCCAGAGCGAACTCTGCAGATATACATGGTATCATGGAAGGTGCAAACAGTTTTCTACAAATGGTAAACAAACCTCACCCCAACCCCCCGCCCAACTCCCACATTCAGCAAGTACAGTTTTGCAAGCTTATGTACAATCTACATAACACCTTTCAACCATCAGGGTGTTGAAGGACCACCCCGTATTTGCATTGCATTCTAGGTAAGTGTTCATTGTGTCTATTGCAGGTCCAGGTTTTGAAGAAGAAACAGACCGCGGTGCACAAAAGTCTTTTGGTCGCAAGGCAGTAGGCAGCTCCTCCACATAGATGCCCATATGCTCTTTGCAATACACCAAGTCTCGAATCCATTTCGAAGAGTTAGAGATTGCGACTGCACGCTTTGCAAACTAAGTAGAGATTGCAACTATTCGCCTATTGCAGGGTTTAAGCTTTTTCACCAAGCCTAGCATGCCCTATTTTGGTACACATGCAATTTTTTCCAGATTTATTTCTGAGAGCACCTGCACAACCCTTTGCCAGAAGACATTTATTGTAGGACTGTTCCACACCAAATGTATGAAGTCCACTTCATCTTGCCCACATCGTACACATCTTTCCTCTTCTCTTAACTCAAATTTCTTTAGTTGGCTGGGGGTATATAGTACAGCTGATTCAAATACTTTAAATGTATAATACGGAGATTACAATTTGCAGTCAATTTGCAACAAAACTCCCAGTTTTCTAGTGTCAGCGTGGATTCTAGCACAGCATTCCATTTTTGTAGGGGGTGGTCTACGAGCTCACTTTCTCTCTGGGAAGCATTATACAGTCTAGTGATCAATCCCCTGCGCTCCTCCCCAGTCAACACAACCTGCAATGCTTTTAGGGATTTTGGTTCTGTGGGAAACCCAAGGTAAATGGATTGAAGCGCCTGATGCACCTTACAAAGTTGAACCCTTGCATAATGTTACACTCTTTTCCTTCCTGAAATTCTGCTAGGGACTTAAAAACACCATTTTGGTACATGTCTTCTATCCGAGTAACCCTCACCTTCTGTAATACTCTCAATGCACCCTTCTCCTGTGCCGCAGAGATGCCCAGGTGCGCTGCAATCGGCAAATCCAGGATATATATATGTTCCCTCCAGGCTCGCCTGGCGAGTTTTTCCACGCCCAAGCAGTACACATTAAAGAATTTATATCCTTACTGGTAGCGCCTCCCCTCCCTGCAAGACAATCGCAATCAGCAGTGTCGGATATGCAGTGTCAGCTTCAACCGTGGTGTGTGGGAGATACCGTTGTGGGAAAAACCAATAGTGCGCATACTGCGCTTGCGCGCATAAAATAAGCACAAGTCAGGTGCCTCAAACCCACCCTGTTAAAACGGTTGTGTTAGTGTATTCCAGCCACATCTTGGCTGTTTTCCAGTTCACACAGGCGACAACAGATAGGACTGAAGTGATTTGAAAAGTGCCATGTTAAGTCAGATCGGGAAGTTGACAAAGAGGTACAACAGCTTAGGTAGAACTGTCATTTTTACTATTGCAATTCTATCTGCATGCGAGAGAGGCAGGCGGGTCGACCGCATAATTTGATCTGTAAAAAAACCCAAACACATTAACCCATAGTCGGGCCACAGACTCAGTATACAATAGACTGACCCATTAAAAACAAAAAAAGGCTGCATTCCCATTCTCCGCTATACTGTGAACATATATCCCCACTGCAGTGAGTCGAAGGCTTTTGCAGCATCTAATAATAACACAGCAACCTCCTGGAAATCTGACTCTAGATAATGAAGTACAGTGAAAACCGTATGCAAGGTATGAGCTGTGGATCTTTTAGGGACGAAGCCTGATTGTTCTGGGAGGACCAGCTTTGGGATCAGTGGTTGCAGCCTGTTTGCGATTATTTTTGCAAACATTTTCGCATCAATGTTAATTAAAGGTAAAGGCCTATAGGACTCACATTTATTTGCTACTTTTTCAGGCTTTAACAATGTGACTATTAAATAGAAACAACAAAGAATGTATAATGTATGGACCGTAAATACAATATTTGATTTGTACAAAGAAGTGATGATTGTGCCATTTACAATTCAATAAATAAAAAAAAGTAAAAAAACAAAACAAAAAAACAATGTGTCTATTAGTGTCTCTTTTAACGTGGGAGGCAGTGCCCCGGTCTCATATGCTTCAGCACACATTCACCAATCTTGGCAATAGCTCCTCAATATAAGACTTGTAATACTCGCTTGGCAGCCCACCAAGGCCAGATGCTTTGCATGTAGGTAGGGACATTATAGCTTCCTTCACGTCTTGCACATCAAAAGGCTGTGTAATATACTCCCTCTGACAGCCACCCAAGCGCGATATCATCCAAATAAGTGGCGATCTCTGCCTCACTCACAGGTGGCCTATCCCCATAAAGATCAAAGTAGAAATCTAAGAAAATCTCACTAATGTCTGATGTGGAATGTCACGCAACCCCCTCCCCATCGGACATCTCTAACAATTGCCTGGCCCTTCGGCATTGTAATTTTATTACCCAGGGAGCTACTTAGCCTTCCGCCCTCCCCTTAATATCTCGCCTTACATCTTCTGGATCTGTGTAGGAGTCCCTGATTTTGGCAAGTGTTGCAGATGTGGGCTTCACCTCTTAATCCTTTTACAATACTGTTATTTGCGCTGTCAACCCTAGCATTCTTAGTCAAAGATCCTTCAGGACCCCCGCCTGTGCCCCTATTCACCCCCCCTTATTTTCCCTTTAAAAGCTTCCCACATTGTCCCTGCACTCTCGTCCGATCCCTCATTCTCAACAAAGAAGTTCCTTCTAGCGTTCCCTATGGTGTCGCGAAAAACAGGGTCCGTGAGAGAAGACTGCTGCAGTCTCCACTGAACTGGGGGCCTCACACATTCCGGGACCTGTAGCTCCAGCAATACAGGGGAGTGATCTGAGAGCGATTTTGCCAAGTGCATGATTGTGACTGTCCAGGGACATACCTCCTCCGATGCCGGCCAATAGTCCAACTTGGACCATGAATCATGCACCGCGGAGACAAAAGTGCTCTCCCTTGTGGTAGGATTAAGAAGTCTCCATATATCTCTAAGCCCTTTAGCATCTATTTGTTCCAACTATACCTGTGAAGCCTGTTTCTCTCTCCCTATTGCAGTCTGTGAGCAGTCCTAGTCCGCAACTATAAACAAATTAAAATCTCCACCCAAGAGCACCACAGCGGGAGAGAACATAAAAATCCTTCTCCGTACATCATTAAAAAACACAGGGTCATCAACATTTGGCCCGTACACATTGACCAGCAGCATTGTCGTGCCTCCCAGCCAACCCATGACCATTGTCACTCTGCCCTGTTTGTCTATCTCAGATCTAAATCACAGTAAATGTAGTTCTTTTTTTTACTAATATCATCACCCCTCTGGAGTAAGAAGAATACGATGCAGCTACTCTCACCCCAGCCCATTTAGCTCTGACATTATTCTCAGTAAGTTTAGTAATGAAGAAAATTACATATTTATATGTATTTGTGCCCCCACGCGCTACCCTCTCATCATCTGCCATGTTGAATAAAAACCCCTGCATTACTTCACATTCAGAGGCCTTATTTCTCTGTCACCAGGCCCCTCCATGCCAGACCCTGAAAAAGGCACATGTTACATTTCTCTGCAGCACATTAGATATTTTGCTGAGCAGTCACGGAGAAGAGGCCCAGCCCGGGGTGTCTTCACAGTGTCAAACAAGGGTCGACCTGATAAAGCTGCAATCCGGCCCTGAGCAGGAGGCGATCAGAAGCCCCTCTGCAGAGATAAGGCCCAGTTTTGCTGTCGGCTCTCAGAGATAAGTGGGGCCCATGTCAAGGGAAACCTCCAAGACAGTTACACAAGGGGTGGACAGGAAGGGCCAAACCAACTTGTAGTATGAAGCAGCAACACTTCTACAGATGAGAGCAATCTGCATGCTGCCCCGAGCTAGAGATAAGACCAGACATGCTAGTCACTCTGACACCCAGGGCCCTTCCTGACCAACAGAAAGGAAACAGCCCTCGTGTAAAAGTCTGATAAAGTTACGCAAACAGGCAGTGCGAGTTTTTGCTGACCTTGCTGCCCCCTCTATGCACCCACCCACCTATGACTCATTACAGTGAACGCCTACATGCTCATATCTTTTTCTTTCCTTCTGCTTGGAGGGCTCCTCCCTATGTATGCAAAGAATGTACAAATATTGTACTCTGTGAATAAAGCTCAGAACTCTCCTGAACCTGCTTGGTGAAAGGAGCTCTCCCTTAACTCGAGTTAATGCAATAAAGCCCATTCACTCTAACACCACGGACTCTGCTCCTCATTTATATGATCCTTTTTGCATCTATAGAAATTATGATAGTGTAAATAATTTATTTACCACATTTTCTGGTGCCTGAATAGGGACGCATCCCCTTCCCCACGCGCCGGCGATGTAGGTCCGGCCCCTGCCCCCTTCTACAGCCTAGACGGACTTCAAGTGTACACGCCAGCGGGACTTCCCGGCAACTCCCTCAGGCCCACGGAGGAGGCGGACTGCGACCAGACATCCACACGAGGCGGTGAGGAAGATTGCGGAGCGTCCTGACCCAGAGCCCAACCCGTGAGAGAGCCGAGTCCGAGGTCTTCAGAGGTCCGCCATTCCTGCGCAAGCGTCAAGCGTCCGATGACCAGGTCTTCAAGTTCTGCTTCCCGGTGAGTACCACTGAGAACGCATAAAGACGGGTTCATTTAACCACTTGGATGCTGAGCCTGTGCTTGTGCTTTAATGTAATTTCCATTGAAATCAATGGAAACTCCATGACGAGTTACCCTTGTCATTAGCACTGAAGGGGTTAATGAACACGGTAAAGACGTGTCTCCTTCACGAGACCGGTATGGTTGTACTGTATTTCAGTACATAAGTATATGTTGTATGTGGAGATCCGACATGCTGAAATGGGGGAAGGCTGAGGCTACGGAATTGCGTAGGGAGGAGGAGAGGGGTCACCGGAAATACCCTGTAGCACAAGATTGGGATCGCATGCTGCTGGAACTGGAGGATGGGGACCAGAGTCTGCCTGGGGAAGAGGGTATCTGAGTGCTCATTGGAGAGGGAGGAAGGAGATATGTGAGGCCGCCTGCCTAGACACACTGGTGACCACACCTATGACCTGTAATGTCTGCATACACCGTTACATCACTATCAGACGAGTGTTCAGAAGCTATACATGGGAATGACCAGAAGACAGGTAAAGGGTGGGGGGAGGTGGGAGGGAACGGGGACCGGTTGGGCGATACAGTATCCTACTAAGGTATAATAAGTGATATTTGTTATTCTGATTTGCTATTTCGAATTTTACGAAACGAGAGGTGCGATTTGATGTACGGAGTATTGCGCCGCAGTTATGTTTCAGAAAACGGAAAAGACTGACAATATGTTAAGAGAAATGTGTCTCCAAATGTAATATCTGATCCAGTCATGAATAAAGAGTTTAAAAAAAAAAAGTATATGTTGTATATGTTTTGAGTTTGAAATTGTTTTAGTTAGGTTCCAGCATGCCGTTGTTTTCAAAATTAGGTAAAATAGGCACTAAAAAGGGAATATTAGAAGAGGCAGTTAATGTCCCGCCAAGAGATACCCCCGGCCATTTTATGTATAACAAACATGGCATAGGCGCCGTTTTATACCTTGATCTCTGGGTAGATTATACAAAGGATTTAGAGGCAATGTATAGATGGCCTGTTACGGGAACATGGGATGCAGAATGTATCATGAGAGTAGAAGAGGAACTATGGAAAAGGAAATCAAGGCCTTCTCAAAAAGAAGCCATTGACTTATGGCGCAAAGAAGCGAATAGGAGAGCCCAGAAAGAACTCAACAAAGCTGAGAAAGGTAGACAGATGTCAGAACAGGCTAAAGAAAAGAAGTTACAAGATGAGGGTGAACAGGTCAGATCAGAACAGATGGATAGGGAGAGAAACGCTCTTGTTACTGGTATTTACCCTGTACTCTCAGAGGAGATCAAGGAGGAAGTTCCCCAAGATGTACCCCTTAAAATTAAACCAACGGCACCAGAGGCGTTCCTTTCCGCCTACCTAGCAGAGCCACCCCCAGCCTACATAGACGCACCATTTCCCCCGCTCCCACCAGAGGCCGTGCCCCAGCCAGTCCAGAACCAACAACAGGCTTCCGGGGGTGCGGAAGGGGGGGGGATAAGGAAATAAAGGATGATGTCGAACTCCCTAGATGTATATATGATTTACAGCCAGGTATTACTGGTCCAATGAGCGCCATATCAATACGAGTAAGGCAAGCCATCGCAGAGCTAGATGGACTGCCTGATATGAATACACATTTAAATGCCTTGTATGAGTTCATCAGAACAGGACGGAACCATGAATGCGTAGCTCAAGCTATGGAAAATAGAAAAGTAAAAGCTAAGAACAACATCCTCCGTTTTATTATCAACTGTCTGATCAGGGAACTTGATGGGGGTGATGGGGACGTGGAGGCTAGTTTAATAGAGTGGAGCGACAACATCAATGACGGTAAACATGATAAGGCAGCGCAGACAGAAGCAATGATGAACAAGATTAAAAAGAAAATACTAGCAGTACGCAACGTCGAGAAGGAAGGCAGGGATAGTGTGTCAGAGGAAGGGGATAACAACGAGCCGGCAGACAAAATGAATTTTCTGGGCATAGCACGGCACTGTAATGACGCCAAACACCATCGACCTCAGAAAACAAGGGTTAACCAGGAAACACACATCTCTCCTGAGGATTTGTTTCAAACAACTGAAAAGGCCCTAGACCATTGGATGGACGACGAGCCACCCCTCACGCCACATGAGAGGGAGTTGGCTCGGTCGGCCACCCAGTGGGTGTCCCAACATCATGTATATAATCCCGACATAGTGGCCCAGATGTTCCTGAGCCTCCCACCACTCGAACAACGCCTGGCCAGCATCTATATGGTCCAACACTTGATCACGTTGTATGAGAGCCAATATCACCACCCTGGCAAATTATATAAAATACTGGAAAAGGTAATACTAGATGGATGAAACAGGGCCCAGAACTGATTAACACCATTTTAGACTTGCGTCTCCAAAATGAACAATTCCTGTCCGCCTCAATGACACCCGATCCTCGCCCCAGAGGACAGTACCCTCTGCGAGAGGTCCACCCCATAACAAAACAAGATGGCTCTGTCCAGCGGGTATATGTCTATACCCCTCTCACCAAGCTAGAAATACTGGAAATGAAGAGGTTGTTACCTTCCCATGATAAAGACCCGGGGGGGTTTCACAGAGAAATAAAAGATATACTCCGTATAGGAGACTATACTTACCCTGATATCCTAAGGTTACTAAAGGTCTTGTTACCAGCAGGCATTTACGAAAAACTTAAAGAGAAAGACTGGGATGTGGGAGATAAAACTTTGAAATGGGCAGAGTTGCAAGCTGAAGATGCAGGTAGGGCCCCGGGGGATGGCCTTGGTGAAAAAATTAAGGAGCTCCCCGAACTCCTTATACAAATTTTACCAAGACTATTGACGACCAAAAAGGAAGACTGGGATGCAATTTCAGCATGTAAACAGAAACCAGAGGAAGACGCAAGCGATTACTACACTAGGTTGGAGAAATGTTTCGCTGTCAACAGTGGTTTAAAACACAGTAGTGTGGCCTATCCCCACCTTTTTGTGACCAAGCTGGTAGATAACGCCCTTCCTCAGATTAGGAATAGGGTGCTGAAGGTTGAGAGTACTTGGCAAGCAAATAGCCCCTCACAAATGTTACAGATGTTGCAATACCACCAAAATAGAATAAGGGAAGAACAAGAACAAGAAAAGAAGCGCATGAAGGATACAAAAATGAAGGTGCTAGTTGCCCAAACAGTACCTGCAAACACGAACAAGAATGGTACTGCACCCACTAAAGGGACCTGCAATTATTGTAAACAACAGGGTCACTTTGTAAGGGAATGCCCCGTCCTAAAGCACAATATAGCCACAGGTAAAACAAAAAAAGGCCCTATACACCTAGACAGTACAACACTCAGCAGACACAAGCCCCCACCCCGCAGCAGGTCCAGACGCCCGCTGCCGCTGCACCTCAAATGTATCAGTACACGCAGTCAGACTACCCAGAATACCAATCTTTTTCATGAAACAGCCTCGAGAGGGAAGATCGCTTGCCCCTTATCCCAGTTCCTGTGGACCAAGAGGGTCCTTATGTACATGCTCGTTTGCTGGGGCAAGATAGAAAGTTTCTGATTGACACAGGGGCAAGCAGGACTACCATCAGTAATGACGAGGTCCCAGGGGCACCTCTCTCGGGCTCACAGAATATATCCCTGGGATTTTCTGGAAAGCCAATTGTCAACAAAGTATCAGAACCAGTCTCTTTAGGGGTGGGTCCACTGACACGCACCACAGACCTACTACTCACTAAAACATGTCCAGAAAATGTACTAGGTATAAAGACCCTAAAAGAACTGGGAGCAGTTATCTGTTGCTCACCAGAAGGAGTAAGACTGTTTTTGCGTGATTTCAAAGGGCATTTCACGGTTAGAGATTTTGATCCCAGACTTCAGGATGTCCCACAATATCTATGGGCACAAGGTTCGACTGACGTAGGTTACATGGATATAACACCACACGAGGTCACTCTTAAGGAAGGAGTAGTCCTACCCCGAATACGACAGTACAGGATTCCACCTGAGGCTGAAACAGCCTTATTAAAAATAATTCAAGAACTCATTGAACAGGGGGTGGTGGTGGAGACAGACTCAAATGTGTGTAACTCCCCCGTCCTCCCTGTTCTTAAACGCACAGACCCTCAAGCACCCCCAGTTTACAGACTAGTAGTTGACCTTCGAGAACTGAACAAATGTGTGGTCCCACAATACCCAGTGGTCCCAGACATTTCCTCATTATTTACTGCCATTGATTCTGAGGCAACATTTTTCACGGTCATTGATCTGAAGAATGCATTCTTCAGCATTCCAATACATCCTGACAGTCAATATCTTTTCGGATTCAGTTTAAAAGGACGCAGCTTCAAATTTACAAGAGCTCCCCAAGGTTTTACAGAAAGCCCCAGTGTTTACAGTCAGGCATTAAAGAGACAACTTGACAGTATAAGTATGCCTACCAACACAGCATTAATACAGTACGTGGATGACATTCTCATCACAGCAAGATCAGAACCTGACTGTGAAAAGGCTTCCCTTACGGTCCTTCACTTTCTGGCGGACAAGGGGTACAAGGTATCCCCTTCGAAGTTACAGTTCTGTGAACAGCAAGTGGCTTACTTAGGGCACTTGCTGTCCAAGGAGGGTAGGCAGCTGACACAAGAACGAATTAAATTGATTTCCAACATTTCACAACCCAAAACACAGAAAGAAGTACGTGCATTCATTGGCCTTACTTCCTATTGCAGACAATGGATTCCCCAGTATGCCCACATAGTCAAGCCACTCATACAATTGACTACATTGGAGACGGCCACCTCTAACATCCTCCCTTGGACATCAGAGCACACCCTAGCATTTGAGGAACTAAAACGGGCGTTATGTCAAGCGCCAGTTTTAGCCACTCCTAATTACAAGAAACACTTCACCCTGTTCGTGACAGAGCGGGATGGAACAGCACTATCTGTTCTCACACAAGACCAAGCAGGGAAACACAAGCCATGTGCTTATTTTTCTAGTACACTGGACCCTGTAGCACAGGCTCTGCCAGCATGCTTGAAATCTGTTGCGGCCACAGCTTTGGCCATAAGACAAAGTGACTCGATAGTGCTGGGACACTCCCTGACAGTACAAGTACCACACGCAGTGGAAGTTCTCCTGAATAGGACACAGACACAACACCTGACTGTAGCAAGATTGACAGGATACGAGCTGACACTATTTCAACCCCACATAGAGATTAAAAGATGTAACATACTCAACCCTGCCACTCTTTTACCCTCAAGCACAGATGACACCACACTCCATGACTGTGTGGAAGTAATAAATGTAGTGACGAAGCCAAGACAAGACTTGACAGATGTTGCACTCCCAGACCCTGACCTAACGTTTTATGTAGATGGATCATGCATGAGAACAGGGGCAGGAGAATTAGTGGCAGCATACGCCGTAACTACTAACCAGGAGATCATAGAGACACAAAGAATAGATATCCTGTCAGCACAAGCAGCAGAGCTCATTGCTTTAACGCAAGCCTGTAAACGAGCAAAACAGTTAAGGGTTAACATCTACACTGATTCACAATATGCGTTTGGGGTAGTTCATGACTTTGGGGTACTATGGAGGGAGAGAGGTTTTCTGACCTCACACGGGGCCAAGATACAGCATGGCCCTCTCATACAGGCCTTGTTAGAAGCAATACACCTACCTACAGCCATAGCGATCCTGAAATGCAAAGCACACACCAAGGCCACAGATGTCATTTCCCAAGGTAATGACCTGGCAGACCGAACTGCTAAACAGACAGCTCAGACTCCAATTGACATAACAAACTCACAGGTATTACCACTGACAAGGACTATGACAGCCAGGGATCCCTCCAAAGATGTACAAGATATACAGACCCATGCCACTCCAGATGAAATAAAGAAATGGACTGAACAAGGAGGGGTCCAGACTGACCAGGGTTGGATGACTAAAAACAAAAAGACATGGTTCCTCCCAGATTCTATGGTACAGGTGATAATAGAGACAGCACATAGCCCGGCACACTTGGGAGAGAAGGGAATGTTGGATGGCCTGCAGAATATCTGGTTTAACAAACACTTGCGAGCGGCAGCAAAACAGAAAGTGAAAACTTGCATGATTTGTTGCCAATTCAACCCTGGAAAAGGCATCTCAGTGGAACAGGGTGGATTTCATCCCCCTGATCACCCTTTTGAGGTTCTCCAAATGGATTATATCCAAATGGACAGACGTAGAGGTCAAAAGTACGTCATGGTAGTGGTGTGTGCCCTAACCAGATGGACAGAAGCTTACCCAGTCCCAGATTATACTGCAGTTACAACAGCCAAACAGTTAGTGAGGGAGTTCTTCCCGAGATACGGGTTGCCACGTGTCATTTACTCAAGACAATGGCCAGCCCTTCTCCTCTGAGCTCATGAAACAGGTGTCCCTTCTGTTGGGATATACCTGGAAGTTCCATTGTGTAAGGCATCCCCAAGCAGCAGGTTTAGTAGAGAGACATAACCAGACCCTCAAAACAAAATTAGCTAAAATCTGTGCAGAAAAGGGCGTGGATTGGATGGTAGCCTTACCGGTTGCCCTCTTTTACATGCGCATGGTAGCTCATTCTAGAAACGGACTATCCCCATATGAGGTGGTCTTTGGAAGACCGCCGAATATGTGGGGTACACCAATGCCTAAAAGAATAACTGATGTTGACAGTACTATGCTCACAGATTACCTGGCTTCCTTGATGTCTGCACTACTCTCTTGCCGTTCGCAGGTTGCCGCTGCCTTCCCTGACAACACCCAGGTCGAGGACCATGCCATAGCCCCAGGGGACTGGGTGCTAGTGAGGAACTTCGACCGGACGAGCCCTCTGGACCCCAGGTGGAAGGCACCAAAATTAGTCCTGCTGACGACGAGGACGGCCATCAAAGTCGAGGGAAGAAAGGGGTGGCTGCATGCCAGTCACTGTAAAAAATACTTTGGGACTACCGGAACATTTGCTAAAAACAAAGACAGTACAGACTTTAAGCCCCCCTTTTTGGAAAAGACTCCCCAGCAAGAGTACACTTCCAAACTGAGATCTAGAAGGTCAGTCGACGTTTGATTGTCTAAGTCCACTCGGTGGTGAAGCGGTTGAACATGATGTCTGACTTGAATAAACTAGTGAACAGTAAAGAAAAAAGGACTAATATGAGAGAGAAATACTGCAAGCTATTACACAGCAGATGTATAGTGTCTCTGATTATTGTAATTTTTATGAGCATTGTGGTAATAAGTATTGGCTGGTTCTTACATGTTCTCTATCCACCTGCTGTCTCACAGAACGCCACCACAGTACACTCACATGTTGAGCTCCCAGTACACTTAGAGAACAGAAGAAATGAATTTAAGAACAATACTTTCATCACCCTTTTACAACAACATCAACTGGCCATAAACACATCCAACTGCTGGGTGTGCGGTCTTCTTCCCCACACAGTTGCCAAAGGCATGCCTTTCATCACTCTCCCTTTTTCTTATGAAGGCTCTTGTACTGGTTGGTGGGAAACAAACAAAGCTTCCTATATGGCCAACACGGACACAAAAGAGCAGTCTCAGCTCCGATATCACCTATACATTTTATGTTGGCGAGGTGAAAAGAACAGGGCATGTGGTACCCCACTAGAGCAGGAAGCCTATGCTGACCACGGTAACAGATCTAATAAGTTATATTATCAGTATATGGACAGGAGAAAAAGATCAGTTTCACCTGTTTTTGTGGCATCAACGAAAGCCCCTTTTTGTGTCCAAAGTAAAGGAAAGATACGTATGGGTGATAGCATCTGCAATCACACAGTAAATTTGAATGGAACAAACAATACACGGCTTATAGCCGCACAGAGCATCTACTTCATATGTGGGGATAAAGGTTATACATGGCTCCCACAGGGCTGGTCCGGCACTTGTTACATTGCTTTTCTCCTTCCCCCCACCTACACTGCCCCTGCGGACTATCATGAAATTGAGCCTCTGACTGTCTATAACAGACGGCGAAGGGGGGGTCATAGATACAGAAGATACAGCAGGGCAGGAGGCGGGAGACTTCTTTGCCGGAGTCATTCCATTTTGGGGTCCAATGGTAAACAGCAGGAACATCCGCCACCTCACACGAGTGGTGCAAAATACGATAGATGCAACGGCAGGTGCCCTCTCTAATCTCACAGCCGAGGTGGTCGCGGATAGACTCATGACCCTACAAAATCGCATTGTTTTAGACATCGTTCTGGCTGACCGTGGTGGTGTATGCAGATTGATCTCCACGAGTTGTTGTGTGTTTATTCCAAATAACGCACCTACGGTATACCAGGCCATTGCCAAGCTACACAAGATGTCAAGTCAGCTAGACCTGGATAAAGGAGAATGGTCCTTAAGCAGCTGGTTGTGGGGATTAGTATCAACATGGGGATGGAAAGTGTTGACTGTAGTAGGATCAATACTGTTTATCATCTTCAGTTGTTGCCTCTGCATCCAATGCGGCCCGGCCATCTGCGGTCTGTGCGCCACTGCCTGCATTCCCCGTCCACATGTGCAGAGCAGAAAAAATGAAAAGATCATGTTGCAAGAACACATTAACGGCCTGATGAAAATAGAGGTGTATTAGAGGGGTGAGCTTGGGGACAAGGAGGGAATGAAGAAAATTACATATTTATATGTATTTGTGCCCCCACGCGCTACCCTCTCATCATCTGCCATGTTGAATAAAAACCCCTGCATTACTTCACATTCAGAGGCCTTATTTCTCTGTCACCAGGCCCCTCCATGCCAGACCCTGAAAAAGGCACATGTTACATTTCTCTGCAGCACATTAGATATTTTGCTGAGCAGTCACGGAGAAGAGGCCCAGCCCGGGGTGTCTTCACAGTGTCAAACAAGGGTCGACCTGATAAAGCTGCATTCCGGCCCTGAGCAGGAGGCGAGCAGAAGCCCCTCTGCAGAGATAAGGCCCAGTTTTGCTGTAGGCTCTCAGAGATAAGTGGGGCCCATGTCAAGGGAAACCTCCAAGACAGTTACACAAGGGGTGGACAGGAAGGGCCAAACCAACTTGCTAGTATGAAGCAGCAACACTTCTACAGATGAGAGCAATCTGCATTCTGCCCCGAGCTAGAGATAAGACCAGACATGCTAGTCACTCTGACACCCAGGGCCCTCCCTGACCAACGGAAAGGAAACAGCCCTCGTGTAAAAGTCTGATAAAGTTACGCAAACAGGCAGTGCGAGTTTTTGCTGACCTTGCTGCCCCCTCTATGCACCCACCCACCTATGACTCATTAAAGTGAACGCCTACATGCTCATATCTTTTTCTTTCCTTCTGCTTGGAGGGCTCCTCCCTATGTATGCAAAGAATGTATAAATATTGTACTCTGTGAATAAAGCTCAGAACTCTCCTGAACCTGCTTGGTGAAAGGAGCTCTCCCTTAACTCGAGTTAATGCAATAAAGCCCATTCACTCTAACACCACGGACTCTGCTCCTCATTTATATTTGATCCTTTTTGCATCTATAGAAATTCTAATATAATAATAATTGTACAGTAAGATGCAGTTCCTGGAGGAAAGCGATTTGGCCATTTATCCTATCCAAATAGGCTAAGATAAAGCACATTTTTGGGGGGTTGTTAAGCCTGCGTATATTCCATGTTGAAAGCTTTATAGTACTACCTAGACCTGTGACACATTCTTACATTAGCTGCACATTTCCTCCTGGATCGTCAATGTAAATTGTAATCTATACAAGCCACATGCTCATAATACCGTACCTGCTGCAAACTTCTCCCACCCCCCACCTACTTCAGCAGACCCAACATGCTAAAGACATAGCCATGCACAAAAATACCCCCTCCCCCCCCCCCAGCGACAAAGCATGACAATACACATATGGGGTACACCCACTGGGGAACGCTAAAGTGCAATATACCACCCAACTTAGCAGGAGGTGGCCGACCGGTCAATTTTGTTAGAATATTATGACAATTATAGTTCCTGACTTGTAGTATTACTATGAGAGAACCTATTCTATCTAACCAAATGGGGCCCCAAGCAATGTATATTCTTTCAAATCGTGGTCTCGCATGTAGCACCCTGCAGTGCATCTCCTCTCCATGTTTACAACACACATCATAAGTAAAGAGTTACTGTTCCTTATCGTCGATGTCCTTAGAAGTTTCTTGCCTGCGTCGTTTTAGTGTGTTGACATATTCTAGTGCAGTTTTTGGGTTGGTGAAAATTTTTGTTGCACCCTCTTAGCCAATTCTGAGTCGAGCCGGTTATAGCATAGCATATGGAATGTATTCTGAAATTGGGAACTTCTTTACTGTTATGAACTCTCTCCTGGCCGCCTGTACCGTTGTCGTGAAATCGGGGAAAAGGCCAGTGAATTACCCTGGTAGTTAATAGTCCCTTTCTCTCAGGCCATACACAAGATAGTCTCGATCTCTAGAATTTAGCAACCTAGCAATGATGGGTGCACCGCCATTGAGTGATGTGCACGCTCCACTATCAGCATTGGAGATAGGTTGTCTGCTCCAAATATGTTCTTGATCAGTGTCCCCACAAATGTCTCCATTTTACCTGTGTTTGTTGATTCTGGCAGCCCAATAATTCTGATGTTATTTCTTCTAGATCTCGCCTCCAAATCTTCATTTTTTGCTTGAATTACTGCCAATACCTTTTACATGTTTAGCGATTTGTCTGAGACCGTGGTAAGTTCGTCCTCAGTTTTTGAGACTCTCTGCTCCACCTCCCCCATTCTGCTTTTCCATCTTTGCGGACATGTGGTCCTTTCAAAGATTTAGGGCATCCATTTTGCCATCAATTGACTGGAGGCTGCGTTGCATTGCCAGAAGTGTGGCTTCTTGGGAGGGAGTGGTCTCCGTAGGGCATCCACTTCTGAGTCTGAGGTATTTTTACGATTGCGACCTGCTCGGCTTCCTCATCTCAAATTTGAGACGGGGTTGCAACTTGACTGTTTTTCCCATGTTCGTTTGTGTACACTTAATTTTTATGTATTCTTGGCGTTTGTGATCAGTGTCACACGTATGTCGCAAGCTGTCTGCACTCACCAGCACCAGATTCATAGCGCTTCCCTCTGTGCACTGTGCCTTTGTTGGCTCACTCCACTTCTGGCACTTAAGGTGCAATTAATGTATACATGCTACACACCCTTGCCAGAGCAACTGTGCCCTAATCTCTATAACAGACACTAGTCGCTTACATCTGCAATCGTCTTTGCAGTCTATTCTTTGCTGTCCAAACAAAACCAGTTGTATTTTTCGTCTATTATTTTCCTTTTAATCTCTTTGGCTGCTTTCACTCTTAAAAAAAAACAAAAAACTTTTTGCCCCTTTTTCTGGGAAATGGAGCACTCCTCTACATCGCCGCTACTAATTTTCTGGTTGCGCATTTTATTCTGCTGCCCACAGTTTTGCCTTTTTTTCCTGCACTCGCCCTGCGTTATCGCCTTGCCACTGCCTTTATGTACCGGGGCTTATGCGCAAGTGGGGCCTAAGCCACAGGAGCCAGTTCAAGCTGTCCTAGCCCTCCGGGGCTGCAGCGCGGCTTCCGGGTCGATTCACCGCGCACTCCACCCAGCGGAGTGCCGGTCCGTCCTGCTTCGATTATCGCTGCACCAGTCCACAGCACGCAGGCCCCAGGGGACAGATCAGCCCGCCTCACTAACACACAGGGCTCCGCCACCTCGCTCTCGGCAGGCCCTTCCACAGCAGCTTTTGGCACCAGGCGACCAGTTGATCCCAGCTCTCCCTCGCACCTCAGGTAGGGTATTTCGTCGCCTGCAAATGTGTTGCTGGCCAGTTTTGTACGTTTCTGCTACGTAGATCGGGCCAGGTGCGCTTCAGCGACTCATGCCCGCCATATTGCCTGTTCGGCCTCGCCAGGTTCACCACCCAAATTGCTCAGGTTCTGGTTCTTTCAGGACCGCTAGATTTGTCACGACTGCCCAGGGCCACTGATGTCACCAATGCGTCCCTTTTGGTGCTCTCGATCCACCTTATTCTAGTAGGATTTTAGTCGGATACCGGATCGGCCGGCAGAGCTGCACAGTTACTCAGCCATCTTGCTGTGCGCCCTCTAGTGCCCCCGAAAACATCTTCTTAATGGAGGCCTGTGCCTTGTCCAAAGAACTAAAGCTTTGCACAAACTTGCCTAATTATTTTATGAAGGGCTCCCCGAAGAGTCCCCCTTGTGCTGATGGGCCCGCCTCTGAAGCAGCCTTGTTCCCCAACTTGGGGTCAACTTTCCTGAGGGGCCTCCTCTGCTCTGCTGACCACACACAATTAGCGTTCTCTAATAGGATAATCACGCGCTGGGCCCAGTTAGAGAGAACCTCTGGAGAAATCAGGGACACTGGCTGATATGGCTCCTCTGCTGTGTCGAGGATTTCGGTCAGAAAGCCCAACACATCTAACAACTTACCCAGGGTGACTGCCGAGAGTAGGCAATGCTTTTTTTCGGGTCCCTTATTTACCTGGCCAGGAAGGTATTCATCCTCTCATCAGTTTTCAACGTGAGGGCCACCTTGACCACCAGTGTAGGTTGGGGGCACACCGACCTGAAACAGTCCCGAACAGCCTTATCCAGGGTCTTTGAGATGGCGCACCACATATACTGCCACCTTGTCACTAGGGGAGCACAAGGAAGACTCAAATCATCCGGGTCCAACATACATGCCACCAGGTCATCCTGTGGACAAGACAGCGAGCCAGGACTCCCACTGTCTCACATAGAAGGGCACCAAGGCCTCGAGGGACCTGGGTCACTGACAGGATCCTCCGGAATGTTACAGTCCCGCCCAACCCTGCCCCCCCAGGGAAGGAACAGAAGTCGGTTACGACTGGAGGAAGGCCTTCTTGAGCTGCTCACAAGCGTCCTTATTAACGTCCTGGTCTAAGGGGTGCTTAAGGGACTGACACTGTGACCCAGGGCGACCCTGCGCTGTAATGGCGGCCGGTGGGCCTGAGTCAACCTCACTATCTTCTACTCTAGCTGAGCCAGGGATGCGAAAGCATGCTGGGTACAGGCGTCAACAGTGTCACAAAACTCGTCATGCAGAGGCATAACTGAGGTAGATTCCACTTCAAAATATACATCCAGGGAGTCCTGCATCGTAGGACCAATGTCATGCTAGGAATCCTGCTAGCATTACAAGAGTAAACACTCAAGAAGGGGGACCAATCAACACCCTAATAGATTTGTAGTGGCCAAGCGGTGCTGAACAAGCCCAAAATGAAGATTACGTGTGGGCCCAAATGAAGATTACGTGTGGCAGTACAGACTGGCCACTAATCACAGTCAAAACCGGACGGCAGACTGCCTAAGACGTTACATTTTACGTACCCACCCCCTCAGCGGGCCTGGTGGTCACTTCAATCACAACTGGCAGGATGGGGCTCACCCGTCAGCTACAGACCCAGAAATGGGCGTCAGGCTTCCAGAGTGGGCAGATCGGTCCAGACTGCATGGCACCAGGCCCCGCAACGCACTATGGGGTAGATCTACTACTTTTTTGTGGTCGCAAACTGGAATTTGGCCCGTTTGCAACCTTAAAATTCGCCAGCCCCATGTACAAACCATATATTGTGAGTCGCTAACCGATTAGCGACTCACAAAATATGGTTTGCGGCTCGCTATTAGGGAGGGGTGTGTCAAGGGCGTCCCTTCCTAATAGCGATTCTGACTGCAATGTAAGATTTTTTATTTATTTTATTTATTTTGAAAGTTTTGTATAGCGCGAACAAGATCTTTGCAGATATCAGAGCGCTTTACATAGAAAGGGGGAGCATGAGGGAACATAGTCAAACAGGTACGTAAAAATGCTAATAGTACAAACACGTGGTAGCCAAGAAAATCACATAAGTCATTAATACATATAGAACAAATAAGCCACGGGGTCGAACAGGTAGTACAGATCAGTGCGGAGTCTTAAAAGAGATCAGCATGGCACTTCAAGTGTATTTAGCCATGAGGATAGCTTTTACTTCTTTCTTAAACAATGTAGTGGAGGAGATAAGCCTCGTTTCAGGGGGGGAGTGAGTTCCAGATCCTGGGTGCCATTCCTGAGAAGGAGCGTTTATAAGTTTTTTCCTTCCGGAATCTTCGAGGCTTCAGCAGAAGATTGTTTGTGCCTCTGGTGTTTCTAGAGCCGCCAGAGATTGTCAGCTTCTGAGTGAGATAGCTTGGTGAGCTCATGTGGACAGCTTTGTGCGTCATGCAGGCGATTTTCAGATGTATTCTGGCTTCGAAAGGCAGCCAGTTCAGGTGTTTAAAGTCAGGGGAGATATGTGAGTGTTTTTTTGAACCAGTGATGAGTCTCGCTGCAGCGTTTAGAGAAGCTCTTAGGGGTGCAGTAGTAGTTAGGGGGAGTCCACAGAGGGCGATGCTGCCATATTCTATTCGAGGGATGACTAGTGCTTGTACTGCAGTTTGGAAGTCATTGGCAGGGAGGAAGGGTTTAAGTTTCCTCAGGGTATTGATTTGGTAGTTCGCTCCCTTAGTTGCCTTGCTGATATGTTGCTGCATGTTGAGATTGGTGTCAAGTGTAATGCCTAAGGATTTTGCTGAGTCTACAATGGTGGGTTGGACATTGAGTGCAGTTAGGTGTTTAAGCCAGAGTTGTGTGGTAGAGATCTTGGCGGGAGGTGAGAGAAGAAGGAACTCTGTTTTCAGAGCATTGAGTTTGAGATGATTATCGGCCAGCCAGGATTGGGTGCTTCTGATCGTTGAGTTCAGGAGCAAAATGTCTTTGGGGGATTGTAGTTTGAGATATAGTTGGGTATCATCAGCGTACATGTGAAAGTGTATATTGGACGCTTGTAACAAGGTGGTGAGAGGTTCCCTAACTAGGTTGAACAAAGTTGGGGATAGGGAGGAACCTTGAGGGACGCCTAACGAGACAGGTATAGGCGAGGACATCAGGTTGTTGCTCTTGAATTTCTGCGACCTGTTGTGTAGAAACGAAGTGAACCATTTGAGGACTGTCCCAGATAGACCCATTCTTGTGTTTAATAGTTCGAGTAAATTCTCATGCTTAACGGTGTCGAATGCTGAAGAGAGATCAAGAAGGATGAGGAGACAGGTATCGTTTTGATCTAGCATTTGAAGGGCGTCGTCAATTATGTGAGTCATAGCAGTTTCAGTACTGTGCCCTGCTCGGAAGCCTGATTGATGAGGATTGAGGAGGCCAAACTTGTCAATGTGTTTAGTCAGTTGTAGTTGTGCGCATTTTTCCAACAATTTGGCGAGAGTGGGGATATTGGTAATGGGACGGTAGTTGTTTAAATCAGAAGGGTCGGCAGTAGGTTTCTTTAGTAAAGGCGTGACTTGTCCTACTTTGAGGGAGTCAGGGATGGTTCCTTGTTGAAGTGAGCTGTTGATAATAGTCCATAGTGGGAGGAGCAAAGGGATAAAGTCCTTTACAGTGTTAGCAGGGAGGGGGTCCCTGAGGTGATTGGATGGTTTAATGGTGCTGAGCAGTTTCCCTATCTCTTCTTCAGAATAGGTGACAAAGGATGACCATGTGGCATTGTTTTTTCGTTCAGTGGGTGCTATACAATGAGGCTTGGAGTAGAGGCTTGCGTCAATGATGAGATCGCTCTTTATGTTGTCAGTTTTTTGGATAAAGAAAGCGGAGAAGTCTTCACAGGAGGGGGCCTCGCGCATATTACTGTGTGGCTGAGGTTGTTCCTTGCATTGAGTTCTGATTAGTTCAAACAGTTTTCTCGACCTGTTCCTTGCTTGGTCGAGCTGGTGGCTGAAGAAATCTGTTTTTGAGCGTTTAATTTTCCTGAAGTAGGCGTTTCTCTTTTTCTTCAGTGTTTTTAGATGCAGTGCAGAGGGAGCTGATCTCCAGGTGCGCTCTGCCATTCGCATGGCTCGTCTGTCCTCGTTGAGACTCCCGTCGTACCATGGGTTGGAGATTTTGGTAGATACTCTTTTTAGTTGCAAAGGTGCAACCTCATTAATTATTGAGGTCATTGCGTTGAGATAGTGGTCAGTCAAGGATTGAACGTCCGAAATGCCGGTGGGGGGGGGAAGTAGGAGATTGCAGCTGTTAGGGGGTAAAGAGTTTGGTTTTAGTTTTTTCAGGTCTCTTTTCCAAATTTTGGGCTTGGAGGATTGAGCCGGGTTAAATTTTACTTTTTCATTGATGTAGAATGTGACAATATGATGATCTGACCAGTCCCAGGGTTGGATCGATTCGAGTTGGATGGAATCATCTTTGGAGATAAGGTCGAGGATAGAGCCTTTCTCGTGGGTCGGGCTGTTGCATATTTGGGTGAGGTCAAGGGCATTGAGGAAATTTTTAAGACTATTTACCACCGCGTCATTGTGATCGTTCCAATGGAGGTTGAATTCACCGAGGTATATTTGGGTGAGCTGCCATCCAGAATTGGTTGAGATCATGTCCATGATTTGTTGGGAGAAGATATGGTTGTCCCCGGGTGGGTGGTAAATGCCGTGAAGAGAGCATATTGGTTTGCCCTCACTGATAATATCGAGGCAGATGTATTCACAGGAAGTTGGGGAGGGTAGGGAGGAGGAGGTGACTTTCAGAACAGAGAGGTTGCTCCTGTGTATGCATACGATTCCACCACCTATTTTGCCGGGCCTGTCAAGTCTAATGATGTGGTAGTTTGGAGGCACCAGGATGTCGGTGTAGAAGATTCGGTTAGCCATGTTTCAGTCATGATGATTAGGTCGAGGTCCAGTGATAAGATGAGACCAGCGATGGCGGAGGAGTGTCTAGAGGCCGATCTGCAGTTGAGGAGAGTGCATTTGAGACGGGGTGTGTCGAGGGAGGTAGAGGGTTCTAGAGAGAGGGGAACTTTTCTAAGGTTATTAGGTATGGAGCTTCTGTTGTTTAGTGTGGGGGGTCTGAGGGGATTGGAGTGTATCGTGGGAATGGCAAGGTGTGTGGCGGATGTGTGGTGTAGGGGAGCTGGGTCATAGGAGCTGAGGAGGGTGTGGGTTTCGAGGTCCGAAAGAGGGTTGCGTGGGCGATAGGGGCGGTTGTTGCGATTGCAATCAGGGATTGAAGTCCAGTGAGGGGAGTGTAGAGTGAGAGGAATCATTAGGAAGGGTGGGGGACATGTTGGGGCGGTTGTTGCGATTGCGAATAGGCATTGAAGAACGGTGTGTGGAGTGTTGAGTGTGGGAATCAACCGGAAGGGTGGGAGACCTGTTGGGAGGGGGGGTGGTAGTAGGTGAATGGTCTTTGGGTTGTGTGGCGAGTAGCTCTTTGATGATGTGAATGTCTTCTTTGATCTGGATGAGGATGGCCATAATCAAGTCCAGCGTGTTGGTGGTGGGCAGTGGGTGCGTCAGGGGTGCGTGCATAACCAGGGAGTTGGCATGCGGGTCGGGTGGAGGGCTGGTGTCCGCGCTAGGATCCGTGTAGTGGGCCCCGAGGAGAGATTGTTTGGGAGGGGGGGGTGTCACTGAGGTAGGGAGGGGGGTGGTTGGAGTAGGGAGGAGGTTGGCAGTATAGGTGAGGACCTTGGTGGTAGGCGGAGAGAGCCAGTGGGGGATGAGTGTATATTAGTGGTGGCGGGGGTGCAGGTAGCGTAATGGGGGCTGAGGATGGGGGGGGAGATGAGGTTCGTGCTGGTCCTGTTGTGGGGAGAAGGTGTTAAATTTAAGACTGCGGCGTGTTCTGCGTGATTAGTTAGAGGGTGGTAGTAGGGACTGAGAATGGGGGGAATAAAGGGTGGGGGGATAAAGGGTGGGATTTGTCGTTGTGAGCGTCGGACTGTTGCTGGAAAATGCTATACTTGTTGTGGGTGGGAGATGTAATGTCAGGGGTGGGAGGAGTGGGTGTGGTATGAGTGGTGGTCCGAGGGGAGGTAGGGGGGGTGGGGGTGCCGATGTATGGTGGGGAGAGATCTGTGTCTGAGATATTGACTAGGGTGCTGGGGGTAGATGTGAGGTGCGTGTCGTTCTGGTGCTGAACTATGTTAGAAGGGTTGTGTGTGGGGGTTGTGTGGTGAAGGGTGGTAGGACTGGCGGTGATAAGAGTGGCGGTCCGAGCATTGGAGATGTGCTCTTTGAAGGTGGGGAACAGGTTGTCTAATAGTTCCAGGTTCCTGTCTCTGGATTGCATTAGTACGATCCCGTTGTTGTAGATAGTAATGGTGTCCCTGCCTGGGAAGAGTTGGGATGGTGTGATGGATAGTTTTAGGCCATATGCTGATTTCCTGGAGGTGGAGACGGTGAGTAAGGTGAGGAACGCTTTTTTCCATTGCGCTCTGCGTGTGGTGTGGAAGATGATATTGGTGTTCAGGGATCCGTTGACCGGTGAGAAGTAGGAGTCGGTAAAGGGTGTTTCCGGGTGGGACCTCAGGCAGTTGTGTTTGAAGCGTTTAGCGGCTTTCTTGGTGAGTACGGGTGGGTAGTTGATTTTATATGTGTGCTTGCCAGCAGGATCCATGGCGGTCTAGGTAGGTGCGGGACGGTGAACAGTAATGATATATAGGAATACAATACAAATGCAAACAAGTTACAAGGGTCAATAGTGACACTAGTGAGCACCCTAAAAATAGGAGGTAGCAATCGATGCAACACAGGAGATAAAGTGAAATGGATGCAGGTTACAAATGTACCGAATATAAGTAGAGGTATAATACTGATGATATACGGGAGCAAAATACAAATGCAGACAGTACCGGGGGAAAAAAGTGAAAAGGTTGCAGGTATCAGGGATGAGCAAAATAAAAGTAGGAGTATAATACTGATGCTGTGCAAGGACGGAATAAAAGTGCAAACAGTGAGTTACAAGGATCAAAAAGTGAGACTAGTGAGCCACCAGAGTATATGAGGTAGCAATCTGTGCATTACCTAAGTCTATGAGGTAGTAATCGGTGCTTTACAAATGAAAAAGTGCCGAGGGGCAGGTTACACAAGTGTACAAACTATCATAAGAAATATACTACTGCACTAAAAGGCAGCTGTGCCGTGTGGCAGGTTACTATAAGTGTACAAATTATCAGAAGAAATATAATACTGCACTAACAGCCACATATTAAATTAGAGGAAGGAGTGTTTATAGGGCTATGCATAGTGCGCGGTAGATGAGCTTAGTCTGAAATGGCAAGTTTGCATATATGAACAGATGGTCAAAATAGTCAAAAAGACTAGTCCATGATGGCCGCCAAAGAGAAGGAATAGGAATAGTCTAAGATTTGCGGTGGCAAGACACGTGTAGTTTATCACCCTTTTCAAAAGGATGGTAAGCCACTTGCAAACAGGAAGGAGTCCCAAGGGGACCCGTTCCCCTTAGTGAAAGGGTGCGTAAATATTTTTAAGAGCAGGCAGTGGTCCCAGTGACCACTGCCTGCCCTTAAGAAATGAAACTGAAAAGTTTTTTTCTTTTTTAAATGCATCCAGTTTTCTTTTGAGGAAAAGGGCCTGCATTTTTTTTTAAAAACTGCTTTATTCAAAAAGCAGTCAGAGACATGGTGATCTGCTGCAGCAGGCCACGATTCCTGTGAGTGCGAGCCATTTCCAATGGGGGCGCAAATTGCGACAGCCTCATGAATATTAATAAGGCATGCAATTTGCAACCCCATTGGAATCGCAAAGAATATGAGACACGGTTGTACATTCATTTTTTGCGAGTCGCAATTTGTGACTCGCAAAAATGATTGGTCGTACATCTGGCCCGTGGCTCTATTGCTAATGGCAGACAGAGCACGCAACAGTCATGGTGCTCGAGGAGCATCTCAAAGGTAGGCGAGCGCCTCCTATATTGCCCCAGCGGTAGCCACTGCGCCTGTTAAGCCCTGACTGCAACACACATATGCCACGTAAGGAATGCTGAGAGACGCTCCCTCAGCCACCCTGAAAAAGAAAGAGCATGTTACACTCCGCACACCATGCCGAATATCATTATGTAAACCAATAATGCAAACACGCCAGAAACAGTCACAAATTCACCCAAAAAAATCAAGCAAGCCAGTGCGAACAGTTAACTGCAGGCTGCTGAGCAGCGAAGAAAGAAGGGGCATGAACTATACTGCATGGACTGTTCATTGACTGGTGGATGGTATTCTTTCTGCTTTCCCTGGGTTCTTGGGAAACATAGCTTTGTGTTCATTTTATGGCTGCTGCCCAAATAAAGTGAAGAAAGAATAGCATAATCTGAGCCTCCAGTCGTGCCATAGAATTACAGATATAGGTTCATACATTTCAATGTGTTCATAGAAAATCCATGACCTCCATACTAGAACAACAAATGGATCCTAAAAAAGTTCATGAATGCATTAGATGCAAGTCACCATATGCAAAATGTATACATCAAGCCAGGCTCCACCTTGGTATATAATGATACTGATGGAACGAAATAATCAAAACTGTGGAATGTGAGATACTATTTTAACCTTTAGTTATGTTGTTGGGTTATGTCGCTGATATTTCTAAAGGGTGAGAAAGTTTGTGGCACTATGGCTCATATTAGCAAGGAGACATTTGCTAAATGATGCCTGAACGGGCCACTCCAAAGGTTCAAAGGTGGAAACAAAATATAATATGGTCTTTTATAAACATTGAGATAAAGGTATATGGCCTTTGAAATACTGTAATCTTAAGAATTAGCTCAAAGAAGGATACATTTATAATATATATATATACTAAAAATAGTGAAGTTAAAAAAAGATAAGAATAGAAATAAAAAAACCTGTCAAAAATATTAGCCCTCTCCGGAACCAAAAAGTAATTCATTTGTGATTACCACTTATTGATTTAGTTTTAACACATAGTATCTATTCAGAGCATTTGCACTAATCCTTTCATAATTCTGGTGTGTAACTTCTATCAGCAGTAAAATGACAACACCTCATGTTCTTTGTTTAAAGGATTATTGTGGAAGTACGATTTGCACATGCCCGTTACCCATTATTCTGTCAGATTTATAGAATAAATATAAATTGATCAATCATCCTCTCACCTGATCAGATTGAGTCAACTTCAAGGCTTCAGCAAGATTCACTGTAATAAAAAAATAACAAAACACTGTTAAAGGGATATCTAAGAAAAATAACATCAACAAGTGAAGTATCATTGCTTGAATTTATAAACATACCCACTCTCTCAAAGTAGCACGTTACTCCCATAATGAGTTAGTGTTGAATTAGTATAGTGAATTATGAAAGTAATTTGAGTGTTGGATTGTGTTAGAATTGGGGGTCTCTAGTTGGCACAGGTAGGTGCTTGTGACAAATAAAGACCCTATCCTTTAGTCAGGGTAAGGGGGTACACACCTAAAATAACCCGTGCTCACCCCCTTGGTAGCTTGGCACGAGCAGACAGGCTTATCTCAGAGGCAGTGTGTGTAGCATTTGTGAACACATATTGTAATCAAGTGACAACCCTACAAATGGACACCACACAGGTTGTATATTTATAAAAAATAAGTATCTTTTATATAGATTTACCACAAGACCAAAAACGATAAGAGTAATCCACAGTAATATTAAAAATAAAGAGTTCTTGTTAAAAAGGCTGAAATCAGAGTTCCAAGCGAGTCAGTAGCCCTGTCCGGCTACAGCGTTGATTAAATAACACAGAGTCTAACAAATCCAGCGGACCGCATCGATACAGGCCCACTCAAGTGTAGACAGACTTGGTCACAGTACCTTTACTTGATGCGACAGGCATCAAGTTCCTCTCCTCATCAAAGGTTTCTTCTTGTAGTCCAAAAGTGATCTAATTTCTTGGGATCAGGGTCCCAATATTTATACCCCAAAATCCTTTGTTCTGTGAGGGCAGAGAGGCCTTTGCCTAGTCCAACCCAGTTCTGGAGCACTCTGTCCTTTCACAGTGCAGGGCAGAAACATCAGACGCCCCACACGAGGTGGAGCCACCATTGTGGAGGGAAAGCACAGCCCTGGAGCACTTTTTTTACATGATTCCTTCTCTTCTTTCACTGTGCAGGGCACAGACAACAGACGCACCACAGGGGGTGGAGCCGGCATTGTGGAAGGCAGGCACAGCCCTATTCAGGTTCCCAGGTGCAACTCCTCCCACCCATCTAGATGCAGATCTCTCTATTCACCACTGGGCCAACTCATTCTGTCTCCTTGAATCCCCCAGGCCTGTCACTCACAAACTCCAGACAAGGAATACACAACCTAGCAGAGGCAGGGTTGGAAAGTTAGAGAAGAAAATACCTACTTTCTAAAAGTGGTATTTTCAAAACACAGAATGTTAAAACCAACTTCACTAAAAGATGTATTTTATCATTCTGAGTTCAAGCATACTAAACTCGAAACTCTGTGTTCCTTGAGTCAGTTAGGATTATAAAATGTAATAATCTAACTGCCCATTCTGGCCTATGGAGAACAGGTACCCTTGCAATAGTGAAAAACGAAAATGGCTGTAATTCACTATTAGGACATGCCACACACATCAGGGCTTGTCCTACCTTATATACTTACAATGCACCCTGCCCTTGGACCTACCATAGGGATGTCTGATGGGAAGGTTTAGGGACTGGCAAGTGGATGCACGTGCTCAGTCAACATGGCAGTACCAGACTGCACACAAGCTCTGCAATGGCAGGCCTTAGACACATTTTACAAGGCTGCTTCTGTGGGTGGCACAACCAGTGCTTCAAGCCACCAGCAGTATTTGGTTTACAAGCCCTGGGCACTCCTGGTGCACTGTACTAGGGTCGGACAAGTAAACCAAATCAGTCAATCATGGAATCACAAATTAATACATTAATTTACAATAGGGAGCACTTGGAATGTGGCACGGGACGGCAGTGGCACAGTGCCCAAAACATCTAACACCAGCAAAAACACATGAGGCAACAGCAAAAATGGAAGAGAGACCCACGCCGATGGTGCCAGGTCTAAGAGATAGGTTAGTCAGTTATTTGGTTTCAGAAGGATAGCGTAGTGACAGAAGAGGGGAAAAAGGTGTGCACTTGTTAACCCTAATGGGGTGTTGAAGCACTTTCTTGGCGAGTAGCATGTGACTCCGGAACCGATAAGAATTAGTGGTGAATTAGAATAGTGAAATATGAAAGTGATTTGAGTGGTGGATATTAATCAGTTATTTGAATTGAGAAGGATAGCAGAGGGAAAAAAGTTTGCATATATATATATATATATGAACAAGCTCCCTAGTAGAGTGAAACGCTTCGTCTTTCCATTGAATAAATATAGTCTGCAACTCACTTGAGGAGTGATTCTTTTGCTTGTAATTATTGCTCGCTACATTTGAAGAGGATAGCTGGAGGCCCATCCCTGTTTGGTTCCGCCGATCACTGATGGAACAGGAGTGTGGTGTATATATATATATACACATATATATACACATATATATATACACATACATATATATACACATATTACCTACTGGCGGTCGCCAGTAGGTATATATAGTTAGGATTTTTTCCCTATGGGATTTTTGAAAATTCTATGTCTAATAACTTTGGCGTTTGTGGACGGAATTGGCTGAAATTTTCTGGAAAATGGAACATTTTGTTTCTGAGCAGCCCCTGAAAATTTGGGGGGTGTTCGTCCAGGGGGGGCCGAGAAAAAAGGGGGGTCCCAAAACGTGTTTTTAACATTGAGTTTTCCATAGGGCGGTTGGCCTCACTTTTAGCCCGAACGGCTGAATGGATTTCCATGAAACTTGGCAAAATTGTAGGGACTGGTAGCCCGATGTGCCTTTTCTAGGTCTCAATATATGTGCTCCAGTGGATTTTGAGAAATTAACGTTTAAAAAAAGATATATATCTGTAAGCGCGATCCGGGCAGCGCTCCGGTCCGCGGACCTTAAGCGTAACGGAACTTCGCGTAGCGAAGCTGATTGGCTCTCCGGTGTCTGTCAACATTCTAAACAGTCCGGAGCGGCCGCCATCTTGTCTCTCGGGAGGATTGAGAGACAAGGAGGCCAAAACAAAGGTGGAAATAACCATAAGGGGGCATAGTAGATCCTCCCTGATCCCCTAGGTTTAATGTGGAGGCTTTAAAAGGGCACCGCGGGGCAAAAAACAAAAATATTTTTTTTTTGTTTTTTTTCGTGGTTAGCGCCCGGTCCGCGAACCGGGAAGCGTTCTAGGCAGCGTACTATAATGAAAAATGAATGATAGATTTTTCAAATACTGTATGTTAATTGATTGTTGGTTTTGTTGATTATTTTTTAATTTTTTTATTTTTTAAGCAATTATTTATTATTGTGATTGTGTTTCAACATTTAATAACATTTCTAACATTTCACTAGTTTATGAATTACATATAAAAATGATTAAAGACTCAAATAATTTTTTAATATTACATATAATTTTATTTTTCGGATTGTTTTTCAAAATTTAATAGAATGTCTAACATTTGACTGTCAGATATGTCCTCTTGTTGAGTGAACATAACTTCCCACATTTGACCGTCATCATAATGAAGTAAATGATCCACAGATTCTACACATTGAACTAATTCATGGTCCCGTGATTCATCCATGAAATCTGAGTCATCATTGTCCTCAATATCTTTTTCTGTGTTGTTCTCCAGAACAATTTCGAAGGAAATATTCTGCTCTCCTTCCATTTTCTTGCTGTAATTTGCATAAAAAATAAATATATCAGTAGAGATAGGGCACTGTTGGGTTTAAGTTCAGACAGGTACTTGTGAGTTTATAACAGAGAAGTAATCTATGGGCACTGTATGGTTTCAGGCGTGAAGTAGTACTATTAAAAAGTGCCTGTGAAGAAGCCTAAGTAAATTCATAATTATACCACAGAAACCTAAATCAATCCATAATTATAATAAAGAAGCCTTTCTCAATGTCTAACTCTTACAGAGGGATAGTATATAACTATCTGAAAATGTTTTCAATTTTATAAAATAATATCTCACCTTCTAAAAAGAAGTTTAAGTTGTGAGTGAAAATGATCTTGCAATGTAATTCAGGAAGTAGTAGTCAAAATGGCTGTGTTTCTCTCTCTTTCTTTATATATATTCAGGTACATAACCAATCAAATGTCAGGTAAAAAAAGTAGAAAATGAAAGTAACATTTTCATTGGTTGTCAATTCCAACACTTCAGATGTGTTTTGAGAAGTAATTTACCTCAGGGTATTTAGAGAGTTCTACAGGTTAAATGGTTAAATGGAATTCCAATCAAATTTGTGAAAATGGTAGGGATTGGTATGTAGTATGAGCTAATCTATATTTGGTGAAATTGTCTCCAGTAGATTTTCTGTGAACTACTTTCCCACCTTTTTTGATGGTGCGCTTCCCAGGGAGCGACCCGGTACGCGAACTGTTGAGCGCCCCGGTTCGCGAACTTTAAGCGTTACGGGAGTCCACCATTTTGTATTTCGGTCGAATTAAGATACAAGATGGAGGGTAAATAATGTTCAGAATGGGTAGAAGGGGGCACGGTAGAGTTATCTTGACCCCCTAGGTTTTGTGAGGGTGGCTGAGGAGGCTTATATGTGCGAAAAAAAAACATTTTTAAAAAAAATTTCGCGAGGTTAGCTCCCGGTTCGCGTACCGGGTAGCGCCCCATAGCGCCCCAGGGAGCGTACTTTGTTGAAAATTAGTGAAAAATGTTAGAGTAAAATAATAATTGTGAGTGATTAGATGTAGGGTAGCTCTGAGAAGAGCTTTTGGGTTTATGGTACATTTAGGTACTTATAAGTAGGTACCAATGCACATTCTTAAATTCAGAGTGAAAACTCTGTTGCCCTCATCTGAGAAGTGAACTCCATCTCCTCTGTAGATATCTTGCATGTAGTAACGCAAGTTATTGTTGTACAGGGAGCCCATTCCATGGTCTCTCATGTAAGCTGAAACAGATTTGTTTACATGCTTCCTCGACTACTCAATTTGTGGACAAAATTGGTTTGACCACCTCCATTTCTGTCTTTGGCATATATTTGAATATACCAAGGCAGTCTGAGGAAAAAGTGCCATTAATTGCTCAAAGGTGTCCTTTAAAAGCATTTCCAGACCTACACCAGTCAAAGTGCCCAAGTCATTACCTCCACAGTGCACAATTAACAGGTCAGGTTTGGGCAAATGCATAAAGGTTTTCACCAATGGTATCAATTGGTGACATTTTAATCCTCTGTGGCCAAACCACTTAATTTCCACATCTTGTAAATTGAGGTTAGGTAATTTCCTGTTTTCAACGTACCTTTGAGCCCAGTGAATATAACTATGTCCAACAATCCAGACAGAAAACATGGTGAGAGAAGGTTCTCCTGTAGTCAGATGAAGTGTGGCAATGAAATAGCAGTTGAAAAAATGAGAGTTTAAAATGAAAAAAACTGTGGAGTTTCTGTGTTCATGAAGCAGTAACAGTGATTGGTGGATTTTGATTGCTGAAAACAGAAAGTTAGGGTGCACGGATGTGTTCTTTGAAAGATGTATTTTGAATGGTCAATAAAAAATCATTAAATGAAAGAATGCACTGGATATACAGGTGCACTGAGAGTTCAGAGTTCAATTGCAACAAAGTTGTGTGAACTTGCAAACACCAGAAGTCTTCCAAGAGGTGGTTGCCATGCAGAAAAGACAGAAAGGGCAGAGGGGGGAAGGGTTTTCGTTTGAAAAAAAGTGAGGGAAGAGTTTTGATTGGGTGACATGAGAAATATGTGTGAAGAATTACAGCATTTCTGTGCTTTTGATAGCTGCAGACTCTGGAGTGCATACCTTTTGCTCTGCTGAAGACAAATTGGTGTGTTTCTTAGACTGTTTTCAAACTCAAAGTATTTGCTAAGGTGAGAAAATATTTCTTTAATTTAGATAGAGAATAGTGTGCTTTAAGGAGAAAATTATGAATTATGTGGCGCAAATTGCTTGTAAATATGCTCCCACATGTGCATGGAAAATTTTGATTTTGAATGTTTGTGTTACATAGCCATGTTAAAAGTGATACAAACATGCAGGAAAGGCAATGAAATAATGCTTTTATGTGTCTTAAGGACATTTTAAGTAATTTTGCCATGTGCAGTGTTTTGAAATTATGATTTGAAAATCGTTTTTGGGGAAAAGGAATTGATTTAAATTTATGACAAGGACATAATGGTGTATGCTTCTTTATAAGGCAATTGACTGTCCCTGATGTTATTTTTCTCATTTTAGTGTAAGACCTTTCTCTGTGGCGCAAATTGCTTGTAAATATGCTCCCACATGTGCATGGAAAATTTAGATTTTGAATGTTTGTGTTACATAGCCATGTTAAAAGTGACCCAACCATGCAGGAAAGGCAATCAAAAAACGCTTTTATGTGTCTTAAGGACATTTTAAGTAATTTTCCCATGTGTAGTGTTTTGAAATTATGATTTGAAAATCGTTTTTGAGGTAAAGGAATGTTGTTAAAATTTATGTGCGCCATATGCCCCCAAATTTCTTTTTCAGGGTTGCAGCAGGGTGTTATTGAGACACCCCTGCAGCTTTGGAAAAATTCCTAATTTGTGATGAGCACATTGTTAATCGCAAATTGCACCTTCATTTATATGAGCCTCCTAGCCCATGGAAATGAATGGGTAATTTGCAATTAGCAATTTTCTCATCGCAAATTTGGAATGGTAAAGAATCGCTATTTATTCCTTAAAATTCGCTTTTTTGGAAATGCAATATAGTTATATGATACATATGGCGGTTGATGTCTAACAAGATAAGAAGCTTAGGCATACATTTATGATGACTGGCGCAATGAAGTAGAAATCAATTACTTCATTGGTAGAGCTTTACATGTATTATCTCCTCTGTATTCTTCATCAAGCGTAACTTTAATCTGCAATCCTGAGCAGGCCTCACTTTAAACAAACCTCTGGATAGGCCACATCTTATTGTTATCCTGAATTAATCATTTAAAATGCTAGGGACAGATTTATGATAGGTGTATGCCTCTTTTGCGCCACTTAGAAAACATTGTCCATGGGGAAATGACTTAAAATGTCCTTAAGACACATGAATGTGTTTTTTTAAAACGTTTGCAATTTTTTTGGGTCACTTTTAACATGGCTATGTGACTCAAACAGTCAAAATCTAAATTCGCCATGCACAGGTGGGAGCATATTTACAAGGAATGTGCTCCATGGGGAAAGGTCTTATAATGTAATATGGGAAAAATGACATCAGAGACACTGAAATGCCTTATAGAGAAGCATACACCATTATGTCCTTGTCATAAATTTGCAAACCATTACTTTTCCCCAAAAACGATTTTCAAATCATAATTTGAAAACACTGCACATGTGGAAATGACTTAAAATGTCCTTAATTCAAAATGTGCGATTCCTTAAATGCAATGTATCAAACAAAAAATATGTAAAAAATGATATTAAGGATTTGGAAACTACCACCAACTTCTAGTTTGTGGTAATTTGCGAATTCTTTTCAAAAAGCATTTTTTTCCAAAAAACAAAAGGTCCCATATGACGCCCATACATGCCCTTAGGGCATGTAGGTGTGCCATATGCCCCCAAATTTATTTTTCAGGGGTGCAGCAGGGTGTTCTTGAGAAACCCCTGCACGCTTGAAAAAATTCCTATTTTGTGATGAGCTAATTGCTAATCGCAAATTGCAACCTTCATTCCTATGAGCCTCCTAGCCCATGGAAATGAATGGGTAATTTGCAATTAGCAATTTGCTCATTGCAAATTAGGAATAGTAAAGAATTGCTATTTATTCCTTAAAATTTGCTATTTAGGAAATGCAAAATAGTTTGATGGTACATATGGTGGTTCATCTGTAACAAGATAAGAAGCTTAGGGATACATTTACGATGACTGGCGCAATAAAGTGGACATTACTTACTTCATTGGTAGGCCTTTACATGTATTATCTCCTCTGTATTCTTCATCAAGCGTAACTTTAATCTGCAATCCTGAGTAGGCCTCAACTTAAACAAACTTTTGGATAGGCCACACCTTATTGTCATCCTGGATTAATCATTTAAAATGGTAGGGTCAGATTTATGATAGGTGTATGCCTCTTTTGTGCCACTGTGCGTCACTTTTATGATGCAACGGCGGTGCTAATTTGCAATTAGCAATTTGCTCATTGCAAATTATGAATGGTAAAGAATTGCTATTTATTCCTTAAAATTTGCTATTTAGGAAATGCAAAATAGTTTGATGGTAGATATGGTGGTTGATCTGTAACAAGATAAGAAGCTTAGGGATACATTTATGATGACTGGCGCAATAAAGTGCACATTACTTACTTCATTGGTAGGCCTTTACATGTATTATCTCCTCTGTATTCTTCATCAAGCGTAACTTTAATCTGCAATCCTGAGTAGGCCTCACCTTAAACAAACCTCTGGATAGGCCACACTTTATCGTCATCCTGGATTAATCATTTAAAATGCTAGGGACAGATTTATGATAGGTGTATGCCTCTTTTGTGCCACTGTGCGTCACTTTTATGATGCAGCGGTGGTGCAAAAGATTTGCTATGAGGCGACAACATTACAAATTGATGCATTTAGGCAGATATGTCATGGTGTAAAAAAAACGTACCACATGAAACCGATGCAGCAGTGATGCAAAAGATGCACCATGTCGTAAGACAGGCCTCACTTGGGGCCATATGTATCAAGCTAATTAGCATTCGCAAAGATCAAAATTCTACGAATTTTGGCCTTTGCGAATGTTAATTAGACAAATGCTATGTATCAAACAAGTTTGATGCAAAATAAGGAGTAGCAAAATTTGCTATTCCTTATTTTGCGATTGCACTAAAGGATTTGCAAATTTTGTGATTCCTTAAATGCAATGTATCAAACAAAAAATATGTAAAAAATGACATTAAGGATTTGGAAACTATTGTGGTAAATTGGTGGTAATTTGTGAATTCTTTTCAAAAAGCTTTTTTTTTAAAAAACAAAAGGTCCCATATGACGCCAACACATGCCCTTAGGGCATGTATGTGTGCCATATGCCCCCAAATTTCTTTTTCAGGGGTGCAGCAGGGTGTTCTTGAGACACCCCTGCACCCTTGGAAAAATTCCTAATTTGTGATGAGCAAATTGCTAATCGCAAATTAAACCTTCATTCCTATGAGCCTCCTAGCCCATGGAAATGAATGGGTAACTTGCAATTAGCAATTTGCTCATCGCAAATTAGGAATGGTAAAGAATCGCTATTTATTCCTTAAAATTCGCTATTTAGGAAATGCAAAATATTTTGATGATACATATGGCAGTTCATCTCTAACAAGATAAGAAGCTTAGGGATAGATTTATGATGACTGGTGCATCACCAGGGATGTGCCAGTCATCTTGCGCCGCTGTTCCGCCACCCATGGTGTGCTGCATTTACAATGCGGCGCAGCATGGGGCAAAAACGGCACAGATGCTTGACGCATCTGTGCCGTTAAGGTGGCGCATTGCTGGAGTTGTATCGCAAGTGCGATGCAGCTCCAGCAAGGCTCAGGGGTGCACCATCTCCACAATGTTGCGTCAAGACCTATGCCTGCTTCAAGCAGGCGCAGGGTTTTGACACAGGTTTCTCCTATCTGATTGTAAATGCGGCACACCATGGGTGGCAGAGCAGTGGTGCACGTTAACTGGTGCATGACTGGGGATGTGCCATTTAACATAAATCTGCCCCTTTACATTTAAGTATGTGCAGGGGACACAGAGTCGGTGAGGCTTATCCAAGGTTAAGAAGAGATGAGTCCTGTTCAGTGAAAAATTAGACATAGGCTTCACCTGCTCAGCATCGCTGGACATGGCTAAATAATAGCTGCAAAATGTTACTCTTGTTAAACAATTTTACTATTATAATCTGTGAGATTTGTCTCTTACTTTGCAACATCTCATTGTTGTTATCTTTCTTTAAAGATAAAGACAACCTCAACATGAGCGACAATCTGCAATCAGTTGATTTTGACCTCATCATTGAACTTGTAATTGAAACATCAGTGGATGTTGATCCATTGGATGATTTAAATCCTGAGGATGAAGAAGAGCGTGATGAGGATGCAGATTTGTCCGAATTATATGATATAGGATGGGAAGCTGACCTGCTTGAGCCTTTGGAAATATAAACATTTATTTTTAAAATTTATAATTAATAAAAAGTAAAAAGGTAAACCGTTTAATTTAAAAATAAAGACACCTTCAAAAGCAGGTTATGTGTAGTGTCTTCAATAAAATATTAAAATATGCTCATAAAATTAGATCAGATTCACATATAAAATAGCATAGGTAACATAAATATAAATGTCATTTCTTTTCTGGTATTTCTGTATTGTAAATTTGCCAACGACTAAAAAATCTTCTAATTAAAATGTCAAGTAGTGTGTTACGTTTTTTATCACTGTTACTGATTTACTGTTTGGTAATAATGGTTAATAACATTATTTATGATATTTTTCCACAGATTCAACTGCAGATCATTTCAAGATTTCACCATGCCTACAATAGAAAGACAGAGAAAGGCTGCAAAACGTCAAAGACAGCAGGTGAAAAATAATACGCAGCAGTCCTCTAACAAAAAGATTTGTCAAGTCACGAAGAAAGCACCGGGTAAGAGCACAAAACACTTTATAAGAAATATGTGTAATAAAAAAAATATTACTACAGAAAATGTTTCAGTCCATAAAACGAGAAGGAAATCAAATGGAAAAGAAAGGCCAATGAAAAATGTTACTGCTAGAGCAAGAGATAACTCTGTGCATGATAGTAGAAGGAAACAACAGTTTAGGGAGATTCGTAAACGAATGTTCCGGAACAGGATAATTGGCAATTTGTTAAAAAATATTAAGAAAGGTCAACATAAACTAGTTTTTTATAAGACAAAAAAAAAGTTGAGAAAGTTATTGATCAGGCATTTGAAATTAAACGTAAGTTATTTATTTTGATAATCAATAGAATTAGGAAGCTAAACAAGGCAATTTTTGATTTCAAAAGAAATAGTAGATGGAAGAGAATAGTTAATCGTAGTAATTTTTGTGAAGTTTTTTCTGGAGAATGGATGCATAGTTCAAGCTGTGAGGCATTTTTTAATGAGGAGAGTTATTTCCAGGATAATGATTTGGTGCATGCAGTTGACACCAGTGGTCGTGCTTATGAAGTGAAAGATGGTTGTCCAGTTGAAAAAGAAAAACTTGTGACAACAGAGGCAGAAGAGGTGTTAGGTAATGAGGTTTTAGGAAGACGTGCTAAGGGTCCTGTGTACACCTGGAAGTGTAGTAGTATTTGCAGTGTGCGACAGGATTCCATCAATTTGCTTTGTGATTTTGTACGGTCATTTAATAAGAAAAGTTTGAAGCAGAAAATGATGTTGTTGCAAGAATTAGATCCTTGCAGAGTAAGAGAAGTGACAGGTTTGCATGGACATTCACTGGCTTGTCTTTCCAGGAGAGTATGCCAGAGTGTTTTTCATCATTTCAGGATGCTAGCAGTGCATCATAACAAAGTGAGGAAATTAGTTAGAATGTTGTATTATGCTAAGAGTCCAGCAATTATGCTTAAACAATTATGCGCTGCTCTTTTGCATGGTTCTGAAATAGATGTGAAGAATATATGTGAAGAAATTGAGTTTTGTTACTTTGGAAGTAAAGAGGAGAATGTTGAAATTGAGCAAGAAGAAGAGGGTCTTGTGGAAGATAGTGTACAGGTTTCCAGTACAGATAATTTCCAGAGGGAAATTGCGACGTTTGAGGTGAAATCAAGTGAGAGGCCGAATTTCACTTGTGTGTGTTGTCGACGCACTTATTATAAGAATCAGACTAAGTTAGTGGATTTATATGCAAAAAGTGAAAGGGAAAATAATAGTGAATGGAAGGATTTTGCAACATACTTGATGGTAGAAAATTGTTTTGATTTGGGATTGGATCAACGTGTGTGTACTTATTGTTCTTGCAAATTAAATCAAAACCAGATGCCTGCTAGAGCAGTTCATAATAATCTGGAATTGGTTGAGATTCCTTCTGAATTGAAGGATTTAAATACTTATGAATCTATTTTGATTCAAAGTATCCATCCCTTTCAGGCTATTGTAAGAATGGAGCCAAAGACAGGGAAATTGCCTCCATCAGATTTACAGAGAGGATTAAAGGGAAGAGTTGTTTATTTGCCTCTAGATTTGAAGAAAAACATTAACACAATTGGAGTAGAAAAAGTGGAAGAGGAACCTCTGGTTATCTTAGTTAATGGGGTTCCGACAAAGAATAAGAAAATATGGCAAGATTTAGTAGATGTTAGGAAAGTTAAAAAGGCAACATTGTATTTGAAAAAAAATAATAAATACTATAAGAATGTATATGTTGCAGAAGAGGAAGTAAGTGAGGAAGAGGATAGCGATTTGTGTGCTGGTCAAATTGAGAAAGTAGAACCATCTACTAGTGAAGAAATATATGAACATTATAGTGTTCATCCTTTGCATTCCAAGGAAGTCATGGGGAATGCTATTGAGTTGTTTCAAATGAAACAAGCCAAAGGGAGTCCCATTAGTGTTTGGGAGGAAAGTTTGGAAGCTCGGTGTTTCCCACAGCTTTTTCCAACAGGTCAGGGAGGAAGATATGATGAGCGACCTCATCAAATTCCTGCTTCTGAATACCGGACTTTGCGATTGTATGCAGGAGATGCTAGGTTTCGACAATGCATTCCTTATTTGTTTCATCTCCTGTTTGAAAGCGATCTGTCTGGACTGTCATATGCAGTGAACCACATCTTGAAAAGTGGTATACACATGCAAAACATCTCGGCAAGTGACTTTATGGATAAAGTCAATGTCCAAGATAGTATTTTGGATTCTCACCTGATTAATCTCATGGCGTGTCAGCGTGGTACTAATGAGTACTGGTACCGTCGTCATGGTGATTTAAAATGTATGCTGAGGAACTTAGGTACTCCCACATGGTTCCTCACTCTGAGCTGTGCCGAGTATGGCTGGGAAGACTTACTTGAATTTCTACGAGAGGCAAATGCTAACGTAGATAACATCGAATTCAAGACACCCGGAGAACTGTGCTCTTTGGATCCAGTCAATGTATGTAGGTACTTCAATCATAGATTTGAAGCTATGATGTCTTTCATCATGAATAAGAAGAATCCACCTCTTGGAGAGGTGTTGGATTTCTTCTGGAGAAAAGAGTACCAAGCAAGAGGTGCTCCTCATATACATATATTGCTGTGGATCAAGGATGCACCTAAATTTGGAACGGATCCAGAAGACTCAGTGATGAGTTTCATCCAACAGTATTCTACGTGTGCTGTTCCAAACGCAAAGGAGAAGAAAAACCTAAGAGAAAAAGTTCTGCGTTTCCAAAGCCATCGATGTGGAAAGTACTGCCGTCGTAAATTCCGAAACAAAGACAAGTTCTACACTAAATGTCGTTTCGGCTTTCCACGACCGGTGATTTCTAAAGGAAGAGTAAACAGTTTGATGTCTTCGCTGCGACACAATGTCATGAAGAAATCACCTAAAAACACTTACAATTTGAAGAGGAACGAAGAGTCCAAGTACATCAACGACTACAACCCGGTGATTTTGTCCATGTGGAATGCTAACATGGATATACAGTTTGTGGCTGATAACTGTATGGCTGTGGCTCGGTATGTGACGTCTTACATCACCAAAAAAGAGAAGACAGAATTGAAGGATATGTGGGAGGACATTTCCCATGAAAAGAGCCTCAGCAAGAAGTTGTACAGTTTCAGTCTGAAGATGTTGTCGCATCGAGAAATCGGAGCGTACGAATGTTCTGACCGGTTGTCTTCAGCAAGTCTCTATGCCAAGTCCAGGAGTATCGTTTGGGCGAGTCTTGGTCTTGCAGCAACGCGTAATCGAGTTCTCAAACCTGTGCGGGAAATTGAGTATTTGGCGGAAAAGGAGCCAAACAGTACCAACATTTTGAAGACAAACATGTTGGATACATATTATCCAATTCGAAGCAGTCACCTCGAGAATGTTTGTCTGTATGAGGTTCTGCAAAATTACATATTCAAGAGGAACATCAAAGAAGATACTGAGAAAGGAGTGTATGCTGTAATAGGAAGTGAGGGATGTCTGGTCAAGCAAAGAAAATGCCACTTGGTAAACCATCGAAAATTGAGTGGCGAATCTCCTGAAAAAAAAGAGTTTTTCTATTTAGCACTTTTGCAACTTTTCAAGCCTTGGCGTGCAGAAGAGGAACTGCTTGGAGATTTCCTCTGTTACGAAGACTCTTTCAATGCCGCCAAGGAGACCATAGAATGTCCTGCTTTTCCCAAATATGTAGAAATGTTGAATGCGGAAATTGAGCAGGAAGCAACGATTGCAGCCGAGATTGCCAGAGACAGTTCTCAGGACAGTCAGAGTTCTGCTTCATTGAGTCAGGATCCACTAGGAGGACCTGTTATTGAAAATGAAGCTGCCACTGCTATGAATGAAGTGGAAAGAGCCATGGCACATGCTCAGGAGGATGCGGTTAACTTAGAAGAGTTGGAAAGACAACTCAACGTTGAGCAGAGGAAAATATATGACGAAGTTACCATGCAAATTGATCATGGATTAAGTCATGACAAGAAAGAGTGCTCATGTACGTCGTTGAAGCCTGTCCGACTGTACGTGAGTGGAGAAGCGGGAACTGGAAAAAGTTTCCTCATTAAAGCAATTTCATGCTATTTGCAGGAAAGGACAGAGTCATCGCTGTCTTGTGTTGTCACCGCTCCAACTGGACTGGCAGCACATAATATTAAAGGGATTACTTTACATCGTTTACTGATGCTGCCAGTGGAGCATGACAACAAATTACAATATCACAAGCTATCTGGAGATGCTTGTTTTGAAGTTTCAAGAATCTTGAGGAAAATTAAACTTCTTATCATTGACGAAGTAAGCATGGTTTCCAATGTCATGCTTGCCTTTGTGCATTTGAGGATGCAAGAAGTTCTCAAAACAGAGTATGATGTGTTATTTGGTGGCAAACACATCATTGTTTTCGGAGATCTTCTGCAGCTGACACCAGTGAAAGGGCAACCTGTGTTCAAAATGCTCACGCATGAAGATACCAGGAAGTGCCTAGGCAGCATTGGCAACGTCAATATATGGTTAAACTTCAATTATGCTGAACTGCATGAAAATATGCGTCAGGCGAAGGATGAAGTTTACAAGACTATTCTACAAGATGTTAGAATTGGAAAAGTGACCGAGCATGGGAAAGAAGCTTTACATGCACGATTACTGTCAAATTTATATCCAGAACAAGATGTTGTGCCTGAGAATATTTTTCAGAAAATTACTGAGAAGAAATCTGGAATATGTTTGATGCCAACTCTTGCAGAATGTGCCAAATTTAACAACAAAATGTTGCATTTAGAAAAGCAAGAGATTGTGAAACTGGAAGCTATTGATAGAGTAGAGCATATGGGATCAACAATTATTTTGTCTGAGAATCTGAAAACAAAATTGGATTCATTAGAGAAGAGTATATCTAAAACTGCAGGTTTTGAAAAGACTCTGAATGTGTGCTTGAACTGCCGTATAATTTTAAGAAGGAATTTACATGTTGAAAGAGGTCTGGTAAATGGATCAATGGGTAATGTTGTTGATTTTGTGAAATACAGAAATAGAGATGGAATTGAATTTTTAAAAATTAAATTTGATGGCATTGAGGAAGTACAGCTAATTGCTCGTTGTTCTGCTAGATTTTTGCTTGTAAAAGACTTATATGTTCGCCGTAAGCAGTTTCCTGTTTGCTTGGCATATGCGGTGACAATTCATAAATCGCAAGGTTTAAGTGTAGACAGTGCATTGGTGAATATTGGCAGTTCTGTGTTCAAGGAGGGTATGGCATATGTGGCATTGTCACGAGTTAGAACTTTATCGGGATTGTACTTGATTGAGTGTGATGTCACAAACATTTGTGCGGATCTAGATTGTGTTAAGGAATACAATAGGTTAAGAAGAGAGTATGCGCCACATTTGCCTCAGTATCCTTTGTTTGAGAAACGTGTGGTAGGCCGGAAACGAAGAAATGAGAACAATATTGGGGAGGTTGTAGCAAAAAGACAAAAAGTCAATGAACCTAAAATTACAAGCAGAAACAAAAAGGATTCTGTTGAAGATGTTGTTGGTTTTCAGTTTGAAAACAGTTCTGGTGTCAACTGCTATGCTAATGTAGTTGTTAATGTTTTGTTTTCTCTAAAATATGTAAAAGAAGAGATTGTGGTCAATTCTGATCAAAGATTTTGCAGTTTGTTAAATTCTGTGTTAGAGAAATGTACCACTGATAGAAGAAACATAGAAAGTGTGTCTGAAATTCGAAATCTGTTAGACAGATGTTCAGGCCAAACACAATTCTCTCAAAATATTCAGCAAGATTGTCAGGAGTTTTTAATGTATATGCTTGATGTATTACATGCTGAAGGTGTAGATGTAGATCAGCTGTTTGGGCTTTCTTATCAATGGCAGCATGACTGCGAGAACTGTATGGTATCAAGTACTACTAGTGTAGACTCAGAAAGATTTATATATTTAACTTTGCCAGACAGTAAATCAGTCTCCTTTAATAAGCTAGTAAAAGCAGCTGATCACAACATGGAGTGTAGCCAATGTAAATCTGAAATGATGTCCACATTATTTATACGAACATATGGCCAGTATGTCATTTTAATGTTCCAACGATGTAGGCCTGATGGAACAAAATTGACAACTTTAATTAAAAATTTTGTAGCTTCGCAGTTGTCAATATCAGGAAGGACTTTTGTAACTGCAGCAATTATATATCATGACGGCCCTTCAATAACATCAGGACATTACACAGCTTATTTAAAGTCTAGAAATGGCTGGTCATTCTGCAATGATTCTGTTTTAATTTTCAAAAAAAAATTGCCGTATGACCTTAAAAACTCTTACCTGGTGTTTTTAAAACCAAAATTTTAGGGAAATAATCTCGGGATGTGCTCTGTGGAATTTCAAGAAGTTCTAATGGCTCCTACACAATTTGGCCTTGAGGATAAGTGTAGTTCAGAGACATAACTTCTAACCATAGGACTGGACATTATGGAGAAATACGTGCACTTTGAATGAGTTCAGAAAAACTGTTTCTTTTTATAAACTAATTGAAGCAGCCAATCAAAACATGGAGTAGAGGGAATGTAAGTCTGCAATGCTGTCTACTGTTTTACATTGCTTTGTGATTAAAAGTGATGTAGAGAATTAAATAATTGTAGTAGTCATAGAGGTAGTGTAAGTCTGCTTGTATCAGTGTCATAGGAAAAGTAGAACATGACTGAGCAAGAAGGGGAAGATATTACTATTTCAGGATTGTGAAAATGATCTTCAACATTTTAATTCTGAAAGTTGCGGAAATGCCAAATGACGGGATTGGCTTACAAGAAATCCAAGAGTTATAAATTGCTCTGACCAGATTTGGCCTTGTGGAAAATTGTGGTAGAGAGCAAGAAGTCATTTATTGCATGTAACGTGTTTTTAAAAACGATGGAGATTTTCTTTCAGAAAGTGGCGGGCTGAAAGTAATAACAGCACAAAAGAGTGTAAGCTGTTCATAGGACATCCTTGGACGTCATGGAAAGTAAGTTAACTTTAAGGAGTTCTGAATTTTGATTTCTGATGTTGTATGGGTTTTTTAAACACAATCATTTTGATTGTGGTTTTTTTTCCCCGCTGTTACATGATGAATACCTTCAAGTCACTGTTTTTAGTGAATTTTGATACATTCTGAGAACAGCAAAAATAAACCATTTAACATGTATAATTAATTCTGTACTGTTTGCATTTATGATGTATATGTAGAACTGTGTAGGAGGCATGGAGAAGGTGAGGCTTCTGTAAGTGTCAAAGTTGTTGCATGCAGTGCTGCACTTCTGCGTATTCTTTCATATGCTAGACTACATCTGCACAATGAGATACCTAAGCAAAGGAAACGCAAGTGATGTGATTGAGAAATGAGCAAAATAAATTGCACGTATTTCAATTACATCACCTGTGTTTCCTATCATTACGAATCACATTGTGCAGATCAAGTTTAGGTCTGTCCAGGGAAACATAGGAGGTTTCTACTTTGTTGAAGAGTGCAGTGGACATGACTCACTTCATTGGTAGACTTTCACAGATATTATCTCCTCTGTACACTTCAACAAGTGTAAATCTCATCTTGAACTCTGAGTAGGCCTCACCTCAAACAAACCTCTGGATAGGAGACATGTTATTGGCATCCTGAAGCGACACTTTTCTGAAACAAGAGCAATGCAAAAGATGCACCATGTTTTAAGATAGGCCTCACTTCATCTGTATCAAGATACTGTTAGTTTAAAATGTATATCTTTAGGACTGTGTAGGGGACCTGGAGAAGCAGAAGCTTCTGTCAGTGTCAAAGTTGTTGAAAAACTATTTGTCCTTCAATCTTTTCCCTTGTCTTTTGTAATTTTTAAATACATGTTTTAATATTTTTCAAATGTTGGTTCTCTCTTTCACAGATTGAAAGTATAAAAATAAAAAGTGAGTAATTTAACGGCAATTATAAGGTAAATAGTTGTACTCTTTTCGTTACATTTCTATCACATTCACCTACTATTAGTTCCACTGCTTCACTTCTTTAACCCTCAGTTTCCTGCCTTTGGTACTTTCCTCATTCCTTTCTCTATTACCTACTTACTCAACTCCTTCCACTCTTTTTCTCAGTCCCTCTCTTCTCATAGTTCCTCAGTCTTGTTCACTCACTCCGTCTCTATTACTCTTAGTGTCTGTGAATTACTTACCCACCTTTTTTTTTGGACCGCTTCCCGGGAAGTGGCCCGGTTCGCAAACCAGCAGCGTTACGGGAGTCCACCATTTTGTGTTTCGGTCGAATCAAGATACAAGATGGAGAGCAAATAATGTTCAGAATGGGTAGAAGGGGGCACGGTAGATGTATCTTGACCCACTTGGTTTTCTGAGGGTGGCTGAGGAGGACCATAGTTCTTCACTCTTGTTCACTCTCTCTGTTTCTATTAATGTCATTGTTTCTGACTGATCAAAAAAAAATTTAAAAAAAAAGAACAGTAACTATAAGGGAAGGAAACAGACAGTTATGTTAAAAGAAAGACAGCTATAGGGAGTAAACTAAGGATACTGTTACCCGCAATCCACTGCTGATGATATTACTGACCATGTCATGAATGATGTAATATGTGACATCATCAGCAGTGGATTGTGGGTAACAGTATCTCTTGTTTACTCCCTAGAGCTGTCTTTCTTTTCACATAACTGTCTGTTTCCTTCCCTTATACTTACTGTTCTTTTTAAAAAAAAAATTTTTTTTTGGTTAGCTTCCGGTTCGCGTACCGGGTAGCGCTCCGGGGAGCGAACTAAGAGAAATAGAGGTTGGCAGAGTTCCAAATATTCTACCAATTTTTTTATAACGGGGAGGTAGTTCTGAAAAGAACTTTTTTTTTATGTTTTTGTTGTTTTATATTTTTTGAACATTTTTTTTACTTTTTTTGTATTTTCTGAACGTTTTTATATTTTTTTTGGTTTTTTTTGGGGGGGGGGGGGGGGAAACAAAAACGATCCATTGGAAAGGGCTCAACAGGAGCAACAAAAAAAAAAGAATTTATTTTTTGGGGCATTTCGGACAAACATTAACATGATTCTGAATAGCTCGCATAATCAAAATGATGCTACTTTCCCTGTAGCAAATGAAATTGCCGCAGTGCACGCACACTTGCTTCACGTGCCCAAACAACATTTGAATGTTTGGGATCATCTCCCTCGCCTCTGGTCCCGACACCTCTGGAACAACCGATCTTCTTGCCATCGGAAGGGGATTTTGTTGCTCATCACGTAGCTGGGCAGCACTATAATTATTAGGATGCCACCTACTCATATGCCGATGCATAGTGTAGTTGCCGTAACTGTATTTTTTTTCAGTTCCCCTTGACAGTCTATCACCGCATATACGGCAAAACACGTAGCGTGCATGAACTTTTTTTTGCCCCTCAGGAAATTTATAGAATTGCCAAATGTAGTTCTCTTTTCGATTATACCTCCTGGGCTCCTCTGGCAAAAACCTTGGCTCTTCCTCCTCTTCCTGTTCTTCCTCTTCTTGTTGTAAAATTACTTCAGCAGGTGGTCCTCTCTTCTTTGGATTTGGTGGAGGTGGTGGGTTAGAACCAGCTGAAGCCACTAATGAAGCCATGTCAGAATGCAAATAAAGGGTCTTTCTCTCACCAAGATGAAAGTCAGAGTGAGGAAAGAAGGAGGGGTTTTCATCATTTGGGAAAAGCAAAAGTTCTAAACCAATGAAAAGTGTTCATTTTAGATCACATGACCTAGTATTACATCATTAGGAAACCAAAAGTGAAATGAACCAATGAAAAGTGTTATTACTGAGTCACATGACCTGCTGTGTTTACGTTACGCGGTCGGCGCCGCGCCGCGGATCGCTTCCGGTTCGCGTACCGCTGCGCTTCCGGGTACGCTAACGTAGCACGTCATATGACTTATCACGCGAGAACGCGAAACGTCATGCTGACGCGACGCGACAGTTGCGCAAACGGAACGTTTACCGGTTCGCGGACCAGGTCGCGGCTCCGAATTGAGCTAACGGGAAGCTAACCGGTTCGCGTACCGGGAGCGAAACAATAAAAATAATTAAAAAAAAATTGTATTAAAAACATGTAAAAAATATTTTTCGATTTAAAGAAGAATACATTGTAAAGGTTTTGATATTTGCTATTAAAAAACCATTGAAATTCACTGAAAAAACCATAGGTTATAGACCATATATAGTTAGGAATTAGCATTTACAAAACCTTGAAAATTCACTGAAAAAACCATAGGTTATAGACCATATATAGTTAGGGATTAGCATTTACAAAACCTTATTTTACTCACACAAAACCATTGAAATTCCATATATAGTTAGTTGTACTAACTATATATCGCGCACCCGCAATCCACTGCTGATCATGTCACATATTACATCATTCATGACATGGTCAGTGACATCACTGATGACATCACTGATGACATCTCAAATGACATCACTGATGACATCACTGATGACATCACTGATGACATCACTGATGACATCTCAAATGACATCACTGATGACATCACTGATGACAATACCCAGTGACTGTATTTTTCTGTAAAGTTAAAATATGTCTTGAGTGGATGTATAAGTGTCTGGATGAAGGATTTAGTAGGTGCATGACTGACTGTATGAGTGAGTGATTAAATGTGTCTCTCTGAGTGCATGGGTTAGTGACGAAACTGTCTTAATTTGTGCATCATTATGTCTGTTGTTCTGAAAACTGCTGCATGTGTTGTTCAGTAGCTATATGAGTAACTATATGGGTTATTGATTGGTTGCCCAAGTATTTGTATGGGAGACTGAGTGTATGTGTGGGTGGCTGGGAGGTGTATGACTCTGTGCATAGATGTGTGAGCAGTTGATTCACTAGATGTATGGGTTCAAAAGTGCATGTGGAAACAGCTGTATGGGCGGTTGACTGTGTGCATCAGTTTATTGGTGAGTGAATGGATATCTCAGTGCTACATGTCAAAGTAAGTACATATGTAAAACACAGTACATGTGAGACTTGACATATATAAATAACTGTCCATAAGAGCCAGTGAATGTGTGAGTGGCTGTATGCATCATTGTGAACTTGTATCCAGGATTGTATAAGAGAGTAAATATGTTTTAGTATATGTTTGAATAAGTAAGGTGTGTATAACTGAATAGTTGGGAAAATGGAGGTGTGATTGATTGTTTGCATGACTGACTAGGTGTGTGTGTGTAACTTCATGGATGAATGACAATCTGTGAGTCTCTGTTTACACTGAGTGTATCTAAGGTTATATTAGAGTCTGAAGAGGTTCATCGTATTATCACATGAATGATGTCATCAGTGATGTGATCAGTAATGTCAAATGAGATGTCATCAGTGATGTCATTTGAGATGTCATCAGTGATGTCATTTGAGATGTCATCAGTGATGTCATCAGTGATGTCATTTGAGATGTCATCAGTGATGTCATCAGTGATGTCACTGACCATGTCATGAATGATGTAATATGCGACATGATCAGCAGTGGATTGCGGGTGCGCGATATATAGTTAGTACAACTAACTATATATGGAATTTCAATGGTTTTGTGTGAGTAAAATAAGGTTTTGTAAATGCTAATCCCTAACTATATATGGTCTATAACCTATGGTTTTTTCAGTGAATATATATATACACATATATATACACATATATATATACACACATATATATATATATTACCTACTGGCGGTCGCCAGTAGGTATATATAGTTAGGATTTTTTCTCTATGGGTTTTTTTGAAAATTCTATGTCTAATAACTTTGGCGTTTGTGGACGGAATTGGCTGAAATTTTCAGGAAAATGGCACATTTTGTTTCTGAGCAGCCCTTGAAAATTTGGGGGGGGTTCGTCCAGTGGGGGCCGAGAAAAAAGGGGGGTCCCAAAACGTGTTTTTAACATTGAGTTTTCCATAGGGCGGTTGGCCTCACTTTTAGCCCGAACGGCTGAATGGATTTGCACGAAACTTGGCAAAATTGTAGGGACTGGTAGCCCGATGTGCCTTTTGTAGGTCTCAATATATGTGCTCCAGTGGATTTTGAGAAATTAACGTTTAAAAAAAGATATATATCTGTAACAGCGGACCGGGCAGCGCACTGGTTCGCGGACTTTTCGCGCAACGGAGCTTTGTGAAGCAAAGCTGATTGGTTCTCCGGCGTCTGTCAACATTCCAAACAGTCCGTAGCGGCCGCCATCTTGTCTCTCGGTAGGATCGAGAGACAAGAGGAGGTCAAAACAAAGGGGGAAATAACTATAAGGGGGCATAGTAGATCCTCGCTGACCCCCTAGGTTTGATGTGGAGGTTTTAAAAGGGCCCCGCGGGGCAAAAAAAAATAATAATAATAATAATTGAACGGCTGAATGGATTTGCACGAAACTTGGCAAAATATTAGGGACTGGTAGCCCGATGTGCCTTTGCTAGGTCTCAATATATGTGCTCCAGTGGATTTTGAGAAATTAACGTTCAAAAAAAGATATATATCTGTAACAGCGCTCCGCTTCGCGTAACGGAGGTTTGCGAAGCTGATTGGTCATTCTGTCACTGGGCTATAGTTGGGCTACATCTGGCTGATATTTGGGCTACATTCGTTTTTTTGTGTGTCTGGCGGCCATCTTTGGGCTACATTGGGCTACATTGGGCTTCATTGGGCTACATTCGGCTAATTAGCAAATAGCTCATCGCAAACTAGGAATGGTAAAGAATCGCTATTTATTCCTTAAAGTTCGCTATTTAGGAAATGCAAATAACTTTGATGATACATATGGCGGTTCATCTCTAACAAGATAAGAAGCATAGGGATACATTTATGATGACTGGCGCATCACCAGGGATGTGTTAGTCATTTTGTGCCGCTGTTCCGTCACCTATGGTGTGCTGCATTTACAATGCGGCGCATCATGGGGCAAAAACAGCACAGATGCGTGATGTATCTGTGCCGTAAAGGTGGCGCATTGCTGGAGTTGTATCGCAAGTGTGATGAAGCTCCAGCAAGGGTCGGGGGTGCCCCTGTCGCTGGGTTTCTGTTCTCACACAGAACTGTGGACAGAGGATTGGAACCTCGGCGAATTAGGGTGTCCCAAAACTCACGTTAGTAATCAAAAACTCCTTAGCAAGCTAGGTACAGTGTCACATTGGATATAACAAACTCTCAATGTTTAGACAATCCAGAATATGAACTTATAGTACCTCAGGATACGTGGAACTCATGAACAGTCGGTCGTTATAGATTTCTTAGAAACCAGAACATGGAGTTAAGAAGAACAGATGTGTATTTGAAATGTTTATTTACTAATGCCGTCTTCTCAGGCGTAGTACCTTAGATAATAAAAGTACACATATTATCAGTAGCAAAATTACCAGCATAGTTACTAGTACATAAAAAGTGAATGGTGATAGTATGTTAACATGCTGTAAATGAATAAGAGTTAGCAACACTTATAAGCAGCCGCGGGCCGTGGAGGGAGTTACGGTGAGGCAGGGAGGCGGGGAGGGGGAGAAGCAGGGTGGAGAATACAAGTACACATATTATCAGTAGCAAAATTACCAGCATAGTTACTAGTACATAAAAAGCGAATGGTGACAGTATGTTAACATGCTGTAAATGAATAAGAGTTAGCAACACTTATAAGCAGCCGCGGGCCGTGGAGGGAGTTACGGTGGGGCAGGGAGGCGGGGAGGGGGAGGGGCAAGGTAGAGAGGGCTCCACCCTGCTTCTCCCCCTCCCCGCCTCCCTGCCCCATCGTAACTCCCTCCACGGCCCGCGGCTGCTTATATCTCACCCTCCCTAATACACATATTATATTATTTGCTAAGAAGGTCTCTTTGTGTTGGTTTAGGGCGTGCCCATACTTTAGTGTCTTAGATTTGAAGGAATCACATCAGCATACACCAGCTCTCTCTTCATGTGAACCGCATCAACTGTTGTGTATGTGTGTTCGGCAAAGCAATATAAAACCCGCCTCATGCCCAGAATTGGCAGAAGTTGCACTTATGTTATGAGTATGAAGTCGTGGAGATCAGACCTCATAACAATTCTGTATCGTGTTGTTCTTGAAACTTTAGCACTCGCTGTACAGATATAGTTTAACAAGTAAAGCAGATAGTAGACCAATAACATATTATTCTCATGTAAACCACGATGAACTACTAGGTGGAAAGCTAAAGCAACAACTAAGTGTCGTGTGCAGAAGTTGCAAAAAAGGAAAAATGGCGTTTAAACCGGTAATGAGCCCATGCTAACTTAACACGGTGTAAAGATATCCAGGACCTAGATGACACCTCCTCATGATCCGGAAACGAACTGAATAAGATAATAGAAGTGCCATCTCATGAGAGCAGATTGCAAGTTTATATGTGGACGGTCCGCAAGGTAAAGCATTAAAAACTAGGAAAATTTAATGCTAAAGAAAAATAAAACAGCCAAGTACTTTATCGAGTCTTAAGCCAATAGGCAAGGTAAATAATAAAAACTTGACAAATAAGTCAATGAATTGTCAATGAAATGCTAGTACTCAGCATATCAAACATGAAAAAGGTCTATGACATAACTGTGTATGCAAAATAAGCTGCAACAGCCTCCAATAGGAAGTCACCGTCTTCATCCGAAAACAGTTCAGCCATCCAATTTAAAAGCGGAAAAGAACATACGTGCTCTCCCAGCACCGGATCCTCTATCACCATCAGAGGACAGCTCGGTGGGTTTTCAAGAAAGCTCTGTTCCAAGAAAGACTGTGCTGCCGCCAGTAAATTCCAGGGACCAAGTAGTCCATGCATCAATGCCACAGCCATAATCCTTTCGCCAGGACAAACCAACTCGTGAGTAATGATAGGAGTCATCAGCTGATTAAAGTCGACGTCAGGAGAAACCGGTCCGCAGAGACACAAATCAATGGCCCAATCGAAATCACAGGTCAGGCAGTGAAATACAGGCTGGACACAGGTGAAGTAGGAGAACCGAAAAGATAATCCATATGCCGTGCTTAATATCGCCAACGGCATTGTGCCATAATATTCTAGCATGCGATTGCGGAACAGTGTCAGCAGCTGCAGGGTCGGAGGTTGCATAGGAGGGACATCCATATTTAAAAATGTAAAAAAGCACAAGAGCGTCCGCTGGTAATGCAAGTAAAAATGCCAATCTACGAACCAGAGTGCAGAAAATACAATGAAAGGAAGCAGGGATGACTCCAAAGATTTTCTCAAATGAAGTCACGAGACCACTGGTAACAACTTTAAAAAAGTGTGCCAGGGACTTTGTGGAGGATGCGTTAAAGATAGTCGGAAACATGTTGCTGAAATTGAAAGGCAAATCTTAATTGAAAAGGGTGTGCACCTCTGTATGGGTGTTCGCTATGTGAAGTACGAAAGTTTCACGGGCCGAACTCAAGGCCACCTCTCTCTGAGACAAAAGAGCTCTTATTCTTGCCATGCCGTTGAAACGTGTCCCAAGGTTGGTATTTGTGGCCAGATTGAAAACTCCCTATGTTCATGTGTGGGAGGAAATAGAACATTTCTGCAGCAAATAACCCGTTCACTTACTGTTACGATAAAAGGAATACTTTTAATTAACTCAGAACAATCTTCATTATTGAGCATCAAATAACTACCATTTTCCAACAACTTGAACGTGGGGATGATAGCAGGAACTGGCGTGCCTTGCAACACGCAAGCCATATTTGGTCGGTGTTTGTTGCATGAACCGTGTAACTGTATGTGCCTACACATTAGTGAATGATCTGGCGTCTCAGTGCATTCCTCTCCATTCAGATAAACTTCTTGATCATCTTTGAAACATCTGTATGTGTATGGAAGCGACCAGACCTCATGAAGAAAAGCACTACCTAAAGGTTCATAACGACCTATTGGTATATATTTCATACAATTTGAAAACTTATATAAAGCAAAAGGCAGCGTTATTAAACCGTGGATAAGGCATGTTGCCAAAAAACCCGCAATCCTCTGCTGATGATGTCACTGAGCATGTCATGAATGATGTAATATGTGACATCATCAGCAGTGGATTACGGGTAATGGTATCTCTAGTTTACTCCCTTATAGCGGTGTTTCTTTTAACATAAGTGTCTGTTTCCTTCCCTTATACTTACTGTTTTTGGTTCGCTTCCGGTTCGCGTACCAGCGAGCGAACTAGGAAGCGAACTAAGAGAAATAGAGGTTGGCACAGTTCCAAATATTGTACCAATTTTTTAATAACGGGGAGGTAGTTCTGAAAAGAACTTTTTTTTTAATTTTTCTGAACATTTTTTTACTGTTTTTGAATTTTTCGGAACAGTTTTATATTTTTTTGGGTTTTTCTTGGAGGGGGCAATGAAAACGATTCATTGTAAAGGGCTCAACAGGAGCAACAAAACAAAAAAAAGAAGTATTTATTATTTTGGGCGTTTCGGACAAACTTGCATATGATAGTCAATAGCTCTGTTGATCAGAGTGATGCTTTTTTCTCCGTAGGAAATGAATCCATCGCAAAATGCGCAGATGTGTTTTACATCACCAAATCTCATTTGTATATTTGGCACCATCTCCCTGCCCTCTGGTCCCGTTACTTCCGGTACAACAGATCTTCTGGCCATAATAGGGAGATTATCTAGGTCGTTCCGAAACTGTGCAGCACTGTAGTTGTTAGGATGCCACCTAGTCATATGGCGATGCATTGTGTAGTTTCCGAAACTGTATTTTTTGTCGGTCCCTCTGGACAGTCTATCTTGACATATAAGGCAAGTTACGTATCTTGCATTTACTTTTTTCTGACCTTTGGGAATTTTAAAAAATTGCCAAATGAAGTTTTCTTTCCGGTGAGACGTCCTGGGCTGCTCAGGCAAAAACTGCCTCTCTTCGTGCTCGTCCTCCTGTTCCTCTTCTTCTTCTTCTTCTTGTTGAATTACAACTTGAGCAGGTGGTCCACTCTTCCTTGGATGTGGTGGAGGTGGTGGGGAAGCACCAGCTGAAGCTACTAAAGAAGCCATTGCTCAGTGATCACAAAGGGTCTTTCTCTCACAATGATGAAAGTCAGAGTGAGGAAAGAAGGAGGGATTTTCATCATTTGGGAAAAACAAGAGTTCTCAACCAATCAAAAGTGTTCATTTTAGATTATATGACCTAGTCTTACATCATTAGGAAACCAAAAGTGAAATGAACCAATGAAAAGTGTTATTACCAAGTCACATGACTTGCTGTGTTTACGTTAAGCGCTTTGCAGGGCCTCCCGGTTTGCTTCCAGAAACCTGCGCTTTGCGACTCGCTTCGCGTACCAGTTCGCTAACGTAGCACGTCATATGACGTATCACGCGACAACGTGAAACGTCATGCGGACGGGAGGCGTCACGATGTTGTTTTCTAACGCGGCACTTGCGGTAAAGAAACGTTTACCGGCTCGCGGTCTATTTCGCGGCATCAAGGTCAGCTAACGGGAAGCTTCCCGATTCGCGAAGCGGGAACGAAGAAAAAAAAATATTTTAAAAAAAAATTATTCATAAACATATAAAATATATTTTTGGATTTAAAGAAGAATACATTTTACAGCTACAGATATTAGCTGTTAAAAAACCAATGAAATTCACAGAAAAAACCATAGGTTATAGACCATATATAGTTAGGAATTAGCATTTACAAAACCTTGAAAATTCACTGAAAAAAACATAGGTTATAGACCATATATAGTTAGGAATTAGCATTTAGAAAACCTTATTTTACTCACACAAAACCATTGAAATTCCATATATAGTTAGTTGCACTAACTATATATCGCGCACCCGCAATCCACTGCTGATGATGTCACATATTACATCATTCATGACATGGTCAGTGACATCACTGATGACATCACTGATGACATCTCAAATGACATCACTGATGACATCACTGATGACGTCTCATTTGGCATCATTCTTGTGCTAATACGATAAACCTCTTCAGACTCTAATATAACCTTAGATACACTCAGTGTATACAGACACTCACACACTGCCACTCATCCATGGAGTTACTCGCACACCCAGTCAGTCATGCAAAGAAACAATCTCACCTCCATTTCTTCAACTATACAGTTATACACACCTTACTTATTGAAACATATACTAACACATATTTACTCTCTTATACAATCCCTGATACAAGTTCACAATGATCGATACAACCACTCACTCAGTGGCTCTCATGCACAGTTATTTATATATGCCAACTCTCACATGTACTGTGTTTTACATATGTACTTACTATGACATGTAGCATTGAGATATCCATTCACTCATCAATACACTCATGCACACAGTCAACTGCCCATGTAGCTGTTTCCACATGCACTCTTGAACTCATACACCTAGTGAATAAACTGCTCACACATCTATGCACAGAGTCACACACCTTCCAGCCACCCCCACACAAACTCAATCTCCCATAGAAATACTTGGGCAACCAATTAATAACACATATAGCCTCTCGTATAGCTAATGATCAACACATGCAGCAGTTTACATCACAACAGACATAATGATGCACAAATTAAGACAGTTTAGTCACTAACCCATGCATTCAGTGAGACACATTTAATCACTCACTCATACAGTCAGTCACGCACCTACTAAATCCTTCATCCAGACACTTATACATCCACTCATTCTTCAATATCTAAGACATACTTTAACTTTACAGAAACATACAGTCACTGGATGTTGTCATCAGTGATGTCATTTGAGATGTCATCAGTGATGTCATCAGTGATGTCATCAGTGATGTCACTGACCATGTCATGAATGATGTAATATGTGACATCATCAGCAGTGGATTGCGGGTGCGCGATATATAGTTAGTGCAACTAACTATATATGGAATTTCAATGGTTTTGTGTGAGTAAAATAAGGTTTTCTAAATGCTAATTCCTAACTATATATGGTCTATAACCTATGGTTTTTTCAGTGAATATATATATATATATATATATATATATATATATATATATATATATATATATATATATATATATATATATTGTTTTCAGTGTTTTCAGTGGAGAGAAGCAGTGGTATGGATCTATAATGCCGGTTTGCTGATACCGGCTTAAGGACACACCCTCTCGTTCTGGTGCTCCGCATTCACTCAGCAAATCTTTCAGTGTGAGTACTAACAGTGCTAAAATGCGGCACCCCCCCAAACAACTAGTCATTGCCATTTGGCGGTTATTTGAGTGCGGGGAGAGAGTAGGCAGTATGCATGCTGCCTGATAAGGATACCAGCAGAGGTAGAGCGGGACGATTCTATCAGGACATTGTCTGCGAGTGCTGTGCCCAGCGCCCTGAACTTGGGGCATCACTTGGTGTTTTGGGTCTGCTTCACTGTATGCTGGACCCAGTTGGACCACAGCACCCAGCATGCACTTTGCCCTAATCCACAACCACACCGGCGCAAAGGAGGAGGAGCCGGGAGACTGCCTTAAGGGAGGGGTCTCTGAGTCCAGGGATGTGACCACCAGCCTGTGAGACCGGCACTGATGACGGCCGAATCCGGCTAGAAACGCGTCTGCCACAAAGCGTTTCACGGACTGTGAGGACTGGTTTGTGCTGTGCTCAACAAATCCCCTGTTGCCACAAAGCGTTTCACGAACTGCGAGGACTGGTTTGTGCTGTGCTCAATAAATCCCCTGTTGGTATCCGGAGCTGTGTCCTGCTTATTTTCAGTGGAGAGAAGCAGTGGTATGGATCTATAATGCCGGTTTGCTGATACCGGCTTAAGGACACACCCTCTCGTTCTGGTGCTCCGCATTCACTCAGCAAATCTTTCGGTGTGAGTACTAACAGTGCTAAAATGCGGCGCCCCCCCAAACAACTAGTCATTGCCATTTGGCGGTTATTTGAGTGCGGGGAGAGAGTAGGCAGTATGCATGCTGCCTGATAAGGATACCAGCAGAGGTAGAGCGGGACGATTCTATCAGGACATTGTCTGCGAGTGCTGTGCCCAGCGCCCTGAACTTGGGGCATCACTTGGTGTTTTGGGTCTGCTTCACTGTATGCTGGACCCAGTTGGACCACAGCACCCAGCATGCACTTTGCCCTAATCCACAACCACACCGGCGCAAAGGAGGAGGAGCCGGGAGACTGCCTTAATGGAGGGGTCTCTGAGTCCAGGGATGTGACCACCAGCCTGTGAGACCGGCACTGATGACGGCCGAATCCGGCTAGAAACGCGTCTGCCACAAAGCGTTTCACGGACTGTGAGGACTGGTTTGTGCTGTGCTCAACAAATCCCCTGTTGCCACAAAGCGTTTCACGAACTGCGAGGACTGGTTTGTGCTGTGCTCAATAAATCCCCTGTTGGTATCCGGAGCTGTGTCCTGCTTGTTTTCAGTGGAGAGAAGCAGTGGTATGGATATATATATATATATATATATATATATATATATATATATATATATATATATTACCTACTGGCGGTCGCCAGTAGGTATATATAGTTAGGATTTTTTCTCTATGGGATTTTTGAAAATTCTATGTCTAATAACTTTGGCGTTTGAGGACGGAATTGGCTGAAATTTTCAGGAAAATTGAACATTTTGTTTCTGAGCAGCCACTGAAATTTTTTTTTGGGGGGGGGGGTCGTCAAGGGGGGGCCGAGAAAAAAGGGGGGTCCCAAAACGCGTTTTTCCCCATGTTAATTTCCATAGGGCGGTTGGCCTCACTTTTAGCCCGAACGGCTGAATGGATTTGCACGAAACTTGGCAAAATTGTAGGGACTGGTAGCCCGATGTGCCTTTGCTAGGTCTCAATATATGTGCTCCAGTGGATTTTGAGAAATTAACGTTCAAAAAAATATATATATCTGTAAGCGCGCTCCGGGCAGCGCCCCGGTTCGCGTACCGGACGCGTAATGGAACTTCGCGAAGCGAAGCTGATTGGCTCTCCGGTGTCTGTCAACATTCTAAACAGTCCGGAGCGGCCGCCATCTTGTCTCTCGGTATGATCGAGAGACAAGAGGAGGCCAAAACAAAGGGGGAAACGACCATAAGGGGGCATAGTAGATCCTCCCTGACCCCCCTAGGTTTGATGTGGAGGCTTTAAAAGGGCCCCGCGGGGCAAAAAAATATATATATATATAAATGTATTTTTGGAATTGTGCACAGTATACTATAAGTATGAATTTACATTATAATCAATTTGGTACTAGTTTATGAATTACATATAAAAATGATTAAAGACTCAAACTATTTTTTAATATTAAATATAATTTTATTTTTCGGATTGTTTTTCAAAATTTAATAGAACGTCTAACATTTGACTGTCCGATATGTCCTCTTGTTGAGTGAACATAACTTCCCACATTTGACCGTCATCATAATGAAGTAAACAATCCACAGATTCTACACATTGTATAAGTTCATGGTCTCGTGATTCATCCATGAATTCCAAGTCAATGGGTTCAATTATTTCCTCATTGTTCATGTCTAGGACAATTTCAAAGGAAACGTTCTGTTCTCCTTGCATTTTGTGCTGAAATTTGAATAAAAAATAAATATATCAGTAGAGATAGGGCACTGTTGGGTTTAAGTTCAGACAGGTACTTTTGAGGCATGAAGTAGTACTATTAAAAAGTGCCTGTGAAAAAGCCTATGTAAATTCATAATTATACCACAGAAACCTAAATCAATCCATAATTATAATAAACAAGCCTTTCTCAATGTCTAACTCTTACAGAGGGATAGTATATAACTATCTGAAAATGTTTTCAAATTTATAAAATAATATCTTACCTTTTAAAAACAAGTTTAAGTTGTGAGTGAAAATGATCTTGCAATGTAGTTCAGGAAGTAGTAGTCAAAATGGCTGTGTTTTTCTCTCTTTTTTTTAATATATATTCAGGTATATAACCAATCAAATGTCAGGTAAAAAAAGTAGAAAATGAAAGTAACATTTTAATTGGTTGTCCAAGTCAAGAAGTCTTTATTCGATTAGTTCATCATAAAAGACATAAAATACAATATATACATAAAAACAGTTAATACAATTATTAAATCATTTGACAAGCTAATCAGCTTCTTGTACATGAATACAAAGATTTACATAATAACACATGGGAGACATTGCATCATCAAGTTAAAAAGTACTGGATAATCACCTATTAATTATTATTAATAAACCTGCTTCTAAGCACCCAGGCCCACCCAAGAAATTTCGCTACCCCCACAACAATGAGCGGATCCAAATTGGTTTTTAACAGTCTGGTTGCTTCTACAGCCAATCTTGTTCCTAACTGCCGACATACAGGTTTTAGCCATTTGGCTCTAGGGGCAGAATATAATGGGCACACATACAATAGATGGTCCAGGTTGTCAATTCCAACACTTCAGATGTGTTTTGTGAAGTAATTTACCTCAGGGTATTTAGAGAGGTCTACAGGCTAAATGGCTAAATGGTATTCCAACCAAATTTGTGAAAATGGTAGGGATTGGTATGTAGTATGAGTTAATCTATATTTGGTGACATTGTCTCCAGGGTTTTTTCTGTAAATTACTTTCCCACCTTTTTTAATGGAGCGCTTCCCGGTGAGCGCCCCGGTACGCGAACCGGCAGCGTTACGGGAGTCCACCATTTTGTGTTTCGGTCGAATTAAGATACAAGATGGAGGGCAAATAATGTTCAGAATGGGTAGAAGGGGGCACGGTAGACGTATCTTGACCCCCTAGGTTTTCTGAGGGTGGCTGAGGAGGCCCATATGTGCGAGAAAAAAAAACATTTTTTTTTAAAATTTCGCACGGTTAGCGTCCGGTGCGCGTACCGGGTAGCGCTCCCGGGAACGTACTTTTTTGAAAATTAGTGAAAAAAGTTAGAGTAAAATAATAATTGTGAGTGATCAGATGTAGGGTAGCTCTGAAAAGAGCTTTTGGGTCCTGTGGCTGATGTAGGTACCTACAAGTAGGTAGCAATGCACAGTCTTAAATTGAGGATGAAAATTCTGTTCCCCTCATTTGAGAAGTGAACTCCATCTCCTCTGTAGATATCTTGCATGTAGTAACGCAAGTTATTGTTGTACATGGAGCCCATTCCATGGTCTCTCATGTAAGCTGAAACAGACTTATTTACATGCTTCCTCGATTTCTCAATTTGTGGACAAAATTGGTTCGACCACCTCCATTTCTGTCTTTGGCATATATTTGAATATACCAAGGCAGTTTGAGGAAAAAGTGCCATCAATTGCTCAAAGGTGTCCTTTAAAAGCAAATCCAGACCTACCCCAGTTAAAGTGCCCAAGTCATTACCTCCACAGTGCACAATTAACAGGTCAGGTTTTGGCAAATGCAAAAAGGTTTTCACCAATGGTATCAATTGGTGACATTTTAATCCTCTGTGGGCAATCCACTTGATTTCCACATTTTGTAAATTGAGGGTTGGTAAATTTCTGTTATCAGCATACCTTTGAGCCCAGTAGATGTAACTATGTCCAACAATCCAGACAGAAAACATGGTGAGAGGAGGTTCTGCTGCAGTCAGATGAAGTGTGGCAATGAAATGGCACTTGAAAAAATAAGAGTTTAAAATGAAAAACTGTGGAGTTTCTGTGTTAATGAAGCAATAGCAGTGATTGGTGGATTTTGATTGCTGAAAACAGAAAGTTAGGGTGCATGGATGAGTTCTTTGAAAGATGTAATTTGAATGGTCAAGAAAAAATCATTTTGTGAAAGATTGCACTGGATATGCAGGTGTACTGAGAGTTCAGAGTTCAATTGAAACATTGTTGTGTGAACTTGCAAACATCAGAGGTCTTTCAGGAGGTGGTTGCTATGCAACAAAGGCAGAAAGGGCAGAGGGGGGGAAGGGTGTTGATTTGAAAAAAGTGAGGGAAGAGTTTTGATTGGGTGACATGAGAGATATGTGTGATGAATTACAGCTTTTCTGTGCTTTTTATGGCTGCAGACTCTGGAGTGAATACCTTTTGCTCTGCTAAAGACAAATTGGTGTGTTTCTGAGACTGTTTTGAAACTCAAAGTATTTGCTAAGGTGAGAAAAGATTCATTTAAATTAGATAGAGAATAGTATGGTTTAGGGAGAAAATTATGAAGAAAGTTGTGTATTTAAAATGTTGCTTTGTGTCAAGTGTTTTACAAATAGATTTTGTTTCTTTGTGTTACATAGCCATGTTAAAAGTGACGCAAAAATAGTGCAAGGGTCTTACAAAAATGCTTTCATGTGTCTTAGGGTATTTTAACTCACTTCCCCATGAATGTATGAATATAATTGCTTTACAAGATGTGTTTAAAAACATTTTTTGAAATCAATTAGGTTTCTTGATATGTACTGCTAGAGTTTCATAGGTTGCTTGGGGTATATTTTCAAGGCTTTTGAGTTCCTTTGATGTAATTTTTCCCATTTTAATTTAAGACCTTTCCCAGTGGTGCAAGGTCCTTGTAAATATGCCCCCATCTGTGCTTGGCAAATTTAGATTTTAATTCTTTGACTAACATAGCCATGTTAAAAGTGACCCAAAAATGTTGCAAGGGCCTTAAAAAAAATGCTTTCATGTGTCTTAGGCCATTTTAAGTCATTTCCCCTTGAATGTAGGTATATAATTGATTTAGATGATGTGTTTAAAAACGATTTTTGAAAACAATTCGGTTTCTTGATATGTACTGCTAGAGCTTCATAGGTTGCTTGGGGCATATTTATAAGGCCTTTGAGTCTCTCTGATGTTATTTTTCCCATTTTAATTTAAGACCTTTCCCTGTGGTGCAAGGTCCTTGTAAATACGCCCCCATCTGTGCTTGGCAAATTTAGATCTTGATTATTTGACTTACATAGCCATGTTAAAAGTGATCCAAAAATGGTGCAAGGGCCTTAAAAAAACGCTTTCATGTGTCTTAGGCCATTTTAAGTCATTTCCCCTTGAATGTAGGTATATAATTGATTTAGATGATGTGTTTAAAAACGATTTTTGAAATCAATTAGGTTTCTTGATATGTAGTGCTAGAGTTTCATAGGTTGCTTGGGGTATATTTAAAAGGCATTTGAGTCCCTTTGATGTTATTTTTCCCATTTTAATTAAAGACATTTCCCCGTGGTGGAAGGTCCTTGTAAATACACCCCCATGTGTGCTTGGCAAATTTAGATTTTGATTATTTGACTTACATAGCCATGTTCCATACAGTTCTCACCTTCTGCGTAGTCTTTGATATGCTAGACTCCATCTGCACTATGAGATACCTAAGCAAAGGAAACACAGGTGATGTGATTGTGAAATGAGGAAAAGAAACTCCACATTTTTCAATTACATCACCTGTGTTTCCTAAGTTTACGAATGACATTGTGCAGATGAGGTTCAGGCCTGTCCACGGACACAGAAGAGGTCTGGCCTTTGTTCAAGAGTGAAGTGGACATGACTTACTTCATTGGTAGGCCTTCACATGTATTATCTCCTCTGTACTCTTCAACAAGCGTAAATTTCATCTGCAACCCTGAGTAGGCCTCACCTTAAACAAACCTCTGGATAGGCCACACCTTATCGTCATCCTGAATCAATCATTTAAAATGTTAGGGACAGATTTATGATAGGTGTATGCCTCTTTTGCGTCACTGTGCGTCAATTTTGTGACGCAGCGGCGGTGCAAAAGATTTGCTATGTGGCGACATATTTACAACTTGATGCATCTAGGCAGATGTGTCATGCTGTAAAGTCCCGTGCCACATGAAACCGATGCAGCAGTGATGCAAAAGATGCACCATGTTGCAAGACAGGCCTCACTTCATCTCCAACAAGATAAGAAGCTGAATCTTCTGTAAATGTCAAAATTGTTGTATACACTGCTGAACTTCTGTGTACTCTTTGATATGCTAGACTCCATCTGCACTAGGAGATACCTAAGCAAAGGAAACACAGGTGATGCGATTGTGAAATGAGGAAAAGAAACTCCACATTTTTCAATTACATCACCTGTGTTTTCTAACTTTAAAATGACATTGTGCAGATGAGCTTTAGGCCTGTCCACGGACACAGAAGAGGTCTGGCCTTTGTTCAAGAGTGAAGTGGACATGACTCACTTCATTGGTAGACCTGGATATGTATTATCTCCTCTGTATTCTTCAACAAGCCTAAATTTCATCTGCAACCCTGAGTAGGCCTCACCTCAAACAAACCTCTGGATAGGCCACACCTTATCGTCATCCTGAATCAATCATTTAAAATGTTAGGGACAGATTTATGATAGGTGTGTGCCTCTTTTGCGCCGCTGTGCGTCACTTTTGTGACGCAGCGGCGGTGCAAAAGATTTGCTATGTTGTGACATATTTACAACTTGAAGCATCTAGGCAGATGTGTCATGCTGTAAAGTCCTGTGCCACATGAAACCTGCATCAGTTTTCATATAGGTGTTTTGTTGCAGGGTATGCATTTATTTGCATGAAAGCCCTGTAAAACTAACAGTGAAATTTAGAAGATTTCACTGAGTCAGCTTTATAGCATTGCTGAATCAAATCCTTACGCCTGTTTGAAACAGGCATAAGGAGTGATGCACCATGCAATGTGAGGCTTCCTCCTGTGCATTGCAGTAGACATGTCGCGCTTACGACGTGATTCCTGCAATGTGCTGCTTTTGCAGCACAGATGCGTGACGCATCTGTGCTGTTTTTGCTCAATGGTGCTCCACATTGTAAATGCGGCACACCATGGGTGGCAGAGCAGCGGTGCACATTAACTGGTGCATCCGTGGGGATGCGCCAGTTAACATAAATCTGCCCCTTTACATTTAAGTATGAGCAGGGGACACAGAGTCGGTGAGGCTTATCCAAGGTTAAGAAGAGATGAGTCCTGTTCACTGAAAACTTGGACATAGGCCTCACCTCCTCAGCATCGCTGGACATGGCTAAATAATAGCTGCAAAATGTTACTCTTGTTAAACAATTTTACTATTATAATCTCTGAGATTTGTCTCTTACTCTGCAACATCTCATTGTTGTTCTCTTTCTTTAAAGATAACGACAACATCAACCATGAGGGATAATGAGCAATCAGTTGATCTCGACCTTATCATTGAACTTGTAATTGAAACGTCAGTGGAAGTAGATCCCTTGGATGATTTAAATCCTGAGGATGATGAAGAACATGATGAGGATGCCGATTTGTCAGAATTGTATGACATAGGGTGGGAAGCTGACCTGCTTGAGCCTATGGAACTATAAACATTTATTTTTAAAATTTACTTGAAATGAAAAGTAAAAATGTAAACCGTTTCATTTAAAATGAAACACAACTTCAAAAACAGGTTATGTGTAGTGTCTTTAATGAAATAGTAAAATATGCTCATAAAATTAGATCAGATTCACATATAAAACAGCACAGGTAAAATGTAGAAGCATTCCATTTCTTTGCTACTATTTGTGATTTCTAAATTTGCCAATGCACTAAAAATTATTCTATGTAAAAATGACAAGTAGTGTGTTAAATTTTTGATGACTGTTATTGATTTACTGTTTGCTAATAGTGGTTAATAACATTTTTTATTATATTTTACCACAGATTCAACTGCAGATCATTTCAAAATTAAAGAATGCCTTCGAAGGACAGAAGGCGAAAGGCTACCAAACATCAAAGACAGCAGCTTAAAAAATTATTGCAGCAGACCTCTACAATAAAAACTTGTCAAGTCACCAAGAAAAGTCCGGGTAAGATAAAGAAATCATTCATAAGAAACATTCGTAGAAAAAAAAGTAGTACTACAGAAAATGTTTTAGTCCAGAAAAAGAGAAGCAATTTAAACGGAAAGGGAAGGCCAATCAAAAATGTTACTGCTAGAGCAGGAGATAACTCTGTGCATGGTAGTAGAAGGAAAAATCAGTTTAGGGACATTCGTAGACGAATGTTCCGCAACAGGATAATTGGCAATTTGTTAAAAAATATTAAGAAAGGTCAGCAGAAAGTGGTTTTTTATAAGAGAAAAAAAAATTGAGAAAGTTATTGATCAGGCACTTGAAATTAAGCGAAAGTTATTTATTTTGATAATCAATAGAATTAGGAAGCTAAACAAGGCAATTTATGATTTCAAAACAAATAGTAGATGGAAGAGAACAGTTAATCGTAGTAATTTTTGTGAAGTTTTTTCAGGAGAATGGATGCATAGTTCAAGTTGTGAGGCATTTTTTAATGAGGAGAGTTATTTCCAGGATAATGATTTGGTGCATGCAGTTGACACCAGTGGTCGAGCTTATGAGGTGAAAGATGGTTGTCCAGTTGAAAAAGAAAAACTTGTGACAACAGAGGCAGAAGAGGTGTTAGGTAATGAGGTTTTAGGAAGACGTCCTAAGGGACCTGTGTACACCTGGAAGTGTAGTAGTATTTGCAGAGTGCGACAGGATTCCATCAATTTGCTTTGTGATTTTGTACGGACATTTAATAAGAAAAGTTTGAAGCAGAAAATGAAGTTGTTGCAAGAATTAGATCCTTGCAGAGTGAGAGAAGTGACAGGTTTGCATGGTCATTCACTGGCTTGTCTTTCCAGGAGAGTATGCCAGAGTGTTTTTCATCATTTCAGGATGCTAGCAGTGCATCATAATAAAGTGAGGAAATTAGTTAGAATGTTGTATTATGCTAAGAGTCCAGCAGTTATGCTTAAACAATTATGCACGGTTCTGAAATAGATGTGAAGAATATTTGTGAAGAAATTGAGTTTTGTTACTTTGGAAGTAAAGAGGAGAATGTTGAAATTGACCCAGAAGAAGAGGGTAATGTGGAAGATAGTGTACAGGTTTCCAGTACAGATAATTTTCAGAAGGAAATTGCCACATTTCAGGTGAAATCAAGTGAGAGGCCTAATTTCACTTGTGTGTGTTGTCGACGCACTTATTATAAGAATCAGACTAAGTTAGTGGATTTATATGCAAAAAGTGAAAGGGAAAATAATAGTGAATGGAAGGATTTCGCAACATACTTGATGGTAGAAAATTGTTTTGATTTGGGATTGGATCAACGTGTGTGTACTTATTGTTGTAACAAATTAAATCAAAACCGGATGCCTGCTAGAGCGGTTCATAATAATCTGGAATTGGTTGAGATTCCTTCTGAATTGAAGGATTTAAATACTTATGAATCTATTTTGATTCAAAGTATCCATCCCTTTCAGGCTATTGTAAGAATGGAGCCAAAGACAGGGAAATTGCCTCCATCAGATTTACAGAGAGGATTAAAGGGAAGAGTTGTTTATTTGCCTCTAGATTTCAAGAAAAACATTAACACAATTGGAGTAGAAAAAGTGGAAGAGGAACCTCTGGTTATCTTAGTTAATGGGGTTCCGACAAAGAGTAAGAAAATATGGCAAGATTTAGTGGATGTTAGGAAAGTCAAAAAGGCAACATTGTATTTGAAAAAAAACAATAAGTACTATAAGAATGTATATGTTGCAGAAGAGGAAGTAAGTGAAGAAGAGGATAGCGATTTGTGTGCTGGTCAAATTGAGAAAGTAGAACCCTCTAAAAGTGAAGAAATATATGAACATTATAGTGTTCATCCTTTGCATTCCAAGGAAGTCATGGGGAATGCTATTGAGTTGTTTCAAATGAAACAAGCCAAAGGGAGTCCCATTAGTGTTTGGGAGGAAAGTTTGGAAGGTCGGTGTTTCCCACAGCTATTTCCAACAGGTCAAGGAGGAAGATATGATGAGCGAACTCATCAAATTCCTGCTTCTGAATACCGGACTTTACGATTGTATGCAGAAGATCCTAGGTTTCGACAATGCATTCCCTATTTGTTTCATCTCCTGTTTGAAAGCGATCTGTCTGGACTGTCATATGCAGTGAACCACATCTTGAAAAGTGGTATACAGATGCAAAACATCTCGGCAAGTGACTTTATGGATAAAGTCAATGTGCAAGACAGTATTTTGGATTCTCACCTGATTAATCTCATGGCGTGTCAGCGTGGTACTAATGAGTACTGGTACCGTCGTCATGGTGATTTAAAATGTATGCTGAGGAACTTAGGTACTCCCACATGGTTCCTCACTCTCAGCTGTGCCGAGTATGGCTGGGAAGACTTACTTGAATTTCTACGAGAGGCAAATGGAAACATTGAAAATATCGAATTCAAGACACCCGGAGAACTGTGCTCTTTGGATCCAGTGAATGTATGCAGGTACTTCAATCATAGATTTGAAGCTATGATGTCTTTCATCATGAACAAGAGAAATCCACCTGTTGGAGAGGTGTTGGATTTCTTCTGGAGAAAGGAGTACCAAGCAAGAGGTGCTCCTCATATACATATGCTGCTGTGGATCAAGGATGCACCTAAATTTGGAACAGATCCAGAAGACTTAGTGATGAGTTTCATAGAACAGTATTCTACATGTGCTGTTCCAAACGCAAAGGAGGACAAAAGCCTAAGAGAACAAGTTCTACGCTTCCAAAGCCATCGTTGCGGAAAGTACTGTAGTCGTAAATTCAGAAACAAGGACAAGTTCTACACCAAATGTCGTTTCGCCTTTCCACGACCGGTGATTTCTAAAGGAAGAGTGAACAGTTTGATGTCTTCGCTGCGACATAATGTGATGAAGAAATCACCTAAAAACACATACAATTTGAAAAGGAACGAAGAGTCCAAGTATATCAACGACTACAACCCAGTGATTTTGTCCATGTGGAATGCTAACATGGATATACAGTTCGTGGCTGATAACTGTATGGCTGTGGCTCGGTATGTGACATCTTACATCACCAAAAAAGAAAAGACAGATTTGAAGGATATGTGGGAGGACATTTCCCATGAAAAGAGCCTCAGTAAGAAGTTGTACAGTTTCAGTCTGAAGATGTTGTCACATCGAGAAATCGGATCTTACGAATGTTCTGACCGGTTGTCTTCAGCAAGTCTCTATGCCAAATCCAGGAGTATCGTTTGGGCGAGTCTTGGTCTTGCTGCAACGCGTAATCGAGTTCTGAAACCTGTGCGGGAAATTGAGTATTTGGCGGAAAAGGAGCCAAACAGTACTGATATTTTGAAGACCAACATGTTGGATACATATTATCCAAATAGAAGCAGACACCTCGAGAATGTTTGTCTGTATGAGGTTCTACAAAATTACATATTCAAGAGGAACATCAAAGAAGATATTGATAAAGGAGTGTATGCTGTAATTGGAAGTGAGGGATGTCTCGTCAAGCAAAGAAAATGCCACTTGGTAAACCATCGAAAATTGAGTGGCGAATCTCCTGAAAAAAAAGAGTTTTTCTATTTAGCACTTTTGCAACTTTTCAAGCCTTGGCGTGCAGAAGAGGAACTGCTTGGAGATTCTCTGTTACGAAGACTCTTTCAATGCCGCCAAGGAGACCATAGAATGTCCTGTTTTTCTCAAATATGTAGAAATGTTGAATGCGGAAATCGAGCAGGAAGCAACGATTGCAGCCGAGATTGCTAGAGACAGTTCTCAGGACAGTCAGAGTTCTGTTTCATTGAGTCAGGATCCACTAGGAGGACCAGTTATCGAAAATGAAGCTGCCACTGCTATGATTGAAGTGGAAAGAGCCATGGCACATGCTCAGGAGGATGCGGTTAACTTAGAAGACTTGGAAAGAAAACTCAACGTTGAGCAGAGGAAAATATATGACGAAGTTACCAACCAAATTGATCATGGATTAAGTCATGAGAAGAAAGAGTGCTCATGTACGTCGTTGAAACCTGTCCGACTGTACGTGAGTGGAGAAGCGGGAACTGGAAAAAGTTTCCTCATTAAAGCAATTTCATGTTATTTGCAGAAAAGGACTGAGTCATCACTGTCTTGTGTTGTCACTGCTCCAACTGGACTGGCAGCACATAACATTAAAGGTATTACTTTGCATCGTCTACTGATGCTGCCAGTGGAGCATGATACAAATTACAATACCACAAGTTATCTGGAGATGCTTGTTGTGAAGTTTCAAGAGTCTTGAAGAAAATGAAACTTCTTATCATTGACGAAGTAAGCATGGTTTCCAATGTCATGCTTGCCTTTGTGCATTTGAGAATGCAAGAAGTTCTCAAAACAGAGTATGATGTGTTATTTGGTGGCAAACACATCATTGTTTTCGGTGATCTTCTGCAGCTGACACCAGTGAAAGGACAACCTGTGTTCAAAATGCTCATGCATGAAGATACCAGGAAGTGCCTAGGGAGCATTGGCAACGTTAATATATGGTTAAACTTCAATTATGCTGAACTGCATGAAAATATGCGTCAGGCGAAGGATGAAGATTACAAGAATATTCTACAAGATGTTAGAATCGGAAAAGTGACCGAGCATGGGAAAGAAGCTTTACATGCACGATTACTGTCAAATTTGTATCCAGAACAAGACGTTGTGCCTGAGAATATTTTTCAGAAAATTACTGAGAAGAAATCTGGAATATGTTTGATGCCAACTCTTGCAGAATGTGCCATCTTCAACAACAAAATGTTGTATTTAGAAAACCAAGAGATTGTGAAACTGGAAGCTATTGACAGAGTAGAGCATATGGGATCAACAATTATTTTGTCTGAGAATTTGAAATCAAAATTGGATTCATTAGAAAAGAGTATATCTAAAACTGCGGGTTTTGAAAAGACTCTGAATGTGTGCTTAACTTGCCGTATAATTTTAAGAAGGAATTTACATGTTGAAAGAGGTCTGGTAAATGGATCAATGGGTAATGTTGTTGATTTTGTGAAATACAGAAATAGGGATGAAATAGAATTTTTAAAAATTAAATTTGATGGCATTGAGGAAGTACAGCTAATTGGTCGTTGCTCTGCTAGGTTTTTGCTTGTGAAAGACTTATATGTTCGCCGTAAGCAGTTTCCTGTTTGCTTGGCATATGCGGTGACAATCCATAAATCGCAAGGTTTAAGTGTAGACAGTGCATTGGTGAATATTGGCAGTTCTGTGTTCAAGGAGGGTATGGCATATGTGGCATTGTCACGAGTCAGAACTTTATCAGGATTGTACTTGATTGAGTGTAATGTCACAAACATTTGTGCGGATCTAGACTGTGTTAAGGAATACAATAGGTTAAGAAGAGAGTATGCGCCACATTTGCCTCAATATCCTTTGTTTGAGAAACGTGTGGTAGGCCGGAAACTAAGAAATGTGACCAATAGTAGGGAGGTTGTAGCAAAAAGACGAAAAGTCGATGAACCAGAAATTATAAGCAGAAAGGAAAAGGATTTTGTTGAAGATGTTGTTAGTTTTCAATTTGAAAACAGTTCTGGTGTCAACTGCTATGCTAATGTAGTGGTTAATGTTTTGTTTTCTCTAGAAACTTTAAAACAAGAGATTGTGGTCAATTCGGATCAGAGATTTTGCAGTTTGTTGAATTCTGTGTTAGAGAAATGTAGCACTGATAGAACAAAAATAGAAAGTGTGTCTGAAATTCGAAATCTGTTAGACAGATGTTCAGGTCAAACACAATTCTCTCAAAATATTCAGCAAGATTGTCAGGAGTTTTTAATGTATATGCTTGATGTATTGCATGATGAAGGTGTAGATGTAGATCACCTGTTTGGGCTTTCTTATCAATGGCAGCATGACTGCGAGAACTGTAGGGTATCAAGTACTACTAGTGTAGACTCAGAAAAATTTATATATTTAACTTTGCCAGACAGTAAATCAGTGTCCTTTAATAAGCTAGTAAAAGCAGCTGATCACAACATGGAGTGTAGCCAATGTAAGTCTGAAATGTTGTCAACATTATTTATACGAACATATGGCCAGTATGTTATTTTAATGTTCCAACGATGTAGGCCTGATGGAACAAAATTGACAACTTTGATTAAAAATTTTGTGGCTTCACAGTTGTCAATATCAGGAAGGACTTTTGTAACTGCAGCAATTATATATCATGATGGTCCTTCAATAACATCAGGACATTACACAGCTTATTTAAAGTCTAGAAATGCAATGATTCTGTTTTAACTTTAAAAAAAAAATTGCCTTTTGACCATAAAAATTCTTACCTGGTGTTTTTAAAACCAAAATTTTAGGGAAGGAATCTCAGGATTTGCTCTGAGGAATTTCAAGAGGTTCTAATGGCTCCTACACAATTTGGCCTTGAGGATAAGTGTAGTACAGAGTCAAAAGTTATTTTTGAGTTTTAAATAGTTCCTGGAAAAAAAGAAGGTTTTCTTACAGAAAGTGGTGGGCACGGATTAGTTAAAGGACAACAGAGTATTTCCCAAAGCAAACAGTGTTCTTACCATAACACTTGACGTCATGGAAAAATAACTGCACTTTGAATGAGTTCAGAAAAACTGTTTCTTTTTATAAGCTAATTCAAGCAGCCAATAAAAACATGGAGTAGAGGTAATGTAAGTCTGCAATGCTGTCTAGATTATTTGACCAAACATTTGGTTATAATGTCATTTTAAAATTCCAACTATATAAACCTGATGAAAGTAAGTCTTCAACTTTAATTACAAATGTTGTGGCTACACAGTCGTTTATTTTAGGAAGAAAATGTTTAACTGCAGCTATTATATGACATGATGGTCCTTTGACAAGATCCGCTTATTACACAGCTTATTGAAAATGTAAAAAAACCTGCTGTTTCGTAAATGATTCCTATTTGACTACGATACAATGTTGCCTTTTTACTTAAAAATATTCTTACTTTCTGTTTTCAGAAAAGAGAATTTAGGGTAGGTAACTGGCCTATAATGATTCTAGGGGTTGATATAAATGTATCTACTGTTTTAAATTGCTTTGTGATTAAAAGTGATGTAGAGAATTAAATAATTGTAGTAGTCATAGAGGTAGTGTAAGTCTGCTTCATAGTAAGCAGTATCAGTGTCATAGGAAATTTGGAACATGAGTGAGCAAGAAGGGTAAGATATTACTAGTCCAGGATTGTGAAAGTGATCTTGAACGTTTTCTTTCTCAAAGTTGCGGAAATACAAAATGACGGGATTTGCTTAGAAGAATTCCAAGAGTTATAAATGGCTCTTACACGATTTGGCCTTGTGGAAACGTGTGGTAGAGAGCGAGAAGTCATTTATTGTATGTAACATATTTTTCAAAACGATGGAGGTTTTCTTTCAGAAAGTGGCGGGCTGAAAATAATAACAGCACAACAGAGTGTAAGCTGTTCATAGGACATCATTCGACTTCATGGAAAGTAAGTTAATTTTAAGGAGTTCTGATTTCTGATTTGTCATGTTGTATGGGTTTTTTAAACACAATCATTTTGATTGTGTTTTTTTCCCCGCTGTTATATGATGAATACCTTCAAGTCACTGTTTTTAGTGAAATTTGATAAAATCTGAGAACAGCAAAAATAAACCATTTAACATGTATAATTAATTCTGTACTTTTTGTATTTATGATATAAATTTAGAAATGTGTAGTAGACATGAAGAAGCTGAGGCTTCTGTAAGTGTCAAAGTTGTTGCATACAGTGCTCACATTCTACGTAGTCTTTCATATGATAGACTACATTTCCACAATGAGATACCTAAGCAAAGGAAACACAGGTGATGTGATTGTGGAATGAGCAAAAAAAATTGCACGTTTTTCAATTACATTACCTGTGTTTCCTAACATTACACATCACATTGTGTAGATAAGGTTTAGGCCTGTTCCAGGAGATAGAGGAGGTCTGACATTTGTTGAAGAGTGCAGTGCACATGAGTCACTTCGTTGGTAGGCCTGCACATGTATTATCTCCTCTGTACTCTTCAACAAGCGTAAATTTCATCTGCAACCCTGAGTAGGCCTCACCTTAAACAAACCTCTGGATAGGCCACACCTTATCGTCATCCTGAATCAATCATTTAAAATGTTAGGGACAGATTTATGATAGGTGTATGCCTCTTTTGCGTCACTGTGCGTCAATTTTGTGACGCAGCGGCGGTGCAAAAGATTTGCTATGTGTACTTTTCAAGAAGCCTAAATTTCATCTGCAAAACTGAGTAGGACTCACCTGAAAGAAATCTGTGGATAGGCTACACCTTATCAGCATCTAGAAACAATCATTTAAAATGTTAAGGGCAGTTTTATGAAGGCTGTGTGCCTCTTTTGCGCCGCTGTTCCGTCACTTTTGTGACGCAGCAGCAGTGTAAAAGATGCACCATGTTGCAAGATAGGCCTCAGTTCATTTCCAGCAAGATACCGTCAGTTTAAAATGTATATAATTAGGACTGTGTAGGGGGCATGCAGAAGCTGAGGCTTCAGTAAGTGTCAAAGTTGTTGCATGCAGTGCTGCACTTCTGCGTACTCTTTCATATGCTGGACTACATCTGCACAATGAGATACCTAACCAAAGGAAACACAAGTGATGTGATTGTGAAATGAGCAAAAGAAATTGCACGTTTTTCAAATACATTACCTGTGTTTCCTAACATTACGAATCACATTGTGCAGATGAAGTTTAGGCCTGTCCAGGGAAACAGAGGAGGTCTGAACTTTGTTCAAGAGTGCAGTGGACATGACTCACTTTATTGGTAGGCCTGCACATGTATTCTCCTCTGTACTCTTCAACAAGCCTAAATTTCATCTGCAACCCTGAGTAGGCCTCACCTGAAACAAACGTCTGGATAGGACACACCTTTTTGCCACCTTATTGCCATCCTGAAACAATCATTTAAAATGTTAGGAACAGTTTTATGATGATTGTGCACCTCTTTTGCGTTGACATTGCGTCACTTTTGTGAGACAACAGCAGTGCAAAAGATGCACCATGTTCCAAGATAGGCCTCACTTCATCTGCATCAAGATACTGTTAGTTTAAAATGTATATCTTTAGGACTGTGTAGGGGGCCTGGAGAAGCAGAGGCTTCTGTAAGTGTCAAAGTTGTTGAAAAACTGTTTGTCCTTCAATCTTTTCCCTTGTCTTTTCTAATTTTTAAATACATGTTTTAATATTTTTCAAATGTTTGTTCTCTCTTTCACAGATTGAAAGTATAAAAATAACAAGTGACTAAGTTAACGACAATTATAAGGTAAATGTTTTGTACTCTTTTCGTTACATTTCTATCACATTTAACTACTATTAGTTCCACTGCTTCATTTCTTTAACCCTCACTTTCCTGCCTTTGCTACTTCCCTCATTCCTTTCTCTATTACTTACTTACTCTACTCCTTTTCTCAGTCCCTCTCTTCTCATAGTTCCTCACTCTTGTTCACTCACTCCGTCTCTATTACTCTTAGTGTCTCTGACTGATCACTCTTTCACTACTTGTTCATTATGCTTTCTCTGTGTAATTGAAACACACTAAGGGGCATATTATGAACACAGCCAATAAAATTATTGCTGCTTTTATCGGCAGAAAACTGCTGCAAAAGCGGCTTTAGCGGCAGTTTTCTGCCGCAAAAGCGGCTTTAGCGACACATTTCTGCCGATAAAAGCTGCGAAACTTTTATCGCCTATGTTGATAATATGCCCCTATGTTATTTACATTTCTTTGCTGTTTCAATTATTCCTTTTCTGTTACTTCTTTTCTGCTTTCTGTTTTTTCTCTGTTATTCCACATATTTTAATCTTATTTTGAACATTCACTCACATTCTCTAAGAAACTCTTCTTTGTTATTCTTCTACTCTCCTTTTTTTCTTTCACTTCCTTATCTATTTTGTTTTTCACAATTATACCCTCTTCCATCTTTTCTTCGGTAAATAGATCTATTAAACAGTATCTCTGGTTTAGTCCCTATAGCTGTCTTTCTTTTAACATTACTCTCTGTTTACTTCCCTTATACTTACTCTTCTTTTTTTTTAAATTTTTTTTTGGTTCGCTCCCGGTTCGCGTACCGGGGAGCGAACCGGGAAGCGAACCAAAAGAAATAGAGGTTGCCAGAGTGCTAAACATTCTAGCAATTTTTTTATAAAGGGGTGGTAGTTCTGAAAAGAACTTTTTTTTTAATGTTTTTGTTGTTTTATATTTTTTTTTATTTTTCTGAACATTTTTTGTTTTTTTTGTATTTTTTGAACAATTTTGTTTTTTTTGGGGTTTTTTGGGGGGAAACAACGAAAAACAGGTATTAGAAAGGGCTCAACATCAGTGATGTCACTGACCATGTCATGAATGATGTAATATGTGACATGATCAGCAGTGGATTGCGGGTGCGCGCGATATATAGTTAGTACAACTAACTATATATGGAATTTCAATGGTTTTGTGGGAGTAAAAAAAAGGTTTCTTAAATGCTAATTCCTAACTATATATGGTCTATAACCTATGGTTTTTTCAGTGATATATATATATATATATATATATATATATACACACACACACACACACACACCCATAATGGAAAAAGGTTGTTTATAATTACAATTTTCCAACATTGTCTTTCCTAGATTCACAAGATTTTAGTTATTTGGCACACACTCAGGCTGGGAACCCTTAATAACTTAACTTACCATTTTTTAATGTTAGTCATCCTCAACAGTTTAATCAAAAAACAGCTACAAATGCTACAAAGATAATTAACTAGTCTGGTTAGCCTATCCACCTTTTTAATTGGGACTTTTTTTCCAAGCTAATGTGACAAATACTTAGGGATTCATTACGATGTCGGGCGGAAAGCCTCCTCCCGACAGTTAGAATCTTCCGAAAGGGTGCACGGTTTTACACACACAACCCAATTCCCCATAGGAGCCTGTGTTGCGGCTGGTTACTTGGCATTACACAAGCTCCCATAGCAAATAATGGGAATCAGACCGAACAGTGTTCGGTCTCATTGTAATCCAGCGGTCGGAACCACAGACCACAAATCGGTCGGTACCGAATCCGAGACGGTGTTGGGCGGAGGCTTTCCACCAAACATCGTAATGAGCCCCTTAATGTCAATCTCTGGCACACAGCTACAGATTTAAAGCACAATTGAGAAATAAAATGCAGAGCTTCACTAGGGAGCGACAAAGGGTTTATATGAATCTATGAGCAGTATCCACAGTAGAAAACTGTAGCTATACATGAGAAACCTTCTCTTGTCTGGCACCGATTTAGTCAATGACACAATCAAGTTATTCTTCTACATGCCAGCTAAAGGATCACCTGAAAACCAAACAAATATTCTGAGATGCAAGTTGTTAATTACTTTCGCTACGAAACAAGGTTCATTCTTAGTAACAACTTGTCTGGGCTTGTACAGTCTGGTTGGGCAATGCCAAAAAAGCCAGACCCATGTGTGAAAAGGAAATATGCTTTTGTGTAAGAAGGTAAAGTGTGCATCCAGTAAAGAATAAAGTTTATGCTGCACAATGCTCCAGCCACTTGTTTCTGTACAACAGCTCATCTCTGAATCTATGGTCTCCCTAGCATCATCGAATATTCTTCTCCCGTCTCCATTCCATGTTACAATAAAGCAGAATACTTCTCTTATCAACATTTTCAAACACAGGATACTCCACCGTCCCACCTGGTGACATGCAAACAGGAACAAATAACTCCCTCACTACATAAAATGAGATAGGACACAACTGGGGTACACTCAGTCTAGAGGTGTAAACAGTTTCAGGCTGTACAATTTCTGGGAAGTGCTCGGGAGACAGAAGTAAGGGGATGTTCTGTCTCACCAGGGCATTGCTTAAGGGGGTTGGTTCGGTCGCCAATATGGGAACCAGGGGTGTAGGGTGGTGGGGGGGTTCTGTTGACTTCCATTTGGGTTGGTTTGTGTAGGCACTGTGTGTTGGGGGTAGTAATGTAAATGTAAGGTTGAGAAGTTTGGCATGAAGTGGAACAATGGTGTTTATCAGAATTCCTATCAGGCAATTTCTTCATGGTAGTGGCTGGTGATAGCATGTGTCCTGGCCAGCAACTGCATATTTTGTCGTGGAACATATATTGGGTCAAATCGTCACACAAGCGGAAGTTGGGACGGGAAGAGTCACAAATTATTTGCCTTCAGGAGAAGCACCTTGCCCAGGCTGAAGGCTCCTTGATAAAGGAACTTGGAAATAAATGATTGTTTATTTCTTGTTTCACTTCTGCAAAGAGGGGTGTCGCATTGTTGGCTAGGGATGGTAAATGGGGAGTGCAATCCCAGAGGGTTGGTACTGGGGGAGATGGCTCCTGGCGACTATCCAGAAAGACAGCATTTGCTTTATTTATTTAGTTTTTATTTATAAAGTTTTATATAGCGCAAACAAGATCCCGAAGGATATCAGAGCGCTTTACAAAAACGATGGAAGGAAGGACATTTTTTTTTTTTTTTTTGGGTAAGACGTTTATTGCGCATTGTCACAGAAATAGTACAGTCAATCTCGCCTACAACCTCAGAAGGCCGGCTTTACAAAGCACGCAAGAGTGAATGATCAGCTTATCCATACACCGCCCATCAGCCGACAACCATAGGTCCGGCGGCGCAAGTTCGGTAGCAGTGTAGGCGATGGTTTCGACAGTGCATCCGCATGGTAGATTTGCCTGATCAGTCTTACATTTTCTGGTATTTTCGACAAAAGCCCCCTTAACCTAGGGGGGACATTACAAACAACAAAGCAATAACCCCCTGTAAAACTCAAAGCACTGTGTCACAGCATTCTCCCCCCCTCATTGCCCCATCAAGTGCAGCTCATAATGGCAATAAGTCTTTAGCAGTTGAGCGCTCAGCCCTCATTATCTTCAGATGCCACTGACACCAGATATTGTTGAAAGGGCTCCCAGAAGTCTCTGGGGCGGGACCCCATAGGCAACTCCTCCTCATACGTGACTAAGGTGTCTCTACAATAGGCCAAATCCTCCAGCCAGTTTTTCACTTTTGGTGTTCGCTTACTATTCCAATGCAGGGATATTCTTCTCTTTGCCACCAATAACGCAATCACACAAAGTTTACGCCGTCTTGCTCGCAAGTGTGGTACCAACCCCAGGAGACAGACTTTGGCAGTACATGGCAATTGGGCCCCCAACATAGTGTTGTGTCCGTATCACCTGGTCCCAGTATCGTGTTACCGCATCACAGTGCCATGCCAAGTGTATGAAGTCCGCATGTTCCTGCCCGCACCTAGTGCAATTGGAGTTGTCCCTCAGACCATATCTATGTAGACGTGCAGGGGTGTGGTACATCTGGTGCAAATATTTGTAATGGATCAGTCTAAGATTCCCGTTAGGTGTCAGCATCCCCGTAAGCATGCAGGAGGCCTCCCATTCCTCTTCCGTGAGATCTTCCCCCAGTACCGCTTGCCATTTCTCCCTGGCTCTTGTAGTGTTACCACCATTGCTGGATTGCGCGCAGCGGTACAGCCGGGATACCAAGTGTGCAGCTGAGGGGGTGTTGATCACGAGTGTCAGTGGTGCGAGTGCTTGCGGTTCCGCTGGAAACGACACAATGTTCCTTCACCGCCCTCTGAAGCCTATAATAGTTGAAGCTAAACAACAGAGTTGGGTTCTGGATGTATGTGAGCTGGTTCAGCTGTACAAATTGCCCTTCTCTGTACAGATCCCCAAGGGTGTCTATGCCAGCGCGTTTAAGAAGATCCATCCCCACCTGTTCTTGCGTGACAGACAGTGCCGGGTGGTGAGCCAATGGGAGTGTCGGTGCGTAGAGTGGTGTGCAGCATGCCATCTTGCTGAGTGTCCTCCATGCTTCTATCGTGGTGTTCACAGGGTTTATATCATGTTCGTGTAATCTGGGGCGTTTGTGTGTTAAGATACTCGTGAGTGGGATGGGGTCAGCGTCTCCACGCTCCACAGCCACGTGTGTCAGAAAAGGAATTTCGTGAAACCAGTAATGCGCGTATTGCGCCTGTGCACACTGATAGTATAGGTAGATGTCCGGCACTTTGAAACCACCCTTAGCGTACGGGAGCGTCAGAGTCTGCAGGTCTAATCTAGCCTGTTTACCCGCCCAGATTAAGGAAAGCATGAGAGATTTAATATTACGGAACACCTCCGCCGGGGGCTTAATAGGTATATTATTAAAAAGATATAAGAATTTGGGCAGGAGCACCATCTTCACAATGGCAAGTCTGTCTGCCAGGGAGAGCGGTAGACTAATCCATCTCTTGACCTTGTCCTCCAAAGCAGAGACAGTCCTCCCGTAGTTGGTGCGGATGACGAGCTCTGGATCTCTGTGGAACCAGACGCCTAGGTACTTCGTCGGCTCCTCCTGCCATTCCAGGGGATAATCCAGCGGCGTGGGCTGGGTGTCATCAGTCAGTGGGAGTATGAGGGACTTGCTCCAATTAATGTGGAGCCCTGAGTATTGGCCGAATTTAATGTATTCCCGCATCAGGGGGTTAAGATTTGTCTCCGGGTTCTTCACATATAAGACCATGTCGTCCGCGTACAGGGCAATGTGTATGGGCCGCGTAGGTAACTGAATAGCTGAGTAGTGGTGGTGCTGTCTTATTTTACACGCCAAGGGTTCCAGTATTAGGGCAAACAGCATAGGCGATAAGGGGCATCCTTGTCTGGTGCCACGTCCGATGTCAATCGGGGACGATAGATGTTTGTTTACCCGTATGCGGGCCATCAGGCCCGAGTACAGCATCGTAATCCAGCCAATGAATAAGGGGGGGAACCCCATCCGGAGGAGGACTGCGTGCAGGAACGGCCAGTCAATCGTATCGAATGCCTTAGCCGCGTCCAGCAAGACAGCTACCGCTTTGATATCCGGGGCCAGGTAGTGCGCCAGAGCAAAAAGGGTGCGAGTGTTGTGTGTGGTCGACCGGTCTGGGATGAAACCCGCCTGGTCTGGTCTTATTAACATCGGCATTAATGGCTTCAGTCGGTCCGCCAGGATGCTGGCTAGGATCTTGGTGTCGACGTTTATCAATGAGAGAGGGCGGTATGAGTCGCACTGTTCTTCGTCTTTACCAGGTTTCAGTATGGCGATGATCAACGCCTCTCGCATGGACGGTGGCAGAGTCTGGGCTTCATGAGCGGCCTCGTACAGATTTACTAGATGTGGTGCTAGCGTGCTAGCGTACGTTTTATAGAATTCTATGACGAAGCCATCTGGGCCCGGTGCTTTGCCATTAGGGAGTCTTTTGATGGTGTCAACGACTTCTTGTGTCGTGAGGGGCCTAGCTAGATATTCCCTGTGTCCGTCTGCCAACCAGGCAATCTCTACGTCAGCCATGTATTCCAGTATCTCCTCCCGTGGCACCTGTGGTCTGGCCTCATATAGAGCCCCATAGGTGTCCCTGAATTCGCCCATAATGGTTGGCATGTCATGTGCGCGTTTGCCTAGTTTGGTACGTATAGACGCTATATGTTGTGGCGCCCTTCCCGAGCAAATCTTCTCTGCTAGGGCCCTGCCCGGCCTACCTCCTTCCCCATATCTTCTGGCCGTTGTTCTCTTGAAAATGTATTTGAGTTCGTCATCAGCAAACGTGTTGTATTCTAGCAGGATTGATTGTATGTCACTTAGTAGTGCCGTGTCCCCAGTGTTCGTGTAGCGCTGTTCCAGGTCTCGGAGCATCTCCTCCCTCCTGCTAAGTTGGTGACGAATGTCTTTCAGTATACCAGTAGATGTGTTAATGCACACGCCCCGTATTGTCGCTTTAAATGCTTCCCACAGGAGGCACGGGTCCTCTGTGGTGGGGGCATTGAGTTCAAAGTAGTCGGTGATCGCTTTTTGGACTGTATCCACATAAAAGCGGATCTCGCAAGGCCTGCGCGTTGAAGCGCCAGGTGTAGGGCGGTGGGACATAGTGTGGGATCCGTAACCGTAGGAGCACAGGACTGTGATCCGACAGTGTTCTCGGGAGATGCGTTATCTGTTCCACCCAGGTAAGAACGTCCTGTGTGGCTAGCCAGAAGTCTAGTCTGGACCAGCTCCTGTTTGCAGCATTGATGTGTGTGGCTACCTGTTCCCCCGGGTGTAGTATCCTCCACAGGTCACTGACGTGCAAATCAGACATTACGTCAAGCAGCATTCCCCTCGCCTTGGTGTGTTGTTCAAGTGTGTGCGCTGCCCTGTCGAGCCCATCTCTGAGGGTGACGTTGAAATCCCCTCCCCAGAGAACATTGTCCGCTTGAACACCAGCTACAATATGCCATAACCTTTCAAAAAAACCTGCATCATCCACGTTCGGACCATACACATTCACAAGAGCCAGTTTATGGTGTCTCGTCTCGCCTACCACTATTACATAGCGCCCCCCTGAGTCAGTGTGCGTGTCGGTGATTTTGAAGTGAGTCCCTTTTTTTATCAGAATGCTGACGCCACGGGAGTATGAGGAGTAGTATGAGCCAGTGGTGGATTCCGCCCATTTGTTCCCCAGCCCGCGTGTGGAAGTGGGTGCCATGTGAGTCTCTTGTAAGAAGGCCACATCGACCCTAAGCCTGTCAAAGTACGCAAACATTTGCCTTTTCTTTTTCGGGTTCCCTAGCCCCCTGACATTCCATGTTATGAAGTTGAGTGTGTCAAAGCGCGCCATTAGCATGTGGTCTGGTAAAAATGTGCGCCGCGTGATCTGTGCGGCCACCTATGAAACAGTGCATTCTTAACATTCGCAACGAAGGCAACAAAAGAGGTCGCAATGCTTCTCAGACACAGTGCAAACACAGTTGCTACAATCAGCTTCCCCATCCCCCCACCTCCCACTTTAGCACCCAAACTTTGCCAAAGCCATTCCCCCCCGAACTTCAGAACTGTGAGTAAACTTTTTTGGGGGAACACCCTCCTGGGGGTGCCGCCCGAAGCACACATCTCCATCCACATAGTGGATGTGGACGGGCGCGAATCGCATACTATTACATCGTCAATGTTTACACCCTATCCTCCCCACCCCATCCCCGATCTCTCGCAGGCACTTAGTGACCATCAACATTCTTCTTACCCCCCCCAAAGTACAGGAACACTCGTAGGTAGTGCCAACCACCCTCAATGCCAGTGTCTCGGGGCTACAAAGTAAGGCCGCAGGTATCTCATCGCGCTAGCCACCTGTCATTAGTCAGTGGAGGCCCAATGCTCCTGTGCAGGTACTGCAGTAGCGTTTCCACATAGTACTCACTGCGTTACCGCCATGCACGCCTCCCATCCATAGTCCGTCAGCAGTGGGAGTCCCAGTCTCAAGGCGTGTTACGTTATACTTCACCCAATTTGTAGTGTTCGTCGTGTGTCGCCAACAGTGCTGAAGCAGTCCAGAGAGACACTCGTTGAGCCATCGCGTTGTCAGTCGTTGTCGCTCATTCTGCCCGCTGTCTCCTGATTTTTCCGACGTTTGGTGAGGGTCTTGACGTATTCCTGTGCGGCTTGCACCGTCGTGAGGACCACCGGCTTCCCTTCCGCCAGGATTTTAAGTTTCGCAGGGTACAGCATCGCGTATCCAATGTCCAGCTCACGAAGTTTCTTCTTTACTGGAGCAAACTCCTTCCTGGCCTGTTGCACCGCCATGGTGTGGTCTGGGTAAAACTCCAGCGAGTTGCCCTGATGGGTAATGGCGCCCCTTTCCCTCGCCAGGCGGAGTATAGTGTCTCTGTCCCTGTAGTTGAGTACCCGGGCGATAATTATACGAGGCGGAGCTCCTGGTTTCGGAGTGGGGGCCAGAGAACGATGGGCACGTTCGATCAGGAAGACTTCAGAGAAGCTGCCAGCCCCAAAGATGTCCTTCAGCATGCCCTCCACGTACGTCTCCATCTTGCCCGTGTTGGTGGATTCCGGCAGGCCCGAGATGCGCACGTTGTTGCGGCGGGACCTCGCTTCCTGGTCCTCCACCTTCGCCTTCAGGGTTTCCAGGGTCCTCTCAAGGGCGCCGTGTGTTTTTTCGATGTCTCTGGAGTGATCCTCCACCGAGGAGATCCTGCGCTCCGCCTCCACCAGTCTCTCCTCGTGATTCACCAGCTTGTTAGATAGAGAGTCTACCCGCGCCACGACACTGTCCATCTTGCCATTCATGTCGTGTAGACTCTGCTGGATAGCCCTTAGTACCGCCTCCATGCCGGCGCCTTCCTCCAGTACCTGGTCTCCGTCAGTGTCTTGGGCAGCGCCCGTTTTCGTCGCTTGCTTCCTTGCTTCAAAGGGCAGCTTCGACTGCTGCTTGTCCGGCTTACCCATCTTGCCCGGGGGGTCAGCTGGGCTAGTGACTGGTGGGCTCGTTGGGATTGCTGGCTTAGACGTTGTCCGCGTACGTCGTAGCTGTGTTCCAGTCACCCTCCGCGTCGAAGCGCTACTCATTAGGCCATGCACTGAGCCCGATAGTGGTGCAGGTCAGCCCAGCGCGCTGTGCAGGAGCGTCCTGCGGCGGTGCATACGATGTAGGGCGCTCGCCGTGTCCCTGTACCTCCCTGGCCGTGTGGGGCGGTCTCGCGTGCACTGGCGGGTCTAGTTCGCGCCTTCAGGGCAGCGGTCGGCAGTGGCTAGCAGCTTCCAACCTGCGCGCTCCTCCCAGCTCACCTCCAGCCGTTTCTCCCTCTGATGCGCCGCAGCAGCTGCACAAAGTGGTGTTTCCGCGCCTGGTGGCACGTTGGTGCATCAATATTGGGAGCTGGTAGCGTCTGGCGCAGGGCCTCCGAGTTTGCGTTTCACCGCCGCCGCCATTTTGGCCGCCGTGGAACGCACATGGTCCGCCGAGATTCCCGCATATTGTACAGGCGCCTCGTACCTGAAAGTCGCTGGTTCTAGCGCCCCGCAGCTAGCGCGTTGAGGGGAGGTTTGTCCTGTGGCCGTCCAAGGGCGGCATCGCTGGGTTTTATCCGCGGTCATCTCGGCCGCGCGCCGCCATTTTGGGGAGCCGGTCCGTTCCGTGAGAGGTCATGCCGATTTCTTCGGCGTGCAGGTTTACTCCCGGCCGATATCGCCACAGCGTGGAGGCGAGTCCATCAGCCGTCCATTGCGCCGTTTTCCGCTGGAATCGGGACAGATTTGGGGCCAAGGGTTCCGATGAGACGCGCCCGTCCGGCGGAGCCGACTTAGCAGTCGGCCATCTCGCAGTGCGCCCTCTAGCGCCCCGGAAGGAAGGACATAAGAGCAATGAGGACATCGAGTAAGAATAAACAAATTTAAAAAACAAGGAATAATCACATAATTACAAGGTTACAAGGCAGATAAGACAGGGTGAGTACTACAATAGACAGGTATATAGCAGGCTATGCAGGAAGGCACATTATGCGGTAAGGAAGAACCGCATCAAATGTTTGTACAGTGAACGTAGGATCACTAGCTTTGAGCAGGAGAAACCTAGCCCAATTATGGTAAAACTGTATTAATTCGGACTCTTTTGGCTTCCAGTTTGAAAGCGGCCGTTGAGGAGATTCTGCGAATTTCCAGTGGAAGAGAGTTCCATATCTTTGGGGCTGTGCCGGAGAAGGCTCGGTGACAAGTTCTTTTTTTTGCTAAGGATGAGTGGTTTCGGGAGGAAAGTGTTAGCGCTTCTTGAGGCTCTACCACCACATGATAATTCAAGCGTTTGCGCTAGGTATCTGGGAGTATTGAGATGCAGAGCATTGTGCACCAGAACAGCAATCTTTAACTGAATTCTAGCTTCGTTGGCCAACCATTTAAGAGATTTTAGGACTGGAGATATGTGCTCATTTCGTTTGGTACCAGATACCAATCTAGCCGCAGCGTTCAGTGATGCCCTTTAGTGGAGCCAGGGTGTATTTGGGAAGGTCACAGCGAGAAGCGCTGCCGTAGTCAAGCCTCTGCAAGACACGCGTTTGGACCACCTGCTTGAAGTCGGATTGTGGGAGGAATGGTTTGATGTTTCCAAGTGTCCTCATCAAGTGATTAGCTTCCTTACACACATTGCTGATACCTTTTTTTATATTCAGGAGATTGTCCAGGGCAATGTTGCCTCTAATTTGTTTCCTCTGTGTGCGGCAGTGGAGAGTCTCTGTGCGTTGTAACCATGGCTATGTGCGCCAGGAACCAAACTGCGCGTGTCTGCGGAGCCAAATGGCACTCAAAACGCTTACTTTAAAAAGTGAAAAGATGGTGCATTTTCACACATACAGCGCCACAATAAGGGTCTTAAGGGCAGTTTTCAAATGTATTGTATTGCCTGTATTTTCATTGTTGTGTCTGTGACTGCTGTTGTCTGTCTTCCCCGCTGCCTGTACGTGGTACGTGCCCCTTTTTCTTCCCTCTGTTCCCCTCGCTGTCCCCGTGCTCTCTCTGCCCGGTCTTTCCTTCTGTACCCCTCGCTGACCGTGTCTCTGCCCAGTTTTCCCTTCTGTTCCCCTCGCTGCCCCCGTGCCTCTCTGCCCGTTCAGCCTTCTGTTCTTAGCTGCCCCTATATTTCTGTATTCTGTATTTTGCCTCTGTGCCATTAGTTTTTTGTGCCCGTCTTCCCTTGGTGCCATTCGTTTTTGTGCCCCTTTTGCCTTCTGTTCCACTCGTTTTTCCCTTGTTTTTGTGCCCTTCTGCCCTCTGTTCCACTCGTTTTTTGTGCCTTTCTGCCCTCTGTTCCACTAGTTTTTTGTGCATTTCTGCCCTCTGTGCCACTCGTTTTTCCCTCATTTTTGTGCCTTTCTGCCCTCTGTTCCACTTGTTTTTTGTGCCTTTCTGCCCTCGGTTCCACTCGTTTTTTGTGCCTTTCTGCCCACTGTTCCACTTCATTTTCCCCTCGTTTTTGTGCCCTTCTGCCCTCTGTTCCACGTTTTTTGTGCCTTTCTGCCCTCTGTTCCTCTACTTTTTTGTGCCCTTCTGCCCTCTGTTCCACTCGTTTTTTGTGCCTTTCTGCCCTCTGTTCCACTTCGTTTTCCCCTCTTTTTTTGTGCCCTTCTGCTCTGTTCCACTTGTTTTTTGTGCCTTTCTGCCCTCTGTTCCACTCATTTTTCCCTCGTTTTTTGTACCCTTCTGCTCTCTGTTCCACTCGTTTTTTGTGCCTTTCTGCCCTCTGTTCCACTTAGTTTTCCCCTCGTTTTTTTGTTGTGCCCTTCTGCTCTCTGTTCCACTCGTTTTTTGTGCCTTTCTACCCTCTGTTCCACTCGTTTTTTGTGCCTTTCTGCCCTCTGTTCCACTTGTTTTTCCCTCGTTTTTTGTGCCTTTCTGCCCTCTGTTCCACTCGTTTTTTGTGCCTTTCTGCCCCACTCGTTTTCCCTCGTTTTTTGTGCCTTTCTGCCCTCTGTTCCACTAGTTTTCCCCTCGTTTTTTGTACCCTTCTGCCCTCTGTTCCACTTGAACGCCACTCTTTATTGTCTGCGGTGACATTAATGTGACGCTATGTCACAATAAGGACTCTTCATCTCAGACGGACCTGGTTCATGCTAGTGGGGCTCTTGGTGGTAAGCATAGACTTGGGGGAGGGGGCGTGTTACACAAGCTCATCTCTTCATATGCGAAGGTTGACCTCTGGCACTTTGAGTTTTATTCGGCTCCTCATAAATTATTGTCATGGCTAGATATGTTTTAACTAGTAATACGCTGGCTTCATCTTCCAAGTTGTGTCTTAAAAGGGTCTTTGAACACTATTCTCTATCTCCGTTCATACAAGTTACTATCCTGGAATCAGGGCCTGGGGTTGGACATTCAAGTTTAAACTTTAATTAGATGTCGGCTATTTCGATGCCATGAGCTCCCACTTACGCCAGTTCCAAGAGTTCAATATTGGATCAGCATCACCCTTTGTTGTCTGGGACGTAGGTAAGACCTCCTGTAAGACTTCAAGCGCTTGTCCCTCATGCTGGGGACAAATGCTTCTGATCGCTACTCACCAACAAAAGCCGGCTATGGTGGCTGAAATCAAAGCCCGCCGGATCCTCGGTATTTTCGACTTGGCCCCAGTCGGAGTCACTCCTGAAGCAGCCCTTGGCGTAGTTTACCCTGACTTTTTGGCCTCTACCTCCTGTGTTTTTGATGCTATGCTGGATTTCGTTTTTGCTGGCTTAGATGCTTTGGGCACTTTGCCACTGCTTATCAGTGTCAAAGTCCAAGTTCCACCTGTGTAAATTGTGATTGGTTCTCCCTGATTGGCATAGTTGTTTTAATCAGTAGGTCCCTAGAAAAGTGCACTAAGTGTGCCAGGGCAGGTAAATCAAATGCTACTGATTGTGCCACCCACATGAGTAGCCCTGAAAAGATGTCTCAGGCCTGCCATGTCGACCTGCCCAGTGCACCCACTTGCCAGGCCTTACCCTCCCCTTTTCTTACACATAGGACACCCTTATTGTAGGCCCAAGGTACATGTACTGGTGTGTGTGTAACATGTCCTGATAGTGAAATACTGCCAATTTCGTTTTTCACTATTGAAAGGCTATCTTGCCCATAGGGCAGAATGGGGAATGCTTTGTAACCTTTTTACAAGCATATCTTCCCATAGGAGTAAGATGAGAAAATGGAGTTTGGAATCCCTGAACTCAGAATTTAATAACACATCTTTTAGTAAAGACGGTTTTTAAATTGTGTGTTTGAAAATGCCACTTTTAGAAAGTGGCTATTTTCTTGTTCAACCTTCCTGTGTCACTCTGCCTGGTTGTGGATTTACTGTCTGGCTTTGGAGTGACAGGGGCATTGGGTGGCTCCAGGAGTCTAGGTGAGTCAGCACTAGGCTGAATAGGCCTGATCTGAATTAGGAGTGGTGGGAGGAGTAGCACCTGTACCTGAATAGGGCTGTGCCTGCCTTCCACAATGCTGGTTCCGCCCCCCTGCTGTGTGTCTAGAGCCAAGGCCCACACTAACAAAGAAAGTTGTAGTGCACTGGTAGAGTGCCCCCAGAATTAGTTTGAACTGGGCTCAGAGTCCCTTGCACAAAGAGAACTAAGACATTTTGCGGTATAAATACTAGACCCCTGAACTTTAGATCATTCCTGGAGTTCAAGAGGAACCTATGCCGAGGACAAGAGCTGAAGAGACTGAGGAGAAGTACTGCCCTTGCTATGTGTCTGGGGTTGGACTGCAGTTGCTGTTTCTGCCAAGGAAAGGAGAAGGACTTTGCTGTGTGCTGTGTCCCATACCTGAAGGAGATCTTCAAGTGCCTCAAGTGATCTGGCCTCCTGTTCAGAAGTCTCAAGGACACAAGGACTTCACCCACAGCTCCCCTGAACTCTGCTGTTGTGAGTTCTGACCTGCCTTGAGGTGCCTGTGCCAGTTTTGGGCCTCTGGAGGTTGTTGCTGCTGTTTGGGAGCTGGGTGAGAGAAGAAACCTAAAGGACTGAAGAAATCGACGCATCGCTCTTCCTGCTGCTGTTTTTCCGACGCATCTTCTGGGTGCGAGAAGAATTTCCACGCATCTCTGGGCTGCTGCAGAAGCTGTCACAGCGCTGGTCGTCGTGGCAAGAATCAACGCTTTGAGGGATCGCGGCTGAAGAGGACCGCTGCAGCTCCGCTGCATCGATAGCCGATGCATCCCGAAGATCCACGCATCGTACCTGTGTGCCACGCTTCCCCAACGCATACCCTGCGAACCGGAAAGAAGAATCGATACATCACTCCCCCTACAGACCGGAATTGACGCAACCCTTCTCTGTGTACAGCGGGACAGTCGAAACGCCTCCTCAGGGTCTCAGGAGTGTCGCATCTCTATGTTTTCCGACGCTGCGGCTGTTTGGCTTGGTGAACTTTGACGCAACTACAGGTACTTTGGTGAAAAGTTGCGCATCCATAGTTTTCAATGGTACAAGTTCTTGAAATCTTTAGAAAGTCATATTTTTAACTGTGTATGTTGGACTTTTGTCGTGTTGGTCTTGTTTAGTTTAGATAAAGATACTTTATTTTTCTAAACTAGTGTGGTGTCCTTTTGTGGTTTTTTCACTGTGTTACTGTGAGTGTTGGTACAAATACTTTACACATTGCCTTTGGGATAAGCCTGTCTGCTCGTGCCAAGCTACCAAGTGGGTGAGCAGGGGTTATCTAAAGTGTGTATCCCCCTTACCCTGACTAGAAGCAAGGGTCCCTATTTGGTCCTAGGTACCTACCTCCAACTAGAGACCCCCATTTCCAACACCATTGCTCTGCTGGCATCACTCAGGAAGCAAATCCGGGTTCGGGCAGTCAAAAATTAATCAGGCCAGGCAGATGTTCAGCTTCAAAAACGGCAAAGATATGGGCTGGATCCTTTGCTTTAGAATAAAGGATAGTTCAAGTGCTAGCTTCATTCATCAAATTAGTAGTGAGAACGGCGAGCTGGTGGTCAATCCAGCCACTATTATAGACGTTGTTTGGTGGTTTTATCAAGTTCTCTAATGCGACAATTGCTCCTCTCCCTCTGATGACATTCTTCAATTTACTGGCCAGTATTTTCATCACAAATTGAACCATAGTGCAAGATTGGGGCTGGAAGCACCTATAACTCTTTCTGAAGTGGAAACCACTAATTGCTCCCTGGCTTAAGGCAAGGCCTCTAGCCCCAATCAGAATCCGCTGGAATTCCATGCCACCTTTTTGCATATTCTGGCACCAACCCCTAGGAATCTCTAACTCTTTTGAAGCATCTGGCTGGGTATCTGGGGCTTGGGAAGAGACTAATGTTATTTTTCCAAAAATGGGAAATATCATGTGCTTTGTGGGTTATACCTCCTGTTAGACCTGGCATCATTGGCGTGAGTCTCGCTTCCATTTTTGACGGATTGCCTCCTCTGTTTTTATATGTCTTTGCTGGTTTTATACTTTGGGCACTGTGCCACTGCTAATCAGTGCCACAGTACAAGTGCTCCCTATGTTAAATTAATGTACTAATTGGTTATTCCATGATTGGGTTATTTGATTAATCTGTCAGTATGTAGTGTGTTTATCTAGGTACCTGAATCTATATTCCTATTCTTTGCCCTTGTCCGGTTTTAAATCAATAATATCCCTACAACGGCATAGAAACCCTTTTCATAATTCAGTCATAGCGCATGCTGTCACATTAAGCAAGCCTACTCCTCCAGCCCCCCTCGAAAGCACAGCGAGTTCTTAAACAAATCCAAGCCTCCAGCAACCTGGGAAATCCCCGCTGCTTTGTTTTGATTTCGTCCGAGAACTCCTGTAAAGCACTGTAAGAACGACCAGTTCTTAGTGACATCTTTATTGACGTCTTATGTCCAGCCTTACGTCAAACCCGGCACCTTTCAGGTATAAATATACCAACGTTGCCTTAAGCAAACACACGGTGGTAATCCTGGAGCAGAGCAGCTATCTACTTCCGAAGAGCCCAGCTGATGCGAGAGCCCACGGACGCTGCCCCTCCCTTTTTGACGCGCTGAGAAAGACGCTGTCTTTTCTCCTGCCGAGAAATCCAGCCTCCGGCGTTTCCAGCCTACCCTTGCGGGTGACTGGGATACCGAGTCCTGAGAGAGATACCAGCCCTCCTGCCTTCTAATACCCAGGTACTGAACTGACTAAACCCTTACAGAGAATTCTTGAGTCAGATTCTTGGCAAAACAAACTTAACTTAAACTGCTACTTACTTACTCCCTCCCACGTATTAGGCTTAGGTCAGGTACACCGGGGTAGGCGTAGTTAGAAGCACCAGTTGAGTACGATTAGTCAATGTATATATGTATGTATCTATTTTATCCATTTTAAAGTATCATATGGCTAAGAAACCATATCAATGCTTTTACAGTATTATTTCATAATCCTGCTTTTACTGTATGCACTTTACTTAACTACAAGTATTGCAATTGTAGCAATTCATTTCTCTTGTATGAGGAAAGAGACTGCTCAATAAATAACACCTTTTATTGAAAACGCCCGTCTCTCTTTTTCTCTGCAATCTGGTGAAACTAAGTACGCACCTTTGACTGAGTGAAATAGCCGTCTTTTGTTTTCACACGACTCTAGAGATATACTCTTATTCAGGGAGAGCAAAGTTGTCATGTTTTATGGTTGTCAGAAACTAAATCCCTTCTTGTCTATCCAGGGAGGTTAAACTCCTCCTCGCTTATTCGAGAAAGTTTCTAGTGAACTCTGAGCTAGCTGGCAAACACTTAAGTCTAATATAGTCAGTAGAGACCTAGTTAACCTCAGTCCTACGTCTACACTGCTGAATATATTATTCCAATGCGCAGAGCCTATTGGGACTATAGGAACTACACTACATGGCGCCCAACGTTTGGTAAGGCGATAAATCTAACGCAAGACGTTAGAGTAACACAGTCGTGCTTTTTCACACAGACCCTTTCTCCCGTAAATACTCCAAAGACGTCTGTAGTGGGTAAAAGGTTAAAATCCGCCGGAACTTAGTAGGAAGAGATTTCTATGTATAGTTTTTGGTTTATTCAACGTTGAAAGATACAGTGTTCCAAAATATTGTGCACCTAATCTTTGTTTCCTTGAAAACCTGATCTGCAACAGAAACCTTTGTCAGTAAAAATGTCAGAAACTGAAGATAGGGAGGCAGCTAGAACAGCAGCTCGTCTACTAGAGGATGACAATAGTCTCCTGCAGTCCGACCCGGATGCAATACTCATCCCGGTCAACATAAGAAAAACTATAACTAATAAACTTATAGAAAATGGACTAACATCGAGAGGTGGTACAGTCATATTCGTAATTGAGGCACATGAATAATGGCAGACAGAGGTATTCTATTCATGGATAAACTTTCCAGCAGCAAACGCTGTAACAAAGGACTTCCACTATTACAAAATAGAGGAACCACCGGATGAGTACACCCCTTTCGAGGAGGTGGAAATCCCATTAAAATACCAAGAGCACCTGCTCTGGTTTAAAGGCGCCCTAAAACATAATAATCACATCACCAGGCTCGGTCCACTAGGTAGACCAGGAGGAACATGGCCGGTTCTAGCCAGCTACACACCACATCCCGACATCGAAAAAATGTCAATACCAGAACTTTTAGCACAGCTAAAACAACTGATTAAAATTCATAGACAATTAGTCCAATATGTAATGCGGACTTCAACAGTCCAACCAGCTATTAACATTCCACAGCTGACCCCTCATCAGGGGAATACAAATAAAATAACACCACAGAACATACAGTCATGTCTGGGTAAAGTACCCATAAAACGGGAACAAATTCCATTCTGGTTAGCACAAAAAAATTACTCAAATAGAGGCAGTATTTCCGGATACTACCCCTACTGAGAAACACAGAATTCTGACTGTCTTCCAATGGGGATCGCACCACATGTAGAGGACTGTGACACTTGGGGCACAGTCTTTGCTTCCATTTACACAAAAACACATGGTGTTCCGTCCATGGCGGTAATACCCGATGTGCTAAGACAGATTAAAAATGAATACGGTCCAGAACCTGCTTTAATTCTGGGTATGAAATTACTGAAAGACTTCAAGCAGGTCTCAGCTTTATTATTATCCAACATAAAAGGAGAAGCAGCATCTGTGGCGATCCGTCAGAAATTGAAAGAAACAGATATAGCAGAACAACCATTTGAACTTGCCAGAATCATAGAAAAATCCTAGGAAGAGATAGTTTGGGTGGGAAACCAGTAAAACCCCAACTAACTGAAAATCCTGAAAAAATATTTATTAAAAATAATCTAAACACTCCAAAAAAGAGCTGGGATGGAAATAAACAATCCACTCCCAAAGAAAAAAGATTCCAGTCCAGAGGAAAGTCTCCTCGGCGGAGAGAAAGATCTCCGGACCAAGGACACAAGTCTCCCCAGAGGGAGCCCTCTGAGAAAAGATACAACCTTAGAAATAGGGATAATTTGAAGAAACCTGATAGATATCAAGATATTGATACACGTCCCTCTCGATCTTTTCAGACTTCCTCGCAGAAATCGGAAAGAAGAGGACGGTCAGAACACAGGGAAGAGCACGTCAAGTCCAAAGACAAGGAACCTGCTCATCAAAGTAAAAAATTACAATTTCCAAAAAAGAAGGTAGCCAGCATTAAAATAGTCAAACATGCCGAGGATCCTGAGGACACAGCTGAAAAACGGAGAGTGGGCTCAGACAATGCTAGACAGCGCAGCAGAAGTGAGCATAGCTCGCAAGATCCTGATGAATCATCTGGAGACAGTGGACACGAATGAATACATTCAGGTGGAAACTGCAGATACCAGAGTTAGCAAACCTCATAAAATATACGAAATAACATTACGTATAGAGGGAGATAAGACTAGGAAAATAAGGGGTCTATTTTGGGATAACCTCTTCAAAGGCTATGACATCCTTTTAGCTGAAAAAGACTGGCCACTGGAGTTTGTCAGGGAGTGCACTCATGGCGAAGAAATGATTATGCCTGCCTTCTCAAATCACATTCCAATTCATAAAAAATATACACTTGCAAGAAAGTGGGCAGTAGCCCAAGCTTCTGCATTATATAAAAACCATGTTGGATGGGATGAGGACTCTCCTCCTCACAAAATCCAGTTAAAATGTCAACCAACTGCACAGAGGCAGTACCCAATTAAGCAAGAAGCTAAAAAACAGGTCAGGGAGATCTTAGATCAACTTGAATACCAGGGGGTGATTGAAACTTGCACCTCACAAATGAACAATCCTTTGTTTCCTGTCTCCAAGCCAGACGATTCATATCGTCTAGTTTTGGACTACAGACACCTTAACTCATGTTGCAAAACATTTGCAGTGCAGCACTAATGAATAACATCGTGCGCAAAAAATACAAAACAACATTAGACATCTCTAATGGATTCTTTTGTCAAAACATAGCACCTGAAAGCAGGTATTTGACCGCTTTCTCAATAATGGTCTCGCAGAAAAAATTCTGTCGACTCCCACAGAGGTTCAAGAACAGCCCAGGATTATTCTCAGCAAGAGTAACAGAGTTACTACAAATGTATGATGATGAGGCATTATCTTATGTTGATGACATCTATCTAACAGATGATGACTTGGATACTCACTTGAAAAGAGTGAACACCATAATACTTGGGTTCGCAGCAGAGGGTTACAAATTCAACTTTAAAAAGTCACGAATTGCCCATCTAACTGTCCTGTTTTTAGGATATGAATTATCAAGTGAAGGCAAAAGCCTGGCAGACAATTTCTTAGAGAAATGTGCTGTAATCCAAGCACCAAGAACGCTGAAGAACTTACAATCAATTCTAGGTTTCCTGAATTTCGGAAGAACTTACATTCTAAATTATGCAGTGAGGGTTAAACCTCTCTACGAACTAATAAAACCAGATTTTAAAACAATCAATTGGACTCAAAAACACACAGAAATTTTGAGATCACTGCAAACAGACATGTTAGCTAAAACAAAACTGCAAACACGCGATAACACACGCAACCTTGTGATCCGGGTCATCCCAGGAAGATGCGGATTCACATACCTAACCTCCAATGAGGGAGAAACGGTACCAATAGCATACAAATCACATTTGTACACAGAAGCTGAAAAAACCTTCAGTATTAAGGAAAACATTGTACATGCGGTTCAAACCGCTGTAGCAAAAGAAAGACCAAGCTGAAGGCAGACGGATTACTGTTATAACAGCAGAATCAGCCTTCGAGTCACTAACAAGCCCATGTAATTTAACTACCGTGGCATTAAATCCAAAATGGATACAATGGGAAAATTCTCTTGCTACAGACAAAGTGGAATACTATTTTGACCCAAACATGAAAAGATTAAGAAATCTACAATATGAAAGAGAATATCCTCTGCCAATCGACATTCTGCCCATACAACAGTACGCCTGTGTAATATATACAGACGGATATGCACAACCCTCAGTTTGGGGAAAACAAGCCTATAACGCCACATGCGAGATGGTTAAATACGTGTGGCGCGGAGGTAAATTGAGACCTCTGGTAACAATATCACACTCTGTAGAGAACAATTCAGAACAACAAACTGAAGTAATATCGTTAAAAATGGCGCTAGATAATGCCGATCGCAAATTCCAGACACTAATAGTGTGCGATTCATATTACTGCGTCAAATCATACAATAACGATTTGCAGAAATGGGTTCAAAACGGTTACAAAGATGACACAGGTGCCACAATAAAGCAAAAATCGCTTTGGGAACAAGTAGTTCTTTTACAGAAAGAACTACCAAAGACTCACGTGATACATTCATTGAGTCATGAACGTGATGGCGTTCACGTTTCAGGGAATTCATTGGCTGAGACAGCCACAGCGGAAGCAACTAAGCCGGCTTCCGTAGCTACAAAAAAGCGTTCAGGAAAATACGTAGACAGGGAAACGATGCTGGCGGTAAAAACGTCATCAAAAGGCGACTGTGCAGCGCTACCCGTCAACTATCCACTCAATTATACATACGTAAATCGATGCAAACTCTGTTCCTTTTGCTCAAATCCCTGGAGTGGGGGATAGAGTAATTCCAAACACGAACAGGAGGAATTTATTAATAGCAGACGCACATATGGGTGAGGGTCTAAGACACCTTAAGATTAAGGAATCTCTGAAATAATTACAATCAATATACTGGTGGCCGGGAATGAGCCTGCAAAACTACAAATTTGCATTTTACTGTCAAAACTGCAACAGAGACTGCAGTGGCGAAATGCCCGGAGTATTACCAATGCCCTTCTTTTAAGATATCACAAGAATATCAATACGAAATACCCAGAAAAAATGCGTCCCATTAATATTATTTAAGACTAGTTTCACTTAAAATGTAGACCCCAGCTCTCGGCTGACGTCTGAACTGTTATAAAAGATTTGCGAGTCTATAGCGGCATAGACGCAATTGGCATGCTACATTCTGTCTAGGGTCCTGCTTTTAGCTCTCGAGCTTATAAGGAGGACATAACCAGCATGGGCATTGCATTGCGGGAATCTTATCACTTCCTTCCTGAGGGAAATGGGATGGTGGAAAGAAAAAACCGAGACATAAAGCAATCTATAACGGCAAAGGTATTAGGTTCGGGGGTTGGGTGGGTCAAACATTTAATAAGTGTCCAACGTAGTCTTAACAATCTGCCAAGAAATTCTCTAAAAGGTTTCAGTCCGTACGAACTATTGTTCGGGACTAGAATGCATATCCAGGATCTCGATAGTCAAACTTCAGTGGTAGAAAGAAAATGCTTTGATATCAAAGATCGTTTGGCTATTTTACAGGACTTAAATGAAACAAGAAAAGACCTGAGCAACATAAAGTTGAAACAACAGCCAACAGCCACTGAAGAGAAACCACCTGTCCCAGCAAGGCCTGTCTGGATTCCAAAGATTGGGGATCTGGTCAGAGAGAAAATCGCGGTGAAGAAGGAATTTGGGCCTTCTTACAGAAAAGCAGTACCTGTCTTAGCTGTCAACGGAACAAGATCAGTTGTACTACCGCCCCTTGCTGGTAAAAAGGAGAACAGAGTTGTATCCATCGACCTGGTTAAACCACAATCATGTGGCCAATAAGAAGTAGTAGGCCCAGTGGACTCCCAAGAAATAGCAGAACACCAAAGTTTGCTACAAATCAAGAGGTTCAAACTGAGAGACTAATCACATCTGTGCAACAAAGCCATGGAACTTATGCCTCTTGAAACCCAAATTGCAACAATTCGTCAAGAAACACCTGTCTACAACGATGTAGCCACAGACTATGCTAATAAAACAAAGAAAAATCAAGAAGCAATTCCAATAATTGACAGAACTGCATCAGGCTACTTCATCAATTTCGATGACTTTTCTGAGGATCCGAGCGAACCTGAGGAACAGCCAACAACAACAAAAACTTTTAAAGACAAAAGCTAAAGAACTCTTTCATCAACTACAAGAAACCTATCTGATTTCCCCATGGATTGAATTTTGGGTGGTGCTAGGTGTACTTTTCCTCGTGCTTTGGCTCATCATGGTGCTATGCTTGGGACACTTCATTGAAGGAAAATATGTTACAATGGACACAGCAAGCCAGAATATCAACCTGGTCCTAAAGCCACTCAAGTCTTCACACATCGAGAAAAGAGAACTTTCTTCAGTAAACGTCACAGCTTCCTTGGTTCTTCTCCTTGGCAGAAAGGTTTCTTGTTCCAGAAGTGATCTAATTTCTTGGGATCAGGGTCCCAATATTTATACCCCAAAATCCTTTTTTGTCTGAAGGCAGAGAGGCCTCTGCCTAGTCCAAACCAGTTCCTGAGCACTTTGTGTACATGACTCTCTTCTTCCTTTCACTGTGCAGGGCAGAGACATCAGCCGCCCCACAGGAGGTGGAGCCAGCACAGGGGAGGTAAGATACAGCTCTGGAGCACTCTGTTGACATGATTCCTCCTCTCCTTTCACAGTGCAGGGCAGAGACATCAGACAAGCCACAGGGGGTGGAGCCAGCATAGTAGAGGGAAGGCCCAGCCCTTTTCAGGTCCCAGGTGCAACTCCTCCCACCCATCTAGATGCAGATCTCTCTATTCACCACTGGGCTGACCCCAGCCTGTCTCCTGGAATCCCCCAGCCCTGTCACACACAAACCCAGACAAGGAATACACAACCCAGCAGAGGCACGCTCAAATGGTTAGGCAAGCAAATACCTACTCTCTAAAACTGGTATTTGCAAACACAGAATATTAAAACTAACTTTACTAAAAGATGTATTTTATTATTCTGAGTTCAGGCATACTAAATTCGAATTTTTACCATGTTCCCTGAGTCAGTTAGGATTATAAGGATGTAATAATCTAACTGCCCATTCTGGCCCATGAGAACAGGTAGCCTTCAATAGTAAAAAACGAAAATGGCTGTAATTCACTATTAGAACATGCTACACACATCAGAGCATGTCCTACCTTATACTTACAATGCACCCTGCCCTTGGGCCTACCATAGGGGTGTTTAACATGAAGAAAAGGGAAGGTTTAGGGACTGGCAAGTGGGTGCACTTGGCCAAGTCGACATGGCAGTGCTAGACTTCACAGAGGCCTTGCAATGGCAGGCCTGAGACACACTTTACAAGCTGCTTCTGTGGGTGGCACAACCAGTGCTGCAAGCCCACCAGCAGCGTTTGATTTACAAGCCCTGGGCACACATGGTGCACTGTACTTGTAGTGTAGTTCCTATAGTCCCAATAGGCTCTGCGCATTGGAATAATATATTCAGCAGTGTAGACGTAGGACTGAGGTTAACTAGGTCTCTACTGACTATATTAGACTTAAGTGTTTGCCAGCTAGCTCAGAGTTCACTAGAAACTTTCTCGAATAAGCGAGGAGGAGTTTAACCTCCCTGGATAGACAAGAAGGGATTTAGTTTCTGACAACCATAAAACATGACAACTTTGCTCTCCCTGAATAAGAGTATATCTCTAGAGTCGTGTGAAAACAAAAGACGGCTATTTCACTCAGTCAAAGGTGCGTACTTAGTTTCACCAGATTGCAGAGAAAAAGAGAGACGGGCGTTTTCAATAAAAGGTGTTATTTATTGAGCAGTCTCTTTCCTCATACAAGAGAAATGAATTGCTACAATTGCAATACTTGTAGTTAAGTAAAGTGCATACAGTAAAATCAGGATTATGAAATAATACTGTAAAAGCATTGATATGGTTTCTTAGCCATATGATACTTTAAAATGGATAAAATAGATACATACATATATACATTGACTAATCGTACTCAACTGGTGCTTCTAACTACGCCTACCCCGGTGTACCTGACCTAAGCCTAATACGTGGGAGGGAGTAAGTAAGTAAGTAGCAGTTTAAGTTAAGTTTGTTTTGCCAAGAATCTGACTCAAGAATTCTCTGTAAGGGTTTAGTCAGTTCAGTACCTGGGTATTAGAAGGCAGGAGGGCTGGTATCTCTCTCTCAGGACTCGGTATCCCAGTCACCCGCAAGGGTAGGCTGGAAACGCCAGAGGCTGGATTTCTCGGCAGGAGAAAAGACAGCGTCTTTCTCAGCGCGTCAAAAAGGGAGGGGCAGCGTCCGTGGGCTCTCGCATCAGCTGGGCTCTTCGGAAGTAGATAGCTGCTCTGCTCCAGGATTACCACCGTGTGTTTGCTTAAGGCAACGTTGGTATATTTATACCTGAAAGGTGCCGGGTTTGACGTAAGGCTGGACATAAGACGTCAATAAAGATGTCACTAAGAACTGGTCGTTCTTACAGTGCTTTACAGGAGTTCTCGGACGAAATCAAAACAAAGCAGCGGGGATTTCCCAGGTTGCTGGAGGCTTGGATTTGTTTAAGATCTCAGTGTGCTTTCTAGGGGGCTGGAGGAGTAGGCTTGCTTAATGTGACAGCATGCGCTATGACTGAATTATGAAAAGGGTTTCTATGCCGTTGTAGGGATATTATTGATTTTTAACCGGACAAGGGCAAAGAATAGGAATATCGATTCAGGTACCTAGATAAACGCACTACACCCACTCCACGAATTCATGTCCATAATTACTAAACTAAGCAATAGTAAACATATCTAACGGTGCATGTGTATACCGATCCACCCCAAAATACATTATTTTGCATCTGAAATGGCATATGCGAAATACACGAAAAATGAGTATAGGTACTGTACGCTTTCAAGCAGTGTAATCATTCATTAAAAAGGATGCATATATATATCAGCATGAATGAATTGCGAAAATTACACATGAAATGGCTCTTAATACAGAAAAGTGCGAGACCATTCCATCACATATAAATAAAAGGTTATGTATCTCTGCCGTTGTCCTTGCAACTTGGAGATCATACGTTTCTTTTGATGACGTCAAGTGCACTGGCATCTGTAGAAGAACAGACTTCATTCTGCTTAAAGTATCAATTCGAATAGAAGAGATTTTCAAACTGGGCCAAATTTTTCCCTCCCTGTCTGGAGTGTTGTTTGGATACAATACTTGCATACAGCAAGTGACCCTGGACGAAACGCTTACTAGATAAACTTTTCCTGGCACCAAGCCACAACATCTGTGGTCCACTATTAGAATGTAGCTCCCGTTCGAAAGCCGTCTAAAGAATGGCTCTATTCGAGTTGCAGGTGTGCCAAGCTGGTGACATGAAAGGTTATTTGAAGTCCCCTCACAGGCCCCATGTAGATTTATACCCTGACACAGAAGTATACCACTTGGTGATTTTTCACAATTATCACCACTAAGAAATACATTCTGTCCTTTTTCACTATAACATGTGTGAGTGTAAGGTAATTTCCATGATGACTTAATGTATCCTTTACCCAACCTTTCATACTGGCCTGCCTGTATATACTTTTGGCAGTATCGAAATTGGAAAGTTGTTATTGGAATAGTTAAGATTCCGTGTATTATCCATTCGATGACAGGTCGTTCTGACATTGTCAATGGTAATCTCTCAAGTTTTTCAATGCTCAGAATTGTATACTCTGCTCCTTTTTGTGCCAAGCTGATTTGTATATCAGTAAGGTTAAAGATAGAGAACAGTGACGTTGTGTTGATTAAACGCCAAGGCACGTAGCCTGAACGCAGATTTTGTAACGTCCAGCCAAGCTGTACAATAGAACGCAATTGGGACTGACCATGTTGTAACATTAGCATGTCCTGCTCTATTATATCGATTGCAGATGATACAATACTGTCCAGTGAATATATTCTGGAAGACAGAGTCATTAACCCATTGTCCACAACAGAAAGTGATTTTTCCAAATTAATACGGTCAATTTCCCGTATTTTCTCTGCTGTTTCAATTTGAGTTTCTTTCCAAACTTCGTTATAAGCTGCATATATAGAGTCCGCTATGAAACGTTTTTGACGCTGTTTGCGTGGTCCCATAATGAAATCAAGCAAGTCAGCACCTTCTTTAAGTAAAGTTAAGTGTTGCTTAATTTCTGCCAGTGTGGATGTATGTAGCCATTCAAGGCATAGTTTTCCTACACTGTATGTTGTTACTATCTCTGGATGTTGTCGCTGGGAGTATCTAGGGTCTGACCTGGTCAATTTGAACCCCTGTATTTTGTTCAGGAATCTATCTTGACAGTTATTTGTGTCTGTGGGCCAGATCAACCATTTTTTCCAATTAGGATGTGTTCTGTTTTGGTATAAAATATGGGATACGTCTATCTCAACCGCTGTAGTGCTATTACTGTCAGGTGTTGGCTTTGGAATAGACGGTTTGTTTAAGTCTTTAATTTTGGCTAGGCCAAGACAGGTTGTTTGTTGAATTGTGTCATTCAAAAATATAATTTGCTCTGGGATCATGCAGGCTCTGAATAATGATTCTATACCTTGGACTTGCCAATCTTTAGTACCCCAGATGGTTTTTGTCTCAATGTTATTGTTCCAAAAATCAAAACCAAATGTATTCATTTTTTCAAAAAATGTTTCTGAATAGATTAATTTTGTATTTGTCAGCATGGTTTTCATTCCTGTCTTATTTAACAGTTTGAAATAAAACGTTTCTGCTTCACTTGTGTTAAACCCTGAGAAGTATGGGAATTTCTCATATAAAATGTTTTTGAACTACATTTTGGTGGAGTTGCACAATGTTCCCATTGATTATAATTTAAAACATTTCTAGGTTGAGCAGATTTATGCAAATAATGGTTACCATAATGGTTGTAGCAGTACATCTGGTCATAATTCGATGAACCTTGTAAATAATCATGTTCTGTAAATTTTGCTGACATAACTAAGTCTGACATCATATCATTAATACTTTCAAAATCCCAATCATCAGAGAATGTACTCGGTTTTACAAAGTCACTTAATGAAACCTTAAATTGATGAGGATACTTCAAGAGCTCGACCGGGCCATATATATCGTAATCTGTTTTGTCCCATGCTACCCCACCGGGTATCGGATTGGCTGTGACGTTTACTGAAGAAAGTTCTCTTTTCTCGATGTGTGAAGACTTGAGTGGCTTTAGGACCAGGTTGATATTCTGGCTTGCTGTGTCCATTGTAACATATTTTCCTTCAATGAAGTGTCCCAAGCATAGCACCATGATGAGCCAAAGCAGGAGGAAAAGTACACCTAGCACCACCCAAAATTCAATCCATGGGGAAATCAGATAGGTTTCTTGTAGTTGATGAAAGAGTTCTTTAGCTTTGTCTTTAAAAGTTTTTGTTGTTGTTGGCTGTTCCTCAGGTTCGCTCAGATCCTCAGAAAAGTCATCGAAATTGATGAAGTAGCCTGATGCAGTTCTGTCAATTATTGGAATTGCTTCTTGATTTTTCTTTGTTTTAGTAGCATAGTCTGTGGCTACATCGTTGTAGACAGGTGTTTCTTGACGAATTGTTGCAATTTGGGTTTCAAGAGGCATAAGTTCCATGGCTTTGTTGCACAGATGTGATTAGTCTCTCAGTTTGAACCTCTTGATTTGTAGCAAACTTTGGTGTTCTGCTATTTCTTGGGAGTCCACTGGGCCTACTACTTCTTATTGGCCACATGATTGTGGTTTAACCAGGTCGATGGATACAACTCTGTTCTCCTTTTTACCAGCAAGGGGCGGTAGTACAACTGATCTTGTTCCGTTGACAGCTAAGACAGGTACTGCTTTTCTGTAAGAAGGCCCAAATTCCTTCTTCACCGCGATTTTCTCTCTGACCAGATCCCCAATCTTTGGAATCCAGACAGGCCTTGCTGGGACAGGTGGTTTCTCTTCAGTGGCTGTTGGCTGTTGTTTCAACTTTATGTTGCTCAGGTCTTTTCTTGTTTCATTTAAGTCCTGTAAAATAGCCAAACGATCTTTGATATCAAAGCATTTTCTTTCTACCACTGAAGTTTGACTATCGAGATCCTGGATATGCATTCTAGTCCCGAACAATAGTTCGTACGGACTGAAACCTTTTAGAGAATTTCTTGGACTGCCCCTCTGCCAGTGTGCTGTTTTCTGGGTTGGCCTGCAGTGGTTGCATCATTGCCAAGGTAAAGGAGAAGGAACTTTGTAAGGACTTTCATCTACAGAATATTCTCAAAGGGCTTGAACTGTGCTTGCCTCCTGCTGAAGTCTCCGGGACAAAAGACTTCACCCCCAGCTCCCTCCTGAATTTCCTTGCTGGGAATTCTAACTCCACACACTTGCGTGCCGCTGGGAGCTGGAAGCGCGACGCATCGAGAAGAAGCGTGTCGCCGCCGCAGCCGAAATCATCGCAACGCCAGAGAAGCAAGCCTTCGCGGCATCTCCCTGGAAGCGTGTGTTCTTCGAAGCCGTCTGCTGTCACATCACCGGAGAAGCGTGACGCCATCGTGAGTCGCCATCGCATCACCGGAGAAGAGTGTCGCAGGGCCTGTCGCGGCTCCAAAGTACAGAGCCATCGCAAGGCTGCCAGGGCGTCATCGCATCGCCGCATCAAGGGCGCCATCTTCTCGTATCGCAACTGGATCGTCGCATCGCATCAAGGAGCCATCTTGCGCACCCCAACAGGCCGAGAATCTACGCATCACCTCCGTACCGGTAAGGCTCATGACAAGTCCCCTACTCTGCGCAAGCATTGAGGAAGGACGCAACCGTTCCCCCGGGTCACGGAACCGACGCAGCTCCCCTTTTGCACGCCTTTTGTTCACTTTGCGTCACGCATCCAGGTACTTTGTTGAGAACTTTGTCGCATTTACCATCCACTTGAACTAAGAGACTTTAATAATATTTTAAGTAATCTTAAGTGTAGTATTGTGGATTTTTGTCGTTTGTGGTCTTGTGTTAAGTCTATATAAAGAATACTTATTTTTATAAAACCTGTGTTGTGTCCATCTGTAGTTTTCACTGTATTACTGTGTATATTCACAAATGCTTAACACACTGCCTCTGAGATAAGCTGTCTGCTCGTGCCAAGCTACCAAGGGGGTGATCAGGGGTTATTAAGGAATGTAATCCCCTTATCCTGACTTAGAAGTAAGGGTCCCTATTTGGACAAAGGTGAAAACCATTGCCAACTAGAGACCCCCAGATCTAAAATTAGTGGTCAGCGGTGAGGATTTGGACCTTGCATTTGTGTTCCATATACAGTGATTGGTGTACACTACTAGTGAGTGCAGACCAAACGCGACCACATACTTTTTGTTTTTAGAATCTTTTTCCTTGGATTGTTAGTTTTTTTCCTAAAAACTCCCAAATTTTACTACCATGAGTAAACCAGCATCTGTTGCATCTATGGATCTTGATTTTGAAGAAGAGAGGTTGGAAACCTACACTGTGAAACAGCTCAAGTATCTCTGCAGGAAATTGAAAGTTGCTACAAAAGGCATTTTTTAAAAAGGAAGACTACCAAAAGGTGCTGAGGGCCTGGGTAGAAGCAAGAAATGTCCCTGAACTTGCGGTGAAGCCTGTTGGGGATGCAGATGGGCAAATTGATAGGACAGTGTTTCCAGCCAGGGGAGGGTTGCCGTCCCCGCCTGGCAGCAGCATCTCTTCCAAAGACCTGTCCCCAAGAGAGTTGGAAGACAGGGAGTGAAATAGGGCACGCAAGCTGGAGTTGGCTAAGCTTAAGATGGAGAGTCAGAGGGAAACAGAGAATAACAGGTTGTCTTTGGAAAGGGAGAGAATGAGAATGGAGCATGAGAGAATGTTGAGGGAGTTAGAGATCAAGGCCAAGGGCTTAGAAATCAATCCCTTTGGTGGCAGCGCACCATCTGTGCCTTCAGAAGGCAGGGTACATATTCCCAAGGATGTCCGCAAAGATTTTTGCAATGTTGGCCCACCGGGTCCCTGAGAAGGATTAGAGAGCAGGGTTGTGGGGCCGCTTTCTCACTGAGGGGAGGGATACTTTGTTAGACCTACCCAGTGAGCATAGGATGTCTTATCACCACATGAAGCAAGCACTGATGACAAGGTATGGGTTAACTCCAGAACTCTATAGAATGAGGTTCAGGAATTGTAAGAAACTGGAGGGAACCACTTGGGTAGAATATGTGTCTTTCTTTTGCAGAGCTATGGATGGTTGGGTGAGGGGTAGCAATGTTGATAATTTTCAAGCGCTCTAGGATTTGATTGCTGGGGAGCACTTGTCTGCTAATTGTTTTCCAGAGCTACGCCAGCACCTTATTGATAGCAAGTTGACTAATCGTAGAAAGCTTGCTGGAGAGGCGGACCGCTGGGTCAGTACCAGGGTCCACAAGGGTCTTGTGGTAGACTCTGCCAAAACTGGGCAGGGTCCCCAGCAGAAGAGTGGGGAGGGCAAGGGTAAACAGAGGGAGTTCCAAAAAGGCCCCCAAAGTAATTCCCAAGGGAACCAAGGTAGGGGTTCCCAGCCTCCCCCTGAAAAGAAGTCAGGACCCCCGACAGGTAAACCTGTTCATAGGGGGACAGTTACCTGCTTTCAGTGTAAGCAGGTGGGACACCGTTGGTATGATCCCCAGTGTCCTCAGAAAGGACAGCATGTGCCACCCCGTGCACTACCCCGTCACATGGCCAGTGTTGCCCTGGGTGGAGTTGAGATGTCCCTTGTCTCATTAGGAGACTTTGAGATGGTCCCTAGAACTCAGCTGCCTGATAACACTAAAAAATACAGGCAGTGGGTGACTATTTATGGCCATAGAGTGGAGGCTCTCAAAGACACAGGAGCAAGTGTGACAGCTGTCAAGTGTCACTTGGTCTCTGAAGAGCAGGTAGTCCCTCATGCATTCTTCCCAGTTGTTGCCGCTGACAACACAGAGAGCCATTGAAAAGTGGCTCAAGTTCCCTTTAAGTGTGGGAGGGTCTCTGGTACTCTTCAAGTAGCTGTGAGGCCATCCAAGCCTGTTGGTTGTCTATTAGGCAATGATTTAGAAAGCTCCCCTTGGGTTAAGGTGGAGAAGAAAGCGCATTTAGAGATGTTGGGTCTGCCTGTGTGGGCATATGTGACCACTCGGTCTATGGCAGCTTAGGGTGTTCAAGAGACCCTGGAGCCTGAAAGTATGGCCCAGGGACCTGCCTTAAAGAGAAGAGGTAGGGGGCGCGGAAAACCAGCCCCCATTGTTCCCACGGTCCAGGAGGAGGCAGACCTTGAGGGGCATGCCCTGGAACCTACAGGGGAGCAAGTTTCTGAACTGGGGAACCTGCCTGAACTGACCCATTGGCAGCAAGAAGGGGGTCCCTCCAGGGAGGAATTTTGTGAAGAGCAGAAGAAGTGCCCTTCTCTTATGGGTTTGAGGCAACAGGCCACAAACCAGGCAGCAGGTGATCAGTCTAGATCACATTGGATCTACTGGGAGAATGGCCTCCTGTATAGCAAGCCTAAGGTTGCTGAGCCTGGGTCAGCCCGTGTGCTGGTGGTACCCCAGCGCTTCAGAGCCTTCCTACTGGGTTTGGCTCATGATGTTTCTTTAGCTGGTCATCTGGGGCTGAACAAGACCTTTGAAATGCTTATCTCCCACTTTTATTGGCCCCAGATGCGGAAGAGTTCAGATACTCATTGTAGGTCCTGTCAAACTTGCCAGGCAAGTGGGAACAGTAAAAGGAGGCACAAGGCTCCTCTCCAACCTTTCCCTTTAGTCAGTAACTCCTTTGAACGGGTGGGCATTGACATTGTGGGGCCACTGGATCCCAAGACCGCCATGAGCAACAGGTTTATCCTGGTCTTGGTGGACCATGCTACCCGGTACCCGGAAGCCATTCCGCTCAGGACAGTGACGGCCCCCGTGGTGGGACATGCACTGATGGGGATCTTCTCCTGTGTGGGGTTCCCTAGAGAGGTTGTGTCTCGCCAAGGTACAAACTTCATTTCTAATTATATCAATCAATCAATCAATCATGCCATTTGTATAGCGCACTACTCACCCGGGAGGGTCTCAAGGCGCTTGGGGGGAGGGGTATGCTACTGCTCGAACAGCCAGGTCTTGAGTTGTTTCCTGAAGGCGAGATGGTCCTGGGTCAGCCGAAGGTGGATGGGGAGGGAGTTCCAAGTGTTGGCAGCCAGGTAAGAGAAGGATCTTCCTCCGGCGGTGGCTCTTCGGATGCGTGGTACGGCTGCGAGGGCGAGGCTGGTGGACCGTAGCTGGTGGGTGGGCGTGTAGAAGGTCAGGCGGTCATTGAGGTACTTGGGGCCCAGGTCGTGGAGAGACTTGTGTGCGTGGGTGAGGAGCCGGAACGTGATCCTCTTGTCGACGGGGAGCCAGTGCAGGTTCCTCAGGTGGCTGGAGATGTGGCTGCGTCGGGGGACATCCAGGATGAGTCGGGCGGAGGCGTTCTGGATGCGCTGGAGTCTTTTCTGTAGCTTGGCTGTGGTTCCGGCGTAGAGGGCGTTTCCGTAGTCCAGTCGGCTGGTGACGAGTGCCTGGGTGACAGTCTTCCTGGTCTCGGTCGGGATCCAGCGGAAGATCTTGCGAAGCATACGCAGGGTGTTGAAGCACGATGAGGAGACGGCGTTGACTTGTCTGGTCATCGAGAGGGAGGGGTCCAGGATGAAGCCCAGGTTGCGTACGTGGTCGGTTGGCTTGGGTGCGGTGCCCAGGGCTGGGGGCCACCTGGAGTCGTCCCAGGCGGAGGGCGAAGATCCCAGGATGAGGACTTCCGTCTTGTCAGAGTTCAGTTTCAGGCGGCTGTCCTTCATCCACTCGGCGACGTCTTTCATCCCTTCGTGTAGGCAGGTTCTGGCGGTGTTGGGGTCTCTGGTGAGGGAGAGGATCAGCTGGGTGTCGTCGGCATAAGAGATGATGTTGAGGTTGTGCTGGCGTGCGATGGCTGCGAGAGGTTTCATGTAGATGTTGAAGAGGGTGGGGCTGAGTGAAGATCCTTGCGGGACGCCGCAGATGACTTCGGTGGCCTCGGAGCGAAACGGGGGGAGGCGGACTCTTTGTGTTCTTCCGGCGAGAAAAGAGATGATCCACTCCAGTGCCTTCTCTTGGATACCGATGTTGCTGAGGCGCTGGACTAGGGTGCGGTGGCAGACCGCGTCGAATGCAGCGGAGAGGTCCAGGAGGATGAGGGCCACTGTTTCCCCCTTGTCGAGCAGGGTCCGGATGTCGTCGGTGGCTGCGATGAGGGTGGTCTCGGTGCTGTGGTTGGCTCTGAAGCCGGACTGCGAGGGGTCGAGGGATCCGTTCGTCTCGAGGAAGGCGGTCAGCTGTCTGTTGACGATCCTCGATGACTTTAGCAGGAAAAGGGAGGAGCGAGATGGGGCGGAAGTTTGAGATCGGTGGGGTCCGCTGTAGGTTTCTTCAGGAGGGCGCTGATCTCGGCGTGCTTCCAGCTCTCCGGGAAGGTGGCGGTGTTGAAGGAGGCGTTGATGATGTTCCGGAGTTGGGGTGCGATGGTGGAGTCGGCCTTGTTGAAGACGTGGTGTGGGCAGGGGTCGGTCGGTGATCCGGAGTGGATGGTGTTCATCGTGCGGGCTGTGTCTTCGGTGGTCACCGTGGTCCAGGTGCGAAGGGTGGCGGTGGGGGGCGTTGGTTCGACGGTTGGGTGCGTGGGTGGGGCGCCGAAGCTGTTGTGGATGTCCGCGATCTTGCGGTGGAAGAACGAGGCGAGTGAGTCGCAGAGGTCTTGTGACGGAGTGATGTCGTTGGTGCCGGTTCTGGGGTTGGAGAACTCCTTGACGATAGTGAAGAGCTCTTTGCTGTCGTGGGCGTTGTTGTCCAGTCGTTCCTTCAGGGATTTCTTCTTGGTGGTGCGGATGAGCTGGTGATGCTTATATGAAGTCTCTGTGGAAGGAGCGTGGTGTTACCTACAAGTTCACCACTCATTACCAACCACAAGGAAATGGGCTGGTTGAAAGATTCAACCGAACCCTTAAGGGCATGATCATGGGTCTTGAAGAACCAATGAGGCGTAAGTGGGACGTCCTCTTGCCAGGCCTTTTGGTTGCCTACCGAGAGGTGCCACAAAAGTCTGTAGGGTTCAGCCCCTATGAGTTTTTGCATGGTCACCCGGTAAGAGGACCTTTGAGTTTGGTCAAGGAAGGCTGGGCCAGGATGTATACAGTTACATGCTGGCCTTCAGGAACCAGACTCGGCGTTTCAGAGATCGCGCTCAGGAGAATCTGGAAGCCAGCCAGGAGGAAATGAAGTGGTGGTACGATCAGAATGCCACTCTGATTGAGATTCAGCCTGGACAGAAAGTTTGGGTCACGGCCCCTGTGGAGCCTTGTGCGCTCCAGGACAGGTGGACCGGTCCATATGAGGTGGTGGAGCGCAAGAGTGATGTCACTTATCTGGTGAACTTGCGGTCTCCCAGGAACCCCTTGCAGGCCCTGCATGGTAACCGCCTAAAGTCCCACTTAGAAAGGTCCGAAGTGGGCATGCTCCTCGCGACAGATGATGGAATGGAGGAGCAGACCGAGCCTCTTCCTGACCTCCTGTCTGCAACAGAGCAAGATGGGTCAGTGGATGGTGTCAGCCTCTCTGCCACACTGACCCCTGATCAGCAGCAAGATTGTCGCCAGCTGTTGGGGCAATTCTCTGATCTATTTTCCTTGGTTCCTGCTGTCACAGAGTGGTGCGTCCATGATGTGGACACTGGCGACAGCCCTCCTGTGAAGCACAAGGCTTACAGAGTGACTGACAAGGTTGGAGCTTACATTAAGGAGGAAATCTCCAAGATGTTTGCTTTAGGGGTCATTGAGTCCTCAAACAGTCCTTGGGCCAGCCCAGTGGTCTTTGTCCCAAAGGCTGCCTAGCCGGGTGCCACACCCGAACTTCGGTTCTGTGTGGACTACAGAGGGCTCAATGCAGTCACCAGGACTGATGCACACCCCATCCCCCGAGCTGATGAGCTCATAGATCGGTTAGGGGCTGCACACTACCAACTCCGGGTTATGCCCTTTGGGGTGAAGAATGCCCCTGCAACCTTTCAGAGGTTGGTCAACCAGGTGTTGGCTGGGCGATTTCAGTGCCGCCTACCTGGATGACATTGCAATGTTCAGCGCCAGTTGGGAAGAACACTTGTAGCACCTCTGAGAAGTGTTAATGGCACTGCGCAAGGCAGACCTCACGATCAAGGTGAGTAAGTGCCAGATCGGGCAGGGTTCCGTTGTGTACTTGGGTCACAAGACAGGAAGCGGCCAGGTGGTGCCCCTTCAACCCAAGATTGATACCATCCTGGCATGGGAATCCCCAAAGACTCAGACACAGGTGAGAGCCTTTTTAGGACTCACAGGGTACTACAGGAGGTTTGTCAAGGGGTATGGCAACATTGTTGCACCCTTGACTGAGCGGACTTCCAGGAAGCAGCCCAAGAAAGTGAACTGGTCTGACACCTGTCAGAAGGCTTTTGACGCCCTGAAGACTGGCATGTGCACAGCACTCGTGCTTCAGGCGCCCAACTTCTCAAAATAATTAATTGTACAGACAGACGCTTCAGAGCATGGTGTGGGGGCTGTTCTATCACAGATTAATTAAGAGGGCCTAGACCAACCTGTAGCCTCCATCAGTAGGAGGTTACTTCCACGGGAACAGAGGTGGAGTGCAATTGAGCACGAGGCATTTGCTATGGTCTGGGCGCTGAAGAAGTTGAGCCCATACTTGTTTGGGACTCACTTCCTGGTTCAGACCGACCACAGGCCCCTCAGATGGCTGATGCAGATGAGGGGTGAGAACCCAAAGCTCTTGAGGTGGTCCATTTCCCTACAGGGTATGGGCTTTATGGCGGAACACCACACTGGTACAGAACACGCCAACGCTGATGGTCTATCCAGATTTTTCCGCCTTAGTGAAGAGAATTCCCTAGGGTAAGGGTAGTTCTCCCCATATTTCAGCTGGAGGGGACACGTGTTAGACCTGGCATCATTGGCGTGAGCCTCCCTTCCATTTTTGATGGATTGCCTCCTCTGTTTTGATATGTTTTTGCTGGTTTTATGCTTTGGGCACTGTGCCACGGCTAATCAGTGCCACAGTGCAAGTGCTCCCTATGTTAAATTAATCTACTAATTGGTTATTCCATGATTGGGTTATTTGATTTATCTGTCAGTCCCTAGTACAGTGCACCATGTGTGCCCAGGGCTTTTAAATCAAATGCTGCTGGTGGGCTTGCAGCACTAGTTGTGCCACCCACAGAAGCAGCTTGTAAAGTGTGTCTCAGGCCTGCTATTGCAAGGCCTATGTGCAGTCTAGCACTGCCATGTAGACTTGGCCAAGTGCACCCACTTGCCAGTCCCTAAACCTTCCCTTTCCTTCATGTTAGACACCCCTATGGTAGGCCAGAGGGCAGGGTGCATTGTAAGTATAAGGTAGGACATGCTCTGATGTGTGTAGCATGTTCTAATAGTGAATTACAGCCATTTTCGTGTTTTACTATTGAAGGCTACCTGTTCTCATAGGCCAGAATGGGCAGTTAGATTATTACATTCTTATAATCCCAACTGACTCAGGGAACATGGTAGAAATTCAAATTTAGTAAGCCTGAACTCAGAATAATAAAATACATATTTTAGTAAAGTTGGTTTTTAATATTCTGTGTTTGCAAATACCACTTTTAGAAAGTAGGTATTTGCTTAACTAACCATTTGAGCCTGCCTCTGCTGGGTTGTGTATTCCTTGTCTGCGTTTGTGTGTGTCAGGGCTGGGGGATTCCAGGAGACAGGCTGTGGTCAGCCCAGTGATGAATAGAGAGATCTGCATCTAGATGGGAGGGAGGAGTTGCACCTGGGACCTGAATAGGGCTGGGCCTTCCCTCTATAATGCTGGCTCCACCCCCTGTGGCTTGTCTGATGTCTCTGCCCTGCACTGTGAAAGGAGGAATCATGTCAACAGAGTGCTCCAGAGCTGTATCTTCACTTCCCTGTGCTGGCTCCACCTCCTATGGGGCGGCTGATGTCTCTGCCCTGCACAGTGAAAGGAAGAAGAGAGTCATGTAAACAAAGTGCTCAGGAACTGGTTTGGACTAGGCAGAGGCCTCCCTGCCTTCAGAGAACAAAGGATTTTGGGGTATAAATATTGGGACCGTGGTCCCAAGAAATTATATCACTTCTGGAACAAGAAACCTTTCTGCCAAGGAGAAGAACCAAGGAAGCTGCAGGAGTTTGGACTGCCCCTCTGCCAGTGTGCTGTTTGCTGGGTTGGCCTGCAGCGGTTGCTTCATTGCCAAGGGAAAGGAGAAGGAACTTTGTAAGGACTTTCATCTACAGAATATTCTCAAAGGGCTTGAACTGTGCTTGCCTCCTGCTGAAGTCTCAGGGACAAAAGACTTCACCCCCAGCTCCCTTCTGAATTTCCTTGCTGGGAATTCTGATTTCAGACACTTGGTGCCGCTGGGAGCTGGAAGCGCGACGCATCGAGAAGAAGAGTGTCGCTGCCGCAGCTTAAATCATCGCAACGTTAGAGAAGCGAGTCTTCGCCGCATCTCCCTGGAAGCGTGTGTTCATCGAAGCGGTCTGCTGACACATCACCGTAGAAGGGTGACGCCATCGTGAGAGTCGCCATCGCACCACCGGAGAAGCGTGTCGCAGGGCCTGTGGCAGCTCCAAAGTACAGAGTCGTCGCAAGGCTGCCAGGGTGTCATCGCATCGCCGCATCAAGGGCGCCATCTTCTCGCATTGCAACTGGATCGTCACATCGCATCAAGGCGCCATCTTGCGCACTGCAACGGGCCCGCAGGCCAAGAAACTACGCATCACCTCCGCACCGGTAAAGCTCACGACGAGTCCCCTACTCTGCGCAAGCATTGAGGAAGGACGCAACCATTCCCCCGGATCACGGAACCGACGCATCTCCCCTTTTGTTCACTTTGCGTTATGCATCCAGGTACTTTGTTGAGAACTTTGTCGCATTTACCAACCACTTGAACTAAGAGATTTAATCATCTTTTAAGTAATCTTAAGTGTAGTATTGTGGATTTTTGCCGTTTGTGGTCTTGTGTTAAGTCTATATAAAGAATACTTATTTTTATAAAACCTGTGTTGTGTCCATCTGTAGTTTTCACTGTATTACAGTGTATATTCCCAAATGCTTAACACACTGCCTCTGAGATAAGCCTGTCTGCTCGTGCCAAGCTACCAAGGGGGTGAGCAGGGGGTATTAAGGAGTGTAATCCCCTTATCCTGACTTAGAAGTAAGGGTCCCTATTTGACAAAGGTGAAAACCATTGCCAACTAGAGACCCCCAGATCTAACACCTCCCCTTGTCTTTAATAAACTCCTCACTAACCAGTTGTCTGCCGTTATCTCTCCTTTGGTTGATCCAAACCAGCATGGCTTCATTTAAGGCCGCGACACAACGCACAAGTTACTTACCTTCGGTAACGATATATCTGTAAGAAACGTTAGAGTTACATTCCTTACCTTAGAATTACCCCCAGGCATCAGACTGGATCCGGAAAGTTTTCGTCAGCAGTACCCCTGCGTGTCGGTAGGCGTAGTATGTGGCTCCGCTGTCGTCGGCGTCGTGATCGCCGGGATGACGTCGTCGGAGTACTTAGACGCCGCCCTTGCGCGCCGACGTCAGTTCTGAACACAGCTTTCTGTGCCAGGAACGCAGAGCCATGCCAGAGACCGACACTGGTGCCATGAAACTAGGGCCCTCAAAGGGAGATACCTTAACCGTAGATATCGGTTCGCAGAACGGGGAGGATGGGTGGGGCGGGTAAGGAATCGAACACTAACTAATGTTTCTTACTGGTTACCGAAGGTAAGTAACTTGTGCATCTGAAAGAAACATGTTAGTGTTCGATTCCTTACCTTAGAATAGATACCCCAGCAATACCAACCCCGGTGGTGGGTCTGCGAACTATGATCACAACAGGAAGTCCTGGAGACCGGAACGGCCAAGGAAGCCGTCTCTCCGGACTTGGCTGTCCAAGCAGTAATGCTTGGCAAACGTGTGCAGCGAGGCCCACATAGCTGCCTGACAAATGTCCTGCAAAGGGACTTCCCGACCCAGGGCAGTAGTAGCCGTCGTGGCCCGAGTGGAATGGGCGCGCAGCCCCACAGGGGGCTTCTTCTTAGCCAAGGAATAACAGGCCTTGATGCACAAAACTACCCACCGAGAGATGGTCCGCTTGTGCACCGCCCGTCCCTTCTTAGCACCCACGTAGCCAACAAAGAGCTGGTCATCCACCAGGAACTGTTGTGTGCGGTTCAGGTAAAATGAGACCGCACGTTTTGGGTCCAGATGGTGGAGCCTCTCCTCCTCTTTCGAGGGATGCGGAGGCGGAAAGAAGGTGGGCAAGGTGATAGACTGACCAATGTGAAAGGCAGTAACAACCTTGGGAACAAAGGAAGGATGAGTCCTCAGAACAACTTTGTACGGATGGACAGAGAGGAAAGGAGGTTTAGAGGAAAGAGACTGGAGCTCACTCACTCTTCTGGCAGAGGTGATGGCAACCAGGAAAGCAGTTTTAAGAGTCAGAAAACAAAGAGGGCAATTATGAAGTGGCTCAAAGGGAGGGCACATCAGATAGGTTAGAACAAGATTCAAGTCCCAGTGAGGCATCACGAACGGAATAGGAGGAAACATGTGCGTGATGTCTTTCAAGAATCTATTTACAACAGGGGACTTGAAAAGAGAAAGCTGATCAGGAAGCCTTAAGAAGGCCGAAATGGCTGAAAGATAGCCCTTGATAGTGCCCAGAGCAGTGCCCTGCTGGGCCAAAGAAAGAAGGAAGAGGATAACCTCTGAAAGAGGGGCGGAAAGGGGATCCACAGCCTTTGCTGTGCACCATGCCACAAATTTGTTCCACCTGCAGGCGTATACTGTCTTTTTGGAGGGACACCTGGCTGCCAGAATAACATCACAGACTTCAGGAGGCAAGTCAAATGGCATCAACTGCCGCCACTCAATCTCCACGCATGGAGGTGGAGGCTGGACAGGTTTGGGTGGAGGACCGCCCACTGCTGCTGCGACAGAGGTCCTCCTGAAGAGGCAGTCGAATTGGGGGATCAATGGACATACTGAGTAGCTCGGGATACCAGTTTCTTCGTGCCCAGTCCGGAGCCACAAGGATGACTCAGGCCCGGTCCCGCTTGATCTTCTTCAGCACTCTGGGCAGAAGTGGTATAGGCGGAGAGGCGTGCAACAGACCGCAACACTCACGACGAAAAGCGTTGCCTAGCGAGTGCCGCCTTGGAAATTCCAACGCGCAGAACTAATGACAGTGCGCGTTCTCTTCGGTGGCGAAGAGATCTAACCAAGGCTCTTCCCATTGCAGAAAGAGGCCTTACGCCACGTCAGAGTTCAGACGCTATTCGTGATCCATCATGCACTAGCGGCTGAGTTCTTCCGCCCTGGGGTTCAGAGAACCTGCCAGGTATTGAACCACCAAGGTAACGCCCTGATGTTCCAGCCATGTCCAGAGGCGCAGAGCCTCCTGACATAGGGTCCACGACCCCACCCCGCCCTGTTTGTTGCAGTACCACATGGCGGTGGTGTTGTCCGTGAACACCTGCACTACACTTTGCCGGACAGAGGGAAGGAATACCTTCAGTGCAAGTCGGATCGGCCGCAGCTCCAGAAGGTTGATGTGGAGCTGGGACTCCGCCGGAGACCAGAGGCCTCTGATCTCCACCTCTCCCATGTGGCCACCCCATCCCAGAAGGGACGCATCCATCACCATGGTGTGCTCCGGTAGGGGAAGGGAGAGGGATCTGTCATTGACCCAATCGCGATTCGTGAGCCATCACTGCAGCTGTCTTGCAGTGCCCTTCGAGATCAGGACGTAGTCGGACAGGTTCCCCTGATGCTGTGCCCACTGAAACTTCAGTCCCACTGCAGAGCTCGCATCCACCACCTGGCATGATGCACCAACAGGATGCAGGAGGCCATCAGCCCTAGGAGCCACACCGTCAGCCTGACCGAAACTCAGGATAAAGGCTGATAGATCGGAATCAGAGCCTGAATATACTGAACCCACTGTTCAGGAGGATAAACCCGAAACTGCGCAGAGTCCAGAACCGCTCCGATGAAGAGGAGTTTCTGAGAGGGAAACAGGTGCGACTTCGGCACATTGATGGAGAACCCCAGCGAATGCAGGAGGTCGGCCATAGTCTGGAGCTGGGTGATTGGTTGTTGAAGGTGGGTTCGCCCCAGACAGTCGTCTTCAAGATAGGGGGAAGACTGGAACCCCTGATCTGCGCAGATGATCTGTGACCACCGCCATCACTTTCGTGAACACCCGAGGGGCGCTGGTAAGGCCGAAGGGGAGCCTGGTAACCTGAAAGTGCTTGTGGCCTACCGTGAACATCAGGTTACGTCGGTGAGCCGGCAGGACGGGGGTCTGGAAATATGCGTCCTGCAAGTCCAACGCTACCATCCAGTCTAGGGCAGCCAGAACCTGAGCCAAAGTTAGCATCTTGAACTTCTCCTTCTGGAGGAAGCCGTTGACGCTCCTGAGATCCAAGATGGGATGCAGGCCCCATTTCTCCTTCTTGGTAACCAGAAAGTAGTGGGAATAGCAACCACGTCCTACTTCTGGCCCAGAAATGCGCTTGATGGCCTCCTTGGCCAAGAGGGTCGTAACTTCCTCCTGCAAAGTTGCAAGTAATCCCCCAACATGCGGTGGCACTGCGGTGGCATGGCTGGAGGGGTCACCTCGAAGGGGAGGGAGTAGCCCCTTCGGACGATTTGCAGCACCCACCTGTCCGAACCCTGCCTCCTACTGGCGTCGAATGGGCCTGAAAGCTCAGACTAGGAAGGCTTTGAGGCGGATGCTGCGGGAGTGGATGTGGACGGACCTGACCGTTGTCCCCCTGCACCGCCACGGCGGTGACCGCGACCGCGTTGTGGTTGGTTTTGGGGCCTGTGGCTAAACAAACGTGTGGGGTCGCCCCTTCCTTGGGCACGAAAGGGGCGAAAAGCAGAAGTCTGCTTGCATTGGCCCGACAGGCCCAAGGACTTGGCCGTAGCCCTGAAGTCCTTAAAACGCTCAAGCGCACTGTCTGCTTTATCGCCGAACAGGCAACGGCCATCAAAGGGCATGTCCATGAGGGTATTCTGGACATGCCCTGAAAAGTCGGTAGACCTCAGCCAGGCATAGCAACGGATCACCACCGTCGTGGAAATCGCCTTACCCAGCGAGTCTGTGGTATCTAGTCCACATCTAATAGAGTAATGTGCTGCGTCCCGCCCCTCAGCAGGAGCTTGGGCGAGCCGTGCCTGGGCCTCCTCCGGACACTGGGGCAGCACGTCCGCTAAAGTATCCCACAAAGAGTGGGTGTAACGGCCCAAAAGGCATGCAGTGTTGATGGACCGCAACCCCAGACTAACTGAGGAGAACAGTTTTTTCCCAAACTGGTCAAGCCTTTGAAATTCCCGATCCGGGGGAGCGGTCGGGAATGCGGTCTGGGACGTGGAGGCCTGGATCACCAGACTCTCGGGGTGGGGTGCACGGACAGGAAGCAGGGGACGCCCGGAGCCGGGCGGTGGCGTCGGGCCATGTTCCGATCCACAGGGGGCACTGTGGGGGGCTTGGACCAGGGTGCCCATCAGCACGTCAGTGAGGGTCTCATTGAACGGCAATAGAGGCTCCGCGGAGCTTACTGGCGACTGAAGCACCTCAGTGAGGAGGTTAGTCCTCACGGCCGCAGCAGGGAGCTTAAGAGCCAGGAGCTTAAGATCATAGACCGTGGCTGCCCTGCGCAACACCACAACATGCGCACCCTCCTACGTAGCCACGGAGGGAGGAGAGATGAAGCCCATGTCAGGTGAGGTATCAAGACCACTGGCATCCCCCAGCTCATCTGCCCAGTCCTGGCACAACTGGCACTGTTGTGCCAGAGGGTCCTCAGACCCCTCCCAGTCTTCCCAGTCATCCATGTCCTGATAAACAGGCAGAAATGATGGTGCCGGGTCATAGGCAAAAGTATCGCCCATCGACGATGCCGAGCGGCGCCGCTCCTATGCCGGACCCGGACTGAAACTGGGGCCGAATTCATCCGAGGCCGACGCCGGCACCGTAGGGGTCGTCGGCTCCAGCAGAGGAGTCGTGAGGTCAACTGGCATCGACCGGGATCCAGGCCTGGATCCCACGGAGGCCTGCAGCATCGGGACCGAAGTCGACGACGGCGCCGAAGCCGCCGGCTCGCTAGGCCCCCCAGTCGGACCTGCGGGGCCCGAAGGCACACCGGCAGGCTCCAACGGCAGAAAGTGAGTCCTCATAGCCACGAGGAAATCACGAATCTCGCCAGGCGTCGCAGAGAGCCCAGGGACCTGAGGGTATCGGGCCGGCTGCGACACCTGTGTCTCCGGCGAGGGGGGGTCGGAAGAGCGGTGCTGCTTCTTCGACTTCTTTTTAGAGTTCCTCGACTTACCTGAATGCGAGGACTTCGAACCCGACGAGCGGTGATGGCTCAGACTCCGCGACCGGACCCTTGACTTTCTCCTCGACCGGGACCTCGAGCGGCACGGAGCCGACTGTCGGATCTCGAGGAGCTTGCTCCTGCCTAGCCTTCGAGGTCAAGGCCCGACAGTCGGGGCACGACTTGTCTTCAAGGTCGGCCCCAAGGCAGTAGAAACACCGGCGGTGGGGGTCAGTAACCGACATCAGTCGTGACAGGCATCTCACGGCTTGAAACCGGGCATCCCTACCGGCACCAGGAGTCGAAGTCGACTCGAAAAGAATAGTCAAAATAGACCAAAAACATAGTCAAACAAGCATTTGCAATGCAATAGGTCTCGCAGTAACGCAAGTTTGAGCTATTGACATTGCAAATGACAATGCCTTTTATTTTTGTTTTCATTTTTAAAACATAAAAAAAGGCATGGTCATTTACAATGCCAATAGCTTAAACTCACGTAAATGCGAGACCTATTGCATTGCAAATGCTTGTTTACAGATGTTGCATGGTGTTAAAAAACAAACGCAACATGTCTCTACAAAATGTAATACACTCCCACCTGTTACCTGTATTAAAAACAAATTCAAGGAAAATGGTAATTAGAATAATGTATGTTTGCAAATTATTCAAGGTCATCAGGGCACGACTGTGTGGAGATAAGAGCCAAATCTATCAGGGGGCCCCCTGAAAGGCTGGGGCCCTGGGCCAGACCCAATGTGCCTGTGCCTTAAAACATCTGTGCCCACTGGTCCCTCTGCAAGTCCTGCTGCTGTACTTGGCCCTATTTGGGGCGCTGCTGGTGTTGCTCTTACTCCTGCTCTTCGCCGTCATCAAGCAGCTGAAAAACATGGTGGTGTCCAGCGCTGCCCTGCAGCCCGGCCGCGCCGCTCGGCCCTCCGCGAGCCCTGGGACCTCTGGCTGGAGCAGGTTATGTAAAGCGCACCCTTCACCCTGCACCCACCCGGCAGATGAGGGACCCCAGCACGGACCAAAGGAAACACAAGTGGAGCTCTCGACATGTTACACACGGTGCAAGTGGCACTCACTGGCTGCGAGTCTCACTCCTTGGAACACAGATTCATACCCGGAGTGGTTCTAACACCTGTGACGAGTCTCGTAGCCGGAGAGCTGCCTCACGCGTGGGAATGCAATCGGATACCGGGCGAACTATGGCATATCTCAGAGTACAGTCTCACACCATGCAACTAGGGTGCTAACTCTCATCGGATAGTACAGTCTCATGGCCGAGTGGCTCCCCGCATTTGAGAATATAGTCTGACGCCAGTAAACGTAGTGTCACGCCTGGAGTGCTGTCATACCTGGTGGTATACTAACTCGCTTGCAGTGCTGTCTCACCCCAGGGATTCAAGTGTCACTTCTGACTTCTTTTTAACATATGGGAGTACAATCTCAGCCTGGAGTGCTGTCTCACACTTGGAGTCAGTGGCGGTGCGTCCATTGGGGGCGTTGGGGCGTTGCCCCACTAACCATGGACGACCGCATTGTCTGCCAACACTGTCACATGCATTTAAAAAATAAAAAAATCGAGGGGGCGTGGCCAAGATGGCGTCGGAGTAGGACGCTTTCTCGAGCCTCTCAGACGCCGATCCTGCATAGCGACTTACTGCGGGGTCCCAAGGCGTCTTGCCTGTGCTGCTCGATCGGCGGAGGCTGCCGAATACTAGCGGTGTGCCCCGGTGTCGTCGCCTCGGCGGAGAGTGGCCGGCAGGAGCCGTTTGTGGGGAGCCGAGCTGCGGCCTGTGAGGCGGCGGCCTCGCGTGACTTGGAGGCCGGCGGAGCGGACCCAAGCTCTGGCACAGCACCGGCGCTGGCTGTATCGCGCTGAGCGGGTGAGGCAAGGAACTGCACTCACCGGCGGAGGAGCGCTTGCTGACCGGCGCTGAGAGGGGAGCTCGGCGGGCCGCGCCGGTGGCTGGACGCCGCCAGGGGCTGCCAGAAGAGCCGGACACCAAGTCGGGAGGCGGCCCCTAGACCACGGAGCAGACCTGGGCGCTGCAGCACGGGCCCGGCGGGGGAAGAGCAGGTAGATCCCCCTTCTCGGAGGGCAGCAGACTGGTGTATCTACCGACGGGGGAGGAAAGGAAGGGCTGCGAGGTAGCGGGGCCAAATATCTGCCCAGGACCACGCGCCACGCCGGGGCCTTCCGGACTCGGACCTGGAGGGTGACAGTGCCCGGAGAGCCGACGCGTGGTCTTGCCCACGCCTGCATAACGCAAGGAGGGTCGTACCACTCTGGCGGCCGGCTCGCGGTAGTGGCGGGACTTTGGATACCATCGGGGACAATTGGCTCTGCTGGTGGACACTGTGGAGTGGCCTGACATTGTGCTTGTGGTGTACTTTTCCAAAGGAGGCTCCGCCGGCGTGGCTGCGCCCTACAGCTGTGCATTGGCACCAGGGAGGAGCGGTGGACTTGCAACTTGCTGGCACTGATCTTGGAAAGCGGAGCACCAGGGCTGCCGCCCATCTGGGTGGTGGGTCCCTCTAGCGACTGAGCGCTTGGCACCACTTTGGAGGGGCTCTGACGGTGGCGGACTGGACCGGCTTCTCCCGGGTCTTGACCGTTGGCGGGGACACGTGCTGTACTGGGACCCCACGGGCCCCGTGTCTGGTCGCCAGCTTTGGGGTGTGAGCCTTCTCGCCCGCTTTCTGCCCCGGGGGCTGGAAAGACCCTTGCACGCTAGGAGCATCGATGAGTAGTGGTGGCCTGGTGGGGGAGAGACCGCACTATCGACGGAGTATCCCTGCATGACCTCTGGAGAGAGCGAATAGCGCCGTCAACGGGCCGTCCTGATACGGTGGGTCATCGACCCGAGTCTCGCCTCCCAGCGGCGGCTATCCAGAGCCTGAGTGGAAGTGCGTGGACGCGACTCACAGCCATGTCCAACTCGCAACGCAGAGGGGGGAAGGCGGGGAAGGACGTAATCCCCAAATCATCGCAGCAACTGGCGTCGCCGGGAACCAGCGGCTCCTCCAGACAATCGGATGATGAGGCGCCAGCAACTAAAGCCTTCATGAAGGAGCTCTTCGCGACTATCAAGGACGACATTTCCGAACTCCGTACACAGTTGGCCTCGGACCTCCGGGAGGTACGGAGGGACGTAGATGGGATTGGCGAAAGGGTAGCGACACTGGAGGACCATGACCTTAGCATGGCGACTGATGTGCACCATCTCCAACAGGACATCATACGCCTTACGGAGCAAAATCTGGATTTGCAAACCCACGCAGAGGATTTGGAGAACCGCTCCAGAAGAAATAACATTCGTATTAAAGCAGTGCCCTGGGACGGGGAGGCGGGGGACCTGCGTGGATACGTCCTGGCCTTGTTTCTCCAGATCTTGGAAGATGAAGAGGTGCGTGACATCCAGATGGATAGAGTGCATAGAGTGGGGCTGCCCAGGAGGGGCGGGGGGCCGCCTCCAGATATCCTCGTTTGCGTGAATGACTTTCAGATGAAGGAAAGGATCTTGAGGAAAGCGAGAACCATTGCCTCACTGCAATTCAGGGGCCATCACCCCCAGCTTTACCAGGACCTGGCGGCAACGACCTTGCAGAAACGAAGGGACTTCCGGCCTGTGACCGCCTTTCTCCGGGGGCGCGGGATATCCTACTCCTGGGGCCATCCCTTTTGGATCATCTTTCGATGGGAGAACCGGCTGCGACAGATCAATTCCCTACGGGAAGCGATGGATCTTCTGGGTATTGAGGCAACGGAACCATCACAGGAGGCGCGTGGCTCTTCATTCCGGAGGCGGCGTCGCTCTTCCTCATGGCACAGGGTGGGCCCGTCCCCGGAGCGGCGGCGGCCGGACTCGGCGACTAGTGTGCAGGAGAGAGGGGCCGCAGTGGCTTCGGTGGCCTCCGCCACCATGACGGATTCCCTGGCGAGCTGTGGAGCAGCGTGACCCAGAACTTATGGAGTGGCGTCGGAGGGGCTCTTGGCCTGAGGTCCTCGGGGTACAAAGGTACTTTTGGAGAAGACACCCCGAACTGTGGCCCTGGGGGTCCCCAGGTGGACACCCCTGCCCCGACCCCAGTCCAGTGGGGGACTTTTGAACCGTGACCTGCTGGAACTGAAGACTGCGGGGTTCAGGTTCAGTGCCTTGAATTACACTTTGTTATTCTTTGTTCTTGGGGGGGTGGCGGGTGGGTTGGTTGGCGCTCTGACTCTAGATGTCATGACAGAGCGATTTGGGTGGGGGATGGGAGTTCCGGGGGTGGCGGCGGCATTGTGTGTTGAGTGTGTGTTGAGAGGGCCTTTATTGACATTGTCTTCTATATTTTGTATATTGTTTCGAGTTATGCCTTCTTTGACCCCTACGTGCCTTAGGAACATGGATATTGTGCGGGACTTGCGGAGTGATCGGGTGGGCCTCCTGGGGTGGTGGTGGCTGGGATCCTTTCCCAGAGTCCCTGTGTCTGTTTCTTTTGCCTGGGCTTGGTTCGTGGTGCATGTGCGGGACCGGTGCGGGCACCGGGGCAGTCTGGCTGTGAGCATGGCGTGGAATCTGTGTTGCCTCTTATGCCTGTCAGCATAGGAACTTGGAATGTTAAGGGCCTTAACTCCCCGCAGAAGCGGCAGAAACTATGGAAGTACATCATAGATCACCATTTGGATGTGGTGGCCCTCCAGGAGACCCACCTGGCTAGGAAGGATGAATTGAGGCTTCGTCATAGGCAGTTCCCCCTTATCTACAGGGCCTCTGCGGCCACGAAGCATAGAGGGGTGGCCCTACTCTTCCGAGCTTCCCTGCATTTTCAACCCATGGGTGTGAGGGTGGATAGGGAAGGCCGTTGGCTACTGGTGAAGGGACTGTTGCGTGGTCGCCTATGTACTTTTGCTGTATTGTATGCCCCTAATGCAGGACAGAATGGCTTTTTGCAGGATCTGCTGGACAAGATAGGGGACTTTGTGGAGGGTCACTTACTCTTACTAGGCGACTTCAATATGATATGGGACAGGGGTCTGGATAGCTCTGGGGGCCGCAGGGCAGACACTGGCGTTTTCTCAGACGGAACTAAACGGCAGTTAGGGGACATGGGGCTGTTTGACAGTTGGCGCTTCCTCCACACGCAGGCCAGGGATTACACCTTTTTTTCCAACGTACATCAATCGTACTCCCGCATTGATTATATCTTGATTAGTCAGGCCCTGCGGGGGGACGTACAGTTAGCTAGTATTTTTCCGCTCTCATTATCGGATCATAGCCTTGTGGTTTTGGGACTGCACTGGGCCACCGGGGGGGGATGGCTGGCGCAAGTGGTATTTCCCGGCAGCTCTGGTGCGAGATGAGGAATCGTGTAAGGCCCTACGCAAGGCGATTGGTGATTTTTTCCTCCTCAACCCGCCCACGGACACGTCGGTGTATACCACGTGGGACGCGTGCAAAGCCTCTCTACGGGGCACATGCCTCGCCCTCAACGCGAACCTGAATAAGCTAAGGCGCGAGGAGAGGGAGGCTTTGGAAGTGGAACTGGCTGCCTTGGAACAGGCCCACAAGGCGAACCCCTCCAGGGTGACCCTACGCCCCCTAACGGCGGTGCGAGGGAAACTGAAGGCCCATTATAATAACAGGGCGGAATTTACTCTTCTGCGACTTAGGCGTACCTCGTATTCCCAGGGCAACAAGATCGGGCGCCATCTTGCCCGGCAACTCCGGGACAAACGCGAGAAGGATTATATTGGGGGAATTCGCGATCAGGCGGGCTCTGTTCAGCATAGAGATGCGGACAAGGCGACCATATTCGGGCGCTTTTATGCAGCACTCTACTCGAGCGACGCCCTTGATCCCGGCGCACAATCCAAATTCCTGGAGGGCCGGTCTCTCCCAAAAGTCTCTAAGGAATGGAACGAATCACTATCCTCCCCCATCACCCGGGAGGAGGTCTTGGATGCCATTAAAGGCCTGAAGCTGCACAAGGCCCCCGGGCCTGACGGCTACACGGCCCTCTTCTACAAAACGTTTGCTTCTGAAGTATGCGACTACTTAGTCTCCCTCTTCAACGCAATGGCGATTGATGGCAGAACCACGGACTCTATGGCTGAGGCACTGATCAGTATTATTCCCAAGCCGGGGAAGGATCCTACCCTTTGTACGTCCTACCGCCCGATCGCACTTCTCAACCTGGACGCCAAATTGTATTCCTCTATTCTGGCGGGTAGACTGCAGGACCTGATGCCTGCCCTGATCCATCCTGATCAATCGGGGTTTATCAAAGGCAGACAGACCCATGATAACCTGCGCCGCGTCATACACCTCATAGAAAAGGCGGAGCGATTTCGCATACCCGCGGTACTAGTTGGGCTCGACGCTGAGAAGGCTTTCGACCGCGTCGACTGGGGGTTTTTACACCAGACACTAGTAGCCTTCGGTTTCTCGCCTTCTTTTTCGTGAGGATGATCGAGGCTAACTACAGTGGCCCTACATCTCGAGTGTTGGTCAACGGCCATAGATCCACGAGCTTTCGTCACTCCCGAGGGACGCGCCAGGGATGTCCCCTCTCACCCCTTCTCTTTGCTCTTAGTATTGAGCCATTGGCGTTGGCGGTGCGAGACAATGAGAGGATTTTAGGGCTTCCCTTTACAGGCGAGCAGCACAAAATCTCGCTCTTTGCGGACGATGTCCTGTTGTCTATCAGGGAGCCGGCGACGTCGCTACCGCATGTCCACTCGGTACTCTCTGCCTACGAGGAGGTGGCGGGTTTCAAGGTTAATTTCGATAAATCCTACGTACTAAACCTGACCCTCTCGGCGGGGGAGGTGCAACTGACCAGGCTGCTCACCCCGCTCGCTTGGGCGTCGGAGTCCTTGCTCTACCTGGGCGTGCGGTTGACTTCCACCGTGAACGCCCTGTTCCACGCTAACTTCCCTCCGATGTTATCTTCCGTTCAAATTGAGCTGGAACGATGGAAGCCTAAATTCATCTCGTGGTTGGGCAGGATACACGCCCTTAAAATGGTGCTCCTTCCCAAACTGCTGTATTTATTTCAGGCTTTGCCTATTCCGATAGGGCTAGACTACTTCCGCCGATTGAAGACCGTGATGCTGAGATATGTCTGGCAGGGTGGCCGGGCACGGCTTCCATTTTCAGTTCTGCGGCGCCCACGCTTGGAGGGGGGGGTTGGCTTTCCGGACATGCATTTGTACTACAAAGCCGCCCAACTGAGGGTCATTGTGGAGTGGTCCCAACAGAAGTCGGAAAAGCACTGGCTCCACATGGATCGGAGCATTGCGGGCCACTCCATCTGGGATCTGGCCTGGAAGCCTAAGGCGGATCGTCCCAAGAATGCTTACGTTAGCACCCCCACGAGCACGGTGCTGAAGGTATGGGACACGGTAAGCGGTGATGACCGTTGGACCACATTCCCGTCCCCATTCACCCCGATTCACTTCAACCCGGCCTTTCTCCCGGCCCTGACGGAAGGTCCCTTTGACGCTTGGAGGGAGGGTGGCTGTAGGGCCCTCGCCCACTTGTTCCATGGCGTCGAACCCCTCACTTTTCACAACTGTATGAGGGACTATGGTGTCTTCCCAACGGAACGCTTTAGACATCTCCAGCTCCTGCATTGGGCGACGTCGCCTACCGTGGTGGACGCGGCTACCAGACCCTTGTCGAAATTTGAATCCTTCCTTCTTCACACTTCTACCATGAGGGGTACGATCTCTTTCCTGTACAAACTGTTATTAGACTCTGCTGTTTCACCGCGACCGCGATACCAGGACCATTGGGAATCCACACTGGGGAGGGATATTTCTGCTACCGAATGGCAGGCCTTGTGGAGAGATGTGACTGCGCACAATCACTCTACTGACCTCAGAGAGGCGCATATGAAACTCATCTTTGATTGGTACCTATATCCCTCCAAATTACACCGCATATTTCCAGCTACTTCTGACAGGTGTTGGCGGGGCTGTGGGATGTTGGGAGACTTTACTCATATATGGTGGGACTGCCCCACCATCAAGCCGTTCTGGGCTGAGATTCTATCTCACATAAAGGACATTTTGGGTTACCCGATTCCGAACTCCATGGCCTTTGTACTATTAGGGCTTAGGGACTCGCTGCTTGAACACCAGACTAGGGCGGATAAGCGTGTTATGTGGTTGTGTTTGGGTGCGGCCAAGATGACTCTAGCGGCAGCATGGAAGTCCCCATCTACCCCGGCTATTTCCTTGTGGCATGCCCGACTGTGGCGTCTGTTGAGCATGGAACGCCTCTCTGACATCTTCCTGGGGAATTTTAAGAACTTTATGTACAATTGGGGTTCGCTTGTGAGGTTTCTGTCCCGAGGTTTACCTTCGGCTGTATGCCCCTCAACGCTGCGATCTCTCCATCTCTTCCAAATTTGATCTCGAGACTGTCTGTACTGCTTTGTGTGCTTGCTGGTCGCCGCCACTGGGGGGAGGGTGGTGTTGGGGAGGGACGAGGGTGGGGGATAGTTGGGGTAATTGTCTTGTGTTCTTCTTCCTTTTCTCTCTCTCTCGTTGCGACTAGCTATGCCTAGGGAGGGCTACTGGGCTATGAGCGGAGTTTGGGCGGTTCTTTCGAACTAAAGGTGCCTGTTCTGGACTAGAATCTGCAGTGGGTGGAAATTCCCCCGTTGCCTGTCGAACTATTGTCGACTGCCTGTGGACTATGGAGCACTATCGCCCTTCTTCTGTGGATGAGCCCCTACCTATGTTTTGCGCCCCCTGTGTGGGGTTTTGTGGCGGTATGTCGCCTGTTTTTTTGTTTTTTTTTCCCCCTTTCTGATTCCCCTCTTGCTGTTTCCCACCCCTTTTCTATTTTCAACTGGTATACTGCAAAATAAAACTTTAAAAAAAAAAAAAATCGGAGCGCACTGAGCGCTACCGGCCCCGGGAGAAGCCCGACAGAACCGGGCATCACATAGGAAGTGGGCCATGGGGGGGCGGGGCTGCGGCAAAGAGTGGCAGCAGGCAGAGCAGAATAGCGAAGTACTGCGCAATGCGCATGTGGAATCCTGGAGTAGTCAACAATTTGACGGGCCCGCGCATGCGCACAGTGGGGTAGACCTCCCTCTATAGCACTCCGAGAACAGGCAGAGACGGGCAGAATAGTATCCTGCCTGTAGCCAATCCTGGCGCAGGGTTGCTGTTAACGCTGCGCCAGGATTGGCTGCTGCAGCAGGATGGTGCCGGGCGTGGGTGTTGGCTGGCTGCTGAGGGATGGCCAATCACCATATGGCTATATCCAGCCATGTCGAGGTGATTGGCCATTTCCTACGCTGTCGGGACAACAACAAGTAAAGTGAAAGTGGAATTAGTAGTCAGAGAGAGAGAGAGTCACGAAGAGTAGACGCGTGACCAGTTCGTCGTTGTGTGTGAGTCCGGAGTCAGTGATTCACGCAACTCATCTTAGCAGAAGTACTCCTCACTCGGTGCCTCCCGGATTCAGTCTACCTGTAAGTAACTACTTAACTTTTTTGTACAGTATTTGTAGCCCATATCTGTGAGATATCGGGAGACTCCGTGGGAGAGGGGGGGGGGGGATCGTCACATTCTGCAAGGACTCCCTCGTCATTTTGTGTTACTCCACTGCATATCCACCAAAACTGTTAGCTAACTCAGAGTGGTTCTGGTCACAGTGTGCTCTGTATAAAAATCGGCTGAGTTATTCAACAGGGGAATACAAATCGAGTTTCATCTCAGCTAGGAGCGGCGGAGAAAGGTACAGGCTAGCAGTGATGCAGGCAGAGAAAGGAGTGGCCAAGAAAAAGAACATGCAAGGAGAGATGCAGACAGCATCCTGGCTAGGAAATTAGCCGACATGGGGGGGGGGGGGGGGGGGGGGGGGAGGTGATGCAGATAGGCAGAAATAAAGGTAGACTGGGGTACAGGCTGGAAGCGCAAGATGTGCAAGCAGAGGGAGCAGCTAAGAGAAGAACTGTTGGGGAGAGATACGATCAGGAAAACAGGCAAACAGGGAAGAAAGCTGGGAGCCCCCGAGAGTTTGGCAGGCAAAGGTATCCGCTGGGAAAGAAGCGAGCTCGGTGCAGATAGTTCCAGGAACAGGCATAGATAGAGTTAGGGAGATGGGAGAATGGAGGGTTTGTGGTAGTGATCTGTACAGCAAAGTAGAGGAGCAGGCCAGGAGAAGTGTGGACAGAAAGAGAAGAGGGCTTGGACAGGTGCAGGATGGGAGATATATGGGCAGGAGAGCTACTGGCCAGGAGTGGAGGGTGAATATTTACAGTTAGAGAGAGGTAGAAGCAGGGAGATTTATAGGTTCAGAGTGGCATGGCCTGAATGCAGACAGGGAGAGGTGAGGCTTGGAGAGGTGCATACGACGGGAAGCGTTGCAGGGAGATGCGCGGGCAGAGAGGGATACAGGCAATAAGATAATGAAGGTTCTAATAACTAAAAGCACTGTTGGTGAAATATCTTTGTGGGGCCTAGGTTATAGCAGAGTGTGTTTAAGTTTTAAATACAGTAAGTTGTTATCATGACAAAAAAAAGTGCAAATGTGATAAGTGACTAACGGTGTGTAGTTCCTCATAAATAAAAGATACCAGTCAAGCCCTGTCTGCAGACTTACAAAAGAACCACTTCATGTTCCATCATCCAAGGTCAAATGAGAGCACAAATGGGACAATACACCCATCCTCTTAAAGCTGTATCCTTCACGGAGAACCCAGCCAAAAAATGGCAAAGCATAAAAAATACATGCAAGCCAATGTCTCGAGGGGGCTGACCAAAAGCCAACTCTCTGCTTCTTATTGCAGTTTATTAAAGAATTAATGGCCTGATGTCTTGTTTCAGACAAATAAAGCAGCCTGTGGCTAAATATAGAAATGTAACTGAAAGAAAATATAGAAAGGAAGAGATCTTAACTAGATACAAAGCAGCATGTGGCATTTTGTCTGAAACACAGCAACACGCAAGGATCACGTTTGTATGATTTTGGATAAGTATGGAATGGTTGTTTGTTTTCTGTTTTACTATAATACTGTAATGTGGAAGTAGGAGCGGCAATGTGGTACTTTTCTTGGTTGACTCGAAAGGAAAATGTTCTTGCTTTACATCTTACTGGGCTGTAAAACAGCAAAATTAAAATCCGATTTACTTGAAATGTTTCGCTATTGCTTTTTCGATCACTATATGACTTTCAAAGCATGTCCTTCTTTCTACAAATCCCTGTCCCTTGCAGCACACCGGCCATCTGTTTTAGCATGATAAAGCTTTGTGCACACATTGCATGCTTAATTGTGTCCAAACTGCGCCATATCCGCTTTGTTAAAACGTTCGTCTTTGTGGGGCCCAGCTACTGAATTGCTTCCAACATCTCCAAATTGGTTCAGCGTTTCAAATCGAGTTTCATCTCAGCTAGGAGCGGCGCTGCGCACTCACACAAGGAAAGATGGTTTGCAGCTGAACCTGAAGGAAGGCCACTATGGTAACAAAAGCGAGGTAAGTGGGGTACTCCTGGCGACCGGTTATAGGACTCACATTCTTTCTGCATTTAGTGGATTTCATTCCTCTATGGGTGTAAATCTTTATTTTAATCATTCCACACATCAGCGAACTCTGGCCTCAGAGAACAGCATGCTGCATTTTGGAGCAGGGGCTAATAATACAAAACCTTTTGATCGGACCGGGCGGGCATCATTGCAATATAAAATGCTCCTTGGGCCTGAAAGTCTACAAAGATCATGTAATTATGCGGCCGCGTCGTTTTTCGCTTAAGTATGCATTTGCCGCATCTGCCACATAATCCATCGTCTTCTGCATAATCTTCAGATTGTAATAAAAAAAGGTTCATTTCTATCTCAAAGGGTTCAAAAGTTACTAAAGACGCAGCAACACGTGCTGCCCCTCAGTGGAAGGCCCTCTGTAAAGCTTGATTGGTCACCATTCTGTTGCTTATTGCTATATTTTTGTGTTAAACCGGTGCTAATGAGGGTCAAGCAATGCCCAGGAAGTGTTAACAAGTGCAAAGATGACAAAAACATGCAGTAATACGATCGTAAAATGTGCCACATTAAACCACATCATTTGCATTTTCTTGCCGCAAAATTTGGTCCTTCCCTGCCGCATAATACCAGTGGCCCTGATTATACATTGCGTCACAGGCTTTTTAGGGGGACCAGGGGCATAGCTGCCTTTGGTGTAGTGACAGGGGTGCCCATGGGCTTGAGCGGCCTATGCCCTGATAGTTCTTCACTTTTACTGCCCACTTGCAGCCAAATGGGTAGTTTCCCTTGCTTGCGCCAGGACCATTGGCACCATTACTGATGGCGTCATGCAGCTCGTCTCTATTTTTTAGACACCACATGCATATTTGTTGCTGTCCTCTCCGCGGTCTTGAGGGAGTAGGGTCCTCAGACATGCCCCCTCCTTGTGTGCTGCTTTCGCATCCACGTAAGTTTTTCGCACTTAAGTTGCTTGCTTCTGGTTCCAAGCAGCTTCACCTAAAAGCGGCTTTGGAATTTGTAAGTGAACTTCCTGACTGTGAGTGCGTACAGAGGTGGATATTTAGGTTTAGCGTTGGGCCTGGGACCGGTTGGTTAACTGTTCTGCATTAAATGGTTCTAAAAATCGTAATGAGCTCTTGAAGGCAGTAAGGAATGGCATGGCCTTGGGGGCCGCGGTGTCTACAGTCTACGCACTTAGGGACAGAGGTGGGCTGATCTGTTTGCAAATGCATCGTGCGTCACGACTGGGCTATAGGCGTTTTGGGGCTGGCCCGAGTCCAAGTTAAGCATACTTAACTCCCTACTTTGGTTTCCTATGCGGTCTGAGACTGAGGTCTGGGGACGGAAGTGAGTCCGAGGGTGGCACGGGGTCGGGGAGCACTAGAATGGATAGATTAGGTCCTGGGTGTGTCTGACAGGTCGGTCGGCAGTCCGAGAATGGATTGGAGGCTGTGGTTACCATGGATGGACTGGAGGTCAGAGTTCAGATCCTCTCAGTGAGGGCAGGGGCAGGGCATATTTGAGAACATCACAGACATGCATTGCAGATTCTGGGAGCATCTCTCCCACACGGTGTTTTGGAAGACCTCGCCTGCAGATAGTGGCCCGAATGTTCTCCTTTCGTATTCCACCAGTCCCACGTACATGGATGAGAACAGGTTATAATGTACGGCAGCTCCCTATGAAGCTCTGTTTGATAATGGCCTCCATTTATGTGCAACCCGGCTCTATTAAAGTTATTTTTAAACACACGTAAAGGGCGGAGCTCAGTGACCCGCAGCATCAACAAACATACATCATTGTGACGTTGACAGTTTTCCTAAATACATAGGAGAAAATAAAGGGCATTGCAGTTGAATCAAAACAGAAAGAAAATTATATACATCATACTGTCTACCTACCATACAAGGGCTCTATTAAAGTTTGCCATGATGAATTCTGTGGTGAGATGGTAGTGCTCTCCTTATTGGTCTTTTTGAGGGTCTTTTCGTTCACGAAGACTCTCACATGCCTGTTTCTTCGCTTTCTCAAAGGACATTTCACTCACTGGTGATACGTGCGGCTTCCAGTATCTACAGCTCTTTCATCTTCAACTCAAGATGCGAACGTGGAAGTGGATGTGTTTGTCTTGGTTTTGAAATAGGGTTAGGGAGACTAGATTTCTCTGGTTGTTTGTGGGGGTGAGGGTGCTGGTTATCATTGAGTTCAAAGGATTTTTCAATCTTAAAAAGGCAACTTGTAGCACTTGTAGGTAGCACCTGGCAATGTTGAGGTCTGCACTAAAACTGGTTTCACTTCAGGAAGACTGATTTTTACACTTAGAAGGTTGCAGATTTATCTGCCCAGCTCCTCCTTTTCCCCTTGCCCATCCTGGCTAGATTTAAGTCTGGAAGGGACTGTTAACGTGTTAATATGCAGAGTTGGCATTAAGATTTGTTTCTTTGCTTATCCGAGTCTTTAGAAATGTTTTTTGAACGGTTTACAAGAGCTCGCCTTTAATCTCTGTATCTTGTCCATCTATACTAGATGGGACAGGAAATCTTGCAAACAGTTTCGTTCCTGCGCTTTAGGTTGGGAATGTTCTGAGTAGTGTGCCTACTTGAAAACACTACCTACGTAACAACCTGCATGTCTGTTGCTTTTCGCTAGGCTACAAGTCTGCAGTGTATTGAGTGTTGGCAAGATATTGATTTGTGCCTATGCCAGTGCTGCCAACTGGGGATTCTCCTGAACCTTGGATGAATAATTAATAGTTAAAATATTTTGTTACTTTTTACTGCACAGCCTTTTAACTGCAGGGCATCAACAGGAAGGAAGGTTACCGTTAAACCTGTAGAAAAGCAATCGGCCTCATTAAGAGACCTGCATTGAATTCTCAGTTTCCCACTAACTGTTCAGGCAGTTGGTGCAAATTAACATTCTGCCACGTCCTAGGCATAGTTCCCAACATCTATTGGCCCTTAGTTGCATTGCCCTGATCCCTTTAGAACAGCCCTGGTCTTGGGGTGTAGGGCGGGTTCATGCTGTCTCATATACTGTGTGGGTTCATGCTGTCTCATATATAGTCCCGGGACAGGAGACATGCTCTCACATATTTCACCCATGCATTCGCACCCTCTTCTCGCCTGATGGTCCTTCTTCCTGAAGGTCTGCGAGTGTGCACCCCCCTTCTCACGAGTGTGTCTCAAGCCCCGGGCCCGCACCCTCCCTGATTCGGTCACAGACCAGCGCCACGGACCGTTTTTCTCCTAAGCGCTGCAGGAGTCTGTTATGAAGCTCTGTGGTTATACTGAATAAGCAGCTACCTATGTTATATGACAGCTCTTTAATAAATACCTGCACTTTCACAATTGCTTTATTAACCTTCCTGCTTTCTCAAATTTGCTTGAAAATGCTCCATTTTTCCACTATTTTTTCAAAATTTTCTCGGGGGGAATTCCCCCCGAACACTCCTTAAGGGGTTCGGGCTCGCTCGCTGCGCTCGCTCGCGACGGTGCAGTATGATTATCACTTTCCGCCCCACCACTTTCAAATGTCACCAGCCGCCACTGCTTGGAGTGCCGTTTGCCATTTGGTAGTGCAGTCTCAAAGCACGAGTGCTCTCTCTCACGCTTATAAATGCAGTCTCACAGAAGGAGTGCATTCTCACACCTGGAAGTGGCGTTGCCCATTTGGGAGCGTGGGCTCGGTTCTTGGGTGCATTCTCACACCTGGGGGGGGGGGGGGGGGGGTTGTATGTGATGGGCCATTGAGAAAAAGGTGAGTCGAACTCCTGCTTCCTTGGAATTTCCAATGAGATACAATGCATTCGAAGTAGAATTTCGAGGGCCACAGGAGAGGACATTGGTAATGCCTTTTAATGTGAGGAAGGAAATGCAAAAAGGTTTCTTAATTTCCAAAACGACAGGTCTTCCTCCCAGGATAGAGGCAGCTAAGCGGGAGACTGCTACACACCCCGCCCCTCTCCCCCCATGTTTACGCAGAAGAGAACAAACTGGTTACAGCGAGTGTGAGCCTCTGCCCAACCTCCCTTGCCCACTGGTTGCCTGTTACTCGCACCCTCCCGCCTCACAGTCCCTGGGGGTGTATGGGAATCTCGGGGGAGTGGGGGGGCGCACCTGTTCAAGGCCATTGCCCTCCATGCATAAGGAGGGATTCATCTGCCCTTTCAATGAAAAGTATTTATAAATACAACATTTTTTATCCATCCTTTCTCCCCAATGCATTGTAAAAGTTTAGAAAAGGAGAGCGGTGTGCCGGGCTCCGAATTAAAGTAAAAAAATAAATAAACAAATAGATCACGGTGTCCCTGAAGGGGCGCCGCGCTCAGCATGCACATACAACAACGAAACAAGCATTTGCAATGCAATAGGTACAATTGTATTGCAAATCGTTACGTTTAAGAGCTGTGGCAGAACATGGGGGCCACCCTTCGCCTTCCGCTGGGCAATGACAACATTAACATTAAGTGTGCCACGCCCTGCCTATCTGAGCTGCCAGCGTTCGTTTGCTCTTGTAAAAACTCCACAAAATAAAACCAGCATTTCCCTGTAGCAGCCGCAGGCGGTGTGAGGCACCGAGGCACTCCTCGCAGCTGCCAACCGGCTGAACAGGAACTAAAAAAACAAGTTGCTCGGACTGAAACTGAAACCTTCCATGGGGTGGGACTTCCGTCTTCGGAAGCCCGCGCACGCGCCCACGGAGAGAAGCAGTGCTGGTGAAGCGGGGCTCCCATGCCCGAGGGAGAGCCCCGCGGATGCTGCAAGACTGACTTTAGAATGGCGGTAAGTGGGGCTGGGGGGCGCTGGGGGGCTTGCATGTTTGCGGCGGTGGTGGCGGCGGCCGGGGGGGGCTTGTATGTTTGCGGCGGGGGGGGGCTTGTATGTTTGCGGCGGCGGCGGGGGGGTGCTTGTATGTATGCGGCGGTGGCGGCGGCCGGGGGGGGGCGCTCTGTATGTGTGTGTGCGTGAGTGTGTGTAGGTGCGCTCCTGTGTGTGTGCGGCGGGGGGTGCCGGTGAGTGGGGGGGGAGCAGGGGAGGGTGCGCGCGTGTGTGTGTGTGCGCGCGCCTTCCTGCCTGCGTGTGCATGTGTGTGTTCAGGGAATCTGTGGCAGGGGACGTGCACGGCGCCGGGCTGGGCGTGCGCTCCCACGAGGTCAAATCTCCGGCAGGAGAAGCGTGTGACAGTCTGCTGTCCACATTCCCCCAAAAGTGACAACATAAGTTGTCTCGCCCTAGACAGCAAAAGCTTCGCTTTTGCTTTCATCTAGACGAGACCTGAAAATGACAAGGGTACTAGCTCTTCCCGGATCTACGCTTGCTGGCGCGGAAAAAAGAAGAACTGACGTCAGCACGCGAGGGCGGCGTCTAAGTACTCCGACAATGTCATCCCGGCGATAACGACACAGACTACGGACACGGAGCCACAGACGACGCCTACCGATGTGCAGGGGTACTGCTGACGAAAACTTTCTGGATCCAGTCTGACGCCTCGGGGGTAATTCTAAGGCAAGGAATCTAGCACTAACGTGTTTCTTTCAGATACTTCATGTCAATATGGCAATCATGGCCCTTAAGGAGGCCTGCCCATGCTAGGGACCAGGCAGCATGATTCTTCTAGATGCCAAGAAAGGCCTTTGACAGAGTCTCCTGACCCTTTTTTTGAGGTATCATGGAGACTGCATGAAGGATCTGCTTTCATGGTCACCCCCACTTTTTGCTGGTGTCATTATGTTTTGCTGACTAGTTTGACTTGGATCCTGCTAATCTGGACCCCAGTCTCCGTGCTTCTTTCCTAAATTGGACATGGTGAGTACTTGGGTACACTCCAGAATGGCCACTGGTGCACCCTGATAAGTCCCTAGTATATGGTACTAAGGTATCCAGGGCATAGGTACACCAGGGGTCTCCTATGGATTAAAGCATGTATTATGCCACCCATGAGAGACCATTCAAAATGGATCTACAGGCCTGTCATTGCAGCCTATGTAAGTTGGGGGCATCCACCACTTACTAAAGATATAAGTTTACTATAGCGAAGAGTCACTACACTTAAAACCTATAGGTCACCCCTAAAGCAGGTCTTTACAATCCTGAAGGCAGGGTGCTCAATTTTAAGTGTGAGGGTGCCCCCGCTACAACCTTAAGAATCCATTCTCCCGGGTTATAAATTAATCAGCCATTACGACACAGAGTGGCCATGTGTCATTACGCAATGACCATCTCTAAACTGGCTGTAATGAACCCTGTCATGTTTGGTATCAAACATATTGGAATCATACCCACACGCAGTAAACGGTGTGAAAGGTATGGTTCCGTGCATTGTAAAGCTCCTCCGGGAGTCCCTCAGAGCTCACTATACCAGTCTTCCAGAACCAGACAGCAAGCTAGGTCTGTTGTCGACCAGAGACATGATCTTGCCCTCCTGCCACTGACCCATGCTCGAGCAGGGGAAAGCAGACCAATAGGTTGGAAGGGTTACTCATGCAGGTGGCACAATCAGAGCTGCAACCCCACTAATAGCATTTGATTTACAGGCCCTGCGCACACACCGTGCACTGTATTAGGGACTGATCAGTAAATCAAATATGCCAATAATGGAGAAACCAATTTTACCATTTGTTAGAGGATGGAGCATATGCACTTTAGCACTGATTAGCACTGGTAAAGTGCCAAGCGTCCTAAAGCAATAAAAAAAAGTCTAAAAAATAGAAGGAGGCAGGCAAAAAGTATGGGGATAACCCTGCAAAAAAGGCCAGGTCCAACAGTTATGCACTAATTGTATAGATGTCTTCCGTTGTACTGAGTTAATAAACTATCAATTATTTCATAGTGATGCTAACAGTCAAGGACCCCTGGAAATTAGTCTTACATTGCGTGATGTACATTATCCAGCTCTACCTATCTCTAAGTGTACTCTCTATCCTTCCACTTTGGTTTAAAAAAAAAACTCAATGAAGACTTCTGAAATTAAAAATCTATATAAAAAAAACTACATATAATTTATCAAAATGTGCCTTGATTATATGCAAATATACACAGCAGCCTCAAACCAATATTGGTGATTGTTTGTTTTTAAAATACAATGCATACAAAACAAATGTCGCTACTTGGAAGTAAAAAAAGCTCTGATAAACTATTTTCGTGTTTAATGCATGTCAATTAAATAAATATATATATATTAATAATGAGGAAGTCATTATGGGCAACACAGAACTAAATCATGGGCCCAATATTTAAATGAATGTCACAAAAGTGCACATTGATGTATATGTCCGTGCTTGGTGCCGATGTACAACTTGCAAAATAGGTCTACAAATGATACTCGTAGCAAACGTTTATGAATTCTATTTTTTCATGAGCAAATATACCTGTGCATATTTGCTCATACATAATTCTTATAAGTAATTGCCGATTCACATGTCCTACAGCCCCCTTTTCCCCTCACAGTGGAAATCTTTATCCTTGACAGATGGACATTTCCAACCTTTTCCAAGATGAGAGGAGATTGGAGAAGAATTGCTAGAAACCCTTAAACCCTTAAACAAGTAGGTTTTTGGGCGCGCCCTGTCATAAAAGATGTGGTTATCAGAGTTCTGAAAGTTTCAGAATGCTGCCGTAATAGGTCACCTCACTGCATGGCACTGAAAGAGACAAGTGTATTTTCTTTACAGGACAACTACATTTATGAAGTATCCCGTCCCTTGCACAACAAGATATTTCATAAAAATCCACCCCCTCATCCACCTCCCCACCCATGACGTCCGCGGAAGGAGGAGACAACTTGGCCAAAGAGAAGTGAGGGTAGGACAAGCACAAGAATAGGGAGGAATATCGTTGAATAAAGAGCAAGGAACGGGTAAAGGCAAAAAAGCCATCTAAACATCAACTAGGAGGTGAATACTTAAAGCCTGAGCTAAACTAGGATTTCCAAGCCCATAATATATATTTTTTTATTCTCACCAGATGCTCTCCTGTGACATGCAATTGCTTCTTCATACTTTCCAGTCGCCAACAGTCGATCAGCATTTCTGCATTGCTGATGAGCCTATAAACACAAAAATCATACAAGTCTCATGTTACATTTATTTACTGAAAACAAAAAAACAATGCAAATTCAACATATTAACCCCTCCCATGCTCATGACGAGCTCAGCTCATCATGAGCCACGGTTCCCGTGTGCTCATGATGAGCTGAGCTCGTCATGGGCCGTGGAACGCTCACACGCGGGGCTAATTCCCCTGCTGTGCTGAGCGTTCCATTAAACGAGCGTGGTCGTGACGAGCTGAGCTCGTCATGAGCACACGAGAACCGTGGCTCATGACGAGCTGAGCTCGTCATGAGCACCGGGGCGCTGTGCGCCCCCCCCCCCCCCCCCCCAGCACAGCAGGAGAATGTGCCCCGCAGCCAAGGGGTTAAACTATTACAGCATATCACATATTAAAATTCCATACGAACAAGTTACTTACCTTTGGTAACGCCTTATCCAGTGGAGACTATCTAGCCACAGATTCCTTACCTAAGAATTATCACCAGGCATGAGACTGGATGCAGAATTTTTTGTGAGCAGTACCCTTGCGTGCTGGTAGTGTCCTTCGGGTCCGTGTGGTGTCTTCTTCCACGACGAAAGTGACATCCACGGTGCCTATAGTGGCGCCACCTCAGCATGCTGACATCAGATTCTTTTCGTGACTTTCCACATCAGGAATGTGGCGCCACAAAGAAAACTGTGGGTGTGGGAAACTAGGGCCCTGAAAAGGGAATAGTCCTATCCCTTGAAATCTGTTCACAGAGCTGAGAGGATCGTTAAGGAATGTGCGGCTAGATAATCTCTACCAGATAAGGCATTACTGAAGGTAAGTAACTTGTCCATCTGATAGAAACTCCTAGCCGCAGATTCCTTACCTTAGAAGACATACACAAGCAATACCTATCCAGAGGTGGGTTTGCAAAACAGTTTCACACCAAACAGTCCTGTAGGACCAAAAGGGCAAAGTGCCTGTCCAGAGGGACCTGACTATCCAGAGAGTAGTGCTTAGTGAACGCTTGCGGAGAAATTCACGTTGCTGCCTGACAGATGTCCAGGACCGGAACTCTAAGGGCTAACGCAGTGGTCGCATCCTTTGCTCTGGTGGAATTAGCATGCAAGCCATCTGGGGATTGTTTCTTGGCCAATGCATAGCAGATTTTAACGTAGTGCACGATCCATCTGGAGACACAGCCTTTCCTTTCTTGGTCCAACATACCCCATGGAGAATTAATCATCCACCCGGAACAGTTTTGGGCGCTCAAGCTAGAATAACAACATTCTTTTTGGGTCCAGCCGGTGGAGTCTCTCCTCTAGGATCTAAGCGAACTTTGAAAGAAATAACACAAATAAAACTGCAAAATTCTTTCAACGCCTACAATATTGCAAGTGCCTCCATCACAGGTAGGTCATCTTGAACCGTTAAAACAAAGCGATGCATGGGCAATAAAGTTGCTCAACACCATCTTTTCTTTGTTATAAAACAGCTCCTAAACCTTTTGAGCTTGGATATGTGACAACAGTTTTATCCCCTGGTACAAAAACTTGTAAACTGGGAGCCATCCTTAAGTCTTGCTTGATAGACAAAATCTGTTTGACTGTCATTGTTTCACAGAAATTCTGCTCTTTTATACACTAATCTTGCTTCAGTAGTTGTCAGCATAATTTCGAAGGAACGTATTGTAACACTCTACTATTGCAAGAAACTATACCAATGCCTGTTCGTTTGCTGGTTCTTTTAAAGCTTACAACGGTATCAACTAAATCTTTTTTCTTTTTTAAATATGATACCTGCTCCAGAAATGTGATGATGAACCAGGTAGTTTAGTTTAACACCAAACTTGCACTTATATTCTTTTGTGACAAACCTACATCTGCTAACTTTTTTATTCGTACTCGATGTCGTCATTGCTCTTATGTCCTTCCTTCCATCATTTTAGTAAAGTGCTCTGATATCCTTCGGGATCTTGTTCGCGCTATATAAAACTTTATAATTAACCACCTTAAAACTTGCCCAACTCTTGTCAGGCTCAACCATGTTTCTTCCATACTTCAACAGATCATTCTGATAACACTGTACTTTTTGTGAACCTTTTGAATAGAGAAAACATTTCAGGCAGAACCACCCCGCCATGTGACGTCATGCATTAATAACAGTGTACAAACCACTACCAAAACGTCCCAGATACTGTCCCGACAGGCCTGGGAAGCGGAAAGAGGCACACCAATACCAGACAAACAGTGGGAATTCTGTTGTAAACAAACAGGATATATCTCAGCGAACAGCAGGTTAAAACCGATACATTATAAGTTCCTACACTTTAAAGAACGGCTCTTAGATATGACAACTTGGCAGGAACAGGCCTTTATATATGCAGAACTGCTTCCACCCTCATCGAAACCTAAGGACATTTGGGACCCCCTTCAAACTTACCTCCTCTCCATTTCACCCACTGTAACAAACGCCTCAGAGACACAGGTGATAGGGAACCAGCAGGAGATATAACAAGGTGTACTGGGAGACCGCTAAGCTAAGGGACCAACAGAGAAGTGGTGCACCGCTGGTATATAGCAAGAGCAAGCAGAGGGGATGTTAGTTACTGTTAGACCATCCCCACAGATAGATCCACAAAGATAGCACACATTTATACTAATTGACATACGAGTTGACCTTTATATAAGATAATCGGGAAATGTTTAACAATGGTGCCGTTAATGGTTATACTTTGTTTTTTCCCCACATGTGCTCCGTCCCAGCATGATGAAAATGTAATGTAGTCATGCTCATGCTAACATACTCTGAAAGTAAGATGTAATGTTATGTATATTATCGCATCATATGATACACCTGGGATGACGTGCGATGTACGGACAATAAGAAAATCTTAATAAATAAAGTTTTAATTTTGGTGTTGTTGAGGAAACCTATCATTCACCTCACAGTTAAGTGCCCTCAAACGGATGCACAGCCAAATACCACCACTTGCTTTCCTGGCTACAGCAATGGGGCCAACTATTTCAAACACACTAATCTCAATTTGTCTTTGTGAGTCAACATGCACACTTTCTTACATGCTTAACGGAATGAATCTAAACATGGCTCCACTTGGTACATTACTCTTAAGCTTGATATGGTGTTTATACCCTTTCAAACATCATAAATGATCACTGAACAGATGCTTGCATTCCTACACAATCTGTTTTCTTTGGTTGAACTTCTTGAGTTGGTACTTGCTGTCACTTCACTTCACTTTCAAATAGTCTTTATTTCGATGCACATATCATAAAAGACAATACAGTAGAATATAAAAAGGTTTAAGAAAATTGAACATTCCATTCTCATAATAATAGCAGGACCACACAGCAGAAGAGTACATCAAGTTAATCCGTCCAATTACACAATAATTTATCTAAAAACAGGATAAGAACTATAAAAACGTAGAAAATTCCGGTCCAAAATACAATAAGCATCACAGAGTTAATATGACTATTTAAATGTGTGTATATAATAAACACTGCTAGTTCCGGCTTAACCTACGCGCACGAATTGCCCACATCCAATGTAGAAATTTAGCAACAGCAATGACAGTAGGTTCTGAACAATCTGTTGTAAGTATCCTTAGCGCCTCTGTACCAGTGGTAATGCCCTTCAGCAGGCAAATAGACTTCAACCAAGTGTGCCTGGGATATTTGTACACTGGACAGATAAACAGAATGTGTGCTATAGTTTCCGGCTGAGATGGACAAAATGGACAACTTGTGCTGTTTTTAGCATGCCATTTGCTAGTAAATGAGTTGACTGGAAGCGTTCCCACCCTAAATTGGTGGTACCGTTTCCTATCACAAGAAAGTGTGATAAAGTCCCAGTACCCTTCATAGGCAATATCATGTTTTAGTTCCAGGAACTCTCTTGTAAGTGATGGGCTGACACAGATCCTAAAACATTTCATATAGACCATTTTCTAGTAAAGCTCCTTAAAGGTCTTTCTGGGCAGGAAATAATTAGCTACGGGATTCTCCCACCGAGAATTTAAGCCCATTGCCGTATAAATTGCCTTGGCCCCTTTCGTCCATGGAATTCTACAAGTGCTGTCAGCATCTCTAACTTCAAGAAAAGCCTGAGCATACTGGGAGAGCTCAGGGGTAACCCACAGTCTCCTCCGGTAGGCAACAGGTTTAAATCGTGCTGCATCCTCTATACATTGGCATCCCAGATCGTAAAAGAGGGGCAGTAGTGGCGTAGATGGAGGAAGGCCAGTTATACCCCTCACAAACGTGTTTTGGGAGCTCGTTAATGCTGCTAAATTACTAAACCCCCAGAGTTCAGCCCCATAGAGGACTGACGCGCTGATTTTAGTATTGTAAATTTTGAGCACTGGGGCAATCGGTTTTGTAGCTGAAAGGCGGAGTTCCTTTGTTAGGGCACCAGCTAGTTGTACATGTTTAATAGCCAGCTGGTTGGTCTGAGGCTTCCAATCTAATTTAGAACCCAGGGTTATACCAAGGTAGGAGAAAACCTGGGTCGGCTCTAGCGTAACACCATTCATAACCACCCTCCCTTTTACAAACTTGTGCTTGTGTAGCACCATGAACTTCACCTTACTCACATTGATAATAAGACCATGGTCCTTGCAGAACACCTCAAAACGCACAATGGCCTTCTGGAGACCTTGTTGCGTTTTAGAAATTAACAAGGTGTCGTCTGCAAACATTAGCAGAGGGATACTCCTACCATCAAGTTTAGGGGCATCAGTAGGATGGTTCTTAAAATACTGAATCACACTATTGATGTACAAGGAGAAGAGTGTTGGTGCTAGTACACACCCCTGTCAAACCCCTCTAGCGATGGGAAACCTATCCGTTACTTTCCCTTGCTGTCCCCACCAGACTTAGGCAAAATTTGCATCATGGAGTTTGATTAGAAAAGCCAGTACGTCGAGTGGCATGTTCTGTTCGGCAAAAACGCTCCACATCTTGGCACGCGGCACTAGGTCACATAAAGCGGGCTTCCTCTGAGGATTACCACCCGCCAGTAAATTAAAACAAATCTAAAAACCTGATCTATAGTGCTCGTGTGTGAGCGGAACCCAGCCTGTAGAGGAGACAGAATATCCTGCTCCTCAATCCAGCCTTGGATTCTGCTCAGCACGAGCCTGGGATCACCTTCTGGATGCAATCGATTAGGCTTATGGGCCTGTAATTTCCAGGATCAGAACGATCCCCCTTTTTGAAAATTGGGATGATCTCAGCACCCTTCCAAGTATCAGGAATAGGGGAGCCTTTTGCAATAGCGTTGGCCAGGGACTGAATGTAGGTCACCCATACTTCCTTGTCATGAAAAAACAAGTCAGCTGGTACACAGTCAAACCCGGGCGCTCTACCCCTCGGGACTGTGTTAAGCGCTCTGTCTACCTCCAACTTGGTGAAGTATAGAGGTGAGATAACTATGGGGATATTAGGAAGATCAGGGCAAAGCTCTGAGTCCTGAGCTGGGGGAGCGAACTGGGTCGTGAAATGCAATACCCACAGCTCGGGTGCTACATGGTTAGATGGTTGTTCCCTAGGCTTCCTCTTCCCCCATTTAACCAAATTCCAAAATGCATCCATATTCCTGTCTCTGCTGGCGTGATCCAACTCAAACCAGTGCTGCTCATTCCAGTCCCTCTTTGCATCATGTTGCACTTTCTTATACTCCCCCTAGCCTTTTTAATCTTGTCCCTGTTTTTGGTTCTTATCGCCCTTGCCAATGCTTTGTAAGCCTCCCTGCATGATTTCCCATACTTGCTGTCTGAACCGGGATCCAACTTGACACCTAATCATTTTTGATGAGGCCACCCAATTAAAATGATAGTCTTTGATTGATACATACACTTTTCCTATAATTGTACAGTTGCCATCTCTAAATTGGCATTGAAATAGCTATTCTACTGGAAACCGCCCACAGGCAGCACAATTAACTAGCAAAAATTAACATTCTTTTCAAGTTGGTTTTCAAAAATATATTTTGAAATGATTAAATGTGAGCATGACTAATCTTACAAGTAAATCCGATAAGTAAATTTTTACTGCCTCAGAAGGATTTTCATGTCTGGTATTCCTACTAACACCAATTTACACCTTGGAAAACATCTCAAGTGACTTCTTGCTCTTCTATTCTTTGGCCTTTTTAGTCGAGGCTGGGCAGAGCATGTGCTGCTCTACAAGACAAGCTCTATTAAGGTATGGATGTTTAGCTCCGCCCATTCTCTCCCCAGTTTTTTCATTGGCTTGTGTCATTGTCCATTGTAAACTGTGGCTTTTCATTAGTCAATAGGCTTAATAGTCCCTCCTCAGTGCCACCTTTTCCCATTTTGTAACCTCCCATGAGGACACCCCCTTTTATGTGTGTTGTTGCTTGGTAGGCTTTAATTAGAGCCTCGGAGTACTATTTTTCCAAAAAGCTTTGTCCTGCCTCCTCTTGCTGGCAGGAAAAGGCAGGACACGCTCTCTCCTAACGTATTTGCAAAGCAATAGGTCTCACATTTGCGCAAGTTCGTGCTACTGGCATTGTAAGTGACAACTCCTTTTATCCCCTTCCATGCTCATGACGGAACGGTTCTGTCATCAGCGTCGGTGCTTCGGTGCTGATGACGGAACATTTCCGCACTGCAGCGAAATTCGCGCAGCACTGAAGAGGTTATTTAAGTTTTTTTTTAAAAACACATAAATAAAAGACATTGTCATTTACAATGCCAATATAACTCAAACTCTCGTAACTGCAAGAGCTCTTGCATTGCAAACGCTGGTTTGCTTTTACAGCACTTCCAAAATAACCTCTTTTTATATGGGTTGCAGGCAACATTAAGCGCAGGACAATCACTTGGACTGGTTCTTTGATGTTGTCTAGCAGAACAAAAACATACACCGTTAAATATGTTTCTTACCTTCCTTTACAAGATCTTGTTTCTATCTCAGTACACAGTTTCATTATTATGTTTCCTGTAGTATATGTAAGCTTCTTAATTTCTTTACCTAACTTACCACATTTTCTACCCTTTTTGCTATACTTCATGAGAGGGTTAACTTTTAATCTTTTATTTCCAAAAAGCAGCAGATGCGAAAATACATAAACACCATCTCATCATTATTAAAAGCCATTCAAAACAATTCATTATTATACAACAATGGTTACCCGGGCACTTAAGTGGCCAGCAGCATCACTGATTAATAAATCTATACAATGGGACGTTAATCCATCATAAATAAAATGCCATATCATAATTCCGGAACTAATAAATGCAGGATTCCTAGATTACCCCAAATGTAAAACAGCACAATTCCACGTTCAGGTCTGTCCAATACCATATATACCTTCATGTGGCCCTCAATTCTAAAAACTGACAATATGAAACAATATATACACACTCTACGACTCTTGTTTAATCCCAATACCATCCGGCCCTGCCACTCGCCAATCATCGAAGCCCAGATTATCTGTTATGCAGTCTACCACTGGTGACCAGATCCTCCTCCCTCGCCTCTTAGCACCCCTCTCCTTGCAGTTGAAAAGCGTTTTCTCTAAATTATACATATTTAGTAGATGGGCAAACCATGGTTTTGCAGTAGGTGGTTTGGCGCATTTCCAAGCTGTTGCTATTAGGAGGCGTGCTACCGCCACAGACATAAAAACAAAATCAACCTGCCCCAGATCCCCTGAGGGGCTCTGATCAATGCCGAATAACATCATGGTTGGGCTGATATGGATCTTTGTAGCAAACAACTTCTCCAAAAATCCTCAATCATTCTTTAAACTCCTACAGCCTCCCACAACCAAAGAACATATACACCATGCTCGCTGGTCCCACTCGACAGTTGGGGCAACTATCAGCTCTCTTACTCTAACTGAACAGGATGGTGGGTGTGAAATATAAATAGTTTTGGAATGCTGAGTTCTCAAGCTAGAGGTGAGCAGCACTTTTGTTCCGACCTCAATTGAGGCCTGCAGATCTATTCTCTGCATCCCCAGCTTTTCTCCTCATCTTGCCTCTTGTAATTCTAAATTGTCAGGCACCATATCCATAAGGGTTTTATAGATCTGGCCAATCTTACTTACCAACTGCTGGATTGTGTCCCAAAGGGGGATTTATCGATCAATATGGCCCCTTTTTTTTTTTAGCTTGTTGATAAATTCCCTGATCTGTAGATATTTAAAAAAACCTCCTTGCCCCCACCCAAAAGTCTGCTGTAGATCAGCAAACAAGTACATCTGCCCTCGAGAGAAGAGGTCTCCCAGCCAACTCAGCCCAGATTGCTCCCATTGCTGTCAGATCCCATCATGAAATGTTGCAGGGAAAATGGGAGATCACAACAACGGATTATACCATTTATATCTTTTAGTTCCCAGCGGTTTCTAAACCTTAATCCAAATCTTCCAAGGTGCACCCACGGTCTTGAACTGCACTTTCTTGTAGTAGCTCCAGTTAATCTGCCTTAACAGGCACCTCCTTGCCTGCTCCCCCAGGGATAGTTCATAGATGGTTGGAAGATCAGTGCATTGCATGCAGCCATCCATTTACCCTTCCTTGCCGAAAAAAACCCTATATGTTGCAGGAGTGCTGCACAATATTGGAACATAAAATTGGGAACTGCCCCACCCCCCATACTTGCAGGAGCGTTATATATTTGAGGGCCCGCCTTGTTCTTTTATACTGCCAAACAAAATATGTGCAAATGGCATTCAATTTCCTAAGCAGCGACCCTTCTAACTCGAGTGGCATGGTTCTTAACAAAATCAAGCCCTTTTGGGAGCAGTCATCTTAAACACCTTCCAACTAGAGTAAAAAGTAAAATAATTTACTTTAGGTCTGTGCTGATCTTACCTAATAACTGGTTGAGGTTTAGCTCATAGATGGAATTTACCTTTGGCAATATTCTAATCACCAAGTAAGTAGCAGTCTCTACCCTACGGCTATCTTTGCATGTCTATATTACCAGAATAAAACAAACACAAGGAGATGATGGACGGAGCGCTGAAACTTTTCACACACTCACCCCAGTCATAGATCTGGGTTGAATTCATAGTTCTTTAGCTCATTTCGCCACTCCAGTTCAGTCCCAGACATATGCAAATCAGTCTTCCATGAGGAACATGCTGGGTCTGAACTGGGGTGACAAAGTGAGCTAAAGAACGATGATGGATTCTACCCATATCTGTGACTGGGGGGGGTGAATGTCTGAAAGGTTTCAGCGCTCCATCCATCATCTACTAGTGTTTGCTATATTATCAGTACATACAATCTGTTTTTTCCTTATTAAGAAGGTATCCTGAGATTGACCCATATTTCTTCACCAGTTTTGGCACTTCAGCTAGCTCATTTAGTGGATCTGGAGTAAGCACAGCACAGTCATCGGTGTATACAAATACTTTTGTTTCGTAGTTGTTAAATCAATTTCAAGGAAGCAGATTAGTAAGCTGATTATTGTTAACAGTAAGTCGATATAAATGGTGAAGAGAATGGGGAAGCAGGGACATCCCCATCTTGTTCCTCTAGTTATTGTGATCCTCCACGACTCTAGACCCATAATTTAAAGATGAGTGAATGGAAAGTGATGCAATGCCCTTATAGCCTTGGGCCAAACCCATTACACCAGAAAGCAGCCCAGAGATAATTCCAGGACACTGTCAAACGCCTTCTCTGCATCAAGGAAGATCATAGCCTCAGGGTTTCCAGTCATCTCAGCCATATCGAATAATGTAATAGCCCGTCCAACATGTTCAGTGGTCCCTCTGACAGACATAAACCTGTTCTGCCAGGACGAAACAATCTTGGCTATGACCCTCCACATGCATTTTGCAAGTATTTTCTAATACAATTTGCCATAAGAATTCATAAAATAAATAGGCCTGTAGGAGCTAGGTTTGTGCTGTGGCTTATCCCTTTTCCTGAAAATCAGATTATCCCCCCTCCAATTCCCCCAACCCCAGAGGCTGGTGGAATCCCCTCCTGTTGGACCCCAAGAAGCATTTCTAGTAGGACCATAGCCAATTCTGAAAAATTGCTTATAGAACTCTAAAAGTATGTTGGGACATGCTGCTTTACTGGAGGCAAAATATTTTAAAGCATTAGTGACTTCCTCCTGCATAATTAAAAATTCTAACACCTAGATCTCATCAGCATCTAAAGAATCAATCTTCGCTTCCTAAAGTAAGCCTCCTACCTGGGCTGGTAAAATCAGTATCTGTTCAGTGAATGTCTATGGCCTAAATGACCATTCTAAGAGGCAAATGGTGGTGGAGATACTCAGAACCCTGGGGCCAGATATTGTCTGTGAACACGAGAAATATATCCCTTGGGGTAAAAGAGATCTGTTGAAGGTGTGGGGGGTACACCCTCTTTGCTTGTACAACACATAGGACTCCCTCTAGGGCAGTGGCTATATTGGCAAAAGAGTGTCTGGCTTGAGAAGTGCAATTTAGTTGACAGATTGGGCAGATGGGTGGTTGGTGAATGTCAAATTGCAGGGGGGCCACTCTGTTCCATATATGGGTCCAATTTGGATGAAGCAACTGTCTTGGATTCATTTATGGCAATCTGGCCACCTGACATACTCCACTGATTGTGTGCATTGATTTAAACCTGCATCTGGATGTCAGTAGGAGTGGAAACCTCAGGCGCACAGAGCTATACAATACCTTATGAGCAGCCGTGGGTTGGTGGATGTATGGGATTGACTTGAAGCTCCAGACCCTTGGTATACTTACCTTTTGTCTCCGCAAAGAAAGTATGTTCGGTTGGACTATTTTTAGGTCTCGCCTGCGTTGCAGCGCATGCGCTGTTCCGCCTTGACAAGACTTATTGTCTTTGGTTTTGTGTTTGTGTCCTCTGGAAGCGGGGTTGGTGTCCGGCCTGTCTCCATTAGGCCCCACCCCCCTGAGTCAGCACAAGGGACAGCAGATGTGAGCCGGGGCTCGGCTCCCTCAACGCGCGCATGGCGTGCTTTTGCTTTCGTGCTGCGTGCCTTCTCTTGCTATTGGCTGCTGCCACAAAGATGTGTCTATGAGACATATCTCGAAATGTTTGTCCGGGACATGCGAATGTGGCAGCACTTTTCTCCTCTCTCAAAACGGCGCCAGGGCTGAAATGTGGGTTCAGCGCGAGGTCCTGTATTGGGACACTCGTCACCTCGGTCTACTGTCACCTGACACCAAACATGTTTCAGTTTTCCAACTAGAATGGACTGCCAAATGGCCAATTTACAACAAAAGCTCACATATCATAAGATAGGAAAGTACATATATATATTTTTTTTTGATACATGACGCTGAAAGTTTTGCATCAGCCATATGCTTAGCGGTGCAAATTACTCTATTCCACTGCCTTTGATGGCATAGCGCTTTCTAAACTTTTGCAAGTGCTATAGGGTTTCCAGCATGGTTCAGTAGCAGCTACTAAATTTGCTTCGCATTCCAGATTGAGATAACAAGTAATAGCCACTTATTTTGCAGCCACAGAGAAAATATAGGTTCTGGCGTAAGCTATATAAATGGGCGTAACTGTCAATATATCCCTATTGTATACAAATAATACTTTCCTAAACAGCCTAACACACAGCACTTCATTTTAGATATTCATTTTTCTTTTCTATTTTGAAATGATATACAAACGAGAGAGTACGGCTCGAACAAAAAAATAGGTTTGTGGACTTTTTAGAGTTCTAAATTACAAGTGCTACAAATCCAATTGAGGACTACAAGCACGATGTACAAGGTGACCCAATCCACGAGGTGATGCCCACAACCGCGTGAGGGCACCAGTGAGCTGAATTACTGTTTATTAGGAGGCAACTATTACATGCCAGGTGTGACAGTAGTGTGGCAACCTAGGTTACGTTGAATGCACCAATAAATGTAGAAGGAGCTAGTGCACTATTGCCCAGTCTGTGACAGTGCACCAGCAGTGTACAGCAGGGTCGAACTGGCCTATAGGACTGGTCTGAAAGATCAGTGTATGGAACTTTTTTTTTTTTTTTTTTAGAAGTTTGTGCCTGTTTCAAGGCCAGGATGGCTGGTTTTTACTGTTGATTCCCTTGATATTACAACAAGCATTGCCTACAGCAAACACAGAGGCATGCACTCTCCCATACTGTACAAAATACCCATACTGCTAGCCATTACAATTTCAAAACCGCCTGATTTGTAAATGGGCGAAGGGGGACCAGACATGTGCACACGCACGGCTGGCAGCGTTAGCACAAGGAACAGCAGTTGTGCGCGGGCTTGGCTCCCACAACGCGTGCAGGACAGGAATGTGCACGCATATGGCTCGGCCCGCTCAACGCGCGCATGGTCTGCTTTTGCTTTCCCCTGGACACAGACATGGCCTCCGAGAATGGTGAGGGCTCATTCCTTCTCGTTTTACTTGATCCTAAGGCAAGCCCAAAGCAGAGCCGTGCAATAAAAAAATATTCTCCCACTTCAAACAAGCATTTGCAATGCAATAGGTCTCGCATTTACGCGAGTTTGAGCTATTGACCTTACAAATAACAATGCCTTTTATTTTTGTTTTTGTTTTTAAAACATAAAGGCATGTAATTGTCAATACTAATAGATTAAACTTGGGGTGCCGCTCGCCTTGAGGTTTTCTTTCACAAACCTTTGCCTGACGCTACAGGAGTAGCTTGAGATCCTTCCAGCGTTTCAGCCCTTGTGCCCTGTGAGAAGTGGAGAAGAAACACCGGCGAGGCCGCAGAGGAGACGAGAGGCGCGGCCCCGGGACTGCGAGGCTCAGCGTCTAGTTCCATCAGCTGTTGCCTCTTCCCGCGGGAGCCGCGCCCCCTCCCAGTGCCACGCCCCCACCAGCTTGCTCATAACCTCTTGCGGCCCCCGCTTCGCGGGTGCCGCTCCCCTTGAGGTTTTCTTTCACAAACCTTTGCCTGACGCTACAGGAGTAGCTTGAGATCCTTCCAGTGTTTCAGCCCTTGTGCCCTGTGAGAAGTGGAGAAGAAACACCGGCGAGGCCGCAGAGGAGACGAGAGGCGCGGCCCCGGGACTGCGAGGCTCAGCGTCTAGTTCCATCAGCTGTTGCCTCTTCCCGCGGGAGCCGCGCCCCCTCCCAGTGCCACGCCCCCTCTCACTCTACAAGAATTTAACCAAGGGCACTAACGCGCATCGCGGGACGCGCGCGGGTCGCAGCCCGGGGCGAAGCCCGGGCAAAGGGCGGGCCCGTTGTTGCCCGTTAGCGCCCGGTAGAGACCGGACCGGGCCACCCCCCTTGGTTTCATCTGTCTTTACTGGTACCACTTAGTGCATAGGCCTTCACAAATGTCTACCATGCATGGTAGAACTAGAAGTAATACCAAAAAAGCAATGGCCGTAGCACAGGTCATTGGGCCTATAGACCAATTTATTTCCCGGGTTAATGAGACAATTGACCATAGCATTATTTTACTGGAAAAACGGGTATCTCTGCTCTGCTGATCGATAGCAGCCACTCGCCTTCACCGTCCCGCTGAGTACGAGCGGCGGACGGTAATCTTGTTTTTAATTCACTGGCCCCCTCCCGCCTTCCTGACTCCTCCCCCACCGCATCACTGCCTACATAGGCTCCGCCCACTTCCCCTCGCGCGTAGTCTGAAGCCCTGTGGCAGAGGGCTGAGGCATTGCGCGCTGAGCGCTGGACATTGACTTTTTTTAAAACCCTGCTTACCTTGCTCTGCTGATCGATAGCAGCCACTCGCCTCCACCGTCCCGCTGAGTACGAGCGGCGGACGGTAATCTTGTTTTTAATTCACTGGCCCCCTCCCGCCTTCCTGACTCCTCCCCACCGCGTCACTGCCTATATAGACGTCCCTCATGCATCAGCGCAGCGGACGAGCGCAGCGGGCGCGACGTAGGCGCGCCGGAGTCGCGCCAGAGTTAAGCCCGTCTGCGCCCGTCGCGGCAGACCGGGGCAAGGGGCCATCTCCCCTGGTCCCCTCATCCAATATTCTTCAGCTGACTTGACATTACTTCAAGGCCATTGGCCTCTCGATCCTCGCACAATTCACCGGACTACCCTTTTGGGCTGTAATTCTCCCTGCCATACCTGCCCATTCGGTTGCCCATCTCCTCCCGTGTCTCCTTTGGTTCCCGTTTCATCTATCATCTCTGACTCTTATTCTCCCCCCTTATCCATCATTTTACTTAACACTAGGTCTGCCATCAAGCACCACCAGGAACTTTTTATTCTATTAGACACCGACAAACCAGACCTTCTTCTGCTGACGGAAACCTGGTTTTCGGATGCCTCCCTTCCATCCCTATTGGCTGCCCTCCCCTCGACTTACTACGCTATTCGCGCCGACCGTCCTGGCGAGAAAGCGGGTGGAGGTGTTGCTCTCATTGCCCGCTCTGATCTTCAGTTTCAAGCCCTCCCTTCACCCTCCTGGGGAGGAATTGACTACTTGGTGGCCCGTTCTACTTCTCTTTCCCCCCACCTAGCCATCGTGCTTGTCTACCGCCCTCCCCAATCTACCCCATCCTTCCTTCCGGCCTTTCAAGATCTTCTTGGCACCCTGGCGGTCAACTATGCCTCGGCTATAGTCCTCGGGGACTTTAACTATTGGCCCTCTGACCCCAAGGAATGCGCCTTATCAAAGGAATTTTCAGAAACCCTCCTTTCTCTTAATTTCACCTCCTTTGTTCACACTCCTACGCACATTCACGGCCACATCCTAGACCAGGTTTGGTCTCTTAACTGCTCCTTGTCTGCACTGTCTGTTGTCCCATGCACATGGTCCGATCACTTTTTAATTTCGTTTTCCCTCAGCCGTTGTTTGACCAAAACCCCTAGCCTCACTAAAAACTCATGGGCCCGCAATTGGGGTAAGGTCAATCTATCTGACCTCTCAACCTCCCTCCTGGCCTCCTCTCCCCCGCTTTCGGGACTGGATTCCGCAGCCCAAGCCAAAGCCATTGATTCATGGCTCTTGGAAGGAAGTGACTGCTTGGCCCCTCTCCGGCGCACCTCGATTAGACGCCCTAAAGACGCCAACCGGTGGTTTAACAACGAGCTGAAAGAACTGAAGCTCACGGTTCGAAGGGCAGAACGCAAATGGAGACGGGATTACTCTCCCAACTCCAGGACCTGTTACGTCCATCTCCTAGGGACCTATAAGAAAAACATCATTGAGGCCAAGAAAGCCTATTTCTCTGCCAAAATTTTGGCGGCCGAGAACCAACCGAAGGAGATCTTTGCCATTACCCACGATCTGGCCTTCTCCGATAGGACTTCACTCAAGCCCCCTCCTTCCCAGAACCTTTGTGATTCACTGAATCTTTATTTTGTCGACAAAATCTCGACAATCAAATCCAACATTCCCCCCCCCCTTCCCCTTTTTTTGTTGACCCCCTGCCTCCCCCCGCTCAGGCCTCGTTCAATTACTTTCCTCCTCTCTTGGAAGAACTTTTCCTCTCCCTCCTTCCCAAAATTAAATCCGGTTCCCCTTCTGACATATGCCCGGCACACATCCTTCGGCAGGTTTATACCGTCTGTTCCCTGCCCCCTCTGGGTTTCCTTAATGACTCACTGGCTCGAGGGGTTGTCACTCCATCGCTAAAAGCCGCGTCAATCGTCCCCATTCTGAAAAAGCCTGGGGCCGACCCCTCTGTGATGGCCAACTATCGCCCCATCTCCCTTCTCCCCTTTCTGGCGAAGGTGCTTGAGCGACATGTGACATCTGCGCTCAGCTCCTTTGCCGAGGAGAATGGGAGTTGGCTCCATGTCAGGCTGGGTTTCGGCCCAAGCACTCGACAGAGTCAGTGGTGGTGTCAGTATTAGACACCCTCAGAGAGGGTATGGACATGGGCAGATCTCAGGCGCTGGTCCTCCTTGACTTGTCCGCCGCTTTTGACACGGTGGACCATTCCATCTTGCTTTCCCGTGTCAAGGCGGCGGGCATAGGAGGCACAGCCCTTATCTGGCTTTCTTCCTTTTTGAGGGACCGGACCCAGGCGGTCCATCTCGGGGAGTTTTCAGCTACCCCCTGTCAGGTCCAGTACGGTGTCCCTCAGGGTTCTTCCCTCTCTCCTTTACTGTTTAATCTTTATATCGCTCCTCTTATCTTTGCTCTCCAGCAGCTGGAGGTCACGGTATATGACTATGCCGATGACCTCCAGCTCATCTTCAATCTGTCTTCTACCTCTGATTCTATCTCTAATTTCCAATCTGTCTTATCTTTCATCAGGGACTGGATGAATTTCAACCACCTGAAACTCAATCCCGATAAAACTGAACTTGTGGTGACAGGTGGTTGCTCCAGTCCCTGGAACTCTCTCTTTTGGCCCCCCTCCTTTGGTTCTCCTCCCACCCCTGCTTCCTCTGTTAAGACTCTTGGCATCAAGCTTAATGATAAACTCACCTTGCACTCCCAGATTGGTTCGGTGGTTTCTTCCTGCTTTCTTACTCTCCGTACTATCCGCTCCATTTCTCGCTTCTTTTCCTTCTCTGCACTCAAACTAATTATGTCCGCACTGGTCCTGTCCCGCCTGGACTACGGGAAAATTTTGTTCAATGGCATCCCTCAGTACAGCCTGCGTAAACTGCAACTGGTGCAGAACCAGGCTGCCCGCCTGGCCTTCGGTCTTCCCAAATTCCACCATACCTCCCCCCTCCTGAAAACCCTCCACTGGCTCCCTGTGCGGGAACGCGCCTTGTTTAAATTAGGCTGCATGGCGTTCCAGGCCAGGACTGGCCTGGCCCCCCTTTTCATATCCTCTGCCATCAAGGCCTATGTCCCTGGCAGAGACCTCCGCTCCTCGGCACAACTTCTTTTAGCAGTACCCCGCTACCGGAAAAAAAAACAGGGTGGCTCTAAATTTTCCACTCTCGCCCCAATTTTCTGGAATTCTCTACCCTTCCATCTTAGGTCCCTCACCCAGTATTCCAGTTTTCGCAAAGCTCTGAAGACCTTTTTATTTACTCAGGCTCTTCTTTCGTAAGTCCTGCCTGCCTTCTCAGCTGACGTTCTAGCGACTGTTCTTGCTCAGCGGGCTGCCTGCTATTTTAGCGCCAAGAAACCGCCCAGGTGTACGTTGCGCTGTATAAATATTTTAAACTTATGCCAAACGCTCGTCCCTGGGACATCTAGCAACTGTAAGCTCACCTACCTAGCAACCCCTAACTAATTGTTCCCTCCCCTTGCCTCCGCCTGCTGCTGGCACACATACAGTCCCTAATGCAGTCGATCTATCGGTAACTCACTCAGACTCTGACCCCTCATATGTTGATCTTGAGGCCACTCCAGACCTAGAAGCCTGCCAATCACTCGATAAGCCAGAGTTAATTGCAGATACACATCCCCAAGTATCAAGGGTAGGAGCAATTCCTGCATCACCAGAATTAGGGAACTCAGGTCCTGCTAATAACGTGTCTAAGATTAAGGAAAAGTCTAAAACAAAAATTAGGAATCACAACCTTGTTTCACCTACCCCTAACTCTGCATCAGGCATACCTTGCTGGGTCGAAAATATGGTAATAGATCTGAAATCGGACCTTGAAGCTACGATAGCGGCTCAAATTAAGCCCTTAATATCCAAAATTGATAGACTGACGTCGTTAATTAATACAAAATGGGCTAACATGGCAAGTGGGAATGTGCCTACCCAGACGCACGGGAAAACAAAAGATGTGCCTCTGGCTAATACATCTGGTAGCAAGCCTTCGAGAGACTCTTCCACTAAGGCCAAAAACTCAACAGACAACTTAGGAACAATATTACAGCACTCGATTCAACCAGGGGGCAAATCTGTTGTATCTCCCTCAACCCTTAGTGTGACTGGTACCACCCCGGAGATGCAGACATCTCTTGGACTAAAAAAAGTGAGCAATCAGCCAGCAAAGGGACCTAATGGCTTGGATGCTAACCCAACATCAACTTCTTCTTCAAATAAGTCCCAGGATCCAAGGTCAAGGCCGGCTCGCTTCAAAACAATCAATTTACCACCGGAAGTTTCCCCCTTTGTGGTTGTTTTGACGGGCGTACCCCCACTGAAGGAGGGTAGAAGAGAAACCTTCACTGAATTGAGAAACAAATGTGCCCAGTGGCTTCAGTTGCATAAACCTCTACCCATCCATATGAGTGGTGAAATTCTTACGGTGCGTAGAGGCGAGTGGGTGGGTCGGAATACTAAGACCATAGCAGGGGATGTCATTACTGTTAAATTCAGGGACATTGGGGTGGCGAATTATATATGTAATACGCCCTCTAGTGGACCTGCTACTCAAATTAATCCACTCCCCCTGTCTTATTTCTTACCTATGCCTCCAAGACAAAATCCCCCTAGATTCAGCTTTCCAATTAATAGAGGGTATACGCATGCTCCACACCATATTACTCACCAGTGGCAGCAACCATGGCATGGACTACCTCCTCCATTTGACCCTTTGGCTTCCCAGTTTGCCCACTGGAATAGATTCTGTGCACTGGATGAAGTTGACTGACTCAATTCTGACGAAGCTTCCTCCACACATCTTGATATCAATAGGGGTGAGGAGGAGGCTCCTTCGGTCACATCTCACCCCTTAAAGTAAAGTAAAGTCCACATTTGTAAAGCGCACAATCACCCGTAAGGGTCTCTAGGCGCTGGGGGGCCGTCGGGAAGATTAAGCAAGCTATTGCCCAGAGTCACATGGTGCTGGGCTAACCTGCCGCCGGAGCCGGGGATCGAACCGTGGTCCCCAGATTCCAGCGTCAGTCGCCCTGGCCGCGGCGCCACACCTCTTCCTTACCCCTGATGCCCTAATCCCCCAATTGTGGTGGGTACCAGCCTGACCAAGTCAACGCCTTCTGCTCTAGATAGAGCCAGTATAGTTCCCCACAACCCTAGAGATACCAATGGTATTAGAGGAGAAACCATTAAGGACAAAATAAAAATTCTCAGTTGGAATCTCGCGGGGATCCACAGGAAATTGGGCCTGCCTGAGTGGAATGATTTGGTTGAAGCACACAAGATATGTGTGTTTCAGGAGACCTGGAGCACTGAGCCACTCCATCGAGTTGGGTTTGTCACCTATTTTGTTCCAGCAGAAAAACCCAGGCAAGGGAAGGGGCGTCCCTCGGGGGGGCTCATTATTTGGGTAAGCGTCTCCCTTAATTGTCGGATAACCTCTAAGCAGACAAATAACCCAGACATCTTGGGTATTTCTCTGTCTAACCACCGCAGAGGTTTGACTTTAGATCTTTACAACGTCTATACTAGAGGCACTAAAAATGGGTGCACCTCGTCTGTAATCTCTGATCTTGAGGTGCAACTTAGGGACTATAAAGAAGCTGACCACACCCTAGTAGCAGGCGATTTTAACTGCACATATGAGCCACTCCCTCTGGAAGGAATCCCTGGCCTAGGTGAGGAAGATAGCAGATGGGGCATTCCCTCACTCTCCATCCCTCCGATCAAACGGTGGACTCGTAGTGCAGTGCAGTTAAATGCACTGACCTTGGAGTTTGGGCTAAGAGCCACCAATGGCCGTACATCTTCTGACCGGATGGGCGCCCCAACGTTCAACAGGGTTGGTCATACCTCAAGGATTGACTATATTCTGCTGGACTTGGGGCTCTGGAGTTCGGTTGAAGATATGGTAATTACACCGACTGTAGAGAGCGACCATAATTCGCTCTCCTTAACCATCACGAATCCCTGGTCCAATGGAGCATTGTTAGCACCATCCAAATGCAGACATAGGGTCACTGTCTCCTCCTGTGGGAGACGCCTAAAGTGGAACAAAGTTGCCAGCAATGCTGACAAACTTTCTACCAAAGAAGAGGTTCTTATAGCCTCACAAGCAGAGATCAATACCATTGATTTAACCACGGTAGCTGATAGGGCAACACCTATTTTTGAGGCAGCTGTTAAGGCTATAGGAGAAGTTTTCTGGGTAAAGGGCACTACGGGGAAGAATATGTCCCAGAACAAATCTAAAGGGGCACATGATTGGTACACTGTAGCATGCAGGAAAGCCAAGACCAGATTAATTGAGGCCTTCAAGGGCAAGTCCCAACCCCTAATACAGATAGCCAGGAAAGAACACAAGAGAACACTGGGGCTAGCAAAAAAGGAGTGGGAAGAGGCCTATTGGTCTACCCTCAAAGAAGCTAGCTCTAAGAAAGATTCTAAATGGTTTTGGGATACTATAAGAGCTCGTAATAGGCCAGATAGTGACCTGATAACTTGCAACATCCCAAGTCAGGCGTGGGTCCAACACTTCTCAAAGCTATATACCCGACAAGATGATCACATTATTCCTACTGTTCTTTGTGATCCTGATGAAGGGCTGGAGGCTCCACTACTGACCACCCCAATTTGGGTCTTTCAGCCTAATGACTTTGATTTTACAATCAAGGAAGTGGTCTATGCAATAAGCACCATCATTCCCCAAAAAGCGGCTGGTCCGGACGGTATCCCCGGTGACCTCTTGAAATCTGATACCATGAAATGGGGGAAACTGATCCACTCCCTACTTGTTGCCATCTGTAGGGGCGCCCCTATACCCTCCTCATGGAAAGGGGCTGAGGTGGTCCCTATTTATAAAAAAGGCCCTAGAGACGATCCATCTAATTATAGGCCCATTAGCCCGTTAGATACTAGTCAAAAAGTAGTCGGCAAGGTTTTGTTGGTCAGAATTTTAAACTGGATAGAGGAAAACAAAATCCTTTCTGACTATCAGGCGGGCTTTAGAGTGGGCACTGGGACAGTTGAACAAGCGTTTAGACTCATGATGGTGTATTGGAAAGTTGTGGTCATAGGTAAGGGCAGTCTTTATCTCGCGTTCATCGATTTAAAGACTGCCTTTGACCTGTTACCCAGGGAGACCCTTTGGACCGTACTGGCTGATATGGGGTTGCCCCACTACTTGTTATCCCTACTCGTTAGGTTACATCAAGCTAACTTTGCTCAGGTTAGGTGGGGCCCTGGGGGGGAAAAAACAAATAGTATCCCGGTTGAGAGAGGTGTCCGCCAGGGATGTGTGTTAGCTCCCACCCTTTTTTCCCTCTACATCAATGGGGTGGTTGAGCATCTTCGGAAACATCCCTCAGATGAACCATCCCTGGCTGGCGAACGCATACCAACCCTCCTCTTCGCGGATGATACGCTCTTAATTTCTAAAACCCCCATAGGACTTCAAAGGCTCCTAGACAACTTCCAATCCTTTTGCACCAAACGCGGCCTGGTAATCAACACAAGCAAAACTAAATACCTTGTGTTGAACCCTCCCAAAAAACAAGCCCGCCCTCCTACCCTGAATGCTGAACTCTTGGAGAGGGTAGAAGTCTTTGACTACCTTGGGATACGCCTTTCTCACAAAATGGATTGGACCCCTCACCTGGACAAAATGCTGCTATCTCATAAAAGGATCACAGGAGCTCTTTTGAAAGAACAACGCTCCTGTATAATAAGACCAATAGCTACTGTCCTTGAGATCTATTCGGCCAAAGGGGTTAGCTCTGCCCTCTATGGGGCCGAACTATGGGGGTCATCCATTACAGACGCTTTGCCAGGATCAGAGAGGAAATTTTGTAGAGCGATTATGTCTCTCCCACAAGGCACTCCCACAGTTCCGCTAATGTTGGATCTAGGCTGCCGCCCAATTGATGACCTCGCAAAATTTCGTCCACTGTTACTTTGGGCACGCCTGTGGCGTGTGGAGGAACTCCGCAGATATGCGCAAGGCCTAGCAGAAATTATGTCTCTACCAGGGTGGCACAAAATTAAATGGTTAAGGGACATGAAGACGCTGCTAGTAAATCTGGGCCTGAATGAAGCATGGACAAATAGAACCTCACCCCCGAAGCTAGTTCTTAAGAAACTCTATTGGGACTGGATCTTTTCCAAGAGGAACACTAGCTCCACTACGGGCAGACTCACGGAGGACTTCCTGAAGTTTAAAGATCAACCTAAACGGGAAGTGTACCTTGACATCATTGAAAAACCTTTTGATAGGGCTTTGTATTTTAGATTCAGAATAGGAACTCTTCCCCTCTATTCTTTTACTTCCCGCTGGAAAGCTCGTGCACAAATTACAGAGCTTTGCCCTGCATGCCTAGACAAACCAGAGTCATTGGCACATCTTATGTTTGAGTGCAGAGAGTATACAATACCCAGGAGGGTTTGGCTCAAAAACTTATGTCGGCAGCTGGGTACTAGGAGCCACGCGGCTGCAATCAGGATATTAATGTCAGACAGCCGTGCAACCTATGTTTGTGCTATAGCTAAATTTTTATCTTGGGCTTGGTCCATTCGAGCTAAAAGGCTAAAATTGTCTGTTTAATCTTATTTTTAATCCACTGTTTGAACGAACTCTCTTATGAACTGCTTTGCAAATTGGCAAAACCAAAACACCAAATGAACTAAAAGGTTAATATTGACTGTTTATATTTTCCAACACACTGACTACCTGTTGCATTGCTTTGATAACTTTTTTAAATAGGTTACATTTTTATTGAATGTTCATGTTTGTTTTTAATTGATCCACTGTGATTTTGCTTTTATGATAACTTTTTATCGAAATAAAGCCTTTTTGACTTTGATTAAACTTGCGTAAATGCAAGACCTATTGCATTGCAAAGGCTTGTTTTTATATCTTCTGGGCTACTGTGCAATGCTGATATTTAGAGACTCCTCTAATTTCTTTCTGACCACAACCTCTTAATATTTTCAATATCTGACATAGGGATAACTAGGGGTCAGAATAAGTGGACCTTGATGGGAAGCTGCATCTCAACATCCAGTATGGTGACCACATGAGAAAGTTGAACGTTATAAATAAATAAATAAATAACAGATTTCCTGGAAATTAATAGACATAGCATATCAAGAGAAGTAGTTTGGAATGCATTAAAAATGAGAGAAGGAGTAGATGTCATCAGCTTGGTTTCATATACTCGGAAATAACAGGTTAAGTAGGTTAGCAGACTCTGAGCAATTAGCAGAGCTGGAAAAACATCATATAGACATGGTTTCCTTAGATTAAGATGCTTCAGAGACTCAAGAAAAAATAGCAGTGGTAAAAGGTATGATCAATGGTTATTACACTAGGAAGCAGGTGAAAAGGTTCAGACCCACGGAGCAAAAGCTATGAATACGGGAGACTGTAGGTGGATATTGGACCATGGCACACGGCAAAGGGATGTGGATAGCCATATCGAAAGCATTGAAAGCTGCGATGGCAGTCTGGTCGCAGAACTGGTTAGTATTGTTAAAGGGTTTGATTACAAGGAACTTCGGGCCAGATGTAGGTAAAACTTATTTACCGATTCTTAATTACCGAATTTTACCGATTCGGTAATTAAGAATCGGTAAATAAGAAGTGGGGGTATGTAGGAACATCCAGATGTTCCATTTACCGAATCGTTAAGAATCGGTATTTACCGATTCGGTAAATACCGACCGGTAATGCTCCATTCATTCCTATGGGCTTTGAAGCCCATAGGAATGAATGGGGCATTACCGGTCGGTATTTACCGATTCGGTAAATACCGATTTTGACAAGGGTGCAGGGGGTGTCACTTTGACACCCTCTAGCACCCCCACAAAAGGTTCGGGGGCCATATGGCAGGCATACCTGCCCTAAGGGCAGGTCTGCCTGTCATATGGCACAGGTGTGCATGCACACATGTGCATGCACACCTGAATCGGTATTTTAACATCAAATACAATTTGATGGTAAAATACCGATTTTGTAGGCCTTGTGGGACTCAGAAGAGTCCCACCTACAAATCAATTTTACCGATTCTGTAAAAATACCGGTCGGTAAATTTACCGACCGGTATATTTACCGATTCGGTAAAATTACCGAATTGGCCTGTTTCCTTCCCCCTACATGTCAAAAGCCAAATACCGGTCGGTAACGGCTGAATTCGGCCGTTACCGACCGGTATTTGGCTACCTACATCTGGCCCTAGATCAGGAAGATAGTATTCCTATGCTAGCTCAGGTAGGAGGCTTACTTTAGGAAGCGAAGATTGATTCTTTAGATGCTGATGAGATCAAGGTGTTAGAATTTTTAATTATGCAGGAGGAAGTCACTAATGCTTTAAAATATTTTGCCTCCAGTAAAGCAGCATGTCCCAACATACTTTTAGAGTTCTATAAGCAATTTTTCAGAATTGGCTATGGTCCTACTAGAAATGCTTCTTGGGGTCCAGCAGGAGGGGATTCCACCAGCCTCTGGGGTTGGGGGAATTGGAGGGGGGATAATCTGATTTTCAGGAAAAGGGATAAGCCACAGCACACACCTAGCTCCTACAGGCCTATTTCTTTTATGAATTCTTATGGCAAATTGTATTAGAAAATACTTGCAAAATGCATGTGGAGGGTCATAGCCAAGATTGTTTCGTCCTGGCAGAACAGGTTTATGTCTGTCAGAGGGACCACTGAACATGTTGGACGGGCTATTACATTTTTCGATATGGCTGAGATGACTGGAAACCCTGAGGCTATGATCTTCCTTGATGCAGAGAAGGCGTTTGACAGTGTCCTGGAATTATCTCTGGGCTGCTTTCTGGTGTAATGGGTTTGGCCCAAGGCTATAAGGGCATTGCATCACTTTCCATTCACTCATCTTTAAATTATGGGTCTAGAGTCGTGGAGGATCACAATAACTAGAGGAACAAGATGGGGATGTCCCTGCTTCCCCATTCTCTTCACCATTTATATCGACTTACTGTTAACAATAATCAGCTTACTAATCTGCTTCCTTGAAATTGATTTAACAACTACGAAACAAAAGTATTTGTATACACCGATGACTGTGCTGTGCTTACTCCAGATCCACTAAATGAGCTAGCTGAAGTGGCAAAACTGGTGAAGAAATATGGGTCAATCTCAGGATACCTTCTTAATAAGGAAAAAACAGATTGTATGTACTGATAATATAGCAAACACTAGTAGATGATGGATGTGTGGAAAAGTAAATTTTGTCATGTTCTATGTCCCTACGTGTCATCCATCATATGTTATGTGTGCATGATTAAATATGCATATGTATTCCCCATGTCCGATTCAAGACGCAATTATAGTTGTGTCCACCTCTGGTATGTCATTTCCCAGTTCTCGTGAGTAATATGAGTGTCAGGCCTATGTAAAGTTATGTTGCCACGTTTCTCAGTGTGCACGTTAATTCATTGAAAGTCCCCGTTTCTAGGCCTCAACAGGGCCCGGACACCAGATTCAGCTCCTGTCTCCTGAAGCCTCGCTGAGGAGCGATACAGCCCCCACCTGTATCCTCGACCTTTCACTTACTTCCTGCCTCGCAGTGCCCGGTGCAGCTTGGCTCTGCCTCTGAGTCTGCCAAGACTATGTTATGATTCCAGCTATCAGTTTAGCCCTCCTTCTCTGCATTCCCAAGCTACTGAACTGCATCAATAGTTTCCGTCATTGTCTAGCCTATTCGGCCCCATGTTAAGAGAAATACTGTATTTAATGGTCATTTAATATTCTTCATCACGCACTACATGTAGAATAAATGCATGCTCTAGCCTTAGAGTCTGTTAGCTTTTCCCCTCATGACTTCTAGTTTATATCAACATGTTCCCTAAACATTAGATACCAGATAGGGTTTAGGTACATGTCGCTCCGACCCTCCAGACTTTAGTCTCTGCTCCTAGCACAGAGTTCATAGCCCCCAGCTTCTCCTAGTAACACGTCATTGCCAGTTTGCGCGCACCATCAGGTTAGAGGTCCCGGCTCCTTAGGTAGCCCCCTCCAATGTTTCCGCCCATTCATGACATATTCTGTTACATTTGCATCACATGTCTATGTGCACACCCAGTTACACCCTCTTTAGCCCTTATCTTTCGCGACTGTTTCGCGTCATGCCTCTTGCTCCACCCACTGCTACGCCCATTGCAATGTAATGCTATGTGTTGGCGTTATGTATATATGCTCATGTATTGTTATTAAAAAGTGTTCCCAGTTCCGATCCTGTTGGTGAGCCATTCTAGACCCTGACCGCGGCAGCGCTGCCAGGCTTGCCATCCTATTCCGTGCAGGTTGTCCTGTTCCTGTCCTTATGCTGTAATAAACCTGCAAAACTCCTACTACCTCGAATTTTGACTCTTATTTATTGAGCTATCTGTTATTCATTCATTCATTCAAAAATAGATCCGGTATTATTTATTTATATACCACATAATGGCGCCCGAACAGGGACTTGCCCTTTCCCCACGTGTCGGTGAAGCCACGCCGACCCCCTGACCCTCTGCAGTCGTGACGGAACTCTTCTGCGCAGTGGCAGATATTTCTGCTCAAGTATCCCTCAGGCCCACGGAGAAGACGGAGGAGGCGGTCCAGCATCCAAACGAGACGGTGGAGGAACGCGGCGAGTCCCGACCAGAGCCCAAGCCAAGAGTACAAGGTCCGAGGTATCCGGAGGTCCACCCGTAACTGAAGTCCGAAGTTCGTCGTCATCGTCGTAGCAGTGCAGTCCAGTCCGAGGCCTTCCGTTCTTGCTGCCCGGTGAGTACCGTTACTGGGGTGGTATCTAGACAGGGTCAATTTAAATTGACTCTGGTCTGTGGGTTGGTGGTACACAGTCCCACAAACGAAGTGTCCACTTCGGTGGATGCGGGTCCTGACGTGTCTCTTTAAGAGACCGGTAAGTTTCGTACTGTTTCAGCAGTGCATCTAGTTTCTGTTCTAGTCAGTTCTGTTCTCGAGAAATTTCAAGTGTTCTGTTCGCAATATTTCCAGGTAGTATTCTGTTCGAACTGTTATTTTAAATGTTTTTCATGTATTTTAATGTCGTGGTATGAATGGGGAATAAGTATCGTGTTTATTGTGTATTGTATTGTGTCTAGATTACAGTTCAGTCATGCCCATATTTTCCAAGTTACGTCAGTTGAAAACTAGAAAGGGTCTGCTGGAAGCAGCAGTTCCCGTCCCGCCTAGGGACAGTCCAGGTCACTTTATGTATCAGAAACATGGCATAAGCGCCATATTATATTTAGATTTATGGGTAGAGTATACAAAGGAGCTAGAAGAGAAGTATAGATGGCCCGTATCAGGTACGTGGGATGCCGAGTGCATCATGAGAGTAGAGGAGGCATTATGGAAAAAGAAAGCCAGACAATCACAGAAAGATGCCATCGAGCTATGGCGCAAAGAAGCTCATAAAAGAACCGAAAAAGAAATCAGAAAGTCAGAACTAAGTAGAGAATCCCAAGAACGAGCCCAAGAAAGGGAATTAATCGAGATAGGTGAACGAGTTAGAACTGAGCAATCAGACAGACAGAGGAACGCCCTCATTAAGGGTATGTATCCTCTTCTTGCCGAGGGCTTGCCAAAAGCGACCCCGGAGGCATCTAGTAATTTCCCGCCACCGTTAGTTCCGACCAAGCTACGTCACAAACCGACCGCAGCTGATATTTTCATCTCGTCCTATTTGGACGACACAATCCCAGAATATGTAAATCCTGTCCGCGCTCCGCCAGTCCCTGTAAATCAGGTAATTCCTACTCCCCCAGACACCGGGGTGCCCTTAACAGCCCCCCCGGGTCAGCCCGCCATACAAGTCCAGCCCACGTTACAATTACCCACCCTGCCAGGACGAAAAGCATCAGTTGATGATTCTAGTTTAGGGGCTGCAGGAGGAGGTCTTCCTCAAACCCCGCCGCCATACAAGCGTTTATCAGCACTCGAATTACATGCTCAAGCATCACAGCGTACTCCTAAAAATAATAAGTCTGTTGCAGAGATCAGGCAAACCCTTGGCGAATGTGTCTATGACCCAGTTCCAGGCGAGTTTAATATGGTTTTATATTCCGTACGCGTAAGGAGAGTGACCGAGTATCTAGTCACCCTGCCGAATATGAAAGAAGATCTAGACAGGATATATCGTTTCATCCGTACAGGGGATGACCCACAAAGTATTAGTGATGCCATGTCTCAAAGGAAAGCCGAGATTCAGCGCATGATATTAAAGTTCTTAATTAACTGTCTAATAAGAGAACAGGATCATCCGTCTAAAGACCCGGAAGAAATGAAAACTCTAACAAAGTGGAGTGATAATATAGCCGAAGGAAAGCACAATACCATTGGTGCCATGGAAAGTATGTACAAGAAAATCCGTAGAGAGATAATAAAGATACACGAACAGCGTAAAGCAGCACAAGTAAGCGAGAAAGAAAGTACCTCTGATCCTGAAGAAGAAGACGATGAGAATACCGCCAGAATAGCGTATGTAGGAAAACCTAGATTTCCAGATCGCCATTTACGTCTAGAACACAAGCCAATTTCCCATCATTCAGCACCAGAACAAGGTTCCCTAGAACAAGTATTCCAAGCTACCGATCACATTCTGAAATCACGAATCGGTTATAGTGAGTTAAGTACTATGCATGAACAAGAAATAGTTCGGTCAGCAGTCCGATGGATTACTGATTCTACCACTTTTCCAGACGAAATAGTGGCACAAATGTTTCTGAAAATGCCCCCAGCCGAGCAGCGACTGGTGGGTATGTATATGATTCAGCACCTCATTACTCTGTATGAGGGTCAACATTCTGATCCAGGCCCGTTACATGATATCCTGAACGAGTTACTCCAGTACAGATGGAGAGGTCTAGGTACCGATTTAATTAGTGTCATTCTAGAACAACGCCATAAATATAGAATGTTCTTGAACCCGCATTTCGTTCATGTCTCACCCCCAGAAAGTAAATCATTCTACATAGACAGACAGAATCCGTTACGAGAAGTCCACCCAGTCAGAGGAGCGGGTGGCGAAATGCAGCGAGTGTTTGTATACACTCCAATCACAAAGATGGAACTTCTAGAGATGAAGAAATTAATTCCCTGTCATGACAAAGATCCAGCAGGGTACCATAGAGAATTAAAAGATATGCTCCGTATGGGAGAATACACATACCCGGATATAATTAAAATGTTAAAGGTTCTGTTGCCCGCAGGGGTGTATGAAAAGCTCAAAGAGAAAGAATGGGAGGTGGGAGAGAAAAAGATAGATTGGGCAGTCCTAGAAGCAGAAGATAAGATACGTGTACCAGGTACTGGTCTAGGAGAGAAATGTAAAGAATTACCAGAATTATTGATTCAAGTTTTACCCAGATTATTGACAACTAGAAAAGAAGACTGGGATGCAATCTCAGCCTGTAAACAGAAACAAGATGAAGATATTAGTGATTTTTATTCTAGGTTTGAAAAGTGCTTTAGTATCAACAGTGGTCTCAAGACAAGTAGTGAGTCGTACCCTCACCTTTTCGTTACTAAATTAGTCGAGAATTCAAGTCCACCAATTAAAAACCGAGTTCTGAAAGTCGAAAGTACCTGGCAAGCTAATACTCCGTCCCAGATGCTCCAGATGCTCCAGTATCACCAGAATAGAATCAGAGAAGAACAAGAACACGAAAGAAAACGTATGAAAGACACAAAAATGAAAGTGCTAGTTGCACAATCTGTTCCTCACGACAGTCAGAAGAGGGGTCCGAATCAAGCCAGTCATCCTGCAGCACCCGTTAAAGGGAACTGCAATTATTGTAAACAGCCAGGTCATTTCATAAACGAGTGTACAGTTCTGAAACATAACATAGCTACTGGTAAGACTAAAGAAAGACCACGTCCGCCTAGACAAGAACAAGTTTCACAGACTCCTCAGTCACAGAATGCACCACAGACAGTTACAGCACCGCAGCCTATTGCTGCAACACAGCATGTTACATCGCAGATGTACCAGTATGCACAGTCTGAGTATCCAGAGTATCAGCAGTATTCATGAAACAGCCTAGAGAGGGAGGTAGGCTTGCCTCTCATCGAGATACCTGTAGATCAAGAGGGTCCCTATGTTCACAGTCAAGTATTAGGGAAAGACAGAAAGTTTTTGATTGATACAGGGGCAAGTAGGACCACAATTAGTCACGCCGAAGTTCCAGGGGCTCCGCTCTCAGGCTCTAGAAATGTTTCCCTTGGATTTTCAGGAAAGCCTATCGTAAATGAGATTTCAAAGCCAGTCACTCTAGAAGTAGGTCCATTGTCCCGCACTACTGATCTGTTACTTACTAAGTCATGTCCAGAAAATCTGTTAGGCATTAAGACATTGAAAGAGTTAGGTGCAGTTATATGTTGTTCCCCCGAGGGAATACGATTGTTCCTACGTGACTTTAAGGGTCACTATGTATTACGAGATTTTGATCCGAGATTGTCTTATGTCCCGCAGCATTTATGGGCGCAAGGTCCAACTGATGTAGGTTACATGCAAATCACACCCCATCGTGTGACTCTCAAACCAGGTGTAGTGTTACCACGAATCAGGCAGTATAGATTGCCACCTGAGGCTGTAGCAGCCTTATCCAAAATTATAGACGAGCTCATGGCTCAAGGAGTAGTTGTAGAAACTGACTCCAATGTATGTAACTCTCCGATCCTTCCAGTCATGAAACGTACTGATCCAAATGCACCCCCAGTATATCGATTAGTGATTGATTTACGAGAACTTAACAAATGTATTATTCCTCAGTACCCAGTTGTCCCAGATATCTCTTCCCTATTGACAGCCATTGATTCCGAAGCCATGTTCTTTACAGTAATCGATCTTAAGAATGCATTTTTTAGTGTTCCCATCCATCCAGACAGCCAGTTTCTTTTCGGATTTTGTTTAAATGGAAGGAGCTATATGTTTACACGAGCTCCTCAAGGTTTCACAGAAAGTCCTAGTATTTACAGTCAAGCACTTAAGAGACAACTAGACAATATTCACATGCCAACTGACACTGCCCTGCTCCAGTATGTCGATGATCTATTGATCACAGCCCGTTCTGAACGTGACTGCGAGCGAGCGTCACTGACGGTTCTGTATTTCCTAGCCGAGATGGGGCACAAGGTGTCCCCTTCGAAGCTTCAATTCTGTGTCCAGCAAGTGGTTTACTTAGGACACTTGCTGTCCAAGAGGGGTAGGCAGTTGACACCCGGTCGCATCCAGTTGATAGCGAGTCTTCCTCAGCCCAGGACCCAGAAGGAGGTACGTGCCTTTATTGGCCTTACTTCTTACTGCAGACAATGGATTCCTCAGTATGCGTTTCTAGCCAAGCCACTGATACAGTTAACGACACAGGAGACAGCCGCACCGACTGTCCTCCCTTGGACATCTGAACATACACTTAGTTTCAACGAGTTAAAGAAAGCTTTATGTCAAGCTCCAGTTCTAGCTACACCGAACTACAGTAAGCCTTTTACACTTTGTCACTGAACGCGAAGGTACAGCATTATCTGTTCTCACACAAGATCAAGCAGGACAATACAAGCCGTGTGCTTATTTTTCTAGCACATTAGATCCAGTCGCCCAGGCTTTGCCCGCGTGCCTCAAGTCAGTTGCAGCCACAGCACTAGCTATCAGACAAAGTGATTCCATAGTTTTAGGACACTCCCTGACAGTACAAGTTCCACACTCCGTGGAAGTTCTTTTAAATAGAACACAAACACAGCACTTGACAATTGCACGTTTAACGGGTTATGAATTGACACTGTTCCAGCCACACATAGAAATCAGACGCTGCAACGTCCTGAACCCTGCTACACTGTTGCCATCAGCTAGTTCAAATTCTGCCGCACACAATTGTGTGGAAGTAGTCAACATTACGACAAAGCCAAGACAAGACCTGACAGACATTCCGTTACTAGATCCCGACCTGACACTTTATGTGGATGGGTCATGTATGAGAACTAGTACAGGAGATTTAGTTGCCGCGTATGCAGTGACTACTGACACTGAAGTTATTGAGACACACCGCATTGACACTCTGTCCGCTCAAGCAGCAGAGCTAGTTGCTCTGACACAAGCTTGTATACACGCCAAGGAAAAGAAAGTTAATATTTACACAGATTCACGCTACGCATTTGGAGTCGTTCACGACTTTGGAGTGCTCTGGCAGGAGAGAGGTTTCATGACTTCTCATGGAACCAAAATTCAGCATGGTTTCCTTATCCAAGCTCTGTTAGATGCAATACATTTACCGACATCCATTGCTATTATGAAATGCAAAGCACATACGAAAGTTACTGACATTATTTCCCAAGGTAATGATCTAGCAGATCGCACAGCCAAGCTTACAGCACAGACTCCAGACATTCAAGTTAATCCGACACAGACACAAACTCCAGATCTGACTACATGTATGACAGTTAAGGACCCCACCCAGGATGTCATAGATATCCAGTTACATGCTACTCCCGATGAAATCAAGAAATGGTCTGAACAAGGAGGGGTCCAGACAGATCAAGGATGGGTGACGAAGGGAAGAACCACATGGTTTCTCCCCGACTCTATGGTTCAAGTTATCATTAATACCGCACATAGTCCAGCACATTTAGGAGAAAAAGCAATGTTAGACAGTATCCAGAACATTTGGTTCAACAAGCATTTACGAGCTGCAGCCAAGCAGAAAGTCCGTACCTGTATGATATGTTGTCAGTTTAATCCAGGTAAAAGTGTCCCGGTGGAACAAGGGGGATTCCAGCCTCCTGACCACCCTTTTGAGGTCCTCCAGATGGATTATATTCAGATGGAGCGATGTCGAGGTTTCAAGTATGTTCTTGTAGTTGTATGCGCTTTGTCCAGATGGACAGAAGCATATCCAGTCCCAGATTACACAGCCGCGACCACTGCCAAGCAGTTGGTTCGTGAGTTTTTCCCTCGATATGGACTCCCTAGAGTCGTATATTCTGATAACGGTCAGCCATTCTCATCTGAACTCATGAAGCACGTTTCCCTGTTGTTAGGGTACCAGTGGAAGTTTCATTGTGTACGCCATCCTGAAGCAGCTGGTCTGGTCGAGAGACATAATCAGACTCTGAAAATCCGAATTGCCAAAATATGTAAAGAGAAAGGTGTGGACTGGCTAGTAGCTCTGCCAGTTGCTTTGTTTTATATGCGCATGGTCGCACATTCCAGATCAGGTCTGTCCCCGTATGAGGTCGTTTTCGGCCGCCCCCCTAACATGTGGGGTACTCCTAGACCCCGAAGTATTACTGATGTTTCATGTAATATGCTGACAGATTACCTAGCTTCCTTGATGTCTGCCCTCAACTCATGTCGTTCACAGGTTGCCGCCGCATTTCCAGACAATACCGAGGTGGCCCCGCATGAAATCGTTCCAGGTTCAATGGTCCTCGTACGTAACTTCGACAGATCAAGTCCGCTGGAACCACGTTGGAAAGAGCCCCGTCAGGTCCTCCTCACCACCCGTACAGCCGTGAAATTGGAAGGACGCCGCGGCTGGGTACACCTTTCGCACGTCAAGAAATTCTACGGATTAAAGCCGGTCTCCAAGAACATTTCCCAGGATTTAAAAACTTGTCAAAACATTGTTCCTAAGGACTGTCCCGCAAATGACATTGGCACAACCCCTCCCCTGTTAGAGAAAACTCCGCAGCAGGAGTATAAGCAAAAGCTACGGTCTAGTAAAATAAGTCAGCCAGTTTGATTGTCTAAGTCCTCCCCTAGGTGAAACGGTTAGACTGTTTCTGACATGTATAAAATAGACCCCCATAGTGAGAGAGTCAGTCAAAACTCAATCCGATGTATCGTTTTTCTAAGTTTCATATTATTTCTCAGCCTTTTGACTTCCTGCACTAGTTACGCATTTTATCTGTGTTTTCCAGTTCCTCATATAAATAAGCATTCTAATATTACAGTAGAGCACACGTTTAGTGATCTGCCTCCTCATGAATATTCATACCGCCTCGCTATGCGTAACAATACTTTTATCCGCATGTTGCATTATTCACACCAGACCAGCAATGCCACTAATTGTTGGGTGTGTGGTCGACTCCCCCCTTTCCAGACGTCAAAGGGAGTTCTGCCACTCTTTCCTTATCCTTTTTCACATAATGGTTTGTGTGGAGCATGGTCCACGTTAACGTCATCCTCAACAGATATGTCTTTTCTTAACAGCACATGTTTCCCAGACAAGCATGGTCCCCCCCACAGAACAGGTTTAGATCTAGAAAATGAAGTGTACAATTTAGGTAACTATTCGTCGAATTTTATGGTCCTGAATGTTCAGTCTGATACTACTCCAGCTTCACCTGCTATTTCAGTGTTACCAGTCAAAGGCGAATTATGTGTTCGTAATTATGGTTCTGTACATGTAGGACATAGTGATTGTACTACTATTGTCAAGTATAGTGACAGTGGGAAATCTATTTTTAAAGCTTCACGTCATTCTTATTTTGTTTGTGGTCAAACTGCATATGTTCGTCTGCCCCTCGATTGGGAGGGAACCTGTTACATTGCCTTCCTACTGCCACCTGTTTTTCTAGCCCCACCTGACTACCATAGGAATTCCTACCTAGTACATACTAGACACAAGAGAAATCTCCCGATTGTCGACTATACTGAAACTGCTGCAGAGCAATTCATTGATTTTGATAAAGGTGTTTTCCCTTATTTAGGTACAGTTGTAAATAGTAAGCTAATCCGTAGGTTAACAAGAACCCTTGAAGCTGTAGTAGATGAGACTGCCTCCGCTCTAGGTAACTTAACCGAAGAGCAATCCTTTATGAGAATTGTTGTGCTCCAGAATCGTCTCGTCCTTGACGTCATACTGGCCGATAGGGGCGGGGCCTGTAGACTCATCGGATCCAGTTGCTGCATTTTCATTCCAAATAACGCGCCGTCTGTTTATTCAGCTATAACCAGACTTCATAAAATTGCCCATCTGTTACACCAAGATCCAGGCACCTGGACATGGTCCGGTTGGTTCTGGAATATAATTTCCGCCTGGGGATGGAAAGTCCTGTCCTTTCTAGGTATCGCAGTAGCGCTCATATTCAGCTGCTGCCTCTGTATACAATGTGGCCCTGCGATTTGCGGCATGTGTGCTACCTCTTGTATTCCTAGTCCCAAGCCCCGTTCTAAATCTCGTTCCAAGACAATTCGAGATGAACAAATGGTACTGTATGAAATGATAGATGGCATCATGAATATTGATGTTTCCTGATGGAAACGTAGTGACAAGGAGGGAATGTGGAAAAGTACATTTTGTCATGTTCTATGTCCCTACGTGTCATCCATCATATGTTATGTGTGCATGATTAAATATGCATATGTATTCCCCATGTCCGATTCAAGACGCAATTATAGTTGTGTCCACCTCTGGTATGTCATTTCCCAGTTCTCGTGAGTAATATGAGTGTCAGGCCTATGTAAAGTTATGTTGCCACGTTTCTCAGTGTGCACGTTAATTCATTGAAAGTCCCCGTTTCTAGGCCTCAACAGGGCCCGGACACCAGATTCAGCTCCTGTCTCCTGAAGCCTCGCTGAGGAGCGATACAGCCCCCACCTGTATCCTCGACCTTTCACTTACTTCCTGCCTCGCAGTGCCCGGTGCAGCTTGGCTCTGCCTCTGAGTCTGCCAAGACTATGTTATGATTCCAGCTATCAGTTTAGCCCTCCTTCTCTGCATTCCCAAGCTACTGAACTGCATCAATAGTTTCCGTCATTGTCTAGCCTATTCGGCCCCATGTTAAGAGAAATACTGTATTTAATGGTCATTTAATATTCTTCATCACGCACTACATGTAGAATAAATGCATGCTCTAGCCTTAGAGTCTGTTAGCTTTTCCCCTCATGACTTCTAGTTTATATCAACATGTTCCCTAAACATTAGATACCAGATAGGGTTTAGGTACATGTCGCTCCGACCCTCCAGACTTTAGTCTCTGCTCCTAGCACAGAGTTCATAGCCCCCAGCTTCTCCTAGTAACACGTCATTGCCAGTTTGCGCGCACCATCAGGTTAGAGGTCCCGGCTCCTTAGGTAGCCCCCTCCAATGTTTCCGCCCATTCATGACATATTCTGTTACATTTGCATCACATGTCTATGTGCACACCCAGTTACACCCTCTTTAGCCCTTATCTTTCGCGACTGTTTCGCGTCATGCCTCTTGCTCCACCCACTGCTACGCCCATTGCAATGTAATGCTATGTGTTGGCGTTATGTATATATGCTCATGTATTGTTATTAAAAAGTGTTCCCAGTTCCGATCCTGTTGGTGAGCCATTCTAGACCCTGACCGCGGCAGCGCTGCCAGGCTTGCCATCCTATTCCGTGCAGGTTGTCCTGTTCCTGTCCTTATGCTGTAATAAACCTGCAAAACTCCTACTACCTCGAATTTTGACTCTTATTTATTGAGCTATCTGTTATTCATTCATTCATTCAAAAATAGATCCGGTATTATTTATTTATATACCACAGATGGAGCGCTGAAACCTTTCAGACATTCACCCCCAGTCACAAATATGGGTTGAATCCATCATCGTTCTTTAGCTCACTTTGTCACCCCAGTTCAGACCCAGCATGTTCCTCATGGAAGACTGATTTGCATATGTCTGGGACTGAACTGGAGTGGCGAAATGAGCTAAAGAACTATGAATTCAACCCAGATCTATGACTGGGGTGAGTGTGTGAAAAGTTTCAGCGCTCCGTCCATCATCTCCTTGTGTTTGTTTTATTCTGGTAATATAGACATGCAAAGATAGCCGTAGGGTAGAGACTGCTACTTACTTGGTGATTAGAATATTGCCAAAGGTAAATTCCATCTATGAGCTAAACCTCAACCCGTTATTAGGTAAGATCAGCACAGACCTAAAGTAAATTATTTTACTTTTTATTCTAGTTGGAAGGTGTTTAAGATGACTGCTCCCAAAAGGGCTTGATTTTGTTAAGAACCATGCCACTCGAGTTAGAAGGGTCGCTGCTTAGGAAATTGAATGCCATTTGCACATATTTTGTTTGGCAGTATAAAAGAACAAGGCGGGCCCTCAAATATATAACGCTCCTGCAAGTATGGGGGGTGGGGCAGTTCCCAATTTTATGTTCCAATATTGTGCAGCACTCCTGCAACATATAGGGTTTTTTTCGGCAAGGAAGGGTAAATGGATGGCTGCATGCAATGCACTGATCTTCCAACCATCTATGAACTATCCCTGGGGGAGCAGGCAAGGAGGTGCCTGTTAAGGCAGATTAACTGGAGCTACTACAAGAAAGTGCAGTTCAAGACCGTGGGTGCACCTTGGAAGATTTGGATTAAGGTTTAGAAACCGCTGGGAACTAAAAGATATAAATGGTATAATCCGTTGTTGTGATCTCCCATTTTCCCTGCAACATTTCATGATGGGATCTGACAGCAATGGGAGCAATCTGGGCTGAGTTGGCTGGGAGACCTCTTCTCTCGAGGGCAGATGTACTTGTTTGCTGATCTACAGCAGACTTTTGGGTGGGGGCAAGGACGTTTTTTTAAATATCTACAGATCAGGGAATTTATCAACAAGCTAAAAAAAAAAAGGGGCCATATTGATCGATAAATACCTTTGGGACACAATCCAGCAGTTGGGAAGTAAGATTGGTCAGATCTATAAAACCCTTATGGATATGGTGCCTGACAATTTAGAATTACAAGAGGCAAGATGAGAAGAAAAGCTGGGGATGCAGAGAATAGATCTGCAGGCCTCAATTGAGGTCGGAACAAAAGTGCTGCTCACCTCTAGCTTGAGAACTCAGCATTCCAAAACTATTTAATTTGTATTTCACACCCACCATCCTGTTCAGTTAGAGTAAGAGAGCTGATAGTTGCCCCAACTGTCGAGTGGGACCAGCGAGCATGGTGTATATGTTCTTTGGTTGTGGGAGGCTGTAGGAGTTTAAAGAATGGATTGAGGATTTTTGGAGAAGTTGTTTGCTACAAAGATCCATATCAGCCCAACCATGATGTTATTCGGCATTGATCAGAGCCCCTCAGGGGATCTGGGGCAGGTTGATTTTGTTTTTATGTCTATGGCGGTAGCACGCCTCCTAATAGCAACAGCTTGGAAATGCGCCAAACCACCTACTGCAAAACCATGGTTTGCCCATCTACTAAATATGTATAATTTAGAGAGAACGCTTTTCAACTGCAAGGAGAGGGGTGCTAAGAGGCGAGGGAGGAGGATCTGGTCACCAGTGGTAGACTGCATAACAGATAATCTGGGCTTCGATGATTGGCGAGTGGCAGGGCCGGATGGTATTGGGATTAAACAAGAGTCGTAGAGTGTGTATATATTGTTTCATATTGCCAGTTTTTAGAATTGAGGGCCACAGGAAGGTATATATGGTATTGGACAGACCTGAACGTGGAATTGTGCTGTTTTACATTTGGGGTAAGCTAGGAATCCTGCATTTATTAGTTCCGGAATTATGATATGGCATTTTATTTATGATGGATTAACGTCCCATTGTATAGATTTATTAATCAGTGATGCTGCTGGCCACTTAAGTGCCCGGGTAACCATTGTTGTATAATAATGAATTGTTTTGAATGGCTTTTAATAATGATGAGATGGTGTTTATGTATTTTCGCATCTGCTGCTTTTTGGAAATAAAAGATTAAAAGTTAACCCTCTCATGAAGTATAGCAAAAAGGGTAGAAAATGTGTTAAGTTAGGTAAAGAAATTAAGAAGCTTACATATACAACAGGAAACATAATAATGAAACTGTGTACTGAGACAGAAACAAGATCTTGTAAAGGAAGGTAAGAAACATATTTAACGGTGTATGTTTTTGTTCTGCTAGACATCAAAGAAGCAGTCCAAGTGATTGTCCTGCGCTTAATGTTGCCTGCAACCCATATAAAAAGAGGTTATTTTGCAAGTGCTGTAAAAGCAAACCAGCGTTTGCAATGCAAGAGCTCTTGCAGTTACGAGAGTTTGAGTTATATTGGCATTGTAAATGACAATGTCTTTTATTTATGTGTTTTTAAAATAAAACTTAAATAAAAGTTGTTGTCACTTACAATGCCAGTAGCACGAACTTGCGCAAATGTGAGACCTATTGCTTTGCAAATACGTTAGGAGAGAGCGTGTCCTGCCTTTTCCTGCCAGCAAGAGGAGGCAGGACAAAGCTCTTTGGAAAAATAGTACTCCGAGGCTCTAATTAAAGCCTACCAAGCAACAACACACATAAAAGGGGGTGTCCTCATGGGAGGTTACAAAATGGGAAAAGGTGGTACTGAGGAGGGACTATTAAGCCTATTGACTAATGAAAAGCCACAGTTTACAATGGACAATGACACAAGCCAATGAAAAAACTGGGGAGAGAATGGGCGGAGCTTAACATCCATACCTTAATAGAGCTTGTCTTGCAGAGCAGCACATGCTCTGCCCAGCCTCGACTAAAAAGGCCAAAGAATAGAAGAGCAAGAAGTCACTTGAGATGTTTTCCAAGGTGTAAATTGGTGTGAGTAGGAATACCAGACATGAAAATCCTTCTGAGGCAGTAAAAATTTACTTATCGGATTTACTTGTAAGATTAGTCATGCTCACATTTAATCATTTCAAAATATATTTTTGAAAACCAACTTGAAAAGAATGTTAATTTTTGCTAGTTAATTGTGCTGCCTGTGGGCGGTTTCCAGTAGAATAGCTATTTCAATGCCAATTTAGAGATGGCAACTGTACAATTATAGGAAAAGTGTATGTATCAATCAAAGACGATAATTTTAATTGGGTGGCCTCATCAAAAATGATTAGGTGTCAAGTTGGATCCCGGTTCAGACAGCAAGTATGGGAAATCATGCAGGGAGGCTTACAAAGCATTGGCAAGGGCGATAAGAACCAAAAACAGGGACAAGATTAAAAAGGCTAGGGGGAGTATAAGAAAGTGCAACATGATGCAAAGAGGGACTGGAATGAGCAGCACTGGATTGAGTTGGATCACGCCAGCGGAGACAGGAATATGGATGCATTTTGGAATTTGGTTAAATGGGGGAAGAGGAAGCCTAGGGAACAACCATCTAACCATGTAGCACCCAAGCTGTGGGTATTGCATTTCACGACCCAGTTCGCTCCCCCAGCTCAGGACTCAGAGCTTTGCCCTGATCTCCCTAATATCCCCATAGTTCTCACCTCTATACTTCACCAAGTTGGAGGTAGAAAGAGCGCTTAACACAGTCCCGAGGGGTAGAGCGCCCGGGTTGGACTGTGTACCAGCTGACTTGTTTTTTCATGACAAGGAAGTATGGGTGACCTACATTCAGTCCCTGGCCAACGCTATTGCAAAAGGCTCCCCTATTCCTGATACTTGGAAGGGTGCTGAGATCATCCCAATTTTCAACAAGCATTTGCAATGCAATAGGTCTCGCATTAGGAAAGTTTGAGCTATTGGTATTGTAAATGACAAATTTTGTATTTGTGTTGGTTTTGAAAATAGCAAAATTAATAGCTTTGTCATTTACAATGCCAATAGCTATAACTTTTGCAAATGTGACACCTATAGCATTTGTAATGCAACATGTTTTGCATTTACGTGACTTAGCTGTATTGATATTACAAATAACAATAGCATTTTTTTTATAATTAATACTTAAATAAAAGTTATTGTAATGTTTAATGGCAATACCCTAAACTTTTGTAAATAACTTTTGTGAAGATTATGTTCAGTGTATTTTATTGTGACGAAAATCCAAGACCAGAAGTGAAATATTAACATCTTTTTGTGACATTTGTAATAAAGCTTGAAACATTGAGAGAACATATTTGAACCAGTTGTTGTTGAATGGTTGTGCAGCAGAGCCCTCCTCCTTAAAAAACAACAAATAAGGCAACAGTCTACCACAATTAATCAACAGTGGGAGAAGCTTAAAAGCAGCAACTCAAACAATGGGAACAGCCCAAACACAAGCATTTGCAATGCAATCAGTCTCGCCTTTGGGACCTTATTAGTATTTATCCATGCTGCACATTATCCTGGGTGCGGCAACCACCGGCTCAAATTAAGCAGAGGGGGAGGGGAGCAACAAGGGAGGGATGAGAAGCCTGGAGGGAGAAGGAAATGACGAGAGGCCTGGAGGGAGAAGAGAGTAGCATGGGAGGACAAGCAGCATGGAAGGACAAGAAGCTTGGAGGGAGAGGGGAGCAACAAGAGAGGGATGAGAAGCCTGGAGGGAGAGACGAGCAACAAGAGAGGGACCAGCGGCTTGGAGGGAGACGGGAGGGACGAGAGGCCTGGAGGGAGTGGAGAGCTGCAGAGGGGGGACAAGAGGCCTGGAGTGAGAAGAGAGCAGCAGGGGAGGATGAGAAGCCTGGAGGGAGAATGGAGCAACGAGTGAGCGACAAGAAGCCTGGATCGAGAGGAGAGCAACGAGGGAGGGACGAGAGACTTTCAGAGAGAGGGGGAGGGACGAGAGGCCTGGAGGAAGAGAGAGGAGCAGAGAAGGGACGTGAGGCCTAGAGGAGGAAGAGAGCAGCATGAGAGGACAAGAAACCTGGAGAGAGAGTGGAGCAGCGAGGGTGGAACGAGAAGCCTGAAAGGAGAGGGGGGCAATGAGGGAGGGACAAGGTGCCTGGAAGGAGAGAGGAGAAGTGGGGTAAGAGAGGGCTACCGAGCAAGCATTTGTGAAAGATAAAGCGCGCTGTTGATGAATTGGTCATTGAGCTGAGACAGGAAAATGCTCATTAAAAGTGACGGCAAAGGGCGCCAAAGGATTAAAAATAACAAGCAGTGATGGAGGGTGGGGCGCAGGATAATTTCTCTAAAGAAGATTTAAGGGCTACAGACCTGAAAATGAACCACAGCATTTTTACTGCATGTTTACGATCGGTGCACACAAGGCAATGTGGAAATCTACCACCAAATCCGTTCCAGTTTATGCTATTGTTTCTTTAGCTGGTGCCACGTCCTCTCCGATGCAGAGAAGGCGGTGAGAACGTATTGGGCCTGCAGTGCGACTGCCTTAATAAATCCCAGTGCTCTACATTACGAGGTGGTGGTGGGGGTAGGGGACTGCACGGGGATGTTAAGTGGCAGGTTGGGGCAATGAGAACGATTAACAAGACGTCCGCGTTTAGTTGCGTCGGCCGCGAAATGGATCCAAAAAAACCAAGCTGGAGCCAGCTCGGGTGCAGCACGTCTTCCGGAGACGTGCACGTTCACAGAGCACAATCGGCTCGGGCACAGGCCAATAGCCGCTCGTGCACAGCTCTGTACTCCCTTGGCTGTGAGCACGGTGACTGTAATACTCGCTGCGGCAGCGCTTCGCGCTGCTACCGGCAGCGAGCCCTAAAAAGGGGGATCGTTCTGATCCTGGAAATTACAGGCCCATAAGCCTAATCGATTGCATCCAGAAGGTGATCCCAGGCTCGTGCTGAGCAGAATCTAAGGCTGGATTGAGGAGCAGGATATTCTGTCTCCTCTACTGGCTGGGTTCCGCTCACACACTAGCACTATAGATCAGGTTTTTAGATTTGTTTTAATTTACTGGCGGGTGGTACTCCTCAGAGGAAGCACGCTTTATGTGACCTAGTGCCGCGTGCCAAGATGTGGAGCGTTTTTGCCGAACAGAACATGCCACTCGACGTACTGGCTTTCCTAATCAAACTCCATGATGCAAATTTTGCCTAAGTCCGGTGGGGACAGCAAGGGAAAGTAACGGATAGGTTTCCCATCGCTAGAGGGGTTTGACAGGGGTGTGTACTAGCACCAACACTCTTCTCCTTGTACATCAATAGGGTGATTCAGTATTTTAAGAACCATCCTACTGATGCCCCTAAACTTGATGGTAGGAGTATCCCTCTGCTAATGTTTGCAGACGACACCTTGTTAATTTCTAAAACGCAGCAAGGTCTCCAGAAGGCAATTGTGCGTTTTGAGGTGTTCTGCAAGGACCATGATCTTATTATCAATGTGAGTAAGGTGACGTTCATGGTGCTACACAAGCACAAGTTTGTAAAAGGGAGGGTGGTTATGAATGGTGTTACGCTAGAGCCGACCCAGGTTTTCTCCTACCTTGGTATAACCCTGGGTTCTAAATTAGATTGGAAGCCTCAGACCAACCAGCTGGCTATTAAACATGTACAACTAGCTGGTGCCCTAACAAAGGAACTCCGCCTTTCAGCTACAAAACCGATTGCCCCAGTGCTCAAAATTTACAATACTAAAATCAGCGCGTCAGTCCTCTATGGGGCTGAACTCTGGGGGTTCAGTAATTTAGCAGAATTAACGAGCTCCCAAAACAAGTTTGTGAGGGGTATAACTGGCCTTCCTCCATCTACGCCACTACTGCCCCTCTTTTACGATCTGGGATGCCAATGTATAGAGGATGCAGCACGATTTAAACCTGTTGCCTACCGGAGGAGACTGTGGGTTACCCCTGAGCTCTCCCAGTATGCTCAGGCTTTTCTTGAAGTTAGAGATGCTGACAGCGCTTGTAGAATTCCATGGATGAAAGAGGCCAAGGCAATTTATACGACAATGGGCTTAAATTCTCGGTGGGAGAATCCCGTAGCTAATTATTTCCTGCCAAGAAAGACCTTTAAGGAGCTTTACTAGAAAAGGGTCTATATGAAATGTTTTAGGATCTGTGTCAGCCCATCACTTACAAGAGAGTTCCTGGAACTAAAACATGATATTGCCTATGAAGGGTACTGGGACTTTATCACACTTTCTTGTGATAGGAAACGGTACCACCAATTTAGGGTGGGAACGCTTCCAGTCAACTCATTTACTAGCAAATGGCATGCTAAAAACAGCACAAGTTGTCCATTTTGTCCATCTCAGCCGGAAACTATAGCACACATTCTGTTTATCTGTCCAGTGTACAAATATCCCAGGCACACTTGGTTGAAGTCTATTTGCCTGCTGAAGGGCATTACCACTGGTACAGAGGCGCTAAGGATACTTACAACAGATTGTTCAGAACCTACTGTCATTTGCTGTTGCTAAATTTCTACATTGGATGTGGGCAATTCGTGCGCGTAGGTTAAGCCGGAACTAGCAGTGTTTATTATATACACACATTTAAATAGTCATATTAACTCTGTGATGCTTATTGTATTTTGGACCAGGATTTTCTACGTTTTTATAGTTCTTATCCTGTTTTTAGATAAATTATTGTGTAATTGGACGGATTAACTTGATGTACTCTTCTGCTGTGTGGTCCTGCTATTCTTATAGGAATGGAATGTTCAATTTTCTTAAACCTTTTTATATTCTACTGGATTTTCTTTTATGATATGTGCATCGAAATAAAGACTATTTGAAAGTGAAGTGAAGTGACAGCAAGTACCAACTCAAGAAGTTCAACCAAAGAAAACAGATTGTGTTGGAATGCAAGCATCTGTTCAGTGATCATTTATGATGTTTGAAAGGGTATAAACACCATATTAAGCTTAAGAGTAATGTACCAAGTGGAGCCATGTTTAGATTCATTCCGTTAAGCATGTAAGAAAGTGTGCACGTTGACTCACAAAGACGAATTGAGATTAGTGTGTTTGAAATAGTTGGCCCCATTGCTGTAGCCAGGAAAGCAAGTGGTGGTATTTGGCTGTGCATCCGTTTGAGGGCACTTAACTGTGAGGTGAATGATAGGTTTCCTCAACAACACCAAAATTAAAACTTTATTTATTAAGATTTTCTTATTGTCCGTACATCGCACGTCATCCCAGGTGTATCATATGATGCGATAATATACATAACATTACATCTTACTTTCAGAGTATGTTAGCATGACTACATTACATTTTCATCATGCTGGGACGGAGCACATGTGGGGGAAAAACAAAGTATAACCATTAACGGCACCATTGTTAAACATTTCCCGATTATCTTATATAAAGGTCAACTCGTATGTCAATTAGTATAAATGTGTGCTATCTTTGTGGATCTATCTGTGGGGATGGTCCAACAGTAACCTACATCCCCTCTGCTTGCTCTTGCTATATACCAGCGGTGCACCACTTCTCTGTTGGTCCCTTAGCTTAGCGGTCTCCCTGTACACCTTGTTATATCTCCTGCTGGTTCCCTATCACCTGTGTCTGAGGCGTTTGTTACAGTGGGTGAAATGGAGAGGAGGTAAGTTTGAAGGGGGTCCCAAATGTCCTTAGGTTTCGATGAGGGTGGAAGCAGTTCTGCATATATAAAGGCCTGTTCCTGCCAAGTTGTCATATCTAAGAGCCGTTCTTTAAAGTGTAGGAACTTATAATATATCGGTTTTAACCTGCTGTTCGCTGAGATATATCCTGTTTGTTTACAACAGAATTCCCACTGTTTGTCTGGTATTGGTGTGCCTCTTTCCGCTTCCCAGGCCTGTCGGGACAGTATCTGGGACGTTTTGGTAGTGGTTTGTACACTGTTATTAATGCATGACGTCACATGGCGGGGTGGTTCTGCCTGAAATGTTTTCTCTATTCAAAAGGTTCACAAAAAGTACAGTGTTATCAGAATGATCTGTTGAAGTATGGAAGAAACATGGTTGAGCCTGACAAGAGTTGGGCAAGTTTTAATGTGGTTAATTATAAAGTTTTATATAGCGCGAACAAGATCCCGAAGGATATCAGAGCGCTTTACTAAAACGATGGAAGGAAGGACATAAGAGCAATGACGACACCGAGTACGAATAAAAAAGTTAGCAGATGTAGGTTTGTCACAAAAGAATATAAGTGCACGTTTGGTGTTAAACTAAACTACCTGGTTCATCACCACATTTCTGGAGCAGGTATCATTTAAAAAAGAAAAAAGATTTAGTTGATACTGTTGTAAGCTTTAAAAGAACCAGCAAACGAACAGGCATTGGTAAAGTTTCTTGCAATAGTAGAGTGTTACAATACGTTCCTTCGAAATTATGCTGACAACTACTGAAGCAAGATTAGTGTGTAAAAGAGCAGAATTTCTGTGAAACAATGACAGTCAAATAGATTTTGTCCATCAAGCAAGACTTAAGGATGGCTCCCAGTTTACAAGTTTTTGTACCAGGGGATGAAACTGTTGTCACATATCCAAGCTCAAAAGGTTTAGGAGCTGTTTTATAACAAAGAAAAGATGGTGTTGAGCAACTTTATTGCCCGTGCATCGCTTTGTTTTAACGGTTCAAGATGACCTACCTGTGATGGAGGCACTTGCAATATTGTAGGCGTTGAAAGAATTTTGCAGTTTTATTTGTGTTATTTTTTTCAAAGTTCGCTTAGATCCTAGAGGAGAGACTCCACCGGCTGGACCCAAAAAGAATGTTGTTATTCTAGCTTGAGCGCCCAAAACTGTTCCGGGTGGATGATTAATTCTCCATGGGGTATGTTGGACCAAGAAAGGAAAGGCTGTGTCTGCAGATGGATCGTGCACTACGTTAAAATCTGCTATGCATTGGCCAAGAAACAATCCCCAGATGGCTTGCATGCTAATTCCACCAGAGCAAAGGATGCGACCACTGCGTTAGCCTTTGGAGTTCCGGTCCTGGACATCTGTCAGGCAGCAACGTGAATTTCTCCGCAAGCGTTCACTAAGCACTACTCTCTGGATAGTCAGGTCTCTTTTGCCAATATAGCCACTGCCCTAGAGGGAGTCCTATGTGTTGTACAAGCAAAGAGGGTGTACCCCCCACACCTTCAACAGATCCCTTTTACCCCAAGGGATATATTTCTCGTGTTCACAGACAATATCTGGCCCCAGGGTTCTGAGTATCTCCACCACCCTTTGCCTCTTAGAATGGTCATTTAGGCCATAGACATTCACTGAACAGATACTGATTTTACCAGCCGGCGTCATGTATCGTTCAGATATTTACCACCACACAGACTCTCCCATCCACTACTTCAGGGTAAACTTCTATATCCCTGACACCCTCTTGACCTATCTGCTCCCATGAGAAGCGTACAGATCACACATAGGTCTGTTAAGAAGGTTGTACACTCCATCATGCTACCAGAGCGCGAAACCTTCCTATAAACCTTAAACCAGAGAGCACTTCTACATAGTCACACTTGAAACACTTGCATCACAATACTTGATTATAAAAATAAATTCCAGTCCCATGATCACTCCCCCCTAAGCAATGGAGAAAAAACACATAACGCATCAAAATCACCAATAACCCAGACCCTCAAAATGTATACACTCTTACCCACCAAGAACTCTGTTGCTTTAATTTCAGATGTAGGTGTCCACGTGTTATTATTCCAGACCACCTTCAGCTTCAGAGTTAAACATAAACATAAATGCCTGAGCCCCCTTGTCCTGGAAGGGTTCGGTCAGTTGACTGAGCCCTCAGCAGCTCACCTGTTATGTAGCAGAAGTCAAGTTTTACACACACACAAAAAAAAAAGACCAATTCTCCGCACTGCGCTCAGACTCCGAACGTGCTTCCTCAAACAGTGCTCGTCTCAGAAGGAAGTTACAGATGTAGGCCAGGATTGCCCTGGGCTTCCCGCCTTCCTGCTTAGTTTGCTTCACTCCTAATGGAATTCTGTAAGCTGTTTGTATCTCTTGGCCCCAGTTCCACCCCTTCAACTTGGGGAAAGGCCTTTTGAAACAAGTCCACCATAAACAGTCTTGCAACAGATCCCTCTTTGCCTTCTGACACCCTTAGAACCCGCAGGTTATTTATTAGCTGCCGAAATGCCTCGTCTTCCAATTTCCAGCGCACTTCAATCAGCTGGGCTTCATGTGCCTCAGTCTGCCCTCGAGCGCCAGCACCATCAGATGCAAACCAAGCCCTGGTTTTAAGGTCAGTTTTTCGATTAACTACAATGGCACGTCTTGCCCACCATGTGAACAACCCCTTGCAGTTTATGTGTTGCAGCTTTAACCCTGCGGCTGTCAATACGGGTTTCTTCCCTGTGTGTCACAATGCACTGGAACCTTGAAGATAGTTTCCAAGTTGGGGTGATTAAAGTTGTTGGGATTTTGAGGGCACTCTACTGCGTCTCCAACTAACCATTTTACACCCTCACCCTTTTTGGTATCCTTGGGAGCGATTGACAAAGCGATTCCATCCAAGGCATCACTGATCTCACTGGATGCACTACCCTACACACTCTGGTCGAATCAGAGTCCTCTTCAGACCACTCTGTCCCATCAGATAGTTAGAAAAGCACTCATTAGCATCTAGATTGGAGCCAGCTTTCCTAGCCCCAGCTACCAAACATCAATTGTGCCTGCTTGACTTTTGGGGCAGAGATATTCTGAAGGCCACCCCCCCCCCATTCCTCGTAAACCGTGCTCTCCTACAAGCCAGCTGTGGGCCACCCTCTCCAGTTGCCCGCACCTCCCCCACCTTCCTTTTTGTACCATGTCAGAGCATACCAAAGTATCTGGGCCAGACTGAAAAACATTTCTGGGTCATGACATGCCACTTCATTAGAAAGAGGGGCTGTGGGATGATTTACATCCGATTTTGCAGCTAGTTGTCCTAGAAGGTGCCATTTTACAAGAAGAATTGAGGTAGTCCAAGCAGGTGAGTATTTTCAGGATTTTATTGTAGAAATAACGACACCCACAACTGCAGCTCCTGATGCGTGCGAAGGTCTCTGTCAACTGACTTAACGTCCACAGAGTCTTCACACACATCGTTCTGCGCTCGGTCATGGAACAGTGTTTGAATGATACACTGTGTTTGTGACTGGAAGCATCCACGCACCACAGTGAAGCACGAGGTGCCTCCATACCACAACTTTTCCCTTCATTAAAATGCAATAGTCACACATAACAATATGAGCAAACACAAAGCATGGCTGAAAATTAGCGTTTTTAACTCAAAGCACAATCAAACTTGGAAGGCAATCTCCTCTGGCGACTGCCTAAGCCAAAGGCTGTCAGGGGAGCACTTTGCGGAGAACCAATATTCCCTTGAACAAAGCCCTTTGTAACAGGAGTGGTGTCCACATAATCAGATTGGGCGATGCGCTGAGAATAAGTGATTTCCCTAGTGCCATCTCCAGTTGCAGACAGTGAAACATCTGAGGTGTATCCTGCAACCAGCTGGACAAATCACATTGTTTAACCTCCCGTTTTGTCAATTTCATCAAGGAGCGCGCCTGTGAAACTGAACGACGCACAAGGGACCTCTTGTACCGACAGCCAGTATGCTTTTGGAGTGGCTCACAGTTTTGGACGATTGTGGAGAGAACGTGGGTTCCTGACTTCGCATGGAACTAAGATTCAGCATGGTCAGTTGGTGAATGAGCTTCTTGAATCACTGACGTTGCCCCTGCAAATAGCGATCGTGAAATGTAGTGCTCACAAGAAAGTGACTGATGATGTTGGTCGTGGAAATGCATTTGCTGATGAAACCGCTAAGGAAACTGCAAAGAATGTGATGAGCCGAATGTATGTTGAGAGCCCAGAAAGATGGACTGGTGATGTTGGAATATGTGAGGACACGATAGAGAGCGTGAAGTCCATCCAAGCTGAGGCCACGGAGAAAGAGTTAAGCACGTGGAGAGAGAGTACAGGAAGAATGGATGCAAATGGTTGTTGGATTGAATTGACAGAGCATCAGAGATGGTTGTTACCCGATGCATATGTGCTTGCAGTGGTTACAATGGCTCATGGAATGGCCCATATCAGCGTGAAAGGGATTTGCGAGTTGTTGGCCCCAGTGTGGAAGAATTCGGGGATTCCCAAGTGTGCAGAGAATGTTGTCAAGAATTGCATGGTATGTCTGAAGCACAATCCTGGTAGGGGAACCCCAACTCCAGCTGGTCATTTTGCACCTCCTACGTATCCGTTCGAGGTTTTGCAGCTACATTTCATACACATGGAGAGGTGCAACAACTTAAAATACGTGCTCGTGGTTGTTTGTGCCTTCTCAAGATGGGTAGAAGCCTATCCCCTAAAAGACAATACTGCCTTGTCCACAGCAAAAGCCCTTGTGAAAGAGTTCTTCCCCAGGTTCGGAATGCCTAGAATGGTCTGGTCTGACAACGGAAGTGAATTTGTGGGTCGTGTGATGAAAAGAGTGTGTGAAGGGCTAGGCATTAGGCAGAAGTTCCATGCTGCAAATCACCCCCAATCAGCTGGATTAGTAGAATGTTACAATGGCACGCTTAAACTTAAATTGGCCAAAATCCAAGCGAGCACAGGTCTTAAATGGCCTGACGCTCTACCCTTAGCACTCCTATCCACCAGAATGACTGTGCATTCGCGAGTGAAACTGAGCCCCTATGAAATCATCATTGGTCGGCCAGCCAACATATGGGGAGTGCCTAGGCCCACGAAATTCAGCGAGCTGCAACACCCTATTTTGCTTGATTACTTGTATGAATTGACGGCTAAATTGCGTGTTTTATATCAACAGGTCCACAACACCTTGCCTCCGGTCTCTGAGACTCCGGGTCACTCCATTGACCCCGGTTCATGGGTCCTAGTCCGCAACTTTCAAAGAACAAGAAACGACCAGCCCAGATGGACCGGGCCTCACCTCGTCCTCCTGTCTACAAGGTCGGCTGTTAGGGTGGAGGGGAAGGCCAATTGGGTCCACGGGATCCATTGTAAGAAGATACCCTTCCCTCTGCCACATGACCAATGGGTCCAGAAAGGAGGCACTGACTCAGAGCGCACAACTGATGAACGTGTAAAAGAAACTAACCCCGACTGTGAAAGCGAGAACATTTTTCGAGAAACTGTGCCACCACCAGAACAATTGAACCCTGTGGAACCTGAACTACTATTTCTGGACCAGACAGTACCCGGGAAAAGACGCTACAATTTACGACCAAGAAAAACAGACTAATTAAAAGTGATTCCTTTTTGTGATCCGAGAGAAAACCCTATGGACTAATAAAATGTGTCTTTTCCCCAAATCCTATTTTTTTAAAGTGCAGATCTCCCATCTAGGTAACTTGCTTATTTTTGTTTTTTCGAACCGCCATCCGGGTTCCGCTGCTAGGGTCGCGGTTGATTAAAGACTTTTGGGTGCAGCTGACGACGTTAGGTCGGTAGTTCTGGTTGGTCCAAGGGAGTTGCCCTAGACTGACGGAAGCATCCTTTAGCAGAGGCAACCTACCACCGCGGGCAGCACCTTAGAGAGGATGGAGTTTCCTGATGTGGAGAGGCCTGCCAAACAAATGAACTTTAAGCAGAGACTTTTTTACACGATGCCGAAGAAAAGTTTTATAATAGTGTGTATTTTTATGCTATCCAGCGTAATGGTCTTTTTGATAAGCTATGTTTTATTCTCTTTTCATGTGACATTTGCGCCCACTACATCACCCATACCTCCTCCTACTGTTTCCTCTCATTCTTTCCACCCTCTGCCTGACCACGAATCAAATATGAGATTAGAGTTCATTAATAACTCCTTCGTTCAGTTATTACACCAACACCAACTTGTAATGAACACAACTAACTGTTGGGTGTGTGGTCTCATGCCTCACACAACAGACAAAGGTATCCCCTATTTGGTCCTGCCATTTAGTCACACTGGTTCAGTCTGGGCATATAGGACAATGTTCATATATGCACGAGAAATCCAACCCCTACGTTCTGTAAAAGACAACCTCAAGACTAGCGCCCTAGTCAAAGGTATAGTTGACATGATCAAGGAAGTAACTTCTTATGAAGATACTCCGGATGATGAGATACTTGCATATGTAGGTTGGAACGTGACCGGATATGGCACTACATTAAGTGAGAAACAGCAAGCCAAAAGATCGTCCCCTATCTGGATCGTACCCCATCAAGGTCACCTGTGTCTGCAAGGTATTGGCAAGAATCCCAGAGCTCAGCTAGGGAAGAGTGTCTGTACAGAAACGTATGTTTTTGGATCTCAGACTTCCCCTGCGTTTTTAGCCGCTAAGGGTACTTATTTCATCTGCCATGATAGAGCCTATACATGGTTGCCCCCTGACTTCTCGGGCTCATGTTTTGTTTCATTCCTGTTACCTCCCACCTACACAGCAGCGGCGGATTACCATCGGACAAGGGTAGTTAGAGGTGTTTTGAGTAAAGAAGACACTGCAGGTCAAGAATTTGGTGACTTTGCAATGGGTTTTCTGCCGTTCTGGGGAGCCATGGCTAACAGCAGGAACATAAGGCAACTGACAAGGGTAGTTGAATCCACCGTGACTGAAACTGCTGGTGCCCTTAGTAACCCGACTGCTGAGCTCCAGTCGGATCGACTTATGACCCTTCAGAACCGGGTCGCTTTGGACGTAATACTTGCGTACCGGGGTGGAGTATGCAAATTGATCCAGTCTAGTTGTTGCATTTTCATCCCAGATAATGCTCCAACAGTGTACAGGGCCATCTCCAAACTACATAAGATTTCCGAATCTATTCATGTGGATAAAGGAGATTGGTCGTTAATGGGATGGTTCTGGGAACTGATATCTGCCTGGGGATGGAAAATTCTGATGGTCATTGGGATGGTCTTAGCCATTCTTTTCCTGTTCTGTCTATGCATACAGTGTGCTCCTGCAATATGTGGCCTCTGTGCTACATCATGTGTGAGGAAGCCTGTGTCAAGAGATGAACTAAGTACTAGAATGATGTTACAGCAACATCTCAATGACTTTAGGAATATAGATCTGGACTCAGACTAACATGAGGGTAGATTAATTGCCTATGTAAGGGCAAAAGGAGGGTCTGTGGTTCTGAAAATCTGGATTCATATAATAGTACTGGACTCGAGAATAAAAACTTCGTCGAAATAGGACGAATTTGGTATCAAAAGACCGAGAATGACGAGTACATCATGTACATGTATTTTCGGCGTATTCGAGTGACGATTTCACCTCGAAATCGTCATTTACATTCTAAACCCTTAGCTCCCATTTACATGTTGCCCTTTACATAGGCCTTAATCCAGTTGAATTTGATTCCACAAGGACACATACTCCTTAATCGACTTCTCCCTGACCTCAGTACAAGTTAGAACCATTGCCCCAGGCCGAACTCGTTAGGTCAGTTCCCTCCCAGTGGCCGAGCAAGATAGCATCTAGGCTCAACCAGCCATAAAACCATTTCAGCGCGCACACCTGCCATATCTCACTCACATCTTTCCTCCACTCCTTTTCTTTACTTGCTTTATGATGGGGAGGTGACCGTTTTTATTAGGGGTCCAGCGATATCTGATGAAATGTTGGGCCTTGCCGGATGATTTGTTATGGGCAGCACGACGTGAAATATGTACATGTCATCATGACTCTGCTTTTCTTTTGTAACCAGTAACTATAAATGAAATACCACGAATTCAAAGAATGTTTGCCCAAGGCCGAATATCATGTATAAAGAGAGAAGCCTGACTTCGTGAAAGTGTGCAGTCTCCTGAGAACATACCCGTATTGTACTTCTAGGACCCTGTTACCTTGGTTGCAGCCAATAAACTAATCTTTGACTTCACCTGGAAGACTCTGAGTTTCTGTAGGTCTGACTCAGGAAGAACCCGAGGTCTCTGGGTGTTGATTCCCTGACACCGCTGGGTTACCGGTTCTGTGCCGGTTCTTAAAAACCCAGTACCTCACAGCACCAGTGGCCGCCACCTTCGCAAGTCCTCTAGCACAGACTTGCGACAGTCCCGCCAATTGGCTTGTGTCCACGTGTCGAAAGAAGGAGTCACTTGAAGGCCGAGGTAACAAATGGACTGGGAAGCCCATTGGTATGGTGCCAGGCTCTCTAGAAGGGGAATCTCCTCCTTTGGAATGGTAAGATTGAGAGCCCAGGACTTGCTGTGATTGATTTTGAGGTCAGAGGCACGCTCGAAAAGGCACAGCGCTGTATGGAGGGCCAGGAGGGATTCCCGGGGGCGTGTTAGGGTGAGGATAAGATCATCCGCGAACAACGCCACCTTGTTCTCACGTCCCCCCATGGGGATGCCATGTAAATGAGGCGCCTGACGAATCATTTCCGCCAGCGGTTCAACCACTAGGGCAAATAGTAAAGGCGAGAGGGGGCACCCCTGCCTAGTACCCCTATTAATAGCGATCAGCTCCGTGAGCTGCCCGCTGATCCGGATCCTAGCCTGTGGGGCAAGATATGGTGCCATGATCCGAGCGATCATGTTCTGGCCTAACCCAACCCTACAGAGAACCGCAGGCAAGAAGGTCCAATCCACCCGGTCGAACGCCTTCTCCGCGTCTAGTGATAGAAGGCAGGCTGGAAACCCCCAGTGTTGCGCCTTCCCCACTAGGTGCTCTATTTCACACACATTGTCCGCTCCCTGCCGATTGCGAAAAAAGCCAACCTGGTCCGGATCTACCAGGCCCGGCATATAGGGGGTCCAGACGCTTAGCCAAGAGATTGGTGTAGATTTTAAAGTCAGTGTTTAATAGGGCAATGGGGCGGTACGACGCACACTGCGCAGGATCCTTCCCAGGCTTCAAGATCAATGCTATCTCCGCCATTCCCATATCCTGGGATGGTCCCTCTGGCAGTAAACGAGTTATATAGCCTTAAAAGATAAGGCCAAAGCTGGGACTGGAACATACAATAGAAATATAAGGGCAGACCATCCGGTCCCAGAGTATTCCCAAGGGGAAGGTCCCTCATGGCTGCTGTTACCTCTTCTTGTGTGATTGGGCCTTCCAGAGTCTCTGCATGGTGCGGGTGCAGCGCCGTCCCCGTATATTTGCTCAGAACGTCCGCCACTACATCCGGGGATGGCGGCTCCCCCGCATACAGTACAGAATAATAGGCCCGGAACTCCTTGCATTTGTCCCTCTCCAAGGTGACCCTCGACCCGTCCGAGAGCTGGACATTCGCTATATGAGCCTTTGCCGCACGCGCCCCCCCACTAGCAATTTGCCCACCTTGTCCCCTCCCTCATGGTACTTCTGTTTCAAGGCTAGCAGAGATGTTTCCGCTCTATTAGTGCGCAAAAGGCAAAGCTGCCCTCTCAGGTTAGCAAGCCGCCGCCTGGACGCCAGCTAGGCGTTGCCCTGGTCCCTTTGCTCCTCTAGCTTTATGGCCTTTGCCAGGCTATCTTCTAAAGACCAGGCCTCGTGCACCCTTGCAATCGAAAGAGTGGTTATATGGCCTCGTATTGTCGCCTTGTAGGCGTCCCACACCACCGGGAAAGGCGTCTCCGGGAGGTCATTGCTAGCAAAGTAGGAATCAATGGCAGTTCTAATGCTTTCTACATCGGTCTCGGAGGATACCGGGCGGCATGCGCCACTTCGTTTCCCAAGAAGAACAAGCGGCCGGGTCCTGCAGGAGCAACTTGGCATGCGCATGATCCGATGGCGAGATGTCAGACAAGGAGGCTCCCAACATGTCGCGCAGTAAAGTGGGTGAGATGAATAAATAATCAATCCGGGAGTACCAACGATGGGCGTGAATAAAACGAGTAATCCCTCAACCCTGGGGAGCGATAGCACCACGCATCAAACAGCCCCAATTCTCTTATTTGGGTACGCTGTGCGGACGACATAGCCCCAGCTCCACTGAACAAAGCATCGCTACGATCCATTTTCGGGTCCCAGACTAGATTAAAATTATTATTATTATATGAAACTTGTAACGCGCTCAGCTTACCCGGGGGCATCCCGGCGCGACAGACCAAGAAGGAGAGACTCGATTACTCACTACTGAGGAAACAAATAGGTTTTAAGGAGTTTCCTGAATAGCAGGATCTTGGGCTCTGAGCGAATCTTAAGGGGCAGAGAGTTCCACAGAGATGCCACCTGTACCGAAAAACGCCTGCCCCCAGTCAGTCCGAGCTCTCTTAACTCTCGCAGATTGCAAAAGATGTTGCTGGTCCGAGCGCAGAAGGCGTGGAGGTTTATAAGGACGGGCCATATTAAAAAGGATGGGGGGGCCTTTGCCATGTAGAATTTTATGGGCCGTACACAGCGCCTTGAATTTCACCCGCTCCTTAACAGGGAGCCAGTGAAGCGCTTTGAGGGCCGGGGCAGCAGACTGCCTTCTAGGGATCTCCATCAAGACTCTGGCGGCTGCGTTTTGCACCTGTTGGAGGGTTTTAAAGGTCGCTTCGGGGGCGCCAAGAAACAGGGCATTTCCATAGTCGAGCCTCGACAGGATTAAACCACGCATCAAAAGCTTCTTAGCTGGATCCGGAAGCAGTGGTAGCACCTTTCGGGCTGACTTCAGTAGACCGAAGCAAACCCCCGCGGTCTTCCTGGCGTGAGTCCTAAAGGACAGATCTTCCTCCAACCATACTCCCAAGGACTTGATCTCCTTCTTGGGGGATGGTGGATCGCCAAGAGACCGGGGCCAACAGCTGGCAATAATGGAGGGACTGGAGTTGCCCAAGAGCATCAGCTCAGTCTTTCCGCCATTGAGCTTTAGAGCCGAGTTGGACATCCAATGGTAGACATTGGCCAGGCAGTCATGTAACACATTGGGTTGTTCCGCCAGCTGAGTGAGGCCCACCACCAGCTGAGTATCATCAGCATAGCTGATGATCTTCAACCCCGAGGGGGCTACCACTCTTTCAAGTGGAGTCATGTATGCATTGAACAAAGTAGGGCTCAACGATGAGCCCTGCGGGACTCCACATTGAAGAGGGAATAGGGAAGACTGCTCTGCCCCTTCCCAGACTTGGTAGAAACGGTTGGAGAGGAAGGATCCCAACCATTTCAGGGCCGTCCCTGAGACACCTACCTCTGACAGGCATTGGAGGAGCACCTGATGACTCACGGTGTCAAAGGCAGCACTCAAGTCCAGGAGGATCACTGCCACTGATCCTCCAGCATCAAGAGTGCTCCTTGCTTCCTCCACTACCGCCAGCAGGGCCGTGTCCGTTCCCTGGCCGGGACGGAAACCAGTCTGGGAGTCTCCCAACAGGTGGTTGGACTCAAGATGGTAGGAAAGCTGACGGTTAACCAGCTTTTCGGCGATTTTAGAGAACCCCGGCAGAAGCGAGATTGGCCTGAAGTTGGTCAAATTGTAGGGATCCAAGCCTGGTTTTTTCAGTAGGGCTTTTACTACTGCCCTTTTCCATCTCTGAGGGACTATGCCATGAGAGAGAGAAAGATTAATAAGGTCGGTCAGCGGAGCTGACAGAGTGTTAGCCACAAGTTTAAGATGTTTCATAGGGACTGGGTCTCCTTGCGGGGCGTGTTCTTTCAGGAGTGTCTGGAGATACCGATCCTGCATCTGGTTGGGTGTATACACATTACACAGAGTGAAGAGGCGCAGCCCAATCCCTACACTCACTCTAAGAAAGCGCCCATCCCCGCTCTTGAAGGGTTTGGCCTCCCCCGCCTGATGCCAGCCCTGCACAATATTGCCACACCTGCTGTCTTAGTGTCTGCCGCAGCCCAAAACTGGAGGGGGTATCTAGTGTGCGCCATGCGTCCTATGTCAGCCTGTAAGAGGTGGGTTTCCTGCAAAAAATGATGTCTGGGCTCTGTTGCAGGAGATAACGCCACGTCTGGCGCCGCTTATTTGGGGAGTTCAGGCCCTTGACATTAAGCGTTAAGACCTTTAAAGGTCGGGGCAGGATAGTTGTCATAGTGTGATCTAGTCAGGTTCCACCCACGCCTCCCCATCCCACCCCCTCAGCAGCATATACCTGCAGGGAGGGTCTCCCACCCCTCCCCAACTATGCGCCGCTGTCGCATATCCCCCCACCCTCACGCACACTGAGAAGAGGAAAGAAAAGGACACAAGAAGCAATGAAAAGCAAAGAGAAGAGAGGGAGATAAGAAAGAAGCAATTAACTAATAGTGGCCAACCGGACCAAGTCCATCTGTTCCCGTCACCGAGCATCCTACACCCTAGGGTTCAGATAAACCCAGGAATGTCCCTCCCTCAGGAATCAGCGGGGATAGGGGTGCAGTCGACCTTTAATCCGTAGTACAGGAGAGCCCTGGTGCCCCCACCCCTAAAGGAAGGAGCCGGGATGCAGGTCGAGGCGGTATGACGACCAGCAGTCCCGAGAGTGAGAATGCATCTCGAGAAGGAACGCTTCTCATTCCAGTGGTTACAGGCGTGCAGACCATCATGGGGTTGAAGGGCACGAGCTGAGGTCTTCCTTGTCTCCCTCAAGGGACCGTATGTGGGCAATAATGTCCTGCTTGACCTGGGAGGCAGTCTGCTCATCTACACGTGGCGAGCGCCAGGGGCGCGACACAGTAGTCCAGGATGACTTAGCAGGCACGCATTCCTTGCGACGAGGTCGAGAAGGGCTGGTTGGCGGATATGTCTGAATGCGAAGCATTTGGGCCGCCTCCCTGTAGGTTCGCACCACCCTGCGTTTAGACTCCCACTGGAAGATTAGGGCAAAGGGGTGCACCCATTGATACGAAATGCCCATATCCCGCAACTTCTGTCACAGGTCGGAAGGCTCAACGTCGTTTCAGGGTGTTGGGCGCCAGGTCCTGAAAGATTTGGATCTTATGTCCATCATGACAAAGATCCGGGGTAGCGCGGGTCACCTAGAGGAAAGCTTCCTTCTCATTGAAGAAATGGACTCGCGTTAAGATGTCGGGAAGGAGACCCGGCCTCCCCGCAGGCCCAGGGACCCTGTGAGCTCTATCCAAGGTCGGCGGAGAAGCATCTCGATCTCCCCATACCTCGTGAAGGAGTCGCGCCACGTAGGTCATAATATCGTCTCCTTCCGCACCCAGAGGCACCCCCCAGATACAAAGGTTGTTCCGGCGACTCCTGTTTTCCAAATCTTCCTGTTTGACTTGGAGCTCAATATGCTGTTCCTCCAGTATTGCTAGGCGTTGCCAGAATAGTTCCGGATCCTCAGTGCGGGCGTCCACCGTTTTTTCTAGTCCGTTTCTAGTCCATCTCTCAGGTCCGTCACCTCCCGCCTAAGCTCTCTCACACACAAATGCACCTCCGTGCGCAGGGTGTCAATCTCCGACTTGAGATCAGACAGGAAGGATGTCATAAACGCCTGGGTCACCGGCGTTGAACCTCCATCTGCCGGGGGAATCACCACAATGGAGGTCGTAACTCCTGCCTTGTCCCACATCGCCACCACGGTGTTGTCTCTGGAGGTGGCGGTCGGATCCGCCTTGCCCCCCTTAGAACGTGTCATCGCCAGGCCAAGAATTACCCGCGGGCCGCCAGACAGCGTGATCCGTGCGGGCCTGTTCCAATATGGGGGAAGAGGAGTACCACACTGGGCCTATGGGCAGAGTGTTGCAGATGATGGGGGGCCCACCGCCCGGGCCAATGGATTCAAGTGGCCGCCTCTAAGCTGCCCAGCCCTCCGAAGCGAGTTACCAGTGTCACCCTGACTTCCCCCAGCAGCAGGTAGTCCAAAAGCACCCTAGAGCCCAGAAACCCAGGTCCGACTAGACCGCAGCCCGCGCCTCTCCGCCGCACCTCGATATCCCTCCCCAGCCGTGAGAGATTTGACCTGGCCGCCCCCTCCTTCACCATAAGCAATGCAGCGTACCTTCTAGGCCCAGAGAGTGCCGGGGCAAGCTGTCCAGTACCCCCGTCTGCTTTACCGAGCAACCTCAAAGCGGCACTGCGCACTCCCTGTGTGATGAGTCCTCTCCCCTGACGCCCAAAGGCATGGGCACCGCAGGTAATACAGGACAGGAGACACGAGCCCCCCAAGTGCAGCAGAGCGCGGAAGCCAGCGTCCACAGGCCACTCGGCGGGATGTTGGTCAGAATGGGGGTGTACGCTTGACTCACTTCGCCCTTTACAGGCCGCTCCCTGCCTCCGCTGCGCAAGTCCCAGAGGGCAATGGCCACTTACCCTCCTCACGTCTGGCCAGGCGGATGGGGCGCAGGCCGCCGCAGCGCCAACGTCCCACACCCCCGTCTTCAGGTCGCCCTGCACAGCTGCCTTAAAATGGCAGCCGGCACCTCCACTGCCGGGCTCTCCTCTCTGTCGTCCCCCCGCAGCCAGGTAATAGCCCGCAGGAACGTTTCAGGCCTCCCAAGTAGTGTAGATGGTGAGGGCAGAGGCAACGCGGCACAGGACTTCAGGGGCAGCCGCGCTTAGCGTCCGGTGCCTCTAGGCCACCCAACGGGAGAAGACAAAATGGCGGGGGGAGCACGCGGCCGGCCTCGCCGCTCACCTGGAAGCCCCTCAGGGCTCTGCCGCATGGTCCGATGTATCCGGAGGGGGAGGGTCCGCAATTCCTGCAGTCTGGGACCCCATCGCCGATACTCCTCCGTTTAGAGCCCAGCAGGGCAGGCGCAGAGTGTCTCCCAGCAGCCCAGACGTAGGCCGCCAGAGTTGCCAAGCCCCTAGCTCGCCCGCCGCAGCCCTCTCCAGCCACCAACTCGCAGGGGTCTTGTCACCACCGCTCTGTGCAGCTGACCACTCTTCGGGCCAGGGGGAGCTCACCAGTCCCCAGGGGGACGCCTCCGGAAGCTGCACCCGGACCTCCACTACGCGGCAGCCCTGCTCTGCAGGCCACCGTTAGGCGCCACAAGGACTCTGCTAGCGCGGGAGAGATGGTGCAGGCTCCTCCGCCGCCGGGGCCCCCAGGTTGTTACAGGCCCCCGCCACCACCACTCCGCCTCCGCCAGACGCGATGTCGCCTGTCAAGCCTGGGCCACAGGGTGCCCTAGGGGCTGGCAAGGTAGTGCACGGGCACCGGTGGCGGATCCTTAAGATGGCGGCCCTCGCCTCTGAGTAACCGGCCTCTTTCCGTCGCCCGCCCAAGGACTCGCTGCAGGTCAAGGGTCCGCTGCTCCGTAGGTGCCCCTGACCGCCGTGAGCAGCATCCACTCTCGGGGGGTCACTTTCAGCACCCCAGCTCCGCTCAAATAGCTGCTAATGGAGGCGCAGGACCGGAGCTCCCCAGAGAGACGTCTTATTGCATCGTTGGTAAGACCACGCCCCAATTCTTTTCACTTTTGAATGCAAAATCATTAATTAACAACATAGAAACATTCAACACTGTGATTTATTGACTAAATTCAAAGGAAAGACAATTTTCTTTTACTGCGAGTAAATCCCTTCGGTTTACCCTTCACTCACTACGAGTAAATCTCTTCCACTTACTCTTCCAACAAGCTTCAAAGAACCTGTTACTCCTTCAGACTTACCCTTTCTAGGTGATATAAGGCAAAAGTTTCACCAGCTAACTTCCTTTGCTATCATTTATACATACATTTATACAGAAATCCCTAATCAGTGCTTCAAGTTTTCCCTAACTTTACGCACTTACTTCATCAAGCAAGTGACCTCACTGCAGGGTGCTTCCATTTACCACCCGCTATTCAATCTCCCCAATACAAATTCAATAATCAATACAAATCAATTAAGCGACTAACTACCTAGCTTAACTAAACCCTAACCATCATGCTGCTACCAAAGTAATACTGTTGGCGCGCGCAGTTACCTGCTCAATTACCATACTCACCTGGGCCCTGTAGGAGAGTAGGGTCTGCTATCCTATGGTCACCCCAAATTTTTGCTTTTTGCTTCACTGGTTTTCGACTACTGAGGCTGTGGGCCTGCTGATCAGACCCCCAGCCTGCTGTTCTCTCACTAAATTAATGACACATGTGCTATAGGCACATACCAATTGGAAATGGACTCCTTGTCAGCCCCTGTAGAATGCACTATAGGTGCACAGGGCACAGGAGCCACTAAGGCCTACCAGGGGCTGCAGCATATCTTTTGCCACCCCTGGCTGGTTCTTAAATTGACACAACTGGCTGATCACTCAGCTGGGGTAAGGTGGTGTACACACCCCTTGCTTAGATATAGTATACCTATGTCTAAACCTATATCTGGACACATGTAAACCTGTGAGCCACTCCTATAGACAGGCCTCACCAATCCTGGAGGCTGGGTGCATGGTTTTTATGTGAGATGGAGCTCTAGCATGAGCTGAGCCTGTCTGCAGCCGTCGGGAACAAATCCCTAAGCTGTTTCAGGATAATGCCATACCATATACTATTAAGTGCCTTATAATCCTCGCGGTTATTTAGCAACTCTGGTTTGGCTTTATCAAAACATGTCGTGTAAGGTGTCATACGCTTTGGAATACCATCCCCTCGCCAGTTCTGGCGACGGGGATGGCATTCCACCCCTCTAGAGGGGTAAGACATGTTACTTCACTTTAATGCGGTTGATTTCTCCAAAGGCCTTAAGATCCACAAAATGGATGCCTCTGCCACAGACAAATGTCTGGACCCCTGGAGCTGACCGAAACCCAGTCAAGGGGGTCCTGGACAAAGGGTTTCCTGTCACAGGAGGGTGTCACCGCCCTCCAGACAGGAGATAGTGTATTGTAGCAGGGAGGTTTGAAAGAAACCAGACACTGCCTGGGGCGCACAAGGCTGCCCCTTGCATAATCCGGCCAAACCGGTTCTGGGGCACTCCAGCCCTCGTGCCAGGGCGGCCTGGATCAAAGGAAGGGGGTGTATCCACCCACTTCCTGGGTCCCACCCATAGGAGGGGACCTAGCAGGTAATCACGCCCACCAGATTCGAATAAGAGTGGGAGCAGTGCCAATGCACATCAGATTTCCTGGAAGAAACATTTGAAACGATATTCTGGACCCTTCGCCCTCCATCGCAACGTGGAAGCCCGAAGAATCTCCCTTGTGGTCAAGGAGTGACCACCCTGCAGCAGCAGGCACTATCCAGCCCTCGACGTCTACTTAGTTGCAGTTCCCGCCGGAACTCGAGCGACTGAGATCGACGAGATCAAGCCTGCCCAGCTTCTAACAGCCCGATCCACAGTCCCTGCAAAGCTGAGACCCGTGGAGGCGACCGGAAGCGTGGGGCACGCCATCTTGAAGTGACCACGAGACGCTGACCGTGCAGCCCACGAGTGACCCTCGAAGCTGTACACCGGGGTTTGAGAAGCCCCCACCCTGAGCTACTCCTGAGCCGAAGTTCAGCCCTCCACACTCGACGAGTGCTGCGTGGGGCCCTTTGGCACGATTTGGCTCAACGCGTTGGCCCGGTCACTTGCCAGCTGGCTTGTGGTCCCTGTGCCGACGAACTACCGAAGAAGACTCGTGAATCTGGTTGCTCCAGATCCACACCAGCTCCCCTGAAAAGGAGCCCCGACTCTGACCTTCCTGGTCCGAGTGAGAGGCAATCTTCCGATCCTGCGTGGATTGCTCTTACCAAGGCTTGTTTGCTCCAAACCTGAAGCCGACTGCACCGACGGTGAGAGCCTGCGTGGGACAGATCGTGACCTGCTCCTGGACGTCGCAGATGCCCCAGAGCCCACGTGACAGCGGAGAGAAGCTCCTCGACGACCACCTGATTGCGCCCGACATTGCCTGGTTCCGTCCTGGTTCCACCCTGGTCACTGCTGAGTGACCCAGACTCTGTCCCCTCTGCTTTCAGGTACTCTACAACTTGAGTCCACCCTTGGACTCCACCGGACACTTCGTCTTCACCCTGCCTGCAGCCCTTTCAGCTCCAAGCACCAAGAGCCTGCGTGTCAAAACCCGACGCCACTTCGACCCTGTGCACCCACTTCCTGTGGGTGAGGTAACTTTGCTCCGCCGGTGTTCCCACACTGGTGCACACCTCTAGGGTCTGTGTGTTAAGTTTTGTTCCTCTAGGTTCAGCGGAAGTGTCCTTAAACTTTAACTATTTGACTTTTACGCACCATTGGTTAACATTGGTGCATGCGTGCGCTTTCCGCACATCTCCCGAATCCCGAGGGCCATTCCCGACTTCAGCATTGCTTGTCCTGACTGCTCCCAGCGATTCCCTAGGCCCTAGGCCTAACCACTGTTCGAGTGGCCTCTCTTATACCACTTGTTTAGTATATGGTTTGAGTGGCCCCCTGCCCTCATCCATAATTGTGCAACTTGTATGTTTAAACAGTGCTTTTGATTTAACGCTTGTGCCCCTTTATTCATAAAGAATACTGGGGATTGTTTTTAGTAATAAACACATATATTTTTATAATATATACTTGTGTGGTGTCCTTTCATTTGGTATTACAGGATTGTATGTGGTAAAACAGCTCGCTTAACACGACCTCTTAAGTTAAGCCTTTAGGCTGCTTAGTCCATGCTACCCCTAGGATAGCTTGTCTAATAAGGTTGACTTACAACCAGACACCATAAGGGATTGTTTGGTCAGGTAGTAGGTGGTTCCAGAATTGGAAACATCCCCTACCAGGCCAACTTCTCACAGGCCCATAAACATACACACTTTCAACAGGTAATCCTGCTTTACTACTTGCCTATCAGGATTTTATCTATTTAGGACTTATACCTATACCCATTGACTTACCAATCCTTGTCATGTGTATTTAAAGTCCTAAGGGATCGAAAAAGGTGTTAGAATAACAGGTAGAAAATAACATTTACTTTCAGAAAATAACCGCAGACTCAGGAAAGTTTTAAACGATTTATCTATGCAAATCCTTAAAGGTCAAAGTAAAATACAAGAGCAGTTAAAGCCTTTTCAATTATGAAAATAATAACTAATGCAATAATATGTAGAAATATTACGAGATTTTTTTTTTAGACATTGATACCTGGGATCAGTGAGAAAGGGAAACAGTACAATGACATACCCACACAGATTATATTTACCTAGAATGGTGTGAAGACCAACCCTGGCCACGGGCAAAGACTGGACAGACTCCCAATACTCCTGTGCCAACGGAACAGGACAGATGCGGATCAGGACAGGACAGGTGCAACTCGGGACAGGATCTCAGCTAAGTGCAATGCCAGCGTCACACCCCTCTCTTTCTGCGACTAACACTCGGACCCCAACTGGGTCATCGATTCTTCTCTCTCAGCAAATTATCAATTCTTCTGACGGAGTGCTAAGCCAGCACCTCTGCTCTCGATCTCCTTCAGCATACGTTGGGTCAGTGACAGGTCTGTGACAAGTCGGACAATCTAACTAGCTAAGCCTACCTTAGTTATACCATTTTCCAGGGCAATGTACCACCACCCAGTGTTGCAAATTCATGTATTCCCTTGGTTTGATTGGTCAGAAAGACGAGGAGAGGTCATCACACCATACCAGTATGAGATCATTTTCATTCAATAATGTAGATCAATGTTCCGCCCATAAATTTACTTTCCCATGTACTTTTATTCCACCCAGCAATAAATGTTTCAATATTGTGTACAATGTATTCGATCGGTTCATATTTTCTCCCTCTTGAGAGGTCATAAGGTAAAGTTCTCATGAACATCGCGGGTAAGTCAGGACTTGGCTGCTTGTCAATGTCAGCGTCTTCAAGGATTAATGAGTTCCAGTGTTAAAAGCCATTGTTATTTGTAATATCAATACATCTAAGTCATGAAAATGCAACACATATTGCATTACAAATGCGATAGGTGTCACATTTGCGAAAGTTATAACTATTGGAATTGTAAATGACAAACCTATTAATTTAGCTATTTTCAAAAATAACACATAAATAAAAGAAATTTCATTTATAAGACCAATAGCTCAAACTTTCCTAATGCGAGCCTTGAATTTCCAATGCTTGTTAATACTAGTGCGCAGCTGCAAGAAATCCCCCCCCCCCCCAAGGCAAAAGTATGTCATACCACGTGAGTGTGGCAGACGCATGTGCAGTAAGTTTCCCGCGTTTTCGGCTGCCATTTTAAGACACACTGGTTACTGTAAGAAAAAGCACATAGGCAGGCTTCTCCTAGATGCTAGAAATGTTGCGCGGTGTAATTATTAGTAAAACGGAACATGTTGATTGATAGGTTACATATTATCTCGAGAGGATTAAATCCAAGCAAGTTTCTTTTCGTATGAAACCTTGCTCCATCAGAGGTTCTATCTCATGTACAACTGATGTATATAGGTGACTAACCTTTTCCCTGTCCTTCACTCACACGCTCATCACCTGCCTCCCAACCCTCCCTTTTCTCTCCACACTTAGAGCACTGTAAATACATATTGCACTGTTATTTGTTTGAGCAACTGCGTTGCCAATAACTAATGCTTTGACTAAAAATCGCATTGGATGTGTATAATACAGGAATTAAATTGGATTTATGCATCAAAAGAATAGCAAGAGTGGTGAATGCTATATTATTTCCTTTTCGATACGAGAGTTGCTACCTCGACCACTTATTGTACTGCAATATTGATGCAGGTCGGGTAATTTTTTTGTGGGTTAGCCCTTTGATACTCAACATATATCTTCAACCAGCCAGCCCCACAACCTTTCTATACCATCTCTTACATTCCAATCCAATCACCAGGCAACAGGTCAATGACAAATATAATTCCAACAATTACATACTTACTGAGATGATATGCATTCCATTCAAAATGCCCCTTTTTTTTAACTTCATAAGCATAAAGGTATGAAAAACTATAGCAGTGAAAGAAAAGAAAAAATATATACACACTTGTCAAGATGAACAAAACAAGAAGATACAAACGTAATACTCTAAAATAAGTCATCTTACTTCTTTGGTATTTTAACAACCCTTTTAGATTGAACAGAACAGCCATCCTTTTCCTGCACAGGTCCCTGTGGAGCAGAAGTAACAGACAGATCTGGATATGAAGACATTAGTCTCATGGAGATTAACTGAATTGGCAGACTCTGGAGGAGGCAACTCCAGGCTCCCTTTAAAATACCCCTCAACACAACCCTTTCCAAGAAACCATCAAAAAAGAAATCATCAGAATCACAGTCTTAAAACATTTTTTCTTGACCGGGTTTAAGGACCACTATGGAACTTTTATTCCACCAACCTCTTATGTAAAAAACCCTGCACTGCCTGACACTTCAACAACTTGCTGCGAAAGGGAAGGTGCATCAGAACAAAGACAGTAAGCTTCAAGTTTATCCAAAATATCTTTATTGTCATTGAAGTTCAAATTTGGACATCAGCCAACGTGTTTCGTTCCACAGCTGGAACTTCATCAAGGCTGAAGGAACATATATACAAAAACAACACTTAAAATCACTCTAAACACAAAACAAGAACCTCGAATATAACCAATATAAATAAATATATCTAAAGACAATGCAGACATGACCAATAACGTTGACTGAACAGCACAAACATCTAGCAGACATCCTGGGACACACATCATCCGGGATATTTGTGATGTACATGGTCTATGGTCCCTTAGTGAGGAGGATGATCATGACATTCCATCTTTACTCAGAAAATTCAATATCCCTCAGAACCAAAGTGCGGATAGTGGCCTCCACCCGAAATCCAAATTCATACCCATGAACTCTTTATCACCAGAACATAGATACAATTTACAAAAAGGTTACGGATGAATTATATGATCTAGAAGTACCTAATAAGTTTGCACCGAAGGTTCACCATAACATCACTGCTTCTGAGAGACTAGCTCTTAACAGATTGAGCAAGGATCCAAATATTGTGATCAGAGAAGCCGATAAAGGCGGAAACATCATCATAATGAACCACATGGACTACATGCAAGAAATAGCCAGACAGCTTAGCAATAGTCTCTGCTATCGGGAAATTCCATACAACCCTGTCCCGAGCCTTACAATCATGATTAACGACAAACTTAACTGAATGGAAAGATATTTGCTTACTGACCGAGGATAAACACAGGTACCTGTGGGTGGATTGTCCTACCTTTCCATGTATTTATATCTTACCGAAAATACCCAAAAGTGGGCAATTCCCCCTGGTAGATCAATCATTTTGGGGTAGGCTCACCCACAGAGAAATTGTCACAATATGTGGACTTGAGACTACAAAAGCATGATCCCCAATTTACCATCCTATGTTAGGGACAGTAAAGACATTTTAATGAAAGTTAAAGATTTTGAGTGGTCAGAGGACCTCATGTTTGTCACTTTTGATGTAGAAAGCCTCTACATCTGTATTGACAAAAAGAATGGGATTAAGGCTGTACAATCCTTCCTGGATAGGGAGGATGCGAGCTGTTTGACTGTAATGAAATGATAATGTCAATGATTGACATTATCCTAACTAATATACTTCCTCTTTGACAACAGCTGGTTCCAGCAGATACATGGTACCGCGATGGGCTCCAAGTTTGCTCCCTCTTACGCCTGGCTCTTCATGGGGTGGTTCGAGAGGGAGCATGCTTGGGGCAAAGGTGCCTCCCACTTGACCAATTACATTGTGTACTGGGGGAGGTACATTGACGACATTATATGCCTGGGTTCCGGTTCTGAGGAACACTTACACCAATATCTCACCTTCCTGAATAGTAATAGTTACAATGTAAAACTTACTATGGCTTACAATAGGGAACATATCAACTTCATGGATATACACTTTTACATTAAACAATGCAGATACAAAGCACACTCTATAGGAAGGAGAATTCTGTTTTGCACGCGACTAGTGCACATCCTAATTCTGTCATAAACAATATCCCGTTTGGTGAGATGACAAGGATCTGGCGGAACAGCAGTGTGGAGGAGGCATTCAAAGCCAATATTAATGCATCAGAAATAGATTTGCCAAAGGGGAATATACACACAGAACACTTTGCAAAGCTGAATCAAGAGCTTATAAACTAGATTTATTTATTTGTCTTTCCCTGCTCAGGTAGGCCCTGCCTGTACCCCCTCAGTCTGCTAAGCAGCCCGTGCCCCCAGGGGAGGCAGGAAAGCTCCTCGCACTAGGCCCAGGCAGGGCACTCCCTTTCTCCCTCTATAAATATCCCTGACGTCCCCTAGACGTCTAAACTAGATAGAAACGATACATTGAAGGACATGCCACTCACAGGCATGACCAACAAAAAAGGTCAAATTTATAACCCAGTATACTACACACAGCAGCTCAATTCTTAACATCTTTCGTAGGAACTGGCACCTCCTTAAAGAAATAAGCTATTGAGTTCAGACCATCTATTACATACAGAAGGGGAGTGTCGTTGAGAAATTCTCTCTGCCCCAGCTACGTTATGACACCAAAGAGGACACAAACCTGGCTACCCACGAAACCGATGGGTTTCTACACCTGTGGTATGTGTAATGTTTGCCCATGGGGAAGGACTAGGACCAGGTCTTTGTTATAATTCATCCCAACAATTCACAGTAGGTCTTTTCCTGAATTGCAACACCACACATGTGGTGTATGATCTTGGCTGCAAATGTGGAACCATTTATGTCGGCAGCACCATGCGCTGCCTTAAGCTGAGGATACAGGAACACCGCAGGGCCATAAAACAAAGGACGATAGGTATCCTATCACAAACCACTATTATACAAACACCCCAGGATATAGCGGCATGGATTCGCAAATTTAGCGGCACAAATATGGAAATTTAGCGGCACAAATATGGAAATATAGCGGCATTTTTGCGGCACTTTATTTTACTCATAATCATTCATTTTCAGCTGTAAAACAATGGAAACTGTTTTAGCAGAGTATTCCACTTTGAAATAGGCCCTGATGTGATGTTATTTCCTGTGATGTCCCTTCCACGAACCCCTAGCATTTTAGTGAATTGACACCCATGTTCTAGTTGTCATTTTACTCCCTCACCTTCCATGTCCAATGTGCCTGTATTTAAAATATATCTTGGTGTGTTGAGACAACCGATACTTTCATATATTAAAGCAACTTCTGAATTTGAAAGGTTTATTAAAAAGGGCTTTCTATGTATATTGTTAGAAAGAAATAAATATACTTGAAAAAGTGTGCTGTGTAGTAATGAAGATTACCTTGTTTTCTGCAGGGTGCTATCTGTGGCCAACAAAGATCACTGAATCTGTGCTGCCTGGGGGAGGTCACTGTATCTTCACTATGTCGCCAGTGCTTAATTTGAGCAGGGGCTTTCAGGTGCTCAGCACCTGCACCTAATCCTCAGCACCGGTTCTTATAGCACCAATTAAGTACCCACTCATTTGGAAGGCAGGCAATTTCCCCCATAATCACAGAATTTTGAGCCACGCCAAGACTCGAACCCGGTTTCCCAGCTCCGAAATCAGCAGCTCTAGCTATTAGGCCCAGTTCTCTCCAGAATGATAAGTGCCAGGGCTCTCGTCAGGAGGCAGTTTGCAGCAGCTTATTTCTCCTGTTAGCGCTGCCTCCTGAGGAGAGCCCCGGCACTTTTTATTTTACAAATTAACCACTGTCGCCATATCCAAAGTCAGCCTCTCGCGCCCAGTCCGTTTAAACCCTGCCCGTTCCCAAGTCAAGCACTGCATCAATCTACAAACCCAGAAGCACTTCGTGGGCACCAAAAGGGCCTGCATGTTTGCTCATCTGCAGACAGAGACCGGTCTAGCATGAGTGCGAAAGCCCTGCCTCCAACTGCAACTGCAGCAGGTTTCTGCGCCTGCTGGCCAAAGATCAGCGTCACACGGACCCGACTCACCACAGCTCCAGTGAGGAGATCGCGACCCCGGTAGCCCATCTGCTCTGTTCTGCCTCGGATACGGAAAAGTACTGAGACCGCCAGGGCCTGCATGTTCCCCATAGCTGCACTGCAGTTGCAGGCGGCTGAATTCACCAGTATCTAGTCCGGGTGAGGACTCCTACACCGGCGACTCCCGGGGCTCGGGGACCTTGCCCTTCACTCCAGTATCTTACCCTCAAACCTTTTGCAGCACTACTCTTCCACTCTGACCCATAAACTGTCCCCTTTGCAATTCCTGATGGGGACCATATTCAGACTGAGAACATTACCATAAGGCCGAGAGAATAAGTGCGGGTAGTTTCCCTGCCTTTTAAGAGGGGCTCATAACTTGAACAACCTTAATTGGATATTTGCCGTTTTGGTCATATTTTAATTAGATAACGATGGTCTATTTTTCTAATCTAGTGTGGGGCCCTCAGGTCACAGTCTCTTCCTCGGGAGGGGCTTCCTGGCACCGAATGCAGCATTCCTGGCGCAGATGCCGGCCTGGGCCATAGGCTGTCACGGGCTGGCTCTGCCATGGAGATGTTAATGCCCCTGTGAGCGGATTTTTACAAAAGTGCCGATTTCGCGGGCACTTTTGTAAAAATCGCAGCATTTTTTTTTTTAAAGTGACGATTTCGCGGCAAAACGCGAAATCCCGAAAACGCGATATCCTGGAGGGTCTGATTATAGTGAGCATCCGGATGATCTAACCTTTGGGTTTCACGCTATAGATCATGTTCTGTTCAAACCAGAGGAGGTAATAGGGAACATTTGCTAAGGCAGATTAAGTCCAAATGGATTTGCCGATTGAGGACAACCCTCTTGGGGCACAATATTGATAGGGAAACACATTTCTTTCAGTAAGCATGAATGATAATGAATAACATGATGAGACTGTCCTCTTCTGTTTTGCTTATATTGTTATGGGTCTTGTGAGCCTATGAAACTAATTGACACTGTTTTTTTGCTCTTACCACTCAAACTTGAGAAGCTCTATGATGGATCTTCAAACTTTAGGGTATAATTTGGTATTATTTAAACCAAGGCACTGTTAAGATTGTTCTTGTAGTACCACTGGTTACTTTTATGTCTGTATTTTGCTTTTTTCTACTTTATCCCTATATTTTTACAGACTGTAAATGATATTTAGGCCGTTTTCTATGGTCAGGTAATCGTACACGATCTTTAGCTCCTCCAGTCCACACGTTGTTACCTGTACTGGGGGTAGGTTTGTTTAACCTTTATTTGGTTTATTTGGAGTATCTCTAAAACATTAATATGATTTTTTACGCTGGAAGGATTTGCTGAGAATCGACATTCTGTTGGCTGAGAATCGACATTCTGTTGGGTATTGATTCTATTTTTTGTTTCGGTTATGTTTTGGTTTTTAAAACCAAATTATGTCCGTCTTACTACCAACTGCGAAATAGTTACCTATATATTTATTTATTTTATTGAGCAAGACTAATTATCTTGTCATTTGCCTTTACCTTGCTTCTTTGTATCTGAAGATGGCGACTATTGATCTATTCAATCATTGACATATGTGGTTATGCTTTGACATATCAAGGCCAACTAGTTGCAGTACCTTAATTAGAGTAGAATGGGGTATACTATAACGCTCCGCAAATACACTATGACACGCTAGTTTTATTAAATTCAATTTGAATATTTTCTGTTCGATTGACATATTGAACATGGTCATAAGAAATGGATTGTTATGTATTGGGATTCCACTGTCAGATACTCCGATATACATCCCGGTTTCTGGCGCTAGCTTTAATGCGAGTACTGAACGTACATACGTGCTAATTTGGTATAAGTACGTGAGCTAGGACACCTTTCCAACATGGCGCCTGTATTATGGTGACCGTGGCTTGCTAATAATGCGGCTCTTGACGCACATTATATTAAAGAGGAGGATACGGAGCATGCACGATTTGACCCATCCCCTATTTAACTTAGTTCGAAAATGGCGCAGTTTTTAAAAACTTTGGATGAGGAAGCACTGTTGCCGTCGCTATATCTGACCAAGGTTAGCATACACTGTGCCGCTAACCCTTTTTCGTTGGGCTATTACCGATGCAATATAAATGTAGACTAATATATTTTTACCTATTTTGGGATTTGCGGCCCTTGGGCACGTACATTATAAACATATGTGTTCTACCTTTATGCTGCTCTATTATGGCTGTTTTTATTTTAGATGATATTGTGTGCAGTAATAGGACACATTTCCCTACATTTTCGGGCACTTTTCGTCTGGAGTAGCCCAGTTGTTTGTTTCCAATGCACGAACACTTAGTTAACCATTTACGTTGGGCTATTGCCCATGTGATATAAATGTTGACTATTTTATTATTACGTATTCGGGAATTTGTGGACCTTGGGCATGTACGTTAAAAACATATGCGTTCTACCCTCATATTGATCCATTATGGCTGGTTTTATTTTAGATGGTATGATGCACAGTTATATGGCACATTTCCCTACACATTCGGGCACTTTGCGTTTGGAGTGCACACATGCGTCTCTAGGGATGCTACTTTTGAGATATTGAGATTGTTTGTAGGCCTGTTCAATGTGTAATGGTGATGGAGCAAGGATACGCACGTTACGCGACTTGCTTGTACTCATGAACCTCGAATAACTATAATGAATTAAGTCAACATGTTTGTCTTACTAATTTCCCTGTTATTCTGACATTTTGGGTGTCCCAGAGACGCTTGCATATGTGTGTATTAACATTAACAACGCTTGTCATTAAAATGGCCGCTGCTTGGCGGGGTTTTCTTATGCGCATGCGTTAGTCACACTCACGTGACGTACTTGCAGTTCTGGTGGGAATCTTTGCACTTGCATTAAGATGGCCGCTTTGTGTTCTCACATGCCGAAGCTTGCGCTGCTGCTTTTGCGCTACTGTTCGTTTGCACTAATATTAATACTATAAGTTAGTATAAAGTAAGGGGAGTCATATAGGGATTCCTGGTATAAAGTGTATTAATTTATTTCTGTGTTTTAATTTGTTTTCGCTTACTTTTCATGTATCGTAACTCTTGGGCCTGGGAGGGAAGCAAACCCCATCTTAGAAGTCCCTACTGCGCATGTCATCCTGGCAGAGGGAAGAAAACCTTGTACCAGTGGAACTCAGCCAGCTGGCAGCCACAGCCAAGATGCTCCTGAGAAAGTGACCTGCGACCCAGCAGAGCGAAGCTGAACTGTCCTGCAAATGCAACAATTGTATAAAATCCATTGTATTTTGTAGAACATGTCATGGGAACCCCAAATTCAAATAGGCGGTCCCAGATCATGCAAATGAAGTCTTGTAAAGGTGAAATGTGGTTGGTGTGTTAACCTATCCTACTTGAGGACCAATCGAAATTGGGGATTCTTACACTTGCAACATTTTGGGGGTGGTACACTGACCCGAAAACAGTATAACTAGCCTAGGTTTAGCTAGCGAATTTGTCCGACTTGTCCGAATAGCTGACCTGTCACTGACCCAACGCACTCAATAGGTGACTTGATACAGAGGGCTGCGGAGCACTCTGTCCGAAATTTCCATAGACTCAAGGGTTTAGTTTGGAAACCTTAAGTGCTGGCGGAGCACTTTGCTGGGGCATTCGATAACCCAATCGGGGATTTGACTGATAGCTGCAGAGAGGGTGGAGAGCAGGCGTTGCTTCCGAACTGCGGGTGCTGGTCGTGCCTTGGTGGTCCTGTCCTGATCCTAATCTGGGTTTCCTGTCCTGTCCTGGGGTGTCCCTTCCGTACTTGCTGTCCTACTGGCGACTGTCTTCCCTTGGGGTTCTTCCCGTCCTTAACTGACCCGTGGCCAGGGTTGGTCTTCACACCATACTAGGTAAATATAGTGCTGAATGTCTACTCTGCACCTTCTATATTTTCCTTTCTTTTGCTTTAAATAAAGTCATACTCTTGCATATTTGATTTCCATGCTTTTCGCACTGCTAAATGAACAATTCATACATTAATGGTTGTTATTCTAGCATGTTCCATTTCTTACCCATCCTTTGAGTACATTCCTGTTGTCAGTTCATGATATATAGATGTTCCTTTTCTTTACCCGTCCTTTAGTCTCTCCATATTAAGTCTAAATTCTGAAACTGCTGCCTAGCATGTTCCCAGTTCTTACCTTCCTTTACACTCACAAATGGTTGGTTTCATTTACTTCCTTTATGGATACGTGCTCTTTGTGATCTTGGTTATTGATAGCATAAGATTTACAATGAGTAAGCAATCAGAATCCGATGAAGTTTAGATAAAGGTTTTAAAACTTCCTGAGTCTGTGATTATTTTATGAGTGCAAATATAGAAAAGGTATTTTTGGTATCTGCCTTTCTTCACAGCTAGCTCCCTGATCCATTGTGATCAATAGGTACCAGTAACTGTGGATTGGTAAGTCGGGTACACTGGAAGTAAAATAGGAAGGAACTGGGATACTGGTAGTAGAGCATAAGGTTACCTGATTTTTGATTATGGAGAATTGATTTTTATGGGCCAGATACGTATATGGTAAAATAATAGTCGGGTGACCTGCGTGCTCTATCAGTATTTTTCTGGTAGCTAGAGGATGGTTAGGGACTAGTTAAGATATGTAGGTAGGTTATTTGCTGCTAACTGAAAATATTACTGTCAAAACGTTCGAACGAATTAAAATGTTTTATTGGTTTGAAAATTATGAAATGTTTTAAATTGTTTCTTGCTGCTATATTGATACATGTTTTAACAAAACTCGTTAGTGATTGTTCTACGTTTGTCTGGAATCCCCGGGGAATTGAATAGCGAGTGGTGAGGAGAATCCACTTCGCTCTGAGGTCAGTGGCTTGAGGAAAATTAGTGCATGGTTAGGCAGAACTGGAAGCGCTAATTAGGGTTTCTGTATGAATAGTTGAATAAAGGATAGCAACGAGCTCGCTAATGAAACTTCAGTTGTGATATAACCTAATAAGGGTCACACGAGAAAGGAGTAGTAGGTTCATCGGAGCTTGAGTGATAGCAAAAGAGTTCGCTAGTGAAACTTTAGACTTAGTATATATCCCGGAAAGAAGTGGATAAGTCGAAGAAGTAGCAGGTTCTCTAATGCTTGAGTGAAGGATAGGCAGAAGAGATCTGTCCGTAGTGTATGAAAAGTAGACAGAAGAGGTTTACTTGCAGTAAAACAAATCTTTCTTTCTAGACACTCTAGTACAGTAGCGAATGTTTTTACGTTGTAAATTAAATAAAGCACTTGCACTTTAAGAAAGAAATAAAGTTTCCGTTACCTTGTGAAGGAGGGAGTCAGTTGCGGAGCTGCTCTGACGTCACTCTGTGCCGCGCTGGGATTGGTAGAGACAGCGGGTGTGTAGCGGAGCTAGTATTGTAAAGGAGGGGTGAGTGCCGAAGCGTGAGAACTTGTCTCACGAAAAGGCCGCGCACCCATTGGTCGAGACTATTTGAAATCGCGCATTTGATTGGTTGCACGAAAAATAAAAGACGCATTTAGATTGAAAGTGATTTTGTAAACAGAGTCGCTTGCGGAAAAGTATGTGGCATGCGTATACTCCAGAAACCAGACCGGATCCAAGATATCTAGGGTTTGGAAAAGATCAGTGGAAAGGTCGTAAAAGCGTTATATACGGAGAAAAGAGGAAAATGACCTTAGTAAGCAAAGTAAAGAATTATTTCAAAAGAGACAAGCCTATCAAAACTAGAGAAGGAGTTGTCATTCCACCACCTAATACTCCCGCATCTTTCATGATGTTTGATAAAGGGTACCACTCGTGTATGGTTGGAAAATTGGGTGGAATACACAAAGAACGACGGAATTTTGGCATTTCCGTTAGATGGTGCATTTAATAGCAGAATTCTATTCAATTGAGAACTCGAATGAATCATTTACATCCCAGACCCAGACTGACACAGTACGAAGCCTTAGAGGAATGGGAAATAGAGGCTTTTGAGAGGGACAAGCCCCGAATGGATAAAAATTTGACCAAATGGTATCCTAAAGTGAAACCCGAGACAAAAGAATGAAAGTGAATTTTTGAATTTAATTTGAATTGAATTTGAATTTAAAATATTTATTAAGCGCAACGTTCACCATACGGTTTCTTGGCGCTATGGAGGCAAAAATTAGCAGTAAAACAAAAAAACTAATGGGATAACAAGAAAAAAAGGAATTTACATTGGGAAGGCTTGAGTAAAAAGAAGGGTCTTAAGATCTTTACGGAAGGCAGAATAGTGTGTGGCCAAACGCAAGTGATCGGGGAGGGAATTCCAAAAGGAGGGTGCCAAGACAGAGAAATTGGATCCGCCCCATTTCTTGCGTCTATACCGGGGAACCTGGAGGAGTGATTGAGTGGATGACCGCAGCTCGCGGACAGGGATGTACTCTTTTATTAGAGAAGAAATGAAGGCAGGGGCAGTCCCTTGGCGTGCCTGGAAGACCATACATCCAGTCTTAAAAAGAGATCGCTCCTTAACAGGCAGCCAATGTAGTGCTATCAGCAAGGGGGTAGAGTGGTGAGAGCGGGGGAGACCATAAATCAATCTGGCCGCCTGGTTTTGGACCAGCTGGAGCTTCTGCAGACTATACGCCGGGATACCGTTGTAAAGGGCATTGGCATAGTCCAGCCGGGAGACAACCAGAGCGGACATGATTAACCTAAGAGCGGAAGGAGAAAAGAAACAAGAAACAGAAGGGATAGTTCGGAGTACAAAAAAACAAGAAGAAACCACAGAACTAGTTTGTGAATGAAGGTTGAGATGATTATTGAGTTTGATACCCAGAGTTTTAACTGAGGAAGAAGGTGTAGGAGGGGATCCCAAGGAAGAGGGCCAAAAAAGAGAGTTCCAGGGACTGGAGGAACCACCTGTAAGGACCAGTTCTGTTTTGTCAGGGTTCAACTTCAGATGGTTGTGGTTCATCCAGTCCCTGATGAAGATCATGATAGACTAAAAATTAGACATAGAATGAGAGGAAGTAGACAGATTAAAGATAAGCTGGAGGACATCTGCATAATTAAACACAGTGACCTCCAGCTTTTGAAGAGCGAAGATCAGAGGGTAGATGTAGAGATTAAACAGAAGGGGAGAAAGAGAAGAACCCTGAGGGACACCACAAGTGACTTTAAGTTGGGTGGCTGAGAAATCCCCCAACCGAACCGCCTGGGCACGGTCCCTCAGGAAGGACGATAGCCACACCAAGGCTGAGCCCTCGACCCCCGCCGCTCCGACACGGGACAATTGGATGGAATGGTCCGCCGTGTCGAAGGCGGCGGAGAGATCGAGAAGCACCAGGGCCTGGTTGTTGTCTTGGTCCATTCCTTACCTGAGATGGTTCAGGACCGATACCACGACGGACTCGGTGGAGTGCCTGGGCCGAAAACCAGCCTGGCGGGACGCAAGACCACCATTGGCTTCCACATGGGCACTGAGGACTGATGTAACGTGTCGCTCTAGTACCTTGCCCAAATAAGGCAGGAGGGAGATGGGACGATAGTTGGCTGGAATGGAAGGGTCCACGCCAGGCTTCTTAAGGATGGGGACTATGGTGGCAGATTTAAGGGCTGGGATTACCACGCCCTGAGCCAGCGAGCTGTTAAGAAAGGATATAGGCGGTTTGGGACAGACAGAATAGATCTGTCGCAAAATGTAAGCTGGGCAGATATCCGCCGGGGAGCCAGATTTTATTTTGGGGAGTATTGCAAGAAATGCCTCCTCAGTGAGCGGAGGGAAAAAAAAAAAGAGAGCCGTGGGCAGTCGGGGGAGAAGGCTCAATAAAAACGGGGGAAGGAGGTGGGATGTTGGCTCTGATGTTGACAATTTTTTCTAAAAAATAAGTGTTCAAAGAATCACAGAGGGACTGGGAAGGGGAAGGTTTAGGAGTGGCCCTGTCAGAGTAAGCCAAGTCCTGGACAATGGAGAAGATCTCCCTGGATTTGTTCTCCGCTGCCAGAATTTTCGCTGAAAAGTAAGTTGTTTTGGCACTCAATATGGCTTTTTTGTAATCATTCAGCAAAGATAGATAACACTTTTTTAATAGAGGGCAGTAGTCCATTCTCCAATGCCTTTCAGCCCGCCGGAGAGTCACCAAACCAACGATTTGACTCCTTTGATCTTTGGGTGGATATCCGTCGTAGTGGGGCTACCTTATCACAGCCTCCAGCAAGCCAGGTGTCAATAACAGTGGCTTGAGAGGTGGAGGATAGGCCCTCTAAGTTTGGTGCGGAGATCAACAGCGAGGATGACAGGGCAGGAAGGTCCACCCTATTCCAATTTCGTGCCCAGATGTTTTTGGCAGGTGGGATCTTTGTTGCCAACTTAGGGTGGAGAGAAAAGGATACCAGGGCGTGGTCTGACCAGGGACATGGGGACACGGTTATGGAGGAGACCAAGGCATTGAGAGACCAGACCTGGTCTAGTACATGGCCGTGGATGTGCGTAGGGGTGTGCAAATGAGATGTAAAATTAAGGGATGTGAGCGAATCAGAGAATTGTTTGGAAGCTGTGCTTTCCTGAGGGTCTGAGGGCCAGTAATTGAAATCCCCTAGTACCAGAATAGAGGCAGTGGAGACAGAATATGATAGTAGAAGGACTGTATCCTATGATGGCACTAGAAGAACCTGTGGGAGGGAAAAAGACAGAAAAAAACAAACGTTGGGTGTCCAGTGGGGATTCAGATGACGATTTGTTGGATGACTTGTTCATGAAAAATCCACCTCATTATAATGAAGGACCCCGATCCTCTAGTATAGGTGATGCTTGCCTGAGACCTCCTTACCAAGAGGGGTCTAGACCTGTGAATGTAAGAGATGGCTGTCAAGTACCTCCTTATCAGGAAATGCCGAGACCTTTAAGCACAGGAAATCCATTCATGAAACCTAATTATGGTGAGGGACCAAGTACGACGCATCCAACTGCCCCAACCCTGACTCCGCAAATAGTACCTGAAGTAAGCCTGGAAAGAATACTGCAGGAGAGAGAGAGGCATTAATTAAGCAGAGAACAGAATTAATTCAGACAATCTCCCAATTAAATACCAGTCCTGAAGCCCTGACCATCCCAGTAACTATTGGACCAGTGGTTCCTTTGTATGGGGATAAGCAGGGGTGTCCAAAAACTCCAATTATTTCCCCAGCTGTAGTACAGCCGAGAAAAGAACCCCTAATTGTAGATGATCAAGAAAGTGAATGAGAGTCTGTGATTTCCTTAATGGACTTACCGATAAGGGAACCAGAAAGGGGTTCAAGAAAGAAGAATACTCCTTTCAGTTCAGAAGAAGTGCAGATTGAGTCAGCTTCTGGTACTAGAAGTGCCACTGTAGTGACTCCTGAAGAGATCGAGAGATGGAGTAGAAAATTAGAGAAACAAACTCCTCAATCAAAACCACTAGATATTTACAAATTAAGAAAAGAATTGGAAGAACTGATGGCTGGAAATGTGGGGTTGGACAGACTAAATACCTTTTCTGAAGAAGAACTGCTGTTTATCTGTAAGAGCATTACCCGTAATACCAGAGTGTTCCATGAAAAATTAGTGGACACCGCTGCAAGTATGGGAATTGATACTGGGAAATCTAAATCGTTGCAAAAACCCTACAGAGCAGAATTCTCAGACAAAGATTTCGAAAATATGAATGTGTCAGGGAAGAAGGTACAGATCAAAGAATTAGTGAATCTGTTGCAGAAATGGGGAGACTTAGAAAAGTGGAAAGCCAGATGGGCAAAGAAGGAGGAAATTAGGTCAAAACAGATGGCTTCCGAATTAGTCTTAAAAGAAGCAGACAAGGCAGAAAAATTATATCCGATGCGAGAAGTGCCAGGTGGAAAGTATGTACATGTTCCATGGTCCCGACAGGATATTGTGTCCTTTACCAATGATTTCCCAAAACTACGAGAGAAACCAGTGGATTGGTACAGGCATGTAGAAAGGTTTGTGAAGGTACAAAAGTGCCTGTGGAAAGATCTGGATGGGTTTTTCGATATCGTAGTTCCCGTAGATTTGTGGACAGAATGTAAAATTGCCATTGGTTGGCCTAGTGAGGAATTCCCGAGGGACCCCATTACAGGAGCTCCTTCTGATGAGGTAATGAAAAAATACCAGCAAGTAATGTTACATCTGAAGGGGAAAGTGCCTGCAAAGGAAACTGATTGGACCCGAATAGATAGAACTACCCAGGATAGGGATGAAACTGTACATTCTTATTACGAAAGACTGTTGCAGGTGTTCAAAACGTACAGCGGCATAGATAACATTGAGATGAAGGACATGACCCATTTCATTTACAGGTTTGTAAACGGTTTGAGACCTGAAATATGTCAGTGGATCAAAGACAATAAAATCTGTTGGCAGTGTAAGAAAATTGATGAAGTTTTAAGATGTGCAAAATACTGCGAAGATGAGATGGCTGACAAACGAAAGGCCTTAAAGGAAAAAGTCATGTGGGCACAAGTAAAATTAGCTGAGCAACAAGAAAAGCAGTTAAATAAATGAATACTAATACCCAAAACCAAGGTTCTGGGGGTGGAGGGAAGCCCAAAGTAAAAATTAGCAGAGAGGAAGCCAAAAAGAAGTTTCCCTGTCACGGGTGCGGACAGATAGGGCACTGGAGAGACGAGTGTCCATACGCACAGAATAGTAACCCCCAAACTAATGATTTGAATCCACAGACGCAGAATGAAAAACCAAGAAAGACCCAGCAACAGGTAAAACCGACTCAGTTACCCCGAGCACCTAGACCGAATTTTAAGGGTAAAGCACAGCAGGGTGAAGACATAGACATTTGGGGAGGAAAGGAGGATAGAAATGCAGCAACTTCACAATTTTTGTTGAATGATACCTTCCTCTGTGATGAACCTTACTGACGGTGCCTGAGGGGGGAGGACGAGGAGTGCGTACTTGGCGCCTCCTTGCCGGTAGACCAGTCAGGGCCATATATTGAAGGAAAGGTGGAAGGCAATGATGTCACCTTTCTGTTGGACACTGGGGCTACCCGTTCTACTGTAAGAACAGCAGACGTTCCAAACCTACCCCTCTCGGGAGAAGCGATCCAAGTGGTGGGCGTATCTAATCAATTGATTAGTACCCCAGTTACTGAGCCCATGGAGATTACAATAGGGAATTTCAAAGAAATGCACAGATTTGTTGTCTGTGATTCCAGTCCTGTAAACCTACTGGGACGTGATTTGTTGTGCAAAATGAACTGTACTATCTTTTGCACACCCAAGGGCGTCGAGATTCAAACCCCAGACGAAGATGGAATATACAAATTAATGCTAATAAGACCTGACTCAGAAATTAAAAGACTGACGATACAAGACTTACCTGAAGAACTCCAACAGACAGTGAAACCAGAAGTATGGGATTTCACTGGAAAAGATGCAGGACTAATGGCAAATGTTGACCCTATTAAAATAGCCATAAAGGAAGATGCAGTTTACCCAAATACTAAACCATACAAAATGAGTGCAGAAGTGAAAGCAGGAGTTGCCGTTGAAATAAAAAGATTGCTGGAAGCAAACATCTTACAAAAGGTGTTGAGCAGTCCATGTAACTCGCCCATAATTGGAATCAAGAAACCTAGTGGTAAGTACAGGGTAGTGCAGGACCTGCGAAAGGTAAACAAAATTGTTGTTCCTTGCTGTCCTATTGTTCCGAACCCAGCAGTGATTTTATATCAGATTCCGTGGGATGCTGAATGGTTCACCGTCATTGACTTATGTCACGCATTCTTTTCAATCCCATTGCATCCCGACAGCAAATTTCTTTTCTCATTTGAATTCGACAGTCACGTGTTTGTTTGGAATCGCGACCCTCAGGGGTATACAGAAAGCCCCTCAATCTTTAATCAGATTCTGAAAAAGTGCCTTGAATCCTTAGTCTTACCTGGAGAATCAGTTTTGGTACAATATATAGACGACCTCTTGGTGGCGTCTAAAAATCAGAAAGACTGTGTTTTTGACACCATTGCCTTACTGAACCACTTAGGTGAAAGAGGACACAAAGTATCACCTGACAAACTACAGTTTTGTACCTCTTCAGTAAAATATCTGGGGCACCAGATAGAGAAGGGTATCAGGAAACTTACTTCAGAAAGAATTAGGATAATTCGAAATATGCAGTTACCAAACACTCAGAAAGAGATTAGAATGTTCATTGGAGTTGTAGGATACTGCAGACAATGGATTGTGAGACTTGCAGTACTAGCCAAGCCATTGATAAAAATGACAAGGAAAGGAGCAAAAGACCCAGTAGAATGGGATGAAGAAAGCATGACAGCATTCACAAAATTACGAGAATGTCTATGTACAGCCCCCGCCTTAGGAATGCCTGACTATTCAAAGGAATTTGCACTGTTTTGTGATACACGAGACAATTGTGCACTGTCAGTCCTAACTCAAGAGCATGGCTTGACTAGACGTCCAGTAGCATATTTTTCTGCTACTTTGGATCCAGTGGCCGCTGGATTACCTGGATGTCTGAAAGCAGTAGCTGCAACTTGCACGAGTCTTGAACAGAGTGAATCCATCATTATGGGACATCCTGTAACTGTGTATGTTCCACATGCAGTTGTAATCTTACTAACCAGAACAAAATCCCAGTATCTCACACCTAGTCGGCTGACTAAATATGAGAGGATCCTTGTGGGTGCTGCAAATGTAACAATTACTCGCTGTAACATTTTGAATCCAGCAACCCTATTACCAGATACACTGATTGCAGAAGCAAAGGGGGAGGTTGAGCATGACTGCATTGACCTTACAGAATTTAGAACCAAACCACGCTCAGATATCAAGGAAATGCCTCTACCGGTAGAAGATTACGAACTGTTTGTGGATGGCTCATGTTTGAGACACGAGAATGGAGGCTTAAGTGCTGCCTATGCTGTAGTCACAGTATCACGTGCTGTAGAAGCATCCTATCTATTTGGAGTAAAGTCTGCACAAGTAGCCGAATTGATTGCATTGGCCAGAGCCTGTAAAGTTGGGAAAAATAAAAGAGTAACCATATATACGGACAGTCAGTATGGTTACGGGGTTGTGCATGACTTCGGCCAATTGTGGCTGCAAAGAGAGTTCCTGACTTCTTCAGGTACTCCTATCAGAAATGGAAAAGTGGTACAAGAATTACTGGAAGCAATCCAGTTACCAAAAGAATTGGCAGTGGTCAAGTGTACTGCTCACAAATCTGGCGATGACAATGTGACAGTAGGTAATCGATATGCTGACCAACTGGCCCAACATTGTACAAGACATCAAATGTCAGTCAATATCAAATTGGGAGGGAGCGGAAACAGCTGCCAACTTATGGTGTTTGAAAGTGTACATACATGGGAGGAGCTGAGAGAGTTACAGGATGCAGCAGTACCCAAGGAAAGGAGAAGATGGAGAAAGTTTGGGTGTCAACAGAGGAGTGAGGATGGTGTCATTGTATGCCCTGATGGTATGCCTGTATTGCCTGACAGCTTGCTTACTCCTATGGCCCGGCTAATACATGGAGATACACACATTGGTAGGGTGCCATGGTTCGTGTCTTCCGACAGACATGGTTCAATTCGAAATTCAGGAAGATAGCGGAGAGACTCTGCCAGAGGTGCTTGACATGTCAGCAGTACAATGCCGGGAAGAAAACAGTAGTTGCCCTGGGAAAAATTGGAAAAGCAGAAGCCCTTTTATAAGATTTCAAATTGATTTCATTCAGTTACCCCCTTGTAGAAGAATGAGGTACGTCCTTGTCATTGTTTGCCTGTTTTCAAAATGGGTAGAGGCTTACCCGGCCAAGAAGAATGATGCCATCACTGTAGCTAAATTGTTATTACGAGAACTAATACCTAGGTACGGGGTCCAGTCACAATTGAATCGGACAGAGGTGGGCATTTTCAAAATGAAATAATTGATCAAATCTGTGGAGCATTCAAAATTACTCAAAAACTGCACTGTGCATATCGTCCAGAGGCTTCTGGAGTGGTGGAACAACTGAATGGCACTATCAAGTCGAGACTAGGAAAGATGTGTGAATCTACTGGCATGAACTGGATAGAGGCTTTACCTCTTGTACTGATGGGAATCAGAAGTATTCCAGACCGAAAAACAGGCCTGAGTCCCCATGAGATCCTGATGGGAAGAGTAATGAGACAAGCATGGGTACCAGGACACAAACTGATAAGCATTTCTGATGATTTGGTACTAGAGTACTGCAAGCAACTGGGTAACCAAGTGCGTTCTATCTCTCACCAGATTGGGGAAGACGCCGTCGCCAGGCCAGAAACTCCAGTCCATAAACTGAATCCAGGTGACTGGGTGGTACTTAAAAAGCACACCCGATCGAGTTGCCTTGCACCGAAGTGGGCAAAGCCAAGACAAGTGATTCTGGTGACCACGACCGCGGTGAAGTGTGCAGGAGTACCAAAGTGGATCCATGCCAGTCATACGAAGAAGGTAACAGAGGACGGAGAAACTGACGCTGAAGGTTGTCCAGCTGAGGGGTCTCAAGATGTTGGTCCTGAAGTAGCTGATGATGAACAACCGAGCACCAGTCAAGATGCATGGATCCCAGTAATCGACCTGACCGTTGATCCAATAAGAACCAGAAGCCAGACATACCCAGATAGAGAGTGGGATAGTGAGGAGGAGACAGGAATAGAAGGAGATAATCAGATCGAAATCCATGTCAAATCTGATGAGGAGGAAGGTCAGGTAGGGACAGAACAGGTTATTAACACACCTCCAAGGACTCCTGAGATCGAAAAGGGACAGATAGAAAATAGGGCGAAAGTTCAAGCGGAAGAAAATCAAAGGTTCGAAGTGCTTGAACAGGATCAGATAGAAATAGACGAATGTGTTCAGGACACAGAAATTGAAACGTCCAAAAGTCAAATCCAGCATACTCCTGAACAAGGCCAGTTTAGCGACCAGGCAGATGAAACTGAAATAAGACCTGGGACTAGTCAGATAGAAAGGGAGGAAACAGAAGCAGAAGTGCCACAACTGAACGAAAATAAAAGAGCATTAGACCAAAGCCCAACAACAGTGCCAGTTAAAAGTCTCAAGAAGAAAAATAGAGAGCCAAGGTACATCAAGAAACTGAGACTGAGACTAAAAACAGTAGAAGAGAAACTTGAGCAAAGAAAGCAAGCTTCCAGTAAAACAGAGCCAACTGGAGAAAACACTAAGCGAAGAAGTGCCAGAATAAAAAGACTGAACGGAAAGTATCAGGATCCTGAATGGACTTACCTGGTGTTAGAGGAATTTGAGGATCTTGAAATAAGTGACGAAAGTGACGAAGAAGTGAATGCTGACCAGTCTACCGAAGAAGAAGAACCGACCTGAAGTTGCCCTGTGTAAGCAACCTGTGTAAAGTTACAAAGAGGGGTTGGAAAGCTTCTTTTGAGCAAAAATGTGTGATTCAAGTGTGAATGGAAGACCTAGAGGTAATTGCCGTAAAACATGCTGCAAAGTATGTATATGTAGCGTAGCTTTAGTATTAATATTATGGATAGGACTAACCATTACTATTCCTTATATGATGAGTAAGGATACTAAAATTGACTCTACAAAAACTATGACAAAAGACACTGACTAACTGACACCACACAGTGTAGATGGACATGAGAAAGTACTTAGCGTTAGACAAACTAAAATGGACTTAGAAGCACCAGATGAGGAAGGACTACATTATCACAGAATCAAGAACAGGACTCTTTTAAACGTATTCGCAAACCTGTTAGTACATTATGTAGAAGCCATGGAAATAGAAGATTGTTATGTTTGCATCAAGCTACCTACTTCTGTAGCTGAGGGAGTGACCTACCATCACTTGCCATTAACATATGGAATTTCTTGTAGTATTTTAGCTAGCTTATTCTATAAAAGAGGACCATTACAGTACTATTACTCTAACTCAGACGTGATATTTTCTGAACTTCCTATACGTGGAAATCTGAACCCTGTACATACGAAAAGTGAGGTCACACGTTATATGGGAGAATATTTTCGGACTATAGGTACCATAGATTTAGGTGAAGCACAGAGATAACTTGACCTGTTCATTACATGAACAAGAGAAAATGTTTCCAAACATGGCAGAGAAAAGAAGGGAAAGTTTCCAAAGAAAGGGGAATGATAAAAAGGCAAGGAATTCCTAAATGGGCTGAAAACCTGGGCAGCACCTCAAATGGTGGGGCTAATCCTACTTTGTTGCTGGATTTTGAAAGGAAAGGGAAACTTTGTCTTCACCGAGAAAAGACTAGTTATTATAATAACATTTTCATTGGTTCCAGTCAATGCGAACACAATTATAAGGTAATTGGAGGTCGGGGTTTCAAAAATGGGTCAGAACCTGTGTTTCCCGGAATTTATTACATATGTGGAAACAAGGCCTATTTCAAATTGCCGATCACTGGTATGGAAGCTGCTATTTTGGAATGGTCTTCCCAAAAATATACCATGTGAATGAAATTGCTGGAAGCAGTGAAAGCACTAACGGTTTAGTACGTAGTAAAAGAGAAAGTATAGGGGAAATAATGGGTAGTATATTTAGTGCATCGATACCTGCAGTGGGAGTGGTTCTGAACACACACAGAATTTGCAAATTGTCTACAGTAGTGGATCGGTTATCTACTGACACTGCAAGTGGATTTCTGATGATCAATACCGAAATGGTTGCGATCAGATATATGGTTTTGCAGAACCGACTTGCCCTTGACACCTTATTAGCAAAACAGGGCGGAGTCTGTAGAATGTTGAAAGCGCAACATTGTTGCACTTACATACCTGACAAAAGTGTTGAACTCAAACGGTATGTAAGGAACATTACAAATTTGGAAAAGGAACTCAAACCACTGGAGGTTGATAGTGCCTGGAAGAGACTTACTGATGGTCTCTCCGCTGTAGGTCATTGTTATGTTATGTTATGTTAATAACATTTATTAGGCGCAACAGCTGCCCCAGCGAAGGGGCGTCCTGGCGCCTGATCATATGCAACAACACAACAGATCAGAGCTGACAGAGGGGGATATTAGCCTACAGAGATGAACAAGTGGGTTTTGATGGCCCTTCTAAAAAGGGTCAAGCTGTTGAGGGCCCGAATATGAACAGGAAGGGAATTCCATAAGTCTGCCGCCAGCACGCGGAAGGAACGTCCTCCCATCCTGCTAAGCCTGAACCTAGGCTTGTTCGCCAGATACTGGGCTTCGGATCTGAGGGATCGCGTGGGGACATAAGAAGAAATATGGCCTGTCAAGGCCGGAGGAGAAGAAAGCTTTAAGATCTTAAATGCCAGACAGAGAACCTTGAATTTGATTCTCTGTCTGACCGGAAGCCAGTGTAGAGAGGCCAAGACAGGAGAGACAGTACATCGTCTCGGAAGACCTACAATGGCCCGTGCAGCAGCATTCTGCACCCTCTGGAGCCTCGTCGCCTCAGCCTGATTGACTCCAAGGAGCAAGGCACTCCCGTAGTCTATCCGTGAGAGGATAGAGGCCTGAACCACCAGTTGACGTGTGGGAGGGTCGAAAAATTTGAGAACTGGTCTAAGTCCTCGCAGAATGCCATAGCAGGTGGCTGCTGTCTTCTTTGTATGGCTGGCAAAGGAGAGGTTAGAATCCAGCCATACCCCCAGATTTTTTACTTCTTCCACTGGGATAGGCATCGCCCCCAGTTCGAGAGGCCACCACTGGTCTCCCCAGAGTTCCGCCTGCTTCCCCACAATCAGGACCTCGGTCTTTTTTGCATTAAGCTGTAAGCAGTTGTTACGCATTGGTTTTCCAATTTAGTTAAAGGTTTGTTGTTTAAGGTACTGATGCCAATTGCAGGAATAGGGTTTGTCATATTCCTCATATTTGTCTGTTGCAAATGTCACAAACCCCAAAAGAAATATACTGTGAACAAGAGAGGCGTGAAACGGAATGTGGATGAACTTGAATTCGAGGAACTGAATAATCAAATTTATAAAAGGGTGAAGAATTCTCACCCTAACAAAGAAACTAAAGAGAAATTGAATCGAATGTTGGAAGAGATTGAACTGGGAAAAATGTAAAAAAGTTGGCATCTGGTTCTATTATTTGTGATGATAGTAAATATCATCAAAGAGGGGATTGATGGAGCAAGGATACGCACGTTACGCGACTTGCTTGTTCTCATGAACCTCGAATAACTATAATGAATTAACTCAACATGTTTGTCTTACTAATTTCCCTGTTATTCTGACATTTTGGGTGTCCCAGAGACGCTTGCATATGTGTGTATTAACATTAACAACGCTTGTCATTAAAATGGCCGCTGCTTGGCGGGGTTTTCTTCTGCGCATGCGTTAGTCACACTCACGTGACGTGACGTACTCGCAGTTCTGGTGGGAATCTTTGCACTTGCGCACTAGCATTAAGATGGCCGCTTTGTGTTCTCACATGCCGAAGCTTGCGCTGCTGCTTTTGCGCTACTGTTCGTTTGCACTAATATTAATACTATAAGTTAGTATAAAGTAAGGGGAGTCATATAGGGATTCCTGGTATACAGTGTATTCATTTATTTCTGTGTTTTAATTTGTTTTCGCTTACTTTTCATGTATCGTAACTCTTGGGCCTGGGAGGGAAGCAAACCCCATCTTGGAAGTCCCTACAGCGCATGTCATCCTGGCAGAGGGAAAAAAACCTTGTACCAGTGGAACTCAGCCAGCTGGCAGCCACAGCCAAGATGCTCCTGAGAAAGTGACCTGCAACCCAGCAGAGCGAAGCTGAACTGTCCTGCAAATGCAACAATTGTATATAATCCATTGTATTTTGTAGAACATGTCATGGGAACCCCAAATTCAAATAGGCGGTCCCAGATCATGCAAATGAAGTCTTGTAAAGGTGAAATGTTGTGGTGTGTTAACCTATCCTACTTGAGGACCAATCGAAATTGGGGATTCTTACACTTGCAGCATTTTGGGGGTGGTACACTGACCCGAAAACAGTATAACTAGCCTAGGTTTAGCTAGCGAATTTGTCCGACTTGTCCGAATAGCTGACCTGTCACTGACCCAACGCACTCAATAGGTGACTTGATACAGAGGGCTGCGGAGCACTCTGTCCGAAATTTCCATAGACTCAAGGGTTTAGTTTGGAAACCTTAAGTGCTGGCGGAGCACTTTGCTGGGGCATTCGATAACCCAATCGGGGTTTTGACTGCTAACTGCAGAGAGGGTGGAGCGCAGGCGTTGCTTCCGAACTGCGGGTTCTGGTCGTGCCTTGGTGGTCCTGTCCTGATCCTAATCTGGGTTTCCTGTCCTGTCCTGGGGTGTCCCTTCCGTACTTGCTGTCCTACTGGCGACTGTCTTCCCTTGGGGTTTTTCCCGTCCTTAACGGACCCGTGGTCAGGGTTGGTCTTCACACCATACTAGGTAAATATAGTGCTGAAAGTCTACTCTGCACCTTCTATATTTCCCTTTCTTTTGCTTTAAATAAAGTCATACTCTTGCATATTTGATTTCCATGCTTTTCGCACTGCTAAATGAACAAGTCATACATTAATGGTTGTTATTCTAGCATGTTCCATTTCTTACCCATCCTTTGAGTACATTCCTGTTGTCAGTTCATGATATATAGATGTTCCTTTTCTTTACCCGTCCTTTAGTCTCTCCATATTAAGTCTAAATTCTGAAACTGCTGCCTAGCATGTTCCCTGTTCTTACCTTCCTTTAGACTCAAAAATGGTTGGTTTCATTTACTTCCTTTATGGATACGTGCTCTTTGTGATCTTGGTTATTGATTGCTTACTCATTGTAAATCTTATGCTATCAGAATCTGATGAAGTTTAGATAAAGGTTTTAAAACTTCCTGAGTCTGTGATTATTTTATGAGTGCAAAATATAGAAAAGGTATTTTTGGTATCTGCCTTTCTTCACAGCTAGCTCTCTGATCCATTGTGTTCAATAGGTACCAGTAACGGTGGATTGGTAAGTCGGGTACACTGGAAGTAAAATAGGAAGGAACTGGGATACTGGTAGTAGAACGTAAGGTTACCTGATTTATGATTATGGAGAATGGATTTTTATGGGCCCGATACGTATATGGTAAAATATTAGTCGGTGACCTGCGCGCTCTATCAATGGTGGACGCTACACTTGAATCACTAAAGTGTGGATATATGTCAATTTCTACAATAGGATACTGGCCAATACAATGCCCACCAGAAAAGAGGGATGCTGATTGAAATACTCAACCCATAACCACTTTATAATTTATATTGAGGTATGACAACTTCTAAGATTCTTTGACTGCGAGATTGTGCATGCATATTGAATAGATCAGGATACTCTCTCTCTTGCAATTATGTAATGTATATAGATATAGGTCTCTTTTGAACAAAATTGCTTAGAATTATGGTCCTTTGATGCTTGTTTAGAACATTGATGTTTGGACTCACAATTGATTTGATGTGAGAAGAGCGTAATGATAACACGTCCTTCCTCTATTTGGACTACACAGTTTCCCGAACTGTGGGTTGTTAATAATAAATAATAATAATAAAACCATTTTTAAAGCGCTTGGTTACACCTATGACGGTGTGTCCCCGCGCTGGAATGCTACTACTCCCAGATGAGAAAGAAAGTACAAGGGTATTATTTATTTGGGGAAGAGATAAGTTTTTAAATATTGTCTAAATCTCGTTTCGGAGGGCTCCATACGAAGGTTTAGGGGAAGGCTATTCCAGTGTTTGCAAGCCAAGAAACGGAAGGAGCTACCTCCCATTCTGGTTTTGTGAACACGGGGAAGTTGGAATAACATCACTCCGGCGGATCTGAGATTTCGGGTGGGGCGGTGGATAGTAAGGAGTCTTTGCAGATAGTTGGGGCCTTTTCCCTGGGCAATACGATGGGCCATACAAAGTGCCTTAAATTTAATGCGCTCCACAATGGGGAGCCAATGAAGTTTACGCAAAGCTGTCTTACCGGATGCCCTGCGTGGGAGATTGAGTACCAAGCGGGCTGCGGCATTTTGGATACCCTGTAGCTGTTGAATGCCTTTTTTGCTCAAGCCAAGAAGAAGGGCATTACCATAATCCAAATGTGGCGTGACCAGGGCATGGATAAGTTTCTTCCTGGCACCGAAGGGGAGCAGATCGAGAACTTTGCGGAGAGTTTTCAATATTCCGAAGCATTTTCCAGTAGTTTTATTAATTTGTTGCTTAAAGGAAAGCTCAGCATCGATCATAATTCCCAAATTTTTGCGGAGGCAGTTGCTATTCATCCATCCTGCCACCGCCCGCATACAGTTGGAAAAATTAGCGGCTTCCTCAGGCTGGTTGTTGGCGAGTTGGATTATTAATTGTTATTCAAAGCTGTAGAATTTGCAAGCACACTAATTATTATTGAGGTAAGACACTGTCCTGAGAGTTACTCTGGTTTTGTGGCCCTGTGGGGGTGCATTTGGGTGCTCACCTATGACATGGGTGCAATTTTTCTTACCCCATCCAATTGAAAGCTAATATTCTACTGTCTTCCTCCTTAGATCGTATGATATCTTCTAGCTTATATGGCCTAAGAGAACCTTGTTTGAAGTACACAGACGGATCGTGCCTGGATTGAAATAGCCTAGGTGAGAATCATAGTCTGTCTTATCTGACTTCTTTCTGTTTGACTTCCTTTCACTGGCATGGTTATCAAGTAGTAGTGCATAGACATATCTATATGCATGGCGACGTTGGTACAACAATCGTTGGTCACTATTGGTTAATACTGCGTCGCTCGTGGTCAGCTTTGTGTCCAACCTTATATTTTCTTTGTTTCTTCTCTTTTTTGATTTTTTTCTCTCTGTTATTTCACCTGTGTGTGCCTCTCGGAATCACGCTTTTAAATATGTACATATGTACTGAATCTAAATTTATACTGCACTTAACTGATGGACTGTCCATGTTGGGCTGTTTTTATGAGTTGTGTGTCAAGTTAAAATCATTGTGACACCTTTTTGATTGTCTAAATGTATAACAGCAGTGTTTTGTATTTGACAATGTTTATGTACATTGTCAAGTCTTTATTTGTTTTTAGTTTTGTCTTGTAATCTATGATGTTTTTATACCCATTTCATGTGTAGCATAGTGGTTTGTGCCATTCAGTCAATGTTATTGATCACGTCTGCATTGTCTTTAGATATATTTATTTATATTGTACATATTAGTGTTTTTGTTTTATGTTCAGTGTGATTTACGTGTGGTTTTGTATATATTATATTCTTTCAGCACTGATGGAAGTTCCAGCTGTGGAACGAAAGGAGTTGGTGATATCCAAATTTTTACTTCAACGACAATAAAGATATTTTGGATAAACTTGAAGCTTACTGACTTTGTTCTGGTGCACCTTCCTTTTCGCATAAAGTTTGCCTATCTGGTTTCCAGTGGAGCAGAAGTGTGGCGAACTCTGGAAGTAGTTGCACAGACTCTCTAATTGTTTATTTCCATCTAGAATTTGATGTGCTGATCCGTGGTCAGCCGCACTTTGTCCTTCTTTGTACTTCAACAACTTGCACCGATGCAGAATACCTAGAATTCCCCTTTCGTTGTAAGCTAGGTTTTGTGATACGTCCCCTGCACAAATCGACTTGGATTTTCTCGTATGCAATTATCATTATATTTTTTGTCTTTCGATTGAGCATCATTCAAGTTCTCCTCAACTTTTCTCACAACATCCTCATAATTCTTGAGAACACTGGTATCAAAATCAGGAGATAAAGAGGTACATCAGAAAATAAGGAGACTCTCCGGTCACTGAATGAGGTGTGATGTGGTGTGATAACTCCACAGTGTTTCTTTAAAGGAAGTTAAACATATCACTTTAAACTTTCAAGAGCAGCTTGTATGCCTTTTAATAAACCTGTTAGACCTTTTCAACTAACCATTTGCTTTGGTACAATATTAAAGGAGCTCTTTCAGCAGGAATACCACATTTATTGAGAAATTGCACCATCTTGGATGAAATAAACTGAACACAGTTGTCAGACATTAGTAACTTGGGAAAGCTTTCAATTTAAAAAACTTCTTCCAAAAATGTAGAAACCTCATCAGTGTTGCGGTTCTCAACAAAAGTATGATAGATCCATTTAGAAGAATTGGCCACAAGTACTCTCAAAAATCTGTGTTGTCTGCCTAAGACCTCATAAGGCCCTGAATAGATAGATATTTTCTCCCTTTGTAGACCAACAGTTTGACAAGACACCTTCCAATGCTTGTCTGGCTGCACACACACTTTACAAGCATCCACAAACCTTTCCACTTTAGCATCCATTCTGGGCCACCAATAGTACTGTTTAAGTGACCTTTGTGTACCAGATACACCAAGATGACCATAACGAGCCAACTCAATAGGTTTGGTCGTAAGACCCACAGGAGGAACAAACAGATCACGTCTCACCAGTATGTCATTCTCAATGCTAATGTCACTAAACACTTGAGCATACCTTTGCAGCCCAGAGTCCATATTTCTACTGGGTGGCCACCCAGTGACAACATATTGTTTGACTTTATTCAATATCACATCTTCTTTGGAAAAACTTTATACACTCCATTTCAGAAATCTTGCCATTACAACTGTATAACACATCCACAACGGGAACCACACACATGCTGATCGACAACTTTTTCCTCACAATTTCTTTTTTTTATTGTAAGCTTGATAAAACAATCGGCTGTTATATTCTTCCCACCAGAAACATGCTGTATCACAAAATTGAACTCTTGTAGCCTGACAATTGTGTAGCAAGTGAGATAAACCCATAGGTATGCTGACAACTTCCCAGCACAGAATCACATATTTCCAGCAGCCCTGCTTAGAATCTTGGTGCATGCACTTGACTGTAAATTGTTTGTATCTGGACAAATTGTGTAATGCCTTCTGTCTGGACAAATTGTGTAATGCCTTCTGTCTAAAAATGAAAAGGTGTGCGCTATTTGTGTGTGAAACTAAAATGCAATTATCAATATGTGAATTGTAATGCCACGCAAAATTCAATTAAGTACATTTCCAACAACTGAGAGAGACAAGTATATTTCCAACTTCTGACTAGGCTGGTTTATGGAGTTAAAATTCCAGTACATAGGCACAAAACTCACTACACCAGATTTAGGCATGCACACATCTGATTGCCATTGGCTACATGTTGCGGCAATCATAGAAAACTGCCTTTTTATTGGTGCTTTCGTTGTAATTGGCCCTCTTTGGAGTGTTGATTTCCTCCCAAGCAATTTCACTCATTGTTCTTTTGGGTCAAGCTGTCAACACTGCGTTCCTCCTAGTAGCTATCGAATCGGCCATCTCTTCACAGATGCGCATTTCATGTCCGCCGAGTCCACAAAACTACTGCGGCGGTATGACCATCCATGTCATTATACTAAAGAGAGAGAACATTCAGCCCTTTTCTACAGTTGGGTCTTCCCTGAGATGTGGTGTGATGTGGTGATTACTGTCAGCCGGTACCATTTGTTATGGTAATTATGATCTATTAAACAAAGGTAGGTTCCATCAGCTTTTTAAAAAATTTTATATATCCAATTTCGATTTTACTGATTTTAACTAATCAAGCAATAAACGTTACTCCTGCCTGCTTTCAAACAGTTCGAGCACGTGCAGCTTCTGTTTCCCCGGGCTTTTGGGGAGCTTTTGCAGACTCCATGGTTTAGTGAGTGATTATACTAGCATGCTCGCCTTCCTTCATGTCGCACCATTTATGTATTTATTTATTATTTATTAATATATTTATACACCATCCACCTAAGATAGCCAATCTACCCGAATGCAGATCTGCCGAGCGCTGCCCTATGGACAGAGGGAGGCAGCTGAATGGCTCGGAGAAGACTTTAATAGAAGTGGAACTGTAGAGAGCACCCATGGGAAATGTTAGGAAAAGTGTACATATCTGCAGAATTGCCTCGGGTTTCAAACACATGACATAGCACGTCTGGGACAGCTTTTAGCATCAGGAGAGACAGTGAGTGACTTGCTATTCCTTATGTCAAAAATACATCATTAGTTCAGGTTGCTGCGTATTTATTCTAACTTGATGCTTCTCTGTCTTGGTGTCTTTAACTTTAGGAAAAAGACAATTTGTTTTACATGATTTCAAGAAATCAGTGCTTCCTTTCAAGAGCACTGAGTAGCTGTTATTTTAATCAGCTTGATGTGAGATCTCTTGTATCTATTTAAAATAATTTTAGTACTTATTAGTAGTATTAGAGAATGCAGAACCTTATCAGACATTATCTAGAAGGCAGCTCTTTCAACACGCTTCAGCTTTGATATTTGATGGCGCGCTTACACAACAATACATTTATAGCCAAGGAGATCTACGTTGCAATAATGTGCGATAATGTGCTGCATCACTAAATATTGATAAGGTTCCAAAACAGGGCTCGACAAATCCACTCGCCCCCTCGCATTTGCGAGGGAGAATGGATGAGGATAAGCTATTTTTAGGTCCTACTCGCCCTTTCTGGCGAGTAGGAAGACAAGCTAACTTTTGTCCTCTGTCTTTGAAAACGGAGCAAAAGTGACAAGATCACAAGATTTAAAGGCATTTGTATTGCTCACAAAGGGACTGAGCAATAAATATGCCTTTAAATCCTTCTCACTTTTGCTCCGTTTTCAGAGACAGAGGTCAAGTAGGTTGCAGTTGGGTCGAGGGGATTTTCCAAGTTACTAGACCTGCAGGACTAGTACAATTTTTCAGATTTGTCGAGCCCTGCAGAAGCGAGACCTATTGCATTGCAAATGCTAGTTTTAACTTGATGTGATGAGAAAAACCCTTCACTTGGCATACTTCATCAGTAAACACGGCATTGTGCTTTGCTATGATGTCATCTATCCTGGGATTCTGAACGTCAATTTGGTTCACAGAAAAATCTTGTAATACAATAGGACAGTCAGTGCCAGAGCACAGCATTACTCCCAGTTTGCCCAAATTATACAATCCCATGATGTTTTTACCATTAACTGCAACATACATTTTAATAAAAATGTTGTGGCCTTGAAATTGCTAATCATCTTCAAAATAACCAAACATTTCGAAGTCAAAATTGCCAAACGCCTTAGGATTGATATCCATTTCTTTTAAATGCACACATTCCTATTTTTTCTTAAAGTTAACATCAGAAACAAAAGTAATAGGGGATCCTGAGTCTGCCATTACTTCCAAGTTGAAATCCAATACATACCTTCCCTAAAGGTGCTTTAAAATCTACACCCACAACATTCACATCAAAGCATCCTTGTGGGTCATACAATGTGAGAATTAAATTCTACAAATTGTCATTCACTTCACTGACTGCATTAACACTTGTAATTGTCCCACTCTTCATGCTTCTGCACACGCTTTGGAAATGACCACGTTTATTGCTTTTATTGCACCTCCTCCTAGCAGCTGGACACTCTGTGCTATTAGCAAGATGTGACTTGGATCCACATCTATAACAACCAGTTAGATTTGATACCACTAGATGTAAACATTTTCTACTCCATCTGAATTGCACATACAGGGCTGTTGATACTACTGTCTTCTGAACGCAAAACTTTAGATAACTGAACAGATAGAGCTCTCTATACCCTTACCTATATCTAACACTTCAGCTAAAGTGGGATTACGATAGGCCACTAACCTTTCCTGGATTTTCTTGGACTCACAGTTAAACACAAATGTATCTCTTATACAGATGTCCATATTGGCCCCAAATTCACAATTAGCTGCAAGTACTCAATGCTGAAACATATTCTTCGACTGATTCCTCTCCAAACTGCTTCCTTTTATGAAAAACATGGCGCTTCATCACCCCATTAGGTTTATCAGTAAATTGTTTTTCTAATCTCGCAACAGCTTCCTTAAATATATCCCAACTATCACCTTGATCTGCCGGTGCGGTTATAAATGGTAAGTTTTCAAATATTTCAATAGCTGCTGATCCTAAATAGGGGAATAAAAGTGTGTTCTTCCTATCAGCACAATTTTATTTTTTACCATCAATGGCAATCAAGTAGTTCTTGAAAGTTTTATACCATTTCTTCCAAATAAGTACTGGTTTCCCAGGTATCACTAAAAATATATAGACGGTAGCTTCACGTTTGTGAATTTGCCATGACAACCCAATTGCAATTACGACTTTTATGAAAGGAAGATATTCCCTATATAACCAAAATGAGCAGGAATATGCAAACTGTTACTGATGCCAAGTAAAAATTACACAGTACTATTTTTACCTTAAGAAACAAGAGTAAACCACACCAAACAAATTTTCCTTGAAGCAAAAAAAAATAAAATAAATCTTGTACTACCGATGAAGATGTATCAATTTTTTTTTTTTAAAGTACACTTGAACTAACTTAAATTGTCCCAGTCATGTGCATCAGGACACGCAGAACTAACATCCAGAAGTAATATGTATTTGATCAAAAATGAAAAACAAAACCAAGGTGTGCGCATCACTGACGCAAATAGTTACGCATCAGAACTGAGTGTGCGAATCACTGCGCTGTACTTGAAAAAGTCCAAGCGTACGCATCACGGTTTAACCATGCACACAAAACAAAGGGTGCACAATAAGAGGTCGCTGCCATAAAATGTTGAATCGCAATTCAAAATGAGAAGTGCGTGTATCACTGATACGCTTTATTCTGCCACAAATCGAAATGCTGAACGACGGGCTAAAACCAGATAAAACCCTACGTCCCGATCCAATATGTCTGTCAAGCGTCGTTGGCGCTTTGTTTTTATAATGGAAATTGGCCTTGTTACACCAGCGCCAGGCGTAAATTAGTGACGGGTTGGTTAAGCTTGAGCTCGAATTTTCCAGTTATTCTTCACAGTGGGTGAACACCATTCTTCCCGCTCGTCGACATTTATAAAGATGGTAATTAGCCGATGAGTTGATAAAAATAAAAGGTTTTATTCATGTACATAAATAAACCCACAGGTGAGGAAAAAGGGAGCACGTATCTTCAACCAGCCTGCTACACGCCGTTTCTGTACCATGCCTTTCATTCCAATCCCGTCACCTGGCAATAGACCGATGACAAATGCAATTCCAACAATGATATTTACTGAGATAATATGCATTGCATTCCATACAACAACTAGCCTGTACGATGTTGACGGCGAGAGAGGGACCTGCCAGATCACCATTACGACTCTGTACGATTATCACGGGAGATGCAGTGGTAGATAGAATGTTGCTGTGCCATCATTAAAGTGGCTGCCGGGGGCAGAAAGCGGGTGCAGGCAGCGTGAAACGGAGGTTGGTAGTCAACACCAAAGGTTCTTTGATTTCACGAGCGAAATTAACACTCACCGCGTTCAGAGGACTATCCATCACTTCCATGTAGTTTAGCGTGGGTCCCCAGACACGACACTCACTTTTCCCAGGTGGCGTCTTTAAGCAAATCCTCACCGAATTTCCGCGTTATCAAGTTATAAAATACGCTCTTTCTCCTCCAGAAAGAAGCCTAAAACACATCAAGCTGATACACCGACCTTAAAAGGTTACAAAAGTAAGCCAACATCGACTAGTTATGTCTGCCAAGAAGTTTTTGACATTTTTGGCATTGTCGATCAATTTTTTCTCCACTGACGTGGGCCGTAGGGGCTGCGCTGACTCGTTTTTTTTTGTTTGTTGCAGATCTATATAACGTAAACTTGACCCGAAGGTATGGGAGCGCTTTACATGAGCACCAGCTATGTTAAACAAGGACACATTCCTTTTTAGGTCTCGCCTAGAGCAACTCGCATGCGCTACTTCAGGAGAGAGCCTCTTGGAATCACTCCAGCTTCCAAGAGACTTCTCCGTGTTGGTCGGCCTCCTCCCACACATTCCATTGGCCTTTGCGTGTGGCTTTCAAACATTGAAAGCCTGCAATTGGCCAAAGGCGGGTGCATTTCCCACCTTCTCTCTAAACCATGGGTACTCACAAACTTTCTCTCGGGGGCCAAATCTACAGCTTGGTTTGTGTCCGAGGGCCGCACCGGTGGCGGGCGGGGTCAGTGGGGGAGGGGGCGGGGCTAGAGCAACAACATAAAACTGACCATGAGGTTGATCACAGGTCCCTGCAGCGGATGCCTTCGTCCACTGAGCCGTCCCAGCATACACACATCTCTCTCTCTCTTTCTCTCTTGGTCTCCCTCCCTCTCTCTAGCTCTCTCTCCCTCTGTCTAGCTCTCTCTCCCTCTCTCCCTCCCTCTCTCCTGTCTTCCTCTGTCTCACTCTGACTGTCTCACACCCTCTCTCTCACTCCCTCTCTCTCATTCCCTCCCTCTCATTCCCTCCCTCTCTCTCCCTCCCTCTCCGTCTCCCTCCCTTTCCCTCCCTCTCACTCACTCTCCGTCTCACTCTCCGTCTCACTCCCTTTCACTCCCTTTCCCTCCCTCTCCCTCCCTCTCCCTCCATTTCCCTTCCTTTCCCTCCCTCTCCCTCCCTCTCACTCCCTATCAGTCTCCCTCCCTTTCCCTCCCTCTCACTCCCTCTCAATCCCTCTCCGTCTCCCTCCCTTTCCCTCCCTCTCCCTCCCTCTCCCTCCCTCTCACTCCTCCGTCTCCCTCCCTTTCACTCCCTCTCCGTCTCCCTCCCTTTCCCTCCCTCTCACTCCCTCCCTTTCCCTCCCTCTCCCTCCCTTTCCCTCCCTCTCCCTCCATTTCCCTCCCTTTCCCTCCATCTCACTCCCCATCAGTCTCCCTCCCTTTCCCTCCATCGCAATCCCCATCAGTCTCCCTCCCTTTCCCTCCATGTCATTCTCCATCAGTCTCCCTCCCTTTCCCTCATCTCACTCCCTATCAGTCTCCCAACCTTTCCCTCTCTCTCACTCCCTCTCCGTCTTTCTTCCTTTCCGTCTCCCTCCCTTTCCCTCCCTCTCTCGTCTCCCTCCCTCTCCGTCTCCCTCCCTATCCCTCCCTTTCCCTCCCTCTCTGTCTCACTCCCTCTCCCTCCCTGTCCGTCTCACTCCCTCTCCGTCTCACTCACTCCCTCTCCGTCTCACTCACTCCCTCCCTCTCCCACTCACTCCCTCTCCCACTCACTCCCACTCACTCACTCCCACTCACTCACTCTCACGCACTCCCTCTCACTCACTCACTTACTCCCTCTCACTCACTCACTCCCTCTCACTCCCTCCCCCACTCACTCCCTCCCTCTCACTCACTCACTTACTCCCTCTCACTCACTCCCTCTCACTCCCTCACTCACTCCCTCTCACTCACTCTCTCACTCCCTCTCACTCCCTCCCTCCCTCCCTCCCACTCACTCACTCCCTCCCACTCACTCACTCCATCCCTCTCACTCACTCCCTCCCTCTCACTCACACCCCCTCTCACTCACTCCCTCTCACTCACTCCCTCCCACTCACTCCCTCCCTCTCACTCCCTCCCTCCCTCTCACTCACTCCCTCCTACTCACTCACTCCCTCCCTCTCACTCACTCACTCACTCCCTCTCACTCACTCCATCCCTCCCGCTCACTCCCTCCCTCCCTCTCACTCACTCCATCCCTCTCCCTCCCTCCCTCTCACTCACTCCCTCCCTCTCACTCACTCCATCCCTCTCACTCACTCCATCCCTCTCACTCACTCCATCCCTCTCACTCACTCCATCCCTCTCACTCACTCCATCTCTCACTGTCCCTCTCACTCCCTCGCAGTCACTCCCTCTCACTCTCACTCACTCCCTCTCTCACTCCCTCTCACTCACTCCCTCTCACTCACTCCCTCTCACTCACTCCCTCTCACTCACTCCCTCTCACACTCACTCCCTCACTCACTCCATCCCTCTCACTCACTCCATCCCTCTCACTCACTCCATCCCTCTCACTCACTCCCTCTCACTCACTCCCTCACTCCCTCTCACTCCCTCTCACTCCTTTTCACTCTCTCTCACTCTCTCTCACTCCCTCTCACTCCATCTCCGTCCCCCTCCCCTTCCCTTTCCCTCCCACTCCCTCTGTCACCCTCTGTCATCTCACCCTGCCTGTGTGCCAGCCGGGGCACACACACACTAACAGCCGCACCCGAGCACTTCACAGGTCTTCAAAAGACCATTTGCATGTTAATGAGGCCTTTGTATTTCACCTCTTCTTAGGCCCCTGCAGCTGTACTCTGGCCATTGCTAGGATCGCCCGGCCGGCAGACCCACAGAGCAGCAGTCTCTCGCGCAGCTGCAGACACTTTAAAAAAACGTAAAACTCAGGTATGATGTTTAGGGGGTCCGCGGGCCGCCAGGGAAGGCTTGCCGGGCCGCCCCTGGCCCGCGGGCCGTACTATGAGTACCCCTGCTCTAAACGTTGACTCCCATGGCCTAGGGGTCTCGAGAGCAAGCAGCAGCGCAGCCGGGTGCCAGCTGAATGCCTTATGTTCCTTGCAGTGCACGCGCACCACACACAGTCTTGTTCCCAATAGGCAGCTCTGCGCCTTCACGTTGTCTTTTTCAGGTGCCTACAGTAACTTTCTCAAATACTTTTCCTTTTTTGACTTAGCAAGTGGTCTCCTTCCTTCAAAGATCTTCCATGCAGCACTTATAGATGATGACACTCTGTGTGATCTTGTTCGTCAATAGATATATTTCAGCCCCAGTGTTTTCCTTCACTTTACTCTCTTACGAGAAACACTCAGGGCGTCCCTCATTTCATCTTATGTAATTCTATTTTAGATGCTAAGAGTCTGTGTGATCTTCGTTCTTGTCTAGGCAGCTGTCGGCCCGGTGCTTTCCTTTACTTTTGTTTCTCATGTGAAACTCTGACTTCATAAGCCACTCACTATCTCTCATTTCACATCAGTTTGACTCTGTTTCTGATACTGACACTTTGCGTGATCTTTGTCTTGACCATGTATCTGTGAGCACGTGTTGCACTCCGTGCGCCAACACTCAGTGCGTTCCCGGGTGGTCAGTGTCTGTCACTGTCCCTCATTTCACATCAGTGTGACTCTGTTTCAGATGTTGACACTCGGTGTGATCTTGGCTCTTGACTAAGTATCCGTGAGCCTGTGTTTCGATCTCAATATGATTCTGTTTCATATTGTGAGATGCTGTGTGATCTTGGTTCTTGACTAGGCATCTCTCAGCCCCTCTGTTTCACGTCACTTGTATTTTATACACAAACACTCAGTGCGCTCTTAAGGGTGTTGTGTGGTAAATATTTTAGTAATTTACCTTGATCAGAATTTCTATAATATCAATAAGGTCAAGCATAAAGAGCAGAGTCCGTGGTGGTTAGAATTCAGGGTTTTTATTCAATAACTTGAGTTAAGGGAGAGCTCCGTCACCTAAGGAGGCTCGGGAATGGTCTCTACTTTAATCACAGAAAACATAGCATTTATACATAAAAAAGAGGAAGGAGCTTCCCTTGAGCAAATTTCAGTGTTGTAATCATACAGCAGTTATGGCAGAGGCAACGTAACTGTGTCATAATCGTGAGGAAGTCACAGAAAGGCAGCGTAACTGTGTCATAATCGTGAGAAAGTCACGGAAAAGGCAGAGTGTTGAGAAATAACCCTAGGCTGGTTCCTTAAATGAGAAAAACGGGCGTGACAGGATGTCTGGTGTCATGTCTTTAGCAAACAGGAGCTGGTTTCTCGGAATCGGTTGTCGTGTCTTGGCAAACAGGGGCTTATTTCTCGGAATCGGCCTGACCATAAGAGCGTGTGGTTACAACAGGGGCTCGTTTCTCGGAATCGGCTTGGCCATAGGAATGTGTGGTTGCAGTTAGAGGAATAAATGTGCTGTGTGCAACCTTACGTGTATGTGGCCGTGTTTTCTAGTTACCATCATGATGAGCTTGGGACGTGAAAGAGAGGGTGTATAATGGGACATAAATAACAAGAAATATCCATTTTCCACAGTTGTTATCCCTCATTTCATCTCAGTGTGATTCTGTTTCAGATGTTGACACTGTGTGATCTTGATTCTTGACCAGGTATCTGTGAATCCATGTTGCACTCCATGCGCCAAACTCAGTGCGTTCCGGAGTGGTCAGTGTCAGTCACTGTCCCTCGCTGGCCATCATTTCACCTCTGTGTGACTCTGTTACAGATGCTTACATTCTGTGTGATCCTGGTTCTTGACTAGGTACCTGTGAGACTGTGATGCACTCCAGTCTTGATTTAAATGCCAACCATCACTGGGTTCCTGAAGCTGGCACTATCCCTCATTTCAGTTCAGAACAACTCAGTTTCAGATGCTGACACTCTGCATGATCTTGGTTCTTGATCAGGAATCTGGGAGCCCGGGTTGCGATCATCTTTTATATATCAACACTGAGTGGGTTCCTTAGGTAGTCACTTCCCCTCATTTCACCCTACTTCACCCCACTATTATTCCACCCTTGGAAAGGACCATCCGTAGCTGGTGAACGAGAGCTGTCACAGCGCACCTCACTCCTAGAGGGACTCTGGCCTTGCTTCTCACATTGCAACATTGTATCCTCTGAATTGGCTCCACTGTTTGAAAGCTCTAAATGTGGTGGGTTTTAATCTCCGGCGTGGCAAAGCGGAAGTTTCCACCAATGGGATTTGCTGTTCTTCACATCAAACACCTAATTAGACCCTGTTTGTGATCTTGGGCACATCGCCTACTCTCCCAGCCCTGTCATTAGAAAACATTGACAGAATCTGTGACAGTTTTGCGAATCAGTAACCACATTTGGAACACAATGTATAACGACAATAGGTTTACTTTAAAATATGGATTAATTGCGGAAAATGCACTTTCAATGCTTTTTCCGCCGTTATTGGTGTGAAGTTAGCAGATTCTAGCTGTTGCTAAAGTGCAATTTTCTGTTACCCTGCAGTATTACCACATTTCTAGTGTGATGACTGCATTTCTCGTGAAGTGATCTACATGTGCAGCAGTCCCAGGGTTTTGGTCACTTTCAATGGCTGCCTCCATTCCTCATTTCAAACGTGTTTGTGTGCGGTTGACGCTCCATGTGAACTTGGTCCGTCCCGGCCTGGTGCCCCCTGCGTCAATCACTTGTAAAACAAGCATTCGCATGGTCAATAGGTCTCGCCTTTGTGACCTTATAAGTGTTTAGCCATGCAATAGTTGATGTTGTTGCACCAAGGATATTGTACTGCATAACGAAATACTTATAAGGTCCTAAAGGCGAGACCTATTGGCTATGCCAATGCTTGTTTTTTTTTGGTAGGTCCTGGGAGATTAAATGATTTACCCAGAATCACAGGATGTGGAGTCAATCTCGAAGCTCGAACCTTGGTTTCCCAGCTCCAAATTCGACAGTCTAGCCGTGAGACCACATCCTCTCCGGGTGACTTCAATTGGTTACTGCTAAAATTTCGAGCAGCCTGTGGCAGGAGTTCTCCGTTTTTAGGTCTAGGCCTGCGTAGGCTGCACTTGCGCAGTCTCGCCGGCGAGATCTTATGTCTCTTACTGTGGCGCTTGAACCCGCCCCCTCTTCTCCATTGGCTGGCTTCCTAAACTGAGGCCAGCCATTGCAGAAGAGGGGCATCTGTCAGTTTAAGCCCCGTCATTTTGGGATTCGGGGGTGTGTTTTTTCATGTTCTTTCTCTCCTCTTCCCACAGCCAATGGGAAGAGGAGAGAAAGAAAACCACGCCCCCAAATCCGAAAATGATGGGGCTTTCTCCGAGGCATTTCTGCATGACCTCGGAGAAAGATGGTCGTCCTTTCCCCCTTGTTTCCGCAATCAGATCAGCCTTAACCACTCCTTCCCAACCTAGTTTGCTACTCCCAAGGTGAAGTTCGCACACTTAAATGCTCTCCAGTCGGGAGATACGGGTGCAGGGCTGAATGTGTAACTGGCCTCTACATGGAGGTTGTTTAAAGGCTGATCGACTCCGCTTCGTATGCGGTACAGCTTCGTCATGGCCGTCTGAGCGCTCTCCCGTGCTACACCTCTTTTCTCATCTCGCTGGCCATCTCTATGATCCTCGTCGGAGGGAGCGCCTCTATGACGGCATTGCCATGTCTTCCGCGGATTGAGGTTGGTGGAAACCGGGTTTGAGCGGTGCTTCGTCCGTGCACTTTTACCTCCCTCCCGCCCTTCGTCCGTGCACATTGCCCTCCCTCCCTTCATCCCTGCACTTTGCCCTCCCTCCCGCCGTTCGTCAGTGCACTTTACCCTCCCTCCCACCTGTCATCTGTGCACTTTGCTCTACCTCCTGCCCTTCTTCTGTGTGATTTGCCCTACCGCCCGCCCTTCTTCCGTGCGATGTGCCCTCCCGCCTGCCCTTCTTCTGTGCGCTTTGCCCTCCCGCCTGCCCTTCTTCCTTGTGCTTTGCCCTCCCGCCTGCCCTTCTTCTGTGCGCTTTGCCCTTCCTCCTGCCATTCTTCCGTGTGCTTTGCCCTCCCGCCCGCCCTTCTTCTGTGTGCTTTGCCCTCCCGCCCGCCCTTCTTCAGTGTACTTTGCCCTCCCGCCTGCCCTTCTTCCGTGTGGTTTGCCCTCCCGCCCGCCCTTCTTCCGTGTGCCTTGCCCTCCCACCTGCCCTTCTTCAGTGCGCTCTGCCCTTCCGTTGCCCTTCTTCCGTGTGCTTTGCCCTCCCGCCCGCCCTTCTTCTGTGCGCTCTGCCCTAAGCCCGGGAGCTTTGCTCTCCCGCCTGCCTTTTGTCTGTGCCCTATGCCCTCCCTCCCGCCCTTCTTCCTTGCACTTTGCCCTCCCGCCCGCCCTTCTTCCTTGCACTTTGCCCTCCCTTCCGCCCTTCGTCCGTGCACATTGCCCTCCCTCTCTTCATCCGTGCACTTTGCCCTCCCTCCCGCCGTTCGTCAGTGCACTTTACCCTCACTCCCACCTGTCATCTGTGCACTTTGCCCTCCCGCCTGCCGTTCTTCCGTGTGCTTTACCCACCCGCCCGCCCTTCTTCTGTGCGCTCTGCCCTCCCGCCTGCCCTTCTTCTGTGCGCTTTGTCCTCCCTCCTGCCCTTCTTCCGTGTGCTTTGCCCTCCCGCCCGCCCTTCTTCAGTGTGTTTGCCCTCCCGCCTGCCCTTCTTCCGTGTTTTTTGCCCTCCCGCCCGCCCTTCTTCCGTGTGCTTTGCCCTCCCGCCCGCCCTTCTTCCGTGTGCTTTTCCCTCCCACCCGCCCTTCTTCCGTGTGCTTTGCCCTCCCGCCCGCCCTTCTTCCGTGTGCTTTGCCCTCCCACCTGCCCTTATTCAGTGCGCTCTGCCCTCCCGCCGCCCTTCTTCCGTGTACTTTGCCCTCCCGCCTGCCCTTCTTCTGTGTGCTCTGCCCAAAGCCCGGGAGCTTTGCTCTCCCGCCCGCCTTTTGTCTGTGCCCTATGCCCTCCCACCCGCCCTTCTTTCTTGCGCTTTGCCCTCCCGCCCGCCGTTCTTCCTTGCGCTTTGCCCTCCCGCCTGCCCTTCTTCCTTGCACTTTGCCCTCCCGCCCGCCCTCCTTCCTTGCACTTTGCCCTCCCTTCCGCCCTTCGTCCGTGCACATTGCCCTCCCTCTCTTCATCCGTGCACTTTGCCCTCCCTCCCGCCGTTCGTCAGTGTGCTTTGCCCTCCCTCCCGCCCGCCCTTCTTCTGTGCGCTCTGCCCTCCCGCCTGCCCTTCTTCTGTGCGCTTTGCCCTCCCGCCTGCCCTTCTTCCGTGTGCTTTGCCCTCCCGCCCGCCCTTCTTCCGTGTGGTTTGCCCGCCCGCCCTTCTTCCGTGTGCTTTGCCCTCCCACCTGCTCTTCTTCCGCGTGCTCTGCCCTCCCGCCTGCCCTTCTTCAGTGCGCTCTGCCCTCCCGTCGCCCTTTTTCCGTGTGCTTTGCCCTTCTTCTTCTCTGCGCTCTGCCCTCCCGCTGCCCTTCTGTCGTGCGCTCTGCCCTAAACCCGGGAGCTTTGCTCTCCCGCCCAGCCTTTGTCTGTGCCCTATGTCCTCCTGCCTGCCTTTCGTCCGTGCTCTATGCTGTCCCGCCTGCCCTTTGTCTGTGCCCTATGTCCTCCTGCCTGCCTTTCGTCTGTACCCTATGCTGTCCCGCCCACCCTTTGTCTGTGCGCTATGCCCTCCTGCCTGCCCTTTGTCCGTTCGCTTTTCCCTCTTGCCCGCCCTTCGTCTGTGCACTTTCCCCTCTTGCCCGCCCTTTGTCTGTGCGCTTTTACCTCTTGACCTCCCTTCATCCGTGCACTTTGCCCTCCCTCCCGCCGTTCGTCAGTGCACTTTAACATCCCTCCCACCTGTCATCTGTGCACATTGCCCTTCCTCCTGCCCTTCTTCAGTGTGATTTGCCCTCCCGCCCGACCTTCTTCGGTGCAATTTGCCCTCCCGCCTGCCTTTCTTCTGTGCGCTTTGCCCTCCCACCTGCCCTTCTTCCGTGTGCTTTGCCCTTCCGCCTGCCCTTCTTCCGTGTGTTTTGCCCTCCCGCCTGCGCTTCTTCCGTGTGCTTTGCCCTTCCGCCCGCCCTTCTTCCGTGTGGGTTGCCCACCCGCCCTTCTTCCGTGTGCTTTGCCCTCCCGCCTGCCCTTCTTCCATGTGCTTTGCCCTCCCGCCTTTCTTCTGTGCGCTTTGTTCTCCCGCCTGCCCTTCTTCCGCGTGTTTTGCCCTCCAGCCCGCCCTTCTTCCGTGTGCTCTGCCCTCCCGCCTGCCCTTCTTCAGTGTGCTCTGCCCTCCCGTCACCCTTCTTCCGTGTGCTTTGCCCTCCCGCCCTTCTTCTTCTGTGCGCTCTGCCCTCCCGCTGCCCTATGTCCTCCTGCCTGCCTTTCATCCGTGCCCTATGCTGTCCCGACCGCCCTTTCTCTGTGCCCTATGCCCTCCTGCCTGCCTTCGTCCGTGCGCTTTGCCCTCTTGCCCGCCCTTAGTCTGTGCGCTTTTCCCTCTTGCCCGCCCTTTGTCTGTGCTCTTTGCCCTCCCGCCTGCTGTTCTTCCGTGTGCTTTTCCCTCCCGCCCGCCCTTTTTCCTTGCGCTTTGCCCTCCCACTCGCCCTTCGTCCGTGCACTTTGCCCTCCCACCCGCCCTTCGTCAGTGCACTTTGCCCTCCCGCCCGCCCTTCGTCAGTGCACTTTGCCTTCCCGCCCATCCTTCGTCAGTGCACTTTGCCTTCCCTTGTGGTACTTGCTTTCCTGCCCCCTGTTCCCTCGTTGTGCTTGCTTTCCTGCCCCCTGTTCCCTCGTTGTGCTTGCTTTCCTGCCCCCTGTTCCCTCGTTGTGCTTGCTTTCCTGCCCTCTGTTCCCTCGTTGTGTTTGCTTTTCTGCCCCCTGTTCCCTCGTGGTACTTGCTTTTCTGTTCCCTCGTTGTGCTTGCTTTCCTGCCCCCTGTTCCCTCGTTGTGCTTGCTTTTCTGCCCCCTATTTCCTCATTGTGCTTGCTTTTCTGTTCCTTTGTTGTGCTTGCTTTCCTGCCCCCTGTTCCCTCGTTGTGCTTGCTTTTCTGCCCCCTGTTCCCTCGTTGTGCTTGCTTTTCTGCCCCCGTTCCCTCGTTGTGCTTGCTTTTTCTGCCCCCGTTCCCTCGTTGTGCTTGCTCTTTCTGCCCCCTGTTCCCTCGCTGTGATTGCTTTTTCTAGCCTCTGTTCCCTTTGTAGATACAAATTTTCCAGGATGATACAGCATTATCAATACACACAATTCAGCAATACACCACATAATTCAATATAATTCAATACAATACATTTACAAAACACATCACATAAATCCAATCCACACCACACAATACCACATCTGCCAATGCTTGTTTTTTATTGTTGTTCTTCCTTTTGACACTTTAATATAGTGTGAACTTAGCCCAAGACAAAGGCCCGCTGTTCTTCCGTGTGCTTTGCCCTTCCGCCTGCCCTTCTTCCGTGTGTTTTGCCCTCCCGCCTGCGCTTCTTCCGTGTGCTTTGCCCTTCCGCCCGCCCTTCTTCCGTGTGGGTTGCCCACCCGCCCTTCTTCCGTGTGCTTTGCCCTCCCGCCTGCCCTTCTTCCATGTGCTTTGCCCTCCCGCCTTTCTTCTGTGCGCTTTGCTCTCCCGCCTGCCCTTCTTCCGCGTGCTTTGCCCTCCAGCCCGCCCTTCTTCCGTGTGCTCTGCCCTCCCGCCTGCCCTTCTTCAGTGTGCTCTGCCCTCCCGTCACCCTTCTTCCGTGTGCTTTGCCCTCCCGCCCTTCTTCTTCTGTGCGCTCTGCCCTCCCGCTGCCCTATGTCCTCCTGCCTGCCTTTCATCCGTGCCCTATGCTGTCCCGACCGCCCTTTCTCTGTGCCCTATGCCCTCCTGCCTGCCTTCGTCCGTGCGCTTTGCCCTCTTGCCCGCCCTTAGTCTGTGCGCTTTTCCCTCTTGCCCGCCCTTCGTCTGTGCTCTTTGCCCTCCCGCCTGCTGTTCTTCCGTGTGCTTTTCCCTCCCGCCCGCCCTTTTTCCTTGCGCTTTGCCCTCCCACTCGCCCTTCGTCCGTGCACTTTGCCCTCCCACCCGCCCTTCGTCAGTGCACTTTGCCCTCCCGCCCGCCCTTCGTCAGTGCACTTTGCCTTCCCGCCCATCCTTCGTCAGTGCACTTTGCCTTCCCTTGTAGTACTTGCTTTCCTGCCCCCTGTTCCCTCGTTGTGCTTGCTTTCCTGCCCCCTGTTCCCTCGTTGTGCTTGCTTTCCTGCCCCCTGTTCCCTCGTTGTGCTTGCTTTCCTGCCCTCTGTTCCCTCGTTGTGTTTGCTTTTCTGCCCCCTGTTCCCTCGTGGTACTTGCTTCTCTGTTCCCTCGTTGTGCTTGCTTTCCTGCCCCCTGTTCCCTCGTTGTGCTTGCTTTTCTGCCCCCTATTCCCTCATTGTGCTTGCTTTTCTGTTCCTTTGTTGTGCTTGCTTTCCTGCCCCCTGTTCCCTCGTTGTGCTTGCTTTTCTGCCCCCTGTTCCCTCGTTGTGCTTGCTTTTCTGCCCCCGTTCCCTCGTTGTGCTTGCTTTTTCTGCCCCCGTTCCCTCGTTGTGCTTGCTCTTTCTGCCCCCTGTTCCCTCGCTGTGATTGCTTTTTCTGGCCTCTGTTCCCTTTGTAGATACAAATTTTCCAGGATGATACAGCATTATCAATACACACAATTCAGCAATACACCACATAATTCAATATAATTCAATACAATACATTTACAAAACACATCACATAAATCCAATCCACACAACACAATACCACATCTGCCAATGCTTGTTTTTTATTGTTGTTCTTCCTTTTGACACTTTAATATAGTGTGAACTTAGCCCAAGACAAAGGCCCGCTGTTCTTCTGTGTGCTTTGCCCTCCCACCCACCTTTCTTTCTTGCGCTTTGCCCTCCCGCCCGCCCGCCCATCGTCCGTGCACTTTGCCCTCCCGCCCGCCCTTCGTCCGTGCACTTTGCCCTCCGGCCCGCCCTTCGTCCGTGCACTTTGCCCTCCGGCCCGCCCTTAGTGAAAGGGTGCTTTTAGGAGCTGTAATACACTCCAAGTATTGCAGGGACGTCATCCCAGTGCACTCCATGAGAGCGTTATTCTTGGCTGTAGTACTGTCTGTACGTATACCATGAAGGGATATGTACTAGGAAAGCAGTAGTGTTTTGTACTGGTGCTATTTCATCCACATTGGAAGAATGAAAAATTTAGCAGACTCCAGGTTCCAACCCCTGCTAAGTGTGTTTAACCCACTGAGCAATCGTCCGAAGTGAGGTAAATAGGTGGTGTAAGAAGTTGGCCTGGTGTATGATGTTCACTATTCTAGTGAGCACCTTGTACCAGTCCAAACAACCCTTATGGTGACTGGTTGTAAGTCAACCTTATAGACCAGCTATCCTAGGGGTAGCATGGACAAAAGCAGTCTTAGGCTAAACTCAAGAGGGCATGTGAAGCCAGCTGTTTTACCATATGCAATCCTTTTAATACCAAATGAAAGGACACCACCCAAGTTATATATTATAAAATATATGTATTTATTACTAGAATAATCCTCTGTACTCTTTATGAGGGCAGAGGCACAAGCGTTAAACAAAGAACTTCATATAACATACAAAAGTTGCACAAATATGGATAGGCCCGGTGGCCCATAAAACCATATACTAAAATAGTGGTATAAGAACCACGTCACGAACAATGGTAAGGCCTAGGGCCTTGGGAATCGCTGGGGCTACACTGGGCTAACAGCAGTTAGGACGTGGGAGGCCCACAGAATGCGGGTGCAGTGTCTAATGCACACGCGTGCACCAATAGAAATCAATGGTGCGTAAAAGTTAGAAAGTTGCAGATTTGGGAGTCTTCCGACTGGACTAGAACTTAACCACTTAAAACTAGGACACTAGAGGTGTAAACCACTACAAGAGCACCGGAGTACTCGCGTTACCTCACCCACATGAAGCGGTGCATAGGTGTCAAAGTGCGTCGGGTTTCGTCGTGGAGTTCTATGGAGCCTGGAAGTAGAGATGCTGCAGGCGACCAGGAGAGAAGAGTCCGGTTGGACCCAAGGGTGGATCGAAGATGTAGAGTAGCTGAAAGCAGAGGGGACAGAGTCTGGGTCACTAGCCAGTGACCAGGAAGGAACCAGGCGATATTGGGCGCAATCAGGCGGTTGTCGGGAAGCTTGTCTCCGATGCCACGTGGACCAGGAGGTATCGACGATGACCAGGAGCTGGGCACGGACTGTGCCACTAAGGCTCTCGCTGTCGGCGGTGTCGGCTTCCGGATTGGAGTCAACAGGCCTTGGCAAATGCAACCCACGCAGGAATCAAAGATGGCTTCTGGATCGGACCAGCAAGGTCTGATGGGCTGCTCCTTTTCAGGGGAGCAAGGGCCAGTCTGGAGCAACCAGACCAGCAGTGTAGATTTATGGGTTTCGTCGTCACAGAGGCCACTAGCCAACGGGCAAGTAACCGGACAGACATGTCAAGCAGGAAAATGCAAAAGGGCCCCACGCAGCACTCGGTGAGTGTGGAGAGGTGATCTTCGGTGCAAAAGCTGCTCGGGGCTGAGGCTTCTCAATCCCCGATGCACTGCTTCGAGGGTGCCTTGGGAGCTGCACAGGAAGCACTTCGCTGGCTTTCCAAGATGGCCGGTCCCACGTCTCATGTCGAGGGTCTCAGCTTTGCTGTGGCTGTGGATCGGGCTGTTGGAAGTCTGGGAGTCTGGTTCTTGTCAATCTCTGTCGTTCGAGCTCCGGCGGGAGCAACAACAAAGAAAACCTTTGAGAGCTGATGGTGCCTGCTTGCAAAGGGTGGTCACTCCTTGACCACAAGGGAGATTCTTCAGTCTTCTACGTCGAGTAGGATGTCGAAGGGTCCAGAGTTATGTATCAAAGTTTCAGTCAGGATTATCTAAAGTCTATGGACACAGCTCCTACCTTTATTCCAAATCAAGGGGCTAGATTACCTGCTATGGGTGGGACCCAGGAAGGGGTGGTTACACCCCTTTCCCTTTGTCCAGTTTCACGCCAGAGCTGGGAATGGAGTGCCCCAGCACTGATTTGAACTGGGCTATGCATGGGACACCTTGTGTGCCCCAGGCAGTGTCTAGTTTCACTCGCCCTCCCTGCCTCAATCCACTATCTCCTGTCTGGGGTGGTGTTAGCACCTCCCTGTGACAGGAAACCTTTTGTCCAGGCCTCCCCTGCCGGAGTTTTTGGTCAGCAGCAGGAGGCCAGACTTGTGTCTGTGGCAGCAGCATCCATTTTGTGATGCTGAGGCTCTGGTTAGTTTTAACCGCGTTTACTGTTAGCAACATGTCTTCCCCCTCTAGAAGGGTGGAATGCTACCCCCGTCACCAGGACTGGTGAGGGAGTAGTATTCCAAAGCGTATGACACCTTACAGGACATGTTTTGATAAAGCCAAATCAAAGATAGCATCTAACCACGAGGATTATAATGCACTTAAGAGTATATAGTATGGCAATACCCTGGAACAGCTATAAGGACATGGTTCCGAAAGCTGCAGACAGGCTCAGCTCATGCTAGAGCACCATCTCACATAAAACCAAGCACTCTGCCTCCAGGATTGTTAAGGCCTGCCATGGGAGTGACTTATAGGTGTATATGTGTCCAGATATAGGTTTAGACATAGGTATACTATATCTAAGCAAGGGGTGATTACACGACCTTGCCCCAGCTGAGTGATCAGCCAGTTGTGTCAGTTTGGATGGCCAGCCAGGGGTGGTAACAGATATGTTGCAGCCCCTGGTAGGCCTTGGGTGCACCTATGCCCTGGGTACCTATAGTACACTATACAGGGGCTGATAAGGTGACTCAATATCCAATTAGTTATGTACCTAGGGTACATGGAGTCAATTTTACAGAGAGAGCAGATAGCCTGGGGTCCTGATTAGCAGGATCCCAGGCCAACTAAGTCGAAAACCAGCTAAACACAAGGCAAAAAATCTGGGGTAACCATAGTCAGATATCCATCCTCCTACAGGTGGAATAAAAAAGTAAATAAATACATTGGTAAATAAATGTAGTGAGAAGTGCATTTTATAAGGTTAAGTCGCTGTTGGCAATTGCTACCACGCCCAAAATAAATGAATAAAAGATCATGGGGGTTCAGCAGAGGTGGGTGGTTGGAGTAAGAGGGAGGAAATAACTTGTAGTGTGTGAGGGGAGATGACAAAACTAAAAATAAACAAAACACTTCCAAATATAACCCCTCACAGCGGTATTGTTAGACTTTGCATCTTTGGCGTGGTTTCCCCTGACTTTTTGCCTCTGTATTTTGAGATTGTTAGAAATGGGGTCTCTAATTATCAATGGCTGGCCACTGTCCAAATAGGTACCCTTCTTTCTAATTCACAGTAAGGGGGCTACACCCTTTGATAACCCCTGCTCAACCCTGTGGTAACTTAGCACGAGCAGCTAGGCTTATCTCAGAGGCAGTGTGTGAAGCATTTATGACCATACACAGTAACACAGTGAAGAACACTTCAGGGACACAACACAAGTAGTTATAAAAAATAAGTATCTTTATATATAGACTTAACACACGACTAATAATGGTAAAAAGCCACAATACTGTAAAATAGGATTATTCTTGAAATGCTGCAAAAATAGTTCAAGGTGCGCAAAAAGGAGTTCGGTTCAAAGCAGTGGTCTCTGCGACGCTTTTACTTACAAAGTACCTGGATTCTGGAGCAAAAAAACAAAATGGCGCAATGAAGCTGTAGCGATGATTTTCTGCACGCGAGGCCGGTGATGCAATGAATCCTGGCCGCGAGGAAGGAGACGATGCGCCAATCTGCTGATGTGCAGAAACGAGGCGACAGACATCTTCACTCAAGGCCTTTGATGCGATGAATCCTTGCCACGAGGGAGGAGACGAGGCGACGATCCTGTTACGTGTGCGAGTAGGTTGTGATGCGAGGAAATGGCACTCCGCTCGGGAGTGACGATCCTGGTGCAATGCAATGACAAGGGCGGCCGCGATGTGTCCGCGCTGCGAGGTCGTGGTGCGCCGATCACTGGGATGCAAGGCTCTTGATGCAATGGAACTGACATTGTGGGCATTCAGCGGCAGCAGCGCGAGTGTTCTTGGTGGTGCTCTCAGCTGCGGCAGCCCGCAAACGTGAGTTAGCGATGATCTCAGCACTCTCTTCTCTGGAGTAGAACTAGAGGTCCTGGAACTCACAGGAGCCTCACCTGCAGATAGAAATCCTCACTAGGAGGAATCAGGAGGCTGTTGGTGAAGTCTGATATGTCTGAGACTTCAGCAGGAGAATAGCTCGCTTCTAGCCCTTGGGTGATTGCTTTGCAAGCTCTGTGAAAGTTTTCTTCAAAGTCCTTTCCCCTCTTCTTCCAAGTCTACTGGTAACCATTGCAGGCCAACCTAAGAAACAGCGCACAAGGGCAGTCCAACTCCTGCAGATTCCTTGGTTACATGGACAGAGTTTCGTCTTGACATCCAGGAGCAATACAAATTGTAGGGGTTTGGGCACAGGTATTTACACCCAACACTGCAATGTGCCTGTCCTTATATATTCTGGGGGTAAAGACCCCGGATCATTAAATAAATCTGTTTAGTTAGACATAGGGTACATTTACAGCCTTCTGTCTACTGATGCTAATGATAGTCACTCTTTGTATAAATTGCTACTGCTTTAAAAAACAAGGTGTATGTGCGCGCATACTCTCCATGTGTTAATCTTGCACCTACCTCTACCTTTCTCTAATGAAAAAAAGGGAGGGAAGGTTGGCAGTGCCTCAGGGGAGCAACACCTGGGGGAGGATATGGCAGACTGGTACTCGCCTGGATCCTCACTTTCTCATCATCAGCAACTGCCAACCTGGAAAATAAAAGGGGATAAAGGCTGTGCAAAAAAGAAAACTCTATGTGTTTGTGTGAATGACCCAGTGGCCGTGGGACTTTCCTCCTGTGTATGAGGTCTGGACCCCGCCACCAGGGCCCTGGGGTGGAAAGACCTGTAGTGCAACAAGGAGTTCTTGTCCGTTGGTTTTTGGTGGACTGTTGTGACCAGTTTGTTATCTGAGGCTTGTATATCTAAATCTAGATATGTTGCCTTGTGACGGTCCACACTCCATGTGAATCTTAGACATTTGTCAAGATTATTGAGCCATGCCAGGAACTGATCCAACACCTCAGCTGGACCCCTCCAGATGCACAAGATGTCATCAATATATCTCTTCCAGAGGACAATGTTCCTCTGGAAGAGATTAGATTCATGATAGATGTAGTTCATCTCGAACTGCCCAACATAAATACACGCCAGGCTTGGGGCAAAAGTAGCCCCCATCGAGGTCCCCGATGTTTGGAGGTACAACTGGTCCTTGTGGGCAAAAAAGTTGCGGGTGAGTGCAACCTCTATGCATTGCAACACAAAAGTAGGTGCAGTGTCGTAAAACCACTCACATTGCCCCAGGGAACGTGCTGCTGCCACCAACGTCGCCTCCTGGGGTATGTTCGTGTATAGTGACTCGATGTCAATCGTCACTAAAAATTGTTCTACAGGGTCATATGTTATTGTTTCCAGATGCCTGAGAATATCCGTTGTGTCCTGTATGTAGGATGGTTGTGTCACCACACATTCGCGCTGGAAAAAATCTGAGAACTGCGATAGGGGCTTGAGTATTGAATTAATGCCTGAAACTATCGGCCGTCCCGGGGGCGACCGCTGTGCTTTGTGAATTTTAGGCAAAATATAAAATGCCGGGACCCTGGGAGATGGATTGATCAAAAACTCAACTTCCTTGGCAGTTACCCACTTTTTCTCCTTGGCAGTTTCTACCATCGAGTGTATGATCATTTGCAACTCCTCAGTTGGATCTCGGGGGGAGCGGTTGATAATGTTCTCTTACCCCTAACAGCCTACTGATTTCATTCTCATAGTCCGTGGTATTCATCACCACCACCGCCCCGCCGTTATCGGCCGGTTTGATGGTGATGGAGGTGTTATTTTGTAGGGATTTGATAGCCATCCAATCCGACTTTGACATATTGCTGTGTGACATCGTATGTTGTTTTTGTTCCAAATCAATGATGTCTTTAAGGACTTTCTGTTCGAACACCGTCACTTCAGGCCCTACTTGGTGGTTAAGGGGCGTGAAGGTCAATGGTCGTCGAAGGTCTGTACTAAAGGACCCGGTCAAAGGTGTCAGTTCCTTGCCTTCAAAGAACTTATGGAGTTTGATCTTACGCAACACACCATTCAGCGCACCCCTTAGTTGGAAGCTATCGTGTCTAGGTGTGGGGACGAACCCCAAGCCTTTATTTAAAACCGCACTCTCGTTTGCTGTTAGTGGGTAATCCGAAAGATTAACCACAATGTTAGCAGGGGTGTTTATATTGGTGTTCGTCCCCTGCTGCGAGTAATTCTGGGGGAGTACATTTGTCGAGTTGCATTGGGTATGTGGCGCGCCCGCCCCCTTCCCCTGCCTCTCGTGTTTGAACCTCTCTGGTTGGGTGGGTGATGATCTAAAAAAGCCCTAAAAAGGGCCCCCAAGTCTTGATCTGTGTTAGCCTCGGGATTGAATCTAACTCGAGTGTTGCTCTGTGGGAGTTGTGCGGTTTGCTCCTCCTCTTCACTACTCGTGTTATCAAACACCCAGTTATTTGGGGTTCTCCTATCTTGATGTCTCCCTCCCCTGCCACGTTGGGGTCCTGGATTTTGATTGGGTGCCTGCTGGTAATACTCATCCTCTGTATAGGGGAATGCCCACTCATGGCTGAACCTATCAAGGTTGCGTCTCAAACCCTTTATTTTCTGATTCACCATGTAGGCTTGGTATTCCCCTAAATCAGTTTGGATCTTAGTTAGTTGCTCTTTAGTATCTAGGATTGTGGTATCATTTTTTATACTGGTTTCCAAATCCAGTATCTCAGTGAGTAACTCCTCACTGAGTCGCTTAGCCGTGTTAATTATTAGGATAAGCCAGTCCCGGGTGCACTTATTAGCTATGTAGCTCCAGTCCACCCGGAACTGCTTGTCCTCCAGGAATATTTTGGGTTCCAATCTTACCCCAACAGTCCACCAAAAAGCAACGGACAAGAACTCCTTGTTGCACTACAGGTCTTTCCACCCCAGGGCCCTACGGGACAATCTCCCGGTAGGGCAGTTCATGAGATACCGTAGAAACTGCATTACAACAGCGAGTTATCTCGAACAAACAGAGGAATTTACCGTTAAACTTACATCCCGTGCCTACCCTGAAAAAGTAGTGAGACAAGCACGCAAGCGGGCCCTGAATACCCCAAGGGAAGCTCTGCTCACCAAACAAATGAAAGAGCGGAAGAAATGTATCCCAGTGGTCACCACCTTTGGCCCCCACTCAACAAAGATCCGTCAAATAATCAGGAAGCATTGGCACTTGCTAAGTACCAACTCTATGCAGATGCCGCAACCGAGATTTGCCTTTAAACGGTCATCCAGCTTGAAGGACCGTTTGGTCCACTCCCATCCAGCCCCAGTGGTAAAGGAATCTAACATCCCTCCGGGTCATTACCCATGTGGGAGCTGCACAGTCTGTGGACTAACTAGTAAAGCGAAAACAATTACCAGAACCAGTGGCAAGATCTGGCACTTGAACACCTTTAGTAATTGTAATACTACTAATGTGATCTACAGACTTACATGCCCCTGCGAACTACATTATTTTGGGCTTACATCGAGGAAGATAAAAGTCAGGATCCAGGAACATCTTAGTACCCTGAAAGCTGGTAAACTCACGACCAAACTGGTACAGCACTTTGTCAATCAGAAACACCAACCCAGGGATCTGCGTTGGATGGTAATTGAAAGAGTGAGGGGGGACCAGTATAATATGGAAAATATACTCCACAAAAAGGAGGCACGCTGGATTTTTGAAGAGGCTACGGACCAACATGGCCTGAATGATATCATTGAGTGGAACAGACTCTCAGCTATCTAGTTTTGATATTAAAACATATATAACTAGTAAGGGATATACAGATATAGAATACACCCTAGCTAACAAACATTAGTAGTCATGGGGGTGAACTTCCGGATATAGCCACTTGTGTATAACAGTTTTCACCATAATTTGGTGAGAAAGATACGGTTGATAAATCAACTTCACGGCATTCATGTGAAGTCGTGGCCCACATGGGTGTGAATAACGAGGGAACAGCCCCCACTGAGGACAGTAACACATAATTACCCCTTTGGCAACATCTTAATCTGAAGAGAATTATGGTACAATCCACCAGTTAAATAGCCCATGATGTTTTGTTTAATCATCAAAATATAGGGTTAGTGGCAAAAAATAACACCTACATTTACATGGGGCTCATATAAAGAATGATTTTAATTGTAATCTATCTGGAGTACAATGCCGCGACAAAGGTTTTCTTCCGCTCTAAGATGGCCGCCACGCACGACTTCTACACCATAGACGTCCCCCGTCATAGCTTGACACACGTGACTAGGGTGGGCCGAGGTACGTTTCCTCTAAGTAGAGGATCCGATAATCATTACGAAGCAGTAGGGTGAGCGGAGGCCACAGCTGCATGCACAAACGGTAAGGAGCTCTTGTGTGATACTGACTGAGGGCTTAGACTTGGACGGAACGTCGTCTAAGATACGATCAAGACAGCGTTTAAAAAAAAATACCGTTCTGAACTGGGTGGACCGGGTGCACGAGGAATAGTGTTACTATTAGACCGCCGTGTAAGAACGTGGTACTGCATTGCTGAATATCGAGTAATCAGATTGCAGGGTCTCTCGATGGGCAATGTTTTGAGTGAGAGACGAACAGCGCGCAGGTTGGCTATAACAATATCGCATGCTCAGAGGGGCGCGATAAGCAACAAAAACATGCACGTCTGGGACAGATACTCAGTCTGGGAAACTGACACGAGTATAGAGTGAGCCAGATACTAAACCGTATGTTATAGACCTTCAGTATTATCAACTTATATGCTTGTTGATGCAACGTGCATTCATTTTTTAGATACCGACCGAAGGGGGGGTTGAGGAACCCACTAACGGTCAAAGGGGTTCGTCCATTGCAAATTCTTCTACGGGAGCCTGGTAGGCTTTACCACATAAGGCTATCTGGTAATGTATACTTGGTAATAATATAACCGAGAGTAGTATGGACATTCTTTTCACTCGAGACACAGTGAGTACATGTATGTGTGTGTGTTTTTTATTTCCATGTGTTTCTACAAGTACAATAAAGGGAGAAACAAGACGTGCAGGAATCACGCTGACCCAACATAACCCTGATGAAATCGCCGGTAAAGTAATTCATGGCGATGAAACATGTTGGTTGTTTTTAATTAGAACGGGCATACAGCACAGAATAAAGTTGGAGTTGCTAGTAGAGCTTAGTTGTTTTTAAGGTGGCGGGGACCAGACCTCATACACAGGAGGAAAGTCCCACGGCCACTGGGTCATTCACACAAACACATAGAGTTTTCTTTTTTGCACAGCCTTTATCACCTTTAATTTTCCAGGTTGGCAGTTGCTGATGATGAGAAAGTGAGGATCCAGGCGAGTACCAGTCTGCCATATCCTCCCCCGGGTGTTGCTCCCGTGAGGCACTGCCAACCTTCCCTCCCCTTTTTTCATTAGAGAAGGGTAGAGGTAGGTGCAAGATTAACACATGGAGAGTATGCGCGCACACACACCTTGTTTTTTAAAGCAGTAGCAATTTATACAAAGAGTGACTATCATTAGCATCAGTAGACAGAAGGCTGTAAAGGTACCCTATGTCTAAATAAACAGATTTATTTAATGATCCGGGGTCTTTACCCCCAGAAAATATAAGGACAGGCACATTGCAGTGTTGGTTGTAGTGAGTGGGGGGCTGCCTGTATAAATCCTTGTCCGATCCCCCTGAGGCTCCTTTGTGTTTAGAGTGTTGTGTACGGCAGCTTAGCCGTGAGGGCCAGAGGATGTTCTAATTAGTTCCTAGTCGGAACATATATCGGTGAGGAGTACATACCCACGCCGTTTGATTTTAGTGTGAGGTGTCTCAAATGGTCAGTTACACCACTTCTCTTGTTTTTACATAATGGCGAACTATTGTTTGGCATTTACAGACGACCACATAGCGTCTATATTGGCAGGACCATCTTTATTGCCTGACACTCCACTGGGGGGGACTAACAAAGCCCGGGATGAATGGGAAAAACTATCGACACTAAGGAAACGACAGATTAGGATAGCCCTTCATGGAGCTCTAATGACGGAGTACTTACGGGCAGGGGCAGCACCAGCTAGCCTCCTGGTAAGATTGGAACCCAAAATATTCCTGGAGGACAAGCAGTTCCGGGTGGACTGGAGCTACATAGCTAACAAGTGCTCCCGGGACTGGCTCATCCTAATAATTAACACGGCTAAGCGACTCAGTGAAGAGTTACTCACTGAGATACTGGATTTGGAAACCAGTATAAAAAATGATACCACAATCCTAGATACTAAAGAGCAACTAACTAAGATCCAAACTGATTTAGGGGAATACCAAGCCTACATGGTGAATCAGAAAATAAAGGGTTTGAGACGCAACCTTGATAGGTTCAGCCATGAGTGGGCATTCCCCTATACAGAGGATGAGTATTACCAGCAGGCACCCAATCAAAATCCAGGACCCCAACGTGGCAGGGGAGGGAGACATCAAGATAGGAGAACCCCAAATAACTGGGTGTTTGATAACACGAGTAGTGAAGAGGAGGAACAAACCGCACAACCCCCACAGAGCAACACTCGAGTTAGATGCAATCCCGAGGCTAACACAGATCAAGACTTGGGGGCCCTTTTTAGGGCTTTTTTAGATCATCACCCACCCAACCAGAGAGGTTCAAACACGAGAGGCAGGGGAAGGGGGTGAGCGCGCCACATACCCAATGCAACTCGACAAATGTACTCCCCCAGAATTACTCGCAGCAGGGGACGAACATCAATATAAACACCCCTGCTAACATTGTGGTTAATATTTCGGATTACCCACTAACAGCAAATGAGAGTGCGGTTTTAAATAAAGGCTTGGGGTTCGTCCCCACACCTAGACACGATAGCTTCCAACTAAGGGGTGAGCTGAATGGTGTGTTGCGTAAGATCAAACTCCATAAGTTCTTTGAAGGCAAGGAACTGACACCTTTGACCGGGTCCTTTAGTACAGACCTACGACGACCATCGACCTTCACGCCCCATAACCACCAAGTAGGGCCTGAAGTGACGGTGTTCGAACAAAAAGTCCTTAAAGACATCATTGATTTGGAACAAAAACAACATACGATGTCACACAGCAATATGTCAAAGTCGGATTGGATGGCCATCAAATCCCTACAAAATAACACCTCCGTCACCATCAAACTGGCCGATAAGGGCGGGGCGGTGGTGGTGATGAATACCACGGACTATGAGAATGAAATCAGTAGGCTGTTAGGGGTAAGAGAACATTATCAACCGCTCCCCCGAGATCCAACTGAGGAGTTGCAAACGATCATACACTCGATGGTAGAAACTGCCAAGGAGAAAAAGTGGGTAACTGCCAAGGAAGCTGAGTTTTTGATCAATCCATCTCCCAGGGTCCTGGCATTTTATATCGTGCCTAAAATTCACAAAGCACAGCGGCCGCCCCCGGGACGGCCGATAGTTTCAGGCATTAATTCAATACTCAAGCCCCTATCGCAGTTCTCAGATTTTTTTCGGCGCGAATGTGTGGTGACACAACCATCCTACGTACAGGACACAACGGATATTCTCAGGCATCTGGAAACAATAGCATATGACCTGTAGAAAATTTTTTAGTGACGATTGACATTGAGTCACTATACACGAACATACCCCAGGAGGCGACGTTGGTGGCAGCAGCGCGTTCCCTGGGGCAATGTGAGTGGTTTTACTACACTGCACCAACTTTTGTGTTGCAATGCATAGAGGTTGCACTCACCCGCACCTTTTTTGCCCACAAGGACCAGTTGTACCTCCAAACATCGGGGACCTCGATGGGGGCAACTTTTGACCCAAGCCTGGCGTGTATTTATGTTGGGCAGTTCGAGATGAACTACATCTATCATGAATCTAATCTCTTCCAGAGGAACATTGTCTGCTAGAAGAGATATATTGATGACATCTTGTGCATCTGGAGGGGTCCAGCTGAGGTGTTGGATCAGTTCCTGGCATGGCTCAATAATCTTGACAAATGTCTAAGATTCACATGGAGTGTGGACCGTCACAAGGCAACATATCTAGATTTAGATATACAAGCCTCAGATAACAAACTGGTCACAAAAGTCCACCAAAAACCAACGGACAAGAACTCCTTGTTGCACTACAGGTCTTTCCACCCCAGGGCCCTACGGGACAATCTCCCGGTAGGGCAGTTCATGAGATACCGTAGAAACTGCACTACAACAGCGAGTTATCTCGAACAAACAGAGGAATTGCCGTTAAACTTATATCCCGTGCCTACCCCGAAAAAGTAGTGAGACAAGCACGCAAGCGGGCACTGAATACCCCGAGGGAAGCTCTGCTCACCAAACAAATGAAAGAGCAGAAAAAATTTATCCCAGTGGTCACCACCTTTGGCCCCCACTCAACAAAGATCCGTCAAATAATCAGGAAGCATTGGCACTTGCTAAGTACCAACTCTATGCAGATGCCGCAACCGAGATTTGCCTTTAGACGGTCATCCAGCTTGAAGGACCGTTTGGTCCACTCCCGTCCAGCCCCAGTGGTAAAGGAATCTAACATCCCTCCGGGTCATTACCCATGTGGGAGCTGCACAGTCTGTGGACTAACTAGTAAAGCAAAAACAATTACCAGAACTAGTGGCAAGATCTGGCACTTGAACACCTTTAGTAATTGTAATACTACTAATGTGATCTACAGACTTACATGCCACTGCGAACTACATTATATTGGGCTTACATCGAGGAAGATAAAAGTCAGGATCCAGGAACATCTTAGTACCCTGAAAGCTAGTAAACTCACGACCAAACTGGTACAGCACTTTGTCAATCAGAAACACCAACCCGGGGATCTGCGTTGGATGGTAATTGAAAGAGTGAGGGGGGACTAGTATAATATGGAAAATATACTCCACAAAAAGGAGGCACGCTGGATTTTTGAAGAGGCTACGGACCAACATGGCACTGAATACCCCGAGGGAAGCTCTGCTCACCAAACAAATGAAAGAGCAGAAAAAATGTATCCCAGTGGTCACCACCTTTGGCCCCCACTCAACAAAGATCCGTCAAATAATCAGGAAGCATTGGCACTTGCTAAGTACCAACTCTATGCAGATGCCGCAACCGAGATTTGCCTTTAAACGGTCATCCAGCTTGAAGGACCGTTTGGTCCACTCCCGTCCAGCCCCAGTGGTAAAGGAATCTAACATCCCTCCGGGTCATTACCCATGTGGGAGCTGCACAGTCTGTGGACTAACTAGTAAAGCAAAAACAATTACCAGAACTAGTGGCAAGATCTGGCACTTGAACACCTTTAGTAATTGTAATACTACTAATGTGATCTACAGACTTACATGCCACTGCGAACTACATTATATTGGGCTTACATCGAGGAAGATAAAAGTCAGGATCCAGGAACATCTTAGTACCCTGAAAGCTAGTAAACTCACGACCAAACTGGTACAGCACTTTGTCAATCAGAAACACCAACCCGGGGATCTGCGTTGGATGGTAATTGAAAGAGTGAGGGGGGACTAGTATAATATGGAAAATATACTCCACAAAAAGGAGGCACGCTGGATTTTTGAAGAGGCTACGGACCAACATGGCCTGAATGATATCATTGAGTGGAACAGACTCTCAGCTATCTAGTTTTGATATTAAAACATATATAACTAGTAAGGGATATACATATATAGAATACACCCTAGCTAACAAACATTAGTAGTCATGGGGGTGAACTTCCGGATATAGCCACTTGTGTATAACAGTTTTCACCATAATTTGGTGAGAAAGATACGGTTGATAAATCAACTTCACGGCATTCATGTGAAGTCGTGGCCCTCATGGGTGTGAATAACGAGGGAACAGCCCCCACTGAGGACAGTGACACATAATTACCCCTTTGGCAACATCTTAATCTGAAGAGAATTATGGTGCAAACCACCAGTTAAATAGCCCATGATGTTTTGTTTAATCATCAAAATATAGGGTTAGTGGCAAAAAATAACACCTAAATTTACATGGGGCTCATAACAAATGATTTTAATTGTAAGCTATCTGGAGTATAATGCCGCGACGAAGGTTTTCTTCCGTTCTAAGATGGCCGCCACGCACGACTTGTACACCATAGACGTCCCCCGTCATAGCTTGACACACGTGACTAGGGTGGGCCGAGGTACGTTTCCTCTAAGTAGAGGATCCGATAATCATTACGAAGCAGTAGGGTGAGCGGAGGCCACAGCTGCATGCACAAACGGTAAGGAGCTCTTGTTGTTGAAAGCTTTATTCGATATGCAAAGACATCTTACAAGCATGACATATATTTAAAAAAGCAATATTTACAAAAGATGCAATTATGTCATACATTTTTTGTTAAAAAAGATAAGATTTTAGAGATCACCCTGTTATAAATTAACTAAAAAAGAATTAAACCGAGATAGACAGTCTATTGCAACAAATTAACCAAAAACGTTTTAAGAATTTAGAGACGCCACAGACTATGAGAGGAGAGGTATCAGTCAATAAAATTCAGAGAGCCACCGAATGCAAGCGTGTTCCCAGGCGTTTGAAAAGGGGTTTCAACCAGTATCTCCTTGGATGGATATAGTCTGGGCACTCAAAAAGTATATGTGCCACCGTCTCCGACCTGGTTGGGCAGCAAGCACAATAGGGGGATAAATGGGCGTAGGTCTTCCACTTGGTTATGGTTCCTCTTAGCGGAAGGGTACCAACTCTAAACTTGAAGTAGAGGGCCCTGTCCGTTGGCATAGTAATTAAGTCCATGTAAGGTTCATATAATGCCACATCCTTTATTTTAAGGAACGCTGCAGTCGAGTTGCAATGGTGTGGATTCCCATTTAGTTGGCAAGAGACCCAGTCCCAATATAGTTTTTTAAGGACTGCCTTAGGAGGAGCAGATCACGTAGTCCAACAGTCTCCTAGGCCCAGTTCCCCCAGAAGGGTTTTAGTGTCCCTCAGCCACTTAATCTTGTTCCAGCTCCCCATGTTTATTATTTCTGACAGTCCATCGGCATAGGATTTTAATTCCGGAACCCTCCATATGCGGGACCATAAAAGCAATGGGCGAAAACGGGCCTGGTCTTTAATGCTTTTGCAGCCCAAATCCAAGAGCACTGGGACTGTAGGGGTGCTCGAGGAAAGAGCTAGGAGGTCCTTCAGGAACTTGTTTTCAGTCTTGGATAGGGAGTGCAAATTGCAGTGGCCCCATAGCTCCGCGCCATACAGGGCAGAAGTAACCCCCCTTGCCTTGTAGATCTCGATTGCAGGAGCCACTGTAGATCTGGGGGATGCGTGATATTCCTTGAGTAAAGCACCCCCTACCCTTTTGTGACAGAGGACCATCTCATTTTATCATTCAAACGTAGACCCAAGTAATCAAATTCTGTCACTTTCTCCAAAGGAACTGAGTTCAAAATGGGAGGGCGACCTAATTTCCTTGGTGGACGTAGTACCAGGTATTTAGTTTTTTCTACGTTTATCACCAGCCCTCTGGATACACAGAAGTCCTGAAAACGGGTCAACAACTTTTGGAGCCCCTGGGGGGTCTTTGAAATAAGGAGAGTGTCGTCCGCAAACAACAATGTTGGGATGCGTACACCCCCCAGACATGGTGCATCCGCAGGTTCCTGTAGCAGATGCTCCACCACACCATTTACATACAAGGAAAAGAGTGTGGGAGCTAACACACACCCCTGTCTGACACCCCTACAGACCGGGATCCTATCTGTTGTTTCGCCGTTTCTCCCCCAAAGAACCTGTGCAAAATTGTTCATATGAAGTTTCCTGAGAAGAAACAAAATGTACAGGGGGAGGCCCATTCGATGGAGAACCCTCCAAAGTTCTTCCCTGGGAACTAGGTCAAAGGCAGTCTTCAAATCAATGAAGGCCAAATAGAGACTGCCCTTGCCTAGCTCCACCACCTTCCAGTACAGAAGTAAAAGCCTGAAGACCTGCTCAATTGTGCCTGTACCTGAGCGAAAGCCTGCTTGGAGATCTGATAGAACCTGGTTCTCATCCGCCCATTGAAGGATTCTCCCGAGGATGACCTTTCCAGCTACTTTTTGGGTAGAATCAATCAGGCTTATAGGCCTGTAGTTCCCTGGGATGTCTCTACTTCCCTTTTTGTAGATGGGGACTACCACTGCCCCTCTCCATGACTCAGGGGTCGGGCCGTCCTCCAAGATGGCATTCAGGAGGGCCGAGATCATTAGGCCCCAATCAGATGGGTAGGCACGCAGCAAATCCCCTGGGAGCCCGTCTGGGCCAGCAGCCTTCAGTGGGACCACGGTTTTGATGGCATTCTCAACCTCCCGTGGTGTAAACAATTCAAAAGTACTATATTCCATTGAAAAGGAGAATACAGCTGGCTCACTTAGGGGCCCTTCTATCGCTGAATATAAGGCCCCGAAGTGATGGAACCAGGCCTGGGGTGGAATAGTGCAAGTTCTCAGGGTATCCAGGGTATCGTCAGGTCTATTACGAGAGCCTATCAATTTCCCAAATCCCCTAGCATCTTTATCTTTACTGGCAGCGAGCAAGTCCAACCAGAATTTCTCCTCCCATTCCTTCTTTGCTAACTGGATTGACTTGGAATAAACCTTCCTTGCCTCCCTTATCCCAACTTGGGATTTTGCTTTAACTGCCTCAACTAGATTTTTCTTCGCCTCCCTGCAGTTGTGGGTGTACCAGCCGTCTCTTATGTTGGCCCTTACTTTCGCCCCACTATGCCTCTGGGGCACAGTAAGCAAATTTGTCAAGGCCCCAGTTAGGTAGCAAAATACTTCGCCTATCTCCCCCAGACCCCCATCAACTGTGCCCAGTTTCTGATGGGCTAGGGCCAAAAGTTGGGACACAGCCTCCAGTTTACCGGCAGACAAAAGAAGTTTTGGCCACTTCAGGCGTCTACCGCAAAGGGATACCTCCGACTCGCCTAGCCCAGCTGTGGGGCTAGGTACGGGACCACCACTACTAACAGACCACCAAGGGGCTAAGGTGAGGGACAGCAGATTATGATCGCTTTCAACTGAAGGTACTATTATCATATCCCTCACTGAACTCCATAAGCACACATCGAGCAAGATGTAATCAATTCTTGATGTGTGATTGGGCCTATTATAAGTATGGGCACCCCCCTTATCTGAGCTTGTCCTTCCATTTAAGGGCCTAAGGCCATGCTCTATACTAAGGGCATTTAGCTGCAATGCCACCTCCGACCATTTTTTGATCGGGGGCAGCTCTAGGACTGGTATCCCCCTTCTACCATCCTCCTCATCCTGGTCCTGGGTGACGTCCGAGCCCAAAGGCTCGAACGTACAATTGACATCACCTGCAACCAAGCTGCAGGCTTTATATGGCGTTGGCCCTAACAAGTCCTCCAGCAGTGCAATTGTAGGTGACTGCCTCCCCCCCTTGGTGCCGCGGGCATATACATTAAATATATTCAAAACAGCGCGGCCCCTGACATCTTTCAATGTGATGTTAAGCAAGTCTGGGCTATTGGTCTTAGTTTCCACTACCCTACAATTAAGGGATGAAGCTACCCAGATAAGAAGTCCCCCCGAAGGTCGTCCTCTACCTGAATCTGGAGAAACAGCTGGGATGGCATAAGCAGAGTACCCCACCCTATGTACTGGCTCCCTGCTCCATGTCTCCTGAAAAATGCATATGGAATACTCTTCTACTAATGCATTCCAGTCGGGTAATGCCAGTTTTCTAGTTATTCCAGCAACGTTCCAGCTGAGGACCTTTAGGAGTTGGTCCGTCACAGCAAGAGCGTCGCGGGAAACTATCTCTTGGCATGGAACCGCCCCATCCGAACCTGGCAATACTCCCGATAATCACTCGAGACTTGGTCCCCCAAAGGGTCCAAAGTAGCCGGTGGTGTAGTTTGGGTTTCATTAAGAGGGGGAGAGATAGATAACATTGCAGTAGCGTGTGAGGGCTTGCCCAAATACCCCCTTTCAAGGCCTCCCGCTGCCTCGAGTCAGTGGCTCATAAGGCCACAATTTTGACCAAGCCACCCAGTCTGTGGATAGAGAAGGGGCTCGAGCATACCATTTGTTCCACCAATAGCACCATTGCTCATTTCCCCCGACACAGGCCTAAAAATGGTGTGGCTTGCAGGCCTCGGGTGGGTAGAAATAAGTCAAGTCCACTGCACTAACCCCAGTGCCTCCCACCGCTTGATTTTGGCTGCAAATCAATCTGGCCACTCTATTATCCTGGAAGTTGATAATGACGCAGTCCCCCTCCAGCTGCTTCTTGCTCTTCCCAACCCAGCTCACCCTACGGACACCGAGGATTAGTCCATCTACGCCCGCAGGGAGGGGTTTATTTGTTTTTAGCCAGTGGATGCATTTGTTTTTTAAAGCCTGTTGGGTCTCCAGTAGGTTATCTTTCAAGGGTGGAACCTTCACCAATACAGCGACATAAGGGTGACAATCCGGGGGGAGATCAGTATTGGGAATACGAGGCAATCTCTTCAGGGCAGGTGCAGCTGAAGCAGAAACTGCCGATTGGGTTTTGGCAGAATTAACTGATGGAACTACCCCGTCTCCCTTTGTTTTGGCGCTATTTAAGGGTAAATGCTTAAGTTTAGAATTAGGATTGCACCCACCCATTGGGGGTTTTGGTTGCGTTGCTAACTTTTGCACTTTAGGGACGTTAGTGAGGTTCCCTTGCGGTGGATTAGAATTTGGGACAGGACCTGGTTTGGTCGTGGATGGGGCAATATTAATAAGAGTTGCTGCCACACTTGGTTCTATTAAAGGCACCGTTTTCTGCGGGACTAGGTCCTGTGGCAGGGCAGCTGCAACAGCTGCTCCTTTTCCCAACTTGCCACTTGTGGGGTCCTGACTATTCCTAGTCTGTTGTTTAATCAGAGATTTAAGTGAAAAGAAGTTATCGAGAGTCGACTGCTCAAGACTATTTACTCTATCCTCCACCCTCTGTAGTGTAGCTCCTATTTTCCCAATAGGCTCTGCGCATTGGAATAGTACCTACAGCAGTAAAGGCCTAGGCCAGACGTTAACTAGGTCTACTACTGTCGATACTAGACTTAATTTTTGGGTTTGCCAGCTAAGCTCAGAGTTCGCTAGAAACTTTCTCGAATGTTCAAGGAAGGATTAACTCCCCTGATTAGACAAGAAGGGATTTAGTTTCTGACAACCATAGAACATGACAACTTTGCTCTCCCCTAATCAAGAGTCAATCTCCAGAGTCGTGTGAGCACAAGGCAATTATTTTACTCAGTCAGTACGTGCATTCTTAGTCTCATCAGAATGTAGAGAAAAAGGAATAGACGGGCGTGTTCAATAAAAGATGTTATTTATTGATCAGTCTCTTTTCTCGTACAAGAGAAATGGATCGATATTATTGCAATACTTATAGTTAAGTAAAGTGCATACATTAAAAGCAATAGTATAAAATAATACTGTAAAAACATTGATATGGTTTCTGAGCCATATGATGTTTAAAATGATTAAAATATATTTACATACACATATACATTTGACTAAACGTACTCAACTGGTGTTTCTAAATACGCCTACCCCGTGTACCTGACCTAAGTCTAATACGTGGGTGGGAATAGAAAGTTACAGTTTAAGTTAAGTTTGTTTTTGCCAAGTGAATAACTAAAGAATTCTCTAGGAGGGGTTATTCAGTTCTGTACCTGGAATTTAGGATGAATGAGGAATGGTATCTCTTTTTCTGCTCTCGATATTCCAGGCTGCCTGCGAGGGCTACCCGGAAGCGCCGGTGCTGGGTCTCTCGGCTTGAGATAGCAGCGCGTCTCTCAGCGCGTCAGGAAGGCGGGGCTGCTGCCTGCGGGGTCTGCTTCTGCTCTCGGCTTCGGCAAGGGTGGCTGCTCCGTCTTGTCACCACGCGTGTGTTTGCATAGGGCAAGGTCGGCAATATTTATACCTTAAAGGTGCCGGGATTGACGTAAGGATGGACATAGGTACGTCAATAAAGATGTCATACGACTTGCTCGTTAGCACATTCTTTACTAAAGTTCTCTGTGAAATCAAAACAATGGCCGCACGGATTATCCAGGTTGTCATAGGTTTGATTTGTTATGAGAACGTCGTATGCCTTATCAGGGGCTGGAGGAATGTCGCTTGTCTAAGTAGATCTCAAGCGTTATGACCTAATCAGATAACACGTTCCTGTGCCGTAGTGTGACTGCGTCAGATAACGGTATCTGCATCATGGGGGATTTCTTGCCTCATGGGCTGACTGTTAGTTGACTAGCTAGGTAGTTTAACCAGAATAGGGTCAGGAATAGGGGGATCGATTCAGAACCTATAGAAATACACGACACCCACTCCACGCTAACTATGGTCATATCTACTAATCTATGCATAGTATAACATAGTACAACATACTATAGAGTATAGTGTATACCTTACCACCCCAAAATACATAAATGCATTTCGAAATTTTCAAGTATACTGAAAAATTGCAGTCATATATATTGTATGCACTTAAGCTATGAATTAAATGCAAAAGTAAACACGCATTTTATGCATTATTGCTTGTTGGTATATGAGAAATACACATGAAATGGCTCCTAATATGGCTATACAGAAAAAAAGTCGAAACCATTTCATCACATAAAATATATTGTGAACATACCAGCGGGCAGCTAAAGTCTATATAAAGTCTATAAAGTATCTAAAAAAATAGAAATCTTAGTTCTCTAGGAATAGTTTCTTACTTTAAGCAGAAGATCAGTGTCCCGGGAAAAAATATATAGAAAAATATTTTAGGGGCTTGCTGAAAAAAGTTGCTGTCCGTGAACTGGATTGTAATTGTTCATGTGACTTTATTTTTAAAGTTGAAGGCCGAATTCAGGGAACGCCGTGTGCGAGTTTACTCAAAAGTCTCTATTTCTGTTCCGGAGAGAACATCATATCATTCAGGCTTTCGAAAAAACTGTCAACAGCTTCATGGGAAAGTTCCTCTAAGTCGGAAATAGGGGTAACCATGCATTCGTGCGCATGATTGTCTCCATTGACATTCTGATTTGCATTGCTGACAGAAGGTCGTACCTGTTCGATGCTGCTTTCATCTTGAACTTCACTACTCTTCAATCGCAGTGGTGAAGATTCCAGGAATGCCGTCATCAGAATTGGCAGCCTTTGAGGGCAGCACAGTGCGTGAACCTTGGTAGGAACCAGCAGTGTATCTGCATCCACCGGCGCATCCGATTGTAGCGTCAGACAGGTGTCTAACACGCATTCTTCTCCGCATAGCAGACACCTTAGTACAGGTAAAACACACCTTTGCCACATTGGTCGAAATGATAGAAACCAAGTCATGTTTAGGTCTCTAAGCCGGGAGAGTCCCAGGATTTTTGATATCCGGTCCCGGTATCCAATGGCTAGGATCGTATCTTCCATTGTCGCGAGAGTTTGATCTGTGACATGGGTTGCCATAACGAAAAATAAGGACTAGGAATAGGATTCCTGCAATTAGTCCCAGGATCAGGGGAAGTCCGCCAAAAATCGAATGGACGAAATCTGGAAAAATACCCAGTATGGCTTTGAATGGTGTTAATGCCATCGAAAATACTGTCTTAAATACCTTTGAGACCCCAGTGGTATCAGAAATATTTAAGATTTTGCTCAGGATTTCCACGAAATGTACGGGGGAATTAGTTGATAATAATGTATGTATCTCTGCAGTCGTCCTTGCGACTTGTAGATCATACGTTTCTTTTGATGACGTGAGCCTTGTAGGCGTCTGAAGAAGCACTGTTTTCATTCTGCTTAAAGTGTCTATTCGAATAGAAGTAATTTTCAAACTGGGCCATGCCCTCGCCTCCCTGTCTGGAAAGGAGCTGGGGAACAAAGAACGTCCACAGCACTTGACCTTCGCTGTCGTAGTGACGAGATAAGGAGTCCCGGGCATAAGACTGCAACATCTGCGGTCTACAATAAGAATGTAACTCCCATTATAGAGTCTTTGAAAGAATGGTTCTATTTCAGTTGCAGGTGCGCCTTGCTGGTGACATGAAAGGTTGTATGAATTCCCTTCACAGGCTCCGTGCAAACTAATACCGTTACATAGAAGCGTGCCGCTTAGTGACATAGCACAATTGTTGCCACTAAGAAACACTTTCTGTCCTTTATTACTGATACATGCATGTGAATAGGGCAGGTTCCATGTTGTTTTAAGGTACCCCTTTCCCAATTTCTCGTACATGCCAGCCTGTATATATTTTTGGCAGTATTGAAACCTGAAGGTTGAGATTGGAATATTTATGATTCCGTGGATTATCCATTCACTGACAGGTCGTTCTGACATTGTCATTGGTAATCTTTCTAGTTTTTCAATGCTCAAGATTGTATAATCAGCACCCTTCTGCGCCATACCGATTTGTCTATCAGTAAGGTTAAAGATTTGGAATAGTGACGTTGTGTTGATTAAACGCCAAGGCACGTAGCCTGAACGCAGATTTTGTAACGTCCAGCCAAGCTGTACAATAGAACGCAATTGTGACTGACCATGTTGTAATAACAGTAAGTCTTGCGATAATATATCGATTGCTGAAGACACAATGCTGTCCAATGAAAAAATTCTGGAGGACAGAGTCATTAACCCATTGTCCACTACAGAAAGTAATTTTTCCAAATTAATACGGTCAATTTCCCGTATTCTTTCTGCTGTCTCAATTTGAGTAACCTTCCAGGCCTCATTGTATGCTGCGTATACAGAGGCTGCTATGAAACGCTTTTGACGCTGTTTGCGTGGTCCCAGTATGAAATCACGCAAGTCAGCACCATCAGTAAGTAAAGTTAGGTGTTGCTTAATTTCAGGCAGTGTGGAAGTTTGTAGCCATTGAAGGCATAATTTGCCCACACTGTAGGTTGTTATTATCCCTGGGTGATGTCTTTGGGGATATCTAGGGTCTGGCCTGGTCATTTTGAAACCCTGTGTTTTATTCAGGAATCTATCTTGACAGTTATTTGTATCTGTGGGCCAGATCAACCATTGTTTCCAATCAGGATGTGTTCTGTTTTGGTTAAGTATATGGTTTATGTCTATTTCTTCATCTGTATCAGAGTTATTGCTAAACATTGTTGGCTTTGGAATAGACAGGTTATTTAAATCTTTGATTTTGGCTAAGCCAAGACAGGTAGTTTGTTGAACAGTGTCATTTAAAAATATCATTTGTTCTGGGATCATGCAGGCTCTAAACAAAGCTTCTAAACCCTGTACTTGCCATTCTTTCGTCCCCCAAACACTTTTCAAATCAACATTTTTGTCCCAATAATCGAATCCAAAAGTATTCATTTTTTCAAAGAATGAGTCAGAATAAATCAATTTTGTGTTGGTTATCATGGTTTTGGTCCCTGTCTTGTTTGACAATTTAAAATAAAATGTTTCCGCATTACTTGTGTTAAAACCTGAAAAATATGAATATTTGCCATACACGGTTCTTGAGCTCCCTTTTGGAGGTGTAGCACAATGTTCCCATTGATTAAAATTTAAAACATTTCTAGGTTGTGCAGATTTATGCAAGAAATGGTTACCATAATGGTTATAGCAGTACATGCTGTCATAATTTATAGAACCCTGCAAATAATCATGTTTTGTAAATTTAGCAGACATTACTAAGTCAGACATCATATTGTTAATACTTTCAAAGTCCCAATCATCAGCAAATGAGTTTGGTTTTGCAAAGTCACTCAAGGAGATCTTGATTTGGTGTGGATATTTCAGGATCTCGACCGGACCATAAATTTCATAGTCAGTGTTGTCCCAGGCTACCCCACCAGGTATTGGAATTGCTGTGAAGTTGGCTGAAGAAAGTTCTGAAGAAAGTTCTCGTTTCTCGACGTGTGAAGATGTGTGTGGTTTGAGGACCAAGTTGATGTTCTGACTTGCTGTGTCCATTTTAGCATATTTTCCCTCAATGAAGCGTCCCAAGGTAAATACCATGATGAGCCAAAGTATGAGGATAAATGCACCAAAACCCACCCAAAATTCAATCCATGGAGAAATCAGATATGTTTCTTTTAGTTGTTTCAAAAGTTCCTTTGCTTTGTCTTTAAAGGATTTTGGTGATGGCTGTGTCTTTTGTTCACTGAAGCCGTCAGAGGAATCATCGAAGTTGATGAAGTAACCAGATGCAGTTCTATCAATTGTTCCAATTGGTTCAGGATTTTTGTTTCTTGCATTTTCACTTGGTACTTCAGTATAGATTGGTGTGTCTCTGCTAAATGTTTTTATTTGGGTTTTCAGAGGTCTTAGTTCTATTGCATTGTTGCATAGTCCTTGTTGTTCTTCTGTAGGCGTTTCGAATGTGATGAGCCTTTTTGATAGAACCTCTGTACTGGTAGCAAACCTTGGTGTTCTGCTACTTATTGGGAGTCCACTTGGCCTACTGTTTGTTATCGGCCACATGTTGTGGTTTTACCAGGTCGATGGATACAACTCGGTTCTCCTTTTTTCCAGCAAGTGGCGGTAGTACAACTGATCTTGTCCCGTTGACAGACAAGACAGGAACTGCTTTTCTGTAAGAAGGCCCAAATTCCTTCTTTACCGCGATCTTCTCCTGACTAGATCCCCGACTTTTGGAATCCAGACAGGTCTTGCTGGGACAGGTGGTGAATCTTCAGTGGTCGTTGGCTGTTGTTTCAACTGTATGTTGCTCAGGTCTTTTCTTGTTTTGTTTAAGTCCTGCAAAATAGCCAAACGGTCTTTGACATCAAAGCTTTTTTCTGTTACCACTGAAGTCTGACTATCAAGGTCAGAGATCAACATCCTAGTTCCGAATAATAATTCGTACGGACTGAATCCCTTCAGAGAATTTCTTGGCAAGTTATTTAGACTACGTTGGACACTTATTAGATGTTTGACCCACCCAGCTCCCGAACCTAATATCCTTTCTATTATAGATTGCTTTCTGTCTTGGTTTTTTCTTTACACCATCCCATACCCTCAGGAAGGAAGTGAGAAGATTCCCGCTGGGCTGTGCTCATTTGGCCATTCTTTCCCCCCCCAGGCTGGATTGCCTGAGAAAAAGAAAAAAATGGTCGAACGTAGCATGCTCTTAGCGTATATGCCATTTAGACTCGCAAATCTTGTATAACAGTCCGGACGTCAGCCGAGTGCTGTGGATCTACATTATAAGTGGAAACTAGCCTGTATATGTTAATCGCAAGCCATTCTTTTTGTTGGTAATATTATCCGCCTTGCTACGACGAGGTATTAAACTGCTTCTCTCCCCACTGCGATCTCTGTTGCAGTTTGGGCAGTTTTTTACAAACATGGTGTAGTGCAGGCTCATGCCTGGCCACCAGTACCGTGATTGTAATTCTTCCAGAGAATCTTTTAATTTATGGTGTCTGAGACCCTCGCCCATGTGTGCGTCTGCGATTAACAAGTTTCTCCTGTCCATGTTTGGAATCACTCTATCCCCCACTCCAGGGATTCGAGCAAAAGGAATGGAGTTTGCATCTATGATGTATGTGTAATTGAGTGGATAGTTGATCGGTAACGCTGAGCAGTCGCATTTTGATGACGTTTTCACCGCCAGCAATGTTTCGCCGTCAATGTATTTTAATGTACGCTTTTTCCGATCTACGGGAGCCGGTTTACTGGCTGCCGCTGCGGCTGTTTCAGCCAATGAATTCCCTACAACGTGAACGCCATCACGCTGGTGACTCAGTGAGTGTGTCACGTGAGTCTTTGGTAGTTCTTTTTTCAAAAGAGCTACCTGTTCCCAGAGCAGTCTCTGCTTTATTGGTGCATCCGTGTCATCTTTGTAACCGTTCTGAATCCAGGTCTGCAAATCCTTGTTATATGCTTTGACGCAGAAATATGAATCTGACACTATAAGTGTCGGGAATTCGCGATCCGCATTATCTAGCGCCATTTTCAAAGCTAATATTTCAGTTTGTAGTTCTGAATTAGTTTCTACTGAGTGTGATTTTGTTAATAGAGGTCTTAGTTTACCTCCGTGCCACACTTCTTTTGTAATCTCACATGTGGGATTGTATGCATGTTCTCCCCAAACGGAGGGTTGAGCATGTCCGTCTGTATAGATTACACAGGCGTAATGTCGTAGAGGCAGAATGTCGATTGGCAGAGGATACGTCTTTTCATATTTTAGATTTTTCAATTCTTCTAGTTCTGGATCAAAGAAGTAATATACTTTGTCCGTTGTGATTGAATTTACCCATTGTAACCATTCTGGATCCAATGTTGTTGTTGGTAAATTACACGGTGTTGTTAATGCCTCAAAGGCTGATTCAGCTGTTCTGACTGTGATATGTCTACCGTCAGCTATGTCTTTTTCTCTAGCTATTGCGGTTTGAACTGCTTGAACAATTTTTCCTTTGTTGTTGAATCTCTGTTCAGCTTTTGTGTACAAATGTGATTTGAATGCAATTGGTACCTTATCTCCCTCATTAGAGGTTAGGTATGTGAATCCGCATCTCCCTGGGATGACTCGGATCACAAGGTTGCGTGTATTATCACGGGTTTCTAATTTTGTTTTAATTAGCATGTCTGTTTGTAAGGATCTCAAAATTTCTGTGTGTGTTTGAGTCCAACTGGATCTTTTAAAGTCTGGTTTAATTAGATCATAAAGGGGTTTGACCCTTTCTGCGTAATTTGCAATGTATGTTCTTCCGAAATTTAGGAAGCCTAGAATTGACTGTAGGTTTTTTAGTGTTTTAGGAGCTTGGATTACGGCACATTTCTCTAGGAAATTGTCTGCCAGGCTTTTACCTTCACTTGATAACTCATATCCTAAGAATAGGACCGTCAGATGGGCAATTCTGGACTTTTTGAAGTTGAATTTGTAACCCTCTGCAGCGAAACCAAGTATTATGGTGTTCACTCTTTTCAAGTGAGTATCCAAGTCATCATCTGTTAAGTAAATGTCATCGACATAAGATAATGCTTCATCATCATATTGTTGTAGTAATTCTGTTACTCTCGCTGAGAATACCCCCGGGCTGTTCTTGTACCCCTGGGCTAACCGACAGAATTGTTTTTGAGTGCCATTTACTGAGAAAGCTGTTAAATATCTGCTTTCTGGTGCTATGTTTTGACAAAAGAATCCGTTGGAGATGTCCAAGGTTGTTTTGTATTTTTTGCGCACTATGTTATTCATTAGTGCAGCACTGTGTGAGTTTTGCACTGCAAAAGTTTTGCAACATGTGTTAAGGTGTCGGTAATCCAAAACTAGACGGTACGAATTTTCTGGTTTGGAGACCGGAAACAAAGGATTGTTCATTTGTGAGGTGCAAGTTTCAATCACCCCCTGGTATTCTAGTTGATCTAGTATTTCATTTACTTGTTTTTTAGCTTCTTGCTTATTTGGGTACTGCCTTTGTGCAGTAGGTTGTGATTTTAACTGGATTTTGTGAGGAGGAGAATCCTCATCCCATCCTACATGATTTTTATATAAAGCAGGTGCTAAGGCCACTGCCCACTTTCTAGCAAGTGTATATTTTTTATGAATCGGTATTTGATTCGAGAAGGCAGGCATAATTACTTCTTCGCCATGAGGGCACTCCCTGACAAACTCTGGTGGCCAGTCTTTTTCAGCTAGAAGGATGTCATAGCCTTTGGATAGGTTATCCCAAAATAGTCCCCTTATTTTCCTAGTCTTATCTCCCTCTATACGTAATGTTATCTCGTATATTTTGTGGGGCTTGCTAACTCTGGTATCTGCAGTTTCCACTTGAAGATATTCATTCGTGTCCACTGTCTCCAGATGATTCATAAGGACTTTGCGAGCTATGCTCACCTCTGCTGCGCTGTCTAGCATTGTCTGAGCCCATTCTCCGTTTTTCAGTTGTGTCCTCAGTATTCTCGGCATTGTTAACTACCTTGATACTGGCTACCTTCTTTTTGGGAAATTGTAATTTCTTTTTCAGTTGAGCAGGTTCCTTGTCTTTGGACTTGGCGTGCTCTTCTGATCGTCCTCTTCTTTCCGATTTCTGCGAGGAATTCTGAAAAGATTGAGAGGGACGTGTATCAATGTCTTGATATCTATCAGGTTTTTTAATATTATCCCTATTTCTAAGGTTATATCTATTCCCAGAGGGTTCACTCTGGGGTGACCTTTGTCTCGGGTTTGGAGATTTCTCTCTTCGCCTAGGAGACCTTCCTCTGGACTGGAATTTCTTTTCTTTAGGATTGGATTGTTTGTTTCCATCCCAGTTCTTTTTTGGTGAATTATTATTATTAAAAAATATTTTTTCTGGACTTGTAGTCAGTTGTGGTTTTACTGGTATTCCACCTAGACTATCTCTGCCTAGTTCTTCATAGGATTTTTCTATGATTCTGGCAATTTCAGCTGGTTGGTCTGCTAAATCGTAAATCGTAAATTGATACTTGTATAGCGCACTACTCACCCACAAGGGTCTCAAGGCGCTTGTACGAATACCGCTGTGGAACCCATCCTGGCTTTCCCTGTGAGGTGTCCACTACTGGGCACCCCCAAGGTGGAGGCCAGGCATCCTTAGCGTTGTGGGGGCCGTTGTGGAAATTAAGCAAGCTATTGCCCAGAGTTGCAGAGTGGGACTCCATGATTGGAATAGGCACCGAGGCGAGAATTATCAGGTCCGTGGAATTTTTGAGCCCAAGACCCGCCGAGGCGGGGAATTGAACCCTGGTCCCGGGCTAGACCTCTGCATCAGGGTCTGCCACTCTAACCATTGAGCCACACTTCTCCACTTATGGATATATCTGCTATATCTGTCTCTTTTAACCTCTGGCGGATCGCCACGTTTGCTGCTTCACCCTTTATGTTGGCTAGTAATATAGCCGAGACCTGCTTGAAGTCTTTTAGTAATTTCATACCAAGAGTTAAAGCAGGTTCTGGACCGTATTCATCTTGAATTTGTTTTAGCACATCTGGTATTACCGAAATGGATGGAACACCGTGCGTTTTTGTGTAGATGGAAGCAAAGACTGTACCCCAAGTGTCACAGTCCTCAATGTGTGGTGCGATTCCCATTGGGAGACATATAGTCAGAATTCTGTGTTTTTCTAATGGGGTGGTGTCAGGAAACACCGCCTCTATTTGGGTAATTTTCTGTGCCAACCAGAATGGTATTTGTTCCCGTTTAGCTGGAACTTTACCTAGGCAGGATTGGATGTTCTGTGCTGTAATTTTATTTGTGTTCCCCTGGTGAGGGGTCAGCTGTGGAAGTTTAATCGCTGGCTGAATTGTTGAAGTCCGCATTACATACTGAACTAATTGTCTGTGAATTTTTAGTAGTTGTTTTAGCTGTATTAGCAGCTCTGCTGCAGGCATTCTTTCGATGTCTGGATATGGTGTGTATCCGGCTAGGACCGGCCACGTTGCTCCTGGTCTTCCTAAAGGACCGAGCCTTGTAATGTGATTATTATGTTTTAGGGCGCCATCAAATAAGAGCAAATGCTCTTGGAATTTGAGTGGTAATTCCACCTCCTCGAAAGGAGTGTACTCATTAGGAGGTTCCTCTACTTTGTAATAGTGGAAGTACTTTGTTATAGTATTAGCTGCTGGAAAATGTATCCATGTATAGTATACCTCTGTCTGCCGATATTCGTGTGCCTCGATTACGAATATGACTGTGCCACCTCTAGGTGTCAGTCCATTTTCTATAAGTTTTAAGGTTATAGATCTCCTTTTGGCGACCGGAATGAGTATTATATCCGCGTCTGCTGCTTGCATGGTAGCATCAGCATCTGCTATTTCAGTAGCTAATCTAGTAACCTCTCGTTCTTCATCGCTGTCCATTTTGCTGACAGGATGGTATTATGTTTATTTGTAGATCAGGTTTCTTTATGGAAACAGAGGTTAGATGCACAATATTTTGGAACTGTTTTATCCTTCAACGTTGACTAGACCAAGAACCATACATAGGAGTTCCCTCCTGCGAGGTTTTGGAGGATATTATAACCTTTCACCCACTCCAGACGTCTTTGGAGTATTTGGGAAAAGGGGTCTGAGTGAGAAAGCACGACTGAGTTACTCTAAATGTCTTACGTTAGTTTTATCGCCCTTTCCAAACGCGTTGGGCGCCATGTAGTGTAGCTCCTATTTTCCCAATAGGCTCTGCGCATTGGAATAGTACCTACAGCAGTAAAGGCCTAGGCCAGACGTTAACTAGGTCTACTACTGTCGATACTAGACTTAATTTTTGGGTTTGCCAGCTAAGCTCAGAGTTCGCTAGAAACTTTCTCGAATGTTCAAGGAAGGATTAACTCCCCTGATTAGACAAGAAGGGATTTAGTTTCTGACAATCATAGAACATGACAACTTTGCTCTCCCCTAATCAAGAGTCAATCTCCAGAGTCGTGTGAGCACAAGGCAATTATTTTACTCAGTCAGTACGTGCATTCTTAGTCTCATCAGAATGTAGAGAAAAAGGAATAGACGGGCGTGTTCAATAAAAGATGTTATTTATTGATCAGTCTCTTTTCTCGTACAAGAGAAATGGATCGATATTATTGCAATACTTATAGTTAAGTAAAGTGCATACATTAAAAGCAATAGTATAAAATAATACTGTAAAAACATTGATATGGTTTCTGAGCCATATGATGTTTAAAATGATTAAAATATATTTACATACACATATACATTTGACTAAACGTACTCAACTGGTGTTTCTAAATACGCCTACCCCGTGTACCTGACCTAAGTCTAATACGTGGGCGGGAATAGAAAGTTACAGTTTAAGTTAAGTTTGTTTTTGCCAAGTGAATAACTAAAGAATTCTCTAGGAGGGGTTATTCAGTTCTGTACCTGGAATTTAGGATGAATGAGGAATGGTATCTCTTTTTCTGCTCTCGATATTCCAGGCTGCCTGCGAGGGCTACCCGGAAGCGCCGGTGCTGGGTCTCTCGGCTTGAGATAGCAGCGCGTCTCTCAGCGCGTCAGGAAGGCGGGGCTGCTGCCTGCGGGGTCTGCTTCTGCTCTCGGCTTCGGCAAGGGTGGCTGCTCCGTCTTGTCACCACGCGTGTGTTTGCATAGGGCAAGGTCGGCAATATTTATACCTTAAAGGTGCCGGGATTGACGTAAGGATGGACATAGGTACGTCAATAAAGATGTCATACGACTTGCTCGTTAGCACATTCTTTACTAAAGTTCTCTGTGAAATCAAAACAATGGCCGCACGGATTATCCAGGTTGTCATAGGTTTGATTTGTTATGAGAACGTCGTATGCCTTATCAGGGGCTGGAGGAATGTCGCTTGTCTAATTAGATCTCAAGCGTTATGACCTAATCAGATAACACGTTCCTGTGCCGTAGTGTGACTGCGTCAGATAACGGTATCTGCATCATGGGGGATTTCTTGCCTCATGGGCTGACTGTTAGTTGACTAGCTAGGTAGTTTAACCAGAATAGGGTCAGGAATAGGGGGATCGATTCAGAACCTATAGAAATACACGACACCTCTTTATTTGGTGTATGAGCGGTGTCAATGAGCGGTTAAGCGCATTGACGAATTGTTCCAAGGAAACTGGGAGTTGGGTTGGTAGTAGCTTGTCATTAATGTCGAGTCCTGTTTCCTGGGACAGGGGTACTCCTAACTCGTCCATATGCTCTGGGCTCTGACCGTTACCTAATTTTGCACCTGTGGCCCTTAACCATTGTTTCCTGGAACGCTTGTAAAGTGTGGGGTAGCTACCTTTACGTGTACTCGCAACTCTTTTCCTCTTAGCACGTTTCGAAGCACCCTGAAACATCCAAGGCTTTGTGGTACCCACCGGAGGAGCAGGGTCTGGCAACGGGGAGTTTTGGGTAGTGACAAAAGAAAATAAAGGTGAGTCAAACCCTCCCATAGCTTCATCACTAACAACACCTGATGTTGACTGTGCTGCTAAAATCTCTAACCTATCAATACTTTCACTTATTTCGGACACCCGGGAATGCTCAGGCACTACTACAATGAGTGGTGGTGGGGCCGTAACTGTGGGGGGTGACAAGGCCTTGGCTGCAGAGCCAAGAGAGGATCGTCTAGCTGGAAAAAGATCCCCGGAGAGTCGACGTTCCGTCATTGCAATCTCCTTCTCTATGACTGCCGCTACTCTTGTTATAAGCCTATCCATAGTTCCTATCATTGGATTCCCCCCAGCCCCTTCTCCTCCAGCCCTAAGAGGTTTCCCTGAGCGAGTGGACATGGTCGTGTTGTGCCTTGTTTTAAATGTCACAGTACCATTCAGGGCCAGTAAAGAAGATGTTAGGGACCTGGCCCAGCCCAGCCTCTGTCAGCCTCTGACTGCCACAGACTGCCCGCCCTTTGCCCGGGCTTCGCTCGGCGTCCTGCACGCGTCCCGCTGTGCGACAAGGATCCAATTAGATAGTAGCCGTTGTGGGCGGGGGGCGTGTCTCGCTGGGGGCGCGGCCGTGCGCACCTGAGCGTCGCAGGGACTCCGGGTCTTTCGAGTCCCTGCTTGTACACGCCTTCCTCCTTGCCGCCTCCTCAATCAGCAGACAGCCTTTCAGCCTGGCCCCTCGCTGCAACCCGCGAAGCGGCACCCGCGAAGCGGGTGCGGCGAGCGGTGACGGGTGACAGGAGCAGCGTTATCTGGGAAGATAAGGGCAACAGGTCAGCTCGGGGGTCCGTGAGTCCTTCTCCTCTCCTCTCCCGGGTGGCAAACAACAGATGAGGCGTCTTGTGTGATACTGACTGAGGGCTTAGACTTGGACGGAACGTCGTCTAAGATACGATCAAGACAGCGTTTTAAAAAAATACCGTTCTGAACTAGGTGGACCGGGTGCACGAGGAATAGTGTTACTATTAGACCGCCATGTAAAAACACGGTACTGCATTGCTGAATATCGAGTAATCAGATTGCAGGGTCTCTCGATGGGCACTGTTTTGAGTGAGAGACGAAAGGCGCGCAGGTTAGCTATAACAATATCGCATGCTCAGAGGGGGGCGATAAGCAACAAAAACATACACGTCTGGGACAGATACTCAGTCTGGGAAACTGACACGAGTATAGAGTGAGCCAGATACTAAACCGTATGTTATAGACCTTCAGTATTATCAACTTATATGCTTGTTGATGCAACATGCATTCATTTTTTAGATACCGACCGAAGGGCGGTTTGAGGAACCCACTAACGGTCAAAGGGGTTCGTCCATTGCAAATTCTTCCACGGGAGCCTGGTAGGCTTTACCCAAGTGCCTTGAAGAATTTGGGTTGGCGGCAATGGGGAGAGTGGGGGTGGGGAGGGACAGCAGGGAGGGTAGACTCACTCCCCAAGTTCGTAGGAGTTCATACCCTAAGGGGATAGAGTTGGAACTGGGTGGGTAGTTCATGGGGATCCATTGGGATAGAGGGTCCTCGACTCCCCATTGGGGGTCGACGATAACCTATGCTGCGACAGGTACTTCAACGTTTCTGAGGTATGGGGGGAGGCGGGGGAGTTGAGGGGGAGTTGGGGGGGTGGCAGGGGGTCTTGAGGGTGGAGGCTGGGAAGGAAGGGAGGGTAGGATGGGAGTTGGGGGGGTAGGTAGTGGAGTTATTTGGCACAGTGTCGTTGAGATCTTCGTTTCTGCTATGTGCATGCCCATTGCGCCCACTGTGGGGCCCTGTGATGTGTCGGCGGCTGGATGGCGGTTGAGAGTGTTGGATTACAGGCTCCTAAGGCCTCTGTGCGTGTGCTGAGTTGGAATGTGCGGGGGATGCTGGACAAAATAAAGAGAGGTGCAGTTCTAAGATTGGGGAAAAGGGAGAGAGCTGATATACTCTTGTTACAGGAGACGCACCTGCTGGGCAACAAAACGTTTAGCCTGCAGAGATACGGGTATGATCAAGTTTATCACGCTGGGTTTGTGAAGGGGTCTCGAGGAGTGGCCATATTGGTTCACCGTAGATTGGCCTACGTCCTCTCGTCACAGTGGGTGGACCCACAGGGCCGATATGTATTTATTAGAGGGATGATTGGTGCGGAAGCCCTGGTAATTGGAAGTGTGTATGCCCCACCCCTGCTGCAGTGGTCACTAGTGGAGAAGCTGTTTACGGTGTGGGCGGAGATTCCGGTGGGACTGGCTGTGATTGGGGGCGATTGGAATGATGTTATGCACAGCCGCATGGATAGATGTAGACCTGGGGATAACCAACCGGTAGACACACCTACAAAACTAAGCAATATGGTGCAGGGGATGGGTTGGGTAGACACATGGCGGTATCTGCACGCCCAAAAGCGGGAGTATACCTACGTCTCAGCGGTCCACAAATCGTTTTCTAGACTCGACTACATCTTTGTCCCTACAACAGCGATTGAGAGACTTGACTCCGCGGCTATCCTGCCGCGGGGACTATCTGATCACTCCCCAGTCACAGTAAACATTACTCTAGACAGGGCGAGACAGCCGTTTAGATGGCGCCTCTCAGTATGGAGCTTACAGCAGGAGGACTACCAAACTCAGATGGGGGAGGCTATAGCCCACTATTGAGAAGACAACTTAGGCTCAGTGGCGGATGTAACGACGCTCTGGGAAGCTCTAAAGCCCACACTCCGTGGAGTAGACATTGCCTGGTGTGCGGCGGCCCGTAAGAAGCGCAAGGAAGAGCTGGTGAAGGCCACTGCGGCGGTCGAACTATTGGAAACACGCTGGGGAGCGACTGGAGTTGGTGGGGAAGTGGGGCAGCTACTCTTTGCCCAGCAGTCTTATGCATCCTTGCTGCTCGATGAGGCCCTTTAGTTGTGGTTGGCGACACAGAGTAGAATATACCAGTGGGGCGACAAGTCGAGCACGATGCTGCATAGACTCTGCCAATCCTCAGCACAGACACCGGTGCTACCGGCTCATAGAGATGATACTGGGGCCCCGATTTCGATGCCAAGGGAACTGGCGAACAGCTTCGCTCAGTACTATGCAGCCCAATACGCCCCACGGAAATGCCTATCGGCGCCGGACATAGATAAATTTATCACAGATCTCCCGCCACGTGCACTCCCCGAAGAGGCGCGGGAGCGTTTGGAGCTCCCATTGTCCGCGGAGGAGCTGGGTACGGCCCTGGGGGAACTTAACACCGGCAAGGCTCCCGGACCTAACGGGTTCCCGAGCGAGTTCTTCAAGAAGTACCATCTCCAACTAGGACTCTACTATCAGAGTGCCTTGGAGGCGGCGAGGGAACGGGGACTTCTACCGCCCGATTGGAGACATGCTGAGATTGTAGTGTTTTGCAAACCCGGAAGACCTCCGGACCGTCATGAGTCGTATCGCCCAATCGCACTTCTAAATATTGAGGCCAAGATCTTGGCCACAGCACTTGCGAACCGACTCCTTCCCCTAATAACAGACCTGATCCACCCAGACCAGGCTGGGTTTATGCCCCACAGGGCAACAAGACATAACGTCAGGCGCGCGCATATAGCAGTCGAGACCATTGGGGGCATCCGGGCCCAGGCGGCGCTGTTCGTAGCTGATATAGACAGGGCCTTCGATTCCCTGAGCTGGGTTTACCTCTTTGCGCTCCTCTCGCACCTTAACCTGGGGCCAAGGTTCATATCCTACCTGAAGCTACTATATACGGATCTGACGGCCTCAGTGAGAGTGGCCGGGGCTACGTCAGCGGTCTTCTCCATACAACGGGGCACTCGACAGGGATGTCCCCTCTCGCCATACCTCTTCGCTCTTGCCATGGAGCCGCTGGCCACTTGGGTCTGAATGGACGCACAAATACGGGGCCTCGAATGGGAGGCGGGTCCGTCGGACAGGATTGCGCTCTATGCGGACGATGTCCTGTTTTTCCTTACGGACCCGAACAGGTCGGGACCTTGAGTACTGGAAATTATGAGAGTATTTGGTGAAATATCGGGACTGTACCTAAACCCGTGCAAATCCACCTTGTGGGTGCTGGGCGACCCTGAGGGGCTCGGCTCATGGACCTCACCACTACAGATGGCTACCGGAGGTCTCATGTACCTGGGAGTCTTTCTGACGACGTCACCAGTTATTGCTTGGGAGCGCAACGTGGTTCCGGTTTGGGACCGAGTCCGGATGGATATGAGGTCTTGGTCTGGTATGCCCCTCAATATCTATGGCAGGTCGGCCATCTTTAAAATGGTTGCTCTTCCACGCCTGCTATACCAGCTTCAGAACCATCCATATTTGATCCCGCCACAATGGTTCCGACAAGTAAACTCGGCGCTCAACCAATTCTTGTGGGCGGGGGGAGCCGTGAGAGTGGCCCTACGCACTTGCTTTCTATCTATGTACTGCGGAGGGCTTGCGACGTCCGATATTCTGTCCTACTACCAAGCCTCCCACCTCCTTATCCTGAATGAATGGTGGTATGGGGATAGAGGAGACCCGGCATACGCCCTCGAGAGATACCTCATGGAACCGAATACGCTGCATACCATCCTATACTCTGCACGGCTAAGGAAGGGGCTGCCCAGGGCCACTCAGGTGGTCTTACAGATTTGGAGGCAGACGCTGCGCCGCATGGGTTGGTGGGGTAGGCTGACAGAGGAGACCCCGCTCTGGCACAACGGTCGATTGCCGGCACTGGCGGCACTGGAGGGCTTCCAAGGCTGGGACTCCATAGGGATCTCCACTCTAGGTCACGTTCTGAAAGGTACAACACTCAAATCCTTTCAAGAACTCAGTGAGGAGTTCCATATGCCCAGAACGCAGTTTTTCAAGTATTTGCAGTTCCGTCATGCCATTACACCTGCTCTGGAGGGCTTGGACTCCTTGCCGGAGTTTAGCCCAATAGAGGCCAAACTGTTCATGGGTGACCTGGAAGAAAAGAAAATACCCCGCATCTATCAAACCTTAGTCACACATTGTTCCTCTTCACTGCAGAAACTGCGGGATTCTTGGGAAAGAGATGTGGGGGAGCTGGAGGAAGAGGATTGGCGAGAAGCCCTTGAGGCCCCCTAGAGGGGCGGCTATTGCTGTGCACCTGCGCTTTATCCAATTTAAGTACCTACACAGGGCTTACTATACCAGGGAACGACTATGGCGTGCTGGATTGATTGAGTCCCCTGAATGCTTGCGCTGTGGACATGAGCTGGGCACCTTCTTACATACGGTGTGGAGCTGTGGCGTTTTAGCTAGATTCTGGACCGGGGTGTGGGACTGTCTGGCTGAGGTGTTGGGCTGGGACCTCCCGCGCACTCCCAAATTAGGGCTTCTCCACGTCTTTGATGGGGTGGGAGGCGACATCTACAAGAGGCATCTGCTCAAGCTGGGCCTTGTGGTTGCGAAGCGGGATGTGGCTCAGGCCTGGAAGGACCCCCAGGTTCCTAAGATCGGGGTGTGGAAAAAGGGCCTAGATGTTTGCATGGGGTTGGAGCGGCCAATTTCCGAGGCCAGAGGCTGCCCTAGGAAGCATTACAAAATATGGAAGAGGTGGGCAGACCACAGGGCCATATGGCTGGAACCACCAGCACTGCCAAGAGACACTGAAGGACTGTTGTAGAGGGGTTCTAAGGGCGTCATGCCATGTATAGCACTGTATATGTAACTTTTTATTTCTTAGCAGGATGTAGATGACACTGTGCCGGGGGGAAGGGGGGATCCGGGTTGGGGGAAGAGTGGTGGTGGGAGAGGGTGTAGATGGGTCGGGAGTTGAGGGTTTTGTTTTAAGATAAAATATGGATTGCTGTCTCTGATGATAATTACTTGCTTGTAGCTCCTCCGGGGTCCGGAGTGCTGCCGACTACTGACTATGTGCGATCTATCAATAAAAAAGTTTTGAAAAAAAAAACAATCAGTGTATTTTGACAGAGGTTCTTAGATAGACCCAATTCCAGACACTATAGGTCTCCCCGGTGGTGGAATCTTCCCCTTGTGAATCTTCGGTATTGTGTAAAACAGAGGTACTCCTGGGTCTTCCGAGTTCAAAAATTAATGTTCCTTTTTTGTAATCCAATTTTCTTCCAGTGCTTCTTTAGTGAGTGTAGGAGAGTAGGATCTGCTTCTTATAGTTACCCCCACTTTTTGCTGATGTATCACTGTTTATCGATTTTATTCTGGTTGGGACCCTGCTATCCAGGACCCCAGCTTAGCTGCTTCCTCTCTAAAATGATTGCATGTACTTTAGATACACCACAGATTGGATTCTAGGGTACCCTTATAAGTCCCTAGTATATGGTATCCTATTTACCTGGGGCATAGGTACCACAAAGGGCCTCTCAGGGGCTGCAGCATGTATTATGCCACCTCTGAGAGACCACTCAAAATGACACCACAGGTCTGCTACAGCAGTCTGTATGAGGTGGTGTGTGCACCCCGTACTTAGATAGAGGTTCCATATATCTACCTTATATCACTACACATATAAACCTATCAGTCACCTCTATGACAGGCCTTATCAACCCTGAAGGCAGGGTGCTGGGTTTTGTGTAAGTGGGTGCCCATGCATGAGCAGGACCCCTTTGCAGCCTTCAGAATCCATTCTCCGGGGTTGTTATGTGATACAGCCAACCATATACTCTTATGTGCATTATAACCTCGCAGTAAATACTAAGTTTGGAATGGCAGCAAAGAAACACATCATGTTTGGTGTCAAACACCTTGGAATCATACCTCCCTGCCAGTCTGGTGGGGGAGGTATGATTCCACCCTCCTAGAGGGAGAAATATGACTACACCGGTACACCCGGTACCAGCTTAACAGAACCCTGGCATCACAAAATGGATGCTGCAGCCACAGACACAAGTCTGGCCTCCTGCTGCTCGACGAGACTCTGGCAGCGGAGGCTGGACAATAGGTTTCCTGTCACAGGGAGGTGTATCTACCTCCCAGACAGGCTTTAGTGTATTGGGGCTGGGAGGGTGCACCCCAACAGTGCTTTGATGTCTGCACTGGGGGCACGTTTGGTGTCCCTGTGCATATCCCAGCTCAAACCGGTTATAGGGGCTACCAGCCCCTGCTCTGGCATGAAACTGGTCAAAGGAAATGGATGTAGCCACCCCTCTTTCCTGACCCTCCCATAGGTGGTTCCCCAGAGTTTGTGCCACCCCTTCCATGGGTATAAAGTAGGAACCCCTGACTATAGGACTTTAGTTTTACCTGGACGAAACTCTGCTACAGAATCCCAGAACTTCAAATATCTACACTTCGTTGGATGACCGAAGAATCTCCCTTGGAGTAAAGGAGTAACTCCCCTGCAAGGGAAGCACAAAAGATGCATCTGTCCGGTTTGCAATTGCGCGGCTCCTGAAGGACTCTGAAGACTTTGCAACACAGAAGGTGGTTTTCCAAGCTTCTCCGAGGCCGATACGTGCTCTCAGTAAACCTGAGATCCAAAGCCCTCGTGGGGACCGTGCAACCAAAACCCCTAGACACCGTGACTATTTGCATCTCCATATACTTTTTGGTAATCCCTGAGGCTGTGCTTTGGACTACTTGTAGTCCAGACCCCGAGCAGTGATTCCACCAAAGATTACTGGCCTACACTCCACAAGTGACCAGTGCGCTGGTATTTAGTTATTCCTCTTGAGGTCCCTTTGCGATGCCTTGTCCGTCGACTTGTGGGTCCCTGAGAAGGGTACTGTAACTTTGAATGAGCTTACCTGGTTACTTCAGATAGGCCCTGACTCTCCATTGCTTGGGGAGTCACCTGGACCTTGCTGGTCCATCCCGAAGCCTTATTACTCTCACCGCGTGGGTTGCTGTTGCCAAGGCTTGTTGGTCTCCAATCCGGACACCAATGCCCCAGCACCCGACATCCTTCATGGGACAGCTCACCTGTGGACTCTCGTCATTGTCGACATCTCCTGGTCCATGTGGCAGCGGAGATAAGCTTCACATCATTACACCTGAAACACCCGACATTGGTAGGCATTGGTCCACCGTGCCACTGCTCACCCTGAAGAGACCCAGACTCTGTCCCCTCTGCTTTCAGGTTCTTCTCATACTCAATCCAGGCTTGGATCACACCGGACACTTTTCCTATTTACGGCGGCAGCACTTTGCTGCAACTCGCCATTGAAAACAGCGACGATTCCCAACATCATTTGGCACTTATACACCCGGCTTCCCTGGGTGAGGTGACACTAGTACTCTGGTGCTCACACGGGTGCTGGCCTTATAACCTTCTAAGTCTAAAAGGGTTTGCTCCAACTCCTCTCTGAAGTGTCACTAATCTTTAATTTTGCAACTGCGACTTTCCCATAGGATTGTACCATGCCACTGGAGTCAAGCTATCCTGGCTGCCGAGGGCTGAAAGCCCGAACCCGGTCCTAGGATGCTTGTTTCCAGTCCAGGGAGGATCTGGCCTGGCAGTTCGGGCTGGACTGTTCCCATTGGGCGCAAGGTCAAGACAGATTTGCATATGGCTGGGTCCAAACTGGAACGGAATGGTGAGCAAAAAACATGATGGATTTAGACCCAGGTCTCTGTACTGGGGTGAATGTACGACATTGTTCTGCAATCTGTCGATCAACTGTTCTTTTTGCATTTGTCACCCCGAGTGGGACGGGTATGCCCAGGCGTGGGTCCTGTGCTCTCCATGGCACTGGAGTCAAGCTATCCTGGTTGATAAGGGCTGAAAGCCCAAAACTGGTCCTAGGATGCTTGTTTCCAGAACAGGGAGGACCTGGCCTGGCAGTTCGGGCTGGACTGTTCCCATTGGGCGCGGGGTCAAAACTGATTTGCATATGGTTGGTTCCAAACTGGAATGGCATGGTGAGCAAAAAAACGATGGATTTAGGCCCGATCTCTGCACTGGGGTGAATGTACGAAATTTTTCTGCATTCTGTCCATCTATTGTTCTTTTTGCATTTGTCACCAAGAGTGGGACGGGTATGCCCAGACGTAGGTCCCTATGCTCTCCATGCCACTGGAGTCAAGGTATCCTGGCTGATAAGGGCTGAAAGCCCAAACCCAGTCCTAGGATGCTTGTTTCCATTCTAGGGAGGACCTGGCCTGGCCGATCGGGCTGGACTGTACCCATTGGGCAGGGTCAAGTCTGATTTGCATATGGCTGGGTCCAAACTGGAATAGCATGGTGAGCAAAAAACAATGGATTTAGGCCCAGATCTCTGTTCTGGGGAGAAAGTATGACATTTTTCTGCATTCTGTCCATCAACTTGTCTTTTTGCATTTGTCACCCCGAGTGGGATGGGTGACTCCCGTGCCCTCCATGGCACTGGAGTCAAGCTATCCTGGCTGATGATGGATGAAAGCCCGAAACCAGTACTAGGATGCTTGTTTCCTGTCCAGGAAGGACCTGGCCTAGCAGTTCGGGCTGGACTGTTCCCATTGGGTGCTGGGTCAAGACTGATTTGCATATGGCTGGGTCCAAAGTGGAATGGCATGCTAAGCAAAAAAAGATGAAATTAGGCCCAGATCTCTGTACTGGGGTGAATGTATGACATTGTTCTGCATTCTGTCCATTAATTGTTCTTTTTGCTTCTGTCACCCACAGTGGGACGGATATGCCCAGCCTTGGGTCCCATGCTCTCCATGCCACTGGAGTCAAGCTATCCTGGCTGCCGAGGGCTGAAAGCCTGAACCCGTGTGGTATTGGGTTTCGTCAGGTCTACATACTCTGTAAAAACTCTCGAACACCATAGAATAGAAGTTGGCACGGAAACTGGAAAATGCAAAAGACAAGTTTATTAAGACCCAATGGGGTGGTGGTACATTCCTACAGCACCCTTCGGTAATGCAAGAAGTATCACACCGAACATCGGTGCGCGACCTCTTTTATACAAGTTAAACAGCAATAAAAAGGTAGGCGGTATACTTTTGCACAGTTTAGGTACATATAAGGGCATTTTTGGAACACAGCCAACATGTGGGAGGAGTTTAGTACTACTGGTCAGTTTTAGAGAACATTCCTGAGAGGTGACCACTCATTAATCTAAATGTTCGAGTGCGCATGCGTGAGCTTGACCAGTGCTAAAAATAGCCTGTTGCTGGGCAAGTTAAATGGTCATTGGTACAGAGGAAGGACAAAAGGGCATGCTGACCAAGAGGCCGCATGTTCATACAAAATGGAAGCCAGGGAATACAAAATGGCCCCCGCAAGTTTGGTCAAGTTAAACACGAAAGTTCGTGTAGCTGAGCTAAATGCTAACCCAATCACTGCCAAATTACGACAGACGGCCCTTTTAGCATTTAGCTGAAGCTACCTCATAATGGAAGTAATCAGGATACTCGTCATCAATATTAATCATCATTATTTTCATCAGTTCTTTGTTAATCATTTGCTCATTTTTGGCAATAGCTCGTTTGGACGGAATGCAGGCTGTAATACATACAGAACATAAGGTAGGGCCACATTGAATACATAAACAAAGGAAGAAGAGTATTCCAATAATCATACACAAGATAGTCAGCAATTTCCAACCCCACGTACTGAGCAAAGTCCAGAACCAATTAGAGAATGTCCATGTACCATTTTCAGGATTAATTTCAGCAGCAATTTTATGCAATTTAGAAATGGCATCATACACAGAAGGCGAATTATCTGGGACGTACACACAACAACTACTACCGATAATGCGGCATGCACCTCCACGATCAGCTAATACTACATCTAGAACCTTTTGGTTCTGAAGCGTCACAATTCTGGTAATTTGGAGTTCCTCAGTTAAGTTCCCTAAGGCAGATGCAGTTTCATTAGCAACAGCTTCCACAACACGTGTTAGCCGTCTTATTTTCCTGCTGTTTAAAGCAGCACCAACAAAGGAAAACAGGCCTAAATTAAAATCTACATATTGCTGTAAAGAGGTGTCAGTTTGATCGACATTTTCAATTTCTAATGTTTTCTAAACCCTATTTAATATAAAATCATGATATAATACAAAATCATTATGATACATAGGTGGTGCAATGAATACAGGGGGCAGCACGAAAGATATATAGCAAGTTCCTAATCACCCAATGGGAAGACGATGATATCCTTTATTTCCACAAATAAAATAGGTATTTCGTGAGGCTACAAAGGCAATACCATTTGGTGTGTCAAATGTTAGAGTAATAGTACATTCACTCTTCCCTACCGGAATAGTACCTTTATTGTGCACACATAATTCAGCCTTGGTATCAATAACAGTAATCACATGTAAACTGGACATATTTGTAATTCTTTGATTGGTGAAAATACGAGGCGTGGATACATTGTCCGGTCGATATTCTTCCCATTCAAATTTAGTTCCTTCTGCCTGTGGGTAGCCATCTCTATCATTATAACAAACTTTGTTGAGTCGAAAGAGTAGTCCACCTTTTGTTGGCCATCTCAAAGTAAAAAGAAGAGTGTACCAAGCATTACAAGAACCATTATGAGAAAAAGGAAGAGGAATAAGTGGAGTTCCTCCTTTCTTCTGATGTCCAGGCAACATTCCACATACCCAACAGTTCGAAGTGTTCGTCAAATTATGAGTATGATGTAGAATCTGAATGAAGCTGTTATTTAAGTAAGTCTGTCTATATCTCTCTTCATGATAAGGCAGAGTAAAATAAAAATGTTCAGATGGGATTGGAGTGGTAGGCAGCAAATATTCTCTTGCCGGAATCAATCGTTCTACAATCCAGGCTATTACTGCTATTACCACTATAGTCGTAACAAAAAGCACTGCACCAAGAATTCTTCTGTTTCTCGTCGTAGTAGGTGCCATAGTTCAAAGAACAAAAGTTTCAAAACAAAGCTAAAAAAATGAAAAATGAGTCCTGAGCTCCGAGGTAGCCGCTGGTTTCTTCTCCGAGATTCAAGACGGGTGTCGCTACACTGGACAGAACTGATCCCCCCCCCTTGATATTCTCGGCTTCCGTTTTCACAAACCTCAGAACGTTAACTCAACCAGTCTCGCACAAAAAAAACTACTTTCTTTGACGTAGGTTATACTTCGCTCCACCAGAAACAGTGTGGTCCGGGAAGGCTCCCTCCGATTCGTGAGGCGTAGTAGCTGGGCTCTTCTCTGCATCCAGGATGTCTCGATAATCAGACAGCACCGCAGGATTCACCAGGTCCGGAGAGACACGACGACAGTGAGTGGAATGTACCCACCGCTTCTTATTCGTGACTCGCACAGCCGTCCGAGTTGCCAGCAATACTTGTTCAGGGCCACGCCACCTTGGCTCCAAACTGCTGGATCTCTCAAACGCTCGGATCATCACATGATCCCCAGGACGGAGATCGTGAGCCTCTCCAATGGAATTGTCGGGGAGCGCTTCTCAAACCTGTTGATGAATAGAAAGTAAATCATTTGTCAATCGTGCCAAATAATCGTTCATCATTATACAAGGCACATCATGTACTAAGCGAGGCTTAGGGACTCCCCATATATTCATTGGCCTTCCAAACACCACTTCATAAGGTGTGAGGCCAGATCGGGAATGTGGCACTGATCTAATAGACAGTAATGCCAAAGGCAGAGCGTCCGGCCATTTCAAAGACGTGGATGCCACGATCTTTGCTAGCTTCAGCTTCAGAGTTGCATTATATCTCTCTACTAGACCTGCTGACTGTGGGTGAAATACAGCGTGGAATTTTTGTTTAATTCCCAATCCTTTCAGGACATACTCCACTATTTTCCCAACAAAATGAAGACCATTGTCATTCCACAACAATTTACAAACACCATAGCGTGGGAAGTACTCTTTGAGTAACACCTTGGCTGTTGTCAATGCAGTATTATCCTTCGTGGGGTAGGCCTCTATCCATTTACTGAAGGCACACACCACCACTAAGACATACTTCAAATTATTACAGCGCTCAAGCTGGATGTAATCCATTTGCAGTACTTCGAATGGTGCAGTAGGTGGAACAAATCCTCCTTTAGGAGTATAAGTCCCTTTTGCAGGATTGTACTGTAAGCATATCAGACAGGTTTGCACTACTCTCTTAGCCGTGCTGGCAATCTCAGGATGCTCCCAAACTCGTGTAAGCAATTTAGTAATTGCAAGAGCTCCAACATGTGCCAGCCCATGTGTCATTTGAACCATTGCTTGCAAATAAGCGGCAGGCAATTTCCATCTCTCCATATCTTTGCTACGCCAACAACACTCATCATCCAACACTCCCTCTGTTGCCCAGGTTGCAAGTTCTGCTTCAGATGCTGATTTCTATATGTCTAATATTTCCTCTCTGGAATCATGCCATCGCTCAGCCTGTGATTTCACCACATACATAGGAGAGACATTCTGTAACATTGCAGTCTCTCTCGCTATGCGATCTGCATAAGCGTTTCCTTGTCCAATTTTGTCTGTCACCTTCTTGTGTGCACTACATTTGACTATCCTAAAGATATGTGTGAGCAAATCAATGCGCACATCCCAGTGTAGTGGGCACTCCCTCTGGTTCACAGAAAAGACTCACTACATTTGACTATCGCCACTTTCTTTGGACACAATAATGCATTCAGGAGATCACGTACCAATTCTCCATGCATAATGTGTACTCCATGCGAGGTCAGAAACCCTCGCTCCTTCCAGAGTAGGCCGAAATCGTGCACTACTCCAAAAGCGTAACGACTATCAGTGTAGATATTCACACATAATCCAGCACTTAACTCACATGCTTTCGTTAAGGCTATTAATTCAGCTGCTTGGGCCGATTTTTGCGGTATTCGTGCTGTTTCTACCACTGTCTTAAGTGTCGTGATCGCATAGGCTGCGGAAGTTGTACCATCTGGCAACTTTAAACACGATCCATCAACCCACAGTTCCCCATCTACATCTGGAAGTGGCGTATCCTGTAAGTCGATACGACCCTTTGTTTGTTCTTCGGTCAGAAAAACACAATCATGATGTTCTTCCTTCTGGGTCTCAGCAACAGGATATGGCAATAAAGTAGCAGGGTTCAAAGTGGCGCACCTCTTCAGTGTAATATGTGGCGCCAACAGCGTTAACTCATATCCTGTTAAACGAGCGCTAGTTAGATGCTGTGTTTTCGTTTGGTTCAATAAAGCATCTACCGCATGGGGAACTAACACCAACAATTTGTGTGACAAAACTATCCCCTCACTCTGTCGTATGGCCACAGCTGTTGCTGCGACTGCTCGAAAACATCCAGGCAATCCTCGAGCCACAGGGTCGAGTACTGCCGAGAAGTACGCACAAGGCCTCTGTTTATCTCCGTGTGTCTGCACTAAGACTGACAATGCGCACCCATCCTTCTCATGTACATATAGTGTAAAGATCTTTGTATAATCCGGTGTACCTAACACTGGTGCAGAACAAAGGACTTGTCTCAATTGTTCAAAAGCATTTTGACATTCTTCTGTCCATTCAAGGGGAATTGGTGTAGTTTTGGACAACAAAGCTAGCAAAGGTTTTATAATGTACGAAAATCCTAGTATCCACTGTCTACAAAAGGACGTCAAACCTATGAAAGCACGAACATCTTTCTGAGTGCAAGGGACTGGCGTATCTAAAATTGCTTGGATTCGGTCTGATGTCAATGCACGTCCCTCCTTAGACAAAAGATGACCGAGGTAGGTCACCTTTGGTCTACAATATTGCAACTTCTTCCTCGAGACCTTGTGATTATTCTTGGCAAGAAAAGAAAGTAGGAAGAGAGTACTCTCCTCACATTGTTCCTGCGTGTCTGCTGCAAGTAAAATGTCATCAAAATATTGAATAAGAGCCACCCCAGACTGTAAATCAAAGGAATCAAGCTGCCTTTTGAAAGCCTGGCTATAAATGCTAGGGCTTTCTGTATAGCCTTGAGGAACTCGACAAAATCTATATGATTTGTTATTTAATGTGAAGCCGAAAAGATATCGGCTATCGGGATGTATGGGAATCGAGAAGAAAGCATTCTTCAAATCGATAACAGTAAATGTAGTGGATGTAGGTGGAATCAAAGTAAGTAAAGTGGTAATGTCAGACACCACCGGGTACTGGGGTACGACTATCTTATTAATTTCCCTCAAATCAATAATGAAACGATAGATCTTAGTGTCTGTGTCTTTCTTTAGGATCGGAAGAATTGGGCTGTTACAAACATTATAGGGGACTTCCTCCACCACCCTTGCCTCAATCAGGTCATTTACGATATGTGTCAAAGCAATTTCACCGTCTCTGGAGATTTTGTACTGTGGCACGCGAGGCAAAGACACTCCCTCCTTCACAGTAATACGTACGGGAGGGATAATGATTTGTCCCACATCAGTATCAGAAGTAGCCCATAAAGTGCTTGGAAGAGAAGCGAACGCATCGGCCTCCTGCATGAGGCACAATCTCTCAACCTCTGGGTAGTTCTCATTCAAAATAACCCGTACCCCTTCGGGGGCACAGCATATAGTTGCTCGAAAATGTTTAAGCATATCAAGTCCCATAATATTATCTGGTGTGTTTGGAGATAACAAAAACGGGCATGGGGTAGTAAATTTATCAATGTGAAATGTAAGGGGTTGAGACAATGGGCTAAAAGAAGGTGTTCCATCGAACCCTATTGATGTAATCGTTTCGCCAGACAGGGGAGCCCTTGGAACCAAGTGTTTGGACAGAGCGCTACGAGTAGCTCCTGTATCGACCAGAAACTGATCAGTAGAACCCAAAACATGTGCTGATATATATGGACCCCTTTGATCGACTGGTACTTCAACCGATTCCACACCCCATCCTACGCAATCCTATGCATAAGTATTATCCTGAGACTCAATAGACTCTCCCTCAGCTATCTGATACTGATTCCGTCGATCAAAAGTATTATAATCAGCCTGACCACGACCCCTCGCTTCAAACCTACCACGATCATTCGCTCCACCCCTCGACCCTGAATAACTATTCCGTAACCTTCTGCTTCCTCGACCACGCTGATTACGCTGTTCTCGAAGCACCGGACAATCTGAAGCCCAATGTCCAAACTGTTTACAGTATGCACACTGATCCTCGGAAATCTCGGAACGAGCAGAAGATGTACCATACGATCCTCGTCTACCCCTGTCATTCCCTCTCGACTGCGTAGCATAAACCTGAGCCAACATCACCTTCGTCTTCAAATCCTTCGCTTTCTTATCACTACTTTCCTTAGCCTCCAATTCCTGTCGTTCATAATACTGAGCCATAGTCAATAAAGAAGCAGGGGTTGCCGTGGTCCATGAACTTTCACTAGTTTTTAAACGTTTTGCAATCTCCGGTAGGAGATTAGCCACGTACTTATCAACGAACAAATGCCTGCCCGTGTCCTCTGTTAATAATTGGCCACTGTAATCATGAAATGCTTCTTCAAAACGTGAAAAAAGTCAGAGACCGATTCATCCTGTTTCTGTTTACAGGAAGCCAACATCGTCCAATCAATTTTCTTAGGGGGGACAAGTGTTTTTAATTTATTCAAAATAGCCGCCGGGAGATCTAAAATCACTTGACACGGCTTACATGCGGGTTCCCTATCCAAATCAGCTTGAGCTAAGTCCTTCCAACTTGCACCTAAAATCGCTCCATCATCAAACTTACGAATAGCTCTCCACATATCAGGGGGCAATATTAACCCAAAGAAAAGATCAATATCGACTAATGTCATAACACACGAAGAAATAGCACCTTCCACTCCTTCATAGAAAGCTGCTGGATTTTTGCGAGGGTCAGGCAAAGCATTCTTAAGTGTCATAACATCTGTTCTATTCCAGGGCGTATAAATCCAGTTATATATAAAATAACCCTTCGCATCTTTAGACGTCTTATCATCATCTGTGCCTTGCCCTTTAGGAGGGACATACAAAGGCGCAGCTTCTCGCATAGGCATAACATGAACTGCAGCGCTCTTATCTGTTCCAAAGATAGGACACTCTTTCGATACTTCCGTCGATCCAGACGCAGGCGAACCCAATGCCTTTTTCGCCGCCCGTAGTCGTAGCGTCTCATCCCGTAGCTGAACCAAACGCTGGAAAAACTCATCCGCATCTGCAAGAACAAAAATACCTTTACGTAAATGATCACGACCACCTGATATATCCTTAGGTTCCAACTCAGGTGAATAATGTCTAAACCGTTCAACAACTTCATCTCCTAAATGATCCTAAAAATACAATTGTTCTCTATCGGACCACTTACGCATAAGGCCATCAATCTCTGAAACAGTTATAGAATTAATATTAAGTTTACGAGCAAACCCGCGTAATTCCGAGGCTCGATCAGCACTTAGCCTGGTACGATTATCCCTCTGATCATCCTCGCCCGAGTCCTCATCCGGGGCCGTAGGCGAAACATACGGAGGCGGGCAACGATCTAGTAATGAAAAATCATCTAATTTATTAGTAAGGACAGGATAAAGAGGACGTCGAATAGGAAACTGACCATTAACTTGCAAATTACGTTCTCGAATCTCCCTCTCTTTCTGTTCCTGCAATTCCTTTTCCTGCAACTGTAAAGCTTTATCACGAGCAGCCTTTCGCTGCTCTTTGTCCGCCAAGGCTTGTTCACGCTTCATTCGTTCACGCATCGCTTTCTCCCACATACGCACACAAACATATCCTATCTAGACCTGTGCTGAAACAAACACTGCTCCACATATTAAACCTTTCGCAAATCAAACGACCCATGTAGTGGCCATTGTAATTCATGATCAGTTTTCGTATATTTGTGCCACAATGTACTATACATAATGGGAGGAAGGCCAAATTTTATGTACTTTTCACGATTAGGTGTCCCCTCTGGGGGAGCCGGCTGAGATTCATTTAATCGATAATTGGTACCATTTCCAAAGCAGCACATTCCTCGAAGTGTGCTGAGAACAGGCATGTCAAAATATCACGAAAACGCAATATTACATAAAATGGCACTTAAATATGTTTTACACACGGTGTGCCGTTCAAACAAATACAAAGTCAGAGAAATATCTCTACATGCCTGTCTATGTGAGGTGCACTCCACATATAACTCAAATCATAGGTCCAAATGTTAGCTAACTCAAACAAATCCAAAAAGCCACAGTAAGTGTCAGTAGACTACCTTACCAATCACAAGCTTACCAAATATCCTCAAACGTCCAGATTCCAACTGCCAAGTTCCTTTAGTCGAATCAGCCAAATGGGCACTGCGCGACAACCCAACCGATCAGGATCTCAGTCGAGGACCGGCGCCACCTGGACGGTCGGGTCAGAAGGAAAGGAAGAAACACCGTGGGTGCCAAGACTCGGGTCACTCAGTGGAAGCGTACGCGTCCATGGCGAGTTTCCAATTCTTCGTCGCGACCTCTCCTTCGGGCATCCGAGTCGCCGATGAGTCCCTTCGTGGTCGCCAATTTGTGGTATTGGGTTTCGTCAGGTCTACATACTCTGTAAAAACTCTCGAACACCATAGAATAGAAGTTGGCACGGAAACTGGAAAATGCAAAAGACAAGTTTATTAAGACCCCATGGGGTGGTGGTACATTCCTACAGCACCCTTCCTAGGATGCTTGTTTCTATTCCAGAGAGGACCTGGCTTGGCAGTTCGGGCTGGACTGTTCCCATTGGGGGCAGGGTCAAGACTGATTTGCATATGGCTGGGTTCAAAGTGGAATGGCTTGGTGAGCAAAAAAACGATGGATGTCGGCCCAGATCTCTGTACTGGGGTGAATGTATGATATTGCTCTGCATTCTGCCCATCAACTGTTATTTTTGCATTTTACACCCGAGTGGGACGGGTATTCCCAGACGTGTGTTCTGTGCTCTCCATGCCATTGGAGTCAAGCTATCCTGGCTGATGAGAGCTGAAAGCCCGAAACTGGTCCTAGGATGTTTCTTTCCAGTCCAGGGAGGGGAACTGGCCTGGCAGTTTGGGCTGGACTGTTCCCATTGGGTGCAGGGCCAAGACTGAATTGCATATGGCTGGGTGCAAGCTGGAATGTCATGCTAAGCAAGAAAACGATGAAATTAGGCCCAGATCTCTGGGGTGAATATATGACATTGTTCTGCATTCTGCCCATCAATTGTTCTTTTTGCATTTGCCGCCCACAGTGGGAGGGGTATGCCCAGACGTGGGTCCTGTGCTCTCCATCCCACTGGAGTCAAGGTATCCTGGTTGATAAGGGCTGAAAGCCCAAAACCGGTCCTAGGGTGCGTGTTTCCAGAACAGGGAGGACCTGGCCTGGCAGTTCGACCTGGACTGTTCCCATTGGTCGCGGGGTCAAAACTGATTTGCATACTTATGGGTGGGTGGGGGGGTGGGAGGGGGGTTTCTTAGTTACACCTTTTGCTTGTATGTTTGCTTCTTTACAGGAACTGAATGCAATTGTGATTGATACATTGATACTGGTGATTGTCTCTGGATGTCAGAGCATTGCGTAATATGTGCTTACTATGCAATCAATAAAATCTGTTTTATTAAAAAAAAACTGATTTGCATATGGCTGGGTCCAAACTGGAATGGCATGGTGAGCAAAAAATACTATGGATTTGGGCCACGATCTCTGCACTGGGGCGAATGTATGACATTGTTTTGCATTCTGTCCATCTATTGCTCTTTTTGGATTTGTCACCCCGAGTGGGACGGGTATGCCCAGACGTGGGTCCCTATGCTTTCCTTGCCACTGGAGTCAAGGTATCCTGGCTGATAAGGGCTGAAAGCCCAAACCCAGTCCTAGGATGCTTGTTTCCATTCCAGGGAGGACCTGGCCCAGCAGTTCGGGCTGGACTGTACCCATTGGGAGCAGGGTCAAGTCTGATTTGCATATGGCTGGATCCAAACTGGAATGGCATGGTGAGCAAAAAAGGATGGATTTAGGACCATATCTCTGTTCTGGGTTGAAAGTACGACATTGTTCTGCATTCTGTCCATCTACTTGTCTTTTTGCATTTGTCACCCTGAGTGGAATGGGTATGCACAGATATGAGTCCCGTGACCTCCATGGCACTGGAGTCAAGCTATCCTGGCTGATGATGGATGAAAGCCGAAACCAGTCCTAGGATGCTAGTTTCCAGTCCAGGAAGGACCTGGCCTGGCAGTTCGGGCTGGACTGTTCTCATTAGGTGCTGGGTCAAGACTGATTTGCACATGGCTGAGTCCAAACTGGAATGGCATGGTGAGCAAAAAAACGATGGATTTAGGCTTACATCTCTGTACTGGGGTAAATGTGTGACATTGTTCTACATTCTGTCCGTTAATTGTTCTTTTTGCATTTGTCACCCACAGTGGGAGGGATATGCCAAGACTTCGGTTCGGTGCTCTCCGTGCCACTGGAGTCAAGCTATCCTGGCTGCAGAGGGCTGAAAGCCCGAATCCGGTCCTAAGATGCTTGTTTTTAGACCAGAGAGGACCTGGTCTGGCAGATCGGGCTAGACTGTTCCCATTGGGGGCAGGGTCAGGAGTGATTTGCATATGGCTTGGTCCAAACTGGAATGGCATGGTGAGCAAAAAAATGATGGATTTAGAAGCGATCTCTGTACTGGGGTGAATGTATGACATTGTTCTGCATTCTGTCCGTTAATTGTTCTTTTTGCATTTGTCACCCACAGTGGGACGGATATGCCCAGACTTGGGTCCCTATGCTCTCCTTGCCACTCGAGTCAAGCTATCCTGGCTGATAAGGGCTGAAAGCCCAAACCCGGTCCTAAGATGATTGTTTCCATTCCAGGGAGGACCTGGCCTAGCAGTTCGGGCTGGACTGTACCCATTGGGAGCAGGGTCAAGTCTGATTTGCATATGGCTGGGTCCAAACTGGAATGGCATGGTGAGCAAAAAAAGATGGATTTAGGCCCAGATCTCTGTATTGGGGTGAAAGTACAAAATAGTTGTGCATTCTGTCCAACTTGTCTTTTTGCATTTGTCACACCGAGTGGAATGGGTATGCACAGGCGTGAGTCCCGTGCCCTCCATGGCACTGGAGTCAAGCTAATCTGGCTGATGATGGATGAAAGCCCGAAACCAGTCCTAAGATGCTTGTTTCCAGTTCGGGCTGGACTGTTCCCATTGGGTGCTGGGTCAAGATTGATTTCCATATGGCTGAGTCCAAACTAGAATGGCATGCTAAGTAAAAACCAATGAATTTAGGCCCAGATCTCTGTACTGGGGTGAATATATGACATTGTTCTGCATACAGTCAATCAATTGTTCTTTTTGCATTTGTCACCCTGAGTGGGACGGGTATGCCGAGACGTGGGTCCCGTGATTTCCATGCCTCTGCAGTCAAGCTATTCTGGCTGATGAGAGCTGAAAGCCCGAAACCGGTCCTAGGTTGCTTGTTTCCAGTCCAGGGAGGACCTGACCTGGCATTTCGGGCTAGACCATTCCCATTGGGTGCAGGTGTAGGAAGGTGGATATCTGACTATATGGTTACCCCAACTTTTTGCCTAGTGTTTAGCTGGTTTTTGACTTAGTTAGCCTGGGATCCTGCAATTCAGGGCCCCAGGCTATCTGCTCTCTCTGTAAAATGGACTCCATGTACTTTAGGTACATACCTAATTGGTATTTGGTCACCTTGTGAGCCCCTGTATAGTGTACCATAGGTGCCCAGGGCATAGGTGCATCCAAGGCCTACCAGGGGCTGCAGCATGTATTATGCCACCCCTGGCTGGCCATTCAAACTGACACCACAGGCTGATCACTCAGCTTGGGCAAGGTCGTGTAATCACCCCTTGCTTAGATAAAGTATTCCTATATCTACCCTTATATGTAGACACATATATACCTATAAGTCACTCGTATGGCAGGCCTTGACAATCCTGGAGGCAGATTGCTTGGTTTTATGTGAGATGGTGCTCTAGTATGAGCTGAGCCTGTCTTCAGCTTTCGGAACCATGTCCTTATAGCTGTTCTACGATATAGCCATACCATATACTCTTAAGTGCATTATAATCCTCGCGGTTATTGCTAACTTTGGTTTGGCTTTATCAAAGCATGTCGTGTAAGGTGTCATACGCTTTGGAATACTACGCCCCCCTCCAGTTCTGGCGGCGGGGGTAGCATTCCACCCTTCTAGAGGGAGAAGACATGTAGTTGTAGCTTTACCCAGTTAAAGTTAAACAGAGCCTCAGCATCACAAAATGGATGCTGCTGCCACAGACACGAGTTTGACCTCCTGCTGCTGGATGAAACTCCGGCAGGGGAGGCCAGGATAATAGGTTTCCTGCCTAGACAGAGAGACTTTAGTGTATTGGGGCAGGGTGGGTTGAAAGAAATGAGACACTGCCTGGGGCACACAAGGTGCTCCACGCATAGCCCGGTTCAAACCAGTTGCTGGGGTATTCCAGCCTCAGCTCTGGCGCGAAACTGGACAAAGGGAAAGGGGTGTAACCACCCCCTTCCCAGGTTCCAACCACAGGAGTGACCTAGCAGGTAATCCAGCCCCTTAATTTGGTATAAAGATGGGAGCTGAGTCTAGAGACTTTAGATTTATCCTGGAAAGAAACTCTGAAACAAACTCTTGGACCTTCGACGTTCCATTTCGACTGGAAGACTGAAGACATCTCCCTTGTGGTCAAGGAGTGACCACCCTGTGCAAACAGGCACCACTAATAACTTGCCAGTTTGCTAGGTCGATGCTCCAGCCGGATCCCAAAGACTTAGCGATGCAGCCTCTAGACTTTCAGACTTCTCTGACTCCGATCCACATCCATAGGGACCCGTGGCGGACACGAGAGACGTGGGATCGGACATCCTACAGTACCTGCTTTTTGCTAACTGTGCAGCTTCTGAGGCGTCCTCGAAGTTGTGCATTGGGGTTTGAGAAGCCCCAACCCGGAGCAGTAAGTGCACCGAAGCTCAGCCCTCCACACTCCATGAGTGCCGCGTGGGGCCTGCGCCTGCATTTCTCCTTGACGCTTCTTCGCGGTTGCTAGACCGTTGGCTAGTGGCCCTGCTGAAGACATCCTTTTGAAACAACACTGCTTGCCTGGTGGGCCTGGGCTTGCTCCTGCTTTCCTGTAAAGGGGAAGCTTCCCAGACCTTGATGGTCTGAACAGAAGCCGATCTTCCCATTCTACGTGGGTTGCCATTGCCAAGGCTTGTTGGGTCCAATCTGGATACCGACACCGCCAACAGCTAGGTCCTTTGTGGGACAGTCCGTATCCAGCTCCTGGTTGTCGTCGACACCTCCTGGTCCACGTGGCTGCAGAGACAAGCTTCACATCCTCACCTGATTGCATCTCGACATCGCCTGGTTCCTTCCTGGTTCCTTCCTGGTCACTGGCTAGTGACCCAGACTCTGTCCCCTCTGCTTTTAGGTTCTTCACTGCTCCAATCCACCCTTGGATCCATCCGGACATCTTCCTCCTGGTCGCCTGCAGCACTTTCTTGCAGCTCTCCATAGGATTGATCAACGAAACCCGACACGAAAGAACACCTGGGTGAAGTAACTCGAGTACTCCGGTGCTCCCGTGGGTAACGACTATCCAAGTGTCCTAATTTAACTGGGTTTTCCCGTAGTCCACCCGGATGTGTCCAAAATCAACTACTTTGGAACTTTTACGTTCCCATTGATTTTCTATGGTAACTCGCGTGTGTGTTTAGACACTGCACACGCATCCTGTGGGCCTCCTACTTCCAATCCTTTGGTTGATCAGTGTAGCCCCAGCGATTTCCTAGGCCCTAGGACTACTCACCTTTCCTGAAGTGATTCTTATACCACTTCTTTAGTATATGGTTCGTGAGGCCCCTAGGGCAGAATTGTATTTGTGCAACTTATAGTATGCTTATTGAGTAACTTGTGCTGTATCTCGAACTCTGACCTCATAAAGAGTGCAGAGGGGTTGTGTTAGTAATAAATACATATATATTTGATATATACCTTGTGTGGTGTCCTTTCATTTGGTATTCAAGGGATTGTAATTGGTAAAACAATTGGCTTCACATGCTCTCTGAAGTATTGGCCTAAGACTGCTTTGTCCATGCTACTACTAGGATAGCTGGTCTATAAGGTTGACTTTACAACCATCACCATAAGGGTTGTTTGGACTGGTGCAAGGTGCTCACTAGAATAGTGAACATCATATACCAGGCCAATGTCTCACATTGGTGTGCAGCGGTTGGGATAAGAGCTTGCTGATTGTTTTACCATATAATCTTGAAATATCATTTGAAAGATCACATCAAGGTACCTAGAGGTACATATAAATCAAGTCTTAAATACTTAAGTGCTACTGAACTTAGTTGTTGTAGAGTAAAGGGCCTAGCACACCCTGACTACAACTCCTAGAGAGGTTTAGTGGGTAACACTTAGTGTAGGTAGGTGCACACACCACACCTCACTAGATCATGTCTCTGAGAGCAGAGCCTAGTAGATCTCTCCCAGTAGAAGTTGACCCCCTGAGGGCACCTTCTAGATATAATACCTTTACCTTCCATGAGTTAAGGCACTTGTGCACAACTAGGAAGTTAAAACAAGGGTCAAACCCTACCCTCAAGCAACTGATAGAGATCATAGAGGAGTTTGATGTTAAGAAAGCAGCTAACCCAGGTCCTTCAGGCAGTGCAGAAGAGGGTCAGTTTTCAGCAGAAGATTCCCCTGACCACAATCTAGTTGATGATAGTGAAGTGGATGAGGATGCTGAAGAGGATGACACTGACCAGGTCCAAGTTTTAGAACTTAATCAGGTCAACCTAAGCTTGCATGGGGCTGTAGATGGCATAGCCCCTTTCAGACCTCCAAACAGGTTTAACGCTGTGCCCAGAGGGAGGAGATCCCTATCCAGGGAATCTCACCTTTCTAATGGCTCAGTAGGCTCTAATGCCTCTGCTCAGAGGAGAATAACTTTCCCTCAGAGAAGAGAACACCAGGCCAGAATGAAAGAAGTCAATCTGAGGATTGAGAGGCAAGAACTTGCCCTAGCCAAAGAGAAACTTGCTCTTCAAAAGAGAGCAAAAGTTAAGTGGGTTAGAACCCACTGGTGGCAGCATTATCCCTAAGGATAGAGAAAGGTCAGTTGACCATAAAAACCTAAGTAAAGTTGTCCCTCCCTACAAGAGTGGGGATGACATCCACAAGTGGATAACTGCTTTGGAGAGGGCCTGTAAAGTACAACAGGTCCCCCAGAGTCAGTGGGCAACTATACTTTGGCTCTCCTTTTCTGATAAATGCAGAGATAAGTTCCTTACAGTTAGTGATAAGGATGCTGATAACTACCAAGTCCTGAAGAGTGCTCTGATAGATGGGTTTGGCTTAACCACTGAGCAGTATAGGTTGCTGTTCAGGGATACCCAGAAGACACAGACTCAGGACTGGACTGATTTAGTAGATTGTGCTACTTAGGCTCTGGAGGGCTGGTTTTTGGACAGCAAAGTACATGACTATACAGGATTGTATTATTTGATTATGAGGGAGCAGATCCTTAGTAATTGTCAAAACCAGCTTCTACACCAGCACCTGGTGGACTCTGATCTGACCTCTCCCCAAGAATTGGGTAAGAAGGCAGACAAATGTGTCAGAACCAGGATTAGGCCTAAAAATCAGGGTGGTGACCAGAAGAAAGATTCTACCAAGCCTCTAGAGAAAGGTGGGGATAAATCTAAGGACAACTCCACTATAGGGCCCCAAAAATCCTCTGAGCGGGGTGGGTCCCAAAATCCTTCCTCTAACACTAAGAAACCTTATTGCCATGTATGTAAGCAGCCTGGCCATTGGAAACTGACAGCAGTTGCCCAAAGGCCAACAATAAGGAAAATATTCCTCCAAGTAATACTCCCAAACCTCCTGTTACTATTAGTAGTATTCCCCCAGGTGGTGGGAGGGCCCCCAAAACTGTGGCTGGGTATACTTGGGGAACTCTAAGCAGGTCTCCTCATACAGAAACTCTAGTCTGTGAGAATAGCATGGGGTTTGCCAACTTCGCTGCTTGTCCAAACTCTTTGGGCAAGTACAGACAGGAGCCCCACATCAATGGTCAGAAAGTTGAAGCCTCTAGAGATACAGGGGCTAGCATCACTATGGTGACTGAGAGTCTAGTCCCCTCAGGACAACTTTTACCTGGGTTCACATACCAGGTGATCAATATTGATGGAGTGCAGAAAGATCATCTCATGGCAGTAGTAAATCTCAGCTGGGCAGGTGTCACTGGCCCAAAGAGAGTGGCAGTGTCTACATACTTGCCTGTAGATTGCCTACAGGGAAATGATCTACAGATCTCAGCCTGGGCTGAGGTAGAACAAGAAACCCATTCCAAAATGGTAGGCCTTCCTGAAAAGGTTGGTGGGGCTGTGATGGTCGCAGCCCCAGCTCAAACAGATTTCCTCCCTGAAAAGGTTGGCAGGGCTGTGATGGTCACAGCCCACACGCAAACAGAGTTCCTTCCTGAAAACGTTGGTAGGGCTGTGATGGTCACAGCCCAAACTCAAACAGATTTTTGTGTTGTGAAGCTTGAAACTATGGATCACCCCACACAGACAGAGAGTATTGTGGAGGAAGAAAAGTCTCCCTCCCACCTGACATTAGGTGAGAGTCAACCTCCTCAGGGAACTGACCCTACCCCTTGTGAAGGAACTGCCCCAGAGGTAGTCAGGCCTAGCCTGGCAGAGCCCCTGATGTCAGTGGACCCTTCCAAGGTGGGACCCAGTCTGGAGCAGGTAACCTGCCCCTCTCTACCCTGCCTCAGTCAGCCCAGGGCTGTAGAGGTCAGGGAGACCAGTGGACCCCAAAGGGCCCACTGTCCAAAGGAACTCCCCCATCAGCAGATTAGGGGCACCAAAGCTAGCAGCCATAGCCAGGTAAAAATTCCAAAAACTTCTGAGGGATCTCCCTTCTCCTTAGGTAGGAACCTCCCCCAGATGGACTCTGTTGGGCACAGCCAAACCTGGGACCTGGTGGCCCCAAACCTGACCTGTCCCTCCAGTGAGCCAACAAAAGGGACCCAGCCTCCAGCTGTAGGTAGCCAGAGGTTGACCCTGAGAGCACAGTGCAACTCAGTCATGGAAAGAAAGGCATACATGGTGAAGAGTGATTGGAGGAAGTTGAGCCCTACATTAGTGGTGCCTCACTTCAGAACTCCATCCCAATACCAGCCTCTTACTTTGCCAAAACACACCACGTAGATAATAACAATCTTTATTTAGATATGACACGGATATCTTTAAAAGAAAATTATAAAATTCACATTGTATACAGGCTATTCAAAATTCGATAAAAACTTTCAACACTTCGATAACCATCAGGATCTCCCACATCCTGAACCTCCTGATTCGAGGACATTTTTAAAAGATGCAAAGCAGAATTTTTTTCAGGGTCTATTTTGCATAAAGTTGCGATATGCTTGCTGAATGAAAGTTATTAGGCCTAGGTTTAGGTCTATATTTTCGGGGTTCAGAGCAGTAATAATGGCTTGCCTACATGTCCGCACCCCCAGCCTATTCCACTCTGCTTTAAGTTTACCCCTGCGTTTGGAATTAAGAGCTGGACAAAGACAAACCACGTGCAACAGAGTTTCCGCTGCCTTGCCACACCCTCTACAAAGTAAGTTTTCCACCGTACGTCGCCAGGGGGGGTAAATCATGCAGAAAGCGCCAATCACCCATTCTGATTGCCATGAAACTACGTTTTAAGTACAATGAATATATGCAAGACAGGTAAGTGGCAGGGGCTATCCGTCTATATGAGTTTACAATGGCCCAAGCATGGCTACGTTTGGTAAAATGTGCCTTGTCAATTATAAGGGAACTCGTTCTCACGCATTTTTTAATGCCGGTTTTAAAAGCTGACCGACTGGGATTAAGGGCCCATAGATCACTCCCCGACATCTGATGGATGTAGTCCTTAAAGAGGCAGCCAAACGTACCTCCAGGGTTTTTCTGGGTGATTTCTAACCAGACTAAAGATTCTAGTGTACCTAGATCCGCTTGCCTCAGTTTATGGCAGAGGTTTAAATATGTACCGATGTTAGAGGCCTCATAATTTAGAATCCCTAGCTCTAATCTTACCTGAGCTGCGGATGCGGAATACGGCAGATGGAGTACCTTTTTATAAATTTTGGTCGTGTGTTGATTTAGGGCAGTGTTCAATTTGCCCCTGAATATCTCTATACCGTATGATAACGTGGGGCCAGTTTTTGCTCTCAGAACTTCTAAGAGTGGCGAGAGAGTTGGGCGAGAGAGATTTTTCGAGAGCTTAGCTAAAGACACCACAAGGGTCATTGCTTTAACTGCAATCTCGTTACGATGTTTAATAAGGTTGCCCCTAGAGTCCAAATGAACACCTAGGTACTTATACGAGTAACCTATAACAAGGTTTATGTTGTTATATGACCAACCTCCACCAGTGTGCCGTTTCCGGCCAATTGGGACAACTTGTGTTTTCTTTAGATTGACCTCTAGTTGGTTCATGATCGTGTAGCTGTGCAGTTTATCGAGAAGCCTTTGCAGCCCGACCCTGGTAAGGCTAAAAAGAACAAAGTAATTGGCATATAAAAGGTTACTTAATGACATGCCTCCTACCTTAGGGGAATGACTGTTGGTTTCATCCAGTGACTTTGACAAGCCCGCTATAAACAGATTAAAAAGCATGGGGGCCAGCACGCATCCCTGCTTCACACCTCTTGTTGTCGGTATTTACCGCGAGAGGTGCGAGCCGGACCCCAGCTTCACCCGGACCCAAGTACTAGAGTGGAGTTGAATGATTGCCTCCAATAGTTTGCCAGGAATCCCCCATTTCCTCAAATTTTCCCATAGAGCAGCTCTCGGGACCCTGTCAAATGCTGCTTTAAAGTGGACAAAGCAACAGAACACTAACCTAGACGTGGAGAGTGCTTTGTCGACAATGGTTGACAGTGCTACTAGATTGGTCTTTGTCCCGGAATTAGCAACAAAACCTGTTTGGTTCATTGGTATCAGATTGTGGTCCTTAGCCCATAGCCTCAGCTCCTCCAGGAGAAGACCAGCGTAATGCTTCGCCTCAATGTCCAGAAGTGCAATGAGTCTGTAATTGTTGGGAGAAGCACGGGAACCTGATTTGTGAATAGGTTGAATTATTGCACCCCGCCATGAGTCCGGAATTGTTGCAGTTCTCAGAGCGAAGTTAAAGAGATTTGTCAACGGTCCTGACCAGAGGGCTATGTCAGATTTAAACAAATTCTGTGGCAGGCCGTTTGGGCCCGGAGCTCCATCTGATCTAGCTCTTAATAGAGCAGTGGCGACCCTTTCCTGTGACATCTGAAGGGCCTCATTGATGGAGTGTGAGCACTCTGTTAGGTGGCTCTGAATATTAGAATAATCTGTGTCTTTCTCCTTTGCGGGGCTGCCACCTGTGGCTCCGACACATTCTGGAGACCTAAAGTGATCGGTGAGGAAGGATACCCACTCTAATTCTTGAATGTTTGCAGATCCTAAACTCGATGTGCCTGGGTTGGAATGATTGATTAGAGCCCAGAATTTTTGTGAGTTTCGGCTCTTGCTCTCCCACACTAACTTACACCAGAATTGGTTTTCATGCATCCGTTTGTCTTTAATAGTCGCCAGCCTGAATGACTTTTGGGCTACTTGATACTGTTTTAGGCGATCACTGTTCCCTGGAGCTTTTACCAGTTGCTGCAGGGCATAATTTCTAGCTTTATTGAGTAGTTTTGTCTGTTGTGAGAGAACAAATTGACGCGGGAGGAATTTCCTTGGGGGATACTGTTTTGCTGGAAAAAGGTTGATCAGGTGTAAGCACAGAGTGTCCAAGTCACTATCGGGGAGGCTTCCTGATCAATTCCACCTCTTATGAGCTCCATACTCGCATGAAGGATTTTTGGACTAATGTCCTCACTCCATCTGAGGCGCTTTAGGTTTTCGGAGTATATTCCCCTGCTGGTTAAAGGTGCAGATGTATGCATCACCGGGTTAGTGTTAAAAGAAATGACCTGGGGCCGATGATCACTTTCAGATCGCGGGTGGATGCAAAAACTGACCAGACTGTGGAGCAGAGCTGAATTACAAATAGAGTAATCCAGATAGGATCGTTTATTTCCATTTGTCCACGACCAGTTAGGGGGGGTATCACCCTTCGATCTTCCATTTATAACCAGGTAGCCTGCGCTATAAAAACGCATCACACATAGTTCTCCCAAGCCACAGTGCGCTTGGTTTGCCGGTTTGGTTTGTATCGCTGCCTCATTCAGTGAGAATAAGAAGGGCCCCTCAGTTTCTGTTAGTTTCCCTTGGAATAAATTGGTATTAAAGTCCCCGGTTACAACACAGTCTGAATCGGGATGTTCCGCGGCTAAGTCACTCATAATTTCCGTAAGTCGTACAAGATGGACTTTTTTTGTGCGTGTATTTGGATTAATATACACGTTTAGGAAAAAAAGTGAGCGTTGTTGCCGCCATGTATGTATTTTGACCCCAAGCAGCCAGTCTTCATCCAGTTTTATTTGTGTTATTGGGCCTTTTAAGTTAATTGATATATATATTGACAGGCCTCCTTTTGGGTGACCGTAACGGCTGTCCCTAACTGCTGGTTTCCATAGGTTGATATAGCCAATTACAGGGCAGCCTTGTGTAGCCCAAGTTTCCTGCAGGGCTATTACTGCGTGTTTGCAAATAAAGGAATGAATGTCTGGATTCTTAATTTTCTGCTGAAGACCACTGATGTTCCAAGAACATATTAGAAAGGTGGAATCTACTTGAGGGTTACACTCCATTGCCGTTGGAGGTACTTGGGACCTTATATTTTTTGGAGGTTTGCGGGTCTGATCCGCAGTTTCTGCTTCTTGTGGTCATTCTGATCTTTTTGTTGATAAGATAGCTGGGAGCCAACCCCATCCTTGGTGAGAATCGGCATTTGAGACCACATGTGTGGTGAGTTTGTTCTGTTCTTCCGGACCTGACGCACTTTGTAAAATCGAATATGGTCTAGGGTAGGACACTGATCTAAGGGTTCCGGTTTTTGTGGGTGGTATTGGCTGATTTAATAGTGCTGGAGGGTACCCTGGGATAGAATATGGATAAACTCGAATGCCCCAGTCCCGCAAGATTGCCTTATGATCCAAAAATACTCCTGCCCAGTAGCCCGACTTGAATGATACCAGGGTTACCTCGGACGGTTGTGTGCCTCTTGGTGGAAGAAATTCAATCGATTCTATATCATCCGAGACCAGGCCTTCAGACCCCGGGGAACCATCCACTAGTTTTATTATGTTGGATCTTTTGAGGATATCTTGCCGGCCTTTTGATTTATAGTCAGGAGCTAGTATTATATAAGAATTTTGCAAGTCACTTTTGTTCTCTTTACTACGTGGGCTAAGAGTTGTCTTTTTGAGTTTATTGAGTAACAGGTCTGCATCTGGTCCTCTTCCTGTTGTAGCTGGAGTTGGGAGGCCTTCCTCAAGGGCTGGCTGTTATTTGACAAGAGAGTTTTGTGATTGTAGATAGTTTTAGTAAAGTTCAAACTATTCATTTGGTTGGCTATCCGAAGTGGGGTTAAAGCAGGTGCTGATTTAGGATCGGCTACAGTCGCTGTGTTCTCTGACAAGCTTGGTTCGTTGATTTCACCCTTGGCTTTTCTTTGGCTGTACTAGGATCTTCTATCGCTGTTCCCACAGCTATGGTCTCTGATAAGCTCGGTTCGTTGATTTTCACCCTTAGCTTTTCTTTAGCAGTGCTAGAATCTTCTGTCACTGTTCCCGTGAGTGACTCAATTGGGTCTTGAGTGCTACCCAGAGTCGGATGAATGATGGCTGCGGATGAGTCCCCTTTCTGTTGGGTTGCACTGGGATTCTCTAAGGGTGATGGTGCATCAGATTCACTTAAAACGTTTTTTGTTAGATGCCATTGTAAAGAGAGGAAAGAAATTAATGTGGGCAGCTGTTGCTTTCGCCCTTGATTTGTTTCTGTATTTGCGCTGGCGTTTACGCTCTCTCTTACTACAGGGTGGCAAAGGAGCTGGCTGCACATCCGAGTTCGAGGGTATCAAGGCTGCTGAGCTGGCCACTGGCTCTGCCTCAATCTGGACTGTGCAAATTGGGCGCCCGCTTGGAGACCGGGCGTTTTTAATCCTTGCTTTGGACCGCTCAGAGCCTGTTGTTCTGGCTTGAGATCGGTCGGGTAGTGACTGCTCATTTAGCCGGTTTGGAGTGGAGACTATTCCCGCACTCAGCTGAGTGCCTTGTGTTATATTAGTCCAGGGATTAGCTTGTTCTTGAATCGGAATTGGCAATATTTGCGATTGTGAGTGAAGAGTTGTTAATGGGTTGCCTCCCTTCAGCAACTTGACTTCATCTATAACGTTTGATAGAAAAGCTGGGAGCGACGAAAGTGAGTCGATGATTGGAGAACAGCAACAGACCGACTGAATGAGCTTAGCAGAGGATTGCGCTCCTGTTATTAGGTTATTCAATTTGTCCAGTTTATTGTCAATGCCTGCTGTGAACAGCGCTATGGTGTTCAGAAGGTCGACCTGCACATCCAATTTATCCGAATGATAATTTAAAGCATTAACTGTTTGTTGGAAGGTTTGAAGGAGTTGAGGCCAGACACCAATTACTGTGGGCTCCTCTGGGATAGACTTTACATTTGGGATGTGATTTGGAGAATTTTGGGTATTTTTAAAGAAAAATGACAAGTCCGCTAAAAACTGGTCGTTTGAAACTGATTTTTTTGGGCGACTTTGGTAGTGGTGTTGTTTGTACTGCTGTGGGTGAAAATACAATGTGCTGGGGACTTGACTCATCCGAAAGATCCTTAGGTGTGCTTACACTTTGAAGTGATTGTGCTGGTCGTAAGGTTTTATTTTGAGAATGAGTGTTTTGCACGTGGATTTGAGGGAAGAATAGTTGATTGTAGGGAACCGTTATAGGTTCATTTGATACACGAAGGTCTTGGCATGACAATAATACGGATGTTTATGGATTCTGAGCTTGGACTATGAGGGGGATTGAGTTTTGTGAAGGGCTCAACGGTAGGGTGTACTGCAAACATGCTTCTTGCGTGGACGTAGCTGTAGATGAGGGATTTTGACCTGATTGCGATTGCAAAAGGTGATTAGATTCGAAGTTTTGATTTGCGCTCGCCCCCCCTTGCCAGACTGAGGTTAGGTCATTAAGTGAGGAGCCAAAAATAAAAACTTCCAAAGGTTGAACCAGATTTTTTATGTTCGTATACGCCAACAACTGTTGTAGTGATTAAGGTTGTGAAAAAAGCATACTTATTCCGGCCAGTTGATCCGAGGCTCAGAGGCAGGGTACCTCCGGGGACTGAAAATGTGGAAGAGTATTCGACATAGATGACATAGATTTTAGGGTATTTGATATGCCCGTATTCTTGCCGTTTTGACTGAGACTGCAGCTGCCATTACTTTTTAGCGTCAGTTTTTCCGCATTCGCTTTATTATTACAAGCCCGAGGAGTCTTGTCTTGGGCGAACTCCTCATCGGATGGCGGCAGTTTGGGTTTCCTCCTTTTTGGTGCTGCTGCTGTTTTTCTTACTTTCCCGGATCTCATAGCTTATGTTAGTTGAGATAGTTCTTCGCGGCTAGCCGGAACAGGTGCCCTTGCCAAGGGACCACCAGGATAGCTCTGCCAAACTGTTGGAGCTCTACAAAACTGGTGGTCAACGATTCCAGCGATACTGTCTCTGATTAGCTGATATTGACTTGTATTTATATTCTATGTTGTCTTACAGGTTTGATTGTTTTTAATGGAGAGCTGCCGATCTGATGATAGGTGGCGTTTTTAAGGTTTGCTTTTGGCACTTCGGTTGAATTGCGTCAGCTTCTATCAGCTTCTATCGGTACCTTAGTGGTGGCACCCCCCCGCTCATTTATATGACCCAACCCTCCGTCCACCTGCCTGCACCCGCCCGCAGCACCGCTCAGACCCAGGGCCGGGAGTCCCAAATCTCAGTCCAAGATCTCACCTCTGCGTTTTCCCCCTCAAAAAGAGATTGCACAGGTTGTAAAGCAGGCAGTGGGACTTGGAGGTGAGGTTGACTCGACGGTCACTTGCCAGAGAAGGCAGCGATGCCGTCGGTCACTAGGTGGCTTTGTGGGGGGGGCGGGGGGAGCAGCCCCAGAGCTGGACGGAGCTGTCCAGTGCCCCCACATGCCCGACCAGCCAGGCAGGTGAGTGGGTGGATACAGCAGGGGAGAATGGACAGGCCGCAGGCGCAGAAGCAGCAAGGACCGCAAGGAGGACAAAGAGAGCGAGGAGAGCAAGGAGATCAAGGAGAGCACCCACAAACTTGCAGGGCCGAGCACAGGGCACACAGGAATCTTTAAGTGAGTAGCAGTATGCGGCGCCTGCGGCACCGCGTGGCTCCGGGGGGAGGGGCTTAAAGCTAGCACAGAATCTATCCCGCTAGCAGGATCTATCGCGCTTTCATCCAGCCAGCCGGCCAGCCAGCCGAGTGCCCAGCTCCCCCACCCGTGGCGGAGACGGACCTCACGCCTCACAGCCACACACCCGTTTTTGCCGACTTACCGATGCACCACAGTGCGTCGCCAATGCTGCCACCAAAGTCCCAACTCCCCGTACCACCAGTGCCCAGAGGGAGATAGACTCCTTCTTTCAGCTCAGCTCGGTACGACTCGGCTCTCGACCCGCAGCTCAACACGATAATCACAGCCTTGCTCGACCCAGCCTTGCCGCGATGCGCTGCCCCTCGTCCAGCTCCGCCTACCTCCCCAAACCAAGCCACACCTTGCCTAGCTTGACGGCACGTCCGGCAACACAGCAACTCCTTCCGTTAGTGGGGCTCGGCCAAAGCTTTGCCTCAGACTCAGCACCTTAGCGTGGACTACACTTCATGGTAATGCTTTGGAAAATCCCCACGTAGAAATTCTCTAGGGTGGAGGTCCTCTGATACCCCTAGGGTGAGGGATTGCTTAGTGGACCATGAGACAGGGGGTAACCATGCTAGTGCAGGTACTTCCTTATATGGCCACTTAAGCAATATAGGCGTACCTGGTCAAGGATAGCCTGATCTCCGTTCGTTTGGGGGGCGGGGTTGTGTAGGAAGATGGATATCTGACTATATGGTTACCCCAAATTTCTGCCTAGTGTTTAGCTGGTTTTTTGACTTAGTTGGCCTGGGATCCTGCTATTCAGGGCCCCAGGCTATCTGCTCTCTCTGTAAAATGGACTCCATGTACTTTAGGTACATACCTAATTGGGATTGGGTCACCTTGTGAGTCCCTGTATAGTGTACCATAGAAACCCAGGGCATAGGTGCATCCAAGGCCTACCAGGGGCTGCATCATGTATTATGCCACCCCTGGCTGGCCATCCAAACTGACACCACAGGCTGGTCACTCAGCTTGGGCAAGGTCATGTAATCACCCCTTGCTTAGATATAGTATTCCTATATCTACCCTTATATATAGACACATATATACCTATAAGTCACTCCTATGGCAGGCCTTGACAATCCTGGAGGCAGAGTGCTTGGTTTCATGTGAGATGGTGCCTGTCTGCAGCTTTTGGAACCATGTCCTTATAACTGTTCTATGATATAGACATACCATATACTCTTAAGTGCATTATAATCATCGCGGTTATTGCTAACTTTGGTTTGGCTTTATCAAAACATATTGTGTAAGGTGTCATACGCAGGGGTAGCATTCCACCCTTCTAGAGGGAGAAGACATGTAGTTGTAGTTTCACCCGGTTAAAGTTAAATAGACCTCAGCATCACAAAATGGATGCTGCTGCCACAGACATGAGTCTGACCTCCTGCTGCATGATGAAACTCCGGCAGGGGAGGCCTGGACAATAGGTTTCCTTTTTTTGGGAGGTGCTAGCACCTCCCCAGAGAGACTTTAGTTTATTGGGGCAGGGTGGGTTGAAAGAAATGAGACAATGCCTGGGGCACACAAGGTGCTCCAGCATAGCCCGGTTCAAACCAGTTGCTGGGGCACTCCAGTCCCAGCTCTGGAATGAAACTGGACTAAGGGAAAGGGGAGTAACCACCCCTTCCCAGGTTCCACCCACAGGAGGGACCTAGCAGGCAATCCACCCCCTTAATTTGGTATAAAGATAGGAGCTGAGTCTAGAGACTTTAGATTTATCCTGGAAAGAAACTCTGAAAAAAACTCTTGGACCTTCGACGTTCCATTTCGACTGGAAGACTGAAGACATCTCCCTTGTGGTCAAGGAGTGACCACCCTGTGCAAACAGGCACCACCAGTAACTTTCCGGTTTGCTTTGTCGATGCTCCAGCCAGATCCCGAAGACTTAGCAATGCAGCCTCTGGACTTCCAGACTTCTCTTACTCCGACCCACATTCACATCAAAGCTGAGACCCGTGGCAGACACGAGAGAGGTGGGACCGGACATCCTGCAGTAGCTGCTTTTTGCTAACTGTGCAGCTTCTGAGGTGTCCTCGAAGTTGTGCATTGGGGTTTGAGAAGCCCCAACCCCGAGCAGTAAGTGCACCAAAGCTCAGCCCTCCACACTCCACGAGTGCTGCGTGGGGCCTGCGCCTGCATTTCTCCTCGATGCGTCTTCGCAGTTGCTAGCCCATTAGCTAGTGGCCCTCCTGAATACATCCTTTTGAAACAACACTGCTTGCCTAATTGCCCTGGGCTTGCTCCTGCTTTCCTGTAAAGGGCAAGCTCCCCAGACCTTGCTGGTCTGAGCAGAAGCCGATCTTCCCTTCCTGTGTGAGTTGTCTTTGCCAAGGCTTGTTGGGTCCAATCCGGATATCAACAACGCCAACAGCTAGATCCTTCGTGGAACAGTCTGTATCCAGCTCCTGGTCATCGTCGATGTCTCCTGGTCCACGTGGCTGCAGAGACAAGCTTCACATCCTCACCTGATTGCATCTAGACGGTGTGCAGTCTAAATATCGAGTATTTTTTTTCGAATGGACATAATATCGACTCCAGAATATCGAGATGGCATAAATATCGAGGTAAGTAATATCGATGTATTTATTATCGATTTTCATGTATGTAAATAAATATCGATTGAAAAAATATCGAGTAAGTAATATCGATAGTAAAAAATATCGTTTTTTCTAGTAGTTTAAAAATATCGAAAGTTGTGTTATCGACAGTCATGATATCGACTGTCATAATATCGACTAATAATATTGATATAAATAATATCGAATAGTTAAATGTACACTGTTTTAAATTTTTGTTACTACATTTATTGTTAAAATATATGTTACTACATTTATTGTTAAAATATATGTTAATTTTGTATTTATTTATATTGAAATACATTTTTTAAAAATTAATAATTTAAAAAAATTATTCAAATACTATAATAATTTCTAGGAGCGGGTAGTGGGTTTTTAGGGGAATAGGGTGGGAAGTAATTTAATTATAATTAATTAAATATGTAAATTTATTAATTGGTAGAAATATTTAATTAATTGTTAATTAAAAAATTATTGTTGATTATTTAAAAATTAATTGGTAATTAATGTAATTTAATTGATTAATTGTTAATTATGTTAATTTAAATAATGTATGTCATGTAGCGGGTTGTGGGTTTATAGGGGAATAGGGTGGGAAGTAATTTAATTATAATTAATTAAATATGTAAATATATTAATTGGTAGTAATATTTAATTAATTGTTAATTAAAAACTAATTGTTGATTATTTAAAAATTAATTGGTAATTAATGTAATTTAATTGATTAATTGCTAATTATGTTAATTTAAATAATTTATGTCATGTAGCGGGTTGTGGGTTTATAGGGGAATAGGGTGGGAAGTAATTTAATTATAATTAATTAAATATGTAAATTTATTAATTGGTAGTAATATTTAATTAATTGTTAATTAAAATAAAATTGTTGATAATTTAAAAATTAATTGGTAATTATTTTAATTAAATTGATTAATTGCTAATTATGTTAATTAATTTTTTTTATTTCCTGTAGTGGGTTGTGTGTTTATAGGGGAATAGAGTGGAAAGTAATTTAATAATAAATAATGAAATATTAATATTTATTTAAGGTATACAACGTTTACCACGCAACTTTTACAACGGACTACCATTACAATGAAACTTTTACAACGCAAATACCATAACAACGCATGTATTTAGAACGAATGTTTTTACTACGCAGGTACTTTTACAACGCATACCATTACAACGTAAGTATTGGTAAGTATATAATTATATTTCAAATGTTATAGTTTTCTGTTTTTGGGTAAAGGGGTATTTTTAGGGTTCAGGGTCAGTTTTCAGTTTTTGGGTAAAGGGGTATTTTTAGGGTTCAGGGTCAGTTTTCAGTTTTTGGGTAAAGGGGTATTTTCTATTTTTAGGGGTCAGGGTCAGTTTTCAGTATTTGGGTAAAGGGTTTTTTTTAAGGTTCATGGTCAGTTTTCTGCTTTTGGGTAAAGGGGTATTTTTAGGGTTCAGGGTCAGTTTTCAGTTTTGGGGTAAAGGGGTATTTTTAGGGTTCAGGGTCAGTTTTCAGTTTTTGGGTAAAGGGGTATTTTTAGGGTTCAGGGTCAGTTTTCAGTTTTTGGGTAAAGGGTTATTTTTTGGGTTGAGGGTCAGTTTTGAGTTTTTGGGTAAAGGGGTATTTTTAGGGTTCAGGGTCAGTTTTCAGTTTTTGGGTAAAGGGGTATTTTTAGGGTTCAGGGTCAGTTTTGAGTTTTAGGGTAAAGGGGTATTTTTAGGGTTCAGGGTCAATTTTCAGTTTTTGGGTAAAGTTGTATTTTTAGGGTTCAGGGTCAGTTTTCGGTTTTTGGGTAAAGGGGTATTTTTAGGGTTCAGGGTCAGTTTTGGGTTTTTGGGTAAAGGGGTATTTTTAAAGTTCTGGGTCAGTTTTCAGTTTTTGGGTAAAGGGGTATTTTTAGGGTTCAGGGTCAGTTTTCAGTTTTTGGGTAAAGGGGTATTTTTAGGGTTCAGGGTCAGTTTTGAGTTTTAGGGTAAAGGGGTATTTTTAGGGTTCAGGGTCAATTTTCAGTTTTTGGGTAAAGTTGTATTTTTAGGGTTCAGGGTCAGTTTTCGGTTTTTGGGTAAAGGGGTATTTTTAGGGTTCAGGGTCAGTTTGGGGTTTTTGGGTAGAGGGGTACAGGGTAAAAATAACGTAAATTTAAATTTACATTAAATTACTTAAATTAAATTAATTTTAATTATATTAATTTCAATTAATTTACATTAATAAAAATATTATATAATTACCAATACTTACGTTGTAATGGTATGCGTTGTAAAGGTATTTGCGTTGTAAAAACATTCGTTGTAAATACATGCGGTGTAATGGTATTTGTGTTGTTAAAGTTTTGTTGTAAAGGTATGCGTTGTAAAAGTATGCGTTGAAATGTCATACATCTTTTATTTTTTTTTTTTTTTATTTTTTTTTTTTTTATTGTAAGACATTCATTGTAGAACAAGAGTCACACGATTACACTGCGTCACGCCAACAACCCGGAGGCAGGCCGCGATGAAGGTTACACAACACCAATTGTAATAAAAAGTCAGTTGTAACGTAATTTCGCGGAACTCCGAACCTCCAGAAAGATATACAGTACAGTAACGAGTCATCAGTTAGCGATGTAACCGTAGCTCGGAAAATGGTCTTACTTTTAGCAGTGCATAAGACATATAATCAAGGCATAAGGTAAAATGTCTGTCCCTGGGCGACCAGCAGCCCCCAGCGAGTGGAACAGCTTATGAAAAAAGGTACATCTAGTAACACTGTTTTTCGCCCAATCCTCCCCAACAAACAAAAAAGAAAAAACATAAGCAACCTAACATTAGTGCAATGGCAAACAAAAAAGATAGAAAATCAACCACGCAGTGTCCCACACATTCAAGGGGCTGCATGTTATTGCGCCTGATGATTATTAGTGGATTGTAATCTGTGGCTGGGGCGTAGGTGCGGCAGGAAGCGAGCCCCCCGCCGCGAAGATGGATGGGGGGGGGGGGGAAGAGTAGAGGGGGGAAGATAACTTCGGAGTAGTGCAATCCGTCGGGTTCCGTGGTCTCAGGGAAGGCAGATGGGATAGGGCACGCAGCGTGCGTCAAGTCAAAAGGGACGGCAGGGTCAATGCTCCCCACTGCAGGGTTGGCCAGCTTTGGAGAATAATAGCAGAGCTACAGTAGCCCGCTCCCACGCTCAAATCATTCAGCCCATATCATCCGAAACATCCACATCAGACGCTCCTCCAGAGGCAACCGAACACTCACGTTCCCTCGTCCATTGCAGAAATGGCTCCCAAATGTCATTCGGTCTAGAGGCAGTGGGCATAGTTTCCCAGTAGTGTGTTAGTTGTGCGTGCCCATAAACGACATCACCAAGCCATTGTGCGAACCGTGGAAGCGCTGCCCTGCCCCAATGTAGTGAAATCTGTCGTTTTGCATATAGTAGGAGGAGTGCATGCAATTTCCTGTCGCAGGGTTCAGTGTTTTTAACATATCCCAACAAACCTAGAAGCGGCGAAGGTGTGTCAGTTCTGTGCAAGATTTGGTTGATAGCTGTGAATACGTCCGCCCAGTATTCATTCAGTTTGGGGCAGCTCCATGCCACGTGTATAAAGGACGCATCCTCCCTCCCGCACTTCCAGCAGGACGCATCTGTGCGGATGCCCATGCGGTGTAGCAGCAACGGTGTGCGGTAGTAACGGTGTAAGAATTTGAAGTGTATGAGACGTAGTCGATAGTTTGGGGACAGTGCCGTCAATTGTTTACAGCAGAACTCCCAGATTTCGTCGGTGAACGGGACTTCCAGGTCGGCAGCCCAAGCCATCTTGGCGGTGGCTACAGTGGCTGGGGACTGTTCCTGCATGCTGTTGTACAGTCTCGAGACTAGTTTTTTGGGAGAAGGTCTCGAAAGCAGGTTTTGGAGGGCGTCTAGAGTCCGCGGTTCTTCTGGGAACTGGGCCCCCATTTGTTTGCAAGATTCCCTAAGGGAGTGGTATAGCAGTGCGTCTGCAAAAGATTCAGACTGGCCGTCGGCCCCTGCGCCCAGCTCCACAAAGGTGCCGTCTGGGTATAAATCGGCGAAGGTGTGTAGTCTCTTCCCGCGGAGCACAAGGACGTCACCTCTTGCAGATAAACAGGGTAATATCGGGTTTCCCCGTAGTGGGATAGCCGGCGCGTAGAGGAAGGAGAGTCCTGCTCTCTTTTGTAGTTCACGCCATGTCCAGCGTACCATCTCCACGGTGTCGACCTCACCGGAAGGGCGTGAGACCTTCCCATAGAGTGCCACTCGCAGAGGCAACGGAGCAACTGCGGCCAGCTCCACCGCCACGTGCGGCTGGTAGGGAGTGGGGAAGGCCCAAAAATGCAGAAATTGTGCCTGCGCACAGAGAGAGTACAGCCTCATGTCCGGAGCCCCAAGGCCTCCCTGCCGAAGCGGGAGCGTAAGTAGGTCCCAGGAGACCCTCGCCTGTCCTCCAGCCCAGACCAGTTTCAACAACAGAGAGCGAACACGCTCGTGAAAGTGTGACGTCATGGGCAGAGGAATGTTCACAAACAGATACAGGAACTTGGGAAGGACCACCATCTTTGCCAATGCTATTCTCGCAACCAGGGATAACGGTAGTTTATTCCAAACCTCGACTTTCCCTTCCAGCCAGTCTACCGCCTTCCCAAAGTTAAGTGACCACAGTTCCTGCACATCTCGACTGATCCATATCCCCAGATATTTAACAGCTTCAGTCTCCCAGCGCAGGGGGTAGTCTGTAGTCGGCCGATCAGTCCCATCCGTCAGAGGGAAGGCCACAGACTTAGACCAATTTATGGATACTCCCGCTAGGCCCTCAAATCTAACGAATTCACGGAGCAACGGGTTCAAGTTGTCCTTGGGGTTGACGATGTACAGAGTCACATCGTCGGCATACAACGAGATCAATAAGCTACGTGAGCTGAACCCGATGCCTCTCGCGGTGTGGTGTTGACGTATCCTAGCCGCAAGCGGCTCCATTGCGATGGCAAACAGGAGCGGGGACAGTGGGCACCCCTGTCTGGTTCCTCTAGTGACATCGAAAGGTCTAGAGACAAGTCCGTTCACGCGCACTCTAGCCCTGGGTCCAGTGTATAACAGTTTTATCAGAGTTATGAAATTATGACTGAACCCCATCCTGCCCAAAATCTTAAATAAATACGGCCATTCCAAAGAGTCGAACGCCTTAGTAGCGTCTAGGAACATCACTGCTGCCTGCACAGAAGGATGTAAGTAATGAAGTATCGAAAAAATAGTCCTGAGGTTGTGCGACGTGGCCCGACCTGGGATGAATCCAGACTGGTCCGGTAGTGCAATTATTGGCAGCATCGGTTGTAGTTTGTCCGCAATTATTTTGGCATAAATTTTAGCATCAACATTAATTAGGGACAGGGGTCTATAGGAGTCCAGGAGCATCTCATCTTTGTCAGGCTTTAAGAGAGTAATTATCAAAGCTTCGCGCATGGAATCTGGTAGGGAGCCCAATTCAAGGGCCTCCACGAACACTGAGTGTAGTTTCGGCGCCAGCTCATCTGCGTAAGTTTTGTAAAAGGACGTCGTCAGGCCGTCAGGCCCAGGGGCTTTATTAGCCGGCATGCTTTTGATCACCTGAGCAATATCTTGGACAGTAATAGGTAGGTCCATGTACTGCCTGTGGTTGGTATTAAACCAAACTAGGGCAATAGAGTCCAGAAAGCTGTCCAAAGAGGCCGGGACAGTGAGTTGTTTGGAGGTGTACAGGGACGCATAGAAGTCTGTAAATGCGTGTAACACAGCTTCTTGGCCAACGGCCAAAGAGCCTCCCTTGTCATAGATTGTGTGGATGTGGTGCGATTGTGCGCGGGGAGCTATCAACCTGGCAAGTGTCCTGCTCGGCCTATCCCCTTCTCCGTACCTGCGGGCCTCAGCTTGTCTCCCTAGAAACCGCACCTCGCGCTCCGCCTCCTCCTGAAAGGCAAGCAGTTTTGCTTTTATGACACCAGCTGTCTCTAAGGACGGGTTCAGGCTAAAGGCCGCATCCAGACCCCTCAGCTCCCCCTCTATTTTGGCTATTGCATCACGAATCGATCGCAGCACTCCCGTTTGTCTAGCTATGCACTGGCCCCTGATTACCGCCTTGAAGGCATCCCATACAATGGCTTCCGATGTAACGGAGCCTACATTTTCTGCAAAGTATTTAATTATATCTTCTCTTATCTCCTCAACAAATACCGGGTCTGTGAGTGCGTGTGGGGGCAGTCGCCAAGTGAATGCCCTGGTAATAGTGTCGGGTAGGCGCAGCTCAAGCACACAGGGGGCGTGGTCTGACAGTGATCTAGCTTGTATATCGACTTTCGTCACCCATGTTGCAACTTCAGGAGACACCAACCAGAAGTCCAACCTGGACCAAGCAGCTTTATGACATGTATAGCAGGTTCCTATTCTCGCAGTTGGATTTCGTACTCTCCACACATCAGACAGCATCCCCTCACCCATCACGTCAAGGACGGCCTGGCGCGCTCTGGCATGCGTTGGTCTACTTACACCTCGTCTGTCCATGTCATCATCCAACACAACATTGAAGTCTCCACCAATCACAACTGTCGGACAATCAAGTAGCGCAATCTGTGCCCATACCTCTCTAAAAAAATCGGGGTCATCGGTATTTGGACCATAAATGGCAGCCAGCACTATTGGTCGCCCCTGCAGGGAGCCATGTAAGATCACGTATCTACCATCTACATCCTGCACGTGTGCGCGTTCCCGCCAGTCCAGCCCCCTGCGCACAAGAATAGCCACCCCTCTTGCATAATTAGAGTAAACGGCCGAATACACGTTCGACCACCTAGAATTCTTCAATCTGGGTGAGGGAGTTGTGTTAATATGAGTCTCTTGCAGGTAGCAGATGTCTACGCTATGTCTGGCAAGCGTGCCATGCATCAGTCTGGCTTTTTTGTAGTCCCCAAGGCCCCTGATATTCCAAGTCCATAGCCTAATCTCCCCCATGTCTGAGGTATTGTAGAGGCAGGATCTTCCCCACCCCTCCCCACCCCCCAACGCCACATGGCCCCCCACACCCCGCCTCCACCAATCTCACGCGCAAAATTGACATCTTAGCATAAGGCACATTGCACTGTGACTGAACAAAAAACAACAAGTCAGTAAACTTCCCCCAATTCCCTCCACCCTCAGCAACCTCCCAATTAGGTCGTGATATACCCCATAGTAAGGCACGCAAGGCGTGACGTATAACCAACATAGAAAACAATGGGAGGCACCCCATGGGGCGTGGTGTGCCCAGCGTACACCCCCGTATGGACGGGGTGGCTACAGTTAGGTATAAGGTTCCTTGGACTCTGCGGTCGACCCGCCCCAGGGCCCTTCAGGTGTAACATGGCTAATATTCACTTAGGCATTAGGGCACCATTAATCCCAGCTATGCGATCAGGGAAGTGTCATGTTCTAACCCCACGTAGACCTAGGCGTAATGGAACAACAGTAACCATAAGGAGACCTTGAGGTCTCATGTAGGCCAGGAGGGGGCAAACCTATAATATCGCAAATAATACAACACTAGATCAGTTAGTCATTATCACTTAGCTGGTCCGCAGTGCCCTCGTGCCTGGGCGACTTCCTTCTGGCCCCCGCACCGCCAATGTGTTTGGCGAACTTGAGTGCTGATTTCGCATCAGTGAAAAAGTGCGTAGTGTTATCGTGGAGCACTTTCAATTTTGCTGGGTATAGGAGGGAGTATGGTACACCAGCCTGCATCAACAGCTTCTTTGCCGGCAGAAATTCCTTACGGGCCGCCTGCACCAGGGGGGTGAAGTCTGGATAGAAGGAGATGTTGTTTCCTTTATGGACGATCTTGCCTTTTTCTCTCGCCAGTCGTAATATCAAGTCCCTATCTTGGTAATTGATCAACTTAGCAAGGATAGGACGAGGTGTAGCCCCTGGCGGCGGTTTCTTCCCCAGCGATCTGTGTGCTCTTTCGACCGTGAATACCGAGGATAGGTGTGGATCGAATAGTTCATGGAGTAGGCCTGTCACATACGTCTCCATCTTGTCGATGTTGGTCGTCTCCGGAATTCCCGTGATGCGTATATTGGATCTACGGGAACGCGCCTCCAAATCATCTGACTTGGCTCGCAGACCGTCTAGTTCCCGCTCCAGAGACGTGATATGCTGCTTGGCCTGCTGCTGGAATTCACAGCACTCGGTTTGCCTATTCTCTAAGCAGTCCAGCCGAGTTTCATGTACGTCAACCTTGGATTTCACAGATTCAAGTTGCGCAGACATGGTGTCTAGTTTGGCATCAATACTTTTGAGACTGGATCTCACCTCCATAATGAGTGCTCCAAAGTCTATATCCGATGGTGTCCCTTGCGACGTCGCCATGTCTTCTTCCGCTTCTGTAGCCGTGTTCTTAGGGAGACGTTTATTATCAAAGGTGATTTTGGACTGCCGGGCGTCGTTTTTCCCCATCACAGCGGTGAGAGCCCCTCAGCAGGCGGGTAATCAGTGGCACCCCGCAGGCTTTATGTATGCCGGCCGGTGGAGTGATAGCGCCACACAGGTAGTCCCGCGGAGCTCTGGACGTGCAATCTGCACTCCAGGATACAGCGGCGTTGCAGTGTAGCGTCCGCGTTGTCAGCAATCCCTGCCTATCGCAAGACACAAAATGGCGGGCTTTTTATGCAGTGTACTGTAGCGGCGCGGTGCGGCGTCAAGCAAGGCAGCAGAACAGGGGGCCGGTAGGCGGTGGTAAGGCTCCAGTCCCCGGGTGTTGCAGCAGTTTATGTAGCACCCAAGCCTCGTTGATTAAGGGCAATAGCTCCCTCAGGCCGAGCGGTGTGGGCTGGGGGTCGGCAGCAGGTCCCTCATCTCACCTACCACCTCTCACTGTGCCTCGGTCGCTTTTCCCGGAGTTTGCAGAGGCGTAGAGTCAGGCTTCTATCCGGTCGCAGCAGCTCCGGCCACCATGCGCCAGCTCTGCAGCAATGGCGGGCCCCACCACCGCGTCTCCGGCAGAGCGGGGGATCCGGCTTCCTTCCGCGCGGTACCTGACAGCAGAGCTCAGGGCCGTTCTCGGGGCTCAGCAGGGGTGCATCGGGGATGGTCTGTAGCGTCCGCGCCACCTCCAGCAATATCTCACGTCTCCGGCCGCCGGACCTCCAGAGGCCTCAAAGCCGCGGGCTGTGGCGCTTCACGACGCCCAGGGCACAGCACTTCCGCTCGGGAGCCGCGCGGGCTAACTGGACGCCGGTACCGCAATCGGTGGTAGTTTCTCGGCCACAGCAGCCTCGCGTCCCAAACTTCTGTGCAGGGATCCTTCAGGTGTCCGCTTCCAAACCCTGGGGTTTCCGGGCCTCGCAAGTGCCAGGATCAGGATATTAACAGGATTACGAATCGTAGCCGGCGGAGCTCACTCACAGAGCGGCCATTTCGCAGCTCGGCTAGCCACGCCCTCATACATCTTTTATTTAATTGTATTTAATAGAAAATAATTGTAAATTAATTTATAATTATCAAAAATATAATTGGTAATTAGTTGTAAATTAGTATTAATAGGTAAGTAATAGAAATAATTATAGTTAATTAGTAATTTTAATATATTAATTATTATGTAAAATTAAATAGTTAATCATTTGTAAAAAAAATTATATTGATATTATTTTGTAATTTTTTTATTAATATATGAAGTATTTACTTTCCCTACTGTTGCACCCACTGGAGTGGGAATAGTAATTAGTATGGGTTCAGTGTCCAGCACCTTCCATGAGTTTACAATTGGTGAAGTGGGAATTGTAATTTGTATGGTTTTAATGTGTAGTATGGTTTTGTGAGTTTATAATTGGTGCAGTGGAAATAAGAAAACATTTTTTATACAAATAATTTTTATTGGTAGGATACTATAATAAAGTTATAAATTTACATAGAAAAATTTGTATTAATTATAATTATTGTTATTGTAGTAGTTAAAAGATAAATACATTTTTAAAATTATTAAAATTTAAAATGCATTTTTAAATAGAATATTTCATATGTAATTAATATTTATATAGAATAATAAAGAAGGAAACATACACAGGGTTAAATGCAATAAATGAAAAACAGTTTATTAACATATAACAAATAATTTGTAAGTAGAGATGTATTTTTTATTTCTATTGAAAATTGTAAGTAAACAGTTTTTATTATCCAAAAAAATATATGAAGTGCATATATATGTTTTTAACAAATAAATGATATTAACATAATTTTATGTTTATTCACATATATTGTAATTTAAATAGTTAAAGAAACAAATTGGTAATACGTACTTTTCATTTAATAACAATTATTTTGTTCACATAGACATTGAATATATTGTCATAGATAAATATGTATATTTCTTTTATAACAGTAACATTTTTGTTTCTTACAAAGTAATCATATTTTTTTTAAAATTAATATTATGAATATTGAACATATTTATAATATTAATTTTTACATAGATAAACACACAAATACATTTTTATATACATACATGTTTAAACTAATATTAGCTATTTTTATAAACAAATTATTTGTAACGAGGTTATATATGGAAATTTGTTTAACATATAGATTATTTTCAAAATGTATATATAAATCATAAAATATTATTTAAAGTAACAGATAACAGTTGAATAATTATTTGAAAGTAATGAATATTTAAGAAATAATTTTCTACAATTTAAATAATTATTTACACTTAATATAATACTCACTGTATTTTTTTAAAGTGTTGGAATATAGAAATTAAAGAGGTTTTTGCTGTATACAGGGACTACTTTTTAACCGCGTAATGTTATTTAGGCTTATTTGGTGCTTCAACAGATCGCGGTTGGATGCTGCTTCGCGTTAGAGAGGGTAAGTTTGTTTTAATTGTATTTTAGAAGTTAATGAAGTTAGTGTTAGTGTATGTGTGGTGTGTTTAGGTGTATGTAGATAGGGTTATTAAGAGAAGATTGTGTTTTCGGTGTTAGGTAGAGTGTACGATATTTAATTTTTACCGCGTTTTCGTTGTAGGTGTGTGACGTGAGCTAATATGTTTAAATGTTACAAAGATAATATGTTTGGTGTATAAATATGTGTTTTTATATATGTATGGGTGTTTTTGTGTGGGTGGGTATGTATTTTATTTTTTCCAGGTTATCGTCGCGTTTTACTGTTTTTGAGGAGTTCCTTCTTTTTCGATCAGAGTTGTGTGACGAGTATTATATACTCTTATTTTTGCACACAAATATTTTGGTTTTCAAGTTTTCCAGGAGCGTTTTTTTTTTCAACATTACTATTTTCGGGTTTTTAATCGTATATCGTGTGTATTACATTGGAGAGGAGTCGCTATGGATTTGCTTGTATTTTTCCATTTTTTTTTGGGCTTCCATGGATTGTATGGGTTTTTGCAATGGTGTCGTATGGATTGCTTGGAATTGGATTACGTTTGAAGCTGCAACAGAAATGTAAGTATTTACAAAAAATGTTATGGGTGGAGAAACTGTTTTAATTTTTGCTTTAGTTACGTTGTATGTAACATTTTGTAAATACATTATCTAAATACATTTTATATATGTTCATATTATGTATTGATAATTTAATTGCAAATTGTTACATGTAAAAATCAAGGAATTTAGAAAAAAAATGCTTAATGTAACGTGTATAGTTATGTTATGTTTTAAAGAATAGTTTTTGCAATCATTGATAGATATTCTAGTCCTTTGCTAGTTGGATAGAGGGTAACTTGACTTTGGAGTGTGTTATACATTTTTTTCGTTTCTTTGGTGAGTTTAGGTCCGATCAAAGTTACTGATTGCTCCATTCGGAGCTCCTGGTAACTCTGTTCTTTTTGTAAGGATTGTATTAATTTGTGAAGGGTAGGCGTTCCTCAGCCTGTAGTTGCTTGGAAGGCATTGTGCCATCCTTCAACTGCATTGTTTGTTTTTGCTTCCTTATTTAGTGTGCTAAGGTAGACATTCCACCAAGCTATTTGGTATTTGGGTTGTCTTCTATGGCCTGATCTGTGTAGCCTTCCTACCCATGTGTCTTCGAAGTAGTCAAGCATAGGGCTTAGTCTTTCTTCGTTTCTTTTATAGTAGGGGCTGTCTATTAACAAGTTATAGTGCTCAGTTACATCTGTCAGTGGAACATAGGCTAGGGCGATGAGTTTTTTTATTTGATAAGCAAGTGTGCTATCAGTGGCGTATTGGATACTCAAGGTAGATTTTTGTAGATGTCGCCAGATACATTGGTTAAAATGGTAATAGCAACCTTGTATTGCTGTGTGTGGGTATGTTTTAAGGATGCTGTTTATCATTGCTTTTTCAAAGTCAATGATAATTTTTTGTGGAAAATAGTTGTTAGTATGTTGATTGACTTGAGTTAGTATTTCTTGATAGGTAGCTTGCTGTTTGTTTGGTAGAAGGGCATAAAGGAATGGAATATTAGCATTTTGCAAATGACCATGGATAGTGTATAATTGATAAAAAGGTGTGGGGCATACAGAAAAAGTACCGTCCATCATCCAAGTTTGGCATTGGGTAAGTTTAGTCATGTTGTTTGCTGTGGCAAACAGTATAATCCTTTTATCTTTAGATTTGTTGTCATAGAGTATAAAATTATCTTTATTGTGAGTTACAGAGAGTTCAGGGGGAATTTGCACTTCTTCAAAAGTTTTTGGTGTGGGAGGAGTAGTGCATGTTGCTCTTTTTTGTCTAGCTACAGTTCTTTTAAGGGATTCGATAGATGGTAATTGGCTAGAAGCATGTTGGGGAAGTACACTTAAATGGTGTTTCAGAATAGCAGTTGTTGGTTGATCAGTACTAGTACTAGCTTCTTTAAGGGAATCTAGCATTTGTCTAATCTCTATTTCTGTTACATTGGGTGGGTGATTATGTTCCTTAGTATAAGTAACAGTAGTTTCCTGAGTTATAGCTCTACCATAACATTTGTTGCCATAATATTTCGTACACTTCCAAAACACTTTCAAATCTTTTTGTTTCTCTTGAGGGTAGACATATCCCATGTAACAAAGAAGCATTTTCCCTTTTTGTGAATAAATGAATTTAGCTCCTTCAGTCATGATTGTATTGTAGTGCTAGGAGGTAATTAAAAGAGAATGTCATTAAATTTTTTGAAAAAATAATGTTGTATTCTAATAATACAGTTTAATACATTTCTGATTTACCTGTAAATCTTTTGATGATTTCAAGTAGTACTTTTCAGGTGTTGATGTTCTTCAAACTGTTATTTTCTGTGTATATATTTTTGTACCTGTGGAAGTTGAGAAAAAGTGTACAAATATTTTATAACTATTTATGATATTTTGGTAGAGGTTTTTAGCTAGTTTCTATTTAGTTACCTATCTATTAAATGTCGAAGTAACATTTCAATTATATGCTTACTTATTTATATTTAACTTTTGATGTCCAGGTGTTGTCTAGGTCTTCTGTATTTTCTTTTTGTCTGTAGGATAAATAGTAAAAAAAAACCATATATTTTAGGTATTTGGCTTTTAAAGATAGGTGTGAGGTTTGAGAGTTACATTTTCGATGGCAAATAATGTAGTAGTACTTACTTTAGATAGGTGTAGCTGTCTTTATGTTGAAGTCAAGAAGTTTTCTTTCACAAATCCTGCAGAGTTTCGTCTTCCTTTAGTTAGGAGATGTAGGCAGCATTTTTAGTTTGCTGTAATCTTGTTTATATAGTATGAGTGTAATTGTTTCTGAAATAGGATTGGTTGTTTAAATTGATAGTCTGTTTTTATTTGTGGATTTGAATTTTTTAACCTGTTATGCAAATTGCTTTCCTTATATGGGTGACGCCAATTAACGTTTATTTAATGTGTAAGGCCTTATTTAGTATAGGTAATGTTATCTTTATATTTTTAAAGTGGAGGAATATATATAATTTGCAGTAAGAAATGTTTAGTTGTTGGAAACATTGTTTATGTATTATAAAATGTATGTTTGTATTTATTTTGTGTTATAAATGTTAGGAAAATAAGTAGTATGTTTTATTGCTTTATAGAAACAATTAGTGAATAATTATGATTAGTATGACTAAAGTTTAAGATAATAAAGTGATTTATTCAAGGATGTAGTAATTTCGATATTTTAAAAAAATGATCAAATTGCTATCTATATTTTTGTATTCGATATTTTGACTGTTTTTGATTTAAAGATGTGATAATCGATGTTTTAGAAATCGATAATGTTGATAGTCGATATTGTTGTAGTCGTTGTTTTTTGTAGTCGATAATGTGGTTTCGATATTTTAGTGTTTTGTTGTTTAAGTATAGGCAATCGATAATTTTGTAGTCGATAATTTGTCATCGATATTTTGTCCAGTCGATATTCGGTCTGTCGAGGTTATGTCAGTGATCCCATCTCGACATCGCCTGGTTCCTTCCTGGTCACTAGCTAGTGACCCAGACTCTGTCCCCTCTGATTTCAGGTTCTTCACTGCTCCGATCCACCCATGGATCCATCCGGACATCTTCCTCCTGGTCGCCTGCAGCACTTTCTTGCAGCTCTCCATAGGATTGATCGACGAAACCCAACACAAAAGAACACCTATGCACCCGGCTTCCCTGGGTGCGGTAACTCGAGTACTCCGGTGCTCCCGTGGGTAACAACTATCCAAGTGTCCTAATTTAACTGGGTTTTCCCGTAGTTCACCCGGAAGTGTCCGAAATCAACTACTTTGTAACTTTTACGTTCCCATTGATTCTCTATGGTAACTCGCGTGTGTGTTTAGACACTGCACACGCAGCCTGTGGGTCTCCTACTTCCAATCCTTTGGTTGATCATTGTAGCCTCAGCGATTTCCTAGGCGCTAGGCCTACTCACCTTTCCTGAAGTGATTCTTATACCACTTCTTTAGTATATGGTTCGTGAGGCCCCTAGGGCAGAATTGTATTTGTGCAACTTATAGTATGTTTATTGAGTAACTTGTGCTGTATCTCAAACTCTGACCTCAGAGAGAGTGCAGAGGGGTTGTGTTAGTAATAAATACATATATATTTGATATATATCTTGTGTGGTGTCCTTTTATTTGGTATTCAAGGGATTGTAATTGGTAAAACAATTGGCTTCACATGCTCTCTGAAGTATTAGCCTAAGACTGCTTTGTCCATGCTACCACTAGGATAGCTGGTCTATAAGGTTGACTTTACAACCATCACCATAAGGGTTGTTTGGACTGGAGCAAGGTGCTCACTAGAATAGTGAACATCATATACCAGGCCAACTTCTCACAGCAGGGTCGAGACTGATTTGCATATGGCTGGGTCAAACTGGAATGGCATGGTGAGCAAAAAAACCGATGGATTCAGACCCAGAGCTCTGTACTGGGGTGAATGTATGACATTGTTCTGCATTCTGTCCATCAACTTTTTGCATTTGTCACCCCGAGTTGGACGGGTATGCCCAGACGTGGTGTAGGAGAGTAGGGTCTGCTTCCTATGGTTACCCCCACTTTTTGCTGTGCTTCACTTTTTTTCGGCTTTAGTATGGCTGTGGCCCTGCTAAACAGGCCCACAGCCTAGCTGTTCTCTCTCTAAAGTGATACCATGTACTTTAGGTAAATACCAGATTGGTTACTGGGTCACCCAGGGCATAGGTGCACCTTAGGCCTACCAGAGACTGCAGCATGTAATGTGCCACCCCTGGTTAGCCTTCCAAACTGACACCACTGGTCTGCAATTGCAGCCTGGGTAAGGTGGTGTAATCACCCCTTACTTAGATATAGTATACCTATATCTATATATACATAGACACATATTAACCTATAAGTCACTCCTATGGCAGTCCTGGGGGCAGAGTGCTTGGTTTTGTGTGAGAGGGTGCCCTAGCATGAGCTGAGCCCCTCTGCAGCTTTCGGTACCATCTCCTTATAGCTGCCCTATGATATACCATATACTCTTAAGTGCATTATAATCTTTGCGGTTAATGCTAACTTTGGTTTGGCTTTATCAAAACTTGTTGTGTAAGGTGTAAAACACTTTGGAATACTACCCCCCTGCCAGTCCTGTTTGGTGGGGGTAGCATTCCACCCTTCTAGAGAGAGAAGACATGTAGTTACTGGTTTACCGGGTTAAAGTTATACGAGCCCCAGCATCACAAAATGGATGCTGCTGCCACAGACACAAGTCTGCCCTCCTGCTGCTGGTCGAAACTCCGGCAGGGGAGGCCTAGACAGTAGGTTTCCTGTCCAGGGAGGTCCTGGCACCTCACCAGATAGGCTTTAGTGTATTGGGGCAGGGTGGATTGCATTCAGTGAATGCTTTTCAGACACTGCCTGGGGCACACAAGGTGCTCCATGCATTTCCCAGTTCAAACCAGTTGCTGGGGCACTCTGCACCAGCTCTGGTGCAAAACTGGACAAAGGGGAAGGGGTATAACCACCCACTCCCCAGGTCCTCCCATAGGTAGGACCCTAGAGTTAGTCCATCCCCTATTTTTACTATAAGGATAGAACCCCAGTCCCTAGGACTTTAGATTACCCTGGATAAAACTCTGAAACATAAATCTTGGACCTTTGACATTCCATATTGACTGGAAGATGGAAGAAACCTCCCTTGTGGTCAAGTAGTGACCACCCTGTTCAAACAGGCAGCAACTGCATCTTTGCATGTCTGCATTTTTGAGGCTCCTGCCAGATCCCGAAGAATCTGTGACACAGGACACAGACTTTCTTACATCTCTGACTCTGACCCGAGCTCCCAGCAAAGCTGAGACCCATAGCGGACATGAGAGACGTGGGACCAGAACTCCTGGACATCCTGCATTTTGCAAGCTGCACCTACTTCCCGAGGTATCCTGAAGTTGTACATTGGGGTGTTTGAAGCCCCAGCCCTTAGCACCTTTTGCACCGAGACTCAGAGGCCACACTCCACGAGTGTCCCGTGGGCCTGCCTTGTGCATTTCAGCTCGACATGCCTTTGTGGTTCCTAGTCTGTTGGCTAGTGAGCCCCCTCAAAGGCCAACCTTTGATTTACTTTGCTTTCCTGGTTGCTCAAGGCTTGCTCCAACTTCCCTGCAAAAGAGAAGTTCCTCAGACCTTGCTGGTCTGCACTGAAGCCAATCTCTACATCCTGCTTGGATTGCATTTGCCAAGGCTTGTTGGGTCCAATTTGGATACAGACACTGCAGCCAACTAGATCATTTGTGGGACAGTTTGAATCCAGCTCCTGGTCATTGTCGACACCTTCCTGGACCACGTGGCTGAAGAGACAAGCCTCACCTCCTTCACCTGAAATCACCCGACATCGCCTGGCATCTTTCTGTCGCCATCCTGGTCACTGGCAAGTGACCCAGACTCTGTTCCTTCTGCTTTCACATTCTTCAGATCTTTGATCCACCCTTGGATCCACCGGACACTTTTCCTCTGGTCGCCTGCATCACTTCTTCGCAGCTCTCCATTGGAATCGACAACGAAACCCGACACCAAAAGACACCTATGCACCCGGCTTCCCTGGGTGAGGTAACATGAGTACTACGGTGCTCCTGTGGGTCTTGACTCTCGAAGTGTCCTAGTCTAAGATGGTTCCATCGTAGTTAACCTAGAAGTGTCCTTAATCTTTAAAACTGTAACTGGTTCGTTCTCCATTGAAAGTCAATGGTAACCCGCGTCTGTGTTTAGACACTGCACACGTCTCCAGTGGGCCTCCTGCTTTCTAACCTTTGGTTGTTCTTGGTAGCCCCAGTGATTCCACAGGCCCCAGGCCTGCTTTCTATTCCTTGCGTGATTCTTAAACCACTATTTTAGTATATGGTTTGTGAGGCCCCTAGGGCATAACGTATACTGTGCAACTTATCGTATGCTTATATTGTACTTTTACCTCTGACCTCATAAAGAGATCAGGGGGGTTGTGTTTAGATTAAATACATATATATTTGATATATACCGTGTGTGGTGTGCTTTCATTTGATCATTCAAGAGATTGTAATTGGTAAAACAACTTGCTTAACTTGCCTCTAAGTCTTTCCCTGAAGGCTGCTCTCCACTGCTACCACTAGGATAGCTTTCTATAAGGTTGACTTTACAATCTACCATCAATATGGGTTGTTTGGACTGGTGCAAGGTGTCTCACTAGAATAGTGAACATCATATACCAGGCCAACTTCTCACATAGGTGGGCAGCGTGTGGGATTACAGCTTACATTGTTTTACCAAATAATCTTGAGAGTGTCATTTGAAAAATCACATTAAGGTACCAGTAGGTACATATACATCAAGCTTTAAATAAATAATTTCTACTGAACTTAGAAGTTGTAGGTGATAAGTGCTTAGCACACCCTGACTACAACTCCTAGAGAGGTACTAGTAGGAAACCAAGTAGTGTAGGTAGGTGTACACACCACACCTCACTAGTCATGGACAGAGTCTCGCCACCCATTACCTGATAGATATCTTAGTGGCAGATGACTTAGCAAAACCATCAGATCCAGAAACACATGGTGGTAGGGATGGGGGCCATCCATCATCAGAAGAAGATATTAGTGGGGTACCTCAACAGGACTCTGAAGATTATGAGGATGCAAACCAGGTTGATGGTAATGAACCCAACCTGGGAGACATAGGGCTACCTGGAGATGAGGAGGGCCAGAATAGGCCTCCCTCCATTCCCCTACGTAGGCCTACTGGTGAACCTAGAAGAGTAAGATTACCTTCAGTGGAATCTGACCATTCTAGTTCATCGGTGGGATCCTCTGCCTCTTCCCATAGGAGAAGAACTTCTCCTGAGAGGAGGGAACATGAAGCTAGAATGAAAGAAGTCAAGCTCAGGATTAGAAGGCAAGAGATAGCCTTAGAGAAGGAGACCCTAGCTCTTGAAGGAGAGAGAAAATTAGGTGGACTAGAGTCCCCTGGTGGCAGCAATATCCCTAGTGGTAGGGATAGGTCTTATGACCATAGAAACCTTACCAAGATTGTCCCTCCCTATCAGACTGGGGATGACATCCACAAATGGATAACTGCTCTGGAGAGGTCCTGCAAAGTACAGCAGGTACCCCCAAAGCAGTGGGCAGCAATCTTGTGGCTCTACTTTGCAGACAAAGGTAGAGACAAGCACCTCACTGTAAGAGAAGACGATGCTGACAATTACAATGTCCTGAAGAGTGCTCTAATAGATGGGTTTGCCTAACCACTGAACAGTATAGGTTGCAGTTCAGAGATACCCAGAAGACACAGACTCAGGACTGGACTGACTTTGGAGATTGTGCTTCTAAGGCTCTGGAGGGCTGGTTACTGGGCAGTAAACTGAGTGAGTATACAGGACTTTATAATCTTATCATGAGAGAACAGATTCTTAGTAACTGTCAGAACCAGCTGTTGCTTCAGCACCTGATTGAATCTGATCTGACCTCTCCCCAAGAATTGGGAAAGAAGGCAGACACATGGGTCAGAACCAGGGTAAAGCAGAAGGTACAGAACCAAGGTGGTGACCAGAAGAAGCAAGACCAAAAGAGTGGGGAGAAAACTAAAGACCAGAAGTCTTCACAAGGTCCCCAAAAAGTTTCTAATGGTGGGGGTGCCCAATCTTCCCAAAAGAAAGAAGGTCCAAAGAAACCATGGTGCAAGATTTGTAAAGTTAATACTCACTAGACCAGTGATTGCATCAAGAAGGAGGCAGCTCCCGCCACCATTGCCCCTAAGGTAACTGTTCCCCCTTGTTCAGCTCCAAGTGGTGTTTCTCAACAGAAGGGTTTAGTAGGGTTAACCCTGGGAACTGGGATGGACTCTGGCCTAGTCAGAGTACCAACCCAAGCGGTTTTGATCTGTGATAGGGATATAGATATGTCCTTTACTGTGAGTCCCAGTAATCTGAGCAAGTACAGACAAAGTCCTTTAGTCAATGAGAAAAAGGCTCAGGCCTACAGGAACACAGGTGCCAGTGTCACAATGGTGATACCAGACTTTGTGGACCCTGGACAGATCATACTTGGTGAAACTTACCAAGTGACCAATGCTAGCAATGTCACTACCACCCATTGTATGGCAGTTGTTAATTTCTCCCGGGGAGGGGTAACTTGTCAGGATTGGCTCCGCAGGATCCGGATGTCGAAAATAAGGGTCCACCTCCTGATGTCACCAACACCCTGAATGAATTAACAGGGGGTTCGAACTATCAGGCGAGAGAAAGGAAAGGGAAGGGTCAGCAGGGAAAGGAACCTGAAACAACAAAAGAACACGAAAAATATAAACAAGGCACAGAGTTATTCCTACACTCATGTATTCTCACTAAAAACCGGTATACCTTTTTAGAAGTTTGAAGAACAGCGAATACTGTTCCATCATACATTCACTCAGTCTTTACGCTCCTGTAAATGCAAAGATATCACATGAATAACTTATATATATATATATATATATATATATATATATATATATATATATATATCCGATTGACGAAAATAAGCCCAAGCCTTCTTTGATGGCAGGCCTCGACGGGGTTTCGTCTTACCCCAAGCAATCCAACAAAACGCCGTCTCAGTCAATTTCAAAGACAACAAGTCGAGGCCCAAACTGCTTTTAAGTGAAATTTATTTGGCGATCACCTGAGACGGCGTTTTGTTGGATATATATATATATATATATATATATATATATATATATATATATATATATATTATATATATATATATACATATATATAAACAGTATTAAATGCTAACAGCGTACCATAAGAATAAAGGTGAATATGCAAAGATCATGAGTTCTGTATGATTCGTGAAATTCCTTTTCTCCCCCTCCTTTGTTTCTCTCTTGGCTAGTTGAGGGCCTTTTACTGGACCAATGCACTTATACCAAGAAATGAATTTCTCCAAATGAAGTTCCAAAAAAAATGGTAAATGGTAAGGGATCTCCTCTGAATAAACAAGAAAAGGAAAAACTCCCATGACAAGAGAGACCATTGGGTAGTGACGGTACACAAAAGCTTCAGAGGTAGAAACCAAATTTTCCATATACATAAAATTTTCACAATATGAGGAAAAAAAAAAAAAAAAGAAATGAATTTCCCCAAATGAAGTTCCCAAAAAATGGATACGTTCTCCTGAACACAATAAGGCTGACGGCAACACGTGGCTGCGACCACCACTGTGCTCCGCACAGAACTGAATCTAGCACAATAAATGAACAACAGTAACTTGTAGTTGAGACCACCACTGAGCTACGTTCTCAATAAAATCCCAAGAAACAAACTGGTAGCCGGCAGCCTGTGGTTGTGACCACCATTCCCGCTCCGGTGAATAGGAATGCAATAAGAGTCTCTATTTTGGCAACGGTAGCGCGTAGTCACCAAACCACTGCCCTCCGCTACTTTAATCCTGAAGAATTACGGGGCTACTAAGGAACGGTAACACGAGGCTGCAACCACCTCGGTGTTCTGCTCTAAATATGCTGATATAACAGAGAGGAAAAACGGCAGGGCATGTTTCAGGCACACCGCGCACCGAAAGTAAAGCAAATATAAACAGTCTCGCTAGTCAGCAACGCTAGGTCAAATTTCCCACCGCGCTCTGAACTGATATGCATATGGACAAGCTCTTACCCGGCTAAGACCAAAGACGGGCGGCCACTTCCTCTTCCATACACAGCACGGAAACTCAGGAACAGGCGAATAACCTCCCTCCGGCAACAAACCCTTCCGCAACTAGGAAAAGCAGGAATACCCAGAATTACGTGCATCGATCACTGCGCAAGTCAGACAGTTATACTTCCTATAGTCGAGGATCATGGGACATGTAGTTTTCGGTAGCTAGGTAGGCGCTGCTCGATAATTCCTGACAGTAGGTCCTCCCTCCTAGCGTCTCCTAGGGCCAGGTTTAGCCGGACACCGCCTATGGAAGGAACGCACAGCAACAGGAGCATGAACATTCTTACAGGGCTCCCAGGAATCATCCTCTGCAGAATATCCCTTCCACGAAACCAGATATCACCGAGCGCCCCTACTCCATTTCGAATCCTTAATGCTCTTCACCACGTATTCCAACCCCCATCGCACATCACAGGGGGAGGAGTACGACGTCTGGCAGACATAGCAGGTTTCAACAAACTGCAGTGGAACACAGGATGAATCCTTAGTGTCACCGGCAGCTTCAGTTTATAGGCCACAGGGTTTATCTGCTTCAGAACAGTATAAGGTCCTATGTACCTAGGGTGAAAAATGCTTCTTAGCTTAAAACAGATGTTCCGGGTGGACAACCAGACCCTGTCACCCACTTGATACACAGGACCCGCCTGTCTGTGACGATCCTCCCAATGCTTGTACGCTCGTTTGGCCTTGATCAAATGCCCTTTTACCATCCTGTGTACAGTGTGCAGTTTCTGGACCAGTCCCATAACAGTCGGCTACTTTGCCACATCCCCCGGAATGCATATGAGAAGAATTCTAGCATCAAAACCGTAATTGGCACAGAAAGGTGACACCCCCACCGAGCTATGCCATGCGTTGTTGTATGCCAACTCCGCCAACCATAAAAGCGACACCCATGATTCCTGGGCTTTCAGGGCATAACATCTCAGGTATTTCTTTAGGGTTTGATTCAATCTTTCTGTCTGCCCATCTGTCTGTGGATGAAAACTGGATGAAAGCATGTATACAATGTATAACGCTTGACACCAGGCTTTCCAGAATCTGGCAATGAACTGTGGCCCTCTGTCCGAGACAATGACCTCAGGTATTCCATGTAAATGGATAACGTTACTTAACAGCAATTGAGCCGTTTGCCCTGCCGTGGGAAGGTTCCTACAAGGAATAAAATGCCTCATCTTGGGGAAACTGTCAATGACCACCAAAATAGCCGATTTTCCTTGATCATGAGGTAGTCCCATTATGAAATCTAGACTCATTGATGCTGTACAAAAGATTGTGGCTCGCCTTCTTTTGGGTAGGATCCAGACTTGGATTTCTGACTATGATGTTTTAAGTCCTCTCCAGGCGGGTTTTCGGCAACATATGGGGACCTTAGAGCAAGTTTTTAGATTTATGCTATTATATTGGAAGGTGGTCCATCTTGGGGGAGGTCTGTTGTTTGCAGCATTCGTGGACCTCAGGTCAGCTTTTGACCTAGTACCCAGGACTAAGCTCTGGGAAGTTTTGCTGGATTTAGGCATGCCCAAAGAGCTGGTGGCGCTGCTGATCAATCTGCACTCAAACACCTACGCCAAAGTAAGATGGGGTGGTTCAGGGGAGGTCACTGACAGTTTCAAAGTTGCTAAGGGGGTTAGACAAGGGTGTGTGTTGGCCCCCACCCTTTTTTCCTTGTTTATTAATGGGGTGACCAATTATTTTTCTAACTACCCAACGGACGCGCCCTCCCTTGCTGGAAGGAAAATTCCCCTCCTCATGTTCGCGGACGACACTCTTATTATTTCTAAAACGAGGCAGGGACTTCAGTCCGCTCTGACCCATTTTGAGTGTTTCTGCAGCGAGCATGAGTTAGAGGTGAATGTTAACAAGACCAAATTTATGGTTCTGCGAGGCCCCAAGGCTGTGAAGGCCAAGGTGTCGATGAGCGGAGCCATTTTGGATCAAACTGAGGTTTTTACATACCTGGGTGTCACATTAAGTGAGAACTTGACCTGGAAACCCCAACTGGATCTTATGACCCTGAATCATGCACATCTCGGGGGAGCCTTATTGAAGGAGTACGCAAAATCTCTCACTAAACCCCTGGCACCGTTGGTAAAAATTTATGGTTCCAAGATAATTCCTGCAATTATCTACGGTGCAGAACTGTGGGGGTATAGTGATTTATCCTCTTTGAGGGTGGCTCAGAATAGGTTCCTCAGAATGGCAACTGGTCTCCCACAATCCACACCCTGCTTACCCCTGCAGCTTGACCTAGGTGTTAAATCTTTCGAGGATGAGGTACGGTATAGACCACTGGCGTTTTGGCGTCGTCTGTGGACTACACCTGAATTAACCCTGTTTGCTGAGGCCATCGTTGCGGTGAGAGGACTTGAAGGGTCCCATAGGGTTCCCTGGTTCTCTCATCTCAGGATGCTTCTGAAAAATTTGAGCCTGGAGGCATTATGGGTTGATCCAGCACGCGCGACCTTTCCATCAAAAAAGGCACTTAAAGATATTTATTGGCATTGGATCACTGAGAGGAGATCCGCTATGGTTGTTGGTCCCACCATGTCACTGGAATTTTTGGTTGTAAAGGATGTCCCTAAATACGAAGCCTATTGGGACTTAATTACTAAGCCAAACGATCGCAAACTGTATCACCAATTAAGAGTAGGCTCGTTACCTGTGCGGGGGCTTACGCACTCTTGGACAACTGGTGGTAGCGATAAGTGCCCCTTCTGTGTAACAGCAGTAGAGAATATTGAACATCTTTTCTTCTGCTGCCCTAAGTATTTGTTACCCAGGAAAGTTTGGCTTTTACCAGTCTGCAGTTTACTAGGTACTAGATCTGCTGTTGCAGCGTCTAGGATTCTTAAAACTGATACTTCCCCTCCTATCGCCATTGGTGTAGCAAAATTTGTGAGCTGGGCTTGGTCAATCCGTACTCGCAACCTTGGCAAATGATGTTCCCATTGTATATGTTTTTATGACTTTTAGCTCTAATGTAGCACTGTTTTTATGTAGTAAGGGGTCTTTTCGTTCATCATTGTCTAAAATGTAATACTTTTCTTAACATGGTTTTAAAATGAAATGTATTTATTATCTTATATGTAAAAGTGTATGAACTGTTTTTTACTAAGTATTTGTCTTTTATGATGCAAATCGAATAAAGACCTCTTGACTGACTGGAAATCTAGACTTATGCTTTGCCAGGGCTTCTGTGGAGTAGGCATTGTCATCAATTTCCCTTTTCTCTTGCTGGTCTCACCTTTAGCCCGGCCACAGTCTTCACACCTAGTCACCCACAATGTCACGTCTGATTTCATAGATTTCCACCAGAAATGTCTTAACATCAATTGAATGGTTTACTTTACTCCCTGGTGTCCTGCCACCGGTGATCTATGACACCACACAAAAGCCTTTCTCTGAGTCTCCAGCGTGGGCAAATACAGCTTGTTGTTTATGAAGTGCAACCCCTGTTTCAATGTGCGATTATCTTCCCTCGTACTCCACGACACCCACGCAGTTTTGGACTTCTTGTTCTTTATACAGTCCCAAAAATTCTCTGCTCCCAGCACACAGATTACTTTGGATGGTTCTACGATGGCCTCTAAAGCTGGTTTAGCACTTGAAGCCTCCGTATCCTCTAGTCTGGATAGAGTATCTGCTTTTCGATTGTCACTACCTGGGCGAAAAGTGACCACAAAATCATATCCTGCAAAAAACAGCATCCACCTCATTTGTCTCTGTGTCAAATGCCTGGCTGTCTTCATATACTGGAGGTTTCGATGATCAGAATAGACAGTAACCGTGAAAACCGCCCCCCACAAATACTGTCTCCACTCCTGAAAAACCCTTTTGATCGCTAACAGTTCTTTTTCGGCGAGCGTGTAGTTCTTTTCTGCTGGACACAGCTTTTTGGAGAGGTAGGCCACAGGATGCCATTGCCCTGTATGTTGATCTCTCTGTGACAAAATGGCCCCTATAGCCTCATCCGAGGCATCGGCCTCCACAATGAAAGGGAACTCAAGTTTTGGATGAGCCAGTATTGGTGCAGAAGTGAAAGCTTGTTTGAGAAACCCAAAAGCTTCCTCAGCCTCTTTGGACCAATGAAATGTAACTCCCTTTCTGAGCAAGCGAGACAAAGGAACAGCTACCTGCGAGAAACTAGGAATAATCCTTCTGTAGTAATTGGCAAATCCTGAGAAACATTGCACATCTCTCACATTCTTAGGGACGGGCCATGCCTGTACTGCCTGTACTTTATGTTCTGACATTTGTAACCCTTCTGAACCAAGCATGACACCCAAAAAGTCTACTTTCTTCACTCGAACTCGCATTTACTTAATTTATAATAAAGGCTGTGGTCCCTCAATCTCTGCAGGACTTGTGTGACATGCTCTGTATGTAATCCGACTTCTTCCGAATATATAAGGATGTCATCGATATATACCACAACACTTATGTCCACATACTCCTTCAAGACATCATTAAGGAAATACTGGAATGCCGCCGGGGTGTTACACAACCCGAACGGCATCAACGTGTATTCATATAATCCATAACATGTCTTGAAGGCAGTCTTCCATTCATCCCCCTCACGTACACGCACCAAATGATATGCTCCCCTTAGATCCAATCTGGTATATATCTTGGCATCCCTCACTTGGTCCAATAAAACAGAGATAAGGGGTAAAGGGTATCTGTTGTGGACTGTGTGTTAATTTAGCATTCTGTGATCCACATACGCTCTCAAAACTCCATTAGCTTTAGCTATAAAAAAACAGAGGAGAGGCAGCAGGGGATCGAGAAGGTCTGATGAATCCTATTTTCTGGTAATGTTCTAGATACAGTGTAGGAATAGAAAAATCCCAAAGGGTAAATCACTCATCCATCAATTACAGTTCTCCAATAACTTCGAGAATTTCACTCATTCCATTCACTCTACAAGGATGTACTACATCAATTGCTCAGTATAGAACAGGGGCCAATAAATATGCTTATCTGACACTTTATTCAGTTGACAAAATTCATACAATTTCTACTATTAAAAAGCTGAACATCAGCTAAACAAATTAAAGCAGCATTACTATATTAAAAGATCACAGATAAAAACACAGATACAATTATTAAACAAACATAAAGGGATGTATGACGTTACAACGCATACTTTTACCACGCATACCTTTACAACGCTGTTTTTACCACGCATACCATTACAACGCATAGCGCTTAGAGGTGCTGGATAGTGGTAAGTATAATTTTCTATTCCAACTCCAGTCCCCGTGGACACTAGGGAAGGTGTTGGATAGAAAATTAAACTTATTCCCTATCCTAGAGCGCCCCCCAGCGCAATGCGTTGTAATGGTATGCGTGGTAATGCCTGCGTTGTAATGGTAGTGCGTTGTAAAAATTCGTTGTAAACGTTACATACCAACATAAAGAGAGTATTTCACCAGACCTACACAATTAGTCTTGGAAAACTACACATCCCCCGTTATGCTTCATACAGTACTTGACCACATATATATATTTTTATCGTTCAAGTAATATGGATTTGGGGGATTGTGTACTAGTTGAAGTGCGTCGACGCGTTTCGATGGGCTCACAATTTTAAACCATCTTTGTCAAGACCAAGAGATCACTCTCCTATGGGCTGGATACAGTTAAACATTGCGTGTGTACCTACAAAACATAAATAAAATTCAAACACCGTCCTATCCAGTGTTAATCTTACACAGTAATACAGTATTTAGTAATAAAAAAACATAGATATCCTATGTCAGACATAGATCATATCTTTAGCTAGTAGGTAATCCCATTATACAGAGAATAAGTATTGGCTTTTTAATAAAAAGATACATTTATTGACAACTGACATCAGAATCATTTAAACACATTATTCTATACACAATTCCATCTAAAATCAATAGTTAGTTTTTCAAAAACGACCAAGAGGGTATCAAAAGAGTCCATGATCTAGTACACCTTTGTTCACTATATCCCACTCATACATAAACATTTATGCGGGGACCAAATTTAAATCTATGGCCACGTGTGTTTTACACTCGAGGAAGTGCATGCTGTTTCTTCCCTAGACAAATCCTTTAAATCTGTATCAACTCACCTTGTAAATTACAGGATTTGGATATTGTGTTGACACCACAGATGATATAGCCCCATTCAGTCTGGCTATCTGTTTGAAGTATATTCTGTTCATAGCAGGAAACTGGATAGGGAGAAATGAAAAGTTCACTAAATCACATTCTCTCCCGTCCTATTTTTAGTATTACACTACAACTCTATATATACCTCACCTTTGAAGACTGTAGATGTTTATTATCTTCACTCCTGTTTCTGTTTTAATTTCTCTTTTCTCACCAATTATCCATTAGATCCTTCACTCTATAGTGATAGAAATTGTATGTCTTTATATTAACCTTTGACCATCGCTATTTTATATCTCCTCACGTTACTATCACTCACTCCACCCCAATTTTGTTATTTAGCTTTTACCTGTAATTCTGAGTGCAGGGCCGCCCTCTATACGCGTGTCATCAAGATCCTCCTTTTACATTTAAGGATTTTTCGGGACTGGTTGGTTCACGACTTATTAGTTAAAATTAGTGTCTATTAGAAAAAATATAACCAAAACAGAATACTCTTAAATTCAGTTGTTTATAATTTTTATCTTTCTATTTATCCCTCTCTAGTGACTTTATGAATTGGGATTTTATAATGAGAGACTCAAGTGATGTATTAATTGCAACACTTTCCTGAGCATGGTTCCTACCTGTGTTTCAAATCGTATATCTCTCGTATTGTCTAAATTCGACATACCGGGGCCCATTTAATTTTCGTCAGTTCGGGAGAAACCCGAAAACGATTTTTAATATTTACGCCTATCTTAGGGTCCTTTTTATCAGATATTACCCTTAAAGCGCCTCTGGGCTCCAGGACATTGCCCTACATGATTTAAAATAGCACATATCCGCCTCTGACTAAAAGCGTCTGTGCCGCAAAACCGGGCCGGTCGCTACTCGCCCACCCGGGATAACGTATTTAGAAATCCTTTTGTCAAGTGTTACGCTTAAGGCGCCACTGGGCTCCAGGTCGTCGCCCTACAAACCTTTAAATAAACCCCACCCGTCTCTAGCTAGATGCGTCTATGCCGGTATACCATGCCGGTCCCTCCTCGCCCTCCCGGGGCAGCTGGTTCTTACCTGTATTACGGCATCTCTTTCCTGCGTATCGTCCTCTTCATTTACAGGGTACAACCGCCCAGCTAGGTTACTTCCTTTTTATATACTTAGACAGCCTGGGATTTTCATTTCTTTCCTCCTGTTTAACTCAATGCCTCGCTGGAGAATTACTTCCGGGTTAAATGGGTCATCGTGTCTATCTACGAATATCTACATAAGACGTACTTGCAAACCGGCACCATCTTAAAGTGTCTAACCGTTCAGTTGTCGATTATACTAGGCAACAGCTCACAAGGCTCACTAATCAGTTTCAGTACTTAATATTTTATAACGGTTGACTACAGAAAGCACCGTAATAACGGATATTCATTATTCTTCGTTCATTTCTATTTGCACAATTCCGACTATATCTTTTTAAAAGTTGGGCGTAATATTTACATTACGCGCTGTTCCCAGGAGTCCAACTCCTAGATGGAAGCTTTCTATATTAATATTTCTATTTATTTCAGAGAGATAACCTGATCATGATAGGATTATTTAGATTTTGCGGGGACTCTATGAGGTTGGGCATTAGGAGGGTTGCAGAGGTTTAAATATCACCATGTTTTTTAAATTAGCCAATATTATGTTATAAAGGACATCCAGTCCTCTCTGCTGTTCAGGCCCTTGTTTATTGTGTCTAGATGACATATGTACCATTGTTCCCTCATTTTTCTTTTTCTTTCGGTATTGCCACCTCTAATGTCAACTTTGATTTTTTCTAAAATGAACCATTTAAAACAATCGCATTCATGATTTTTTTGAATAAAATGCTCTGTAAGAGGTGCATTTTCCTTGTTATTACGAACAGATGATTTATGTTCAGTTATTCTCAAACGCAGTTCTCGGCTTGTTTCACCCACGTAGCCCAAGCCACATGGGCAGATCAAAAGATAGATTATGTTTTTTGTCCTGCAGTTGGTTAAGTCAGTGGCATTACAGGTTTTGTCATTTAATGTAATCGTTTTACTAACTATGCATTGATCACATATGGCACAATTGCCAAACTTGTTGTTCCCTATGGCTTTTGTTTGCATCAGCGTGCTCTGATATTCTGAATTGGGGTTTGGGTATGTGTGAAATAAGGCATTTCTCAAATTGTTATTCCGTTTAAAAGCAAACAAGGGCTTCTCAATCGCATTCTCTCTGTTATTATTAATGATTTTCCAATTTCGATTGATAATATTTTTGACTTTGTTGCTGATATTGGAATACTTGCTGACAAATACTATTTTATCAGGATTACTTTTCTCTTTTTTGACTTTATTCATGTCAAGCATTGCTTCCCTATCATAAAATCTGGCTCTCTTGTAAGAGTGTCTAATAAGTTTTTTAGGATAGCCCCTATCACTCAGTTTCTTTTTAACCCCTTCAGTGCTAATGACAAGGGTAACTCGTCATGGAGTTTCCATTGATTTCAATGGAAAGTCAATGGAGGTCCATGAACACCCTTAGCAGCCAAGTGGTTAAATGTCTCTGCATGCGTGTAGAAGTCAGAATCAGCCAGCACCGTTCCCGGATTAAGAAGCAGGTAATGTCTGCTCCAATGGTAGAACATTTCTGCGAAAAGGGCCACAACGAACAACAACTCCAATGGTCTGTACTGTATACCATGAATCCCAAGTCTAATTGCCATGACGTCGAGCGAGTTCTATTACAGAAAGAAGCATATCTTATTCTAAAGTTCAACAGCGCACAGACTGGCCTCAATAGCCTGTCTGAGATAGCGCATATATAACACTTGTCTGGTAAAATTCATCAGAGCTGACCTACATCGGTTTGACATCCCTGGTTTGACCTGTGGTCCTTTCGATCTATTTCGATAATTTAAAAAATTGTGGTCCATGGCCATGAGATGTGTTGAGAATAACATCGTATGATGCTCAAGTTGCAATATACTTCAAATCTTGAGAATTACCTTTAGCATGGGATACAGTACCAATGCGCTTCATAATTTATCAGCGCATACACCAAAAATTTCATTAGTTTGATCGCATTAGCACGATAAAATGGATAGGCAAACATGTCGCGTATATATGTGTCTCCATGACGCCTAGAATATGCGATTTGATTAATTGCGACTACAAGTCCCATAATGCAATTTTGTACCAGGAAGTACAAAACAAGTCCCATAATGCAATTTTGCACCAGGAAGTATAAAACAAACAGAAAAGTGCGGCGGCCATCTTTATTGAAAGAAAGCAGACTCGAGCGCGGGCGTGCTGTGGAAGAGGAGCAGGTATTTACAAACACCGCCTTATCGTGGTCTGAGCATTCATTCAATATTTTTGAGAGATCTTTTTTTGAAATCGGTGTTTCGTTCTATTACAGGACGGTGACTGCGATTTCTCCCTTTAAATCTTTAAGAACAAGATACTTCAGTAAGGTAGGCTAATTCTTCTGTGAGTTATATCCACTCACTTAGAATGTTTTGAAAAAACCACATGATTGAAACCTATGCCATTACTGTTGTAGAATTACACCTTGATGGTGACGTCATACAAGCAAAATTCGCCGTGCTACGGCAGTTCACAAAAAATAAGGTACGCTTCTCCCCTTTTTTTACATCTTTGACTGGAGTTTGATAATTAAAAGACCCGAGTGGGTTAAATTGAAAACCAATTCCCATCTTTTTTAGACATCTCTGTCTGGCTACCACAATAACTAGCGAGTTGGACCACAAGAAGATTAACCATCACGCCCCTCTTTAAAACAATTTTGGTATGTAGCTATCCTTTATTATCACTCCTTGCCCACGATTGGAGAAAGGCACTCACTAAGAATTTTTGTTAAAGCAAAACAATGTCTTTGCATCTTTTCAGATACAAAGAATAAACAGCCCTGATGATAGACCAGTGACTTTGTGCCTGGTTCTTGAAACGCGTCTGCAGTCTTTCTTGGGTGGAATAAATTGTCAACTTCACGACACTAGGACCGGCTGGTCCAGTATTTAAGCGTTTACAAGCTATTAAGTTGCTTATACCCCCTTGGAAATCATTTTTCTTCATGTTTTTTATTGTAATATTTGTTGGTTGTGATGTAATTATAATTTTTTGTAATGTTTGATGCAGAAACGTTTTTTAGTGTGTAAATAATGTTTGTTTTTTGATGTATGTACAAAGTGTATTTAGTCTTGTAAATATTCCAATACGTAGTCCTTTATTCTGTTATGATTTTTTGAAAATTTGAAAAAAAGCATAAAATGATAGACACTGAGTAATGCTGTCTACGGGTGGTTACAATAAACTGGTTTCTTACCCTTCTTGAATATTGAATGAGTAATTGTGGTGTGGGCACTGTGTGTTTTTACAATTTAAATATAAGGTCTAGCCCCCACTACGTGTTTATGGACCTATCCCCTTTTGGTTCGCTTTAATTTGTTTAGCTGATGTTCAGCTTTTTAATAGTAGAAATTTTATGAATTTTGTCAACTGAATAAAGTGTCAGATAAGCAAATTTATTGGCCCCTGTTGTATACTGAGCAATTGCTGTAGTACATCCTTGTAGAGTGAATGGAATGAGTGAAATTCTCGAAGTTATTGGAGAACTGTAATTGATGGATGAGTGATTTACCCTTTGGGATTTTTCTATTCCTACACTGTGATAGTGCCCCAGTCCCACTGGGTGTTTTAAGGGGCCCCTCTCCTTTCTAAACAAAACAAATGTTCCAGATATTCCTTCAAATGGTTAGTTTCTGGTACAGACAAAGCATAGATACGGCAAGAAGGTATAGCTGCCCCATCCACGAGATCTATACGACAGTCGTATTCCCTGTGTGGAGGTAACTGTTCTGCCTTACTCTCACTGAACACATCTCTGTAAGGGTGGTACACCATGGGCAAGGCCACATCCTGCTCTGCAGCCGTGGCTATTAAAAAAGCAAATGACAAGGCCGCCGCCTGAGTGGATTGGTAAGAAGTGAAATGATTCTGACAATCCTTAGCTAGAAAATGTACCGTCTTTGTCTTCCAATCAATAGTGGGATTGTGATAGGTCAACCATGGCATTCCTAAGATTACCTCATACTGAGGGGCCTCTATTATGTTCAAGGACAGATGGTCTCTGTGTTCGCCATCCGGGACTGGAACTGTGAGCACCACCATCTCTGTTTGCTCTGTGATTAACCCAGACTTTAGCGGTTTGCCATCCACTGCCCACACCTCTTCCGGTGTTTCCCTCGACCCCCTGTTTAAGGACAAACGGGACACTAGCCCATTGTCAATAAAATTTCCGGTGGCTCCTGAATCTATCATCACCAGGACCTGGTAAATGTTCTGGTTACTCTCTAAACTCATGGGAATTACAATATGTGACCCTGTGTCTTGTACAGCCAAAATGGACAAAGAAGGGATCTTCCAATTCTTTTCCACCTCTGACTCCTCTTGGGTCTCCTCTGATTTTCTAAGACTAGTACCTATTGAAGACACCGCTACTTTTTTCCTTGACCATCCCCCAGAGGTTTTAGGTTTAGAGGGGCATTCCCTTACATAGTGTCCTTTTTTGCCACAATACCTACATAGCCCCTGTACTCTGCGGCTGTCCCTTTCTTCTCAGTTTAATCGGCCTCAGATATTGCCTATTTCCATAGGTTCATTCCCTTCAACAGAAGGAGGTAAACCTTTGCGTGGGATATTCTCAGTCCTGAAATATCCTCTGTCCCATTTTCTCCGCTCTCCCCCTCTTTCTGCCAATCAGCCATCCAATCTTTTTTTTTTTTTTTTTAAAACCTTTATTGTGCAGAAATTGCTCACAAATACGGGCCTACAACCCGTCGGGCCGGCCACCACAATTATAGAAGCACAATGGTCAGGACAGAAGCTCCAGCAGGATACCACAGTAATCCAAACGGGAATCAAAGGCGAAAAGCCACAGAGCAACCACCACGAGCAGGATGAGAGAAGGTTGATTTTATAATAGAAGAAGGGGTATAGCAGAATGATGGCAATCATTAAGGTCCAGAGGGACGTGGCGGGCCGCGAGCAAGCAGTAATACAGAATACAGGAAAATTCAAAAAGAACAGTTACATTTTAACAAAGGCAGAACGTGAGTCCCACATTAGTAAGCAATTGCAACCGCTGCCCAGCGCCCACCCATCACTACGAGAACACACAATGATACAGAGAACGGAAAATAGGCTTACAAAACAAAGAGCCCTCTGCTACAACAACCCAGGGGAGGGAAGAGAAAAAGAAAAAAAAAGGGGGGAAGGGAAAAAGGAAAAGGACATCGGGAAAAAGGGGGGAAGAAAGAACGCGGCATCACAGCATGCGCCCCATGGCTAACAAAGCACTCAAAAATAGACCGGCACAGGGAACCAGTGGTAACGGGAGTAATAGATGCATAGTAAACCGTGACGGCAGGGAGACCAGAAGGCCCATGCTAGCAAAAAACACCCCAGGGGGCCCACATGCAGACACCGCGTCCCGAAAAAAGGGGATACATAAGAGCCATAGAACCAAAAAAAGGGGAAAAGAGGGGGAAAAAACTAAATGACAGACCCCCCCCACCCCGCACACCCCACCCTGCACCCCTGCAGAAGGCTATGGCCTACCCCCCAGCAGCGTGCCTGTCGCCCTAACTAGAAACCCGAAATATAGAAGAGTTAAAAGTAAAGAAAGAACCACAAAGGCAAAAAGAAGAAGGGGAAATAGGGAGACAACGACGGGAGAGGAGCCACATAATCAAAACCATCAGCTCCCACCCCCCCGTCCGAACACACTCAGTGCCCACGGGAAGATAGTAATTACGAGGATAAGCTCCAGGAACATGAAGGAGAATCGAACATAGTCATACAGTCACAAACGGATCATCCGACCATACCGCAAAATAATAGTCCACCGAGGCAAGTTCATCTCAACCCTGTCCTCGTCTATCCAAAGCCGTAGGCATCCAACGCACCAGGAACCAGATCATGAGGAACCAGAGGCGAATAGCAGGGAGTCCAATCGTCAATCCACACAAGTCATATCGATTTCGACCCAGATGAACAGGAAAAGACGGTAACCACCGCAGGTAATGCAGGCACTGTTCCGCCGACAATAGGAGGAAAGCCGTTTCGGCGGAGCAACCACAGGATCTTCGTTCGGCCATTCGAGGCAAAAAAGGAATGGGAGATCCAACGAGACCGGTCCGGACGGGACCCGGCCGGCGAACCCTCAGCACAGGAGAAATCACATGATGATTGAGAGCAGCGGGTATCCGTATACCCAAACAAGCGGGAGCCGCCGGGTCCACGACCTCCAGGAAAGTCCCAGCAGCACACAGCAGCGACGAAGCCGCACACATCGGGGGGGGGCCCAGCAGGCCCGGCAAAATGATCATCATCCAGTCCAGCGATAGGTGCGGTCACGGAAGCACTCCAGGAGCGCAAGGCGGCGAGGATGTCGCCAAGCGTAGGCTCACCTTTACGGTATTCAGCAAACGAGCCATGCGGCGGACCAGCGTCGCCAGTCTCGGCCAGGCTGAGAGACAGGGAGCCGGCCGCCATCTTGAAAGCCCGGCGGGGCCGCGGCAATCTCCGACCCCCGTCCGGCCACAAGCGGGGTCACACAGGATACAGCCGACCACAAGCAGAGGCACCCCCAGGGCAGGAAGGCGGGCCACCAGGATAAGAAGGGTCGCCGGCTCCCCCACGCCACCGGCTCCGTTCTCCGAGTCCGGGCGGAGGGACTCAAGATGGCCGGACAGGAGAACAAAGGGGAGACGAGCCACATACACGGTCAACCCCCGTCCATGGAAGGCAGCGCCTCAACACCAGGCCGCAGGATCGCCGGTCCAGGCCCGGAGAGCCGTCACCGGTCTAATTGCACATCGGCCTCTCCGACCGAGCCCACACCTTCACCAAGGGCCGGCTACAGCGCTCCGCCCCGCCCGGGCGGCGCCGAGGAGTTTCAGGCCCGCCCGCTCCGGAGGCCCCGAAGCGAACAAGGGCGCAGCTCAGGATCCGCGGCACCTAGGAACAGACGGATCAGATGGTAAGTGCCAGCGAAATGTCTTAGTTCCATAGTCTACCAAAGAATACTTCCCGGGGCAGGATAAGACAAAGGATAGACGTTCCAGGCAGGAAAGCGAACGGAGCCGAGCTAAAACGCGGCCATCGCGGACGCGAGCTTGGCTCCTCCCCCCAGCCATCCAATCTTAAGGTTAAATTAATCATGTCTGCACATGTGGTAGGCTGGGGATCAATTTGTGCTAATATATCTTTTAATCCTTCCCTAAGACCTTGGTAGAACAAGGACATTTGTTTCTCCTCTGGCCAAGAGGTTTCAGCCACTAATCTATTAAAGGTTGTTAGATAAGTGACTAGATCGTTCCTCCCCTGTCTGAGGTCCAACAGTTCTTTATCTGTACTGAAAGTGGTCGCCCTCCTATCGAACACCCTCTCAAACTCTGCCCTAAAAGCCGACCAGTCAGACAAAACAGTGTTGTTATTTCTCACCAGAGGAATGGCCCAATTAGCTGCATCCCCAATCAAATAGGAGATGGCGAATGCCACCCGAGAATGGTTATTGGGAAAGGAAGCAGGTTTGCAAGAAAAATGCAACATTATCTGTGTTAGAAACACCTGATTTTTAGAGGGATCCCTTGAGCATCGCTCGGGACTGGCCAATGGAATGGGCGGGGGTACTGTAAGCTGTATCTGTGGATTGGAAAGGGAAGCATCAAACGGATTCCGAGCTAATTTATCAACCCTTTCTCTAAGGGCAGTAGTTTCTGCCCTAGAGGCTGCTAGTTCCTGCTCCACTAGTACTAATGCCTGAAGTACATCCTCCATAGAGGTCATTACCCTCAACAACCGAATCGGGCGGAGCAGAATTCTCGGGTGCGTAATTCTGTCAGGATTGGCTCCGCAGGATCCGGATGTCAAAAATAAGGGTCTACCTCCTGATGTCACCAAGACCCTGAATGAATTACACAGGGGGTTCGAACTATCAGGCAAGGGAAAGGAAAGGGAAGGGTCAGCAGGGAAAGGCACCTGAAACAACAAAAGAACACTGAAACAACAAAAGAACACGAAAAATATAAACAAGGCAAAGAGTTATTCCTACACTCATGTATTCTCACTAAAAACCGGTATACCTTTTTTGAAGTTTGAACAACAGCGTGTACTGTTCCATCATACATTCACTCAGTCTTTACGCTCCTGTAAATGCAAAGATATCACATGAATAACTTTGACTCCACACACCATAATCTTGTGTGTATATATATATATATATTTCCACGAACCCTGCAGCAAAACTGTATATATATATATATAAACAACAAGATCCACCTCTAAGAGGTTTCCTGTGAGCCAATCTCACTTTTCCCATTCACCCCTGGCCCTACTTACACTCACTTACACTCATACACCTAACATAGCACTTACAATATCTAAGTGCTCCTGCGTAGTCGCTAGTCGTAGTATGCCCCGTCCCGCAGCGGGGCGGGAAGACCCCGATGATGAAGCATGACAACAAGGGCCCTTTTGGTGTGTGAGGGGTATTTTAACAAATACTGTGTATGCCTGTCATACCTTGGCTCACAGGAAATCTGTTAGAGGTGGATCTTGTTGTTTATATATACCATTGACTGGAGGAGGGTGCATCCACCTGAGTGCTTTCTAGCACTACCTCTTCACTCCCTGATTTGATTTTCTGTTTACTATATATATATAAACAGTGTTAAATGCCAACAGCGTACCATAAGAATAAAGGTGAATATGCAAAGATCATGGGTTCTCTATGATTGGTGAAATTCCTTTTCTCCCCTCCTTTGTTTCTCTCTTGGCTAGTTGAGGGCCTTTTACTGGACCAATGCACTTATACCAAGAAATGAATTTCTCCAAATGAAGTTCCAAAAAAAATGGATTAGTTCTCCTGAACACAATAAGGCTGACGGTAACACGTGGCTGCGACCACCACTGTGCTCCACACAGAACTGAATCTAGCACAATAAATGAACAACGGTTGAGCTCCGTTCTCAATAAAATCCCAAGAAAAAGAAACTGGTAACCGGCAGCGTGTGGTTGTGACCACCACTCCCGTTCCGGTGAATAGGAATGCAATATGAGTCTCTATTTGGCAACGGTAGCGCCTTGTCACCAAACCACTGCACTCCGCTACTTTAATCCGGTTCCTGAAGAATTACGGGGCTACTACGGAACGGTAACACGAGGCTGCGTCCACCTCGGTGTTCTGCTCTAAATATGCTGATATAACAGAGAGGAAAAATGGTAGCGCGTGTTTAAGGCACACCAGCTCCGAAGGTAAAGCAAATATAAACAGTCTCGCTAGTCAGCAATGCGGGGTCAAATTTTCTCACCGCGCTCCGAATCGATATGCATATGGACAAGCTCTTACCCGGCTAAGACCAAAGATGGGCGGCCACTTCCTCTTCCATACACAGCAAAGAAACTCCGGAACAGGCGAATAACCTCCCTCCATCAACAAACTCTTCCGCAACTAGGAAAAGCAGGAATACCCAGAATTACGCTCACCGATCACTGCGCAAGTCAGACAGTTATACTTGTAGTGGAGGATAATGGGACATGTAGTTTTCGGTAGCTAGGTAGGCACTGCTCGATAATTCCTGACATAACTGGCCTTTAGAAGGTTGTTGTTAGTTCAGACCTCCCTGTAGAATGTTTGCTTGGCAATGACCTAGAGACTTCAGCCTGGTCTGAAGTGGAGTTTAGGACTAATGCAGAAATGTTAGGAATCTCAGCACATGTCCTTGCAGTGACTAGGTCCCAGGTCAAAAAGTCTAACACTGAACAGGCACTGGATCCTGGAATAATGGACCAGTCGCCTCCCAGGAAAAAGAGCAGTAGGGTTAAGGCAGTGCCTTCCTCCCTGCCTCAGAGTGAGGGTCAGCCTTTTGAGGAAGCTGATTGTGGGCCTGAAGAAGGAACTGTGCTAGAAGAACAGGAACCTGATCAGGTTGAGTTTCTTGGGACAGGGGGACCTTCCAGGGCAGATCTGAGGCAGGTGCAGTTGGACTGCCCTTCTCTTGAACCCCTCAGACAGCAAGCTGCTGCTGAGGCTGCTGGGAATGCTAGTGGCATCCATAAAGTATATTGGGATGAAGGGCTCCTGTATTCAGACGGTAGAGACCCCAAGCCTGATGCTTCCAGGAGGTTGGTCATACCTTTGGCATTCAGGGGCTTCCTTTTGACACTAGCCCATGATATTCCCTTAGCAGGACATCTTGGCCAGAACAAGACTTGAGACAGGCTTGTCCCTCACTTTCACTGGCCCCACATGTCAGAAGACACAAAGGAGTTTTTTCGCTCCTGTGTGACCTGTCAAGCCACTGGCAAAGCAGGAGGCACTACAAAGGCCCCCCTTATACCACTACCTGTGGTGGGGGTTCCCTTTGAACGAGTGGGTATTGATATTGATGGACCAATGGATCCTCAGACAGCATCTGGGCACAGGTTTATCATGGTGGTAGTGGATCATGCCACCAGGTACCCAGAAGCTATACCACTTAGGACCACTACAGCACCTATTGTGGCAAGAGCCCTCTTGGGAGTTTTCTCAAGAGTGGGGTTCCCTAAGGAGGTTGGTTCAGACAGAGTTGCAAACTTTATGTCTAGTTGCTTGACTGCAATGTGGAAGGAGTGTGGAGGGAACTACAAGTTCACCACACCCTATCACTCACAATGCAATGGTCTAGTTGAAAGGTTCAACAAGACCTTAAAGGGTATGTTTAAGGGTCTCTCAAAATAGCTCAGGTGGAGGTGGGATATCCTGCTACCCTGCCTTTTTTTAATACAGGGAGGTTCCTCAGAAGGGAGTTGGCTACAGCCCATTTGAACTTCTGTTTGGGCATCCTGTGAGAGGGCCACTTTGTCTAGTGAAGGAAGGATGGGAGTTACCTCTCAAACTTCCCAAACAAGATATTGTGGACTATGTACTTCGTCTCCGCTCCAGGATGGCTGAGTACATGAATCCAGAAACCTTGAGGCTAGCCAGGAATTACAGAAGACCTGACATGACCAAAAAGCTGTACTGACTGTTTACCAGCCAGGAAAGAAAGTGTGGGTGTTGGAGCCTGTGGCCCCAGCTGCTCTCCAAGACAAGTGGAGTGGACCCCACACTATTGTTGAACAGAAGGGAGAGGTTACCTATTTGTTTCATCTTGGAACTCCCAGGAGCCCCCATAGGGTGCTTCATGTCAACGGACTGAAACCATATGTTGACAGGGCAGACATGGGCTTGCTCATGACTACTGATGGACAGGAGGAAGAGAGTGACCCTCTCCCAGACCTTCTCTTTCAGAACCCTGATGATGGGTCCTTAGATGGTGTAGCCTTGGCAGGCAGCCTCACTGACCAGCAGCAGACTGACTGCAGACAAGTTCTGCAGCAGTATAGACATATGTTTTCCCTGACTCCAAGTCAGACTACCTCATGCACCCATGAAGTAGACACTGAGGACAGTCTGCCTGTTAAAAATAAGATTTACAGGCAACATGATAATGTCAGGAACTGTATCAGTACAGAAGTCCAGACAATGTTGGAATTGAGAGTGATTGTACCTTCAGATAGCCCTTGGGCTAGTCCAGTAGTTCTAGTGCCCAAACCTCACACCCAGGGTGGTAAGAGAGAGATGAGGTTTTGTGTAGACTACAGAGGTCTCAATGCTGTCACTAAGACAGATGCCCATCCAATACCCTGAGCAGATGAGCTCATAGACACTTTGGCCTCAGCCAAGTTTCTGAGCACATTTGATCTAACAGCTGGCTACTGGCAGATCAGACTAGCTGATGATGCAAAGCCAAAAACAGCATTCTCAACCCATAGTGGACATTATCAGTTTGTGGTAATGCCCTTTGGTCTGAAGAATGCACCTGCCACATTTCAAAGGTTGGTGAACAAAGTCCTCACAGGCCTGGACACTACTGTACAACTTATCTTGATGATATTGCTGTCTTTAGCTCCACCTGGGAAGATCACCTGATTCACCTGAAAACTGTTTTGGAGGCCCTCCAGAAGGCAGGCCTAACTATCAAGGCTACTAAGTGCCAGGTAGGGAAGAGTCAGGTTGTGTGCCTGGGCCACTTTGTAGGTGGAGGCCAGGTTCAACCATTGCAGAGCAAAATCCAGACCATAATGGACTGGGTTGCTCCAACCACCCAGGCACAGGTCAGAGCTTTCTTGGGCCTGACTGAGTACTATAGGAGATTTGTAAAGGGGTATAGTTCCATTGTGACACCCCTGAATGACTTAACTTCTAAAGGAATGCCTAAGAAAGTTGAGTGGACAGTCACCTGTCAAAAGGCATTTGATGACCTGAAGCAGGCCATGTGCACTGCACCAATTCTGCAAAGTCCTAATTACTCCAAATAATTCATTGTTCGAACAGATGCTTCTGAGTTGGGGGTAGGGGCTGTGCTATCACAATTGAATGAAGAAGGTCAGGACCAGCCAGCAGCTTTTATTAGCAGAAGGCTGACCCCTAGAGAGAAACGTTGGTCAGCTATTGAGAGGGAGACTTTTGCTGTGGTTTGGGCTCTGAAGAAGTTGAGACCATACTTGTTGGTACTCACTTCACAGTTCAGACAGACCATAAACCCCTCTTATGGCTAAAACAGATGAAGGGTGAAAAGCCGAAACTACTCAGGTGGTCCATTTCCCTACAGGGGGTGGACTATACAGTGGAACATAGACCTGGGAGTAACCATGCCAATGCAGATGGACTCTCCAGATATTTCCAATTAGAACATGAAGACTCAAATGGTCAAGTTTAATGTTCCTACATTTGGGGGGTGTTGTGTAGGAGAGTAGGGTCTGCTTCCTATTGTTAACCCCACTTTTTGCTGTGCTTCACTGTTTTTTTGACTTTATTATGGCTGTGGCCCTGCTAATCAGGCCCACGGCTTAGCTGTTCTCTCTCTAAAATGATACCATGTACTTTAGGTACACATCAGATTGGTTACTGGGTCGCCCTTGTGAGCCCCTGCATATGGTACCTTAGGTACTCAGGGCATGGGTGCACCCTAGGCCTACCAGGGGCTGCAGCATGTATTGTGCCACTCCTGGTTAGCCTTCCAAACAGACACCACAGGTCTGCAATTGCAGCCTGGGTAAGGTGGTGTAATCATCCCTTACTTAGATATAGTATACCTATAGCTATATATACATAGACACATATTACTCTATAAGTCACTCCTATGGCAAGCCTTGACAATCCTGGAGGCAGAGTGCTTGGTTTTGTGTGACAGGGTGCCCTAGCAGGAGCTGAGCCCCTCTGCAGCTTTCGGAACCATCTCCTTATAGCTGCTCTATGATATAGCCATACCATATACTCCTAAATTCATTATAATCCTCGTGGTTAATGCTAACTTTGGTTTGCCTTCATCAAAACATGTTGTGTAAGGTGCCAAACACTTTGGAATACTACCCCTTGCAAGTCCTGGCGGCGGAGGTAGCATTCCACCGTTCTAGAGGGAGAAGACATGTAGTTACTGGTTTACCTGGTTAAAGTTAAACAGAGCCCCAGCATCACAAAATGGATGCTGCGGCCACAGACACGAGTCTGCCCTCCTGCTGCTGGATGAAACTCCGCGGTACAAAAGGGGGTGGTGATGGACTGAGCATCTGAACCAATCAAACCCTCACACCCAGTCAACAGATCTGGGTTTAATCCACCACCATTCTTTAGCCCACTCTGCCACCCCAGTTCAGACATGGCCATATGCAAATCAGTCTGACCCTGTGCCTCATGGGAACAGTCCAGCCCGAACTGCCAAGCCATGCCTTCCCTGGACCGGAAACAAGCTTCCTAGGACCGGTGTCTGACATTTCAGCCGTCTTCTGCCAGGCTTGCTTGAATCCAGTGGCAAAGTGAGAAAGGGACTCCCGTCTGAGCATACCCTGCCAACTTATGGCGAACAAAGCGGTACAAAAGGGGGTGGTGATGGACGGAGCATCTGAACCAATCAAACACTCACACCCAGTCAAAAGATCTGGGTTTAATCCCTCACCAAGCTACCATTGACTTACAATGGAGAACGAAGAAGTCACAAAGTTACTGATTAGGGACACTTCCAGGTGGACTACAGTGAAACCCCTTTAAACTAGGACACTTGGATAGTCAATACCCACGGGAGCACCGGAGTACTCGAGTTACCTCACTCAGGGAAGCCGGGTGCATAGGTGTCTTTTCGTGTCGGGTGTCGTCAATGCTTTCAATGGAGACCTGCAAAAGAAGTGCTACAGGCGGCCGAAGGAAGAGTGTCCGGGTGGATCCAAGGGTGGATCAAGTAGCTGAAGAGCCTGAAAGCAGAGGGGACAGAGTCTGGGTTACTAGCCAGTGACCAGGAAGGAACCAGGTGATGTCACAATGCAAACAGGTAAAGAGGTGAAGCTTGTCTCTGTAGCCACGAGGACCAGGAAGCGTTGACGATGACCAGAAGCTGGAGTCGAGCTGTCCCACGAAGGCTCTAGTTGACTGCGGTGTCGGTATCCGGATTGGACCCAACAAGCCTTGGTAACCGCAACCCACGCAGGAAATGAAGATTCGCTTCAGGTCAGACCAGCAAGGTCTGAGGCGCTTCTCTTTTGAGAGGAAGCTGGAGCAAGCCCAGAGCAACCCGGCAAGCTGTGAAAATTAAAAGGATCGCCTTCAGGGGGCTCACTAGCCAATGGGCTAGCAAACGGGAAGATACATCAAGCTGAAATGCAGGAGCGGGCCACACGCGGCACTCGTGGAGTGTGGAGGGCTGAGCTCTGGTGCAGATGCTGCTCAGGTCTGGGGCTTCTCGTGGTCGAATGCACAACTGCGAGTTACCTCAGGAGTCGATGCAGTTAGTAATTTGCAGGATGTCCAGGGAGTCTGGTCCCACATCTCTCGTGTCTACCATGGGTCTCAGCTTTGCTGTGGAATGTTGGTCGGAGCCAAGAAGTCTGAAAGTTCAGTCCTGAGTAGCTGAGTCGCCGGGTTCCGTCAGGAATGTCGACGAAGCAAACTGGCAAATTACTGGTGGTGCCTGTTTGAACAGGGTGGTCACTCCTTGACCACAAGGGAGATCTTCTTCAGTCTTCTAGTCAGTATAGAAGGTCGAAGTCCAAGAGTTTCATGTCGTAGTTTCTTTCCAGGGTAATCTGATGTCTCTAGACACAGCTCCTAACTTTATACCAAACTAAGGGGCTGTATTACCTGCTAGGTCCCTCCTATGGGTGGACCATGAGAAGGGGGTGGTTACACCCCTTTCCCTTTGTCCAGTTTTGCCCCAGAGCTGGGGCTGGAGTGCCCCAGAAACTGGTTTGAACCGGGCTTTGCATGGAGCACCTTGTGTGCTCCAGGCAGTGTCTCATTTTGCAGGAAACCTATTGTCTAGGCCTCCCCTGCCGGAGTTTCATCCAGCAGCAGGAGGTCAGACTCGTGTCTGTGGCAGCAGCATCCATTTTGTGATGCTGAGGCTCTGTTTAACTTTAACCGGGTAAAGCAGTAACTAACATGTCTTCTCCCTCTAGAAAGGTTGAATGCTACCCCGCCTCTAGAATTGGCGGGGGGGGTAGTATCCCAAAGCGTTTGACACGTTACACAACATGTTTTGATAAAGCCAAACCAAAGTTAGCATTTAACCGCGAGGTTTATAATGCACTTAAGAGTACATGGTATGGCTATATCATAGAACAGCTATAAGGACATGGTTCCGAAAGCTGCAGAGGGGCTCAGCTCATGCTAGGGCACCCTCTCACATACAACCAAGCACTCTGCCTCCAGGATTGTTAAGGCCTGCCATAGGAGTGATCTATAGGTACATATGTGTCTAAATATAAGGGTAGATATAGGTTTACTATATCTAAGCAAGGGATGATTATACCACCTTGCCCAGGCTGAGTGATCAGCCTGTGGTGTCAGTTTGGAGGGCCAGCCAGGGGCGGCATAATACATGCTGCAGCCCCTGGTAGGCCTTGGATGCACCTATGCCCTGGGTACCTATGGTACACTATCACAGAGGTGACCCAATACCCAATCAGGTATGTACCTAAAGTAAATGGTATCAATTTAGAGAGAGAACAGCTTGGCTGTGGGTCTGATTAGCAGGCCCAGAGCCACACTAAAGTAAAAAAAACGTAAAATCACAGCAAAAAGTGAGGGTGACCATAGGAAGCAGACCCTACTCTCCTACGCACCCCCCCCCCCCCCCCCAACGCAGGGATATTAAACTAACCTTGACCAGTTGAGTCTTCATGTTCTGAGTGGAAATATCTGGAGAGTCCATCTGCATTGGCATGGTCAGTCCCAGGTCTATGTTCCACTGTAAAGTCCATCCCCTGTAGGGAAATGGACAACCTAAGCAGTTTGGGATTTTCACCCTTCATCTGATTTAGCCACAAGAGGGGCTTATGGTCTGTCTGAATCTTGAAGTGAGTACCAAACAAGTATGGCCTCAGCTTCTTCAGGGCCCAAACCACAGCAAAGGCCTCCCTCTCAATAGCTGACCAACATTTCTCTCTAGGGGTCAACCTTCTGCTAATAAAAGCAATGGGCTGGTCTTGACCATCTCTATTCATTTGTGAAGGAACAGCTCCCACACCCAACTCAGAAGCATCTGTTTGGACAATGAATTCTTTGGAGTAATCTGGACTTTGCAGAATAGGTGCAGTTCACATGGCCTGCTTCAGGTCATCAAATGCCTTTTGACAGCTTACTGTCCACGGAACTTTCTTTGGCATTTTCTTTGAGGTGAGGTCATTAAGAGGAGTCACAATTGACCCATAGTTCTTAACAGACTTCCTGTAGTAACCAGACAGGCCCAAGACAGCTCTGACCTGCGTCTGGGTGGTTGGAGGAGTCCAGTCCTTTATGGTCTGGATCTTGCTCTCCAGTGGTTGAACCTGACCCCCACCTACAAGGTGACACAGGTACACAACCTTACTCTGCCCTATCTGTCACTTAATAGCCTTGATAGTTAGGCCTGCCTTCTGCAGGGCCTCCAAAACATTTTTCAGGTAGATCAGGTGATCCTCCCAGGTGGTGCTAAAGACAGCAATATCATCACGATAAGCTGTACAGTAGTCATCCAGGCCTGTGAGAACTTGGTTCACCAACCTTTGAAATGTGGCAGGTGCATTTTTCAGACCGAAGGGTATTACGACGAATTGATATTTTTTTTTTTTAAACAGATTTTTATTACGTTTTGGTCAAACATCGTACAACCATGCATCATAAGCGGGACTTTAGCACCATAGCCCTTGTCAGGACAAAAACCAACATTAGTCCGCATCCTCTGTACCTGTATGATTCTCCCTCCCCCCTCCCCCTCCCCCTCTACCCCCACCCCCCCATGTATTACGACAAATTGATAAAGTCCCCCTGGGGTTGAAAATGCTATTTTGGCTTTTGCATCATCAGCTAGTCTGACGTGCCAGTAGCCAGCTGTCAAGTCAAATGTGCTCAAAAACTTGGCAGAAGCCAATCTGTCAATTAGCTCATCTGCCCTTGGTATTGGGTGGGCATCTGCCCTAGTGACAGCATTGAGACCTCTGTAGTTCACACAAAACATCATCTCTCTCTTACCATCTTGGGTGTGAGGTTTAGGCACAAGGACTACTGGACTAGCCCAGGGGCTCTCTGAGGGCTCAATAACTCCCAACTCCAACATCTTTTGGACCTCTGTCCTGATACAGTCCCTGACATGATCAGGTTGCCTGTAGATTTTACTCTTCACAGGCAAGCTGTCACCAGTGTCCACCTCGTGGGTGCACCAAACTGTCTGACTTGGAGTCAGTGAAAACATATGTCTATAGGACTGGAGAACTTGTCTGCTGTCCTATTGCTGCTGATCAGTGAGACTGCCTGCCAAGGCTACACCATCAACTGACCCATCGTCAGGGTTCTGAGAAAGCAGGTCTGGGAGAGGGTCACTCTCCTCCTCCTGTCCCTCATCAGTAGCCATGAGCAAGCCCATGCCTGCCCTATCAACATATGCCTTCAATCTGTTGACATGAAGCACCCTGTGGGGGCTCCTGGGAGTTCCAAGGTCAACCAAGTAGGTTACCTCTCCCTTTTGTTCAACAATAGTGTGGGGTCCAGACAATTTGTCTTGGAGTGCTGCTGGGGACTCTGGCTCCAACCCCCACACTTTCTGTCCTGGATGGTAAACAGTCAGCACAGCCTTTTGGTCATGCCAGGCTCTTTGGAGTTCCTGGCTAGCCTCAAGGTTTTTAGATGCCTTTTTCATATGCTCAGCCAACCTGGAGTGGAGACCAAGTACATAATCCACTATGTCTTGTTTAGGCTTTTTGGGAGGTAACTCTCATCCTTCCTTCACCAGACACAGGGGTCCTCTTACAGGGTGCCCAAATAGAAGTTCAAAAGGGCTGTAGCCAACCCCCTTCTGTGGGACCTCTCTGTAAGCGAATCAAAGGCAGGGCAGCAAGATATCCCATCTTCCCCTAAGATTTTCAGGGAGTCCCTTGATCATGCCCTTCAAGGTCTTGTTGAATCTTTCAACTAGACCATTGCACTGTGGATGGTAGGGTGTGGTGAACTTGTAGTTCAGTCCACACTCTTTCCACATAGCAGTCAAATATCCAGACATAAAGTGTGCACCTCTGTCTGAGACAACCTCTTTCGGAAAACCCACTCTTGAGAAAACTCCCAGGAGGGCTCTTGCCACAACAGGAGCTGTTGTGGTCCTTAAGGGAATAGCTTCTGAGTATCTGGTGGCATGATCCACTACCACCAGAATAAACCTGTGCCCAGAGGCTGTTTGGGGATCCATTGGTCCAACAATGTCTATCCCAACTCTTTCAAAGGGAACCCCCACCACAGGTAGTGGTATTAGGGGGGCCTTTGTGGTACCACCTGATTTGCAAAACACACAGAAAGTTTAAATTGGGTCAGAGGCCAAAATTTAAAGGAGAAGTGTGGCTCACTGGTTAGAGCAGGCAGACCCTGAAGCAGAGGTCAGACCCGGGACCAGGGTTCAATTCCCGACGCGGCAGGGTCTCGAGCTCAAATGTCCACGGACTCGATAATTCTCGCTTCGGTGCCTGACCTAATCATGGGTTCACACTCTGCAGCTCTGGGCATTAAGCTTGCTTAATCTCCACAACGGCCCCCCGCGGCGGGATGCCTGGCTTTCACCTTGGGGATGCCCTGTTGGGGCTATCTCACAGGGAAAAGCCAGGACGGGTTCCCAAGGCAAAGCGCTTAGAGACCCCTGGGTTATAAGCGCTATATAAATCCAAAACATACATACATACATACATACATATGCAGCCCCAAATGAACACGTAAATACAAAATATATCCCAGTGTCTAGGAGGTAGAGAAAGAACAGGAAAAACTCAACAAAGCCCACGATTCATAAGAATGACACACGGTTTATATGTATGGATTCCCATCACTCACCATGCCTGGTGATTAGCTTCATCATTTGGGTATCCTTTTGTAAAGGCTGACATTGTTGCTCCATAGATATTAGAGCTCTAGAATGTCAAAAGGTATAGTTACCAAGATGAGCAGTATGTAAATAGTGGAGTGTATGGGACAGAAATAAAAGTGCAGTGCAAAAACAGTGAAGTGAAAAATAAAATTGATGCTTAAGTTTTATTACTGTCTGCTACGATCAAAAGTTAAAAACAGTGTTAAGGACCAGTTTTAACAAATAGCCATCCTTGACAGAAGTGGTCAACATGTTTCAGCACTCAACGGTAAAGATAAACCATGTGCTTTCATCAGGACCTCTATATACAATAAAGCTACTTTCACAAACGGAGGTTCCTGGCTTCACTGACGCACCAGCCCATCATCCCAGCAGCGCACCGGTACACCAGCCCACTTCTTGCAGCACCCGCTTCGCGGGTGCCGCTTCGTTGGTGGGCGCAGGTGGAGGCAGCATTTTGGAGGAGCATCTCAGGACTTAGGCGGCAAGGCGGTAAGGGGCGCGAGGAACCAGCGGGGCTGCGAGCGTGCGGGGACTTCATTTCCCAGAAGTCCCTGCAAGACCGACGGATAGCTTCCGGTCCGCTCTCCCTGCTAGCCCGCCCCCCGCCCATCAAAGGCTGATAAAAGTGTTCCTGCCTTCATAGTTTGCGGGACACTTACTTTCACAAACGGAGGTTCCTGGCTTCACTGACGCACCAGCCCATCATCCCAGCAGCGCACCGGTACACCAGCCCACTTCTTGCAGCACCCGCTTCGCGGGTGCCGCTTCGTTGGTGGGCGCAGGTGGAGGCAGCATTTTGGAGGAGCATCTCAGGACTTAGGCGGCAAGGCGGTAAGGGGCGCGAGGAACCAGCGGGGCTGCGAGCGTGCGGGGACTTCATTTCCCAGAAGTCCCTGCAAGACCGACGGATAGCTTCCGGTCCGCTCTCCCTGCTGGCCCGCCCCCCGCCCATCAAAGGCTGATAAAAGTGTTCCTGCCTTCATAGTTTGCGGGACACTTACTTTCACAAACGGAGGTTCCTGGCTTCACTGACGCACCAGCCCATCATCCCAGCAGCGCACCGGTACACCAGCCCACTTCTTGCAGCACCCGCTTCGCGGGTGCCGCTTCGTTGGTGGGCGCAGGTGGAGGCAGCATTTTGGAGGAGCATCTCAGGACTTAGGCGGCAAGGCGGTAAGGGGCGCGAGGAACCAGCGGGGCTGCGAGCGTGCGGGGACTTCATTTCCCAGAAGTCCCTGCAAGACCGACGGATAGCTTCCGGTCCGCTCTCCCTGCTGGCCCGCCCCCCGCCCATCAAAGGCTGATAAAAGTGTTCCTGCCTTCATAGTTTGCGGGACACTTACTTTCACAAACGGAGGTTCCTGGCTTCACTGACGCACCAGCCCATCATCCCAGCAGTGCACCGGTACACCAGCCCACTTCTTGCAGCACCCGCTTCGCGGGTGCCGCTTCGTTGGTGGGCGCAGGTGGAGGCAGCATTTTGGAGGAGCATCTCAGGACTTAGGCGGCAAGGCGGTAAGGGGCGCGAGGAACCAGCGGGGCTGCGAGCGTGTGGGGACTTCATTTCCCAGAAGTCCCTGCAAGACCGACGGATAGCTTCCGGTCTGCTCTCCCTGCTGGCCCGCCCCCCGCCCTTTCCGCCCCCTACATAACAACATCATACTCCCGCAGCGCGGGACGCAGCCCGGGCGAAGACTGGGCAAAGACAGGGCCATTTTAGGCCGTTATAGACCGATTAAGACCGGACCGGGCCATCTCTTTTGGTTTTAATTGTGTTATTTAGTTGGGTTCCTTGCTTTGTTTTAATTCACTTACTGTCCACATAATGTCTGTCCGTGAAACTAGGAGTAAGTCTATTAAGACCTCGAAAAAGGCTACAGGCACCCTAGATGATTTCATCACTAGGACTAATCTTTCAATTGACAATGAGATAACCAAATTCCAGCACAGAGTATCCCTAGAGTTAGAGTCTGCTAGGAGGCTCTCTATCGAGTTAGCGCTAAAGAAAAAATCCTCTTTAGGTAGTATTGCTACCTCAAAAACTCCTGAGCGCACGACTGGTCCCACTCCAATTATCACCCTGGCCGAGGTTCACTCTATTGCTGAGGAAACAACCCCCTTTACCAATCATGACCTCGCACCCACTGGGCCTTCTGTCAGTGTTGAATCCGAAAGTCTTCCACCCTCGGATCCTCTGATAGGGAATACCGAGGGCACCAAAAATGGAGAGAAGAAAAAGGCACTGGTGGAAATAGAGTCGAACAAAAGCCAGGTGCCTGCTAAGATATCACTAAAACACAAGTGAAAACGCAAACATTTAACTGCATATGCTAGGAAAACGGCAAAAGTAGCCCTTAGCCAAAAGATTATAGGGGGTGCCCCACACACACCTAGCGTAACTATTGATAACAACATATCTGACCAAGCACCTTTAGTTGCAGTAAGTGTTAATGACAGCACAGATGAGCAAAATTTGATTGTAATGGCTGACCATTCTGTTCATGAGGGCCAGAGAGACTCTTTGAATATCACAGAACAAGAAGGGGGAAGGGAAGAGTTTCTTAAACTGGTGTGGAAGACGCTTAAGAGATTACTTAGGCCGCTAGAAGTTCGGTTAACGGGCATCGAGAACCAGTTGCTTGAGGTAGAGAAAAGTGTCATCACATTAACTAGCCTAAGCCTTAACTGTACCGATGTACCCATAGTCCCTAAGCAAGCTCCAGCCACTGCTCCTGTGTTACCTTCGAATAAAAACTCAACTAGCGTACAGCAGCAAAAAGAGGGAACAGTTAAAAACATAAATACTAAATCATTAACTAACACCACTGATAAATCAAACCCAGTACCCTCAACTTCATCATCTGTAAATACCACTAGTAAACCCCTGCAGAAAGGTTATGTCAAAAATAAAACGTCTCAAATGCCAAATACTGCCATCACTCACTCTCTTATTCCAAATGCACTGGCTCCACAGAAACCCCTACCTAATCCTCCTACCCACTCTCATATTATCCCCGCAAGTAGCAAATCCCTGTCTGACAAAACCTTTGCCAATACTGTTAGCAAGTCAAATTATCAATCTGGTTATGCGTATAATAACTTTAAAGGAGGGTATATTGATCTGCCACCTGATGCCAGCCCATTTGTAGCCGTTCTTACAGGGGTGCCTGAATTAGAAAGCCAATATGAAGAGAATTTTCAATCTCTGAAGAACAAAGTGATATATTGGTTAAACTCAAATAAACCCATTCCGAACCACATGAAAAGCAAAATACTCATGGTTCGTAGGGTGCCGTGGGTGGGACCCTTGGCCAAATCAATTATGGGTGACTGCATAGTCATTTCTTTTGAGGAACCCCATAGTGCCGAACAGATTTCCAAATGGAAATCATATGGTGATACATCACCAATTGAAGCTAGGCCCCTATCGTTTTTTTACCCTCCACCCAGGCCTATACAATATGGGCCTAACTGGAATACTGTTAACCAGTATCACGGTTATGCACCCAATTTGGCTAGACAGGTTGATCGAGATATGTGGTCTGGTATTCCCACCTTCAATAGGTACAGTTGTTTAGATGCCGTCGACTGACTTGGAACTATGCCAGAATGTATACCCAAGCTGTATGATACCTACTGCACCCTTGGTAATGATAATTTTTATCCCAGAACAGACAAACGAATGATCACAGATAGTAAGGGTGTTGTAGATAGGAAGTGTAGTAGTATGGGGAACCATCAGAATAAAGAACTGTCCCTATCAGCTGATAAAGTATGTCACAGCCTGGATATGGGTTGTTTGGATGGGGGAACCAATACTGTAGCTAGAGATATGGCTAAAGAGTCAGAGAAAGAAAATGCCGATTCACAGCTACGTAGTGCACCTCACCAGCCGGTATCCATGCCAGCCCTTGATGAACAGAGCTTAACACCACGTATGCTTGTTCTGTCATGGAATATCGCCGGTGTTAGCAAAAATTTAAAGGATCCTGAATGGGCTGACTATGTTGACACCAGTGACTTTTGTTTGCTGCAAGAAACTTGGGCGATTGAAGTACCACACAGGGTCGGATATAAAACCTATGGGAATGAGGCAGTCCAGTCTGACAGAGGGAGACCATCAGGGGGTCTGATCATATGGCTTAAAATCACTTTGGCCATGAGGGTTGAATCAATTGACACAGGTACTCCTGACATTCTGGCTTTAAAGGTTGTACCCCCAAATGGAAATGAATGTTACATCATCAATGTCTACAATAGACCAATTGGTCATTCCAAGGTCTCACCTACTTTGGAAACACTGGATCTGTTTTTGAAAAATGTTGTTGGAGATACCCCGGTTATTTTGGGAGGTGATTTGAACTGCAATTTTGAACCTGTTTCTGGCATCAATGATGTTTTTGAGGATGAGGACCAAGTGTACCAAATTCCCCAGCTTGAAACCTCAAAATTTGTTAAGTATTCGACCTTGGCCAGCCAATTGCTAAGGCTCACTGCAGATCATGGCCTTAGAGCATGTAATGGCCGACTTCCCTCGGATCTGAAAAAACAACCAACCTTTGTGAAAGCCAATAGCAATCTAGACTTCATACTTGTTTCACTTAGTATTTGGCATTACTTGATTGACTTAAAAGTGGCAAGTAGGGGGGAAAGTGATCACTATCCTTTGGAACTTTACATTGATGTGCAAATGTTTAGTGACACTCTCGCCAACTCAGCTACCTCACCAACTGAGAACACCAACGGAAAAATGTGTGAGGATGTACACATAACTAACAATAGACGTGCAGTAAAATGGTCCTATATTTTGGCGGATGGCAAGGCTCTGGCGTCGGTGTATTCTCTTTTTGAGAAAACATTTGAACATATAGTTGGACAACCCTTTTTACCTGTACACTTTAAACACTTTGTCAAACTCCACAATGCATTTTTTAGTGAACTAAAAACCTATTTGTCAAAAATGCCAAAGAAAAAACAACAAAACATAAGAGTAGGAAGTCACGGAAAATTATGGTACGACCACTCATGCAGGACGGCTAAGAGAAACCTACTGCTTGCTATAAAAAATAAATCAAAAGATGAAGTTAAACTTGCAAGGGAGGTATATAAACGTGCCCAAAAAACAGCAAAATAATTATGGGAGGAGTTGATTTGGGCTGAAATGCTAGCTGCTGCAAAAATTAATGACAATGTTGGCTTTTGGAGGCTGGTGGCAAACGAGGGACACGCAGGCAGAGCTGTGAAAGACATGTTTCTGGACGAAATGACATGGGTGACCCATTTTACATCCCTTTACAAACAATATGATGGTGATATCAACATGATTCCATGGTCTCCTCCTCCTATTGAACCCCTTGATTTTACACTGGAGGAAACAGTAAGGGCGATTAATGAATTAAAAAACACTAAAGCACCAGGCCCTGATAAAATACCTGGGGACCTATATAAACATGACATTGGGGTATGGGCTCCTTATGTGAACCGTCTGTTTAATATTCTGTCCACAAATTGTCATTTTCCGGATAGTTGGCGTGCTGCGGAAGTTGTGTTGATCTTCAAAAAGGGGAATAGACTGATACCTTCTAATTATAGACCAATTAGTCTTATGGACACCCTGCAAAAACTATATGCCAAACACTTATTATTTCGGATCAATGACTGGCTGGAGGACTCCAAAATAATCTCTAAATTCCAAGCTGGGTTTAGGAGTAAGACCAGCACCATAGATCAAATATTTAGATTCTGTTGTTTGATTTGGAAGTATGTGCATATTAGGAAAGGCCATTTGTATGTAGCCTTTGTTGACCTGAGAGCTGCATTCGATCTTGTCCCTCGCAGCTTGCTCTGGAAAACCTTAAGCGAAGTAGGCTTGCCAGGGTGCCTTTTATCACAAATAGTTGAGCTGCATGCTGGAAACTTTGCAAACATTAGGTGGGGTCCAAATGGTGAGCTGACGCGTAATATTCCTATTGAACGTGGGGTTCGCCAAGGGTGCGTTTTGGCCCCCACCTTGTTTTCTCTGTTTGTTAATGATGCTCCAGATTATTTAAATGGTTGTATTAATGATTCCCCGCAGCTCAATGGAGAAAGGGTGCCCGCGTTGCTCTTCGCGGATGATACCATTCTCATATCTCAGACCAAGAAGGGACTCCAGGCACTCCTAAACTCCTTTAGCCGATACTGCATCACTAAGGGTCTGGAAATTAATGCAGATAAAACGAAATGCATGGCATTAAATCCCAGCAAACCAGACAGAGGGTTTTTGACCTTGAATAGCCAGAAACTAGGAATTGTGGAAAACTTTTCTTATTTGGGTGTTGCACTTGATTCAAAGCTAAGTTGGAAAGCCCAAATTGAGACGAGTAAGATATCATATGCCCACAACTTAAAGCCAATCATATGCAGACTGAACGCTAGCACAAGCAAGAGTGTAACACCTGTTTTGGAACTTTTTAAATTTAAAATCCAATCTGCTGTGTTGTATGGAGCCGAGATATGGGGACCTTGGGCTAGAGAGAGCTTCCAGGGCTTGGATAACAAATTCATGCGAGCCATTGTAAGGGTCCCAAATAGTACACCTTTAATACCCCTCCAGCTTGACTTGAACTTTAAACGTACAGATTATTACTCTATTTTAAGACCATTAATGTTTTGGGTTAGGCTATGGACCACTCCAGAATTGGTAGAGTACAGAAATGGTCTACAGGAACTAATGAACCTTGATTCTTTTAATTCCATCCAGTGGCTTGTACATATCAAAAAATGGTTTATGCTCTTGGGCCTGTACTCAATGTGGGAGACTCCTGATAATTTACCGGCCTCTTCTAAATTAATAGTTAAGCGGGCCTTTTGGTCTCACATGAGCGATAAGCTCGTACATGGAAGTAGAGTTGGGTCCGCAATTCAAGATTTTCTATCCTTTAAGGATGAATTTCGCTTCGAACCATTTTTGGATGAAATAGAGCCACCTATTGCAAAATCCCTTTTTCTGAAGTTCAGATATGGGATCCTTATGCTGAACTATAATACAGAACGATGGTCACAGAAAAGACTGGGAGATTTGAATGTCCAAAGCGGGTGTTGCCCCATGTGTTTAAACCCCTGTATGGAGAATGAGGTTCATATGTTGTTTATATGTAGTGCCTACATGAAGGCTCGAAAGAAATGGTTAAAACCCATGTGCACCCTTCTAGGAACCAGATCCTGTTCTATAGCTTATAGGATCATAAAAAGCAATACAACCCAGTTCATTGTATTTAGCATAAGCAGGTTCCTCTACTCTGTTTACATTACTCGCAGGAAACATGGTCAGGTACTCTGAGTAGGACTTCTGCATATGTTTATAAAAGTTTGTAGCCAAAATGAAATATGTCTTAAACTGAGGTGGTAAAATTTATTTTTGTAATATATCTTAAAATTTACTGACTTGATACATTTTAAATTTACTGACTTGAAATGTTATTGTATGTATGTTGTTATGATCTATTACTTTTTAAATGTGTATATGTGTCTTTTATGGCCAAAATTGGCCGAAATAAAGAAATAAAAAAAAAATAAAGCTACTGCTATAAGTGTAAACTAAACAAAGGTTTTTTTGCAAACCAGAAAAGGATACAAAGTGAGTCAAATTTCTCACACTCCAGAATTCCTCGTAGGCTCACAAGTGATCTCGTGAGTATGGAGGACAAGGCCTCACCCCACCCGGTGACAGCTCAGGATAAAGGAGGCACCGCTCTATCCGTCGGTACCTCTGATGGTCTTCAGAGCCGTCGGGGAGGTCTTGGCATCTTCTGGCTTGGCTGGTGACACAGGAGTGACAAAACTCCTTGGCATCTTCTGACATGTGTGGCCAGTGAAAGTGAGGGACAAGCCTGTCCCAAGTCCTGTTCTGGCCAAGATGTCCTGCTAAGGGAATATCATGGGCTAAGGTAAGAAGGAAGTCCCTGAATGCCAGAGGTATGACCAACCGCCTGGAAGCACCAGGCTTGGGGTCTCTAGCCTCTGAATATAGGACCCCTTCATCCCAATACACTCTATGGGTACCTGTAGCATGCCCAACAGCAGCTTGCTGTCTGAGGGGTTCAAGAGAGGGGCAGTCCAGCTGCGCCTGCCTTAGATCTGTCCTTGAAGTTCCTCCTGTCCCAAGAAACTCAACCTGATCAGGCTCAAGCTCTTCTAGGACAGTTCCTTCTTGGGTCTCACTATCAGCTTCCTCAGAAGGCTGATCCTCATTCTGAGGCAGGGGGGAAGGCACTGCCTTAACCCTACTGCTCTTTCTCTTGGTAGGCAACTGGTCCATAGTTTCAGGATCCAGGGCCTGTTCAGTTTTGCACTTTTTGGCCTGTGACCTGGTCACAGCAAGGACATGTGCTGATATACCTAGCATCTCTGCATGAGTCCTATACTCCACTTCAGACCAGACTGAAGATTCCAGATCATTGCCCAACAAACATTCTACAGGGAGGTCTGAACTAACAACAACCTTTTTGAGGCCAGTTACCCCTCCCCATGAGAAATTAACAATTGCCATGCTATGGGTGGTAGTGACATTGCTTGTATTGGTCACTAGGTAATTGTCACCTAGTATTATCTGTCCAGGGTCCACAAAGTTAGGCGTCACCATGGTGACACTGGCACATGTGTCCCTGTAGGCCTGATCCACTTTGTTATTGATTAAATATGTTTGCCTGTACTTGCCCAAGTTATTGGGACTCACAGTAGAGGACATAGCCATGTCCACATCACAGACAAGAACAGCTTGAGTTGGTATTCTGACTAGGCCAGAATCCATCTCAGTACCCAGGGTTAACCCTACTAAAGCCTTGGGTTCAGAACCACCACTGTTAACTGTACTAGGAGGTGCAGGTACCTTAGGGGCCACAGTGGTTGGAGCTGTCTCCTTCTTGGTGCAATCACTAGTCCAGTGAGAATTAACCTTACAAGTTTTGCACCAGGGTTTCTTTGGGCCTTCCTTTTTCGTAGATTGTTGGGAACCCCCACCATTAGAAGCTTTTTGGGGACCTTGAGAAGACTTCTGGTCTTTTGCCTTCTTCCCAACCTTTTGGTCTTGCTTCTTCTGATCACCACCTTGGTTCTGGACCTTCTGCTTCACCCTGGTTCTGGCCCACTTGTCTGTCTTCTTTCCCAATTCTTGGGGAGAGGTCAGATCAGAGTCAATCAGGTGTTGATGCAATAACTGGTTCTGACAGTTGTTAAGTATTTGTTCTCTCATGATCAAATTTTATAATCCTGTATAGTCCCTAACCTTACTGCCCAGTAGCCAGCCTTCCAGAGCCTTAGTGGCACAGTCTACACAGTCAGTCCAGTCCTGAGTCTGTGTCTTCTGGGTGTCTCTGTACAGCAACCTATACTGTTCAGTGATTAAGCCAAACCCATATATTAGAGCACTCTTCAGGGCATTGTAGTTGTCAGCATCCTCATCACTAACTGTTAGGAGCTTGTCTCTACCTTTTTCTGAAAAGGAGAGCCATAAGATTGCTGCCCACTGACTTTGGGGTACCTGCTGTACTTTGCAAGCCCTCTCCAAAGCAGTTATCCACTTGTGGATGTCATCCCCACTCTGGTAGGGAGGGACAATCTTACTTAGGTTTCTATTGTCATTTGACCTTTCCCTACCTCTAGGGATGTTGCTGCCACCAGTGGAATCTAATCCACTCAACCTTTGCTCTCTAGCAAGAGCCAGGGTCTCTTTGGCAAGGGCAATGTCTTGCCTCTTGATCCTAAGCTTGACTTCCCTCATCCTAGCCTTATGCTCTCTTCTCTGAGGTGAAGTCATCCTCATCACTGCTGAGTTATTTGACCCTATTGAGTCATCAGAGTGGTAGGAGTCACTGGAAAGTGACCTCCTCCTTCTGTGCTCAGTGTTAGGCCTACTTGGGGGCCTGGATGGGATTCTCTCCTGTCCAGCCCCAGGTAGTCCTAGGGTGTCCTGGTCCAGTTCTTCAACTTGGACCTGGTCATCATCCTCCTCATCAGACCCCCCTGGATTGTCATCCTGGGAATCCTCTGTGGATGGATGCCCCCCCTTCCACTACCAGTCTGGTCTGGGGCTGCTGCTTTCTCAGCATCATACTCCATTAACAAATCTATAAGGTGTCTTAGGGTTGGACTCTGTCCTTGTCTCAGTTTCCTGAGTGAACACTGTGAGAAGTTGGCCTGGTATAAGATGTTCACTATTCTAGTGAGCACCTTGCACCAGTCCAAACAACCCTTATGGTGATGGCTGTAAAGTCAACCTTATAGACCAGCTATCCTAGTGTTAGAATGGACAAAAGCAGTCTCAGGCTAAACTCAAGAGGGCATGTGAAGCCAGCTGTTTTACCATATGCAATCCTTTTAATACCAAATGAAAGGACACCACACAGGTTATATATTCAAAATATATATGTATTTATCTCTAAACAACCCCCTGAACTCTTTATGAGCACAGGAGCACAAGCACATAACAAGTAACTTAATATAACATACAAAAGTTGCACAAATATGGATAGGCCCTGGTGGCCTGTAAAACCATATACTAAAATAGGGGCTACACTGGGCTAACAGTAGTTAGGGAGCAGGAGGCCCACGGGATGCGGGTGCAGTGTCTAAATGCACACGCGTGCACACATAGAAGTCAATGGGTGCGTAAAGTTGTAAAGTTAAAGGTTTAGGAGTCTTCCGACTGGACTAGAAGCTAACCACTTGAAACTAGGACACTAGGAGAATTAATCTTCACAGGAGCACCGCAGTACTCGCGTTACCTCACCCAGAGGAATCGGGTGCATAGGTCCCAAAGTGTGTCGGGTTTCGTCGTGGAGTTCTATGGAGCCTTGGAGAAAAGATGCTGCAGGAGAGAAGAGTCCAGTTGGATCCAAGGGCGGATCGAGGATGAAGAGTACCTGAAAGCAGAGGGGACAGAGTCTGGGTCACTAGCCAGTGACCAGGATGGAACCAGGAAGGAACCAGGCGATGTTGGGGAGCAATCAGGTGATGTCACGAAGCTTGTCTCTCCTGCCACGTGGACCAGGAGGTGTTGACCACAACCAGGAGCTTGGCACGGACTGTCCCACCAAGGCTCTCACTGTCGGTTCTCGATTCGGAATCAACAGGCCTTGGCAAATGCAACCCACGCAGGAATCAGAGATGGCTTCTGGATAAGACCAGCAAGGTCTGATGGGCTGCTCCTTTTCAGGGGAGCAAGGGCCAGTCTGGAGCAACCAGACCAGCATTGGAAATTCAAAGTTTCTTCATCGCAGAGGCCACTAGCCAACGGGCAAGTGACCGGACAGACCCGTCAAGCAGGAAAATGCAAAAGGGCCCCACGCAGCACTCGGTGAGTGTGGAGAGGTGATCTTCGGTGCAATGGATGCTCGGGGCTGGGGCTTCTCAATCCCCAATGCACAACTTCGAGGGTGCCTCGGAAGCTGCACAGAAAGCGATTCGCTAGCTTTCCAAGATGGCCGGTCCCACGTCTCTCGTCGCCTCCACGGGTCTCAGCTTTGCTGTGGCTGTGGATCGGGCTGTTGGATGTCTGGAAGTCTGGGTCTTGTCAGGCTCTGTGTTCAAGTTCCGGCGGGAGCAATGACAAAGCAAACCATTGAGCGCTTGATGGTGCCTGCATGCACAGGGTGGTCACTCCTTGACCACAAGGGAGATTCTTCAGTCTTCTATGTCGAGTAGGATGTCGAAGGGTCCAGAGTTTTGTATCAGAGTTTCAGTCAGGATTATCTAAAGTCTTGGGACTCAGCTCCTACCTATATACCAAATCTAAGGGCTGGATTACCTGCTAAGTCCCTCCTATGGGTGGGACACAGGAGAGGGAGGGTCACACCCCTTTCCCTTTGTCCAGTTTCGCGCCCGAGCTGAGGCTGGAGTGCCCCAGCACCGGTTTGAACTGGCCTATGCATGGGACACCTTGTGTGCCCCAGGCAGTGTCTCCTTTCATTCAGCCCTCCCTGCCCCAATACACTATCGCCTGTCTGGGGTGGTTCTAGCACCTCCCTGTGACAGGAAACCTATTGTCCAAGCCTCCCTCGCTGGAAGGACTCCCAGCAGCAGGAGGTCAGACTTGTGTCTGTGGCAGCAGCATCCATTTTGTGATGCTGAGGCTCTGGTTAACTTTAACCGGGATTAATGGAAGTAACATGTCTTCTCCCTCTAGAAGGGTGGAATGCTACCCCCGTCGCCAGAATTGGCGAGGGGGTAGTATTCCAAAGCGTATGACACCTTACACGACATATTTTGATAAAGCCAAAGCAAAGTTAGCATCTGACCGCGAGGTTCATGATCAGGCTCAAGCTCTTCTGGGACAGTTCCCTCTTGGATCACAGAATCATCCTCCTGGGAGGGCTGATCCTCAACCTGAGGTAGGAGGGAAGGCACTGTCTTAACCCTCTTGCTCTTTCTCTTGGGTAGTGTCTGGTCTATTGTTTCAAGATCCAGCACTGGTTCAGGTAAGCACTTTTTGGCCTGTGACCTGGTCACAGCAAGGACATGTGCTGAAATACCTAGCATCTCTGCATGAGTCCTATACTCCACTTCTGACCATACTGAGTTTTCTAGATCATTGCCCAAAAGACATTCAACTTGGAGGTCTGCACTTACCACAACTCTTTTAATTTCAAATGTGTTATATTGATTTTAAAAGGAAAAAACAGGCATAGCAATACAATGGAAAGGCAGTAGGCATAGAAGGCGAGCGAGACAGACGGTCACGTCTTCTCTGTAGATCAAACAGTAAGCTAGGTACAGGTGCCCAATCGGAAGTATCATGCCAAGGCTGTAGATGATAGATAGGAACAGAAACCCGGAACCTCCCCATACCCCCAACTCCCCCCCACCCCTACCACCCCAACCAGTGTGCCGTAGTTGTGAAGCAATCATGGAAGCAGTCACTTGAGGAATACTGCAGGTATACATGAGATCACGGAGGGTCAGGAGGAGCCTCCGTGAGTCGCAATATGCGGATGTATCTGGGGCATGTAATCTCATTAGACTCCTTGGACAGGAGGGACAGCAGCGACAGCCAAAGCTTTCAAAACGCAGCCGCGGAGTGTGTAAGTGTGGCCTGAATGCGTTCCATCCCCAAGGTGAACCAGAGTTTGTGTAACCACCCCGTATGAGTAGGTTTGGTGGTGGAACCCCAGAGTGATAGAATGTGTTGTGATGCAGCCTGCATGGCGATCCCTATTTGGCGACCTCTGGGGGATTTTAGAGGAAAGGTGAGTGCATTAGGGAGGCCCAAGACGGTGTAAGCCGGAAAGCGCGGGATTTCAGTATCAAAAGTAGAGTCAATGTCGTACAGGACTGCCTTCCAGTAATCCTGAATTTCACAGCAGTCCCAGAGGAGATGAGTCAAGGTGCCCCGCTCTCCGCATCCCCTCCAGCACAGCGCACTACGGGTTGGATTTCCCCTATTGAGTCGGACCGGAGTAAGGTGCCAGTACATGGCCAATTTTACAGCTGCTTCCCTACCTGCGGTGTTGCGTGTGGTGTGTGAGGCTCTGTAATAGATGTAGCTCCATTCCCTGGGTGTCAGGGTCCTCCCTAGTTCCCCTTCCCAGCGTCTCAGACCTGCAGTTTTGCCCGGTATAGACGGGGCCGTGAGCATTTTATAGAGATCCGAAATAAGATGCCTATCCGCGTCTTTCGTCACCAGCCACTGCTCGAAGTTCGTCATAGGTCTACCCACTAGGGGGGGCGGAATGCGGGTGCGTGAGCCAATGCCGGATTTGGAAGTATTGGAAAATGTGCGGGGGTGACGTCGTAGTGTTGTTGCAAACACAACAGTAATGGACAGAATGTGGATCAATGTCACACATTCACCCCAGTCCAAAGATCTGGGCCCAAATCCATCGTTTTTCCACTCCACACCACCCTGGGTTAGACAATGGCGATATGCAAATCAGCGCTGACCCTGTGCCCCATGGGAACAGTCCAGTCCGAACTACAAAAGCCATGTCCTTCCCAGAACGGAAACAAGCATCCGAGGACCGGCCCGGTTTCGAGGTAACACCTCTCATCAGCCCGGCTAGCTTGATTCCAGTGGTGTGGAGTGCCTGGGACTCACGTCTGAGCATCCCCAGTACACTTTGAGCGGTAATTGCAAACACAACAGTGATGGACAGAATGTGGATCAATGTCACACATTCACCCCAGTCCAAAGATCTGGGCCCAAATCCATCGTTTTTCCACTCCACACCACCCTGGGTTAGACAATGGCGATATGCAAATCAGCGCTGACCCTGTGCCCCATGGGAACAGTCCAGTCCGAACTACAAAAGCCATGTCCTTCCCAGAACGGAAACAAGCATCCGAGGACCGGCCCGGTTTCGAGGTTTCCCATGGGGCGCAGGGTCAGCGCTGATTTGCATATCGCCATTGTCTAACCCAGGGTGGTGTGGAGTGGAAAAACGATGGATTTGGGCCCAGATCTTTGGACTGGGGTGAATGTGTGACATTGATCCACATTCTGTCCATCACTGTTGTGTTTGCAATTACCGCTCTAAGTGTACTGGGGATGCTCAGACGTGAGTCCCAGGCACTCCACACCACTGGAATCAAGCTAGCCGGGCTGATGAGAGGTGTTACCTCGAAACAGGGCCGGTCCTCGGATGCTTGTTTCCGTTCTGGGAAGGACATGGCTTTTGTAGTTCGGACTGGACTGTTCCCATGGGGCACAGGGTCAGCGCTGATTTGCATATCGCCATTGTCTAACCCAGGGTGGTGTGGAGTGGAAAAATGATGGATTTGGGCCCAGATCTTTGGACTGGGGTGAATGTGTGACATTGATCCACATTCTGTCCATCACTGTTGTGTTTGCAATTACGGCTCTAAGTGTACTGGGGATGCTCAGACGTGAGTCCCAGGCACTCCACACCACTGGAATCAAGCTAGCCGGGCTGATGAGAGGTGTTACCTCGAAACCGGGCCGGTCCTCGGATGCTTGTTTCCGTTCTGGGAAGGACATGGCTTTTGTAGTTCGGACTGGACTGTTCCCATGGGGCACAGGGTCAGCGCTGATTTGCATATCGCCATTGTCTAACCCAGGGTGGTGTGGAGTGGAAAAACGATGGATTTGGGCCCAGATCTTTGGACTGGGGTGAATGTGTGACAGTGATCCACATTCTGTCCATCACTGTTGTGTTTGCAATTACCGCTCTAAGTTTACTGGGGATGCTCAGACGTGAGTCCCAGGCACTCCACACCACTGGAATCAAGCTAGCCGGGCTGACGAGAGGTGTTACCTTGAAACCGGGCTGGTCCTCGGATGCTTGTTTCCGTTCTGGGAAGGACATGGCTTTTGTAGTTCGGACTGGACTGTTCCCATGGGGCACAGGGTCAGCGCTGATTTGCATATCGCCATTGTCTAACCCAGGGTGGTGTGGAGTGGAAAAACGATGGACTTGGGCCCAGATCTTTGGACTGGGGTGAATGTGTGACATTGATCCACATTCTGTCCATCACTGTTGTGTTTGCAATTACCGTCGTAGTGTTGTGTCATATCCGAAAGGGAGAGGATGCCCTGCAGATCAAAAAGATGGCCAGCGGAATGGCAGCGGGCACCACGCTATTGTGAGAAAGCGTGTGGGTCTGTGCCCGGTGGGAACTCCGAATTATCCAAAATGGGGGTGAGAGGGGAAGGGAAAGTCGTCAACCCTCTCTTGACAGCGACCGAGTCCCAGACCTGCATGATGGTGCGGGTGATGAGTGACCGCAAGAGATATCGCGGTCTGTGCTGCCGGAGGAGGAACGGAACCTTCCAAAGGGATGTCTGGGCCATCGCCCTGTCTTGAAATAGCCATCGTTTCTCAGATTCCGGCCTATACCATTCCACCAAGTAGCGGTGTTGGGAGGCTTGAAAGTATTGTAGAAGGTTGGGGATCCCAAGACCCCCTCATCCGGGCTCCGGTACGCTAGCCGCTTGTGTAAGCGTGCCCGTTTGCCCCCCCAGATGAAATGGTGGAGGTCAGCTTGTAGGGTCGCGATGACGCCAGCTGGGGGACGTACCAGTATAGTCTGAAAGAGGTACAACATTTTGGGTAGAGCCGACATCTTCACTGCCGCGACCCGCCCCAGCAGGGAAAGGGGTTGCTTGGACCAACGCGTGAGGTCTGCCCGAATCTGGGATGTGAGGGTAGTGTAGTTAAGAGCCACCGTCGATTCCGTAGAGGAGGTGAGAGTAACACCCAGGTACGGGATTTGCATGGTCGACTGTAGGTCTCCTCCATAGGCAGGCGTGCCCAGTCGCGGATGGGCGTTTTTGCCCAGCGGCAGTATCAGGGATTTCCCCCTGTTGATTTTGAAGCCGGAGACAGCTCCAAAAGACTCCAGTTCCCCCAGAAAGGCAGGGACAGAGCGGGCAGGCTGGTCGAGGGCGGCTATGATGTCGTCGGCATATAGGCCGACCGTATGAGGTTCTCGGCCGAAGGAGATGCCATGGATATCAGGATTATCCCGAATCTTTTGTGCAAGGGGCTCCACATACAAGGCGAACAGGAGGGGTGAGAGGGGAAACCCCTGCCTCGTGCCGCGTTGGATCTCGAAAGGGCCCAACCAGAGGCCGCCCAGGCGGACCTTAGGCAGAGGGTGGTGATAACAGGTTGCGACCCATGACTGAAAGCGGTCACCCAACCGGAAGCGCGCTAAAACCCGTTGTAAATAGGTCCAGTCGACGCGGTCAAACGCTTTTTCAGCGTCGATGGCCAGCAGCGCAGAGTCCGAGTCCTGAAAGTGGGCCTTGTCGATCAAGGGGAGCAACCGTTTGGTATTGTCGCTACATTGGCGGTTTGGAACAAAGCCTGTTTGGTCGGGCTCCAAGATGCCAGGCAGGCACTGGCCAAGACGCGCAGCCAATACGCCCGTAAAGAGTTTCAGGTCCAGGTTGTGCAAAGAGATAGGGCATAACGCGGAGCAGTTCTTGGGTTTCTTGCCCGGTTTTGGTAGCACCACAATCCCAGCCGCCAGCATATCCGGGGGGATGGAGCTTGAGCCCTCAAAAGAGTTGAAGAGCTGGGTGAGAACAGGGGCCAATAGCTGGCTGAAGGTTTTGTAAAAACCGGCCGAGAAGCCGTCTGGTCCAGAGGATTTGAGAGGGCGGAGGCGGGATACAGCAGCCAGCACCTCATCCACGCAAATGGGGGCATCCAGGGCGTCCACGCTTGCCTGAGATAGCGCGGTGATCTCTGCTGATTCCAGATATGCATCAACATCCCCCGTCGACACAGTGTCGGCCCTATATAAAGAGGCATAGAAGGTCCGAAACGCCTCTGCGAGCTGGGTTTCCCCAGTGATATTGGCAGCCGAGTCGTTCGTAAGGCTAGAGATTTGTGAGCGCTGGGTTTTAGCCCTCAGGGCGCTAGCGAGTAAGCGGCCAGTTTTATTACCTCCAACATAGTAGGTGTGATGTAGACGATGAGCGGCAAATTCCGCCCTGTCCGTGTCCAAGCTGGCGAGCTGGGCCCTAGCGGCCTTCAATTGTCGCCAGATCCACGGAGCGCCGGTGCGACTATGAACTCTCTCCAGCTCAGAAACCCGGGCGGTGAGGTCTTCCCTCTTAGCCTTGCGGACCTTGTTCTCCGCCGCTGCAATTGCAATAAATTCCCTGAAATAAGTTTCAGGGCGCCCCACAGGGCCGAGACCGACGTCTGCAAGGTATCATTGGTGGCCAAGTAGTCAGAGATGCACGTGTGAGGTTGTTTGGCGACGTTGGGCCGCTGCAGAAGGGTTTCGCGCAGCCGCCATGACCCAGGTGGTCGAGTGGACTTGGGGACCCTAAGTGAGAGCTCAACCGCGTCATGATCAGAGAGGGCCGCCGGTATAATGCTAACGTCGCCGAGTACCGCGAGCACGTCAGAGGAACCCAGGAAGTGATCTAGTCTGGCGTAGGTGTGATGTACATGGGAATAGAAGGTGAATTGTGTCGTGCTGGGATGTTTGGCTCTCCATAGGTCCACCAGGCCCCTCTCCTGCAGCCATTCTGCGCCGGCAGCTGAAAGAGCACCTGTGTCCCCATGGCGGTGGCCCGACCTGTCCACCTTTGTGTTCATCACCAGATTGAAGTCACCCCGATGAGCAAGTGGGAGTTAGAGGATTGGAGCGATTCTGAGATGGCACCCTTCAAAAAGGCCTCCTGTCCCGTGTTTGGGGCGTAGAGGGTACCGATCGTCAAGGGTTGGCCCCTATCAGGAAGGTGTAAGCTAAGAGTCTGCCTTTGACCTCCCCCGCCCTGTCCCCCATCGTGCCCTGGAAGCGTCTAGACACCAGAATAGCTACTCCTGCCTTTTTCGTTGGGAGAGAGGAAAAGAACTGTTGGGGAAAGGCACGGGAGCGCATTCTGTGCCAATCCTTTGGCAGAAGGTGAGTCTCTTGCAATAGACAAATCTCAGCCCCGGAGTGTTCCATGAACGAAAGCATAGCTCTCCTCTTGACAGGGTTGTTCAGACCCTTTACATTAATGGACAATATCGTTATCGTGGGATCTGTCATGGGAAATCAGACAAAAGGGAGCGCAGTGTGAGTGGAAACCCGTTGCTGTGGTGAGTGGGAATGTGGCGAGCAGTCCAGTCTCGCAAGTCCCCCCGGCACACTGGTTCCCCCCCACGGTCCCTCCCCCCACCCCAACCCCATCCCCGACCCAACCAATCCTCCCACCCCACCCCATCCCTCCCCAACCCCTCACCCAAACATCAACCAACCCCCCCAACTCCCTCGCCCTCCCTCCAATCCCACCCTAAATAACCCCTCAAAACACTACCCATAGTCTCGGGCCTATTGGAACACAGTTCAGGTCCGTAGAGTGTCAATGTGGAGGAGAACGTGGCAGCGGCAAACCCAGTGGCTCCCCTGCCCCTCCCCCCGAACAAAGCGATAGCATGAAGGCAAACCCCTTGAAAATAGCACCTTACAGTTTGGCCGCTGTGTCTCTAACCTCCTCCTGGACATTCGCCCCTTGTTCCTGAGCGGCCGTGATGGGGTCAGGTTTAGTAAGAGGTCTAGGGGACTGCCGACGACGCACCGTCTGCCATCCGTTGTTGGAGCGTTGTGTGGGTCCGTCTTGTGACCGACGTGGGGAGGTCTCTCTGGATCCAGCATCCTCCGGTACGTCAATACCCAGCAACGCACATGTGTTTCGGAGCGATCTGAGTTGGTGTAATGTCCCCTTCTACTTGAAAATGAGGCGAAACGGGTGTCCCCAGGAATATGGCACTCCATTGTCTCTTAGGAAGTTCGTAGCAACTTTGAAGGCCTTCCGTTTCTGCAAGGTAATAGAGGAAAGGTCCTGGAAGAGGGCCACGGGGTCTCCCCGAAAGTGAAAGGGTTGTTTCAGTCGGGCCTCTTTCAAAATGCGTTCCTTCAGGGGAAAATCGGGGAGGAAAGCCAGTATGTCCGGAGGGGGGCCGGCGCGCGACGCGCTAAGCCGACCCTGTGCGCACGGTCAATACGGATGTCGAACTCACCGGATTCCTCAAGGATCTCCCGAAACAGCTCCTGTAGGTAGCCAACGATGCTGTTCCCCTCCGACTTCAGCGGAACCCCCCGGACCCGTATGTTGTTCCTCCGGGAGCGGTTCTCAAGATCCTCCGAGTGCGTCTGAAGGCCCACTTGTTGCTCCCGGAGGCGGAGGATTTCTTGTTGCAGCTGATCCACCTCCATGCTGCGAGTCCGGTCCGCTTCCTCCACGGCGGCTACGCGCTCTCCCAGGCCATCAACGTCTCGGCGGAGCTCACGCTGCTCCCCCACCAGTTCCTGTTTCAGGGCCTGAAAGTCATCCCTCAGGGTGTTGAAGAGGGAGGCAAGAAAGGGTTTCGTGATGGGTGCGTCCTTGTCATCCTGGCCTGTGGTGCTGGCAGGCGTCTTAGGGGAGGGAGGCACCTGAGTCTTCTCTCCTTTTGGAGTGCCCTTGTTGAGCTATCGACAATGTTGCGGGATCCCCTGCGCCCATGTTGGCCATGCCGCCGGTGCTCTGCAACCGCCCGATGTCCGGGGGGCTCTCAGGGAGGCCACAAGTAGTTCAACGGCGGAACCGGGGTCAAGGCTCACCGGGCCTGCGAGGTTGCGCCGATATCCGGCAGCGTACTGTGGCTGGAGGAGATGCGAGTCGCAGCACCGTGGGGAGGAAGGGCCAGGCTTAGCCACTGGAATGCCCTTGGGTTCTACCAGTTGAGGAGGGCCAAGGTTCGGCCAGTGCAGATCTAAGGCAGCCGCGGCCTCGGTGGCGCGATGCCTGTGAGCGGATGTCCCTGTATCCGTGTCCTAAACTGGGGTGCGAGTACGTGGGAGGCCACCAGCTTGAAGTACCCGCACTCCGCGCGTGCAGGTCAGCTACCCTTGCAGCCGTAGAGCAAGGTTGGGTGCCGGGTCTGGGGGAGCAGCTGCCGTAAGGTTGGGCCCTTAGGGGTGCCTCGATCTTTTCCGGGGGCCCCGTCCGTGAGTAGTCCCCCCTCTGCCATGCAGACTAGGCCCGGAGCCGGGGCTTCAGGTGCGAGGAGGATCCGTCGAGGGAGCCAGCTGTGGGAGAGCACCCGACGTGCTCTGAACTAGGCCTGGGATCGGGCCCCGGCGTGAGCAACGGCAGCGGAGCGTCCCCCAAGGTGGGCCACAGGCGGGTGGGCAGCAGTCACTCCGTTGCGTGGGGGCACAGGGTATATGGTGCGGGGACCCCCTCCGGTGGCGCAGTTACAGGCGGTCTCTGGTGATTACTCGCACTAGCCCCGAAGCCGGGGCCCCGATCTTCCGTGCCCCACAGGGATGGTCGGATGAGCCGGGGGCGCATTCTCCTCACCTGTCGGTCGTAAGGTTAATCACCAGGGGATGGCTCACAGGACCATCTGCATCTCCACAGCTCGGGCACCGGCTCTCAGCAACTCCACCAGTCACCACTCCCCGGCCGGCAGCCAGGGCCCCTCGTGGTCCGAGGCCCAGATCTCAGATTCCGCCACCGTCTGCTTCGCCTGTGCCTGCCCCAGCGCTCGGTCCCGATCACCCAGGTGCCAGCTGGTGACGGGACCAGCGACCACACACCAAGGCGAGGGATCCGGAGCTCCTCGGGAGGGCCTGCGACTGCACCGGGTGAAAATTCTGCAGCTCGGCCTCACCTTTCCGCGGAGGCTAGGCACGAAGCCGGGGCCTCAATTGTCCCAGCAGCTCGCCGGGTCGTCCCTGGATATCGCTGCTTCCGGTTCCGGCCGTACACCGGCCGCGGCAGGACTCAACCTTCTGTCACTTGCTCCGAGCACGGCCGTAGCTGTATGTGGCTCTCCGCATGTGCCTCACAGGTCCTCAGGGATGCCAGAATCAGTCCAGGCGCCGAGCACTCACGGCCCCCATTACGTCGTCTCTCACCGGCAAGGGCACCCGCTGCACACCTCACTGCTCCGGCAGGCAGCGCAGCATACACCGGCGAGTGGAAGGAACAGTGCCAGAGAGCACCGTTCCGTTGGCTGTGAAACTCGCGTTTTAAGGGGGATTGCACTCCTTTAGAAGGGCGATATGGGATTCAGGGCCGGGGAGCCTCACGGGACACATCTGGTTAGGCCGCCATCTTAGCCACGCCTCCTACCACAACTCTTTTGAGGCCAGTTACCCCTCCCCAGGAGAAATTAACAACTGCCACACTCTGTGTAGTAGTGACATTGCTAGCATTGGTCACCAGGTAATTATCACCCAGTACAATCTGTCCAGGGTCCACAAAGTTAGGTGTCACCATAGTGACACTAACACAACAATGATGGACAGAATGTGGATCAATGTCACACATTCACCCCAGTCCAAAGATCTGGGCCCAAATCCATCATTGTTGTGTTTGCAGTTACCGCTCTAAGTGTACTGGGGATGCTCAGACGTGAGTCCCAGACACTCCACACCACTGGAATCAAGCTAGCCGGGCTGATGAGAGGTGTTACCTCGAAACCGGGCCGGTCCTCGGATGCTTGTTTCCGTTCTGGGAAGGACATGGCTTTTGTAGTTCGGACTGGACTGTTCCCATGGGGCAACAGGGTCAGCGCTGATTTGCATATCGCCATTGTCTAACCCAGGGTGGTGTGGAGTGGAAAAACAATGGATTTGGGCCCAGATCTTTTGACTGGGGTGAATGTGTGACATTGATCCACATTCTGTCCATCATTGTTGTGTTTGCAGTTACCATAGTGACACTGGCACATGTGTCCCTGTGGGCCTGAGCCACTCTGTCATGAATCATAGGTGTCTGTCTGTACTTGCCCAAAGTATTGGGACTCACAGTAGTGGACATAGCCATGTCCACATCACAGATCAGGACAGCCTGAGTTGGGATCCTGACTAGGCCAGTATCCACCTCAGTACCCATGGTTAACCCCACTATAGCCTTGGGTTGGGAACTACCACTGCTGACTGTACTAGAGGGTGCAGTTGCCTTAGGGGATGCAGTGGTAGGGGCTGTACTTTTCTTGGTGCACTCACTAAAACAGTGAAAGGCAGTTTTACAGTAATTACACCAAGGTTTCTTTGGACCTTATTTCTTCTTTTTCCTGGAATTTTGCCCCCCTCATTAGAAGTATTTTGGGGGCCTGAAGAAGACTTCTGGTCTTTTTGTTTCTGTTCTCCACCCTTTTGGTCTCCCTTCTTCTGTTCACCGCCTGGGTATCTCTGAACATCAACCTGTACTGTTCAGTGGTTAGGCCAAACCCATCAATTAGAGCACTCTTCAGGACAGGGTAGTTATTAGCATCCTCATCACTAACTGTGAAGAACTTATCTATGCCTTTCTCTTCAAAGGAGAGCCACAAGATAGCTGCCCACTGACTCTGGGGGCCTGCTGGACTTTGCAGGCCCTTTCCAAAGCAGTTATCCACTTATGGATGTCATCCCCAACTTTGAAGGGGGGCACTATCTTACTCAGGTGCCTAGAATTCTCATGGGACCTGTCTTTATCCTTAGGGATATTGCTTCCACCAGTGGGTCTTGACCCACCCAACTTCTGCTCTCTAGCTAGGGCAAGCTTCTCTTTGGCAAGGGCAACTTCAAGTTCTTGCCTCTCAATCCTTAGAGTAGCTTCCCTCATCCTAGCCTGAGGCTCCCTCCTTTCAGGAGAGGTCATCCTTCTCTGAGCAAGGTTATTGGATCCCCTAGAGGGCTGAGAGTGGTGGGAGTCACCTGAGTGAGACCTCCTCCTCTCATACCCCTTGTTAAGTCTACTAATAGGTCTGTATGGGTGTTCCCCATTGTCAGCCCCATGTAGGCTTAGGTTAGCCTGGCTAAGTCTTCCTACTTGAACCTGGCTATCTTGTAAAATCTCTTCTTCAGAGCCTTCCTCTTGTTCATCGCCCTCTTCATTCATGATAGTAGGATCAGATGCATCATCTGTAGAGGGTAAGACCTCTTCTGCCTGCACTGAGGGACCCTGTCTAGAGGCCTTCTCAGCATCAGCCCTTTCTAGGACTTCTATCAGGTGGGACATGGTAGGGTTAGAACCCTGTTTCAATCTTCTTGAGGTGCACAAGTGCCTCATCTCTTGGAAATTGAGCATTTCATATCTAGATGGTGCCCTGGGAGGGTCACCTCCCACAGGGAGAGTCATACTTGGCTCACCTGTGGTAGACATGATTGTAGTGAGGTGTGATGTGTGCACCTACCTACACTATGTGTTTACCTACTAGAACCTCTCTAGTAATTGTAGTCAGGGTGTGCTAGGCCCTTTCCTCTACAACAACTAAGTTCAGTAGAACTTATGTATTCTAAGTCTTGTTATGTGTACCTAGGGAACCTAATGTGATATTTCAAATGATATCAAAGATTACAATTGATAAAACAACAGCAAGCTCAAATCCCAACCGCTGCTCACCAATGTGAGAAGTTGGCCTGGTATATGATGTTCACTATTCTAGTGAGCACCTTGCACCAGTACAAACAACCCTTATGGTGATGGTTGTAAAGTCAACCTTATAGACCAGCTATCCTAGGGGTAGCATGGACAAAAGCAGTCTTAGGCAAAACTCAAGAGGGCATGTGAAGCCAGCTGTTTTACCATATGCAATCCTTTTAATACCAAATGAAAGGACACCACACAGATTATATATTCAAAATATATATGTATTTATCTCTAAACAACCCCCTGACCTCTTTATGAGCACAGGAGTACAAGCGCATAACAAGTAACTTAATATAAAATACAAAAGTTGCACAAATATGGATAGGCCCTGGTGGCCCGCTAAAACACAAGATACCAGATATGCCATAGGTACATGTCGTCTTGACCCTGCAGACTTTAGTCTCCTCTTCTAGCGCAGAAGTCATAGCCCCAGTTCCTCCTGGTAACACGTCATTGCCTGTTTGCGCGCACCACTAGGTTAAAGGTCCCAGCTGCTCAGGTAGCCCCCTCCAAGTTTCCGCCCCATTTATGACATTTCTGTGACGTCTACATCACATGTCTATGTATACGCCCTGTACACGCCTTCTTGTTACACCCATTTTGTCCTTATCTTTCGCGACTGCTACGAGTTACGCCTACTGCTACGCCTACTGTATTGAATGTAATGTAATTGTTTTAGTATATATATACTGTGTACTGTTACTGAAACCCCCCATGCCATTCCCATTCCCTGGCAGCTGCCATCCATTCTATTTCCGTGCAGGCTATCCCGTTCCTGTCCCTTCCCTTATGCCTGATTAAAGCCTGTCAGACTCTGATACCTCGAATCCTGTCTCTTATTTATTGAGCTATCTGTTTTATTCATTATAATCAAAAATAGTACCGGTAATTAATTATTTATTTACCACAGTTCCACGCAGAGCCAAGTCTGTTTACGGCGGAAGTGACGTAGACCGGGTGTAAGGACTAGAGGCGTGGAGAGGACCTAGCGAGGGAGGGACCACAACTGAGAGGACATGCCCGTCTCCCTCACTTCCGAGACTCCAATCTGTCACGGAGCTCAAAGTTTATCAGTTAGCGGTCTAGAATGTTCCAGTAAACGAGTCTGACAAAAAGGGGAGTCAAATTCATGGATAAAACATTTTTTTTAATACACCAATTACTACATAAACAAGGCGTACCACGTGCTGTGGCGTCAGAAAAATTTCATTGGTCCTAATCCACACCGGGGCTAACGAACGGAATGGTAACTCTATCCCCGATACAAGTAGATTACGATTCAAGAAAGTAGTCTATAAAATAATTACGTAACAAGGAATGGTGGATGGGCTGGCAATGTGCCACTCTATCAGTCAGCCCAGTATGCTGATTCTATTGGCCTCAGAAAGATGAATGGCTGAATCCAGCAAGACACAGGACCGCTTGTGTCTCAGCTGTGTCTGGTGAAGATAACAAAGAACAGGAGTATTCAGAGAGAGAGGGGAAGGAAGAGAAATACAGTAAAGTAGAAGGAAGGGAGAGAAAGAAGGGGAGAGGGAAGGAAGAGGGGGACAAGTAGGAACGGAACGAAAAGAGATAGAGGGAGTAAATGCAAGAAGCGGGCAGAAGATGAAACATGGGGGAATGAAGAAAAGAGGTAGCTAAGGAGAGAATGAGGAAAACGAGAAGTAGGGGCAGATAGAAGGACTGCTGGGCAGAGAAGAGAGCAGTATTAGCGAAAGCTGGGTGCCGCCTCGCCTCATATAGCGCTAGAGGTGCCAGAGGAGACAGATCCGCTCAGGGTCCCGCAGACACCCCGGAGATGAGCCTCTCCGGGCCCGTCACTAGCGTTGGAGTCCCTCCGGGGGGACTCGAAATGACAATTGGGCCCCTGAGCCTCTCTGGGCTCCTTCAACAACCAAATGCTGCCTCTTCGATGGAGCCCCCCTCCTGGGGACTCGAAGCAGCTATGGCCCCCAAGAGCCTCTGGGCTCGAACAGAATGCAGCCTGAGCCTCCCCCTGCCCGTGCACACTCACCGGACTCTCAGGCGGAGGCTCCTCGGTGCAGGCGGCGTCCTCCTCCTCCCCCGGTCCTGCTCCTGGGACCGGGTGCTGGCAATGGCGGCGGGCGGGGCTCTCTTCCTCGGGGGAGCCCCGTGGGGGAACCAACACGCTCCCTTTCCCTCTCCAGGCGAGGGCACCGGGCGCAGGGTAGGCTCCTGCTTGCTCCGGTGCTTAAAGCGGCCGCAAGTCTTCGGTGGGAGGCGGGGTAGGCTCCCGCCCTCCTACTTCCGGTTGGCCTGCCTGACTTCCTGGTCGCGGGCTGGCGGCGATAAGGGAAATCTCGCCGGGTGGGCACCGGCTTCCCAAAATAAAGCGCTCTGTGCGCTATCAACATATTTTTAAAAAGTATTTAAACACGACTCGCGCCGGGGGACGGGACATGCGGGGGGGGGGGATGGGACTGGCGCGGGGGGTTAAAAAATACATTTTTAAAAAAAAGAAAACTTACCTGACTGCCCGTGTCCGCGTCAGAGCAGAGGAAGCGGCTCTAGTGTGGGTGGAAAGCGGCAGCATCACCTTACTCGGCGCCGGCTGGGCAACAATGGCTGCCTCAAAGCTTCTGAAATTTTTCGGATTTGGGGGCGTGTTTTGCTGTCCTGAGTGACGGACGACGTCACGAGCTAAAGAACAGCAAAACTTACGCCCCCAAATCCGAAAAAGACGGGGCTTGTTTGGAGTGACTCACTTCTCTTCCAATGGCTGGCCTCTGTTTAGGAAGCCAGCCAATGGAAGCGAACGGAGCTGAGAGGCGGGTCTAAACTGCCCTAACTGACATTAAATCTCCGGACCGGAAGCTGCTTCGCAGCTTATAGGTCCCGAGACCTAAAAAGTGGGGTGACCATAGGAAAGCAGACCCTACTCTCCTACACCCGTACCACTCGGATTGACAGATGCAAAAAGATCAATTGATGGACAGTATGCAGAACAATGTCATACATTTACCCCAGTACAGACATCTGGGCCTAATTTCATTGTTTTTTTGCTCACCATGCCATTCCAGTTTGGATCAAACCATATACATATCAGTCTTGACCCTGCGTCCAATCGGAGCGGTCCACCCCGAAATGCCAGGCCAGTTCCTCGCTGGAGTGGAAACGAGCATTCTAGGACCGGTGTCGGACGTTCAGCCCTCGTCAGCCACGATAGCTTCACTCCAGTGGCATGGAGAGCACAGAACCAACGTCTGGGCATACCCGTCTCTCTTGGGGTGACAAGTGCAAAAAGAACAATTGATGATTAGAATGGAGAACAATGTCATACATTTACCCCAGGACATAGATCTGGGCCTAAATCCATCATGTTGTTTGCTCACCATGCCATTCCAATTTGACCCAGCCACATGCAAATCAGTATTGAACACTCACCCAATGGGAACAGTCCAGCCAAACTGGCAGGCCAGGTCCTCCCTGGACTAGAAACAAGCATCCTAGGACCGGTTTCGGGCTTTCAGCCCTTATCAGCCAGGATAGCTTGACTACAGTGGCATGGAGAGCACGGGACACATTTCTGAGCATACCCGTTCCAATCGGGGTGACAAATGCAAAAAGAACAATTGATGGACTGTATGAAGAACAATATCATACATTCACCCCAGTACAGAGATCTGGGCCTAAATCCGTTCTTTGCTCACCATGCCATTCCACTTTGGACCAAGCCATATACAAATCAGTCTTGACCCCGCACCCAGTGGGAACAGTCCAGCCCGAACTGCCAGTCCAGGTCCTCCCTTGACTGGAAAAAAGCACCCTAGGACCGGTTTCAAGCTTTCAGCCCTGGTCAGCTAGGATAGCTTCACTCCAGTGGAATGGAGAGCACGGGACTAATGTCTGGGCATACCCGTCTCTCTCGGGTGACGTGTGCAAAAAGAACAATTAATGGACAGGATGCAGAACACTGTCGTACATTCACCCCAGTACAGAGATCTAAGTCTAAATCCATCGTTTTTTTGCTCACCATGCCATTTCAGTTTAGACCCAGCCATATGCAAATCAGTGTTGACCCTGCACCCAATGGAAACAGTCCAGCCCGATATGCCAGGCCAGGTCCTCCCTAAACTGGAAACAAGGGTTGACCCATGTCTGGGTATACCCGTCCCACTCGGGGTAACAAATGCAAAAATAACAGTTGATGGACTGTATGCAGGACAATGTCATACATTTACCCCAGTACAGCGGTTTGCGCCTATAGCCATTGCTTTTTTGCTCACCATGCCATTCCAGTTAGGACCAAACCATATGCAAATCAGTCTTGACCCTGCGCCCAATGGGAGTGGTCCACCCCAAAATGGCAGGCCAGGTCCTCCCTGGAGTGGAAACAAGCATTCTAGGATAGATGTCGGACTTTAAGCCCTTGTCAGCCACGATAGCTTCACTCCAGTGGTATGGAGAGCACGGGACCACTGTCTGGGCATACCCCTCTCACTTGGGGTGACAAGTGCAAAAAGAACAATTGATGGACAGAACGGAGAACAATGTCATGCATTTACCTGAGTACATAGATCTGGGTCTAAATCCTTCATGTTGTTTGCTCACCATGCCATTCCAGTTTGACCAAACCACATGCAAATCAGTATTGAACCCGCACCCAATGGGAACAGTCCAGCCGAACTGGCAGGCCAGGTCCTCCCTGGACTTGAATCAAGCATCCTAGGACCGGTTCCGGGCTTTCAGCCCTTATCAGCAAGGATAGCTTGACTCCAGTGGCATGGAGAGCACGGGACCCACTTCTGAGCATACCCGTCCCACTCGGGGTGAAAAATGCAAAAAGAACAGTTGATGGACAGAATGCAGAACAATGTCATACATACACCCCAGTACAGAGGTCTATGCCTTAGTCCAGCATTTTAATGCTCACTATGCCATTCCAGTTTGGACCCAGCCATATGCAAATCAGTCTTGACCCTGCACCCAATCGGATTGGTCCAGCCCGAAATGCCAGACCAGGTCCTCCCTGTACTGGAAACAAGCATCCTAGGACCGGTTTTGGGCTTTCAGTCCTTATCAGCAAGGATAGCTTGACTCCAGTGGCATGGAGAACACGGAACCCACTTCTGAGCATACCCGTCCCACTCGGGGTGACAAATGCAAAAAGAACAATTGATGGACTGTATGCAGAACAATGTCATACATTCACCACAGTACAGAGATCTGGGCCTAAATTCATCGTTTTTTTGCTCACCATGCCATTCCAGTTTGGACCAAGCCATATGCAAATCAGTCTTGACCCCGCGCACAATGGGAACAGTTCAGCCCGAACTGCCAGTCCAGGTCCTCCTTGGACTGGAAACAAGCATCCTAGGACCCGTTTTGATCTTTCAGCCCTCGTCAGCCAGGATAGCTTGACTCCAGTGGCATGGAGAGCACGTGACCCACTTTTGAGCATACCCGTCCCACTCGGTGTGACAAATGCAAAAAGAACAATTGCTGGACTATATGCAGAACAATGTCATACATTCACCCCAGTACAGAGCTCTGGGCCTAAATCCATCGGTATTTTGTTCACCATGCCATTCCAGTTTGGACCAAGCCATATGCAAATCAGTATTGACCCCGTGCCGAGTGGGAACAGTCCAGCCCGAACTCCCAGTCGAGGTCCTCCCTGGACTGGAAACAAGCATGTTAGGACCGGTTTTGATCTTTCAGCCCTCGTCAGCCAGGATAGCTTCACTCCAGTGGCATAGAGAGCACGGGACCAATGTCTGGGCATACCCTTCTCACTTAGGGTGACAACTGCAAAAAGAACAATTGATAGACAGGATGCAGAACAATGTCATACATTCACCCCAGTACAGAGATCTGGGTCTAAATCCATCGTTTTTTTGCTCCCTATGCCATTCCAATTTGGAGCCAGCCATTTGAAAATCAGTCTTGACCCTGCCCCCAATGGGAATGGTCCATCCCAAAATGCCAGGCCAGGTCCTCCATTGGCTGGAAAGAAGCATCCTAGGATGGGTTTCGGGCTTTCAGCCCTTATCAGCCAGGATAGCTTGACTCCAGTGGCATGGAGAGCACGGAACCCACATTTGTGCTTACCCTTCCCACTCGGGATGACAAATGCAAAAGGAACAATTGATGGACAGGATGCAGAACAATGTCATACAATCGCAAATCAGTCCTGACCCGCGCCCAATGGGAACAGTCCAGCCCGAACTCCCAGCCCAGGTCCTACATGGACTGGAAACAAGCATTCTAGGACCGGTTTTGATCTTTCAGCCCTCGTCAGCCAGGATAGCTTCACTCCAGTGGCATGGAGAGCACGGGACCAACGTCTGGGCATAACTGTCTCACTCAGGGTGACAACTGCAAAAAGAACAATTAATGGACAGGATGCAGAACAATGTCATACATTCACCCCAGTACAGAGATCCGGGCTGAAATCCATTGTTTTTTTGCTCACCATGCCATTCCAGTTTGGACCAAGCCATATGCAAATCAGTCTTGACCCGCGCCCAATGGGAACACTCCAGCCGGAACTCCCAGTCCAGGTCCTCCATGGACTGGAAACAAGCGTCCTTGGACCGGTTTTGATCTTTCAGCACTCGTCAGCCAGGATTAAGTATGGGCGAATTTTGCGGATCTGTGATCCGCAAATTTGCGAGAAATCGGCAAAAAAATCTGCAAGTTCGTGAAAAAATTCGCGAACTCGCGGATTTCCCCCCAAAAGACTGTTTCCTGGTGTGCAGGGCCAAACGGGCGGGGCTTCTATGCGTGTTCACATGCCTCTTGTATATAAAGGGTCAGAGAGCGAACAGGGCATCATATGAGGAGAAAGCAGCCTCCTGGTGACAGGAATTACACGGGGATCACGCTCAAGAAACTCATGGATGCAAGGACCTACCCGAAGTATTACAGCTAATTTTCGACGGAAGTGACGGGGATAAAGCACACTTGCCCAGCCTCGACCGTGCTCACTAATGTTTTGGGCTGATTAAAACGTTTTGCGCTTCAATTCGGGCACCTGATAATCTGTAAGTGCTTCCTGTTGAGGTTTAATTGTTGTGACAGGAGCCTCGTGCCAGAATGAATCCTGCCCTGCATATTTTATCCACGAAGATGCCACCGTTTTGTGCAATACCTCTACTCAACTGGAGTACTTTCTACTGGCTAATCAGTAAGTGCTACCTCGTTGGGTAAATGTATAGTGCTTTCCCTATACTGCAGCTGCGTAAAGGTCCAGAAGATTTGCCTCCAGTGACCGTGTGTGCCTGTAACTTTGGTCCCTTGAGTGAGCTGGCCATAAAAAAAAAAAAGAATCCTCCCACGAGCGAATTTGCAAATTTTTCAGCAATTTCGCGGTTCGCGAAATTGCCGAAAATCCGCAAATTTCGCGAGCGGAACGGATTTTTGGCCCATACTTACTTTAAACCAGAGCTCATGCTCCTGGTATGTGAGTGGAATTTCAATATCCTTGAAAGGAATATATTCCTCTGGTGGATCATCCTCTATATAGAAGTGAAACATACGTGTTACTGGATTTGCTTCTGGAAAGACTATCAATGAATAGAACACCTCTATTTGGTGATATTCATGTGCCTCTATCACAGAAAAAAAACTGCCCTACCACCTCTTGATGTTAGGCCATGTTTTATAAGTTTTATAGAGATGGCTCTCCTTAAATTTTGACTAGTTATTACAGCATTCTCATCTGTTTCTTGGAAATATTGTAGTTAAAAACTGCTCCGGTGTTGTCGCCTGTAGCTCCAACGGCTCCGGTGATATTATCCTCATCAGCCATTTTAATGAAAGTTGAAGAGCAAGTTTCAAGGGAACAAAGATAAGGTGCACAATATTTTGGAACACTGTATCCTTCAACGTTGAACAAACCAAAAAGCTAATACATAGGATTTTTCGTCCTACTCAGCCATGGTGGATATTTATCCCTTTACCCACTCCAGACGCCTATTGGAGTATTACGGGAAAAGGGGTCTCTGAGAAAAGCACAACTGAGTTACTTCATTATCTAGCGGTAAATTAGTGCCTTACCAAACCGTTGGGTGCCATGTACTGTAGTTCCTATATCTTTAATAGGCTCTGCGCATTGGAATAACATACACTATAGATTTGTCATAGGACTTAGGTCAGTTTGTCTCTATCCAGTATATTAAACTTAATTGTGTGTGTGCCAGATAACTCAGAGGTCACTATAAACTTTCTTGAATAAACAAGAACGGATTAGTCTCTGACAACCGCATACACATGACAACTTTGTTTCCCTTAGAGTTGGAACAATATCTTCAGTGTCGTGGAAACAATAGATAACTATTTCACTCAGTCAATTGTGCATGCATTGTTTCTACAGAGATGCAGAGAAAAAGATAGACGGGAGTTTCAATAAAAAGGGGTTTATTGAACAGTCGTATTTCTCATGCAAAAGATATGAACTGCTACAATCAATTCAGAATGTGAAGTAAAATGCGTACAGTGCAAACAGTAATATAAAATAATACTGTAAAAGCATGGTCAGTAGCTATGACATATATAAAAATACATACATAAAGAACACAGGCTAAAATACTCAACTGGTGTTTCTAAAATAATCCTACCCCAGTGTACCTAACCTAAGTCTAGTACAAGGGAAGAAGTAGGTGCTGTTTTAGCATAAGTTTAGTTTCGCCAAGAATTGCCAAAGGTTTCTCTAGGTTCTAATGAGCTCCATACCTTAGAATGAGAGAGGTTGGTATCTCTTTCCCGGGACTCGATTTCCCAAAACCCCGCAAGGGGAGTCAGAAACACTAGAGCTGGATTCTCGGCAGAAGGATGACAGCGTCTAGTCAGTGTGTCAGCTGGGGAGTTGGCTTCCTTTGGTAGTTGCTGTGGTGAGCTGCGTCGTGCAAGTAGGTAGTCAAATTGCACTGAACCACACCATGCTTTACCATAGCAAGTGAAGGTATATTTATACATTGAAGGTGTTTAGGAATGTCAATGGCATATGAACGTCATGAATGAACCCCTAAGGAATAGATGTTCATGATTAATAAATGAGTTCTTGGAAAAATCAATATCCAGGCAAGGGGAAGTCCCTAAAGCTTAAGAGTCTGGTTTTCCAAGAACTGGTTGTGACGTAGATGAACGGATGGAAGTAGCCATGCCTGTATTTGGGTAGCATGGACAATGCCTAAATAAGGACCTGATTTCTACGCCTGGATCCACCCCCTCGTCCTGGGACGACTCCTGGTGGCCGACCGCACTAGGAACAGCTCCAAACCCCAACAACCACTCACGCAACCTAGGGGTCATCCTCGACTTCACCCTCTCCATGACGAAGCAGGTCAACGCTGTCTCTTCCTCCTGCTTCAAAACCCCCCGAATGCTCCGCAGTATCTACAAGTGGATCTCCGCCGAAACAAGAAGGACGGTCACCCAGGCCCTCGTCAGCAGCAGACTGGACTACGGAAAGACCCTCTACGCGGGAGCCTCGGCCAAACTCCTGAAACGGCTCCAACGCATCCAGAACGCCTCCGCACGCCTGATCCTCGACATCTTCTGTCGCAGCCACATCACCCCCCACCTGAGAGACCTGCACTGGCTCCCCATCAAGAAGAAGATAACCTTCAAGCTCCTCACCCACACACACAAAGCACTCCACAACACCGGACCAGCGTACGTCAACAGCTCACTCAGCTTCTACACCCCCGCCCGCCAGCTCCGCTCCGCTGACCACGCCCTCGCCATCATCCCCCGTATGCAAAGAGGGACCACCAGCGGCAGACCATTCTCCCACCTCGCTGCCAAGACATGAAACACCCTCCCCATCCGCCTACGGCAGACCCAAGACCTACTGACCTTCAGAAGACTTCTCAAAACCTGGCTCTTCGAACGGTAGCGCATTCCCCCACCCCTTAGCGCCTTGAGACCCTCGCGGGTAAGTAGTGCGCTTTACAAATGCTTGAATGATTGATTGATTGAATGTGAATTGTACCTATCTAAGGGCATGATTAGGGAAATGCATACAGAATCTAAATCGATACACAACAAGTTACCTCTAGGGTTCCCACGTCCTCTCCCTGAGGAGGGAGGTTCTGAGTGGTTTGCTGTACAGAAGCTGGTTCCCCTGTCTTCTTACCTTTTCTCTTGGTTTGCTGGGCCATTCTTCCAGGCTCTAATCCTACTTTTTCACCCTTTCTCTTGCTCTGTGCTCTTGTTTGCACGCATACCAATTCAGGGATACCCAGAATGGCTGCATGGGTTTTCAACTCAACCTCAGCCTCAGCCCTTTGGTGATCTGTGCGCTATACAAGAGATTATGACTATGACTATGACTAGGTCATTGCCAAGCAGACAGTCAGCTGGTAATTTCTGAGAGACCACTACCAGTTTCAGGCCAGTAACCCCCCCTCCCAGCCTAATGTCACCATAGCCATAGGATTATTAGTGGTAACACTGTCAGCATTGGTGACTGGAAAACTGTTCCCAATCAAGTATTGCTCAGGGGAAACCAGTGTATCTCTCAACATAGTGACACTGTCACCTGTATCACTCAGAGCTTCTATCGTATTCCCATTTACCCTGGGGTATTGCAAATACTTCTTTAAGTTGGGTGGCCACACAGCTACAGTGGCAAACTCAACTTCCCCCATGGAAACTAGATTTGCTTCAGTGTGCATCCAGATTTTCTCAGGGCACTCTTTTGATCCCATCTATAGACTTGCTGCCCCAGGAGTAGCAGTACTGGGTGCCTTAGGGGCCTTGTTGTGGGGGCAAGATGAAATGAAATGAAATTGGGTTTATAGAGCGCATGGCTGCCCTAGAGCGTCCCAGCGCTGGTACAATTAATAACAGAACACATGAGGAAGAAATTAGGGGGCCTTGGGGAAAAGAAAGGTTTTAAGTGATTTTCTAAATTTCAGGAAGGAGGGTTCCTTCCGTAGGTCCCTGGGCAGGGCATTCCACTTTATCTACAGTTAGCTGTCCCAACTTCTCACAGTTGTTACAATAGGCCTTTAACCCCTTCGACGCTCATGACGAGCCCAGCTCGTCATGGAGTTTCCATTGGTTTCAATGGAAAGTCAATGGACCTACTCGCACACCCCTTAGCATCCAAGTGGTTAAGGGATCAAAGTTCTTCCCCCTATAGGGCTAAGGCACATAGGGAGTATTTTGGGGCCCACCCACCTGTACAGGTTTTTGGGACCCTTTAGAAGACTCAGACCTTTTATCTTGGGGATTCTCACCACCTTTCCCCTGGGGAGATTTTATAACCACCTTCTTCTGGTCACCCCAGGTGGTTGTCCTTGTCACAATAGTCTTGACCCAATGGTTTGTCTTCTTTCCCAATTCTTGGGGAGAAATTAGACCTATGTGTACCAAATGCTGATGCAACTTTTCATTTGTGCAATTACTTAATATATTTTCCTTCATAAACAAATTATAAAGTCCAGTGAAATCATGCACATTATGTCCAGCTAACCAACCATCCAGTGTCTTTACTGAGTAGTCCACAAAGTGAATCCAGGACTGGGTCTGGGTTTTGTGAGCCCCCCTCGATCTAATTCTGTACTCCTCAGTAGTGAGTCCAAATCCCTCAATCAGAGTGCTCTTCATGAGATCATAGGACCCTGCATCTGGCCCAGAGAGGGTCAGAAGCCTGTTTCTGCAGATACCAGAGAACAGTTCCCACTGGAGTGCCCCACAGAGAGGTTTCTTTACTCTTCTTATTTCACAAGCCCTCTCAAAGGCTATGAATCACTTGGTGATGTTATCATCTTACTTAAATTTAGGGACAATCCCTTTGGGGATTTTAAGATCAGAAGTCTCCTCCCTATCCTTATCTTTAGTATTGCTGCCACCATTGATGGGTGCTAAACCCATCTCTTCCCTTTCTTTTTCTAGGGCCAAGAGTCTGGACTCTAGGTCTAATCTTTTGGCCAGCTTGTCTAACAAGGTCCTCTTCACTGGGGCTATTTCCAATGTTTTCTCTAGGCCCTGGCCCACCTGTGTAGGTCCTAGGGACCCAGAGGGTGATTGTTGGAGTTAAGGGTATGCAGACCCTTTTCTCCCTAGAGATGATGGGGGGGGGAATTATACTCCTCCTCTTTCACCCCTTCCCCCTCCGATTGGTCATCATCATGTCCAGAGGGGTGGCCATTAGCATACTCAGCCAGGAGCTCCTGTAGCCCTTGTTTGGTTGGATGAAGGCCCATTGCTCTATTTTTAAGTGTGCATAAGGACCTCAATTCCTTGAAAGACAAGTGTAAGTAAGGTGTGAAGTCGAGCTCCTCAGCCAGGTCCTACATATTATTATCTTCACTAATAGCTGGGGTCTGTTGAGACATTCTAACCTGACAGTTCTAACCCTCTACCCTTGACTACAGTGACTTTTATTTCTTTAAAATTCTATTGGGACTCAAGCAAGGCCCTGACAAGACTTTTAGTATTTTAGAAAAACCAATTTAGGGAAATCAGAATTTTAAAGACAATTTAAGAGTTCTGTCGTGTGATGAGATGGTAACCAAGTAGTCCAACAAATGCAAGTTTGTATCCCACCGCTGATCCACCAATATAAGAAAGTGGCTCTGTATATACTGGACCAAAGTAAGGTTCGGTGTGTACAGAGTCCACAGTCCCCAGAGGTGTGGCAGAGGCTAAAGTTAGATATAACCTTAGTCTCTAAAGTGGTAGCTTGGTCGAGCAGTAAGGCAGTATCAGAGGACAGTGTAAAGCATTTGTTGTACACACTCAGTCAGCAAATGGTCTCACATACTCAAGAACTGAACTCTAGGCCAATTGTTTGTATACAAAATATACAGTTGTTTTATTTTTAGAACCAACAAGGTATCAACATATACTTTCTCAGGATGAGTTACTTTAGTTAATACTTTTCAAATAGGCATTAGACTTTTGAGTACAATAGTTACAGTTGTTGAAATAGGCAACACAATTTCAAACACAATGTTACATTGAGCTTCTGTTATGGCTGACAGTAAAAAAGACCTAGTGCCCTGATTTTATTAGATCTATCAGCGGCATTCGATACTGTCAGCCATGCTCAATTACTGGACAGACTCACTGCCCTGGGCATCTGGGGATTGGCATACCAATTGCTCGAATCCTTTCTATTAGAGAACTCAGTTGGGTACGCCGGTATTAGTCAAGGGTATGCTTAGCTGTGGAGTCCCTCAAGACTCGGCCCTGTCCCCACTCCTTTTTAATGTGTATTTGCAGCCACTGGTATCAGCTTTAGCCAACATGGATTGTAGAATATTCAACTTCGCGGATGAAACACAACTCATCCTCAGCATCGATAATACCCCCCATGCACAGAACCATGCACAAAATGTTCTCAGGTTTGCAGTGAGGTGGATGTCAGCAAACTCACTGAAAATCAACCCAGACAAGACAGAAGTCCTTGTTATCCCCACCAAAAACTCCCCTTCAAATGACTACTTCTGGCCCCAAGAGCTAGGCCCCACCCCCAGACCTATGCCGGTTGTGAAGAGTCTGGGTATAAAAGTAGATTTCGAGTTCTCCATGGAAAACCAAGTTTCATCCGTGGTTGACACTTGCACCAGCCTGATAAGGCAGCTGCGGAAACTTGTCCCCATCCTCTCTACCACCTCACTTCAAATTATAGTGTCGGCCTCAATCATCTTGAGGTTGGACTATGGTAATGCCTTATACATTGGCCTCCCACAGAAACTGGCTAACAGACTGTAGGTGGTACTAAACGATGCAGCCAGGCTGATCTTCAGGCTCTCAAGAAGGTCCCATGCCACTTCTTTGTTGTGCAAGCTGCCCTGGCTCCCTGTTAGGCAAAGAGCAAAAATCAAGGGCCTCTGTATTGCTCACAAAGCAATCTATGGCCAAGCCCCAACCTATATTAAAGAACGCCTTGAGACCTATGTTCCCGGCTGCACATTGCGGTCTTCCGAGGCCTTTTCTCTGTCCTGTCCATGGTACAATACTGTATCAAAGGGGGGGCAGAGCCTTCTCTGTCCTGGTCCCCCAGCTTTGGAACCAGTTACCTGAACAACTTCAAAAGGAATCCATTCTACTCCGGTTCAGGAAACAGCTCAAAATGATCCTGTTTAGGGAGGCCCTAAACACAGTCTAATTCCGTTTCACGCTTGATTCCTGTTGTCGTCTAGCAGTCCCACCCACTCCCTCCTGAGCGCTAAGAGGCCTGGCGGTGATTTAGCGCTATATAAATACCAATTACCAATAACAATTAGTTACTTTATAGATTACTTTTCTAATCACAGGACTGGATCCTAGATTCAGTCCTGGGACATCTCCTGTAAACAATTGAGTAAAAGTTTTTGGTTACAGTAGTGATTTTTAAGGAATATTATTGTATTTTAAAAGTTGACACTTAGAAACTTTTTCACATAGAATCACCAATGTTATCCTATGGAAGGAAATTCACTTAGCAGGTTGTGGTTCTGAAAATTCTGGACTTGTGTAATTTTTCTGGACTCGAGAATAAAAACTTCATCGTAACATGACGAATTTAGTATCAAAAGACCGAGAATGACAAGTACACCATGTACAAGCATTTTCAGCATATTCGAGTGACGATTTCACCTCGAAATCGTCATTTTCGTTCAGAACCCTCGGCTTCCATTTTATGTATGGCAGCCATTTTGTGAGTTGCCCTTTACATAGGCTTATAATCCAGCTGAATTCGATTCCAAAAGGACACGTACACCTTAATCGACTTTCCTATGACCTGTGCAAGTTGGAACCATTGCCCCAGGCCGAACCTGTTAGGTCAGTTCCTCTCCCAGTGGCCGAACAAGATAGCATCAAGGCTCAACCAGCCATAAAACCTTTTCATCGCACACACACCTGCCGTATCGTGCTCACATCTGTCTCTGCTCTTTTTGCTTCACTTGCTTTATGATGGGGAGGTGCCCGTTTTTATTGGGGGTCCACCGATATCTGATGAAATGTTGGGCCTTACTGGGTGATTTGTTGTGGGCTGGACAAAGTGAAATATGGACATGTCACCATGACTCTGCTTTTCTTTTGTAAATTAAGGTATGCGAATAGTATATTGTAAATTCAAGAATGTTTGCCTGAAGCTGAATATTTTGTATAAAAAGAGAAGCCTGGCTTTGTGAATTCGAGCAGTCTCCTGAGAATATACTTCCCGTGTGTTGTACTTCTAGGACACTTGTTACCTTGGTTGCAGCCAATAAAATCGATCCTTGACTTCACCTAGAAGACTCTGAGTTTCTGTGGTCGGAATCAGGAAGGACTCGAGGTCTCTGGGTGTACCCTGACACCGCTGGGTTGCCGGTTCTGTGCCGGTTCTTAAAAACCCAGTACCTCAGCTGGCGCCCAACGTTTGGGACGATTCCAGCGGTACCAGCCCAGCCAGAGGTTCGTGAGGAGCTTCGTGTGAAAATTCCAGAGGACGGCCAACCACTTCATCGACCCCTGCATGTCGACGTGGTCCGAAGGTCTTTGCTGTGAGGTTCCCCGCTTCCCGACGGCTACGAAGGACTGCTGCCCTGGCTATCTCCCTGATTTGGACCCTTGAAGTTTGGTATAGCGAAACACTAAGACGAGTCTTCTGGTGACGTCATCGATATCTCAGTTAAGTATAAGTGGAGCGTCTCCCAGTCCTTAGTTGGTTTTGATTTGGAGCTTGCAAGCGCCAAAGCCGAAGGACTCGTGTATTCACGAGAAATATCGTAATCGATAATCCTTTGAAGTTTGGAGCTAGACTAGAGAGCGAAGATGCCTGGTCTTAGACTTGGAAATTTGTTTTGTCTTGGTTGTAATAATAGGGACTCCCGATTGGAGGACTCATGTCCGGTTCCTCCGGTTGAACCTCCAACTTACGAGTTATATGTCAAACACGGAGTAGGCCCCATCACATACAATGAAGTATGGATCAAATACACCAGAAAAGATGGTGTTTTAAAATGTCCCCAATATGGTAGCTTTGATACCGAAATCTTAGATAACCTCGAAGTTAAACTGTTCAAAAAGAAAGCCCGGCCGGCGATGTTTGACTCTTTTCGCCTATGGCGTAAAGAGGCCAAACAGAAGGAAATTAAATTAGAGAAGAAAAATAAGAGAGAAAGGGGTATTTCAGTAATGCAAGCTGCTATGCAGTTTAAAGACAATGAAGAAGAATAGATGAGTGAGCAGTTGCACAGGCAACGTAAAATGGCAATAGATAAATGCTATCCAGTTTTGCCGCCTCTTAAGCAAGATGCAGCGAAAACCTTGAAAAAGATCCGTTAATGTCACATTTATTAAGTTCACCACCCCCCTATGCGCAGAATCCTACAGCACCTTCGCAACCCTTAGTTGCGCAACCTGTGATTGCATTGCCTCCTGCTCCTCTACAGCACCCACCAGCTGTTCTTCAGCTGGCTCCTGCTCCTTTGGTGCAGCCTCCTCAATGCCCACCGATCACATCTGTTTCACCTGTACTTTCTACCACTTTGCCTATTGCACCTTCTACTTCTCCTAATGATCCCTCTGCTATTGCTTCTGCCCCTGCCTTATCTCACCCTGTTTTTCCACCCGTTCTTCCTTCAGTTTCTCCTTCCGTTCTGCAGAAAATGGCCAACACTTTTACTAATCTTTTCTCACCTCTTTTCGGGTCGCCTACTACGACCCCTAACATGGGACGAAGACAGTTGAGAAGTCAACTGCCTGACTATCAAGAGAGAGATTCACTGAATCGTTTAGCGCATAAATGGGTTATGGACACTGTAAAGTATGATGTAGAGTCAGTCATGGAAGTCTTCCGTCAATGGGAAGCACCGACGCAGAGATATGTTTTTGAACAAATGTGTGTTTTTCTCTGTGAGGATTTGGAAGACAATGATCTGGAATACAACCCACAAGAGTTGTGTCGTGTGCGGTTCAATTTCGCAGAGGGCATGATTGTAGGTCGCGATGTCAAGAGAGCGGTTGAGATATTGTTGTCATATCGGAGTAAAGGGGGCCCTTCTCAGTCGCTATTTGAGCATGGTAGGAAAAAGGCGCGACAGTACCCCATGAGAGAGGTTCCCCCACAGTGGAGGGAAGGGGACCTACAAGCTAACCCACCTATTCTGCCATACTTTCAGCGTGTGTGGGTACATGTCCCATGGAAGCGAGCTGAAGTTTTAGTCCTTAAACAGACATTACCTGATCCCCGTAAAAATCCCGCAGGGTATTACAAAGAGTTGTCACAAACTGCTGGGTCATGTATAATGAATTTAGCTGATATCGATATGTTATTTGGGAATGTTGTTCCACAGCCTTTATGGGGTAAGATTCATCATACAGATCATGATCAGGAATTAGGTGACTCATGGGCTAATATTGCTGCTGCAGATGCCCGACAAGTTGGTGGTGCTAAGCCTGAGCCTTTAGTAGCCGAACTTCCTGGTAAAATAATTGATTACATGTAAACGATAATGCCTGCAATACGTGTAAATTGGGATAAGTTGTCTGCATGTAAGCAGAAGAAAGATGAGACGGTGTCAGATTTTTTCACCAGGTTTGAAGAAACATTTGTCGACCACAGCGGTCAAGATATGACCACAGAAGGTGGTCAGAGATTGTTCGTCGATAAATTCGTGCACAATCTGCTTCCAGAGTTGTGTAAAAAGTTAAAGGATTCAGAAAGTTCTTGGGCTGTTTCGTCTTCAGCACAGATATTAGCCACTGCACAATATTACGAAAATAGAGACAAAGATGAGAAAGATAGAGCAGAAAAGAAAACTAAGGAGTTGAAAACGAAGGTTTTGTTACAGCAAGCATATCCACCACATGGTGGTGGTGGCCAGAATAATGGTGGTCAGAATATCAGAGTAATTTTCAGCAGCCCCACCAGTATCAGAGGAACTCGCAAAGAGTCGAGTATACTCAGCCACGTGTCCCTGTAGGCCCCAACCAGTGTTCGTATTGCAAGGAAGAGGGTAATTTCAAGTATAGTTGCCCTATTCTGTTACAGCGCGCAAATGGTGCTTCTAGTGTAAGAGGTCGTGGTGTTCAGCAAGCACCTAGAGGTAGAGGACGTGGAAACGTCCCCCAGAACGCACGTCCCCTTCCACCTCAAAATCCTATGAATAGGTTCGATCAGCAGAACAACACATCTGACAGAACAGCTCAATACTATGTTGATGATTACTATACAGAAGATGAGTATTTGGAAGGTAATAATTGCTAGGACAGCCATAGACAAAGAGAGGGAGTTGTTTCAGTTCCAGTAGATCAGAGTGGACCTTACGTTGAGGTGATTACATCAGATGTGTCAGAACCTTTTCTGTTGGATACTGGTGCTACAAAGAGTTCTATTATGCACTCCAAACTCCCTGGCGCACCTTTGTCTGGCGAAATGAACGTTTCTGTAGGTTTTTCTGGCGCCCCCGTTAGGAATCCGATTTTTGACCCCTTGTCCCTTCCTGTTGGACCTTGTGAATTCGAAGCACCCCTTATTCTGACAACAGGTTGTGGTGTAAACTTGCTAGGATTAGATTTGCTAAAAAGATTGTATGCAACTTTGTACTAGTGTTCTCCTTCAGGAGTACAACTTACTTTAGGTAAGAAGGTGGTTTCTCCAATGTATTTGTCGAGAGACAAACTTCCAACAGAATTGTCATCTCTCCCAAATATTCTTTGGGCTACTGGTCCTAATGATGTAGGTCTTTTAGAAATACCACCATATGTTGTAACATTGAAAGCCAATGTTCAGATGCCACGAATTCCCCAATATCGAATTTCTAGTGAGGGTGAGAAAGCTTTGCTAGCGATCGTTTACGAGCTGATTGAAAAAGATGTGATTGAAGAGACAAGAGGCAACGTTTGCAATAGTCCTGTTCTGCCTGTTTTAAAACGAACCGATCCCTCTCAGCCACCTGTGTACAGATTTGTGATTGATCTCAGAGAGGTGAATAAAATAGTTGTGCCACAATTCCCAGTTGTCCCCGACATTACTACACTATTGACTATGATTCCAGCTTCTGCCACCTGGTTTTCGGTGATTGACCTGAAGAATGCTTTCTTCAGCATCCCGATTGCTGAGGAGAGCAGGGATATTTTTTCCTTCAGTTTAGGAGGACGCAGCTTCCGCTTTAAACGCGCTCCCCAGGGCTACTGTGAAAGTCCATCAATATATAGTCAAGCTCTAAAAACACAGCTTGATACGATTGTTTTACCTGAAGATGCTACTCTTGTACAGTACGTTGATGATTTGCTCGTTGCGGCAGATACTGAGGAAATATGTAAGAAAGTCACGTTGTCATTGTTGCGTCATTTGTGTGATTTGCATCACAAGGTGTCACTTTCCAAATTACAATATTGTCGACAAGAAGTGACCTACTTAGGTCACCTCTTATCGAAGGAGGGAAGGAAACTGACCCCAGAAAGAATACAGGCAATAGCGAAATTGAGTGTGCCAAGAACACAGAGAGAAGTGCGTGCTTTCTTGGGCATTACATCGTACTGTAGACAGTGGATTCCAAATTTCTCGTTATTAGCCAAATCTTTGGTGGCATTAACGTGTAAAGACACACCCAATCCCGTTCCCTGGTCTGAAGAGTGTCAGAAAAGTTTTTCTGAATTGCGCACAGCATTATGTTCGGCTCCTGTGTTAGGTACCCCCAACTACAGTAAGCCCTTTACATTGTATGTCCATGAGAAGGAAGGTTGTGCATTGTCAGTTCTGACTCAGTTATTTGGGGACAAACAACGTCCATGCGCGTATTTCTCGTCGACTTTGGATCCGGTAGCTAGAGCATTGCCAAGTTGTTTAAGAGCCACAGCGGCAGCGGCTGTTTCTATTCGGCAGTCTGCTGGTCTAGTAATGAATAATACACTAGTCGTGATGGTCCCACATGCAGTAGATACGTTGTTAAATAGAACCAAGACACAGCACTTAACTAGTGCTCGATTGTAAAGTTACGAATTAACATTGTTAGCGAGTCATGTGCACATAAAAAGGTGCAGTACTTTAAACCTAGCTACGTTGTTGCCAATTGTAGAGGAATCAGATGCTTCAGAACAGCATGATTGTTTTCTTAGAACAGAAGAAGAGACGAAAGGAAGAGTTGATCTTTACGACACTCCTCTTGCTGAATGTGATGGTACATTATGGGTGAATGGTTCATGCTTCAAGCTCCCGAATGGTGACACGACTGCAGCATATGCTGTCACGACTTTGCATACCATTGTTGAAGCTGCACATGTCCCACATAATTCAGCTCAGGCAGCAGAATTAATTGCACTTACAAGAGCATGTGTGTTGTCAAAAGGAATGAAAGTGACTGTCTATACCGACAGTCAGTATGCATTTGGAGTGGCTCATAGTTTTGGACGACTGTGGAAAGAACGTGGGTTCCTGACTTCGCATGGAGCTAAGATTCAGCATGGTCAGTTGGTGAATGAGCTTCTTGAATCACTGACCTTGCCTCTGCAAGTGGCGGTTGTGAAATGTAGTGCTCACAAGAAGGTGACTGATGATGTTGGTCGTGGAAATGCATTTGCTGACGAAATCGCGAAAGAAACTGCAAGGAATGTGATGAGCCGAATGTATGTTGCAAGCCCTGCAAGATGGACTGGGGATGTTGGAATGTGTGAAGACACGAGAGAGAGTGTGAAGTCCATTCAAGCTGAGGCCACAGAGAAAGAGTTGAGCACGTGGAGAGAAAGTACGGGTAGAATGGATGCAAATGGTTGTTGGATTGAATTGTCAGAGCATCAGAGATGGTTGTTACCCGATGCATATGTGCTTGCAGTGGTTACAATGGCTCATGGAATGGCCCATATCAGCGTGAAAGGGATTTGTAAGTTGTTGGCTCCAGTATGGCAAAATGCAGGAATTCCTAAGTGTGCAGAGAATGTCGTCAGGAATTGCATGGTATGTTTGAAACACAATCCTGGTAGGGGAACCCCAACTCCAGCTGGTCATTTTGCACCTCCTACGTATCCGTTTGAGGTTTTGCAGCTAGATTTCATCCACATGGAGAGGTGCAACAATTTAAAATACGTACTCGTTGTTGTTTGTGCCTTCTCAAGATGGGTAGAAGCATATCCCTTAAAAGACAATACTGCCTTATCAACAGCGAAAGCTCTTGTGAAAGAGTTCTTCCCCAGGTTTGGAATGCCTAGAATGGTCTGGAGTGATAACGGAAGTGAATTTGTGGGTCGAGTGATGAAGAGAGTATGTGAAGGACTAGGTATCCAGCAGAAGTTCCACGCTGCAAATCACCCCCAATCAGCTGGATTAGTAGAATGCTACAACGGCACTCTAAAACTTAAATTGGCCAAAATTCAAGCGAGCACAGGTCTTAAATGGCCTGATGCCCTACACCTAGCACTCCTGTCCACCAGAATGACTGTGCATTCACGAGTGAAACTTAGCCCCTACGAAATTGTTTTTGGCCGCCCGGCCAACATATGGGGAGTGCCACGACCCACCAAATTCAGCGAGATTGAACACCCTGTTTTGCTTGATTATCTGTATAAATTGACGGCTAAATTGCGTGTTTTGCATCAACAGGTTCACGACACCCTGCCTCCGGTCTCTGAGACTCCAGGTCACGCCATCGACCCTGGATCCTGGGTGTTGGTCAAGAACTTCCAGAGAACTAAGAACGACCAGCCCAGGTGGACCGGACCGCACCTCGTCCTTCTTTCCACAAGATCAGCCATTCGAGTGGAGGGGAAGGCCAACTGGATCCACGGGGTCCATTGTAAAAAAATCCCTTTTCCTCTGCCTTATGACCAGTGGGTCCAGAAGGGTGTCGCTGACTCAGAACCTGAAACCGTGCCACGTGTCATACCTTTCAGTGATGCACGTGTAAAAGGAACTAACTCTGAACGTGAAAGTGAGAACATTTTGCAAGAGGCTGTGTCACCATCCAAGCGACTGAACACTTTGGAGCCTGAACTCCTGTTTCAGGATCAGACAGTACCAGGGAAAAAGCGCTATAATTTGAGGCCGAGACCTATGGACTAATAAAACATTTTTTTCCCTCCAAGTACTATTTTTTTTTAAGTGCAGCTCTCCCATCTGAAGAAAACTTGCTTATTTTTGTTTTTCGAACCGACATCCGGGTTCCGCTGCTAGGGCCGCGATTGCTTAAAGTCTTTGGGGTGCAGCTGACGACGTTAGGTCGGCAGTTCTGGTTGGTCCAAGGGAGTTGCCCTAGACTGACAGAAGCATTTCTTAGCAGAATCAACCTCCCGTCGCGGGCAGCACTTTAGAGAGGATGGAGTTTTCCGAGATGGAGAGACCTGCCAAGGAAATGAACTTTAAACACAGGCTGTGTAATACAATGACGAAGAAAAGCTTTTTGATATTGTGCATTTTCATGTTATTCAGTATGATAATATTTTTAATAAGTTATGTTTTGTTCTCTTTTCAAGTAACATTTGCACCCACTTCATCGCCTATGCCTCCCCCTTCTACTGTTTCCTCACATTCTTTTCAACCCCTTCCTGAACACGAATCCGCTTGGAGACTAGAGTTTATTGATAACTCCTTTGTTCAGCTCTTGCACCAACACCAACTTGTAATGAACACGACTAACTGTTGGGTGTGCGGTCTTATGCCTCACACAATGGATAAAGGTATCCCTTATCTGGTCCTGCCATTTAGCCACAATGGTTCTGTGTGGGCATACAGAACAATGTTCATATATGCACGTGAAGTCTACCCCCTACGTTCTGTAACAGACAATCCTAGAAATAGTGCTCTAGTCAAGGGCATAGTTGACATGATTAAGGATGGTATTTCTTATGAAACTACCCCCGAAGATGAGATACGTGCCTATATAGGATGGAACGTGACAGGATACGGAGCTATTCTGAGTGAGAAACAGCAAGCTAAGATATCTTCCCCGATTTGGATTGTACCCCATCAGGGTCACCTGTGTCTGCAAGGTACTGGCAAGAATCCCAGAGCTCAGTCAGGGAAGAGTGTCTGTACTGAAACGTATGTTTTGGGTCTCAGACTTCCCCTGCGTTTTTGGCAGCTAAGGGTACTTATTTCATCTGCCATGATAGGGCCTATACATGGTTGCCCCCTGACTTTTCGGGCTCATGTTTTGTTTCATTCCTGTTGCCTCCCACCTACACAGCAGCGGCAGATTACCATAAGACAAGGATAGTTAGAGGTGTCTTGAGTAAAGAAGACACTGCAGGACAAGAGTTTGGGGACTTCGCAAAGGGTTTTCTGCCGTTCTGGGGATCCATGGCTAACAGCAGGAACATAAGGCAATTGATAAGGGTAGTTGAATCCACCGTAATAGAAACTGCTGGTGCCCTTAGTAACCTGACTGCTGAGCTCCAGTCGGATCGTCTTATGACCCTTCAGAACAGGGTCGCAATGGATGTCATACTTGCAGACCGAGGTGGGGTATGCAGATTGATCCAATCGAGTTGCTGTGTTTTCATCCCAGATAACGCTCCAACAGTGTACCAGGCCATCTCCAAACTGCATAAGATTTCCGAATCTATTCATGTGGATAAAGGAGATTGGTCGTTAATGGGATGGTTCTGGCAACTGATATCCGCCTGGGGATGGAAAATTCTGATGGTCGTTGGGATGGTCTTAGCCATTCTTTTCCTGTTCTGTCTATGCGTACAGTGTGCTCCTGCAATATGTGGCCTCTGTGTCACATCATGTGTAAGGAAGCCTGTATCAAGAGATGAACTAAGTACTAGAATGATGTTACAGCAACATCTCACTGACTTTAGGAATATAGATCTGGACTCAGATTAGCATGAGGATAGATTAATTGCCTATGTAAGGGCAAAAGGAGGGTTTGTGGTTCTGAAAATTCTGGACTCGTGTAATTATTCTGGTCTCGAGAATAGAAACTTCATCGTAACATGACGAATTTAGTATCAAAAGACCGAGAATGACGAGTACACCATGTACAAGCATTTTCAGCATATTTGAGTGACGATTTCACCTCGAAATCGTCATTTTCGTTCAGAACCCTCGGCTTCCATTTTATGTATGGCAGCCATTTTGTGAGTTGCCCTTTACATAGGCTTATAATCCAGCTGAATTCGATTCCAAAAGGACACATACACCTTAATCGACTTTCCTATGACCTGTGCAAGTTGGAACCATTGCCCCAGGCCGAACCTGTTAGGTCAGTTCCTCTCCCAGTGGCCGAACAAGATAGCATCAAGGCTCAACCAGCCATAAAACCTTTTCATCGCACACACACCTGCCGTATCGTGCTCACATCTGTCTCTGCTCTTTTTGCTTCACTTGCTTTATGATGGGGAGGTGCCCGTTTTTATTGTGGGTCCACCGATATCTGATGAAATGTTGGGCCTTACCGGGTGATTTGTTGTGGGCTGGACGAAGTGAAATATGGACATGTCACCATGACTCTGCTTTTCTTTTGTAAATTAAGGTATGCGAATAGTATATTGTAAATTCAAGAATGTTTGCCTGAAGCTGAATATTTTGTATAAAAAGAGAAGCCTGGCTTTGTGAATTCGAGCAGTCTCCTGAGAATATACTTCCCGTGTGTTGTACTTCTAGGACACTTGTTACCTTGGTTGCAGCCAATAAAATCGATCCTTGACTTCACCTAGAAGACTCTGAGTTTCTGTGGTCTGAATCAGGAAGGACTCGAGGTCTCTGGGTGTACCCTGACACCGCTAGGTTGCCGGTTCTGTGCCGGTTCTTAAAAACCCAGTACCGCACGCCTGATCCTCGACATCTCCTGTCGCAGCCACATCACCCCCCACCTGAGAGACCTGCACTGGCTCCCCATCAAGAAGAAGATAACCTTCAAGCTCCTCACCCACACACACAAAGCACTCCACAACACCGGACCAGCGTACGTCAACAGCTCACTCAGCTTCTACACCCCCGCCCGCCAGCTCCGCTCCGCTGACCACGCCCTCGCCATCATCCCCCGTATCCAAAGAGGGACCACCAGCGGCAGACCATTCTCCCACCTCGCTGCCAAGACATGAAACACCCTCCCCATCCGCCTACGGCAGACCCAAGACCTACTGACCTTCAGAAGACTTCTCAAAACCTGGCTCTTCGAACGGTAGCGCATTCCCCCACCCCTTAGAGCCTTGAGACCCTCGCGGGTAAGTAGTGCGCTTTACAAATGCTTGAATGATTGATTGATTGAATGTGAATTGTACCTATCTAAGGGCATGATTAGGGAAATGCATACAGAATCTAAATCGATACACAACAAGTTACCTCTAGGGTTCCCACGTCCTCTCCCTGAGGAGGGGGGTTCTGAGTGGTTTGCTGTACAGAAGCTGGTTCCCGTGTCTTCTTACCTTTTCTCTTGGTTTGCTGGGCCATTCTTCCAGGCTCTAATCCTACTTTTTCACCCTTTCTCTTGCTCTGTGCTCTTGTTTGCACGCATACCAATTCAGGGATACCCAGAATGGCTGCATGGGTTTTCAACTCAACCTCAGCCTCAGCCCTTTGGTGATCTGTGCGCTATACAAGAGATTATGACTATGACTAGGTCATTGCCAAGCAGAGAGTCAGCTGGTAATTTCTGAGAGACCACTACCAGTTTCAGGCCAGTAACCCCCCCTCCCAGCCTAATGTCACCATAGCCATAGGATTATTAGTGGTAACACTGTCAGCATTGGTGACTGGAAAACTGTTCCCAATCAAGTATTGCTCAGGGGAAACCAGTGTATCTCTCAACATAGTGACACTGTCACCTGTATCACTCAGAGCTTCTATCGTATTCCCATTTACCCTGGGGTATTGCAAATACTTCTTTAAGTTGGGTGGCCACACAGCTACAGTGGCAAACTCAACTTCCCCCATGGAAACTAGACTTGCTTCAGTGTGCATCCAGATTTTCTCAGGGCACTCTTTTGATCCCATCTATAGACTTGCTGCCCCAGGAGTAGCAGTACTGGGTGCCTTAGGGGCCTTGTTGTGGGGGCAAGATGTATCTACAGTTAGCTGTTCCAACTTCTTACAGTTGTTACAATAGGCCTTTAAGGGATCAAAGTTCTTCCCCCTATAGGGCTAAGGCACATAGGGAGTATTTTGGGGCCCACCCACCTGTACAGGTTTTTGGGACCCTTTAGAAGACTCAAACCTTTTATCTTGGGGATTCTCACCACCTTTCCCCTGGGGAGATTTTGTAACCACCTTCTTCTGGTCACCCCAGGTGGTTGTCCTTGTCACAATAGTCTTGACCCAATGGTTTGTCTTCTTTCCCAATTCTTGGGGAGAAATTAGACCCATGTCTACCAAATGCTGATGCAACTTTTCATTTGTGCAATTACTTAATATATTTTCCTTCATAAACAAATTATAAAGTCAAGTGAAATCATGCACATTATGTCCAGCTAACCAACCATCCAGTGTCTTTACTGAGTAGTCCACAAAGTCAATCCAGGACTGGGTCTGGGTTTTGTGAGCCCCCCTCGATCTAATTCTGTACTCCTCAGTAGTGAGTCCAAATCATTCAATCAGAGTGCTCTTCATGAGATCATAGGACCCTGCATCTGGCCCAGAGAGGGTCAGAAGCCTGTTTCTGCAGATACCAGAGAACAGTTCCCACTGGAGTGCCCCACAGAGAGGTTTCTTTACTCTTCTTATTTCACAAGCCCTCTCAAAGGCTATGAATCACTTGGTGATGTTATCATCTTACTTAAATTTAGGGACAATCCCTTTGGGGATTTTAAGATCAGAAGTCTCCTCCCTATCCTTATCTTTAGTATTGCTGCCACCATTGATGGGTGCTAAACCCATCTCTTCCCTTTCTTTTTCTAGGGCCAAGAGTCTGGACTCTAGGTCTAATCTTTTGGCCAGCTTGTCTAACAAGGTCCTCTTCACTGGGGCTATTTCCAATGTTTTCTCTAGGCCCTGGCCCACCTGTGTAGGTCCTAGGGACCCAGAGGGTGATTGTTGGAGTTAAGGGTATGCAGACCCTTTTCTCCCTAGAGATGATGGGGGGGGGGGAATTATCCTCCTCCTCTTTCACCCCTTCCCCCTCCGATTGGTCATCATCATGTTCAGAGGGGTGGCCTTTAGCATACTCAGCCAGGAGCTCCTGTAGCCCTTGTTTGGTTGGATGCAGGCCCATTGCTCTATTTTTAAGTGTGCATAAGGACCTCAATTCCTTGAAAGACAAGTGTAAGTAAGGTGTGAAGTTGAGCTCCTCAGCCAGGTCCTACATGTTATTATCTTCACTAATAGCTGGGGTCTGTTGAGACATTCTAACCTGACAGTTCTAACCCTCTACCCTTGACTACAGTGACTTTTATTTCTTTAAAATTCTATTGGGACTCAAGCAAGGCCCTGACAAGACTTTAGTATTTTAGAAAAACCAATTTAGGGAAATCAGAATTTTAAAGACAATTTAAGAGTTCTGTCGTGTGATGAGATGGTAACCAAGTAGTCCGACAAATGCAAGTTTGTATCCCACCGCTGATCCACCAATATAAGAAAGTGGCTCTGTATATACTAGACCAAAGTAAGGTTCAGTGTGTACAGAGTCCACAGTCCCCAGAGGTGTGGCAGAGGCTAAAGTTAGATATAACCTTAGTCTCTAAAGTGGTAGCTTGGTCGAGCAGTAAGGCAGTATCAGAGGAGAGTGTAAAGCATTTGTTGTACACACTCAGTCAGCAAATGGTCTCACATACTCAAGAACTGAACTCTAGGCCAATTGTATGTATACAAAATATACAGTTGTTTTATTTTTAGAACCAACAAGGTATCAACATATACTTTCTCAGGATGAGTTACTTTAGTTAATACTTTTCAAATAGGCAATAGACTTTTGAGTACAATAGTTACAGTTGTTGAAATAGGCAACACAATTTCAAACACAATGTTACATTGAGCTTCTGTTATGGCTGACAGTAAAAAAGACCTAGTGCCCTGATTTTATTAGATCTACCAGCGGCATTCGATACTGTCAGCCATGCTCAATTACTGGACAGACTCACTGCCCTGGGCATCTGGGGATTGGCATACCAATGGCTCGAATCCTTTCTATTAGAGAACTCAGTTGGGTACGCCGGTATTAGTCAAGGGTATGCTTAGCTGTGGAGTCCCTCAAGACTCGGCCCTGTCCCCACTCCTTTTTAATGTGTATTTGCAGCCACTGGTATCAGCTTTAGCCAACATGGATTGTAGAATATTCAACTTCGCGGATGATACACAACTCATCCTCAGCATCGATAATACCCCCCATGCACAGAACCATGCACAAAATGTTCTCAGGTTTGCAGTGAGGTGGATGTCAGCAAACTCACTGAAAATCAACCCAGACAAGACAGAAGTCCTTGTTATCCCCACCAAAAACTCCCCTTCAAATGACTACTTCTGGCCCCAAGAGCTAGGCCCCACCCCCAGACCTATGCCGGTTGTGAAGAGTCTGGGTATAAAAGTAGATTTCGAGTTCTCCATGGAAAACCAAGTTTCATCCGTGGTTGACACTTGCACCAGCCTGATAAGGCAGCTGCGGAAACTTGTCCCCATCCTCTCTACCACCTCACTTCAAATTATAGTGTCGGCCTCAATCATCTTGAGGTTGGACTATGGTAATGCCTTATACATTGGCCTCCCACAGAAACTGTCTAACAGACTGTAGGTGGTACTAAACGATGCAGCCAGGCTGATCTTCAGGCTCTCAAGAAGGTCCCATGCCACTTCTTTGTTGTGCAAGCTGCCCTGGCTCCCTGTTAGGCAAAGAGCAAAAATCAAGGGCCTCTGTATTGCTCACAAAGCAATCTATGGCCAAGCCCCAACCTATATTAAAGAACGCCTTGAGACCTATGTTCCCGGCTGCACATTGCGGTCTTCCGAGGCCTTTTCTCTGTCCTGTCCATGGTACAATACTGTATCAAAGGGGGGGCAGAGCCTTCTCTGTCCTGGTCCCCCAGCTTTGGAACCAGTTACCTGAACAACTTCAAAAGGAATCCATTCTACTCCGGTTCAGGAAACAGCTCAAAATGATCCTGTTTAGGGAGGCCCTAAACACAGTCTAATTCCGTTTCACTCTTGATTCCTGTTGTCGTCTAGCAGTCCCACCCACTCCCTCCTGAGCGCTAAGAGGCCTGGCGGTGATTTAGCGCTATATTAATACCAATTACCAATAACAATTAGTTACTTTATAGATTACTTTTCTAATCACAGGACTGGATCCTAGATTCAGTCCTGGGACATCTCCTGTAAACAATTGAGTAAAAGTGTTTTGGTTACAGTAGTGATTTTTAAGGAATATTATTGTATTTTAAAAGTTGACACTTAGAAACTTTTTCACATAGAATCACCAATGTTATCCTATGGGAGGAAATTCACTTAGCAGGTTGTGGTTCTGAAAATTCTGGACTCGTGTAATTATTCTGGACTCGAGAATAAAAACTTCATCGTAACATGACGAATTTAGAATCAAAAGACCGAGAATGACGAGTACACCATGTACAAGCATTTTCAGCATATTCGAGTGACGATTTCACCTCGAAATCGTCATTTTCGTTCAGAAACTGCTGGTGCCCTTAGTAACCTGACTGCTGAGCTCCAGTCGGATCGTCTTATGACCCTTCAGAACAGGGTCGCAATGGATGTCATACTTGCAGACCGAGGTGGGGTATGCAGATTGATCCAATCGAGTTGCTGTGTTTTCATCCCAGATAACGCTCCAACAGTGTACCAGGCCATCTCCAAACTGCATAAGATTTCCGAATCTATTCATGTGGATAAAGGAGATTGGTCGTTAATGGGATGGTTCTGGGAACTGATATCCGCCTGGGGATGGAAAATTCTGATGGTCGTTGGGATGGTCTTAGCCATTCTTTTCCTGTTCTGTCTATGCGTACAGTGTGCTCCTGCAATATGTGGCCTCTGTGTCACATCATGTGTAAGGAAGCCTGTATCAAGAGATGAACTAAGTACTAGAATGATGTTACAGCAACATCTCACTGACTTTAGGAATATAGATCTGGACTCAGATTAGCATGAGGATAGATTAATTGCCTATATAAGGGCAAAAGGAGGGTTTGTGGTTCTGAAAATTATGGACTCGTGTAATTATTCTGGTCTCGAGAATAGAAACTTCATCGTAACATGACGAATTTAGTATCAAAAGACCGAGAATGACGAGTACACCATGTACAAGCATTTTCAGCATATTTGAGTGACGATTTCACCTCGAAATCGTCATTTTCGTTCAGAACCCTCGGCTTCCATTTTATGTATGGCAGCCATTTTGTGAGTTGCCCTTTACATAGGCTTATAATCCAGCTGAATTCGATTCCAAAAGGACACATACACCTTAATCGACTTTCCTATGACCTGTGCAAGTTGGAACCATTGCCCCAGGCCGAACCTGTTAGGTCAGTTCCTCTCCCAGTGGCCGAACAAGATAGCATCAAGGCTCAACCAGCCATAAAACCTTTTCATCGCACACACACCTGCCGTATCGTGCTCACATCTGTCTCTGCTCTTTTTGCTTCACTTGCTTTATGATGGGGAGGTGCCCGTTTTTATTGTGGGTCCACCGATATCTGATGAAATGTTGGGCCTTACCGGGTGATTTGTTGTGGGCTGGACGAAGTGAAATATGGACATGTCACCATGACTCTGCTTTTCTTTTGTAAATTAAGGTATGCGAATAGTATATTGTAAATTCAAGAATGTTTGCCTGAAGCTGAATATTTTGTATAAAAAGAGAAGCCTGGCTTTGTGAATTCGAGCAGTCTCCTGAGAATATACTTCCTGTGTGTTGTACTTCTAGGACACTTGTTACCTTGGTTGCAGCCAATAAAATCGATCCTTGACTTCACCTAGAAGACTCTGAGTTTCTGTGGTCTGAATCAGGAAGGACTCGAGGTCTCTGGGTGTACCCTGACACCGCTGGGTTGCCGGTTCTGTGCCGGTTCTTAAAAACCCAGTACCTCAAGGTAAGTAGTCTTAACGTTACTTTTTCTTACTCAGTGTTGGATCCTGGATCCAGCACTGGGTTATCTCCTATAAACAATAGAAAGAATGCATTTAGGTCATACAGGCGAATTTTGAGGAATATTTGCCAGATAATGGATTTCTACGGAGGAAAATTGAGTTAACAGTGTATCACGGTTATAGTTACTTTTCAGGTTCAGTGCTGGGCTGAAAGGTACAGCACTGGGGTCTCTCCTGATAACGGGTGAGTAAATCGGTATTCATTGTTCAGTTGATTTTAGATGAATATTTTAAAGTTTCAAAACTCAACACTGAGAAGAATTTCCAAGTGAAACCAATCAATGTCACCCTATGGAAGAAAAGTGAGTTATCACCTTTTGGGTAAGTACTCGACTGGCAAACTTAAGGTTCTGGGCATAGACGCTGGGGTCTCCCAGGGTCAGGTATGTACAGTTGGTATTCCCTCAGCGGCAAAGGGGCAGCAGGGTGCAGAGGTAGTTAGGCCCACTGTTAGCCTATGGCAAGCAGGCCACGTGGCTGTGGGAGCTGGGCTCCTGGTCACTTGCTCAGGGCAAATGGGGAAGTAGTTTAGGGCAAAGGTTGCACTCCCAGTGGCAAACGGGCGGCTGGGTGCAGGGTGCTTTTGAGCCGTCGGGCGCTCAATGTTATTCAATGGAAAACTTGGAAGATGAACAAAGACTGCAGGCTCGGGATGGAGATTCTTCTGGAGCGACCAATACTTCGAGGGGTAAGTTGGGATCTTGGAGTATAGGTAGGCACCCAGCAGTTGGGCACAGGGGGTCGATGGGCAACGGGTGCAGGGGTGCCTTTTGACGTTGGGAATCTTACCCTCTGCTGGTCGTGGGTGGAGGGGTCCCTTGCTGTAAGGCTGCAGGTGTCGTCTGGGTCGTCAAGGAGGGTCCTTGGGTACTGGATTTCAGGTCACAATCGCCAGGGGGATGTCCTCAGGGTCTTTGTCCACTCAGGCACAGGCTGGGCTCGGCGGGTACAGAGTGTGCTGGATTTGCGATTCCTGGCTGGCACCAGGGGTGTTGCTTTTTGAGCAGAACCACTGCTCGTCGGAGTCCCAGTCTTAGTAGAGTCTAAAGGCAGTCAGGTCCTCCAGGGTTTTTGAGGTTGCTGACCACGGAAGGCGTCGGAGTTTCGCAAGAGCAGGTTCAAGGATCAACAGACCAGTAGGGCTGGGGCCAAGTCAGTTGGTGTCGTCCTCTTGTTAGCAGCTGCACAACATGTCTTCTGGTTTCTTGATCTTCTTGCGTGTTTCAAATCGGGATCTGAGGAAGGAAGGTTCAGGGTGCCCCTAAATACTAAATTTAGGGGTGCTGCGTGTAGTGTAAGGGGAGGGACCGATGGGTCCCTGTCCTGGGTTGAGTACATCCCCTATCCTGCTCCTCTCCTGTGGGAGGGAGGAAGGAGCCTATCTCTGATTGGGCAGGGCTCCCCTCCCTCAAGATGGCTGGAGCCCGGAGTTGTGCTTAACCTCGCCTCTCCCACCTGAGGGGTGGGGTTGGCAGAGGTTGGCACACCCCCTTTCCTCACTTAGGGTTTCCCGCCTGTCTTCCCGCCAGAGTGGGGTCAGAACTGGTGGGGGCCAGTTGCTGAGTACAACAAGTGGCCTGGAGAATCTCACAAAGGCAGCATGCCTTTGAAGCTTCCCCTGCTCATCCTGCAGGCCCAGGAGAGCGAAGGGCTCTCTACCTAGGGATCCAGCAAAGTTTTCTGAGTGGAAGCCTAGGCAGACTCTCAGACAAGACGTGGATTGTAGGTTCGGTTTCAGGGGGCATCTCTAAGATGCCCTCGGTAGTGCATTTTACATTAAATCCCACACTGGCATCAATGTGGGTTTAATGTGCTGAGAAGTTTGATATCAAACTTCTCAGTCTTCAGTGTAGCCATTATGGTGCTGTGGAGTTCGTAATGACAAACTACCAGCATCACATACTCTCAATGGTATCACTGCACTTACAGTGCCCAGGAATGGCCCTGGGTACTGTAGGGGCAGAGGGCTCATGCACCTGTGCCCACACCACTGACATAGGGCACCCAGCTAGAGGGGTGACTGATGTATGCCAGGGCAGTGTGTTTGTAGGCATGGCACACAGGGAAGTATGCCATACCGGCTCTTTGTTTACTTCTGCACCAGGACACTCAGGCTACAAAGGCAGTGTGTGTGTGTCAGGGTGCAGGGCCCCTAAGGGTGGAACAATAAGTGCAGCAGCCCTTAGGGGTCTTCTCTTTTCACAATGGCCTGGGTACCTAGGGTACCCTTTAGCAGGGGCTGGCATGTGGCCAGAGATGCCAATTGGGTTTTAGTTTCAACACAGTTTTAGGGAAGGAACACAGGCCCTGGGCACCTGATTGGCAGGAGCCCAGGGCACACTCAGTCAAAGCTCATCAGCAATTCAGCAAAAAGTAGGGGCATACCATGCATGAAAGATGGCACTTTATCACAATTGCTTTCTGTATGTACGGAAATGATAAAAAAAGTTGAAAAAAACACCTTTGACTTAACTGCAGGGTACTAGCAGATTGGGGTGGCACCTGGAGGAAAAGAAAAGACAGCATTCTCCACACCTAATGGGCATTATCAGTTTACTGTTATGCCCTTTGGTTTAAAGAATGCCCCTACCACCTTGGTGAATCAAGTAAATGCTGGATTTGAATCCTTTAGTGCAGTTTATCTAGAGTGTATTGATGGAGCAGGTTTTTCGCAAAAAGAAACCTGCTCTGATTGGTACCCCCATAATACATACTAACAGTGTGCAGTGAAAAACTAACATACAAATCACATGAATACGAGGGAAACAATTTGTCCAAGTGTGCACTAATATGAACTAATGCATGAAAGAACTAGGCCACATATTACAAAGCTTTTTGAAAGAAACAGAATTAATGCACGTTTAGGCCGCTTTTCGCATTTTGCAACTTTCTTTAAAATTAATAATGCCGCTTTTGCTCTAAGCTTATGCTAGGAAAAATATTAATAAAGGTTAGTGCAAAGGTCAGTGGTACACAGTGAAAAGTGCATTTCCATATAATTAATGAATGTCTATGTTTCGTTCGCTATAGTGAGCTGAACGGGCCTCCATATTTCTTAAACTGTCCGGATAAATGACGGGCTGGAAAATGAGCGAGAATGACCTGCCAAAGCAGACAGAAGTGCTGAGCGCTGCAGAGAAAGTGTAAAGGTTCAAGGCTTTACAGAACAAAGAACATTGTATTTCTGCCAAACGGATGAAACTGGTCATGGGATCCAAGACTTCTTCCTGGATGTAGCTGAGAAATACATGAGAATTTATATGAAAGTATCGAGTATTGAATTAAACTAATGAGTTAAAAATGATCTAATGGGAGAGGATATAGAACAATGAGTATATAGAATACTGTGAACGGGAACCTGATGGTGTGACAGACCACCTCCTAAACCAACCAATGAACTGTCAGATGTTGTAATTTGTTTCAATTAATGTGGGACGGTCAAGTAGGTTTTAGGGTATAACTGGGGGGCCTTTAGGGGTGTGGTTTGTGAGCTTAGCTGGTCTTAGGTCGGATGGAGAGGAGAGAGGGCTGACGCGTTGCTGTCCGTCGGTTTGCAGAGAGGCCTTGCTGTTCCTGTCCTGTTCCTGTCCCTGAAATTGTTGTTCCCTGACTCTATTTCAGGGGACCCCCACCATCTCCTTGGCCAGGGGGGTGGTATTTTACAGATCCTTTGGGTTTGAATTATTATTCTGACTCGTACTTTGCTAAATTATTGCAAATGTATTTTTGTCTCTGAAACTTTTGTCTCTTAATCTATCAACTCCGTCATATGTATGTTGTTTCGCACTATTTGCTGAAACTTATGTCTCTTGATCTACATACTCCTTAACATGCATATTGTATATTGATGATGAGTATGACACTGTTTGCATTTTCTGATTGTTTTCTCTCCTTTTGTGAGATTCTTTGTTTGCATTTGTAATCTGTACGCAATGAGCATTCATTTTCACAAACATTTGAGATAAACTTTATAAATCTTTCAGAAAGTCTGTGATTATTTAGCTAACTGGGTAGTTAGACAAATAGTACTATTATTACCATCAACTTTTCAACTAATTGGTCCATCGGCCGAGAGGGAAGAGAGTTGGTATACAGGTTTAGTTATGTATTTAGAAATGTCAGACCTGAACCTGTGAAAGAAACTAATATTATCATCATTAAAACTTGAACCCCAGCTCATCAGGGATTTGGGTGAATGTGTATGGGCCATTTATGTATGATGTTATCAAGTACTGATCCCTGATTAGCTGTCGCGCTGGATTAGTATTGGTGTCTTTAGTTCCACCTGACAGGATCACCTGATCCACCTTGGAAAGGTTTTAAATGTCCTGCAAACTGCACGCTTAATTATCAAGGCATCCAAATGCCAAATAGGGCACAGAACTGTGATGTACCTGGGCCTACTTGTTGGTGGAGGCCAAGTACAACCCTTGCAGTCCACGATCCAGGCTATCCTGGTCTGGGCAGCTCCAACAACCTAGACAACTTAGATCCAAGTCAGGGCATTCCTTGGCTTCACTGGGTACTACAGGAGATTTGTGAAAGGACATGGATCCATTGTGGCTCCCCTCACAGAACTCACCTTCAAAAAGTTAAACTGGACAGTTAGTTGTTAAGAGGCTTTTTACACCCTGAAAGAGGCTATGTGCTCAGCACCAATTCTCAATACTTCAGACTATGCCAAGCAGTTCATTGTGCAGACTGGTGCTTCTGAGCTAGGGATAGGAGTGGTCCTATCCCAGACCAATGATGAAGGCCAAGACCAACCTGTTGCTTTGATAAACAGAAGGCTTCTCCCCAGGAAGCAGCGTTGGAGTGCTATTGAGAGGGAGGCATTTGCTATGGTTTAGTCTCTGAAGAAGCTGAGAACATACATGTTTGGCACTCACTTCCTAGGACAAACTGATCACAGACCTCTCAGATGGCTAATGAAGATTTAAGGTAAAAATCCCAAACTGTTGATGGGGTCCATCTCCCTACAGGGAAAGTACTTTGTAGTAGAACATAGACCTGGGACTGCCCATGCCAGTGCAGATGGACTTTTCAGGTCCTTCCACTTAGAAAATGAAGAATCTCTAGGGAAAGGTTAGTCTCATCCTGACCTAGTTAGGACACCCCCCGCGCCGCACGGCCACCAGCTGCTGCGTGTGCCTCCCGCCGCCTGCCTCGCTGCCCCGGCCGCCGCTGTGTGACCACGCCCCCTGCCACCGAGCGGCGTGGTCTCCCACGGCGCTGCCCCTCGACACTGTAGCTTCTTCTTTTATTTTTACTGTTTTTTGTTGTAAATCCTGCCTGTTTGCCTGTTCTGCCCCCATAGCGCGTAGCCCCTTGCACTGTTTGTTTTTCTTGTATTTCCTGCTCTTTGTTGTAATTCTCGCCTGTTGCCCCCGTCTCCTCCCTACCCGCCTCCCGCTTCCCGCCACCGCCGCTGACCACGCCCCCTTTCTCTTCTGTACCCTCCCCGCTCCCGCCTCCCAGCTGCCCCGCCCTCCCTCGCACTTCGCCATATATGGCGACCGTGCGAACGCCGATTGTGGCCGAAGGCGCGCCAAAGGTAAGCCCGTCTGCGCCCGTCCGCGCCTGGACCGCGCCCAGTGCCAGGACCCCTGGCCCCCACCGACGGAAGACGACCCGACTGTCCTACAACGCCACCGAACTCATCGCACTCAACACCGGCGGAATCCCTGGATGCTACCGAGCTACCCCGAAGCACACCCACGGACCCTTCAGCTGTAACACCTGCAAGTTCACATGCATCCGGACCTGCCCCACACCAGCAGCCGCCAAGCCGATCACCAGCAGCAACCACCTCAAGTGCATCCTGATCAACACCCGCTCCGTCCACAGGCACGCCATCGAACTCTGGAACCTCCTCGACACCACAGCTCCAGACGTCGCCTTCCTCACGGAAACCTGGATGAACGACTCCTCAGCACCCGACATCGCCATCGCCATCCCGGACGGCTACAAGATTATCCGGAGGGACCGCGTCAACCAGACAGGAGGAGGCATCGCCATCATCCACAGGGACACCATCCACATCACAACTAACACCGACGACACCCTGAAAACCGCCGAACACCTACACTTCCAGATCCGCACCGACCCGAGAACCACCCTCAGAGGCACCCTGATCTACCGACCCCCGGGACCACGCACACAATTTAGCGAGGACATCGCCGACTTCGTCAGCCCGCATGCCCTCCCCTCCGCCGACTACATCCTCCTGGGGGACCTCAACTTCCACCTGGAGAACAACAACGACCGCAACACCATCACCCTGCTCGACAACCTCGCCAACCTCGGACTCAAGCAACTGGTATCCACCCTCACCCACCTCGCCGGACACACACTCGACGCCATCTTCTCATCCAGCAAACACATCGCCTTCAGCCACGCCACTGGAGTCAACTGGACGGACCACAGCTGCGTCCACTTCACCTTCAGAAGAACGACGATCCACCACCACCAGCAACCGGTTGCTCGAAGAAGCTGGAACAAGATCACAGCCGCCCAGCTCGCCGCTTCCCTGAGCCAGCACCCCCCCGCCAGCTCAGCGAACCCCAGCCAGGCCGCCGACAACCTCACGAAGTGGATCATCAACTGCACGGACGAACTCGCCCCACTGAGGACCCCGACCAGCAGACCCGGCAGCAAGAAGGCCCCTTGGTTCACCGACGAACTCCAGAGCTCCAAGAAGAACTGCCGAACCCACGAGAAAGCCTGGAGAAGGGAACCAACACCGGACAACATGACCGCCCTCAAGCTTGCCACCCGGAAACACCATCAACTCATCCGCGCCACTAAGAAAAATGCATTCAAGGACCGGCTGGACAACAACGCACACAACAGCAAGGAACTCTTCAACATCGTGAAAGAGCTCTCCAACCCCAACGCCGGAAACAACGACATCACCCCATCGCAAGACCTCTGCAACTCCCTCGCCGCCTACTTCCACAACAAGATCGCGGACATACACAACAGCTTCAGCACTCACCCGACGCACGCCACAACCGGACCACCGCCCCCCACCACCACCCTCCGCACCTGGACTCCGATCAGCACCGAAGACACCATCCACATGATGAACTCCATCCACTCCGGATCTCCGACCGACCCCTGCCCTCACCACGTCTTCAACAAGGCCGACGCAGTCATCGCACCCCACCTGCGGGACATCATCAATACCTCCTTCGACACCGCCACCTTCCCGGAGAGCTGGAAGCACACCGAACTCAGCGCCCTACTAAAGAAACCTACAGCGGACCCCACTGAACTCAAGAATTACCGCCCCATCTTGCTCCTCCCGTTCCCAGCTAAAGTCATCGAGAAGACCGTCAACAAGCAGCTGGCCGCCTTCCTCGAGACGAATGGATCCCTCGACCCCTCACAGTCTGGCTTCCGAGCCAACCACAGCACCGAGACCGCCCTCATCGCTGCCACCGATGACATCCGAGCCCTGATGGACAACGGGGAAACAGCGGCCCTCATCCTCCTAGTCCTCTCCGCGTCTTTCGACACTGTCTGCCACCGCACCCTAGTGCAGCGCCTCAGCAACGTCGGAATCCAGGAGAAAGCACTGGAATGGATCATCTCCTTCCTCGACGAAAGAACACAGAGAGTCCGCCTACCACCTTACAAGTCAGAGGCCACCGGAGTCATCTGCGGCGTCCCTCAAGGATCCTCGCTGAGCCCCACCCTCTTCAACGTCTACATGAGCCCCCTCGCAGCCATCGCACGCCAACACAACCTCAACATCATCTCCTACGCCGACGACACCCAACTGATCCTCTCCCTGACCAGCGACCCCGCCGCCGCCAGAGCCAGCCTTCACGAAGGGATGAAAGACGTAGCCGAGTGGATGACGACCAGCCGCCTGAAACTGAACTCAGACAAGACGGAAGTCCTCATCCTGGGCTCCTCGCCCTCCGCCTGGGACGAGTCCTGGTGGCCCCCCGCCCTGGGCAGCGCACCCAAACCGACAGACCACGCACGCAAACCTGGGCTTCATCTTGGACTCCTCCCTCACCATGACCAGACAAGTAAACGCCGTCTCCTCGTCATGTTTCAACATCCTGCGCATGCTACGGAAGATCTTCCGGTGGATCCCCACCGAGACAAGGAAGACGGTCACCCAGGCCCTCGTCACCAGCCGACTGGACTACGGCAACGCACTCTACGCCGGAACCACCGCCAAGCTCCAGAAGAGACTCCAGCGGATCCAGAACGCCTCAGCCAGACTCATCCTCGACATCCCACGACACAGCCACATCTCCGGACATCTGAGAGACCTGCATTGGCTCCCCGTCAACAAAAGAATCACCTTCCGCCTCCTCACCCACGCACACAAAGCCCTACACGACCAAGGCCCCAGCTACCTCAACAACCGCATCAACTTCCACGTTCCCAAACGACAGCTCCGTTCAGCCAGCCACGCCCTCGCCGCCGTCCCCCGCATCCGGAGAACGACAGCAGGAGGAAGGTCCTTCTCCTACCTGGCCGCCAAGACCTGGAACTCCCTTCCGACCGACCTGCGCCTGACCCAAGACCACCTCTCCTTCAGGAAGAAGCTCAAGACCTGGCTGTTCGAGCAGTAGCAGCACTCCCCCCCCCTAGCGCCTTGAGACCCTCCGGGTAAGTAGTGCGCTATATAAATGTCTTTGATTGATTGATTGATTGATTGATCCTCTTTCATTTTTGGGGGGTTGTGAGAGAAAGTGCCCTCTTTCTGCATGGTAGCCCTGACTTTTTGCTGGACTGCTGATGTGCTTTGACTGAGTGTGCCCTGGGCTCCTGGCAATCAGGTACCCAGGGCCTATGTTCTTTCCCTAAATCTGCACTGAAACCAAAACCCAATTAGCATCTCTGGCCACAGGTCAGCCCCTGGTAAATGGTACCACAGGTACCTAAGGCACTGTGACCAGGGAAGACCTCTAAAGGCTGCAGCACTTACTGTGCCACCCTTGGAGGCCCTGTACCATTACACACACACACAGAACAAAGCGAAGAGTCGACATGGCACACATCCTTGTGTGCCATACCTACACCCACTGCCCTGGCATAGATACGTTACCCCTCTAGCTGGGTGCACTATACCAGTGGTGAGGGTACAGGTGCACGAGCCCTGTACCTCTACAGTGTCTAAGTCCATTCTTTTTTTAATTTTTTTTTATTTTTTTTTATTGCAGATTCACAGGAAGCCATGAACAATCAATCAGATATTCCAGTTATTCAGCGCCTGTGGCGCATCTCACCATTGGTCAGGGGATACACGGCCATTCAGCCCACATCCCGGAGGTTGGGCGGCAAATATCAGGAGAGTGCCATATGTAAAAAACACATTTGAAAGAGCAGGCATGTATTGGGCATTCCGGGAGTCCGCTTTTTTCAGTATGTTATTACTAAAACTCCCCCCCCCCTAATGAACAATAAACTTAAGTTTCGTGCTTCCAACATAGCGTATACAGAAAAGAAACAGCAGCAATTACATTTCTAAGTCCCCCCTGGTCTCTACAGTGCCAGCATAGTCTTTCACAGTTCTAAGCCATTAGTAGCAGGAGTCTCACGTCACCTGCAAGTTCGGCGTGTTTCGTCCCACCCTTTGTATCGTGGTCCCGACTGTCCCGTTGGTCTGACCCATGGTCTACTCCAGGTAGCCCCCCCTCACAGTCCTCCGTCAAGCCCATGATAATGTCTCCATTTGGACCAAACTTTTCGGAAATTTTTCAGGCATCCCCTCGCCTTATAGGTGACCCTTTCGGCTGCCATATACAGATCAAGGCCTCTCCTCCATTCCTCTAGATCCGGGGGGGGCGGCGTCCCCCAGTGCCTCGCGATGTCCCTTTTCGCTACCACCAGCGCAAGGACCAGGAATATAAGGAGTGGGCGAGTCAGGTCTACCTCGGTAGTCATGCCTAACAGTGCCAGCCTGGGATCCCGCGGGATCGGCGTCTCCAGGACCTCCTCTAATTCTTGAAATACTTGCGTCCAGTAGGTTTGTATTATGTCACACTCCCATAATGTATGATAGAAGTTCCCTACTCCCCACAAGCACCTAAGGCAGCGTGAGTCCTCTATCTTCCCCATTTTGCTGAGACGTAATCTATCGTAGTAGGTTCTATGCAATATAATACATTGAATGAGCCTTAGTCTAGACTTGATAGCTACCTCCCGGGGGTGCATCAACACTATTTCCCAGTCCAGGTCTTCCAACTCTCCCACTTCAGCCTCCCATGTAGCCCTGAGGTTTGCCAGGTCTCCCAACATATGGTTGGTCAATGTCTTGTACGTCAGGGAGACCGCTTTTCCTGATAGTCGTTCTTGAAGGAGCCTCCCCTCCAGCGGTGCATACTCTGGGATGTCTGAGAGTGTGATGTTTTGTGTGTTCCAAACGTGTCGCAGCTGGATATATTTGACGTGCTGTGTGTTATGCAACCCAAACTCTGCTTTAAGGACTTGAAAAGATTTTAGTTCCCCCTTGGCCACCACATCTCCTATAGTTGAAATACCAATATCGTCCCATCTGTGAAAGCCTCTCAATTCGTGAAGTTCTGCCAGCCATTGGCAGTGCCACAGCGGTGTCTGCCTCGTGGGTCTCTTATCCCACCCCATACGTTTTGCGGCCTTTGTCCATGCGCTAATCGTGATAGACGTAGCCGGGAGGAGGTGTGCCCTACCAGGACTCCCATAAAGGTAGCACAATAGGTTCTTTGAAGACATTGTCCGTCTCTCCAAGGCATAAGTCGGGTGGTCCACCGGGGCGTGGAGCCAATCATTGATCGGTGTTAGATGTTCAGCCCAGTAGTAGGCCTCTATGTTGGGTAGCGAGATCCCTCCGCTATACTGGTGCCTCTGAAGCGTGGATAGAGCTACCCTAGCATGTTTGCCCAACCAAAGGAAGGACCGCAGGTCCGCATGTATCCTGCGGAAGACCGCCACGGGGATCGGGTAGTATTCGTTTTGTAGGGCATAGAGAAATTCCGGTAGAGTGACCATTTTATACAGGGCCGCCCTACCCAGGAGTGTCAATGGGAGCTGTCTCCACCTGGCCATATCCGTCCCCGCATTAGTTATGATCCGTTCCAGGTTTCTGTGGAACGAAAGGGTCGCACTGGTGGTGACATAGATCCCGAGATATTGGAAACCTTCCGTGGTCGTCAACAGTTTGTCTGGCAGCCTCCCCCACTGGTCACGTCTCCCAGGGTCGTAGAGTATGGATTTATGCCAGTTAATTTTGTGTCCCCCCATTTTACCATATTTCTCCAGTTCTCGGAAGATCGCCGGGACGGTGATCTCTGGTTCAGTAATATAGAGCAGGACATCGTCCGCATAAAGCGATATCTTTTCTGAAGTCGTATCCGTGTCCCTGCTCAAGAAACCATGAATATCAGTGTTTTGCCGGATCCTGGCAGCTAGCACCTCTATGGTGAGCGTAAAGAGGAGGGGCGACAGGGGGCATCCCTGTCGGGTGCCTCTCTGGATTTGGATCTCGCGCAAGAGTTCCCCATTCACCCTCACCCTGGCCCTCGGGGCAGTATAGAGAAGCTGTACCCACTTGATAAAGTTGGGCCCACAACCTGCCTTACGGAGCACTGCGAATAAAAAGGGCCAGTGCACCGCGTCAAATGCCTTCTCGGCATCCAGGGAGAGGAACCAATGCGGGTCGCTACGCCCTTTTACCTCCTGTAGCCAATTATGGGTTCTTCTAAGGTTCAGTTTGGTTGCCCTGTCAGGTAGAAAGCCCGATTGGTCCAAATGAACTACGGTTGTAATTACTGTTCTCAAGCGGGCCGCCAATATGGTTGCCAACAATTTGACCTCCGTGTTTAGCAGGGAGATAGGCCGGTATGAGGCGCAGTCCTCACGCGGTTTGCCTTCCTTATATATGGGGATGATCGTGGCCATGGCCAGATCCGGGGGGAGCTCTCCCTCCTTGAAGGCCCCTGTGAAGAGGCCTTTGAGATGGCGGGTCAAAAGGTCTGCCGCTCGTTTGAAGAACTCCGCGGGGAAATCATTCGGGCCCGGGGTTTTGCCCGGTCTCAGTCTGGCTATGGCTTCCGTGATATCATCAGACGTTATGTCTGCCTCCAGGGTCTCCAGGGCCTCCGGAGACAAGACCGGCAGCGGCGTAGTGTCCAGGTATTGTAGAGCCTCCTCATGAGTTGCAAGTTCACGGGCTGCGTAGAACTTTTCAAAATATGTGGCAAATGCTTCCGCTATCTCAGCGTCTGTGTTAACAGTGAACCCCTCTGAGGTATCTATGCTATCTATCCATCTTGCCGCCCGCTCCTTTTTGCTGAGCCATGCCAGGAGTTTCCCTGACTTGTCCCCCACATCATATAACCGATGGAGGGTGGCTAGGGATTGTGTCTTCGCCTCGTCAGTAGCCAATGCTCTATATTGTTTCTGGGCATCAAGTAGTCGTCTGAGAGTCCCGCTATCTTTCTGGGTAAGAGAGTCCCCCTCCCATTTCAGGACCTCCTGTTCTAGGGCAGCCACCTCGGCCTGGAGCCTCCTCCTTTCCTCCCTCAGTCTGGAGTTTATCCTGTCTCGTAATACTGGTTTTAGGGCTTCCCACAGGGTGACACTAGAGTCTATCGTACCCTCATTTTCTGCAATATACACCTTAATGTCTGCTCGAACGCCCCTCAGTATGGCGGCATTCTGGAGATCCCAGGCCGCCAATCACCAGGATCCCCTGTGCCCGCCTTGTTCATGTCCAACCCTCACATACAGTGACGAGTGATCTGATATGACCCTGGCCCTATTGTCTGCGACATCCTTTGACCTCAGATACTGACGGGACATGAAAATATAATCGAGGGGCGAGAACACCTTGTGCGCCCCGGAATAGTATGAGTAGGTTCGCTGAGTCGGGTGAAGCCACCGCCATACATCTGTAAGTCCAATCGGGGACATCTGAGTGAACAAAGCGGTGTGATGCGCCGTCCTCGCAATGTCTCCAGATCTATCGAGCATCGTGTTCATGACATCGTTAAAATCGCCACCCACCACTTGTATAGTGTCCGCAGTGTCCAGGAGTATGTTGGCCAGGGCGGTGAGTGTACGAGACTGTAGTTTGGGTGGTGCATAGACTGAGAGCAGTGTATAAGTGCGCCTATTCCAGGTGCCCTGTACTCCCGCGTATGTCGCCTGTGTGTCTACCCAGGTGCGGGTGATGCAGAATGGTGAGGACTTTTTAACAATGACTGACACCCCTCTGGAGTCAGACGTGTAACCCGCATGGGCCAGTACTCTGTTTCGGCCTCTGGCGATGAAAGCGCACTGAGTACCCTTGAGGTGTGTTTCCTGTAAGCAAATAATGTCAGGGGCCACCATTTTAATGTAGGCGTTCACTAGGCCCCTCTTTATCTTAGAGCCTAGGCCATTGACGTTCCATGTCCGGACGCTCAAGCTCTGATTGCCCTCCTGTGGGGTTACTACGGGACCTGCCATTGGAAGATGTGAGGGATGTATGTGTTTAGACTGTGGCAAGTGTAGGCGCCGTGGAGGCCCAATGCATGCTGGTGCACATTAACTTTTGTATTGTCCCTTCCCCAACTGTACCCACCCCTACCCCTCCTCAGATAAACTTGAACTGAAGCAACCACCTCTCCCACCTCCCCCTCCGTCCAGTCTCATCCCAACACAGGACATAACTGTCCGTAAGAGTCGGCCTGTCGCCCACCCACAAATCCCTCCCTTCACTTATCCAAAGAACAGTAAAACGTGTTAAACAGGGAAGCGTGTCAACTTGCGTGCTCTCCTCTGTCGGGCTGCCATTCCCAATGTCCAAGTGCACAACCATTCAAAGATCGTGCCAACGTGCGGATATCTGCTTCACACCGTGTCTGCTCAGTAGTCCGGGTCGTCGCATCTTATGAGTTAGAGTCTTGAGTCTCTGATTCGGGCGCACTTTGGAGTCCAGAAAAGTCTTGTTCCAGCACTCGAATCTCCTCCACCAACGGGTGAGCGGATGGACTTCCTTCCTCCCTTTCTTCTCCTCCAGACTTGCGGCTCTCGAGGTCCTCCTCATCATCTCCCTCCGAATGAGCAGTGGAACGTAGAGGATCAAATCTTGAGCCAGTCCCAGCAGCCCCCCTCGGGGAGGCAGAACGGCTACCCCGTACAGTTCCTTTATCTCGGCCTCGGTAAGGTGTCGTCGGGATTTGCCTCCTAGACCTCCTTGACTTGAGTCTTTGCGCTCTCGGCAGTTCCCACTGGGTTGTATTTCTTAGGGACTTATCCAGGAAATCTCGGCCATCGGATTCTCTACTGTTAAGGATCGGGCGTTCCTCCAGCCATTGCCAAGCGTCCTCGGGGTGGGTGATGAAGAGCGACTGCTCCTTGTATATCACCTTAAGTTTCGCCGGGAAGAGGAGCATGTAGGAAATCCTTAAGTCTCTGAGTTTCGCCTTCACAGAGTCAAAGGCGCGGCGTTGTTTCTGGACCTCCTGACTATAGTCCGGAAAGATCATGATGTGTGCATTTTCCAGACGAATCTCACCCAGCTTCCTCGCCTCTCTCAGAATAAGGTCCCTGTCAGCGAAATTAAGGAAACGCGCTATGACTGGCCGTGGTCTCGCCCCCTCCGGAGGTTTTGCCAGGAGGGCGATGTGTGCCCTCTCGATGATGAAACAGGACGAGAATTGCACCTCTGGGAAAGTTTCAACTAGCCACGTGTGTAGGAAGGAGACCATATCTGTTATCTCAATTCCCTCCCTAAAACCAGCAAAGCGCAGGTTGTTACGTCGCGCTCTATTTTCGGCGTCGTCGACCTTCCAGAGCAGTTGGCGATGGGACGCCTGGAGCTCCGCCATATCCTTTCGGAGGGTAGTGATTGAATCTTCTGCCTCGCCCATCCGCGTCTCCGCAGAGGTGACCCTGTCGGATAGGTTCCGGTAGACTTGACGCAGGAGTGACACCTCCGAGCACACTTCTCCTATCGTCACCTCCAGGGCCGCTCTGGACTCCTGAATGTCCGTCCGTGAGGCCTGGATAGCCCCCATCAGCAACTCAGTGTCCGAGCGCGTGCATGACTCGTTGCGGAGACTCTCCGTTCCTGTACGCGGGCGGTAAAATTGTCTATGGTCCCCTGTTTGGGTCCTCTCGGTGGTATGTCTCTCTTCCCCATGGCTCGCCGGATCCACGCGGTCAGCACTCCGAGCAGACGGCGCGACACCCCAGGCCCTGAACGCCACTCACCGCCCGGAAGGATGGTCCGTCGAGTGTCGCGTCTTCTCGAGGGCGCCGGAGTAGGTGCCGTACCCCGCAGGTCTCACTGGGCACCGCCGTCTTCCTTTCCGTTAGTCCTGCAGGCCGGGTAGCTGGCGGGCGGCGTCCGGGAGGTCCGTCAATTTCCTCTTCTCCGTTGGCTCATCCAGGTCGGTCAGCGGTAGGGGTAGGCCAGCGCACAATGAAGAACCGTCATCTTCAGGACTGTGTTGGTTACGCAGAAACATAAAGAGGACTCCATTCTAAACAGTAAGAAAATCAAAGCTATAATACACCAGACACAATTGCCTGTTTGTGGCAAAATACACCCGTAGTGAATTGAGTAGTGAGGAAGAGAACACTGCTGTAATGTTGGTAAAAGTGAAGAAAAACACTATCATCTTGAGAAAAAAAAATGAGATGGTTAAAACAGTACGCACCCAGGAAAAGATTCCCTAAGGAAGGAGAAGGTGGTGCCCAGATAAAAGGCATCGAAAGAGAGGTCATGCTTTTCCCTCATGCGTGATTTAGAAGGTTCATGCCGACGACAGTCTATGATTGAGTCAGAAATTACTGCAAAATCATAGAAGCCTGAAGGTACGTTAGCAGAAAATGAGGGCACCAAGTTGTATAATGCGGTGCTCTGACGTTAAGTAGAGATATTGGAGAGGATGCAGCCTTACAGGCTACAGCAGCTAACTTTGGAGCTGGGGAACCAGGTTTGAGGATTGGGTCAACATCCTGTGATTCTGGGCAAATCACTTAGGGTCCGATGTAGGTAAAACCCATTTACCGATTTTAAAATACCGATTCCTACCGAATCGGTATATTGAAATCGGAAAATTATATGTAGGGAAAAAATTTCGGAAAATTACCGAATCGGTAACAATCGGTATCGTGGTTCGATACCTACCGAATCAGTATTCGCCGAATCGGTAAGTACCGAATCGGCAATTACCGAATCGGCAAATACCGAATCGGTAATTGCAATACTCCCCCGTGGGCCAAATGGCCCATGGGAATGCATTGTAAATACCGATTCGGTAATCGCCGAATCGGCGAATACCGAATCGGTAAATACCGAATCGGCGAGCAAGTAAAAGTGAAACTAATGACAACAGCCAATGAGGTGGAAGCACCCTCCCCCACCCTAGCAGGGAGTGGCTACCCAGGCAGGTGCAACTCATTAGAACTTTCTGGAGAGGCAGCCTGAGCTGAGCATTCACAGTGAGCAGCAGTGGTAGCACTATCCTGAACTGTGTGGAAATGGCAAGTAGCTCTGAGAGCCAGAAGAATGAGCGCAAGCGCAAGGCCAAGTTCAGCACCAAGGAGCTGCAAGTGTTGGTGGAGGAGGTGGTGAGGGTCCACAGGCAGCTGTTTGGGAGGCTGTCCCTCACAGTCCCAGAGAGCACCAAGAGGAACCTGTGGATTGCAATTGGTGGGAGGGTGAACGCCGTTGGTGTCACCCCCAGGAGCCTGGACGACCTCAAGAAGAGGTTCTATGACATTCGCAGCCTCACCAAGAGGAAACTGGCCGAGCTGCACAAGCAGGCAGGACTAACAGGTGGAGGCAGGAACCCGGCGCTACCCCTCACTGACCTTGAGGAACTTGTGTCCACGACAATTGAGAGCGAGAGTGTGCTGGGAGTTGGGGACCTGGACAGCTCATCCAGAGCCAAAGCAAAAGGTAAGAAGCATGCGCAGCATGCCACACCCTACTAGACACCTCCCCTTTAGCCCCAATGCACAGCCAAACCCCAGCCCAGTACTGCTAGCAACATTCATGAGCAATGCAACATGATAAATGTAGTCAGCTTAAGTAGTAACAAATGCCAGTGCACATTCAAATGAAATGCACCTAGAAAATGAATCAGAGTATTGAAAATGAGATGTGCAATGCTTTTATTGTAGTGACTGTAAGACATTTGCACTCAGTTCACAAATGCTTCTTTATACCTAGGGGCACCATCAGGCAGTGGAGCAGCGGCTACACAAGCTCCAGCTCCAGCACCATCAGACAGTGCGGTGGCAGGGCCAAGCAGCATTGTACCATCACAGGAGGAGGAGGAGGAGAACAGCAGTGCCGTGTGCAATGAGGATGACACAGGACATACCCTCTCATTTCCCCACTCCCCCCTACTATCACTGACGCCCACATTGCAGTTCTCACCGGAAATTTCACCCACACAGACCCACCCAGCACCTGCCACATCTCCTGCCAGGAGGATCACCGTTGCACCATTGAACATCATGGAGGGAGCAGCGGCTCAGGCTCCTGCACCCACCCCTGCAACACCCGTGGCACACCAGCCCACACAGCAGGCCAGCAGCAATCGGCGCAGGCCACGCACATCCAGCCCTGCTTCACCAGCACGGGAGGGCAGTGTATTCCACGGGCTGGAGGGGAGTATGGTCCGGATCCAAAGGATGCAGGCCAAGTCGATCCTGGCTTGCCAGCGCCAATTGCGGCAGCACAACCTGCACATGGGGGAGATGACAAAGGGGTTTAAGAGTTTCGTTGAGAGCAACAAGGAAATAGCTACTGGACTGGGGCGCATGACTACTGCCATTACCCAGCTATGCAGTAAGATGGAGGAGCACGAGCACTGTAGGCGCAGGGATGCCCGCGTGCAAAACCGGGCAATGAACCGCCTTGCAGCAGCAACCGCCCAGCTATGCCGCCGAGGGGCTAATATGGAGGACTGCCTCACCCAGAACACTTCGGAGGTGACCAGGGGCATGGCCCGCATCACCACTGCCATGGAGGCACTAATTATATCAAACACAGTGGTGAATCCTGCCCTGGACGTGGGCGAGGCTGGGGACACCAGCAGCCGCAGCAGCCCGGCCAGTGCTGTATCTGAGCCGCGCCGGAGCAGCAGGCGCTCTGCTGAGGCAGCCGGACACACAGAAGGGGGTGAGCCACATCCAAGTGGGTCAGCTAAGCGCAGCAAGAAGTAAGACTGCCAGGGTGGGTGAGGCAACCCGGACAATTTACATTCCCCACCTATTCTGTTATTGTTTAATTTGTTGCACATCAGTGCAGTAACGTTGTGCCAACATTATTAATTTTTTTTTCCCACATCCATTGACATGTCTGTGCATCTGTACTCACTCAGAAATAGTTGTCTGTTTTCTCCTCACGTCTGAACCTGCCATCAGTTGGTGTAGACACTCCGGCAGGTTGTGTTTGTGGCACAGCAATGTCATCGTCAGGGTCCTCGTAGTCAGATAACTCTACCTCTGTGCCCTTCTTGACCGCAAGGTTGTGCAACATTGCACAGACAGCAATTATCTTGCAGCAGGTGATGGGGGTATATTGTCTTGCACCTCCGCTCTTGTGCAAGCATCTGAACCTGCTTTTCCAGATGCCGAAGGTCCGTTCTACTACATTCCTTGTGCTTTTGTGCGCACGGTTATACCTCCTTTGGCTGGGTGTTGAGGGGTTGAGGTAGGGGGTGAGAATGAATGAGCGGAGGGCATATGCACTTTCGCCTACAAGAAAAAGGGGTAACATTACTCACATGCATACATGTACTTCACACTGCTATTTAGGTTATGGGGGTCTGACACTGGGTCTTACCTAGGAGGTATCCTTCACCGAATTCCCCTGCCGTCAACCGTGCATAAATTCCGCTATTTTGAAAGATGTAGGAGTCATGGGTACTCCCTGGAAATTTTGCTACCACGTCTGTGATTACACACTTGGCATTACAAATCACCTGCACATTTATGGTGTGCCGTGACTTCCGATTGTGGTATATATATTCTGTGGCAGCAGGGGGACAAATCGGAATGTGTGTGCCATCTATGCAGCCAATGATGTGGGGAAATCTTGCCATCTGGTAGAAGTCTGCTTTTGTCTGTACCAGTTCTGCATGGGTTGCAGGGAAGGAAATGTATTGGTCCATCCTGTCAATCATGGCATCAAGGAACTTGTGGAAGAACCGTGACAGGCAGCTCTGGCTCACCCCTCCTACCGAAGCTACTGCACTTTGATAGCTGCCAGACGCCAGCAGGTGTAGGCTGCATAGCACCTGCACGTGCACTGGGATTGCGTGTGCCCTTGGGGTGGGGTGCTGCAACAGGGGTTGGAGGTCCCTTATGAGCTCTAAGATGGTCTCTGGGTCCAGCCTGTACCTCTGTAGGATCTCTGCATCTGTCTGCATGAACAGGGTGATCCGCTGTCTATACACCTGCTTCTCTCTCAGCCATTCCCTCTCTCCATCCTGCTGTAGCCGTAGCCGTCTTGCTATGACATAAAAAGCTGCCATGGTGCAAGCAGAAATGCATTTTGGGTCCTTTTTTATAGGTTGCACCTGGTTACCACCTGATTCCAATCTATGGTAAAAACCGAATCTTAAATACCGATTTTGACGCTAATTCGGTATTTCAGAGCTTTCCTACATCTCAATCTTAAGTTTTTCACACAGATTCGGTTTTATACCGAATCGGTAATTTTACCGATTCGATATCAGTACCGAATCGGTTTATTTTTCCCGATTCTGTGTTTTCCGAATCGGTATTACACCGATTCGGTGATATTTCCGATTCCGTATTTTTTACAGATTCGGTTTTGTTACCGATTCGGTATATTTGCCGAATCGGTGTAATTTCCGAATCGGTAATCTACCGAAAGGGTAACTTTTCTGATTCGGTATTTTTAACGATTCGGGCGGTTTTTGGACTCCTACATCCCGAGGGATTGATACCGGTCGGTAACGGCCGAAAATACCGATTTTCGGCCGTTACCGACCGACCTACATCGGGCCCTTAATCTCCCGGTGCCTTTCAAAAAACAAAATATGGATGTGTCCTTGTGTAACATAACTGGTGCTCATGTAAAGCACTCCAATACCTTAGGGTCGAGTTTGCGCTATATAAATCTGCAAAAAATAAATAAAATAAAAAAATAAAGTAGAAACGTACTCAGGCAGTTAGATAGCGGAAAAGTAGAAGTGTCTTGTCTGGAAGCATCTAGGTCCATCTTTAAGGGTAAGCTGTATGAAGGGAAAAGAATGAGTCACAAAGAAGCTCCTTGTATACTGACATTTGTATGTAAAGCAAGCAAATTAGATACACTCACTCAGTACGGGCCACACAATACTTGGTGGGCATGCAGATGGCGTGGAGCTTGTCCAGCGCCTCAGGTCATAATTTCCTGAGATCAGTTAAGAGTTACATGCGATGGCGGTAACAAGTACAATGCAGAATGGGGCTTACTCAAGTGTGAGTCTCATACAGGAGCCCAAAGCGAAAAGGTAAATGAATGGGATTCTGAAATTTAAAAGGTAACAAGTTACACATATGTGCGGTGGTGACTCAGTCAATGTAGCTAAATGGGCTTGCACCTTACTTGTGAAAAAAAAACTTGTGGCAGTCCTCAAGGGAATTGGTTATTTAAAAATCTGTGAAAACCAAGAAATTGGCAAGTCAATACTGTGGTTGTAGCACTATATCCTCAGGGGGTAAGTGCTGTACAGTGAGGTTCTTAGTTGCTGTGAAGTAAGTATTGCTTTCCTTTTGATCATTCTACGATGCGGTGGTGCAGCTGACATTGTGCAACTCTCGAGCAGCTTGTCAGCACAGGAGAACGTAATTAAACATCTTCAACCACTCGACTGCTGACCAAGGTCGGCCTCAGGGAGAGGCTTAAACTCCAGTCATAGAGGATTCAATGTCAGTCCAGGCTTCAGATTCGATGTCAGGACCGGAGGCTCCGATTATGCTTTCTCAATTTCCTTGCTTTATTATAGCAGCCAATAAAAAACAGACTTTTTTTATTCAGTAAACCATATAAACTACAAATCCCATGACCACGCTGTCATGCCCAACCATGGAGACTGTGCCTATATAACTCTGCACCGAGGCACACACGTCCTCTTTCTTTGCTGCTCCGCAGCCAGTTAAGTGCCTTCCCCTTATTAGGGGTTTTACACTTGTGACTTATGGGTTGGGGCACTGTGCTATATTTGCGCTTGTTGTGTGATTATATTACTGCTATGGGGATTGTGTTTGCGTGATTTGTTCCCCACGCTCAATCGGGCTCATCGCTGCTCCGTACCTGACGCGGTAGTCGCAGCGCCGAGCTCGCTTGATTGTGCCCCGGTTTACGTGTCCAGGCGAGAGATGACAAGGAGCACGTCACCCTCCCCGGCCGGCCGCTCCGGCACCCGGGTCTTCTGCAGTGGAGCAGGAGTATTCTGGGGCGAAGGGTGCACGGGGAAGCGTGCAGTCCGCTTTTGCTGGCTCTCGGCCGGCCGCGTCTGTGCAGGCGCGGCGGCCATTTCAAGCGCTTGTCAGTTTCACCGCGTTTGAAGTACTAATCGGAGCGGGAAACTGACGTGCTTTGCTGATAATCTTGCCGGAGCCTAGCTTTTCAGTGGAAAATTGCCCCGCTGACGCCCAACGCTGTAAGTGCTGCGGGCTCGAGAATTTGCATAGGCACTGCCTAGAGAGGTGCTCGTAGGCAGGCCCTCCCTCCACGTTTTATCTGCTTTATAGGCTGTGTAGCCTAGCCTGCCTGGGGTTGTACCTCTCCCCCTACTCCTCAAATCCTGTGCAAACACACATTTTACGCACATCGCCATCATGGAGGATTACACCTATGAGGAGGAATATTATGAGAAGGAGCCATCTGGCTCACTGGAACAGGACGTCGTAGAGGAATTGGATGCTGGTGTACAGCGTTCAGTTAATTCTGCCTTGGTTCAGGCGATTGCGCCCCTCAAACGGCACTTGAATAAATACGCCATTCAGCAGGGGTGGCTCCCTGCGACGACCGGGCGTCCCAAGGCCAAGGATGCCACAGCGGCCAACCCACATGCGAAGGATTTGGCGCACCTTTCAAAGGCCTTGGCCAATAACCACGCATACGTAGCTCAGGCAGACACATCTGATTCTGTTCAGGGCGTGCAGGGCGACACCTCTTCCACTTCCCATACCGACACAGATTTGGAGGACGAAGTAACCCCTCAGCCAACTAAGAAGCTTCGGAAAGAACACCATACTGAGCCCGCGCAACCCAAGGTGTTGACCTTTGACCCGACGGACATTGTCCACCCCAACTCCACGGCGTGGCTTCCGCCACAGGAGGTGGCGGACTACGTACAGTCCCACTTGCGGCGTCCCTTCGACAAAGACGTCAGAACACGGCTACGTTCCGAATGCCCCAGGTCGGACTAGCGGCAAAAGTGGCCGAGACTCCCGAGGTGGATCCGACCATGTTCACATACTTGAAAAAGTACGTGAAAGATCCAAAGAAAGGCATCGACCGGGCTTGGTGGTCATGCCAAGATAAAATATTGGATCTCTCTGGCCTCTTAACGAAGATCCTCGACTTAGGGTCCCGCGCCAAGGTGTCGGGCACCTCCATTAATCCAGACGCCCTCATTGGCTGGGCGCAGAGGGCGGTTTGCATTTTAGGCAACGCCAATTGTGCTATGTCCAGCGAGAGGAGGAGATCTATCCTCCTCAAACTGGACCCGAAACTGGCCGAGCTCTCCTCATCGGAGGCAGGCCCCGTGGCCCAAGGCCTACTCTTCGGCCAGCCGTTCCTGAAGGAACTCACTAGATTCGTAGCCACCTTTAGCGGCCTGGATAAGGCCCAGGAGTCCCTCTGCAAATCTTTCAAGCCGGTTTTCACCAGGGCCGGACGAGGTTGAGGGCGATCGTTCGGCCGCGGTGGTAATCAAGGCGCCGAACGTGGCCAGCAACACCACCGAGGTGAATACCAGGACCACTCCAGCAACCCGAATTTCTACCCCTCCAGGCGAGCGAGGTATCGCTTCCGCAGGGGACGGTTCGGGGGGAACCAAGGAAATCATCAAGACACCGGATCTACAGGTGAGAGTTATTGCTTATTCCGAGGTGGTCTTGGGGGGGCGGATTCAGTTATTCGTTCCCCAGTGACGCACCTTCACCCAGGACTCTTGGGTGTTGGAGACGGTGCAGGGATACAAATTAGAGATGCACGACACTCCCTCTCAGACTCTACGCCCTTATCCCCTAAGTTTTTCCCAGCAAGATCAGAGTTTTATCTCCGCCGAAATCCAGGCCCTCTTTGTAGGAGAGTAGGGTCTGCTTTCCTATGGTCACCCCACTTTTTTACTTTTTGCTTCACTGGTTTTCGACTTAGATGTGGCTGTGGGCCTGCTAATCAGACCCACAGCCCTGCTGTTCTCTCTCTAAATTCACACCATGTACTTTAGGCACATCACCAATTGGGATTTGGGTCACTCTTGTGAGTCCCTGTACAGTGTACTATAGGTACCCAGGGCATAGGTGCACCCAAGGCCTACCAGGTGCTGCAGCATATCTTTTGCCACCCCTGGCTGGCCATTCAAACTGACACAACTGGCTGATCACTCAGCTGGGGCAAGGTCGTGTAATCACCACTTGCGTAGATATAGTATACCTATATCTAACCTTAAATCTAGACACATATACACCTATAAGTCACTCCTATGCCAGGCCTTAACAATCCTGGAGGCAGAGGGCTTGGTTTTCTTTGAGATGGTGCTCTAGCATGAGCTGAGCCTGTCTGCAGCTTTCGGAACCATGTCCTTATAGCTGTTCTAGGATATTGTCATACCATATACTCTTAAGTGCATTATGAACCTCACGGTTAAATGCTAACTTTGGTTTGGCTATATCAAAACATGTCGTGTAAGGTGTCATATGCTTTGGAATACTACCCCCTCCCCAGTTCTGGCGACGGGGGTAGCATTCCACCCTTCTAGAGGGAGAAGACATGTTACTTCCATTAATTCCGGTTAAAGTTAACCAGAGCCTCAGCATCACATCACAAAATGGATGCTGCTGCCACAGGCTCAAGTCTGACCTCCTGCTGCTGGGAGTCCTTCCAGCGAGGGAGGCCTGGACAATAGGTTTCCTGTCTTAGGAGGTGCTAGCACCACCCCAGACAGGCTATAGTGTATTGGGGCAGGGAGGGTTGAATGAAAATGAAATGAGACACTGCCTGGGGCACACAAGGTGTCCCATGCATAGTCTAGTTCAAACCGGTGCTGAGGCACTCCAGCCCCAGCTCTGGTGCAAAACTGGACAAAGGGAAAGGGGTGTAACCACCCCCTTCCTGGGTCCCACCCATAGGAGGGACCTAACTGGTAATCCAGCCCCTAAATTTGGTATATAGGTAGGAGCTGAGTCCCAAGACTTTATATTTATCCTGACTGAAACTCTGATACAAAACTCTGGACCTTCGACATCCTACTCGACGTAGAAGACTGAAGAATCTCCGTTGTGGTCAAGGAGTGACCACCCTGCACAAGCAGGCACCATCAAGCGATCAACGGTTTGCTTTGTCGACGCTCCCGCCAGAGCCCAAGCACAGAGCCTGACAAGACCCAGACTTCCAGACATCCAACAGCCCGATCCACAGTCACAGCAGAGCTGAGACCCGTGGAGACGACGAAAGACGTGGGACCGGCCATCTTGGAAAGCCAGCGAATTGCTTTCCAAACAACTTCTGAGGCACCCTCAAAGTTGTGCATTGGGGATTGAGAGGCCCCAGCCCCGAGCACCAACTGCACCAAAGATCAGCCCTCCACACTCCACGAGTTCTGCGTGGGGCCCTTCTGCATTTTCCTGCTTGACGCGTCTGTCCGGTCACTTGTCCATTGGCTAGTGGCCTCTGTGACGACACATTAAGTCGAAAACCAGTGAAGCAAAAAGCAAAAAGTGGGGTGACCATAGGAAAGCAGACCCTACTCTCCTACAGTCGGTGTGTTCGCGGCATACATTGCAGGGCGAGACGGTGCTTCATTGTGGTGCTTGCAGCTTGCGGTGTGGCAACTGAGCCGGAGTTCGGGAGCTGGCGTCGATCAGTCCGGACAGCAGTACAAGTCGGGTGGAGCGTTGCGAAGCATGCGAACGGTGCCAAACTCCAATGTGTTCACAGGACTCAAAGTCAGCAACATTGACCGTGTCTGGCAGGCCAATACGAGTCGGTGTAGCGAGGCGTTGCACGTCACGGTGTCCACAGGTTACGGTGCAGGCAACGGCTCGGTGGCGGCGTCAGGACGGAGTCAGTGAGCTCAGAGCTTAGGTTGAAAGATGCGGACCTTATTCGATGCTATGCCTTCAGGACACCGGGCCGGTTGTGAGAGTCGGTCACAGCTCCCTGCCTCTGTAGCCACTGTTCCCAGCTACAATCCACAAAGGCTGGTGAAGTCTACTGGTCCTGAGACTTCGGTCAGGGCGCATGCTCTTTTCCAAGCCCTTGGAGATCCTTCACAAGTCAAATAAAGTGCACACAAAGTCCTTTCTCCTTTCTTCTTTCTTTGGCAGTCAGGCAACCACTGCAGGCCAATCCCCAAGCAGCACATCAGCTTAGGGATAGTCTCTCCTCAGTTTCTTCAGGTTCCTCTCCTCAGCAAAGGTTTCTTCTTGTAGTCCCAAAGTGATCTAATTTCTTGGGGTCAGGGCCCCAATATTTATACCCCAAAATCCTTTGTCCTCTGAGGGCAGAGGGGCCTTTACCCAGTCAAAACCAGTTTTTGAGCACTCTGTTTACAGTACTCCTTCTTTCCTTTTATAGTGCAGAGCAGAAACATCAGACGCCTCACAGGAGGTGGACCCAGCATTGTGGAGGGAAGGCAAAGCCCTGGAGCACTCTGTTGACATGATTCCTTCTCTCCTTTCACAGTGCAGGGCAGAGACATCAGACACACCACAGGGGGTGGAGCCAGCACTATGGGGGGCAGCCCCAGTCCTATTCAGGTTTCAGGTGCAACTCCTCCCTACATTTAGATGCAGATCTCTCTATTCACCACTGGGCGAACTCACCCTGTCTCCTGGAATCCCGCAGCCCTGTCACTCAAACTCCAGACAAGGAATACACAACCTAGCAGAGGCAGGCTTGGATAGTTAGACAAGAAAATACCTACTTTCTAAAAGTGGTATTTTCAAACACAGAATGTTAAAACCAACTTCACTAAAAGATGTATTTTATCATTCTGAGTTCAGGCATAATAAACTCGAATTTCTACCATATTCCCTGAGTCAGTTAGGATTATAAAATGTAATAATCTAACTGCCCTTTCTGGCCTATGGAGAACAGATAGCCTTGCAATAGGAAAACACGAAAATGGCTGTAATTCACTTTTAGGACATGACACACACATTAAGGCTTTCCCTAACTTATACTTACAGTGCACCTTGCCCTTTGGCCTACCACAGGGGTGTCTGATATGAAGAAAAGGGAAGGTTTAAGGACTGGCAAGTGGGTGCACTTGCCCAGTCAACATGGCAGTACCAGACTGCACACAGGCTCTGCAATGGTAGGCCTTAGACACATTTTACAAGGCTGCTTCTCTGGGTGGCACAACCAGTGCTGCAAGCCCACCAGCAGAATTTGGATTTACAAGCCCTGGGCACACTTAGTGCACTGTACTAGGTACTAGGGTCTGACAGGTAAACTAAACAAGCCAATCATGGAATCACTAATCCATATATCAATTTACAATAGGGAGAGCATATGCACTTTAGCACTGATCAGCAGTGGTAAAGTGCCCAGAGTCACAAAACAGCCAACAACAGGTAACAAAAAAATAGAGGAGGAAGGCAAAAAGTTCAGGGGTGACCCTGCAAAAAGGGGCAAGTCCAACATGGTGTAGGAGGGTTAACTCTGGATTCTGAGATGGACTATGGCCTAGTCAGAGTTCCTACTCAGGATGTACTGATCTGTGATGGAGGCATGGATATGACCTCCTTTGTGAGCCTCAGTAATCTGGGCAAATACAGACAGCAGCCTTTAATTAATGGAAAATAGGCTTTGGCATACAGGGATACAGGGGCAAGTGTCACAATGGTGACACAAGACCTTGTGGACCCTGGGCAGATCATACTTGGTGAACTTTACCAAGTGACCAATGCTAGCAATGTCAGGACCAACCATGCCCTGGCAGTTGTTAAATTCTTCTGGACCTAGCCTCAAGAAAGTTGTGTTAAGACCAGACTTCCATGTTGAATGCTTGCTTGGCAATGATTTAGAGACTTCAGCCTGGTCTGAAGTGGAGCTCAGGACCCATGCAGAAATGTTAGGATTCTCTGCACATGTGTTTGCTGTGATTAGGTCACAGGCCAAAATGTCTAAAACTGAACAGGCCCTGGATCCTGGAAAAATGGACCAGGTGCCTTCCAAGAAAAGGAGCAGAAGGGTCAAGGCAGTGCCTTCCCCCCTGACTGAGAGTGAGGATCAGTCTCTTGAGGGAGATGATCATAGTCTGAAGAAGGAACTGTCCCAGATGAGTTTGGGCCTGATCAGGTTGAGTTCTTGGGGACTGGGGCCCTTCCAGGACAGATCTGAGTCATGAGCAGCTGAGCTGCCCTTGTTTTGAACCCCTCAGACAGCAGGCTGCTGCTGTGGCTGCTGTGAATGCTAGTGGCACCCATAAGATTTATTGGGATGATGGACTCCTGTACTCAGAGAGTAGATACCCCTTTAAAGTTCAGGGGCTTCCTATTGACACTAACCCATGATATTCCCCTAGAAGGACACCTAGGCCAAAGAAGACTTGGGACAGAATTGTCCCTCACTTTCATTGGCCCCACATGTCTGGAGACACCAAGGAGTTTTGTCGCTCCTGTGTCACCTGTCAAGCCAGTAGTAAGGCAGGTGGTACAACAAAGGCCCCCCTGATACCAATACCTGTGGTGGGGGTTCCCTTTGAGAGAGTTGGGATTGAAATAGTTGATCCCATAGATCCTCAGACAACATCTGGGTACAGGTTTATCCTAGTGGTGGTGGACCATGCCACTAAGTACCCAGAAGCAATTCCCCTTAGGACCACTACAGCACCTGTGGTGGCAAGAGCCCTCTTGGGAGTGGTCACCAGAGTGGGTTTCCATAAGGAGATAGTTTCAGACAGAGGGGCAAACTTTATGTCTAGTTATTGACTGCAATGTGGAAGGAGTGTGGAGTGAACTACAAATTCACCACACCCTATCACCCACAATGCAATGGTTTAGTTGAAAGGTTCAACAAAACCTTAAAGGGTATGATCAAGGGTCTTCTAGAAAAGCTTAGGCGGAGATGGGACATCCTACTGCCCTGCCTTTTTCTTTGCATACAGGGAGATTCCTCAGAAGGGGGTTGATTACAGCCCTTTTGGACTTCTGTTTGGGCATCCTGTAGGAGGACCATTGTGTCTGGTAAAGGGGGGATGGGAGTTAGCTCTCAAACCCCCTAAACAGGACATAGTGGACTATGTACTTGGGCTTCGATCCAGGATGGCTGAGTACATGAAAAAGGCAACTAAAAACATTGAGGCTAGCCAGGAATTGCAAAAGGCCTGGCATGACCAAAAGGCTGTGCTGACTGTTTACCAGCCAGGACAGAAAGTATGGGTGTGGAGCCTGTGGCCCCAGTAGCCCTCCGGGACAAGTAGAGTGCCCCCCATGAAATTGTTGAACAGAAGGGAGAGGTTACCTATCTGGTAGACATAGGAACTCCCAGGAGCCCCCATAGGGTGCTTCATGTCAACAGATTGAAAATGTATGTTGACAGGGTGACATGGGCTTGCTCATGGCTACTGATGAGGTACAGGAGGAAGGGAGTGATCCACTCCCTGACCTGCTCTCACAGAACCCTGATGATGTGTCAGCTGATGGTGTAGCCTTGGCAGGCAGCCTCACTGCTTAGCAACAAGCCTATTGTAGACAGGTGCTCAATCAGTATAGGAATATGTTCTCACTGACACCAAGCTAGACTACCTGGTGTACTCATGAAGTGGACAAGGGGGACAGTCTGCCTATTAAAAATAAGATTTAGAGGCAACCTGACCATGTCAGGGACTGTATCGGGACTGAAATTCAGAAAATGCTGGAATTGGGAGTTATTAAACCCTCAGATAGCCCTTGAGCTACTCCAGAAGTCTTGGTACCTAAACCTCACATCCATTGTGGTAAGAGAGAAATTAATTTTGTGTAGACTACAGGGGTTTCAATGCAGTCACTAGGACTGATTTCCACCCAATCTCAAGAGCAGATGAGCTTATAGACACCTTGGCCTCAGCCAAGTTTCTGAGCACATTTGATCTTGCAGCTGGTTACTGGCAGATCAGATTAGCTGATGATACAAAGCCAAAGACAGTATTTTCTACCCCTAGTGAGCACTATCAGTTTGTGGTAACGCCCTTTGGTTTGAAAAATGCACCTGCCACTTTTCATAGGTTGGTGAACAAAGTCCTAACAGGCCTGGAAGACTATAGTGCAGCATATCTAGATGATATTGCTGTCTTTAGCTCCACATGGGAGGATCACCTGGTCTACCTGAGAAATGTGTTGGAGGCCCTGCAGAAGACAGGCCTAACTATCAAGGCTACTAAGTGCCAGATAGGGCAGAGTCAGGTTGTGTACCTGGGTCACCTTGTAGGTGGAGGCCACGTTAAACCATTACAGAGCAAAATCCAGACCATCATGGACTAGGTTGCTGTAACTAGCCAGACTCAGGTCAGAGCTTTCGTGGGCCTGATTGGGTACTACAGAAGATTTATCAAGGGGTATGGATCCATTGTGACACCCCTCAACGACTTAACTTCCAAGAGAATGCCAAAGAAAGTCCAGTGGACAGTTAGTTGTCAAAATGCATTTGATGACCTGAAGCAGGCCATGTGCACTGCACCAATTCTGCAAAGTGCTAAATACTCCAAAGAATTCATTGTCCAAACAGACGCATCTGGTTGGGGGTAGGGACTGTGCTGTCACAATTGAATTATGAAGGTCAGGACCAGCCAGTAGCTTTTTTTGGCAGAAGGTTGACCCCTAGAAAGAAACGTTGGTCAGCTATTGAGAGGGAGGCCTTTGCTGTGGTTTAGGCTCTGAAGAAGCTAAGGCCATACTTGTTTGGCACTGACTTCACTGTTCAGACTGACTATAAGCCCCTCTTATGGCTAAAACAGATGAAGAGTGAAAATCCTAAACTTTTGAGGTGGTCCATTTCCCTACAGGGAATGGACTATACAGTGGAACATAGACCTGGGAGTAACCAAGCCAATGAAGATGGACTCTTCAGATATTTCCACTCAGAACATGAAGACTCAACTGGTCAAGGTTAGTTTAATGTCCCTGCGTTTGGGGGGGTTGTTTAGGAGAGTAGGATCTGCTTACAATGGTTACCCTCACTTTCTGCTGGTGTTTCACTGTTTTTCGACTTTACTCTGGCTGGGGCCCGGTTATCCAGGACCCCAGCCTAGCTGATTCCTCTCTAAATTGATTGCATGTACTATAGGTACACTCCAGTTTTGTTGCTGGGGTACCCTTGTGAGTCCCTAGTATATGGTACACTAGGTACTAAGGGTATGGGTATCCCAGAGGCCTACCAGGGGCTGAAGCATGTATTATGCCACTCCTGAGAAGCCTTCCAAAGTGACACCACAGGACTGCTACTGCAGCCTGGGTAAGGTGGTGCATGCACCGCTTACTGAGATATAAGTTACCAATATCTACCTTAAATCACTGAACATATAAACTTATCAGTCACTCCTATGGGAGGCCTTATCAATCCTGAAGGCAGATTGCTTGGTTTTGTGTGAGAGGGTACCCATGCATGAGCAGGACTCCTCTGCAGCTTTCGGAACCTATTCTCTGAGGCTGTTCTGTGATGCAGCCAGACCATATACTCTTAAGTGCATCATAACCGCGCGGTAAATGCTAACTTTGGAATGGCTGCATGGAAACATGTCGTGTTTGGTGTCAAACACCGTGGAATCCGACTCCCCTGTCAGTCCTGGCGATCGGGGGTAGAATACTGGTCTACCCGGTAATAGTGTAAAAACGCCCTGGCATCACAAAATGGATGCTGCAGCCACAGACACGAGTCTGGCCTCCTGCTGCTGACTGAAACTCTGGCATGGGAGGCCAGGACAATAGGTTTCCTATCACAGGGAGGTGTAACCACCTCCCAGACAGGCTTTGGTGTATTAAGGTGTTAGAACTGCGTGTCTCTAGTTGGCAATGGTATACAGCTTTGACCAAATAGGGACCCTTGCTTATAAGTCAGGACAAGGGGATTACACTCCTAGATAACCCCTGCTCACCCCCTTGGTAGCTTGGCACGAGCAGACAGACTTATCTCAGAGGCAGTGTGTTAAGCATTTATGAAAATAAACAGTAATACAGTGATAACATTACAGATGGACACAACACAGGTTTTATCAAAATAAGTATTCTTTATATAGACTTAACACAAGACCACAAACGACAAAAATCCACAATACTGTACTTAAAGTTGACTCAAAGATGATAAAAGTTGCTTAGTTCAAGTTGATGATGAATGCGACAAAGTTCTCAACAAAGTACCTGGATCCATCACGCAAAACAAACAAAAGACTCACAGAGTGGGAGATGCGTCGGTTCCGTGATTCGGGGGAGAGGATACGTCGTGCCTCAATGCTTGCGCAGAGTAGGGGATGCGTTGTGATCCTTACCAGTGCAGAGATGATGCATAGATTCTCGGCCTGCTGGCCCGTTGCGATGCGCAAGATGGCGCCCTTGATGCGATGATGCGATGACGATGCGTTTATGCCCTGGCAGCCTTGCGACGACTCTGTACTTTGGGGCCGCGACAGGCCCTGCGTCAAGCTCCTCCCGTGATGCTACAGCAGGCAGCTTCGATGAACACACGCTTCCTGGGAGATGCGGCGCCGGCACGCTTCTCTGGCGATTCGATGATTTCAGCTGCAGTGGCGACACGCTTCCTCTCGATGCGTCGCGCTTCCAGCTCCCAGCGGCACGCAAATGTCTGTAGATAGAATTCCCATTAAGGGAATTCACAGGGGACCTCTTAGTGAAGTCTTTTGTCCCTGCGATTCAGAAGGAGGCAAGCACAAGTTCAAGCCCTTGGAGAATATTCTGTAAGATGATGAATGTCTTTAAAAAGTTCTTCTCCTTTTCCTTGGCAATCAAGAAACCACTGCAGGCCAACCCAACAAACAGCACACTGGCAGAGGGGCTGTCCAACTCCTGCAGATTCCTTTGGTTCTTTTCCTTGGCAAAAGGTTGCTTGTTCCCAGAAGTGATCTAAAGTTCTTGGATCTGGGTCCCAATATTTATACCCCAAAATCTTTTGTTCTTTGAAGGAGGAGAGGCCTCTGCCTAGTCCAGCCCAGTAGTTGAGCACTTTGTTTACAGGACTCCTTCTTTCCTTTCACAGTGCAGGGCAGAAACATCAGACGCCCCACAGGAGGTGGAGCCAGCGTTGTGAAGGGAAAGCACAGCCCTGGAGCACTTTGTTGCCATTATTCGTTCTCTCCTTTCACAGTGCAGGATAGAGACATCAGACACACCACAGGAGGTGGACTCAGCATTGTGGAGGGAAGGCCCAGCCCTATTCAGGTTCCAGGTGCAACTCCTCCCTCCCATCTAGATGCAGATCTCTCTATTCACCACTGGGCTGCCCCAGCCTGTCTCCTGGAATTCCACAACCCTGTCACTCAAATCTCCAGACAAGGAATACACAACCTAGCAGAGGCAGGCTTGGACAGTTAGGCAAGAAAATAACTACTTTCTAAAAGTGGTATTTTCAAACACTGAATGTTAAAACCAACTTTACTAAAAGATGTATTTTATCATTCTGAGTTCAGGCATACTAAATTCGAATTTCAACCATGTTCCCTGAGTCAGTTAGGATTATAAAATGTAATAATCTAACTGCCCATTCTGGCCCATGGGGAACAGGAAGCCTTGCAATAGTGAAAAACGAAAATGGCTGTAATTCACTATTAGGACATGCCACACACACCAGGGAATGTCCTACGCAAGAAATGGGAAGTGGAACTGGGCCAAGATCTGACAGATGAACAGTGGGAGGACTGCTGTATGCAGACCGAGCAGGAATCCGCTAGCAGCTGGCTACGGTTAATCCATTATACATTTTTACACAGGATGTATTATACACCAGCCAAGATGTACAGATTCAAGTTGAGAAATGATGATAGATGTGATAGATGTCGGTTGACGGGGCAGACTTTCTCCATCTAGCATGGGGGTGCCCTGCGGTACAAGAATACTGGGATCAAGTGTTTCATGCATTGCGCGAAATGATAAATACGCCTGTAGAAGCCGTGCCACTAATGGCATTACTAGGATATGTCAAACCACTAAGGGCTGAGCACCGTACATTTATTGCGCTGGCGCTCCTCATGGCTAAAAGAAGGGTGACTTGCCGATGGAGCAGGGGACGGGCACCCAAGTTCAAAGAATGGCTATCTGACTTAATAGGGTGCCAGGAGCGGCTCTCGGACTATGCGGAACTATTGCCCATGGCTTCCAGACCCAAGGATGTATGGGGACCACTGCAGTGTTATTTGTTAGCTCACCCACGGGAAGAGGGATAATTGACGAAAGAGAGTTGTCGGAGGGAAGTATGGTGGGAAGGTGCTCCTAAAACATGTAATGCGGGGAAGGAGGAAGAACACACCAAGTTGAAGATAGGATGTGAAAGAAGGTGAATCGAGGGAAGGGATACTTCAGATGGAATAGGATCAACTTATCAAATATGCTCTAAATATGTGAGAAATACTAGGTAAAGATATTAAACATATGAAGTGATAGGGTGCCCACATACCTTACGATGCCCTTTCAATAATGTTGTACCACCATCGTAAACTGCATGTAACGAAAAGAAATATGTGTAATAATGTGAACCTAATCTGTGCCAAGTGAAAATATAAGACGCTGATAAAGTATTGTTATCTAGTCTTGAAAAACAATAAAAAGATGTTTAAAAAAAATAATATCTATATCTATCTATATTTATCTATATTCACTGCAAAAACCATAGGTTAGCAGGAAGTTATAGTTTTTTTTTAACCTTTATTTTTGATTTTAATTAAGTTACAGCAGTTATACATTTCCAAATGACATACACAAGTGGTGGATCACAGCAGAATATGTATATATGAGCAGGATATGTCAGCTATTGGCAGATCAGAGCATTGGGAAATTAAAGGCAAATCTCTCGTTCCTTGCAATTTACTCTGCCTCCCCTTCAGTTGTGGCCCTGCTGGTATCTGATTCATGCAGTTAACTCGCATCCACTTCAGGGTTTAAAAAAGCATTGCGCAGCTTCCTCCATTCCCTAAAGTCCTTATCCAGCCTATCATCTCTATGGCTCAATTTCATGTGGGCATTTTCTGCCAGCATCAACTACTGCATGCCCCTATACCACATATCCATATCTGGGGTGTGCTGCCCCATCCATGTTATGGTGACTGTGAGAAGTTGGCCTGGTATATGATGTCCACTATTCTAGTGGGCACCTTGCACCAGTCCAAATGACCCTTATTCTTGGTGGTTGCAAAGTCAACCTTATAGAAAGCTATCCTAGTGGTAGCCTTCAGGCTAAGACTTAGAGGCGAGTTAAGCAAGTTGTTTTACCAGTCTACAATCTCTTGCATGATCAAATGAAAGTACACCACACAAGGTATATATCAAATATATATGTATTTATTCTAAATACAACCCCTCTGGTCTCTTTAAGAGGCTGGAGGTAAAAGTACAATACAAAGAACTTAATTAGCATACGATAAATTGCACAGTATATGTTTTGCCCTAGGGACCTCACAAACCATATACTAAAATAGTGGTATAAGAAACACGTGAGGGATAGAAGCTAGACCTAGGGCCTGTAGAACCGCTGGGGCAACCAGGAACCACCCAAGGTAGGGACGCAGGAGGCCCACGGGGGACGGGTGCAGTGTCTAAACACAGCCGCAGATCACCATTGGCTTCTAATGGAAAATGAACAAGTTACAAATTTACAGTTTAAGGACACTTAGAGATGAGCTGCGAGACCCAAGGGAGCAGCTGAGTACTCGTGTTACCTCACCCAGGGAAGCCGGGTGCATAGGTGGTTTTTGGTGCTGGGTTTCCTCGGTGATTCCTATTGAGAGCTGCGAAGAAGTGCTGCAGGTTACCAGAGGAAAAGTGTCCGGGTGGATCCAAGGGTGGATCAGAGATCTGAAGAACCTGAAAGCAGAGGGGACAGAGTCTGGGTCACTAGCCAGTAACCAGGCTGGCAACAGGAAGATGCCAAGCGATGTTGGATGCTTTAAGGTGAAAGAGGTGAAGCTTGACTCTTCAGCCATGAGGTCCAGGAGGCATCAACGATGACCAGGAGCTGGATTCCAGCTGTCCCATAAAGGATGTCGAGTGCTGCAGTGTCGGAATCCGGATTTGACCCACTAAGCCTTGGCAACAGCAACCCATGCAAGGTGACAAGATTGGCTTCTGAGCAGACCATCAAGGTCTGAGGGACTACTCCTTTGGAGGGGAGTCAGAGCACATCTAGAAAAACTGGAAAAACTCAGGAAGTAAAGGATTGTCCTTCGTGGGGACCCACTAGCTAACAGACTAGGGATCACGAAGGAGCCTCAAGCTGAAATGCACCAAGTGGGCCAACGGGACACTAGTGGAGAGTAGTCCTCTGATCTTTGGTGCAAAAGGTGCTCGGGGCAGGGGCTTCAAATACCCCAATGCACAACTTCTAGAAACTTCAGGAAGTAGGTGCAGTTGCAAAAATGCAGGATGTCCAGGAGTTCCGGTCCCATGTCTCTCGTGTCAGCTACGGGTCTCAGCTTTGCTGGGAGCTTGGGTCAGCTTCAGAGATGTCTGGAAGTTAATGTCCTGTGTCGCAGATTCTTAGGATCCGGTGGGAGCCTAAAAAATGCAAACCGGCAAAGATGCTTTTGGTACCTGTTTGAACAGGGTGGTCACTCCTTGACCACAAGGGAGATTTCTTCCATCTTCCAGTCGATATGGAATGTCGAAGGTCCAAGAGCTCTGTTTCAGAGTTTCATCCAGGGTAATCTAAAATTCTAGTTACTGGGTTCGGTAAACATCACTTACAACGAAACTTTTACAACGCACTACCATTACAACGCGGTCATTACAACACAAACTATTACAACACATTGCGCTGGGGGGCGCTCTAGGATAGGGAATAGGTTAATTTACTATCCAATAACCTTCCCTAGTGTCCACGGGGACTGGAGTTGGAATAGTAAATTAAACTATTCACTATCCAACACCCAAAAGCGCTATGCGTTGTAATGGTATGCGATGTAAAAACCGCGTTGTAAAGGCAGGCGTTGTAATAGCCTGCGTTGTAATGTCATACATCCGGGGATGTTTATACCCCTTCCCCTTTGTCCAGTATCGCGCCAGAGCAGGGGCAGCCTGACCCTGCAACCGGTTTGGACTGGGGTATGCACAGCGACACCTTGTGTCCCCAGGCACTGTCTGAAAAGCATTCACAGAATGCAACCCACCCTCCCTCAATACACTAAATCCTGTCTGGGGAGCTACTGGCACCTCCCTGGACAGGAAACCTATTGTCCACGCTTCCCCTGCCAGAATTACGTCCAGCAGCATGAGGTCAGACTCGTGTGTGTGGCAGCAGCATCCATTTTGTGATGCTGAGGCTTGTTTAAACTTTAACCGGGTGTACCAGTGTGTACATATCGTCTCCCTCTAGAAGGGCGGATGCTACCCCCGCCGCCAGAACTGGTGGGGGGGGTAGTATTCCAAAGTGCTTGACACCAAACACGACATGTTTTGATAAAGCCAAACCAAAGTTAGCATTAACAACAAGGAGTATAATGCACTTAAGAGTATATGGTATGGCTATATCACAGAATAGCTATAAGGAGTGGACTCTGAAAGCTGAAGAGGGGCTCAGCTCATGCTAGGGCACCCTCTCACACAAAACCAAGCACTCTGCCTTCAGGATTGTCAAGGCCTCAACCCCTGGTAGGCCTCTGGGGTACCTAAGGTACCATATACTAGGGACTCATAAGGGTAGCCCAGTAACCAATTTGGTATGTACCTAAAGTACATGGTATCAATTTAGAGAGACAACAGCTAGGATGGGGCTCTGATTAGCAGGGCCCCAGCCAGACTAAAGCCGATAAACCAGTGAAACACAGCAAAAAGTGGGAGTAACCATAGGAAGCAGATCTTACTCTCCTACACAACCCCCCCACCCCCAAACGCAGAGACATTAAACTAACCTTAGCCAGTTGAGTCTTTATGTTCTATCTGGAGAGTCCATCTGCATTGGCATGGTTACTCCCACGTCTACGTTCCACTGTATAGTCCATCCCCAGTAGGGAAATGGACCACTTAAAAATTTGGTGTTTTCACCCTTCATCTGTTTTAGCCATAAGAGGGGCTTATGGTCTGTCTGAACTGTGAAGTGAATGCCAAACAAGTATGGCCTCAGCTTCTTCAGAGCCCAAATCACAGCAAAGGCCTCCCTCTCAATAGCTGACCAATGCTTCTCTCAAGGGGTCAGCCTTCTGCTAATAAAAGCTACTGGCTGGTCCTGACCTTCATCATTCAATTGTGACAGCACAGCTCCTACCCCCAGCTCAGATGCATCTGTTTGGACAATGAATTCTTTGGAGTAGTTAGGACTTTTTTTTTTTATTTATTATATTTTTAATGAGAGTTCATAGACATAAATATAAGATACATACAAGTCTCATATGAAATTCCCACTATATAAAGTGCAAGAGGTTATCGAGAACCCTTATTTACATAAAAAATTAGAGGTACTCAATAGTGCAGTCACAGTTCCTATGGTCAAAAAACAAAAGATCATTCCGTTCAAAGTGCAATGTGCTACATCAAAATTCAAGATTTTGTTTGAATAAAATACAGAAAAAACCCAAAAAACCCTAAGGTTCAGACACAATAATACAATCACAATTCCTTTAAATGGAGAGATAAAGTGCAAAGAGTGCTAAATCGTTCTCATTAAAGTGCAAAAAGTGCTGAATCAAATACGTAAGTTCGTAAAACATCCTAGACCCTCCGGCAGTTATAATCAAGGTCTTATTTTTAATAAAGTACTGAGAAACACCAGAAGACCTAGGATTCAAACACGCTCCAGTACTTCTCATATTTTCTCACTGCTCCTGATCTTAATGCATATTTCTTTTCCATCCCTTGTATTTTAGATAGTTTTTCTCTCCATGCATTAAAACTAGGTACTTTATCTGTTTTCCACAGTTGCAGGATTAGGGATCTTGCTACTAGAGCTGCAATAAATAAACTTTCGTCATGCACAGAGGCAATAGAAGAGCAACCCAGAACTGCAATTGATTCATTAAGTGAGATTTGAGGATCTATCGTATTTCTGAGATATTTCTCAATTTCCTCCCAAAGGTTCAGGATTTTTGAACATTCCCACATAACGTGTGTCTAGTTGCCCTTCTCTACACAATGAAAGCACTTATCTTCTACTTGCGGGTAAATATTATGGAGCGAAGAGGGTGTTCTATAAATCAACCATTAAGAGTAAAATTGCATACGTTTAAAATTTGCTCCTCGGAATATAACTGCATTAAATTTATTTGATTTATTCCAGGTTGATTTACTAATCTGTATGCCTTCTCTTTTTCTCCATCTAGCCCTGATCTTTTCATACAGCAGAGAAGATGTATTCTCATTAAAATGTCGCATAATAGTAATCTCTAATATTTGGAAGAGATAATCCTCCCTCTGCGACCGAAGAGTTTAAAGTGCTAAGTGCCAACCTTGGTATCTTATTTGCCCATAGGAAAGAATAAAACATACCATCTATCTGCTTAAAAAAGGAAGCCTGTATTCCGCATGGAGCTGCACTAAAAAGGTAGTTAAAAAGTGGAAGAATAGACATTTGAATTAGCGCAGCACCTCCCATTATTGACAGTGGGAGTTGATTCCATCGTGTTAGCTGAGAACTCACCCTTTTCAGTAGTGGGATATGATTTAGTAAATAGAGATCTTCCACTTTTTCTGATATGTAAATTCCTAAGTATCTCTTGGGGCGGGTATTGTCTGCCTAAATTCAGTTAATAAAGTGTTTACAATACAATTACATAATATAATTTATGTTCTGGTTTTATTTATTTTATATCTACCTATTTTTTGGAAGTCCAAAAACACTTTCATAATTTCTGACTGAGTGGCTATCTTTGTATTCAGAAATAAAACGATATCTTCGGCATAAAGTTTTATGTTAGTCATTCCTATGACTGGTACTGTATGAGCTCTTTTCTCCCTAATTTCAATTGCCAGTGGCTCAATAAATAAAGCAAATAAAATCAGGTAAAGGGGACAGCTTTGCCGAGTGCCTCTGTTTATTTGACATTTCCCTACGTTTACTGAGTTGATTAAAATCTGGGCCTGGGAGTTCCTATAAAGTTGCTTTAATAAAAATACAAACTCATTTGGAAAATTAAACCTCTCCAGGATCGCAAAGAGACAGTTCCACGAGACAAGGTCAAAAGCCTTTTCGGAGTCTAAAAACCAGATCTGTGCCTCTACTTTATTAACACAAACAAAATCCAGGGCCTCCAATAAAAAAATGTATTAGTATGGAGCTGTCTCCCTGCTATAAAACCACACTGGTCGTCCCAATGAGTGATCCTACCATCTTATTTAATCTATTTGCAAGCAGTTTAGTAAAGTTTTTGTAGTCCGCATTTAACAGGCTTATTGGCCTATATGAATTTACATTTTCTCTATCTTTATCTTTTTTCAAAATACTGACTACTACTGCAATGTGAAAGGATTCCGGCGGGGCCCCCCCTTATAATAAATAATTGACAAGTGTTAAAAACTCAGGGCTGAGTATTGCGGAAAACGCTTAAAAAAATTCCCCTAGGATACCATCTTCTCCGGTGGCTTTGCAATTAGGCAGGGAGCTGATAACCACATCTAGCTCTTCTTTTGTGAATTCCGCTAGGAGTAGCTCTTTAAAATTGCTTCCTAATTTTGGAATTTGTAATTCCTGTAGAAAATCGTGGATTTTTTCCAATGTAACCTGTTCCGTTGTCTGATAGATCTCTTTATAATGTTTAAGAAATATCTCACCTATAGATGATGTGGTCTTCATACGAGCTTTGGTTACTGTATCATATAAGCAGTCAACTCTATTACGAACTTGATTTTCTTTGGCTTGCCAGGCTAGCAGTCTCCTCGTATACTCACTCTCTTCATAGTTTTTCTGCAGATATAGACTACTAGCTGCATCCCCTAGCTCATAATCGAATTCCCTCATTTTTATTTTGGGCATGCAATACATCTTGTTTAGAAGCTGGGGTCCTATTTTTATAGTGCTCTTGATTTGCATGGGCCAGTCTAGTTTGTAGTGCTATTCTCTCCTCCCGTTTAGCCTTCTGTTTTGGTATTTCTTTGGAGATGATTAGGGCTCTCAGTATGGCCTTAAAAGCGTCCCATACTACATTAATTGGGGCCGAGCCTCTATTCAAGTTAAAAAAGACCCTTATCTCATTCTCAATTTCTGTACACCATTGTGGTTCTGCTAGGTTTAGTTTATTGAAGTACCATCTTCTTGATACTTCCTTTTCTATATTGCCTTTATTTATTTCCATCTTAATTAGTGCATGATCTGAGAATGCGTTTACTAAATGCTCGTATCTGCTAATTTCGAGACCATGTGAGATTTAAAAAAAATCCAATCTGGACGCCGAGTCGTATTTTGCAGAGTGGCAAGAGTATTCGCGTTTAAGCGGATTTTGAAAGCGCCAGTTATCCAATTTGTCCAGGTCTGTCTTGCATCCCTGCAGGGCTATGGCAACTTGTGGTTTATTTTGGCGCCGATCTTTTCTGGTAGAATCAACCGTGGGATTTTGTAAAAAATTAAAATCCCCTCCCCATATTACTTGAACTGGTATGCCCCTCAACGCTTGCTTTAATTGTAAAATAGGAAGCGGGTCATCTATAACTGGCGCATGTATTTTGGCAAGTACTATGTTTACCTGATTAATTTTCCCATGAAGGAATGCCCATCTACCACTCATTTTTGAGTGCGAACCTTCAATGTGAAACTGGACGTGTTTACCTATAAAAATACTCACACCGGGCCGTGGCTAAACGCCCGAAGCGCGAAGCTCCTCCAGCCCAGACCCCACTATAGCCTAAATACCTGCTTGCAGATCCCCAGCAAAGTCGGCGATCGCCACTGCCGGCCGGCAGACCTGATTATCCAGCTTTTGGTGTGGATTGAAAGGCCAGGAGCACCCACAGAGCGCCATCCCGGCGGGGACCCGAGACCTAACCCGGAGCCGCGGTGTCATGGCGGCGGGACAGCGTGAGGACGACCACTGAGCTCTGGAGGCGGGAGCAGCGAGGGTTCTGCCGCGGGTCGGAGGCAGTACATAGAGTGACCCGAGTGCAGCCAGGACCCGGTCAGTGAAGGTGGTTTCCACCGCGGGGAGCACCGCAAAGCAGACGGCGGAGGTGCCGGTGACCTGCGCACATTACGAGGGAGCCGCGAAAATTGAGGCCCCGGTCTCGGGCCTGCCGAAAGCACGGCACCCCTGAAACAAGAGTGGGCCCCCACTGAGCAGGCCCCACATCCAGAACCGGCACTAAGGCAGCAACGCTGACCCCTGCAGCGGGAACACCTGGAAACCACGTGCTGAGGGAACAGGGACCGACGCTGGTGACGCGGCCCTGCGTGAAAATTGAGGCCCAGGCTTTGGGGTCTACAGCAAGGGGCAGACACCCAGAAGGCCGCAGCCCGCCCGGATACTCTGAGAACTCACGGCGCCCCTCAAACAACGGTGGGCCCCCAATGAGCAGGCCCCACGTCCAGAACCAGCACTAAGGCAGCGATGCTGACCCCTGCAGCGGGAGCGCCTGGAAACCACGCACTGAGGGTGCAGGGACAGACGCTGGGGACGCGGCCCTGCGTGAAAATTGAGGAACAGGCTTTGGGGCCTACAGCAAGGGGCAGACACCCAGAAGGCCGCAGCCCGCCTGGATACTCCGAGAACTCACGGGGCTGGGTCTGCACAGCGCCAGTAGCAGCCCGAGGAAGGAGCAAGTGTACACGTGGGCATGGAATTGGTCAGAGGTGCCCAGTGATCGGATACGACAGAGAGGGCCGGACCCACAGAGGGGAACTTCGGGAGTGGGGGGGGGGAGGCGACCCCCTTGTGAAGTGACCCCACTGAAGAAATCCAGGTCAATTGCACGCGGCCAGACAGCAATTTGACCTGCCCGACCGCCTTGGGGGAGCGACACTGGTCTCTGCAGACCCGGCCGGCGGACAGAACAGATCCATTGGTCGAACAATATCAATCCCCACTCTTTCAAAGGGAACCCCCACCACAGGTAGTGGTATCAGGGGGACCATTGTAGTGCCAACTGCTTTGCCACTGACTTGGCAGGTTACACAGGAGCGACAAAACTCCTTGGTGTCTTCTGACATGTGAGGCCAGTGAAAGTGAGGGACAATTCTGTCCCAAGTCTTGTTCTGACCAATATGTCCTGCTAAGGGAATATCATGGGCTAGTGTCAATAGGAAGCCCCTGAATGCCAAAGGTATGACGAACCTCCTGGAAGCACCAGGCTTGGGGTCACTACTCTCTGAATACAGGAGACTATCATCCAGTAGATTTTGTGGGTGCCACTAGCATTCCCTGTAGCTTCAGCAGCAGCTTGCTGTCTGAGGGGTTCAAGAGAAGGGCAGTCCAACTGTGCCTGACTCAGATCTGACCTGGAAGGGCCCCCTGTTCCCAGAAACTCAACATGATCAGGCTCAAGCTCCTCTGGGACAGTTCCTTCTTCAGGCTCACAATCAGTTTCCTCAGAAGACTGATCCTTACTCTGAGTCTGAGGTACTGGGTTTTTAAGAACCGGCACAGAACCGGTAACCCAGCGGTGCCAGGGAATCAACACCCAGAGACCTCGGGTTCTCCTGATCCAGACCTACAGAAACTTCAGAGTCTTCTAGGTGAAGTCAAAGATTAGTTTATTGGCTGCAACCAAGGTAACAGGTGTCCTAGAAGTACAATACGGGTATGTTCTCAGGAGACTGCACACTTTCATGAAGTCAGGCTTCTCTTCTTATACACAGTTTTAGGCCCTAGGCAAAACATTCTTGGTTGTAAAGTAAATAGTTAACATAATCTGGTTCAAAGAAAAAGCAGAGTCATGATGACATGTCCATATTTCACTTCGTGCTGCCGACAACAAATCATTTGGCAAGGCCCAACATTTCATCAGATATCACTGGACCCCTAATAAAAACGGGCACCTCCCCACCATAAAGTAAGTGAAGCAAAGGAGTGGAGAAAGATGTGAGCGAGATATGGCAGGTGTGCGCGCTGAAATGGTTTTATGGTTTGTTGAGCCTAGATGCTATCTTGCTCGGCCACTGGGAGGGAACTGACCCAACGAGTTCGGCCTGGGGCAATGGTTCTAACTTGTACTGAGGTCAGGGAAAAGTCGATTAAGGAGTATGTGTCCTTGTGGAATCAAATTCAACTGGATTAAGGCCTATGTAAAGGGCAACATATAAATGGGAGCCAAGGGTTCAGAATGTAAATGACGATTTCGAGGTGAAATCGTCACTCGAACACGCCGAAAATACATGTACATGATGTACTCGTCATTCTCGGTCTTTTGATACCAAATTCGTCATATTTCGACGAAGTTTTATTTCTCGAGTCTCATATAATTATATGAATCCAGATTTTCAGAACAACAAACCCTTCTTTTGCCCTTACATAGGCAATTAATCTACCCTCATGTTAGTCTGAGTCCAGATCTATATTCCTAAAGTCATTGAGATGTTGCTGTAACATCATTCTAGTACTTACTTCATCTCTTGACACAGGCTTCCTTACACATGATGTAACACAGAGGCCACATATTGCAGGAGCACACTGTATGCATAGACAGAACAGGAAAAGAATGGCTAACACCATCCCAATGACTATCAGAATTTTCCATCCCCAGGCAGATATCAGTTCCCAGAACCATCCCATTAATGACCAATCCCCTTTATCCACATGAATAGATTCGGAAATCTTATGCAGTTTGGAGATGGCCCTGTACACTGTTGGAACATTATCTGGGATGAAAATGCAACAACTAGACTGGATCAATTTGCATACTCCACCTCGGTCTGCAAGTATAACATCCAAAGCGACCCGGTTCTGAAGGGTCATAAGTCGATCCGACTGGAGCTCAGCAGTCAGGTTACTAAGGGCACCAGCAGTTTCAATCACGGTGGATTCAACTACCCTTGTTAATTGCCTCATGTTTCTGCTGTTAGCCATGGATCCCCAGAACGGCAGAAAACCCTTTGCAAAGTCCCCAAATTCTTGACCTGCAGTGTCTTCTTTACTCAAAACACCTCTAACTACCCTTGTCCGGTGGTAATCCGCCGCTGCTGTGTAGGTGGGAGGCAACAGGAATGAAACAAAACATGAGTCCGAGAAGTCAGGGGGCAACCATGTATAGCAGTGTTTCCCAAACTGTGGTCCTCGGACCCCCAGGGGTCCGTGACACATTCCCAGGGGGTCCGTAGGCAGCAGTTTTAAAAGCACAGAAAAGTTTCTTGTGTAATTAGAAGCTTTCCAGCAACAATAAAAGTGTCAAGATAATTCCAGTGATTAATGTACCTGCTGGAGAGCAAGGCGAGTTTTGTTCAGTGGCAGCTTTGACTTAACTTATGTAGCACAGAGGGTTAATGTGCCTACTGCAAAGAATGTGTAACATGCATTTTAGAAAAGCAGTATTTTATGTGCATAGGTTCGTGGTTACTGCTTTTGTCGCTGAGATTATTTTGTTACTGTGCACTTCATAAGTGGCAATCGTAATCTAGCAGAGGGGCCTCTAAACTGTCATCAAAGAGCTGCTTGCAAACTGCATGGTACCAGTTAGTAACTTATGTTTTTTCCCAGTTATTCATTATCCTGATGCTGCTAAAAAGATTTATTTGGGCGGAAATACATTTTTAATGTTACTAGCCAATGTGTTATGTTCTGAATCCTGAGTTTGTGCTTTTCCAGACCAAGCACTCTTTAAAAATGCCTACCAGTATGAATGACATATAAGGTAAAGGGGACTACAAAGATTACATAACATTTTATATACACACTGATTTACATGTATGATTCAATGTCTCTATATGTGTGTGATGTAAAGTGCTCTGACATCCTACAATGGTATGAGAGATGCTATAAAACAAATGAAATCCATGTGACTAAGGGCCTAAGGGACTAAGGGCCAGATGTACGATCCGTTTTTATATGCGCGAATGGGTTCACCCATTTGCGCATGCAAAAAACATATTGGGCCATCTACATATCCTATTTCGCAAGTCGCAATTTGTTTGCGACTCGCTAAATAGGTTTTGCAACTTGCTATTTGGAAGGGGCATTCCCTTCCAAATAGCGAGTCTCAAAACCATGTACAAATGTTTTTCGGTCGCAAAACACTTGCAATTACCACCTACTTCAAGTAGATGGTAATGCATTTGCAAATAGGAAGGGGTCCAAAGGGGACCCCTTCCCCTTTGCAAATGCATGCAAAATTATTTTTTAAGGGCAGGCAGAGGTCCCAGGGACCTCTGCCTGCCCTTATAAAATGAAACTGAAACGTTTCATTTTCTTTTTTTTTTTTTTAAAATGCATGATAAACGGGCTGCATTTTTTAAAAAACTTCCTTATTTAAAAGCAGTCCCAGACATGGTGGCCTGCTGAGCCCAGCAGGCCACCATCCCTGGGAGGGCAGCATTTCCAATGGGCTCGCAAATTGCGAGAGGCTCATTAATATTAATGAGCCCCGCAATTTGCGACCCCATTGGGAATCCCAAACAGTGTTAACACACTGTTGTACATTTCATTTAGCGACTCGCAATTTGTCACTTGCTTTGTGTCGCCAATTGCGAGGCGCTAAATGAAATGGTCGTACATCTGGCCCCAAAATCCTTAGTACTTTGAGTATTTGTTTTGTGTGAACACGTGTGTTTTTTTTTTTAAATTACTGTTTTAATATTTGAAATTGAACTCATACAAATTGCTTGGGGGTCCCCGGCTTCCAGTGGTGACTCAATGGGGGTCCTCAGGAGTCAAAAGTTTGGGAACCACTGATGTATAGGCTCTATCATGGCAGATGAAATAAGTACCCTTAGCGGCTAGAAACGCAGGGGAAGTCTGAGATCCAAAAACATACGTTTCTGTACAGACACTCTTCACTAGCTGAGCTCTGGGATTTTTGCCAACACCTTGCAGACACAAGTGACCTTGATGGGGTACGATCCAGATAGGGGACGATCTTTTGGCTTGCTGTTTCTCACTTAATGTAGTGCCATATCCGGTCACGTTCCAACCTACATATGCAAGTATCTCATCATCCGGAGTATCTTCATAAGAAATTACTTCCTTGATCATGTCAACTATACCTTTGACTAGGGCGCTAGTCTTGAGGTTGTCTTTTACAGAACGTAGGGGTTGGATTTCTCGTGCATATATGAACATTGTCCTATATGCCCATACTGAACCATTGTGACTAAATGGCAGGACCAAATAGGGGATACCTTTATCCGTTGTGTGAGGCATGAGACCACACACCCAACAGTTAGTTGTGTTCATTACAAGTTGGTGTTGGTGTGATAACTGAACGAAGGAGTTATTAATGAATTCTAACCTTCTATTGGATTCGTGGTCAGGCAGAGGGTGGAAAGAATGAGAGGAAACAGTAGGAGGAGGTATGGGTGATGCAGTGGGCGCAAATGTTACATGGAAATAAAATAAAACATAATTTATCAAAAAGATCATTACGCTCGATAGCATGAAAATACACAATAACTTTTCTTTGTCATCGTGTTACATAGTCTCTGCTTAAAGTTCATTTGTTTGGCAGGTCTCTCCACATCAGGAAACTCCATCCTCTCTAAGGTGCTGCCTGCGACGAGGAGGTTGTTTCTGCTAAGGAGTGCTTCTGTCAGTCTAGGGCAACTCCCTTGGACCGACCAGAACCACCGACCTAACGTCGTTGGCTGCACTTCCGAAGACTTTAACCAATCGCGGCCCTAGCAGCGGAACCCGGATGGCGGTTCGAAAAACAAAAATAAGCAAGTTTCCTAAATGGGAGAGCTGCACAAAAAGTATTCGGGAGAAAAAGAATTTATTAGTCCATAGGTCTTGGTCTCAAAATCATAAAAAGGAATCACTTTTGTTCATTCGTTTTTCTAGGTCGCAAATTGTAGCGTCTTTTTCCCGGTACTGTCTGGTCCTGAAACAGGAGTTCAGGTTCCAAAGAGTTCAATTGTTCTGGTGGTGGCACAGTTTCTTGAAAAATGTTTTCGCTTTCACTTTCAGGGTTTGTTTCTTTTACACGGTCATCAGTTGAGAGCTCTGAGTCAGTGCCACCTTTCTGGACCCATTGGTCATAGGGCAGAGGGAAGGGTACTTTTTTACAATGGATCCCGTGGGCCCAGTTGGCCTTCCCCTCCACCCGAACGGCTGACCTTGTAGACAGAAGGACGAGCTGAGGCCCGGTCCACCTGGGCTGGTCGTTTCTTGTTCTTTGAAAGTTGCGGACGAGAACCCAGGAACCGGGGTCAATGGAGTGACCCGGAGTTTCAGAGACCGGAGGCAAGGTGTTGTGGACCTGTTGATGTAAAACACGCAATTTAGCCGTCAATTCATACAAGTAATCAAGCAAAATAGGGTGTTGCAGCTCGCTGAACTTCGTGGGCTTAGGCACTCCCCATATGTTGGCTGGCCTGGCTAGTCAGAAGCAGGTATATAAAAAATATCTAGCAAGTGGTTTCTTATAATTTCTATTTTATAAAGTTCATGTCTTCGTGTTTCGATTAACACTTTATATGTGCTTATTTGTTAGGCTTTGTGTAATGCTTTGTGTTTTTATCCATGTAGTTTATATATGTGATTTAATATGGCTTAAAAGCATTTTTATATGTATATATTGTATTTTATGTCTTTTATGATGCACTAATCGAATAAAGACTACTTGAACTTGGAACTTGGCTGGCCGGCCAAAGACGATTTCATAGGGGCTGAGTTTCACTCGCGAATGCACAGTCATTCTGGTGGATAGGAGTGCTAAGGGTAGAGCGTCAGGCCATTTAAGACCTGTGCTCGCTTGGATTTTGGCCAATTTAAGTTTAAGCGTGCCATTGTAACATTCTACTAATCCAGCTGATTGGGGGTGATTTGCAGCGTGGAACTTCTGCCTAATGCCTAGCCCTTCACACACTCTTTTCATCACATGACCCACAAATTCACTTCCGTTGTCAGACCAGACCATTCTAGGCATTCCGAACATGGGGAAGTACTCTTTTACAAGGGCTTTGGCTGTGGACAAGGCAGTATTGTCTTTTAGGGGATAGGCTTCTACCCATCTTGAGAAGGCACAAACAACAACGAGCACGTATTTTAAGTTGTTGCACCTCTCCATATGTATGAAATCTAGCTGCAAAACCTCGAACGGATACGTAGGAGGTGCAAAATGACCAGCTGGAGTTGGGGTTCCCCTACCAGGATTGTGCTTCAGACATACCATGCAATTCTTGACAACATTCTCTGCACACTTGGGAATCCCTGAATTCTTCCACACTGGGGCCAACAACTCGCAAATCCCTTTCGCGCTGATATGAGCCATTCCATGAGCCATTGTAACCACTACAAGCACATATGCATCGGGTAACAACCATCTCTGATGCTCTGTCAATTCAACCCAACAACCATTTGCATCCATTCTTCCTGTACTCTCTCTCCACGTGCTTAACTCTTTCTCTGTGGCCTCAGCTTGGATGGACTTCACACTTTCTATCGTGTCCTCACATATTCCAACCTTACCAGTCCATCTTTCAGGGCCTGCAACATACATTCGGCTCATCACATTCTTTGCCGTTTCTTTAGCGGTCTCATCGGCGAATGCATTTCCACGACCAACATCATCAGTCACCTTCTTGTGAGCACTACATTTCACAATCGCCATTTGCAGGGGCAAGGTCAGTGATTCAAGAAGCTCATTCACCAACTGACCATGCTGAATCTTAGTTCCATGCGAAGTCAGGAATCCACGTTCTCTCCACAATCGTCCAAAACTATGAGCCACTCCAAACGCATACTGACTATCAGTGTAGACAGTCACTCTCATTCCTTTAGACAACACACATGCTCTCGTAAGTGCGACTAGTTCTGCGGCTTGAGCTGAACCATGTGGTATTCGTGCAGTTTCAACGACTGTGTGCAAAGTTGTGACAGCATATGCTGTAGTCACATTCCCATTTGGGAGCTTAAAGCATGAACCATCTACCCATAATGTACCATCACATTCAGCAAGAGGAGTGTCAAATAAATCCACTCTCCCTTTTGTCTCTTCCTCTGTTGTGAGGAAACAATCGTGCTGTTCTAAAGCATCCGATTCCTCTGTAATTGGTAACAACGTGGCTAAATTCAAAGTACTGCACCTTTTTATATGCACATGGCTCGCTAGCAGCGTTAATTCATAACTGGACAGTCGAGCACTAGTAAAGTGCTGTGTCTTGGTCCTATTTAACAATGTGTCTACTGCATGCGGGACCATCACGATTAGTGTATTATTCATTACTAGACCAGCAGACTGTCGAATAGAAACAGCTGCTGCTGCTGTGGCCCTTAAACAACTTGGCAATGCTCGTGCTACCGGATCCAAAGTTGACGAAAAAAAGGCGCATGGCCGCTGTCTATCTCCGAATAACTGAGTCAGCACAGACAATGTACAGCCCTCCTTCTCGTGGACATATAATGTGAAAGGCTTACTGTAGTTGGGGGTACCTAACACAGGAGCCGAACATAATGCTGTGCGTAATTCGAGAAAACTTTTCTGACACTCTTCAGACCAAGGAATGGGATTGGGTGTATTTTTACACGTTAATGCCACCAAGGGTTTGGCCAATAACGAAAAATTTGGAATCCACTGTCTACAGTACGATGTAATGCCCAAGAAAGCACGCACTTCTCTCTGTGTACTTGGCACACTCAATTTCGCTATTGCCTGAATTCTTTCTGGGGTCAGCTTCCTTCCCTCCTTCGATAAGAGGTGACCTAAGTAGGTCACTTCTTGTCGGCAATATTGAAGCTTGGAAAGTGACACCTTGTGATGCAGATCACACAGATGACGCAATAATGTCAATGTGGCCTGTTTACAAATTTTCTCATTATCTGTAGCAATGAGCAAATCGTCCACATACTGTACAAGAGTAGCACCTTTTGGCAAAACAATCGTGTCAAGCTGTGTTTTCAGAGCTTGACTGTATATTGAGGGGCTTTCACAGTAGCCTTGAGGAGCGCGTTTAAAGCGGAAGCTTCGACCTCCTAAACTAAAGGAAAAAATATCCCTGCTCTCCTCAGCAATCGGGATGCTGAAGAAAGCATTCTTTAGGTCAATCACTGAAAACCACGAAGCAGAAGCTGGAATCATAGTCAATAATGTGGTAATGTCGGGCACAACTGGGAATTGTGGCACGACTATTTTATTTACTTCTCGAAGATCAATCACGAATCTGTACACAGGTGGCTGAGAAGGGTCAGTTTGTTTTAAAACAGGCAGAACAGGACTATTGCAAACTGCCTCGTGTTTCCTCAATCACATCCTTTTCAATCAATTCGTAAACAATCGCTAGCAAAGCTTTTTCACCCTCATTAGATATTCTGTATTGGGGAATTCGTGGCATTTTGACATTCGACTTCAATGTTACAACATATGGTGGAATTTCTAAAAGACCTACATCATTAGGACCAGTAGCCCAAAGAATATCTGGGAGAAGTGCTAATTCTGCTGGAAGTGCATCTCTCGACAAATACATGGGAGAAACCACTTTCTTACCTAAAGTAAGTTGTACTCCTGAAGGAGAACAGTACAAAGTCGCATACAATCTTTTTAGCAAATCTAATCCTAGCAAATTTTCACCACAACCTGTTGTCAGAATAAGGGGTGCTTCGAATTCACAAGGACCAACAGAAAGAGATAAAGGGTCAGAAATCGGATTTCTAACTGGGGCGCCAGAAAAACCTACAGAAACGTTCTTTTCGCCAGACAAAGGTGCGCCAGGGAGTTTGGAGTGCATAATAGAACTCTTTGTAGCACCAGTATCCAACAGAAAAGTGTTGGACTTTGGCCCTTAGGGCAGGTTCACCCCAAGACTTTTTGCTTGAAATGGTGACCTGGAGATGGTGATTTTGGGATTCTGCGCACTTTCACTGTGTCCCAGTGGAAAGTGCGTGCGCACTCTGAGTGCATGTGCTGAGCTAGGCCTGCCCGCCCATAGGAATGCATGGGGAATGTATGTGTCCCTGGTAGTTCCTGATGCGTGGGGTGTACAGGCTTGAGTCTGGTATGTGTGAACTCGTGAGAGTGAATGCTGCGAGATGGTGTATGCAGCATGTATGTGTCTAGTAGCGAAGCGCCATTTCTAGACATGGCTGTACGTGTGCTGTGAGGGTGCTGGCGTGTGATTGGCTGGAGCTGGCTGGCATGCCAGGCTCCAGGAAGTCTGGATGGGTCTGCCCGGTGGTGAGTGGGAGATTAGCATGAGTGATGTGTGGGAGGAGTGTACCTGTGTCCTGGATGGGCTGGGTTTTCCCCACACAATGCTGGCTCCGCCCCCCTGTGGTTTGTCTAATGACCCAAGCCCTGCCAGTGAATAGAGAGGGTGGTTGAGGTAAACAGAGTACTCAAGAACCAGCTGCGACTGGTTCCGCCCCCACTCTACACCCTTGAACAAAGGAATGCACTGTATAAAAATGGGGCTGTGTCCCCACTGAAGTTGTTCTCTTCCAGGATCCTGAGGGGGCTGTTGCTGCTGCTGCTGGGCCAGAGGACCGCCACTTGGGGTGTCTCCCTGCCTGGAGACCCAGTGTGCTGGCTCTGGGCCCAGCCTTGCCCCCTGCCCCTTGAAAGGACTTTTGCTGGACTTTGGGCTGTCCTCTAGCGCTGGGAGCGCTGGAATTGCCTCTTAGCGCTTGGAAGCGCTTGCAGATCCCTCCTAGCGCCTGGGAGCGCTTTATTTCGTCCTAGCGCTGGGAGCGCTGTAGTTTGTGCCCCCCTAGCGCTTGAGAGCGCTTGATTTTGTCCAGCAGCGCCTGGGAGCGCTTCTGTAAGGCAGGTGCCCACCCTGCACTTCGCGGCTCGAGCGGCTGCCCACGCCGCATATTTGTTTGATTTATTGGATTCACGAGGGAGCCCACTCCTCGGATCCTGGGAAGCCGCCTGCCTGCCTAAAAAGCGAGCCGCCGCGCTGCCCGCGGCGACCCGGAAGCACTGGGCCGGCTGACCAATCGCAGCGCGGCCCGAGACAGGCAACCCGGAAGTCCCACCCCCCGCAGCAGAGAAGCTGCCGGCCGGGTTCCCGAGGCTCCCCGAGTGGAGAGGAGAGCCCCGGGACAAGAGGAGAGCACCACGACTCAAGACGAGTCCCGCCGGTGGAGAGAGGAGCCGGTGAGAGGAACCGCCGCCCCAGAAGCTGACCGGGGAGCGGAGAGAGCGTCTAAGAAGCAGCCGGTGAGTGCTGGTGCTTGGGAAAGGAGAGGGGGGCGTCGGGACACATTGCCGGTGTCCGCCCCGCCCCCTCTCATTAGCGCGACCTCGCTCTTTGTTCTCTGAGCCCAGAGGAGGCTCACGGGGGCCTCTGTCTTGCTTCAAGAGCCCAGAAAGGCTCATAACGGCGGCATTTGTTTGTTGGAGCCTGCGAGGCTCAGGGGCATTTTTCTTGGAGCCACGAGGTGCCCCGGGGGCACCAGTTGTTTTGCAGAGCCCAGAGAGGCTCGTGAGCCCCCCCCCCCCTTTGTGTTTTGAGCCCAGAGAGGCTCAAGAAGGGCATTTAGTGTTCGATGAGCCTAAGAGAGGCTTGAGGCACTACCAGTGTTCCGGGTCCCCCGTGAGGGACCCCCACAGCCCAGTGAGGCTGCATCTGTGATTCCTTTTGAGCCCAGAGAGGTTCTAGGGGAAATTCTATTTGCCAGAGCCTACGAGGCTCAAGTGGGTGGCCACATCCTCCTCAATTGCACCAGTTGCCCAGCACTTTGTGGGCAACTGCTACGTTTAGGACCCTGACTTTGGACACAGGGCGTCCTAGCCCCAGAGAGGCCAGTTGGCCTAGGGACAGTCACAGGTGGTGACTTACGTGAGTTTGGCGCAGTTGGTATTTGTTCTGCACCTCTGAATGTATTGATTATGCGTCATGTGCCTTACACCTCTGAATGTATTGTGATGCATCATGTGTTTTCCCCCTTACACCTCTGAATGAATGTTATGCATTGCATCATGTGTTTTCCTCTTACACCCCTACAGGTATTGTAATACATAGGTGGTTGTTTTCTCCCTAGTACAGGTGGTGCTAGTGAGGTCCTGGTTACCAGTGATTACTGGTTGTGTGCTATTTTGTGCTATATTCTATGTACTAAGTGCTATTTCTGAAAGTGCTACTTCTGATTCCTGACAGTGGTCCAGGTGGCCCTGTCTTGTAAATATCCCCTTGCAAATTCTGCCCGTGCCTCTGGCACATTGTAAAGTGTGTGTTTTATCTAATGTGTTTTGGTGTAATACAAAGGCTATTTTTATATAACCTTGTGTGGAGTTTCCTTTGTGGTGGGCCTTTGGTTGTTGTTGCTGGGGTGCGTGCGCAAATACTTAGCCTACATCGCCTCCAAGTTTAGCCTTGCTGCTCGCGCCACGTTACCTAGAGGGTGAGTAGGGGTTATCTTGGCGTGTAACTCCCTTGCCCTGACTTGGGTGTGGTGGTCTCTGACTGACTTTGGCGAAAGCCCTGGCCAGCCGGGGATCCCATTTCCAACAAAAAGGTTCTGACACACCTGATGTAATCACCTCAACGTAAGGTCCACTCTGATCTACTGGGACTGAAACAACTCCCTCTCTTTGTCTATGGCTGTCCTAGCAATCATCATTCTCCCACTGCTCATTTTCTGTGTAATAATCTTCAACATAGTATTGAGCGGTCCTGTCAGATACGTTATTTTGCTGATCAAACCTGTTCATAGAGTTTTGTGGTGGAAGGGGACGTGTGTCCTGAGTGGCGTTGCCACGCCCTCTACCTCTAGGCGCTTGCTGACTGCCACGACCTCTAACACCAGAAACTCCATTTGCACGTTGTGACAGGGCAGGACAATTATACTTGTAATGACCCTCTTGTTTGCAATATAAACACTGGTTGGGACCTACACGGGGTTGAGTGTAATCGAATCTTTGCAAGTTTCTCTGATACTGTTGAGGCTGCTGAAAAGTATTCTGGTAGTGATTCTGGCCATTATTATGTTGATTACCACCACCTCGTGGCGGATAGGCTTGCTGTAGCAAAACCTTTGTTTTGAGTTCTCTAGTTTTCTTTTCTACTTTATCTTTCTCATCTTTGTCTCTATTCTCGTAGTATTGTGCAGTAGCTAATATCTGCGCTGAAGATGAGACTGCCCAAGAACTTTCTGAATCTTTTAATTTTCTACACAATTCTGGAAGCAGATTGTGCACGAATTTGTCAACAAATAATCTCTGACCACCTTCTGTGGTCATATCTTGACCGCTGTGGTCAACAAATGTTTCTTCAAATCTGGTGAAGAAATCTGAAACGGTTTCTTCTTTCTTTTGCTTGCATGCAGACAACTTGTCCCAATTTACGCGTATTGCAGGCATTATCGTTTTCATGTAATCTACTATTCTACCAGGGAGTTCTGCTATCAAAGGCTCAGGCTTGGCACCACCAACTTGTCGGGCATCTGCAGCAGTAATATTAGCCCACGTGTCACCTAATTCCTGGTCATGATCTACATGACGAATTTTACCCCATAAAGGCTGTGGAACGACATTCCCAAATAGCATATCGATATCGGCTAAATTCATTATACATGACCCAGTAGTTTGTGACAATTCTTTATAGTGCCCTGCAGGATTTTTACGCGGATCTGGTAATGTTTGTTTGAGTGCTAAAACTTCAGCTCGCTTCCATGGGACATGTACCCATACACGCTGGAAGTGTGGCAGAATAGGTGGGACAGCAGTCGCGTCACCCTCTCTCCACTGTGGGGGAACTTCTCTCATAGGGTATTGTCGTGCCTTTTTCCTACTGGATGTATTACATTCAGATGCTGACCCTGAACTGTTTCCCTTACTCCGATATGATAACAACATTTCAACTGCTTTTTCCACATCGGGACCTACAATCATACCCTCTCCAAACTTAAACCGTACACGACACATCTCTTGTGGGATGCAGTCTTGATCGTTATCTTCTAAATCCTCGCCAAGAAAAACACACATTTGTTCGAAAACATATCTCTGTGTCGCTGCTTCCCATTGATGGAAGACTTCCATGACAGACTGTACATCATATTTTGCAGTGTCCATAACCCATTTCCGAGCTAAACTATTCAGGGAATCTCTCTCTTGATAATCAGGCAGTTGACTTCGCAACTGTCTTCTTCCTATGTTAGGGGTCATAGCAGGCGACCCGAAAAGAGGTAAAAGAAGATTAGTAACAGTGCTGGCCATTTTCTGCCGAATGGAAGGTGAAACTGAAGGACAAACAGATGGAAAAACGGGGTGAGATAAGGCGGGGGTAGAGATAGCAGAAGAGGTATCAGAGGGAATAGAGGTGGCACTAGGCAAAATCGTAGAGGGAGCATTAGGAGATGTAAAAAGTACAGTAGGCAAAATCGTAGAAAACACAGGTGAAACAGAAGTGGTCGGTGGGCCTGGAGGAGGCTTCACCGAAGAAGTAGGAGCCAGCTGAAGAACAGCTGGTGGGTGCTGTGGAAGAGCAGGAGGCGCAGCTTGTGCAACTAAAGGTTGCGGGGGTGCTGTGGCATTCTGCGCATAGGGGGGTGGTGAATTTAGCAAATGTGACATTAATGGGTCTTTTTCACGTTCTTTTGCTGCCTCTTGCTGAAGAGACGGCAAAACTGGATAACTCTTATCTATTGCCAGTTTACGTTGCCTGTGCAACTGCTCATTCATCTGCTCTTCCTCATTATCTTTAAACTGCACAGCAGCTTGCATTACTGAAAGTCCCCCTTCTCTCTTATTTTTCTTAGCTAATTTAATTTCTTTTTGTTTGGCTTCTTTGCGCCATAAGCGGAAAGAGTCAAACATTGCCGGCCGGGCTTTCTTTTTAAAGAGTTTAACTTCAAGGTTGTCTAAGATTTCAGAATCAAAACTACCATATTGGGGCCATTTTAAAACACCATCTTTCCTGGTGTATTTAATCCATACTTCGTTGTAGCTGATGTTGCCTACCCCATGTTTTACATACAGTTCGTAAGTCGGAGTTCCAACTGGAGGAACCGGACATGAGTCCTCCAATCGGGAGTCCCTATTATTACCAAGACAAAATAAATTCCCAAGTCTAAGACTAGGCATCCTCGCTCTCTAGTCTAGTTCCAAACTTCAAAGGATTATCGATTACGATATTTCTCGTGAATACACGAGTTCTTCGGTTATGGTGCTTGCAAGTACCAATACAAAACCTTTTGTATCCCAAAGATACCACAAAGTAAGTCCAACTAAGGACTGGGAGACGCTCCACTTATACTTAACTGAAAATATCTCGATGACGTCACCAGAAGACTCGTCTCAGTGTTTCGCTCTACCGAAAACTTCAAGGGTCCAAATCAGGGCGATAGCCAGGGCAGCAGTCCTTGTAGCCGTCGGGAAGCGGGGAACCTCGCAGCAAAGACCTTCGGACCACGTCGACATGCAGGGGTCGATGAGGTGGTTGGCCACTGGAATCTCCCCAAATGTTGGGCGCCAACTGAGGTACTGGGTTTTTAAGAACCGGCACAGAACCGGTAACCCAGCGGTGCCAGGGAATCAACACCCAGAGACCTCGGGTTCTCCTGATCCAGACCTACAGAAACTTCAGAGTCTTCTAGGTGAAGTCAGAGATTAGTTTATTGGCTGCAACCAAGGTAACAGGTATCCTAGAAGTACAATACGGGTATGTTCTCAGGAGACTGCACACTTTCATGAAGTCAGGCTTCTCTTCTTATACACAGTTTTAGGCCCTAGGCAAAACATTCTTGGTTGTAAAGTAAATAGTTAACATATTCTGGTTCAAAGAAAAAGCAGAGTCATGATGACATGTCCATATTTCACTTCGTGCTGCCGACAACAAATCATTTGGCAAGGCCCAACATTTCATCAGATATCACTGGACCCCTAATAAAAACGGGCACCTCCCCACCAGAAAGTAAGTGAAGCAAAGGAGTGGAGAAAGATGTGAGCGAGATATGGCAGGTGTGCGCGCTGAAATGGTTTTATGGCTGGTTGAGCCTAGATGCTATCTTGCTCGGCCACTGGGAGGGAACTGACCCAACGAGTTCGGCCTGGGGCAATGGTTCTAACTTGTACTGAGGTCAGGGAAAAGTCGATTAAGGAGTATGTGTCCTTGTGGAATCAAATTCAACTGGATTAAGGCCTATGTAAAGGGCAACATATAAATGGGAGCCAAGGGTTCAGAATGTAAATGACGATTTTGAGGTGAAATCGTCACTCGAACACGCCGAAAATACATGTACATGATGTACTCATCATTCTCGGTCTTTTGATACCAAATTCGTCATATTTCGACGAAGTTTTATTTCTCGAGTCTCATATAATTATATGAATCCAGATTTTCAGAACCACAAGTCAAGGGGGAAGGCACTGCCTTAACCCTAATGTTCCTTTTCTTGGTAGGCAACTGGTCCATTATTCTAGAATCCAGTGGCTGTCCAGTGTTAGACTTTTTGACCTGTGACCTAGTCACTGTAAGGGCATGTCCTGAGATTCCTACAATTTCTGCATGGGTCCTATACTCCACTTCAGACCAGGCTGAAGTCTCTCGGTCATTGTCAAGAAAGCATTCAACAGGGAGGTCTTCACTTATCACAACCTTCTCAAGGCCAGTTACCCCTCCCCAGGAGAAATTAACAACTGCCATACTATGGGTGGTAGTGACATTGCTGGTGTTGATCACTTGGTAAGTTTCACCAAGTATCTATTGCCCAGGGTCCACAAAGCTGGGTATCACCATTGTGATACTTGCCCCTGTGTCCCTGTAGGCCAAAGCCTTTTTCTCATTAATTAAAGGAGTTTGTCTGTACTTGCCCAGATTACTGGGACTCACAGAGTAGGACATATCCATGCCTCCATCATAGATAAAAACAGCTTGAGTTTGTACTCTGACTAGACCAGAGTCCATCTCAGTTCCCAGGGTTAACCCTACTACCCCCTTCTGTTGAGAACCACCACTTGGAGCTGAACTAGGGGGAACAGTTGCCAGGGGCAATGGTAGCTGGAGCTGTCTCCTTCTTGGTGCAATCACAAGTCCAGTGACTATTATTTTTACAAATCTTGCACCATGGTTTCTTTGGGCCTTCTTTCATTTTGCATTGGGAACATCCCCCATTAGAAGCTTTTTGGGGACCTTGTGAAGACTTCTGGTCTTTACCTTTATCCCCACCCTTTTGATCTTGCTTCTTCTGGTCACCACCTTGGTTCTGTACCTTCTGCTTCACCCTGGTTCTGACCCATTTGTTTGCCTTCTTTCCCAATTCTGGTTCTGACAATTATTAAGAATCTGTACTCTCATGATTAGATTATACAATCCTGTATAGTCACACACTTTACTGCCAAGTAACCAGCCTTCCAGAACCTCAGTAGTACAATCTACAAAGTCATCCCAGTCCTGAGTCTGTGCCTTCTGGGTATCTCTGAACTGGAGCCTGTACTGTTCAGTGGTTAGGCCAAACCCATCTATCAGAGCACTCTTCAGGACAGTGTAATTGTCAGAATCCTCTTCTCTTACAGGGAGGAGCTTGTCTCTACCTTTGTCTGCAAAGGAGAGCCATAAGATTGCTGCCCACTGCCTCTGGGGTACCCGCTGTACTTTGCAGGCCCTCTCCAGTGCAGTATTCCATTTGTGGATGTCATCCCCTGACTGATGGGGAGAACAATCTTTGTTAGGTTTCTATGGTCACTAGACCTATCCCTACCACTAGGAATCTTGCTGTCACCATGGGACTTTAGTCCCACCTTTTTTCTCCCTCTTTCAAGAGCTAGGGTCTCCTTTTTCTAAGGCTACTTATTGTCTCCTTATCCTAAGCTTGACTTCTTTAATTCTAGCTTCATGCTCCCTCTTCTCACTTGAGGTGCCCCTCCTGTGAGCAGAGGCAGAAGACCCTACTGATGTGCTAGAATGAACAGATTCCTGTGAGGGAGATCTATTCCTTCTTGTTACAACACTGATCCCACCTGTGAGAGAAAAGGGAGGCACATTTTGGCCCTCTTCATCTCCTTGTAGGCCCAGATTATCCAGGGGAAGATCGTCATCTTCTTCAAGATTCTCATCAGTGTCAGAGTCCTGGTTAGGTAACTCACCAGTGTTCTCTTCTTCTGATGTGTCCACCCCATTCCCATTGTCTATCCTTGTGGGAGCTGATGCATTTAAGAAGTCATCTAACCATAACAACTCTATAAGGCGTTGGGTGTTGGGGTTCTGTCCTGCCTTTAACTTCCTCATAGTACACAGAACCCTTAACTCCTGGAAAGGGAATGTGTCATACTTGGATGGCTATCCTGGACTGCCATCTGGCATGGACCCACTAGGTCCAGCCCTCAAAGACATGACTAGTGTAGTGTGGTGTGTGCACCTACCTACACTACTTGGTTTCCTACTAAACCTCCCTAGTAGTTGTAGTCAGGGTGTGCTAAGCCCTTACCACCTACAACTGCTAAGTCCAGTAGAACTTATGTATTATAAGCTTTATTTATATGTACCTACTGGTACCTTTATTGATTTTTCAAATGATATTCTCAAGATTATCTGGTAAAACAATGCAAGCTGTAATCCCACATGCTGCACACCAATGTGAGAAGTTGGCCTGGTATATGATGTCCACTATTCTAGTGGGCACCTTGCACCAGTCCAAATGACCCTTATTGGTGGTGGTTGTAAAGTCAACCTTATAGAAAGCTATCCTAGTGGTAGCAGCTGTGGAGAGCAGCCTTCAGGCTAAGACTTAGAGGCGAGTTAAGCAAGTTATTTTACCAGTCTATAATCTCTTGAATGATCAAATGAAAGTAGACCACACAAGGTATATATCAAACATATATGTATTTATTCTAAACACAACCCCTCTGGTCTCTTTATTAGGCTAGATGTAAAAGTACAATACAGGGAACTTAAGTAGCATACCATAAGCTGCACAGTATACGTTTTGCCCTAGGGGCCTCACAAACCATATACTAAAATAGTGGTATAAGAACCATGTGAGGGATAGAAGCTAGGCCTAGGGCCTGTAGAACCACTGGGGCAACCAGGAACCACCCAAGGTAGGGACGCAGGAGGCCCACGGGGGACGCGTGCAGTGTCTAAACACAGCTGCGGATCACCATTGACTTCTAATGGAAAACAAACAAGTTACAAATTTACAGTTTAAGGATGCTTAAAGGTGAGCTGCGAGGGAACCCTTTTAGAGTTAGACCCTTAGAGAGTCAAGACCCACAGGAGCACCAGAGTACTCGTGCTACCTCACCCAGGGAAGCCGGGTGCATAGGTGGTTTTTGGTGTCGGGTTTCCTTGTCGATTCCTATGGAGAGCTGCGAAGAAGTTCTGCAGGCGACCAGAGGAAAAGTGTCCGGGTGGATCCAAGGGTGGATCAGAGATCTGAAGAACCTGGAAGCAGAGGGGACAGAGTCTGGGTCACTAGCCAGTGACCAGGCTGGCAACAGGAAGATGCCAAGTGATGTCGGGTGAATAAAGGTGAAAGATGTGAAGCTTGACTCTTCAGCCACAAGGTCCAGGAAGCATCGACAATGACCAGGAGCTGGATTCCAGCTGTCCCACAAAGGATGTCGAGTGCTGCTGTGTAGGAATCTGGATTGGACCCAGTAAGCCATCTGCAACAGCAACCCGCGCAAGATGACAAGATTGACCTCTGAGGAGACCAGATCTGAGGAACTCCTCCTTTGGAGGAGAGTCAGAACACATCTGGAGCAACCAGGAAAGCTCAGGAAGTAAAGGATTGTCCTTCGTGGGGACCCACTAGCCAACAGACTAGGGATCATGAAGGAGCCTCGAGCTGAAATGTACTAAGTGGGCCCTCAGGACACTCCTGGAGAATAGGCCTCTGATCTTCGGTGCAAAAGGTACTCGGGGCAGGGGCTCCAAGTACCCCAATGCACAACTTTGGGAAACTTCAGGAAGTAGGTGCAGTTGGAAAAATACAGGATGTCCAGGAGTTCCAGTCCCACGTCTCTCGTGTCAGCTACGGGTCTCAGCTTTCTTGGGACCTCGAGTCAGCTTCAGAGATGTCTAAAAGTCCATCTCCTGTGTTGCAGATTCTTAAGGATCCGGCGGGAGCCTAAAAAATGCAGACCGGCAAGGATGCTTTTGGTACCTGTTTGACCAGGGTGATCACTCCTTGACCACAAGGGAGATTTCTCCCTTTTTCCAGTCGATATGGAATGTCGAAGGTCCAAGAGTTCTGTTTCAGAGTTTCGTCCAGTGTAATCTAAAGTCCTAGTGACTGGGTTCCTATTCTTATAGTAAGTTTAAGGGATGGACTAACTCTATGGCCCCACCTATGGGAGCCCAGGGGAGGGGGTGGTTACACCCCTTCCCCTTTGTCCAGTTTTGCACCAGAGCAGGGACAGCATGCCCCTGCAACTGGTTTGGACTGGGGTATGCACAGGGACACCTTGTGTGCCCCAGGCACTGTCTGAAAAGCATTCACGGGATGCAACCCAAACTGCCCCAATACACTAAAGCCTGCCTGGGGAGGAGCTGGCACCTCCCTGGACAGGAAACCTATTGTCCAGGCCTCCCCTACCGGAGTTTTGTCCAGCAGCAGGAGGTCAGACTCGTGTCTGTGACAGCAGCATCCATTTTGTGATGCTGAGGCTTGTTTAAACTTTAACCGGGTGTACCAGTGTGTACATGTCTTCTCCCTCTAGAAGGGTGGAATGCTACCCCCACTGCCAGAACTGGCGGGGGTAGTATTCCAAAGTGTTTGACACCAAACACGACATGTTTTGATAAAGCCAAACCAAAGTTAGCATTAACCGCGAGGATTATAATGCACTTAAGAGTAAATGGTATGGCTATATCACAGAACAGCCATAAGGAGTGGACTCCGAAAACTGCAGAGGGGCTCAGCTCATGCTAGGGCACCCTCTCACACAAAACCAAGCACTCTGCCTTCAGGATTGTCAAGGCCTGCCATAGGAGTGATTTATAGTTTCATATGTGTCTGTTTTAAAAGGTAGATATAGGCATACTATATCTAAGTAAGGGGTGCTTACACCACCTTACCCAGGCTGCAAGTGAAGACCTGTGGTGCCATTTTGGAAGGCTTCCCAGGGGTGGCATGATGCATGCTTCAGACCCTGGTAGGCCTCTGGGGTACCTATGCCGTTGGTACCTAAGGTACCATATACTAGGGACTCATAAGGATAGCCCAGTAACCAATTTGGTATGTACCTAAAGTACATGGTATCAATTTAGAGAGAACAGCTAGGCTGGGGCTCTGATTAGCAGGGCCCCAGCCAGACTAAAATCGATAAATCAGTGAAACACAGCAAAAAGTGGGGGTAACCATAGGAAGCAGATCCTACTCTCCTACAGCGACCCTGCTTTTCGCTAACACCAACAGCAACTGTAAAAGATTATAGGCTATCTTGCGCTTCCTGGGTTTCTTAAGGTGTAACATCTAGCAGTGACGTGGTGACTTCTTTACCCCAAAGCCCGTGCCCCTCTGCACAATCCCCACAATCTGGGTCCAGAATTGATTCACTCCGGGGCACCCCAATGCTAAGTGCAGGAAATCTGCCCCTTTCTCATCACACAGTGGGCAGGCATCTGAACGACCCAGGGCAATGTGGTGTAGCATCACTGGTGTCATGTAGGTATGCTGTAAAACTTTTTAATGTATCAGTTTGAAATGTGCAAATACAGAATACTGCATGAGTAAGCGGCTTAGGGCTGTCCATTCTTAGTCTTCCAGGGGCTCTGTCATGTTGCAGTCCCAAGTCGCCCTTGCTCTAGGAGGGGGGCCCAGCGAATTAGCCCTCATTGCAGTATATAGGAGAGAGACCAGTCTTTTTCCAGAGCCAAAGGTAAGCAGTATATCCAGTGTGTGAGTTGTCTGCAGGATACTGGGATACGCGGGCCAGCCTGCTTTAATTATTTCTGTCAGCCCAGCATACTGTAGATAGTGACCCTGGCCCAGCTCAAAGCCTCTACATGCCTGCACATATGTGATGAATGTTTCCCTTGGGTACAATTTGGCTTTCACTTTGCAACTTCCCTCCCTACCCACCTGGAATGACATATGAGACATCATCTTTTGCACCGGTGCAAGTACCCATATAGGAAGTTATTATTATTATTATTATATTTAAGCTTATAAAGCGCGCAGCTACCCGGAGGTTTCCCGGCGCTAGAGACCAAAAAGTGAGGGGAAAAACAGATTGATAGCTGAAGCGGCATTATTGGTTAAATAACCAGGTCTTGACTTCTCTACGAAATTTAAGATAACAGGGTTCCGTGCGAAAAGATGAAGGAAGAGAGTTCCAGAGGGATGGGGCCAGGACGGAGAAGGAGCAACCACCCATCCTGGCTCTCTTGACTCTAGGAACTTGGAACCTGTGCTGATTAGAAGATCGAAGGGTACGGGCAGGGCTGTATCGATGCACTAAAGTACTGAGGTATGGTGGGGCCTGGCCTGTGTTTATCCTGTGCATGTAGCAGAGGGCCTTAAATTTCGTGCGGCTTTGAATGCATAACCAGTGCAATTTACGAAGTGAGTTGGAAGTGGGAGATGTGTAAGGTAGTCTACAGAGCAGCCAAGCCGCCATGTTTTGGACTGTCTGTAGTTTACGGGTTACCTCTTTGCACGCCCCCAGGAGAAGAATATTGCCGTAGTCCAGTCTAGAGGTGATTAAGGCCTGGACTACGGTTTTCTGGGTCTCCTGAGGGAGCATCCCGATGATCTTACGAAGCCACTTAATGATGGTGATGCAGGTGGAGGAGATTTTAACCACATGATGTTTCATGGAAAGTTGATCATCGAAAGTGATGTCCAGATTACGCGCTGTTTTCGATGGTACGGGGAGCTTACCCATTTGTGCGGGCCAATGTTGGGGCCCCACAGAGTAATATTCTTGCCAAATAAGAGAAGCTCTGTTTTTCCCCCATTCAGCTTAAGTTTGTTTTTGTGCATCCACTTGGCGATGTTACTGAGGCCGACACAGAGGGAGGAAGGGGTGGAATGGGAACCGGTTGAGAGAGAGTAGATGATCTGTGTATCATCGACGTATGAGTAGATGGTTAACCCTGCTTGTTCTGCAATGTAGGCCAGCGAGCTGACATACAGATTGAAAAGTAAGGGGCTTAGGATGGAGCCCTGGGGAACACCATGCACCGATTTATAAGTTTGAGAAGCAGAAGAAGGGGAAAAGACTTGGAAAGTACGGTCTGAAAGAAAGCTACTGAGCCAATTGAGGGCTGGGCCGGTGATGCCAGATGATCTAAGGGTATTGATGAGGATGGGGTGGGAGACCGTGTCAAAAGCGGCACTCAAGTCGAGTAGAATGAGTGCCACGGTCTCCCCCTCATCCACTCGGCAGCGAATAGTTTCTGAGACCCCCAACAGGGTGGATTCTGTTGAGAAGCCGGATCTGAAACCAGACTGAGATGGATGGAGGATCTTATTAGATTCAACATGCTAAGTGAGTTGTGTGATGATGTGTTTTTCTAGTATTATTGAGAAAACAGGGAGGAGAGAAATGGGACGGAAATTGAATAGGTTACTGGTGTCAGCATTTGCTTTTTTTAATAGTGGCTTGATCATGGCATGTTTCCAAGCGGGGGGGGACCTTGGCTACTCTGAGGGAGGAATTAAGTAGATCCAGAATAATATTAAGAGAGGGGGTGTCCAGAAGTTTTAACATTTGAGGGGGAAGTGGATCCAGTGGAGAACCAGATTTAATGTTATTGATAATGTTGGTGAGTGTAGAGCTGTTAAGAAGATTCCAAGTGCTAATTTGCTGGGCAGGTGGAATATGAATTTCCTCTAAGTGTTCGGGTTCGGGAGAGATCACAGGAACCAACCTGTTGGTGGGGCTACTCAATTGCAGAGATGTAGTGAGCTTGTCCACAGAAGCCTCTGCGACGCATAGGGTGGCCAGATCAAGTAGTTTTGGGGAAGGGGAGGGGGAAATCGGCTTGTCAAAATCAACATAAATGGAGTCAATTTTGGAAATAAAAAATTCAGCCAGAGAGTTGCATTGTGAGGCGTCTAGGCAGGGCGCTTTGGGCTGGCATGCTGCTCCCGATAATTCTTGTACTGCCTTAAAAAGAGCCTTGGGGCAATTTTGTGCCTCGAGTATGGTAATGTTGACGTGTTCTCTTTTGGCAGTTCTGCAGAGTATATGGTAATTGTTTAAGGCAGTCTTATATCTTTGCTTAGAGCCTGTATCGTAGTGTGTGCGCCACTTGCGCTCAAGGTTTTTACATAAAGTTTTTTCTTTTTTCAATGCATCTGTGAACCAGGGCGCGGGGGAGTGATGCTGGTTGTGCTTTTTCTTTTGCAGGGGTAGACATACATTCACAGCTTCAGTTAGCCAGGTGTTAACTAGGGAGTCAGCTTAAATGTTGGTAACTTCAGTAAAGGGTATGGTATTCTCAAGATAGGCGTTAAGTTTTGTAGGGTCCAGATTATTCAATTTTCTGAAAGGTCTAGATTCAGTGAGGGTCGAGGGAAGGTTGGGCGGACAGCTAGTAGTCACAGAAAAGTTCACCAAATAGTGGTCTGACCATAAAATGGGTAGAGATGGGCTGCACACAATGGGTTCAAGATTGGAGAGGAAGTTCCCGATGAAACAGTGCTCACCTTGGGATCCTTTCCATGCATAGCTGCCAGATGCTCACAGTTTGATGGACTAGGTAGGGCATGTCTGCCGAGACCCCGTTCCCTCCATTAAGGCTACCAGGAGTTTGCCCGATTGGATACGTCCCTCCAGCAGTCTTTTCTCCCAGTTGTCCCCATCATCCAATCACTGGGTCACATTTTGCAAATGAGCTGCGTAGTCCAGCCTAGGGGCTTCCAGTCCCCCCTCTTTGTACCGGCAGGTCAGCGTATTCAAGGCCGCCATGCTATGGCGTCCCGCCAAGAACAGTGACACAAGCACAGAGTTCAACTGCCTAAATACCTGACCCGGGAATAGAGTGTAAAGAGTTTTACAGCATGTAAAGGCAACACAGCATTGCCACCATCTCGGACACCACTAGCCTGCCCATCAGTGAGAGTTACAATGTGTTCCAGAATGTCACCGATCGTCACAATGCGTCCACGACCCCGTTCACAATGTTAAGTGAAATAATTGGGTCTCGCAAAGCAGACCTGCACCCATATACTGAAAGTACAGCAGTTCTCAGCGTATCCCAAGACAAAGGAGGTGCTCCAAGGGCAAGGCAGCCATACATATCAGGGGGAAGAGCAAGGATTTATGCTGGTTGAGTTGCAGACTGGAGTAACTCCTAAAAGCCTCCAGGAGCTGCTACAGCTTAGGTAACACCACTCGGGGGAGGCTATATAGAAGAGAGCATGATCTGCATATAACGATATCATGTGCAACCTTCTTCCAATTTGGATGCCCCAATGTTCAAGGTCTCTTATCGCCCATACAGCCAATGTCTTGAGGGCAAAGAGCAGTGGTGATAGCGGGCTACCCTGGCGTGTTTCACGCTCCAACAGGGAAGTTATAATTAGGCTGACATTTCACTTGTACAAAACCAGAGAAGTTCTGCAGTTCTAGTTACCTGAGTTAACTATAATTCACGCCCTAGCAATGCAATGCATATGACCTTACATATTACATCACTCATGACAATAGTCAGCATTTACACCATCGTAAAAGCAGGGGAGAAGTCTGTATATTTAATTTCATAGAATGTGAAAAACCATACTTCTTAATTTGTTTTCAGTTTTTTTTTGCAGCAGTTCAACCACTGTGATAAATATAAACAAATAAAAATGTATTAGGTTTTCATTTTGAACATTAGGCACCAAAAACAAGATACAATGGTGAAGTGGTGAAGAGACTTCTTAGGTGCCACTTAAGGCTGCTGGTATTATAGTTCCTCCATTTAGTTTTTATCTGTAGTTACAGAATGAGATCCTTTAATGTTTTATAAATTCCTTTCCTGCAGTTAGTCTACACTGTCTAACACCTTGCTGTAAGCGATACCCCGTATAGGCTGAACAATGTCTCGAAAACACATCATTCACATACATGTCAATACACTACCACATTTTGTTATCCTAAATTTTCCCTAGAACTTTGGTTCTAGAAATAGCAGATATGAGTTTGGTAACTTAAGGTAGTCTTGATTTGAATGCCATTTCTATGACATTATGTAGTGTGTAGAGATTATATTACCTCCTTCATGAAATATGATTGCTATAGTCGTGAAAGTTCTTTTTGAAATGGAAATTTGTCCAGCTACAAAGTTTGTAATTTCAGTTTCTAATTTAGTACCATCCACTCTGCATTGCTGTAGCATGACTATGACATATTTACTGTACCTTTGTAGTATCAACGTAGACCTAAGTTCTGATATGCAGTTTGGACAGGTCACATCTTGATGGGCGTTTTTGGTTACATTTTCACAGGCCACAGCTTTACAACATGATAATGTCAAGTTGAGGAATCGTTACAAATTGATTTCAGTGTGAGAGGTGAATCAACAATGTTCACAGTTATGGTTCCATTTATAAGTTAAACCAAAAATGTTAATAATATATTCACATTATCTCACTCTAATAGTCCTAGCATTACCATTAAAAATTCTTGAGCATCTGCTGAACATTTTGATAGAACACTACTAATCCAGTACACTACTTTACCTTTTAGACCTTTCTGCAGCTCTGTTGGTGGTAACGTGCCTGTCTTTGGCTCCATACAGACTATAACCTAAAATGGATGTATACTTTGGATAAGAATTGACTCATAAACATTTAAACCTTGAAGGGATTCTGGAATGGGAACCAGTACTAACTTGTTATGCACAGCTCTAGCAGGAATTTTATCATCCTCTAATTTATTTTGACAGTTCTTACATATTACTTGCTGTGTGGACAAGTCAAAGCGTTCCTCTTCAAGTACACAGCAAACGTATGCAGTTATCATTATTTTCTTTTTCACTTTTTAAGTACAAGTCAACAGTCTGTGTTTGAATCTTGTAGTGAGTGTGCTGACAACATATACAAACATACTTGGTTTTTCAGTGCACACTGTGTTAAATTTTGTAATCTCTTCTTCAAAACTATCAACTATAATACAAGTGTCCTGGTCTGCTACCCCTCCTGTTATCAACTCTTCATTTTCCGTAAAGTCCTGGTCTGAGCAAAAAAAAAGAAGCTGCACATCATCACCAACCTCTTCTACCTCTGCCAAAGTACCATGCAAAAGTACTCTATTCATTTCTCCTAAACATAAAGCAGGAGTTTTCATATAGTACAGCCTCCTAACTAATGTTGTTTTGTTGAGTGGAGTACAGCTTACATCTTAAAATGATGAAAGGTGCTTTCTTTGATAAACAAGCTAGTGCGTGTCCCTCCAAATTTGTATGCTTTCTAATTTTGAACGGATCCAATCATTGTAAAGTATTTATTTTGTGTTTAAACTTTGCTTATGAAATATTTATATAAATGTTCTTAATATATCAATGGTTTGCTGTTGCATACTACAAACACTACTATAATTCTATTTGTATACAGGCTTACTACACCTTCCCTTACCTCTTCTGCAATAACTTGTTCTAAATTTCTAGGTACCACCACCTCTATCACTATAAGAGTGCCATTCTTCATTTCATAACATTGTCTTCTTTCATCAATAGCATGAAATAATGTGTTATCCTGGAGACAGCATTCTTCATTAAAGAAAGGCTCAGTAGTAGAAGTATGTACCACTAAAACTGTACAAACGTTACTTCCATTCACTAATCTTTTCATCCTGTTTTGTCGCCTCATGTACAACACCATTTCGTCAAGACTCTTCATTCTATCTATAATCAAAATGAAAATCTTCATCTTCAAAGCAAATGCCTTATCAACTACTCCCTCAACTCGTTCTTTCTGTTTCAGTGCCTCTCTCCTTCTTCTATACTTTTTCATATTTCTCAGTAAATTTATAACCACTCTACTACGAAACATCCTAGCTCTGATTTCCTTAAACTGCTTCTGTCTCCTGGGTAAGGTGTGTCCATCTTTGCTGTAGTCTTTCCTGTTTTGTGCTATAGATTTTGTCCACTTTTATTCTTTCTCAGTGTTTGTTTTTTAGTTTCATTATTTTGTAATCTTTGCAGTTGTCCACGTATATTTTTAAGATATGACTTTGTCCTCTTACCAGTAGGTCTTTTTTCTTTCATCACTTTTTCTGCATTTTCCCCCTTTTGTGTATCAGTTCAGTGCAGATACTGTAGTTGCTTCTGTTGCTTTTTTCTCTGAGCTTTTGTAGGCATTCTACCTGTCTGTAGTTATGTAGATATTGTTCAGTAAAAAATAAGAATGTTTAACTTTTACTCTAGCCAATGTACCAACTACTTTACTATCGGCTTACACATAATACAAAAACAGTCTTTTGTTATGTTGCCGTTGTAAATCTACAGGTGAACCTAGCTATACAGGCATGGATAGTGTGTACGTGATTATTTAAGTGCATGCATAGCACCTGGCAGATTGGTTAAGTGCATGCATAGCACCTGGCAAGCTGCTGCCCATGTTTTATTGGAAGAGTCAACAGGTAGTGTCTAGGTGATTAGCTAGGTACATGGGTAGTGCCTGAATAATTGAATAACTGCATCAGTAGTGCCTGGCTGATTAGATGAGTGCATGACTAGTGTAATAGGAGGGGAGAAGTCTGCATGAGTCCATTATTAAAGCTTGAGTGATTGGATGAAAGCAAGTAACTGCTGGGGTGATTGTATTAGTGCAAGAGTATTGCCTCAGTAATTGAATGAGTGCATTGGTACTGGATGGGTGATAGGTTCACTGCAATGGTACTACCTGTGTAAATTGGATGAGTGCATGAGTTGTGCCTCAGTATTTAGATGAATGTATGGGTTGCAGGTGAGTGTTTGTATCTGTGCATGGGTTGTGCCTGGGTGTTTGAATGACTGCATAGGTACGGTCTTGGTCATTGTATAAGTGAATGGTTAGTGTCTGGGTGATTTGATGAATTCATGGGTAGTGCCTGCATAGTTCAATGACTACATAATTAGTGGCTGCGTGAATGGACAAGTACATGTGTAGTACCTGGGTGATTGAATAATAAGTGGGTAGATAGTGAATGAGTGATTGGATGGCTGCATGAGTAGGGGCTGGGTAATTGGATGAAGGCCTAATGAGTGCAGGCTGACTGTGAAAGTACCTTCATTGCTGTTAGATACATAGCAGTTGTGACTATATCTGTGACTCATTGTTTGAGCCCTTCTGTCAGTATCAAACCACCTGTTATCATTGCACCACACTACTTGCGGTGCAACAATATGGCCTTTAAACTGCAGAAAGCTCCAGAGCACTGTGTCCTTTGTTCTGAACCCGAGCCCTGCGCTGAAGTGTTAGCGGACGGCTGGGTTCGGAAACGAGAGTCAGACATCCCAGGCTAGTGCGCTGCGGCGCAGTGATCGGGAGCGGCTGGAAGGAGACTCCACTACTTGCGTTGCAATGGTGAGTCACTGAGGAGCAGGCAATGCGCTCTCACCTTAGCCCAATATGCTCGCAGCTACAACACTATTTTGGCCCCAATAGCCTTGATCCCCCTGACCTGCTCGATCCGTCTAGGGAGACCTGGTAGCCGCAATGTGCCCACCCTATTGCACCTTCAGGTCTGTTCCATTAATTGGAGCGTGTAGAGAGCTCCCCAGGCACACAGACTTCACACTTTTGTGGGTACTACACAGTATCTATTAATTCATAACTGGTGACCATTTGGAGTCACTGCGACTGGCTTCCCCTTCTGATCTCTACCATCCCCCGGTAAAGTGCTCTGATACCTCTGGGTCTAACTAGCGCTATTGTCTGTAGAACTCGGACGATGCCCCATGGGTGGAAACCAAAACTGTTTTGTACTTCCCTCTGAGATCAATTACCCTTGGCTGCTGCCCAGTGGAGCTGTCCTAAGCAGCTACAGAGGAGCCTGGACCCCTTGGCCGTCACCTACCCAGCCGGACTTCGGACATTGTTATTCATGGTTCTTCCTGGCCTATCTGTCTCTCACAATGACTGCTTGGTTCCCCCGATGGACTTTCCATGGTCAGAAACCAAAACTGTTTGTACCTCCCTCGGAGACTGATTACCCTTGGCGGCTGCCCGGTGGAGCTGTCCTAAGCAGCTACAGAGGTTCTGGACCCCTTGGCTGTCACCTACCCAGCCGGATGTAAGAAGGTGGATACCTGACTATGGTTACCCCAGATTTTCTGCCTTGTGTTTAGCTGGTTTTCGACTTAGTTGGCCTGGGATCCTGCTAATCAGGGCCCCAGGCTATCTGCTCTCTCTGTAAAATGGACTCCATGTACTTTAGGTACATACCTAATTGGATGTTGGGTCACCTTATGAGCCCCTGTATAGTGTACCATAGATATCCAGGGCATAGGTGCACCCAAGGCCTACCAGGGGCTGCAGCATATCTTTTGCCACCCCTGGCTGGCCATCCAAACTGACACAACTGGCTGATCACTCAGCTGGGGCAAGGTCGTGTAATCACCCCTTGCTTAGGTATAGTAGTATTCCTATACCTACCATTATATATAGACACATATGCACCTATAAGTCATTCCTATGGCAGGCCTTAACAATCCTGAAGGCAGAGTGCTTGGTTTTATGTGAGATGAGGCTCTAGCATGAGCTGAGACTGTCTGCAGCTTTTGGAACCATGTCCTTATAGCTGTTCTATGATATTGCCATACCATATACTCTTAAGTGCATTATAATCCTCGCGGTTGAATGCTAACTTTGGTTTGGCTTTATCGAAACATGTCGTGTAAGGTGTCATACGCTTTGGAATACTACCCCCTCGCCAGGCGATGGGGGTAGCATTCCACCCTTCTAGAGGGAGAAGACATGTTGTTCCTACTAATCCCGGTTAAAGTTAACCAGAGCCCTAGCATCACAAAATGGATGCTGCTGCCACAGACACAAGTCTGACCTCCTGCTGCTGGGAGTCCTTCCAGCGAAGGAGGCTTGGACAATAGGTTTCCTGTCTTGGGAGGTGCCAGCACCACCCCAGACAGGCCATAGTGTATTGGGACAGGGAGGGCTGAATGAAATGAGACACTGTCTGGGGCACACAAGGTGTCCCATGCATAGTCCGGTTCAAACTGGTGCTGGGGCACTCCAGCCCCAGCTCTGGTGTGAAACTGGACAAAGGGAAAGGGGTGTAACCACCCCCTTCCCTGGTCCCACCCATAGGAGGGACCTAGCAGGTAATCCAGCCCCTAAATCTGGTATATAGGTAGGAGCTGAGTCCCAAGACTTTAGATTTATCCTGACTGAAACTTGAAACAAAACTCTGGACCTTTGACGTTCTACCTGAAGACTGGAGAATCTCCCTTGTGGTCAAGGAGTGACTACCCTCTGTAAGCAGGCACCTCCCTACCGGCTCCCCTCTTATGACGCCCCCAGAGCGACCGCGCAGCGGACGCGCGCAGCGGGAGCACCGATTGAGCGCCAAAGGTGCGCCAAAGGTAAGCCCGTCTGCGCCCGTCCGCGCCTGAACCGCGCCCAGCGCCAGACCCCCTGGCCTCCACCGACGGAAGCCGACCCGACGGACCTACGACGCCACCGAACTCACCGCACTCAACGCCGGCAGATTCCCGGGCTGCTATCGAGCCACCCCGAGATGCACCCACGGACCCTTCTGCTGCCACTCCTGCAAATTCACCTGCACTCGGACCTGCACCACACCAGCACCAACCAAGCCGAACTCCAGCAGCAACCACCTCAAGTGCATCCTGCTCAACGCCCGCTCTGTCCACAGACACGCCGTCGAGCTCTGGAACCTGCTCGACACCACAGCCCCAGACGTCGCCTTCCTCACGGAAACCTGGATAAACGCCTCCTCAGCGCCCGACATCGCCATCGCCATCCCGGACGGCTACAAGATCATCCGGAGGGACCGCGTCAACCAGACCGGAGGAGGCATCGCCATCATCCACCGGAACTCCATCCGCATCACGACCAACACCGACGACACCCTCGCACCCGCCGAACACCTGCACTTCCAGATCCACATCGACCCCAAGACCACCCTCAGAGGCACCCTCATCTACAGACCCCCGAGACCACGCACACAATTCAGCGAAGACATCGCCGACTTCATCAGCCCACATGCCCTCGCCTCCGCTGACTACATCCTCCTCGGGGACCTCAACTTCCACCTGGAGAACAACAACGACCGCAACACCACCACCCTGCTGGACAACCTCGCCAACCTCAGTCTCAAGCAGCTGGTGACCCCTCCCACCCACTACGCCGGACATACACTCGACCCAGTCTTCTCATCCAGCAAGGACATCGCCTTCAGCCACGCCACCGGACTCCACTGGACGGACCACAGCTGCGTCTACTTCAGCTTCAGAAGGACCACGATCCACCACCACCAACTACAGGTTGCACGAAGAAGCTGGAACAAGATCACAGCCGACCAGCTCGCGACTTCCCTGAGCATGCACCCTCCCACCAGCGCAACGAACCCAAGCCAGGCGGCCACCAACCTCGCGAAGTGGATCAGCAACTGCGCAGACGACCTCGCCCCTCTGAAGACCCCGCCTAACAGACCCGGTAGCAAGAAAGCCCCATGGTTCACCGACGAACTCAAGAGCTCCAAGAAGAACTGCCGAGCCCTCGAGAAAGCCTGGCGCAGAGACCCAACGCCGAACAACATGACTGCCCTCAAGCTCGCCACCCGAAAACACCACCAACTGATCCACGCCACCAAGAAAACTGCATTCAAGGAACGACTGGACAACAACGCCCACAACAGCAAGGAACTCTTCAACATCGTCAAAGAGCTCTCCAACCCCAACGCCGGAAACAACGACATCACCCCTTCGCAAGACCTCTGCAACTCCCTCGCCTCCTACTTCCACAACAAGATCACGGACATACACAACAGCTTCAGCTCCCAACCGACGCACGCCACGACCGAACCACCGCCCCCCACCACCACCCTCCGCGCCTGGACCCCGATCAGCACCGAAGACACCATCCGCACGATGAACTCCATCCACTCCGGATCTCCGACCGACCCCTGCCCTCACCACGTCTTCAACAAGGCCAACGCCATCATCGCACCCCACCTGCGGGACATCATCAACACCTCCTTCGACACCGCTACCTTCCCGGAGAGCTGGAAGCACGCCGAACTCAGCGCTCTACTCAAGAAGCCATCAGCCGACCTCTCCGACCTCAAGAACTACCGCCCCATTTCGGTGCTCCCGTTTCCTGCAAAAGTCATCGAGAAGACCGTCAACAAGCAGCTGGCCGCCTTCCTCGAGACGAACGGATCCCTCGACATCTCGCAGTCTGGCTTCCGGGCCAACCACAGCACCGAGACCGCCCTGATCGCAGCTACCGATGACATCCGAGCCCTGCTCGACAATGGAGAAACAGCGGCCCTCATCCTCCTAGACCTCTCCGCGGCCTTCGACACTGTCTGCCACCGTACCCTAGCGCAGCGCCTCAGCAACGTCGGAATCCAGGAGAAGGCACTGGAATGGATCATCTCGTTCCTCGCCGGAAGGACACAAAGAGTCCGCCTCCCCCGTTCACATCAGAAGCCACCGAAGTCATCTGCGGCGTTCCTCAAGGCTCCTCGCTCAGCCCAACCCTCTTCAACGTCTACATGAGCCCCCTCGCAGCCATCGCACACCAACACAACCTCAACATCATCTCCTACGCCGACGACACCCAGCTGATCCTCTCCCTCACCAACGACCCCGCCACCGCCAGAGCCAACCTACACGAAGGGATGAAAGACGTAGCCGAATGGATGACGACCAGCCGCCTGAAACTGAACTCAGACAAGACGGAAGTTCTCATCCTGGGATGCTCACCCTCCGCCTGGGACGACTCCTGGTGGCCCCCCGCCCTAGGCAGCGCACCCAAACCAACAGACCACGCACGCAACCTGGGCTTCATCCTGGACTCCTCCCTCTCCATGACCAGACAAGTCAACGCCGTCTCCTCGTCATGCTTCAACATCCTGCGCATGCTACGTAAGATCTTCCGATGGATCCCCACCGAGACCAGGAAGACGTTCACCCAGGCCCTCGTCACCAGCCGCCTGGACTACGGCAACTCCCTCTATGCCGGAACCACCGCCAAACTCCAGAAGAGACTCCAGCGGATCCAGAACGCCTCAGCACGACTCATCCTGGACATCCCCCGTCACAGTCACATCTCCGGACACCTGAAAGATCTGCACTGGCTACCTGTCAACAAGAGAATCACCTTCCGTCTCCTCACTCACGCACACAAGGCCCTACACAACCAAGGCCCAGGATACCTCAACAGCCGCCTCAACTTCTACGCTCCCACACGCCAACTTCGCTCGACCGGCCACGCCCTCGCCGCCGTCCCCCGCATCCGAAGAGCCACCACAGGAGGAAGGTCCTTCTCCTACCTGGCCGCCAAGACCTGGAACTCCCTCCCGAACCACCTCCGACTGACCCAGGACCACCTCGCCTTCAGGAAACAGCTCAAGACCTGGCTGTTCGAACAGTAGCGGACCTCCCCTCCCCCGGCGCCTTGAGACCCACTGGGTGAGTAGTGCGCTTTATAAATGCTATGATTGATTGATTGATCAAGCGTTCAACAGTTTGCTTTGTCGACGCTCCCGCTGGAGCCTGAGCACAGAGCCTGACAAGACCCGGACTTCCAGACTTCCAACAGCCCGATCCACAGTCACAGCAGAGCTGAGACCCGTGGAGGCGACCAGAGACGTGGGACCGGCCATCTTTGAAAGCCAGCGAATTGCAACTTCTGAGGCACCCTTGAAGTTGTGCATTGGGGATTGAGAAGCCCCAGCCCCGAGCACCAACTGCACTGAAGATCAGCCCTCCACACTCCACGAGTTCTGCGTGGGGCCCTTCTGCATTTTCCTGCTTGATGCGTCTGTCCAGTCACTTGCCCGTTGGCTAGTGGCCTCTGTGACTATGAACCTTGGAATTTACACTGCTGGTCTGGTTGCTCCAGACTGGCCCCTGCTTCCCTGAAAAGGAGAAGCCCAGCAGACCTTGCTGGTCTGATCCGTAAGCCATCTTCGAATCCTGCGTGGGTTGCTTTTGCAGAGGCTTGTTGACTGCAATCTGGAAGCCGACACCGCCGACAGCGAGAGCCTTCGTGGGACAGTCTGTATCCAGCTCCTGGTCATCGTCAACACCTCCTGGTCCAGGTGGCTGCAGAGACAAGCTTCACAACATCACCTGATTGCTTCACGACATCGCCGGGTTCCATCCTGGTTCCATCCTGGTCACTGCCTAGTGACCCAGACTCTGTCCCCTCTGCTTTCAGGTACTCTTCATCCTCGATCCGCCCTTGGATCCAACCGGACACTTCCCTCCTGGTCGCCTGCAGCATCTTTCTTCAAGGCTCCATAGGATTCAGTGACGAAACCCGACACACTTTGACACCTATGCAACCGCTTCCTGTGGGTGAGGTAACGCGAGTACTTCGGTGCTCCTGTGGGTATTTACTATCCTAGTGTCTAACTTTCAAGTAGCTTTCTTCTTGTCTATCCGGAAGTGACCTAAAAGAACTAGTTTCCATTTCTTTCATTCCCATTCTAACTCTATGGTAACTCGCGTGTGTGTAAGACACTGCACGCGCATCCCGTGGGCCTCCTGCTCCCTATCCTTTGGTAGTACAGCGTAGACCCCGCGATTCTCCAGGCCCTCGGCCTGTCCTTTGTTCGTGACGTGGTTCTTATACCACTATTTTAGTATATGGTTCGAAGTGCCCCTAGGGCACTACTGTATTTTTTGCAACTTATTGTATGTTGATTAAGTATCTTGTTATGTGCTTGTGCCTCTGAACTCTTAAAGAGTTCAGAGGATTAATTTAGTAATAAATACATATATATTTTATATATATACCCTGTGTGGTGTCCTTTCATTTGGTATTAAAGGGATTGCATATGGTAAAACAGCTGCCTTCACATGCCCTCTTGAGTTTAGCCTAAGACTGCTTTGTCCATGCTACCACTAGGATAGCTGATCTATAAGGTTGACTTTACAACCATCACCATAAGGGTTGTTTGGACTGATACAGGGTGCCCACTAGAATAGTGGACATCACATATCAGGCCAACTTCTCACACAGGACTTCAGACATTGTTATTCATGGTTCTTCTTGGCTTATCTGTATCTCACACTGACTGCTTAGTTCCCTCTGATGGGCTTTCCCCCTCCTATCTACCTTGACTATATCCGCATTCCTCTCCCCTGTTTTCTTTTCCCTCTCTCTGTTCCGCTACACACTAGCAATACATATTTCTGTGCTATTGTGGTTTCATCAGGTGTCCTTATATGCTATTCGCTAGAAACTCTTGTCGTTAATATGTAATCACTGTGTAACCTTTGTAAAATGTGTAACTTGCAACTCGCTGTGCCTTATGTAAAGCGCTCTGATACCTCTGGGTCTAGCCAGCGCTATATAAAACTCAAGATAAATAACTATCTATCCTTTTCTACTGAGCTATATGTGAGTGAGGGCCAGATATCACACTTTATAAATAATTGGATCATGGCTCTCTAGGAGCATATATTGCTCTGTTACTCAGCATGCACACGCATCAGTAAGTTTTTAAAACTGAAAACAATTCTCACTTTCAAAGCACAAAACCTTTTCTTAATAGCATACCTACATATTTTCTCAAATATTTCTTGGGTGTTTAAAACATATATGCAGCATTTTACAAAGAAAAGTTACAACCTAAGTGAAGCTAGCCCAAGAACTCTCAATAAACATTCTGCACTATTAACCCTCCTCAATTTTAAACACGGGATGTTTAAAGAAATACACCACTCTCACCATATACATGACATTTTTGACAGCCTTAAAGAACATAGAACACAAATATAAACATATATGAGATTACATGATAGATATTGATCTTCAGGCAATCTTTTAAAACATATATAGTTCCCTACATCTCCAAGTAAACTCAAGAGTCTCATCGTACATATAATTATCTGCAACCACAAAAACCATATCTCGCCATCTAAACATATGCAAACCGGTCATATAAGTTAAAAATCACATTGACAAACAATTCCTAATTCAAACAATGGATTAAAGGGGCACTGATATTCATTTTCCTCTTACTTCCCAAAACTTTCTGTACGAATATCTTAAACACATACCCTCTACCAGACACAGTTCATCTGATATATTTTTTTCATATCACTGTGATACTCTTTTTTATCAAACTCCCATATACATGTTTATTTCTAATGTACATTTTTTAAATAATTAAAAAGCTATGTACATACCAAGGAATTGAGTTCGTAGATTATATTGTTGTTTTAGCTTTTTGGTAAGTTTTGACACTGTTAGGATTTGTAAAAACGAAGGAAAGAATGGTACACCACTCCCATACAAAGCAACTATCAAATAGCAACACCTTCAACTTTGCACTCTGTGATCATGAGAAAGGAAGCAATTGAAATCATGTCTTTCGTTTTAGAGTGCTCTATCTCTACTTGTGAATGGTTAGTTTAGCTTATTATGTTCCTTAATTTTAGGTTCTTGTATCACCCAGTTTTAAGGTTTATATATCTTTGTACATTTTTTTACGTCTCTGTCTTTATTGAGACGTTTCGAAATACATGCAATATGTCTACACCTTTAATCTCTAGCAGCGGGCCCACGTTAGTTTCGTATTTAACCACGCCCCAGGTACATACGTCACACGCTATCTGAGCGTTTTGTAGTGTAGTTCCTATATTCCCAATAGGCTCTGCGCATTGGAATAATATAAACAGCAGTGTAGACGTAGGACTGAGGTCGACTAGGTCTCTACTGACTATATTAGACTTAATTAGTTTTGCCAGCTAGCTCAGAGGTCACTAGAAACTTTCTCGAATGTTCAGGAAAGAGTTAACTCTCCGGATTTAGACAAGAAGGGATTAGCTTCTGACACCATAAAACATGACAACTTTGCTCCCTCAGAATAAGAGTGTATCTCTAGAGTCGTGTGAAAACAATAGACAGCTATTTCACTCAGTCAGTCGTGCGTACTTAGTTTCACCAGAGTCCAGAGAATAGAGAGACGGGCGTTTTCAATAAAATGTGTTATTTATTGAGCAGTCTTCTTTCTCATGTAAGAGAAATGAATTGCCACAATTGCAATACTTAACATGAAGTAAAGTGCGTACAGTAAAAGTAGTATTATGACATAATACTGTAAAAGCATTGATATGGTTTCTCAGCCATATGATACTTTAAAATAGATAAAATATATACATACATAAAAACATTGACTAACGTACTCAACTGGTGCTTCTAAATACGCCTACCCCGGTGTACCTGACCTATGCCTAATACGTGGGAAGGATCCTAGTAAGTAGCAGTTTAAGTTAAGTTGGTTTTGCCAAGGAATCTGAATCAAGAATTCTCTTAAGGGTTTAGTCAGCTCCGTACCTGGGTAATAGAATGCAGGAGGTCTGGTATCTCTCTCTCAGGACTCGATATCCCAGCAACCCGCAAGGGTATCTGGAAACACCGGAGCTGGATTTCTCGGCAGGAGAAAAGACAGCGTCTCTCTCAATGCGTCAAAAGGGAGGGGAGGCTTCCGTGGGCTCTCGCATCAGCTGGGCTCTCGGGCAAGTAGATAGCCGCTCTGCTCCAAACCACTGTGTGTCTGCTTAAGGCAACGTTGGTATATTTATACCTGAAAGGTGCCGGGTTTGACGTAAGGTTGGACATAAGACGTCAATAAAGATGTCACTAAGAACTGGCCGTTCTTTCAGTGCTCGCAGGAGTTCTAGGACAAATCAAAACAGAAGCATGGGGAATTCCCAGGTTGCTGGAGGTTTGGTTTGTGTAAAGAACTCGTTGTACTCTCTAGGAGTCTGGGGAAGTAGCCTCGCTTAATTTGGACTGCATGGGCTACGACTAAATATGGATATGATTCTTATGCCTTTATAAGGATATTATGTATTATAGCCATATAAGGGCATACATTGGGAATATCGAATTAGGGTCCTAGATAGAAATACAACACCCACTCCACGATCTAATGTCCATCATTACTAAAACTAAGCAATAGTAAACATATAGCAATGCATGTGTGTTTTCCAACCCACCCCAAAATACATAAATCGCATTTGAAATGGTATATGGTAAATACACGAAAAATGAGTATTGGTACTGTACGCTTTTCAAGCAGTGGTATCATTCAGTTAAAAATGCATATATATATATCAGCTGAATGAATTGCGAAAATTACACATGAAATGGCTCTGAATACAGAAATGAAGGTCGAGAGCATTCCATCACATATTAATACAAAATGCTGTACATATGCTAGAGGCTGAGGTAAAATATTGTCTCTAGAGCTCCTAAATTAGAAGCTCTGTTCTCTAGGAATAGTTCTACTTTAAGCAGAGTACTTTGTGCCAGAAAAAAGGTAAATATTTTGGAAGTGAAAAAAAAAAAAATTCGCTTTCAAGGGAAAAAATAGTTCCAATTGTTTTCAGTAGCTTTTGTTTTTCAAAGCTGAAGGCCGAATTCAGAGTTCAGGGAACACTGTGTGCTTGTTGCTTTAAAAGTTATTCTCGTTGTTCAGGGGAGAACATCATTTCAGACAGACTTGCAAAACATTGGTCTACAAAATCAGGTGAAAGTTCGACCAAGTTTGAAAATGCTGTAACTGTGCATGTGTGAGAATGATTGCTATCATCGATGTCAGGATCAGCAATGCTCACAGAAGGTTGTACCTGTGTGGTGCTGCTTTCATCTCGTACCCCACCGCCACATACTCGTAGTGGTGAAGTCTCAACGAATGCCGTCATCAGAATGGGTAGCCGCTGGGGACAACACGATGCATGATTCGTTACAGGACCTAGCAAAGTATCGATATCCATTGGTACTGCTGATGGTAGTGTAAGATAGATGTCCAACACGCATTCTTCTCCGCATAGCATTCAGACCAATCTTGCCAGATTGGTCTGAATGAAAGAAACCAGGTCATATTCAGATCTCTTAGCCGGGCTAATCCGAGGGCTTTAGTGATGCGGTCCCGGTAGCGTATAGCCAGGATCGTTTCTCCCATCGTTGCTGGAGTCTTGTCTGTATTTACAACAAGGGGAGTCTTGTCTGTGGCTTGGCTTGCCATATCGAAGCAGAAGGATCAAAAATAAAATTCCTGCTACGAGTCCCAATAGTAGAGGCAGACCGCCAAAAATGGAATACACAAAATTCGGGATAAAGCCCAGAACTGTTTCAAAAGGTGTTAACAGTCACGAAAAAATTGTCTTAAATACATGTGCGATGCCACTGGTATCTGACATGTTTAAGATTTGGCTTAACATTTCTACGAAATGCACGGGGCAATTTGTTGATAATAGGGAATGTATCTCTGCCATTGTCCTTGCAACTTGAAAGAATAGACTTCATTCTGCTTAAAGTATCAATTCGAATAGAAGAGATATTCAAATAAGGCCATATTGCCGCCTCCATGTCTGGATTGCTGTTTGGATACAATACTTGCATACAGCAAGTGACCATGGAACTAATGCTCACAAGATAGGCTTTTCCGGGCACCATGCCACAACAGCTGTGGTCACTTATTAGAACATAGCTGCCGTTGGAAAGCTGTCTAAAGAATGGCTCGATCTGTGTTGCAGGAGTGCCGTGCAGGTGACATGGAAGGTTATTCGAAGACCCTTCGCAGGCCCCATGCAAGTTAATACCTTGACACAGAAGTGTACCGCTTAGTGATTTTTTACAATTGTTACCACTAAGAAATACCTCCTTTTTCTTTTCACTATAACATTTGTGTGTATAAGGTAATTTCCATGTTGACCTGATGTATTCTTTACCCAACCTTTCATACTGGCCCGCTGGTATATATTCTTGGCAATATTTAAACTGGAAAGTTGTTATCGGAATTGTAATTATTCCGTGTATTATCCATTCAATGACAGGTCTTTCTGACATTGTCAATGGTAATCTCTCAAGTTTTTCAATGCTCAGAATCGTACGGTCTGCTCCTTTTTGTGCCAAACTGATTTGTTTATCAGTAAGGTTAAAGATAGAGAATAATGACGTGTTGATTAAACGCCATGGCACGTAGCCTGAACGCAGATTTTGCAACGTCCAGCCAAGCTGTACAATAGAACGTAATTGGGACTGACCATGTTGTAACATTAGCAAGTCCTGCTCTATTATATCAATAGCAGATGATACAATACTGTCCAGTGAATATATTCTGGAGGACAGAGTCGTTAACCCATTGTCCACAACAGAAAGTGATTTTTCCAAATAAATACGATCAATTTCTCGTATTTTTTCTGCTGTTTCAATTTGTGTTACTTTCCAAGCCTCGTTGTATGCAGCGTATATACCGGCCGCTATGAAACGTTTTTGACGCTGTTTGCGTGGTCCCAGTATGAAATCACGCAAGTCAGCACCGTCTTTAAGTAAAGTCAAGTGTTGCTTAATTTCAGCCAGTGGGAATTTCTGTAGCCACTCAAGGCATAGTTTCCCTACATTGTATGTTGTAACTATCCCTGGATGTTGTCTCTGGGAGTATCTTGGGTCTGGCCTGGTCAGTTTGAACCCCTGTGTTTTGGTCAGGAATCTATCTTGACAGTTATTTGTGTCTGTGGGCCAGATCAACCATTTTTTCCAATCAGGATGTGTTCTGTGTTGGTGTAAAATATGGGATACGTCTATCTCCACATCTGTAGTGCTATCACTATCAGGTATGAGCTTTGGAATAGACGGTTTATTTTAGTATTTTATCTTAGCTAGGCCAAGACAAGTAGTCTGTTGAATGGTGTCATTCAAGAATATTAATTGTTCTGGGATCATGCAGGCTCTAAATAATGCTTCTAAACCTTGGACCTGCCATTCTTTCGTACCCCAGATGGTTTTTGTTTCAATGTTGTTTTTCCAGAATTCAAAACCAAATGTAGTCATGTTTTCATAAAATGTTTCAGAATAAATTAATTTAGTATTTGTCAACATTGTTTTCATTCCTGTCTTATTTAACATTTTAAAATAAAACGTTTCTGCATCACTTGTGTTAAACCCTGAGAAGTATGGGAATTTCTCATAGAATGTTTTTGAGCTGCCTTTAGGTGGTGTTGCACAATGTTCTCATTGGTTATAATTAAAAACATTTCTAGGTTGAGCAGATTTATGCAAATAGTGATGACCAAAATGATTATAGCAATACAGTTCTTCATAATTTGATGAACCCTGTAAATAATCATGTTCTGTGAATTTAGCTGACATTACTAAATCTGACATCATATTGTTAATATTTTCAAAGTCCCAATCATCAGAGAAAGTACTTGGTTTTACAAAGTCACTTAATGAAACCTTGAACTGGTGTGGATATTTCAAGAGCTCAATCGGGCCATAAATTTCATAATCCGTTTTGTCCCATGCTACCCCACCGGGTATTGGATTGGCTGTGATGTTCACTGATGACAGTTCTTTTTTCTCGATGTGAGAGGATGTGTGAGGCTTTAGGACCAAGTTGATGTTCTGACTTGCTGTGTCCATTGTACTATATTTTCCTTCAATGAATTTTCCCAAACATAGAACCATGATGAGCCAAAGCAGGAGGAAAAGTACACCTAACACAATCCAAAATTCAATCCATGGTGAAATCAGATATGTTTCTTTTAGTTGGTGAAAAAGTTCAGTTACTTTGTCTTTAAAGGTTTTTCTTGCTGGCGTTTCTTCATGCTCGCTTGGATCTTCAGAAAAGTCATCGAAATTGATGAAGTAGCCAGATGCAGTTTTGTCAATTGTTGGAATTGCTTCCGGATTTTCATTTGCCTTTGCATTTTTCTTTGTTTCATCAGCATAGTCTGAGGCTACATCGTTGTAGACTGGTGTTTCTTGACAAACTGTTGCAATTTGGGTTTCAAGAGGCACAAGTTCTATGGCTTTGTTGCATAGTCCTTTTTTATTCACTGCAGGTTTATCAAATGTGATTAGTTTCTCAGTTTGAACCTCTTGGATTGTAGCAGATTTTGGTATTCTGCTATTTCTTGGGAGTCTGCTGGGCCTACTACTTATTATTGGTCACATGATTGTGGTTTTACCAGGTCGATGGATACAACTCGGTTCTCCTTTTTACCAGCAAGGGGCGGTAGTACTACTGATCTTGTTCCGCTGACAGCTAAGACAGGTACTGCTTTTCTGTAAGAAGGCCCAAATTCCTTCTTCACCACGATCTTCTCTCTGACCAGATCCCCAATCTTTGGAATCCAGACAGGTCTTGCTGGCACAGGTGGTTTTTCTTCAGTGGCTGTTGGCTGTTGTTTTAACTTTGTATTACTCAGGTTTCTTCTTGTTTCATTTAAGTCCTGTAGAAACAGCCAAACGGTCTTTGATATCAAAGGATTTTTCTTCTACCACTGAAGTGTGACTATCAAGATCCTGAATGTGCATTCTAGTATCGAACAATAGTTCGTATGGAGTGAGACCTTTCAGAGAATTTCTTGGCAGATTATTAAGACTACGTTGGACACTTGTTAAATGTTGGACCCACCCATCACCCAAACCTAATACCCTCGCCGTTATAGATTGCTTTATGTCCCGTTTTTTTCTTTCCACTACCGCATTTCCCTCAGGATGGAATGGAGAAGAGTACCGCAATGCAATGCCCATGCTGGCCATGGCCTCCTTGTAAGCCCGAGAGCTAAACGCTGGACCCTGGTCAGAATGTAGCATGCCAATTGCGTATGTGCCGATAAGGGCTCGCAAATCTTTGTATAACAGTTCTGGCGTCAGCCGAGTGCTGGTGTCTGCATTTTAAGTGAATCTAGTCTTAAAATATTATGGGGACGCATTTCTCCTGCTGGATTTCTGCGTATAGATAGCTTGGTGCTTTCTAAAAAAGGGGTCCTGGCAATACTCCGGTCGGTTCGTGACTGCGATCTCTGTTGCAGTCCGGACAAGCCTTTGCAAATTTGTAATGTTGCAGGCTCATTCCCCGCCACCAGTATTCTGATTGTAATTCTTTTAGAGATTCCACGATCTCTTGGTGCCTTAGACCCAATCCCATGTGTGCTGCTTCAATCAAGTAGACTCTCCTGTTCGTGTTTGGAATTACTCTGTCCCCCACTCCAGGGATTTGAGCAAAAGGAACGGAGTTTGCATCAATTATGTATGTATTGCTGAGTGGATAGTTCAGAGGTAATGCTGCATAGTCGCCTTTTAAAGACGCTTTTACCGCCAGCATGGTTTCTCCGTCTATGTATTTTTTAGAACGCTTTTTTGTGGCTACGGAAGCTGGTTGAACCGCTTCCGCTGTGGCTCTGAGAGCCAATGAATTCCCTGCAACGTGAACGCCATCACGTTGATGACTCAGTGTATGTATCACATGAGTCTTTTGTAGTTCTCTCTGCAAAAGAACTACCTGTTCCCAAAGCTTCTTATGCTTTATTGTGGCACCTGTGTCATCTTTGTAATCGTTTTGAACACAGTTCTGCAAGTCATTATTGTAAGACCTGACGCAGAAATGCGAATCGCACACTATTAGTGTGGGGAATTCGCGATCGGCATTTTCAAGCGCCATCTTTAAAGATCTTATTTCAGCTCGCTGAGCTGAACAGTTTCTGAGTGATTCAGTTTTGGTTTTTATTGGTCTGAATTTACCAAAGCGCCAGCGACCTTTAACAATCGCGCACGCTGCGTTGTAGGATTTTTTCTCTACATCGTAGTGTTGTGCAAATCTGTCCATGTAGATTACATATGTGTACTGTTCGAGAGGCAGAATTTCAAGGATATTCTTCTTCATATTCTAGATTTTCTAGTTGTTTCATCTTCGGGTCAAAATAGTATTTCACGTCTTCTGCAGCAAGAGAATTTTCCCATTGTATCCATTTTGGATCTAATGCCACAGCAGTCAAATTGCGTGGGCTTGTTAATGCCTCAAGGGCTGATTCTGCTGTTAAAACAGTTATTCTTCTGCCTTGGGCTTGGGCTCTTTCTTTTGCTACAGCAGTTTGAACTGCTATTAGAATTTTTCCAGTAGAACTGAATTTCATTTCAGCTTGTATGTACAAGTGAGATTTGTAAGCTATTGGTACCGTTTCTCCCTCATTAGAGGTCAGGTACGTGAATCCGCATCTTCCTGGGATGACTCGGATTACAAGGTTGCGTACGTTTTCGCAAGTTTGTAATTTTGTTTTAGCTAACATGTCTGTTTGCAATGATCTTAAAATCTCTGTGTGTTTCTGAGTCCAATTAATTGGTTTGAAATCAGGTTTTATTAATTCATAGAGAGGTTTAACCCTCTCTGCATAATTTAGAATGTATGTTCTTCCGAAACTCAGGAAAACTAGTATTGATTGTAAGTTCTTCAGCGTTATAGGTGCTTGGAGTACAGCACACTTCTCTAAGAAGTTGTCTGCTAGGCTCTTGCCTTCACTTGATAATTCATATCCTAAAAACAGGACAGTTAGATGGGCAATTCGTGACTTTTTAAAGTTGAATTTGTAACCCTCAGCTGCAAACCCAAGTATTATGGTGTTCACTCTTTTCAAGTGAGTCTCCAGGTCATCGTCTGTGAGATAGATCTCATCGACATAGGATAATGCCTCATCATCATATATTTGTAGTAACTCTGTTACTCTTGCTGAGAATAATCCTGGGCTGTTCTTGAATCCCTGTGGGAGTCGACAAAAGTTTTTTTGTGACGCCATTATTGAGAAAGCGGCCAAATATCTGCTTTCAGGTGCTATGTTTTGACAAAAGAATCCATTAGAGATGTCTAATGTTGTTTTATATTTTTTGCGCACGATGTTATTCATTAGTGCTGCACTGTGTGAATTTTGTACTGCAAATGTTTTGCAACAGGAGTTTAAGTGTCTGTAGTCCAAAACTAGACAATATGAATCGTCTTGCTTGGAGACAGGAAACAAAGGATTGTTCATTTGTGAGGTGCATGTTTCAATCACCCCCTGATATTCAAGTTGATCTAAGATCTCCCTGACTTGTTTTTTAGCTTCTGGTTTAACTGGGTACTGCCTTTGTGCAGTGGGTTGACTTTTTAACTTGATTTTGTGAGGAGGAGAGTCCTCATCCCATCCTACATGATTTTTGTATAATGCAGGAGCTTGGGCTACTGCCCATTTTCTTGCAAGTGTATATTTTTTATGAATTGGAATATGATTTGAAAAGGCAGGCATAATCATTTCTTCGCAATGAGGGCACTCCTTGACAAACTCTGGTGGCCAGTCTTTCTCAGCTAGACCGATGTCATAGCTTTTTGAAAGGTTATCCCAAAAGAGACCCCTTACTTTCCTGGTCTTGTCCCCCTCTATACGCAATGTTATTTCGTATATTTTATGAGGTTTTCTAACTCTGGTATCTGCAGTTTCCACTTGAATGTATTCATTCGTGTCCACTGTCTCCAGAAGATTCATCAGGATCTTGCGAGCTATTGTCACTCTGCCGCGCTGTCTAGCATTGTCTGGGCCCACTCTCCGTTTTTCAGTTGTGTTCTTAGAATCCTCGGCATGTTTAATTCTAATGCTGGCTACCTTCTTTCTTGGAAATTGTACTTTTTTATTTTGATGAGCAGGTTCCTTGTCTTTGGACTTTACGTGCTCTTCTTTGTGTTCTGACCGTCCTCTTCTTTCCGATTTCTGTGAGGAAGTCTGAAAAGATCGAGAGAGACGTGTATCAATATCTTGATATCTATCAGGTTTTTTCAAATTATCCCTATTTCTAAGGTTGTATCTTTTCTCAGAGGGCTCCCTCTGGGGAGACTTGTTTCCTCGGTCTGGAGATCTTTCTCTCTGTTGAGGAGACCTTCCTCTGGACTGAAATTGTTTTTCTCTGGGAGTGGATTGTTTATTTCCATCCCAACTCTTTTTTGGAGTGTTTAGATTATTTTTAATAAATGTTTTTTCAGGATTTTCAGTTAGTTGGGGTTTTACTGGTTTCCCACCCAAACTATCTCTACCTAGTTCTTCATAGGATTTTTCTATGATTCTGGCAGGTTCAAATGGTTGGTCTGCTATATCTGTTTCTTTCAATTTCTGGCGGATCGCCACAGATGCTGCTTCTCCTTTTATGTTGGCTAATAATATAGCCGAGACCTGCTTGAAGTCTTTCAGTAATTTCATACCCAGAGTTAAAGCAGGTTCTGGACCGTATTCATTTTGAATCTGTCTTAGCACATCTGGTATTATCGCCATAGACGGAACACCATGTGTTTTTGTGTAGATGGAAGCAAAGACCGTGCCCCAAGTGTCACAGTCCTCCACATGTGGTGCGATCCCCATTGGAAGACAGATAGTCAGAATTCTGTGTTTCTCAGTAGGAGTAGTATTTGGAAATACTGCCTCTATTTGAGTGATTTTTTGTGCTAACCAGAATGGAATTTGTTCCCGTTTTGCGGGTATTTTACCAAGACATGATTGTATGTTCTGTGGTGTTCCCCTGCTGAGGGGTCAGCTGTGGAATGTTAATCGCTGGTTGGACTCTTGAAGTCCGCATTACATATTGGACCAATTGTCTATGTATTTTAATTAGTAGTTTTAGCTGAGCTAAAAGTTCCCGGTCTGACATTTTATCAATGTCTGGATGTGGTGTGTAGCTGGCTAGAACCGGCCCCGTGGCTCCTGGTCTACCTAGTGGACCTAGCCTGGTGATGTGATTTTGATGTTTTAGGGTGCCTTTAAACCAGAGCAGGTGCTCTTGGTAATTTAGTGGGATTTCTACATCCTCGAAAGGAGTATATTCATCCGGAGGTTCCTCTATTTTTTAATAGTGGAATTCTTTTGTTACAGCGTTTGCTGCTGGAAAGTGTATCCATGAATAGAATTCCTCTGTCTGCCGATATTCATGGGCCTCTACCACGAATATGACTGTACCACCTCGTGAAGTCAGTCCATTTTCTATAAGTTTAAAAGTTATAGTTATTCTTACATTTGCCGGGATGATTATTGCATCCGGGTCATTTTCTTGGAGACTTGTGTCATCCGCTAGGAGTTGAGCTGCTATTCTAGCCACCTCCCTTTCGTCTTCACTTTCCGTCATTTTTACTAACAGAAAGCTTTTTGTTGCAGATCAAGTTTCAAGGAAACAAAGATTAGGTGCACAATATTTTGGAACACTGTATCCTTCAACGTTGACTAAACCAAAAACTAATACATAGGATTCTCATCCTACTAAGTTTCGGCGGATTTTAACCTTTTACCCACTCCAGACGTCTTTTGGAGTTTTTACGGGAAAATGATTCTGTGTGAAAAAGCACGACTGAGTTACTCTAGTGTCTTGCGTTAGATTATCGCCTTACCAAACGTTGGGCGCCATGTAGTGTAGTTCCTATATTCCCAATAGGCTCTGCGCATTGGAATAATATAAACAGCAGTGTAGACGTAGGACTGAGGTCGACTAGGTCTCTACTGACTATATTAGACTTAATTAGTTTTGTCAGCTAGCTCAGAGGTCACTAGAAACTTTCTCGAATGTTCAGGAAAGAGTTAACTCTTCGGATTTAGACAAGAAGGGATTAGCTTCTGACAACCATAAAACATGACAACTTTGCTCCCTCAGAATAAGAGTGTATCTCTAGAGTCGTGTGAAAACAATAGACAGCTATTTCACTCAGTCAGTCGTGCGTACTTAGTTTCACCAGAGTGCAGAGAATAGAGAGACGGGCGTTTTCAATAAAAGGTGTTATTTATTGAGCAGTCTTCTTTCTCATGCAAGAGAAATGAATTGCCACAATTGCAATACTTAACATGAAGTAAAGTACGTACAGTAAAAGTAGTATTATGAAATAATACTGTAAAAGCATTGATATGGTTTCTTAGCCATATGATACTTTAAAATAGATAAAATATATACATACATAAAAACATTGACTAACGTACTCAACTGGTGCTTCTGAATACGCCTACCCCGGTGTACCTGACCTAAGCCTAATACGTGGGAAGGAGTAAGTAAGTAGCAATTTAAGTTAAGTTGGTTTTGCCAAGGAATCTGAATCAAGAATTCTCTTAAGGGTTTAGTCAGCTCCGTACCTGGGTAATAGAATGCAGGAGGTCTGGTATCTCTCTCTCAGGACTCGATATCCCAGCAACCCGCAAGGGTATCTGGAAACACCTCAGCTGGATTTCTCGGCAGGAGAAAAGACAGTGTGTCTCTCAGTGCGTCAAAAGGGAGGGGCGGCTTCCGTGGGCTCTCGCATCAGCTGAGCTCTCGGGCAAGTAGATAGCCGCTCTGCTCCAAATCATCGTGTGTCTGCTTAAGGCAACGTTGGTATATTTATACCTGAAAGGTGCCTGGTTTGACGTAAGGTTGGACACAAGACGTCAATAAAGATGTCACTAAGAACTGGCCGTTCTTTCAGTGCTTGCAGGAGTTCTAGGACAAATCAAAACAGAAGCATGGGGAATTCCCAGGTTGCTGGAGGTTTGGTTTGTTTAAAGAACTCGTTGTACTCTCTAGGAGTCTGGGGAAGTAGCCTTGCTTAATTTGGACTGCATGGGCTACAACTGAATATGGATATGATTCTTATGCCTTTATAAGGATATTATGTATTATAGTCATATAAGGGCATAAATTGGGAATATCGAATTAGGGTCCTAGATAGAAATACAACAGTTTCACAGAAGTAAATGCACCGAATAGTTCACAGCGTTTGAGAGCCTCGTATACAGGCTTCTTTTCGGTAAGCTCTACTAACTTCTCTTGGGTTCAATATCGCTTTTATCTCTCTAAAAGTCTAGCATGTCGGACATATCGCTAAATTCACCTGACACTCGTTTCTTTTTGTCCTAAGCACGGCATCTGCTCGGTTGAGCGCTTACGATGTCGAGAACCACCGGTGCACTCCGATTCACATAATAGTCACTACTTTTTTAACGAGCGTGCCTTTTCATCCGGTATTGCACTTATCCGAGTGTTACATTGCTTAACACGTTGCACGCCCGATCTGCTCCGTACCTCTATTCACTCACTATAGTTCTCATATCATTACACAGTTTGTTATATTCACCGCTTGGTTACTTTTTGATTCATGCACCAATGTCATTTTTTTCTTTGTCACAGCTCAGTCACTTACTTTTCTTCACTTTTTGTTAAAACTGCAGTGGTGGCCATATTACAGTGGTTAGTCTGTTTAAGTTATGAAATTCTTGTTTGATTTCATTTATAGATGTTCCCCTGATGAAGGCAGGATTGCCGAAATGCATTGGGATTTAATTAATGCATTAATGTTATTGATTATGGATGATGAATATCTGCATCATATATAAATCAGAGAGGCAAGAAGCATTGATATTCTCTTGGATTTATGAAATGGAAATTAAAGCTTATCCACATTACCTGAATTAGCGTTGAAGAATTTTTTGTTGGAATATAGCTGTTTTTTTACAGCACCACGAAATGTGTGCCCGGAAAGACACCTACACATTGGTGTAGGTGCTACCTTCATATTATTTCAATACACTCCCGAGCGGGGAATGATTTTCTGGAGCACGATATACTTACAACTGTGAGACTTACCTTTGAAGCTGTGCACGGTCACATCTCCATAGTCTCTTGAATTTAAACATCATTTAGGGCATGGATGGCATTGGATTGGGGTGATTTTTGTGTGTATTCCGATTTTTGGGGTGTTGTTGAGGCCTGGTCCAGAGCCTGGCCCTGTGGGTGGGGTTCTGGGGGCCATTTTGAAGCCAGGCAGTGTGCTTTGTGCCATAGGCCTGTACCCAGTCTGCCTTGCTTTCATCCATTACGCCCAGGGGTACTCATTGGTGCATGGGCCATATCTATCTGTGGGGTCTCTTGAATTTAAACACATTTAGGGCATGGATGGCATTGGATTGGGGTGATTTTTGTGTCTATTCCGATTTTTGGGGTGTTGTTGAGGCCTGGTCCAGGGCCTGGCCCTGTGGGTGGGGTTCTAGGGGCCATTTTGAAGCCAGGCAGTGTGCTTTGTGCCATAGGCCTGTACCCAGTCTGCCTTGCTTTCATCCATTATGCCCAGGGGTACTCATTGGTGCACGGGCCATATCTATCTGTGGGGTCTCTTGAATTTAAACATCATTTAGGGCATGGATGGCATTGGATTGGGGTGATATTTGTGTGTATTTCGATTTTTGGGGTATTGTTGGGGCCTGGTCCAGGGCCTGGCCATGTGGGTGGGGGCCATTGTGAGGCCTGGTCCAGGGCCTGGCCATGTGGGTGGGGGTCTAGGGGCCATTTTGAAGCCAGGCAGTGTGCTTTGTGCCATAGGCCTGCACCCAGTCTGCCTTGCTTTCATCCATTATGCCCAGGAGTACTCAGTGGTGCATGAAACAACTCTCTCTGTGTGGTCTCTCTTCTATTAATTTAAACATTCATTTTGGATTAGAATTGCAATTTTTATTTTGGGTCTTTCCGTTTTTGGGTGTGTTGTGTTAATAATAATAAATGCTTAGTTGCAAATATTAATTGAAGCACGACATATGCAACATTTATTTAACTGATGTTCCTCTGGCTTCCTTTGCTTTTAGGTGTACAAAGACTGAGAAGACCCAGGAATCATCCTCATCATCATCACTTGTTGTAGTGCCTGGAAGAATTTCTGCTGCGGTGTGTTCACAACGTCACGTGATGTCACGTGTGGCCACAGACAACTCTGCAACTTGTGCAACTGCGTCCTGCTGTTCTGACATCTGAAGAAGATAGACCCAAAGAAAGGTGGCCGTAGCTCCTCTACTAAGAAAGTTGCCAGTGCCACTGCCAGTAAGAAGGAGCAGAAGAAGCAAGTGGCGCCACTTACCAAGGAGACTGGTGTGCCGACAGACACTTTTTTGGGGAAAAAAAAACTATGCCTGCAGCAGCGGTGTCCGCCGAGGACCAAGCTGGGAGCAGCACCTCCGCTACATTGGTCTCAGTGCCACCACGCCAAGTTAGGCCCAAGCCCACGAGTGCCGCAAAGGCAGCCACTTTAATTGCTCTTTCACCATCGACCAGTGATGTTGGCGTTGACTCATCGCAAAGTAGCATCCAATCAACGCAGGGTGTAACTCATCTGACGAGTGTTCAGCCGGTTCCTAGCCGGTCCTATTTTGCCAGAGTTTCGGTTCCAGCACTACATCACGATGTGCTGGAGGTGATTGGGCTAGCTTTGCAGAAGAGTGCTGTTCACACTATCCACCTAACAACAGACATGTGGAACAGTTGCTAAGCCGTTGATTACATGTGCATCACTGCACACTGGGTCTCTTTTGCGGGGGTTAAAAACAAAGATAGCTGCTGTGTTGACAGTGTCACAATTTTTCAAGCTACTTGGAAACATGCAACAGTAGCGATGTTTGCCATGGAGAAATCTCATACTACAGTAAACATGTTGGAGGAGTTTAACAGTAAGGTCTTTGAATGGCTGCAGCCAAGAAAGTGCATGATTGGTTGTTTCCACAGATAATGGCAGTAATATAGTTAAGGCCATGTCTGATGGTGGCTATTTCAGAGTGCCGTGTTTGGCGCACAGTATTAACATGGTTGTTCAAGATTTCTTGAAAAAAGGAAACACAGTCAGCAAGTTACTGACCACCTGCCGAAGAATCTGCACACATTTCAGTCATTCTTTTAAGGCCCGGAAGCAGCTGAGGATCATTCAACGTAACCGTAGAGTGCCAGTCAGAGGACTCATCCAGGAGGTGGCAACACGTTGGAACTCAACCTTCTATTGCTTGAATGTCTGTTTGTATGAAGAAACAACGGTTCTAGTGGCTAATACAGACGCAATTATGATACTAAGTACGCACAATGGCAGTAAATCATGTAAAGACCATATCAATATCAGAGGGCAGAAGGGACAATCTACGCAGTTAGATTTGAAGGGTAATTTAATATATACAGTTCAATAGTATAAAACACGTTTTTACATTCAAAAAGCGCTACACTATGTGCGTTGTGCCCCCAAGTGAAAACATGAAAACAAAACAACATTTGGGATTATTTACAATGTATGATGTACGTTTTTCATGAAGACCGACATCGACCTTAAATTTCATTCAGTCAGTCAAAAATCTTTATTTCGATTAATTAAAATCATAAAAGAAACAAATACATACATCCTCCATAGTGAAGAATAGTTAATAAATAAATAAGCATTTGTGGATTATCATTCATTTATGTACAGCTTTAGTGTAAGATTACAGTGGCTGTGAATAGGTCTGATCTGTAAGGTTTGTCGACGACGTTCCGACCCACTATGTATGAGGGGTCTCTTCAGGACTGTGATTGTGGGGACATCTATAAGAAATAAGGAGAGCATTAGGCCCATGTTAGTGGCACATATGCGAGAAACTTAATAGGGTCATTTTGAGAGGCATTTACCTGATGTCTTAGGCGCAGCTACTGCATGAGTGGTGTAACCCGGTGGTGAAAAGGAATGAAAGGGACTCACGTGAGGACCCTGCCGGGTTCTTGTTACAGACGGCAAGGGAGAAAATTATACACTGTTACTATGGCTCATTAGCGCACGGTTATTTTGCGCTGGGTGTGAGAAGTTGGCCTGATATAAGATGCTCACTAGTTCTAGTGATCACCATGTATCAGTCCAAACAACCCTTATGGTGATTGGTTGTAAGTCAACCTTATAGACCAGCTATCCTAATGGTAGCATGGACAAAGCAGTCTTAGACTAAACTCTTTTGGCATGTGAAGCCAGCTGTTTTACCACAATATAACCCCTTGAAAACCAGATGAAAGGACACCACACAGGTTGTTATGAAAATAAACAGTATATTTATTAATAACAACACCTCTGAACTCTTTATGAGGTCAGAGGGCTAAGCACATGACAATCTCTTACGAAAAATACGACAAGTTGCACAAAATTACAAAGGTGCCCTAGGGGCACGACAAACCATATACTAAGTAAGTGGAATGTGAAAGTCGATAAAAGGAATGGAGCTGTCCAGAGGCTGTAGGATCGATGGGACCACGCTACACTAACTTCAGGTATGTAATAGGAGGCCCACGGAACGCGTATGCAGAGTGTGAACTCACACGCGAGATGCGTAACAACGTCTTTGGACAGTACAGTTCAAGTAAAAGGTAAGTACGGACAATCCTGACTAGGTAGGACAACAACGACTGTGGAATTGGACACTAGGACAGTTAGACTACCCTTGAGCACCAAAATGCTCTCGTTACCTCACCCACGGGCTGCGGGTGCATAGGTGCCAAAGTGTGTCGGGTTCTCGCGTTGAAGTCAATGGAGCCTGAAAGAAAAGATGCTGCAGGCGACCAGGAGGAAGATGTCCGGTGCAATCCAAGGGTGGATTGGTGAAGAAGAGGACCTGAAAGCAGAGGGGACGGTGTTCAAAGTCACTAGCCAGTGATCGGTGTGGAACCAGGAAGGAACCAGGTGCTGTTGTCGCGATAAGGTGAAGAGTGGACGCTTGACTCTGCAGCCACGTGGACCAGGAGGTGTCTTCGACGACCAGGATGGAGGCACGAGCTGTCCCACGCAGGCTCTCGCTGTCGGCGGTGTCGGATCCGGAATTGGAGTCAACAGGCCTTGGCAAAGGCAACCCACGCGGTGAGTGGAAAAGACATCTGGTGCGGACTAGGAGAGTCCAGGGTGGTCCTCGGTATGCAACCTTTACAACGAAACTTTTACAACGACCTACCATTACAACGCAACTTTTACAACGCATACCATTACAACGCATTGCGCTGGGGGGCGCTCTAGGATAGGGAATAGGTTAATTTACTATCCAATAACCTTCCCTACTATCCACGGGGACTGGAGTGGGAATAGTAAATTAAACTATTCACTATCCAGCACCCCAAAGCGCTATGCGTTGTAATGGTATGCGTGGTAAAAACCGCGTTGCAAAGGTAGGCGTTGTAAAAGTATGCGTTGTAACGTCATACATCCGTGGTCCTCTTTTGGAAGGGAGCAAGGGCCAGTCTGGAGCAACCAGACCAGCAGCAAAGATTCAAAGGTTCGTCGTCTAGGAGGCCACTAGCCAGCCGGCAAGTGACCAGACAACGCGTCAAGCAGCAACCAAGCAGAAGGGCCCCACGCAGATCTCGTGGATGCTGGAGGGCTGATCTTCGGTGCAGGGGCTGCTCGGGGCTGGGGCTTCTCAGTCCCCAAAGCACTTGGTCAAGTTTACCTCGGGAGTCGTGCTGGAAGCGAAGTGCAGGTTCGTTCAAGATGGCCGGTCCCACGTGTCTCGTCGCACCCACTGGTCTCAGCTTTGCTGCAGATGTGAGGTGAGGTCGGAGAGGTCTGGGAATCTGGGTCTCGTCGGGCTCTGAAGTATGGATCCTCGAGGGAAGACGACAAAGTGAAGCCGCTGGACGCTTGATGGTGCCTGCAGATTCTTCAGTCTTCTGTGGAGCAGAACGTCGAAGGCCAGAGTTTCTTCTTGTTGAATAGGCAGGATAATCTAATTTGGAATGGGACCAGCTCCTACCTTTATTCTCCTAAAGGGGGCTGCACTACTGACTAGGTCCCTCCCCTGGGTGGGACCAGGAAGGGGGGTGGTTACACCCCCTATCCTTTGTCCGGTTTCCCGCCAGAGCTGGGGCTGGGATGCCCCAGCAACTGGTTTGAACTGGTGTATGCACAGGGCACCTTGTGTGCCCCAGGCATGTCTCATTCCTTTCAGGCCTATCCTCCCCAATACACAAAATCCTGTCTGCGGTGGTACTAGCACCTCCCAAGGCAGGAAACCCTTTGTCCAAGCCATCCTCGCTGGAAGGACTCCCAGCAGTAGGAGGTCAGACTTGTGTCTGTGGTGGCAGCATCCATTTTGTGATGCTGAGGCTCGAGTTAACATTAACCGGGGTTCACAGTTAAATACATGTCGTGCCCCTCTAGAAGGGTGGAATGCTACCCCCGTCGGCAGAATTGGCGAGGGGGTAGTATTCCAAATCGTATGATACCTTACTTGACATGTTTTTATAATGTTATACCAGAGTTAGCATTAAACCGCGAGGTTGATAATGCACTTAAGAGTATATGGTATAGCGCTATCATGGGACAGCTATTAGGACTTTGTTCCGCAAGCTGCAAACGGGTTCAGCTCATGCCAGAGCACCATCTCACATAATTCCAAGCACTCTGCCTTCAGGATTGATAAGGCCTTCAAAAAGGAGTGACTGATAGGGATATATGTGTCCATTTAAGGGTTAGATATAGGTATACTATATCTACAGCAAAGGGTGTTTACACCACCTTGCCCCAGCTGTCATGCAGCCAGTTGTGTCAGATTTAGTTGGCCAGCCAGGGGTGGCATAATACATGCTTCAGCCCCTGGTAGGCCCTGGGTACACCTACGCCCTGGGTACAGGGACTGATAAGGTGGCCCAGTGCCAATTGGTAAATGCACCTAAAGTACATGGTTGCCAATTTAGAGAGAGAACAGCTAGGCTGTGGGTCTGATTAGCAGGCCCACAGCCAGGGAAAGTCGTAAACCAGTGAAGCAAAAAGCAAAAATCTGGGGTGACTATAGGATTGCAGACCCCACTCTCCTACATAAACCCCCCCAAACTTAGGGACATTAAACTAACCTTGACCAGGTGAGTCTTCCTGTTGTAAGTGGAAATACCTGGAGAGACCATCTGCATTGCCATGGTCAGTCCCTGGTCTGTGCTCCACTGTAAAGTCCATCCCCTGTAGGGAAATGGACCACCTAAGAAGTTTGGGGTTTTCACCCTTCATCTGATGTAGCCATAAGAGGGGCTTATGGTCGGTCTGAATCTTGAAGTGAGTTCCAAACAAGTATGGCCTCAACTTCTTCAGGGCCCAAACCACAGCAAAGGCCTCCCTCTCAATAGCTGACCAACGTTTCTCTCTAGGGGTCAGCCTTCTGCTTATAAAAGCAATGGGCTGGTCATGACCATCAATATTCAGTTGAGAAAGAACAGCTCCCACACCCAACTCAGATGCATCTGTTTGGACAATGAAGGTTTTGGAGTAGTCAGCACTCTTGAGAATAGGTGCAGTACACATGGCCTGCTTTAGGTCATCAAATGCCTTCTGACAGCTAACTGTCCACTGAACTTTCTTTGGCATTTTCTTGCTTGTCAAGTCATTGAGTGGTGTCACAATGGACCCATAATTTTTGACAAACTTCCTACAGTAACCAGACAGGCCCAAGAAAGTTCTGACCTGTGTCTGGGTGGTTGGAGGAGCCCAGTCCTTTATGGCCTGTATCTTGCTCTCCAATGTTTGAACCTGGCCTCCACCCACAAGGGGGCCCAGGTACACAACCTGACTCTGCCCTATCTGGCACTTAGTGGCCTTGATAGTGAGGCCTGCCTTTTGCAGGGCCTCCAAAACTTTCCTCAGGTGGATCAGGTGATCCTCCCAGGTGGAGCTAAAGACAGAAATATCATCTAGATATGCTGCACAGAAGTCATCCAACCCAGTGAGAACTTGGTTCACCAACCTTTGAAAAGTGGTAGGTGCATTCTTCAAACCAAAGGGCATCACCACAAATTGGTAATGACCTCCTGGGGTAGAAAATGCTGTTTTGGCCTTGGCATCCTCAGCTAACCTGATCTGCCAATAACCAGCTGTTAGGTCAAATGTACTTAATAAAGTTGCAGAAGCCAACTTGTCTATCAGTTCATCTGCCCTAGGTATTGGATGGGCATCTGTCTTAGTGACAGCATTGAGACCCCTGTAGTCTACACAAAAGCTCATCTCTCTCTTAACATCCTGGGTGTGAGGTTTAGGCACTAGAACTACAGGACTAGCCCAAGGGCTCTCTGAGGGTTCAATGACTCCCAATTCCAACATCTTTTGGACTTCTTTCTTTATGCAGTCCCTGACGTGGTCAGGTTGCCTGTAGATTTTACTCTTGACAGGCAGACTGTCACCAGTTTCCACCTCATGGGTGCACCAGTTTGTCTGACTGGGGGTCAGTGAGAACATTTGTCTAAAGGATTGAAGAACCTGTTTACAATCCTCTTGTTGATGTTCAGAGAGGCTGTCAGAAAAGACTACACCATCTACTGACCCATCATCAGGGTTCTGAGTGAGCAGGTCTGGGAGAGGGTCACTTTCTTCCTCCTGCCCCTCATCTGTGGCCATGAGCAAGCCCATGTCCTCCCTGTTGACAAATGCCTTGAGCCTGTTTACATGAAGCACCCTGTGGGGGCTCCTGGGAGTTCCCATGCCCACCAAGTAGGTGACTTCTCCCTTTTGCTCAATGATGGTATGGGATCCAGACCATTTGTCTTGGAGAGCTGCTGGGGCCACTGGCTCCAACACCCACACCTTCTGTCCTGCATGGTAAACAGTTAGGACAGCCTTTTGGTCATGCCAAGCTTTTTGAAGTTCTTGGCTGGCCTCAAGGTTTTTAGAGGCCTTCTCCATGTACTCTGCCATCCTGGAGCGGAGACCAAGTACATAGTCCACTATGTCAAGCTTAGGCTTTTAGAGAGGTAACTCCCTTCCTTCCTTCACAAGACATAGGGGTCCTCTTACAGGATGCCCAAACAGAAGCTCAAAAGGGCTGTAACCAACCCCCTTCTGTGGGACCTCTCTGTAAGCAAACAGGAGGCAGGGTAAAAGGATGTCCCATCTTCGCCTGAGCTTTTCAGGTAACCCTTTTATCATCCCTTTGAGGGTCTTGTTGAATCTCTCAACAAGCCCATTGCACCGTGGGTGATAGGGTGTGGTAAATTTATAATTGACACCACACTCCTTCTACATTGCAGTCAAGTATCCTAACATGAAGTTTGCACCTCTGTCAGAGACAACCTCCTTAGGAAACCCCACTCTGGAGAAAACTCCAAGTAGGGCCCTGGCCACAACAGGAGCTGTAGTGGTCTTAAGGGGAATAGCTTCTGGATACCTGGTGGCATGATCCACTACCACCAGTATAAACCTGTGCCCAGATGCTGGTGGGGGTCCATTGGTCCAACAATGTCTATCCCCACTCTCTAAAAGGGTACCCCCACCACAGGTAATGGTATAAGGGGGGCCTTTGTTGTGCCACCTGATTTGCCACTGGCTTGGCAGGTGATACATGAGCGTCAAAACTCTTTAGTGTCTTCAGACATATGAGGCCAGTGAAAGTGTGGGGCAAGCCTGTCCCAAGTCTTGTTCTGGCCTAAGTGACCTGCAAGGGGAATCTCATGGACTAAGGTGAGAAGGAAACCTCTAAGAGACAAGGGGATGACCAGCCTCCTGGTAGCACCAGGCTTGGGGTCTCTTGCCTCAGAGTATAGGACTCCATCTTCCCAATATACTTTATGGGCACCTGTAGCATTCCCTGCAGCCTCAGCAGCAGCCTGCTGTCTGAGGGGTTCAAGAGAGGAACAGTCAAATTGGGCCTGCCTCAAGTCTGCCCTGGAAGGTCCCCCTGTCCCAAGAAACTCAACCTGATCAGGTTCAAGCTCTTCTAGGACAGTTCCTTCTGGGGTCTCTGGGTCAACCTCCTGAGAGGGCTGATCCTCAACCTGAGGCAGGGGGGAATGCTCTGCCTTAACCCTACCATTCCTTCTCTTGGGTAATGTTTGGTCCATTCTTCCAGGATCCAGCACTTGTTCAGCTGGGCATTTCTTGGCCTGTGACCTAGTCACAGCAAGGACATGTGAGGAGAGACTTAGCATTTCTACATGAGTCCTGTACTCCACATCTGATCACAGTGAGGATTCCAAATCATTGCCCAAAGACAATCTACTGGGAGGTCTGAACTAACTACAACCCTTTTGAGGCCAGTTACCCCTCCCCAGGAGAAATTAACAACTGCCATACTGTGATTGGTAGTGACATTGCTAGCATTGGTCACTAGGTAATCTGAACCTAGCATGATCTGGCCAGGGTCCACAAATGTTGGTGTCACCATGGTGACACTGGCACATGTGTCCCTGTAGGCCTGAGCCATTTTTCCATTTATTAAAGGCGTTTGTCTGTATTTGCCCAGAGTACTAGGACTTACAGTAGGGGTCATATCCATGTCCCCAGTACAAACAAGAACTGCCTGAGTAGGAATTCTGACTAAGTCAGAACCCACCTCAGTTCCCAGGGTTAACCCAACAATAGCCTTGGGAGGTACACTACCAGTACTAACTGTACTAGGGGGGGCAGGTGTCTTAGGGACAGTAGTGATAGGAGTTTGGCCTTTCTTGGTGCACTCACTAAACCAGTGAGTTTTACTTTTACAGTATTGGCACCATGGTTTCTTAGGACCATCATTCTTCTTCTTTTGGGAAGTTTGGGACCCACCCTCCTTAGGTTGTTGGGGCCCTGTTGAAGACTTCTGGTCATTTTGCTTATTCTCATTACCCTTCTGGTCTGCTTTCTTCTGGCCACCACCCTGGTTCTGGTTCTGCTGCTTGACCCTTGTCCTGACCCATCTGTCTGCCTTCTTTCCCAATTCTTGGGGAGAGGTCAGATATGAGTCAATCAAGTGCTGATGCAACAACTGGTTCTGACAATTATTTAAGATTTGCTCTCTCATAATTAGATTATACAATCCTGTGTAATCAGTAACTTTACTTCCCAGTAACCAGCCCTCCAGAGCCTTAGTGGCACAATCAACAAAGTCAGTCCAATCTTGAGCCTGAGTTTTCTGGGTATCCCTGAACATCAACCTGTACTGTTCAGTGGTTAAGCCAAACCCATCAATCAGTGCAGTTTTCAAGACTTGGTAATCATTAGCATCCTCATCTCTAACAGTGAGGAGCTTGTCTATACCTTTACCTTCAAAAGAGAGAAACAATATAGCTGCCCACTGACTCTGGGGTACCTGCTGTACTTTGCAGGTTCTCTCCAAAGCAGTTATCCACTTGTGGATATCATCTCCTGTCTTATAGGAGGGCACTATTTTACTCAGGTGTCTATTATCAAAACTCCTGTCTCTATCCCTAGGGATAGTACTGCCACCAGTGGGGACTACCCCACTCAACTGTTGCTCCCTAGCAAAGGCAAGCTTCTCTTTGGCCAGGGCAAGTTCTTCCCTCTGGATCCTCAGATTAGCTTCCTTCATCTTTGCCTCATGCTCTCTCCTCTGAGGGGAAGTCATCCTCCTCTGAGCAGATGCATGAGAGGCACGAGAGTGCACAGATCTAATGGAGTCCCTAGAATGAGACCTATCTCTTCTAACTCCATAGTTAGGCCTGCTCAGGGTCAGTACTGGGGGTCCCCCAGGTCCTTCCCTATGTAGGTCTAAGTTGGCCCTGGTTAGTCTGCTGACTACCTCAGGACCTTTGTCTGCCTCATCCCAAGAGGTGTCCCCTTCTTCCTCCTCCTCCTCCTCCTCTACATTCTCTGTTTCAGGGAGATCTGGATCACCAAGGGTACCTTCTAAGGCTGGCATGCTCCCATCTGTGTTAGAAGCCTTTCTAGCATCATATGTCTCTAAGAGACCTAACAGAAAGGGAGTGGTAGGGTTAGAACCCTATTTCAATTTCCTGGAGGTACACAATTGTCTCATCTCCTGGAAACTGAGAGCTGCATATCTGGAAAGGACCTATGGAGGGTCACTAACCACTAGGGCAGTCTCTGAAGACTCTCCATGGGTAGACATGCTTTCTAGTGAGGTGCAAGTGATGCACTTACCTACACTATGGGGTTTCCTACTGATCCCTTGCTAAGAGTTGTAGTCAGGGTGTGCCAGGCCCTTTCTACTACAACAGCTGGTTCAGTAGAACTCAGAGTATTTCTAAGCTTGTTATATGTACCTAGAGTACCTTATGTGATCTTTCAAATGATATTTCAAGATTATATGTGGTAAAAACAACAGCAAGCTCAAATCCCAACCGCTGCACACCAATGTGAGAAGTTGGCCTGATATATGATGCTCACTAGTTCTAGTGATCACCTTGTATCAGTCCAAACAACCCTTATGGTGATTGGTTGTAAGTCAACCTTATAGACCAGCTATCCTAATGGTAGCATGGACAAAGCAGTCTTAGGCTAAACTCTTTTGGCATGTGAAGCCAGCTGTTTTAACAAAATATAACCCCTTGAATACCAGATGAAAGGACACCACACAGGTTGTTATAAAAAATAAACAGTATATGTATTAATAACAACACCTCTGAACTATTTATGAGGTCAGAGGGCTAAGCACAGGACAATCTCTTACGAAAAATACGACAAGTTGCACAAAATTACAATGGTGCCCTAGGGGCACGACAAACCATATACTAAGTAAGTGGAATGTGAAAGTCGATAAAAGGAATGGAGCTGTCCAGAGGCTGTAGGATCGATGGGACCACGCTACACTAACTTCAGGTAAGTAATAGGAGGCCCACGGAACGCGCGTGCAGAGTGTGAACTCACACGCGAGATGCGTAACAACGTCTATGGACAGTACAGTTCAAGTAAAAGGTAAGTACGGACAATCCTGACTAGGTAGGACAACAACGACTGTGGAATTGGACACTAGGACAGTTAGACTACCCTTGAGCACCGAAATGCTCTTGTTACCTCACCCACGCGCTGCGGGTACATAGGTGCCAAAGTGTGTTGGGTTCTCGCGTTGAAGTCAATGGAGCCTGAAAGAAAAGATGCTGCAGGCGACCAGGAGGAAGATGTCCGGTGCAATCCAAGGGTGGATTGGTGAAGAAGAGGACCTTAAAGCAGAGGGGACAGTGTTCAAAGTCACTAGCCAGTGACCGGTGTGGAACCAGGAAGGAACCAGGTGCTGTCGTCGCGATCAGGTGAAGAGTGGACGCTTGACTCTGCAGCCACGTGGACCAGGAGGTGTCTTCGATGACCAGGATGGAGGCACGACCTGTCCCACGCAGGCTCTCGCTGTCGGCAGTGTCGGATCTGGAACTGGAGTCAACAAGCCTTGGCAAAGGCAACCCACGCGGTGAGAGGAAAAGACGTCTGGTGCGGACTAGGAGAGTTCGGGGTGCCCCTCCTTTGGAAGGGAGCAAGGGCCAGTCTGGAGCAACCAGACCAGCAGCAAAGATTCAAAGGTTTGTCGTCTAGGAGGCCACTAGCCAGCCAGCAAGTGACCAGACAACGCATCGAGCAGGAACCAAGCAGAAGGGCCCCACGCAGATCTCGTGGATGCTGGAGGGCTGATCTTCGGTGCAGAGGCTGCTCGGGGCTAGGGCTTCTCAGTCCCCAAAGCACTTGGTCGAGTGTACCTCGGGAGTCGTGCTGGAAGCGAAGTGCAGGTTCGTTCAAGATGGCTGGTCCCACGTGTCTCGTCGCACCCATGGGTCTCAGCTTTGCTGCAGATGTGAGTTGAGGTCGGAGAGGTCTGGGAATCCGGGTCTCGTTGGGCCCTGAAGTCTGGATCCTCGAGGGAAGACGACAAAGTGAAGTCGCTGGACGCTTGATGGTGCCTGCAGTTGCAGGGTGGACACTCCTTGTCCACAAGGGAGATTCTTCAGTCTTCTGTGGAGCAGAACGTCGAAGGCCAGAGTTTCTTCTTGTTGAATAGTTCAGGATAATCTAATTTGGAATGGGACCAGCTCCTACCTTTATTCTCCTAAAGGGGGCTGCACTACTGACTAGGTCCCTCCCCTGGGTGGGACCAGGAAGGGGGGTGGTTACACCCCCTATCCTTTGTCCGGTTTCCCGCCAGAGCTGGGGCTGGGATGCCCCAGCAACTGGTTTGAACCGGTGTATGCACAGGGCACCTTGTGTGCCCCAGGCATGTCTCATTCCTTTCAGGCCTATCCTCCCCAATACACAAAATCCTGTCTGGGGGGGTGATAGCACCTCCCAAGGCAGGAAACCCTTTGTCCAAGCCATCCTCGCTGGAAGGACTCCCAGCAGCAGGAGGTCAGACTTGTGTCTGTGGTGGCAGTGTCCATTTTGTGATGCTGAGGCTCGAGTTAACTTTAACCGGGGTTCACAGTTACATACATGTCGTGCCCCTCTAGAAGGGTGGAATGCTACCCCGTCGCCAGAATTGGCGAGGGGGTAGTATTCCAAATCGTATGACACCTTACTCGACATGTTTTGATAATGTTATACCAGAGTTAGCATTTAACCGCGAGGTTGATAATGCACTTAAGAGTATATGGTATAGCGCTATCATGGAACAGCTATTAGGACTTAGTTCTGCAAGCTGCAAATGGGCTCAGCTCATGCCAGAGCACCATCTCACATAATTCCAAGCACTCTGCCTTCAGGATTGATAAGGCCTTCCATAGGAGTGACTGATAGGGATATATGTGTCCATTTAAGGGTAAGATATAGGTATACTATATCTACAGCAAAGGGTGTTTACACCACCTTGCCCCAGCTGTCATGCAGCCAGTTGTGTCAGATTTAGATGGCCAGCCAGGGGTGGCATAATACATGCTTCAGCCCCTGGTAGGCCCTGGGTACACCTATGCCCTGGGTACAGGGAATGATAAGGTGGCCCAGTGCCAATTGGTAAATGCACCTAAAGTACATGGTTGTCAATTTAGAGAGAGAACAGCTAGGCTGTGGGTCTGATTAGCAGGCCCAGAGCCAGGGAAAGTCGTAAACCAGTGAAGCAAAAAGCAAAAATCTGGGGTGACCATAGGATTGCAGACCGCACTCTCCTACATAAACCCCCCCAAACTTAGGGACATTAAACTAACCTTGACCAGGTGAGTCTTCCTGTTGTAAGTGGAAATACCTGGAGAGACCATCTGCATTGCCATGGTCAGTCCCTGGTCTGTGCTCCACTGTAAAGTCCATCCCCTGCAGGGAAATGGACCACCTAAGAAGTTTGGGGTTTTCACCCTTCATCTGATTTAGCCATAAGAGGGGCTTATGGTCGGTCTGAATCTTGAAGTGAGTTCCAAACAAGTATGGCCTCAACTTCTTCAGGGCCCAAACCACAGCAAAGGCCTCCCTCTCAATAGCTGACCAACGTTTCTCTCTAGGGGTCAGCCTTCTGCTTATAAAAGCAATGGGCTGGTCATGACCATCAATATTCAGTTGAGAAAGAACAGCTCCCACACCCAACTCAGATGCATCTGTTTGGACAATGAAGGTTTTGGAGTAGTCAGCACTCTTGAGAATAGGTGCAGTACACATGGCCTGCTTTAGGTCATCAAATGCCTTCTGACAGCTAACTGTCCACTGAACTTTCTTTGGCATTGTCTTGCTTGTCAAGTCATTGAGTGGCGTCACAATGGACCCATAATTTTTGACAAACTTCCTATAGTAACCAGACAGGCCCAAGAAAGTTCTGACCTGTGTCTGGGTGGTTGGAGGAGCCCAGTCCTTTATGTCCTGTATCTTGCTCTCCAATGGTTGAACCTGGCCTCCACCCACAAGGGGGCCCAGGTACACAACCTGACTCTGCCCTATCTGGCACTTAGTGGCCTTGATAGTGAGGCCTGCCTTTTGCAGGGCCTCCAAAACTTTCCTCAGGTGGATCAGGTGATCCTCCCAGGTGGAGCTAAAGACAGCAATATCATCTAGATATGCTGCACAGAAGTCATCCAACCCAGTGAGAACTTGGTTCACCAACCTTTGAAAAGTGGTAGGTTCATTCTTCAAACCAAAGGGCATCACCACAAATTGGTAATGACCTCCTGGGGTAGAAAATGCTGTTTTGGCCTTGGCATCCTCAGCTAACCTGATCTGCCAATAACCAGCTGTTAGGTCAAATATACTTAAGAAAGTTGCAGAAGCCAACTTGTCTATCAGTTCATCTGCCCTAGGTATTGGATTTGCATCTGTCTTAGTGACAGCATTGAAACCCCTGTAGTCTACACAAAACCTCATCTCTCTCTTAACATCCTGGGTGTGAGGTTTAGGCACTAGAACTACAGGACTAGCCCAAGGGCTCTCTGAGGGTTCAATGACTCCCAAATCCAACATCTTTTGGACTTCTTTCTTTATGCAGTCCCTGACGTGGTCAGGTTGCCTCTAGATTTTACTCTTGACAGGCAGACTGTCACCAGTGTCCACCTCATGGGTGCACCAGTTTGTCTGACTGAGGGTCAGTGAGAACATTTGTCTAAAGGATTGAAGAACCTGTTTACAATCCTCTTGTTGATGTTCAGAGAGGCTGTCAGAAAAGACTACACCATCTACTGACCCATCATCAGGGTTCTGAGTGAGCAGGTCTGGGAGAGGGTCACTCTCTTCCTCCTGCCCCTCATCTGTGGCCATGAGCAAGCCCATGTCCTCCCTGTTGACAAATGCCTTGAGCCTGTTTACATGAAGCACCCTGTGGGGGCTCCTGGGAGTTCCCATGTCCACCAAGTAGGTGACTTCTCCCTTTTGCTCAATGATGGTATGGGATCCAGACCATTTGTCTTGGAGAGCTGCTGGGGCCACTGGCTCCAACACCCACACCTTCTGTCCTGCATGGTAAACAGTTAGGACAGCCTTTTGGTCATGCCAAGCTTTTTGAAGTTCTTGGCTGGCCTCAAAGTTTTTAGAGGCCTTCTCCATGTACTCTGCCATCCTGGAGCGGAGACCAAGTACATAGTCCACTATGTCAAGCTTAGGCTTTTAGAGAGGTAACTCCCTTCCTTCCTTCACAAGACATAGGGGTCCTCTTACAGGATGCCCAAACAGAAGCTCAAAAGGGCTGTAACCAACCCCCTTCTGTGGGACCTCTCTGTAAGCAAACAGGAGGCAGGGTAAAAGGATGTCCCATCTTCGCCTGAGCATTTCAGGTAACCCTTTTATCATCCCTTTGAGGGTCTTGTTGAATCTCTCAACAAGCCCATTGCACCGTGGGTGATAGGGTGTGGTGAATTTATAATTGACACCACACTCCTTCTACATTGCAGTCAAGTATCCTAACATGAAGTTTGCACCTCTGTCAGAGACAACCTCCTTAGGAAACCCCACTCTGGAGAAAACTCCAAGTAGGGCCCTGGCCGCAACAGGAGCTGTAGTGGTCTTAAGGGGAATAGCTTCTGGATACCTGGTGGCATGATCCACTACCACCAGTATAAACCTGTGCCCAGATGCTGTTGGGGGTCCATTGGTCCAACAATGTCTATCCCCACTCTCTAAAAAGGTACCCCCACCACAGGTAATGGTATAAGGGGGGCCTTTGTTGTGCCACCTGATTTGCCACTGGCTTGGCAGGTGATACATGAGCGACAAAACTCTGTAGTGTCTTCAGACATATGAGGCCAGTGAAAGTGTGGGGCAAGCCTGTCCCAAGTCTTGTTCTGGCCTAAGTGACCTGCAAGGGGAATCTCATGGGCTAAGGTGAGAAGGAAACCTCTAAGAGACAAGGGGATGACCAGCCTCCTGGTAGCACCAGGCTTGGGGTCTCTTGCCTCAGAGTATAGGACTCCATCTTCCCAATATACTTTATGGGCACCTGTAGCATTCCCTGCAGCCTCAGCAGCAGCCTGCTGTCTGAGGGGTTCAAGAGAGGAACAGTCTAATTGGGCCTGCCTCAAGTCTGCCCTGGAAGGTCCCCCTGTCCCAAGAAACTCAACCTGATCAGGTTCAAGCTCTTCTAGGACAGTTCCTTCTGGGGTCTCTGGGTCAACCTCCTGAGAGGGCTGATCCTCAACCTGAGGTAGGGGGGAATGCTCTGCCTTAACCCTACCATTCCTTCTCTTGGGTAATGTCTGGTCCATTCTTCCAGGATCCAGCACTTGTTCAGCTGGGCATTTCTTGGCCTGTGACCTAGTCACAGCAAGGACATGTGAGGAGAGACTTAGCATTTCTACATGAGTCCTGTACTCCACATCTGACCACAGTGAGGATTCCAAATCATTGCCCAAAAGACAATCTACTGGGAGGTCTGAACTAACTACAACCCTTTTGAGGCCAGTTACCCCTCCCCAGGAGAAATTAACAACTGCCATACTGTGATTGGTAGTGACATTGCTAGCATTGGTCACTAGGTAATCTGAACCTAGCATGATCTGGTCAGGGTCCACAAATGTTGGTGTCACCATGGTGACACTGGCACATGTGTCCCTGTAGGCCTGAGCCATTTTTTCATTGATTAAAGGCGTTTGTCTGTATTTGCCCAGAGTACTATGACTTACAGTAGGGGTCATATCCATGTCCCCAGTACAAACAAGAACTGCCTGAGTAGGAATTCTGACTAAGTCAGAATCCACCTCAGTTCCCAGGGTTAACCCAACTATAGCCTTGGGAGGTACACTACCACTACTAACTGTACTAGGGGGTGCAGGTGTCTTAGGGACAGTAGTGATAGGAGTTTGGCCTTTCTTGGTGCACTCACTAAACCAGTGAGTTTTACTTTTACAGTATTGGCACCATGGTTTCTTAGGACCATCATTCTTCTTCTGCTTTTGGGAAGTTTGGGACCCACCCTCCTTAGGTTGTTGGGGCCCTGTTGAAGACTTCTGGTCATTTTGCTTATTCTCATTACCCTTCTGGTCTGCTTTCTTCTGGCCACCACCCTGGTTCTGGTTCTGCTGCTTGACCCTTGTCCTGACCCATCTGTCTGCCTTCTTTCCCAATTCTTGGGGAGAGGTCAGATCTGAGTCAATCAAGTGCTGATGCAACAACTGGTTCTGACAATTATTTAAGATTTGATCTCTCATAATTAGATTATACAATCCTGTGTAATCAGTAACTTTACTTCCCAGTAACCAGCCCTCCAGAGCCTTAGTGGCACAATCAACAAAGTCAGTCCAATCTTGAGCCTGAGTTTTCTGGGTATCCCTGAACATCAACCTGTACTGTTCAGTGGTTAAGCCAAACCCATCAATCAGTGCAGTTTTCAAGACTTGGTAATCATTAGCATCCTCATCTCCAACAGTGAGGAGCTTGTCTCTACCTTTATCTTCAAAAGAGAGACACAATATAGCTGCCCACTGACTCTGGGGTACCTGCTGTACTTTGCAGGCTCTCTCCAAAGCAGTTATCCACTTGTGGATATCATCTCCTGTCCTATAGGAGGGCACTATTTTACTCAGGTGTCTATTATCAAAACTCCTGTCTCTATCCCTAGGGATAGTGCTGCCACCAGTGGGGACTACCCCACTCAACTGTTGCTCCCTAGCAAAGGCAAGCTTCTCTTTGGCCAGGGCAAGTTCTTTCCTCTGGATCCTCAGATTAGCTTCATTCATCTTTGCCTCATGCTCTCTCCTCTGAGGGGAAGTCATCCTCCTCTGAGCAGATGCATGAGAGGCACGAGAGTGCACAGATCTAAGAGACCTATCTCTTCTAACTCCATAGTTAGGCCTGCTCAGGGTCAGTACTGGGGGTCCCCCAGATCCTTCCCCATGTAGGTCTAAGTTGGCCCTGGTTAGTCTGCTGACTACCTCAGGACCTTTGTCTGCCTCATCCCCAGAGGTGTCCCCTTCTTCCTCCTCCTCCTCCTCTACATTCTCTGTTTCAGGGAGATCTGGATCACCAAGGGTACCTTCTAAGGCTGGCATGCTCCCATCTGTGTTAGAAGCCTTTCTAGCATCATATGTCTCTAAGAGACCTAACAGAAAGGGAGTGGTAGGGTTAGAACCCTATTTCAATTTCCTGGAGGTACACAATTGTCGCATCTCCTGGAAAGTGAGAGTTGCATATCTGGAAAGGACCTATGGAGGGTCACTAACCACTAGGGGAGTCTCTGAATACTCTCCATGGGTAGACATGCTTTCTAGTGAGGTGCAAGTGATGCACTTACCTACACTATGGGTTTTCCTACTGATCCCTTGCTAAGAGTTGTAGTCAGGGTGTGCTAGGCCCTTTCTACTACAACAGCTGGTTTAGTAGAACTCAGAGTATTTCTAAGCTTGTTATATGTACCTAGAGTACCTTATGTGATCTTTCAAATCATATTTCAAGATTATATGTGGTAAAAACAACAGCAAGCTCAAATCCCAACCGCTGCACACCAATGTGAGAAGTTGGCCTGATATATGATGCTCACTAGTTCTAGTGATCACCTTGTATCAGTCCAAACAACCCTTATGGTGATTGGTTGTAAGTCAACCTTATAGACCAGCTATCCTAATGGTAGCATGGACAAAGCAGTCTTAGGCTAAACTCTTTTGGCATGTGAAGCCAGCTGTTTTCCCACAATATAACCCCTTGAATACCAGATGAAAGGACACCACACAGGTTGTTATAAAAATAAACAGTATATGTATTAATAACAACACCTCTGAACTATTTATGAGGTCAGAGGGCTAAGCACATGACAATCTCTTACGAAAAATACGACAAGTTGCACAAAATTACAATGGTGCCCTAGGGGCACGACAAACCATATACTAAGTAAGTGGAATGTGAAAGTCGATAAAAGGAATGGAGCTGTCCAGAGGCTGTAGGATCGATGGGACCACGCTACACTAACTTCAGGTAAGTAATAGGAGGCCCACGGAACGCGTGTGCAGAGTGTGAACTCACACGCGAGATGCGTAACAACGTCTATGGACAGTACAGTTCAAGTAAAAGGTAAGTACGGACAATCCTGACTAGGTAGGACAACAATGACTGTGGAATTGGACACTAGGACAGTTAGACTACCCTTGAGCACCGAAATGCTCTCGTTACCTCACCCACGCGCTGCGGGTACATAGGTGCCAAAGTGTGTCGGGTTCTCGCGTTGAAGTCAATGGAGCCTGAAAGAAAAGATGCTGCAGGCGACCAGGAGGAAGATGTCCGGTGCAATCCAAGGGTGGATTGGTGAAGAAGAGGACCTGAAAGCAGAGGGGACAGTGTTCAAAGTCACTAGCCAGTGACCGGTGTGGAACCAGGAAGGAACCAGGTGCTGTCGTCGCGATCAGGTGAAGAGTGGACGCTTGACTCTGCAGCCACGTGGACCAGGAGGTGTCTTCGATGACCAGGATGGAGGCACGACCTGTCCCACGCAGACTCTTGCTGTCGGCAGTGTCGGATCTGGAACTGGAGTCAACAGGCCTTGGCAAAGGCAACCCACGTGGTGAGTGGAAAAGACGTCTGGTGCGGACTAGGAGAGTCCGGGGTGCCCCTCCTTTGGAAGGGAGCAAGGGCCAGTCTGGAGCAACCAGACCAGCAGCAAAGAGTCAAAGGTTCGTCGTCTAGGAGGCCACTAGCCAGCCAGCAAGTGACCAGACAATGCGTCGAGCAGGAACCAAGCAGAAGGGCCCCGCGCAGATCTCGTGGATGCTGGAGGGCTGATCTTCGGTGCAGAGGCTGCTCGGGGCTAGGGCTTCTCAGTCCCCAAAGCACTTGGTCGAGTTTACCTCGGGAGTCATGCTGGAAGCGAAGTGCAGGTTCGTTCAAGATGGCCGGTCCCACGTGTCTCGTCGCACCCACGGGTCTCAGCTTTGCTGCAGATGTGAGTTGAGGTCGGAGAGGTCTGGGAATCCGGGTCTCGTTGGGCTCTGAAGTCTGGATCCTCGAGGGAAGACGACAAAGTGAAGCCACTGGACGCTTGATGGTGCCTGCAGTTGCAGGGTGAACACTCCTTGCCCACAAGGGAGATTCTTCAGTCTTCTGTGGAGCAGAACGTCGAAGGCCAGAGTTTCTTCTTGTTGAATAGTTCAGGATAATCTAATTTGGAATGGGACCAGCTCCTACCTTTATTCTCCTAAAGGGGGCTGAACCACTGACTAGGTCCCTCCCCTGGGTGGGACCAGGAAGGGGGGTGGTTACACCCCCTATCCTTTGTCCGGTTTCCCGCCAGAGCTGGGGCTGGGATGCCCCAGCAACTGGTTTGAACCGGTGTATGCACAGGGCACCTTGTGTGCCCCAGGCATGTCTCATTCCTTTCAGGCCTATCCTCCCCAATACACAAAATCCTGTCTGGGGTGGTGATAGCACCTCCCAAGGCAGGAAACCCTTTGTCCAAGCCATCCTCGCTGGAAGGACTTCCAGCAGCAGGAGGTCAGACTTGTGTCTGTGGTGGCAGCATCCATTTTGTGATGCTGAGGCTCAAGTTAACTTTAACCGGGGTTCACAGTTACATACATGTCATGCCCCTCTAGAAGGGTGGAATGCTACCCCCGTCGCCAGAATTGGCGAGGGGGTAGTATTCCAAATCGTATGACACCTTACTCGACATGTTTTGATAATGTTATACCAGAGTTAGCATTTAACCGCGAGGTTGATAATGCACTTAAGAGTATATGGTATAGCGATATCATGGAACAGCTATTAGGACTTAGTTCTGCAAGCTGCAAACGGGCTCAGCTCATGCCAGAGCACCATCTCACATAATTCCAAGCACTCTGCCTTCAGGATTGATAAGGCCTTCCATAGGAGTGACTGATAGGGATATATGTGTCCATTTTAGGGTTAGATATAGGTATACTATATCTACAGCAAAGGGTGTTTACACCACCTTGCCCCAGCTGTCATGCAGCCAGTGGTTTCAGATTTAGATGGCCAGCCAGGGGTGGCATAATACATGCTTCAGCCCCTGGTAGGCCCTGGGTACACCTATGCACTGGGTACAGGGACTGATAAGGTGGCCCAGTACCAATTGGTAAATGCACCTAAAGTACATGGTTGCCAATTTAGAGAGAGAACAGCTAGGCTGTGGGTCTGATTAGCAGGCCCACAGCCAGGGAAAGTCGTAAACCAGTGAAGCAAAAAGCAAAAATCTGGGGTGACCATAGGATTGCAGACCCCACTCTCCTACATAACCCCCCCCCAAACTTAGGGACATTAAACTAACCTTGACCAGGTGAGTCTTCCTGTTGTAAGTGGAAATACCTGGAGAGACCATCTGCATTGCCATGGTCAGTCCCTGGTCTGTGCTCCACTGTAAAGTCCATCCCCTGTAGGGAAATGGACCACCTAAGAAGTTTGGGGTTTTCACCCTTCATCTGATTTAGCCATAAGAGGGGCTTATGGTCGGTCTGAATCTTGAAGTGAGTTCCAAACAAGTATGGCCTCAACTTCTTCAGGGCCCAAACCACAGCAAAGGCCTCCCTCTCAATAGCTGACCAACGTTTCTCTCTAGGGGTCAGCCTTCTGCTTATAAAAGCAATGGGCTGGTCATGACCATCAATATTCAGTTGAGAAAGAACAGCTCCCACACCCAACTCAGATGTATCTGTTTGGACAATGAAGGTTTTGGAGTATTTATTTATTTATTTATTTTTAAAATTTCTAAAGCGCACAAATACCTTACGGTGTCTCGGCGCTAGAGTTTGCAGATTACGGGGGTTCCACTGACATCTTACTGATTAAAGAGCCAAGTCTTGAGATGTTTTCGAAATGAAAGTAGTGACGAATGATCTTTGGCATAGGAAGGGACCTGATTCCATAATTTTGACGCAGCCACTACAAAACGTCTATCTCCCCATGTTACCTTTTTTGTGCATGGGATTTGGAGCTGCTGAGCCGAAGATGAACGTAGTGTTCGACTGGGTTTGTACAGTTTGAATGCTCTTTTGAAGAAATCAGGTCCATTGTTGTTCAAGGCCTTGTGGATGATACACATGGCCTTAAACTTTATCCGGCTTCTTATTGGTAGCCAGTGGAGCTCACGAATTGTGGGAGAGATAGAAGCGTGCTTGGGTATACCCATGAGAATCCTTGCAGCAGCATTTTGGACAAGCTGTAGTTTGCTCAAAACTTGCTCCTGTGCATTAAGCAATAGACCATTGCAGTAGTCCACCTTGGATAGCACCAAGGAGGACATTAGGGTTTTACCTGCAGTTGGGGGAAGAAAAGGGAGCAGTTTCTTCACCATTCTTAGGGTAAAGAAGGAGGCTGAAACCCCAGCATTGGCATGGCTAAGGAACGTAAGCTTGTTATCAAAAAGCACGCCCACGTTTTTCACCTTGGCTACTGGTAGTGGAGGAATTCCCAGTTCCGAAGGCCACCAGACCGGAGACCAAGACGGAGTTAGTTCGCCAAAAACCATCACCTCCGTCTTGTCGGAATTTAACTTTAAGCAATTCCGGTTCATCCATGAACTGATGGCCTTCATGCCCTCCTGAAAGTTCGCTGCCACTGCTTCTCCATTTTTGTGTATCTCCAGGACCAACTGTGTGTCATCGGCATACGATGTTAGACCTATACCGAATGACTTAATTACCCTCGCCATGTCCGACACGTAGATGTTAAAAAGTGTCGGACTTAGCGAGGAGCCCTGGGGAACGCCACAAGGGAGAATGAAGTCAGGAGAGCAAAAGCACCCCATCTTCACGGACTGTACTCTATTGGCCAGGAAAGATGCCAGCGTTGCTCTGGCCCTACCCTGGATGCCAATGGCGGTGACACGGTCGATCAAGATGGTATGATTGACCGTGTCAAAGGCCGCAGATAAGTCCAGGAGTATCAAGATAGCTGCACCACCCCTATCCATGATTATCCTGACCTCCTCAGCAGCTTTTATCAAAGCAGTCTCCGTCCCATGGCCCATCCTGAAACCAAACTACGTGTTGTCAAGTAGATCATTCTGATCAATAAAAGTGGACAGCTGTTGGTTCATTACCTTTTCAATTATTTTAGAAGGAACAGGGAGAGAGGCGATAGGACGGTAGTTTTTAGGCTCTAAAGGGTTTAGTGCGGGTTTTTTTAAAAGAGGTGTTACAATTGCCTTTTTCCAGCTAGGAGGATAAACACCTGTCTGAAATATGGTATAACAGATGTTGCTAAGTACTGGGGCTATTAGGTTGGATACTGATTTAATGATACGTGGAGGGCATGGGTCCAATGATGATCCTGATTTAACGATATTTATGAGCTCCACCATGGACAAAGGTGGAGAAAAAACCTCAAAATTTGATTTTGGAGATAGAGGGGGAGTCTCCGGGGTGGCAGAGTCAGAAGTCGTTATTTTAGTAAAGTTGTCAAAAATATCCATAACCTTAGCCTGGAAAAAGTCCGCTACCTTATTGCAGAATATTTGGGATGGTTCGATTGGGGGGGGGCTGGAGGATTAGCTAGCTCTTTTACCACCTGGTACAATTGTTTGTTCGAGTTGAGAGCACGTTCTATTTGTGTGCTGTAGAAGGTGCGTTTTTCAGCAGTGATCAACTTTCTGTAGCTAAGCAAGGCATTCTTATAAGTATCTCTGTCGTAGTTGTCATAATACCTGCGCCAACGCCGCTCCAAGTTTCTGCAGCGTTGTCTTTCGAGCCTTAGTGACTCCGAAAACCAAGCCGCAGAAGGTTTGGTGCGATTTGGCTGCATTTTTTTATTTGGTGCTAAGTGGTCAAGTGCCTTATATAGCCAGCGTTGGTAGTTCTGGGATGCTTCATGAGAGTCAGATATATCTTCAGGTATCGTGGATTCCAAGATATTGTGTAGAGCAGTGATGTCGATATTTTTTCAAGCACTCTTGAGAATAGGTGCAGTACACATGGCCTGCTTTAGGTCATCAAATGCCTTCTGACAGCTAACTGTCCACTGAACTTTCTTTGGCATTTTCTTGCTTGTCAAGTCATTGAGTGGTGTCACAATGGACCCATAATTTTTGACAAACTTCCTATAGTAACCAGACAGGCCCAATAAAGCTCTGACCTGTGTCTGGGTGGTTGGAGGAGCCCAGTCCTTTATGGCCTGTATCTTGCTCTCCAATGGTTGAACCTGGCCTCCACCCACAAGGGGGCCCAGGTACACAACCTGACTCTGCCCTATCTGGCACTTAGTGGGCTTGATAGTGAGGCCTGCCTTTTGCAGGGCCTCCAAAACTTTCCTCAGGTGGATCAGGTGATCCTCCCAGGTGGAGCTAAAGACAGCAATATCATCTAGATATGCTGCACAGAAGTCATCCAACCCAGTGAGAACTTGGTTCACCAACCTTTGAAAAGTGGTAGGTGCATTCTTCAAACCAAAGGGCATCACCACAAATTGGTAATGACCTCCTGGGGTAGAAAATGCTGTTTTGGCCTTGGCATCCTCAGCTAACCTGATCTGCCAATAACCAGCTGTTAGGTCAAATGTACTTAAGAAAGTTGCAGAAGCCAACTTGTCTATCAGTTCATCTGCCCTAGGTATTGGATTTGCATCTGTCTTAGTGACAGCATTGAAACCCCTGTAGTCTACACAAAACCTCATCTCTCTCTTACCATCCTGGGTGTGAGGTTTAGGCACTAGAACTACAGGCCTAGCCCAAGGGCTCTCTGAGGGTTCAATGACTCCCAATTCCAACATCTTTTGGACTTCTTTCTTTATGCAGTCCCTGGCGTGGTCAGGTTGCCTGTAGATTTTACTCTTGACAGGCAGACTGTCACCAGTGTCCACCTCATGGGTGCACCTGTTTGTCTGACTGGGGGTCAGTGAGAACATTTGTCTAAAGGATTGAAGAACCTGTTTACAATCCTCTTGTTGATGTTCAGAGAGGCTGTCAGAAAAGACTACACCATCTACTGACCCATCATCAGGGTTCTGAGTGAGCAGGTCTGGGAGAGGGTCACTCTCTTCCTCCTGCCCCTCATCTGTGGCCATGAGCAAGCCCATGTCCTCCCTGTTGACATATGCCTTGAGCCTGTTTACATGAAGCACCCTGTGGGGGCTCCTGGGAGTTCCCATGTCCACCAAGTAGGTGACTTCTCCCTTTTGCTCAATGATGGTATGGGGTCCAGACCATTTGTCTTGGAGAGCTGCTGGGGCCACTGGCTCCAACACAACACCCACACCTTCTGTCCTGCATGGTAAACAGTTAGGACAGCCTTTTGGTCATGCCAAGCTTTTTGAAGTTCTTGGCTGGCCTCAAGGTTTTTAGATGCCTTCTCCATGTACTCTGCCATCCTAAAGCGGAGACCAAGTACATAGTCCACTATGTCAAGCTTAGGCTTTTTGAGTGGTAATGTCATGAAAACACTGTTACTGGGCTTGAAAGATGTTTAGACTGTGCCTGATATTCATAGACTGTGCCTGATATTCATAGTTGCATGTAGCAATGCTTGTTTGCCGGTTATAATGCTGTGGAGGATTACTCCAATGTTTGTTGCTGTCTGTGCGTGCTCTCACGTTGAATTGGTGCGCTCCACTCACGCTGTCATACACGTGCAACACTGCCTATAAAAAGGCTCACCTGTTCCCTGCCGACGCTTCGCTTCTTTCGGCTTGCGCGTCACTCGGGAGCTTCCAGGCTCTCGATCTCCGCACCCGGACCCCGCCCTCACCCGGACCCCGCCCTCACCCGGACCTCGCCCTTCACTGAGGGGGCACGACAGCTGCAGCCTACCTGGCTCCTATTGGCAGAGCCCAGCAATCACCGGACTCCTCTTCGGTTTCCTGTGATCACAGGGGCGCTTCCAGTGCCGGCAGAAACGAGTCTCCCGGCTTCCGGTTTCCTCATCGGAGCAGTTTGACAGACGGACCTGCCTCTCCCTTCCGGTTTCAGGACTTGGATTCCCGGAGACACCGAAGGCATCAAAAAAGGACAGTAAGACCTTTCTATGTTTTTGGGCCAAGAAACAAACATTGGCAATAGCAATTCGGATCTGGTGCAATTACAAAGAGACCTTGGCAAAGGAAGATTGAACTGTTCCTAGAATTTCTAATTATGTACAATTCCTGGTTATGTACAACGCCCAGTATTCAATATTGAAATGGTGTAGTGATTTAACTACAGTGATTGATGTTTGATAGCAGTGTCTTGTGGGGCTTGTTCTTTCTTTCTTGTTTCCCTTGTTTTCACAGAACCCCCTTTAAAGACCTCACGTAGTAAGTGTAAGGTAAGAAAGAGCGCTGCATGCCAATTGTTATAGTTACTACTAACCAGTTAAAAGAACGGTAAAGTGTAATGCATCTCATGCTCTGTATCTCTTAAGGCTTATGCATCTCATGCTCTGTATCTCTTAAGGTGATTAAAGACTGCTAGACTGCAATTAAGTTTAGTGAACGTTAGAACCTTGCGCACGAAGTACAGGAATGGGCTTGTAAATCAGTAGGTATGCATGTATGTTTTTACTAGCATTAGTGATACTTGAGAAGTTAGGAAGAATGTCCTAAATGATGATTCTTTAATGCAGCTCAGCATTTAATCAAACAATACTGATCCGTGAAGGCCCAGAGTACTTCAAAGAGAGAAAAGGTCATCTCAAGAAGAGATCCAGTGTTGTTTTTTCTCTCTCTCACCTTCCGTCCCATCCACTACCCCTTTCCGTCCCCGCTTCCCTTCCCCTTTAGGGGTCAGCACTTGTGACAGGTGTTTTATTCCTTGTCACACTTGTTGGTTTCTGGAGGTGTTGGGATTAGTCATCATCAAGACGGAAACAACCTGGACTTCCGAGGTGGCACGCCTGACAGAAAGCGAAGCCAAAATTAAAAAAGTCCTTATTTCCTCTTGTGTGTGACTAATCCCATGGAGGACATGGACATCAACCAGTTAGCAGAGTTGGTGCGTAAAATGAATGACGAAATACAGGACCTACGTTTAGAAAACCAATCCCTTAGGCAGGAACTAGACCACACCAGGGACGAGTTAGAAAGCACTAGAGACGGTTTTACCTCTTGGAGGGATGCAGGGGAAGCCAAAAAACCTATTCTAACACCACCTAAGTTTGGAGTACCATTTCAAACTCAAACCCAGGGCTCAAGTTTGGGTCAAGGCCAGTCTGCTCATATCACAGTTGTCTCTCCACAACCGGTTCCCTTAGCCAATCCAGAGCGCTTCTCGGGAGACAGTGCTCATTTTACCACCTTTATGAGTCAATGTCAGTTACACTTCTTATGTAAACCCCACATTTTCACTTCAGACACCACAAAGGTAGCCTTTATAATCTCTTATTTAGGGGGGGTAGCGGCAAATTGGGCCATGCCACTGGTGGATAAAAATGACCCCCTTCTACATAACCTAACCAATTTCAAAGCAGCAATGTCTAGTTTATTTGCGAAACACGTTTTTCTTCAAGCTTCCGATAACGAGTTACTCAATCTACGCCAGGGGTCTCGGGATCTAATTTCCTACGTGACCACCTTTAACCGCTTGTTAGTTGAAACACAGTGGCCAGATGACAAAAGAACATCCTTATTTTACCGAGGGCTTAGAGAGGAATTGAAGGATTCCTTGGCACACATAGTTAACCTACCTACTGATTTCACCGAATTTCAGGACCTCGTAGTCAAGTTAGATCATAGACTAGGTGAAAGAAGAACAGAAAGACCGAAGGCAGATTTTAGGACTTTACACTTTAAATCAGAGAAAAAGGTTACTGAGGATAGGAATGCCCAGGTTGAGCCTATGCAGATTGGAGGAATCAAAGGACCCCTTACACAAGATGAAAAGGATAGAAGAAGGAAAGCCAATTTGTGTCTTTACTGTGGGAAAGCAGGTCACTTCGCTAAAGAGTGTCCAATCCGGCCAGCCAAGAAGAAACTTTTGGCCACGATTCAAGACCAGGAATCGGAAAACTAGTAGTCTCGAGGAAAGGAGAGGTCGATTCCTCGGGAGGCACTTTTCAGATCTCTCAGTACATAACTAGTATTACTAAACATGTACCTCGTCATTTCACGATACGAATGATTTTGATCCTGGCCAATCAACAAAAACATAGCATACCAGTACTTATTGATTCAGGAGCTACCGGAAACTTTTTCGACCTAGGATTCGCTGAAACTTTAAATTTGAATAAGATTCCCAAGAAAGAACCAGAACCCGTGCGAGCTGTAGATGGTTCGGCACTTTCATCTGGTTTAATTAAGTTTCACACTCCTCCACTACTTCTTCTATCCGACAATGGTCATACTGAACTGACGGTATTTGATTTAATTGACACGCCAGCATTTGGGGTGATCCTAGGCATTCCATGGTTGGAGCTCCATAACCCAAAGATTGATTGGGTTAAGCGTACAGTAATTTTGGACTCCACACACTGTAAAGTTCATTGTTATCAAGAACATAGAGATCCTGAATTACCCCTAATCTGTGCTGCCACCCAACCTAATGCTGTTGAGTTGCCAGTTGAAATTCAAGATTTTGCGGACGTTTTTGACCCTGTGAAAGCAACCAAGCTACCCCCTCATAGGGTTTACGACTGCAGGATTGATTTAATTCCTGGAGCAGTGCTACCCTGCAGTCGGATTTACGCACTCACTGAACCTGAAAACCAGCATCTACGGACTTATTTGGACGAGTTGTTGGAGTTGGGTTTCATTCGGCATTCCACTTCCCCGGTCTCATCTCCGTTGTTTTTTGTGGCAAAAAAGACTGGTGATTTGAGGGCCTGCATAGACTATCGTGCAGTGAACAAAGCTACAATTAAAAACCGATACCCATTGCCTCTGATTCCTGTGCTACTAAACCAGGTTAAGGGATCTACAATTTACACCAAACTGGATCTTCGTGGGGCTTACCACTTGATCCGAGTAAAAGAAGGTGACGAGTGGAAGACGGCCTTCCGCACCAAATTCGGACTTTTCGAATATACAGTGATGCCCTTCGGTCTTTGCAATGCTCCGGCAGCCTTCCAATACTTCATTAATGAAGTTTTGCATGAGCTGTTGGACGTCTGCGTCATTGTATATATCGACGACATTCTGATTTTTTCCAAAAATCCTGAGGATCATGTGTTACACGTCAGATCGGTCTTACAGAAACTACGGGATAACTCCTTGTTTGTCAAATTAGAGAAATGTGTTTTTAATACATCAACAGTAGAATTCCTAGGTTACTGGTTATCACCAGAAGGAATAGTCATGGATCCCAAAAAAGTAAAAGCAATTCTGGATTGGCCTACCCCCACATCGGTCAAAGAAATCCAAAGAATTTTGGGTTTTGCAAACTTCTACAGGAGGTTTATCTCAAAATTCTCGGAAATCGTGGTGCCAATTACAAGCCTTCTACAGAAAGGAAAGAAATTTCAATGGAGTGCCGAAGCAGAACAAGCCTTTGACGTATTAAAAAAAGCCTTTACTTCTGCTCCCATTTTAACACATCCCGACCCGGACAGACCATTTTTTGTTGAAGCAGACGCTTCGCAATCGGCAATTGGAGGAGTACTGCTGCAAAAAGACACAAATTCAGGAAACTTCCACCCAATAGCCTTCTTTTCTAGAAAACTGCTACCAGCTGAACAGAACTACACAATTGCCGAGCGCGAACTTCTGGCAATCAAGGCTGTCTTTCAAGAATGGAGACATCATCTCCTGGGAGCCAAACATACAATAACCATATTCTCGGACCACAAAAATTTACAATTCTACTCCACCGTGAAGGCCTTCACACCACGGCAGATGCGGTGGTTACAATTCTTTAGCGAATTCGATTTCATTATTACCTATAGGCCTGGAACCAAACAATTGTTGTCCGATACTCTTTCACGTCTGGTTTGCGATAAAAGTTGTGAGTCAGGAAAAGGACAACAGAGCATAATACCCATAGAAAAGGTTTGTGCAGAAGTCACTCAATTAGATTTTTTATCGATACTCAGGGACCAGATCAAAGACCTGGATCAAAGTGATTGGCTCTCACAAAAACTGACTTCAGTATCAGATGGTATATTTTATCTAAAAGACAAAATATATCTTCCCAAAGAAGACCTGAGAGAACTAGCGATTAAATGGAATCACGATCTAGCCTTAGTCGCTCATCCTGGCATTACCAAGACTACTGAGTTATGTCAAAGATATTTCTGGTGGAAGGGGATGAAGTCAGACATACAACAATATGTTCAAGCCTGTCCGGTCTGTGCCAGACAAAAAATTTCACACTCATTCCCTGTAGGTCTGTTACAACCAATGGAGGTACCCCCAACACCGTGGCATACTATCAGTGTAGACTTCATCACAGATTTACCGAGATCATCAGGAATGACCACAGTTTTGGTGGTTGTGGATTTGCTGTCAAAAATGGGACATTTTGTTCCTTTACCTAAACTCCCTTCGGCAGTAGAATTCAGTAATGTGTTTCTAACCAACATTGTTAGATTACACGGTTTGCCACAAAAGATTATCTCAGACAGAGGTCCACAATTCCTATCAAAATTCTGGAAACAACTGAGCACACAATTAGGAATAGCTTTAGCGTTGTCTTCGGCTTTCCATCCTCAGACTGATGGTCAGACTGAAAAGGTGAATCAATACCTAGAACAAAGTCTGCGTTGCTTAACCACCACTTTGTCCTCAGAATGGATAGATGCCCTGCCTTTAGCTGAGTTTACTTATAACAACACAGTTCACTCCGCTCTTGGTTGTTCTCCATTTTACTTTCTCACTGGCCAACATCCCAGAACCCTACCAATAGTATTTCCTGAGAAAGACATTACCATGCCTGCAGTTTCCGATAGACTGGCCAGTTTGCGTAAGTTTCAAGAAAATGTGAAAGAAACGCTGATTAAACAAAAAGGAAAGATGAAATTTTATGCAGACCGACATAGGACACCAGCGCCAGTTTATAAACCAGGAGATCAGGTTTGGCTTTCAACCAAGAATATACAAATTGAGGGACCTAAGAAACTAAAACCAAGGTTCATTGGTCCATTTCCCATAGAAAAAATTGTAAATCCTGTTTCTGTGAAATTGACCCTTCCCCAAGACTACAAGATCCATCCGGTGTTCCATGTATCCTTGATTAAACCTGTGCATCCTGACACCCGTCCTGATTCTCCGCCCCCTCCTATTGTTGTTGGAAACCATGTTGAGTATGAAGTCAAGAAAATCCTGGACTCAAAGAGACTGAGGGGGCGTTTGTATTATTTGATTGATTGGAAGGGTTATGATAGTTCTGAGAGATCATGGGAACCTGAGTATAATGTCCACGCCCCCCGTTTGATTCGCTCTTTCCACGCCCAGAATCCCACTAAACCACGACCCTTGAGGAGGCCTTTGGGGGGAGGAACTGTCATGAAAACACTGTTACTGGGCTTGAAAGATGTTTAGACTGTGCCTGATATTCATAGACTGTGCCTGATATTCATAGTTGCATGTAGCAATGCTTGTTTGCCGGTTATAATGCTGTGGAGGATTACTCCAATGTTTGTTGCTGTCTGTGCGTGCTCTCACGTTGAATTGGTGCGCTCCACTCACGCTGTCATACACGTGCAACACTGCCTATAAAAAGGCTCACCTGTTCCCTGCCGACGCTTCGCTTCTTTCGGCTTGCGCGTCACTCGGGAGCTTCCAGGCTCTCGATCTCCGCACCCGGACCCCGCCCTCACCCGGACCCCGCCCTCACCCGGACCTCGCCCTTCACTGAGGGGGCACGACAGCTGCAGCCTACCTGGCTCCTATTGGCAGAGCCCAGCAATCACCGGACTCCTCTTCGGTTTCCTGTGATCACAGGGGCGCTTCCAGTGCCGGCAGAAACGAGTCTCCCGGCTTCCGGTTTCCTCATCGGAGCAGTTTGACAGACGGACCTGCCTCTCCCTTCCGGTTTCAGGACTTGGATTCCCGGAGACACCGAAGGCATCAAAAAAGGACAGTAAGACCTTTCTATGTTTTTGGGCCAAGAAACAAACATTGGCAATAGCAATTCGGATCTGGTGCAATTACAAAGAGACCTTGGCAAAGGAAGATTGAACTGTTCCTAGAATTTCTAATTATGTACAATTCCTGGTTATGTACAACGCCCAGTATTCAATATTGAAATGGTGTAGTGATTTAACTACAGTGATTGATGTTTGATAGCAGTGTCTTGTGGGGCTTGTTCTTTCTTTCTTGTTTCCCTTGTTTTCACAGAACCCCCTTTAAAGACCTCACGTAGTAAGTGTAAGGTAAGAAAGAGCGCTGCATGCCAATTGTTATAGTTACTACTAACCAGTTAAAAGAACGGTAAAGTGTAATGCATCTCATGCTCTGTATCTCTTAAGGCTTATGCATCTCATGCTCTGTATCTCTTAAGGTGATTAAAGACTGCTAGACTGCAATTAAGTTTAGTGAACGTTAGAACCTTGCGCACGAAGTACAGGAATGGGCTTGTAAATCAGTAGGTATGCATGTATGTTTTTACTAGCATTAGTGATACTTGAGAAGTTAGGAAGAATGTCCTAAATGATGATTCTTTAATGCAGCTCAGCATTTAATCAAACAATACTGATCCGTGAAGGCCCAGAGTACTTCAAAGAGAGAAAAGGTCATCTCAAGAAGAGATCCAGTGTTGTTTTTTCTCTCTCTCACCTTCCGTCCCATCCACTACCCCTTTCCGTCCCCGCTTCCCTTCCCCTTTAGGGGTCAGCACTTGTGACAGGTGTTTTATTCCTTGTCACACTTGTTGGTTTCTGGAGGTGTTGGGATTAGTCATCATCAAGACGGAAACAACCTGGACTTCCGAGGTGGCACGCCTGACAGGTAACTCCCTTCCTTCCTTCACAAGACATAGGGGTCCTCTTACAGGATGCCCAAACAGAAGCTCAAAAGGGCTGTAACCAACCCCCTTCTGTGGGACCTCTCTGTAAGCAAACAGGAGGCAGGGTAAAAGGATGTCCCATCTTCGCTTGAGCTTTTCAGGTAACCCTTTTATCATCCCTTTGAGGGTCTTGTTGAATCTCTCAACAAGCCCATTGCACCGTGGGTGATAGGGTGTGGTAAATTTATAATTGACACCACACTCCTTCTACATTGCAGTCAAGTATCCTAACATGAAGTTTGCACCTCTGTCAGAGACAACCTCCTTAGGAAACCCCACTCTGGAGAAAACTCCAAGTAGGGCCCTGGCCACAACAGGAGCTGTAGTGGTCTTAAGGGGAATAGCTTCTGGATACCTGGTGGCATGATCCACTACCACCAGTATAAACCTGTGCCCAGATGCTGGTGGGGGTCCATTGGTCCAACAATGTCTATCCCCACTCTCTAAAAGGGTACCCCCACCACAGGTAATGGTATAAGGGGGGCCTTTGTTGTGCCACCTGATTTGCCACTGGCTTGGCAGGTGATACATGAGCGACAAAACTCTTTAGTGTCTTCAGACATATGAGGCCAGTGAAAGTGTGGGGCAAGCCTGTCCCAAGTCTTGTTCTGGCCTAAGTGACCTGCAAGGGGAATCTCATGGGCTAAGGTGAGAAGGAAACCTCTAAGAGACAAGGGGATGACCAGCCTCCTGGTAGCACCAGGCATGGGGTCACTTGCCTCAGAGTATAGGAGTCCATCTTCCAAATATACCTTATGGGCACCTGTAGAATTCCCTGCAGCCTCAGCAGCAGCCTGCTGTCTGAGGGGTTCAAGAGAGAAACAGTCTAATTGGGCCTGCCTCAAGTCTGCCCTGGAAGGTCCCCCTGTCCCAAGAAACTCAACCTGATCAGGTTCAAGCTCTTCTAGGACAATTCCTTCTGGGGTCGCTGGGTCAACCCCCTGAGAGGGCTGATCCTCAACCTGAGGCAGGGGGGAAGGCTCTGCCTTAACCCTACCATTCCTTCTCTTGGGTAATGTCTGGTCCATTCTTCCAGCATCCAGCACTTGTTCAGCTGGGCATTTCTTGGCCTGTGACCTAGTCACAGCAAGGACATGTGAGGAGAGACCTAGCATTTCTACATGAGTCCTGTACTCCACATCTGACCACAGTGAGGATTCCAAATCATTGCCCAAAAGACAATCTACTGGGAGGTCTGAACTAACTACAACCCTTTTGAGGCCAGTTACCCCTCCCCAGGAGAAATTAACAACTGCCATACTGTGATTGGTAGTGACATTGCTAGCATTGGTCACTAGGTAATCTTAACCTAGCATGATCTGGTCAGGGTCCACAAATGTTGGTGTCACCATGGTGACACTGGCACATGTGTCCCTGTAGGCATGAGCCATTTTTCCATTTATTAAAGGCGTTTGTCTGTATTTGCCCAGAGTACTAGGACTTACAGTAGGGGTCATATCCTTGTCCCCAGTACAAACAAGAACTGCCTGAGTAGGAATTCTGACTAAGTCAGAACCCACCTCAGTTCCCAGGGTTAACCCAACAATAGCCTTGGGAGGTACACTACCAGTACTAACTGTACTAGGGGGTGCAGGTGTCTTAGGGACAGTAGTGATAGGAGTTTGGCCTTTCTTGGTGCACTCACTAAACCAGTGAGTTTTACTTTTACAGTATTGGCACCATGGTTTCTTAGGACCATCATTCTTCTTCTGCTTTTGGGAAGTTTGGGACCCACCCTCCTTAGGTTGTTGGGGCCCTGTTGAAGACTTCTGGTCATTTTGCTTATTCTCATTACCCTTCTGGTCTGCTTTCTTCTGGCTACCACCTTGGTTCTGGTTCTGCTGCTTGACCCTTGTCCTGACCCATCTGTCTGCCTTCTTTCCCAATTCTTGGGGAGAGGTCAGATCTGAGTCAATCAAGTGCTGATGCAACAACTGGTTCTGACAATTATTTAAGATTTGCTCTCTCATAATTAGATTATACAATCCTGTGTAATCAGTAACTTTACTTCCCAGTAACCAGCCCTCCAGAGCCTTAGTGGCACAATCAACAAAGTCAGTCCAATCTTGAGCCTGAGTTTTCTGGGTATCCCTGAACATCAACCTGTACTGTTCAGTGGTTAAGCCAAACCCATAAATCAGTGCAGTTTTCAAGACTTGATAATCATTAGCATCCTCATCTCTAACAGTGAGGAGCTTGTCTCTACCTTTACTTTCAAAAGAGAGACACAATATAGCTGCCCACTGACTCTGGGGTACCTGCTGTACTTTGCAGGCTCTCTCCAAACCAGTTATCCACTTGTGGATATCATCTCCTGTCTTATAGGAGGGCACTATTTTACTCAGGTGTCTATTATCAAAACTCCTGTCTCTATCCCTAGGGATAGTGCTGCCACCAGTGGGGACTACCCCACTCAACTGTTGCTCCCTAGCAAAGGCAAGCTTCTCTTTGGCCAGGGCAAGTTCTTCCCTCTGGATCCTCAGATTAGCTTCCTTCATCTTTGCCTCATGCTCTCTCCTCTGAGGAGAAGTCATCCTCCTCTGAGCAGATGCATGAGAGGCACGAGAGTGCACAGATCTAATGGAGTCCCTAGAATGAGACCTATCTCTTCTAACTCCATAGTTAGGCCTGCTCAGGGTCAGTACTGGGGGTCCCCCAGATCCTTCCCTATGTAGGTCTAAGTTGGCCCTGGTTAGTCTGCTGACTACCTCAGGGCCTTTGTCTGCCTCATCCCCAGAGGTGTCCACTTCTTCCTCCTCCTCCTCCTCTACATTCTCTGTTTCAGGGAGATCTGGATCACCAAGGGTACCTTCTAAGGCTGGCATGCTCCCATCTGTGTTAGAAGCCTTTCTAGTATCATATGTCTCTAAGAGACCTAACAGAAAGGGAGTGGTAGGGTTAGAACCCTATTTCAATTTCCTGGAGGTACACAATTGTCTCATCTCCTGGAACCTGAGAGCTGCATATCTGGAAAGGACCTATGGAGGGTCACTAACCACTAGGGGAGTCTCTGAAGACTCTCCATGGGTAGACATGCTTTCTAGTGAGGTGCAAGTGATGCACTTACCTACACTATGGGTTTTCCTACTGATCCCTTGCTAAGAGTTGTAGTCAGGGTGTGCTCGTCCCTTTCTACTACAACAGCTGGTTCAGTAGAACTCAGAGTATTTCTAAGCTTGTTATATGTACCTAGAGTACCTTATGTGATCTTTCAAATGATATTTCAAGATTATATGTGGTAAAAACAACAGCAAGCTCAAATCCCAACCGCTGCACACCAATGTGAGAAGTTGGCCTGATATATGATGCTCACTAGTTCTAGTGATCACCTTGTATCAGTCCAAACAACCCTTATGGTGATTGGTTGTAAGTCAACCTTATAGACCAGCTATCCTAATGGTTGCATGGACAAAGCAGTCTTAGGCTAAACTCTTTTGGCACGTGAAGCCAGCTGTTTTAACACAATATAACCCCTTGAATACCAGATGAAAGGACACCACACAGGTTGTTATGAAAATAAACAGTATATGTATTAATAACAACACCTCTGAACTCTTTATGAGGTCAGAGGGCTAAGCACATGACAATCTCTTACGAAAAATACGACAAGTTGCACAAAATTACAATGGTGCCCTAGGGGCACGACAAACCATATACTAAGTAAGTGGAATGTGAAAGTCGATAAAAGGAATGGAGCTGTCCAGAGGCTATAGGATCGATGGGACCACGCTACACTAACTTCAGGTAAGTAATAGGAGGCCCACGGAACGCGTGTGCAGAGTGTGAACTCACACGCGAGATGCGTAACAACGTCTATGGACAGTACAGTTCAAGTAAAAGGTAAGTACGGACAATCCTGACTAGGTAGGACAACAACGACTGTGGAATTGGACACTAGGACAGTTAGACTACCCTTGAGCACCGAAATGCTCTCGTTACCTCATCCACGGGCTGCGGGTGCATAGGTGCCAAAGTGTGTCGGGTTCTCGCATTGAAGCCTGAAAGAAAAGATGCTGCAGGCGACCAGGAAGAAGATGTCCGGTGCAACCCAAGGGTGGATTGGTGAAGAAGAGGACCTGAAAGCAGAGGGGACAGTGTTCAAAGTCACTAGACAGTGACTGGTGTGGAACCAGGAAGGAACCAGGTGCTGTCGTCGCGATCAGGTGAAGAGTGGACGCTTGACTCTGCAGCCACGTGGACTAGGAGGTGTCTTCGACAACCAGGATGGAGGCACGACCTGTCCCATGCAGGCTCTCGCTGTCGGCGGTGTCGGATCTGGAATTGGAGTCAACAGGCCTTGGCAAAGGCAACCCACGCGGTGAGTGGTAAAGACGTCTGGTGCGGACTAGGAGAGTCCGGGGTGCCCCTCTTTTGGAAAGGAGCAAGGGCCAGTCTGGAGCAACCAGACCAGCAGCAAAGATTCAAAGGTTTGTCGTCTAGGAGGCCACTAGCCAGCCGGCAAGTGACCAGACAATGCGTCGAGCAGCAACCAAGCAGAAGGGCCCCACGCAGATCTCGTGGATGCTGGAGGGCTGATCTTCGGTGCAGAGGCTGGTCGGGGCTGGGGCTTCTCAGTCCCCAAAGCACTTGGTCGAGTTTACCTCGGGAGTCATGCTGGAAGCGAAGTGCAGGTTCGTTCAAGATGGCCGGTCCCACGTGTCTCGTCGCACCCACGGGTCTCAGCTTTGCTGCAGATGTGAGTTGAGGTCGGAGAGGTCTGGGAATCCAGGTCTCGTTGGGCTCTGAAGTCTGGATCCTCGAGGGAAGACGACAAAGTGAAGCCGCTGGATGCTTGATGGTACCTGCAGTTGCAGGGTGGACACTCCTTGCCCACAAGGGAGATTCTTCAGTCTTCTGTGGAGCAGAACGTCGAAGGCCAGTGTTTCTTCTTGTTGAATAGTACAGGATAATCTAATTTGGAATGGGACCAGCTCCTACCTTTATTCTCCTAAAGGGGGCTGCACTACTGACTAGGTCCCTCCCCTGGGTGGGACCAGGAAGGGGGGTGGTTACACCCCCTATCCTTTGTCCGGTTTCCCGCCAGAGCTGGGGCTGGGATGCCCCAGCAACAGGTTTGAACCGGTGTATGCACAGGGCACCTTGTGTGCCCCAGTCATGTCTCATTCCTTTCAGGCCTATCCTCCCCAATACACAAAATCCTGTCTGGGATGGTGCTAGCACCTCCCAAGGCAGGAAACCCTTTGTCCAAGCCATCCTCGCTGGAAGGACTCCCAGCAGCAGGAGGTCAGACTTGTGTCTGTGGTGGCAGCATCCATTTTGTGATGCTGAGGCTCGAGTTAACTTTAACCGGGGTTCACAGTTACATACATGTCGTGTCCCTCTAGAAGGGTGGAATGCTACCCCCGTCGCCATAATTGGCGAGGGGGTAGTATTCCAAATCGTATGACACCTTACTCGACATGTTTTGATAATGTTATACCAGAGTTAGCATTTAACCGCGAGGTTGATAAGGCACTTAAGAGTATATGGTATAGCGCTATCATGGAACAGCTATTAGGACTTTGTTCTGCAAGCTGCAAACGGGCTCAGCTCATGCCGGAGCGCCATCTCACATAATTCCAAGCACTCTGCCTTCAGGATTGCTAAGGCCTTCCATAGGAGTGACTGATAGGGATATATGTGTCCATTTTAGGGTTAGATATAGGTATACTATATCTACAGCAAAGGGTGTTTACACCACCTTGCCCCAGCTGTCATGCAGCCAGTGGTGTCAGATTTAGATGGCCAGCCAGGGGTGGCATAATACATGCTTCAGCCCCTGGTAGGCCCTGGGTACACCTACGCCCTTGGTACAGGGACTGATAAGGTGGCCCAGTACCAATTGGTAAATGCACCTAAAGTACATGGTTGTCAATTTAGAGAGAGAACAGCTAGGCTGTGGGTCTGATTAGCAGGCCCACAGCCATGGAAAGTCGTAAACCAGTGAAGCAAAAAGCAAAAATCTGGGGTGACCTATAGGATTGCAGACCCCACTCTCCTACATAACCCCCCCCAAACTTAGGGACATTAAACTAACCTTGACCAGGTGAGTCTTCCTGTTGTAAGTGGAAATACCTGGAGAGACCATCTGCATTGCCATGGTCAGTCCCTGGTCTGTGCTCCACTGTAAAGTCCATCCCCTGTAGGGAAATGGACCACTTAAGAAGTTTGGGGTTTTCACCCTTCATCTGATTTAGCCGTAAGAGGGGCTTATGGTCGGTCTGAATCTTGAAGTGAGTTCCAAACAAGTATGGCCTCAACTTTTTCAGGGCCCAAACCACAGCAAAGGCCTCCCTCTCAATAGCTGACCAACGTTTCTCTCTAGGGGTCAGCCTTCTGCTTATAAAAGCAATGGGCTGGTCATGACCATCAATATTCAGTTGAGAAAGAACAGCTCCCACACCCAACTCAGATGCATCTGTTTGGACAATGAAGGTTTTGGAGTATTCAGCACTCTTGAGAATAGGTGCAGTACACATGGCCTGCTTTAGGCCATCAAATGCCTTCTGACAGCTAACAGTCCACTGAACTTTCTTTGGCATTTTCTTGCTTGTCAAGTCATTGAGTGGTGTCACAATGGACCCATAATTTTTGACAAACTTCCTATAGTAACCAGACAGGCCCAAGAAAGCTCTGACCTGTGTCTGGGTGGTTGGAGGAGCCCAGTCCTTTATGGCCTGTATCTTGCTCTCCAATGGTTGAACCTTGAATGGTTGAATGAGTTTACTCATTTAATCAGCAATATCAGACTGCTGCCACAGAAGCGCTAGAGCGCTCTAACTGATTTTATTGAAATCCCTGGGACAACGTAGCGCCAGATTAACTAAGTGCGCTGTTAATTAAGTTAGATTTACCTGCTTTGTACCTGTGCTTTGTGCCACTGTCTACGTTATCGCTTTAGGCGGCCGTCCATTTTGTTTCTTGTTGTTGTTGTTGTTGTGTGCCTCCCTGCCCAGGTCTCCGCCTCGCTCCCGCCTCCCAGCTGACCCTCCCTCCTACAGATACTATCCCCCACGCCATCCCGAGCCTTCGCTGTGACCGTCCTCTGTGTCTGCAGACGCGGTCGCTCCAACACGCTGCTCCCCGCCCTGCCTACCTGGTCGCCACTTGGTATCGTAGCGCGTCGCTGCTTGTAATTGATCTAAAACTGCCTGATTATCGCAGCGCTTTGCTGCCTCTATTGCGAGTTTACCCATTTAATCAGCAATATCAGACTGCTGCCACAGAAGCGCTAGAGCGCTCTAACTGATTTTATTGAAATCCCTGGGACAACGTAGCGCCAGATTAACTAAGTGCGCTGTTAATTAAGTTAGATTTACCTGCTTTGTACCTGTGCTTTGTGCCACTGTCTACGTTATCGCTTTAGGCGGCCGTCCATTTTGTTTCTTGTTGTTGTTGTTGTTGTGTGCCTCCCTGCCCAGGTCTCCGCCTCGCTCCCGCCTCCCAGCTGACCCTCCCTCCCACAGATACTATCCCCCACGCCATCCCGAGCCTTCGCTGTGACCGTCCTCTGTGTCTGCAGACGCGGTCGCTCCAACACGCTGCTCCCCGCCCTGCCTACCTGGTCGCCACTTGGTATCGTAGCGCGTCGCTGCTTGTAATTGATCTAAAACTGCCTGATTATCGCAGCGCTTTGCTGCCTCTATTGCGAGTTTACTCATTTAATCAGCAATATCAGACTGCTGCCACAGAAGCGCTAGAGCGCTCTAACTGATTTTATTGAAATCCCTGGGACAACGTAGCGCCAGATTAACTAAGTGCGCTGTTAATTAAGTTAGATTTACCTGCTTTGTACCTGTGCTTTGTGCCACTGTCTACGTTATCGCTTTAGGCGGCCGTCCATTTTGTTTCTTGTTGTTGTTGTTGTTGTGTGCCTCCCTGCCCAGGTCTCCGCCTCGCTCCCGCCTCCCAGCTGACCCTCCCTCGCCCCTCCCCCCACCTATACTTTATGATAGATGCAAATGCGCGCAGCGTCCACGCGCAGCGGTCGCGCCCCTTGCGCGCCGAAGGTGCACCAAAGGTAAGCCCGTCTGCGCCCGTCTGCGCCTGGACCGTGCCCAGCGCCCGTCCCCCTGCTCTATGCCGCTCCCAACCCCCCAGAGTAAGTTATGATGCCGCTACCCTCCTCGCCCTCAACGCCGGATGCACCCCTCTTTGCTGCGCAGCGACCCCAGGACGTACCCACGGCCCATTCTCCTGCCTCTCCTGTAAGTTCACCTGCTTCAGGACCCTCACCAAACACACTTCCTCCACACACAGCTCCGAACCCAACAACTTGAAATGCATCCTACTGAACACCCGCTCGGTCCACAGACACGCAACCGAACTCTGGGACCTAATCGACACTGCGTCACCTGACATCGCCTTCCTTACTGAAACATGGATGAATGAATCTTCTGCCCCCGACATCGCCATTGCCATACCAGACACTTACAAGATCATTCGAAAGGACAGCACCAATAAAAAAACTGGAGGAGGCATCGCCATCGTCCATAGAAACACCATCAAAATTACAACCAGCTCTGACGTAAATCTTGCAACCGCCGAACACCTCCACTTTCAGATCCACACCGACCCCAGGACCACACTTAGAGGAACACTCATTTACAGGCCCCCAGGCACCCGATCTCAATTCAATGACGACATCACTGACTTCGTCAGCCCACACGCCCTCGCCTCCGAGAACTACATTCTTCTAGGAGACCTCAACTACCACCTTGACATCATTCACGACAACAACACCACCACCCTTCTGGACAACCTGTCCAATCTCGGACTCAAACAACTTGTTGACTCCCCCACTCACATAGCCGGACACACGCTCGACCCTATCTTCACCTCCAGCAAGCACATCTCCTTCGATCATACTACAGCCCTCCACTGGACGGATCATAGCTGTGTTCACTTCAGCTACAAAACAACCCTGACCCACAACCGTCTACAACCCATTCCCCAAAGAAAATGGAACAAAATCTCCACCGAACAACTCCTCACATCACTCAGCCAAAACATTCCCACCCTGGCAACGGACCCAGACCTAGCGGCCACCAACCTCAGGCAATGGATTACCCACAGTGCGGACGAATTAGCACCCCTGAAAAAACACCAGTCGAAATCATCCAGCAAAAAAGCTCCCTGGTTCAATGATGACCTTAAAAAATCCAAGAAGACATGCCGCACCCTGGAGAAGAATTGGAGAAAAGAACCAACTTCAGACAACATGGACTCCCTCAAGACAGCCACCCGCAAACACCACCAACTGATCCGATCCGCCAAGAAATCAGCACTTAAGAACCGTCTCGACAACAATTCTCATAACAGCAAGGAACTCTTCAATATCGTCAAAGAATTCTCCAACCCTCCCGCAGCATCCAACAACATCACTAACTCCCAAGACCTCTGCGATGCACTATCCTCCTTCTTCTACAACAAAAATGCCGACATCCACAACAGCTTCAAGAATACTCCCAATGACCAACTCACCCCACCCACTCCAGATCCCACCCCTCCAACTAACTACCTCAACTCCTGGGACCCAATCACCATTGAAGACACCATTCGCCTCATGAACTCAATCCACTCTGGCTCACCCTCTGACCCCTGCCCCCACTTCATCTTCAACAAAGCTGACTCCATCATCGCTCCCCAACTCCGCGATGTCATCAACTGCTCCTTCGACTCCGCCACCTTTCCAGATATATGGAAACACGCCGCACTCAGCGCCCTTCTGAAAAAACCAACAGCAGACCCCTCAGATCTGAAAAACTACCGACCCATTTCCCTACTCCCGTTCCCGGCCAAAGTCATCGAGAAAGCCGTAAATAGCCAACTAGCAGCCTTCCTTGAATCCAACAACTCCCTGGATCCCTCACAGAACGGCTTTCGAGCCAAACACAGCACCGAAACCGCCCTCATCGCGGCGACCGACGACATCCGAGCACTCCTGGACAACGGTGAAACAGTGGCCCTCATTCTTCTCGACCTCTCCGCCGCCTTCGACACTGTCTGTCACAACACCCTCATACAACGCCTCAACAACATCGGCATACAAGGAAAAGCCTTGGACTGGATCATCTCATTCCTAGCCGGGAGAACACAGAGAGTCCGACTCCCCCCTTTCTACTCAGAGCCCACCGAAGTCATCTGCGGCGTACCTCAAGGCTCCTCACTCAGTCCCACCCTCTTCAACGTCTACATGAGTCCCCTCACCTCCATTGCACGTCAACACAACCTCAACATCATCTCCTACGCCAACGACACCCAGCTAATCCTTTCCCTCACCAAAGACCCTAACACCGCCAAAAACAACCTTCACGAAGGCATGAAAGAAGTAGCCGAATGGATGAAACAGAGCCGCTTAAAACTCAACTCAGACAAGACGGAGGTGCTCATCCTAGGATCCTCCCCCTCAGCTTGGGACGACTCTTGGTGGCCTTCCGCTTTGGGATCTGCGCCCACACCCACAGACCATGCACGTAACCTTGGCTTCATTCTAGACTCCTCCCTCTCAATGTCCAGACAAGTCAACGCCGTATCATCCTCCTGCTTCAACGTCCTTCGCATTCTCAAAAAGATCTTCCGCTGGATCCCCCTCGAAACAAGAAAGACTGTCACCCATGCACTGGTCACGAGTCGACTGGACTATGGCAACACACTCTACGCCGGAATTACAACAAAATTGCAGAAAAAACTCCAGCGCATCCAAAACGCATCAGCGAGACTCATATTAGACATCCCGCGCCAAGAGCACATCACCGGTCACTTAAAAAACCTCCACTGGCTTTCCGTCAACAAAAGAATTATTTTCCGCCTTCTTACCCACGCACACAAGTCCCTTTATAATCTAGGACCCGAATGCCTCAACACCCGACTGTCCTTCTACTATCCCACCCGCCAACTAAGATCATCCAATCAAGCCCTCGCCGCAGTCCCGCGCATCCGAAAAACCACCATGGGTGGCAGATCCTTCTCCTTCCTGGCGGCCAAGACCTGGAACTCACTCCCCACGAACCTCCGCCTTATTCAGAATCACATCTCCTTCAGAAAAGAACTGAAAACATGGCTATTCGATAAAAAATAAACCCCTCCCTCCAGCGCCTTGAGACCCTCTGGGTGAGTAGTGCGCTTTATAAATACCTGAACTTGAACTTGAACCTGACTCTGCCCTATGTAAATGTAAATGTATTTCGATTTATATAGCGCACAAATCACCCAGGGGTCTCAAGGCGCTTGCTTAGGGAACCCGTCCTGGTATTCCCCTGTGAGATACCCTGGCAGGGTATCCACAAGGTGAAAGCCAGGCATCCCGCCGCGAGGGGCCGTAGTGGAGATTAAGCAAGCTATTGCCCAGAGTCGCAGAGTGTGACCCCGTGAGTCGAGTAGGCACCGGAGCGAGAATTGTCGAGTCCGTGGAATTTTGAGCCCGAGACCCGCCGAGGCGGGGAATCGAACCCTGGTCCACGGCCGATCTCAGCTTCCGGGTCTGCCGCCTCTAACCACTGAGCCACGCTTCTCCACAGTGGCACTTAGTGGCCTTGATAGTGAGGCCTGCCTTTTGCAGGGCCTCCAAAACTTTCCTCAGGTGGATCAGGTGATCCTCCCAGGTGGAGCTAAAGACAGCAATATCATCTAGATATGCTGCACAGAAGTCATCCAACCCAGTGAGAACTTGGTTCACCAACCTTTGAAAAGTGGTAGGTGCATTCTTCAAACCAAAGGGCATGACCACAAATTGGTAATGACCTCCTGGGGTAGAAAATGCTGTTTTGGCCTTGGCATCCTCAGCTAACCTGATCTGCCAATAACCAGCTGTTAGGTCAAATGTACTTAAGAAAGTTGCAGAAGCCAACTTGTCTATCAGTTCATCTGCCCTAGGTATTGGATTTGCATCTGTCTTAGTGACAGCATTGAGACCCCTGTAGTCTACACAAAACCTCATCTCTCTCTTACCATCCTGGGTGTGAGGTTTAGGCACTAGAACTACAGGACTAGCCCAAGGGCTCTCTGAGGGTTCAATGACTCCCAATTCCAACATCTTTTGGACTTCTTTCTTTATGCAGTCCCCGACGAGGTCAGGTTGCCTGTAGATTTTACTCTTGACAGGAGACTGTCACCAGTGTCCACCTCATGGGTGCACCAGTTTGTCAGACTGGGGGTCAGTGAGAACATTTGTCTAAAGGATTGAAGAACCTGTTTACAATCCTCTTGTTGATGTTCAGAGAGGCTGTCAGAAAAGACTACACCATCTACTGACCCATCATCAGGGTTCTGAGTGAGCAGGTCTGGGAGAGGGTCACTCTCTTCCTCCTGCCCCTCATCTGTGGCCATGACCAAGCCCATGTCCTCCCTGTTGACAAATGCCTTGAGCCTGTTTACATGAAGCACCCTGTGGGGGCTCCTGGGAGTTCCCATGTCCACCAAGTAGGTGACTTCTCCCTTTTGCTCAATGATGATATGGGGTCCAGACCATTTGTCTTGGAGAGCTGCTGGGGCCACTGGCTCCAACACCCACACCTTCTGTCCTGCATGGTAAACAGTTAGGACAGCCTTTTGGTCATGCCAAGCTTTTTGAAGTTCTTGGCTGGCCTCAAGGTTTTTAGATGCCTTCTCCATGTACTCTGCCATCCTAAAGCGGAGACCAAGTACATAGTCCACTATGTCAAGCTTAGGCTTTGTGAGAGGTAACTCCCTTCCTTCCTTCACAAGACATAGGGGTCCTCTTACAGGATGCCCAAACAGAAGCTCAAAAGGGCTGTAACTAACCCCCTTCTGTGGGACCTCTCTGTAAGCAAACAGGAGACAGGGTAAAAGGATGTCCCATCTTCGCCTGAGCTTTTCAGGTAACCCTTTTATCATCCCTTTGAGGGTCTTGTTGAATCTCTCAACAAGCCCATTGCACCGTGGGTGATAGGGTGTGGTGAATTTATAATTGACACCACACTCCTTCTACATTGCAGTCAAGTATCCTGACATGAAGTTTGCACCTCTGTCAGAGACAACCTCCTTAGGAAACCCCACTCCGGAGAAAACTCCAAGTAGGGCCCTGGCCACAACAGGAGCTGTAGTGGTCCTAAGGGGAATAGCTTCTGGATACCTGGTGGCATGATCCACTACCCCCCGTATAAACCTGTGCCCAGATGCTGTTGGGGGTACATTGGTCCAACAATGTCTATCCCCACTCTCTCAAAGGGTACCCCCACCACAGGTAATGGTATAAGGGGGGGCTTTGTTGTGCCACCTGATTTGCCACTGGCTTGGCAGGTGATACATGAGCGACAAAACTCTTTAGTGTCTTCAGACATATGAGGCTAGTGAAAGTGTGGGGCAAGCCTGTCCCAAGTCTTGTTCTGGCCTAAGTGACCTGCAAGGGGAATCTCATGGGCTAAGGTGAGAAGGAAACCTCTAAGAGACAAGGGGATGACCAGCCTCCTGGTAGCACCAGGCATGGGGTCACTTGCCTCAGAGTATAGGAGTCCATCTTCCCAATATACCTTATGGGCACCTGTAGCATTCCCTGCAGCCTCAGCAGCAGCCTGCTGTCTGAGGGGTTCAAGAGAGGAACAGTCTAATTGGGCCTGCCTCAAGTCTGCCCTGGAAGGTCCCCCTGTCCCAAGAAACTCAACCTGATCAGGTTCAAGCTCTTCTAGGACAATTCCTTCTGGGGTCTCTGGGTCAACCTCCTGAGAGGGCTGATCCTCAACCTGAGGCAGGGGGGAAGGCTCTGCCTTAACCTTACCATTCCTTCTCTTGGGTAATGTCTGGTCCATTCTTCCAGGATCCAGCACTTGTTCAGCTGGGCATTTCTTGGCCGGGGACCTAGTCACAGCAAGGACATGTGAGGAGAGACCTAGCATTTCTACATGAGTCCTGTACTCCACATCTGACCACAGTGAGGATTCCAAATCATTGCCCAAAAGACAATCTACTGGGAGGTCTGAACTAACTACAACCCTTTTGAGGCCAGTTACCCCTCCCCAGGAGAAATTAACAACTGCCATACTGTGATTGGTAGTGACATTGCTAGCATTGGTCACTAGGTAATCTTAACCTAGCATGATCTGGTCAGGGTCCACAAATGTTGGTGTCACCATGGTGACACTGGCACATGTGTCCCTGAGCCATTTTTCCATTTATTAAAGGCGTTTGTCTGTATTTGCCCAGAGTACTAGGACTTACAGTAGGGGTCATATCCATGTCCCCAGTACAAACAAGAACTGCCTGAGTAGGAATTCTGACTAAGTCAGAACCCACCTCAGTTCCCAGGGTTAACCCAACAATAGCATTGGGAGGTACACTACCAGTACTAACTGTACTAGGGGGTGCAGGTGTCTTAGGGACAGTAGTGAGAGGAGTTTGGCCTTTCTTGGTGCACTCACTAAACCAGTGAGTTTTACTTTTACAGTATTGGCACCATGGTTTCTTAGGACCATCATTCTTCTTCTGCTTTTGGGAAGTTTGGGACCCACCCTCCTTAGGTTGTTGGGGCCCTGTTGAAGACTTCTGGTCATTTTGCTTATTCTCATTACCCTTCTGGTCTGCTTTCTTCTGGCTACCACCCTGGTTGGTTCTGGTTCTGCTGCTTGACCCTTGTCCTGACCCATCTGTCTGCCTTCTTTCCCAATTCTTGGGGAGAGGTCAGATCTGAGTCAATCAAGTGCTGATGCAACAACTGGTTCTGACAATTATTTAAGATTTGCTCTCTCATAATTAGATTATACAATCCTGTGTAATCAGTAACTTTACTTCCCAGTAACCAGCCCTCCAGAGCCTTAGTGGGACAATCAACAAAGTCAGTCCAATCTTGAGCCTGAGTTTTCTGGGTATCCCTGAACATCAACCTGTACTGTTCAGTGGTTAAGCCAAACCCATCAATCAGTGCAGTTTTCAAGACTTGGCAAAAATTAGCATCCTCATCTCTAACAGTGAGGAGCTTGTCTCTACCTTTGCCTTCAAAAGAGAGACACAATATAGCTGCCCACTGACTCTGGGGTACCTGCTGTACTTTGCAGGCTCTCTCCAAAGCAGTTATCCACTTGTGGATATCATCTCCTGTCTTATAGGAGGGCACTATTTTACTCAGGTGTCTATTATCAAAACTCCTGTCTCTATCCCTAGGGATAGTGCTGCCACCAGTGGGGACTACCCCACTCAACTGTTGCTCCCTAGCAAAGGCAAGCTTCTCTTTGGCCAGGGCAAGTTCTTCCCTCTGGATCCTCAGATTAGCTTCCTTCATCTTTGCCTCATGCTCTCTCCTCTGAGGGGAAGTCATCCTCCTCTGAGCAGATGCATGAGAGGCACGAGAGTGCACAGATCTAATGGAGTCCCTAGAATGAGACCTATCTCTTCTAACTCCATAGTTAGGCCTGCTCAGGGTCAGTACTGGGGGTCCCCCAGATCCTTCCCTATGTAGGTCTAAGTTGGCCCTGGTTAGTCTGCTGACTACCTCAGGACCTTTGTCTGCCTCATCCCCAGAGGTGTCCCCTTCTTCCTCCTCCTCCTCCTCCTCTACATTCTCTGTTTCAGGGAGATCTTGATCACCAAGGGTACCTTCTAAGGCTGGCATGCTCCCATCTGTGTTAGAAGCCTTTCTAGCATCATATGTCTCTAAGAGACCTAACAGAAAGGGAGTGGTAGGGTTAGAACCCTGTTTCAATTTCCTGGAGGTAAACAATTGTCTCATCTCCTGGAAACTGAGAGCTGCATATCTGGAAAGGACCTATGGAGGGTCACTAACCACTAGGGGAGTCTCTGAAGACTCTCCATGGGTAGACATGCTTTCTAGTGAGGTGCAAGTGATGCACTTACCTACACTATGGGGTTTCCTACTGATCCCTTGCTAAGAGTTGTAGTCAGGGTATGCTAGGCCCTTTCTACTACAACAGCTGGTTCAGTAGAACTCAGAGTATTTCTAAGCTTGTTATATGTACCTAGAGTACCTTATGTGATCTTTCAAATGATATTTCAAGGTTATATGTGGTAAAAACAACAGCAAGCTCAAATCCCAACCGCTGCATACCAATGTGAGAAGTTGGCCTGATATATGATGCTCACTAGTTCTAGTGATCATTTTGTATCAGTCCAAACAACCCTTATGGTGATTGGTTGTAAGTCAACCTTATAGACCAGCTATCCTAATAGTTGCATGGACAAAGCAGTCTTAGGCTAAACTCTTTTGGCATGTGAAGCCAGCTGTTTTAACACAATATAACCCCTTGAATACCAGATGAAAGTACACCACACAGGTTGTTATGAAAATAAACAGTATATGTATTAATAACAACACCTCTGAACTCTTTATGAGGTCAGAGGGCTAAGCACATGACAATCTCTTACGAAAAATACGACAAGTTGCACAAAATTACAATGGTGCCCTAGGGGCACGACAAACCATATACTAAGTAAGTGGAATATGAAAGTCGATAAAAGGAATGGAGCTGTCCAGAGGCTGTAGGATCAATGGGACCACGCTACACTAACTTCAGGTAAGTAATAGGAGGCCCACGGAACGCGTGTGCAGAGTGTGAACTCACACGCGAGATGCATAACAACGTCTATGGACAGTACAGTTCAAGTAAAAGGTAAGTACGGACAATCCTGACTAGGTAGGACAACAACGACTGTGGAATTGGACACTAGGACAGTTAGACTACCCTTGAGCACCGAAATGCTCTCATTACCTCACCCACGGGCTGCGGGTTCATAGGTGCCAAAGTGTGTCGGGTTCTCGTGTTGAAGTCAATGGAGCCTGAAAGAAAAGATGCTGCAGGCGACCAGGAGGAAGATGTCCGGTGCAATCCAAGGGTGGATTGGTGAAGAAGAGGACCTGAAAGCAGAGGGGACAGTGTTCAAAGTCACTAGCCAGTGACCGGTGTGGAACCAGGAAGGAACCAGGTGCTGTCGTCGCGATCAGGTGAAGAATGGACGCTTGACTCTGCAGCCACGTGGACCAGGAGGTGTCTTCGACAACCAGGATGGAGGCACGACCTGTCCCATGCAGGCTCTCGCTGTCGGCGGTGTCGGATCTGGAATTGGAGTCAACAGGCCTTGGCAAAGGCAACCCACGCGGTGAGTGGTAAAGACGTCTGGTGCGGACTAGGAGAGTCCGGGGTGCCCCTCTTTTGGAAGGGAGCAAGGGCCAGTCTGGAGCAACCAGACCAGCAGCAAAGATTCAAAGGTTCATTGTCTAGGAGGCCACTAGCCAGCCGGCAAGTGACCAAACAACGCGTCGAGCAGCAACCAAGCAGAAGGGCCCCACGCAGATCTCGTGGATGCTGGAGGGCTGATCTTCGGTGCAGAGGCTGCTCGGGGCTGGGGATTCTCAGTCCCGAAAGCACTTGGTCGAGTTTACCTCGGGAGTTGTGCTGGAAGCGAAGTGCAGGTTCGTTCAAGATGGCCGGTCCCACGTGTCTCGTCGCACCCACGGGTCTCAGCTTTGCTGCAGATGTGAGTTGAGGTCGGAGAGGTCTGGGAATCTGGGTCTCGTTGGGCTCTGAAGTCTGGATCCTCGAGGGAAGACGACAAAGTGAAGCCACTGGACGCTTGATGGTGCCTGCAGTTGCAGGGTGGACACTCCTTGCCCACAAGGGAGATTCTTCAGTCTTCTGTGGAGCAGAACGTCGAAGGCCAGAGTTTCTTCTTGTTGAATAGTTCAGGATAATCTAATTTGGAATGGGACCAGCTCCTACCTTTATTCTCCTAAAGGGGGCTGCACTACTGACTAGGTCCCTCCCCTGGGTGGGACCAGGAAGGGGGGTGGTTACACCCCCTATCCTTTGTCCGGTTTCCCACCAGAGCTGGGGCTTGGATGCCCCAGCAACTGGTTTGAACCGGTGTATGCACAGGGTACCTTGTGTGCCCCAGGCATGTCTCATTCCTTTCAGGCCTATCCTCCTCAATACACAAAATCCTGTCTGGGGTGGTGCTAGCACCTCCCAAGGCAGGAAACCCTTTGTCCAAGCCATCCTCACTGGAAGGACTCCCAGCAGCAGGAGGTCAGACTTGTGTCTGTGGTGGCAGCATCCATTTTGTGATGCTGAGGCTCGAGTTAACTTTAACCGGGGTTCTCAGTTACATACATGTCGTGCCCCTCTAGAAGGGTGGAATGCTACCCCCGTTGCCAGAATTGGCGAGGGGGTAGTATTCCAAATCGTATGACACCTTACTCGACATGTTTTGATAATGTTATACCAGAGTTAGCATTTAACCGCGAGGTTGATAATGCACTTAAGAGTATATGGTATAGCGCTATCTTGGAACAGCTATTAGGACTTTGTTCTGCAAGCTGCAAATGGGCTCAGCTCATGCCAGAGCACCATCTCACATAATTCCAAGCACTCTGCCTTCAGGATTGATAAGGCCTTCCATAGGAGTGACTGATAGGGATATATGTGTCCATTTTAGGGTTAGATATAGGTATACTATATCTACAGCAAAGGGTGTTTACACCACCTTGCCCCAGCTGTCATGCAGCCAGTGGTGTCAGATTTAGATGGCCAGCCAGGGGTGGCATAATACATGCTTCAGCCCCTGGTAGGCCCTGGGTACACCTATGCCCTGGGTACAGGGACTGATAAGGTGGCCCAGTACCAATTGGTAAATGCACCTAAAGTACATGGTTGTCAATTTAGAGAGAGACCAGCTAGGCTGTGGGTCTGATTAGCAGGCCCACAGCCAGGGAAAGTCGTAAACCAGTGAAGCAAAAAGCAAAAATCTGGGGTGACCATAGGATTGCAGACCCCACTCTCCTACATAATCCCCCCCCAAAACTTAGGGACATTAAACTAACCTTGACCAGGTGAGTCTTCCTGTTGTAAGTGGAAATACCTGGAGAGACCATCTGCATTGCCATGGTCAGTCCCTGGTCTGTGCTCCACTGTAAAGTCCATCCCCTGTAGGGAAATGGACCACCTAAGAAGTTTGGGGTTTTCACCCTTCATCTGATTTAGCCATAAGAGGGGATTATGGTCGGTCTGAATCTTGAAGTGAGTTCCAAACAAGTATGGCCTCAACTTCTTCAGGACCCAAACCACAGCAAAGGCCTCCCTCTCAATAGCTGACCAACGTTTCTCTCTAGGGGTCAGCCTTCTGCTTATAAAAGCAATGGGCTGGTCATGACCATCAATATTCAGTTGAGAAAGAATAGCTCCCACACCCAACTCAGATGCATCTGTTTGGACAATGAAGGTTTTGGAGTAGTCGGCACTCTTGAGAATAGGTGCAGTACACATGGCCTGCTTTAGGTCATCAAATGCCTTCTGACAGCTAACTGTCCACTGAACTTTCTTTGGCATTTTCTTGCTTGTCAAGTCATTGAGTGTTGTCACAATGGACCCATAATTTTTGACAAACTTCCTATAGTAACCAGACAGGCCCAAGAAAGCTCTGACCTGTGTCTGGGTGGTTGGAGGAGCCCAGTCCTTTATGGCCTGTATCTTGCTCTCCAATGGTTGAACCTGACTCTGCCCTATCTGGCACTTAGTGGCCTTGATAGTGAGGCCTGCCTTTTGCAGGGCCTCCAAAACTTTCCTCAGGTGGATCAGGTGATCCTCCCAGGTGGAGCTAAAGACAGCAATATCATCTAGATATGCTGCACAGAAGTCATCCAACCCAGTGAGAACTTGGTTCACCAACCTTTGAAAAGTGGTAGGTGCATTCTTCAAACCAAAGGGCATCACCACAAATTGGTAATGACCTCCTGGGGTAGAAAATGCTGTTTTGGCCTTGGCATCCTCAGCTAACCTGATCTGCCAATAATCAGCTGTTAGGTCAAATGTACTTAAGAAAGTTGCAGAAGCCAACTTGTCTATCAGTTCATCTGCCCTAGGTATTGGATTTGCATCTATCTTAGTGACATCATTGAGACCCCTGTAGTCTACACAAAACCTCATCTCTCTCTTACCATCCTGGGTGTGAGGTTTAGGCACTAGAACTACAGGACTAGCCCAAGGGCTCTCTGAGGGTTCTATGACTCCCAATTCCAACATCTTTTGGACTTCTTTCTTTATGCAGTCCCTGACGTGGTCAGGTTGCCTGTAGATTTTACTCTTGACAGGCAGACTGGCACCAGTGTCCACCTCATGGGTGCACCAGTTTGTCTGACTGGGGGTCAGTGAGAACATTTGTCTAAAGGATTGAAGAACCTGTTTACAATCCTCGTGTTGATGTTCAGAGAGGCTGTCAGAAAAGACTACACCATCTACTGACCCATCATCAGGGTTCTGAGTGAGCAGGTCTGGGAGAGGGTCACTCTCTTCCTCCTGCCCCTCATCTGTGGCCATGAGCAAGCCCATGTCCTCCCTGTTGACAAATGCCTTGAGCCTGTTTACATGAAGCACCCTGTGGGGGCTCCTGGGAGTTCCCATGTCCACCAAGTAGGTGACTTCTCCCTTTTGCTCAATGATGGTATGGGGTCCAGACCATTTGTCTTGGAGAGGTGCTGGGGCCACTGGCTCCAACACCCACACCTTCTGTCCTGCATGGTAAACAGTTAGGACAGCCTTTTGGTCATGCCAAGCTTTTTGAAGTTCTTGGCTGGCCTCAAGGTTTTTAGATGCCTTCTCCAAGTACTCTGCCATCCTGGAGCGGAGACCAAGTACATAGTCCACTATGTCAAGCTTAGGCTTTTTGAGAGGTAACTCCCTTCCTTCCTTCACAAGACATAGGGGTCCTCTTACAGGATGCCCAAACAGAAGCTCAAAAGGGCTGTAACCAACCCCCTTCTGTGGGACCTCTCTGTAAGCAAACAGGAGGCAGGGTAAAAGGATGTCCCATCTTCGCCTGAGCTTTTCAGGTAACCCTTTTATCATCCCTTTGAGGGTCTTGTTGAATCTCTCAACAAGCCCATTGCACCGTGGGTGATAGGGTGTGGTGAATTTATAATTGACACCACACTCCTTCTACATTGCAGTCAAGTATCCTGACATGAAGTTTGCACCTCTGTCAGAGACAACCTCCTTAGGAAACCCCACTCTGGAGAAAACTCCAAGTAGGGCCCTGGCCACAACAGGAGCTGTAGTGGTCCTAAGGGGAATAGCTTCTGGATACCTGGTGGCATGATCCACTACCACCAGTATAAACCTGTGCCCAGATGCTGTTGGGGGTCCATTGGTCCAACAATGTCTATCCCCACTCTCTCAAAGGGTACCACCACCACAGGTAATGGTATAAGGGGGGCCTTTGTTGTGCCACCTGATTTGCCACTGGCTTGGCAGGTGATACATGAGCGACAAAACTCTTTAGTGTCTTCAGACATATGACGCCAGTGAAAGTTTGGGGCAAGCCTGTCCCAAGTCTTGTTCTGGCCTAAGTGACCTACAAGGGGAATCTCATGGGCTAAGGTGAGAAGGAAACCTCTAAGAGACAAGGGGATGACCAGCCTCCTGGTAGCACCAGGCTTGGGGTCTCTTGCCTCAGAGTATAGGAGTCCATCTTCCCAATATACCTTATGGGCACCTGTAGCATTCCCTGCAGCCTCAGCAGCAGCCTGCTGTCTGAGGGGTTCAAGAGAGGAACAGTCTAATTGGGCCTGCCTCAAGTCTGCCCGGGAAGGTCCCCCTGTCCCAAGAAACTCAACCTGATCAGGTTCAAGCTCTTCTAGGACAGTTCCTTCTGGGGTCTCTGGGTCAACCTCCTGAGAGGGCTGATCCTCAACCTGAGGCAGGGGGGAAGGCTCTGCCTTAACCCTACCATTCCTTTTCTTTGGTAATGTCTGGTCCATTCTTCCAGGATCCAGCACTTGTTCAGCTGGGCATTTCTTGGCCTGTGACCTAGTCACAGCAAGGACATGTGAGGAGAGACCTAGCATTTCTACATGAGTCCTGTACTCCACATCTGACCACAGTGAGGATTCCAAATCATTGCCCAAAAGACAATCTACTGGGAGGTCTGAACTAACTATAACCCTTTTGAGGCCAGTTACCCCTCCCCAGGAGAAATTAACAACTTCCATACTGTGATTGGTAGTGACATTGCTAGCATTGGTCACTAGGTAATCTGAACCTAGCATGATCTGGTCAGGGTCCACAAATGTTGGTGTCACCATGGTGACACTGGCACATGAGTCCCTGTAGGCCTGAGCCATTTTTCCATTTATTAAAGGCATTTGTCTGTATTTGCCCAGAGTACTAGGACTTACAGTAGGGGTCATATCCATGTCCCCAGTACAAACAAGAACTGCCTGAGTAGGAATTCTGACTAAGTCAGAACCCACCTCAGTTCCCAGGGTTAACCCAACAATAGCCTTGGGAGGTACACTACCAGTACTAACTGTACTAGGGGGTGCAGGTGTCTTAGGGACAGTAGTGATATGAGTATGGCCTTTCTTGGTGCACTCACTAAACCAGTGAGTTTTACTTTTACAGTATTGGCACCATGGTTTCTTAGGACCATCATTCTTCTTCTTTTGGGAAGTTTGGGACCCACCCTCCTTAGGTTGTTGGGGCTCTGTTGAAGACTTCTGGTCATTTTGCTTATTCTCATTACCCTTCTGGTCTGCTTTCTTCTGGCCACCACCCTGGTTCTGGTTCTGCTGCTTGACCCTTGTCCTGACCCATCTGTCTGCCTTCTTTCCCAATTCTTGGGGAGAGGTCAGATCTGAGTCAATCAAGTGCTGATGCAACAACTGGTTCTGACAATTATTTAAGATTTGCTCTCTCATAATTAGATTATACAATCCTGTGTAATCAGTAACTTTACTTCCCAGTAACCAGCCCTCCAGAGCCTTAGTGGGACAATCAACAAAGTCAGTCCAATCTTGAGCCTGAGTTTTCTGGGTATCCCTGAACATCAACCTGTACTGTTCAGTGGTTAAGCCAAACCCATCAATCAGTGCAGTTTTCAAGACTTGGCAAACATTAGCATCCTCATCTCTAACAGTGAGGAGCTTGTCTCTACCTTTGCCTTCAAAAGAGAGACACAATATAGCTGCCCACTGACTCTGGGGTACCTGCTGTACTTTGCAGGCTCTCTCCAAAGCAGTTATCCACTTGTGGATATCATCTCCTGTCTTATAGGAGGGCACTATTTTACTCAGGTGTCTATTATCAAAACTCCTGTCTCTATCCCTAGGGATAGTGCTGCCACCAGTGGGGACTACCCCACTCAACTGTTGCTCCCTAGCAAAGGCAAGCTTCTCTTTGGCCAGGGCAAGGTCTTCCCTCTGGATCCTCAGATTAGCTTCCTTCATCTTTGCCTCATGCTCTCTCCTCTGAGGGGAAGTCATCCTCCTCTGAGCAGATGCATGAGAGGCACGAGAGTGCACAGATCTAATGGAGTCCCTAGAATGAGACCTATCTCTTCTAACTCCATAGTTAGGCCTGCTCAGGGTCAGTACTGGGGGTCCCCCAGATCCTTCCCTATGTAGGTCTAAGTTGGCCCTGGTTAGTCTGCTGACTACCTCAGGACCTTTGTCTGCCTCATCCCCAGAAGTGTCCCCTTCTTCCTCCTCCTCCTCCTCCTCTACATTCTCTGTTTCAGGGAGATCTGGATCACCAAGGGTACCTTCTAAGGCTGGCATGCTCCCATCTGTGTTAGAAGCCTTTCTAGCATCATATGTCTCTAAGAGACCTAACAGAAAGGGAGTGGTAGGATTAGAACCCTGTTTCAATTTCCTGGAGGTACACAATTGTCTCATCTCCTGGAAACTGAGAGCTGCATATCTGGAAAGGACCTATGGAGGGTCACTAACCACTAGGGGAGTCTCTGAAGACTCTCCATGGGTAGACATGCTTTCTAGTGAGGTGCAAGTGATGCACTTACCTACACTATGGGTTTTCCTACTGATCCCTTGCTAAGAGTTGTAGTCAGGGTGTGCTAGGCCCTTTCTACTACAACAGCTGGTTCAGTAGAACTCAGAGTATTTCTAAGCTTGTTATATGTACCTAGAGTACCTTATGTGATCTTTCAAATGATATTTCAAGGTTATATGTGGTAAAAACAACAGCAAGCTCAAATCCCAACCGCTGCACACCAATGTGAGAAGTTGGCCTGATATATGATGCTCACTAGTTCTAGTGATCATCTTGTATCAGTCCAAACAACCCTTATGGTGATTGGTTGTAAGTCAACCTTATAGACCAGCTATCCTAATAGTTGCATGGACAAAGCAGTCTTAGGCTAAACTCTTTTGGCATGTGAAGCCAGCTGTTTTAACACAATATAACCCCTTGAATACCAGATGAAAGTACACCACACAGGTTGTTATGAAAATAAACAGTATATGTATTAATAACAACACCTCTGAACTCTTTATGAGGTCAGAGGGCTAAGCACATGACAATCTCTTACGAAAAATACGACAAGTTGCACAAAATTACAATGATGCCCTAGGGGCACGACAAACCATATACTAAGTAAGTGGAATGTGAAAGTCGATAAAAGGAATGGAGCTGTCCAGAGGCTGTAGGATCGATGGGACCACGCTACACTAACTTCAGGTAAGTAATAGGAGGCCCACGGAACGCGTGTGCAGAGTGTGAACTCACACGCGAGATGCGTAACAACGTCTATGGACAGTACAGTTCAAGTAAAAGGTAAGTACGGACAATCCTGACTAGGTAGGACAACAACGACTGTGGAATTGGACACTAGGACAGTTAATCTACCCTTGAGCACCGAAATGCTCTCATTACCTCACCCACGGGCTGCGGGTGCATAGGTGCCAAAGTGTGTCAGGTTCTCGCGTTGAAGTCAATGGAGCCTGAAAGAAAAGATGCTGCAGGCGACCAGGAGGAAGATGTCCGGTGCAATCCAAGGGTGGATTGGTGAAGAAGAGGACCTGAAAGCAGAGGGGACAGTGTTCAAAGTCACTAGCCAGTGACCGGTGTGGAACCAGGAAGGAACCAGGTGCTGTCATCGCGATCAGGTGAAGAATGGACGCTTGACTCTGCAGCCACGTGGACCAGGAGGTGTCTTCGACAACCAGGATGGAGGCACGACCTGTCCCACGCAGGCTCTCGCTGTCGGCGGTGTCGGATCTGGAATTGGAGTCAACAGGCCTTGGCAAAGGCAACCCACGCGGTGAGTGGTAAAGACGTCTGGTGCGGACTAGGAGAGTCCGGGGTGCCCCTCTTTTGGAAGGGAGCAAGGGCCAGTCTGGAGCAACCAGACCAGAAGCAAAGATTCAAAGGTTCATTGTCTAGGAGGCCACTAGCCAGCCGGCAAGTGACCAGACAATGCGTCGAGCAGCAACCAAGCAGAAGGGCCCCACGCAGATCTCGTGGATGCTGGAGGGCTGATCTTCGGTGCAGAGGCTGCTCGGGGCTGGGGCTTCTCAGTCCCGAAAGCACTTGGTCGAGTTTATCTCGGGAGTTGTGCTGGAAGCGAAGTGCAGGTTCGTTCAAGATGGCCGGTCCCACGTGTCTCGTCGCACCCACGGGTCTCAGCTTTGCTGCAGATGTGAGTTGAGGTCGGAGAGGTCTGGGAATCTGGGTCTCGTTGGGCTCTGAAGTCTGGATCCTCGAGGGAAGATGACAAAGTGAAGCCACTGGACGCTTGATGGTGCCTGCAGTTGCAGGGTGGACACTCCTTGCCCACAAGGGAGATTCTTCAGTCTTCTGTGGAGCAGAACGTCGAAGGCCAGAGTTTCTTTTTGTTGAATAGTTCAGGATAATCTAATTTGGAATGGGACCAGCTCCTACCTTTATTCTCCTAAAGGGGGCTGCACTACTGACTAGGTCCCTCCCCTGGGTGGGACCAGGAAGGGGGGTGGTTACACCCCCTATCCTTTGTCCGGTTTCCCACCAGAGCTGGGGCTTGGATGCCCCAGCAACTGGTTTGAACCGGTGTATGCACAGGGCACCTTCTGTGCCCCAGGCATGTCTCATTCCTTTCAGGCCTATCCTCCTCAATACACAAAATCCTGTCTGGGGTGGTGCTAGCACCTCCCAAGGCAGGAAACCCTTTGTCCAAGCCATCCTCACTGGAAGGATTCCCAGCAGCAGGAGGTCAGACTTGTGTCTGTGGTGGCAGCATCCATTTTGTGATGCTGAGGCTCGAGTTAACTTTAACCGGGGTTCTCAGTTACATACATGTCGTGCCCCTCTAGAAGGGTGGAATGCTACCCCCGTCGCCAGAATTGGCGAGGGGGTAGTATTCCAAATCGTATGACGCCTTACTCGACATGTTTTGATAATGTTATACCAGAGTTAGCATTTAACCGCGAGGTTGATAATGCACTTAAGAGTATATGGTATAGCGCTATCATGGAACAGCTATTAGGACTTTGTTCTGCAAGCTGCAAACGGGCTCAGCTCATGCCAGAGCACCATCTCACATAATTCCAAGCACTCTGCCTTCAGGATTGATAAGGCCTTCCATAGGAGTGACTGATAGGGATATATGTGTCCATTTTAGGGTTAGATATAGGTATACTATATCTACAGCAAAGGGTGTTTACACCACCTTGCCCCAGCTGTCATGCAGCCAGTTGTGTCAGATTTAGATGGACAGCCAGGGGTGGCATAATACATGCTTCAGCCCCTGGTAGGCCCTGGGTACACCCATGCCCTGGGTACAGGGACTGATAAGGTGGCCCAGTACCAATTGGTAAATGCACCTAAAGTACATGGTTGTCAATTTAGAGAGAGAACAGCTAGGCTGTGGGTCTGATTAGCAGGCCCACAGCCAGGGAAAGTCGTAAACCAGTGAAGCAAAAAGCAAAAATCTGGGGTGACCATCATTTTAATTTTTTAATTAATTTTAATTTAATTTATTTAAAACTTGTAATGCGCAACAGCTACCCTCAGTGGGTTTCCCGGCGCAAGGGATGGACTAGAGTAGAAAAAAGGACAACACTACAGTATTATAAGCAGCTGGAACTGCTAGAAACTATTAAAAAGTAGAGTTTTCAGTTTTTTGCGGAAGCAGAGCATATTGGTCTCAGTCTTCAGAGCAACAGGCAGAGCATTCCAAGATTTAGGGCCCAGGTGGGAGAAGGATCTTCCCCCCATCTTCACCAATTTAAATCTAGGAATGACAAAGTCACAGTTAGCCGAAGATCTTAGAGTACGGCTAGGACTGTAAGATTGTACAAGACTCTGAAGATACAATGGAGCTGAGCCCTGTTTAATTTTAAAAAGGTAGCATAAGGCTTTAAATATAATACGGCTCGAAACCTTAAGCCAATGTAGATCTCGAAGAGCCTGAGTGGCCGAGGATCTCTTCGGGATGTTGCAAAGGAGTCGGGCCGATGAGTTTTGCACGACCTGTAGTTTGTTAATGGTCGCAACATCGGCACCAAGGTAAAGGACGTTACCATAGTCCAGGCGAGATGTTACTAACGCCTGGACCACGGTTCTCCTGGTGGCATGGGGTAACATCCAAATAATTTTCTGGAGCCATCTTAATGTGGTAAAACAGATGGCCGCCACCTTGGTGGCCTGTTGCCTCATAGTCAGTTTGTCATCTATGAGGAATCCAAGGTTGCGTACCACCGAGACCGGTTGAGGAAGGGGACCTATAGCACAAGGCCAGTGTTGCGGACCCCAAAGATCTTTATGTTTTCCCAAGATGACAATTTCGGTCTTGTCACCGTTTAGCTTGAGGAGATGCCTCTGCATCCACTCAGCCACTAGTGACAGATCGGTTTTCAGACCAGACACATTGTTGGCTTCGGTGCTGGAGAGGGAGAAGACAATTTGCGTGTCATCGGCATATGAAAAAATAGTCAGCCCGGCATCCTCCGCGATGGAAGCAAGAGGTTTGATGTAAACGTTAAACAACAAAGGGCTGAGAATGGACCCCTGAGGGACGCCATACGCCGAGGAACAAATCGCAGATGTTGCTTTCGCAGAGAACATCTGGAAAGTGAGCTCACTTAAAAAGGAGGCAAACCAGGCCAATGCAGGGCCAACTATTCCTAGGGACCAGAGAGAGTTCAATAAGATGGAATGCGACACGGTATTGAACGCTGCGCTCAGATCCAAAAGGATGAGAGCAGAAGTTTCACCGCGATCGATACCGTGCCGTAACCTCTCCGTTACCCTGAGTAGTGCAGTCTCGGTAGAATGGTGAGCACGAAAGCTGGACTGAGAGGGGTGTAAAAAGCCCTGATTTTCAATGAAATAGGTGAGCTGCATGTTCACATGCCTCTCCAGCACCTTAGATAAAATAGGCAACAAGGATATGGGTCTGAAATTAGCGAGGTTTGACATATCCGCACCGGCCTTTTTCAGAAGTGGGACCACCATCGCGTGCTTCCAGTCCTGCGGCACATGAGACTCATTTAAGGAAGCATTCAGGAGTCTCATGAGAAGTCGCCGGCATTCAAGATCGAGCAGCTTTAAGATCTTTGCAGGCACCGGATCACGTGGTGAGCCAGATCTTACACTATTCAGGCAAGAGAGAAATGAGTTATTGTCAAACAATTGCCAGTTAGTTAACACTACCTTCGGAGACGGGGGTGCGTCCACGACCGTTGGTCCCGATTGATGTTGATTTGCTGTCGTGGGGGCACTCATGGAGTTGTAGATACGCTCAACTTTAGCGATAAAGAATTCCGCAATGGAATTGCACTGAGCTTCCTCCAGGGCCGGAGGAATCGGAATGGTGTCCGCTCCTGTCAGTTTCGAAAAGATACTGATTAAATTTCAGGATGTCAAGTTTGCCCCACCTATGAATTAATTCACCCTTGCCCTGTCTGTTCACAGTGAGTTGTTTAGTGTCAGATAGAGCGAAATGGATTGCAAAGTGGTCGGTCCACTCCAAAGGACGAGCACTCTGAGAGCAATCAAAAGGGAGGTTAGAAAGGATCGGGTCCAATTGATGCTGAGCAGAGTGAGTAGGGCCCGAGTTACACAGCGTTAGGCTCAAAACCTCTAGATCGATTAGAAAACTCTTACTGATGGCACATGAGGAGTCTTCGAGGTGTAAATTTAGGTCCCCAAGAATTGTAAAATTTGCTGCCTTAAGGAATAGGGGGGCTAAAGATTCGGCGAGCAAGGATGCCCAAGCATGAGCATTGCCATAGGATTGCAGACCCCACTCTCCTACACTGGACACGCATTTAAAAACATTTATATATTTCCTCTCTCGTAATCCAAGCAATGTATAACAATGTAACACCTTACCATGCACATGTTGCACCTCAAACATGTACTTCCCTACATCAGTGCACTAAAGGAGGCGCGACGTGCAGGATGTGCACGCGCCAGTGCGCCAAATATATTGTTTTTAAAACATATTGTTTAAAGACCACAAATAGTAATGACACCAATACAAACTGTTAATATTTACCGATAATAGACAAGAAGAGGCTGCTTTGCCAGCAAGCAGTTCTACAAAATGTAAACACTACGTCCAAGAGGATAACTGGTAACCACAGGCCCGTGCCCGTTACCATGACAACAAGCACCCGATCGGTGGATCGATCATGCGCACTGAGCTCCACCGGGCTCCATGCGCCACGCACACGAGGCAAACGGGGCCTTCTACATGAGTAAGCCTTCAGCGAACGCTCGGTGTCATTGCACCATGAGCGGTAACTGAAACGAGGAGGCCGCAGTATTCTCTGCAGACCTCTGTATAAGTCAGAGATCGTTCCGTTACAAGGACTAATCAAGTAAGTCAGCCCCTGAGCCCCCACGCTCGTCAATCCCTGAGCTAGACAGGGCTATTACTAATGACACCGCACACTTTTCCCTCTTTTCAGCAGGACTCGGGAATCTGCGAGTACCACACCTTCACAGAGCCATTGCAGGGACTCGCTACAGCCCGTTTTCAGGATTTTGAAATAGAAGAGCCAGCTATCTTCACCTCACAGTGAGGTAAGAGAGGAACAATTTTCTCCCTTGCCGTCTGTAACAAGAACCCGGCAGGGTCCTCACGTGAGTCCCTTTCATTCCTTTTCACCACTGGGTTACACCACTCACGCCGTAGCTGCACCATAAGACATCAGGTAAATGCCTCTCAAAATGACTCTATTAGGTTTCTCGCATATGTGCCACTTACATGGGCCTAATGCTCTCCTTATTCCTTATAGTTGTCCCCACAATCACAGTCCTGAAGAGACCCCCTCATACATAGTGGGTCGAAACGTCGTCGACAAACCTTACAGATCAGACCTATTCACAGCCACTGTAATCTTACACTAAGGCTGTACATAAATGAATGAAAATTAAGGTCGATGTCTGTCTTCATTAAAAACGTACATTATACATTGTAAATAATCCCGAATGTTGTTTTGTTTTCATGTTTTCACTTGGGGGCACAACGCACATAGTGTAGCGCTTTTTGAATGTAAAAAAGTGTTTTATACTATTGAACTGTATATATTAAATTACCCTTCGAATCTAACTGTGTAAATTGTCCCTTCTACCCTCTGATATTGACATGGTCTTTACATGATTTACTGCCATTGTGCGTACTTAGTATCATAATTGCATCTGTATTAGCCACTAGAACCGTTGTTTCTTCATATAAACCCAATACCCTGGTTCCAAGTGAGTAGGGTTTCCCCTGTCTTTTGTTGTGAGCGTCTGTTTGAGAAGTACTTGGCAATCAATGAGTATGTCTTTAACGCACAGGGTGCTTCCATGAAAGACATGAGGCTTAAGGTGGATGAATGGGACCTAGTTAAAAGGCTGACAGACATGCTTCGTCCTTTTGAGGTGTTCACGTGTGAAGTCAGCAGGGAGGACTGTACTTTGGGCAAAGCTATCCCATTGTTGCGCATGCTAGACCACCAACTGAAGGCGGTGTCTTCAACGTTCCGAGTTGATGCTGAAAAACAAGACGCATATCAGTTGGCGGAGAGCTTATTAAGCCGCCTAGTTGACAAGAAAGGCTTAAAGCAATACATTCAGAACAACATTACATTTGTGCCACTATTCTGGATCCACTGTACAAAAAGGCACTGGCCAGCAATACGTTCATTTCTTTTTATGAAGCAGATGTTGCCAAGTACAAACATTGGCTAGCTCTGTCAGCCACTCGGTTCGAAAAAGAGCGGCAGGAAATTGAAGGAACCACCACAAGTACTACTGAAGCAGCAGGCCATCCGGCGTCAAGGTCCACTTCTGTGGCTAAAGGCAGTACGCAAAGTGGAGCACCCATGGAGGACCTTGAGTGGATGGTGCAGGCTTATCTGGATGACCCAAAAGAGGTCTTCTTTGATCAGAACCAATTGGTGTTTTGGTATGGGAAAAGGCCTCAATGGCCACTGATCACCAAGCTGGCTATAAATTATTTGGCTTGCCCACTCGCAAGCGTGTCTTCTGAATGTGTTTTCAGTGCTGCTGGTGCCATTGTAACTTCAAAAAAGACCCGCCTCTAACCCAAAAATGTGGAGAAGTTAACACTGATCAAGATGAATCAGCACTTCAGACCACCAGATTACAAAATATGTGAATCCACGCAGGAAGAAGAGGACACCGAATTAGGTGACGGAAGTTCCTCTCTGTTAGCTGACCTACTCCAGGTTCAATTCACAGAGTTTGAGGACGAGCTCTACTTCCCTGACACCTAGGCTTGAAATACTTACCTTTTTTTCATCCTTATTCACTATTATTTCTGTGTGTCTTTCTTTGTTTTGCAACTTTTAGCACAACAAAACTCTAATCACAACAAATCCATCAGCAGCACTGTCTTCGTCTTATTTCCATATTGAAGGTGAAGCTGTCTGCATTCCTCAAGTTCACAAGTTCACAACTCAGTCATGCTCCTCTATCCTCCTCCTAGTCCAGACTCCCCCATTCATTTATTTACCTCACGGCAGATGGCCGGATTACGCAGAATCAAGAAACTGTCGCTATGCTGACTGTTACTTCTGAAATTGACACGAGAGGCTGGCCTGTGGCCCTTCACTTAAGAATGCGATGCTGACAAAAAGTGGGACAGTTAATGAATGAGGAGATGGCATTCAGAGTGGGCAACACTGGCTGTCTGGTCTGATGAAAGCAATTGCTGTTTGTTTGTTGTGCATGAAATGAATCCTATGTGTTCTGTTATTATTTAATCTTTTACACACTAAATTTAACTCAAGTCTACTCTGTTTTTACCTTGTTTAATACAAATTGTAGTTCTACTGCAGGGGCCACTACATTGCATTTTTTAAATGGAAAATGTCCTTGGACCCACTGTGTGTAGACTGTGATTGCATGAACAATATTGAGTTTGCCAATACCATGATGATGATGATGATGAGTCTTGATGATCAAAGTTACATAATATCTTTACAGTCACTCACTGGGATGGATGGATCATCATCGTCTGTTTACAGAAGAACTTTGGCCATTTCGTGAGTGGCAAACAGGTAAACAAGTCAACACTAACCACAGCAGAACTACATGTTTGTCTAGTCGTGGTATGGAGTGGTCGAGCCAGTGTAGTGTTGTTATGCCAGAGTCCAGACAGCAGTTCATGTAAAATTGCGGCTATGTGGCTTGCTGTATAAAATTAGATCTGCTTTGTCTGTCTGTGCCAAAGAGGTATGCTACATGGAGGTTGGTTCACTCAGTGGTGCCTGCCTTGACTGTCTGCATGGCCCTGGCCTGCTGTGTGCTAATTATTATCCTTGAAAAGGAGACTCAGAGTACGCACTTTAGAAATTATGCTTGTATGTAATACTGTCGCCTCTGAAAGTGAAAGTGTTATTTTTGCACTACACACCGTACCTTATATTTTTCCTATGGGGTGTTTTAATATCCCTTCCTGTTTTTCCATCGATAATTACAGGCTGGCTTTTACTCTGTGCGATGGGAAAAACATTAACTCAGGCTTACCATACCAATCCGCAATTCCGCACCCGCCAGGCAGGCAGTGGAGAATGCGGTCACCAAGATTGATCGATGGAGCGTCAGATGGAATGGAGGAGTACGGCGAATAAGAGGAATGGCTGGATGCATGCAACTTCCCAAATTGAACAGGACAACTACAACATACAGTTACAGTATCCTCTTCACTTCTCCTTATCTTTTAAATAATGTTATTGTTGTGAACTTCTATGAGTGTGACTCTGTGTGTTTGCTCTCTGCTTCAAATTCATCCCTACAGCTATTTGATAAGTTTCTTTGCTATTTGTAAAACTAATTTAATGTACTAATAAGTGTTTATTCTCTCTGAGGGCAGGTAGGCAAGTGACATTGCGTAATTACTGCAGCCCTGTACTGTCATATTGTTTATTCATAGTTAGTAAGTTGTAAGTACTACTTTTCAGTTACCTAACCATCCATTTAGCAAACAACTTCATGCATGCACTTCCTTTATGTCCCTTAAAAGATTTATGGATATCTTCGTATCCAAAGATTTGTTTTTCTTCATTTGTTGTGTGTTTTTTTTCTCTCTCCACAAAACTTTCCCAAAAATCCCCATTCCCATCCAATTTTCAAACCCTAACCCTCTTCCTCCGGGCTCTGCGGTTTTCATTGAGGTGTGACTAAATGACAACAATAATTCCACACACTTGCTGGGGAGGATAAGGTCAAAAACAACAGAAAATCTATTTCAAGGCAGGTCAAGGAATCCGAGGATATATTCTTATTCTGCTTGACACCCATGAGTATTTGCAAATCAAATCAGAATTTCATGTGCGCCATCGAGTGGATTCATCATCAGCAACATCCTCCTGCTACACGTGACAAATGATTATGCTGCTGTGTCCTTCAGTACTATTTCTTGTAGTAGCCATACTCCACGCAACTAGTAGTTAACTTTTGATGAAATACTTTAGCATTGCTTCGGCTACAATTTATGGCACTGTTCTTGTGTACTGTACTATCTATCTTACTGTTCTAATGCTCCTCTTAGGCCACTCAATGTTCAATTTCCTTTTTTTTCATATGCTGCTACTACCAGTGTGTACCACTACTACTATCACCACAACAATGCCATTTCATCCGTCCAGGATTCCATAGCCAACCTTAATCGCCATTTTCCATGCAGCCAGCCCTGTGCCTAGCCCTATTCCCAAACACGAATCACAGGTAAGATAAGCATTTTGGAGCAGGAAGAATAATGGAGTAGGAGGAGAGGAGAGACTGACGGTAGTACTAGTAAAGTAGTAGGACAATTGAATTCACTAACTCTGTCAGTGGCACTTTTGTACGAATTTGGGCGATTACTTAGACAGTTTGAATCAAATAGCCAGTTAAGTTTCAGGAAAACAAACGTACAGTTAACACCCCCTGCCTCCCCCACAAAACAGTAAAAACACGTATGCTATGTTTAAGTAGAAAATAAATCAATATTTTGATCCCTAACAAAAATAAACTATTCCGCAAGACCCGACCCACCCCCCTCCCTAACCCCAACCAAAGTCCATGAAATCAAATGTCCCCAAAAGTCCCAAAACCCCAACGCCCAATTCCCACCCCCTCAAAAGTCTTTAAAAAAAGGGGCAATGGACAGTCTCTCCACTTTCCCCGGCGGTGTCCTCCTGTGGCCAGGTGGTCAAGCAGCTCTCTCCGGAGGTCCTTGAGCAGGGCTTTCTGCCTCACCACCTAATGCTCAAGGTAGGCCACTCGCAGGGTTAGTCGGTGGATGCGAGCCTTGCAGGTACTGTGGGGGGCAGCTGTTGTTTTTGCTGCTCGGTGGCGGCGGGTGGCTGCCAGACCACGGCGCCGTACTGCTTGTGGATTGCGCTGACTGTATGACCCAGGGGCAGTGGAGGAGGATGCTGCTGTCGTGGATGTTGACTGCGACTGCGAGTCATCCTCCTCCTCCTGAGCCACCAGCCCACGATATTCGGCGACAATTGCCTCCAGCTTCTGTTGCCGGGCCCGGATAGCCAACTCCTTCTTTGTTAGTTTAGAAGGAGTATCTACATGAAGAAAGTAAAACATACTGTAACCAATACTCTTTAAGATTAACACAAAATAATTCAACAGGAAGTTGTGTCACAGTAGCACTAGCAACTTGCAAGCACAGTACATAACATTTGTGGCATCTATCTAACCTCCTACTTCATCTAGCTCTGCTCCAACATTAGTGGGAGTTTCAGGAATAATTCTACTAGCACTATATGGACTCACTACATTAGACTCAGACAGTACACCAGTCTTCTTCTTCTCTCTTGTTTAGCGAAATTAGTACGTAAACTTGTGGAAGCCGGCATAATGCCAGCACAGTCAGCTTGAACCCAAGAAAAACAGACGCAAGCCATGATGACGCAGACTTGCATTACTGTTACCAGTCCAGTACTTGCAGGTGGTGAAGCTCTTACTTTTCTATTACGGGTGGCACTGGCCATACTCTGTTACAATGGCTACTGCTCAATTAATTTAACTTTCACCCTGCCCTGCCCCTGACTACTACAAAAGGAAAATGAAGAAGATAAATAATATGATCATCTATCCCTTCACAGGATATTTGCCTATATAAGGGATGACTTTTGGTGCTTTGTTTTTATTGATTGAGTGAACACCGATGGGCCACAAATTTGTAAGTCTTCTTAACAGTAAAGTGTACTTGTACTGTACAAAATATACACCCCTGCAGCCAGTCTATTCTGCAATCTCAATCAGTATGGAATATAATAGCTTACCACTGCCCGCCACTATCGTGGCATCCCCCACAGCAGTTCCTGCTGGCACCACATCCGCCCCTGGAGTGACCACCTCCGCGCTGGTCCCGGCAATGGTGGTGGTCTGTGCCAATGGTGTTACGCCTAGAAAATACATTTAATATTTTTAGATGCCATATACACCACTCCCTATTTTGTCTAGGAATTAAAAAATATGTTACTAAATAAACAAATTTAATTATTTGTGAGTCTCTAGTCTAAACTGAAAATTCCCCTTTCGTAAGGGGAGGGTGTTTTTTATTGATGCTTAGCCATAACATGCTACACTTTTTGGCACAACTGATGAATGCTTGCTTTTTAACACGCACCATTTTTCTCATAACAGACAGAAGCTTCCCTTCTACGAACAAGAGAAATATGTTACTCTGAGTCGTCATCATCACCACCAAGACTTTAAGTTCCAACCAGGTGAGGGCTCTCCAACAATTAATGTGTAAAATCAGCCACTGTTGAGTTTTCAAGAGTTCACCATTTATCTTATATGAAGTTGATTTTAATAAATGTTTTTATATACTGCACTATTGAAATTTAATATAGTACACACAGAGCTAGGTGTTTTACTTTTAATAAAGCTTTAAAACTTACATAGACTCTGTGGTTTTTGGTCATGAGTGAGTGAGCGAAAGGGTTTGCAATTTGCAAGCATGAGTCCGTGACTCTGAGAGGTAGGGACTCTGACTCCGTAGTCTTATGTTCTGGGTTGTATAATCATTGGGGATCATCGCTGCATTCGGGAGCTAAATAATGACTCTGACACACTAGCTAGTCAGTAAGGAGATTGGGGGTTCAACTTCTGTTATGACTGAGGTATGTGGAAAGTCTAACTGCGCCTATTATTGCCAATGCCCTATTTCTTGTCCATAGTTCTGTTTGTGCAGAATAGTCCCTGCAACAGTAGTAGTAGTATGTCCTCCCATCCAATCAAAAAGTAAACTAGTATCTTATTCTTGGTGGCCATTGACATTCTATTGTTGGGAATTGTCAAAGAATAAACATTAAGAAGACTTCAATAGACATTATGGACAACCCAGAGGACTGCACTCAGTGCCTAGAGCTATTGCTGAATAGGAGTTTTGTTTTAACACCTTTTGCCAACTGTGCAAGCTTAGCTAGCTACACAGACAGACTAATAAAAGAGTCATAGTAGAGGCAGGATAAGAATTTAGAAACAGTCTACAAGAAGATCAAAGACGATTTAGGAAAAAATAGAATTATGATGAACGTTTGGAATAAATAGGTGCTGTAAAAGTTAGGGAAGTATAATTATTAATATTAACAGGAAAACTTACTGGGGCCAGCAGAGAAGCCCTCAGCGGGCCGATCCTGGCCTTCCTGCGCCGCCGGCGCCGCTACCTCCTCTGTCCTCTTGCCCCTGGGAGGAGCTGATGTACATGAAAGAAAGACACAAACATATTTGATTGTTGTGAACCAAATCAAACATTTAAAAAAAACAATAACAAATCATTTCGGTAAAATAGACAACAATTGCACTAAATTTATTGACCTATCTGATGTGGTCTACGAGGATATTAGTATTGCTGGATTCGCGGACCGTCTACTTGGAAAGTTATGTAACTCACTAAACCAACTACAAAAAGGTCCTACTAGGACTGGCAGGCAGCACTCGAAGTGACAGACACAGTCAGTCATGATTGCAGACCACTAAAAAGTTTCCTACTAAATAACCAGTCATAATATACTCAAACTATCAATCCACCACCACTATCTCTTCTTTGTGGCAGGAGTACAAAGGAAGGACTGGACTTGAGTCTCTAGTGTCTAGCATTACGCAGTTCTGTAAAGTACACTCATACATAATCACTCAGGCCAAATGAGCACAAAATTCAAAACAAGTAAGCATAGTAGCAGCGCCAGTGAGCAGGCGAGCACCTGCAATCACAGAAGCTTTTGAAACATAATTTACCTGCAATAAAATCTCTAGTGTCTAGCATTATGCAGTTCTGTAAAGTACACTCATACATAATCACTCAGGCCAAATGAGCACAAAATTGAAAACAAGTAAGCATAGTAGCACCGCCAGTGAGCAGGCGAGCACCTGCAATCACAGAAGCTTTTGAAACATAATTTAGCTGCAATGTAATCGGCAGCATTCTTGCTCTTCGGAAAAAAAATATATTTGCAATATCATAACACAGAGCAGAAGACAACAAAGTAGTGATTAAATAGCTACTAGTACTCACCAAGCCCAGGGATCTCCACGCCAAGCAGGTCGTGTTTAAGTATGGGTGAATTTTGCAGATCTGCGGTCTGCGAAATCGCAAAAAAAGTCCACGAATTTGCGGATTTTCCAGCAAAATCGCGGATTTTTTTGCGATTTCCATCTACTCAACTGGAGTACTTTCTACTGGCTAATTAGTAAGTGCTACCTCGTTGGGTAAATGTATAGTGCTTTTCCTACACTGCAGCTGTGTAAAGGGCCAGAAGATTTGTCTCCACTGACCATGTGTGCCTGTAACTTTGCCCAAAAGGCGCTGAGGTCCCTTGAGTGAGCTGTCCATCATAGTTGGGAAAGGGCTGGAAGACGTTTGATACCCCTAGAGTGGGGTGCGGGGCTTCTATGCGTGTCAACCTGCCTCTTGTGTATAAAGGGTCAGAGAGCGAGCAGGGCAGTAGGTGAGGAGAAAGCAGCCCCCTGTCACAGGAACTACACGGGGATTGCGCTCGAGAAACTCATGGATTCAAAGACCTCCCTCAAGTATTACAGCTCATTTTCGACGGCAGATATGGGGTTAAAGCACACTTGGCCAGCCTCGACCATGCTCACTAATGTTTTGCGCTGATTAAAATGTTACTGAATTTGAGCTTCAACTCGGGCACCTACTTTATTTATATCTGTAAGTGCTTCCTGTTGAGGTTTAATTTTTGTGACAGGAGCCTCGTGTCAGAATGAATCCTGCCCTGCATAGTTATCCACGAAGATGCCACCGTATTGTGCAATACCTCTACTCAACTGGAGTACTTTCTACTGGCTAATCAGTAAGTGCTACCTCGTTGGGTAAATGATAGTGCTTTTCCTACACTGCAGCTGTGTAGGGCCAGAAGATTTGTCTCCACTGACCATGTGTGCCTGTGACTTTGCCACAGCACCAAAAGGCACCAAGGTCCCTTGAGTGAACTGTCCATCATAGTTGGCAAAGGGCGGGAAGACATTTGATACTGCTAGTGTGTGGTGCGGGGCTTCTATGCGTGTCAACATGCCTCGTGTATAAAGGGTCAGAGAGCGAGCAGGGCAGCAGGTGAGGAGAAAGCAGCCTCCTGGTCACAGGAACGGGGATTGCGCTCGAGAAACTCAGGGATGCAAAGACCTCCCTCGGGTATTACAGATAATTTTCGACGGTAGATATGGGGTTAAAGCACACTTGCCCAGCCTCGACCGTGCTCACTAATGTTTTGAGCTGATTAAAACGTTACTGAATTTGAGCTTCAACTCGGGCAGCTGCTTTATTTATATCTGTAAGTGCTTCCTGTTGAGGTTTAATTTTTGGCCCACAGGAAGCACTTACAGAGTTAAGGCAGGTGCCCGAGTTGAAGCTAACTTTGTAACCATTTTAGAATGGCGCCAGCAAGCACTCTGGCAGCTTGCCGGCGCCATTCTAAAATGGTTACAAAGTTAGCTTCAACTCGAGCACCTGGCTTAACTGTGCTGCCTGGGGCCCAAAAAAAAATCCGCCTGCTCGCGAATTTGCAAATTTTTCGGCAATTTCGCGAGATTCGCGGATCGCGAAATTGCAGAAAATTTGCACATTTCACGAGCGGAGCGGATTTTGCGCCCATACTTAGTCGTGTTCCCGGTCCAGTATGTCCGACCACTGGTGCGTCACCTGGTTGTAGGTGTGCCGGACCCCAGACTCTCGATACATGGCCAGGCACACCTTACCCCATAGCTGGCGACGCTCCTGGAGGCCGTACCCGGTACCGGGTCTGCTGCGACTGTCTTGGGGAAGTGGCGCTGCACGAAGAAGACCAGTGCGGCCACCTCCACCGCGCTGAAGATCTCCCTGGGACTTACAGCCTCCCCCCTTAAGCACCCGTAAGGGAGCCGGGTACGGGGTGCGGGACCCTTCCCCTTCAGGTTTTTGCCGGCTCGCTTTGCCATGGTCCTGGACAGTTATAGGAAAATAAAATAGGAAAGAATAGGGAAGAAGTAAATAAAAGAAAAGAGAGTTAGAAAAAGTAGTTTTAAAGTAACGAAATGTAGAAAAAACCACAAAATATTGATGTACACAAATAGAGTGATAGATAATGAGTAAAAAAGATTTTTAAAAAGTTCAAACAAACAAAGGATCAGAAAGATTGAAGGAGGATTGAAAAAGCCTGCCCAGAACCATAGCAATGAATGAAAAACAAGATTGCCGCGTGTGGGTAAGTTTGCGCGATATTTCCCCCGCGAACACGCAAAAACGGACGTGAACACACAATTGCACCCCGCACATAGGAAATGCACAACGCGAGCATGTAAAAAGCGCACGGAAACGGAAATACGCAACGCGAACACTGAAAACAAGATGGCCGCGCCCATGTACGAATGCATGGGTAACTACGCGGTAGCCGCGCTGAAAAAAATCCCGCAAACACACAAAAAAAATCCGCAAGTTCGCAGAAGTTCGCAGATTTTGCGGACCACGAGTACACTTTCATGCGAATTCGCAAAAATTCGCCCATACTTAATCTTAAGGGGTAAACTGTGAGTGGGTCCTTTGATTCATCAGGGGACAAGAATCGGAAAGACTACAATGGATTCAGAACTCAGCTACCAGACTACTCTTGCATATCAAACCACATGATCACATCTCACCTGCCTTGAAAGCCCTGCATTGGTTACCGGCTGCCAGAAGATCTGCGTTCAAGCTGCTTTTTATCACCCACAAAGCAATACATGGAATTGAACAGACCTTCATCAGGAATAAAATCACCAAACACATTCAACAAAGGAACCACCACCCTAAAGGGGCACCTCACCTCAAAATCCCAAGACACAAGAAAAAACCATGGTTGATACATCCTTCTCTGTTCAAGCAGCCAAACTGTGGAACTCTACTCCCCAACATAAGACAGCCACCTTATCTTTGGAAAACTACTCAAGAATTGGCTATTCCATAAGCATCATACTCAAACAGAAATTTACAGCATATCTCTCTGTTTATAAGCATTTATTTTCACTATAGATATGTTCCTATCTGTGTGTATTGCTTTGTATAAACATATAGAATAATTATGCTGTTAAAAAAAATCAAGTACAATAACACTTGAAAACCAGAGTTCATCTGGTGCATCTTTGGTCTACATGTACTTGCTTCTGTTATGCATCTATGTACCTTCCAAATACTTGGATCTGTGTGTTTGTTACTTTTCTCCTGATAAAGCATACCCAATGCACAACCCTATTTCTCATCCTGTATCGCTATCAATATCTTTAATCCTCATATACCTACCTCTTTTATGCATCTATATACTTTTAATGTACTTATGGATCTATATATTTATCACTTTGTTCTAATTTAGCATTTCCTTTGCACTACACTATTTCCCAGCCTATACTTCTCTCAATATATCTTCTAGCCCAAATTTCTGACTCATCTCAAACTACTTTCTACTACTCTTTCCAATGCACTACCCTATTTCTCACCCTATACATCTATCAATATATATTCTACATCAACTCTCTCATTTATCCCAAACCCCATACCACTACTATGATCCCCAAAATAACCCTTTCTAGACTCTCCCCTACTCTAACCCTCCTTGCATCGCCAGAAAAGCGCTTCAACACCCATCAGGGGTAACAGGTGCTATATGAATGCAAACCTTTCTTCCCCTTCTATCCCTTCGCTATCCTTCTCACTCCAAATAATTAACTAATATCCACCACTCAAATTACTTTCATATTTCACCATACTAATTCACCACTAAACCTTTATGGGTTTCCGGAGTAGGGTTCTACCCACCCAAAAAAATGCTTCAACACCTCATCAAGGGTAACAAGCGCTATATAAATACAAACCTTTTTTCCTCTTCTATCCTTCTGCTATCCTTCCAACCCAAATAACTGACTAACCTACTCACCACTTAAAATTACTTTCATATTTCACTATACTAATTCAACACTAATCCTCTATGGGTCTCGGTGTAGCGTGCTACTCGCTGAAAAAGCGCTTCGACGCCTCATCAGATAGTAAGGGCTTTATAAATGCAATTACAATACAATATTGGCCACGAGGTCTATTGAGCCAAAGAGGCTGCAAAAAAGAGAGGTATTGACAGGGACTTGGGTTTGCCAAATGTGGAGATTTCTTAGTTTAGCCAGAGAGAGTTAAAGTGTAATCATTTGCTGGCTTGGGTTAAAACCATTGCAGATTTCCAAGCTCCCCACCTCATGATTGTGCACTGTGGTAGAAATGACTTAGGCACACTAACTGGGGTACCGCAGGAAATACTAATGAAGGATAACTTTGTAGAATTTTGTCACTTTTCCCTCACACTGTCTTGGTGTACTCTAATGTATGCCAAAGATAGAAATGAAAGTAGCCAAATCAATTCTGTCTACAGATTGACAAAGCCAGGAAACATGTTAATAAAACTGTTTCTGCGTTCCTCAGAGACCATCACATGGGCTGTAACAATAACAACAATCTGCATTTTGACATGCATGGAATTTATAGAGATTATGGAGTGCATTTTACAAAGGAAGGCAACAGGGTGTTTCTAAGTAACCTGAAACTATGCATCTGGTCTTATGTGTGGCTGTCAAATATACACAATCAACACAAAGGGTCTTGTCAGAGACACCCAAGTACCCAAAATATTGTTTACTTTTTATGAAGATACTTTTTTGAGTTTTTGGAAATCTTCATGATGACGTTGTGATGGTCGCAAATAAGTAGTGATATCACAAAACAAAAGCAGACATTCAACAGCCACTAGCACATGCAAAAATAATAACTAAAAAAATCCATTAGAAACATTGCACTACACATATTACTATATACATGCTTCTTAAAAAAACATGTTTAAACTTATGTTTTTGCACTAAGGTTCTTTAAAATCAATCTTTAAAAGGTTTTTTCAGTTTTTGTAGTTATTCAGGGCATTGCAATGACGTTAAATGAAATGATCGTGCCTTTTTCATAAACACATATATGCACACATATTACAGTATTTTACACAGTAGGGTTTTATTACTGCATTGTCTAAAGTCATGTTTTTCTGGTGAGTTTCTATAAAACCATCTCTAAAACCTATTTTCTGTGTTTGTGGTGATGCCAGGAGTCGCAATGATGATGGTAACTGCAACAATTGCACTTTTTTACAGGACTGAAAAGCACATATATGCACACATATTAGAGTATTTTTGGCACTAGAGGTTTATTACTGTACAGTCCAAAAACTTCTGCATCAATGCCGTGAGGGGAACGGCTCCATTTACCCTCATACAAGCACATACCTGTCTCCCTGAGGTCCAGCTGCTTTACCGCACCGCGGCGCCTTGAGGGGAAGGGCCGGGGGGTTGCGAACCACAAGTCCCAGAGAGCCTTGTGTGGCGGGGCGCCACGCGTCGATGTCACCGGAGGGCGTAGGAGGAGGCCCTCTTATGCAGCGCGGTCCCCCCGCAGCACGGGACGTGCGCGGGCGTGCCCGAGCGCTGCCCGGGCAAAGCCAGGGCCAAGGGCAGGCCCATCCGTGCCCGTCGAAGCCTGGAGGAGGCTGGGCTGGGTCACCCCTCGTAGATCCAAGATTTTGAAGAGAACAAGGTGAGCCTAAGTATCCTATTCACACCTTTCTTTTCTTTTTGACTTTAGACATCCCTGTGCTCACAGCTATGAGTAAACGTACCAGGGCGTTTGCCCTGCCACACGATCTGCGGCGAGCATAGACAGTATGCTAGAGAGGGCTGTCAGTATAGTCGCAAACGAAATTTAACTTACTGAAAGGCGACTTTCATTGGGTTTGGTGCCTTCACAATCTTCTTTATTAATTGGAGAATCTACAGAAAAGTCTACTGGCCATGTCTCGGAATCCAACTCGTTGCCCATACTTATATACACCCAAATGTTAAATAGCTCTGACAATCATAACAACCAACAAATATCTGGATCTGGGAATGGAACTGAGAGCGGGAGTGTCTTAACAACCAAGACTGTGACTGTGAATGGGGCAAAAAGGAAAAGGAAAGTAAATAACCTGATTGCCCCGAAAAGGAAACAACTGCCCCGCACAGCTAACCCTAGTAATACCATTAGCACATGGATTCAAGGCTGTGGGAGTTCTACTAGTGACACTGTTAGTGACGCGACCTGCAAGAAAACTATAGACACAACCCCGCCCACAACCCATTCCATTAGTACACAGACTACCAACACTCCGGCCTGCTCGGAGGACAATGGACTGGGAAATGTCTTAATTAATTCTGTCATAAACACTGTCATAAATACTGTTTGTGATCGCCTCAAAGATATTTTGGAAGAAAAAAAATTCCATTATGTGGCTACAGTTGGACAACATGGAAAACTCTGTAAATAGGGGGAATCATCTGGTAAATATACCTGAACCCAGTCTACAGAACAGGGTAGATCTTAACCCTGCTGGGATAATCATTGTGAGTCAGGGCCCACAGCATATAGCCAAAAATGCGAATGTACGATCAGAAACTTGCAAGACCTGTTATAAGGTCAAGGAATGCTTCTTGTCCAAATATAACGCTAGTAATGACCTAGAACATGAAGTAGAACATGATGCTGGGCAATCGAATTGTACACCAGCCACTTACCAACCCGGCCCCCTAGCCTCAGGAAAGAGCACTGCGGGAACAGACCTGGGAAACCCTGGGAGCAGCTCAATCAGGGTAGCTGACACACGAAGCGAGAGGGTGCCTAATTTCTCGATAATGAATAATGAAGGGGGAATTTTGGATCTTCTATGCCTCCCCCCAGCTGCTTGCCCATATGTGCTGGTCTTAGCGGGAGAGCCCACGCTCAGAAATGAAAAAACTGAATCTTGGCCACAGTTGAGAAATAAATGTGCAGATTGGCTTGGGAAACGTAAGAGGTTATGGGCAGAAAATGTTAACAACATTATCATGGCACGGAGGGTCCGGTGGGTGGGCGAGTCCCCAAAGAATATCAAGGGTGACTGTATAATTATCAATTTTAAGAAGCCACCCTTGGTAAGGAGATTGTTATCCATCATGGAGGAAAAAGTCACCGGGTACCCGACCTGTATCAGCTCACTCCCACTGGGGTATTTCTATAAGCCTGATTCAAACATGTTAATTAGGGCACCCAGGGAGGTAACTCAGATGACCACATATAACAAATTCTCCATTCTGTCTGGTCTAGATGATCAGGACTGACTGGATGTTTGCCCTCAGCCTGAAGTTATTACCACGCCGTTAGTAGATCTAGCATGCTCGAGCTTGGCTCGTCAAACAATCCCTGAAACAGAATCTAATTTAACTATTCTGAGCTGGAACATTGCTGGTCTTGCCTCCAAAATTAACTCAGAAGAATGGGCAACAATAGTTAAAAGATATGACATCTTACTGTTACAAGAAACATGGGTGACACGGGAAGTTTACCAAGAAGGGTTTGAATGTTTTAATAAAACTGCTCCTATCCCCAAGCAGGGTCGCCCTGTCAGGCGAGCTATCAACATGGACAGAATAGCCCAGCACACTTTGCGAACAAGTAATAACAATTATACAGTCAAAATACAACAAGTTTTCAAAGAAGAGTCGATGTTGTAATTATATTTGATTTCATCCTTTATTTTTCTTTGTTTAAAAACTTTTTAAACCGCCGACGCGTTTCGTCCACACACGGACTTCTTCAGGGCTTAAGTATGTATCTGTAGCGCTGTTATCTAGTAGTTGCCAAAGTATTGAGACCAAGTATTTTTTGTGATTAAATTGTAATGTCCCACATTGAGGTCTGTTATGTTCCAAATGCTCTTTCATAGATGAGTATGTATCCGAGTATCAAGTAATTCCGGTAGTATAAACCTCCACAGTGTACGGCAGCACATTTATTGGAGGTATAGGGAATTGTGCCTCAAGCCCCTTAGCACCTTTGAATCTGATAAAAAGGGATAGTAGGACGTGTGCGGGCATCTATGTTTTGATTCCCAAAAATGTGTGCTCTTTGTACCTTGGGTCTACGCTGCAATCTTCAGACCTGCCCTTTGTTCCTGCATCGCTACCCTTTGACCTTAGAGTCCCCCTGCTGCCGCTTGCTGACATCTGCGGTCGCCGAGCGGGGGATTCTATTTTCCAGGATCCTTTGCTGGCGCAGAGTGTGACGAGGGCATCCCAGCAACCGGAGGCACTTTAAAAATCGTGCAGCCCCGGTGGAGCGGGCGCTGCTCTTTGTACCTTGGGTCTATGCTGCAATCTTCAGACCTGCCCTTTGTTCCTGGATCGCTACCCTTTGCCCTGAGAGTCCCACCGCTGCCGCATGCTGACATCTGCGGTCTCCGAGTGAGGGACTCCATTTCCCAGGATCCTTTGCCGGCGCAGAGTGTGACGAGGGCATCCCAGCGACCGGAGGCGCTTTAAAAATCGTGCAGTCCCGGTGGAGTGGGCGCTGCTCTTTGTACCTTGGGTCTACGCTGCAATCTTCGGACCTGCCCTTTGTTCCTGGATCGCTACCCTTTGCCCTGAGAGTCCCCCCGCTGCCGCTTGCTGACATCTACGGTCGCCGAGCGGGGGACTCCATTTCCCAGGATCCTCTGCCGGCGCAGAGTGTGACGAGGGCATCCCAGCGACCGGAGGCGCTTTAAAAATCGTGCAGTCCCGGTGGAGTGGGCGCTGCTCTTTGTACCTGGGGTCTACGCTGCAATCTTCGGACCTGCCCTTTGTTCCTGGATCGCTACCCTTTGCCCTGAGAGTGCCCCCGCTGCCGCTTGCTGACATCTGTGGTCGCCGAGCGGGGGACTCCATTTCCCAGGTGAGGTTCCGTGAAAATCGTTACGGTGTTTTGGGCATTGCCGAATATGGACGAGTTTGGTATCTATGAACCGTAAATGGCGAGTTCGGTAAGTGTACGCGTTTGCACTACACTACCTGGCATGGTTCGCCTCATTTACATGTTTCTACATCTGAACCCTTGGGTTCCATTTTGGATACGGCATTCATTTTGTTTCTTGCCCTCACGTAGTCAGTGAACAGGCAAGTGTCCGCATCGTGACCTGTTAGTTCCCAAGCCATACGGAAGACGCATATTCCTTTCATGCGTCTTTATGACCGGAGGAATGACACTGCAGAGGCAAATGGCTCAGCTTGAGGGTAATCTTGTCGTACCGGCCTATTGTTTCAGCCATGCACATGCTGAGATCAAGCTCTTTGATCCTATGATCATGTTTCCAATATTACCCCCACACTCTTTCTCATGGTATGCCTGACTTCCTAGCAGCTGTTCTTGTCTCTTTTCTCTTGCTCATTTACAACTCAAGGGGAATGTACCTAATGACGGGAAGATGTGCTTTTACAGTTGGAACTGTTGGTGTTAATGTAATTATGTTCCGGGGTTCTGAATACATGAAAGCGATCCTTTTGAATTTTAGTGTGGGAACTGAGCCGTAACCTTTTGCTTACATATTGTGCAATGACAAGATCTTGTATAAAAGAGAGCGAACCACAAACACAATTTGAAGCAGACTCTTGGAACCTACACTCTGTTGTACTTCCCATGACTTTTGCATCCCTGCAGTAATAAACGCTGATCTTTGACGCCGAAGGAAGTCTCCCGTGTCTCTGTCTTTAGTGCGCCAGAACAGGTATCCCACGAAGGTTTAAGGTGTTGTTCCCTGGCACCGCTGGGCCTTAAATAGTCCAGTCCTTCAGTTGGCGCCCAACGCGGGGCGACATCGGCGGTACCGGCCAAAGCCTGACGATTGTGAGGAACTTCGTGTGAAATCTCCGAGGAAAAGGTGCACCCCGCTTCATCGATCCTGTTGTCGAAATAAGTGGTCCGAAGATTTTTCCCGCGAAGATTCCCGCCTCCTGACGGCTGTGACGGACCGATGCCCTGACTGTCGACCTGTTTTCGACGCCTGGCGTAGACCTTTCGTACAGCGAGACGATAGACGGGCCTTCCTCGTGACGCCATTGAAGCTCTCAGTTAAGTATTTGTGGGTCGCTCCCAGTCCTTAGTTGTTGTTTCAGCTTGTCGAAGCTTTGTTGTTTGCATGGTTCCATTGCATTTGTGGTTCTTAGTTGTTGGTCCTTAGTTTTTATTTGACAATTGCAATTGCCAAAAACCGAGGGTTTTGTGTTCCACGAAGGATTAGTGCTTCGGTAACCCTTGAAGTTTGATACTAGGTTAGTGTGCACGATGCCTAGCCATAGTGGATTTCTTGGTCTCTTTAAATGTTGCAACAAGGATTCCCGGTTGGAGGACTCGTGTCCGATACCTCCAGTTGGAACTCCGATATATGAGCTCTATAGTCGACATGGTGTGGGTCCTATTATTTATAATAAATATTGGGTCCGTTACACGAAAAAAGATGGTGTCCTTAGTTGGCCACCGCATGGAAGTTTTGAACTTACGATTTTAGATAATCTTGAAGCTAAATTATTCAAAAGGAAAGCTAGACCAGCTATGTTTGATTCTTTTCGGTTGTGGCGTAAAGAGGCCAAGCAGAAAGAAATCAAACAGCTTAAAAAGGATCGAAGAGAAGGTTTCGTTCTGATAATGCAAGTTGTACAACAATGTCAGCGAGATAAAGAAGAAAAAGAAATAGAAGTTTCCACTAGACTACATCATATGAGGATAGACAAATGTTATCCGGTTTTTCCAACTAGTCAGGATAAGAAAGAAGAGGATTCGAAGGAGGATCCCCTGTTAGCGTATTTGATGAAATCGCCACCTCCTTATGCACAGGGTGCTACGGCCCCTGTAGTTCCTCCTATAGTTCCGCCCGTTGTTCCTCCGGTTGTCCCTCCTGTTGTTCCGGCGGCTGCGGGTCAGCCCGTTGTTGGTCCCACGTTTGTCGCACCACCTGTCTCTATTCCTACTGCTCCTTTGACTGTACCCTCTCTGCCTCTTGTCCCTGCCACCCCGACTACCTTGCTTGCTTCTGCTGTGTCTGCCTTCACTTCAAACGTTGTGGCTCCTGCTCTCCTTTCTCCTTCTGTTCGTAATCGTATCCCTAACACTGTTGCTACCCTTTATTCACCGCTTTCTGGTCAGTTATTTCCATCCGATACTTCTGAAACTCCCCAAAGACGGAGTCAGATCCCTAGTGGGAGGGAAAAAGAGACGCTAGTGACAATGGCACATAGGTGGATAAGACATCCTGCCAACTACCCTCCACGCATGGTTTTCGAGACGTTTTCTCAGTTTAATGAGCCTACACAGAGATTCGTGTTCGAAGAAATGTGTAACTTTTTGAGGGAAGAATGGTATAATAACGATTTAGAGAACGTACCGCCCGATATGATTGAACTTCAGAGTCAATTTTCGAGCGGTATGATTGTAGGTGGAGATGTACGACGTGCCTTAGAGCGACTGTTAGCCCTTAGGTCGACAGTGCATTCTCGAGTGGCTTTGAAGACGACTCTGAGAATTGGAAAGCGGCTCCTGGTCAGTACCCTATGAGAGAGGTTCCGCCAGTATGGATGCCAGGTGATCCTGGTGCTGCCCCTCCGATCCCTCCACATTTCCAAAGAGTTTGGATACACCTCCCATGGAAGCGATCAGAAGTCTTACAAGTCAAACAGTCCTTACCTGATCCACGCAAGAATCCGGCGGGTTACTACAAGGAGCTGTCTCAATTAGTAGATGCTACTATTATGAACCTTGCCGACATCGACATGCTGTTCGGTAATGTTGTACCACAGCCCGTATGGGCGAAAATTCGTCAGGAAAATCATGCGAATGAGTTAGGCAGTGATTGGGCTGCAATAATAGCGGCTGATGGCCGACAAGTTGGTGGGGCTAAGCCAGAGCAGGTAATTTCGGATCTGCCCCAGAGAATAATTACGTTCATGAAAACGCTTATGCCGGCGATGAGGGTAAACTGGGATAAATTAGCAGCTTGTAAGCAGAAGAAGGACGAGAGTGTCTCCGATTTCTTTACTAGATTCGAAGAGGCATTTGTCGATCATAGTGGTCAGGATATGGGCACTGAGGGAGGCCAACGGTTGTTTGTTGACAAATTCGTGTTGAATTTGTTGCCAGAACTATGCAACAAATTGAAAAATTCAGAAAGTGCATGGGCTGTTTCAACCACGGCACAAATATTAGCGACGGCTCAATATTATGAGAATAGGGAAAAAGAAGAAAGTGATCGTGTAGATAAGAAAACGAAGGAGCTGAAAACGAAGGTTTTGTTGCAGCAAGCGTATCCTCCGCGTTCAAATCACACTGATTTACAACAGCAATATAGACCACAATCACAATCCTCCAGAATACAGTCACGTCCTGACTCCTCTGACTTTAGATCTATGCTTGGGTATAACCAATGTGCATATTGTAGAAGAGAGGGACATATAAAATACGACTGTCCCGCTTTGCGTGACCGTCTGAATGGTGTGTCATCACGAGGAAGCCGTGGTGGTCCTCAGCAGACATCTCGAGGTAGAGGCCGCGAACGATCGCCCTCAGAATTCATCAGATACGAATAATTGTTTTGACCAGCGAAATGCGGGGTCAGTTAGATCAACACAATATCATGTGGACGATTACTACGTTGAACATGAGACTGTTGCAAACGATCATTACTAGGACAGCCACCGACAAAGAGAGGGAGTAGTATCAGTTCCGGTTGATCAGAGCGGGCCTTACGTCGCAGTTGCTACATCTGGCGTAGTCGAGCCTTTTCTGTTAGACACTGGTGCAACGAAAAGTTCCATCATGCATTCGAAACTCCCTGGCGCACCTTTGTCTGGCTTAACAAATGTTTCCGTTGGATTCTCTGGCGCCCCGGTTAGAAATCCTGTCTCCAGCCCTTTGCCCCTCACTATCGGTCCTCGTGAGTTGGAGGCTCCATTGATTCTATCTACTGGTTGTGGTGAGAATCTTTTGGGCTTGGATTTGTTAAAACGGTTATATGCGACATTATACTGCTCCCCTGAAGGAGTGGAGCTTACATTAGGTCGAAGAGTAATCTCTCCTATGTACTTGTCGATCGATAAACTCCCACCGGAATTGAGCTCCCTTCCTGCGTCTCTATGGGCCACAGGTCCCAATGACGTGGGTCTCTTGGACATCCCACCCTATATGATCAAGCTGAAACCAAATGTGCGACTGCCACGTATACCACAGTATCGTATCTCCATTGAGGGAGAACGGGCGCTATTGGCGATTGTACACGACCTGATCAAAAAGGATGTAGTTGAAGAAACTCGAGGAAATGTGTGTAATAGTCATGTACTACCAATTTTAAAACGCACTGATCCATCTAAACCTCCTGCGTACCGTTTCATAATCGATTTGAGAGAGGTGAATAAAATTGTGATTCCACAATTTCCCGCGGTCCCTGATATCACCACTTTGCTAACCCTGATTCCAGCTTCTGCCTCCTGGTTCACGGTGATCGACCTAAAGAATGCTTTCTTTAGTATCCCGATTGCTGAGGAAAGCAGAGACCTATTCGGATTCTCATTAGGTGGTCGCAGTTTTAGACTGAAACGTGCACCACAGGGCTATTGTGAGAGTCCGTCTATCTACAGTCAAGCCCTTAAAAGTCAACTTGATTCATTTGTGTTACCGGCAGGCGCAGCCTTGATTCAGTACGTTGACGACCTGTTGGTAGCTGCTGATACCGAAGATATTTGTAGAACTACTACAGTATCGTTGTTGCGGCATTTATGTGACTTACATCACAAGGTGTCACCATCAAAGCTGCAATATTGTTGCCAAGAAGTAACCTACTTAGGTCACTTATTGTCAAAAGAAGGGAGAAGGTTGACCCCAGAGAGAATTGCAGCGATTACCCGAATGACTGTGCCAAAAACTCAGAGAGATGTACGTGCCTTTCTAGGTATCACGTCATACTGCAGACAATGGATCCCAAATTTTTCACTATTGGCGAAACCATTGTTAGCTCTCACGTGCAAGGATGTTCCGACTCCTTTGCCATGGACTGAAGAGTGTCAAAAAGGTTTTTCTGAATTACGTGATGCGTTGTGTTCGGCTCCTGTGTTAGGTACTCCTGATTACAGTAAGCCGGTTACACTGTACGTTCACGAGAGGGATGGTTGTGCGTTGAGTGTTCTGGCGCAACAATTTGGTGACAAACAGCGCCCATGCGCATATTTTTCTTCGACCTTAGACCCAGTAGCTAGAGCTTTGCCGAGTTGTTTAAGAGCAACAGCGGCAGCCGCGGCGTCCATTCGACAGTCCGCAGGTCTGGTCATGGATAATATGCTTACGGTGATGGTTCCACATGCAGTTGACACTCTCTTGAATCGAACGAAAACTCAACATTTGATGAGCGCAAGGTTGTCTGGGTATGAGCTGACGTTACTGGCTAGTCATATACGGATAAAAAGGTGTAATGTGTTGAATCCAGCAACATTATTGCCGATCAACACGGAGTCAAGTGATGTAGTACCGCATGACTGTTATCTAAGAACTGAAGAGGAAACAAAGGGTCGTATTGACCTAAAAGATACTCCATTGGTAGATCCCGATGGTACTTTGTATGTGGACGGTTCCTGTTTTAAGTTGCCGAATGGTGATGTGACGACCGCGTATGCTGTAGTGACATTGAGTACGGTTGTAGAAACTGCGAGATTGAGTCAGAACTCGGCCCAGGCAGCTGAGTTGGTCGCCTTGACAAGAGCGTGTGTGTTGTCCAGAGGAAAGCGGGTGAATGTGTTTACAGACAGCCAGTATGCTTTTGGTGTGGCACACAGTTTTGGGCGATTGTGGAAAGAAAGAGGATTCTTAACGTCGCATGGCACGAAGATTCAGCATGGACAGCTTGTGAATGACCTTTTAGGTGCACTCACATTGCCTAAGCAGGTGGCCATAATTAAATGTAGTGCGCATCGAAAAGTGACGGATGATGTTGGTCGTGGTAATGCGTTTGCAGACGAAACTGCTAAAGAGACAGCTAGAAATCTGACAAATCGAATGTACATTGCGAATTCAGTAAGATGGCCAGCAGAAACTAGTATGTGTGAGGACACAGTGGAGAGTGTGAAGGAAATACAGAATGAGGCCTCTGAAATGGAAAAGACTAAGTGGAAAGAAAGCACGGGAAAGTTAGACGAGAATGGATGTTGGGTTGACTTGTCAGAGAAACAGAGATGGATGTTACCGAATGCATACGTGCTTGCTGTTGTTACAATGGCCCATGGCACAGCACATATTAGCTCGAAGGGCATATGCAAGTTGTTGTCTCCTGTATGGAAGAATGATGGGATTACAAAATGTGCAGAGAGAGTGGTTAAGAATTGCATGGTATGTTTGATGCATAATCCCGGCAAGGGCACCCCCACTCCACCTGGTCATTTTGCCCCTCCTACATGTCCTTTCGAAGTTATCCAATTGGACTTCATCCATATGGAGAGATGCAACAATTTGAAGTACGTTTTGGTTGTAGTATGTGCGTTCTCCAGATGGATTGAGGCTTACCCCCTTAAGGATAATACTGCCCTGCCCACAGCAAAAATTCTGCTCAAAGAGTATTTTCCCAGATACGGCATGCCTCGGATTGTATGGTCGGACAACGGAAGTGAGTTTGTGGGAAGTGTGATGAAGAGTGTGTGTCGTGGTTTGGGTATAGTACAGAAGTTCCATAGTGCTAATCATCCTCAGTCAGCGGGTTTGGTGGAAGGATACAATGGCACCCTGAAACTAAAACTTGCTAAAGTTCAGGCAACAACTGGTTTATCATGGCCCGACGCTCTGCCTCTAGCTCTCTTATCAACCAGGGCTACTGTACACTCTCGAGTAGGGCTCAGCCCATATGAGATTGTGTTCGGCCGTCCTGCGAACATTTGGGGGGTTCCAAGGCCTAAAGAATTGAACAGACTTGAATATCCAATGTTAATAGACTATCTATATGATCTGACTGCTAAATTGAGTTTGATTCATCAACAGGTCTTTGAGGCTCTGCCGTCACAAACAGAGGGTCCTGGTCATCGGCTGCAACCAGGGGACTGGGTCCTCACCCGTAACTTCGGACGAAAACGAAACCTTGAGCCGAGGTTTGTGGGACCCTTCCAGGTGCTACTGGCAACAAGGACGGCGGTTCGGCTGGAGGGACGGAAGCATTGGGTACATGCCACCCACACCAAGAAAGTCCCGCTTCCTTTGCCGGCGGATACTTGGATAAAAAAGGGCTTTTCCTCGTCCGAGACCGACACTCCACTACGCTTTGTCCCATTCAGAGAAGCTCAGCCCATATCTGACACCCTTGTTGACTCCCCTCAAACAATTTCCCTTCCTTCAACACTGGGAAATACAAGTACTGAACAATTGCCTGGACCATCGAACACTTGTTCGCCATCCAATCCACTGTTTGAAGATCAGACTCAACCCGGGAGAAGTCGATACTTTCTTCGACCGCGCGTTAAGGACAAATAAAAGAGTTCTGTTTTTATTCCCTTTTTGAAATTTACAGTACCCCTTACCGTTGTCATGAACACTGTGGACATTATATAGTGTATATACCCTTTCTTTTCATGCAGCAAAGAGACTATTATTGACTTTGATTCTAATTCATTTAACCTATCATCTGGGTTGACCGTAGGGCCGTGCGGGTACTTCCTCCTGTTTAGCAGCTATCGACACTAGGTCGGTTTCTTTTGTCGATTTCTGGGAACTCCTGGGAATTGGCAATCGCTACTCAGAACGAAGTGCGTCAAGAACGTCACGGACGGTTTCGTTTAGAGGATGGACTTCTCGAAGCTGTCGGAAAAAGAGAGAATGTTGGCGCAAGGATCAGAAGTGTTTCGTACAAAGTGTTTTCTATTTCAGATCTTTATGTTGTTCCTAACCGTTTCAATGCTACTGGTGGGTGGAGTGTATTTTGGGATTCAATTATTATTACCTTCCATTTCACCTACTCCTCCTTTCTACAACCTGAATTTCGCTTCCACTGTTTCTCCACATTCCTTTCATCTCCTGCCCCAACATGAACAAGTCAGGCGTGCAGAATTTAGAAACAATTCCTTTGTGCAACTTTTGCATCAGCATCAGTTGGTGGTAAATACTACAAACTTTTGGGTGTGTGGGCTAATGCCGCATACCATGGACAGGGGTATTCCATATTTGGTTCTCCCGTACAGCCCCCAAGGGTCAGTTCGGGCATTCCAAATCATGTTCCGTAGTGCACTAGATTCCTACCCCCATCGAGAGCCACGCTCAGCAAGCTTTGGTCCTGGCCCGTACCATAAGTCTCTGGCGACAGCGATTGCTGATCTAGATAGAGACATTTTTGATGCTACGCAAATCCCAAAGGAGGAAGTGCAGGCCTACAAGTACCTTAGTGAGGCTGAGTATAGTATATCAGTGGGTGATAGACAGCTTAAAAGCTCACCTCCAATATGGATTGTACCTCACCTAGGCCACTTTTGTCTGCAAGGTCGTGGCCGAAATCCAAGAGCCCAGCTTGGGAAGAGTGCTTGTGTGGATACTTACGTTCTACCGATGCTTTCTTCCCCTATCCTTCTGACTGCCAAGGGTACCTATTTTGTATGTTATGACCGAGCATATACGTGGTTACCACACGACTTCTCAGGTACCTGCTATATTGCAAATCTCTTGCCCCCGACTTTCACTGTTGCCGCCGACTATCACAAAACCAGAGTTGTGAGAGGTGTCATTAGTAAAGAGGATACTTCCGGTCAAGAAGCAGGAGACTTCTTCAAGGGTTTCCTACCGTTTTGGGGCCCGATGGTCAATAGCAGAAATCTGAGACAGTTAACTCGTGTAGTAGAGTCAACTGCTAACATAACTGCAAGTGCCCTTGGTAATCTGACAGCGGAGCTTCAAGCGGACAGGCTCATGACGTTACAGAACCGTATGGTTCTAGACGTTGTTCTAGCGGATAGAGGTGGTGTGTGTAAGTTCATCCATTCGAGCTGCTGCATATTCATACCTGATAACGCTCCAACGGTTTATCAAGCCATCTCCCAGTTGCACAAAATCTCGGAGTCCATACACGTGGACGAGGGAGATTGGACGCTTCTAGGATGGTTTTGGGGTCTAATGTCAACTTGGGGTTGGAAGATTCTGATGATTATAGGGGTTGTCATGACATTTCTGTTCACGTGTTGTCTTTGTGTGCAGTGTGGTCCTGCCTTATGTGGCCTTTGTGCTACAACGTGTATAAGAAGGCCATCTGTTTCCAGAGAGGCATTGATGGATAGAATAATGTTTCAGCAACACCTGAATGATCTGATGAATATCGAGATCGACTCTGATTTCGACTAGTGCTTGCCTACATGAGGGCAAAAGGAGCGTCTGAGGTTCCGTGAAAATCGTTACGGTGTTTTGGGCATTGCCGAATATGGACAAGTTTGGTATCTATGAACCGTAAATGGCGAGTTCGGTAAGTGTACGCGTTTGCACTACACTACCTGGCATGGTTCGCCTCATTTACATGTTTCTACATCTGAACCCTTGGGTTCCATTTTGGATACGGCATTCATTTTGTTTCTTGCCCTCACGTAGTCAGTGAACAGGCAAGTGTCCGCATCGTGACCTGTTAGTTCCCAAGCCATACGGAAGACGCATATTCCTTTCATGCGTCTTTATGACCGGAGGAATGACACTGCAGAGGCAAATGGCTCAGCTTGAGGGTAATCTTGTCGTACCGGCCTATTGTTTCAGCCATGCACATGCTGAGATCAAGCTCTTTGATCCTATGATCATGTTTCCAATATTACCCCCACACTCTTTCTCATGGTATGCCTGACTTCCTAGCAGCTGTTCTTGTCTCTTTTCTCTTGCTCATTTACAACTCAAGGGGAATGTACCTAATGACGGGAAGATGTGCTTTTACAGTTGGAACTGTTGGTGTTAATGTAATTATGTTCCGGGGTTCTGAATACATGAAAGCGATCCTTTTGAATTTTAGTGTGGGAACTGAGCCGTAACCTTTTGCTTACATATTGTGCAATGACAAGATCTTGTATAAAAGAGAGCGAACCACAAACACAATTTGAAGCAGACTCTTGGAACCTACACTCTGTTGTACTTCCCATGACTTTTGCATCCCTGCAGTAATAAACGCTGATCTTTGACGCCGAAGGAAGTCTCCCGTGTCTCTGTCTTTAGTGCGCCAGAACAGGTATCCCACGAAGGTTTAAGGTGTTGTTCCCTGGCACCGCTGGGCCTTAAATAGTCCAGTCCTTCACAGGATCCTCTGCCGGCGGAGAGTGTGACGAGGGCATCCCAACGACCGGAGGCGCTTTGAAAATCGTACAGCCCCCACGTCGCGGGATCGAGCGCGGGTCTGCGCCGGGCTAAGCCCGGGCAAAGGGCGGGCCGTCAGTGGCCGTCCGGGGCTGGCCGGGGCTGGCCGAGGCTGGGCTGGTCCACCCCTCTGACATCGTCCCCAGGAACTAAGTAAGATCGTGACTTCACATTCTGCCCTACCCGCTTCTCTGTCCGGATAACAGCTAGTTTTGTATTGTACTGTGTGGAAACATAGTGTTGAACTTATCTAACAAATTGATTTATTATCAGCCTAACTTGGTTTTGTTGTCATTCCCTCTCTAAAACAGTACTGATACCAAATCTCATATTAACATGAATGGTTTAAGTGGTAAACCAAGGAAATCGTTGGTGGGAGGTTCGGTCCAAGGGACTCTAGATCTTTTTATCACAAGGGCTGCCTCCGTGCTCGAACGCAAGATTGAAATCACAGAAAGGCGCCTATCTTCAGAACTTCTCTATAGAAAACGCTCATCCTTGGGTAAAATACAGTTAGCAACCACTCCAACTGTTCAGATCTCTGACAAATCCCTAGAGGCAGACATCAGTATCCCACTACAATTACAAGACCAAACTTCTCTGACATCACCACACATGAATAACTCATCCAATGTTATGACCCCAGATACTGCTTTAGAGGACTCAATATCAGCTATATCTTCCAGGGTGTCCTCATCGAAGGAAACATATAACCTAACTACACCACATAGGCAAACAACAGGTAAAAGGAAGCGTGGGGAAAAACACCGTGGTCATAAACATATAAATATTCCCAAACCAGTTAGGAATAACCTAAAAAACAACAAAAAAACTAAGGGACAGAGAATACAGGATAATCGAAACCAACTCCCCAAACTTACCAATGTCCTAATGAGCAGTATGGAGACTTTGGTTAAATCTTTAACACTACCACTAATAGAGAGAATGAAAAGGGTGGTTGAACAACTGGGGAGTATCGAAAAAGCGGTCACAGCAAATACAGATTTACTTAAAGAAATTGTTAAGGCTAGGCCCAATCAACAAGACAGCACGACTCTACCTGGGCCAAAAATAGTGTCGAAAACTTTAAGTAACATCACGACACTAACCCAAGTTAAGAAAACTCCAGCCCCCTTGACAACAGATAATAGTCAGTCCAGACCACAGGAAGCGAGTTTGTAGAGCCAAGTCACCTCAAAAGCTAACCCTAAGACTAACGCCTCTTTGAAGGCTTCTCCAACTAAGCTCCATATGACGAATAAGGATGACAGAGTGGACAGGCCATATAACAAGATAGAGAAACCCCAGATTAGTTCTGACAGTAAGTCCTTTCCCCTTGAATCTGGGATACCATATCAACAACAAATTGAGTTACCACCACAAGCGTTACCCTATGTCGTGGTTTTAACAGGGGTTCCGGAACTACCAACGGGTAAATCCGAGGGGTACCAGGAACTTAAAAACAAAGTCATATTTTGGTTAAGAAATAATAGGCCACTGCCCCCTAACATCAACGGGGATATCTTACATGTCAGAAGATTAGGGTGGGTAGGGTGCAGGCCAAAAGACATCAGAGGTGACGTAATTATAATACATTTCAGGGATCACAGAATAACCAAACACATTGGTGACTGGTACTCTGAGAAATGAGGGGGAGAAATCTCTACCCACGACCTTAATTATTTCTACCCACATTCCCTATTGGCCCATCCTCCAAGATCGAGCACCCTCAATTGGCGCAGTAGACCAAATTTTGGTCTAAATTTTGGTCTAAATGGTCTTGATTACAACGTTCCCACTTTTAACCATTTCTCTCTGCTCTCAGGGCTGGAAGGAGTCGATTGACTGCTTAAACGAGACAATGGGGTGAATCCTGTATTGAGTCTATTAAGAACTGCATCAACTCTAGAGGATAAATCAAAGGACGACAATGAGCCGGACAATCAGTCGGAAACAATGAATTGTACTGTACATAGGCCGATAATCTATCATGAAGTAGACAACCAGTGCGCCACCGTAGCGTAGGGGACATGTCTTCGGGCCTCAGAATGCGCAAAAAAGTAGATCCCGTGGAAAATATAGAAGAGCCTTTAATAGATCAATCTTTAGAGCTCGTGGAAACGACCACACACAAGGCAGACTCCTCAATTGTATTCCTTTTTTGGAATATTGCCGGGTTACGCCCAAAAATAGAAAATGGTACGGGGATAAGCTTCTTGGAGCAATTTAAAATAATATCCCTCCAGGAGACCTGGTTGACAAATGTAATCCATTTAGTAGGGTACAAAACCTTTTTCTCCCCCGCAATACATACAACCTCAGGTAGAGCAAAAGGAGGGCTGATAGTATATATATCTCAAATACAATTGGGGGTCTGGTTACTACTTCACTAGCCTTGGAAGCTAACTATCAAATCCTACTCCTCTGTTTTGGCAAAGATGAGTCTGTTTTATTAGTACATTTTTATATTAATAAGCCAGAAAGGGAACTACAAACCGCTGTGCGACAGCTGTGCTCCCAATTATCCATTCTGACTAGAGACTCTGTAAAGGGGGCCACAATCTTGTGGGGGGGGGGGGCGATTTTAACCAACATCCCTGTGAACACCGTAATCATAATTTGTGTGGGTTTATGGATGAAAATGAAGAACCTTTGGTACACTTCTCCCATTCAAGCATGGGAAACTGCCTAAATGAATCCTTACTCGATCTGGACCTACAAATCCTGAATGAAATGAAGTTGCCAACCAAGAGATTAGATGCAACTTATATTGGGAGAGGCAGTCAAACCACCATAGATTACATTTTGATTTCTAATTCCTCAGCGACCCGCGTCACTAATTTTCGTTCCCTTGCCAACACACAGAGCGACCACTGTGCTCTTGTTATAACACTCCATCTAAGCCGAGAGGACAGCACTCAAACGATACTTAGCGCACTGAGGCAGAATACTTTACATCTAGATAGACTAAATGGCTACTCGCTGAAATGGGGAAAAACCGACCCCCAAAAAATCACTAAGAGAGTCATCCAAACAGCATACAGTTCAATCGTCAAATGCTTAGATCTGTCTGTACACAGCGAAGAATTAATACGCAATTTTGAGATGGTCATAAAAGCAATAAATTCAGCCCTGTTTATAAAATCAAACAATACTCAAGAGAAGAAAGCAGGTTGGTTCAATCACCGATGCACAGTGGCGCAATCTACATTGAAAGTCGCCCTGCAAAACCCAAACAGGGAGGCCAAAGAAATATCAGACCTAAGGCGGGAGTATAAAATTGCCCTAAAGGAAAGGAAAACAGAACTCAAACAGGCCCAATGGGATCAGTTGCATAAAAGCTGTATTCTCAAAGACAGTTCTGCGTTTCGGGCGGTGATAAAATCCCCTTTTTTACAAGAGCAAAAGAACCAATCGTCCATTGACGTGGCAATTGATGAACCAACTTGGGTAAACTACTTCTCTAAGATATTCGGAGGGGGTCAAGCAGCCATAAGTGCAAATTAAACTGTTGTTCCATCCAATACCATATATCCCCTAGAAATAGATATAGACACCAGTGAAGTCCAACGAGCCATCAAAGCCAGTAAAAACGGTAAAGCACCTGGACCCGATGGTGTCCCAATAGACCTATTTAAGTCAAATGAGGGGCTGTGGACACCATTACTCACTAGGGTACTAAGGGCAGCTTGTGAGGTGAGACTACTGGATTCTTGTTTAAAATCTATATTGGTCCCAATTTTTAAAAAGGGTGACCGCCAAGAGGTTTCGTGTTACCGTCCGATCTCCCTGATGGATTCGCTGGGCAAAGTCGCAGGTAGAATTATCTTGGAGCGTCTCCAGCGGTGGGCGGAGGATGGCAGGATACTTTCAGACATCCAGTTTGGATTTTGTGAGGGCTGTGGGACAGTCGAGCAGGCCCTGAACCTTCCGTTAATTCTAGGAAATTACGTATGTGCAAAGGGGGGCAGTATCCACATGGTGTATGTGGATCTGTCCGCTGCATTTGACTGCGTTTGCCACACTAAATTATGGGCAGTACTGTTGGACATGGGGGTGGACTTACCTTTAGTAAACTTTCTGCGAGAGCTGTATACAAATGCTACAGCTAGGGTGAGATATGGTGTAAGGGGAGAGTTATCTGGGTCGTTTAGAGTGGAAAGGGAAGTGAGACAGGGTTGTGTCCTGGCTCCCTTTCTCTTAACGCTCTATACGAACGGCCTAGAGAAGGCCATGTTGAACGGGAGCCAGGACCTTCCCCAAGCTAACAACCACCCGATTCCGGCATTGCTCTATGCGGACTACGCCGTAATATTGGCTCGAACTCCCCTAGAACTTCAGAAGACCCTAAACAGGTATTCCCAGTTTATGGGTGAGCTGACCTACGTATTAACATTAAAAAGACTTTTGTTATGAGTGCTGGGTCAATGAAGCAAAGGCCAAAGAGCATATTCTTAAATAATGAGAAATTGGATGTAACACTGCAATATCCATATTTGGGCATCATTATCGACGATAAACTGAATTGGTCCCCCGCTATAGAGTCAAGAAAATTCCATCTAGTCAAGACCATCATGGCCCTGGTTAACTTTTCAAAAAAATTGGGGAGAAGACCACCAGTAGAGCTCTTAAAAATCTACAGAGCTACATGTCAGTCTGTCGCGCTATATGGAGCAGGAGTGTGGGGGTATGCAAACACGAAAAATCTACAAGTGGCAGAAAACGCATTCCTCCGTTTTCTCCTAGCGGTACCTAAAAGTACATCCACCTTTGCGTGTCACACAGAGCTGGGAATCTCATATATTACGGATATGGCAAAAATACAGCCACTTCTTCTTTGGCATCGTATATGGTCCGGGGATAAAAATACATTTACCCAGCAAATTATCCTAGACTGTATTGCTTTAGATTACTCATCCAAAATTGGTTGATTGGCCTACATAAAAAGGTTCTTATTTGACCGAGGACTGGAAAAGTATTACCTGGCCCCCACTACAATTCAGTCTCTATCAAGAAAGGCATTACAGGCGATTTCATTGGCCTATTTAGAGGAAATTCAGCTAACGAAAGAAGCCCCGAAACCCTCTGTGCAACATAGTGTTGCTGTCCAAACCAGACTATCCATCCAGACATATTTAATCCAGGATCTTACCACTTTTGAGAGATTTCTCCTTGTAAGATTTAGATTAAATATCTTCCACCGTCTGGTTGTTATTTTTGTCACTGTATTGTGCCACTATAGAGTGTATATGTGCTATTTGTCTTTTTAAAATCAGACAATTATGAAATTGTATTGTGCAGTATTCCAGTATTTGGAAGACTGATCTTGTGTTCTTAATATTATATACTGCTTAAAAAATATATTTTTAATAAATGTTCAGTCTTTATATGTGCTATAACCTAATTTCAGCTAGTTTATTTTGTTGGACCACCCTGGGGGTTTTGTGTTGGAAGGGGGATATTATCCCACGGGCTGTATTAATGAGGGACTGCATGTTTGTTGTTGGGTGAACGTTGGTTATCTGCAGTGCGAAATATAAGACCTTTGGGGAATATTTTATCTTCACTATATGCTAAGACAGGCCTACTGTACCCTAAAGGCAAGGTCCATTATATTAAAAATGTATTTTATTAACTTTAGTGACAGTAAAACCCTGCATTGTTGCTGGAAGCCCCATTGGCGAGCATGGAATTACAATCTGACAACTCAGCAGTGCTAAATTCTAATTGGTACTACTAAATATGAGATTTCAAAGTTTCAAAAGAATCGTTGAATTCAACCCAACGTTTTGCTCAAGTTGAAATATTGTGACTTTTGTACAAATGGCAACTTTAAAAAGTTCTAAACACATAATGATGTGGTAAAGTGCATGGAGGGCACTAAAACGTTTGTGGTACCCCTCAAGAGATTCTGCCTGCCAGTTCCTAATTTCCTACACTAAATCCTGCCAATTCCAAGAATTGGATGAGGTGGGCTCCCTCATATAAAGTGACATGCTTCATCATAGGCCACCTCATCCCACCCTGGTGAGATAGTAACTGCCGGGGTGTACTCAACCTCAAGTGGAACTATCTTGAGGGAATTCTTAGAAATTATTTTCTCTGAATAGATACCTACTATCCAGATTATTATGTTAAAAAAACTCAGAGTAAACCACAAAGATACTTTATTCTCTGGTACCCCGATGTATATATAAAAATGGTAAACAGTCATAAATACGATTCCAAAATATAGAATGGACATAATATCGAAGTAAAAATATAGAATGGACAAAATATCGAATGGACACAATATAGTGGTTAAAAATATTGAATTTAAGGTAAGTAATATCGATTTTCAAAATATAGAAGTCAAAATATCGAAGTATACAATATAGGCATTAAATATATCGATTTTTTAATAATATCAATTTTTTTTAAAGTGTTTTGTATGTTAGTATATGTGTGAAAAGTGTATATTAATTTTTGTAATGTATGTTTAATGTATTTTAAGTAATTAATTTTGTTATTTAATTTTTGCGTAATTTAATTCTGTAGCGGGTTGTGGGTTTATAGGGGAATAGGGTGGGAAGTAATTTAATTATATTAATTTAAAAATTAATTTTTAGCAATTATTATTAATTTTTAATTACATTTTGCTTACTAGTTCTGTAGCGGGTTGTGGGTTTATAGGGGAATAGGGTGGGAAGTAATTTAATTGTAATTAATTAAATATTTGTATTTATTTATTGGTATTCATTTTGGATTTATTGTTATTTTTTAATTGGTAATTAATTTTTATTAATTGCCAATTAATTTGTATTATTTGATTAATTGTTAATTATGTTAATTTTCTAAATGTATTTTCTGTAGCGGGTTGTGGGTTTATAGGGGAATAGGGTGGGAAGTAATTTAATTGTAAATAAGTAAATAATTTTTTTCATTTATTGGTATTGATTTTAAATTTATTGTTAATTAATTTTTAATTGGTAATTAATTTCTATTAATTGGCAATTATTTTTTATTAATTGGTAATTATTTTGTATTAATTAAATATTTGATAATTATGATACTGTATTAATGTATTTTCTGTAGTGGGATGTGGGTTTATAGGGGAATAGGGTGGGAAGTAATGTAATTGTAATAATTACATATTAAAAATACTTTTTGTGTATTGATAATTAATTTACTGTTAATTTTTAATTGGTATTAATTTTTATTATTAATTAGTTTTTGTTATTGAAAATTAATTAGTTGTTAAATAATTATGAATAGGTTATTAATTTTAATAACTAATATGTAGTTGTATTTCTAATTAATTATTACATAATATTACATTGGTTATTAATTTCAATTAATGTTTTATTGGTATTGATATTTAATTAATTTTTAATAATATAATAAATCATTACTTTCCCTACTGTTAAACTCACTGGAGTGGGAATAGTAATTTGCACCCTCCCGCTATCCAACGTTTTCCCTGCTGTTGTACTCTCTGGAGTGGGAATAGTATTTTTTACCCCTACGCTATCCAACGCTTTCCCTACTGTTGCACTCTCTGGAGTGGGAATAGTAATTTTTACCCCTACGCTATCCAAAGCTTTCCCTACTGTTGCACTATCTGGAGTGGGAATAGTAATTTTCACACTCCCGCTATCCAACGCTTTCCCTACTGTTGCACTCTCTGGAGTGGGAATAGTATTTTTTACCCCTACGCTATCCAACGCTTTCCCTACTGTTGCACTCTCTGGAGTGGGAATAGTAATTTTTACCCCTACGCTATCCAATGCTTTCCCTACTGTTGTACTCTCTGGAGTGGATATAGTAATTTTTACCCTTCCAATATCCAACGCTTTCCCTACTGTTGCACTCTCAGGAGTAGGAATAGTAATTTTTTCCCCTACGCTATCCAACGCTTTCCCTACTGTTGCACGCTCTGGAGTTGGAATAGTAATTTTTACCCTACCGCTATCCAACGCTTTCCCTACTGTTGCACTCTCTGGAGTGGGAATAGTAATTTTTACCCTTATGCTATCCAACGCTTTCCCTACTGTTGCACTCACTGGAGTGGGAATAGTATTTTTTACCCCTTCGCTATCCAACACTTTCCCTACTGTTGCACTCTCTGGAGTGGGAATAGTAATTTTTACCCCTACGCTATCCAACGCTTTCCCTACTGTTGCACTCTCTGGAGTGGGAATAGTATTTTTTACCCCTACGCTATCCAACGCTTTCCCTACTGTTGCACTCACTGGAATGGGAATAGTATTTTTTACCCTCCCGCTATCCAGCGCTTTCCCTACTGTTGCACTCTCTGGAGTGGGAATAGTAATTTTTACCCTTACGCTATCCGACGCTTTCCCTACTGTTGCACTCACTGGAGTGGGAATAGTATTTTTTACCCCTACGCTATCCAACGCTTTCCCTACTGTTGCACTCTCTGGAGTGGGAATAGTAATTTTTACCTCTACGCTATCCAAAGCTTTCCCTACTGTTGCACTCTCTGGAGTGGGAATAGTATTTTTTACCCCTACGCTATCCAACGCTTTCCCTACTGTTGCACTCACTGGAGTGGTAATATTAAATGTTACCCTCCTGCTATCCTACGGTAAAATATTGTACATTTTTTATTAATAACTTAAATTAATTATATCTTAATTTTAAGGTTATTTGAGTATTTTTAAGTATGTTTTAGTTAATTATATTTATTATTTCATTAATTTTAAATTACTTTTAAGACATTTAAAAAAAATCGATATTTTGACTGACTATTTTTTACAGACTATATTTTGGATTCGATATTTTTGTACTTACCTGTTTGTAGATAGGAATTCGATATTTTGGCATTCTATATTTTGCTGACTATATTTTGGTAAGTCTATATTTTGTCATTCTATATTATGTCAGTGATCCTATAAAAATACTGTAAAGTGTATTCAGAGGGCGTCACTGGGTACCATGGCCCTTACATCCCTTTGAGGTGCCAACATGTTTCTACTCATGAATGTCCTAGTTCGGTCTCAGGCATTTGTCTGGGCTCATATACTAATTCTTATATTATTTAACGTGATAGTACAAAGAAATGTGAAGAGGACCTACCTCTCTTTGGCAAGTCATAAGGTAAATGTACCTAGTGTAAGAGTAAAAGGAAACAACATAGGGCACACTGATATGTTTAGACTGCATCATCATTAAATGTTTAAAAACATGAAAGTACAAACGTGGCACATATGGCACTATACACTCACACACACACACTCAAACACAGCATGTGCAAAACAGTGATATAACACAAGAGAGACTGAGAGGGCACTTCGATTAAGCTCAGCCAGAAACTTGATTGTGCCTCCCTTCAAGCTTTCCTCTTGGGGAGGCAGGAGCTTTGTGGTTTGCACTTCCAAGAATTGGAACAAGCTTCCTTTAGAAATAAAAGCAATGTCATCCCTCATGAGTTTTCAGAAGTCTCTGAAAACCTGGCTATTCATTAATTAATGATCACAGTTCGCTCTCTTGTCCTTGTTACTGTAATACCAAGACACCTCCGGGTATTTGTTTCCTCTTTATAAATTTAAAATCAAATCAAATGAAATCAAAGTGAGATTAAAACACATGTGCATTTAAAATTCTGGTTGCTACATTACCTAGCCCACAGATGCCCTGTGCCTCATGTTCTGTTGAGGGTTGGATGACTTCTGTTGTCATACTTTAAGTACTATAAGTATTTTTAGAAGTACGCTTCAGTAAAGAAAGGCTTGAATTTGTAGCCAGGTTCACCTTATGAGGAAATCACTAGTGCACGATCGTGCCTAGTTAAAAGTGTTATGCATTTATTGTGCTGTTTTGAAAGGACAGTTTGTAATACATGTAATTAACATGGTTTAAAAGTATCTAGTAAATGCAGGCAGACATTTGGTTGAATTATGGCAAAGACTACTCGTCAAACAAACAAATTCTTTACATAGAGGGTCCTAGGGATTCAATATTTAAAGACCAGGCAGTGTTCTGTCCCCATACTACAACCTGAAAAAACACCAAGAAACTACCGGTCTATGAACAGCGAGACAAGGATTGGCAGAGGATAGCATGTATTAAAGTTTTGGTGGTGTCTCAGTAGTCAATTTTAACATTTGCACACTCTTTATTTTCACCTTTTTGCACTGCAAATCTTCAACACCACTGACTGAAATTAAGTTGTGGCTGTATTAATCACTGGGTATTGAATAAAGCATAGCTCTTCATCTATCATTGTTGGTGGCACTAGTTTCTGCAACCTACAGATAATACCAGATGATGAGGTTTCGCCACCATGGTGGGCTGATGGGATTTCTTTTCGCATTGTAAATATGTATTTTCTTTGACCCAGACACTTTAGCCTCTCTGCCAATTCTTGTCTCGCTGTTCATAGACCGGTAGTTTCTTGGTGTTTTGTCAAAGACTACTCGTCTCCACTGTGATTAAACCCCTCTGATAGAGGACAGAGTAAGGGCTGTTAGAGGTTGACCTCTAATTCCGCTCATCTAATTTTAGATGGGTGGAATTAGAGGTCAATTTTCACTGCGAAGGGAGCATTGGCTTTTTTACTTTCCCAAAGAAAATCCCACTTCTGGATTTTCATTTTGAAAATAAAAAAACTGTTTGCCTTATGGCTCCATCAAGCATGACAGAGCTGTGCTTCAAACTGCAAAAAGCATTGACCAGAACTGCAGTGACGGCGGTTCCAGGAAATACTTTAAGAAATGGCCACCGGCTTGGCAGTTGTTGGAAATGGCCCTCTCTGAAGGGTCACCTCAAACATGTTGCCTTCCTCCTCCTCTCTTTCAGAACTCTTTTTTGTTGGCTCGGGGACTGAGCACTTTATCACTGCTAACCAGTGCTATAGTACATATGGTCTGTCCCCTAAACATAGTTTGATTGATGTATTCACAATTGGCACATTTAATTTATTTATAAGGCCCAGGTAACATGCACTACATGTGCCCAGTGCCTGTAAATTAAATGCTACTAGTAGGACTGTAGCACTGATTGTGCGACCCATTTGAGTAGTCTCAGGCCTGCTATTGCAGAGCCTGTGTGTGCAGTTTGAAACTGCCATCTTGATCTAGCAAGTCCTCTTGTCAGGCCCAAAATGTCCTTTTTAATACATATAAGTCAGACTGCAGCCAATATTTTAAAGATAGGCTCTGGACAGCCCAAGAGCAGGGTGCAGTGTATTCAAAAAGTAGGACATGCACTTTTAAGTTTTACATGTCCTAGTATTGAAAAACTCTTAAATTTGTTGTTCACTACTGCATGGCCTATCTTTCCCGTAGGATAACATTGGGATTACCTCACTAAACTTTACCAAATGTAAATTCTAATTGGGAAGAGATTGGACCAACACGTTGGTGTCTCTGGAATCACAATTTAAAATCACAACTTATATTCAAGTCAGATTTTAAATTGTAATTCTGAAAATGCCACTTTTAAAAGCTCAATCAGTGTACAAAGTGAACGTTTATTTTTGTTGACATCGGAAAAAAGCACTATGTAAATATGTCACTGTATGTGTTGGAAAGTCATGTAATTTGTTTGATGGTTTAGTCACTGCAGTCAAGTTGTCATTAATGTTATTATGTGCCATAAATTAATGTGAGTACAGGTTGTGGACAGATTACAGGTCCACAAGAAATTATTTTTACCTGTCTAAACTAGTTTTGTGTGTTTATCAGGTCAAATGTTCACCAGTATGTTTTGGTGAAATATATGTCATGTACGTTTGACAGGTATTAATCTATAAGGATACACACAATGAATGATTCAATTAATAATTAACATTTGTTGGTAAGAGAAGGTGCAGAATATTCAAGCCACCTATACAATTGTTTTATAAATCCATGGTATAGGAGGTAGCTCTTTTTACACTGATGTCATATCGAACCTGCCCCCTACCATCTTAACAGGATCCCTCCATGTTACGACAGACACTTTTAGAAATTTGGCAATCTATTACTTTATCCTTTGGTGACTGCTGCCTGTCTCTGAATACACGTCTGGGGTCATAGATCGCTGTGCTTTGTGCACTCCCTCAAGCCAGCCACACACTATGGAAGCTTAGGTGAGACTTTATTGGCTGGCATGATGGGGGTGGAGCTGAACACTGCCTCCCTTACACCTGAATAGGCTATGTCCTGTCCACACCGAAAGGGCTGCACACTCCCCTTTAGTGAGTCTGGAGACAGGACAGGAAGGACAGGGACCTGTGCACTTTAAAGACCGAAAGTCCGAAGTCACCCCCACTTGAAAGCCACAAATAGGTATAAATGCTGGACCTCTGACACCACCACTTTAGATACTACTGGAACTGTGAAGAACTCTACCAGGAGGAAGGACTGCTGTGCTGCTACAAGGACTGCCACTCTGTTGGACTTCTGCTATGGAAGAACTGCTTTTCTTCAGTGCTGCCCTGCTGTCTGCTACCCTGTGCCTTGCTAAGAAAGAGCTGGAATCTTGCTTGAAGCCAGAGTGATCTCCAAGGGTATGCTGGCTTGCCTCCTGTTTTAAGACTCGGGGATTTCAAAGTCTTACCCCTGCTCCGGTGCCTGGTCCATTGGAAGTGGATCCAGGTGCTTGCTTCAGTGGAACCAATGCATCCTCTCCTGCATGAGCAGAATCGACACATCACTGTTGTTGCGAGAATAGAACCGGCGCATCGCACTTGGGACCAGTGCATCGCCACCAGAACCTACGCCTTGGAACCACCGCAGTGCTGCCACTGCAGAGAGACGATTGCAACATCCCCTCGACTGCATGGAGAAACCCGGCACATCAGCTTTGGACCCAATACATCTCAGAACCTGCGCTTCCTCTTTGAAATCAGTGCATCACCATTGTAGCATGGAGAAAATTACCATATCACCTCGACTGTGGGATCGACACTGACGCATCACTTGGCTGCACCCGCATCTTGCTGTTGTGACCAGTATCAAGGTACTTTTGTTCAGTGGGCCTTGTGTGGCTCCTGTACTCAACCCATACTTCATTGCGACTGGCCTGAACTCTTGACTTTGATCCAGTCCAGCGCGACCAGAAAACTCCCATAGGCGCTTATTAGTTCTAAGCGTTATTCTGACTTTTATTCTTTAAAATTTCATATTTTGACTGCTACTTATTAGATTTTTGGCATTTTGGTATTGTTTTATTTGTAGAATCATGATATATTTTACTAACCTAATGTGGAGTCATTTTGTGGTGTTTTCACTGTGTTACTGTTTGAAGTGTTGCACAAATAATTTATGCATTAGCTCTTAAATTAAGCCTCCCTGCTCTGTGCCAAGCTACCAGAGGGTGAGCTAAGGTTTATTTATGGTATGTATCTGACTTAACCTGACTATGAGTGTGATTCCTGCTTGGACAGGGTGCATATCACTGCCAACCAAAGACTCAGGGCCTCATTTATAACCCTGGGCAAAGCACTACGCTACACTCGCGTAGTTTGCGAAGTTTGCGCTACTTCGCACTACGCGAACTGCACGTAGCACAGTGCAAACACGCTTAGGGTAGCGTAGCGTAGTGCAGCGGTCATTTTTCGCTTGCTCACGGTCCTTAACGTCAAGTTGGAGACCGCGAGCAAGCAAAATGACATTCCAGCGAGACTTTTTCCTCGTTCGCGATCAGCAATATCAAGCGAGTGTGGAAAATAAACCTCCTGGCGAGATTCTCAACGCAGGGAGGTCAGATTTCTCATTGCGAGTGGTCGCGTATGCCCGCGACCGCTCGCGATGAGAAACTACCAGTCCGCGTTTAGAAAGCGGCAGCCCGAGTACAAATCTACTCCAGCGGCAAAAAACGACAGCTTGCACTGTGCAAGATGCTGTTTTCAATGATTGTGTGCAATCATTGAAAATGGCATCTTGCACAGTGCGAACAGGGTACTACGCAGTTCGCGTAGTGCTACGCGTAGCTCGTGTAGTGCGAAGTGCACTTCGCGTAGCTACGCGTAGCGCTACTTCAAAAACTACGCCCAGCCCTACTCATTTACAACATTTTTGTGCATGGCAGCATGACAAGACTTTTTGCTGAGCTACGCTGCGCTGCCCTGCATCAAAAGAAAAGAGCAGGAATGCGCCGTATCTAGGAGATACAGTGCATTCCTGTCATCTTTCATTGCGCTGGCCCACAAATGGCTGCCATGTGGCGATGCAGGCACCCTTTCACCACAGTGCAAGGGTTACTGCGTTGAAATCGGGTTGTGTTTGTGACACCTTCCTTCATAAAAACAACAAGTGGGCCTGGAGAGATGCACGGTTTTCACACATTCCCAGATATATGCTATGTTGTAAATCTGGGAATGAGTCAAAAACCATGGGCATTGGATGGTAACATGGGATGCCTTCATCACAAAGTGTGAGGTAAAGTAGCCTTGCACCATACCTACAAGGCCATGAAAAGCCACATAGGGTGGTATCCGGGGCCTCGTAGATATGGTAAGCCCAATGCCCCACCGGAACGTAAAAAAGAATGACGTTCCGGTGGCGCACTGGACTTGTAACTAAGTCCTCCAATTTCTAACAGCAGCCATTTTGTCATTTGGCGGGTGGAGGTGCAGTCAAGGCAACAGAGTAAATTACTCCATTGCCCAGTCTGCCAACCCTACGTTCGCCAAATTATAAATAGGCCCTTTAATGCTTTACATGTGTTACTTTCATAAAGCCTGACTGCTCTGAGCCACAGCTACCCAGGACTCAGATAAGGTTTTACAAATGAAAAATTAACCTGACTGGAGCAGATACAGAATTGCATCATGAGGTCACACAATCACATCATTTAATAAACCACTTTCTCAAAATCATTAAAAAAGCTCCCTGGGGGCGTGGCCAACCAAGATGGCCAAGTGGTCGTGATCCATGAGGGCTCCATGGCAGCACCTGTAATAACTGGGAGAATTATGCTTATCGGTGAGAATAGAGGCGTTAGGGGACTGTTACTGCCATTAAAAAACTCACAGACATTGGGCAGAGGAGAAAATCGACTGCTGCCCCTGGTGATACCGGAGTTCTGCGGCTGCACTTGGAGCATGCCAGATGGTGGGGGGACCTTTCCGTGACCTGTCCCGGGGTGCGATCAGGGAAGCAGAGGAGCTGAATGGGAGGTCTGAGTGTGGCCCAGGGCACTCCCCGGTCAGTGGTGGTGTGGTGAAGGCTAGGGAGCGCCCGAGTGGCCCCCGGAAGTTTGGGGCCTGCACTAGGTCAGTGGTGGTTCCTGACTCACTGTGGAGCTGATCAGTAAGGCTGGTGGCGGGCTGAGATGGAGGCCCCTCCTTGCTGGTAGAGGACTCACCTGGTTTGCCTGCCGAGGATCGGGGTCCGCAGCAGCGGTGGCCGAGAGAGGAAGTGAGAGTTGTGGGGTTCGACCGCTGACTGGAGAAGGGGAATCTGGCTCCGGCACCAAATGCCGGTCTTTAAGATGTCAGCCCTGAGAAAAGAGACGCAGCCTGTCTGAGTCCGGGCCACCAGGGCTGATGCCTTGCTGAAGATTTAAACTGCGGCAAGCATTTTAAGGGTGTGTGGTCCGGGAGTGACACAAGTGGGGAGGACTAGGGGCTTCTTTGGCCCCCAATCGCTTCACTGTGGGGAACCCTCTGGTGAGGCCTGGAAACTGAGTGTGCCTGTGATCTCCTTTCACACAATACTACTTCTGTATCCACATTTCTGCTCATGAAGGCTCAGGGGGGCTGCTGTGAGTGAGGGCAGCTGAGGAACAGTGTGGTATCACCCTTACATAATCCTCCACCACCCCCTGTCCCACTGTACGCTTTGGAACACTCGGGGGTGACATCACTCAGAATGTCAACACCGCAAGCGTTCCAAAGCGAGCGCCTGCAAGCGAGTGCGACTGCGAGATGTCCCGTGTCTGCTGTGGCTGAGGTCGTTGTACCTGTTCTTAAATAAAGTATCGTTCGTCTACCTCCTGGTGTCCCCCTTCATTTTAAGACGATTCTACACTGGCGACGAGGACAAACATTGGACAGAAGAACACGACCTCAACACTGAGCAGTTTAAAGAAAGAAGAACAAAGAAATAGAAAGACTGAGGCGGAACGAACAAAGTAAACTTTAAAGAATCTCGCTGAATACATGAGAGCAGTGCAAAACGTGGTGGAGATTATGGACTACACCACATAAAAAACGGTTGCAAGTTTTAATATAGAACACATCACCGGGTGAGTGACGTTGTGAGGGAAGCCTTGTGAAGAGGTGTGAGTCTGTCGGAAATAAAACCAAAAAAGATTACGTAGGGCAATATTTTGGACAGCGGTGCAGCGCAGATTTTTAACACACATAAGGGAAATTTAGAAAGTAAACCTATGCCGGCAACGCATTTAAGGAATAGCGCATCTACAAAGGCAGTCAGAAGGGAAACTGACAGAGCGCTAAGCATTATAATCGAGCGACGGAGCGAATGACAGAGGAAGAATGCGGCGTGAGAGGCGTTGAAGGCTTGATGAAATACAGCGTGTGACTTCACAGGTCAAAAGGTGTTAGCATTGACCTAGCGAAAAACAGTAGCACCCACACCCAGAGGAGGAATATATTTTTATGATAAAACCGCCCACTCAGTAGCGCTGTGAACATTCAGCAGAACTTTAAAATAGAGGCTGGAGAAGGGAAAAGTGACAAAGATTTCGGCTTGCTAATTGAGTGGTGGAGCGTCCATCAACAGAGGATTGCAGCGTGGGAGGCGGAAGAGAACTTTAGAGTGTGGGCGAGTGACAGGATAGAGCCCAAAATATTCAATGAAACATTAAGAATTACTGTGGGCTCGCACACTACTAGAAAAAAGCAGTGGTAACACACTATGAAAATACTGTGAGAGTAACAAATAAGCGTGTGTACCTTGTGAACCTATTGAGGCTGTGTTGTAGCACGAGGAACTCTTTGTTTTTTTCTTTTTCTCTTTGCGATTTGTATTGACAGCCTGAAGTACTGGCAACATTCACCTCATCATCTGGGAGCAATGCCTGTCACACGGTAACAAGGACAACAAGCATTTACAATGCAATGGTCTCGGCATTATTAAAGGTAGAGCTATTGGCATTGCGGATGACTTTGTTTTTTTTTTACATCTTAAATAAATGGCATTGTCATTTACATTGCCAATAGCTTAATCGTTAAATAAATGGCATTGTCATTTACAATGCCAATAGGTTAATCGCTCGCAAATGCATGACCTATTTCATTTACACCCACACAGAGCCACACACACACACATACAGAGCCACCCACACACAGAGCCCCACACACACCCAGAGCCACACACACACACAGAGCCACACACACACACACACACACACACCCAGAGCCACACACACACACACCCAGAGCCACACACACACACCCAGAGCCACACACACACCCAGAGCCACACACACACACACACCCAGAGCCACATACATACACAGGAGAGCAAGCAGAGCGAAGGGGCAGGGAAGCAAGCACAGCCAGGAGGCAGGGGAGCAAGCACAGCCAGGGTGCAGGGAAGCAAGCACAGACAGGGGGCAGGGAAGCAAGCACAGCCAGGGGGCAGGGAAGCAAACACAGCGAGGGGGCAGGAGAGAAAGCACAGCCAGGGGGCAGGGGAGCAAGCACAGCGTGGGAAAACAAATCCGTGTGGAAAAACATCTAAACACTGCCATGAAAGTCAAATTGTGAAAAATGCCCAAATAATGTGTAATAAACAATAAAGACACGCCCCATATAGCTAGTGCACCAAATTGGATCCAAGCTGACAAAACGGTTACATAAATACATGTAATTCCAAAAGTCAATTTGAAGTAACAATCCGAGAGACTGCTTGTGGAAGAGAGCCTGAATAGTCTGACCAAAAGGTTTATCCCAGTCTCTCATCTTGCGTGCGTAAAGTTTCAGCCAGTTCAAACTCATCCAGAACGGAGGCAGCCATATATTGACAAAGTCCTCCTGTTTGCTGGGTGTCAGAGTGCCATTGCTGCAGAGTCCCTCTCCTGCAGAAGTGTAGAAGCCGAGACCAGTAGGTTATTTGGTCCGGCAAGTTCATTGATTGAAATAATAAGGGAGCCTCGTGGGACCCGGAATGCGAAATGGTGAAAGAAAAGTAAGGAGAGGCAGTGCAGCAGCCTGAAAGCAGGGATGCCGACAATAAATTATTCCATTTTAAGGCACAGAGTTCGGTAGCTGCACCCGAGAACCGAATGTCGCACGAGAGTGGGAGACGAAGGAGAGCTGCGGGCGGAGGGAAGGGGGAGGTGGGGGCGAGAGCGGGACGAAGGAGAGCTGTGGGCAGAGGGAAGGGGGGGACGAGAGCGGGACGAAGGAGAGCTGCGGGCGGAGGGGGGGCGAGACCATATGTGGAAATCAGGCCTCAGTGCTGCATGCCTAACCAAGGGTGACAAGCAGTGGCAAGTGGGCGCACTAGCCGGTGCTGGTCGCCAGAGGCTGCATGGCATCCTCAGGGCAGCCACTGTGAAGCTGCTCCTGTGGCACGTCACATAGCTGCAGACTCTGCTGCGTGGATGTGCCAGTTGGGGTCACGATCAGGAGTAATTATACCCATTATGCTCAACTTATGCTTCACATGAAAGAGGTCTGCGTCCAGCTTTCCTCTGCTGCCCCCATGTTGTAAGCAGGGGGAGGGGGGTTCTTTATGTCTCGATGATGTGTGTCTGACATTGCAGATACAGCCGCTTTGTGTACGTATGAACTCATTAATTGAAATCCGCTTTCAACCTGCACCTAATTGCGGCTCCCGGGGTAACATAACAGCTTCAGGCTCTGACCCCGTGACCTCTTGAGAATTACAATGGACGGCCCAAGGGCTGATAATGGCCGCTTCATCAGCGATGAGTGATCCCCGCTGCCCAAACAGGGTCAGAAGTGTAGAAGCCGAGATAAGTAGGTGATTTGGTCTGGCAAGTTCATTGATTGAAATAATAAGGGAGCCTCGTGGGACCCTGAATGCGAAATGGTGAAAAAAAAGTAAGGGGAGGCAGTGCAGCAGCCTGAAAGCAGGGATGCCGATAATAAATGATTCCATTTTAAGGCACAGAGTTCGATAGCTGCACCCGAGAACCGAATGTCGCACGAGAGCGGGGAACGAAGGAGAGCTGCGGGCGGAGGGAAGGAGGGGGACGAGAGCGGGATGAAGGAGAGATGCGGGCGGAGGGAAAGGGGGGGCGAGAGCGGGACAAAGGAGAGCTGCTTCATGTTCCTTACTGGAGAACAAGTTCGATCTTCGAACTGTGGAATATGTACCTTTGTAACCCTAATCGCTCCAACTTTAGTTTGCATTGTGTAATTTTTAGTAATTTTTTACTCTGTAAATATCTAACTGATGTCTGATCCTATAAACTTTGCTCTATTGTAAAGCACTCTGACACCTCTGGGTAAAGTACTCCTGCTATATAAAAACGTGTAAATAAATTAGGTATGCAGGGGACATACGGAACAGGGACAGACACATGGTGTGCATCCCCTGTTTCCACACAAGGTGACCTATGGATGCCAGGAGTTGTTATTAAAAGGAAGCAGGTCACGGATGGATGGACAAGTCTCAATAAGGACAAGTGTGGGGGAGGTGAAGGACAAAGTAATATAGTGGGCTAGATAGAGGCAGCATGCACGGGGGTGTAAACAGAGGGTAGCAAGAGCCATTAGTTCTATTGTGAAGCGCTCTGACACCTTTGGGTAAAGTCCGCGCTATATAAAATTGCATTAAATACAAATAAATAAAATGGATTGTTACAAAGGGAAGGGGTTGAGGAAAAGGTAGAGGAAATAGAAGTGAGGATAGATAAGTGAGAGAGGAAGAAGAAATGCACATAGACAGACTTCTGAACTGTACTAATAGAGCAAATTGCGAGCCAGGGCAGAGGCGCGGTTCATGAATAATCCTCGTGTTTCCAGGTCTCATGTTGAGGGGTCGGTGACAGAGGGGAAATGCTTCAATGGTTTTCATCAGTTTGAAAACAAATTCCTCACATTCACCGAGCCCAGGCCGCGCCGAACGCTGCAGAGTGAAGTCACCGCTCAAAGCTGGTCTGGACTGAGGACTGCAAATAACGGCTAATCCTGCCTAATCCGCCGAATAGCGCTCAGTAGGAAAGTGAGGCATTACCACACCGTAAACGGGGGTTATCTCTTCACATTAAAGAGATAATCTTTCACCGCCTTAAGCAGCTTTCTCCAGACACATGGAGGGAGGGTCAGAGCAGCCGCTGCAGCTAATGGCGTAGCACAGAATGATGACCCCTGCCGGATGTTACGGAGGGCCCCCGAGACTGCCCTGTCTCACGCGCTGTTTTTTAAACAAGAAAAAAAATGGCGCCCGCCAGCTTCCAATCTTTTTTGGATTCGGGGGCGTGGTTTTGCTGTTTTGAGTGACAGACCACGTCACTGTCTAAAGAACAGCAAAACTTACGCCCCCAAATCCAAAAAATACAGAGCCTATTCGGAGGGACGGCTCTCTCCTCTAATGGCTGGCCTCCATTTAGGAAGCCAGCCAATAGGAGAGAGCCAAAAGCAGAGGCGGGACTAATAGTCCCACTAAGTAACATAAAATCTCGGACTTCCGGTTCTACCTTCGGCAGACCGAATATTACCTCGACCTAAAAACTGGTATGCAAAATAATAGATTAGAACTCTGACTGAAAGTGAGCACGAAGGGTAATAGTGCCACCTTGTGGTCTCCAGAGTACACTTCTCATATTTTCTACATTAGGGTGTAAATGTCCATTGGGAAATTGAGAGAACTGCTCATTACCTTTCAGGTGTCGGCTTCCTGTGTCACACTAACTCCCTTATTTGTGAATAGAATTTACAACAGAATACTGTGGGAAGCATGCAAAATGTAACGCCACCCCAATGTTTCTATTGAGCCCAGGAGATCCTGCAATACAATGGAAGAAATGGAAAAAAATGTTTATGAACTATGCTGTTGTATACGGGCATAATCTGGGGTTGGAAAGAAAAGTGGCTTTGTTAGCGTATTATTTGGGGGCGGAGGGAGAAGAAGTGTTAGAGCATCTCCCAGAACTAGGTGCACATGAAGCTAGAGGGCTGAATGAATTTGAGATAAGCATAAAAAACTAGACCTACACTACCTCCAAAAACCAGTACTATAATGGAAAGATACCACTTTGGTAAAAGAGGACAGAAGGAAGGGGAATCTATAGAAGACTTTGTATCTGATCTACGCAAGCTAGCTGCCACGTGCAAGTTTGGGGGTGCTAGTGAGGAAAGAATAAGAGACCAGTTTGTGTTAGCGTGCAGAACTGAACGTGTACGTGAGGAGTTATGGTTAAAAGATGATCCACCACTAAGAGAGATACTTATAGTGGCTAAGCAGGTGGAACACATGATGCAATGCATAAGTGAAATAAAACAAGATAGTGAAAGCAAAGCTAGCGAGGGCAAGGTCAAGGTGAGCGAAGTGGTGGGAGAAAATGGCAGTGTGTTGGAAGTCAAAGAACAGAAGATGGGCCACAAAGAGCAGAAGGAGAGCAAAGCAGGTTGGTCTTTCAAGGGCAATTGCTATAGGTGTGGGAAACAAGGGTACATGGCGAACGATAAAGATTGCCGTGCGTTCAAGTACACATGTAGCAAGTGTGGTAGGAAGGGCCATTTTAGACAGTACTGCAGGACTGGTCAAGGCATTAAGAAGCAAACTAGGGGCAACACGAACAGAGTGTGTGACCACATTGTCCTGCAGATTCAAAGTGGTCAAGTCAGCAATCCCAAGGACACCATTAGAATTGAGGGGACTGGTATAGAAGCCATGTTTGACTCGTGGTCTAAACTCACAATCATCAACGCAAAAGAATTTGAAAGGGTGGCCAAAGGCAAAATCAGATTGAGCAAGATGGATGTTAGACAGGGGGCTACGGTTGAAAACCCATTAGCATGAAGGGCTACTTCTGGGGCACAGTAGAATATAAAGATAGACTTATGGTGTCTAAGGTGTATGTGTCCTCCTCGGGAGACAACATTCTGGGGTGGCAAGCCCAAAAGGATTTAGGCGTATACCTCAACCCAAATAAAACCCCACAAATTTTGGTACAGCAAGTGAAGGGAACTTGGGACAGCATTGAGACACAATTCAAAGAAGTGTTCAATGGCGAATTGGGGTGCCTGAAGAATTACTCACACAGGATAAAACTGAAAGAGCACGCAGTACCGGTGGTAGTCAAAGTTAGGAACCTTCCCATAGCGATACAGGAGGCAGTCAGAGACGAACTAGAAAAATTATGCAACCTTGGGGTCATAGAACCAGTGGAGGCAACGGAATGGCTGGCGCCGATCGTCGCAGCAAGAAAGAATGGATCAGTTCGCCTATGCATCGACCTCAGAGCACTTAACAAGGAGGTCGTGGTTGACAAATACCCGCTACCAAACATCACACAAATGATGAGCATGTTAGAAGGAGCAAAAGTGTTCTCAACACTTGATCTGACATCAGCCTACTTCCAAATCAGACTCCACGAAGACTCGCAGGAACTTACAGCCTTCGTGACACCAATGGGAGCGTTCAAGTTCAAGAGGATGCCTTTCGGGCTAGTCTCGGCTGCAGCCGTATTCCAAAGGATTATGGGCAGCATCCTAAGAGACATCCCCGGTGTCTTGTGCTACCAAGACGATGTATTAGTGTTTGGCACGGATAATAAACAACACAACGCAAGGTTGAGACAAGTGTTAGCAAGATTTAGACCACTAGGACTCACTGTGAAGAGAGAAAAGTGTAAGATTGGTTGCAAAGAACTAGACTTCTTGGGACAAAAGGTGACGCCAGCAGGGATCCGTCCAAAAGAGGAACTCCAAAACACAATAACCAACCTGATGCCAACAAAAAACGAAATAAAATCGTTTATGGAAATGCTGGAATTCTACAGCAAATTTGTGCGGAACTTCGCGGGCAGGACATATGCCATACGCCGGTTGCTGAAGAAGGATGTAGGGTTCGATTGGGACGAAGAGTGCCAGAAAGAATTTGAAGATGTGAAGATTGCACTCGCAAGTGCACCCAGCCTAAAAGCATTTATACCCAGAAGAAAGACAGTAGTAACGACCGACGCGAGCTCGAAAGGGCTTGGAGCAGTACTGACACAAGTTGGGACGCATGGGGAGGAGACAATAGCCTTCGCGTTGAGGTCCCCACGGTAGTCCGAGATAAACTACTCCGTGATTGAGAAGGAGGCGTTGGCAGTACACTAGGCCATGAGTAAATTCAGGGATTTCGTCTGGGGAACAAAGTTCTTTCTATGAACGGATCACAAGCCGTTGGTCGAAATCGTCAACAAAAAGGGCCTCGACACGATTTCGAGCAGAATCAGACGTTGGGTCGTAAGCCTACAAGAATATACATTTTGCGTGGAATATGTGCCAGGGAAAAGAAACCTAGCAGCAGACTGCCTCTCGAGACTAGTGGAAGATAAAGAAGAGGATGAGTCTAGCGACGATAATGGTGAAGACAAAGAAGATTTCCAGACTGAGAACGTTTGTGTGATTACGTAAGGGGCCATTGGAGAAGAATGTTGGAAAGAGGCCTTGAAGGAAGACGTCCTACTCAGGGAAGTGTGCGAGAGAGTTAAAGGAAAGTGGAGACACAAAGATAAACAGGACGAAGCCTTGCGCCCATTTTGGATGGGCAGGGACGAACTGGCCGTTATTGACGAATGTCTGTTCTGGGGAACAAGACTTATTCCACCTAAAACTGTGCGAGAACATCTGGTAGACTTGGCTCATGACGGACACCTGGGCATCACCAAGACCAAGCAAAGGATGCGGGAGGACTACTGGTGGCTGTGTATGGACCACATAATTGAAAGGAAAGTAAGAGACTGTATCCCGTGTACTGTTAGCGACAAAGTCTTGAAACAGCATACCCCTCCCATGCTGTGCAGACCGCTCCCTACAGGACCGTGGATTGAAGTGGCATCAGACATAATAGGCCCACTGACGGGTGAGATACGCACGCCGTACATCCTAGTGCTTATGGACCTATACTCGAGGTGGCCAGAAGTGAAAATAGTACCAGAGATCATCACAAAAACAGTCATCGAGTTTCTACGGGAATTATTCTCCAGGGAAGGATTACCCAGCAGTCTGTTGACGGACAATGGGGTGCAATTGTGTTCGAAAGAAATGAAAGACTTTCTCGAGAAACATGGAATTGAACACAAACGATGCGCGCTCTACCACCCAGAGACTAATGGAATGGTCGAGCGGTTCAACAAGACACTCAAGGAAAGCATCCAGTTAGCAAAAAACAACGGACTGAACTGGAGGGAAGAAATTGTGAGGCGCCTCGAAGCATACCGGTTGACTCCACACCAGGCGACAGGTGCCACTCCCTTTGAATTGCTCAGAGCAAGAAGACCTAATACTAAACTCTCACCGGGGTGGATGGGTTGGCACAAAGGATGGACAGATCACTCTAGGGAGTCAAAAGTGTTAGAAAGACAGCGCAAGGCCATAATAAGGAGGAAAGAAAGATTTGATAAATTACATTCCACACAAGAGGCTGGGTTCAAGGTAGGAGATGACATAAAAATAAAAGCACCCACAGGCAGAGAAAGTTGGTCTGAGTTCAGCAAACCCACAAAGATCATCAAACTATTTAGAAATGCTGTGAAAACTCAGGAGGGCAAGATTTGGAACCTGGGAAGAATAGTAAGATACTATCCACCCAATGAAGACGCTATCCTTGGGGAAGGGAGGGTAGACGGACCCCTAGGTGTGAGGAGAACTGCCTGTCAGGGAGAGTGGTGAGGTATCCCACCCTGCTAGCAGAACCAGCCAGAGAGTGGTTAGACGTCCCAGGTATTTGGAGCATTATGTGACCAAGTAGTTCTACACATGTTATTTTATTGTTACAACCCTGTTCTTCTATTTGTTGTGTAAGGAAGGGGGATGTGTGGTATCACCCTTACATAATCCTCCACCACCCCCTGTCCCACTATACGCTTTGGAACACTTGGGGTGACATCATTCAGAATGTCAACACCGCGAGCGTTCCAAAGCGAGCGCCTGCGAGCGAGTGCGACTGCGAGATGTCCTGTGTCAGCTGTGACTGAGGTCGTTGTACCTGTGCTTAAATAAAGTATCGTTCGTCTACCTCCTGATGTCCCTCTTCATTTTAAGACGATTCTACAAAACGACTCCCTTATTCTTAAACATACCTATTGCTTTGGAGCACTCCCTGAGAATAGCTACAACATTTGTTAGTGGCAAGTACTACTGAACGGGTAGGCACACCACAAGGTATGCTCTCTGATCTTTAAAACATTCTCTGAGTGCGAATATCGCCAGATCCTTGTTGTTGGAGCTACTCTCTGGGAAGCATCCTGGGGAGACCATTGCACAAGTGTTACCGAGATCTACAGTGCTTAAGGCGACCAGATCAGTCTCAATGCCACCAAAGAAGGCTCCCAATAATAGGGTATCTAGTTATTTCACCCAGTGGAGCCCTGCACCGCCTCAGTGGAGCCTTGTACAGTAGAATCCATGGCTCTAACAAAGGAGAATCTCCACAGCTCTCTGAAAGTCTTTAAAAAAGAACTCTGTGAAGAATTGAAAGCGGATATGGCTACTTCTCTGGGAACGCTTTGGTCAGACATAGATGACCCTTCAACATGATGTTGATTCTGTGGGCACAAGGTTCCTGGATGTAATATCTAAATTGCAGGAGTAGGAACCATGCAACGATCATGTGGAGGAAACGGCAGGGCTTCTCTGGATACAGCTTCAGTCTTCCATATTGAAATGTGAAAACTTTGAAAACAGGTCCTACAGGGACAATATCCGAATCCGCAACCTGTGAGAGGGGGTGGAGTGTCAAGACTTTGAGGCCTTTGTGGTTGGTTTGTTCTATGAGATGTTGGGGGAGACGCACCTGAAAGTGAAGCTAGATAGGGTGCACAGAGTAGGCCCGCTACAGGCAGGGGAGAAAAAGCACCCAAAGGATGTGTCGGTCAAGCTGCAACCCTTTACAGTGAAAGCTGCAATTCCCCAGGAAGCTAGGAGGCATTAGGAGGTCTCTTTTCAGGGTGCATTATATTCCATTTTCCAGGACATTGCTCCAGCTACCTTGGTGCACCACTTACAGTTCCTTCAAGTCACTGACAAGTTACTGCAAGACCACATTTGGTACCGCTGGCCGAACCCTTTCAGTCTGGTGTTTGAGCTTCACAATAAAGTTGCACCATGTCACAGATCTACCAGTAGCGACAAGGATTGTGGGTATCATGCCAGCCTCGCATCGAACTGTAGAGGGGGATAATGGGGAGTCCACAAGCGCTTCTTCGGCAACAAGAGATAGGGGACAGTGGCAAACTCAGTCACAACCAAAGTTGCAGAAGAATCGCTGAAATTAGTATCTTTAGGAGTCCACGAGGAGCCTTGGGTACTGGGTGACAGTTTCCACATTTGAGGAGATTCTGTTGTTCCACTGAGAGATATCGGTTTACTGGGGGTCCGGGTGGTGATGAGGTGGAGGCTTTTTATATTGGGCTTGCTATTTAGCATGTTTATGACATCTCTTCTTGTGCTCCTCTTACATTGTTTATTTTCCATGGATCATTTGCTTCTATGTGGCTGCCTTCAAGGGTAATGACCAATACGCTTGAGGCAAGGTATCATTTTACAGTAATGTATTGTCTAAGTGTAGGAAGCTGGCTCTGTATATACTATACCAAAGTAAGGTATAGTGTGCACATAGTCCAGTAGACCCTGAGGTATAGCAGAGACTGAATTAGATAATCACTAACAGCTCTATTTCTGGTAGTGTTGTTGAGTAGATAGACTTATCAGAGGGTGTGTTAAGCATTTATTGCATTTACTTAGGCAAGAACTGAGGGCCTCCCTGCTGTGGAAAGGCCTACCCCTCTCTCTTAGACAGATACCGGACGTCCTTACTTTCAGGAGGAATCTGAAAACAAGGCTTTCCAGCTTTGATTTCTGTTGTGGGGGAATGTTCTGTATGCCATTATGTGGTCTTTTTACCTAGCACCGGGACACTCCTGGAAGTAGCCGTGCGCTTTATAAATACCAGATAACATAACAACATGGCACACACTCAGAGACTGAATCCAGACCAATTAGGTAAGTATAAAAAGGGTATACTTATGTTTTATTTCTAGAACCAAGCAGAACCTGGCACATGTAGGCACAATATGATTTACAATGCAAGGCTGTAAACTAAATACAAATGTCGATGAAATTTGTATTGTTACTGTTTTGTATGTGCTTGAAAAACAGGTCAGAATACTTTGAAATTACTTTGGATTACTTTTACATTATTGTTCAGTTGCATCAGCTACTCTGGGTGATATGCCTAGATATGACCCTATGGGTCCTACAATACAGAGGTAAGTAAGACAATTTACTTTTGAAAGCAATTACTTTTGTGCCATACAAAAAGCAGGTCAACACAGAACATTTTCAAAGGAAAAACCACAACATGCATTCCTCAAGAGAAAAAGAATGTTCTTGTTTGCAGGTAAGTAAACGACTTACAAGGCTGGGTGTTTAGGGTTAGTACCAAGGTTCCCCAAGTTTGAAGGAGGCACTCGCGTTCCACAACCAGTGGCACTAGGGCGACCGGGTGCAGAGTGCAGAGGCCTAATTTAGCCAATGGGGTAAGGGGGCCTTCGGTCAGGGGCTGATCATGAACGTACCACTGGAAGGTGGGAACAAAGCTCCTGGGGTTAAGATCAGCATTGCAGGGACAAACAATCAGCAGAGGAGCTGCACTACCAGCAGCACGGAGGTCGCTGAATGAAGGGTGCCAAGGAGACTTCGGGAGCCTTATGGTTTCCAATGGAGATCTCAGGTTCAGAAGAAATGTTGCAGGCTTGGTCAAGGAGGTTTCCTGTGGGTGACTACTGGCAATAGAGGTAAGTTAAATTATTGAGGGATTACTACACACCGTCGGTTGGGCGACCAAAGGCCGGGGGACATTGGTTGCAGGGGTATCTTTGTGTGTTGGGTGTCTTACCAGCTCCATTCATGGCTGGGGGACCCCTCAGGTCGAGGCTGCAGGGTTTGGGTAGAAGATTGAATCAGGTCAGGGATCATCAGATCCCAGGTCAGGATCACTGGAGAGACTGCCTAATGGTGTTGGGCCACTTGAACTTGGGCAGTGGGGGTTGGGTACAGAGTTGTGCAGAACAGTGGAGCTGGCTGGATCTGGGGCCTGTGGTGGTTTGTTTGGTTGAGCAAATCCGGTGCTCATGGGAGACAGAGCCTTTTTAGGGAAGGTAGGGCAGGTCCTCCGGGTTCTAGATGGCTGCTGGCTGCTGGACATGCCTGGGTTTCGCTGGTTGCAGGTCCTAAAGCAGTTGTTGTCCTCTTCTTCCTCGTTTAGGGCGGATCTTTGGTCCTTCTTCTTTCTTCTTCTAAAATCAGAGGAGGGAAGGTTCAGGGTCTCTCCTAAATATTATATTTAGGTGAGTTATAGGGGTGTGCAGGTTAAGACCAATAGGTCCCTTCATTGGGGTGAGTTTATCCCTATTATGCCAAGCTCCAGTGAGAGGGGGTATGAGACTCTCTCTGATTGGCTGTAGCCCCTCATTATCAAGATGGGGGGGACTGAGATATGTGCTTCACCTTGCCTCTGCTTCTGATTGGTGGAGTTGGAAAAGGTGGGCACACCTTTCTTCCTAACATGGTTTTCCTGCCAATTCTCCCGCCCAAAGTGGGGGCCAGAACTGGTGGAAGCCAGATGCTGGGAGCAGCGAAAGGCAGGGTCAGCTAACAAAGGTGGCAGGCCTTTGAAGCTTTCCCCTTTGAGGAGGCATGACAAATCTGCAACGATGGGCTTTGTTTCTGGACTTAGATTGGAGGCCCTCTACCCAGCGGTCCAGAAACCTGTCTGGGGGTGGCAAATGGTTGGTAGCCACTTGACACCACACCAGGGCTGGTTGTTTTTGAGGGGGCATTTCAAAGATGCCCTCTGAGTGTATTTTACATTAGATCCCATACTGGCATAAGTGCGTTCTTAAAGTGATGAGAAGTTTGCTACCTAACTTCCCAGATTTCAGTAAAGTCATTATGGAACTGTGGAGTTTGTAATGTTGAACTCCCAGACTCTTTGTGGCTTCACTACAGTTACAATGCCTGAAAATGACTTAGACACTGTAGGGGTAGAGTGCTCCTGCAACTGTACCCTCACCTGTGGTTTAGAGCACCCTACTAGAGGGATGACTTACCTAGGCCACAGACAGTGGGTTGTAGGCATGACACACAGGGATGTGTGCCATGTTGACTCTACACTTTTCTCTTCACCAACACACACAGCCTTCAATGGCAGTAGGTGGGTGCTAGGGTGCAGGGCCTCTAAGGGTGGCATAATAGGTGCTGCAGCCCTTGGAAGCCATCCCTGGTCACAGTGCCCTTGGTACCCATGGTACCTTTCACAGGGAGCTCACCTGTGGCCAGAGAGGGGCCAATACTAGGTACAAAGGTACAGTTTTGGGAAAGAACACAGGACCTGGGAACCTGATTGTCAGGGGCCCAGGGCACATCAAGTCAAAGTGCATCAAGTGTCAGGCAAAAAGTGGGAGATTACTGCAACAGAACCCCACTTTCCAACACTAGAAGTTTGATTTGGTTTTTGGGGGTTAGATCTGTTTTTATCACGGTACATGGGATTTTATGTGGTTGGGCTAAGACTGGTGGGAGAGGAAGGGATGAGGTCAACGGCACCTACTTGCCATGGTGGAAGAGAGGAGTGGGAGGCTCCACACATTAGCCTTTTAAGGTTCATATCTCTGGTTTGTTCATCATGGTGGTCACAATGCTAACGTCCCTTCAATAAGTGTAAAATGTGGAATTATATATTAGACCAAAGGCACGATGTGGTGGCATTTCAGGAAATGCACCTTGAATGCTCTGGTGAATACAGACTAAGACACAGGGACTACCCAACAATGTATAAGTCCTCTGCGCCCTCCAAACACAATGGGGCAGCACTTTTTTTCCATTTGTCGTCACACTTTTGTCCAACAGGATTTAACACTGACAGAGAATGGAGGCTTGTTATGATGAAGGGATAGCCCATCCTAGGACACGTGTGTACCTTTGCTTCCCTCTATGCCCCCAACACTGGCCAGGTACCATTCCTTCAGATTTTTGCATCCCTCCTGGGGGAATTTGCAAAGGGGACTCGATAGTACTCACCCAGGTAGATCTGTTCCAGGGAGCTCTCCAAAGACCTTAAAGAGAGCATTTTGAGAGTTGGATCTTTTGGATACATGGTGCACCCTAAATCCCATGGGGAGGGATTTCAATTTTTTTACACTCTAATAGGAGCTACACCCGCCTTGTCTAAGCTTTTATAAACAGTGATCTGATCAGGCCTGAAATCAGTTTCTTTCCACCCTATTGCACTGTGAGACCATGCTCCTGCGGCCATGACGTTGGAGTGGGAGTCTTGCCCTGCTGAATACTGACGCTGGCACTATCCAGGGTCTTTAGTTCGAGACAGGTTATTACGTGACAAATTGTGGAAAATGATCAAGGAATGCTTTCTATTGAATTCATCTGAGGATACTTCTCCCTCCAATAAATTGGACGCCTTCAAAGTAGTACTAAAGAAGACACTGTATAGCATTGACTTCCTCACTGAAAAAGAAAAGCAGAGGGTCAAGGAAAGACTGACCTTAGAGCCAGAGCTCCATAATGCAGAACAGTTACACAAACAGAACCCTTCTCTCTCCCATCAAAGGAAGTGAATGCACTAAGGAGGAAACTCAACGGTATTTATTCTAATTGGGCTGAGATCACTCTCTTGAAACTTCAAAGCTAAATGTATTATCAGGGCAACAAAGTGGGCACTCTTTTGTCATGGCAGTTAAGTGTTAAGAGGGATAAGGAATATATAGGAGATATTTACCGTGCCACAGGCCGACACTGAGAATGCACATATTTTTGGCCGATTTTATGAGGGTCTTTATACGGCAGAGGAGATCCATGACCAAGCTCAATTAGGCTACCTGGAAGGAATCTCCTTAACCCAGGTTACAGATACTCAAAATGACATGTTAGGGTGTTAAATATTGGACGGATTTGTTAGCATGAGCTGAAAGCCATTTTGTATTTCTGGCAGCCATTTTGTTTGCCATGTGCTCGCCATGTGCTCTGTCCTCCCTCAGTGTAAACTGCTCTTGAAGTCTGCCTAGAGACAAATTATATTTAGCATCTTCCACCTTTGCACATGCCCAGTAGGGTCTAGCTAGTAGAATGCACCTGCTTCTCTAGTATAACTGTCAGGCTATTTTTGCTGCTGCATGGAGAAGTAACTCTCCTCCCACTTTGTTGAGCAAGAAGATCTTGTATGCCCATCTTAGTCATTTTGCATGCTTACATGAGCCAGGACTGCCCCTTGGTTTTATGCTTACTATGTAACCCTAAGCAGATATAAAGCCCCAGTTTTCTGTACTCCTTAGACTGCCTCATTCGGATATATGACGTTACAACGCAGGCTATTACAACGCCTGCCTTTACAACGCGGTTTTTACATCGCAAACCTTTACAACGCATAGCGCTTAGAGGTGCTGGATAGTGATAAGTTTAATTTTCTATGGGGCGTGGCCAAGCAGCATGGCCGACAGGACGTGAGCTCCTCCAGCTCCGTCCCGAAGACCAGCAGAATCCTGTCACTGATCCTGCCCTGGCTTCCCTGGTCGCTGGACAGGCTTGTCGAGTGGCGCTGAGGCCCCGCTGGGTCACTTGAGCCTGCAAGCAGGGACCCACGACCGGCGCCACGCTGTAAACGCCGACAAGAGTGCTCCTGAGGGCGGAGTCGGCGTGGTGGATCACGCTACACCGGGGTCTGGGCCTGCGTGGTGAGGCCGGAAGACGAGTGCGCTGACCGGGGCTTCTGACCGGGACGAGCCCCCTGGTGCCCGCCGAGACCCTGCCTGTGACTCCCGCGTGGTGAGTGGACGGCGGCGCTGCGTCCCTGCTGCTGCGTGGGGCAGAGGAAGCCTGGACGGGGGCGCCGTCCATCTTGGATATCGGCCCTGGGTCGGAGCTCTGGACCCCCTCCCCCCTTTCTCTCCTGCCGTTGCCGGGTGCCGCGATCCGGACCTGAGGTGGCGGCACACCTGGTGGGGGGAGGCTGCGAGCTCCGCCTGCATTTGCCGTGAATCGCGGCGCTTGGTGACCGCCGGAGCCCCTGGGCGGCTGTGTCCCTGGCTGGATCTGACGTCGTTGCGGACCCTGCACAGACTGGGGGCCTGCTTCTATCCCCCTGCCAAGCCCCGACCTGTCTGATCCTTGGCTCCTCGCGGCCCTGCTACCTCCGGAGGGGGACTCTCGGGCGGCGACGCTGGGCCCATTGTTGGACGGGGCCCCTCCCCCCCCACACGCCCGCCATCTTGGGGCCTGTGCCGCGTTGCCTCTGGAGCGATTGGAGGCGAAGAACACCCCTGTTCCTCTCGGCCCAGTTCTGCGGGGCCTGGGAGATCCCCTGGTGGACTACCAGCTGTGAGTACTGGGGGTGAGGCGACGCTGTAGCCCGTGTTCCTACTGGTCTTGCCCGTTGCTCCCTGGGTGGCATCCCATATCCTGACCTCCGTTGAGGGGTGGTGGCCGAGTGCTGCCCCTGCGTTGTTTGGCCTCCCGGCTCCCTTGACCCCCTGGTATCGTGTTGCCTGTGTGCCGCGGGGGGCGTCTGCCATCCCTGACTTAGCCCGGCCCGGGGGGGGGGGCCCTCCTTGCTCGGCTGGACTGGGAGTGCGCACTTGGGTCACACGGACTTGAGCTGCTCACCATGGCGGACCGCACGGGTCGGAGTTCAAAGACCTCCCAACCCAATACGATTGTCCAATACACCACCCCCCGCCATCTGCCACAGAGGATCACGCGGCAGACGGGCCCTGACGACAAGGGTGAGGAGCCGCCGGAACCGACCAGAGCTGAACTCCTAAAGGCTATTCAGGGTTCCCATGCGGCCTTGGAACACCAGATTGAGACGGTCTCAATCGATGTCAACCTCCTGAGAACGGACCTTCGCAACGTCGCGGACAAGGTCTCGGATGCGGAGGGCAACATCACTCAGCTGCAGGGGGAGGTCGCTTCCCTACGACAGTCACTTGCCCAGCTCTCCTCTACTACCCGGGCACTAGAACGGCGCGCTGAGGACGCAGAGGGACGGGCGCGTCGGAGCAACATACGAGTACTGGGAGTACCGGAGCGACTGGAGGCGGGGAACCCTGAGCGCTTCCTAGAGACCTGGATCCGTGAGCGCTTGTGTCCGACTGGATTGTCCAACGTCTTCATTGTGGAACGGGCGCACAGAGCCTTGGTGCCCCCTCCGAGGCCGGGAGAGGCTCCTAGAGCCATCATTGCGAAAATTCTGAATTACAAGGACCGCGACTGTATCCTCAAGGCGGCGAGGGAGACGGGGCCCCACATGATAGAGAACTGTCGCATCTCCATATACCCAGATTATACCCAACAAGTACAGGAGCAGAGGAAATCCTACTTGGGGGTTAAACAAAAACTCTGCGATATGCAGCTTCAGTACATGCTCCTATATCCTGCCAAGCTGAAGGTGATTGCCCAGGGCCGGGCACATTTCTTTGAGACGCCTGCGGAGGTCTGGGAGTGGCTGGAGATCAGAGGGGATGACCTGCCCCCGGGAGAACGAGGGGGCTCACGTGACACTTGGGGTACCAGGCCGCAGAGACGACGTCGTGGTAGGAGAAATCGTCGCTCCAGGTCCCGGAGCTCCCCTGAGGCCCGGCCCACGGTGGGTCCAGATGGAGCCATCCTCATGAATACCTCGCCGACGAGGGCTGGCTCGAGCCCGTCAGGGGCGGCTGCTCCTGACGACGTCCTGGTGCCGGACACTTTGCAGGACATACTGCGGGACACGGACTCTACGGCCACGGTGGTCCCCGAGACTGCTGCATCGGCGCGGGAGTCGGAATGATCCTTGTTTCAACTAACTGTGGTGCTTTTCTGTGTTTACTCGGGTGAGCGGGGCTCCTCTCACCTGTGAACCTATGGCCTGCAGCGGTCCGTCACTGTCATCGGGACCTTCCGATCCCTGGTCGGTACCTTATGATTTATTTTGGGTCATGTGTGCTGTGGGGGGGTCTGAAGTAGACTTCACTATTGTCATGTTTACCTTACTGTTGCGGCTGGGGTGATGCCAGGGTGTTCTTCTTAGATACCTTGGTCTTTCGGGGAGCTGGGTGGTTGGGTGGGTGGGGTTGCATTGCTTTGTGTGAGTGAGTGTGGGATGTGTGGTGTGGGGTGGCTGTGCACGTCCTGGCACTGGCGGGGGAAGGGCGGGGTGGCGTTTTTGGTTGTTGCTATCCTATTGCTCGTGGGTGGTGGGGAGGAGGGTGTTCTTGCAAAAGTTTCATGTTTTGGGGTTGTTGGGGGGCGGGGTGCTAATGATGACACTGGCATTTGGCGCGTGTTGCTTCTGATTGGCGGGGCGCTTGCGTTGTGTGATGCATTTTTGAACTTATTTGTAGCATGGGCCTGCTGGCGACAGCCTAGGCTGTGTGTATACTGCTGCCCGGCTGGGCATGAATTGTGGTCATGGGGTTTAAATTCTTAACGTGGAATGTGCGTGGCCTGGGTACGTGCACTAAGAGACACAGGGTCCTCACCTTCCTCAAACGCCATGGGATTTCGGTTGCTTGTTTACAGGAGACCCACTTGGATGATGATGGGGCGCAGCGACTGGCCAAAAAATGGAGAGGCCAGCTATTCCACTCCTCCTACTCTACGTACGCTAGGGGAGTCCTAATCTGGGTGGCCCCTGGGGTTCCATGCGCTGTCCAATATATTGATGCGGATGTGGAAGGCAGGTACATATTAGCGAAACTTAGGTTGGACGATAAGGTCCTTCTGGTCTTTAATACGTACGCGCCGAACGTTGATGACCCGGCATTTTTCTCCCGGATGCAGGACCTAGTGGCTCCTGGTCTGGACACACCCCTTCTTTGGTGCGGGGACTTTAACTGTGTGCTACATCATGAACTGGACCGGGATCCACCTCGGGCGGGGACTAAGCCTCGTATGACGGGGGGTCTGCGGGACGTGATGCATAATATAGGGGCGATCGATGTTTGGCGTGCGTGTCACCCCACGCAGAAACTTTACACTTGTTATTCCCCAACCCATGGCACTCATAGTAGGCTGGATAGAGTGTTGGCGGCCAATCTCCCCCCCCTCTCACGTTGACGGTCACACACCAGGCCCGATACCTCTCGGATCATGCTCCGGTCACGTGCGTGGCGCTATGGCCTGACCGGATGGAACGTCCCCGCTCGTGGAGACTGCCTACTGATCTGCTCCAGGATCAGGTGGCCAGGGATCATGTGGCTACGACCCTCTCCGATTACCTGGAACTTAACTGGGCGGGGAGTGACTTGTCTTGCTCCACTAAGTGGGAGGCACTGAAGGCGGTCGTCCGCGGTGCGTGCATGGGCCTGACGTACGGGGTCAGGAAACAACTACTCTTGGACTTACAGGCTGCGGAGGCTGAGCTCTTGCGCGTCCAGGCCCGCCCTGACCCGGACGTCTCGGGTCAACGCGTGGAGGGCCTGGCCCTTGAGTCGATCCATGATATCCTCACGAGGCTCGATCGCTTTACGCTGGGCCAATATAGACAGAGACTGCATCGAGAGGGGGATAAATCTGGCCGCTTGTTGGCCTGGATACTACGCCGGGAGTTCACAGCTGAGCGTATAGTAGCCCTGCGGGCGCCCAATGGTGATATGGTCCACTCGGAAGCGGCTATACTCACAGTTCTGCGGGACCACCTGCGGGCTGTCTATGAGCCCGACCGAACTATATCTGAGGAGGTCTACCACCCCTACCTCGAGGACATTGGATTGCCGACCCTCCCAGAGGCGGCGGCAAAAGACCTTGATGTCAAACTGACGCTCGGTGAAATTTCTGCGGCGATTGCCGCCCTCCCACGAGCCAAGACCCCTGGCGGGGATGGATTCCCTGCAGAATTTTATCATACGTTCGGCCCCATCCTATCCCCCCTCCTTTTGCAGGTGTACAACGAAGCCTTCCGCACGGGTGACCTCCCGCCCACCTTGAATCAGGGTGAAGTTTGTATGATACTGAAGCCGGGGGGTGACAGCACAGACCCCGCTTCGTATCGTCCTATCACTTTGATTAACTCGGACGCGAAGATACTGACCAAGCTGTTGGCCAGTCGCCTTGCCCCGCACGTAGCTCAGCTCGTCCATCCAGACCAATGTGGCTTTGTCCCTGGTCGTAATACGGCAATGAACCTACGCCGCCTGAACCACGTATTGCACGAAGTCCGGGGGCGAGACTCTCCCCATGTGCTGGTCTCCGTTGACCTGGCTAAGGCCTTTGATACAGTGCATTGGGGTTACCTCATGCATGTCCTTCTCAAGATGGGATTTGGTCCCGGCTTTCGAAAATGGATACGGATCTTATATAGCACGCCCCGGGCCAAGGTGCGTCTGGGTTCAGCCCGCTCTGATGAGTGGACGTTGGGGAGGGGTACCCGACAGGGCTGCCCGTTGTCCCCCCTTCTATTTGCCCTCGCAATTGAGCCCCTGGCCATATCAGCCCGTAAGGAGTTACATGACTGGGGTATTGTGGTGGGAGGTACTACTAATGTCATCTCCCTTTACGCCGATGATGCGCTTTTCTACCTGACCTCTCCGGTGGAGGCCCTCCCCGCTCTGTTGCGCCTCTTGGACCGCTTTGGTGCGGCCTCGGGCCTGCGCATAAATGTTACTAAGTCCCTAGTGTTCCCACTGACTCCTGATGTTCTCGTCCCACTGACGGATTCTCACTGTGCGGGCCTCCGGTGTGAACGTTTGGCGTTCCGGTACCTGGGTATACAGGTGGCCGCCTCTGATGAGGCTCTCTTGACCCATAACATGGATAGGATTCTTGTGGCCCTCCGCAAGTCCGTTGTATTCTGGAACACGCTCCCTCTCTCCCTTATGGGCCGTCTAGCGGTTGCTAAGATGGTGATGCTCCCTAGAGTTCTGTATGTGCTGCAGAATACCCTCTGCCCGTTGCCCCCCCGGGTGTTTCGCACACTAAATTCGCTCCTTACCTCTCTTCTCTGGGCGGGTGGTCGCAGCAGAGTTGCGTTGCGCACGGTGACGCAGTGTTGGGATGCGGGAGGCCTTGAGGCCCCGAGATTTGACTTATACTATTATGCTGCACAACTTCTCCCGGCAGCCAGATGGTTTGCTGACACTGAGAACTGGGAGTTGGCCTTGTTGACGGGAGTGGCTTCGGACAGGGTGCTACAGCAAGCTCTCATGCAGGGTCGGGGCGCCGACGACGCGCTGCCCTATGTCGTCAGGCATACGGCCCGCATATGGCAGCGCTTCGTTGAACGCGTTTTGCGCCATGCGCCGTTCCATAGGGATCTCTCCCTTTGGATCCTGGCCCCAATACTCGAGATGGAGGCGAATATGTCTTTCCGGGAGTGGCGCGTGGGCGGTTGCGAGACACTTGCGGATCTCTATCCGGACGACTCGTTTGTGTCATTTGAGAGAGCAGCGGACTCATTTGGTTTGCGTGAGGGCCAATACCTGCATTATGGTTGTCTTCGGGATGTAGATAGGACGACGTGGCCCCAATTTCCGGAGGCGCCCGAGCTCACTAATACCTTGGACATCATCTTGTCCTGTGGCAGAGGTAGGAGACTGGTTTCCCTTCTTTACTCAGCGATGCGCAGGGACTCGACTCCCCCGTTGTTGCCTGCTTGGAGGGCTTGGGAGGCGGACCTGGGGATTGAGTTGGATCCGGCCCAGAGGAAGCGGATAGGGATGTTGACTCGTAAGGTCTCTTGTAATGCGCGTTTTAAATTGATACATTTTAACTTTCTCCATCGCACATATATGACACCTGCCTCCCTCCACCGTATCTCCTCGGACAGGAGCCATACTTGCCCGAGGTGTAATGCTGAACGGGCGGGTTTCCTTCACCTGGCCTGGGAATGCCCCTTAGTACATGACTTTTGGGTCGAGGTGGTGGCGCACATTACCCGGATTACGCACCTTGTGATCCAACTGGAACCGATTCACTGTTTGCTGGCGCTAGTGCCAAAACCCAGGAAGAGGGGTCTGGCCTACAAACTACTGCAACTCCTGTTGGTTCTAGCGAGAAGGCGGGTGGCCATTACTTGTATGGGGCAGAGGGCGCCTGAACTCTCCAGTTGGTTACGGGACGCTAGGGAATGGGCCTTAGCGGAGGAGTCACATATGCAGAGCACGCGAAGGGATGGGAAGCTCCAGGATGACTTACTCGCTTGGAGGGCTATGTGTATCGAGGGGATGGAGGAGGTTGACTCTGACGCTACCAGCGCGGAGCTGTTTTCCTCCGCTTCCTCGGAGTCTGATGTTGGTGGGGAGGGTTCTGGGGTGTAGTGTCTTGAGGTGATGTAGTAGTACCCTGAGTCATGCCGATCTTCCTTGTTGCGTACACTTGTTTATCACTGTGATTACCATCGACCACGTTCTATTATGAGGTTCGCTCTGTAGTGGGCCCTTGCCTATATCTCCTTATGTGATTGCATCAATGCCACGAATGCCGTTCATGGGGTTCTTGTTCTTGTTCTGTTTTTGTTTGGACTGGTGGAGCGTCATCTAAGAGAATTGGCGAAGAAGTTGATATTGACCAGGGGATTCTGGGAGCACGAGAGCAAATCCCTTTCATTGTTTCACAGGTGTCGTGAGTTGCCGCCCTGCCTCCGGGATGTGGGCCGTATCTGGCTGTGTACCTCCTTTTGGATCTGACCTTCCTGGTCCGTTTGTGTTCGCTGCCTTGTTGCCTGTATGATTTGTGCCTCTTTATTTTACTCGCCACCAAGAAATAAAAATAAAGTTTAAAAAAAAAAAAAAAAAAAAAAAGTTTAATTTTCTATTCCAACTCCAGTCCCCGTGGACACTAGGTAAGGTGTTGGATAGAAAATTAAACTTATTACCTATCCTAGAGCGCCCCCCAGCGCAATGCGTTGTAATGGTTTGCGTTGTAATGACCGCGTTGTAATTGTAGTGCGTTGTAAAAGTTTCGTTGTAACGGTTGTTCACCCCTCATTCAGTTGCTAAGGCTTCTGTGTGACATAGTCTCACTCATTTGAGGATAATAAAGAGACTCATTTATATTTCAGCTTCAGTGCCAATTTCTTCTTTGTTGGTTTAAAAGGACCAAGTATCAGTGGGACCCCTGTTTCAGGTTTCAATGTTCTTCAAATGGCGCTCCAATGTGGACCTCATCAGAGAAGTAGCTATCTGAGGGAGTGATCTTGTCAGGAGACAGAAATCTACTGTGGAGGACAGGACAGGACTCTACTAAGGAGGTACTCTGTGCACGGAGATTCTGGGGATTCTCTGTCTCTGCAGCCCGGTATACTTCTGGTCTTCCTGATTTTGATCCTCCACATGATGTCACCCCTGACTGAGAACATTTTTGGCGTGAGTATTTAAAAAAAAAAAATAGACCGTTAGGTAATTCAGAACTTGGCAGTTAGAATTTGGCCAGCCATTTGTTTGGTAAGAGTTGTTCTGCGGCTCTTACTGTTGGTTTTGATGCCTTGGATTAGTAAGGTAGTTTAGTAACACTTACTGTGGCTTAGATTTGTGTTGGCCAACTTTGGATTAGTATGGGATAGATATGTAAATTGCAATTTATGTAGGCAGGTAACAAGGAGATTTTTCTCTGTTTGACTTTGTTTGAACGGCGCAACGTACGAAGAGTACCTTAAGCGCTACTTTGATTATATAATATTTGCATATTCTGCAACATTTTTGGCCTGCCTGTTTCAAGCACACATCGAAGAATGTGTTGCTTTTTGGAGGTACCGTAGTGAGATTTGAATTAAATTAGCCGGCTCCCTTGAGGGTATAGCTAGATAGGTTTAGGTATAAAAACATATTTCTTCCTTGGTGATTCTTTATCCCCAGGGAATTAAAATATGAATCTTTTTTTGCGCAATTTTACGAATGGCGATATGTAGAGCGATTTTTTGGTGTTCTGCCAGACAAAGCTAGTGAATTGAGTGTATTTTGGCTTCTTGGAAATAAAACAGTTTGTTGGGCTGTTTTTGCAGTCTTTTGGAATACTATTGAGAAGCGCTTCTTGTAAATATGACTTACAACTAGTATTTACAAATGGTTTGGTTTAAGTACAGTCTGTGGGCTGTCCTTTGTTTCTGTCTTAAGTGTTGATCTGTGGGTTAAATGTGTGTTTAAATGTCTATGTGGTCCGTGGTTTTACATTGCAACTTCTGTAAGTAAATAGCGTTTGTGCTATTTATGAAATAATGGCTATTAAGCATGCTGTATTATGTGTCCTAAGTGTTTGACCCTTTCTGTACATGTCTGGAATGAGCTCAATGCGTGTGTTTGTGGTTTTTCTTGTTGTCTTCAGTCTGTTATGCAAAATGTCATTTAATTAATATTAAATACAAATTAAATAAAAATCCAGAAATGTACCATATGATATGCTAAATAAATTATATGTTACTATTTAAATTATAGAGTAAGCAACTATGCACATGTACAAACTGCTAATGCTTAAAAGATAAAATTAGAATTCACATTCAATAGGAATAAAAAAAGGCCTCAAAAACAAATTGGGTGTTTTGCAATAAATAAACTTACAGCATTAGATACATTGTATTAGATATTAACAGGCAAACACTTCATCTGAAGTAAATTTTTTCTGAACTAAAACGCATATTTAGAACATGCATTGAAAGGCCTCAGTTTTAAATAGAGTCACCGTTCTTCCCTTTCAACACTAAGAAAAGCTTTCCTCAGCTGTGTTTTTACTGCCGCTAAGCAAACAGCTGTTGTTTTTGTAGGCCACGGAGAGACAGGAATGTTCACTCAGCCAGGATTTTGTCAGTTAAACACGGGTAAAATCCTGCATGTCAGACTGCTGTTTTAAAAAAAGTTACAAAAATCAGGTACATTATTTTGTATAACAAGAAAACATTTCAAGTGAGGATTTCCTTTCTTAAAGTCTTTTACATAAGCACATTCTTGGTTCTGATGTTAAATAATTGTCCTTTTAAAAAAAAGTGGTGCAAAAATGTTTCATGTTTCAAGTTAGGCTTCTGTGCTTAGGCATATGAATGAATGCGTCTAAATATGATAGGCAAGGGATGCAGCTTGCTTTTTCTATGTGGAATTATCAAAAAGGATTGGTTTAATAAAAAAAATGTTTATTAATTATGAAAAATTATTAAAAAAAATAAGTGCTTTTAAATTCGTTGTTTAATATTTATAAAGCTTAATACTCATACTGTGACCTCCTAGCATTAAAATTAAATGTAAGTTGTGTTGTACCGCATATTGAGGATATTTGCATATGGAAATTGACTCTGCGCAGGCGTAAAAAAACTCATTTCTATGAAGGTATATATGATTATTATCAATTTCTAACTTCTAGGCTATGTAATGAACATTTAGATAATGAATAGTATGCAAAAAATGATAGGATATTCAATTTTAAGTGCCTCAAATAACAAAGTCGAAATTGGGTAAAAAGCACTATTTAAACAGCATTTTTTCCATTTAGAGTAGCTTTCAAAGTGCTTTAGGCTTCAGTAAATGCATACATTTAGGTATAATACAAATAGCTGACTTCTATATTATTAGACAAGTATATTGCACACTGCTTATAATTGAAAACATGTATAAAAACCAGCAGAAGTTATTCTTTTAACTACAAACAGGGGGATAAGTGCTAGCCAGACTAGGATAGCTGGGAAGAGTTAAATGTCAGTTTTATATTTAGAAGCCTGGCAGGGCTCCCAGAAAAGGTCTGCGTTGACATTTTGTTGTTGGCAGAGCAAGCTTTTATGCACTCATGTGATAGACAATGATATAATGGTATATGTGAACTTTGCTTAACAGATAAGCTTTGCCATATTTATACAGCACTAATGCTTAAAAGCTGAGGCAATGAAATTTGTACATTTGCTAAAAGGATTGGGAATTGGGTATTCATGTGTTTTTTCAGCTCTCTCAAAAGTGCTATGTACCTCCTATACCTTTGTTTATGGCCAGTTGCTACAAATAGGGGTTGATAGTGTTGACAGAAGTGAAACCTGTTTCAGGTTTCCTACTGTCAAAATGGGGGAAGTAGGCTAGTTCCTCTACAAATTAAGGCTAGGTAATATGTATGTTGCTCTCTCCTTTTCTCAAATTTCTTTAGCCTGTCTAAACTGTCTGTGAAATAGCAATGAGACATTTAATTGGCTATTCAGTAATACTGTTTTAAATAATAAAATGAATAAATATATAGGTTTTATTACTGCCCTTCCTGTTTGATGAAATTATGACAGGATCAGTAGTCTAGATTGTTGTACCCTTATTTTGATCTTTAAGGGGAATCAGATGTGGGTAGTTTTTGTTCTACAAGTCTTAGGTGATAACACCATTATTGTAGTTTTGCAAGGGTATTGCTAGTTTTTTTTATTAGCGAGTCTGTGTAAATAAACTGACAGTCCTTATTAGAGCTGATGTTTTATAGTTTGGATCATGAAAAGTAGAACGCAGGGAAGATGCCCATGTGATCCTTAGCAAAAATAATTTGAAGAAAATGTTGTTTTATAGATAAGAGCCCCTGTGAAATTAGCAGTTTTAGATTTTCCTGTTGCTCCTGTAACATGAGAGCATGGTCCTAAGCGTACAATGTAGGTATAGTATTGCTTCTCTTTTGCCTGCCAAGGACTGGGACTGCGAGCTGACACACTTCGGATTGCTCTTCCGTCACCTCTCGCGGAACCCGCTTCGCGGGTCCCGCTTCGTGTTGGACCGTGCCACTGACCCTTTTACCAACGCTGGACTGAGGAGGTACTGAGCAAAACGCCCAATCCTCATCTTGGGGCGGTTTTTGGTGCAGGGCTGCGAGCGAGGGTGGGCGCAGGACTACAAGTCCCAGGAGCGCCCGCCCGTCTCCATTGACACCAGCTGGGACGCTCTCCCTGCAGGCTCCTCCCCCGTTTCCAGAGTTGAAAAACCACCTGCACCTGGGGTTCTGTGGATTGCTTCTCTTTTGCCTGCCAAGGACTGGGACTGCGAGCTGACACACTTCGGATTGCTCTTCCGTCACCTCTCGCGGAACCCGCTTCGCGGGTCCCGCTTCGTGTTGGACCGTGCCACTGACCCTTTTACCAACGCTGGACTGAGGAGGTACTGAGCAAAACGCCCAATCCTCATCTTGGGGCGGTTTTTGGTGCAGGGCTGCGAGCGAGGGTGGGCGCAGGACTACAAGTCCCAGGAGCGCCCGCCCGTCTCCATTGACACCAGCTGGGACGCTCTCCCTGCAGGCTCCTCCCCCGTTTCCAGAGTTGAAAAACCACCTGCACCTGGGGTTCTGTGGATTGCTTCTCTTTTGCCTGCCAAGGACTGGGACTGCGAGCTGACACACTTCGGATTGCTCTTCCGTCACCTCTCGCGGAACCCGCTTCGCGGGTCCCGCTTCGTGTTGGACCGTGCCACTGACCCTTTTACCAACGCTGGACTGAGGAGGTACTGAGCAAAACGCCCAATCCTCATCTTGGGACGGTTTTTGGTGCAGGGCTGCGAGCGAGGGTGGGCGCAGGACTACAAGTCCCAGGAGCGCCCGCCCGTCTCCATTGACACCAGCTGGGACGCTCTCCCTGCAGGCTCCTCCCCCGTTTCCAGAGTTGAAAAACCACCTGCACCTGGGGTTCTGTGGATTGCTTCTCTTTTGCCTGCCAAGGACTGGGACTGCGAGCTGACACACTTCGGATTGCTCTTCCGTCACCTCTCGCGGAACCCGCTTCGCGGGTCCCGCTTCGTGTTGGACCGTGCCACTGACCCTTTTACCAACGCTGGACTGAGGAGGTACTGAGCAAAACGCCCAATCCTCATCTTGGGGCGGTTTTTGGTGCAGGGCTGCGAGCGAGGGTGGGCACAGGACTACAAGTCCCAGGAGCGCCCGCCCGTCTCCATTGACACCAGCTGGGACGCTCTCCCTGCAGGCTCCTCCCCCGTTTCCAGAGTTGAAAAACCACCTGCACCTGGGGTTCTGTGGATTGCTTCTCTTTTGCCTGCCAAGGACTGGGACTGCGAGCTGACACACTTCGGATTGCTCTTCCGTCACCTCTCGCGGAACCCGCTTCGCGGGTCCCGCTTCGTGTTGGACCGTGCCACTGACCCTTTTACCAACGCTGGACTGAGGAGGTACTGAGCAAAATGCCCAATCCTCATCTTGGGGCGGTTTTTGGTGCAGGGCTGCGAGCGAGGGTGGGCGCAGGACTACAAGTCCCAGGAGCGCCCGCCCGTCTCCATTGACACCAGCTGGGACGCTCTCCCTGCAGGCTCCTCCCCTCTCACACTCATTCCCTATAAATCTAATAGACAGACCCCGCTGCGCGGGAGCGCGCGGGAGTGCGCCGGGAGAAGCCCGGGACAAGGGCGGGACCGTCTGTGGCCGTCAGGGGCCGAGGGAGGCCGGGCTGGGCCACCCCATTAACATCTACACTCCAGGTACCGTCCCACAGTTTGATATACTAACTGACTTGTGACTTGTGGATTCATCGGTGGGGCAGAAGGGGGGTTTTATGTACTATGGCTTGTACAACAAGCACCTCTACACTGCTGCCACCAATGGCAGAGACAGAGCCGGCTGTCATGGGCCCTCTTGATTCTTACTTCAAACGCTTGCCGCAGGATATTGATAAAGAGATCGCCCTGGCGGAAAGACGAGCTGGGCGTAGGCTCTCGATTGAGCTTCTGAAAAATCCACCTGAAAAAACTCAAGGTCTGAACTTTCCTGCGCTGGTTACACCACTGTCATCAATTGTTCTACCAGTCGCTCAGGACCTACTATTTGATGTACCCTCTCATACCGAGCTAGCTGTCATTTCTTCATCAGTCACTGTAGAAACTAGTTTATTTGTTGAGCATTCTGATGTACCCAGTCAATTACCTAAAGAGAAAGGAGTTCTAGAAAAACCCTGTGTGCATTTGGAAGTGCTTAAACCTAAGCCAGGTGTTAAAAGGAAATGGGGGGCTACAGTTAAAAAACCACAACCTCAAAAACCTGTGAGAAAGTATAGGAAGTTGGGTTCTAAACCATCCCTAAGCCAAGTCCCTGCAAAGAATGACGTAGTAATGTTGATGGGGGAGGATATAGCCGTCCAACCAGAAGTGGACCCTATAATATTGGTGCCTTCTACAACATTGCCGGTTCCAGACATAGATCCAGCTCTCATATATCCAGCTCTTATAGAACTCCCGGGGCCACTATCTCCAAATCATGATTTCCTGGTAGAAGTGGGAAAAATAATGCGTTCCCTTCTACATCCCGTAGAGCTTAGACTGCAAAAGCTAGCTGAACAACTTGACCACCTAGAACAAGCTAGCCTAGACAATTTTTTTACAATTAAATCTTTAATTAAGTCTGGCAATAGATTGGGAGAGAATGGGAAGCAACCACATATAGTTGATAAAGACCAAGGAGTCGTGTTGGTAGACTTACAATCCCCGCCTGTAAATGCTACTCCTTCCCAGGAAAACAAAGGGGAGAATAGTAAGAAGGTATCTAATCCATTGTCCACTAAAATTATTAGTAATAGTGAGAAAACCAATTCCATTAACACTACCAATAGGGGTTGTAAGGTTAGTGTAAAAAACCCATCTGCCGTACCTAGCAAAAATACCACACCTTTGCCGATCGGATTGGGGAAAACTATGGCCAAAAGGCCAGGAAATGATAAAACCCCTTCTAGTAATAGCAACGGGAACAAGGTGGGGCCTACTACGCATATAGCAATGGGTGGTGGTCCCACGAGGGATGCCCCTAGTATCGGGAATGGGACTAATACTGTTGTGGCAGTGGAAAATATCCTTACACAGTGCCGTGTTCTCCCAGAGCAAGCACTAACAAAACCCCATATAAATAAATCCCGGCCTAGGATTCCCCCAGTACAGCTCACCCCGGACTCCTACCCATATGTGGCCATACTCACCAATGTTCCACCCCTAATGGAGGGCCATAGAGAAACTTATGACATGTTAAAAAACAAGGCCATGCATTGGCTTCGTGTCAATAGACCCCTGCCAGGGGGGGTGGATGGCCTGATAATTGGGGCAAGAAGAGTCGATTGGATAGGGAATACACTAAAGAAGCAGGGGGGTGAGTGTATTATAATTAACTTCCAGGATCCAAGGGTTGTGGGGCTGATAACGGGACCTGGTTGGAATATTAGTATTGGTGGGATTGGGGTTGTGGACCTAACTTTCTTTTATCCTAGACCGGTCATCTACCCAGGGGGTTGTAGAGAGCAATTGCGATCTAGTCTTTGTACTGGGGTTGAGGCTGTCCCCCCTGCTGTGTCCAACTTAGGAACAAATAATTACCATATACCGGCATTTATCCCCCAGATTGGGCAGGGACAGATGAGGTGGGAATATTGACAGAATCCAGATGAGCAACTACATCTGGAAGGGGAAATGGTTGGGGGTAGTAACCCTGTTGAACTAATGATAAACAATGACGATGAAATGAGTTTAACACCTGAAGCAGTGAACGTGAGTGATGGGAGTATTATTGCAAGCCCGGCGGGTAGTGTGGGTGAATTACCAATCCCAACCACTATTTGCATGAAGGAGGGAATAGCCGCTAATTGTGTAAACACTATTTTAGGAGAGGATTGTGAATGTAGGACGCTGGATGATTTGGTGCCCATGGCATTTATCGAAAAGGGGACCTGTATTGAAAACACCCTGGAGAGATTTCTGTCATGGAATATAGCGGGGCTGGGGGCTAGACTGTTGTCACAGCATTGGATTGATTTTGTAAGTGGGTTCGAAATGTGCCTATTCCAAGAGACGTGGGCTTGTGACCCAATATATTTCCCAGGATACTTAAATTTTTGTATACCAGCTACGAGAGGCCCCAGGGGTAGACCTATGGGAGGCCTTGTAATTTGGATCAAGCAAAATTCAAAGGTTAAAGTAAAAATGATTGATCTAGGGTGCAAGGATATACAATTATTAAGACTATCTGTAGGAAAGGGTGGCCTGATAGACATTTATAACATATATGCTAGGGGCAAGAGTCTTGGTAATTCTGACACCCTAGAGGTCTTATCTGCCTCCCTTGAATCCCAGTCACTTGGAAACAGAGTAATTTTGGCTGGTGACTTGAATAGGACATTTGAGCCTTTAGAAAATACTGCATATCCAATAGGAATGGAGGAAGACGCCCTTTGGGGCATCCCAAATCTAAACCTCATACCTGTGAAGCGGTGGTCAAAAGATATTCTGTTGTTGAATGCGTTATGTCTAGAGTATGGTTTGAGGGCCCTTAATGGTAGGACAAAAAGCGACCAAGGTGGCAATTGCACATTCGATAATGGACATAACAAAAGTAGGATTGACTACGTCATCTGTAGTCTTGAGTTATGGTGTGGCGTGGGTGACATGGAAATTGTGGGGAGAGTAGAAAGTGACCATAACCCCCTCTGTGTCTCCCACTCATGGTGGAAGGCCGCAAGTACTAATTCAGCATCAGGTAGTGGGAGCGTACCTGTTATGACTAATGACTCAAGACGGGTGAGATGGCCATATGTCCTGGCCAATTTGTCCACTATGGAGTCCATTAAACTGGAGACAGATAATGCTATTGCTGCCATGACAAAAGTAGACCCGGTAACACCCAACTCTGCTCAAATAACTAATATACATGACACATTCTTCTCCGTGATAAAACCGCACTTTACCAAGTCATCAAAGACTAATAGAAAAGTACCAATTACTATGGCTTCCTGGTTTAATAAACAGTGTAGGGTAGCCAGACTGGAGTTGGGCAGAGCACTCAAAAGTAGGGTCAAGGCCTCGATTAGCGCCGCTAGGAAACATTATAATGATAGTATCCGTAAGGCCAAGAAGTTGTGGGATGAGGAGTACTGGGAGGAGCTACTCGAGGCTTCAGGGCAAAAGGATTCCAGACTTTTCTGGAAAACTGTGAAATGGGGAAGAGGGGGTGCCCCTAACAATCCCGACAACAATGTCGATGAGGCATTGTGGGTCGAATATTTTAAACCCCAGTATGCTGAGAGTAGGGATCTAATGGCCATAGAACCAATCCCTATGGTATTCTGCAAGGATGATTTATTTTTATGCAAGGACGCGGAATTTGTGATAGCAAGCCTGCAGGGGGGGAAAGCCCCTGGGCTAGATGGAATCCCCTCAGACATTTTTAAACACGACAAGGCCCAGTGGGCTAAATACGCGACCTTGTTGGGAAATGGCCTAGCGAAAGGGGCAAAAATCCCAAATATATGGAAGGGGGCAATAATAATACAGATCTTTAAGAAAGGCGATCGGTCACTCCCGGCAAATTATAGACCAATAAGTTTGTTGGCCACCATGCAAAAAGTGGTGGGGAAGATGTTGGTTGACAAACTTATGGCCTGGGTAGATGACAACAATGCTTTATCCCCCTTCCAGGCAGGATTCAGACGTGCAACTAGCACGGTTGACCAAATTTTTCGCTTCACCATGCTGCGGTGGGGGACTGTACTCCTGGGCAAAGGCAGGCTCTATGTAGCATTTGTAGATCTCAGGGCCGCCTTTGATCTGGTGCCAAGGCGCACGTTGTGGGAGGTTCTGTACAAATTAGGGGTACCGCCTGATTTGCTTACGCTGATAATGCGTCTGCATGAAAGCAACTATGCAAAGGTCCAGTGGGGGAGGAATGGGGAATCCACCACCAACTTCCCAGTTGAACGGGGGGTCCGGCAGGGATGTGCTATGGCACCCCTGCTGTTCTCCCTGTTCATTAATGGCATCGTAGACAGGATATTGGACGCAGTGGTTGATGCACCTTCGTTAGCGGGCATCAGAGTTCCAATTCTGATGTTCGCTGACGACACTTTGATTGTGTCTAAAACCCCGTCGGGTCTCCAGCGAGCCTTGAACATTTTTGACTCATTTTGTAAAGAACGGGGTCTCGAGGTCAATGTAAACAAAACCAAGTTGATGGCCTTTGGGCAAAAGCGCCAACCTCGACCCAATGTATTTTTGAACAATATCAATCTAGAGTTGGTAGATGTTTTCACATACCTTGGGGTCGAGATATCAAGTAAACTTGGTTGGTCAAGACACATAGAGAAGGCGGTGTTGAAACACCAGCAGATCTCTGGAGCACTCAGGGTCGAGCAAGCAAAATCCAAAACCAGGCCTATAAAACCTGTTCTCATGGTTTATGACGCAAAAGCCCTGGGCGCAACCCTTTACGGGGCTGAAGTCTGGGGCTTTGAGAGTCTTACTACCCTTCAAAGATCTGAGAACAGGTTTGTGAGAGGGATAACTAGTCTCCCTCAAAGTACCCCACTGATACCGCTTGGTTTAGATTTGGGTAGAAGATCGCTTAGTGACCGTGCCCGACTGAGGCCTATCCTTTATTGGAGACGGCTATGGACGACGGTGGAAATAAGACACTACGCTGAGGGGTTCTTAGCATTAGCCAAACTAGATGTCTTCCACAAAATTATATGGTTAAAAATGCTAAGGGATGTCCTTGCTGAGCTTGGGCTCTCCAAATTGTGGGAAAACCCCTCTGGGGAAGTATTCCCTAGTAAATCCAGTATTAAAGAACTATATTGGAACCACATTGACCAAAAACTTTGGAGGAGCGTAACTTCGGAATCCATGGGGGGTAGATTCTTGGAAATTAAACAAAAACCATCCTTAGAAAAGTATTGGGACTGTATAACTGTTCCAACAGATAGGAAATTACTTTTCCAGTTAAGGGCAGGCTCTCTCCCCCTGAGGTGTATGACGTCCAGGTGGAAAACTGGAGGTAGTGCGTGTTGCCCGTCATGTGGGGCACCCAATGAAAGCATCGCACATTTTCTTTTTTCGTGTGTGGCATATGTAAATCCAAGGAAATCCTGGTTAGCTCCAGTTTGTAGGAACCTCGGTGTCCTAAGTGGTGTTGAGGGGCTGAGAATTATTTGCTCCTCCACTGAAATGTCCATCGTGCTCGGAACTGCCAAATATCTGGGGTGGGCATGGTCCATAAGGAGGAGGGCTCTATCCACTAATGTGTTCTGAATTTTTCAGTTTCCTATTTTCCCTTGTATGACTTCTTCTTGCAGACAGCAATTTGGAGATATATATGAATTTTAACTTTAACTTTAAAATGCGGTTAACATGTATGGTACGAGTTTTTATTGCATAAACTCGGGAATGGTCCATAACGCGGAGGTTTCTGTATTGTAACATGCATTTAGTTTCCGCATATTATGGAAAAGCTTATTTTAGCTTCAATTGACAAACAATTTTTATGCTTGTGTATTATGTATTTTTAACTACAAATTAATTGTTATAGAACGTTTGATGTTTTAAGAAATATATGCAATTTATATGTGTTTGCTTTTATGAGTGTATAACTCGAATAAAGCTTTTTCTACCGTATAGCCTACAAATCTGTCACACATATCTCACTTCTGAGCACTGAAGCTGACTATGATTGTAATAATTTACATGTAGGAATAAGGGTAAGATGTGTTAGTATTTCTCTGCATTTTATGTTGGTTTGTAGACCTTGTACACCCTGTAAAGCGCTCTGACACCCTCACGGGTCAAGTTTGCGCTCTATAAGACACTAAAATAAATACACAAATAAGAAGAATCATTTTAGAAGTGTCTGCAGTCCTGTAAAAGTAATGTAAAGTTTATGAGCAAAAGTGTAGAACATTTCCTTTTTTGAGGGTTTTCAGATTTGTACACAGGAATACACCAATGTAGGGATTTAGAGTATGTCTGTGTTGTTTTTCTCTGAGTTTAGTAAATTAATATATGGGGCGTCCCAAAACTAGGAAATTTTGAAACTATCCTCCCTGTTGATAGACTGCTTCTGTTCCTTGTCTAAAGAACTTTTGTTCTGTCCACAAATAGATATTTGCTGCTGTACAAACCACTACCAGAGGGGCCCGGGCATCAGATTCAGCCTGGGGAGTCAGCGCCACCATCAGCACCAGTCCAGCTTGAAGCCATGGTGAAGGTAACCAGCACAGGCATTGCTGGCAACTAGGACCTCAGTGAAGGCGGAAGCCCTGTGATCAAGTGTATACCCCTGCCACTGTCTTGGGCAAAAGACGGAGTCACAAATCAGAAAGGAGAAATTGTGGTTGATGCCCAGCTGAGAGTCACAGACCGACCAGAACGGCGAGGAGGCTTTGCTCGAGGTGACCCCAGAGATCCTAGCATCAGGCCTTTGAATTCTGGTCCCAAAGTGAATACAAGTTTGCTCCTTTGTTTGTTGGTTAAGAGATAACTGGGTACACTGGATGTAATATGTGGCCCCAACAAATGAGCAGTGCGCCAGCAGAGCAATACAGGAGTTAGGGAAGGACTTGAGATTAGGGTACAGGTGCTGTGTCTCTGGTGCCTGTTAGATTGAAGTGAAGAAAACTTGTGCACTGCCTGAGACACTGGACAGGATCGCTAAGAGCAGTTGCCTGGTGGGTGACTGCCCTATCCTGAAAGAAGAGACTTTTTCCTTGAAACTGACTGGGATTTTTGAGTTGCGAGTTGTGCAGCTCCACCGTGGAAACACCAAGAGCCTGCCTGTGAGGCTCAAGCGGACACAGGGAGAAGACTCCCCTCTGGCTTGGTTGTACAGCAGCTTCAATTTCCCCAAGGACTTTTTTTTAATTTTTCTTGTCAATAATGTACACCTTTAGTCGTCCCATTTTTGAGGAGGAGCAGCCCTTTCCAGCTCTTTGTTCTAATTCCTATGGCCCTGTGTGGTCCTCCTGGGCCCTTGGAGCCAGAATTGTTTTTGTAATATGTTTAGTCACTTTAATATTTGCTTTAGTTATACTTATTATGCATGAAAAACATTTTTCTGAGCAATTGAAAAATGTGACTTTGCCCTTTCCTTGAATGTATTAAATTGATGTTCTAGCCCTCATAAAAAGAAAATGTAACAGTCAATTGGAAAATGTTTTTATTAGAGTTGTCCTGTTAGCTATTTTAAAATGAATAGTCACTGAAATGTATAGGAGCCCTGAAAATGTTTACTAGATGATTTTAGGATTTGCTTTTGCTTAGGACTGAAAAATGATAATTCTGTTTGTTATAGTGGTCATTACTTTCTCCTGCTATCTGAATGTTAATTATGACCTAATGCTTTGTTCCCTTTGTATTCTTGTTTATACCCGCTTAATGAAATGTTTAGAATGGAAAATGCCCACCTAGCAATGAATTAGGATATTGATAAATGTATGAAAAATTAATATGAAAATATTTTCTATGTTCCTACTGGATCATAGGAATGTCTTTAGCTCATGCTAAAAGGACTATCTGTTAAATATTGGACGGATTTGTTAGCATGAGCTGAAAGCCATTTTGTATTTCTGGCAGCCATTTTGTGTGCCATGCGCTCGCCATGTGCTCTGTCCTCCCTCAGTGTTAACTGCTCTTGAAGTCTGCCTAGAGACAAATTATATTTAGCATCTTCCACCTTCGCACATGCCCAGAAGGGCCTAGCTAGTAGAATGCATCTGCTTCTCTAGTATAACTGTCAGGCTATTTTTGCTGCTGCATGGAGAAGTAACTCTCCTCCCACTTTGTTGAGCAAGCAGATCTTGTATGCCCATCTTAGTCATTTTGCATGCTTACATGAGCCAGGACTGCCCCTTGGTTTTATGCTTACTATGTAACCCTCATAACATCAGACATGTGGTCAAATAAAGTTTTTTTATAAGAATGAGTGTAATTCATAAAAACCATCCTCATAAATTGTAAATAGGCAGGCATACGTATAGTTTATTATCACATGTCTTACAGAGAGCGGATTGTTTCATAGATTGTAAATAGCCAGGCATGATTGTTTATCATTTGTTAAGAGGATATAGCAGAAAGTGGAAATTTCATGTGGATATGTTCTTCAGTGTAACTTGATTGTGATTTTGTTTTACCATAGGCCTATTATCCAAAGGGTTAAAAATTTAAATAGCTATTATTTTACTAATAACGAGCATGTCTAGTCCATCCCAGTTGAAAATAATAACAATCTAATAAACAAATGATTACCCAGATTTAAAAAGTACGTTAAACTTACCATAACCATTAAAAGCAAAATGGCTATAATTCAATAAATAACACAAAGTCGATTTGAACTAAAGGATATCTTTACATAAGAAGCGTAGCTGCGTTTAAAATATATCAACTTTGAGCTAAAATTCCCAGCATATGAAGTGGTCATCATCGAGTGAGGAGTAAAAACTGTTTAATGGCGACCACTTATTCACATCCTCTGTCTATGTCTACGCATTCAGTAGCATGGCAGTCACAATAAAGAAAGGACTCTTGTTTACCGTTGAGTTTCCAGTCGGCAAGCTAGGCGATGGTCGGTCGTTTAAACTGAAATTACTCAAGTTGAACGGTAAGCTCTCTTGAGGGCATGTCGCATATATTAAGCGTCCTGTTGAGCTGGAGTGACAACTTTTACAATAGATTTATCCTTTATATTCATAGTATCGTGAATTGAGACCACAGCGAGACCGAAGTCTAACCCACAAGGCTCGCAGGTAAAAACACGTCGTTTTATTTGTTAACAACTCGCTAATATCTTTAAACGTAGCATCATACTTATGGGCAATTTTTGTTCCATTCAGGTCTTTGTTCATACATGCGAGACTTTGAAAACCTGCAGGTGAGCGTACTACTCGTAGTTTCAATACGCGTTACATTTAATCTGGGTACACCCAAGGAATGGTTTTAAATAACATTCGCGCCCTCCTTCTTTTTGTTGCAGATAATTCAGTGTGCATAAAATTACAGGTAACACGATTTTGTTTCCCTCACTGCGCAGTTAGCTTCGAAATTAATAAGTTTCCCTCTTCTTAATCACGTTAAATTTTCTTTTTAGATAGAACACTGCCAAGCAATTAGAGCAAGTTAATAAAGAATCTTATAATTCCCACGCACTCTTGGTAAGAACTAGTTGAGTAAACATAGTTTGTCAATTTAAATACCTCCGTAAGCAACTAAAGTAACAGATTTTCCTTGTTTGTGTCTTTCTCAAACAGACCCCCGACGAAGGGGCCAAAGCCCCGAAATGTATTGGGTTTTTGATTTTTATTTTGCTTTGGAAAATGTACATTTGATTATGTTCACAATGTTACAATAATGAAATAATTACTGATCTTGCAAGTAAAAATGTATGAATATAAAATGTAAAGTTGATATTCTCATGAGTTAAAATCTTGATGAAAATAAATCAAACGGAATACAGGAGAATTGGTATTCTTGTAGTGCGTACTAGAGTCCTGGTGACTTATTGTACCAGGCCACATACATTCTTCACACTAGTGGGCAGGCACTAATCTAGTACAGCACACGTATCGAAACAATATTTCGAAAAACAAGTTGAAACTGAGTGCAGCACCCTTCTTCATTCATTATTTATTTTCACTGCAACCTAAGGGAACTAGCACCAAATTGAAAATGTCTTTTGATTCAATTGCGGCAATCACTGACAACAGAGCAAACACTAAGGCTTATACAGCAGATGAAGCCAGTCAAATATACAAACTTATTAAGGAGGCGAAAACTTTTGATGCTCAGGGAGGATCTGTGGCACAGCAACTAAAACAGCTCGAATACTTAACTAGACGGGAACTAAACCAGCGATTACACGCAACTACACTAGTGCAATATCACCGGGTGAAATGGATCCCCAGAGGTCTCAGATTAGCCATTCGACCGATGCTATATAGACTGAACAACAATCCAAAATTTATGGAAAAATGTTTTGAAATTCTGAACAAGTGTTCCTTGGATTTAATTCTGTTACTAATCGAAGAACTTGCAAAAACTATACAAGATTTAGAGGAAGAAATTTTTAATGTCAAACGGGAATTGTCGGAAAGATTGGAGGATGAACCATGGGCTAAAATTTTGGAGGACATTGATATAAGATTAGACAAGTACGGCAAGGAGTTACAAGAAACGAAACTACGCAAGTTCAAGCGTGACACTATTGATTATAAGCTGAATGAAGCATACACCTGGGCGGAAGTCTATGCAAAAAGGAGATTTACCAGCAAAAAACAACAACCAGCTTCATCAGATGAAAGTGTAGTTTCGGATAGTGATTTAAACACAGCAAGACAACCAATTATATCTCAACAGTCCCAAAAAACAGGCTCTCAAATTTCTGAGTTGACAGATACTACATCTGGAACATCGTCAAGAGTTTTTTTAGAGAAGGACTTAGCACCGAGCAAACCACCGGATTTACCAATAACACAACTGGGAGACAAAAGACAAGAAGAGGACAAGGAAAAAGAAAAGGAGAAAGAAAAGGAACAAGCAAAGAAGACGGGACTGCGGAGTCAGACCAAAAACTCGTAATCAATATCTCAAGCTACCCACTGTCGAATTTTGAAGAAAAACTGTTAAACAAAGGGATTTCCTTTGTTAACACATACCAGACAAATGAATTAGAGACAGAGGTAGCATTTTTCAAATGTATGAGAGTTCTGAGGTTAAAACATTTCTTTACAATTCTGAATCCGACCGATACATTGGATGAAACGGAGCGACAATTCAAACCTAAAAGCAATTTCATGGCACCCATATCTCACAAGAGTCTAGACACGTTTGAGATCTTGGTGAAAGCGGATCTGAACAAAATTCATTATAAAAGAAAACTCAATAATTTGACAAGAGCAGAATATAGTGCTCTCCAAAGATTGGCAAGGAACAACACCATAATGATTCAGAAGGCGGACAAGGGCGGAGGACTAGTCGTAATGGATTCAGACTTTTACAAACAAAAAGGTGATGAACATGTTCAGGACATAAACACTTATGCTAAGTTAGAACAGGACCCGACAACTAACATTTCTCAAAACTTGGATATCATACTCAATAAAGCCGAGGAATTGACTTGGATTGATAACACCACCAAACGGTATCTAAAACAAATATACCCAAGAAGACCAAAAATGTATTTTTTGCCAAAGGTGCATAAAAATATAAACAACCCCCCATTCAGGCCGATAGTATTGGGGTGCTCATCAATTTTTGAAAATCTTGGAATCTTCATTGACGCGCACATGCAATCTTTCATTCAAAATTGGCCAACGTATTTGGAGGACACATCAGATTTCCTTAGAAGTCTTGAAAACATCACAACAACAGGGTGTATGGGATGGACACTTTGCACTATTGACGTTACTTCCTTGTACACGTCAATTCCTCATAAACAAGGACTAGAAGCCATGGAGTGGGCTCTACTCAGAACAAATAAACCAGAAGAGCTTAAAATCTTGTTACTACAACTATTGGAATTTTGTCTTCTAAATAGTTATTTTCTTTTGCAGGATGAATACTATACCCAGCTTACAGGCACGGCAATGGGATTTCCGGGGGCATGTATATATGCCAACATCTATATGGCGAAATTCGAACTTGATTATATTCTTGAAGATCCCACTTGGAAACAAGGCATAGTATACTATAGATGCTACATTGACGACATATTTATAATATGGAATCGTCCAACTTCTGAATTACTGCACAATATCAACAGTTTGAACCTAGTTGATTCAAGAATCCAGTTCACCCACAGTATAAGTACAACATCATTACCATTTCTGGATGTTCTTGTCGAAATCAAAAATGATTCTATCCAAACAAAACTGCATAAGAAAGTAACGGACAAAAACACAGCACTGCTGTATGGTAGTTTTCATCCGGCAAATCTGAGAAATAACCTTCCTGTTTCGCAGTTTATGAGGATCAAAAGAATATCTTCAAACAAAGAACAATGTGACAAAAGTATGGAGGAGCAGAAACAGAGATACCTTGATAGAGGATATCCCAAAAAAGTATTGGAGGCGCATCTGGAAAAGATTAAAACAATACCAAGGACAGAACTTTTGAAAAAGAAATCAAAGGCAGTAAATGCAAGAATGGTCTTTGTGTCTAAATATTCGACCTCTTCTAGAGATATAAAGAAAGTAATCCTAAAAAGATGGGAGATTTTACTAGCAGAAAAGGACTTTGGTACACTATTTGTTGATAGGCCACTATTCGCCTATAAAAGAGCTCAAAATTTAAAGGAGCTTTTAAGTAAGCCAATGAGAGAAATTTCGCAACAACAGGTGGTCTTCAAAGGCACAATTCGGTGCTTTAACTGTAAAAATTGTAATAATGCCATACCAGGAAATGTCTTATTACATCCACATACTGGTGAAAAAATAGCAATTAGGAATACAACTAATTGTGATTCAGAACACGTGGTTTACTCTATCAAATGCCCGTGCGGGCTATTGTATATTGGGAAGACCGATAGGAAACTAAAACTGAGACTTTCTGAACATAAAAGTCGAATTCGCAACAAAAACCACACTTCGCCGTTGGCGAAACATTGGATTGAAAAATGCCATTCTATAGCTCAACTCCGATTTCAAATCATTGAGTTAGTACCGCAGAGACTAGGCATAGACAATGCTAAAATTCTGCTTCAGAGAGAAGCTTTCTGGATATGAAAATTGCAGACACTGATCCCAAATGGGTTAAATGATAAGATGGAGATGGCATGTTTCCTTTGAGTGTTCAACACACCTCTAGGGGTTCAAACACACAGTGATATGTATATATACAATACCACTCATACCATCAGACATGTGGTCAAATAAAGTTTTTTTATCAGAATGAGTGTAATTCATAAAAACCATCCTCATAAATTGTAAATAGGCAGGCATACGTATAGTTTATTATCACATGTCTTACAGAGAGCGGATTGTTTCATAGATTGTAAATAGGCAGGCATGATTGTTTATCATTTGTTAAGAGGATATAGCAGAAAGTGGAAATTTCATGTGGATATGTTCTTCAGTGTAACTTGATTGTGATTTTGTTTTACCATAGGCCTATTATCCAAAGGGTTAAAAATTTAAATAGCTATTATTTTACTAATAACGAGCATGTCTAGTCCATCCCAGTTGAAAATAATAACAATCTAATAAACAAATGATTACCCAGATTTAAAAAGTACGTTAAACTTACCATAACCATTAAAAGCAAAATGGCTATAATTCAATAAATAACACAAAGTCGATTTGAACTAAAGGATATCTTTACATAAGAAGCGTAGCTCCGTTTAAAATATATCAACTTTGAGCTAAAATTCCCAGCATATGAAGTGGCCATCATCGAGTGAGGAGTAAAAACTGTTTAATGGCGACCACTTTTTCACATCCTCTGTCTATGTCTACGCATTCAGTAGCATGGCAGTCACAATAAAGAAAGGACTCTTGTTTACCGTTGAGTTTCCAGTCGGCAAGCTAGGCGATGGTCGGTCGTTTAAACTGAAATTACTCAAGTTGAACGGTAAGCTCTCTTGAGGGCATGGTTTCATATATTAAGCGTCCTGTTGAGCTGGAGTGACAACTTTTACAATAGATTTATCCTTTATATTCATAGTATCGTGAATTGAGACCACAGCGAGACCGAAGTCTAACCCACAAGGCTCGCAGGTAAAAACGCGTCGTTTTATTTGTTAACAACTCGCTAATATCTTTAAACATAGCATCATACTTATGGGCAATTTTTGTTCCATTCAGGTCTTTGTTCATACATGCGAGACTTTGAAAACCTGCAGGTGAGCGTACTACTCGTAGTTTCAATACGCGTTACATTTAATCTGGGTTCACCCAAGGAATGGTTTTAAATAACATTCGCGCCCTCCTTCTTTTTGTTGCAGATAATTCAGTGTGCATAAAATTACAGGTAACACGATTTTGTTTCCCTCACTGCGCAGTTAGCTTCGAAATTAATAAGTTTCCCTCTTCTTAATCACGTTAAATTTTCTTTTTAGATAGAACACTGCCAAGCAATTAGAGCAAGTTAATAAAGAATCTTATAATTCCCACGCACTCTTGGTAAGAACTAGTTGAGTAAACATAGTTTGTCAATTTAAATACCTCCGTAAGCAACTAAAGTAACAGATTTTCCTTGTTTGTGTCTTTCTCAAACAGACCCCCGACGAAGGGGCCAAAGCCCCGAAATGCATTGGGTTTTTTATTTTTATTTTGCTTTGGAAAATGTACATTTGATTATGTTCACAATGTTACAATAATGAAATAATTACTGATCTTGCAAGTAAAAATGTATGAATATAAAATGTAAATGTGATATTCTCATGAGTTAAAATCTTGATGAAAATAAATCAAACGGAATACAGGAGAATTGGTATTCTTGTAGTGCGTACTAGAGTCCTGGTGACTTATTGTACCAGGCCACATACATTCTTCACACTAGTGGGCAGGCACTAATCTAGTACAGCACACGTATCGAAACAATATTTCGAAAAACTAGTTGAAACTGAGTGCAGCACCCTTCTTCATTCATTACTATGTAACCCTAAGCATATATAAAGCCCCAGTTTTCTGTACTCCTTAGACTGCCTCATTCAGTTGCTAAGGCTTCTGTGTGACGTAGTCTCACTCATTTGAGGATAATAAAGAGTCTCTTTTATATTTCAGCTTCTGTGCCAATTTCTTCTTTGTTGGGTTAAAAGGACCAAGTATCAGTGGGACCCCTGTTTTAGGTTTCAATGTTCTTCAAGGGAGTATAATTTCAGAGGAAGAGGTGCGTGGGGCAATAAGTGACCTTAAACCTCATAAAGTTTGGGGCCCAGAGGGCTGACGGCCCAATTTTGCAAACCTTTCTGTTCTGAACTCATCCCGCATTTGTTGCCCTTTTTAACTATACGCCACCTCTGGAACGGTCACTACTTCTATGAGCGTGGCCATCATCTCCGGACTACCGAAGCAAGGCAAAGATCTCAAGGCATGTGGTTCCTACCGACCCATAGCACTCCTGAATCTCGATGCTAAATTGTATTTAAAAATCCAGGCAGCTACATTAGGTGACTTATTCCCTTGCTTGATGCACCTGGATCAATACAAGTTTATTAAAGGTCGACAAATGCACAATAATATTCGGTGAGTGATCCACCTCATTGAAAAAGCATTAGTCAGTCAGTCAGTCAAAGAACTTTTATTTCGGTAAACATACCATAAAAAGGCCATACACAGAATACACTTCAAAATAACAATTAAATTAATATTACTAAATTTAAATATGCTAAAAATCACGTATAAACAGTTCCTACAAATGTTAAAAACATCAGTTAAAACACAAGAATATCAACGTATAAAATTATTATAAAAAGGATATGACACCCCCTAAAGGTAGCCATTAGAGCAAGGTATGAGCTTCCAGCTTTAATATTGCACATCTCGTATACCACATAGACTGAAGAAATCTAGCTGTGGCGAACACTATCAGGGGGGTGGTATCATATTTGAGGATCCTAAAACCTCCCTGTAGTCCCTAAAGCCCCTAGCCCTACATAACTGTAAAATCCATTTCCCCCTTGCCCTGGCATAGGAGGGGCAGAAGAGCAGAACATGTAGGTCTGTCTCTATGTCGCTCGAACACCCCGGGCAAGAACTAGCTGTTAGGGGGGCATTCCGCCATTTATGTGTTACAGCCCTCAGTGGCAATGAGCCGTGCCTGAACTGGATAAAAAGTTTCTTAGCCAAGGAAGGCTGGATATCATGCAGGAAGGCCTCAAATAAGGGATGGGCCTTAATATTAAAAAAAGTGTCAGTCAACCTACCCATGGAAAGATTGCTTGTTGTAAACTCCAATCGGTGACTCCTTAGAGCCATATTCAATAGTTTCTTGGAGATCAGTGGGCAGGTGTCTTGGGGCGACCGACACAGGTCTCCTCTACCTAGGGCGTGGCAGAGGTGCTTGATATAATTCAGCCATGGTATTTTTCCCGAGGTCCCCCTCTGCAGAATGTCTCTCAGGTCCTCCCTATAGCTCAAGGGCTCAGGAGTCGCCCATAAATGTCCCCAATATAGGAGTGGGCGATTTTCTACAATCTCCTGGATAGGTATCAGGCCCAAATCCAACCGCAATGGAATAAGGGGAGAGCTCAAAGGCAAACGAAGCAGACGCCTAATAAAACTGTTTTCCGTAAGCGTCAGGGGGCAACGCTAGTATGGCCCCATAGCTCTACGTCATAGAGCGCGGCCCCTCTTGCCTGAGCCTTATAAATCTCAAGGGGCAGGCTGAGCAATTTCAATGAGGTGTCATTAAAAACCTTTAAGATACCACCCGATGATTGGGCCAGCTTTAAGTTGGCCCTAGCCTTATGAGACCCCCAGTCCATCTTATCATTGAGTGTGACCCCCAAATACTCGAATGTAGACACCCGGTCCAACACCATTCCATTCATATGAGGGGGGGCAATTAGCCGATTTGTTATTATAGACCATGAACTTTGTTTTGGAGATATTAATCCCCAAATTCCTCAGTCGGCAGAAAGAGCAAAATGCCTCTAGTGTGCGCTGCATACCCCCTGGCGATTTTGACACCAGGAGAGTATCATCAGCGAACATTAGGGCTGGTATATTTCGCCCTGCTAGAATGGGAGAGTCCAGATCTTTTGCCCCCGAGAGGTGATCTATTAACCCATTAAGGAAAAGGGAGAAGAGGGTAGGAGCCAAAACACACCCCTGCCTTACTCCCCTTTCGACCGGGAAGGGGGCCGACAACTCCCCTCTCCTCCCATACCTCACCTTTGCATAAGTGCCCTGGTGAAGACGTTTAAGTAGGTGACACAAATAGGCTGGAGCGCCCATCTCTAGCAGTAGAGCCCAGAGCGTATCCCTATGTACCAGGTCGAATGCAGACCTAAGGTCCACAAAGATCAAAAACAAACTACCCGCCCCAATGGTGACCGTCATCCAGTAGACCAACTGTAGTCTAAACAGTTGGTCTATAGTGGACACCTTCGCGCGAAAGCCCGCCTGAAGGGAGGTTAGGATGTATTGTTCATCCATCCAATTCTGCAACCTTGATAACAAAAGGCGGGCAAAGATTTTCTGAAGGACATCGATCAAACTTATGGGGCGATAGTTAGCCGAATCGAGGGGGTGAGGCTTTCTTGTGGATGGGGATCATTTCGGCTCCCAACCAGGTGCCGGGGATCTCCAAGCCCTGGAGGATGGCGTTAAAGTAGACACAGATGTAGGGGGCCCAGACCTTTTGTTCACTACGGTACAGATCACCAGGGATCCTGTCAAGGCCCGGGGCTTTCCCTAACTTCAAGCTTCCGAGGGCCACCTGAACTTCATGGATAGAGCAAGGTGGACAGGATAGGGCCGAGACCTCCAGAAATGCCAGGACAGGAGGAGAAGTTTGAGTTACGGCCTCTCCATGGTGTTCACTGTGGCCACGTGAGTAGAGAGGCTTGAAATGGTCTAGCCAAGCATCTTCGCTAAGGTTGGGGATAATGGCAGACTTCCCCTCTGCCGACCCAACTCGCACGAGGTTCCAGAATAACCTGAAATCTCGGGCTTCCAGTGCCGCCCTGATGTTGTCCCACCTTACGGCTTCCCACTCAGACCTAGCCTCCTTAATCAGGCATTTATAAGTCTCCCTCGCCTGTCTGATACCGGAAATTGTGCCCGCTTTTACCTCCCTGATCAGGCACCTCTTTGCGTGATCTCGTGTTGGCCTTGGAGATGTCTGGAAGTCTATGTCCTCTGTCACAAATCCTTTGGGATCCGGTGGGAGCCTTGGATATGCAGACCGGCAAGATGCTTCTTTGGTGCCTGTTCGAACAGGGGAGTCACTCCTTGACCCCAAGGGAGATCCTTCCATCTTCTAGTTGAAATAGAATGTCGAAGTTCCAGGATATATGTTGCAAAGTTTCGTCCAGGGTAATCTAAAGTGTTAGGGAATGGGTTCCTATACTTATACTAAGTTTAGGAGATGGACTAACTCTAAGGTCCCACCTTCCCTTCCCCTTTGTCCAGTTTCGCGCCAGAGCTGGGGCTGAGTGCCCCAGCAACCAGTTTGAAATGGGATATGCACAGAGACACCAGGTGTGCCCTCGGCACTGTCTGAAAAGCATTCACTGAATGAACCCACCTTGCCCCAATACACTAAAGCCTGTCTGGGGAGGTGATTACACCTCCCTGTGATAGGAAACCTATTGTCCAGGCCTCCTCTGCCTTAGTTTCGTCCAGCAGCAGGAGGTCAGACTTGTGTCTGTGGTAGCAGCATCCATTTTGTGATGCTGGGGCTCTTTTAAACTATTACCGGTCAGGTAAGTGTGTACATGTCTTCTCCCTCTAGAAGGGTGGTATTCTACCCCCACCGCCAGGACTGACGGGGGGGGGGTAGGATTCCAAAGTGCTTGACAGCAAACACGACATGTTTTGATTCAGCCATTCCAAAGTTAGCATTTATTGCGAGGTTATAATGCTCTTAAGAGTTAATGGTATGGCTGTATCACAGAACAACTACAGAGAAGTGATTCCAAAAGCTGCAGAGGGGCGCAGCTCATGCTTGGGCACCCTCGCACACAAAACCAAGCACTCTGCCTTCAGGATTGTTAAGGCCTGCCATAGGAGTGACTTATAGGTTTATATGTGTCTGTAATTTAAAGGTAGATGTAGGTAAATTATATCTTAGTAAGGAGTGCTTACACCACCTTACCCAGGCTGCAGTAGCAGACCTGTGGTACCATTTTGAAAGGCTTCCCAGTGGTGGCATAATACATGCTTCAGCCCCTGGTAGACCTCTGGGGTACCTAAGTCCTTGGTACCTAAGGTACGGTATACTAGGGACTTACAAGGGTAACCCAGTAACCAATCTGGAGTGTACCTAAAGTACATGCAATCAATTCAGAGAGGAAGCAGCTAGGCTTGGGTCCTGGTTAGCAGGGCCCTCGCCAGACTAAAGTCGACGATTTAGTGAAACACCATCAAAAAGCGGGGGTAACCATAGTAAGCAGATCTTACTCTCCTACAGTGACTAAGGAAAGAATGGCAGATATCTTATCTGACTCTTATAAAAATGTTGAATATGCTTGAGGTCCTTCAGTGCAGTACCTTTTACTAGGTCTACTCCCATATGTGTGTCCTACACGCACAAGAGCACTACACCTTTTCCAATTTCAAATGACATGCACCTCTATTGATAGACCTAGATAATGCGGCCTGGAGGTGGCCTCACTTGCTATCTCTGCAATCTTACCATCGGGCTCGGATGTGCCTGTTTAGATATTCATATGATTTCCATTTACTTTTGCAATGGATTGCACTGGATGTTTTCTAATCATGTATGCCTAATTAAAAGCAATAAACACAGTTTTGAAAAGCAAAAAAAGCACCTTAATTTCAACTAAAATATCACATAAACCGTCTCTTGCACAATTACCAGTTTGGCACCAGAACATGCTGCAGCATGGAGACTGCTACCTTATACATCATAAACTATGCCCTCCTATTGATGAACCTCTCAGCTGCTTTCAACAAAATTGACCACTCTACCCTCATACACACCCTAGAGTCTTGAAAGGGATTCTCCAGAAATCTCCATCACTGTTGCTCCACCTACCTTTCCAACCACCACCAGTTTGTTCTTATGGGCACCTTCAGATTCCAAGGGATCCCTAACACCTGCAGAGTCCCCCAGGGTTCTATGCAGTTCACTTTTATGTTCAGCTTCTACGTGGAGCCACTTAGTGCTCCTATCCAAGATAACAGCATCAAGATTCACCAATATGATGATGATACATAATTGTACAAGAAAAACTCCTCTGCTTAAGACATCCAATTCCTCATACTTTGCCTACACATATTCCAGCCCTGGATGTTCAGCACCTACCTAAAGCTCAACCCAGCCAAGACAGAATTCTTATAATTTCCCAAGAACAGGAAACCAGAAATAGTACAAACCTGGCTCAATGAAATGAACCTTGACGGCTTCGAACCCCAACTTTCACTGAATCACATGTCCCTCAGATTCACCCTGGGCTCTAACCCTTCAAGGAACACTTTGTCAAAACCAAAAAAACTGCTTGGTACCAGTTTTCCCTTCTAAAGAATGTAAAAACATTTCTTCCAGGAAGCAACTCCGGAACTGCAGTTCAAGCCATCATACTCTCACATCTGAATGGTGATAACGTCCTGCTCCATTAAATCCCTTACTCCACAATGGCATGCCCGTGAGGGCATCCTACACACTGCAGCATGTCTCATCAAGGGCCTGAAGAAATATGATCACATTACCCCAATTCTGTTAGACCTCCATTGGCTACCCTTGCCTGCCCTGCGCCATCCTCAAAACCAGCTGCATCCTTTACAGAGCAATCGTGATCATCATGCTGCTTATTCTGCAATATTGTAAACATATGATATCCCAACTGATCTTATTTCAAGGCAAATACAATAGATATGTTGAAAACATTATCAAGGAAGGAAAAAGGAGACTCGTACGTAGTTATGAATGTGCACATGACATCATTTATATCCAAAACACAAACAAAAAGTTACAGTTGTTGCAGCACTGTAAATAAATAAATAAAGACAACCCAAATTGTCCTTGGTGCTTGTAAGGGTGCAAGTGGTGTGCACGATGGCGACGCAAGTGACAATGTGCAGAGCACGGACGGCGCAAGGTGACTGGTACAAAAATATATACAGTGATTCAAGGCAACAATATGGTTCCAGTAGTATTGTGGTCTAATTTGTTCTAGATGAACCACATTGTGTGGTTGCGCCTTTATTTGCGCTGCTAGGTCGACGGCGTTTCGATCCTCCTAACTCATCAGGACTGGGTTGTTGGTCAACAGTGCTAGTTGGCAGAAGTGAAGGGGGAGCTTCGTGGTATCCGGTTGGAGTCAGCAGCGAGGTACAAATGAATTGGGTCCAGTCCGGAGGGCGATCTAGCAAGGATCCGCATTAGGTGAAGTTAATCTGGATGAAGGCAAGGGGATCTGTCTGTGGTCGGAGACGGGGCTCCGTTCCAGCATGAAAGGGTCCGTAAGTCGCAAGGAGGTCCTGACTGGAGTGGTAGGGGCGTCGATCCAGGGGTGATCGGCGAGGGGTTGAGAATCAATCTCTGGCGGGGTCTGCTAAGGAGTCAATCCATGTTGGTTATTCTGCAAAACATCTCTGGTGGCTCTGACACACTTTTTTTTTTTAGAAAACAAAAAGATCCACCTCTAGCAGGTTTTCTGTGAGCCTAGGGATGTAAGGCATACACAGTATTTGTTAAAATACCCCTCACACACCAAAAGGGCCCTTGGTGTCATGCTTCATCATAGGGGTCTTCCCGCCCCGCTGCGGGGCGGTGCGTGCTACGACTGGCACTTTAAATTTGTGAGTACTATGTGAGGTGTATTAAGGTGAGTGAAGTAGGGTCAAGAGTGAATGGAAAAGTGGTGTTAAAAAATACCTGGCCTTAGGAATTCAAAAAGCTTTATTGGTCATAGCCCGGTACTATTAAAATCAGTGTATCGGAGAAACAAAGCTAATAATGCGCTAGTTCTCCTGGTGATGTCAACATTTTTCGAGGCCAAAAGCCTCTTCGTCAGGACGGGATTAGATCTCTCTCTCTCACTCACTTAGTTACTATCAATATGTGAAAAGTAGTTAAGGATACAATACCTATGTGGTATGTTATGTTTTAGCCCTGTCAGTATTTCTGAAAATAGACCTGCAAAATAAAGAGCACAATTACTTCTCGTGCGCTTCCCAATGCGCAGGCATACGTCACCTAAGGGAGGAAGAAGGTGACACAAAGTGACTTTGGTTGACGAAATGGTGCAGAGCGGGAATATCGTCGTAAAAATATCGACTAACCTTAATATCGCCGCAGAAATATCGACAAGAAGAAATATCGATGACAAAAATATAGTTTGACAAGAATATCGACAGACAGGTAAGTAATATCGTTAACATTAATATAGTTGTAATAAATATCGTTTACAAAAACATAGTTTACAAAAATATTGTTTTTTAAATAATAATAAGTAATTAAGTGTTTTTAATGAGTATTGGTTGTCAAAGTAGTATTTTTTGTAGTATTTTATTAGTTAATACCGTATTTTATGTTGAATTTAGTGTTAATAGTTCCGTAGCGGGTTGTGGGTTTATAGGGGAGTAGGGTGGGAAGTAATTTAAATATAATAAAATAATTGATTAATTAATGTGTTAATTGAATATAAATAGTGTATTAAATAATAGTTAATTAATTTCAATTAGTTAATTGATTAATAATTATGTAAATTAATTATGTTAATTGTTTAATTAATTTTAGGTGTGTGTAGTTGAATTTTTAAGTGAAAAAGTAGTGAATTAATTACATTTTAATTGAATAATTATTTAATTAATGATTAATTAAATAAAAATAAAGATTTGTTAATTTTTAAACATTGTAAATACATTTAGTAATTTTTACCCCTACACTATCCAACGCTTTCCCTACTGTTGCACCCTCTTGAGTGGGAATAGTAATTTTTACCCCTACGCTATCCAACGCTTTCCCTACTGTTGCACCCTCTGGAGTAGGAATAGTAATTTTTACCCCTACGCTATCCAACGCTTTCCCTACTGTTGCACCCTCTGGAGTGGGAATAGTAGTTTTTACCCCTACGCTATCCAACGCTTTCCCTACTGTTGCACCCTCTGGAGTGGGAATAGTAATTTTTACCCCTACGCTATCCAACGCTTTCCCTACTGTTGCACCCTCTGGAGTGGGAATAGTAATTTTTACCCCTACGCTATCCAACGCTTTCCCTACTGTTGCACCCTCTGGAGTGGGAATAGTAATTTAAACCCCTACGCTATCCAACGCTTTCCCCACTGTTGCACCCTCTGGAGTGGGAATAGTAATTTAAACCCCTACGCTATCCAACGCTTTCCTTACTGTTGCACCCTCTGGAGTGGGAATAGTAATTTTTACCCCTACGCTATCCAACGCTCTCCCTACTGTTGCACCCTCTGGAGTGGGAATAGTAATTTTTACCCCTTCGCGATCAAATGTTTTAATTAATAATATATTTTATATTTTAATTATATGTATGTATTATTGTTGTTATATAAAGTAATGTGTTAAATATATGTATATGTACACATTTATTAAGTTTATAATGAAAAAGTGTAGTTAATTTGTTTTCAATAGTCAAAAAATAAAAGTAATGTAATGTATTTTGTTAATAGTACTTATATTTATTTAATATTGAATGTAATTTTAATTAATTTAAAAAGTCGATATTTTTTACATCGATATTTAGTACAACGATATTTTTGAGTCGATATTTATGTACTTACCTGTTTAGGTATAGGGTGTCGATATTTTTGTAAACGATATTTTTACAACTATATTTTTGTCAACTATAGTGTTGTAATCGATATTTCAACACCCTACCGATGAAATATCTTACAGTTAAACACAGGTGCTGTGACCTGTTAGGGAAAAAAAGGGGGGGGAGACCCCTATGATGAAGCATGACACCAAGGCCCCTTTTGGTGTGTGAGGGATATTTTAACAAATACTGTGTATGCCTTACATCCCTAGGCTCACAGAAAACCTGCTAGAGGTGGATCTTTTTGTTTTCTAATACCATTACATGGAGGAGGGTGCGTCCACCCTAGTGCTTGACAGCACTACCTCTTCACTCCCTCATCTTTGATTTCTTGATTACGGTTCTAACACACCATCAGACTGCATCAGACAGAAAGTAGTGTAAAAAAGAAAAAAATAAGGCAGTATGTCCTGTATCCATTAGGTCTGCCTCAATGCTGCTCCACTATATCACAATGCATTATGTCCACAAACATCTCTCCTATCACATGTTGACTTTACACTGGTCTTTAATCCTATACTGTGCTCCTCTGCCTTTTGGCATGATTTGCAGTACATAAATACCACATGCATTCATACAGAGTCTAACTTGTCTACTGACCAAAACTGCAAGGTCTACGTAACCAGAGCAACAGCACTCCTCAATTACCTTGCAAAATATTTCTACTTCTACTCTCCTGCCTGAATGTTTGGGATTTGTGTGTCATTTTCATATTATTTTGGCACCAAGTTCTTTCATGCAAATTTTCTGTCATAAAACATGATTGAGCATATACTTGTATAGGACAGGATGGAAAAATAAAAAAGTGAAATGTAGAAGTATAAATAGGTGCTAATGGTTAATGAAAGACCACACAAAATTGCATTTTTTGAACTACAAGTATCACCTATGGATTTTTGGATGTAAGGGAAATTGGGCTGAAAAAAGAACATTTTTGCTGTCATATTCTCAAAATTATCTTATGACAACTGAACTTGCAACACTACTGTAGAGGGTTAGTATTAGATTTGGGGGTCTCTAGTTGGCACAGGTAGGTACTTGTGACAAATAGGGACCCTTGCCTCTAGTCAGGGTGAGGTGGAACACTTCTAAAATAACCCCTGCTCACCCCCTTGGTAGCTTGGCACGAGCAGACAGGCTTATCTCAGAGGCAGTTTGTAAAGCATTTGTGAATACATACAGTAATCCAGTGACAACACTACAGATGGACCCGAAACCAGTTTTATTTAAAAAATCAGTATTCTTTATAAAGACTTAACAAGAGACCACAAACGACAAAAATCCACAATACTGTACTTACAATGGTAGGTTTAGCTTAGTTCTGTTCAGTTCTTAAAATGCGACACTTTGAGTCAATGTACCTTACGGTGTGTTGCGCTTCCACAACAAAACTGTTGGAGCGATGGAAATGTGGCAAAGTTCTGGTGCAAAGAAATAAAAACGTGAAGATCTTCCAGAGCTTCTCCGATGATGCGAGAAATCTCGATTCGATGCGTCAGCTGCAGCGGCGACACCCTTCTTCCACGATGCGACACTCTTCTCCGACGTTGAGAGACGCTTCCGCACGATGCGACAACTACAGCAGCGACATTCAAGATGCGATGGCAGCAGCTCTGACAGCAGCACGCTTATCCGTGGATGGGAGGCACTTTTCTTGATGCAGTGCAATACGACAGCTACAGCGGTGACAACCAAGATGCGACGGCAGCAGCAGGGACGGCGACAACCATCCTCTTCGTTGTGAGACGGTTCTCTCGATGCAGTGCAATACGACAACAACAGCAGTAACATCCAAGATGCGACAGCAGCAGCAGCGATGGCGACGCGCTTCCTCTTCAGTGTGAGATGCTTCTCTCGATGCGGTGCAATACGACAGCTACAGCGGCGACATCCACGATGCAACGGCAGCAGCAGTGACGGCCACACGCTTCCTCCTCCTGAGTCGCGCTTCCAGCTCTCTGCAACACGCAGTCCCTCAGAAGGCCCAAAACAGCAGCAGACACTTCCAAAAGAACTCTGGGGAGCTAGGGGTCTTTTGTCCCTGAGACTTCAGCAGGAGGCAAACTCTGTTCCAAGCCCTTGGAGATCCTTACAAGTTGATGAAAGTACACACAAAGTCCTTTCTCCTTTCTTTGGCAGTCAGGCAACCACTGCAGGTCAATCCCCCAAGCAGCACTTCAGATTAGGGATAGTCTCTCCTCAGTTTCTACAGGTTCCTCTCCTCAGAAAAGGTTTCTTCTTGTAGACCAAAAGTGGTCTAAATTCTTGGGATCAGGGTCCCAATACTTATACCCCAAAATCCTTTGTCCTCTGAGGGCAGGGGGGCCTTTGCCCAGTCCAAACCAGTTCTGGAGCACTCTGTTGACATGACTCCTTCCTTCCTTTCACAGTGCAAGGCACAAACATTAGACACCCCACAGGAGGTGGAGCCAGCATTGTGGAGGGAATGCACAGCCCTGGAGCACTCTGTTGACATGACTCCTTCTCTCCTTTCACAGTGCAGGGCAGAGACATCAGATGCACCACAGGGGGGGAGCCGGCATTGTGGAAGGCAGGCACAGCCCTATTCAAGTCACTGGTGCAACTCCTCCCACCCATCTGCATGCAGATCTCTCTATTCAGTTCTGTGCTGACTCACTATGTCTCCTGGAATCCCCCAGCCCTGTCACTCAAACTTCAGACAAGGAACAAACAACCTAGCAGAGGCAGGCTTGTATAGTTATACAAGAAAATACCTACTTTCTAAAAGTGGTATTTTTAAACACAGAATGTTAAAATCAACTTCACTAAAAGATGTATTTTATCATTCTGAGTTCAGGCATACTAAACTCGGATTTCTACCATGTTACCTGAGTCAGTTAGGATTATAAAATGTAATAATCTAATTGCCCATTCTGGCCTATGGAGAACAGGTAGCCTTGCAATAGCGAAAAACGAAAATGGCTGTAATTCACTGTTAGGACATGCTACACACACCAGGGGATGTCCTACCTTATACTTACAATGCACACTGCTCTTGGGCCTACCATAGAGGTGTCTGATATGAAGAAAAACAAAGGTTTAGGGACTGGCAAGTGGGTGCACTTGCCCATTCAGCATGGCAGTATCAGACTGCACACAGGCTCTGAAATGGCAGGCCTTAGACACACTTGTACAGGTTGCTTCTGTGGGTGGCAAAACCAGTGCTGCAAGCCCACTAGCAGCATTTGGTTTACAAGCCCTGGGCACACTCAGTGCACTGTACAAGGGTCTGACCAGTAAACCTAATCAGCCAATCATGGAATCACTAATCCATACATCAATTTACAATAGGGAGAGTATATGCACTTTAGCACTGATCAGCAGTGGTAAAGTGCCCAGAGTCATAAAACAGCCAACAACAGGTCAGAAAAAATAGAGGAGATAGGCAAAAAGTATAGGGATGACCCTGCAAAAAGGGCCAAGTCCAACACAACCACCTTCCAGTTACAACGCAGGGTAGACCAATCACTACCTTGATGGGCGTCCCTGCTTTGGGCGATAGAACATGGACCTGGCCCGCAACAGAAGGGGCATATTCCAGTTCTACGCCAATCGGAACCCATTTCAATCCCTCTGTCAATACTCTCAGGGTCCACCAAGCTTATCCATGGGGAACCCTTCTCTTCACCTGTGGACACCACCTGTGCAGCATATAACCTTAACTTGCTCACAGGTGGGTCCCAACAGACAGACAGCAAGTCACAGTGGCCACTGACAGTAGTCAGGGGTGAGACCCAGGCCTTATGCCTCACAGGGCTCTCAAACCTCTGTGGCGTCAGAGAGCGGGGAACACTGGCCCCAAGTGCTTGGCACCCTTTGTCCACTCTCCCTCCTGTCAGGTCAGGTATGACTTCCTGACACTAACCCACCAGCCCCAGGCCTCTACCCGGCGGCTGGACAAGAGGCTGGGGTGGGCTCTCCCACACCCGGTCCTCATCATTGGGGCTCTGCACCCTCCCACCTGGAGCGGTACCCCTCCCAGAATTTTCAGGGTGCCTGTAGCAGACGTCCTGCACTATTCGCCAACCACTTCAGGGGTTCTATCCTGCAACTGGGCATCCAGGTCAGGGGGGACACCCTGAACCGGGCCCTCCAACCTAGGGTCTAAACCTTCGAGTTGCACCGGGGTCAGAGGAGAGGACTCCCTCCCTCTGCACCCCATTCCAGAGCACTGCACCCTCCCAACTGGTGTGGTACCCCTAGAAGCTACCTCGGTCAGGACATTGATTTCAGTTGCCCCTTCCTCCAGGTCAGGCAACACCTGAACCTGGCTTCCCAAACCAGGGACCAAACCCTGCGTGTAGGAAGGTGGAATCCGACTGCATGGGTACCCCCACTTTTTGCATGGTGTTTTGATGGTTTTTGATTTCGTTTGGCTGGGATCCTGCTATTCAGTGCCCCAGCCTATCTGATTTCCTCTCTAAATGCATTGCATGTACTTTAGGTACACTCTAGATTGGTTACTGGGTTACCCTAGTATATGGTACCTTAGGTACCAAGGGCATAGGTACCCCGGAGGCCTACCAGGGGCTGAAGCATGTATTATGCCACCCCTGGGAAGCCTTCCAAAATGGCACCACAGTTCTGCACTTGCAGCCTGGGTAAGGTGGTGTAAGCACCCCTTACTTAGATATAGTATACCTATATGTACTTTACATACAGACACATAGTAACCTATAAGTCACTCCTCTGACAGGCTTTGACAATCCTGAAGGCAGAGTGCTTGGTTTTATGTGAGAGGGTGCCCAAGCATGAGCTGAGCCCCTCTGCAGCTTTAGGAATCCCTTCCTTATGGCTGTTCTGTGATACAGCCATACCATATACTCAAAAGTGCATTATATCCTTTGGGTTAATGCCAACTTTGGAATGGCATATTAGAACAACTGGGGGTGCACCTTGTGAGAAGTTGGCCTGAGATGTGATGTCCACTATTCTAGTGGGCACCCTGTATCAGTCCAAACAACCCTTATGGTGATGGTTGTAAAGTCAATCTTATAGACCCGCTATCCTAGTGGTAGCATGGACAAAGCAGTCTTAGGCTAAACTCAAGAAGGCATGTGAAGCCAGCTGTTTTACCATATGCAATCCCTTTAATACCAAATGAAAGGACACCACACAGGATATATATAAAATATATATGTATTTATTACTAAATTAATCCTCTGAACTCTTTATGAGGTCAGAGGCACAAGCACATAACAAGATACTTAATAAACATACAATAAGTTGCACAAAATACAGTAATGCCCTAGGGGCACTTCGAACCATATACTGAAATAGTGGTATAAGAACCACGTCACGAACAAAGGCAAGGCCTAGGGCCTGGTGAATCGCTGGGGCTACGCTGTATTACCAAAGGATAGGGAACAGGAGGCACACGGGATGCGTGTGCAGTGTCTTTACACGCACGCGAGTTACCATAGAGTTAGAATGGGAACGAAAGAAATGGAAGCTAGTTATTTTAGGACACTTCTGGATGGACTAGGGAAAAGCTACTTGAAACTAGGACACTAGTATAGTCAATACCCACAGGAGTACCAAAATACTCGCGTTACCTCACCAACAGGAAGCGGGTGCATAGGTGTCAAAGTGTGTTGGGTTTCGTTGCTGATTCCTATGGTGCCTTGAAGAAAGATGCTGCAGGCGACCAGGAGAGAAGTGTCCGGTTGGATCCAAGGGTCGATCGATAATGAAGAGTACCTGAAAGCAATGAGAACAGAGTCTGGGTCATTAGCCAGTGACCAGGAAGGAACCAGGCGATGTCGCGAAGCAATCAGGTGATGTTGTGAAGCTTGTCTCTGCAGCCACATGGACCAGGAGGTGTCGACGATGACCAGGCACTGGATATGGACTGTCCCACAAAGGCTCTCACTGTCAGCGGTGTCAGCTTCCGGATTGGAGTCAACAAGCCTTGGCAAAGGCAACCCACGCAGGAATCGAAGATGGCTTCTCGATCAAACCAGCAAGGTCTGATGGACTTCTACTTTTCAGGGAAGCAAGCGCCAGTCTGGAGCAACCAGACCAATGGTGTACATTCAAGGTTTCGTTGTCACAGAGGCCACTAGCCAACGGCAAGTGACTGGACAGACGCGTCAAGCAGGAAAATGCAGAAGGGCCCCACGCAGAACCCATAGAGTGTGGAGGGCTGATCTTCGGTGCAGTTGGTGCTCGGGGCTGGGTCTTCTCAATCCCCAATGCACAACTTCGAGGGTGCCTCTGAAGCTGCATGGAAAGCAATTCGCTGGCTTTCCAAGATGGCCAGTCCCACGTCTCTCGTTGCTTCCACGGGACTCAGCTCTGCTGTGACTGTGGATCGGGCTGTTGGAAGTCTGGGTCTTGTCAGGCTCTGTGCTCGGGCTCCGGCGGGAGCATCAACAAAGCAAACTGTTGATCGCTTGATCGTGCCTGCTTGTGCAGGGTGGTCACTCCTTGACCACAAGGGAGATTCTTCAGTCTTCTATGTCGAGTAGAATGTCAAAGGTCCAGAGTTTTGTTTCAAGTTTCAGTCAGGATACAATCTAAAGTTTTGGGACGCAGCTCCTACCTATATACCTTATTTAGGGTCTGGATTACCTGCTAGGTCCCTCCTATGGGTGGGACACAGGAAGGGGGTGGTTACACCCCTTTCCCTTTTTCCAGTTTTGCGCCAGAGCTGGGGCTGGAGTGCCCCAACACCGGTTTGAACTGGACTATGCATTTGACACCTTGTGTGCCCCTGGCAGTGTCTCATTTCACTCAGCCCTCCCTGTCCCAATACACTATGGCCTGTCTGGGGTGGTGCTAGCACCTCCCAAGACAGGAAACCTATTGTCCAAGCCTCCCTCGCTGGAAGGACTCACAGCAGCAGGAGGTCAGACTTGAGTCTGTGGCAGCAGCATCCATTTTGTGATGCTGAGGCTCTGGTTAACTTTAACCGGGATTAGTAGGAACAACATGTCTTCTCCCTCTAGAAGGGTGGAATGCTACCCCCGTCGCCAGAACTGGTGAGGGGGTAGTATTCCAAAGCGTATGACACGTTACACAACATGTTTTGATAAAGCCAAACCAAAGTTAGCATTTAACCGCGAGGTTCATAATGCACTTAAGAGTATATTGTATGGCAATATCCTAGAACAGCTATAAGGACATGGTTCCGAAAGCTGCAGACAGGCTCAGCTCATGCTAGAGCCTCATCTCACATAAAACCAAGCACTCTGCCTTCAGGATTGTTAAGGCCTGCCATAGGAGTGACTTATAGGTATATATGCTGGGCTGGACTGGGCCATGGAGAGATCATTGATTCCGGTTAGCCAGACCGGTTTGGCTAAATCGGTGGGAACAACTTCCAATATCCTAGCAATGGGTTTACTAATAGATAAGGCTAAAACAGCCAAAATGCAGATTCATTTTTGTTTTATTGATTACAAGGCCGCCTTTGACCATATTAACCGGAATATGTTATGGGCCAAGCTAAAAAGATGGGGGATCCCAGGACCACTGTTAGACCTGTTGATTAACCTACATACAGAGACATGGGTTCAGATAAAGCTGGGAGATGGCTCACTCCTATCAAGACTCATAGAAACCAACAAGGGCCTCAAACAGGGCTGCGTTTTGGCTCCCACTCTTTTTAACTTATTCTTAGGGGATTTAATCCCTATTTTAAATAGCTGTAATTCTCATCCACCCAAATTAGGAAGGCTTCAATTACCGTGTCTCCTCTATGCGGACGATATTGTGTTAATTAGCCACACAAAAGTTGGACTTCAACAACTCGTAAAGGTAACACATGGATATTCGGACTTAAATGATTTGACAATTAATTTAGAAAAAACAAAGACAATGACAATTAGTAATAAACGTACAAAGTCACATAATTGGTTCTGGAAAAAAATTCGCATTGAGAATACACCAGTATACAAGTATCTAGGTATCAAAATTGACAACAGTGGCCTGTTTACTGTACAGAAAACTAGCATCAGGGGCAAGGGCGTTGCTTCGGCAATCGCTCTGAAAGCACTAAATAGCAAGCTTACGGGCCCATCTCTTCTGCCTCTGACCCAAGTAATAAGAGCTAAAATTTACTACGGGAATGAAGTACTGAGAGGCAGGGATGCTAAGATTCTGGACAAAACTGTAATAGCTGCTTTTAGGATAATATTTGGTCTGCCCAAACACACTTCATCGGCCCAAATCAGGCTTGAATTCGGCATCCAGAAACAGACCCTGGCAAGACAGGCACGTATATAGTAGCGTGGGACAAAACGTGAAAAAGCAAACAAGGAACCTTGAATAACCATCTATGGGAAGAGCTAGAACTACATCCAGCCTCACCAGCCGCAAAGTATCTGAAAAGGAGCCTGTTGCATCTTGGCTTACTACTAATCAAATGGGGGGGGGAGGAGGAAATATCTGATCCTTCAGTTTCCTTATTTAAATGCAAAAATCAAGTGGGGAAGGATCACTTGTCCTGCATGAACCAGGGTATGCAGGAGATCTCACGAAGGTGTCTCCAATAAAAAACCCTCATGCACGTGTTGGGATGCGTGGTAAGCGGTATATCTTGGTTCTCCGCTCTTCATACACGTGTGTGCATAATCATAGGGTTAGTTTCGGTATGCAGCCTCCACCAGGAGGATCTTACCCTTGGTTAAAAACAGTAGTGACCCAGAGAAGTGGACAGTGTGCAGAAAAATATAAAAAAACACCCGGATAACTAGAGAATGAATTTTATTAAGTCTGGGTTCGGGTGAATCCCGTGAGGGAATGCTCGAAATCTGTGCGTTCTGTTGAAAAGTAATAGGTTTTCAGGACGCACGAGCATTAGTAAAAATTAAAAATGGCCGACATGTTTCAGCCCTTTCTGCCGGGATTCGGACTTAAGGGCTTTCTTCAGGACCAATAGTGGTAGGTGAGAGTGATACTTGTTTACTAAATTTTAGCAAGCAAGTGTTAGAAAAAGGGAAATTCTCAACCTGTTTCTTTTCTTCAAGGTCGCGATGTACCTGTAAATCAAAAGTGCTATATACATACAAACAAAGGGAAAAATAGGGTAAGGGAGACATATAACGTAGTGAATTCACTACTTGACAACGCAAGTTGATGCAACTTAAAATGGCAATACTTCATAACCCCCAGTAAATGGCAGTGTCAACTCTCTCTTTCTCCAACAAACGTGTACCATGCTAAAAGAGGGTTTTTTTATATTGTAGTGATGGTGTGTCCTACGGTCATGCACGGCAAAGTGGAGCTTAAATATCTCCTTTCAATCAAATAACCGTTTTTTTTATTATAAAAAGAAGTCATCAGGCTCTTTATAAAATATGTACTATGGTGATATCTCATGCAGTAACGTTGTAATTTGTGTGCAATATACAGTAAATCATTTTCGTGACATTCCCATTTTTGAAAACGTCAGAATTAGCTCATATCGTGCGCGCTTTGTAAGAGTCTTGAAAACGCTCATGCCGTTCTGCTACTGTAGCAAGAACATCGAATACCGGTCCCAAGCAGAAGACCTTTGCAAAAAACTAAAAGATCGAGATTACCCAAGGCGAGTGGTAAATAAATGCAAGAAACGAGCGCAAAACTAAAACAGAGAATGTCTGTTAGAGACTACAACAAAAACAGAACCAGAGAGCCTAACTACATGTGTCACCACCTACAGTCCAGTAACTGACAAAGTCAAGAAGATCATCAATAAAAACTGGAGGATCCTTACGTCCGGCACACTCTCTTGGCCAAAACCGAGATTTGCCAACAAACTGAGTCAAAATTTGAAAGATATCTTGGTACACACGAGACCACCTCCCGTAAAACAACGAGAAAGAGCAAATCTATGGGGGAATCCCCCAATCATTGGACATTACCCGTGCGGTTCATGCTCAGTTTGCAATTTGACTCAACCAACAAAAGAACTACAACTACTTCCCAATTTCAAATGGAGGATACTGAAACACACTAACTGTAACACCAGTCACGTAGTGTATATGATAACCTGCCCTTGTCTCCTCAACTACATTGGTATGACGTGTAGGAAAGTTAAACAAAGGATTGGGGAACACCGGAGCAACGTAAAATGTAAAAAGAGTACAACTAAGATGGCCAGTCATTACTTAGAAAAGAACCACACAGTGGATGAACTCAACTGGGTTATTCTCGAAACTTTAGAGACAAAGGACAGTAACGCAGAAAGGATCCTTTACGAAAAGGAACAACGTTGGATACATCGACTGGGGACAGACACGAGAGGTCTGAATGACAATAGCCCTTGGCTGAGTCTGCTGAGATAAGAACTGACAAACTGCCAATAAAACCACGTCTTTATACAGACCTTAACCACTCACTCATAGAGGTACATTTCAAAATCAATATGACAAAATACTTTTCTCACAGGCTATCGGAAAGCTGTACTTCTTATAGAAAAAAAGCGCCAATGTTGTTCCTCTTAATATTTAACTGTACAGTCACCCATACATCGTCTCTACTTTTCTGTGATTACTATAGAATAACTAACTTTTTCACCTAGTCTATTCAGTGATTCAGTCCCATTGATTGTCTCTGTAAAATACAAGATATAGATATAAATGTAAGTCCTAAAGCCGAAATAAGAGACACAACTAGCTGAGTAGCAAGTCCTTCCAAAAAATCGCCATTATACAGTATTTGTGACCCTAATCAAAAAATCTTAAACCAATATCTTAATTAAAACTAACTCCCGTTTTCCAATTGGCTTTTTTGAAGTTGTGCTTTAATTTACAATTACTTATTCGAACATCACGATACATCTAACAATAACAGATAGTTAGTCCGTTTTCTATTACTTTGGACTCGGGACTTCATATGCGACCCGGAAGCGGAGCTCTGCTACTTCCGGGTCACAAGAGGTAGCTGCAGTGTAACGCGAGGAGCGGAGCGTCAGGTACCCGACCCCAACCAAATCCAGCTACACAACCGCAAGTATCATATACCCTACCCTGTTAATATTCATGTGTTCTTCATCTAGCCCCCTCAAAGCCCTTGTCACACCCGAAGGAGGTGTAATTGACTTACACTTCAGGTACGCATTCTGGCGCAAGTAGCAGAACGGCATGAGCGTTTTCAAGACTCTTACAAAGCGCGCACGATATGAGCTAATTCTGACGTTTTCAAAAATGGGAATGTCACGAAAATGATTTACTGTATATTGCACACAAATTACAACGTTACTGCATGAGATATCACCATAGTACATATTTTATAAAGAGCCTGATGACTTCTTTTTATAATAAAAAAAACGGTTATTTGATTGAAAGGAGATATTTAAGCTCCACTTTGCCGTGCATGACTGTAGGACACACCATCACTACAATATATAAAAAAAAATCTTTTTGCATGGTACACGTTTGTTGGAGAAAGAGAGAGTTGACACTGCCATTTACTGGGGGTTATGAAGTATTGCCATTTTAAGTTGCATCAACTTGCGTTGTCAAGTAGTGAATTCACTACGTTATATGTCTCCCTTACCCTATTTTTCCCTTTGTTTGTATGTATATACCACTTTTGATTTACAGGTACATCGCGACCTTGAAGAAAAGAAACAGGTTGAGAATTTCCCTTTTTCTAACACTTGCTTGCTAAAATTTAGTAAACTAGTATCACTCTCACCTACCACTATTGGTCCTGAAGAAAGCCCTTAAGTCCGAATCCCGGCAGAAAGGGCTGAAACATGTCGGCCATTTTAAATTTTTACTAATGCTCGTGCGTCCTGAAAACCTAATACTTTTCAACAGAACGCACAGATTTCGAGCATTCCCTCACGGGATTCACCCGAACCCAGACTTAATAAAATTCATTCTCTGGTTATCCGGGTGTTTTTTAATATTTTTCTGCACACTGTCCACTTCTCTGGGTCACTACTGTTTTTAACCAAGGGTAAGATCTTCCTGGTGGAGGCTGCATACCGAAACTAACCCTATGATTATGCACACACATGTATGAAGAGCGGAGAACCAAGATATACCGCTTACCACGCATCCCAACATGTGCATGAGGGTTTTTTATTGGAGACACCTTCATGAGATCTCCTGCATACCCTGGTTCATGCAGGACAAGTGATCCTTCCCCACTTGATTTTTGAATCTTGGCTTACAACAGCTTTGGGATTCTTCGACAAGTCATATAACATTGAAAAGTTTGGTCAAGAAATCAATAAAGGATCTTTCCTGGATTGAAGAAAAGGCAGCACTTACAAAGAGGTCTCATTGCTGGATGATCCAGAACTCATACACCACCCGGACATGGCAGATCTATCTTGGTCTAGGTTATTCAAAAAACAATAAAAATTAAGTTCTTAAAGTACAGGTTGGGTCTGTTACCTTGCATTCGTCACTTCCCACACTGGTTAAAAGAACAGGCGGGCATCCTCTGTCGCCTATGTGGCTCGGCGCCTGAGGACATGCCGCACTTGCTGTGCTCTTGTGAAAATCTGCTGGAAGAACGTAAGCTCCTGCTAAAATCCTATTTTAACGCACGAGGAATCTGCACATGGATACAGGCAGTTCTTGCGTGCTTGGCACTCCATGCTCCCCAGCTAAACTGCAGATTTGTGAGGTATATGATGGCAGTGGAAATGAAAATGATAAAAGCTGATTCTAAATTGCCTTAAGAAATTTTTTTGCACTTGTGAAGCCTAGTAAGGCATTGGAAAAAAACTCATTATGACATGCTGCTATCTGTATTTTAAGTAATTTCGGTATTCCTAGACGTTCAGTAGAATAGTATTCTTGTTAAACTTGAAGGTTGTGGGCAAGAATTTGACTAAAACATGTTTTTAACTGCTTTTAGTTATTCTTTTTTTATGGATTTATGTTATTTATTGCTAACTAAATCATGAAATTTCATGACTTTCTTAGGAAGGAAAATTTGCGAGTTGATATACTGCTTCCCCCTTTGTATAGAGAGGCAATTTAAATTTTTCTATCTTTTTAGACTGTTTATTTTAAAAGCTTTGCATTGCAATGGTTGTAAGTAACTATGCAACTAATAAAATGTACTAGTTTATATGTGTATATCGGTCTAGATATAAGGTTAGATATGGGAATACTATATCTAAGCAAGGGGTGATTACACGACCTTGCCCCAGCTGAGTGATCAGCCAGTTGTGTCAGTTTGGATGGCCAGCCAGGGGTGGCAAAAGATATGTTACAGCCCCTGGTAGGCCTTGGGTGCACCTATGCCCTGGGTACCTATGGTACACTGTACAGGGACTCACAAGAGTGACCCAATTCCCAATTGGTGATGTACCTAAAGTACATGGTGTGAATTTAGAGAGAGAACAGCAGGGCTGTGGGTCTGATTAGAAGGCCTACAGCCACATCTAAGTCGAAAACCAGTGAAGCAAAAAGCAAAAAGTGGGGTGACCATAGGAAAGCAGACCCTACTCTCCTACACACCTATACCTCGGATTTTTAGAAAGCATGAATGATTTCAGCTCTGTAGGCAAACACCTAATATTTATGTTTATCCTGGTATTTTTATTTAACCTTTTTTCTTTTTTTATGTATTTTAGCACATGGAAAGTAAAAACATTGTCAAATCATACCCACATACCAAAATATTTAATAAAAATTTCGAATATACAAATAGTTAATTGTGCTCTACAAAAGACATGACAGAATTTTTGATAAACATAACTCTTAGGTGTTTGTCTACAGAGCTGAAATCATTCATGCTTTCTAAAAATCTGAGGTATAGGCGCTCCCCCAGTTGTTCTATTTTGTAAAACGGCTCTGCCTAATCCTCGTCCCTTTGGGCTTAACTCCCCTTGTTTTGAACTTTGGAATGGCTGCATCAAAACATGTCCTGTTTGGTGTCAAACACTTTGGAATACTATCCCCCCGCCAGTCCTGGCGGCGGGGGTAGCATTCCACCCTTCTAGAGGTAGAAGACATGTACACACTGGTCTAACCGGTAGAAGTGTAAAAGAGCCTCAGCATCACAAAATGGATGCTGTTGCCACAGACATGAGTCTGACCTCCTGCTGCTGGACGAAACTCTGGCAGGGGAGGCCTGGACAATAGGTTTCCTGTCCAGGGAGGTGAAACCACCTCCCCAGACAGGCTTTAGTGTACAGGGGCAGGGTGGGTGCATGCAGTGAATGCTTTTCAGACAGTGCCTGGGGCACACAAGGTGTCCCTGTGCATACCCCAGTTCAAACCGGTTGCAGGGGTGCACAGACCCTGCTCTGGTGTGAAATTGGACAAAGGGAAAGGGGTGTAACCACCCCCTCCCCTGGTCCTCCCAAAGGTGGGATCCTAGAGTTAGTCCAACCCCTAAACGTAGTATAAGTATAGGAACCCAGTTACTAGGACTTTAGATTACCCTGTACGAACTCTGAAACATAAATCTTGGACCTTCGACATTCCATTTCGACAGGAAGATGAAAGAAATCTCCCTTGGGGTCAAGGAATGACCCCCCTGTTCAAACAGGCACCAAAGAAGCATTTTGCCAGTCTGCATTTTCAAGGCTCCCTCCGGATCCTGAAGAATTTGTGACACAGGACACAGACTTCCAGACATCGCTGAGGCCAACACGAGATCCCTGCAAAGCTGAGACCCACAGCCGACACAAGAGACGTGGGGCCAGAACTCCTGGACATCCAGCATATTTACAACTGCATTTACATCCCAAGGGTTCCCGAAGTTGGGCATTGGGCTTCTTGTAGTCCAAGCCCTGAGCACCATTTGCACCGAAGATTATGGGCCTACAATCCACGAGCGTTCCATGGGCCCGTTGTAGCATTTCTGCTCGAGGCTCCTTTGCGATCCCTGGTCCGTTGACTGGTGGGTCCCCACGAAGGTAAATCCTTTGTTTCTTGGGCTTACCTGGTTGATTCAGACGTGCCCTGACTCCCCTCCAAAGGGTGAGTCCCTCAGACCTTGCTGGTCTGCAACAAAGCCAATCTTTGCATTCTGCGTGAGTTGCTGTTGCCAGAGCCTGTTGGGTCCAATCCGGATACTGAAACCGTAGCACTCGACATCCAACGTGGGACACCTCAAATCCATCTCCTGGTTGTCGTCGACACCTCCTGGTCCTCGTGGCTGAAGAATCAAGCTTAACCTACATCACCTGATATCACCCGACATCGGCTGGCATCTACTGGTTGCCTCACCAGTCACTGGCTAGTGACCCAGACTCTGTCCCCTCTGCTTTCAGGTTCTTCAGATCTTCGATCCACCCTTGGATCCCTCCGGACACTCTTCACCTGGTCGCCTGCAGCACTTCTTTGCAGCTCTCCAAAGGAAACAATGACGAAACCCGACATGAAAAGACACCTATGCACCCGGCTTCCCTGGGTGAGTTAACACGAGTACTTCAGTGCTCCCATGGGTCTTGACTCTCGAAGTGTTCAGTACTGAAAGGCTTTTACCATAGTCCACTCTTAAGTGTCCTTCTTCTTTAAAACTGCTGTTAGACCTGGCATCATTGGCGTGAGTCTCCCTTCAATTTTGACGGATTGCCTCCTCTGTTTTGATATGTTTTTGCTGGTTTTATGCTTTGGGCACTGTGCTACTTCTAATCAGTGTCACAGTGCAAGTGCTCCCTATGTTGAATTGATGTACTAATTGGTTTTTCCATGATTGGGTTATTTGATGTATCTGTCAGCCTCTAGTACTGTGCACCATGTATGCCCAGGGCTTGTAAATCAAATGATGCAGGTGGGCTTGCAGCACTGGTTGTGCCACCCACAGAAGCAGCTTGTAAAGTGTGTCTCAGGCCTGCCATTGCAAGGCCTGTGTACAGTCTAGCACTGCCATGTCGACTTGGCCAAGTGCACCCACTTGCCAGTCCCTAAACTTTCCCTTTGCTTCATATTAGACACCCCTATGGTAGGCCCAAGGGTAGGGTGCATTGTAAGTATAAGGTAGGGCATGCTCTGATGTGTGTAGCATGTTCTAATAGTGAATTACAGCCATTTTCGTTTTTCACTATTGAAGGCTACCTGTTCTCATAGGCCAGAATGGGCAGTTAGATTATTACATTCTTATAATCCTAACTGACTCAGGGAACATGGTAGAAATTCGAATTTAGTATGCCTGAACTCAGAATAATAAAATACATCTTTTAGTAAAGTTGGTTTTAATATTCTGTGATTGAAAATACTACTTTTAGAAAGTAGGTATTTTCTTGCCTAACTATCCAGGCCTGCCTCTGCTGGGATGTGTATTCCTTGTCTGGGTTTGTGAGTGACATGGCTGGGGGATTCCAGGAGACAGGCTGGGGCAGTCCGGTGGTGAATAGAGAGATCTGCATCTAGATGGGAGGGAGGAGTTGCACCTGGGACCTGAATAGGGCTGGGCCTTCCCTCTACAATGCTGGCTCCACCTCCTGTGGCTTGTCTGATGTCTCCCCTGCACTGTGAAAGGAGAGGAGAAATCATGTCAACAGAGTGCTCCAGAGCAGTATCTTCCCTCCCCTGTGCTGGGTCCACCTCCTGTGGGGCGTCTGATGTCTCTGCCCTGCACAGTGAAAGGAAGAAGAGAGTCATGTAAACAAAGTGCTCAGGAACTGGTTTGGACTAGGCAGAGGCCCCTCTGCCTTCAGACAACAAAGGATTTGGGGGTATAAATATTGGGACTCTGATCCCAAGAAATTAGATCACTTCTGGACAAGAAACCTTTCTGCCAAAGAGAAGAACCAAGGAAGCTGCAGGAGTTGTACTGCCCCTCTGCCAGTGTTCTGTTTGCTGGGTTGGCCTGCAGTGGTTGCTTCATTGACAAGGGAAAGGAGAAGGAACTGTGTAAGGACTTTCATCTACAGAATATTCTCCAAGCTTGAACTGTGCTTGCCTCCTGCTGAAGTCTCAGGGACAAAAGACTTCACCTCCAGCTCCCTCCTGAATTTCCTTGCTGGGGTTTCTGACTCCAGTCACTTCCGTGCCACTGGGAGCTGGAAGCGTGACGCATCGAGAAGAAGCCCATCGCCGCCGCAGCTGAAATCATCGTAACGCGGGAGAAGCGAGCCTTTGTCGCATCTCCTTGGAAGCGTGTGTTCATCGAAGCTGTCTGCCGTCACATCACCAGAGAAGCGTGACGCCATCGTGAGAGTCACCATCGCATCACCGGAGGAGCGTGTCGCAGAGCCTGTCGCGGCTCCAAAGTACAGAGTTGTCGCAAGGCTGCCTGGGTGTCATCGCATTGCCACCTCAAGGGCGCCATCTTCTCGCATCGCAAGCAGATCATCGCATGGCATCAAGGCGCCATCTTGCGCACCGCAACGGGCCCGCAGGCGAGAATCTACGCATCACCTCCTCACCGGTAAGGCTCACGACGAGTCCCCTACTCTGCGCAAGCATTGAGGCAGGACGCAACCGTTCCCCCGGATCACGGAACCGATGCATCTCCCCTTTTGCGAGCCTTTTTGTTTACTTGCGTTACGCATCCAGGTACTTTGTTGAGAACTTTGTCGCATTTACCATCAACTTGAACTAAGCAACTTTAATCGTCTTTTAAGTAATCTTAAGTGTAGTATTGTTGGATTTTTGTCGTTTGTGGTCTTGTGTTTAAGTCTACATGAAGTATACTTATTTTTATAAAACCTGTGTTGGGTCCATCTGTGGTGTCTTTACTGTATTACTGTGTATATTCACAAATGCTTAACACTCTGCCTCTGAGATAAGCCTGTCTGCTCGTGCCAAGCTACCAAGGGGGTGAGCAGGGGTTATTAAGAAGTGTAATCCCATTATCCTGACTTAGAAGTAAGGGTCCCTATTTGGACAAAGGTGAATACCATTGCCAACTAGAGACCCCCAAATCTAACAACTGTAACTTTAACTTTCATCATAGAAGTCAACGTTGATTCGCTGCTCTGTTTAGACACTGCACGCGTCCCCGTGGGTCTCCTGCGTCCCTACCTTGGGTAGTTCCTGGTTGCCCCAGCGGTTCTACAGGACCTCGGCCTTGTCTCTATGTTCACAGCTGTACTTATATCACTTTCTTAGTATATGGTTTGTGAGGCCCCTAGGGCAAAACATATACTGTGCCAATTTACTGTGTGCTATTTAAGTTCTTGTATTGTACTTTTGCCTCTAGCCTCATAAAGAGACTAGAGGGGTGTGTTTAGCATAAATACATATATTTCATATATATACCGGGTGTGGTTCTCTTTTCAGTTGGTCATTCACAAGATTATGGACTGGTAAATTAAGCTGCTTTACATTCGTTCAAGACTTAGCCTGAATGCTGCTCTCCACAGCTACCACTAGGATAGCTTTCTATAAGGTTGTCTTTAAACCTACCATCATAAGGGTCGTTTTGACTGGTGCAAGGTGCCCACTAGAATAGTGGACATCATATGCCAGGCCAACTTCTCACATTGGTGTGCAGCGTGTGGGATTCCAGTTTGCATTGTTTTACCAGATAAACTCAAGTGTTGATCATTTGAAAAACTACTATAGGTATATTTCTGTAAGGTTGTCTTTAAACCTACCATCATAAGGGCCATTTGGACTGGTGCAAGGTGCCCACTAGAATAGTGGACATCATATGCCAGGCCAACTTCTCACACTGCGGTTGAACACTTGCCTGGCAAACCAGGACTTCCCGGGGAGTGCATATACCCTACTCGAGGGGGACACATAGCTCATGTGTCGTGTGACAGTCTGCCTGGCGTGGATCTCCCGACCTCTGTCCATCTGACAGTGCATGAAGATCCCCCAGGACAGAAGTGGTGTCACCATGGGTATGTAACGTTTACAACGAAAATTTTACAACGCACCACCATTACAACGCAGGTATTACCACGTATACCATTACAACGCATTGCGCTGGGGGCGCTCTAGGATAGGGAATAAGTTTAATTTTCTATCCAACACCTTCCCTAGTGTCCACGGGGACTGGAGTTGGAATAGAAAATTATACTTACCACTATCCAGCACCTCTAAGCGCTATGCGTTGTAATGGTATGCGTGGTAAAAACCGCATTGTAAAGGTATGCGTGGTAAAAGTATGCGTTGTAACGTCATACATCCGTCACCATGGTCATTCACTGGTGACGCAGCCCTTCTGGCTGGCCTCTGACCCATTGGTTCTTACACTGGAGACTCTTTCCCCCTCTCACCCCTCTGTCTGGACCTCTGTGCCCTCCCAACTGGAGCAGCACTGCCAGACACGAGAACTGATGGAGGTATGATTACAGACGCTCCCAGCTCACCAGACACTAGTTTTTTTAGACACTTTGATTTTTTTGGGCGGGGCCTCGCCCGGAATGGCCGCGCTGGGCTGGAGCTTCCGGCACTCGCAAACCATCCGGCATGTCCCATTTATGAAAAACTGGAATAAATAGTTACAGGGGCAACAGAGAAGCGCGGCGCTGCATGGAGTGAGTTTGCCCAGGATCCGAGTCCCCGTGGTGAAGATATCCGTAGGAGAAACTCGGGAGGACGGTGCAATTGCCCGGACAAGATGGCGGCTGCCTGAAGATCCGAGCGCCGCACCCCGGCAGCTGTGATGCGGAGCAGCGGCGCAAAGTGAGGCGGTAAGCGGCCCACGGGGCCCCTCATCTGGGCACTTGCGGAAAGGAGGGTGTTTTCTGGCTCAGGCCCCCCCCCGCGTCTTCATCGGACGGCCGGCTCTGCCCATGGAACTTGCAGGTACGGGGGCAGGGAGGAGTGAAGCTTCGGTCTGGTGCCTCCTCACCCGATTGGGGCACTTCACCATAACAGGACACGGCCATTGCACAACACCCCCCTGGGCTACCTGAGGGGTTACACACTCCGGGAACTGCAAACGCGGTGTCTGTGCGGACCCCCTCCTCCCCCCACCAGTGCCTGCCCCCTGCGCAGCAATCCACGGGGCGGTCCTGCTATCCTCCTTGGCAGATGCGTCACAGAGGGCTTCATCGGATCGCTGGGGACTCTAGGATGTGACACTGAGTACTGATCACGCTGGTTGACCCATAGGCAAAAATCATTGTCCTGCTCCAACCTGCCTCATGATTGTACATAACTGGGGAGAGAAAAGAAAAACGCGCGTACGCAGAAAGTGCTGCTTTTTATTTCCCCACTCTCTGTAACGCTGTAGACTGTTGCAGAAGCTTGCATCACAGGTTGCGGCTGTACTGAGGTTCCAGCCTGCGGGCCTGCGCATACTTGCGTTTAGGCCTTTTACAGCTGCACAACAAGCAGTGCCAGCTGCACCTTGTTGGCCTTTTACAGCTGTGCAACAAGTAGTGCCAGCTGCACCGTTTAGGCCTTTTACAGCTGCGTAGCAAGTAGTGCCAGCTGCTTCGTTTAGGCCTTTTCACAGCTGGGCAGCAAGTAGTGCCAGCTGCAATGTTTAGGCCTTTTACAGCTGCGCAGCAAGTAGTGCCAGCTGCATCGTTTAGGCCGTTTACTGATATGCAGCAAGTAGAACAGTTTCCAGCTGCATTGCTTAGACCTTTTTCAGCTGCGCGGCTATTAGTGCCAGCTGCACCTTCTAAGTTACTTTTCCGTGGGGACAGGTCTGATTAAGTTGGAGTCCTGCTGCAGGTACAGCACCACTGACACTATGGTTTCAGGGCATTTGAGTCCTCCTCTGAGATGGCCAGTTGGCCAGGGAGTCTGCAAGGTTTGTAGGGTCACCAGGCCAGTACTTATATGTTGGTGCTAGAAATTGCTTTTCATGTAGTATGTTCTCCGCACCCTGTTCTGAGCACCTCTACAGATTGTTTTAAGATGATGAGACTGATGTGCATACGTAGGCTTTGCTAGTCCCGGACGGCCCATTAGCTCTGTTATTCTCACCCTAACATCTGGATTATGTGCCCCCTTTATACCCTTTTATTTCTCTTCTCCACCGCCCTCCCAATAACACCTTCCTCCTATCCCCCCACCCTTCTCCGCCACATTTTCCCATCATGGCCACCACTCGAGTTAAGGTTGGAACTAATTGCTTCAAAATCATTTATCCTCCCAGCCTGACTAAAGCTGCAACAAAACGATTGAAGCATAACACTATTGAACGTTTCCCGGATTCCCTTTTTGTTGATCAATATCACAATAGTCGTTTTGGGAGGCTCAAACATGATTTCATTTTCTTCACTCATGACACCTCCTCTTGGTCCACCAGCTTATACCGTTCCCTTAACGTCACCTCCTCCTCCTCTATCCCTCATGGGAAACAGCTAAAAATCTCCCCCTCCACACGTTTCAACGGTTACCTCACTATCTAACTCTATAACAACGGTACTGTCATGATCCAAGGCAATGACACCTGTCTCTCGCTCTTTGACCACCTCTTCCCCTCTCTACTCCCTTCGGATGCGACCGGGTTTTCACCCGACTTTCCTTCTAGCTCCACCCATTACTCCCTCTCTCCTCCCTTGACCCCCCTACACTCCAATTGGCTGCACTCTCAAGAATCACAGGTCGGCCCTCCTCCCGCCCCCTCCCCTGTGACCTCCTCTCCTATTCCTCCCCCTCACAATATGCCCCCTCCCACTTCACTCCAGCCTCACCGCTAGCTAATGCGCTCCTCGTCCAATCTGCATCATCCCGGTACTCCAATCTCTTCTCCCCCCCCCATTTTCCATCCAGTCACCCCCCTTTTTAGTCCACCTCTCCTCCAACCTTCTCCCCCAGTGAACTATCCCTACGCTCCCCTTATCCCTTCTTCCATACTTCCTGTCCACCTCCCCCTCCCCTCGTTATTCACCCGGATTTCACCTCAATCCCACTGCATCTCTCTCCTCCCTCCCACTCCTCCAGCAATGCTATGCTACTCCCTTTCCCTCCATGGTAACCCTGTCCATTTCACTCCCTCGGGTCCAACAGTACCACTTCCTTTCCCCAACTTCCCTTTCTCTCAACCCCATCCACTCTGCCAGTTGCCCGTTCCCTCACTGCCTCCTCTCCTACCTGACATGCCCTCCACAACTACCTCACCTCTTTTCCTCCCAAACCTCCTTCATTCCCATGACTCCACACAGCCCTCCCCTCTCCTTCTTCCCTACTGCTGTGTTCCGCACCCTTCTCCCCCTAAAGTTATCCCTAATTCCTCTCCTTCTTGCAACACCAACAAAGGCAACTCTCCCCTAACCTCCAATTTGTTAACTCCCGCTCTCAACCTCCACCTTTCCCCACTTTTGAACCTTACACCCCTACTCACCTCCTATCCCCCCACCTCTCCCTGCCTTCCACCACCAATTCCACCGCCACCTGTGTCCATCGATCCACCCAACCTTCCGTGCTCTGCATTACTCTAGCTGGAAAATAAGCTAGGTTCCCTTATCACCTACATCTCCCAGCTTACAGATGCAATTTCACTGCTAAGCTCTAAGATTTCCACCTTTCCGTGCACCCCCTCTCCGTCCCAACTTCCTACGAGATGCACCTCGCCCCCTCACCTCAATTTAGCCAAGCTCAATCAGTCGTCAGCAAACTCTGTTAATTCGCACAAGCCTTTGAACGCCGCCCTTCCTCAACCAGCATACCATAGCAACCCTACTATCTACACTATTCCAACCATCTCCTCTGTCAGAACCAAGCAACCACCTAAACCCTCCCGAACACCCCCACATAAGCACAACATCCCGATCACCCTTCAGAGCCCAAGTGCCCCCGTCACCAAAACAGTCCTGGCAGAGCTGCATTGTCTGCTCCACAACTGCAGATCTGCAGTAAAACACAAACTTGAAATCTCAGATACCATCACCCACCACAATATTGACATGCTCTTCCTCACAGAGACCTGGTTCAAAGATACCTCGCATTCTATGTTTGATCTCCTATTACCTACAGGCTATTCTATACTTAGGAATGACAGAACTGAAAACACGGGGGGAGGTGTTGCAGTCATCTTTAGAAACTCCCTTCAACTTAAGGCCTCTCCTATCAGCTCCTTCCTCACCTTTGAATGCCTTTCTTTTGAGTTACAAGTGCATCACCGTTCACCCCTTAGTTTCCATGTCATTTACCGTCCGCCTCGTAGCGGCCCTGCGTTTTTGGAGGAACTCACTGACTTCATCAGTGACCAATACTCGCAAAGTGACAATCAGACTTTCGTGGGTGACTTCAATCTCCACTGGGGCTCACTGCAAGACTCCCTGGCCACCTTCCTCTCTGTTAACGATCTCATCCAACACTGCACAGAATCAACACACTCTAAGGGCTCAATCCTGGACCTTGTTATTTCTAAAGCAGGCATGCTTTCCATCTCTACCCCTATTCACGTAGACTGGTCTGACCACCTCCTCATCCCATTCTCTATTCAACTATCACACGCTATTACACTTGGCCAACCCAAGAGGGCTATCTCCTGGTTCCATGATGTTAAAAATATTGATGTCGGTCCCCTCTGTGAATCAGCTTTGTTATCACTTCCAAGGCTAGACCCGAACCTAGATGTTGACGATCTCACCTCCCAATGTCTCACAGTTCTTGCAGATGAAATCAACAACGTCGCTCCACTCAAAAGCAAAAGGTTAAGGCCCACCCCCTCAGCACCTTGGTTCAACAAATCCCTCTATGAAGAAAGGAAGCAGCTAAGATTCCTGGAGAAACAATGGAGGAAAGTGCCCTCCACCGATAACTTGTCCACGCTTCGCTCCGCAAGATCCAAGTACCACAAACACATCTTCCTTGGGAAAGCGGCGCACTTCAAAACCCTCCTTGACTCAGCCAAAAATAGACCCAAAAAACTATTCGATCTCATCAAGAGTCCTGACCGCTCTCCCCCTTCCTCCAAGTTGGAGGACTCTGCAAAGAGAGCAGCGGATTTCGCTTTATTCTTCGACGAAAAAGTGAAATCTCTTGTGGATCAGGTCGCTCATCCTACCCCTCCAGAGGAGTGCAAGTCCTTAGCCATTTGGCAAAACTTTGACCCCATATCTGAAGAGGCCCTTCTCAAATGCATCCGCGAAACAAAGTCCTCCAACCATCATCTTGTGGTTCTGAAAATCTGGATTCGTGAAATCGTTCTGGACTCGAGAATTAAAACTTCGTCGAAACATGACGAATTTGGTATCAAAAGACCGAGAATGACGAGTACATCATGCACATATATTTTCAGCATATTCGAGTGACGATTTCACCTCGAAATCGTCATTTGCGTTCTGAACCCTTGGCTTCCATTTATGTGTTGCCCTTTACATAGGCCTTGATCCAGTTGAATTCAATCCCACAAGGACACATACTCCTTAATCGACTTTTCCATGACCTATGCAAGTTGGAACCATTGCCCCAGGCCGAACTCGTTAGGTCAGTTCCCCTCCCAGTGGCCGAGCAAGATAGCATCAAGGCTCAACAAGCCATAAAACCATTTCAGCGCGCACACCTGCCGTATCTTGCTCACATCTGTCTCTACTCTTTTCCTTCACTTACTTTATGATGGGGAGGTGCCTGTTTTATTGGGGGTCCACCGATATCTGATGAAATGTTGGGCCTTGCCAGGTGATTTGTTATGGGCAGCACAACGTGAAATATGTACATGTCATCATGACTCTGCTTTTCTTTTGTAAACCAATAACTGTAAATGACATACTACAAATTCGAAGAATGTTTGCCTGAAGCTGAATATTCTGTATAAAGAGAGAAACCCGACTTTGTAAATTGAAGCAGTCTCCTGAGAATATACTTCCCCGTGTTGTACTTCTAGGACACTTGTTACCTTGGTTGCAGCCAATAAACTAATCTTTGACTTCACCTAGAAGACTCTGAGTTTCTGTGGTCTGGATCAGGAAGAACCCGAGGTCTCTGGGTGTACCCTGACACCGCTGGGTTACCGGTTCTGTGCCGGTTCTTAAAAACCCAGTACCTCAGCTGGCGCCCAACGTTTGGGGCGATTCCAGTGGTACCAGTCAGCCAGAAGATCGTGAGGAGCTTTGTGTGAAAATTCCGGAGGACGGCCAACCACCTCATCGACCCCTGCATATCGACGTGGTCTGAAGGTCTTTGCTGCGAGGTTCCCCGCTTCCCGGCGGCTACAAGGACTGCTGCCCTGGCTATCGCCCTGATTTGGACCCTTGAAGTTTGGTAGAGCGAAACACTAAGACGAGTCTTCTGGTGACGTCATCGATATTTCAGTTAAGTATAAGTGGAGCGTCTCCCAGTCCTTAGTTGGTCTTAGTCTTGGGTATCCTTTGGGATAATTTGTTGGTACTTGCAAGCACCCAAACCGAAGGACTCGTGTATTCACGAGAAATATCGTAATCGATAATCCTTCGAAGTTTGGAACTAGACTAGAGAGCAAAAGATGCCTAGTCTTAGACTTGGAAATTTGTTTTGTCTTGGTTATAATAATAGGGACTCCCGATTGGAGGACTCATGTCCGGTTCCTCCAGTTGGAACTCCGACTTACGAGCTATATGTGAAACATGGGGTAGGCCCCATCACCTACAACGAAGTATGGATTAAATACACCAGGAAAGATGGTGTTCTAAAATGGCCCCAATATGGTAGCTTTGATTCCGAAATCTTAGACAACCTTGAAGTTAAACTCTTTAAAAAGAAAGCCCGGCCGGCGATGTTTGACTCTTTTCACCTATGGCGTAAGGAGGCCAAACAGAAGGAAATTAAATTAGCTAAGAAAAATAAAAGAGAAGAGGGAATTTCAGTAATGCAAGCTGCTATGCAGTTTAAAGACAATGAAGACGAACAAATGAGTGAGCAGTTGCACAGGCAACGTAAAATGGCAATAGATACATGTTATCCAGTTTTGCTGTCTCTTCAGCAAGAGGCAGCAAAAGAGCGTGAAAAAGACCATTTAATGTCGCATTTACTAAATTCGCCACCCCCCTATGCGCAGAATGCCACGGCACCCCCGCAACCTTTAGTTGCGCAAACTACGCCTCCTGTTCCTCCACAGCACCCACCAACTGTTCCTCAGCTGGCTCCTACTCCTTTGGTGCAGCCTCCTCCAGGCCCACCGACCACCTCTGTTTCACCTGTGTTTTCTACGATTTTGCCTACTGTACTTTTTACGTCTCCTAATGCTCCCTCTACGATTTTGCCTAGTGCCCCCTCTATTTCCCCTGATACCTCTTCTGCTATCTCTGCCCCTGCCTTATCTCACCCCGTTTTTCCATCCGTTCTTCCTTCAGTTTCACCTTCCATTCGGCGGAAAATGGCCAGCACTGTTACTAACCTTCTTTTACCTCTTTTCGGGTCGCCTACTACGACCCCTAACATGGGAAGAAGACAGTTGCGAAGTCGACTGCCTGATTATCAAGAGAGAGACTCACTGAATAGTTTAGCACGGAAATGGGTCATGGACACTGTAAAATGTGATGTACAGTCTGTCATGGAAATCTTCCATCAATGGGAAGCAGCGACACAGAGATATGTTTTCGAACAGATGTGTGTTTTCCTTTGCGAGGATTTAGAAGACAATGATCTGGAATGCATCCCACAAGAGATGTGTCGTGTACGGTTTAAGTTCGGAGAGGGTATGATTGTAGGTCCAGATGTGGAGAAAGCAGTTGAAATGTTGTTATCATATCGGAGTAAGGGGAGCGGTTCTGGGTCACAATCTGAGTCTAGTACATCTAGTAGGAAAAAGGCGCGACAATACCCTATGAGAGAAGTTCCCCCACAATGGAGAGAGGGTGACATGACTGCTGTCCCACCTATTCTGCCACACTTTCAGCGTGTATGGGTACATGTCCCATGGAAGCGAGCTGAAGTTTTAGCACTCAAACAAACATTACCCGATCCGCGTAAAAATCCTGCAGGGTATTACAAAGAGTTGTCGCAAACTGCTGGGTCATGTATAATGAATTTAGCCGATATCGATATGTTATTCGGGAATGTTGTTCCACAGCCTTTATGGGGTAAAATTCGTCATATAGATCATGATCAGGAATTAGGTGACTCATGGGCTAATATTACTGCTGCAGATGCCCGACAAGTTGGTGGTGCCAAGCCTGAGCCTTTGATAGCAGAACTCCCTGGTAAAATAGTAGATTACATGAAAACGATAATGCCTGCAATACGTGTAAATTGGGATAAGTTGTCTGCATGCAAGCAGAAGAAAGAAGAAACAGTCTCAGATTTCTTCACCAGATTTGAAGAAACATTTGTTGACCACAGCGGTCAAGATATGACCACAGAAGGTGGTCAGAGATTGTTTGTCGATAAATTCGTGCACAATCTACTTCCAGAATTGTGTAAAAAATTAAAGGATTCAGAAAGTTCTTGGGCAGTCTCATCTTCAGCCCAGATATTGGCTACTGCACAATATTACGAGAATAGAGACAAAGATGAGAAAGATAGAGTAGAAAAGAAAACTAGAGAACTAAAAACGAAGAATGTCTGACAAAATATCGAAATCAAAAATATCGAAATACAAAAATATCGGGACAAAAATATCGAAGTCAAAAATATAGGAATCCTATCCCTAACAAGGTAAGTACAAAAATATAGAAAAAATAATATCGTAGTACAAAAATATCGTATTTAAAAATATCGTTTTTTTAAATGTATTAATAATAATGTAAAAATAATTATAAAATACATATAATGTTACAAATATTAAATAAAAATATTAAAACATAATTAAAAATTTAAAACTAATACATATACATTTAAAATAAATTAAAAACTTAATAATGTAATGTAATTTTATATTTTTTAATTTCATTTAATTGATTTAATTTAAATTAATTTTATTTTTACCCTGTACGACTGTACCCCAAAAACCCAAAACTGACCCTGAACCCTAAAAATACCCCTTTACCCAAAAACCCCAAACTGACCCTGAACCCTAAAAATACCCCTTCACCCATGAACTGAAAACTGACCCTGAACCCTAAAAATACCCCTTTACCCATGAACTGAAAACTGACCCAGAACCCTAAAAATACCCCTTTACCCAAAAACTGAAAACTGACCCTGAACCCTAAAAATACCCCTTTACCCATGAACTGAAAACTGACCCATAACCCTAAAAATACCCCTTTACCCAAAAACTGAAAACTGACCCTGAACCCTAAAAATACCCCTTTACCCAAAAACTGAAAACTGACCCTAAACCCTAAAAATACACCTTTACCCAAAAACTGAAAACTGACCCTGAACCCTAAAAATACCCCTTTACCCATGAACTGAAAACTGACCCTGAACCCTAAAAATACCCCTTTACCCAAAAACTGAAAACTGACCCTAAACCCTAAAAATACACCTTTACCCAAAAACTGAAAACTGACCCTGAACCCTAAAAATACCCCTTTACCCATGAACTGAAAACTGACCCAGAACCCTAAAAATACCCCTTTACCCAAAAACTGAAAACTGACCCTGAACCCTAAAAATACCCCTTTACCCAAAAACTGAAAACTGACCCTGAACCCTAAAAATACCCCTTTACCCATGAACTGAAAACTGACCCTGAACCCTAAAAATACCCCTTTACCCATGAACTGAAAACTGACCCTGAACCCTAAAAATACCCCTGTACCCATGAACTGAAAACTGACCCTGAACCCTAAAAATACCCCTGTACCCAAAATTAATTAATATTATTTAATTACCAATTAATTATTAATTAACAATAACAATAAAGTAAATATATTAGCACATTTGCTGTAATTAATTTAATTTAATAATTAATATTATTTTGCACAATTAATTAATTAAGAATAACAATAAATTATATATAAAAAAATTACTATAATTAATGTAATTAAATAATTAATAATAATTAATTACCAACTAATTAATAATTATAAATATGTAAAAATTATAATAATTAATTAACTAATTAATAGAAATTAATGACCAATTAATTATTAATTAAAATATGTACAAACATATATCAATTAATTAATTATTATTAAATTACTTCCCACCCTATTCCCCTATAAACCCATAACCCGCTACAGAACATATTTATCTATTAATAAATTAATTAAAAATAATTAAAAATTAATTCTCAATTAATTAATTAATAATTCCTACTAATTAATAATTAATTTAACATAATTAAATTACTTCCCACCCTATTCCCCTATAAACCCACAACCCGCTACAGTAGTAAAAGACAATATTTAATAAAATAACATTAAAAATAAATAATAAAACATAATAAATACAATATAATATACACTAAATTTATTTAAAACTTGATATTAGTAACATCAAAGTTATTAATTTCGATATTATTAACATCGATATTTACAACTTCGATATTACTGATATCATGCCAATATCGATATTTAGACTGTCGATATTACTTACCTTCGATATTTTTGTATCTCGATATTTAAACTTCGATATTTTGTCTTTCCGATATTTTATTTTCGATATTTTGTCTGTGTACCAAAAACGAAGGTTTTACTACAGCAAGCCTATCCACCACGTGGTGGTGGTAATCAAAATAATAATGGTCAGAATAATTATCAGAGTAATTTTCAGCAGCCTCAACAGTATCAGAGGAACTCGCAAAGAGTCGAGTATACTCAACCCCGTGTACCTGTAGGCCCCAACCAGTGTTCATATTGCAGACAAGAGGGTCATTTCAAGTATAATTGTCCTATTCTATTACAACGTGCAAATGGAGTTTCTGGTGTAAGAGGTCGTGGTAGTCAGCAAGCACCTTGAGGTAGAGGGCGTGGAAACGCCCCTCAGAATGCACGTCCCCTTCCACCACAAAACTCCATGAACAGGTTTGATCAGCAAAATAACGTATCTGACAGGACAGCTCAATACTACGTTGATGATTACTATACAGAAGATGAGTATTTGGAGAACAATGATTGCTAGGACAGCCATAGACAAAGAGAGGGAGTTGTTTCAGTTCCAGTAGATCAGCGTGGACCCACGTTGAGGTGATTACATCAGGTGTGTCAGAGCCTTTCTGTTGGATACTGGTGCTACAAAGAGTTCTATTATGCACTCCAAACTCCCTGGCGCACCTTTGTCTGGCGAAATGAACGTTTCTGTAGGTTTTTCTGGCGCCCCAGTTAGAAACCCGATTTCTGACCCTTTGTCTCTTTCTGTTGGTCCTTGTGAATTCGAAGCACCCCTCATTCTGACAACAGGTTGTGGTGAAAACTTGCTAGGATTGGATTTGTTAAAGAGATTGTATGCAACTTTGTACTGTTCTCCGTCAGGAGTCCAACTTACTTTAGGTAAGAAAGTAGTTTCTCCCATGTATTTGTCGAGAGATGCACTTCCAGCAGAATTGTCGTTTCTCCCAGATATTCTTTGGGCCACTGGTACTAATGATGTAGGTCTTTTAGAAATTCCACCATATGTTGTAACATTGAAAGCCAACGTTAAAATGCCACGAATTCCCCAATACAAAATCTCGAGTGAAGGTGAGAAAGCTTTACTAGCTATCGTTTACGAATTGATTAAAAAAGATGTGATTGAAGAAACACGAGGAAATGTTTGCAATAGTCCTGTTCTGCCTGTTTTAAAACGGACTGACCCTTCTAAGCCACCTGTGTACAGATTTGTGATTGACCTTAGAGAGGTGAATAAAATAGTTGTGCCACAATTTCCAGTTGTCCCCGACATTACCACATTATTAACTATGATTCCAGCCTCTGCCTCTTGGTTTTCGGTGATTGACCTGAAGAATGCTTTCTTCAGTATCCCGATTGCTGAGGAGAGCAGGGATATTTTTTCCTTCAGTTTAGGAGGTCGCAGTTTCCGCTTTAAACGCGCTCCTCAGGGCTACTGTGAAAGTCCATCAATATACAGTCAAGCTCTAAAAACACAGCTTGATACGATTGTTTTACCTAAAGGTGCTACTCTTGTACAATATGTGGACGATTTGCTCATTGCTGCAGACACTGAGAAAATTTGTAAAAAGGCAACGCTGTCATTGTTGCGTCATCTGTGTGATCTTCATCACAAGGTGTCACTTTCCAAACTGCAATATTGCCGACAAGAAGTGACCTACTTAGGTCACCTCTTATCGAAGGAGGGAAGGAAACTGACCCCAGAAAGAATTCAGGCAATAGCGAAATTGAATGTGCTAAGAACACAGAGAGAAGTGCGTGCTTTCTTGGGCATTACATCCTACTGTAGACAGTGGATTCCAAATTTTTCGTTATTGGCCAAACCCTTGGTGGCATTAACGTGTAAAAATACACCCAATCCCATTCCTTGGTCTGAAGAGTGTCAGAAAAGTTTTCTTGAATTACGCACAGCATTATGTTCGGCTCCTGTGTTAGGTACCCCCAACTACAGTAAGAAATTTCATATTGTATGTCCACGAGAAGGAGGGCTGTGCATTGTCTGTGTTGACTCAGTTATTTGGAGGTAGGCAGCGCCCATGCGCCTATTTCTCGTCAACTTTGGATCTGGTAGCTAAAGCATTGCCAAGTTGTTTAAGGGCCACAGCAGCAGCAGCTGTTTCTATTCGACAGTCTGCTGGTCTAGTAATGAATAATACACTAATCGTGATGGTCCCGCATGCAGTAGACACATTGTTAAATAGGACCAAGACACAGCACTTAACTAGTGCTCGACTGTCCAGTTACGAATTGACACTGCTAGCGAGCCATGTGCACATAAAAAGGTGCAGTACCTTAAATCTAGCCACGTTGTTACCAATTGCAGAGGAATCAGATGCTTTAGAACAGCACGATTGTTTTCTCACAACAGAGGAAGAGACAAAAGGGAGAGTAGATTTATCTGACACTCCTCTTGCTGAATGTGATGGTACATTATGGGTGGATGGTTCATGCTTCAAACTCCCAAATGGTAACGTGATTGCAGCATATGCTGTCACGACTTTGCACACAGTTGTTGAAACTGCACGAGTACCACATGGTTCAGCTCAAGCTGCAGAATTAGTTGCACTCACGAGAGCATGTGTATTTTCTAAAGGAATGAAAGTGACTGTCTACACTGATAGTCAGTATGCGTTTGGAGTGGCTCACAGTTTCAGAACGATTGTGGAGAGAACGTGGATTCCTGACTTCGCATGGAGCTAAGATTCAGCATGGTCAGTTGGTGAATGAGCTTCTTGAATCACTGACCTTGCCTCTGCAAATGGCGATTGTGAAATGTAGTGCTCACAAGAAGGTGACTGATGATGTTGGTCGTGGGAATGCATTTGCTGATGAGACTGCTAAAGAAACGGCAAAGAATGTGATGAGCCGAATGTATGTTGCAGGCCCTGAAAGATGGACTGGTGATGTCGGAATATGTGAGGACACAATAGAGAGTGTGAAGTCCATCCAAGCTGAGGCCACAGAGAAAGAGTTGAGCACGTGGAGAGAGAGTGCAGGTAGAATGGATGCAAATGGTTGTTGGATTGAATTGACAGAGCATCAGAGATGGTTGTTACCTGATGCATATGTGCTTGCAGTGGTTACAATGGCTCATGGGATGGCTCATATCAGCGTGAAAGGGATTTGCGAGTTGTTGGCCCCAGTGTGGAAGAATTCAGGGATTCCCAAGTGTGCAGAGAATGTTGTCAAGAATTGCATGGTATGTCTGAAGCACAATCCTGGTAGGGGAACCCCAACTCCAGCTGGTCATTTTGCACCTCCTACGTATCCGTTAAAGGTTTTGCAGCTAGATTTCATACACATGGAGAGGTGCAACAACTTAAAATACGTGCTCGTTGTTGTTTGTGCTTTCTCAAGATGGGTAGAAGCATATCCCCTGAAAGACAATACTGCCTTGTCCACAGCGAAAGCCCTTGTGAAAGAGTACTTCCCCAGGTTTGGAATGCCTAGAATGGTCTGGTCTGATAATGGAAGTGAATTTGTGGGTCGTGTGATGAAAAGAGTGTGTGAAGGGCTAGGCATTAGGCAGAAGTTCCACGCTGCAAATCGCCCCCAATCAGCTGGATTAGTAGAATGTTACAATGGCACTTTAAAACTTAAATTGGCCAAAATCCAAGCGAGCACAGGTCTTAAATGGCCTGACGCTCTAACCTTAGCACTCCTATCCACCAGAATGACTGTGCATTCGCGAGTGAAACTCAGCCCTTATGAAATTGTCTTTGGCCGGCCAGCCAACATATGGGGAGTGCCTAAGCCCACGAAGTTCAGCGAGCTAGAACACCCTATTTTGCTTGATTACCTGTATGAATTGACGGCTAAATTGCGTGTTTTGCATCAATAGGTACATGACTCCCTGCCTCCGGCCTCTGATACTCCAGACACCCCATAAACCCTGGATCCTGGGTGTTGATAAAGAATTTCCAAAGGACTAAAAATGACCAGGCCAGGTGGACAGGACCATACCTCGTCCTTCTCTCTACCAGATCGGCAGTTTGAGTGTAAGGGAAGAAGGCCTGGATCCACGGGGTCCACTGTAAAAGGGTACCCTTACCTCTGCCCTATGACCAGTGGGTCCAGGAGGGTGCCCCTGACCCAGAACCTGATGCCGTGCCAAATACCGTCCCTTTTAATGATTCACATGTAAAAGGAACTGACTCTGAACTAGAAAACGAAAACATTTTGCACAAGGCTGTGCCACCATCCAAGCGAGTGAACATTACAGAGCCTGACCTTTTGTTCCCAGATCAGACAATACCTGGGAAACGACGGTATAATTTGAGACCGAGAAAAACGAACTAATAAAATAATTTCTTTTGCAATTTGAGACTAAAGATCCATGGACAAATAAAAAGATATTTTCTTTTTCCCCAAGTACTATTTTTTGAAAGTGCAGCTCTCCCATCTAAGAAACTTGCTCATTTTTGTTTTTCGAACCGCCATCCGGGTTCCGCTGCTAGGGCCGCGGTTGATTAAAGTCTTTGGGGTGCAGCTGACGACGTTAGGTCGGTAGTTCTGGTTGGTCCAAGGGAGTTGCCCTAGACTGACGGAAGCATCCCTTAGCAGAGGCAACCTCCCACCGCGGGCATCACTTTAGAGAGGATGGAGTTTCCCGATGTGGAGAGACCTGCCAAACAAATGAACTTTAAGCAGAGACTGTCTAACACAATGACAAAGAAAAGTTTTATAATATTGTGTATTTTTATGCTATTCAGCGTAATGATCTTTTTGATAAGTTATGTTTTATTCTCTTTCCATGTAACATTTGCGCCCACTGCATCACCCATACCTCCTCCTACTGTTTCATCTCATTCTTTCCACCCTCTGCCTGACCACGAATCAAATAGGAGATTAGAGTTCATTAATAACTCCTTTGTTCAGTTGTTACACCAACACCAACTTGTAATGAACACAACTAACTGTTGGGTGTGCGGTCTTATGCCTCACACAACGGATAAAGGTATCCCCTATTTGGTCCTGCCATTTAGTCACAATGGTTCTGTATGGGCATATAGGACAATGTTCATATATGCACACGAAATCTACCCCCTACGTTCTATAACAGACAATCCTAGAAAAAGTGCCCTAGTCAAAGGTATAGTTGACATGATTAAGGAAGGTATTTCTTATGAGACTATCCCTAGAGATGAGACACTATTATACATAGGATGGAACATGACTGGATATGGAGCTACCTTAAGTGAGAAACAGCAAGCTAAGAGATCGTCCGCGATTTGGATTGTACCCCAACAGGGTCATCTATGTCTGCAAGGTAATGGCACGAATCCCAGGGCTCAGTTAGGGAAGAGTGTCTGTACTGAAACGTATAAGTTTGGATCTCAGACTTCCCCTGCATTTTTAGCAGCTAAGGGTACTTATTTCATCTGCCACGATAGAGCCTATACATGGTTGCCCCCTGACTTTTCGGGCTCATGTTTTGTTTCCTTCCTGTTGCCTCCCACCTACACAGCCGCGGCAGACTACCACAGGACAAGGATAGTTAGAGGTGTTTTGAGTGAAGAAGACACTGCAGGTCAAGAATTTGGAGACTTTGCAAAGGGTTTTCTGCCATTCTGGGGATCCATGGCCAACAGCAGGAACATTAGGCAATTGACAAGGGTAGTTGAGTCCACTGTGATTGAAACTACTGGTGCCCTTAGTAACTTGACTGCTGAGCTCCAGTCGGATCGACTTATGACCCTTCAAAACAGGGTCGCTTTAGATGTCATACTTGCAGACCGAGGTGGGGTATGCAGATTAATCCAATCGAGTTGCTGCATTTTCATCCCTGATAACGCTCCAACAGTATACCAGGCCATCTCCAAACTACATAAGATTTCCGAGTCTATTCATGTGGATAAAGGAGATTGGTCGTTAATGGGATGGTTCTGGGAACTGATATCTGCCTGGGGATGGAAAATTCTAATGGTCATTGGGATGGTCCTAGCCATTCTTTTCCTGTGCATACAGTGTGCTCCTGCAATATGTGGCCTCTGTGTTACATCATGTGTAAGGAAGCCTGTGTCAAGAGATGAACTAAGTACTAGAATGATGTTACAGCAACATCTCAATCACTTTAGGAATATAGATCTGGACTCAGACTAACATGAGGATAGATTAATTGCCTATGTAAGGGCAAAAGGAGGGATTGTGGTTCTGAAAATCTGGATTCGTGTAATCGTTCTGGACTCGAGAATTAAAACTTCGTTGAAACATGACGAATTTGGTATCAAAAGACCAAGAATGACGAGTACATCATGTACATATATTTTCAGCATATTCGAGTGATGATTTCACCTCGAAATCGTCATTTGCATTCTGAACCCTTGGCTTCCATTTATGTGTTGCCCTTTACATAGGCCTTGATCCAGTTGAATTCAATCCCACAAGGACACATACTCCTTAATCGACTTTTCCATGACCTATGCAAGTTGGAACCATTGCCCCAGGCCGAACTCGTTAGGTCAGTTCCCCTCCCAGTGGCCGAGCAAGATAGCATCAAGGCTCAACAAGCCATAAAACCATTTCAGCGCGCACACCTGCCGTATCTTGCTCACATCTGTCTCTACTCTTTTCCTTCACTTACTTTATGATGGGGAGGTGCCTGTTTTATTGGGGGTCCACCAATATCTGATAAAATGTTGGGCCTTGCCAAGTGATTTGTTATGGGCAGCACGACGTGAAATATGTTCATGTCATCATGACTCTGCTTTTCTTTTGTAAACCAATAACTGTAAATGACATACTACAAATTCGAAGAATGTTTGCCTGAAGCTGAATATTCTGTATAAAGAGAGAAACCCGACTTTGTAAATTGAAGCAGTCTCCTGAGAATATACTTCCCCGTGTTGTACTTCTAGGACACTTGTTACCTTGGTTGCAGCCAATAAACTAATCTTTGACTTCACCTAGAAGACTCTGAGTTTCTGTGGTCTGGATCAGGAAGAACCCGAGGTCTCTGGGTGTACCCTGACACCGCTGGGTTACCGGTTCTGTGCCGGTTCTTAAAAACCCAGTACCTCAGCCTGGACCCCATCCCCAGTGCCATTGCCATTGACTTTTATACCCTTTCCCTCTCCTACTGGACCACTCTGGTCAACCTCTCCCTCTATCAAGGCTCCCTTCCTGTCTCCTTCAAAACTGGGCAGGTCACCCCACTTCTTAAAAAACCAACTGCTGATGCGTCTGACCTCAACAACTTCCGCCCCATCACTAACTTACCCTTTCTAGCGAAGGTTACAGAAAGATGTGTAGCAAAACAGCTCTCTCATCATATCAAGGACAATGATCTTCTTGACAATTTCCAGTCTGGCCTCATTCAAAACTGCAGCACTGAAACAGCCCTACTGCAAGTGGTTGATGACGCTCTGAGGATCCTCGACTTGGGGGGGGTCCTGTCTTCTAATTCTCCTTGACCTTTCTGCAGCCTTTGACACTGTCAATCACAACACCCTCCTCAACATTCTTAAACAGAGAATGGGCATGGAGGGCACTGTGCTTAAATGGTTTGCCTCCTTCCTCTCTGATAGATCACAAATGATCAAAATAGCGAACAGTCTTTCATCTCCTGTGGCGGTAGGTCAAGGTGTTCCTCAAGGCTCTATACTTGCACCCACATTGTTCAACCTCTATTTAGAAACACTAGGAAATCTCCTAAGTAAATCCGGGATCCACTATCATCTCTATGCTGACGATACTCCAATCTACCTCAAGGTTGCCTCTACTCACGATCTCTCGATCCTAAGCTCTACTCTCGACTCCATTCATAACTGGATGTTTACTCATCAACTGATTCTGAACCCCTCCAAAACCGAATTCCTCCTCTTCTCCTCTTCAATCTCTCCTCCCCCGGTGCAATCTTGGATGGATCAGCTGAATCTACTGAACACTAAACCCATCATTGCCGACAGCGCAAAATCCCTGGGTGTCATCCTTGACAAAAAACTCAATCTAACCCCCCCACATCAATTCCATTGCAAAGTCTGCTCGTTACCATCTGCGCCTTCTTTGGGGAATCCGTCGCTTCTTCCCGGAGCAGGACCTTATAACCCTGGTGCAATCGCTGGTCCTCTCCAGACTTGAATACTGCAATTCTCTTCTTACTGGCCTCCCCAAATCCCACCTGTCCCCCCTTAAATCGGTCTTCCATTCAGCAGCTCGTTTCATTTACGGGGCCAAAAGAAGCGACCACATCACACCAATCTTATCCACCCTCCGCTGGCTTCCAATCGAGGCTAGAGCTATCTACAAGACTGCTTGTATCACCCACAAAGCCTTGCACTCCTCCTCTCCGCGCTACCTGTCGAATAAACTGAAACTCTCTGGAGGCTCTAGACCATCACGTAATGCTGAAAATCTCCTGCTTGAACCTCCCACTTTCAAGAAGGAAAGAACGATGGCACAATCCTTTTCAGGCAATGCGGTGAGAATCTGGAACTCCCTTCCGCCGCAGCTCCGGACCACCACCTCCTCCCAGGCTTTCAAAACTAACCTCAAAGTTCTCCTTCAAAGACACTTCCAAATGTAATCCTTGCCCTCTCTATTATCTGAAGGAAGCCCTTCCACTATAGGAAAATCTACTGTACATGACTATGGAAGTGTCTTCCCAGTGTGTTCTTGTGGTTTGAGAGTCTGCCATTTATTGCAGTATTATCTTTCTTCCTGTGTTTGGTACTCGTGTGTAACATGTACCCGTCACTTTCTCGTGTAACACACTGTTTTCTACCTCTTACATTTGTTTATTTTCGATACCTGCACAAGTGCCACCAACCATGGCCTACGTAATGTTTGTTCTTATGCTTGAGTGCCCTTCATATATTGTAGTATTACACCTCTTTGTTTACTTTGTACGCTTTTGTAACCTGCACACGTCACTTTTTCCTCCTATAATGCACCATTTGCTACCTCTTTTATTTTGTTGGTTCACGATTGTCACTTTTGTAATGCACCGTTTGCTACCTCTTTATTTTGTTGGCTCACGATTGTCTTTTTTGCTTCATTTAATGTAACGTTTGCTTTTGTATTTTGCTCACTTGTAATGTTCTCATGTATCAGTTCTGTTCCTATTGTGAAGCGCTCTGACACCTTCGGGTAAAGTCCGCGCTATATAAAAACGCACAAATAAATAAATAAAATAAATAAAAATAGTGGATCCCCCTCAACGGGCGGCCCCTCAGGACAGCCTAGGCTCCCTACCTGGTATTCCCGTAAAGAACCATCCAGGCTCTGAGACTGGGTTTCGGGCACCTTGAGACACCCAGCCCCAAACTCACTCCTTCTCCACTGAGACAGGACGTGAGCCCCTACACCTCTCCCACTACAATGGGACCTAGCTGGGCTACTCTGCACCATTTACACCACTCTGGGTTGGAAGATACCTGAGCCACTCCCCACAGGGTAACTCCCCAATGCCTCTCCAGACCCCCTGGAATCCACAAAAGGTCTCCCTCCAATGTGAACTCCCTGGGATCAGAGAACTCACTCTCCAACAGGTGTTCGCATAGTTCTTGAAAACAGGGACTTACAATATGCTCTCTCACAATTGGATCACACAGGCCAATACAGGGGTTAACCAAACTATCCTTCACCTCACCATCCAGTGCCTCGCACACGTACTCCACACCACTCTCTTGAGATTGGCAAGGCAGTTTATGACTGTCTCTGTCATTCAACCCACACTCTTCTGGGCAGTCTTTATACTCACATACCAGGACTTCAAACATGGGGGAACCCTTCTCCTGCACCTCTCATCTAGAGTCAGTAGAGTGTCCCTCCCACCACTAGAACCATGAACCCCTGTGCCAGTTACCCATTCTCCTCAGGGACACTGCACACTACTGGAGCTACCTCATGTCCTTGAACCTCCTGGTGTATGTTAACCCCCACCAAGTCAGGCACCACATCTCTGGGTGTGTGTACTACTCCCTCAGCACTTGAAAAATTCAATTTTTCTGCCACCATCTGAGCTGGACTCCAACTCAGCCAAGCCCACTTTCTGAGCTACACACGTTTTCTTTTCAGCTAAAGCTCACTCAATTTTCTTGCACTCCCGGTCTAGCTGCCTCAGACTTCGGTCATGGCCACGAATACGATTCTCGCTTCACGAGCCAATATTTCCCACAATGTTTCCTCCTCAGGGCCATTGCCCTCTTTATAATTTGGCTGGGGATCCTCCCCCTCAGATTCCTCCTCAGAGTCACCTGTTAGTGTTGCTTCCCAACATAGCACCTAATAGCTTTACAGGACTGCCTCAAGATCCTGCCTTGTGGATCTCCTCTTCACAGGCAGCCCCCTCTCCTTGAAAAATACTTTTAGCTCCCTTGTCTTGTAGATGTACAGGTGAGAAAAGTTGACTTCCATTTTGACAAGGTCCAACAGGTGCAACAACTAACCAGAGTTCCAAAAACCAATTTCCAAAGGGAAACAGGGAAAAATAGTACATGGTTGCGTTTGGGTCTGAACTCACTAGTAGTGCTCACCAATCACTGTACATGAGTCACATATGCAAGTCCAGAATCCCAGCGCTGCCACCAATGTTAGATTTGGGGGTCTCTAGTTGGCACAGGTAGGTACTTGTGACAAATAGAGACCCTTGCCTCTAGTCAGGGTAAGGGGTACACTCCTAAAATAACCCTGCTCACCCCCTTGGTAGCTTGGCACGAGCAGACAGGCTTATATTCGAGGCAGTGTGTAAAGCATTTGTGAACACATACAGTAATCCAGTGACAACACTACAGATGGACACCACACCAGTTTTATATAAAAAATAAGTATTCTTTATATAAACCTAACACAAGACCACAAACGACAAAAATCCACAATACTGTACTTAAAACGGTAGGTTTAGCTTAGTTCTGTTCAGTTCTTGAAATGCGGCACTTTGAGTCCATGTACCTTACGATGCGTTACGCTTCCACAACAAAAGTGTTGCAGTGATGGAAATGCGGCAATGTTCCGGTGCAAAGAAATAAATACGTGAAGATCTTCCAGATGGGGCTCGCTTCTCCGATGATGCGAGAAGTCTTGATTTGATGTGTCAGCTGCAGTGGCGACACCCTTGTTCCCCGATGCGACGACAACAGCTTCGGCGGCTACACTGTTATCCGACATTGCGAGACGCTTCCGCACAATGCGACAACTACAGCGGCAACATTCAAGATACTTGGGATCAGGGTCCCAATATTTACACCCCAAAATTCTTAATCCTCTGAGGGCAGAGGGGCCTTTGCCCAGTCCAAACCAGTTCCGATGTACTCTGTTGACATGACTCCTTCCTTCCTTTCACAGTGCAAGGCAGAAACATTAGAGACCCCTCAGGAGGTGGAGCCAGCATTGTGGAGGGAAGGCACAGCCCTGGAGCACTCTGTTGACATGACTCCTTCTCTCCTTTCACAGTGCAGGGCAGAGACATCAGACGCACCACAGGAGGTGGAGCCAGCATTGTGGAGGAAAGGCACATCCCTAGAGCACTCTGTTGACATTACTCCTTCTCTCCTTTCACAGTGCAGGGCAGAGACATCAGACGCACCACAGGGGGTGGAAGATAGGCACTGCCCTATTCAGGTCCCAGGTGCAACTCCTCCCACCCATCTACATGCAGATCTCTCTATTCAGCCCTGTGCTGACTCACATGTCTCCTGGAATCCCCCAGCCCTGTCACTCAAACTCCAGACAAGGAACAAACAACCTAGCAGAGGCAGGCTTGTATAGTTAGACAAGAAAATACCTACTTTCTAAAAGTGGTATTTTTAAACACAGAATGTTAAAATCAACTTCACTAAAAGATGTATTTTATCATTCTGAGTTCAGGCATACTAAACTCGGATTTCTACCATGTTACCTGAGTCAGTTAGGATTATAAAATGTAATAATCTATCTGCCCATTCTGGCCAATGGAGAACAGGTAGCCTTGCAATAGTGAAAAACAAATATGGCTGTAATTCACTATTAGGACATGCCACACACACCAGGGCATGTCCTACCTTATACTTACAATGCACCCTGCCCTTGGGCCTACCATAGGGGGGTCGGATATGAAGACAAGGGAAGGTATAGTGACTGGCAAGTGGGTGCACTTGCCCAGTTCGCTTGGCAGTACCAGACTGCACACAGTCTCTGCAATGACAGGCCTTATACACACTTTTACAGGCTGCTTCTGTGGGTGGCACAACCAGTGCTGCAAGCCCACTAGCAGCATTTGGTTTACAAGCCCTGGGCACACTCAGTGCACTGTACTAGGGTCTGACCAGTAAACCAAATCAGCCAATCATGGAATCACTAATCCATACATCAATTTACAATAGGGAGAGCATATGCACTTTAGCACTGTTCAGCAGTGGTAAAGTGCCCAGAGACATAAAACAGCCAACAACAGGTCACAAAAAATAGAGGAGGCAGGCAAAAAGTTCAGGGATGACCCAGCAAAAAGGGCCAAATCCAACAGTTAGAATTGAATGAAAGACTATGAAAGGACTGGTTATTTCATAAGTGCCATTACCAGTAATTTTTTGGGGCAAAAGTGTATGAAAAGGCACTGTAAAATACATTTGTTAACCCAAGCCCTCCGAGAGACTCGCTGCCTGCAATTCCGGACAGGTCTTACATCTCGCGATTATTGAAGATCATCAGACTCCATGGATCAGCTTCAAATCTTAACTTCGCTTTCAGTTTCCTCTTCTGCCATTTCTTGCAGTAACCTTCGCCAGCAATCCGAACTTTTGCAGTTTCTCCTCTTACACTGCTTTCTCTCGCAGTGCCCTTAGCCATGCTCTCTTTTAGCATCCACTCCTTCAATGCAAGGCAGATGTTACATATGTCCAAGGTCAGGAACTGCACCTCAGACCCCAATAGGAAATGTGACAGTTACCCCAGCTGCCTCATACAGCTGAGCCATATTAAAATAACAAGGCAATATATCTTAGCACATGACGTTGCAAATCTTACTGTAAATAAAAGGTGTTATTATTAAATAATTAAATAGTCCTCAAGTTTACAAGCTTGGAAGGGTGAATTAAAATTTCAGGATTTAAACTTGGGACTTGCAAAGTTGCAGGATTTAAACCTGCGACCTGCAAATCACAACAGATGTTAGACGCAATCTTTAGACTACCTGAGTCATACTGCAAGGTGAAGAAAATATAATTTTTGAAAACAATCTTCAATGGCTAAAAAAACGAAGGACCCACAAATAAACTGGCTCGGAAAAAATAAATGGAGGATACAGAAAAGAGCCAACCACAAGTAAAATTAACAATAGCTGACATTAAATCCTAAAACAAACAAAATATACAGTTTGCAGCATGACAATCCATTTTCCAGTCAAAATTTGAAAATTTAGAACAAACATTATTTGGGTCATTTAAGATGGGCACACAAACTGAAATATCTAAATTACAATTCATCCAGGTGTCATCTGAGTTTGTGTCCCAGATTGACAGATTTGTGCACAATAAATAAATGGCACACTCAAATTGTTTTTACACCAGTTTTGTGCATGAGAGATTTCTACATTTTACCTTTTTGTGTGTGCTATAAACCCTAAAAGTGAGTGATCCAATTTTTCACAGCTCTGCCTCAGCAGCATTGAAAAAAACCCAGACACAAACAATATTTGCACCAGTGAAAAAAAAGATGTTCTCAGCAAATTTCAAATAATTATCAAACAAGAATGAAGATGGCGACCAAAATTTTGCTTTTGGTCTCTTTGATTACTGTGGCTCCTGAGAAATAAGAATTGAGGGCAATTTTAACGGGCAAAAACAAACACCTTTTTTCTCTGGTTGGAATTATTGGGATATCAAAAGAAATATCAAGTCTAACGCACTCACAGAGAATGGAAGGGGAGGAGTGTTATGTTATGTTATGTTATGTTATGTTAAATGAAGCTTGTATAGCACACTGACACCAAAGGTTTCCTGGCGCTTGGAGACAGAGTGAGTGAGGGTGAGGCATGGGTGACGGAGTTTAACCAAGGGGGGAGAAGAGGTGAGTTTTGAGCAATTTTCTGAAATTAAGAAGGGAAGAGCTGGATTTGATGGAAAGAGGGAGGGGATTCCAGAGACCGGGAGCAAGGTGGGAGAAGCGGCGGCCACCGAATTTCTTGGTTTTAGCTCTGGGGGTGAGATGAAGATAAGCGGATCGGAGGTTGCGCGTTGGTCGATGTGGGATGATTAGAGATTTGAGAAACACGGGACCGGTGCAGTGGAGGGCTTTGAATGTAAGGCAGCCCACCTTGAAGGCTCCCCTTTGATCTATTGGTAGCCAGTGCAGTCTGTGAAGCAGGGGTTTTGCCGATTGCCATTTGGGAGTTTTATGGATGAGGCGGGCCGCCTGGTTCTGAACAACCTGAAGGCGGTGCAGCAGTGATTGTGGGAGACCGTAGTAAAGGGAGTTGGAGAAGTCCAAACGGGATAGTACCAGAGAGATGACAACCTGGGTTAATGCGGCAGGTGGCAGTAGGTGGCTGACTTTGCGGATCTTCCGGAGCTGGTGCATACAGGAGGAGATGACAGCACCCACTTGAGCTTTGAGGGATAGTTCAGTGTCGATAATCACACCTAGACTTTTTACTGATTTGACCGGGACTGGGGGGGAACCTAGCTCAGAGGGCCCCAGTGAGCAAGGCTGGATCCAGGGAGAAGGAGCTCGGTTTTCCCAGGATTTAGCTTCAGTTGATTCAGGTTCATCCAGTGTTGGATGTGGATCATGACGGTGTGAAAAGTGTTAATGGCATTAGGGGAATTGAGTGGGAGGACAATCTGCAAGTCATCGGCGTAGTTGTATACAATAATGTCCCAGTTCTGAAGTGAGTGAATCAAGGGCCGGAGGTACAGGTTGAACAGCAGTGGCGAGAGGGAGGAACCTTGGGGGACTCCACAGGTCGTGGGAGTTTTTGCCGCTGTATAAGGGCCCAGACGACCGGCCTGAGTTCTTCCAGTCAGGAAGGACTCGATCTACTTAAGAGCAGTACCCTGGATGCCTGCCTGCCCGACACGGTGGAGGAGGATGTTATGGTCCACCGTGTCGAACGCGGCCGACAGATCCAGGAGAACGAGGGCTTGGGGAATCGCCGCATCCGCGTTACTCCTCAGTGTGTCCAGGACTGCCAGAATGATGGCCTCAGTAGAGTGGGCAGGTCTGAAGCCGGCTTGGTTGGGCTCAAGGTGGCAGGAGGTTTCAATAAAATTTGAAAGGCATCGAGTGTCGTGGGCCTCCATTAATTTGGAAAAATAAGGGAGGAGGGAGATGGGGCGATAATTGGATGGTTCCGCGGGGTCAGCGCCAGGTTTCTTGAGGAGGGGCACTAGAATGGCATCTTTGAGAGATCTAGGGACAGTACCGCTGCTGAGTGAGCCATTCAGCAGGGGTAAGATGCAGTCGGGTAGATTGAGGCAGATGATCCGCAAGACCGATGGCGGACAGCAGTCATTTGGGGAGCCTGATTTGACCCGGGTAGCGAGTTCCGCTAACGAAGTGGGGTTGAGGGCAGGGAGTGTAGTAAGGGTCAGGGGGTTATTAGGGGAGGTGTCCGAGGGATGTGACTGGGGTGGAGGGGGAATAGAGTTCTTGATTTTTATGATCTTTTCCACAAAAAAGAGGTTGAGAGCATCGCATGTCTCTTGGGTGGGGGTCTGGGCTGGGAGGGTTCTGTCGTCTGTGGTGAGTTCATTCATGATTTTGAACACCTCTTTTGATTTGTTGACCGCTGACGAGAGTCTATTGGAGAAGTGTTCTGATTTGGCTAGGGTGATGGCAGTTTTGTATTCTCTGCGCGCAGCCGTGTAAGACAGTCTGGCTGAGTTGGAGTAATCACGTCTCCAGATCCGTTCCAGCTGGCGCACTTTCAGTTTGTGTTGCTTAAGGTCATCAGAGAACCATCTGTGGGAGTTGTGATGCCTAGTACGGGGGAATTTAGTTAGGGGGGCGAACTGGTCACTGGCCGTCTTCAGCCAGGAGCCAATATCACTTTCTATTGCGTCGATGTTGTCTGTGGAGTAGATGACTGGGCGGGTGTCGGCCAGGGTCGCGAGAAAGCCCTGGGAGTCATATGTGCTCCATTTTCGTGAGGAGCCACCAGCCATCAGAGGGGCATGAGTCCTGCCGACGACAGTGATGGTGGTCTCGACTAGGTAATGGTCTGACCATACGCAAGGGGATATAGCTGGCTGGGACAGAGCCAGATTATGGGTCCAGATCTGGTCGAGGATATGGCCCTTGATGTGAGTGGGTGAGGTGACCTGTTGGGTCAAATTCAAGTTATTGAGAGTTTCGAAGAGCTTGATAGCATGAGGACCGGCGGTGGTGTCATTGAACCAGTAGTTCAAGTCGCCGAAAAGGGCGAGACTAGAGTGCTATGTTAATAGATTGGACAGTTGTTCACTCATGATGGTGGAGAAGGATGGCATAGGGTGTGGGGGCCGGTATAAGAGGAGGAGTGTGAGGGCACCGGCGTCAGTTTCTAGGCTAATAAGCAAGTTGTCCACCTCAGGGAGGGGGAGGGAGTATGAAGAGATAGAGTTCAGGCGCTTAGATATGATGGCTGCCACCCCACCCCCGGGCCGGTCACCAGGGCGGTCGGCGTGGAGAATGTAGTAATCAGGGGGAGGGCCGCCAGAATATCTGGGAGAGACTCTGTAGTTAGCCATGTGTCCGTGAGCAGAAGTATGTCGGGATTGTTAGTGGACAGCAGGATGTAGATGTCATCGTGGTGTTTTACTAGAGAGCGGGTGTTCAGATATGTCACCCTGATGGAAGTGTCGCTCCTGGTCGGTTTAGCTGAAGGTTTGCGTCCGCAGAAAGAATGAGGGGCAGGGCACATTAGACCGGCTGTGTGTATGCGCCTGATGGTGTTAGGGGATGGTGGGGCGTAAGGATGCTGCAACTCTCCAAGGGATTGTGACGAGTATGAGATGGTATGGCCAACATGGCTGGCCCTAGGGCCCGGCCTGGCGCGGACGGGCGCGGACGGGCTTACCTTAGGCGCACCTTCGGCGCTTCAGGCGCGCCCGCTGCGCTCGTCCCCTGCGCTTCCGGGGAGGGGGGGACATTTTATAGTGGTGGTCAGGGTGGGAGGGCCGAGCAATTGGTCTGCTCGCCCTCTGACTCACCCGAGATCGCGCACGAAGTTAGTGGGAGCAGCGCCTAATCGGCTGCTTGAGGGATTTCGAGGTGAGCGCGAGGAGTGAAGTGGCTGAACCAGCTGTGGATAGTACTAGGAGCTTATTGCCAATTTTCCTTCCGAGAGAGTACAACATGGAACATGATTACTTACCAATAATCATTATTACTCCAATCACCCTTCCTTGTCCTGATACTTACAACATGATGTGTACCCACCTCCCCACAGGCATCATACGACTTGACAAAATCATAAAGAGATCTAGTCCTCCTTCTCTATGCACTCCTACATGCCCCTCCCCACCATCATGGACCATAAAGGGCAAGGACACCAGCACCACATCCTAATAATACCAAGCATTAGGGACTGAGCTCACAACAACATGAAGGGAGAACAGGGCATAAGTACTAGGATGAAGTAACTGGAGAATTAAAGATCACTGATAAGTAATTGGTGCATTACCATCTCTGCCCATCCTCATCTCAGTCCCTACAACATGAGGATATACCAATCACACTAAACCCCAAAACAAAGTAAGATGTCCGTACAAACTACACACAAACATCTGGCAGCAAGAAACAAAAGTCACAAAAAATATCAATGTCGACTGATAAGTTCTGACATAGACAGCCAAAGGCCACCCCAAGCCCCACCAACCAAGGCAAATACTAGACAATCCTGAAAAACAGAGGCAGAATTTCTACACAAAACCACCAAGCTCAGCAGGGAGCACAAGGTAAATCCAAAACCAACTAGCTCCACAATAAAGTAAGGGGATAACGGCCAGGGTAGGGTGCCAAAGAAAGACTTCCGACCACCCACACTTCACCAGGCAAAGCCCCAAGAGCAAGCACAGCCAAGCTTGACAAGGCGCCATGGGCAACCCAGACAACATCAACAAACAGAGACACAGCCACGTCCAGCAAGGATTACATATAGAATTCAGAGTGGCCAAAGTCAACAAAACCTTCTTCTCTGACCTGGCTAAAATGGTCAAGGGAATGAGGGGTCAAAGCGCAAGACTCAAAGATAGCAGAGAATGACACCTAGAGTCCCATGTATAGCAGCACGCTTCCCTGACTCAGACAGTGTGGTGTAGAGAGACACCCTTCAACCCGACATAACAGTCACAGACACTCACCCTGGAGCAACACCAAGAATGCGCAACAGGCGGACAACAGGTGAAGAAACCCAAGGTATTACACCTGAGGCCACACTGAAAACCCAATAACAGGCACATAAAGGACAACATTAGGGACAGGGATGTCCCAGGACCTCCAAACCTGGAAACAGGCCCAGGCAGGTGTTTGAGTACACACCAACAAGTGTATCAAAGGGTACCTGGAGGGTTGTAGGATGACAGGCCACAACCAATAACAGAAACAGGAGGCAATAAGCCCTTGCACACAGTAAGGAGACAGGAAAACCACACAAAGGAAGAAAGACAATCACTTAAGAACCTACCTCAATGCAAAAAAGCAAATGTGAGGTACCATAAAAGGGGGAAAGAAAACCCACACTGAAAACCAAAGCAAGAAAGCACACAGACTTGTTTTTATGAATTTTGGACAGTGTTTACTTTTTATTAAACAAGAATTGTATTAGATATCAGTGTTGATGTACATTGAATAAATGTATGTGACTTTTATATTATATTGTGATTTTTATAATTCTTTACTGGGTTCTCGAAAGTACACATTTATGAAAGTGTTTTACATTATGTTTGGTTGAATGTGGCTCATTGGTTGACAGTTGATTCAAATGGAAAACATATTGCAATATTATTACTACCTGTGTGAGCGAAAGGTTGTTGCAGGCGGTTGTGGGTCGAGCGTACGCGGTTTAAGAGATGGCATAACCTTGTTTGCTGAAAACTCCTGGTGTGCTGTTCTGCTGCCGCTACAAACCTGCATTTGCTGCCTCCATTGCTCACGGTGATTCCTGTCCTCCCGCCTCCCGCCGCCCGACCCCTTCTTCATCCCGGGGTGAGGCCGCCGAGTGGAGCGCGGTGGGGATTGAAAACTACAACCCCCAAGATCCTTCACGACGCTACTCGCGTCAGTTGCGCGCCTGGAGGCGCATAAAGCACCAGTCACCCCGGTCGAGTGGGTGACTCCTGGTGTGCTGTTCTGCTGCCGCTACAAACCTGCATTTGCTGCCTCCATTGCTCACGGTGATTCCTGTCCTCCCGCCTCCCGCCGCCCGACCCCTTCTTCATCCCGGGGTGAGGCCGCCGAGTGGAGCGCGGTGGGGATTGAAAACTACAACCCCCAAGATCCTTCACGACGCTACTCGCGTCAGTTGCGCGCCTGGAGGCGCATAAAGCACCAGTCACCCCGGTCGAGTGGGTGACTCCTGGTGTGCTGTTCTGCTGCCGCTACAAACCTGCATTTGCTGCCTCCATTGCTCACGGTGATTCCTGTCCTCCCGCCTCCCGCCGCCCGACCCCTTCTTCATCCCGGGGTGAGGCCGCCGAGTGGAGCGCGGTGGGGATTGAAAACTACAACCCCCAAGATCCTTCACGACGCTACTCGCGTCAGTTGCGCGCCTGGAGGCGCATAAAGCACCAGTCACCCCGGTCGAGTGGGTGACTCCTGGTGTGCTGTTCTGCTGCCGCTACAAACCTGCATTTGCTGCCTCCATTGCTCACGGTGATTCCTGTCCTCCCGCCTCCCGCCGCCCGACCCCTTCTTCATCCCGGGGTGAGGCCGCCGAGTGGAGCGCGGTGGGGATTGAAAACTACAACCCCCAAGATCCTTCACGACGCTACTCGCGTCAGTTGCGCGCCTGGAGGCGCATAAAGCACCAGTCACCCCGGTCGAGTGGGTGACTCCTGGTGTGCTGTTCTGCTGCCGCTACAAACCTGCATTTGCTGCCTCCATTGCTCACGGTGATTCCTGTCCTCCCGCCTCCCGCCGCCCGACCCCTTCTTCATCCCGGGGTGAGGCCGCCGAGTGGAGCGCGGTGGGGATTGAAAACTACAACCCCCAAGATCCTTCACGACGCTACTCGCGTCAGTTGCGCGCCTGGAGGCGCATAAAGCACCAGTCACCCCGGTCGAGTGGGTGACTCCTGGTGTGCTGTTCTGCTGCCGCTACAAACCTGCATTTGCTGCCTCCATTGCTCACGGTGATTCCTGTCCTCCCGCCTCCCGCCGCCCGACCCCTTCTTCATCCCGGGGTGAGGCCGCCGAGTGGAGCGCGGTGGGGATTGAAAACTACAACCCCCAAGATCCTTCACGACGCTACTCGCGTCAGTTGCGCGCCTGGAGGCGCATAAAGCACCAGTCACCCCGGTCGAGTGGGTGACTCCTGGTGTGCTGTTCTGCTGCCGCTACAAACCTGCATTTGCTGCCTCCATTGCTCACGGTGATTCCTGTCCTCCCGCCTCCCGCCGCCCGACCCCTTCTTCATCCCGGGGTGAGGCCGCCGAGTGGAGCGCGGTGGGGATTGAAAACTACAACCCCCAAGATCCTTCACGACGCTACTCGCGTCAGTTGCGCGCCTGGAGGCGCATAAAGCACCAGTCACCCCCGTCTCGCGGGACGCGAGCGGGACGCCCGGAGCTAAGCCCGGGCAAAGGGCGGGCCCTCTGTGGCCCTCAGAGGCCGAGGTAGGCCGGGCTGGGCCCTGTTATTTTAGTTTTATTTGTTAATCTTGTTGTCTGCACATCTCCGCTGCTCTGAATTTGCAGCAAACACTCATATACAAATATACGGATGATCTGCTGACCATAATTTTGTTATCTGCTTTTGTGATCTTATCGGCTACCTTCAGTATCCTAGTATTTATATTTTATAACTGTGCGTCCTGATATCTGTGACTGCTTATCAGGCGTAAGGACTATCTTTTAAAGATCCATCATGTCTACCAAGAAATTACGTTCCGGGAAAGTGTTAAGGGATAAAGAAGAGGTGACATCTGAACCTGCACGCTTGAGGAAAAAATCAGAAAATAGTGCGTTAGTGAAAGGTCAGATGCAGCTGGAACACATTTGGGAAAAATCGGGAAATAAACTCGTAAAAGACCCAATAATTTCAAAGTCTGGTTTATCGCCTCACATCCAACCGCAAACCAAGTTAGAAACGGATTTAAACACTGATGTACCGATGGAATTAAATCAATTTTCTTTCCCCCAAATGATGGACATTAATTCCTTGGCTCATGATCATAATACTTTTAGTGAAAGAGAAAAGGAAGGTGAAGACTTTGCTGCTACATCCATCTCCACTAGTATTGATCTTGAACTCTGTGGTCGATACATGGATAAGAAACCCTCTGCCCAGGTTGTGGACAGTAAAACTCCAATTAGAGCAACTCCATCTGGAATGCTTTTATATAGCAGCACTCCATCAAACAAATCTCAAGATGATTTATTAACACATAGTGATTTGAAGTCTCCTCAATTTAACCTATCAGGGATTTGTTCTTTTGTTCAATCTAGCTATCCGAAAAATGAGAAACCAATTTCTGAATCGTTGATAGCGCTTGAGCAAATATTGTCCTCCATATTGTTGCTCCTTGGTAAATTTGCTGTGAGCTCTGATTGTATTTTATCATCTGTGTCTGAGATTTTGAAGGAAATGTTGACTAAAAAGGGTGTTAATGTTTCTTTACCCCCCTCTGAACCTGTAGTAGAAAATATTATATTACCCCCTACTGCATCTGCAGTTCGGAGCCTGTCAAACTGTACTAATCTTTTGCAGGGCAATACTCCAATGAAATTAACCGTTAAGGCAGACATCCATACACCCCTTAAGAGCCCTATCCTATCTGTCACTGGACAGAGCAAATCTGTAAAACTCACTGTCAAAGATGATAGCTTGATAGAGATGGTGCAAACGACTGAAAATGATCTTTTTCCCATCTTTACCCATGAAAAAAAGGGCCAGGATGGAGTGCCGGCTCAGACTAAAACTAGAAAAGAAAAAACAAAAGGGAAAAATAGGAAGTTACTACGTAAATATAAGAAAAAAAGACCAAGGCAAATTATTTTTCAAAGCACATGTCCTGAAACACGAGAGGAGTCAGGAAATGGGGAAAATCCACTATTGAATACAACCAAAAATAAGGCAGCGAGCGATGCACTTAATGATGTATTGGAGGATAAAATGGTTAGGAGCTGCACAAATGAGGTGACTCTATCTCATGTGACACAAGCGCCGGAACCCTTATCTGTGTTGACTGATGTTATGGGAATTCCGCCACAAGTGGTAAAAGTATTAAATCCAACTGCATCCATTTTCCGGCCCCAACCTAATACTGCTAGTGGCCCAACTCCTCAACCAGTAAAATGTGCAACGATAACTGTGGATACATTAATACTGGATTTTCTTCCGTTGTTTGATCAAGATGTAAAAATGAATAGGTCTTGGCTCCTCAACTGCTTCAAAGAGACTGATAACTTAAAATTGATTTTGTCAAATGATATTGACTTGGTTTTCCCAATAAAATCATGCATTGGACAGCGAACAAGAGTAATTTTTTACTCAAAAATAATTACTAATCTTGTTCTACAACAGGCGGAATTTTTCCAATGTAGAGGAATTGACGTATTGCCTCATTATAACAGGACCTTATCTATTGCCCCTAGAGATAGTAGTAAGAATCCAGTACCTATACAGGATGATTGTTACTTTGGTAATAAAGATCTAAAAATCTGGATCTCAAAGGGCAAAAGAATGGTATCTCAGGCCCTGCCATTGCCTGAACATACAGATGTTCCTCTAATAGAAGACAATCAGATGTGGAACTGGTTGCCGGGGGTTCTTTCTACTAATTCCGCGAACAACCCAAGACTCTTCCAACATCTTTAACAATAACTTAAAAATTGTCTCCTGGAATGCTGCTGGCATGTTTAATTCCCCTGAGAAATTTGACTTTCTATCCACATTAAATGTCGATGTAATATGTTTGCAGGAGACGTGGTGTAAAAAGCTCCCCTATGTAGGGAATGAGTTTTTTGTCCTAGAGGCTCCTGCAAAACCTTCAAAAAAAGGCCATGCGAAAGGGGGAATTGCTTGTCTGTTATCCACCTCTCTTCAATGGCAATATACACATTACTCTGACTCTAGTAATCTCTTTCAATCTATAACTATCACTAACCTGGGCAAAATTGGTACGCGGTCTTCGTTTGTTATTTTAAATGCATACATTCCCCCTGAGGAATGTTTTAATTCAGTTATGAAGCGAATGTTTGCCTATGTAGCAAAGCTATTAGATGCTGAATACCCCCCCTACATACTAATGGTTGGAGATTTAAACAGTAAAATATCCAACTCTACTTTAGTTAAGTTTAGAAATAAACCGAAGGAAGAAGTGTACAATATACCTCAAATGGCTTGGCCTCCTAAAATAAAATCTAATAAAAGAGGTAAGATTCTTTTGGAGGAACTAAGCCTCCTAGAAGGGCTTATTATTAATGGCAGAATGCCCTCTGATAGTCCTGCCCATTACACACATGGCTCATATAGGGGTGAGTCTATTTTGGACTATGCCATTACGGATTTTGAGTCGTTCCATTTGATTATGGATATGGTGATCACTCATTCTATACTGAGTGATCACAAAATAATTAATCTGACTCTTTTATTAACCCCTTCTGAAACTAACTCCTGGTCCTTAAAGCATAGAGATCTTTCCATCGATCGAAGGTCGGGTAGATGCTTTTGGGGTCCCACTTCCATGAAGGATGTACAAAGCCTCCTGGCTCAAACTCTATTAGAACTTGACCAGTGGGAGGGTACAGAATTCCTACAATTCGAAATCCTTATTAAAAAAGTTATTGGATTCGCCAAGAAAAAGGGAGTCCCAAAAAGACCTCACTTCTCACCTAGTCCTTTATTTTTCCTGAATAGGGAGATAAATGCACTAATCAGGAATCAGTATCTTAATAGAACGGTGGAAAATGAGTCTCTACTAGCACTATTAAAACGCAGAAGAGTTAGACTGAGACTCAAATTGAAAAGAGAAAAAGAGGATCTTCTTTGGATTAGTCTGAGGGAGGCAATAACCTTTAATCGATCCAGAGAATTTTGGTCTATAATAAGGAAAGGTTGCGGTACCATAGTAGCTCCCCGTCCTATAGCCATCAGCGAAAAAGTCTGGACAGTATTTGTAACTGCATTATATGCTCCAAATGAAGTATTGGAGGATATAGATATGGTGGAATCAAATGATATGCAAAAAAGCAATTTCCCTACAGAAAAAACATAGTGGCTGCAATAAAGAGTATGCGCTCTACTGGAGCCATGGGTCCAGACGAACTCCCTATGACAATCATCAAGCAGGATATCTCTACTTGGAGTAGGATTCTTCTCCCTCTATTTCAGGCTTGCTTTTTAACAAGAACTGTCCCTGACTCCTGGAGGGGTAGTATATTAATTCCTATATTTAAAAAGGGGGATCGGGAGTTGCCATCTAATTATCGTCTAATAGCTTTATTAGATGCCATAGGAAAAATCTTCGCCAAATGTGTATTAATCTTAATTATGGAATGGGCAGAAACTAATAAGATTTTACCAATGGAACAAACTGGTTTCCGTGAAGAACACGGAACGCTCGATAATCTGACGCTATTGCAGGTGATCAGCGACAAGTATGTACGTATCCGTGATGGTGGCTTATATGCCGCATTTATTGATTTCTCCACGGCGTTTCACAAAGTGGACCGCCCAGCGCTGTGGAGAAAATTGGCGACATTGGGTATGCCAGGATACTTACTTGCGTTGGTCCGTTCTCTGCACATGAATACATGGTGTAAGGTACTACAAGGCGGTGAAGAGGGTCTTACTTCATCTATTCCCTCCCAGAATGGTCTCAAACAAGGGTGCATATTGGCACCTATATTGTTCTCTTTATATATGGCTGACCTCCCAATTTTTATTTCATCTTGTGAGGGTGCGGCACCGAAAATTGGAGGATCTGCTATATCTATTTTAATGTACGCAGACGATATTCTTATTTTGGACTTGACCCCGAAGGGTCTATCTAATCGCCTGCTTGCATTGCATGAATTTGCTGTAGCACACCATATGAAAATTAACACATCAAAAAGCAAAATCATGTGCATTTTTGGCAAGAGAAAATGCAGATCGAGCAACTATAAGTGGTCTATTGGGGGGCAAAAACTAGACGTGGTTAAAACATATCCTTTTTTAGGTAAAATAATATCAGCGAATCTTAGTGAGACTCCCCATATCGAACATAACTCTCGTAAAGCACTGACCCATGGAACGGGGTTATGTTCGTTATATAATGCCACTGGGAAGAGACATTTCTCACTTTTTCTGGAAGTTTTTAAAGCAAAAGTGCCAGCTACTCTTTTATATGGAATAGAATTAGTGGAGATGAAATATTGGGGATTCCTTCAAAAAATGGAAGGACGGGTGCTTCGGAAAATTACATCCCTTAGTAATGCATGTTCTACCTCCTCATGCAGACTAGAATTTGGACTCCGAAGCTGCTGGACACAGGGATTGGTGGCCCTGGTAAGATGGGTAGCATGCTTGGCTAGAGGAAAACCTGGTACACTAAGAGAGCTTGTTAAAAAGGAGTTACTGGGTAATCTTAACGATTTTTCCTCTCTACTAAAAAATTTTAGGAAAGCTGTAGCCCTGTTAGAGTTGGATGAGGGTACCCTATTTTTACTTACTCCCTCCGAACTTAAAACTTCACTAAAAAGAGCCTCGTGGGAGTTATGTTATAGGCTGGATACCCTTGCCCAACCCAGAATATATGATAGGGAACCTCTGCTAGAAACATATTCCCCCAAGCTGGCCCAACAATATTTGACCTGGAATATTCCTCATGGAGTTCGTAGGTTATGGTATCTCCTACGACATGACTTGCTCCCTCTTAATTCACTCTTAGCAAAATGGCACGGGAGTTCCCCGATATGTAACTTCTGTGATGTTGCTGTTCAAGATCGTAACCACGTCTTGTTTATTTGCCCCGCCTTACGTTCTTTGCGATTTAAGTGGATTAAACCTATTTGTTTACAATTGGGAATCTCAAATGCTAAACTGTTTATACATGCACTTTACTGCCCTCCTAATGAATTGTTCTGTTGTAGAATTTTTAAATTTTTTAAAGGTTTCTTAAATATTTATTAAGGCTACTGTAATGATGCCGTGGTTCACTTTAAAAGCTGATAACTGTAGTGTTTTGTTTTGTATTATTAATTATGTATGTTTATATATTCTTCTTTTATTTGTTATTATTGTATTATGTTACGTTTAATTTTTTATGTGGCCCTCATTGAGAGCCAAAACATAATAAATAAAACTTGAAACTTACTATATTTGGCACCCTGTCCTTTGGATAGTAGGGTCACTTCCTTTCTTTTAATACAAATTCAAAAAGGCCTAGCTCAGCATGACGCAAAGCTGGAAGCCCATACAAAGTCCACATCACAGGAATAAAACATAGGATTAACCACAAGGCCCCAGCTAAGGTCAGAGTGCCAGTGGATCAGGCAGAACTCTTATTGGGCAGACACAAAAGAGTAAGGGCAAGGATAGGTTTCATGATCTATCTAACACCAGTTTGAAGAGAGAATTCAAAATAAAAGCATCCCACCACAGTCACACCACCGACCTGAACCACAGAAAGGCCCAGAAAGAAACATAAATAATGGAAACATTCCTACACCAGGAACTGGACAATGGACGACTATCACATCACTGGCCTCCATAGGAGGCAAAATGGAATGCAAAGACAACGACAAATCATCATATCAGATGAACAGGAGAAAAGAAATCCAACAAGGAAGGTGCCACAGACTCTACAACTCAAGTGCAGCAGCATGGGCATTAGGTGGCCAGAACAACACCCACGAGAAGCTGCCAAGAAAAAGGGAGAACCTAGGCCCAAAACAACCCAACACACCCAGAAAAGAACCACAAGCAAGTAAAATGAAGGCAGCCACAGAGAGAATGTACCATATATAGTCCATTAGTCTCATTGGTGCCATTACCCATGTCTTTGACCACCGTGTGCCAGGAGGGGGCCACTGGGAGTGCTGAGATCATTGCCCAGTGCCACTGAGACTGTTGGGGCAGCTTCCAGTGCAAATGAGACTGTGACTCACGTACACTAGGAGGGCCCACTGAGACTATTGGTGCCATCACCCAAAGGATCCAACCTGAAGCAGTCTTCTGATCCTTGTTCTAGCAGGAAGGCAGACAAAAGGTCCAGGCACCAAATTAAAAGTGGCCCCAATTCGCGCATTAGCGAATCAGATAGCAAAATAAGTGGCCAAATTTGCAAATCAGGGCAGGTTTAAACATATAAACAGAAGCTGTATAAGTGTTTTGCATGGCATGGGAGACTACATGCAGTTGTGCTTATTGCAGGCAATATTTGTGGTAATATATGAGAAATCAACAATAAAGACCAGTTCATCGGATCAGCAACCATGCTCATTAACAGCCAAGAATACAGCACATACTTTAACCTGCAAACCCAACCCTTCGGGCATTGCCAGATTCCAGCCCTGAAAATTAGAGATCTCTTTCATTTTAGATATATATCTGGTGGTGTCTTGGGGCTGGTGCTCACAACTCATACAGCAATTGACGAGGTGATGATGAACTAACTCAGGACACCTGGCCTGTTAATCTGTCACATAATTGCAATAGTCAGAACTCTCTCTCTCTGTACTGCACCTTCGTGTCCAATTTAAGGGTGGTTTTGTTGGGGGTGGAGAGACTTTGATGAGGTTTATTATTAGACTCCGTTAAATACATATTTCTGTTTAATAGGCTGCTTTGTATCAATTTAAAGAAGGCATCGAAATGTAAATAAAACGCCTCAATAAAAATGTAATACTTCTGTGCTTTAACCTAATTGTCTTGCTCGTGTTTCATTAAGTTAAATTAAGAATATCTAATTATCCGATCTTGTGTGTGTATTATCACCACGTTCTCTATAGCTTGTGTCTCTATGGGCGCCTTTTTCTTTTATATTACATTGGACACATAACGACTGTTCACCCACTGTATTTTACTGAGCAGCGCAGCAACGACGGCACGGGTTTGCTTATTTAGGTTTTTTATACAATGTTAGGTAACTTAAAAAATACGATTCACTTCTCGTCATTCTTCTTCAAGCTGCAGTAGGGTCATATCTTACAGACTGACAACATGCAGGTATGTGCTACAAATGGAAGATGGAGTACCGCCACAAAAAGACTGCCCATAGTGTTCCTGACACAACAGCTACCTGTAGCGTTTCTATAACATACTACAATCAAAGGGAATCAAAAATACAGAGGGCCTCATTTATGAGGCCGTGCGTCACTTTTACGCCGCCGGTGTGTCACTTTTTGTGACGCACCAGTGGCGTAAAAAATGCGCCTTGTTGCTCCAGATTTACAAAGTGACGCATCTAGGTAGATGCGTCACTTTGTAAACCCTTGCGCCACATTATACCTGCGCCAGGTATAATGTATGCAAGGGGGGCGTTTTGACGCCAGAAAGGGTCATGGAAGTGACGCAGTGAAATCTATAAGATATCACTGCGCCACTTCTAGGACTCAAATGCGTCAAAATATTACGCCTGCCTCAGAGCAGGCATAAGACTGACGCAGGCACTTTCAAATGGGGCTTGCCCCATGTGAAAGGACACATTGCTGGAGTTGCGTCACTTTTGTGATACACTCCAGCAATGCGTCACTTCTGCGCCTACAGATACGTCAGAAATACTGACGTATCTGTAACTCTATGCGACATGAGGCGTCATACTTTAAATATGACGCATCATTGGTGTCGTAAGGCGGGCACAATGAAAAGTGACGCATCGCTGTTTTCACGCAGCAATGCGTCACTTTTCATAAATGAGGCCCAGAGGGCGTAAAAAAAGACAGTTACAAAAAGGAAGGCAGGTTGTCTGAAATTGACTCAATTTTTGTCTAAGCCAAGATTTCTTCAAAACAAATCAAATGACTTTGCTGTATTTCACAGCATGGTACCTTATTTAAGTCTGTATTTCATGATGATTATCATTCACTTATTAGAAATGATATTCAAGAGACTGTTCCGTACTTCCGTTCCTGTATGTTACCAGTTTTAGAGCTCCATTTGGCTACATAGCACATTCTAACTGATGTCAGTAGAATATTTTTTTTCTTAGACCAATCTAGATTTTTTAATAAAATCAAGAGAACAAAAACAACTGCCACATAATACAATTTGCACAGTTTTTAAGATAGGGTTCACACTTCGCAATAGCTGTAGAATTTGAATTAAATGAAGCAAGAAGTGTATGAGAGTACATATATCAATATCATCAGAACATATTCATATTCATAGAACATATATGTGAACGGGTTCACATATAGCAAATAATACGGTCCACGCTGTAGCCACTGCAGTTCATTGAACACACTGGATATCCTATTTGTAAAATTGTTCTGAGTTGCAAATGTCATACCACACATTCTCTAGCACCTGATGTATTGTATATGCAGGCTCCTGTTTCATTCGGTAACATCTCACTGCTGCTGCTGTGAGGTTTATAATCTATAAACAATTCTTGTTTTGAAGTCATTTGTTCTATGATCTGTTTTTTTATGTTACTTTGCTTACTTGCAAAGGCTCGATGCTGCAGCTTTGTTATACTTGAAGGATAGCTCTTCCATGACACATAGATGACAAGCAGAATAATAAGAATCGACAGGAAGAATGCCACGCTGCCTGCTATTACCTTGTGTACAGAGATGTGCTCCGTGTTTAGATCCACGTCAGAACCAGATTCTATGGCTCTAATGGTGGGGAAAGCAGAGTATTTTCTTTCGTGTTCATGTACTGAGATTTTGGTTTTAGAAGTTGGCTTTAATCCTCCTCTTGTAAAATTCAGACTTTCTGCTGTACTTTTGCCACAAATGCTATAATTCTTTACTGCATCTATCACACTCACGCCTTGCAGCTCTTTTGGGCAGGCACATATGATCGTGTTCTTCCTTAGACCTCTAAAACCTTTGAGCCATTTAACAAGTGAACATATATTTTGACTACATTCCCAAATATTTCCTGCAAGGCTGATATCTGTGAGTGAGGTCCAGGAGACTAGGATTTCTTGTCCAATAAATGTGAGCTTGTTAGAGTCCAGGTTGAGGCGCTGTAGATTGGGCACGCACTGGAACACACTAGGACCACTGAAAGCTTCAATTGCATTGCCAGACAAATCAAGTTTTTTTAACGAATTCCAGGTCCAGGACGCAGTTTGTCCTAGAAAGCTGATTTTATTCCACTGCAAATACAGGTTTTGAAGATTAGATAAACGAGGGAAAAGGGCCAAATTGAGTTTTGATAACTGATTGTGTTCAAGATGAAGTTCTTTCAATTTGATCATGCCAGCAAAAGCATTTCTGGCTAAACTACGAATGCGATTGTACCCCAGGTCCAAAAGTTCTAGGTTTCGACAGTCTTGAAATATTCGCACAGGAATAGTTCTCAGTAAATTTGACCGTAAATGTAAATTCTGTAGCTTCCTTAGTCCTCTGAACTGTTCAGACACAAGAGACTGCAGCTGGTTGTAAGACAAATCCAGGTTTCGTATATTTGTCACTGGCCTGAAGGTATTGTTGATAAAATACGAGAGTTTATTGGAACTCAGTATCAATTCTTTTATTCTGTATATTCCACTGAACGCATTTTCTTCAATATTGTTTATATGGTTATGGTCAAGGTACAGCCAGGTCAACTGATTAAGACCTTTAAACTGATCATATTTTAGTTTTTGAAGACTGTTATATCGGAGGGATAACCCTAAACAAGTAGCAAATATACTCGTGGGTATTTCCTCCAGATCTTGAGATTCACAATATGCCATTTTGCCTTCACATCTACATGCTCTAGGGCATCCTCGGTCAGCAGAAGTGATTGTCAGTAAAAGAATATGAACTAATACCAGAGCTACGGTTGATCCACTCAGTATTCTAAATAATTGGAAACCTGAAAATAAAAATAACTTGCAAAAGTTATACCTTAATAAATACATCTTCGATATTCTGCACACGTTAAAATGCAAGATTTTAAAACTCTACGAAACAGTTTATAAACGTCATTGCCATTCAATAGATGTTCACGTTTACGTAAAACAACAAGAAAGTCATTTTACTTAAAAAAAATCAAAGGACAGCAAATATATATATATATATATATATATATATATATATATATATATATAACATATTGTATTTATAACTGAATGGCTGTAAGAGTGGTAGAATACATATAGGTGCACATACAGAAAGAAGCTAAGGTAAAAATGAAGCCAACATACCCATCATTTGCCGTTTTAAATATTTCCTTGAATCTTTTCTTGCTTAGGCTGCCATATCAGCCACTGTCAGCTGCACTGCAGTGAATCAGGTCTGAATGATATCCAAGAGGATAAAATGGTACACCTCGCAAACAAAGCGATGTTGAAACAGTATTTAGCAGTCATGCAGAACGATAATGAAATCGTGCAGAAATCCAAGTGTCACCTTCCGTCTGTTTTAGGTTTCCTGTTGTCTAATATCAGATTTCTAATCATCATCGGATATTACATGATGCAGCATCTGTAGTAAATGCAACCAGTAGCACCAAATCACATTGGATTGCAGAACCTAGAGGTGTCAAGCTTCTATTTCAGCTCCAGTTCTTTTGGAAACCTGTTTGACGGGCGACAAAATGCGTCTTTACAATGAATACGTCATGCTCGCTTCAGCTCCTCTTACGGGCGCTTAGGTTTCTGTGACTACAGCCTTTTGTGAATCTGCCTCCAGTGGCGGAGAAGAGTATTACGGAAGTGGATGATGTAACCGCTCTTGGCTGGGACATGGGAAATCAGAGCATACGATTCAATATTCAAATAATATATTTGTTGGTTTCCAAAGTATATGATGATGCCTAAAAAAAAGTGATGTGCTTACAGTGTAGGCACATGAAACGATGCTAATAGGATTAAAACACCGACTTGTGCTGTTATTTCTTTAAACGTAGAGGCAAATATATCAAGGGTTTGCCCCAGCTTTGCGTCACGTAGCATTACGCAAGGCGGGCGCAAGCAGTCATATTTAAAAAATGACACTTCTACATGAATGCGATGTTTTTGAAGTATTGTGTGTCGCAAAAGCTGTGCCGAATCCTGCTGTGTCACTCAGGAACAATATATGCAAGATAGGCATTCCTTTGCAAAATTCAACCCAACTGTTAGGCAGTGATATTGATAACACTGGATCAGGCATCGTGTACAACTGCCATGCAGAGCTAAAAATATGACAGAATTACTGCGTATTGGTAACCCAGGTGTAGGAAATGACACAGTGGCTGTAGTACAAATTCCCTACCATCACAGAACACTTTGGCAAGCTCAACTACACCATGGAGATTGTTACACTGCAATTGGGAGTAGCTCAGGTATCCCTCATTGACATCAGGGAGGAAGAAGTCATACCGTTATACAGATTGAAGAGGCAAAGAATTGCTGGAGAAGATGGGGCCAAGTCTGCCACGAGTCGCTCCACCTGGGGGCTGAATTGTGGGAATTTCCAGTGTTTTAATAAGCTTTCAGACCCTCCCCTGCATGCATATACTGACTTCCAGCCATTTGGATGCTACGTAGAAATGGCCATCCATTCTCAATCCATGCTGCTTTTTGAGGAAATAATAAAAAAAACAGGGAGCGACCCAACTAGCCAAGAGACAGGGTACCACTAATAAGTATAATAAGTATGAAGAAAAAGTCTCTTGGATAATGCACCTATGATCAAGTATGCAATCAGCCAAAATCGCAACCAAGTATACACTGTTATGTCACACGTACAAACGTATCCTCATGGATAGAGACACAAATCTGAACCCAAAAAACAACTATATATCACACAAAGATAAACAACTTAACTATATAACACAATCAGGGTTTATTAAAAATAAGTTGAGATCACAATAGAAAAGTGACACTAATAAAATACATACATTCACAATTTAAAAAAACATAAAAAAACATCATGAGAGACAAAGAGATAGTTGTGAAACACTTAAATTCATCTAAAACATGTTATTCCCAACAGAAATCAAATATATAAACACCATCAGTCTATTCGCTCGTAGTTGCCTTAGACATGAGGCTGTTCCTGGATATAACCCAATACAGAGATTTCGGCGTCGACGCGTTTTGGTATTCTAAAGTGTTTGACACCTTACACAACATGTTTTGATGAAGCCAAACCAAAGTTATCATTAACCGCGAGGATTATAATGCACTTAAGAGTATATGGTATGTCTATATCATAGAACAGCTATATGGAGATGGTTCCGAAAGCTGCAGAGGGGCTCAGCTCATGCCAGAGCACCCTCTCACATAAAACCAATCACTCTGCCTCCAGGATTGTCGAGGCCTACCATAGGAGTGGCTTATAGGTGTATATGTGTCTATATGTAAAGGTAGATATAGGTATACTTTATCTAAGTAAGGGGTGATTACACCACCTTACCCAGGCTGTGTGAACAGACCTGTGGTGTCAGTTTGGAAGGCAAACCAGGGGTGACACAATACATGCTGCAGCCCCTGGTCGGCCTAGGGTGCACCTATGCCCTGGGTACCTAGTGTACACTATACAGGGGCTGACAAGGGTGACCCAGTAACCAATCTGGTATGCACTTAAAGACATGGTATCAATTTAGAGAGAGAACAGCTGGGCTGTGGGTCTGATTAGCAGGCCCACAGCCACATTAAAGTTGAAAAAACAGAGAATCACAGCAAAAAGTGGGGGTGACCATAGGAAGCTGACCCTACTCTCCTACAGGTACCACCTTCATCAGGACATATACAATGCTTGTCTCTCTCTCTCAATAGATTACAATTTGATACACCCCTAGACGTATAAAGGAAGGGGGTGATGGTTATGTGACCAATCCTTCCAGATTTATTTTTAAATTTGCATGTGGTCTATTTAGATCCACTATTGCTTCACCTTATAGATGATTAAGATCCTCAGTTGGTTCGTATATATTTTATCATATCGCTGAGGGCTAGACTCTCAAATGAAATTATGGATGGAGCTTTATGTCTAGAGTCCGCTAGTCTATTCCAAAGTGGCATCCAGGTTTCACACCTTCAAGATTGGTCTGATTCCCGCAGACGAGACGCTACAAGGCGATTGCTCAAAAGACGGTTATCTGCTTTCACCATATCTTTGGACGTGAGAGCCGGCGGGAAAAACAATTGATGGAAAGAGGTGTGCCCACTGTGAGAAGTTGGCCTGGCATATGCTGTCCACTATTCTAGTGGGAACCTTGCATCAGTCCAAATGACACTTATTCATGGTAGGTTTAAATACAACCTATATAGAAAGCTATCCTAGTGGTAGCTGTGGAGAGAAGCCTTCAGGCTAAGTCTTGAAGGAATGTAAAGAAGCTTGTTTTACCAGTCTATAATCTTGTGAATGACCAAATGAAAGGAGAACCACACCAGGTATATATATAAAATATATGTATTTAATCTAAACACATTCCTCTAGTCTCTTTATGAGGCTAGAGGCAAAAGTACATACAGAAAACTTATTTAGCACACAGTAAATTAGCACAGTATACGTTTAACACTAGGGGCATCACAAACCATATACTAAGAAAGTGGTATAAGTACCACCACAGTCATAGAGACAAGGCCTAGAGCCTGTAGGACCACTGGGGCAACCAGGAACCACCCAAGGTAGGGACACAGGAGACCCACCGGGGACGCGTGCAGTGTATAAACACAGCCGCAAATCACCATTGATTTCAATGGAGAAAGTTGTGGTTAGAATTTTAAAGATTAGGGACACTTAGGAGTGGACTAGGAACAAACCACTTCAGTACTGGACACTTTGAGACTCAAGAACCACTGGAGCAATGAAGTACTCGTGTTACCACACCCAATGAAGCCCGGTGCATAGGTGTCTATTCGTGTCAGGTTTCGTCGTCGTTTCCTATGGAGAGCTGCAAAGTTGTGCTGCATGCGACCAGATGACAAGTGTCCGGATGGATCCAAGGGTGGATCAAAGCTCTGAAGAACCCTGAAAGCAGAGGGGACAGAGTCTGGGTCACTTGCCAGTTACCAGGGAGGCAATAAGAAGATGCCCACCGATGTTGGGTGATTTGAGGTGCAGGAGGTGCGGCTTGTCTCTTCAGCCACAAGGACCAGGAGGCGTCATTGACAACCAGGAGCTGGATTCGAGCTCTCTCCTGTCGGATGTCGAGTGCTGCAAAGTCAGTATCCGGATTGGATCCAACAAGCCTTGGCAACAGCAACCCACACAGAATCCAAAGATTGGCTTCCGAGAAGACCAGCAAGGTCTGAGGGACTCACCCTTTGGAGGGAAGTGAGGGCACGTCTGAACTGTAGGAAGGTGGATATCTGACTATGGTTACCCCCAAACATTTTGCCTGGTGTTTAGCTGGTTTTTTACTTTAGTTGGCCAGGGATCCTGCTATTCAGGGCCCCAGGCTAATTGCTCTCTCCTTAAAATGGACTCCATGTACCTTAGGTACATACACAATTGGAATTGGTTCACCTTATAGGCCCCTGTAACAGTGTACCCCAGGTACCCAGGGCATAGGTGCTTCCAAGGCCTACCAGGGGCTGCAGCACATATTGTGCCACCCCTGGCCTGGCCTCCATATTTGACACAACTGGCTGATCACTCAGCTGGGGTAAGTCTGTGTAATCGAAATTTGCCTAGCAGTGTAACGGTAAGTTTCAATTCTATTAAGGGCACGGATGCGAGGATTATGCTTTTGTACCTTCTTCGCTGTTTATTACAAAAGTCACAGCAGCCAAAAAACAAATTAAATAACAACAGCCCTACCTTTTTTGAGAGCAAAGGTTATGGGCAAACAGAAAACAAAGACATCAACTACAACTCCCATGAGTATTACTATGCAGTCCACATTATAGTCTTTTCTCAGTCTCCACTGAAGTTTAGACAGGACGTCCCCTTCATGACCACTTCCTCTTTCTTCGCGCGAGGCACGCTATGTCATTACTGATCCTGCTTGGCACCATCATTTCCTATCAAGAAAAAATGCCACAGCGTCAGCGGTGAAGGGCATCCAAAGCATACGCAATGCAACATCAGCAAGTTACAGCAACATAAGACTGGAAACCAGATTACTTACTGCAGTACGGGCGGGTAGTCTCCACAGGAACCGGGAGGGATAATCCTCGCCTCCGTGTCCTTAATAGAATTGAAACTTACCGTTACACTGCTAGGCAAATTTCGATTCTATGTCAGGACCGGAGGCTTCAGATTATGCTAGTTTAAAGCTTACTCACCACCAAATGAGCAATGTCAACCACAGGTTTAAAGTAAAACCTCTTAAACGTGGAGTCCGAAGACCAATCAGCTGCTCGCATCAGATCCTCCAAACAAGCTCCTAAAGAGAACGCCTTCGAGGCCATGGCCCCTCTAGCTGAATGAGCACCAAACTGCTTTGTGTCAATACCAGCTTCCTGCAGTATCCACCGTACCCATCTGGCGATGGTGGGAGAAGAGACAGCCTTGTGCGGCTTTCGCAGCACGATCAGCAACTGTCTTTCGCCCGGAGGGCGAAGCTCCAAAGTCAAGTCCTCATAAACCTTCAAACACTGGACTACACACAACTTGGGCATGTCCACGAAGCATGGGTAGGAAATCGTACGTGAACCGCACTTCGTGCGACGTCCCAGCGTGAAAACTACCCCGTCAGGAGAAAATACTCTTGCCGCGACATCCAGGGCGCGTACATCCGACACTCGTCTGCACGACACCAGACAAAGAAGCATTGCCAATTTCGCTGAAAGCTCCTTCAACGACAGATACCTATTCTGAGGCCATGACAAGAAAAGGTTCAGCACGAGATTGACATCCCAAAGAACCGAATAACGCGGTTCTGGGGGCAGGGACAGGCGAATTCCCCGTAGGAGGCGGCACACAAAAGGGTGCTCCCCTAGCGGTACACCCGCAATCGGCTGGTGGCCCGCTGAGATCGCTGACCGCATCGCATTGATAGTACGGTAAGCCAGCCCGGCCGAAGCCGATTCTGCCAAATAGTTCAACGCCGGAACGACACCCACGACCACGGGATCCAAGTCCCGTCGAAGACACCAACGTGACCACCTATTCCAGGCAGAGCGATAACGTTTTGTGGTACTGTCTGCCCAGGCCTTCGAGAGGAAACTCTCAGCCGGTCTCGAAAGGCCCGGGAGCGACCAGCGACGCCCGAAAGCCTCCACGCCATGAGGTGAAGGGAGCTCTGAGTGAGCAGATGATGGGGTTCCCCGTCCGCGTTCAGAAGAAGCCGTGGAAATCGGGGGAGTAGGATTGGAGAATCCCAAGAAAGTTCCAGAAGAACTGGAAACCAAACTTGAGATCTCCACCATGGAGTCACCAGGACCACGTTCGCCTGTTGGCAGCGAAGGTGGGCAGCCGTCCGCAGTATCATTGAAAATGGAGGAAAACCGTAAGACGCCTCCCCGCTCCAGTCCTGGAGGAAAGCGTCCGTGGCCTCCGCTAGAGGGTCCGGCCTCCAGCTGAAGAAGCGTGGGAGCTGGAAATCCAGGCGAGATGCGAAGAGGTCCACCGAGAACGGGCCCCAGGTGGCACTCAGGCATTTGAACACTTGGGGATCCAGTTTCCACTGACTGGAGTCCCGCAGGTACCTGGAATGCCAGTCCGCAACCTGGTTGTCTCGACCCGGCAGGTACTCGGCCGTCACTGACACTTGATGCGCCAGGCAGTAGGTCCAGAAGTCCTTCGCCAAGTCCGACAGGGCCTTGGAACGAGGACCCCCCAGGTGATTGACGTAGCGCACCGCCGAGACATTGTCCATGCGCAACAAGACGCAGGAACGAACCGTGTCCTTGGTCCAGCAACGAACCGCAAAGGACCCGGCTAGCAGTTCCAGACAATTGATATGGAGCTCCTGCTCCCCGGAAGACCAGGCGCCGCCTGTGGAAAAATCTCCACAGCGGGCGCCCCATCCGGCCCGGCTGGCATCGGACTCTATCACCAAGTCGGGAACCGGACCGAAAATCGCCCGGTCATTCCAGGCCTCCATGTGAGTAAGCCACCAGCGCATCTCCTCCTTCACTTCGTCCGACAGGGGAACCACCTGATCGTATGTCAGACCTCTCCGGAGATGGTGCGCCTTGAGGCGCTGTAGGGCACGATAATGCAGGGGCCCGGAAAGATTGCCTGGATGGAGGACGACAGCAGGCCCACCACTCGGGCAATCTGACGGATAGAGGTGTGCGATCTCAAGACCGTCTGGCGGAGGGTGTGTCGAATCTTCCCCAACTTCTTGGAAGGGAGACTCAGGGTACATCGTACCGAATCCACAGTAAAACCGAGGAACACCACCGTCTGAGACGGGACCAGAACAGACTTCTCGCTGTTGATTACAAAACCGAGATTCTGTAGCAAGGAAATCGTCTGGTGGAGCTGAAGATCCAATTGTACCGGGCACTGTGCCATCACCAGGATGTCGTCCAGATAGACTATCATCCGGATACCTTGGCTCCGCAAAAATTCCACCGCCGGCCGGAGGAGCTTGGTGAAACACCAAGGGGCTGAAGAAAGTCCAAAAGGAAGGGCGGTAAACTCGAACACCTGACCCCTCCACCGAAACTGCAGAAAGCGACGGTGCGGGGGGTGGATGGGGACCACCAAGTAAGCATCCTTGAGGTCCAAACGCACCATCCAATTGTCGGGAAGTAAGACGTCTCTCAGAAGATGGATACCCTCCATCTTGAAATGCCGGTAGACCAACCAACCGTTGAACTCTTTGAGATTGATCACCGGACGCTTCCCCCCATCTGCTTTGTCCACCAGGAACAAATTGCTCAAAAACCCTGCCGGGTGAAGAACTGACGGGCAAATAGCGCCTTTGCGTAGCAGGTCCGACACCTCCTCGTCTACCAACAGTGCGTCCGCACGAGAGAAGACGATAGGCGGGGGAGGCCTGTGTTGACGGGGTTGGTCGTAAAATTCCACATGGAAACCCCGTATAGTTTGCAAAACCCAAGCGTCCGCCGTGAGCGCGGCCCAGGCATCTGGAAACAAAGCCAATCGACCCCCCACGCGGACCGTGTCCGCCGAAATGACACTCACCGTTAGAGGTATTTCCGGCAGCATTCTTGAATCCACCACGGCCACGGAAACGTTGTCCTCTGGTGGGGTAGAAGGTATTGTAGTTCTGGGAGGAGTTATACTGTCCTCGCCCGGAGCCTTGATTCCTGTTGGTCGCCTGTTGACCACCTCGGCCGGTCGCGCTGCCCCCTCCGCGACCGGCCCCCCTGGAGAAACGTTGATGGAAGACCCTTTTGATATTTGACTGGGCCCTATCCAGGGATGTGAAGGTATTTACGAACTTCCCCAGTTCTTTAATGAAGGGCTCTCCGAAGAGACCCCTCTGGGCCACTGCTCCCGCTTCAGAAGAGGCTAGGTCACCCAGCTTAGGATCTAATTTAATTAAGAGGGACCTCCTACGTTCAGTAGACAACGCGCAATTCGCGTTCCCCAGGAAAACCACTACTCTTTGTGCCCAGTTAGAGAGGACCTCAGGGGAGATGGGCGCCCCGGACTCCTTGGCGTCTTCCGCCATATCTAGTATCTTCGTAATAGGGCCTATGGCATCCAAGAGCTTATCCTGGCAAGAACGCCAGGAGCGGTCAATGCCTTTGCGGGGGTCCTTAACAAACTTTGCCAAGAAAGTAGCCATTTTCGGGTCCAACTCTGGGGTTAGGGCAACCTTACCCTCCAGCGTAGGTCTGGGGCATTCCCCACGCAAACAGCTCCTCGCCTCCTTTTCTAAGGGCTTGCGAAGGCGGCCAGCGACAAACTTCACCACTTTCTCCCCCGGGGCCCAGGCCGCGGACCGCGGATGCAATATTTCATCCGGGTCCAACATGCCCGAAGTAACCCGTGGTAGCTCGGCGGCGGAGCCCGAAGGCCGCCAAGAGCGCTCCGACCCATCCTCATCGTCGGTGTCAGCTGGAGTAGTCGGGCCAGGAGACAAAGGAGCCGACCCTGCCATGCCCGAAGGGCCCGGAGGCGGAGAGGACGCAGGGGCAGGGTCTATCGCCTTAGCTAGGAATGCGTCCCACAGCCTTTCAAAGGCGTCCTTATCTACACCCTGCGGTCCACCGACACCACGTCCCTACAGGGTTTCTTGGGGGCAGGGGGAGTAGTCCCCGTTGGCGCGGTAGAGCCAGCAGAACCCCCTAAGTGTGCCTGAGTCACCCTCTTGCACTCCTGTATAATTCGTGCCGAGAGGCGATCCTCCATAGGTCCCACTATCTCTTGGACACACCTATAGATCAAGCTATCCACAGCCTGGTAGAATTCATCATCATTGAGGTAGCCATGCGACTCCTCCTCCTCATAGTACTCGTCCCCCATCAGTGATAGGCGCCACGCGCTAAATCCCAAGCCTTAAAATGAATAGAATGGCTAGAAACACCCAGTGATAGGGAAGCAGGCTAAAGCCAGTGCAGTAATTTGGGGCAGAACGAAGCTGCTTGAAAATAGGGCCCAGTGGAACCGGGAATCAGGGGGGGCACTCTACCCCACTAGCGCGCAGGCCCTCTTATGAAGACCAAGACCAGGCCTTCGTCACCTCCCCGCGCGCTAGGCTCACAATTTGAAGGAAGCGACACGCAGAGTGCCCTTAGCCGACCGCAGGCGTCAACGCGGTGAAAACCGCAATACAGACCCCCACCGGGGCGTAAATAGTAATACTTTGTTTGTGGGGCAATACAGCTCTCTCAAGCGTCAGGGTGAGGCGACAGGGGCAGGCTCGGCGACAAAAACGTTCTCCTCAGCGCGCACCCTGACAGGAAACGCGCCGAGGAGAACGAGACGCACCAGCGCCCCCTGGTGGCCGGAGGCGGCCGAAAAACGGGCAAAAGTCACGTAGGAGCCTAAAATGGTCTCGCGACTGGAAAGGGCTCTGTAAATAAAAAACGGAGCACCAAACAAACCCCACAATCAAACGTTAATCGAAACCGCAAGGTTAAAGATCCCCACAAACCCCAATCATGTTGAAATGAGGAGAGAGGGAGAAAAACCACTTAACTGGCTGCGAAGCAGCGAAGAAAGAGGAAGTGGTCATGAAGGGGACGTCCTGTCTAAACTTCAGTGGAGACTGAGAAAGGACTATAATGTGGACTGCATAGTAATACTCATGGGAGTTGTAGTTGATGTCTTTGTTTTCTGTTTGCCCATAACCTTTGTTCTCAAAAAAGGTAGGGCTGTTGTTATTTAATTTGTTTTTTGGCTGCTGTGACTTTTGTAATAAACAGCGAAGAAGGTAGAAAAGCATAATCTGAAGCCTCTGGTCCTGACATAGAATCACCCCTTACTTAGGTATAGTATGCCTATATCTAACCTAAAATGGACACATATGTTCCTATCAGCCACTCCTATGGAAGGCCTCATCAATCCTGGAGGCAGAGTGCTTGGAAATATGTGAGATGGTGCTCTGGCATGAGCTGAGCCTGTCTGCAGCTTTCGGAACCACGTCCTTTAGCTGCTCCATGATACTGCCATACTCTTAAGTGCATTATGAACCTCGCGGTTAAATGCTATCTTTGGTTTGGATTTATCAAAACATGTCGAGTAAGGTGTCATACGAATTGGAATACTACCCCCTCGCAAGTTCTGGCGACGGGGGTAGCATTCCACCCTCTTAGAGGGACACAACATGTACATAACCTGAACCCCGGTTAAAGTTAAACGTGAGCCTTAGCATCACAAAATGGATGCTGCCACCACAGACACAAGTCTGACCTCCTGCTGCTGGGAGTCCTTCCAGCGAGGGAGGCTTGGACAAAGGGTTTCCTGCCTTGGGAGGTGCTAGCACCACCCCAGACAGGATTTTGTGTATTGGGTAGGACCGGGCTGAATAGAATCAGACATGCCTGGGGCACACAAGGTTTTAACGCATTTGCTTCTGTGCTCATAAAGAGTATAGGGGATATTTGTAGTAAATAAATATATATATATTTTCAATATACATCTGTGTGGTGTCCTTTCATTTGGTATTCAAGGGGATTGTGTATGGTAAAACAGCTTGCTTCACATGCCTTTACAGAGTTTAGCCTAAGACTGCTTTGCCCATGCTACCACTAGGATAGCTGGTCTATAAGGTTGACTTACAACCAATCATCATAAGGGTTGCTTGGCATGGTACAAGGTGATCACTAAAACTAGTGAGCAGCATATACCAGGCCAACTTCTCACATTGGTGAGCAGCGGATTGGGATTTGAGCTTGCTGTTGTTTTACCTTTACAATCTTTGAGAGTATCATTTGAAAGATCATACAGGTACCTGTTAGGTACATTAAAACAAGACTAGTATACTTAAGTTCTACTGAACTTAGTTGTTGTAGAGGATAGGGAGTAGCACACCCTGACTACAACTACTAGATAGGTTTAGTAGGTAAACACCAGTGTAGGTAGATTGCAACACATCCACCCACACTAGAGCGATGTCTGGAGCAGAGGGGTCCACTGGACCTATCCCTGTTGAGAGTGACCCTCCAAGGGCACCATCCAGATTTGCTATATTCAACTTTAAAGAACTGAGGCAGCTGTGTACCTTAAGAGGTATCAAAACGGGTCCTACCCCTACAGCAGACCACCTCAGAGAGCTGTTAGAAAAGTCTGAAGCTCTAAAGACCTCCAAACCAGGCCCCTCAGGGAATGGAAATGGAGGCTCTCCCTCTGAAGATGATAACACTGATGCCCCTGTCCCTGTCATCCAGATGGATGAGGAAAACCAGACCACTGGGGATACTCAGCCTGAGGATGAGGAAGAAGAGGAAGAGGAGGAGGAAGAAAGTGATTCTGATGATGGTAGAAATAGCCAGGTGTTAGTCAGCAGGCTTAACCAGGCTAACTTAAGCCTATTTGGGACTGAAAGTGGGTGCAACCCATTCAGACCCCCAAGTGGACTTAACCAGGAGCAAAGGAGGAGGAGGAATCACTCAGGTGAATCCAATACCTCCCAAGCTTCTAGAGGCTCTCATGGTCACTCCAGAAGAGTGATGTCTAGCCCTCAGAGAAGGGAACATGAGGCCAACATGAGAGAGGCTGAACTTAGGATCCAGAAGCAAGAATTAGAAGTTGCCCTGGCCAAAGAGAAACTTGCTAGAGCAAGACAGCCTAGAGAGAGTGGATTGGGATCCACTGGTGGCAGCATTATCCCCAAGGATAAAGACAGGTCTTTTGATAACAGGAACCTGAGTAAGATTGTGCCCCCCTACAAAGCTGGGGATGATATCCACAAATGGATGACTGCACTTGAGAGAGCCTGCAGAGTACAGCAGATCCCTCAGGAGCAGTGGGCAGCAATCTTGTGGCTCTCCTTTGAAGGTAGAGGCGGAGACAGACTCCTCACAGTTAGTGATGGGGACTCTAGAAACTACCTGGTCCTGAAGAGTGCTCTGATAGATGGGTTAGGCTTAACCACTGAACAGTACAGGTTAATGTTCAGAGACACCCAGAAGACACAGACTCAGGACTGGTCTGAATTTGTTGAATGTGCCACTAAGGCTCTGGAGGGCTGGTTGCTGGGAAGTAAGGTTACAGACTATACAGGATTGTATAATTTAATTATGAGAGAGCAAATCTTAAGTAATTGTCAAAATCAGCTTCTACATCAGCACCTGGTGGACTCTGATCTGATCTCTGCACAAGAATTGGGTAAGAGGGCAGACAAATGGGTCAGAACCAGGATCAGGCCTAAGAACCAGGGTGGTGACCAAAAGAAAGAGACTACCAAGCCTCAAGAGAAAGGTGGGGATAAAACCAAAGAGAAAACTTCCCCAGGGCCCCAAAACTCCAAGGATGGGGGTGGGTCCCAAGACGCTTCCTCTACACAGAAAAAACCTTACTGCCATGCCTGTAAACGGGTTGGCCATTGGAAAACAGACAGCTGTTGTCCAAAGAATGGTAATAAGGAAAATATACCTCCAGGTAAGGCTCCAACACCTCCTGTCACTGTTAGCAGTGATCCCCCAGGTGGTGGGAACACCCCCAAGAATTTGGGTGGATTTACTTTTGGAACACAGGTGGATTCTGGCCTAACCAGGCCCCCTACCTCAGATACTCTTGTCTATGAAAATTGCATGGGGTTTGCCAACTTCACTGCTTGCCCAAACACTTTGAGCAAGTACAGACAGGAGCCTCTCATCAATGGCTTGAAAGTTGAGGCCTTTAGAGACACAGGGGCTAGCATCACCATGGTGGCTGAATGTCTACTCCCCTCAAGGCAACTTTTACCTGATGCCAAATATCAGGTGACAAACATTGATGGAATAGAAACCAAACATCCCATGACAGTAGTCAATCCTAGCTGGGGAGGTGTCACTGGCCCAAAGAGAGTGGCAGTGTCAACAAACTTGCCTGTAGATTGCCTACTTGGTAATGATTTGGAAATCTCAGCCTGGGCTGAGGTTGAACAACAAACCCATTCTAGAATGGTAAATCTCCATGGAAAGGTTAGTGGGGCTGTGATGGCTACAGCCCCAATCCAAGATGTCCTTCCTGAAAAGGTTGGTAGGGCTGAGCAAACCTCAACCCCATCTTTAGCTAACTTCCCTCCTGAAAAGATTAGCAGGGCTGTGATGGTAACAGCCCATACCCAAACTGAGTCTCCTCCTGAAAAGGTTGGTGGGGCTGTGAGGCCACAGCCCAAACTCAAACTGATACATGTGTTGTGAAGCCTGAAAAGATGGATCACTCCGCACAAACAGAGAACATTGAGGAGGAAGAGAAATCTCCCTCCCCCAGACTTTAGGAAAGGATCAGCCTCCTCAGGGAACTGATCTTCCCCCTGATGAAGGAACTGCCCCAGAGGTGGTCAGGCCTAGCCTGACAGAGCCTCTGATGTCAGTGGACCCTTCTCAGGTGGGACCCAGTCTGGAGCAGGTATCCTGCCCCTCTCTACCTTGCCTTAGTGAGCCCAGGGCTGCAGAGGACAAGAAGGACAGTGAGCCCCAAAGGGCCCCCTGTCAAATAAAGCACCCACGTCAACAGATTAGGGGCACCGAAGCTAGCAGCCCTAGCCAGGTGGAAACTTTAAAAACTCCTGAGGGATCCCTCTTAAAATTAGTTAGGGACCTCCCACAGATGGATTCTGTTGGGCACAGCCAAACCTGGGACCCAAAGGGCCCAAACCTGAACTGTCCCTCCAGTAAGCCAACCAAGGGGACCCAGCCTCCAGCTTTAGGTAGCCAGAGGTTGACCCTGAGAGCACAGTGCAACTCAGTCAAAGAAAGAAAGGCCTACATGGTGGGAAGTGATTGGAGGAAGCTGAGTCCTACAGAGGAATCTCACTTCAGTACTCCATCTCAACATCAACCTTTAACTTTGCCAAGACACACCACAGGTAGAGATTCCCTATGGTGGAGACCCTCAGATACCCTTAGGGTGAGGGATTGCTTAGTGGACCATGAGACAGGGGGTAACCAAGCCAGAGCTGGTACTTCCTTATATGGCCACTTAGGCAATATAGGCTAACCAGGTCAAGGATAGCCTTATCTCCTTTCGTTTGAGGGGGGTTGTGTAGGAAGGTGGATATCTGACTGTGGTTACCCCCAAACTTTTTGCCTGGTGTTTAGCTGGTTTTTTACTTTAGTTGGCCTGGGATCCTGCTATTCAGGGCCCCAGGCTAATTGCTCTCTCCTTAAAATGGACTCCATGTACCTTAGGTACATACACAATTGGAATTGGTTCACCTTATAGGCCCCTGTAACAGTGTACCCCAGGTACCCAGGGCATAGGTGCTTCCAAGGCCTACCAGGGGCTGCAGCACATATTGTGCCACCCCTGGCCTGGCCTCCATATTTAACACAACTGGCTGATCACTCAGCTGGGGTAAGTCGGTGTAATCACCCCTTACTTAGGTATAGTATGCCTATATCTAACCTAAAATGAACACATATGTTCCTATCAGCCACTCCTATGGTGGCCTCATCAATCCTGGAGGCAGAGTGCTTGGAAATATGTGAGATGGTGCTCTGGCATGAGCTGAGCCTGTCTGCAGCTTTCGGAACCACATCCTTTAGCTGCTCCATGATACTGCCATACCATATACTCTTAAGTGCAGTATGAACCTCGCGGTTAAATGCTATCTTTGGTTTGGCTTTATCAAAACATGTCGAGTAAGGTGTCATACGAATTGTAATACTACCCCCTCGCCAGTTCTGGCGACGGGGGTAGCATTCCACCCTTTTAAAGGGACACAACATGTACATAACCTGAAACCCGGTTAAAGTGTGTCCCTGTGCATTTGCCAGTTCAAACCGGCGCTGGGGCTCTCCAGCCCCAGTCTTGGCATGAAGCTGGACAAAGGAAAGGGGGTGTAACCGCCCCCCTTCCTGGTCCCACCCAGAGGAGTGACCTAGCAGGTAACCCGGCCCCTAGAATTGGAATAAGAGTAGGAGCTGTGTCCCAAGACTTCAGATCATCCTGAACTCGACTTGAAACTAAGAAGAAAACTGGACTTCGACATTCTGCTGCACAGAAGACTGAAGAGAATCTCCCTTGTGGCCAAGGAGTGACCACCCTGTGAATACAGGCACCAACCAGCAACTCGACATCTGCTTTGCCGCCGCCTCCCGCCGGAGCCTGAGCCCAGAGCCTGACAAGACTCAGACTCCCAGACATCTCAGAGCCCGATCCACAGTCCCTGAAAAGAAGAGACCCGTGGAGGCACCGAGAGACGTGGGACCGGACCCCTTGAAAGACCCCCGAGAAGCTGACTGCGCAGCACCCGATGCACCCTCGATGCTGTGCTTTCCGGTTTGAGAAGCCCCACCACCGAGCAGCATTTGCACTGAAGATCAGCCCCCCAGCATCTCCACGATCTGCGTGGGGCCCTTTTGCACTTTGCCACTTGACATGCCATCTTGGCAAATTGCCACGTGGCTAGCGGCAATCTTGGCGACGAAAACTATGAACAACATTGCTGGTCTGGTTGCTCCAGACTGGCCCTCGCTCCCCTGAAAAGGAGCACCCGCTCTGACCTTGCTGGTCCGAGTGAGAAGCTTGCATCGATTTCTGCGTGGCTTGCATTAGCCAAGGCCTGTTTGCTCCGATCAAGAAGCCGACACCGCCAACAGCTAGAACCTTTATGGGACAGCTTGTGACCAACACCTGGACGTCCTTGACCTCTTCGTGTCCACGTGGCTGCAGAGACAATCTTCACCTTTTCACCTGTTTGCACCCGACATCGCCAGGTTCCATCATGGTTCCACGGTAGTCACTGGCTAGTGACTTTGAACACTGTCCCCTCTGCTTTCAGGTCTTCACCTCTTCAGATCCACCCTTGGATCCACCGGAACTCTCCTCGACGACCCGCCTGCAGCATCTTCATCTCCAGGCACCATCGACTTGCGTGACGAAACCCGACACTACTTCGCACCTGTGCACCCGCTTCCTGTGGGTGAGGTAACTCAGCAACACCGGTGTTCCCACACTGGTACACACCTCTAGTGCCTAGGTCTAAAGTTTTGTCCTTGTAGGTCCATCGGAAGGTTCCTTAAAAACTTACTTTGTAACTTTTACGCACCATTGACATTGCATTGGTGCATGCGTGCGCTTTAAGCGCTGAACCCGAGTCCGGCGGGCCTTTCCCGACTTCATCACTGTTAGTCCCGAACAGCTCCAGCGATTCCCCAGGCCCTAGGCCTCTTTCCTTTCCCATTGGTGGTTCTTATACCACTATTTTAGTATATGGTTTAGGTGGCCCCTAGGGCTCATCCGTATTGTGCAACTTTCGTGTATTTAAACTGTGTTTTGTTTTAACGCATTTGCTTCTGTGCTCATAAAGAGTATAGGGGATATTTGTAGTAAATAAATATATACATATTTTCAATATATATCTGTGTGGTGTCCTTTCATTTGGTATTCAAGGGGATTGTGCATGGTAAAACAGCTTGCTTCACATGCCTTTACAGAGTTTAGCCTAAGACTGATTTGCCCATGCTACCACTAGGATAGCTGGTCTATAAGGTTGACTTACAACCAATCATCATAAGGGTTGGTTGGCATGGTACAAGGTGATCACTAGAACTAGTAAGCAGCATATACCAGGCCAACTTCTCACATGGAGCAACCAAGGAAGCCCAAGAAACAAAAGAGTTACCTTCGGAGGGACCCACCAGTCGACCGACCTGGAGGGTAGGCCCACAATCTTTGGTGCAGATGGTGCTCAGGGCTTGCACTACGAGTGGCTCAATGCACAACATTAGTAAAGCTCGAGAATTAGGTGCACTTGCAAATATGAAAGGTGTCCAGAAGTTCCGGTCCCACATCTCTCGTGATAGCTACAGGTCTCAGCTTTTCTGTGATCTTGTGTCGGCCTCTGAGATTTTCTGGAAGCACATGTCCTGTGTCACAAATCCTTCGGGATCTGGTGGGAGCCATGGAAATGAAGACCGTCAAGAGGCTTGTTTGGTGCCTGTTTGAACAGGGTAGTCACTCCTTAACCCTAAGGGAGATCCTTCCGTCATCTAGTCGAAATAGAATGTTGAAGTTCCAGGATATATGTTGCAGAGTTTTTTCCAGAGTAATCTAAAGTCCTATGGACTGGGTTCCTATACTTATACTAAGTTTAGAGGTTGGACTAACTCTAAGGTCCTACCTATGGGATGACCTGGGGAGGGGGTGGTTACACCCCTTCCTCTTTGTTCAGTTTCGCACCAGAGCTGGGGCTGAGTGCCCCAGCAACCGGATTGAACTGGGATATGCACAGGGACACCAGGTGTGCCACCAGCACTGTCTGAAAAGCATTCACTGAATGCACCCACCCTGCCCCTATATAATAAAGCCTGTCTGGGGAGGTGGTTAAACCTCCCTGTGACAGGAAACCTGTTGTCCAGGCCTCCCCATTGGAATTTTGTCCAACAGCAGGAGGTCGGACTCGTGTCTGTGGCAGCAGCATCCATTTTGTGATGGAGGGGCTCTTTTAAACTATTACTGGTTAGGTAAGTGTATACATGACTTCTTCCTCTACATGGGTGGAATTCTACCCCCGCCACCAGGACTGGCGGAGGGCGGGTAGTATTCCAAAGTGTTTGACACCAAACACAACATGTTTTGATGCAGCCATTCCAAAGTTAGCATTTACCGCAAGGTTATCATGCACTTACGAGTATATGGTATGGCTGTATCACACAACAGCCTCAGAGATGTGACTCTGAAAGCTGCAGAGGGGCTCAGCTCATGCTTGAGCGCCCTCTCACACAAAACCAAGCACTCTGCCTTCAGGATTGTTAAGGCCTGCCATAGGAGTGACTTATAGGTTTACATATGTCTGTATTTAAAGGTAGATATTGGTAACCTATATCTTAGTAAGGTGTGCTTACACCACCTTATCGAGGCTGCAGTAGCGGACCTGTGGTGCCATTTTGGAAGGCTTCCCAGGGGTGGCATAATACATGCTTCAGCCCCTGGTAGGCCTCTGGGGTACCTATGCCCTTGGTACCTAAGGCACCATATACAACGGACTCACAAGGGTAACCCAGTAACCAATCGGGAGTGTACCTAAAGTACATGCAATCAATTTAGAGAGGAAGCAGCTAGGCTGGGGTCCTGGTTAGCAGGGCCCCAGCCAGACTAAAGTCGACAAATCAGTGAAACGCTAGCAAAAAGTGAGGATAACCATTGTAAGCAGATCCTTACCTCTTACAGAACCCCCCCCCTCCCCAACCGCAGGAACATTAAACTAACCTTGTCCAGTTTAGTCTTCAGGTTCTAAGTGGAAATATCTGTATCGTCCATTTGCATTGGCATGGTTACTCCCGGGTCTATGTTCCACTGTATAGTCCATCCCCTGTAGGGAAATGGACCACCTTAGAAGTTTGGGGTTTTCACCCTTCATCTGTTTTAGCCATAAGAGGGGCTTATGGTCAGTCTGAACTGTGCAGTGAGTGCCAAGCAAGTATGGCCTCAGCTTCTTCAGTGCCCAAACCACAGCAAAGCCCTCCCTCTCAATAGCTGACCAACGTTTCTCTCTAGGGGTCAGCGTTCTGCTAACAAAAGCTACTGGCTGGTCCTGACCTTCATAATTCAATTGTGACAGCACAGCTTCTACCCCCATCTCAGATGTATCTGTTTGGGCAATGAATTCTCTGGAGTAGTTAGGACTTTGCTGAATTGGTGCAGTGCACATGACCTGCTTCAGGTCTTCAAATGCCTTTTGACAGCTGACTCGCCATTGAACTTTCTTAGGCATTCTTTTAGAAGTTAAGTCATTCATGGGTGTCACAGTGGATCCACACCCCTTGACAAATCTTCTGTAGTACCCAGTCAGGCCCAAGAAAGCTCTGACCTGATTCTGGGTAGTGGGAGCAACCCAGTCCATGATGGTCTGGATTTTGCTCTGCAATAGTTGAACCTGGCCCCCACCTACAAGGTGGCCCAGGTACACAACCTGACTCTTTCCTATCTGACACTTAGTAGCCTTGATAGTTAGGCCTGCCTTTTGCAGGGCCTCCAAAACATTTCTCAGGTGGACCAGGTGATCCTCCCAGGTGGAGCTAAAGACAGCAATATCATCCAGATAAGCTGCACTGTAGTCTTCCAGGCCTATTAAGACTTTGTTCACCAACCTTTGAAATGTGGCAGGTGCATTCTTCAGACCAAAGGGCATTACCACAAATTGATAATGTCCACTAGGGGTTGAGAATGCTGTTTTTAGCTGTGCATCATCAGCTAGTCTGATCTGCCAGTAGCCAACTGTTAAATCAAATGTGCTCAGAAATGTGGCTGAGGCCAACATATCTATGAGCTCATCTGCTCTGGGAATTGGATGGGCATCAGTCCTGGTGTCTGCATTGAGACCCCTGTAGTCAACACAAAATCTCATCTCTCTCTTACCTGTCATGGGTTCCTTGGCAATCGCCAGTTAATTCTCTTTCATGGCACCCAGAATGAGCAAGCTAAGCAATTGTGTTAAGAATTATTGTTGTTGTTAGCAATGCTTGTTGATATCATATAGAACATATCATGCTCGCTCACTCTTTGTTGGTAGCAATGCTTCTTGATTTTGGAAGGTTCTCTGCTTTGCCACGATCCAAGAGAACATTCTCGCTCTCACGTTTAAACTGCCGATAACATTACACGTGAGAGGCTGAGCATACGCCCAAAACCCCAGGCTATAAATACTGCACAGTTCTTTCTGAAGACGCTTCGCTTCCTAGTTTGGTTCACGGCGAGCGTTCCTGAGCCCAGCTGTCTTTGGAGGCCCTCCCTTCATCTACTATCCCTTCTCCGGCTCTGATCCTGCTCCCGCTTCCCTCCCGCTTCCTCCTCCTTACCTGGAGCCGTCTTGTTTCCTCGCGCTGTGGACAGCATTCTTCGGCGGTGATTGAAGAGTTACCATTGCGGTCCGTCAGGCAAGTTCTTCCCCGCACTTCCAGAGGAGTCACAGGTCTTTGTTTCCTACGCCCTACAAAAACCAAGTAAGAGATATCTTGATCGAACACTGAAAGGACAATCAAGCATTGGCTAAAGCAACTCGTGTTTCATATTCCCAAAAGACTAGAGACTTCGTAAATAGACTACAAACATTGGTACCTGCAAATTGTTTGTTCATTTATATTTCTTTTATAATATGTTTAAAGGGAAGACCAGAGAAAGGTTGGCTCGAATTACATGTGATGCAAAGAACAGTACAATTCAGAAGAATGCTAACCAACAATTCAATAAGCATTGACAAAAACAATACTGTGATGATCCAAGGTTAAATCGTGATGATACTTCAGTTTAACTGTTTGAACTATTGAAAAGGGTTCATAGCTCTGGTAGTTTAGAATTTCAAGATTGCTGAGAATCTTGTTTTCTTTTCTGTTTTATTATTTTTCAGAATCCCTTCTGAGACGACCAACAAGTCTTTGCCAGGTAGGCAAGGTATTATGTAATAGTTGTGTGACTAAAACACCCCTCACTAACCTTGTTAAACTTATTCTAGTTTTTCATGAATGTTGTTTTAATATTGGGTTTATTGATTTCGAATAAGTAATTGTAGGAATTGTCTTTCAAGGTTGAAACTCAATTCAGTCAATCCAGGCAAAGGAGTGTAGGAAAGGACTTCTTAAATATTTGGTATGTACAAGAGAAATAGTTTCTGAGTTTATTTCTGAAGGGGATTACTGTGTAGCAAACTGATTGTAGAACCTATTCCTGAAGGTAATACCAAAGAAGTCCTGAACACTCAAAGAGAAGCAGACGTAGACACAGACACGAAGGAAGACTCCAGTGTTTTGTTTGTCTTGTTTCTCAATCCACTTCCCCTTTCCCTTGTGGGTTAACCAGTCACGTAAGAGTTTACTGCCTTGCGGATTGGTTGAGTCATAGGGGAGTTGGGAGCGTGCATCATCAAGAAGGAAACCTCAGGAACCTCATGTGTGAACGCTGACATTACCACCCTGGGTGTGAGGTTTTGGCACCAAGACTATTGGACTACCCAAGGGCTATCTGAGCGTTCAATCACTCAAAAACCCAACAGTTTCTGGACTTCTGTCCTGATACAGGTCCTGACATGATCATGTTGCCTGTAATTTTTATTTTTAACAGGCAGACTGCCCCCAGTGTCCACTTCATGAGTGCACAAGGTAGTATGACTTGGAGCCAGAGAAAACATATGTCTGAACTGTTGAAGAACTTGTCTGCAATCAGTTTGCTGCTGATCAGTGAGGCTGCCTTCAAAGGCTACTCCATCAACTGATCCATCATCAGGGTTCTGAGAGAGCCGGTCTGAAAGAGTGTCTCTCTTCCTCATCTCCTTCATCAGTAGTCATGAGCAAGCCCATGTCTGCCCTGTCAACATATGGTTTCAGTCTGTTGACATGAAGCTCCCTATGGGGGCTTCTGGGAGTTCAAAGACCTACCAAATAGGTAACCTCTCCCTTATGTTCAACAATAGTGTGGGGTCCACTCCACTTGTCTTCGAGAGCTGCTGGAGCCACAGGCTCCAACACCCACACTATCTGTCCTGGCTGGTAAAAAGTCAGCACAGCCTTTTGGTCATGCCAGGCTTTCTGTAATTCCTGGCTAGCCTCAAGGTTTTTAGTTGCCTTTTTCATGTACTCAGCCATCCTAGAGCGGAGATGAAGTACATAGTCCACAATATCCTGTTTAGGGGGTTTGGGAGGTAACTCCCATCCCTCCTTCACCAGACATAATGGTCCTCTGACAGGGTGTCCAAACAGAAGTTCAAAAGGGCTGTAGCCAACCCCCTTCTGAGGAACCTCCCTGTATGCAAACAAAAGGCAGGGTAGCAGAATATCCCATCTCCACCTGAGCTTTTCTGGGAGACCCTTGATCATATTTATTTATTTAGTTATATTCTTGTATAGCGCCTGAATCGATCCCCGGAGGGATATCTCCGCGCTTGTTCTCCTATCTGATAGACTCAATCACAGCTTTATACTGATATCAAAATTGTTTCTTAAGACTGGGAGAATAAATAGGTTTTAAGATTTTTCCTGAAGGATTCCAAATTGGTGGTTTGCTTCAGCGTAGGGGGGAGAGAATTCCAGAGGACAGGGCCTTTATAGGAGAGAGCGCGGCCTCCTTGTCTGGTTCTTTTGAACCTTGGGACCTGTAGTAACTGGTGACTACTGGAGCGTAAAGTGCGTCCAGGGGTGTATGATACAAACTTTTCCTTCAGGTACTTGGGTCCTGTGCCAAACAGACATTTGTGTAGTGTACAACACGTCTTGAATTCTATACGTTGCCTTATCGGCAGCCAATGGAGCTGGTGAAGGAGAGGACGAGAGGGGGTTCTAGGTTGAGCATTCAGAACCAGCCTCGCCGCAGTGTTTTGGACCACTTGCAGTTTTTTTAGTTGTTCCTCGTTGGCCGCGATAAGCAGGCCATTGCAGTAGTCCATCCTACTGATTACTAATGTCTAGACTAGTGTTTTCCTGTAGTTATCGGGCAAGAATGGAAAAACACGCCGTAGCAGCCCAATAACGCGGAAACATGCTCCTGTAACTTGGTTGGTGTGTTCTTTGAATAGGAGTGCTTGATCCAGACGTACTCCAAGATTTTTGACAACTTGTTTCGGGCTGGGAACAGGTCCCAACTCCAAGGGCCACCATTCTGGGGACCATAGGAGAGTAGCCCCACCGAACAACATGACTTCCGTCTTGGTTACATTACATTTGAGGCAGTTTCGTGCCATCCAGTCTGACACTGCTCTCATCCCATCTGCAAAAGATTTTTGAATTGCGGGCGTGAGGGTCTTGAAGGGGAATAGGAGTTGGGTGTCGTCAGCATACGACACCGGGGTGAACCCATATTTTCTTACAATGTCCGCCAAGGGGGCCACGTACAGGTTAAAAAGCGTGGGGCTTAGACATGAGCCCTGTGGCACTCCCTTGGTGAGCTCCCTTAGGATGGAATTATGGGAGCCCAACTTGACTCCTTGTAAACGACCCGAAAGAAAGCTTTCCAACCAGGACAGAGCTGTGCCTCCTATGCCCACCTCCTTCAAACGACCGAGAAGTATTTCATGCGACACCGTGTCGAAGGCAGCGGATAAATCTAGCAGCACCAGAATCGTTGATCCCCCCCCATCCAGTGACATCCTGATGTTATCGGTCACTGAGATGAGGGCCGACTCCGTGCTGTGATTGGGCCTGAATCCAGATTGAGAGTGGTCCAGGCCCTCCGCTGTCTCGATGTAATTCGACAAATGGGTGTTCACATGCCTCTCGGTCATTTTGCTGAGTTATGGCAGGAGGGAGATGGATCGGAGGTTGGAGAGGTCTGTCCATGGAAGTGCGGCATTCTTCCGGATTGGGTTCACCACCGCCTTTTTCCATTCCCCAGGCACGTGTCCTTCCCTGAGAGAGTGGTTTATTATATCTTGGATTTGTGGTCGAAGGAGAGTACACAGGGGGGCCATCATTTTAGCTGGTAGGAAGTCGTCGGGGGATCCTGACTTAATGTGGCTGATAAGGGAAGGAAGGTCTGATTCACCGACTGGTGGAAAGGCTGTCAAAGAGACATTTCTTTGTGTAGGTGGAGGAATGGGAGCACAAATACTACTTTGGTGGCTGGGAGCGTTCAAGATTTTCTCGTAAATCGAGTTAATTTTGTTTTCAAAGAACAGAGAAATATCGTCGCATAAGGATTGGGAATAGTCGTCTGGGCTGTCACAGGCTGTCGGTTTTACAAAAGCTTGTAATATTTTGTATAATTCCTTGGAGGAATTGCCCGCCTCTGCGAGTTGCTGAATGATGCTGTTCTTCCGCGCCAACTTTATGTTCTTATGATAATTGGACTGAGCTTCACGGTGTGCTCTGCTATTTTCTTCAGTGCGTGCTTTCCTCCATTTTTTCTCTATCTTTCTGCAGCCCTGCTTCTCTACTCTCAGTGTGTCAGTGTACCATTTTTCTTGTTTACTTGCAGAAAATTGTTTATGCAGCTTCAGGGGGGGCAGTTTATCTATTGCCACAATTATGGAATCATTTAATTTAGCTAGGACACCCTCCACATCATCTGTTGCCATAAGGTTTGGTTTTTCCCAGACCCTTTGTAACTCCTCCACCGTAACCCTGTGCCATTGTCGACGCCATACTGATGGGAGAGTGTTCTTTTTTGGGCGTCTGTCCACTTCCGATAGACAGAAATCCAGCAAGAAATGATCTGACCAGTCTAGCTGGGTAGTGGATAGGCACTGAATTTTGGTGCAGTTTGAGAAAAGCAGGTCTAGAGAATGGCCTTCCTTATGTGTAGGTCCATTATTCTGTAGCTCCAGACCTAAGGTGGATAGGTCAGCGAGTAAGGACTTAGTTTCAGGAAGCTCTAGGATATCTGTGTGAATGTTAAAATCGCCAAGGAGCAAAACATCTTCATTGGCTCTAAGGTGAGGAGCTAAAAGCTCCAGAAGAGAAAGGGTAAAACCTGAGCTAGGTCTTGGTGGACGATAAACTAGCGATCCCTTCCAGGATGTTCCTGTGGCAGTAATAACTCTAAAAACAATTATTTCCATATGTGGACTACATTTTTGTTCTAAGACAGTGACTTTCAAATAATCTTTATATACAATGGCTATTCCACCGCCTACTTCATCTGGACGATCCATATTTAAAAACTTATACCCTTGAGGAACCCCTAAAGCTATGGCAGGTGTTGTGTGGGGTTTGAGCCAGGTCTCTGTAAAAAAAAAAACAGATCAGGTTGTGATGTGTGTAATAAGTCCCATATTTGTAGTTGGTGCTTGGGCATAGAACGAACATTTAAAAGTAAACACTGTATCCCTTTTGTTGGTGCGTTTGTTACAGTATTTACCTTACTAGTGTTTTTTAAATAGGATGCTTGAAATTGACATTTAAGGCAAGAAAAAGGGCCCTCTGGGCATGGCCATTTATCACTAACACAGTCAGGCAATGAGGGTTGTCTAAGTTTTAATAAATTTTGGGCAGAATACCTGATTGTGGAATTCTCCATAGAGGAGCAGTACGAGCGCGTGGAGACCATGGGCTATGGTCGCGTCCTGTCGCGTGCAGAAGGCAGGCAGCTCTTTGGCTGCTCTTTGGCATGTCTTCGGCTGCGCGCAATCGCTGCGCGCTTGGTGGGGTACGAGGGCTAAATAGCCCCAGAAGAAAACCACTAGAGCGCTACCCGCTACAGTGGTTGACGGAAGTTCCGGAAGTGCTTGGCTCTCACCTGCCCGCCCTCTGCACAACGGTACTAGTTACCCTGTCGGAACAAGGCGGGCAGGAAGAAATGTTGAGCCAAACACTACTTGCTGCCCAGAGAAATGTAAAGCTAAAAAAGCTGCTTCCCCTCCTATCGATTCAGGTAAGGGAAAGCTCGGCTCGATTTACACGCGTGATGTCAACAGCATGTAAAGTGTGTGCAGGAATTTTAAAAGACTAGCCGATACACAAAATGGTCAATAAAGATAAAATATACAATTTTCATAGCGCAGCATAGATCGCTGTTGAGGAACCAAAGTAGAAGCAAGCGGCTCGTGGACTCTGCCACCGTCACTTACCACAGCTTCCCTGTTACTGGTACTCCGCCTAAATAGCCCCAGAAGAAAACCACTAGAGCGCTACCCGCTACAGTGGTTGCCAGAAGTTCCGAAAGTGCTTGGCTCTCACCTGCCCGCCCTCCGCACAACGGTACTAGTTACCCTGTCGGAACAAGGCGGATAGGAAGAAATGTTGAGCCTAATACTACTTGCTGCCCAGAGAAATGTAAAGCTAAAAAAGCTGCTTCCCCTCCTATCGATTCAGGTAAGGGAAAGCTCGGCACGATTTAGACGCGTGATGTCAACAGCATGTAATGTGTGTGCAGGATTTTTAAAAGACTAGCCGATACACAAAATGGTCAATAAAGATAAAATATACAATTTTCATAGCGCAGCATAGATCGCTGTTGAGGAACCAAAGTAGAAGCAAGCGGCTTGTGGACTCTGCCACCGTCACTTACCGTCATACCCTTTAAGGTTTTGTTAAACCTTTCAACTAAACCATTGCATTGTGGGTGATAGGGTGTGGTGAATTTGTCGTTCAATCCACACTCCTTCCAGTGGGTAAACACACATTACAACGCATTTTTTACAACGCACTACCATTACAACGGAACTTTTACAACGCAAATACCATTACAACGCATTTATTTACAACGCATGTTTTTACAACGCAGGTACTTTTACAACGCATACCATTACAACGTAAGTATTGGTAAGTATATAATTATATTTAAAATGTTATATGTTAGGTTTTTTTTTAAGGGGTATTTTTAGGGTTCAGGGTCAGTTTTAGGTTTTTGGGTAAAGGGGTATTTTTAGGGTTCAGGGTCAGTTTAGGGTTTTTGGGTAATGGGGTATTTTTAGGGTTCAGGGTCAGTTTTGGGTTTTTGGGTAAAGGGGTATTTTTAGGGTTCAGGGTCAGTTTTCAGTTTTTGGGTAAAGGGGTATTTTTAGGGTTCAGGGTCAGTTTTCAGTTTTTGGGTAAAGGGGTATTTTTAGGGTTCAGGGTCAGTTTTCAGTTTTTTGGTAAAGGGGTATTTTTAGGGTTCAGGGTAAGTTTTGGGTTTTTGGGTAAAGGGTTATTTTTAGGGTTCAGGGTCAGTTTTCAGTTTTTGGGTAAAGGGGTATTTTTAGGGTTCAGGGTCAGTTTTCAGTTTTTGGGTAAAGGGGTATTTTTAGGGTTCAGGGTCAGTTTTCAGTTTTTGGGTAAAGGGGTATTTTTAGGGTTTAGGGTCAGTTTTCAGTTTTTGGGTAAAGGGGTATTTTTAGGGTTTAGGGTCAGTTTTGGGTTTTTGGGTAAAGGGGTATTTTTAGGGTTCAGGGTCAGTTTTGGGTTTTTGGGTAAAGGGGTATTTTTAGGGTTCAGGGTCAGTTTTGGGTTTTTGGGTAAAGGGATACAGGGTAAAAATAAAATAAAATTAAATTTAAATTAAATTAATTAAATGAAATTAAATTAAATTAAATTAAATTAAATACAATTACATTACATTATATTAATTTTAAATAATATACAATAAAAAAAAATATATACTTACCAATACTTACGTTGTAATGGTATGCGTTGTAAAGGTACCTGCGTTGTAAAAAAATGCGTTGTAAATACATGCGTGGTAATAGTATTGGCGTTGTAAAAGTCCCGTTGTAACGGTATGCGTTGTAAAAACATGCGTTTTAACGTCATATATCCCTTCCAGTGTGCAGTCAAGTAGCTGGACATAAAGTTTGCCTCTCTGTGAGATACTACCTCCTTAGGGAAACCCACTTTTGAGAACAATCCCAAGAGGGCTCTTGCCACAACAGGTGCTGTAGTGGTCCTAAGGGGAATTGCCTCTGAGTACCTAGTGGCATGGTTCAAGGTTTTATAAAATTCGGCCGGGAGGCAATCCGGACCCAGAGCCTTCCCGGACTGTAACGGCATTATCGCTGCAATGATTTCCTCATCCTCATGGTGCCGAAAGAGGAATTCCCTCTGCCCATCGCCCAGCCAGGCAATTGCCGTATCCTCAAAGAACGGGGCAAAATCAGCTGTCTGATCTCTATCAGTCTTACACAGCTGCTTGTAAAAACGCCTAAAGATCTTCACAATCTCAGCCGCGTCTTCGTGCAGTTGCCCATCTTCCCCCTCAATCTCCAACACTTTGTTCGAGAAGTGTGGAGGTTGAACCAAAGCCACCAGCATCTTCCCGGGTCTGTCCCCCTTCCCATACTGCAGCGCTCTATGATATTTGCCTCTGTATTTACACTCCCTCTCCGCAGTTTCTTGATATTCACTGAGAGTACTACGTAGCTTAGCTTGCAATTCAGGGGTGGGACATCGGCGCAGTTCAGCTTCGATGTGCCCAAGTTCCGTTTCCAGGCGACACAAGGTGGATCGGATGTGCCTTAGGACTCCTCCACTCTTCACGATGCATATACCACGCACCGTAGCCTTGAAAGCATCCCATAGTGTGGAATAGTGTGCCACCGAGCCCTCGTTCTTGAGGAAGAAATCTGTGATCTCCTGCTCTAATTCCTGCTTAAATACTGGGTCCAATAGGGAGAGTGAGTTATGGCGCTAAAACTGAAAAGGGGAGTTAATCTGTGGGAGGGCCACACCGGGAATTGGCCTGATTAAGTCCGAGGCAGGTGTAAGGAGTGTGTAACCCATGGGGGAGGACTTTCGAAATAATCCAGGCATTTAATCTCGACCAAGAGGCCCGGGTAGTGTTGTAGCAGGTGCCCTCCCGCCTTGTTGGGTGCAAATGTCGCCAAGCACCAACCAGTTCATAGTCCTCAAGTAATGACTTAAGGGTGGCCTGTGAGCGGGAGTAGTGGTGTGGTTGCGGGTGTGAGCGATCCATACCAGAGGCAATTGTCACATTGAGATCACCTCCCCATAAGGTCACTGCCCTTTACCTACCTGTAACACCCCTAAATCTAGTATTGAGGGGGCACCCTGAACCTTGCTTCCTCAGATCAAAAAACGACAAGAAGAAAAGAAGACAAAGGACCGAACAGCCGTGCAGCCAGCTAACAAGAGGAAGACGCCCATTGCCTTGGTCCCAGCCCTACCGGCCTGTCTCCCCTCGAACCTGCTCCTGCAAAATCCCAGTGTGTCCTGCAGCCAGCAACCTCAAAAACCCCGGAGGACCTGCCGGCCTTCCCTTCCAAAGACTGCTTATCCTGTGAACACCAGATTTGTTCAACTGCAACCTCTGGCAGCAGCGAAAACCGCAAATCCAGGCCACTCTGCACCCGCCGAACCCTGCCTGAGCTCGAGTGGAAAAACACCATGAGGAGGTCACCCCGGTGATCCTGACCAGAGATCTGGTGACCTCTGACCTGCCTCAAGCCTTTAGTCGACGCCTGCAGCCTAAATCCAGAATGCCCTCCTGACCACGGCCCGGAGCTGGTAAGAAGATCCGTTCCCAAAAGGCACCCCTGCACCCGACTTCCCACTGCCTTGTGTGCCCAAACCAACGGTGCCTAAGCAATCCTTAACTTCCCAACTTACCTCTCTAAGTGGTGGTCGCACCCAGAAGTCCTTTGTCTCCCTACCTGCAGTGTTTTTGCAAACCTAAGGTTCTCCATAGAAAACAACAGGGCACCCAACGTCGAAACAGCACTCTGCACCGGGCCTCCCCAGTGCCGCTGAGGGTGCACCTTTTGTGCTACTTTGTTTTTCCATTTGCCCTGACCTAAACCCTAGGAGCTTTGCTCCCACAAACCAGTGGCCTGTTTGCCAGCAGCCACCAACTGGAGGCCCCCTATCCGTGTTGGATAACATTGGGCCTCCACACTCTGCACTCAATTGCCCTAGTATCGCTGAGGGTGCAACAACAGTGCATCACTGTCCCTGGGAGACCCCTGAGTCTAAACCCTGAACCTTAACTCCCACAGTTGATTACTTACCTGTGAACCGATAACCTGTTTTTCCTCCATTGGATAACATTGACAATTTTCTTCCAAAATGTTTCTAAGTGTGGAGTTTTGAAATCTAAAAATATTCTTTGAAAATCGCACAAATAATCAAAACTTATTTACTTACCTATTTGCAGAAAATGTCCCAGTGCTGAACCTAGGTATCCAGCACTGAGTTAGAAAAGTAATGTGAAAAGTAACGGGCGGGGAAAACTCCGGAGGAAATGGGCAGTTACTGCTTCCCCCCTTAAGCGCCCGCAAGGGAGTCGGCTACGGGGTGCGGGACCCTTCCCCTTCCGATTTTTGCCTGCTCCCTTTGCCATGGTCCTGGACAGTTAAAGGAAAATAAAATAGAAATGAATAGGGAAAGTAAGTAAAAGAAAAGAGAGTTTAAAAAAGTAGTTTTAACGTAACCAAAAGTAGAAAAAAACACAAAATATAGATGTACAAAAATAAAGAGATAGATAATGAGTAAAAAAGATTAAAAAAAAGTTCAAACAAACAAAGGATTACAAAGATTAAAGGAGGATTGAAAAAGCATGCCCAGAACCATAGCAATGAGTGAAAAACAAGATGGCCGCGCCCATTGTGACCACATGGGTTAGTTTGCGCAATATTTCCCCAGAGAGCTCGCAAAAACGGACGCGAACACGCAATTGTGCCCCGCACGTAGGAACAAGATGAACGCACCCATGTATGACCGGCTGTACGGCATTACAACGCGGGCTTTTACCACGCGTGCCATTACAATGCTGTTTTTACAACGCAAGTCGTTACAACGACTTGCTCTGTAAGCGCTGGATAGTGGAATAGTTTAATTTTCTATTCCAACTCCAGCCCACGTTACAGTAGGGAAGGTGTTGGAATAGAAAATTAAACTATTCCCTATCCAACAGCGCCCTCCAGCGCAAGTCGTTATAACGACTTGCGTTGTAATAGCAGCGTTGTAATGGTAGCGCGTGGTAATACCCGCGTTGTAAAGGCTGTTCCCCATATGACCGCATGAGTAACTTCGCGGTAGCAGCGCTGAAAAAAAAACCCACGAACACGCAAAAATAAAAAAATCCACAAATTCACGGATTTTGCGGACTGCAAATTCGCATACCGCAAATTCGCAAATTTTGCCTATACTTAGTCGCAAATCCATTTGGGATCTGGCGGGAGCCTTAGAAATGCAGATTGGCAAAATGCTTCTTTGGTGCCTGTTTGAACAGGGGAGTCACTCCTTGACCCCAAGGGAGATTCTTCCGTCTTCTAGTCGACATAGAATGTCGAAGTTCCAGGATATATGTTGCACAGTTTCGTCCAGGTATAATCTAAAGTCCTAATGACTGGGTTCCTACACGTATACTAAGTTTAGGGGTTGGACTTACTCTAGGGTCCCACCTATGGGAGGACCCAGGGTGGGGGTGGTTACACCCCTTCTCCTTTGTCCAGTTTCGCACCAGAGCAGGGGCTGAGCGCCACTGCAACTGGTTTGAACTGGGATATGCACAGGGACACCAAGTGTGCCCCCAGCACTGTCTGAAAAGCATTCTATGAATGCACCCACCCAGCCCCAATACACTAACGCCCGTCTGGGAGGTGGTTACACCTCCCTGTGACAGGAAAACAGGAAACCTATTGTCCAGGCCTCCCCTCCTGGAGTTTCATCCAGCAGCAGGAGGTCAGACTTGTGTCTGCACTATCCATTTTGTGATGCTGGGGCTCTTTTAAACTGTTAGCGGTTAAGTAAGTATGTACATGTCTTCTCCCTCAAGAAGTATGGAATTCTACCCCTGCCACCAGGCCTGGTTGGGGGTGGGGGGGTAGGGTTGGGTTCCAAAATGTTTGACCCCAAACACGACATGTTTCAGTACAGCCATTCCAAAGTTAGCATTTACAGCGAGGTTATAATGCACTTAAGAGTATATGGTCTGGCTGCATCACAAAACAGCCTCAGAGAATAGATTCCAAAAGCTGCAGAGGGGCTCAGCTCATGCTTGGGCACCCTCTCACACAAAACCAAGCACTCTGCCTTCAGGATTGATAAGGCATGCCATAGGAGTGATTTTTAGTTTTATATATGTCTGTATGTTGTAGTGTGTTTATCTAGGGACCTGAATCGATATTTCTATTTTATGCCCTTGTCAGGTTATAAATCAATAATATCCATACAACGGCATAAAAACCCTATTCATAATTCAGTCGTAGCACATGCTGTCACATTAAGCAAGACTACTCCTCCAGCCCCCTAGAAAGCACACCGAGTTCTCTCAACAAAACCAAGCCTCCAGCAACCTGGGAAATCCCCACTGCCTTTGTTTTGATTTCATCCGAGAACTCCTGTAAAGCACTGTAAAAACGGCCAGTTCTTAGTGACATCTTTATTGACGTCTTATGTCCAGCCTTACGTCAAACCCGGCACCTTTCAGGTATAAATATACCAACGCTGCCTTAAACAAACACAAGGTGATGGTGATTCTGGAGCAGCTATCTACTTGCCCGAGAGCCCAGCTGATGCGAGAGCCCACGGATGCTGCCCCTCCCTTTTGAGGCGCTGAGAAAGACGCTGTCTTTTCTCCTGCCGAGAAAATCCAGCTCCGGCGTTTCCAGCCTACCCTTGCGGGTGACTGGGATATCGAGTCCTGAGAGAGAGATACCAGCCCTCCTGCTTTCTATTACCCAGGTACTGAACTGACTAAACCCTTACAGAGAATTCTTGAGTCAGATTCTTGGCAAAACAAACTTAACATAAACTGCTATTTATTTACTCCTTCCCACGTATTAGGCTTAGGTCAGGTACACCGGGGTAGGCATATTTAGAAGCACCAGTTGAGTACGATTAGTCAATGTATATATGTATGTATATATTTTATCTATTTTAAAGTATCATATGGCTAAGAAACCATATCAATGCTTTTGCAGTATTATTTTATAATCCTGCTTTTACTGTACGCACTTTACTTTACTATAAGTATTGCAATTGTAGCAATTCATTTCTCTTATATGAGGAAGGAGACTGCTCAATAAATAATACCTTTTATTGAAAACGCCCGTCTCTCTTTTCTCTGCAATCTGGTGAAACTAAGTACGCACATTTGGATGGAGTGAAATAGCTGTCTTTTGTTTTCACACGACTATAGAGATATACTCTTAATTAAGGAGAGCAAAGTTGTCATGTTTTATTGTGGTCAGAAGCTAATCCCTTCTTGTCTATCCAGGGAGGTTAAACTCCTCCTCGTTTATTCGAGAAAGTTTCTAGTGACCTCTGAGCTAGCTGGCAAACCTTAAGTCTAATATAGTCAGTAGAGACCTAGATAACCTCAGTCCTACATCTACACTGCTGAATATATTATTCCAATGCGCAGAGCCTATTGGGAATATAGGAACTACACTACATGGCGCCCAACGTTTGGTAAGGCGATAAATCTAACGCAAGACGTTAGAGTAACTCAGTCGTGCTTTTTCACACAGACCCTTTTCCCGTAAAAACTCCAATAGACGTCTGGAGTGGGTAAAAGGTTAAAATCCACCGGAACTTAGTAGGAAGAGATTTCTATGTATAGTTCTTGGTTTATTCAACGTTGAAGGATACAGTGTTCCAAAATATTGTGCACCTAATCTTTGTTTCCTTGAAACTTGATCTGCAACAAAAACCTTTTTGTCAGTAAAAATGTCAGGAAATGAAGATGAAAGGGAGACAGCTAGAATAGCAGCTCAACTCCTAGAGGATGACACTAGTCTCCTGCAGACCGACCCGAATGCTATACTCATTCCGGTCAACATAAGAAAAACTATAACTCTCAAACTTATAGAAAATGGACTGACATCGAGAGGTGGTACAGTCATATTCATAATTGAGGCACATGAATATCGGCAGACAGAGGTATTCTATTCATGGATTAACTTTCCAGCAGCAAACGCTGTCACACATGAATTCCACTATTACAAAATAGAGGAACCTCCAGATGAGTACACTCCTTTCGAGGAGGTGGAAATCCCATTAAAATACCAAGAGTACCTGCTCTGGTTTAAAGGCGCCCTAAAACACAATAATCACATCACCAGGCTCGTTCCACTAGGTAGACCGGGAGCAACGTGGCCGGTTCTAGCCAGCTACACACCACATCTAGACATTGATAAAATGTCAAGCGAAGAACTCTTAGTTAAAATAAAAGAATTAACAAAGGCATATAGAGAATTGGTTCAATTGGCAACGGAGGATATAACTTTCCTCCAGAAATTGAAAGAAACAGATATAGCAGAACAACCATTTGAACTTGCCAGAATCATAGAAAAATGCTATGAAGAACTAGGAAGAGATAGTTTGGGTGGGAAACCGGTAAAACCCCAACTAACTGAAAATCCTGAGAAGATATTTATTAAAAATAATCTAAACACTCCAAAAAAGAGCTGGGATGGAAATAAACAATCCACTCCCAAAGAAAAAAGATTCCAGTCCAGAGGAAGGTCTCCTCGGCGGAGAGAAAGATCTCCGGACCAAGGACACAAGTCTCCCCAGAGGGAGCCCTCTGAGAAAAGATACAACCTTAGAAATAGGGATAATTTAAAGAAACCTGATAGATATCAAGATATTGATACACGTCCCTCTCGATCTTTTCAGAATTCCTCGGAGAAATCGGAAAGAAGAGGATGGTCAGAACACAGGGAAGAGCACGTCAAATCCAAAGACAAGGATTCTGCTCATCAAAGTAAAAAAGTTACAATTTCCAAAAAAGAAGGTAGCCAGTATTAAAATAATCAAACATGCAGAGGATCCTGAGGACACAGCTGAAAAACGGAGAGTGGGCCCAGACAATGCTAGACAGCGCAGCAGAAGTGAGCATAGCTCGCAAGATCCTGATGAATCATCTGGAGACAGTGGACACGAAAGAATACATTCAGGTGGAAACTGCAGATACCAGAGTTAGCAAACCTCATAAAATATACGAAATAACATTACATATAGAGGGAGATAAGACTAGGAAAATAAGGGGTCTATTTTGGGATAACCTTTCAAAAGGCTATGACATCCTTTTAGCTGAAAAGGACTGGCCACCAGAGTTTGTCCGGGAGTGCCCTCATGGCGAAGAAATGATTATGCCTGCCTTCTCAAATCATATTCAAATTCATAGAAAATATACACTTGCAAGAAAGTGGGCAGTAGCCCAAGCTCCTGCATTGTATAAAAACCATGTAGGATGGGATGAGGACTCTCCTCCTCACAAAATCCAGTTAAAATGTCAACCATCTGCACAAAGACAGTACCCAATTAAGCAAGAAGCTAAAAAACAGGTCAGGGAGATCTTAGATCAACTTTAATACCAGGGGGTGATTGAAACATGCACCTCACAAATGAACAATCCTTTGTTTCCTGTCTCCAAGCCAGACGATTCATATCGACTAGTTTTGGACTACAGACACCTAAACTCATGTTGCAAAACTTTTTCAGTACAAAACTCACACAGTGCAGCACTAATGAATAACATTGTGCGCAAAAAATACAAAACAACATTAGACATCTCTAATGGATTCTTTTGTCAAAACATAGCACCTGAAAGCAGGTATTTGACCGCTTTCTCAATAATGGGCTCGCAGTAAAATTCTGTCGACTCCCACAGGGGTTCAAGAACAGCCCAGGATTATTCTCAGCAAGAGTAACAGAGTTACTACAAATGTATGATGATGAGGCATTATCTTATGTCGATGACATCTATCTAACAGATGATGACTTGGACACTCACTTGAAAGGAGTGAACACCATAATACTTAGGTTTGCTGCAGAGGGTTACAAATTCAACTTTAAAAAGTCAAGAATTGCCCATCTAACTGTCCTGTTTTTAGGGTATGAATCATCAAGTGAAGGCAAAAGCCTGGCAGACAATTTCTTAGAGAAGTGCGCTGTACTCCAAGCACCTAAAACGCTGAAGAAGTTACAATCAATTCTAGGTTTCCTGAATTTCGGAAGAACTTACATTCTAAATTATGCAGAGAGGGTTAAACCTCTCTATGAACTAATAAAACCTGATTTTAAACCAATCAATTGGACTCAAAACACACAGAAATTTTGAAATCATTGCAAACAGACATGTTAGCAAAAACAAAATTGCAAACACGCGATAACACACGCAACCTTGTAATCAGAGTCATCCCAGGAAGATGCGGATTCACGTACCTAACCTCTAATGAGGGAGAAACGGTACCAATAGCTTACAAATCACATTTGTACACAGAAGCTGAAAAAACATTCAGTCTTGCGGAAAATATTGTACATGCGGTTCAAACAGCTGTAGCAAAAGAAAGAGCCCAAGCCCAAGGCAGACAGATTACTGTTTTAACAGCAGAATCAGCCTTTGAGGCATTGACAAGATTACGCAATTTAACTAACGTGGCACTAGATCCAAAATGGATGCAATGGGAAAATTCTCTTGCTACAGACATAGTGAAATACTATTTTGACCCAATCATGAAAAGATTAAAAAATCTAGAATATGAAAAAGAATATCCTCTGCCAATCGACATTCTGCCCCTACAACAGTACGCCTGTGTAATATATACAGACGGATATGCACAACCCACAGTTTGGGGAAAACAAGCTTATAACGCTACGTGCGAGGTTGTTACATGCCGGTGGCGCGAAGGTAAATTGAGACCACTGGTAACAATGTCACAATCTGTAAAAGACAATTCAGGTCAACAAACTGAATTAATAGCTTTAAAAATGGTGCTACATATTGCCGATCGCGAATTCACGACACTAATAGTGTGCGATTCGCATTACTGCATCAAATCATACAATAATGACTTGCAGAAATGGGTTCAAAACGGTTACAAAGATGACACAGGTTCCACAATCAAGCAAACATCGCTTTGGGAACAGGTAGTTCTCTTACAGAAAGAACTACAAAAGACTCACGTGATACATACACTGAGTCATCAACGTGATGGCGTTCACGTTGCAGGGAATTCATTGGCTGAGACAGCCACAGCGGAAGCAACTAAACCGGCTTCCGTAGCCACAAATAAGCGTTCAGAAAAATACATAGACGGGGAAACCATGCTGGCGGTAAAAACGTCTTCAAAAGGCGACTGTGCAGCGCTGCCCGTGAACTATCCACTCAATTATACATACATAATTGATGTAAACTCCGTTCCTTTTGCTCGAATCCCTGGAGTGGGGGATAGGGTAATTCCAAACACGAACAGGAGAGTCTTGTTAATAGCAGACGCACTCATGGGTGAGGGTCTAAGACACCATAAGATTAAGGAATCTCTGAAAGAGTTGCAATCAGAATACTGGTGGCCGGGAATGAGCCTGCAACATCACAACTTTGTAATGAGCTGCCCAGATTGCAACAGAGATCGCAGTGGCGAACCGGCCACAGTAGTGCCGAGACCCCTAATAGCAAGCATAAGGCGATCTATACGCATGATCAAACAGGAAAAATGCGTCCCATTGTATATCATTAAAGACTAGATTCACTTAAAATGTAGACCCCAGCTCTCGGCTGACGCCAGAACTGTTATAAAAGATTTGCGAGTCTATATCGGCATATACGCAATTGGCATGCTACATTCTGACCAGGGTCCTGCTTTTAGCTCTCAAGCTTATAAGGAGGCCATGACCAGCATGGGTGTGATGTATTCTTATAGGTTCTGTATCGATCCCCCTATTCCTGACCCTGTTCTGGTTAACATGTTAACTAGCAGCCATCCCATGATGCAGAAACCGTTATCTGATGAAGCCACACCACGGCACAGGAACGTGTTATCTGATTAGGTCATAACGCTTGCCATCTAATTAGACAAGCAATATTCCTCCAGCCCCTGATAAGGCATACGGAGTTCTCAAAACAAATCAAACCTATGACAACCTGGGAAAAACCCTGCGGCCATTGTTTTGATTTCACAGAGAACTTCAGCAAAAGAATGTGCTAACGACCAGCTCGTATGACATCCTTATTGACGTATCTATGTCCATCCTTACGTCAATCTCGGCACCTTACAGGTATAAATATTACCGATATTGCCTTAAGCAAACACACGCGGTGGTGACGAGATCGGAGCAGCCAGACTTGCCGAAGCCCAGAGCAGAGCAGACCCCGCTGGCGCAGCCCCGCCTTCCTGACGCGCTGAGAACGAGACGCTGCTTTCTCCTGCCGAGAAATCCAGCTCCGGCGCTTCCGGGTAGCCCTCGCAGGCAGCCTGGAATATCGAGACCAGAGACGAGAGATACCATCCCTCATTCATCCGAGATTCCAGGTACAGAACTGAATAACCCCTTGCAGAGACTTCTTGAGTCAGTCACTTGGCAAAACAAACTTAACTTAAACTGCTACTTTCTATTCCCGCCCACGTATTAGGCTTAGGTCAGGTACACTGGGGTAGGCGTAGGTAGAAACACCAGTTGAGTACGATTAGTCAAATATATATGTGTATGTATCTATTTTATCAATTTTAAACCACCTTATGGCTTAGAAACCATATAAATGTTTTTACAGTATTATTTTATACTTCTGCTTTTATTGTATGCACTTTACTTAACCATAAGTATTGCGATAATATCGATCCATTTCTCTTGTATGAGAAAAGAGACTGATCAATAAATACCATCTTTTATTGAACACGCCCGTCTCTTCCTTTTCTCTACAATCTGGTGAGACTAAGAATGCATGTACTGACTGAGTAAAATAAGTTGTCTTTTGTTTTCACACGACTCTAGAGATACACTCTTGATTAGGGGAGAGCAAAGTTGTCATGTTCTATGGTTGTCAGAAACTAAATCCCTTCTTGTCTATCCAGGGAGGTTCAACTCCTCCTTGCCTATTCGAGAAAGTTTCTAGTGAACTCTGAGCTAGCTGGCAAACCCAAAACTTTAAGTCTAATATCGACAATAGAAGACCTAGTTAACGTCTGGTCTAGGCCTATACTATTGAAGGTATTATTCCAATGCGCAGAGCTTATTGGGATGATAGGAACTACACTACATGGCGCCCAAACGTTTGGAAAGGCGATAAAACTAACGCAAGACATTAGAGTAACTCAGTCGTGCTTTTTCACTCAGACCCCTTTTTACCCATAATACTCCAAAGACGTCTGGAGTGGGTGAAAGGTCATATCCGCCAAACCTCGCAGGAGGAAACTCCTATGTATGGTTCTTGGTTTAGTCAATGTTGAAGGATACACTGTTCCAGAATATTGTGCATCTAATCTCTGTTTCCATAAGAAACCTGATCTGCAAACAAACAAAATAACCTTCCTGACACTAGAATGTCAGACACTGAAGAAGAAAGAGAGATAGCTAGATTAGCAGCTGAACTCGTAGCAGCTGATAATACTATGCAAGAAGCAGACCCGGATTTAATACTCATCCCGGTCAACATAAGGAAATCTATAACTTTAAAACTTATAGAAAATGGACTGACACCTAGAGGTGGCACAGTCATATTCGTAATAGAGGCACACGAATATCGGCAGACAGAGGTATTCTATTCATGGATAAACTTTCCAGCAGCAAACGCTGTAACAAAGCACTTCCACCATTACAAAACAGAGGAACCTCCTGAAGAATACACTCCTTTCGAGGAGGTGGAAGTACCACTTAAATTTCAAGAGCACCTGCTCTTGTTTAATGGCGCCCTAAAACACAACAATCACATCACCAGGCTCGGTCCATTAGGTAGACCAGGAGCAACGTGGCCGGTCCTAGCCGGATACACACCACATCCAGACATCGAAAGAATGTCTGCAGCAGATGTTTTAGTACAACTAAAACAATTAATAAAAGTACATAGACAATTAGTCCAATATGTAATGCGGACTTCAACAATCCAACCAGCAATCAAAATTCCACAGCTGACCCCTCATCAGGGGAACACAAATAAAATTACACCACAGAATATACAGTCCTGCCTAGGTAAGGTACCAGCTAAAAGGGAACAAATACCATTCTGGTTAGCACAAAAAATCGCCCAAATAGAGGCGGGGTTTCCAGACACCACTCCTGTGGATAAACACAGCATTCTGACTATCTGTCTTCCAATGGGAATCGCACCACACGTGGAGGACTGTGACACTTGGGGTACAGTCTTTGCTTCCATCTACACAAAAACGCATGGTGTTCCATCCATCTCGGTAATACCAGATGTGCTAAAACAAATTCAAGATGAATACGGTCCAGAACCCGCTTTAACTCTTGGTATGAAATTACTGAAAGACTTCAAGCAGGTCTCGGCTATATTACTAGCCAATATAAAGGGAGAAGCAGCAAACGTGGCGATCCGCCAAAGGTTAAAAGAAACAGATATAGCAGACCAACCAGCTGAAATTGCCAGAATTATAGAAAAATCCTATGAGGAACTGGGTAGAGATAGTTTAGGTGGAATACCAGTAAAACCCCAACTGATTGAAAGTCCTGAAAAAATATTTATTAAAAATAATCTAAACAGCCAAAAGAAGAACTGGGATGGAAACAAACAATCCAATCCAAAAGAAAAGAGATTCCAGTCCAGAGGAAGGTCTCCTCGGCGGAGAGAAAGATCTCCGGACCAAGGACCCAAGTCTCCCCAAAGTGAGCCCTCTGGGAAAAAATACAACCTTAGAAATAGCGATAATATAAAGAAACCGGATAGATATCAAGATTTTGATACACGTCCCTCTCAATCTTTTCAGACTTCCTCGCAGAAATCGGAAAGAAGAGGACGATCGGAACCCAGGGAAGGGCACGTCAAGTCCAAAGACAAGGAACCTGCTCATCCAAATAAGAAATTACAATTTCCAAAAAAGAAGGTAGCCAGTATTAAAGTATTCAACAATGCCGAGAATACTGAGGAAACAGCTGAAAAACGGAGAGTGGGCCCAGACAATGCTAGACAGCGCAGCAGAAGTGAGCATAGCTCGCAAAGTCCTTATGAATCATCTGGAGACAGTGGACACGAATGAATACCTTCAAGTGGAAACTGCAGACACCAGAGTTAGCAAACCTCACAAAATATATGAAATAACATTACGTATAGAGGGGGATAAGACTAGAAAAATAAGGGGACTATTTTGGGATAATCTCTCCAAGGGCTATGACATCCTTCTAGCTGAAAAAGACTGGCCACCAGAGTTTGTCAGGGACTGCCCTCATGGCGAAGAAATAATTATGCCTGCCTTCTCAAATCATATCCCAATTCATAAAAAATACACACTTGCTAGAAAGTGGGCAGTAGATCAAGCTCCTGCTTTATATAAAAATCACGTAGGATGGGATGAGGATTCTCTTCCTCACAAAATCCAGTTAAAAACACAACCTACTGCACAAAGACAGTACCCAATTAAGCAAGAAGCTAAAAAACAGGTAAAAGAAATCCTAGACCAATTAGAATACCAGGGGGTGATTGAAACTTGCACCTCACAAATGAACAACCCGTTGTTTCCTGTCTCCAAACCAGACAATTCATATCGTCTAGTTTTGGATTACAGACACCTTAACTCATGTTGCAAAACTTTTTCAGTGCAAAACTCGCATAGTGCAGCGCTAATGAATAACATAGTGCGCAAAAAGTACAAAACAACATTAGACATCTCTAATGGATTCTTCTGTCAAAATATAGCACCAGAGAGCAGATATTTGTCCGCGTTCTCAATAAATGGCGCTCAAAAACAATTCTGTCGGTTACCCCAAGGGTTCAAGAACAGCCCAGGATTATTCTCAGCGAGAGTAACAGAATTATTACAAACATATGATGAAGAGGCATTATCTTATGTCGACGACATATACCTAACAGATGATGACTTGGATACTCACTTGAAGAGAGTGAACACCATAATACTTGGGTTCGCAGCAGAGGGTTACAAATTCAACTTTAAAAAATCTAGAATTGCCCATCTAACAGTCCTGTTCTTAGGATATGAATTATCAAGTGAAGGCAAAAGCCTGGCTGACAATTTCCTAGAGAAATGTGCCGTACTCCAAGCACCTAGAACACTAAAAAACCTACAGTCAATTCTAGGCTTCCTAAATTTCGGAAGAACATACATTGCAAATTACGCAGAAAGGGTCAAACCCCTTTATGATCTAATAAAACCAGATTTAAAAAAAAACAATTGGACTCAAATACACACAGAAATTCTGAGATCCTTACAAACAGACATGTTAATTAAAACAAAATTAGAAACACGTGATAACACACGCAATCTTGTGATTCGAGTCATCCCAGGAAGATGCGGATTCACATACCTGACCTCTAACGAGGGAGAAAAGGTACCAATTGCATTCAAATCACACTTGTACACAGAAGCTGAAAAGAAATTCAGCATTAAAGAAAACATTGTTCATGCAGTTCAAACCGCAATAGCTAGAGAAAAAGATAAAGCTGACGGTAGACGTATCACAGTCAGAACAGCAGAATCAGTCTTTGAGGCATTAACAACACCGTGTAATTTACCAACAACAGCGTTGAATCCGGAATGGATACAATGGGTGAATTCAATTACAACGGACAAAGTAAAATACTACTTTGATCCAGAATTAAAAGAATTGAAAAATCTAGAATATGAAAGAACATTCCCTCTGCCAATCGACATTCTGCCCTTACGACAGTACGCTTGTGTAATCTATACAGACGGACATGCTCAACCCTCCGTTTGGGGAGAACAAGCATACAACCCCACATGTGAGATTACAAAAGAAGTGTGGCGCGGAGGTAAACTAAGACCTCTATTAACAAAAACACACTCAGTAGAAACTAATTCAGAACAACAGACTGAAATAATAGCATTGCAAATGGCGCTAGATAATGCAGATCGCGAATTCCCGACACTTATAGTGTCCGATTCATATTACTGCGTCAAATCATATAACAACGATTTGCAGACATGGATTCAAAATGGTTACAAAGATGACACAGGTGCAACAATAAAGCAAAAACTGCTTTGGGAACAAATAGTTCTGTTACAAAAAGAACTACCAAAGACTCACGTGATACATACACTGAGTCATCAACGTGATGGCGTTCACGTTGCATGGAATTCATTGGCTGAGACAGCCACAGCGGTAGCAACTAAATCGGCTTCCGTAGCTAGAAAAAAGCGTACAGTGAAATACATTGACGGTGAAACAGTGCTGGCGGTGAAAACGTCCTCAAAGGGCGACTGCTCAGCACTACCGATAAACTATCCACTCAATTATACATACATAATCGATGCAAACTCCGTCCCTTTTGCTCGAATCCCTGAGTGGGGGATAGAGTAATTCCAAACAAGGACAGGAGAACGTTGTTAATAGCAGACGCACATATGGGCGAGGGTCTCAGACACCTCAAACTAAAATATTCTCTGGAAGAATTACAATCAGTGTACTGGTGGCCAGGCATGAGCCTGCAGCATCACATTTTTGTAAAAAAATGCCCGGACTGCAATAGAGATCGCAGTGGCGAGAGAAACGGTATACTACCGTGGCGTTTCACTCCAGAAAGAATCAACAGTAAAAAGCAAAGCGTCCGATTAACATATACAGGCTAGTTTCCACTTATAATGTAGATCCCCAGCACTCGGCTGACGTCTGGACTGTTATACAAAGATTTGCGAGTCTAAATGGCATATACGCTAGGAGCATGCTACGTTTGACCAATATTTTCACTGTAGCCCTCAAGCCTGTGGGGAAACATGGCTAAATGAGCATAGCACAGCGGGATTCTTCTCACTTCCTTCCTGAGGGATACGGGATGGTGTAAAGAAAAAACCAAGGCATAAAGCTATCTATAACGGAAAGGATATTAGGTTCGGGAGCTGGGTGGGTTAAACATCTAATAAGTGTCCAACGTAGTCTAAACAACCTGCCAAGAAATTCTCTGAAGGGATTCAGTCCGTACGAATTATTGTTTGGAACTAGGATGTTAGTCTTAGATCTTGACAGTCAGACTTCAGTGGTGAAGGAAAAATGCTTTGATATCAAAGATCGTTTGGCTATTTTGCAGGACTTAAACAAAACAAGAAAATACCTGAGCAACATAAAATTGAAACAGCAGCCAACAACCACTGAAGAACCACCACCTGTCCCAGCAAGACCTGTCTGGATTCCAAAAGTCGGGGATCTAGTCAGAGAAAAGATCGCGGTAAAGAAGGAATTTGGGCCTTCTTACAGAAAAGCAGTTCCTGTCTTGTCTATCAACGGGACAAGATCAGTTGTACTACCGCCGCTTGCTGGTAAAAAGGAGAACCGAGTTGTATCCATCGACCTGGTAAAACCACAATCATGTGGCCGATAACAAACAGTAGGCCAAGTGGACTCCCGATAAGTAGCAGAACACCAAGGTTTGCTACAAATACAGAGGTCCAAACTAAGAGGCTAATCACATTCGAAACGCCTACAGAACAACAACAAGGACTATGCAACAATGCATTGGAACTCAGACCTCTAAAAACCCAAATAAAAACATTTAGTAGAGACACACCAACCTACAATGAAGTAACAAATGAATATGCTGAAGCTGCAAGAAACAGTAATCCTGAAGCAATTGGAACAATTGACAGAACTGCATCCGGCTACTTCATAAACTTCGATGATTCCTCTGAAGACCTAAGTGAATCAAAGACACAGCCATCAACAAAAACATTTAAAAATAAAGCTAAGGAACTTTTGAAACACCTGAAAGAAACCTATCTGATTTCTCCATGGATTGAATTTTGGGTGGGCTTTGGTGCATTTATCCTCATACTTTGGCTCATCATGGTACTAACTTTGGGACGCTTCATTGAGGGAAAATATGCTAAAATGGACACAGCAAGTCAGAAAATCAACTTGATCCTCAAGCCACACACATCTTCACACGTCGAGAAAAGAGAACTTTCTTCAGTCAACTTCACAGCCAATCCTATACCAGGTGGGGTAGCATGGGACAATACTGACTACGAAATTCATGGTCCGGTTGAAATCCTGAAATATCCACACCAAATCAAGATCTCGTTAAGTGACTTTGTAAAACAAAGCTCATTTGCTGATGATTGGGACTTTGAAAACATAAATGATATGATGTCTGACTTAGTGATGTCTGCTAAATTTACCAAACATGATTATTTGCAGGGTTCGACAAATTATGATAGTATGTACTGTTACAACCACTATGGTAACCATTTTTTACATAAATCGGCACAACCTAGAAATGTTTTAAATTATAATCAATGGGAACATTGTGCAACCCCTCCAAAAGGAAGCTCAAGAACCTTTTACGACAAATATTCATACTTTTCAGGGTTCAACACAAGTAATGCTGAAACATTTTATTTCAAATTGTCAAATAAGACAGGGACAAAGATCATGCTAACAAACACGAAAATGATATATTCAGACTCATTTTTTGAACAAATGAATACTTTTGGTTTTGATTATTGGGACAAAAATGTTGAAGTAAAAAGTGTTTGGGGTACAAAAGAATGGCAAGTACAAGGTATAGAATCATTGTTTGGAGCCTGCATGATCCCAGAACAAATTATATTTTTAAATGACACTGTTCAACAAACCACCTGTCTTGGCTTAGCCAAAATCAAAGACTTAAATAAACCGTCTATTCCAAAGCCAACAATGGACAGCAATAGCTCTACAGATGAAGGGATAGACGTAAACTATGTATTAAACCAAAACAGAACACATCCTGATTGGAAACAATGGTTGATCTGGCCCACAGATACTAATAACTGTCAAGATAGATTCCTGAACAAAACACAGGAGTTCACATTGACCAGGCCAGACCCTAGATATTCCCAAAGACAACACCCAGGGATAATAACCACCTACAGTGTGGGCAAATTATGCCTTCAATGGCTACAAACTTCCACACTGACAGAAATTAAGCAACACCTAACTTTACTTACTGATGGTGCTGACTTGCGTGATTTCATTATGGGACCGCGCAAACAGCGTCAAAAACGCTTCATAGCAGCCTCTGTATACGCAGCTTACAACGAGGCCTGGAAGGTAACTCAAATTGAGACAGCAGAAAGTATACGGGAAATTGACCGTATTAATTTGGAAAAATCACTTTCTGTAGTGGACAATGGGTTAATGACTCTGTCCTCCAGAATTTTTTCTTTGGACAGCATTGTGTCTTCAGCAAACGACATATTATCGCAAGACTTACTGTTGTTACAACACGGTCAGTCTCAATTGCGTTCTATTGTACAGCTTGGCTGGACGTTACAAAATCTGCGTTCAGGCTATGTGCCTTGGCGTTTAATCAACACAACGTCACTATTCAATATCTTTAACCTTACTGATAAACAAATCAGTATGGCACAGAAGGGTGCTGATTATACAATCCTGAGCATTGAGAAACTCGAGAGATTACCAGTGACAATGTCAGAACGACCTGTCAGTGAATGGATAATACATGGGATAATTAATATTCCAATATCAACCTTCAGGTTTCAATACTGCCAAAAATATATACAGGCTGGCATGTACGAAAAATTGGGAAAAGGGTACATTAAGTCTACATGGAATTTGCCCTATTCACATGCATGTGTCAGTAATAAAGGACAGAAAGTGTTTCTTAGTGGCAATAATTGTGCGATGTCACTAAGCGGTACACTTCTGTGTAATGGAATTAGTTTGCATGGAGCCTGTGAAGGGAACTCAAATAACCTTTCATGTCACCAGCTAGGCACACCTGCAACAGAGATAGAACCATTTTTTCAAAGACTCTATAATGGGAGTTACATTCTAATTGTGGACCGCAGATGCTGTAGTCTTATGCCCGGGACTCCTTATCTCGTAACTACGACTGCGAAGGTCAAGTGCTGTGGACGCTTATTGTTCCCCAGCTCCTTTCCAGACAGGGAGGCAAGGGCATGGCCCAACTTGAAAATTACTTCTATTCGAATAGACACTTTAAGCAGAATGAAAACAGTGCTTCTTCAGACGCCAACCAGGCTCACGTCATCAAAAGAAACGTATGATCTCCTAGTCGCAAGGACGACTGCAGAGATTCACTCATTGTTAACTAATTCCCCCATACATTTCGCAGAAATTCTGAATGAAATCTTAAATATTTCTGATACCAGTGGAGTCTCAAAAGTATTTAAGACAGTATTTTCAATGGCATTAACACCATTCAAAGCCATACTGGGTATTTTTCCAGATTTCGTCCATTCGATTTTTGGCGGACTTCCCCTCATTTTGGGACTAATTGCAGGAATTCTATTCTTAGTCCTTATATTTCGTTATGGCAAACCGTGTCACAGACAAAACACCTGCGACAAGGGAAGAAACAATCCGAGCCATTGGATACCGGGACCGGATATCAAAAATCCTGGGACTATCCCGGCTTAGAGACCTGAACATGACTTGGTTTCTTTCATTTCGACCAATGTGGCATCGATGTGTTTTACCTGTATTAAGGTGCTTGCTGTGCGGAGAAGAATGCGTGTTGGACACCTGTCTGACGCTACAATCGGATGCGCCTATGGATGCAGAAACATTGATGGGTCCGATAACGGCTCATGCTTTGTGCTGCCCTCAACGGCTGCCAATCCTGATGACGGCATTCGTGGAGACTTCACCGCTACGATTAAGGGGTAGTGAAGTTCAAGATGAAAGCAGCATCGATCAGGTACGACTTTCTGTCAGCAATACTAATCAAAACGTCAGTGGAGACAATCATGCACACGAATGCATGGTTACACCTTTTTCCGAGTTAGTGGAACTCTCCCAGGAAGCTGTTGACAGCTTTTTCGACAGTCTAAATGATATGATGTTCTCACCAGAGCAGAAATAGAGACTTTTGAGCAAGCTAGCACACGGCGTTCCCAACACCCTGAATTTGGCCTTCAACTTTAATGATAAAATTACATGAACAATTTCCCCTCCAGTTCACGGACAGCAATTTTTTCAGCAGCCCCAAAAATATTTTTATGACTTTTTCGGGACACTTATCATCTGCTTAAAGTAAGAACTATTCTTAGAGAACTAAAATTTCTATTTTTTAGAAACTTTATAGACATTAGCTGCCCGCTGGTATATTCATAATTATTTATATTCTGTGATGAAATGGTCCCGAACTTTTTCTTCTGTATTAAGAGCCATTTTCATGTGTAATTCTCATATTCGATTAATAATAATGTATACATATGCGTAATTAATTTAGCATTATTCTACAGCTTGAGTGCATATAGTACATGTGAATATTTCTTTTCCGTATATTACATAATTCGAAATGCATTATATGTATTTTGGGGTGGTAAGGTATACACAATACTCTACAGTATGTTTTACTATGCCTAGATTCGTAAACATGGCCATAGTTAGCGTGGAGTGGGTGTGATGTATTCTTATAGGTTCTGTATCGATCCCCCTATTCCTGACCCTGTTCTGGTTAACAAGTTAACTAGCAGCCATCCCATGATGCAGAAACCGTTATCTGATGAAGCCACACCACGGCACAGGAACGTGTTATCTGATTAGGTCATAACGCTTGCCATCTAATTAGACAAGCAATATTCCTCCAGCCCCTGATAAGGCATACGGAGTTCTCAAAACAAATCAAACCTATGACAACCTGGGAAAAACCCTGCGGCCATTGTTTTGATTTCACCGAGAACTTCAGCAAAAGAATGTGCTAACGACCAGCTCGTATGACATCCTTATTGACGTATCTATGTCCATCCTTACGTCAATCTCGGCACCTTACAGGTATAAATATTACCGATATTGCCTTAAGCAAACACACGCGGTGGTGACGAGATCGGAGCAGCCAGACTTGCCGAAGCCCAGAGCAGAGCAGACCCCGCTGGCGCAGCCCCGCCTTCCTGACGCGCTGAGAACGAGACGCTGCTTTCTCCTGCCGAGAAATCCAGCTCCGGCGCTTCTGGGTAGCCCTCGCAGGCAGCCTGGAATATCGAGACCAGAGACGAGAGATACCATCCCTCATTCATCCTAGATTCCAGGTACAGAACTGAATAACCCCTTGCAGAGACTTCTTGAGTCAGTCACTTGGCAAAACAAACTTAACTTAAACTGCTACTTTCTATTCCCGCCCACGTATTAGGCTTAGGTCAGGTACACTGGGGTAGGCGTAGGTAGAAACACCAGTTGAGTACGATTAGTCAAATATATATGTGTATGTATCTATTTTATCAATTTTAAACCACCTTATGGCTTAGAAACCATATAAATGTTTTTACAGTATTATTTTATACTTCTGCTTTTATTGTATGCACTTTACTTAACCATAAGTATTGCGATAATATCGATCCATTTCTCTTGTATGAGAAAAGAGACTGATCAATAAATACCATCTTTTATTGAACACGCCCGTCTCTTCCTTTTCTCTACAATCTGGTGAGACTAAGAATGCACGTACTGACTGAGTAAAATAAGTTGTCTTTTGTTTTCACATGACTCTAGAGATACACTCTTGATTAGGGGAGAGCAAAGTTGTCATGTTCTATGGTTGTCAGAAACTAAATCCCTTCTTGTCTTCTTGTCTATCCAGGGAGGTTCAACTCCTCCTTGCCTATTCGAGAAAGTTTCTAGTGAACTCTGAGCTAGCTGGCAAACCCAAAACTTTAAGTCTAATATCGACAATAGAAGACCTAGTTAACGTCTGGTCTAGGCCTATACTATTGAAGGTATTATTCCAATGCGCAGAGCCTATTGGGATAATAGGAACTACACTGCATTGCGGTATTCTTGTCACTTCCTTCCTGAGGGAAACGGGATTGTGGAAAGAAAAAACCGAGACATTCAGCAATCTATAACGGCAAAGGTATTAGGTTCGGGTGATGGGTGGGTCAAACATTTAACAAGCGTCCAACGTAGTCTTAACAATCTGCCAAGAAATTCTCTAAAAGGTTTCAGTCCGTACGAACTATTGTTCGGGACTAGAATGCACATCCAGGACCTTGATAGTCAGACTTCAGTGGTAGAAGAAAAATGCTTTGATATCAAAGATCGTTTGGCTATTTTACAGGACTTAAATTAAACAAGAAAAGACCTGAGCAACATAAAGTTAAAACAGCAGCCAACAGCCACTGAAGCGAAACCACCTGTCCCAGCAAGGCCTGTCTGGATTCCAAAGATTGGGGATCTGGTCAGAGAGAAAATCGCGGTGAAGAAGGAATTTGGGCCTTCTTACAGAAAAGCAGTACCTGTCTTAACTGTCAACGGAACAAGATCAGTTGTACTACCGCCCCTTGCTGGTAAAAAGGAGAACCGAGTTGTATCCATCGACCTGGTTAAACCACAATCATGTGGCCAATAATAAGTAGTAGGCCAAGTGGAATCCCAAGAAATAGCAGAACATCAAAGTTTGCTACAATGCAAGAGGTTCAAACTGAGAGACTAATCACATTTGATAAACCTACAGTGAATCAAAAAGGACTATGCAACAAAGCCATGTAACTTATGCCTCTTAAAACCCAAGTTGCAACAGTTCGTCAAGAAACACCTGTCTACAACGATGTAGCCACAGACTATGCTAATGAAACAAAGAAAATTCCAAAAGCAAATGCAAATCCGGAAGCGATTCCAACAATTGACAGAACTGCATCAGGCTACTTCATCAATTTCGATGACTTTTCTGAGGATCCTAGCGAACCTGAAGAACAGCCAACAACAAAGACTTTTAAAGACAAAGCAAAAGAACTCTTTCATCAACTCAAAGAAACCTATCTGATTTCTCCATGGATTGAATTTTGGTTTGTGCTAGGTGTACTTTTCCTCCTGCTTTGGCTCACCATGGTACTTTGTTTGGGACATTTCATTGAGGGAAAATATAGTACAATGGACACAGCAAGTCAGAACATCAACTTGGTCCTAAAACCACACAAGTCATCCCACATCGAGAAAAGAGAACTATCATCAGTAAATTTCACAGCCAATCCAATACCCGGCGGGGTAGCTTGGGACAAAACAGATTACGAAATTTATGGCCCGGTCGAGCTCTTGAAGTATCCACATCAATTCAAGGTTTCATTAAGTGACTTTGTAAAACCGAGCACATTCTCTGATGATTGGGACTTTGAAAGTATTAATGATATGATGTCTGATTTAGTTATGTCAGCAAAATTTACAGAACATGATTATTTACAGGGTTCATCAAATTATGAACAGATGTACTGCTACAATCACTATGCTAACCATTATTTGCATAAATCTGCTCAACCTAGAAATGTTTTTAATTATAATCAATGGGAACATTGTGCAACTCCACCAAAAGGCAGTTCAAAAACATTTTAAGAGAAATTCCCATACTTCTCAGGGTTTAACACAAGTAATGCAGAAACGTTTTATTTCAAACTGTTAAATAAGACAGGAATGAAAACCATGCTGACAAACACTAAATTAATCTATTCAGAAACATTTTTTGATAAAATGAATACATTTGGTTTTGATTTTTGGAAAAATAACATTGAAACAAAAACCATCTGGGGTACCAGAGATTGGCAGGTACAAGGTATAGAATCATTATTTAGAGCCTGCATGATCCCAGAACAAATTATATTCTTGAATGACACAATTCAACAGACAACCTGTCTTGGCCTAGCCAAAATTAAAGACTTAAACAAACCGTCTATTCCAAAGCCAACACCTGATAGTAATAGCACTACAGATGTTGAGATAGACGTATCCCATATTTTTAACCAAAACAGAACACATCCTGATTGGAAAAAATGGTTGATCTGGCCCACAGACACAAATAACTGTCAAGATAGATTCCTGAACAAAATACAGGGATTCAAATTGACCTGGCCAGACCCTAGATACTCCCAGAGACAACATCCAGGGATAGTTACAACATACAGTGTAGGGAAACTCTGCCTCGAATGGCTACAAAAATCCACACTGGCAGGAATTAAGCAACACTTGACTTTACTTAAAGACGGTGCTGACTTGCGTGATTTCATAATGGGACCACGCAAACAGCGTCAAAAACGTTTCATAGCGGCCAGTATATAGGCGGCTTACAACGAAGCTTGGAAAGAAACACAAATTGAAACAGCTGAAAAAATACGGGAAATTGACCGTATTAATTTGGAAAAATCACTTTCTGTTGTGGACAATGGGCTAATGACTCTGTCTTCCAGAATATATTCACTGGACAGTATTGTATCATCTGCAATTGATATAATAGAACAGGACTTACTAATGTTACAACACGGTCAGTCCCAATTACGTTCTATTGTACAGCTTGGCTGGACGTTACAAAATCTGCGTTCAGGCTACGTGCCCTGGCGTTTAATCAACATAACGTCATTATTCTCTATCTTTAACCTTACTGATACACAAATCAGCTTGGCACAAAAAGGAGCGGAATATACAATTCTGAGCATTGAAAAAATTGAGAGATTACCATTGACAATGTCAGAACAACCTGTCATTGAATGGATAATACACGGAATCATAACTATTCCGATAACAACTTTCCAATTTAAATACTGCCAAGAGTATATACGAGCAGGCCAGTAGGAAAGGTTGGGTAAAGGATACATTAAGTCATCATGGAAATTACCTTACACACACACATGTTATAGTGAAAAAGGACAGAATGTATTTCTTAGTGGTGATATTTGTAAAAGGTCACTAAGTGGTATACTTCTGTGTCAGGGTATAAACCTACATGGGGCCTGTGAGGGGACTTCAAATAACCTTTCAAGCCACCAGCATGGCACACCTGCAACTCGAATAGAGCCATTCTTTAGACGGCTTTCTAACGGGAGCTACATTCTAATAGTGGACCACAGATGTTGTGGCTTGGAGCCAGGAAAAGCTTATCTAGTAAGCGTTTCTTCCATGGTCACTTGCTGTATGCAAGTATTGTATCCGAACAGCACTCCAGACAGGGAGGGAAAAATTTGGCCCATTTTGAATATCTCTTCTATTCGAATTGATACTTTAAGCAGAATGAAGTCTGTTCTTCTACAGACGACTGTGCCCTTGACGTCATCAAAAGAAACGTATGATCTTCAAGTTGCAAGGACAACGGCAGAGATACATACAATTTTATCAACAAATTTCCCCTTACATTTCGCGGAAATGCTAAGCCAAATCCTAAACATGTCTGATACAAATGGTATCCCACATGTATTTAAGACAATTTTTTCGGGACTGTTTACACCCTTCAAAGCAGTCCTGGGCATCTTTCCTAATTTTGTCCATTCGGTCTTTGGCGGCCTACCACTCCTGTTGGGACTCGTAGCAGGCATTTTTATTTTTGATTCTCCTGCTTCGTTATGGCAAGCCGTGTCACAGACAAGACTCCAGCAACAATGGAAGAAACGATCCTAGCTATACGCTATCGGGACCGCATAACTAAAGTTCTTGGATTAGCCCGGCTAAGAGATCTGAATATGACCTGGTTTCTTTCATTCAGACCCATCTGGCAGAATTGTATCTTACCTGTGCTAAGATGTATGCTGTGCGGAGAAGAATGCGTGTTGGACATCTGTCTTACACTACAATCAGCAGTACCATTGGATACAGATACTTTGCTAAGTCCTGTAACGGCTCATGCATCATGTTGTCCCCGGCGGTTACCTATCCTGATGACGGCATTCGTGGAAACTTCACCACTGCGATTAAAGGGTAGTGAAGTGCAAGATGAGAGCAGCATCAACCAGGCACGACCTTCTGTGAGCAATGCTGATCAATACATCGATGATAGCGATCATTCTCACGACTGCACAGTTGCGGCATTTTCCAACTTGGTCGAACTTTCACCTGAAGCGGTAAACTGTTTTTTTGAAAGTCTGTCTGAATTGATGTTCTCCCCTGAACAGAAAGAATAACTTTAAAGCAAACGAGCACACAGCGTTCCCTGAACTCTGAATTCGGCCCTCAGCTTTCATAAACAAAAGCTACTGAAAACATTTGGAACTATTTTTTCTTCTTCCCCTGAAAAAAGAAATTTTTTTTTTCTCCCCGATTCCAAAATATGTACCTTTTTTTTGGCACTTGTACTCTGCTTAAAGTAGAACTATTCTTAGAGAACAGAGCTTCTATTTTTAGGAACTCTAGAGACAATATATTACCTCAGCCTCTAGCATATTTACAGATAACTGTATTTATATGTGATGAAATGGTCTCGCACTTTCTTTTCTGTATTAAGAGCCATTTCATGTGTAATTTTCGCATAATCATTCTGCTGATATATATATGCATCCTATTTTTATGAATGATTACTCTGCTTGAAAAACGTACAGTACCTATAATCATTTTCGTGTATTTCACATACACCATTTCAAATGCAAAGAATGTATTTTGGGGTGGATTGGTATACACATGCACCTTTAGATATGTTTACTATTGCTTAGTTTTTAGTAATGATGGACATTAATTCGTGGAGTGGGTGTAGTGTGTTTATCTAGGGACCTGAATCGATATTTCTATTTTATGCCCTTGTCCGGTTATAAATCAATAATATCCATACAACGGCATAAAAACCCTATTCATAATTCAGTCGTAGCACATGCTGTCACATTAAGCAAGACTACTCCTCCAGCTCCCTAGAAAGCACACCGAGTTCTCTAAACAAAACCAAGCCTCCAGCAACCTGGGAAATCCCCATTGCCTTTGTTTTGATTTCGTCCGAGAACTCCTGTAAAGCACTGTAAGAACGGCCAGTTCTTAGTGACATCTTTATTGACGTCTTATGTCCAGCCTTACGTCAAACCCGGTACCTTTCAGGTATAAATATACCAACGCTGCCTTAAACAAACACACGGTGGTGGTGATTCTGGAGCAGCTATCTACTTGCCCGAGAGCCCAGCTGATGCGAGAGCCCACGGATGCTGCCCCTCCCTTTTGACGCGCTGAGAAAGACGCTGTCTTTTCTCCTGCCGAGAAAATCCAGCTCCGGCGTTTCCAGCCTACCCTTGCGGGTGACAGGGATATCGAGTCCTGAGAGAGAGATACCAGCCCTCCTGCTTTCTATTACCCAGGTACTGAACTGACTAAACCCTTACAGAGAATTCTTGAGTCAGATTCTTGGTAAAACCAACTTAACTTAAACTGCTACTTACTTACTCCTTCCCACGTATTAGGCTTCGGTCAGGTACACCGGGGTAGGCGTATTTAGAAGCACCAGTTGAGTACGATTAGTCAATGTATATATGTATGTATATATTTTATCTATTTTAAAGTCTCATATGGCTAAGAAACCATATCAATGCTTTTACAGTATTATTTTATAATCCTGCTTTTACTGTACGCACTTTACTTTACTATAAGTATTGCAATTGTAGCAATTCATTTCTCTTGTATGAGGAAGGAGACTGCTCAATAAATAATACCTTTTATTGAAAACGCCCGTCTCTCTTTTCTCTGCAATCTGGTGAAACAAAGTACGCACATTTTGACTGAGTGAAATAGCTGTCTTTTGTTTTCACACGACTCTAGAGATATACTCTTAATCAGGGAGAGCAAAGTTGTCATGTTTTATCGTTGTCAGAAGCTAATCCCTTCTTGTCTATCCAGGGAGGTTAAACTCCTCCTCGTTTATTCGAGAAAGTTTCTAGTGACCTCTAAGCTAGCTGGCAAACCTTAAGTCTAATATAGTCAGTAGAAACCTAGATAACCTCAGTCCTACGTCTACACTGCTGAATATATTATTCCAATGCGCAGAGCCTATTGGGAATATAGGAACTACACTACAATGTAAATGTAGATATAGGTATACTATATATTAGTAAGGGACGCTTACACCACCTTACCCAGGCTGCAGTAGCAGACCTGTGGTGCCATTTTGGAAGGCTTCTCAGGAGTGGCATAATACATGCTTTATCCCCAGGTAGGCCTCTTGGGTACCTCTGCCCTTGATACCTAAGGTACCATATACTAGGGACTCACAAGGGTAACCCAGTCACCAATCTGGAGTGTACCTAAAGTACATGCAATCAATTTAGAGAGGAAGCAGCTAGGCTGCGGTCATGGTTAGCAGGGCCCCAGCCAGACTAAAGTCGAAAAACAGTGAAACACCAGCAAAAAGTGGGGGTAACCATAGTAAGCAGATCCTACTCTCCTACATCACCTGAAATCACCCAACATCGGTGGACATCTTCTTGTTTCCTCCCTGATCACTGGCTGATAAGGGGAACTAAAATCCCCTTGTGACCACACAAAGAGGTAGAAAGAGAGAGGGTGCTAATCCTGGCCTAGACAGACTGCTACAGCGGGTCAGAAGCCAGCAGAGAGACCCCAGAGATCCCGCCTCACAAGCAGACACCAAGGGCAATTCTAGGAAAAACTAAAATATCCTTGTCTTACCCCATGGTCAGCAGAGGAGACAGGACTCTGTGGGACAATCTGTTGAGGCACTCCAGTTCCACCGCAGGCAAGAACAGTCCTGGCAGGACGGATCGTGGTCGCCAACTGATAAAGGGAACTAAAATCCCCTTTAGGGTGTGGTCACCAGAAGTCACAAGTCACCGATGCACCTCTTCACTGAGAAACAAGGAAGCAAGATATGAGATGACGAAAAATCATATTGAAGTGGCATTTTATTTGTTAAGTCTTAAGTACATCAGAAAAAGCATTTATTAATGTAATTAGCATTAGCAAGAAAACGTTGAAAGCCTGACTTCACTCCGTCAGGAATAAAACGCAAGTTCACATTTATAATGTGCAAGAGCCTAGAAGTCAGGCTTGAGCAAGGATCTTTCAAAAGGCACAATTGAAATCAGTTAGAGAATTAATGATACAGAACACATTCTATAAAATGCTAGTGCCTAGAGGCAACCTAACTAGGGAAACAAGCAATGCAAGGTCTAACAATTTAAAGAGACCTTAAATGCAAGGAATTGGGTGTGGATGAAAAGTACTGAGAATAATCAAAGATTAAAAAAGGCAAAAAAGGTTATCTAGATTGGGAGGTACCACCTGAGAGAAGAGGCTTTGAAGTCCCAAATCAGATAAACGGTTGGCCGTAGAACCCACGCTTGTGCCAAGCACTCGCAGAAGAGTTCTGAGTCCTACGCGGTGTGCTGGGCCTGTTATACCTGTTCAGATCAAAAATGGTCAGACCGCATTGACGTAGGTAATGGTGCAGGTGCTTGACTGCACGCCTACAGCATGACCACACGCCTACAGTGGTGGTGCTAAGATCCTGAGAACATCGAAGTGGCAGGCCAGGGTGTCAGGTGTTTGGGCGGGTGGTCTGTCATGCCTGACTTCAAAATATAAACAAAGAAACATATCTCTAAAAATGCATATGACACTGGAACTTAAAGGCAGGCGTTGCCATTGCAAGGTGCTGCTGTGGTTTCATCTGAGCGAGCTTGGAACATTGCATACTAAAAACATGAAGCAAACAATTCTTGTGAAATGTCAAAGGTGTACCAGCTGGGGCCCCGTGTACGTGCGTGGGTGTCTTGCAATTGTACTGTGGAAAGCTACTGTGCTTTTGTGGTTGCTCAAGCTACCTCGTTGTGTTCAGCCCAACAGAAATGCATGTTTGAAATCATCAGGGCCTAGTGGTAACATGTGGCGGTGGCATTTGGCCTTTGGCTTAGGCCTATATGCAGGGGGTTTAAGGGATCTGTGGGTTTTCATTTACTGACTGTGTATGGTGAAAAATGGACACTAGCATATTTTCAGATTTTCTCTAGCAGGCCCATGTGAGATCTTCATTCTACCAAGGTCGATCAAAATGCCATATTGGGTAAAACTTGATCCTGCATCATGGTAAGTGACCCAGACTCTGTCCCCTCTGCTTTCAGGTTCTTCAGATCTTTGATCCACCCTTGGATCCATCCGGACACTTTTCATCTGGTCGCCTCCAGCACTTCTTTGCAGCTCTTCATAGGAAACGATGACGGAACTTGACACAAAAAGACACCTATGCACCCAGCTTCCCTGGGTGAGGTAACACGAGTACTTCGGTGCTCCCGTGGGTCTTGACTCTCGAAGTGTCCAGTACTGAAAGGGTTTGTTCCTAGTCCACTCCTAAGTGTCCTTAATCTTTAAAAGTCTAATCGCAATTTCACACATAGAAGTCAATGGTGATTCGCGGCAGTGTTTAGACACTGCATGCGTCCCCGTGGGTCTCCTGTGTCCCTACCTTGGGTGGTTCCTGGTTGCTCCAGCAGTTCTACAGGCTCTAGGCCTTGTCTATATGACTCTAGTGGTACTTTTACCACTTTCTTAGTATAAGGGTTGTGAGGTCCCTAGGGCAAAACGTATACTGTGCAATTTACTGTTTGCTAAATTAAGTTTCTGTATTGTACTTTTGCCTCTAGCCTCATAAAGAGACTAGAGGGGTGAGTGTAGAATAAATACATATATTTTCTATATATACCTGGTGTGTTTCTCCTTTCATTTGGTCATTCACGAGATTATAGACTAGTAAAACAAGCTGCTTTACATTCCTTCAAGACTGAGCCTGAAGACTTCTCTCCACAGCTACCACTAGGATAGATTTCTATAAGGTTGTCTTTAAACCTACCATCATAAGGGTGATTTGGACTGGTGTAAGGTGCCTACTAGAATAGTGGACATCATATGCCAGGCCAACTTCTCAGATTGGTGTGCAGAGTGTGGGAATTCCAGCTTGCATTGTTTTAGCAGATAATCTCAAGTGTTGATCATTTGAAAAACCACTGAAGGTACCATAGGTACATATAATACAAGCTTATACTACAGTAAGTTCTACTGAACTTAGAGTTGTGTGTCAAGGGCTTAGCACACCCTTTCTACAACTCGAGAGGTTTAATAAGTAAACAAGTAGTATAGGTAGTGCATACACCAACCTCACTAGTCATGTCTTCAAAGGAAGGACCCAAGGACCCAGTGGGTCTCTCCCAGATGCCAGTCAAGTACAGACATCTAAATATGACACATTCCCTTTCCAGAAGTTAAGGGCTCTGTGTGCCATGAGAAAATTGAAGCCAGGACAGAATCCCAATACCCAACGCCTTATAGAGGTGAAAGGGTAGGCAGTGGGGTGGATACATCAGAAGAAGAGCACACTGGTGAGTTACCTCACCAGGACCCAGACTCTGATGAAAACCAGAAAGGTAAAAATGACCTAGACCTGGAGAATCCATCTCTACCTGGAGATGAGGAGGGCCAAGGTGGCCATCTCTTTGTCCCCCCAGAAAGAGTTGGTGGTGGGTCCTAAAGACCAAGATCACCTTCAGTGGAATCTAATCATTCTGGGACATCTGTAGGGTCCTCTGTCTCTTCTCATAGGATGGGTACCTCCAAGGAGAAGAGAGAGCATCAGGTGAGAATCAAAGAAGCTCAACTGGGGATAAGGAGACTAAGAGTAGCCTTAGAAAAGGAAACCCTAGCTCTTAAAATAGCAAGACAAAAGATGGGGCTCAAGCCCCATGGTGGCAGCAACTTCCCTAGTGGTAGGGATAGGTCTTATGACCATAGGAACCTTAACAAGATTGTCCCTCCCTATCAGAATGGGGATGATAGCCACAAGTGGATAACTGCACTGGAGAGGGCCTGCAAAGTACAGAAGGTACCCCAGGAGCAGTGGGCAGCAATCTTGTGGCTCTCCTTTGCGGACAAAGGTAGAGACAAGCTCCTAACGGTCAGAGAAGAGGATGCTGATGATTACAAGGCCCTGAAGAGTGCTCTAATAGATGGGTTTGGCTTAACCACTGAGCAGTATAGAATTCAATTCAGAGATACCCAGAAGACACAGACTCAGGACTGGGTTGACATTGTAGATTGTGCTACTAAGGCTCTGGAGGGCTGGTTACCGGGCAGTAAAGTGTGTGACTATACAGGATTGTATAATCTGATCATGAGAGAACAAATTCTTAATAACTGTCAAAACCAGCTGTTGCATCAGCACCTGGTAGACTCTGATCTGACCTCTCCCCAAGAATTGGGAAAAAGGCAGACAAATGGCTCAGAACCAGGGTGAAGCAAAAGTTACAGAACCAAAGTGGTGACCAAAAGAAGAAAGATGAAAAGGGTAAAGACCAGAAATCTTCACAAGGTCCTCAAAAAGCTTCTAATGGGGGGAACTCCCAATGTTCCAAAAAGAAAGAAGGCCCAAAGAAACCGTGGTGCAAAATCTGTAAGCAGAATAGTCACTGGACCAGTGACTGCGCCAGAAAAGGAGACCACTCCAGCCACCATTGCCCCTAAGGCAATTGTTCTGCCTAGTTCAGCTACAAGTGGTGGTTCTCAGCAGAAGGGTGTAGTAGGGTTAACCCTGGGATCTGAGATGGGTTCTGGCCTAGTCAGAGTTCCAACTCAGGGTGTGTTAGTCTGTGATGGAGGCATGGATATGACATCCTCTGTGAGTCCCAATAACTTGGGCAAGTACAGACAATAGCCTTTGATAAATGAGAAAAAGACAGAAGCCTACAGGGACACAGGGGCAAGTGTCACAATGGTGACACCAGCCTTTGTGGACCCTGGACAAGTCATACCTGGTGAGACTTACCAAGTGATCATTGCTAGCAATGTTAGGACCACCCATGCCCTGGCAGTTGTTAATTTCTCCTGGTGAGGGGTAACTGGCCTTAAGAAGATTGTGATAAGTGCAGACCTCCCTGTAGAATGCTTGCTTGGAAATGACGTAGAGATTTCAGCCTGGTCTGAAGTGGAGTTGAGTACCCATGCAGAAATGTTAGAGATCCCTGCACATGTGTTTGCTGTGACTAGGTCACAGGCCAGAAAGTCTAACACAGGACCGGCCCTGGATTCTGGAATAATGGACCAGGTGCCTACCAAGAAAAGGAGCAGTAGGGTTGAGGCAGTGCCTTCCCCCCTGACTCAGAGTGATGATCAGTCTCTTGAGGGAGATGATTGCGAGCCTGAAGAAGGCTGATCAGGTTGAGTTCTTGGGGACAGGGGGTCCTTCCAGGGCAGATCTGAGTCAGGAGCAACTGAACTGCCCTTCTCTTGAACACCTCAGACAGCTAGCTGCTGTTGAGGCTGTGGGAATGCTAGTGGCAATTAAATCAATAAACAAAGAGAGGGACGATTAGGGCTATTTTTAATGGGGTCCAGTGCACAAGCCCAGATACAGTTGAACAACGGTGGGTACACAGTTCCCCAATACAGTAAAAAAGGGTTTAAGAGTGAGAAATGGGGATGAACCAAGAAGTGGGTGAAGGCACAATTAAGAGGGAAGGGGGGGATCCTCCCTTTCGGAACTAAAACCCTCACACACCCAGCAAGCTAGGTGTCATGCTTCATCATATGGGTCTGCTCCTCGTCGGGTCGGCGGTGCAATACCTGTAGGGCACCCATAGAGGGGCTCTTTACTGGATATCTTTTGTTCCTGCCGTGTGGTGCCGTGTGTGTGAGGGCCCTAGGAAAAGGTGTAGATGTGGATGGGTGGTGGATTAAAAAAGGTTAGATAGTCCACTGGGTGAGTTTAATAATGTGGTAATCTACCTCATTAAAAATCGTGAAGAGAGGCTGCTCGCTGGTGTAATTATCCAGGGGAGCAATGCTCTACTCTGAGTTACTGGTCCACATGGTTCATGCTAGGTGTTCACAAGGATACAGTGAAATTCCTCAGGACCTTAAAAAGTAACTATCTACACGCTGTGGTGGGAGGAAGACATTCTACCTACCACAGGATATATGGGGGCGTACAATAAGTCCTGCCACTTCTTAGTGGGACCTGTACAGGGATGACAAAAGGGGGAGCGACAAGAAGATAGCAGTGAGTAATGTCATCAACCCGGTCCAACTAATCAAGGTTCATCAGGGTAGAGTAAGGCAGTGCTTGAATTAGGTAAAACCTAGCCAAGGGTAAGGGAGGTAGCAGAAGGGAATGGTGCATTAAAACAACATAGACTTTAACTGGTTCTGGTAATAACACGATTAAAAGTTAAAAATAGTATAAAGAGAACAAAAGAAGGTCTAATAGTCTCACCCTACTAATGTAAAGCGTTGGCTTCAACGGTCTTCTATTGTGCTGAGCACCTCCAATGTAGGTACCCTAAGCAGGGGAGGCAAAGACAGAGTCATGGCTGGAACATGATGCAGAGGCCAACCGTTCTTAATCAGGGCAAGGGTTCCCATGATAGAGTCATCTGGTAGGTTGTAGGAAGGTGGATATCTGACTATGGTTACCCCCAAACTTTTTGCCTGGTGTTTAGCTGGTTTTTGACATAGTTGGCCTGGGATCCTGCTATTCAGGGCCCCAGGCTAATTGCTCTCTCCTTAAAATGGACTCCATGTACCTTAGGTACATACACAATTGGAATTGGTTCACCTTATTGGCCCCTGTAACAGTGTACCCAGGTACCCAGGGCATAGGTGCTTCCAAGGCCTACCAGGGGCTGCAGCATGATTGTGCCACCCCTGGCCTGGCCTCCATATTTGACACAACTGGCTGATCACTCAGCTGGGGTAAGTCGGTGTAACCACCCCTTACTTAGGTGTAGTATGCCTATACCTAACCTAAAATGGACACATATGTTCCTATCAGCCACTCCTATGGAAGGCCTCATCAATCCTGGAGGCAGAGTGCTTGGAAATATGTGAGATGGTGCTCTGGCATGAGCTGAGCCTGTCTACAGCTTTCGGAACCATGTCCTTTAGCTGTTCCATGATATTGCCATACCATATACTCTTAAGTGCATTATGAACCTCGCGGTTAAATGCTATCTTGGGTTTGGCTTTATCAAAACATGTCGAGTAAGGTGTCATACGAATTGGAATACTACCCCCTCGCCAGTTCTGGCGACGGGGGTAGCATTCCACCCTTCTAGAGGGACACGACATGTACCTAGCCTGAACCCCGGTAAAAGTTAAACAGAGCCTTAGCATCTCAAAATGGATGCTGCCACCACAGACACAAGTCTGACCTCCTGCTGCTGGGAGTCCTTCCAGCGAGGGCAGCTTGGACAAAGGGTTTCCTGCCTGGGGAGGTGCTAGCACCACTCCAGACAGGATTTTGTGAATTGGGTAGGACAGGGCCTAAAAGAAACAGACATGCCTGGGGCACACAAGGTGTCCCTGTGCATAGGCCAGTTCAAACCGGTGCTGGGGCTTTCCAGCCCCAGTCCTGGCGCGAAACTGGACAAAGGAAAGGGGGTGTAACCACCCCCTTCCTGGTTCCACCCAGAGGAGGGACCTAGTAGGTGATCCGGCCCCCCAGATTCGAATAAGAGTGGGAGCTGTGTCCTGAGACTTCAGATCATCCTGAATCAACTTGAAATAAAGAAGAAGACTGGACTTCGACATTCTGCTGCACAGAAGACGGAAGAGAATCTCCCTTGTGGCCAAGGAGTGACCACCCTGTGAACACAGGCACCAACCAGCAACTCAACGTCTGCTTTGCCGCCGCCTCCCGCCGGAGCCCGAGCCCAAAGCTTGACAAGATCCAGACTCCCAGACTTCTCACAGCCTGATCCACAGTCCCTGCAAAGAAGGGACCCGTGGAGGCACCGAGAGACGTGGGACCGGACATCTTGAAAGACCCCCGAGACGCTGACTGCGCAGCATCAGAGGCACCCTCGATGCTGTGCTTTGGGGTTTGAGAAGCCCTAACCTCGAGCAGCCTTTGCACCAAAAATCAACCCCCCAGCATCTCCACGATCTGCGTGGGGCCCTTTTGCACCGTGCCACTCGACGCGCCATCCCGGCCACTTGCCACGTGGCTAGCGGCCATCTTGGCGACGAAACCTACAACTTTTACTGCAGGTCTGGTTGCTCCAGACTTGCCCTTGCTCCTGTGAAAAGGAGCACCCGCTCTGACCTTGCTGGTCCGAGTGACAAGCCTTTCTTGATTCCTGCATGGCTTGCATTAGCCAAGGCCTGTTTGCTTCTATCAAGTCGCCGACACCGCCAACAACGAGAAGCCTGCGTGGGACAGCTCGTGACCGACTCCTAGACGTCTTTGACCCCTCGTGTCCACGTGGCTGCAGAGAGAAGCTACACCTCGATGCCTGTTTGCACCCGACATCGCCTGGTTCCACTCTGGTTCCACGGTAGTCACTGGCTAGTGACTTTGAACATTGTCCCCTCTGCTTTCAGGTCTTCACCTCTTCAGATCCACCCTTGGATCCACCGGAACTCTTCACATCGAGCCGCCTGCAGCATCTTCAGCTCCAAGCACCATCGACCTGCGTGACGAAACCCGACACTACTTCGACCCTATGCACCCACTTCCTGTGGGTGAGGTAACTCAGCTCTGCCGGTGTTCCCACACTGGTACACACCTCTAGTGTCTGTGTCTCAAGTTTCAGCTTTCTAGGTCACTAGGAAGGTTCCTTTCTAACTAACTTTGTACTTTTTACGCACCATTGACATTGCATTGGTAAAGCGTGCACTTTCCGCACTGCTCCCGAGTCCTGCGGGCCTTTCCCGACTTCTTCACTGCTAGTCCCGAACAGCTCCAGCGATTCCCCAGGCCCTAGGCCTCTTCACTTTCCCCATAGTGGTTCTTATACCACTATTTTAGTATATGGTTTAGGTGGCCCCTAGGGCTCATCCATATTGTGCAACTTTTGTGTATTTAAACTGTGTTTTGTTTTAACGCATTTGCTTCTGTGCTCATAAAGAGTATCAGGGATATTTGTAGTAATAAATCTATATATATTTTCAATATATATCTGTGTGGTGTCCTTTCATTTGGTATTCAAGGGATTGTGTATGGTAAAACAGCTTGCTTCACATGCCTTTACAGAGTTTAGCCTAAGACTGCTTAGTCCATGCTACCCCTAGGATAGCTTGTCTATAAGGTGGATTTTACAACCTGCACCATAAGGGTTGCTTGGCATGATACAAGGTGATCACTAGAACTAGTGAGCATCATATATCAGGCCAACTTCTCACATTGGTGAGCAGCGGATTGGGATTTGAGCTTGCTGTTGTTTTACCATTACAATCTTTGAAAATATCATTTGAAAGATCATACAGGTACCTGATAGGTACACTAAAACAAGACTAGATATACTTAAGTTCTACTGAACTTAGTTGTTGTAGAGGATAGGGAGTAGCACACCCTGACTACAACTACTAGATAGGTTTTGTAGGAAAACACCAGTGTAGGTAGATTGCAACACATCCACCACACTAGAGCAATGTCTGGAACAGAGGGATCCAATGGAACCACCTCTGTTGAGAGTGACCCTCCAAGGGCACCATCCAAATTTGCTACCTTTCCATTTAAGGAACTGAGGCAACTGTGTTCCATGAGAGGAATCAAAACAGGTCCTTCACCTACAGCAGGACACCTCAGAGAGCTTTTAGACCAGTCTGAAGCTCTAAGGGACTCCAAACCAGGCCCCTCAGGGACTGGAGATGGAGGATCCCCCACTGAAGATGATAACTCTGATGCCCCTGCCCCTGTAGTCCAGATAGATGAGGAAAACCAGACCACTGGGAATACTCAGCCTGAGGAAGAAGAAGAGGAGAGGAGGAGGAAGAGAGTGAATCTGATGATGGGACTAGCCAGGTGTTAGTCAGCAGGCGTAACCAGGCTAACTTAAGCTTATTTGGGACTGAAGGTGGGTCCAACCCATTCAGACCCCCAAATGGACTTAACCAGGAGCATAGGAGGAGGAGGAATCACTCAGGTGAATCCAATACCTCCCATGTTTCTAGAGGTTCTCATGGCAACTCCAGAAGGGAGTTGACTAGCCCTCAGAGAAGGGAACATGAGGCCAAAATGAGAGAGGCTGAACTTAGGATCCAGAGACAAGAATTAGAAGTTGCCCTGGCCAAAGAGAAACTTGCTAGAGCAAGGCAGCCTAGAGAGAGTGGATCAGATTCCACTGGTGGCAGCACTATCCCTAAGGATAAAGACAGGTCCTATGACAATAGAAACCTGAGTAAGATTGTGCCCCCCTACAAAGCTGTGGATGATATCCACAAGTGGATGACTGCACTTGAGAGAGCTTGCAAAGTACAGCAGGTTCCTCAGGAGCAGTGGGCAGCAATCTTGTGGCTCTCCTTTGAAGGTAGAGGCCGAGACAGACTCCTCACAGTTAGTGATGGGGAGTCTAGAAACTACCTGGTCCTGAAGAGTGCTCTGATTGATGGGTTAGGCTTAACCACTGAACAGTACAGGTTAATGTTCAGAGATACCCAGAAGACACAGACTCAGGACTGGTCTGAATTTGTTGAATGTGCCACTAAGGCTCTGGAGGGCTGGTTGCTGGGAAGTAAGGTTACTGACTATACAGGATTGTATAATTTAATTATGAGAGAGCAAATCTTAAGTAATTGTCAAAACCAGCTTCTACATCAGCACCTGGTTGACTCTGATCTGACCTCCACACAAGAATTGGGTAGGAGGGCAGACAAATGGGTTAGAACCAGGATCAGGCCTAAGAACCAGGGTGGTGACCAAAAGAAAGAGACTACCAAGCCTCAAGAGAAGGGTGGGGATAAAAGTAAGGAAAAGACTTCACCAGGGCCCCAAAACTCCAAGGATGGGGGTGGGTCCCAGGACACTTCTTCAACCCAGAAAAAGCCTTATTGTCATGTCTGTAAACAGGTTGGGCATTACAAAACAGACAGCTGTTGTCCCAAGAATGGCAATAAAGAGAATATACCTCCAAAGCCAGCTCCAACACCTCCGGTTACTGTCAGCAGTAATCCCCCAGGAAGTGGGAGCACACCCAGGAATCTGGGTGGGTTTACTTTTGGAGGACAGGTGGATTCTGGCCTAACCAGGTCCCCTACCTCAGATACTCTTGTCTATGAGACTGGCATGGGGTTTGCCAATTTCACTGCTTGCCCAAACACTTTGAGCAAGTATAGACAGGAGCCCCTCATCAATGGCTTGAAAGTTGAGGCCTTTAGAGACACAGGGGCTAGCATCACCATGTTGGCTGAATGTCTAGTCCCCTCAAGGCAACTTTTACCTGATGCCACATATCAGGTGACAAACATTGATGGAATAGAAACCAATCACCCCATGGCAGTAGTAAATCTTAGCTGGGGAGGTGTCACTGGCCCAAAGAGAGTGGCAGTGTCATCAAACTTGCCTGTAGATTGTCTACTGGGGAATGATTTAGAAATCTCAGCCTGGGCTGAGGTGGAACAAGAAACCCATTCTAGAATGGTAAATCTCCATGGAAAGGTTAGTGGGGCTGTGATGGCTACAGCCCCAATCCAAGATGTCCTTCCTGAAAAGGTTGGTAGGGCTGAGCAAACCTCAGCCCCATCTTTAGCTAACTTCCCTCCTGAAAAGATTAGCAGGTCTGTGATGGTAACAGCCCATACCCAAACTGAGTCTCCTCCTGAAAAGGTTGGTGGGGCTGTGATGGCCACAGCCCAAACTCAAACTGATACATGTGTTGTGAAGCCTGAAAAGATGGATCACTCCACCCAAACAGAGAGCATTGAGGAGGAAGAGAAATCTCCCTCCCACCAGACTTTAGGAAAGGATCAGCCTCCTCAGGGAACTGATCTTACCCCTGATGAATGAACTGTCCCAGAGGTTGTTAGGCCTGGCCTGACAGAGCCTCTGATGACAGTGGACCCTTCTCAGGTGGGACCCAGTCTGGAGCAGGTATCCTGCCCCTCTCTACCCTGCCTTACTCAGCCCAGGGCTGCAGAGGACAAGAAGGACAGTGAGCCCCAAAGGGCCCCCTGTCAAATAAAGCACCCCCATCAACAGATTAGGGGCACCGAAACTAGTAGCCCTAGTGAGGTGAAAACTTTAAAAACTCCTGAGGGAGCCCCCTTAAAAGTAGTTAGGGACCTCCCACAGATGGATTCTGTTGGGCACAGCCAAACCTGGGACCCCAAGGCCCCAAACCTGACCTGTCCCTCCAGTAAGCCAACAAGAGGGACCCAGCCTCCAGCTTTAGGTAGCCAGAGGTTGACCCTGAGAGCACAGTGCAACTCAGTCAAAGAAAGAAAGGCACACATGGTGGAGAGTGATTGGAGGAAGCTGAGTCCTACAGAGGGATCTCACTTCAGTACTCCATCCCAACACCAGCCTTTAACTTTGCAAAGACACACCACAGGTAGAGATTCCCTATGGTGGAGACCCTCAGATACCCTTAGGGTGAGGGATTGCTTAGTGGACCATGAGACAGGGGGTAACCAAGCCAGAGCTGGTACTTCCTTATATGGCAATATAGGCTTACCTGGTCAAGGATAGCCTTATCTCCTTTCGTTTGGGGGGGGGTTATGTAGGAAGGTGGATATCTGACTATGGTTACCCCCAAACTTTTTGCCTGGTGTTTAGCTGGTTTTTGACATAGTTGGCCTGGGATCCTGCTATTCAGGGCCCCAGGCTAATTGCTCTCTCCTTAAAATGGACTCCATGTACCTTAGGTACATACACAATTGGAATTGGTTCACCTTATTGGCCCCTGTAACAGTGTACCCAGGTACCCGGCATAGGTGCTTCCAAGGCCTACCAGGGGCTGCAGCATGTATTGTGCCACCCCTGGCCTGGCCTCCATATTTGACACAACTGGCTGATCACTCAGCTGGGGTAAGTCGGTGTAACCACCCCTTACTTAGGTGTAGTATGCCTATACCTAACCTAAAATGGACACATATGTTCCTATCAGCCACTCCTATGGAAGGCCTCATCAATCCTGGAGGCAGAGTGCTTGGAAATATGTGAGATGGTGCTCTGGCATGAGCTGAGCCTGTCTGCAGCTTTCGGAACCATGTCCTTTAGCTGTTCCATGATATTGCCATACCATATACTCTTAAGTGCATTATGAACCTCGCGGTTAAATGCTATCTTGGGTTTGGCTTTATCAAAACATGTCGAGTAAGGTGTCATACGAATTGGAATACTACCCCCTCGCCAGTTCTGGCGACGGGGGTAGCATTCCACCCTTCTAGAGGGACACGACATGTACCTAGCCTGAACCCCGGTTAAAGTTAAACAGAGCCTTAGCATCTCAAAATGGATGCTGCCACCACAGACACAAGTCTGACCTCCTGCTGCTGGGAGTCCTTCCAGCGAGGGCAGCTTGGAAAAAGGGTTTCCTGCCTGGGGAGGTGCTAGCACCACTCCAGACAGGATTTTGTGTATTGGGTAGGACAGGGCTGAAAAGAAACAGACATGCCTGGGGCACACAAGGTGTCCCTGTGCATAGGCCAGTTCAAACCGGTGCTGGGGCTTTCCAGCCCCAGTCCTGGCGCGAAACTGGACAAAGGAAAGGGGGTGTAACACCCCCCTTCCTGGTTCCACCCAGAGGAGGGACCTAGTAGGTGATCCGGCCCCCCAGATTCGAATAAGAGTGGGAGCTGTGTCCTGAGACTTCAGATCATCCTGAATCAACTTGAAATAAAGAAGAAGACTGGACTTCGACATTCTGCTGCACAGAAGACGGAAGAGAATCTCCCTTGTGGCCAAGGAGTGACCACCCTGTGAACACAGGCACCAACCAGCAACTCGACGTCTGCTTTGCCGCCGCCTCCCGCCGGAGCCCGAGCCCAGAGCCTGACAAGACCCAGACTCCTAGACTTCTCACAGCCCGATCCACAGTCCCTGCAAAGAAGGGACCCGTGGAGGCACCGAGAGACGTGGGACCGGACATCTTGAAAGACCCCTGAGACGCTGACTGCGCAGCATCAGAGGCACCCTCGATGCTGTGCTTTGGGGTTTGAGAAGCCTTAACCTCGAGCAGCTTTTGCACCAAAGATCAGCCCCCCAGCATCTCCACGATCTGCGTGGGGCCCTTTTGCACCGTGCCACTCGATGCGCCATCCTGGCCACTTGCCACGTGGCTAGCGGCCATCTTGGCGACGAAACCTACAACTTTTACTGCAGGTCTGGTTGCTCCAGACTTGCCCTTGCTCCTGTGAAAAGGAGCACCCGCTCTGACCTTGCTGGTCCGAGTGACAAGCCTTTCTTGATTCCTACGTGGCTTGCATTAGCCAAGGCCTGTTTGCTTTTATCAAGTTGCCGACACCGCCAACAGCGAGAAGCTTGCGTGGGACAGCTCGTGACCGACTCCTGGACGTCTTCGACCCCTCGTGTCCACGTGGCTGCAGAGAGAAGCTACACCTTGATGCCTGTTTGCACCCAACATCGCCTGGTTCCACTCTGGTTCCACGGTAGTCACTGGCTAGTGACTTTGAACATTGTCCCCTCTGCTTTCAGGTCTTCACCTCTTCAGATCCACCCTTGGATCCACCGGAACTCTTCACATCGAGCCGCCTGCAGCATCTTCAGCTCCAAGCACCATCGACCTGCGTGACGAAACCCGACACTACTTCGACCCTATGCACCCGCTTCCTGTGGGTGAGGTAACTCAGCTCCGCCGGAGTTCCCACACTGGTACACACCTCTAGTGTCTGTGTCTCAAGTTTCAGCTTTCTAGGTCACTCGGAAGGTTCCTTTCTAACTAACTTTGTACTTTTTACGCACCATTGACATTGCATTGGTAAAGCGTGCACTTTCCGCACTGCTCCCGAGTCCTGCGGGCCTTTCCCGACTTCTTCACTGCTAGTCCCGAACAGCTCCAGCGATTCCCCAGGCCCTAGGCCTCTTCACTTTCCCCATAGTGGTTCTTATACCACTATTTTAGTATATGGTTTAGGTGGCCCCTAGGGCTCATCCATATTGTGCAACTTTTGTGTATTTAAACTGTGTTTTGTTTTAACGCATTTGCTTCTGTGCTCATAAAGAGTATCAGGGATATTTGTAGTAATAAATCTATATATATTTTCAATATATATCTGTGTGGTGTCCTTTCATTTGGTATTCAAGGGATTGTGTATGGTAAAACAGCTTGCTTCACATGCCTTTACAGAGTTTAGCCTAAGACTGCTTAGTCCATGCTACCCCTAGGATAGCTTGTCTATAAGGTGGACTTTACAACCTGCACCATAAGGGTTGCTTGGCATGATACAAGGTGATCACTAGAACTAGTGAGCATCATATATCAGGCCAACTACTCACATAGGTGAGTCTTTAAATAACCCTAAATCACTGCCTTCCCCTCAGCAGGATAATCAGCCATACAACCTGCGGTCGGGTTGACCAAGGCTCATGAAGTCAGTGCGTGGCAACCAGGGACTTCTGGAGCAAGCCAGTGCTTGCAAACAATCAAAAGACCCCCAGGTTGACCCCCACGCCTACAGTCATGACCCCGCAATACCCCGAGTATTTTGGTTGAAGTTGCTGAGGTCGCCTTACTGGGTGGGGAGAAAATCTAGTAGTGGTCATCCAAAAGCACCACGCCCAGCAGTACAATACAAGGTCGGGTCGCCATGGTCGGGTACGGGTCACTCGTAGAGCAGAAATATATACAACAGCCCCCAACTCGGCACTTACCTGTCCGCTTGACAGACGCACACTCCAAACCTACCTGCACGCTAGGGAGGAGAAGCCAGAGCGGAGTCCCAGTATTTTCACTCCGTCTTTATACCTCCGCGCGTCCTTGTTGGCCCCGGTCACATGCAGGGGGATGCTGCGTGGAGCCACGCATGCGTCACAAGCAGCGCCTGTTGGTGCAGTATAGCTTAGTAGAGCAGTCAGATACTAAGCGGCGGCCATATTGGAATGTATAAGAGAGATTCTGCATCACATATAATAGTGACATGGTGGGTGAAGGGCTGGCTAGCAGAAGGGGTTAGCGAAAAACTAACACGGTAATGTTGTTAACCCTTGTCTAGGTGCTATAAAACAAGCCACAAACGTATGTTGGGAATCAATTCCTCGTGGGTCTGAAATTGATTTGCAAGGGAGCCAATGACAGTTTAATCAAGGTAGTAGGTATAATACTCTTCAGCACACCTATTGCTCGGAATTGGTGACACCAAAGGGGGGGGTGGGGTGTTTGTGTGTGTGTGGTGACCATGGAAAACCCGGCCCTGTGGGTGAGCGGGCCACTCTTAATGCTGTCGTCCGTAGGAGTGTTGACTAGGTGGCATTGGCGGATCCTGGCCATCACAGGGTGACTAATCTTATTCACAAAGTGTCTAAAACTACTCGTAAGGTGCCCAGGTGTCAAAGTAGGGGGAAGTATAGTCTCCCACTACATAGTCAATCTAATACAGGGCAGTTACTAGGAGTGGGGTCTTGTAAATCAATAATGTTAATGCATATCTACATCAAGATGTTCTTGCTAAGGATCCCCAGGGAATGCAGTCATTAAGACCAACTGTGTCAGTCGCCAAACGGTGCACCCACCTTTGTTCAATTCTAAAAAGGGCCTGGTGTGTGATGTAGGGGTGTGCTTCAAGAACCGTCCAATTCAGGCTGTCTGCGCTGTGGTTCAGGTCCTTGCAGTGGGTGTACAGCTTAGTGTGTGTCTTTAAGCATCTCAAGTTACTCTTATGTTCCATGATACGCAGTTTGACTTGTCTCATAGTCATCCCAACGTTTCTTTTATTACAAAGACATGTGAGGAGGTAAATGCACCTACACGTATTGCAGTTTGTGTGTCGTTTGGGATGCCACACAAAGGTCTCAGAGAGTCTGATCTCTTTACATGCACTGGTCTGGCTGCACACAGAGCAGCCCCCGCATGGGTAGTGGCCGGTAACAGGTGGCAAATCCCAGAGTGTTCGTTTGGCACTTGGTTCCTTCCTTCTCGGTCTTGTGTGTACCAGGGTGTCCTTCAGATTGGGGGTACGTCTGAATGCAAACCTAGGGCATGGGATAGCTAAATTCCCTTGAGTTCACTATCCCCCAATGTTTATTGATTGTCTTCTTAATGAAGGCTGAGTTTCTCGTGAATGATGTGACACAGGTGAGTACATCAGTGGGTTCCTTAACAGTGGTTAGTAGTAATACCTCTCTGGGGTAATTCATTGCTCTCTTGTAGGAGTGTTGAATTTATCTAGAAGGGTAACTTCTTTCCAGAAGCTTATGTTGCCGTTGTTGGCCCTCTACTTTGTAATCAGACATGGTGGAGCAGTTCCTCCTAATGCGGAGGAACTGTCCAAATGGGAGGTTATCCCTGAGTGATTTGGGGTAGGGGCTATCATAGAGGAGGAGGCTATCCTGTCTGTTGCCTTCCTTTGGAGATTAGTGTTCAAACCCGGGTCTGTGAGCCAAATCCTCAGATCCAAGAAGGGGATGTTAGTGTCTGATATCATGTGGGTAAACTTGAGGAATGGGTTCTGTGTGTTCACCCAAGTACAAAATGACTCACAGGTGGGTAGGTCGCCATTCCATAGTATAAGGATGTTGCCTTTGTACCTTCTCCATACTGTGAGGTTGTTTCTGTATGGGTTGTTCAGACTCCTAATGATGTTCTCCTCAAAGGTAGCCATATAGCTGCAGGCCACACTTGAGGCAAATGTGCTCCCCATGGACGTACCCTGGATTTGGTGGTACAGTTGAGTCTCGTACTCAAAGAAATTCTCAGTGAGAGCAATGGTAGCACTGTCCATGATGAAGGGATAGGTGTTGGGGACGACCAGTCTTCTTTGAGTAGGCTGGACTCTACCGCCTCCAAAGTGGCCTGCTGTGGGATATTCGTGTACAGAGCCTCCACATCCAGAGTCACTAGGAGGTCCACCCCTTCCCTCCCCTTAACCCCTTCCACGCTCATGACGAGCTGGGCTCGTCATGAGGTAGCCTCCTCGCACGCTCATGACGAGCCCAGCTCGTCATGAAACATGGGAATCAACAAATCTCAGCACAGGAGGGGAATACCATCAGCATTGATGTGGTTAATGTTTTCAATAAGGTGGAGGACATCTGTGGTGTCCTGAACAAAGGAAGGTATTTTCCTCACTAAAGGCTGGAGAAAATTGTCACAAAATTTAGACAAGGGTTCTAGCAAGGACCCTATCCCCGACACAATGGGTCTCCCTGGGACCGGTGTGATGTTTTTATGGATCTTGGGGAGGGTATAGAAATAGGGGGTCTTAGGGTTCGTGGTGACGAGGAAGAGAGCCTCATTCTTACTTATACACCCATTCGTTTCACCCTCCATAACCAATGAGGTGATCCTGGCTGTGAGCCTCAGGGTAGGGTCAACCATGAAGGGAGTGTAGTGTCTGATGTTGGTGAGTTGCGGTCTACACTCAATGTCATAATCCGTTGAAGACTGGATCACGATTGCCCCTCCCTTGTCAGCCTGTTTGATGATTATGGTCTGATCATTTGAGAATGATCTGGTCGCCTCTCTCTCTGCGTTACTCAAGTAATGATAGAGAGGAGTGCGGGATGTTTGCAAGTCCCTTAAGTACAGCACCTTCGAAAGCCAGGACCTCGGGGGGGGGGCCATATTATTGGTAGGGATGAACGTGGAAGGATTGTGTAATCCAGTGCCATCCTGTTCAGGTAGAGACTTATCCTGGAAGAACGCTCTAGGTCGTACCTTCCTAAAGAACTGCCTCAATTCACATGTCTCATTGAATTTGTCGGGAATGGGCGTGGGGACAAATCACAGACCCTTTACCAAGACTGTCATCTCAGTGGTGGTAAGGATACTTGTGGAATGGTTGACCACTAGACTCTCCTTCCTCTGCTCGTGCTCCTCATTTCTACTGATGGGCTGCCTGATCCTGCCATTGCACACCCTTCTGTGATCTTCTTCTTCGTCCTCTTCCTTTGCCCCAGCCTCTGCCTAAAAAAGGGGGGTTGTTCCTTGGGTAGTATTGTGGAGGGCCCTGAGGATACATGGGATATTTGCCAGGGTGTGGGGACGGGACCATGGTATACTGGGCCATTTTCAAAGCCGGGAAATGGTGCAAAGGCTGGTCTCCGTTGATTACGGTTACCCCAGCTGCCCCCGCTGGAGTCACTATTGGATGAACCCCTTCTGCTGCCTACATCTGAGCTATCGTCAGAGGAGTAACTGTTCTTGGATGTGGTATAGTCGTCCTTAAGATAGGGGTTGACCTTCTGTTTGTCGAATTCAGCCACATCCTTCTAAAGTTTGGTGATTTTCTGTTTCAACAGGTACTCCCTGCTTTCCGTAATTTCATTATTAATCTCAGTCAGTTTTGAGGAGAAGGCAGTCTTGGGGATAGATCCTTTTAATGCGGCCTCTGCCGCCTGTATCTTGACCAGGAGGGCACCAGCCAATCTTTTGGCCGTCTTGACGATAAGGAATAGGAGGTCTCTGGTGCATTTCCATGACACCTGGCACCAGTCCTTTTTGAACGGCCCATCCTCGAGAAAGATTCTAGGGAGGATGTTGACTATGAGGCCATGAGGTGCGATGTTTGCTCTAAAGTATTCTGTCATTAGGGCCCCGTGAAGGGTAATCCTAAGCCATTCTTTTTTAAGTTGCGTTATTGAAGCCCAGTCGTCAGTTGTTGAGCCTGAGGCCGCAGCCCCTCCAGATCCAAATAAGGACGGGCTGTTCTCAAGGCGTCGGCTATTGCTTCTTCAGTAAAGCTAAGCCTCGGAGTGTCTTCCATGCCTGGTAGGACACCCTGCTATCCGCACTCAATGGAGTGTTGGTATAGCTAGTGTAAATATATTGGGCCAACCAGTAAGCAATGTACTGTTGGTAACCTAAGAAAAGTCCCATGGGGTTTACCCGTGCCAAAGCCAATAAACAAAGAGAGGGCTAGTGGAACCCATAAGATTTATTGGGATGATGGACTCTTGTACTCAGAGAGTAGAGACCCCAAGCCTGGAGCAGCCAGGAGGTTAGTCATACCTCTGAAGTTCAGGGGTTTCCTATTGACCCGAGCCCATGATATTCCTCTAGCAGGACACCTGGGCCAAAAATAGACTTGGGACAGAATTGTCCCTCACTTTCATTGGCCCCACATGTCTGAAGACACCAAGGAGTTTTGTTGCTCCTGTCTAACCTTTCAAGCCAGTGGTAAGGCAGGTGGCACCACAAAGGCCCCACGATACCACCACCTGTGGTGGGGGGTTCCCTTTGAGAGAGTGGGGATTGATATTGTTGGACCAATGGATCCCCAGACTGCATCTGGGCACAGGTTTATCCTAGTGGTGGTGGACCATCCCACTAGGTACCCAGAGGCAATTCCCCTTAGGACTACTACAGCACCTGTTGTGGCAAGAGCCCTCTTGGGAGTGTTCTCAAGAGTGGATTTCCCTAAGGAGGTAGTATCTGACAGAGATGCAAACTTTATGTCCAGCTACTTGACTGAAATGTGGCAGGAGTGTGGAGTGCACTACAACTTCATGACACCCTATCATTCACAATGCAATGGTTTAGTTGAAAGATTCAACAAAACCCTAAAGGGTATAATTAAGGGTCTCCCAGAAAAGCTCAGACAGAGATGGATATCCTGCTAACCTGCCTTTTGTTTGCATACAGGGAGGTTCCTCAGAAGGGGGTTGGCTACAGCCCATTTGAACTTCTGTTTGGATACCCTGTCAGAGGACCACTCTGTCTGGTGAAGGAGGGATGGGAGTTACCTCTCAAACCCCCTAAACAGGATATTGTAGACTATGTACTTGGTCTCCGCTCCAGGATGGCTGAGTACATGAAAAAGGCAACTAAACAACTTGAGGCTAGCCAGGAATTACAGAAAGCCTGGCATGACCAAAAGCTGTACTGACTGTTTACCAGCCAGGACAGAAAGTGTGGGTGTTGGAGCCTGTGGCCCCAGCAGCTCTCCAAGATAAGTGGAGTGTGTGAGAAGTTGGCCTGGTATATGATGTCCACTATTCTAGTGGGCACCCTGCACCAGTCCAAACAACCCTTAAGGTGATGGTTGTAAAGTCAACCTTATAGACCAGCTATCCTAGTGGTAGCATGGACAAAGCAGTATTAGGCTAAAACTTCAGAGAGCATGTGAAGCCAGCTGTTTTACCATATATAATCCCTTGAATACCAAATGAAAGGACACCACACAAGGTATATATCAAATATATATGTATTTATTACTAACACAACCCCTCTGCACTCTTTATGAGGTCAGAGTTCGAGATACAGCACAAGTTACTCAATAGGCATACTATAAGTTCCACAAATACAATTCTGCCCTAGGGGCCTCACAAACCATATACTAAATAAGTGGTATAAGAACCACTTCAGGAAAGGTGAGTAGGCTTAGGGCCTAGGAAATCGCTGGGGCTACACTGAACAACCAAGGGATTGGAAGTAGGAGGCCCAGGGGAAGCGTGTGCAGTGTCTAAACACACATGCTGGTTACCATAGTGTTTCAATGGGAACGTAAAAGTTACGGAGTACTAGATTTCGGACACTTCCGGATGGACTACGGGAAAACCCTGTTAGACTAGGACACTTGGATAGTTAATACCCACGGGAGCACTGGAGAACTCGAGTTACTTCACCCAGGGAAGCCGGGTGCAAAGGTGTTCTTTTGTGTCGGGTTTCGGCGCTGTTTCCTATGGAGAGCTGCAAGAAAGTGCTGCAGACGACCAGGAGAAAAGTGTCCGGGTGGATCCAAGGGTGGATTGGAGTCAAGAAGAACCTGAAAGCAGAGAGAACAGAGTCTGGGTCACTAGCCAGTGACCAGGAAGGAACCAGGCGGTGCTGAGATGCAATCAGGTGAAGAGGTGAAGCTTTTCTCTGCAGTCTCGAGGACCAGGAGGTGTTGACAACAACCAGGAGCTGGAGTCGAGCTGTCTCACAATGGATCTAGCTGTTGGCGGTGTCGGTATCTGGATTGGACCCAACAAACCTTAGCAACTGCAATCCACGCAGGATGGGAAGATTGGCTTCAGTTCAGACCAGCAAGGTCTGGGGAGCTTTTCCTTCACCGGGAAGCTGGAGCAAGCCCGGAACAACCAGGCAAACAGTGTAGTTTCAAAATGATGTCTTCAAAGGGCTTACTAGCCAATGGGCTAGCAACCGCGAAGAAGCATCAAGTTGAAATGCAGGCTCAGGCTCCACGCAGCCCTCGTGGAGTGTGGAGGGCTGAGCTTTGGAGCAAATGCTGATCAGGTCTGGTGCTTCTGAAAACCCAATGCACAACTTCAAGGGTACCTCAGGAGCTGCACATGTAGCAAAAAGCAGGTAGACCAGGATGTCCGTTCCCATGTCTCTCGTGTCCACCACGGGTCTCAGCTTTGCTGTGGATGTGGGTCGGCGTCAGAGAAGTCTGTAAGTCCAGTTCCTGCATGGTTAAGTCTTCGGGCTCCAGCGGGAGCATCGACAAAGCACACTGGCAAGTTACTGTTGGTGCCTGTTTGCTCAGGGTGGTCACTCCTTGACAACAAGGGAGATGTCTTCAGTCTTCCAGTCGATATGGAACGTCGAAGGTCCAAGAGTTTTGTTTCAGAGTTTCTTTCCAGGATAAATCTAAAGTCTCTAGACACAGCTCCTAACTTTATACTAAACTAAGGTGCTGGATTACCTGCTAGGTCCATCCCATGGGTGGAACCTGGAAAGGGGGTGGTTACAGCCCTTTCCCTTTGTCCAGTTTTGTGCCAGAGCTGGGGCTGGAGTGCCCCAGCAACTGGTTTGAACAGGGCTATGCATGGAGCACCTTGTGTGCCCCAGGCAGTGTCTCATTTTGCAGCCCTCCCTGCCCCAACACACTAAAAGCCTGTCTGGGGAGGTGCTAGCACCTCCAAAGGCAGGAAATCTATTGTCTAGGCCTCCCCTGCCGGAGTTTCGTCCAGCAGCAGGAGGTCAGACTCGTGTCTGTGGCAGCAGCATCCATTTTGTGATGCTGAGGCTCTGTTTAACTTTAACAGGGTAAAGCAGTAACTACATGTCTTCTCCCTCTAGAAGGGTGGAATGCTACCCCCACCGCCAGAAATGGTGGGGGGGGGGGGGTAGTATTCCAAAGTGTTTGACACCTTACACAACATATTTTAATAAAGCCAATCCAAAGTTAGCATAACCGTGAGGATTATAATGCACTTAATAGTTTATGGTATGGCTATATCATAGAACAGCTATAAGGAGATGGTTCCGAAAGCTGCAGACGGGCTCAGCTCATGCTAGAGCACCATCTCACATAAAACCAAGCACTCTGCCTCCAGGATTGTTAAGGCCTGCCATAGGAGTGACTTATAGGTACATATGTGTCTATATATAAGTTTAGGTATAGGTATACTTTATCTAAGCAAGGGGTGATTACACCACCTTGCCCAAGCTGAGTGATCAGCCTGTGGTGTCAGTTTGGATGGTCAGCCAGGGGTGGCATAATTCATGCTGCAGCCCCTGGTAGGCCTTGGTTGCACCTATGCCATGGGTACCTGTGGTACACTATACAGGGGCTCACAAAGGGGACCAAATACCCAATTAGGTATGTACCTAAAGTACATGGTATGAATTTAGAGAGATAACAGCTGGGCTGCGGGTCTGATTAGCAGGCCCCCAGCCACACTAAAGTTAAAAAAACAGTGAATCACAGCAAAAAGTGGGGGTGAACATAGGAAGCAGACCCTACTCTCCTACAGAGTGGACCCCACACTATTGTTGAACAGAAGGGAGAGGTTACCTATTTGGTAGATCTTGGAACTCCCAGGAGCCCCCATAGGGTTCCTCATGTCAACAGACTGAAACCATATGTTGTCAGGGCAGACATGGGCTTGCTCATGGCTACTGATGAAGGACATGAGGAAGAGAATGACCCTCTCCCAGACCAGCTCCCCCAGAACCCTGATATTGGATCAGTTGATGGAGTAGCCTTGGCAGGCTGCCTCACTGATCAGCAGGAAACTGATTGCAGACAAGTTTTCCAACAGTTTAGACATGTGTTTTCACTGACTCCAAGTCAGACTACCTGGTGCACTCATGAAATGGACACTGGGGACACTCCGCATGTGACAGTCTGCCTGTGAAAAATGAGATTTACAGGCAACCTGATCATGTCAGGGACTGTATCAGGACTGAAGTCTGGAAGATGTTGGATTTGGGAGTGATTGAACTCTCAGAGAGCCCTTGGGCTAGTCCAGTAGTCTTGGTACACAAACCTCACACCCAGGGTGGTAAGAGAGAGATGAGGTTTTGTGTATGCTACAGGGATCTCAATGCAGTCACTAGGATTGATGCCCATCCAATACCCAGAGCAGATGAGCTCATAGATATGTTGGCCTCTGCCAAATTTCTGAGCAATTTGATCTGACAGCTGGCTACTGGCAGATCAGACTAGCTGATGATGCAAAGCCAAAGACAGCATTTTCAACCCCTGGTGGACATTATTACTTTGCGGTAATGTCCTTTGGTCGGAAAAATGCACCTGCCACATTTCAAAGGTTGGTGAACAAAGTCTTAACAGGCCTGGAAGACTATGGTGCAGCTTATCTAGATGATATTGCTGCCTTTAGCTCCACCTGGGAAGAACACCTGTGTAGTGTAGTTCCTATATTCCCAATAATCTCTGCGCTTTGAAATAATATATCCTATAGATTTGACGTAGGACTGAGGTCGACTAGGTCTCTAACGAATATATTAAACTTAATAGTGAGTGCCAGCTAACTCAGAGGTCACTAGAAACTTTCTCAAATTCACAAGGGATTAGTTTCTGACAACCGCATAAACATGACAACTTTGTTACTCAAGAATAACAAATATATCTCTAGAGTCGCGGAAACAAAAGATAAGTATTTCACTCAGTCAATCGTGCATGCTTAGTTTCACCAGATGTGCAGAAAAATAGAGAGACGGGCGTTTTCAATAAAAGGATTTATTGAACAGTCTTCTTTCTCATACAGAAGAAATGAACTGCTACAATCGTAACGCAGGTCACAAAGTATAATGCATATAAAGAGAACAATATTATAAAATAATACTGTAAGAGCATTGTATGGTTTCTAAGCCATATAAAAGTACATACATTAATACATAGGCTAAAAAGTACTCAACTGGTGATTCTAAAATACGCCTACCCCGATGTACCTAACCTAAGTCTAGTACGACGGAAGAAGTAAGTGTGGTGTAGCATAGGTTTAGTTTTCTTTGCCAAGAATCTGTCCAAGATTTCTCTTAGGGTCTAATCAGCTCCGTACCTTGGTTTTAGAATGAAGGAGGTCTGGTATCCCTGTCTCAGGACTCGATTTACCAACACCCCGCAAGGGGAGCTTGGAAACACTGGAGCTGGATTCTCAGTGAGAAAAAGGACAGCGTCTCAATCAGTGCATCAGCCCGAGGGTCGGCTTCCTTCGGCACTTGCTGTAGCGAGCTGCATCGGGCAAGTAGATAGTCGAACTGCTCCAAACCACTGTGTCTTTGCTAGAGCAAGTGAAGGCATATTTATACCTTGAAGGTGCCTAGTTTGATGTAAAGTCAGCCATAATAACGTCATCAAAGAACCCCAAGGGAATGGTAGTTCTTTGAAAACTACATGAGTTCTTGGACAAATCAATATCCAAGCAAGGGGGCTGTCCCTGACTGCTTAAGCCGATTTTCCAAGAAATCATTGTGGCTTTTTGGAACTGGTGGAAGTAGCCATGCCTGTATTTGGACTGCATGGGCTATGTCTAAATATGGGTATGATTTCTATGCCTATATCAGGGCAATGGGGATTGTACCTATATAAGGGCATGAATCGGGAAAGTTACGCTCAGATCTTAAAATGCCATACAACACCCACTCCACTTTATTATGTTCGATATTACTAAATTCTAAGTGTCTAAACATATCTAAAGCATGATGTGTAAAAAATCCCTCCCAAAATATATAAAATGCATTCGAAATGATTGTACATGAAAATAAGCATTTGTGCTGTACGCATGTAAAAAAGCAATATCTTCATTCAAAGCATGTAGTGTGACATTAGAAATGCTTTCGGAACGAATCATGAAATTACATTTATGAAATGTCTCTTAAATACAGAAGAAAAAGGTCGAGACCATTCCATGGCAGAATATATTCATTATTTCAGTTATGGACAAGGTCAAATATTGTCTTTTGGAAGTATTCAAATAATTATTGTTCTCTATGAATAGTTCTACTTTAAGCAGATTACTTTGTGCCCAAAAAAAGTTCAATTTGGAAAAAAAGCATAATCGTAGAAAAAAAGAGTTCTAAAGTTAGAAGCTTTGTTTTTAAAAAGTGAAGGTCGAATTCAGAGTTCATCAGAACGCTGTGTGCCAAATCAAAAGTCAGTGCCATTGTTTGGAGAAAACATCAAATCTTCTAAGCTGGAAAAGAATTTGTCTACAACTGTAGGTGAAAGTTGGACTACCTCATTAGGCATATCAATCGTACATAGATGAGAAGCATCGCCGTCAGCGTCAGTCGCATTAGCAATGTTCGCAGTAGATGGTACCTGTGTGCCTGTAGATCCATCTATCTCACCATTAGCAGTTTGCGTCTGTGAGACCTCAATGAATGCTGTCATTAGGATTGGTAGCCGTTGGGGACAACACAGTGCATGAGCCGTTACTGGTCCAAGCAAAGTATCAACTTCCGTTGGCATGACTGATGGGAGTGTCAGACAGATGTCTAGCATGCATTCTTCTCCACACGGCAGGCATTGTAGAACAGGTAAGATGCAATTTTGCCAGATTGGTCTGAATGACAGAAACCATGTGGTATGCAGATCTGATAAACGAACCAAGCCCAAAATTTGGATTATGCGCTCACGACACCTCATCGCCAGAAGAGTGTTCTCCGCGGTGATCTGGGTGTCGTTGGTGGATTTGCTTGCCATATCGGAGCAAAAGTAGCAAAAATAATATTCCTAGTGCGAGTCCCAAAACGAGAGGCAGTCCGCCAAACACCAAGTGCACGAAGTTTGGAAATATGCCGAGGACTGCTTCAAAAGGTGCTAACAGTCCAGAAAAAAACTGTCTGAAATACATGTACAATACCACTCGTAACAGACATGTTTAAGATACGACCTAACATTTCTACAAAATGTATAGGGCAGTTTGTGGATAAAAGGGCATGTATCTCCGCAGAGGACCTTGCAACTTGCAGATCATGCGTCTCTTTGGACGAGGTCAGTGGCACAGTTTTTTGTAAAAGAATTGCTTTCATTCTGCTTAAAGTATCAATTCGTATAGAAGAGATGTTCAGTGAAGGTCATAACGGCGACTTCCCGTCTGTCTTAGCTTTTGGAAACAATACTTGCATACAACAAGTGACCCTGGCCGACACAGTTACGAGATAGGCTATTCCTGGCAACATGCCACAGCAGCTGTGATCATTCAACATAATGTAGCTTCCATTAGAAAGATGCCTAAAAATTGGATTTATCACTGTAGCTGGAGAACCTTGCAGGTGGCAGGACAAGTTGTTCGAAGAACCGTTACAGGCTCCATGTAAATTAATACCCTGACATAAAAGTGCACCGCTTAGTGTGCTTTTGCAATTTGTACCACTAAGAAATACTTCCTTTCCCCTGCTCCAACAATTGTGTGTGTATGGTAAATCCCAGATTGACTTAATGTATTCTTTACCCAACCTTTCATACAGGCCAGCTGGTATATGTTTTAGGCAATACTGAAAATGGAAAATCTTCACTGGCAGAGTGATTGTGCCATGTATTATCCATTCTGTCGCCGTTTTTTCCGAAACACCGTATAGTCTGCTCCTCTTTGTGCCAAAGTGATTTGTTTATATGTAAGGTTAAATACAGAAAACAATTACGTGGCGTTGATTAGACGCCATGGCACATATTCTGAACAAAGAATTTGGAACGTCCAGCATAATAGCATTATAGAACGCAATTGTGACTGTCCATGTTGTAGCATGAGCAAGTCCTGTTCCATTATGTCTATGGCAGAAGATATAATGCTGTCCAAAGAATAAATGCTGGAGGTCAGAGTCGTTAACCCATTGTCCACTACAGAGAGAGATTTCTCTAAATTAATAAGATTAATTTCTCGTATTCCTTCTGCAGTTTCCATTTGTGTGATTTTCCATGCTTTATTATAAGCCGCATAGATACCGGCGTATATGAAACGTTTATGACGCGGTTTAAGAGGCCCTGGTAAAAAGTTCCTCAGATCAACGCCAACTTTAAGTAAAGATAAGTGTTGTTTAATGTCTGTTAGTGTGGATGTTTGTAACCACTCAAGGCACAGTTTTCCTACACTGTATGTTGTTACTATCCCTGGTTGTTGTCTCTGGACATATCTTGGATCTGGCCTAGTTAATTTAAACCCTTGTGTCTTATTCAGGAATCTATCTTAATAGCTATTTGTGTCTGTGGGCCAGATGAACCATTTTTTCCAATTAGGATTAGTTCTGTTTTGTTGTAAAATATTATGTACGTCGACCTCCCCCTCTGAAGTGTTGTTACTATCAGGAGATGGTTTGAGTAAAGACGGTTTGTTTAAATCCTTTATCTTGGCTAGGCCAAGACAGGATGTCTGTTGAACAGTGTCGTTCAAAAACAATATTTGTTCAGGGATGATGCAGGCTCTAAATAAAGCTTCTATCCCCTGCACCTGCCAGTCTTTTGTGCACCAGACAGTTTTTGTCTCAATGTTGTCTTTCCAAAAGTCGAAAACTAATGAAGACAGCTGAGCATAAAAGGCAGCAGAATAAATTTGTTTAGTATGAGTCAACATAATTTTCATTCCTGTTTTGTTAACATTTTTAAAATAAAACGTTTTCGGATTTGTGGTATTAAAACCTGAGAAGTATGGAAATTTATCGTAGAATGTTTTTGAGCTACCCTTCGGCGGCATTGGACAATGTTCCCATTGATTATAATTATAAACATTTCTAGGGTTTGCAGATTTGTGCAAATAATGATGACCATAGTGATTAAAACACTACATTTGTTCAGAATCTGGTGAACCTTCTAAGTATTGATGTTGTGTACATTTTGCTGACATTTCTAAGTCTGACATCATATTATTAACAGTCTTGCAGTCCCAATCATCAGAAAATGTGCTGGGTGAAACAAAGTCACTCAAGGAAACATTGAATTGATGTAGAATCTTCAACAGCTCTGCAGGGCCAAAGATGTCATAATCAGTTCTGTCCCAAGCTATACCACCAGGTATAGGGACGGCTGTGATGTTCACTGATGTCAAGTCTCTTTTTTCACGATGAGATGATTTGTATGGCTTGAGGAGTAAGTTGATGTTCTTACTTGCTGTGTCCATTTTACTATATCTTCCATTTATCACCATTCCCAGAGTTAATACGAGAATTAGCCAAAGTAGTAGGAAAAGTACACCTAACACAATCCAAAGTGAAACCAGATACATTTTTTCAAGTTGCTGAAAAAGTTCTGTTGCTTGTTCTTTAAAAGTTCTTTTAGCTAGCGTCGTTTCAGGCTCACTGGGATCCTCGGAAAACGTATCAAAGTTAATGAAGTAGCCAGAGGCAGTTCTGTCAATGGTAGGTATTTGTAGTGGGTTCTCAATAAGGCGAGGGAGGCGATGACATGTCTAGCGAAGTATTTATTGAGATAAACAAAGTCCAAAGTACTACACACGACCTCAGCCACAGCTGAAGCGCACACCGCAACACAGCCGGTCAGGAGTCTCTTCCGGCGCTCGCCTTGGAACACTCGCAGTGGTGACATTCTAAGTGATGTCACCACGGAGCATTCCACGGTATGTAATGGGACAGGAGGGTAGTGGCAGAACGGGTGGAAGATACCACACATCCCCCTTCCCGACATAACAAAATACGTTAGTTAAAATGAACATTATCAGACCAAACCCGCATTATTTAGTCACATATTGCTCCAGATGTCTGGGCGATCTAACCACCCTCTGGCTGGTTCTGCTAGCAGGGTGAGATACTACAAAACGCTCCCTAGGAGGCAGTTCTCCTCCCACCTGGGGTTTATCCTCTCTCTCTCCCCCACTGCCATTGCCTTCATTGGGAGGATGATACCTCACTACTCTTCCCAAGTTCCAAATCTTTCCCTCCTGGGTTTTCACAGCTTTCCTGAATAGTTTAACAATCTTTGTGGGTCTGCTGAACTCCGACCAACTCACTCTGCCTGTGGGTGCTCTGTTTTTTACATCATCTCCCACCCTGAACCCCGCATCACGTGTGGAGTGCAATCTATCAAACCTTTCCTTCCTCTCTAACATGGCCTTGCTCTGTCTGTCTAGCCCTCTAGACTCCCTAGAGTGATCTGTCCATCCTTTGTGCCAACCCATCCATCCTGGTGATAGTTTGGTGTTAGGTCTTCTCGCTCTGAGCAATTCAAAAGGGGTTGCCCCCGTCGTCTGGTGTGGGGTCAAACGGTAGGCTTCCAGACGTTTAGTGATTTCTTCCCTCCAGTTCAGTCCATTAGTTTTAGCTAACTGGATGCTTTCTTTTAGGGTCTTATTGAATCGTTCCACCATTCCGTTAGTTTCGGGGTGGTAAAGCGTGCAGCGCTTGTGTTCAATCCCATACTTCTCGAGAAAGTCCTTCATTTCCTTTGAGCACAGCTGCACTCCGTTGTCTGTTAGCAGACTGCTAGGTAGTCCTTCTCTGCGGAACAGCCCCTGTAAGAACTCAATGACTGTTTTCGTGGTGATTTCAGGTACTACCTTCACCTCTGGCCATCTTTTGTACAAATCCACAAGGACAAGGATGTACGGTGTGCGTAATTCTCCCGTCAGTGGGCCTATTATGTCCAGTGCCACTTCATCCCACGGTCCTGAAGGGGGTGGCCTGCAGATCATGGGTGGTGTGTGTTGTGTCAAGACCTTGTCACTAGCCGTACAAGGGATACAATCTCTTACTTTCCTTTCAATAATATGATCCATGCACGGCCACCAGTAGTCCTCCCGCATCCTCTGTTTGGTCTTGGTGATGCCCAAATGTCCGTCATGGGCTAAGTCCACCAATTATTCTCTCACCGTTTTGGGCGGGATCAGCCTCGTTCCCCTGAACAGACACCAGTCAACGACAGACAGTTCTTCCCTGACCATCCAGAATGGGCGTAGTGTTTCACTTTGTTTATCTTCGTGTCTCCACTTCCCTTTTACTCTCTCACACACTCCCATAAGTAGGTCGTCTGCCTTCAGGACCTCTTTCCAAGATTCTTCTCTGATGACCCCTTGAGTAATCACGCAGACGTTTTTGGTTTGGTAGTCTTCCTTGTCTTCACTATTCTTGTCTTTAGACTCGTCTTCACCCTTTTCTTCCACCTGCCGCGAGAGGCAGTCTGCCGCTAGATTCCTCGTTCCAGGTACGTATTCGACACAGAATGTGTTTTCCTGTAGGTTTACCACCCATCGCCTGATTCTGCTCGAGATTGCATCAAGTCCCTTTTTGTTAAACACTACAACCATAGGCTTGTGGTCTGTACGAAGGGTGAATTTTGTACCCCAGATGAAGTCTCTGAACTTGCTCATGGCCGAGTGTACCGCCAACGCCTCCTTCTCGATTACGGAGTAGTTTATCTCGGACTTCTGTAGCGATCTCGACGCGAAAGCTATTGTTTCCTCTCCACACGCCCCTACTTGAGTAAGAACTGCTCCGAGCCCTTTCGAGCTCGCGTCGGTTGTCACCACCGTCTTTCTGTTTGGTATGAACGTTTTTAGGCTGGGTGCCTCTGCCAGTGCTCTCTTCACATCCTCGAATTCTTTCTGCCATTCTTCGTCCCAATTGAACCCTACATCTTTCTTGATTAGGCGTCGTATAGCGAATGTTCTGCCAGCGAAGTTCCTTACGAATTTGCTGTAAAATTCCAGCATTCCCATAAATGACTTTATTTCTTCTTTGTTCTTCGGAGGCATCAAGTTTGTTATGGTGTTCTGTAGTTCGGCTTTCGGACGGATCCCACCTGGTGTCACCTTGTGCCCCAAAAAGTCTAGCTCCTTGCACCAAATACTGCACTTCTCCCTCTTCACAGTGAGACCTTGGTCCTTAAACCTCGCCAGCACTTGCCTCAACCTTCTGTCATGTTGTTCGTTGTCATTGCCAAACACAAGTACGTCGGCCTGGTAACACAAGACGCCGGGAATTCCTCTCAGTATGCTTCCCATGATTCTCTGGAATACAGAGACCAACCCGAAGGGCATTCACTTGAATTTAAATGCACCTATGGGTGTCACGAACGATTTAAGTTCCTGTGAGTCTTTATGGAGCTTGATTTGGAAGTAGGCCGAGGTCAGATCCAGTGTGGAGAATACCCTTGCTCCTTCCAGCATACTCATCATTTGTGCGATATTTGGCAGAGGGAATTTGTCAACGACCACCTCCTTGTTCAGTGCCCTGAGGTCGATGCACAAGCGGACCGATCCATCCTTTTTTCTTGCTGCGACGATCGGCGCCAGCCATTCTGTTGCTTCCACTGGTTTTATGACAAGGTTGCATAACTTTTCTAGTTCGTCTCTGACTGCCTCCTGAATAGCTATGGGAAGGTTCCTAACCGTGGCTACCACCGGTACTGCGTGCTCTTTCACTTTTATCCTGTGTGAATAATTCTTCAGGCACCCCAATTCGTCATTGAACACTTCTTTGAATTCTGTCTCAATGCTGTCCCTAGTTCCCTTCACTTCCTGTACCAAAATTTGTGGGGTTCTGTTTGGGTTGAGGTATATGCCTAAATCCTTTTGAGCTTGCCATCCCAGAATGTTGTCTCCCTTGGAGGATACATACACCTTAGACACTGCAAGTCTATCTTTATATTCTACTGTGCCCCAGAAGTATCCCTTCATGCTAATGGGCTGACCACTATACCCCCCTGGTCTAACATCCATTCTGCTCAACTTGATTTTACCCTTGGCCACCCTTTCAAATTCTTTTGCATTGATGATTGTTATTTTGGAGCATGAGTCGAACATAGCCTCTATGCCAGTCCCCTCAATCGTTATAGTGTCTTTGGGACTGCTGACTTTACCACTCTGAACTTGCAGGACGATTTTGTCACACACTCTGTTCGTGTTGTCTCTGGTTTGCTTCTTAATGCCCTGACCACTCCTGCAGTACTGTCTAAAGTGGCCCTTCCTACCACACTTGTTACACGTGTACTTGAGCGAGGGGGAATCCTTATCGTTTGCCATGTGCTCTTGCTTACCGCACCTATAGCAATCCCCTTTAAAGGACCATGCCTCTTTGCTCTCCTTCTGCTCTTTGTGCCCCATCTTCTGTCCTATGACTTCCAACACACTGTCTCCTTCTGCCACTACTTCACTCACCTTGACCTTGCCCTCACTGTCTTTGTTCTCACTATCTTGTTTTATTTCACTCACTCATTGCATCATGTGTTCCACCTGCTTAGCAACTGTAAGTACTTCTCTTAGCGGTGGATCATCTTTTAACCACAACTCCTCATGTACACGTTCCGTTCTGCACGCCAACACAAACTGGTCCCTGATTCTCTCCTCACTGGAACCCCCAAATTTGCATGTTGCAGCAAGCTTGCGCAAATCAGACACAAAGTCTTCTATAGATTCCCCTTCCTTCTGTCCTCTTTTCCCAAAGTGGTATCTTTCCATAATAGTGCTAGATTTTGGGAGGTAGTGTAGGTCTAGTTTTTTAATGCTGATTTTGAATTAATTCAGCCCTCTAGCCTCATGTGCGCCTAGCTCTGGGAGATGCTCTAACACTTCTTCTCCCTCTGCCCCCAAATAATATGCTAACAAAGCCACCTTTCTCTCTAATCCCAGATTTGGCCCGCATACAACAGCATAGTTCATAAACATTTTTTTCCATTTCTTCCACTGTATTGCAGGGTCCCCTGGACTCAATAGAAACATAGGGGGTGGCGTTGTCACCTTGACCCATCCAACTGTGCCCGATACTGCGGAGGCAATGATGATCCCAATCCCCTTCTCACAGTCTAGTAGAGCGCACTGAATATACATACAGGGCACTAACTTCCAGAGCGCAAGAAGAGGGAGGGGGGAAAAAGGGAATAGATAACACTGGACTTCCAGGTAAGAGATCCCTTCAGCTCAGGGATGAAACCCAAGGTGACACCTGAAGCAGGGGAGAAAAGAAAACACAAAAAGGCTTATTGGACACAGCACTACTAACACAGATTCCTACTACTAATTGTTCTATCTGTGACCATGTACAAAATCAGAGTCCCCTGGACGCAATACAAACCCCTCTTACCATGGTTCTGTGGGTGGACGCTGTATCTGTGTTTTGGCAGAGTTCAAAAACGTCTCCAAGGGTTCGGGTAAGTGTACTGAAGTCAGCTGGAATCCCACACACAAGAACAACATATAGTCCCAACAGCGTAATTGACCAGCGATCAAAAAGTAACAAACGGGGAAAAAGTCAAAAGACTGAAAAAAAACCTTTTGCTTGTAGATTGATTAAGTAAATCCTAAAAGGATCGAAGTCCAGCGAAATTCCCACCTATTCTGACTAACTACGGGGAAAACAAACAAACAGAGGGAGAATCCAAAATCAGTCTGTGAAAAGGCCCGAAGTCGGACATAACGAGGGGGAGAGGCAACAAAAGATCCCGGAAGACGCCGCCTCTCAGTCAGCATGCAGCCGCGTACTGACCCGAATATCGAAGAGATTCTCCAAACGGGGTCACCAGGGTTCACAAAAAAACGCGGAATTTCCAAGGGCTCCTCAAGGCACCTTACACAGATGCCGAAGACGAAGTCTCTGCCAGGTCCACGAGCAAGAGTACCAAAGAGTGCCAAACGAGACCCGGCAGCCGCCGGATCTACCAAGGAACACAGGGGAGTATCCAGGAATGGCCAGGCAAGGAGAAAGAACACAATGAAGCAGCAACGAAGATCAGGTCCAGGCGCCAGGAAACAAAACCAAGCAATGCAGCACAGGTAGGACAACCCTTAAATGCAATGGACACTCCTATACCGTGTCAGGGGACCCGCTTGTACATAGCCACAGAAAGAGGACTCAAGTATCCACAGGAATCCTAACAGTACCTCCCCCCAAAGGTCTTCCCACCGGTCGGGGCTTAGAAGGGTGTCTCACATGGAATTGACACACCAACCTAGGGGCATGAACACCACTTGCTAACTCCCAAGATCTATCCTCCGCTGGGTATCCCCTCCAATCCACTAGGTAATACAACTGACCCCTTCTGCGTTTTGAATCCAGGATAGCCTGTACCTCAAACTCCTCCTGACCATCAATCAATAAGGGAGGCAGAGGAGGTAGTTTCTGTGTGGTCTTAATATAGGGTTTAATGAGTGAGGTGTGAAAAACGGGATGAATCCAGTACTCATCCCGACGTTCTAACTTCATTGCCACAGGATTGATGACTTTACAGATGGCAAAAGAGCCCACATAACGGGGCAGTAGTTTCCGTGGCCCTTTGATACGAAGATTCCTTGTGGCAAGCCATACCTGATCGCCTACGGCATACAAGGGGGCTGGAACCCTGTGTTTGTCGGCCTGCTCTTTCATTGCCTCCTTCGCTTTCTGCAAATGGATCTGCGCCTCCTCCCATATATGAGTCAATGACTTGCTTAATGTATCGATAGCCGGTTCAAGGCCAGTAGGCTGCATCGGCAAGGCCCTAGGATGGTATCCCATGGAACAGAAAAAAGGGGTTATTCCTGAGGCAGAATGCACACTGGTGTTATAGGCAAATTCTGCCAAAGGGATAGCGTCCACCCATGCACAGGACAAAGATGTCATCAAACAACGGAGGTATTGTTCCATTGTTTGATTGGTGCGTTCCATCTGTCCATCTGTTTGCGGATGGTACGCATAGGACAGACGGATCTCCATGTGCAAAAGGGAAAATAGCTCCGTCCAGAAATGTGAAACAAAATGAGCCCCTCTATCTGATACTATGGCTGATGGTAACCCATGTAGTCTCACTACTGAAGCTATAAAGACCTTGGCCATTTCCCTAGCTGTTGGTATCTTAGGCAAAGGGATGAAATGCGCCATTTTAGTAAACAAGTCAACCACTACCATAATGGCAGTACACCCAGAAATTAATGGGAGGTCGGTCACAAAGTCCATACTTATGGTATGCCATGGAGCTGGGTGTACTGGTAAGGGCCTCAATTTCCCAGAGGGACCTGAATGTGAAGGCTTACTGATGGCACAAACAGGACAGGAGGCCACAAACACCTGCACATCATGTGCCAAAGAATCCCACCAAAACCACCGCAAACAAATCTCCTTCGTCTTGGGAGTACCAGGATGGGCGACCAGGGCAGTAGAATGACACCAATGAAGAACGGAATCCCTCAGCTCAGGGGGAATAAACAAGCGATTCTCACGGTACAACAAACCGTCTCGCACTTTATACAATGATTGAGACAACCAAGGGACTAGATCAACATTCCTCAGTTTTTCCTTTATAGTGTCCATGAAATCCTCCAAAGAAGCACTGCCTACAATCATGTCCCCTGAGATCATTGGTCTGATATCTCTTTCAGACCCCCATCCATCTGTTCAACATGGATCCGAGACAGAGCATCTGATTTTACTTGTTGGGCAGCAGGTCGATAGGTAATAATAAAATCATATTCATTAAAGAACAACACCCAACGCATCTGCCTAGGTATCAATGCCCTAGCAGATCTGAAGAACTCCAGATTCTTATGGTCAGTATATATCGTGACCGGATGACGTGCACCCCATAAATAATGCTTCCACTCTTCAAACGATAACTTTATAGCGAGCAATTCCCTCTCAGCCACTGTATAATTACGCTCTGCAGGCAACAAGGTCTTAGAGAAGAAGGCAATGGGGTGCATACTACCTGTATCAGGGTCTTTTTATGAGAGCACACCCCCCACCGCACACAAAGATGCATTAGATTCCACAAAAAAGTTCAAAGCCGGATCGGGATGCACAAGTACAGGGGCAGACGTAAACCTACTAATCAATTCACTAAAAGCAGCTTGTGCCTCTGAGGTCCACACAAACAATGCCCCTTTTTTCAAAAGAGCCGTTATGGGTGCCACCACATCAGAAAAATGCGATATAAAACGGCGATAAAAATTGGCGAACCCTAACAGGAATTGCACATCCTTCACACAGGTCGGCCTAGGCCAGGTGACAATGGCCTCCGTCTTCCGTGGATCCATTTGTATCCCTTCTCCAGAGATGATGAACCCCAAGAAATCCACGCTAGTCCTGTGGAACTGACACTTTTCCAATTTAACGTATAGCTGATGCTCCTTTAGTTTTTGCAACACCTGGAGCACATGAGTCTCATGCTCAGACACAGACGCAGAAAAAATCAAAATATCATCAATATATACAATGACACTTAAATCCAAAATCTCCCTCAACACCTCTTTAATAAAAAACTGAAAAGCGGCCGGAGCATTACATAAACCAAAAGGCATTACTAAATACTCAAACAAACCAAATTTCGTTTTAAAAGCAGTCTTCCATTCATCTCCCGGCCGGACACGAATAAGGTGATATGGTCCCCTTAAATCCAGCTTGGTGAACACTGTAGCATGGTTTATTTGGTCCAACAACACTGGTATCAGGGGGAGGAGATATTTGTTCTTTACAGTCACCCTATTCAAGGCCCTGTAGTCCACACAAGCGCGCAGACTACCCTCCTTCTTCGGAATGAAGAAGATAGCCAATGACGCTGGAGACGATGAAGGGTGTATGAAACCCTTTGCCAGCATGTCATCCACATATTCTTTCAGCTGTCGCTCCTCGGGTTCCGATAACGCGTAAACACGGCTACATGGCAACACAGCCCCAGGCACAAGATCAATTCTACAGTCGAATGACCGATGGGGAGGTAGCTTGTTCGCCTGACTCTTATCAAACACCTCCCTCAACCTGGCGTATGGTATTGGTATAGACACATTATCCTCCATACCGTTTGCAGATGCACAGGTCAAAGGTGATACCCAATCTGTGGCTACCTGATAACATTTCTGCAAACAGTGTACTGAATCTAGTCACTGTGCGCCTCACCCAATCTATCCGTGGGTTGTGCAGCTGCAACCAAGGTACTCCGAGGACTACACCAAACGATGGTGCATCAATCAAATCAAAACTACCATATTCAGAGTGACCATTGTCATATCAGACACAAAGGCTCAGTCTGCCGTGTAATAGACCCCGAGGACAGCTCAGTCCCATCGATTGCCCGTACTGGTTCGGGTTGCTCTTTATATACAAAGGGGACTTTTAACCTGTCTGCCAGCCGTATGTCCATAAAGTTACCCGTTGACCCCGAATCAAGCAACACCGACACAATAGTGCGATTACTTTCATTGACCATGAGACAAACGGATATGATAAAGTGTCTAGGTACTCTCTGCACTGCCCCCGCTACCTCATATGACGCATTATGTCCCTCATGCCTCGCTACACATGTTACTGTATTTCTTGGTGTTACACTAGAAGGTTTCGTCTGGCATTCACGAGCATGATGGCCTGCAAGACCACAATATAAGCACAAGTTCAGATCCAGTCTTCTCTTTTTCTCATCAAAGGATAAGGGATCCCTAATTCCCTCAATCTCCATAGGCTCTATTCCGGGTTTAGGATCGCTAGAGGGCTTTTCCTCACTCTTCACCCATATAGCACGAGACGACTGGAAACGACTCCGCTCCCCTCTTCTTTCCAGCATCCTATGGTTCAACTTCACTACCAAATCAATGAATGCAACACATTTTAAAGGAGGATCCACTACCTGTGACACTATATCCTTTAAATCCGTTGCCAGCCCCTGATAAAACAGTGACGTTCTTTTTTCTGCTGGCCAGTGAGTTTCAGAGACCAAACGATTAAATGTGGCAACATAAGTCAGCAAGTCATGTTTGCTTTGCCGTAATTTCAGCAATTCCACATCGCTAGCCTGCATGAAGGCATGTTTAGCGAACAGGCTTCTCATCTGCTCCTTAAAAGCCAAATAATCATACAACACCCTGTCATCACATTCAACCAAAGGCACTGCCCACAATGCAGCTGTATCAACCAGATAGGAGATTATAAATGCCACCTTGGCAGAATCATCCGGAAAAGCGTTCGGCCTGCACATAAAGTGCAAGTGACATTGGTTCATGAACGTGCTGTATTTGTTACAGTCCCCTGAGAAACATTCGGGAGCAGCTAACGGGACGGGAACAGGAGTTGTGACAGACACTGATAGGGGAGCTCCTCCACTTGCTCCCTGCCCTGTACCCCTCTCAAATTGGAAAGTTGCGGGCTGGATAACAGAACTCTGTCCTCTAGCTTGGTCTCTATTTCTCATAACACCAAGCTCCTGTTGTAACCCCACATTCTCCTGTCGTAAATCCTGAACCTGGGATTGCAAGGAATTAATAGCCCCCATAAGATCCTGTAGGGTGGGACTACTCTCCTCAACCATCTCATGACCCACCTCATTCAACATCGCCCAGGCAGTATTTTAATTCGTGGCCTTGGTTTTCTGTCACCTTGAACCATCCAACTGTGCCCGATACTGCGGAGGCGATGATGATCCCTATCCCCTTCTCACAGTCTAGTAGAGCGCACTGAATATACATACAGGGCACTAACTTCCAGAGCGCAAGAAGAGAGAGGGGGGAAAAAGGGAATAGATAACACTGGACTTCCAGGTAAGAGATCCCTTCAGCTCAGGGATGAAACCCAAGGTAAGGACACCTGAAGCAGGGGAGAAAAGAAAACACAAAAAGGCTTATTGGACACAGCACTACTAACACAGATTCCTACTACTAATTGTTCTATCTGTGACCATGTACAAAATCAGAGTCCCCTGGATGCAATACAAACCCCTCTTACCATGGTTCTGTGGGTGGACGCTGTATCTGTGTTTTGGCAGAGTCCAAAAACGTCTCCAAGGGTTCGGGTAAGTGTGCTGAAATCAGCTGGAATACATGGTCCTTTGTTCTTTGCTGCAGAGTCTACAAAGGTGATGAGTCTCTCAGTTTGAACCTCTTGGATAGCAGCAATATTTGGTCTTCTGCTACATCTTTGAAGTCCACTTGGCCTACTACTTATGATCTGCCACATGATGTGGTTTTACCAGGTCGATAGACACAGACCTCTTCTCCTTTCTTCCAGCAAGGGGCAGAAGTAGCACTGTTCTTGATCCGTAGATTGCTAGCACAGGTACTGGTTGTCTGTAAGAAGGCCAAAATTCCTTCTTGTCCGCGATCTTTTCTCTGACCAGATCCCCAATCTTTGGAATCCAGGCAGGTCTTGCTGGGACAGGTGGTTCTCCTTCAGTAGTCGTTGGCTTCTGTAGTGTGTTGCTCAGACTTCTTCTTGTTTCATTTAAGTCCTGCAAAACAGCCAAACGGTCTTTGATATCAAAGGGTTTTTGTTCTGCCACTGAAGTGTGACGATCGAGGTCCTGGACAATCATTCTAGTACCATAAAGGATTTCATATGGAGTTATTCCACCCAGAGAACTAAGAGAACTTCTTGGCAGATTGTTTAGACTACGTTGGACACTTATTAGATGTTTGACCCACCCGTCACCCGAGCCTAATACCCTGGCTGTTATAGATTGCTTTATGTCCCAGTTTTTTCTTTCCACTACAGAATTTCCTTCAGGATGGAATGGACTTGAATACCGCAATGCAACATCCAGACTGGCCATGGCCTCCTTGTAAGCTTTGGAGCTAAACGCAGGACCCTGGTCAGAATGTAGCGTGCCGACTGCGTATGTGCCGATAAAGACTCGCAAATCTTTTATAACGGTTCGGGTGTCAGCCGCGCGCTGAGACCACATCCAAATAAATCTTGAGCATAAATCTACTGCGACCATGATATGTTTATAGTTGCCATCCCTCTGTAAGGGACCACAGTGGTCCAGGTAAACGCATGCTAATGGTTTATCTGAAATTAGAAGGGGCGTCTGCGCAGGACGTTTCACTGTAGAGACTTTCATCTTCTTGCAGATTTCACATTCAAAAACATTGTTTCTGGTTTGCTTCCTCATGCGCGACAACCAGTATCTTTGTTTTAATAATGACACTGTAGCAGAAACACCTGCATGTGCAGAGGCAAACCCTTCATGTGCTGCTAAGATTAGTCCAAATCTATGTTCCATGTTTGGTATTACTCTATCCCCCACTCCAGGGATTTGAGCAAAAGGAACATTATTTGCCTCAGTTATGTATGAGTATTTGAGTGGATAGCCTTTTGGTAAAGTTGTATCACTGTCCTTGCTTGAAGCTTGGACAGCCTGCTTTCTTTCGCTGTCTATTTTCATTTTTGAACGAGTGATTGCAGCAACGGAAGCCGTTTGCACAGCTGCCTTCGGAGCTACATCAGCCAATGAATTCCCTGCAACGTGAACGCCATCAGGCTGATGACTCAGTGTGAGAAGTTGGCCTGATGTATGATGTTCCCTTTTCTGGTGAGCACCTTGTATCAGTCCAAACAACCCTTATGGTGGTGGTGTAAAGTCAACCTTTTAGACAAGTTATCCAGGGGTAGCATGGACCTAAGCAGTATTAGGCTTAACTCAAGAGGGCATGTGAAGCCAGCTGTTTTACCATATGCAATCCTTTAATATCAAATGAAAGGACACCACACAAGTTATATATTATAAAAATATATGTATTTATTACTAGAATAATCCTCTGTACTCTTTATGAGGACAGAGGCACAAGCGTTTAAACAAAAGCACAGTTAAACATACAAAAGTTGCACAATTATGGATAGGCCCGGTGGCCCCTAAAACCATATACTAAAATAGTGATATAAGAACCACTATACGAACAATGGTAAGGCCTAGGACCTTGTGAATCGCTGGGGCTACACTGGACTAACAGCAGTTAGGACGGGAGAGGCCCACAGGATACGGGTGCAGTGTCTATAGGAGCACGCGTTTACCTTATAAGTCAATGGTGCGTAAAAGTTGCAAAGTTGCAGATTTAAAAGTCTTCCGACTGGACTAGAACTTCCCCACTTAAAACTAGGACACTAGAGGTGTAAACCACTACAGGAGCACCGGAGTACTCTTGTTACCTCACCCACAGGAAGCGGGTGCATAGGTGTCAAAGTGCGTCGGGTTTCGTTGTGGAGTTCTATGGAGCCTGGAGATGAAGATGCTGCAGGCGGCCAGAAGAGAAGAGTTCGGTTGGATCCAAGGGTGGATCGAAGATGTAGAGTACCTGAAAGCAGAGGGGACAGAGTCTGGGTCACTAGCCAGTGACCAGGATGGAACCAGGAAAGAACCAGGCGATGTCGGGCGCAATCAGGTGGTTGTCATGAAGCTTGTCTCGGCTGCCACTTTGACCCAGGGGCATCAACGATGACCAGGAGTTGAACACGGACTGTCTCACAAAGGCTCTCGCTGTCGGCGGTGTTGGCTTCCGGATTGGAGTCAACAGGCCTTAGCAAATGCAACCCAAGCAGGATTGGAAGATCGCTTCTTTCCCGGACCAGCAAGGTCAGAGAGGCTGCTCCTTTTCAGGGGAACTAGGGTCATTCTGGGGCAACGAGACCAGCAGTGTAAATTCAAAGGATCCTCATCACAGAGGCCACTAGCCAACGGGTAAGTGACAGGACAGACGTGTCAAGCAGGAAAATGCAAAAGGGCCCCACGCAGCACTCGGTGAGTGTGGAGAGGTGATATTTAGTGCAACAGCTGCTCGGGGCTGGGGCTTCTCAATCTCCAATGCACAGCTTCAAAGGTGCCTCGGGAGCTGCACTGTAAGCACTTTGCAGGCTTTACAAGATGGCCGGTCCCACGTCTCATGTCGCCTCCACGGGTCTCAGCTTTGCTGGGACTGTGGATTGAGCTGTTGGATGTCTGGGAATCTGGTTCTTGTCGATCTCTGTTTCTCGAGCTCCGGCGGGAGCTGCAACAAATCAAACTGTTGGGCGCTTGATGGTGCCTGTTTGCACAGGGTGGTCACTCCTTGACCACAAGGGAGATTCTTCAGTCTTCTATGTCGAGTAGGATGTCGAAGGGTCCAGAGTTTCATTTCAAAGTTTCAGTCAGGATTATCTAAAGTCTATGGACACAGCTCCTACCTTTATTCCAAATCAAGGGGCTGGATTACCTGCTAGGTCCCTCCTATGGGTGGGACCCAGAAAGTGGGTGGTAACACCCCTTTCCCTTTGTCCAGTTTCGCGCCAGAGCTGGGGCTGGAGTGCCCCAGCACCAGTTTGAACTGGGCTATGCATGGGGAGCCTTGTGCGCCCCAGGCAGTGTCTAGTTTCACTCGCCCTGCCTGCCTCAATCCACTATCTCCTGTCTGGGGTGGTGTAACAGCTCCCTGTGACAGGATACCATTTGTCCAGGCTTCCCCATGCGGAGTTTCGGTCAGCAGCAGGAAGACAGACTTGTGTCTGTGGCAGCAGCATCCAATTTGTGATGCTGAGGCTCTGGTTAGATTTAACCGCGTTTAAGTAAAGTAACATGTCTTCTCCCTCTAGAAGGGTGGAATGCTACCCCCGTCGCCAGAACTGGCGACGGGGGTAGTATTCCAAAGTGTATGACACCTTACACGACATGTTTTGATAAAGCCAAACCAAAGTTAGCAATAACCGCGAGGATTATAATGCACTTAAGAGTATATGGTATGGCAATACCCTGGAACAGCTATAAGGACATGGTTCCGAAAGCTGCAAACAGGCTCAGCGGATGTATGACGTTACAACGCATACTTTTACAACGCCTACCTTTACAACGCAATTTTTACAACGCAAGATCCATTACAACGAATGTCTTTACAACGCAAGTTTTTACATCGCAGATGCCTTTACAACGCATGCCATTACATCGTAAGTATTGGTAAGTATATAATATTTTTTAAAATGTAATTAATTAAAATTAATATAATTTAATTTATTTTTATTTTTATTTTAATTTATTTTTCTTTTTTATAAATATATATATTTTTTTAATTTAATAATTTAGGTGTTTTAAAATAATGGGTGTAATAGCAGGGTAAGTGCTGGATAGTGTAGGGGTAGAAATTACTATTCTAACTCCAGGGGGGTGAAATAGTAGGGTAAGTGCTGGATAGTGTAGGGGTATAAATTACTATTCTAACTCCAGGGGGGTGAAATAGTAGGGTAAGTGCTGGATAGTGTAGGGGTAAAAATTACTATTCTAACTCCAGGGGGGTGAAATAGTAGGGTAAGTGTTGGATAGTGTAGGGGTAAAAATTACTATTCTAACTCCAGGGGGGTGAAATAGTAGGGTAAGTGCTGGATAGTGTAGGGGTAAAAATTACTATTCTAACTCCAGGGGGGTGAAATAGTAGGGTAAGTGCTGGATAGTGTAGGGGTAAAAATTACTATTCTAACTCCAGGGGGGTGAAATAGTAGGGTAAGTACTGGATAGTGTAGGGGTAAAAAATATTAATTAATAGAATTATTTAAATTATTTTTTAAGATAAATAATATTTTATTTCTAAAAACATTAATTAATAAATATTTATTTATTTTTATAAAAATAATTAAATACAATTTTTAATATAATTATATACTTACCAATACTTACGTTGTAATGGCATTTGTTGTAAAGGCATCTGCGATGTAAAAACATGCGTTGTAATGGTAGTTCGTTGTAATGGATCCTGCGTTGTAAAAGTTGCGTTGCAAAAGTAGTCCGTTGTAATAGTTGCGTTGTAACGGTTGTTTACCGGCTCAGCTCATGCTAGAGCACATTCTCACATAAAACCAAGCACTCTGCCTCCAGGATTGTTAAGGCCTGCCATAGGAGTGACTTATAGGTGTATATGTGTCCTGATCACTGTTCCCAACAAGCTGCGCGGGTGAGCGCGCGCGCAGAGAAGACACCCTAAGCGTGCAGGTTGCTGAATTTAGCGCGCACTCCAGCAACACCGTTCGCGCCGCCACTTTTAAAATGCGAGCGGCGCGAAAAAGTGCAATTTCCTCGTTGCGGGAGATTGAGAAAAAAAGCAGCCTCAAACACAGCGTGTGCTTAAGCACACGCTGTGACACTCTGCATTCCTCTGCATTCCTTTTCTTACACCGCACAGCTGCGGGGCTGATTGTGAACCTTTAGTATTCATGTTAATTGTAGCGCCCAGGTGCGCTGCAATTAACACGAATACTAATTCAAAGGACCTACAATCAGGCCGCAGCTGTGCCCTGTAAGAATCGTCATTGTGCACTACTGAGGGGTTGTTTGTGATCCTTTGTGTTGCGTTGCCTTCCTCCAGCTCTCCTGTAAGGGAGAGACGAACGATCATCAAGACCATTAGTATTCACATAAAATAGACGGATAGAAAAAATTAACAAGATTTTTCAAAAAGTTATTACTGGAGAAGCACCTGGGCCTTCAAAAATATGTTTGAAATGGTAAAACGGGCTGACCCACATTGATGCATGTTTTATACTATAGTGTGCGTAACAAAATGCTAATGACAAACATAACAGGCCATTGTGAAGAGAGCAGGTTGAAAGTCCTTAAAAAAATAGTATATATATATATAATTTTAGTAAAAATGGAAAGGCCTCGGTTAACAGCCGAACTAAAACCAGGGAGAGACACCATAGAGCAGGGACAGACACAGTGGAGCAGGGACAGACACCAGGGAGCAGGGACAGACACCGTGGAGCAGGGACAGACACCATGGAGGAGGAACAGACACAGTGGAGCAGGGACAGACACAGTGGAGCAGGGACAGACACCATGGAGGAGGAACAGACACAGTGGAGCAGGGACAGACACAGTGGAGCAGGGACAGACACCAGGGAGCAGGGACAGACACCGTGGAGCAGGGACAGACACCATGGAGGAGGAACAGACACAGTGGAGCAGGAACAGACATCAGGGAGCAGGGACAGACACCGGGGAGCAAGGACAGACACCAGGGAGGAGGGACAGACACCAGGGAGGAGGGACAGACACCAGGGAGCAGGGACAGACACACTGGAGCTGGGACAGACACCAGGGAGCAGGGACAGACACCGTGGAGCAGGGCCAGACACAATGGAGGAGGAACAGACACAGTGGAGCAGGGACAGACATCAGGGAGCAGGAACAGACACCGGGAAGCAAGGACGGACACCAGGGACGAGGGACAGACACCAGGGAGGAGGGACAGACACCAGGGAGCAGGGACAGACATCGGGGAGCAGGGAAATACACCGGGGAGCAGGGACAGACTTCAGGGAGCAGGGACAGACACCGTGGAGCAGGGACAGACATCAGGGAGCAGGGACAGACACCGGGGAGCAAGGACAGACACCAGGGAGAAGGGACAGACACGAGGGAGCCGGGACAGACACCAGGGAACAGGGACAGACATCGGGGAGCAGGGACAGACACCGGGGAGCAGGGACAGACACCATGGAGGAGGAACAGACACAGTGGATCAGGGACAGACACAATGGAGCAGGGTCAGACACCAGGGCACAGGGACAGACATCGGGGAACAGGGACAGACACCGGGGAGCAGGGACAGACACCGGGGAGCAGGGACAGACACCGGGGAGCAGGGACAGACACGGGGAGCAGGGACAGACACCGGGGAGCAGGGACAAACATCAGGGAGCAGGGGCAGACACCAGGGAGCAGGGACAGACATCAGAGAGCAGGGACAGACATCGGGGAGCAGGGACAGACACCGGGGAGCAGGGACAGACATCAGGAGCAGGGACGGACACCAGGGAGCAGGGACGGACACCAGGGAGCAGGGACAGACACCGTGGAGCAGGGACAGACACCGTGGAGCAGGGACAGACACCGTGGAGGAGGGACAGACACCAGGGAGCAGGGACAGACACAGTGGAGCAGGGACAGACACCAGGGAGCAGGGACAGACATCAGGGAGCAGGGACAGACATCAGGGAGCAGGGACAGACACCGGGGAGCAGGGACAGACACCGTGGAGCAGGGACAGACACCGTGGAGCAGGGACAGACATCAGGGATCAGGAACAGACACCGGGGAGCAGGGACAGACACCATGGAGCAGGGACAGACACCGTGGAGCAGGGACAGACATCAGGGAGCAGGGACAGACACCAGGGAGCAGGGACAGACACCGGGGAGCAGGGACAGACACCGTGGAGCAGGGACAGACATCAGGGAGCAGGAACGAACACCGGGGAGCAGGGACAGACACCGGGGAGCAGGGACAGACATCGGGGAGCAGGGACAGACACCGGGGAGCAGGGACAGACATCAGGGAGCAGGGACAGACACCGGGGAGCAGGGACGGACACCGTGGAGCAGGGACAGACACCATGGAGCAGGGACAGACATCAGGGAGCAGGGACAGACACCGTGGAGCAGGGACAGACACAGTGGAGCAGGGACGGACACCAGGGAGGAGGGACGGACACCAGGGAGCAGGGAGCAGAAAGGCACCAAAAACGAGTGGGGCAGAGGGCAAGAGGGCATAAAGGCACAACTATGAGTGGCACAGAGGGCAGAAGGGCACCAAAAACGAGTGGGACAGAGGTCAGAAGGGCACCAAAAATGAGTGGGGCAGAGGGCAAAAGGGCACCAAAAACGATGGGACAGAGGGCAGAAGGGCACAAAAAACGAGTGGGACAGAGGGCATTAGGGCACCAAAAACGAGTGGGACAGGGGGCAGAAGGGCACCAAAAAGGAGTGGGACAGAGGGCAGGAGGGCACCAAAAAGGAGTGGGACAGAGGGCAGGAGATCACCAAAAATGAGTGGCATTTGGCGCCGCAGACACGCGAGGTTCGGTTAATGGCGCACATAGCCATGGTTGCAACGCACAGAGACCCTCCACTGCCGCACACAGAGGAAAAAAATTAGAGGGAACATTGGTCCTGATATAGGTTTAGATATAGGTATACTATATCTAAGCAAGGGGGTGATTACATCACCTTGCCCCAGCTGAGTGATCAGCCAGTTGTGTCAGTTTGGATGGCCAGCCAGGGGTGGCAAAAGATATGCTGCAGCCCCTGTTAGGCCTTGGATGCACCTATGCCATGGGTACCTATAGTACACTGTACAGGGGCTGATAAGGTGACCCAATATCCAATTAGGTATGTACCTAGGGTACATGGAGTCCATTTTGCAGAGAGAGCAGATAGCCTGGGACCCTGATTAGCAGGATCCCAGGCCAACTAAGTAAAAAACTAGCTAAATACTAGGAAAAAAATCTGGGGTAACCATAGTCAGGTATCCACCTTCCTACATAACCCCCCCCGTGCCCCACCCCCCCCCAAACGAAAGGAGATAAGGCTATCCTTGACCAGGTAAGCCTATATTGCCTAAGTGACCATATAAGGAAGTACCTGCACTAGCATGGTTACCCCTGTCTCATGGTCCACTAAGCAATCCCTCACCCTAGGGGTATCAGAGGGTCTCCACCATAAAGTCCACATTTGTAAAGCGCACAATCACCCGTAAGGGTCTCTAGGCGCTGGGGGGCCATCGGGAAGATTAAGCGAGCTATTGCCCAGAGTCACATGGTGGTGGGCTGACCTGCCGCCGGAGCCGGGGATCGAACCGTGGTCCCCAGATTCCAGCGTCAGTCGCCCTGGCCGCGGCGCCACACCTCTTCCACCATAGGGAATCACTACCTGTGGTGTGTTTTGGCAAAGTAAAAGGCTGGTGTCGAGATGGAGTACTGAAGTGAGGCTCCACTAATGTAGGGCTCAGCTTCCTCCAATCATCTTCCACCATGTGTGCCTTTCTTTCCTTGACTGAGTTGCACTGTGCTCTCAGGGTCAACCTTTGGCTGCCTACAGCTGGAGGCTGGGTCCTTTTTGTTGGCTTACTGGAGGGACAGGTCAGGTTTGGGGCCTTTGGGTCCCAGGTTTGGCTGTGCCCAACAGTGTCCATCTGGGGGAGGTTCCTAACTAGGTGTAAGGGAGATCCCTCAGGAGTTTTTGAATTTTTTACCTTGCTAGGGATGCTAGCTTTGGTGCCCCTAATCTGCTGATGGGGGTGTTTTATTGGACAGGGGGCCCTGTGGGGTCCACTGACCTCCTTGATCTCTGCAGCCCTGGGCTGACTAAGGCAGGGTAGAGAAGGGCAGGTTACCTGCTCCAGACTGGGTCCCACCTTGGAAGGGTCCACTGACATCAGGGGCTCTGCCAGGCTAGGCCTGACTACCTCTGGGGCAGTTTCTTCACAAGGGGTAAGATCAGTTCCCTGAGGAGGCTGATCCTTGCCTAAAGTCTGGGGGAGGGAGATTTCTCTTTCTCCTCAATGCTCTCTGTTTGTGTGGAGTGATCCATAGTTTCAGGCTACACAACACATGAATCTGTTTGAGTTTGGACTGTGGCCATCACAGCCCCACCAACCTTTTCAGGAAGGGACTCAGTTTGGGTATTGGCTGTTACCATCACAGCCCTGCTAATCTGTCTAGGGAAGGAGTCTGCGTGAGATGGGGCTGAGACTAGCACAGCCCTACCAACCTTTTCAGGGAGGTCATCTTGGACTGGGGCTGTGGCCATCATAGCCCCACTAACTTTTCCATGGAGATTTACCATTTAAGAATGGGTTTCTTATTCAACCTCAGCCCAGGCTGAGATTTCCAGATCATTGCCCAGTAGACAATCTACAGGCAAGTTTGTAGACACTGCCACTCTCTTGGGGCCAGTGACACCTCCCCAGCTGAGATTAACTACTGCCATGGGATGATCTTTCTGTACTCCATCAATGTTTGTCACCTGGTATGTGGCTCCAGGTAAAATTTGCCTTGAGGGGACCAGATTCTCAGTCACCTTAGTGATACTAGCCCCTGTGTCTCTATAGGCCTCAACTTTCTGACCATTAATGAGGGGCTCCTGTCTGTACTTGCTCAAAGTGTTTGGGCAAGCAGTGAAGTTGGCAAACCCCATGCCATTTTCACAGACAAGAGTAGCTGTTGTAGGGGACCTGGTTAGGCCAGAGTCCACAGTAGTTCCAAAAGTAAACCCAGCCAAATTCTTAGGGGTACTCCCACCAACTGGGGGATTTTTTTTTATTCTTTATTGGCGACTGCATAATATATCACAACATCTGAGTAGTCTGTCCAGCAGGGTACAGTCTTTGGTCTATTCAACCCCAGGGGTTGTCCTGACAGGGGTTCTACTGTCAGGACAAAGAGGAAGGGGGACAGCGGACAGCCCTGTCGGGTGCCTCTGTGGACCGAGTAACTGTCCGAGATGTATCGCCCGGTACGTGCCCTGGCCGTAGGGTCTGTGTACAGTAGCCGCACCCATTTCAATAGGGCCTCTGGGAAGCCAAAGCATCGTAGCACTTCAAACATGAACGTTCACGACAGGGAGTCAAACGCTTGTCGGAGGTCTAGTGGGATACAGCCTGCCCGGGGGAGGTCCTGTGGCGTGGTAGACATGAGGGCATGTAGTCTCCGTGTGTTTTGGGAAGTGCTCCTACCCGGGAGGAATCCGCACTGATCTGAGTGTATCAGGGCGGGGAGTCGGGCCTGTATTCTCAGTGCAATAGCCTTGCTGAGTATCTTGTACTCTGTGGATAGCATCGAGAGAGGTCTATAATTAGTCATCTCAAGGGTATCCCTGCCAGGCTTGGGTATAGATATAACCAGGGCCTGCATCGTTGAGACCGGTAGGCGCCCCGACTCATACGATATCTTGTAGATTTTCTCCAAGATAGGCACCAGGATTGTAGAGTAAGTCTGGTAGAACTCCACTGCTAGCCCGTCCATGCCCGGTGTTTAACCGCAGTTCAGAGATCAGATAGCTATCCGAATTTCCTGTTGCGTGATGGGTCCATCCATCTGTGCTTGCTCGTCTCGGGTCAGGGTTGGGAAGGGTAGACCTTGTAGGAAGTCCAGAATCCCGCTCGTGTCGTCCGTGGGGAAAGGAGCATATAGTGCTCTCAGGTGGTCTCGGAATGCACTATTAATTTCAGACTGCGTATGTACAACCCTCCCGGACCCATCTCCGATCCGTGTAATGACAGGGGGTTCGGGGCTATCCTGAACTAGACGGGCCAGTAGGGCTCCCGACCTGTCCGCTTTGGCGTGTTGACAGCGCAGATACTCTTTATGATCTATGACCCACAGTGTTTCCAATCGCTCTGCGTGCTCTATATTGGTAGCCTGCAGCTCCCCTTTCCGCTTGGGGTCCGTACTCGCTTCCCTCGCCAAGAGTTTCAGACGGTCCTCAACCTCACGAAGTTTCCCGTGAATTTCCTGTCGCGCGCCCACTAACTGTCCTATGGCAGCCCCTCGTATCACAGTCTTCATGGCGTCCCATACCGTTAAATTGGACGTTGCCGTGTCCCAGTTCTCCCTGAAGTAGTTAACTAGGGCATTCGTCAGTGACGCGCGGAAGGGACCGTCTTCTAGCAGCAGTGGATTAAGTCTCCAGGTGGTCACTGGGGACGACACCCTACCCCAATGCAAGTCGAGTGTCAGTGGCCTATGGTCGGAGAAGGTCTTAGCTAGGTAGTCTGATACGGTACACTTAGACAGCAGAGAGCTGGAGCACAATATCCTGTCAATTCGTGTGTGTAGGTTGTGTACCGGGGAGTAGTAAGAGTATTCTTTATGAGTCGGGTGTAGTGCACGCCACGCATCAGTCATCCCCCATCCCGTTAGCCAAGTCCGGAATGATTCTATCAGTCTATGCACTCCGGCCCCCTGGAGGGGAGGGTGTGATCTATCCATGTCTACATCTAATACCATGTTCCAATCCCCACCCAGGATCCAGGGAATATCCACCCAGTCAGCTAAGGCTCGTCCCAACCCAGCCAGGAATGTCTCTTGCTCGAAATTCGGGGCATAAATGCTGCCCAGGACAAGCAGTGTACCGTCCAGTGTGCCCTTCACCAGGACATATCTTCCCTGTTCGTCTACCCTCTTCCCTAGTTCCATGAAGGGAGCGCCATGGCGCACCCATATGTTAGCCCCTCTGGAGAAGGCGGAATAAGAAGTAGAGAATATGGTTCCCCTCCATCTCTTCCATAAGGATTGTGTTTCCGACATTGTTGAGTGGGATTCCTGTATGAACATTATCTGGGCGTGGTTGCGTAATAAGAATGCATGGATCCTATGCCTTTTCTGTATTGCTCCAAGCCCCCTCACATTCCAGGTTGTCAGTCTATACGTTCCTCAGAGGGAGTGCAAACCAGTGCCCTGCCCTTTGCGGGAGATAGTGTCCTTAACGGCCAGGAGATGTACTTCTTCCCACCCAAAAACAGAACTATTTTGGCGCAGCTTAAGAACATCACTGAGCCGAACATGAAAAGCATAAAGACAACAAACCAAGCATCGGTGCCTGCACCATTGGGGAGGTGGCCGAGCCCTGTTCTAAACACCATAACTGTTCGTTCCTATACTGCCGACTCAACGGTGCCACCAGGGGTGTCATTATCAGGAGGATAATTCTAGTTAGCCTCTGGGGGAGCCCCGTTCCGGGGATGCAGGAATACACCGGGGTCCTGTATTCATATTAGAGCAACCCCCTGTAGAGACGCTTCATGGGAATATGTGCATTCTATTCGTGGTTCCATTACAGCATTACAATAGAAAGTTAAAGACAGTCCCCCAATTGCCCCATTGCCCTCCCATGCTGCATGAACACTGTCATCAAACCAGTAACAAAAGGATATCAGCGGTCCTGCAGGGCATGTAGGTCACCCCTCGTCGGGAGGTAACTCCTGTCCATTGTCCAACAGTTCATCTGCTGCTCTGGGTGTTACGGTCGGGAATAAGACCACGCTGTGGTCTGAGTCAGAGTGGACCGTGCTGTCATCCGTGTCTGTAGCAATCGTGTCCCGGTCCTCTCTGAAAGTGCCCACCAAGGCGACGGCGCCCAGTTGAACTTCCTTCTGTTGCTCCCTAGATGGTCTGCGGTGTCCCGACCCAGTCGCCGAGGCGGGAGATGTTCCACCGATATGTTCTGAGCTTTTCCGGAAACCGTTGGCCGACATACTCTGAGCTGACTCCTGGCTACCATCGATGCCCATCACCTCCAGCCACTCCTCTACGTCCGTAAGGCTTTCAAAGAAATGCGTCTTTTTGTCGTACACTATCTTGAGGTGGGCCGAGAATAACAGAGCGTAGCGCAGCTTGGCCTTCTGGAGTCTTTTCTTGACCTTGAAGTATGGGGAGCGTTGTTTTTGTACCACATTAGTATAGTCCGGGTACAGAGAGATGCGCCAGTTTTCATATTCTATGAGAGATTTTTCTCGGGCCTTCTGAAGGAGGACATCCCTATCCCGGTAATTAAGTATCCGAACAATCAATGGGCTCGGCGGCTGGCCAGGTCTCGGTCGACCGGTGGGTATGCGGTGTGCTCATTCTACGCAGAAGAGTGGTGACAGGCCTTCCGTGGTCACGTGGTGGCGAAACCACTGCTCCATGAAGTCCGTCGCATGGGTCCCCTCGCTTCCGCATCCTCCATGCGATCCATCAGAGTTGCCACCTGTTGCTGTAGTTGATGAACAGAGGTAGTATGTTCCGCCACCGTCGGGGACAGGTCCGCCATCATGATGCCCTGGTTTTTAACCTTGTCGGCCAGTTGACCTGGGGGATTACTACTAACAGTAACAGGAGGTGTTGGAGCCTTACTTGGAGGAATATTTTCTTTATTGCTGTTCTTTGGGCAACTGCTATCAGTCTTCCAGTGGCCAGGCTGTTTACAGGCATGGCAATAAGGTTTCTTTTGGGTAGAGGAAGTGTTTTGGGACCCACCCCCACCAATGGAGTTTTGGGGCCCTGTGGGAGACTTGTCTTTAGATTTATCCCCACCTTTATCTTGAGCCTTGGAATTATCCTTCTTTTGGTCACTACCCTGATTCTTAGGCCTGATCCTGGTTCTGACCCATTTGTCTACCCTCTTACCCAATTCTTGTGGAGAGTCCAGATCTGAATCCACCAGGTGCTGGTGTAAAAGCTGGTTTTGACAATTACTAAGGATCTGCTCCCTCATAATCAAATTATACAATCCTGTATAGTCATGTACTTTGCTGCCCAGTAACCAACCTTCCAGAGCCTTAGTAGAACAATCTACAAAATCAGTCCAGTCCTGAGTCTGAGCTTTTTGGGTATCTCTGAACAACAACCTGTATTGCTCAGTGGTTAAGCCAAACCCATCAATAAGAGCACTCTTCAGGACAGAGTAGTTTCTAGCATCCCCAGGGCTAACTGTGAGGAGCTTATCTCTCCCTTTCTCAGAAAAGGAGAGCCACAAGATTGCTGCCCACTGATCTTGGGGGACCTGCTGTACCATGCAGGCCCTCTCCAGAGCAGTTATCCATTTGTGGATGTCATCCCCATCTCTGTAGGGGGGCACAATCTTACTCAGGTTTTTATGATCATAGGACCTGTCTTTATCTCTAGGGTTAATGCTACCACCAGTGGAATCTAATCCACTTAATTTGTGTTCCCTTGCTTAAGCAAGTTTAGTTTGGGCTAGGGCTGTTTCCTCTCTCTCTATCTGGAGTTGGATAGCTCTCATCCTAGCCTGATGCTCTTTTCTCTGAGGGGAAGTCATTCCCCTTTGAGAACCTCTTGAACCATTAGAGAGGAGAGACTCCCTGGAAGGAGACCTGTCCCTTCTATAGCCCGGATTAAGTCTACTATTAGGCCTGGAAAGGTGGAACACTTCTCCATTCCCATGTAGGCTTACATTTGCCTGGCTAAGTCTTCTGACCTGAACCTGACCATTCACTCCATCATCTGAATCCTCATCCTCCCCTACCTCCTCATCTACTACTACTGGGGTGATAGTTTCATCTTCTGGAGGGGTTACCCCACCTCCTGGATTCCCTGAGGGGCCTGCAGTAGACTTCTCAAGATCATCTGTCTCTAGGACATGTATCAGGATTGGGATAGTAGGGTTGTGACCCGTTTTCAGCCCCCTTGTAGTGCACAAGGCACTCTAGTCTCTGAAGATGAGTTTTTCATAGCTGGAAGGTGCATTGGGCAGGTCACCTGTCAAAGGTACAGAACTGGTTTGTTCCCCTGTGCCAGACATGACTAGTGAGGTGTAAGTGTGTGCACCTACCTACACTAAGTGTTTTCCTACTGGAACCTTTCTAGTGAGTTGTAGTCAGGGTGTGCTAAGCCCTTTTCTCTACAACTACTAAGTTCAGTAGAACTTAAGTATGTTAGCTTTGTTTATATGTACCTATGGTACTTAATGTGATCTTTCAAATGATATCAAGATTACAATTGGTAAAACAACAGCAAGCCTAAATCCCAACCGCAGCACACCAATGTGAGAAGTTGGCCTGATGTATGATGTTCACTATTCTACTATCAGCCCAAACAACCCTTATGGTGGTGGTTGTAAAGTCAACCTTACAGACAATCTATCCTAGGGGTAGCATGGACCTAAGCAGTCTTAGGCTTAACTCAAGAGGGCATGTGAAGCCAGCTGTTTTCCAATATGCAATCCTTTAATATCAAATGAAAGGACACCACACAAGTTATATATTATAAAAATATATGTATTTATTACTAGAATAATCCTCTGTACTCTTTATGAGGACAGAGGCACAAGCGTTTAAACAAAAGCACAGTTAAACATACAAAAGTTGCATAATCATGGATAGGCCCGGTGGCCCCTTAAACCATATACTAAAATAGTGGTATAAGAACCACTATACAAACAATGGTAAGGCCTAGGGCCTTGTGAATCGCTGGGGCTACACTGGACTAACAGCAGTTAGAACGGGAGAGGCCCACAGGATACGGGTGCAGTGGCTATAGGTGCACGCGTTTACCATATAAGTCAATGGTGCTTAAAAGTTGCAAAGTTGCAGATTTAAAAGTCTTCCGACTGGACTAGAACTTCCCCACTTAAAACTAGGACACTAGAGGTGTAAACCACCACAGGAGCACAGGAGTACTCTCGTTACCTCACCCACAGGAAGCGGGTGCATAGGTGTCAAAGTGCGTCGAGTTTCGTCGTGGAGTTCTATGGAGCCTGGAGATGAAGATGCTGCAGGCGGCCAGAAGAGAAGAGTTTGGTTGGATCCAAGGGTGGATCGAAGATGTAGAGTACCTGAAAGCAGAGGGGACAGAGTCTGGGTCACTAGCCAGTGACCAGGATGGAACCAGGAAGGAACCAGGCGATGTCGGGCGCAATCAGGTGGTTGTCATGAAGCTTGTCTCGGCTGCCACGTGGACCCGGGGGCATCGACGATGACCAGGAGTTGAACACGGACTGTCCCTCAAAGGCTCTCGCTGTCGGTGGTGTCGACTTCTGGATTGGAGTCAACAGGCCTTGGCAAATGCAACCCACGCAGGATTGGAAGATCGCTTCTTTCTCGGACCAGCAAGGTCAGAGAGTTTGCTCCTTTTCAGAGGAGCGAGGGCCACTCTGGTGCAACCAGACCAGTGGTGTAAAGTCAAAGGATCATCGTCACAGAGGCCACTAGCCAACGGGCAAGTGACCGGACAGATGCATCGAGTAGGAAAATGCAAAAGGGCCTCACGCAGCACTCGGTGAGTGTGGAGAGGTGATCTTCAGTGCAAGAGCTGCTCGGGGCTCGGGCTTCTCAATCCCCAATGCAAACCTTCGAAGGTGCCTCGGGAGCTGCACTGTAAGCACTTCACAGGCTTTCCAAGATGGCTGGTCCCACGTCTCACGTCGCCTCCACGGGTCTCAGCTTTGCTGGGACTGTGGATCGGTCTGTTGGATGTCTGGGAATCTGGTTCTTGTCGATCTCTGTTGCTCGAGCTCTGGCGGGAGCTGCAACAAAGCAAACCATTGGGCGCTTGATGGTGCCTGTTTGCACAGGGTGGTCACTTCTTGACCACAAGGGAGATTCTTCAGTCTTCTACGTCGAATAGGATGTCGAAGGGTCCAGAGTTTTGTTTCAAAGTTTCAGTCAGGATTATCTGAAGTCTATGGACACAGCTCCTACCTTTATTCCAATTCAAGGGGCTGGATTACCTGCTAGGTCACTCCTATGGGTGGGACCCAGGAAGGGGGTGGTTACACCCCTTTCCCTTTGTCCAGTTTCGCACCAGAGCTGGGGCTGGAGTACCCCAGCACCAGTTTGAACTAGGCTATGCATGGGGAGCCTTGTGCGCCCAGGCAGTGTCTAGTTTCACTCGCCCTGCCTGCCTCAATCCACTATCTCCTGTCTGGGGTGGTGTAACACCTCCCTGTGACAGGAAACCTTTTGTCCAGGCCTCCCCTGCCAGAGTTTCGGTCAGTAGCAGGAGGCCAGACTTGTGTCTGTGACAGCAGCATCCATTTTGTGATGCTGAGGCTCTGGTTAGATTTAACCGTGTTTAAGTAAAGTAACATGCCTTCTCCCTCTATAAGGGTGGAATGCTACCCCCGTCGCCAGAACTGGCGAGGGGGTAGTATGCCAAAGTGTATGACACCTTACACAACATGTTTTGATAAAGCCAAACCAAAGTTAGCAATAACCGCGAGGATTATAATGCACTTAAGAGTATATGGTATGGCAATACCCTGGAACAGCTATAAGGACATGGTTCCGAAAGCGGCAGACAGGCTCAGCTCATGCTAGAGCACCATCTCACATAAAACCAAGCACTCTGCCTCCAGGATTGTTAAGGCCTGCCATAGGAGTGATTTATAGGTGTATATGTGTCCAGATATAGGTTTAGATATAGGTATTTTATATCTAAGCAAGGGGGTTATTACACCTCCTTGCCCCAGATGAGTGATCAGCCAGTTGTGTCAGATTGGATGGCCAGCCAGGGGTGGCAAAAGATATGCTGCAGCCCCTGGTAGGCCTTGGATGCACCTATGCCCTGGGTACCTATAGTACACTGTACAGGGGCTGATAAGGTGACCCAATATCCAATTAGGTATGTACCTAGGGTACATGGAGTCCATTTTACAGAGAGAGCAGATAGCCTGGGACACTGATTAGCAGGATCCCAGGCCAACTAAGTCGAAAACCAGCTAAACACTAGGCAAAAAATCTGGGGTAACCATAGTCAGGTATCCACCTTCCTACACTCAGTGTATGGATCATATGAGTCTTTTGTACTTCTTTCAGTAATAGAACTACTTGTTCCCAAAGTAATTTATGCTTGATTGTGCCACCTTTTGCATCTTTGAAACCATTTTAAATCCAGTTCTGCAAGTATTCATTGTAAGATTGTACGCAATAATACGAATCACACACTATGAGTGTGGGGAATTCGTGATCGGTATTTTCAAGCGCCATCTTGAATACTTGTAGTTCAACTCGCTGAGCTGTAGAATCTCCGAGAGATTGAGTTTTAGTGACCATAGGTCGGAATTTACCATCGCGCCCGCGACCTTTAACCATCGCGCACGCAGCACTATAAGCTTGTTTACCACCAATTGTGGGTTGTGCTGATCCGTCTGTATAAATTATACATCCGTAATGTTCTAGAGGCAGAATCTCAATAGGCAGAGGACATTCTTGTTCGTATTGTAAAAATTCTTGTGTCTTCAAGTATGGGTCAAAAACGTATTCAACCTCTGTTGCAGCAAGAGAATTAACCTATTGTATCCATCTTGGATGCAAAGCTTTTGCATTTGTTGTGGTCCTTAGGGGAATCGCTTCTGGATACCTGGAGGCATGATCCACTACCACCAGTATAAATCTGTGCCCAGAGGCTGTTTGGGGATCCATTGGTCCAACAATGTCAATCCCAACTCTTTCAAAGGGTACCCCCACCACAGGTAGTTGTATGAGGGGAACTTTTGTTGTGCCACCTGATTTGCCACTGGCTTGGCAGGTCACACAGGAGCGACAAAACTCCTTAGGATCCTCTGACATATGGAGCCAGTGAAAGTGAGGGACAAGCCTGTCTCAAGTCTTGTTCTGGCCTAGATGTCCTGCTAAGGGAATATCATGGGCTAAGGTAAGAAGGAAACCCCTAAAGGTCAGAGGTATGACCAACCTCCTGGAAGCACCAGGCTTGGTGTCTCTATCCTCAGAATAAAGAAGTCCTTCATCCCAATCAGCTCTATGGGTAACTTTAGCATTCCCAGCAGTGTCAGAAGCAGCTTGCTGTCTTAGGGGTTCAAGAGAGGGGCAGTTCAACTGAGCCTGCCTCAAGTGTGCCCTTGAAGGTCCCCCTGTCCCAAGAAACTTTACCTGTTCAGGTTCAAGCTCTTCCAGGACAGTTCCTTCAGGAGTCTCAGAATCAGCTTCCTGAGAAGGCTGATCCTCACTTGAGGTCAGGGGGGAAGGCACTGCCTTAACCCTACTGCTTTTTCTCTTGGATGGCACTTGGCCCTTAGTTTCAGGATCCAAGGCCTGTTCAGTGTGGCACTTTTTGGCCTGTGACCTGGTCACAGCAAGGACATGAGCTGATATGCCTAACATCTCTGCATGAGTCCTATACTCCACTTCTGACCATACTGAGTTTTCAAGATCATTGCCCAAAAGACATTCAACTGGGAGGTCTGCACTTACCACAACTCTTTTGAGGCCAGTTACCCCTCCCCAGGAGAAATTAACAACTGCCACACTATGGGTAGTAGTGACATTGCTAGCATTGGTCACCAGGTAATTATCACCCAGTACAATCTGTCCAGGGTCCACAAAGTTAGGTGTCACCATAGTGACACTGGCACATGTGTGCCTGTAGGCCTGAGCCACTTTATCATTAATCAAAGGTGTCTGTCTGTACTTGCCCAAAGTATTGGGACTCACAGTAGAGATCAGGACAGCCTGAGTTGGAATCCTGACAAGGCCAGAATCCACCTCAGTACCCATGGTTAACCCCACTATAGCCTTGGGTTGGGAACTACCACTGCTGACTGTACTAGGGGGTGCAGTTGCCTTAGGGGCTGCAGTGGTAGGGGCTGTACCTTTCTTGGTGCACTCACTAAACCAGTGAGAGGCAGATTTACAATAATTACACCAAGGTTTCTTTGGACCTTCTTTCTTCTTTTTCTTGGAATTGTGGGACCCCCCTCATTAGAAGTATTTTGGGGGCCTGAAGAAGACTTCTGGTCTTTTGTTTCTGTTCCCCACCTTTTTGGTCTGCCTTTTTCTGATCACTGTAGGAGAGTAGGGTCTGCTTTCCTATGGACACCCCATTTTTTTGCTTTTTGCTTCACTGGTTTTCGACTTAATGTGGCTGTGGGCCTGCTAATCAAACCCACAGCCCTGCTGCTCTCTCTCTAAATTTCACACCATGTACTTTAGGTACATCACCAATTGGGATTTGGGTCACTCTTATGAGTCCCTGTACAGTGTACTATAGGTACCCAGGGCATAGGTGCACCCAAGGCCTACCAGGGGCTGCAGCATATCTTTTGCCACCCCTGGCTGGCCATCCAAACTGACACAACTGGCTGATCACTCAGCTGGGGCAAGGTCGTGTAATCACCCCTTGCTTCGATATAGTATACCTATGTCTAACCTTATATCTAGACACATATACACCTATACGTCACTCCTATGGCAGGCCTTAACAATCCTGAAGGCAGAGTGCTTGGTTTTATGTGAGATGGTGCTCTAGCATGAGTTGAGCCTGTCTGCAGCTTTCGGAACCATGTCCTTATAGCTGTTCCAGGATATTGCCATACCATATACTCTTAAGTGCATTGTGAACCTCGCGGTCAGATGCTAACTTTGGTTTGGCTTTATCAAAACATGTTGTGTAAGGTGTCATACGCTTTGGAATACTACCCCCTTGCCAATTCTGGCGACAGGGGTAGCATTCCACCCTTATAGAGGGAGAAGACATGTTACTTCCAATAATCCCGGTTAAAGTTAACCAGAGCCTCAGATTCACAAAATGGATGCTGCTGCCACAGACACAAGTCTGACCTCCTGCTGCTGGGAGTCCTTCCAGCGAGGGAGGCTTGGACAATAGGTTTCCTGTTACAGGGAGGTGCTAGCACCACCCCAGACAGGCGATAGTGTATTGGGGGAGGGAGGGCTGAATGAAAGGAGACACTGCCTGGGGCACACAAGGTGTCCCATGCATAGGCCAGTTCAAACCGGTTCTGGGGCACTCCAGCCCCAGCTCTGGCACGAAACTGGACAAAGGGAAAGGGGTGTAACCACCCCCTTCCTGGGTCCCACCCATAGGAGGGACTTAGAAGGTAATCCAGCCCCTAGATTTGGTATATAGGTAGGAGCTGAGTCCCAAGACTTTAGATAATCCTGACTGAAACTCTGATACAAAACTCTGGACCCTTCAACATCCTACTTGACGTAGAAGACTAAAGAATCTCCCTTGTGGTCAAGGAGTGACCACCCTGTGCAAGCAGGCACCATCAAGCGCTCAACGGTTTGCTTTGTCGTTGCTCCCGCTGGAGCTCTAACACAGAGCCTGACAAGAACCAGACTTCCAGACATCCAACAGCCCGATCCACAGCCACAGCAAAGCTGAGACCCATGGAGGTGATGAGAGACGTGGGACCGGCCATCTTGGAAAGCCAGCGAATCGCTTTCCGTGCAACTTCTGAGGCATCCTCGAAGTTGTGCATTGGGGATTGAGAAGCCCCAGCCGCGAGCACCAATTGCTCCAAAGATCACCTCTCCACACTCACCGAGTGCTGCGTGGGGCCCTTTTGCATTTTCCTGCTTGACGCATCTGTCCAGTCACTTGCCCGCTGGCTATTGGCCTCTGTGACGACGAAACCTTGAATTTCCAATGCTGGTCTGGTTGCTCCAGACTTGCCCTTGCTCCCCTGAAAAGGAATAGCCCATCAGACCTTGCTGGTCTGATCCAGAAGCCATCTTTGATTCCTGCGTGGGTTGCATTTGCCAAGCCTGTTGATTCCGAATCAAGAACCGACACCGCCAACAGCGAGAGCCCTCGTGGGACATTCCCTTTCCAGCTCCTGGTTGTCATCAACACCTCCTGGTCCACGTGGCAGCAGAGACAAGCTTCATGACATCACCTGATTGCTCCCCGACATCGCCTGGTTCCTTCCTGGTTCCATCCTGGTCACTGGCTAGTGACCCAGACTCTGTCCCCTCTGCTTTCAGGTACTCTTCATTCTCGATCCTCCCTTGGATCCAACCGGACTCTTCTCCCCTGGTCGCCTGCATAATCTTTTCTCCAAGGCTCCATAGAACTCCACGACGAAACCCGACAAACTTTGGGACCTATGCACCCGCTTCCTGTGGGTGAGGTAACGCGAGTACTGCGGTGCTCCTGTGAAGATTAACTATCCTAGTGTCCTAGTTTCAAGTGGTTAGCTTCTAGTCCAGTCAGAAGACTCCTAAACTGTTAACTTTCTAACTTTACGCACCCATTGACTTCTATGTGTGCACACATCTGCATTTAGACACTGCACCCGCATCCCGTGGGCCTCCTGCTCACTAACAACGGTTAGTCCAGTGTAGCCCCAGCGATTTCCAAGGCCCGAGGCCTTACCATTGTTCGTGACGTAGTTCTTATACCACTATTTTTGTATATGGTTTTACGGGCCACCAGGGCCTATCCATATTTGTGCAACTTTTGTATGTTATATTAAGTTACTTGTTATGCGCTTGTGCTTCTGTTCTCATAAAGAGATCAGAGGGTTGTTTAGAAATAAATACATATATATTTTGAATATATAACCTGTGTGGTGTCCTTTCATTTGGTATTAAAATGATTGCATATGGTAAAACAGCTGGCTTCATATGCCCTCTTGAGTTTAGCCTAAGACTGCTTTTGTCCATGCTACCCCTAGGATAGCTGGTCTATAAGGTTGACTTTACAACCATCACCATAAGGGTTGTTTGGACTGGTGCAAGGTGCTCACTAGAATAGTTAACGTGGTTCACTCATGATTCTATGAAGGTAAAAGTTTCTGAGAGAAACAAAAAAGTACAAAAGAATCATCAGCATTTCGAACGCGTGTAAGCTAGCTCAAATGAACATTGGTTCAAGCGTGCAACCAAATTACTCACCGATCTCATTGCGAGTATATGCTTCGAAGTGACGAGCCGTGTGCGGTGGCGGGATGGAATGCGGAAGTCCCGACAATGTTGTTGAAGTGAACGTCACATGACAGGAAAAGTCACGTGACTTAAAACGGGAAAAAAGATTCGCGCGGGGGTAGCCTGTTGCGAAAAACAGACTGAATATAGTAAAAAATAAAGTAACACTGCAAATAACGAAAAAGTAATACGGTGTAAAAAATGCGTGGATCGAACTGTTTTAGGTAAAAAACGGGTCGGGATGCTAAGCACTGTTATACGGGTCCGGGAGGTGTGCATGTGTAAGTAAGGTGCCGTTTCGTTAACATGCAAGTAATAGTCAGAATAACATGGTCATAAAACATTATCAAGGCAAGATTATCAAAATGTACATACATCAGTGAATGAAATAAACTAATGGTCTGTCTACAAAAAGCAATGAAAGTCCATACGATCATTTAGTCCTTTCGGGAAGTTCGTGGTTAGACGATTAATCCACAATATTTCTCGTCTCAACAGATGTTGACTATTGTCTCTTCCTGGTAGAATGCCCGGTTGTTCCAGAAGAAGAAATCTGAGTTGACTGGGGGTATGATTTTGTGTATTAAAGTGTGTTGCCAACGGAGATTTTAGACTCTTGGTTCGGATATTACTTTTATGTTCCGTGAGTCTTGTTTTTATTTTTCGTTCGGTTTTCCCAACATAAGCCAAGCCACAAGGGCATTTGAGCATGTAGATTACGTTACGACTATCACAAGTCGCAGACACTTTCAATTTAATGACTGTTCCTTGGCTTGGGTGTCGTACTTCATTTCCTTTAATTATAGCATTGCAATTTCCGCAATTGTGACACGGCTTGGTGCCTGTGTAAGCAACTGTTTTTCCTTCGCTTTTTGTGTTGAGTATTTCTTCCATATTTCTTGTTCGTTGGTATGCGAACCTTGGAAGAGTAGAAAAGATACCATTGAAATCTTCTTCAAGTGCCAATAATGGCCAATGTTTCAGTATTCTTTTTTTTGATGCGGTGACTTTCTGTTGAGTATTTGGATATGAATGCTGTTCTTTCTTGTTGTTTGATACTTTCCTTAGCTTTCAATAACGATGTTCTGGGTATGTTGGAAGCCTTGGACATTGCTTCATTGAGGATAGCCTTAGGAAAGCCTCGCTCCCGGAATTTGTCAATGAGATGAGGTGTGTTTTCATTATAGATCTGATCGGTTGATGATATTCTCTTGACACGTAATAACTGTGAATACGGGAGATGTTGCTTGAGAGATGGTTGATGGAAGCTTTGGAAGTGTAAAAGGTTATTTCTGTCTGTGGGTTTGGTGAACACCGTTGTTTCTAGTCTTCCTTGTTTGTTTTCAATCATAACATCCAAAAAGGATATGAATTGAGTCTGTATGTTGTGGGTGAATTGGATTCTGTCATTCACCATATTTAACTCCATGATTGCATCGATGAGGGATTGTCTGGATCCTTTCCAAAGGATAAATATATCATCTATATATCTTTTGTATAGGATCAAATTGTCTGTCCATGTATTGTTGTTCAGTATATGATCCAGTTCGTATCTGTGCATGAAAAGGTTAGCGTACGCCGGAGCGGCGCTATTTCCCATGGCAGTACCTGAAGATTGAATGAAATACTCTTTGTTCCATTGAAAGTAGCTGTGGTATAATGTGAAATTTAACAATTCCATAAGAAATACCATGAAATTTTCATCCATTTCAGTTGACATAAGGAATGATGCCACTGCTTCTGTTCCTAAGTTGTGAGGAATTGAAGTGTACAAAGATTGTACATCAATGGTGCAGAGTAACATTTCCTTGCTGTACGTAGGCGCACATTCTTCCAAAATGTTAAGAAAATTGGTGGTATCCTTAATGTATGTGGACATTTTTTGCACTATGGGTTGCAAATGTTTGTCAAGGTATCTTCCTACTTGTTAATGGATGGAGTTTACGGTGGAAACAATAGGTCTGCATGGAGGATGGGTAGGATGCTTATGAACCTTAGGGATCATGTATATATATGGAACCTCCCGGACCCGTATAACAGTGCTTAGCATCCCAACCCGTTTTTTACCTAAAACAGTTCGATCCACGCATTTTTTACACCGTATTACTTTTTCGTTATTTGCAGTGTTACTTTATTTTTTACTATATTCAGTCTGTTTTTCGCAACAGGCTACCCCCGCGTGAATCTTTTTTCCCGTTTTAAGTCACATGACTTTTCCTGTCATGTGACGTTCACTTCAAAAACATTGTCGGGACTTCCGAATTCCATCCCGCCACCGCACACGGCTCGTCACTTCGAAGCATATACTCGCTATGAGATCGGTGAGTAATTTGGTTGCACGCTTGAACCAATGTTCATTTGAGCTAGCTTACACGTGTTCGAAATGCTGATGATTCTTTTGTACTTTTTTGTTTCTCTCAGAAACTTTTACCGTCATAGAATCATGAGTGAACCACGTTAACAATGTACGCTTTCGTTTACCATTGTGTAAATAGAAGAGACTTGGTACCCCGTTTGAGCGATTTCACGTTTGATAGGAATTTGGTTGTTACGTGTGCCAGTACCCCATCTCCAATTCTCTTAAACAGAAGGTACTTTATTACTTTCTCCCAGAACATTTGGTACATGTCCATGTTTGAACAGTCACGCTTTGTCAGAATTGACATTTCACTTAGCTGCGCATTTTCCATTTACGTTCCAGTAAAGCGAAGTAGTCCCAACATTTTCCAAATCATTTACGTTAAACATGTGATATGTTTTTTTACACTGCTCTAGCTTGTGGGTCGACCTTTTTTTCTTACATTCACTCTCTTCGTGTAGTTTTGGACATGAATGCAGATATTAGCATATAAACAGCCCATGTGGATATCTTTTCACCTTTGAATGATTGTTTATATGTACTGCTGTGCATTTATGTTTGTGTATTAATTTGTGTGTATTATCCTTTATTAACAGTACCACTAATCCCCTGATGAAGGGCTTTTTGGCCCGAAATGCATTGGGAAATCACGAATGAACTATAAACATTGAACATAGATGTTTTCCATGCACTTCATGATGTGACTTCAACATTAAGATTGAGAAAACTTTTCTTTAATAAATCAACTTCAAACGCAGAACGTTTTTGAAAATTTTCATTACTGAGTGCATTTGGCGAAGCTCCCCACGGTTGGGATAGCTCTATACTACGTATCATTTGGTCCTTGAGCCCCGAAAGGATTACCAAATAGCACCTACCGAACATTATCCAAAAATTCATCTTTCAACCGAAACAGGAGTGCGATTGTTCTATCTCTAATCAAATTTTATATATAGGGTTAGGCATAGGAATACTATACCTAAGCAAGGGATGATTACACAACCTTGCCCCAGCTGAGTGATCAGCCAGTTGTGTCAGTTTGGAGGGCCAGCCAGGGGTGGCATAAGAAATGCTGCAGCCCCTGGTAGGCCTTGGGTGCACCTATGCCCTGGGTACCTATAGTACACTGTACAGGGACTCATAAGAGTGGCCCAAATCCCAATTGGTGATGTACCTAAAGTACATGGTGTTATGTTATGTTATGCATTTTTTATTAGGCGCACAGCTGCTCCAGCGAAGGAGCGTCCTGGCGCCGCGACAAGGTAGCAGCACAACACAACAAGATAACACACAGTAAAATTAAACTAAGGAAACAGGAAGGTTTTCAGCGCACGGCGGAAGGAAAGCAAGTCCATGAGGGCGCGAATCGCCAGGGGAAGGGAGTTCCACAACATCGCTGCACGAACTTGAAAAGAACGTCCGCCAGCTCTGCTGCGCTTGAAGCGGGGGACAACAGCTAGGTCTAAGTCAGCAGATCTTAATGCTCGCGCAGGAGTGTAGTGAGCCAGAAGTTTAGACAGAATCATGGCTGGAGACCCCTTGAGTATTTTGTAAGCGACACAGAGGACTTTAAACTGAATCCGCTGGGCCACCGGGAGCCAATGCAGCGAGCGCAAGGTTCTGGAGGTAGGACATGATCTAGGTAGTCCTACCACCGCTCTCGCAGCGGCATTCTGAATCCGCTGCAGGCGTCCAATTTCTACCTGGTTCAGGCCAACAAATAGGGAACTCGCGTAATCCAGCCTGGAGATAACAGTGGCTTGGTGGCAGCATCAAAAAACTTAAGCACAGGACGAAGCCCCCGTAGAATGCCAAAACAACAGGCCGCCGTACGTTTGGTATGACACACAAACGTGAGGGAAGGATCCAGCCATACCCCGAGGTTTTTAAGCTCGGAGACTGGGATAGGTGTAGGACCCAGATCCCTTGGCCACCATCTCCCTCCCCAAAGTTCCGGTTGTTTGCCAAAAATCATGACCTCGGTCTTGCTAGCGTTCAGCTGGAGACAGTTGGACGTCATCCAGCCAGCGACCGCCCGCAGTCCTTGTTGGAATCTGGGTGCATCCACATCGGCATCCCCGCTGATGGTGACCGCTAGCTGGGTATCATCGGCGTATGACACCATTGTCATACCCCATTGCCGAACAACCTCAGCTAGCGGCCTTACGTATAGATTGAACAACGTAGGACTCAGCGAGGAGCCTTGGGGGACCCCCAGATCCAACGGATGGTGTTTGGACTGGTACGGAGGGACGGTCACGCTAAAGGTCCGATTGGCTAAAAAGGACCGGAACCATTGGAGAGCGATGCCAGTGACACCAGCCTCCTCTAATCGACGCAGAAGGATGGGGTGTGATACGGTGTCAAAGGCGGCGCTCAGATCTAGTAGCACCAGCGCCGCCGTTTGACCCGCATCAAGCACGGAGCGCAAATGCTCCACCATATACAGCAGAGCCGTCTCCGTGCTGTGACCTGCTCGAAACCCATTCTGCGTCATATCGAGGATATCGGCTTGGTATAGATGTTCCGAGAGGACCGCGTTGACATGCGCCTCAGTCACCTTGGCGGGCCACGGCAGAAGTGATATTGGCCGATAATTTTCGGGCTTGCTCCCATCCAGGCTAGGTTTCTTGAGGATAGGCCGGACCATGGCCTGCTTCCACTTGTGTGGAACTACGCCGGATGTAAGCGACGTGTTGATCAGAGAACATAGCGGTGAGATGTCATGCATCGCAAGATCTTTGAACACAGCCGGACAGAGCGGATCTGCTGGGGATCCCGACCTCACTTGGCCAGCCAATTTGCCAAGACTTTCAGTTGTTAAAATCGGAAAAGAGTGCAATTCCTCGAAGGTCAAGGGTTTAAGAGGTGTATCTGCAGGTGGAATAGTCGACGGGAAAGCCCGATAGATAGTATTGACCTTTTCCACAAAAAAATCCGCCAATATTTCACAATGCTCAACAGAGCTCTGGTGGATCGCAGTCACCTTTTTGGTGGTAAGGTCTTCCTTGAAAATTTGGGGGGGTTCGTCAAGGGGGGGCCGAGAAAAAAGGGGGGTCCCAAAACGTGTTTTTAACATTGAGTTTTCCATAGGGCGGTTGGCCTCACTTTTAGCCCGAACGGCTGAATGGATTTGCACGAAACTTGGCAAAATTGTAGGGACTGGTAGCCCGATGTGCCTTTTGTAGGTCTCAATATATGTGCTCCAGTGGATTTTGAGAAATTAACGTTTAAAAAAAGATATATATCTGTAACAGCGGACCGGGCAGCGCTCTGGTTCGCGGACTTTTCGCGCAACGGAGCTTTGTGAAGCGAAGCTGATTGGTTCTCCGGCGTCTGTCAACATTCCAAACAGTCCGTAGCGGCTGCCATCTTGTCTCTCGGTAGGATCGAGAGACAAGAGGAGGTCAAAACAAAGGGGGAAATAACTATAAGGGGGCATAGTAGATCCTCGCTGACCCCCTAGGTTTGATGTGGAGGTTTTAAAAGGGCCCCGCGGGGCAAAAAAAAAACAAAATAATAATAATCGAACGGCTGAATGGATTTGCACGAAACTTGGCAAAATATTAGGGACTGGTAGCCCGATGTGCCTTTGCTAGGTCTCAATATATGTGCTCCAGTGGATTTTGAGAAATTAACGTTGAAAAAAAGATATATATCTGTAACAGCGCTCCGCTTCGCGTACTTTTCGCGTTACGGAGCTTTGCGAAGCTGATTGGTTCTCCGGCGTCTGTCAACATTCCAAACAGTCCGTAGCGGCCGCCATCTTGTCCCTCGGTAGGATTGAGAGACAAGAGGAGGCCAAAGCGAAGGGGGAAATGACCATAAGGGGGCATAGTAGATCCTTCCTGACCTCTTAGGTTTGATGTACCATTTTGCCAAGTTTGGTGTAATTCCGTTCAGCCATTCAGGCTGTAGACGTATGTAAATGTCCTATGGAAAATTGCATGGGGAAAACACATTTGAAAGTGTTGAAATTTAGAACCAATTAAAATGTTACTTTGGTTTTGTATTTGTGTGTGATGAAAGTTAATTGGTTATGTATATATGTCAAATGAGAGGAAACCACAGCCATTTTGTGATACTACTGTCTGAGGTACATTTGTGAGGAATTTTTGGTGGTGAATTTCTGGTGTTTGATTTACACAGTACTAACACTTCTGCTACTTTTAAAAAGGTGAGTTGTTAATTTGTATGGGGAACTATGTTGTACACTTGAAGATAATTTGAAAAATGTTTTCTGTTATTTATTTGCAGTCCTTCTGTTATACTAAATACTTGATAAAGTTAGTTTTATATTATGTATTACTAAAGACGATAAATGAAAGTGATTATTTTTTTCTGCAATTTACAGCAAGCAATTTCAAAATAAAATGGCTCACAATGAAGAGACCGTGGCAGTTTCTTTTGAATTGTCCAACACATTGATTGAAATTGAGAGCACCAATAATGAAATATTGTCACAAGGAGGACATGACTTGTATGATTCCATTAGAGTGATTGAAATGGACAGCACCAAGAATGAAATATTGTCACAAGGAGATGACTTGAATGATTCCACTACATTGATTGAAATTGAGAGCACCAATAATGAAATATTGTCACAAGGAGGAGATGGCTTGTATGATTCCATTAGATTGATTGAAATGGACAGCACCAATAATGAAATATTGTCACAAGGAGGAGATGACTTGAATGATTCCACTACATTGATTGAAATTGAGAGCATCAATAATGAAATATTGTCACGAGGAGATGACTTGAATGATTCCACTACATTGATTGAAATTGACAGCACCAATAATGAAATATTGTCAGAAGGAGGAGATGACTTGAATGATTTTTTTGATCAATCTCTTGATGGCGAATTTATCGAGTGTTTGGAGACCATAGAGTTACAAGAATCATCATTGGAGACTTTTAATGAGGACATTGCTGATGAGGACATGTTACTAGTTCTTTCAAATTTAGAAAATTCTGAAGAATAAATTTATATTTAGAAATCAAAAATTGTTTGAGACATTATTCATTTTTATTTTTAATTTATGAGGTTGTAGCGAAGTGATTGTAGTATAAAATGAGACTTATAGTATAGAGTGCAACATTTTTATGTTACATGGTAAGTTTACTCATATTTACTTCCCTTCTGCCACTATATTATCTCCAATGTGTATTTGACATGTCTTCTTCATCTCCGGCCTCCTTTCTCTCACTGTGTGTCTCCGATGCATCTTATCGCTGCTATTTTGTGTAATTACAGAAGAGAGTAAAATAAAATAGTTCGGAACGTGAAAAGGGGGCAAAGTAGAGTACTCCTCACCCCCTAGGCCTTTTTAGGCGGTCCCAAAAGGATCAGTTTCTGCTTTCCTGAGAGATTATGGTATGAGTTCCATATACCACAATAACTTGCATTACAACATGCAAGATATCTATCTCCTATTACCAACTTTTGGAGATATTCGCGCTAAGCGCGAATATCTCCAAAAAGTAACACCTGCCCTGAGCAGTTCTTAGCCATGTTATCCAATGGGAGGTGGATAACATGGCTAAGAGTATTAGCTCGGTAATGCATGAATATCGCTGAGTTTTTAGCGATATTCACGCATTGCGGCCGTTTATTATCGCATTTGCGATAAACCTTGATAATAGTAAGGTTTATCTTCGATAATTTCTGACGATGCTTAGTGGTAAAAAATTGGTTGGTAAGCATCGTTAGCGATAAATATCGCTTAACTTTGGTAATATGCCCCAACGTCTGTTAACGTTCGATTCGAAGGAAATGAGGAAGTGTTGAAAAACATTGTCTGCGCCATCTTGCCTTTTTTGAAATGCCACACTTTTGTCGTGCACGGCAGCCATTTTAGATGTCTTGACCAGACCCACTCTCTGCACGCTGTCGATTCGTAGCATGGCTCCTCACCCTCGTAAGCATCTCCCCCAGGCACTGGTCACCACCGCTCTCTGTCTTATGCATGGGCAATAAACCTCCCCCCATCTGCGCTGCTCTTCCCTGAGAATCACACTCTGTGCCCGCCCGACACCTCCCTTTCGCCCTATTCACTACCGCACCCTCTGACACTCCTCTTTCTCTGTGTCCGATTGTCCAGGCTATCAGCTAGCCCTGCAGATGTAGTTTATGGCCCCAGCTGTAAAGAATCACCCCTCTTCAAAGGAGTTATAGTAGATCAAGGCCCACACTCGATGAGATCCGTCACACCACACGTGTTCCTACTATCTGAAAACCATCCTGTATTGTGATTGGGGAGGGGACCGAGCCTGAAGCGGAAGATTCCAGGAATGACTCTTTGTACATCAAAGTTTTTACAATTATGTGTCACATTAAAAATATATAGCACTCCAACAAAGTAGTAGGAATATAAAACTTTAATAACATATAAATATATACAACAAAACAAAAACAGTAAAAACATTTAAACAACGAAGAGACCGTGGCAATTTCTTTTTAATTATCCAATAGATTTATTGAAATTGACAGCACCAATAATGAAATATTCTTGTCAGTAGCGGTCTGTTGTGCGAATAGTTCCAAGGCAGCAGAACGCGCTGAAATCTAGATGGCACGAAAGTGATGTCTAGTAAGTTGCCGCCCAGCAAAAAACGGCGTGGGGCGCCGCGGGGGTGAGTGAGTCCAGTAGGCACCACAGCTATTCTTACCGGCATTGCAGAATTACTGCTGGGGACAATGCCTGTGCTGTAGCAGGGTCACAGCAGAAACAAAAAGGATTCTGTTGAAGATGTTGTTGGTTTTCAATTTGAAAACAGTTCTGGTGTCAACTGCTATGCTAATGTAGTGGTTAATGTTTTGTTTTCTCTAGAAAATGTAAAAGAGGGGGAGGCAGTCCAAAGTTCCGTTAAAAGGGCAAAGGAAAGGATCGGTGGTTTGAACTATCAGTCAAAAAGGGGAGGGGGTGCAATAATTTTTCCTACCGGGTCACACTGTGCTTTCACCGGAAGTGAGGTCTGCAGGATTGTAGTAATTCAAAGTGAGGCTGGCGCCAGCATGGGAGCGCCGACGTCCCGCGGATACAGTTTCGTCACTCCACGGGCGATCATGGCAGTCATTCCCCATCGGGGGTCGGAGACTCCAGCGGCTCCTCTAGAATCTTCAAGGTCGTGGAGGACTACGGTGGTGGAGTCAACCAGTGACCGGGCCATTTCTTTATGTTGGGCCCGCTCTTGCCAGGTCGACCGCCATTTTGAGAGTTCGGCAGCTACCGGCGATCGCGGGGTCACATGAGCGGACGGGCTCCACCCTGCCGGGCGAGACGTTGCAGCATGGCCACAGTGGAAGAACCGTTATCTAGGTCGTTCCGAAACTGTGCAGCACTGTAGTTGTTAGGATGCCACCGCCTGGAGCGCTGAGGGTGCAGCTGGGAAGTCTCCACCTGGGGAGGCGGGAGAGGCCTGTTCGCACCGTCTCTCCCTCCCAGTGCACCCCACGGCGTCTCGCTTGAGATTTGTTATGGCCGGACCAGGCGATGAGGACGAGGGGGGGGTCGGAGGCATGTGCAAGACATCCCCCCCCCAGTGTTGTCGCAGCCATTATAAAAGAAAGAAGTGTCCCGTCCGTCTTCGGGCCGGGCTTCCGGTGGATGTCGGCCGGACGCCCCTGGCTCTGGCCCCATGAACGGGTTTCTTGGTTTATCGGCTGCAGCCGGATCCCGTCGGCCTCGGCCCCCCGACCGTTGGTGGTCGGACCGGAAGAGCATGTGGCGGGACTACCTGCAACTCTCAAGGGCCACCGCGGCCGGACTGGGAGAGAGAGGGGAGGGTCGAGGAGACATTCCCCCCCCTGCAACTGTTCAGCGTTGTAAAGGCAATCCCCTGGCCGGGTCCCGCTGGTCTCGGCCTCTCCTCCGGCTACACCCTACGTTAGGATCTCCTGGCCGAGGCGTGGCAGCAGGACCTGCCTTATATGGGCTGCTCCCGGCTGGGCGTAGCCGGAACCCTGCCCCACCTTGGAAGTTTCCAGAGTGGGGGTGGATGTTCTACTGACTTGCATTTTCCCTAGTCTATCGATTTTTTTGGCGTGGCAGGCGGTGGGACAGCGAGGGGTGATTTGGTTTCTCTTACTGTTTTTCTGGTCTCTCACCACTGGCATATTTTAACGTTTTCTTGTTTCTAGGACATTAATAGGTTTTATCATTACGTTATGTTATCGTTTCTTTGTTCGTTGTTTAATAAAAGTTCATGTTCATCAGTGGCCTACTGATTTTCGTTTTCCTATTTTTTTCTTTCCAGGTTGTTTCATGGTAAAGTTTCTGTTAACAGGATACAGTGATCACTTCGTTATTATTGCATATGTCCTTTTCACTAGGGGTGCTCTCTGGTCGGGCCAGATGACGTATCTCTAGTAAATGGTCCGGGTGAAAAAGGTGCATCAATCAGTGGGGAGTAGATAGGCATGACAGATTACAACGGGGGAGAACGGTCCGCATTACGTACCCTTTCACTACTTGCAAAGATTTTCCTACGTTTATTTGCAAACAGGGAATACCTCCAAAAAGAACTAATTCCCAAACAGTCAATGTTCGGACAATCAATCAATCAATCAATGAGGAATGAAATAGGTACGACGTGTTAAAGGCTTGCGTTACCTACCCTTCACTATCTGCAAAGGGAGATAGAATATTCCTATTCTTCCTCGTTTGCAGGTAGAGAAGATCGTTAAGAGAATTAACTTCGAACAATTCAATGCTCGATTGAAACAATCAACAAGGGGTACTGTGAACACAAATGAACGCCGCTTATATACATACGCATTGCTATTTTCAACAGGTTGTTCCTAATGTTTCTATTTTAGCGAGGTCAAAAGAGATCCCATTAGTGGCCTACTGATTTTGCTCGATTCCTTTTGTTTTTTTACACGATTTTTCGCTATCTGCAAAGACTAAACAGAGTATTGCGACTCTGTGCTTGTTTGTAAATAGAGAATGAACCAAAGAGAACAATCAATCAAATGGAGAGAGAAGCAGGCACGACGGATTACAAAGGGGGAAAGGGCTGCGTTAACTACCCTTCACTATCTGCAAAGAGAGAGTACTCCTAATAGAAATGAGGGGTGGGGGGCAGCAATCAAAGCAGATCAGTGTGCATAAACACGAAAAAAAAAATTCTTACCACGTACTTGACATTCGACAGCTTATGATATTTGCTATTAAAAAACCATTGAAATTCACTGAAAAAACCATAGGTTATAGACCATATATAGTTAGGAATTAGCATTTACAAAACCTTGAAAATTCACTGAAAAAACCATAGGTTATAGACCATATATAGTTAGGAATTAGCATTTACAAAACCTTGAAAATTCACTGAAAAAACCATAGGTTATAGACCATATATAGTTAGGAATTAGCATTTAAAAAACCTTATTTTACTCACACAAAACCATTGAAATTCCATATATAGTTAGTTGCACTAACTATATATCGCGCACCCGCAATCCACTGCTGATGATGTCACATATTACATCATTCATGACATGGTCAGTGACATCACTGATGACATCACTGATGACATCTCAAATGACATCACTGATGACATCACTGATGACATCTCATTTGACATCAATGACCACATCACTGATGATATCATTCATGTGACAATAAAATGCATCTCTTCACACTTTAATATAACCTCTGTTACACCCAGTGTTAAATACAGAGTATAATTTTTGAAACCATTGACACACCAATACTAGTTACTACATACGCACTCAGTGATTCCTATGTTTACAAACACATTCACTCATTTACCCATACAATCATTCATACATACAATCACTCATCTTTACAACACTATCATATGCACTCATACACCTATACAGACTCTCACACTCTGTCACTCATCCATGGAGTTACTCACACACCTAGTCAGTCCTGTAAAGAATCAATCACACTTCCATTTTCTAATCTATACAGTTAAACATAGAGCACCTTACATTTTGAAACATATACTAACACATAATTACTCTCTTATACAATCATTGATACAAGTACACATTGATCTGCACAGAGTCACACACCTCCCAGCCAGCCACACACACACTCAGTCTCCCATACAAATATTTGGGCAATCAATCAATAACCCATATAGTTACTCATATAGCTACTGATCAACACATGCAGCAGTTTACAGAACAACAGACATAATGATGCACAAATTAAGACAGTTTAGTCACTAACCCATGCACTCAGTGAGACACATTTAATCACTCACTCATACAGTCAGTCACGCACCTACTAAATCCTTCATCCAGACACTTCTACATCTACTCATTCTTCAATATGTAAAACATATTTAAACTTTACAGAAACACACAGTCACTGGATGATGTCATCAGTGATGTCATCAGTGATGTCATTTGAGATGTCATCAGTGATGTCATCAGTGATGTCACTGACCATGTCATGAATGATGTAATATGTGACATCATCAGCAGTGGATTGCGGGTGCGCGATATATAGTTAGTGCAACTAACTATATATGGAATTTCAATGGTTTTGTGTGAGTAAAATAAGGTTTTTTAAATGCTAATTCCTAACTATATATGGTCTATAACCTATGGTTTTTTCAGTGAATATATATATATATATATATATACATATATATATATATATATATATATACATATATATATATATATAAACGATATTTTGGGGTCAATATTTTGGTACTTACCTGTTTGTAGATAGGAATTCGATATTTTGTCTGTCGATATTTTGGAATCTATATTTTGGGTAGTCTATATTTTGTCCCTCGATATTTAGTCAGTGATCCCGACCCTACAGCTGAACCCGGATGGTGGTTCGAAAAACAAAAATAAAAAAGTTTCTTAGATGAGAGAGCTGCACTTTTAAAAATTAGCAAAGAAAAGGAAAAATGTTATTAGTCCATAGTTCTCGGCCTCAGGTTATAGCGTCTTTTTCCAGGTAATGTCTGATCCTGAAACAGGAGTTCAGGCTCTGTATTGTCCATATGGGTTGACGGTGGTACAGCTTCCTGCAAAAGATTGTCACTTTCTTGTTCAGAAATTGTTCCTTTTACACGTGCATCACTGAAAGGCAGAAAACGAGGCACAGTCTCAGTCTCAGAGTCAGCAACACCCTCCTGGACCCACCGGTCGTACGGCAGAGGCAAAGGGACCCTCTTGCAGTGTACACCGTGGATCCAGTTTTTCTTTCCTTCCACTCAAACGGCTGATCTTGTTGAGAGAAGAACTAAGTGAGGGCCCGTCCACCGGGGCTGGTCATTCTTTGTCCGTTGAAAATTCTTGACCAGCACCCAGGATCCAGGATCGATATGATGTCCTGGAGCTTCAGAGACCTGAGGCAGAGTATCGTGAACCTGTTGGTGTAAAACACGTAATTTAGCCGTCAATTCATACAAATAGTCAAGCAGTACAGGGTGTTCAATCTCACTGAATTTTGTCGGCCTTGGCACTCCCCAAATGTTGGCCAGACGGCCGAACACGATTTCATAGGGACTAAGTCCCACTTGCGAATGCACAGTCATTCTTGTTGATAGGAGTGCTAAAGGCAGAGCGTCAGGCCATTTAAGACCAGAGCTCGCTTGAATCTTGGCCAATTTTAGTTTTAGCGTGCCATTATAGCATTCTACTAGTCCAGCTGATTGGGGGTGATTTGCAGCGTGGAATTTTTGCTGGATACCTAGCCCTTCACATACTTTCTTCATCACTCGACCCACAAATTCACTCCCATTGTCACTCCAGACCATTCTCGGCATTCCAAATCTAGGGAAAAACTCTTTCACAAGGGCTTTAGCTGTGGATAAGGCAGTGTTGTCCTTCAGGGGATATGCTTCTACCCATCTCGAAAAGGCACAAACAACAACGAGTACGTATTTCAAATTGTTGCACCTTTCCATGTGGATGAAATCTAGCTGCAAAACCTCGAACGGATACGTTGGAGGTGCAAAATGACCCGCTGGAGTTGGGGTTCCCCTACCAGGATTGTATTTCAGACACACCATGCAATTCTTAACCACATTCCCTGCACACTTAGGAATTCCAGCATTTTGCCATACTGGAGCCAACAACTTACAAATCCCTTTCACACTGATATGAGCCATTCCATGGGCCATTGTAACCACTGCAAGCACATACGCATCGGGTAACAACCATCTCTGATGCTCTGACAATTCAACCCAACAACCATTGGCATCCATTTTACCCGTACTTTCTCTCCACACATTCAATTCTTTCTCTGTAGCTTCAGCTTGAATAGACTTCACACTCTCTATCGTGTCTTCACACATTCCAACGTCACCAATCCATCTTGCAGGGCCTGCAACATACATTCGGCTCATCACATCCCTCGCTGTTTCTTTTGCGACTTCGTCAGCAAATGCATTGCCACGACCAACATCATCAGTAACCTTCTTGTGTGCACTGCATTTCACAATCGCAACTTGCAAGGGAAAAGTAAGTGACTCAAGAAGCTCATTCGCCAACTGACCATGCTGTATCTTAGCTCCATGCGAAGTCAGAAACCCACGTTCTTTCCACAATCGTCCAAAACTGTGAGCCACACCAAATGCATACTGGCTGTCGGTATATATAGTCACTTTCATTCCTTTCGACAACACACACGCTCTCGTAAGTGCAATCAACTCTGCTGCTTGAGCTGAATTATGTGGGATACGTGCAGCTTCATCAATCGTATGCAAAGTCGTGACAGCATATGCTGCAGTCATATCACCATTCGGAAGCTTGAAGCATGAACCATCCACCCATAAGGTACCATCACCCTTCACAAGAGGAGTGTCCTGAAGGTCTACTCTCCCTTTCGTTTCTTCTTCTGTTCTGAGAAAACAATCATGCTGTTCAGAAGCATCTGTCTCTGCTACAATCGGCAACAACGTAGCTGGATTCAGCGTGTTGCATCTTTTTATGTGCACATGACTCGCTAACAGTGTCAACTCGTAACCTGACAATCGAGCACTAGTTAAGTGCTGTGTCTTGGTCCTGTTTAACAACGTGTCCACTGCATGTGGAACCATCACAATCAACGTATTATTCATCACTAAACCAGCAGACTGTCGAATAGAAACAGCTGCTGCCGCTGTGGCTCTTAAGCAACTCGGCAATGCTTTAGCTACCGGGTCGAAAGTCGACGATAAATACGCGCAAGGACGCTGCCTGTTCCCGAACAACTGTGTCAACACTGACAATGCACAACCTTCTTTCTCATAGACATACAATGTAAAGGGCTTACTGTAGTCGGGGGTACCCAACACAGGAGCCGAACATAATGCATTGCGCAATTCGGAAAAACTTTTCTGACACTCTTCAGACCATGGAAGGGGATTCGGTGTATCTTTACAAGTTAATGCCACCAAAGGTTTGGCCAATAAAGAAAAATTCGGTATCCATTGTCTGCAATATGATGTAATGCCCAAGAAAGCACGCACTTCTCTCTGTGTTCTTGGCACACTCAATTTCGCAATTGCCTGAATTCTTTCTGGGGTCAGTTTTCTTCCCTCCTTCGATAAGAGATGACCTAAGTAGGTCACTTCTTGTCGACAATATTGCAATTTGGAAAGAGACACTTTGTGGTGCAACTCAGACAAATGACGCAACAATGACAACGTGACTTCTTTACAAATTTCCTCAGTATCTGCAGCAACAAGCAGATCATCAACGTACTGAATAAGGGTAGCGCCATCAGGTAAAACAATCGTATCAAGCTGTGTTTTTAAAGCTTGACGATATATCGATGGACTTTCACAGTAGCCCTGGGGAGCGCGTTTGAAGCAGAAGCTTCGGCCTCCTAAACTGAAGCCAAAAATATCCCTACTCTCCTCGGCAATCAGGATGCTGAAGAAAGCATTCTTCAAGTCAATCACCGAGAACCAGGTCGCGGAAGCTGGAATCATGGTCAATAGGGCAGTGATATCAGGAACAACTGGAAATTGTGGTACAACTATTTTATTGACCTCTCTAAGATCAATCACGAACCTGTAAACAGGTGGCTGAGAAGGGTCAGTACGCTTCAAAACAGGCAGAACAGGACTATTGCAAACGTTGCCTCTTGTCTCTTCAATTACATCTTTTTCAATCAAATCATAAATGATCTCTAGCAACGCTTTTTCACCTTCACTGGAGATCTTGTATTGGGGAATGCGTGGCATTTTAACATTGGCTTTCAATGTCACAACATATGGCGGTATTTCCAAAAGACCCACATCATTAGGACCAGTAGCCCAAAGAATATCAGGAAGAAAAGACAATTCTGTCGGAAGTTTATCCTTCGACAAATACATTGGAGAAACCACTTTCTTACCCAGTGTAAGTTGTACTCCCGAAGGAGAACAGTACAAAGTCGCATACAATCTTTTCAACAAATCTAATCCTAACAAGTTTTCACCACAACCTGTCGTTAGAATAAGGGGTGCTTCGAATTCGCAAGGTCCAACAGAAAGGGACATAGGACTACAAATCGGGTTTCTAACCGGGGCGCCAGACAAACCTACTGAAACATTCGTTTCGCCAGACAAAGGTGCGCCAGGGAGTTTAGAGTGCATAATAGAACTCTTTGTAGCACCAGTATCCAACAGAAAAGGCTCTGACACACCTGATGTAATCACCTCAACGTAAGGTCCACTCTGATCTACTGGAACTGAAACGACTTCCTCTCTTTGTCTATGGCTGTCCTAGCAATCATTACCTTCCATATGTTGCTCTTACCGGCATTAGACCCTGAATGAGCGAGGGTCCCACGGGGGCAAACGGACACTTTCTACCTGTACTGCTGGTCCCCCTGCCGCTGCGTTCCATCGCGGCTGACGAGGACTGCATTCCCCAGGCTCCCCGGCGCTCCAGCATCGGCGCAACGCCGCCACGTCACCTCGGCGCCCGGAGGTGCTTGAAATTCCGGCACATCCCGGCAGAGCGGGAGCGAAGCCGGGCTAAGCCCGGGCAAAGGGCGGGCCCTCTGTGGCCCTCAGAGGCCTGAGGAGGCTGGGCTGGGCCATCCTCCTTAATCCCTTGCACTAGGTGAGTTAGCAAGTGTTCCCATCGACATGGGGAAAAGAACAACTATCAACACGGCACAAGCTGCCGATGGGTCATTTGTGCAACAAAGTTCTATTGAAAGCATGTTGGAGAATGCCTTCAACATGGTAACCAACGAGATTGCCAACACTGAGAGGAGGATGTCAATGGGTTTAGTCACCACACTTTCTGAGTCATCTTCTTTACAAAAGGGGAACTCTGCCCTCCCACTCTCTCCTACAATTACTATCTCGAAACAACCCTTACTCCCTAGCACTCTAGATCCACTGCTAGCAGGGAACCCTACAACAGAATCCCCACTAAACTCTGTATCCCCTATGACACTTACCAATAAACCAGGACCTGAAAAAAGGAAAAGAGGGGCATCCAATCCAACGGCAAGTAAGAGGAAGCAACCACCTCGCAATAAGAGTCAACCAACACCTCAGAGCATGTGGTCCAAAGGCAACAAAGACTCCTTAAGGAGCGGACCTAATACAAGTGTGCCTACCCCGCCTGATGACGTGATTTTAGTTTCATCACCAACGACCCTGGCAAATGAAGACTATTCCTCTGTCTGTACACAGACAGAGTCACTACTTGATAGTATCAGCCAACCTAAAACTAATGGGAATTTGATTGAAACTATCGTAGACACTATTTTTAAACAGGTGGAAAGTCAAATGATCAAGCAATTTAATATTATTTTTAAACGTTTAGACAGACTGGAAAACCTTGTTAAGAAAGAGGATGTAAAAAGGAAGGGACAAATTAGTCTTGATCTACTGAGGGGAGAGCGCTTATTAAAAGACATAGAGACAATTTATAAGGATAAGCCGGGTAAAGGGCCAAACATTGCTACCAACAATACAACCACATCAACTTCTGTACCCAGCTCCACCCCACAAAACAACAGCACTGCCAATACTCAATCTAACAAGAAATCACAACAAACAATAGTTATGTTAGCTGCACCCCCCAGCTCCTCCCCCGCCATTGGCACAGCCCGCGGCCCATCGAAGAATACCCCGACCCTTGTGGCACCTAAGCCAGGGTTGTCAATAGTTACATCTACTACTGCCGCTGATAAAAGGCCGATTCAGAAAAGGGGGTGGTGATGAACAGAGTGCCTGAATTAAGCAGACCACTCTTACCCAGTCCAGAGATCAGGGCTTGATCCATCACCGTTTTTTAGCTCACTGCACCATCCCAGCTCAGAACTTGGCTATATGCAAATTAGTCTGTTCCTGTCCCAGTGCATGATGGGAACAGGGCAAACCAAACTACCAAGCCAATTCTTGTACTGGGAAGGAAACAAGCTTCCGGGGACCAGTTTCTGCCATTTCAGGCGTCGTCGGCCCGGCTTGCTTGAATCCTGATGGTGCAATGAGCAAGGGACTCACATCTGAGTATACCCTTCCACGCTTATGGTGGACAAAATGATTCAGAAAAGGGGGTGGTGATGAACAGAGTGCCTGAATTAAGCAGACCACTCTTACCCAGTCCAGAGATCAGGGCTTGATCCATCACTGTTTTTTAGCTCACTGCACCATCCCAGCTCAGAACTTGGCTATATGCAAATTAGTCTGTTCCTGTCCCAGTGCATGATGGGAACAGGGCAAACCAAACTACCAAGCCAATTCTTGTACTGGGAAGGAAACAAGCTTCCGGGGACCGGTTTCTGCCATTTCAGGCGTCGTCGGCCCGGCTTGCTTGAATCCTGATGGTGCAATGAGCAAGGGACTCACATCTGAGTATACCCTTCCACGCTTATGGTGGACAAAATGATTCAGAAAAGGGGGTGGTGATGAACAGAGTGCCTGAATTAAGCAGACCACTCTTACCCAGTCCAGAGATCAGGGCTTGATCCATCACCGTTTTTTAGCTCACTGCACCATCCCAGCTCAGAACTTGGCTATATGCAAATTAGTCTGTTCCTGTCCCAGTGCATGATGGGAACAGGGCAAACCAAACTACCAAGCCAATTCTTGTACTGGGAAGGAAACAAGCTTCCGGGGACCGGTTTCTGCCATTTCAGGCGTCGTCGGCCCGGCTTGCTTGAATCCTGATGGTGCAATGAGCAAGGGACTCACATCTGAGTATACCCTTCCACGCTTATGGTGGACAAAATGATTCAGAAAAGGGGGTGGTGATGAACAGAGTGCCTGAATTAAGCAGACCACTCTTACCCAGTCCAGAGATCAGGGCTTGATCCATCACCGTTTTTTAGCTCACTGCACCATCCCAGCTCAGAACTTGGCTATATGCAAATTAGTCTGTTCCTGTCCCAGTGCATGATGGGAACAGGGCAAACCAAACTACCAAGCCAATTCTTGTACTGGGAAGGAAACAAGCTTCCGGGGACCGGTTTCTGCCATTTCAGGCGTCGTCGGCCCGGCTTGCTTGAATCCTGATGGTGCAATGAGCAAGGGACTCACATCTGAGTATACCCTTCCACGCTTATGGTGGACAAAATGATTCAGACACTCTGTTCATCACCACCCCCTTTTCTGAATCGTTTTTGGCCACTATAGGTGTGGCAGGGTATACTCAGACATGAGTCCCTTTCTCACTGCTCCATCAGGATTCAAGCAAGCCGGGCCGAAGAGGCTGAAATGCCAGAAACCGGTCCCCGGTAGCTTGTCTCCTTTCTGGTGAAGAATTGGCTTGGTAGTTTGGTCTGCCCTGTTCCCATGATGCACTGGGCCAGGGACAGACTAATTTGCATATAGCCAGGTTCTGAGCTGGGATGGGGCAGTGAGATAAATAACGGTGATGGATCAAGCCCTGATCTTTGGACTGGGTAAGAGTGGTCTGCTTAATTCAGACACTCTGTTCATCACCACCCCCTTTTCTGAATCGCTGATAAAAGGCCGGCTGTCACACCAAGACATTTGAAGACTATGGGATCCACTCTGCATTTACCACCGGATGCATGTCCATATGTCCATATGTCTTAGTACTAGCCGGCGTTCCACCACTCAAAGAAGGGCAGGGGGAGTCGTGGGTTGAGCTAAACAATAAGTGTATAGATTGGCTGTGTAAACACAAAGGGGTGGGTCATGACATATCAAATGAAATCTTGTCAGCGCGCCGGGTAAGCTGGGTTGGCCCCCTATATAAGAACATTAATGGCGACTGCATTGTGCTTAACTTTCGCCATCCGGGGACAGCAAAATACATATAATATATAATGAATAATAACAATATTTACCCCGGGCCACCCACTGTCATAACCCTATTTTCATTAGGCTATTTTTATAGGCCCCCTCAGAGATCATTTAATCAAGCTCCATCACCCTACCCCCTGTTCAACAGATTCAGTCTTCTATCGGACATGAGTACACTTGAATGACCACTACCCACACCCACCTTGGTAACATCACACAATGACCAACCGCCCGTAACCATTTTGAATGAAGGAACATCATGCCGTACCAAATCTCTGGCTCTTAGTGAACCAGAAACTTTAGTCTCATCAATGACACCTTTAACTCCCTCCCAGGGCACGCACACCCTTTCCTTTGCTGACAACCTGACCATCTTGAGCTGGAACATTGCTGGTCTCCATGCCAAAACACAAATCAAAGAGTGGACAGAGTGGGTCACTAATTTCGATGTTTTAATGTTACAAGAAACATGGTGTACTAGCCCTCTATTTTTGGAAGGGTACAGTTGTTATAATCAGAATGCAGTTCCTTCAGCCATGGGCCGTCCAAGTGGGGGTCTTCTCATCTGGGCTAAAATTTTGGCAGGAGTTAAAACCGAACTGTTACCTGTGAATGACAAGAGTTTTCAGGTGTTGGCATACACAAGCAAGATAAAGTTATGTATTATTAATTTTTATAATAATGATTTTGTATCTTACCCAAACCCGAATTTCACAAGATTATTTGATTGTATAGATGAAATCGTGGAAGGACATAAATATGGTTATTTTGACGGCATCTGTATTGGGGGCGATTTTAACGCCCACATACACCCCAGAATTCCTAGCTGTAAAAGAGGCATGGAGCTATTGGACCACATAATCTCTCGTGACCTACTTAACGTCATGGATGAGATGCAAAGTAAAGGGACTGAAGAACCACAGGCCACCTACGTAGGGCGAGGGTGCTCAACTACTATAGATTATGTATTTTTATCCTCGTTTTTAGGGGATCTCCTACTAAATGCCAAGGTAGTTGATGTCCCTTATAGTGATCATTACCCTATATTAATAAATTTAAAATCCATCAAAAAACAGGGGATGAGAAGGGAAATTGGTGCACAAAACTTAGCAGTCTCCACAGACAAACTTAGGGTGGTCTGGAGGGGGGTTGATAACAAGGAAGTTTTGGCCCGTATTGTCAGGACATACACCCAACTTGTGTCAGTCTGTCTCTCTACCGACAGCCCCGAACATTCGATCATAAAGGCCTTTATGGACCTCTGCAAAGTCATAAAAAATGAGATCTCGAAACCACCACGAACAACCGACAATAAACAACCACGGTGGTTCGACTCTCAATGCTCTAAAGCAAACCGCGATCTCAGGGCAGCCCTCATAATGGTCCCACGTGACCAATCTGCTGTGAGGAGACTGAGGGCTGGTTATAAAACCACACTCAAAAGAAGGACAGAGGAGTTATTACAAGAACACTGGGATTCCCTTGTGCGTTTTGCTACATTGAGGGACGCGACTGGATTTTGGAGTGAGGTTAAGAGCTTAAGATCACTGGGAACCAACATCACCCCGATTAACAGCAATATATCTGGGGACGAATGGGTGAAACATTTCTCGCAAATATACGAGGCCCCACTTAACACCATGGGCCCTGTCCCCCCCTTAACCCCTCTTAACATCACTATAATGGAGGTAGAAGATGCCATCTTAGCTAGCGCAGGGAATAAAGCCCCTGGCCCCGATGGTCTATCCATCGACCAAATTAAATCGGAACCAGAATTTTGGGCGCCACTACTCTGTAACATCTTTAACCACTTATCCCATACCGTCCCGCCTGTAACTTGGTCAAATAGCACTATTGTGCCCATTTTCAAAAAAGGTGACAGATTGGACCCTGCCTGTTATCGACCAATATCCTTGATCGATAACACTCTTAAGATCTTAGGCAGGGTACTTTTTAGCAGGATTAGTATTTGGGCAGAAGAAAATTCCATTTTACATCCATGCCAGCTAGGCTTTAGAAGTAATGTGGGTACAGTGGAACAGTGCCTCAATTTAAATTTAATAATGGGAAAGTACACAATTGCCAAAAAATCCCCCCTTTATTTAGGTTTATGGATTTAAGTTCTGCATTTGATTTTGTTAACCGTTCCCGTTTATGGTCAGTTTTGTTGAATTATGGTTTAGATGACTCATTAGTTAATTTTCTGGCGCATTTGCATAAAGATCTGAGAGCCCGCGTTCGTTTGAACACCCTAGGCGAGGTATCCAGTGATATTTTAATTGGCAGGGGGGTCAGACAAGGGTGTGTCTTGGCCCCCCTACCTTTTATTTTGTACATAAATGAACTGAGCAATTGTGTGTGTAAACTGACACCTGATGTGCCGCAAGTGAATGGTAGACCACTTGCGGCTCTCCTCTACGCGGATGATGCGGTACTCATGGCCCGCACACCTAAGGGTTTACGAATTTTAATTACAGGGTTTGTTGCATTCATGGCAGATCTGGGACTTTGTACAAATTTTAATAAGTCATTTATAATGTATTGTGGCCCAAAAAAGCATAAGATCAACAGTATTTCAATAGGGGACAATGTTTTAAAGTGCACTCACACTTTCCCTTATCTAGGCTTGCTGTTTGCGGATTCTGGGTCTTGGCAACCGCACGTGGCACAAGGTAGAAACAAACTGAGCAAATCTATAAACTCTGTTATTTCTCTCCGCCAACCGCAAAGTGCTGAGGTCATTGCTTCAATGTTACATATTTACAAGACCCAATGCCTACCCACAGGAACTTATGGCGCCGAGTTATGGGGATATACTAACTGCACTAATATACAAATAGAGGAGAACCGGTTCTGCAGGGAGATTTTGGGGGGGGTTATCTCTGCTCCTACCTACCTGTGCCACCAAGAACTCCACATTCCATATACGGAGGACTTTATAAAAGCCAGACCTGCTCTGTTTTGGCTGAAAATATGGAGGAACCACGCGGCGTCCCTAACCCGTGATATTATTAAGGACTGTCTGAAATGTGACCGGGCCATCCAGATACCATGGCTCGCTGCGGTGGAAAAAAGCCTACGGAGTGTGGAGCAGGGTCATTTATTTACATCTCCCACCACAATAGATTGCTCACACAAGAATCTAGTAAAAAGGGCTTTATACAGCCACTATAACTGTGAAAGAGAAAAGAAAGTTCTCATAAAACCTGCAGTCCTAAGGTACCTCTCATTTTTTATACCAAGTGAAAGGCTTCCAAAACTACCCGCAAGTTATCTGTGTAAAAAGATGAGTAGATGGAATAGGAGTATGCTGTTCCGGTTCAGGGATGGGAGCATCAAAAATGTATTATGCTTCCCAATAGGATTCAATAGGAATTTGGAGCAATTAGACTGTTCCTGTTGCCTTGGGGGCAAACAAAGCCTTTTACACTTTACATTCTTCTGTGGTTTCTACAATAAATATACTAAACATTTTTTGATGCCTTATTTTCGTAATACTGAACAATTCGACTATGAATTAGCCTTTGTAGAGTTATTACGGTTAAACTGTGATGAGGTAATTTTTAGAGTCAGTTGCTTTTTCTTAAATCTGCAGTCCGCTCTAGAGCATCATTGAAATTGCCATGAAAAGTTTTGCACTGTATTTGCTGATTTGCACACTGCCTTTTTGCACAAATTATTGCTTTTTGCAGCACACATTACAGAATTATTTTTTTGTAGAGTTGCTAGTCGTAGTTTTCTGTCATATGAGTCCGGTCTAGAGTGTCATTGAATTTACCCTGAATACTTTTGTAAGGTATACTGCTGTTTTTTTATTACATTGCTCTGTCTTGCACAAATAATTGCTCTTTGCACATATTATAGAATTTGCTGTTTTTATAACTAAATTTTAATGTAAGTGTATTGTAATTGATTTCTTGTATGCTACGCCATGACGTTAAGATTTTATGTACTTTTATGGATGTTGAATCCGAATAAAAAAATATATATATATGTTCATCTTCTGCATAGTAGTCATCAGCATAGTACTGAGCCGTCCTACCAGACGCGTTATTCTGCTGATCAAAACTATTCATTGAATTTTGAGGCGGAAAGGAACGCGCGTTCTGGGGGAAATTTCCACGTCCTCTACCTCTAGGAGCTTGTTGAACACCTCAACCTCTTGCACCAGAAGCACCATTCATACGCTGTAACAGAATAGGACAACTATATTTAAAATGACCTTCTTCCTTACAATATGAACACTGATTAGGACCTACAGGAACACGCTGTGAGGATACTCGAACCTCTGCGAGTTCCTCTGAAACTGCTGAGATTGTTGATAGTTACTCTGTCCACCACGTGGCGGATACGCTTGTTGTAAAAGAACCTTCGTCTTTAACTCTTTAGTTTTCTTGTCTGCTCTATCCTTCTCATCTTTATCCCTATTTTCGTAGTACTGTGCAGTAGCCAATATCTGTGCTGAAGAGGAAACTGCCCAAGAACTTTCTGAATCTTTTGATTTCTTACACAACTCGGGAAGCAAATTGTGCACGAACTTGTCAACGAACAACCGTTGACCACCTTCTGTACTCATATCTTGACCACTGTGATCGATAAACTTCTCTTCAAACCTGGTGAAGAAATCAGACACCGTCTCATCTTTCTTCTGCTTACACGCAGACAATTTGTCCCAATTCACTCACATAGCAGGCATTAAAGTTTTCATGTAATTAATGATCCTACCAGGAAGGTCTGCTACTAAAGGCTCGGGTTTAGCACCACCAACTTGTCGGCCATCTGCAGCACTAATATTAGCCCATGAGTCACCTAACTCTTGATCATGATCCGCATGACGAATCTTTCCCCATAAAGGCTGTGGAACAACATTTCCAAACAACATGTCGATATCGGCTAAATTCATAATGCATGAGCCTGCAGTCTGTGACAATTCCTTGTAATATCCTGCAGGATTTTTACGGGGATCAGGCAATGTCTGCTTAAGGGCCAAAACTTCAGCTCGCTTCCAAGGAACATGTACCCACACACGCTGAAAGTGTCCCGGAACAGGTGGGTTAGCTGCTTGGTCCCCATCCCTCCACACTGGGGGAACTTCTCTCATGGGATATTGTGTCGCCTTCTTCTTAACTGAGGAATCAGGCTCAAACAACGACTGAGAAATATCCTCACTCCTAAACGACAACAATGTCGCAACTGCTTTCCCAACATCGGAACCCACAATCGTGCCTTTCGCAAATTCGAACCGTACACGACACAACTCAGGCGGATTGGATTCCAAATCATTTTCCTCCAATTCCTCACAAAGAAAAGCACACATTTTCTCAAAAACGTATCTCTGTTTCGATGCTTCCCACTGATGGAAGACATCCATAACAGACTCTAGCTCATATCTCGTGGGGTCGGTAACCCATTTATGTGCCAAATAATCCAATGTTTCCTGCTCTCTAGAGTCAGGCAGTTGACTACGCAACTGTTTGCGCGCTGAGACAGGGATTACACTTGTTGCCCCAAAGAGAGGATATAGAAGACTAGCAACAGTGTCAGTCATTCTCTGTCGAACAGAAGGAGAAGTCGACGAGAGAACGGGAGGAAAAACAGGGTGAGGCAAGGCAGACGCAGATGCAGAAGCAGATGCGGTATCAGGAGGAATACCAGAAAAGGTAGTCGATGCAGTAGGTAAAGTCGTAGGAAGTACAGATAGAGCAGGTAGCAAAGTCGGCGGCCCTTGAGGAGGCTGCGCCATAGGAATAGGAGCCAACTGAAGAGGAGCTGGCGGCTGTGGAAGATCCTGAGGCACAACAATTGGAGGTTGTACAACTAAAGGTTGCGGAGGTGCTGTAGCACTCTGCGCATAAGGGGGTGGTGAACTCAACAAGTGTGACATTAGGGGGTCTTTTTCAAGTTCTTTTGCTGCATCTTGCTGAAGAGGCGTCAAAACTGGGTAGCATTTATCGATCGCCATTTTACGTTGCCTGTGCAACTGCTCACTTGCCTGTTCTTCTTCGTTATCTTTATACTGCGTAGCAGCTTGCATTATCGAGATACCCTTTTCTCTTTTATTTCTCTTTGCTAATTTAATTTCCTTCTGTTTGGCTTCCTTACGCCATAGGCGAAAAGAGTCAAACATCGCCGGCCGGGCTTTCTTCTTAAAAAGTTTAACTTCGAGATTATCTAAGATTTCTGTGTCAAAGCTACCATATTGGGGCCATTTTAAAACACCATCCTTTCTGGTGCATTGGATCCATACTTCATTATATGTGATGGGGCCTACGCCATGTTTCACATATAGTTCATAAGTTGGAGTTCCAATCGAAGGAACCGGACACGAGTCCTCTAATCGGGAATCCCTATTACAACCAAGACAAAACAAATTTCCAAGTCTGCTAAGACCAGGCATCTTCGCTCTCTAGTCTAGCTTCAAACTTCAAAGGATTATTGAATACGATAGTCTCGTGAATACACGAGTCCCTCGGCTTTGGTACTTGAAAGTTCCAAATCAAAGATCCCAAAGGGATACCCAAAACTAAGGACTGGGAGACGCTCCACTTATACTTAACTGAGGTATCGATGACGTCACCAGAAGACTCGTCTATTGTTTCGCTCTACCAAACATCAAGGGTCCAAAACAGGGCGATAGTCAGGGCAGCAGTCCTTCGTAGCCGTCGGGAAACGGGGAACCTCGCAGCAAAGACTTTCGGACCACGTCGACATGCAGGGGTCGATGAAGTGGCGGCCTTCCTCCAGAATTTTCACACGAAGCTCCTCACGAACCTCTGGCTTGGAACGGTACCGCTGATATTGCCCCACGTTGGGCGCCAACTGAAGTACTGGGTTTTTCAGAACCCAGCGGTGCCAGGGGTACACCCTAAGACTTCGAGTCCTTCCTGTTTCAGACTACAGAAACACAGAGTCTTCTAGGTGAAGTCAAAGATCGAAGCGCCTTGGGACCCTACGGGTAAGTAGTGCGCTATATAAATGCCTATACATTTACATTTACAAAGATCGTATTTATTGGCTGCAACCAGTAACAGGCATCCTAGAAGTACAACACGGTGTATATTCTCAGGAGACTGCTCAAAATTACAAAGCCAGCCTTCTCTTTTTATACAAAATATTATGCTTCAGGTAAACATTCTTCACTTTACAGTTGACCATTCACATATTTTCACTACAAAGAAAAAGCAAAATCATGATAACAAGCTTATTTTCAGTTTGTCCAGCCCACAATAAATTACCCGGCAAGGCCCAACATTTTCCATCAGATATCGGCGGACCCCTAATAAATTCGGGCACCTCTTCCTCGTAAAGCAGGTCATAAAGTAAGAAACAGGGACAGGTGTGTGTAAGATTAGGCGTGGTTTGTGTGCGATGAAAGGTTTATGGCATGTTGTGCCTTGATACTATCTCGTTCAGCCACTGGGAGAGGAACTGACCAAACAGGTTTGGCCTTGGGCAGTGGAGTCAGCTTGCCCAGGTCGTGCAGGAGTCAGAAAAGGTGTACGTGTCCTTCAGACTCGTTTTGGCCTTAGTCACCGGCCTATGTGAGGGCAATCACAAAATGGCTGCCGTATACAAAATGGAAACCTAGGGTTCAGGACGGAATCTACGGTTTCAGGGTGAAATCGTCACTTGAATATGACGAAAATGCTTGTGCATAGTATACTAGCCATTCTCGGTCTGCTGATATCAAAATCGTCATGATACGACGATGTTTAACACGGGTCCAGAATTTTAAGTACTACAGAAGTAGGGTTAACCCTGGGAACTGAGATGGACTCTGGCCTAGTCAGAGTACCAACTCAAGCTGTCTTTGTCTGTGATGTGGACATGGCTATGTCTTCTACTGTGAGCCCCAGTAACCTGGGCAAGTACAGACAGACACCTTTAATCAATAATAAAGTGGCTCAGGCCTACAGGGACACATGTGCCAGTGTCACCATGGTGACACCTAACTTTGTGGACCCTGGACAGATCATACTAGGTGATAATTACCTAGTGACCAATGCTAGCAATGCCACTACCATCCATAGTATGGCAATTGTTAATTTCTCCTGGGGAGGGGTAACTGGCCTCAAAAGGTTAATGTTAGTACAGACCTCCCTGTAGAGTGTTTGTTGGGCAATGATCTAGAATCTTCAGTCTGGTCTGAAGTGGAGTATAGGACTCATGTAGAGATGCTGGGCATATCAGCACATGTCCTTGCTGTGACCAGGTCACAGGCCAAAAAGTGCCAAACTGAACAGGCACTGGATCCTGAAACTATGGACCAGATGCCTTCCAAGAGAAAGAGCAGTAGGGTTAAGGCAGTGTATTCCCCCTTGCCTCCTGATGAGGATCAGTCTTCCCAGGAAGCTGAGTGTGGGACCCCAGAAGGAACTGTCCTAGAAGAGCTTGAACCTGGTCAGGTTGAGTTTCTTGGGACAGGGGGACCTTCAAGGACAGAACTGAGGCAGGCGCAATTGGATTGCTCCTCTCTTGAATCCCTCAGACAGCAAGCTTCTGAGGCTGCTGGGAATGCTACAGGTACCCATAGTGTGTATTGGGATGAAGGGCTACTTTATTCAGAGGCTAGAGACCCCAAGCCTGGTGCTTCCAGGAGGTTGGTCATACCTTTGACATTTAGGGGCTTCCTTCTCACCTTAGCCCATGATATTCCCTTAGCAGGACATCTTGACCAGAACAAGACTTGGGACAGGCTTGTCCCTCACTTTCACTGGCCACACTTGTCAGAAGATACCAAGGAGTTTTGCCGCTCCTGTGTCACTTGCCAAGCCAGTGGCAAATCAGGTGGCACCACAAAGCCCCCTAATACCACTACCTGTGGTGGGGGTTCCCTTTGAGAGAGTTGGGATAGACATTGTTGGACCAATGGATCCCCAAACAGCCTCTGGGCACAGGTTTATTCTGGTGGTAATGTATCATGCCACCAGATACCCAGAAGCTATTCCCTTAAGGACCACAACAGCCCCTGTTGTGGCAAGAGCCCTCCTGGGAGTTTTCTCAAGAGTGGGCTTTCCGAAAAAGGTTGTCTCAGACAGAGGTGCAAACCTTATGTCTGGATATTTGACTGCTATGTGGAAAGAGAGTGGAGTGAACTACAAGTTCACCACACCCAACCATCCACAGTGCAATGGTCTAGTTGAAAGATTCAACAAGACCTTAAAGGGCATGATCAAGGGACTCCCTGAAAAGCTTTGGCGAAGATGGGATATCTTGCTGCCCTGCCTTTTATTCGCTTACAGAGAGGTCCCACAGAAGGGGGTTGGCTACAGCCCTTTTGAACTTCTATTTGGGCACCCTGTAAGAGGACCCCTGTGTCTGGTGAAGGAAGGATGGGAATTATCTCTCAAAAAGCCTAAACAAGACATAGTGGATTATGTACTTGGTCTCCGCTCCAGGATGGCCGAATACATGAAAAAGGCTTCTAAAAACCTTGAGGCTAGCCAGGAACTTCAAAAAGCTTGGCATGACCAAAAGGCTGTGTTGACTGTGTATCAGACAGGATAGAAAGTGTGGGTGTTGGAGCCAGTGGCCCCAGCAGCACTCCAAGACAAATGGTCTCGACCCCACACTATTGTTGAGCAAAAGGGAGAGGTAACCTACCTGGTTGACCTAGGAACTCCCAGGAGCCCCCACAGGGTGATTCATGTCAACAGACTGAAGGCATATATTGACAGGGCAGACATGAGCTTGCTCATGGCTGCAGATGAGGGACAGGAGGAGAAAAGTGACCCTCTCACAGACCTGCTTTCTCAGAACCCTGATGATGGCTCAGTTGATGGAGTAGCCTTGGCAGGCAGCCTCACTGACCAACAGCAACAGGACTGCAGACAAGTTCTACAGGCCTACAGACATATGTTTTCATTGACTCCAAGTCAGACAAACTGGTGAGTATTGTAATTAAAGATAGTCCTTTGTAGTCAGATGTAATATAAATAAATATAGTGGATTTATTGTTAAGATAATCACATTAGTAAATTACAGGAAGATGGTAAATCCATACGACGCCCCACCAGGAGCAGCCTCTGTCCTGCTCAGCCTGCACACCAACTGACACTCCACGGCTACCCAAGCACCTAACATTCCACGACCTCATCATACTTCCAAAATTCTAGATATCATCACATTCACCAACACTCAAACTGGTTGAGCAGTAGAGAAGAGTTGCTTAGGCAAGGGGAAATGTAGCAGTAGATTATAACAGTGAGCCATGAGGTATACACTGGTAACAGTCTGCCCGTGAAGAGTAAAATTTACAGGCAACCTGACCATGTAGGGACTGTATCAGGATAGAGGTCCAAAAGATGTTGGAGTTGGGAGTTATTGAGCCCTCAGAGAGCACCTGGGCAAGTCCAGTAGTCCTTGTGCCTAAACCTCACACCCAAGATGGTAAGAGAGAGATGAGGTTTTGTGTGGACTACAGAGGTCTCAACGCTGTCACTAGGACAGATGCCCACCCAATACCAAGGGCAGATGAGCTCATTGACAGATTGGCTTCTGCCAAGTTTTTGAGCACATTTGACCTGACAGCAGGCTACTGGCAGATCAGACTAGCTGATGATGCAAAAGCCAAAACAGCATTTTTGACCCCAGGAGGTCATTACCAATTTGTGGTGATGCCCTTCGGCTTGAAGAATGCACCTGCCACTTTCCAAATTTGGTGAACCAAGTCCTCTCAGGTCTGGATGACTTTTGTGCAGCTTATCTTGATGATATTACTGTCTTTAGCTCCACTTGGGAGGATCACCTGATCCACCTGAAGAAGGTTTTGGAGGCCCTGCAGAAGGCAGGCCTAACTATCAAGGCTACTAAGTGCCAGATAGGGCAGAGTAAGGTTGTGTACCTGGGCCACCTTGTAGATGTAGGTCAGGTTCAACCACTGGAGAACAAGATCCAGACAATAAAGTACTGGACTCCTCCAACCACCCAGACACAGGTCAGAGCTTTCTTGGGCATGTCTGGTTATAAAATAAATTTTGTTAAGAATTATGGGTCCATTGTGACACCACTTAATGACCTAACCTCAAAGAAAATGCCAAAGAATGTTCAGTGTACACTAAGCTGTCAAAAGGCATTTGATGACCTGAAGCAGGCCATGTGCTCTGCACCTATTCTGAAAAGTCCAGATTACTCCAAGGAATTCATTGTCCAAACAAATGCTTCTGAGTTGGGTGTGAGAGCTGTTCTTTCACAATTGAATACAGATGGTCAAGACCAGCCTATTGCTTTTATTAGCAGAAGGCTGACCCCTAGAGAGAAACGTTGGTCAGCTATTGAGAGGGAGGCCTTTGCTGTGGTTTGGGCCCTGAAGAAGCTGAGGCCATACTTGTTTGGTTCTCACTTCAAGATTCAGACAGACCTTAAGCCCCTCTTGTGGGTAAATCAGATGAAGGGTGAAAATACCAAACTAATCAGGTGGTCCATTTCCCTACAGGGTATGGACTTTACAGTGGAACATAGACCTGGAACTGACCATGGCAATACAGATGGACTCTGCAGATATTTCCACTTAGAGCATGAAGACTCAACTGGTCAAGGTTAGTTTAATGTCCCTGCGTTTGGGGGGTGGAGTGTAGGAGAGTAGGGTCAGCTTCCTATGGTCACCCCCACTTTTTGCTGTGATTCACTAGTTGTTCGTCTTTAGTGTGGCTGTGGGCCTGCTAATCCGACAAAACACACAAGATAATGGACGGAATGTTGCCCAATGGCAAAACATTCACCCCCAGTCACAGATCTGGGCTTAATCCATCATTATTTTGCTCACCAAGCCACCCCGGTTCAGACATGGCTACATGCAAATCAGTCTTGACCCTGTGCCTCATGGGAACAGTCCAGCCCGAACTGCCAAGCCATGTCATCCCTGGACCGGAATCAAGCATCCTAGGACCAGTTTCCGGCTATTAGCCATCTTCAGCCAGTATAGCTTGACTCCAGTGGCTTAGTGAGCACGGGACCCATGTCTGGGCATACCCTTCCCACATAGGGTGAACAACAAAACACAAAAGATGATGGACGGAATGTTGCACAATGGCAAAACATTCACCCCCAGTCACAGATCTGGGTTTACTCCATGGTTATTTTGCTCACCAAGTCACCACAGTTCAGACATGGCTATATGCAAATCAGTCTTGACCCTGTGCCTCATGGGAACAGTCCAGTCCGAATTGCCAAGCCATGTGTTCCCTGGACCGGAATCAAGCATCCTAGGACCAATTTCTGGCTATCAGCCGTCTTCAGTCAGGATAGCTTGATTCCAGTGGCTTAGTGAGCACGGGACCCACGTCTGGGCATACCCTTCCCACATAGGGTGAACAGCAAAACACACAAGATGATGGACGGAATGTTGCACAAAGGCAAACATTCACCCCCAGTCACAGATCTGGGTTTAATCCATCGTTATTTTGCTCACCAAGCCACCCCAGTTCAGACATGGCTATATGCAAATCAGCCTTGACCCTGTGCCTCATGGGAACAGTCCAGCCCGAACTGCCATGCCATGTCTTCCCTGGACCGGAATCAAGCATCCTAGGACCGGTTTCTGGCTATCAGCCGTCTTCAGCCATGATAGCTTGACTCCAGTGGCATAGTGAGCACGGGACCCACGTCTGGGCATACCCGTCCCACATAGGGTGAACAGCAAAACAAACAAGATGATGGACGGAATGTTGCACGATGGCAAAACATTCACCCACAGTCACAGATCTGGGTTCAATCCATCGTTATTTTGCTCACCAAGCCACCCCAGTTCAGACATGGATATATGCAAATCAATCTTGACCCTGTGCCTCATGGGAACAGTCCACCCCGAACTGCCAAGCCATGTCTTCCCTGGACCGGAATCAAGCATCCTAGGACCAGTTTCTGGCTATCAGCCTTCTTCAGCCAGGATAGCTTGACTCCAGTGGCTTAGTGAGCACGGGACCCACGTCTGGGCATACCCTTCCCACATAGGGTGAACAGCAAAACACACAAGATGATGGACGAAATGTTGCACAATGGCAAAAAATTCACCCCCAGTCACAGATCTGGGTTTAATCTATCGTTATTTTGCTCACCAAGCCACCCCAGTTCAGACATGGCTATATGCAAATCAGTCTTGACCCTGTGCCTCATGAGAACAGTCCAGCCCGAACTGCAAAGCCATGTCTTCCCTAGACCGGAATCAAGCATCCTAGGACCGGTTTCTGGCTATCAGCCGTCTTCAACCAGGATAGCTTGACTCCAGTGGCTTAGTGAGCACGGGACCCACGTCTGGGCATACCCTTCCCACATAGGGTGAACAGCAAAACACACAAGTTGATGGACGGAATGTTGCACAATGGCAAAACACTCACCCCCAGTCACAGATCTGGGTTTACTCCATGGTTACTTTGTTCAGCAAGCCACCCCAGTTCAGACATGGCTATATGCAAATCTGTCTTGACCCTGTGCCTCATGGGAACAGTCCAGCCCGAACTGCAAAGCCATGTCTTCCCTAGACGGGAATCAAGCATCCTAGGACCGGTTTCTGGCTTTCAGCCATCTTCAACCAGGATAGCTTGACTCCAGTGGCTTAGTGAGCACTGCACCCACATATGACCGTCCTGCCTAGCTCAGAAGCGGTCGCTCCTCACGCTGCTCCCTGCTGAATTAAGTGGTATCGTAGCGCTTCTGCCATATTGATCATTGCCATTAATTCGAATTGCGCACTGCTCGCTCTGCTTACTGTAATTCATTATTGTGCCTGATGATATCGACATCGTAGCGCTATACTAGTAGACTGCTCTGCATTTATTTTGCAACTGTGCACTGCTCCCTTTGCCTGCTTTAACTATTTGTGCCTGACTGTGCCGGTGCCACTGCCCATTTAATAGCGATTTCAGGTGGTGCCCCAATCTCGTCCTGTTTAACTTTTGGGCTTGCTGCCATTTTGTTGTTTGTTGTTGTGCCTCCCAGCCCGGCTCTCCACCCCCTCCCGCCTCCCAGCTGCTCCTGCCTTCCACTAAAGTTAAGGCTCTTCCCGATAGTCCAAACGCTGTGACCGTCCTGCCTATCTCAAAAGCGGTCGCTCCTCGCGCTGCTCCCTGCTGAATTAAGTGGTATCGTAGCGCTTCTGCCAGATTAATCATTGCCATTATTTCGAATTGCGCACTGCTCGCTCTGCTTACTGTAATTAATTATTGTGCCTGATGATATCGACATCGTAGTGCTATACTGGTAGACTGCTCTGCATTCATTTTGCAACTGTGCACTGCTCGCTTTGCCTGCTTTAACTATTTGTGCCTGACTGTGCCGGTGCCACTGCCCATTTAATAGCGATTTCAGGTGGTGCCCCAATCTCGTCCTGTTTCGCTTTTGGGCTTGCTGCCATTTTGTTGTTTGTTGTTGTGCCTCCTAGCCCGGCTCTCCACCCCGCTCCCGCCTCCCAGCTGCTCCTCCCTCCCACTAAAGTTAAGGCTCTTCCCGATAGTCCAAACACTGTGACCGTCCTGCCTAGCTCAGAAGCGGTCGCTGCTCACGCTGCTCCCTGCTGAATTAAGTGGTATCGTAGAGCTTCTGCCAGATTGATCATTGCCATTAATTTGAATTGCGCACTGCTCGCTCTGCTTACTGTAATTAATTATTGTGCCTGATGATATCGACATCGTAGCGCTATACTGGTAGACTGCTCTGCATTTATTTTGCAACTGTGCACTGATCGCTTTGCCTGCTTTAACTATTTGTGCCTGACTGTGCCGGTGCCACTGCCCATTTAATAGCGATTTCAGGTGGTGCCCCAATCTCGTCCTGTTTCGCTTTTGGGCTTGCTGCCATTTTGTTGTTTGTTGTTGTGCCTCCCAGCCCGGCTCTCCACCCCGCTCCCGCCTCCCAGCTGCTCCTCCCTCCCACTAAAGTTAAGGCTCTTCCCGATAGTCCAAACGCTGTGACCGTCCTGCCTAGCTCAGAAGCGGTCGCTCCTCACGCTGCTCCCTGCTGAATTAAGTGGTATCGTAGCGCTTCTGCCAGATTGATCATTGCCATTAATTCGAATTGCGCACTGCTCGCTCTGCTTACTGTAATTAATTATTGTGCCTGATGATATCGACATCGTAGCGCTATACTGGTAGACTGCTCTGCATTTATTTTGCAACTGTGCACTGCTCGCTTTGCCTGCTTTAACTATTTGTGCCTGACTGTGCCGGTGCCACTGCCCATTTAATAGCGATTTCAGGTGGTTCCCCAATCACGTCCTGTTTCGCTTTTGGGCTTGCTGCCATTTTGTTGTTTGTTGTTGTGCCTCCTAGCCCGGCTCTCCACCCCGCTCCCACCTCCCAGCTGCTCCTCCCTCCCACTAAAGTTAAGGCTCTTCCCGATAGTCCAAACGCTGTGACCGTCCTGCCTAGCTCAGAAGCGGTCGCTGCTCACGCTGCTCCCTTCTGAATTAAGTGGTATCGTAGAGCTTCTGCCAGATTGATCATTGCCATTAATTCGAATTGCGCACTGCTCACTCTGCTTACTGTAATTAATTATTGTGCCTGATGATATCGACATCGTAGCGCTATACTGGTAGACTGCTCTGCATTTATTTTGCAACTGTGCACTGCTCGCTTTGCCTGCTTTAACTATTTGTGCCTGACTGTGCCGGTGCCACTGCCCATTTAATAGCGATTTCAGGTGGTTCCCCAATCTCGTCCTGTTTCGCTTTTGGGCTTGCTGCCATTTTGTTGTTTGTTGTTGTGCCTCCCAGCCCGGCTCTCCACCCCGCTCCCGCCTCCCAGCTGCTCCTCCCTCGCCCCTCCCCCTCCACTATCCACTTATGACAGATGCTTTTGCACGCAGCGTTCACGAGCAGCGGAAGCGCCCCATGCACGCCAAAGGTGCGCCAAAGGTAAGCCCGTCTACGCCCATCCGCGCCTGGACCGCGCCCAGCGCCAGACCCCCTGGTCCCCGCAAAATCCACTCCTTCCGCATAATGTATGACGCCGCAACCCTCTCAGCACTTAACCCCGGCCAACTCCAAAACTGCTACCAAGCCGCCCCAGGTCACACCCATGGACCCTTCACCTGCCGCTCCTGCATGTTCGACTTTATCAGGACCCACACCAAATCCACTAACTCCAATCAGAGCTCCAACACTAACCACCTGAAATGCATCCTGCTCAACACCCGTTCGGTCAACAGACACGCCATTGACCTTTGGAACCTACTCGACACTACATCGACGGACGTCGCCTTCCTTACGGAAACCTGGATGAACACCTCATCAGCTCCCGACATCGCCATAGCCATCCCGGAAGGCTACAAGACCATCCGAAAGGACCGCACCAACCAAACAGGAGGAGGCATCGCCATCGTCCATAAGAACACCATCCGCATTACGACCAGTTCAGACGATAACCTCGCTACCACCGAACACCTTCACTTCCAGATCCACACCGACCCCAAGACCACACTCATCTACAGGCCACCAGGACCCCGCACACAATTCAGCGAAGACATCACTGACTTCATCAGCCCACACGCCCTCCCCTCCGAGGACTACATTCTACTGGGAGACCTCAACTTCCACCAGGAAAAGAAAAACCACAGCAACACCACCACCCTTCTGGACAACCTGGCCAACCTCGGACTCGAACAACTTGTTGATACCCCCACCCACTATGCCGGTCACACGCTCGACCCAATCTTCACCTCCAGCAAACACATCTCCTTCAACCACACCACAGCTCTCTATTGGACGGACCACAGCTGCGTTCACTTCAACTACAAAAAGACCACGACCCACTACCTCCCACAACCAATTCCCGAAGAAACTGGAATAAAATTACCACCGACCAGCTCTTCACATCGCTTCACCAAAACCCTCCTGCCAAACCATCGGACCCAAACCAAGCAGCCACCAACCTCACACAATGGATCACCCACAGCGCCGACGAACTAGCACCCTTGAAAAACCATCAAATCAAGCAAGGTATCAAAAAAGCCCCCTGGTTCAACGATGACCTTAAGAAATCCAAGAAGTTCTGTCGCACCCTCGAGAAAGCCTGGAGAAAAAACCCTACCACTGACAACCTGACCACCTTCAAGAACGCCACCCGCAAACACCACCAACTGATCCGATCCACCAAGAAATCAGCATTCAAGGATCGACTCGACAACAACGCCCACAACAGCAAGGAACTATTCAACATCGTCAAAGAATTTACCAACCCAACCGCCGGCACCAACAACATCACCCCCTCCCAAGACCTCTGCGACTCCCTAGCCTCATGCTTCCACAACAAAATCGCCGACATACATAACAGCTTTGAAAACCAGTCCGGAGACCAGTCCACTCCACCCACCTCCGAACCAAAACCCCCCTCTAACAACCTCTGCGCCTGGAACCCAATCACCACTGAAAACACCATCCGCCTGATGAACTCCATCCGCTCAGGATCGCCTACCGACCCATGTCCCCACCACATTTTCAACAAAGCAGACTCCATTATCGCACCCCATCTCCGAGACGTCATCAACTGCTCCCTCAACTCCGCTACCTTCCCGGAAAGCTGGAAACATGCCGAACTCAGCGCCCTTCTGAAGAAACCCACAGCAGACCCCACTGAACTTAAAAACTACCGCCCCATCTCACTCCTCCCATTCCCTGCCAAAGTAATTGAGAAAGCCGTCAACAGTCAGCTCGTCGCCTTCCTCGAATCTAACAAATCCCTCGACCCCTCACAGTCCGGCTTCCGAGCCAAACACAGCACCGAAACCGCCCTCATCGCAGCAACAGACGACATTCGAACATTACTGGACAACGGAGAAACAGTTGCCCTCATCCTACTTGACCTCTCCGCAGCCTTCGACACAGTCTGTCATAGCACCCTCATACAACGCCTCAGCAACGTCGGAATACAAGGAAAAGCATTGGACTGGATCATCTCATTCCTCGCCGGAAGAACCCAGAGAGTCCGCCTCCCCCCTTTTAGATCAGAGGCCACCGAAGTCATCTGTGGCGTACCACAAGGATCATCACTCAGTCCCACCCTCTTCAACGTATACATGAGTCCTCTCGCATCCATCACACGCCAACACAACCTCAACATCATCTCCTACGCAGACGACACCCAGCTGATCCTCTCCCTCACCAAAGACCCAAACACCGCCAAAACCAACTTACACGAAGGAATGAAAGATGTAGCCGAGTGGATGAAAAACAGCCGTTTAAAACTGAACTCTGACAAAACGGAAGTCCTCATCTTAGGCTCATCCCCCTCTGCTTGGGACAAATCATGGTGGCCACCGGCCCTGGGAACCGCACCCATACCAACGGACCAGGCACATAACCTAGGCTTCATCCTGGACTCCTCCCTCTCGATGACCAGACAAGTCAACGCCGTCTCATCATCATGCTTCAACATCCTAAGCATGCTCAAAAAAATCTTCCGCTGGATCCCCACAGAAACAAGAAAAACGGTCACTCACGCACTGGTCACAAGCAGACTGGATTACGGAAACACCCTTTACGCCGGAACCACAGCCAAACTACAGAAAAAACTCCAACGCATCCAAAACACCTCAGCCAGACTCATACTAGACATCCCCCGCCAAGCTCACATTTCCGGCCACCTGAAAGACCTCCACTGGCTCCCCGTCAACAAGAGAATAACGTTCCGTCTCCTCACCCACGCACACAAAGCCCTCTACGACCTAGGACCCGAATGCCTCAACACGCGCCTGTCCTTTTACACCCCCACCCGCCAACTACGATCGTCCAATCAAGCCCTCGCCGCAATTCCGCGCATCCATAGATCCACCATGGGGGGAAGATCCTTCTCCTACTTAGCGGCCAAAACCTGGAATTCTCTCCCCACCCACCTCCGCCTTACACAGAACCACCTCTCCTTCAGAAAGCAACTAAAAACTTGGATATTCGATAAGTAAAGTACCCCCTCTCCCTCAAGCGCCTTGAGACCCTCTGGGTGAGTAGCGCGCTATACAAATTTTGAACTTGAACTTGTTATTTTGCTCACCAAGCCACCCCAGTTCAGACATGGCTATATGCAAATCAGTCTTGACCCTGTGCCCATGGAAACAGTCCAGCCCGACCTGCCAAGCCATGTCTTCCCTGGACCGGAATCAAGCATCCTAGGACCGGTTTCTGGCTATCAGCCGTCTTCAACCAGGATAGCTTGACTCCAGTGGCTTAGTGAGCACGGGACCCACGTCTGGGCATACCCTTCCCACATAGGGTGAACAGCAAAACACACAAGATGATGGACGGAATGTTGCACAATGGCAAAACACTCACCCCCAGTCACAGATCTGGGTTTACTCCATGGTTATTTTGTTCACCAAGCCACCCCAGTTCACACATGGCTATATGCAAATCTGTCTTGACCCTGTGCCTCATGGGAACAGTCCAGCCCGAACTGCCAAGCCATGTCTTCCCTGGACCGGAATCAAGCATCCTAGGACCGGTTTCTGGCCATCAGCCGTCTTCAGCCAGGATAGCTTGATTCCAGTGGCTTAGTGAGCACGGGACCCACGTCTGGGCATACCCATCCCACATAGGGTGAACAGCAAAACACACAAGATGATGGACGGAATGTTGCACAATGGCAAACTTTCACCCCCAGTCAAAGATCTGGGTTTAATCCATTGTTATTTTGCTCACCAAGCCACCCCAGTTCAGACATGGCTATATGCAAATCAATCTTGACCCTGTGCCTCATTGGAACAGTCCAGCCCGAACTGCCAAGCCATGTCTTCCCTGGACCGGAATCGAGCATCCTAGGACCGGTTTCTGGCTATCAGCCATCTTCAACCTGGATAGCTTGACTCTAGTGCCTTAGTGAGCACGGGACCCACGTCTGGGCATACCCTTCCCACATAGGGTGAACAGCAAAACACACAAGATGATGGACGGAATGTTGCACAATGGCAAACATTCACCCCCAGTCACAGATCTGGGTTTAATCCATCGTTATTTTGCTCACCAAGCCACCCCAGTTCAGACATGGCTATATGCAAATCAGTCGTGACCCTGTGCCTCATGGGAACCGTCCAGCCCGAACTGCCAAGCCATGTCTTCCCTGGACCGGAATCAAGCATCCTAGGACCGGTTTCTGGCTATCAGCCGTCTTCAGCCAGGATAGCTTGACTCCAGTGGCTTAGTGAGCACAGGACCCACATGTGGGCATACCCGTCCCACATAGGGTGAACAGGAAAACACACAAGATGATGGACGGAATGTTGCACGATGGCAAAACATTCACCCCCAGTTACAGATCTGGGTTCAATCCATCAATATTTTGCTCACCAAGCCACCCCAGTTCAGACATGGCTATATGCAAGTCAATCTTGACCCTGTGCCTCATGGGAACAGTCCAGCCCGAACTGCCAAGCCATGTCTTCCCTGGACCGGAATCAAGCATCCTAGGACCTGTTTCTGGCTATCAGCCGTCTTCAACCAGGATTGCTTGACTCCAGTGGCTTAGTGAGCAAGGGACCCACGTCTGGGCATACCCTTCCCACATAGGGTGAAGAGCAAAACACACAAGATGATGGGCGGAATGTTGCACAATGGCAAAACATTGACCCCCAGTCACAGATCTGGGTTTAATCGATCGTTATTTTGCTCACCAAGCCACCCCAGTCCAGACATGGCTATATGCAAATCAGTCTTGACCCTGTGCCTCATGTGAGGTACTGGGTTTTTCAGAACCGGTACCGAACCGGTAACCCAGCGGTGTCAGGGTACACCCAAAGACCTCGAGTACTTTCCTGATTCAGACCACAGAAACTCAGAGTCTTCTAGGTAAAGTCAAGGATCGATTTTATTGGCTGCAACCAAGTAACAGGTCCTAGAAGTACAACAACACGGGGTGTATGTTCACAGGAGACTGCTCAATCTTACAAAGCCAGGTTTCTCTTTTTATACAAAATATTGAGCTTCAGGCAAACATTCTTGGATTTACAGTATACTATTCACATACTTTCTTTACAAAGGAAAAGCAGAGTCACGATGACAAGCCCATATTTCAGTTTGTTCATCCCACAACAAATTACCCGGCAAGGCCCAGCATTTCCATCAGATACCGGTGGACCCCCAATAAAAACGGGCACCTCCCCATCATAAAGCAAGTGAGAGAGAAAAGAGCAGGGACAGGTGTGCGCAAGATTCGACAGGGTGTGTGTGCGATGAAAAGGGTTTATGGCCTGTTGAGCCTTGATGCTATCTTGTTCGGCCACTGGGAGAGGAACTGACCAAACAGGTTTGGCCTGGGGCAATGGTTCCAACTTGCCCAGGTCAGAGAAAAGTCAATTAAGGTGTACGTGTCCTTTGGGATCGAATTTAGCTGGATTATAAGCCTATGTAAAGGGCAACTCACAAAATGGCTGCCGTACACAAAATGGAAGCCAAGGGTTCAGAACGAAAATGACGATTTCGAGGTGAAATCGTCACTCGAATGAGACGAAAATGCTTGTACATAGTGTACTAGCCATTCTCGGTCTTTTGATATAAAAATCGTCATGCTATGATGAAGTTTAATTCTCGAGTCCAGAATTTTCAGAACTACACATGGGAACAGTCCAGCCCGAACTGCCAAGCCATGTCTTCCCTGGACCGGAATCAAGCATCCTAGGACCGGTTTCTGGCTATCAGCCGTCTTCAGCCAGGATAGCTTGACTCCAGTGGCTTAGTGAGCACGGGATCCACGTCTGGGCATACCCTTCCCACATAGGGTGAACGGCAAAACACACAAGAAGATGGATGGAATGTTGCACAATGGCAAAACATTCACCCCCAGTCACAGATCTGGGTGTAATCTATAGTTATTTTGCTCACCAAGCAACCCCAGTTCAGACATGGCTATATGCAAATCAGTCTTGACCCTGTGCCTCATGGAAAAAAGTCCAGCCCGAGCTGCCAAGCCATGTCTTCCCTGGACCGGAATAAAGTATCCTATGACCGGTTTCTGGCTATCAGCTGTCTTCAGCCAGGATAACTTGACTCCAGTGGCTTAGTGAGCAGGGGACCCACGTCTGGGCATACCCTTCCCACATAGGGTGAACAGCAAAACACACAAGATGATGGACGGAATGTTGCACAATGGCAAAACATTCACCCCCAGACACAGATCTGGGTTTAATCCATCGTTATTTTGCTCACAAGCCACCCCAGTTCAGACATGGCTATATGCAAATCAGTCTTGACCCTGTGCCTCATGGGAACAGTCCAGCCCGAACTGCCAAGCCATGTCTTCCCTGGACCGGAATCAAGCATCCTAGGACCGGTTTCTGGCTATCAGCCGTCTTCAGCCAGCGGTTCTCTCTCTGTTTTGTTGGCCTGCTAATCAGACCCACAGCCCAGCTGTTCTCTCTCTAAATTCATACCATGTACTTTAGGTACATACCAATTGGGTATTGGGTCACCTTTGTGAGCCCCTGTATAGTGTACCATAGGTACCCAGGGCATAGGTGCATCCAAGGCCTACCAGGGGTTGTAGCATGAATTGTGCCACCCCTGGCTGGCCATCCAAACTGACACCACAGGCTGATCACTCAGCTTGGGCAAGGTCGTGTAATCACCCCTTGCTTAGATATAGTATACCTATATCTAACCTCATATATAGACACATACGTACCTGTAAGTCACGCCTATGGCAGGCTTTAACAAACCTGGAGGCAGAGTGCTTGGTTTTATGTGAGATGGTGCTCTAGCATGAGCTGAGCCTGTCTGCAGCTTTCGGAACCAGGTCCTTATAGCTGTTCTATGATTTAGCCATACCATATACTCTTAAGTGCATTATGAACCTCGCGGTTAAATGCTAACTTTGGTTTGGCTTTATCAAAACATGTCGTATAAGGTGTCATACGCTTTGGAATACTACCCCCTAGCCAGTTCTGGTGACGAGGGTAGCATTCCACTCTTCTAGAGGGAGAAGACATGTAGTTACTGCTTTACCCGGTTAAAGTTAAACAGAGGCTCAGCATCACAAAATTGATGCTGCTGCCACAGACACGAGTCTGATCTCCTGCTGCTCAATGAAACTCTGGTAGGGCAGGCCTGGACAATAGGTTTCCTGCCTTGGGAGGTGCTATCATCTCCCCAGACAGACTTTTAAGTGTATTGGGGCAGGGAGGGCTGAGAAATGAGACACTGCCTCGGGCACACAAGGTGCTCCACGCATAGCCCGGTTCAAACTAGTTGCTGGGGCACTCCAGCCCCAGCTCTGGCACGAAACTGGACAAAGGGAAAGGGGTGTAACTACCCCCTTCCCAGGTTCCACCCATAGGAGGGACCTAGCAGGTAATCCAGCCCCTCAGTTTAGTATAAAGTTAGGAGCTGAGTCTAGAGACTTTAGATTTATCCTGGAAAGAAACTCTGAAATGAAACTCTTGAACCTTCGATGTTCCTCATTGACTGGAAGACTGAAGACATCTCCCTTGTGGTCAAGGAGTGACCACCCTGTGCAAACAGGCACCACCAGTAACTTGCCAGTTTGCTTTGTCGATGCTCCAGCGGAACCCGAAGACTTAGCAATGCAGGAAATGGACTCCCAGGCTTCTCTAACTCTGACTCACATCCACAGCAAAGCTGAGACCCGTGAAGGATACGAGCGGCGTGGGACCAGACATCCTGGACTACCTGCTTTTTGCTACCAGTGCAGCTCCTGAGGTACCCTCGAAGTTGTGCATTAAGGTTTGAGAAGCCCAAGACCCGAACAGCATTTCCACTGAAGCTCAGCCCTCCACACTCCACGAGTGCTGTGTGGGTCCTGCGCCTGCATTTCAGCTCAATGCATCTTCGCGGTTGCTAGCCCATTGGCTAGTTGGCCCTCTGAAGACATCCTTTTGAAACTACACTGCTTGCCCGGTTGCTCCAGGCTGGCTCCAGCTTCCCTGTGAAGGAGAAGCTCACCAGACCTTGCTGGTCTGAACTGAAGCCAATATTCCCATCTGCGTGGATTGCACTTGCCAAGGTTTTATGGGTCCAATCCGGATACCGACACTGCCAACATCCTTTGTGGTACAGCTCGACTCCAGCTCCTGGTCATCGTTAACACCTCTTGGTCCTCATGGCTGCAGAGACAAGCTTCACCTCTTCACCTGATTGCATCTCGACATCGCCTGGTTCCTTCCTGGTTCCTTCCTGGTCACTGGCTAGTGACCCAGACTCTGTCTCCTCTGCTTTTAGGTTCTTCTGGACTCCGATCCACCCTTGAATCCACCCGTACACTTTTCTCCTGGTCACCTGCAGCACTTTCTTGCAGCTCTCCATAGGAAACAGCGACGAAACCCGATACGAAAGAACACCTATGCACCCGGCTTCCCTGGGTGAGGTAACTCGAGTACTCCGGTGCTCCCGTGGGTAACAACTATCCAAGTGTCCTAGTTTAACAGGGCTTTCCCATAGTCCATCCGGAAGTGTCTAAAATATACTACTTTGTAACTTTTACGTTCCCATTGAAACTCCATGGTAACTCGTGTGTGTGTTTAGACACTGCACATGCTTCCCGTGGGCCTCCTACTTCCAATCCCTTGGTTGATCAGTGTAGCCCCAGCGATTTCCTAGGCCCTAGGCCTACTCACCTTTCCTGAAGTGGTTCTTATACCACTTCTTTTGTATATGGTCCATGAGGCCCCTAGGGCAGAATTGAATTTGTGTAACTTATAGTATGCTTATTGAGTAACTTGTGCTGTATCTCGAACTCTGACCTCATAAAGAGTGCAGAGGGGTTGTGTTATTAATAAATACGTATATATTTGATATATATCTTTTTTTATAACACTTTATTGAGGTCATTGAAGCAATCCACAGTAGCGGCAAACAAATGTATACCATGTACATAGGAAGAGCAGGTGTCACAGTGAACATAACCAGGTGCACATGTAAGTGTCCAGTAGGATCGCGTATTAGAACATCGTTCATGTAGCAGTGTAAACTTTTTCTGATAATGCAACAGGTATGAGTAAATGCCAAAACAAAGGGCACAGAAATTAAAAGGAAGATAAAAGAAACAGAAATCATATTTGTTATCTTGCGAGAATAACACAGCAATTCAGCTAGTGTGACAATGAGCATTACTATTGACAACAACCTCATTAGAGCTAAGTCAGATGATGTCCTGTACCACCCTTCAAGGATACGTGCAATGAACCAGAGCAAACACATGTGTTTGATGACAGAAGGTTACGCGGGATGGACCCAGCACAGCACAACAGCTAGCAGCCACAGGGAAAAAAAGGCCCCAGCGCCAGGAGAGGTGAGGAGACCCCAGCCCACAAGTACCAGGCCACAGCTCACCTGGGGAATAAACGTGCCGCTACGAAGTCAACACCAAAGCGGGTTCAAAGAAGGAGGGCTCCATAATCTAACCCACCCCGGTCGGAGTGTTGGGATGTAGGGATTGAGAGGGCGCCTCCCTCGCCTTCCCAGCAAGATATCGGCGATATGGACCCCAGATGTCTACTGGACGGGAGGAGGTTGGGAGCATTTCCGAATATTCCACGCTGTTTACATTACAGTACGCCACACTTCCGAGCCATGAGATGACCGTGGGCGCGCGCCGCGAACACCAAAGCAGCGCCACCTCTCTTTTGGCCAGCAGGAAGCAAAGAGACGCCAGTTTGCGAGTTTTGCGAGGAAAATTGGTCACATAATCCAGCAGGGCAATCTCAGGCGTGACAGTCAATGATTGATCCAGTATTTCACCTAGAGTTCTGTGTACCTCAACCCAATAGGCGTGCAATCTCGGGCAGGTCCAGGAAAGGTGCGCAAAGTCAGCCTGAGGGGCATTGCATTTAGGGCAGGTGTGGGGTCTGCAGGGGTCAATTCTATGTGCAAGCGCCGGTGTGTGGTATAGCCTCCGAAGGAATTTAAAATGTATGAGTTTGTGCCTGCTATTCATGGAGATCTCCCGGGTCATGACACAGCACGCCTCCCATTGATCGTCCGAGATCTGTGTGCCTATATCAAGTTCCCACGCGGAGTGGACTGCTTCATCAGACGAGGGAAGTGAAAACAAGCACAACTTGTAGAGTTTGGACACCACGTGAGCCCCTGATGTGTTCTGTATGATGTGTGTAAGGGCCGGATTATCATCAGGCGGGAGAGGGAATGTCGTGAAAGTAGCTCTCAAAAGCGCCCGCACTCTAGTAAGTACAAATGTATCCATAAAGGTACGATCAGTGAAGCGGGGGTCTTCAGTTATAGTAAAGGCGTGGCCATTGGGGAACAGGTCGCCAATCGTGTGCAGCTGGAATTTCGATAACGATCTGCGTATCACCATTTCGCCTGTTATAGGGAGCCAGTGGGAATTGGGCAGAGGGAGGGCAGAAGAGTACAGCATGTCAACGTGTAGCAAGCGCCTGAGCTTGTCCCAAGCCCAAGTCGTCGTGGTGAGTGGGAGTATGTCATGCGGGTCTCTGGAGAGGCCCTTGGGAAGAACCGTTGCGAGGTTCACTGGGAGTGCCGCGTCAGCCTCAGGCCTCAAATGTGGAATTCTGGCGTCAGGATGATACCAAGGGTGTGCGTATGAGCACTGGGCGACCAGGTAGTAAAGGTAGAAATCCGGGACCCCAAAGCCACCCCTCTCGTACGGTAGAGTCAGCGTGCGCCAAGCTAGTCTTGGGCGTTTTCCCCCCCTCACCAATCTTAGCAGGGCAGTGCGCAATTGTGTAAAAAAAACCTTGGTAAGAGGAATCGGAATATTATTGAAAAGATACAAAAACCGGGGGAGGACCACCATCTTAACAATGGCGATGCGCCCAGCCATTGACAAAGGGAGACGGAGCCACCTGTTGGTATTATCCTCCAGAAAGTCGAGGGCCTGCCCGTAGTTCAAGCGGATAATAGACACGGTGTCAAGATGTATATGTATCCCCAGGTATTTGACAGCTTCTTCACACCACTCCAGCGGGAGGGAGCAGGGCCATCGCACCGTGGCGGGGGTGAGAGGAAACAATTGTGACTTGTGCCAATTGACTCTGAGGCCCGAGTACTCGCCAAAGCGTGCAATCGCGGATAGCAGGGGTTGTAGATTGGCCTCCGGAGTACGGACATATAAAACCATGTTGTCCGCATAGAGCGAGACCAATAGAGGGCCAGTGCGGAATTGAAGCCCTCTGTGAAGATGTTGTTCCTGTAAGTGCCGCACCAGGGGGTCCATCGCCAAAATAAAGAGTAAGGGAGACAAAGGGCATCCCTAGCGGGTACCTCTGGAGAGAGTGAATTTGTCGCTGATGGTGCCGTTTAGGCGAATGCGGGCCGCGGGAGCAGTATACAGCAGCTCCACAGTCGCGACAAACATTGCGGGCATGCCCATCCTTCGCATCACGTCCAAAAAAAAGGGCCATTCTAGAGTGTCAAAAGCCTTTTCCGTGTCTAAAAAAACCGCGGCAGCTGGGGTGGCGGGGTCGATTCTGTGTAGAACCGAAAAAATCGTGCGAAGGTTCAGTGATTTTGACCTCTGAGGGACAAAACCCGACTGCGCCGGCGAGATAATGGTGTTAACCAGCAGCGCAAGCCGCATCGCTAATGCTTTGGCCAAAATCTTATAGTCCAGGTTCAGGAGCGAAAGTGGAAGGTAGGAGCTGCAGACCGTGGGGTCGCGTCCCGGTTTGGGCAACAGAACTATAACCGCTTCGCGGAGCGTCGGAGGAATAATACCAGACTCCAGGGCTTCGGCGTAGACTTCCATAAGTATGGGCACTAGCTCCTCCTTATATGCCTGGTAAAAATCGGCCGTGAAGCCATCCAGGCCGGGCGCCGAAGACCTCTTTAGGGAGTCAATCGCTTCCGCAATCAGCTCCGGAGTGATGGGATGGGCCAAAAAATCTTGCATGTATTTCTTTAGGAACACCATAGCGATTTCGTAAATGTACGGCCCCAGGTCGCGACATTCAGCCGTAAGGGCAGATTTGTAAAAATGCCGATAGTAAGTCAAAAAGGTGTTGCAAATGTTGGGGGTAGCAAGCTGATGTTCGCCCTGCGCATCCACTATTTCAGTAATATACGCCGCTTATCGGGGAGGGCGTAGTAGCTGAGCCAGCAGTCTGCCCGGCCGACCCCCCTCACCGTACCGGCGCGCCGTATGGTATTTGCCCAAATATTTCAGTTCTTTGTCTGCCGCATCCCTGAACTCTAGGAGCAATTCGAGGCGGCGCGCCTCGTGGCCAGGGGAAGGGTCAGCAAGGATGACAGTCTCAATGGCCAACAAATCCTTTTCTAGGCGGGACAGAGTAGCGCGGATGTCTCGCAGCGCCCCAACATGTTTGGTGATGCACACCCCCCTAATGGTAGCCTTGAACCCCTCCCATAGTGTGGCCCAGGTGGTCACAGATCCAGTATTAAGGTCGAAGTAGTCCTCAATTGCAGAAAGAACCCCCTCCGTGAAGACCGGGTCCGCCAATGCCCTCCCAGGGAATCTCCATTGTCGTTCGTAACCTCCCAGTCTAGGGACTGCGAGGGACAGGACCACGGGGGAATGGTCTGAGAGAGTGCGGGGGAGAGTGCGAAGATCAGTGACCCAGCCCGCTAAGCCCGGAGAAAGCAGCCAGTAATCTATTCTGGTGCTTGTGTTGTGGTAGCTGGAATGGTGAGTGAAAGCAGGAGAGCCAGAGTGTAGCGTGGCCTCTATGTCCAGAAGTGAGAAATGGGAGCAAATGGACGCCACAGCTGCACGGGCGAGTGGTTTGCGATCTGGGGAGGGGGACGTGCTATCTCTACTGGTGGTCATCAGCAAGTTGAAATCGCCCCCCAGCGCTAGCATGTCTATGTCAGAGTGCAATAGTGTGAGATACAGGTCTTCGAAACAGGCCGGGGAGTCAATATTGGGACCGTAGACCACTACAAAAGCAATCCTATGGCCAAACAGCAGTCCAGAGATCAGCGCATATCTGCCCTCACCATCCATTTTACTATTAGTAAAGACAAAGGGGATCCGTTTATGTATTAGAATTGCCACTCCACGCGCATATCTACTGTAGCATGAAAACACTCTGTGGGAACCCCAACCCTTTGCAAAGGAGGCCGTGTCCGCCTGAACCATGTGAGTCTCCTGTAGAAAAAGAACATCAGTTTTATGTCTTTCAGCATAGTGCATAACCTGTTTCCGTTTACGGGTGGAATTCAGCCCACGTACATTCCATGTCATCAATGTCAAACTAGAAGGACCAACCTGTAAACCTATCCGGGCCATAACGTCAGATCAAGGATTGTAAGCAAGAAGAGGTCAATCAACAAGCCGACACCATGCGTCTCGCAATCAGACAACAACGAAGAAAAAGGGAAACATAAAAAATACACACATCCCCTCCCCCACCCACCACCCAGCCTCCCAGCACCCCAAGAGAGGCAGAACCCAACTAGCTCCTGAACAACGGTGCAGAATGACAATAACCAAAGATACAAAGCTTCTAGACATTTCTGCAAATTTAAGCGTAACAAGCCCCAGAAAAAAGAGCAAAACACGTAGGCATACGCCATGGAGGGAAGCAACGCCATCCCCCGAGTGGGCAGCCCAACAGCACAAAATTGGAGATGTTAGCAGGTATCGAAATCCAGATGTGTCGGACCGCCCCATCAAACCAATAAGCAGCCATGTCCGGAGTGTCACAGGCAATCAGCCCCGGCCAGTGTCAACAAATAAATCCGCGCTAGCTTGTGTGTCCGGCTGCTGCGGAGAGGTAGGTCTGGAACCAGAGGCCGAACCTGAACCCCGTTTATATGAGTGGCAGAAGTCTTGGGCCTCAGCCGGGGAATCGAAAAAACTGAACCTGCAATGAACGTCGACTTTTAGACGGGCTGGGTAAAGCATGCTGTATTTCAATCCGAGATTGCGGAGAGCTGCCTTGACACTGGTGTACTTCCGTCGCGCTTCTTGCACCATCAAAGTGTAGTCCGGAAAAAAGGACAACCTGCTCCCCTGCCACTGTACCTCCCCCATCTCCCGTGCAGCTCGGAGGGCAGCATCGCGGTCTCGAAAGTTCATGATCCTGGCGATGATGGGACGGGGCAGCTGCCCCGTACGTGGTTTAGGCCCCAATGATCTATGAGCCCTTTCCACATCGAAGCCAGCCGTGAAAGTATCCTTGGAGCCAATGTCAGACAGCTTTTTCTCCAGACTATCAAAGCGAGTGTCCAGTGTCTTAAAGCCAGCACGCATCTCCCCCATCAAGGCGGCCATCATGGATGTTGCATCGCCATTGTCCTGTGTTCCCTGCGCGCCCGGAGCCGCACCCGGAGGGGGATCAGCGGCAGGCAGTGGTGTTTTATCAAAATTAAGCATCCTCTGGGCCGGGTCTTTTTTTCCCATCGCTGTGGAAGTGAGGCGGGGCCGCAGACGCAGCGACAGTGGCGGAGAGCAAGGATCAATGGTAAGGCAGGCGACCAGCTGCAACCCCCACCAGGGCTAGTGTAGCAAAGAAATGTGTGGCAGGCAGGTGAATAGGCCACAGACCAGGGAAGCCGGTACAGTGAAGCGTGAGCCAGGCACAGGCAGCAAGATGGAGCACTTCCGGGCCTTCCCCACGTGCAGATCGTCACCTCCTCAATCGTGGTGGAGTATTGAGGAATCACGGTGTAGCACCGTAGGGCAGCGCAGGGCGTGTAGCACGGGGACACGGCGGGGCCGCTGAGCAGTGCCGGAGAGCACCCTCAGTCCTCCCAGCAGCCGCGCAACCCGCCCCCTCCGCCCCCCGCAAGGCCCCGCAGGCACCACCCCAGATCCGCGCGAGCCCGCAATCCAGGCCCCGGCTCCCTCACACACTCGGGCCGAAGGCCCCAGCCGCAGTCAGGGACCGGGGAACCAGGGAAACGGGGACCGCGCAGCAGCAGCGGCGTCCGCGCCAGCCCAGCGGGGAGGAAAACAGAGGGGGAGGGGGTCGCGACCGCCAACGGCCAAGCGGCACTCACCCGGCGCTCCAGCGCTGAGGGAAGATGGCGCCGATGCCCGGAGGCCTCAGATCCCCTCCGCCGTGTTCACCGCGTCCGGCCACACCCGCGGCTCGGAAACAGCTCCCCGGCAGTCCGCGGTCATCCGGAGGAAGGTCCCAACATCTGGTGTGACCAGGGGCTCCAGTTCACATCCCCGCTTGCCGTTTTCGGGCGCCCGCTCGGAGGAGCTTCACTGCGGAGCAGCCATTCCGCTTGCCGCCGTGGCCACGCCCCGTATATATTTGATATATACCTTGTGTGGTGTCCTTTCATTTGGTATTCAAGGGATTATATATGGTAAAACAGCTGGCTTCACATGCTCTCTGAAGTTTTAGCCTAAGACTGCTTTGTCCATGCTACCACTAGGATAGCTGGTCTATAAGGTTGACTTTACAACCATCACCATAAGGGTCGTTTGGACTGGTGCAAGGTGCCCACTAGAATAGTGGACCTCATATACCAGGCCAACTTCTCACAGCCCACTCTTGAGAAAACTCCCAGGAGGGCTCTTGCCACAACAGGTGCTGTAGTGGTCCTAAGGGAATTAGCTTCTGGGTACCTGGTGGCATGATCCACTACCACCAGGATAAACCTGTGCCCAGATGCTGTCTGAGGATCCATTGGTCCAACAATATCAATCACCACTCTTTCAAAGAGAACACCCACCACAGGTAGTGGAAGCAGGGGGGCTTTTGTAGTGCCACCTGCTATGCCACTGTCTTGGCAGGTTACACAGGAGCGAAAAAACTCCTTGGTGTCTTCTGACATGTGAGGCCAGTGAAGGTGAGGGACAATTCTGTCCCAAGTCTTGTTCTGGCCAAGATGTCCTGCTAAGGGAATATCATCGGCTAGTGTCAATAGGAAGCCACTAAATGCCAAAGGTACGACCCACCTCCTGGAAGCATCAGGCTTGGGGTCTCTACTCTCTGAATACAGGAGTCCATCATCCCAGTAGATTTTGTGGGTGCCACTAGCATTCCCTGCAGCCTCAGCAGCAGCTTGCTGTCTGAGGGGTTCAAGAGAAGTGCAGTTCAACTGTGCCTGACTCAGATCTGACCTGGAAGGGCCCCCTGCCCCCAGCAACTCAACCTTATCAGGCTCAAGCTCCTCTGACAATGACAATGCTTTATTTGAGTGATTAATAAAAATCAATACAAAAAAGAGAACAATCAACATGAAAAACTTGTTTATAATTGAATAAAATGATGTGTATGTAGGAGGCGCGTTTACATGGGACCTTCCACCAGTTAAAAGTCAAATTGTGCCGTGGTCGGACTATCCATTAAGGCTTTTCGCGCGTGGTAAGTCAATTTTGCGAAATTTACCATGTGCTTCACCGTGCCCAACAAGTATAGTTGAAGCACTGCCTCTTTTACCGTCTGTGTTCCCAGTTGGAGAAGGATAGGCCTTAGATGGATTCTATGGACTGACAACAAGGCAGGGCAGCATAATAGGATGTGAGGCAATGTTTCACGGTTATAGTGGCAGAGACGACACTCCTTGATCGCTGGACTTACTTTGATCGTAGGATACAGGTATTTTAAGGGAAGCACATGCAATCTTGCTTCCAGAATCCTTTGTAGGGCTTGCCTGCCCAGCGGCTGTAGAAGGTGAGGTTTGTAGCCATTTAAAATGTGTGAAGAGCTTTGCGTCTCGTGGAAGTCTCTGACTGTCAAAGCTTCAATGTCCAGTTTTCGTGAGCAGAATCTTACTTGCTTTTTTATTGCTGTTTTGATGGTCGTGTACTTTATTATATTAGGGTCCCAGTTCTCTATCGCTAGATTTAGAAGCTCTTTGACTGAAGTTTAACCGGCTGACCACGGGTTACCTGGTTTTTTGAATATTTTATTTATGACAAACTTCATCGAGTTCTCTGATGCCATAGTGGTCAGATAGTAGTATTTTACCAGGCTTGCTAATTCTTCCAAAGATTGCCGGTTGAGGTTGAATTCCAAGCGAATTAGAGTGTTCCTTGTGCATAGCGGAAGGCAAAATAACTTTTTGTAGGCTGCGCAGTTGATTTTTTCAAGGTCTTGCCCCAATTTGCCTGGGAACGCTTGTATGGCGTAATTAAGGGAGGGTAGTAATTTTGCTCTCAAAACTCGTTGGATGGCCGTGGTTGTTGACTTTCCAAGATGGCATTGAGTTTGCAAATGGCGTAAGTACCCATTTTGGCTTTCTGCTGGAGCTTGTGTCGGTGGACCTGTGGCCGGCCAGTTTCGCTGAGCCAAACTCCAAGGTAGTTGTATGATTGAGTGCTTGATAATAATAGCGATCCCAGTGGGAAACATCCTTTACAACACAACTTTTACAACGCACTACCATTACGACGCAACTTTTACAACGCAAGTCATTACAACGCATTGCGCTGGAGGGCGCTCTAGGATAGGGAATAGTTTAATTACTATCCAACACCTTCCCTACTATCCACGGGGACTGGAGTTGGAATAGTAAATTAAACTATTCACTATCCAGCGCCCCCAACGCAAGTCGTTGTAACGACTTGAGTTGTAAAAGTTGAGTCGTACTGGCATGCTTTGTAAAAGCATGCGTTGTGATGTCATACATCCGATCCCAGTCTCCATTTTATCAACTTCTTTTTTGGGTAGCGACCAAAGATTAATATCTTGGATTTTGAAGAATTTGGCACCAGCTTGTTTTCGACGTTATACACTGCTAATGCTGTCAAGCCTTTTTGAAGACCGACTTTGGTATGATCCAAGAGGACCAGGTCATCTGCATACTGAATCAATTGGATTCTGACTCCCCGATCCTAGGAGTTGCCAGGTTTTCTCCCTGCAATGCGTTGCCCAAAACAGCTGTATATAAGTTAAAAAGAAGAGGGGCAAGGACACAGCCCTGCTTTAACCCGTGGTCTGTACTAATTTTTTTTGTGGCTGATTCGCATGAGAATTTGACTCTTATCCAGGTTTGAGTATACAGTGATCTGATGGCTTGTAAAAGTTTTGGGCAGATGTTCCAGCTGGCTAATTTCCTCCATAATATATTTCGATCTACGCCATCGAAGGCTGCTGTGTAATCGATGAAACAGGCGAAGAGAGGCTGGTCGCCCCGAACCGCTGTTTGTTGTATTAGGTATGATAGGGCTATGAATCATAGCCCTATCATACCTAATGATGTTGCCTATGGTAGAGCCTCCCGAGCGGAAGCCTGTTTGATAGAAGGGAAGCAAGTTTTCCTCGTTGACCCAATCTGCTAGTTCCATGAGGAGAGAACTTGCGTATGCCTTGCCCTCCACGCCCAATAAGGCAATCATTCGATAGTTCTTAGGATCTGTGCTTTGCCCTTTTTTGTAAATTGGATGTAGTAGAGATCCCCTCCACGAGTCTGGGACATCCGTCAGGAGTCTGCACTCCGTGTACAGCTGACCCAGGTTCTCTGCCCAAAAGTCGATGTCCTCACGGAAGAGAGAGCCCGGCAGGCCATTTGGTCCGGGGGCCCCATTGTGGCGTATTTTTTTCAAAATAGATTTTAGTACTTTTCTTTCAGCCAGTGTAACATTCACTGGAGGGTGCGTGGGTTCGGTTGTTTCTTCATTTGGATGTTCTTCAAGGGATGTTTTTTTACTTGAATTTTTCTCTGCGTCGTTGGTATAAAGAGTTTTTACATGGGCTATCCAAGTATTTCCGTCAAGGGGGTTCTCTCTATTGCAGGTTCCCTGGGTAAGCTTGCTTATGAATTGCCAGAATTCCTGGGTCTTACTGTGCGCAAGCAGCTCGAAGATCTTCAACCATTTTCGCTCTGTTGCTTCGCGTTTCACTTGCCAAACAACTTTTGCGTGAGTCTTGGTCGCCTCCTTTAGATCGTTTTTTGTAGTAGTCGATCTGGTTTCTCAATAGGCTCTGCGTTTGGAGTTGAGTACTTTTGAGGATTTCCTAATTGCTGGCTGGAATCCCAGTTTGTCAATAGGGTTGTCGACGGCTCTTCGGTTTTTGATCCCTCGAAGTTGGTCGGCGAAGTCATATGTGAGAGCGCCCCACTCTCTGATTCTGCCCAGATCGTTGCAGCCGGTCCGCCAGCCTTTCCAGATGGATTTCCATGCAACAAACTTATGAGTCGGAAGCGGACCCCATTTAATTCTTCGGAGGAGTCTATATTGCTCCTCTCCATATGTGGATCCAACACAGTTCAGAGTATGCCTAATTTTCGCTTTCATAGACAATGTTATTATGAGACCGGCATGGTCGCTTTCTGTCCGAGGTTGTACATTATAACTTAGCAGATGTTTTTGTAAGCGTTCGCTTAGTAAAATGTAGTCGATTGTTGTCTGATTCATGAATGTAGGTGATATCTGTGCTGTTGTGATGTGAATGTTTTTTGTAATTATGCTGTGTGATGTTGCCAGGTAATGGACTCGCATAAGGGCATTACATCTTTTGGTGCTTCTGTTGTGTTGTTTTACATCAATTATTTGACCTATACCGTGGATGTTAAAGTTGCCCAAGATGATGGAGTCCATACCTGCGTAGCGTGCTAGTAAGGTTTCAATCTCATTTAATAAGTGGGTCAGTTTATCGTTTGAGTCTGGCCCATACCGATTATAATAGACGTTAATAAGAAGAATTGGAATCGGGCCATCGGTCGTTGTAAGGCCTTTCAAAATTCCAGCCAGAAACATATCTGAAGTGTTCAGGATTGTTGAAAAATTTACTTTCAGTGAGTGCTTAATGTACGTTGAAATGCCCCCTGACGGCCTGTTAGCCTTTTTTGCTGTTTTAAAATATTCAGCATAGTTCCCTATTGGTGTAGAGGAGGTGGCCCATGTTTCCTGTACACAGATTATATCTGCGTCAACCATGAGTCCCACTGCTCCTGGGCTTTGCAAAACTTTATGTAGCCCGGCAACATTCCATGACACTATATTGATGGTTACATTTTGGTCAGTGTGGCCAATACTGGAGTTTGTTGATACTGAAAGGTTGCCCGACTGTTGACCGGTGGTGTTATTACAAGATACCAGCTTGCAATGCCTGGTATGGCTCAAGGTGTTCTTTGTTGTTGTCAGATGATTGTTCAGTGGATCACCGATATTGCTATTAGGAAGTAGAATTTAAGACCTGGGAGAGCCAAGACCAATCTTTGTAGCACGGCCCCATGATTGAGCAAGAGCGGTTACTTCCTTCTGTGTGTTTGAGAATTTGAATTAAGTTGCTATTCAACTGTATTGTTTGTGTGCCACCGATTGAGCCATGTAAGATGGATCCGGTGGCAGATGGAGTTCGAAAATTGCTGATCTTGTTTTTCCGTCTCTTTGAGTCATCGTCTCCCTGTTGATGATTTTTTTCTTTCAAAATCTCTGGGTATTTCATCAATAGAGGAGGCTTGATTTTTATACCCCAATTATCCAGTTGTGTTTTGTATCCCTTCAGTGCATTCGCCATATTGGAATTAGAGAAGGTTATCTCTGTTGTTTCATTTTGTTCACTAGGCCCTGGGCCAGAGAAAGCCACCCTCTTAATGTCAGTTGATTTTATATTCTCCAGACCTGGAATGCTTCCGCAGAGTTTCAGGAGATTCCCTCTGTTGAGGATGTCCCACCTCCCTTGCGAGATGTATTCCGGGCCTGGGTCTGACGGCTGAACAGTGTTCCATAAATTGAGGGGAGCCAGAGGAGTTCCAGGAAGCGCTTTCCACGTGGCGGAGTCACCTGGGACCAGTCCCTCCTCGATCCTGTTCATTTTTGCGATGTGAATGTGTGAATCAAACCTAGCGGTAATTGTATGATCTGGGCAAAGTAGGCCATCTTTGTTGTTTGCTTGAATTGTAGTTATCTCCCATTGAATGTTGGATGTGGATTCAGTGTGGCTGTCCTTGAGGGCATTTATGTCTACGGAGTCAGATCTATGCGTGTTGTCCTGACCATGCTCGTGGACCTGTGGGCCCTGTACATAACTCAAGGTAGTGCTTGCCGCTGGAGATTTGTCAGTCGGGAATTTGATCAAGTTTTCGCTTGAGACACGTGGTAGGTTCTTAGGAGATGTTACCATCATGAGTTTTCCACTTCTTTGTATGTCTCTATTTTGGTCTGCCGAGGTCAAACCCCGGCTCTTCAGAACCCCACTTCCGGTAGTTTCATTATCCTTGTTCGCCGGCGCAAACCAACGCTCAATTTTCCCTTTTGCGTAACTTATGTCTTTTTTTATTTTATTTAACTTTTTCAGTTTTTTCTTATTTTTCCTAGATAAGGATTGTCGCTCTAAGGGAGATGGAATTAAATCGTTCGGTTTTCCAGGACTATTGTTAGTTGTTTGATGGGATTGTGATAGTAATTATGGATCTAGGTTTGAAACCGGAAAGTTAGTATTCGATGGGCGTTTTTGTTTCATAAATGTTATTACCGGGAGTTTCCTGGGTTCTCACTGAACTTTCCTGTGTGGCCTTTAAATATTGATTTGGGTCCAAGGTGAGCTGTCTGTCTCCTAGCGTTGTTTTGGTTGTTTGATCTCCACATGGCCTTGAGGGTCTTAAAGGTCAGTATGTGGCTATTGTCCCGTTATGTAGGTTCATAACGCTTGGACTCTGTATTGGATTTTGAAGGGAGAAAAGTATTGAATTATTCTTACTTCTGTTTACCTCATACTTGAGATCCATGACCAATGTACTCATTATTTCCGGGAGTTTATCCAGAGACTGCAGTAACGGGGAACACACGCAATCGTTCGATTTCATCATTGTGTCTGTGTCTGCCTGCGCTCTATGTATTAAGGAGTTTAGGTGTTCCAGTTTTGAGTCCACTCCGGAGATCAAGCTTACTACGGACTGCAGAATGTTTATTTGAATGTCAAGTTTGTCCGCATGCATTAGTGCGGCATCTCCTATTGTTATCAAGGCTCCATTAATTAGTTGAAGGTAGTTTTCTATTTTTTTGTGGGGCCAAGCTAGTTTCCCCGGGCGGCAGCTGTTCTTTTGAGTCTGCTAAACTTTTCTCCAAATCTGAGGCAAGATGTTCTTGTCGTGGGGGGACCACATCATCATCGTCGTCCCCTAATTTAGTCGACATGTGCGGAGCGTTCGGAGAGCACAACTGAGATTTCAGAGGTGTGCGGGTGGTGTGAGAAGTTGGCCTGATGTATGATGCTCACTATTCTAGTGATCACCTTGTATCAGTCCAAACAACCCTTATGGTGGTGGTTGTAAAGTCAACCTTATAGACAAGCTATCCTAGGGGTAGCATAGACCTAAGCAGTCTTAGGCTTAATTCAAGAGGGCATGTGAAGCCAGCTGTTTTACCATATGCAATCCTGTAATATCAAATGAAAGGACACCACACAAGTTATATATTATAAAAATATATGTATTTATTACTAGAATAATCCTCTGTACTCTTTATGAGTGCAGAGGCACAAGCGTTTAAACAAAAGCACAGTTAAACATTCAAAAGTTGCCAAATTTTGGATAGGCCCGGTGGCCACTCTAACCATATACTAACAAAATGGTATAAGTACCACCTCTCGAACAATGGTAGGGCCTAGGGCCTTGTGAATCGCTGGGGCTACTCGGGACTAGCAGTGATGAAGTCGGGAGAGGCCCGTGGGACACAGGTGCAGTGCCTAAAGCACACGCATGCACCAATGCAAAGTCAATGGCGCGTAAAAGTTCTAAAGTTACTGTTTTGGAAGTCTCCCGACTGGAATAGAATCAAACCACTTTAAACTAGGACACTAGAGGTGTAAATAACTACAGGAGCACCAGTGTTAGATCGTTACCTCACCCACAGGAAGCTGGTGCATAGGTGCCAAAGTGTGTCGGGTTTCGTCATGTAGATCTATGGAGCCTGGAGATGAAGGTACTGCAGGCGGCCAGAAGAGAAGAGTCCGGGTGGATCCAAGGGTGAATCGAAGTTGTAGAGTACCTGAAAGCAGAGGGGACAGAGTCTGGGTCACTAGCCAGTGACCACGATGGAACCAGGAAGGAACAAGGCGATGTCGGGCGCAATCAGGTGGTTGTTGTGAAGCTTGTCTCTGCTGCCACGTAGACTCTGGGGCATCGACGATGACCTGGAGTGGGACACGGACTTAACCACAAAGGTTCTCGCTGTTGGCGGTGTTGGCTTCCAGATCGGAGTCAACAAGCCTTGGCAAAGGCAACCCAAGCAGGATCTGAAGATCGCTTCTAACTCGGACCTTCAAGGTCTGAGCAGTGGCTCCTTTTCAGGGGAGCGAGGGCCAGTCTGGAGCAACCTGACCAGCAGAGTAGTTTTGTAGTTTCTTCATCGTAGGGGCCCCTAGCCAACGGGCAAGTGACTGGACAATGTGTCAAGCAGGAAAATGCAAAAGGGCCCCACGCAGTACTCGGTGAGTGTGGAGGGGAGATCTTCGGTGCACAAGCTGCTCAGGGCTGGGGCTTCTTAATCCCCAATCCACAGCTTCAAGGGTACCTCGGGAGCTGCACGGTCAGCACTTTGCAGTCTTTTCAAGATGGCCAGCCCCACACTTCATGTCACTTCCACGGGTCTCAGATTCGCTGAGACTGTGGATCGGGCTGTTAGAAGTCAGGGGAGCTGAGTCTTGTTGATTTCTGTTGCTCGTGTTCTGGCAGGAACTGCAACAAAGCAAACCAATGGGTTCTGGATGGTACCTGTTTGCACAGGGTGGTCACTCCTTGACCACAAGGGAGATTCTTCAGTCTTCCACGTTGAGTGGGATGTCGAAGGGTCCAGAGTTCTGTATCAAAGTTTCAGTCAGGATAATCTAATGCTCCTGGGCACAGCTCCTACCTTTATTCCAAATCAAGGGGCTGGATTACCTGCTAGGTCCCTCCTATGGGTGGGACCAGGGAAGGGGGTGGTTACACCACTTTCCCTTTGTCCAGTTTCGCACCAGAGCTGGGACTGGAGTGTCACAGCACCGGTTTGAACTGGGCTATGCATGGGGAGCCTTGTGCGCCCCAGGCAGTGTCTAGTTTCACTCGCCCTCCACTATCTCCTGTCTGGGGTGGTGTAACACCTCCCTGTGACAGGAAACCTTTTGTCCAGGCCTCCCCTGCCGGAGTTTCGGTCAGCAGCAGGAGGCCAGACTTGTGTCTGGGCAGCAGCATCCATTTTGTGATGCCGAGGCTCTGGTTAGATTTAACCGCGTTTAAGTAAAGTAACATGTCTTCTCCCTCTAGAAGGGTGGAGTGCTACCCCCATCACCAGAACTGGCGAGGGGGTAGTATTTCAAAGTGTATGACACCTTACACTACAAGTTTTGATAAAGCCAAACCAAAGTTATCAATAACCGCGAGGATTATAATGCACTTAAGAGTATATGGTATGGCAATACCCTGGAACAGCTATAAGGAAATAGTTCCGAAAGCTGCAGACAGGCTCAGCTCATGCTAGAGCACCATCTCACATAAAACCAAGCACTCTGCCTCCAGGATTGTTAAGGCCTGCCATAGGAGTGACTGATAGGCATATATGTGTCCAGATATAGGTTTAGATATAGGTATACTATATCTAAGCAAGGGGTGATTACACCACCTTGCCCCAGCTGAGTGATCAGTCAGTTGTGTCTGTTTGAATGGCCAGCCAGGGGTGGGAAAAATATATGCTGCAGCCCCTGGTAGGCCTTGGATACACCTATGCCCTGGGTACCTATAGTACACTGTACAGGGGCTGATAAGGTGTCCAGTACCAAATTGGTGATGTACCTAAAATACATGTATGTGAATTTAGAGAGAGAACAGCAGGATGTGGGTCTGATTAGCAGGCCCACAGCCACATTATGTCGAAAACCAGTGAAGCAAAAAGCAAAAATTGGGGTGACCATAGGAAAGCAGACCCTACTCTCCTACAGGTGGCCTTCAGGTTCACCGTGTTTTCTATTAGGGTGTAGAATTCCTTATTTATTTCACTTCCCTCTAAAGCAATAATGAATTGTGGTCCTAAGGAGTCATTGGACAAGTTTATAGGCGCCAGAGTGTTAATTCCTAAGTCGTTAGCTCTGGTCAGATTGTGGTCGGTTAGATTGTATTCAAGTTGCATTTTATTGCCCTTCACAATCAACACTTTTGGTGACAGAGGAACAGTCAATGAGGGCTTTTGGTTCAAGGTTTCATATTTAACCGTGCCTGGTGGGTTGTTAGTGACGGAGAGAGCAGTGTTCGGCCTGCCGGCGTGGGGAGATGTATCAATTAATTTACCGTGGGCAATAAAATTACCTTGTTTTTGATGTTGTAGAAAGTATTTCCTGATGTCATAGTTGCCTTTAGGGCAGCTGCTGCTGCAGGTGATGACACTATTATTTACGTTCTCGTGCCGGTCTCTATTGTCCATATTGTCGTGGTTGCCCAGGCTTCCTGTTATTCCTGTGGCCTCCTTTGTAGTTGTGTTTGTGATTTTGACCTCTGTCCTGGGGGCTGATCCAGAAGCTGGGGAGGCATTTATCGTATCTTCTCCTGCTTGTTTCCCCTCGTGTAGGGTCCTATCCTGTAGGGATATATCGTATCTTGTATTTTCTTTGCCCACAGGATATAACATTCTTGCTTTTTGACGTCGTGCACACTTGTGCGGGCGATAGTTAGGCTGAGATTGTATTAGGCCTGCGTTCCTTGTCCGCATATTTGCCTCTGCACAATAGTTGTCTTGACTTTAAATCGATGTCTTAGGTTTTTAAAGGTGTAAAAACTAGTTACAGAAGGCGTGCAAAATATGTCAATCCTGCCCAGTGTCCTGTCCAGTGTAGAAGGGCGTGAAAAAGGCAGGTGTAAAAGAGCAAACGACTGCTGTTCGTTTGGAATGGTTGTCCAGCGATGGCAGCTGGGGGGGACTCATTCAAGAAATGCAGCAGTAATCACCATTTATCTCCAACTGAAATGACCCGACCTGGCAATGGTGGAATGGTTAATGCTAAGCTCACGCTCCTCTGGGACAGTTCCTTCTTCAGGCTCACAATCAGTTTCCTCAGAAGACTGATTCTCACTCTGAGTCAAGGGGGAAGGCACTGCCTTAACCCTACTGCTCCTTTTCATGGTAGGCAACTGGTCCATTATTCCAGAATTCAGTACCTGTACAGTGTTAGACTTTTTGACCTGTGACCTGAGGACATGTGCTGAGATTACTAACATTTCTGCATGGGTCCTATACTCCACTTCAGACCAGGCTGAAGTCTCTGGGTCATTGCTAAGCAAGCATTCAACATGGAGGTATGCACTTATCACAACCTTCTTAAGGCCAGTTACCCTTCCCCAGGAGAAATTAACAACTGCCATACTATGGGAGGTAGTGGTATTGCTGACATTGCTGGCGTTGATCACTTGGTAAGTCTCACCAAGTATCTCTTGTCCAGGGTCCACAAAGCTGGGTATCACCATTGTGACACTTGCCCCTGTGTCCCTGCAGGCCAAAGCCGTTCTCTCATTAATTAAAGGAGTTTGTCTGTACTTGCCCAGATCACTGGGACTCACAGAGGAGGACATATGCATGTCTCCATCATAGATCAAAACAGCTTGAGTTGGTACTCTGACTAGGCCAGAGTCCATCTCAGTTCCCAGGGTTAACCCTACTACCCCCTTCTGTTGAGAACCACTACTTGGAGCTGAATTAGAGGGAACGGTTGCCTTAGGGCCAATGGTGGCTGGAGCTGTCTCCTTCTTGGTGCAATCACTAGTCCAGTGACTATTATTCTTACGAATCTTGCACCATGGTTTCTTTGGGCCTTCTTTCTTTTTGGATTGGGAACCTCCCCCATTAGAAGCTTTTTGGGGACCTTGTGAAGACTTCTGGTCTTTACCTTTCTCCCCACCCTTTTGATCTTGCTTCTTCTGGTCACCACCTTGGTTCTGTACCTTCTGCTTCACCCTGTTTCTGACCATTAATCTGCCTTCTTTCCCAATTCTTGGGGAGAGTTCAGATCAGAGTCAATCAGGTGCTGATGCAACAACTGGTTCTGACAAATATTAGTAATCTGTTCTCTCATGATTAGATTATACAATCCTGTATAGTCACACACTTTACTGCCAAGTAATCAGTCTTCCAGAGCCTTAGTAGCACAATCTACAAAGTCAACTCAGTCCTGAGTCTCTGCCTTCTGGGTATCTCTGAACTGCAACCTATACTGTTCAGTGGTTAGGCCAAACCCATCTATCAGCGCACTCTTCAGGACAGTGTAAATGTCAGCATCCTCTTCTCTTACAGTGAGGAACTTGTCTCTACCCCTTGTCTGCAAAGGAGAGCCATGAAATTGCTGCCCACTGCCTCTGGGGTACCTGCTGTACTTTGCAGATCCTCTCTAGTGCAGTAATCCATTTGTGGATGCCATTCCCTGACTGATAGAGGGAACAATATTTGTTAGGTTTCTATAGTCACTAGACCTATCCCTACCACTAGGGACCTTGCTGCCACCATGGGACCCTAGTCCCACCTTTTTTCTCTCACTTTCAAGAGCTAGGATCTCCTTTTCTAAGGCTACTTCTTGTGTCCTTATCCTATGCTTGACTTCTTTCATTCGAGCTTCATGCTCCCTCTTCTCACTTGAGGTACCCCCCCTGTGAGCAGAGGCAGAAGACCCTACTGATGTGCTAGAATGAGCAGATTCCTGTGAGGGCGATCTATTCCTTTTTGGCACAACACGGATCCTACCTGGGAGAGTAAAGGGAGGCCCATTTTGGCCCTCTTCATCTCCTTGTAGGCCCAGATTCTCCAGGGGAAGATCTTCATCTTCATCCTGGTTCTCATCAGTGTCAGAGTTCTGGTTAGGTAACTCACCAGTGTTCTCTTCTTCTGATGTGTCCACCCCATTCCCATTGTCCATCTTTGTGGGAGCTGATGCTTTTAAGAAGTCCTCTTACAATAACACCTCTATAAGGCCTTGGGTGTTGGGGTTCTGTCCTGCCTTTAAGTTCCTCATAGTACACAGAGCCCTTAACTCCTGGAAAGGGAATGAGTCATACTTGGATGGCTGTACTGGACTGCCATCTGGCATGGACCCACTAGGTCCAGCCCTCAAAGACTAGTGTGGTGTGGTGTGTGCACCTACCTACACTACTTGGTTTCCTACTAAACCTCCCTAGTAGTTGTAGTCAGGGTGTGCTAAGCCCTTACCACCTACAACTGCTACGTTCAGTAGAACTTATGTATTATAAGCTTGATTTAAATGTACCTACTGATACCTTTAGTGATTTTTCAAATTATATTCTCAAGATTATCGGGTAAAACAATGCAAGCTGTAATCCCACTGCTGCCACCAATGTGAGAAGTTGGCCTGGTGTATTATGTCAACTATTCTAGTGGGCACCTTGCACCAGTCCAAATGACCCTTATTGATGGTGGTTGCAAAGCCAACCTTATAGAAATCTAACCTAGTGGTAGCTGTGGAGAGCAGCCTCAAGCTAAGACTTAGAGGCGAGTTAAGCAAGTTGTTTTACCAGTCTATAATCTCTTGATTGATCAAATGAAAGTAGACTGTGAGTAAGTGCCATCTTTCTTGCCTTGGTATGCCCCCACTTTTTTTGACTGCTGATGTGCTTTGACTGAGTGTGCCCTGGGCTCCTGCCAAACAGGTACCCAGGGCCTGTGTTCCTTCCCTAGAAACTGCGTTGATACAAAACCCAATTGGCATCTCTGGCCACCTGTCAGCCCCTAGTAAATGGTACCCTAGGTAACCAGGGCATGGTGACCAGAGAAGACCCCTAAGGGCTGGAGCACTTATTGTGCCACCCTTAGGGACCCTGTACCTTGGTACCCACACACTGCCTTTGCAGGGTGAGTGCCTAAGTACAGAACTAAACAAAGAGTCGACATGGCACACACCCCTGTGTGCCATGCCCATAAACCCACTGCCCTGGTGTACATCAGTCACCCCTCTAGCTGGGTGCTCTATGCAACTGGTGTGGGCGCAGGTACATGAGCCCTGTGCCCCTATAGTACCCAGGGCCATTCCTGGGCACTGTAAGTGCAGTAATGCCATTAATAGTATATATGGTGCTGGGAGGTTGTCATTACAAACTCCACAGCACCATAATGGCTACACTGAAGGCTGACAAGTTTGGTACCAAATTTCTCAGCACATTAAACCCACACTGATGCCAGTGTGAGATTTCATGTAAAATGCACCAGAGGGCATCTTAGAGAAGCCCCCTGAAAAAAACCTAAGCTACAATCCACGTCTGGGCTGAGTGGCTGCAGAGGCTGCCACACAGCAGACATTATGCTGGACCCCTGAGTGGAGAGCCCCCGCTCTCCTGGGCCTGCAACAATGCACATTCTGGGCAAGGTGCTAGGGCTCCTTCCCCAGGATGGGCAGTGGGAAGATTCAAAGGCATGCCGCCTCTGTGAGCTTCTCCAGACCATTTGCTGTACCCAGAAACTGGCCCCCACTAGTTATAACCCCCCACTCTGGCGGAGAGACTGGCGTGAAAACCTACGTCAGGAAGGGGGTTTTGCCAGCCTGTGCCAACCTCACAACTCAGGTGGGGGAGGCGAGGTGAAGCACAACCCCGGGCTCCGGCCATCTTGAAGATGGGGAGCTCTGCCCAATCACAGCTAGGCTCCTGTCCCCCTCCCACAGGAGAGGAGCAGGCTAGAGGGTGTACCCACCCCAGGACAGGGACCTATTGGTCCCTGTCCTTGCCCTACCTGTAACGCCCCTAAATTCAGTATTTAGGGGCTTCCTGAACCTTCCTTCCTCAGATCCCGAAAGAAAAAAGAAGAAAGAAGATCAAGAGGAAGAAGACCTGCTGTGCAGCTGCTAACAACAGGACAACACCAACTGACTTGGCCCCAGCCTTACCGGACTGTTGACCTGGAACCTGTTCCTGCCTAAATCACGGTGACTCCTGCGGACAGCAACCTTGGGACACCCAGAGGACCTGCCTGCCTTGACCCTCCTAAAGATTGGGACTCCCATCAGCAGAGGCTTTGCTGCAACCACCCCCCTGGCACTAGTCAGGAAGCTCCGAACCGGCCTACTCTGCACCCGCCGAGCCCGTGCCATGCCCAAGTGAACCAAGACCACAAGGACACCCCCCCGGCTACTGGGATCCGAAGTCCAGTGCCCAAAGACCCTCCTTGACGAACCAAACAACACCTGCAGACTCAGAACCAGGGGCCACCACGACCAGCTGAGAGTAAGCTTTTCCGATACCCAAAGATACCCCTGCACCCGGCGCCCTACACCCCCTGTGTCTCCCTTTGGGGTACCTACCTGTGCTCCAAGATCCCAACTTACCTCTCGAAGTACTGGTCACCCCTGGAGAGTCTCCGTCCACGAGACTGCAGCCTTTGCTCCTTTTTGGCCTTTCCCATTGGATATCATAGAGCGCCCGACTGCTCAAAAGCACCCTGCCCCAAACAGCCCGAGTACCGCTGGCTGTGCCACCTTTGTCCTTTCCTGCTTCCCCCTTTCTCCTGAGCAAGTGACCAGGAGCTCAGCTCCCACAGCCGTGTGGCCTGCGAGCCTGAAGCCACCAACCGGAGGCCCCCTTTCCCTCATTGGATTACATACCTCTGCACCCGGCCGCCCTTGTGCCGCTGAGGGTGAACTAACTGTACTTACCTGACCCTGGGAGACCCCTGAGTCTATGCCCAGAACCTTAACTTCACCAGCCAAGTACTAACCTGGAAACCGGTAACTCACTTACCTGATATTGAATAACATTGACTGTTTTTTTTAAGTGTGAAGTTTTGGAAACTGAAAATATTCATATAAAATCAGCCGAATTCCGAAGTACTCACCTGTGATCAGGGGAGAAGCCAGTACTGTACCTTGTATCCCGGTTCTGAACCTCAAAAGTAATCCTTACCGGGTTTACTAGTAGTCTGTATTTTCTCCATAGGAACCCATTGTCTGCTTTTCAATGAAATTTCTCCTAAGTGTCTTCTTTTGAAAACTTGAAATATTCTTTAAAAATCATACGAAATACTGAAACGCAATTCCCTACCTGTTTTAAGTTAAGACCCCAGTGCTGACCCTTGGAGCCCAGTACTGGATTACAAAAGTAACACAATCGTACTTTACTTTCAACCTGAATTTTCTCCCGTTGGATAACATTGCCAGATTTTCATTGAAAAGTTTCTAAGTGTGAACTTTTAAAACAGCTTTATATTCATGAAAATTCACTACAGTAACAAAAACGTTTTTACTAATCTGGTTTTAGCTTAGACCACAGGACTGAATCTAGGATCTAGTCCTGGAACTACTAAAGTAATGTATATGGTAATCAACTGTACTTATATGATGAAAACCCATTGGCCTCAATGCTATAGAATGTTTAGAATTGTGTTGCCTACTGCAACCCCTGTTTCTATTGTGTTCACAAACTTTATTGCTTCTTTGCAAAGTAATTACCTGAGAGTACTCATATTGGGAAAAGTGTATTTTGATACCTGTTGGTTCTATAAATAAAACAACTATATCTGTGGATATAAAAACAATTGGCCTGGAGTTCAGTCCTTGAGTGTGTGAAACTTTTTGCTGACTGAGTGTGTACAACAAATGCTTTACACTGTCCTCTGGTACTGCCTTACTGCTCGACCAAGCTACCACTTTTGAGAGTAAGGTCAGTCCTGACTTTAACCTCTTACACCTCTGGGTTTGTAGACTCTATACATACTGTTCTTCATTATAGTCCAGTATATATAGAGCCACTTTCTCACATTGGTGGATAAGCGATGGGATACAAACTTGCATTTCTTGGACTACTGGGTTACCATCTGATCACACGACAGAACTCATAATTTGCCTTTAGAATTTTGAAATTGGTCTTTTCCGAAAATACTAAAAGTCTGGTAGGGCCTTGCTTAAGTCCCATTAGAATTTTTGAAAAATAAGAGTCACTATAAGTTAGGGTAGAGGGTTAGAACTGTCAGGTTAGAATGTCTCAAAAGAACCCAGCTATTAGTGAAGATAATATGGACCTGGTGGAGGAACTCGACCTCACACCTTGCACTTGGATTTCAAGGTATTGAGGTCCCTATGCAAAGTTAAAAGAATAGTCGTAGGCCTGCATTCAACCAAACTAGGGCTCTAGGATCTCCTGGCTGAGTATGCAAAAGTCCAACCCTCTGAGCAGGGTGACACCCAGCCAGAGGAAGAAGGGGTGGAAGAGGAGGATGATAATGATCCCCCCACCATCCCTAGGGAAGGAAGGGTCTGTGTACCCTTAACTCTAAGAGTCAGCCTTTGTGAGCCTGGGAGCCACACAGGTGAACTGGGCCCCAGGAGAGCCCCAATGAAGAGGACAACTTCTTAGCAAAGTTGGCCAAGAGATTAGACCTAGAGACCAGACTCCTGGCTCTAGAAAAAGAAAGGAAATAGATGGGCTTAGGCCCCATCTCTGGTGGCATCAATACCAATAATAAGGATAAAGACTAATCTTATGATCCTAAAATCCCCAAAGGGATTGTCCCTAAATTTGAGGAAGGTGATGATATCACCAAGTGGTTCACAGCCTTTGAGAGGGCTTGTGATATCAGAAGATTAAAGAAACCTCTCTGGGGGGCACTCCAGTGGGAATTGTTGTCTGGTAACTGCAGAGACAGGCTTCTGACCCTCTCTGGGCCAGATGCAGGGTCTTATGACCTCATGAAGAAAACTCTGATTGAGGGATTTGGACTCACTACTGAGGAGCACAGAATTAGGTTCAGGGGGGTCACAAAACCCAGACCCAATCCTGGATAGATTTTGTGGACTACTCAGTAAAAACTCTGGATGGTTGGTTAACTGGACACAATGTGCATGATTTTACTGGACTTTATAATTTGTTTATGAAGGAACACATTTTTAGTAATTGCACAAATAAAAAGTTGCATCATCATTTGGTAGACTTAGGTCTACTTACTCCCCAAGAATTGGGAAAGAAGGCAGACCACTTGGTCAAGACTAGGGTGACAAGGACATCCACTGGGGGTGACCAAAAGAAGGTGGTCACACAACCTCCCCAGGGGAAAGGTGGTGAAAATCCCCAAGATAAAAAGTCTGAGTCTTCCAAAGGTCCACAAAAACCTGTACAGGTGGGTGGGTCCCAAACTACTCCCTATGTGCCTCAGCCCTATAGGGGAAGACACTTCGATCCTAACAAGGCCTATTGTAACAACTGTAAGAAGTTGGGACATTTAACTGTAGTCAAGAACTGCCCCTACAACAAAGCCCCTAAGGCACCCAGTACAGCTACTCCAGGGACAGTAAATCTACAGATGGTATCAGAGGAGTTCCCAGAGCAAATCTGGGAATACACTGAAGCTAGTCTAGTCTCCTTGGGGGAAATTGAGTTTGCCACTGAAGCTGGTTGGCCACCCAACTGTAAAAAGTATTTGCAATACCCCTCCATTAATGGAACTAGAGTAGAAGCCCTGAGGGGTACAGGTGCCAGTATCACTAAGGTGAAGGAAATGCTGGTTTCCACAGAGCAATACTTGATTGGGAAAACGTACCCAGTCACCAATGCTGACAGCATTACCACCCAACACGCTATGGCTCTGGTGACATTAGGTTGGGGGGAGGTTACTAGCCTGAAACTGGTAGTGGTCTCTCCACAATTGGCAGCTGACTGTCTGCTTGAAAACGACCTGGAAACCTCAGCCTGGGCAGAGGTTGAGCAAGTTACCCATGCAGCCATGCCGGGTATCCCTAGACTGGTGTGTGTGCAAACCAGAGCACAGAGCAAAAAGCAGGGTGAACTTGTAGGGTTGGAGTCTGAAAGTATGGCCCAACCAACCAAGAGAAAAAGCAAGAAGACTGGGGGACCAGCTTCTACACAGCAAGCCTCAGGGAGAGGGCTTGGAAACCCTAGAGGGAACTGAGCCCATGGAGCTTGAACCTTACCAGGTTGGACTCCTGGGCCCAGGGGAACCCACTAGGGAAGAGCTGTGCCAAGGTCAGCGAGACTGCAACACTCTTGAAAGCCTGAGGCAGCAAGCTGTTTCAGAAGCCCAGGGAGATGTCAGTGGTATCCACAGAGCTTATTAGGAAGAGGGATTACTGTATGCTTAGGCAAGAAACTCCAATCCTGGAGCTACCAGGAGGGTGGTAGTGCCCCAGAAGTACAGGGAGTTCCTCCTAACTTTAGCTCATGACATCCCCCTAGCTGGACATCTGGGGCAGACCAAAACTTGGGAAAGGCTAGTTAGCCACTTCTACTGGCCCCAGATTAACCAAAAGGTGAAGGAATGTGTGAGCTCCTGTGTTACCTGTCAGGCCAGTGGCAAGACAGGTGGCAAACCAAAGGCCCCCCTGATACCACTACCAGTGGTGGGTGTACTTTTTGAAAGGGTAGGTGTGGGCATTGTGGGTCCAAATTGGAACCTAAGGGTTCAGAACGGAATCCCTAATTTCATGGTGATCTCGTCACTCGAACATGACGAAAACACTCGTACATCTTACACTCGCCATTTTCGGTCCGCTGATACCAAAATCGTCATGGTACGACGACTAAGATGAAACGGGTTCAGGATTCACGGAACCTCAGACCCTCCTTTTGCCCTTACATAGGCAATAACCTAGACTCACGTTAATCTGAGTCCGGGTCTATATTCATTAAATCATCAAGATGTTGCTGTAGCATCATCCTATTACTTAGCACGTCTCTTGATACAGGTCTCCTTGCACACGATGTAGCACAGAGGCCACATATAGCAGGAGCACACTGCACACAAAGACAGAACAGGAGAAGAATGGCTAAGATCATCCCAATGACCATCAGATTCCTCCATCTCCACGTGGATAATAGTCCCCCAGAACCATCCCATCAACGACCAATCTCCTTCATCCACGTGTATAGATTCGGAGATCTTATGCAGTTTGGAAATGGCCTGGTACACTGTCGGAGCATTGTCTGGAATGAAAACACAGCAACTTGATTGGATCACTTTACATACCCCACCTCGATCTGCAAGTATGACATCTAACGCAACTCTGTTCTGAAGAGTCATAAGGCGATCCGAATGAAGCTCAGCAGTCAAGTTACTGAGGGCACCGGCAGTTTCAACTACGGTGGACTCAACCACTTTCGTCAATTGCCGTATGTTCCTGCTGTTAACCATAGGTCCCCAAAACGGCAGAAAACCCTTCAAGAAATCTCCTAATTCTTGTCCTGCAGTATCTTCCTTACTGAAGACACCTCTAACAATTCTTGTCTTGTGGTAATCTGCCGCAGCTGTGTAGGTGGGAGGCAACAAGAACGAGACAAAACATGTGACCGAGAAATCAGGGGGCAACCACGTGTACGCTCTATCATAACACACAAAATAGGTACCCTTAGCTGCTAGAAACGATGGGGAGGTCTGGGAATCAAAAACATACGTCTCAGTGCAGATACTCTTCCCTAACTGAGCTCTCTGATTCTTGCCATTACCTTGCAGACATAGATGACCCTGATGGGGTACGATCCAAATCGGAGAGGATCTTTTCGCTCACTGGTTCTCACTCAGACTAACTCCATATCCAGTCACGTTCCATCCAATATAGGCTAGTGTCTCATCTCTCTGGATTGTCTCATCATGTCGACTATACCCTTAACTAGAGCACTATTCTTTGGATTGTCTTTCACAGAACGTAGGGGATAGACTTCACGAGCATAGATGAACATCGTTCGGTATGCCCACACAGAACCATTATAGCTGAATGGCAGGACCAGGTAAGGAATACCTTTATCAGTAATATGAGGCATAAGGCCACACACCCAACAGTTAGTCGTGTTCACTACTAGCTGGTGTTGGTGCAGAAGCTGAACGAAGGAGTTATTAACGAATTCCAATCTCCTAATGGACTCATGTTCAGGCAGAGGATGAAAAGAATACGAAGAAACCGTAGAAGAAGGTATGGGCTGTGTAGTGGGTACAAACGTCACTTGAAAAGAGAATATAACATATCCCATTAAAAACATCATTAAGCTAAACAACATAAAAAGACACAATACTAAAAAACATTTCTGCTCATTATTCGGCATATTTTGCTTTTGAAACTCATTTCCTCAACAGGTCTCTCCATCTCGAAAAACTCCATCCTCTAACCGTGCTGCTCTCGGAGGTAGGGTGTTCCGTGCTAAGGAATGCGTCTGTCAGTCCAGGGAACTCCCTCGGACCAACCAGAACCGCCGACCTTGTGTCTTCGGCTTGCACTCCAAAGACTTGATGCCGCGACCCTACAGCTGAACCCGGATGACGGTTCGAAAAACAAAAATCAGTCAAAACTGTTTCTCAGATGGGAGAGCTGAACTTTCAAAAATAGCAAAGGAAAAGGAATTTAATTTTATTAGTCCACAATCCTTGATCTCAAATTATAACGATTTTTCTCAGGTAATATCTCATCACGAAACAAAAGGTCAGGCTCAGTAATGTCCAATCGAACTGACGATGGCACGGCTCCTTGCAAAAGATCGTCGCTTTCACGCTCAGAACTTGTCCCCATTAAACGTGCGTCGCTGAAAGGCAGAAAGCGAGGCACAGTGTCAGTTTCCGAATCAGGAATGCCCTCCTGGACCCACCGGTCGTACGGCAGAGGCAAAGGAACCCTCTTACAATGTACGCCGTGGATCCAGTTCTTTTTTCCTTGCACTCGCACTGCGGATCCCGTTGATAAGAGTACCAAGTAGGGGCCAATCCAGCGGGGCTGGTCGTTCTTTTTCCACTGAAAGTTCTTGATCAGCACCCAGGAGCCGGGATCGATGGCATGTCCTAGATCTTCATAAGCCTGTGGCAATGTATCATGAACCTGTTGGTGTAAGACACGCAATTTAGCCGTCAAATCATACAAGTAATCAAGCAGTACAGGGTGGTCAATGTCACTAAATTTTGTCGGCCTCGGCACTCCCCATATGTTTGCCGGGCGACCAAAAACTATTTCATAGGGACTAAGTCCCACTCGTGAATGCACAGTCATCCTTGTCGACAAAAGTGCTAATGGCAACGCATCAGGCCATTTAAGACCAGAGCTCGCCTGTATCTTGGCAAGCTTTAACTTAAGGGTGCCATTATAACACTCTACTAGTCCAGCTGATTGTGGGTGATTTGCAGCGTGGAACTTTTGGCGAATTCCCAACCCTTCACACACTCTCTTCATCACTTGACCCACAAATTCACTTCCATTATCACTCCAGACCATTCTCGGCAAACCATACCTAGGGAAAAATTCTTTGACAAGGGCTTTAGCTGTGGACAAGGCAGTATTATCTTTTAGGGGATATGCTTCTACCCATCTCGAAAAGGCACAAACAACCACGAGTACGTATTTCAAGTTGTTGCATCTCTCCATGTGGATGAAATCTAGTTGCAAAACCTCAAACGGATACGTCGGAGGCGCAAAATGACCAGCTGGAGTTGGAGTTCCCTTACCAGGATTGTACCTCAGACAAACCATACAATTTGTGACCACATTCTCTGCAAACTTAGGAATTCCAGCATTTTGCCATACTGGAGCCAACAACTTACAGATCCCTTTCACACTGATATGGGCCATTCCATGCACCATCGTAACCACTGCAAGCACGTACGCATCAGGTAACAACCATCGCTGATGCTCTGACAACTCAACCCAACAACCATTTGGATCCAATTTACCCGTACTCTCTCTCCACACACTCAAATATTTTTCTGTAGCTTCAGTTTGGATAGACTTCACGCTTTCTATTGTATCCTCACACATTCCAACGTCACCAATCCATCTTGCAGGGCCCGCAACATACATTCGACTCATCACATATCTTGCCGTTTCTTTCACAACTTCGTCAGCAAACGCATTACCGCGACCAACGTCGTCGGTAACCTTCTTGTGTGCACTACATTTCACAATCGCAACTTGTAATGGCAAGGTAAGCGACTCCAGTAGCTCATTCACCAATTGACCATTCTGGATCTTTGTTCCATGAGACGTGAGGAACCCACGTTTCTTCCACAAACATCCAAAACTGTGAGCCACACCAAACGCATACTGGCTATCAGTGTACACAATCACACGCTTCCCTTTCGACAACACACACGCTCTCGTAAGTGCAATCAACTCTGCTGCTTGAGCTGAATTATGTGGGATACGTGCAGCTTCAACAATCGTATGCAAAGTCGTAACAGCATATGCCGCAGTCGTATCACCATTTGGAAGCTTGAAGCATGAAACATCCACCCATAAGGTACCATCACACTTCACAAGAGGAGTGTCCCTAAGATCTACTCTCCCTTTCGTTTCCTCTTCTGTCCTGAGAAAACAGTAATGCTGTTCAGAAACATCTGTCTCTGCTACAATCGGCAACAACGTAGCTGGATTCAACGTGTTGCATCTCTTTATGAGCACATGACTCGCTAAAAGTGTCAACTCATAACCTGACAATCGAGCACTAGTTAAGTGCTGTGTCTTGGTCCTGTTTAGTAAAGTATCCACTGCATGCGGAACCATCACAACCAACGTATTATTCATCACCAATCCAGCAGACTGTCGAATAGAAACAGCTGCTGTCGCTGTAGCTCTCAAGCAACTCGGCAACGGTCTAGCTACCGGATCTAAAGTCGACGAGAAATACGCACATGGACGCTGCTTGTCCCCAAAAGATTATGTCAACAATGACAACGCACATCCTTCTCTCTCGTGGACATACAGTGTGAAAGGCTTACTGTAGTCGGGGGTACCCAACACAGGAGCCGAACACAATGCATTGCGCAATTCCGAAAAACCCTTCTGACAATCATCAGACCACGGGAGGGGATTTGGTGTATCTTTACAAGTCAATGCCAACAAAGGTTTGGCCAGCAGAGAAAAATTCGGTATCCATTGTCTGCAATATGACGTGATACCCAAGAAAGCACGCATTTCTCTCTGTGTAGTTGGCACACTCAATTTTGCAATCGCTTGAATTCGTTCTGGAGTCAATCTTCTTCCCTCCTTCGATAAGAGATGACCTAAGTAGGTCACTTCTTGTCGACAATACTGTAACTTCGAAAGAGACACCTTATGATGCAAATCAGACAAATGACGCAACAACGACAAGGTGGCTTCTTTACAAATCTCCTCAGTATCAGCAGCGACTAACAAATCATCGACTTACTGAATAAGAGCAGCACCATCAGGTAAAACAATCGTATCAAACTGCGTTTTCAAAGCCTGACTATAGATCGATGGACTCTCACAATAGCCTTGAGGAGCGCGCTTGAACGGGAAGCTTTGACCTCCTAAAGAGAAGCCGAAAATATTCCTACTCTCCTCGGCAATCGGGATGCTGAAGAAAGCATTCTTCAAATCAATCACCGAAAACCAAGTGGCTGAAGCTGGACTCATGGTCAGTAAGGCAGTGATATCAGGAACGACAGGAAATTGTGGAACTACAATCTTATTCACCTAGCGAAGATCGATCACAAACCTATATACAGGCGGTTGTGAAGAATCAGTCCTTTTTAGAACAGGTAAAACCGGACTATTGCACACATTACCTCTCGTTTCTTCAATTACATCTTTCTCAATCAGGTCATGAATGATCGCTAGCAACGCCCTTTCACCATCACTAGAGATCCTGTATTGGGGAATACGTGGCATTTTAACATTCGCTTTCAACGTCACAACATATGGCGGTATCTCCAAAAGACCCACATCATTAGGACCAGTAGCCCAAATAGTATCAGGAAGAGAAGACAATTCTGTCGGAATTTTATCCTTCGACAAATACATTGGGGAGACCACTTTCTTACCCAATGTAAGTTGTACTCCCGAAGGAGAACAATGCAACGTCGCATACAGTAATTTCAACAGATCCAATCCTAACAAGTTCTCTCCACAACCTGTCGGCAGAATAAGGGGTGCTTCGAATTCACGAGGTCCAACAGAAAAGGACAAGGGACTAGAAATCGGGTTTCTAACTGGGGCGCCAGAAAAACCTACTGAAACATTTGTTTTGCCAGACAAAGGTGCGCCAGGGAGTTTAGAGTGCATAATAGAACTCTTCGCAGCACCAGTATCCAACAGAAAAGGTTCTGACACACCTGATGTAATCACTTCAACATAAGCTCCACTCTGATCTACTGGAACTAAAACAACTCCCTCTCTTTGTCTATGGCTGTCCTAGCAATCATTACCTTCCATATTCTCACCTTCGACATAGTAGTCATTAGCATAGTACTGAGTCGTCCTACCAGATGCACCATTTTGCTGATCAAAACAATTCATCGTATTTCGTGGAGGAAAGGAACGCCCGTTCTGGGGGAACCCTCCACGTCCTCTACCTCTAGAAGCTTGCGGAACACCCCGACCTCTTGCGCTAGAAACACCGTTCATACGCTGTAACAAAACAGGGCAGCTACTTTTAAAATGACCCTCTTCTTTGCAATATCCACATTGTTTAGGGCCTACAGTAAAACGCGGTTGAGAAGACTCGAACCTTTGCGAGTTTCTCTGAAACTGCTGAGGTTGCTGGAAATCACGCTGACCACTACGAGGCGGGTACGCCTGCTGTAAAAGAACCTTTGTCTTCAACTCTTTAGTCTTCTTGTCTGCTCTATCCTTCTCATCCTTATCCCTATTTTCGTAGTATTGTGCAGTAGCCAATATCTGTGCTGATGAGGAAACAGCCCACGAACTCTCGGAATCCTTCAACTTGGTACAGAACTCAGAAAGCAAATTATGCACAAACGTATCAACAAACAACCGTTGACCACCTTCAGTACTCATGTCTTGACCACTGTGGTCAATGAATGTTTCCTCAGACCTAGTGAAGAAATCGGACACGGTTTCATCTTTCTTCTGCTTACACGCAGACAATTTGTCCCAGTTTACTCGCATAGCAGGCATTAAGGTCTTCATGTAAGTAATGATCCTACCAGGAAGTTCTGCAACTACAGGCTCAGGTTTAGCACCACCAACTTGTTGGCCATCTGCAGCACCAATATTAACCCAGGTATCACCTAACTCTTGCGCATGATCCGTGTGACGAATCCATCCCCATAAAGGCTGTGGAACCACATTTCCAAACAACATGTCTATATCAGCTAGATTCATAACACAGGAGTCTGCAGTCTGTGATAATTCCTTATAATACCCTGCAGGATTTTTACGAGGATCAGGCAAAGTCTGCTTAAGAGCTAAAACTTCAGCTCGCTTCCACGGAACATGTACCCAAACACGTTGAAAATGAGCCGGTGCGGATACAATATTATTAACAGCATCAGCTTGATCTGCTTCCTTCCACACCGGAGGAACCTCCCTCATTGGGTACTGTCTCACTTTCCTCCTAACAGAAGGATCAGGCTCAAACAACGACCGAGAAGGAGACTCGCTCCTGAATGAAAGCAGTGTCGCTACCGCTCTTTCAACATCGAGACCCACAATCGTGCCTTTCGCAAACTCGAACCGTACACGGCACAACTCAGACGGATTGTGTCCCAAATCACCATCTTCCAATTCTTCACAAAGAAAAACACACATTTTGTCAAAAACATATCTCTGCTTCGGTGCTTCTCATTGGCGAAAGACATCCATAACAGACTCTAACTCATATCTTGTAGGATCAGTAACCCATTTATGCGCCAAATAATCCAATACTTCCTTCTCTCTAGAATCAGGCAGTTGGCTACGCAACTGTTTACGCTCTGAAACGGGGGTCGTACTCAGTGACCCAAAGAAAGGAGACAAAAGACTAGTAACAGTATCCGTCATTCTCTGTCGGACAGAAGGAGAAGTCGACAGGACAGGAGATAAAGCGGACTGAGTAAGAGCTAATGTAGGAGCAGTAGCAGAAGAGGCAGCAAGAACAGGCGGAAGAGTCGTAGCAATTAAAGACGGAACAGGTAGCAAAGTCGGCGGCCCTTGAGAAGGCTGCACCAGAGGAGTAGGAGCCAACTGAAGAGGAGCTGGCGGCTGTGGAATAACCGGAGGCAAAACAACCGGAGGTTGCACAACTAAAGGTTGCGAAGGTGCTGTAGCACTCTGCGCATAAGGGGGTGGTGAACTCAACAAATGTGACATTAAAGGATCTTTCTCTAGTTCCTTCGCTGCATCTTGTTGAAGAGGCGGCAAAGCTGAATAGCATTTATTAATCGCCATTTTACGTTGCCTGTGCAACTGTTCACTCGCTTGTTCTTCTTCATTATCTTTAAACTGTATAGCAGCTTGCATTATCGAAATACCCTTCTCTCTTTTATTTCTCTTCGCTAATTTAATTTCTTTCTGTTTGGCTTCCTTTCGCCATAGGCGGAAAGAGTCAAACATCGCCGGCCGGGCTTTCTTCTTAAAGAGTTTAACCTCTAGATTATCTAAAACTTCAGTGTCAAAACTACCATATTGGGGCCACTTTAGGTCACCATCCTTCCTGGTGTATCGGATCCACACTTCATTATACGTGATGGGACCCACGCCATGCTTCACATAGAGCTCATAGGTCGGAGTTCCATTTGGAGGAACCGGACACGAATCCTCCAATCTGTAATCCCTATAACAACCACAACAAAATAACTTTCCAAGTCTGCTAAGACTAGGCATCTTCGCTTTCTAGTCTAGCTTCAAACTTCAAAGGATTATCGAGTACGATAGTCTCGTGAATACACGAGTCCCTCGGCTTTGGTACTTGCAAGTCCCAAATCAAAGATCCCAAGGGGATACCCAAAAACTAAGGACTGGGAGACGCTCCGCTCATACTTAACTGAGGTATCGATCACGTCACCAGAAGACCCGTCTATCGTCTCGCTTTACAAATCATCAAAGGGTCCAAGACAGGGCGACAGTCAGGGCAGCAGTCCTTCGTAGCCGTCGGAAAGCGGGGAACCTCGCAGCAAAGACTTTCGGACCACGACGACATACAGGGGTCGATGAAGTGGCAGGCCTTCCTCCAGAATTTTCACACAAAGCTCCTCATGATCTTCAGGCTTGGACCGGTACCGCTGAAGTCGCCCTACGTTGGGCGCCAATTGAAGAACCGGGTTTTTAGAACCCAGCGGCGCCAGGGGAAACGCCCAAGTCTCCGGGTCCACCTGTCGTAGAATACAGAGACACAGGGTACTTCTTGGTGACGTCAAAGATCAAATTTATTAGCTGCAGCTAGTAACAGAGATCCTAGAAGTACAACACAGTGTATGTTCTCAGGAGACTGCTCAATTTTACAAAGCAAGCCATCCCTTTTTATACAAAAAATTGTGCTTCAGGCAAACATTCCTTATTTACAGTTTGACCACTCGCATGTTTCCACGACAAAAAGCATTGCATGACAAACCCATATTTCATTGTCCAGCCCACCATCAATTACCCGGAAAGGCCCAACATTCTTCATCAGAAAAGTCGAACGGACCCCTAATAAAAATGGGCACCTCCTCATCGTAAACACCACATAAAGAGAGGAGCAGAGACAGGTGTGAGTAAGATAAGACATAGTTGTGTGCAATAAAAGGGTTTATGATGTCTTGTGCCTTGATCCGTAATCTTCTACTGGGAAAGGAACTGGCCTAACAGGTTTGGCTTCGGGCAACGGAGTCAGCTTGCCCAGGTCACACAGAAGTCAGCTAAAAGTGTACGTGTCCCAAGGACTCGTTCGGCCTTAGTCATCGGCCTATGTGAGGGCAACCACAAAATGGCTGCCGTGCACAAAATTGGAACCCAAGGGTTCAGAACGGAATCCCTAATTTCATGGTGATCTCGTCACTCGAACATGACGAAAACACTCGTACATCTTACACTCACCATTTTCGGTCCGCTGATACCAAAATCGTCATGGTACGACGACTAAGATGAAACGGGTTCAGGATTCACAGAACCTCACTTCAACCTCCCACAGTCTCAGGGAACAAATTCATTCTAGTAGTAGTGGATCATGCTACTAGGTACCCTGAAGCAATTCCCCTTAGGGTGACTACAGCTCCTGCAGTTGCCAAGGCCCTCCTCGGTGTCTTCACCAGGGTAGAGTTTCCTAAGGAGGTGGTTTCTGACAGAGATTCCAACTTCATGTCTGCTTACCTGAAACACATGTGGAAGGAGTGTGGTCTGCAGTACAAGTTTACTACCCCATACCACCCACAAACCAATGGTCTTGTTGAAAGGTTCAGCAAGACATTGAAAGGCATGCTCATGGGACTCCCTGAAAAACTCAAAAGGAGATGAGATGTCCTATTGCCATGCCTGCTTTTATCTTATAGGGAAGTACCTCAGAAAGGAGTGGGGTTCTCCCCCTTGAGCTTCTGTTTGGCCACCCTGTAAGGGGACCACTTTGTCTTGTGAAAGAGGGTTGGGAGAGGCCTCTCCAAGAGCCCAAACAAGACATTGTGCACTATGTGCTTGGCCTAAGGTCCAGAATGGCTGAGTACATGGACAAGGCATCCAAGAATTTTGAGGCCAGCCAGGAGCTGCAGAAGCACTGGTATGACCAAAAAGCTGCCATGGTTGAATTTCAACCTGGACAACAGTTATGGGTTTTGGAGCCAGTGGCACCAAGGGCTCTCCAAGACAGATGAAGTGGCCCTTACCCTATCCTGGAGAAAAAGAGTGAGGTCACTTACTTAGTGGACCTGGGCACCAGCAGGACACCAAAAAGGGTTATCCATGTGAACCGCCTTAAACTCTACAATGACAAGGCTGACCTCACCATGCTGATGGTGACTGATGAGGAACAGGAAGCAGAGAGTGACCTTCTTCCTGATCTCCTCTCTTTGAGCCCAAAAGATGGGTCAGTGGATGGAGTAATCTTTTCAGACACCCTCTCTACCCAACAGCAGGCTGACTGCAAGCAAATCTTGCAACAGTTTGCTAGCCTCTTTTCCTTGACCCCTGGTCTGACCAGCTGGTGTACCCATGATGTGGACACTGGTGACAGTAACCCTGTCAAAAGAAATCTATCGAAATTCAGACCAAGTCAAGGAAAGCATCAAAGCTGAAGTCAGTAAGATGCTGGAGCTAGTGGTGATTGAACCTTCAGAGAGCCCCTGGGCTAGCCCAGCGGTCCTGGTCCCCAAACCTCATCAACAGGGTGGAAAGAGAGAGCTGAGGTTCTGTGTGGCTATAGAGGGCTCAACTCTGTCACCAAGACAGATGCTCATCCCATTCCAAGAGCAGATGAGTTGATAGACAAGCTAGGGGCAGCCAAATTCCTAAGTGCCTTTGACTTAACTGCAGGGTACTGGCAAATTGGCATGGCCCTAGGAGCCAAAGAGAAAACAGCATTCTCCACCCCTGATGGGCACTATCTGTTTACTGTAATGCCTTTTGGGTTAAAGAATGCCCCTGCCACCTTCCAGAGATTGGTGAACCAAGTCCTGACTGCGTTGGATTCCTTTAGTGCAGCCTATCTTGATGATATTGCTGTCTTTAGCTCCACCTGGCAGGATCATCTGATCCACCTTGGGAAGGTTCTGTGAGCCCTGCAATCTGCAGGACTGACTATCAAGGCATCCAAATGCCAGATAGGGCAGGGCACTGTGGTATACTGGGGCCATCTTGTTGGTGAAGGCCAGGCCCAACCCTTACAGCCCAAGATCCAGAGCATCCTGGACTGGGCAGCTCCAGCCACCTAGACCCAAGTCAGGGCATTCCTTGGCTTGACTGGGTACTACAGAACGTTTGTGAAGGGATATAGGTCCATTGTGATTCCCCACACAGAACTCACATCCAATAAAATGCCCAAGAAAGTGAACTGGACTGTTAGCTGCCAAAAGACTTTTGACACTCTGAAAGAAGCAATGTGCTCAGCAACCATTCTAAAAGCACCAGACTACTCCAAGCAGTTCATAGTGCAGACTGATGCCTCAGAGCTGGGGATAGGAGCGGTCCTCTCCTAGATCAATGAGGAAGGCCAAGACCAACCTGTTGCTTTTATAAGCAGGAATGCCATTGAGAGGGAGGGGTGCCTGAAGAAGTTGAGGCCCTACTTTTTTGGAACTCACTTCCTGGTTCAAACTGACCACAGACCTCTCAGATGGCTAATGCAGATGAAGGGGGAAAATTCAAACCTACTGAGATGGTCCATATCCCTACAGGGTACGGACTTTGAAGTGGAACACCGACCAGGGACTGCCCATGCCAATGCAGATGGACTTTCCAGGTTCTTCCACTTAGACAATGAAGACTCCCTAGGGCAAGGTGAGTCTCATCACCTTTCGTTTGGGGGGAGGGGGGTTGTGTGAGAAAGTGCCATCTTTCTTGCCTTGGTATGCCCCCACTTTTTCTGACTACTGATGTGCTTTGACTGAGTGTGCCCTGGACTCCTGCCAACCAGGTACCCAAGGCCTGTGTTTCTTCCCTAGAAACTGTGTTGAAACAAAACCCAATTGACATCTCTGGCCACCTGTCAGCCCCTAGTAAATGGTACCCTAGGTACCCAGGGCATTGTGACCAGAGAAGACCCCTAAGAGCTGCAGCACTTAATGTGCCACTCTTAGGGGCCCTGTACCTTGGTACCTACACACTGCGTTTGCAGGGTGAGTGCCTAAGTACAGAACTAAACAAAGAGTCGACATGGCACACATCGCTGTGTGCCATGCCCACAAACCCACTGCACTGGCATCCATCAGTCACCCCTCTAGCTGGGTGCCCTATGCCAGTGGTGTGGGCACAGGTGCATGAGCCACGTGCCCCTACAGTACCCAGGGCCATTCCTAGGCACTGTAAGTGCAGTGATGCCATTAAGAGTATATGGTGCTGGGAGGATGTCATTACGAACTCCACAGCACCATAATGGCTACACTGAAGACTGACAAGTTTGGTACCAAACTTCTCAGCACATTAAACCCGCTCTGATGCCAGTGTGAGATTTGATGTAAAATGCACCAGAGGGAATCATAGAGATGCCCCCTGAAAACCTAACCTACAAACCACTTCTGGGCCGAGTGGCTGCATAGGCTGCCACACAGCAGACATGTTGCTGGACCCCTGGGTGGAGAGCCCCCCGCTCTCCTGGGCCTGCAACAATGCACATCCTGGGTGAGGTGCTAGGTCTCCTCCTCCAGGATGGGCAGGGGGTAGCTTCAAAGGCATGCCGCCTCTGTGAGCTTCTCCAGACCATTTACTGTACCCAGCAATTGGCCCCATCAGTCCAACCCCCCCACTCTGGCGGGAAGACTGGCAGGAAAACCTACGTCAGGAAGGGGGGTATGCCAGCCTGTGCCAACTACACCCCTCAGGTGGGAGATGCAAGGTGAAGCATGACCCAGGGCTCTGGCCATCTTGAAGATGGGGAGCTCTGCCCAATCACAGCTAGGCTCCTGCCCCCCTCCCACTGGAGAGGAACAGGCTAAGGGTTGTGCCTACCCCAACAGGGACCTATTGGTCCCTGTCCTTGCCCTACCTGTAACGCCCCCTAAATTCAGTATTTAGGGGCTCCCTGAACCTTTTTTCCTCAGATCCCGAAAGAAAAAAGAAGAAAGAAAATCAAGAGGAAGAAGACCTGCCGTGCAGCTGCTAAGAACAGGATGACACCAACTGACTTGGCCCCAGCCCTACCGGCCTGTTGACCTTGGAACCTGCTCCTGCCTAAATCCCGGTGACTCCTGTGGACAGCAACCTTGGGACACCCAGAGGACCTGCCTGCCTTGACCCTCCTAAAGATTGAGACTCCGATCAGCAGAGGCTCTGCTGCAGCCACCCCCTGGCACCAGTCAGGAAGCTCCGAACCAGCCCACTCTGCACCCACCGAGCCCGGGCCGTGCCTAAGTAAACCAAGACCATGAGGACGTCCCCCCAGTAACTAGGACCCAAAGTCCAGTGCCAAAAGACCCTCCTCGACAAACCAGACGATGCCTGCAGACTCAGAACCAGGGGCCACCCAAACCGCGACCAGCTGAGGGTAAGGTATTCCGACACCCAAAGACACCCCTGCACCGGCACCCTACAGCCCCCTGTGCCTCCCTCTGGGGTACCTACCTGAGCTCCAAGATCCCAACTTACCTCTCGAAGTGCTGGTCGCCCCTGGAGAGTCTCCGTCCCCGAGCCTGCAGCCTTTGTTCCTTTTTTACCTTTCCCATTAAAGAACATTGAGAGCCCGACTGCTCAAAAGCACCCTGCCTGAGTGCTGCTGGCTGTGTCACCTTTATCCTATAATACTTCCCCCTTTGCCCTGAGCAAGTGACCAGGAGTCCATCTCCCACAGCCTCGTGGCCTGCGAGCCAGCAGGCACCAACCGGAGGCCCCTTTTCCCTCTTTGGATAACATTGAGCCTAACTACCATTGCACCCGGCCGCCCTTGTGCCGCTGAGGGTGAACTAACTGTACTTACCTGACCCTGGGAGACCCCTGAGTCTATGCCCAGAACCTTAACTTCACCGCCAAGTACTCACCTGGAAACCGGTAACTCACTTACCTGCCATTGGATAACATTGACTGGATTTAACTCTAAAAAAATTTAAGTGTGAAGTTTTGGAAACTGAAAATATTCATATAAAATCAGCCGAATTCCGAAGTACTCACCTGTGATCAGGGGAGAAGCCAGTACTGTACTTTGTAGCCCAGTACTAAACCGCAAAAGTAATCCTTACCGGGTTTACTAGTAATCTGTATTTTCTCCATAGGAACCAATTGTCTGCTTTTCTATGAAATTTCTCCTGTCTACTTTTGAAAACTTGAAATATTCTTTAAAAATCATACGAAATACTGAAACGCAATTACCTACCTGTTTTAAGTTAAGACCCCAGTGCTGGCCCTAGGAGCCCAGTACTGGATTACAAAAGTAAAGTGATCATACTTTACCTACAACCTAAATATTCTCCTATTGGATAACATTACCAGATTTTCATTGAAAAGTTTTTAAGTGTGAACTTTTAAAACAGCTTTATATTCATGAAAATTCACTACAGTAACTAAAACGTTTTTACTAATCTGGTTTCAGCTTAGACCCCAGAACTGAATCTAGGATCTAGTCCTGGAACTACTAAAGTAATGTATATGGTAATCAACTGTACTTATATGATGAATTGTGTTGACTACTTCAACCCCTGTTTCTATTGTATTCACAAACTTTATTGCTTCTTTGCAAAGTAATTACCTGAGAGTACTCATATTGAGAAAAGTGTATTTTGATACCTGTTGGTTCTAAAATTAAAACAACTATATCTGTGGATATAAAAACAATTGGCCTGGAGTTCAGTCCTTGAGTGTGCGAAAACTTTTGCTGACTGAGTGTGTACAACAAATGCTTTACACTGTCCTCTGGTACTGCCTTACTGCTCGACCAAGCTACCACTTTTGAGAGTAAGGTGAGTCCTGACTTTAACCTATGTTATACCTCTGGGGTTTGTGGACTCTATACACACTGTACTTCATTATAGTCCAGTATATATAGAGCCACTTTCTCACATACACCACACAAGGTATATATCAAGTACCCCAAAGCACAACTTCGGGAAACTTCAGGAAGTAGATGCAGATGCAAAAATGCAGTATGTCCAGGAGTTCCAGTCCACATCTCTCGTGTCACCTACGGGTCTCAGCTTTGCTGGGAGCTCAGGCCAGCTTCAGAGATGTCTGGAAGTCCATGTCTTGTGTCGCAGATTCTTCAGGATCTGGCGGGAGCCTCAAATATGCAGAACAGAAAAGATACTTTTGGTACCTGTTTGAATAGGGTGGTCACTCCTTGATCACAAGGGAGATTTCTTCCGTCTACAAGTCGAAATGGAATGTCGAAGGTCCAAGAGTTCTGTTTCAGAGTTTCGTCCAGGGTAATCTAAAGTCCTAGTGACTGGGTTCCTATTCTTATAGTAAGTTTAGAGGATGGACTAACTCTATGGCCCCAACTATGGGAGGGCCATAGGAGGGGGTGGTTACACCCCTTCCCCTTTCTCCAGTTTCACACCAGAGCAGGGGCATCATGCCCCTGCAACAAGTTTAGACTTGGGTATGCCCAGGGACACCTTGTTCATAAATTCAAAAATGCAACCCACCCTGCCCCAATACACTAAAGCCTGTCCAGGCCTTCCGTGTCGGAGTTTCATCCAGCAGTAGGAGGTCAGACTCATGTCTGTGGCAGCAGCATCTATTTTGTGATGCTGAGGCTTGTTTAAACTTTAACCGGGTGTACCAGTATGTACATGTCTTTGTAGGAAGGTGGAATCTGACTATATGGTTACCCCAACTTTTTCCCTGGTGTTTTGCTGGTTTTTGACTTAGTTGGCCTATGACTCTGCTATTCAGGGCCCCAGTCTATCTGCTTTCTCTATAAAATGGACTCCATGTACTTTAGGTACATACCAGATTGGTTACTGGGTCACCCTTGTGAGCCCCTGTATAATGTACCATAGGTACCCAGGGCATAGGTGCAGCCTAGGCCTACCAGGAGCTGCAGCATGTATTGTGCCACCCCTAGCTTGCCTTCCAAACTGACACCACAGGTCTGTTCACACAGCCTGGGTAAGGTGGTGTAATCACCCCTTTCTTAGATATACTATAGCTATATCTACCTTTATATATAGACACATATACACCTATAAGCCACTCCTATGGTAGGCCTCGACAATCCTGGAGGCAGAGTGCTTGGTTTTATGTGAGAGGGTGCCCTAGCATGAGCTGAGCCCCTCTGCAGCTTTCGGAACCATCTCCTTATAGCTGTTCTATGATATAGCGATACCATATACTCTTAAGTGCATTATAATCCTTGCGGTTAATGCTAACTTTGGTTTGGCTTTATCAAAACATATCGTGTAAGGTGTCAAACACTTTGGAATACTACCCCACATCAATTCTGGCGGCGGGGGTAGCAGTCCACCATTCTAGAGAGAAAAAAACATGTATGTTACTGCTTTACCCGGTTAAAGTTAAACAGAGCCTCAGTATCACAAAATGGATGCTGCTGCCACAGACACGAGTCTGACCTCCTGCTGCTGGGCAAAACTCCGGCAGGGGAGGCCTGGACAATAGGGTTCCTGTCCAGGGAGGTGCTGGCACCTCCTCAGACAGGGGTTTTGTGTGTTGGGGCAGGGAGGGCTGCATTCACTGAATGCATCTAGACACTGCCTGGGCCACACAAGGTGCTCCATGCATAGCCCGGTTCAAACAAGTTGCTGGGGCACTCCAGCCCCAGCTCTGGCATGAAACTGGACAAAGGGAAAGGGGTGTAACCACCCCCTTCTCAGGTCCACCCATAGGAGGGACCTAGTCAGGTAATCCAGCCCCCATCCTTAGTATAAGTATTGGAGCTGTGTCCCCAGGACTTTTAGATTATCCTGGAATGAAACTTTGATCCAGAACTCTTGGACCTTCGACATTCTATTATGACTAGAAGACGGAAGACATCTCCCTTGTGGTCAAACAGGCACCAACAGCAACTTTGCCAGTCTGCAGTTTCAAGGCTCCCGCCGGAACCCAAAGACTCTGTTGAGGTACTGGGTTTTTCAGAACCGGTACTTAACCGGTAACCCAGCGGTGTCAGGGAAACACACCCAAAGACCTCGAGTCCTTTTCCTGATTCAGACCACAGAAACTCAGAGTCTTCTAGGTGAAGTCAAGGATCGATTTTATTGGCTGCAACCAAGGTAACAAGCGTCCTAGAAGTACAACACACAGGGAGTACGTTCTCAGGAGACTGCCGCCCTTCACAAAACCCGGCTTCTTCTTTTATACGAAATATTGTGCTCTAGGCAAACATTCTTCGATTTTACAGTATACTATTCACATTCTTAGGTTACAAAGAAAAAGCAAAGTCATGATGACATGTCCATATTTCACTTCGTCCAGCCCATAACAAATCACCCGGCAAGGCCCAACCCTTCATCAGATATCGGTGGACCCCTAATAAAAACGGGCACCTCCCCATCATAAAGCAAGTGAGGCAAAAAGAGTAAAGACAGATGTGAGCAAGATACGGCAGGTGTGTGCGCAATGAGAAGGTTTTATGGCCTGTTGAGCCCTGATGCTATCTTGCTCGGCCACTGGAGAGGAACTGACCTAACAGGTCTGGTCTGGGGCAATGCTTCCAACTTGCATAGGTCATGGAAAAGTCGATTAAGGTGTGCGTGTCCTTCTGGGATCGAATTCAGCTGGGTTATAAGCCTATGTAAAGGGCAACTGACAAAATGGCTGCTATACATAAAATGGAAACCGAGGGTTCTGAACGAGAAATTATGATTTCGAGGTGAAATCGTCACTCAAATATGCTGAAAATACTTGAGAATGATGTACTCGTCATTCTCAGTCTTTTGATACCAAATTCGTCAATTTACGACGAAGTTTTATTCTCGAGTGGAAACGTATTACATGGGTCCAGAATTTTTCAGTACTACAATCCCTCCTTTTGCCCTTACATAGGCAATTAATCTGTCCTCATGTTAATCTGAGTCCGGATCTATATTCCTAAAGTCATTGAGATGTTGCTGTAACATCATCCTAGTACTTAGTTCATCTCTTGATACAGGCTTCCTTACACATGATGTAACACAGAGGCCACATATTGCAGGAGCACACTGTACGCACAGACAGAACAGGAAAAGAATGGCTAAGACCATCCCAATGACCATCAGAATTTTCCATCCCCAGGTGTATATTAGTTCCCAGAACCACCCCATTAATGACCAATCTCCCTTATCTACATGTATAGATTCGGAAATCTTGTGTAGTTTGGAGATGGCCTGGTACACTGTTGGAGCGTTGTCTGGGATAAAAATACAGCAACTTGATTGGATCAATCTACATACTCCACCTCGGTCTGCAAGGATGACATCTAATGCGACCCTGTTCTGAAGGGTCATAAGACGATCCGACTGGAGCTCAGCAGTCAAGTTACTAAGGGCACCAGCAGTTTCAATCACGGTGGACTCAACTACCCTTGTCAATTGCCTTATGATCCTGCTGTTAGCCATAGATCCCCAGAACGGCAGAAAACCCTTTGCAAAGTCCCCAAATTCTTGACCTGCAGTGTCTTCTTTACTCAAAACACCTCTAACTACCCTTGTCCTGTGGTAATCTGCCGCTGCTGTGTAGGTGGGAGGTAACAGGAATGAAACAAAACATGAGCCCGAAAAGTCAGGGGGCAACCATGTATAGGCTCTATCATGGCAGATGAAATAAGTACCCTTAGCTGCTAAAAACGCAGGGGAAGTCTGAGATCCAAAAACATACGTTTCTGTACAGACACTTTTCCCTAACTGAGCTCTGGGATTCTTACCAGTACCTTGCAGACCCAGGTGACCCTGATGGGGCACAATCCAGATCGGGTATGATCCTTTAGCTTGCTGTTTCTCGCTCAGTAGCTTCATATCCGGTCACGTTCCAATTTATATATGCAAATATCTCATCGTCCGGGGTATGTTCATAAGAGATTTCTCCCTTAATCATGTCGACTATACCTTTAACCAGAGCGCTATTTTTGGGGCTATCTTTTAAGGAACGTAGGGGGTGGACTTCACGTGCATATATGAACATGGTTCTGTATGCCCACACAGACCCATTATGGCTGAAGGGAAAAACCAGGTAAGGGATACCTTTATCTGTTGTGTGAGGCATAAGACCACACACCCAACAGTTAGTCGTGTTCATCACTAGTTGGTGTTGGTGCAATAGCTGAACAAAGGAGTTATTAATGAACTCTAACCTTCTATTGGATTCATGGTCAGGAAGAGGGTGGAAAGAATGAGAGGAAACAATAGGAGGAGGTGTGGTCTATGCAGTGGGTGCAAATGTTAAACGAAAAGAGAATAAAATGTAACTTATTAAAAATATCATTATACTGAATAACATACATATGCACAATATTATAAAACCCTTCTTTGTCATCACTTTACATAATTTGCGTTTAAAGTTCGTATGTTTGGCAGGTCTCTCTACATCGGGAAACTCCATCCTCTCTAGAGTGCTGCCCGCGGTGGTAGGTTGATTCTGCGAAGGGATGCTTCTGTCAGTCCAGGGCAAGTCCTTTGGACCAACCAGAACTACCGACCTAACGTCGTCAGCTGCACCCCAAAGACTTTTAATCAACCGCGCCCTAGCAGCGGAACCCGGATGGCGGTTCGAAAAACAAAAATTAGCAAGTTTCTCAGATGGGAGAGCTGCACTTTTCAAAAAAATAGTACTTGGAGGTAAAAAAGGAGTATATTTATTTGTCCATAGGTCTTGGTTTCAAATTGCAAAAAGAAATCTATTTATTAGTTCGTATTTCTTGGTCACAAATTGTATCTTCGTTTTCCCGGTACTGTTTGGTCCACGAACAAGAGTTCAGGCTCTGTAGTGTTCAATCGCTTGGATAGTGGCACAGCCTCGTGCAAAATGTTTTCGCTTTCTTGTTCAGAGTCAGTTCTTTCTATACGTGCATCACTGAAAGGTATGCCATGTGGCACGGTTTTGTGGTCTGGGTCAGCGACACCTTTCTGGACCCACGGGTCATGAGGCAGAGAAAAGGGAATTCTTTTACAGTGGACCCCGTGGATCCAGTTGGCCTTCCCCTCCACTCGGACCGCTGATCTCGTGGAAAGAAGGACGAGGTGTGGTCTAGTCCACCTAGGCTGGTCGTTCTTAGTCCTCTGAAAATTTCTTACAAGGACCCAGGAACCAGGGTTGATGGAGTGGCCTGGAGTCCCAGAGACCAGAGGCAGGGTGTTGTGAACCTGTTGATGCAAAACACGCAATTTAGCCGTCAATTCATACAGGTAGTCAAGCAAAACAGGGTGTTCTAGCTCGCTGAACTTATTGGGTCTAGGCACTCCCCATATATTGGCCGGACAGCCAAAGACTATTTCGTAGGGGCTAAGTTTCACTCGCGAATGCACAGTCATTCTGGTGGATAGGAGTGCTAAGGGTAGAGCGTCAGGCCATTTAAGACCTGTGCTCGCTTGGATTTTGGCCAATTTAAGTTTAAGCGTGCCATTGTAACATTCTACTAATCCAGCTGATTGGGGGTGATTTGCAGCATGGAACTTCTGTCGGATTCCTAGCCCTTCACATACATTCTTCATCACACGACCCACAAATTCACTCCCGTTATCAGACCAGACCATTCTAGGCATTCCAAATCTAGGGAAGAACTCTTTTACAAGGGCTTTCGCTGTTGATAAGGCAGTATTGTCTTTTAGGGGATATGCTTCTACCCATCTTGAGAAAGCACAAACAACAACGAGCACGTATTTTAAGTTGTTGCACCTCTCCATGTGTATGAAATCTAGCTGCAAAACCTCAAACGGATACGTAGGAGGTGCAAAATGACCAGCTGGAGTTGGGGTTCCCCTACCAGGGTTGTGTTGCAGACACACCATGCAATTCTTGACGACATTCTCTGCACACTTGGGAATTCCTGAATTTTGCCATACTGGAGCCAACAACTTGCAAATCCCTTTCACGCTAATGTGAGCCATTCCATGAGCCATCGTAACTACTGCAAGCACGTATGCATCGGGTAATAACCATCTCTGATGCTCTGACAATTCAATCCAGCAACCATTCGCATCCATTCTACCCGCACTTTCTCTCCACGTGTTCAACTCTTTCTCTGTAGCTTCAGCTTGAATGGACTTCACACTCTCTATCGTGTCTTCACACATTCCCACATCACCAACCCATCTTGCAGGGCCTGCAACATACATTCTGCTCATCACATTCCTTGCGGTTTCTTTCGCGATTTCATCAGCAAATGCGTTTCCACGACCAACATCATCAGTCACCTTCTTGTGAGCACTACATTTCACAATCGCCACTTGTACAGGCAAAGTCAGTGATTCTAAAAGCTCATTCACCAACTGACCATGCTGAATCTTAGTTCCATGCGAAGTCAGGAACCCACGTTCTTTCCACAATCGTCCAAAACTGTGAGCCACACAAAAAGCATACTGGCTGTCGGTGTAGACAGTCACTTTCATTCCTTTCGACAACACGCATGCTCTTGTGAGTGCAATCAGTTCTGCTGCTTGAGCTGAATTATGTGGAATACGTGCAGTTTCAACAACTGTGTGCAAAGTCGTGACAGCATATGCTGCAGTCGTGTTACCATTCGGAAGCTTGAAACATGAACCATCCACCCACAATGTACCATCACATTCAGAAAGAGGAGTGTCAAAGAGGTCTACTCTTCCTTTCGTCTCTTCCTCTGTTTTAAAAAGACAATCATGCTGTTCTGAAGCATCTGATTCTTCTACAATTGGCAATAACGTAGCTGGGTTAAGTGTATTGCACCTTTGTATGTGCACATGACTTGCTAGCAATGTTAATTCGTACCCTGACAATTGAGCACTGGTTAAGTGCTGTGTCTTGGTTCTGTTTAACAATGTCTCTACTGCGTGTGGGACCATCACGACTAGTGTATTATTCATGACTAGGCCAGCAGACTGTCGAATAGAAACAGCTGCTGCCGCTGTGGCTCTTAAGCAACTTGGCAATGCTCTAGCTACCGGATCCAAAGTCGACGAAAAATACGCGCACGGACGTTGTTTGTCCCCAAATAACTGAATCAGTACCGACAATGCACAACCTTCCTTCTCGTGGATATACAATGTAAAAGGCTTACTGTAGTTGGGGTTACCTAACACAGGAGCCGAACATAATGCTGTGCGCAATTCAGAAAAACTTTTCTGACATTCTTCAGACCAAGGGACGGGATTGGGTGTATCCTTACACGTTAATGCCACCAAAGGTTTGGCTAATAACGAAAAATTTGGAATCCACTGTCTACAGTACGATGTAATGCCTAAGAAAGCACGCACTTCTCTCTGTGTTCTTGGCACACTCAATTTCGCTATTGCCTGTATTCTCTGTGGGGTCAGTTTCCTTCCCTCCTTCGATAAGAGGTGACCTAGGTAGGTCACTTCTTGTCGGCAGTACTGTAATTTAGAAAGTGACACCTTGTGATGCAGATTACACAAATGCCGCAACAATGACAATGTGGCTTTCTTGCATATCTCCTCAGTATCTGCAGCAATGAGCAAATCATCAACGTACTGTACAAGAGTAGCATTTTCAGGTAAAACAATCGTATCAAGCTGTGTTTTCAGAGCTTGACTGTATATTGATGGACTTTCACAGTAGCCCTGGGGAGCGCATTTAAAGCGGAAGCTGCGTCCTCCTAAACTGAAGGAAAAAATATCCCTGCTCTCCTCGGCAATCGGGATGCTGAAGAAAGCATTCTTCAAGTCAATCACCGAGAACCATGTGGCAGAAGCTGGAATCATAGTCAATAATGTGGTAATGTCGGGGACAACTGGAAATTGTGGCACAACTATTTTATTCACCTCTCTGAGGTCGATCACAAATCTGTACACAGGTGGCTGAGATGGGTCAGTTTGTTTTAAAACAGGTAGAACAGGACTATTGCAAACGTTGCCTCGTGTTTCTTCAATCACATCCTTTTCAATCAATTCGTAAACAATCGCTAGCAAAGCTTTTTCACCCTCACTAGATATCCTATATTGGGGGATACGTGGCATTTGAACATTGGCTTTCAATGTTACAACATATGGTGGTATTTCTAAAAGACCCACATCATTAGGACCAGCGGCCCAAAGGATATCTGGAAGAACCGATAATTCTGCTGGAAGTTTATCCCTTGACAGATACATGGGAGAAACCACCTTCTTACCTAAAGTAAGTTGTACTCCTGAAGGAGAACAGTACAAAGTCGCATACAATCTTTTTAACAGATCCAATCCCAACAAGTTTTCACCACAACCTGTTGTCAGAATAAGGGGTGCTTCTAATTCACGAGGACCAACAGAAAGAGTCAAAGGGTCAGAAATTGGGTTTCTAACCGGGGCGCCAGAAAAACCTACTGATACATTCGTTTCGCCAGACAAAGGTGCGCCAGGGAGTTTGGAGTGCATAATAGAACTCTTTGTAGCACCAGTATCCAACAGAAAAGGTTCTGACACACCTGATGTAATCACCTCAACGTATGGTCCACTCTGATCTACTGGAACTGAAACAACTCCCTCTCTTTGTCAATGGCTGTCCTAGCAATCATTACTTTCCCAATTCTCATTTTCTGTATAGTAATCGTCGGTATAGTACTGAGCTGTTCTACCAGATACGTTATTCTGTTGATCAAACTTATTCATAGAATCTTGAGGTGGAAGGGGACGTGCATTCTAGGGGGCATTGCCACGTCCTCTTCCTCTAGGCGCTTGCTGAGCACCACGACCTCTTGTGTTTGTACCACCATTTGCGCGTTGTAACAGAATAGGGCAATTATACTTGAAATGACCTTCTTCCTTGCAATACGAACACTGGTTGGGGCCTACAGGGACACGTGGCTGACTGTACTCGATTCTTTGCGAGTTCCTTTGATACTGCTGAGGCTGCTGAAAATTATTCTGGTAGTGATTCTGGCCATTATTATTTTGATTACCACCACCGCGTGGTGGATATGCTTGTTGTAACAAAACTTTCGTTTTCAACTCCTTCGTTTTCTTTTCTGCTCTATCTTTTTCGTCTTTCTCTCTATTTTCGTAATATTGTGCTGTAGCTAATATCTGTGATGAAGACGAAACTGCCCAAGAACTTTCCGAATCTTTTAACTTTTTACACAACTCTGGAAGCAGATTGTGCACTAATTTATCGACGAATAATCTCTGACCACCTTCTGTGGTCATATCTTGACCACTGTGGTCGACAAAAGTTTCTTCAAACCTGGTGAAGAAATCTGACACCGTTTCATCTTTCTTCTGCTTACATGCAGACAGCTTATCCCAATTTACACGTATTGCAGGCATTATCGTTTTCATGTAATCAACTATTTTACCAGGAAGTTCGGCTATCAAAGGCTCAGGCTTAGCGCCACCAATTTGTTGGGCATCTGCGGCAGCAATATTGACCCATGAGTCACCTAACTCCTGATCATGATCTGTATGACGAATTTTACCCCATAAAGGCTGTGGAACAACAATCCCAAATAGCATATCGATATCGGATAAATTCATTATACATGACCCAGCAGTTTGTGACAACTCTTTGTAATATCCTGCAGGATTTTTACGCGGATCAGGCAATGTCTGTTTAAGTGCTAAAACTTCAGATTGCTTCCATGGGACATGTACCCACACACGCTGAAAGTGTGGCAGAATAGGTGGGTTAGCATTTGCGTCACCTTCTCTCCATTCTCTCCATTGTGGGGGAACCTCTCTCATGGGGTACTGTCGCGCCTTTTTCCTACTAGATGTATCGCGCTCAGATTGAGATTCAGAAGTGTTCCCTTTACTCCGATACAACAATAATATCTCAATTGCTTGTTTTACATCTGGACCTACGATCATGCCCTCTCCAAACTTAAACCGTACACGACACAATTCCTGCGGGTTGCATTCTAAATCATTGTCTTCCAAATCCTCGCAGAGAAAAACACACATTTGTTCAAAAACATAACTCTGCGTTGGTGCTTCACACTGAAGGAAAACTTCCATGACAGACTCCACATCATATTTTACAGTATCCATAATCCATTTACGAGCTAAACGATTCAATACATCTCTCTCTCTATAGTCAGGCAGTTGACTTCGCAACTGTCTCCGTCCTGTGTTAGGGGTCGTAGTAGGTGACCCGAAAAGAGGTGAGAAAATATTAGTTACGGTGCTGGCCATTCTCTGTCGAACGGAAGGAGAAACCGAAGGGAGAACAGGTGGAAAAACGGGATGAGTTTAGGCAGAAGTAGAGGCAATAGCAGAGGGAGCATTAGGAGAAATAGAAGGTGCACTAGGCAAAGTCGCAGAAGGCATAAGTGAAGTAGATATAGTCGGTGGGCCTTGAGGAGGCTGCACCAGAGAAGCAGGATCCAGCTGAAGAGCAGCTGGTGGTTGCTGTAGAGGAGCAGGAGGCAATGCAATCATAGGTTGCGCAACTAAAGGTTGCGGAGGTGCTGTAGGATTCTGCGCATAGGGGGTGGTGAACGTAACAAATGCGTCATTAATGGATCTTTTTCAATATTTTTCACTGCATCCTGCTTGGGACGCGGCAAAACTGGATAGCACTTATCTATCGCCATTTTACGTTGCCTGTGCAACTGCTCACTCATCTGTTCTTCTTCATTGTCTTTAAACTGCATAGCAGCTTGAATTACGGAAATATTCCCTTCTCTCTTATTTTTCTTCTCTAATTTAATTTCCTTCTGTTTGGCTTCTTTACGCCATAGGCGGAAAGAGTCAAACATCGCCGGCCGGGCTTTCTTTTGGAAAAGTTTAACTTCGAGGTTATCTAAGATTTCGGTATCGAAGCTACCATATTGGGGCCATTTTAAAACACCATCTTTTCTGGTGTATTTGATCCATACTTCATTGTATGTGATGGGGCCTACTCCGTGTTTGACGTATAATTCGTAAGTTGGAGTTCCAACCGGAGGAACCGGACATGAGTCCTCCAATCGGGAGTCCTTGTTATTACAACCGAGACAAAACAAATTCCCAAGTCTAAGACCAGGCATCTTCGCTCTCTAGTCTAGTTCCAAACTTCAAAGGATTATCGATTACGATATTTCTCGTGAATACACGAGTGCCTTGGTTTTGGTGCTTGCAAGTACCAAAATGATCCCAAAGGATACCCAAGACTAAGACCAACTAAGGACTGGGAGATGCTCCACTTATACTTAACTGAGATATCGATGACGTCACCAGAAGACTCGTCTTAGTGTTTCGCTCTACCAAACTTCAAGGGTCCAAATCAGGGCGATAGCCAGGGCAGCAGTCTTCTGTAACCGTCGGGAAGCGAGGAACCTCGCAGCAAAGACTTTCGGACCACGTCGACATGCAGGGATCGATGGTGGTTGGCCTTCCTCCAGAATTTTCACACGAAGCTCCTCACGAACCTCTGGCTGGACTGGTACCGCTGGAATCGCCCCAAACGTTGGGCGCCAACTGAGGTACTGGGTTTTTCAGAACCGGTACTTAACCGGTAACCCAGCGGTGTCAGGGAAACACACCCAAAGACCTCGAGTCCTTTTCCTGATTCAGACCACAGAAACTCAGAGTCTTCTAGGTGAAGTCAAGGATCGATTTTATTGGCTGCAACCAAGGTAACAAGCGTCCTAGAAGTACAACACACAGGGAGTATGTTCTCAGGAGACTGCCGCCCTTCACAAAACCCGGCTTCTTCTTTATTTTATTTATTTATTTTATATTCTTCTATAGCGCCTGAATAGACCCCCGAAGGGGTATCTCCGCGCTTTGCCAGAAAGAACGTAGCTTCAAAAGGTCTGTGGTCAGATAAGATGGTACAGTTTAACAGGGAGGGATCAATTACTGGAGAATAGGAGCGTTTTTAAGATCTTTCGAAATGTCAGATGATTGGTGAGTGATCTCATCTCGAGGGGTAAAGAATTCCAGAGCTTTGGTCCCATATGGGCTAGTGCTCGACCTCCTTGTCTGGACTTTTTTATTCTAGGCACCTGCAGAAGCTGCAGGTTACCAGAGCGCAGGGTTCGCCCAGGGGCATATGGCTGGAAGATTTTGGCCAGATATTTTGGACCTTCTCCTATCGCACTTTTATGAATAGTGCACAAGGTCTTAAACTGCACTCGCTTCTTCACTGGTAGCCAGTGGAGCATAGTCAGCAGCGGGAGAGAGGGAGTCCTGGGGGGAGCATTAAGGACTACCCTTGCTGCCGTGTTTTGGATCACCTGTAACTTTTTAAACTGCCCTTCATTTGCTCCTAATAGAAGGCCGTTACAGTAATCCACTCTGCTGATGTCTAATGCCTGCACAAGTGTTTTACTCTGTGACAGTCTGGCAGATAGGGGAACACTCTCCTTAGCATCCCAATTGCCCGAAAGCAGGTACTAGCCACCTGATTTACGTGGTCCTTAAAAGTGAGTGTCTGGTCTGGTAACACACCAAGATTTTTAACCGTGCTTTTAGGGCTGGGGACAGGGCCTAACTCTAAAGGCCACCATTCTGGTGACCAGTGGGTTGCTGCTTGTCCAAACAGCATGACCTCCGTTTTCCCTACGTTACATTGGAGACAGTTTGATGACATCCATGCAGATATTGCTCTCATGCCATCTGCAAAAGATCTTTTTATTGCAGGTGTCAGATCTTTAAAAGGAAAGAGAAGTTGGGTGTCATCGGCATACGACACCGGGGTAAACCCAAATGATCTTGCTAAGTTGGCTAAGGGAGCCACATACACGTTAAATAGTGTCGGGCTTACGCAAGAGCCCTGTGGCACTCCCTTATTGAGCTCCCTATAGATGGATTTGTGGGAGCCCAGCCTAACTTCTTGGGAGCGACCAGATAGAAAGCTTTCCATCCATGACAGAGCCATTCCTTCCAAACCTACGTCCTTTAGTCGCTCAAGAAGCACCTTGTGAGACACCGTATCAAAAGCGGCGGAGAGGTCCAACAGCACCAGAATCATAGAGCTGCCCTCATCCAGTGCCATTTTGATGTTATTGGTCACTGTTTGAAGGGCTGATTCGGTGCTGTGGTTCGGCCCGAAACCAGATTGTGAATAGTCCAGGCCCTCCGTCGCTTCAAGATGTTGTGATAGATAGATGTTTACGTGCTTCTCAGCTATCTTGCCGATGTATGGCAGGAGTGAAATAGGACGCAGGTTGGAGAGGTCGGTCCATGGGGAAGCCGCTTTTTTCCGTATTGGGTTTACCACCGCTCTTTTCCAATCTGCTGGGACCTGTCCTTTGATGAGGGAGATGTTAATAACACTCTGTATGGAGGGCCCCAGGAGAGAAATCAGAGGCGGAACCATCTTGGCAGGGAGGAGGTCATTTGGAGATCGAGATTTGATATGAGTGATAAGAGGTGGGAGCTCTGTACTATCAATTAGTGGAAAGGATGATAGTAGATGTACGTTATCCTTTCGCAGAGTTGGGGGTATAAGCTTATTAGTGTCACTCATACTGTTACTGTTACTGGCCGCCACTATTTTTTCATAAATAGTGTTTATTTTGTTCTCAAAGAAAGATGATATTTCGTCACATAAAGTCTGTGAGAACTCATCTGAGCTCTCACATGCGGTGGGTTTAACAAAATTTTGCAGGATTTTAAAAAGCTCCATTTTAAAAAGCTCCATCTTTTATACGAAATATTGTGCTCTAGGCAAACATTCTTCGATTTTACAGTATACTATTCACATTCTTAGGTTACAAAGAAAAAGCAAAGTCATGATGACATGTCCATATTTCACTTAGTCCAGCCCATAACAAATCACCCGGCAAGGCCCAACCCTTCATCAGATATCGGTGGACCCATAATAAAAATGGGCATCTCCCCATCATAAAGCAAGTGAGGCAAAAAGAGTAAAGACAGATGTGAGCAAGATACGGCAGGTGTGTGCGCAATGAGAAGGTTTTATGGCCTGTTGAGCCCTGATGCTATCTTGCTCGGCCACTGGAGAGGAACTGACCTAACAGGTCCGGCCTGGGGCAATGGTTCCAACTTGCATAGGTCATGGAAAAGTCGATTAAGGTGTGCGTGTCCTTCTGGGATCGAATTCAGCTGGGTTATAAGCCTATGTAAAGGGCAACTCACAAAATGGCTGCTATACATAAAATGGAAACCGAGGGTTCTGAACGAGAAATGATGATTTCGAGGTGAAATCGTCACTCAAATATGCTGAAAATACTTGAGAATGATGTACTAGTCATTCTCGGTCTTTTGATACCAAATTCGTCAATTTACGACGAAGTTTTATTCTCGAGTGGAAACGTATTACATGGGTCCAGAATTTTTCAGTACTACACTGTGACTAAAGAACTGGACTTCCAGACTTCTCTGACCCCGACCCATATCCACAGCAAAGCTGAGTCCCGTGGTGGACATGAGAGATGTGGGACCGAACATCTTGGACATCCTGCATTTTGCTAACTATCCTTTCCTGAAGCCTCAGTAAGTTGTGCATTGGAGTACAAGAAGCCCTAGCCCCGAGCATCATTTGAACCGAAGCCCAGGCCCCCACACTCCACGAGTGTCCCGTGGGCCCCACCTTTACATTTGTGCTTGACACATCTTCCTGGCTCCTTGCCCATTGACTAGTGAGCCTCTTGAAGATGCCATCTTCAATCTGACTTGCAATCCTGGTTGCTCCAGGCTTACCTCAGCTTCCCTGCAAAGGAAAAGCACCACAGATCTTGCTGGTCTGCAACAGAGCCAATCTTGACATCCTGCATGGGTTGCGGTTGCCAAGGCTTGTTTGGTCCAATCTGAATACCGACACTGCAGTCATCTAGGGCCAGATGTAGGTCACCAAATACCGGTCAGAAACGGCCAAATTCAGCCGTTACCAACCGGTATTTGGTGATTGAGATGTAGGGGCCATTATTTTACAGAATCAGTAAATTTACCGAATCGGTAAATTTACCGATTCTGTAAAATACCGAATCGGTAATTTTACCGATTTGGTAAATCCATATGTAGGTAACACTCCTAAGAGTGCCACAGGCCTTTAAGAGTCAGTATTTTACCACCCAATCCCATTGGGTGGTAAAATACCGAATTCAGGTGTGCATGCACATCTGTGCATGCACACCTGTGCAATGTGACACACAGACATGCCCTTAGGGCATGTATGTGTGCCACATGTCACACATGCCTGTACTTGGGGTGCTAGAGGGTGTCAATGTGACACCCCCTGCACTCTTGCAGGATTCGGTATTTACTGAATCGGTAAATACCGATTCGGTATTGTACATTGATTCCTATGGGCTTCAAGGCCCATAGGAATCAATGGGCAATACCGAATCGGTATTTACCGATTTGGTAAATACCGAATGTTACCGATTCGGTAATTCAAAAACAAAAATTACCTACATCTCCCACCTTCAAATTTACCGATTCATAAATACCGAATCCGTAAAATTCGGTATTTATGAGTCGGTAAATTGAAGTTACCTACATCTGGCCCCTAGATCCTTTGTGGGACAGCTGGAATCCAGCTCCTGGTCATCGTCGATGCCTCCTGGACCTTGTGGCTGAAGAGACAAACTCACCTTCTTCACTTTAAAGCACCCTACATCGCCTGGTTCCTTCCTGGTCACTGGCTAGTGACCCAGACTCTGTCCCCTCTGTTTTCAGGTTCTTCACATCTCCGATCCACCCTTGAATCCACCCAGACACTTTTTCTCTGGTCGCCTGCAGCACTTCTTTGCAGCTCTCCATAGAAAACTACAACGAAACCCGAAATCAAAAGACACCTTTGCACCCGGCTTCCGTGGGTGAGGTAACACGAGTACTCTGGTAGTCTCGAGGGTATTGGCCCTCCTAGTGTCTAAGTCTAAAAGGGTTCCATCCTAGTCCATCCGGAAGTGTCCTTAAACTGTAACTTTGTAACTTTTACGAGCTCCATAGAAAAGTCAATGGGGACCTGCGCCTGTGTTTAGACACTGCATGTGACTCCTACTTCTTAACCTTTGGTTGCTTAATGTAGCCCCAGCGATTCTACAGGCCGTAGGCCTGCTTTCTGACTCTCATGTGGTACTTATACCACTTTCTTAGTATATGGTTAGTGAGGTCACTAGGGCATAACGTATACTGTGCAACTTATTGTGTATTAACTGTGTCACTTGTATAGAATTTTTACCTCTGACCTCATAAAGAGTGCAGCGGGGTTGTGTTTAGATTAAATACATATTTATTTGATATATACCTTGTGTGGTGTCCTTTCATTTGGTGTTCAAGGGATTATATATGGTAAACCAACTTGCTTAACTCGCCTACTGAAGTCTTAGCCTGAAGACTGCTGGTTCATGCTACTACTAGGATAGGTTTCTATAAGGTTGACTTTACAACCACCATCAATAAGGGTCGATTAGACTGGTACAAGGTGCCCACTAGAACTAGTGGACATCATATGCCAGGCTAACTTCTCACAGTCTTCTCCCTCTAGAAGGGTGGAATGCTACCCCGCGCCAGAACTGGCGACGGGGAGGGGGGGTAGTATTCCAAAGTGTTTGACACCAAACACGACATGTTTTGATGAAGCCAAACCAAAGTTTGCATTAACCGCGTGGATTATAATGCACTTAAGAGTATATGGTATAGCTATATCACAGAACAGCCATAAGGAGTGGACTCCGAAAGCTTCAGAGGGGCCCAGTTCATGCTAGGGCACCCTCTCACACAAAACCAAGCACTCTGCCTTCAGGATTGTCAAGGCCTGCCATACGAGTGACTTATAGGTTCATACGTGTCTGTTTTAAAAGGTAGATATAGGTATACTATATCTAAGTAAAGGGTGCTTACACCACCTTACCCAGGCTGCAAGTGCAGACCTGTGGTGCCATTTTGGAAGGCTTCCCAGGGGTGGAATAATGCATGCTTCAGCCCCTGGTGTGCCCTTGGTACCTAAGGTACCATATACTAGGGACTCATAAGTATAGCCCAGTAACCAATTTGGTATGTGCCTAAAGTACATGGTATCAATTTAGAGAGCGAACAGCTAGGCTGGGGCTCTGATTAGCAGAGCACCAGCCAGACTAAAGTCAATAAAACAGTGAAACACAGCAAAAAGTGGGGTAACCTCAGGAACCAGATCCTACTCTCCTACACCCCCCCCCCCCCAAACGCAGGGATATTAAACTAACCTTGACCAGTTGAGTCTTCATGTTCTAAGTGGAGAGTCCATCTGCATTGGCATAGTTACTCCCAGGTCTATGTTCCACTGTATAGTCCACCTCCCGTAGGGACAAGGACAACCTCAAAAGTTTGGGGTTTTCACCCTTCATCTGCTTTAGCCATAAGAAGGGCTTATGGTCTGTCCGAACTGTGAAGTGAGTTTCAAACAAGTATGGCCTCAGCTTCTTCAGAGCCCAAACCACAGCAAAGGCCTCCCTCTCAATAGCTGACCAACGTTTCTCTCTAGGGGTCAGTCTTCTGCTAATAAAAGCTTCTGGCTGGTCCTGACCTTCATTATTCAGTTGTGGCAGCACAGACCCTACCCCCAACTCAGATGGATCTGTTTGGACAATGAATTATTTGGAGTAGTTAGGACTTTGCAGAATTGGTGCACTGCACATGGCCTGCTTCAGGTCATCAAATGCCTTTTGACAGCTGACTGTCCACTGAACTTTCTTAGGGATTCTTTTAGAAGTTAAGTCATTCAGGGGTGTCACAATGGAACCATACCCCTTGACAAATCTCCGATAGTACCCAGTCAGGCCCAAGAAAGCTCTGACCTGAGTCTGGGTGATTGGAGCCACCCAGTCCAATATGGTCTGGATTTTGGTCTGCAATGGTTGAACCTACCCTCCACCTACAAGTGGCCCGGGTACACAACCTGACGCTGCCCTATCTGGCACTTAGTAGCCTTGATAGTTAGGCCTGCTTTCTGTAGGGCCTCCAAAACATTTTTCAGGTGGATCAGGTGATCTTCCCAGGTGAGTTAAAGACAGCAATATCATCAAGATAGGCTGCACAGTAGTCTTCCTGGCCTGTGAGGACTTTATTCGCCAACCTTTGAAATGTGGATGGTGCATTTTTCAGACCAAATGGCATTACCACAAACTGATAATGTCCACTAGAGGTTGAAAATGCTGTTTTTGGCTTTGCATCATCAGCTAGTCTGATCTGCCAGTAGCCAGCTGTTAGATCAAGCGTACTCAGAAACTTCGCTGAGGCAAAAGTATCTATGAGCTCATCTGCTCTGGGTATTGGATGGCAATCTGTTTTAGTGACAGCATTGAGACCTATGTAGTCTACACAAAACCTCATCTCTCTCTTACCACCCTGGGTGTGATGTTTGGGTACTAGGACTACTGGGCTAGCCCAAGGGCTATCTGAAGGTTCAATCACTCCCAATTCCAACATCTTCTGGACTTCAGTCCTGATACAGTCCCTGACATGATCAGGTTGCCTGTAAATCTTATTATTAACAGGCAGACTGTCCCCAGTGTCCACTTCATGATTGCAACAGGTAGTCTGACTTGGAGTCAGGGAAAACATATGTCTGTACTGTTGTAGTACTTGTCTGCAATCAGTCTGCTGCTGATCAGTGAGGCTGCCTGCCAAGGCCACTCCCTCTAATGATCCATCATCAGGGTTCTGAGAGAGCAGGTCTGGGAGAGGGTCACTCTCTTCCTCCATTCCTTCATAAGTAGCCATGAGCAAGCCGATGTCTGCCCTGTCAACATATGGTTTCAGTCTGTTGACATGAAGCACCCTATGGGGGCTCCTGGGAGTTCCAAAATCTACCAAATAGGTAACATCTCCCTTCTGTTAAACAATAGTGTGGGGTCCACTCTACTTTTCTTGGAGAGCTGCTGGGGCCACTGGCTCCAACGCCCACACTTTCTGTCCTGTCTGGTGAACAGTCAGTACAGCCTTTTGGACATGCCAGCCTTTCTATAATTCCTGGCTAGCCTCAAGGTTTTTAGTTGCATTTTCATGTACTCAGCCATGCTGGAGCGGAGACCAAGTACGTAGTCCATAAAATATGTTTAGGGGGTTTGAGAGGTAACTCACATCCCTCCTTCACCAGACAAAGTGAGCCTCTGACAGGGTGCCCAAACAGAAGTTCAATTGGGCTGTAGCTAACCCCCTTCTGGGGAACCTCTCTGTATGCAAACAAAAGGCAGGGTAGCAGGATATCCCATCTCCGCCTGAGCTTTTCTGGGAGACCCTTATTCATACCCTTTCAGGTCTTGTTGAACCTTTTAACTAGATCATTGCATTGTGGATGATAGGGTGTGGTGAACTTATAGTTCACTCCACACTCCTTCCACAGTGCAGACAATTCTCAGGAGAGCTCTTGCCACAACAGGTGCTGTAGTGGTCCTAAGGGGAATAGCTTCTGGGTACCTGGTGGCATGATGCACTACCACTAGGATAAACCTGTGCCAGATGCTGTCTGAGGATCCATTGGTCCAACAATATCAATCCCCACTCTGTCAAAGGGAACCCCTACCACGGGTAGTGGTATCAGAGGGGCCTTTGTAGTTCCACCAGCTTTGCCACTGGGTTGGCAGGTTACACAGGAGTGACAAAACTCCTTGGTGTCTTCTGACATGTGAGGCCAGTAAAAGTGAGGGACAATTCTGTCCCAAGTCTTGTTCTGGCTAAGATGTCCTGCTAAGGGAATGTCATGGGCTAGTGTCAATAGGAAGCCCCTGAATGCCAAAGGTATGACCAACCTCCTGGAAGTACCAGGTTTGGTGTTTCTACTCTCTGAATACAGGAGTCCATCCTCCCAGTAGATTTTGTGGGTGCTATGAGCATTCCCTGCAGCCTCAGCAGCAGCTTGCTGTCTGAGGGGTTCAAGAGAAGGGCAGTACAACTGTGCCTGTCTCAGATCCGACCTGGAAGGCCCCCTGTCCCTAGCAACTCAACCTGATCAGGCACAAGCTCCTCTGGGACAGTTCCTTCTTCAGGCTCACAATCAATTTCCTCAGAAGACTGATCCTCACTCTCATTCAAGGGGGAAGGCACTGCCTTAACCCTACTGCTCCTTTTCTTGGTAGGCAACTGGTCCATTATTCCAGAATCCAGTGCCTGCCTAGTGTTAGACTTTTTGACCTGTGATCTAGTCTCTGCAAGGACATGTGCTGAGATTCCTAACAGTTCTGCATGGGTCCTATACTCCACTTCAGACCAGGCTGAAGTCTCTAGATCATTGCCAAGCAAGCATTCAAAAGGGAGGCCTGCACTTATCACAACCTCTTAAGGCCAGTTACCCCTCCTCAGGAGAAATTAACAGCTGCCATACGGGCCATATGGGTGCCTTATGGGTGGTAGTGACATTGCTGGTGTTGATCACTTGGTAAGTCTCACCAAGTATCTCTGGTCCAGGGTACACAAAGCTGGGTATTACCATTGTGACACTTGCCCCCGTGTCCCTGTAGGCCAAAGCCTTTCTCTCACTAATTAAAGGAGTTTGTCTGTACTTGCTCAGATTACTGGGACTCACAGAGGAGGACATATCCATGCGTCCATCACAGATCAAAAGAGTTGGTACTCTGACTAGGGTTAATCCTACTACACCCTTCTGTTGAGAACCACCACTTGGAGCTGAACTAGGGGGAACAGTTGCCTTAGGGGCAATGGTGGCTAGAGCTGTCTCCTTGGTGCAATCGCTAGTCCAGTGACTATTATTTTTACAAATCCTGCACCATGGTTTCTTTGGGCCTTCATTCTTTTTGGATTGGGAACCTCCCCATTAGAAGCTTTTTGGGGACCTTGTGAAGACTTCTGGTCTTTACCCTTTTCCCCACCCTTTTGATCTTGCTTCTTCTGGTCACAACTTTGGTTCTGTACCTTCTGCTTAACCCTGGTTCTGACCCACTTGACTGCCTTCTTTCCCAATTCTTGGGGCGAGGTCAGATCAGAGTCAATCAGGTGCTGATGCAACAACTGGTTCTGACAATTATTAAGAATCTGTTCTCTCATGATTAGATTATACAATCCTGTATAGTCACACACTTTACTGCCAAGTAACCAGCCTTCCAGAGCCTTAGTAGCACAATCTACAAAGTCAACCCAGTCCTGAGTCTATGCCTTCTGGGTATCTCTGAACTGCAACCTATACTGTTCCGTGGTTAGGCCAAACCCATCTATCAGCGCACTATTCAGGACAGTGTAATTGCCAGCATCCTCTTCTCTTACAGTGAGGAGCGTTCCTGGAGTCACGAGACATCGGCTCCCTCCCTCGTGATCAGCGACTTGCGACCATGGTGGTGATTCATAAGGAGGGGAAGCCGCAGGATCGCTGCGCATCTTATAGGCCTATTTCGCTTCTAAATGCGGAGCCCAAGATCCTCGCAAAATTGCTCGCAAACCGTTTGATAAAGGTGATTATCGACCTGATCCATCCGGATCAGTCCGGTTTCATTCCACATAGTAATACAGCATTGAACTTGCGCCGCTTGCATGGCGTTCTTGCGAGAGCAGCGTCACTGCGTGAACCGGCCATCTTGGCTTCCTTAGATGCTACGATGGCCTTTGATACATTGGAATGGCCGTATCTCTGGGCCGCTCTTGCAAAGTTCGGTTTTGGTCCTGGTTTCATCGGCTGGGTGAGACTTTTGTACGAGGAACCATTGGCTCAGGTTGTGGTGAATGGTCGGATTTCTAAGTCCTTTTTTCTTGGAAGGGGCACGCGGCAGGGGTGTCCACTGTCCCCGCTTCTTTTTGCCCTTGCCTTAGAACCCCTGGCTGCTTGGCTGCGGTGGGAGCCATCGATGAGGGGTATTCGGTGGACCCCGGATTTTGAGGACCGAATATCACTCTATGCGGATGATATCTTGTTGTATCTTACGGCGCCTCGAAAGTCGCTGATTGTATTGTTTGATGTGTTGAACTCGTTCGGGAGAAACTCCAGTCTTGTGATTAACTGGTCCAAGTCCTGTGTATATGTACTCTCGGGTGACTCTCCTTCTTTGCCGCGCGGTTGTCCCATACAAGTGGTGCAGACGGGATTTAAATATCGGGGGTCTTTATCGCCTTGGACCCGGTGGTCCGTTATGATCGTAATCTGCTTCCCCCGCTCCAACGATTAAAATCCGACGTTGTGGCCTGGCGCAGACTGACATTGTCCCCCCTCGGGCGTGCAGCACTTTTGATGTCATTCCGGCGAGCTATTTTCGGGAGGTGGAGAGTTTGCAGAGACAATTGATATGGGGCGGGCGTTCGCGTATCGCCCTCGCCAAACTCACGCTTCCCTGGTATGATGGTGGTATTGTAATTCCGGATATAAGGCGATACTACTGGGCTTCCCAGCTGGGAGTGATTAATCATGGAATGTACGGTCCTGCATCAAATCCTGCGTTTGAAATGGATAAGTGGCTGCTGCCAGGTGGCGATTATAACAGGGCGCTTTACACCAAATCTGCTGGGAAGAAACTTTCAAGACCCACTAAGATAGCGGTGCGGGTGTGGCAATGTGCTAATGCGGCAATGGGATGGAGGGATCGACTGACTCGAGCGACACCGCTCTATGTGTCTGAAAGATTGGGCAGCCTGTGGAAGACGAAAGGTTTCGAGAAGTGGGATATGATTGGTATCTGCAGGGTGAGTGATATCTGGGCCAAAGACAGGGTTAAGACCTTTGAGGAGTTGAAAGTAGAATATGAGTTGAGTGATAAGGAATTCTTCCGTTATGCGCAGATTCGCCGCGCGCTGAATTCGGTTTTTCCTGCAGGTATTGTTATCCCGGAATCTACCCCACTTGAAGATCGGGTGCTTGATGGATACGTTCCCGACAGCACTATTTTCTTGATATATAAGAAATTGATTAATGATCGAGTTGATTTGTTGGTCCAACTTAGAGAGGTTTTGCCTAGTAATGGTCTGGAGTTGGATGACGAGGACTGGCAGTCGGTGATATCCTCACCAAAGGAGGTCGCGATTCCGGCTCGTCTCCGACTCGTACAGCTTAAGATCCTGCATCGGATTTATGTGACCGGCCCTCGCCTGATTCGTATGGGATATTCTGTGGATGGGTTGTGTAAGCGTGGATGCGGTTTAACCGGTACTTTCCTCCACATAATTTGGGAAGGTCTGGAAGTGGTACGGTTCTGGAGTCGAGTGCATGCTGTGATGGAGGAGGTCACGGGTAACGCGCTGTTGCATGAAGCAAGGCGTTGCTTGCTGAATGTTTGGGAGGCGACTGATTATGATGTGGCGCAGACTCAGTGGGGGACCCTCGGGAATATGATTGCCAAGAGAGATATCGCGCAGTTGTGGGGCACCCAGAGACCGCCCACGGTCCTGGCATGGAAGGAGAATATGGACTGGTGTATGTTTAGAGAGAAGACGGTGTATGTGGCGTGCGGCAGACCTAAAAAGTAGGGTAAAATCTGGGGCCAATGGAACTCCTACCGGGGTGATATATGTACACCTCCCCTCGCAGATGCTCCGGATGTTCTTCTTCCCCCTGACCTGACATTCCTAATGATGTTTCAGCTTTAATGTTTTATGACTCTGAATTTCCCCCCTGTTCCCCCCCCTGCACTGATGATTTGTATCAAAATGTAATGCACTTCCTTCCTCCCTGAGCGCTTATCCATCTGTACAGACCTTTATTGCCTTGTTTGTTTATGTTTATTTGATAGTAAAAAGAAATTTTAAAAAAAACACCCCTGCTGTTGCTGCTACAGCAGGGAGTTGACAATGTCCTGTATCCTGCCTTTCAGTCACTCATCCATCCACCCTTGCACTCATTCGTCCATCCATGCACCCTTTCACTCATCCATCTGTCTGCTTTTTCATGTGGTCATTCATCTATCCTCTTTCACTCATTCATCCATACTTTCACCTATCAGTCCTTATATCCATCCTTTGACTCCATCCATCCAACATCTATTTACTCTTTCACTACATCCATCCACTCACTCATCCATGTGTTGTTTCTCTCATCCATCCTTTAAGACATCTAACCATCCACTCTTCCTCCCTTTCACTCATCTATTCTTAAAAATTGGGGTCTCTAGTTGGCAGAGGTAGGTACCTTTGTCCAAATCTGGACCCTTGCTTCTAGTCAGGGTCAGGGGGATACATTCCTAAAATAACCCCTGCTCACCCCCTTGGTAGCTTGGCACAAGCAGACAGGCTTATCTCAGAGGCAGTGTGTAAAGCATTTGTGAACACATACAGTAATTCAGTGAAAACACTACAAACGGACACCACGCCAGTTTAGAAAAATAACAAATCTTTATCTAAACCAAACAAGACCAAAGACAAAAATCCATAACACAGTAATAAAAATATGATGTTCAGATGGTCGAAATAATTCCGTTCAAAGCAAATTGCAGATGCAACACTTTTCTCACAAGTACCTTAGATGTGTCACGCGAAACACATAATTGGCTGCAGGGAAGGTGATGCGTCGGTTCCTTACACTCAGGGAAGGTGATGCGTCGATTGCTTGCTCCAGGGGAGGCGATGCGTCAGTTCCTTACTTCAGCGCGGGGGAGTTGATGCATCAGTTCCTTACAGGAGAGGAGGTGATGCATTGTTTTCTTACTGCGTGGGGAGTTGATACGTCTGTTTCTTACTGCGGCCCCCAACGATACGACAGTTTTGGCACCTCAATGAAATGCAACAATCAGTACGATGCGTGGTTTCGTGCAGCCGCAGAGCAGGCTTGCGTCGCGATCGGTGCAGTGATCTCGGACTTCGGGGATCGTTGCACCCGATGCGTCATGCATCGATTTCTCAAGCTGCGGCAGGTGCTGCCACGGTTTCTTCAGTGATGCATCGGAAAACAAGTGCAGATGCGACACGCTTCTTCGATGTTGCGTCGATTTCCCAGCTCCCAGTGACAAACAGTCCTAGAGGTCCTAAACAGCACCAGGCACCTCTATGCAGGTTGGAATTCCCAGAAAGAAAATCCAGGTAGCTGGTGGTGAAGTCTTTGTGTCCCTGAGACTACAGAACAGGAGGCAAGCTCAGTTTCAAGCCCTTGGAGATCTTTTCTTCAAGCAGGTGGTAAAGCAAACACCAAAGTCCTTTTTCTCCTTACCTTGGCAGCAAGCAGCCACTGCAGGCCAACCCCAGACAGCAAACAGCACAGGAGCCGTATTCCTCCTCAGTTTATCTGGCTCTTCTTCTTGGCAAAGGTTCCACTTGATTTCCCAGAAGTGATCTAAAAGTCTGGGATCTGGGCCCCTCTTTTTATACACACAAATCCTTTATTCCATGAAGGCACCGAGTGTCTGTACTCAGCCAAAACCAGTTCTGTGGGGCACTTTGCAAGTGCACAACAACCTCCATTGTCAGTGTGAGCCCTGGGTCCAGACACATCACAGTGGGGCGGAGTCGTCATTGTGGAAGGCAGGCACAGTCCTATTCACATGAAGGTGCTACTCCTCACACCACTCCAAATGCAGACCAAGCCTATTCAGCCCAGCCCGGACTCATCAGACTTCTGGAGCTGCTGCCCCTCTCCAGCCCCTGTCATCCAAAAGCCAGACATTTAATACACAAACCTAACAGAGGCACACTGGAAGAAAATACGTACTTTCTAACAGTGGTGTTTTCAAACACATTTCAAAATCACCATCACTAAAAGATGCACTTTAACATTCTGAGTGCAGGCATACTAAACTTTACTGTTCTATCTTGTTCTAGATGTTATAAACAAACTCCCCATTCTCTCCTATGGAAACAGATAGCCTTGCAATAGTGAAAAACGAAATTGCCAGTATTTCACTATCAGGATATGTCACACACATCAGGGCATGTCCTACCTTTCACATATAATGCACCCTGCCCACAGCGGTACCTTGGGCCTACCTTAGGGGTGACTAATATGTAGAAAAGGGAAGGTTTAGGAACCGGCAAGTATGTGCACTTGCCAAGTTGACATGGTAGTCCTAGACTGCACACAGGCTCTGCAATGGCAGGCCTGAGTCACATTTTACAAGCTTCTTCTGTGGGTGGCACAATCAGTGCTGCAAGCCTACCAGCAGCATTTGATTTACAGACCCTGCGCATACATAGTGCACTGTACTAGGGTCTGCCAAGTAAAGAAAATAGCCAATCATGGAAACACTAATCCATAACACAATTTATATAAGAGAGCATATGCACTTTGGGACTGATCAGCAGTGGTAAAGCGCACAGAGTCATAAAACCACCACCAACAGGTCAGAACAAATACAGGAGGAAGGCAAAAAGTTCTGGGATGACCCAAAAAGGGCCAAGTCCAACATCCATCCTTATACTATTTCATTCATCCATGCATTTGTTCATCCACCCCTTCACACACCCTTCCACCATTTCACACATCCATCCATCTTTCTTTTCACTCCCTCACCTTACCATCCTCTTCTGTTAATTAATAGCCTCTGACTGCTGAGTTGCAGACAACAAAAGAGGCCCAGCAAAATCCCCACAGTCACTGTAGCTGCTAAAAAGACACACCTGGGAGGGAATATGTGGAAAATTGAGAGTAATTCTTGCTCACCTAGGCCCCACTACCCTGCCATGCTACTCATAAGCTATTAAATCTCTCTGCATTTGATATTGTGTCTTTTACCACCTTTCTCACAAGCCTTCAGAACCCTGCCATTTATGGCGATGCCTGGAACTGGACTGCATTTCAGCTCCACAATAGGGGAGAGGCTACACATTCCAGTTTTAGTTCCAAATTCACACATGTGGGGCAGGGACTCCCTCGGGGCTCCTATCTTAATCCCGTGCTTTTTAACATATACACGCCCCTCTTGCTAAACTCATTTTATCATTTGATATTTGCAACGCCAATGTGCAGATGGTACTCAAATGATCATTCACCTAGACAGCAATGCATCGAAGATAAAAATGCTGTTCTGTCATTATGTCTGAGATCATTATGTGGATGGAGACCAGTTCACAAATGATCAGTACTGAGGTACTTTTTTAAGGGGATAAAACCCTGATTTGGTCAAGAGCATTGTGGCCTGCTGATCTTGGAACCCTCCAGTGAGCCCAGTTTGAAATCTTGGATAAAATGTTGACCTTATTTGTATTTTTCAAAATCAATAAAGTATGTGTGTCTTATTTTTTTTCTATCTACGATCATCCATCTTTTACCTTTGGATTAGCTGGGGACTGTGATTCAGCATGTGATCCAATGCCACCTGGACTATGGCAACACACTCCATCTCCGTTTGTTGGCATAGTCTCTTGTTAATCTTCAAAGAATTTAAAACGTGGCAACAAGGCTCATATTTGGTCATATCCTGCATTCAAAAACTTCTCCTTTACAGGCAGTCTTATATTTATTTATTTATTTATTTATTTATTGGGCTTATTGAGCGCAACAGCTACCCAAAAAGGGTTTCCCGGCGCTATAGCAGATACTGAACCAGAGAGGCAGGAAAGAGTTACAGGAGGAAAACCGGAACAGGTCACTGGTTGAAAAGCCAGGTCTTAATGGCTTTACGGAAATAGGTGTAACGAGTTTCTAGACGGAGAGCTTGCGGGAGGGAGTTCCAAAGCTTCGGGCCTAGGAGAGAGAAAGATCTTCCTCCCATCCTCGCGCGGTATGTTTTAGGGATACAAAAAAGACCTTGAGTGGCAGATCTCAGGCATCGGGTAGGCGTGTAGGTATGCACGAGTGTTTGAAGGTATCTGGGTGCATTTCCCCACTTTATCCTGTGGATAAGGCTGAGAGTTTTAAATTTGACCCTGTTATCGATTCTTAGCCAGTGGAGCGCCTTTAGGTGGCTAGACATGCGATCTCTCCTGTTGCATTTACAAAGCAGTCTTGCTGCAGCATTCTGTACCAGTTGGAGGCGCCTCATGACTGCCTGGGATGCCCCTAGATAAAGGACATTACCATAGTCTAAACGGGAGGTAATTAGTGCGTTAATCACTATCTTTTGGGTGTCGTCCGGGAGCATCCATATGATTTTCCTGAGCCATCTCAGGATGGTGAAACAGGTGGCTGTGAGATTGTTAACCTGGGGCTCCATGGTTAGGCCGTTGTCAATGATAATGCCTAGATTACGGACCTGTTGCGATGGAGTTGGCAGGGGGCCCATTTCGGATGGCCAATGTCTGGAAATCCAGAGGTTTTGATTGGGACCTACTATCAAGACCTCGGTTTTGCTTCCATTTAGTTTGAGCATGTTTTTGCTCATCCAGGTGGAGATGTTCCTAAGGCCTGTCTGTAGGCGCGAAGGGAAGTCGCGATTATCGTTTGAGAGTGAGAAAACGATTTGCGAATCGTCAGCATATGTGAACATATTAAGACCAGCTGATTCAGCGATCAGGGCGAGCGGGGCTACATAAAGGTTAATTATCCAAATGCATCATATTTAAGAGTCTCTACCTTGTGCATTGAGCAGTTCCTCATACTAAACCCCTATACTTACAATCTTGCTTCCAAGATTATGTTCCAGGACACTCACTGAGGTGTATGTCCCATTCCCTCTCGAAATGTCCAAAGTTCAAGAAAAACAGGTCCGGCCGTGGCTCCTTCACCTATTAGGGAGTCATACGCTGGAGTTAGATCCTGTGTGTTATCCATACAGAAAATCATCGGTTCTTCCACAAGGCTCTTAAATCTTGCCTTTTTCCTCTACAATCTCCCTTCAGTTTCTTTCAGTCGTTAATTCTTTTGATAAACAAGGCAATTGCACTCAACCTATAAAGGTAGCCAGAGGGGTCAGGCAGGGCAGCACAATGGCACCTTTTCTGCTTCTATTCTGTTTTAATTCCCTAGACAACGCCCTGATCTTATGTAGTGATGATGCCCCTAGTACCGTCTCTCGACCAGTCTCAGTTCTTTTATATGCGGATGATGCAGTTTTAAACTTTCATGAAAAACCTGAGTTTAAAAGAAAATAATCAGAAATCATTTATTTCAAAATGTAGTTAAAAAAAATACCAAAATAAAATCTTTCTTTATTGGCAAGACACCAACCACTAAGGTTTTACATTTTAATTAGTTAGGTATCCTGTTTGAAGCAAATTTGTCATGGGGAGGTATGACTAGCCAGAGAATACAGAAAATGGGAGTAGTGTGTGAATCTATTATTAGATTAGAAAAAAACGGAGGCACAAGCCAATTAAAGAGATGCTCCTGCTATATAAATCGAAATGTCTGGGCATGGGAACATATGGAGCAGGCATGTGGGGTCATGAAATACTACCTCAAATGCAGGCCATTGAAACCAAGTTTCTCTGTTGGTTACTGGCCATCCTGAAATCGACCCCAAGAATCTTCTCCCACAGTGAATTGGGTATGGGCTATTTGAAAGACAAAGTTAAAATGGCCAACCTTTTATTCCGAGTTAAAATCTAGTGCACCCCACAAGCAGGTTTCTCGAGTGACATTTTGAGTGACTGTCTGAATTTGAACAATAGAAACTCTTATCCTTTGGATGGCATATGTCAAGAAAAGCTTAAATGATGTAATGCAACTGGTGCTATGTAAGGCGCTCTGATACACGAATCGGGTCAAGTTCACGCTATATAAAACTCTCTAAAATAAAAAAATGAGCCTAATTAATCTTTTTGATTTTCCAGATAGCATTGGGCCCCAAACTAAGGCCAAAGTTAAGGAACATTTTATTATGATGAATGCAGACATTAGAATCGCACGGTTAACTAGTTGCCTATTTCAACAATGCCTGGGAGAGCGCAGTATTTAACCTGCTTGGAAAAACCAGAACATCGATTTTATCTCACGAGGTTCAGGTTACATTCAATTTATTATTTGGTTGCTTTCCCTAACTCTAGCTCCTGGTTTGAATCCCTGCCACGCTGCCCATGTAATTACTTCTCACAACAAAAGACAGCACATTTTATACTTTTTGGCAACTTACATAGTAGCTTGAGAAGACCCTTCTTATGATCACTTTTAAAGAACAAGCACTTTACATGGCACCAAGAGGTGCTGTTCTTTTTTAAATGTTTAAATACTCCTAAGATTTGTTTCTCTGTCCTCAACTATATTTTGTCTGCAATAAAACTAAAGAGGTATGCTTCATAAGGATATTTATTATAAACCCTGATGAGAATGTTAATAGTTTTAAATGAGTGCTAGTCACCAGGGCTGACAATACATTAATTTTATAAAATTGGCTACATGTATACATAAATTATGTTTAATGATGTTTAAATCTGCTTTAATCTGTTGTGTGAAGCTTTTTTTTAACTACCTCTTAATTTAAAAATCTATATGATGGACAATGTATTTTTTAATTCTGTGTTCTTATGGTCATTGTTATGTCCAAATAAAGACTATGGAACTTGTAGGAAGGTGGATATCTGACTATATGGTTACCCCAACGTTTTGCCTAGTGTTTAGCTGTTATTTGACTTAGTTGGCCTGGGATCCTGCTATTCAGGGCCCCAGGCTATCTGCTGTCTCTGTAAAATGGACTCCATGTACTTTAGGTACATACCTAATTGGGATTGGGCCACCTTGTGAGCCCCTGTATAGTGTACCATAGGTACCCAGGGCATAGGTGCACCCAAGGCCTACCAGGGGCTGCAGCATGTATTATGCAACCCCTGGCTCGCCATCCAAACTGACACCACAGGCTGATCACTCAGCTTGGGCAAGGTTGTGTAATCACCTCTTGCTTAGATATAGTATTCCTATATCTACCCTTATATATAGACACATATATACCTATAAGTCACTCCTATGGCAGGCCTTAACAATACTGGAGGCAGAGTGCTTGGTTTTATGTGAGCTGGTGCTCTAGTATGAGCTGAGCCTCTCTGCAGCTTTCGGAACCATGTCATTATAGCTGTTCTATGATATAGCCATACCATATACTCTTAAGTGTATTATAATCCTCGCGGTTATTGCTAACTTTGGTTTGGCTTTATCAAAACATGTTGTGTAAGGTGTCATACGCTTTGGAATACTACAACCTGCCAGTTCTGGCGGCGGGGGTAGCATTCCACCCTTCTAGAGGGAGAAGACATGTAAGTTCTACTTTACCCGGTTAAAGTTAAACAGAGCCTCAGCATCACAAAATGGATGCTGCTGCCACAGACACGAGTCTGACCTCCTGCTGCTGGACGAAACTCTGGCATGGGAGGCCTGGACAATAGATTTCCTGCCTTGCGAGGTGCTAGCACCTCCCCAGACAGACTTTAGTGTATTGGGGCAGGGTGGGTTGAAAGAAATGAGACACTGCCTGGGGCACACAAGGTGCTCCACGCATAGCCCGGGTCAAACTAGTTGCTGGGGCACTCCAGCCTCAGCTCTGGTGCAAAACTGGACAAAGGGAAAGGGGTGTAACCACCCTCTTCCCAGGTTCCACCCATAGGAGGGACCTAGCAGGTAATCCAGCCCCTTAATTTGGTATAAAGATAGGAGCTGAGTCTAGAGACTTTAGATTTATCTTGGAAAGAAACTCTGACACGAACTCTTGGACCTTCAACGTTCCATATCGACTGGAAGACTGAAGACATCACCCTTGTGGTCAAGGAGTGACCTCCCTGTGCAAACAGGCACCAACAGTAACTTGCCAGTTTGCTTTGTCGATGCTCCAGCAGGATCCTGAAGACTTAGCGACGCAGCCTCTGGACTTCCGGACTTCCAGACTTCTCTGACTCCGACCCACATCCACAGCAAAGCTGAGACCCGTGGCGGAACCGAGAGACGTGGGACCAGACATCCTGCAGTACCTGCTTTTTGCTACTTGTGGAGCTTCTGAGGCGTCCTCGAAGTTGTGCATTGGTGTGAGAAGAGGCCTGATGTATGATGTTTACTATTCTAGTGAGCACCTTGTATCAGTCCAAACAACCCTTATGGTGATTGGTTGTAAGTCAACCTTATAGACCAGCTATCCTAGGGGTAGCATGGACAAAAGCAGTCTTAGGCTAAACTCAAAAGGGCATGTGAAGCCAGCTGTTTTACCATATGCAATCCTTTTAATACCAAATGAAAGGACACCACACAAGTTATATATTATAAAAAATATATGTATTTATTACTAGAATAATCCTCTGTACTATTTATGAGGACAGAGGCACAAGCGTTTAAACAAAAGCACTGAATAACATACAAAAGTTGCACAATTATGGATAGGCCCGGTGGCCCCTAAAACCATATACTAAAATAGTGGTATAAGAACCACGTCACGAACAATGGTACGGCCTAGGGCCTTGAGAATCGCTGGGGATACACTGGGCTAACAGCAGTTAGGATGTGGGAGGCCCACAGGATACGGGTGCAGTGTCTTAAGGACACGTGTGCACCAATAGAAGTCAATGGTGCGTAAAAGTTAGAAAGTTGCAGATTTGGAAGTCTCCCGACTGGACTAGAACATAACCACTTTAAACTAGGACACTAGAGGTGTAAACCACTACAGGACCACCGGGGTTCTCTCGTTACCTCACCCACAGGAAGCGGGTGCATAGGTGTCGAAGTGCGTCGGGTTTCTTTGTGGAGTTCTATGGAGCCTGGAGGTGAAGATGCTGCAGGCGGCCAGGAGGGAAGAGTCCGGTTGGATCCAAGGGTGGATCGAAGATGTAGAGTACCTGAAAGCAGAAGGGACAGAGTCTGGGTCACTAGCCAGTGAACAGGATGGAACCAGGAAGGAACCAGGCGATGTTGGGCGCAATCAGGTGGTTGTTGAAAAGGTTGTCTCCACTGCCACGTGGACCAGGAGTGTTGGACAGGCCACATGAAGGGCTCGCTCCCTCCCCGCAGGACAGGGCCCGGGCCACCGTCAGCACCATTGCCCGGCCCAGCCGCCATCTTGGACACGGCACCACGCGGCCGTGCGGCCTCAGCCCGACCCCAACCCTGGGCCTGGCCAGGCCCCGACATCCCGGCACCACCCTCCACCCAGGAGGTGAACGGCCCACTTGGCAGGTCAATGGGAGTACGAAGTGTCGATGGCTCTCCCCCGCCAGGTGCCGAGCACCCCCAGCCTCCTCGGGCGCTGGCTCCACCCCCCTGCTGGGTGTCTGGACTCCCTCATCCCAGACCTCCCGACCTCCAAGAGCGAGGGTCCGGACATCAAAGGGCGCCAGACCTATAACTGAGGCAGCCCCAGGACAGGAAGGTAGTTGTATCCTGGAGTCGAGAGACACCGCGACGAACTCATCCTTGACGGACTGCTGGCGCTGCCACAGCCCTGCCTTGTGAACTATTGTCCTGCCTGCTGGCGCTGCCGCGGCCCTCTGCAACCGTCATCCTCGTTGGGACCTGCTGGCGCTGCCGCGGCCCTCTGCAACCTTCATCCTCGTTGGGACCTGCTGGCGCTGCCGCGGCCCTCTGCAACCTTCATCCTCATTGGGACCTGCTGGCGCTGCCGCGGCCCTCTGCAACCTTCATCCTCGTTGGGACCTGCTGGCGCTGCCGCGGCCCGTTGTAACCTTCATCCTCGTGGGACCTGCTGGCGCTGCCGCGGCCCGTTGCAACCTGCATTCTCGTGGGACCTGCTGGCGCTGCCGCGGCCCGTTGTAACCTTCATCCTCGTTGGGACCTGCTGGCGCTGCCGCGGCCCGTTGCCACCTACGACCTCTCCGGGACCTGCCGGCGCTGCCGCGGTCTGACCCCTCCGAACACCGAGCTCGAGGATTGTGAGCCATCACCGTTACACCCCCGTACCCGTGGGTACCCAGACTGCCCCGCTACCCCCTTCCCCTACTAGAGACTAGAATTGAGAGGATCATCGTGTCCTGATTGCCTTGTATCGTACCACTCTACTCCCAGAAGTGCCTATAAAAGGTGTTACCCTGAACTTTGTGTGGTGTCCATCTGTGGGGGGGAAGTTACCTGTCTGTGCGATCACTGTGCTCGGCCGACCCTCCAGGTCCCCGTCTAACATTGGTGGCTAGCGGCGCGATCCGAACCAACGCGTACCGTACAGACAGTAACTCACCCTACGACTAAAACCACAATGACGACCAAAGAGAGCGGATCGGCGGAGAAGTTCCAGATGGAAAAGCTGGAAGAATACAACACGAGAGCTCAAACAATTTTGCATGGACTTAGGCATTGCTACCACCGGGCTAAGCACAAAAGAAGACTTCAAAAACGCCCTAGAGGCCTGGACAGAGACAAATACCGCAACCCCCCGGGACCCCGCAGCCCCGGAAGTCAACACCACCCGGACGGAGGAACGGAGAACAGGCCCCTCCCATGAAGAGATCCAAGAGCGGGAAAAAAATAGATTACACGAGTTAGACTTGGCACGACTCAGATTAGACGGAGAATTGAAACTGGCGGAACAAAAAATAAACTTAGAACACTTACGGCTCAGAGAAGAGCGAGAGGAAAAACAGAGACAGAGAGACCTCGAAGAAAAAAGACTGGCATACGAGCACGAGTGCAAACTAGCGGAGATAGAAATGCGCAAACTGAACAAAAACCTAGGGGTGCCCGAGCAACCGCACTCCCCGGGTCCTACCGAGCAGAAGGTCCACATCCCCAAGGATGTGGTCCGAGAATATCACCGGAACGACGACATACAGCAGTGGTTCAAGGCCTATGAGATTGCCATGACCGCCCACCGGGTCGCTCGAAGTGACTGGGGAGCCGGTCTATGGGGGAGATTCGTCAACGAGGGTCGTGATGCCCTGCTGCAGCTTCCGGACCATCAAATGACGTCCTATGACCACATGAAGGCCGCCCTCCTCAGTCGATATGGACTTACACCCGAAATGTACCGCCAGAGGTTCCGCAACTGCACCAGGATCCCAGGTACGACGTGGTTGGAATACGTGAACTATTTCAGCCGAGCCTTCGAGGGGTGGATCAAGGGTAACAACGTAACCACTTACGAACAACTCTTCAATCTCATTGTGTGGGAGCACCTCTCCAACAACTGCTTTGTCGAGCTCAGGCAGCACCTCCTCGACAGTAAATTGACTGAACCCCGGCAGCTCGCCACCGAGGCTGACCGGTGGGAGAGCACCCGAGTGGCCCGGAGTGGGCCGAATGAGCAGAACAGAACCAACCAAGGTCACCATCGTCCCCGAGGAGGAGGAGGAGGCCCGGGCCGGGGCAGAGACGCCGCCCCGGCCGCACCCACTAACGCCACCCCGGCCCCAGCAGGCCGGGGAAACCCCCCGATGCGCCCGGGGTTCCGAGCTAACGTGACGTGTCATCGATGCCAGCGAGTCGGCCACTATGCCAGTGACCCGACCTGCCCGAAGAACCAGGCCCCCGGGCCCCGCCAGATGGCGGCCGCCGCCCTGGGAGAAGAACAAGTCTCCGAAGACACGGAGACCTATGAGTCGGAGCAGTTCGAGTGGGAACCCGCCGCCATGACCCTGGCATGCCTAGGAGGAAGAGACATGGTCCCGCGGACTCCCCTGCCCGCCAACACTCGGAAGTACAGCCAATGGGTGAGCATCAATGGGCGCAAGGCCGAGGCCCTGCGTGACACCGGGGCCAGTGTGACGGCCGTCCGCTGTCACCTGGTGACCCCAGAACAAATCCTACCAAACGTACTTTGCCCCGTCCGATCGGCAGATAACTCGGAGAGCCTGTGTCGGATGGCCTGCGTCCCCTTCGAATGGGGAGGAGTGTCCGGCATGCTGAAAGTAACTGTCCGTGACGATACCCCCGTAGACTGCCTCCTGGGGAACGATCTCGAGAGCTCCCCGTGGGCCGCTGTGGAAAGAAGAGAGCATCTGGGGATGTTGGGTCTCCCGGACTGGGCGTGCGTAACCACCCGGTCCATGGCCACCCGCACCATCCCTAGACCAGAAGAACCAGAATGGGCAGCACCTCCGCCCTCGATCACTCCAGAAGAAGACTTCCTCCAGACCGACCACCCGGACCCCACCCCAGAGGGGTCCACACAGCCCCCCGAGCTTCCCGACCTGGCTCAGTGGCGTCAAGAAGGGGGGCCCACCCAGGAACAATTCCGGCAGGAGCAAAAGACCTGCCCCTCCCTCGAGGGATTGCGACAGCAAGCGCTCGCCCAGAGCCAAGGAGACACCACCGGGGCCCACTGGGTTTATTGGGACAATGATCTCTTGTACAGCGAACAGAAAATCGCAGAACTGGGGGCCGGGCGAGTGCTGGTGGTGCCCCTCCACTTCAGAGACTTCCTGTTGAACCTAGCCCATGATGTCCCCCTGGCCGGGCACCTGGGCCAAGACAAGACCTACCACCGCCTGGTGACTCACTTTTTTTGGCCCAAAATGAGAAATGACGTATCCAACCATTGCCGGTCCTGCCCGACCTGCCAGGCCAGTGGGAAGAGCGGCCGCAAACTCAAGGCACCCCTACAACCATTCCCCGTGGTGACCACCCCGTTCGAAAGGGTGGGAATAGACATTGTGGGGCCCCTGGACCCCCGAACAGCACAGGGACATCGCTTCATCCTGGTCCTGGTGGATCACGCTACCCGCTATCCTGGAAGTCGTCAGCGACAGGGGTACGAACTTTATCTCAAAATACATGAAGTCCCTCTGGCAACAGTGTGGGGTCACCTACCGATTCACGACCCCCTATCACCCTCAAGGGAACGGACTGGTTGAGCGGTTCAACCGCACGCTCAAAGGGATGATTGGGGGGTTGGAAGAGCCCCTCCGTCGCCAGTGGGATGTGCTACTACCGTGCCTTCTCTTTGCCTACCGAGAAGTCCCCCAGAAGTCCCTCGGCTTCAGCCCTTTCGAACTCTTGTATGGACACCCGGTGCGAGGCCCGCTCAGCCTAGTCAAAGAAGGCTGGGAAATGCCCCCTCTAAAGAACTCTCCAGATGTTTTCAAGTACCTCCTAACCCTCCGCAACCAGACCAGAAGGTTCAGAGAGATGGCAAAAGCAAACCTGGAGGCCAGTCAGGAGGACATGAAAAGGTGGTACGATCAAAATGCATCCTCCATCGAATTTGAACCCGGCCAACAAGTGTGGGTAATGTCTCCCACCGAACCATGCGCCCTGCAAGACAAATGGACGGGGCCCTTCAAAGTAATCGAGCGCAAGAGCCCTGTCACCTATCTCATCGATATGGGATCTTCCCGAAACCCTCTCCGGGTCCTCCACGCTAATAGACTGAAACCCCACTTTGTACGCTCCGAACTCAGTCTCCTGATGGCAACCGACAATGGAACCGAGGAGGACTCCGAACCCCTTCCTGACCTCCTACGGTCACGGGAGAAGGACGGCTCCGTGGACGGGGTCCGACTCTCGGAGGCCCTCACCCTGGAACAGCGCCAAGACTGCCGAGTCCTCCTGCTCCAGTTCTCCACCCTGTTCTCCCTCACCCCAGGGGTCACCCCCTGGTGCTTACACGACGTGGACACTGGAGACAGTCCCCCTATCCGCCATCGGGCCTACCGCGTACCAGATCGGGTACGGGCCTGCATCCAAGAGGAGGTGGCCAAGATGCTCACACTCGGGATCATCGAGCCCTCAGACAGCCCCTGGGCCAGCCCAGTGGTACTGGTCCCCAAAGCGGCCGCCCCCGGCGCCACGCCGGAGCTCCGGTTCTGCGTCGACTACCGGGGCTTGAATGCGGTCACCAGAACAGACGCACACCCCATCCCCCGAGCAGATGAACTAATCGACCGCCTGGGAGCTGCCCGCTACCTCAGCATCTTCGACCTGACAGCGGGCTACTGGCAGATCGGTCTCACACCCCGGGCCCAAGGACGATCGGCATTCTCTACCCCTGATGGCCACTATCACTTCAAGGTCATGCCATTCGGCATGAAGAATGCGCCAGCAACATTTCAGCGGCTAGTAAACCAGGTCCTGGCAGGACTCGAAGGATTCAGCGCCGCCTACCTGGACGATATCGCTGTGTACAGCCACCACTGGTCCGACCACCTCCACCACCTCCGAGAGGTGCTACAGGCCCTCCAACGAGCTGGCCTCACGATCAAGGCCAGCAAATGCCAAATTGGCCAGGGGTCCGTGACCTATCTCGGGCACCAGGTGGGAAGCGGTCTGGTGGCCCCTCTGCAACTCAAGATCGCTGCCATCCAGTCGTGGCAGTCCCCCATCACCCAGACCGAGGTCCGCGCCTTCTTGGGACTCACAGGCTACTACCGACGGTTCGTGAGGGACTATGGCAGCATCGTAGGGCCCCTCACGGAACTCACCTCCAAAAACCAACCAAAGAAGGTCAACTGGACCCCAGACTGTCAAGCGGCCTTCGAGAAGCTGAAGGCCGCCATGTGCTCCGCCCCGGTGCTCCAGGCCCCCGACTACAGCCGGGAATTTATCGTCCAAACAGATGCCTCCGACCATGGCGTTGGGGCAGTCCTTTCCCAGCTGAACCCCGAAGGACTTGACCAGCCAGTGGCTTTCATCAGCAGACGGCTCCTGGCCCGAGAACGACGCTGGAGCACCATCGAGAGGGAGGCCTTCGCCGTGGTGTGGGCCCTCAAAAAGCTCCGGCCTTATCTCTTCGGCACCCACTTCCGGGTCCAGACCGATCATCGACCCCTGCAATGGCTCATGCAGATGCGGGGGGAAAACCCGAAACTACTACGTTGGTCCATCTCCCTGCAGGGGATGGACTTCACTGTGGAACATCGACCCGGCCAAGACCACGCCAACGCGGATGGCCTGTCCCGCTTTTTCCGCCTCGACGAGGAAAGTCCCCAAGAAGATGGGTGACTCTCCCCGCCTTCAGCTGGGGGGGACGCATGTTGGACAGGCCACATGAAGGGCTCACTCCCTCCCCGCAGGACAGGGCCCGGGCCACCGTCAGCACCATTGCCCGGCCCAGCCGCCATCTTGGACACGGCACCATGCGGCCGTGCGGCCTCAGCCCGACCCCAACCCTGGGCCTGGCCAGGTCCCGACATCCCGGCACCACCCTCCACCCAGGAGGTGAACGGCCCACTTGGCAGGTCAATGGGAGTACCCTTATGGTGATGGTTGTAAAGTCAACCTTATAGATCAGCTATTCTAGTGGTAGTATGGACAAAGCAGTCTTAGGCTAAAACTTCAGAGAGCATGTGAAGCCGATTGTTTTACCAATAATAACCCCTTGAATATCAAATGAAAGGACACCACACAGAGTATATATAAAATATATATGTATTTATATCTAACACAACCCCTCTGCACTCTTTATGAGGTCAGAGTTCGAGATACAGCACAAGTGACTTAATAAGCATACGTTAGGTTGCACAATTACAGTTCTGCCCTAGGGGCCTCGTAAACCATATACTAAAGAAGTGGTATAAGAACCACTTCAGGAAAGGGGAACAGGCCTAGGACCTAGGAGATCAGTTGGGCTACACAGAGTAACCGAAGGTTAGGAAGCAGGAGTCCCACAGGATGCGTGTGCAGTGTCTAAACACACACGCGGGTTCTCATAGACTTTCAATGGGAACGTAAAGTTTAGAAACTAGTTGATTTCGGACCTTCCGGGTGGACTACGGGAAAACCCAGTTAAAGTAGGACACTTGAATAGTTATTACCCACGGGAGCACCGGAGTACTCGAGTTACCTCACCCAGGGAAGCCGGGTGCATAGGTGTCAAGTTGCGTCGGGTTTCGTCGTCGAATCCTATGGAGAGTTGCAAGAAGATGCTGCAGGCGACCAGGCTGAGAGTGGTATTATTCCTGAGAAAATTGCGGCAGCCCGTCTAGCGATCTATGAATATTTTTCCCTACTGATGAAAGAGGAATCTAGAAACACGTGTCTAGGGATACGCTTGAAGAGAATAATGGCACTGGCCAATGAACTGCGAGAACTGTGTAGAGAGCGAATAACACTGAACCACATCAACCGTGATGCAAAGAGGTAATTCAGCTGTGACGTGTCTAGCGATGTGCTCCAACCCCCTTTTGGACCATGAGGAAGATGTCCGGGTGGATCCAAGGGTTGATCGAGGAAGTGAAGAACCTGAAAGCAGAGGGGACAGAGTCTGGGTCACTAGCCAGTGACCGGAAAGGAACCAGGAAGGAACCAGGCGATGTTGAGATGCAATCAGGTGATGTCATGAAGCTTGTCTCTGCAGCCACGTGGACCAGGAGGCGTTGACGATGACCAGGAGCTAGATATGGACTGTCCCATGAAGGATCTCGCTGTTGGCGGTGTCGGCTTTCAGATTGGAGTCAACAAGCCTTGGCAAAGGCAACCCACGCAGGACGTGGAGATCGGCTTCTTGTACAGACCAGCAAGGTCTGTGGGGTTTCCCTTTTGCAGGAAAGCAGGAGCAAGCCCAGAGCAACCAGGCAAGCAGTATTGTTTTGAAATGGAGTCTTCAAGATGGCCATTAGCCAGCGGGCTAGCAACCACGAAGACACGTCGAGAGGAAATGCAAGAGAAGGCCCCAAGCGGCACTCGTGGAGTGTGGAGGGCTGAGCTTTGGTGCACTTACGACTCGGTGTTGGGGCTTCTCAAGTCCCAATGCACAACTTCGAGGACACCTCAGAAGCTGCACAATTTAGCAAAATGGCCAGGTGTCCGGTCCCAGGTCTCTCGTGTCCGCCACGGGTCTCAGCTTTGCTGGAGGTGTGGGTCGGGGTCGGAGAAGTCTGGAAGTCCAGTCCTGTGAAGCAGGGTCATCAGGATCCTTCAGGAGCATCGACAAAGCAAACCGGCAATTCGCTAGGTGGTGCCGGTTTGCACAGGGAGGTCACTCCTTGACCACAAGGGAGATTCTTCAGTCTTCTAGTTGCAGTAGTGTGGTAAATATTTTAGTAATTTACCTTGATCGGAATTTCTAAATTATCAATAAGGTCAAGCATGAAGAGCAGAGTCCGTGGTGGTTAGAATTCAGTGTCTTTATTCAGTAACTCGAGTTAAGGGAGAGCTACGTTACCTAAGGAGGCTCGGGAATAGTCTCTGCTTTAATCAAAGAAAACAAGGGTTTTATACATTTCTAGACATAGAAAAGAGGAAGGAGCTTCCCTTGAGCAATTTTCAGTTACTTGAGTCGTAATCATACAGAAGTCATGGCAGAGGCAATGTAACTGTGTCATAATTGTGAGGAAGTCACGGAAAGGCAGAGTGTTTAGAAATAACCCTAGGCTGGTTCCTTAGAAGAGAGAGAGAAATGGTCGTGACAGGATGTCTGGTGTCATATCTTAGCAAACAGGAGCTGGTTTCTCGGAATTGGTTGTCGTGTCTTGGCAAACAGGGGCTTATTTCTCGGAATCGGCCTGACCATAAGAGCGTGTGGTTACAACAGGGGCTCGTTTCTAGGAATCGGCTTGGCCATAAGAATGTGTGGTTGCAGTTAGAGGAAGAAATGTGTTGTGTGCAACCTTACGTGTATGTGCCTGTGCTTTCTAGTTACCATCATGATGAGCTCGGGACGTAAAAGAGAGGGTGTATAATGGGACATAAATAACGAAAAATATCAATTTTCCACATTCCCTCCTTGTCCCATAATATTGATGGGATCTAAATTCGATAAACACATATTATTGGCCTAATATATACAATATAAGTCTGCAACTGTATAATTATATGATTAGAGTTCATCGTAGTAGCATAATAACCAATGATTCACTTTTAGCTTGCCTGCACCTATTGATATGACCGGAGCCATTGTGTTTTGTTCCTCTGTGTGCAAGTACTGTTTCCCTGAAACCACGTGATTACGCTTTCTGCATGAACCCGTGATGGCCGACTTAGCCATCTACTTCACTTGTTAGCTTGTAGCTCAGGGAAACCCAAGATCACACCTGCCCTTCTTGTGGGATGTGCACATTCTAACAGAGCCCGTTCCTGTACTCCCCGGGCTACAGATAGATAGGGAGGCACCTTACTGACCTGCCCCCGGAATAGCTAAGGCCTAGGCTATTTGCAATCAATTGTGCATTATATGGGTATTACTGTTGGCTCACTGACAAGTTGTATCTTTCCTAGTAAGGCGACTTTGGTGTGGGCGACATGTATATATCGTCAAAAACAAGGTTGGTGGAGGGTCTAAGGGGAAAAATATTTAAAGACCAAAGGACAGACAAACCCCTTTTTCACAGTATAACAACACAAAAGGACTGTCAATGGTCTGTACAACTTATGGGGGCAAAGAAAAATGTGACAGACTCTGTGTCTATCTGTAAAGTCTGTACAAAAAAAAGGAAATTAATCCCATCAGCCCACCCATATGGCAGAGCGTCATCATCTGGGATAGAACCAAAGATGGTCCGGTTAGGGAGCCACACACCTGTTGGAATTATGTGCTTCTCCAAAACCAAGGAACCACCAGTGATGGATCATACCAAAAATCAAATCAGTTTGGAATGGTGTGGGATGTTAAATTGCAGTGAGAAAAAATGTGCGCAAAAAGAATCAAAAAGTGAGATGTAAAATTGGCTACCATGATTTAAAGAAAACTTTATTAGGGAAAATCATGGTGTCAAAATTAAATTGTGTGTGAGACAGTTTGACACAATAATTGTCTATTAAGGATGGTATTTGGTCAACATGTTTCAGCCATTGTAGGAAACTTAAGCCTACCGGGCTTTCGTCAGGACCTCTTGAACACTACTGCAATTAAGCTTAACCTAAGCTTAGTGAAAAAAGCGAAAATTAACACAAATAAATGATACCAAACATCCTACCGTACATTGGATTTTCCAGACGGGGAATGTCTGTTTCATAAAGTATTTAGGATTCTTTCCTAAAAAGGAAGATACACTACAAGGTACAACAAATAGGTAGAACACAGACACACATTTTTTTATTTGTTTTTGCGCCAAATGTTTCTTTATTCCAATAGGTCATTCTCAAAAACGATAGAGATATGTTTTTTTATTTATTTTTACTCACCCAAAAATTCTTGGTAGAAAGCCTCACCTCTTCCTGGCCACTGCTCAGGGTTGGAGGCCCGCTCTAATTCGTGAAATAAAATAGTGGGTGTCTGGTTAGATAACATCCATACTAATGGTTCACTGGCACGAAGTGCTAAAAACCTAGGCATTGTTTCTGAGTACATGACAGACAGCAACTACAAGGGCTGCCATGAGAGTGAGACACAGTTAGTAACAGATCTCTGATTCTAACAATATATCAATGTAAGAGCAGTGAAAAAGGCTCTTCAAGGCTGGCTGATAGCGAACCTAGTTCATTTAGTAACAATAATACATAAGGAGCTCATCAAACTCCTCTTTTTAATTGTAATCCAACAGCCTGTATGCTGATATCCAGAGCGCTCTCCTAAGAATGAAAATCTTACATTGATATATTGTTAGAATCAGAGATATGTTACTAACTGTGTCTCACTCTCACGGCAGCCCTTGTAGTTGCTGTCTGTCATGCACTCAGAAACAATGCCTAGGTTTTTAGCACTTCGTGCCAGTGAACCATTAGTATGGATGTGATCTAACCAGACACCCACTATTTTATTTCACGAATTAGAGCGGGCCTCCAACCCTGAGCAGTGGCCAGAAAGAGGTGAGGCTTTCCCCCAAGAATTTTTGGGTGAGTAAAAATAAATAAAAAAACATATCTCTATCGTTTTTGAGAATGACCTATTGGAATAAAGAAACATTTGGCGCAAAAACAAATAAATAAATGTTTGTCTGTGTTCTACCTATTTGTTGTCCCTTGTTGTGTATCTTCCTTTTTAGGAAAGAATCCTAAATACTTTATGAAACAGACATTCCCCGTCTGGAAAATCCAATGTACGGTAGGATGTTTGGTATCATTTATTTGTGTTAATTTTTGCTTTTTTCACTAAGCTTAGGTTAAGCTTAATTGCAGTAGTGTTCAAGAGGTCCTGATGAAAGCCCGGTAGGCTAACTTTCCTACAATGGCTGAAACATGTTGACCAAATACCATCCTTAATAGACAATTATTGTGTCAAACTGTCTCACACCCATTTTAATGTTGACACCATGATTTTCCCTAATAAAGTTTTCCTTAAATCATGGTAGCCAATTTTACATCTCACTTTTTGATTCTTTTTGCACACATTTTTTCTCACTGCAATTTAACATCCCACACCATTCCAAACTGATTTGATTTTTGGTATGATCCATCACTGGTGGTTCCTTGGGTTTGGAGAAGCACATAATTCCAACAGGTGTGTGGCTCCCTAACCGGACCATCTTTGGTTCTATCCCAGATGATGACGCTCTGCCATACGGGTGGGCTGATGGGATTCATTTCCTTTTTGTTGTACACACTTTACAGGTAGACACAGAGTCTGTCACATTTTTCGAAATGTATATATGCCTTGTATCATCTGTATGTAGTCAGTCTCCTCTGCACACATCCGCGGGTAGTGTAGACTGAGGCTCCCCTGTCAGGGCTTGCATTTGATGAATAAACGATTGAACCTTCTCCATTGCCGGCTGATTTATTATTACTGATATTGGTATATGGGCTATTGGTGAGTATAGTCCATTAGTATTTAATTTGAATCCTTCAATTGGCGACTCCGCCGGGACTCCGCGATAGGGTCGTCCCCTCCTGTAAACAGGGGTGACGGGACAAGGAAGAGTTCTGGCCGAGTGGGTGGACAGAAAGAGGATCCTGATTTGAAACACCCGTTTGTGGTATGAAAACAAGCCGTTCCACTCTCGAGCCCAGTATCCCTCCCAGCTACTGAAGACCCTACGCCGGAGTCCTACGGGCTTAACCCGAGAGAAGAACAGACTGTGTCAGTCTGTCTAGGTGTCGGCAGTGGAGAATTCGCAATCGACCTGAGTGCACCAGGTGAGTGACATTTGTGATTGGATTGGATAAGGATCACTCGAAGGAAGTGTTTTCTTTTTGATAACAGTTAACGGTTTTGTTTGAAGGTGGCCGGGGAAGCCGGACCACGTGGGAATCTGGGGATCTACTGTTGCGGCGAAGGAGCTGTACGGGTAGATACCTCACGGACTTGTGTAGTCTCACGGATTTGAGACTACACCTGATGCCTTAGCGAAGTACGGCGTTACTCGCTTGGCCGAATCCTCTCCGGGAAAGCCCTGGGAGCAACTGGGTAAGCTAGGGTCTGGAGCGACGTGTCCAGATGCCCGGCCCAACCAGAACAGGACCATGGGATGGCCTGTGAGAGAGTTTGTGGTTCGCCTATAAGGTGCTCTCAGAACAGTCTGATGACTGTTCCTTTTGGTTAGATTTTGTTGGTCTGGAATTCTTTTGAATCGATTCCCCGAACAGGAGTCGACGGGCTCTGTTCGTATTTGAAGACGTCATTTGCATAAAATCGACTCAGAGGAATATTTGCCTTGCACTGTTTTACAGCACTTTATTGTGACGATTGGATGAAAAGTGTATGAGTGGATGATGAGAAGGACGCGTCCAAGTATACATGTGTTTGGAAATTTTGTGAATGAAAATCGTGTGATTATTATCATAATGCCTTGTTTTAGCTAAATATGCTTTGGGTGCTGCTGTCGGCGAGGTACACGGCTTGAAGAAAGACAGCCTGCCCCTCCCGAGGGCAGTCCCAGTTTCGATATGTATGTTAAACATGTACTACTGCCAATTTTATTCAATACCCTTTGGAATAAGTATACCAAAGATAATTCGGATTTACAATGGCCTCTTACGGGGTCTTTTGATGAGAAAAAGATTAATTATGTACAGAATAAATTGTTTATGAAGAAAAGTCATCAGTCGATGTTTGACTCCTTGAACTTATGGTTGAAGGACGCAAAAAGACGACGAATCAGGGAAGAGAAGTTGGGAAAGTTGAAATCGGGACAGACAATCACTCAGAAGGCAGTGGCATACGATAAGGGAAAGGTGGAAGAAAATATTGAACGGATGGATAGACAGTTTCGGTTAGAAACAAATAAAAGTTATGTGGCTAGACCAGAGACAGGAGATGAGTTAGAAGATTTGCTGGAAGCCCGACCACCTCCCCCTTATGCCCCACAGGGCTTGTACCCAGCCGTGCCCTTGATACGGGCTGACCAGCTGGGAGCCGCATCGGCCGTCAAAGCACAGATAGGGATGGTTGCCACTGCCCCCACTGGAAGATCAGGACGTGATGTTTCGCGTTCCCCTCCTTCTCTTCGACAAACTACCTCACCCTTAATATCCCTTCAGCCGGATGCGGCTGCCCCTTCTCCTTTGCACCCTGTGTTTCTCTCCCCTCCGACTCAGACTACTTTAGATCTCCGAAATACAGTTGGTTTAGGTGCCACGCCCAAGCGACCGTTGTCTGACTTGAGTGATCAACGAGCATACACTCGGTCGCTGTTGGGAGTGGAGGAAAGGAGAGCCATTATAATTCGGCATCCCAGTGGATGCGGAATGCTATTTACACTTTGGAGGATATTTGGAGCACCATGAAGGACTTCGAACCCGTTGCACAACAGCTGGCTTTAGAAAGCAAGGCGATCCGATTGATTTCATTATGGGAACAGTGCTTTGAGGAAGGGCTTCCTCCTCAAATACTGCATTATATAAGGGATCACGCTCATAAATTTCATATCCAAACTGAGGAAGTATATCAGAATGTAACAACGCTTTTGCATTATCGGGAACGGATGCACCGTAAGAGTGCCCAGTGGGGAGCAGAGCACCCCACGAGAGAGGTGCATCCTCTCTTTTTCCCGGAAGTACCTGAAGTAAGGGATAATGGGGGCAATGTCACAAGGGCACGAGTGGACGCTAGGCTTCAGGAACAATGGGTCTACACCCCTTTGAAATGAAGTGAGGTCCTTACGTTAAAAGCCCAGCTCCCTGACCCCCGTAAAAATCCTACAGCTTATTATAAGGAATTGACCGAAGCCGCCAATTCCGCCATCATGACTATAGCTGATATTGAACTATTTTTTGGTCTCCTGATCCCAGTAGATATTTGGAGACAGATACATGATACAGACCATGTTCCCGAATTGGGAGGAACGTGGGATCAATTAAAGAATTGGGATAAGGAACGGAAGCCCGGTGAGAAACCCAGGGATGAAGTATTAGCAGTACCGGATAAAATTGTTACATACATGAAGACTCTTCTCCCTCCTAGGAAAGTAGATTGGGGCAAACTAACAGCATATAAACAGAAAAAGGATGAAAGGGTGTCAGATTTCTTTACTAGAATCAAAAAGGTTTTTATAGATTTCAGTGGCCAGGACCTTTCTACGGAGGGAGGAGTACGATTATTTGTGAATAGATTCGTTACAAATTTGCTCCCGGAGGTTATGTCTCGTCTCCAATTGGCTGAGAGTACATGGACTACGGCTGCTCCGTCCGTCATCCTCAGCATGGTCCAATATTATGAGCATCGTGAAAATGAGAGCAAGGAAAAGTCAGAGAAAAAGACTAAGGATCTAAAAACTAGAGTGCTACTGCAGCAAGTAAGTAGAGGGCAAAATTCAGGACGGGGTGTGCGAGGCTTGTTTCAGAGAGGTACAATGGCAGGAAGAGGTAGAGGAGGTCCTCCGAACATTGGGATAAATCAATGTTCTTATTGTAATCAGGAAGGACATTGGAGAGCGGATTGCCCTCTGTTGTTGGCGAGGAATGGACCCAGTAGAGGACGAGGAAGGGGTCGAGAGAATATAGACCGGAATAGTATGCGAAGGGAGGATTCGCACTATCAGGGCTCTCGAAATAATTATTTTGATGACCCACAGAATAGACAGTACTACAACGAGACTTATCAGGATGATCGGTATGATGAACGGGATTATGCATGAGACAGCCATGGACAGAGCGGGGGCCATATTACAGTATCAGTTGACCAAGAGGGACCTTATGTACAAGGAGAACTGTTGGGTACATCGGGAAAGTTTTTAGTGGATACTGGAGCGATGAATAGTTCAGTTGCCCATACACTGGTCCCAGGGGCAGCTCTGTCTGGCCAAAATAATGTATCAGTAGGATTCTCTGGAATACCAGTGGTAAGCCCCGTTTCTAAACCTTTGCCTTTTACCATAGGTCCCATTTCCATGCATACGCCTTTTCGTCTAACTTCTAATTGTGGTGAAAACCTTTTGGGGTTGGACATTTTGAAGAAATTAAATGCACGCATGTGTGTTTCGCATTTATTGTTCCCCTGATGGTGTTTTTCTGACAATGCAGAAACCACCTGTGAAAGTAGCTCAATATTTTGCTAAAAATGAGACCTTGCCCCCTGAATTCTCTACCATTCCTCGGACATTGTGGGCTACAGGAGACACTGATGTTGGTCTGTTAAGAATAGCCCCGTGTCAATAACGTTGATACCAAACGCACAGCTGCCCCGCATTCCACAGTATAAGATTTCACCGGAAGGTGAACAGGCCTTGTTGCACATTATTCGTGACCTTAATAAAAGAGGGGTAGTGGAAGAGACGGCTGCCAACGTTTGTAACAGTCCGATTTTGCCGATTCTGAAGAAGACACCGATTGATGGTGCTCCAGATTATAAGACTGCATATCATTTTGTAATTGACCTTCGAGAGGTCAACAAAATAGTGGTCCCACAATATCCAGTGGTACCTGATATTACAGCGATTCTCACAATGATTCCTCCTAAGGCTAAATATTTTTCTGAAATTGACCTAAAGAATGCTTTCTTTAGCATTCCGATTCATCCTGATAGCAGACACATCTTCGGATTCTCATTAGGTGGCCGAAGCTTTAGATTTACGCCCGCACCCCAAGGTTATACAGAAAGTCCTAGCATATATAGCCAGGCCCTGAAGGCAGTCCTTGATGAATTAATTTTGCCAGCAGGAAATGCAATCATCCAGTATGTGGATGACATCTTGGTGGCCTCCGCTCCAGAGGAAGGCTGTAAAAAAGCGACAGTGACATTGTTAAATCATTTGGCTGACAAGGGAAATAAAGTCTCCCTCTCCAAATTTCAATATTGTCGCCAGGAAGTGACCTACCTTGGCCACTTACTGTTGAAAGCGGGGAGACGATTGACTCCAGAGAGAATATCTGTAATTACTAATATGTCTGTACCTCGTACCCAACGTGATGTTCGTGCTTTTCTCGGCATAACCTCTTACTGTCGCCAATGGATTCTTAACTATTCACTCCTCTCTAAACCCTTGTTGTATTTGACTACCAAAGATGTGCATGAACCCCTACCCTGGATGGACGAATGTCAGGAAGCCTTTGACTCTTTGAAATCTGCTTTATGTTCTGCACCTGTCTTGGGTACCCCGGATTACCGGAAGCCTTTTTCACTCTATGTGCATGAGGTGGATGGTTGTTCGCTTTCAGTGTTAACACAGGGTTTTGGTGGAAAACAGAGACCCTGTGAATTCTTTTAATCGGTCCTGGATAACGTTGCACGAGCCCTGCCGAGTTGTCTGAGGGCCACTGCGGCAGTAGCGGTGGCTATCTGACAATCGGAAGGTATAGTCTTGAACACGGACCTCACAGTCATGGTACCGCATGCTGTGGATATTCTGTTAAATAGAACTAAGACCCAGCACCTTACAAGTGCTTGTTTAACGGGATACGAGTTAACATTGTTTGCACCACATATTACGATTAAAAGATGTGCTACATTGAATCCAGCAACATTACTGCCTCTCCCTTCCAATGATAAGAAGGATGACACCCATGATTGTATATTTAGAACTGAAGAAGAGACAAAAGGGCGTGTAGATCTCACTGACACCCCTCTATCAGAACCCCAAGGAGAGCTGTATGTAGATGGTTCTTGTTTCAGGTTGCCAGATGGTACTGCAACAGCTGCATATGCTATCACAACGTTAAAAACGGTGGTGGAAACCACCAGGATTTCTCATCACTCAGCTCAAGCAGCTGAACTAATAGCCTTGTTACGAGCATGTGAATTGAGCGAAGGACTAAGGGTAAATATTTTGACAGACAGCCAGTACGCCTTCGGCGTTGCCCATAGCTTCGGGAGGCTGTGGAGGGAGAGGGGTTTCTTTACCACACATGGTCAGAAAATTCAACATGGTCCTTTAATTGATCGATTGTTATTTGCTTTGACACTACCAGAAAAAGTAGCCATCATTAAATGCAGTGCTCATAAGAAAGTTATTGATTCTACTGGAAAGGGAAATGCCTTTGCTGACTCGATAGCTAAAGAAACAGCACAAACTAAAATGACTCCCATGTTTCCTAGTGCTTCGGCTCGGTGGGTGGCAGAAACATCTGTGTTTGACAATACCATTGAAAGTGTAAAAGAATTGCAAAAAGAAGCTACCATAGACGAGGCACAGAGATGGGAACAGGAAGTAGGAAAATTAGATAAAAATGAATGTTGGATAGATCGAACTGAGAAGCAGCGATGGTTACTCCCTAATGCATTGGTATATGCTGTAGTGACCATGGCCCATGGCCCAGCCCACATAGGAGCAAAAGGTATTTGTGCCGTATTGGACCCAGTCTGGAATAACCCAAACATTCCCAAGACTGCAGCGCATGTAGTTAAATATTGTCCTGTGTGTCTACGTTACAACCCTGGGGGCAGAGAATCTGTCCTGAGTGGAAATTTTGCACCACCATCCCTGCCCTTTGAAGTTATACAAATTGATTACATACAAATGGAGAGAGTAAATAATTTGAAATGTAAGTTGGTGGTGGTTTGCGCTTTCAGTAAATGGGTTGAAGCCTACCCCACCAAAGAAGCCACTGCGGTTGCAACTGCTAAAGCCCTGATTAAGGAATATTTCCCACGTTATTGTTTGCCCCGGATTATCTGGTCCGATAACGAGACACATTTTAACTCCTTGTTTTTCAAAGTGTTTGTGATGGTTTACAGAGTAAGCAAAAATTTCATGCAGCCAGGCACCCCCAGTCCGCTGGTCTGGTTGAAAAATATAATGGCACTTTGAAATTAAAGATGGCCAAGATTTGTGCAAGTACTGGATTAAAGTGGCCCGATGCACTCCCTTTAGCGCTATTGTCTCTGAGAACAACCATCCACACGAGAACTGGGTTATCACCTTATGAAGTAATTTTTGGCCGTCCTGCCAATGTGTGGGGAGTCCCTAGGCCCAGGACCTTTAGAGATATTGATTATCCTTTGATGACAGACTATTTGTATGCTTTGACTAAAGATCTGCGTTCTATTCATCAACAGGTATCCGAGACATTGCGGCCGCTACCAGAGGGTCCTGGACATCGGTTGGAACCGGGTCAGTGGGACCTGGTAAAGAATTATCAACGGAAATCGAGTTTGGAACCAAAGTGGTCCGACCCTTATCAAATAATCCTTGCAACAAGGTCGGCGGTGAAAGTGCATGGACGCAAGCACTGGATCCATATCAGTCACCTGAAACACCTGCCGCTACCTTTGCCCTTTGATTTGCAAAACCGCGAAGGAATCCCGAGCCAAGAAGGAGAATTCCTGCAAAGCTTTGTGCCCTTTTCAGACACCCAAGAAAAGGGGCAGCCGGGTGAAGTGTTGCCCCCAGGTGAAAGGGCGGCGGCTCGACCAGCGGAGGCTGTTGTTTCTGGTACATCACAGGGTTCGAATGCATCTGATGCCCTTGCAACAGAGTTGTTTTCTGACCAGGAGCAGCCTGGTCGCTGCAAATACAACCTGCGGCCCCGAAAACAGCACGGTACCCCAGATTCTCATGGTAGGAGTTAGGGAAAGACTTGAGTTGAGGAACATCGGATAGATATACTGGGGTACTGAGCGAGACACTGGACTGAACACGTTGAGAGCTTGGAACACTGTGCTAAGGAGCTCTGTTCAGAAAGAAAGACTGAGTTAAGGGCTGCGGTTGTTCCACGGAAGGAGGAAAGTTGTTTCCTTTTTGATGAATGATAAGAGTCTGCCTGTGATGCTCTAAACGGACACAGGAAAGAAGATCCCTCGGTGGGAAGAAGAACCCCTCTGGTGGCGTGCGTGCTTTGTGGATACAAAGATAGTTTTTGGACTTATAGAGAGGGACTGAGTTAGATTTGGATTTATAGAGAGCATGTTTCCTTTTGCCCGATTTGCAATGGAGGATGAAAGACCACTAGCTCCTCGACGATATGTGGATAATATGCATTTGTTTTCCGGATGGCCCACCAGAGTGAAGGTGGCATTCGTTGCTTTCATTGTTATTATTACAGTGATTTTGATGTGTGTAATCGTATATTTAGAATTCCAGCACCCTGTACAGAAACTGCTAGGAACTACTGTTGCTCCGGAAGAACACCTCTTTTATTCTTTGCCCCCTCATAAGGCTAGACATAGAGAAACGTATGCGAAAAGTGCCTTTATTGAAATGTTGCATCAAACCCACAGTACCACGAATAAGACGAACTGTTGGGTATGTGGGTTACTTCCCTCAGTAATGCACCAGCATTAATTATTCATCTCCTTACCACTGTCTTATTTAGCTAGCTGTGAAGCCTGGTTCCAATTATTATCATTGATGTATTCTCATTATGTAGCTGAACCAAAGATATATATTGAAAGAGATTACGAGGCCATTCTGAAGTATATAGAACAACATCAAGGATTTGATCCAGAAGGAAATGGTGGAGAGGGATCCTTAGATCCAAATGCTTGCATGAATGTATATACAGATTATAAGAATATGACTTGGTTACAAGAGGAAATGCAGGATTTTGAACTTATCAATTATACCATGTATTTTCAGCATTTTAAAGAACGAAATGTCACGAATGACAAAGCCTTGCCGATCCCCATTCTTAATACCACCTCCCCTTTTTGCATACAAGGCCGAGGCCATGTTAAGGTAGGAAAGAGTAGATGCAATTACACTTACACCCTGCAGGTATATAGTACCCCACCTATGATTACCCATCCAGATGTATATTTTGTGTGTGGTGAGAACGCGTATACTTGGCTCCGAAGGGGATGGGCAGGACGTTGCTATCTCTTGTTCCTCTACCCTCCAGTTTATATTGCTCCACCTGATTACCACAGAACATATCAATTGGTTCGGAGGGGGGTAGTGGCTAACGAAACATTAGGAGTTTTGATACTGACAGTACCGACCAGACAGATAACTCCCTGCAGCAATTTGAGGATTTTGCCAAAGGTCTCACTCCCTTTTGGGGACCTATATTTAATAGCCGTAGTATAAGACGTCTGTCTAGAATAGTGGAGAACGTGGTCCAAACCACAACTGGGATCTTAACGAACATTACTGTAGAGCTTCAGGCGACGAGGCTTGTTTCGCTTCAGAACCGGATGGTTCTTGACGTCATCCTCACAGATAGGGGCGGAGCCTGTCGTGTGATCGGCAGCTCTTGCTGTGTGTTCATTCCTGATTCGGCCCCTACCATTCATTTTGCAATACAGAAGCTACATCGATTAGCCAGCGAAGCACATGTGGACAACGGTACCTGGTCCCTTAGTAGTTTTTTTTTTTTTTTTTAGCTACTGGGGTTGGAAAATATTTATGGTACTTGCTGGAGCTTTTGGAGTAATATTTACTTGTTGCCTATGTCGCCAATGTGGCCCGGCTTGCTGCTCTTTTTGTGCTACAAGAATAACATCTGCTTTAAATTTTTCTCGTCAGGCCAAAGTCGAAAAACAAATGATTCAGAAAGAGGTTTCAGATCTTATGCAGATCGATGAGGGAGTTTTCGTAGAATGAATCTAGTTATATTGGCTATAGTAGGACAAAAGGGCCGTCTCATGGGATCTAAATTCGATAAACACATATTATTGGCCTAATATATACAATATAACTCTGCAACTGTATAATTAAATGATTAGAGTTCATCGTAGTAGCATAATAACCAATGATCCACTTTTAGCTCGCCTGCACCTATTGATATGACCGGAGCCATTGTGTTTCGTTTCTAAGCATGGGTGGATTTTGCGAATCTGGCGTACGCGAACTTGCATATTTACGGATTCGCAATCCGCAAAATCCGCGAACTCTCGCGAATTTGCGGATTTTTGTGTTTTTTTGTGTTTGCAAGGGTTTCTGCCAGTTCGCGAGGTTTGTGTACCAGTTCGCAATTGCGAACTTACTTGTCGGCTCGCAACGGCCGCGACTATGTTGTTTCAACGTCTGGTTCATCATCACAGGTTCACAGCACCCTCTGTTTCACCACTGCCACCCTCTGGTACACCCATGCCACCCTCTGGTACATCCTCACTGCCACCCTCTGGTTGGTTTATCACTGTAGATTATGGGGGTGAAAAAAAGCAAGCACACCTGCCCTGCTTCAACTGCCATGAATTAATTTGGGGTTGATTAATGTGTCACTGGTTTTTAAACTTCCAGTCTGGCTGGCACCTGCTTCCTTCCTTATCTGTAATTTGCTTTCTGTTGCAGTGCAATTTTTTTTCACAGGACCTTTATGGCCTACTTGTAGCTATTCTATGAGCCTGCTGTGAGGGTCAGAGCAGGGTCATAGAATAGTTGCAAATAGGCAACTGAACTCTGGAGAGGCCCCTCAGGAAGCACTAGAGTGAATGGTTACTAATGTTAAGATTGAACTTTTGCACCTGCTGATTGCTTTCAGTTTTGCAAAAATCGTTTTTCTGCAATTTCGCGCGATTTGCGGGGCGCGAATCTTTGCGAGATCGATTTCAGAAGCCGCGAATTCGTGCGAATACACGATTTGTTTTTTTTGCGGCGTGTTTGTTTGCGTGATTTTTTGCGTGTTCGCAAGCCGCTTGTAGCGCAACGTTTGCGAAGTTACCCTAGCGGTCGTACATGGGCTCGGCCATCTTGTTTGCGTGACGTAATTCCGTTTCCGGCCGCTATGTGTAATCTCGCAAAGTGTGCGGCTCGCTAGTACAATTTCGCGTGTGATCGCGAGGAAAATCTCGCGCAAACTTACCCACGCGGTCGTGAACGGGCGCGGCCATCTTGTTTCTCATACATTGCTATGGTTCTGGGCATGCTCTCTGTATCCTTTCTTAATCTCTGCCATCCTTTGCTTGTTTGAATTTTTTTTAATCTATTTTACTTATTATCTATCCCTCTATTTTTCTAGCTCTATATTTTTGTGTTTTCTGCTACTTTTTGTTAATTTTAAACTACTTTTTTAAACGCTTTTCTTTTCTTCTTCCCTGTTCTATTTCTTCTTTCTTATTTTGCTTCCTTTCTGCCCAGACCATGGCAAAGGGAGCCGGGAAGAAGCCCGCAAAGGGGAAGGGTCCCGCACCCCGTGCCCGGCTCCCGTGCGGGCGTTTGAGGGGGGAGACAGTTATAGCTCGGGAGATTTTTAGTGCGGAGGAGGTGGCCGCACTAGTCTTTCACGTCCAGCGCCGCCTCCCCAAGACCATCATGGGAGGCGGCAAGATCGCTACCGGCTACGGGATCCGGGAGCGCCGGAAGCAGTGGGAGAAGGTGTGCCGGGCCATGTTTGAACACTCTGGGGTCCGGCGCACCTATAACCAGGCCACCCACCGCTGGACGGATCTCATGGACCGGGAACGCGACTTGCTGGACGTGCTCGGCGTAGAGATCCCCGGGCTTGGTGAGTAGTAGTAGCTATTTCTATCTCTTTCATCACTACTCTGTTTTATCCCGCTCTGTGTGTTATTATATTGCAAATTTTTGTTTTTTACCAAGAGCAATAATGCTGCCGATTACATTGTAGGTAAATTATATTTCAAAATCTTCTATGCATTTCAGGTGCACTGCTCTCCTTCTCAGTAGCCTTGCTACTATGCTTATTTGTTTTCTATTTTGTGTTCATTTCATTGGCCTGAGAAATTATGTATGAGTGTAGTGTAAAGAACTGCGTAATGCTAGACACTAAGGGTCAGATTTTCAATTACCGGCGCATCCCTGCAAAGTAGCAGGGATGCGCCAGTAATTGTACGCCATGCCACCACCACCCATGGTGCGCCGTATTTACAATGTGGCGCACCATGGGCCCAAAACGTCACAGAAGCCTTACGCATCTGTGCCGTAAAGGCGGCGCATTGCTGGAGTTGTGCGTGCCAACGATGGCGCAGCTCCAGCAATGCTCTGGGGTGCCCTATCTCCCCAATGCTGCATCAAGCCGTACGTCGGCTTCCAGCAGGCGCACTGTTTGAGTCACGCATCATTGTCCTAAAAGTGACTGATTGACATCTTGTAGATTTCCCTCAGCCACTTTTAGGATTCGTTCCTGCGCAGGAACGCCCTCCCTTGCGCCGGAACGCCCCCTGATGGTGCAGGGCTTTACAACGTGATGCATCTCCCATATGCATCACTTTGTTAATATACGCCGCACCATGGCGCCTCTTTTGTTCTGCCGCTGCGTCACAAAAGTCACGCAACAATGGAGCAAAAGAGCCGCAAGGGGCTTCTAAATCAGCCCCTACAGACTCAAGTCCAGTCCTTCCTTTAGACACATGGCTATAAGAAGAAATAGTGGTGGTGGTCGGTGGATTGATAGTTTGAGTATTCACTGATCTGCAAGCACGATGGACTTTGTCTGTCACTTCGCGTGCTGCGGACTGCTGCCTGCCAGGCCTAGGCAAACCTTTTTAGTAGTTTGTTTAGTTAGTTACATAGGAACTTTCCAAGTCAACGGTCCGCAAATCAAGCAATACTAATAACGTAGTAGACCACATGAGATCGGTCAATATATCCCGTGGAATAGTTGTCTATTTGCTATTTCGCCAAAATATTTTGTTATTGTTCTTTTGAAATGTTTGATTTGGTTGACAAATATCATCCATGTTTTCTGCTCTTTCTTTCTTTCATGTTGTACATCAGCTCCCCCCATGGGCAAAAGGACACAGGAGGAGGAGGAGGGTGCTGTTCAGGATGCAGGCCAGGATCGGGCAGGCGAGGGCTCCTTTGCTGGCCCCAGTAAGTTTTAATTTTAATATAGAGTACCTATTTTTTCCTAGCGTTCCTCATTCGATTTTTTCTAAATCGTCTTTGATCTTCTTGTAGACTGGATCTAAATTCTTATCCTGCCTCGACTATGACTCCCTGTGGTATTACTAGATTATTCTTATTAGTCTGTCTGTGTAGCTAACTAAGATTGCACATTTGGCAATTCCATGGGACTCCCATTCTAGTCAGCAATAGCTCTATGCACTGAGTGCAGTCCTCTGGGATTGTCCATAATGTCTTTTCAAGTCTTCTAAATGTTTATGCTTTGACAATTGCCAACAATAAAAAGGTGAATGACCACCAAGAAAGAATAAGATACTACTTTACTTTTGGTTTGGATAGTAGGACAATCCATTCTACTACTGTTGCAGGGAAAAATCTGCACAAACAGAACTATGGACACTAAATAATGCATTGCTTAGCTTATCAATTATAATAGGTGCTGTTAGACTTTCCACATACGTCAGTGATAACAGACTTTGTAGTTGAACCCCCAATCTCCTTACTGACTAGATAGTGTGGCAGAGTCATTTAGCTCCCAAAGTCACCGATGATTGATCCCCAATGATGATTAGATTATCCAACGTAGGACAAGAGTACGGAGTCAGAGTCAAGAAGTGTCAGAGGCACGGACTCATGCTTGCAAAAATTCCAAAACCTTTAGCTCATCCACTCTAGTCTGGAGGACCAAAAACCACAGAGTCTATTTAAGTTTAAAAGCTTCATTAAAAGTAAACACATTTATTAAAATTAACTTTGTCATAAAACTAAACGTTTAACTGAAAATGGAAAAGTGCTTAGTGCTGACGATTAATTGGACACATTTCTTGTGGTCGAGCCGAGCTCTCACCTGGTTTGAACTTGATCCTGCTCGTGTTCTTAGAAGTCAAGCTTCTGTCTGTTAGGAGAAAAAGTGGTGCGTGTTAAAAATAAAAAGCAAGCATTCATCAGTTGTGCCAAAAAGTGCAGCAAGACAACAGCCTTCCCTGGAAAAAGGGACATTTTTGCTTTAGAGTAGACAGTCACAAATTATTACATTGTATTCTGTTTTTTTCATATTTCTTTATTCCTCCTAGACCAAATATTATATAGTAGTGAGTGGTGTATTCTAACATTCTTAAATGTACTATGTAGGTGGAACATCTGGTGGCGGGGCCAGCGCGGAGGTGGTGGTATTGGACGAGGGGAACAACTCTGGGGAGGAGGCGGTGCAAGTGCCGGACGTGCCTGTGAGGGTTCACACGGTGGTGGCGGGCAGAGGTAAGCTATATATTCCTTACTTATTGAGATTGAAGACTGCATAGTGTGCTTTCTGCACGGGTGTATTATAAATCAACCAGGTAGTAGCCTCCTCTAAATGTACTTCGACTTAGCTGTGAAGTTTTTGGCGAGAAGAATCCCAATAAGATCTGAGATGAACTTGATGGATGGGATGAACGAAAAGAGAAAGAAGGGTGTAAGTAAGTGTGGAAGGATGAGAAATTTAATGATGACTGGCAAAGAAGAATGATATGTGTTTGCTTGGTCCCCGAGGTGGCTGGGAAGGAAAGAATATGGTATGGTGCATGGCTGGGTGAATGATGAAGCAAGGATGGGTGGAAGGAGAACAGCCTGGGTGGGTGGGTGAAACAGAAACTGTATGTGTGCATATACTTTGAATGGATGGATGCCTGGATCATGGTATTATCTGACTCTTAGATAGCATATGTGTATCTAGAGAGAGTAGACGTCACTTGATGAACTAAGTGTTACTTTGAAGAGCATGTAACACCGCACCCGCACGTCCGTTCCAGTGTAGGAAAGGCAAGGAAAAGAAGTTGTAATTTTGTCCAAATACTACCATGAATAGTAGCAGTAGTTTGTATTGCAACTGCAAGCACAGCATATATCCGGTTAATACGGTGGACACTCCCTACCTCTTTTAATAACTTTAGTTTAGTAGTAGTACGTCATTCATGTGTGGGTGTATCACTGTTCACTCAATAATAAGCAAAGCACCTAAAGTCATCGCATATGTCATCAAATACATCCCATGTGAAGTGATAGATAATCAGATTATTTAGCTTCTTCATTTTCCTTTTCTAGTACTCATTTGCACTGTAGGGTGAAAGCTAAATTAATTAAGCAGTAGCCCTTAACAGAGTATTCTCAGTGCCACCCGTAATAGAAAAGTAAGAGCTTCACCACCTGCATGTACTGGACCGGTACAGTAACGCAAGTCTGTCTCACTCATCATGGTGTGCGTCTGTTTTTCTAGGGTGCAAGTTCACTGCGCTGGCATTATGCCGGCTTGCATAAGATAACGTACCAATTTTCCTAAACAAGAGAGAAGAAGAATAAGACTGGTGTACTGTCATAGTCGACTGTAATGGAAGTCCATAGTGCTCGTAGAATTTGTTCCTTAAACTCCCACTAATGTTAGAGCAAGGATGAAGAAGTGGGAGGTTAGTTAGATACTGTCCTCAATAGTTATGTACTGTGCTTTCAATTTGCTACTTGTACTGTGACACAACTTTCTGCTCAATCATTTTGTGTTAATCTTAAGGAGCATTGGTTACAGACTATGTCTTTCTTTCTTCATATAGTTGCTCCTTCCAAATCAAACAGACCATCAAGGAGGGAGCTGGCTCAAATGGCCCGGCAACGGAGGCTGGATGCCACTGTCGCCGAATATCGGCAGCTGGTGGCCCTGGAGGAGGAGGAGACGCAGGCTACCGGTACAACAACAACATCCACTGGGACAGCTGCATCCTCCTCCGTGCCCTCACGGGCTGCCAGCCAGCGCAGTGCTCCAGCGGTACAGAGCCGGGCTACCAAAGCCAACCGCCACCACCGAGCAGCAAAGACAGCAGCTGCCCCCCACAGGAGTTGCAAGGCACGCCAGCGCCTCTTATGCCTCAGAGTGTCCTACCTGGAGCAGGAGGTGCATACCTATAAGAACTTGGTGGAGGGCCTCCGCTTCGACCATGCCACCCTCCGCAAGGAGTATGATGCCCTGGCCGCTAAAGTCAACAGCACCCTCCCGTAGTGTAGTGTTCCTTGCCCCTTTTTTAGAGACTTTTGGGGGGTGGGAATTGGGAGTTGGGTTGTTTTTGGGACTTTTGAAGGACAATCGTTGGGGTTAGGGGGGGTCTTGCGGGAGATTATTTTGTTAGGTCTACAAAAATATACTTTTTGAAACTTTATCTGACCATACCTGTTTTTTACTGCTTTGGAGTCTGGTGGGTGGGGGTTTAACAGTAAGTTTATTTTCCTGAAGAGTCCCAGGACTTTAGTAGTACTACCGTCAATCTCTCGTCTATTCCTAATACTCCATTATACTACCTCCCACCAAACGCTTATCTTACCTGTAATTTGTGTTTGAAAGTAGGCTAGGTCCAGGCCTGGCTCCACGGGAAATGGCGATTAAGGTTGGCAATCCTGGGCGGATGAAATGTCCTCATTGCGGTGGTACTAGTGGTGTGACACAGTGGCAGTTGCATGCCTATGCAAAAAAAGAAAATGAAACCTGGTTTGTCCTTACTGTAGCATTACAACGGTACGATAGAGAATATAGCAGGTGACAGTACACTAGAACAGTGCCACACAGAGCCTAACAAATGGTAAAGTATTGAAAGTATAACTAGTACTTGCGTTGAATTTCTTTGACATTGGCTACTACTACAAGAAATAGTACTGAAGCTGAGTAAGTCTAGAATATATCCTCGGATTCCTTCACCAGCCTGTTGCTATGACCTTATCCTCCCCAGCAAGTGTGTGGAATTATTGATGTCATTTAGTCACACATCAAGCAAAACCACACAGCCCGTGGGAAGAGGGTTAGGGTTTGGAAAATGGATGGGAATGGGGGTTTCTTTTTGGGTAGGTTTTGTTGAGAGAAAAAAAAAAGCACAGCATGGACAAACAATAATTGAAGATAAAGAAATCTTTGGGTACAAAGCTAACCATAAATCTTTTAAGTGACATAAAGGAAGTGCATGCCCTACTGCATGCATTGTTACTGAAAAGTAAGTAGTACTAGAATGCGACAGTACAGGGCTGCAGCGTTTTCACTTGCCTATCTCTGCACTCAGAGGAACACTTCTTACATTAAATTAGGTTTAAAAATTAGCCGAAGTAAAACCTATAGAATGGCTGTAGGGATCAATTTAGAAGCAGAGAGAGATCCAAGAAATGCAGTCACACTCATAGAAGAAAACAATGGATACTGTATCTGTATGTTGTTGTAGTTGTCCTGTTGAATTTGGTAAGTAAGTTGCATGCAGCAAACAATTCCTCTTATTAGCGGCACTCCTCCATTCCAGCTGACGCTTCGTCCATCAATGTTGGTGACCAGAAGACACCCTGTCCACTGCCTGCCTGGCGGATGCTGAATTGCGGCTCGCTAATGTGAAGCCTGACTCCATCCTTTTTTCCCCATTGCACAGACTGAAACCCGGCCTGTAATTATTGAACGAAAAACAGGAAGTGCTATTACAACACCACTGATAAATAAATATAAGGTATGTATGCTGTGTAGTGCAAAAAGTCACACTTTGATTTTCCTAATAGACAGTACAATATTTTTGAAAGTGCGTACTCTGTCTGAGTCACCTTTTGAAGGATAAATAAGTATGGGCAAATTAATTTAGCGGATCTTTCCCCTCAAGCTAGGTGTACTGTAAACTGTGTTTTAGAACAAAATTAGACCTTCCAAGCAGTGCTCCCACCCAGACCCTTACTAAAGCCAGTCGCAAAAATGTAGAAGACCCCCAATCAGATCTCAAAAAACGAGGCCTAGCAGAAAACTGGTGACAAAACGTACTTTGAAAGTAAAAGTAGGCCCAAATACCCCCTTACCCACTGTGTATTGTATTCAAACCACTTGCAAGCAAGCAAAAGTATCCATAGTCAGCATCGCTCCAAGACTCGAAAACCCCCCCACCCAAACACATGCAATAGAAATACTGCTAACCCTAACAAGCCCTAAGTTAAGAATAGTGGCAAAGGCTTTCTTTAACTATGCCAAATCCCCCCTTTCCCACCATACTACTGCTTTTGAGTCTGGTGGGTGGTGGTTTAACAGTAAGTTTGTTTTCCTGAAACTTAAGTCTGTGTCATTTTCTTCCTTTAAGTGTAAATGGCTAAATGTTTTCAACACTAAGTGCCTCTCACAGAGTAAGTGACCCCCCCTTTCCCACCATGGATTTTCTTCAAATCGCTTGCAACAAAAATGACACATTCCCACGAGTGCTCTAAAACCCCAGAACTCAGTTGCAAAAATCAAGAACACCCCGAAACACATGCAATCCTGCTGCTAGTGCTAACCCTAACGAACCCTAAGTTACAAAAAGTGCCAAAACCTTTTTCATCATGGATGTTGTTTAAACCAGTTTTATCCGGTATTAGACCTTCCCAGCAATGGCCCCAGAGCCGTCAACCCAGGCGAAAACAAGTAGAAGACCCCCAAACAGCCAAAAAGCAAAAGTACAAAAATGTGGACTTAGTCACTTTTCTGAAAATTTCCAAAATCACTCAGCGCGCGCTCTGCAGCTAGGCCCTAACTCCCCTCTGCCTCCATGGATTTCCTTCAAACCTCTTGCTATCTATACTATCCATACCCAGTAGTGCTCCCAGACCCCGAAACCCACCCACAAACACCAGGAAGCCCCCCAAACAGGCCCCCAAAAACGCTACATTGAGCGAAAAGTCAGAAAATGCAAAACCTTTTTCATCATGGATGTTGTTTAAACCAGTTTTATCCGGTATTAGACCCCAGCAATGGCCCCAGAGCCGTTAACCCAGGCGAAAACAAGTAGAAGACCCCCAAACAGCCAAAAAGCAAAAGTACAGGTGATTAAAGTTTTAATTATATTAACTTGTGCAAAACAAAGAAAGACAGAAACACAGGAATAAAAGTGAATAAGTATGAAAAGGAAAATTTCTGAATTCATTGGCTCATTTTCAGGCCTCGGTGTCAGGGAAGAAGAGTTCGTCCTCATACTCTGCGAATTCAGGCAGGAGTAGGTGAGTGTCACCTAACACAGAAGAAATTCCCTCATCTAAGTTGCTGTCCTCCTCGTCTTCTTCCGTCGTGCGATCTGGTACTTTGAAATCTGGTAGTATGAGGTGCTCATTCATCTTGATCATTTTCAATATCTCCACATTTTTGGGTGAGAGGTGGGTCCGTTTGCAAGTTACAATGCCACCAGCAGCACTGAAAACACGTTCAGAAGACACACTTGCGAGTGGGCAAGACAAGTAATGTATAGCAAATAACAAATAATATAGGTGATCTCTGGCCACAATTCTTTTTTCCCATGCCAATACGCCAATGGGTCAGCATTAACATAGACCTCTGTTGAGTCATTCAGATAGTCCTGCACCATCGACTCAAAGTTCTCCACGGTTCCTCCACTTTGCTGAATTTTCGCTCGGACCTTTTCAGAACCATAACCAATCTCAGCTAGCCAATCCTCTTCAGCACCCGATATTTCTGTTGTGTCTGGTGCAGATGATGCGGTTGCCGGTGTCTTTAACGGCTGAGAGGTCACTTCTGCCACAGCCACAGGTGCAGAAGTGGAGTCTTTTGACTGGGGATGGCCTGCTGATGCTGATGTACTGCCTTTTCCTTCAATTTGCTTCCGTTCTCTTTCAAACCTGATGGCTGACCAGGCTAGCCAACGTTTGTACTTTGTAACATCTTCATCCCTAAAAGGAAATAATGCAGAGCCTGCCAGCGCCTTTTTGTAGCGTGGATGCAGAATAGTAGCACAAATGTAATGCTGTTCTGAGTGGATCTTTTGAAGACGTTCATCGCCAAGTAGGCGCTCTAATAATTTCTCCGCCAAAACAAAAGCTTCTTGCTTTTCTTCATCTTTTGGAAACTTTGAAGACACCGCCTTCAGTTTGTGCTCCAGCATGCGCAACAATGGGATAGCTTTTCCCAAATTACAGTCCTCCCTGCTGACTGCACGCGTGAAGACCTCAAAAGGACGAAGCATGTCTGTCAGGCTTTTAACTAGCTCCCATTGCGCCGCATTTAACCTCAGGTCCTCCTTCACAGCTGTACCCATTGTTAAGAAATACTGATCGAGTACCGTAAACTGCTCATACAGACGCTCAAGCATGTAGAAGGTTGAGTTCCAACGTGTTGGCACCTCCTGGATGAGTGCTTTCAATGGCATTCGACGTTCATGTAGCAGGCTCCTCAGATGCTTCCGGGCCTTAAAAGAATGGCTGAAATGGTTGCACATTTTTCGGCAGGTGACCACTAACTGGCATGCTGGACTGTCTTTATCCAAGAATTTTTTAACAACCAGGTTTATACAGTGCGCCAAACACGGCACTCTGAAATAGTCACCCAGTTCCATGGCCTTAACTACATTGGCGCCATTATCCGTGGAAACATAACCAATGCCACGTTTTTTTGGAGACAGCCAGTGAAAGACCTTTGTGTTGAACTCATTCAAAATGTTTTGTGCTGTATGACGTTTCTCCAAGCCAAACATGGCTAGTGTTGCATGTTTCCGAGCAGCTTTAAAAACTTGGTCCAGGTCAGCACCTGCGTTTAGCTTTGCTTTAACCCCTGAAAAAGAGACCCAGTGTGCAGTGATGCACATGTAATCAGTGCCTGCGCCACTGGTCCACATGTCTGTTGTCAGATGTATAGTGTGAACAGCACTCTTCTGCAAAGCTGCCCCAATCACCTCCAGCACATCTTCATGTAGTGCTGGAACTGCAACTCGGGCAAAATAGTACCGGCTAGGAACTTTCCATTTGGGGCAGAGCGCTGCCACTAATTCGAGAAAACCAACCCCTTCTACAAAAGAAAAAGGGAGAAGATCCAGCGCTAGCATTTTAGCCAGCTTAGTGTTATATAGACGCACCATTGGGTGGTTGCGGTCATATGACGCGTCTGAAAAAAACGTTGTTTTAAGGTTGTCCTGGACCATTTTACGGGATGATGATGATGACTTCTTCGACCCAGTTACGCTCGCTGATGAACTTTTTCGCATTGGTGTCTCACTCTGTCCCACACTCTTAGTGTGGCTCCCAGGGGTACTGGGTATAAGTGAAGTGTGTGACACTTCTTCCTCCTCGTCATCATCAGATGGAACATCAACGTTTTCTCGACTTGCAATTCGGGCTTCCTTGATCTCCTTTAGGTGCGCCAACCATTGGACAGTGTGCTGTCTGTCAAGATGACCTCTCTGGCCTCCAGTCCCATAGTTGCTACCAAGCTTACCACGACTAACTGCAAGCTTACAAATGCTACAAATGGCTATGTTTTCCCTTTTTGGGCAAACACTAAAGAAGTCCCAAACTGCGGACTTGAAATGTCTGTGGGGGCCGGAGGAGGTAATACTGGTGGTGGTCGTGCTGCTAATGCCAGATGAAGTGGAGGATGTGTATTGCTGAACTTTACTACGTTGTGCACTTTCACCACCACTAATTGAGGTCGAGGTGGATGGAGGTCCCTTCTGGCGAGTAAGAAATATGTAAGCGGTAGGTTGTGGTGTACTAGTTAACATCAATGATTCTGGTGTTCCCATTGCCTCCTCGTCGACTTCATCATCACGCTCAGCAGCTTGTCGGGCTAGGGTCAAAATGTCTGTTTGCAGCATGCCCGCTGGGGCTTCAGTGACGTTAGTGATGATGACTGCGTCGTCGTCGTGAGAGTCTTCAGCAGCAGGAGTATACGCCACTTCTTGTTGAGCGTCATCACACTCCATAACTATGAGACTTTCGACGACCTTCCTTTTACGCTTAGCTACCTTTGTCAGATCATGGTGTGCCTCCGAGTCCTCAACCTCACTCTCAGACGGCAGTGGTGCTGGTTCCCAAGTAAGATCCATATCATCAGAAGGAGGTGGGCTTGAAGAAGATGTAGACACCAACACCCTTGATCTTTTCCTTGCTCGGGATGTGGAAGACAATGAATGATCATCAGGAGGAGTGCCTTTCTCGAATGATACCTCGGCTTGATTGTCGATTTCCAGATGTGTCCCTACTTCTGGAGGAACAACTATTGTGGCCACTTGTTGTGCCCCTCCATGCACCTCTGCTTGCGCCTCTCCTTCCACTTGTACTTGGGCTTGTACTTGCACATGTGATTGTTGTTGCGGCTGTGGTTGTTCAACACTCGTCAGATGAGTTACAACAACCTGTGTTGATTGAGGGACATTGCTGCTACTTTCTTGCGATGAGCCAACATCACTGGTCGATGGTGATTGAACAACTATACTGGCTGCCTCTGCAGCACTCAAGGGCTTGGACCTAAGTTGGCGTGGTGGTGGTGGCACTGAGCCCAATGGAGCGGAGGTGCTGCTCCCAGCTTGGTCCCCAGCAGACCCCGCTGCTGCTGCAGGCGTACTTTTTTTTATCCCAAAAAATGTGGCGGTCGTCATCACACCAGTCTCCTTGGTAAGTGGCGCCACTTGCTTCTTCTGCTCCTTACTGGCAACTTTCTTGCTAGAGGAGCTACGGGCAACTTTTTATGGGGCCATCTTCTTCAGATGTCACTCTGAACAGCAGGCCGCAGTTGCACAAGTTGCAGAGTTGTCTGTGGCCACACGTGACGTTGTGCTGCACACACCACAGCAGGACTTCTTCCTGGCACTGGTGGTTCTCTTGTGCACCTACAAGCAATGGAAGACAGAGGAACATCAGTTATACACCCCAAAAAGTCGAAAAAACACACAAAAATCAGCACAATGCCAGCCCATCCATGGCCTCAATGGTGTTTAAATCCAAGAAGACACCCCACAGAAAGACTAGGCCCATGCACCACTCACTACCCCTGGGCAAAAGGCCCCACTAGCAGCCCCATAAAAACGACAAAAAACACACAAAATTCAGCACAATCCCAGCCCATCCATGGCCTCAATGGTGTTTAAATTCAAGAAGACACCCCACAGAAAGACTAGGCCCATACACCACTCACTACCCCTGGGCAAAAGGCCCCACCAGCAGCCCCCAAAAAATGACAAAAAACACACAAAATTCAGCACAATCCCAGCCCATCCATGGCCTCAATGTTGTTTAAATTCAAGAAGACACCCCACAGAAAGACTAGGCCCATGCACCACTCACTACCCCTGGGCAAAAGGCCCCACCAGCAGCCCCCAAAAAACATCAAAAAACACACAAAATTCAGCACAATCCCAGCCCATCCATGGCCTCAATGGTGTTTAAATTCAAGAAGACACCCCACAGAAAGACTAGGCCCATGCACAACTCACTACCCCTGGGCAAAAGGCCCCACCAGCAGCCCCAAAAAAACGACAAAAAACACACAAAATTCAGCACAATCCCAGCCCATCCATGGCCTCAATGATGTTTAAATTCAAGAAGACACCCCACAGAAAGACTAGGCCCATGCACCACTCACTACCCCTGGGCAAAAGGCCACACCAGCAGCCCCAAAAAAAACGACAAAAAACACAAAATTCTGCACAATCCCAGCCCATCCATGGCCTCAATGGTGTTTAAATTCAAGAAGACACCCCACAGAAAGACTAGGCCCATGCACCACTCACTACCCCTGGGCATAATGGATGAAAGCTAGGCAAAATGGGTGCAGGCCTCAGACACTGCCTCTCTTCAAAATGGCCCCTTGAACCCCAAGCACATGTTGCCTGTACCAGCACTCAAGATGACCACCACCACCACCCACATGGCCAGTCCACATCAACAGTACACCCCAAAAAAAATGAAAAACACACAAAAATCACCACAATCCAATGCCATCCAGGATGTTTACATTAAAGAGAGTGAGACCCCACAGGCAGACTCAGTCCATGCACCACTACCCCTGGGCAAAAGGCCCCACCAGCAGCCCCCAAAAAATCGACAAAAACCACAAAATTCAGCACAATCCCAGCCCATCCATGGCCTCAGTGGTGTTTACATCCAAGAAGACACCCCACAGAAAGACTAGGCCCATGCACCACTCACTACCCCTGGGCAAAAGGCCCCACCAGCAGCCCCAAAAAAACGACAAAAAACACAAAATTCAGCACAATCCCAGACCATCCATGGCCTCAATGGTGTTTAAATTCAAGAAGACACCCCACAGAAAGACTAGGCCCATGCACCACTCACTACCCCTGGGCATAATGGATGAAAGCTAGGCAAAATAAGTGCAGGCCTCAGACACTGCCTCTCTTCAAAATGGCCCCTTGAACCCCAAGCACATGTTGCCTGTACCAGCACTCAAGATGGCCACCACCACCACCCACATGGCCAGTCCACATCAACAGTACACCCCAAAAAGAAAGGAAAAACACACAAAAATCACCACAATCCAATGCCATCCAGGATGTTTACATTAAAGAGAGTGAGACCCCACAGGCAGACTCAGTCCATGCACCACTACCCCTGGGCAAAAGGCCCCACCAGCAGCCCCAAAAAAATTGACAAAAACCACAAAATTCAGCACAATGCCAGCCCATCCATGGCCTCAATGGTGTTTACATCCAAGAAGACACCCCACAGAAAGACTAGGCCAATGCACCACTCACTACCCCTGGGCAAAAGGCCCCACCAGCAGCCCCAAAAAAATGACAAAAAACACAAAATTCAGCACAATCACAGCCCATCCATGGCCTCAATGGAGTTTAAATTCAAGAAGACACCCCACAGAAAGACTAGGCCCATGCACCACTCACTACCCCTGGGCAAAAGGCCCCACCAGCAGCCCCCAAAAAATGACAAAAAACACACAAAATTCAGCACAATCCCAGCCCATCCATGGCCTCAATGGTGTTTAAAATCAAGAAGACACCCCACAGAAAGACTAGGCCCATGCACCACTCACTACCCCTGGGCAAAAGGCCCCACCAGCAGCCCCAAAAAAACGACAAAAAACACACAAAATTCAGCACAATCCCAGCCCATCCATGGCCTCAATGGTGTTTAAATTCAAGAAGACACCCCACAGAAAGACTAGGCCCATGCACCACTCACTACCCCTGGGCATAATGGATGAAAGCTAGGCAAAATAAGTGCAGGCCTCAGACACTGCCTCTCTTCAAAATGGCCCCTTGAACCCCAAGCATTTTGAGTAACTTCTTCAAACAATTTTATCTCGCTTCATTTAAGTGCTACACCAGAGCTTGCTGTTTTTTAAAAACTTATTATTAACATAAAATCAGCCTATTCAGTGGTAGGTGAACCTTGCACCTAGAATGCTTTACATTATAAAAACAGATGCCAGTTTTGTGGGGAAGCATTGGTATGAGGATGCAATGCGTACCTAACCTCCTTCCCCCACCAGAGATCCATGCTAAACCCCTCTCGATGGTATGGACTCAGGGTAAAGGGAGGATCAGTGAACCCTGCAACCTCTTGCAATCAAAATTGGTATTGGGGTGAGATTCCACCTCTCACCTCCTCTTCTACTTCAAGACAGCATTGTTCAACCATAGATTACAGATCTTGGTATACTTTTTGGGGCATCCTCTTGCCTTATATGTCACCTTTTCTGCAGCCATATAAAGGTCCATGCTTCCTCTCCTTTCTGGCAGATTAGGGGCTCCCCAGTATCGGGCTATATCCCTTTTTGTGACTATCACCTAAAGTTGCACAGTAGGAGTTTGCTACGGGGAGATCTACTTCGGTGGGGTCACCCAGTAGAATGTGTTTAGGATCCACGGAGAGTTGTGCTCCTAATATCTCATTCAGCTCCCTTAGTATCCTGGACCAGTAGCTTTGAATATGTTGGCATTCCCAAAGTGTATGTAGGTACGTGCCACATTCTGGCTTGCGGTACAAAAGGGGGTGGTACTGGACGGAGCATCAGAACCAATCAAACACTCACACCCAGTCAAAAGATCTGGGTTTGATCCATCACCGTTCTTTAGCCCACTCTGCCACCCCAGTTCAGCCATGGCTATATGCAAATCAGTCTGACCCTGTGACTCATGGGCACAGTCCAGCCCGAGCTGCTAAGCCATGCCTTCCCTGGACCAGAAACAAGCTTCCGAGGACCGGTTTCTGGCATTCCAGCCGTCTTCAGCCCGGCTTGCTTGAATCCAGTGGCAAAGTGAGCAAGGGACTCACGTCTGAGCATACCCTGCCACACTATCCAGGCTGATGAAGGCTGATAGCCAGAAACCGGTCCTTGGATGCTTGATTCCGGTATGGGAAAGACATGGCTTGGTAGTTCGGACTGGACTGTTCCCATGAGGCACAGGGTCAGAGCTGATTTGCATATAGCCAGTGTCTAACCTAGGGTGGTGTGGAGTGCAAAAAAACGATGGATTTAGGCCCAGATCCTTGTACTGGGGTGAATGTATGACATTGTTCTACATTCTGTCCATCAACTGTGTTTTTTGCAATTTTCACCCCGAATGGGCTGGGTATGCTCAGACATGAGTCCCAGGCTCTCCACACCACTGGAGTCAAGCTATCCAGGCTGATGAAGGCTGATAGCCAGACACCGGTCCTTGGATGCTTGATTCCGGTCTGGGAAAGACATGGCTTGGTAGTTCGGACTGGACTGTTCCCATGAGGCACAGGGTCAGAGCTAATTTGCATATAGCCAGTGTCTAACCCAGGGTGGTGTGGAGTGCAAAAATACGATGGATTTAGGCCCAGATCCTTGTACTGGGGTGAATGTATGACATTGTTCTACATTCTGTCCATCAACTGTGTTTTTTGCAATTTTCACCCCGAATGGTCTGGGTATGCTCAGACGTGAGTCTCAGGCTCTCCACACCACTGGAGTCAAGCTATCCAGGCTGATGAAGGCTGATAGTCAGAAACCGGTCCTTGGATGCTTGATTCCGGTCTGGGAAAGACATGGCTTGGTAGTTCGGACTGGACTGTTCCCATGAGGCACTGGGTCAGAGCTGATTTGCATATAGCCAGTGTCTAACCCAGGGTGGTGTGGAGTGCACAAAAACGATGGATTTAGGCCCAGATCCTTGTACTGGGGTGAATGTATGACATTGTTCTACATTCTGTCCATCAACTGTGTTTTTTGCAATTTTCACCCCGAATGGGCTGGGTATGCTCAGACATGAGTCCCAGGCTCTCCACACCACTGGAGTCAAGCTATCCAGGCTGATGAAGGCTGATAGCCAGACACCGGTCCTTGGATGCTTGATTCCGGTCTGGGAAAGACATGGCTTGGTAGTTCGGACTGGACTGTTCCCATGAGGCACAGGGTCAGAGCTAATTTGCATATAGCCAGTGTCTAACCCAGGGTGGTGTGGAGTGCAAAAATACGATGGATTTAGGCCCAGATCCTTGTACTGGGGTGAATGTATGACATTGTTCTACATTCTGTCCATCAACTGTGTTTTTTGCAATTTTCACCCCGAATGGTCTGGGTATGCTCAGACGTGAGTCTCAGGCTCTCCACACCACTGGAGTCAAGCTATCCAGGCTGATGAAGGCTGATAGTCAGAAACCGGTCCTTGGATGCTTGATTCCGGTCTGGGAAAGACATGGCTTGGTAGTTCGGACTGGACTGTTCCCATGAGGCACTGGGTCAGAGCTGATTTGCATATAGCCAGTGTCTAACCCAGGGTGGTGTGGAGTGCACAAGAACGATGGATTTAGGCCCAGATCCTTGTACTGGGGTGAATGTATGACATTGTTCTACATTCTGTCCATCAACTGTGTTTTTTGCAATTTTCACCCCAAATGAGCTGGGTATGCTCAGACGTGAGTCCCAGGCTCTCCACACCACTGGAGTCAAGCCATCCAGGCTGATGAAGGCTGGTAGCCAGAAACCGGTCCTTGGATGCTTGATTCCGGTCTGGGAAAGACATGGCTTGGTAGTTCGGACTGGACTGTTCCCATGAGGCACAGGGTCAGAGCTGATTTGCATATAGCCAGTGTCTAACCCACGGTGGTGTGGAGTGCAAAAAACCGATGGATTTAGGCCCAGATCCTTGTACTGGGGTGAATGTATGACATTGTTCTACATTCTGTCCATCAACTGTGTTTTTTGCAATTTTCACCCCGAATGGGCTGGATATGCTCAGACATGAGTCCCAGGCTCTCCACACCACTGGAGTCAAGCTATCCAGGCTGATGAAGGCTGGTAGCCAGAAACCGGTCCTTGGATGCTTGATTCCGGTCTGGGAAAGACATGGCTTGGTAGTTCGGACTGGAGAGTTCCCATGAGGCACAGGGTCAGAGCTGATTTGCATATAGCCAGTGTCTAACCCAGGGTGGTATGGAGTGCAAAAAACCGATGGATGTAGGCCGAGATCCTTGTACTGGGTTGAATGTATGACATTGTTCTACATTCTGTCCATCAACTGTGTTTTTTGCAATTTTCACCCCGAATGGGCTGGGTATGCTCAGACGTGAGTCCCCGGCTCTCCACACCACTGGAGTCAAGCTATCCAGGCTGATGAAGGCTGATAGCCAGAAACCGGTCCTTGGATGCTTGATTCCGGTCTGGGAAAGACATGGCTTGGTAGTTCGGACTGGACTGTTCCCATGAGGCACAGGGTCAGAGCTGATTTGCATATAGCCAGTGTCTAACCCAGGGTGGTGTGGAGTGCAAAAAAAACGATGGATTTAGGCCCAGATCCTTGTACTGGGGTGAATGTATAACATTGTTCTACATTCTGTCCATCAACTGTGTATTTTGCAATTTTCCCCCCAAATGGGCTGGGTATGCTCAGACGTGAGTCCCAGGCTCTCCACACCACTGGAGTCAAGCTATCCAGGCTGATGAAGGCTGATAGCCAGAAACCGGTCCTTGGATGCTTGATTCCGGTCTGGGAAAGACATGGCTTGGTAGTTCGGACTGGACTGTTCCCATGAGGCACAGGGTCAGAGCTGATTTGCATATAGCCAGTGTCTAACCCAGGGTGGTGTGGAGTACAAAAAAACGATGGATTTAGGCCCAGATCCTTGTACTGGGGTTAATGTATGATATTGTTCTACATTCTGTCCATCAACTGTGTTTTTTGCAATTTTCACCCCGAATGGGCTGGGTATGCTCAGACGTGGTGGTTAAGTAGAAATTTGCTGCTCGGCTGACCCAGCAGGAGCAAACGTATGCTAAAAATTTGTGCAGAACCAAGCTTTTCAGTGAAGAGCAGCCAGGCACATTTTAGCAAGTTTCACTTGTAAGTGGGGTTGGAAATGCTTTTCAGGCTCAGTACTGGGCTCAAAAGATGCAGCCCTGATCTCTCTCATGATAGCAGGTGGTTAAGTAGAAATTTGCTGCTCAGCTGACCCAGCAGGAGCAAACGTATGCTAAAAATGTATGCAGAACCAAGCTTTTCAGTGAAGAGCAGCCAGGCACATTTTAGCAAGTTTCACTTGTAAGTGGGGTTAGAAATTCTTTTCAGGCTCAGTACTGGGCTCAAAAGATGCAGCCCTGATGTCTCTCATGATAGCAGGTGGTTAAGTAGAAATGTGCTGCTTGGCTGACCCAGCAGGAGAACGTATGCTAAAAATGTATGCAGAACCAAGCTTTTCAGTGAAGAGCAGAGAGGCACATTTTAGCAAGTTTCACTTGTAAGTGGGGTTGGAAATGCTTTTCAGGCGCAGTACTGGGCTCCAAAGATGCAGCCCTGATGTCTCTCATGATAGCAGGTGGTTAAGTAGAGATTCGCTGCTCGGCTGACCCAGCAGGAGCAAACGTATGCTAAAAATGTATGCAGAACCAAGCTTTTCAGTGAAGAGCAGCCAGGCACATTTTAGCAAGTTTCACTTGTAAGTGGGGTTGGAAACGCTTTTCAGGCTCAGTACTGGGCTCAAAAGATGCAGCCCTGATGTCTCTCATGATAGCAGGTGGTTAAGTAGAAATTTGCTGCTCGGCTGACCCAGCAGGAGCAAACGTATGCCAAAAATTTATGCAGAAACAAGCTTTTCAGTGAAGAGCAGCTAGGCACATTTTAGCAAGTTTCACTTGTAAGTGGGGTTGGAAATGCTTTTCAGGCTCAGTACTGGCCTCAAAAGATGCAGCCCTGATGTCTCTCATGTCAGCAGGTGGTTAAGTAGAAATTTGCTGCTCGGCTGACCCAGCAGGAGCAAACCTATGCTAAAAATGTGTACAGAACCAAGCTTTTCAGTGAAGAGCAGCCAGGCACATTTTAGCAAGTTTCACTTGTAAGTGGGGTTGGAAACGCTTTTCAGGCTCAGTACTGGCCTCAAAAGATGCAGCCCTGATGTATCTCATGATAGCAGGTGGTTAAGTCGAAATTTGCTGCTCGGCTGACCCAGCAGGAGCAAACCTATGCCAAAAATGTACGCAGAATCAGCTTTTCAGTGAAGAGCAGAGAGGCACATTTTAGCAAGTTTCACTCGTAAGTGGGGTTGGAAACGCTTTTCAGGCTCAGTACTGGGCTTAAAAGATGCAGCCCTGATGTCTCTCATGATAGCAGGTGGTTAAGTAGAAATTCGGTGCTCGGCTGGCCCAGCAGGAGCAAACATATGCTAAAAATGTATGCAGAACCAAGCTTTTCAGTGAAGAGCAGCCAAGCACATTTTAGCAAGTTTCACTGTAAGTGGGGTTGGAAACGCTTTTCTGGCGCAGTACTGGGCTCCAAAGATGCAGCCCTGATGTCCCTCATGATAGCAGGTGGTTAAGTAGAAATTCGCTGCTCGGCTGACCCAGCAGGAGCAAATGTATGCTAAAAATGTATGCAGAACCAAGCTTTTCAGTGAAGAGCAGCCAGACACATTTTAGCAAGTTTCACTTGTAAGTGGGGTTAGAAATTCTTTTCAGGCTCAGTACTGGGCTCAAAAGATGCAGCCCTGATGTCTCTCATGATAGCAGGTGGTTAAGTAGAAATGTGCTGCTCGGCTGACCCAGCAGGAGAACGTATGCTAAAAATGTATGCAGAACCAAGCTTTTCAGTGAAGAGCAGAGAGGCACATTTTAGCAAGTTTCACTTGTAAGTGGGGTTGGAAATGCTTTTCAGGCGCAGTACTGGCTCCAAAGATGCAGCCCTGATGTCTCTCATGATGGCAGGTGGTTAAGTAGAGATTCGCTGCTCGGCTGACCCAGCAGGAGCAAACGTATGCTAAAAATGTATGCAGAACCAAGCTTTTCAGTGAAGAGCAGCCAGGCACATTTTAGCAAGTTTCACTTGTAAGTGGGGTTGGAAACGCTTTTCAGGCTCAGTACTGGGCTCAAAAGATGCAGCCCTGATGTCTCTCATGATAGCAGGTGGTTAAGTAGAAATTTGCTGCTCGGCTGACCCAGCAGGAGCAAACGTATGCCAAAAATGTATGCAGAAACAAGCTTTTCAGTGAAGAGCAGCTAGGCACATTTTAGCAAGTTTCACTTGTTGAAAGTTGGACTAAGACCGTCAACATTATCGGCGCCCTCTTGCTCTCCTTAACCTTTTTGTGCGCGTAAAACAGCCGCCATTTTGAACACCATGGCTTCCCTGCTCCCGCCGAGAGCCAGCGCGCCTCTCTCCCACTCCTAGCTTCGCCGGCATCCCCCCGCATACTGACAACCCCCCTGCCTGCACCTGCCGCGAATCATAAAACCCCTCTTCAGCGCTGCTCTGCCCCAGGCCCTCGTCCTGGTCCCAGCGCGACACCTCCCTTCTTCCCATTTATGATCTCCGGCCCTTTGATGCAAACCCCTTTTCCCCGTGTGCCCGTTCGTCTTCCTCGTTCCCAGCGCGACACCTCCCTTCTTCCCATTTATGATCCCCGGCCCTTTGATGCAAACCCCTTTTCCCCGTGTGCCCGTTCGTCTTCCTCGTTCCCAGCGCGACACCTCCCTTCTTCCCATTTATGATCCCCGGCCCTTTGATGCAAACCCCTTTTCCCCGTGTGCCCGTTCGTCTTCCTCGTTCCCAGGCCGACACCCAGCTCTGCCGATTCTATTCCTTGCCCCTCCCCGTACAATAGAAAGTTCCCCCCCAGCAAGGGATCCCCGGGTTGATCAAAGCCCCCGCCCTACGAGACCCGATCAAACCCCACACACTCCGTGAATCGGCGGAATATCCAGCTGCGCGATGATCATCACCTGTTGTGACCGGGGCGGGGACTTCCACTGTAACCTTGCGTGGGAACGGGCTGGGAAAGGGGGGGATTCTGAGGATGTCTTTCCGTACATCAAAGTATCGACGAGAATGTGTTACATGCAATAAACAGATAAACATGTGTATAAGAGGCCAGGCCTCAGGGATGCAGTTAGAGCACCTCAGAACGATACCTTCTGTCCGTTTCGTTGTGTTCTCCTCCGGAGAGAATAAAAACCTTGTTTCCTGCCTTCCAGTCTCCAGCGCCTGCCTCTTCAATAGTTTAACTTCTTTATGGGTTCAAGAGGCGACACCGCCGGGCAATACTTAAGGATCCTATATTCTGGTTGGTAGCGCCCCCCAATTATTTTCAACAATTGGCGTCCCAAGCGTGGGGCCCATCAGCGACCCATGGATCCAGTGGGAGAGGTCCTGACGACAAAGTGAACGACTGCAACGATCGGGAACGCGTCTGTCCGATAGACCCTCGTCTGACAGCCGATCATCCGAACTTCACTGGTTCCGAACAGACCTCTCTCGAGTGATCTACGGTCCTGACTGGGAACCATCAGGAGTGCCGCGAGGATAACGAAGAAGAGAGGACGATCGGGCGCTGGATTCGGAAGACAGGAAACTGTCCATGCGGTCCGGGTAAGGTCGTGTAACCACGACAAGTCGCGAAATAATTGCTTGATTGCTTGTTTGTTCAAAAATACTAGTATTGCTCTTTTTATTTATTTGGAGATTCACTGTCTGCAAACGGAGAAACAACGGGCTCTCTCTTTGCAAGCAGTGGAGGATAGGTAGGGCAGCAGCCGTGCTTATTTTTTCTCCCCCACTCAATAATCACTTGAAACTGAACTGTTGTTCGCAAAACTATTGTTTCCTGGAGATTCCCTGTCTGCAAACAGGGAAGAGACCACCCTTTTTGCAGATAGTGAAAAGGGTAGGTAACGCAGATCTTTGCGGACCTGCTCATTCTCCCCATTGTTATTTATTGGTCTTTTGTTATTTTTGATCCATGAGGTATTCACTGCCTGCAAACAACGTAGAATAGAAATATTCTGTCCAGTCTTTGCACCTAGTGATAAGATAGGCAGTGCTGACTTTTTAGTCCCTCGTTACGAGCCGTCATGTCTGTCTTCTCCCCACTGATTAGTAGCCTGTTTAGCCCGGACCGCCTATTAGAGATGGACCATCCAGCCCCACTGGAAGGCACCCCTAATAAGGACATGTTCATGAAGCATGGATTGACCGCTATAGCCTATAGTAGACTATGGCATAAATATACAAAAAAGGGTCAAGAAAGTCAATGGCCCCTGATAGGATCCTTCGATGATGATAAAATAAAAACGCTAGAAACTGCCCTGGGTAAAAACAAGACAACACCTACTATGCTTGACAGCTTCGGCATGTGGCGAAAAGAAACTGAACAACGTAAAAAGAAAACTGAGAGTAGGTTGGAAAAAGAGCTGCGAAAAGCAGCCCACCTAGCTGCTCAGAAACTAGAAAAAGAGATAAAGGAAAGAGAGAAAGCTAAACAGAAACTAGAAATGGAAACGCCAAGCCAGTGTCCGGTTAGAACCCCCTCCATGCTCTACCCTGATTTACCCTCGAAACGACAAGCCAATGAGGACCTGCTGTTAGGTCCTCCTATCATCTACATGCCCCCTCCATATGCCCCTTCTCAACCCGTGGCGCAGCACGCGCCACCCCCAGGTACAAACGAAGGTACCGCCACAGCGTCGGCCCCAATGGCCTCTGTGCCAGCCGAACCCCTTGTGTTAAAACCCGCATCAACAACGACGTTAGACGACCATGAGACTCGAGGGGCTGGCCCTGCAAGAACAAACAGACTAGACAAAGATGAGCGAGCGGGGATCGACAAAATAGCAAGGACACTGGTAGAAAGGAAGGATGATGAAGAGTACATCACAGATATGTTCAGCTCGTATACAGGGAGTCACAGACGACATTTTACCGTACGACTGTGTTATCATGTCTTGAATGCATACGAGGACCGATATCGAGACAAAGGTCCCGAGAGCCTAAGGACTCTGTACCGGAAGGTCGATATCGGGGATGAGGGCGAGTGTGATGTGTCGGACCTCCTTACGCGTACGCTTGAGGTTTTCCGCCACCTCACTGAACGAAAGCCGGGAGCTAAATCCGCAGCCCCCGTAGTGACCGAACCACCAACCGAGCAATCTAACACCATGATGCCGATACGTGAGGCTGCCCCTTACTGGGTTCCTCCTCGGGGTACAGGGACTCACGATGATGCAAACAACCAAGATGCGAAGGGAAGGGTAGTATACAACTGGGTCTACCAGCCATGGGACCGGCAAGAGATACTGACATTCCGGAAATCTCTACCCGACCTACGTAAAAACCCCACTGCCTTCTATACTGAATTGGGTACAGCCCTGGGTTCAACGATCATGACCCTGGCTGACATCGACTTGTTCTTCGGGTTATGTCTACCAGCTGATGTGTGGAAGCAAATCCGGAAAGTCGACCACCTTGAGCTGTTTGGACATACCTGGTCACAACTCGATGACCTGGACAAACAACGGGGACCAGGACAAAAGCCGTTGAAATCCATTCTAGACCTCCCAGATAAAATCGTAGAGAAATTAAAAACCCTAATCCCAGAAAAGAAAGTGGACTGGTCGATAGTAACAGCCTGTCGCCAAAAACCCCAGGAGGATGTATCGGAATACTTCTCCCGGTTTGAAACGGTGTTCTCCGATTACAGCGGCCAGGACATGACCACTGCAACCGGACACCATCTGTTTGTCCAGAATTATGTTAAGGGCCTATCATCGGAAATCTCCCAGAAACTACAGGCCAGCGAGAGTAGTTGGGCAGCCTCCAAACCTACAGCGATTCTCCAAATGGCCCAATATTATGAGCATCAGAAAAATGAAAACGATAGGGCGACAGAGAAAAAGAAGAAGGACTTAAAAGAGAGGGTGATGATTGCCAAACTGCAAGGGGTGACTATAGGACGAGACCAATACCGGGGAAACTACCAGACAAACGTCCCTAAGACTACATTTCCCCAGGACCGCACTCTGACTTCCTACAGTGGACGCACAGACCTTAGAGAAGACCAGTGCGCTTTCTGCAAAGGGACTGGCCATTGGAAATCCCAGTGCCCAGTTCTTCTGGAAATGATCAGAAACAAAGACCCCAGGGATGTAGCAAACGGACCGAGACCTAAGGGACAACAACGAGGGCCCCCAAATGACGCAACTAATGACAGATCAAACAGGCCAAATACGTTCGACCGACCCAGGCAGAACCAATATCAACAATCTGACTATGACGACACTCACACCTTCGCATAGGACAGCCAAGGGCGAGGGAGGGATCCAGTCGAGCTCTATGTTGACCAGCAGGGCCCTTATGTCACTGCTAAGGTCCTGGGTACCAAGTCTCCATTTCTGGTAGACACTGGCGCAACACGTAGTGCGTTATCTAAACGACTGATTCCAAGGGCACCCTTGTCTGGCTCACTCATAACATCGACAGGTTTCGATGGAACGCCCTCCACCAACCCTTTGTCTGCCCCGATTCTCTTTGACGTAGAAAACAACACCACCGACACCACGTTCTTGCTTTCCTCCAATAGCCCTGACGCCATTATGGGACTTGACTTACTGAAACACTTCCGAGCGACGATTAGGTGTTCTCAAGATGGAGTTCGAGTGTTTCTTTACGACAACCCCGTTCTGCTTAGACATTGTTCCCCCCGACACATGTTTTCCATCACCGACGTTGACGCGTCCCTGCTTGACACTCTACCTCCGTATCTGTGGGCCAAAGCGGATTCGGACGTAGGGCGTATGTTAATTGACCCAGTGCACATTACTGTCCGACCAGACGCAACACTCCCAAAACTCCCACAATATCGGATATCGCCAGAGGGCGAGAAGGCATTGGTAATGATTATCCAGTCACTGATAGACGCAGGAGTGGTAGAGGAAGTGGTTAGCAACGTTTGCAACAGCCCTATCTTGCCCATTATCAAGAAGCAGGGAGAGGGAGATGAGAGAGCATACCGTTTCATCATCGACCTCCGAGAGATCAACAAAGTGGTGGTACCCCAGTACCCTGTGGTCTCAGACATCACCACCATCCTGACCTTGATTCCATCCACTGCCACCACCTTTTCCGTCATCGACCTCAAGAACGCATTCTTCTCCATCCCCATCCACCCAGACAGCCGATATCTCTTCGGCTTTACCCTAAAAGCCCGCTCATATAGGTTTTGCCGAGCGCCTCAAGGCTACACGGAAAGCCCTAGCATCTACAGCCAGGCCCTCAAAAGACAACTAGACCAAGTCCAGTTACCCGACGGGGTGGTGTTGGTACAATATGTCGATGACATCCTTTTGGCAGCCGACACCACCCCTCTAGCGGTTACCGCCACCATTCAACTCTTGCACTTCCTTGCGGAAAATGGCCACAAGGTCTCCAAGAAGAAGTTGCAATTCTGCCTACCCCAGGTCACTTACCTAGGCCACCTTTTGTCCAAAGATGGAAGAAACCTCACCCCTGATCGGATCCAAACCATTCTAGATACCCCTGTCCCTAAAACCCAGAAGCAGGTTCGCTCCCTATTAGGCCTCACCTCCTTCTGCCGACAATGGTTACCAAACTTCAGCCTCGTTGTAAAACCACTGCTTTCTCTGCTAAACAAAGACGTCCCTTTCCCACTCCCTTGGACTCCTGAGTGTCAAACTTCCTTCACAGAACTGCGAGATGCTCTTTGCTCAGCCCCTGTCCTGGGTACCCCTGATTACAGAAAGCCCTTCTCCCTTTACACTCACGAAAGGGAGGGGTGCGCTTTATCTGTCCTGACCCAGGCCATCGGCCCTAAGCAACGACCGTGCGCTTACTTCTCTGCCACTCTTGACCCTGTCGCCAGAGCCTTGCCTGCCTGCCTTCGAGCTGTAGCTGCTGCTGCAGTCTCTATCCGACAGAGTGAGGGGATTGTACTCTCGAATTCCCTCACGGTACTGGTACCCCATGCAGTCGACACCCTCCTGAACCAAACCAAGACACAACATCTGACGAGTGCACGACTGACTGGATACGAACTGACCTTGCTTGCCCCCCATATCACCCTGAAAAGATGCACCACACTGAACCCAGCAACTCTGTTACCCTTGCCAGAGAACGATCCCAATGTGCACCCCGTACATGACTGCGTGACTCTTACGGACGAACAGACCAGGAGTAGGGTCGATCTCAGAGACACAGCTTTCCCTGACCCCGACGGGGAGTTGTGGGTGGACGGTTCTTGCATCAAACTCTCGGACGGTACCACTTCCGCTGCCTATGCAGTCACCACGGCTCGAACTGTAGTAGAAACAGCCCGCATCACCCAGCGATCTGCCCAGGCAGCGGAACTGATTGCTTTGACGCGAGCCTGCATCCTGGCAACAGGAACCACAGCGAACATTTACACTGACAGCCAGTATGCCTTCGGGGTGGTTCACCATTTTGGGCTCCTCTGGAGGGAGAGAGGATACTTGACCTCACACGGCACACCCATTTTGCACGGGGATTTAGTCTCCGCCTTAATCGAAGCTGTCCTCCTCCCCAACAAACTTGCCGTTATCAAATGCCAGGCACACAAGAAAGTGACAGACATTATTGGACAGGGAAATGCACTAGCCGACATCACCGCCCGAACGACAGCTGAAAATAGAACGACAACCCATATGTACGTGACCAGGTCACAAGCAGAAAACTGGACTGACGCCAAGGACACAATTAGAGACATACAAACGGCTAGCACACAACACGAATTGACTGAATGGACACGGGTGGGATTGAAAGACGATGAAGGCTGCTGGCGGACAAAAGACACGAACAGATGGTTGCTACCTGATTCGTACTTGATTCCCATATTAACCATGGCACACTCCCCTGCCCACATAGGATCAGCCCCCATGATCGAACTTATCTCCAGGGTTTGGCACAATGACAAGATCCCAGATTCCGCCAAACGCCTGGTCCAACAATGCTTAATATGCCTGCAACACAACCCCGGGAAAGGAACTGTAGTACCCCGGGGGGGATTTGGGGTCCCAAACCACCCATTTGAAGTCCTGCAGATGGACTACATCCAGCTAGACAGATGCCAAGGCCTGAAATATGTACTCGTCGTGGTGTGCGCATTTAGCAAGTGGGTGGAAGCATATCCAACCCGTGACAACACCGCTATGGCCACTGCAAAGGTTCTGTTAAAGGAGTTTTTCCCCCGTTATGGCCTCTGTCGTGTTTTATGGAGTGATAATGGCCCCCACTTTGTAGCCAAAGTTATCCAGCTCATCCTAAATGGGCTGGGTATTAAACAGAAATTCCACGCAGTCTTCCACCCTCAATCTGCTGGGCTTGTCGAACGACACAATGCCACACTAAAGCTTAAACTGGCCAAAATAGTGGCTACGACGGGCCTGAAATGGCCAGACGCCCTCCCATTGGCATTGCTATCGATGCGCTCTACCCCCACCCGACATCACTTAACCCCTTATGAAGTTGTCTTCGGTCGACCCATGAGCGTCTGGTCTGCCCCGAAACCAACTTCCATTCATGACGTTCCGGATGTCCTAATGTCTGATTATCTGTACAAATTGACTGAAACTTTGTCTGTCCTTCATCAGCAGGTGCAGCAGGCCATCCCCGATGCTTCCAGGGGTCCGGGTCACGCCATCCAGCCGGGGGACTTCGTGCTGATCCGAAATTTTCAGCGATCAAAGAGTTTGGAACCCCGGTGGACGGGCCCCTGGCAAGTGCTGATCACCACTCGGACCGCACTTCGAGTGGAGGGGAAGAAACACTGGCTGCACGCTCATCACTGCAAAAAGGTCTCTCCAGCCCTGGCCACGACAGACACCGTCAACACCCAAGAAGAGCTCCAGAACCAGGACCGACCATCGTTGAACTGCTACCCTGATACTGAGACACTTGAACTTTCAAAACATCCTGACCCCACTGTGCCATCTCGAGAAGGGTATTTCCTGCGTCGAAAGGAGGGAGCTTTGGCTAAGTAGGCCACGGACTAGGTTAAAGGATCTCAGAACGGTGACCCAAACTACCAAGGGTTACCCGGAGAGAAGCTAAAACTAAGTCTGTGGTCCTGCCCACTACCGAGCACCTTGAAGACGAAGATGATGGAAGCGCCAGATAAGAAGATGATGGAAGCGCCAAATAAGAAGCCGACGGAGACAGCAGGAAATACCCACTACAGAAATCCGAGAATAGACAGACTCCATAGCTCAAAGACAATTGCACTCTTCATCGTAATCCTCCTCTGTTTTCTCCTCATGACTACGCTCTGGATTATGGAAGAACACGCACCTGCTCACGAAACATTCCTAACCACTGCTCAGCCTACCACCATGAAGGAACATTATCTAATTTCGCTCTCTCCTCAACTAAGAGAGAGGCGAAAGGAGTTTTGGAACAACTCTTTCGTGCAGCTACTTCACCAGCACAATCTTGCCACCAATACCACCAACTGCTGGATCTGTGGGTTGCTACCCCATGCCACTGGACATTCAATACCATTCATCCCTTCACCCTTCTCTGTCCACGGCTCCTGCCTTGCCTGGCTGATCCTCCTGCAAGAGAGCTATACAGGCAATGCCACCTCCAGCAGAACTGCAGCACATTCTTCTCATGGGGCCGGGCGAAACAAGACAAAGACACACTTCTGCCCGCTGACCCCCAGCGACTCGAACCAAATGGACATCCCGGCTAAAGAACGAATCGAAATGCAGGTGTTCAACAATCCAACCAGACCCACCTTCTCCTATCTGCGGAAACGAACGGCTGCCACTCTGACTGTGGCCCTGACGGTCATCAACGTCACAGGCCACATGTGTGTAGAAGGACTTGGGGCACAACTGGTGGGTCGCAGCGCTTGCCGCTTTACCAGAACTCTGGATTCCACGGATCCACCTTCCTTTGTGTCATCCCCAAACATGTATTTCATCTGCGGCACGAAGGCCTACACCTGGCTCCCCAAAGGCTGGGGGGGCACTTGCTACATCTCCTTCGTCCTTCCTCCAACTTATGTGGCCCCAGCGAATCACCACAGGCAAAAACGAGCCAAAGACGTTGAGCAAGCCGACTCAACAGGGGCGCAGTTCCTCGATGCTATGAAAGGACTCGTCCCCCTCTGGGGCCCGATGGCAAACAGCCGTGCCATCCGACATTTGACTCAGGCAGTCGAGACAACCATGAACATCACAGCGGGCATCTTTGCCAACAACACTGCCGAGCTCCAAGCGGTCCGTTTGGTGGCTCTTCAGAACCGCCTCGTTCTAGATGTGGTTCTGGCGGACCGTGGAGGAGCATGCCGCATTATTGGGTCCAGCTGTTGTACATACATACCGGACAACTCACCCTCAGTGTATAATATGTGGCCTATGCTTAGGAATTCAATGTTTGCCACCTATGTGTTCTTTATGTGCGAGTTGTATTTTTCCAAAAACTGTGGACATTGGAAGCGAACATATGAGAGCATTGTATGATACCGAAGTTAGGAATTTGATGAAAATTGACATTGAGTAAAGCAAGGTGGCTAGATATGTTGAAAAGGGGGGACTGTTGAAAGTTGGACTAAGACCGTCAACATTATCGGCGCCCTCTTGCTCTCCTTAACCTTTTTGTGCGCGTAAAACAGCCGCCATTTTGAACACCATGGCTTCCCTGCTCCCGCCGAGAGCCAGCGCGCCTCTCTCCCACTCCTAGCTTCGCCGGCATCCCCCCGCATACTGACAACCCCCCTGCCTGCACCTGCCGCGAATCATAAAACCCCTCTTCAGCGCTGCTCTGCCCCAGGCCCTCGTCCTGGTCCCAGCGCGACACCTCCCTTCTTCCCATTTATGATCTCCGGCCCTTTGATGCAAACCCCTTTTCCCCGTGTGCCCGTTCGTCTTCCTCGTTCCCAGCGCGACACCTCCCTTCTTCCCATTTATGATCCCCGGCCCTTTGATGCAAACCCCTTTTCCCCGTGTGCCCGTTCGTCTTCCTCGTTCCCAGCGCGACACCTCCCTTCTTCCCATTTATGATCCCCGGCCCTTTGATGCAAACCCCTTTTCCCCGTGTGCCCGTTCGTCTTCCTCGTTCCCAGGCCGACACCCAGCTCTGCCGATTCTATTCCTTGCCCCTCCCCGTACAATAGAAAGTTCCCCCCCAGCAAGGGATCCCCGGGTTGATCAAAGCCCCCGCCCTACGAGACCCGATCAAACCCCACACACTCCGTGAATCGGCGGAATATCCAGCTGCGCGATGATCATCACCTGTTGTGACCGGGGCGGGGACTTCCACTGTAACCTTGCGTGGGAACGGGCTGGGAAAGGGGGGATTCTGAGGATGTCTTTCCGTACATCAAAGTATCGACGAGAATGTGTTACATGCAATAAACAGATAAACAAGTGTATAAGAGGCCAGGCCTCAGGGATGCAGTTAGAGCACCTCAGAACGATACCTTCTGTCCGTTTCGTTGTGTTCTCCTCCGGAGAGAATAAAAACCTTGTTTCCTGCCTTCCAGTCTCCAGCGCCTGCCTCTTCAATAGTTTAACTTCTTTATGGGTTCAAGAGGCGACACCGCCGGGCAATACTTAAGGATCCTATATTCTGGTTGGTAGCGCCCCCCAATTATTTTCAACACACTTGTAAGTGGGGTTGGAAATGCTTTTCAGGCTCAGTACTGGCCTCAAAAGATGCAGCCCTGATGTCTCTCATGATAGCAGGTGGTTAAGTAGAAATTTGCTGCTCGGCTGACCCAGCAGGAGCAAACCTATGCCAAAAATGTACGCAGAAGCAGCTTTTCAGTGAAGAGCAGAGAGGCACATTTTAGCAAGTTTCACTTGTAAGTGGGGTTGGAAACGCTTTTCAGGCTCAGTACTGGGCTCAAAAGATGCAGCCCTGATGTCTCTCATGATAGCAGGTGGTTAAGTAGAAATTTGCTGCTCGGCTGACCCAGCAGGAGCAAACGTATGCCAAAAATGTATGCAGAAACAAGCTTTTCAGTGAAGAGCAGCTAGGCACATTTTAGCAAGTTTCACTTGTAAGTGGGGTTGGAAATGCTTTTCAGGCTCAGTACTGTCCTCAAAAGATGCAGCCCTGATGTCTCTCATGATAGCAGGTGGTTAAGTAGAAATTCGCTGCTCGGCTGACCCAGCAGGAGCAAACCTATGCCAAAAATGTACGCAGAATCAGCTTTTCAGTGAAGAGCAGCCAGGCACATTTTAGCAAGTTTCACTTGTAAGTGGGGTTGGAAACGCTTTTCAGGCTCAGTACTGGGCTCAAAAGATGCAGCCCTGATGTCTCTCATGATAGCAGGTGGTTAAGTAGAAATTCGCTGCTCGGCTGGCCCAGCAGGAGCAAACATATGCTAAAAATGTATGCAGAACCAAGCTTTTCAGTGAAGAGCAGCCAAGCACATTTTAGCAAGTTTCACAGTAAGTGGGGTTGGAAACGCTTTTCAGGCGCAGTACTGGGCTCCAAAGATGCAGCCCTGATATCTCTCATGATAGCAGGTGGTTAAGTAGAAATTCGCTGCTCGGCTGACCCAGCAGGAGCAAACGTATGCTAAAAATGTATGCAGAACCAAGCTTTTCAGTGAAGAGCAGCCAGGCACATTTTAGCAAGTTTCACTTGTAAGTGGGGTTAGAAATGCTTTTCAGGCTCAGTACTGGGCTCAAAAGATGCAGCCCTGATGTCTCTCATGATAGCAGGTGGTTAAGTAGAAATGTGCTGCTCGGCTGACCCAGCAGGAGAACGTATGCTAAAAATGTATGCAGAACCAAGCTTTTCAGTGAAGAGCAGAGAGGCACATTTTAGCAAGTTTCACTTGTAAGTGGGGTTGGAAACGCTTTTCAGGCTCAGTACCGGGCTCAAAAGATGCAGCCCTGATGTCTCTCATGATAGCAGGTGGTTAAGTAGAAATTCGCTGCTCGGCTGACCCAGGAGGAGCAAACCTATGCTAAAAATGTGTGCAGAACCAAGCTTTTCAGTGAAAAACAGCCAGGCACATTTTAGCAAGTTTCACTTGTAAGTGGGGTTGGAAACGCTTTTCAGGCTCAGTACTGGCCTCAAAAGATGCAGCCCTGATGTATCTCATGATAGCAGGTGGTTAAGTCGAAATTTGCTGCTCGGCTGACCCAGCAGGAGCAAACCTATGCCAAAAATGTACGCAGAATCAGCTTTTCAGTGAAGAGCAGAGAGGCACATTTTAGCAAGTTTCACTTGTAAGTGGGGTTGGAAACGCTTTTCAGGTACAGTACTGGGCTTAAAAGATGCAGCCCTGATGTCTCTCATGATAGCAGGTGGTTAAGTAGAAATTCGCTGCTTGGCTGGCCCAGCAGGAGCAAACATATGCTAAAAATGTATGCAGAACCAAGCTTTTCAGTGAAGAGCAGCCAAGCACATTTTAGCAAGTTTCACTGTAAGTGGGATTGGAAACGCTTTTCTGGCGCAGTACTGGGCTCCAAAGATGCAGCCCTGATGTCTCTCATGATAGCAGGTGGTTAAGTAGAAATTCGCTGCTCGGCTGACCCAGCAGGAGCAAATGTATGCTAAAAATGTATGCAGAACCAAGCTTTTCAGTGAAGAGCAGCCAGACACATTTTAGCAAGTTTCACTTGTAAGTGGGGTTAGAAATTCTTTTCAGGCTCAGTACTGGGCTCAAAAGATGCATCCCTGATGTCTCTCATGATAGCAGGTGGTTAAGTAGAAATGTGCTGCTCGGCTGACCCAGCAGGAGAACGTATGCTAAAAATGTATGCAGAACCAAGCTTTTCAGTGAAGAGCAGAGAGGCACATTTTAGCAAGTTTCACTTGTAAGTGGGGTTGGAAATGCTTTTCAGGCGCAGTACTGGGCTCCAAAGATGCAGCCCTGATGTCTCTCATGATAGCAGGTGGTTAAGTAGAAATTTGCTGCTCGGCTGACCCAGCAGGAGCAAACGTATGCTAAAAATGTATGCAGAACCAAGCTTTTCAGTGAAGAGCAGCCAGGCACATTTTAGCAAGTTTCACTTGTAAGTGGGGTTGGAAACGCTTTTCAGGCTCAGTACTGGGCTCAAAAGATGCAGCCCTGATGTCTCTCATGATAGCAGGTGGTTAAGTAGAAATTTGCTGCTCGGCTGACCCAGCAGGAGCAAACGTATGCCAAAAATGTATGCAGAAACAAGCTTTTCAGTGAAGAGCAGCTAGGCACATTTTAGCAAGTTTCACTTGTAAGTGGGGTTGGAAACGCTTTTCAGGCTCAGTACTGGCCTCAAAAGATGCAGCCCTGAAGTCTCTCATGATAGCAGGTGGTTAAGTAGAAATTTGCTGCTCGGCTGACCCAGCAGGAGCAAACCTATGCCAAAAATGTACGCAGAATCAGCTTTTCAGTGAAGAGCAGAGAGGCACATTTTAGCAAGTTTCACTTGTAAGTGGGGTTGGAAATGCTTTTCAGGCTCAGTATTGGCCTCAAAAGATGCAGCACTGATGTCTCTCATGATAGCAGGTGGTTAAGTAGAAATTTGCTGCTCGGCTGACCCAGCAGGAGCAAACCTATGCCAAAAATGTACGCAGAATCAGCTTTTCAGTGAAGAGCAGAGAGGCACATTTTAGCAAGTTTCACTTGTAAGTGGGGTTGGAAACGCTTTTCAGGCTCAGTACTGGGCTCAAAAGATGCAGCCCTGATGTCTCTCATGATAGCAGGTGGTTAAGTAGAAATTCGCTGCTCGGCTGGCCCAGCAGGAGCAAACATATGCTAAAAATGTATGCAGAACCAAGCTTTTCAGTGAAGAGCAGCCAGGCACATTTTAGCAAGTTTCACTTGTAAGTGGGGTTGGAAACGCTTTTCAGGCTCAGTACTGGGCTCAAAAGATGCAGCCCTGATGTCTCTCATGATAGCAGGTGGTTAAGTAGAAATTTGCTGCTCGGCTGACCCAGCAGGAGCAAACGTATGCTAAAAATGTGTGCAGAACCAAGCTTTTCAGTGAAGAGCAGCCAGGCACATTTTAGCAAGTTTCACTTTTAAGTGGGGTTGGAAACGCTTTTCAGGCTCAGTACTGGGCTCAAAAGATGCAGCCCTGATGTCTCTCATGATAGCAGGTGGTTAAGTAGAAATGTGCTGCTCGGCTGACCCAGCAGGAGCAAACGTATGCCAAAAATGTATGCAGAAACAAGCTTTTCAGCGAAGAGCAGCTAGGCACATTTTAGCAAGTTTCACTTGTAAGTGGGGTTGGAAACGCTTTTCAGGCTCAGTACTGGGCTCAAAAGATGCAGCCTGATGTCTCTCATGATAGCAGGTGGTTAAGTAGAAATTTGCTGCTCGGCTGACCCAGCAGGAGCAAACGTATGCTAAAAATGTGTGCAGAACCAAGCTTTTCAGTGAAGAGCAGCCAGGCACATTTTAGCAAGTTTCACTTGTAAGTGGGGTTGGAAATGCTTTTCAGGCTCAGTACTGGGCTCAAAAGATGCAGCCCTGATGTCTCTCATGATAGCAGGTGGTTAAGTAGAAATTCGCTGCTCGGCTGGCCCAGCAGGAGCAAACATATGCTAAAAATGTATGCAGAACCAAGCTTTTCAGTGAAGAGCAGCCAGGCACATTTTATCAAGTTTCACTTGTAAGTGGGGTTGGAAACGCTTTTCAGGCTCAGTACTGGGCTCAAAAGATGCAGCCCTGATGTCTCTCATGATAGCAGGTGGTTAAGTAGAAATTTGCTGCTCGGCTGACCCATCAGGAGCAAACGTATGCTAAAAATGTGTGCAGAACCAAGCTTTTCAGTGAAGAGCAGCCAGGCACATTTTAGCAAGTTTCACTTTTAAGTGGGGTTGGAAATGCTTTTCAGGCTCAGTACTGGGCTCAAAAGATGCAGCCCTGATGTCTCTCATGATAGCAGGTGGTTAAGTAGAAATGTGCTGCTCGGCTGACCCAGCAGGAGCAAACGTATGCTAAAAATGTGTGCAGAACCAAGCTTTTCAGTGAATAGCAGCAAGGCACATTTTAGCAAGTTTCACTTGTAAGTGGGGTTGGAAACACTTTTCAGGCTCAGTACTGGGCTCAAAAGATGCAGCCCTGATGTCTCTCATGATAGCAGGTGGTTAAGTAGAAATTCGCTGCTCGGCTGACCCAGCAGGAGCAAACGTATGCCAAAAATGTATGCAAAAACAAGCTTTTCAGCGAAGAGCAGCTAGGCACATTTTAGCAAGTTTCACTTGTAAGTGGGGTTGGAAACGCTTTTCAGGCTCAGTACTGGGCTCAAAAGATGCAGCCTGATGTCTCTCATGATAGCAGGTGGTTAAGTAGAAATTTGCTGCTCGGCTGACCCAGCAGGAGCAAACGTATGCTAAAAATGTGTGCAGAACCAAGCTTTTCAGTGAAGAGCAGCCAGGCACATTTTAGCAAGTTTCACTTGTAAGTGGGGTTGGAAATGCTTTTCAGGCTCAGTACTGGGCTCAAAAGATGCAGCCCTGATGTCTCTCATGATAGCAGGTGGTTAAGTAGAAATTCGCTGCTCGGCTGACCCAGCAGGAGCAAACGTATGCCAAAAATGTATGCAGAAACAAGCTTTTCAGCGAAGAGCAGCTAGGCACATTTTAGCAAGTTTCACTTGTAAGTGGGGTTGGAAACGCTTTTCAGGCTCAGTACTGGGCTCAAAAGATGCAGCCCTGATGTCTCTCATGATAGCAGGTGGTTAAGTAGAAATTTGCTACTCGGCTGACCCAGAAGGAGCAAACGTATGCCAAAAATTTATGCAGAAACAAGCTTTTCAGTGAAGAGCAGCTAGGCACATTTTAGCAAGTTTCACTTGTAAGTGGGGTTGGAAATGCTTTTCAGGCTCAGTACTGGCCTCAAAAGATGCAGCCCTGATGTCTCTCATGTCAGCAGGTGGTTAAGTAGAAATTTGCTGCTCGGCTGACCCAGCAGGAGCAAACCTATGCTAAAAATGTGTACAGAACCAAGCTTTTCAGTGAAGAGCAGCCAGGCACATTTTAGCAAGTTTCACTTGTAAGTGGGGTTGGAAACGCTTTTCAGGCTCAGTACTGGCCTCAAAAGATGCAGCCCTGATGTATCTCATGATAGCAGGTGGTTAAGTCGAAATTTGCTGCTCGGCTGACCCAGCAGGAGCAAACCTATGCCAAAAATGTACGCAGAATCAGCTTTTCAGTGAAGAGCAGAGAGGCACATTTTAGCAAGTTTCACTCGTAAGTGGGGTTGGAAACGCTTTTCAGGCTCAGTACTGGGCTTAAAAGATGCAGCCCTGATGTCTCTCATGATAGCAGGTGGTTAAGTAGAAATTCGGTGCTCGGCTGGCCCAGCAGGAGCAAACATATGCTAAAAATGTATGCAGAACCAAGCTTTTCAGTGAAGAGCAGCCAAGCACATTTTAGCAAGTTTCACTGTAAGTGGGGTTGGAAACGCTTTTCTGGCGCAGTACTGGGCTCCAAAGATGCAGCCCTGATGTCCCTCATGATAGCAGGTGGTTAAGTAGAAATTCGCTGCTCGGCTGACCCAGCAGGAGCAAATGTATGCTAAAAAGGTATGCAGAACCAAGCTTTTCAGTGAAGAGCAGCCAGACACATTTTAGCAAGTTTCACTTGTAAGTGGGGTTAGAAATTCTTTTCAGGCTCAGTACTGGGCTCAAAAGATGCAGCCCTGATGTCTCTCATGATAGCAGGTGGTTAAGTAGAAATGTGCTGCTCGGCTGACCCAGCAGGAGAACGTATGCTAAAAATGTATGCAGAACCAAGCTTTTCAGTGAAGAGCAGAGAGGCACATTTTAGCAAGTTTCACTTGTAAGTGGGGTTGGAAATGCTATTCAGGCGCAGTACTGGCTCCAAAGATGCAGCCCTGATGTCTCTCATGATAGCAGGTGGTTAAGTAGAGATTCGCTGCTCGGCTGACCCAGCAGGAGCAAACGTATGCTAAAAATGTATGCAGAACCAAGCTTTTCAGTGAAGAGCAGCCAGGCACATTTTAGCAAGTTTCACTTGTAAGTGGGGTTGGAAACGCTTTTCAGGCTCAGTACTGGGCTCAAAAGATGCAGCCCTGATGTCTCTCATGATAGCAGGTGGTTAAGTAGAAATTTGCTGCTCGGCTGACCCAGCAGGAGCAAACGTATGCCAAAAATGTATGCAGAAACAAGCTTTTCAGTGAAGAGCAGCTAGGCACATTTTAGCAAGTTTCACTTGTAAGTGGGGTTGGAAATGCTTTTCAGGCTCAGTACTGGCCTCAAAAGATGCAGCCCTGATGTCTCTCATGATAGCAGGTGGTTAAGTAGAAATTTGCTGCTCGGCTGACCCAGCAGGAGCAAACCTATGCCAAAAATGTACGCAGAAGCAGCTTTTCAGTGAAGAGCAGAGAGGCACATTTTAGCAAGTTTCACTTGTAAGTGGGGTTGGAAACGCTTTTCAGGCTCAGTACTGGGCTCAAAAGATGCAGCCCTGATGTCTCTCATGATAGCAGGTGGTTAAGTAGAAATTTGCTGCTCGGCTGACCCAGCAGGAGCAAACGTATGCCAAAAATGTATGCAGAAACAAGCTTTTCAGTGAAGAGCAGCTAGGCACATTTTAGCAAGTTTCACTTGTAAGTGGGGTTGGAAATGCTTTTCAGGCTCAGTACTGTCCTCAAAAGATGCAGCCCTGATGTCTCTCATGATAGCAGGTGGTTAAGTAGAAATTCGCTGCTCGGCTGACCCAGCAGGAGCAAACCTATGCCAAAAATGTACGCAGAATCAGCTTTTCAGTGAAGAGCAGCCAGGCACATTTTAGCAAGTTTCACTTGTAAGTGGGGTTGGAAACGCTTTTCAGGCTCAGTACTGGGCTCAAAAGATGCAGCCCTGATGTCTCTCATGATAGCAGGTGGTTAAGTAGAAATTTGCTGCTCGGCTGGCCCAGCAGGAGCAAACATATGCTAAAAATGTATGCAGAACCAAGCTTTTCAGTGAAGAGCAGCCAAGCACATTTTAGCAAGTTTCACAGTAAGTGGGGTTGGAAACGCTTTTCAGGCGCAGTACTGGGCTCCAAAGATGCAGCCCTGATATCTCTCATGATAGCAGGTGGTTAAGTAGAAATTCGCTGCTCGGCTGACCCAGCAGGAGCAAACGTATGCTAAAAATGTATGCAGAACCAAGCTTTTCAGTGAAGAGCAGCCAGGCACATTTTAGCAAGTTTCACTTGTAAGTGGGGTTAGAAATGCTTTTCAGGCTCAGTACTGGGCTCAAAAGATGCAGCCCTGATGTCTCTCATGATAGCAGGTGGTTAAGTAGAAATGTGCTGCTCGGCTGACCCAGCAGGAGAACGTATGCTAAAAATGTATGCAGAACCAAGCTTTTCAGTGAAGAGCAGAGAGGCACATTTTAGCAAGTTTCACTTGTAAGTGGGGTTGGAAACGCTTTTCAGGCTCAGTACCGGGCTCAAAAGATGCAGCCCTGATGTCTCTCATGATAGCAGGTGGTTAAGTAGAAATTCGCTGCTCGGCTGACCCAGGAGGAGCAAACCTATGCTAAAAATGTGTGCAGAACCAAGCTTTTCAGTGAAAAACAGCCAGGCACATTTTAGCAAGTTTCACTTGTAAGTGGGGTTGGAAACGCTTTTCAGGCTCAGTACTGGCCTCAAAAGATGCAGCCCTGATGTATCTCATGATAGCAGGTGGTTAAGTCGAAATTTGCTGCTCGGCTGACCCAGCAGGAGCAAACCTATGCCAAAAATGTACGCAGAATCAGCTTTTCAGTGAAGAGCAGAGAGGCACATTTTAGCAAGTTTCACTTGTAAGTGGGGTTGGAAACGCTTTTCAGGTACAGTACTGGGCTTAAAAGATGCAGCCCTGATGTCTCTCATGATAGCAGGTGGTTAAGTAGAAATTCGCTGCTTGGCTGGCCCAGCAGGAGCAAACATATGCTAAAAATGTATGCAGAACCAAGCTTTTCAGTGAAGAGCAGCCAAGCACATTTTAGCAAGTTTCACTGTAAGTGGGATTGGAAACGCTTTTCTGGCGCAGTACGGGGCTCCAAAGATGCAGCCCTGATGTCTCTCATGATAGCAGGTGGTTAAGTAGAAATTCGCTGCTCGGCTGACCCAGCAGGAGCAAATGTATGCTAAAAATGTATGCAGAACCAAGCTTTTCAGTGAAGAGCAGCCAGACACATTTTAGCAAGTTTCACTTGTAAGTGGGGTTAGAAATTCTTTTCAGGCTCAGTACTGGGCTCAAAAGATGCAGCCCTGATGTCTCTCATGATAGCAGGTGGTTAAGTAGAAATGTGCTGCTCGGCTGACCCAGCAGGAGAACGTATGCTAAAAATGTATGCAGAACCAAGCTTTTCAGTGAAGAGCAGAGAGGCACATTTTAGCAAGTTTCACTTGTAAGTGGGGTTGGAAATGCTTTTCAGGCGCAGTACTGGGCTCCAAAGATGCAGCCCTGATGTCTCTCATGATAGCAGGTGGTTAAGTAGAAATTTGCTGCTCGGCTGACCCAGCAGGAGCAAACGTATGCTAAAAATGTATGCAGAACCAAGCTTTTCAGTGAAGAGCAGCCAGGCACATTTTAGCAAGTTTCACTTGTAAGTGGGGTTGGAAACGCTTTTCAGGCTCAGTACTGGGCTCAAAAGATGCAGCCCTGATGTCTCTCATGATAGCAGGTGGTTAAGTAGAAATTTGCTGCTCGGCTGACCCAGCAGGAGCAAACGTATGCCAAAAATGTATGCAGAAACAAGCTTTTCAGTGAAGAGCAGCTAGGCACATTTTAGCAAGTTTCACTTGTAAGTGGGGTTGGAAACGCTTTTCAGGCTCAGTACTGGCCTCAAAAGATGCAGCCCTGATGTCTCTCATGATAGCAGGTGGTTAAGTAGAAATTTGCTGCTCGGCTGACCCAGCAGGAGCAAACCTATGCCAAAAATGTACGCAGAATCAGCTTTTCAGTGAAGAGCAGAGAGGCACATTTTAGCAAGTTTCACTTGTAAGTGGGGTTGGAAATGCTTTTCAGGCTCAGTATTGGCCTCAAAAGATGCAGCACTGATGTCTCTCATGATAGCAGGTGGTTAAGTAGAAATTTGCTGCTCGGCTGACCCAGCAGGAGCAAACCTATGCCAAAAATGTACGCAGAATCAGCTTTTCAGTGAAGAGCAGAGAGGCACATTTTAGCAAGTTTCACTTGTAAGTGGGGTTGGAAACGCTTTTCAGGCTCAGTACTGGGCTCAAAAGATGCAGCCCTGATGTCTCTCATGATAGCAGGTGGTTAAGTAGAAATTCGCTGCTCGGCTGGCCCAGCAGGAGCAAACATATGCTAAAAATGTATGCAGAACCAAGCTTTTCAGTGAAGAGCAGCCAGGCACATTTTAGCAAGTTTCACTTGTAAGTGGGGTTGGAAACGCTTTTCAGGCTCAGTACTGGGCTCAAAAGATGCAGCCCTGATGTCTCTCATGATAGCAGGTGGTTAAGTAGAAATGTGCTGCTCGGCTGACCCAGCAGGAGCAAACGTATGCTAAAAATGTGTGCAGAACCAAGCTTTTCAGTGAAGAGCAGCCAGGCACATTTTAGCAAGTTTCACTTTTAAGTGGGGTTGGAAACGCTTTTCAGGCTCAGTACTGGGCTCAAAAGATGCAGCCCTGATGTCTCTCATGATAGCAGGTGGTTAAGTAGAAATGTGCTGCTCGGCTGACCCAGCAGGAGCAAACGTATGCCAAAAATGTATGCAGAAACAAGCTTTTCAGCGAAGAGCAGCTAGGCACATTTTAGCAAGTTTCACTTGTAAGTGGGGTTGGAAACGCTTTTCAGGCTCAGTACTGGGCTCAAAAGATGCAGCCTGATGTCTCTCATGATAGCAGGTGGTTAAGTAGAAATTTGCTGCTCGGCTGACCCAGCAGGAGCAAACGTATGCTAAAAATGTGTGCAGAACCAAGCTTTTCAGTGAAGAGCAGCCAGGCACATTTTAGCAAGTTTCACTTGTAAGTGGGGTTGGAAATGCTTTTCAGGCTCAGTACTGGGCTCAAAAGATGCAGCCCTGATCTCTCTCATGATAGCAGGTGGTTAAGTAGAAATTTGCTGCTCGGCTGACCCAGCAGGAGCAAACGTATGCTAAAAATGTATGTAGAACCAAGCTTTTCAGTGAAGAGCAGCCAGGCACATTTTAGCAAGTTTCACTTGTAAGTGGGGTTGGAAATGCTTTTCAGGCTCAGTACTGGGCTCAAAAGATGCAGCCCTGATGTCTCTCATGATAGCAGGTGGTTAAGTAGAAATTCGCTGCTCGGCTGGCCCAGCAGGAGCAAACATATGCTAAAAATGTATGCAGAACCAAGCTTTTCAGTGAAGAGCAGCCAGGCACATTTTATCAAGTTTCACTTGTAAGTGGGGTTGGAAACGCTTTTCAGGCTCAGTACTGGGCTCAAAAGATGCAGCCCTGATGTCTCTCATGATAGCAGGTGGTTAAGTAGAAATTTGCTGCTCGGCTGACCCAGCAGGAGCAAACGTATGCTAAAAATGTGTGCAGAACCAAGCTTTTCAGTGAAGAGCAGCCAGGCACATTTTAGCAAGTTTCACTTTTAAGTGGGGTTGGAAATGCTTTTCAGGCTCAGTACTGGGCTCAAAAGATGCAGCCCTGATGTCTCTCATGATAGCAGGTGGTTAAGTAGAAATGTGCTGCTCGGCTGACCCAGCAGGAGCAAACGTATGCTAAAAATGTGTGCAGAACCAAGCTTTTCAGTGAATAGCAGCAAGGCACATTTTAGCAAGTTTCACTTGTAAGTGGGGTTGGAAACGCTTTTCAGGCTCAGTACTGGGCTCAAAAGATGCAGCCCTGATGTCTCTCATGATAGCAGGTGGTTAAGTAGAAATTCGCTGCTCGGCTGACCCAGCAGGAGCAAACGTATGCCAAAAATGTATGCAGAAACAAGCTTTTCAGCGAAGAGCAGCTAGGCACATTTTAGCAAGTTTCACTTGTAAGTGGGGTTGGAAACGCTTTTCAGGCTCAGTACTGGGCTCAAAAGATGCAGCCTGATGTCTCTCATGATAGCAGGTGGTTAAGTAGAAATTTGCTGCTCGGCTGACCCAGCAGGAGCAAACGTATGCTAAAAATGTGTGCAGAACCAAGCTTTTCAGTGAAGAGCAGCCAGGCACATTTTAGCAAGTTTCACTTGTAAGTGGGGTTGGAAATGCTTTTCAGGCTCAGTACTGGGCTCAAAAGATGCAGCCCTGATGTCTCTCATGATAGCAGGTGGTTAAGTAGAAATTCGCTGCTCGGCTGACCCAGCAGGAGCAAACGTATGCCAAAAATGTATGCAGAAACAAGCTTTTCAGCGAAGAGCAGCTAGGCACATTTTAGCAAGTTTCACTTGTAAGTGGGGTTGGAAACGCTTTTCAGGCTCAGTACTGGGCTCAAAAGATGCAGCCCTGATGTCTCTCATGATAGCAGGTGGTTAAGTAGAAATTTGCTACTCGGCTGACCCAGCAGGAGCAAACGTATGCCAAACATTTATGCAGAAACAAGCTTTTCAGTGAAGAGCAGCTAGGCACATTTTAGCAAGTTTCACTTGTAAGTGGGGTTGGAAATGCTTTTCAGGCTCAGTACTGGCCTCAAAAGATGCAGCCCTGATGTCTCTCATGTCAGCAGGTGGTTAAGTAGAAATTTGCTGCTCGGCTGACCCAGCAGGAGCAAACCTATGCTAAAAATGTGTGCAGAACCAAGCTTTTCAGTGAAGAGCAGCCAGGCACATTTTAGCAAGTTTCACTTGTAAGTGGGGTTGGAAATGCTTTTCAGGCTCAGTACTGGGTTTAAAAGATGCAGCCCTGATGTCTCTCATGATAGCAGGTGGTTAAGTAGAAATTCGCTGCTCGGCTGACCCAGCAGGAGCAAACGTATGCCAAAAATGTATGCAGAAACAAGCTTTTCAGCGAAGAGCAGCTAGGCACATTTTAGCAAGTTTCACTTGTAAGTGGGGTTGGAAACGCTTTTCAGGCTCAGTACTGGGCTCAAAAGATGCAGCCCTGATGTCTCTCATGATAGCAGGTGGTTAAGTAGAAATTTGCTACTCGGCTGACCCAGCAGGAGCAAACGTATGCCAAACATTTATGCAGAAACAAGCTTTTCAGTGAAGAGCAGCTAGGCACATTTTAGCAAGTTTCACTTGTAAGTGGGGTTGGAAATGCTTTTCAGGCTCAGTACTGGCCTCAAAAGATGCAGCCCTGATGTCTCTCATGATAGCAGGTGGTTAAGTAGAAATTTGCTGCTCGGCTGACCCAGCAGGAGCAAACGTATGCTAAAAATGTGTACAGAACCAAGCTTTTCAGTGAAGAGCAGCCAGGCACATTTTAGCAAGTTTCACTTGTAAGTGGGGTTGGAAACGCTTTTCAGGCTCAGTACTGGCCTCAAAAGATGCAGCCCTGATGTATCTCATGATAGCAGGTGGTTAAGTCGAAATTTGCTGCTCGGCTGACCCAGCAGGAGCAAACCTATGCCAAAAATGTACGCAGAATCAGCTTTTCAGTGAAGAGCAGAGAGGCACATTTTAGCAAGTTTCACTCGTAAGTGGGGTTGGAAACGCTTTTCAGGCTCAGTACTGGGCTTAAAAGATGCAGCCCTGATGTCTCTCATGATAGCAGGTGGTTAAGTAGAAATTCGGTGCTCGGCTGGCCCAGCAGGAGCAAACATATGCTAAAAATGTATGCAGAACCAAGCTTTTCAGTGAAGAGCAGCCAAGCACATTTTAGCAAGTTTCACTGTAAGTGGGGTTGGAAACGCTTTTCTGGCGCAGTACTGGGCTCCAAAGATGCAGCCCTGATGTCCCTCATGATAGCAGGTGGTTAAGTAGAAATTCGCTGCTCGGCTGACCCAGCAGGAGCAAATGTATGCTAAAAAGGTATGCAGAACCAAGCTTTTCAGTGAAGAGCAGCCAGACACATTTTAGCAAGTTTCACTTGTAAGTGGGGTTAGAAATTCTTTTCAGGCTCAGTACTGGGCTCAAAAGATGCAGCCCTGATGTCTCTCATGATAGCAGGTGGTTAAGTAGAAATGTGCTGCTCGGCTGACCCAGCAGGAGAACGTATGCTAAAAATGTATGCAGAACCAAGCTTTTCAGTGAAGAGCAGAGAGGCACATTTTAGCAAGTTTCACTTGTAAGTGGGGTTGGAAATGCTTTTCAGGCGCAGTACTGGCTCCAAAGATGCAGCCCTGATGTCTCTCATGATAGCAGGTGGTTAAGTAGAGATTCGCTGCTCGGCTGACCCAGCAGGAGCAAACGTATGCTAAAAATGTATGCAGAACCAAGCTTTTCAGTGAAGAGCAGCCAGGCACATTTTAGCAAGTTTCACTTGTAAGTGGGGTTGGAAACGCTTTTCAGGCTCAGTACTGGGCTCAAAAGATGCAGCCCTGATGTCGCTCATGATAGCAGGTGGTTAAGTAGAAATTTGCTGCTCGGCTGACCCAGCAGGAGCAAACGTATGCCAAAAATGTATGCAGAAACAAGCTTTTCAGTGAAGAGCAGCTAGGCACATTTTAGCAAGTTTCACTTGTAAGTGGGGTTGGAAATGCTTTTCAGGCTCAGTACTGGCCTCAAAAGATGCAGCCCTGATGTCTCTCATGATAGCAGGTGGTTAAGTAGAAATTTGCTGCTCGGCTGACCCAGCAGGAGCAAACCTATGCCAAAAATGTACGCAGAAGCAGCTTTTCAGTGAAGAGCAGAGAAGCACATTTTAGCAAGTTTCACTTGTAAGTGGGGTTGGAAACGCTTTTCAGGCTCAGTACTGGGCTCAAAAGATGCAGCCCTGATGTCTCTCATGATAGCAGGTGGTTAAGTAGAAATTTGCTGCTCGGCTGACCCAGCAGGAGCAAACGTATGCCAAAAATGTATGCAGAAACAAGCTTTTCAGTGAAGAGCAGCTAGGCACATTTTAGCAAGTTTCACTTGTAAGTGGGGTTGGAAATGCTTTTCAGGCTCAGTACTGTCCTCAAAAGATGCAGCCCTGATGTCTCTCATGATAGCAGGTGGTTAAGTAGAAATTCGCTGCTCGGCTGACCCAGCAGGAGCAAACCTATGCCAAAAATGTACGCAGAATCAGCTTTTCAGTGAAGAGCAGCCAGGCACATTTTAGCAAGTTTCACTTGTAAGTGGGGTTGGAAACGCTTTTCAGGCTCAGTACTGGGCTCAAAAGATGCAGCCCTGATGTCTCTCATGATAGCAGGTGGTTAAGTAGAAATTCGCTGCTCGGCTGGCCCAGCAGGAGCAAACATATGCTAAAAATGTATGCAGAACCAAGCTTTTCAGTGAAGAGCAGCCAAGCACATTTTAGCAAGTTTCACAGTAAGTGGGGTTGGAAACGCTTTTCAGGCGCAGTAATGGGCTCCAAAGATGCAGCCCTGATATCTCTCATGATAGCAGGTGGTTAAGTAGAAATTCGCTGCTCGGCTGACCCAGCAGGAGCAAACGTATGCTAAAAATGTATGCAGAACCAAGCTTTTCAGTGAAGAGCAGCCAGGCACATTTTAGCAAGTTTCACTTGTAAGTGGGGTTAGAAATGCTTTTCAGGCTCAGTACTGGGCTCAAAAGATGCAGCCCTGATGTCTCTCATGATAGCAGGTGGTTAAGTAGAAATGTGCTGCTCGGCTGACCCAGCAGGAGAACGTATGCTAAAAATGTATGCAGAACCAAGCTTTTCAGTGAAGAGCAGAGAGGCACATTTTAGCAAGTTTCACTTGTAAGTGGGGTTGGAAACGCTTTTCAGGCTCAGTACCGGGCTCAAAAGATGCAGCCCTGATGTCTCTCATGATAGCAGGTGGTTAAGTAGAAATTCGCTGCTCGGCTGACCCAGGAGGAGCAAACCTATGCTAAAAATGTGTGCAGAACCAAGCTTTTCAGTGAAAAACAGCCAGGCACATTTTAGCAAGTTTCACTTGTAAGTGGGGTTGGAAACGCTTTTCAGGCTCAGTACTGGCCTCAAAAGATGCAGCCCTGATGTATCTCATGATAGCAGGTGGTTAAGTCGAAATTTGCTGCTCGGCTGACCCAGCAGGAGCAAACCTATGCCAAAAATGTACGCAGAATCAGCTTTTCAGTGAAGAGCAGAGAGGCACATTTTAGCAAGTTTCACTTGTAAGTGGGGTTGGAAACGCTTTTCAGGTACAGTACTGGGCTTAAAAGATGCAGCCCTGATGTCTCTCATGATAGCAGGTGGTTAAGTAGAAATTCGCTGCTTGGCTGGCCCAGCAGGAGCAAACATATGCTAAAAATGTATGCAGAACCAAGCTTTTCAGTGAAGAGCAGCCAAGCACATTTTAGCAAGTTTCACTGTAAGTGGGATTGGAAACGCTTTTCTGGCGCAGTACTGGGCTCCAAAGATGCAGCCCTGATGTCTCTCATGATAGCAGGTGGTTAAGTAGAAATTCGCTGCTCGGCTGACCCAGCAGGAGCAAATGTATGCTAAAAATGTATGCAGAACCAAGCTTTTCAGTGAAGAGCAGCCAGACACATTTTAGCAAGTTTCACTTGTAAGTGGGGTTAGAAATTCTTTTCAGGCTCAGTACTGGGCTCAAAAGATGCAGCCCTGATGTCTCTCATGATAGCAGGTGGTTAAGTAGAAATGTGCTGCTCGGCTGACCCAGCAGGAGAACGTATGCTAAAAATGTATGCAGAACCAAGCTTTTCAGTGAAGAGCAGAGAGGCACATTTTAGCAAGTTTCACTTGTAAGTGGGGTTGGAAATGCTTTTCAGGCGCAGTACTGGGCTCCAAAGATGCAGCCCTGATGTCTCTCATGATAGCAGGTGGTTAAGTAGAAATTTGCTGCTCGGCTGACCCAGCAGGAGCAAACGTATGCTAAAAATGTATGCAGAACCAAGCTTTTCAGTGAAGAGCAGCCAGGCACATTTTAGCAAGTTTCACTTGTAAGTGGGGTTGGAAACGCTTTTCAGGCTCAGTACTGGGCTCAAAAGATGCAGCCCTGATGTCTCTCATGATAGCAGGTGGTTAAGTAGAAATTTGCTGCTCGGCTGACCCAGCAGGAGCAAACGTATGCCAAAAATGTATGCAGAAACAAGCTTTTCAGTGAAGAGCAGCTAGGCACATTTTAGCAAGTTTCACTTGTAAGTGGGGTTGGAAACGCTTTTCAGGCTCAGTACTGGCCTCAAAAGATGCAGCCCTGATGTCTCTCATGATAGCAGGTGGTTAAGTAGAAATTTGCTGCTCGGCTGACCCAGCAGGAGCAAACCTATGCCAAAAATGTACGCAGAATCAGCTTTTCAGTGAAGAGCAGAGAGGCACATTTTAGCAAGTTTCACTTGTAAGTGGGGTTGGAAATGCTTTTCAGGCTCAGTATTGGCCTCAAAAGATGCAGCACTGATGTCTCTCATGATAGCAGGTGGTTAAGTAGAAATTTGCTGCTCGGCTGACCCAGCAGGAGCAAACCTATGCCAAAAATGTACGCAGAATCAGCTTTTCAGTGAAGAGCAGAGAGGCACATTTTAGCAAGTTTCACTTGTAAGTGGGGTTGGAAACGCTTTTCAGGCTCAGTACTGGGCTCAAAAGATGCAGCCCTGATGTCTCTCATGATAGCAGGTGGTTAAGTAGAAATTCGCTGCTCGGCTGGCCCAGCAGGAGCAAACATATGCTAAAAATGTATGCAGAACCAAGCTTTTCAGTGAAGAGCAGCCAGGCACATTTTAGCAAGTTTCACTTGTAAGTGGGGTTGGAAACGCTTTTCAGGCTCAGTACTGGGCTCAAAAGATGCAGCCCTGATGTCTCTCATGATAGCAGGTGGTTAAGTAGAAATTTGCTGCTCGGCTGACCCAGCAGGAGCAAACGTATGCTAAAAATGTGTGCAGAACCAAGCTTTTCAGTGAAGAGCAGCCAGGCACATTTTAGCAAGTTTCACTTTTAAGTGGGGTTGGAAACGCTTTTCAGGCTCAGTACTGGGCTCAAAAGATGCAGCCCTGATGTCTCTCATGATAGCAGGTGGTTAAGTAGAAATGTGCTGCTCGGCTGACCCAGCAGGAGCAAACGTATGCCAAAAATGTATGCAGAAACAAGCTTTTCAGCGAAGAGCAGCTAGGCACATTTTAGCAAGTTTCACTTGTAAGTGGGGTTGGAAACGCTTTTCAGGCTCAGTACTGGGCTCAAAAGATGCAGCCTGATGTCTCTCATGATAGCAGGTGGTTAAGTAGAAATTTGCTGCTCGGCTGACCCAGCAGGAGCAAACGTATGCTAAAAATGTGTGCAGAACCAAGCTTTTCAGTGAAGAGCAGCCAGGCACATTTTAGCAAGTTTCACTTGTAAGTGGGGTTGGAAATGCTTTTCAGGCTCAGTACTGGGCTCAAAAGATGCAGCCCTGATCTCTCTCATGATAGCAGGTGGTTAAGTAGAAATTTGCTGCTCGGCTGACCCAGCAGGAGCAAACGTATGCTAAAAATGTATGTAGAACCAAGCTTTTCAGTGAAGAGCAGCCAGGCACATTTTAGCAAGTTTCACTTGTAAGTGGGGTTGGAAATGCTTTTCAGGCTCAGTACTGGGCTCAAAAGATGCAGCCCTGATGTCTCTCATGATAGCAGGTGGTTAAGTAGAAATTCGCTGCTCGGCTGGCCCAGCAGGAGCAAACATATGCTAAAAATGTATGCAGAACCAAGCTTTTCAGTGAAGAGCAGCCAGGCACATTTTATCAAGTTTCACTTGTAAGTGGGGTTGGAAACGCTTTTCAGGCTCAGTACTGGGCTCAAAAGATGCAGCCCTGATGTCTCTCATGATAGCAGGTGGTTAAGTAGAAATTTGCTGCTCGGCTGACCCAGCAGGAGCAAACGTATGCTAAAAATGTGTGCAGAACCAAGCTTTTGGTCACATCAGGGCTGCATCTTTTGAGCCCAGTACTGAGCCTGAAAAGAATTTCTAACCCCACTTACAAGTGAAACTTGCTAAAATGTGTCTGGCTGCTCTTCACTGAAAAGCTTGGTTCTGCATACATTTTTAGCATACATTTGCTCCTGCTGGGTCAGCCGAGCAGCGAATTTCTACTTAACCACCTGCTATCATGAGAGACATCAGGGCTGCATCTTTTGAGCCCAGTACTGAGCCTGAAAAGCATTTCCAACCCCACTTACAAGTGAAACTTGCTAAAATGTGCCTGGCTGCTCTTCACTGAAAAGCTTGGTTCTGCACACATTTTTAGCATACGTTTGCTCCTGCTGGGTCAGCCGAGCAGCAAATTTCTACTTAACCACCTGCTATCATGAGAGACATCAGGCTGCATCTTTTGAGCCCAGTACTGAGCCTGAAAAGCGTTTCCAACCCCACTTACAAGTGAAACTTGCTAAAATGTGCCTAGCTGCTCTTCGCTGAAAAGCTTGTTTCTGCATACATTTTTGGCATACGTTTGCTCCTGCTGGGTCAGCCGAGCAGCGAATTTCTACTTAACCACCTGCTATCATGAGAGACATCAGGGCTGCATCTTTTGAGCCCAGTACTGAGCCTGAAAAGCGTTTCCAACCCCACTTACAAGTGAAACTTGCTAAAATGTGCCTTGCTGCTATTCACTGAAAAGCTTGGTTCTGCACACATTTTTAGCATACGTTTGCTCCTGCTGGGTCAGCCGAGCAGCACATTTCTACTTAACCACCTGCTATCATGAGAGACATCAGGGCTGCATCTTTTGAGCCCAGTACTGAGCCTGAAAAGCATTTCCAACCCCACTTAAAAGTGAAACTTGCTAAAATGTGCCTGGCTGCTCTTCACTGAAGAGCAGAGAGGCACATTTTAGCAAGTTTCACTTGTAAGTGGGGTTGGAAACGCTTTTCAGGCTCAGTACTGGCCTCAAAAGATGCAGCCCTGATGTCTCTCATGATAGCAGGTGGTTAAGTAGAAATTTGCTGCTCGGCTGACCCAGCAGGAGCAAACGTATGCCAAAAATGTATGCAGAAACAAGCTTTTCAGTGAAGAGCAGCTAGGCACATTTTAGCAAGTTTCACTTGTAAGTGGGGTTGGAAATGCTTTTCAGGCTCAGTACTGGGCTCAAAAGATGCAGCCCTGATGTCTCTCATGATAGCAGGTGGTTAAGTAGAAATTCGCTGCTCGGCTGGCCCAGCAGGAGCAAACATATGCTAAAAATGTATGCAGAACCAAGCTTTTCAGTGAAGAGCAGCCAAGCACATTTTAGCAAGTTTCACAGTAAGTGGGGTTGGAAACGCTTTTCAGGCGCAGTACTGGGCTCCAAAGATGCAGCCCTGATATCTCTCATGATAGCAGGTGGTTAAGTAGAAATTCGCTGCTCGGCTGACCCAGCAGGAGCAAACATATGCTAAAAATGTATGCAGAACCAAGCTTTTCAGTGAAGAGCAGCCAGGCACATTTTAGCAAGTTTCACTTGTAAGTGGGGTTAGAAATGCTTTTCAGGCTCAGTACCGGGCTCAAAAGATGCAGCCCTGATGTCTCTCATGATAGCAGGTGGTTAAGTAGAAATGTGCTGCTCGGCTGACCCAGCAGGAGAACGTATGCTAAAAATGTATGCAGAACCAAGCTTTTCAGTGAAGAGCAGAGAGGCACATTTTAGCAAGTTTCACTTGTAAGTGGGGTTGGAAACGCTTTTCAGGCTCAGAACCGGGCTCAAAAGATGCAGCCCTGATGTCTCTCATGATAGCAGGTGGTTAAGTAGAAATTCGCTGCTCGGCTGACCCAGGAGGAGCAAACCTATGCTAAAAATGTGTGCAGAACCAAGCTTTTCAGTGAAAAACAGCCAGGCACATTTTAGCAAGTTTCACTTGTAAGTGGGGTTGGAAACGCTTTTCAGGCTCAGTACTGGCCTCAAAAGATGCAGCCCTGATGTATCTCATGATAGCAGGTGGTTAAGTCGAAATTTGCTGCTCGGCTGACCCAGCAGGAGCAAACCTATGCCAAAAATGTACGCAGAATCAGCTTTTCAGTGAAGAGCAGAGAAGCACATTTTAGCAAGTTTCACTGTAAGTGGGATTGGAAACGCTTTTCAGGTACAGTACTGGGCTTAAAAGATGCAGCCCTGATGTCTCTCATGATAGCAGGTGGTTAAGTAGAAATTCGCTGCTCGGCTGACCCAGCAGGAGCAAATGTATGCTAAAAATGTATGCAGAACCAAGCTTTTCAGTGAAGAGCAGCCAGACACATTTTAGCAAGTTTCACTTGTAAGTGGGGTTAGAAATTCTTTTCAGGCTCAGTACTGGGCTCAAAAGATGCAGCCCTGATGTCTCTCATGATAGCAGGTGGTTAAGTAGAAATGTGCTGCTCGGCTGACCCAGCAGGAGAACGTATGCTAAAAATGTATGCAGAACCAAGCTTTTCAGTGAAGAGCAGAGAGGCACATTTTAGCAAGTTTCACTTGTAAGTGGGGTTGGAAATGCTTTTCAGGCGCAGTACTGGGCTCCAAAGATGCAGCCCTGATGTCTCTCATGATAGCAGGTGGTTAAGTAGAAATTTGCTGCTCGGCTGACCCAGCAGGAGCAAACGTATGCTAAAAATGTATGCAGAACCAAGCTTTTCAGTGAAGAGCAGCCAGGCACATTTTAGCAAGTTTCACTTGTAAGTGGGGTTGGAAACGCTTTTCAGGCTCAGTACTGGGCTCAAAAGATGCAGCCCTGATGTCTCTCATGATAGCAGGTGGTTAAGTAGAAATTTGCTGCTCGGCTGACCCAGCAGGAGCAAACGTATGCCAAAAATGTATGCAGAAACAAGCTTTTCAGTGAAGAGCAGCTAGGCACATTTTAGCAAGTTTCACTTGTAAGTGGGGTTGGAAATGCTTTTCAGGCTCAGTACTGGCCTCAAAAGATGCAGCCCTGATGTCTCTCATGATAGCAGGTGTTTAAGTAGAAATTTGCTGCTCGGCTGACCCAGCAGGAGCAAACGTATGCCAAAAATGTATGCAGAAACAAGCTTTTCAGTGAAGAGCAGCTAGGCACATTTTAGCAAGTTTCACTTGTAAGTGGGGTTGGAAATGCTTTTCAGGCTCAGTATTGGCCTCAAAAGAAGCAGCACTGATGTCTCTCATGATAGCAGGTGGTTAAGTAGAAATTCGCTGCTCGGCTGGCCCAGCAGGAGCAAACCTATGCCAAAAATGTACGCAGAACCAAGCTTTTCAGTGAAGAGCAGCCAGGCACATTTTAGCAAGTTTCACTTGTAAGTGGGGTTGGAAACGCTTTTCAGGCTCAGTATTGGGCTCAAAAGATGCAGCCCTGATGTCTCTCATGATAGCAGGTGGTTAAGTAGAAATTTGCTGCTCGGCTGACCCAGCAGGAGCAAACGTATGCTAAAAATGTGTGCAGAACCAAGCTTTTCAGTGAAGAGCAGCCAGGCACATTTTAGCAAGTTTCACTTTTAAGTGGGGTTGGAAACGCTTTTCAGGCTCAGTACTGGGCTCAAAAGATGCAGCCCTGATGTCTCTCATGATAGCAGGTGGTTAAGTAGAAATGTGCTGCTCGGCTGACCCAGCAGGAGCAAACGTATGCTAAAAATGTGTGCAGAACCAAGCTTTTCAGTGAATAGCAGCCAGGCACATTTTAGCAAGTTTCACTTGTAAGTGGGGTTGGAAACGCTTTTCAGGCTCAGTACTGGGCTCAAAAGATGCAGCCCTGATGTCTCTCATGATAGCAGGTGGTTAAGTAGAAATTCGCTGCTCGGCTGACCCAGCAGGAGCAAACGTATGCCAAAAATGTATGCAGAAACAAGCTTTTCAGCGAAGAGCAGCTAGGCACATTTTAGCAAGTTTCACTTGTAAGTGGGGTTGGAAACGCTTTTCAGGCTCAGTACTGGGCTCAAAAGATGCAGCCTGATGTCTCTCATGATAGCAGGTGGTTAAGTAGAAATTTGCTGCTCGGCTGACCCAGCAGGAGCAAACGTATGCTAAAAATGTGTGCAGAACCAAGCTTTTCAGTGAAGAGCAGCGAGGCACATTTTAGCAAGTTTCACTTGTAAGTGGGGTTGGAAATGCTTTTCAGGCTCAGTACTGGGCTCAAAAGATGCAGCCCTGATCTCTCTCATGATAGCAGGTGGTTAAGTAGAAATTTGCTGCTCGGCTGACCCAGCAGGAGCAAACGTATGCTAAAAATGTATGTAGAACCAAGCTTTTCAGTGAAGAGCAGCCAGGCACATTTTAGCAAGTTTCACTTGTAAGTGGGGTTGGAAACGCTTTTCAGGCTCAGTACTGGGCTCAAAAGATGCAGCCCTGATGTCTCTCATGATAGCAGGTGGTTAAGTAGAAATTCGCTGCTCGGCTGACCCAGCAGGAGCAAACGTATGCCAAAATGTGTGCAGAAACAAGCTTTTCAGTGAAGAGCAGCTAGGCACATTTTAGCAAGTTTCTCTTGTAAGTGGGGTTGGAAACGCTTTTCAGGCTCAGTACTGGGCTCAAAAGATGCAGCCCTGATGTCTCTCATGATAGCAGGTGGTTAAGTAGAAATTCGCTGCTCGGCTGGCCCAGCAGGAGCAAACATATGCTAAAAATGTATGCAGAACCAAGCTTTTCAGTGAAGAGCAGCCAAGCACATTTTAGCAAGTTTCACTGTAAGTGGGGTTGGAAACGCTTTTCAGGCGCAGTACTGGGCTCCAAAGATGCAGCCCTGATGTCTCTCATGATAGCAGGTGGTTAAGTAGAAATTCGCTGCTCGGCTGACCTAGCAGGAGCAAACGTATGCTAAAAATGTATGCAGAACCAAGCTTTTCAGTGAAGAGCAGCCAGGCACATTTTAGCAAGTTTCACTTGTAAGTGGGGTTAGAAATGCTTTTCAGGCTCAGTACTGGGCTCAAAAGATGCAGCCCTGATGTCTCTCATGATAGCAGGTGGTTAAGTAGAAATGTGCTGCTCGGCTGACCCAGCAGGTGAACGTATGCTAAAAATGTATGCAGAACCAAGCTTTTCAGTGAAGAGCAAAGAGGCACATTTTAGCAAGTTTCACTTGTAAGTGGGGTTGGAAACGCTTTTCAGGCTCAGTACCGGGCTCAAAAGATGCAGCCCTGATGTCTCTCATGATAGCAGGTGGTTAAGTAGAAATTCGCTGCTCGGCTGACCAAGCAGGAGCAAACCTATGCTACAAATGTGTACAGAACCAAGCTTTTCAGTGAAGAGCAGCCAGGCACATTTTAGCAAGTTTCACTTGTAAGTGGGGTTGGAAACGCTTTTCAGGCTCAGTACTGGCCTCAAAAGATGCAGCCCTGATGTATCTCATGATAGCAGGTGGTTAAGTCGAAATTTGCTGCTCGGCTGACCCAGCAGGAGCAAACCTATGCCAAAAATGTACGCAGAATCAGCTTTTCAGTGAAGAGCAGAGAGGCACATTTTAGCAAGTTTCACTCGTAAGTGGGGTTGGAAACGCTTTTCAGGCTCAGTACTGGGCTTAAAAGATGCAGCCCTGATGTCTCTCATGATAGCAGGTGGTTAAGTAGAAATTCGGTGCTCGGCTGGCCCAGCAGGAGCACACATATGCTAAAAATGTATGCAGAACCAAGCTTTTCAGTGAAGAGCAGCCAAGCACATTTTAGCAAGTTTCACTGTAAGTGGGGTTGGAAACGCTTTTCTGGCGCAGTACTGGGCTCCAAAGATGCAGCCCTGATGTCCCTCATGATAGCAGGTGGTTAAGTAGAAATTCGCTGCTCGGCTGACCCAGCAGGAGCAAATGTATGCTAAAAATGAATGCAGAACCAAGCTTTTCAGTGAAGAGCAGCCAGACACATTTGAGCAAGTTTCACTTGTAAGTGGGGTTAGAAATTCTTTTCAGGCTCAGTACTGGGCTCAAAAGATGCAGCCCTCATGTCTCTCATGATAGCAGGTGGTTAAGTAGAAATGTGCTGCTCGGCTGACCCAGCAGGAGAACGTATGCTAAAAATGTATGCAGAACCAAGCTTTTCAGTGAAGAGCAGAGAGGCACATTTTAGCAAGTTTCACTTGTAAGTGGGGTTGGAAATGCTTTTCAGGCGCAGTACTGGGCTCCAAAGATGCAGCCCTGATGTCTCTCATGATAGCAGGTGGTTAAGTAGAGATTCGCTACTCGGCTGACCCAGCAGGAGCAAACGTATGCTAAAAATGTATGCAGAAGCAAGCTTTTCAGTGAAGAGCAGCCAGGCACATTTTAGCAAGTTTCACTTGTAAGTGGTTTTGGAAACGCTTTTCAGGCTCAGTACTGGGCTCAAAAGATGCAGCCCTGATGTCTCTCATGATAGCAGGTGGTTAAGTAGAAATTTGCTGCTCGGCTGACCCAGCAGGAGCAAACGTATGCCAAAAATGTGTGCAGAAACAAGCTTTTCAGTGAAGAGCAGCTAGGCACATTTTAGCAAGTTTCACTGTAAGTGGGATTGGAAACGCTTTTCAGGTACAGTACTGGGCTTAAAAGATGCAGCCCTGATGTCTCTCATGATAGCAGGTGGTTAAGTAGAAATTCGCTGCTCGGCTGACCCAGCAGGAGCAAATGTATGCTAAAAATGTATGCAGAACCAAGCTTTTCAGTGAAGAGCAGCCAGACACATTTTAGCAAGTTTCACTTGTAAGTGGGGTTAGAAATTCTTTTCAGGCTCAGTACTGGGCTCAAAAGATGCAGCCCTGATGTCTCTCATGATAGCAGGTGGTTAAGTAGAAATGTGCTGCTCGGCTGACCCAGCAGGAGAACGTATGCTAAAAATGTATGCAGAACCAAGCTTTTCAGTGAAGAGCAGAGAGGCACATTTTAGCAAGTTTCACTTGTAAGTGGGGTTGGAAACGCTTTTCAGGCTCAGTACTGGGCTCAAAAGATGCAGCCCTGATGTCTCTCATGATAGCAGGTGGTTAAGTAGAAATTTGCTGCTCGGCTGACCCAGCAGGAGCAAACGTATGCCAAAAATGTATGCAGAAACAAGCTTTTCAGTGAAGAGCAGCTAGGCACATTTTAGCAAGTTTCACTTGTAAGTGGGGTTGGAAATGCTTTTCAGGCTCAGTACTGGCCTCAAAAGATGCAGCCCTGATGTCTCTCATGATAGCAGGTGTTTAAGTAGAAATTTGCTGCTCGGCTGACCCAGCAGGAGCAAACGTATGCCAAAAATGTATGCAGAAACAAGCTTTTCAGTGAAGAGCAGCTAGGCACATTTTAGCAAGTTTCACTTGTAAGTGGGGTTGGAAATGCTTTTCAGGCTCAGTATTGGCCTCAAAAGAAGCAGCACTGATGTCTCTCATGATAGCAGGTGGTTAAGTAGAAATTCGCTGCTCGGCTGGCCCAGCAGGAGCAAACCTATGCCAAAAATGTACGCAGAACCAAGCTTTTCAGTGAAGAGCAGCCAGGCACATTTTAGCAAGTTTCACTTGTAAGTGGGGTTGGAAACGCTTTTCAGGCTCAGTATTGGGCTCAAAAGATGCAGCCCTGATGTCTCTCATGATAGCAGGTGGTTAAGTAGAAATTTGCTGCTCGGCTGACCCAGCAGGAGCAAACGTATGCTAAAAATGTGTGCAGAACCAAGCTTTTCAGTGAAGAGCAGCCAGGCACATTTTAGCAAGTTTCACTTTTAAGTGGGGTTGGAAACGCTTTTCAGGCTCAGTACTGGGCTCAAAAGATGCAGCCCTGATGTCTCTCATGATAGCAGGTGGTTAAGTAGAAATGTGCTGCTCGGCTGACCCAGCAGGAGCAAACGTATGCTAAAAATGTGTGCAGAACCAAGCTTTTCAGTGAATAGCAGCCAGGCACATTTTAGCAAGTTTCACTTGTAAGTGGGGTTGGAAACGCTTTTCAGGCTCAGTACTGGGCTCAAAAGATGCAGCCCTGATGTCTCTCATGATAGCAGGTGGTTAAGTAGAAATTCGCTGCTCGGCTGACCCAGCAGGAGCAAACGTATGCCAAAAATGTATGCAGAAACAAGCTTTTCAGCGAAGAGCAGCTAGGCACATTTTAGCAAGTTTCACTTGTAAGTGGGGTTGGAAACGCTTTTCAGGCTCAGTACTGGGCTCAAAAGATGCAGCCTGATGTCTCTCATGATAGCAGGTGGTTAAGTAGAAATTTGCTGCTCGGCTGACCCAGCAGGAGCAAACGTATGCTAAAAATGTGTGCAGAACCAAGCTTTTCAGTGAAGAGCAGCGAGGCACATTTTAGCAAGTTTCACTTGTAAGTGGGGTTGGAAATGCTTTTCAGGCTCAGTACTGGGCTCAAAAGATGCAGCCCTGATCTCTCTCATGATAGCAGGTGGTTAAGTAGAAATTTGCTGCTCGGCTGACCCAGCAGGAGCAAACGTATGCTAAAAATGTATGTAGAACCAAGCTTTTCAGTGAAGAGCAGCCAGGCACATTTTAGCAAGTTTCACTTGTAAGTGGGGTTGGAAACGCTTTTCAGGCTCAGTACTGGGCTCAAAAGATGCAGCCCTGATGTCTCTCATGATAGCAGGTGGTTAAGTAGAAATTCGCTGCTCGGCTGACCCAGCAGGAGCAAACGTATGCCAAAATGTGTGCAGAAACAAGCTTTTCAGTGAAGAGCAGCTAGGCACATTTTAGCAAGTTTCTCTTGTAAGTGGGGTTGGAAACGCTTTTCAGGCTCAGTACTGGGCTCAAAAGATGCAGCCCTGATGTCTCTCATGATAGCAGGTGGTTAAGTAGAAATTCGCTGCTCGGCTGGCCCAGCAGGAGCAAACATATGCTAAAAATGTATGCAGAACCAAGCTTTTCAGTGAAGAGCAGCCAAGCACATTTTAGCAAGTTTCACTGTAAGTGGGGTTGGAAACGCTTTTCAGGCGCAGTACTGGGCTCCAAAGATGCAGCCCTGATGTCTCTCATGATAGCAGGTGGTTAAGTAGAAATTCGCTGCTCGGCTGACCTAGCAGGAGCAAACGTATGCTAAAAATGTATGCAGAACCAAGCTTTTCAGTGAAGAGCAGCCAGGCACATTTTAGCAAGTTTCACTTGTAAGTGGGGTTAGAAATGCTTTTCAGGCTCAGTACTGGGCTCAAAAGATGCAGCCCTGATGTCTCTCATGATAGCAGGTGGTTAAGTAGAAATGTGCTGCTCGGCTGACCCAGCAGGTGAACGTATGCTAAAAATGTATGCAGAACCAAGCTTTTCAGTGAAGAGCAAAGAGGCACATTTTAGCAAGTTTCACTTGTAAGTGGGGTTGGAAACGCTTTTCAGGCTCAGTACCGGGCTCAAAAGATGCAGCCCTGATGTCTCTCATGATAGCAGGTGGTTAAGTAGAAATTCGCTGCTCGGCTGACCAAGCAGGAGCAAACCTATGCTACAAATGTGTACAGAACCAAGCTTTTCAGTGAAGAGCAGCCAGGCACATTTTAGCAAGTTTCACTTGTAAGTGGGGTTGGAAACGCTTTTCAGGCTCAGTACTGGCCTCAAAAGATGCAGCCCTGATGTATCTCATGATAGCAGGTGGTTAAGTCGAAATTTGCTGCTCGGCTGACCCAGCAGGAGCAAACCTATGCCAAAAATGTACGCAGAATCAGCTTTTCAGTGAAGAGCAGAGAGGCACATTTTAGCAAGTTTCACTCGTAAGTGGGGTTGGAAACGCTTTTCAGGCTCAGTACTGGGCTTAAAAGATGCAGCCCTGATGTCTCTCATGATAGCAGGTGGTTAAGTAGAAATTCGGTGCTCGGCTGGCCCAGCAGGAGCACACATATGCTAAAAATGTATGCAGAACCAAGCTTTTCAGTGAAGAGCAGCCAAGCACATTTTAGCAAGTTTCACTGTAAGTGGGGTTGGAAACGCTTTTCTGGCGCAGTACTGGGCTCCAAAGATGCAGCCCTGATGTCCCTCATGATAGCAGGTGGTTAAGTAGAAATTCGCTGCTCGGCTGACCCAGCAGGAGCAAATGTATGCTAAAAATGAATGCAGAACCAAGCTTTTCAGTGAAGAGCAGCCAGACACATTTGAGCAAGTTTCACTTGTAAGTGGGGTTAGAAATTCTTTTCAGGCTCAGTACTGGGCTCAAAAGATGCAGCCCTCATGTCTCTCATGATAGCAGGTGGTTAAGTAGAAATGTGCTGCTCGGCTGACCCAGCAGGAGAACGTATGCTAAAAATGTATGCAGAACCAAGCTTTTCAGTGAAGAGCAGAGAGGCACATTTTAGCAAGTTTCACTTGTAAGTGGGGTTGGAAATGCTTTTCAGGCGCAGTACTGGGCTCCAAAGATGCAGCCCTGATGTCTCTCATGATAGCAGGTGGTTAAGTAGAGATTCGCTACTCGGCTGACCCAGCAGGAGCAAACGTATGCTAAAAATGTATGCAGAAGCAAGCTTTTCAGTGAAGAGCAGCCAGGCACATTTTAGCAAGTTTCACTTGTAAGTGGTTTTGGAAACGCTTTTCAGGCTCAGTACTGGGCTCAAAAGATGCAGCCCTGATGTCTCTCATGATAGCAGGTGGTTAAGTAGAAATTTGCTGCTCGGCTGACCCAGCAGGAGCAAACGTATGCCAAAAATGTGTGCAGAAACAAGCTTTTCAGTGAAGAGCAGCTAGGCACATTTTAGCAAGTTTCACTTGTAAGTGGGGTTGGAAATGCTTTTCAGGCTCAGTACTGGCCTCAAAAGATGCAGCCCTGATGTCTCTCATGTCAGCAGGTGGTTAAGTAGAAATTTGCTGCTCGGCTGACCCAGCAGGAGCAAACCTATGCTAAAAATGTGTACAGAACCAAGCTTTTCAGTGAAGAGCAGCCAGGCACATTTTAGCAAGTTTCACTTGTAAGTGGGGTTGGAAACGCTTTTCAGGCTCAGTACTGGCCTCAAAAGATGCAGCCCTTGATGTATCTCATGATAGCAGGTGGTTAAGTCGAAATTTGCTGCTCGGCTGACCCAGCAGGAGCAAACCTATGCCAAAAATGTACGCAGAATCAGCTTTTCAGTGAAGAGCAGAGAGGCACATTTTAGCAAGTTTCACTCGTAAGTGGGGTTGGAAACGCTTTTCAGGCTCAGTACTGGGCTTAAAAGATGCAGCCCTGATGTCTCTCATGATAGCAGGTGGTTAAGTAGAAATTCGGTGCTCGGCTGGCCCAGCAGGAGCAAACATATGCTAAAAATGTATGCAGAACCAAGCTTTTCAGTGAAGAGCAGCCAAGCACATTTTAGCAAGTTTCACTGTAAGTGGGGTTGGAAACGCTTTTCTGGCGCAGTACTGGGCTCCAAAGATGCAGCCCTGATGTCCCTCATGATAGCAGGTGGTTAAGTAGAAATTCGCTGCTCGGCTGACCCAGCAGGAGCAAATGTATGCTAAAAATGTATGCAGAACCAAGCTTTTCAGTGAAGAGCAGCCAGACACATTTTAGCAAGTTTCACTTGTAAGTGGGGTTAGAAATTCTTTTCAGGCTCAGTACTGGGCTCAAAAGATGCAGCCCTGATGTCTCTCATGATAGCAGGTGGTTAAGTAGAAATGTGCTGCTCGGCTGACCCAGCAGGAGAACGTATGCTAAAAATGTATGCAGAACCAAGCTTTTCAGTGAAGAGCAGAGAGGCACATTTTAGCAAGTTTCACTTGTAAGTGGGGTTGGAAATGCTTTTCAGGCGCAGTACTGGCTCCAAAGATGCAGCCCTGATGTCTCTCATGATAGCAGGTGGTTAAGTAGAGATTCGCTGCTCGGCTGACCCAGCAGGAGCAAACGTATGCTAAAAATGTATGCAGAACCAAGCTTTTCAGTGAAGAGCAGCCAGGCACATTTTAGCAAGTTTCACTTGTAAGTGGGGTTGGAAACGCTTTTCAGGCTCAGTACTGGGCTCAAAAGATGCAGCCCTGATGTCTCTCATGATAGCAGGTGGTTAAGTAGAAATTTGCTGCTCGGCTGACCCAGCAGGAGCAAACCTATGCCAAAAATGTACGCAGAAGCAGCTTTTCAGTGAAGAGCAGAGAGGCACATTTTAGCAAGTTTCACTTGTAAGTGGGGTTGGAAACGCTTTTCAGGCTCAGTACTGGGCTCAAAAGATGCAGCCCTGATGTCTCTCATGATAGCAGGTGGTTAAGTAGAAATTTGCTGCTCGGCTGACCCAGCAGGAGCAAACGTATGCCAAAAATGTATGCAGAAACAAGCTTTTCAGTGAAGAGCAGCTAGGCACATTTTAGCAAGTTTCACTTGTAAGTGGGGTTGGAAATGCTTTTCAGGCTCAGTACTGGCCTCAAAAGATGCAGCCCTGATGTCTCTCATGATAGCAGGTGGTTAAGTAGAAATTTGCTGCTCGGCTGACCCAGCAGGAGCAAACCTATGCCAAAAATGTACGCAGAAGCAGCTTTTCAGTGAAGAGCAGAGAGGCACATTTTAGCAAGTTTCACTTGTAAGTGGGGTTGGAAACGCTTTTCAGGCTCAGTACTGGGCTCAAAAGATGCAGCCCTGATGTCTCTCATGATAGCAGGTGGTTAAGTAGAAATTTGCTGCTCGGCTGACCCAGCAGGAGCAAACGTATGCCAAAAATGTATGCAGAAACAAGCTTTTCAGTGAAGAGCAGCTAGGCACATTTTAGCAAGTTTCACTTGTAAGTGGGGTTGGAAATGCTTTTCAGGCTCAGTACTGGCCTCAAAAGATGCAGCCCTGATGTCTCTCATGATAGCAGGTGGTTAAGTAGAAATTCGCTGCTCGGCTGACCCAGCAGGAGCAAACCTATGCCAAAAATGTACGCAGAATCAGCTTTTCAGTGAAGAGCAGCCAGGCACATTTTAGCAAGTTTCACTTGTAAGTGGGGTTGGAAACGCTTTTCAGGCTCAGTACTGGGCTCAAAAGATGCAGCCCTGATGTCTCTCATGATAGCAGGTGGTTAAGTAGAAATTCGCTGCTCGGCTGGCCCAGCAGGAGCAAACATATGCTAAAAATGTATGCAGAACCAAGCTTTTCAGTGAAGAGCAGCCAAGCACATTTTAGCAAGTTTCACAGTAAGTGGGGTTGGAAACGCTTTTCAGGCGCAGTACTGGGCTCCAAAGATGCAGCCCTGATATCTCTCATGATAGCAGGTGGTTAAGTAGAAATTTGCTGCTCGGCTGACCCAGCAGGAGCAAACATATGCTAAAAATGTATGCAGAACCAAGCTTTTCAGTGAAGAGCAGCCAGGCACATTTTAGCAAGTTTCACTTGTAAGTGGGGTTAGAAATGCTTTTCAGGCTCAGTACTGGGCTCAAAAGATGCAGCCCTGATGTCTCTCATGATAGCAGGTGGTTAAGTAGAAATGTGCTGCTCGGCTGACCCAACAGGAGAACGTATGCTAAAAATTTATGCAGAACCAAGCTTTTCAGTGAAGAGCAGAGAGGCACATTTTAGCAAGTTTCACTTGTAAGTGGGGTTGGAAACGCTTTTCAGGCTCAGTACCGGGCTCAAAAGATGCAGCCCTGATGTCTCTCATGATAGCAGGTGGTTAAGTAGAAATTCGCTGCTCGGCTGACCCAGCAGGAGCAAACCTATGCCAAAAATGTACGCAGAATCAGCTTTTCAGTGAAGAGCAGAGAGGCACATTTTAGCAAGTTTCACTTGTAAGTGGGGTTGGAAACGCTTTTCAGGTACAGTACTGGGCTTAAAAGATGCAGCCCTGATGTCTCTCATGATAGCAGGTGGTTAAATAGAAATTCGCTGCTTGGCTGGCCCAGCAGGAGCAAACATATGCTAAAAATGTATGCAGAACCAAGCTTTTCAGTGAAGAGCAGCCAAGCACATTTTAGCAAGTTTCACTGTAAGTGGGATTGGAAACGCTTTTCTGGCGCAGTACTGGGCTCCAAAGATGCAGCCCTGATGTCTCTCATGATAGCAGGTGGTTAAGTAGAAATTCGCTGCTCGGCTGACCCAGCAGGAGCAAATGTATGCTAAAAATGTATGCAGAACGAAGCTTTTCAGTGAAGAGCAGCCAGACACATTTTAGCAAGTTTCACTTGTAAGTGGGGTTAGAAATTCTTTTCAGGCTCAGTACTGGGCTCAAAAGATGCAGCCCTGATGTCTCTCATGATAGCAGGTGGTTAAGTAGAAATGTGCTGCTCGGCTGACTCAGCAGGAGAACGTATGCTAAAAATGTATGCAGAACCAAGCTTTTCAGTGAAGAGCAGAGAGGCACATTTTAGCAAGTTTCACTTGTAAGTGGGGTTGGAAATGCTTTTCAGGCGCAGTACTGGGCTCCAAAGATGCAGCCCTGATGTCTCTCATGATAGCAGGTGGTTAAGTAGAAATTTGCTGCTCAGCTGACCCAGCAGGAGCAAACGTATGCTAAAAATGTATGCAGAACCAAGCTTTTCAGTGAAGAGCAGCCAGGCACATTTTAGCAAGTTTCACTTGTAAGTGGGGTTGGAAACGCTTTTCAGGCTCAGTACTGGGCTCAAAAGATGCAGCCCTGATGTCTCTCATGATAGCAGGTGGTTAAGTAGAAATTTGCTGCTCGGCTGACCCAGCAGGAGCAAACGTATGCCAAAAATGTATGCAGAAACAAGCTTTTCAGTGAAGAGCAGAGAGGCACATTTTAGCAAGTTTCACTTGTAAGTGGGGTTGGAAATGCTTTTCAGGCTCAGTACTGGCCTCAAAAGATGCAGCCCTGATGTCTCTCATGATAGCAGGTGGTTAAGTAGAAATTTGCTGCTCGGCTGACCCAGCAGGAGCAAACCTATGCCAAAAATGTACGCAGAATCAGCTTTTCAGTGAAGAGCAGAGAGGCACATTTTAGCAAGTTTCACTTGTAAGTGGGGTTGGAAACGCTTTTCAGGCTCAGTACTGGGCTCAAAAGATGCAGCCCTGATGTCTCTCATGATAGCAGGTGTTTAAGTAGAAATTTGCTGCTCGGCTGACCCAGCAGGAGCAAACGTATGCCAAAAATGTATGCAGAAACAAACTTTTCAGTGAAGAGCAGCTAGGCACATTTTAGCAAGTTTCACTTGTAAGTGGGGTTGGAAATGCTTTTCAGGCTCAGTATTGGCCTCAAAAGATGCAGCACTGATGTCTCTCATGATAGCAGGTGGTTAAGTAGAAATTTGCTGCTCGGCTGACCCAGCAGGAGCAAACCTATGCCAAAAATGTACGCAGAATCAGCTTTTCAGTGAAGAGCAGAGAGGCACATTTTAGCAAGTTTCACTTGTAAGTGGGGTTGGAAACGCTTTTCAGGCTCAGTACTGGGCTCAAAAGATGCAGCCCTGATGTCTCTCATGATAGCAGGTGGTTAAGTAGAAATTCGCTGCTCGGCTGGCCCAGCAGGAGCAAACATATGCTAAAAATGTATGCAGAACCAAGCTTTTCAGTGAAGAGCAGCCAGGCACATTTTAGCAAGTTTCACTTGTAAGTGGGGTTGGAAACGCTTTTCAGGCTCAGTACTGGGCTCAAAAGATGCAGCCCTGATGTCTCTCATGATAGCAGGTGGTTAAGTAGAAATTTGCTGCTCGGCTGACCCAGCAGGAGCAAACGTATGCTAAAAATGTGTGCAGAACCAAGCTTTTCAGTGAAGAGCAGCCAGGCACATTTTAGCAAGTTTCACTTTTAAGTGGGGTTGGAAACGCTTTTCAGGCTCAGTACTGGGCTCAAAAGATGCAGCCCTGATGTCTCTCATGATAGCAGGTGGTTAAGTAGAAATGTGCTGCTCGGCTGACCCAGCAGGAGCAAACGTATGCTAAAAATGTGTGCAGAACCAAGCTTTTCAGTGAATAGCAGCCAGGCACATTTTAGCAAGTTTCACTTGTAAGTGGGGTTGGAAACGCTTTTCAGGCTCAGTACTGGGCTCAAAAGATGCAGCCCTGATGTCTCTCATGATAGCAGGTGGTTAAGTAGAAATTCGCTGCTCGGCTGACCCAGCAGGAGCAAACGTATGCCAAAAATGTATGCAGAAACAAGCTTTTCAGCGAAGAGCAGCTAGGCACATTTTAGCAAGTTTCACTTGTAAGTGGGGTTGGAAACGCTTTTCAGGCTCAGTACTGGGCTCAAAAGATGCAGCCTGATGTCTCTCATGATAGCAGGTGGTTAAGTAGAAATTTGCTGCTCGGCTGACCCAGCAGGAGCAAACGTATGCTAAAAATGTGTGCAGAACCAAGCTTTTCAGTGAAGAGCAGCCAGGCACATTTTAGCAAGTTTCACTTGTAAGTGGGGTTGGAAATGCTTTTCAGGCTCAGTACTGGGCTCAAAAGATGCAGCCCTGATCTCTCTCATGATAGCAGGTGGTTAAGTAGAAATTTGCTGCTCGGCTGACCCAGCAGGAGCAAACGTATGCTAAAAATGTATGTAGAACCAAGCTTTTCAGTGAAGAGCAGCCAGGCACATTTTAGCAAGTTTCACTTGTAAGTGGGGTTGGAAACGCTTTTCAGGCTCAGTACTGGGCTCAAAAGATGCAGCCCTGATGTCTCTCATGATAGCAGGTGGTTAAGTAGAAATTCGCTGCTCGGCTGACCCAGCAGGAGCAAACGTATGCCAAAAATGTGTGCAGAAACAAGCTTTTCAGTGAAGAGCAGCTAGGCACATTTTAGCAAGTTTCTCTTGTAAGTGGGGTTGGAAACGCTTTTCAGGCTCAGTACTGGGCTCAAAAGATGCAGCCCTGATGTCTCTCATGATAGCAGGTGGTTAAGTAGAAATTCGCTGCTCGGCTGGCCCAGCAGGAGCAAACATATGCTAAAAATGTATGCAGAACCAAGCTTTTCAGTGAAGAGCAGCCAAGCACATTTTAGCAAGTTTCACTGTAAGTGGGGTTGGAAACGCTTTTCAGGCGCAGTACTGGGCTCCAAAGATGCAGCCCTGATGTCTCTCATGATAGCAGGTGGTTAAGTAGAAATTCGCTGCTCGGCTGACCCAGCAGGAGCAAACGTATGCTAAAAATGTATGCAGAACCAAGCTTTTCAGTGAAGAGCAGCCAGGCACATTTTAGCAAGTTTCACTTGTAAGTGGGGTTAGAAATGCTTTTCAGGCTCAGTACTGGCCTCAAAAGATGCAGCCCTGATGTCTCTCATGATAGCAGGTGGTTAAGTAGAAATTTGCTGCTCGGCTGACCCAGCAGGAGCAAACCTATGCCGAAAATGTACGCAGAAGCAGCTTTTCAGTGAAGAGCAGAGAGGCACATTTTAGCAAGTTTCACTTGTAAGTGGGGTTGGAAACGCTTTTCAGGCTCAGTACTGGGCTCAAAAGATGCAGCCCTGATGTCTCTCATGATAGCAGGTGGTTAAGTAGAAATTTGCTGCTCGGCTGACCCAGCAGGAGCAAACGTATGCCAAAAATGTATGCAGAAACAAGCTTTTCAGTGAAGAGCAGCTAGGCACATTTTAGCAAGTTTCACTTGTAAGTGGGGTTGGAAATGCTTTTCAGGCTCAGTACTGGCCTCAAAAGATGCAGCCCTGATGTCTCTCATGATAGCAGGTGGTTAAGTAGAAATTCGCTGCTCGGCTGACCCAGCAGGAGCAAACCTATGCCAAAAATGTACGCAGAATCAGCTTTTCAGTGAAGAGCAGCCAGGCACATTTTAGCAAGTTTCACTTGTAAGTGGGGTTGGAAACGCTTTTCAGGCTCAGTACTGGGCTCAAAAGATGCAGCCCTGATGTCTCTCATGATAGCAGGTGGTTAAGTAGAAATTCGCTGCTCGGCTGGCCCAGCAGGAGCAAACATATGCTAAAAATGTATGCAGAACCAAGCTTTTCAGTGAAGAGCAGCCAAGCACATTTTAGCAAGTTTCACAGTAAGTGGGGTTGGAAACGCTTTTCAGGCGCAGTACTGGGCTCCAAAGATGCAGCCCTGATATCTCTCATGATAGCAGGTGGTTAAATAGAAATTCGCTGCTCGGCTGACCCAGCAGGAGCAAACATATGCTAAAAATGTATGCAGAACCAAGCTTTTCAGTGAAGAGCAGAGAGGCACATTTTAGCAAGTTTCACTTGTAAGTGGGGTTGGAAACGCTTTTCAGGCTCAGTACCGGGCTCAAAAGATGCAGCCCTGATGTCTCTCATGATAGCAGGTGGTTAAGTAGAAATGTGCTGCTCGGCTGACCCAGCAGGAGAACGTATGCTAAAAATGTATGCAGAACCAAGCTTTTCAGTGAAGAGCAGAGAGGCACATTTTAGCAAGTTTCACTTGTAAGTGGGGTTGGAAACGCTTTTCAGGCTCAGTACCGGGCTCAAAAGATGCAGCCCTGATGTCTCTCATGATAGCAGGTGGTTAAGTAGAAATTCGCTGCTCGGCTGACCCAGCAGGAGCAAACGTATGCCAAAAATGTGTGCAGAACCAAGCTTTTCAGTGAAGAGCAGCCAGGCACATTTTAGCAAGTTTCACTTGTAAGTGGGGTTAGAAATGCTTTTCAGGCTCAGTACTGGGCTCAAAAGATGCAGCCCTGATGTCTCTCATGATAGCAGGTGGTTAAGTAGAAATGTGCTGCTCGGCTGACCCAGCAGGTGAACGTATGCTAAAAATGTATGCAGAACCAAGCTTTTCAGTGAAGAGCAGAGAGGCACATTTTAGCAAGTTTCACTTGTAAGTGGGGTTGGAAACGCTTTTCAGGCTCAGTACCGGGCTCAAAAGATGCAGCCCTGATGTCTCTCATGATAGCAGGTGGTTAAGTAGAAATTCACTGCTCGGCTGACCAAGCAGGAGCAAACGTATGCTAAAAATGTATACAGAACCAAGCTTTTCAGTGAAGAGCAGCCAGGCACATTTTAGCAAGTTTCACTTGTAAGTGGGGTTGGAAACGCTTTTCAGGCTCAGTACTGGCCTCAAAAGATGCAGCCCTGATGTATCTCATGATAGCAGGTGGTTAAGTCGAAATTTGCTGCTCGGCTGACCCAGCAGGAGCAAACCTATGCCAAAAATGTACGCAGAATCAGCTTTTCAGTGAAGAGCAGAGAGGCACATTTTAGCAAGTTTCACTCGTAAGTGGGGTTGGAAACGCTTTTCAGGCTCAGTACTGGGCTTAAAAGATGCAGCCCTGATGTCTCTCATGATAGCAGGTGGTTAAGTAGAAATTCGGTGCTCGGCTGGCCCAGCAGGAGCAAACATATGCTAAAAATGTATGCAGAACCAAGCTTTTCAGTGAAGAGCAGCCAAGCACATTTTAGCAAGTTTCACTGTAAGTGGGGTTGGAAACGCTTTTCTGGCGCAGTACTGGGCTCCAAAGATGCAGCCCTGATGTCCCTCATGATAGCAGGTGGTTAAGTAGAAATTCGCTGCTCGGCTGACCCAGCAGGAGCAAATGTATGCTAAAAATGTATGCAGAACCAAGCTTTTCAGTGAAGAGCAGCCAGACACATTTTAGCAAGTTTCACTTGTAAGTGGGGTTAGAAATTCTTTTCAGGCTCAGTACTGGGCTCAAAAGATGCAGCCCTGATGTCTCTCATGATAGCAGGTGGTTAAGTAGAAATGTGCTGCTCGGCTGACCCAGCAGGAGAACGTATGCTAAAAATTAATGCAGAACCAAGCTTTTCAGTGAAGAGCAGAGAGGCACATTTTAGCAAGTTTCACTTGTAAGTGGGGTTGGAAATGCTTTTCAGGCGCAGTACTGGCTCCAAAGATGCAGCCCTGATGTCTCTCATGATAGCAGGTGGTTAAGTAGAGATTTGCTGCTCGGCTGACCCAGCAGGAGCAAACGTATGCCAAAAATGTATGCAGAAACAAGCTTTTCAGTGAAGAGCAGCTAGGCACATTTTAGCAAGTTTCACTTGTAAGTGGGGTTGGAAATGCTTTTCAGGCTCAGTACTGGCCTCAAAAGATGCAGCCCTGATGTCTCTCATGATAGCAGGTGGTTAAGTAGAAATTTGCTGCTCGGCTGACCCAGCAGGAGCAAACCTATGCCAAAAATGTACGCAGAATCAGCTTTTCAGTGAAGAGCAGAGAGGCACATTTTAGCAAGTTTCACTTGTAAGTGGGGTTGGAACCGCTTTTCAGGCTCAGTACTGGGCTCAAAAGATGCAGCCCTGATGTCTCTCATGATAGCAGGTGGTTAAGTAGAAATGTGCTACTCGGCTGACCCAGCAGGAGCAAACGTATGCTAAAAATGTGTGCAGAACCAAGCTTTTCAGTGAATAGCAGCCAGGCACATTTTAGCAAGTTTCACTTGTAAGTGGGGTTGGAAACGCTTTTCAGGCTCAGTACTGGGCTCAAAAGATGCAGCCCTGATGTCTCTCATGATAGCAGGTGGTTAAGTAGAAATTCGCTGCTCGGCTGACCCAGCAGGAGCAAACGTATGCCAAAAATGTATGCAGAAACAAGCTTTTCAGTGAAGAGCAGCTAGGCACATTTTAGTAAGTTTCACTTGTAAGTGGGGTTGGAAACGCTTTTCAGGCTCAGTACTGGGCTCAAAAGATGCAGCCTGATGTCTCTCATGATAGCAGGTGGTTAAGTAGAAATTTGCTGCTCGGCTGACCCAGCAGGAGCAAACGTATGCTAAAAATGTGTGCAGAACCAAGCTTTTCAGTGAAGAGCAGCCAGGCACATTTTAGCAAGTTTCACTTGTAAGTGGGGTTGGAAATGCTTTTCAGGCTCAGTACTGGGCTCAAAAGATGCAGCCCTGATCTCTCTCATGATAGCAGGTGGTTAAGTAGAAATTTGCTGCTTGGCTGACCCAGCAGGAGTAAACGTATGCTAAAAATGTATGCAGAACCAAGCTTTTCAGTGAAGAGCAGCTAGGCACATTTTAGCAAGTTTCACTTGTAAGTGGGGTTAGAAATGCTTTTCAGGCTCAGTACTGGGCTCAAAAGATGCAGCCCTGATGTCTCTCATGATAGCAGGTGGTTAAGTAGAAATGTGCTGCTCGGCTGACCCAGCAGGAGAACGTATGCTAAAAATGTATGCAGAACCAAGCTTTTCAGTGAAGAGCAGAGAGGCACATTTTAGCAAGTTTCACTTGTAAGTGGGGTTGGAAACGCTTTTCAGGCTCAGTACCGGGCTCAAAAGATGCAGCCCTGATGTCTCTCATGATAGCAGGTGGTTAAGTAGAAATTTGCTGCTCGGCTGACCCAGCAGGAGCAAACCTATGCTAAAAATGTGTGCAGAACCAAGCTTTTCAGTGAAGAGCAGCCAGGCACATTTTAGCATTTTTCACTTGTAAGTGGGGTTGGAAACGCTTTTCAGGCTCAGTACTGGCCTCAAAAGATGCAGCCCTGATGTATCTCATGATAGCAGGTGGTTAAGTCGAAATTTGCTGCTCGGCTGACCCAGCAGGAGCAAACCTATGCCAAAAATGTACGCAGAATCAGCTTTTCAGTGAAGAGCAGAGAGGAACATTTTAGCAAGTTTCACTCGTAAGTGGGGTTGGAAACGCTTTTCAGGCTCAGTACTGGGCTTAAAAGATGCAGCCCTGATGTCTCTCATGATAGCAGGTGGTTAAGTAGAAATTCGCTGCTCGGCTGGCCCAGCAGGAGCAAACATATGCTAAAAATGTATTCAGAACCAAGCTTTTCAGTGAAGAGCAGCCAAGCACATTTTAGCAAGTTTCACTGTAAGTGGGTTTGGAAACGCTTTTCTGGCGCAGTACTGGGCTCCAAAGATGCAGCCCTGATGTCTCTCATGATAGCAGGTGGTTAAGTAGAAATTCGCTGCTCGGCTGACCCAGCAGGAGCAAATGTATGCTAAAAATGTATGCAGAACCAAGCTTTTCAGTGAAGAGCAGCCAGACACATTTTAGCAAGTTTCACTTGTAAGTGGGGTTAGAAATTCTTTTCAGGCTCAGTACTGGGCTCAAAAGATGCAGCCCTGATGTCTCTCATGATAGCAGGTGGTTAAGTAGAAATGTGCTGCTCGGCTGACCCAGCAGGAGAACGTATGCTAAAAATGTATGCAGAACCAAGCTTTTCAGTGAAGAGCAGAGAGGCACATTTTAGCAAGTTTCACTTGTAAGTGGGGTTGGAAATGCTTTTCAGGCGCAGTACTGGGCTCCAAAGATGCAGCCCTGATGTCTCTCATGATAGCAGGTGGTTGAGTAGAGATTCGCTGCTCGGCTGACCCAGCAGGAGCAAACGTATGCTAAAAATGTATGCAGAACCAAGCTTTTCAGTGAAGAGCAGCCAGGCACATTTTAGCAAGTTTCACTTGTAAGTGGGGTTGGAAACGCTTTTCAGGCTCAGTACTGGGCTCAAAAGATGCAGCCCTGATGTCTCTCATGATAGCAGGTGGTTAAGTAGAAATTTGCTGCTCGGCTGACCCAGCAGGAGCAAACGTATGCCAAAAATTTATGCAGAAACAAGCTTTTCAGTGAAGAGCAGCTAGGCACATTTTAGCAAGTTTCACTTGTAAGTGGGGTTGGAAATGCTTTTCAGGCTCAGTACTGGCCTCAAAAGATGCAGCCCTGATGTCTCTCATGTCAGCAGGTGGTTAAGTAGAAATTTGCTGCTCGGCTGACCCAGCAGGAGCAAACCTATGCTAAAAATGTGTACAGAACCAAGCTTTTCAGTGAAGAGCAGCCAGGCACATTTTAGCAAGTTTCACTTGTAAGTGGGGTTGGAAACGCTTTTCAGGCTCAGTACTGGCCTCAAAAGATGCAGCCCTGATGTATCTCATGATAGCAGGTGGTTAAGTCGAAATTTGCTGCTCGGCTGACCCAGCAGGAGCAAACCTATGCCAAAAATGTACGCAGAATCAGCTTTTCAGTGAAGAGCAGAGAGGCACATTTTAGCAAGTTTCACTCGTAAGTGGGGTTGGAAACGCTTTTCAGGCTCAGTACTGGGCTTAAAAGATGCAGCCCTGATGTCTCTCATGATAGCAGGTGGTTAAGTAGAAATTCGGTGCTCGGCTGGCCCAGCAGGAGCAAACATATGCTAAAAATGTATGCAGAACCAAGCTTTTCAGTGAAGAGCAGCCAAGCACATTTTAGCAAGTTTCACTGTAAGTGGGGTTGGAAACGCTTTTCTGGCGCAGTACTGGGCTCCAAAGATGCAGCCCTGATGTCCCTCATGATAGCAGGTGGTTAAGTAGAAATTCGCTGCTCGGCTGACCCAGCAGGAGCAAATGTATGCTAAAAATGTATGCAGAACCAAGCTTTTCAGTGAAGAGCAGCCAGACACATTTTAGCAAGTTTCACTTGTAAGTGGGGTTAGAAATTCTTTTCAGGCTCAGTACTGGGCTCAAAAGATGCAGCCCTGATGTCTCTCATGATAGCAGGTGGTTAAGTAGAAATGTGCTGCTCGGCTGACCCAGCAGGAGAACGTATGCTAAAAATGTATGCAGAACCAAGCTTTTCAGTGAAGAGCAGAGAGGCACATTTTAGCAAGTTTCACTTGTAAGTGGGGTTGGAAACGCTTTTCAGGCGCAGTACTGGGCTCCAAAGATGCAGCCCTGATATCTCTCATGATAGCAGGTGGTTAAGTAGAAATTCGCTGCTCGGCTGACCCAGCAGGAGCAAACCTATGCCAAAAATGTACGCAGAATCAGCTTTTCAGTGAAGAGCAGAGAGGCACATTTTAGCAAGTTTCACTTGTAAGTGGGGTTGGAAACGCTTTTCAGGTACAGTACTGGGCTTAAAAGATGCAGCCCTGATGTCTCTCATGATAGCAGGTGGTTAAATAGAAATTCGCTGCTTGGCTGGCCCAGCAGGAGCAAACATATGCTAAAAATGTATGCAGAACCAAGCTTTTCAGTGAAGAGCAGCCAAGCACATTTTAGCAAGTTTCACTGTAAGTGGGATTGGAAACGCTTTTCTGGCGCAGTACTGGGCTCCAAAGATGCAGCCCTGATGTCTCTCATGATAGCAGGTGGTTAAGTAGAAATTCGCTGCTCGGCTGACCCAGCAGGAGCAAATGTATGCTAAAAATGTATGCAGAACGAAGCTTTTCAGTGAAGAGCAGCCAGACACATTTTAGCAAGTTTCACTTGTAAGTGGGGTTAGAAATTCTTTTCAGGCTCAGTACTGGGCTCAAAAGATGCAGCCCTGATGTCTCTCATGATAGCAGGTGGTTAAGTAGAAATGTGCTGCTCGGCTGACTCAGCAGGAGAACGTATGCTAAAAATGTATGCAGAACCAAGCTTTTCAGTGAAGAGCAGAGAGGCACATTTTAGCAAGTTTCACTTGTAAGTGGGGTTGGAAATGCTTTTCAGGCGCAGTACTGGGCTCCAAAGATGCAGCCCTGATGTCTCTCATGATAGCAGGTGGTTAAGTAGAAATTTGCTGCTCAGCTGACCCAGCAGGAGCAAACGTATGCTAAAAATGTATGCAGAACCAAGCTTTTCAGTGAAGAGCAGCCAGGCACATTTTAGCAAGTTTCACTTGTAAGTGGGGTTGGAAACGCTTTTCAGGCTCAGTACTGGGCTCAAAAGATGCAGCCCTGATGTCTCTCATGATAGCAGGTGGTTAAGTAGAAATTTGCTGCTCGGCTGACCCAGCAGGAGCAAACGTATGCCAAAAATGTATGCAGAAACAAGCTTTTCAGTGAAGAGCAGAGAGGCACATTTTAGCAAGTTTCACTTGTAAGTGGGGTTGGAAATGCTTTTCAGGCTCAGTACTGGCCTCAAAAGATGCAGCCCTGATGTCTCTCATGATAGCAGGTGGTTAAGTAGAAATTTGCTGCTCGGCTGACCCAGCAGGAGCAAACCTATGCCAAAAATGTACGCAGAATCAGCTTTTCAGTGAAGAGCAGAGAGGCACATTTTAGCAAGTTTCACTTGTAAGTGGGGTTGGAAACGCTTTTCAGGCTCAGTACTGGGCTCAAAAGATGCAGCCCTGATGTCTCTCATGATAGCAGGTGTTTAAGTAGAAATTTGCTGCTCGGCTGACCCAGCAGGAGCAAACGTATGCCAAAAATGTATGCAGAAACAAACTTTTCAGTGAAGAGCAGCTAGGCACATTTTAGCAAGTTTCACTTGTAAGTGGGGTTGGAAATGCTTTTCAGGCTCAGTATTGGCCTCAAAAGATGCAGCACTGATGTCTCTCATGATAGCAGGTGGTTAAGTAGAAATTTGCTGCTCGGCTGACCCAGCAGGAGCAAACCTATGCCAAAAATGTACGCAGAATCAGCTTTTCAGTGAAGAGCAGAGAGGCACATTTTAGCAAGTTTCACTTGTAAGTGGGGTTGGAAACGCTTTTCAGGCTCAGTACTGGGCTCAAAAGATGCAGCCCTGATGTCTCTCATGATAGCAGGTGGTTAAGTAGAAATTCGCTGCTCGGCTGGCCCAGCAGGAGCAAACATATGCTAAAAATGTATGCAGAACCAAGCTTTTCAGTGAAGAGCAGCCAGGCACATTTTAGCAAGTTTCACTTGTAAGTGGGGTTGGAAACGCTTTTCAGGCTCAGTACTGGGCTCAAAAGATGCAGCCCTGATGTCTCTCATGATAGCAGGTGGTTAAGTAGAAATTTGCTGCTCGGCTGACCCAGCAGGAGCAAACGTATGCTAAAAATGTGTGCAGAACCAAGCTTTTCAGTGAAGAGCAGCCAGGCACATTTTAGCAAGTTTCACTTTTAAGTGGGGTTGGAAACGCTTTTCAGGCTCAGTACTGGGCTCAAAAGATGCAGCCCTGATGTCTCTCATGATAGCAGGTGGTTAAGTAGAAATGTGCTGCTCGGCTGACCCAGCAGGAGCAAACGTATGCTAAAAATGTGTGCAGAACCAAGCTTTTCAGTGAATAGCAGCCAGGCACATTTTAGCAAGTTTCACTTGTAAGTGGGGTTGGAAACGCTTTTCAGGCTCAGTACTGGGCTCAAAAGATGCAGCCCTGATGTCTCTCATGATAGCAGGTGGTTAAGTAGAAATTCGCTGCTCGGCTGACCCAGCAGGAGCAAACGTATGCCAAAAATGTATGCAGAAACAAGCTTTTCAGCGAAGAGCAGCTAGGCACATTTTAGCAAGTTTCACTTGTAAGTGGGGTTGGAAACGCTTTTCAGGCTCAGTACTGGGCTCAAAAGATGCAGCCTGATGTCTCTCATGATAGCAGGTGGTTAAGTAGAAATTTGCTGCTCGGCTGACCCAGCAGGAGCAAACGTATGCTAAAAATGTGTGCAGAACCAAGCTTTTCAGTGAAGAGCAGCCAGGCACATTTTAGCAAGTTTCACTTGTAAGTGGGGTTGGAAATGCTTTTCAGGCTCAGTACTGGGCTCAAAAGATGCAGCCCTGATCTCTCTCATGATAGCAGGTGGTTAAGTAGAAATTTGCTGCTCGGCTGACCCAGCAGGAGCAAACGTATGCTAAAAATGTATGTAGAACCAAGCTTTTCAGTGAAGAGCAGCCAGGCACATTTTAGCAAGTTTCACTTGTAAGTGGGGTTGGAAACGCTTTTCAGGCTCAGTACTGGGCTCAAAAGATGCAGCCCTGATGTCTCTCATGATAGCAGGTGGTTAAGTAGAAATTCGCTGCTCGGCTGACCCAGCAGGAGCAAACGTATGCCAAAAATGTGTGCAGAAACAAGCTTTTCAGTGAAGAGCAGCTAGGCACATTTTAGCAAGTTTCTCTTGTAAGTGGGGTTGGAAACGCTTTTCAGGCTCAGTACTGGGCTCAAAAGATGCAGCCCTGATGTCTCTCATGATAGCAGGTGGTTAAGTAGAAATTCGCTGCTCGGCTGGCCCAGCAGGAGCAAACATATGCTAAAAATGTATGCAGAACCAAGCTTTTCAGTGAAGAGCAGCCAAGCACATTTTAGCAAGTTTCACTGTAAGTGGGGTTGGAAACGCTTTTCAGGCGCAGTACTGGGCTCCAAAGATGCAGCCCTGATGTCTCTCATGATAGCAGGTGGTTAAGTAGAAATTCGCTGCTCGGCTGACCCAGCAGGAGCAAACGTATGCTAAAAATGTATGCAGAACCAAGCTTTTCAGTGAAGAGCAGCCAGGCACATTTTAGCAAGTTTCACTTGTAAGTGGGGTTAGAAATGCTTTTCAGGCTCAGTACTGGCCTCAAAAGATGCAGCCCTGATGTCTCTCATGATAGCAGGTGGTTAAGTAGAAATTTGCTGCTCGGCTGACCCAGCAGGAGCAAACCTATGCCGAAAATGTACGCAGAAGCAGCTTTTCAGTGAAGAGCAGAGAGGCACATTTTAGCAAGTTTCACTTGTAAGTGGGGTTGGAAACGCTTTTCAGGCTCAGTACTGGGCTCAAAAGATGCAGCCCTGATGTCTCTCATGATAGCAGGTGGTTAAGTAGAAATTTGCTGCTCGGCTGACCCAGCAGGAGCAAACGTATGCCAAAAATGTATGCAGAAACAAGCTTTTCAGTGAAGAGCAGCTAGGCACATTTTAGCAAGTTTCACTTGTAAGTGGGGTTGGAAATGCTTTTCAGGCTCAGTACTGGCCTCAAAAGATGCAGCCCTGATGTCTCTCATGATAGCAGGTGGTTAAGTAGAAATTCGCTGCTCGGCTGACCCAGCAGGAGCAAACCTATGCCAAAAATGTACGCAGAATCAGCTTTTCAGTGAAGAGCAGCCAGGCACATTTTAGCAAGTTTCACTTGTAAGTGGGGTTGGAAACGCTTTTCAGGCTCAGTACTGGGCTCAAAAGATGCAGCCCTGATGTCTCTCATGATAGCAGGTGGTTAAGTAGAAATTCGCTGCTCGGCTGGCCCAGCAGGAGCAAACATATGCTAAAAATGTATGCAGAACCAAGCTTTTCAGTGAAGAGCAGCCAAGCACATTTTAGCAAGTTTCACAGTAAGTGGGGTTGGAAACGCTTTTCAGGCGCAGTACTGGGCTCCAAAGATGCAGCCCTGATATCTCTCATGATAGCAGGTGGTTAAGTAGAAATTCGCTGCTCGGCTGACCCAGCAGGAGCAAACATATGCTAAAAATGTATGCAGAACCAAGCTTTTCAGTGAAGAGCAGAGAGGCACATTTTAGCAAGTTTCACTTGTAAGTGGGGTTGGAAACGCTTTTCAGGCTCAGTACCGGGCTCAAAAGATGCAGCCCTGATGTCTCTCATGATAGCAGGTGGTTAAGTAGAAATGTGCTGCTCGGCTGACCCAGCAGGAGAACGTATGCTAAAAATGTATGCAGAACCAAGCTTTTCAGTGAAGAGCAGAGAGGCACATTTTAGCAAGTTTCACTTGTAAGTGGGGTTGGAAACGCTTTTCAGGCTCAGTACCGGGCTCAAAAGATGCAGCCCTGATGTCTCTCATGATAGCAGGTGGTTAAGTAGAAATTCGCTGCTCGGCTGACCCAGCAGGAGCAAACGTATGCCAAAAATGTGTGCAGAACCAAGCTTTTCAGTGAAGAGCAGCCAGGCACATTTTAGCAAGTTTCACTTGTAAGTGGGGTTAGAAATGCTTTTCAGGCTCAGTACTGGGCTCAAAAGATGCAGCCCTGATGTCTCTCATGATAGCAGGTGGTTAAGTAGAAATGTGCTGCTCGGCTGACCCAGCAGGTGAACGTATGCTAAAAATGTATGCAGAACCAAGCTTTTCAGTGAAGAGCAGAGAGGCACATTTTAGCAAGTTTCACTTGTAAGTGGGGTTGGAAACGCTTTTCAGGCTCAGTACCGGGCTCAAAAGATGCAGCCCTGATGTCTCTCATGATAGCAGGTGGTTAAGTAGAAATTCACTGCTCGGCTGACCAAGCAGGAGCAAACGTATGCTAAAAATGTATACAGAACCAAGCTTTTCAGTGAAGAGCAGCCAGGCACATTTTAGCAAGTTTCACTTGTAAGTGGGGTTGGAAACGCTTTTCAGGCTCAGTACTGGCCTCAAAAGATGCAGCCCTGATGTATCTCATGATAGCAGGTGGTTAAGTCGAAATTTGCTGCTCGGCTGACCCAGCAGGAGCAAACCTATGCCAAAAATGTACGCAGAATCAGCTTTTCAGTGAAGAGCAGAGAGGCACATTTTAGCAAGTTTCACTCGTAAGTGGGGTTGGAAACGCTTTTCAGGCTCAGTACTGGGCTTAAAAGATGCAGCCCTGATGTCTCTCATGATAGCAGGTGGTTAAGTAGAAATTCGGTGCTCGGCTGGCCCAGCAGGAGCAAACATATGCTAAAAATGTATGCAGAACCAAGCTTTTCAGTGAAGAGCAGCCAAGCACATTTTAGCAAGTTTCACTGTAAGTGGGGTTGGAAACGCTTTTCTGGCGCAGTACTGGGCTCCAAAGATGCAGCCCTGATGTCCCTCATGATAGCAGGTGGTTAAGTAGAAATTCGCTGCTCGGCTGACCCAGCAGGAGCAAATGTATGCTAAAAATGTATGCAGAACCAAGCTTTTCAGTGAAGAGCAGCCAGACACATTTTAGCAAGTTTCACTTGTAAGTGGGGTTAGAAATTCTTTTCAGGCTCAGTACTGGGCTCAAAAGATGCAGCCCTGATGTCTCTCATGATAGCAGGTGGTTAAGTAGAAATGTGCTGCTCGGCTGACCCAGCAGGAGAACGTATGCTAAAAATTAATGCAGAACCAAGCTTTTCAGTGAAGAGCAGAGAGGCACATTTTAGCAAGTTTCACTTGTAAGTGGGGTTGGAAATGCTTTTCAGGCGCAGTACTGGCTCCAAAGATGCAGCCCTGATGTCTCTCATGATAGCAGGTGGTTAAGTAGAGATTTGCTGCTCGGCTGACCCAGCAGGAGCAAACGTATGCCAAAAATGTATGCAGAAACAAGCTTTTCAGTGAAGAGCAGCTAGGCACATTTTAGCAAGTTTCACTTGTAAGTGGGGTTGGAAATGCTTTTCAGGCTCAGTACTGGCCTCAAAAGATGCAGCCCTGATGTCTCTCATGATAGCAGGTGGTTAAGTAGAAATTTGCTGCTCGGCTGACCCAGCAGGAGCAAACCTATGCCAAAAATGTACGCAGAATCAGCTTTTCAGTGAAGAGCAGAGAGGCACATTTTAGCAAGTTTCACTTGTAAGTGGGGTTGGAACCGCTTTTCAGGCTCAGTACTGGGCTCAAAAGATGCAGCCCTGATGTCTCTCATGATAGCAGGTGGTTAAGTAGAAATGTGCTACTCGGCTGACCCAGCAGGAGCAAACGTATGCTAAAAATGTGTGCAGAACCAAGCTTTTCAGTGAATAGCAGCCAGGCACATTTTAGCAAGTTTCACTTGTAAGTGGGGTTGGAAACGCTTTTCAGGCTCAGTACTGGGCTCAAAAGATGCAGCCCTGATGTCTCTCATGATAGCAGGTGGTTAAGTAGAAATTCGCTGCTCGGCTGACCCAGCAGGAGCAAACGTATGCCAAAAATGTATGCAGAAACAAGCTTTTCAGTGAAGAGCAGCTAGGCACATTTTAGTAAGTTTCACTTGTAAGTGGGGTTGGAAACGCTTTTCAGGCTCAGTACTGGGCTCAAAAGATGCAGCCTGATGTCTCTCATGATAGCAGGTGGTTAAGTAGAAATTTGCTGCTCGGCTGACCCAGCAGGAGCAAACGTATGCTAAAAATGTGTGCAGAACCAAGCTTTTCAGTGAAGAGCAGCCAGGCACATTTTAGCAAGTTTCACTTGTAAGTGGGGTTGGAAATGCTTTTCAGGCTCAGTACTGGGCTCAAAAGATGCAGCCCTGATCTCTCTCATGATAGCAGGTGGTTAAGTAGAAATTTGCTGCTTGGCTGACCCAGCAGGAGTAAACGTATGCTAAAAATGTATGCAGAACCAAGCTTTTCAGTGAAGAGCAGCTAGGCACATTTTAGCAAGTTTCACTTGTAAGTGGGGTTAGAAATGCTTTTCAGGCTCAGTACTGGGCTCAAAAGATGCAGCCCTGATGTCTCTCATGATAGCAGGTGGTTAAGTAGAAATGTGCTGCTCGGCTGACCCAGCAGGAGAACGTATGCTAAAAATGTATGCAGAACCAAGCTTTTCAGTGAAGAGCAGAGAGGCACATTTTAGCAAGTTTCACTTGTAAGTGGGGTTGGAAACGCTTTTCAGGCTCAGTACCGGGCTCAAAAGATGCAGCCCTGATGTCTCTCATGATAGCAGGTGGTTAAGTAGAAATTTGCTGCTCGGCTGACCCAGCAGGAGCAAACCTATGCTAAAAATGTGTGCAGAACCAAGCTTTTCAGTGAAGAGCAGCCAGGCACATTTTAGCATTTTTCACTTGTAAGTGGGGTTGGAAACGCTTTTCAGGCTCAGTACTGGCCTCAAAAGATGCAGCCCTGATGTATCTCATGATAGCAGGTGGTTAAGTCGAAATTTGCTGCTCGGCTGACCCAGCAGGAGCAAACCTATGCCAAAAATGTACGCAGAATCAGCTTTTCAGTGAAGAGCAGAGAGGAACATTTTAGCAAGTTTCACTCGTAAGTGGGGTTGGAAACGCTTTTCAGGCTCAGTACTGGGCTTAAAAGATGCAGCCCTGATGTCTCTCATGATAGCAGGTGGTTAAGTAGAAATTCGCTGCTCGGCTGGCCCAGCAGGAGCAAACATATGCTAAAAATGTATTCAGAACCAAGCTTTTCAGTGAAGAGCAGCCAAGCACATTTTAGCAAGTTTCACTGTAAGTGGGTTTGGAAACGCTTTTCTGGCGCAGTACTGGGCTCCAAAGATGCAGCCCTGATGTCTCTCATGATAGCAGGTGGTTAAGTAGAAATTCGCTGCTCGGCTGACCCAGCAGGAGCAAATGTATGCTAAAAATGTATGCAGAACCAAGCTTTTCAGTGAAGAGCAGCCAGACACATTTTAGCAAGTTTCACTTGTAAGTGGGGTTAGAAATTCTTTTCAGGCTCAGTACTGGGCTCAAAAGATGCAGCCCTGATGTCTCTCATGATAGCAGGTGGTTAAGTAGAAATGTGCTGCTCGGCTGACCCAGCAGGAGAACGTATGCTAAAAATGTATGCAGAACCAAGCTTTTCAGTGAAGAGCAGAGAGGCACATTTTAGCAAGTTTCACTTGTAAGTGGGGTTGGAAATGCTTTTCAGGCGCAGTACTGGGCTCCAAAGATGCAGCCCTGATGTCTCTCATGATAGCAGGTGGTTGAGTAGAGATTCGCTGCTCGGCTGACCCAGCAGGAGCAAACGTATGCTAAAAATGTATGCAGAACCAAGCTTTTCAGTGAAGAGCAGCCAGGCACATTTTAGCAAGTTTCACTTGTAAGTGGGGTTGGAAACGCTTTTCAGGCTCAGTACTGGGCTCAAAAGATGCAGCCCTGATGTCTCTCATGATAGCAGGTGGTTAAGTAGAAATTTGCTGCTCGGCTGACCCAGCAGGAGCAAACGTATGCCAAAAATTTATGCAGAAACAAGCTTTTCAGTGAAGAGCAGCTAGGCACATTTTAGCAAGTTTCACTTGTAAGTGGGGTTGGAAATGCTTTTCAGGCTCAGTACTGGCCTCAAAAGATGCAGCCCTGATGTCTCTCATGTCAGCAGGTGGTTAAGTAGAAATTTGCTGCTCGGCTGACCCAGCAGGAGCAAACCTATGCTAAAAATGTGTACAGAACCAAGCTTTTCAGTGAAGAGCAGCCAGGCACATTTTAGCAAGTTTCACTTGTAAGTGGGGTTGGAAACGCTTTTCAGGCTCAGTACTGGCCTCAAAAGATGCAGCCCTGATGTATCTCATGATAGCAGGTGGTTAAGTCGAAATTTGCTGCTCGGCTGACCCAGCAGGAGCAAACCTATGCCAAAAATGTACGCAGAATCAGCTTTTCAGTGAAGAGCAGAGAGGCACATTTTAGCAAGTTTCACTCGTAAGTGGGGTTGGAAACGCTTTTCAGGCTCAGTACTGGGCTTAAAAGATGCAGCCCTGATGTCTCTCATGATAGCAGGTGGTTAAGTAGAAATTCGGTGCTCGGCTGGCCCAGCAGGAGCAAACATATGCTAAAAATGTATGCAGAACCAAGCTTTTCAGTGAAGAGCAGCCAAGCACATTTTAGCAAGTTTCACTGTAAGTGGGGTTGGAAACGCTTTTCTGGCGCAGTACTGGGCTCCAAAGATGCAGCCCTGATGTCCCTCATGATAGCAGGTGGTTAAGTAGAAATTCGCTGCTCGGCTGACCCAGCAGGAGCAAATGTATGCTAAAAATGTATGCAGAACCAAGCTTTTCAGTGAAGAGCAGCCAGACACATTTTAGCAAGTTTCACTTGTAAGTGGGGTTAGAAATTCTTTTCAGGCTCAGTACTGGGCTCAAAAGATGCAGCCCTGATGTCTCTCATGATAGCAGGTGGTTAAGTAGAAATGTGCTGCTCGGCTGACCCAGCAGGAGAACGTATGCTAAAAATGTATGCAGAACCAAGCTTTTCAGTGAAGAGCAGAGAGGCACATTTTAGCAAGTTTCACTTGTAAGTGGGGTTGGAAACGCTTTTCAGGCGCAGTACTGGGCTCCAAAGATGCAGCCCTGATATCTCTCATGATAGCAGGTGGTTAAGTAGAAATTCGCTGCTCGGCTGACCCAGCAGGAGCAAACCTATGCCAAAAATGTACGCAGAATCAGCTTTTCAGTGAAGAGCAGAGAGGCACATTTTAGCAAGTTTCACTTGTAAGTGGGGTTGGAAACGCTTTTCAGGTACAGTACTGGGCTTAAAAGATGCAGCCCTGATGTCTCTCATGATAGCAGGTGGTTAAATAGAAATTCGCTGCTTGGCTGGCCCAGCAGGAGCAAACATATGCTAAAAATGTATGCAGAACCAAGCTTTTCAGTGAAGAGCAGCCAAGCACATTTTAGCAAGTTTCACTGTAAGTGGGATTGGAAACGCTTTTCTGGCGCAGTACTGGGCTCCAAAGATGCAGCCCTGATGTCTCTCATGATAGCAGGTGGTTAAGTAGAAATTCGCTGCTCGGCTGACCCAGCAGGAGCAAATGTATGCTAAAAATGTATGCAGAACGAAGCTTTTCAGTGAAGAGCAGCCAGACACATTTTAGCAAGTTTCACTTGTAAGTGGGGTTAGAAATTCTTTTCAGGCTCAGTACTGGGCTCAAAAGATGCAGCCCTGATGTCTCTCATGATAGCAGGTGGTTAAGTAGAAATGTGCTGCTCGGCTGACTCAGCAGGAGAACGTATGCTAAAAATGTATGCAGAACCAAGCTTTTCAGTGAAGAGCAGAGAGGCACATTTTAGCAAGTTTCACTTGTAAGTGGGGTTGGAAATGCTTTTCAGGCGCAGTACTGGGCTCCAAAGATGCAGCCCTGATGTCTCTCATGATAGCAGGTGGTTAAGTAGAAATTTGCTGCTCAGCTGACCCAGCAGGAGCAAACGTATGCTAAAAATGTATGCAGAACCAAGCTTTTCAGTGAAGAGCAGCCAGGCACATTTTAGCAAGTTTCACTTGTAAGTGGGGTTGGAAACGCTTTTCAGGCTCAGTACTGGGCTCAAAAGATGCAGCCCTGATGTCTCTCATGATAGCAGGTGGTTAAGTAGAAATTTGCTGCTCGGCTGACCCAGCAGGAGCAAACGTATGCCAAAAATGTATGCAGAAACAAGCTTTTCAGTGAAGAGCAGAGAGGCACATTTTAGCAAGTTTCACTTGTAAGTGGGGTTGGAAATGCTTTTCAGGCTCAGTACTGGCCTCAAAAGATGCAGCCCTGATGTCTCTCATGATAGCAGGTGGTTAAGTAGAAATTTGCTGCTCGGCTGACCCAGCAGGAGCAAACCTATGCCAAAAATGTACGCAGAATCAGCTTTTCAGTGAAGAGCAGAGAGGCACATTTTAGCAAGTTTCACTTGTAAGTGGGGTTGGAAACGCTTTTCAGGCTCAGTACTGGGCTCAAAAGATGCAGCCCTGATGTCTCTCATGATAGCAGGTGTTTAAGTAGAAATTTGCTGCTCGGCTGACCCAGCAGGAGCAAACGTATGCCAAAAATGTATGCAGAAACAAACTTTTCAGTGAAGAGCAGCTAGGCACATTTTAGCAAGTTTCACTTGTAAGTGGGGTTGGAAATGCTTTTCAGGCTCAGTATTGGCCTCAAAAGATGCAGCACTGATGTCTCTCATGATAGCAGGTGGTTAAGTAGAAATTTGCTGCTCGGCTGACCCAGCAGGAGCAAACCTATGCCAAAAATGTACGCAGAATCAGCTTTTCAGTGAAGAGCAGAGAGGCACATTTTAGCAAGTTTCACTTGTAAGTGGGGTTGGAAACGCTTTTCAGGCTCAGTACTGGGCTCAAAAGATGCAGCCCTGATGTCTCTCATGATAGCAGGTGGTTAAGTAGAAATTCGCTGCTCGGCTGGCCCAGCAGGAGCAAACATATGCTAAAAATGTATGCAGAACCAAGCTTTTCAGTGAAGAGCAGCCAGGCACATTTTAGCAAGTTTCACTTGTAAGTGGGGTTGGAAACGCTTTTCAGGCTCAGTACTGGGCTCAAAAGATGCAGCCCTGATGTCTCTCATGATAGCAGGTGGTTAAGTAGAAATTTGCTGCTCGGCTGACCCAGCAGGAGCAAACGTATGCTAAAAATGTGTGCAGAACCAAGCTTTTCAGTGAAGAGCAGCCAGGCACATTTTAGCAAGTTTCACTTTTAAGTGGGGTTGGAAACGCTTTTCAGGCTCAGTACTGGGCTCAAAAGATGCAGCCCTGATGTCTCTCATGATAGCAGGTGGTTAAGTAGAAATGTGCTGCTCGGCTGACCCAGCAGGAGCAAACGTATGCTAAAAATGTGTGCAGAACCAAGCTTTTCAGTGAATAGCAGCCAGGCACATTTTAGCAAGTTTCACTTGTAAGTGGGGTTGGAAACGCTTTTCAGGCTCAGTACTGGGCTCAAAAGATGCAGCCCTGATGTCTCTCATGATAGCAGGTGGTTAAGTAGAAATTCGCTGCTCGGCTGACCCAGCAGGAGCAAACGTATGCCAAAAATGTATGCAGAAACAAGCTTTTCAGCGAAGAGCAGCTAGGCACATTTTAGCAAGTTTCACTTGTAAGTGGGGTTGGAAACGCTTTTCAGGCTCAGTACTGGGCTCAAAAGATGCAGCCTGATGTCTCTCATGATAGCAGGTGGTTAAGTAGAAATTTGCTGCTCGGCTGACCCAGCAGGAGCAAACGTATGCTAAAAATGTGTGCAGAACCAAGCTTTTCAGTGAAGAGCAGCCAGGCACATTTTAGCAAGTTTCACTTGTAAGTGGGGTTGGAAATGCTTTTCAGGCTCAGTACTGGGCTCAAAAGATGCAGCCCTGATCTCTCTCATGATAGCAGGTGGTTAAGTAGAAATTTGCTGCTCGGCTGACCCAGCAGGAGCAAACGTATGCTAAAAATGTATGTAGAACCAAGCTTTTCAGTGAAGAGCAGCCAGGCACATTTTAGCAAGTTTCACTTGTAAGTGGGGTTGGAAACGCTTTTCAGGCTCAGTACTGGGCTCAAAAGATGCAGCCCTGATGTCTCTCATGATAGCAGGTGGTTAAGTAGAAATTCGCTGCTCGGCTGACCCAGCAGGAGCAAACGTATGCCAAAAATGTGTGCAGAAACAAGCTTTTCAGTGAAGAGCAGCTAGGCACATTTTAGCAAGTTTCTCTTGTAAGTGGGGTTGGAAACGCTTTTCAGGCTCAGTACTGGGCTCAAAAGATGCAGCCCTGATGTCTCTCATGATAGCAGGTGGTTAAGTAGAAATTCGCTGCTCGGCTGGCCCAGCAGGAGCAAACATATGCTAAAAATGTATGCAGAACCAAGCTTTTCAGTGAAGAGCAGCCAAGCACATTTTAGCAAGTTTCACTGTAAGTGGGGTTGGAAACGCTTTTCAGGCGCAGTACTGGGCTCCAAAGATGCAGCCCTGATGTCTCTCATGATAGCAGGTGGTTAAGTAGAAATTCGCTGCTCGGCTGACCCAGCAGGAGCAAACGTATGCTAAAAATGTATGCAGAACCAAGCTTTTCAGTGAAGAGCAGCCAGGCACATTTTAGCAAGTTTCACTTGTAAGTGGGGTTAGAAATGCTTTTCAGGCTCAGTACTGGCCTCAAAAGATGCAGCCCTGATGTCTCTCATGATAGCAGGTGGTTAAGTAGAAATTTGCTGCTCGGCTGACCCAGCAGGAGCAAACCTATGCCGAAAATGTACGCAGAAGCAGCTTTTCAGTGAAGAGCAGAGAGGCACATTTTAGCAAGTTTCACTTGTAAGTGGGGTTGGAAACGCTTTTCAGGCTCAGTACTGGGCTCAAAAGATGCAGCCCTGATGTCTCTCATGATAGCAGGTGGTTAAGTAGAAATTTGCTGCTCGGCTGACCCAGCAGGAGCAAACGTATGCCAAAAATGTATGCAGAAACAAGCTTTTCAGTGAAGAGCAGCTAGGCACATTTTAGCAAGTTTCACTTGTAAGTGGGGTTGGAAATGCTTTTCAGGCTCAGTACTGGCCTCAAAAGATGCAGCCCTGATGTCTCTCATGATAGCAGGTGGTTAAGTAGAAATTCGCTGCTCGGCTGACCCAGCAGGAGCAAACCTATGCCAAAAATGTACGCAGAATCAGCTTTTCAGTGAAGAGCAGCCAGGCACATTTTAGCAAGTTTCACTTGTAAGTGGGGTTGGAAACGCTTTTCAGGCTCAGTACTGGGCTCAAAAGATGCAGCCCTGATGTCTCTCATGATAGCAGGTGGTTAAGTAGAAATTCGCTGCTCGGCTGGCCCAGCAGGAGCAAACATATGCTAAAAATGTATGCAGAACCAAGCTTTTCAGTGAAGAGCAGCCAAGCACATTTTAGCAAGTTTCACAGTAAGTGGGGTTGGAAACGCTTTTCAGGCGCAGTACTGGGCTCCAAAGATGCAGCCCTGATATCTCTCATGATAGCAGGTGGTTAAGTAGAAATTCGCTGCTCGGCTGACCCAGCAGGAGCAAACATATGCTAAAAATGTATGCAGAACCAAGCTTTTCAGTGAAGAGCAGAGAGGCACATTTTAGCAAGTTTCACTTGTAAGTGGGGTTGGAAACGCTTTTCAGGCTCAGTACCGGGCTCAAAAGATGCAGCCCTGATGTCTCTCATGATAGCAGGTGGTTAAGTAGAAATGTGCTGCTCGGCTGACCCAGCAGGAGAACGTATGCTAAAAATGTATGCAGAACCAAGCTTTTCAGTGAAGAGCAGAGAGGCACATTTTAGCAAGTTTCACTTGTAAGTGGGGTTGGAAACGCTTTTCAGGCTCAGTACCGGGCTCAAAAGATGCAGCCCTGATGTCTCTCATGATAGCAGGTGGTTAAGTAGAAATTCGCTGCTCGGCTGACCCAGCAGGAGCAAACGTATGCCAAAAATGTGTGCAGAACCAAGCTTTTCAGTGAAGAGCAGCCAGGCACATTTTAGCAAGTTTCACTTGTAAGTGGGGTTAGAAATGCTTTTCAGGCTCAGTACTGGGCTCAAAAGATGCAGCCCTGATGTCTCTCATGATAGCAGGTGGTTAAGTAGAAATGTGCTGCTCGGCTGACCCAGCAGGTGAACGTATGCTAAAAATGTATGCAGAACCAAGCTTTTCAGTGAAGAGCAGAGAGGCACATTTTAGCAAGTTTCACTTGTAAGTGGGGTTGGAAACGCTTTTCAGGCTCAGTACCGGGCTCAAAAGATGCAGCCCTGATGTCTCTCATGATAGCAGGTGGTTAAGTAGAAATTCACTGCTCGGCTGACCAAGCAGGAGCAAACGTATGCTAAAAATGTATACAGAACCAAGCTTTTCAGTGAAGAGCAGCCAGGCACATTTTAGCAAGTTTCACTTGTAAGTGGGGTTGGAAACGCTTTTCAGGCTCAGTACTGGCCTCAAAAGATGCAGCCCTGATGTATCTCATGATAGCAGGTGGTTAAGTCGAAATTTGCTGCTCGGCTGACCCAGCAGGAGCAAACCTATGCCAAAAATGTACGCAGAATCAGCTTTTCAGTGAAGAGCAGAGAGGCACATTTTAGCAAGTTTCACTCGTAAGTGGGGTTGGAAACGCTTTTCAGGCTCAGTACTGGGCTTAAAAGATGCAGCCCTGATGTCTCTCATGATAGCAGGTGGTTAAGTAGAAATTCGGTGCTCGGCTGGCCCAGCAGGAGCAAACATATGCTAAAAATGTATGCAGAACCAAGCTTTTCAGTGAAGAGCAGCCAAGCACATTTTAGCAAGTTTCACTGTAAGTGGGGTTGGAAACGCTTTTCTGGCGCAGTACTGGGCTCCAAAGATGCAGCCCTGATGTCCCTCATGATAGCAGGTGGTTAAGTAGAAATTCGCTGCTCGGCTGACCCAGCAGGAGCAAATGTATGCTAAAAATGTATGCAGAACCAAGCTTTTCAGTGAAGAGCAGCCAGACACATTTTAGCAAGTTTCACTTGTAAGTGGGGTTAGAAATTCTTTTCAGGCTCAGTACTGGGCTCAAAAGATGCAGCCCTGATGTCTCTCATGATAGCAGGTGGTTAAGTAGAAATGTGCTGCTCGGCTGACCCAGCAGGAGAACGTATGCTAAAAATTAATGCAGAACCAAGCTTTTCAGTGAAGAGCAGAGAGGCACATTTTAGCAAGTTTCACTTGTAAGTGGGGTTGGAAATGCTTTTCAGGCGCAGTACTGGCTCCAAAGATGCAGCCCTGATGTCTCTCATGATAGCAGGTGGTTAAGTAGAGATTTGCTGCTCGGCTGACCCAGCAGGAGCAAACGTATGCCAAAAATGTATGCAGAAACAAGCTTTTCAGTGAAGAGCAGCTAGGCACATTTTAGCAAGTTTCACTTGTAAGTGGGGTTGGAAATGCTTTTCAGGCTCAGTACTGGCCTCAAAAGATGCAGCCCTGATGTCTCTCATGATAGCAGGTGGTTAAGTAGAAATTTGCTGCTCGGCTGACCCAGCAGGAGCAAACCTATGCCAAAAATGTACGCAGAAGCAGCTTTTCAGTGAAGAGCAGAGAGGCACATTTTAGCAAGTTTCACTTGTAAGTGGGGTTGGAAACGCTTTTCAGGCTCAGTACTGGGCTCAAAAGATGCAGCCCTGATATCTCTCATGATAGCAGGTGGTTAAGTAGAAATTTGCTGCTCGGCTGACCCAGCAGGAGCAAACGTATGCCAAAAATGTATGCAGAAACAAGCTTTTCAGTGAAGAGCAGCTAGGCACATTTTAGCAAGTTTCACTTGTAAGTGGGGTTGGAAATGCTTTTCAGGCTCAGTACTGGCCTCAAAAGATGCAGCCCTGATGTCTCTCATGATAGCAGGTGGTTAAGTAGAAATTTGCTGCTCGGCTGACCCAGCAGGAGCAAACCTATGCCAAAAATGTACGCAGAATCAGCTTTTCAGTGAAGAGCAGAGAGGCACATTTTAGCAAGTTTCACTTGTAAGTGGGGTTAGAAATTCTTTTCAGGCTCAGTACTGGGCTCAAAAGATGCAGCCCTGATGTCTCTCATGTCATGATAGCAGGTGGTTAAGTAGAAATGTGCTGCTCGGCTGACCCAGCAGGAGAACGTATGCTAAAAATGTATGCAGAACCAAGCTTTTCAGTGAAGAGCAGAGAGGCACATTTTAGCAAGTTTCACTTGTAAGTGGGGTTGGAAATGCTTTTCAGGCGCAGTACTGGCTCCAAAGATGCAGCCCTGATGTCTCTCATGATAGCAGGTGGTTAAGTAGAGATTCGCTGCTCGGCTGACCCAGCAGGAGCAAACGTATGCTAAAAATGTATGCAGAACCAAGCTTTTCAGTGAAGAGCAGCCAGGCACATTTTAGCAAGTTTCACTTGTAAGTGGGGTTGGAAACGCTTTTCAGGCTCAGTACTGGGCTCAAAAGATGCAGCCCTGATGTCTCTCATGATAGCAGGTGGTTAAGTAGAAATTTGCTGCTCGGCTGACCCAGCAGGAGCAAACGTATGCCAAAAATGTATGCAGAAACAAGCTTTTCAGTGAAGAGCAGCCAGGCACATTTTAGCAAGTTTCACTTGTAAGTGGGGTTGGAAACGCTTTTCAGGCTCAGTACTGGGCTTAAAAGATGCAGCCCTGATGTCTCTCATGATAGCAGGTGGTTAAGTAGAAATTCGGTGCTCGGCTGGCCCAGCAGGAGCAAACATATGCTAAAAATGTATGCAGAACCAAGCTTTTCAGTGAAGAGCAGCCAAGCACATTTTAGCAAGTTTCACTGTAAGTGGGGTTGGAAACGCTTTTCTGGCGCAGTACTGGGCTCCAAAGATGCAGCCCTGATGTCCCTCATGATAGCAGGTGGTTAAGTAGAAATTCGCTGCTCGGCTGACCCAGCAGGAGCAAATGTATGCTAAAAATGTATGCAGAACCAAGCTTTTCAGTGAAGAGCAGCCAGACACATTTTAGCAAGTTTCACTTGTAAGTGGGGTTAGAAATTCTTTTCAGGCTCAGTACTGGGCTCAAAAGATGCAGCCCTGATGTCTCTCATGATAGCAGGTGGTTAAGTAGAAATGTGCTGCTCGGCTGACCCAGCAGGAGAACGTATGCTAAAAATGTATGCAGAACCAAGCTTTTCAGTGAAGAGCAGAGAGGCACATTTTAGCAAGTTTCACTTGTAAGTGGGGTTGGAAATGCTTTTCAGGCGCAGTACTGGCTCCAAAGATGCAGCCCTGATGTCTCTCATGATAGCAGGTGGTTAAGTAGAGATTCGCTGCTCGGCTGACCCAGCAGGAGCAAACGTATGCCAAAAATGTATGCAGAAACAAGCTTTTCAGTGAAGAGCAGCTAGGCACATTTTAGCAAGTTTCACTTGTAAGTGGGGTTGGAAATGCTTTTCAGGCTCAGTACTGGCCTCAAAAGATGCAGCCCTGATGTCTCTCATGATAGCAGGTGGTTAAGTAGAAATTTGCTGCTCGGCTGACCCAGCAGGAGCAAACCTATGCCAAAAATGTACGCAGAAGCAGCTTTTCAGTGAAGAGCAGAGAGGCACATTTTAGCAAGTTTCACTTGTAAGTGGGGTTGGAAACGCTTTTCAGGCTCAGTACTGGGCTCAAAAGATGCAGCCCTGATATCTCTCATGATAGCAGGTGGTTAAGTAGAAATTTGCTGCTCGGCTGACCCAGCAGGAGCAAACGTATGCCAAAAATGTATGCAGAAACAAGCTTTTCAGTGAAGAGCAGCTAGGCACATTTTAGCAAGTTTCACTTGTAAGTGGGGTTGGAAATGCTTTTCAGGCTCAGTACTGGCCTCAAAAGATGCAGCCCTGATGTCTCTCATGATAGCAGGTGGTTAAGTAGAAATTTGCTGCTCGGCTGACCCAGCAGGAGCAAACCTATGCCAAAAATGTACGCAGAATCAGCTTTTCAGTGAAGAGCAGAGAGGCACATTTTAGCAAGTTTCACTTGTAAGTGGGGTTAGAAATTCTTTTCAGGCTCAGTACTGGGCTCAAAAGATGCAGCCCTGATGTCTCTCATGATAGCAGGTGGTTAAGTAGAAATGTGCTGCTCGGCTGACCCAGCAGGAGAACGTATGCTAAAAATGTATGCAGAACCAAGCTTTTCAGTGAAGAGCAGAGAGGCACATTTTAGCAAGTTTCACTTGTAAGTGGGGTTGGAAATGCTTTTCAGGCGCAGTACTGGCTCCAAAGATGCAGCCCTGATGTCTCTCATGATAGCAGGTGGTTAAGTAGAGATTCGCTGCTCGGCTGACCCAGCAGGAGCAAACGTATGCTAAAAATGTATGCAGAACCAAGCTTTTCAGTGAAGAGCAGCCAGGCACATTTTAGCAAGTTTCACTTGTAAGTGGGGTTGGAAACGCTTTTCAGGCTCAGTACTGGGCTCAAAAGATGCAGCCCTGATGTCTCTCATGATAGCAGGTGGTTAAGTAGAAATTTGCTGCTCGGCTGACCCAGCAGGAGCAAACGTATGCCAAAAATGTATGCAGAAACAAGCTTTTCAGTGAAGAGCAGCCAGGCACATTTTAGCAAGTTTCACTTGTAAGTGGGGTTGGAAACGCTTTTCAGGCTCAGTACTGGGCTTAAAAGATGCAGCCCTGATGTCTCTCATGATAGCAGGTGGTTAAGTAGAAATTCGGTGCTCGGCTGGCCCAGCAGGAGCAAACATATGCTAAAAATGTATGCAGAACCAAGCTTTTCAGTGAAGAGCAGCCAAGCACATTTTAGCAAGTTTCACTGTAAGTGGGGTTGGAAACGCTTTTCTGGCGCAGTACTGGGCTCCAAAGATGCAGCCCTGATGTCCCTCATGATAGCAGGTGGTTAAGTAGAAATTCGCTGCTCGGCTGACCCAGCAGGAGCAAATGTATGCTAAAAATGTATGCAGAACCAAGCTTTTCAGTGAAGAGCAGCCAGACACATTTTAGCAAGTTTCACTTGTAAGTGGGGTTAGAAATTCTTTTCAGGCTCAGTACTGGGCTCAAAAGATGCAGCCCTGATGTCTCTCATGATAGCAGGTGGTTAAGTAGAAATGTGCTGCTCGGCTGACCCAGCAGGAGAACGTATGCTAAAAATGTATGCAGAACCAAGTTTTTCAGTGAAGAGCAGAGAGGCACATTTTAGCAAGTTTCACTTGTAAGTGGGGTTGGAAATGCTTTTCAGGCGCAGTACTGGCTCCAAAGATGCAGCCCTGATGTCTCTCATGATAGCAGGTGGTTAAGTAGAGATTCGCTGCTCGGCTGACCCAGCAGGAGCAAACGTATGCCAAAAATGTATGCAGAAACAAGCTTTTCAGTGAAGAGCAGCTAGGCACATTTTAGCAAGTTTCACTTGTAAGTGGGGTTGGAAATGCTTTTCAGGCTCAGTACTGGCCTCAAAAGATGCAGCCCTGATGTCTCTCATGATAGCAGGTGGTTAAGTAGAAATTTGCTGCTCGGCTGACCCAGCAGGAGCAAACCTATGCCAAAAATGTACGCAGAAGCAGCTTTTCAGTGAAGAGCAGAGAGGCACATTTTAGCAAGTTTCACTTGTAAGTGGGGTTGGAAACGCTTTTCAGGCTCAGTACTGGGCTCAAAAGATGCAGCCCTGATGTCTCTCATGATAGCAGGTGGTTAAGTAGAAATTTGCTGCTCGGCTGACCCAGCAGGAGCAAACGTATGCCAAAAATGTATGCAGAAACAAGCTTTTCAGTGAAGAGCAGCTAGGCACATTTTAGCAAGTTTCACTTGTAAGTGGGGTTGGAAATGCTTTTCAGGCTCAGTACTGGCCTCAAAAGATGCAGCCCTGATGTCTCTCATGATAGCAGGTGGTTAAGTAGAAATTTGCTGCTCGGCTGACCCAGCAGGAGCAAACCTATGCCAAAAATGTACGCAGAATCAGCTTTTCAGTGAAGAGCAGAGAGGCACATTTTAGCAAGTTTCACTTGTAAGTGGGGTTAGAAATTCTTTTCAGGCTCAGTACTGGGCTCAAAAGATGCAGCCCTGATGTCTCTCATGATAGCAGGTGGTTAAGTAGAAATGTGCTGCTCGGCTGACCCAGCAGGAGAACGTATGCTAAAAATGTATGCAGAACCAAGCTTTTCAGTGAAGAGCAGAGAGGCACATTTTAGCAAGTTTCACTTGTAAGTGGGGTTGGAAATGCTTTTCAGGCGCAGTACTGGCTCCAAAGATGCAGCCCTGATGTCTCTCATGATAGCAGGTGGTTAAGTAGAGATTCGCTGCTCGGCTGACCCAGCAGGAGCAAACGTATGCCAAAAATGTATGCAGAAACAAGCTTTTCAGTGAAGAGCAGCTAGGCACATTTTAGCAAGTTTCACTTGTAAGTGGGGTTGGAAATGCTTTTCAGGCTCAGTACTGGCCTCAAAAGATGCAGCCCTGATGTCTCTCATGATAGCAGGTGGTTAAGTAGAAATTTGCTGCTCGGCTGACCCAGCAGGAGCAAACCTATGCCAAAAATGTACGCAGAAGCAGCTTTTCAGTGAAGAGCAGAGAGGCACATTTTAGCAAGTTTCACTTGTAAGTGGGGTTGGAAACACTTTTCAGGCTCAGTACTGGGCTCAAAAGATGCAGCCCTGATGTCTCTCATGATAGCAGGTGGTTAAGTAGAAATTTGCTGCTCGGCTGACCCAGCAGGAGCAAACGTATGCCAAAAATGTATGCAGAAACAAGCTTTTCAGTGAAGAGCAGCTAGGCACATTTTAGCAAGTTTCACTTGTAAGTGGGGTTGGAAATGCTTTTCAGGCTCAGTACTGGCCTCAAAAGATGCAGCCCTGATGTCTCTCATGATAGCAGGTGGTTAAGTAGAAATTTGCTGCTCGGCTGACCCAGCAGGAGCAAACCTATGCCAAAAATGTACGCAGAATCAGCTTTTCAGTGAAGAGCAGAGAGGCACATTTTAGCAAGTTTCACTTGTAAGTGGGGTTAGAAATTCTTTTCAGGCTCAGTACTGGGCTCAAAAGATGCAGCCCTGATGTCTCTCATGATAGCAGGTGGTTAAGTAGAAATGTGCTGCTCGGCTGACCCAGCAGGAGAACGTATGCTAAAAATGTATGCAGAACCAAGCTTTTCAGTGAAGAGCAGAGAGGCACATTTTAGCAAGTTTCACTTGTAAGTGGGGTTGGAAATGCTTTTCAGGCGCAGTACTGGCTCCAAAGATGCAGCCCTGATGTCTCTCATGATAGCAGGTGGTTAAGTAGAGATTCGCTGCTCGGCTGACCCAGCAGGAGCAAACGTATGCCAAAAATGTATGCAGAAACAAGCTTTTCAGTGAAGAGCAGCTAGGCACATTTTAGCAAGTTTCACTTGTAAGTGGGGTTGGAAATGCTTTTCAGGCTCAGTACTGGCCTCAAAAGATGCAGCCCTGATGTCTCTCATGATAGCAGGTGGTTAAGTAGAAATTTGCTGCTCGGCTGACCCAGCAGGAGCAAACCTATGCCAAAAATGTACGCAGAAGCAGCTTTTCAGTGAAGAGCAGAGAGGCACATTTTAGCAAGTTTCACTTGTAAGTGGGGTTGGAAACGCTTTTCAGGCTCAGTACTGGGCTCAAAAGATGCAGCCCTGATGTCTCTCATGAGAGCAGGTGGTTAAGTAGAAATTTGCTGCTCGGCTGACCCAGCAGGAGCAAACGTATGCCAAAAATGTATGCAGAAACAAGCTTTTCAGTGAAGAGCAGCTAGGCACATTTTAGCAAGTTTCACTTGTAAGTGGGGTTGGAAATGCTTTTCAGGCTCAGTACTGGCCTCAAAAGATGCAGCCCTGATGTCTCTCATGATAGCAGGTGGTTAAGTAGAAATTTGCTGCTCGGCTGACCCAGCAGGAGCAAACCTATGCCAAAAATGTACGCAGAATCAGCTTTTCAGTGAAGAGCAGAGAGGCACATTTTAGCAAGTTTCACTTGTAAGTGGGGTTAGAAATTCTTTTCAGGCTCAGTACTGGGCTCAAAAGATGCAGCCCTGATGTCTCTCATGATAGCAGGTGGTTAAGTAGAAATGTGCTGCTCGGCTGACCCAGCAGGAGAACGTATGCTAAAAATGTATGCAGAACCAAGCTTTTCAGTGAAGAGCAGAGAGGCACATTTTAGCAAGTTTCACTTGTAAGTGGGGTTGGAAATGCTTTTCAGGCGCAGTACTGGCTCCAAAGATGCAGCCCTGATGTCTCTCATGATAGCAGGTGGTTAAGTAGAGATTCGCTGCTCGGCTGACCCAGCAGGAGCAAACGTATGCTAAAAATGTATGCAGAACCAAGCTTTTCAGTGAAGAGCAGCCAGGCACATTTTAGCAAGTTTCACTTGTAAGTGGGGTTGGAAACGCTTTTCAGGCTCAGTACTGGCCTCAAAAGATGCAGCCCTGATGTCTCTCATGATAGCAGGTGGTTAAGTAGAAATTTGCTGCTCGGCTGACCCAGCAGGAGCAAACGTATGCCAAAAATGTATGCAGAAACAAGCTTTTCAGTGAAGAGCAGCTAGGCACATTTTAGCAAGTTTCACTTGTAAGTGGGGTTGGAAATGCTTTTCAGGCTCAGTACTGGCCTCAAAAGATGCAGCCCTGATGTCTCTCATGATAGCAGGTGGTTAAGTAGAAATTTGCTGCTCGGCTGACCCAGCAGGAGCAAACCTATGCCAAAAATGTACGCAGAAGCAGCTTTTCAGTGAAGAGCAGAGAGGCACATTTTAGCAAGTTTCACTTGTAAGTGGGGTTGGAAACGCTTTTCAGGCTCAGTACTGGGCTCAAAAGATGCAGCCCTGATGTCTCTCATGATAGCAGGTGGTTAAGTAGAAATTTGCTGCTCGGCTGACCCAGCAGGAGCAAACGTATGCCAAAAATGTATGCAGAAACAAGCTTTTCAGTGAAGAGCAGCTAGGCACATTTTAGCAAGTTTCACTTGTAAGTGGGGTTGGAAATGCTTTTCAGGCTCAGTACTGGCCTCAAAAGATGCAGCCCTGATGTCTCTCATGATAGCAGGTGGTTAAGTAGAAATTTGCTGCTCGGCTGACCCAGCAGGAGCAAACCTATGCCAAAAATGTACGCAGAATCAGCTTTTCAGTGAAGAGCAGAGAGGCACATTTTAGCAAGTTTCACTTGTAAGTGGGGTTGGAAACGCTTTTCAGGCTCAGTACTGGGCTCAAAAGATGCAGCCCTGATGTCTCTCATGATAGCAAGTGGTTAAGTAGAAATTCGCTGCTCGGCTGGCCCAGCAGGAGCAAACATATGCTAAAAATGTATGCAGAACCAAGCTTTTCAGTGAAGAGCAGCCAGGCACATTTTAGCAAGTTTCACTTGTAAGTGGGGTTGGAAACGCTTTTCAGGCTCAGTACTGGGCTCAAAAGATGCAGCCCTGATGTCTCTAATGATAGCAGGTGGTTAAGTAGAAATGTGCTGCTCGGCTGACCCAGCAGGAGCAAACGTATGCTAAAAATGTGTGCAGAACCAAGCTTTTCAGTGAAGAGCAGCCAGGCACATTTTAGCAAGTTTCACTTTTAAGTGGGGTTGGAACCGCTTTTCAGGCTCAGTACTGGGCTCAAAAGATGCAGCCCTGATGTCTCTCATGATAGCAGGTGGTTAAGTAGAAATGTGCTACTCGGCTGACCCAGCAGGAGCAAACGTATGCTAAAAATGTGTGCAGAACCAAGCTTTTCAGTGAATAGCAGCCAGGCACATTTTAGCAAGTTTCACTTGTAAGTGGGGTTGGAAACGCTTTTCAGGCTCAGTACTGGGCTCAAAAGATGCAGCCCTGATGTCTCTCATGATAGCAGGTGGTTAAGTAGAAATTCGCTGCTCGGCTGACCCAGCAGGAGCAAACGTATGCCAAAAATGTATGCAGAAACAAGCTTTTCAGTGAAGAGCAGCTAGGCACATTTTAGTAAGTTTCACTTGTAAGTGGGGTTGGAAACGCTTTTCAGGCTCAGTACTGGGCTCAAAAGATGCAGCCTGATGTCTCTCATGATAGCAGGTGGTTAAGTAGAAATTTGCTGCTCGGCTGACCCAGCAGGAGCAAACGTATGCTAAAAATGTGTGCAGAACCAAGCTTTTCAGTGAAGAGCAGCCAGGCACATTTTAGCAAGTTTCACTTGTAAGTGGGGTTGGAAATGCTTTTCAGGCTCAGTACTGGGCTCAAAAGATGCAGCCCTGATCTCTCTCATGATAGCAGGTGGTTAAGTAGAAATTTGCTGCTTGGCTGACCCAGCAGGAGTAAACGTATGCTAAAAATGTATGCAGAACCAAGCTTTTCAGTGAAGAGCAGCTAGGCACATTTTAGCAAGTTTCACTTGTAAGTGGGGTTAGAAATGCTTTTCAGGCTCAGTACTGGGCTCAAAAGATGCAGCCCTGATGTCTCTCATGATAGCAGGTGGTTAAGTAGAAATGTGCTGCTCGGCTGACCCAGCAGGAGAACGTATGCTAAAAATGTATGCAGAACCAAGCTTTTCAGTGAAGAGCAGAGAGGCACATTTTAGCAAGTTTCACTTGTAAGTGGGGTTGGAAACGCTTTTCAGGCTCAGTACCGGGCTCAAAAGATGCAGCCCTGATGTCTCTCATGATAGCAGGTGGTTAAGTAGAAATTTGCTGCTCGGCTGACCCAGCAGGAGCAAACCTATGCTAAAAATGTGTGCAGAACCAAGCTTTTCAGTGAAGAGCAGCCAGGCACATTTTAGCATTTTTCACTTGTAAGTGGGGTTGGAAACGCTTTTCAGGCTCAGTACTGGCCTCAAAAGATGCAGCCCTGATGTATCTCATGATAGCAGGTGGTTAAGTCGAAATTTGCTGCTCGGCTGACCCAGCAGGAGCAAACCTATGCCAAAAATGTACGCAGAATCAGCTTTTCAGTGAAGAGCAGAGAGGAACATTTTAGCAAGTTTCACTCGTAAGTGGGGTTGGAAACGCTTTTCAGGCTCAGTACTGGGCTTAAAAGATGCAGCCCTGATGTCTCTCATGATAGCAGGTGGTTAAGTAGAAATTCGCTGCTCGGCTGGCCCAGCAGGAGCAAACATATGCTAAAAATGTATTCAGAACCAAGCTTTTCAGTGAAGAGCAGCCAAGCACATTTTAGCAAGTTTCACTGTAAGTGGGTTTGGAAACGCTTTTCTGGCGCAGTACTGGGCTCCAAAGATGCAGCCCTGATGTCTCTCATGATAGCAGGTGGTTAAGTAGAAATTCGCTGCTCGGCTGACCCAGCAGGAGCAAATGTATGCTAAAAATGTATGCAGAACCAAGCTTTTCAGTGAAGAGCAGCCAGACACATTTTAGCAAGTTTCACTTGTAAGTGGGGTTAGAAATTCTTTTCAGGCTCAGTACTGGGCTCAAAAGATGCAGCCCTGATGTCTCTCATGATAGCAGGTGGTTAAGTAGAAATGTGCTGCTCGGCTGACCCAGCAGGAGAACGTATGCTAAAAATGTATGCAGAACCAAGCTTTTCAGTGAAGAGCAGAGAGGCACATTTTAGCAAGTTTCACTTGTAAGTGGGGTTGGAAATGCTTTTCAGGCGCAGTACTGGGCTCCAAAGATGCAGCCCTGATGTCTCTCATGATAGCAGGTGGTTGAGTAGAGATTCGCTGCTCGGCTGACCCAGCAGGAGCAAACGTATGCTAAAAATGTATGCAGAACCAAGCTTTTCAGTGAAGAGCAGCCAGGCACATTTTAGCAAGTTTCACTTGTAAGTGGGGTTGGAAACGCTTTTCAGGCTCAGTACTGGGCTCAAAAGATGCAGCCCTGATGTCTCTCATGATAGCAGGTGGTTAAGTAGAAATTTGCTGCTCGGCTGACCCAGCAGGAGCAAACGTATGCCAAAAATTTATGCAGAAACAAGCTTTTCAGTGAAGAGCAGCTAGGCACATTTTAGCAAGTTTCACTTGTAAGTGGGGTTGGAAATGCTTTTCAGGCTCAGTACTGGCCTCAAAAGATGCAGCCCTGATGTCTCTCATGTCAGCAGGTGGTTAAGTAGAAATTTGCTGCTCGGCTGACCCAGCAGGAGCAAACCTATGCTAAAAATGTGTACAGAACCAAGCTTTTCAGTGAAGAGCAGCCAGGCACATTTTAGCAAGTTTCACTTGTAAGTGGGGTTGGAAACGCTTTTCAGGCTCAGTACTGGCCTCAAAAGATGCAGCCCTGATGTATCTCATGATAGCAGGTGGTTAAGTCGAAATTTGCTGCTCGGCTGACCCAGCAGGAGCAAACCTATGCCAAAAATGTACGCAGAATCAGCTTTTCAGTGAAGAGCAGAGAGGCACATTTTAGCAAGTTTCACTCGTAAGTGGGGTTGGAAACGCTTTTCAGGCTCAGTACTGGGCTTAAAAGATGCAGCCCTGATGTCTCTCATGATAGCAGGTGGTTAAGTAGAAATTCGGTGCTCGGCTGGCCCAGCAGGAGCAAACATATGCTAAAAATGTATGCAGAACCAAGCTTTTCAGTGAAGAGCAGCCAAGCACATTTTAGCAAGTTTCACTGTAAGTGGGGTTGGAAACGCTTTTCTGGCGCAGTACTGGGCTCCAAAGATGCAGCCCTGATGTCCCTCATGATAGCAGGTGGTTAAGTAGAAATTCGCTGCTCGGCTGACCCAGCAGGAGCAAATGTATGCTAAAAATGTATGCAGAACCAAGCTTTTCAGTGAAGAGCAGCCAGACACATTTTAGCAAGTTTCACTTGTAAGTGGGGTTAGAAATTCTTTTCAGGCTCAGTACTGGGCTCAAAAGATGCAGCCCTGATGTCTCTCATGATAGCAGGTGGTTAAGTAGAAATGTGCTGCTCGGCTGACCCAGCAGGAGAACGTATGCTAAAAATGTATGCAGAACCAAGCTTTTCAGTGAAGAGCAGAGAGGCACATTTTAGCAAGTTTCACTTGTAAGTGGGGTTGGAAACGCTTTTCAGGCGCAGTACTGGGCTCCAAAGATGCAGCCCTGATATCTCTCATGATAGCAGGTGGTTAAGTAGAAATTCGCTGCTCGGCTGACCCAGCAGGAGCAAACATATGCTAAAAATGTATGCAGAACCAAGCTTTTCAGTGAAGAGCAGAGAGGCACATTTTAGCAAGTTTCACTTGTAAGTGGGGTTGGAAACGCTTTTCAGGCTCAGTACCGGGCTCAAAAGATGCAGCCCTGATGTCTCTCATGATAGCAGGTGGTTAAGTAGAAATGTGCTGCTCGGCTGACCCAGCAGGAGAACGTATGCTAAAAATGTATGCAGAACCAAGCTTTTCAGTGAAGAGCAGAGAGGCACATTTTAGCAAGTTTCACTTGTAAGTGGGGTTGGAAACGCTTTTCAGGCTCAGTACCGGGCTCAAAAGATGCAGCCCTGATGTCTCTCATGATAGCAGGTGGTTAAGTAGAAATTCACTGCTCGGCTGACCCAGCAGGAGCAAACGTATGCCAAAAATGTGTGCAGAACCAAGCTTTTCAGTGAAGAGCAGCCAGGCACATTTTAGCAAGTTTCACTTGTAAGTGGGGTTAGAAATGCTTTTCAGGCTCAGTACTGGGCTCAAAAGATGCAGCCCTGATGTCTCTCATGATAGCAGGTGGTTAAGTAGAAATGTGCTGCTCGGCTGACCCAGCAGGTGAACGTATGCTAAAAATGTATGCAGAACCAAGCTTTTCAGTGAAGAGCAGAGAGGCACATTTTAGCAAGTTTCACTTGTAAGTGGGGTTGGAAACGCTTTTCAGGCTCAGTACCGGGCTCAAAAGATGCAGCCCTGATGTCTCTCATGATAGCAGGTGGTTAAGTAGAAATTCGCTGCTCGGCTGACCAAGCAGGAGCAAACGTATGCTAAAAATGTATACAGAACCAAGCTTTTCAGTGAAGAGCAGCCAGGCACATTTTAGCAAGTTTCACTTGTAAGTGGGGTTGGAAACGCTTTTCAGGCTCAGTACTGGCCTCAAAAGATGCAGCCCTGATGTATCTCATGATAGCAGGTGGTTAAGTCGAAATTTGCTGCTCGGCTGACCCAGCAGGAGCAAACCTATGCCAAAAATGTACGCAGAATCAGCTTTTCAGTGAAGAGCAGAGAGGCACATTTTAGCAAGTTTCACTCGTAAGTGGGGTTGGAAACGCTTTTCAGGCTCAGTACTGGGCTTAAAAGATGCAGCCCTGATGTCTCTCATGATAGCAGGTGGTTAAGTAGAAATTCGGTGCTCGGCTGGCCCAGCAGGAGCAAACATATGCTAAAAATGTATGCAGAACCAAGCTTTTCAGTGAAGAGCAGCCAAGCACATTTTAGCAAGTTTCACTGTAAGTGGGGTTGGAAACGCTTTTCTGGCGCAGTACTGGGCTCCAAAGATGCAGCCCTGATGTCCCTCATGATAGCAGGTGGTTAAGTAGAAATTCGCTGCTCGGCTGACCCAGCAGGAGCAAATGTATGCTAAAAATGTATGCAGAACCAAGCTTTTCAGTGAAGAGCAGCCAGACACATTTTAGCAAGTTTCACTTGTAAGTGGGGTTAGAAATTCTTTTCAGGCTCAGTACTGGGCTCAAAAGATGCAGCCCTGATGTCTCTCATGATAGCAGGTGGTTAAGTAGAAATGTGCTGCTCGGCTGACCCAGCAGGAGAACGTATGCTAAAAATTAATGCAGAACCAAGCTTTTCAGTGAAGAGCAGAGAGGCACATTTTAGCAAGTTTCACTTGTAAGTGGGGTTGGAAATGCTTTTCAGGCGCAGTACTGGCTCCAAAGATGCAGCCCTGATGTCTCTCATGATAGCAGGTGGTTAAGTAGAGATTTGCTGCTCGGCTGACCCAGCAGGAGCAAACGTATGCCAAAAATGTATGCAGAAACAAGCTTTTCAGTGAAGAGCAGCTAGGCACATTTTAGCAAGTTTCACTTGTAAGTGGGGTTGGAAATGCTTTTCAGGCTCAGTACTGGCCTCAAAAGATGCAGCCCTGATGTCTCTCATGATAGCAGGTGGTTAAGTAGAAATTTGCTGCTCGGCTGACCCAGCAGGAGCAAACCTATGCCAAAAATGTACGCAGAAGCAGCTTTTCAGTGAAGAGCAGAGAGGCACATTTTAGCAAGTTTCACTTGTAAGTGGGGTTGGAAACGCTTTTCAGGCTCAGTACTGGGCTCAAAAGATGCAGCCCTGATATCTCTCATGATAGCAGGTGGTTAAGTAGAAATTTGCTGCTCGGCTGACCCAGCAGGAGCAAACGTATGCCAAAAATGTATGCAGAAACAAGCTTTTCAGTGAAGAGCAGCTAGGCACATTTTAGCAAGTTTCACTTGTAAGTGGGGTTGGAAATGCTTTTCAGGCTCAGTACTGGCCTCAAAAGATGCAGCCCTGATGTCTCTCATGATAGCAGGTGGTTAAGTAGAAATTTGCTGCTCGGCTGACCCAGCAGGAGCAAACCTATGCCAAAAATGTACGCAGAATCAGCTTTTCAGTGAAGAGCAGAGAGGCACATTTTAGCAAGTTTCACTTGTAAGTGGGGTTAGAAATTCTTTTCAGGCTCAGTACTGGGCTCAAAAGATGCAGCCCTGATGTCTCTCATGATAGCAGGTGGTTAAGTAGAAATGTGCTGCTCGGCTGACCCAGCAGGAGAACGTATGCTAAAAATGTATGCAGAACCAAGCTTTTCAGTGAAGAGCAGAGAGGCACATTTTAGCAAGTTTCACTTGTAAGTGGGGTTGGAAATGCTTTTCAGGCGCAGTACTGGCTCCAAAGATGCAGCCCTGATGTCTCTCATGATAGCAGGTGGTTAAGTAGAGATTCGCTGCTCGGCTGACCCAGCAGGAGCAAACGTATGCTAAAAATGTATGCAGAACCAAGCTTTTCAGTGAAGAGCAGCCAGGCACATTTTAGCAAGTTTCACTTGTAAGTGGGGTTGGAAACGCTTTTCAGGCTCAGTACTGGGCTCAAAAGATGCAGCCCTGATGTCTCTCATGATAGCAGGTGGTTAAGTAGAAATTTGCTGCTCGGCTGACCCAGCAGGAGCAAACGTATGCCAAAAATGTATGCAGAAACAAGCTTTTCAGTGAAGAGCAGCCAGGCACATTTTAGCAAGTTTCACTTGTAAGTGGGGTTGGAAACGCTTTTCAGGCTCAGTACTGGGCTTAAAAGATGCAGCCCTGATGTCTCTCATGATAGCAGGTGGTTAAGTAGAAATTCGGTGCTCGGCTGGCCCAGCAGGAGCAAACATATGCTAAAAATGTATGCAGAACCAAGCTTTTCAGTGAAGAGCAGCCAAGCACATTTTAGCAAGTTTCACTGTAAGTGGGGTTGGAAACGCTTTTCTGGCGCAGTACTGGGCTCCAAAGATGCAGCCCTGATGTCCCTCATGATAGCAGGTGGTTAAGTAGAAATTCGCTGCTCGGCTGACCCAGCAGGAGCAAATGTATGCTAAAAATGTATGCAGAACCAAGCTTTTCAGTGAAGAGCAGCCAGACACATTTTAGCAAGTTTCACTTGTAAGTGGGGTTAGAAATTCTTTTCAGGCTCAGTACTGGGCTCAAAAGATGCAGCCCTGATGTCTCTCATGATAGCAGGTGGTTAAGTAGAAATGTGCTGCTCGGCTGACCCAGCAGGAGAACGTATGCTAAAAATGTATGTAGAACCAAGCTTTTCAGTGAAGAGCAGAGAGGCACATTTTAGCAAGTTTCACTTGTAAGTGGGGTTGGAAATGCTTTTCAGGCGCAGTACTGGCTCCAAAGATGCAGCCCTGATGTCTCTCATGATAGCAGGTGGTTAAGTAGAGATTCGCTGCTCGGCTGACCCAGCAGGAGCAAACGTATGCCAAAAATGTATGCAGAAACAAGCTTTTCAGTGAAGAGCAGCTAGGCACATTTTAGCAAGTTTCACTTGTAAGTGGGGTTGGAAATGCTTTTCAGGCTCAGTACTGGCCTCAAAAGATGCAGCCCTGATGTCTCTCATGATAGCAGGTGGTTAAGTAGAAATTTGCTGCTCGGCTGACCCAGCAGGAGCAAACCTATGCCAAAAATGTACGCAGAAGCAGCTTTTCAGTGAAGAGCAGAGAGGCACATTTTAGCAAGTTTCACTTGTAAGTGGGGTTGGAAACGCTTTTCAGGCTCAGTACTGGGCTCAAAAGATGCAGCCCTGATATCTCTCATGATAGCAGGTGGTTAAGTAGAAATTTGCTGCTCGGCTGACCCAGCAGGAGCAAACGTATGCCAAAAATGTATGCAGAAACAAGCTTTTCAGTGAAGAGCAGCTAGGCACATTTTAGCAAGTTTCACTTGTAAGTGGGGTTGGAAATGCTTTTCAGGCTCAGTACTGGCCTCAAAAGATGCAGCCCTAATGTCTCTCATGATAGCAGGTGGTTAAGTAGAAATTTGCTGCTCGGCTGACCCAGCAAGAGCAAACCTATGCCAAAAATGTACGCAGAATCAGCTTTTCAGTGAAGAGCAGAGAGGCACATTTTAGCAAGTTTCACTTGTAAGTGGGGTTAGAAATTCTTTTCAGGCTCAGTACTGGGCTCAAAAGATGCAGCCCTGATGTCTCTCATGATAGCAGGTGGTTAAGTAGAAATGTGCTGCTCGGCTGACCCAGCAGGAGAACGTATGCTAAAAATGTATGCAGAACCAAGCTTTTCAGTGAAGAGCAGAGAGGCACATTTTAGCAAGTTTCACTTGTAAGTGGGGTTGGAAATGCTTTTCAGGCGCAGTACTGGCTCCAAAGATGCAGCCCTGATGTCTCTCATGATAGCAGGTGGTTAAGTAGAGATTCGCTGCTCGGCTGACCCAGCAGGAGCAAACGTATGCTAAAAATGTATGCAGAACCAAGCTTTTCAGTGAAGAGCAGCCAGGCACATTTTAGCAAGTTTCACTTGTAAGTGGGGTTGGAAACGCTTTTCAGGCTCAGTACTGGGCTCAAAAGATGCAGCCCTGATGTCTCTCATGATAGCAGGTGGTTAAGTAGAAATTTGCTGCTCGGCTGACCCAGCAGGAGCAAACGTATGCCAAAAATGTATGCAGAAACAAGCTTTTCAGTGAAGAGCAGCCAGGCACATTTTAGCAAGTTTCACTTGTAAGTGGGGTTGGAAACGCTTTTCAGGCTCAGTACTGGGCTTAAAAGATGCAGCCCTGATGTCTCTCATGATAGCAGGTGGTTAAGTAGAAATTCGGTGCTCGGCTGGCCCAGCAGGAGCAAACATATGCTAAAAATGTATGCAGAACCAAGCTTTTCAGTGAAGAGCAGCCAAGCACATTTTAGCAAGTTTCACTGTAAGTGGGGTTGGAAACGCTTTTCTGGCGCAGTACTGGGCTCCAAAGATGCAGCCCTGATGTCCCTCATGATAGCAGGTGGTTAAGTAGAAATTCGCTGCTCGGCTGACCCAGCAGGAGCAAATGTATGCTAAAAATGTATGCAGAACCAAGCTTTTCAGTGAAGAGCAGCCAGACACATTTTAGCAAGTTTCACTTGTAAGTGGGGTTAGAAATTCTTTTCAGGCTCAGTACTGGGCTCAAAAGATGCAGCCCTGATGTCTCTCATGATAGCAGGTGGTTAAGTAGAAATGTGCTGCTCGGCTGACCCAGCAGGAGAACGTATGCTAAAAATGTATGCAGAACCAAGTTTTTCAGTGAAGAGCAGAGAGGCACATTTTAGCAAGTTTCACTTGTAAGTGGGGTTGGAAATGCTTTTCAGGCGCAGTACTGGCTCCAAAGATGCAGCCCTGATGTCTCTCATGATAGCAGGTGGTTAAGTAGAGATTCGCTGCTCGGCTGACCCAGCAGGAGCAAACGTATGCCAAAAATGTATGCAGAAACAAGCTTTTCAGTGAAGAGCAGCTAGGCACATTTTAGCAAGTTTCACTTGTAAGTGGGGTTGGAAATGCTTTTCAGGCTCAGTACTGGCCTCAAAAGATGCAGCCCTGATGTCTCTCATGATAGCAGGTGGTTAAGTAGAAATTTGCTGCTCGGCTGACCCAGCAGGAGCAAACCTATGCCAAAAATGTACGCAGAAGCAGCTTTTCAGTGAAGAGCAGAGAGGCACATTTTAGCAAGTTTCACTTGTAAGTGGGGTTGGAAACGCTTTTCAGGCTCAGTACTGGGCTCAAAAGATGCAGCCCTGATGTCTCTCATGATAGCAGGTGGTTAAGTAGAAATTTGCTGCTCGGCTGACCCAGCAGGAGCAAACGTATGCCAAAAATGTATGCAGAAACAAGCTTTTCAGTGAAGAGCAGCTAGGCACATTTTAGCAAGTTTCACTTGTAAGTGGGGTTGGAAATGCTTTTCAGGCTCAGAACTGGCCTCAAAAGATGCAGCCCTGATGTCTCTCATGATAGCAGGTGGTTAAGTAGAAATTTGCTGCTCGGCTGACCCAGCAGGAGCAAACCTATGCCAAAAATGTACGCAGAATCAGCTTTTCAGTGAAGAGCAGAGAGGCACATTTTAGCAAGTTTCACTTGTAAGTGGGGTTAGAAATTCTTTTCAGGCTCAGTACTGGGCTCAAAAGATGCAGCCCTGATGTCTCTCATGATAGCAGGTGGTTAAGTAGAAATGTGCTGCTCGGCTGACCCAGCAGGAGAACGTATGCTAAAAATGTATGCAGAACCAAGCTTTTCAGTGAAGAGCAGAGAGGCACATTTTAGCAAGTTTCACTTGTAAGTGGGGTTGGAAATGCTTTTCAGGCGCAGTACTGGCTCCAAAGATGCAGCCCTGATGTCTCTCATGATAGCAGGTGGTTAAGTAGAGATTCGCTGCTCGGCTGACCCAGCAGGAGCAAACGTATGCCAAAAATGTATGCAGAAACAAGCTTTTCAGTGAAGAGCAGCTAGGCACATTTTAGCAAGTTTCACTTGTAAGTGGGGTTGGAAATGCTTTTCAGGCTCAGTACTGGCCTCAAAAGATGCAGCCCTGATGTCTCTCATGATAGCAGGTGGTTAAGTAGAAATTTGCTGCTCGGCTGACCCAGCAGGAGCAAACCTATGCCAAAAATGTACGCAGAAGCAGCTTTTCAGTGAAGAGCAGAGAGGCACATTTTAGCAAGTTTCACTTGTAAGTGGGGTTGGAAACGCTTTTCAGGCTCAGTACTGGGCTCAAAAGATGCAGCCCTGATGTCTCTCATGATAGCAGGTGGTTAAGTAGAAATTTGCTGCTCGGCTGACCCAGCAGGAGCAAACGTATGCCAAAAATGTATGCAGAAACAAGCTTTTCAGTGAAGAGCAGCTAGGCACATTTTAGCAAGTTTCACTTGTAAGTGGGGTTGGAAATGCTTTTCAGGCTCAGTACTGGCCTCAAAAGATGCAGCCCTGATGTCTCTCATGATAGCAGGTGGTTAAGTAGAAATTTGCTGCTCGGCTGACCCAGCAGGAGCAAACCTATGCCAAAAATGTACGCAGAATCAGCTTTTCAGTGAAGAGCAGAGAGGCACATTTTAGCAAGTTTCACTTGTAAGTGGGGTTAGAAATTCTTTTCAGGCTCAGTACTGGGCTCAAAAGATGCAGCCCTGATGTCTCTCATGATAGCAGGTGGTTAAGTAGAAATGTGCTGCTCGGCTGACCCAGCAGGAGAACGTATGCTAAAAATGTATGCAGAACCAAGCTTTTCAGTGAAGAGCAGAGAGGCACATTTTAGCAAGTTTCACTTGTAAGTGGGGTTGGACATGCTTTTCAGGCGCAGTACTGGCTCCAAAGATGCAGCCCTGATGTCTCTCATGATAGCAGGTGGTTAAGTAGAGATTCGCTGCTCGGCTGACCCAGCAGGAGTAAACGTATGCTAAAAATGTATGCAGAACCAAGCTTTTCAGTGAAGAGCAGCTAGGCACATTTTAGCAAGTTTCACTTGTAAGTGGGGTTGGAAATGCTTTTCAGGCTCAGTACTGGCCTCAAAAGATGCAGCCCTGATGTCTCTCATGATAGCAGGTGGTTAAGTAGAAATTTGCTGCTCGGCTGACCCAGCAGGAGCAAACCTATGCCAAAAATGTACGCAGAATCAGCTTTTCAGTGAAGAGCAGAGAGGCACATTTTAGCAAGTTTCACTTGTAAGTGGGGTTAGAAATTCTTTTCAGGCTCAGTACTGGGCTCAAAAGATGCAGCCCTGATGTCTCTCATGATAGCAGGTGGTTAAGTAGAAATGTGCTGCTCGGCTGACCCAGCAGGAGAACGTATGCTAAAAATGTATGCAGAACCAAGCTTTTCAGTGAAGAGCAGAGAGGCACATTTTAGCAAGTTTCACTTGTAAGTGGGGTTGGAAATGCTTTTCAGGCGCAGTACTGGCTCCAAAGATGCAGCCCTGATGTCTCTCATGATAGCAGGTGGTTAAGTAGAGATTCGCTGCTCGGCTGACCCAGCAGGAGCAAACGTATGCCAAAAATGTATGCAGAAACAAGCTTTTCAGTGAAGAGCAGCTAGGCACATTTTAGCAAGTTTCACTTGTAAGTGGGGTTGGAAATGCTTTTCAGGCTCAGTACTGGCCTCAAAAGATGCAGCCCTGATGTCTCTCATGATAGCAGGTGGTTAAGTAGAAATTTGCTGCTCGGCTGACCCAGCAGGAGCAAACCTATGCCAAAAATGTACGCAGAAGCAGCTTTTCAGTGAAGAGCAGAGAGGCACATTTTAGCAAGTTTCACTTGTAAGTGGGGTTGGAAACGCTTTTCAGGCTCAGTACTGGGCTCAAAAGATGCAGCCCTGATGTCTCTCATGATAGCAGGTGGTTAAGTAGAAATTTGCTGCTCGGCTGACCCAGCAGGAGCAAACGTATGCCAAAAATGTATGCAGAAACAAGCTTTTCAGTGAAGAGCAGCTAGGCACATTTTAGCAAGTTTCACTTGTAAGTGGGGTTGGAAATGCTTTTCAGGCTCAGTACTGGCCTCAAAAGATGCAGCCCTGATGTCTCTCATGATAGCAGGTGGTTAAGTAGAAATTTGCTGCTCGGCTGACCCAGCAGGAGCAAACCTATGCCAAAAATGTACGCAGAATCAGCTTTTCAGTGAAGAGCAGAGAGGCACATTTTAGCAAGTTTCACTTGTAAGTGGGGTTAGAAATTCTTTTCAGGCTCAGTACTGGGCTCAAAAGATGCAGCCCTGATGTCTCTCATGATAGCAGGTGGTTAAGTAGAAATGTGCTGCTCGGCTGACCCAGCAGGAGAACGTATGCTAAAAATGTATGCAGAACCAAGCTTTTCAGTGAAGAGCAGAGAGGCACATTTTAGCAAGTTTCACTTGTAAGTGGGGTTGGAAATGCTTTTCAGGCGCAGTACTGGCTCCAAAGATGCAGCCCTGATGTCTCTCATGATAGCAGGTGGTTAAGTAGAGATTCGCTGCTCGGCTGACCCAGCAGGAGCAAACGTATGCTAAAAATGTATGCAGAACCAAGCTTTTCAGTGAAGAGCAGCCAGGCACATTTTAGCAAGTTTCACTTGTAAGTGGGGTTGGAAACGCTTTTCAGGCTCAGTACTGGGCTCAAAAGATGCAGCCCTGATGTCTCTCATGATAGCAGGTGGTTAAGTAGAAATTTGCTGCTCGGCTGACCCAGCAGGAGCAAACGTATGCCAAAAATGTATGCAGAAACAAGCTTTTCAGTGAAGAGCAGCTAGGCACATTTTAGCAAGTTTCACTTGTAAGTGGGGTTGGAAATGCTTTTCAGGCTCAGTACTGGCCTCAAAAGATGCAGCCCTGATGTCTCTCATGATAGCAGGTGGTTAAGTAGAAATTTGCTGCTCGGCTGACCCAGCAGGAGCAAACCTATGCCAAAAATGTACGCAGAAGCAGCTTTTCAGTGAAGAGCAGAGAGGCACATTTTAGCAAGTTTCACTTGTAAGTGGGGTTGGAAACGCTTTTCAGGCTCAGTACTGGGCTCAAAAGATGCAGCCCTGATGTCTCTCATGATAGCAGGTGGTTAAGTAGAAATTTGCTGCTCGGCTGACCCAGCAGGAGCAAACGTATGCCAAAAATGTATGCAGAAACAAGCTTTTCAGTGAAGAGCAGCTAGGCACATTTTAGCAAGTTTCACTTGTAAGTGGGGTTGGAAATGCTTTTCAGGCTCAGTACTGGCCTCAAAAGATGCAGCCCTGATGTCTCTCATGATAGCAGGTGGTTAAGTAGAAATTTGCTGCTCGGCTGACCCAGCAGGAGCAAACCTATGCCAAAAATGTACGCAGAATCAGCTTTTCAGTGAAGAGCAGAGAGGCACATTTTAGCAAGTTTCACTTGTAAGTGGGGTTGGAAACGCTTTTCAGGCTCAGTACTGGGCTCAAAAGATGCAGCCCTGATGTCTCTCATGATAGCAAGTGGTTAAGTAGAAATTCGCTGCTCGGCTGGCCCAGCAGGAGCAAACATATGCTAAAAATGTATGCAGAACCAAGCTTTTCAGTGAAGAGCAGCCAGGCACATTTTAGCAAGTTTCACTTGTAAGTGGGGTTGGAAACGCTTTTCAGGCTCAGTACTGGGCTCAAAAGATGCAGCCCTGATGTCTCTAATGATAGCAGGTGGTTAAGTAGAAATGTGCTGCTCGGCTGACCCAGCAGGAGCAAACGTATGCTAAAAATGTGTGCAGAACCAAGCTTTTCAGTGAAGAGCAGCCAGGCACATTTTAGCAAGTTTCACTTTTAAGTGGGGTTGGAACCGCTTTTCAGGCTCAGTACTGGGCTCAAAAGATGCAGCCCTGATGTCTCTCATGATAGCAGGTGGTTAAGTAGAAATGTGCTACTCGGCTGACCCAGCAGGAGCAAACGTATGCTAAAAATGTGTGCAGAACCAAGCTTTTCAGTGAATAGCAGCCAGGCACATTTTAGCAAGTTTCACTTGTAAGTGGGGTTGGAAACGCTTTTCAGGCTCAGTACTGGGCTCAAAAGATGCAGCCCTGATGTCTCTCATGATAGCAGGTGGTTAAGTAGAAATTCGCTGCTCGGCTGACCCAGCAGGAGCAAACGTATGCCAAAAATGTATGCAGAAACAAGCTTTTCAGTGAAGAGCAGCTAGGCACATTTTAGCAAGTTTCACTTGTAAGTGGGGTTGGAAACGCTTTTCAGGCTCAGTACTGGGCTCAAAAGATGCAGCCTGATGTCTCTCATGATAGCAGGTGGTTAAGTAGAAATTTGCTGCTCGGCTGACCCAGCAGGAGCAAACGTATGCTAAAAATGTGTGCAGAACCAAGCTTTTCAGTGAAGAGCAGCCAGGCACATTTTAGCAAGTTTCACTTGTAAGTGGGGTTGGAAATGCTTTTCAGGCTCAGTACTGGGCTCAAAAGATGCAGCCCTGATCTCTCTCATGATAGCAGGTGGTTAAGTAGAAATTTGCTGCTTGGCTGACCCAGCAGGAGTAAACGTATGCTAAAAATGTATGCAGAACCAAGCTTTTCAGTGAAGAGCAGCTAGGCACATTTTAGCAAGTTTCACTTGTAAGTGGGGTTAGAAATGCTTTTCAGGCTCAGTACTGGGCTCAAAAGATGCAGCCCTGATGTCTCTCATGATAGCAGGTGGTTAAGTAGAAATGTGCTGCTCGGCTGACCCAGCAGGAGAACGTATGCTAAAAATGTATGCAGAACCAAGCTTTTCAGTGAAGAGCAGAGAGGCACATTTTAGCAAGTTTCACTTGTAAGTGGGGTTGGAAACGCTTTTCAGGCTCAGTACCGGGCTCAAAAGATGCAGCCCTGATGTCTCTCATGATAGCAGGTGGTTAAGTAGAAATTTGCTGCTCGGCTGACCCAGCAGGAGCAAACCTATGCTAAAAATGTGTGCAGAACCAAGCTTTTCAGTGAAGAGCAGCCAGGCACATTTTAGCATTTTTCACTTGTAAGTGGGGTTGGAAACGCTTTTCAGGCTCAGTACTGGCCTCAAAAGATGCAGCCCTGATGTATCTCATGAGAGCAGGTGGTTAAGTCGAAATTTGCTGCTCGGCTGACCCAGCAGGAGCAAACCTATGCCAAAAATGTACGCAGAATCAGCTTTTCAGTGAAGAGCAGAGAGGAACATTTTAGCAAGTTTCACTCGTAAGTGGGGTTGGAAACGCTTTTCAGGCTCAGTACTGGGCTTAAAAGATGCAGCCCTGATGTCTCTCATGATAGCAGGTGGTTAAGTAGAAATTCGCTGCTCGGCTGGCCCAGCAGGAGCAAACATATGCTAAAAATGTATTCAGAACCAAGCTTTTCAGTGAAGAGCAGCCAAGCACATTTTAGCAAGTTTCACTGTAAGTGGGTTTGGAAACGCTTTTCTGGCGCAGTACTGGGCTCCAAAGATGCAGCCCTGATGTCTCTCATGATAGCAGGTGGTTAAGTAGAAATTCGCTGCTCGGCTGACCCAGCAGGAGCAAATGTATGCTAAAAATGTATGCAGAACCAAGCTTTTCAGTGAAGAGCAGCCAGACACATTTTAGCAAGTTTCACTTGTAAGTGGGGTTAGAAATTCTTTTCAGGCTCAGTACTGGGCTCAAAAGATGCAGCCCTGATGTCTCTCATGATAGCAGGTGGTTAAGTAGAAATGTGCTGCTCGGCTGACCCAGCAGGAGAACGTATGCTAAAAATGTATGCAGAACCAAGCTTTTCAGTGAAGAGCAGAGAGGCACATTTTAGCAAGTTTCACTTGTAAGTGGGGTTGGAAATGCTTTTCAGGCGCAGTACTGGGCTCAAAAGATGCAGCCCTGATGTCTCTCATGATAGCAGGTGGTTAAGTAGAAATTTGCTGCTCGGCTGACCCAGCAGGAGCAAACGTATGCCAAAAATTTATGCAGAAACAAGCTTTTCAGTGAAGAGCAGCTAGGCACATTTTAGCAAGTTTCACTTGTAAGTGGGGTTGGAAATGCTTTTCAGGCTCAGTACTGGCCTCAAAAGATGCAGCCCTGATGTCTCTCATGTCAGCAGGTGGTTAAGTAGAAATTTGCTGCTCGGCTGACCCAGCAGGAGCAAACCTATGCTAAAAATGTGTACAGAACCAAGCTTTTCAGTGAAGAGCAGCCAGGCACATTTTAGCAAGTTTCACTTGTAAGTGGGGTTGGAAACGCTTTTCAGGCTCAGTACTGGCCTCAAAAGATGCAGCCCTGATGTATCTCATGATAGCAGGTGGTTAAGTCGAAATTTGCTGCTCGGCTGACCCAGCAGGAGCAAACCTATGCCAAAAATGTACGCAGAATCAGCTTTTCAGTGAAGAGCAGAGAGGAACATTTTAGCAAGTTTCACTCGTAAGTGGGGTTGGAAACGCTTTTCAGGCTCAGTACTGGGCTTAAAAGATGCAGCCCTGATGTCTCTCATGATAGCAGGTGGTTAAGTAGAAATTCGCTGCTCGGCTGGCCCAGCAGGAGCAAACATATGCTAAAAATGTATTCAGAACCAAGCTTTTCAGTGAAGAGCAGCCAAGCACATTTTAGCAAGTTTCACTGTAAGTGGGTTTGGAAACGCTTTTCTGGCGCAGTACTGGGCTCCAAAGATGCAGCCCTGATGTCTCTCATGATAGCAGGTGGTTAAGTAGAAATTCGCTGCTCGGCTGACCCAGCAGGAGCAAATGTATGCTAAAAATGTATGCAGAACCAAGCTTTTCAGTGAAGAGCAGCCAGACACATTTTAGCAAGTTTCACTTGTAAGTGGGGTTAGAAATTCTTTTCAGGCTCAGTACTGGGCTCAAAAGATGCAGCCCTGATGTCTCTCATGATAGCAGGTGGTTAAGTAGAAATGTGCTGCTCGGCTGACCCAGCAGGAGAACGTATGCTAAAAATGTATGCAGAACCAAGCTTTTCAGTGAAGAGCAGAGAGGCACATTTTAGCAAGTTTCACTTGTAAGTGGGGTTGGAAATGCTTTTCAGGCGCAGTACTGGGCTCAAAAGATGCAGCCCTGATGTCTCTCATGATAGCAGGTGGTTAAGTAGAAATTTGCTGCTCGGCTGACCCAGCAGGAGCAAACGTATGCCAAAAATTTATGCAGAAACAAGCTTTTCAGTGAAGAGCAGCTAGGCACATTTTAGCAAGTTTCACTTGTAAGTGGGGTTGGAAATGCTTTTCAGGCTCAGTACTGGCCTCAAAAGATGCAGCCCTGATGTCTCTCATGTCAGCAGGTGGTTAAGTAGAAATTTGCTGCTCGGCTGACCCAGCAGGAGCAAACCTATGCTAAAAATGTGTACAGAACCAAGCTTTTCAGTGAAGAGCAGCCAGGCACATTTTAGCAAGTTTCACTTGTAAGTGGGGTTGGAAACGCTTTTCAGGCTCAGTACTGGCCTCAAAAGATGCAGCCCTGATGTATCTCATGATAGCAGGTGGTTAAGTCGAAATTTGCTGCTCGGCTGACCCAGCAGGAGCAAACCTATGCCAAAAATGTACGCAGAATCAGCTTTTCAGTGAAGAGCAGAGAGGCACATTTTAGCAAGTTTCACTCGTAAGTGGGGTTGGAAACGCTTTTCAGGCTCAGTACTGGGCTTAAAAGATGCAGCCCTGATGTCTCTCATGATAGCAGGTGGTTAAGTAGAAATTCGCTGCTCGGCTGGCCCAGCAGGAGCAAACATATGCTAAAAATGTATGCAGAACCAAGCTTTTCAGTGAAGAGCAGCCAAGCACATTTTAGCAAGTTTCACTGTAAGTGGGGTTGGAAACGCTTTTCTGGCGCAGTACTGGGCTCCAAAGATGCAGCCCTGATGTCCCTCATGATAGCAGGTGGTTAAGTAGAAATTCGCTGCTCGGCTGACCCAGCAGGAGCAAATGTATGCTAAAAATGTATGCAGAACCAAGCTTTTCAGTGAAGAGCAGCCAGACACATTTTAGCAAGTTTCACTTGTAAGTGGGGTTAGAAATTCTTTTCAGGCTCAGTACTGGGCTCAAAAGATGCAGCCCTGATGTCTCTCATGATAGCAGGTGGTTAAGTAGAAATGTGCTGCTCGGCTGACCCAGCAGGAGAACGTATGCTAAAAATGTATGCAGAACCAAGCTTTTCAGTGAAGAGCAGAGAGGCACATTTTAGCAAGTTTCACTTGTAAGTGGGGTTGGAAATGCTTTTCAGGCGCAGTACTGGCTCCAAAGATGCAGCCCTGATGTCTCTCATGATAGCAGGTGGTTAAGTAGAGATTCGCTGCTCGGCTGACCCAGCAGGAGCAAACGTATGCTAAAAATGTATGCAGAACCAAGCTTTTCAGTGAAGAGCAGCCAGGCACATTTTAGCAAGTTTCACTTGTAAGTGGGGTTGGAAATGCTTTTCAGGCTCAGTACTGGCCTCAAAAGATGCAGCCCTGATGTCTCTCATGATAGCAGGTGGTTAAGTAGAAATTTGCTGCTCGGCTGACCCAGCAGGAGCAAACCTATGCCAAAAATGTACGCAGAAGCAGCTTTTCAGTGAAGAGCAGAGAGGCACATTTTAGCAAGTTTCACTTGTAAGTGGGGTTGGAAACGCTTTTCAGGCTCAGTACTGGGCTCAAAAGATGCAGCCCTGATGTCTCTCATGATAGCAGGTGGTTAAGTAGAAATTTGCTGCTCGGCTGACCCAGCAGGAGCAAACGTATGCCAAAAATGTATGCAGAAACAAGCTTTTCAGTGAAGAGCAGCTAGGCACATTTTAGCAAGTTTCACTTGTAAGTGGGGTTGGAAATGCTTTTCAGGCTCAGTACTGGGCTCAAAAGATGCAGCCCTGATGTCTCTCATGATAGCAGGTGGTTAAGTAGAAATGTGCTACTCGGCTGACCCAGCAGGAGCAAACGTATGCTAAAAATGTGTGCAGAACCAAGCTTTTCAGTGAATAGCAGCCAGGCACATTTTAGCAAGTTTCACTTGTAAGTGGGGTTGGAAACGCTTTTCAGGCTCAGTACTGGGCTCAAAAGATGCCGCCCTGATGTCTCTCATGATAGCAGGTGGTTAAGTAGAAATTCGCTGCTCAGCTGACCCAGCAGGAGCAAACGTATGCCAAAAATGTATGCAGAAACAAGCTTTTCAGTGAAGAGCAGCTAGGCACATTTTAGCAAGTTTCACTTGTAAGTGGGGTTGGAAACGCTTTTCAGGCTCAGTACTGGGCTCAAAAGATGCAGCCTGATGTCTCTCATGATAGCAGGTGGTTAAGTAGAAATTTGCTGCTCGGCTGACCCAGCAGGAGCAAACGTATGCTAAAAATGTGTGCAGAACCAAGCTTTTCAGTGAAGAGCAGCCAGGCACATTTTAGCAAGTTTCACTTGTAAGTGGGGTTGGAAATGCTTTTCAGGCTCAGTACTGGGCTCAAAAGATGCAGCCCTGATCTCTCTCATGATAGCAGGTGGTTAAGTAGAAATTTGCTGCTTGGCTGACCCAGCAGGAGCAAACGTATGCTAAAAATGTATGCAGAACCAAGCTTTTCAGTGAAGAGCAGCTAGGCACATTTTAGCAAGTTTCACTTGTAAGTGGGGTTGGAAATGCTTTTCAGGCTCAGTACTGGGCTCAAAAGATGCAGCCCTGATGTCTCTTATGATGCAGGTCGTTAAGTAGAAATTCGCTGCTCGGCTGACCCAGCAGGAGAACGTATGCTAAAAATGTATGCAGAACCAAGCTTTTCAGTGAAGAGCAGAGAGGCACATTTTAGCAAGTTTCACTTGTAAGTGGGGTTGGAAACGCTTTTCAGGCTCAGTACTGGGCTCAAAAGATGCAGCCCTGATGTCTCTCATGATAGCAGGTGGTTAAGTAGAAATTCGCTGCTCGGCTGACCCAGCAGGAGCAAACCTATGCTAAAAATGTGTGCAGAACCAAGCTTTTCAGTGAAGAGCAGCCAGGCACATTTTAGCAAGTTTCACTTGTAAGTGGGGTTGGAAACGCTTTTCAGGCTCAGTACTGGCCTCAAAAGATGCAGCCCTGATGTATCTCATGATAGCAGGTGGTTAAGTCGAAATTTGCTGCTCGGCTGACCCAGCAGGAGCAAACCTATGCCAAAAATGTACGCAGAATCAGCTTTTCAGTGAAGAGCAGAGAGGCACATTTTAGCAAGTTTCACTCGTAAGTGGGGTTGGAAACGCTTTTCAGGCTCAGTACTGGGCTTAAAAGATGCAGCCCTGATGTCTCTCATGATAGCAGGTGGTTAAGTAGAAATTCGCTGCTCGGCTGGCCCAGCAGGAGCAAACATATGCTAAAAATGTATGCAGAACCAAGCTTTTCAGTGAAGAGCAGCCAAGCACATTTTAGCAAGTTTCACTGTAAGTGGGTTTGGAAACGCTTTTCTGGCGCAGTACTGGGCTCCAAAGATGCAGCCCTGATGTCTCTCATGATAGCAGGTGGTTAAGTAGAAATGTGCTGCTCGGCTGACCCAGCAGGAGAACGTATGCTAAAAATGTATGCAGAACCAAGCTTTTCAGTGAAGAGCAGAGAGGCACATTTTAGCAAGTTTCACTTGTATGTGGGGTTGGAAATGCTTTTCAGGCGCAGTACTGGGCTCCAAAGATGCAGCCCTGATGTCTCTCATGATAGCAGGTGGTTAAGTAGAGGAGATTCGCTGCTCGGCTGACCCAGCAGGAGCAAACGTATGCTAAAAATGTATGCAGAACCAAGCTTTTCAGTGAAGAGCAGCCAGGCACATTTTAGCAAGTTTCACTTGTAAGTGGGGTTGGAAACGCTTTTCAGGCTCAGTACTGGGCTCAAAAGATGCAGCCCTGATGTCTCTCATGATAGCAGGTGGTTAAGTAGAAATTTGCTGCTCGGCTGACCCAGCAGGAGCAAACGTATGCCAAAAATTTATGCAGAAACAAGCTTTTCAGTGAAGAGCAGCTAGGCACATTTTAGCAAGTTTCACTTGTAAGTGGGGTTGGAAATGCTTTTCAGGCTCAGTACTGGCCTCAAAAGATGCAGCCCTGATGTCTCTCATGTCAGCAGGTGGTTAAGTAGAAATTTGCTGCTCGGCTGACCCAGCAGGAGCAAACGTATGCCAAAAATGTATGCAGAAACAAGCTTTTCAGTGAAGAGCAGCTAGGCACATTTTAGCAAGTTTCACTTGTAAGTGGGGTTGGAAATGCTTTTCAGGCTCAGTACTGGCCTCAAAAGATGCAGCCCTGATGTCTCTCATGATAGCAGGTGGTTAAGTAGAAATTTGCTGCTCGGCTGACCCAGCAGGAGCAAACGTATGCTAAAAATGTATGCAGAACCAAGCTTTTCAGTGAAGAGCAGCCAGGCACATTTTAGCAAGTTTCACTTGTAAGTGGGGTTGGAAACGCTTTTCAGGCTCAGTACTGGGCTCATAAGATGCAGCCCTGATGTCTCTCATGATAGCAGGTGGTTAAGTAGAAATTTGCTGCTCGACTGACCCAGCAGGAGCAAACGTATGCCAAAAATGTATGCAGAAACAAGCTTTTCAGTGAAGAGCAGCTAGGCACATTTTAGCAAGTTTCACTTGTAAGTGGGGTTGGAAATGCTTTTCAGGCTCAGTACTGGCCTCAAAAGATGCAGCCCTGATGTCTCTCATGATAGCAGGTGGTTAAGTAGAAATTTGCTGCTCGGCTGACCCAGCAGGAGCAAACCTATGCCAAAAATGTACGCAGAATCAGCTTTTCAGTGAAGAGCAGAGAGGCACATTTTAGCAAGTTTCACTTGTAAGTGGGGTTGGAAACGCTTTTCAGGCTCAGTACTGGGCTCAAAAGATGCAGCCCTGATGTCTCTCATGATAGCAGGTGGTTAAGTAGAAATTTGCTGCTCGGCTGACCCAGCAGGAGCAAACGTATGCCAAAAATGTATGCAGAAACAAGCTTTTCAGTGAAGAGCAGCTAGGCACATTTTAGCAAGTTTCACTTGTAAGTGGGGTTGGAAATGCTTTTCAGGCTCAGTACTGGCCTCAAAAGATGCAGCACTGATGTCTCTCATGATAGCAGGTGGTTAAGTAGAAATTTGCTGCTCGGCTGACCCAGCAGGAGCAAACCTATGCCAAAAATGTACGCAGAATCAGCTTTTCAGTGAAGAGCAGAGAGGCACATTTTAGCAAGTTTCACTTGTAAGTGGGGTTGGAAACGCTTTTCAGGCTCAGTACTGGGCTCAAAAGATGCAGCCCTGATGTCTCTCATGATAGCAGGTGGTTAAGTAGAAATTCGCTGCTCGGCTGGCCCAGCAGGAGCAAACGTATGCTAAAAATGTGTGCAGAACCAAGCTTTTCAGTGAAGAGCAGCCAGGCACATTTTAGCAAGTTTCACTTTTAAGTGGGGTTGGAAACGCTTTTCAGGCTCAGTACTGGGCTCAAAAGATGCAGCCCTGATGTCTCTCATGATAGCAGGTGGTTAAGTAGAAATGTGCTGCTCGGCTGACCCAGCAGGAGCAAACGTATGCTAAAAATGTGTGCAGAACCAAGCTTTTCAGTGAATAGCAGCCAGGCACATTTTAGCAAGTTTCACTTGTAAGTGGGGTTGGAAACGCTTTTCAGGCTCAGTACTGGGCTCAAAAGATGCAGCCCTGATGTCTCTCATGATAGCAGGTGGTTAAGTAGAAATTCGCTGCTCGGCTGACCCAGCAGGAGCAAACGTATGCCAAAAATGTATGCAGAAACAAGCTTTTCAGTGAAGAGCAGCTAGGCACATTTTAGCAAGTTTCACTTGTAAGTGGGGTTGGAAACGCTTTTCAGGCTCAGTACTGGGCTCAAAAGATGCAGCCTGATGCCTCTCATGATAGCAGGTGGTTAAGTAGAAATTTGCTGCTCGGCTGACCCAGCAGGAGCAAACGTATGCTAAAAATGTGTGCAGAACCAAGCTTTTCAGTGAAGAGCAGCCAGGCACATTTTAGCAAGTTTCACTTGTAAGTGGGGTTGGAAATGCTTTTCAGGCTCAGTACTGGGCTCAAAAGATGCAGCCCTGATCTCTCTCATGATAGCAGGTGGTTAAGTAGAAATTTGCTGCTCGGCTGACCCAGCAGGAGCAAACGTATGCTAAAAATGTATGCAAAACCAAGCTTTTCAGTGAAGAGCAGCCAGGCACATTTTAGCAAGTTTCACTTGTAAGTGGGATTGGAAACGCTTTTCAGGCTCAGTACTGGGCTCAAAAGATGCATCCCTGATGTCTCTCATGATAGCAGGTGGTTAAGTAGAAATTCGCTGCTCGGCTGACCCAGCAGGAGCAAACGTATGCCAAAAATGTGTGCAGAAACAAGCTTTTCAGTGAAGAGCAGCTAGGCACATTTTAGCAAGTTTCACTTGTAAGTGGGGTTGGAAACGCTTTTCAGGCTCAGTACTGGGCTCAAAAGATGCAGCCCTGATGTCTCTCATGATAGCAGGTGGTTAAGTAGAAATTCGCTGCTCGGCTGGCCCAGCAGGAGCAAACATATGCTAAAAATGTATGCAGAACCAAGCTTTTCAGTGAAGAGCAGCCAAGCACATTTTAGCAAGTTTCACTGTAAGTGGGGTGGAAACGCTTTTCAGGCGCAGTACTGGGCTCCAAAGATGCAGCCCTGATGTCTCTCATGATAGCAGGTGGTTAAGTAGAAATTGGCTGCTCGGCTGACCCAGCAGGAGCAAACGTATGCTAAAAATGTATGCAGAACCAAGCTTTTCAGTGAAGAGCAGCCAGGCACATTTTAGCAAGTTTCACTTGTAAGTGGGGTTAGAAATGCTTTTCAGGCTCAGTACTGGGCTCAAAAGATGCAGCCCTGATGTCTCTCATGATAGCAGGTGGTTAAGTAGAAATGTGCTGCTCGGCTGACCCAGCAGGTGAACGTATGCTAAAAATGTATGCAGAACCAAGCTTTTCAGTGAAGAGCAGAGAGGCACATTTTAGCAAGTTTCACTTGTAAGTGGGGTTGGAAACGCTTTTCAGGCTCAGTACTGGGCTCAAAAGATGCAGCCCTGATGTCTCTCATGATAGCAGGTGGTTAAGTAGAAATTCGCTGCTCGGCTGGCCCAGCAGGAGCAAACATATGCTAAAAATGTATGCAGAACCAAGCTTTTCAGTGAAGAGCAGCCAGGCACATTTTAGCAAGTTTCACTTGTAAGTGGGGTTGGAAACGCTTTTCAGGCTCAGTACTGGGCTCAAAAGATGCAGCCCTGATGTCTCTCATGATAGCAGGTGGTTAAGTAGAAATTTGCTGCTCGGCTGACCCAGCAGGAGCAAACGTATGCTAAAAATGTGTGCAGAACCAAGCTTTTCAGTGAAGAGCAGCCAGGCACATTTTAGCAAGTTTCACTTTTAAGTGGGGTTGGAAACGCTTTTCAGGCTCAGTACTGGGCTCAAAAGATGCAGCCCTGATGTCTCTCATGATAGCAGGTGGTTAAGTAGAAATGTGCTGCTCGGCTGACCCAGCAGGAGCAAACGTATGCTAAAAATGTGTGCAGAACCAAGCTTTTCAGTGAATAGCAGCCAGGCACATTTTAGCAAGTTTCACTTGTAAGTGGGGTTGGAAACGCTTTTCAGGCTCAGTACTGGGCTCAAAAGATGCAGCCCTGATGTCTCTCATGATAGCAGGTGGTTAAGTAAAAATTCGCTGCTCGGCTGACCCAGCAGGAGCAAACGTATGCCAAAAATGTATGCAGAAACAAGCCTTTCAGTGAAGAGCAGCTAGGCACATTTTAGCAAGTTTCACTTGTAAGTGGGGTTGGAAACGCTTTTCAGGCTCAGTACTGGGCTCAAAAGATGCAGCCTGATGTCTCTCATGATAGCAGGTGGTTAAGTAGAAATTTGCTGCTCGGCTGACCCAGCAGGAGCAAACGTATGTTAAAAATGTGTGCAGAACCAAGCTTTTCAGTGAAGAGCAGCCAGGCACATTTTAGCAAGTTTCACTTGTAAGTGGGGTTGGAAATGCTTTTCAGGCTCAGTACTGGGCTCAAAAGATGCAGCCCTGATCTCTCTCATGATAGCAGGTGGTTAAGTAGAAATTTGCTGCTCGGCTGACCCAGCAGGAGCAAACGTATGCTAAAAATGTATGCAGAACCAAGCTTTTCAGTGAAGAGCAGCCAGGCACATTTTAGCAAGTTTCACTTGTAAGTGGGGTTGGAAACGCTTTTCAGGCTCAGTACTGGGCTCAAAAGATGCAGCCCTGATGTCTCTCATGATAGCAGGTGGTTAAGTAGAAATTCGCTGCTCGGCTGACCCAGCAGGAGCAAACGTATGCCAAAAATGTGTGCAGAAACAAGCTTTTCAGTGAAGAGCAGCTAGGCACATTTTAGCATGTTTCACTTGTAAGTGGGGTTGAAAACGCTTTTCAGGCTCAGTACTGGGCTCAAAAGATGCAGCCCTGATGTCTCTCATGATAGCAGGTGGTTAAGTAGAAATTCGCTGCTCGGCTGGCCCAGCAGGAGCAAACATATGCTAAAAATGTATGCAGAACCAAGCTTTTCAGTGAAGAGCAGCCAAGCACATTTTAGCAAGTTTCACTGTAAGTGGGGTTGGAAACGTTTTTCAGGCGCAGTACTGGGCTCCAAAGATGCAGCCCTGATGTCTCTCATGATAGCAGGTGGTTAAGTAGAAATTCGCTGCTCGGCTGACCCAGCAGGAGCAAACGTATGCTAAAAATGTATGCAGAACCAAGCTTTTCAGTGAAGAGCAGCCAGGCACATTTTAGCAAGTTTCACTTGTAAGTGGGGTTAGAAATGCTTTTCAGGCTCAGTACTGGGCTCAAAAGATGCAGCCCTGATGTCTCTCATGATAGCAGGTGGTTAAGTAGAAATGTGCTGCTCGGCTGACCCAGCAGGTGAACGTATGCTAAAAATGTATGCAGAACCAGGCTTTTCAGTGAAGAGCAGAGAGGCACATTTTAGCAAGTTTCACTTGTAAGTGGGGTTGGAAACGCTTTTCAGGCTCAGTACCGGGCTCAAAAGATGCAGCCCTGATGTCTCTCATGATAGCAGGTGGTTAAGTAGAAATTCGCTGCTCGGCTGACCCAGCAGGAGCAAACCTATGCTAAAAATGTATGCAGAACCAAGCTTTTCAGTGAAGAGCAGCCAGGCACATTTTAGCAAGTTTCACTTGTAAGTGGGGTTGGAAACGCTTTTCAGGCTCAGTACTGGCCTCAAAAGATGCAGCCCTGATGTATCTCATGATAGCAGGTGGTTAAGTCGAAATTTGCTGCTCGGCTGACCCAGCAGGAGCAAACCTATGCCAAAAATGTACGCAGAATCAGCTTTTCAGTGAAGAGCAGAGAGGCACATTTTAGCAAGTTTCACTCGTAAGTGGGGTTGGAAACGCTTTTCAGGCTCAGTACTGGGCTTAAAAGATGCAGCCCTGATGTCTCTCATGATAGCAGGTGGTTAAGTAGAAATTCGCTGCTCAGCTGGCCCAGCAGGAGCAAACATATGCTAAAAATGTATGCAGAACCAAGCTTTTCAGTGAAGAGCAGCCAAGCACATTTTAGCAAGTTTCACTGTAAGTGGGGTTGGAAACGCTTTTCTGGCGCAGTACTGGGCTCCAAAGATGCAGCCCTGATGTCCCTCATGATAGCAGGTGGTTAAGTAGAAATTCGCTGCTCGGCTGACCCAGCAGGAGCAAATGTATGCTAAAAATGTATGCAGAACCATGCTTTTCAGTGAAGAGCAGCCAGACACATTTTAGCAAGTTTCACTTGTAAGTGGGGTTAGAAATTCTTTTCAGGCTCAGTACTGGGCTCAAAAGATGCAGCCCTGATGTCTCTCATGATAGCAGGTGGTTAAGTAGAAATGTGCTGCTCGGCTGACCCAGCAGGAGAATGTATGCTAAAAATGTATGCAGAACCAAGCTTTTCAGTGAAGAGCAGAGAGGCACATTTTAGCAAGTTTCACTTGTAAGTGGGGTTGGAAATGCTTTTCAGGCGCAGTACTGGCTCCAAAGATGCAGCCCTGATGTCTCTCATGATAGCAGGTGGTTAAGTAGAGATTCGCTGCTCGGCTGACCCAGCAGGAGCAAACGTATGCTAAAAATGTATGTAGAACCAAGCTTTTCAGTGAAGAGCAGCCAGGCACATTTTAGAAAGTTTCACTTGTAAGTGGGGTTGGAAACGCTTTTCAGGCTCAGTACTGGGCTCAAAAGATGCAGCCCTGATGTCTCTCATGATAGCAGGTGGTTAAGTAGAAATTTGCTGCTCGGCTGACCCAGCAGGAGCAAACGTATGCCAAAAATGTATGCAGAAACAAGCTTTTCAGTGAAGAGCAGCTAGGCACATTTTAGCAAGTTTCACTTGTAAGTGGGGTTGGAAATGCTTTTCAGGCTCAGTACTGGCCTCAAAAGATGCAGCCCTGATGTCTCTCATGATAGCAGGTGGTTAAGTAGAAATTTGCTGCTCGGCTGACCCAGCAGGAGCAAACCTATGCCAAAAATGTACGCAGAAGCAGCTTTTCAGTGAAGAGCAGAGAGGCACATTTTAGCAAGTTTCACTTGTAAATGGGGTTGGAAACGCTTTTCAGGCTCAGTACTGGGCTCAAAAGATGCAGCCCTGATGTCTCTCATGATAGCAGGTGGTTAAGTAGAAATTTGCTGCTCGGCTGACCCAGCAGGAGCAAACGTATGCCAAAAATGTATGCAGAAACAAGCTTTTCAGTGAAGAGCAGCTAGGCACATTTTAGCAAGTTTCACTTGTAAGTGGGGTTGGAAATGCTTTTCAGGCTCAGTACTGGCCTCAAAAGATGCAGCCCTGATGTCTCTCATGATAGCAGGTGGTTAAGTAGAAAGTTGCTGCTCGGCTGACCCAGCAGGAGCAAACCTATGCCAAAAATGTACGCAGAATCAGCTTTTCAGTGAAGAGCAGAGAGGCACATTTTAGCAAGTTTCACTTGTAAGTGGGGTTGTAAACGCTTTTCAGGCTCAGTACTGGGCTCAAAAGATGCAGCCCTGATGTCTCTCATGATAGCAGGTGGTTAAGTAGAAATTTGCTGCTCGGCTGACCCAGCAGGAGCAAACGTATGCTAAAAATGTGTGCAGAACCAAGCTTTTCAGTGAAGAGCAGCCAGGCACATTTTAGCAAGTTTCACTTTTAAGTGGGGTTGGAACCGCTTTTCAGGCTCAGTACTGGGCTCAAAAGATGCAGCCCTGATGTCTCTCATGATAGCAGGTGGTTAAGTAGAAATGTGCTACTCGGCTGACCCAGCAGGAGCAAACGTATGCTAAAAATGTGTGCAGAACCAAGCTTTTCAGTGAATAGCAGCCAGGCACAATTTAGCAAGTTTCACTTGTAAGTGGGGTTGGAAACGCTTTTCAGGCTCAGTACTGGGCTCAAAAGATGCAGCCCTGATGTCTCTCATGATAGCAGGTGGTTAAGTAGAAATTCGCTGCTCGGCTGACCCAGCAGGAGCAAACGTATGCCAAAAATGTATGCAGAAACAAGCTTTTCAGTGAAGAGCAGCTAGGCACATTTTAGCAAGTTTCACTTGTAAGTGGGGTTGGAAACGCTTTTCAGGCTCAGTACTGGGCTCAAAAGATGCAGCCTGATGTCTCTCATGATAGCAGGTGGTTAAGTAGAAATTTGCTGCTCGGCTGACCCAGCAGGAGCAAACGTATGCTAAAAATGTGTGCAGAACCAAGCTTTTCAGTGAAGAGCAGCCAGGCACATTTTAGCAAGTTTCACTTGTAAGTGGGGTTGGAAATGCTTTTCAGGCTCAGTACTGGGCTCAAAAGATGCAGCCCTGATCTCTCTCATGATAGCAGGTGGTTAAGTAGAAATTTGCTGCTCGGCTGACCCAGCAGGAGCAAACGTATGCTAACAATGTATGCAGAACCAAGCTTTTCAGTGAAGAGCAGCTAGGCACATTTTAGCAAGTTTCACTTGTAAGTGGGGTTGGAAATGCTTTTCAGGCTCAGTACTGGGCTCAAAAGATGCAGCCCTGATGTCTCTTATGATGCAGGTGGTTAAGTAGAAATTCGCTGCTCGGCTGACCGAGCAGGAGCAAACGTATGCCAAAAATGTGTGCAGAAACAAGCTTTTCAGTGAAGAGCAGCTAGGCACATTTTAGCAAGTTTCACTTGTAAGTGGGGTTGGAAACGCTTTTCAGGCTCAGTACTGGGCTCAAAAGATGCAGCCCTGATGTCTCTCATGATAGCAGGTGGTTAAGTAGAAATTCGCTGCTCGGCTGGCCCAGCAGGAGCAAACATATGCTAAAAATGTATGCAGAACCAAGCTTTTCAGTGAAGAGCAGCCAAGCACATTTTAGCAAGTTTCACTGTAAGTGGGGTTGGAAACGCTTTTCAGGTGCAGTACTGGGCTCCAAAGATGCAGCCCTGATGTCTCTCATGATAGCAGGTGGTTATGTAGAAATTCGCTGCTCGGCTGACCCAGCAGGAGCAAATGTATGCTAAAAATGTATGCAGAACCAAGCTTTTCAGTGAAGAGCAGCCAGACACATTTTAGCAAGTTTCACTTGTAAGTGGGGTTAGAAATTCTTTTCAGGCTCAGTACTGGGCTCAAAAGATGCAGCCCTGATGTCTCTCATGATAGCAGGTGGTTAAGTAGAAATGTGCTGCTCGGCTGACCCAGCAGGAGAACGTATGCTAAAAATGTATGCAGAACCAAGCTTTTCAGTGAAGAGCAGAGAGGCACATTTTAGCAAGTTTCACTTGTAAGTGGGGTTGGAAATGCTTTTCAGGCGCAGTACTGGGCTCAAAAGATGCAGCCCTGATGTCTCTCATGATAGCAGGTGGTTAAGTAAAAATTTGCTGCTCGGCTGACCCAGCAGGAGCAAACGTATGCCAAAAATGTATGCAGAAACAAGCTTTTCAGTGAAGAGCAGCTAGGCACATTTTAGCAAGTTTCACTTGTAAGTGGGGTTGGAAATGCTTTTCAGGCTCAGTACTGGCCTCAAAAGATGCAGCCCTGATGTCTCTCATGTCAGCAGGTGGTTAAGTAGAAATTTGCTGCTCGGCTGACCCAGCAGGAGCAAACCTATGCCAAAAATGTACGCAGAATCAGCTTTTCAGTGAAGAGCAGAGAGGCACATTTTAGCAAGTTTCACTTGTAAGTGGGGTTGGAAACGCTTTTCAGGCTCAGTACTGGGCTCAAAAGATGCAGCCCTGATGTCTCTCATGATAGCAGGTGGTTAAGTAGAAATTTGCTGCTCGGCTGACCAAGCAGGAGCAAACGTATGCCAAAAATGTATGCAGAAACAAGCTTTTCAGTGAAGAGCAGCTAGGCACATTTTAGCAAGTTTCACTTGTAAGTGGGGTTGGAAATGCTTTTCAGGCTCAGTACTGGCCTCAAAAGATGCAGCCCTGATGTCTCTCATGATAGCAGGTGGTTAAGTAGAAATTTGCTGCTCGGCTGACCCAGCAGGAGCAAACCTATGCCAAAAATGTACGCAGAATCAGCTTTTCAGTGAAGAGCAGAGAGGCACATTTTAGCAAGTTTCACTTGTAAGTGGGGTTGGAAACGCTTTTCAGGCTCAGTACTGGGCTCAAAAGATGCAGCCCTGATGTCTCTCATGATAGCAAGTGGTTAATTAGAAATTCGCTGCTCGGCTGGCCCAGCAGGAGCAAACATATGCTAAAAATGTATGCAGAACCAAGCTTTTCAGTGAAGAGCAGCCATGCACATTTTAGCAAGTTTCACTTGTAAGTGGGGTTGGAAACGCTTTTCAGGCTCAGTACTGGGCTCAAAAGATGCAGCCCTGATGTCTCTCATGATAGCAGGTGGTTAAGTAGAAATGTGCTGCTCGGCTGACCCAGCAGGAGCAAACGTATGCTAAAAATGTGTGCAGAACCAAGCTTTTCAGTGAAGAGCAGCCAGGCACATTTTAGCAAGTTTCACTTTTAAGTGGGGTTGGAAACGCTTTTCAGGCTCAGTACTGGGCTCAAAAGATGCAGCCCTGATGTCTCTCATGATAGCAGGTGGTTAAGTAGAAATGTGCTGCTCGGCTGACCCAGCAGGAGCAAACGTATGCTAAAAATGTATGCAGAACCAAGCTTTTCAGTGAATAGCAGCCAGGCACATTTTAGCAAGTTTCACTTGTAAGTGGGGTTGGAAACGCTTTTCAGGCTCAGTACTGGGCTCAAAAGATGCAGCCCTGATGTCTCTCATGATAGCAGGTGGTTAAGTAGAAATTGGCTGCTCGGCTGACCCAGCAGGAGCAAACGTATGCCAAAAATGTATGCAGAAACAAGCTTTTCAGTGAAGAGCAGCTAGGCACATTTTAGCAAGTTTCACTTGTAAGTGGGGTTGGAAATGCTTTTCAGGCTCAGTACTGGGCTCAAAAGATGCAGCCTGATGTCTCTCATGATAGCAGGTGGTTAAGTAGAAATTTGCTGCTCGGCTGACCCAGCAGGAGCAAACGTATGCTAAAAATGTGTGCAGAACCAAGCTTTTCAGTGAAGAGCAGCCAGGCACATTTTAGCAAGTTTCACTTGTAAGTGGGGTTGGAAATGCTTTTCAGGCTCAGTACTGGGCTCAAAAGATGCAGCCCTGATCTCTCTCATGATAGCAGGTGGTTAAGTAGAAATTTGCTGCTCGGCTGACCCAGCAGGAGCAAACGTATGCTAAAAATGTATGCAGAACCAAGCTTTTCAGTGAAGAGCAGCCAGGCACATTTTAGCAAGTTTCACTTGTAAGTGGGGTTGGAAACGCTTTTCAGGCTCAGTACTGGGCTCAAAAGATGCAGCCCTGATGTCTCTCATGATAGCAGGTGGTTAAGTAGAAATTCACTGCTCGGCTGACCCAGCAGGAGCAAACGTATGCCAAAAATGTATGCAGAAACAAGCTTTTCAGTGAAGAGCAGCTAGGCACATTTTAGCAAGTTTCACTTGTAAGTGGGGTTGGAAATGCTTTTCAGGCTCAGTACTGGGCTCAAAAGATGCAACCCTGATGTCTCTTATGATGCAGGTGGTTAAGTAGAAATTCGCTGCTCGGCTGACCCAGCAGGAGTAAACGTATGCCAAAAATGTGTGCAGAAACAAGCTTTTCAGTGAAGAGCAGCTAGGCACATTTTAGCAAGTTTCACTTGTAAGTGGGGTTGGAAACGCTTTTCAGGCTCAGTACTGGGCTCAAAAGATGCAGCCCTGATGTCTCTCATGATAGCAGGTGGTTAAGTAGAAATTTGCTGCTCGGCTGGCCCAGCAGGAGCAAACATATGCTAAAAATGTATGCAGAACCAAGCTTTTCAGTGAAGAGCAGCCAGGCACATTTTAGCAAGTTTCACTGTAAGTGGGGTTGGAAACGCTTTTCAGGCTCAGTACTGGGCTCAAAAGATGCAGCCCTGATGTCTCTTATGATGCAGGTGGTTAAGTAGAAATTCGCTGCTCGGCTGACCCAGCAGGAGCAAACGTATGCCAAAAATGTATGCAGAAACAAGCTTTTCAGTGAAGAGCAGCTAGGCACATTTTAGCAAGTTTCACTTGTAAGTGGGGTTGGAAATGCTTTTCAGGCACAGTACTGGCCTCAAAAGATGCAGCCCTGATGTCTCTCATGATAGCAGGTGGTTAAGTAGAAATTTGCTGCTCGGCTGACCCAGCAGGAGCAAACCTATGCCAAAAATGTACGCAGAATCAGCTTTTCAGTGAAGAGCAGAGAGGCACATTTTAGCAAGTTTCACTTGTAAGTGGGGTTGGAAACGCTTTTCAGGCTCAGTACTGGGCTCAAAAGATGCACCCCTGATGTCTCTCATGATAGCAAGTGGTTACGTAGAAATTCGCTGCTCGGCTGGCCCAGCAGGAGCAAACATATGCTAAAAATGTATGCAGAACCAAGCTTTTCAGTGAAGAGCAGCCAGGCACATTTTAGCAAGTTTCACTTGTAAGTGGGGTTGGAAACGCTTTTCAGGCTCAGTACTGGGCTCAAAAGATGCAGCCCTGATGTCTCTCATGATAGCAGGTGGTTAAGTAGAAATGTGCTGCTCGGCTGACCCAGCAGGAGCAAACGTATGCTAAAAATGTGTGCAGAACCAAGCTTTTCAGTGAAGAGCAGCCAGGCACATTTTAGCAAGTTTCACTTTTAAGTGGGGTTGGAAACGCTTTTCAGGCTCAGTACTGGGCTCAAAAGATGCAGCCCTGATGTCTCTCATGATAGCAGGTGGTTAAGTAGAAATGTGCTGCTCGGCTGACCCAGCAGGAGCAAACGTATGCTAAAAATGTGTGCAGAACCAAGCTTTTCAGTGAATAGCAGCCAGGCACATTTTAGCAAGTTTCACTTGTAAGTGGGGTTGGAAATGCTTTTCAGGCTCAGTACTGGGCTCAAAAGATGCAGCCCTGATGTCTCTCATGATAGCAGGTGGTTAAGTAGAAATTCGCTGCTCGGCTGACCCAGCAGGAGCAAACGTATGCCAAAAATGTATGCAGAAACAAGCTTTTCAGTGAAGAGCAGCTAGGCACATTTTAGCAAGTTTCACTTGTAAGTGGGGTTGGAAACGCTTTTCAGGCTCAGTACTGGGCTCAAAAGATGCAGCCTGATGTCTCTCATGATAGCAGGTGGTTAAGTAGAAATTTGCTGCTCGGCTGACCCAGCAGGAGCAAACGTATGCTAAAAATGTGTGCAGAACCAAGCTTTTCAGTGAAGAGCAGCCAGGCACATTTTAGCAAGTTCACTTGTAAGTGGGGTTGGAAATGCTTTTCAGGCTCAGTACTGGGCTCAAAAGATGCAGCCCTGATCTCTCTCATGATAGCAGGTGGTTAAGTAGAAATTTGCTGCTCGGCTGACCCAGCAGGAGCAAACGTATGCTAAAAATGTATGCAGAACCAAGCTTTTCAGTGAAGAGCAGCCAGGCACATTTTAGCAAGTTTCACTTGTAAGTGGGGTTGGAAACGCTTTTCAGGCTCAGTACTGGGCTCAAAAGATGCAGCCCTGATGTCTCTCATGATAGCAGGTGGTTAAGTAGAAATTCACTGCTCGGCTGACCCAGCAGGAGCAAACGTATGCCAAAAATGTATGCAGAAACAAGCTTTTCGGTGAAGAGCAGCTAGGCACATTTTAGCAAGTTTCACTTGTAAGTGGGGTTGGAAATGCTTTGCAGGCTCAGTACTGGGCTCAAAAGATGCAACCCTGATGTCTCTTATGATGCAGGTGGTTAAGTAGAAATTCGCTGCTCGGCTGACCCAGCAGGAGCAAACGTATGCCAAAAATGTGTGCAGAAACAAGCTTTTCAGTGAAGAGCAGCTAGGCACATTTTAGCAAGTTTCACTTGTAAGTGGGGTTGGAAACGCTTTTCAGGCTCAGTACTGGGCTCAAAAGATGCAGCCCTGATGTCTCTCATGATAGCAGGTGGTTAAGTAGAAATTTGCTGCTCGGCTGGCCCAGCAGGAGCAAACATATGCTAAAAATGTATGCAGAACCAAGCTTTTCAGTGAAGAGCAGCCAGGCACATTTTAGCAAGTTTCACTGTAAGTGGGGTTGGAAACGCTTTTCAGGCTCAGTACTGGGCTCAAAAGATGCAGCCCTGATGTCTCTTATGATGCAGGTGGTTAAGTAGAAATTCGCTGCTCGGCTGACCCAGCAGGAGCAAACGTATGCCAAAAATGTATGCAGAAACAAGCTTTTCAGTGAAGAACAGCTAGGCACATTTTAGCAAGTTTCACTTGTAAGTGGGGTTGGAAACGCTTTTCAGGCTCAGTACTGGGCTCAAAAGATGCAGCCTGATGTCTCTCATGATAGCAGGTGGTTAAGTAGAAATTTGCTGCTCGGCTGACCCAGCAGGAGCAATTGTATGCTAAAAATGTGTGCAGAACCAAGCTTTTCAGTGAATAGCAGCCAGGCACATTTTAGCAAGTTTCACTTGTAAGTGGGGTTGGAAATGCTTTTCAGGCGCAGTACTGGGCTCCAAAGATGCATTGCTGATGTCTCTCATGATAGCAGGTGGTTAAGTAGAGATTCGCTGCTCGGCTGACCCAGCAGGAGCAAACGTATGCTAAAAATGTATGCATAACCAATCTTTTCAGTGAAGAGCAGCCAGGCACATTTTAGCAAGTTTCACTTGTAAGTGGGGTTGGAAACGCTTTTCAGGCTCAGTACTGGGCTCAAAAGATGCAGCCCTGATGTCTCTTATGATAGAAGGTGGTTAAGTAGAAATTTGCTGCTCGGCTGACCCAGCAGGAGCAAACGTATTCCAAAAATGTATGCAGAAACAAGCTTTTCAGTGAAGAGCAGCTAGGCACATTTTAGCAAGTTTCACTTGTAAGTGGGGTTGGAAATGCTTTTCAGGCTCAGTACTGGCCTCAAAAGATGCAGCCCTGATGTCTCTCATGATAGCAGGTGGTTAAGTAGAAATTTGCTGCTCGGCTGACCCAGCAGGAGCAAACCTATGCCAAAAATGTACGCAGAATCAGCTTTTCAGTGAAGAGCAGAGAGGCACATTTTAGCAAGTTTCACTTGTAAGTGGGGTTGGAAACGCTTTTCAGGCTCAGTACTGGGCTCAAAAGATGCAGCCCTGATGTCTCTCATGATAGCAGGTGGTTAAGTAGAAATTTGCTGCTCGGCTGACCCAGCAGGAGCAAACGTATGCCAAAAATGTATGCAGAAACAAGCTTTTCAGTGAAGACCAGCTAGGCACATTTTAGCAAGTTTCACTTGTAAGTGGGGTTGGAAATGCTTTTCAGGCTCAGTACTGGCCTCAAAAGATACAGCCCTGATGTTTCCCATGATAGCAGGTGGTTAAGTAGAAATTTGCTGCTCGGCTGACCCAGCAGGAGCAAACCTATGCCAAAAATGTACGCAGCATCAGCTTTTCAGTGAAGAGCAGAGAGGCACATTTTAGCAAGTTTCACTTGTAAGTGGGGTTGGAAATGCTTTTCAGGCTCAGTACTGGGCTCAAAAGATGCAGCCCTGATGTCTCTTATGATGCAGGTGGTTAAGTAGAAATTCGCTGTTCGGCTGACCCAGCAGGAGCAAACGTATGCCAAAAATGTGTGCAGAAACAAGCTTTTCAGTGAAGAGCAGCTAGGCACATTTTAGCAAGTTTCACTTGTAAGTGGGGTTGGAAATGCTTTTCAGGCTCAGTACTGGCCTCAAAAGATGCAGCCCTGATGTCTCTCATGATAGCAGGTGGTTAAGTAGAAATTTGCTGCTCGGCTGACCCAGCAGGAGCAAACCTATGCCAAAAATGTACGCAGAATCAGCTTTTCAGTGAAGAGCAGAGAGGCACATTTTAGCAAGTTTCACTTGTAAGTGGGGTTGGAAACGCTTTTCAGGCTCAGTACTGGGCTCAAAAGATGCAGCCCTGATGTCTCTCATGATAGCAGGTGGTTAAGTAGAAATTTGCTGCTCGGCTGACCCAGCAGGAGCAAACGTATGCCAAAAATGTATGCAGAAACAAGCTTTTCAGTGAAGAGCAGCTAGGCACATTTTAGCAAGTTTCACTTGTAAGTGGGGTTGGAAATGCTTTTCAGGCTCAGTACTGGCCTCAAAAGATGCAGCCCAGATGTCTCTCATGATAGCAGGTGGTTAAGTAGAAATTTGCTGCTCGGCTGACCCAGCAGGAGCAAATCTATGCCAAAAATGTACGCAGAATCAGCTTTTCAGTGAAGAGCAGAGAGGCACATTTTAGCAAGTTTCACTTGTAAGTGGGGTTGGAAATGCTTTTCAGGCTCAGTACTGGGCTCAAAAGATGCAGCCCTGATGTCTCTTATGATGCAGGTGGTTAAGTAGAAATTCGCTGCTCGGCTGACCCAGCAGGAGCAAACGTATGCCAAAAATTTGAGCAGAAACAAGCTTTTCAGTGAAGAGCAGCTAGGCACATTTTAGCAAGTTTCACTTGTAAGTGGGGTTGGAAACGCTTTTCAGGCTCAGTACTGGGCTCAAAAGATGCAGCCCTGATGTCTCTCATGATAGCAGGTGGTTAAGTTGAAATTCGCTGCTCGGCTGGCCCAGCAGGAGCAAACATATGCTAAAAATGTATGCAGAACCAAGCTTTTCAGTGAAGAGCAGCCAGGCACATTTTAGCAAGTTTCACTGTAAGTGGGGTTGGAAACGCATTTCAGGCTCAGTACTGGGCTCAAAAGATGCAGCCCTGATGTCTCTTATGATGCAGGTGGTTAAGTAGAAATTCGCTGCTCGGCTGACCCAGCAGGAGCAAACGTATGCCAAAAATGTATGCAGAAACAAGCTTTTCGGTGAAGAGCAGCTAGGCACATTTTAGCAAGTTTCACTTGTAAGTGGGGTTGGAAACGCTTTTCAGGCTCAGTACTGGGCTCAAAAGATGCAGCCCTGATGTCTCTCATGATAGCAGGTGGTTAAGTAGAAATTCGCTGCTCGGCTGGCCCAGCAGGAGCAAACATATGCTAAAAATGTATGCAGAACCAAGCTTTTCAGTGAAGAGCAGCCAGGCACATTTTAGCAAGTTTCACTGTAAGTGGGGTTGGAAACACTTTTCAGGCTCAGTACTGGGCTCAAAAGATGCAGCCCTGATGTCTCTCATGATAGCAGGTGGTTAAGTAGAAATTCGCTGCTCGGCTGGCCCAGCAGGAGCAAACATATGCTAAAAATGTATGCAGAACCAAGCTTTTCAGTGAAGAGCAGCCAGGCACATTTTAGCAAGTTTCACTGTAAGTGGGGTTGGAAACACTTTTCAGGCTCAGTACTGGGCTCAAAAGATGCAGCCTGATGTCTCTCATGATAGCAGGTGGTTAAGTAGAAATTTGCTGCTCGGCTGACCCAGCAGGAGCAAACGTGTGCTAAAAATGTGTGCAGAACCAAGCTTTTCAGTGAAGAGTAGCCAGGCACATTTTAGCAAGTTTCACTTGTAAGTGGGGTTGGAAATGCTTTTCAGGCTCAGTACTGGGCTCAAAAGATGCAGCCCTGATCTCTCTCATGATAGCAGGTGGTTAAGTAGAAATTTGCTGCTCGGCTGACCCAGCAGGAGCAAACGTATGCTAAAAATGTGTGCAGAACCAAGCTTTTCAGTGAATAGCAGCCAGGCACATTTTAGCAAGTTTCACTTGTAAGTGGGGTTGGAAACGCTTTTCAGGCTCAGTACTGGGCTCAAAAGATGCAGCCTGATGTCTCTCATGATAGCAGGTGGTTAAGTAGAAATTTGCTGCTCGGCTGACCCAGCAGGAGCAAACGTATGCTAAAAATGTGTGCAGAACCAAGCTTTTCAGTGAATAGCAGCCAGGCACATTTTAGCAAGTTTCACTTGTAAGTGGGGTTGGAAATGCTTTTCAGGCTCAGTACTGGGCTCCAAAGATGCAGCCCTGATGTCTCTCATGATAGCAGGTGGTTAAGTAGAGATTCGTTGCTCGGCTGACCCAGCAGGAGCAAACGTATGCTAAAAATGTATGCAGAACCAAGCTTTTCAGTGAAGAGCAGCCAGGCACATTTTAGCAAGTTTCACTTGTAAGTGGGGTTGGAAACGCTTTTCAGGCTCAGTACTGGGCTCAAAAGATGCAGCCCTGATGTCTCTCATGATAGCAGGTAGTTAAGTAGAAATTTGCTGCTCGGCTGACCCAGCAGGAGCAAACGTATGCCAAAAATGTATGCAGAAACAAGCTTTTCAGTGAAGAGCAGCTAGGCACATTTTAGCAAGTTTCACTTGTAAGTGGGGTTGGAAATGCTTTTCAGGCTGAGTACTGGCCTCAAAAGATGCAGCCCTGATGTCTCTCATGATAGCAGGTGGTTAAGTAGAAATTTGCTGCTCGGCTGACCCAGCAGGAGCAAACCTATGCCAAAAATGTACGCAGATTCAGCTTTTCAGTGAAGAGCAGAGAGGCACATTTTAGCAAGTTTCACTTTTAAGTGGGGTTGGAAACGCTTTTCAGGCGCAGTACTGGGCTCAAAAGATGCAGCCCTGATGTCTCTCATGATAGCAGGTGGTTAAGTAGAAATGTGCTGCTCGGCTGACCCAGCAGGAGCAAACGTATGCTAAAAATGTGTGCAGAACCAAGCTTTTCAGTGAATAGCAGCCAGGCACATTTTAGCAAGTTTCACTTGTAAGTGGGGTTGGAAACGCTTTTCAGGCTCAGTACTGGGCTCATAAGTTGCAGCCCTGATGTCTCTCATGATAGCAGGTGGTTAAGTAGAAATTCGCTGCTCGGCTGACCCAGCAGGAGCAAACGTATGCCAAAAATGTATGCAGAAACAAGCTTTTCAGTGAAGAGCAGCTAGGCACATTTTAGCAAGTTTCACTTGTAAGTGGGGTTGGAAACGCTTTTCAGGCTCAGTACTGGGCTCAAAAGATGCAGCCTGATGTCTCTCATGACAGCAGGTGGTTAAGTAGAAATTTGCTGCTCGGCTGACCCAGCAGGAGCAAACGTATGCTAAAAATGTGTACAGAACCAAGCTTTTCAGTGAAGAGCAGCCAGGCACATTTTAGCAAGTTTCACTTGTAAGTGGGGTTGGAAATGCTTTTCAGGCTCAGTACTGGGCTCAAAAGATGCAGCCCTGATCTCTCTCATGATAGCAGGTGGTTAAGTAGAAATTTGCTGCTCGGCTGACCCAGCAGGAGCAAACGTATGCTAAAAATGTGTGCAGAACCAAGCTTTTCAGTGAATAGCAGCCAGGCACATTTTAGCAAGTTTCACTTGTAAGTGGGGTTGGAAACGCTTTTCAGGCTCAGTACTGGGCTCAAAAGATGCAGCCCTGATGTCTCTCATGATAGCAGGTGGTTAAGTAGAAATTCGCTGCTCGGCTGACCCAGCAGGAGCAAACGTATGCCAAAAATGTATGCAGAAACAAGCTTTTCGGTGAAGAGCAGCTAGGCACATTTTAGCAAGTTTCACTTGTAAGTGGGGTTGGAAATGCTTTTCAGGCTCAGTACTGGGCTCAAAAGATGCAGCCCTGATGTCTCTTATGATGCAGGTGGTTAAGTAGAAATTCGCTGCTCGGCTGACCCAGCAGGAGCAAACGTATGCCAAAAATGTGTGCAGAAACAAGCTTTTCAGTGAAGAGCAGCTAGGCACATTTTAGCAAGTTTCACTTGTAAGTGGGGTTGGAAACGCTTTTCAGGCTCAGTACTGGGCTCAAAAGATGCAGCCCTGATGTCTCTCATGATAGCAGGTGGTTAAGTAGAAATTCGCTGCTCGGCTGCCCCAGCAGGAGCAAACATATGCTAAAAATGTATGCAGAACCAAGCTTTTCAGTGAAGAGCAGCCAGGCACATTTTAGCAAGTTTCACTGTAAGTGGGGTTGGAAACACTTTTCAGGCTCAGTACTGGGCTCAAAAGATGCAGCCCTGATGTCTCTCATGATAGCAGGTGGTTAAGTAGAAATTCGCTGCTCGGCTGACCCAGCAGGAGCAAACGTATGCCAAAAATGTATGCAGAAACAAGCTTTTCGGTGAAGAGCAGCTAGGCACATTTTAGCAAGTTTCACTTGTAAGTGGGGTTGGAAATGCTTTTCAGGCTCAGTACTGGGCTCAAAAGATGCAGCCCTGATGTCTCTTATGATGCAGGTGGTTAAGTAGAAATTCGCTGCTCGGCTGACCCAGCAGGAGCAAACGTATGCCAAAAATGTGTGCAGAAACAAGCTTTTCAGTGAAGAGCAGCTAGGCACATTTTAGCAAGTTTCACTTGTAAGTGGGGTTGGAAACGCTTTTCAGGCTCAGTACTGGGCTCAAAAGATGCAGCCCTGATGTCTCTCATGATAGCAGGTGGTTAAGTAGAAATTCGCTGCTCGGCTGGCCCAGCAGGAGCAAACATATGCTAAAAATGTATGCAGAACCAAGCTTTTCAGTGAAGAGCAGCCAGGCACATTTTAGCAAGTTTCACTGTAAGTGGGGTTGGAAACACTTTTCAGGCTCAGTACTGGGCTCAAAAGATGCAGCCCTGATGTCTCTTATGATGCAGGTGGTTAAGTAGAAATTCGCTGCTCGGCTGACCCAGCAGGAGCAAACGTATGCCAAAAATGTATGCAGAAACAAGCTTTTCAGTGAAGAGCAGCTAGGCACATTTTAGCAAGTTTCACTTGTAAGTGGGGTTGGAAACGCTTTTCAGGCTCAGTACTGGGCTCAATAGATGCAGCCTGATGTCTCTCATGATAGCAGGTGGTTAAGTAGAAATTTGCTGCTCGGCTGACCCAGCAGGAGCAAACGTATGCTAAAAATGTGTGCAGAACCAAGCTTTTCAGTGAAGAGTAGCCAGGCACATTTTAGCAAGTTTCACTTGTAAGTGGGGTTGGAAATGCTTTTCAGGCTCAGTACTGGGCTCAAAAGATGCAGCCCTGATCTCTCTCATGATAGCAGGTGGTTAAGTAGAAATTTGCTGCTCGGCTGACCCAGCAGGAGCAAACCTATGCCAAAAATGTACGCAGAATCAGCTTTTCAGTGAAGAGCAGCCAGGCACATTTTAGCAAGTTTCTCTTGTAAGTGGGGTTGGAAATGCTTTTCAGGCTCAGTACTGGGCTCAAAAGATGCAGCCCTGATGTCTCTCATGATAGCAGGTGGTTAAGTAGAAATTCGCTGCTCGGCTGGCCCAGCAGGAGCAAACATATGCTAAAAATGTATGCAGAACCAAGCTTTTCAGTGAAGAGCAGCCAAGCACATTTTAGCAAGTTTCACTGTAAGTGGGGTTGGAAACGCTTTTCTGGCGCAGTACTGGGCTCCAAAGATGCAGCCCTGATGTCTCTCATGATAGCAGGTGGTTAAGTAGAAATTCGCTGCTCGGCTGACCCAGCAGGAGCAAACGTATGCTAAAAATTTATGCAGAACCAAGCTTTTCAGTGAAGAGCAGCCAGGCACATTTTAGCAAGTTTCACTTGTAAGTGGGGTTGGAAACGCTTTTCAGGCTCAGTACTGGGCTCAAAAGTTGCAGCCCTGATGTCTCTCATGATAGCAGGTGGTTAAGTAGAAATTCGCTGCTCGGCTGACCCAGCAGGAGCAAACGTATTCCAAAAATGTATGTAGAAACAAGCTTTTCAGTGAAGAGCAGCTAGGCACATTTTAGCAAGTTTCACTTGTAAGTGGGGTTGGAAACGCTTTTCAGGCTCAGTACTGGGCTCAAAAGATGCAGCCTGATGTCTCTCATGACAGCAGGTGGTTAAGTAGAAATTTGCTGCTCGGCTGACCCAGCAGGAGCAAACGTATGCTAAAAATGTGTACAGAACCAAGCTTTTCAGTGAAGAGCAGCCAGGCACATTTTAGCAAGTTTCACTTGTAAGTGGGGTTGGAAATGCTTTTCAGGCTCAGTACTGGGCTCAAAAGATGCAGCCCTGATCTCTCTCATGATAGCAGGTGGTTAAGTAGAAATTTGCTGCTCGGCTGACCCAGCAGGAGCAAACGTATGCTAAAAATGTATGCAGAACCAAGCTTTTCAGTGAAGAGCAGCCAGGCACATTTTAGCAAGTTTCACTTGTAAGTGGGGTTGGAAACGCTTTTCAGGCTCAGTACTGGGCTCAAAAGATGCAGCCCTGATGTCTCTCATGATAGCAGGTGGTTAAGTAGAAATTCGCTGCTCGGCTGACCCAGCAGGAGCAAACGTATGCCAAAAATGTATGCAGAAACAAGCTTTTCGGTGAAGAGCAGCTAGGCACATTTTAGCAAGTTTCACTTGTAAGTGGGGTTGGAAATGCTTTTCAGGCTCAGTACTGGGCTCAAAAGATGCAGCCCTGATGTCTCTTATGATGCAGGTGGTTAAGTAGAAATTCGCTGCTCGGCTGACCCAGCAGGAGCAAACGTATGCCAAAAATGTGTGCAGAAACAAGCTTTTCAGTGAAGAGCAGCTAGGCACATTTTAGCAAGTTTCACTTGTAAGTGGGGTTGGAAACGCTTTTCAGGCTCAGTACTGGGCTCAAAAGATGCAGCCCTGATGTCTCTCATGATAGCAGGTGGTTAAGTAGAAATTCGCTGCTCGGCTGGCCCAGCAGGAGCAAACATATGCTAAAAATGTATGCAGAACCAAGCTTTTCAGTGAAGAGCAGCCAGGCACATTTTAGCAAGTTTCACTGTAAGTGGGGTTGGAAACACTTTTCAGGCTCAGTACTGGGCTCAAAAGATGCAGCCCTGATGTCTCTCATGATAGCAGGTGGTTAAGTAGAAATTCGCTGCTCGGCTGACCCAGCAGGAGCAAACGTATGCCAAAAATGTATGCAGAAACAAGCTTTTCGGTGAAGAGCAGCTAGGCACATTTTAGCAAGTTTCACTTGTAAGTGGGGTTGGAAATGCTTTTCAGGCTCAGTACTGGGCTCAAAAGATGCAGCCCTGATGTCTCTTATGATGCAGGTGGTTAAGTAGAAATTCGCTGCTCGGCTGACCCAGCAGGAGCAAACGTCTGCCAAAAATGTGTGCAGAAACAAGCTTTTCAGTGAAGAGCAGCTAGGCACATTTTAGCAAGTTTCACTTGTAAGTGGGGTTGGAAACGCTTTTCAGGCTCAGTACTGGGCTCAAAAGATGCAGCCCTGATGTTTCTCATGATAGCAGGTGGTTAAGTAGAAATTCGCTGCTCGGCTGGCCCAGCAGGAGCAAACATATGCTAAAAATGTATGCAGAACCAAGCTTTTCAGTGAAGAGCAGCCAGGCACATTTTAGCAAGTTTCACTGTAAGTGGGGTTGGAAACACTTTTCAGGCTCAGTACTGGGCTCAAAAGATGCAGCCCTGATGTCTCTTATGATGCAGGTGGTTAAGTAGAAATTCGCTGCTCGGCTGACCCAGCAGGAGCAAACTTATGCCAAAAATGTATGCAGAAACAAGCTTTTCAGTGAAGAGCAGCTAGGCACATTTTAGCAAGTTTCACTTGTAAGTGGGGTTGGAAACGCTTTTCAGGCTCAGTACTGGGCTCAAAAGATGCAGCCTGATGTCTCTCATGATAGCAGGTGGTTAAGTAGAAATTTGCTGCTCGGCTGACCCAGCAGGAGCAAACGTATGCTAAAAATGTGTGCAGAACCAAGCTTTTCAGTGAAGAGTAGCCAGGCACATTTTAGCAAGTTTCACTTGTAAGTGGGGTTGGAAATGCTTTTCAGGCTCAGTACTGGGCTCAAAAGATGCAGCCCTGATCTCTCTCATGATAGCAGGTGGTTAAGTAGAAATTTGCTGCTCGGCTGACCCAGCAGGAGCAAACCTATGCCAAAAATGTACGCAGAATCAGCTTTTCAGTGAAGAGCAGCCAGGCACATTTTAGCAAGTTTCTCTTGTAAGTGGGGTTGGAAATGCTTTTCAGGCTCAGTACTGGGCTCAAAAGATGCAGCCCTGATGTCTCTCATGATAGCAGGTGGTTAAGTAGAAATTCGCTGCTCGGCTGGCCCAGCAGGAGCAAACATATGCTAAAAATGTATGCAGAACCAAGCTTTTCAGTGAAGAGCAGCCAAGCACATTTTAGCAAGTTTCACTGTAAGTGGGGTTGGAAACGCTTTTCTGGCGCAGTACTGGGCTCCAAAGATGCAGCCCTGATGTCTCTCATGATAGCAGGTGGTTAAGTAGAAATTCGCTGCTCGGCTGGCCCAGCAGGAGCAAACATATGCTAAAAATGTATGCAGAACCAAGCTTTTCAGTGAAGAGCAGCCAGGCACATTTTAGCAAGTTTCACTTGTAAGTGGGTTTAGAAATGCTTTTCAGGCTCAGTACTGGGCTCAAAAGATGCAGCCCTGATGTCTCTCATGATAGCAGGTGGTTAAGTAGAAATGTGCTGCTCGGCTGACCCAGCAGGAGAACGTATGCTAAAAATGTATGCAGAACCAAGCTTTTCAGTGAAGAGCAGAGAGGCACATTTTAGCAAGTTTCACTTGTAAGTGGGGTTGGAAACGCTTTTCTGGCGCAGTACTGGGCTCCAAAGATGCAGCCCTGATGTCTCTCATGATAGCAGGTGGTTAAGTAGAAATTCGCTGCTCGGCTGGCCCAGCAGGAGCAAACATATGCTAAAAATGTATGCAGAACCAAGCTTTTCAGTGAAGAGCAGCCAAACACATTTTAGCAAGTTTCACTGTAAGTGGGGTTGGAAACGCTTTTCTGGCGCAGTACTGGGCTCCAAAGATGCAGCCCTGATGTCTCTCATGATAGCAGGTGGTTAAGTAGAAATTCGCTGCTCGGCTGACCCAGCAGGAGCAAATGTATGCTAAAAATGTATGCAGAACAAAGCTTTTCAGTGAAGAGCAGCCAGACACATTTTAGCAAGTTTCACTTGTAAGTGGGGTTGGAAACGCTTTTCAGGCTCAGTACTGGGCTTAAAAGATGCAGCCCTGATGTCTCTCATGATAGCAGGTGGTTAAGTAGAAATTCGCTGCTCGGCTGGCCCAGCAGGAGCAAACATATGCTAAAAATGTATGCAGAACCAAGCTTATCAGTGAAGAGCAGCCACGCACATTTTAGCAAGTTTCACTGTAAGTGGGGTTGGAAACGCTTTTCTGGTGCAGTACTGGGCTCCAAAGATGCAGCCCTGATGTCTCTCATGATAGCAGGTGGTTAAGTAGAAATTCGCGGCTCGGCTGACCCAGCAGGAGCAAATGTATGCTAAAAATGTATGCAGAACCAAGCTTTTCAGTGAAGAGCAGCCAGACACATTTTAGCAAGTTTCACTTGTAAGTGGGGTTAGAAATGCTTTTCAGGCTCAGTACTGGGCTCCAAAGATGCAGCCCTGATGTCTCTCATGATAGCAGGTGGTTAAGTAGAAATGTGCTGCTCGGCTGACCCAGCAGGAGAACGTATGCTAAAAATGTATGCAGAACCAAGCTTTTCAGTGAAGAGCAGAGAGGCACATTTTAGCAAGTTTCACTTGTAAGTGGGGTTGGAAATGCTTTTCAGGCGCAGTACTGGGCTCCAAAGTTGCAGCCCTGATGTCTCTCATGATAGCAGGTGGTTAAGTAGAGATTCGCTGCTCGGCTGACCCAGCAGGAGCAAACGTATGCTAAAAATGTATGCAGAACCAAGCTTTTCAGTGAAGAGCAGCCAGGCACATTTTAGCAAGTTTCACTTGTAAGTGGGGTTGGAAACGCTTTTCAGGCTCAGTACTGGGCTCAAAAGATGCAGCCCTGATGTCTCTCATGATAGCAGGTGGTTAAGTAGAAATTTGCTGCTCGGCTGACCCAGCAGGAGCAAACGTATGCCAAAAATGTATGCAGAAACAAGCTTTTCAGTGAAGAGCAGCTAGGCACATTTTAGCAAGTTTCACTTGTAAGTGGGGTTGGAAATGCTTTTCAGGCTCAGTACTGGCCTCAAAAGATGCAGCCCTGATGTCTCTCATGATAGCAGGTGGTTAAGTAGAAATTTGCTGCTCGGCTGACCAAGCAGGAGCAAACCTATGCCAAAAATTTACGCAGAATCAGCTTTTCAGTGAAGAGCAGAGAGGCACATTTTAGCAAGTTTCACTTGTAAGTGGGGTTGGAAACGATTTTCAGGCTCAGTACTGGGCTCAAAGGATGCAGCCCTGATGTCTCTCATGATAGCAGGTGGTTAAGTAGAAATTTGCTGCTCGGCTGGCCCAGCAGGAGCAAACATATGCTAAAAATGTATGCAGAACCAAGCTTTTCAGTGAAGAGCAGCCAGGCACATTTTAGCAAGTTTCACTTGTAAGTGGGGTTGGAAACGCTTTTCAGGCTCAGTACTGGGCTCAAAAGATGCAGCCCTGATCTCTCTCATGATAGCAGGTGGTTAAGTAGAAATTTGCTGCTCGGCTGACCCAGCAGGAGCAAACGTATGCTAAAAATGTATGCAGAACCAAGCTTTTCAGTGAAGAGCAGCCAGGCACATTTTAGCAAGTTTCACTTGTAAGTGGGGTTGGAAACGCTTTTCAGGCTCAGTACTGGGCTCAAAAGATGCAGCCCTGATGTCTCTCATGATAGCAGGTGGTTAAGTAGAAATTTGCTGCTCGGCTGACCCAGCAGGAGCAAACGTATGCCAAAAATGTATGCAGAAACAAGCTTTTCAGTGAAGAGCAGCTAGGCACATTTTAGCAAGTTTCACTTGTAAGTGGGGTTGGAAATGCTTTTCAGGCTCAGTACTGGCCTCAAAAGATGCAGCCCTGATGTCTCTCATGATAGCAGGTGGTTAAGTAGAAATTTGCTGCTCGGCTGACCCAGCAGGAGCAAACCTATGCCAAAAATGTACGCAGAATCAGCTTTTCAGTGAAGAGCAGAGAGGCACATTTTAGCAAGTTTCACTTGTAAGTGGGGTTGGAAACGATTTTCAGGCTCAGTACTGGGCTCAAAAGATGCAGCCCTGATGTCTCTCATGATAGCAGGTGGTTAAGTAGAAATTTGCTGCTCGGCTGGCCCAGCAGGAGCAAACATATGCTAAAAATGTATGCAGAACCAAGCTTTTCAGTGAAGAGCAGCCAGGCACATTTTAGCAAGTTTCACTTGTAAGTGGGGTTGGAAACGCTTTTCAGGCTCAGTACTGGGCTCAAAAGATGCAGCCCTGATCTCTCTCATGATAGCAGGTGGTTAAGTAGAAATTTGCTGCTCGGCTGACCCAGCAGGAGCAAACATATGCTAAAAATGTATGCAGAACCAAGCTTTTCAGTGAAGAGCAGCCAGGCACATTTTAGCAAGTTTCACTTGTAAGTGGGGTTGGAAACGCTTTTCAGGCTCAGTACTGGGCTCAAAAGATGCAGCCCTGATGTCTCTCATGATAGCAGGTGGTTAAGTAGAAATTCGCTGCTCGGCTGACCCAGCAGGAGCAAACGTATGCCAAAAATGTATGCAGAAACAAGCTTTTCGGTGAAGAGCAGCTAGGCACATTTTAGCAAGTTTCACTTGTACGTGGGGTTGGAAATGCTTTTCAGGCTCAGTACTGGGCTCAAAAGATGCAGCCCTGATGTCTCTTATGATGCAGGTGGTTAAGTAGAAATTCGCTGCTCGGCTGACCCAGCAGGAGCAAACGTATGCCAAAAATGTGTGCAGAAACAAGCTTTTCAGTGAAGAGCAGCTAGGCACATTTTAGCAAGTTTCACTTGTAAGTGGGGTTGGAAACGCTTTTCAGGCTCAGTACTGGGCTCAAAAGATGCAGCCCTGATGTCTCTCATGATAGCAGGTGGTTAAGTAGAAATTCGCTGCTCGGCTGGCCCAGCAGGAGCAAACATATGCTAAAAATGTATGCAGAACCAAGCTTTTCAGTGAAGAGGAGCCAGGCACATTTTAGCAAGTTTCACTGTAAGTGGGGTTGGAAACGCTTTTCAGGCTCAGTACTGGGCTCAAAAGATGCAGCCCTGATGTCTCTCATGATAGCAGGTGGTTAAGTAGAAATTCGCTGCTCGGCTGACCCAGCAGGAGCAAACCTATGCCAAAAATGTACGCAGAATCAGCTTTTCAGTGAAGAGCAGCCAGGCAAATTTTAGCAAGTTTCACTTGTAAGTGGGGTTGGAAATGCTTTTCAGGCTCAGTACAGGGCTCAAAAGATGCAGCCCTGATGTCTCTCATGATAGCAGGTGGTTAAGTAGAAATTCGCTGCTCGGCTGGCCCAGCAGGAGAACGTATGCTAAAAATGTATGCAGAACCAAGCTTTTCAGTGAAGAGCAGAGAGGCACATTTTAGCAAGTTTCACTTGTAAGTGGGGTTGGAAACGCTTTTCTGGCGCAGTACTGGGCTCCAAAGATGCAGCCCTGATGTCTCTCATGATAGCAGGTGGTTAAGTAGAAATTCGCTGCTCGGCTGGCCCAGCAGGAGCAAACATATGCTAAAAATGTATGCAGAACCAAGCTTTTCAGTGAAGAGCAGCCAAACACATTTTAGCAAGTTTCACTGTAAGTGGGGTTGGAAACGCTTTTCTGGCGCAGTACTGGGCTCCAAAGATGCAGCCCTGATGTCTCTCATGATAGCAGGTGGTTAAGTAGAAATTCGCTGCTCGGCTGACCCAGCAGGAGCAAATGTATGCTAAAAATGTATGCAGAACAAAGCTTTTCAGTGAAGAGCAGCCAGACACATTTTAGCAAGTTTCACTTGTAAGTGGGGTTAGAAATGCTTTTCAGGCTCAGTACTGGGCTCAAAAGATGCAGCCCTGATGTCTCTCATGATAGCAGGTGGTTAAGTAGAAATGTGCTGCTCGGCTGACCCAGCAGGAGAACGTATGCTAAAAATGTATGCAGAACCAAGCTTTTCAGTGAAGAGCAGAGAGGCACATTTTAGCAAGTTTCACTTGTAAGTGGGGTTGGAAATGCTTTTCAGGCGCAGTACTGGGCTCCAAAGTGGCAGCCCTGATGTCTCTCATGATAGCAGGTGGTTAAGTAGAGATTCGCTGCTCGGCTGACCCAGCAGGAGCAAACGTATGCTAAAAATGTATGCAGAACCAAGCTTTTCAGTGAAGAGCAGCCAGGCACATTTTAGCAAGTTTCACTTGTAAGTGGGGTTGGAAACGCTTTTCAGGCTCAGTACTGGGCTCAAAAGATGCAGCCCTGATGTATCTCATGATAGCAGGTGGTTAAGTCGAAATTTGCTGCTCGGCTGACCCAGCAGGAGCAAACCTATGCCAAAAATGTACGCAGAATCAGCTTTTTAGTGAAGAGCAGAGAGGCACATTTTAGCAAGTTTCACTTGTAAGTGGGGTTGGAAACGCTTTTCAGGCTCAGTACTGGGCTTAAAAGATGCAGCCCTGATGTCTCTCATGATAGCAGGTGGTTAAGTAGAAATTCGCTGCTCGGCTGGCCCAGCAGGAGCAAACATATGCTAAAAATGTATGCAGAACCAAGCTTTTCAGTGAAGAGCAGCCACGCACATTTTAGCAAGTTTCACTGTAAGTGGGGTTGGAAACGCTTTTCTGGTGCAGTACTGGGCTCCAAAGATGCAGCCCTGATGTCTCTCATGATAGCAGGTGGTTAAGTAGAAATTCGCGGCTCGGCTGACCCAGCAGGAGCAAATGTATGCTAAAAATGTATGCAGAACCAAGCTTTTCAGTGAAGAGCAGCCAGACACATTTTAGCAAGTTTCACTTGTAAGTGGGGTTAGAAATGCTTTTCAGGCTCAGTACTGGGCTCCAAAGATGCAGCCCTGATGTCTCTCATGATAGCAGGTGGTTAAGTAGAAATGTGCTGCTCGGCTGACCCAGCAGGAGAACGTATGCTAAAAATGTATGCAGAACCAAGCTTTTCAGTGAAGAGCAGAGAGGCACATTTTAGCAAGTTTCACTTGTAAGTGGGGTTGGAAATGCTTTTCAGGCGCAGTACTGGGCTCCAAAGTTGCAGCCCTGATGTCTCTCATGATAGCAGGTGGTTAAGTAGAGATTCGCTGCTCGGCTGACCCAGCAGGAGCAAACGTATGCTAAAAATGTATGCAGAACCAAGCTTTTCAGTGAAGAGCAGCCAGGCACATTTTAGCAAGTTTCACTTGTAAGTGGGGTTGGAAACGCTTTTCAGGCTCAGTACTGGGCTCAAAAGATGCAGCCCTGATGTCTCTCATGATAGCAGGTGGTTAAGTAGAAATTTGCTGCTCGGCTGACCCAGCAGGAGCAAACGTATGCCAAAAATGTATGCAGAAACAAGCTTTTCAGTGAAGAGCAGCTAGGCACATTTTAGCAAGTTTCACTTGTAAGTGGGGTTGGAAATGCTTTTCAGGCTCAGTACTGGCCTCAAAAGATGCAGCCCTGATGTCTCTCATGATAGCAGCTGGTTAAGTAGAAATTTGCTGCTCGGCTGACCAAGCAGGAGCAAACCTATGCCAAAAATTTACGCAGAATCAGCTTTTCAGTGAAGAGCAGAGAGGCACATTTTAGCAAGTTTCACTTGTAAGTGGGGTTGGAAACGATTTTCAGGCTCAGTACTGGGCTCAAAAGATGCAGCCCTGATGTCTCTCATGATAGCAGGTGGTTAAGTAGAAATTTGCTGCTCGGCTGGCCCAGCAGGAGCAAACATATGCTAAAAATGTATGCAGAACCAAGCTTTTCAGTGAAGAGCAGCCAGGCACATTTTAGCAAGTTTCACTTGTAAGTGGGGTTGGAAACGCTTTTCAGGCTCAGTACTGGGCTCAAAAGATGCAGCCCTGATCTCTCTCATGATAGCAGGTGGTTAAGTAGAAATTTGCTGCTCGGCTGACCCAGCAGGAGCAAACGTATGCTAAAAATGTATGCAGAACCAAGCTTTTCAGTGAAGAGCAGCCAGGCACATTTTAGCAAGTTTCACTTGTAAGTGGGGTTGGAAACGCTTTTCAGCTCAGTACTGGGCTCAAAAGATGCAGCCCTGATGTCTCTCATGATAGCAGGTGGTTAAGTAGAAATTTGCTGCTCGGCTGACCCAGCAGGAGCAAACGTATGCTAAAAATGTATGCAGAAACAAGCTTTTCAGTGAAGAGCAGCTAGGCACATTTTAGCAAGTTTCACTTGTAAGTGGGGTTGGAAATGCTTTTCAGGCTCAGTACTGGCCTCAAAAGATGCAGCCCTGATGTCTCTCATGATAGCAGGTGGTTAAGTAGAAATTTGCTGCTCGGCTGACCCAGCAGGAGCAAACCTATGCCAAAAATGTACGCAGAATCAGCTTTTCAGTGAAGAGCAGAGAGGCACATTTTAGCAAGTTTCACTTGTAAGTGGGGTTGGAAACGATTTTCAGGCTCAGTACTGGGCTCAAAAGATGCAGCCCTGATGTCTCTCATGATAGCAGGTGGTTAAGTAGAAATTTGCTGCTCGGCTGGCCCAGCAGGAGCAAACATATGCTAAAAATGTATGCAGAACCAAGCTTTTCAGTGAAGAGCAGCCAGGCACATTTTAGCAAGTTTCACTTGTAAGTGGGGTTGGAAACGCTTTTCAGGCTCAGTACTGGGCTCAAAAGATGCAGCCCTGATCTCTCTCATGATAGCAGGTGGTTAAGTAGAAATTTGCTGCTCGGCTGACCCAGCAGGAGCAAACGTATGCTAAAAATGTATGCAGAACCAAGCTTTTCAGTGAAGAGCAGCCAGGCACATTTTAGCAAGTTTCACTTGTAAGTGGGGTTGGAAACGCTTTTCAGGCTCAGTACTGGGCTCAAAAGATGCAGCCCTGATGTCTCTCATGATAGCAGGTGGTTAAGTAGAAATTCGCTGCTCGGCTGACCCAGCAGGAGCAAACGTATGCCAAAAATGTATGCAGAAACAAGCTTTTCGGTGAAGAGCAGCTAGGCACATTTTAGCAAGTTTCACTTGTACGTGGGGTTGGAAATGCTTTTCAGGCTCAGTACTGGGCTCAAAAGATGCAGCCCTGATGTCTCTTATGATGCAGGTGGTTAAGTAGAAATGTGCTGCTCGGCTGACCCAGCAGGAGAACGTATGCTAAAAATGTATGCAGAACCAAGCTTTTCAGTGAAGAGCAGAGAGGCACATTTTAGCAAGTTTCACTTGTAAGTGGGGTTGGAAACGCTTTTCTGGCGCAGTACTGGGCTCCAAAGATGCAGCCCTGATGTCTCTCATGATAGCAGGTGGTTAAGTAGAAATTCGCTGCTCGGCTGGCCCAGCAGGAGCAAACATATGCTAAAAATGTATGCAGAACCAAGCTTTTCAGTGAAGAGCAGCCAAACACATTTTAGCAAGTTTCACTGTAAGTGGGGTTGGAAACGGTTTTCTGGCGCAGTACTGGGCTCCAAAGATGCAGCCCTGATGTCTCTCATGATAGCAGGTGGTTAAGTAGAAATTCGCTGCTCGGCTGACCCAGCAGGAGCAAATGTATGCTAAAAATGTATGCAGAACAAAGCTTTTCAGTGAAGAGCAGCCAGACACATTTTAGCAAGTTTCACTTGTAAGTGGGGTTAGAAATGCTTTTCAGGCTCAGTACTGGGCTCAAAAGATGCAGCCCTGATGTCTCTCATGATAGCAGGTGGTTAAGTAGAAATGTGCTGCTCGGCTGACCCAGCAGGAGAACGTATGCTAAAAATGTATGCAGAACCAAGCTTTTCAGTGAAGAGCAGAGAGGCACATTTTAGCAAGTTTCACTTGTAAGTGGGGTTGGAAATGCTTTTCAGGCGCAGTACTGGGCTCCAAAGTTGCAGCCCTGATGTCTCTCATGATAGCAGGTGGTTAAGTAGAGATTCGCTGCTCGGCTGACCCAGCAGGAGCAAACGTATGCTAAAAATGTATGCAGAACCAAGCTTTTCAGTGAAGAGCAGCCAGGCACATTTTAGCAAGTTTCACTTGTAAGTGGGGTTGGAAACGCTTTTCAGGCTCAGTACTGGGCTCAAAAGATGCAGCCCTGATGTCTCTCATGATAGCAGGTGGTTAAGTAGAAATTCGCTGCTCGGCTGACCCAGCAGGAGCAAACCTATGCTAAAAATGTGTGCAGAACCAAGCTTTTCAGTGAAGAGCAGCCAGGCACATTTTAGCAAGTTTCACTTGTAAGTGGGGTTGGAAACACTTTTCAGGCTCAGTACTGGCCTCAAAAGATGCAGCCCTGATGTATCTCATGATAGCAGGTGGTTAAGTCGAAATTTGCTGCTCGGCTGACCCAGCAGGAGCAAACCTATGCCAAAAATGTACGCAGAATCAGCTTTTTAGTGAAGAGCAGAGAGGCACATTTTAGCAAGTTTCACTTGTAAGTGGGGTTGGAAACGCTTTTCAGGCTCAGTACTGGGCTTAAAAGATGCAGCCCTGATGTCTCTCATGATAGCAGGTGGTTAAGTAGAAATTCGCTGCTCGGCTGGCCCAGCAGGAGCAAACATATGCTAAAAATGTATGCAGAACCAAGCTTTTCAGTGAAGAGCAGCCAAGCACATTTTAGCAAGTTTCACTGTAAGTGGGGTTGGAAACGCTTTTCTGGCGCAGTACTGGGCTCCAAAGATGCAGCCCTGATGTCTCTCATGATAGCAGGTGGTTAAGTAGAAATTCGCGGCTCGGCTGACCCAGCAGGAGCAAATGTATGCTAAAAATGTATGCAGAACCAAGCTTTTCAGTGAAGAGCAGCCAGACACATTTTAGCAAGTTTCACTTGTAAGTGGGGTTAGAAATGCTTTTCAGGCTCAGTACTGGGCTCAAAAGATGCAGCCCTGATGTCTCTCATGATAGCAGGTGGTTAAGTAGAAATGTGCTGCTCGGCTGACCCAGCAGGAGAACGTATGCTAAAAATGTATGCAGAACCAAGCTTTTCAGTGAAGAGCAGAGAGGCACATTTTAGCAAGTTTCACTTGTAAGTGGGGTTGGAAATGCTTTTCAGGCGCAGTACTGGGCTCCAAAGTTGCAGCCCTGATGTCTCTCATGATAGCAGGTGGTTAAGTAGAGATTCGCTGCTCGGCTGACCCAGCAGGAGCAAACGTATGCTAAAAATGTATGCAGAACCAAGCTTTTCAGTGAAGAGCAGCCAGGCACATTTTAGCAAGTTTCACTTGTAAGTGGGGTTGGAAACGCTTTTCAGGCTCAGTACTGGGCTCAAAAGATGCAGCCCTGATGTCTCTCATGATAGCAGGTGGTTAAGTAGAAATTTGCTGCTCGGCTGACCCAGCAGGAGCAAACGTATGCCAAAAATGTATGCAGAAACAAGCTTTTCAGTGAAGAGCAGCTAGGCACATTTTAGCAAGTTTCACTTGTAAGTGGGGTTGGAAATGCTTTTCAGGCTCAGTACTGGGCTCAAAAGATGCAGCCCTGATGTCTCTCATGATAGCAGGTGGTTAAGTAGAAATTCGCTGCTCGGCTGACCCAGCAGGAGCAAACGTATGCCAAAAATGTATGCAGAAACAAGCTTTTCGGTGAAGAGCAGCTAGGCACATTTTAGCAAGTTTCACTTGTAAGTGGGGTTGGAAATGCTTTTCAGGCTCAGTACTGGGCTCAAAAGATGCATCCCTGATGTCTCTTATGATGCAGGTGGTTAAGTAGAAATTCGCTGCTCGGCTGACCCAGCAGGAGCAAACGTATGCCAAAAATGTATGCAGAACCAAGCTTTTCAGTGAAGAGCAGCCAGGCACATTTTAGCAAGTTTCACTTGTAAGTGGGGTTGGAAACGATTTTCAGGCTCAGTACTGGGCTCAAAAGATGCAGCCCTGATGTCTCTCATGATAGCAGGTGGTTAAGTAGAAATTTGCTGCTCGGCTGGCCCAGCAGGAGCAAACATATGCTAAAAATGTATGCAGAACCAAGCTTTTCAGTGAAGAGCAGCCAGGCACATTTTAGCAAGTTTCACTTGTAAGTGGGGTTGGAAACGCTTTTCAGGCTCAGTACTGGGCTCAAAAGATGCAGCCCTGATCTCTCTCATGATAGCAGGTGGTTAAGTAGAAATTTGCTGCTCGGCTGACCCAGCAGGAGCAAACGTATGCTAAAAATGTATGCAGAACCAAGCTTTTCAGTGAAGAGCAGCCAGGCACATTTTAGCAAGTTTCACTTGTAAGTGGGGTTGGAAACGCTTTTCAGGCTCAGTACTGGGCTCAAAAGATGCAGCCCTGATGTCTCTCATGATAGCAGGTGGTTAAGTAGAAATTCGCTGCTCGGCTGACCCAGCAGGAGCAAACGTATGCCAAAAATGTATGCAGAAACAAGCTTTTCGGTGAAGAGCAGCTAGGCACATTTTAGCAAGTTTCACTTGTAAGTGGGGTTGGAAATGCTTTTCAGGCTCAGTACTGGGCTCAAAAGATGCATCCCTGATGTCTCTTATGATGCAGGTGGTTAAGTAGAAATTCGCTGCTCGGCTGACCCAGCAGGAGCAAACGTATGCCAAAAATGTGTGCAGAAACAAGCTTTTCAGTGAAGAGCAGCTAGGCACATTTTAGCAAGTTTCACTTGTAAGTGGGGTTGGAAACGCTTTTCAGGCTCAGTACTGGGCTCAAAAGATGCAGCCCTGATGTCTCTCATGATAGCAGGTGGTTAAGTAGAAATTCGCTGCTCGGCTGGCCCAGCAGGAGCAAACATATGCTAAAAATGTATGCAGAACCAAGCTTTTCAGTGAAGAGGAGCCAGGCACATTTTAGCAAGTTTCACTGTAAGTGGGGTTGGAAACACTTTTCAGGCTCAGTACTGGGCTCAAAAGATGCAGCCCTGATGTCTCTCATGATAGCAGGTGGTTAAGTAGAAATTCGCTGCTCGGCTGACCCAGCAGGAGCAAACGTATGCCAAAAATGTATGCAGAAACAAGCTTTTTGGTGAAGAGCAGCTAGGCACATTTTAGCAAGTTTCACTTGTAAGTGGGGTTGGAAATGCTTTTCAGGCTCAGTACTGAGCTCAAAAGATGCAGCCCTGATGTCTCTTATGATGCAGGTGGTTAAGTAGAAATTCGCTGCTCGGCAGACCCAGCAGGAGCAAACGTATGCCAAAAATGTGTGCAGAAACAAGCTTTTCAGTGAAGAGCAGCTAGGCACATTTTAGCAAGTTTCACTTGTAAGTGGGGTTGGAAACGCTTTTCAGGCTCAGTACTGGGCTCAAAAGATGCAGCCCTGATGTCTCTCATGATAGCAGGTGGTTAAGTAGAAATTCGCTGCTCGGCTGGCCCAGCAGGAGCAAACATATGCTAAAAATGTATGCAGAACCAAGCTTTTCAGTGAAGAGCAGCCAGGCACATTTTAGCAAGTTTCACTGTAAGTGGGGTTGGAAACACTTTTCAGGCTCAGTACTGGGCTCAAAAGATGCAGCCCTGATGTCTCTTATGATGCAGGTGGTTAAGTAGAAATTCGCTGCTCGGCTGACCCAGCAGGAGCAAACGTATGCCAAAAATGTATGCAGAAACAAGCTTTTCAGTGAAGAGCAGCTAGGCACATTTTAGCAAGTTTCACTTGTAAGTGGGGTTGGAAACGCTTTTCAGGCTCAGTACTGGGCTCAAAAGATGCAGCCTGATGTCTCTCATGATAGCAGGTGGTTAAGTAGAAATTTGCTGCTCGGCTGACCCAGCAGGAGCAAACGTATGCTAAAAATGTGTGCAGAACCAAGCTTTTCAGTGAAGAGTAGCCAGGCACATTTTAGCAAGTTTCACTTGTAAGTGGGGTTGGAAATGCTTTTCAGGCTCAGTACTGGGCTCAAAAGATGCAGCCCTGATCTCTCTCATGATAGCAGGTGGTTAAGTAGAAATTTGCTGCTCGGCTGACCCAGCAGGAGCAAACGTATGCTAAAAATGTGTGCAGAACCAAGCTTTTCAGTGAATAGCAGCCAGGCACATTTTAGCAAGTTTCACTTGTAAGTGGGGTTGGAAACGCTTTTCAGGCTCAGTACTGGGCTCAAAAGATGCAGCCCTGATGTCTCTCATGATAGCAGGTGGTTAAGTAGAAATTCGCTGCTCGGCTGGCCCAGCAGGAGCAAACGTATGCTAAAAATGTATGCAGAACCAAGCTTATCAGTGAAGAGCAGCCAGGCACATTTTAGCAAGTTTCACTTGTAAGTGGGTTTAGAAATGCTTTTCAGGCTCAGTACTGAAAAGCGTGGCTCAGTGGTTAGAGGCGGCAGACCCGGAAGCTGAGATCGACTGTGGACCAGGGTTCGATTCCCCACCTTGGCGGGTCTCGGGCTCAAAAATTCCACGGACTCGACAATTCTCGCTCTGGTGCCTACTCAACTCTCGGGGTCACACTCTGCGACTCTGGGCAATAGCTTGCTTAATCTCCACTACGGCCCCTCGCGGCGGGATGCCTGGCTTTCACCTTGTGGACACCCTGCCAGGGTTTCTCACAGGGGAATACCAGGACGGGTTCCCTAAGCAAGCGCCGGGACGCTTACGGGCAGCTGTGCGCTTTACAAGTCCAGCACATTTACATTTACATTTACTGGGCTCAAAAGATGCAGCCCTGATGTCTCTCATGATAGCAGGTGGTTAAGTAGAAATGTGCTGCTCGGCTGACCCAGCAGGAGAACGTATGCTAAAAATGTATGCAGAACCAAGCTTTTCAGTGAAGAGCAGAGAGGCACATTTTAGCAAGTTTCACTTGTAAGTGGGGTTGGAAACGCTTTTCAGGCTCAGTACTGGGCTCAAAAGATGCAGCCCTGATGTCTCTCATGATAGCAGGTGGTTAAGTAGAAATTTGCTGCTCGGCTGGCCCAGCAGGAGCAAACATATGCTAAAAATGTATGCAGAACCAAGCTTTTCAGTGAAGAGCAGCCAGGCACATTTTAGCAAGTTTCACTTGTAAGTGGGGTTGGAAACGCTTTTCAGGCTCAGTACTGGGCTCAAAAGATGCAGCCCTGATCTCTCTCATGATAGCAGGTGGTTAAGTAGAAATTTGCTGCTCGGCTGACCCAGCAGGAGCAAACGTATGCTAAAAATGTATGCAGAACCAAGCTTTTCAGTGAAGAGCAGCCAGGCACATTTTAGCAAGTTTCACTTGTAAGTGGGGTTGGAAACGCTTTTCAGGCTCAGTACTGGGCTCAAAAGATGCAGCCCTGATGTCTCTCATGATAGCAGGTGGTTAAGTAGAAATTTGCTGCTCGGCTGACCCAGCAGGAGCAAACGTATGCTAAAAATGTATGCAGAAACAAGCTTTTCAGTGAAGAGCAGCTAGGCACATTTTAGCAAGTTTCACTTGTAAGTGGGGTTGGAAATGCTTTTCAGGCTCAGTACTGGCCTCAAAAGATGCAGCCCTGATGTCTCTCATGATAGCAGGTGGTTAAGTAGAAATTTGCTGCTCGGCTGACCCAGCAGGAGCAAACCTATGCCAAAAATGTACGCAGAATCAGCTTTTCAGTGAAGAGCAGAGAGGCACATTTTAGCAAGTTTCACTTGTAAGTGGGGTTGGAAACGATTTTCAGGCTCAGTACTGGGCTCAAAAGATGCAGCCCTGATGTCTCTCATGATAGCAGGTGGTTAAGTAGAAATTTGCTGCTCGGCTGGCCCAGCAGGAGCAAACATATGCTAAAAATGTATGCAGAACCAAGCTTTTCAGTGAAGAGCAGCCAGGCACATTTTAGCAAGTTTCACTTGTAAGTGGGGTTGGAAACGCTTTTCAGGCTCAGTACTGGGCTCAAAAGATGCAGCCCTGATCTCTCTCATGATAGCAGGTGGTTAAGTAGAAATTTGCTGCTCGGCTGACCCAGCAGGAGCAAACGTATGCTAAAAATGTATGCAGAACCAAGCTTTTCAGTGAAGAGCAGCCAGGCACATTTTAGCAAGTTTCACTTGTAAGTGGGGTTGGAAACGCTTTTCAGGCTCAGTACTGGGCTCAAAAGATGCAGCCCTGATGTCTCTCATGATAGCAGGTGGTTAAGTAGAAATTCGCTGCTCGGCTGACCCAGCAGGAGCAAACGTATGCCAAAAATGTATGCAGAAACAAGCTTTTCGGTGAAGAGCAGCTAGGCACATTTTAGCAAGTTTCACTTGTACGTGGGGTTGGAAATGCTTTTCAGGCTCAGTACTGGGCTCAAAAGATGCAGCCCTGATGTCTCTTATGATGCAGGTGGTTAAGTAGAAATGTGCTGCTCGGCTGACCCAGCAGGAGAACGTATGCTAAAAATGTATGCAGAACCAAGCTTTTCAGTGAAGAGCAGAGAGGCACATTTTAGCAAGTTTCACTTGTAAGTGGGGTTGGAAACGCTTTTCTGGCGCAGTACTGGGCTCCAAAGATGCAGCCCTGATGTCTCTCATGATAGCAGGTGGTTAAGTAGAAATTCGCTGCTCGGCTGGCCCAGCAGGAGCAAACATATGCTAAAAATGTATGCAGAACCAAGCTTTTCAGTGAAGAGCAGCCAAACACATTTTAGCAAGTTTCACTGTAAGTGGGGTTGGAAACGGTTTTCTGGCGCAGTACTGGGCTCCAAAGATGCAGCCCTGATGTCTCTCATGATAGCAGGTGGTTAAGTAGAAATTCGCTGCTCGGCTGACCCAGCAGGAGCAAATGTATGCTAAAAATGTATGCAGAACAAAGCTTTTCAGTGAAGAGCAGCCAGACACATTTTAGCAAGTTTCACTTGTAAGTGGGGTTAGAAATGCTTTTCAGGCTCAGTACTGGGCTCAAAAGATGCAGCCCTGATGTCTCTCATGATAGCAGGTGGTTAAGTAGAAATGTGCTGCTCGGCTGACCCAGCAGGAGAACGTATGCTAAAAATGTATGCAGAACCAAGCTTTTCAGTGAAGAGCAGAGAGGCACATTTTAGCAAGTTTCACTTGTAAGTGGGGTTGGAAATGCTTTTCAGGCGCAGTACTGGGCTCCAAAGTTGCAGCCCTGATGTCTCTCATGATAGCAGGTGGTTAAGTAGAGATTCGCTGCTCGGCTGACCCAGCAGGAGCAAACGTATGCTAAAAATGTATGCAGAACCAAGCTTTTCAGTGAAGAGCAGCCAGGCACATTTTAGCAAGTTTCACTTGTAAGTGGGGTTGGAAACGCTTTTCAGGCTCAGTACTGGGCTCAAAAGATGCAGCCCTGATGTCTCTCATGATAGCAGGTGGTTAAGTAGAAATTCGCTGCTCGGCTGACCCAGCAGGAGCAAACCTATGCTAAAAATGTGTGCAGAACCAAGCTTTTCAGTGAAGAGCAGCCAGGCACATTTTAGCAAGTTTCACTTGTAAGTGGGGTTGGAAACACTTTTCAGGCTCAGTACTGGCCTCAAAAGATGCAGCCCTGATGTATCTCATGATAGCAGGTGGTTAAGTCGAAATTTGCTGCTCGGCTGACCCAGCAGGAGCAAACCTATGCCAAAAATGTACGCAGAATCAGCTTTTTAGTGAAGAGCAGAGAGGCACATTTTAGCAAGTTTCACTTGTAAGTGGGGTTGGAAACGCTTTTCAGGCTCAGTACTGGGCTTAAAAGATGCAGCCCTGATGTCTCTCATGATAGCAGGTGGTTAAGTAGAAATTCGCTGCTCGGCTGGCCCAGCAGGAGCAAACATATGCTAAAAATGTATGCAGAACCAAGCTTTTCAGTGAAGAGCAGCCAAGCACATTTTAGCAAGTTTCACTGTAAGTGGGGTTGGAAACGCTTTTCTGGCGCAGTACTGGGCTCCAAAGATGCAGCCCTGATGTCTCTCATGATAGCAGGTGGTTAAGTAGAAATTCGCGGCTCGGCTGACCCAGCAGGAGCAAATGTATGCTAAAAATGTATGCAGAACCAAGCTTTTCAGTGAAGAGCAGCCAGACACATTTTAGCAAGTTTCACTTGTAAGTGGGGTTAGAAATGCTTTTCAGGCTCAGTACTGGGCTCAAAAGATGCAGCCCTGATGTCTCTCATGATAGCAGGTGGTTAAGTAGAAATGTGCTGCTCGGCTGACCCAGCAGGAGAACGTATGCTAAAAATGTATGCAGAACCAAGCTTTTCAGTGAAGAGCAGAGAGGCACATTTTAGCAAGTTTCACTTGTAAGTGGGGTTGGAAATGCTTTTCAGGCGCAGTACTGGGCTCCAAAGTTGCAGCCCTGATGTCTCTCATGATAGCAGGTGGTTAAGTAGAGATTCGCTGCTCGGCTGACCCAGCAGGAGCAAACGTATGCTAAAAATGTATGCAGAACCAAGCTTTTCAGTGAAGAGCAGCCAGGCACATTTTAGCAAGTTTCACTTGTAAGTGGGGTTGGAAACGCTTTTCAGGCTCAGTACTGGGCTCAAAAGATGCAGCCCTGATGTCTCTCATGATAGCAGGTGGTTAAGTAGAAATTTGCTGCTCGGCTGACCCAGCAGGAGCAAACGTATGCCAAAAATGTATGCAGAAACAAGCTTTTCAGTGAAGAGCAGCTAGGCACATTTTAGCAAGTTTCACTTGTAAGTGGGGTTGGAAATGCTTTTCAGGCTCAGTACTGGGCTCAAAAGATGCAGCCCTGATGTCTCTCATGATAGCAGGTGGTTAAGTAGAAATTCGCTGCTCGGCTGACCCAGCAGGAGCAAACGTATGCCAAAAATGTATGCAGAAACAAGCTTTTCGGTGAAGAGCAGCTAGGCACATTTTAGCAAGTTTCACTTGTAAGTGGGGTTGGAAATGCTTTTCAGGCTCAGTACTGGGCTCAAAAGATGCATCCCTGATGTCTCTTATGATGCAGGTGGTTAAGTAGAAATTCGCTGCTCGGCTGACCCAGCAGGAGCAAACGTATGCCAAAAATGTATGCAGAACCAAGCTTTTCAGTGAAGAGCAGCCAGGCACATTTTAGCAAGTTTCACTTGTAAGTGGGGTTGGAAACGATTTTCAGGCTCAGTACTGGGCTCAAAAGATGCAGCCCTGATGTCTCTCATGATAGCAGGTGGTTAAGTAGAAATTTGCTGCTCGGCTGGCCCAGCAGGAGCAAACATATGCTAAAAATGTATGCAGAACCAAGCTTTTCAGTGAAGAGCAGCCAGGCACATTTTAGCAAGTTTCACTTGTAAGTGGGGTTGGAAACGCTTTTCAGGCTCAGTACTGGGCTCAAAAGATGCAGCCCTGATCTCTCTCATGATAGCAGCAGGTGGTTAAGTAGAAATTTGCTGCTCGGCTGACCCAGCAGGAGCAAACGTATGCTAAAAATGTATGCAGAACCAAGCTTTTCAGTGAAGAGCAGCCAGGCACATTTTAGCAAGTTTCACTTGTAAGTGGGGTTGGAAACGCTTTTCAGGCTCAGTACTGGGCTCAAAAGATGCAGCCCTGATGTCTCTCATGATAGCAGGTGGTTAAGTAGAAATTCGCTGCTCGGCTGACCCAGCAGGAGCAAACGTATGCCAAAAATGTATGCAGAAACAAGCTTTTCGGTGAAGAGCAGCTAGGCACATTTTAGCAAGTTTCACTTGTAAGTGGGGTTGGAAATGCTTTTCAGGCTCAGTACTGGGCTCAAAAGATGCATCCCTGATGTCTCTTATGATGCAGGTGGTTAAGTAGAAATTCGCTGCTCGGCTGACCCAGCAGGAGCAAACGTATGCCAAAAATGTGTGCAGAAACAAGCTTTTCAGTGAAGAGCAGCTAGGCACATTTTAGCAAGTTTCACTTGTAAGTGGGGTTGGAAACGCTTTTCAGGCTCAGTACTGGGCTCAAAAGATGCAGCCCTGATGTCTCTCATGATAGCAGGTGGTTAAGTAGAAATTCGCTGCTCGGCTGGCCCAGCAGGAGCAAACATATGCTAAAAATGTATGCAGAACCAAGCTTTTCAGTGAAGAGGAGCCAGGCACATTTTAGCAAGTTTCACTGTAAGTGGGGTTGGAAACACTTTTCAGGCTCAGTACTGGGCTCAAAAGATGCAGCCCTGATGTCTCTCATGATAGCAGGTGGTTAAGTAGAAATTCGCTGCTCGGCTGACCCAGCAGGAGCAAACGTATGCCAAAAATGTATGCAGAAACAAGCTTTTTGGTGAAGAGCAGCTAGGCACATTTTAGCAAGTTTCACTTGTAAGTGGGGTTGGAAATGCTTTTCAGGCTCAGTACTGGGCTCAAAAGATGCAGCCCTGATGTCTCTTATGATGCAGGTGGTTAAGTAGAAATTCGCTGCTCGGCAGACCCAGCAGGAGCAAACGTATGCCAAAAATGTGTGCAGAAACAAGCTTTTCAGTGAAGAGCAGCTAGGCACATTTTAGCAAGTTTCACTTGTAAGTGGGGTTGGAAACGCTTTTCAGGCTCAGTACTGGGCTCAAAAGATGCAGCCCTGATGTCTCTCATGATAGCAGGTGGTTAAGTAGAAATTCGCTGCTCGGCTGGCCCAGCAGGAGCAAACATATGCTAAAAATGTATGCAGAACCAAGCTTTTCAGTGAAGAGCAGCCAGGCACATTTTAGCAAGTTTCACTGTAAGTGGGGTTGGAAACACTTTTCAGGCTCAGTACTGGGCTCAAAAGATGCAGCCCTGATGTCTCTTATGATGCAGGTGGTTAAGTAGAAATTCGCTGCTCGGCTGACCCAGCAGGAGCAAACGTATGCCAAAAATGTATGCAGAAACAAGCTTTTCAGTGAAGAGCAGCTAGGCACATTTTAGCAAGTTTCACTTGTAAGTGGGGTTGGAAACGCTTTTCAGGCTCAGTACTGGGCTCAAAAGATGCAGCCTGATGTCTCTCATGATAGCAGGTGGTTAAGTAGAAATTTGCTGCTCGGCTGACCCAGCAGGAGCAAACGTATGCTAAAAATGTGTGCAGAACCAAGCTTTTCAGTGAAGAGTAGCCAGGCACATTTTAGCAAGTTTCACTTGTAAGTGGGGTTGGAAATGCTTTTCAGGCTCAGTACTGGGCTCAAAAGATGCAGCCCTGATCTCTCTCATGATAGCAGGTGGTTAAGTAGAAATTTGCTGCTCGGCTGACCCAGCAGGAGCAAACGTATGCTAAAAATGTGTGCAGAACCAAGCTTTTCAGTGAATAGCAGCCAGGCACATTTTAGCAAGTTTCACTTGTAAGTGGGGTTGGAAACGCTTTTCAGGCTCAGTACTGGGCTCAAAAGATGCAGCCCTGATGTCTCTCATGATAGCAGGTGGTTAAGTAGAAATTCGCTGCTCGGCTGGCCCAGCAGGAGCAAACGTATGCTAAAAATGTATGCAGAACCAAGCTTATCAGTGAAGAGCAGCCAGGCACATTTTAGCAAGTTTCACTTGTAAGTGGGTTTAGAAATGCTTTTCAGGCTCAGTACTGAAAAGCGTGGCTCAGTGGTTAGAGGCGGCAGACCCGGAAGCTGAGATCGACTGTGGACCAGGGTTCGATTCCCCACCTTGGCGGGTCTCGGGCTCAAAAATTCCACGGACTCGACAATTCTCGCTCTGGTGCCTACTCAACTCTCGGGGTCACACTCTGCGACTCTGGGCAATAGCTTGCTTAATCTCCACTACGGCCCCTCGCGGCGGGATGCCTGGCTTTCACCTTGTGGACACCCTGCCAGGGTTTCTCACAGGGGAATACCAGGACGGGTTCCCTAAGCAAGCGCCGGGACGCTTACGGGCAGCTGTGCGCTTTACAAGTCCAGCACATTTACATTTACATTTACTGGGCTCAAAAGATGCAGCCCTGATGTCTCTCATGATAGCAGGTGGTTAAGTAGAAATGTGCTGCTCGGCTGACCCAGCAGGAGAACGTATGCTAAAAATGTATGCAGAACCAAGCTTTTCAGTGAAGAGCAGAGAGGCACATTTTAGCAAGTTTCACTTGTAAGTGGGGTTGGAAACGCTTTTCAGGCTCAGTACTGGGCTCAAAAGATGCAGCCCTGATGTCTCTCATGATAGCAGGTGGTTAAGTAGAAATTCGCTGCTCGGCTGACCCAGCAGGAGCAAACGTATGCTAAAAATTTATGCAGAACCAAGCTTTTCATGAAGAGCAGCCAGGCACATTTTAGCAAGTTTCACTTGTAAGTGGGGTTGGAAACGCTTTTCAGGCTCAGTACTGGGCTCAAAAGATGCAGCCCTGATGTCTCTCATGATAGCAGGTGGTTAAGTAGAAATTCGCTGCTCGGCTGACCCAGCAGGAGCAAACCTATGCTAAAAATGTGTGCAGAACCAAGCTTTTCAGTGAAGAGCAGCCAGGCACATTTTAGCAAGTTTCACTTGTAAGTGGGGTTGGAAACGCTTTTCAGGCTCAGTACTGGCCTCAAAAGATGCAGCCCTGATGTATCTCATGATAGCAGGTGGTTAAGTCGAAATTTGCTGCTCGGCTGACCCAGCAGGAGCAAACCTATGCCAAAAATGTACGCAGAATCAGCTTTTCAGTGAAGAGCAGAGAGGCACATTTTAGCAAGTTTCACTTGTAAGTGGGGTTGGAAACGCTTTTCAGGCTCAGTACTGGGCTTAAAAGATGCAGCCCTGATGTCTCTCATGATAGCAGGTGGTTAAGTAGAAATTCGCTGCTCGGCTGGCCCAGCAGGAGCAAACATATGCTAAAAATGTATGCAGAACCAAGCTTTTCAGTGAAGAGCAGCCAAGCACATTTTAGCAAGTTTCACTGTAAGTGGGGTTGGAAACGCTTTTCTGGCGCAGTACTGGGCTCCAAAGATGCAGCCCTGATGTCTCTCATGATAGCAGGTGGTTAAGTAGAAATTCGCTGCTCGGCTGACCCAGCAGGAGCAAATGTATGCTAAAAATGTATGCAGAACCAAGCTTTTCAGTGAAGAGCAGCCAGACACATTTTAGCAAGTTTCACTTGTAAGTGGGGTTAGAAATGCTTTTCAGGCTCAGTACTGGGCTCAAAAGATGCAGCCCTGATGTCTCTCATGATAGCAGGTGGTTAAGTAGAAATGTGCTGCTCGGCTGACCCAGCAGGAGAACGTATGCTAAATATGTATGCAGAACCAAGCTTTTCAGTGAAGAGCAGAGAGGCACATTTTAGCAAGTTTCACTTGTAAGTGGGGTTGGAAATGCTTTTCAGGCGCAGTACTGGGCTCCAAAGTTGCAGCCCTGATGTCTCTCATGATAGCAGGTGGTTAAGTAGAGATTCGCTGCTCGGCTGACCCAGCAGGAGCAAACGTGTGCTAAAAATGTATGCAGAACCAAGCTTTTCAGTGAAGAGCAGCCAGGCACATTTTAGCAAGTTTCACTTGTAAGTGGGGTTGGAAACGCTTTTCAGGCTCAGTACTGGGCTCAAAAGATGCAGCCCTGATGTCTCTCATGATAGCAGGTGGTTAAGTAGAAATTCGCTGCTCGGCTGACCCAGCAGGAGCAAACCTATGCTAAAAATGTGTGCAGAACCAAGCTTTTCAGTGAAGAGCAGCCAGGCACATTTTTTGCAAGTTTCACTTGTAAGTGGGGTTGGAAACGCTTTTCAGGCTCAGTACTGGCCTCAAAAGATGCAGCCCTGATGTATCTCATGATAGCAGGTGGTTAAGTCGAAATTTGCTGCTCGGCTGACCCAGCAGGAGCAAACCTATGCCAAAAATGTACGCAGAATCAGCTTTTTAGTGAAGAGCAGAGAGGCACATTTTAGCAAGTTTCACTTGTAAGTGGGGTTGGAAACGCTTTTCAGGCTCAGTACTGGGCTTAAAAGATGCAGCCCTGATGTCTCTCATGATAGCAGGTGGTTAAGTAGAAATTCGCTGCTCGGCTGGCCCAGCAGGAGCAAACATATGCTAAAAATGTATGCAGAACCAAGCTTTTCAGTGAAGAGCAGCCAAGCACATTTTAGCAAGTTTCACTGTAAGTGGGGTTTGAAACGCTTTTCTGGCGCAGTACTGGGCTCCAAAGTTGCAGCCCTGATGTCTCTCATGATAGCAGGTGGTTAAGTAGAGATTCGCTGCTCGGCTGACCCAGCAGGAGCAAACGTATGCTAAAAATGTATGCAGAACCAAGCTTTTCAGTGAAGAGCAGCCAGGCACATTTTAGCAAGTTTCACTTGTAAGTGGGGTTGGAAACGCTTTTCAGGCTCAGTACTGGGCTCAAAAGATGCAGCCCTGATGTCTCTCATGATAGCAGGTGGTTAAGTAGAAATTTGCTGCTCGGCTGACCCAGCAGGAGCAAACGTATGCCAAAAATGTATGCAGAAACAAGCTTTTCAGTGAAGAGCAGCTAGGCACATTTTAGCAAGTTTCACTTGTAAGTGGGGTTGGAAATGCTTTTCAGGCTCAGTACTGGCCTCAAAAGATGCAGCCCTGATGTCTCTCATGATAGCATGTGGTTAAGTAGAAATTTGCTGCTCGGCTGACCCAGCAGGAGCAAACCTATGCCAAAAATGTACGCAGAATCAGCTTTTCAGTGAAGAGCAGAGAGGCACATTTTAGCAAGTTTCACTTGTAAGTGGGGTTGGAAACGATTTTCAGGCTCAGTACTGGGCTCAAAAGATGCAGCCCTGATGTCTCTCATGATAGCAGGTGGTTAAGTAGAAATTTGCTGCTCGGCTGGCCCAGCAGGAGCAAACATATGCTAAAAATGTATGCAGAACCAAGCTTTTCAGTGAGGAGCAGCCAGGCACATTTTATCAAGTTTCACTTGTAAGTGGGGTTGGAAACGCTTTTCAGGCTCAGTACTGGGCTCAAAAGATGCAGCCCTGATGTCTCTCATGATAGCAGGTGGTTAAGTAGAAATTTGCTGCTCGGCTGACCCAGCAGGAGCAAACGTATGCTAAAAATGTGTGCAGAACCAAGCTTTTCAGTGAAGAGCAGCCAGGCACATTTTAGCAAGTTTCACTTTTAAGTGGGGTTGGAAACGCTTTTCAGGCTCAGTACTGGGCTCAAAAGATGCAGCCCTGATGTCTCCTATGATAGCAGGTGGTTAAGTAGAAATGTGCTGCTCGGCTGACCCAGCAGGAGCAAACGTATGCTAAAAATGTGTGCAGAACCAAGCTTTTCAGTGAATAGCAGCCAGGCACATTTTAGCAAGTTTCACTTGTAAGTGGGGTTGGAAACGCTTTTCAGGCTCAGTACTGGGCTCAAAAGATGCAGCCCTGATGTCTCTCATGATAGCAGGTGGTTAAGTAGAAACTCGCTGCTCGGCTGACCCAGCAGGAGCAAACGTATGCCAAAAATGTATGCAGAAACAAGCTTTTCAGTGAAGAGCAGCTAGGCACATTTTAGCAAGTTTCACTTGTAAGTGGGGTTGGAAACGCTTTTCAGGCTCAGTACTGGGCTCAAAAGATGCAGCCTGATGTCTCTCATGATAGCAGGTGGTTAAGTAGAAATTTGCTGCTCGGCTGACCCAGCAGGAGCAAACGTATGCAAAAAATGTGTGCAGAACCAAGCTTTTCAGTGAAGAGCAGCCAGGCACATTTTAGCAAGTTTCACTTGTAAGTGGGGTTGGAAATGCTTTTCAGGCTCAGTACTGGGCTCAAAAGATGCAGCCCTGATCTCTCTCATGATAGCAGGTGGTTAAGTAGAAATTTGCTGCTCGGCTGACCCAGCAGGAGCAAACGTATGCTAAAAATGTATGCAGAACCAAGCTTTTCAGTGAAGAGCAGCCAGGCACATTTTAGCAAGTTTCACTTGTAAGTGGGGGTTGGAAACGCTTTTCAGGCTCAGTACTGGGCTCAAAAGATGCAGCCCTGATGTCTCTCATGATAGCAGGTGGTTAAGTAGAAATTCGCTGCTCGGCTGACCCAGCAGGAGCAAACGTATGCCAAAAATGTATGCAGAAACAAGCTTTTCGGTGAAGAGCAGCTAGGCACATTTTAGCAAGTTTCACTTGTAAGTGGGGTTGGAAACACTTTTCTGGCGCAGTACTGGGCTCCAAAGATACAGCCCTGATGTCTCTCATGATAGCAGGTGGTTAAGTAGAAATTCGCTGCTCGGCTGACCCAGCAGGAGCAAACGTATGCTAAAAATGTATGCAGAACCAAGCTTTTCAGTGAAGAGCAGCCAGACACATTTTAGCAAGTTTCACTTGTAAGTGGGGTTAGAAATGCTTTTCAGGCTCAGTACTGGGCTCAAAAGATGCAGCCCTGATGTCTCTCATGATAGCAGGTGGTTAAGTAGAAATGTGCTGCTCGGCTGACCCAGCAGGAGAACGTATGCTAAAAATGTATGCAGAACCAAGCTTTTCAGTGAAGAGCAGAGAGGCACATTTTAGCAAGTTTCACTTGTAAGTGGGGTTGGAAACGCTTTTCAGGCTCAGTACTGGGCTCAAAAGATGCAGCCCTGATGTCTCTCATGATAGCAGGTGGTTAAGTAGAAATTCGCTGCTCGGCTGGCCCAGCAGGAGCAAACATATGCTAAAAATGTATGCAGAACCAAGCTTTTCAGTGAAGAGCAGCCAGGCACATTTTAGCAAGTTTCACTGTAAGTGGGGTTGGAAACGCTTTTCAGGCTCAGTACTGGGCTCAAAAGATGCAGCCCTGATGTCTCTTATGATGCAGGTGGTTAAGTAGAAATTCGCTGCTCGGCTGACCCAGCAGGAGCAAACGTATGCCAAAAATGTATGCAGAAACAAGCTTTTCAGTGAAGAGCAGCTAGGCACATTTTAGCAAGTTTCACTTGTAAGTGGGGTTGGAAACGCTTTTCAGGCTCAGTACTGGGCTCAAAAGATGCAGCCTGATGTCTCTCATGATAGCAGGTGGTTAAGTAGAAATTTGCTGCTCGGCTGACCCAGCAGGAGCAAACGTATGCTAAAAATGTGTGCAGAACCAAGCTTTTCAGTGAAGAGTAGCCAGGCACATTTTAGCAAGTTTCACTTGTAAGTGGGGTTGGAAATGCTTTTCAGGCTCAGTAATGGGCTCAAAAGATGCAGCCCTGATCTCTCTCATGATAGCAGGTGGTTAAGTAGAAATTTGCTGCTCGGCTGACCCAGCAGGAGCAAACGTATGCTAAAAATGTGTGCAGAACCAAGCTTTTCAGTGAAGAGCAGCCAGGCACATTTTAGCAAGTTTCACTTGTAAGTGGGGTTGGAAACGCTTTTCAGGCTCAGTACTGGGCTCAAAAGATGCAGCCCTGATGTCTCTCATGATAGCAGGTGGTTAAGTAGAAATTTGCTGCTCGGCTGACCCAGCAGGAGCAAACGTATGCTAAAAATTTATGCAGAACCAAGCTTTTCAGTGAAGAGCAGCCAGGCACATTTTAGCAAGTTTCACTTGTAAGTGGGGTTGGAAACGCTTTTCAGGCTCAGTACTGGGCTCAAAAGATGCAGCCCTGATGTCTCTCATGATAGCAGGTGGTTAAGTAGAAATTCGCTGCTCGGCTGACCCAGCAGGAGCAAACCTATGCTAAAAATGTGTGCAGAACCAAGCTTTTCAGTGAAGAGCAGCCAGGCACATTTTAGCAAGTTTCACTTGTAAGTGGGGTTGGAAACGCTTTTCAGGCTCAGTACTGGGCTTAAAAGATGCAGCCCTGATGTCTCTCATGATAGCAGGTGGTTAAGTAGAAATTCGCTGCTCGGCTGGCCCAGCAGGAGCAAACATATGCTAAAAATGTATGCAGAACCAAGCTTTTCAGTGAAGAGCAGCCAAGCACATTTTAGCAAGTTTCACTGTAAGTGGGGTTGGAAACGCTTTTCTGGCGCAGTACTGGGCTCCAAAGATGCAGCCCTGATGTCTCTCATGATAGCAGGTGGTTAAGTAGAAATTCGCTGCTCGGCTGACCCAGCAGGAGCAAATGTATGCTAAAAATGTATGCAGAACCAAGCTTTTCAGTGAAGAGCAGCCAGACACATTTGAGCAAGTTTCACTTGTAAGTGGGATTAGAAATGCTTTTCAGGCTCAGTACTGGGCTCAAAAGATGCAGCCCTGATGTCTCTCATGATAGCAGGTGGTTAAGTAGAAATGTGCTGCTCGGCTGACCCAGCAGGAGAACGTATGCTAAAAATGTATGCAGAACCAAGCTTTTCAGTGAAGAGCAGAGAGGCACATTTGAGCAAGTTTCACTTGTAAGTGGGGTTGGAAATGCTTTTCAGGCGCAGTACTGGGCTCCAAAGATGCAGCCCTGATGTCTCTCATGATAGCAGGTGGTTAAGTAGAGATTCGCTGCTCGGCTGACCCAGCAGGAGCAAACGTATGCTAAAAATGTATGCAGAAGCAAGCTTTTCAGTGAAGAGCAGCCAGGCACATTTTAGCAAGTTTCACTTGTAAGTGGGGTTGGAAACGCTTTTCAGGCTCAGTACTGGGCTCAAAAGATGCAGCCCTGATGTCTCTCATGATAGCAGGTGGTTAAGTAGAAATTTGCTGCTCGGTTGACCCAGCAGGAGCAAACGTATGCCAAAAATGTATGCAGAAACAAGCTTTTCAGTGAAGAGCAGCTAGGCACATTTTAGCAAGTTTCACTTGTAAGTGGGGTTGGAAATGCTTTTCAGGCTCAGTACTGGCCTCAAAAGATGCAGCCCTGATGTCTCTCATGATAGCAGGTGGTTAAGTAGAAATTTGCTGCTCGGCTGACCCAGCAGGAGCAAACCAATGCCAAAAATGTACGCAGAATCAGCTTTTCAGTGAAGAGCAGAGAGGCACATTTTAGCAAGTTTCACTTGTAAGTGGGGTTGGAAACGATTTTCAGGCTCAGTACTGGGCTCAAAAGATGCAGCCCTGATGTCTCTCATGATAGCAGGTGGTTAAGTAGAAATTCGCTGCTCGGCTGACCCAGCAGGAGCAAACGTATGCCAAAAATGTATGCAGAAACAAGCTTTTCGGTGAAGAGCAGCTAGGCACATTTTAGCAAGTTTCACTTGTAAGTGGGGTTGGAAATGCTTTTCAGGCTCAGTACTGGGCTCAAAAGATGCAGCCCTGATGTCTCTTATGATGCAGGTGGTTAAGTAGAAATTCGCTGCTCGGCTGACCCAGCAGGAGCAAACGTATGCCAAAAATGTGTGCAGAAACAAGCTTTTCAGTGAAGAGCAGCTAGGCACATTTTAGTAAGTTTCACTTGTAAGTGGGGTTGGAAATGCTTTTCAGGCTCAGTACTGGGCTCAAAAGATGCAGCCCTGATGTCTCTCATGATAGCAGGTGGTTAAGTAGAAATTCGCTGCTCGGCTGCCCCAGCAGGAGCAAACATATGCTAAAAATGTATGCAGAACCAAGCTTTTCAGTGAAGAGCAGCCAGGCACATTTTAGCAAGTTTCACTGTAAGTGGGGTTGGAAACGCTTTTCAGGCTCAGTACTGGGCTCAAAAGATGCAGCCCTGATGTCTCTTATGATGCAGGTGGTTAAGTAGAAATTCGCTGCTCGGCTGACCCAGCAGGAGCAAACGTATGCCAAAAATGTATGCAGAAACAAGCTTTTCAGTGAAGAGCAGCTAGGCACATTTTAGCAAGTTTCACTTGTAAGTGGGGTTGGAAACGCTTTTTAGGCTCAGTACTGGGCTCATAAGATGCAGCCTGATGTCTCTCATGATAGCCGGTGGTTAAGTAGAAATTTGCTGCTCGGCTGACCCAGCAGGAGCAAACGTATGCTAAAAATGTGTGCAGAACCAAGCTTTTCAGTGACGAGTAGCCAGGCACATTTTAGCAAGTTTCACTTGTAAGTGGGGTTGGAAATGCTTTTCAGGCTCAGTACTGGGCTCAAAAGATGCAGCCCTGATCTCTCTCATGATAGCAGGTGGTTAAGTAGAAATTTGCTGCTCGGCTGACCCAGCAGGAGCAAACGTATGCTAAAAATGTGTGCAGAACCAAGCTTTTCAGTGAATAGCAGCCAGGCACATTTTAGCAAGTTTCACTTGTAAGTGGGGTTGGAAACGCTTTTCAGGCTCAGTACTGGGCTCAAAAGATGCAGCCCTGATGTCTCTCATGATAGCAGGTGGTTAAGTAGAAATTCGCTGCTCGGCTGACCCAGCAGGAGCAAACCTATGCCAAAAATGTACGCAGAATCAGCTTTTCAGTGAAGAGCAGCTAGGCACATTTTAGTAAGTTTCACTTGTAAGTGGGGTTGGAAACGCTTTTCAGGCTCAGTACTGGGCTCAAAAGATGCAGCCCTGATGTCTCTCATGATAGCAGGTGGTTAAGTAGAAATTCGCTGCTCGGCTGGCCCAGCAGGAGCAAACATATGCTAAAAATATATGCAGAACCAAGCTTTTCAGTGAAGAGCAGCCAGGCACATTTTAGCAAGTTTCACTTGTAAGTGGGGTTGGAAACGCTTTTCAGGCTCAGTACTGGGCTCAAAAGATGCAGCCCTGATGTCTCTCATGATAGCAGGTGGTTAAGTAGAAATTTGCTGCTCGGCTGACCCAGCAGGAGCAAACGTATGCCAAAAATGTATGCAGAAACAAGCTTTTCAGTGAACAGCAGCTAGGCACATTTTAGCAAGTTTCACTTGTAAGTGGGGTTGGAAATGCTTTTCAGGCTCAGTACTGGCCTCAAAAGATGCAGCCCTGATGTCTCTCATGATAGCAGGTGGTTAAGTAGAAATTTGCTGCTCGGCTGACCCAGCAGGAGCAAACCTATGCCAAAAATGTACGCAGAATCAGCTTTTCAGTGAAGAGCAGAGAGGCACATTTTAGCAAGTTTCACTTGTAAGTGGGGTTGGAAACGATTTTCAGGCTCAGTACTGGGCTCAAAAGATGCAGCCCTGATGTCTCTCATGATAGCAGGTGGTTAAGTAGAAATTCGCTGCTCGGCTGACCCAGCAGGAGCAAACGTATGCCAAAAATGTATGCAGAAACAAGCTTTTCGGTGAAGAGCAGCTAGGCACATTTTAGCAAGTTTCACTTGTAAGTGGGGTTGGAAATGCTTTTCAGGCTCAGTACTGGGCTCAAAAGATGCAGCCCTGATGTCTCTTATGATGCAGGTGGTTAAGTAGAAATTTGCTGCTCGGCTGACCCAGCAGGAGCAAACGTATGCCAAAAATGTGTGCAGAAACAAGCTTTTCAGTGAAGAGCAGCTAAGCACATTTTAGTAAGTTTCACTTGTAAGTGGGGTTGGAAACGCTTTTCAGGCTCAGTACTGGGCTCAAAAGATGCTGCCCTGATGTCTCTCATGATAGCAGGTGGTTAAGTAGAAATTCGCTGCTCGGCTGGCCCAGCAGGAGCAAACATATGCTAAAAATGTATGCAGAACCAAGCTTTTCAGTGAAGAGCAGCCAGGCACATTTTAGCAAGTTTCACTGTAAGTGGGGTTGGAAACGCTTTTCAGGCTCAGTACTGGGCTCAAAAGATGCAGCCCTGATGTCTCTTATGATGCAGGTGGTTAAGTAGAAATTCGCTGCTCGGCTGACCCAGCAGGAGCAAACGTATGCCAAAAATGTATGCAGAAACAAGCTTTTCAGTGAAGAGCAGCTAGGCACATTTTAGCAAGTTTCACTTGTAAGTGGGGTTGGAAACGCTTTTTAGGCTCAGTACTGGGCTCATAAGATGCAGCCTGATGTCTCTCATGATAGCAGGTGGTTAAGTAGAAATTTGCTGCTCGGCTGACCCAGCAGGAGCAAACGTATGCTAAAAATGTGTGCAGAACCAAGCTTTTCAGTGAATAGCAGCCAGGCACATTTTAGCAAGTTTCACTTGTAAGTGGGGTTGGAAACGCTTTTCAGGCTCAGTACTGGGCTCAAAAGATGCAGCCCTGATGTCTCTCATGATAGCAGGTGGGTAAGTAGAAATTCGCTGCTCGGCTGACCCAGCAGGAGCAAACCTATGCCAAAAATGTACGCAGAATCAGCTTTTCAGTGAAGAGCAGAGAGGCACATTTTAGCAAGTTTCACTTGTAAGTGGCGTTGGAAACGCTTTTCAGGCTCAGTACTGGGCTCAAAAGATGCAGCCCTGATGTCTCTCATGATAGCAGGTGGTTAAGTAGAAATTCGCTGCTCGGCTGGCCCAGCAGGAGCAAACATATGCTAAAAATGTATGCAGAACCAAGCTTTTCAGTGAAGAGCAGCCAAGCACATTTTAGCAAGTTTCACTGTAAGTGGGGTTGGAAACGCTTTTCAGGCGCAGTACTGGGCTCCAAAGATGCAGCCCTGATGTCTCTCATGATAGCAGGTGGTTAAGTAGAAATTCGCTGCTCGGCTGACCCAGCAGGAGCAAACGTATGCTAAAAATGTATGCAGAACCAAGCTTTTCAGTGAAGAGCAGCCAGGCACATTTTAGCAAGTTTCACTTGTAAGTGGGTTTAGAAATGCTTTTCAGGCTCAGTACTGGGCTCAAAAGATGCAGCCCTGATGTCTCTCATGATAGCAGGTGGTTAAGTAGAAATTCGCTGCTCGGCTGACCCAGCAGGAGCAAACGTATGCTAAAAATGTATGCAGAACCAAGCTTTTCAGTGAAGAGCAGCCAGGCACATTTTAGCAAGTTTCACTTGTAAGTGGGGTTGGAAATGCTTTTCAGGCACAGTACTGGGCTCCAAAGTTGCAGCCCTGATGTCTCTCATGATAGCAGGTGGTTAAGTAGAGATTCGCTGCTCGGCTGACCCAGCAGGAGCAAACGTATGCTAAAAATGTATGCAGAACCAAGCTTTTCAGTGAAGAGCAGCCAGGCACATTTTAGCAAGTTTCACTTGTAAGTGGGGTTGGAAACGCTTTTCAGGCTCAGTACTGGGCTCAAAAGATGCAGCCCTGATGTCTCTCATGATAGCAGGTGGTTAAGTAGAAATTTGCTGCTCGGCTGACCCAGCAGGAGCAAACGTATGCCAAAAATGTATGCAGAAACAAGCTTTTCAGTGAAGAGCAGCTAGGCACATTTTAGCAAGTTTCACTTGTAAGTGGGATTGGAAATGCTTTTTAGGCTCAGTACTGGCCTCAAAAGATGCAGCCCTGATGTCTCTCATGATAGCAGGTGGTTAAGTAGAAATTTGCTGCTCGGCTGACCCAGCAGGAGCAAACCTATGCCAAAAATGTACGCAGAATCAGCTTTTCAGTGAAGAGCAGAGAGGCACATTTTAGCAAGTTTCACTTGTAAGTGGGGTTGGAAACGATTTTCAGGCTCAGTACTGGGCTCAAAAGATGCAGCCCTGATGTCTCTCATGATAGCAGGTGGTTAAGTAGAAATTTGCTGCTCGGCTGGCCCAGCAGGAGCAAACATATGCTAAAAATTTTATGCAGAACCAAGCTTTTCAGTGAAGAGCAGCCAGGCACATTTTAGCAAGTTTCACTTGTAAGTGGGGTTGGAAACGCTTTTCAGGCTCAGTACTGGGCTCAAAAGATGCAGCCCTGATGTCTCTCATGATAGCAGGTGGTTAAGTAGAAATTTGCTGCTCGGCTGACCCAGCAGGAGCAAACGTATGCTAAAAATGTGTGCAGAACCAAGCTTTTCAGTGAAGAGCAGCCAGGCACATTTTAGCAAGTTTCACTTTTAAGTGGGGTTGGAAACGCTTTTCAGGCTCAGTACTGGGCTCAAAAGATGCAGCCCTGATGTCTCTGAGGTTCCGTGACGATTTTACTCGTGTTTGTAACATTGTCGTAAATACATAATTTTGGTATCAGTGGACCGCAAATGATCCATTTAGTATATCCTGGTGTTTTCGCTATGCTACGAGCAAGAGCACTCCAGTTACAAACACATTTCTGTTCTACCCATGGCATCCATCTTAGAACACGGAAGCCATTTTGTATTCCTTGCCCTCACATAGTCAATGGACACACAATGACCTCTTTTTCATTTAAGGACACGTAGGCTTTAGCCGGCGATTCACCTTGCGAGAGACACGTGCACCTTAGGCCAGCAACGCTGTGGCAGCATGACTCGGCAAGAGCTGCCTCCCCAGTCCTGCTATACTGGTTCTTGTGTTCGTTGGCCTGATCATGATTAGGCGGCCGAAGCTGGTAACCGTGCCCATTTACGACCCACAAACATCTCTTATCCTGTCTTTCTATCTTCCACACCTGGCTCTGCTCCTTTCCATCTGGGCCTTTATTAGGGGGAGGTAACGAAATTTACGATGAGGCGGTCCGGGTCTTGAATGAAGAATTGACATGGGATTATGATGGACTAGTGGGAACCCCTCATTCGTAATGTTTTGACATCAGATACTGTTGACGATTCCTGTGCAACGCCAAATATTTATTGTTTAAGACACGAATGTTTAGAACTGTGGTAACATGTAAAGAATTTGCCCCGAGCAGAATATTTAGTATATAAGGAACAACCCTCTTTGTACAAATTGAACAGGCTCCTAGACACTGCCCGTGTGCAGTTTCTGTGACTTCTGTGTCCCTGCAGTAATAAACCTTTGGTCTTTGACGCCACCATCGAGAAGCCCGTGTTTCTGTTTGTTTGTGCACCGAGACAGGTTGAACTCCGGGGTCTTCGGGTGTTGTCCCTGACACCTCTGGACGGAACCAAAAAGTCCAGAACTCCAATTGGCGCCCAACGTGGGGCGACGTCATTCGGTACCGGTCCAAAAGCCTGAAGAGTTCGAGGAGCTTCGTGGGAAGATTTCAGAGGGAGGCGCCCCACTTCATCGATCCCGGCATATCGCAAAAGTGGCCCCGACGTTCTCTTCCACGAGGGTTCCCGTTCAGACGGCTGCAGTGGTCCGTTGCCTTGACCGTCGCCCTGTCTTGGACCCGAGGTGCAGTCCTTAGTACGGCGAGACGTGACGGGTTTCTCCTTGGTGACGTCTTCAGTACCTCAGTTAAGTATTTTGTGAGGGTTGCTCCTGTTTGGATAATCCTTTTAGTTCTCAGTTCAGTTCAGTTCTGTAAGATTATCACTGGTTATTCTGGTTACGATAATCATTCTGTTCAGTTCAGGTATCGATACATTTGTCAGTTCTGGTAGGCCTAAGTTCTTGGTTCGAGTGCGCATCTTTTCTGTTTGTGTCTTGTTTGTTTTGTGTTCCGGATTATAAAATGGTAAGTCGGAAAAATTGTATGTTGTCTTGTTTTAGTTGCAACAGTGATTCCCAGTTGGAGGACTCGTGTTTGGTTCCTCCGATTGGAACTCCCCTTTATGATCTATATTGCAAATTTGGTGTGGGCCCTATCTCTTATAACGAGGTATGGATCCGCTTCACAGAGAAAGATGGTGTCCTTAGTTGGCCACTACATGGTAGTTTTGAACCTGAAGTTCTCGATAATCTAGAAAGAAGGTTGTTTAAGAAGAAAGCCCGGCCGGCAATGTTTGATTCTTTCCGTTATTGGCGAAAAGAATCTAAACAGAGAGAAATTAAAAAGTTGAAGAAAGAACAGAAAGAGCAAGAGTTGACTTTAGAACAGTCTGCTAGGCAGCTGCAACTCAACGAGTCTGAGAAAGCGATGGAGGTGGCCAATAGAGAGCGTAATTTAGCGATAGACAAGTGCTATCCTGCTTTACCATCGAGTACGGCTAAGATAGTAGAGGACCCTGAAAAGGATCCCCTGTTGTCTTACTTGTTACGATCACCCCCACCGTATGCACAGGGTGCTACGGCTCCACCTATACCGAATGTTCAATTACCGGTTGCTGGACAACCTGGTGTCCCTGTTCCCGCTCCCCTGAATCAAGTTCCTGTACCTCCTGTGGTCAATATTAATGTTCCTTCGACAACCCCTCTTCTAGGGTTGCCGGCTTCTTTACCTATGCCTGTGTCGCTCACACCTGCTAGTTCACAAGCTATTTTTCCTGCTACTCCTACTGTTCCTAATCTATCTGTTCCAACTGCTACTCTATTTACTGCCTCTGCTAATATTATGACTCCACTTTCTGTTCGTCGGAGAATCACTGATTCTGTCTCCAATATTCTATCTCCCTTCTATAAAACTCTGATTAAGACTCCTACCTCTGACTCTGTACAGAGGCGTAGTCAGCTTCCCAGTACTGAAGAGCGAGGAATATTAGATTCCACTGCTCTTAGATGGGTTTCGAAAGTTGGAAGATATAATGTACAAGATGTATTAGATACATTTATGCAATGGAATGAACCGACACAACGATATGTGTTCGATGAAATGTGTTTCCTTCTACGTGAGGAATTGGAAGAGGATGACCCTGGATCAAATCTAGAATAATTAATTAATGTTCAGAAAGAGTTTGCTGCAGGTATGATAGTTGGACAAAATATAAAAGAAGCGATGGAACTGGTTCTAAGTTATAGAACCGACTCATCCCTTCGTTCACCGAGAGAGTTAGGGAAACGCAGTACGAAACAAAATCGTCAATACCCAATGAGAGAGGTTCCACCAATTTGGCGTGAAGCTGTGCAAGCTAATGTAAACCTTGGTATTGCAGCCGCTCCGGCCCAATTCCAGAGAGTATGGATACATATTCCATGGAAGCGAGCTGAAGTATTAGCAGTGAAACAGGCCTTGCCAGATCCGCGTAAAAATCCTGCAGGGTACTACAAAGAGTTGGCTCAAACGGTTGACGCTTGTGTATTGAATCTTGCTGACATAGATCTGCTATTTGGTAATGTAGTACCGCAACCAATTTGGGCTAAAATTCGTAAAGAGAATCATCCAGTTGCCCTAGGTGGTGACTGGGCAGCTATAATTGCAGCGGATGGTCAACAAATAGGTGGTTCCAAACCAGAACCCCTAATTGCTAATTTGCCTGGTAGAATAATCGATTTAATGAAAACCTTAATGCCAGCATTGCGCGTTAACTGGGACAAATTGTCCGCGTGCAAACAGAAGAAAGACGAAAGCGTCTCAGACTTTTTCACAAGATTCGAGGAGACTTTCGTGGATCATAGTGGTCAGGATATGAGCACAGAAGGAGGCCAGAGATTATTTGTTGATAAATTTGTGCACAATCTGTTACCAGAACTTAGTGGTAAATTAAAGAATTCTGAAAGTGCGTGGGCTGTATCTACGACTGCGCAAATACTTGCGACTGCCCAGTACTATGAAAATAGGGATAAAGAAGAGAAGGAAAAATCAGATAAAAAGACGAAAGATTTAAAAACTAAAGTACTTTTACAGCAAGCTTATCCGCCTCGCACGAATCAGACGAATATGCAGCAAGGGTCATATCAAAGAACGGAATATAATTTTCAAAGACCACAATACCAATGGAATCAATGTGCTTATTGCAAAGTGGAAGGTCATTACAAAAATGAGTGTCCAGTTCGGGCACAAAATAATGCTGCGGCAGCTCAGAGAGGTCGTGGTAGTTCTATGCAAAACTCTAGAGGTCGAGGACGAGGTGCTATGCCACCGCAGACGAGTGATCGCCCTTCTAATTATTTCGACCAGCGAAATGGACAATCTGCCCAACAGAATAGGTCTCCACAATATCATGTTGAAGACTATTATGAAGCTAGTGAGGAAGTTCAGCAAAGTGAGTACTAGGACAGCCATGGACAAAGAGAGGGAGTAGTATCAGTTCCAGTAGATCAGAGTGGGCCTTATGTCGCAGTAGCAACATCAGGTATAGTCGAACCGTTTCTGTTGGATACTGGTGCAGCAAAAAGTTCTATCATACATGCGAAACTCCCTGGCGCACCTTTGTCTGGCTCAACAAACGTTTCAGTAGGTTTTTCGGGCGCCCCTGTTAACAACCCTGTTTCTGGTCCTTTGTCTATTTCTGTTGGACCCTGTCAATTGAAAGCACCCCTGATTTTGACGACAGGTTGTAACGAAAATCTGCTTGGTTTAGACTTGTTAAAACGCCTGTACGCGACATTGTACTGTTCTCCAGCAGGAGTACAGCTTACGTTGGGTAAAAGAATAATCTCTCCGATGTACTTGTCGATGGATGCGCTCCCACCAGAGCTGCGTTCACTCCCTGATACTCTTTGGGCGACTGGTCCTAATGATGTAGGTCTATTGGAAATTCCACCCTATGTAGTAACTTTGAAAGCAAATGTCAAACTTCCACGAATTCCACAATACAGAATCTCTAGTGAAGGTGAGCGTGCGCTCCTACTGATAGTGCATGATCTGATTGAGAAAGACGTTATAGAAGAAACTAGAGGTAATGTCTGTAATAGTCCTGTACTGCCTATTTTGAAACGAACTGACCCTACAAAACCTCCAGTATATAGGTTTGTAATTGATCTAAGAGAGGTTAATAAAATTGTGATCCCACAGTTTCCTGTGGTTCCAGACATTACTGCATTGTTAACGTTGATTCCTGCTACAGCAGCATGGTTTTCGGTTGTCGACTTGAAAAATGCCTTTTTCAGCATTCCGATAGCCGAAGAAAGCAGAGATATCTTCGGTTTCTCTCTAAGAGGACGAAGCTTTAGGTTTAAACGCGCTCCACAAGGCTATTGTGAAAGCCCATCCATTTACAATCAAGCATTAAAAAGCCAGTTAGATTCCTTCGTACTCCCTCTTGGTTCTGCTTTAATACAATATGTTGATGATCTTCTAGTGGCTGCTGATGACAAGGAAACTTGCAAAACAGCTACGATTTCTTTATTGCATCACTTGTCAGATTTGAATCACAAGGTGTCACCTTCAAAAATGCAATACTGCTGCCAAGAAGTGACCTACCTAGGTCATCTCTTGTCAAAGGAGGGAAGGAAGTTGACCCCAGAGAGAATAAAAGCAATTACACAGATGAATGTTCCTAGCACGCAGAGAGAAGTACGTGCCTTTTTAGGTATTACCTCATATTGTAGGCAATGGATCCCAATTTTTTCCCTTTTAGCAAAACCATTGGTAGCCTTGACTGGGAAAGGTGTTCCGAGTCCGGTACCATGGTCTGCAGAATGTCAGCAGAGTTTTTCTGAATTACGAAATGCACTGTGTTCAGCACCTGTATTGGGTACACCCGACTACAGTAAGCCATTCACGCTCTATGTCCACGAGAGAGAAGGTTGTGCATTGAGTGTTTTGACGCAGAAATTTGGTGATAAACAACGCCCTTGTGCGTATTTTTCATCAACGTTAGATCCGGTAGCCAGAGCATTGCCTAGTTGCTTGAGAGCTACAGCCGCAGCTGCAGCTTCCATTCGACAATCTGCTGGTTTAGTAATGAACAATATGCTAGTGGTTATGGTTCCTCATGCGGTGGATACACTCATGAACCGAACCAAGACGCAACACCTTACCAGTGCTAGATTATCAGGTTATGAACTGACACTGTTAGCTAGTCATATTCAGATCAAAAGATGCAATGTATTGAATCCAGCAACATTGTTGCCGACTAGCCAAGAGTCGAGTGATTCCGAACCACACGACTGTTATTTCAAAACTGAGGAAGAAACAAAAGGACGAATTGATCTAAAAAACACTCCGTTGTCAGATCCAGATGGCACGCTGTATGTTGATGGGTCTTGCTTCAAATTGGAGAATGGTGATGTGACTGCTGCTTATGCAGTAACGACCTTGAGTACGATTGTGGAGACTGCAAGAGTGAGTCAGAATTCTGCCCAGGCTGCAGAATTGATCGCGCTAACAAGAGCGTGCGTTTTAGCTAAGGGAAAGAGAGTGAATGTGTTCACAGATAGTCAGTACGCGTTCGGCGTGGCCCATAGTTTTGGCCGTTTGTGGAAAGAGAGAGGTTTCATTACGTCCCATGGGACTAAGATTCAACATGGTCAGCTAGTTAATGACTTGTTGGAATCTCTAACCTTGCCGACTGAAGTTGCGATTGTGAAATGCAGTGCTCATAAGGCAATCACAGATGATGTTGGTCGTGGGAATGCTTTTGCCGATGAGACTGCAAAACAGACAGCTAGAAATATGATGAGTAGAATGTATGTTGCAACGTCTGCAAGATGGATTTCTGAGTCTGGAATGTGTGAAGACACAGTGGAAAGCGTGAAGGAAATTCAGAAAGAGGCGACTAGGAGGAAAAGCTTGCATGGAGAGAGAGCACGGGTAAATTGGACTCGAGTGGGTGTTGGATTGACTTGTCAGAACAACAGTGTTGGATGTTGCCTGATGCGTATGTGCTTGCAGTAGTGACGATGGCACATGGAACAGCGCACATCAGTTCAAAAGGGATTTGTAAGATGTTGGCTCCGGTCTGGAAGAATGATGGGATTAGTAAGTGTGCAGAGAGAGTGGTGAGAAATTGTATGGTATGCTTGATGCATAATCCTGGCAAGGGAATCCCCATACCTGCAGGTCACTTCGCTCCTCCTTCCTGCCCCTTTGAAGTGATCCAGCTAGACTTCATTCACATGGATCGTTGTAATAACCTGAAATACGTCCTAGTGGTAGTTTGTGCTTTCTCCAGATGGATCGAAGCATACCCGCTAAAGGACAATACTGCCTTATCCACTGCCAAAATTCTTCTTAAAGAATACTTCCCCAGATACGGAATGCCACGGATTGTATGGTCAGATAACGGAAGTGAGTTCGTAGGGAAAGTTATGCAGAGTGTGTGTGCCGGCCTAGGGATTAGACAGAAGTTTCATAGTGCGAATCATCCCCAGTCCGCGGGTTTAGTCGAGGGTTACAATGGCACCCTTAAACTGAAACTTGCTAAGATACAAGCATCCACGGGTTTGTCCTGGCCAGACGTATTGCCGTTGGCTTTGCTATCAACAAGAGCAACTGTACATTCTAGAGTAGGGCTTAGTCCTTATGAAATAGTTTTTGGTCGTCCTGCAAATGTTTGGGGGGTACCTAGACCAAAAGAATTCAAGCAGCTGGAATACCCAATGTTAATTGATTACCTTTTCGACTTGACTGCTAAATTGAGTCTTATTCACCAACAGGTTTTCGATGCATTGCCAAAGCCACCGGAGAGTCCAGGCCATCAGCTGAAACCGGGTGATCAGGTGGTCATCAGAAATTTTGCAAGAACGAAAAATCTTCAGCCCAGATTCATTGGCCCTTTCCAAGTCCTACTAGCAACGAGAACTGCTATTCGTGTGGCCGGAAGGAAAAACTGGATCCATACGACACATGTCAAACGTGTGCCTCTGCCACTTCCTTACGACAACTGGGTAAAGAAAGGAATCGGTGCCTCTGAAACGGAACAAATCCCCAGGTTCATACCTTTCAGCGATGCAGAACTGATCACGGATTCACCAAATTCTGACTCTCCTCCTGAAACTGCTCTTTTGAACGCTGAACATTTGCCATCTGCGAACGTGAACATTGCAACATCAGTTGAAAATACATTGTTTCCAGATCAGACAGCTCCTGCAAAACTGAGATACAACTTACGTTCTCGCAATATGGACAAATAAAGCAGGAAACTGCCTATTTTCAGATTTGAATTTGCTATACATTGCCTCCAGCCAGGAAGTTTGCTAATACTTTGTATTGTTTCTTTTTGTTTTAAAATTGCCTTGCCGTCTGGGTAGCCGTAGGGTCGTGGCTGTGTGCCTAGTTGAATCTGCGGGGGTCAGACACAAGGTCGATCTTTCTGTTAGTTCTGGGAACTCCCAGGGCTGATAGAGGCATTTTCATCTACGTACACATCATCAGTGGTCGCGAACGGTCGTAGAAGATGGAGCTTCCTGAGCTGCAACGAGAAAATGTAATTTATGTTCGCAGAAATAGACTGTACCGAATACTTCACAGCAAATGCTTTCTAATGCAATGTGCAGTTACGTTTTTAATCGTTTTGATAACGTTGGTGGGTGGAATCATCTTTGGTGTACATTTGATTTTTATGCCAGTAACTACAGTACCTCCCCTTGATCCTACTACTTCTACGGTTTCTTCTATGCATTCTTTTCATTCATTTCCTGAACACGAACAAGCTCGACGCTCAGAATTTATTAACAATACATTTGTACAGCTCTTGCATCAACACCAACTGGTAGTTAATACTACAGACTGCTGGGTGTGCGGCTTGATACCTCACACTATGGATAAAGGCATTCCCTATTTAGTCTTGCCTTTTAGCTACAATGGATCATTTCAGGCCTTTCAGACCATTTTTTCATATGCCCTTGAGACCTATCCTCCGCGTCCACCACGGTCCACTAAATACAACTCAGCCAACAAAGCTTTAGTCCAGGGAATTATTGATATGATTAAAGACGTCAATAATACTCCATCTTACCCTAGAGATGAATTACGGGTGTATTTGAGTTGGAACTCTACAGAGTATCGCCTTAGTTTGGGAGAAAGCAAGCGTAAAAGCTCCACTTCAGTTTGGGTCGTGCCTCACCGAGGTCAAGTCTGTTTGCAAGGAAATGGGAGAAATCCGAGAGCTCAGCTAGGGAGGAGTGAGTGCGTTGAGACTTACGTATTTCCGTCTAACTCCTCCCCTGCCTTTCTGACTGCTAGGGGTACCTACTTCATCTGTCAGGACAGAGCTTATACATGGCTGCCTGCTGACTTCTCAGGTTCATGTTATATTGCTCGATTGTTACCTCCGACATACACTGCTTCTTCAGATTATCACAAGACCAGAGTAGCAAGAGGTGTCTTCAGCAAGGAAGATACCGCTGGTCAAGAAGCTGGAGACTTTTTCAAAGGTTTCCTTCCGTTTTGGGGGCCTATGGCCAATAGTAGAAATCTACGTCAACTAACACGGGTAGTTGAATCTACTATTACAGAAACTGCTGGTGCCCTTAGTAACTTAACAGCTGAGCTTCAGGCGGATCGTCTCATGACGTTGCAGAACCGTATGGTTCTAGACGTAATACTTGCAGATCGAGGTGGGGTATGCAGAATGATCCAATCGAGCTGCTGTGTCTTTATTCCAAATAATGCTCCAACAGTCTATGAAGCAATCTCTAAGCTACACAAGATTTCCGACTCTGTACACGTAGATAAGGGAAACTGGTCCTTCATGGAGTGGTTTTGGACTCTGATATCAGCGTGGGGATGGAAGGTTCTGATGGTCATTGGTGTCATCCTAGTATTTCTGTTCTCGTGCTGTCTTATTATCCAATGTGGTCCCGCTCTGTGTAGTCTCTGTGCTGCAACCTGTTTCAGAAAACCACCTGCATTAGGAGAAAAGGCACGAGACAGGATGATGATACAACAACATGTCACTGACCTAATGAGCATAGAATTAGACTCTGACTCTGATATAGACTGAGTAATTGCCTATGTAAGGGCAAAAGGAGGGTCTGAGGTTCCGTGACGATTTTACTCGTGTTTGTAACATTGTCGTAAATACATAATTTTGGTATCAGTGGACCGCAAATGATCCATTTAGTATATCCTGGTGTTTTCGCTATGCTACGAGCAAGAGCACTCCAGTTACAAACACATTTCTGTTCTACCCATGGCATCCATCTTAGAACACGGAAGCCATTTTGTATTCCTTGCCCTCACATAGTCAATGGACACACAATGACCTCTTTTTCATTTAAGGACACGTAGGCTTTAGCCGGCGATTCACCTTGCGAGTGACACGTGCACCTTAGGCCAGCAACGCTGTGGCAGCATGACTCGGCAAGAGCTGCCTCCCCAGTCCTGCTATACTGGTTCTTGTGTTCGTTGGCCTGATCATGATTAGGCGGCCGAAGCTGGTAACCGTGCCCATTTACGACCCACAAACATCTCTTATCCTGTCTTTCTATCTTCCACACCTGGCTCTGCTCCTTTCCTTCTGGGCCTTTATTAGGGGGAGGTAACGAAATTTACGATGAGGCGGTCCAGGTCTTGAATGAAGAATTGACATGGGATTATGATGGACTAGTGGGAACCCCTCATTCGTAATGTTTTGACATCAGATACTGTTGACGATTCCTGTGCAACGCCAAATATTTATTGTTTAAGACACGAATGTTTAGAACTGTGGTAACATGTAAAGAATTTGCCCCGAGCAGAATATTTAGTATATAAGGAACAACCCTCTTTGTACAAATTGAACAGGCTCCTAGACACTGCCCGTGTGCAGTTTCTGTGACTTCTGTGTCCCTGCAGTAATAAACCTTTGGTCTTTGACGCCACCATCGAGAAGCCCGTGTTTCTGTTTGTTTGTGCACCGAGACAGGTTGAACTCCGGGGTCTTCGGGTGTTGTCCCTGACACCTCTGGACGGAACCAAAAAGTCCAGAACTCCATCTCTCATGATAGCAGGTGGTTAAGTAGAAATGTGCTGCTCGGCTGACCCAGCAGGAGCAAACGTATGCTAAAAATGTGTGCAGAACCAAGCTTTTCAGTGAATAGCAGCCAGGCACATTTTAGCAAGTTTCACTTGTAAGTGGGGTTGGAAACGCTTTTCAGGCTCAGTACTGGGCTCAAAAGATGCAGCCCTGATGTCTCTCATGATAGCAGGTGGTTAAGTAGAAACTCGCTGCTCGGCTGACCCAGCAGGAGCAAACGTATGCCAAAAATGTATGCAGAAACAAGCTTTTCAGTGAAGAGCAGCTAGGCACATTTTAGCAAGTTTCACTTGTAAGTGGGGTTGGAAACGCTTTTCAGGCTCAGTACTGGGCTCAAAAGATGCAGCCTGATGTCTCTCATGATAGCAGGTGATTAAGTAGAAATTTGCTGCTCGGCTGACCCAGCAGGAGCAAACGTATGCTAAAAATGTGTGCAGAACCAAGCTTTTCAGTGAAGAGCAGCCAGGCACATTTTAGCAAGTTTCACTTGTAAGTGGGGTTGGAAATGCTTTTCAGGCTCAGTACTGGGCTCAAAAGATGCAGCCCTGATCTCGCTCATGATAGCAGGTGGTTAAGTAGAAATTTGCTGCTCGGCTGACCCAGCAGGAGCAAACGTATGCTAAAAATGTATGCAGAACCAAGCTTTTCAGTGAAGAGCAGCCAGGCACATTTTAGTAAGTTTCACTTGTAAGTGGGGGTTGGAAACGCTTTTCAGGCTCAGTACTGGGCTCAAAAGATGCAGCCCTGATGTCTCTCATGATAGCAGGTGGTTAAGTAGAAATTCGCTGCTCGGCTGACCCAGCAGGAGCAAACGTATGCCAAAAATGTATGCAGAAACAAGCTTTTCGGTGAAGAGCAGCTAGGCACATTTTAGCAAGTTTCACTTGTAAGTGGGGTTGGAAACGCTTTTCTGGCGCAGTACTGGGCTCCAAAGATGCAGCCCTGATGTCTCTCATGATAGCAGGTGGTTAAGTAGAAATTCGCTGCTCGGCTGACCCAGCAGGAGCAAACGTATGCTAAAAATGTATGCAGAACCAAGCTTTTCAGTGAAGAGCAGCCAGACACATTTTAGCAAGTTTCACTTGTAAGTGGGGTTAGAAATGCTTTTCAGGCTCAGTACTGGGCTCAAAAGATGCAGCCCTGATGTCTCTCATGATAGCAGGTGGTTAAGTAGAAATGTGCTGCTCGGCTGACCCAGCAGGAGAACGTATGCTAAAAATGTATGCAGAACCAAGCTTTTCAGTGAAGAGCAGAGAGGCACATTTTAGCAAGTTTCACTTGTAAGTGGGGTTGGAAACGCTTTTCAGGCTCAGTACTGGGCTCAAAAGATGCAGCCCTGATGTCTCTCATGATAGCAGGTGGTTAAGTAGAAATTCGCTGCTCGGCTGGCCCAGCAGGAGCAAACATATGCTAAAAATGTATGCAGAACCAAGCTTTTCAGTGAAGAGCAGCCAGGCACATTTTAGCAAGTTTCACTGTAAGTGGGGTTGGAAACGCTTTTCAGGCTCAGTACTGGGCTCAAAAGATGCAGCCCTGATGTCTCTTATGATGCAGGTGGTTAAGTAGAAATTCGCTGCTCGGCTGACCCAGCAGGAGCAAACGTATGCCAAAAATGTATGCAGAAACAAGCTTTTCAGTGAAGAGCAGCTAGGCACATTTTAGCAAGTTTCACTTGTAAGTGGGGTTGGAAACGCTTTTCAGACTCAGTACTGGGCTCAAAAGATGCAGCCTGATGTCTCTCATGATAGCAGGTGGTTAAGTAGAAATTTGCTGCTCGGCTGACCCAGCAGGAGCAAACGTATGCTAAAAATGTGTGCAGAACCAAGCTTTTCAGTGAAGAGTAGCCAGGCACATTTTAGCAAGTTTCACTTGTAAGTGGGGTTGGAAATGCTTTTCAGGCTCAGTACTGGGCTCAAAAGATGCAGCCCTGATCTCTCTCATGATAGCAGGTGGTTAAGTAGAAATTTGCTGCTCGGCTGACCCAGCAGGAGCAAACGTATGCTAAAAATGTGTGCAGAACCAAGCTTTTCAGTGAATAGCAGCCAGGCACATTTTAGCAAGTTTCACTTGTAAGTGGGGTTGGAAACGCTTTTCAGGCTCAGTACTGGGCTCAAAAGATGCAGCCCTGATGTCTCTCATGATAGCAGGTGGTTAAGTAGAAATTCGCTGCTCGGCTGACCCAGCAGGAGCAAACCTATGCCCAAAATGTACGCAGAATCAGCTTTTCAGTGAAGAGCAGAGAGGCACATTTTAGCAAGTTTCACTTGTAAGTGGGGTTAGAAATGCTTTTCAGGCTCAGTACTGGGCTCAAAAGATGCTGCCCTGATGTCTCTCATGATAGCAGGTGGTTAAGTAGAAATGTGCTGCTCGGCTGACCCAGCAGGAGAACGTATGCTAAAAATGTATGCACAACCAAGCTTTTCAGTGAAGAGCAGAGAGACACATTTTAGCAAGTTTCACTTGTAAGTGGGGTTGGAAACGCTTTTCAGGCTCAGTACTGGGCTCAAAAGATGCAGCCCTGATGTCTCTCATGATAGCAGGTGGTTAAGTAGAAATTTGCTGCTCGGCTGACCCAGCAGGAGCAAACGTATGCTAAAAATGTATGCAGAACCAAGCTTTTCAGTGAAGAGCAGCCAGGCACATTTTAGCAAGTTTCACTTATAAGTGGGGTTGGAAACGCTTTTCAGGCTCAGTACTGGGCTCAAAAGATGCAGCCCTGATGTCTCTCATGATAGCAGGTGGTTAAGTAGAAATGTGCTGCTAGGCTGACCCAGCAGGAGAACGTATGCTAAAAATGTATGCAGAACCAAGCTTTTCAGTGAAGAGCAGAGAGGCACATTTTAGCAAGTTTCACTTCTAAGTGGGGTTGGAAATGCTTTTCAGGCGCAGTACTGGGCTCCAAAGATGCAACCCTGATGTCTCTCATGATAGCAGGTGGTTAAGTAGAGATTCGCTGCTCGGCTGACCCAGCAGGAGCAAACGTATGCTAAAAATGTATGCAGAAGCAAGCTTTTCAGTGAAGAGAAGCCAGGCAAATTTTAGCAAGTTTCACTTGTAAGTGGGGTTGGAAACACTTTTCAGGCTCAGTACTGGGCTCAAAAGATGCAGCCCTGATGTCTCTCATGATAGCAGGTGGTTAAGTAGGAATTTGCTGCTCGGCTGACCCAGCAGGAGCAAACGTATGCCAAAAATGTATGCAGAAACAAGCTTTTCAGTGAAGAGCAGCTAGGCACATTTTAGCAAGTTTCACTTGTAAGTGGGGTTGGAAATGCTTTTCAGGCTCAGTACTGGCCTCAAAAGATGCAGCCCTGATGTCTCTCATGATAGCAGGTGGTTAAGTAGAAATTTGCTGCTCGGCTGACCCAGCAGGAGCAAACCTATGCCAAAAATGTACGCAGAATCAGCTTTTCAGTGAAGAGCAGAGAGGCACATTTTAGCAAGTTTCACTTGTAAGTGGGGTTGGAAACGATTTTCAGGCTCAGTACTGGGCTCAAAAGATGCAGCCCTGATGTCTCTTATGATGCAGGTGGTTAAGTAGAAATTCGCTGCTCGGCTGACCCAGCAGGAGCAAACGTATGCCAAAAATGTGTGCAGAAACAAGCTTTTCAGTGAAGAGCAGCTAGGCACATTTTAGTAAGTTTCACTTGTAAGTGGGGTTGGAAACGCTTTTCAGGCTCAGTACTGGGCTCAAAAGATGCAGCCCTGATGTCTCTCATGATAGCAGGTGGTTAAGTAGAAATTCGCTGCTTGGCTGGCCCAGCAGGAGCAAACATATGCTAAAAATGTATGCAGAACCAAGCTTTTCAGTGAAGAGCAGCCAGGCACATTTTAGCAAGTTTCACTGTAAGTGGGGTTGGAAACGCTTTTCAGGCTCAGTACTGGGCTCAAAAGATGCAGCCCTGATGTCTCTTATGATGCAGGTGGTTAAGTAGAAATTCGCTGCTCGGCTGACCCAGCAGGAGCAAACGTATGCCAAAAATGTATGCAGAAACAAGCTTTTCAGTGAAGAGCAGCTAGGCACATTTTAGCAAGTTTCACTTGTAAGTGGGGTTGGAAACGCTTTTTAGGCTCAGTACTGGGCTCATAAGATGCAGCCTGATGTCTCTCATGGTAGCAGGTGGTTAAGTAGAAATTTGCTGTTCGGCTGACCCAGCAGGAGCAAACGTATGCTAAAAATGTGTGCAGAACCAAGCTTTTCAGTGACGAGTAGCCAGGCACATTTTAGCAAGTTTCACTTGTAAGTGGGGTTGGAAATGCTTTTCAGGCTCAGTACTGGGCTCAAAAGATGCAGCCCTGATCTCTCTCATGATAGCAGGTGGTTAAGTAGAAATTTGCTGCTCTGCTGACCCAGCAGGAGCAAACGTATGCTAAAAATGTGTGCAGAACCAAGCTTTTCAGTGAATAGCAGCCAGGCACATTTTAGCAAGTTTCACTTGTAAGTGGGGTTGGAAACGCTTTTCAGGCTCAGTACTGGGCTCAAAAGATGCAGCCCTGATGTCTCTCATGATAGCAGGTGGTTAAGTAGAAATTCGCTGCTCGGCTGACCCAGCAGGAGCAAACCTATGCCAAAAATGTACGCAGAATCAGCTTTTCAGTGAATAGCAGAGAGGCACATTTTAGCAAGTTTCACTTGTAAGTGGGGTTGGAAACGCTTTTCAGGCTCAGTACTGGGCTCAAAAGATGCAGCCCTGATGTCTCTCATGATAGCAGGTGGTTAAGTAGGAATTTGCTGCTCGGCTGACCCAGCAGGAGCAAACGTATGCCAAAAATGTATGCAGAAACAAGCTTTTCAGTGAAGAGCAGCTAGGCACATTTTAGCAAGTTTCACTTGTAAGTGGGGTTGGAAATGCTTTTCAGGCTCAGTACTGGCCTCAAAAGATGCAGCCCTGATGTCTCTCATGATAGCAGGTGGTTAAGTAGAAATTTGCCGCTCGGCTGACCCAGCAGGAGCAAACCTATGCCAAAAATGTACGCAGAATCAGCTTTTCAGTGAAGAGCAGAGAGGCACATTTTAGCAAGTTTCACTTGTAAGTGGGGTTGGAAACGATTTTCAGGCTCAGTACTGGGCTCAAAAGATGCAGCCCTGATGTCTCTTATGATGCAGGTGGTTAAGTAGAAATTCGCTGCTCGGCTGACCCAGCAGGAGCAAACGTATGCCAAAAATGTGTGCAGAAACAAGCTTTTCAGTGAAGAGCAGCTAGGCACATTTTAGTAAGTTTCACTTGTAAGTGGGGTTGGAAACGCTTTTCAGGCTCAGTACTGAGCTCAAAAGATGCAGCCCTGATGTCTCTCATGATAGCAGGTGGTTAAGTAGAAATTCGCTGCTTGGCTGGCCCAGCAGCAGCAAACATATGCTAAAAATGTATGCAGAACCAAGCTTTTCAGTGAAGAGCAGCCAGGCACATTTTAGCAAGTTTCACTGTAAGTGGGGTTGGAAACGCTTTTCAGGCTCAGTACTGGGCTCAAAAGATGCAGCCCTGATGTCTCTTATGATGCAGGTGGTTAAGTAGAAATTCGCTGCTCGGCTGACCCAGCAGGAGCAAACGTATGCCAAAAATGTATGCAGAAACAAGCTTTTCAGTGAAGAGCAGCTAGGCATATTTTAGCAAGTTTCACTTGTAAGTGGGGTTGGAAACGCTTTTTAGGCTCAGTACTGGGCTCATAAGATGCAGCCTGATGTCTCTCATGGTAGCAGGTGGTTAAGTAGAAATTTGCTGTTCGGCTGACCCAGCAGGAGCAAACGTATGCTAAAAATGTGTGCAGAACCAAGCTTTTCAGTGACGAGTAGCCAGGCACATTTTAGCAAGTTTCACTTGTAAGTGGGGTTGGAAATGCTTTTCAGGCTCAGTACTGGGCTCAAAAGATGCAGCCCTGATCTCTCTCATGATAGCAGGTGGTTAAGTAGAAATTTGCTGCTCTGCTGACCCAGCAGGAGCAAACGTATGCTAAAAATGTGTGCAGAACCAAGCTTTTCAGTGAATAGCAGCCAGGCACATTTTAGCAAGTTTCACTTGTAAGTGGGGTTGGAAACGCTTTTCAGGCTCAGTACTGGGCTCAAAAGATGCAGCCCTGATGTCTCTCATGATAGCAGGTGGTTAAGTAGAAATTCGCTGCTCGGCTGACCCAGCAGGAGCAAACCTATGCCAAAAATGTACGCAGAATCAGCTTTTCAGTGAATAGCAGAGAGGCACATTTTAGCAAGTTTCACTTGTAAGTGGGGTTGGAAACGCTTTTCAGGCTCAGTACTGGGCTCAAAAGATGCAGCCCTGATGTCTCTCATGATAGCAGGTGGTTAAGTAGAAATTCGCTGCTCGGCTGGCCCAGCAGGAGCAAACATATGCTAAAAATTTATGCAGAACCAAGCTTTTCAGTGAAGAGCAGCCAAGCACATTTTAGCAAGTTTCACTGTAAGTGGGGTTGGAAACGCTTTTCAGGCGCAGTACTGGGCTCCAAAGATGCAGCCCTGATGTCTCTCATGATAGCAGGTGGTTAAGTAGAAATTCGCTGCTCGGCTGACCCAGCAGGAGCAAACGTATGCTAAAAATGTATGCAGAACCAAGCTTTTCAGTGAAGAGCAGCCAGGCACATTTTAGCAAGTTTCACTTGTAAGTGGGTTTAGAAATGCTTTTCAGGCTCAGTACTGGGCTCAAAAGATGCAGCCCTGATGTCTCTCATGATAGCAGGTGGTTAAGTAGAAATGTGCTGCTCGGCTGACCCAGCAGGAGAACGTATGCTAAAAATGTATGCAGAACCAAGCTTTTCAATGAAGAGCAGAGAGGCACATTTTAGCAAGTTTCACTTGTAAGTGGGGTTGGAAACGCTTTTCAGGCTCAGTACTGGGCTCAAAAGATGCAGCCCTGATGTCTCTCATGATAGCAGGTGGTTAAGTAGAAATTCGCTGCTCGGCTGACCCAGCAGGAGCAAACGTATGCTAAAAATGTATGCAGAACCAAGCTTTTCAGTGAAGAGCAGCCAGGCACATTTTAGCAAGTTTCACTTGTAAGTGGGGTTGGAAACGCTTTTCAGGCTCAGTACTGGGCTCAAAAGATGCAGCCCTGATGTCTCTCATGATAGCAGGTGGTTAAGTAGAAATTCGCTGCTCGGCTGACCCAGCAGGAGCAAATGTATGCTAAAAATGTATGCAGAACCAAGCTTTTCAGTGAAGAGCAGCCAGACACATTTTAGCAAGTTTTACTTGTAAGTGGGGTTAGAAATGCTTTTCAGGCTCAGTACTGGGCTCAAAAGATGCAGCCCTGATGTCTCTCATGATAGCAGGTGGTTAAGTAGAAATGTGCTGCTCGGCTGACCCAGCAGGAGAACGTATGCTAAAAATGTATGCAGAACCAAGCTTTTCAGTGAAGAGCAGAGAGGCACATTTTAGCAAGTTTCACTTGTAAGTGGGGTTGGAAATGCTTTTCAGGCGCAGTACTGGGCTCCAAAGATGCAGCCCTGATGTCTCTCATGATAGCAGGTGGTTAAGTAGAGATTCGCTGCTCGGCTGACCCAGCAGGAGCAAACGTATGCTAAAAATGTATGCAGAACCAAGCTTTTCAGTGAAGAGCAGCCAGGCACATTTTAGCTAGTTTCACTTGTAAGTGGGGTTGGAAACGCTTTTCAGGCTCAGTACTGGGCTCAAAAGATACAGCCCTGATGTCTCTCATGATAGCAGGTGGTTAAGTAGAAATTTGCTGCTCGGCTGACCCAGCAGGAGCAAACGTATGCCAAAAATGTATGCAGAAACAAGCTTTTCAGTGAAGAGCAGCTAGGCACATTTTAGCAAGTTTCACTTGTAAGTGGGGTTGGAAATGCTTTTCAAGCTAAGTACTGGCCTCAAAAGATGCAGCCCTGATGTCTCTCATGATAGCAGGTGGTTAAGTAGAAATTTGCTGCTCGGCTGACCCAGCAGGAGCAAACCTATGCCAAAAATGTACGCAGAATCAGCTTTTCAGTGAAGAGCAGAGAGGCACATTTTAGCAAGTTTCACTTGTAAGTGGGGTTGGAATCGATTTTCAGGCTCAGTACTGGGCTCAAAAGATGCAGCCCTGATGTCTCTCATGATAGCAGGTGGTTAAGTAGAAATTTGCTGCTCGGCTGACCCAGCAGGAGCAAACGTATGCCAAAAATGTATGCAGAAACAAGCTTTTCGGTGAAGAGCAGCTAGGCACATTTTAGTAAGTTTCACTTGTAAGTGGGGTTGGAAATGCTTTTCAGGCTCAGTACTGGGCTCAAAAGATGCAGCCCTGATCTCTCTCATGATAGCAGGTGGTTAAGTAGAAATTTGCTGCTCTGCTGACCCAGCAGGAGCAAACGTATGCTAAAAATGTGTGCAGAACCAAGCTTTTCAGTGAATAGCAGCCAGGCACATTTTAGCAAGTTTCACTTGTAAGTGGGGTTGGAAACGCTTTTCAGGCTCAGTACTGGGCTCAAAAGATGCAGCCCTGATGTCTCTCATGATAGCAGGTGGTTAAGTAGAAATTCGCTGCTCGGCTGACCCAGCAGGAGCAAACCTATGCCAAAAATGTACGCAGAATCAGCTTTTCAGTGAATAGCAGAGAGGCACATTTTAGCAAGTTTCACTTGTAAGTGGGGTTGGAAACGCTTTTCAGGCTCAGTACTGGGCTCAAAAGATGCAGCCCTGATGTCTCTCATGATAGCAGGTGGTTAAGTAGAAATTCGCTGCTCGGCTGGCCCAGCAGGAGCAAACATATGCTAAAAATTTATGCAGAACCAAGCTTTTCAGTGAAGAGCAGCCAAGCACATTTTAGCAAGTTTCACTGTAAGTGGGGTTGGAAACGCTTTTCAGGCGCAGTACTGGGCTCCAAAGATGCAGCCCTGATGTCTCTCATGATAGCAGGTGGTTAAGTAGAAATTCGCTGCTCGGCTGACCCAGCAGGAGCAAACGTATGCTAAAAATGTATGCAGAACCATGCTTTTCAGTGAAGAGCAGCCAGGCACATTTTAGCAAGTTTCACTTGTAAGTGGGTTTAGAAATGCTTTTCAGGCTCAGTACTGGGCTCAAAAGATGCAGCCCTGATGTCTCTCATGATAGCAGGTGGTTAAGTAGAAATGTGCTGCTCGGCTGACCCAGCAGGAGAACGTATGCTAAAAATGTATGCAGAACCAAGCTTTTCAATGAAGAGCAGAGAGGCACATTTTAGCAAGTTTCACTTGTAAGTGGGGTTGGAAACGCTTTTCAGGCTCAGTACTGGGCTCAAAAGATGCAGCCCTGATGTCTCTCATGATAGCAGGTGGTTAAGTAGAAATTCGCTGCTCGGCTGACCCAGCAGGAGCAAACGTATGCTAAAAATGTATGCAGAACCAAGCTTTTCAGTGAAGAGCAGCCAGGCACATTTTAGCAAGTTTCACTTGTAAGTGGGGTTGGAAACGCTTTTCAGGCTCAGTACTGGGCTCAAAAGATGCAGCCCTGATGTCTCTCATGATAGCAGGTGGTTAAGTAGAAATTCGCTGCTCGGCTGACCCAGCAGGAGCAAATGTATGCTAAAAATGTATGCAGAACCAAGCTTTTCAGTGAAGAGCAGCCAGACACATTTTAGCAAGTTTTACTTGTAAGTGGGGTTAGAAATGCTTTTCAGGCTCAGTACTGGGCTCAAAAGATGCAGCCCTGATGTCTCTCATGATAGCAGGTGGTTAAGTAGAAATGTGCTGCTCGGCTGACCCAGCAGGAGAACGTATGCTAAAAATGTATGCAGAACCAAGCTTTTCAGTGAAGAGCAGAGAGGCACATTTTAGCAAGTTTCACTTGTAAGTGGGGTTGGAAATGCTTTTCAGGCGCAGTACTGGGCTCCAAAGATGCAGCCCTGATGTCTCTCATGATAGCAGGTGGTTAAGTAGAGATTCGCTGCTCGGCTGACCCAGCAGGAGCAAACGTATGCTAAAAATGTATGCAGAACCAAGCTTTTCAGTGAAGAGCAGCCAGGCACATTTTAGCTAGTTTCACTTGTAAGTGGGGTTGGAAACGCTTTTCAGGCTCAGTACTGGGCTCAAAAGAAACAGCCCTGATGTCTCTCATGATAGCAGGTGGTTAAGTAGAAATTTGCTGCTCGGCTGACCCAGCAGGAGCAAACGTATGCCAAAAATGTATGCAGAAACAAGCTTTTCAGTGAAGAGCAGCTAGGCACATTTTAGCAAGTTTCACTTGTAAGTGGGGTTGGAAATGCTTTTCAAGCTAAGTACTGGCCTCAAAAGATGCAGCCCTGATGTCTCTCATGATAGCAGGTGGTTAAGTAGAAATTTGCTGCTCGGCTGACCCAGCAGGAGCAAACCTATGCCAAAAATGTACGCAGAATCAGCTTTTCAGTGAAGAGCAGAGAGGCACATTTTAGCAAGTTTCACTTGTAAGTGGGGTTGGAATCGATTTTCAGGCTCAGTACTGGGCTCAAAAGATGCAGCCCTGATGTCTCTCATGATAGCAGGTGGTTAAGTAGAAATTTGCTGCTCGGCTGACCCAGCAGGAGCAAACGTATGCCAAAAATGTATGCAGAAACAAGCTTTTCGGTGAAGAGCAGCTAGGCACATTTTAGTAAGTTTCACTTGTAAGTGGGGTTGGAAATGCTTTTCAGGCTCAGTACTGGGCTCAAAAGATGCAGCCCTGATGTCTCTTATGATGCAGGTGGTTAAGTAGAAATTCGCTGCTCGGCTGACCCAGCAGGAGCAAACGTATGCCAAAAATGTGTGCAGAAACAAGCTTTTCAGTGAAGAGCAGCTAGGCACATTTTAGTAAGTTTCACTTGTAAGTGGGGTTGGAAACGCTTTTCAGGCTCAGTACTGGGCTCAAAAGATGCAGCCCTGATGTCTCTCATGATAGCAGGTGGTTAAGTAGAAATTCGCTGCTCGGCTGGCCCAGCAGGAGCAAACATATGCTAAAAATGTATGCAGAACCAAGCTTTTCAGTGAAGAGCAGCCAGGCACATTTTAGCAAGTTTCACTGTAAGTGGGGTTGGAAACGCTTTTCAGGCTCAGTACTGGGCTCAAAAGATGCAGCCCTGATGTCTCTTATGATGCAGGTGGTTAAGTAGAAATTTGCTGCTCGGCTGACCCAGCAGGAGCAAACGTATGCTAAAAATGTGTGCAGAACCAAGCTTTTCAGTGACGAGTAGCCAGGCACATTTTAGCAAGTTTCACTTGTAAGTGGGGTTGGAAATGCTTTTCAGGCTCAGTACTGGGCTCAAAAGATGCAGCCCTGATCTCTCTCATGATAGCAGGTGGTTAAGTAGAAATTTGCTGCTCGGCTGACCCAGCAGGAGCAAACGTATGCTAAAAATGTGTGCAGAACCAAGCTTTTCAGTGAATAGCAGCCAGGCACATTTTAGCAAGTTTCACTTGTAAGTGGGGTTGGAAACGCTTTTCAGGCTCAGTACTGGGCTCAAAAGATGCAGCCCTGATGTCTCTCATGATAGCAGGTGGTTAAGTAGAAATTCGCTGCTCGGCTGACCCAGCAGGAGCAAACCTATGCCAAAAATGTACGCAGAATCAGCTTTTCAGTGAAGAGCAGAGAGGCACATTTTAGCAAGTTTCACTTGTAAGTGGGGTTGGAAACGCTTTTCAGGCTCAGTACTGGGCTCAAAAGATGCAGCCCTGATGTCTCTCATGATAGCAGGTGGTTAAGTAGAAATTCGCTGCTCGGCTGGCCCAGCAGGAGCAAACATATGCTAAAAATGTATGCAGAACCAAGCTTTTCAGTGAAGAGCAGCCAAGCACATTTTAGCAAGTTTCACTGTAAGTGGGGTTGGAAACGCTTTTCAGGCGCAGTACTGGGCTCCAAAGATGCAGCCCTGATGTCTCTCATGATAGCAGGTGGTTAAGTAGAAATGAGCTGCTCGGCTGACCCAGCAGGAGCAAATGTATGCTAAAAATGTATGCAGAACCAAGCTTTTCAGTGAAGAGCAGCCAGACACATTTTAGCAAGTTTCACTTGTAAGTGGGGTTAGAAATGCTTTTCAGGCTCAGTACTGGGCTCAAAAGATGCAGCCCTGATGTCTCTCATGATAGCAGGTGGTTAAGTAGAAATGTGCTGCTCGGCTGACCCAGCAGGAGAACGTATGCTAAAAATGTATGCAGAACCAAGCTTTTCAGTGAAGAGCAGAGAGGCACATTTTAGCAAGTTTCACTTGTAAGTGGGGTTGGAAATGCTTTTCAGGCGCAGTACTGGGCTCCAAAGATGCAGCCCTGATGTCTCTCAAGATAGCAGGTGGTTAAGTAGAGATTCGCTGCTCGGCTGACCCAGCAGGAGCAAACGTATGCTAAAAATGTATGCAGAACCAAGCTTTTCAGTGAAGAGCAGCCAGGCACATTTTAGCAAGTTTCACTTGTAAGTGGGGTTGGAAACGCTTTTCAGGCTCAGTACTGGGCTCAAAAGATGCAGCCCTGATGTCTCTCATGATAGCAGGTGGTTAAGTAGAAATTTGCTGCTCGGCTGACCCAGCAGGAGCAAACGTATGCCAAAAATGTATGCAGAAACAAGCTTTTCAGTGAAGAGCAGCTAGGCACATTTTAGCAAGTTTCACTTGTAAGTGGGGTTGGAAATGCTTTTCAGGCTCAGTACTGGCCTCAAAAGATGCAGCCCTGATGTCTCTCATGATAGCAGGTGGTTAAGTAGAAATTTGCTGCTCGGCTGACCCAGCAGGAGCAAACCTATGCCAAAAATGTACGCAGAATCAGCTTTTCAGTGAAGAGCAGAGAGGCACATTTTAGCAAGTTTCACTTGTAAGTGGGGTTGGAAACGATTTTCAGGCTCAGTACTGGGCTCCAAAGATGCAGCCCTGATGTCTCTCATGATAGCAGGTGGTTAAGTAGAAATTTGCTGCTCGGCTGGCCCAGCAGGAGCAAACATATGCTAAAAATGTATGCAGAACCAAGCTTTTCGTGAAGAGCAGCCAGGCACATTTTAGCAAGTTTCACTTGTAAGTGGGGTTGGAAACGCTTTTCAGGCTCAGTACTGGGCTCAAAAGATGCAGCCCTGATGTCTCTCATGATAGCAGGTGGTTAAGTAGAAATTCGCTGCTCGGCTGACCCAGCAGGAGCAAACGTATGCCAAAAATGTATGCAGAAACAAGCTTTTCAGTGAAGAGCAGCTAGGCACATTTTAGCAAGTTTCACTTGTAAGTGGGGTTGGAAACGCTTTTCAGGCTCAGTACTGGGCTCAAAAGATGCAGCCTGATGTCTCTCATGATAGCAGGTGGTTAAGTAGAAATGTGCTGCTCGGCTGACCCAGCAGGAGCAAACGTATGCTAAAAATGTGTGCAGAACCAAGCTTTTCAGTGAAGAGCAGCCAGGCACATTTTAGCAAGTTTCACTTGTAAGTGGGGTTGGAAATGCTTTTCAGGCTCAGTACTGGGCTCAAAAGATGCATCCCTGATCTCTCTCATGATAGCAGGTGGTTAAGTAGAAATTTGCTGCTCGGCTGACCCAGCAGGAGCAAACGTATGCTAAAAATGTATGCAGAACCAAGCTTTTCAGTGAAGAGCAGCCAGGCACATTTTAGCAAGTTTCACTTGTAAGTGGGGGTTGGAAACGCTTTTCAGGCTCAGTACTGGGCTCAAAAGATGCAGCCCTGATGTCTCTCATGATAGCAGGTGGTTAAGTAGAAATTCGCTGCTCGGCTGACCCAGCAGGAGCAAACGTATGCCAAAAATGTATGCAGAAACAAGCTTTTCGGTGAAGAGCAGCTAGGCACATTTTAGCAAGTTTCACTTGTAAGTGGGGTTGGAAACGCTTTTCTGGCGCAGTACTGGGCTCCAAAGATGCAGCCCTGATGTCTCTCATGATAGCAGGTGGTTAAGTAGAAATTCGCTGCTCTGCTGACCCAGCAGGAGCAAACGTATTCTAAAAATGTATGCAGAACCAAGCTTTTCAGTGAAGAGCAGCCAGACACATTTTAGCAAGTTTCACTTGTAAGTGGGGTTAGAAATGCTTTTCATGCTCAGTACTGGGCTCAAAAGATGCAGCCCTGATGTCTCTCATGATAGCAGGTGGTTAAGTAGAAATGTGCTGCTCGGCTGACCCAGCAGGAGAACGTATGCTAAAAATGTATGCAGAACCAAGCTTTTCAGTGAAGAGCAGAGAGGCACATTTTAGCAAGACTACTTGTAAGTGGGGTTGGAAACGCTTTTCAGGCTCAGTACTGGGCTCAAAAGATGCAGCCCTGATGTCTCTCATGATAGCAGGTGGTTAAGTAAAAATTTGCTGCTCGGCTGGCCCAGCAGGAGCAAACATATGCTAAAAATGTATGCAGAACCAAGCTTTTCAGTGAAGAGCAGCCAGGCACATTTTAGCAAGTTTCACTGTAAGTGGGGTTGGAAACGCTTTTCAGGCTCAGTACTGGGCTCAAAAGATGCAGCCCTGATGTCTCTTATGATGCAGGTGGTTAAGTAGAAATTCGCTGCTCGGCTGACCCAGCAGGAGCAAACGTATGCCAAAAATGTATGCAGAAACAAGCTTTTCAGTGAAGAGCAGCTAGGCACATTTTAGCAAGTTTCACTTGTAAGTGGGGTTGGAAACGCTTTTCAGGCTCAGTACTGGGCTCAAAAGATGCAGCCTGATGTCTCTCATGATAGCAGGTGGTTAAGTAGAAATTTGCTGCTCGGCTGACCCAGCAGGAGCAAACGTATGCTAAAAATGTGTGCAGAACCAAGCTTTTCAGTGAAGAGTAGCCAGGCACATTTTAGCAAGTTTCACTTGTAAGTGGGGTTGGAAATGCTTTTCAGGCTCAGTACTGGGCTCAAAAGATGCAGCCCTGATCTCTCTCATGATAGCAGGTGGTTAAGTAGAAATTTGCTGCTCGGCTGACCCAGCAGGAGCAAACGTATGCTAAAAATGTGTGCAGAACCAAGCTTTTCAGTGAATAGCAGCCAGGCACATTTTAGCAAGTTTCACTTGTAAGTGGGGTTGGAAACGCTTTTCAGGCTCAGTACTGGGCTCAAAAGATGCAGCCCTGATGTCTCTCATGATAGCAGGTGGCTAAGTAGAAATTCGCTGCTCGGCAGACCCAGCAGGAGCAAACCTATGCCAAAAATGTACGCAGAATCAGCTTTTCAGTGAAGAGCAGAGAGGCACATTTTAGCAAGTTTCACTTGTAAGTGGGGTTGGAAACGCTTTTCAGGCTCAGTACTGGGCTCAAAAGATGCAGCCCTGATGTCTCTCATGATAGCAGGTGGTTAAGTAGAAATTCGCTGCTCGGATGGCCCAGCAGGAGCAAACATATGCTAAAAATGTATGCAGAACCAAGCTTTTCCGTGAAGAGCAGCCAAGCACATTTTAGCAAGTTTCACTGTAAGTGGGGTTGGAAACGCTTTTCAGGCGCAGTACTGGGCTCCAAAGATGCAGCCCTGATGTCTCTCATGATAGCAGGTGGTTAAGTAGAAATTCGCTGCTCGGCTGACCCAGCAGGAGCAAACGTATGCTAAAAATGTATGCAGAACCAAGCTTTTCAGTGAAGAGCAGCCAGGCACATTTTAGCAAGTTTCACTTGTAAGTGGGGTTAGAAATGCTTTTCAGGCTCAGTACTGGGCTCAAAAGATGCAGCCCTGATGTCTCTCATGATAGCAGGTGGTTAAGTAGAAATGTGCTGCTCGGCTGACCCAGCAGGAGAACGTATGCTAAAAATGTATGCAGAACCAAGCTTTTCAGTGAAGAGCAGAGAGGCACATTTTAGCAAGTTTCACTTGTAAGTGGGGTTGGAAACGCTTTTCAGGCTCAGTACTGGGCTCAAAAGATGCAGCCCTGATGTCTCTCATGATAGCAGGTGGTTAAGTAGAAATTTGCGGCTCGGCTGACCCAGCAGGAGCAAACGTATGCTAAAAATGTATGCAGAACCAAACTTTTCAGTGAAGAGCAGCCAGGCACATTTTAGCAAGTTTCACTTGTAAGTGGGGTTGGAAACGCTTTTCAGGCTCAGTACTGGGCTCAAAAGATGCAGCCCTCATGTCTCTCATGATAGCAGGTGGTTAAGTAGAAATTCGCTGCTCGGCTGACCCAGCAGGAGCAAACCTATGCTAAAAATGTGTGCAGAACCAAGCTTTTCAGTGAAGAGCAGCCAGGCACATTTTAGCAAGTTTCACTTGTAAGTGGGGTTGGAAACACTTTTCAGGCTCAGTACTGGGCTTAAAAGATGCAGCCCTGATGTCTCTCATGATAGCAGGTGGTTAAGTAGAAATTCGCTGCTCGGCTGGCCCAGCAGGAGCAAACATATGCTAAAAATGTATGCAGAACCAAGCTTTTCAGTGAAGAGCAGCCAAGCACATTTTAGCAAGTTTCACTGTAAGTGGGGTTGGAAACGCTTTTCTGGCGCAGTACTGGGCTCCAAAGATGCAGCCCTGATGTCTCTCATGATAGCAGGTGGTTAGGTAGAAATTCGCTGCTCGGCTGACCCAGCAGGAGCAAATGTATGCTAAAAATGTATGCAGAACCAAGCTTTTCAGTGAAGAGCAGCCAGACACATTTTAGCAAGTTTCACTTGTAAGTGGGGTTAGAAATGCTTTTCAGGCTCAGTACTGGGCTCCAAAGATGCAGCCCTGATGTCTCTCATGATAGCAGGTGGTTAAGTAGAAATGTGCTGCTCGGCTGACCCAGCAGGAGAACGTATGCTAAAAATGTATGCAGAACCAAGCTTTTCAGTGAAGAGCAGAGAGGCACATTTTAGCAAGTTTCACTTGTAAGTGGGGTTGGAAATGCTTTTCAGGCGCAGTACTGGGCTCCAAAGATGCAGCCCTGATGTCTCTCATGATAGCAGGTGGTTAAGTAGAGATTCGCTGCTCGGCTTACCCAGCAGGAGCAAACGTATGCTAAAAATTTATGCAGAAGCAAGCTTTTCAGTGAAGAGCAGCCAGGCACATTTTAGCAAGTTTCACTTGTAAGTGGGGTTGGAAACGCTTTTCAGGCTCAGTACTGGGCTCAAAAGATGCAGCCCTGATGTCTCTCATGATAGCAGGTGGTTAAGTAGAAATTTGCTGCTCGGCTGACCCAGCAGGAGCAAACGTATGCCAAAAATGTATGCAGAAACAAGCTTTTCAGTGAAGAGCAGCTAGGCACATTTTAGCAAGTTTCACTTGTAAGTGGGGTTGGAAATGCTTTTCAGGCTCAGTACTGGCCTCAAAAGATGCAGCCCTGATGTCTCTCATGATAGCAGGTGGTTAAGTAGAAATTTGCTGCTCGGCTGACCCAGCAGGAGCAAACCTATGCCAAAAATGTACGCAGAATCAGCTTTTCAGTGAAGAGCAGAGAGGCACATTTTAGCAAGTTTCACTTGTAAGTGGGGTTGGAAACGATTTTCAGGCTCAGTACTGGGCTCAAAAGATGCAGCCCTGATGTCTCTCATGATAGCAGGTGGTTAAGTAGAAATTCGCTGCTTGGCTGGCCCAGCAGGAGCAAACATATGCTAAAAATGTATGCAGAACCAAGCTTTTCAGTGAAGAGCAGCCAGGCACATTTTAGCAAGTTTCACTGTAAGTGGGGTTGGAAACGCTTTTCAGGCTCAGTACTGGGCTCAAAAGATGCAGCCCTGATGTCTCTTATGATGCAGGTGGTTAAGTAGAAATTCGCTGCTCGGCTGACCCAGCAGGAGCAAACGTATGCCAAAAATGTATGCAGAAACAAGCTTTTCAGTGAAGAGCAGCTAGGCACATTTTAGCAAGTTTCACTTGTAAGTGGGGTTGGAAACGCTTTTTAGGCTCAGTACTGGGCTCATAAGATGCAGCCTGATGTCTCTCATGGTAGCAGGTGGTTAAGTAGAAATTTGCTGTTCGGCTGACCCAGCAGGAGCAAACGTATGCTAAAAATGTGTGCAGAACCAAGCTTTTCAGTGACGAGTAGCCAGGCACATTTTAGCAAGTTTCACTTGTAAGTGGGGTTGGAAATGCTTTTCAGGCTCAGTACTGGGCTCAAAAGATGCAGCCATGATCTCTCTCATGATAGCAGGTGGTTAAGTAGAAATTTGCTGCTCTGCTGACCCAGCAGGAGCAAACGTATGCTAAAAATGTGTGCAGAACCAAGCTTTTCAGTGAATAGCAGCCAGGCACATTTTAGCAAGTTTCACTTGTAAGTGGGGTTGGAAACGCTTTTCAGGCTCAGTACTGGGCTCAAAAGATGCAGCCCTGATGTCTCTCATGATAGCAGGTGGTTAAGTAGAAATTCGCTGCTCGGCTGACCCAGCAGGAGCAAACCTATGCCAAAAATGTACGCAGAATCAGCTTTTCAGTGAATAGCAGAGAGGCACATTTTAGCAAGTTTCACTTGTAAGTGGGGTTGGAAACGCTTTTCAGGCTCAGTACTGGGCTCAAAAGATGCAGCCCTGATGTCTCTCATGATAGCAGGTGGTTAAGTAGAAATTCGCTGCTCGGCTGGCCCAGCAGGAGCAAACATATGCTAAAAATTTATGCAGAACCAAGCTTTTCAGTGAAGAGCAGCCAAGCACATTTTAGCAAGTTTCACTGTAAGTGGGGTTGGAAACGCTTTTCAGGCGCAGTACTGGGCTCCAAAGATGCAGCCCTGATGTCTCTCATGATAGCAGGTGGTTAAGTAGAAATTCGCTGCTCGGCTGACCCAGCAGGAGCAAACGTATGCTAAAAATGTATGCAGAACCAAGCTTTTCAGTGAAGAGCAGCCAGGCACATTTTAGCAAGTTTCACTTGTAAGTGGGTTTAGAAATGCTTTTCAGGCTCAGTACTGGGCTCAAAATATGCAGCCCTGATGTCTCTCATGATAGCAGGTGGTTAAGTAGAAATGTGCTGCTCGGCTGACATAGCAGGAGAACGTATGCTAAAAATGTATGCAGAACCAAGCTTTTCAATGAAGAGCAGAGAGGCACATTTTAGCAAGTTTCACTTGTAAGTGGGGTTGGAAACGCTTTTCAGGCTCAGTACTGGGCTCAAAAGATGCAGCCCTGATGTCTCTCATGATAGCAGGTGGTTAAGTAGAAATTCGCTGCTCGGCTGACCCAGCAGGAGCAAACGTATGCTAAAAATGTATGCAGAACCAAGCTTTTCAGTGAAGAGCAGCCAGGCACATTTTAGCAAGTTTCACTTGTAAGTGGGGTTGGAAACGCTTTTCAGGCTCAGTACTGGGCTCAAAAGATGCAGCCCTGATGTCTCTCATGATAGCAGGTGGTTAAGTAGAAATTCGCTGCTCGGCTGACCCAGCAGGAGCAAATGTATGCTAAAAATGTATGCAGAACCAAGCTTTTCAGTGAAGAGCAGCCAGACACATTTTAGCAAGTTTTACTTGTAAGTGGGGTTAGAAATGCTTTTCAGGCTCAGTACTGGGCTCAAAAGATGCAGCCCTGATGTCTCTCATGATAGCAGGTGGTTAAGTAGAAATGTGCTGCTCGGCTGACCCAGCAGGAGAACGTATGCTAAAAATGTATGCAGAACCAAGCTTTTCAGTGAAGAGCAGAGAGGCACATTTTAGCAAGTTTCACTTGTAAGTGGGGTTGGAAATGCTTTTCAGGCGCAGTACTGGGCTCCAAAGATGCAGCCCTGATGTCTCTCATGATAGCAGGTGGTTAAGTAGAGATTCGCTGCTCGGCTGACCCAGCAGGAGCAAACGTATGCTAAAAATGTATGCAGAACCAAGCTTTTCAGTGAAGAGCAGCCAGGCACATTTTAGCAAGTTTCACTTGTAAGTGGGTTTAGAAATGCTTTTCAGGCTCAGTACTGGGCTCAAAAGATGCAGCCCTGATGTCTCTCATGATAGCAGGTGGTTAAGTAGAAATGTGCTGCTCGGCTGACATAGCAGGAGAACGTATGCTAAAAATGTATGCAGAACCAAGCTTTTCAATGAAGAGCAGAGAGGCACATTTTAGCAAGTTTCACTTGTAAGTGGGGTTGGAAACGCTTTTCAGGCTCAGTACTGGGCTCAAAAGATGCAGCCCTGATGTCTCTCATGATAGCAGGTGGTTAAGTAGAAATTCGCTGCTCGGCTGACCCAGCAGGAGCAAATGTATGCTAAAAATGTATGCAGAACCAAGCTTTTCAGTGAAGAGCAGCCAGACACATTTTAGCAAGTTTTACTTGTAAGTGGGGTTAGAAATGCTTTTCAGGCTCAGTACTGGGCTCAAAAGATGCAGCCCTGATGTCTCTCATGATAGCAGGTGGTTAAGTAGAAATGTGCTGCTCGGCTGACCCAGCAGGAGAACGTATGCTAAAAATGTATGCAGAACCAAGCTTTTCAGTGAAGAGCAGAGAGGCACATTTTAGCAAGTTTCACTTGTAAGTGGGGTTGGAAATGCTTTTCAGGCGCAGTACTGGGCTCCAAAGATGCAGCCCTGATGTCTCTCATGATAGCAGGTGGTTAAGTAGAGATTCGCTGCTCGGCTGACCCAGCAGGAGCAAACGTATGCTAAAAATGTATGCAGAACCAAGCTTTTCAGTGAAGAGCAGCCAGGCACATTTTAGCAAGTTTCACTTGTAAGTGGGTTTAGAAATGCTTTTCAGGCTCAGTACTGGGCTCAAAAGATGCAGCCCTGATGTCTCTCATGATAGCAGGTGGTTAAGTAGAAATGTGCTGCTCGGCTGACATAGCAGGAGAACGTATGCTAAAAATGTATGCAGAACCAAGCTTTTCAATGAAGAGCAGAGAGGCACATTTTAGCAAGTTTCACTTGTAAGTGGGGTTGGAAACGCTTTTCAGGCTCAGTACTGGGCTCAAAAGATGCAGCCCTGATGTCTCTCATGATAGCAGGTGGTTAAGTAGAAATTCGCTGCTCGGCTGACCCAGCAGGAGCAAATGTATGCTAAAAATGTATGCAGAACCAAGCTTTTCAGTGAAGAGCAGCCAGACACATTTTAGCAAGTTTTACTTGTAAGTGGGGTTAGAAATGCTTTTCAGGCTCAGTACTGGGCTCAAAAGATGCAGCCCTGATGTCTCTCATGATAGCAGGTGGTTAAGTAGAAATGTGCTGCTCGGCTGACCCAGCAGGAGAACGTATGCTAAAAATGTATGCAGAACCAAGCTTTTCAGTGAAGAGCAGCCAGACACATTTTAGCAAGTTTTACTTGTAAGTGGGGTTAGAAATGCTTTTCAGGCTCAGTACTGGGCTCAAAAGATGCAGCCCTGATGTCTCTCATGATAGCAGGTGGTTAAGTAGAAATGTGCTGCTCGGCTGACCCAGCAGGAGAACGTATGCTAAAAATGTATGCAGAACCAAGCTTTTCAGTGAAGAGCAGAGAGGCACATTTTAGCAAGTTTCACTTGTAAGTGGGGTTGGAAATGCTTTTCAGGCTCAGTACTGGGCTCAAAAGATGCAGCCCTGATGTCTCTCATGATAGCAGGTGGTTAAGTAGAAATGTGCTGCTCGGCTGACATAGCAGGAGAACGTATGCTAAAAATGTATGCAGAACCAAGCTTTTCAATGAAGAGCAGAGAGGCACATTTTAGCAAGTTTCACTTGTAAGTGGGGTTGGAAACGCTTTTCAGGCTCAGTACTGGGCTCAAAAGATGCAGCCCTGATGTCTCTCATGATAGCAGGTGGTTAAGTAGAAATTCGCTGCTCGGCTGACCCAGCAGGAGCAAATGTATGCTAAAAATGTATGCAGAACCAAGCTTTTCAGTGAAGAGCAGCCAGACACATTTTAGCAAGTTTTACTTGTAAGTGGGGTTAGAAATGCTTTTCAGGCTCAGTACTGGGCTCAAAAGATGCAGCCCTGATGTCTCTCATGATAGCAGGTGGTTAAGTAGAAATGTGCTGCTCGGCTGACCCAGCAGGAGAACGTATGCTAAAAATGTATGCAGAACCAAGCTTTTCAGTGAAGAGCAGAGAGGCACATTTTAGCAAGTTTCACTTGTAAGTGGGGTTGGAAATGCTTTTCAGGCGCAGTACTGGGCTCCAAAGATGCAGCCCTGATGTCTCTCATGATAGCAGGTGGTTAAGTAGAGATTCGCTGCTCGGCTGACCCAGCAGGAGCAAACGTATGCTAAAAATGTATGCAGAACCAAGCTTTTCAGTGAAGAGCAGCCAGGCACATTTTAGCAAGTTTCACTTGTAAGTGGGTTTAGAAATGCTTTTCAGGCTCAGTACTGGGCTCAAAAGATGCAGCCCTGATGTCTCTCATGATAGCAGGTGGTTAAGTAGAAATGTGCTGCTCGGCTGACATAGCAGGAGAACGTATGCTAAAAATGTATGCAGAACCAAGCTTTTCAATGAAGAGCAGAGAGGCACATTTTAGCAAGTTTCACTTGTAAGTGGGGTTGGAAACGCTTTTCAGGCTCAGTACTGGGCTCAAAAGATGCAGCCCTGATGTCTCTCATGATAGCAGGTGGTTAAGTAGAAATTCGCTGCTCGGCTGACCCAGCAGGAGCAAACGTATGCTAAAAATGTATGCAGAACCAAGCTTTTCAGTGAAGAGCAGCCAGGCACATTTTAGCAAGTTTCACTTGTAAGTGGGGTTGGAAACGCTTTTCAGGCTCAGTACTGGGCTCAAAAGATGCAGCCCTGATGTCTCTCATGATAGCAGGTGGTTAAGTAGAAATTCGCTGCTCGGCTGACCCAGCAGGAGCAAATGTATGCTAAAAATGTATGCAGAACCAAGCTTTTCAGTGAAGAGCAGCCAGACACATTTTAGCAAGTTTTACTTGTAAGTGGGGTTAGAAATGCTTTTCAGGCTCAGTACTGGGCTCAAAAGATGCAGCCCTGATGTCTCTCATGATAGCAGGTGGTTAAGTAGAAATGTGCTGCTCGGCTGACCCAGCAGGAGAACGTATGCTAAAAATGTATGCAGAACCAAGCTTTTCAGTGAAGAGCAGAGAGGCACATTTTAGCAAGTTTCACTTGTAAGTGGGGTTGGAAATGCTTTTCAGGCGCAGTACTGGGCTCCAAAGATGCAGCCCTGATGTCTCTCATGATAGCAGGTGGTTAAGTAGAGATTCGCTGCTCGGCTGACCCAGCAGGAGGAAACGTATGCTAAAAATGTATGCAGAACCAAGCTTTTCAGTGAAGAGCAGCCAGGCACATTTTAGCTAGTTTCACTTGTAAGTGGGGTTGGAAACGCTTTTCAGGCTCAGTACTGGGCTCAAAAGATACAGCCCTGATGTCTCTCATGATAGCAGGTGGTTAAGTAGAAATTTGCTGCTCGGCTGACCCAGCAGGAGCAAACGTATGCCAAAAATGTATGCAGAAACAAGCTTTTCAGTGAAGAGCAGCTAGGCACATTTTAGCAAGTTTCACTTGTAAGTGGGGTTGGAAATGCTTTTCAAACTAAGTACTGGCCTCAAAAGATGCAGCCCTGATGTCTCTCATGATAGCAGGTGGTTAAGTAGAAATTTGCTGCTCGGCTGACCCAGCAGGAGCAAACCTATGCCAAAAATGTACGCAGAATCAGCTTTTCAGTGAAGAGCAGAGAGGCACATTTTAGCAAGTTTCACTTGTAAGTGGGGTTGGAATCGATTTTCAGGCTCAGTACTGGGCTCAAAAGATGCAGCCCTGATGTCTCTCATGATAGCAGGTGGTTAAGTAGAAATTCGCTGCTCGGCTGACCCAGCAGGAGCAAACGTATGCTAAAAATGTATGCAGAACCAAGCTTTTCAGTGAAGAGCAGCCAGGCACATTTTAGCAAGTTTCACTTGTAAGTGGGGTTGGAAACGCTTTTCAGGCTCAGTACTGGGCTCAAAAGATGCAGCCCTGATGTCTCTCATGATAGCAGGTGGTTAAGTAGAAATTCGCTGCTCGGCTGACCCAGCAGGAGCAAATGTATGCTAAAAATGTATGCAGAACCAAGCTTTTCAGTGAAGAGCAGCCAGACACATTTTAGCAAGTTTTACTTGTAAGTGGGGTTAGAAATGCTTTTCAGGCTCAGTACTGGGCTCAAAAGATGCAGCCCTGATGTCTCTCATGATAGCAGGTGGTTAAGTAGAAATGTGCTGCTCGGCTGACCCAGCAGGAGAACGTATGCTAAAAATGTATGCAGAACCAAGCTTTTCAGTGAAGAGCAGAGAGGCACATTTTAGCAAGTTTCACTTGTAAGTGGGGTTGGAAATGCTTTTCAGGCGCAGTACTGGGCTCCAAAGATGCAGCCCTGATGTCTCTCATGATAGCAGGTGGTTGAGTAGAGATTCGCTGCTCGGCTGACCCAGCAGGAGCAAACGTATGCTAAAAATGTATGCAGAACCAAGCTTTTCAGTGAAGAGCAGCCAGGCACATTTTAGCAAGTTTCACTTGTAAGTGGGTTTAGAAATGCTTTTCAGGCTCAGTACTGGGCTCAAAAGATGCAGCCCTGATGTCTCTCATGATAGCAGGTGGTTAAGTAGAAATGTGCTGCTCGGCTGACATAGCAGGAGAACGTATGCTAAAAATGTATGCAGAACCAAGCTTTTCAATGAAGAGCAGAGAGGCACATTTTAGCAAGTTTCACTTGTAAGTGGGGTTGGAAACGCTTTTCAGGCTCAGTACTGGGCTCAAAAGATGCAGCCCTGATGTCTCTCATGATAGCAGGTGGTTAAGTAGAAATTCGCTGCTCGGCTGACCCAGCAGGAGCAAACGTATGCTAAAAATGTATGCAGAACCAAGCTTTTCAGTGAAGAGCAGCCAGGCACATTTTAGCAAGTTTCACTTGTAAGTGGGGTTGGAAACGCTTTTCAGGCTCAGTACTGGGCTCAAAAGATGCAGCCCTGATGTCTCTCATGATAGCAGGTGGTTAAGTAGAAATTCGCTGCTCGGCTGACCCAGCAGGAGCAAATGTATGCTAAAAATGTATGCAGAACCAAGCTTTTCAGTGAAGAGCAGCCAGACACATTTTAGCAAGTTTTACTTGTAAGTGGGGTTAGAAATGCTTTTCAGGCTCAGTACTGGGCTCAAAAGATGCAGCCCTGATGTCTCTCATGATAGCAGGTGGTTAAGTAGAAATGTGCTGCTCGGCTGACCCAGCAGGAGAACGTATGCTAAAAATGTATGCAGAACCAAGCTTTTCAGTGAAGAGCAGAGAGGCACATTTTAGCAAGTTTCACTTGTAAGTGGGGTTGGAAATGCTTTTCAGGCGCAGTACTGGGCTCCAAAGATGCAGCCCTGATGTCTCTCATGATAGCAGGTGGTTAAGTAGAGATTCGCTGCTCGGCTGACCCAGCAGGAGCAAACGTATGCTAAAAATGTATGCAGAACCAAGCTTTTCAGTGAAGAGCAGCCAGGCACATTTTAGCTAGTTTCACTTGTAAGTGGGGTTGGAAACGCTTTTCAGGCTCAGTACTGGGCTCAAAAGATACAGCCCTGATGTCTCTCATGATAGCAGGTGGTTAAGTAGAAATTTGCTGCTCGGCTGACCCAGCAGGAGCAAACGTATGCCAAAAATGTATGCAGAAACAAGCTTTTCAGTGAAGAGCAGCTAGGCACATTTTAGCAAGTTTCACTTGTAAGTGGGGTTGGAAATGCTTTTCAAGCTAAGTACTGGCCTCAAAAGATGCAGCCCTGATGTCTCTCATGATAGCAGGTGGTTAAGTAGAAATTTGCTGCTCGGCTGACCCAGCAGGAGCAAACCTATGCCAAAAATGTACGCAGAATCAGCTTTTCAGTGAAGAGCAGAGAGGCACATTTTAGCAAGTTTCACTTGTAAGTGGGGTTGGAATCGATTTTCAGGCTCAGTACTGGGCTCAAAAGATGCAGCCCTGATGTCTCTCATGATAGCAGGTGGTTAAGTAGAAATTTGCTGCTCGGCTGACCCAGCAGGAGCAAACGTATGCCAAAAATGTATGCAGAAACAAGCTTTTCGGTGAAGAGCAGCTAGGCACATTTTAGTAAGTTTCACTTGTAAGTGGGGTTGGAAATGCTTTTCAGGCTCAGTACTGGGCTCAAAAGATGCAGCCCTGATGTCTCTTATGATGCAGGTGGTTAAGTAGAAATTCGCTGCTCGGCTGACCCAGCAGGAGCAAACGTATGCCAAAAATGTGTGCAGAAACAAGCTTTTCAGTGAAGAGCAGCTAGGCACATTTTAGTAAGTTTCACTTGTAAGTGGGGTTGGAAACGCTTTTCAGGCTCAGTACTGGGCTCAAAAGATGCAGCCCTGATGTCTCTCATGATAGCAGGTGGTTAAGTAGAAATTCGCTGCTCGGCTGGCCCAGCAGGAGCAAACATATGCTAAAAATGTATGCAGAACCAAGCTTTTCAGTGAAGAGCAGCCAGGCACATTTTAGCAAGTTTCACTGTAAGTGGGGTTGGAAACGCTTTTCAGGCTCAGTACTGGGCTCAAAAGATGCAGCCCTGATGTCTCTTATGATGCAGGTGGTTAAGTAGAAATTTGCTGCTCGGCTGACCCAGCAGGAGCAAACGTATGCTAAAAATGTGTGCAGAACCAAGCTTTTCAGTGACGAGTAGCCAGGCACATTTTAGCAAGTTTCACTTGTAAGTGGGGTTGGAAATGCTTTTCAGGCTCAGTACTGGGCTCAAAAGATGCAGCCCTGATCTCTCTCATGATAGCAGGTGGTTAAGTAGAAATTTGCTGCTCGGCTGACCCAGAAGGAGCAAACGTATGCTAAAAATGTGTGCAGAACCAAGCTTTTCAGTGAATAGCAGCCAGGCACATTTTAGCAAGTTTCACTTGTAAGTGGGGTTGGAAACGCTTTTCAGGCTCAGTACTGGGCTCAAAAGATGCAGCCCTGATGTCTCTCATGATAGCAGGTGGTTAAGTAGAAATTCGCTGCTCGGCTGACCCAGCAGGAGCAAACCTATGCCAAAAATGTACGCAGAATCAGCTTTTCAGTGAAGAGCAGAGAGGCACATTTTAGCAAGTTTCACTTGTAAGTGGGGTTGGAAACGCTTTTCAGGCTCAGTACTGGGCTCAAAAGATGCAGCCCTGATGTCTCTCATGATAGCAGGTGGTTAAGTAGAAATTCGCTGCTCGGCTGGCCCAGCAGGAGCAAACATATGCTAAAAATGTATGCAGAACCAAGCTTTTCAGTGAAGAGCAGCCAAGCACATTTTAGCAAGTTTCACTGTAAGTGGGGTTGGAAACGCTTTTCAGGCGCAGTACTGGGCTCCAAAGATGCAGCCCTGATGTCTCTCATGATAGCAGGTGGTTAAGTAGAAATTCGCTGCTCGGCTGACCCAGCAGGAGCAAACGTATGCTAAAAATGTATGCAGAACCAAGCTTTTCAGTGAAGAGCAGCCAGGCACATTTTAGCAAGTTTCACTTGTAAGTGGGTTTAGAAATGCTTTTCAGGCTCAGTACTGGGCTCAAAAGATGCAGCCCTGATGTCTCTCATGATAGCAGGTGGTTAAGTAGAAATGTGCTGCTCGGCTGACCCAGCAGGAGAACGTATGCTAAAAATGTATGCAGAACCAAGCTTTTCAGTGAAGAGCAGAGAGGCACATTTTAGCAAGTTTCACTTGTAAGTGGGGTTGGAAACGCTTTTCAGGCTCAGTACTGGGCTCAAAAGATGCAGCCCTGATGTCTCTCATGATAGCAGGTGGTTAAGTAGAAATTCGCTGCTCGGCTGACCCAGCAGGAGCAAACGTATGCTAAAAATTTATGCAGAACCAAGCTTTTCAGTGAAGAGCAGCCAGGCACATTTTAGCAAGTTTCACTTGTAAGTGGGGTTGGAAACGCTTTTCAGGCTCAGTACTGGGCTCAAAAGATGCAGCCCTGATGTCTCTCATGATAGCAGGTGGTTAAGTAGAAATTCGCTGCTCGGCTGACCCAGCAGGAGCAAACCTATGCTAAAAATGTGTGCAGAACCAAGCTTTTCAGTGAAGAGCAGCCAGGCACATTTTAGCAAGTTTCACTTGTAAGTGGGGTTGGAAACGCTTTTCTGGCGCAGTACTGGGCTCCAAAGATGCAGCCCTGATGTCTCTCATGATAGCAGGTGGTTAAGTAGAAATGAGCTGCTCGGCTGACCCAGCAGGAGCAAATGTATGCTAAAAATGTATGCAGAACCAAGCTTTTCAGTGAAGAGCAGCCAGACACATTTTAGCAAGTTTCACTTGTAAGTGGGGTTAGAAATGCTTTTCAGGCTCAGTACTGGGCTCAAAAGATGCAGCCCTGATGTCTCTCATGATAGCAGGTGGTTAAGTAGAAATGTGCTGCTCGGCTGACCCAGCAGGAGAACGTATGCTAAAAATGTATGCAGAACCAAGCTTTTCAGTGAAGAGCAGAGAGGCACATTTTAGCAAGTTTCACTTGTAAGTGGGGTTGGAAATGCTTTTCAGGCGCAGTACTGGGCTCCAAAGATGCAGCCCTGATGTCTCTCAAGATAGCAGGTGGTTAAGTAGAGATTCGCTGCTCGGCTGACCCAGCAGGAGCAAACGTATGCTAAAAATGTATGCAGAACCAAGCTTTTCAGTGAAGAGCAGCCAGGCACATTTTAGCAAGTTTCACTTGTAAGTGGGGTTGGAAACGCTTTTCAGGCTCAGTACTGGGCTCAAAAGATGCAGCCCTGATGTCTCTCATGATAGCAGGTGGTTAAGTAGAAATTTGCTGCTCGGCTGACCCAGCAGGAGCAAACGTATGCCAAAAATGTATGCAGAAACAAGCTTTTCAGTGAAGAGCAGCTAGGCACATTTTAGCAAGTTTCACTTGTAAGTGGGGTTGGAAATGCTTTTCAGGCTCAGTACTGGCCTCAAAAGATGCAGTCCTGATGTCTCTCATGATAGCAGGTGGTTAAGTAGAAATTTGCTGCTCGGCTGACCCAGCAGGAGCAAACCTATGCCAAAAATGTACGCAGAATCAGCTTTTCAGTGAAGAGCAGAGAGGCACATTTTAGCAAGTTTCACTTGTAAGTGGGGTTGGAAACGATTTTCAGGCTCAGTACTGGGCTCCAAAGATGCAGCCCTGATGTCTCTCATGATAGCAGGTGGTTAAGTAGAAATTTGCTGCTCGGCTGGCCCAGCAGGAGCAAACATATGCTAAAAATGTATGCAGAACCAAGCTTTTCGTGAAGAGCAGCCAGGCACATTTTAGCAAGTTTCACTTGTAAGTGGGGTTGGAAACGCTTTTCAGGCTCAGTACTGGGCTCAAAAGATGCAGCCCTGATGTCTCTCATGATAGCAGGTGGTTAAGTAGAAATTCGCTGCTCGGCTGACCCAGCAGGAGCAAACGTATGCCAAAAATGTATGCAGAAACAAGCTTTTCAGTGAAGAGCAGCTAGGCACATTTTAGCAAGTTTCACTTGTAAGTGGGGTTGGAAACGCTTTTCAGGCTCAGTACTGGGCTCAAAAGATGCAGCCTGATGTCTCTCATGATAGCAGGTGGTTAAGTAGAAATGTGCTGCTCGGCTGACCCAGCAGGAGCAAACGTATGCTAAAAATGTGTGCAGAACCAAGCTTTTCAGTGAAGAGCAGCCAGGCACATTTTAGCAAGTTTCACTTGTAAGTGGGGTTGGAAATGCTTTTCAGGCTCAGTACTGGGCTCAAAAGATGCAGCCCTGATCTCTCTCATGATAGCAGGTGGTTAAGTAGAAATTTGCTGCTCGGCTGAACCAGCAGGAGCAAACGTATGCTAAAAATGTATGCAGAACCAAGCTTTTCAGTGAAGAGCAGCCAGGCACATTTTAGCAAGTTTCACTTGTAAGTGGGGGTTGGAAACGCTTTTCAGGCTCAGTACTGGGCTCAAAAGATGCAGCCCTGATGTCTCTCATGATAGCAGGTGGTTAAGTAGAAATTCGCTGCTCGGCTGACCCAGCAGGAGCAAACGTATGCCAAAATTGTATGCAGAAACAAGCTTTTCGGTGAAGAGCAGCTAGGCACATTTTAGCAAGTTTCACTTGTAAGTGGGGTTGGAAACGCTTTTCTGGCGCAGTACTGGGCTCCAAAGATGCAGCCCTGATGTCTCTCATGATAGCAGGTGGTTAAGTAGAAATTCGCTGCTCTGCTGACCCAGCAGGAGCAAACGTATTCTAAAAATGTATGCAGAACCAAGCTTTTCAGTGAAGAGCAGCCAGACACATTTTAGCAAGTTTCACTTGTAAGTGGGGTTAGAAATGCTTTTCAGGCTCAGTACTGGGCTCAAAAGATGCAGCCCTGATGTCTCTCATGATAGCAGGTGGTTAAGTAGAAATGTGCTGCTCGGCTGACCCAGCAGGAGAACGTATGCTAAAAATGTATGCAGAACCAAGCTTTTCAGTGAAGAGCAGAGAGGCACATTTTAGCAAGTTTCACTTGTAAGTGGGGTTGGAAACGCTTTTCAGGCTCAGTACTGGGCTCAAAAGATGCAGCCCTGATGTCTCTCATGATAGCAGGTGGTTAAGTAAAAATTTGCTGCTCGGCTGGCCCAGCAGGAGCAAACATATGCTAAAAATGTATGCAGAACCAAGCTTTTCAGTGAAGAGCAGCCAGGCACATTTTAGCAAGTTTCACTGTAAGTGGGGTTGGAAACGCTTTTCAGGCTCAGTACTGGGCTCAAAAGATGCAGCCCTGATGTCTCTTATGATGCAGGTGGTTAAGTAGAAATTCGCTGCTCGGCTGACCCAGCAGGAGCAAACGTATGCCAAAAATGTATGCAGAAACAAGCTTTTCAGTGAAGAGCAGCTAGGCACATTTTAGCAAGTTTCACTTGTAAGTGGGGTTGGAAACGCTTTTCAGGCTCAGTACTGGGCTCAAAAGATGCAGCCTGATGTCTCTCATGATAGCAGGTGGTTAAGTAGAAATTCGCTGCTCGGCTGACCCAGCAGGAGCAAACGTATGCTAAAAATGTATGCAGAACCAAGCTTTTCATTGAAGAGCAGCCAGGCACATTTTAGCAAGTTTCACTTGTAAGTGGGTTTAGAAATGCTTTTCAGGCTCAGTACTGGGCTCAAAAGATGCAGCCCTGATGTCTCTCATGATAGCAGGTGGTTAAGTAGAAATGTGCTGCTCGGCTGACCCAGCAGGAGAACGTATGCTAAAAATGTATGCAGAACCAAGCTTTTCAATGAAGAGCAGAGAGGCACATTTTAGCAAGTTTCACTTGTAAGTGGGGTTGGAAACGCTTTTCAGGCTCAGTACTGGGCTCAAAAGATGCAGCCCTGATGTCTCTCATGATAGCAGGTGGTTAAGTAGAAATTCGCTGCTCGGCTGACCCAGCAGGAGCAAACGTATGCTAAAAATGTATGCAGAACCAAGCTTTTCAGTGAAGAGCAGCCAGGCACATTTTAGCAAGTTTCACTTGTAAGTGGGGTTGGAAACGCTTTTCAGGCTCAGTACTGGGCTCAAAAGATGCAGCCCTGATGTCTCTCATGATAGCAGGTGGTTAAGTAGAAATTCGCTGCTCGGCTGACCCAGCAGGAGCAAATGTATGCTAAAAATGTATGCAGAACCAAGCTTTTCAGTGAAGAGCAGCCAGACACATTTTAGCAAGTTTTACTTGTAAGTGGGGTTAGAAATGCTTTTCAGGCTCAGTACTGGGCTCAAAAGATGCAGCCCTGATGTCTCTCATGATAGCAGGTGGTTAAGTAGAAATGTGCTGCTCGGCTGACCCAGCAGGAGAACGTATGCTAAAAATGTATGCAGAACCAAGCTTTTCAGTGAAGAGCAGAGAGGCACATTTTAGCAAGTTTCACTTGTAAGTGGGGTTGGAAATGCTTTTCAGGCGCAGTACTGGGCTCCAAAGATGCAGCCCTGATGTCTCTCATGATAGCAGGTGGTTAAGTAGAGATTCGCTGCTCGGCTGACCCAGCAGGAGCAAACGTATGCTAAAAATGTATGCAGAACCAAGCTTTTCAGTGAAGAGCAGCCAGGCACATTTTAGCTAGTTTCACTTGTAAGTGGGGTTGGAAACGCTTTTCAGGCTCAGTACTGGGCTCAAAAGATACAGCCCTGATGTCTCTCATGATAGCAGGTGGTTAAGTAGAAATTTGCTGCTCGGCTGACCCAGCAGGAGCAAACGTATGCCAAAAATGTATGCAGAAACAAGCTTTTCAGTGAAGAGCAGCTAGGCACATTTTAGCAAGTTTCACTTGTAAGTGGGGTTGGAAATGCTTTTCAAGCTAAGTACTGGCCTCAAAAGATGCAGCCCTGATGTCTCTCATGATAGCAGGTGGTTAAGTAGAAATTTGCTGCTCGGCTGACCCAGCAGGAGCAAACCTATGCCAAAAATGTACGCAGAATCAGCTTTTCAGTGAAGAGCAGAGAGGCACATTTTAGCAAGTTTCACTTGTAAGTGGGGTTGGAATCGATTTTCAGGCTCAGTACTGGGCTCAAAAGATGCAGCCCTGATGTCTCTCATGATAGCAGGTGGTTAAGTAGAAATTTGCTGCTCGGCTGACCCAGCAGGAGCAAACGTATGCCAAAAATGTATGCAGAAACAAGCTTTTCGGTGAAGAGCAGCTAGGCACATTTTAGTAAGTTTCACTTGTAAGTGGGGTTGGAAATGCTTTTCAGGCTCAGTACTGGGCTCAAAAGATGCAGCCCTGATGTCTCTTATGATGCAGGTGGTTAAGTAGAAATTCGCTGCTCGGCTGACCCAGCAGGAGCAAACGTATGCCAAAAATGTGTGCAGAAACAAGCTTTTCAGTGAAGAGCAGCTAGGCACATTTTAGTAAGTTTCACTTGTAAGTGGGGTTGGAAACGCTTTTCAGGCTCAGTACTGGGCTCAAAAGATGCAGCCCTGATGTCTCTCATGATAGCAGGTGGTTAAGTAGAAATTCGCTGCTCGGCTGGCCCAGCAGGAGCAAACATATGCTAAAAATGTATGCAGAACCAAGCTTTTCAGTGAAGAGCAGCCAGGCACATTTTAGCAAGTTTCACTGTAAGTGGGGTTGGAAACGCTTTTCAGGCTCAGTACTGGGCTCAAAAGATGCAGCCCTGATGTCTCTTATGATGCAGGTGGTTAAGTAGAAATTTGCTGCTCGGCTGACCCAGCAGGAGCAAACGTATGCTAAAAATGTGTGCAGAACCAAGCTTTTCAGTGACGAGTAGCCAGGCACATTTTAGCAAGTTTCACTTGTAAGTGGGGTTGGAAATGCTTTTCAGGCTCAGTACTGGGCTCAAAAGATGCAGCCCTGATCTCTCTCATGATAGCAGGTGGTTAAGTAGAAATTTGCTGCTCGGCTGACCCAGCAGGAGCAAACGTATGCTAAAAATGTGTGCAGAACCAAGCTTTTCAGTGAATAGCAGCCAGGCACATTTTAGCAAGTTTCACTTGTAAGTGGGGTTGGAAACGCTTTTCAGGCTCAGTACTGGGCTCAAAAGATGCAGCCCTGATGTCTCTCATGATAGCAGGTGGTTAAGTAGAAATTCGCTGCTCGGCTGACCCAGCAGGAGCAAACCTATGCCAAAAATGTACGCAGAATCAGCTTTTCAGTGAAGAGCAGAGAGGCACATTTTAGCAAGTTTCACTTGTAAGTGGGGTTGGAAACGCTTTTCAGGCTCAGTACTGGGCTCAAAAGATGCAGCCCTGATGTCTCTCATGATAGCAGGTGGTTAAGTAGAAATTCGCTGCTCGGCTGGCCCAGCAGGAGCAAACATATGCTAAAAATGTATGCAGAACCAAGCTTTTCAGTGAAGAGCAGCCAAGCACATTTTAGCAAGTTTCACTGTAAGTGGGGTTGGAAACGCTTTTCAGGCGCAGTACTGGGCTCCAAAGATGCAGCCCTGATGTCTCTCATGATAGCAGGTGGTTAAGTAGAAATTCGCTGCTCGGCTGACCCAGCAGGAGCAAACGTATGCTAAAAATGTATGCAGAACCAAGCTTTTCAGTGAAGAGCAGCCAGGCACATTTTAGCAAGTTTCACTTGTAAGTGGGTTTAGAAATGCTTTTCAGGCTCAGTACTGGGCTCAAAAGATGCAGCCCTGATGTCTCTCATGATAGCAGGTGGTTAAGTAGAAATGTGCTGCTCGGCTGACCCAGCAGGAGAACGTATGCTAAAAATGTATGCAGAACCAAGCTTTTCAGTGAAGAGCAGAGAGGCACATTTTAGCAAGTTTCACTTGTAAGTGGGGTTGGAAACGCTTTTCAGGCTCAGTACTGGGCTCAAAAGATGCAGCCCTGATGTCTCTCATGATAGCAGGTGGTTAAGTAGAAATTCGCTGCTCGGCTGACCCAGCAGGAGCAAACGTATGCTAAAAATTTATGCAGAACCAAGCTTTTCAGTGAAGAGCAGCCAGGCACATTTTAGCAAGTTTCACTTGTAAGTGGGGTTGGAAACGCTTTTCAGGCTCAGTACTGGGCTCAAAAGATGCAGCCCTGATGTCTCTCATGATAGCAGGTGGTTAAGTAGAAATTCGCTGCTCGGCTGACCCAGCAGGAGCAAACCTATGCTAAAAATGTGTGCAGAACCAAGCTTTTCAGTGAAGAGCAGCCAGGCAGATTTTAGCAAGTTTCACTTGTAAGTGGGGTTGGAAACGCTTTTCTGGCGCAGTACTGGGCTCCAAAGATGCAGCCCTGATGTCTCTCATGATAGCAGGTGGTTAAGTAGAAATGAGCTGCTCGGCTGACCCAGCAGGAGCAAATGTATGCTAAAAATGTATGCAGAACCAAGCTTTTCAGTGAAGAGCAGCCAGACACATTTTAGCAAGTTTCACTTGTAAGTGGGGTTAGAAATGCTTTTCAGGCTCAGTACTGGGCTCAAAAGATGCAGCCCTGATGTCTCTCATGATAGCAGGTGGTTAAGTAGAAATGTGCTGCTCGGCTGACCCAGCAGGAGAACGTATGCTAAAAATGTATGCAGAACCAAGCTTTTCAGTGAAGAGCAGAGAGGCACATTTTAGCAAGTTTCACTTGTAAGTGGGGTTGGAAATGCTTTTCAGGCGCAGTACTGGGCTCCAAAGATGCAGCCCTGATGTCTCTCAAGATAGCAGGTGGTTAAGTAGAGATTCGCTGCTCGGCTGACCCAGCAGGAGCAAACGTATGCTAAAAATGTATGCAGAACCAAGCTTTTCAGTGAAGAGCAGCCAGGCACATTTTAGCAAGTTTCACTTGTAAGTGGGGTTGGAAACGCTTTTCAGGCTCAGTACTGGGCTCAAAAGATGCAGCCCTGATGTCTCTCATGATAGCAGGTGGTTAAGTAGAAATTTGCTGCTCGGCTGACCCAGCAGGAGCAAACGTATGCCAAAAATGTATGCAGAAACAAGCTTTTCAGTGAAGAGCAGCTAGGCACATTTTAGCAAGTTTCACTTGTAAGTGGGGTTGGAAATGCTTTTCAGGCTCAGTACTGGCCTCAAAAGATGCAGCTCTGATGTCTCTCATGATAGCAGGTGGTTAAGTAGAAATTTGCTGCTCGGCTGACCCAGCAGGAGCATACCTATGCCAAAAATGTACGCAGAATCAGCTTTTCAGTGAAGAGCAGAGAGGCACATTTTAGCAAGTTTCACTTGTAAGTGGGGTTGGAAACGATTTTCAGGCTCAGTACTGGGCTCCAAAGATGCAGCCCTGATGTCTCTCATGATAGCAGGTGGTTAAGTAGAAATTTGCTGCTCGGCTGGCCCAGCAGGAGCAAACATATGCTAAAAATGTATGCAGAACCAAGCTTTTCGTGAAGAGCAGCCAGGCACATTTTAGCAAGTTTCACTTGTAAGTGGGGTTGGAAACGCTTTTCAGGCTCAGTACTGGGCTCAAAAGATGCAGCCCTGATGTCTCTCATGATAGCAGGTGGTTAAGTAGAAATTCGCTGCTCGGCTGACCCAGCAGGAGCAAACGTATGCCAAAAATGTATGCAGAAACAAGCTTTTCAGTGAAGAGCAGCTAGGCACATTTTAGCAAGTTTCACTTGTAAGTGGGGTTGGAAACGCTTTTCAGGCTCAGTACTGGGCTCAAAAGATGCAGCCTGATGTCTCTCATGATAGCAGGTGGTTAAGTAGAAATGTGCTGCTCGGCTGACCCAGCAGGAGCAAACGTATGCTAAAAATGTGTGCAGAACCAAGCTTTTCAGTGAAGAGCAGCCAGGCACATTTTAGCAAGTTTCACTTGTAAGTGGGGTTGGAAATGCTTTTCAGGCTCAGTACTGGGCTCAAAAGATGCAGCCCTGATCTCTCTCATGATAGCAGGTGGTTAAGTAGAAATTTGCTGCTCGGCTGACCCAGCAGGAGCAAACGTATGCTAAAAATGTATGCAGAACCAAGCTTTTCAGTGAAGAGCAGCCAGGCACATTTTAGCAAGTTTCACTTGTAAGTGGGGGTTGGAAACGCTTTTCAGGCTCAGTACTGGGCTCAAAAGATGCAGCCCTGATGTCTCTCATGATAGCAGGTGGTTAAGTAGAAATTCGCTGCTCGGCTGACCCAGCAGGAGCAAACGTATGCCAAAAATGTATGCAGAAACAAGCTTTTCGGTGAAGAGCAGCTAGGCACATTTTAGCAAGTTTCACTTGTAAGTGGGGTTGGAAACGCTTTTCTGGCGCAGTACTGGGCTCCAAAGATGCAGCCCTGATGTCTCTCATGATAGCAGGTGGTTAAGTAGAAATTCGCTGCTCTGCTGACCCAGCAGGAGCAAACGTATTCTAAAAATGTATGCAGAACCAAGCTTTTCAGTGCAGAGCAGCCGGACACATTTTAGCAAGTTTCACTTGTAAGTGGGGTTAGAAATGCTTTTCAGGCTCAGTACTGGGCTCAAAAGATGCAGCCCTGATGTCTCTCATGATAGCAGGTGGTTAAGTAGAAATGTGCTGCTCGGCTGACCCAGCAGGAGAACGTATGCTAAAAATGTATGCAGAACCAAGCTTTTCAGTGAAGAGCAGAGAGGCACATTTTAGCAAGTTTCACTTGTAAGTTGGTTTGGAAACGCTTTTCAGGCTCAGTACTGGGCTCAAAAGATGCAGCCCTGATGTCTCTCATGATAGCAGGTGGTTAAGTAAAAATTTGCTGCTCGGCTGGCCTAGCAGGAGCAAACATATGCTAAAAATGTATGCAGAACCAAGCTTTTCAGTGAAGAGCAGCCAGGCACATTTTAGCAAGTTTCACTGTAAGTGGGGTTGGAAACGCTTTTCAGGCTCAGTACTGGGCTCAAAAGATGCAGCCCTGATGTCTCTTATGATGCAGGTGGTTAAGTAGAAATTCGCTGCTCGGCTGACCCAGCAGGAGCAAACGTATGCCAAAAATGTATGCAGAAACAAGCTTTTCAGTGAAGAGCAGCTAGGCACATTTTAGCAAGTTTCACTTGTAAGTGGGGTTGGAAACGCTTTTCAGGCTCAGTACTGGGCTCAAAAGATGCAGCCTGATGTCTCTCATGATAGCAGGTGGTTAAGTAGAAATTTGCTGCTCGGCTGACCCAGCAGGAGCAAACGTATGCTAAAAATGTGTGCAGAACCAAGCTTTTCAGTGAAGAGTAGCCAGGCACATTTTAGCAAGTTTCACTTGTAAGTGGGGTTGGAAATGCTTTTCAGGCTCAGTACTGGGCTCAAAAGATGCAGCCCTGATCTCTCTCATGATAGCAGGTGGTTAAGTAGAAATTTGCTGCTCGGCTGACCCAGCAGGAGCAAACGTATGCTAAAAATGTGTGCAGAACCAAGCTTTTCAGTGAATAGCAGCCAGGCACATTTTAGCAAGTTTCACTTGTAAGTGGGGTTGGAAACGCTTTTCAGGCTCAGTACTGGGCTCAAAAGATGCAGCCCTGATGTCTCTCATGATAGCAGGTGGTTAAGTAGAAATTTGCTGCTCGGCAGACCCAGCAGGAGCAAACCTATGCCAAAAATGTACGCAGAATCAGCTTTTCAGTGAAGAGCAGAGAGGCACATTTTAGCAAGTTTCACTTGTAAGTGGGGTTGGAAACGCTTTTCAGGCTCAGTACTGGGCTCAAAAGATGCAGCCCTGATGTCTCTCATGATAGCAGGTGGTTAAGTAGAAATTCGCTGCTCGGATGGCCCAGCAGGAGCAAACATATGCTAAAAATGTATGCAGAACCAAGCTTTTCCGTGAAGAGCAGCCAAGCACATTTTAGCAAGTTTCACTGTAAGTGGGGTTGGAAACGCTTTTCAGGCGCAGTACTGGGCTCCAAAGATGCAGCCCTGATGTCTCTCATGATAGCAGGTGGTTAAGTAGAAATTCGCTGCTCGGCTGACCCAGCAGGAGCAAACGTATGCTAAAAATGTATGCAGAACCAAGCTTTTCAGTGAAGAGCAGCCAGGCACATTTTAGCAAGTTTCACTTGTAAGTGGGGTTAGAAATGCTTTTCAGGCTCAGTACTGGGCTCAAAAGATGCAGCCCTGATGTCTCTCATGATAGCAGGTGGTTAAGTAGAAATGTGCTGCTCGGCTGACCCAGCAGGAGAACGTATGCTAAAAATGTATGCAGAACCAAGCTTTTCAGTGAAGAGCAGAGAGGCACATTTTAGCAAGTTTCACTTGTAAGTGGGGTTGGAAACGCTTTTCAGGCTCAGTACTGGGCTCAAAAGATGCAGCCCTGATGTCTCTCATGATAGCAGGTGGTTAAGTAGAAATTTGCGGCTCGGCTGACCCAGCAGGAGCAAACGTATGCTAAAAATGTATGCAGAACCAAGCTTTTCAGTGAAGAGCAGCCAGGCACATTTTAGCAAGTTTCACTTGTAAGTGGGGTTGGAAACGCTTTTCAGGCTCAGTACTGGGCTCAAAAGATGCAGCCCTCATGTCTCTCATGATAGCAGGTGGTTAAGTAGAAATTCGCTCCTCGGCTGACCCAGCAGGAGCAAACCTATGCTAAAAATGTGTGCAGAACCAAGCTTTTCAGTGAAGAGCAGCCAGGCACATTTTAGCAAGTTTCACTTGTAAGTGGGGTTGGAAACACTTTTCAGGCTCAGTACTGGGCTTAAAAGATGCAGCCCTGATGTCTCTCATGATAGCAGGTGGTTAAGTAGAAATTCGCTGCTCGGCTGGCCCAGCAGGAGCAAACATATGCTAAAAATGTATGCAGAACCAAGCTTTTCAGTGAAGAGCAGCCAAGCACATTTTAGCAAGTTTCACTTGTAAGTGGGGTTGGAAACGCTTTTCAGGCTCAGTACTGGGCTCAAAAGATGCAGCCCTGATGTCTCTCATGATAGCAGGTGGTTAAGTAGAAATTTGCGGCTCGGCTGACCCAGCAGGAGCAAACGTATGCTAAAAATGTATGCAGAACCAAGCTTTTCAGTGAAGAGCAGCCAGGCACATTTTAGCAAGTTTCACTTGTAAGTGGGGTTGGAAACGCTTTTCAGGCTCAGTACTGGGCTCAAAAGATGCAGCCCTCATGTCTCTCATGATAGCAGGTGGTTAAGTAGAAATTCGCTGCTCGGCTGACCCAGCAGGAGCAAACCTATGCTAAAAATGTGTGCAGAACCAAGCTTTTCAGTGAAGAGCAGCCAGGCACATTTTAGCAAGTTTCACTTGTAAGTGGGGTTGGAAACACTTTTCAGGCTCAGTACTGGGCTTAAAAGATGCAGCCCTGATGTCTCTCATGATAGCAGGTGGTTAAGTAGAAATTCGCTGCTCGGCTGGCCCAGCAGGAGCAAACATATGCTAAAAATGTATGCAGAACCAAGCTTTTCAGTGAAGAGCAGCCAAGCACATTTTAGCAAGTTTCACTGTAAGTGGGGTTGGAAACGCTTTTCTGGCGCAGTACTGGGCTCCAAAGATGCAGCCCTGATGTCTCTCATGATAGCAGGTGGTTAGGTAGAAATTCGCTGCTCGGCTGACCCAGCAGGAGCAAATGTATGCTAAAAATGTATGCAGAACCAAGCTTTTCAGTGAAGAGCAGCCAGACACATTTTAGCAAGTTTCACTTGTAAGTGGGGTTAGAAATGCTTTTCAGGCTCAGTACTGGGCTCAAAAGATGCAGCCCTGATGTCTCTCATGATAGCAGGTGGTTAAGTAGAAATGTGCTGCTCGGCTGACCCAGCAGGAGAACGTATGCTAAAAATGTATGCAGAACCAAGCTTTTCAGTGAAGAGCAGAGAGGCACATTTTAGCAAGTTTCACTTGTAAGTGGGGTTGGAAACGCTTTTCAGGCTCAGTACTGGGCTCAAAAGATGCAGCCCTGATGTCTCTCATGATAGCAGGTGGTTAAGTAGAAATTTGCTGCTCGGCTGACCCAGCAGGAGCAAACGTATGCCAAAAATGTATGCAGAAACAAGCTTTTCAGTGAAGAGCAGCTAGGCACATTTTAGCAAGTTTCACTTGTAAGTGGGGTTGGAAATGCTTTTCAGGCTCAGTACTGGCCTCAAAAGATGCAGCCCTGATGTCTCTCATGATAGCAGGTGGTTAAGTAGAAATTTGCTGCTCGGCTGACCCAGCAGGAGCAAACCTATGCCAAAAATGTACGCAGAATCAGCTTTTCAGTGAAGAGCAGAGAGGCACATTTTAGCAAGTTTCACTTGTAAGTGGGGTTGGAAACGATTTTCAGGCTCAGTACTGGGCTCAAAAGATGCAGCCCTGATGTCTCTCATGATAGCAGGTGGTTAAGTAGAAATTCGCTGCTCGGCTGGCCCAGCAGGATCAAACATGTGCTAAAAATGTATGCAGAACCAAGCTTTTCAGTGAAGAGCAGCCAGGCACATTTTAGCAAGTTTCACTTGTAAGTGGGGTTGGAAACGCTTTTCAGGCTCAGTACTGGGCTCAAAAGATGCAGCCCTGATGTCTCTCATTATAGCAGGTGGTTAAGTAGAAATTTGCTGCTCGGCTGACCCAGCAGGAGCAAACGTATACTAAAAATGTGTGCAGAACCAAGCTTTTCAGTGAAGAGCAGCCAGGCACATTTTAGCAAGTTTGACTTTTAAGTGGGGTTGGAAACGCTTTTCAGGCTCAGTACTGGGCTCAAAAGATGCAGCCCTGATGTCTCTCATGATAGCAGGTGGTTAAGTAGAAATGTGCTGCTCGGCTGACCCAGCAGGAGCAAACGTATGCTAAAAATGTGTGCAGAACCAAGCTTTTCAGTGAATAGCAGCCAGGCACATTTTAGCAAGTTTCACTTGTAAGTGGGGTTGGAAACACTTTTCAGGCTCAGTACTTGGCTCAAAAGATGCAGCCCTGATGTCTCTCATGATAGCAGGTGGTTAAGTAGAAATTCGCTGCTCGGCTGACCCAGCAGGAGCAAACATATGCCAAAAATGTATGCAGAAACAAGCTTTTCAGTGAAGAGCAGCTAGGCACATTTTAGCAAGTTTCACTTGTAAGTGGGGTTGGAAACGCCTTTCAGGCTCAGTACTGGGCTCAAAAGATGCAGCCTGATGTCTCTCATGATAGCAGGTGGTTAAGTAGAAATTTGCTGCTCGGCTGACCCAGCAGGAGCAAACGTATGCTAAAAATGTGTGCAGAACCAAGCTTTTCAGTGAAGAGTAGCCAGGCACATTTTAGCAAGTTTCACTTGTAAGTGGGGTTGGAAATGCTTTTCAGGCTCAGTACTGGGCTCAAAAGATGCAGCCCTGATCTCTCTCATGATAGCAGGTGGTTAAGTAGAAATTTGCTGCTCGGCTGACCCAGCAGGAGCAAACGTATGCTAAAAATGTGTGCAGAACCAAGCTTTTCAGTGAATAGCAGCCAGGCACATTTTAGCAAGTTTCACTTGTAAGTGGGGTTGGAAACGCTTTTCAGGCTCAGTACTGGGCTCAAAAGATGCAGCCCTGATGTCTCTCATGATAGCAGGTGGTTAAGTAGAAATTCGCTGCTCGGCTGACCCAGCAGGAGCAAACCTATGCCAAAAATGTACGCAGAATCAGCTTTTCAGTGAAGAGCAGAGAGGCACATTTTAGCAAGTTTCACTTGTAAGTGGGGTTGGAAACGCTTTTCAGGCTCAGTACTGGGCTCAAAAGATGCAGCCCTGATGTCTCTCATGATAGCAGGTGGTTAAGTAGAAATTCGCTGCTCGGATGGCCCAGCAGGAGCAAACATATGCTAAAAATGTATGCAGAACCAAGCTTTTCAGTGAAGAGCAGCCAAGCACATTTTAGCAAGTTTCACTGTAAGTGGGGTTGGAAACGCTTTTCAGGCGCAGTACTGGGCTCCAAAGATGCAGCCCTGATGTCTCTCATGATAGCAGGTGGTTAAGTAGAAATTCGCTGCTCGGCTGACCCAGCAGGAGCCAAACGTATGCTAAAAATGTATGCAGAACCAAGCTTTTCAGTGAAGAGCAGCCAGGCACATTTTAGCAAGTTTCACTTGTAAGTGGGTTTAGAAATGCTTTTCAGGCTCAGTACTGGGCTCAAAAGATGCAGCCCTGATGTTTCTCATGATAGCAGGTGGTTAAGTAGAAATGTGCTGCTCGGCTGACCCAGCAGGAGAACGTATGCTAAAAATGTATGCAGAACCAAGCTTTTCAGTGAAGAGCAGAGAGGCACATTTTAGCAAGTTTCACTTGTAAGTGGGGTTGGAAATGCTTTTCAGGCTCAGTACTGGGCTCAAAAGATGCAGCCCTGATCTCTCTCATGATAGCAGGTGGTTAAGTAGAAATTTGCTGCTCGGCTGACCCAGCAGGAGCAAACGTATGCTAAAAATGTGTGCAGAACCAAGCTTTTCAGTGAATAGCAGCCAGGCACATTTTAGCAAGTTTCACTTGTAAGTGGGGTTGGAAACGCTTTTCAGGCTCAGTACTGGGCTCAAAAGATGCAGCCCTGATGTCTCTCATGATAGCAGGTGGTTAAGTAGAAATTCGCTGCTCGGCTGACCCAGCAGGAGCAAACCTATGCCAAAAATGTACGCAGAATCAGCTTTTCAGTGAAGAGCAGAGAGGCACATTTTAGCAAGTTTCACTTGTAAGTGGGGTTGGAAACGCTTTTCAGGCTCAGTACTGGGCTCAAAAGATGCAGCCCTGATGTCTCTCATGATAGCAGGTGGTTAAGTAGAAATTCGCTGCTCGGCTGGCCCAGCAGGAGCAAACATATGCTAAAAATGTGTGCAGAACCAAGCTTTTCAGTGAATAGCAGCCAGGCACATTTTAGCAAGTTTCACTTGTAAGTGGGGTTGGAAACACTTTTCAGGCTCAGTACTTGGCTCAAAAGATGCAGCCCTGATGTCTCTCATGATAGCAGGTGGTTAAGTAGAAATTCGCTGCTCGGCTGACCCAGCAGGAGCAAACATATGCCAAAAATGTATGCAGAAACAAGCTTTTCAGTGAAGAGCAGCTAGGCACATTTTAGCAAGTTTCACTTGTAAGTGGGGTTGGAAACGCCTTTCAGGCTCAGTACTGGGCTCAAAAGATGCAGCCTGATGTCTCTCATGATAGCAGGTGGTTAAGTAGAAATTTGCTGCTCGGCTGACCCAGCAGGAGCAAACGTATGCTAAAAATGTGTGCAGAACCAAGCTTTTCAGTGAAGAGTAGCCAGGCACATTTTAGCAAGTTTCACTTGTAAGTGGGGTTGGAAATGCTTTTCAGGCTCAGTACTGGGCTCAAAAGATGCAGCCCTGATCTCTCTCATGATAGCAGGTGGTTAAGTAGAAATTTGCTGCTCGGCTGACCCAGCAGGAGCAAACGTATGCTAAAAATGTGTGCAGAACCAAGCTTTTCAGTGAATAGCAGCCAGGCACATTTTAGCAAGTTTCACTTGTAAGTGGGGTTGGAAACGCTTTTCAGGCTCAGTACTGGGCTCAAAAGATGCAGCCCTGATGTCTCTCATGATAGCAGGTGGTTAAGTAGAAATTCGCTGCTCGGCTGACCCAGCAGGAGCAAACCTATGCCAAAAATGTACGCAGAATCAGCTTTTCAGTGAAGAGCAGAGAGGCACATTTTAGCAAGTTTCACTTGTAAGTGGGGTTGGAAACGCTTTTCAGGCTCAGTACTGGGCTCAAAAGATGCAGCCCTGATGTCTCTCATGATAGCAGGTGGTTAAGTAGAAATTCGCTGCTCGGATGGCCCAGCAGGAGCAAACATATGCTAAAAATGTATGCAGAACCAAGCTTTTCAGTGAAGAGCAGCCAAGCATATTTTAGCAAGTTTCACTGTAAGTGGGGTTGGAAACGCTTTTCAGGCGCAGTACTGGGCTCCAAAGATGCAGCCCTGATGTCTCTCATGATAGCAGGTGGTTAAGTAGAAATTCGCTGCTCGGCTGACCCAGCAGGAGCCAAACGTATGCTAAAAATGTATGCAGAACCAAGCTTTTCAGTGAAGAGCAGCCAGGCACATTTTAGCAAGTTTCACTTGTAAGTGGGTTTAGAAATGCTTTTCAGGCTCAGTACTGGGCTCAAAAGATGCAGCCCTGATGTCTCTCATGATAGCAGGTGGTTAAGTAGAAATGTGCTGCTCGGCTGACCCAGCAGGAGAACGTATGCTAAAAATGTATGCAGAACCAAGCTTTTCAGTGAAGAGCAGAGAGGCACATTTTAGCAAGTTTCACTTGTAAGTGGGGTTGGAAATGCTTTTCAGGCTCAGTACTGGGCTCAAAAGATGCAGCCCTGATCTCTCTCATGATAGCAGGTGGTTAAGTAGAAATTTGCTGCTCGGCTGACCCAGCAGGAGCAAACGTATGCTAAAAATGTGTGCAGAACCAAGCTTTTCAGTGAATAGCAGCCAGGCACATTTTAGCAAGTTTCACTTGTAAGTGGGGTTGGAAACGCTTTTCAGGCTCAGTACTGGGCTCAAAAGATGCAGCCCTGATGTCTCTCATGATAGCAGGTGGTTAAGTAGAAATTCGCTGCTCGGCTGACCCAGCAGGAGCAAACCTATGCCAAAAATGTACGCAGAATCAGCTTTTCAGTGAAGAGCAGAGAGGCACATTTTAGCAAGTTTCACTTGTAAGTGGGGTTGGAAACGCTTTTCAGGCTCAGTACTGGGCTCAAAAGATGCAGCCCTGATGTCTCTCATGATAGCAGGTGGTTAAGTAGAAATTCGCTGCTCGGCTGGCCCAGCAGGAGCAAACATATGCTAAAAATGTATGCAGAACCAAGCTTTTCAGTGAAGAGCAGCCAAGCACATTTTAGCAAGTTTCACTGTAAGTGGGGTTGGAAACGCTTTTCAGGCGCAGTACTGGGCTCCAAAGATGCAGCCCTGATGTCTCTCATGATAGCAGGTGGTTAAGTAGAAATTCGCTGCTCGGCTGACCCAGCAGGAGCAAACGTATGCTAAAAATGTATGCAGAACCAAGCTTTTCAGTGAAGAGCAGCCAGGCACATTTTAGCAAGTTTCACTTGTAAGTGGGTTTAGAAATGCTTTTCAGGCTCAGTACTGGGCTCAAAAGATGCAGCCCTGATGTCTCTCATGATAGCAGGTGGTTAAGTAGAAATGTGCTGCTCGGCTGACCCAGCAGGAGAACGTATGCTAAAAATGTATGCAGAACCAAGCTTTTCAGTGAAGAGCAGAGAGGCACATTTTAGCAAGTTTCACTTGTAAGTGGGGTTGGAAACGCTTTTCAGGCTCAGTACTGGGCTCAAAAGATGCAGCCCTGATGTCTCTCATGATAGCAGGTGGTTAAGTAGAAATTCGCTGCTCGGCTGACCCAGCAGGAGCAAACGTATGCTAAAAATTTATGCAGAACCAAGCTTTTCAGTGAAGAGCAGCCAGGCACATTTTAGCAAGTTTCACTTGTAAGTGGGGTTGGAAACGCTTTTCAGGCTCAGTACTGGGCTCAAAAGATGCAGCCCTGATGTCTCTCATGATAGCAGGTGGTTAAGTAGAAATTCGTTGCTCGGCTGACCCAGCAGGAGCAAACCTATGCTAAAAATGTGTGCAGAACCAAGCTTTTCAGTGAAGAGCAGCCAGGCACATTTTAGCAAGTTTCACTTGTAAGTGGGGTTGGAAACGCTTTTCTGGCGCAGTACTGGGCTCCAAAGATGCAGCCCTGATGTCTCTCATGATAGCAGGTGGTTAAGTAGAAATGAGCTGCTCGGCTGACCCAGCAGGAGCAAATGTATGCTAAAAATGTATGCAGAACCAAGCTTTTCAGTGAAGAGCAGCCAAGCACATTTTAGCAAGTTTCACTGTAAGTGGGGTTAGAAATGCTTTTCAGGCTCAGTACTGGGCTCAAAAGATGCAGCCCTGATGTCTCTCATGATAGCAGGTGGTTAAGTAGAAATGTGCTGCTCGGCTGACCCAGCAGGAGAACGTATGCTAAAAATTTATGCAGAACCAAGCTTTTCAGTGAAGAGCAGAGAGGCACATTTTAGCAAGTTTCACTTGTAAGTGGGGTTGGAAATGCTTTTCAGGCGCAGTACTGGGCTCCAAAGATGCAGCCCTGATGTCTCTCATGATAGCAGGTGGTTAAGTAGAGATTCGCTGCTCGGCTGACCCAGCAGGAGCAAACGTATGCTAAAAATGTATGCAGAACCAAGCTTTTCAGTGAAGAGCAGCCAGGCACATTTTAGCAAGTTTCACTTGTAAGTGGGGTTGGAAACGCTTTCCAGGCTCAGTACTGGGCTCAAAAGATGCAGCCCTGATGTCTCTCATGATAGCAGGTGGTTAAGTAGAAATTTGCTGCTCGGCTGACCCAGCAGGAGCAAACGTATGCCAAAAATGTATGCAGAAACAAGCTTTTCAGTGAAGAGCAGCTAGGCACATTTTAGCAAGTTTCACTTGTAAGTGGGGTTGGAAATGCTTTTCAGGCTCAGTACTGGCCTCAAAAGATGCAGCCCTGATGTCTCTCATGATAGCAGGTGGTTAAGTAGAAATTTGCTGCTCGGCTGACCCAGCAGGAGCAAACCTATGCCAAAAATGTACGCAGAATCAGCTTTTCAGTGAAGAGCAGAGAGGCACATTTTAGCAAGTTTCACTTGTAAGTGGGGTTGGAAACGATTTTCAGGCTCAGTACTGGGCTCAAAAGATGCAGCCCTGATGTCTCTCATGATAGCAGGTGGTTAAGTAGAAATTCGCTGCTCGGCTGGCCCAGCAGGATCAAACATGTGCTAAAAATGTATGCAGAACCAAGCTTTTCAGTGAAGAGCAGCCAGGCACATTTTAGCAAGTTTCACTTGTAAGTGGGGTTGGAAACGCTTTTCAGGCTCAGTACTGGGCTCAAAAGATGCAGCCCTGATGTCTCTCATTATAGCAGGTGGTTAAGTAGAAATTTGCTGCTCGGCTGACCCAGCAGGAGCAAACGTATGCTAAAAATGTGTGCAGAACCAAGCTTTTCAGTGAAGAGCAGCCAGGCACATTTTAGCAAGTTTCACTTTTAAGTGGGGTTGGAAACGCTTTTCAGGCTCAGTACTGGGCTCAAAAGATGCAGCCCTGATGTCTCTCATGATAGCAGGTGGTTAAGTAGAAATGTGCTGCTCGGCTGACCCAGCAGGAGCAAACGTATGCTAAAAATGTGTGCAGAACCAAGCTTTTCAGTGAATAGCAGCCAGGCACATTTTAGCAAGTTTCACTTGTAAGTGGGGTTGGAAACACTTTTCAGGCTCAGTACTTGGCTCAAAAGATGCAGCCCTGATGTCTCTCATGATAGCAGGTGGTTAAGTAGAAATTCGCTGCTCGGCTGACCCAGCAGGAGCAAACATATGCCAAAAATGTATGCAGAAACAAGCTTTTCAGTGAAGAGCAGCTAGGCACATTTTAGCAAGTTTCACTTGTAAGTGGGGTTGGAAACCCCTTTCAGGCTCAGTACTGGGCTCAAAAGATGCAGCCTGATGTCTCTCATGATAGCAGGTGGTTAAGTAGAAATTTGCTGCTCGGCTGACCCAGCAGGAGCAAACGTATGCTAAAAATGTGTGCAGAACCAAGCTTTTCAGTGAAGAGTAGCCAGGCACATTTTAGCAAGTTTCACTTGTAAGTGGGGTTGGAAATGCTTTTCAGGCTCAGTACTGGGCTCAAAAGATGCAGCCCTGATCTCTCTCATGATAGCAGGTGGTTAAGTAGAAATTTGCTGCTCGGCTGACCCAGCAGGAGCAAACGTATGCTAAAAATGTGTGCAGAACCAAGCTTTTCAGTGAATAGCAGCCAGGCACATTTTAGCAAGTTTCACTTGTAAGTGGGGTTGGAAACGCTTTTCAGGCTCAGTACTGGGCTCAAAAGATGCAGCCCTGATGTCTCTCATGATAGCAGGTGGTTAAGTAGAAATTCGCTGCTCGGCTGACCCAGCAGGAGCAAACCTATGCCAAAAATGTACGCAGAATCAGCTTTTCAGTGAAGAGCAGAGAGGCACATTTTAGCAAGTTTCACTTGTAAGTGGGGTTGGAAACGCTTTTCAGGCTCAGTACTGGGCTCAAAAGATGCAGCCCTGATGTCTCTCATGATAGCAGGTGGTTAAGTAGAAATTCGCTGCTCGGCTGGCCCAGCAGGAGCAAACATATGCTAAAAATGTATGCAGAACCAAGCTTTTCAGTGAAGAGCAGCCAAGCACATTTTAGCAAGTTTCACTGTAAGTGGGGTTGGAAACGCTTTTCAGGCGCAGTACTGGGCTCCAAAGATGCAGCCCTGATGTCTCTCATGATAGCAGGTGGTTAAGTAGAAATTCGCTGCTCGGCTGACCCAGCAGGAGCAAACGTATGCTAAAAATGTATGCAGAACCAAGCTTTTCAGTGAAGAGCAGCCAGGCACATTTTAGCAAGTTTCACTTGTAAGTGGGTTTAGAAATGCTTTTCAGGCTCAGTACTGGGCTCAAAAGATGCAGCCCTGATGTCTCTCATGATAGCAGGTGGTTAAGTAGAAATGTGCTGCTCGGCTGACCCAGCAGGAGAACGTATGCTAAAAATGTATGCAGAACCAAGCTTTTCAGTGAAGAGCAGAGAGGCACATTTTAGCAAGTTTCACTTGTAAGTGGGGTTGGAAACGCTTTTCAGGCTCAGTACTGGGCTCAAAAGATGCAGCCCTGATGTCTCTCATGATAGCAGGTGGTTAAGTAGAAATTCGCTGCTCGGCTGACCCAGCAGGAGCAAACGTATGCTAAAAATTTATGCAGAACCAAGCTTTTCAGTGAAGAGCAGCCAGGCACATTTTAGCAAGTTTCACTTGTAAGTGGGGTTGGAAACGCTTTTCAGGCTCAGTACTGGGCTCAAAAGATGCAGCCCTGATGTCTCTCATGATAGCAGGTGGTTAAGTAGAAATTCGTTGCTCGGCTGACCCAGCAGGAGCAAACCTATGCTAAAAATGTGTGCAGAACCAAGCTTTTCAGTGAAGAGCAGCCAGGCACATTTTAGCAAGTTTCACTTGTAAGTGGGGTTGGAAACGCTTTTCTGGCGCAGTACTGGGCTCCAAAGATGCAGCCCTGATGTCTCTCATGATAGCAGGTGGTTAAGTAGAAATGAGCTGCTCGGCTGACCCAGCAGGAGCAAATGTATGCTAAAAATGTATGCAGAACCAAGCTTTTCAGTGAAGAGCAGCCAGACACATTTTAGCAAGTTTCACTTGTAAGTGGGGTTAGAAATGCTTTTCAGGCTCAGTACTGGGCTCAAAAGATGCAGCCCTGATGTCTCTCATGATAGCAGGTGGTTAAGTAGAAATGTGCTGCTCGGCTGACCCAGCAGGAGAACGTATGCTAAAAATTTATGCAGAACCAAGCTTTTCAGTGAAGAGCAGAGAGGCACATTTTAGCAAGTTTCACTTGTAAGTGGGGTTGGAAATGCTTTTCAGGCGCAGTACTGGGCTCCAAAGATGCAGCCCTGATGTCTCTCATGATAGCAGGTGGTTAAGTAGAGATTCGCTGCTCGGCTGACCCAGCAGGAGCAAACGTATGCTAAAAATGTATGCAGAACCAAGCTTTTCAGTGAAGAGCAGCCAGGCACATTTTAGCAAGTTTCACTTGTAAGTGGGGTTGGAAACGCTTTCCAGGCTCAGTACTGGGCTCAAAAGATGCAGCCCTGATGTCTCTCATGATAGCAGGTGGTTAAGTAGAAATTTGCTGCTCGGCTGACCCAGCAGGAGCAAACGTATGCCAAAAATGTATGCAGAAACAAGCTTTTCAGTGAAGAGCAGCTAGGCACATTTTAGCAAGTTTCACTTGTAAGTGGGGTTGGAAATGCTTTTCAGGCTCAGTACTGGCCTCAAAAGATGCAGCCCTGATGTCTCTCATGATAGCAGGTGGTTAAGTAGAAATTTGCTGCTCGGCTGACCCAGCAGGAGCAAACCTATGCCAAAAATGTACGCAGAATCAGCTTTTCAGTGAAGAGCAGAGAGGCACATTTTAGCAAGTTTCACTTGTAAGTGGGGTTGGAAACGATTTTCAGGCTCAGTACTGGGCTCAAAAGATGCAGCCCTGATGTCTCTCATGATAGCAGGTGGTTAAGTAGAAATTCGCTGCTCGGCTGGCCCAGCAGGATCAAACATGTGCTAAAAATGTATGCAGAACCAAGCTTTTCAGTGAAGAGCAGCCAGGCACATTTTAGCAAGTTTCACTTGTAAGTGGGGTTGGAAACGCTTTTCAGGCTCAGTACTGGGCTCAAAAGATGCAGCCCTGATGTCTCTCATTATAGCAGGTGGTTAAGTAGAAATTTGCTGCTCGGCTGACCCAGCAGGAGCAAACGTATGCTAAAAATGTGTGCAGAACCAAGCTTTTCAGTGAAGAGCAGCCAGGCACATTTTAGCAAGTTTCACTTTTAAGTGGGGTTGGAAACGCTTTTCAGGCTCAGTACTGGGCTCAAAAGATGCAGCCCTGATGTCTCTCATGATAGCAGGTGGTTAAGTAGAAATGTGCTGCTCGGCTGACCCAGCAGGAGCAAACGTATGCTAAAAATGTGTGCAGAACCAAGCTTTTCAGTGAATAGCAGCCAGGCACATTTTAGCAAGTTTCACTTGTAAGTGGGGTTGGAAACACTTTTCAGGCTCAGTACTTGGCTCAAAAGATGCAGCCCTGATGTCTCTCATGATAGCAGGTGGTTAAGTAGAAATTCGCTGCTCGGCTGACCCAGCAGGAGCAAACCTATGCCAAAAATGTATGCAGAAACAAGCTTTTCAGTGAAGAGCAGCTAGGCACATTTTAGCAAGTTTCACTTGTAAGTGGGGTTGGAAACCCCTTTCAGGCTCAGTACTGGGCTCAAAAGATGCAGCCCTGATGTCTCTCATGATAGCAGGTGGTTAAGTAGAAATGTGCTGCTCGGCTGACCCAGCAGGAGCAAACGTATGCTAAAAATGTGTGCAGAACCAAGCTTTTCAGTGAATAGCAGCCAGGCACATTTTAGCAAGTTTCACTTGTAAGTGGGGTTGGAAACACTTTTCAGGCTCAGTACTTGGCTCAAAAGATGCAGCCCTGATGTCTCTCATGATAGCAGGTGGTTAAGTAGAAATTCGCTGCTCGGCTGACCCAGCAGGAGCAAACATATGCCAAAAATGTATGCAGAAACAAGCTTTTCAGTGAAGAGCAGCTAGGCACATTTTAGCAAGTTTCACTTGTAAGTGGGGTTGGAAACCCCTTTCAGGCTCAGTACTGGGCTCAAAAGATGCAGCCTGATGTCTCTCATGATAGCAGGTGGTTAAGTAGAAATTTGCTGCTCGGCTGACCCAGCAGGAGCAAACGTATGCTAAAAATGTGTGCAGAACCAAGCTTTTCAGTGAAGAGTAGCCAGGCACATTTTAGCAAGTTTCACTTGTAAGTGGGGTTGGAAATGCTTTTCAGGCTCAGTACTGGGCTCAAAAGATGCAGCCCTGATCTCTCTCATGATAGCAGGTGGTTAAGTAGAAATTTGCTGCTCGGCTGACCCAGCAGGAGCAAACGTATGCTAAAAATGTGTGCAGAACCAAGCTTTTCAGTGAATAGCAGCCAGGCACATTTTAGCAAGTTTCACTTGTAAGTGGGGTTGGAAACGCTTTTCAGGCTCAGTACTGGGCTCAAAAGATGCAGCCCTGATGTCTCTCATGATAGCAGGTGGTTAAGTAGAAATTCGCTGCTCGGCTGACCCAGCAGGAGCAAACCTATGCCAAAAATGTACGCAGAATCAGCTTTTCAGTGAAGAGCAGAGAGGCACATTTTAGCAAGTTTCACTTGTAAGTGGGGTTGGAAACGCTTTTCAGGCTCAGTACTGGGCTCAAAAGATGCAGCCCTGATGTCTCTCATGATAGCAGGTGGTTAAGTAGAAATTCGCTGCTCGGATGGCCCAGCAGGAGCAAACATATGCTAAAAATGTATGCAGAACCAAGCTTTTCAGTGAAGAGCAGCCAAGCACATTTTAGCAAGTTTCACTGTAAGTGGGGTTGGAAACGCTTTTCAGGCGCAGTACTGGGCTCCAAAGATGCAGCCCTGATGTCTCTCATGATAGCAGGTGGTTAAGTAGAAATTCGCTGCTCGGCTGACCCAGCAGGAGCCAAACGTATGCTAAAAATGTATGCAGAACCAAGCTTTTCAGTGAAGAGCAGCCAGGCACATTTTAGCAAGTTTCACTTGTAAGTGGGTTTAGAAATGCTTTTCAGGCTCAGTACTGGGCTCAAAAGATGCAGCCCTGATGTCTCTCATGATAGCAGGTGGTTAAGTAGAAATGTGCTGCTCGGCTGACCCAGCAGGAGAACGTATGCTAAAAATGTATGCAGAACCAAGCTTTTCAGTGAAGAGCAGAGAGGCACATTTTAGCAAGTTTCACTTGTAAGTGGGGTTGGAAATGCTTTTCAGGCTCAGTACTGGGCTCAAAAGATGCAGCCCTGATCTCTCTCATGATAGCAGGTGGTTAAGTAGAAATTTGCTGCTCGGCTGACCCAGCAGGAGCAAACGTATGCTAAAAATGTGTGCAGAACCAAGCTTTTCAGTGAATAGCAGCCAGGCACATTTTAGCAAGTTTCACTTGTAAGTGGGGTTGGAAACGCTTTTCAGGCTCAGTACTGGGCTCAAAAGATGCAGCCCTGATGTCTCTCATGATAGCAGGTGGTTAAGTAGAAATTCGCTGCTCGGCTGACCCAGCAGGAGCAAACCTATGCCAAAAATGTACGCAGAATCAGCTTTTCAGTGAAGAGCAGAGAGGCACATTTTAGCAAGTTTCACTTGTAAGTGGGGTTGGAAACGCTTTTCAGGCTCAGTACTGGGCTCAAAAGATGCAGCCCTGATGTCTCTCATGATAGCAGGTGGTTAAGTAGAAATTCGCTGCTCGGCTGGCCCAGCAGGAGCAAACATATGCTAAAAATGTATGCAGAACCAAGCTTTTCAGTGAAGAGCAGCCAAGCACATTTTAGCAAGTTTCACTGTAAGTGGGGTTGGAAACGCTTTTCAGGCGCAGTACTGGGCTCCAAAGATGCAGCCCTGATGTCTCTCATGATAGCAGGTGGTTAAGTAGAAATTCGCTGCTCGGCTGACCCAGCAGGAGCAAACGTATGCTAAAAATGTATGCAGAACCAAGCTTTTCAGTGAAGAGCAGCCAGGCACATTTTAGCAAGTTTCACTTGTAAGTGGGTTTAGAAATGCTTTTCAGGCTCAGTACTGGGCTCAAAAGATGCAGCCCTGATGTCTCTCATGATAGCAGGTGGTTAAGTAGAAATGTGCTGCTCGGCTGACCCAGCAGGAGAACGTATGCTAAAAATGTATGCAGAACCAAGCTTTTCAGTGAAGAGCAGAGAGGCACATTTTAGCAAGTTTCACTTGTAAGTGGGGTTGGAAACGCTTTTCAGGCTCAGTACTGGGCTCAAAAGATGCAGCCCTGATGTCTCTCATGATAGCAGGTGGTTAAGTAGAAATTCGCTGCTCGGCTGACCCAGCAGGAGCAAACGTATGCTAAAAATTTATGCAGAACCAAGCTTTTCAGTGAAGAGCAGCCAGGCACATTTTAGCAAGTTTCACTTGTAAGTGGGGTTGGAAACGCTTTTCAGGCTCAGTACTGGGCTCAAAAGATGCAGCCCTGATGTCTCTCATGATAGCAGGTGGTTAAGTAGAAATTCGTTGCTCGGCTGACCCAGCAGGAGCAAACCTATGCTAAAAATGTGTGCAGAACCAAGCTTTTCAGTGAAGAGCAGCCAGGCACATTTTAGCAAGTTTCACTTGTAAGTGGGGTTGGAAACGCTTTTCTGGCGCAGTACTGGGCTCCAAAGATGCAGCCCTGATGTCTCTCATGATAGCAGGTGGTTAAGTAGAAATGAGCTGCTCGGCTGACCCAGCAGGAGCAAATGTATGCTAAAAATGTATGCAGAACCAAGCTTTTCAGTGAAGAGCAGCCAGACACATTTTAGCAAGTTTCACTTGTAAGTGGGGTTAGAAATGCTTTTCAGGCTCAGTACTGGGCTCAAAAGATGCAGCCCTGATGTCTCTCATGATAGCAGGTGGTTAAGTAGAAATGTGCTGCTCGGCTGACCCAGCAGGAGAACGTATGCTAAAAATTTATGCAGAACCAAGCTTTTCAGTGAAGAGCAGAGAGGCACATTTTAGCAAGTTTCACTTGTAAGTGGGGTTGGAAATGCTTTTCAGGCGCAGTACTGGGCTCCAAAGATGCAGCCCTGATGTCTCTCATGATAGCAGGTGGTTAAGTAGAGATTCGCTGCTCGGCTGACCCAGCAGGAGCAAACGTATGCTAAAAATGTATGCAGAACCAAGCTTTTCAGTGAAGAGCAGCCAGGCACATTTTAGCAAGTTTCACTTGTAAGTGGGGTTGGAAACGCTTTCCAGGCTCAGTACTGGGCTCAAAAGATGCAGCCCTGATGTCTCTCATGATAGCAGGTGGTTAAGTAGAAATTTGCTGCTCGGCTGACCCAGCAGGAGCAAACGTATGCCAAAAATGTATGCAGAAACAAGCTTTTCAGTGAAGAGCAGCTAGGCACATTTTAGCAAGTTTCACTTGTAAGTGGGGTTGGAAATGCTTTTCAGGCTCAGTACTGGCCTCAAAAGATGCAGCCCTGATGTCTCTCATGATAGCAGGTGGTTAAGTAGAAATGTGCTGCTCGGCTGACCCAGCAGGAGCAAACCTATGCCAAAAATGTACGCAGAATCAGCTTTTCAGTGAAGAGCAGAGAGGCACATTTTAGCAAGTTTCACTTGTAAGTGGGGTTGGAAACAATTTTCAGGCTCAGTACTGGGCTCAAAAGATGCAGCCCTGATGTCTCTCATGATAGCAGGTGGTTAAGTAGAAATTTGCTGCTCGGCTGGCCCAGCAGGAGCAAACATATGCTAAAAATGTATGCAGAACCAAGCTTTTCAGTGAAGAGCAGCCAGGCACATTTTAGCAAGTTTCACTTGTAAGTGGGGTTGGAAACGCTTTTCAGGCTCAGTACTGGGCTCAAAAGATGCAGCCCTGATGTCTCTCATGATAGCAGGTGGTTAAGTAGAAATTCGCTGCTCGGCTGACCCAGCAGGAGCAAACGTATGCCAAAAATGTATGCAGAAACAAGCTTTTCAGTGAAGAGCAGCTAGGCACATTTTAGCAAGTTTCACTTGTAAGTGGGGTTGGAAACGCTTTTCAGGCTCAGTACTGGGCTCAAAAGATGCAGCCCTGATCTCTCTCATGATAGCAGGTGGTTAAGTAGAAATTTGCTGCTCGGCTGACCCAGCAGGAGCAAACGTATGCTAAAAATGTATGCAGAACCAAGCTTTTCAGTGAAGAGCAGCCAGGCACATTTTAGCAAGTTTCACTTGTAAGTGGGGGTTGGAAACGCTTTTCAGGCTCAGTACTGGGCTCAAAAGATGCAGCCCTGATGTCTCTCATGATAGCAGGTGGTTAAGTAGAAATTCGCTGCTCGGATGGCCCAGCAGGAGCAAACATATGCTAAAAATGTATGCAGAACCAAGCTTTTCAGTGAAGAGCAGCCAAGCACATTTTAGCAAGTTTCACTGTAAGTGGGGTTGGAAACGCTTTTCAGGCGCAGTACTGGGCTCCAAAGATGCAGCCCTGATGTCTCTCATGATAGCAGGTGGTTAAGTAGAAATTCGCTGCTCGGCTGACCCAGCAGGAGCCAAACGTATGCTAAAAATGTATGCAGAACCAAGCTTTTCAGTGAAGAGCAGCCAGGCACATTTTAGCAAGTTTCACTTGTAAGTGGGTTTAGAAATGCTTTTCAGGCTCAGTACTGGGCTCAAAAGATGCAGCCCTGATGTCTCTCATGATAGCAGGTGGTTAAGTAGAAATGTGCTGCTCGGCTGACCCAGCAGGAGAACGTATGCTAAAAATGTATGCAGAACCAAGCTTTTCAGTGAAGAGCAGAGAGGCACATTTTAGCAAGTTTCACTTGTAAGTGGGGTTGGAAATGCTTTTCAGGCTCAGTACTGGGCTCAAAAGATGCAGCCCTGATCTCTCTCATGATAGCAGGTGGTTAAGTAGAAATTTGCTGCTCGGCTGACCCAGCAGGAGCAAACGTATGCTAAAAATGTGTGCAGAACCAAGCTTTTCAGTGAATAGCAGCCAGGCACATTTTAGCAAGTTTCACTTGTAAGTGGGGTTGGAAACGCTTTTCAGGCTCAGTACTGGGCTCAAAAGATGCAGCCCTGATGTCTCTCATGATAGCAGGTGGTTAAGTAGAAATTCGCTGCTCGGCTGACCCAGCAGGAGCAAACCTATGCCAAAAATGTACGCAGAATCAGCTTTTCAGTGAAGAGCAGAGAGGCACATTTTAGCAAGTTTCACTTGTAAGTGGGGTTGGAAACGCTTTTCAGGCTCAGTACTGGGCTCAAAAGATGCAGCCCTGATGTCTCTCATGATAGCAGGTGGTTAAGTAGAAATTCGCTGCTCGGCTGGCCCAGCAGGAGCAAACATATGCTAAAAATGTATGCAGAACCAAGCTTTTCAGTGAAGAGCAGCCAAGCACATTTTAGCAAGTTTCACTGTAAGTGGGGTTGGAAACGCTTTTCAGGCGCAGTACTGGGCTCCAAAGATGCAGCCCTGATGTCTCTCATGATAGCAGGTGGTTAAGTAGAAATTCGCTGCTCGGCTGACCCAGCAGGAGCAAACGTATGCTAAAAATGTATGCAGAACCAAGCTTTTCAGTGAAGAGCAGCCAGGCACATTTTAGCAAGTTTCACTTGTAAGTGGGTTTAGAAATGCTTTTCAGGCTCAGTACTGGGCTCAAAAGATGCAGCCCTGATGTCTCTCATGATAGCAGGTGGTTAAGTAGAAATGTGCTGCTCGGCTGACCCAGCAGGAGAACGTATGCTAAAAATGTATGCAGAACCAAGCTTTTCAGTGAAGAGCAGAGAGGCACATTTTAGCAAGTTTCACTTGTAAGTGGGGTTGGAAACGCTTTTCAGGCTCAGTACTGGGCTCAAAAGATGCAGCCCTGATGTCTCTCATGATAGCAGGTGGTTAAGTAGAAATTCGCTGCTCGGCTGACCCAGCAGGAGCAAACGTATGCTAAAAATTTATGCAGAACCAAGCTTTTCAGTGAAGAGCAGCCAGGCACATTTTAGCAAGTTTCACTTGTAAGTGGGGTTGGAAACGCTTTTCAGGCTCAGTACTGGGCTCAAAAGATGCAGCCCTGATGTCTCTCATGATAGCAGGTGGTTAAGTAGAAATTCGTTGCTCGGCTGACCCAGCAGGAGCAAACCTATGCTAAAAATGTGTGCAGAACCAAGCTTTTCAGTGAAGAGCAGCCAGGCACATTTTAGCAAGTTTCACTTGTAAGTGGGGTTGGAAACGCTTTTCTGGCGCAGTACTGGGCTCCAAAGATGCAGCCCTGATGTCTCTCATGATAGCAGGTGGTTAAGTAGAAATGAGCTGCTCGGCTGACCCAGCAGGAGCAAATGTATGCTAAAAATGTATGCAGAACCAAGCTTTTCAGTGAAGAGCAGCCAGACACATTTTAGCAAGTTTCACTTGTAAGTGGGGTTAGAAATGCTTTTCAGGCTCAGTACTGGGCTCAAAAGATGCAGCCCTGATGTCTCTCATGATAGCAGGTGGTTAAGTAGAAATGTGCTGCTCGGCTGACCCAGCAGGAGAACGTATGCTAAAAATTTATGCAGAACCAAGCTTTTCAGTGAAGAGCAGAGAGGCACATTTTAGCAAGTTTCACTTGTAAGTGGGGTTGGAAATGCTTTTCAGGCGCAGTACTGGGCTCCAAAGATGCAGCCCTGATGTCTCTCATGATAGCAGGTGGTTAAGTAGAGATTCGCTGCTCGGCTGACCCAGCAGGAGCAAACGTATGCTAAAAATGTATGCAGAACCAAGCTTTTCAGTGAAGAGCAGCCAGGCACATTTTAGCAAGTTTCACTTGTAAGTGGGGTTGGAAACGCTTTCCAGGCTCAGTACTGGGCTCAAAAGATGCAGCCCTGATGTCTCTCATGATAGCAGGTGGTTAAGTAGAAATTTGCTGCTCGGCTGACCCAGCAGGAGCAAACGTATGCCAAAAATGTATGCAGAAACAAGCTTTTCAGTGAAGAGCAGCTAGGCACATTTTAGCAAGTTTCACTTGTAAGTGGGGTTGGAAATGCTTTTCAGGCTCAGTACTGGCCTCAAAAGATGCAGCCCTGATGTCTCTCATGATAGCAGGTGGTTAAGTAGAAATGTGCTGCTCGGCTGACCCAGCAGGAGCAAACCTATGCCAAAAATGTACGCAGAATCAGCTTTTCAGCGAAGAGCAGAGAGGCACATTTTAGCAAGTTTCACTTGTAAGTGGGGTTGGAAACAATTTTCAGGCTCAGTACTGGGCTCAAAAGATGCAGCCCTGATGTCTCTCATGATAGCAGGTGGTTAAGTAGAAATTTGCTGCTCGGCTGGCCCAGCAGGAGCAAACATATGCTAAAAATGTATGCAGAACCAAGCTTTTCAGTGAAGAGCAGCCAGGCACATTTTAGCAAGTTTCACTTGTAAGTGGGGTTGGAAACGCTTTTCAGGCTCAGTACTGGGCTCAAAAGATGCAGCCCTGATGTCTCTCATGATAGCAGGTGGTTAAGTAGAAATTCGCTGCTCGGCTGACCCAGCAGGAGCAAACGTATGCCAAAAATGTATGCAGAAACAAGCTTTTCAGTGAAGAGCAGCTAGGCACATTTTAGCAAGTTTCACTTGTAAGTGGGGTTGGAAACGCTTTTCAGGCTCAGTACTGGGCTCAAAAGATGCAGCCCTGATCTCTCTCATGATAGCAGGTGGTTAAGTAGAAATTTGCTGCTCGGCTGACCCAGCAGGAGCAAACGTATGCTAAAAATGTATGCAGAACCAAGCTTTTCAGTGAAGAGCAGCCAGGCACATTTTAGCAAGTTTCACTTGTAAGTGGGGGTTGGAAACGCTTTTCAGGCTCAGTACTGGGCTCAAAAGATGCAGCCCTGATGTCTCTCATGATAGCAGGTGGTTAAGTAGAAATTCGCTGCTCGGCTGACCCAGCAGGAGCAAACGTATGCCAAAAATGTATGCAGAAACAAGCTTTTCGGTGAAGAGCAGCTAGGCACATTTTAGCAAGTTTCACTTGTAAGTGGGGTTGGAAACGCTTTTCTGGCGCAGTACTGGGCTCCAAAGATGCAGCCCTGATGTCTCTCATGATAGCAGGTGGTTAAGTAGAAATTCGCTGCTCTGCTGACCCAGCAGGAGCAAACGTATTCTAAAAATGTATGCAGAACCAAGCTTTTCAGTGAAGAGCAGCCAGACACATTTTAGCAAGTTTCACTTGTAAGTGGGGTTAGAAATGCTTTTCAGGCTCAGTACTGGGCTCAAAAGATGCAGCCCTGATGTCTCTCATGATAGCAGGTGGTTAAGTAGAAATGTGCTGCTCGGCTGACCCAGCAGGAGAACGTATGCTAAAAATGTATGCAGAACCAAGCTTTTCAGTGAAGAGCAGAGAGGCACATTTTAGCAAGTTTCACTTGTAAGTGGGGTTGGAAACGCTTTTCAGGCTCAGTACTGGGCTCAAAAGATGCAGCCCTGATGTCTCTCATGATAGCAGGTGGTTAAGTAAAAATTTGCTGCTCGGCTGGCCCAGCAGGAGCAAACATATGCTAAAAATTTATGCAGAACCAAGCTTTTCAGTGAAGAGCAGCCAGGCACATTTTAGCAAGTTTCACTGTAAGTGGGGTTGGAAACGCTTTTCAGGCTCAGTACTGGGCTCAAAAGATGCAGCCCTGATGTCTCTTATGATGCAGGTGGTTAAGTAGAAATTCGCTGCTCGGCTGACCCAGCAGGAGCAAACGTATGCCAAAAATGTATGCAGAAACAAGCTTTTCAGTGAAGAGCAGCTAGGCACATTTTAGCAAGTTTCACTTGTAAGTGGGGTTGGAAACGCTTTTCAGGCTCAGTACTGGGCTCAAAAGATGCAGCCTGATGTCTCTCATGATAGCAGGTGGTTAAGTAGAAATTTGCTGCTCGGCTGACCCAGCAGGAGCAAACGTATGCTAAAAATGTGTGCAGAACCAAGCTTTTCAGTGAAGAGTAGCCAGGCACATTTTAGCAAGTTTCACTTGTAAGTGGGGTTGGAAATGCTTTTCAGGCTCAGTACTGGGCTCAAAAGATGCAGCCCTGATCTCTCTCATGATAGCAGGTGGTTAAGTAGAAATTTGCTGCTCGGCTGACCCAGCAGGAGCAAATGTATGCTAAAAATGTGTGCAGAACCAAGCTTTTCAGTGAATAGCAGCCAGGCACATTTTAGCAAGTTTCACTTGTAAGTGGGGTTGGAAACGCTTTTCAGGCTCAGTACTGGGCTCAAAAGATGCAGCCCTGATGTCTCTCATGATAGCAGGTGGTTAAGTAGAAATTCGCTGCTCGGCAGACCCAGCAGGAGCAAACCTATGCCAAAAATGTACGCAGAATCAGCTTTTCAGTGAAGAGCAGAGAGGCACATTTTAGCAAGTTTCACTTGTAAGTGGGGTTGGAAACGCTTTTCAGGCTCAGTACTGGGCTCAAAAGATGCAGCCCTGATGTCTCTCATGATAGCAGGTGGTTAAGTAGAAATGTGCTGCTCGGCTGACCCAGCAGGAGAACGTATGCTAAAAATGTATGCAGAACCAAGCTTTTCAGTGAAGAGCAGAGAGGCACATTTTAGCAAGTTTCACTTGTAAGTGGGGTTGGAAACGCTTTTCAGGCTCAGTACTGGGCTCAAAAGATGCAGCCCTGATGTCTCTCATGATAGCAGGTGGTTAAGTAGAAATTCGCTGCTCGGCTGACCCAGCAGGAGCAAACGTATGCTAAAAATTTATGCAGAACCAAGCTTTTCAGTGAAGAGCAGCCAGGCACATTTTAGCAAGTTTCACTTGTAAGTGGGGTTGGAAACGCTTTTCAGGCTCAGTACTGGGCTCAAAAGATGCAGCCCTGATGTCTCTCATGATTGCAGGTGGTTAAGTAGAAATTCGTTGCTCGGCTGACCCAGCAGGAGCAAACCTATGCTAAAAATGTGTGCAGAACCAAGCTTTTCAGTGAAGAGCAGCCAGGCACATTTTAGCAAGTTTCACTTGTAAGTGGGGTTGGAAACGCTTTTCTGGCGCAGTACTGGGCTCCAAAGATGCAGCCCTGATGTCTCTCATGATAGCAGGTGGTTAAGTAGAAATGAGCTGCTCGGCTGACCCAGCAGGAGCAAATGTATGCTAAAAATGTATGCAGAACCAAGCTTTTCAGTGAAGAGCAGCCAGACACATTTTAGCAAGTTTCACTTGTAAGTGGGGTTAGAAATGCTTTTCAGGCTCAGTACTGGGCTCAAAAGATGCAGCCCTGATGTCTCTCATGATAGCAGGTGGTTAAGTAGAAATGTGCTGCTCGGCTGACCCAGCAGGAGAACGTATGCTAAAAATTTATGCAGAACCAAGCTTTTCAGTGAAGAGCAGAGAGGCACATTTTAGCAAGTTTCACTTGTAAGTGGGGTTGGAAATGCTTTTCAGGCGCAGTACTGGGCTCCAAAGATGCAGCCCTGATGTCTCTCATGATAGCAGGTGGTTAAGTAGAGATTCGCTGCTCGGCTGACCCAGCAGGAGCAAACGTATGCTAAAAATGTATGCAGAACCAAGCTTTTCAGTGAAGAGCAGCCAGGCACATTTTAGCAAGTTTCACTTGTAAGTGGGGTTGGAAACGCTTTCCAGGCTCAGTACTGGGCTCAAAAGATGCAGCCCTGATGTCTCTCATGATAGCAGGTGGTTAAGTAGAAATTTGCTGCTCGGCTGACCCAGCAGGAGCAAACGTATGCCAAAAATGTATGCAGAAACAAGCTTTTCAGTGAAGAGCAGCTAGGCACATTTTAGCAAGTTTCACTTGTAAGTGGGGTTGGAAATGCTTTTCAGGCTCAGTACTGGCCTCAAAAGATGCAGCCCTGATGTCTCTCATGATAGCAGGTGGTTAAGTAGAAATTTGCTGCTCGGCTGACCCAGCAGGAGCAAACCTATGCCAAAAATGTACGCAGAATCAGCTTTTCAGTGAAGAGCAGAGAGGCACATTTTAGCAAGTTTCACTTGTAAGTGGGGTTGGAAACAATTTTCAGGCTCAGTACTGGGCTCAAAAGATGCAGCCCTGATGTCTCTCATGATAGCAGGTGGTTAAGTAGAAATTTGCTGCTCGGCTGGCCCAGCAGGAGCAAACATATGCTAAAAATGTATGCAGAACCAAGCTTTTCAGTGAAGAGCAGCCAGGCACATTTTAGCAAGTTTCACTTGCAAGTGGGGTTGGAAACGCTTTTCAGGCTCAGTACTGGGCTCAAAAGATGCAGCCCTGATGTCTCTCATGATAGCAGGTGGTTAAGTAGAAATTCGCTGCTCGGCTGACCCAGCAGGAGCAAACGTATGCCAAAAATGTATGCAGAAACAAGCTTTTCAGTGAAGAGCAGCTAGGCACATTTTAGCAAGTTTCACTTGTAAGTGGGGTTGGAAACGCTTTTCAGGCTCAGTACTGGGCTCAAAAGATGCAGCCCTGATCTCTCTCATGATAGCAGGTGGTTAAGTAGAAATTTGCTGCTCGGCTGACCCAGCAGGAGCAAACGTATGCTAAAAATGTATGCAGAACCAAGCTTTTCAGTGAAGAGCAGCCAGGCACATTTTAGCAAGTTTCACTTGTAAGTGGGGGTTGGAAACGCTTTTCAGGCTCAGTACTGGGCTCAAAAGATGCAGCCCTGATGTCTCTCATGATAGCAGGTGGTTAAGTAGAAATTCGCTGCTCGGCTGACCCAGCAGGAGCAAACGTATGCCAAAAATGTATGCAGAAACAAGCTTTTCGGTGAAGAGCAGCTAGGCACATTTTAGCAAGTTTCACTTGTAAGTGGGGTTGGAAACGCTTTTCTGGCGCAGTACTGGGCTCCAAAGATGCAGCCCTGATGTCTCTCATGATAGCAGGTGGTTAAGTAGAAATTCGCTGCTCTGCTGACCCAGCAGGAGCAAACGTATTCTAAAAATGTATGCAGAACCAAGCTTTTCAGTGAAGAGCAGCCAGACACATTTTAGCAAGTTTCACTTGTAAGTGGGGTTAGAAATGCTTTTCAGGCTCAGTACTGGGCTCAAAAGATGCAGCCCTGATGTCTCTCATGATAGCAGGTGGTTAAGTAGAAATGTGCTGCTCGGCTGACCCAGCAGGAGAACGTATGCTAAAAATGTATGCAGAACCAAGCTTTTCAGTGAAGAGCAGAGAGGCACATTTTAGCAAGTTTCACTTGTAAGTGGGGTTGGAAACGCTTTTCAGGCTCAGTACTGGGCTCAAAAGATGCAGCCCTGATGTCTCTCATGATAGCAGGTGGTTAAGTAAAAATGTGCTGCTCGGCTGGCCCAGCAGGAGCAAACATATGCTAAAAATTTATGCAGAACCAAGCTTTTCAGTGAAGAGCAGCCAGGCACATTTTAGCAAGTTTCACTGTAAGTGGGGTTGGAAACGCTTTTCAGGCTCAGTACTGGGCTCAAAAGATGCAGCCCTGATGTCTCTTATGATGCAGGAGGTTAAGTAGAAATTCGCTGCTCGGCTGACCCAGCAGGAGCAAACGTATGCCAAAAATGTATGCAGAAACAAGCTTTTCAGTGAAGAGCAGCTAGGCACATTTTAGCAAGTTTCACTTGCAAGTGGGGTTGGAAACGCTTTTCAGGCTCAGTACTGGGCTCAAAAGATGCAGCCTGATGTCTCTCATGATAGCAGGTGGTTAAGTAGAAATTTGCTGCTCGGCTGACCCAGCAGGAGCAAATGTATGCTAAAAATGTGTGCAGAACCAAGCTTTTCAGTGAATAGCAGCCAGGCACATTTTAGCAAGTTTCACTTGTAAGTGGGGTTGGAAACGCTTCTCAGGCTCAGTACTGGGCTCAAAAGATGCAGCCCTGATGTCTCTCATGATAGCAGGTGGTTAAGTAGAAATTCGCTGCTCGGCAGACCCAGCAGGAGCAAACCTATGCCAAAAATGTACGCAGAATCAGCTTTTCAGTGAAGAGCAGAGAGGCACATTTTAGCAAGTTTCACTTGTAAGTGGGGTTGGAAACGCTTTTCAGGCTCAGTACTGGGCTCAAAAGATGCAGCCCTGATGTCTCTCATGATAGCAGGTGGTTAAGTAGAAATTCGCTGCTCGGCTGGCCCAGCAGGAGCAAACATATGCTAAAAATGTATGCAGAACCAAGCTTTTCAGTGAAGAGCAGCCAAGCACATTTTAGCAAGTTTCACTGTAAGTGGGGTTGGAAACGCTTTTCAGGCGCAGTACTGGGCTCCAAAGATGCAGCCCTGATGTCTCTCATGATAGCAGGTGGTTAAGTAGAAATTCGCTGCTCGGCTGACCCAGCAGGAGCAAACGTATGCTAAAAATGTATGCAGAACCAAGCTTTTCAGTGAAGAGCAGCCAGGCACATTTTAGCAAGTTTCACTTGTAAGTGGGGTTAGAAATGCTTTTCAGGCTCAGTACTGGGCTCAAAAGATGCAGCCCTGATGTCTCTCATGATAGCAGGTGGTTAAGTAGAAATGTGCTGCTCGGCTGACCCAGCAGGAGAACGTATGCTAAAAATGTATGCAGAACAAAGCTTTTCAGTGAAGAGCAGAGAGGCACATTTTAGCAAGTTTCACTTGTAAGTGGGGTTGGAAACGCTTTTCAGGCTCAGTACTGGGCTCAAAAGATGCAGCCCTGATGTCTCTCATGATAGCAGGTGGTTAAGTAGAAATTTGCTGCTCGGCTGACCCAGCAGGAGCAAACGTATGCTAAAAATTTATGCAGAACCAAGCTTTTCAGTGAAGAGCAGCCAGGCACATTTTAGCAAGTTTCACTTGTAAGTGGGGTTGGAAACGCTTTTCAGGCTCAGTACTGGGCTCAAAAGATGCAGCCCTGATGTCTCTCATGATAGCAGGTGGTTAAGTAGAAATTCGCTGCTCGGCTGACCCAGCAGGAGCAAACCTATGCTAAAAATGTGTGCAGAACCAAGCTTTTCAGTGAAGAGCAGCCAGGCACATTTTAGCAAGTTTCACTTGTAAGTGGGGTTGGAAACGCTTTTCAGGCTCAGTACTGGGCTTAAAAGATGCAGCCCTGATGTCTCTCATGATAGCAGGTGGTTAAGTAGAAATTCGCTGCTCGGCTGGCCCAGCAGGAGCAAACATATGCTAAAAATGTATGCAGAACCAAGCTTTTCAGTGAAGAGCAGCCAAGCACATTTTAGCAAGTTTCACTGTAAGTGGGGTTGGAAACGCTTTTCTGGCGCAGTACTGGGCTCCAAAGATGCAGCCCTGATGTCTCTCATGATAGCAGGTGGTTAAGTAGAAATTCGCTGCTCGGCTGACCCAGCAGGAGCAAATGTATGCTAAAAATGTATGCAGAACCAAGCTTTTCAGTGAAGAGCAGCCAGACACATTTTAGCAAGTTTCACTTGTAAGTGGGGTTAGAAATGCTTTTCAGGCTCAGTACTGGGCTCAAAAGATGCAGCCCTGATGTCTCTCATGATAGCAGGTGGTTAAGTAGAAATGTGCTGCTCGGCTGACCCAGCAGGAGAACGTATGCTAAAAATGTATGCAGAACCAAGCTTTTCAGTGAAGAGCAGAGAGGCACATTTTAGCAAGTTTCACTTGTAAGTGGGGTTGGAAATGCTTTTCAGGCGCAGTACTGGGCTCCAAAGATGCAGCCCTGATGTCTCTCATGATAGCAGGTGGTTAAGTAGAGATTCGCTGCTCGGCTTACCCAGCAGGAGCAAACGTATGCTAAAAATTTATGCAGAAGCAAGCTTTTCAGTGAAGAGCAGCCAGGCACATTTTAGCAAGTTTCACTTGTAAGTGGGGTTGGAAACGCTTTTCAGGCTCAGTACTGGGCTCAAAAGATGCAGCCCTGATGTCTCTCATGATAGCAGGTGGTTAAGTAGAAATTTGCTGCTCGGCTGACCCAGCAGGAGCAAACGTATGCCAAAAATGTATGCAGAAACAAGCTTTTCAGTGAAGAGCAGCTAGGCACATTTTAGCAAGTTTCACTTGTAAGTGGGGTTGGAAATGCTTTTCAGGCTCAGTACTGGCCTCAAAAGATGCAGCCCTGATGTCTCTCATGATAGCAGGTGGTTAAGTAGAAATTTGCTGCTCGGCTGACCCAGCAGGAGCAAACCTATGCCAAAAATGTACGCAGAATCAGCTTTTCAGTGAAGAGCAGAGAGGCACATTTTAGCAAGTTTCACTTGTAAGTGGGGTTGGAAACGATTTTCAGGCTCAGTACTGGGCTCAAAAGATGCAGCCCTGATGTCTCTCATGATAGCAGGTGGTTAAGTAGAAATTTGCTGCTCGGCTGGCCCAGCAGGATCAAACATGTGCTAAAAATGTATGCAGAACCAAGCTTTTCAGTGAAGAGCAGCCCGGCACATTTTAGCAAGTTTCACTTGTAAGTGGGGTTGGAAACGCTTTTCAGGCTCAGTACTGGGCTCAAAAGATGCAGCCCTGATGTCTCTCATGATAGCAGGTGGTTAAGTAGAAATTTGCTGCTCGGCTGACCCAGCAGGAGCAAACGTATGCTAAAAATGTGTGCAGAACCAAGCTTTTCAGTGAAGAGCAGCCAGGCACATTTTAGCAAGTTTCACTTTTAAGTGGGGTTGGAAACACTTTTCAGGCTCAGTACTGGGCTCAAAAGATGCAGCCCTGATGTCTCTCATGATAGCAGGTGGTTAAGTAGAAATGTGCTGCTCGGCTGACCCAGCAGGAGCAAACGTATGCTAAAAATGTGTGCAGAACCAAGCTTTTCAGTGAATAGCAGCCAGGCACATTTTAGCAAGTTTCACTTGTAAGTGGGGTTGGAAACACTTTTCAGGCTCAGTACTTGGCTCAAAAGATGCAGCCCTGATGTCTCTCATGATAGCAGGTGGTTAAGTAGAAATTCGCTGCTCGGCTGACCCAGCAGGAGCAAACATATGCCAAAAATGTATGCAGAAACAAGCTTTTCAGTGAAGAGCAGCTAGGCACATTTTAGCAAGTTTCACTTGTAAGTGGGGTTGGAAACGCCTTTCAGGCTCAGTACTGGGCTCAAAAGATGCAGCCTGATGTCTCTCATGATAGCAGGTGGTTAAGTAGAAATTTGCTGCTCGGCTGACCCAGCAGGAGCAAACGTATGCTAAAAATGTGTGCAGAACCAAGCTTTTCAGTGAAGAGTAGCCAGGCACATTTTAGCAAGTTTCACTTGTAAGTGGGGTTGGAAATGCTTTTCAGGCTCAGTACTGGGCTCAAAAGATGCAGCCCTGATCTCTCTCATGATAGCAGGTGGTTAAGTAGAAATTTGCTGCTCGGCTGACCCAGCAGGAGCAAACGTATGCTAAAAATGTATGCAGAACCAAGCTTTTCAGTGAAGAGCAGCCAGGCACATTTTAGCAAGTTTCACTTGTAAGTGGGGTTGGAAACGCTTTTCAGGCTCAGTACTGGGCTCAAAAGATGCAGCCCTGATGTCTCTCATGATAGCAGGTGGTTAAGTAGAAATTCGCTGCTCGGCTGACCCAGCAGGAGCAAACCTATGCTAAAAATGTGTGCAGAACCAAGCTTTTCAGTGAAGAGCAGCCAGGCACATTTTAGCAAGTTTCACTTGTAAGTGGGGTTGGAAACGCTTTTCAGGCTCAGTACTGGGCTTAAAAGATGCAGCCCTGATGTCTCTCATGATAGCAGGTGGTTAAGTAGAAATTCGCTGCTCGGCTGGCCCAGCAGGAGCAAACATATGCTAAAAATGTATGCAGAACCAAGCTTTTCAGTGAAGAGCAGCCAAGCACATTTTGGCAAGTTTCACTGTAAGTGGGGTTGGAAACGCTTTTCTGGCGCAGTACTGGGCTCCAAAGATGCAGCCCTGATGTCTCTCATGATAGCAGGTGGTTAAGTAGAAATTCGCTGCTCGGCTGACCCAGCAGGAGCAAATGTATGCTAAAAATGTATGCAGAACCAAGCTTTTCAGTGAAGAGCAGCCAGACACATTTTAGCAAGTTTCACTTGTAAGTGGGGTTAGAAATGCTTTTCAGGCTCAGTACTGGGCTCAAAAGATGCAGCAATGATGTCTCTCATGATAGCAGGTGGTTAAGTAGAAATGTGCTGCTCGGCTGACCCAGCAGGAGAACGTATGCTAAAAATGTATGCAGAACCAAGCTTTTCAGTGAAGAGCAGAGAGGCACATTTTAGCAAGTTTCACTTGTAAGTGGGGTTGGAAATGCTTTTCAGGCGCAGTACTGGGCTCCAAAGATGCAGCCCTGATGTCTCTCATGATAGCAGGTGGTTAAGTAGAGATTCGCTGCTCGGCTTACCCAGCAGGAGCAAACGTATGCTAAAAATTTATGCAGAAGCAAGCTTTTCAGTGAAGAGCAGCCAGGCACATTTTAGCAAGTTTCACTTGTAAGTGGGGTTGGAAACGCTTTTCAGGCTCAGTACTGGGCTCAAAAGATGCAGCCCTGATGTCTCTCATGATAGCAGGTGGTTAAGTAGAAATTTGCTGCTCGGCTGACCCAGCAGGAGCAAACGTATGCCAAAAATGTATGCAGAAACAAGCTTTTCAGTGAAGAGCAGCTAGGCACATTTTAGCAAGTTTCACTTGTAAGTGGGGTTGGAAATGCTTTTCAGGCTCAGTACTGGCCTCAAAAGATGCAGCCCTGATGTCTCTCATGATAGCAGGTGGTTAAGTAGAAATTTGCTGCTCGGCTGACCCAGCAGGAGCAAACCTATGCCAAAAATGTACGCAGAATCAGCTTTTCAGTGAAGAGCAGAGAGGCACATTTTAGCAAGTTTCACTTGTAAGTGGGGTTGGAAACGATTTTCAGGCCCAGTACTGGGCTCAAAAGATGCAGCCCTGATGTCTCTCATGATAGCAGGTGGTTAAGTAGAAATTCGCTGCTCGGCTGGCCCAGCAGGATCAAACATGTGCTAAAAATGTATGCAGAACCAAGCTTTTCAGTGAAGAGCAGCCAGGCACATTTTAGCAAGTTTCACTTGTAAGTGGGGTTGGAAACGCTTTTCAGGCTCAGTACTGGGCTCAAAAGATGCAGCCCTGATGTCTCTCATGATAGCAGGTGGTTAAGTAGAAATTTGCTGCTCGGCTGACCCAGCAGGAGCAAACGTATGCTAAAAATGTGTGCAGAACCAAGCTTTTCAGTGAAGAGCAGCCAGGCAAATTTTAGCAAGTTTCACTTTTAAGTGGGGTTGGAAACACTTTTCAGGCTCAGTACTGGGCTCAAAAGATGCAGCCCTGATGTCTCTCATGATAGCAGGTGGTTAAGTAGAAATGTGCTGCTCGGCTGACCCAGCAGGAGCAAACGTATGCTAAAAATGTGTGCAGAACCAAGCTTTTCAGTGAATAGCAGCCAGGCACATTTTAGCAAGTTTCACTTGTAAGTGGGGTTGGAAACACTTTTCAGGCTCAGTACTTGGCTCAAAAGATGCAGCCCTGATGTCTCTCATGATAGCAGGTGGTTAAGTAGAAATTCGCTGCTCGGCTGACCCAGCAGGAGCAAACATATGCCAAAAATGTATGCAGAAACAAGCTTTTCAGTGAAGAGCAGCTAGGCACATTTTAGCAAGTTTCACTTGTAAGTGGGGTTGGAAACGCCTTTCAGGGTCAGTACTGGGCTCAAAAGATGCAGCCTGATGTCTCTCATGATAGCAGGTGGTTAAGTAGAAATTTGCTGCTCGGCTGACCCAGCAGGAGCAAACGTATGCTAAAAATGTGTGCAGAACCAAGCTTTTCAGTGAAGAGTAGCCAGGCACATTTTAGCAAGTTTCACTTGTAAGTGGGGTTGGAAATGCTTTTCAGGCTCAGTACTGGGCTCAAAAGATGCAGCCCTGATCTCTCTCATGATAGCAGGTGGTTAAGTAGAAATTTGCTGCTCGGCTGACCCAGCAGGAGCAAACGTATGCTAAAAATGTGTGCAGAACCAAGCTTTTCAGTGAATAGCAGCCAGGCACATTTTAGCAAGTTTCACTTGTAAGTGGGGTTGGAAACGCTTTTCAGGCTCAGTACTGGGCTCAAAAGATGCAGCCCTGATGTCTCTCATGATAGCAGGTGGTTAAGTAGAAATTCACTGCTCGGCTGACCCAGCAGGAGCAAACCTATGCCAAAAATGTACGCAGAATCAGCTTTTCAGTGAAGAGCAGAGAGGCACATTTTAGCAAGTTTCACTTGTAAGTAGGGTTGGAAACGCTTTTCAGGCTCAGTACTGGGCTCAAAAGATGCAGCCCTGATGTCTCTCATGATAGCAGGTGGTTAAGTAGAAATTCGCTGCTCGGATGGCCCAGCAGGAGCAAACATATGCTAAAAATGTATGCAGAACCAAGCTTTTCAGTGAAGAGCAGCCAAGCACATTTTAGCAAGTTTCACTGTAAGTGGGGTTGGAAACGCTTTTCAGGCGCAGTACTGGGCTCCAAAGATGCAGCCCTGATGTCTCTCATGATAGCAGGTGGTTAAGTAGAAATGTGCTGCTCGGCTGACCCAGCAGGAGAACGTATGCTAAAAATGTATGCAGAACCAAGCTTTTCAGTGAAGAGCAGAGAGGCACATTTTAGCAAGTTTCACTTGTAAGTGGGGTTGGAAACGCTTTTCAGGCTCAGTACTGGGCTCAAAAGATGCAGCCCTGATGTCTCTCATGATAGCAGGTGGTTAAGTAGAAATTCGCTGCTCGGCTGACCCAGCAGGAGCAAACGTATGCTAAAAATGTATGCAGAACCAAGCTTTTCAGTGAAGAGCAGCCAGGCACATTTTAGCAAGTTTCACTTGTAAGTGGGGTTGGAAACGCTTTTCAGGCTCAGTACTGGGCTCAAAAGATGCAGCCCTGATGTCTCTCATGATAGCAGGTGGTTAAGTAGAAATTTGCTGCTCGGCTGACCCAGCAGGAGCAAACGTATGCCAAAAATGTATGCAGAAACAAGCTTTTCAGTGAAGAGCAGCTAGGCACATTTTAGCAAGTTTCACTTGTAAGTGGGGTTGGAAATCCTTTTCAGGCTCAGTACTGGCCTCAAAAGATGCAGCCCTGATGTCTCTCATGATAGCAGGTGGTTAAGTAGAAACTTGCTGCTCGGCTGACCCAGCAGGAGCAAACCTATGCCAAAAATGTACGCAGAATCAGCTTTTCAGTGAAGAGCAGAGAGGCACATTTTAGCAAGTTTCACTTGTAAGTGGGGTTGGAAACGCTTTTCAGGCTCAGTACTGGGCTCAAAAGATGCAGCCCTGATGTCTCTCATGATAGCAGGTGGTTAAGTAGAAATTCGCTGCTCGGCTGACCCAGCAGGAGCAAACGTATGCCAAAAATGTATGCAGAAACAAGCTTTTCAGTGAAGAGCAGCTAGGCACATTTTAGCAAGTTTCACTTGTAAGTGGGGTTGGAAACGCTTTTCAGGCTCAGTACTGGGCTCAAAAGATGCAGCCTGATGTCTCTCATGATAGCAGGTGGTTAAGTAGAAATTTGCTGCTCGCCTGACCCAGCAGGAGCAAACGTATGCTAAAAATGTGTGCAGAACCAAGCTTTTCAGTGAAGAGCAGCCAGGCACATTTTAGCAAGTTTCACTTGTAAGTGGGGTTGGAAACGCTTTTCAGGCTCAGTACTGGGCTCAAAAGATGCAGCCCTGATGTCTCTCATGATAGCAGGTGGTTAAGTAGAAATTCACTGCTCGGCTGACCCAGCAGGAGCAAACCTATGCCAAAAATGTACGCAGAATCAGCTTTTCAGTGAAGAGCAGAGAGGCACATTTTAGCAAGTTTCACTTGTAAGTGGGGTTGGAAACGCTTTTCAGGCTCAGTACTGGGCTCAAAAGATGCAGCCCTGATGTCTCTCATGATAGCAGGTGGTTAAGTAGAAATTCGCTGCTCGGATGGCCCAGCAGGAGCAAACATATGCTAAAAATGTATGCAGAACCAAGCTTTTCAGTGAAGAGCAGCCAAGCACATTTTAGCAAGTTTCACTGTAAGTGGGGTTGGAAACGCTTTTCAGGCGCAGTACTGGGCTCCAAAGATGCAGCCCTGATGTCTCTCATGATAGCAGGTGGTTAAGTAGAAATGTGCTGCTCGGCTGACCCAGCAGGAGAACGTATGCTAAAAATGTATGCAGAACCAAGCTTTTCAGTGAAGAGCAGAGAGGCACATTTTAGCAAGTTTCACTTGTAAGTGGGGTTGGAAACGCTTTTCAGGCTCAGTACTGGGCTCAAAAGATGCAGCCCTGATGTCTCTCATGATAGCAGGTGGTTAAGTAGAAATTCGCTGCTCGGCTGACCCAGCAGGAGCAAACGTATGCTAAAAATGTATGCAGAACCAAGCTTTTCAGTGAAGAGCAGCCAGGCACATTTTAGCAAGTTTCACTTGTAAGTGGGGTTGGAAACGCTTTTCAGGCTCAGTACTGGGCTCAAAAGATGCAGCCCTGATGTCTCTCATGATAGCAGGTGGTTAAGTAGAAATTTGCTGCTCGGCTGACCCAGCAGGAGCAAACGTATGCCAAAAATGTATGCAGAAACAAGCTTTTCAATGAAGAGCAGCTAGGCACATTTTAGCAAGTTTCACTTGTAAGTGGGGTTGGAAATCCTTTTCAGGCTCAGTACTGGCCTCAAAAGATGCAGCCCTGATGTCTCTCATGATAGCAGGTGGTTAAGTAGAAACTTGCTGCTCGGCTGACCCAGCAGGAGCAAACCTATGCCAAAAATGTACGCAGAATCAGCTTTTCAGTGAAGAGCAGAGAGGCACATTTTAGCAAGTTTCACTTGTAAGTGGGGTTGGAAACGATTTTCAGGCTCAGTACTGGGCTCAAAAGATGCAGCCCTGATGTCTCTCATGATAGCAGGTGGTTAAGTAGAAATTTGCTGCTCGGCTGGCCCAGCAGGAGCAAACATATGCTAAAAATGTATGCAGAACCAAGCTTTTCAGTGAAGAGCAGCCAGGCACATTTTAGCAAGTTTCACTTGTAAGTGGGGTTGGAAACGCTTTTCAGGCTCAGTACTGGGCTCAAAAGATGCAGCCCTGATGTCTCTCATGATAGCAGGTGGTTAAGTAGAAATTCGCTGCTCGGCTGACCCAGCAGGAGCAAACGTATGCCAAAAATGTATGCAGAAACAAGCTTTTCAGTGAAGAGCAGCTAGGCACATTTTAGCAAGTTTCACTTGTAAGTGGGGTTGGAAACGCTTTTCAGGCTCAGTACTGGGCTCAAAAGATGCAGCCTGATGTCTCTCATGATAGCAGGTGGTTAAGTAGAAATTTGCTGCTCGCCTGACCCAGCAGGAGCAAACGTATGCTAAAAATGTGTGCAGAACCAAGCTTTTCAGTGAAGAGCAGCCAGGCACATTTTAGCAAGTTTCACTTGTAAGTGGGGTTGGAAACGCTTTTCAGGCTCAGTACTGGGCTCAAAAGATGCAGCCCTGATGTCTCTCATGATAGCAGGTGGTTAAGTAGAAATTCACTGCTCGGCTGACCCAGCAGGAGCAAACCTATGCCAAAAATGTACGCAGAATCAGCTTTTCAGTGAAGAGCAGAGAGGCACATTTTAGCAAGTTTCACTTGTAAGTGGGGTTGGAAACGCATTTCAGGCTCAGTACTGGGCTCAAAAGATGCAGCCCTGATGTCTCTCATGATAGCAGGTGGTTAAGTAGAAATTCGCTGCTCGGATGGCCCAGCAGGAGCAAACATATGCTAAAAATGTATGCAGAACCAAGCTTTTCAGTGAAGAGCAGCCAAGCACATTTTAGCAAGTTTCACTGTAAGTGGGGTTGGAAACGCTTTTCAGGCGCAGTACTGGGCTCCAAAGATGCAGCCCTGATGTCTCTCATGATAGCAGGTGGTTAAGTAGAAATGTGCTGCTCGGCTGACCCAGCAGGAGAACGTATGCTAAAAATGTATGCAGAACCAAGCTTTTCAGTGAAGAGCAGAGAGGCACATTTTAGCAAGTTTCACTTGTAAGTGGGGTTGGAAACGCTTTTCAGGCTCAGTACTGGGCTCAAAAGATGCAGCCCTGATGTCTCTCATGATAGCAGGTGGTTAAGTAGAAATTCGCTGCTCGGCTGACCCAGCAGGAGCAAACGTATGCTAAAAATGTATGCAGAACCAAGCTTTTCAGTGAAGAGCAGCCAGGCACATTTTAGCAAGTTTCACTTGTAAGTGGGGTTGGAAACGCTTTTCAGGCTCAGTACTGGGCTCAAAAGATGCAGCCCTGATGTCTCTCATGATAGCAGGTGGTTAAGTAGAAATTTGCTGCTCGGCTGACCCAGCAGGAGCAAACGTATGCCAAAAATGTATGCAGAAACAAGCTTTTCAGTGAAGAGCAGCTAGGCACATTTTAGCAAGTTTCACTTGTAAGTGGGGTTGGAAATCCTTTTCAGGCTCAGTACTGGCCTCAAAAGATGCAGCCCTGATGTCTCTCATGATAGCAGGTGGTTAAGTAGAAACTTGCTGCTCGGCTGACCCAGCAGGAGCAAACCTATGCCAAAAATGTACGCAGAATCAGCTTTTCAGTGAAGAGCAGAGAGGCACATTTTAGCAAGTTTCACTTGTAAGTGGGGTTGGAAACGATTTTCAGGCTCAGTACTGGGCTCAAAAGATGCAGCCCTGATGTCTCTCATGATAGCAGGTGGTTAAGTAGAAATTTGCTGCTCGGCTGGCCCAGCAGGAGCAAACATATGCTAAAAATGTATGCAGAACCAAGCTTTTCAGTGAAGAGCAGCCAGGCACATTTTAGCAAGTTTCACTTGTAAGTGGGGTTGGAAACGCTTTTCAGGCTCAGTACTGGGCTCAAAAGATGCAGCCCTGATGTCTCTCATGATAGCAGGTGGTTAAGTAGAAATTCGCTGCTCGGCTGACCCAGCAGGAGCAAACGTATGCCAAAAATGTATGCAGAAACAAGCTTTTCAGTGAAGAGCAGCTAGGCACATTTTAGCAAGTTTCACTTGTAAGTGGGGTTGGAAACGCTTTTCAGGCTCAGTACTGGGCTCAAAAGATGCAGCCTGATGTCTCTCATGATAGCAGGTGGTTAAGTAGAAATTTGCTGCTCGCCTGACCCAGCAGGAGCAAACGTATGCTAAAAATGTGTGCAGAACCAAGCTTTTCAGTGAAGAGCAGCCAGGCACATTTTAGCAAGTTTCACTTGTAAGTGGGGTTGGAAATGCTTTTCAGGCTCAGTACTGGGCTCAAAAGATGCAGCCCTGATCTCTCTCATGATAGCAGGTGGTTAAGTAGAAATTTGCTGCTCGGCTGACCCAGCAGGAGCAAACGTATGCTAAAAATGTATGCAGAACCAAGCTTTTTAGTGAAGAGCAGCCAGGCACATTTTAGCAAGTTTCACTTGTAAGTGGGGGTTGGAAACGCTTTTCAGGCTCAGTACTGGGCTCAAAAGATGCAGCCCTGATGTCTCTCATGATAGCAGGTGGTTAAGTAGAAATTCGCTGCTCGGCTGACCCAGCAGGAGCAAACGTATGCCAAAAATGTATGCAGAAACAAGCTTTTCGGTGAAGAGCAGCTAGGCACATTTTAGCAAGTTTCACTTGTAAGTGGGGTTGGAAACGCTTTTCTGGCGCAGTACTGGGCTCCAAAGATGCAGCCCTGATGTCTCTCATGATAGCAGGTGGTTAAGTAGAAATTCGCTGCTCGGCTGACCCAGCAGGAGCAAACGTATTCTAAAAATGTATGCAGAACCAAGCTTTTCAGTGAAGAGCAGCCAGACAAATTTTAGCAAGTTTCACTTGTAAGTGGGGTTAGAAATGCTTTTCAGGCTCAGTACTGGGCTCAAAAGATGCAGCCCTGATGTCTCTCATGATAGCAGGTGGTTAAGTAGAAATGTGCTGCTCGGCTGACCCAGCAGGAGAACGTATGCTAAAAATGTATGCAGAACCAAGCTTTTCAGTGAAGAGCAGAGAGGCACATTTTAGCAAGTTTCACTTGTAAGTGGGGTTGGAAACGCTTTTCAGGCTCAGTACTGGGCTCAAAAGATACAGCCCTGATGTCTCTCATGATAGCAGGTGGTTAAGTAAAAATTTGCTGCTCGGCTGGCCCAGCAGGAGCAAACATATGCTAAAAATGTATGCAGAACCAAGCTTTTCAGTGAAGAGCAGCCAAGCACATTTTAGCAAGTTTCACTGTAAGTGGGGTTGGAAACGCTTTTCAGGCGCAGTACTGGGCTCCAAAGATGCAGCCCTGATGTCTCTCATGATAGCAGGTGGTTAAGTAGAAATTCGCTGCTCGGCTGACCCAGCAGGTGCAAACGTATGCTAAAAATGTATGCAGAACCAAGCTTTTCAGTGAAGAGCAGCCAGGCACATTTTAGCAAGTTTCACTTGGAAGTGGGGTTAGAAATGCTTTTCAGGCTCAGTACTGGGCTCAAAAGATGCAGCCCTGATGTCTCTCATGATAGCAGGTGGTTAAGTAGAAATGTGCTGCTCGGCTGACCCAGCAGGAGAACGTATGCTAAAAATGTATGCAGAACCAAGCTTTTCAGTGAAGAGCAGAGAGGCACATTTTAGCAGGTTTCACTTGTAAGTGGGGTTGGAAACGCTTTTCAGGCTCAGTACTGGGCTCAAAAGATGCAGCCCTGATGTCTCTCATGATAGCAGGTGGTTAAGTAGAAATTTGCTGCTCGGCTGACCCAGCAGGAGCAAACGTATGCTAAAAATGTATGCAGAACCAAGCTTTTCAGTGAAGAGCAGCCAGGCACATTTTAGCAAGTTTCGCTTGTAAGTGGGGTTGGAAACGCTTTTCAGGCTCAGTACTGGGCTCAAAAGATGCAGCCCTGATGTCTCTCATGATAGCAGGTGGTTAAGTAGAAATTCGCTGCTCGGCTGACCCAGCAGGAGCAAACCTATGCTAAAAATGTGTGCAGAACCAAGCTTTTCAGTGAAGAGCAGCCAGGCACATTTTAGCAAGTTTCACTTGAAGTGGGGTTGGAAACGCTTTTCAGGCTCAGTACTGGGCTTAAAAGATGCAGCCCTGATGTCTCTCATGATAGCAGGTGGTTAAGTAGAAATTCGCTGCTCGGCTGGCCCAGCAGGAGCAAACATATGCTAAAAATGTATGCAGAACCAAGCTTTTCAGTGAAGAGCAGCCAAGCACATTTTAGCAAGTTTCACTGTAAGTGGGGTTGGAAACGCTTTTCTGGCGCAGTACTGGGCTCCAAAGATGCAGCCCTGATGTCTCTCATGATAGCAGGTGGTTAAGTAGAAATTCGCTGCTCGGCTGACCCAGCAGGAGCAAATGTATGCTAAAAATGTATGTAGAACCAAGCTTTTCAGTGAAGAGCAGCCAGACACATTTTAGCAAGTTTCACTTGTAAGTGGGGTTAGAAATGCTTTTCAGGCTCAGTACTGGGCTCAAAAGATGCAGCCCTGATGTCTCTCATGATAGCAGGTGGTTAAGTAGAAATGTGCTGCTCGGCTGACCCAGCAGGAGAACGTATGCTAAAAATGTATGCAGAACCAAGCTTTTCAGTGAAGAGCAGAGAGGCACATTTTAGCACGTTTCACTTGTAAGTGGGGTTGGAAATGCTTTTCAGGCGCAGTACTGGGCTCCAAAGATGCAGCCCTGATGTCTCTCATGATAGCAGGTGGTTAAGTAGAGATTCGCTGCTCGGCTTACCCAGCAGGAGCAAACGTATGCTAAAAATTTATGCAGAAGCAAGCTTTTCAGTGAAGAGCAGCCAGGCACATTTTAGCAAGTTTCACTTGTAAGTGGGGTTGGAAACGCTTTTCAGGCTCAGTACTGGGCTCAAAAGATGCAGCCCTGATGTCTCTCATGATAGCAGGTGGTTAAGTAGAAATTCGCTGCTCGGCTGGCCCAGCAGGAGCAAACATATGCTAAAAATGTATGCAGAACCAAGCTTTTCAGTGAAGAGCAGCCAAGCACATTTTAGCAAGTTTCACTGTAAGTGGGGTTGGAAACGCTTTTCAGGCGCAGTACTGGGCTCCAAAGATGCAGCCCTGATGTCTCTCATGATAGCAGGTGGTTAAGTAGAAATTCGCTGCTCGGCTGACCCAGCAGGAGCAAACGTATGCTAAAAATGTATGCAGAACCAAGCTTTTCAGTGAAGAGCAGCCAGGCACATTTTAGCAAGTTTCACTTGTAAGTGGGGTTAGAAATGCTCTTCAGGCTCAGTACTGGGCTCAAAAGATGCAGCCCTGATGTCTCTCATGATAGCAGGTGGTTAAGTAGAAATGTGCTGCTCGGCTGACCCAGCAGGAGAACGTATGCTAAAAATGTATGCAGAATCAGCTTTTCAGTGAAGAGCAGAGAGGCACATTTTAGCAAGTTTCACTTGTAAGTGGGGTTGGAAACGCTTTTCAGGCTCAGTACTGGGCTCAAAAGATGCAGCCCTGATGTCTCTCATGATAGCAGGTGGTTAAGTAGAAATTCGCTGCTCGGCTGGCCCAGCAGGAGCAAACATATGCTAAAAATGTATGCAGAACCAAGCTTTTCAGTGAAGAGCAGCCAAGCACATTTTAGCAAGTTTCACTGTAAGTGGGGTTGGAAACGCTTTTCAGGCGCAGTACTGGGCTCCAAAGATGCAGCCCTGATGTCTCTCATGATAGCAGGTGGTTAAGTAGAAATTCGCTGCTCGGCTGACCCAGCAGGAGCAAACGTATGCTAAAAATGTATGCAGAACCAAGCTTTTCAGTGAAGAGCAGCCAGGCACATTTTAGCAAGTTTCACTTGTAAGTGGGGTTAGAAATGCTTTTCAGGCTCAGTACTGGGCTCAAAAGATGCAGCCCTGATGTCTCTCATGATAGCAGGTGGTTAAGTAGAAATGTGCTGCTCGGCTGACCCAGCAGGAGAACGTATGCTAAAAATGTATGCAGAACCAAGCTTTTCAGTGAAGAGCAGAGAGGCACATTTTAGCAGGTTTCACTTGTAAGTGGGGTTGGAAACGCTTTTCAGGCTCAGTACTGGGCTCAAAAGATGCAGCCCTGATGTCTCTCATGATAGCAGGTGGTTAAGTAGAAATTTGCTGCTCGGCTGACCCAGCAGGAGCAAACGTATGCTAAAAATGTATGCAGAACCAAGCTTTTCAGTGAAGAGCAGCCAGGCACATTTTAGCAAGTTTCGCTTGTAAGTGGGGTTGGAAACGCTTTTCAGGCTCAGTACTGGGCTCAAAAGATGCAGCCCTGATGTCTCTCATGATAGCAGGTGGTTAAGTAGAAATTCGCTGCTCGGCTGACCCAGCAGGAGCAAACCTATGCTAAAAATGTGTGCAGAACCAAGCTTTTCACTGAAGAGCAGCCAGGCACATTTTAGCAAGTTTCACTTGAAGTGGGGTTGGAAAAGCTTTTCAGGCTCAGTACTGGGCTTAAAAGATGCAGCCCTGATGTCTCTCATGATAGCAGGTGGTTAAGTAGAAATTCGCTGCTCGGCTGGCCCAGCAGGAGCAAACATATGCTAAAAATGTATGCAGAACCAAGCTTTTCAGTGAAGAGCAGCCAAGCACATTTTAGCAAGTTTCACTGTAAGTGGGGTTGGAAACGCTTTTCTGGCACAGTACTGGGCTCCAAAGATGCAGCCCTGATGTCTCTCATGATAGCAGGTGGTTAAGTAGAAATTCGCTGCTCGGCTGACCCAGCAGGAGCAAATGTATGCTAAAAATGTATGCAGAACCAAGCTTTTCAGTGAAGAGCAGCCAGACACATTTTAGCAAGTTTCACTTGTAAGTGGGGTTAGAAATGCTTTTCAGGCTCAGTACTGGGCTCAAAAGATGCAGCCCTGATGTCTCTCATGATAGCAGGTGGTTAAGTAGAAATGTGCTGCTCGGCTGACCCAGCAGGAGAACGTATGCTAAAAATGTATGCAGAACCAAGCTTTTCAGTGAAGAGCAGAGAGGCACATTTTAGCACGTTTCACTTGTAAGTGGGGTTGGAAATGCTTTTCAGGCGCAGTACTGGGCTCCAAAGATGCAGCCCTGATGTCTCTCATGATAGCAGGTGGTTAAGTAGAGATTCGCTGCTCGGCTTACCCAGCAGGAGCAAACGTATGCTAGAACCAAGCTTTTCAGTGAAGAGCAGCCAGGCACATTTTAGCAAGTTTCACTTGTAAGTGGGGTTAGAAATGCTTTTCAGGCTCAGTACTGGGCTCAAAAGATGCAGCCCTGATGTCTCTCATGATAGCAGGTGGTTAAGTAGAAATGTGCTGCTCGGCTGACCCAGCAGGAGAACGTATGCTAAAAATGTATGCAGAACCAAGCTTTTCAGTGAAGAGCAGAGAGGCACATTTTAGCAGGTTTCACTTGTAAGTGGGGTTGGAAACGCTTTTCAGGCTCAGTACTGGGCTCAAAAGATGCAGCCCTGATGTCTCTCATGATAGCAGGTGGTTAAGTAGAAATTTGCTGCTCGGCTGACCCAGCAGGAGCAAACGTATGCTAAAAATGTATGCAGAACCAAGCTTTTCAGTGAAGAGCAGCCAGGCACATTTTAGCAAGTTTCGCTTGTAAGTGGGGTTGGAAACGCTTTTCAGGCTCAGTACTGGGCTCAAAAGATGCAGCCCTGATGTCTCTCATGATAGCAGGTGGTTAAGTAGAAATTCGCTGCTCGGCTGACCCAGCAGGAGCAAACCTATGCTAAAAATGTGTGCAGAACCAAGCTTTTCAGTGAAGAGCAGCCAGGCACATTTTAGCAAGTTTCACTTGAAGTGGGGTTGGAAACGCTTTTCAGGCTCAGTACTGGGCTTAAAAGATGCAGCCCTGATGTCTCTCATGATAGCAGGTGGTTAAGTAGAAATTCGCTGCTCGGCTGGCCCAGCAGGAGCAAACATATGCTAAAAATGTATGCAGAACCAAGCTTTTCAGTGAAGAGCAGCCAAGCACATTTTAGCAAGTTTCACTGTAAGTGGGGTTGGAAACGCTTTTCTGGCGCAGTACTGGGCTCCAAAGATGCAGCCCTGATGTCTCTCATGATAGCAGGTGGTTAAGTAGAAATTCGCTGCTCGGCTGACCCAGCAGGAGCAAATGTATGCTAAAAATGTATGTAGAACCAAGCTTTTCAGTGAAGAGCAGCCAGACACATTTTAGCAAGTTTCACTTGTAAGTGGGGTTAGAAATGCTTTTCAGGCTCAGTACTGGGCTCAAAAGATGCAGCCCTGATGTCTCTCATGATAGCAGGTGGTTAAGTAGAAATGTGCTGCTCGGCTGACCCAGCAGGAGAACGTATGCTAAAAATGTATGCAGAACCAAGCTTTTCAGTGAAGAGCAGAGAGGCACATTTTAGCACGTTTCACTTGTAAGTGGGGTTGGAAATGCTTTTCAGGCGCAGTACTGGGCTCCAAAGATGCAGCCCTGATGTCTCTCATGATAGCAGGTGGTTAAGTAGAGATTCGCTGCTCGGCTTACCCAGCAGGAGCAAACGTATGCTAAAAATTTATGCAGAAGCAAGCTTTTCAGTGAAGAGCAGCCAGGCACATTTTAGCAAGTTTCACTTGTAAGTGGGGTTGGAAACGCTTTTCAGGCTCAGTACTGGGCTCAAAAGATGCAGCCCTGATGTCTCTCATGATAGCAGGTGGTTAAGTAGAAATTCGCTGCTCGGCTGGCCCAGCAGGAGCAAACATATGCTAAAAATGTATGCAGAACCAAGCTTTTCAGTGAAGAGCAGCCAAGCACATTTTAGCAAGTTTCACTGTAAGTGGGGTTGGAAACGCTTTTCAGGCGCAGTACTGGGCTCCAAAGATGCAGCCCTGATGTCTCTCATGATAGCAGGTGGTTAAGTAGAAATTCGCTGCTCGGCTGACCCAGCAGGAGCAAACGTATGCTAAAAATGTATGCAGAACCAAGCTTTTCAGTGAAGAGCAGCCAGGCACATTTTAGCAAGTTTCACTTGTAAGTGGGGTTAGAAATGCTCTTCAGGCTCAGTACTGGGCTCAAAAGATGCAGCCCTGATGTCTCTCATGATAGCAGGTGGTTAAGTAGAAATGTGCTGCTCGGCTGACCCAGCAGGAGAACGTATGCTAAAAATGTATGCAGAATCAGCTTTTCAGTGAAGAGCAGAGAGGCACATTTTAGCAAGTTTCACTTGTAAGTGGGGTTGGAAACGCTTTTCAGGCTCAGTACTGGGCTCAAAAGATGCAGCCCTGATGTCTCTCATGATAGCAGGTGGTTAAGTAGAAATTCGCTGCTCGGCTGGCCCAGCAGGAGCAAACATATGCTAAAAATGTATGCAGAACCAAGCTTTTCAGTGAAGAGCAGCCAAGCACATTTTAGCAAGTTTCACTGTAAGTGGGGTTGGAAACGCTTTTCAGGCGCAGTACTGGGCTCCAAAGATGCAGCCCTGATGTCTCTCATGATAGCAGGTGGTTAAGTAGAAATTCGCTGCTCGGCTGACCCAGCAGGAGCAAACGTATGCTAAAAATGTATGCAGAACCAAGCTTTTCAGTGAAGAGCAGCCAGGCACATTTTAGCAAGTTTCACTTGTAAGTGGGGTTAGAAATGCTTTTCAGGCTCAGTACTGGGCTCAAAAGATGCAGCCCTGATGTCTCTCATGATAGCAGGTGGTTAAGTAGAAATGTGCTGCTCGGCTGACCCAGCAGGAGAACGTATGCTAAAAATGTATGCAGAACCAAGCTTTTCAGTGAAGAGCAGAGAGGCACATTTTAGCAGGTTTCACTTGTAAGTGGGGTTGGAAACGCTTTTCAGGCTCAGTACTGGGCTCAAAAGATGCAGCCCTGATGTCTCTCATGATAGCAGGTGGTTAAGTAGAAATTTGCTGCTCGGCTGACCCAGCAGGAGCAAACGTATGCTAAAAATGTATGCAGAACCAAGCTTTTCAGTGAAGAGCAGCCAGGCACATTTTAGCAAGTTTCGCTTGTAAGTGGGGTTGGAAACGCTTTTCAGGCTCAGTACTGGGCTCAAAAGATGCAGCCCTGATGTCTCTCATGATAGCAGGTGGTTAAGTAGAAATTCGCTGCTCGGCTGACCCAGCAGGAGCAAACCTATGCTAAAAATTTGTGCAGAACCAAGCTTTACAGTGAAGAGCAGCCAGGCACATTTTAGCAAGTTTCACTTGAAGTGGGGTTGGAAACGCTTTTCAGGCTCAGTACTGGGCTTAAAAGATGCAGCCCTGATGTCTCTCATGATAGCAGGTGGTTAAGTAGAAATTCGCTGCTCGGCTGGCCCAGCAGGAGCAAACATATGCTAAAAATGTATGCAGAACCAAGCTTTTCAGTGAAGAGCAGCCAAGCACATTTTAGCAAGTTTCACTGTAAGTGGGGTTGGAAACGCTTTTCTGGCACAGTACTGGGCTCCAAAGATGCAGCCCTGATGTCTCTCATGATAGCAGATGGTTAAGTAGAAATTCGCTGCTCGGCTGACCCAGCAAGAGCAAATGTATGCTAAAAATGTATGCAGAACCAAGCTTTTCAGTGAAGAGCAGCCAGACACATTTTAGCAAGTTTCACTTGTAAGTGGGGTTAGAAATGCTTTTCAGGCTCAGTACTGGGCTCAAAAGATGCAGCCCTGATGTCTCTCATGATAGCAGGTGGTTAAGTAGAAATGTGCTGCTCGGCTGACCCAGCAGGAGAACGTATGCTAAAAATGTATGCAGAACCAAGCTTTTCAGTGAAGAGCAGAGAGGCACATTTTAGCACGTTTCACTTGTAAGTGGGGTTGGAAATGCTTTTCAGGCGCAGTACTGGGCTCCAAAGATGCAGCCCTGATGTCTCTCATGATAGCAGGTGGTTAAGTAGAGATTCGCTGCTCGGCTTACCCAGCAGGAGCAAACGTATGCTAAAAATTTATGCAGAAGCAAGCTTTTCAGTGAAGAGCAGCCAGGCACATTTTAGCAAGTTTCACTTGTAAGTGGGGTTGGAAACGCTTTTCAGGCTCAGTACTGGGCTCAAAAGATGCAGCCCTGATGTCTCTCATGATAGCAGGTGGTTAAGTAGAAATTTGCTGCTCGGCTGACCCAGCAGGAGCAAACGTATGCCAAAAATGTATGCAGAAACAAGCTTTTCAGTGAAGAGCAGCTAGGCACATTTTAGCAAGTTTCACTTGTAAGTGGGGTTGGAAATGCTTTTCAGGCTCAGTACTGGCCTCAAAAGATGCAGCCCTGATGTCTCTCATGATAGCAGGTGGTTAAGTAGAAATTTGCTGCTCGGCTGACCCAGCAGGAGCAAACCTATGCCAAAAATGTACGCAGAATCATCTTTTCAGTGAAGAGCAGAGAGGCACATTTTAGCAAGTTTCACTTGTAAGTGGGGTTGGAAACGATTTTCAGGCTCATTACTGGGCTCAAAAGATGCAGCCCTGATGTCTCTCATGATAGCAGGTGGTTAAGTAGAAATTCGCTGCTCGGCTGGCCCAGCAGGAGCAAACATGTGCTAAAAATGTATGCAGAACCAAGCTTTTCAGTGAAGAGCAGCCAGGCACATTTTAGCAAGTTTCACTTGTAAGTGGGGTTGGAAACGCTTTTCATGCTCAGTACTGGGCTCAAAAGATGCAGCCCTGATGTCTCTCATGATAGCAGGTGGTTAAGTAGAAATTTGCTGCTCGGCTGACCCAGCAGGAGCAAACGTATGCTAAAAATGTGTGCAGAACCAAGCTTTTCAGTGAAGAGCAGCCAGGCACATTTTAGCAAGTTTCACTTTTAAGTGGGGTTGGAAACGCTTTTCAGGCTCAGTACTGGGCTCAAAAGATGCAGCCCTGATGTCTCTCATGATAGCAGGTGGTTAAGTAGAAATTCGCTGCTCGGCTGGCCCAGCAGGAGCAAACATATGCTAAAAATGTATGCAGAACCAAGCTTTTCAGTGAAGAGCAGCCAAGCACATTTTAGCAAGTTTCACTGTAAGTGGGGTTGGAAACGCTTTTCAGGCGCAGTACTGGGCTCCAAAGATGCAGCCCTGATGTCTCTCATGATAGCAGGTGGTTAAGTAGAAATTCGCTGCTCGGCTGACCCAGCAGGAGCAAACGTATGCTAAAAATGTATGCAGAACCAAGCTTTTCAGTGAAGAGCAGCCAGGCACATTTTAGCAAGTTTCACTTGTAAGTGGGGTTAGAAATGCTTTTCAGGCTCAGTACTGGGCTCAAAAGATGCAGCCCTGATGTCTCTCATGATAGCAGGTGGTTAAGTAGAAATGTGCTGCTCGGCTGACCCAGCAGGAGAACGTATGCTAAAAATGTATGCAGAATCAGCTTTTCAGTGAAGAGCAGAGAGGCACATTTTAGCAAGTTTCACTTGTAAGTGGGGTTGGAAACGCTTTTCAGGCTCAGTACTGGGCTCAAAAGATGCAGCCCTGATGTCTCTCATGATAGCAGGTGGTTAAGTAGAAATTCGCTGCTCGGCTGGCCCAGCAGGAGCAAACATATGCTAAAAATGTATCAGAACCAAGCTTTTCAGTGAAGAGCAGCCAAGCACATTTTAGCAAGTTTCACTGTAAGTGGGGTTGGAAACGCTTTTCAGGCGCAGTACTGGGCTCCAAAGATGCAGCCCTGATGTCTCTCATGATAGCAGGTGGTTAAGTAGAAATTCGCTGCTCGGCTGACCCAGCAGGAGCAAACGTATGCTAAAAATGTATGCAGAACCAAGCTTTTCAGTGAAGAGCAGCCAGGCACATTATAGCAAGTTTCACTTGTAAGTGGGGTTAGAAATGCTTTTCAGGCTCAGTACTGGGCTCAAAAGATGCAGCCCTGATGTCTCTCATGATAGCAGGTGGTTAAGTAGAAATGTGCTGCTCGGCTGACCCAGCAGGAGAACGTATGCTAAAAATGTATGCAGAACCAAGCTTTTCAGTGAAGAGCAGAGAGGCACATTTTAGCAGGTTTCACTTGTAAGTGGGGTTGGAAACGCTTTTCAGGCTCAGTACTGGGCTCAAAAGATGCAGCCCTGATGTCTCTCATGATAGCAGGTGGTTAAGTAGAAATTTGCTGCTCGGCTGACCCAGCAGGAGCAAACGTATGCTAAAAATGTATGCAGAACCAAGCTTTTCAGTGAAGAGCAGCCAGGCACATTTTAGCAAGTTTCGCTTGTAAGTGGGGTTGGAAACGCTTTTCAGGCTCAGTACTGGGCTCAAAAGATGCAGCCCTGATGTCTCTCATGATAGCAGGTGGTTAAGTAGAAATTCGCTGCTCGGCTGACCCAGCAGGAGCAAACCTATGCTAAAAATGTGTGCAGAACCAAGCTTTTCAGTGAAGAGCAGCCAGGCACATTTTAGCAAGTTTCACTTGAAGTGGGGTTGGAAACGCTTTTCAGGCTCAGTACTGGGCTTAAAAGATGCAGCCCTGATGTCTCTCATGATAGCAGGTGGTTAAGTAGAAATTCGCTGCTCGGCTGGCCCAGCAGGAGCAAACATATGCTAAAAATGTATGCAGAACCAAGCTTTTCAGTGAAGAGCAGCCAAGCACATTTTAGCAAGTTTCACTGTAAGTGGGGTTGGAAACGCTTTTCTGGCGCAGTACTGGGCTCCAAAGATGCAGCCCTGATGTCTCTCATGATAGCAGGTGGTTAAGTAGAAATTCGCTGCTCGGCTGACCCAGCAGGAGCAAATGTATGCTAAAAATGTATGCAGAACCAAGCTTTTCAGTGAAGAGCAGCCAGACACATTTTAGCAAGTTTCACTTGTAAGTGGGGTTAGAAATGCTTTTCAGGCTCAGTACTGGGCTCAAAAGATGCAGCCCTGATGTCTCTCATGATAGCAGGTGGTTAAGTAGAAATGTGCTGCTCGGCTGACCCAGCAGGAGAACGTATGCTAAAAATGTATGCAGAACCAAGCTTTTCAGTGAAGAGCAGAGAGGCACATTTTAGCACGTTTCACTTGTAAGTGGGGTTGGAAATGCTTTTCAGGCGCAGTACTGGGCTCCAAAGATGCAGCCCTGATGTCTCTCATGATAGCAGGTGGTTAAGTAGAGATTCGCTGCTCGGCTTACCCAGCAGGAGCAAACGTATGCTAAAAATTTATGCAGAAGCAAGCTTTTCAGTGAAGAGCAGCCAGGCACATTTTAGCAAGTTTCACTTGTAAGTGGGGTTGGAAACGCTTTTCAGGCTCAGTACTGGGCTCAAAAGATGCAGCCCTGATGTCTCTCATGATAGCAGGTGGTTAAGTAGAAATTTGCTGCTCGGCTGACCCAGCAGGAGCAAACGTATGCCAAAAATGTATGCAGAAACAAGCTTTTCAGTGAAGAGCAGCTAGGCACATTTTAGCAAGTTTCACTTGTAAGTGGGGTTGGAAATGCTTTTCAGGCTCAGTACTGGCCTCAAAAGATGCAGCCCTGATGTCTCTCATGATAGCAGGTGGTTAAGTAGAAATTTGCTGCTCGGCTGACCCAGCAGGAGCAAACCTATGCCAAAAATGTACGCAGAATCATCTTTTCAGTGAAGAGCAGAGAGGCACATTTTAGCAAGTTTCACTTGTAAGTGGGGTTGGAAACGATTTTCAGGCTCAGTACTGGGCTCAAAAGATGCAGCCCTGATGTCTCTCATGATAGCAGGTGGTTAAGTAGAAATTCGCTGCTCGGCTGGCCCAGCAGGAGCAAACATGTGCTAAAAATGTATGCAGAACCAAGCTTTTCAGTGAAGAGCAGCCAGGCACATTTTAGCAAGTTTCACTTGTAAGTGGGGTTGGAAACGCTTTTCATGCTCAGTACTGGGCTCAAAAGATGCAGCCCTGATGTCTCTCATGATAGCAGGTGGTTAAGTAGAAATTTGCTGCTCGGCTGACCCAGCAGGAGCAAACGTATGCTAAAAATGTGTGCAGAACCAAGCTTTTCAGTGAAGAGCAGCCAGGCACATTTTAGCAAGTTTCACTTTTAAGTGGGGTTGGAAACGCTTTTCAGGCTCAGTACTGGGCTCAAAAGATGCAGCCCTGATGTCTCTCATGATAGCAGGTGGTTAAGTAGAAATGTGCTGCTCGGCTGACCCAGCAGGAGCAAACGTATGCTAAAAATGTGTGCAGAACCAAGCTTTTCAGTGAATAGCAGCCAGGCACATTTTAGCAAGTTTCACTTGTAAGTGGGGTTGGAAACGCTTTTCAGGCTCAGTACTTGGCTCAAAAGATGCAGCCCTGATGTCTCTCATGATAGCAGGTGGTTAAGTAGAAATTCGCTGCTCGGCTGACCCAGCAGGAGCAAACGTATGCCAAAAATGTATGCAGAAACAAGCTTTTCAGTGAAGAGCAGCTAGGCACATTTTAGCAAGTTTCACTTGTAAGTGGGGTTGGAAACGCTTTTCAGGCTCAGTACTGGGCTCAAAAGATGCAGCCTGATGTCTCTCATGATAGCAGGTGGTTAAGTAGAAATTTGCTGCTCGGCTGACCCAGCAGGAGCAAACGTATGCTAAAAATGTGTGCAGAACCAAGCTTTTCAGTGAAGAGTAGCCAGGCACATTTTAGCACGTTTCACTTGTAAGTGGGGTTGGAAATGCTTTTCAGGCTCAGTACTGGGCTCAAAAGATGCAGCCCTGATCTCTCTCATGATAGCAGGTGGTTAAGTAGAAATTTGCTGCTCGGCTGACCCAGCAGGAGCAAACGTATGCTAAAAATGTGTGCAGAACCAAGCTTTTCAGTGAATAGCAGCCAGGCACATTTTAGCAAGTTTCACTTGTAAGTGGGGTTGAAAACGCTTTTCAGGCTCAGTACTGGGCTCAAAAGATGCAGCCCTGATGTCTCTCATGATAGCAGGTGGTTAAGTAGAAATTCGCTGCTCGGCTGACCCAGCAGGAGCAAACCTATGCCAAAAATGTACGCAGAATCAGCTTTTCAGTGAAGAGCAGAGAGGCACATTTTAGCAAGTTTCACTTGTAAGTGGGGTTGGAAACGCTTTTCAGGCTCAGTACTGGGCTCAAAAGATGCAGCCCTGATGTCTCTCATGATAGCAGGTGGTTAAGTAGAAATTCGCTGCTCGGATGGCCCAGCAGGAGCAAACATATGCTAAAAATGTATGCAGAACCAAGCTTTTCAGTGAAGAGCAGCCAAGCACATTTTAGCAAGTTTCACTGTAAGTGGGGTTGGAAACGCTTTTCAGGCGCAGTACTGGGCTCCAAAGATGCAGCCCTGATGTCTCTCATGATAGCAGGTGGTTAAGTAGAAATTCGCTGCTCGGCTGACCCAGCAGGAGCAAACGTATGCTAAAAATGTATGCAGAACCAAGCTTTTCAGTGAAGAGCAGCCAGGCACATTTTAGCAAGTTTCACTTGTAAGTGGGGTTAGAAATGCTTTTCAGGCTCAGTACTGGGCTCAAAAGATGCAGCCCTGATGTCTCTCATGATAGCAGGTGGTTAAGTAGAAATGTGCTGCTCGGCTGACCCAGCAGGAGAACGTACGCTAAAAATGTATGCAGAACCAAGCTTTTCAGTGAAGAGCAGAGAGGCACATTTTAGCAGGTTTCACTTGTAAGTGGGGTTGGAAACGCTTTTCAGGCTCAGTACTGGGCTCAAAAGATGCAGCCCTGATGTCTCTCATGATAGCAGGTGGTTAAGTAGAAATTTGCTGCTCGGCTGACCCAGCAGGAGCAAACGTATGCTAAAAATGTATGCAGAACCAAGCTTTTCAGTGAAGAGCAGCCAGGCACATTTTAGCAAGTTTCGCTTGTAAGTGGGGTTGGAAACGCTTTTCAGGCTCAGTACTGGGCTCAAAAGATGCAGCCCTGATGTCTCTCATGATAGCAGGTGGTTAAGTAGAAATTCGCTGCTCGGCTGACCCAGCAGGAGCAAACCTATGCTAAAAATGTGTGCAGAACCAAGCTTTTCAGTGAAGAGCAGCCAGGCACATTTTAGCAAGTTTCACTTGAAGTGGGGTTGGAAACGCTTTTCAGGCTCAGTACTGGGCTTAAAAGATGCAGCCCTGATGTCTCTCATGATAGCAGGTGGTTAAGTAGAAATTCGCTGCTCGGCTGGCCCAGCAGGAGCAAACATATGCAAAAAATGTATGCAGAACCAAGCTTTTCAGTGAAGAGCAGCCAAGCACATTTTAGCAAGTTTCACTGTAAGTGGGGTTGGAAACGCTTTTCTGGCGCAGTACTGGGCTCCAAAGATGCAGCCCTGATGTCTCTCATGATAGCAGGTGGTTAAGTAGAAATTCGCTGCTCGGCTGACCCAGCAGGAGCAAATGTATGCTAAAAATGTATGCAGAACCAAGCTTTTCAGTGAAGAGCAGCCAGACACATTTTAGTAAGTTTCACTTGTAAGTGGGGTTAGAAATGCTTTTCAGGCTCAGTACTGGGCTCAAAAGATGCAGCCCTGATGTCTCTCATGATAGCAGGTGGTTAAGTAGAAATGTGCTGCTCGGCTGACCCAGCAGGAGAACGTATGCTAAAAATGTATGCAGAACCAAGCTTTTCAGTGAAGAGCAGAGAGGCACATTTTAGCACGTTTCACTTGTAAGTGGGGTTGGAAATGCTTTTCAGGCGCAGTACTGGGCTCCAAAGATGCAGCCCTGATGTCTCTCATGATAGCAGGTGGTTAAGTAGAGATTCGCTGCTCGGCTTACCCAGCAGGAGCAAACGTATGCTAAAAATTTATGCAGAAGCAAGCTTTTCAGTGAAGAGCAGCCAGGCACATTTTAGCAAGTTTCACTTGTAAGTGGGGTTGGAAACGCTTTTCAGGCTCAGTACTGGGCTCAAAAGATGCAGCCCTGATGTCTCTCATGATAGCAGGTGGTTAAGTAGAAATTTGCTGCTCGGCTGACCCAGCAGGAGCAAACGTATGCCAAAAATGTATGCAGAAACAAGCTTTTCAGTGAAGAGCAGCTAGGCACATTTTAGCAAGTTTCACTTGTAAGTGGGGTTGGAAATGCTTTTCAGGCTCAGTACTGGCCTCAAAAGATGCAGCCCTGATGTCTCTCATGATAGCAGGTGGTTAAGTAGAAATTTGCTGCTCGGCTGACCCAGCAGGAGCAAACCTATGCCAAAAATGTACGCAGAATCATCTTTTCAGTGAAGAGCAGAGAGGCACATTTTAGCAAGTTTCACTTGTAAGTGGGGTTGGAAACGATTTTCAGGCTCAGTACTGGGCTCAAAAGATGCAGCCCTGATGTCTCTCATGATAGCAGGTGGTTAAGTAGAAATTCGCTGCTCGGCTGGCCCAGCAGGAGCAAACATGTGCTAAAAATGTATGCAGAACCAAGCTTTTCAGTGAAGAGCAGCCAGGCACATTTTAGCAAGTTTCACTTGTAAGTGGGGTTGGAAACGCTTTCCATGCTCAGTACTGGGCTCAAAAGATGCAGCCCTGATGTCTCTCATGATAGCAGGTGGTTAAGTAGAAATTTGCTGCTCGGCTGACCCAGCAGGAGCAAACGTATGCTAAAAATGTGTGCAGAACCAAGCTTTTCAGTGAAGAGCAGCCAGGCACATTTTAGCAAGTTTCACTTTTAAGTGGGGTTGGAAACGCTTTTCAGGTTCAGTACTGGGCTCAAAAGATGCAGCCCTGATGTCTCTCATGATAGCAGGTGGTTAAGTAGAAATGTGCTGCTCGGCTGACCCAGCAGGAGCAAACGTATGCTAAAAATGTGTGCAGAACCAAGCTTTTCAGTGAATAGCAGCCAGGCACATTTTAGCAAGTTTCACTTGTAAGTGGGGTTGGAAACGCTTTTCAGGCTCAGTACTTGGCTCAAAAGATGCAGCCCTGATGTCTCTCATGATAGCAGGTGGTTAAGTAGAAATTCGCTGCTCGGCTGACCCAGCAGGAGCAAACGTATGCCAAAAATGTATGCAGAAACAAGCTTTTCAGTGAAGAGCAGCTAGGCACATTTTAGCAAGTTTCACTTGTAAGTGGGGTTGGAAACGCTTTTCAGGCTCAGTACTGGGCTCAAAAGATGCAGCCTGATGTCTCTCATGATAGCAGGTGGTTAAGTAGAAATTTGCTGCTCGGCTGACCCAGCAGGAGCAAACGTATGCTAAAAATGTGTGCAGAACCAAGCTTTTCAGTGAAGAGTAGCCAGGCACATTTTAGCAAGTTTCACTTGTAAGTGGGGTTGGAAATGCTTTTCAGGCTCAGTACTGGGCTCAAAAGATGCAGCCCTGATCTCTCTCATGATAGCAGGTGGTTAAGTAGAAATTTGCTGCTCGGCTGACCCAGCAGGAGCAAACGTATGCTAAAAATGTGTGCAGAACCAAGCTTTTCAGTGAATAGCAGCCAGGCACATTTTAGCAAGTTTCACTTGTAAGTGGGGTTGGAAACGCTTTTCAGGCTCAGTACTGGGCTCAAAAGATGCAGCCCTGATGTCTCTCATGATAGCAGGTGGTTAAGTAGAAATTCGCTGCTCGGCTGACCCAGCAGGAGCAAACCTATGCCAAAAATGTACGCAGAATCAGCTTTTCAGTGAAGAGCAGAGAGGCACATTTTAGCAAGTTTCACTTGTAAGTGGGGTTGGAAACGCTTTTCAGGCTCAGTACTGGGCTCAAAAGATGCAGCCCTGATGTCTCTCATGATAGCAGGTGGTTAAGTAGAAATTCGCTGCTCGGATGGCCCAGCAGGAGCAAACATATGCTAAAAATGTATGCAGAACCAAGCTTTTCAGTGAAGAGCAGCCAAGCACATTTTAGCAAGTTTCACTGTAAGTGGGGTTGGAAACGCTTTTCAGGCGCAGTACTGGGCTCCAAAGATGCAGCCCTGATGTCTCTCATGATAGCAGGTGGTTAAGTAGAAATTCGCTGCTCGGCTGACCCAGCAGGAGCCAAACGTATGCTAAAAATGTATGCAGAACCAAGCTTTTCAGTGAAGAGCAGCCAGGCACATTTTAGCAAGTTTCACTTGTAAGTGGGTTTAGAAATGCTTTTCAGGCTCAGTACTGGGCTCAAAAGATGCAGCCCTGATGTCTCTCATGATAGCAGGTGGTTAAGTAGAAATGTGCTGCTCGGCTGACCCAGCAGGAGAACGTATGCTAAAAATGTATGCAGAACCAAGCTTTTCAGTGAAGAGCAGAGAGGCACATTTTAGCAAGTTTCACTTGTAAGTGGGGTTGGAAACGCTTTTCAGGCTCAGTACTGGGCTCAAACGATGCAGCCCTGATGTCTCTCATGATAGCAGGTGGTTAAGTAGAAATTCGCTGCTCGGCTGACCCAGCAGGAGCAAACGTATGCTAAAAATGTATGCAGAACCAAGCTTTTCAGTGAAGAGCAGCCAGGCACATTTTAGCAAGTTTCACTTGTAAGTGGGGTTGGAAACGCTTTTCAGGCTCAGTACTGGGCTCAAAAGATGCAGCCCTGATGTCTCTCATGATAGCAGGTGGTTAAGTAGAAATTCGCTACTCGGCTGACCCAGCAGGAGCAAACCTATGCTAAAAATGTGTGCAGAACCAAGCTTTTCAGTGAAGAGCAGCCAGGCACATTTTAGCAAGTTCCACTTGTAAGTGGGGTTGGAAACGCTTTTCAGGCTCAGTACTGGCCTCAAAAGATGCAGCCCTGATGTATCTCATGATAGCAGGTGGTTAAGTCGAAATTTGCTGCTCGGCTGACCCAGCAGGAGCAAACCTATGCCAAAAATGTACGCAGAATCAGCTTTTCAGTGAAGAGCAGAGAGGCACATTTTAGCAAGTTTCACTTGTAAGTGGGGTTGGAAACACTTTTCAGGCTCAGTACTGGGCTTAAAAGATGCAGCCCTGATGTCTCTCATGATAGCAGGTGGTTAAGTAGAAATTCGCTGCTCGTCTGGCCCAGCAGGAGCAAACATATGCTAAAAATGTATGCAGAACCAAGCTTTTCAGTGAAGAGCAGCCAAGCACATTTTAGCAAGTTTCACTGTAAGTGGGGTTGGAAACGCTTTTCTGGCGCAGTACTGGGCTCCAAAGATGCAGCCCTGATGTCTCTCATGATAGCAGGTGGTTAAGTAGAAATTCGCTGTTCGGCTGACCCAGCAGGAGCAAATGTATGCTAAAAATGTATGCAGAACCAAGCTTTTCAGTGAAGAGCAGCCAGACACATTTTAGCAAGTTTCACTTGTAAGTGGGGTTAGAAATGCTTTTCAGGCTCAGTACTGGGCTCAAAAGATGCAGCCCTGATGTCTCTCATGATAGCAGGTGGTTAAGTAGAAATGTGCTGCTCGGCTGACCCAGCAGGAGAACATATGCTAAAAATGTATGCAGAACCAAGCTTTTCAGTGAAGAGCAGAGAGGCACATTTTAGCAAGTTTCACTTGTAAGTGGGGTCGGAAATGCTTTTCAGGCGCAGTACTGGGCTCCAAAGATGCAGCCCTGATGTCTCTCATGATAGCAGGTGGTTAAGTAGAGATTCGCTGCTCGGCTGACCCAGCAGGAGCAAACGAATGCTAAAAATGTATGCAGAACCAAGCTTTTCAGTGAAGAGCAGCCAGGCACATTTTAGCAAGTTTCACTTGTAAGTGGGGTTGGAAACGCTTTTCAAGCTCAGTACTGGGCTCAAAAGATGCAGCCCTGATGTCTCTCATGATAGCAGGTGGTTAAGTAGAAATTTGCTGCTCGGCTGACCCAGCAGGAGCAAACGTATGCCAAAAATGTATGCAGAAACAAGCTTTTCAGTGAAGAGCAGCTAGGCACATTTTAGCAAGTTTCACTTGTAAGTGGGGTTGGAAATGCTTTTCAGGCTCAGTACTGGCCTCAAAAGATGCAGCCCTGATATCTCTCATGATAGCAGGTGGTTAAGTAGAAATTTGCTGCTCGGCTGACCCAGCAGGAGCAAACCTATGCCAAAAATGTACGCAGAATCAACTTTTCAGTGAAGAGCAGAGAGGCACATTTTAGCAAGTTTCACTTGTAAGTGGGGTTGGAAACGATTTTCAGGCTCAGTACTGGGCTCAAAAGATGCAGCCCTGATTTCTCTCATGATAGCAGGTGGTTAAGTAGAAATTCGCTGCTCGGCTGACCCAGCAGGAGCAAACGTATGCCAAAAATGTATGCAGAAACAAGCTTTTCAGTGAAGAGCAGCTAGGCACATTTTAGCAAGTTTCACTTGTAAGTGGGGTTGGAAACGCTTTTCAGGCTCAGTACTGGGCTCAAAAGATGCAGCCTGATGTCTCTCATGATAGCAGGTGGTTAAGTAGAAATTTGCTGCTCGGCTGACCCAGCAGGAGCAAACGTATGCTAAAAATGTGTGCAGAACCAAGCTTTTCAGTGAAGAGCAGCCAGGCACATTTTAGCAAGTTTCACTTGTAAGTGGGGTTGGAAATGCTTTTCAGGCTCAGTACTGGGCTCAAAAGATGCAGCCCTGATCTCTCTCATGATAGCAGGTGGTTAAGTAGAAATTTGCTGCTCGGCTGACCCAGCAGGAGCAAACGTATGCTAAAAATGTATGCAGAACCAAGCTTTTCAGTGAAGAGCAGCCAGGCACATTTTAGCAAGTTTCACTTGTAAGTGGGGGTTGGAAACGCTTTTCAGGCTCAGTACTGGGCTCAAAAGATACAGCCCTGATGTCTCTCATGATAGCAGGTGGTTAAGTAGAAATTCGCTGCTCGGCTGACCCAGCAGGAGCAAACGTATGCCAAAAATGTATGCAGAAACAAGCTTTTCGGTGAAGAGCAGCTAGGCACATTTTAGCAAGTTTCACTTGTAAGTGGGGTTGGAAACGCTTTTCTAGCGCAGTACTGGGCTCCGAAGATGCAGCCCTGATGTCTCTCATGATAGCAGGTGGTTAAGTAGAAATTCGCTGCTCGGCTGACCCAGCAGGAGCAAACGTATGCTAAAAATGTATGCAGAACCAAGCTTTTCAGAGAAGAGCAGCCAGACACATTTTAGCAAGTTTCACTTGTAAGTGGGGTTCGAAATGCTTTTCAGGCTCAGTACTGGGCTCAAAAGATGCAGCCCTGATGTCTCTCATGATAGCAGGTGGTTAAGTAGAAATGTGCTGCTCGGCTGACCCAGCAGGAGAACATATGCTAAAAATGTATGCAGAACCAAGCTTTTCAGTGAAGAGCAGAGAGGCACATTTTAGCAAGTTTCACTTGTAAGTGGGGTTGGAAACGCTTTTCAGGCTCAGTACTGGGCTCAAAAGATGCAGCCCTGATGTCTCTCATGATAGCAGGTGGTTAAGTAGAAATTCGCTGCTCGGCTGGCACAGCAGGAGCAAACATATGCTAAAAATGTATGCAGAACCAAGCTTTTCAGTGAAGAGCAGCCAGGCACATTTTAGCAAGTTTCACTGTAAGTGGGGTTGGAAACGCTTTTCAGGCTCAGTACTGGGCTCAAAAGATGCAGCCCTGATGTCTCTTATGATGCAGGTGGTTAAGTAGAAATTCGCTGCTCGGCTGACCCAGCAGGAGCAAACGTATGCCAAAAATGTATGCAGAAACAAGCTTTTCAGTGAAGAGCAGCTAGGCACATTTTAGCAAGTTTCACTTGTAAGTGGGGTTGGAAACGCTTTTCAGGCTCAGTACTGGGCTCAAAAGATGCAGCCTGATGTCTCTCATGATAGCAGGTGGTTAAGTAGAAATTTGCTGCTCGGCTGACCCAGCAGGAGCAAACGTATGCTAAAAATGTGTGCAGAACCAAGCTTTTCAGTGAAGAGTAGCCAGGCACATTTTAGCAAGTTTCACTTGTAAGTGGGGTTGGAAATGCTTTTCAGGCTCAGTACTGGGCTCAAAAGATGCAGCCCTGATCTCTCTCATGATAGCAGGTGGTTAAGTAGAAATTTGCTGCTCGGCTGACCCAGCAGGAGCAAACGTATGCTAAAAATGTGTGCAGAACCAAGCTTTTCAGTGAATAGGAGCCAGGCACATTTTAGCAAGTTTCACTTGTAAGTGGGGTTGGAAACGCTTTTCAGGCTCAGTACTGGGCTCAAAAGATGCAGCCCTGATGTCTCTCATGATAGCAGGTGGTTAAGTAGAAATTCGCTGCTCGGCTGACCCAGCAGGAGCAAACCTATGCCAAAAATGTACGCAGAATCAGCTTTTCAGTGAAGAGCAGAGAGGCACATTTTAGCAAGTTTCACTTGTAAGTGGGGTTGGAAACGCTTTTCAGGCTCAGTACTGGGCTCAAAAGATGCAGCCCTGATGTCTCTCATGATAGCAGGTGGTTAAGTAGAAATTCGCTGCTCGGCTGGCCCAGCAGGAGCAAACATATGCTAAAAATGTATGCAGAACCAAGCTTTTCAGTGAAGAGCAGCCAAGCACATTTTAGCAAGTTTCACTGTAAGTGGGGTTGGAAACGTTTTTCAGGCGCAGTACTGGGCTCCAAAGATGCAGCCCTGATGTCTCTCATGATAGCAGGTGCTTAAGTAGAAATGTGCTGCTCGGCTGACCCAGCAGGAGAACGTATGCTAAAAATGTATGCAGAACCAAGCTTTTCAGTGAAGAGCAGAGAGGCACATTTTAGCAAGTTTCACTTGTAAGTGGGGTTGGAAACGCTTTTCAGGCTCAGTACTGGCCTCAAAAGATGCAGCCCTGATGTATCTCATGATAGCAGGTGGTTAAGTCGAAATTTGCTGCTCGGCTGACCCAGCAGGAGCAAACGTATGCTAAAAATGTATGCAGAACCAAGCTTTTCAGTGAAGAGCAGCCAGGCACATTTTAGCAAGTTTCACTTGTAAGTGGGGTTGGAAACGCTTTTCAGGCTCAGTACTGGGCTCAAAAGATGCAGCCCTGATGTCTCTCATGATAGCAGGTGGTTAAGTAGAAATTCGCTGCTCGGCTGACCCAGCAGGAGCAAACGTATGCTAAAAATGTATGCAGAACCAAGCTTTTCAGTGAAGAGCAGCCAGGCACATTTTAGCAAGTTTCACTTGTAAGTGGGGTTGGAAACGCTTTTCAGGCTCAGTACTGGGCTCAAAAGATGCAGCCCTGATGTCTCTCATGATAGCAGGTGGTTAAGTAGAAATTCGCTGCTCGGCTGACACAGCAGGAGCAAACCTATGCTAAAAATGTGTGCAGAACCAAGCTTTTCAGTGAAGAGCAGCCAGGCACATTTTAGCAAGTTTCACTTGTAAGTGGGGTTGGAAACGCTTTTCAGGCTCAGTACTGGGCTTAAAAGATGCAGCCCTGATGTCTCTCATGATAGCAGGTGGTTAAGTAGAAATTCGCTGCTCGGCTGGCCCAGCAGGAGCAAACCTATGCTAAAAATGTGTGCAGAACCAAGCTTTTCAGTGAAGAGCAGCCAGGCACATTTTAGCAAGTTTCACTTGTAAGTGGGGTTGGAAACGCTTTTCAGGCTCAGTACTGGCCTCAAAAGATGCAGCCCTGATGTATCTCATGATAGCAGGTGGTTAAGTCGAAATTTGCTGCTCGGCTGACCCAGCAGGAGCAAACCTATGCCAAAAATGTACGCAGAATCAGCTTTTCAGTGAAGAGCAGAGAGGCACATTTTAGCAAGTTTCACTTGTAAGTGGGGTTGGAAACACTTTTCAGGCTCAGTACTGGGCTTAAAAGATGCAGCCCTGATGTCTCTCATGATAGCAGGTGGTTAAGTAGAAATTCGCTGCTCGGCTGGCCCAGCAGGAGCAAACATATGCTAAAAATGTATGCAGAACCAAGCTTTTCAGTGAAGAGCAGCCAAGCACATTTTAGCAAGTTTCACTGTAAGTGGGGTTGGAAACGCTTTTCTGGCGCAGTACTGGGCTCCAAAGATGCAGCCCTGATGTCTCTCATGATAGCAGGTGGTTAAGTAGAAATTCGCTGCTCGGCTGACCCAGCAGGAGCAAATGTATGCTAAAAATGTATGCAGAACCAAGCTTTTCAGTGAAGAGCAGCCAGACACATTTTAGCAAGTTTCACTTGTAAGTGGGGTTATAAATGCTTTTCAGGCTCAGTACTGGGCTCAAAAGATGCAGCCCTGATGTCTCTCATGATAGCAGGTGGTTAAGTAGAAATGTGCTGCTCGGCTGACCCAGCAGGAGAACGTATGCTAAAAATGTATGCAGAACCAAGCTTTTCAGTGAAGAGCAGAGAGGCACATTTTAGCAAGTTTCACTTGTAAGTGGGGTCGGAAATGCTTTTCAGGCGCAGTACTGGGCTCCAAAGATGCAGCCCTGATGTCTCTCATGATAGCAGGTGGTTAAGTAGAAATTTGCTGCTTGGCTGACCCAGCAGGAGCAAACCTATGCCAAAAATGTACGCAGAATCAACTTTTCAGTGAAGAGCAGAGAGGCACATTTTAGCAAGTTTCACTTGTAAGTGGGGTTGGAAACGATTTTCAGGCTCAGTACTGGGCTCAAAAGATGCAGCCCTGATTTCTCTCATGATAGCAGGTGGTTAAGTAGAAATTTGCTGCTCGGCTGGCCCAGCAGGAGCAAACATATGCTAAAAATGTATGCAGAACCAAGCTTTTCAGTGAAGAGCAGCCAGGCACATTTTAGCAAGTTTTACTTGTAAGTGGGGTTGGAAACGCTTTTCAGGCTCAGTACTGGGCTCAAAAGATGCAGCCCTGATGTCTCTCATGATAGCAGGTGGTTAAGTAGAAATTTGCTGCTCGGCTGACCCAGCAGGAGCAAACGTATGCTAAAAATGTGTGCAGAACCAAGCTTTTCAGTGAAGAGCAGCCAGGCACATTTTAGCAAGTTTCACTTTTAAGTGGGGTTGGAAACGCTTTTCAGGCTCAGTACTGGGCTCAAAAGATGCAGCCCTGATGTCTCTCATGATAGCAGGTGGTTAAGTAGAAATGTGCTGCTCGGCTGACCCAGCAGGAGCAAACGTATGCTAAAAATGTGTGCAGAACCAAGCTTTTCAGTGAATAGCAGCCAGGCACATTTTAGCAAGTTTCACTTGTAAGTGGGGTTGGAAACGCTTTTCAGGCTCAGTACTGGGCTCAAAAGATGCAGCCCTGATGTCTCTCATGATAGCAGGTGGTTAAGTAGAAATTCGCTGCTCGGCTGACCCAGCAGGAGCAAACGTATGCCAAAAATGTATGCAGAAACAAGCTTTTCAGTGAAGAGCAGCTAGGCACATTTTAGCAAGTTTCACTTGTAAGTGGGGTTGGAAACGCTTTTCAGGCTCAGTACTGGGCTCAAAAGATGCAGCCTGATGTCTCTCATGATAGCAGGTGGTTAAGTAGAAATTTGCTGCTCGGCTGACCCAGCAGGAGCAAACGTATGCTAAAAATGTGTGCAGAACCAAGCTTTTCAGTGAAGAGCAGCCAGGCACATTTTAGCAAGTTTCACTTGTAAGTGGGGTTGGAAATGCTTTTCAGGCTCAGTACTGGGCTCAAAAGATGCAGCCCTGATCTCTCTCATGATAGCAGGTGGTTAAGTAGAAATTTGCTGCTCGGCTGACCCAGCTGGAGAAAACGTATGCTAAAAATGTATGCAGAACCAAGCTTTTCAGTGAAGAGCAGCCAGGCACATTTTAGCAAGTTTCACTTGTAAGTGGGGGTTGGAAACGCTTTTCAGGCTCAGTACTGGGCTCAAAAGATACAGCCCTGATGTCTCTCATGATAGCAGGTGGTTAAGTAGAAATTCGCTGCTCGGCTGACCCAGCAGGAGCAAACGTATGCCAAAAATGTATGCAGAAACAAGCTTTTCGGTGAAGAGCAGCTAGGCACATTTTAGCAAGTTTCACTTGTAAGTGGGGTTGGAAACGCTTTTCTAGCGCAGTACTGGGCTCCGAAGATGCAGCCCTGATGTCTCTCATGATAGCAGGTGGTTACGTAGAAATTCGCTGCTCGGCTGACCCAGCAGGAGCAAACGTATGCTAAAAATGTATGCAGAACCAAGCTTTTCAGAGAAGAGCAGCCAGACACATTTTAGCAAGTTTCACTTGTAAGTGGGGTTAGAAATGCTTTTCAGGCTCAGTACTGGGCTCAAAAGATGCAGCCCTGATGTCTCTCATGATAGCAGGTGGTTAAGTAGAAATGTGCTGCTCGGCTGACCCAGCAGGAGAACGTATGCTAAAAATGTATGCAGAACCAAGCTTTTCAGTGAAGAGCAGAGAGGCACATTTTAGCAAGTTTCACTTGTAAGTGGGGTTGGAAACGCTTTTCAGGCTCAGTACTGGGCTCAAAAGATGCAGCCCTGATGTCTCTCATGATAGCAGGTGGTTAAGTAGAAATTCGCTGCTCGGCTGGCACAGCAGGAGCAAACATATGCTAAAAATGTATGCAGAACCAAGCTTTTCAGTGAAGAGCAGCCAGGCACATTTTAGCAAGTTTCACTGTAAGTGGGGTTGAAAACGCTTTTCAGGCTCAGTACTGGGCTCAAAAGATGCAGCCCTGATGTCTCTTATGATGCAGGTGGTTAAGTAGAAATTCGCTGCTCGGCTGACCCAGCAGGAGCAAACGTATGCCAAAAATGTATGCAGAAACAAGCTTTTCAGTGAAGAGCAGCTAGGCACATTTTAGCAAGTTTCACTTGTAAGTGGGGTTGGAAACGCTTTTCAGGCTCAGTACTGGGCTCAAAAGATGCAGCCTGATGTCTCTCATGATAGCAGGTGGTTAAGTAGAAATTTGCTGCTCGGCTGACCCAGCAGGAGCAAACGTATGCTAAAAATGTGTGCAGAACCAAGCTTTTCAGTGAAGAGTAGCCAGGCACATTTTAGCAAGTTTCACTTGTAAGTGGGGTTGGAAATGCTTTTCAGGCTCAGTACTGGGCTCAAAAGATGCAGCCCTGATCTCTCTCATGATAGCAGGTGGTTAAGTAGAAATTTGCTGCTCGGCTGACCCAGCAGGAGCAAACGTATGCTAAAAATGTGTGCAGAACCAAGCTTTTCAGTGAATAGGAGCCAGGCACATTTTAGCAAGTTTCACTTGTAAGTGGGGTTGGAAACGCTTTTCAGGCTCAGTACTGGGCTCAAAAGATGCAGCCCTGATGTCTCTCATGATAGCAGGTGGTTAAGTAGAAATTCGCTGCTCGGCTGACCCAGCAGGAGCAAACCTATGCCAAAAATGTACGCAGAATCAGCTTTTCAGTGAAGAGCAGAGAGGCACATTTTAGCAAGTTTCACTTGTAAGTGGGGTTGGAAACGCTTTTCAGGCTCAGTACTGGGCTCAAAAGATGCAGCCCTGATGTCTCTCATGATAGCAGGTGGTTAAGTAGAAATTCGCTGCTCGGCTGGCCCAGCAGGAGCAAACATATGCTAAAAATGTATGCAGAACCAAGCTTTTCAGTGAAGAGCAGCCAGGCACATTTTAGCAAGTTTCACTTGTAAGTGGGGTTGGAAACGCTTTTCAGGCGCAGTACTGGGCTCAAAAGATGCAGCCCTGATGTCTCTCATGATAGCAGGTGGTTAAGTAGAAATTCGCTGCTCGGCTGACACAGCAGGAGCAAACGTATGCTAAAAATGTATACAGAACCAAGCTTTTCAGTGAAGAGCAGAGAGGCACATTTTAGCAAGTTTCACTTGTAAGTGGGGTTGGAAACGCTTTTCAGGCTCAGTACTGGGCTTAAAAGATGCAGCCCTGATGTCTCTCATGATAGCAGGTGGTTAAGTAGAAATTCGCTGCTCGGCTGACCCAGCAGGAGCAAACGTATGCTAAAAATGTATGCAGAACCAAGCTTTTCAGTGAAGAGCAGCCAGGCACATTTTAGCAAGTTTCACTTGTAAGTGGGGTTGGAAACGCTTTTCAGGCTCAGTACTGGGCTTAAAAGATGCAGCCCTGATGTCTCTCATGATAGCAGGTGGTTTAGTAGAAATTCGCTGCTCGGCTGGCCCAGCAGGAGCAAACATATGCTAAAAATGTATGCAGAACCAAGCTTTTCAGTGAAGAGCAGCCAAGCACATTTTAGCAAGTTTCACTGTAAGTGGGGTTGGAAACGCTTTTCTGGCGCAGTACTGGGCTCCAAAGATGCAGCCCTGATGTCTCTCATGATAGCAGGTGGTTAAGTAGAAATTCGCTGCTCGGCTGACCCAGCAGGAGCAAATGTATGCTAAAAATGTATGCAGAACCAAGCTTTTCAGTGAAGAGCAGCCAGACACATTTTAGCAAGTTTCACTTGTAAGTGGGGTTAGAAATGCTTTTCAGGCTCAGTACTGGGCTCAAAAGATGCAGCCCTGATGTCTCTCATGATAGCAGGTGGTGAAGTAGAAATGTGCTGCTCGGCTGACCCAGCAGGAGAACGTATGCTAAAAATGTATGCAGAACCAAGCTTTTCAGTGAAGAGCAGAGAGGCACATTTTAGCAAGTTTCACTTGTAAGTGGGGTCGGAAATGCTTTTCAGGCGCAGTACTGGGCTCCAAAGATGCAGCCCTGATGTCTCTCATGATAGCAGGTGGTTAAGTAGAAATTTGCTGCTTGGCTGACCCAGCAGGAGCAAACCTATGCCAAAAATGTACGCAGAATCAACTTTTCAGTGAAGAGCAGAGAGGCACATTTTAGCAAGTTTCACTTGTAAGTGGGGTTGGAAACGATTTTCAGGCTCAGTACTGGGCTCAAAAGATGCAGCCCTGATTTCTCTCATGATAGCAGGTGGTTAAGTAGAAATTTGCTGCTCGGCTGGCCCAGCAGGAGCAAACATATGCTAAAAATGTATGCAGAACCAAGCTTTTCAGTGAAGAGCAGCCAGGCACATTTTAGCAAGTTTTACTTGTAAGTGGGGTTGGAAACGCTTTTCAGGCTCAGTACTGGGCTCAAAAGATGCAGCCCTGATGTCTCTCATGATAGCAGGTGGTTAAGTAGAAATTTGCTGCTCGGCTGACCCAGCAGGAGCAAACGTATGCTAAAAATGTGTGCAGAACCAAGCTTTTCAGTGAAGAGCAGCCAGGCACATTTTAGCAAGTTTCACTTTTAAGTGGGGTTGGAAACGCTTTTCAGGCTCAGTACTGGGCTCAAAAGATGCAGCCCTGATGTCTCTCATGATAGCAGGTGGTTAAGTAGAAATGTGCTGCTCGGCTGACCCAGCAGGAGCAAACGTATGCTAAAAATGTGTGCAGAACCAAGCTTTTCAGTGAATAGCAGCCAGGCACATTTTAGCAAGTTTCACTTGTAAGTGGGGTTGGAAACGCTTTTCAGGCTCAGTACTGGGCTCAAAAGATGCAGCCCTGATGTCTCTCATGATAGCAGGTGGTTAAGTAGAAATTCGCTGCTCGGCTGACCCAGCAGGAGCAAACGTATGCCAAAAATGTATGCAGAAACAAGCTTTTCAGTGAAGAGCAGCTAGGCACATTTTAGCAAGTTTCACTTGTAAGTGGGGTTGGAAACGCTTTTCAGGCTCAGTACTGGGCTCAAAAGATGCAGCCTGATGTCTCTCATGATAGCAGGTGGTTAAGTAGAAATTTGCTGCTCGGCTGACCCAGCAGGAGCAAACGTATGCTAAAAATGTGTGCAGAACCAAGCTTTTCAGTGAAGAGCAGCCAGGCACATTTTAGCAAGTTTCACTTGTAAGTGGGGTTGGAAATGCTTTTCAGGCTCAGTACTGGGCTCAAAAGATGCAGCCCTGATCTCTCTCATGATAGCAGGTGGTTAAGTAGAAATTTGCTGCTCGGCTGACCCAGCTGGAGAAAACGTATGCTAAAAATGTATGCAGAACCAAGCTTTTCAGTGAAGAGCAGCCAGGCACATTTGAGCAAGTTTCACTTGTAAGTGGGGGTTGGAAACGCTTTTCAGGCTCAGTACTGGGCTCAAAAGATACAGCCCTGATGTCTCTCATGATAGCAGGTGGTTAAGTAGAAATTCGCTGCTCGGCTGACCCAGCAGGAGCAAACGTATGCCAAAAATGTATGCAGAAACAAGCTTTTCGGTGAAGAGCAGCTAGGCACATTTTAGCAAGTTTCACTTGTAAGTGGGGTTGGAAACGCTTTTCTAGCGCAGTACTGGGCTCCGAAGATGCAGCCCTGATGTCTCTCATGATAGCAGGTGGTTAAGTAGAAATTCGCTGCTCGGCTGACCCAGCAGGAGCAAACGTATGCTAAAAATGTGTGCAGAACCAAGCTTTTCAGTGAATAGGAGCCAGGCACATTTTAGCAAGTTTCACTTGTAAGTGGGGTTGGAAACGCTTTTCAGGCTCAGTACTGGGCTCAAAAGATGCAGCCCTGATGTCTCTCATGATAGCAGGTGGTTAAGTAGAAATTCGCTGCTCGGCTGACCCAGCAGGAGCAAACCTATGCCAAAAATGTACGCAGAATCAGCTTTTCAGTGAAGAGCAGAGAGGCACATTTTAGCAAGTTTCACTTGTAAGTGGGGTTGGAAACGCTTTTCAGGCTCAGTACTGGGCTCAAAAGATGCAGCCCTGATGTCTCTCATGATAGCAGGTGGTTAAGTAGAAATTCGCTGCTCGGCTGGCCCAGCAGGAGCAAACATATGCTAAAAATGTATGCAGAACCAAGCTTTTCAGTGAAGAGCAGCCAAGCACATTTTAGCAAGTTTCACTGTAAGTGGGGTTGGAAACGCTTTTCAGGCGCAGTACTGGGCTCCAAAGATGCAGCCCTGATGTCTCTCACGATAGCAGGTGGTTAAGTAGAAATGTGCTGCTCGGCTGACCCAGCAGGAGAACGTATGCTAAAAATGTATACAGAACCAAGCTTTTCAGTGAAGAGCAGAGAGGCACATTTTAGCAAGTTTCACTTGTAAGTGGGGTTGGAAACGCTTTTCAGGCTCAGTACTGGGCTCAAAAGATGCAGCCCTGATGTCTCTCATGATAGCAGGTGGTTAAGTAGAAATTCGCTGCTCGGCTGACCCAGCAGGAGCAAACGTATGCTAAAAATGTATGCAGAACCAAGCTTTTCAGTGAAGAGCAGCCAGGCACATTTTAGCAAGTTTCACTTGTAAGTGGGGTTGGAAACGCTTTTCAGGCTCAGTACTGGGCTCAAAAGATGCAGCCCTGATGTCTCTCATGATAGCAGGTGGTTAAATAGAAATTCGCTGCTCGGCTGACCCAGCAGGAGCAAACCTATGCTAAAAATGTGTGCAGAACCAAGCTTTTCAGTGAAGAGCAGCCAGGCACATTTTAGCAAGTTTCACTTGAAGTGGGGTTGGAAACGCTTTTCAGGCTCAGTACTGGGCTTAAAAGATGCAGCCCTGATGTCTCTCATGATAGCAGGTGGTTAAGTAGAAATTCGCTGCTCGGCTGGCCCAGCAGGAGCAAACATATGCTAAAAATGTATGCAGAACCAAGCTTTTCAGTGAAGAGCAGCCAAGCACATTTTAGCAAGTTTCACTGTAAGTGGGGTTGGAAACGCTTTTCTGGCGCAGTACTGGGCTCCAAAGATGCAGCCCTGATGTCTCTCATGATAGCAGGTGGTTAAGTAGAAATTCGCTGCTCGGCTGACCCAGCAGGAGCAAATGTATGCTAAAAATGTATGCAGAACCAAGCTTTTCAGTGAAGAGCAGCCAGACACATTTTAGCAAGTTTCACTTGTAAGTGGGGTTAGAAATGCTTTTCAGGCTCAGTACTGGGCTCAAAAGATGCAGCCCTGATGTCTCTCATGATAGCAGGTGGTTAAGTAGAAATGTGCTGCTCGGCTGACCCAGCAGGAGAACGTATGCTAAAAATGTATGCAGAACCAAACTTTTCAGTGAAGAGCAGAGAGGCACATTTTAGCAAGTTTCACTTGTAAGTGGGGTTGGAAACGCTTTTCAGGCTCAGTACTGGGCTCAAAAGATGCAGCCCTGATGTCTCTCATGATAGCAGGTGGTTAAGTAAAAATTTGCTGCTCGGCTGGCCCAGCAGGAGCAAACATATGCTAAAAATGTATGCAGAACTAAGCTTTTCAGTGAAGAGCAGCCAGGCACATTTTAGCAAGTTTCACTGTAAGTGGGGTTGGAAACGCTTTTCAGGCTCAGTATTGGGCTCAAAAGATGCTGCCCTGATGTCTCTTATGATGCAGGTGGTTAAGTAGAAATTCGCTGCTCGGCTGACCCAGCAGGAGCAAACGTATGCCAAAAATGTATGCAGAAACAAGCTTTTCAGTGAAGAGCAGCTAGGCACATTTTAGCAAGTTTCACTTGTAAGTGGGGTTGGAAACGCTTTTCAGGCTCAGTACTGGGCTCAAAAGATGCAGCCTGATGTCTCTCATGATAGCAGGTGGTTAAGTAGAAATTTGCTGCTCGGCTGACCCAGCAGGAGCAAACGTATGCTAAAAATGTGTGCAGAACCAAGCTTTTCAGTGAAGAGTAGCCAGGCACATTTTAGCAAGTTTCACTTGTAAGTGGGGTTGGAAATGCTTTTCAGGCTCAGTACTGGGCTCAAAAGATGCAGCCCTGATCTCTCTCATGATAGCAGGTGGTTAAGTAGAAATTTGCTGCTCGGCTGACCCAGCAGGAGCAAACGTATGCTAAAAATGTGTGCAGAACCAAGCTTTTCAGTGAATAGGAGCCAGGCACATTTTAGCAAGTTTCACTTGTAAGTGGGGTTGGAAACGCTTTTCAGGCTCAGTACTGGGCTCAAAAGATGCAGCCCTGATGTCTCTCATGATAGCAGGTGGTTAAGTAGAAATTCGCTGCTCGGCTGACCCAGCAGGAGCAAACCTATGCCAAAAATGTACGCAGAATCAGCTTTTCAGTGAAGAGCAGAGAGGCACATTTTAGCAAGTTTCACTTGTAAGTGGGGTTGGAAACGCTTTTCAGGCTCAGTACTGGGCTCAAAAGATGCAGCCCTGATGTCTCTCATGATAGCAGGTGGTTAAGTAGAAATTCGCTGCTCGGCTGGCCCAGCAGGAGCAAACATATGCTAAAAATGTATGCAGAACCAAGCTTTTCAGTGAAGAGCAGTCAAGCACATTTTAGCAAGTTTCACTGTAAGTGGGGTTGGAAACGCTTTTCAGGCGCAGTACTGGGCTCCAAAGATGCAGCCCTGATGTCTCTCATGATAGCAGGTGGTTAAGTAGAAATGTGCTGCTCGGCTGACCCAGCAGGAGAACGTATGCTAAAAATGTATGCAGAACCAAGCTTTTCAGTGAAGAGCAGAGAGGCACATTTTAGCAAGTTTCACTTGTAAGTGGGGTTGGAAACGCTTTTCAGGCTCAGTACTGGCCTCAAAAGATGCAGCCCTGATGTATCTCATGATAGCAGGTGGTTAAGTCGAAATTTGCTGCTCGGCTGACCCAGCAGGAGCAAACGTATGCTAAAAATGTATGCAGAACCAAGCTTTTCAGTGAAGAGCAGCCAGGCACATTTTAGCAAGTTTCACTTGTAAGTGGGGTTGGAAACGCTTTTCAGGCTCAGTACTGGGCTCAAAAGATGCAGCCCTGATGTCTCTCATGATAGCAGGTGGTTAAGTAGAAATTCGCTGCTCGGCTGACCCAGCAGGAGCAAACGTATGCTAAAAATGTATGCAGAACCAAGCTTTTCAGTGAAGAGCAGCCAGGCACATTTTAGCAAGTTTCACTTGTAAGTGGGGTTGGAAACGCTTTTCAGGCTCAGTACTGGGCTCAAAAGATGCAGCCCTGATGTCTCTCATGATAGCAGGTGGTTAAGTAGAAATTCGCTGCTCGGCTGACACAGCAGGAGCAAACCTATGCTAAAAATGTGTGCAGAACCAAGCTTTTCAGTGAAGAGCAGCCAGGCACATTTTAGCAAGTTTCACTTGTAAGTGGGGTTGGAAACGCTTTTCAGGCTCAGTACTGGGCTTAAAAGATGCAGCCCTGATGTCTCTCATGATAGCAGGTGGTTAAGTAGAAATTCGCTGCTCGGCTGGCCCAGCAGGAGCAAACCTATGCTAAAAATGTGTGCAGAACCAAGCTTTTCAGTGAAGAGCAGCCAGGCACATTTTAGCAAGTTTCACTTGTAAGTGGGGTTGGAAACGCTTTTCAGGCTCAGTACTGGCCTCAAAAGATGCAGCCCTGATGTATCTCATGATAGCAGGTGGTTAAGTCGAAATTTGCTGCTCGGCTGACCCAGCAGGAGCAAACCTATGCCAAAAATGTACGCAGAATCAGCTTTTCAGTGAAGAGCAGAGAGGCACATTTTAGCAAGTTTCACTTGTAAGTGGGGTTGGAAACACTTTTCAGGCTCAGTACTGGGCTTAAAAGATGCAGCCCTGATGTCTCTCATGATAGCAGGTGGTTAAGTAGAAATTCGCTGCTCGGCTGGCCCAGCAGGAGCAAACATATGCTAAAAATGTATGCAGAACCAAGCTTTTCAGTGAAGAGCAGCCAAGCACATTTTAGCAAGTTTCACTGTAAGTGGGGTTGGAAACGCTTTTCTGGCGCAGTACTGGGCTCCAAAGATGCAGCCCTGATGTCTCTCATGATAGCAGGTGGTTAAGTAGAAATTCGCTGCTCGGCTGACCCAGCAGGAGCAAATGTATGCTAAAAATGTATGCAGAACCAAGCTTTTCAGTGAAGAGCAGCCAGACACATTTTAGCAAGTTTCACTTGTAAGTGGGGTTATAAATGCTTTTCAGGCTCAGTACTGGGCTCAAAAGATGCAGCCCTGATGTCTCTCATGATAGCAGGTGGTTAAGTAGAAATGTGCTGCTCGGCTGACCCAGCAGGAGAACGTATGCTAAAAATGTATGCAGAACCAAGCTTTTCAGTGAAGAGCAGAGAGGCACATTTTAGCAAGTTTCACTTGTAAGTGGGGTCGGAAATGCTTTTCAGGCGCAGTACTGGGCTCCAAAGATGCAGCCCTGATGTCTCTCATGATAGCAGGTGGTTAAGTAGAAATTTGCTGCTTGGCTGACCCAGCAGGAGCAAACCTATGCCAAAAATGTACGCAGAATCAACTTTTCAGTGAAGAGCAGAGAGGCACATTTTAGCAAGTTTCACTTGTAAGTGGGGTTGGAAACGATTTTCAGGCTCAGTACTGGGCTCAAAAGATGCAGCCCTGATTTCTCTCATGATAGCAGGTGGTTAAGTAGAAATTTGCTGCTCGGCTGGCCCAGCAGGAGCAAACATATGCTAAAAATGTATGCAGAACCAAGCTTTTCAGTGAAGAGCAGCCAGGCACATTTTAGCAAGTTTTACTTGTAAGTGGGGTTGGAAACGCTTTTCAGGCTCAGTACTGGGCTCAAAAGATGCAGCCCTGATGTCTCTCATGATAGCAGGTGGTTAAGTAGAAATTTGCTGCTCGGCTGACCCAGCAGGAGCAAACGTATGCTAAAAATGTGTGCAGAACCAAGCTTTTCAGTGAAGAGCAGCCAGGCACATTTTAGCAAGTTTCACTTTTAAGTGGGGTTGGAAACGCTTTTCAGGCTCAGTACTGGGCTCAAAAGATGCAGCCCTGATGTCTCTCATGATAGCAGGTGGTTAAGTAGAAATGTGCTGCTCGGCTGACCCAGCAGGAGCAAACGTATGCTAAAAATGTGTGCAGAACCAAGCTTTTCAGTGAATAGCAGCCAGGCACATTTTAGCAAGTTTCACTTGTAAGTGGGGTTGGAAACGCTTTTCAGGCTCAGTACTGGGCTCAAAAGATGCAGCCCTGATGTCTCTCATGATAGCAGGTGGTTAAGTAGAAATTCGCTGCTCGGCTGACCCAGCAGGAGCAAACGTATGCCAAAAATGTATGCAGAAACAAGCTTTTCAGTGAAGAGCAGCTAGGCACATTTTAGCAAGTTTCACTTGTAAGTGGGGTTGGAAACGCTTTTCAGGCTCAGTACTGGGCTCAAAAGATGCAGCCTGATGTCTCTCATGATAGCAGGTGGTTAAGTAGAAATTTGCTGCTCGGCTGACCCAGCAGGAGCAAACGTATGCTAAAAATGTGTGCAGAACCAAGCTTTTCAGTGAAGAGCAGCCAGGCACATTTTAGCAAGTTTCACTTGTAAGTGGGGTTGGAAATGCTTTTCAGGCTCAGTACTGGGCTCAAAAGATGCAGCCCTGATCTCTCTCATGATAGCAGGTGGTTAAGTAGAAATTTGCTGCTCGGCTGACCCAGCTGGAGAAAACGTATGCTAAAAATGTATGCAGAACCAAGCTTTTCAGTGAAGAGCAGCCAGGCACATTTTAGCAAGTTTCACTTGTAAGTGGGGGTTGGAAACGCTTTTCAGGCTCAGTACTGGGCTCAAAAGATACAGCCCTGATGTCTCTCATGATACCAGGTGGTTAAGTAGAAATTCGCTGCTCGGCTGACCCAGCAGGAGCAAACGTATGCCAAAAATGTATGCAGAAACAAGCTTTTCGGTGAAGAGCAGCTAGGCACATTTTAGCAAGTTTCACTTGTAAGTGGGGTTGGAAACGCTTTTCTAGCGCAGTACTGGGCTCCGAAGATGCAGCCCTGATGTCTCTCATGATAGCAGGTGGTTAAGTAGAAATTCGCTGCTCGGCTGACCCAGCAGGAGCAAACGTATGCTAAAAATGTATGCAGAACCAAGCTTTTCAGAGAAGAGCAGCCAGACACATTTTAGCAAGTTTCACTTGTAAGTGGGGTTAGAAATGCTTTTCAGGCTCAGTACTGGGCTCAAAAGATGCAGCCCTGATGTCTCTCATGATAGCAGGTGGTTAAGTAGAAATGTGCTGCTCGGCTGACCCAGCAGGAGAACGTATGCTAAAAATGTATGCAGAACCAAGCTTTTCAGTGAAGAGCAGAGAGGCACATTTTAGCAAGTTTCACTTGTAAGTGGGGTTGGAAACGCTTTTCAGGCTCAGTACTGGGCTCAAAAGATGCAGCCCTGATGTCTCTCATGATAGCAGGTGGTTAAGTAGAAATTCGCTGCTCGGCTGGCACAGCAGGAGCAAACATATGCTAAAAATGTATGCAGAACCAAGCTTTTCAGTGAAGAGCAGCCAGGCACATTTTAGCAAGTTTCACTGTAAGTGGGGTTGAAAACGCTTTTCAGGCTCAGTACTGGGCTCAAAAGATGCAGCCCTGATGTCTCTTATGATGCAGGTGGTTAAGTAGAAATTCGCTGCTCGGCTGACCCAGCAGGAGCAAACGTATGCCAAAAATGTATGCAGAAACAAGCTTTTCAGTGAAGAGCAGCTAGGCACATTTTAGCAAGTTTCACTTGTAAGTGGGGTTGGAAACGCTTTTCAGGCTCAGTACTGGGCTCAAAAGATGCAGCCTGATGTCTCTCATGATAGCAGGTGGTTAAGTAGAAATTTGCTGCTCGGCTGACCCAGCAGGAGCAAACGTATGCTAAAAATGTGTGCAGAACCAAGCTTTTCAGTGAAGAGTAGCCAGGCACATTTTAGCAAGTTTCACTTGTAAGTGGGGTTGGAAATGCTTTTCAGGCTCAGTACTGGGCTCAAAAGATGCAGCCCTGATCTCTCTCATGATAGCAGGTGGTTAAGTAGAAATTTGCTGCTCGGCTGACCCAGCAGGAGCAAACGTATGCTAAAAATGTGTGCAGAACCAAGCTTTTCAGTGAATAGGAGCCAGGCACATTTTAGCAAGTTTCACTTGTAAGTGGGGTTGGAAACGCTTTTCAGGCTCAGTACTGGGCTCAAAAGATGCAGCCCTGATGTCTCTCATGATAGCAGGTGGTTAAGTAGAAATTCGCTGCTCGGCTGACCCAGCAGGAGCAAACCTATGCCAAAAATGTACGCAGAATCAGCTTTTCAGTGAAGAGCAGAGAGGCACATTTTAGCAAGTTTCACTTGTAAGTGGGGTTGGAAACGCTTTTCAGGCTCAGTACTGGGCTCAAAAGATGCAGCCCTGATGTCTCTCATGATAGCAGGTGGTTAAGTAGAAATTCGCTGCTCGGCTGGCCCAGCAGGAGCAAACATATGCTAAAAATGTATGCAGAACCAAGCTTTTCAGTGAAGAGCAGCCAAGCACATTTTAGCAAGTTTCACTGTAAGTGGGGTTGGAAACGCTTTTCAGGCGCAGTACTGGGCTCCAAAGATGCAGCCCTGATGTCTCTCACGATAGCAGGTGGTTAAGTAGAAATGTGCTGCTCGGCTGACCCAGCAGGAGAACGTATGCTAAAAATGTATACAGAACCAAGCTTTTCAGTGAAGAGCAGAGAGGCACATTTTAGCAAGTTTCACTTGTAAGTGGGGTTGGAAACGCTTTTCAGGCTCAGTACTGGGCTCAAAAGATGCAGCCCTGATGTCTCTCATGATAGTAGGTGGTTAAGTAGAAATTCGCTGCTCGGCTGACCCAGCAGGAGCAAACGTATGCTAAAAATGTATGCAGAACCAAGCTTTTCAGTGAAGAGCAGCCAGGCACATTTTAGCAAGTTTCACTTGTAAGTGGGGTTGGAAACGCTTTTCAGGCTCAGTACTGGGCTCAAAAGATGCAGCCCTGATGTCTCTCATGATAGCAGGTGGTTAAATAGAAATTCGCTGCTCGGCTGACCCAGCAGGAGCAAACCTATGCTAAAAATGTGTGCAGAACCAAGCTTTTCAGTGAAGAGCAGCCAGGCACATTTTAGCAAGTTTCACTTGAAGTGGGGTTGGAAACGCTTTTCAGGCTCAGTACTGGGCTTAAAAGATGCAGCCCTGATGTCTCTCATGATAGCAGGTGGTTAAGTAGAAATTTCGCTGCTCGGCTGGCCCAGCAGGAGCAAACATATGCTAAAAATGTATGCAGAACCAAGCTTTTCAGTGAAGAGCAGCCAAGCACATTTTAGCAAGTTTCACTGTAAGTGGGGTTGGAAACGCTTTTCTGGCGCAGTACTGGGCTCCAAAGATGCAGCCCTGATGTCTCTCATGATAGCAGGTGGTTAAGTAGAAATTCGCTGCTCGGCTGACCCAGCAGGAGCAAATGTATGCTAAAAATGTATGCAGAACCAAGCTTTTCAGTGAAGAGCAGCCAGACACATTTTAGCAAGTTTCACTTGTAAGTGGGGTTAGAAATGCTTTTCAGGCTCAGTACTGGGCTCAAAAGATGCAGCCCTGATGTCTCTCATGATGGCAGGTGGTTAAGTAGAAATGTGCTGCTCGGCTGACCCAGCAGGAGAACGTATGCTAAAAATGTATGCAGAACCAAGCTTTTCAGTGAAGAGCAGAGAGGCACATTTTAGCAAGTTTCACTTGTAAGTGGGGTTGGAAACGCTTTTCAGGCTCAGTACTGGGCTCAAAAGATGCAGCCCTGATGTCTCTCATGATAGCAGGTGGTTAAGTAAAAATTTGCTGCTCGGCTGGCCCAGCAGGAGCAAACATATGCTAAAAATGTATGCAGAACTAAGCTTTTCAGTGAAGAGCAGCCAGGCACATTTTAGCAAGTTTCACTGTAAGTGGGGTTGGAAACGCTTTTCAGGCTCAGTATTGGGCTCAAAAGATGCTGCCCTGATGTCTCTTATGATGCAGGTGGTTAAGTAGAAATTCGCTGCTCGGCTGACCCAGCAGGAGCAAACGTATGCCAAAAATGTATGCAGAAACAAGCTTTTCAGTGAAGAGCAGCTAGGCACATTTTAGCAAGTTTCACTTGTAAGTGGGGTTGGAAACGCTTTTCAGGCTCAGTACTGGGCTCAAAAGATGCAGCCTGATGTCTCTCATGATAGCAGGTGGTTAAGTAGAAATTTGCTGCTCGACTGACCCAGCAGGAGCAAACGTATGCTAAAAATGTGTGCAGAACCAAGCTTTTCAGTGAAGAGTAGCCAGGCACATTTTAGCAAGTTTCACTTGTAAGTGGGGTTGGAAATGCTTTTCAGGCTCAGTACTGGGCTCAAAAGATGCAGCCCTGATCTCTCTCATGATAGCAGGTGGTTAAGTAGAAATTTGCTGCTCGGCTGACCCAGCAGGAGCAAACGTATGCTAAAAATGTGTGCAGAACCAAGCTTTTCAGTGAATAGCAGCCAGGCACATTTTAGCAAGTTTCACTTGTAAGTGGGGTTGGAAACGCTTTTCAGGCTCAGTACTGGGCTCAAAAGATGCAGCCCTGATGTCTCTCATGATAGCAGGTGGTTAAGTAGAAATTCGCTGCTCGGCAGACCCAGCAGGAGCAAACCTATGCCAAAAATGTACGCAGAATCAGCTTTTCAGTGAAGAGCAGAGAGGCACATTTTAGCAAGTTTCACTTGTAAGTGGGGTTGGAAACGCTTTTCAGGCTCAGTACTGGGCTCAAAAGATGCAGCCCTGATGTCTCTCATGATAGCAGGTGGTTAAGTAGAAATTCGCTGCTCGGCTGGCCCAGCAGGAGCAAACATATGCTAAAAATGTATGCAGAACCAAGCTTTTCAGTGAAGAGCAGCCAAGCACATTTTAGCAAGTTTCACTGTAAGTGGGGTTGGAAACGCTTTTCAGGCGCAGTACTGGGCTCCAAAGATGCAGCCCTGATGTCTCTCATGATAGCAGGTGGTTAAGTAGAAATTCGCTGCTCGGCTGACCCAGCAGGTGCAAACGTATGCTAAAAATGTATGCAGAACCAAGCTTTTCAGTGAAGAGCAGCCAGGCACATTTTAGCAAGTTTCACTTGTAAGTGGGGTTAGAAATGCTTTTCAGGCTCAGTACTGGGCTCAAAAGATGCAGCCCTGATGTCTCTCATGATAGCAGGTGGTTAAGTAGAAATGTGCTGCTCGGCTGACCCAGCAGGAGAACGTATGCTAAAAATGTATGCAGAACCAAGCTTTTCAGTGAAGAGCAGAGAGGCACATTTTAGCAGGTTTCACTTGTAAGTGGGGTTGGAAACGCTTTTCAGGCTCAGTACTGGGCTCAAAAGATGCAGCCCTGATGTCTCTCATGATAGCAGGTGGTTAAGTAGAAATTTGCTGCTCGGCTGACCCAGCAGGAGCAAACGTATGCTAAAAATGTATGCAGAACCAAGCTTTTCAGTGAAGAGCAGCCAGGCACATTTTAGCAAGTTTCGCTTGTAAGTGGGGTTGGAAACGCTTTTCAGGCTCAGTACTGGGCTCAAAAGATGCAGCCCTGATGTCTCTCATGATAGCAGGTGGTTAAGTAGAAATTCGCTGCTCGGCTGACCCAGCAGAAGCAAACCTATGCTAAAAATGTGTGCAGAACCAAGCTTTTCAGTGAAGAGCAGCCAGGCACATTTTAGCAAGTTTCACTTGAAGTGGGGTTGGAAACGCTTTTCAGGCTCAGTACTGGGCTTAAAAGATGCAGTCCTGATGTCTCTCATGATAGCAGGTGGTTAAGTAGAAATTCGCTGCTCGGCTGGCCCAGCAGGAGCAAACATATGCTAAAAATGTATGCAGAACCAAGCTTTTCAGTGAAGAGCAGCCAAGCACATTTTAGCAAGTTTCACTGTAAGTGGGGTTGGAAACGCTTTTCTGGCGCAGTACTGGGCTCCAAAGATGCAGCCCTGATGTCTCTCATGATAGCAGGTGGTTAAGTAGAAATTTGCTGCTCGGCTGACCCAGCAGGAGCAAATGTATGCTAAAAATGTATGTAGAACCAAGCTTTTCAGTGAAGAGCAGCCAGACACATTTTAGCAAGTTTCACTTGTAAGTGGGGTTCGAAATGCTTTTCAGGCTCAGTACTGGGCTCAAAAGATGCAGCCCTGATGTCTCTCATGATAGCAGGTGGTTAAGTAGAAATGTGCTGCTCGGCTGACCCAGCAGGAGAACGTATGCTAAAAATGTATGCAGAACCAAGCTTTTCAGTGAAGAGCAGAGAGGCACATTTTAGCACGTTTCACTTGTAAGTGGGGTTGGAAATGCTTTTCAGGCGCAGTACTGGGCTCCAAAGATGCAGCCCTGATGTCTCTCATGATAGCAGGTGGTTAAGTAGAGATTCGCTGCTCGGCTTACCCAGCAGGAGCAAACGTATGCTAAAAATTTATGCAGAAGCAAGCTTTTCAGTGAAGAGCAGCCAGGCACATTTTAGCAAGTTTCACTTGTAAGTGGGGTTGGAAACGCTTTTCAGGCTCAGTACTGGGCTCAAAAGATGCAGCCCTGATGTCTCTCATGATAGCAGGTGGTTAAGTAGAAATTCGCTGCTCGGCTGGCCCAGCAGGAGCAAAAATATGCTAAAAATGTATGCAGAACCAAGCTTTTCAGTGAAGAGCAGCCAAGCACATTTTAGCAAGTTTCACTGTAAGTGGGGTTGGAAACACTTTTCAGGCGCAGTACTGGGCTCCAAAGATGCAGCCCTGATGTCTCTCATGATAGCAGGTGGTTAAGTAGAAATTCGCTGCTCGGCTGACCCTGCAGGAGCAAATGTATGCTAAAAATGTATGCAGAACCAAGCTTTTCAGTGAAGAGCAGCCAGGCACATTTTAGCAAGTTTCACTTGTAAGTGGGGTTAGAAATGCTTTTCAGGCTCAGTACTGGGCTCAAAAGATGCAGCCCTGATGTCTCTCATGATAGCAGGTGGTTAAGTAGAAATGTGCTGCTCGGCTGACCCAGCAGGAGAACGTATGCTAAAAATGTATGCAGAATCAGCTTTTCAGTGAAGAGCAGAGAGGCACATTTTAGCAAGTTTCACTTGTAAGTGGGGTTGGAAACGCTTTTCAGGCTCAGTACTGGGCTCAAAAGATGCAGCCCTGATGTCTCTCATGATAGCAGGTGGTTAAGTAGAAATTCGCTGCTCGGCTGGCCCAGCAGGAGCAAACATATGCTAAAAATGTATGCAGAACCAAGCTTTTCAGTGAAGAGCAGCCAAGCACATTTTAGCAAGTTTCACTGTAAGTGGGGTTGGAAACGCTTTTCAGGCGCAGTACTGGGCTCCAAAGATGCAGCCCTGATGTCTCTCATGATAGCAGGTGGTTAAGTAGAAATTCGCTGCTCGGCTGACCCAGCAGGAGCAAACGTATGCTAAAAATGTATGCAGAACCAAGCTTTTCAGTGAAGAGCAGCCAGGCACATTTTAGCAAGTTTCACTTGTAAGTGGGGTTATAAATGCTTTTCAGGCTCAGTACTGGGCTCAAAAGATGCAGCCCTGATGTCTCTCATGATAGCAGGTGGTTAAGTAGAAATGTGCTGCTCGGCTGACCCAGCAGGAGAACGTATGCTAAAAATGTATGCAGAACCAAGCTTTTCAGTGAAGAGCAGAGAGGCACATTTTAGCAGGTTTCACTTGTAAGTGGGGTTGGAAACGCTTTTCAGGCTCAGTACTGGGCTCAAAAGATGCAGCCCTGATGTCTCTCATGATAGCAGGTGGTTAAGTAGAAATTTGCTGCTCGGCTGACCCAGCAGGAGCAAACGTATGCTAAAAATGTATGCAGAACCAAGCTTTTCAGTGAAGAGCAGCCAGGCACATTTTAGCAAGTTTTGCTTGTAAGTGGGGTTGGAAACGCTTTTCAGGCTCAGTACTGGGCTCAAAAGATGCAGCCCTGATGTCTCTCATGATAGCAGGTGGTTAAGTAGAAATTCGCTGCTCGGCTGACCCAGCAGGAGCAAACCTATGCTAAAAATGTGTGCAGAACCAAGCTTTTCAGTGAAGAGCAGCCAGGCACATTTTAGCAAGTTTCACTTGAAGTGGGGTTGGAAACGCTTTTCAGGCTCAGTACTGGGCTTAAAAGATGCAGCCCTGATGTCTCTCATGATAGCAGGTGGTTAAGTAGAAATTCGCTGCTCGTCTGGCCCAGCAGGAGCAAACATATGCTAAAAATGTATGCAGAACCAAGCTTTTCAGTGAAGAGCAGCCAAGCACATTTTAGCAAGTTTCACTGTAAGTGGGGTTGGAAACGCTTTTCTGGCACAGTACTGGGCTCCAAAGATGCAGCCCTGATGTCTCTCATGATAGCAGGTGGTTAAGTAGAAATTCGCTGCTCGGCTGATCCAGCAGGAGCAAATGTATGCTAAAAATGTATGCAGAACCAAGCTTTTCAGTGAAGAGCAGCCAGACACATTTTAGCAAGTTTCACTTGTAAGTGGGGTTAGAAATGCTTTTCAGGCTCAGTACTGGGCTCCAAAGATGCAGCCCTGATGTCTCTCATGATAGCAGGTGGTTAAGTAGAGATTCGCTGCTCGGCTTACCCAGCAGGAGCAAACGTATGCTAAAAATTTATGCAGAAGCAAGCTTTTCAGTGAAGAGCAGCCAGGCACATTTTAGCAAGTTTCACTTGTAAGTGGGGTTGGAAACGCTTTTCAGGCTCAGTACTGGGCTCAAAAGATGCAGCCCTGATGTCTCTCATGATAGCAGGTGGTTAAGTAGAAATTTGCTGCTCGGCTGACCCAGCAGGAGCAAACGTATGCCAAAAATGTATGCAGAAACAAGCTTTTCAGTGAAGAGCAGCTAGGCACATTTTAGCAAGTTTCACTTGTAAGTGGGGTTGGAAATGCTTTTCAGGCTCAGTACTGGCCTCAAAAGATGCAGCCCTGATGTCTCTCATGATAGCAGGTGGTTAAGTAGAAATTTGCTGCTCGACTGACCCAGCAGGAGCAAACCTATGCCAAAAATGTACGCAGAATCATCTTTTCAGTGAAGAGCAGAGAGGCACATTTTAGCAAGTTTCACTTGTAAGTGGGGTTGGAAACGATTTTCAGGCTCAGTACTGGGCTCAAAAGATGCAGCCCTGATGTCTCTCATGATAGCAGGTGGTTAAGTAGAAATTCGCTGCTCGGCTGGCCGAGCAGGAGCAAACATGTGCTAAAAATGTATGCAGAACCAAGCTTTTCAGTGAAGAGCAGCCAGGCACATTTTAGCAAGTTTCACTTGTAAGTGGGGTTGGAAACGCTTTTCATGCTCAGTACTGGGCTCAAAAGATGCAGCCCTGATGTCTCTCATGATAGCAGGTGGTTAAGTAGAAATTTGCTGCTCGGCTGACCCAGCAGGAGCAAACGTATGCTAAAAATGTGTGCAGAACCAAGCTTTTCAGTGAAGAGCAGCCAGGCACATTTTAGCAAGTTTCACTTTTAAGTGGGGTTGGAAACGCTTTTCAGGCTCAGTACTGGGCTCAAAAGATGCAGCCCTGATGTCTCTCATGATAGCAGGTGGTTAAGTAGAAATTCGCTGCTCGGCTGGCCCAGCAGGAGCAAACATATGCTAAAAATGTATGCAGAACCAAGCTTTTCAGTGAAGAGCAGCCAAGCACATTTTAGCAAGTTTCACTGTAAGTGGGGTTGGAAACGCTTTTCAGGCGCAGTACTGGGCTCCAAAGATGCAGCCCTGATGTCTCTCATGATAGCAGGTGGTTAAGTAGAAATTCGCTGCTCGGCTGACCCAGCAGGAGCAAACGTATGCTAAAAATGTATGCAGAACCAAGCTTCTCAGTGAAGAGCAGCCAGGCACATTTTAGCAAGTTTCACTTGTAAGTGGGGTTAGAAATGCTTTTCAGGCTCAGTACTGGGCTCAAAAGTTGCAGCCCTGATGTCTCTCATGATAGCAGGTGGTTAAGTAGAAATGTGCTGCTCGGCTGACCCAGCAGGAGAACGTATGCTAAAAATGTATGCAGAATCAGCTTTTCAGTGAAGAGCAGAGAGGCACATTTTAGCAAGTTTCACTTGTAAGTGGGGTTGGAAACGCTTTTCAGGCTCAGTACTGGGCTCAAAAGATGCAGCCCTGATGTCTCTCATGATAGCAGGTGGTTAAGTAGAAAATCGCTGCTCGGCTGGCCCAGCAGGAGCAAACATATGCTAAAAATGTATGCAGAACCAAGCTTTTCAGTGAAGAGCAGCCAAGCACATTTTAGCAAGTTTCACTGTAAGTGGGGTTGGAAACGCTTTTCAGGCGCAGTACTGGGCTCCAAAGATGCAGCCCTGATGTCTCTCATGATAGCAGGTGGTTAAGTAGAAATTCGCTGCTCGGCTGACCCAGCAGGAGCAAACGTATGCTAAAAATGTATGCAGAACCAAGCTTTTCAGTGAAGAGCAGCCAGGCACATTATAGCAAGTTTCACTTGTAAGTGGGGTTAGAAATGCTTTTCAGGCTCAGTACTGGGCTCAAAAGATGCAGCCCTGATGTCTCTCATGATAGCAGGTGGTTAAGTAGAAATGTGCTGCTCGGCTGACCCAGCAGGAGAACGTATGCTAAAAATGTATGCAGAACCAAGCTTTTCAGTGAAGAGCAGAGAGGCACATTTTAGCAAGTTTCGCTTGTAAGTGGGGTTGGAAACGCTTTTCAGGCTCAGTACTGGGCTCAAAAGATGCAGCCCTGATGTCTCTCATGATAGCAGGTGGTTAAGTAGAAATTCGCTGCTCGGCTGACCCAGCAGGAGCAAACCTATGCTAAAAATGTGTGCAGAACCAAGCTTTTCAGTGAAGAGCAGCCAGGCACATTTTAGCAAGTTTCACTTGAAGTGGGGTTGGAAACGCTTTTCAGGCTCAGTACTGGGCTTAAAAGATGCAGCCCTGATGTCTCTCATGATAGCAGGTGGTTAAGTAGAAATTCGCTGCTCGGCTGGCCCAGCAGGAGCAAACATATGCTAAAAATGTATGCAGAACCAAGCTTTTCAGTGAAGAGCAGCCAAGCACATTTTAGCAAGTTTCACTGTAAGTGGGGTTGGAAACGCTTTTCTGGCGCAGTACTGGGCTCCAAAGATGCAGCCCTGATGTCTCTCATGATAGCAGGTGGTTAAGTAGAAATTCGCTGCTCGGCTGACCCAGCAGGAGCAAATGTATGCTAAAAATGTATGCAGAACCAAGCTTTTCAGTGAAGAGCAGCCAGACACATTTTAGCAAGTTTCACTTGTAAGTGGGGTTAGAAATGCTTTTCAGGCTCAGTACTGGGCTCAAAAGATGCAGCCCTGATGTCTCTCATGATAGCAGGTGGTTAAGTAGAAATCTGCTGCTCGGCTGACCCAGCAGGAGAACGTATGCTAAAAATGTATGCAGAACCAAGCTTTTCAGTGAAGAGCAGAGAGGCACATTTTAGCACGTTTCACTTGTAAGTGGGGTTGGAAATGCTTTTCAGGCGCAGTACTGGGCTCCAAAGATGCAGCCCTGATGTCTCTCATGATAGCAGGTGGTTAAGTAGAGATTCGCTGCTCGGCTTACCCAGCAGGAGCAAACGTATGCTAAAAATTTATGCAGAAGCAAGCTTTTCAGTGAAGAGCAGCCAGGCACATTTTAGCAAGTTTCACTTGTAAGTGGGGTTGGAAACGCTTTTCAGGCTCAGTACTGGGCTCAAAAGATGCAGCCCTGATGTCTCTCATGATAGCAGGTGGTTAAGTAGAAATTTGCTGCTCGGCTGACCCAGCAGGAGCAAACCTATGCCAAAAATGTACGCAGAATCATCTTTTCAGTGAAGAGCAGAGAGGCACATTTTAGCAAGTTTCACTTGTAAGTGGGGTTGGAAACGATTTTCAGGCTCAGTACTGGGCTCAAAAGATGCAGCCCTGATGTCTCTCATGATAGCAGGTGGTTAAGTAGAAATTCGCTGCTCGGCTGGCCCAGCAGGAGCAAACATGTGCTAAAAATGTATGCAGAACCAAGCTTTTCAGTGAAGAGCAGCCAGGCACATTTTAGCAAGTTTCACTTGTAAGTGGGGTTGGAAACGCTTTTCATGCTCAGTACTGGGCTCAAAAGATGCAGCCCTGATGTCTCTCATGATAGCAGGTGGTTAAGTAGAAATTTGCTGCTCGGCTGACCCAGCAGGAGCAAACGTATGCTAAAAAGTGTGCAGAACCAAGCTTTTCAGTGAAGAGCAGCCAGGCACATTTTAGCAAGTTTCACTTTTAAGTGGGGTTGGAAACGCTTTTCAGGCTCAGTACTGGGCTCAAAAGATGCAGCCCTGATGTCTCTCATGATAGCAGGTGGTTAAGTAGAAATGTGCTGCTCGGCTGACCCAGCAGGAGCAAACGTATGCTAAAAATGTGTGCAGAACCAAGCTTTTCAGTGAATAGCAGCCAGGCACATTTTAGCAAGTTTCACTTGTAAGTGGGGTTGGAAACGCTTTTCAGGCTCAGTACTTGGCTCAAAAGATGCAGCCCTGATGTCTCTCATGATAGCAGGTGGTTAAGTAGAAATTCGCTGCTCGGCTGACCCAGCAGGAGCAAATGTATGCCAAAAATGTATGCAGAAACAAGCTTTTCAGTGAAGAGCAGCTAGGTACATTTTAGCAAGTTTCACTTGTAAGTGGGGTTGGAAACGCTTTTCAGGCTCAGTACTGGGCTCAAAAGATGCAGCCTGATGTCTCTCATGATAGCAGGTGGTTAAGTAGAAATTTGCTGCTCGGCTGACCCAGCAGGAGCAAACGTATGCTAAAAATGTGTGCAGAACCAAGCTTTTCAGTGAAGAGTAGCCAGGCACATTTTAGCAAGTTTCACTTGTAAGTGGGGTTGGAAATGCTTTTCAGGCTCAGTACTGGGCTCAAAAGATGCAGCCCTGATCTCTCTCATGATAGCAGGTGGTTAAGTAGAAATTTGCTGCTCGGCTGACCCAGCAGGAGCAAACGTATGCTAAAAATGTGTGCAGAACCAAGCTTTTCAGTGAATAGCAGCCAGGCACATTTTAGCAAGTTTCACTTGTAAGTGGGGTTGGAAACGCTTTTCAGGCTCAGTACTGGGCTCAAAAGATACAGCCCTGATGTCTCTCATGATAGCAGGTGGTTAAGTAGAAATTCGCTGCTCGGCTGACCCAGCAGGAGCAAACCTATGCCAAAAATGTACGCAGAATCAGCTTTTCAGTGAAGAGCAGAGAGGCACATTTTAGCAAGTTTCACTTGTAAGTGGGGTTGGAAACGCTTTTCAGGCTCAGTACTGGGCTCAAAAGATGCAGCCCTGATGTCTCTCATGATAGCAGGTGGTTAAGTAGAAATTCGCTGCTCGGATGGCCCAGCAGGAGCAAACATATGCTAAAAATGTATGCAGAACCAAGCTTTTCAGTGAAGAGCAGCCAAGCACATTTTAGCAAGTTTCACTGTAAGTGGGGTTGGAAACGCTTTTCAGGCGCAGTACTGGGCTCCAAAGATGCAGCCCTGATGTCTCTCATGATAGCAGGTGGTTAAGTAGAAATTCGCTGCTCGGCTGACCCAGCAGGAGCAAACGTATGCTAAAAATGTATGCAGAACCAAGCTTTTCAGTGAAGAGCAGCCAGGCACATTTTAGCAAGTTTCACTTGTAAGTGGGGTTAGAAATGCTTTTCAGGCTCAGTACTGGGCTCAAAAGATGCAGCCCTGATGTCTCTCATGATAGCAGGTGGTTAAGTAGAAATGTGCTGCTCGGCTGACCCAGCAGGAGAACGTATGCTAAAAATGTATGCAGAACCAAGCTTTTCAGTGAAGAGCAGAGAGGCACATTTTAGCAGGTTTCACTTGTAAGTGGGGTTGGAAACGCTTTTCAGGCTCAGTACTGGGCTCAAAAGATGCAGCCCTGATGTCTCTCATGATAGCAGGTGGTTAAGTAGAAATTTGCTGCTCGGCTGACCCAGCAGGAGCAAACGTATGCTAAAAATGTATGCAGAACCAAGCTTTTCAGTGAAGAGCAGCCAGGCACATTTTAGCAAGTTTCACTTGAAGTGGGGTTGGAAACGCTTTTCAGGCTCAGTACTGGGCTTAAAAGATGCAGCCCTGATGTCTCTCATGATAGCAGGTGGTTAAGTAGAAATTCGCTGCTCGGCTGGCCCAGCAGGAGCAAACATATGCTAAAAATGTATGCAGAACCAAGCTTTTCAGTGAAGAGCAGCCAAGCACATTTTAGCAAGTTTCACTGTAAGTGGGGTTGGAAACGCTTTTCTGGCGCAGTACTGGGCTCCAAAGATGCAGCCCTGATGTCTCTCATGATAGCAGGTGGTTAAGTAGAAATTCGCTGCTCGGCTGACCCAGCAGGAGCAAATGTATGCTAAAAATGTATGCAGAACCAAGCTTTTCAGTGAAGAGCAGCTAGGCACATTTTAGCAAGTTTCACTTGTAAGTGGGGTTGGAAACGCTTTTCAGGCTCAGTACTGGGCTCAAAAGATGCAGCCCTGATCTCTCTCATGATAGCAGGTGGTTAAGTAGAAATTTGCTGGTCGGCTGACCCAGCAGGAGCAAACGTATGCTAAAAATGTGTGCAGAACCAAGCTTTTCAGTGAATAGCAGCCAGGCACATTTTAGCAAGTTTCACTTGTAAGTGGGGTTGGAAACGCTTTTCAGGCTCAGTACTGGGCTCAAAAGATGCAGCCCTGATGTCTCTCATGATAGCAGGTGGTTAAGTAGAAATTCGCTGCTCGGCTGACCCAGCAGGAGCAACCCTATGCCAAAAATGTACGCAGAATCAGCTTTTCAGTGAAGAGCAGAGAGGCACATTTTAGCAAGTTTCACTTGTAAGTGGGGTTGGAAACGCTTTTCAGGCTCAGTACTGGGCTCAAAAGATGCAGCCCTGATGTCTCTCATGATAGCAGGTGGTTAAGTAGAAATTCGCTGCTCGGATGGCCCAGCAGGAGCAAACATATGCTAAAAATGTATGCAGAACCAAGCTTTTCAGTGAAGAGCAGCCAAGCACATTTTAGCAAGTTTCACTGTAAGTGGGGTTGGAAACGCTTTTCAGGCGCAGTACTGGGCTCCAAAGATGCAGCCCTGATGTCTCTCATGATAGCAGGTGGTTAAGTAGAAATTCGCTGCTCGGCTGACCCAGCAGGAGCCAAACGTATGCTAAAAATGTATGCAGAACCAAGCTTTTCAGTGAAGAGCAGCCAGGCACATTTTAGCAAGTTTCACTTGTAAGTGGGTTTAGAAATGCTTTTCAGGCTCAGTACTGGGCTCAAAAGATGCAGCCCTGATGTCTCTCATGATAGCAGGTGGTTAAGTAGAAATGTGCTGCTCGGCTGACCCAGCAGGAGAACGTATGCTAAAAATGTATGCAGAACCAAGCTTTTCAGTGAAGAGCAGAGAGGCACATTTTAGCAAGTTTCACTTGTAAGTGGGGTTGGAAACGCTTTTCAGGCTCAGTACTGGGCTCAAACGATGCAGCCCTGATGTCTCTCATGATAGCAGGTGGTTAAGTAGAAATTCGCTGCTCGGCTGACCCAGCAGGAGCAAACGTATGCTAAAAATGTATGCAGAACCAAGCTTTTCAGTGAAGAGCAGCCAGGCACATTTTAGCAAGTTTCACTTGTAAGTGGGGTTGGAAACGCTTTTCAGGCTCAGTACTGGGCTCAAAAGATGCAGCCCTGATGTCTCTCATGATAGCAGGTGGTTAAGTAGAAATTCGCTACTCGGCTGACCCAGCAGGAGCAAACCTATGCTAAAAATGTGTGCAGAACCAAGCTTTTCAGTGAAGAGCAGCCAGGCACATTTTAGCAAGTTCCACTTGTAAGTGGGGTTGGAAACGCTTTTCAGGCTCAGTACTGGCCTCAAAAGATGCAGCCCTGATGTATCTCATGATAGCAGGTGGTTAAGTCGAAATTTGCTGCTCGGCTGACCCAGCAGGAGCAAACCTATGCCAAAAATGTACGCAGAATCAGCTTTTCAGTGAAGAGCAGAGAGGCACATTTTAGCAAGTTTCACTTGTAAGTGGGGTTGGAAACACTTTTCAGGCTCAGTACTGGGCTTAAAAGATGCAGCCCTGATGTCTCTCATGATAGCAGGTGGGTAAGTAGAAATTCGCTGCTCGGCTGGCCCAGCAGGAGCAAACATATGCTAAAAATGTATGCAGAACCAAGCTTTTCAGTGAAGAGCAGCCAAGCACATTTTAGCAAGTTTCACTGTAAGTGGGGTTGGAAACGCTTTTCTGGCGCAGTACTGGGCTCCAAAGATGCAGCCCTGATGTCTCTCATGATAGCAGGTGGTTAAGTAGAAATTCGCTGCTTGGCTGACCCAGCAGGAGCAAATGTATGCTAAAAATGTATGCAGAACCAAGCTTTTCAGTGAAGAGCAGCCAGACACATTTTAGCAAGTTTCACTTGTAAGTGGGGTTAGAAATGCTTTTCAGGCTCAGTACTGGGCTCAAAAGATGCAGCCCTGATGTCTCTCATGATAGCAGGTGGTTAAGTAGAAATGTGCTGCTCGGCTGACCCAGCAGGAGAACGTATGCTAAAAATGTATGCAGAACCAAGCTTTTCAGTGAAGAGCAGAGAGGCACATTTTAGCAAGTTTCACTTGTAAGTGGGGTCGGAAATGCTTTTCAGGCGCAGTACTGGGCTCCAAAGATGCAGCCCTGATGTCTCTCATGATAGCAGGTGGTTAAGTAGAGATTCGCTGCTCGGCTGACCCAGCAGGAGCAAACGTATGCTAAAAATGTATGCAGAACCAAGCTTTTCAGTGAAGAGCAGCCAGGCACATTTTAGCAAGTTTCACTTGTAAGTGGGGTTGGAAACGCTTTTCAAGCTCAGTACTGGGCTCAAAAGATGCAGCCCTGATGTCTCTCATGATAGCAGGTGGTTAAGTAGAAATTTGCTGCTCGGCTGACCCAGCAGGAGCAAACGTATGCCAAAAATGTATGCAGAAACAAGCTTTTCAGTGAAGAGCAGCTAGGCACATTTTAGCAAGTTTCACTTGTAAGTGGGGTTGGAAATGCTTTTCAGGCTCAGTACTGGCCTCAAAAGATGCAGCCCTGATATCTCTCATGATAGCAGGTGGTTAAGTAGAAATTTGCTGCTCGGCTGACCCAGCAGGAGCAAACCTATGCCAAAAATGTACGCAGAATCAACTTTTCAGTGAAGAGCAGAGAGGCACATTTTAGCAAGTTTCACTTGTAAGTGGGGTTGGAAACGATTTTCAGGCTCAGTACTGGGCTCAAAAGATGCAGCCCTGATTTCTCTCATGATAGCAGGTGATTAAGTAGAAATTTGCTGCTCGGCTGGCCCAGCAGGAGCAAACATATGCTAAAAATGTATGCAGAATCAAGCTTTTCAGTGAAGAGCAGCCAGGCACATTTTAGCAAGTTTTACTTGTAAGTGGGGTTGGAAACGCTTTTCAGGCTCAGTACTGGGCTCAAAAGATGCAGCCCTGATGTCTCTCATGATAGCAGGTGGTTAAGTAGAAATTTGCTGCTCGGCTGACCCAGCAGGAGCAAACGTATGCTAAAAATGTGTGCAGAACCAAGCTTTTCAGTGAAGAGCAGCCAGGCACATTTTAGCAAGTTTCACTTTTAAGTGGGGTTGGAAACGCTTTTCAGGCTCAGTACTGGGCTCAAAAGATGCAGCCCTGATGTCTCTCATGATAGCAGGTGGTTAAGTAGAAATGTGCTGCTCAGCTGACCTAGCAGGAGCAAACGTATGCTAAAAATGTGTGCAGAACCAAGCTTTTCAGTGAATAGCAGCCAGGCACATTTTAGCAAGTTTCACTTGTAAGTGGGGTTGGAAACGCTTTTCAGGCTCAGTACTGGGCTCAAAAGATGCAGCCCTGATGTCTCTCATGATAGCAGGTGGTTAAGTAGAAATTCGCTGCTCGGCTGACCCAGCAGGAGCAAACGTATGCCAAAAATGTATGCAGAAACAAGCTTTTCAGTGAAGAGCAGCTAGGCACATTTTAGCAAGTTTCACTTGTAAGTGGGGTTGGAAACGCTTTTCAGGCTCAGTACTGGGCTCAAAAGATGCAGCCTGATGTCTCTCATGATAGCAGGTGGTTAAGTAGAAATTTGCTGCTCGGCTGACCCAGCAGGAGCAAACGTATGCTAAAAATGTGTGCAGAACCAAGCTTTTCAGTGAAGAGCAGCCAGGCACATTTTAGCAAGTTTCACTTGTAAGTGGGGTTGGAAATGCTTTTCAGGCTCAGTACTGGGCTCAAAAGATGCAGCCCTGATCTCTCTCATGATAGCAGGTGGTTAAGTAGAAATTTGCTGCTCGGCTGACCCAGCAGGAGCAAACGTATGCTAAAAATGTATGCAGAACCAAGCTTTTCAGTGAAGAGCAGCCAGGCACATTTTAGCAAGTTTCACTTGTAAGTGGGGGTTGGAAACGCTTTTCAGGCTCAGTACTGGGCTCAAAAGATACAGCCCTGATGTCTCTCATGATAGCAGGTGGTTAAGTAGAAATTCGCTGCTCGGCTGACCCAGCAGGAGCAAACGTATGCCAAAAATGTATGCAGAAACAAGCTTTTCGGTGAAGAGCAGCTAGGCACATTTTAGCAAGTTTCACTTGTAAGTGGGGTTGGAAACGCTTTTCTAGCGCAGTACTGGGCTCCGAAGATGCAGCCCTGATGTCTCTCATGATAGCAGGTGGTTAAGTAGAAATTCGCTGCTCGGCTGACCCAGCAGGAGCAAACGTATGCTAAAAATGTATGCAGAACCAAGCTTTTCAGAGAAGAGCAGCCAGACACATTTTAGCAAGTTTCACTTGTAAGTGGGGTTAGAAATGCTTTTCAGGCTCAGTACTGGGCTCAAAAGATGCAGCCCTGATGTCTCTCATGATAGCAGGTGGTTAAGTAGAAATGTGCTGCTCGGCTGACCCAGCAGGAGAACGTATGCTAAAAATGTATGCAGAACCAAGCTTTTCAGTGAAGAGCAGAGAGGCACATTTTAGCAAGTTTCACTTGTAAGTGGGGTTGGAAACGCTTTTCAGGCTCAGTACTGGGCTCAAAAGATGCAGCCCTGATGTCTCTCATGATAGCAGGTGGTTAAGTAGAAATTTGCTGCTCGGCTGGCACAGCAGGAGCAAACATATGCTAAAAATGTATGCAGAACCAAGCTTTTCAGTGAAGAGCAGCCAGGCACATTTTAGCAAGTTTCACTTGTAAGTGGGGTTGGAAACGCTTTTCAGGCTCAGTACTGGGCTCAAAAGATGCAGCCCTGATGTCTCTCATGATAGCAGGTGGTTAAGTAGAAATTCGCTGCTCGGCTGACCCAGCAGGAGCAAACCTATGCCAAAAATGTACGCAGAATCAGCTTTTCAGTGAAGAGCAGCTAGGCACATTTTAGTAAGTTTCACTTGTAAGTGGGGTTGGAAACGCTTTTCAGGCTCAGTACTGGGCTCAAAAGATGCAGCCCTGATGTCTCTCATGATAGCAGGTGGTTAAGTAGAAATTCGCTGCTCGGCTGGCCCAGCAGGAGCAAACATATGCTAAAAATGTATGCAGAACCAAGCTTTTCAGTGAAGAGCAGCCAGGCACATTTTAGCAAGTTTCACTTGTAAGTGGGGTTGGAAACGCTTTTCAGGCTCAGTACTGGGCTCAAAAGATGCAGCCCTGATGTCTCTCATGATAGCAGGTGGTTAAGTAGAAATTTGCTGCTCGGCTGACCCAGCAGGAGCAAACGTATGCCAAAAATGTATGCAGAAACAAGCTTTTCAGTGAACAGCAGCTAGGCACATTTTAGCAAGTTTCACTTGTAAGTGGGGTTGGAAATGCTTTTCAGGCTCAGTACTGGCCTCAAAAGATGCAGCCCTGATGTCTCTCATGATAGCAGGTGGTTAAGTAGAAATTTGCTGCTCGGCTGACCCAGCAGGAGCAAACCTATGCCAAAAATGTACGCAGAATCAGCTTTTCAGTGAAGAGCAGAGAGGCACATTTTAGCAAGTTTCACTTGTAAGTGGGGTTGGAAACGATTTTCAGGCTCAGTACTGGGCTCAAAAGATGCAGCCCTGATGTCTCTCATGATAGCAGGTGGTTAAGTAGAAATTCGCTGCTCGGCTGACCCAGCAGGAGCAAACGTATGCCAAAAATGTATGCAGAAACAAGCTTTTCGGTGAAGAGCAGCTAGGCACATTTTAGCAAGTTTCACTTGTAAGTGGGGTTGGAAATGCTTTTCAGGCTCAGTACTGGGCTCAAAAGATGCAGCCCTGATGTCTCTTATGATGCAGGTGGTTAAGTAGAAATTTGCTGCTCGGCTGACCCAGCAGGAGCAAACGTATGCCAAAAATGTGTGCAGAAACAAGCTTTTCAGTGAAGAGCAGCTAAGCACATTTTAGTAAGTTTCACTTGTAAGTGGGGTTGGAAACGCTTTTCAGGCTCAGTACTGGGCTCAAAAGATGCTGCCCTGATGTCTCTCATGATAGCAGGTGGTTAAGTAGAAATTCGCTGCTCGGCTGGCCCAGCAGGAGCAAACATATGCTAAAAATGTATGCAGAACCAAGCTTTTCAGTGAAGAGCAGCCAGGCACATTTTAGCAAGTTTCACTGTAAGTGGGGTTGGAAACGCTTTTCAGGCTCAGTACTGGGCTCAAAAGATGCAGCCCTGATGTCTCTTATGATGGAGGTGGTTAAGTAGAAATTCGCTGCTCGGCTGACCCAGCAGGAGCAAACGTATGCCAAAAATGTATGCAGAAACAAGGTTTTCAGTGAAGAGCAGCTAGGCACATTTTAGCAAGTTTCACTTGTAAGTGGGGTTGGAAACGCTTTTTAGGCTCAGTACTGGGCTCATAAGATGCAGCCTGATGTCTCTCATGATAGCAGGTGGTTAAGTAGAAATTTGCTGCTCGGCTGACCCAGCAGGAGCAAACGTATGCTAAAAATGTGTGCAGAACCAAGCTTTTCAGTGAATAGCAGCCAGGCACATTTTAGCAAGTTTCACTTGTAAGTGGGGTTGGAAACGCTTTTCAGGCTCAGTACTGGGCTCAAAAGATGCAGCCCTGATGTCTCTCATGATAGCAGGTGGGTAAGTAGAAATTCGCTGCTCGGCTGACCCAGCAGAAGCAAACCTATGCCAAAAATGTACGCAGAATCAGCTTTTCAGTGAAGAGCAGAGAGGCACATTTTAGCAAGTTTCACTTGTAAGTGGGGTTGGAAACGCTTTTCAGGCTCAGTACTGGGCTCAAAAGATGCAGCCCTGATGTCTCTCATGATAGCAGGTGGTTAAGTAGAGATTCGCTGCTCGGCTGACCCAGCAGGAGCAAACGTATGCTAAAAATGTATGCAGAACCAAGCTTTTCAGTGAAGAGCAGCCAGGCACATTTTAACAAGTTTCACTTGTAAGTGGGGTTGGAAACGCTTTTCAAGCTCAGTACTGGGCTCAAAAGATGCAGCCCTGATGTCTCTCATGATAGCAGGTGGTTAAGTAGAAATTTGCTGCTCGGCTGACCCAGCAGGAGCAAACGTATGCCAAAAATGTATGCAGAAACAAGCTTTTCAGTGAAGAGCAGCTAGGCACATTTTAGCAAGTTTCACTTGTAAGTGGGGTTGGAAATGCTTTTCAGGCTCAGTACTGGCCTCAAAAGATGCAGCCCTGATATCTCTCATGATAGCAGGTGGTTAAGTAGAAATTTGCTGCTCGGCTGACCCAGCAGGAGCAAACCTATGCCAAAAATGTACGCAGAATCAACTTTTCAGTGAAGAGCAGAGAGGCACATTTTAGCAAGTTTCACTTGTAAGTGGGGTTGGAAACGATTTTCAGGCTCAGTACTGGGCTCAAAAGATGCAGCCCTGATTTCTCTCATGATAGCAGGTGGTTAAGTAGAAATTTGCTGCTCGGCTGGCCCAGCAGGAGCAAACATATGCTAAAAATGTATGCAGAATCAAGCTTTTCAGTGAAGAGCAGCCAGGCACATTTTAGCAAGTTTTACTTGTAAGTGGGGTTGGAAACGCTTTTCAGGCTCAGTACTGGGCTCAAAAGATGCAGCCCTGATGTCTCTCATGATAGCAGGTGGTTAAGTAGAAATTTGCTGCTCGGCTGACCCAGCAGGAGCAAACGTATGCTAAAAATGTGTGCAGAACCAAGCTTTTCAGTGAAGAGCAGCCAGGCACATTTTAGCAAGTTTCACTTTTAAGTGGGGTTGGAAACGCTTTTCAGGCTCAGTACTGGGCTCAAAAGATGCAGCCCTGATGTCTCTCATGATAGCAGGTGGTTAAGTAGAAATGTGCTGCTCAGCTGACCTAGCAGGAGCAAACGTATGCTAAAAATGTGTGCAGAACCAAGCTTTTCAGTGAATAGCAGCCAGGCACATTTTAGCAAGTTTCACTTGTAAGTGGGGTTGGAAACGCTTTTCAGGCTCAGTACTGGGCTCAAAAGATGCAGCCCTGATGTCTCTCATGATAGCAGGTGGTTAAGTAGAAATTCGCTGCTCGGCTGACCCAGCAGGAGCAAACGTATGCCAAAAATGTATGCAGAAACAAGCTTTTCAGTGAAGAGCAGCTAGGCACATTTTAGCAAGTTTCACTTGTAAGTGGGGTTGGAAACGCTTTTCAGGCTCAGTACTGGGCTCAAAAGATGCAGCCTGATGTCTCTCATGATAGCAGGTGGTTAAGTAGAAATTTGCTGCTCGGCTGACCCAGCAGGAGCAAACGTATGCTAAAAATGTGTGCAGAACCAAGCTTTTCAGTGAAGAGCAGCCAGGCACATTTTAGCAAGTTTCACTTGTAAGTGGGGTTGGAAATGCTTTTCAGGCTCAGTACTGGGCTCAAAAGATGCAGCCCTGATCTCTCTCATGATAGCAGGTGGTTAAGTAGAAATTTGCTGCTCGGCTGACCCAGCAGGAGCAAACGTATGCTAAAAATGTATGCAGAACCAAGCTTTTCAGTGAAGAGCAGCCAGGCACATTTTAGCAAGTTTCACTTGTAAGTGGGGGTTGGAAACGCTTTTCAGGCTCAGTACTGGGCTCAAAAGATACAGCCCTGATGTCTCTCATGATAGCAGGTGGTTAAGTAGAAATTCGCTGCTCGGCTGACCCAGCAGGAGCAAACGTATGCCAAAAATGTATGCAGAAACAAGCTTTTCGGTGAAGAGCAGCTAGGCACATTTTAGCAAGTTTCACTTGTAAGTGGGGTTGGAAACGCTTTTCTAGCGCAGTACTGGGCTCCGAAGATGCAGCCCTGATGTCTCTCATGATAGCAGGTGGTTAAGTAGAAATTCGCTGCTCGGCTGACCCAGCAGGAGCAAACGTATGCTAAAAATGTATGCAGAACCAAGCTTTTCAGAGAAGAGCAGCCAGACACATTTTAGCAAGTTTCACTTGTAAGTGGGGTTAGAAATGCTTTTCAGGCTCAGTACTGGGCTCAAAAGATGCAGCCCTGATGTCTCTCATGATAGCAGGTGGTTAAGTAGAAATTCGCTGCTCGGCTGACCCAGCAGGAGCAAACATATGCTAAAAATGTATGCAGAACCAAGCTTTTCAGTGAAGAGCAGCCAGGCACATTTTAGCAAGTTTCACTGTAAGTGGGGTTGGAAACGCTTTTCAGGCTCAGTACTGGGCTCAAAAGATGCAGCCCTGATGTCTCTTATGATGGAGGTGGTTAAGTAGAAATTCGCTGCTCGGCTGACCCAGCAGGAGCAAACGTATGCCAAAAATGTATGCAGAAACAAGCTTTTCAGTGAAGAGCAGCTAGGCACATTTTAGCAAGTTTCACTTGTAAGTGGGTTTAGAAATGCTTTTCAGGCTCAGTACTGGGCTCAAAAGATGCAGCCCTGATGTCTCTCATGATAGCAGGTGGTTAAGTAGAAATTCGCTGCTCGGCTGACCCAGCAGGAGCAAACGTATGCTAAAAATGTATGCAGAACCAAGCTTTTCAGTGAAGAGCAGCCAGGCACATTTTAGCAAGTTTCACTTGTAAGTGGGGTTGGAAATGCTTTTCAGGCACAGTACTGGGCTCCAAAGTTGCAGCCCTGATGTCTCTCATGATAGCAGGTGGTTAAGTAGAGATTCGCTGCTCGGCTGACCCAGCAGGAGCAAACGTATGCTAAAAATGTATGCAGAACCAAGCTTTTCAGTGAAGAGCAGCCAGGCACATTTTAGCAAGTTTCACTTGTAAGTGGGGTTGGAAACGCTTTTCAGGCTCAGTACTGGGCTCAAAAGATGCAGCCCTGATGTCTCTCATGATAGCAGGTGGTTAAGTAGAAATTTGCTGCTCGGCTGACCCAGCAGGAGCAAACGTATGCCAAAAATGTATGCAGAAACAAGCTTTTCAGTGAAGAGCAGCTAGGCACATTTTAGCAAGTTTCACTTGTAAGTGGGGTTGGAAATGCTTTTCAGGCTCAGTACTGGCCTCAAAAGATGCAGCCCTGATGTCTCTCATGATAGCAGGTGGTTAAGTAGAAATTTGCTGCTCGGCTGACCCAGCAGGAGCAAACCTATGCCAAAAATGTACGCAGAATCAGCTTTTCAGTGAAGAGCAGAGAGGCACATTTTAGCAAGTTTCACTTGTAAGTGGGGTTGGAAACGATTTTCAGGCTCAGTACTGGGCTCAAAAGATGCAGCCCTGATGTCTCTCATGATAGCAGGTGGTTAAGTAGAAATTTGCTGCTCGGCTGGCCCAGCAGGAGCAAACATATGCTAAAAATTGTATGCAGAACCAAGCTTTTCAGTGAAGAGCAGCCAGGCACATTTTAGCAAGTTTCACTTGTAAGTGGGGTTGGAAACGCTTTTCAGGCTCAGTACTGGGCTCAAAAGATGCAGCCCTGATGTCTCTCATGATAGCAGGTGGTTAAGTAGAAATTTGCTGCTCGGCTGACCCAGCAGGAGCAAACGTATGCTAAAAATGTGTGCAGAACCAAGCTTTTCAGTGAAGAGCAGCCAGGCACATTTTAGCAAGTTTCACTTTTAAGTGGGGTTGGAAATGCTTTTCAGGCTCAGTACTGGGCTCAAAAGATGCAGCCCTGATGTCTCTCATGATAGCAGGTGGTTAAGTAGAAATGTGCTGCTCGGCTGACCCAGCAGGAGCAAACGTATGCTAAAAATGTGTGCAGAACCAAGCTTTTCAGTGAATAGCAGCCAGGCACATTTTAGCAAGTTTCACTTGTAAGTGGGGTTGGAAACGCTTTTCAGGCTCAGTACTGGGCTCAAAAGATGCAGCCCTGATGTCTCTCATGATAGCAGGTGGTTAAGTAGAAACTCGCTGCTCGGCTGACCCAGCAGGAGCAAACGTATGCCAAAAATGTATGCAGAAACAAGCTTTTCAGTGAAGAGCAGCTAGGCACATTTTAGCAAGTTTCACTTGTAAGTGGGGTTGGAAACGCTTTTCAGGCTCAGTACTGGGCTCAAAAGATGCAGCCTGATGTCTCTCATGATAGCAGGTGATTAAGTAGAAATTTGCTGCTCGGCTGACCCAGCAGGAGCAAACGTATGCTAAAAATGTGTGCAGAACCAAGCTTTTCAGTGAAGAGCAGCCAGGCACATTTTAGCAAGTTTCACTTGTAAGTGGGGTTGGAAATGCTTTTCAGGCTCAGTACTGGGCTCAAAAGATGCAGCCCTGATCTCGCTCATGATAGCAGGTGGTTAAGTAGAAATTTGCTGCTCGGCTGACCCAGCAGGAGCAAACGTATGCTAAAAATGTATGCAGAACCAAGCTTTTCAGTGAAGAGCAGCCAGGCACATTTTAGTAAGTTTCACTTGTAAGTGGGGGTTGGAAACGCTTTTCAGGCTCAGTACTGGGCTCAAAAGATGCAGCCCTGATGTCTCTCATGATAGCAGGTGGTTAAGTAGAAATTCGCTGCTCGGCTGACCCAGCAGGAGCAAACGTATGCCAAAAATGTATGCAGAAACAAGCTTTTCGGTGAAGAGCAGCTAGGCACATTTTAGCAAGTTTCACTTGTAAGTGGGGTTGGAAACGCTTTTCTGGCGCAGTACTGGGCTCCAAAGATGCAGCCCTGATGTCTCTCATGATAGCAGGTGGTTAAGTAGAAATTCGCTGCTCGGCTGACCCAGCAGGAGCAAACGTATGCTAAAAATGTATGCAGAACCAAGCTTTTCAGTGAAGAGCAGCCAGACACATTTTAGCAAGTTTCACTTGTAAGTGGGGTTAGAAATGCTTTTCAGGCTCAGTACTGGGCTCAAAAGATGCAGCCCTGATGACTCTCATGATAGCAGGTGGTTAAGTAGAAATGTGCTGCTCGGCTGACCCAGCAGGAGAACGTATGCTAAAAATGTATGCAGAACCAAACTTTTCAGTGAAGAGCAGAGAGGCACATTTTAGCAAGTTTCACTTGTAAGTGGGGTTGGAAACGCTTTTCAGGCTCAGTACTGGGCTCAAAAGATGCAGCCCTGATGTCTCTCATGATAGCAGGTGGTTAAGTAGAAATTCGCTGCTCGGCTGGCCCAGCAGGAGCAAACATATGCAAAAAATGTATGCAGAACCAAGCTTTTCAGTGAAGAGCAGCCAGGCACATTTTAGCAAGTTTCACTGTAAGTGGGGTTGGAAACGCTTTTCAGGCTCAGTACTGGGCTCAAAAGATGCAGCCCTGATGTCTCTTATGATGCAGGTGGTTAAGTAGAAATTCGCTGCTCGGCTGACCCAGCAGGAGCAAACGTATGCCAAAAATGTATGCAGAAACAAGCTTTTCAGTGAAGAGCAGCTAGGCACATTTTAGCAAGTTTCACTTGTAAGTGGGGTTGGAAACGCTTTTCAGGCTCAGTACTGGGCTCAAAAGATGCAGCCTGATGTCTCTCATGATAGCAGGTGGTTAAGTAGAAATTTGCTGCTCGGCTGACCCAGCAGGAGCAAACGTATGCTAAAAATGTGTGCAGAACCAAGCTTTTCAGTGAAGAGTAGCCAGGCACATTTTATCAAGTTTCACTTGTAAGTGGGGTTGGAAATGCTTTTCAGGCTCAGTACTGGGCTCAAAAGATGCAGCCCTGATCTCTCTCATGATAGCAGGTGGTTAAGTAGAAATTTGCTGCTCGGCTGACCCAGCAGGAGCAAACGTATGCTAAAAATGTGTGCAGAACCAAGCTTTTCAGTGAATAGCAGCCAGGCACATTTTAGCAAGTTTCACTTGTAAGTGGGGTTGGAAACGCTTTTCAGGCTCAGTACTGGGCTCAAAAGATGCAGCCCTGATGTCTCTCATGATAGCAGGTGGTTAAGTAGAAATTCGCTGCTCGGCTGACCCAGCAGGAGCAAACCTATGCCCAAAATGTACGCAGAATCAGCTTTTCAGTGAAGAGCAGAGAGGCACATTTTAGCAAGTTTCACTTGTAAGTGGGGTTAGAAATGCTTTTCAGGCTCAGTACTGGCTCAAAAGATGCTGCCCTGATGTCTCTCATGATAGCAGGTGGTTAAGTAGAAATTCGCTGCTCGGCTGACCCAGCAGGAGCAAACATATGCTAAAAATGTATGCAGAACCAAGCTTTTCAGTGAAGAGCAGCCAGGCACATTTTAGCAAGTTTCACTGTAAGTGGGGTTGGAAACGCTTTTCAGGCTCAGTACTGGGCTCAAAAGATGCAGCCCTGATGTCTCTTATGATGGAGGTGGTTAAGTAGAAATTCGCTGCTCGGCTGACCCAGCAGGAGCAAACGTATGCCAAAAATGTATGCAGAAACAAGCTTTTCAGTGAAGAGCAGCTAGGCACATTTTAGCAAGTTTCACTTGTAAGTGGGTTTAGAAATGCTTTTCAGGCTCAGTACTGGGCTCAAAAGATGCAGCCCTGATGTCTCTCATGATAGCAGGTGGTTAAGTAGAAATTCGCTGCTCGGCTGACCCAGCAGGAGCAAACGTATGCTAAAAATGTATGCAGAACCAAGCTTTTCAGTGAAGAGCAGCCAGGCACATTTTAGCAAGTTTCACTTGTAAGTGGGGTTGGAAATGCTTTTCAGGCACAGTACTGGGCTCCAAAGTTGCAGCCCTGATGTCTCTCATGATAGCAGGTGGTTAAGTAGAGATTCGCTGCTCGGCTGACCCAGCAGGAGCAAACGTATGCTAAAAATGTATGCAGAACCAAGCTTTTCAGTGAAGAGCAGCCAGGCACATTTTAGCAAGTTTCACTTGTAAGTGGGGTTGGAAACGCTTTTCAGGCTCAGTACTGGGCTCAAAAGATGCAGCCCTGATGTCTCTCATGATAGCAGGTGGTTAAGTAGAAATTTGCTGCTCGGCTGACCCAGCAGGAGCAAACGTATGCCAAAAATGTATGCAGAAACAAGCTTTTCAGTGAAGAGCAGCTAGGCACATTTTAGCAAGTTTCACTTGTAAGTGGGGTTGGAAATGCTTTTCAGGCTCAGTACTGGCCTCAAAAGATGCAGCCCTGATGTCTCTCATGATAGCAGGTGGTTAAGTAGAAATTTGCTGCTCGGCTGACCCAGCAGGAGCAAACCTATGCCAAAAATGTACGCAGAATCAGCTTTTCAGTGAAGAGCAGAGAGGCACATTTTAGCAAGTTTCACTTGTAAGTGGGGTTGGAAACGATTTTCAGGCTCAGTACTGGGCTCAAAAGATGCAGCCCTGATGTCTCTCATGATAGCAGGTGGTTAAGTAGAAATTTGCTGCTCGGCTGGCCCAGCAGGAGCAAACATATGCTAAAAATTGTATGCAGAACCAAGCTTTTCAGTGAAGAGCAGCCAGGCACATTTTAGCAAGTTTCACTTGTAAGTGGGGTTGGAAACGCTTTTCAGGCTCAGTACTGGGCTCAAAAGATGCAGCCCTGATGTCTCTCATGATAGCAGGTGGTTAAGTAGAAATTTGCTGCTCGGCTGACCCAGCAGGAGCAAACGTATGCTAAAAATGTGTGCAGAACCAAGCTTTTCAGTGAAGAGCAGCCAGGCACATTTTAGCAAGTTTCACTTTTAAGTGGGGTTGGAAATGCTTTTCAGGCTCAGTACTGGGCTCAAAAGATGCAGCCCTGATGTCTCTCATGATAGCAGGTGGTTAAGTAGAAATGTGCTGCTCGGCTGACCCAGCAGGAGCAAACGTATGCTAAAAATGTGTGCAGAACCAAGCTTTTCAGTGAATAGCAGCCAGGCACATTTTAGCAAGTTTCACTTGTAAGTGGGGTTGGAAACGCTTTTCAGGCTCAGTACTGGGCTCAAAAGATGCAGCCCTGATGTCTCTCATGATAGCAGGTGGTTAAGTAGAAACTCGCTGCTCGGCTGACCCAGCAGGAGCAAACGTATGCCAAAAATGTATGCAGAAACAAGCTTTTCAGTGAAGAGCAGCTAGGCACATTTTAGCAAGTTTCACTTGTAAGTGGGGTTGGAAACGCTTTTCAGGCTCAGTACTGGGCTCAAAAGATGCAGCCTGATGTCTCTCATGATAGCAGGTGATTAAGTAGAAATTTGCTGCTCGGCTGACCCAGCAGGAGCAAACGTATGCTAAAAATGTGTGCAGAACCAAGCTTTTCAGTGAAGAGCAGCCAGGCACATTTTAGCAAGTTTCACTTGTAAGTGGGGTTGGAAATGCTTTTCAGGCTCAGTACTGGGCTCAAAAGATGCAGCCCTGATCTCGCTCATGATAGCAGGTGGTTAAGTAGAAATTTGCTGCTCGGCTGACCCAGCAGGAGCAAACGTATGCTAAAAATGTATGCAGAACCAAGCTTTTCAGTGAAGAGCAGCCAGGCACATTTTAGTAAGTTTCACTTGTAAGTGGGGGTTGGAAACGCTTTTCAGGCTCAGTACTGGGCTCAAAAGATGCAGCCCTGATGTCTCTCATGATAGCAGGTGGTTAAGTAGAAATTCGCTGCTCGGCTGACCCAGCAGGAGCAAACGTATGCCAAAAATGTATGCAGAAACAAGCTTTTCGGTGAAGAGCAGCTAGGCACATTTTAGCAAGTTTCACTTGTAAGTGGGGTTGGAAACGCTTTTCTGGCGCAGTACTGGGCTCCAAAGATGCAGCCCTGATGTCTCTCATGATAGCAGGTGGTTAAGTAGAAATTCGCTGCTCGGCTGACCCAGCAGGAGCAAACGTATGCTAAAAATGTATGCAGAACCAAGCTTTTCAGTGAAGAGCAGCCAGACACATTTTAGCAAGTTTCACTTGTAAGTGGGGTTAGAAATGCTTTTCAGGCTCAGTACTGGGCTCAAAAGATGCAGCCCTGATGACTCTCATGATAGCAGGTGGTTAAGTAGAAATGTGCTGCTCGGCTGACCCAGCAGGAGAACGTATGCTAAAAATGTATGCAGAACCAAGCTTTTCAGTGAAGAGCAGAGAGGCACATTTTAGCAAGTTTCACTTGTAAGTGGGGTTGGAAACGCTTTTCAGGCTCAGTACTGGGCTCAAAAGATGCAGCCCTGATGTCTCTCATGATAGCAGGTGGTTAAGTAGAAATTCGCTGCTCGGCTGGCCCAGCAGGAGCAAACATATGCTAAAAATGTATGCAGAACCAAGCTTTTCAGTGAAGAGCAGCCAGGCACATTTTAGCAAGTTTCACTGTAAGTGGGGTTGGAAACGCTTTTCAGGCTCAGTACTGGGCTCAAAAGATGCAGCCCTGATGTCTCTTATGATGCAGGTGGTTAAGTAGAAATTCGCTGCTCGGCTGACCCAGCAGGAGCAAACGTATGCCAAAAATGTATGCAGAAACAAGCTTTTCAGTGAAGAGCAGCTAGGCACATTTTAGCAAGTTTCACTTGTAAGTGGGGTTGGAAACGCTTTTCAGGCTCAGTACTGGGCTCAAAAGATGCAGCCTGATGTCTCTCATGATAGCAGGTGGTTAAGTAGAAATTTGCTGCTCGGCTGACCCAGCAGGAGCAAACGTATGCTAAAAATGTGTGCAGAACCAAGCTTTTCAGTGAAGAGTAGCCAGGCACATTTTATCAAGTTTCACTTGTAAGTGGGGTTGGAAATGCTTTTCAGGCTCAGTACTGGGCTCAAAAGATGCAGCCCTGATCTCTCTCATGATAGCAGGTGGTTAAGTAGAAATTTGCTGCTCGGCTGACCCAGCAGGAGCAAACGTATGCTAAAAATGTGTGCAGAACCAAGCTTTTCAGTGAATAGCAGCCAGGCACATTTTAGCAAGTTTCACTTGTAAGTGGGGTTGGAAACGCTTTTCAGGCTCAGTACTGGGCTCAAAAGATGCAGCCCTGATGTCTCTCATGATAGCAGGTGGTTAAGTAGAAATTCGCTGCTCGGCTGACCCAGCAGGAGCAAACCTATGCCCAAAATGTACGCAGAATCAGCTTTTCAGTGAAGAGCAGAGAGGCACATTTTAGCAAGTTTCACTTGTAAGTGGGGTTAGAAATGCTTTTCAGGCTCAGTACTGGGCTCAAAAGATGCTGCCCTGATGTCTCTCATGATAGCAGGTGGTTAAGTAGAAATGTGCTGCTCGGCTGACCCAGCAGGAGAACGTATGCTAAAAATGTATGCACAACCAAGATTTTCAGTGAAGAGCAGAGAGACACATTTTAGCAAGTTTCACTTATAAGTGGGGTTGGAAACGCTTTTCAGGCTCAGTACTGGGCTCAAAAGATGCAGCCCTGATGTCTCTCATGATAGCAGGTGGTTAAGTAGAAATGTGCTGCTAGGCTGACCCAGCAGGAGAACGTATGCTAAAAATGTATGCAGAACCAAGCTTTTCAGTGAAGAGCAGAGAGGCACATTTTCGCAAGTTTCACTTCTAAGTGGGGTTGGAAATGCTTTTCAGGCGCAGTACTGGGCTCCAAAGATGCAACCCTGATGTCTCTCATGATAGCAGGTGGTTAAGTAGGAATTTGCTGCTCGGCTGACCCAGCAGGAGCAAACGTATGCCAAAAATGTATGCAGAAACAAGCTTTTCAGTGAAGAGCAGCTAGGCACATTTTAGCAAGTTTCACTTGTAAGTGGGGTTGGAAATGCTTTTCAGGCTCAGTACTGGCCTCAAAAGATGCAGCCCTGATGTCTCTCATGATAGCAGGTGGTTAAGTAGAAATTTGCTGCTCGGCTGACCCAGCAGGAGCAAACCTATGCCAAAAATGTATGCAGAACCAAGCTTTTCAGTGAAGAGCAGCCAGGCACATTTTAGCAAGTTTCACTGTAAGTGGGGTTGGAAACGCTTTTCAGGCTCAGTACTGGGCTCAAAAGATGCAGCCCTGATGTCTCTTATGATGCAGGTGGTTAAGTAGAAATTCGCTGCTCGGCTGACCCAGCAGGAGCAAACGTATGCCAAAAATGTACGCAGAATCAGCTTTTCAGTGAAGAGCAGAGAGGCACATTTTAGCAAGTTTCACTTGTAAGTGGGGTTGGAAACGATTTTCAGGCTCAGTACTGGGCTCAAAAGATGCAGCCCTGATGTCTCTTATGATGCAGGTGGTTAAGTAGAAATTCGCTGCTCGGCTGACCCAGCAGGAGCAAACGTATGCCAAAAATGTGTGCAGAAACAAGCTTTTCAGTGAAGAGCAGCTAGGCACATTTTAGTAAGTTTCACTTGTAAGTGGGGTTGGAAACGCTTTTCAGGCTCAGTACTGGGCTCAAAAGATGCAGCCCTGATGTCTCTCATGATAGCAGGTGGTTAAGTAGAAATTCGCTGCTTGGCTGGCCCAGCAGGAGCAAACATATGCTAAAAATGTATGCAGAACCAAGCTTTTCAGTGAAGAGCAGCCAGGCACATTTTAGCAAGTTTCACTGTAAGTGGGGTTGGAAACGCTTTTCAGGCTCAGTACTGGGCTCAAAAGATGCAGCCCTGATGTCTCTTATGATGCAGGTGGTTAAGTAGAAATTCGCTGCTCGGCTGACCCAGCAGGAGCAAACGTATGCCAAAAATGTATGCAGAAACAAGCTTTTCAGTGAAGAGCAGCTAGGCACATTTTAGCAAGTTTCACTTGTAAGTGGGGTTGGAAACGCTTTTTAGGCTCAGTACTGGGCTCATAAGATGCAGCCTGATGTCTCTCATGGTAGCAGGTGGTTAAGTAGAAATTTGCTGTTCGGCTGACCCAGCAGGAGCAAACGTATGCTAAAAATGTGTGCAGAACCAAGCTTTTCAGTGACGAGTAGCCAGGCACATTTTAGCAAGTTTCACTTGTAAGTGGGGTTGGAAATGCTTTTCAGGCTCAGTACTGGGCTCAAAAGATGCAGCCCTGATCTCTCTCATGATAGCAGGTGGTTAAGTAGAAATGTGCTGCTCTGCTGACCCAGCAGGAGCAAACGTATGCTAAAAATGTGTGCAGAACCAAGCTTTTCAGTGAATAGCAGCCAGGCACATTTTAGCAAGTTTCACTTGTAAGTGGGGTTGGAAACGCTTTTCAGGCTCAGTACTGGGCTCAAAAGATGCAGCCCTGATGTCTCTCATGATAGCAGGTGGTTAAGTAGAAATTCGCTGCTCGGCTGACCCAGCAGGAGCAAACCTATGCCAAAAATGTACGCAGAATCAGCTTTTCAGTGAAGAGCAGAGAGGCACATTTTAGCAAGTTTCACTTGTAAGTGGGGTTGGAAACGCTTTTCAGGCTCAGTACTGGGCTCAAAAGATGCAGCCCTGATGTCTCTCATGATAGCAGGTGGTTAAGTAGAAATTCGCTGCTCGGCTGGCCCAGCAGGAGCAAACATATGCTAAAAATTTATGCAGAACCAAGCTTTTCAGTGAAGAGCAGCCAAGCACATTTTAGCAAGTTTCACTGTAAGTGGGGTTGGAAACGCTTTTCAGGCGCAGTACTGGGCTCCAAAGATGCAGCCCTGATGTCTCTCATGATAGCAGGTGGTTAAGTAGAAATTCGCTGCTCGGCTGACCCAGCAGGAGCAAACGTATGCTAAAAATGTATGCAGAACCAAGCTTTTCAGTGAAGAGCAGCCAGGCACATTTTAGCAAGTTTCACTTGTAAGTGGGTTTAGAAATGCTTTTCAGGCTCAGTACTGGGCTCAAAAGATGCAGCCCTGATGTCTCTCATGATAGCAGGTGGTTAAGTAGAAATGTGCTGCTCGGCTGACCCAGCAGGAGAACGTATGCTAAAAATGTATGCAGAACCAAGCTTTTCAATGAAGAGCAGAGAGGCACATTTTAGCAAGTTTCACTTGTAAGTGGGGTTGGAAACGCTTTTCAGGCTCAGTACTGGGCTCAAAAGATGCAGCCCTGATGTCTCTCATGATAGCAGGTGGTTAAGTAGAAATTCGCTGCTCGGCTGACCCAGCAGGAGCAAACGTATGCTAAAAATGTATGCAGAACCAAGCTTTTCAGTGAAGAGCAGCCAGGCACATTTTAGCAAGTTTCACTTGTAAGTGGGGTTGGAAACGCTTTTCAGGCTCAGTACTGGGCTCAAAAGATGCAGCCCTGATGTCTCTCATGATAGCAGGTGGTTAAGTAGAAATTCGCTGCTCGGCTGACCCAGCAGGAGCAAATGTATGCTAAAAATGTATGCAGAACCAAGCTTTTCAGTGAAGAGCAGCCAGACACATTTTAGCAAGTTTTACTTGTAAGTGGGGTTAGAAATGCTTTTCAGGCTCAGTACTGGGCTCAAAAGATGCAGCCCTGATGTCTCTCATGATAGCAGGTGGTTAAGTAGAAATGTGCTGCTCGGCTGACCCAGCAGGAGAATGTATGCTAAAAATGTATGCAGAACCAAGCTTTTCAGTGAAGAGCAGAGAGGCACATTTTAGCAAGTTTCACTTGTAAGTGGGGTTGGAAATGCTTTTCAGGCGCAGTACTGGGCTCCAAAGATGCAGCCCTGATGTCTCTCATGATAGCAGGTGGTTAAGTAGAGATTCGCTGCTCGGCTGACCCAGCAGGAGCAAACGTATGCTAAAAATGTATGCAGAACCAAGCTTTTCAGTGAAGAGCAGCCAGGCACATTTTAGCTAGTTTCACTTGTAAGTGGGGTTGGAAACGCTTTTCAGGCTCAGTACTGGGCTCAAAAGATACAGCCCTGATGTCTCTCATGATAGCAGGTGGTTAAGTAGAAATTTGCTGCTCGGCTGACCCAGCAGGAGCAAACGTATGCCAAAAATGTATGCAGAAACAAGCTTTTCAGTGAAGAGCAGCTAGGCACATTTTAGCAAGTTTCACTTGTAAGTGGGGTTGGAAATGCTTTTCAGGCTAAGTACTGGCCTCAAAAGATGCAGCCCTGATGTCTCTCATGATAGCAGGTGGTTAAGTAGAAATTTGCTGCTCGGCTGACCCAGCAGGAGCAAACCTATGCCAAAAATGTACGCAGAATCAGCTTTTCAGTGAAGAGCAGAGAGGCACATTTTAGCAAGTTTCACTTGTAAGTGGGGTTGGAAACGATTTTCAGGCTCAGTACTGGGCTCAAAAGATGCAGCCCTGATGTCTCTCATGATAGCAGGTGGTTAAGTAGAAATTTGCTGCTCGGCTGACCCAGCAGGAGCAAACGTATGCCAAAAATGTATGCAGAAACAAGCTTTTCGGTGAAGAGCAGCTAGGCACATTTTAGTAAGTTTCACTTGTAAGTGGGGTTGGAAATGCTTTTCAGGCTCAGTACTGGGCTCAAAAGATGCAGCCCTGATGTCTCTTATGATGCAGGTGGTTAAGTAGAAATTCGCTGCTCGGCTGACCCAGCAGGAGCAAACGTATGCCAAAAATGTGTGCAAAAACAAGCTTTTCAGTGAAGAGCAGCTAGGCACATTTTAGTAAGTTTCACTTGTAAGTGGGGTTGGAAACGCTTTTCAGGCTCAGTACTGGGCTCAAAAGATGCAGCCCTGATGTCTCTCATGATAGCAGGTGGTTAAGTAGAAATTCGCTGCTCGGCTGGCCCAGCAGGAGCAAACATATGCTAAAAATGTATGCAGAACCAAGCTTTTCAGTGAAGAGCAGCCAGGCACATTTTAGCAAGTTTCACTGTAAGTGGGGTTGGAAACGATTTTCAGGCTCAGTACTGGGCTCAAAAGATGCAGCCCTGATGTCTCTTATGATGCAGGTGGTTAAGTAGAAATTCGCTGCTCGGCTGACCCAGCAGGAGCAAACGTATGCCAAAAATGTGTGCAGAAACAAGCTTTTCAGTGAAGAGCAGCTAGGCACATTTTAGTAAGTTTCACTTGTAAGTGGGGTTGGAAACGCTTTTCAGGCTCAGTACTGGGCTCAAAAGATGCAGCCCTGATGTCTCTCATGATAGCAGGTGGTTAAGTAGAAATTCGCTGCTTGGCTGGCCCAGCAGGAGCAAACATATGCTAAAAATGTATGCAGAACCAAGCTTTTCAGTGAAGAGCAGCCAGGCACATTTTAGCAAGTTTCACTGTAAGTGGGGTTGGAAACGCTTTTCAGGCTCAGTACTGGGCTCAAAAGATGCAGCCCTGATGTCTCTTATGATGCAGGTGGTTAAGTAGAAATTCGCTGCTCGGCTGACCCAGCAGGAGCAAACGTATGCCAAAAATGTATGCAGAAACAAGCTTTTCAGTGAAGAGCAGCTAGGCACATTTTAGCAAGTTTCACTTGTAAGTGGGGTTGGAAACGCTTTTTAGGCTCAGTACTGGGCTCATAAGATGCAGCCTGATGTCTCTCATGGTAGCAGGTGGTTAAGTAGAAATTTGCTGTTCGGCTGACCCAGCAGGAGCAAACGTATGCTAAAAATGTGTGCAGAACCAAGCTTTTCAGTGACGAGTAGCCAGGCACATTTTAGCAAGTTTCACTTGTAAGTGGGGTTGGAAATGCTTTTCAGGCTCAGTACTGGGCTCAAAAGATGCAGCCCTGATCTCTCTCATGATAGCAGGTGGTTAAGTAGAAATGTGCTGCTCTGCTGACCCAGCAGGAGCAAACGTATGCTAAAAATGTGTGCAGAACCAAGCTTTTCAGTGAATAGCAGCCAGGCACATTTTAGCAAGTTTCACTTGTAAGTGGGGTTGGAAACGCTTTTCAGGCTCAGTACTGGGCTCAAAAGATGCAGCCCTGATGTCTCTCATGATAGCAGGTGGTTAAGTAGAAATTCGCTGCTCGGCTGACCCAGCAGGAGCAAACCTATGCCAAAAATGTACGCAGAATCAGCTTTTCAGTGAAGAGCAGAGAGGCACATTTTAGCAAGTTTCACTTGTAAGTGGGGTTGGAAACGCTTTTCAGGCTCAGTACTGGGCTCAAAAGATGCAGCCCTGATGTCTCTCATGATAGCAGGTGGTTAAGTAGAAATTCGCTGCTCGGCTGGCCCAGCAGGAGCAAACATATGCTAAAAATTTATGCAGAACCAAGCTTTTCAGTGAAGAGCAGCCAAGCACATTTTAGCAAGTTTCACTGTAAGTGGGGTTGGAAACGCTTTTCAGGCGCAGTACTGGGCTCCAAAGATGCAGCCCTGATGTCTCTCATGATAGCAGGTGGTTAAGTAGAAATTCGCTGCTCGGCTGACCCAGCAGGAGCAAACGTATGCTAAAAATGTATGCAGAACCAAGCTTTTCAGTGAAGAGCAGCCAGGCACATTTTAGCAAGTTTCACTTGTAAGTGGGTTTAGAAATGCTTTTCAGGCTCAGTACTGGGCTCAAAAGATGCAGCCCTGATGTCTCTCATGATAGCAGGTGGTTAAGTAGAAATGTGCTGCTCGGCTGACCCAGCAGGAGAACGTATGCTAAAAATGTATGCAGAACCAAGCTTTTCAATGAAGAGCAGAGAGGCACATTTTAGCAAGTTTCACTTGTAAGTGGGGTTGGAAACGCTTTTCAGGCTCAGTACTGGGCTCAAAAGATGCAGCCCTGATGTCTCTCATGATAGCAGGTGGTTAAGTAGAAATTCGCTGCTCGGCTGACCCAGCAGGAGCAAACGTATGCTAAAAATGTATGCAGAACCAAGCTTTTCAGTGAAGAGCAGCCAGGCACATTTTAGCAAGTTTCACTTGTAAGTGGGGTTGGAAACGCTTTTCAGGCTCAGTACTGGGCTCAAAAGATGCAGCCCTGATGTCTCTCATGATAGCAGGTGGTTAAGTAGAAATTCGCTGCTCGGCTGACCCAGCAGGAGCAAATGTATGCTAAAAATGTATGCAGAACCAAGCTTTTCAGTGAAGAGCAGCCAGACACATTTTAGCAAGTTTTACTTGTAAGTGGGGTTAGAAATGCTTTTCAGGCTCAGTACTGGGCTCAAAAGATGCAGCCCTGATGTCTCTCATGATAGCAGGTGGTTAAGTAGAAATGTGCTGCTCGGCTGACCCAGCAGGAGAATGTATGCTAAAAATGTATGCAGAACCAAGCTTTTCAGTGAAGAGCAGAGAGGCACATTTTAGCAAGTTTCACTTGTAAGTGGGGTTGGAAATGCTTTTCAGGCGCAGTACTGGGCTCCAAAGATGCAGCCCTGATGTCTCTCATGATAGCAGGTGGTTAAGTAGAGATTCGCTGCTCGGCTGACCCAGCAGGAGCAAACGTATGCTAAAAATGTATGCAGAACCAAGCTTTTCAGTGAAGAGCAGCCAGGCACATTTTAGCTAGTTTCACTTGTAAGTGGGGTTGGAAACGCTTTTCAGGCTCAGTACTGGGCTCAAAAGATACAGCCCTGATGTCTCTCATGATAGCAGGTGGTTAAGTAGAAATTTGCTGCTCGGCTGACCCAGCAGGAGCAAACGTATGCCAAAAATGTATGCAGAAACAAGCTTTTCAGTGAAGAGCAGCTAGGCACATTTTAGCAAGTTTCACTTGTAAGTGGGGTTGGAAATGCTTTTCAGGCTAAGTACTGGCCTCAAAAGATGCAGCCCTGATGTCTCTCATGATAGCAGGTGGTTAAGTAGAAATTTGCTGCTCGGCTGACCCAGCAGGAGCAAACCTATGCCAAAAATGTACGCAGAATCAGCTTTTCAGTGAAGAGCAGAGAGGCACATTTTAGCAAGTTTCACTTGTAAGTGGGGTTGGAAACGATTTTCAGGCTCAGTACTGGGCTCAAAAGATGCAGCCCTGATGTCTCTCATGATAGCAGGTGGTTAAGTAGAAATTTGCTGCTCGGCTGACCCAGCAGGAGCAAACGTATGCCAAAAATGTATGCAGAAACAAGCTTTTCGGTGAAGAGCAGCTAGGCACATTTTAGTAAGTTTCACTTGTAAGTGGGGTTGGAAATGCTTTTCAGGCTCAGTACTGGGCTCAAAAGATGCAGCCCTGATGTCTCTTATGATGCAGGTGGTTAAGTAGAAATTCGCTGCTCGGCTGACCCAGCAGGAGCAAACGTATGCCAAAAATGTGTGCAAAAACAAGCTTTTCAGTGAAGAGCAGCTAGGCACATTTTAGTAAGTTTCACTTGTAAGTGGGGTTGGAAACGCTTTTCAGGCTCAGTACTGGGCTCAAAAGATGCAGCCCTGATGTCTCTCATGATAGCAGGTGGTTAAGTAGAAATTCGCTGCTCGGCTGGCCCAGCAGGAGCAAACATATGCTAAAAATGTATGCAGAACCAAGCTTTTCAGTGAAGAGCAGCCAGGCACATTTTAGCAAGTTTCACTGTAAGTGGGGTTGGAAACGCTTTTCAGGCTCAGTACTGGGCTCAAAAGATGCAGCCCTGATGTCTCTTATGATGCAGGTGGTTAAGTAGAAATTTGCTGCTCGGCTGACCCAGCAGGAGCAAACGTATGCTAAAAATGTGTGCAGAACCAAGCTTTTCAGTGACGAGTAGCCAGGCACATTTTAGCAAGTTTCACTTGTAAGTGGGGTTGGAAATGCTTTTCAGGCTCAGTACTGGGCTCAAAAGATGCAGCCCTGATCTCTCTCATGATAGCAGGTGGTTAAGTAGAAATTTGCTGCTCGGCTGACCCAGCAGGAGCAAACGTATGCTAAAAATGTGTGCAGAACCAAGCTTTTCAGTGAATAGCAGCCAGGCACATTTTAGCAAGTTTCACTTGTAAGTGGGGTTGGAAACGCTTTTCAGGCTCAGTACTGGGCTCAAAAGATGCAGCCCTGATGTCTCTCATGATAGCAGGTGGTTAAGTAGAAATTCGCTGCTTGGCTGACCCAGCAGGAGCAAACCTATGCCAAAAATGTACGCAGAATCAGCTTTTCAGTGAAGAGCAGAGAGGCACATTTTAGCAAGTTTCACTTGTAAGTGGGGTTGGAAACGCTTTTCAGGCTCAGTACTGGGCTCAAAAGATGCAGCCCTGATGTCTCTCATGATAGCAGGTGGTTAAGTAGAAATTTGCTGCTCGGCTGGCCCAGCAGGAGCAAACATATGCTAAAAATGTATGCAGAACCAAGCTTTTCAGTGAAGAGCAGCCAAGCACATTTTAGCAAGTTTCACTGTAAGTGGGGTTGGAAACGCTTTTCAGGCGCAGTACTGGGCTCCAAAGATGCAGCCCTGATGTCTCTCATGATAGCAGGTGGTTAAGTAGAAATTCGCTGCTCGGCTGACCCAGCAGGAGCAAACGTATGCTAAAAATGTATGCAGAACCAAGCTTTTCAGTGAAGAGCAGCCAGGCACATTTTAGCAAGTTTCACTTGTAAGTGGGTTTAGAAATGCTTTTCAGGCTCAGTACTGGGCTCAAAAGATGCAGCCCTGATGTCTCTCATGATAGCAGGTGGTTAAGTAGAAATGTGCTGCTCGGCTGACCCAGCAGGAGAACGTATGCTAAAAATGTATGCAGAACCAAGCTTTTCAGTGAAGAGCAGAGAGGCACATTTTAGCAAGTTTCACTTGTAAGTGGGGTTGGAAATGCTTTTCAGGCTCAGTACTGGGCTCAAAAGATGCAGCCCTGATGTCTCTCATGATAGCAGGTGGTTAAGTAGAAATTCGCTGCTCGGCTGACCCAGCAGGAGCAAACGTATGCTAAAAATTTATGCAGAACCAAGCTTTTCAGTGAAGAGCAGCCAGGCACATTTTAGCAAGTTTCACTTGTAAGTGGGGTTGGAAACGCTTTTCAGGCTCAGTACTGGGCTCAAAAGATGCAGCCCTGATGTCTCTCATGATAGCAGGTGGTTAAGTAGAAATTCGCTGCTCGGCTGACCCAGCAGGAGCAAACCTATGCTAAAAATGTGTGCAGAACCAAGCTTTTCAGTGAAGAGCAGCCAGGCACATTTTAGCAAGTTTCACTTGTAAGTGGGGTTGGAAACGCTTTTCTGGCGCAGTACTGGGCTCCAAAGATGCAGCCCTGATGTCTCTCATGATAGCAGGTGGTTAAGTAGAAATTCGCTGCTCGGCTGACCCAGCAGGAGCAAATGTATGCTAAAAATGTATGCAGAACCAAGCTTTTCAGTGAAGAGCAGCCAGACACATTTTAGCAAGTTTTACTTGTAAGTGGGGTTAGAAATGCTTTTCAGGCTCACTACTGGGCTCAAAAGATGCAGCCCTGATGTCTCTCATGATAGCAGGTGGTTAAGTAGAAATGTGCTGCTCGGCTGACCCAGCAGGAGAACGTATGCTAAAAATGTATGCAGAACCAAGCTTTTCAGTGAAGAGCAGAGAGGCACATTTTAGCAAGTTTCACTTGTAAGTGGGGTTGGAAATGCTTTTCAGGCGCAGTACTGGGCTCCAAAGATGCAGCCCTGATGTCTCTCATGATAGCAGGTGGTTAAGTAGAGATTCGCTGCTCGGCTGACCCAGCAGGAGCAAACGTATGCTAAAAATGTATGCAGAACCAAGCTTTTCAGTGAAGAGCAGCCAGGCACATTTTAGCTAGTTTCACTTGTAAGTGGGGTTGGAAACGCTTTTCAGGCTCAGTACTGGGCTCAAAAGATACAGCCCTGATGTCTCTCATGATAGCAGGTGGTTAAGTAGAAATTTGCTGCTCGGCTGACCCAGCAGGAGCAAACGTATGCCAAAAATGTATGCAGAAACAAGCTTTTCAGTGAAGAGCAGCTAGGCACATTTTAGCAAGTTTCACTTGTAAGTGGGGTTGGAAATGCTTTTCAGGCTAAGTACTGGCCTCAAAAGATGCAGCCCTGATGTCTCTCATGATAGCAGGTGGTTAAGTAGAAATTTGCTGCTCGGCTGACCCAGCAGGAGCAAACCTATGCCAAAAATGTACGCAGAATCAGCTTTTCAGTGAAGAGCAGAGAGGCACATTTTAGCAAGTTTCACTTGTAAGTGGGGTTGGAAACGATTTTCAGGCTCAGTACTGGGCTCAAAAGATGCAGCCCTGATGTCTCTCATGATAGCAGGTGGTTAAGTAGAAATTTGCTGCTCGGCTGACCCAGCAGGAGCAAACGTATGCCAAAAATGTATGCAGAAACAAGCTTTTCGGTGAAGAGCAGCTAGGCACATTTTAGTAAGTTTCACTTGTAAGTGGGGTTGGAAATGCTTTTCAGGCTCAGTACTGGGCTCAAAAGATGCAGCCCTGATGTCTCTTATGATGCAGGTGGTTAAGTAGAAATTCGCTGCTCGGCTGACCCAGCAGGAGCAAACGTATGCCAAAAATGTGTGCAGAAACAAGCTTTTCAGTGAAGAGCAGCTAGGCACATTTTAGTAAGTTTCACTTGTAAGTGGGGTTGGAAACGCTTTTCAGGCTCAGTACTGGGCTCAAAAGATGCAGCCCTGATGTCTCTCATGATAGCAGGTGGTTAAGTAGAAATTCGCTGCTCGGCTGGCCCAGCAGGAGCAAACATATGCTAAAAATGTATGCAGAACCAAGCTTTTCAGTGAAGAGCAGCCAGGCACATTTTAGCAAGTTTCACTGTAAGTGGGGTTGGAAACGCTTTTCAGGCTCAGTACTGGGCTCAAAAGATGCAGCCCTGATGTCTCTTATGATGCAGGTGGTTAAGTAGAAATTTGCTGCTCGGCTGACCCAGCAGGAGCAAACGTATGCTAAAAATGTGTGCAGAACCAAGCTTTTCAGTGACGAGTAGCCAGGCACATTTTAGCAAGTTTCACTTGTAAGTGGGGTTGGAAATGCTTTTCAGGCTCAGTACTGGGCTCAAAAGATGCAGCCCTGATCTCTCTCATGATAGCAGGTGGTTAAGTAGAAATTTGCTGCTCGGCTGACCCAGCAGGAGCAAACGTATGCTAAAAATGTGTGCAGAACCAAGCTTTTCAGTGAATAGCAGCCAGGCACATTTTAGCAAGTTTCACTTGTAAGTGGGGTTGGAAACGCTTTTCAGGCTCAGTACTGGGCTCAAAAGATGCAGCCCTGATGTCTCTCATGATAGCAGGTGGTTAAGTAGAAATTCGCTGCTCGGCTGACCCAGCAGGAGCAAACCTATGCCAAAAATGTACGCAGAATCAGCTTTTCAGTGAAGAGCAGAGAGGCACATTTTAGCAAGTTTCACTTGTAAGTGGGGTTGGAAACGCTTTTCAGGCTCAGTACTGGGCTCAAAAGATGCAGCCCTGATGTCTCTCATGATAGCAGGTGGTTAAGTAGAAATTCGCTGCTCGGCTGGCCCAGCAGGAGCAAACATATGCTAAAAATGTATGCAGAACCAAGCTTTTCAGTGAAGAGCAGACAAGCACATTTTAGCAAGTTTCACTGTAAGTGGGGTTGGAAACGCTTTTCAGGCGCAGTACTGGGCTCCAAAGATGCAGCCCTGATGTCTCTCATGATAGCAGGTGGTTAAGTAGAAATTCGCTGCTCGGCTGACCCAGCAGGAGCAAACGTATGCTAAAAATGTATGCAGAACCAAGCTTTTCAGTGAAGAGCAGCCAGGCACATTTTAGCAAGTTTCACTTGTAAGTGGGTTTAGAAATGCTTTTCAGGCTCAGTACTGGGCTCAAAAGATGCAGCCCTGATGTCTCTCATGATAGCAGGTGGTTAAGTAGAAATGTGCTGCTCGGCTGACCCAGCAGGAGAACGTATGCTAAAAATGTATGCAGAACCAAGCTTTTCAGTGAAGAGCAGAGAGGCACATTTTAGCAAGTTTCACTTGTAAGTGGGGTTGGAAACGCTTTTCAGGCTCAGTACTGGGCTCAAAAGATGCAGCCCTGATGTCTCTCATGATAGCAGGTGGTTAAGTAGAAATTCGCTGCTCGGCTGACCCACCAGGAGCAAACGTATGCTAAAAATTTATGCAGAACCAAGCTTTTCAGTGAAGAGCAGCCAGGCACATTTTAGCAAGTTTCACTTGTAAGTGGGGTTGGAAACGCTTTTCAGGCTCAGTACTGGGCTCAAAAGATGCAGCCCTGATGTCTCTCATGATAGCAGGTGGTTAAGTAGAAATTCGCTGCTCGGCTGACCCAGCAGGAGCAAACCTATGCTAAAAATGTGTGCAGAACCAAGCTTTTCAGTGAAGAGCAGAGAGGCACATTTTAGCAAGTTTCACTTGTAAGTGGGGTTGGAAATGCTTTTCAGGCGCAGTACTGGGCTCCAAAGATGCAGCCCTGATGTCTCTCATGATAGCAGGTGGTTAAGTAGAGATTCGCTGCTCGGCTGACCCAGCAGGAGCAAACGTATGCTAAAAATGTATGCAGAACCAAGCTTTTCAGTGAAGAGCAGCCAGGCACATTTTAGCTAGTTTCACTTGTAAGTGGGGTTGGAAACGCTTTTCAGGCTCAGTACTGGGCTCAAAAGATACAGCCCTGATGTCTCTCATGATAGCAGGTGGTTAAGTAGAAATTTGCTGCTCGGCTGACCCAGCAGGAGCAAACGTATGCCAAAAATGTATGCAGAAACAAGCTTTTCAGTGAAGAGCAGCTAGGCACATTTTAGCAAGTTTCACTTGTAAGTGGGGTTGGAAATGCTTTTCAGGCTAAGTACTGGCCTCAAAAGATGCAGCCCTGATGTCTCTCATGATAGCAGGTGGTTAAGTAGAAATTTGCTGCTCGGCTGACCCAGCAGGAGCAAACCTATGCCAAAAATGTACGCAGAATCAGCTTTTCAGTGAAGAGCAGAGAGGCACATTTTAGCAAGTTTCACTTGTAAGTGGGGTTGGAAACGATTTTCAGGCTCAGTACTGGGCTCAAAAGATGCAGCCCTGATGTCTCTCATGATAGCAGGTGGTTAAGTAGAAATTTGCTGCTCGGCTGACCCAGCAGGAGCAAACGTATGCCAAAAATGTATGCAGAAACAAGCTTTTCGGTGAAGAGCAGCTAGGCACATTTTAGTAAGTTTCACTTGTAAGTGGGGTTGGAAATGCTTTTCAGGCTCAGTACTGGGCTCAAAAGATGCAGCCCTGATGTCTCTTATGATGCAGGTGGTTAAGTAGAAATTCGCTGCTCGGCTGACCCAGCAGGAGCAAACGTATGCCAAAAATGTGTGCAAAAACAAGCTTTTCAGTGAAGAGCAGCTAGGCACATTTTAGTAAGTTTCACTTGTAAGTGGGGTTGGAAACGCTTTTCAGGCTCAGTACTGGGCTCAAAAGATGCAGCCCTGATGTCTCTCATGATAGCAGGTGGTTAAGTAGAAATTCGCTGCTCGGCTGGCCCAGCAGGAGCAAACATATGCTAAAAATGTATGCAGAACCAAGCTTTTCAGTGAAGAGCAGCCAGGCACATTTTAGCAAGTTTCACTGTAAGTGGGGTTGGAAACGCTTTTCAGGCTCAGTACTGGGCTCAAAAGATGCAGCCCTGATGTCTCTTATGATGCAGGTGGTTAAGTAGAAATTTGCTGCTCGGCTGACCCAGCAGGAGCAAACGTATGCTAAAAATGTGTGCAGAACCAAGCTTTTCAGTGACGAGTAGCCAGGCACATTTTAGCAAGTTTCACTTGTAAGTGGGGTTGGAAATGCTTTTCAGGCTCAGTACTGGGCTCAAAAGATGCAGCCCTGATCTCTCTCATGATAGCAGGTGGTTAAGTAGAAATTTGCTGCTCGGCTGACCCAGCAGGAGCAAACGTATGCTAAAAATGTGTGCAGAACCAAGCTTTTCAGTGAATAGCAGCCAGGCACATTTTAGCAAGTTTCACTTGTAAGTGGGGTTGGAAACGCTTTTCAGGCTCAGTACTGGGCTCAAAAGATGCAGCCCTGATGTCTCTCATGATAGCAGGTGGTTAAGTAGAAATTCGCTGCTTGGCTGACCCAGCAGGAGCAAACCTATGCCAAAAATGTACGCAGAATCAGCTTTTCAGTGAAGAGCAGAGAGGCACATTTTAGCAAGTTTCACTTGTAAGTGGGGTTGGAAACGCTTTTCAGGCTCAGTACTGGGCTCAAAAGATGCAGCCCTGATGTCTCTCATGATAGCAGGTGGTTAAGTAGAAATTTGCTGCTCGGCTGGCCCAGCAGGAGCAAACATATGCTAAAAATGTATGCAGAACCAAGCTTTTCAGTGAAGAGCAGCCAAGCACATTTTAGCAAGTTTCACTGTAAGTGGGGTTGGAAACGCTTTTCAGGCGCAGTACTGGGCTCCAAAGATGCAGCCCTGATGTCTCTCATGATAGCAGGTGGTTAAGTAGAAATTCGCTGCTCGGCTGACCCAGCAGGAGCAAACGTATGCTAAAAATGTATGCAGAACCAAGCTTTTCAGTGAAGAGCAGCCAGGCACATTTTAGCAAGTTTCACTTGTAAGTGGGTTTAGAAATGCTTTTCAGGCTCAGTACTGGGCTCAAAAGATGCAGCCCTGATGTCTCTCATGATAGCAGGTGGTTAAGTAGAAATGTGCTGCTCGGCTGACCCAGCAGGAGAACGTATGCTAAAAATGTATGCAGAACCAAGCTTTTCAGTGAAGAGCAGAGAGGCACATTTTAGCAAGTTTCACTTGTAAGTGGGGTTGGAAATGCTTTTCAGGCTCAGTACTGGGCTCAAAAGATGCAGCCCTGATGTCTCTCATGATAGCAGGTGGTTAAGTAGAAATTCGCTGCTCGGCTGACCCAGCAGGAGCAAACGTATGCTAAAAATTTATGCAGAACCAAGCTTTTCAGTGAAGAGCAGCCAGGCACATTTTAGCAAGTTTCACTTGTAAGTGGGGTTGGAAACGCTTTTCAGGCTCAGTACTGGGCTCAAAAGATGCAGCCCTGATGTCTCTCATGATAGCAGGTGGTTAAGTAGAAATTCGCTGCTCGGCTGACCCAGCAGGAGCAAACCTATGCTAAAAATGTGTGCAGAACCAAGCTTTTCAGTGAAGAGCAGCCAGGCACATTTTAGCAAGTTTCACTTGTAAGTGGGGTTGGAAACGCTTTTCTGGCGCAGTACTGGGCTCCAAAGATGCAGCCCTGATGTCTCTCATGATAGCAGGTGGTTAAGTAGAAATTCGCTGCTCGGCTGACCCAGCAGGAGCAAATGTATGCTAAAAATGTATGCAGAACCAAGCTTTTCAGTGAAGAGCAGCCAGACACATTTTAGCAAGTTTTACTTGTAAGTGGGGTTAGAAATGCTTTTCAGGCTCACTACTGGGCTCAAAAGATGCAGCCCTGATGTCTCTCATGATAGCAGGTGGTTAAGTAGAAATGTGCTGCTCGGCTGACCCAGCAGGAGAACGTATGCTAAAAATGTATGCAGAACCAAGCTTTTCAGTGAAGAGCAGAGAGGCACATTTTAGCAAGTTTCACTTGTAAGTGGGGTTGGAAATGCTTTTCAGGCGCAGTACTGGGCTCCAAAGATGCAGCCCTGATGTCTCTCATGATAGCAGGTGGTTAAGTAGAGATTCGCTGCTCGGCTGACCCAGCAGGAGCAAACGTATGCTAAAAATGTATGCAGAACCAAGCTTTTCAGTGAAGAGCAGCCAGGCACATTTTAGCTAGTTTCACTTGTAAGTGGGGTTGGAAACGCTTTTCAGGCTCAGTACTGGGCTCAAAAGATACAGCCCTGATGTCTCTCATGATAGCAGGTGGTTAAGTAGAAATTTGCTGCTCGGCTGACCCAGCAGGAGCAAACGTATGCCAAAAATGTATGCAGAAACAAGCTTTTCAGTGAAGAGCAGCTAGGCACATTTTAGCAAGTTTCACTTGTAAGTGGGGTTGGAAATGCTTTTCAGGCTAAGTACTGGCCTCAAAAGATGCAGCCCTGATGTCTCTCATGATAGCAGGTGGTTAAGTAGAAATTTGCTGCTCGGCTGACCCAGCAGGAGCAAACCTATGCCAAAAATGTACGCAGAATCAGCTTTTCAGTGAAGAGCAGAGAGGCACATTTTAGCAAGTTTCACTTGTAAGTGGGGTTGGAAACGATTTTCAGGCTCAGTACTGGGCTCAAAAGATGCAGCCCTGATGTCTCTCATGATAGCAGGTGGTTAAGTAGAAATTTGCTGCTCGGCTGACCCAGCAGGAGCAAACGTATGCCAAAAATGTATGCAGAAACAAGCTTTTCGGTGAAGAGCAGCTAGGCACATTTTAGTAAGTTTCACTTGTAAGTGGGGTTGGAAATGCTTTTCAGGCTCAGTACTGGGCTCAAAAGATGCAGCCCTGATGTCTCTTATGATGCAGGTGGTTAAGTAGAAATTCGCTGCTCGGCTGACCCAGCAGGAGCAAACGTATGCCAAAAATGTGTGCAGAAACAAGCTTTTCAGTGAAGAGCAGCTAGGCACATTTTAGTAAGTTTCACTTGTAAGTGGGGTTGGAAACGCTTTTCAGGCTCAGTACTGGGCTCAAAAGATGCAGCCCTGATGTCTCTCATGATAGCAGGTGGTTAAGTAGAAATTCGCTGCTCGGCTGGCCCAGCAGGAGCAAACATATGCTAAAAATGTATGCAGAACCAAGCTTTTCAGTGAAGAGCAGCCAGGCACATTTTAGCAAGTTTCACTGTAAGTGGGGTTGGAAACGCTTTTCAGGCTCAGTACTGGGCTCAAAAGATGCAGCCCTGATGTCTCTTATGATGCAGGTGGTTAAGTAGAAATTTGCTGCTCGGCTGACCCAGCAGGAGCAAACGTATGCTAAAAATGTGTGCAGAACCAAGCTTTTCAGTGACGAGTAGCCAGGCACATTTTAGCAAGTTTCACTTGTAAGTGGGGTTGGAAATGCTTTTCAGGCTCAGTACTGGGCTCAAAAGATGCAGCCCTGATCTCTCTCATGATAGCAGGTGGTTAAGTAGAAATTTGCTGCTCGGCTGACCCAGCAGGAGCAAACGTATGCTAAAAATGTGTGCAGAACCAAGCTTTTCAGTGAATAGCAGCCAGGCACATTTTAGCAAGTTTCACTTGTAAGTGGGGTTGGAAACGCTTTTCAGGCTCAGTACTGGGCTCAAAAGATGCAGCCCTGATGTCTCTCATGATAGCAGGTGGTTAAGTAGAAATTCGCTGCTCGGCTGACCCAGCAGGAGCAAACCTATGCCAAAAATGTACGCAGAATCAGCTTTTCAGTGAAGAGCAGAGAGGCACATTTTAGCAAGTTTCACTTGTAAGTGGGGTTGGAAACGCTTTTCAGGCTCAGTACTGGGCTCAAAAGATGCAGCCCTGATGTCTCTCATGATAGCAGGTGGTTAAGTAGAAATTCGCTGCTCGGCTGGCCCAGCAGGAGCAAACATATGCTAAAAATGTATGCAGAACCAAGCTTTTCAGTGAAGAGCAGACAAGCACATTTTAGCAAGTTTCACTGTAAGTGGGGTTGGAAACGCTTTTCAGGCGCAGTACTGGGCTCCAAAGATGCAGCCCTGATGTCTCTCATGATAGCAGGTGGTTAAGTAGAAATTCGCTGCTCGGCTGACCCAGCAGGAGCAAACGTATGCTAAAAATGTATGCAGAACCAAGCTTTTCAGTGAAGAGCAGCCAGGCACATTTTAGCAAGTTTCACTTGTAAGTGGGTTTAGAAATGCTTTTCAGGCTCAGTACTGGGCTCAAAAGATGCAGCCCTGATGTCTCTCATGATAGCAGGTGGTTAAGTAGAAATGTGCTGCTCGGCTGACCCAGCAGGAGAACGTATGCTAAAAATGTATGCAGAACCAAGCTTTTCAGTGAAGAGCAGAGAGGCACATTTTAGCAAGTTTCACTTGTAAGTGGGGTTGGAAACGCTTTTCAGGCTCAGTACTGGGCTCAAAAGATGCAGCCCTGATGTCTCTCATGATAGCAGGTGGTTAAGTAGAAATTCGCTGCTCGGCTGACCCACCAGGAGCAAACGTATGCTAAAAATTTATGCAGAACCAAGCTTTTCAGTGAAGAGCAGCCAGGCACATTTTAGCAAGTTTCACTTGTAAGTGGGGTTGGAAACGCTTTTCAGGCTCAGTACTGGGCTCAAAAGATGCAGCCCTGATGTCTCTCATGATAGCAGGTGGTTAAGTAGAAATTCGCTGCTCGGCTGACCCAGCAGGAGCAAACCTATGCTAAAAATGTGTGCAGAACCAAGCTTTTCAGTGAAGAGCTGCCAGGCACATTTTAGCAAGTTTCACTTGTAAGTGGGGTTGGAAACGCTTTTCTGGCGCAGTACTGGGCTCCAAAGATGCAGCCCTGATGTCTCTCATGATAGCAGGTGGTTAAGTAGAAATGAGCTGCTCGGCTGACCCAGCAGGAGCAAATGTATGCTAAAAATGTATGCAGAAACAAGCTTTTCAGTGAAGAGCAGCCAGACACATTTTAGCAAGTTTCACTTGTAAGTGGGGTTAGAAATGCTTTTCAGGCTCAGTACTGGGCTCAAAAGATGCAGCCCTGATGTCTCTCATGATAGCAGGTGGTTAAGTAGAAATGTGCTGCTCGGCTGACCCAGCAGGAGAACGTATGCTAAAAATGTATGCAGAACCAAGCTTTTCAGTGAAGAGCAGAGAGGCACATTTTAGCAAGTTTCACTTGTAAGTGGGGTTGGAAATGCTTTTCAGGCGCAGTACTGGGCTCCAAAGATGCAGCCCTGATGTCTCTCATGATAGCAGGTGGTTAAGTAGAGATTCGCTGCTCGGCTGACCCAGCAGGAGCAAACGTATGCTAAAAATGTATGCAGAACCAAGCTTTTCAGTGAAGAGCAGCCAGGCACATTTTAGCAAGTTTCACTTGTAAGTGGGGTTGGAAACGCTTTTCAGGCTCAGTACTGGGCTCAAAAGATGCAGCCCTGATGTCTCTCATGATAGCAGGTGGTTAAGTAGAAATTTGCTGCTCGGCTGACCCAGCAGGAGCAAACGTATGCCAAAAATGTATGCAGAAACAAGCTTTTCAGTGAAGAGCAGCTAGGCACATTTTAGCAAGTTTCACTTGTAAGTGGGGTTGGAAATGCTTTTCAGGCTCAGTACTGGCCTCAAAAGATGCAGCCCTGATGTCTCTCATGATAGCAGGTGGTTAAGTAGAAATTTGCTGCTCGGCTGACCCAGCAGGAGCAAACCTATGCCAAAAATGTACGCAGAATCAGCTTTTCGGTGAAGAGCAGAGAGGCACATTTTAGCAAGTTTCACTTGTAAGTGGGGTTGGAAACGCTTTTCAGGCTCAGTACTGGGCTCAAAAGATGCAGCCCTGATGTCTCTCATGATAGCAGGTGGTTAAGTAGAAATTCGCTGCTCGGCTGACCCAGCAGGAGCAAACGTATGCTAAAAATTTATGCAGAACCAAGCTTTTCAGTGAAGAGCAGCCAGGCACATTTTAGCAAGTTTCACTTGTAAGTGGGGTTGGAAACGCTTTTCAGGCTCAGTACTGGGCTCAAAAGATGCAGCCCTGATGTCTCTCATGATAGCAGGTGGTTAAGTAGAAATTCGCTGCTCGGCTGACCCAGCAGGAGCAAACCTATGCTAAAAATGTGTGCAGAACCAAGCTTTTCAGTGAAGAGCAGCCAGGCACATTTTAGCAAGTTTCACTTGTAAGTGGGGTTGGAAACGCTTTTCTGGCGCAGTACTGGGCTCCAAAGATGCAGCCCTGATGTCTCTCATGATAGCAGGTGGTTAAGTAGAAATGAGCTGCTCGGCTGACCCAGCAGGAGCAAATGTATGCTAAAAATGTATGCAGAACCAAGCTTTTCAGTGAAGAGCAGCCAGACACATTTTAGCAAGTTTCACTTGTAAGTGGGGTTAGAAATGCTTTTCAGGCTCAGTACTGGGCTCAAAAGATGCAGCCCTGATGTCTCTCATGATAGCAGGTGGTTAAGTAGAAATGTGCTGCTCGGCTGACCCAGCAGGAGAACGTATGCTAAAAATGTATGCAGAACCAAGCTTTTCAGTGAAGAGCAGAGAGGCACATTTTAGCAAGTTTCACTTGTAAGTGGGGTTGGAAATGCTTTTCAGGCGCAGTACTGGGCTCCAAAGATGCAGCCCTGATGTCTCTCATGATAGCAGGTGGTTAAGTAGAGATTCGCTGCTCGGCTGACCCAGCAGGAGCAAACGTATGCTAAAAATGTATGCAGAACCAAGCTTTTCAGTGAAGAGCAGCCAGGCACATTTTAGCAAGTTTCACTTGTAAGTGGGGTTGGAAACGCTTTTCAGGCTCAGTACTGGGCTCAAAAGATGCAGCCCTGATGTCTCTCATGATAGCAGGTGGTTAAGTAGAAATTTGCTGCTCGGCTGACCCAGCAGGAGCAAACGTATGCCAAAAATGTATGCAGAAACAAGCTTTTCAGTGAAGAGCAGCTAGGCACATTTTAGCAAGTTTCACTTGTAAGTGGGGTTGGAAATGCTTTTCAGGCTCAGTACTGGCCTCAAAAGATGCAGCCCTGATGTCTCTCATGATAGCAGGTGGTTAAGTAGAAATTTGCTGCTCGGCTGACCCAGCAGGAGCAAACCTATGCCAAAAATGTACGCAGAATCAGCTTTTCGGTGAAGAGCAGAGAGGCACATTTTAGCAAGTTTCACTTGTAAGTGGGGTTGGAAACGATTTTCAGGCTCAGTACTGGGCTCCAAAGATGCAGCCCTGATGTCTCTCATGATAGCAGGTGGTTAAGTAGAAATTTGCTGCTCGGCTGGCCCAGCAGGAGCAAACATATGCTAAAAATGTATGCAGAACCAAGCTTTTCAGTGAAGAGCAGCCAGGCACATTTTAGCAAGTTTCACTTGTAAGTGGGGTTGGAAACGCTTTTCAGGCTCAGTACTGGGCTCAAAAGATGCAGCCCTGATGTCTCTCATGATAGCAGGTGGTTAAGTAGAAATTCGCTGCTCGGCTGACCCAGCAGGAGCAAACGTATGCCAAAAATGTATGCAGAAACAAGTTTTTCAGTGAAGAGCAGCTAGGCACATTTTAGCAAGTTTCACTTGTAAGTGGGGTTGGAAACGCTTTTCAGGCTCAGTACTGGGCTCAAAAGATGCAGCCTGATGTCTCTCATGATAGCAGGTGGTTAAGTAGAAATGTGCTGCTCGGCTGACCCAGCAGGAGCAAACGTATGCTAAAAATGTGTGCAGAACCAAGCTTTTCAGTGAAGAGCAGCCAGGCACATTTTAGCAAGTTTCACTTGTAAGTGGGGTTGGAAATGCTTTTCAGGCTCAGTACTGGGCTCAAAAGATGCAGCCCTGATCTCTCTCATGATAGCAGGTGGTTAAGTAGAAATTTGCTGCTCGGCTGACCCAGCAGGAGCAAACGTATGCTAAAAATGTATGCAGAACCAAGCTTTTCAGTGAAGCGCAGCCAGGCACATTTTAGCAAGTTTCACTTGTAAGTGGGGGTTGGAAACGCTTTTCAGGCTCAGTACTGGGCTCAAAAGATGCAGCCCTGATGTCTCTCATGATAGCAGGTGGTTAAGTAGAAATTCGCTGCTCGGCTGACCCAGCAGGAGCAAACGTATGCCAAAAATGTATGCAGAAACAAGCTTTTCGGTGAAGAGCAGCTAGGCACATTTTAGCAAGTTTCACTTGTAAGTGGGGTTGGAAACGCTTTTCTGGCGCAGTACTGGGCTCCAAAGATGCAGCCCTGATGTCTCTCATGATAGCAGGTGGTTAAGTAGAAATTCGCTGCTCTGCTGACCCAGCAGGAGCAAACGTATTCTAAAAATGTATGCAGAACCAAGCTTTTCAGTGAAGAGCAGCCAGACACATTTTAGCAAGTTTCACTTGTAAGTGGGGTTAGAAATGCTTTTCAGGCTCAGTACTGGGCTCAAAAGATGCAGCCCTGATGTCTCTCATGATAGCAGGTGGTTAAGTAGAAATGTGCTGCTCGGCTGACCCAGCAGGAGAACGTATGCTAAAAATGTATGCAGAACCAAGCTTTTCAGTGAAGAGCAGAGAGGCACATTTTAGCAAGTTTCACTTGTAAGTGGGGTTGGAAACGCTTTTCAGCCTCAGTACTGGGCTCAAAAGATGCAGCCCTGATGTCTCTCATGATAGCAGGTGGTTAAGTAAAAATTTGCTGCTCGGCTGGCCCAGCAGGAGCAAACATATGCTAAAAATGTATGCAGAACCAAGCTTTTCAGTGAAGAGCAGCCAGGCACATTTTAGCAAGTTTCACTGTAAGTGGGGTTGGAAACGCTTTTCAGGCTCAGTACTGGGCTCAAAAGATGCAGCCCTGATGTCTCTTATGATGCAGGTGGTTAAGTAGAAATTCGCTGCTCGGCTGACCCAGCAGGAGCAAACGTATGCCAAAAATGTATGCAGAAACAAGCTTTTCAGTGAAGAGCAGCTAGGCACATTTTAGCAAGTTTCACTTGTAAGTGGGGTTGGAAACGCTTTTCAGGCTCAGTACTGGGCTCAAAAGATGCAGCCTGATGTCTCTCATGATAGCAGGTGGTTAAGTAGAAATTTGCTGCTCGGCTGACCCAGCAGGAGCAAACGTATGCTAAAAATGTGTGCAGAACCAAGCTTTTCAGTGAAGAGTAGCCAGGCACATTTTAGCAAGTTTCACTTGTAAGTGGGGTTGGAAATGCTTTTCAGGCTCAGTACTGGGCTCAAAAGATGCAGCCCTGATCTCTCTCATGATAGCAGGTGGTTAAGTAGAAATTTGCTGCTCGGCTGACCCAGCAGGAGCAAACGTATGCTAAAAATGTGTGCAGAACCAAGCTTTTCAGTGAATAGCAGCCAGGCACATTTTAGCAAGTTTCACTTGTAAGTGGGGTTGGAAACGCTTTTCAGGCTCAGTACTGGGCTCAAAAGATGCAGCCCTGATGTCTCTCATGATAGCAGGTGGTTAAGTAGAAATTCGCTGCTCGGCAGACCCAGCAGGAGCAAACCTATGCCAAAAATGTACGCAGAATCAGCTTTTCAGTGAAGAGCAGAGAGGCACATTTTAGCAAGTTTCACTTGTAAGTGGGGTTGGAAACGCTTTTCAGGCTCAGTACTGGGCTCAAAAGATGCAGCCCTGATGTCTCTCATGATAGCAGGTGGTTAAGTAGAAATTCGCTGCTCGGCTGGCCCAGCAGGAGCAAACATATGCTAAAAATGTATGCAGAACCAAGCTTTTCCGTGAAGAGCAGCCAAGCACATTTTAGCAAGTTTCACTGTAAGTGGGGTTGGAAACGCTTTTCAGGCGCAGTACTGGGCTCCAAAGATGCAGCCCTGATGTCTCTCATGATAGCAGGTGGTTAAGTAGAAATTCGCTGCTCGGCTGACCCAGCAGGAGGAAACGTATGCTAAAAATGTATGCAGAACCAAGCTTTTCAGTGAAGAGCAGCCAGGCACATTTTAGCAAGTTTCACTTGTAAGTGGGGTTAGAAATGCTTTTCAGGCTCAGTACTGGGCTCAAAAGATGCAGCCCTGATGTCTCTCATGATAGCAGGTGGTTAAGTAGAAATGTGCTGCTCGGCTGACCCAGCAGGAGAACGTATGCTAAAAATGTATGCAGAACCAAGCTTTTCAGTGAAGAGCAGAGAGGCACATTTTAGCAAGTTTCACTTGTAAGTGGGGTTGGAAACGCTTTTCAGGCTCAGTACTGGGCTCAAAAGATGCAGCCCTGATGTCTCTCATGATAGCAGGTGGTTAAGTAGAAATTTGCGGCTCGGCTGACCCAGCAGGAGCAAACGTATGCTAAAAATGTATGCAGAACCAAGCTTTTCAGTGAAGAGCAGCCAGGCACATTTTAGCAAGTTTCACTTGTAAGTGGGGTTGGAAACGCTTTTCAGGCTCAGTACTGGGCTCAAAAGATGCAGCCCTCATGTCTCTCATGATAGCAGGTGGTTAAGTAGAAATTCGCTGCTCGGCTGACCCAGCAGGAGCAAACCTATGCTAAAAATGTGTGCAGAACCAAGCTTTTCAGTGAAGAGCAGCCAGGCACATTTTAGCAAGTTTCACTTGTAAGTGGGGTTGGAAACACTTTTCAGGCTCAGTACTGGGCTTAAAAGATACAGCCCTGATGTCTCTCATGATAGCAGGTGGTTAAGTAGAAATTCGCTGCTCGGCTGGCCCAGCAGGAGCAAACATATGCTAAAAATGTATGCAGAACCAAGCTTTTCAGTGAAGAGCAGCCAAGCACATTTTAGCAAGTTTCACTGTAAGTGGGGTTGGAAACGCTTTTCTGGCGCAGTACTGGGCTCCAAAGATGCAGCCCTGATGTCTCTCATGATAGCAGGTGGTTAAGTAGAAATTCGCTGCTCGGCTGACCCAGCAGGAGCAAATGTATGCTAAAAATGTATGCAGAACCAAGCTTTTCAGTGAAGAGCAGCCAGACACATTTTAGCAAGTTTCACTTGTAAGTGGGGTTAGAAATGCTTTTCAGGCTCAGTACTGGGCTCAAAAGATGCAGCCCTGATGTCTCTCATGATAGCAGGTGGTTAAGTAGAAATGTGCTGCTCGGCTGACCCAGCAGGAGAACGTATGCTAAAAATGTATGCAGAACCAAGCTTTTCAGTGAAGAGCAGAGAGGCACATTTTAGCAAGTTTCACTTGTAAGTGGGGTTGGAAATGCTTTTCAGGCGCAGTACTGGGCTCCAAAGATGCAGCCCTGATGTCTCTCATGATAGCAGGTGGTTAAGTAGAGATTCGCTGCTCGGCTTACCCAGCAGGAGCAAACGTATGCTAAAAATTTATGCAGAAGCAAGCTTTTCAGTGAAGAGCAGCCAGGCACATTTTAGCAAGTTTCACTTGTAAGTGGGGTTGGAAACGCTTTTCAGGCTCAGTACTGGGCTCAAAAGATGCAGCCCTGATGTCTCTCATGATAGCAGGTGGTTAAGTAGAAATTTGCTGCTCGGCTGACCCAGCAGGAGCAAACGTATGCCAAAAATGTATGCAGAAACAAGCTTTTCAGTGAAGAGCAGCTAGGCACATTTTAGCAAGTTTCACTTGTAAGTGGGGTTGGAAATGCTTTTCAGGCTCAGTACTGGCCTCAAAAGATGCAGCCCTGATGTCTCTCATGATAGCAGGTGGTTAAGTAGAAATTTGCTGCTCGGCTGACCCAGCAGGAGCAAACCTATGCCAAAAATGTACGCAGAATCAGCTTTTCAGTGAAGAGCAGAGAGGCACATTTTAGCAAGTTTCACTTGTAAGTGGGGTTGGAAACGATTTTCAGGCTCAGTACTGGGCTCAAAAGATGCAGCCCTGATGTCTCTCATGATAGCAGGTGGTTAAGTAGAAATTCGCTGCTCGGCTGGCCCAGCAGGATCAAACATGTGCTAAAAATGTATGCAGAACCAAGCTTTTCAGTGAAGAGCAGCCAGGCACATTTTAGCAAGTTTCACTTGTAAGTGGGGTTGGAAACGCTTTTCAGGCTCAGTACTGGGCTCAAAAGATGCAGCCCTGATGTCTCTCATTATAGCAGGTGGTTAAGTAGAAATTTGCTGCTCGGCTGACCCAGCAGGAGCAAACGTATGCTAAAAATGTGTGCAGAACCAAGCTTTTCAGTGAAGAGCAGCCAGGCACATTTTAGCAAGTTTCACTTTTAAGTGGGGTTGGAAACGCTGTTCAGGCTCAGTACTGGGCTCAAAAGATGCAGCCCTGATGTCTCTCATGATAGCAGGTGGTTAAGTAGAAATGTGCTGCTCGGCTGACCCAGCAGGAGCAAACGTATGCTAAAAATGTGTGCAGAACCAAGCTTTTCAGTGAATAGCAGCCAGGCACATTTTAGCAAGTTTCACTTGTAAGTGGGGTTGGAAACACTTTTCAGGCTCAGTACTTGGCTCAAAAGATGCAGCCCTGATGTCTCTCATGATAGCAGGTGGTTAAGTAGAAATTCGCTGCTCGGCTGACCCAGCAGGAGCAAACATATGCCAAAAATGTATGCAGAAACAAGCTTTTCAGTGAAGAGCAGCTAGGCACATTTTAGCAAGTTTCACTTGTAAGTGGGGTTGGAAACGCCTTTCAGGCTCAGTACTGGGCTCAAAAGATGCAGCCTGATGTCTCTCATGATAGCAGGTGGTTAAGTAGAAATTTGCTGCTCGGCTGACCCAGCAGGAGCAAACGTATGCTAAAAATGTGTGCAGAACCAAGCTTTTCAGTGAAGAGTAGCCAGGCACATTTAAGCAAGTTTCACTTGTAAGTGGGGTTGGAAATGCTTTTCAGGCTCAGTACTGGGCTCAAAAGATGCAGCCCTGATCTCTCTCATGATAGCAGGTGGTTAAGTAGAAATTTGCTGCTCGGCTGACCCAGCAGGAGCAAACGTATGCTAAAAATGTGTGCAGAACCAAGCTTTTCAGTGAATAGCAGCCAGGCACATTTTAGCAAGTTTCACTTGTAAGTGGGGTTGGAAACGCTTTTCAGGCTCAGTACTGGGCTCAAAAGATGCAGCCCTGATGTCTCTCATGATAGCAGGTGGTTAAGTAGAAATTCGCTGCTCGGCTGACCCAGCAGGAGCAAACCTATGCCAAAAATGTACGCAGAATCAGCTTTTCAGTGAAGAGCAGAGAGGCACATTTTAGCAAGTTTCACTTGTAAGTGGGGTTGGAAACGCTTTTCAGGCTCAGTACTGGGCTCAAAAGATGCAGCCCTGATGTCTCTCATGATAGCAGGTGGTTAAGTAGAAATTCGCTGCTCGGATGGCCCAGCAGGAGCAAACATATGCTAAAAATGTATGCAGAACCAAGCTTTTCAGTGAAGAGCAGCCAAGCACATTTTAGCAAGTTTCACTGTAAGTGGGGTTGGAAACGCTTTTCAGGCGCAGTACTGGGCTCCAAAGATGCAGCCCTGATGTCTCTCATGATAGCAGGTGGTTAAGTAGAAATTCGCTGCTCGGCTGACCCAGCAGGAGCCAAACGTATGCTAAAAATGTATGCAGAACCAAGCTTTTCAGTGAAGAGCAGCCAGGCACATTTTAGCAAGTTTCACTTGTAAGTGGGTTTAGAAATGCTTTTCAGGCTCAGTACTGGGCTCAAAAGATGCAGCCCTGATGTCTCTCATGATAGCAGGTGGTTAAGTAGAAATGTGCTGCTCGGCTGACCCAGCAGGAGAACGTATGCTAAAAATGTATGCAGAACCAAGCTTTTCAGTGAAGAGCAGAGAGGCACATTTTAGCAAGTTTCACTTGTAAGTGGGGTTGGAAATGCTTTTCAGGCTCAGTACTGGGCTCAAAAGATGCAGCCCTGATCTCTCTCATGATAGCAGGTGGTTAAGTAGAAATTTGCTGCTCGGCTGACCCAGCAGGAGCAAACGTATGCTAAAAATGTGTGCAGAACCAAGCTTTTCAGTGAATAGCAGCCAGGCACATTTTAGCAAGTTTCACTTGTAAGTGGGGTTGGAAACGCTTTTCAGGCTCAGTACTGGGCTCAAAAGATGCAGCCCTGATGTCTCTCATGATAGCAGGTGGTTAAGTAGAAATTCGCTGCTCGGCTGACCCAGCAGGAGCAAACCTATGCCAAAAATGTACGCAGAATCAGCTTTTCAGTGAAGAGCAGAAAGGCACATTTTAGCAAGTTTCACTTGTAAGTGGGGTTGGAAACGCTTTTCAGGCTCAGTACTGGGCTCAAAAGATGCAGCCCTGATGTCTCTCATGATAGCAGGTGGTTAAGTAGAAATTCGCTGCTCGGCTGACCCAGCAGGAGCAAACGTATGCTAAAAATTTATGCAGAACCAAGCTTTTCAGTGAAGAGCAGCCAGGCACATTTTAGCAAGTTTCACTTGTAAGTGGGGTTGGAAACGCTTTTCAGGCTCAGTACTGGGCTCAAAAGATGCAGCCCTGATGTCTCTCATGATAGCAGGTGGTTAAGTAGAAATTCGTTGCTCGGCTGACCCAGCAGGAGCAAACCTATGCTAAAAATGTGTGCAGAACCAAGCTTTTCAGTGAAGAGCAGCCAGGCACATTTTAGCAAGTTTCACTTGTAAGTGGGGTTGGAAACGCTTTTCTGGCGCAGTACTGGGCTCCAAAGATGCAGCCCTGATGTCTCTCATGATAGCAGGTGGTTAAGTAGAAATGAGCTGCTCGGCTGACCCAGCAGGAGCAAATGTATGCTAAAAATGTATGCAGAACCAAGCTTTTCAGTGAAGAGCAGCCAGACACATTTTAGCAAGTTTCACTTGTAAGTGGGGTTAGAAATGCTTTTCAGGCTCAGTACTGGGCTCAAAAGATGCAGCCCTGATGTCTCTCATGATAGCAGGTGGTTAAATAGAAATGTGCTGCTCGGCTGACCCAGCAGGAGAACGTATGCTAAACATTTATGCAGAACCAAGCTTTTCAGTGAAGAGCAGAGAGGCACATTTTAGCAAGTTTCACTTGTAAGTGGGGTTGGAAATGCTTTTCAGGCGCAGTACTGGGCTCCAAAGATGCAGCCCTGATGTCTCTCATGATAGCAGGTGGTTAAGTAGAGATTCGCTGCTCGGCTGACCCAGCAGGAGCAAACGTATGCTAAAAATGTATGCAGAACCAAGCTTTTCAGTGAAGAGCAGCCAGGCACATTTTAGCAAGTTTGACTTGTAAGTGGGGTTGGAAACGCTTTCCAGGCTCAGTACTGGGCTCAAAAGATGCAGCCCTGATGTCTCTCATGATAGCAGGTGGTTAAGTAGAAATTTGCTGCTCGGCTGACCCAGCAGGAGCAAACGTATGCCAAAAATGTATGCAGAAACAAGCTTTTCAGTGAAGAGCAGCTAGGCACATTTTAGCAAGTTTCACTTGTAAGTGGGGTTGGAAATGCTTTTCAGGCTCAGTACTGGCCTCAAAAGATGCAGCCCTGATGTCTCTCATGATAGCAGGTGGTTAAGTAGAAATTTGCTGCTCGGCTGACCCAGCAGGAGCAAACCTATGCCAAAAATGTACGCAGAATCAGCTTTTCAGTGAAGAGCAGAGAGGCACATTTTAGCAAGTTTCACTTGTAAGTGGGGTTGGAAACAATTTTCAGGCTCAGTACTGGGCTCAAAAGATGCAGCCCTGATGTCTCTCATGATAGCAGGTGGTTAAGTAAAAATTTGCTGCTCGGCTGGCCCAGCAGGAGCAAACATATGCTAAAAATGTATGCAGAACCAAGCTTTTCAGTGAAGAGCAGCCAGGCACATTTTAGCAAGTTTCACTTGTAAGTGGGGTTGGAAACGCTTTTCAGGCTCAGTACTGGGCTCAAAAGATGCAGCCCTGATGTCTCTCATGATAGCAGGTGGTTAAGTAGAAATTCGCTGCTCGGCTGACCCAGCAGGAGCAAACGTATGCCAAAAATGTATGCAGAAACAAGCTTTTCAGTGAAGAGCAGCTAGGCACATTTTAGCAAGTTTCACTTGTAAGTGGGGTTGGAAACGCTTTTCAGGCTCAGTACTGGGCTCAAAAGATGCAGCCCTGATCTCTCTCATGATAGCAGGTGGTTAAGTAGAAATTTGCTGCTCGGCTGACCCAGCAGGAGCAAACGTATGCTAAAAATGTATGCAGAACCAAGCTTTTCAGTGAAGAGCAGCCAGGCACATTTTAGCAAGTTTCACTTGTAAGTGGGGGTTGGAAACGCTTTTCAGGCTCAGTACTGGGCTCAAAAGATGCAGCCCTGATGTCTCTCATGATAGCAGGTGGTTAAGTAGAAATTCGCTGCTCGGCTGACCCAGCAGGAGCAAACGTATGCCAAAAATGTATGCAGAAACAAGCTTTTCGGTGAAGAGCAGCTAGGCACATTTTAGCAAGTTTCACTTGTAAGTGGGGTTGGAAACGCTTTTCTGGCGCAGTACTGGGCTCCAAAGATGCAGCCCTGATGTCTCTCATGATAGCAGGTGGTTAAGTAGAAATTCGCTGCTCTGCTGACCCAGCAGGAGCAAACGTATTCTAAAAATGTATGCAGAACCAAGCTTTTCAGTGAAGAGCAGCCAGACACATTTTAGCAAGTTTCACTTGTAAGTGGGGTTAGAAATGCTTTTCAGGCTCAGTACTGGGCTCAAAAGATGCAGCCCTGATGTCTCTCATGATAGCAGGTGGTTAAGTAGAAATGTGCTGCTCGGCTGACCCAGCAGGAGAACGTATGCTAAAAATGTATGCAGAACCAAGCTTTTCAGTGAAGAGCAGAGAGGCACATTTTAGCAAGTTTCACTTGTAAGTGGGGTTGGAAACGCTTTTCAGGCTCAGTACTGGGCTCAAAAGATGCAGCCCTGATGTCTCTCATGATAGCAGGTGGTTAAGTAAAAATTTGCTGCTCGGCTGGCCCAGCAGGAGCAAACATATGCTAAAAATTTATGCAGAACCAAGCTTTTCAGTGAAGAGCAGCCAGGCACATTTTAGCAAGTTTCACTGTAAGTGGGGTTGGAAACGCTTTTCAGGCTCAGTACTGGGCTCAAAAGATGCAGCCCTGATGTCTCTTATGATGCAGGTGGTTAAGTAGAAATTCGCTGCTCGGCTGACCCAGCAGGAGCAAACGTATGCCAAAAATGAATGCAGAAACAAGCTTTTCAGTGAAGAGCAGCTAGGCACATTTTAGCAAGTTTCACTTGTAAGTGGGGTTGGAAACGCTTTTCAGGCTCAGTACTGGGCTCAAAAGATGCAGCCTGATGTCTCTCATGATAGCAGGTGGTTAAGTAGAAATTTGCTGCTCGGCTGACCCAGCAGGAGCAAACGTATGCTAAAAATGTGTGCAGAACCAAGCTTTTCAGTGAAGAGTAGCCAGGCACATTTTAGCAAGTTTCACTTGTAAGTGGGGTTGGAAATGCTTTTCAGGCTCAGTACTGGGCTCAAAAGATGCAGCCCTGATCTCTCTCATGATAGCAGGTGGTTAAGTAGAAATTTGCTGCTCGGCTGACCCAGCAGGAGCAAATGTATGCTAAAAATGTGTGCAGAACCAAGCTTTTCAGTGAATAGCAGCCAGGCACATTTTAGCAAGTTTCACTTGTAAGTGGGGTTGGAAACGCTTTTCAGGCTCAGTACTGGGCTCAAAAGATGCAGCCCTGATGTCTCTCATGATAGCAGGTGGTTAAGTAGAAATTCGCTGCTCGGCAGACCCAGCAGGAGCAAACCTATGCCAAAAATGTACGCAGAATCAGCTTTTCAGTGAAGAGCAGAGAGGCACATTTTAGCAAGTTTCACTTGTAAGTGGGGTTGGAAACGCTTTTCAGGCTCAGTACTGGGCTCAAAAGATGCAGCCCTGATGTCTCTCATGATAGCAGGTGGTTAAGTAGAAATGTGCTGCTCGGCTGACCCAGCAGGAGAACGTATGCTAAAAATGTATGCAGAACCAAGCTTTTCAGTGAAGAGCAGAGAGGCACATTTTAGCAAGTTTCACTTGTAAGTGGGGTTGGAAACGCTTTTCAGGCTCAGTACTGGGCTCAAAAGATGCAGCCCTGATGTCTCTCATGATAGCAGGTGGTTAAGTAGAAATTCGCTGCTCGGCTGACCCAGCAGGAGCAAACGTATGCTAAAAATTTATGCAGAACCAAGCTTTTCAGTGAAGAGCAGCCAGGCACATTTTAGCAAGTTTCACTTGTAAGTGGGGTTGGAAACGCTTTTCAGGCTCAGTACTGGGCTCAAAAGATGCAGCCCTGATGTCTCTCATGATAGCAGGTGGTTAAGTAGAAATTCGTTGCTCGGCTGACCCAGCAGGAGCAAACCTATGCTAAAAATGTGTGCAGAACCAAGCTTTTCAGTGAAGAGCAGCCAGGCACATTTTAGCAAGTTTCACTTGTAAGTGGGGTTGGAAACGCTTTTCTGGCGCAGTACTGGGCTCCAAAGATGCAGCCCTGATGTCTCTCATGATAGCAGGTGGTTAAGTAGAAATGAGCTGCTCGGCTGACCCAGCAGGAGCAAATGTATGCTAAAAATGTATGCAGAACCAAGCTTTTCAGTGAAGAGCAGCCAGACACATTTTAGCAAGTTTCACTTGTAAGTGGGGTTAGAAATGCTTTTCAGGCTCAGTACTGGGCTCAAAAGATGCAGCCCTGATGTCTCTCATGATAGCAGGTGGTTAAGTAGAAATATGCTGCTCGGCTGACCCAGCAGGAGAACGTATGCTAAAAATTTATGCAGAACCAAGCTTTTCAGTGAAGAGCAGAGAGGCACATTTTAGCAAGTTTCACTTGTAAGTGGGGTTGGAAATGCTTTTCAGGCGCAGTACTGGGCTCCAAAGATGCAGCCCTGATGTCTCTCATGATAGCAGGTGGTTAAGTAGAGATTCGCTGCTCGGCTGACCCAGCAGGAGCAAACGTATGCTAAAAATGTATGCAGAACCAAGCTTTTCAGTGAAGAGCAGCCAGGCACATTTTAGCAAGTTTCACTTGTAAGTGGGGTTGGAAACGCTTTCCAGGCTCAGTACTGGGCTCAAAAGATGCAGCCCTGATGTCTCTCATGATAGCAGGTGGTTAAGTAGAAATTTGCTGCTCGGCTGACCCAGCAGGAGCAAACGTATGCCAAAAATGTATGCAGAAACAAGCTTTTCAGTGAAGAGCAGCTAGGCACATTTTAGCAAGTTTCACTTGTAAGTGGGGTTGGAAATGCTTTTCAGGCTCAGTACTGGCCTCAAAAGATGCAGCCCTGATTTCTCTCATGATAGCAGGTGGTTAAGTAGAAATTTGCTGCTCGGCTGACCCAGCAGGAGCAAACCTATGCCAAAAATGTACGCAGAATCAGCTTTTCAGTGAAGAGCAGAGAGGCACATTTTAGCAAGTTTCACTTGTAAGTGGGGTTGGAAACAATTTTCAGGCTCAGTACTGGGCTCAAAAGATGCAGCCCTGATGTCTCTCATGATAGCAGGTGGTTAAGTAGAAATTTGCTGCTCGGCTGGCCCAGCAGGAGCAAACATATGCTAAAAATGTATGCAGAACCAAGCTTTTCAGTGAAGAGCAGCCAGGCACATTTTAGCAAGTTTCACTTGTAAGTGGGGTTGGAAACGCTTTTCAGGCTCAGTACTGGGCTCAAAAGATGCAGCCCTGATGTCTCTCATGATAGCAGGTGGTTAAGTAGAAATTCGCTGCTCGGCTGACCCAGCAGGAGCAAACGTATGCCAAAAATGTATGCAGAAACAAGCTTTTCAGTGAAGAGCAGCTAGGCACATTTTAGCAAGTTTCACTTGTAAGTGGGGTTGGAAACGCTTTTCAGGCTCAGTACTGGGCTCAAAAGATGCAGCCCTGATCTCTCTCATGATAGCAGGTGGTTAAGTAGAAATTTGCTGCTCGGCTGACCCAGCAGGAGCAAACGTATGCTAAAAATGTATGCAGAACCAAGCTTTTCAGTGAAGAGCAGCCAGGCACATTTTAGCAAGTTTCACTTGTAAGTGGGGTTGGAAACGCTTTTCAGGCTCAGTACTGGGCTCAAAAGATGCAGCCCTGATGTCTCTCATGATAGCAGGTGGTTAAGTAGAAATTCGTTGCTCGGCTGACCCAGCAGGAGCAAACCTATGCTAAAAATGTGTGCAGAACCAAGCTTTTCAGTGAAGAGCAGCCAGGCACATTTTAGCAAGTTTCACTTGTAAGTGGGGTTGGAAACGCTTTTCTGGCGCAGTACTGGGCTCCAAAGATGCAGCCCTGATGTCTCTCATGATAGCAGGTGGTTAAGTAGAAATGAGCTGCTCGGCTGACCCAGCAGGAGCAAATGTATGCTAAAAATGTATGCAGAACCAAGCTTTTCAGTGAAGAGCAGCCAGACACATTTTAGCAAGTTTCACTTGTAAGTGGGGTTAGAAATGCTTTTCAGGCTCAGTACTGGGCTCAAAAGATGCAGCCCTGATGTCTCTCATGATAGCAGGTGGTTAAGTAGAAATGTGCTGCTCGGCTGACCCAGCAGGAGAACGTATGCTAAAAATTTATGCAGAACCAAGCTTTTCAGTGAAGAGCAGAGAGGCACATTTTAGCAAGTTTCACTTGTAAGTGGGGTTGGAAATGCTTTTCAGGCGCAGTACTGGGCTCCAAAGATGCAGCCCTGATGTCTCTCATGATAGCAGGTGGTTAAGTAGAGATTCGCTGCTCGGCTGACCCAGCAGGAGCAAACGTATGCTAAAAATGTATGCAGAACCAAGCTTTTCAGTGAAGAGCAGCCAGGCACATTTTAGCAAGTTTCACTTGTAAGTGGGGTTGGAAACGCTTTCCAGGCTCAGTACTGGGCTCAAAAGATGCAGCCCTGATGTCTCTCATGATAGCAGGTGGTTAAGTAGAAATTTGCTGCTCGGCTGACCCAGCAGGAGCAAACGTATGCCAAAAATGTATGCAGAAACAAGCTTTTCAGTGAAGAGCAGCTAGGCACATTTTAGCAAGTTTCACTTGTAAGTGGGGTTGGAAATGCTTTTCAGGCTCAGTACTGGCCTCAAAAGATGCAGCCCTGATTTCTCTCATGATAGCAGGTGGTTAAGTAGAAATTTGCTGCTCGGCTGACCCAGCAGGAGCAAACCTATGCCAAAAATGTACGCAGAATCAGCTTTTCAGTGAAGAGCAGAGAGGCACATTTTAGCAAGTTTCACTTGTAAGTGGGGTTGGAAACAATTTTCAGGCTCAGTACTGGGCTCAAAAGATGCAGCCCTGATGTCTCTCATGATAGCAGGTGGTTAAGTAGAAATTTGCTGCTCGGCTGGCCCAGCAGGAGCAAACATATGCTAAAAATGTATGCAGAACCAAGCTTTTCAGTGAAGAGCAGCCAGGCACATTTTAGCAAGTTTCACTTGTAAGTGGGTTTGGAAACGCTTTTCAGGCTCAGTACTGGGCTCAAAAGATGCAGCCCTGATGTCTCTCATGATAGCAGGTGGTTAAGTAGAAATTCGCTGCTCGGCTGACCCAGCAGGAGCAAACGTATGCCAAAAATGTATGCAGAAACAAGCTTTTCAGTGAAGAGCAGCTAGGCACATTTTAGCAAGTTTCACTTGTAAGTGGGGTTGGAAACGCTTTTCAGGCTCAGTACTGGGCTCAAAAGATGCAGCCCTGATCTCTCTCATGATAGCAGGTGGTTAAGTAGAAATTTGCTGCTCGGCTGACCCAGCAGGAGCAAACGTATGCTAAAAATGTATGCAGAACCAAGCTTTTCAGTGAAGAGCAGCCAGGCACATTTTAGCAAGTTTCACTTGTAAGTGGGGGTTGGAAACGCTTTTCAGGCTCAGTACTGGGCTCAAAAGATGCAGCCCTGATGTCTCTCATGATAGCAGGTGGTTAAGTAGAAATTCGCTGCTCGGCTGACCCAGCAGGAGCAAACGTATGCCAAAAATGTATGCAGAAACAAGCTTTTCGGTGAAGAGCAGCTAGGCACATTTTAGCAAGTTTCACTTGTAAGTGGGGTTGGAAACGCTTTTCTGGCGCAGTACTGGGCTCCAAAGATGCAGCCCTGATGTCTCTCATGATAGCAGGTGGTTAAGTAGAAATTCACTGCTCTGCTGACCCAGCAGGAGCAAACGTATTCTAAAAATGTATGCAGAACCAAGCTTTTCAGTGAAGAGCAGCCAGACACATTTTAGCAAGTTTCACTTGTAAGTGGGGTTAGAAATGCTTTTCAGGCTCAGTACTGGGCTCAAAAGATGCAGCCCTGATGTCTCTCATGATAGCAGGTGGTTAAGTAGAAATGTGCTGCTCGGCTGACCCAGCAGGAGAACGTATGCTAAAAATGTATGCAGAACCAAGCTTTTCAGTGAAGAGCAGAGAGGCACATTTTAGCAAGTTTCACTTGTAAGTGGGGTTGGAAACGCTTTTCAGGCTCAGTACTGGGCTCAAAAGATGCAGCCCTGATGTCTCTCATGATAGCAGGTGGTTAAGTAAAAATTTGCTGCTCGGCTGGCCCAGCAGGAGCAAACATATGCTAAAAATGTATGCAGAACCAAGCTTTTCAGTGAAGAGCAGCCAGGCACATTTTAGCAAGTTTCACTGTAAGTGGGGTTGGAAACGCTTTTCAGGCTCAGTACTGGGCTCAAAAGATGCAGCCCTGATGTCTCTTATGATGCAGGTGGTTAAGTAGAAATTCGCTGCTCGGCTGACCCAGCAGGAGCAAACGTATGCCAAAAATGTATGCAGAAACAAGCTTTTCAGTGAAGAGCAGCTAGGCACATTTTAGCAAGTTTCACTTGTAAGTGGGGTTGGAAACGCTTTTCAGGCTCAGTACTGGGCTCAAAAGATGCAGCCTGATGTCTCTCATGATAGCAGGTGGTTAAGTAGAAATTTGCTGCTCGGCTGACCCAGCAGGAGCAAACGTATGCTAAAAATGTGTGCAGAACCAAGCTTTTCAGTGAAGAGTAGCCAGGCACATTTTAGCAAGTTTCACTTGTAAGTGGGGTTGGAAACGCTTTTCAGGCTCAGTACTGGGCTCAAAAGATGCAGCCCTGATGTCTCTCATGATAGCAGGTGGTTAAGTAGAAATTCGCTGCTCGGCTGACCCAGCAGGAGCAAACGTATGCCAAAAATGTATGCAGAAACAAGCTTTTCAGTGAAGAGCAGCTAGGCACATTTTAGCAAGTTTCACTTGTAAGTGGGGTTGGAAACGCTTTTCAGGCTCAGTACTGGGCTCAAAAGATGCAGCCCTGATCTCTCTCATGATAGCAGGTGGTTAAGTAGAAATTTGCTGCTCGGCTGACCCAGCAGGAGCAAACGTATGCTAAAAATGTATGCAGAACCAAGCTTTTCAGTGAAGAGCAGCCAGGCACATTTTAGCAAGTTTTACTTGTAAGTGGGGGTTGGAAACGCTTTTCAGGCTCAGTACTGGGCTCAAAAGATACAGCCCTGATGTATCTCATGATAGCAGGTGGTTAAGTAGAAATTCGCTGCTCGGCTGATCCAGCAGGAGCAAACGTATGCCAAAAATGTATGCAGAAACAAGCTTTTCGGTGAAGAGCAGCTAGGCACATTTTAGCAAGTTTCACTTGTAAGTGGGGTTGGAAACGCTTTTCTAGCGCAGTACTGGGCTCCGAAGATACAGCCCTGATGTCTCTCATGATAGCAGGTGGTTAAGTAGAAATTCGCTGCTCGGCTGACGCAGCAGGAGCAAACGTATGCTAAAAATGTGTGCAGAACCAAGCTTTTCAGTGAAGAGCAGCCAGGCACATTTTAGCAAGTTTCACTTGTAAGTGGGGTTGGAAATGCTTTTCAGGCTCAGTACTGGGCTCAAAAGATGCAGCCCTGATCTCTCTCATGATAGCAGGTGGTTAAGTAGAAATTTGCTGCTCGGCTGACCCAGCAGGAGAAAACGTATGCTAAAAATGTATGCAGAACCAAGCTTTTCAGTGAAGAGCAGCCAGGCACATTTTAGCAAGTTTCACTTGTAAGTGGGGGTTGGAAACGCTTTTCAGGCTCAGTACTGGGCTCAAAAGATACAGCCCTGATGTCTCTCATGATAGCAGGTGGTTAAGTAGAAATTCGCTGCTCGGCTGACCCAGCAGGAGCAAACGTATGCCAAAAATGTATGCAGAAACAAGCTTTTCGGTGAAGAGCAGCTAGGCACATTTTAGCAAGTTTCACTTGTAAGTGGGGTTGGAAACGCTTTTCTAGCGCAGTACTGGGCTCCAAAGATGCAGCCCTGATGTCTCTCATGATAGCAGGTGGTTAAGTAGAAATTCGCTGCTCGGCTGACCCAGCAGGAGCAAACGTATGCTAAAAATGTATGCAGAACCAAGCTTTTCAGAGAAGAGCAGCCAGACACATTTTAGCAAGTTTCACTTGTAAGTGGGGTTAGAAATGCTTTTCAGGCTCAGTACTGGGCTCAAAAGATGCAGCCCTGATGTCTCTCATGATAGCAGGTGGTTAAGTAGAAATGTGCTGCTCGGGTGACCCAGCAGGAGAACGTATGCTAAAAATGTATGCAGAACCAAGCTTTTCAGTGAAGAGCAGAGAGGCACATTTTAGCAAGTTTCACTTGTAAGTGGGGTTGGAAACGCTTTTCAGGCTCAGTACTGGGCTCAAAAGATGCAGCCCTGATGTCTCTCATGATAGCAGGTGGTTAAGTAGAAATTCGCTGCTCGGCTGGCACAGCAGGAGCAAACATATGCTAAAAATGTATGCAGAACCAAGCTTTTCAGTGAAGAGCAGCCAGGCACATTTTAGCAAGTTTCACTGTAAGTGGGGTTGAAAACGCTTTTCAGGCTCAGTACTGGGCTCAAAAGATGCAGCCCTGATCTCTCTCATGATAGCAGGTGGTTAAGTAGAAATTTGCTGCTCGGCTGACCCAGCAGGAGCAAACGTATGCTAAAAATGTATGCAGAACCAAGCTTTTCAGTGAAGAGCAGCCAGGCACATTTTAGCAAGTTTCACTTGTAAGTGGGGGTTGGAAACGCTTTTCAGGCTCAGTACTGGGCTCAAAAGATGCAGCCCTGATGTCTCTCATGATAGCAGGTGGTTAAGTAGAAATTCGCTGCTCGGCTGACCCAGCAGGAGCAAACGTATGCCAAAAATGTATGCAGAAACAAGCTTTTCGGTGAAGAGCAGCTAGGCACATTTTAGCAAGTTTCACTTGTAAGTGGGGTTGGAAACGCTTTTCTGGCGCAGTACTGGGCTCCAAAGATGCAGCCCTGATGTCTCTCATGATAGCAGGTGGTTAAGTAGAAATTCGCTGCTCTGCTGACCCAGCAGGAGCAAACGTATTCTAAAAATGTATGCAGAACCAAGCTTTTCAGTGAAGAGCAGCCAGACACATTTTAGCAAGTTTCACTTGTAAGTGGGGTTAGAAATGCTTTTCAGGCTCAGTACTGGGCTCAAAAGATGCAGCCCTGATGTCTCTCATGATAGCAGGTGGTTAAGTAGAAATGTGCTGCTCGGCTGACCCAGCAGGAGAACGTATGCTAAAAATGTATGCAGAACCAAGCTTTTCAGTGAAGAGCAGAGAGGCACATTTTAGCAAGTTTCACTTGTAAGTGGGGTTGGAAACGCTTTTCAGGCTCAGTACTGGGCTCAAAAGATGCAGCCCTGATGTCTCTCATGATAGCAGGTGGTTAAGTAGAAATTCGCTGCTCTGCTGACCCAGCAGGAGCAAACGTATTCTAAAAATGTATGCAGAACCAAGCTTTTCAGTGAAGAGCAGCCAGACACATTTTAGCAAGTTTCACTTGTAAGTGGGGTTAGAAATGCTTTTCAGGCTCAGTACTGGGCTCAAAAGATGCAGCCCTGATGTCTCTCATGATAGCAGGTGGTTAAGTAGAAATTCGCTGCTCGGCTGACCCAGCAGGAGCAAACGTATGCCAAAAATGTATGCAGAAACAAGCTTTTCGGTGAAGAGCAGCTAGGCACATTTTAGCAAGTTTCACTTGTAAGTGGGGTTAGAAATGCTTTTCAGGCTCAGTACTGGGCTCAAAAGATGCAGCCCTGATGTCTCTCATGATAGCAGGTGGTTAAGTAGAAATGTGCTGCTCGGCTGACCCAGCAGGAGAACGTATGCTAAAAATGTATGCAGAACCAAGCTTTTCAGTGAAGAGCAGAGAGGCACATTTTAGCAAGTTTCACTTGTAAGTGGGGTTGGAAACGCTTTTCAGGCTCAGTACTGGGCTCAAAAGATGCAGCCCTGATGTCTCTCATGATAGCAGGTGGTTAAGTAGAAATTCGCTGCTCTGCTGACCCAGCAGGAGCAAACGTATTCTAAAAATGTATGCAGAACCAAGCTTTTCAGTGAAGAGCAGCCAGACACATTTTAGCAAGTTTCACTTGTAAGTGGGGTTAGAAATGCTTTTCAGGCTCAGTACTGGGCTCAAAAGATGCAGCCCTGATGTCTCTCATGATAGCAGGTGGTTAAGTAGAAATGTGCTGCTCGGCTGACCCAGCAGGAGAACGTATGCTAAAAATGTATGCAGAACCAAGCTTTTCAGTGAAGAGCAGAGAGGCACATTTTAGCAAGTTTCACTTGTAAGTGGGGTTGGAAACGCTTTTCAGGCTCAGTACTGGGCTCAAAAGATGCAGCCCTGATGTCTCTCATGATAGCAGGTGGTTAAGTAGAAATTCGCTGCTCGGCTGACCCAGCAGGAGCAAACGTATGCCAAAAATGTATGCAGAAACAAGCTTTTCGGTGAAGAGCAGCTAGGCACATTTTAGCAAGTTTCACTTGTAAGTGGGGTTGGAAACGCTTTTCTGGCGCAGTACTGGGCTCCAAAGATGCAGCCCTGATGTCTCTCATGATAGCAGGTGGTTAAGTAGAAATTCGCTGCTCTGCTGACCCAGCAGGAGCAAACGTATTCTAAAAATGTATGCAGAACCAAGCTTTTCAGTGAAGAGCAGCCAGACACATTTTAGCAAGTTTCACTTGTAAGTGGGGTTAGAAATGCTTTTCAGGCTCAGTACTGGGCTCAAAAGATGCAGCCCTGATGTCTCTCATGATAGCAGGTGGTTAAGTAGAAATGTGCTGCTCGGCTGACCCAGCAGGAGAACGTATGCTAAAAATGTATGCAGAACCAAGCTTTTCAGTGAAGAGCAGAGAGGCACATTTTAGCAAGTTTCACTTGTAAGTGGGGTTGGAAACGCTTTTCAGGCTCAGTACTGGGCTCAAAAGATGCAGCCCTGATGTCTCTCATGATAGCAGGTGGTTAAGTAAAAATTTGCTGCTCGGCTGGCCCAGCAGGAGCAAACATATGCTAAAAATTTATGCAGAACCAAGCTTTTCAGTGAAGAGCAGCCAGGCACATTTTAGCAAGTTTCACTGTAAGTGGGGTTGGAAACGCTTTTCAGGCTCAGTACTGGGCTCAAAAGATGCAGCCCTGATGTCTCTTATGATGCAGGTGGTTAAGTAGAAATTCGCTGCTCGGCTGACCCAGCAGGAGCAAACGTATGCCAAAAATGAATGCAGAAACAAGCTTTTCAGTGAAGAGCAGCTAGGCACATTTTAGCAAGTTTCACTTGTAAGTGGGGTTGGAAACGCTTTTCAGGCTCAGTACTGGGCTCAAAAGATGCAGCCTGATGTCTCTCATGATAGCAGGTGGTTAAGTAGAAATTTGCTGCTCGGCTGACCCAGCAGGAGCAAACGTATGCTAAAAATGTGTGCAGAACCAAGCTTTTCAGTGAAGAGTAGCCAGGCACATTTTAGCAAGTTTCACTTGTAAGTGGGGTTGGAAATGCTTTTCAGGCTCAGTACTGGGCTCAAAAGATGCAGCCCTGATCTCTCTCATGATAGCAGGTGGTTAAGTAGAAATTTGCTGCTCGGCTGACCCAGCAGGAGCAAATGTATGCTAAAAATGTGTGCAGAACCAAGCTTTTCAGTGAATAGCAGCCAGGCACATTTTAGCAAGTTTCACTTGTAAGTGGGGTTGGAAACGCTTTTCAGGCTCAGTACTGGGCTCAAAAGATGCAGCCCTGATGTCTCTCATGATAGCAGGTGGTTAAGTAAAAATTCGCTGCTCGGCAGACCCAGCAGGAGCAAACCTATGCCAAAAATGTACGCAGAATCAGCTTTTCAGTGAAGAGCAGAGAGGCACATTTTAGCAAGTTTCACTTGTAAGTGGGGTTGGAAACGCTTTTCAGGCTCAGTACTGGGCTCAAAAGATGCAGCCCTGATGTCTCTCATGATAGCAGGTGGTTAAGTAGAAATGTGCTGCTCGGCTGACCCAGCAGGAGAACGTATGCTAAAAATGTATGCAGAACCAAGCTTTTCAGTGAAGAGCAGAGAGGCACATTTTAGCAAGTTTCACTTGTAAGTGGGGTTGGAAACGCTTTTCAGGCTCAGTACTGGGCTCAAAAGATGCAGCCCTGATGTCTCTCATGATAGCAGGTGGTTAAGTAGAAATTCGCTGCTCGGCTGACCCAGCAGGAGCAAACGTATGCTAAAAATTTATGCAGAACCAAGCTTTTCAGTGAAGAGCAGCCAGGCACATTTTAGCAAGTTTCACTTGTAAGTGGGGTTGGAAACGCTTTTCAGGCTCAGTACTGGGCTCAAAAGATGCAGCCCTGATGTCTCTCATGATAGCAGGTGGTTAAGTAGAAATTCGTTGCTCGGCTGACCCAGCAGGAGCAAACCTATGCTAAAAATGTGTGCAGAACCAAGCTTTTCAGTGAAGAGCAGCCAGGCACATTTTAGCAAGTTTCACTTGTAAGTGGGGTTGGAAACGCTTTTCTGGCGCAGTACTGGGCTCCAAAGATGCAGCCCTGATGTCTCTCATGATAGCAGGTGGTTAAGTAGAAATGAGCTGCTCGGCTGACCCAGCAGGAGCAAATGTATGCTAAAAATGTATGCAGAACCAAGCTTTTCAGTGAAGAGCAGCCAGACACATTTTAGCAAGTTTCACTTGTAAGTGGGGTTAGAAATGCTTTTCAGGCTCAGTACTGGGCTCAAAAGATGCAGCCCTGATGTCTCTCATGATAGCAGGTGGTTAAGTAGAAATGTGCTGCTCGGCTGACCCAGCAGGAGAACGTATGCTAAAAATTTATGCAGAACCAAGCTTTTCAGTGAAGAGCAGAGAGGCACATTTTAGCAAGTTTCACTTGTAAGTGGGGTTGGAAATGCTTTTCAGGCGCAGTACTGGGCTCCAAAGATGCAGCCCTGATGTCTCTCATGATAGCAGGTGGTTAAGTAGAGATTCGCTGCTCGGCTGACCCAGCAGGAGCAAACGTATGCTAAAAATGTATGCAGAACCAAGCTTTTCAGTGAAGAGCAGCCAGGCACATTTTAGCAAGTTTCACTTGTAAGTGGGGTTGGAAACGCTTTCCAGGCTCAGTACTGGGCTCAAAAGATGCAGCCCTGATGTCTCTCATGATAGCAGGTGGTTAAGTAGAAATTTGCTGCTCGGCTGACCCAGCAGGAGCAAACGTATGCCAAAAATGTATGCAGAAACAAGCTTTTCAGTGAAGAGCAGCTAGGCACATTTTAGCAAGTTTCACTTGTAAGTGGGGTTGGAAATGCTTTTCAGGCTCAGTACTGGCCTCAAAAGATGCAGCCCTGATTTCTCTCATGATAGCAGGTGGTTAAGTAGAAATTTGCTGCTCGGCTGACCCAGCAGGAGCAAACCTATGCCAAAAATGTACGCAGAATCAGCTTTTCAGTGAAGAGCAGAGAGGCACATTTTAGCAAGTTTCACTTGTAAGTGGGGTTGGAAACAATTTTCAGGCTCAGTACTGGGCTCAAAAGATGCAGCCCTGATGTCTCTCATGATAGCAGGTGGTTAAGTAGAAATTTGCTGCTCGGCTGGCCCAGCAGGAGCAAACATATGCTAAAAATGTATGCAGAACCAAGCTTTTCAGTGAAGAGCAGCCAGGCACATTTTAGCAAGTTTCACTTGTAAGTGGGGTTGGAAACGCTTTTCAGGCTCAGTACTGGGCTCAAAAGATGCAGCCCTGATGTCTCTCATGATAGCAGGTGGTTAAGTAGAAATTCGCTGCTCGGCTGACCCAGCAGGAGCAAACGTATGCCAAAAATGTATGCAGAAACAAGCTTTTCAGTGAAGAGCAGCTAGGCACATTTTAGCAAGTTTCACTTGTAAGTGGGGTTGGAAACGCTTTTCAGGCTCAGTACTGGGCTCAAAAGATGCAGCCCTGATCTCTCTCATGATAGCAGGTGGTTAAGTAGAAATTTGCTGCTCGGCTGACCCAGCAGGAGCAAACGTATGCTAAAAATGTATGCAGAACCAAGCTTTTCAGTGAAGAGCAGCCAGGCACATTTTAGCAAGTTTCACTTGTAAGTGGGGGTTGGAAACGCTTTTCAGGCTCAGTACTGGGCTCAAAAGATGCAGCCCTGATGTCTCTCATGATAGCAGGTGGTTAAGTAGAAATTCGCTGCTCGGCTGACCCAGCAGGAGCAAACGTATGCCAAAAATGTATGCAGAAACAAGCTTTTCGGTGAAGAGCAGCTAGGCACATTTTAGCAAGTTTCACTTGTAAGTGGGGTTGGAAACGCTTTTCTGGCGCAGTACTGGGCTCCAAAGATGCAGCCCTGATGTCTCTCATGATAGCAGGTGGTTAAGTAGAAATTCACTGCTCTGCTGACCCAGCAGGAGCAAACGTATTCTAAAAATGTATGCAGAACCAAGCTTTTCAGTGAAGAGCAGCCAGACACATTTTAGCAAGTTTCACTTGTAAGTGGGGTTAGAAATGCTTTTCAGGCTCAGTACTGGGCTCAAAAGATGCAGCCCTGATGTCTCTCATGATAGCAGGTGGTTAAGTAGAAATGTGCTGCTCGGCTGACCCAGCAGGAGAACGTATGCTAAAAATGTATGCAGAACCAAGCTTTTCAGTGAAGAGCAGAGAGGCACATTTTAGCAAGTTTCACTTGTAAGTGGGGTTGGAAACGCTTTTCAGGCTCAGTACTGGGCTCAAAAGATGCAGCCCTGATGTCTCTCATGATAGCAGGTGGTTAAGTAAAAATTTGCTGCTCGGCTGGCCCAGCAGGAGCAAACATATGCTAAAAATGTATGCAGAACTAAGCTTTTCAGTGAAGAGCAGCCAGGCACATTTTAGCAAGTTTCACTGTAAGTGGGGTTGGAAACGCTTTTCAGGCTCAGTACTGGGCTCAAAAGATGCAGCCCTGATGTCTCTTATGATGCAGGTGGTTAAGTAGAAATTCGCTGCTCGGCTGACCCAGCAGGAGCAAACGTATGCCAAAAATGTATGCAGAAACAAGCTTTTCAGTGAAGAGCAGCTAGGCACATTTTAGCAAGTTTCACTTGTAAGTGGGGTTGGAAACGCTTTTCAGGCTCAGTACTGGGCTCAAAAGATGCAGCCTGATGTCTCTCATGATAGCAGGTGGTTAAGTAGAAATTTGCTGCTCGGCTGACCCAGCAGGAGCAAACGTATGCTAAAAATGTGTGCAGAACCAAGCTTTTCAGTGAAGAGTAGCCAGGCACATTTTAGCAAGTTTCACTTGTAAGTGGGGTTGGAAACGCTTTTCAGGCTCAGTACTGGGCTCAAAAGATGCAGCCCTGATGTCTCTCATGATAGCAGGTGGTTAAGTAGAAATTCGCTGCTCGGCTGACCCAGCAGGAGCAAACGTATGCCAAAAATGTATGCAGAGACAAGCTTTTCAGTGAAGAGCAGCTAGGCACATTTTAGCAAGTTTCACTTGTAAGTGGGGTTGGAAACGCTTTTCAGGCTCAGTACTGGGCTCAAAAGATGCAGCCCTGATCTCTCTCATGATAGCAGGTGGTTAAGTAGAAATTTGCTGCTCGGCTGACCCAGCAGGAGCAAACGTATGCTAAAAATGTATGCAGAACCAAGCTTTTCAGTGAAGAGCAGCCAGGCACATTTTAGCAAGTTTCACTTGTAAGTGGGGGTTGGAAACGCTTTTCAGGCTCAGTACTGGGCTCAAAAGATACAGCCCTGATGTATCTCATGATAGCAGGTGGTTAAGTAGAAATTCGCTGCTCGGCTGATCCAGCAGGAGCAAACGTATGCCAAAAATGTATGCAGAAACAAGCTTTTCGGTGAAGAGCAGCTAGGCACATTTTAGCAAGTTTCACTTGTAAGTGGGGTTGGAAACGCTTTTCTAGCGCAGTACTGGGCTCCGAAGATACAGCCCTGATGTCTCTCATGATAGCAGGTGGTTAAGTAGAAATTCGCTGCTCGGCTGACGCAGCAGGAGCAAACGTATGCTAAAAATGTGTGCAGAACCAAGCTTTTCAGTGAAGAGCAGCCAGGCACATTTTAGCAAGTTTCACTTGTAAGTGGGGTTGGAAATGCTTTTCAGGCTCAGTACTGGGCTCAAAAGATGCAGCCCTGATCTCTCTCATGATAGCAGGTGGTTAAGTAGAAATTTGCTGCTCGGCTGACCCAGCAGGAGAAAACGTATGCTAAAAATGTATGCAGAACCAAGCTTTTCAGTGAAGAGCAGCCAGGCACATTTTAGCAAGTTTCACTTGTAAGTGGGGGTTGGAAACGCTTTTCAGGCTCAGTACTGGGCTCAAAAGATACAGCCCTGATGTCTCTCATGATAGCAGGTGGTTAAGTAGAAATTCGCTGCTCGGCTGACCCAGCAGGAGCAAACGTATGCCAAAAATGTATGCAGAAACAAGCTTTTCGGTGAATAGCAGCTAGGCACATTTTAGCAAGTTTCACTTGTAAGTGGGGTTGGAAACGCTTTTCTAGCGCAGTACTGGGCTCCAAAGATGCAGCCCTGATGTCTCTCATGATAGCAGGTGGTTAAGTAGAAATTCGCTGCTCTGCTGACCCAGCAGGAGCAAACGTATGCTAAAAATGTATGCAGAACCAAGCTTTTCAGAGAAGAGCAGCCAGACACATTTTAGCAAGTTTCACTTGTAAGTGGGGTTAGAAATGCTTTTCAGGCTCAGTACTGGGCTCAAAAGATGCAGCCCTGATGTCTCTCATGATAGCAGGTGGTTAAGTAGAAATGTGCTGCTCGGGTGACCCAGCAGGAGAACGTATGCTAAAAATGTATGCAGAACCAAGCTTTTCAGTGAAGAGCAGAGAGGCACATTTTAGCAAGTTTCACTTGTAAGTGGGGTTGGAAACGCTTTTCAGGCTCAGTACTGGGCTCAAAAGATGCAGCCCTGATGTCTCTCATGATAGCAGGTGGTTAAGTAGAAATTCGCTGCTCGGCTGGCACAGCAGGAGCAAACATATGCTAAAAATGTATGCAGAACCAAGCTTTTCAGTGAAGAGCAGCCAGGCACATTTTAGCAAGTTTCACTGTAAGTGGGGTTGAAAACACTTTTCAGGCTCAGTACTGGGCTCAAAAGATGCAGCCCTGATGTCTCTTATGATGCAGGTGGTTAAGTAGAAATTCGCTGCTCGGCTGACCCAGCAGGAGCAAACGTATGCCAAAAATGTATGCAGAAACAAGCTTTTCAGTGAAGAGCAGCTAGGCACATTTTAGCAAGTTTCACTTGTAAGTGGGGTTGGAAACGCTTTTCAGGCTCCGTACTGGGCTCAAAAGATGCAGCCTGATGTCTCTCATGATAGCAGGTGGTTAAGTAGAAATTTGCTGCTCGGCTGACCCAGCAGGAGCAAACGTATGCTAAAAATGTGTGCAGAACCAAGCTTTTCAGTGAAGAGTAGCCAGGCACATTTTAGCAAGTTTCACTTGTAAGTGGGGTTGGAAATGCTTTTCAGGCTCAGTACTGGGCTCAAAAGATGCAGCCCTGATCTCTCTCATGATAGCAGGTGGTTAAGTAGAAATTTGCTGCTCGGCTGACCCAGCAGGAGCAAACGTATGCTAAAAATGTGTGCAGAACCAAGCTTTTCAGTGAATAGGAGCCAGGCACATTTTAGCAAGTTTCACTTGTAAGTGGGGTTGGAAACGCTTTTCAGGCTCAGTACTGGGCTCAAAAGATGCAGCCCTGATGTCTCTCATGATAGCAGGTGGTTAAGTAGAAATTCGCTGCTCGGCTGACCCAGCAGGAGCAAACCTATGCCAAAAATGTACGCAGAATCAGCTTTTCAGTGAAGAGCAGAGAGGCACATTTTAGCAAGTTTCACTTGTAAGTGGGGTTGGAAACGCTTTTCAGGCTCAGTACTGGGCTCAAAAGATGCAGCCCTGATGTCTCTCATGATAGCAGGTGGTTAAGTAGAAATTCGCTGCTCGGCTGGCCCAGCAGGAGCAAACATATGCTAAAAATGTATGCAGAACCAAGCTTTTCAGTGAAGAGCAGCCAAGCACATTTTAGCAAGTTTCACTGTAAGTGGGGTTGGAAACGCTTTTCAGGCGCAGTACTGGGCTCCAAAGATGCAGCCCTGATGTCTCTCATGATAGCAGGTGGTTAAGTAGAAATGTGCTGCTCGGCTGACCCAGCAGGAGAACGTATGCTAAAAATGTATACAGAACCAAGCTTTTCAGTGAAGAGCAGAGAGGCACATTTTAGCAAGTTTCACTTGTAAGTGGGGTTGGAAACGCTTTTCAGGCTCAGTACTGGGCTCAAAAGATGCAGCCCTGATGTCTCTCATGATAGCAGGTGGTTAAGTAGAAATTCGCTGCTCGGCTGACCCAGCAGGAGCAAACGTATGCTAAAAATGTATGCAGAACCAAGCTTTTCAGTGAAGAGCAGCCAGGCACATTTTAGCAAGTTTCACTTGTAAGTGGGGTTGGAAACGCTTTTCAGGCTCAGTACTGGGCTCAAAAGATGCAGCCCTGATGTCTCTCATGATAGCAGGTGGTTAAGTAGAAATTCGCTGCTCGGCTGACCCAGCAGGAGCAAACCTATGCTAAAAATGTGTGCAGAACCAAGCTTTTCAGTGAAGAGCAGCCAGGCACATTTTAGCAAGTTTCACTTGTAAGTGGGGTTGGAAACGCTTTTCAGGCTCAGTACTGGGCTCAAAAGATGCAGCCCTGATGTCTCTCATGATAGCAGGTGGTTAAGTAGAAATTCGCTGCTCGGCTGACCCAGCAGGAGAACGTATGCTAAAAATGTATGCAGAACCAAGCTTTTCAGTGAAGAGCAGAGAGGCACATTTTAGCAAGTTTCACTTGTAAGTGGGGTCGGAAATGCTTTTCAGGCGCAGTACTGGGCTCCAAAGATGCAGCCCTGATGTCTCTCATGATAGCAGGTGGTTAAGTAGAGATTCGCTGCTCGGCTGACCCAGCAGGAGCAAACGTATGCTAAAAATGTATGCAGAACCAAGCTTTTCAGTGAAGAGCAGCCAGGCACATTTTAGCAAGTTTCACTTGTAAGTGGGGTTGGAAACGCTTTTCAAGCTCAGTACTGGGCTCAAAAGATGCAGCCCTGATGTCTCTCATGATAGTAGGTGGTTAAGTAGAAATTTGCTGCTCGGCTGACCCAGCAGGAGCAAACGTATGCCAAAAATGTATGCAGAAACAAGCTTTTCAGTGAAGAGCAGCTAGGCACATTTTAGCAAGTTTCACTTGTAAGTGGGGTTGGAAATGCTTTTCAGGCTCAGTACTGGCCTCAAAAGATGCAGCCCTGATGTCTCTCATGATAGCAGGTGGTTAAGTAGAAATTTGCTGCTCGGCTGACCCAGCAGGAGCAAACTTATGCCAAAAATGTACGCAGAATCAACTTTTCAGTGAAGAGCAGAGAGGCACATTTTAGCAAGTTTCACTTGTAAGTGGGGTTGGGAACGATTTTCAGGCTCAGTACTGGGCTCAAAAGATGCAGCCCTGATTTCTCTCATGATAGCAGGTGGTTAAGTAGAAATGTGCTGCTCGGCTGGCCCAGCAGGAGCAAACATATGCTAAAAATGTATGCAGAACCAAGCTTTTCAGTGAAGAGCAGCCAGGCACATTTTAGCAAGTTTTACTTGTAAGTGGGGTTGGAAACGCTTTTCAGGCTCAGTACTGGGCTCAAAAGATGCAGCCCTGATGTCTCTCATGATAGCAGGTGGTTAAGTAGAAATTTGCTGCTCGGCTGACCCAGCAGGAGCAAACGTATGCTAAAAATGTGTGCAGAACCAAGCTTTTCAGTGAAGAGCAGCCAGGCACATTTTAGCAAGTTTCACTTTTAAGTGGGGTTGGAAACGCTTTTCAGGCTCAGTACTGGGCTCAAAAGATGCAGCCCTGATGTCTCTCATGATAGCAGGTGGTTAAGTAGAAATGTGCTGCTCGGCTGACCCAGCAGGAGCAAACGTATGCTAAAAATGTGTGCAGAACCAAGCTTTTCAGTGAATAGCAGCCAGGCACATTTTAGCAAGTTTCACTTGTAAGTGGGGTTGGAAACGCTTTTCAGGCTCAGTACTGGGCTCAAAAGATGCAGCCCTGATGTCTCTCATGATAGCAGGTGGTTAAGTAGAAATTCGCTGCTCGGCTGACCCAGCAGGAGCAAACGTATGCCAAAAATGTATGCAGAAACAAGCTTTTCAGTGAAGAGCAGCTAGGCACATTTTAGCAAGTTTCACTTGTAAGTGGGGTTGGAAACGCTTTTCAGGCTCAGTACTGGGCTCAAAAGATGCAGCCTGATGTCTCTCATGATAGCAGGTGGTTAAGTAGAAATTTGCTGCTCGGCTGACCCAGCAGGAGCAAACGTATGCTAAAAATGTGTGCAGAACCAAGCTTTTCAGTGAAGAGCAGCCAGGCACATTTTAGCAAGTTTCACTTGTAAGTGGGGTTGGAAATGCTTTTCAGGCTCAGTACTGGGCTCAAAAGATGCAGCCCTGATCTCTCTCATGATAGCAGGTGGTTAAGTAGAAATTTGCTGCTCGGCTGACCCAGCAGGAGCAAACGTATGCTAAAAATGTATGCAGAACCAAGCTTTTCAGTGAAGAGCAGCCAGGCACATTTTAGCAAGTTTCACTTGTAAGTGGGGGTTGGAAACGCTTTTCAGGCTCAGTACTGGGCTCAAAAGATACAGCCCTGATGTATCTCATGATAGCAGGTGGTTAAGTAGAAATTCGCTGCTCGGCTGATCCAGCAGGAGCAAACGTATGCCAAAAATGTATGCAGAAACAAGCTTTTCGGTGAAGAGCAGCTAGGCACATTTTAGCAAGTTTCACTTGTAAGTGGGGTTGGAAACGCTTTTCTAGCGCAGTACTGGGCTCCGAAGATACAGCCCTGATGTCTCTCATGATAGCAGGTGGTTAAGTAGAAATTCGCTGCTCGGCTGACCCAGCAGGAGCAAACGTATGCTAAAAATGTATGCAGAACCAAGCTTTTCAGAGAAGAGCAGCCAGACACATTTTAGCAAGTTTCACTTGTAAGTGGGGTTAGAAATGCTTTTCAGGCTCAGTACTGGGCTCACAAGATGCAGCCCTGATGTCTCTCATGATAGCAGGTGGTTAAGTAGAAATGTGCTGCTCGGCTGACCCAGCAGGAGAACGTATGCTAAAAATGTATGCAGAACCAAGCTTTTCAGTGAAGAGCAGAGAGGCACATTTTAGCAAGTTTCACTTGTAAGTGGGGTTGGAAACGCTTCTCAGGCTCAGTACTGGGCTCAAAAGATGCAGCCCTGATGTCTCTCATGATAGCAGGTGGTTAAGTAAAAATTTGCTGCTCGGCTGGCCCAGCAGGAGCAAACATATGCTAAAAATGTATGCAGAACCAAGCTTTTCAGTGAAGAGCAGCCAGGCACATTTTAGCAAGTTTCACTGTAAGTGGGGTTGGAAACGCTTTTCAGGCTCAGTACTGGGCTCAAAAGATGCAGCCCTGATGTCTCTTATGATGCAGGTGGTTAAGTAGAAATTCGCTGCTCGGCTGACCCAGCAGGAGCAAACGTATGCCAAAAATGTATGCAGAAACAAGCTTTTCAGTGAAGAGCAGCTAGGCACATTTTAGCAAGTTTCACTTGTAAGTGGGGTTGGAAACGCTTTTCAGGCTCAGTACTGGGCTCAAAAGATGCAGCCTGATGTCTCTCATGATAGCAGGTGGTTAAGTAGAAATTTGCTGCTCGGCTGACCCAGCAGGAGCAAACGTATGCTAAAAATGTGTGCAGAACCAAGCTTTTCAGTGAAGAGTAGCCAGGCACATTTTAGCAAGTTTCACTTGTAAGTGGGGTTGGAAACGCTTTTCAGGCTCAGTACTGGGCTCAAAAGATGCAGCCCTGATGTCTCTCATGATAGCAGGTGGTTAAGTAGAAATTCGCTGCTCGGCTGACCCAGCAGGAGCAAACGTATGCCAAAAATGTATGCAGAAACAAGCTTTTCAGTGAAGAGCAGCTAGGCACATTTTAGCAAGTTTCACTTGTAAGTGGGGTTGGAAACGCTTTTCAGGCTCAGTACTGGGCTCAAAAGATGCAGCCCTGATCTCTCTCATGATAGCAGGTGGTTAAGTAGAAATTTGCTGCTCGGCTGACCCAGCAGGAGCAAACGTATGCTAAAAATGTATGCAGAACCAAGCTTTTCAGTGAAGAGCAGCCAGGCACATTTTAGCAAGTTTCACTTGTAAGTGGGGGTTGGAAACACTTTTCAGGCTCAGTACTGGGCTCAAAAGATACAGCCCTGATGTATCTCATGATAGCAGGTGGTTAAGTAGAAATTCGCTGCTCGGCTGATCCAGCAGGAGCAAACGTATGCCAAAAATGTATGCAGAAACAAGCTTTTCGGTGAAGAGCAGCTAGGCACATTTTAGCAAGTTTCACTTGTAAGTGGGGTTGGAAACGCTTTTCTAGCGCAGTACTGGGCTCCGAAGATACAGCCCTGATGTCTCTCATGATAGCAGGTGGTTAAGTAGAAATTCGCTGCTCGGCTGACGCAGCAGGAGCAAACGTATGCTAAAAATGTGTGCAGAACCAAGCTTTTCAGTGAAGAGCAGCCAGGCACATTTTAGCAAGTTTCACTTGTAAGTGGGGTTGGAAATGCTTTTCAGGCTCAGTACTGGGCTCAAAAGATGCAGCCCTGATCTCTCTCATGATAGCAGGTGGTTAAGTAGAAATTTGCTGCTCGGCTGACCCAGCAGGAGAAAACGTATGCTAAAAATGTATGCAGAACCAAGCTTTTCAGTGAAGAGCAGCCAGGCACATTTTAGCAAGTTTCACTTGTAAGTGGGGGTTGGAAACGCTTTTCAGGCTCAGTACTGGGCTCAAAAGATACAGCCCTGATGTCTCTCATGATAGCAGGTGGTTAAGTAGAAATTCGCTGCTCGGCTGACCCAGCAGGAGCAAACGTATGCCAAAAATGTATGCAGAAACAAGCTTTTCGGTGAAGAGCAGCTAGGCACATTTTAGCAAGTTTCACTTGTAAGTGGGGTTGGAAACGCTTTTCTAGCGCAGTACTGGGCTCCAAAGATGCAGCCCTGATGTCTCTCATGATAGCAGGTGGTTAAGTAGAAATTCGCTGCTCGGCTGACCCAGCAGGAGCAAACGTATGCTAAAAATGTATGCAGAACCAAGCTTTTCAGAGAAGAGCAGCCAGACACATTTTAGAAAGTTTCACTTGTAAGTGGGGTTAGAAATGCTTTTCAGGCTCAGTACTGGGCTCAAAAGATGCAGCCCTGATGTCTCTCATGATAGCAGGTGGTTAAGTAGAAATGTGCTGCTCGGGTGACCCAGCAGGAGAACGTATGCTAAAAATGTATGCAGAACCAAGCTTTTCAGTGAAGAGCAGAGAGGCACATTTTAGCAAGTTTCACTTGTAAGTGGGGTTGGAAACGCTTTTCAGGCTCAGTACTGGGCTCAAAAGATGCAGCCCTGATGTCTCTCATGATAGCAGGTGGTTAAGTAGAAATTCGCTGCTCGGCTGGCACAGCAGGAGCAAACATATGCTAAAAATGTATGCAGAACCAAGCTTTTCAGTGAAGAGCAGCCAGGCACATTTTAGCAAGTTTCACTGTAAGTGGGGTTGAAAACGCTTTTCAGGCTCAGTACTGGGCTCAAAAGATGCAGCCCTGATGTCTCTTATGATGCAGGTGGTTAAGTAGAAATTCGCTGCTCGGCTGACCCAGCAGGAGCAAACGTATGCCAAAAATGTATGCAGAAACAAGCTTTTCAGTGAAGAGCAGCTAGGCACATTTTAGCAAGTTTCACTTGTAAGTGGGGTTGGAAACGCTTTTCAGGCTCCGTACTGGGCTCAAAAGATGCAGCCTGATGTCTCTCATGATAGCAGGTGGTTAAGTAGAAATTTGCTGCTCGGCTGACCCAGCAGGAGCAAACGTATGCTAAAAATGTGTGCAGAACCAAGCTTTTCAGTGAAGAGTAGCCAGGCACATTTTAGCAAGTTTCACTTGTAAGTGGGGTTGGAAATGCTTTTCAGGCTCAGTACTGGGCTCAAAAGATGCAGCCCTGATCTCTCTCATGATAGCAGGTGGTTAAGTAGAAATTTGCTGCTCGGCTGACCCAGCAGGAGCAAACGTATGCTAAAAATGTGTGCAGAACCAAGCTTTTCAGTGAATAGGAGCCAGGCACATTTTAGCAAGTTTCACTTGTAAGTGGGGTTGGAAACGCTTTTCAGGCTCAGTACTGGGCTCAAAAGATGCAGCCCTGATGTCTCTCATGATAGCAGGTGGTTAAGTAGAAATTCGCTGCTCGGCTGACCCAGCAGGAGCAAACCTATGCCAAAAATGTACGCAGAATCAGCTTTTCAGTGAAGAGCAGAGAGGCACATTTTAGCAAGTTTCACTTGTAAGTGGGGTTGGAAACGCTTTTCAGGCTCAGTACTGGGCTCAAAAGATGCAGCCCTGATGTCTCTCATGATAGCAGGTGGTTAAGTAGAAATTCGCTGCTCGGCTGGCCCAGCAGGAGCAAACATATGCTAAAAATGTATGCAGAACCAAGCTTTTCAGTGAAGAGCAGCCAAGCACATTTTAGCAAGTTTCACTGTAAGTGGGGTTGGAAACGCTTTTCAGGCGCAGTACTGGGCTCCAAAGATGCAGCCCTGATGTCTCTCATGATAGCAGGTGGTTAAGTAGAAATGTGCTGCTCGGCTGACCCAGCAGGAGAACGTATGCTAAAAATGTATACAGAACCAAGCTTTTCAGTGAAGAGCAGAGAGGCACATTTTAGCAAGTTTCACTTGTAAGTGGGGTTGGAAACGCTTTTCAGGCTCAGTACTGGGCTCAAAAGATGCAGCCCTGATGTCTCTCATGATAGCAGGTGGTTAAGTAGAAATTCGCTGCTCGGCTGACCCAGCAGGAGCAAACGTATGCTAAAAATGTATGCAGAACCAAGCTTTTCAGTGAAGAGCAGCCAGGCACATTTTAGCAAGTTTCACTTGTAAGTGGGGTTGGAAACGCTTTTCAGGCTCAGTACTGGGCTCAAAAGATGCAGCCCTGATGTCTCTCATGATAGCAGGTGGTTAAGTAGAAATTCGCTGCTCGGCTGACCCAGCAGGAGCAAACCTATGCTAAAAATGTGTGCAGAACCAAGCTTTTCAGTGAAGAGCAGCCAGGCACATTTTAGCAAGTTTCACTTGTAAGTGGGGTTGGAAACGCTTTTCAGGCTCAGTACTGGGCTCAAAAGATGCAGCCCTGATGTCTCTCATGATAGCAGGTGGTTAAGTAGAAATTCGCTGCTCGGCTGACCCAGCAGGAGAACGTATGCTAAAAATGTATGCAGAACCAAGCTTTTCAGTGAAGAGCAGAGAGGCACATTTTAGCAAGTTTCACTTGTAAGTGGGGTCGGAAATGCTTTTCAGGCGCAGTACTGGGCTCCAAAGATGCAGCCCTGATGTCTCTCATGATAGCAGGTGGTTAAGTAGAGATTCGCTGCTCGGCTGACCCAGCAGGAGCAAACGTATGCTAAAAATGTATGCAGAACCAAGCTTTTCAGTGAAGAGCAGCCAGGCACATTTTAGCAAGTTTCACTTGTAAGTGGGGTTGGAAACGCTTTTCAAGCTCAGTACTGGGCTCAAAAGATGCAGCCCTGATGTCTCTCATGATAGTAGGTGGTTAAGTAGAAATTTGCTGCTCGGCTGACCCAGCAGGAGCAAACGTATGCCAAAAATGTATGCAGAAACAAGCTTTTCAGTGAAGAGCAGCTAGGCACATTTTAGCAAGTTTCACTTGTAAGTGGGGTTGGAAATGCTTTTCAGGCTCAGTACTGGCCTCAAAAGATGCAGCCCTGATGTCTCTCATGATAGCAGGTGGTTAAGTAGAAATTTGCTGCTCGGCTGACCCAGCAGGAGCAAACTTATGCCAAAAATGTACGCAGAATCAACTTTTCAGTGAAGAGCAGAGAGGCACATTTTAGCAAGTTTCACTTGTAAGTGGGGTTGGGAACGATTTTCAGGCTCAGTACTGGGCTCAAAAGATGCAGCCCTGATTTCTCTCATGATAGCAGGTGGTTAAGTAGAAATGTGCTGCTCGGCTGGCCCAGCAGGAGCAAACATATGCTAAAAATGTATGCAGAACCAAGCTTTTCAGTGAAGAGCAGCCAGGCACATTTTAGCAAGTTTTACTTGTAAGTGGGGTTGGAAACGCTTTTCAGGCTCAGTACTGGGCTCAAAAGATGCAGCCCTGATGTCTCTCATGATAGCAGGTGGTTAAGTAGAAATTTGCTGCTCGGCTGACCCAGCAGGAGCAAACGTATGCTAAAAATGTGTGCAGAACCAAGCTTTTCAGTGAAGAGCAGCCAGGCACATTTTAGCAAGTTTCACTTTTAAGTGGGGTTGGAAACGCTTTTCAGGCTCAGTACTGGGCTCAAAAGATGCAGCCCTGATGTCTCTCATGATAGCAGGTGGTTAAGTAGAAATGTGCTGCTCGGCTGACCCAGCAGGAGCAAACGTATGCTAAAAATGTGTGCAGAACCAAGCTTTTCAGTGAATAGCAGCCAGGCACATTTTAGCAAGTTTCACTTGTAAGTGGGGTTGGAAACGCTTTTCAGGCTCAGTACTGGGCTCAAAAGATGCAGCCCTGATGTCTCTCATGATAGCAGGTGGTTAAGTAGAAATTCGCTGCTCGGCTGACCCAGCAGGAGCAAACGTATGCCAAAAATGTATGCAGAAACAAGCTTTTCAGTGAAGAGCAGCTAGGCACATTTTAGCAAGTTTCACTTGTAAGTGGGGTTGGAAACGCTTTTCAGGCTCAGTACTGGGCTCAAAAGATGCAGCCTGATGTCTCTCATGATAGCAGGTGGTTAAGTAGAAATTTGCTGCTCGGCTGACCCAGCAGGAGCAAACGTATGCTAAAAATGTGTGCAGAACCAAGCTTTTCAGTGAAGAGCAGCCAGGCACATTTTAGCAAGTTTCACTTGTAAGTGGGGTTGGAAATGCTTTTCAGGCTCAGTACTGGGCTCAAAAGATGCAGCCCTGATCTCTCTCATGATAGCAGGTGGTTAAGTAGAAATTTGCTGCTCGGCTGACCCAGCAGGAGCAAACGTATGCTAAAAATGTATGCAGAACCAAGCTTTTCAGTGAAGAGCAGCCAGGCACATTTTAGCAAGTTTCACTTGTAAGTGGGGGTTGGAAACGCTTTTCAGGCTCAGTACTGGGCTCAAAAGATACAGCCCTGATGTATCTCATGATAGCAGGTGGTTAAGTAGAAATTCGCTGCTCGGCTGATCCAGCAGGAGCAAACGTATGCCAAAAATGTATGCAGAAACAAGCTTTTCGGTGAAGAGCAGCTAGGCACATTTTAGCAAGTTTCACTTGTAAGTGGGGTTGGAAACGCTTTTCTAGCGCAGTACTGGGCTCCGAAGATACAGCCCTGATGTCTCTCATGATAGCAGGTGGTTAAGTAGAAATTCGCTGCTCGGCTGACCCAGCAGGAGCAAACGTATGCTAAAAATGTATGCAGAACCAAGCTTTTCAGAGAAGAGCAGCCAGACACATTTTAGCAAGTTTCACTTGTAAGTGGGGTTAGAAATGCTTTTCAGGCTCAGTACTGGGCTCACAAGATGCAGCCCTGATGTCTCTCATGATAGCAGGTGGTTAAGTAGAAATGTGCTGCTCGGCTGACCCAGCAGGAGAACGTATGCTAAAAATGTATGCAGAACCAAGCTTTTCAGTGAAGAGCAGAGAGGCACATTTTAGCAAGTTTCACTTGTAAGTGGGGTTGGAAACGCTTCTCAGGCTCAGTACTGGGCTCAAAAGATGCAGCCCTGATGTCTCTCATGATAGCAGGTGGTTAAGTAGAAATTCGGTGCTCGGCTGGCACAGCAGGAGCAAACATATGCTAAAAATGTATGCAGAACCAAGCTTTTCAGTGAAGAGCAGCCAGGCACATTTTAGCAAGTTTCACTGTAAGTGGGGTTGGAAACGCTTTTCAGGCTCAGTACTGGGCTCAAAAGATGCAGCCCTGATGTCTCTTATGATGCAGGTGGTTAAGTAGAAATTCGCTGCTCGGCTGACCCAGCAGGGGCAAACGTATGCCAAAAATGTATGCAGAAACAAGCTTTTCAGTGAAGAGCAGCTAGGCACATTTTAGCAAGTTTCACTTGTAAGTGGGGTTGGAAACGCTTTTCAGGCTCAGTACTGGGCTCAAAAGATGCAGCCTGATGTCTCTCATGATAGCAGGTGGTTAAGTAGAAATTTGCTGCTCGGCTGACCCAGCAGGAGCAAACGTATGCTAAAAATGTGTGCAGAACCAAGCTTTTCAGTGAATAGGAGCCAGGCACATTTTAGCAAGTTTCACTTGTAAGTGGGGTTGGAAACGCTTTTCAGGCTCAGTACTGGGCTCAAAAGATGCAGCCCTGATGTCTCTCATGATAGCAGGTGGTTAAGTAGAAATTCGCTGCTCGGCTGACCCAGCAGGAGCAAACCTATGCCAAAAATGTACGCAGAATCAGCTTTTCAGTGAAGAGCAGAGAGGCACATTTTAGCAAGTTTCACTTGTAAGTGGGGTTGGAAACGCTTTTCAGGCTCAGTACTGGGCTCAAAAGATGCAGCCCTGATGTCTCTCATGATAGCAGGTGGTTAAGTAGAAATTCGCTGCTCGGCTGGCCCAGCAGGAGCAAACATATGCTAAAAATGTATGCAGAACCAAGCTTTTCAGTGAAGAGCAGCCAAGCACATTTTAGCAAGTTTCACTGTAAGTGGGGTTGGAAACGCTTTTCAGGCGCAGTACTGGGCTCCAAAGATGCAGCCCTGATGTCTCTCATGATAGCAGGTGGTTAAGTAGAAATGTGCTGCTCGGCTGACCCAGCAGGAGAACGTATGCTAAAAATGTATACAGAACCAAGCTTTTCAGTGAAGAGCAGAGAGGCACATTTTAGCAAGTTTCACTTGTAAGTGGGGTTGGAAACGCTTTTCAGGCTCAGTACTGGGCTCAAAAGATGCAGCCCTGATGTCTCTCATGATAGCAGGTGGTTAAGTAGAAATTCGCTGCTCGGCTGACCCAGAAGGAGCAAACGTATGCTAAAAATGTATGCAGAACCAAGCTTTTCAGTGAAGAGCAGCCAGGCACATTTTAGCAAGTTTCACTTGTAAGTGGGGTTGGAAACGCTTTTCAGGCTCAGTACTGGGCTCAAAAGATGCAGCCCTGATGTCTCTCATGATAGCAGGTGGTTAAGTAGAAATTCGCTGCTCGGCTGACCCAGCAGGAGCAAACCTATGCTAAAAATGTGTGCAGAACCAAGCTTTTCAGTGAAGAGCAGCCAGGCACATTTTAGCAAGTTTCACTTGTAAGTGGGGTTGGAAACGCTTTTCAGGCTCAGTACTGGGCTCAAAAGATGCAGCCCTGATGTCTCTCATGATAGCAGGTGGTTAAGTAGAAATTCGCTGCTCGGCTGACCCAGCAGGAGAACGTATGCTAAAAATGTATGCAGAACCAAGCTTTTCAGTGAAGAGCAGAGAGGCACATTTTAGCAAGTTTCACTTGTAAGTGGGGTCGGAAATGCTTTTCAGGCGCAGTACTGGGCTCCAAAGATGCAGCCCTGATGTCTCTCATGATAGCAGGTGGTTAAGTAGAGATTCGCTGCTCGGCTGACCCAGCAGGAGCAAACGTATGCTAAAAATGTATGCAGAACCAAGCTTTTCAGTGAAGAGCAGCCAGGCACATTTTAGCAAGTTTCACTTGTAAGTGGGGTTGGAAACGCTTTTCAAGCTCAGTACTGGGCTCAAAAGATGCAGCCCTGATGTCTCTCATGATAGTAGGTGGTTAAGTAGAAATTTGCTGCTCGGCTGACCCAGCAGGAGCAAACGTATGCCAAAAATGTATGCAGAAACAAGCTTTTCAGTGAAGAGCAGCTAGGCACATTTTAGCAAGTTTCACTTGTAAGTGGGGTTGGAAATGCTTTTCAGGCTCAGTACTGGCCTCAAAAGATGCAGCCCTGATGTCTCTCATGATAGCAGGTGGTTAAGTAGAAATTTGCTGCTCGGCTGACCCAGCAGGAGCAAACTTTTGCCAAAAATGTACGCAGAATCAACTTTTCAGTGAAGAGCAGAGAGGCACATTTTAGCAAGTTTCACTTGTAAGTGGGGTTGGGAACGATTTTCAGGCTCAGTACTGGGCTCAAAAGATGCAGCCCTGATTTCTCTCATGATAGCAGGTGGTTAAGTAGAAATGTGCTGCTCGGCTGGCCCAGCAGGAGCAAACATATGCTAAAAATGTATGCAGAACCAAGCTTTTCAGTGAAGAGCAGCCAGGCACATTTTAGCAAGTTTTACTTGTAAGTGGGGTTGGAAACGCTTTTCAGGCTCAGTACTGGGCTCAAAAGATGCAGCCCTGATGTCTCTCATGATAGCAGGTGGTTAAGTAGAAATTTGCTGCTCGGCTGACCCAGCAGGAGCAAACGTATGCTAAAAATGTGTGCAGAACCAAGCTTTTCAGTGAAGAGCAGCCAGGCACATTTTAGCAAGTTTCACTTTTAAGTGGGGTTGGAAACGCTTTTCAGGCTCAGTACTGGGCTCAAAAGATGCAGCCCTGATGTCTCTCATGATAGCAGGTGGTTAAGTAGAAATGTGCTGCTCGGCTGACCCAGCAGGAGCAAACGTATGCTAAAAATGTGTGCAGAACCAAGCTTTTCAGTGAATAGCAGCCAGGCACATTTTAGCAAGTTTCACTTGTAAGTGGGGTTGGAAACGCTTTTCAGGCTCAGTACTGGGCTCAAAAGATGCAGCCCTGATGTCTCTCATGATAGCAGGTGGTTAAGTAGAAATTCGCTGCTCGGCTGACCCAGCAGGAGCAAACGTATGCCAAAAATGTATGCAGAAACAAGCTTTTCAGTGAAGAGCAGCTAGGCACATTTTAGCAAGTTTCACTTGTAAGTGGGGTTGGAAACGCTTTTCAGGCTCAGTACTGGGCTCAAAAGATGCAGCCTGATGTCTCTCATGATAGCAGGTGGTTAAGTAGAAATTTGCTGCTCGGCTGACCCAGCAGGAGCAAACGTATGCTAAAAATGTGTGCAGAACCAAGCTTTTCAGTGAAGAGCAGCCAGGCACATTTTAGCAAGTTTCACTTGTAAGTGGGGTTGGAAATGCTTTTCAGGCTCAGTACTGGGCTCAAAAGATGCAGCCCTGATCTCTCTCATGATAGCAGGTGGTTAAGTAGAAATTTGCTGCTCGGCTGACCCAGCAGGAGCAAACGTATGCTAAAAATGTATGCAGAACCAAGCTTTTCAGTGAAGAGCAGCCAGGCACATTTTAGCAAGTTTCACTTGTAAGTGGGGGTTGGAAACGCTTTTCAGGCTCAGTACTGGGCTCAAAAGATACAGCCCTGATGTATCTCATGATAGCAGGTGGTTAAGTAGAAATTCGCTGCTCGGCTGATCCAGCAGGAGCAAACGTATGCCAAAAATGTATGCAGAAACAAGCTTTTCGGTGAAGAGCAGCTAGGCACATTTTAGCAAGTTTCACTTGTAAGTGGGGTTGGAAACGCTTTTCTAGCGCAGTACTGGGCTCCGAAGATACATCCCTGATGTCTCTCATGATAGCAGGTGGTTAAGTAGAAATTCGCTGCTCGGCTGACCCAGCAGGAGCAAACGTATGCTAAAAATGTATGCAGAACCAAGCTTTTCAGAGAAGAGCAGCCAGACACATTTTAGCAAGTTTCACTTGTAAGTGGGGTTAGAAATGCTTTTCAGGCTCAGTACTGGGCTCACAAGATGCAGCCCTGATGTCTCTCATGATAGCAGGTGGTTAAGTAGAAATGTGCTGCTCGGCTGACCCAGCAGGAGAACGTATGCTAAAAATGTATGCAGAACCAAGCTTTTCAGTGAAGAGCAGAGAGGCACATTTTAGCAAGTTTCACTTGTAAGTGGGGTTGGAAACGCTTCTCAGGCTCAGTACTGGGCTCAAAAGATGCAGCCCTGATGTCTCTCATGATAGCAGGTGGTTAAGTAGAAATTCGCTGCTCGGCTGGCACAGCAGGAGCAAACATATGCTAAAAATGTATGCAGAACCAAGCTTTTCAGTGAAGAGCAGCCAGGCACATTTTAGCAAGTTTCACTGTAAGTGGGGTTGGAAACGCTTTTCAGGCTCAGTACTGGGCTCAAAAGATGCAGCCCTGATGTCTCTTATGATGCAGGTGGTTAAGTAGAAATTCGCTGCTCGGCTGACCCAGCAGGGGCAAACGTATGCCAAAAATGTATGCAGAAACAAGCTTTTCAGTGAAGAGCAGCTAGGCACATTTTAGCAAGTTTCACTTGTAAGTGGGGTTGGAAACGCTTTTCAGGCTCAGTACTGGGCTCAAAAGATGCAGCCTGATGTCTCTCATGATAGCAGGTGGTTAAGTAGAAATTTGCTGCTCGGCTGACCCAGCAGGAGCAAACGTATGCTAAAAATGTGTGCAGAACCAAGCTTTTCAGTGAAGAGTAGCCAGGCACATTTTAGCAAGTTTCACTTGTAAGTGGGGTTGGAAATGCTTTTCAGGCTCAGTACTGGGCTCAAAAGATGCAGCCCTGATCTCTCTCATGATAGCAGGTGGTTAAGTAGAAATTTGCTGCTCGGCTGACCCAGCAGGAGCAAACGTATGCTAAAAATGTGTGCAGAACCAAGCTTTTCAGTGAATAGGAGCCAGGCACATTTTAGCAAGTTTCACTTGTAAGTGGGGTTGGAAACGCTTTTCAGGCTCAGTACTGGGCTCAAAAGATGCAGCCCTGATGTCTCTCATGATAGCAGGTGGTTAAGTAGAAATTCGCTGCTCGGCTGACCCAGCAGGAGCAAACCTATGCCAAAAATGTACGCAGAATCAGCTTTTCAGTGAAGAGCAGAGAGGCACATTTTAGCAAGTTTCACTTGTAAGTGGGGTTGGAAACGCTTTTCAGGCTCAGTACTGGGCTCAAAAGATGCAGCCCTGATGTCTCTCATGATAGCAGGTGGTTAAGTAGAAATTCGCTGCTCGGCTGGCCCAGCAGGAGCAAACATATGCTAAAAATGTATGCAGAACCAAGCTTTTCAGTGAAGAGCAGCCAAGCACATTTTAGCAAGTTTCACTGTAAGTGGGGTTGGAAACGCTTTTCAGGCGCAGTACTGGGCTCCAAAGATGCAGCCCTGATGTCTCTCATGATAGCAGGTGGTTAAGTAGAAATGTGCTGCTCGGCTGACCCAGCAGGAGAACGTATGCTAAAAATGTATGCAGAACCAAGCTTTTCAGTGAAGAGCAGAGAGGCACATTTTAGCAAGTTTCACTTGTAAGTGGGGTTGGAAACGCTTTTCAGGCTCAGTACTGGGCTCAAAAGATGCAGCCCTGATGTCTCTCATGATAGCAGGTGGTTAAGTAGAAATTCGCTGCTCGGCTGACCCAGCAGGAGCAAACGTATGCTAAAAATGTATGCAGAACCAAGCTTTTCAGTGAAGAGCAGCCAGGCACATTTTAGCAAGTTTCACTTGTAAGTGGGGTTGGAAACGCTTTTCAGGCTCAGTACTGGGGTCAAAAGATGCAGCCCTGATGTCTCTCATGATAGCAGGTGGTTAAGTAGAAATTCGCTGCTCGGCTGACCCAGCAGGAGCAAACCTATGCTAAAAATGTGTGCAGAACCAAGCTTTTCAGTGAAGAGCAGCCAGGCACATTTTAGCAAGTTTCACTTGTAAGTGGGGTTGGAAACTCTTTTCAGGCTCAGTACTGGGCTTAAAAGATGCAGCCCTGATGTCTCTCATGATAGCAGGTGGTTAAGTAGAAATTCGCTGCTCGGCTGGCCCAGCAGGAGCAAACATATGCTAAAAATGTATGCAGAACCAAGCTTTTCAGTGAAGAGCAGCCAGGCACATTTTAGCAAGTTTCACTTGTAAGTGGGGTTGGAAACGCTTTTCAGGCTCAGTACTGGGCTCAAAAGATGCAGCCATGATATCTCTCATGATAGCAGGTGGTTAAGTAGAAATTCGCTACTCGGCTGACCCAGCAGGAGCAAACCTATGCTAAAAATGTGTGCAGAACCAAGCTTTTCAGTGAAGAGCAGCCAGGCACATTTTAGCAAGTTTCACTTGTAAGTGGGGTTGGAAACACTTTTCAGGCTCAGTACTGGCCTCAAAAGATGCAGCCCTGATGTATCTCATGATAGCAGGTGGTTAAGTCGAAATTTGCTGCTCGGCTGACCCAGCAGGAGCAAACCTATGCCAAAAATGTACGCAGAATCAGCTTTTCAGTGAAGAGCAGAGAGGCACATTTTAGCAAGTTTCACTTGTAAGTGGGGTTGGAAACACTTTTCAGGCTCAGTACTGGGCTTAAAAGATGCAGCCCTGATGTCTCTCATGATAGCAGGTGGTTAAGTAGAAATTCGCTGCTCGGCTGGCCCAGCAGGAGAAAACATATGCTAAAAATGTATGCAGAACCAAGCTTTTCAGTGAAGAGCAGCCAAGCACATTTTAGCAAGTTTCACTGTAAGTGGGGTTGGAAACGCTTTTCTGGCGCAGTACTGGGCTCCAAAGATGCAGCCCTGATGTCTCTCATGATAGCAGGTGGTTAAGTAGAAATTCGCTGCTCGGCTGACCCAGCAGGAGCAAATGTATGCTAAAAATGTATGCAGAACCAAGCTTTTCAGTGAAGAGCAGAGAGGCACATTTTAGCAAGTTTCACTTGTAAGTGGGGTCGGAAATGCTTTTCAGGCGCAGTACTGGGCTCCAAAGATGCAGCCCTGATGTCTCTCATGATAGCAGGTGGTTAAGTAGAGATTCGCTGCTCGGCTGACCCAGCAGGAGCAAACGTATGCTAAAAATGTATGCAGAACCAAGCTTTTCAGTGAAGAGCAGCCAGGCACATTTTAGCAAGTTTCACTTGTAAGTGGGGTTGGAAACGCTTTTCAAGCTCAGTACTGGGCTCAAAAGATGCAGCCCTGATGTCTCTCATGATAGCAGGTGGTTAAGTAGAAATTTGCGCTCGGCTGACCCAGCAGGAGCAAACGTATGCCAAAAATGTATGCAGAAACAAGCTTTTCAGTGAAGAGCAGCTAGGCACATTTTAGCAAGTTTCACTTGTAAGTGGGGTTGGAAATGCTTTTCAGGCTCAGTACTGGCCTCAAAAGATGCAGCCCTGATGTCTCTCATGATAGCAGGTGGTTAAGTAGAAATTTGCTGCTCGGCTGACCCAGCAGGCGCAAACCTATGCCAAAAATGTACGCAGAATCAACTTTTCAGTGAAGAGCAGAGAGGCACATTTTAGCAAGTTTCACTTGTAAGTGGGGTTGGAAACGATTTTCAGGCTCAGTACTGGGCTCAAAAGATGCAGCCCTGATTTCTCTCATGATAGCAGGTGGTTAAGTAGAAATTTGCTGCTCGGCTGGCCCAGCAGGAGCAAACATATGCTAAAAATGTATGCAGAACCAAGCTTTTCAGTGAAGAGCAGCCAGGCACATTTTAGCAAGTTTTACTTGTAAGTGGGGTTGGAAACGCTTTTCAGGCTCAGTACTGGGCTCAAAAGATGCAGCCCTGATGTCTCTCATGATAGCAGGTGGTTAAGTAGAAATTTGCTGCTCGGCTGACCCAGCAGGAGCAAACGTATGCTAAAAATGTGTGCAGAACCAAGCTTTTCAGTGAAGAGCAGCCAGGCACATTTTAGCAAGTTTCACTTTTAAGTGGGGTTGGAAACGCTTTTCAGGCTCAGTACTGGGCTCAAAAGATGCAGCCCTGATGTCTCTCATGATAGCAGGTGGTTAAGTAGAAATGTGCTGCTCGGCTGACCCAGCAGGAGCAAACGTATGCTAAAAATGTGTGCAGAACCAAGCTTTTCAGTGAATAGCAGCCAGGCACATTTTAGCAAGTTTCACTTGTAAGTGGGGTTGGAAACGCTTTTCAGGCTCAGTACTGGGCTCAAAAGATGCAGCCCTGATGTCTCTCATGATAGCAGGTGGTTAAGTAGAAATTCGCTGCTCGGCTGACCCAGCAGGAGCAAACGTATGCCAAAAATGTATGCAGAAACAAGCTTTTCAGTGAAGAGCAGCTAGGCACATTTTAGCAAGTTTCACTTGTAAGTGGGGTTGGAAACGCTTTTCAGGCTCAGTACTGGGCTCAAAAGATGCAGCCTGATGTCTCTCATGATAGCAGGTGGTTAAGTAGAAATTTGCTGCTCGGCTGACCCAGCAGGAGCAAACGTATGCTAAAAATGTGTGCAGAACCAAGCTTTTCAGTGAAGAGCAGCCAGGCACATTTTAGCAAGTTTCACTTGTAAGTGGGGTTGGAAATGCTTTTCAGGCTCAGTACTGGGCTCAAAAGATGCAGCCCTGATCTCTCTCATGATAGCAGGTGGTTAAGTAGAAATTTGCTGCTCGGCTGACCCAGCAGGAGCAAACGTATGCTAAAAATGTATGCAGAACCAAGCTTTTCAGTGAAGAGCAGCCAGGCACATTTTAGCAAGTTTCACTTGTAAGTGGGGGTTGGAAACGCTTTTCAGGCTCAGTACTGGGCTCAAAAGATACAGCCCTGATGTCTCTCATGATAGCAGGTGGTTAAGTAGAAATTCGCTGCTCGGCTGACCCAGCAGGAGCAAACGTATGCCAAAAATGTATGCAGAAACAAGCTTTTCGATGAAGAGCAGCTAGGCACATTTTAGCAAGTTTCACTTGTAAGTGGGGTTGGAAACGCTTTTCTAGCGCAGTACTGGGCTCCGAAGATGCAGCCCTGATGTCTCTCATGATAGCAGGTGGTTAAGTAGAAATTCGCTGCTCGGCTGACCCAGCAGGAGCAAACGTATGCTAAAAATGTATGCAGAACGAAGCTTTTCAGAGAAGAGCAGCCAGACACATTTTAGCAAGTTTCACTTGTAAGTGGGGTTAGAAATGCTTTTCAGGCTCAGTACTGGGCTCAAAAGATGCAGCCCTGATGTCTCTCATGATAGCAGGTGGTTAAGTAGAAATGTGCTGCTCGGCTGACCCAGCAGGAGAACGTATGCTAAAAATGTATGCAGAACCAAGCTTTTCAGTGAAGAGCAGAAAGGCACATTTTAGCAAGTTTCACTTGTAAGTGGGGTTGGAAACGATTTTCAGGCTCAGTACTGGGCTCAAAAGATGCAGCCCTGATTTCTCTCATGATAGCAGGTGGTTAAGTAGAAATTTGCTGCTCGGCTGGCCCAGCAGGAGCAAACATATGCTAAAAATGTATGCAGAACCAAGCTTTTCAGTGAAGAGCAGCCAGGCACATTTTAGCAAGTTTTACTTGTAAGTGGGGTTGGAAACGCTTTTCAGGCTCAGTACTGGGCTCAAAAGATGCAGCCCTGATGTCTCTCATGATAGCAGGTGGTTAAGTAGAAATTTGCTGCTCGGCTGACCCAGCAGGAGCAAACGTATGCTAAAAATGTGTGCAGAACCAAGCTTTTCAGTGAAGAGCAGCCAGGCACATTTTAGCAAGTTTCACTTTTAAGTGGGGTTGGAAACGCTTTTCAGGCTCAGTACTGGGCTCAAAAGATGCAGCCCTGATGTCTCTCATGATAGCAGGTGGTTAAGTAGAAATGTGCTGCTCGGCTGACCCAGCAGGAGCAAACGTATGCTAAAAATGTGTGCAGAACCAAGCTTTTCAGTGAATAGCAGCCAGGCACATTTTAGCAAGTTTCACTTGTAAGTGGGGTTGGAAACGCTTTTCAGGCTCAGTACTGGGCTCAAAAGATGCAGCCCTGATGTCTCTCATGATAGCAGGTGGTTAAGTAGAAATTCGCTGCTCGGCTGACCCAGCAGGAGCAAACGTATGCCAAAAATGTATGCAGAAACAAGCTTTTCAGTGAAGAGCAGCTAGGCACATTTTAGCAAGTTTCACTTGTAAGTGGGGTTGGAAACGCTTTTCAGGCTCAGTACTGGGCTCAAAAGATGCAGCCTGATGTCTCTCATGATAGCAGGTGGTTAAGTAGAAATTTGCTGCTCGGCTGACCCAGCAGGAGCAAACGTATGCTAAAAATGTGTGCAGAACCAAGCTTTTCAGTGAAGAGCAGCCAGGCACATTTTAGCAAGTTTCACTTGTAAGTGGGGTTGGAAATGCTTTTCAGGCTCAGTACTGGGCTCAAAAGATGCAGCCCTGATCTCTCTCATGATAGCAGGTGGTTAAGTAGAAATTTGCTGCTCGGCTGACCCAGCAGGAGCAAACGTATGCTAAAAATGTATGCAGAACCAAGCTTTTCAGTGAAGAGCAGCCAGGCACATTTTAGCAAGTTTCACTTGTAAGTGGGGGTTGGAAACGCTTTTCAGGCTCAGTACTGGGCTCAAAAGATACAGCCCTGATGTCTCTCATGATAGCAGGTGGTTAAGTAGAAATTCGCTGCTCGGCTGACCCAGCAGGAGCAAACGTATGCCAAAAATGTATGCAGAAACAAGCTTTTCGGTGAAGAGCAGCTAGGCACATTTTAGCAAGTTTCACTTGTAAGTGGGGTTGGAAACGCTTTTCTAGCGCAGTACTGGGCTCCGAAGATGCAGCCCTGATGTCTCTCATGATAGCAGGTGGTTAAGTAGAAATTCGCTGCTCGGCTGACCCAGCAGGAGCAAACGTATGCTAAAAATGTATGCAGAACGAAGCTTTTCAGAGAAGAGCAGCCAGACACATTTTAGCAAGTTTCACTTGTAAGTGGGGTTAGAAATGCTTTTCAGGCTCAGTACTGGGCTCAAAAGATGCAGCCCTGATGTCTCTCATGATAGCAGGTGGTTAAGTAGAAATGTGCTGCTCGGCTGACCCAGCAGGAGAACGTATGCTAAAAATGTATGCAGAACCAAGCTTTTCAGTGAAGAGCAGAGAGGCACATTTTAGCAAGTTTCACTTGTAAGTGGGGTTGGAAACGCTTTTCAGGCTCAGTACTGGGCTCAAAAGATGCAGCCCTGATGGCTCTCATGATAGCAGGTGGTTAAGTAGAAATTCGCTGCTCGGCTGGCACAGCAGGAGCAAACATATGCTAAAAATGTATGCAGAACCAAGCTTTTCAGTGAAGAGCAGCCAGGCACATTTTAGCAAGTTTCACTTGTAAGTGGGGTTGGAAACGCTTTTCAGGCTCAGTACTGGGCTCAAAAGATGCAGCCTGATGTCTCTCATGATAGCAGGTGGTTAAGTAGAAATTTGCTGCTCGGCTGACCCAGCAGGAGCAAACGTATGCTAAAAATGTGTGCAGAACCAAGCTTTTCAGTGAAGAGCAGCCAGGCACATTTTAGCAAGTTTCACTTGTAAGTGGGGTTGGAAATGCTTTTCAGGCTCAGTACTGGGCTCAAAAGATGCAGCCCTGATCTCTCTCATGATAGCAGGTGGTTAAGTAGAAATTTGCTGCTCGGCTGACCCAGCAGGAGCAAACGTATGCTAAAAATGTATGCAGAACCAAGCTTTTCAGTGAAGAGCAGCCAGGCACATTTTAGCAAGTTTCACTTGTAAGTGGGGGTTGGAAACGCTTTTCAGGCTCAGTACTGGGCTCAAAAGATACAGCCCTGATGTCTCTCATGATAGCAGGTGGTTAAGTAGAAATTCGCTGCTCGGCTGACCCAGCAGGAGCAAACGTATGCCAAAAATGTATGCAGAAACAAGCTTTTCGGTGAAGAGCAGCTAGGCACATTTTAGCAAGTTTCACTTGTAAGTGGGGTTGGAAACGCTTTTCTAGCGCAGTACTGGGCTCCGAAGATGCAGCCCTGATGTCTCTCATGATAGCAGGTGGTTAAGTAGAAATTCGCTGCTCGGCTGACCCAGCAGGAGCAAACGTATGCTAAAAATGTATGCAGAACGAAGCTTTTCAGAGAAGAGCAGCCAGACACATTTTAGCAAGTTTCACTTGTAAGTGGGGTTAGAAATGCTTTTCAGGCTCAGTACTGGGCTCAAAAGATGCAGCCCTGATGTCTCTCATGATAGCAGGTGGTTAAGTAGAAATGTGCTGCTCGGCTGACCCAGCAGGAGAACGTATGCTAAAAATGTATGCAGAACCAAGCTTTTCAGTGAAGAGCAGAGAGGCACATTTTAGCAAGTTTCACTTGTAAGTGGGGTTGGAAACGCTTTTCAGGCTCAGTACTGGGCTCAAAAGATGCAGCCCTGATGGCTCTCATGATAGCAGGTGGTTAAGTAGAAATTCGCTGCTCGGCTGGCACAGCAGGAGCAAACATATGCTAAAAATGTATGCAGAACCAAGCTTTTCAGTGAAGAGCAGCCAGGCACATTTTAGCAAGTTTCACTGTAAGTGGGGTTGGAAACGCTTTTCAGGCTCAGTACTGGGCTCAAAAGATGCAGCCCTGATGTCTCTTATGATGCAGGTGGTTAAGTAGAAATTCGCTGCTCGGCTGACCCAGCAGGAGCAAACGTATGCCAAAAATGTATGCAGAAACAAGCTTTTCAGTGAAGAGCAGCTAGGCACATTTTAGCAAGTTTCACTTGTAAGTGGGGTTGGAAACGCTTTTCAGGCTCAGTACTGGGCTCAAAAGATGCAGCCTGATGTCTCTCATGATAGCAGGTGGTTAAGTAGAAATTTGCTGCTCGGCTGACCCAGCAGGAGCAAACGTATGCTAAAAATGTGTGCAGAACCAAGCTTTTCAGTGAAGAGTAGCCAGGCACATTTTAGCAAGTTTCACTTGTAAGTGGGGTTGGAAATGCTTTTCAGGCTCAGTACTGGGCTCAAAAGATGCAGCCCTGATCTCTCTCATGATAGCAGGTGGTTAAGTAGAAATGTGCTGCTCGGCTGACCCAGCAGGAGAACGTATGCTAAAAATGTATGCAGAACCAAGCTTTTCAGTGAAGAGCAGAGAGGCACATTTTAGCAAGTTTCACTTGTAAGTGGGGTTGGAAACGCTTTTCAGGCTCAGTACTGGGCTCAAAAGATGCAGCCCTGATGTCTCTCATGATAGCAGGTGGTTAAGTAGAAATTCGCTGCTCGGCTGGCACAGCAGGAGCAAACATATGCTAAAAATGTATGCAGAACCAAGCTTTTCAGTGAAGAGCAGCCAGGCACATTTTAGCAAGTTTCACTGTAAGTGGGGTTGGAAACGCTTTTCAGGCTCAGTACTGGGCTCAAAAGATGCAGCCCTGATGTCTCTTATGATGCAGGTGGTTAAGTAGAAATTCGCTGCTCGGCTGACCCAGCAGGGGCAAACGTATGCCAAAAATGTATGCAGAAACAAGCTTTTCAGTGAAGAGCAGCTAGGCACATTTTAGCAAGTTTCACTTGTAAGTGGGGTTGGAAACGCTTTTCAGGCTCAGTACTGGGCTCAAAAGATGCAGCCTGATGTCTCTCATGATAGCAGGTGGTTAAGTAGAAATTTGCTGCTCGGCTGACCCAGCAGGAGCAAACGTATGCTAAAAATGTGTGCAGAACCAAGCTTTTCAGTGAAGAGTAGCCAGGCACATTTTAGCAAGTTTCACTTGTAAGTGGGGTTGGAAATGCTTTTCAGGGTCAGTACTGGGCTCAAAAGATGCAGCCCTGATCTCTCTCATGATAGCAGGTGGTTAAGTAGAAATTTGCTGCTCGGCTGACCCAGCAGGAGCAAACGTATGCTAAAAATGTGTGCAGAACCAAGCTTTTCAGTGAATAGGAGCCAGGCACATTTTAGCAAGTTTCACTTGTAAGTGGGGTTGGAAACGCTTTTCAGGCTCAGTACTGGGCTCAAAAGATGCAGCCTTGATGTCTCTCATGATAGCAGGTGGTTAAGTAGAAATTCGCTGCTCGGCTGACCCAGCAGGAGCAAACCTATGCCAAAAATGTACGCAGAATCAGCTTTTCAGTGAAGAGCAGAGAGGCACATTTTAGCAAGTTTCACTTGTAAGTGGGGTTGGAAACGCTTTTCAGGCTCAGTACTGGGCTCAAAAGATGCAGCCCTGATGTCTCTCATGATAGCAGGTGGTTAAGTAGAAATTCGCTGCTCGGCTGGCCCAGCAGGAGCAAACATATGCTAAAAATGTATGCAGAACCAAGCTTTTCAGTGAAGAGCAGCCAAGCACATTTTAGCAAGTTTCACTGTAAGTGGGGTTGGAAACGCTTTTCAGGCGCAGTACTGGGCTCCAAAGATGCAGCCCTGATGTCTCTCATGATAGCAGGTGGTTAAGTAGAAATGTGCTGCTCGGCTGACCCAGCAGGAGAACGTATGCTAAAAATGTATGCAGAACCAAGCTTTTCAGTGAAGAGCAGAGAGGCACATTTTAGCAAGTTTCACTTGTAAGTGGGGTTGGAAACGCTTTTCAGGCTCAGTACTGGGCTCAAAAGATGCAGCCCTGATGTCTCTCATGATAGCAGGTGGTTAAGTAGAAATTCGCTGCTCGGCTGACCCAGCAGGAGCAAACGTATGCTAAAAATGTATGCAGAACCAAGCTTTTCAGTGAAGAGCAGCCAGGCACATTTTAGCAAGTTTCACTTGTAAGTGGGGTTGGAAACGCTTTTCAGGCTCAGTACTGGGCTCAAAAGATGCAGCCCTGATGTCTCTCATGATAGCAGGTGGTTAAGTAGAAATTCGCTGCTCGGCTGACCCAGCAGGAGCAAACCTATGCTAAAAATGTGTGCAGAACCAAGCTTTTCAGTGAAGAGCAGCCAGGCACATTTTAGCAAGTTTCACTTGTAAGTGGGGTTGGAAACGCTTTTCAGGCTCAGTACTGGGCTTAAAAGATGCAGCCCTGATGTCTCTCATGATAGCAGGTGGTTAAGTAGAAATTCGCTGCTCGGCTGGCCCAGCAGGAGCAAACATATGCTAAAAATGTATGCAGAACCAAGCTTTTCAGTGAAGAGCAGCCAGGCACATTTTAGCAAGTTTCACTTGTAAGTGGGGTTGGAAACGCTTTTCAGGCTCAGTACTGGGCTCAAAAGATGCAGCCATGATATCTCTCATGATAGCAGGTGGTTAAGTAGAAATTCGCTACTCGGCTGACCCAGCAGGAGCAAACCTATGCTAAAAATGTGTGCAGAACCATGCTTTTCAGTGAAGAGCAGCCAGGCACATTTTAGCAAGTTTCACTTGTAAGTGGGGTTGGAAACACTTTTCAGGCTCAGTACTGGGCTTAAAAGATGCAGCCCTGATGTCTCTCATGATAGCAGGTGGTTAAGTAGAAATTCGCTGCTCGGCTGACCCAGCAGGAGCAAATGTATGCTAAAAATGTATGCAGAACCAAGCTTTTCAGTGAAGAGCAGCCAGACACATTTTAGCAAGTTTCACTTGTAAGTGGGGTTAGAAATGCTTTTCAGGCTCAGTACTGGGCTCAAAATATGCAGCCCTGATGTCTCTCATGATAGCAGGTGGTTAAGTAGAAATGTGCTGCTCGGCTGACCCAGCAGGAGAACGTATGCTAAAAATGTATGCAGAACCAAGCTTTTCAGTGAAGAGCAGAGAGGCACATTTTAGCAAGTTTCACTTGTAAGTGGGGTCGGAAATGCTTTTCAGGCGCAGTACTGGGCTCCAAAGATGCAGCCCTGATGTCTCTCATGATAGCAGGTGGTTAAGTAGAGATTCGCTGCTCGGCTGACCCAGCAGGAGCAAACGTATGCTAAAAATGTATGCAGAACCAAGCTTTTCAGTGAAGAGCAGCCAGGCACATTTTAGCAAGTTTCACTTGTAAGTGGGGTTGGAAACGCTTTTCAGGCTCAGTACTGGGCTCAAAAGATGCAGCCCTGATGTCTCTCATGATAGCAGGTGGTTAAGTAGAAATTTGCGCTCGGCTGACCCAGCAGGAGCAAACGTATGCCAAAAATTTATGCAGAAACAAGCTTTTCAGTGAAGAGCAGCTAGGCACATTTTAGCAAGTTTCACTTGTAAGTGGGGTTGGAAATGCTTTTCAGGCTCAGTACTGGCCTCAAAAGATGCAGCCCTGATGTCTCTCATGATAGCAGGTGGTTAAGTAGAAATTTGCTGCTCGGCTGACCCAGCAGGCGCAAACCTATGCCAAAAATGTACGCAGAATCAACTTTTCAGTGAAGAGCAGAGAGGCACATTTTAGCAAGTTTCACTTGTAAGTGGGGTTGGAAACGATTTTCAGGCTCAGTACTGGGCTCAAAAGATGCAGCCCTGATTTCTCTCATGATAGCAGGTGGTTAAGTAGAAATTTGCTGCTCGGCTGGCCCAGCAGGAGCAAACATATGCTAAAAATGTATGCAGAACCAAGCTTTTCAGTGAAGAGCAGCCAGGCACATTTTAGCAAGTTTTACTTGTAAGTGGGGTTGGAAACGCTTTTCAGGCTCAGTACTGGGCTCAAAAGATGCAGCCCTGATGTCTCTCATGATAGCAGGTGGTTAAGTAGAAATTTGCTGCTCCGCTGACCCAGCAGGAGCAAACGTATGCTAAAAATGAGTGCAGAACCAAGCTTTTCAGTGAAGAGCAGCCAGGCACATTTTAGCAAGTTTCACTTTTAAGTGGGGTTGGAAACGCTTTTCAGGCTCAGTACTGGGCTCAAAAGATGCAGCCCTGATGTCTCTCATGATAGCAGGTGGTTAAGTAGAAATGTGCTGCTCGGCTGACCCAGCAGGAGCAAACGTATGCTAAAAATGTGTGCAGAACCAAGCTTTTCAGTGAATAGCAGCCAGGCACATTTTAGCAAGTTTCACTTGTAAGTGGGGTTGGAAACGCTTTTCAGGCTCAGTACTGGGCTCAAAAGATGCAGCCCTGATGTCTCTCATGATAGCAGGTGGTTAAGTAGAAATTCGCTGCTCGGCTGACCCAGCAGGAGCAAACGTATGCCAAAAATGTATGCAGAAACAAGCTTTTCAGTGAAGAGCAGCTAGGCACATTTTAGCAAGTTTCACTTGTAAGTGGGGTTGGAAACGCTTTTCAGGCTCAGTACTGGGCTCAAAAGATGCAGCCTGATGTCTCTCATGATAGCAGGTGGTTAAGTAGAAATTTGCTGCTCGGCTGACCCAGCAGGAGCAAACGTATGCTAAAAATGTGTGCAGAACCAAGCTTTTCAGTGAAGAGCAGCCAGGCACATTTTAGCAAGTTTCACTTGTAAGTGGGGTTGGAAATGCTTTTCAGGCTCAGTACTGGGCTCAAAAGATGCAGCCCTGATCTCTCTCATGATAGCAGGTGGTTAAGTAGAAATTTGCTGCTCGGCTGACCCAGCAGGAGCAAACGTATGCTAAAAATGTATGCAGAACCAAGCTTTTCAGTGAAGAGCAGCCAGGCACATTTTAGCAAGTTTCACTTGTAAGTGGGGGTTGGAAACGCTTTTCAGGCTCAGTACTGGGCTCAAAAGATACAGCCCTGATGTCTCTCATGATAGCAGGTGGTTAAGAAGAAATTCGCTGCTCGGCTGACCCAGCAGGAGCAAACGTATGCCAAAAATGTATGCAGAAACAAGCTTTTCGGTGAAGAGCAGCTAGGCACATTTTAGCAAGTTTCACTTGTAAGTGGGGTTGGAAACGCTTTTCTAGCGCAGTACTGGGCTCCGAAGATGCAGCCCTGATGTCTCTCATGATAGCAGGTGGTTAAGTAGAAATTCGCTGCTCGGCTGACCCAGCAGGAGCAAACGTATGCTAAAAATGTATGCAGAACGAAGCTTTTCAGAGAAGAGCAGCCAGACACATTTTAGCAAGTTTCACTTGTAAGTGGGGTTAGAAATGCTTTTCAGGCTCAGTACTGGGCTCAAAAGATGCAGCCCTGATGTCTCTCATGATAGCAGGTGGTTAAGTAGAAATGTGCTGCTCGGCTGACCCAGCAGGAGAACGTATGCTAAAAATGTATGCAGAACCAAGCTTTTCAGTGAAGAGCAGAGAGGCACATTTTAGCAAGTTTCACTTGTAAGTGGGGTTGGAAACGCTTTTCAGGCTCAGTACTGGGCTCAAAAGATGCAGCCCTGATGGCTCTCATGATAGCAGGTGGTTAAGTAGAAATTCGCTGCTCGGCTGGCACAGCAGGAGCAAACATATGCTAAAAATGTATGCAGAACCAAGCTTTTCAGTGAAGAGCAGCCAGGCACATTTTAGCAAGTTTCACTGTAAGTGGGGTTGGAAACGCTTTTCAGGCTCAGTACTGGGCTCAAAAGATGCAGCCCTGATGTCTCTTATGATGCAGGTGGTTAAGTAGAAATTCGCTGCTCGGCTGACCCAGCAGGAGCAAACGTATGCCAAAAATGTATGCAGAAACAAGCTTTTCAGTGAAGAGCAGCTAGGCACATTTTAGCAAGTTTCACTTGTAAGTGGGGTTGGAAACGCTTTTCAGGCTCAGTACTGGGCTCAAAAGATGCAGCCTGATGTCTCTCATGATAGCAGGTGGTTAAGTAGAAATTTGCTGCTCGGCTGACCCAGCAGGAGCAAACGTATGCTAAAAATGTGTGCAGAACCAAGCTTTTCAGTGAAGAGTAGCCAGGCACATTTTAGCAAGTTTCACTTGTAAGTGGGGTTGGAAATGCTTTTCAGGCTCAGTACTGGGCTCAAAAGATGCAGCCCTGATCTCTCTCATGATAGCAGGTGGTTAAGTAGAAATTTGCCGCTCGGCTGACCCAGCAGGAGCAAACGTATGCTAAAAATGTGTGCAGAACCAAGCTTTTCAGTGAAGAGCAGCCAGGCACATTTTAGCAAGTTTCACTTGTAAGTGGGGTTGGAAACGCTTTTCAGGCTCAGTACTGGGCTCAAAAGATGCAGCCCTGATGTCTCTCATGATAGCAGGTGGTTAAGTAGAAATTCGCTGCTCGGCTGACCCAGCAGGAGCAAACGTATGCCAAAAATGTATGCAGAAACAAGCTTTTCGGTGAAGAGCAGCTAGGCACATTTTAGCAAGTTTCACTTGTAAGTGGGGTTGGAAACGCTTTTCTAGCGCAGTACTGGGCTCCGAAGATGCAGCCCTGATGTCTCTCATGATAGCAGGTGGTTAAGTAGAAATTCGCTGCTCGGCTGACCCAGCAGGAGCAAACGTATGCTAAAAATGTATGCAGAACCAAGCTTTTCATAAAAGAGCAGCCAGACACATTTTAGCAAGTTTCACTTGTAAGTGGGGTTAGAAATGCTTTTCAGGCTCAGTACTGGGCTCAAAAGATGCAGCCCTGATGTCTCTCATGATAGCAGGTGGTTAAGTAGAAATGTGCTGCTCGGCTGACCCAGCAGGAGAACGTATGCTAAAAATGTATGCAGAACCAAGCTTTTCAGTGAAGAGCAGAGAGGCACATTTTAGCAAGTTTCACTTGTAAGTGGGGTTGGAAACGCTTTTCAGGCTCAGTACTGGGCTCAAAAGATGCAGCCCTGATGGCTCTCATGATAGCAGGTGGTTAAGTAGAAATTCGCTGCTCGGCTGGCACAGCAGGAGCAAACATATGCTAAAAATGTATGCAGAACCAAGCTTTTCAGTGAAGAGCAGCCAGGCACATTTTAGCAAGTTTCACTGTAAGTGGGGTTGGAAACGCTTTTCAGGCTCAGTACTGGGCTCAAAAGATGCAGCCCTGATGTCTCTCATGATAGCAGGTGGTTAAGTAGAAATTCGCTGCTCGGCTGACCCAGCAGGAGCAAACGTATGCTAAAAATGTATGCAGAACCAAGCTTTTCAGTGAAGAGCAGCCAGGCACATTTTAGCAAGTTTCACTTGTAAGTGGGGTTGGAAACGCTTTTCAGGCTCAGTACTGGGCTCAAAAGATGCAGCCCTGATGTCTCTCATGATAGCAGGTGGTTAAGTAGAAATTCGCTGCTCGGCTGACACAGCAGGAGCAAACCTATGCTAAAAATGTGTGCAGAACCAAGCTTTTCAGTGAAGAGCAGCCAGGCACATTTTAGCAAGTTTCACTTGTAAGTGGGGTTGGAAACGCTTTTCAGGCTCAGTACTGGGCTTAAAAGATGCAGCCCTGATGTCTCTCATGATAGCAGGTGGTTAAGTAGAAATTCGCTGCTCGGCTGGCCCAGCAGGAGCAAACCTATGCTAAAAATGTGTGCAGAACCAAGCTTTTCAGTGAAGAGCAGCCAGGCACATTTTAGCAAGTTTCACTTGTAAGTGGGGTTGGAAACGCTTTTCAGGCTCAGTACTGGCCTCAAAAGATGCAGCCCTGATGTATCTCATGATAGCAGGTGGTTAAGTCGAAATTTGCTGCTCGGCTGACCCAGCAGGAGCAAACCTATGCCAAAAATGTACGCAGAATCAGCTTTTCAGTGAAGAGCAGAGAGGCACATTTTAGCAAGTTTCACTTGTAAGTGGGGTTGGAAACGCTTCTCAGGCTCAGTACTGGGCTCAAAAGATGCAGCCCTGATGTCTCTCATGATAGCAGGTGGTTAAGTAGAAATTCGCTGCTCGGCTGGCACAGCAGGAGCAAACATATGCTAAAAATGTATGCAGAACCAAGCTTTTCAGTGAAGAGCAGCCAGGCACATTTTAGCAAGTTTCACTGTAAGTGGGGTTGGAAACGCTTTTCAGGCTCAGTACTGGGCTCAAAAGATGCAGCCCTGATGTCTCTTATGATGCAGGTGGTTAAGTAGAAATTCGCTGCTCGGCTGACCCAGCAGGGGCAAACGTATGCCAAAAATGTATGCAGAAACAAGCTTTTCAGTGAAGAGCAGCTAGGCACATTTTAGCAAGTTTCACTTGTAAGTGGGGTTGGAAATGCTTTTCAGGCTCAGTACTGGGCTCAAAAGATGCAGCCTGATGTCTTTCATGATAGCAGGTGGTTAAGTAGAAATTTGCTGCTCGGCTGACCCAGCAGGAGCAAACGTATGCTAAAAATGTGTGCAGAACCAAGCTTTTCAGTGAAGAGTAGCCAGGCACATTTTAGCAAGTTTCACTTGTAAGTGGGGTTGGAAATGTTTTTCAGGCTCAGTACTGGGCTCAAAAGATGCAGCCCTGATCTCTCTCATGATAGCAGGTGGTTAAGTAGAAATGTGCTGCTCGGCTGACCCAGCAGGAGCAAACGTATGCTAAAAATGTGTGCAGAACCAAGCTTTTCAGTGAATAGCAGCCAGGCACATTTTAGCAAGTTTCACTTGTAAGTGGGGTTGGAAACGCTTTTCAGGCTCAGTACTGGGCTCAAAAGATGCAGCCCTGATGTCTCTCATGATAGCAGGTGGTTAAGTAGAAATTCGCTGCTCGGCTGACCCAGCAGGAGCAAACGTATGCCAAAAATGTATGCAGAAACAAGCTTTTCAGTGAAGAGCAGCTAGGCACATTTTAGCAAGTTTCACTTGTAAGTGGGGTTGGAAACGCTTTTCAGGCTCAGTACTGGGCTCAAAAGATGCAGCCTGATGTTTCTCATGATAGCAGGTGGTTAAGTAGAAATTTGCTGCTCGGCTGACCCAGCAGGAGCAAACGTATGCTAAAAATGTGTGCAGAACCAAGCTTTTCAGTGAAGAGCAGCCAGGCACATTTTAGCAAGTTTCACTTGTAAGTGGGGTTGGAAATGCTTTTCAGGCTCAGTACTGGGCTCAAAAGATGCAGCCCTAATCTCTCTCATGATAGCAGGTGGTTAAGTAGAAATTTGCTGCTCGGCTGACCCAGCAGGAGCAAACGTATGCTAAAAATGTATGCAGAACCAAGCTTTTCAGTGAAGAGCAGCCAGACACATTTTAGCAAGTTTCACTTGTAAGTGGGGTTAGAAATGCTTTTCAGGCTCAGTACTGGGCTCAAAATATGCAGCCCTGATGTCTCTCATGATAGCAGGTGGTTAAGTAGAAATGTGCTGCTCGGCTGACCCAGCAGGAGAACGTATGCTAAAAATGTATGCAGAACCAAGCTTTTCAGTGAAGAGCAGAGAGGCACATTTTAGCAAGTTTCACTTGTAAGTGGGGTCGGAAATGCTTTTCAGGCGCAGTACTGGGCTCCAAAGATGCAGCCCTGATGTCTCTCATGATAGCAGGTGGTTAAGTAGAGATTCGCTGCTCGGCTGACCCAGCAGGAGCAAATGTATGCTAAAAATGTATGCAGAACCAAGCTTTTCAGTGAAGAGCAGCCAGGCACATTTTAGCAAGTTTCACTTGTAAGTGGGGTTGGAAACGCTTTTCAAGCTCAGTACTGGGCTCAAAAGATGCAGCCCTGATGTCTCTCATGATAGCAGGTGGTTAAGTAGAAATTTGCGCTCGGCTGACCCAGCAGGAGCAAACGTATGCCAAAAATTTATGCAGAAACAAGCTTTTCAGTGAAGAGCAGCTAGGCACATTTTAGCAAGTTTCACTTGTAAGTGGGGTTGGAAATGCTTTTCAGGCTCAGTACTGGCCTCAAAAGATGCAGCCCTGATGTCTCTCATGATAGCAGGTGGTTAAGTAGAAATTTGCTGCTCGGCTGACCCAGCAGGCGCAAACCTATGCCAAAAATGTACGCAGAATCAACTTTTCAGTGAAGAGCAGAGAGGCACATTTTAGCAAGTTTCACTTGTAAGTGGGGTTGGAAACGATTTTCAGGCTCAGTACTGGGCTCAAAAGATGCAGCCCTGATTTCTCTCATGATAGCAGGTGGTTAAGTAGAAATTTGCTGCTCGGCTGGCCCAGCAGGAGCAAACATATGCTAAAAATGTATGCAGAACCAAGCTTTTCAGTGAAGAGCAGCCAGGCACATTTTAGCAAGTTTTACTTGTAAGTGGGGTTGGAAACGCTTTTCAGGCTCAGTACTGGGCTCAAAAGATGCAGCCCTGATGTCTCTCATGATAGCAGGTGGTTAAGTAGAAATTTGCTGCTCCGCTGACCCAGCAGGAGCAAACGTATGCTAAAAATGAGTGCAGAACCAAGCTTTTCAGTGAAGAGCAGCCAGGCACATTTTAGCAAGTTTCACTTTTAAGTGGGGTTGGAAACGCTTTTCAGGCTCAGTACTGGGCTCAAAAGATGCAGCCCTGATGTCTCTCATGATAGCAGGTGGTTAAGTAGAAATTCGCTGCTCGGCTGACCCAGCAGGAGCAAACGTATGCCAAAAATGTATGCAGAAACAAGCTTTTCAGTGAAGAGCAGCTAGGCACATTTTAGCAAGTTTCACTTGTAAGTGGGGTTGGAAACGCTTTTCAGGCTCAGTACTGGGCTCAAAAGATGCAGCCTGATGTCTCTCATGATAGCAGGTGGTTAAGTAGAAATTTGCTGCTCGGCTGACCCAGCAGGAGCAAACGTATGCTAAAAATGTGTGCAGAACCAAGCTTTTCAGTGAAGAGCAGCCAGGCACATTTTAGCAAGTTTCACTTGTAAGTGGGGTTGGAAATGCTTTTCAGGCTCAGTACTGGGCTCAAAAGATGCAGCCCTGATCTCTCTCATGATAGCAGGTGGTTAAGTAGAAATTTGCTGCTCGGCTGACCCAGCAGGAGCAAACGTATGCTAAAAATGTATGCAGAACCAAGCTTTTCAGTGAAGAGCAGCCAGGCACATTTTAGCAAGTTTCACTTGTAAGTGGGGGTTGGAAACGCTTTTCAGGCTCAGTACTGGGCTCAAAAGATACAGCCCTGATGTCTCTCATGATAGCAGGTGGTTAAGAAGAAATTCGCTGCTCGGCTGACCCAGCAGGAGCAAACGTATGCCAAAAATGTATGCAGAAACAAGCTTTTCGGTGAAGAGCAGCTAGGCACATTTTAGCAAGTTTCACTTGTAAGTGGGGTTGGAAACGCTTTTCTAGCGCAGTACTGGGCTCCGAAGATGCAGCCCTGATGTCTCTCATGATAGCAGGTGGTTAAGTAGAAATTCGCTGCTCGGCTGACCCAGCAGGAGCAAACGTATGCTAAAAATGTATGCAGAACGAAGCTTTTCAGAGAAGAGCAGCCAGACACATTTTAGCAAGTTTCACTTGTAAGTGGGGTTAGAAATGCTTTTCAGGCTCAGTACTGGGCTCAAAAGATGCAGCCCTGATGTCTCTCATGATAGCAGGTGGTTAAGTAGAAATGTGCTGCTCGGCTGACCCAGCAGGAGAACGTATGCTAAAAATGTATGCAGAACCAAGCTTTTCAGTGAAGAGCAGAGAGGCACATTTTAGCAAGTTTCACTTGTAAGTGGGGTTGGAAACGCTTTTCAGGCTCAGTACTGGGCTCAAAAGATGCAGCCCTGATGGCTCTCATGATAGCAGGTGGTTAAGTAGAAATTCGCTGCTCGGCTGGCACAGCAGGAGCAAACATATGCTAAAAATGTATGCAGAACCAAGCTTTTCAGTGAAGAGCAGCCAGGCACATTTTAGCAAGTTTCACTGTAAGTGGGGTTGGAAACGCTTTTCAGGCTCAGTACTGGGCTCAAAAGATGCAGCCCTGATGTCTCTTATGATGCAGGTGGTTAAGTAGAAATTCGCTGCTCGGCTGACCCAGCAGGAGCAAACGTATGCCAAAAATGTATGCAGAAACAAGCTTTTCAGTGAAGAGCAGCTAGGCACATTTTAGCAAGTTTCACTTGTAAGTGGGGTTGGAAACGCTTTTCAGGCTCAGTACTGGGCTCAAAAGATGCAGCCTGATGTCTCTCATGATAGCAGGTGGTTAAGTAGAAATTTGCTGCTCGGCTGACCCAGCAGGAGCAAACGTATGCTAAAAATGTGTGCAGAACCAAGCTTTTCAGTGAAGAGTAGCCAGGCACATTTTAGCAAGTTTCACTTGTAAGTGGGGTTGGAAATGCTTTTCAGGCTCAGTACTGGGCTCAAAAGATGCAGCCCTGATCTCTCTCATGATAGCAGGTGGTTAAGTAGAAATTTGCTGCTCGGCTGACCCAGCAGGAGCAAACGTATGCTAAAAATGTGTGCAGAACCAAGCTTTTCAGTGAAGAGCAGCCAGGCTTATTTTAGCAAGTTTCACTTGTAAGTGGGGTTGGAAACGCTTTTCAGGCTCAGTACTGGGCTCAAAAGATGCAGCCCTGATGTCTCTCATGATAGCAGGTGGTTAAGTAGAAATTCGCTGCTCGGCTGACCCAGCAGGAGCAAACGTATGCCAAAAATGTATGCAGAAACAAGCTTTTCGGTGAAGAGCAGCTAGGCACATTTTAGCAAGTTTCACTTGTAAGTGGGGTTGGAAACGCTTTTCTAGCGCAGTACTGGGCTCCGAAGATGCAGCCCTGATGTCTCTCATGATAGCAGGTGGTTAAGTAGAAATTCGCTGCTCGGCTGACCCAGCAGGAGCAAACGTATGCTAAAAATGTATGCAGAACCAAGCTTTTCATAAAAGAGCAGCCAGACACATTTTAGCAAGTTTCACTTGTAAGTGGGGTTAGAAATGCTTTTCAGGCTCAGTACTGGGCTCAAAAGATGCAGCCCTGATGTCTCTCATGATAGCAGGTGGTTAAGTAGAAATGTGCTGCTCGGCTGACCCAGCAGGAGAACGTATGCTAAAAATGTATGCAGAACCAAGCTTTTCAGTGAAGAGCAGAGAGGCACATTTTAGCAAGTTTCACTTGTAAGTGGGGTTGGAAACGCTTTTCAGGCTCAGTACTGGGCTCAAAAGATGCAGCCCTGATGGCTCTCATGATAGCAGGTGGTTAAGTAGAAATTCGCTGCTCGGCTGGCACAGCAGGAGCAAACATATGCTAAAAATGTATGCAGAACCAAGCTTTTCAGTGAAGAGCAGCCAGGCACATTTTAGCAAGTTTCACTGTAAGTGGGGTTGGAAACGCTTTTCAGGCTCAGTACTGGGCTCAAAAGATGCAGCCCTGATGTCTCTTATGATGCAGGTGGTTAAGTAGAAATTCGCTGCTCGGCTGACCCAGCAGGAGCAAACGTATGCCAAAAATGTATGCAGAAACAAGCTTTTCAGTGAAGAGCAGCTAGGCACATTTTAGCAAGTTTCACTTGTAAGTGGGGTTGGAAACGCTTTTCAGGCTCAGTACTGGGCTCAAAAGATGCAGCCTGATGTCTCTCATGATAGCAGGTGGTTAAGTAGAAATTTGCTGCTCGGCTGACCCAGCAGGAGCAAACGTATGCTAAAAATGTGTGCAGAACCAAGCTTTTCAGTGAAGAGTAGCCAGGCACATTTTAGCAAGTTTCACTTGTAAGTGGGGTTGGAAATGCTTTTCAGGCTCAGTACTGGGCTCAAAAGATGCAGCCCTGATCTCTCTCATGATAGCAGGTGGTTAAGTAGAAATTTGCTGCTCGGCTGACCCAGCAGGAGCAAACGTATGCTAAAAATGTGTGCAGAACCAAGCTTTTCAGTGAATAGGAGCCAGGCACATTTTAGCAAGTTTCACTTGTAAGTGGGGTTGGAAACGCTTTTCAGGCTCAGTACTGGGCTCAAAAGATGCAGCCCTGATGTCTCTCATGATAGCAGGTGGTTAAGTAGAAATTCGCTGCTCGGCTGACCCAGCAGGAGCAAACCTATGCCAAAAATGTACGCAGAATCAGCTTTTCAGTGAAGAGCAGAGAGGCACATTTTAGCAAGTTTCACTTGTAAGTGGGGTTGGATACGCTTTTCAGGCTCAGTACTGGGCTCAAAAGATGCAGCCCTGATGTCTCTCATGATAGCAGGTGGTTAAGTAGAAATTCGCTGCTCGGCTGGCCCAGCAGGAGCAAACATATGCTAAAAATGTATGCAGAACCAAGCTTTTCAGTGAAGAGCAGCCAAGCACATTTTAGCAAGTTTCACTGTAAGTGGGGTTGGAAACGCTTTTCAGGCGCAGTACTGGGCTCCAAAGATGCAGCCCTGATGTCTCTCATGATAGCAGGTGGTTAAGTAGAAATGTGCTGCTCGGCTGACCCAGCAGGAGAACGTATGCTAAAAATGTATGCAGAACCAAGCTTTTCAGTGAAGAGCAGAGAGGCACATTTTAGCAAGTTTCACTTGTAAGTGGGGTTGGAAACGCTTTTCAGGCTCAGTACTGGGCTCAAAAGATGCAGCCCTGATGTCTCTCATGATAGCAGGTGGTTAAGTAGAAATTCGCTGCTCGGCTGACCCAGCAGGAGCAAACGTATGCTAAAAATGTATGCAGAACCAAGCTTTTCAGTGAAGAGCAGCCAGGCACATTTTAGCAAGTTTCACTTGTAAGTGGGGTTGGAAACGCTTTTCAGGCTCAGTACTGGGCTCAAAAGATGCAGCCCTGATGTCTCTCATGATAGCAGGTGGTTAAGTAGAAATTCGCTGCTCGGCTGACCCAGCAGGAGCAAACCTATGCTAAAAATGTGTGCAGAACCAAGCTTTTCAGTGAAGAGCAGCCAGGCACATTTTAGCAAGTTTCACTTGTAAGTGGGGTTGGAAACGCTTTTCAGGCTCAGTACTGGGCTTAAAAGATGCAGCCCTGATGTCTCTCATGATAGCAGGTGGTTAAGTAGAAATTCGCTGCTCGGCTGGCCCAGCAGGAGCAAACATATGCTAAAAATGTATGCAGAACCAAGCTTTTCAGTGAAGAGCAGCCAAGCACATTTTAGCAAGTTTCACTGTAAGTGGGGTTGGAAACGCTTTTCTGGTGCAGTACTGGGCTCCAAAGATGCAGCCCTGATGTCTCTCATGATTGCAGGTGGTTAAGTAGAAATTCGCTGCTCGGCTGACCCAGCAGGAGCAAATGTATGCTAAAAATGTATGCAGAACCAAGCTTTTCAGTGAAGAGCAGCCAGACACATTTTAGCAAGTTTCACTTGTAAGTGGGGTTAGAAATGCTTTTCAGGCTCAGTACTGGGCTCAAAAGATGCAGCCCTGATGTCTCTCATGATAGCAGGTGGTTAAGTAGAAATTTGCTGCTCGGCTGACCCAGCAGGAGCAAACGTATGCCAAAAATGTATGCAGAAACAAGCTTTTCAGTGAAGAGCAGCTAGGCACATTTTAGCAAGTTTCACTTGTAAGTGGGGTTGGAAATGCTTTTCAGGCTCAGTACTGGCCTCAAAAGATGCAGCCCTGATGTCTCTCATGATAGCAGGTGGTTAAGTAGAAATTTGCTGCTCGGCTGACCCAGCAGGAGCAAACCTATGCCAAAAATGTACGCAGAATCAGCTTTTCAGTGAAGAGCAGAGAGGCACATTTTAGCAAGTTTCACTTGTAAGTGGGGTTGGAAACGATTTTCAGGCTCAGTACTGGGCTCAAAAGATGCAGCCCTGATGTCTCTCATGATAGCAGGTGGTTAAGTAGAAATTCGCTGCTCGGCTGGCCCAGCAGGAGCAAACATATGCTAAAAATGTATGCAGAACCAAGCTTTTCAGTGAAGAGCAGCCAGGCACATTTTAGCAAGATTCACTTGTAAGGGGGGTTGGAAACGCTTTTCAGGCTCAGTACTGGGCTCAAAAGATGCAGCCCTGATGTCTCTCATGATAGCAGGTGGTTAAGTAGAAATTTGCTGCTCGGCTGACCCAGCAGGAGCAAACGTATGCTAAAAATGTGTGCAGAACCAAGCTTTTCAGTGAAGAGCAGCCAGGCACATTTTAGCAAGTTTCACTTTTAAGTGGGGTTGGAAACGCTTTTCAGGCTCAGTACTGGGCTCAAAAGATGCAGCCTTGATGTCTCTCATGATAGCAGGTGGTTAAGTAGAAATGTGCTGCTCGGCTGACCCAGCAGGAGCAAACGTATGCTAAAAATGTATGCAGAACCAAGCTTTTCAGTGAAGAGCAGAGAGGCAATTTTAGCAAGTTTCACTTGTAAGTGGGGTTGGAAACGCTTTTCAGGCTCAGTACTGGGCTCAAAAGATGCAGCCCTGATGTCTCTCATGATAGCAGGTGGTTAAGTAGAAATTCGCTGCTCGGCTGACCCAGCAGGAGCAAACGTATGCTAAAAATGTATGCAGAACCAAGCTTTTCAGTGAAGAGCAGCCAGGCACATTTTAGCAAGTTTCACTTGTAAGTGGGGTTGGAAACGCTTTTCAGGCTCAGTACTGGGCTCAAAAGATGCAGCCCTGATGTCTCTCATGATAGCAGGTGGTTAAGTAGAAATTCGCTGCTCGGCTGACCCAGCAGGAGCAAACGTATGCTAAAAATGTATGCAGAAGCAAGCTTTTCAGTGAAGAGCAGCCAGGCACATTTTAGCAAGTTTCACTTGTAAGTGGGGTTGGAAACGCTTTTCAGGCTCAGTACTGGGCTCAAAAGATGCAGCCCTGATGTCTCTCATGATAGCAGGTGGTTAAGTAGAAATTTGCTGCTCGGCTGACCCAGCAGGAGCAAACGTATGCCAAAAATGTATGCAGAAACAAGCTTTTCAGTGAAGAGCAGCTAGGCACATTTTAGCAAGTTTCACTTGTAAGTGGGGTTGGAAATGCTTTTCAGGCTCAGTACTGGCCTCAAAAGATGCAGCCCTGATGTCTCTCATGATAGCAGGTGGTTAAGTAGAAATTTGCTGCTCGGCTGACCCAGCAGGAGCAAACCTATGCCAAAAATGTACGCAGAATCAGCTTTTCAGTGAAGAGCAGAGAGGCACATTTTAGCAAGTTTCACTTGTAGGTGGGGTTGGAAAAGATTTTCAGGCTCAGTACTGGGCTCAAAAGATGCAGCCCTGATGTCTCTCATGATAGCAGGTGGTTAAGTAGAAATTCGCTGTCGGCTGGCCCAGCAGGAGCAAACATATGCTAAAAATGTATGCAGAACCAAGCTTTTCAGTGAAGAGCAGCCAGGCACATTTTAGCAAGTTTCACTTGTAAGTGGGGTTGGAAACGCTTTTCAGGCTCAGTACTGGGCTCAAAAGATGCAGCCCTGATGTCTCTCATGATAGCAGGTGGTTAAGTAGAAATGTGCTGCTCGGCTGACCCAGCAGGAGCAAACGTATGCTAAAAATGTGTGCAGAACCAAGCTTTTCAGTGAATAGCAGCCAGGCACATTTTAGCAAGTTTCACTTGTAAGTGGGGTTGGAAACGCTTTTCAGGCTCAGTACTGGGCTCAAAAGATGCAGCCCTGATGTCTCTCATGATAGCAGGTGGTTAAGTAGAAATTCGCTGCTCAGCTGACCCAGCAGGAGCAAACGTATGCCAAAAATGTATGTAGAAACAAGCTTTTCAGTGAAGAGCAGCTAGGCACATTTTAGCAAGTTTCACTTGTAAGTGGGGTTGGAAACGCTTTTCAGGCTCAGTACTGGGCTCAAAAGATGCAGCCTGATGTCTCTCATGATAGCAGGTGGTTAAGTAGAAATTTGCTGCTCGGCTGACCCAGCAGGAGCAAACGTATGCTAAAAATGTGTGCAGAACCAAGCTTTTCAGTGAAGAGCAGCCAGGCACATTTTAGCAAGTTTCACTTGTAAGTGGGGTTGGAAATGCTTTTCAGGCTCAGTGCTGGGCTCAAAAGATGCAGCCCTGATCTCTCTCATGATAGCAGGTGCTTAAGTAGAAATTTGCTGCTCGGCTGACCCAGCAGGAGCAAACGTATGCAAAAAATGTATGCAGAACCAAGCTTTTCAGTGAAGAGCAGCCAGGCACATTTTAGCAAGTTTCACTTGTAAGTGGGGGTTGGAAACGCTTTTTAGGCTCAGTACTGGGCTCAAAAGATGCAGCCCTGATGTCTCTCATGATAGCAGGTGGTTAAGTAGAAATTTGCTGCTCGGCTGACCCAGCAGGAGCAAACGTATGCCAAAAATGTATGTAGAAACAAGCTTTTCGGTGAAGAGCAGCTAGGCACATTTTTGCAAGTTTCACTTGTAAGTGGGGTTGGAAACGCTTTTCTGGCGCAGTACTGGGCTCCAAAGATGCAGCCCTGATGTCTCTCATGATAGCAGGTGGTTAAGTAGAAATTCGCTGCTCGGCTGACCCAGCAGGAGCAAAGGTATGCTAAAAATGTATGCAGAACCAAGCTTTTCAGTGAAGAGCAGCCAGACACATTTTAGCAAGTTTCACTTGTAAGTGGGGTTAGAAATGCTTTTCAGGCTCAGTACTGGGCTCAAAAGATGCAGCCCTGATGTCTCTCATGATAGCAGGTGGTTAAGTAGTAATGTGCTGCTCGGATGACCCAGCAGGAGAACGTATGCTAAAAATGTATGCAGAACCAAGCTTTTCAGTGAAGAGCAGCCAGGCACATTTTAGCAAGTTTCACTTGTAAGTGGGGTTGGAAACGCTTTTCAGGCTCAGTACTGGGCTCAAAAGATGCAGCCCTGATGTCTCTCATGATAGCAGGTGGTTAAGTAGAAATTCGCTGCTCGGCTGACCCAGCAGGAGCAAACCTATGCTAAAAATGTGTGCAGAACCAAGCTTTTCAGTGAAGAGCAGCCAGGCAAATTTTAGCAAGTTTCACTTGTAAGTGGGGTTGGAAACGCTTTTCAGGCTCAGTACTGGGCTTAAAAGATGCAGCCCTGATGTCTCTCATGATAGCAGGTGGTTAAGTAGAAATTCGCTGCTCGGCTGGCCCAGCAGGAGCAAACATATGCTAAAAATGTATGCAGAACCACGCTTTTCAGTGAAGAGCAGCCAAGCACATTTTAGCAAGTTTCACTGTAAGTGGGGTTGGAAACGCTTTTCTGGCGCAGTACTGGGCTCCAAAGATGCAGCCCTGATGTCTCTCATGATTGCAGGTAGTTAAGTAGAAATTCGCTGCTCGGCTGACCCAGCAGGAGCAAATGTATGCTAAAAATGTAAGCAGAACCAAGCTTTTCAGTGAAGAGCAGCCAGACACATTTTAGCAAGTTTCACTTGTAAGTGGGGTTAGAAATGCTTTTCAGGCTCAGTACTGGGCTCAAAAGATGCAGCCCTGATGTCTCTCATGATAGCAGGTGGTTAAGTAGAAATGTGCTGCTCGGCTGACCCAGCAGGAGAACGTATGCTAAAAATGTATGCAGAACCAAGCTTTTCAGTTAAGAGCAGAGAGGCACATTTTAGCAAGTTTCACTTGTAAGTGGGGTTGGAAATGCTTTTCAGGCGCAGTACTGGGCTCCAAAGATGCAGCCCTGATGTCTCTCATGATAGCAGGTGGTTAAGTAGAGATTCGCTGCTCGGCTGACCCAGCAGGAGCAAACGTATGCCAAAAATGTATGCAGAAACAAGCTTTTCAGTGAAGAGCAGCTAGGCACATTTTAGCAAGTTTCACTTGTAAGTGGGGTTGGAAATGCTTTTCAGGCTCAGAACTGGCCTCAAAAGATGCAGCCCTGATGTCTCTCATGATAGCAGGTGGTTAAGTAGAAATTTGCTGCTCGGCTGACCCAGCAGGAGCAAACCTATGCCAAAAATGTACGCAGAATCAGCTTTTCAGTGAAGAGCAGAGAGGCACATTTTAGCAAGTTTCACTTGTAAGTGGGGTTGGAAACGATTTTCAGGCTCAGTACTGGGCTCAAAAGATGCAGCCCTGATGTCTCTCATGATAGCAGGTGGTTAAGTAGAAATTCGCTGCTCGGCTGGCCCAGCAGGAGCAAACATATGCTAAAAATGTATGCAGAACCAAGCTTTTCAGTGAAGAGCAGCCAGGCACATTTTAGCAAGTTTCACTTGTAAGTGGGGTTGGAAAAGCTTTTCAGGCTCAGTACTGGGCTCAAAAGATGCAGCCCTGATGTCTCTCATGATAGCAGGTGGTTAAGTAGAAATTTGCTGCTCGGCTGACCCAGCAGGAGCAAACGTATGCTAAAAATGTGTGCAGAACCAAGCTTTTCAGTGAAGAGCAGCCAGGCACATTTGAGCAAGTTTCACTTTTAAGTGGGGTTGGAAACGCTTTTCAGGCTCAGTACTGGGCTCAAAAGATGCAGCTCTGATGTCTCTCATGATAGCAGGTGGTTAAGTAGAAATGTGCTGCTCGGCTGACCCAGCAGGAGCAAACGTATGCTAAAAATGTGTGCAGAACCAAGCTTTTCAGTGAATAGCAGCCAGGCACATTTTAGCAAGTTTCACTTGTAAGTGGGGTTGGAAACGCTTTTCAGGCTCAGTACTGGGCTCAAAAAATGCAGCCCTGATGTCTCTCATGATAGCAGGTGGTTAAGTAGAAATTCGCTGCTCAGCTGACCCAGCAGGAGCAAACGTATGCCAAAAATGTATGCAGAAACAAGCTTTTCAGTGAAGAGCAGCTAGGCACATTTTAGCAAGTTTCACTTGTAAGTGGGGTTGGAAACGCTTTTCAGGCTCAGTACTGGGCTCAAAAGATGCAGCCTGATGTCTCTCATGATAGCAGGTGGTTAAGTAGAAATTTGCTGCTCGGCTGACCCAGCAGGAGCAAACGTATGCTAAAAATGTGTGCAGAACCAAGCTTTTCAGTGAAGAGCAGCCAGGCACATTTTAGCAAGTTTCACTTGTAAGTGGGGTTGGAAATGCTTTTCAGGCTCAGTACTGGGCTCAAAAGATGCAGCCCTGATCTCTCTCATGATAGCAGGTGGTTAAGTAGAAATTTGCTGCTCGGCTGACCCAGCAGGAGCAAACGTATGCTAAAAATGTATGCAGAACCAAGCTTTTCAGTGAAGAGCAGCCAGGCACATTTTAGCAAGTTTCACTTGTAAGTGGGGGTTGGAAACGCTTTTCAGGCTCAGTACTGGGCTCAAAAGATGCAGCCCTGATGTCTCTCATGATAGCAGGTGGTTAAGTAGAAATTCGCTGCTCGGCTGACCCAGCAGGAGCAAACGTATGCCAAAAATGTATGCAGAAACAAGCTTTTCGGTGAAGAGCAGCTAGGCACATTTTAGCAAGTTTCACTTGTAAGTGGGGTTGGAAACGCTTTTCTGGCGCAGTACTGGGCTCCAAAGATGCAGCCCTGATGTCTCTCATGATAGCAGGTGGTTAAGTAGAAATTCGCTGCTCGGCTGACCCAGCAGGAGCAAAGGTATGCTAAAAATGTATGCAGAACCAAGCTTTTCAGTGAAGAGCAGCCAGACACATTTTAGCAAGTTTCACTTGTAAGTGGGGTTAGAAATGCTTTTCAGGCTCAGTACTGGGCTCAAAAGATGCAGCCCTGATGTCTCTCATGATAACAGGTGGTTAAGTAGAAATGTGCTGCTCAGCTGACCCAGCAGGAGAACGTATGCTAAAAATGTATGCAGAACCAAGCTTTTCAGTGAAGAGCAGAGAGGCACATTTTAGCAAGTTTCACTTGTAAGTGGGGTTGGAAATGCTTTTCAGGCTCAGTACTGGGCTCAAAAGATGCAGCCCTGATGTCTCTCATGATAGCAGGTGGTTAAGTAGAGATTCGCTGCTCGGCTGACCCAGCAGGAGCAAACGTATGCTAAAAATGTATGCAGAACCAAGCCTTTCAGTGAAGAGCAGCCAGGCACATTTTAGCAAGTTTCACTTGTAAGTGGGGTTGGAAACGCTTTTCAGGCTCAGTACTGGCCTCAAAAGATGCAGCCCTGATGTCTCTCATGATAGCAGGTGGTTAAGTAGAAATTTGCTGCTCGGCTGACCCAGCAGGAGCAAACCTATGCCAAAAATGTACGCAGAATCAGCTTTTCAGTGAAGAGCAGAGAGGCACATTTTAGCAAGTTTCACTTGTAAGTGGGGTTGGAGCCGCTTTTCAGGCTCAGTACTGGGCTCAAAAGATGCAGCCCTGATGTCTCTCATGATAGCAGGTGGTTAAGTAGAATTTCGCTGCTCGGCTGGCCCAGCAGGAGCAAACATATGCTAAAAATGTATGCAGAACCAAGCTTTTCAGTGAAGAGCAGCCAGGCACATTTTAGCAAGTTTCACTTGTAAGTGGGGTTGGAAACGCTTTTCAGGCTCAGTACTGGGCTCAAAAGATGCAGCCCTGATGTCTCTCATGATAGCAGGTGGTTAAGTAGAAATTTGCTGCTCGGCTGACCCAGCAGGAGCAAACGTATGCTAAAAATGTGTGCAGAACCAAGCTTTTCAGTGAAGAGCAGCCAGGCACATTTTAGCAAGTTTCACTTTTAAGTGGGGTTGGAAACGCTTTTCAGGCTCAGTACTGGGCTCAAAAGATGCAGCCCTGATGTCTCTCATGATAGCAGGTGGTTAAGTAGAAATGTGCTGCTCGGCTGACCCAGCAGGAGCAAACGTATGCTAAAATTGTGTGCAGAACCAAGCTTTCAGTGAATAGCAGCCAGGCACATTTTAGCAAGTTTCACTTGTAAGTGGGGTTGGAAACGCTTTTCAGGCTCAGTACTGGGCTCAAAAGATGCAGCCCTGATGTCTCTCATGATAGCAGGTGGTTAAGTAGAAATTTGCTGCTCGGCTGACCCAGCAGGAGCAAACGTATGCCAAAAATGTATGCAGAAACAAGCTTTTCAGTGAAGAGCAGCTAGGCACATTTTAGCAAGTTTCACTTGTAAGTGGGTTTGGAAACGCTTTTCAGGCTCAGTACTGGGCTCAAAAGATGCAGCCTGATGTCTCTCATGATAGCAGGTGGTTAAGTAGAAATTTGCTGCTCGGCTGACCCAGCAGGAGCAAACGTATGCTAAAAATGTGTGCAGAACCAAGCTTTTCAGTGAAGAGCAGCCAGGCACATTTTAGCAAGTTTCACTTGTAAGTGGGGTTGGAAACGCTTTTCAGGCTCAGTACTGGGCTCAAAAGATGCAGCCCTGATGTCTCTCATGATAGCAGGTGGTTAAGTAGAAATTCGCTGCTCGGCTGACCCAGCAGGAGCAAACGTATGCCAAAAATGTATGCAGAAACAAGCTTTTCGGTGAAGAGCAGCTAGGCACATTTTAGCAAGTTTGACTTGTAAGTGGGGTTGGAAATGCTTTTCAGGCTCAGTACTGTGCTCAAAAGATGCAGCCCTGATGTCTCTTATGATGCAGGTGGTTAAGTAAAAATTCGCTGCTCGGCTGACCCAGCAGGAGCAAACGTATGCCAAAAATGTGTGCAGAAACAAGCTTTTCAGTGAAGAGCAGCTAGGCACATTTTAGCAAGTTTCACTTGTAAGTGGGGTTGGAAACGCTTTTCAGGCTCAGTACTGGGCTCAAAAGATGCAGCCCTGATGTCTCTCATGATAGCAGGTGGTTAAGTAGAAATTCGCTGCTCGGCTGGCCCAGCAGGAGCAAATATATGCTAAAAATGTATGCAGAACCAAGCTTTTCAGTGAAGAGCAGCCAGGCACATTTTAGCAAGTTTCACTGTAAGTGGGGTTGGAAATGCTTTTCAGGCTCAGTACTGGGCTCAAAAGATGCAGCCCTGATGTCTTTTATGATGCAGGTGGTTAAGTAGAAATTCGCTGCTCGGCTGACCCAGCAGGAGCAAACGTATGCCAAAAATGTATGCAGAAACAAGCTTTTCAGTGAAGAGCAGCTAGGCACATTTTAGCAAGTTTCACTTGTAAGTGGGGTTGGAAACGCTTTTCAGGCTCAGTACTGGGCTCAAAAGATGCAGCCTGATGTCTTTCATGATAGCAGGTGGTTAAGTAGAAATTTGCTGCTAGGCTGACCCAGCAGGAGCAAACGTATGCTAAAAATGTGTGCAGAACCAAGCTTTTCAGTGAAGAGTAGCCAGGCACATTTTAGCAAGTTTCACTTGTAAGTGGGGTTGGAAATGTTTTTCAGGCTCAGTACTGGGCTCAAAAGATGCAGCCCTGATCTCTCTCATGATAGCAGGTGGTTAAGTAGAAATGTGCTGCTCGGCTGACCCAGCAGGAGCAAACGTATGCTAAAAATGTGTGCAGAACCAAGCTTTTCAGTGAATAGCAGCCAGGCACATTTTAGCAAGTTTCACTTGTAAGTGGGGTTGGAAACGCTTTTCAGGCTCAGTACTGGGCTCAAAAGATGCAGCCCTGATGTCTCTCATGATAGCAGGTGGTTAAGTAGAAATTCGCTGCTCGGCTGACCCAGCAGGAGCAAACGTATGCCAAAAATGTATGCAGAAACAAGCTTTTCAGTGAAGAGCAGCTAGGCACATTTTAGCAAGTTTCACTTGTAAGTGGGGTTGGAAACGCTTTTCAGGCTCAGTACTGGGCTCAAAAGATGCAGCCTGATGTCTCTCATGATAGCAGGTGGTTAAGTAGAAATTTGCTGCTCGGCTGACCCAGCAGGAGCAAACGTATGCTAAAAATGTGTGCAGAACCAAGCTTTTCAGTGAAGAGCAGCCAGGCACATTTTAGCAAGTTTCACTTGTAAGTGGGGTTGGAAATGCTTTTCAGGCTCAGTACTGGGCTCAAAAGATGCAGCCCTAATCTCTCTCATGATAGCAGGTGGTTAAGTAGGAATTTGCTGCTCGGCTGACCCAGCAGGAGCAAACGTATGCTAAAAATGTATGCAGAACCAAGCTTTTCAGTGAAGAGCAGCCAGGCACATTTTAGCAAGTTTCACTTGTAAGTGGGGTTGGAAACGCTTTTCAGGCTCAGTACTGGGCTCAAAAGATGCAGCCCTGATGTCTCTTATGATGCAGGTGGTTAAGTAGAAATTCACTGCTCGGCTGACCCAGCAGGAGCAAACGTATGCCAAAAATGTGTGCAGAAACAAGCTTTTCAGTGAAGAGCAGCTAGGCACATTTTAGCAAGTTTCACTTGTAAGTGGGGTTGGAAACGCTTTTCAGGCTCAGTACTGGGCTCAAAAGATGCAGCCCTGATGTCTCTTATGATGCAGGTGGTTAAGTAGAAATTCGCTGCTCGGCTGACCCAGCAGGAGCAAACGTATGCCAAAAATGTATGCAGAAACAAGCTTTTCAGTGAAGAGCAGCTAGGCACATTTTAGCAAGTTTCACTTGTAAGTGGGGTTGGAAACGCTTTTCAGGCTCAGTACTGGGCTCAAAAGATGCAGCCTGATGTCTTTCATGATAGCAGGTGGTTAAGTAGAAATTTGCTGCTCGGCTGACCCAGCAGGAGCAAACGTATGCTAAAAATGTGTGCAGAACCAAGCTTTTCAGTGAAGAGCAGCCAGGCACATTTTAGCAAGTTTCACTTGTAAGTGGGGTTGGAAATGCTTTTCAGGCTCAGTACTGGGCTCAAAAGATGCAGCCCTGATCTCTCTCATGATAGCAGGTGGTTAAGTAGAAATTTGCTGCTCGGCTGACCCAGCAGGAGCAAACGTATGCTAAAAATGTATGCAGAACCAAGCTTTTCAGTGAAGAGCAGCCAGGCACATTTTAGCAAGTTTCACTTGTAAGTGGGGTTGGAAACGCTTTTCAGGCTCAGTACTGGGCTCAAAAGATGCAGCCCTGATGTCTCTCATGATAGCAGGTGGTTAAGTAGAAATTTGCTGCTCGGCTGACCCAGCAGGAGCAAACGTATGCTAAAAATGTGTGCAGAACCAAGCTTTTCAGTGAAGAGCAGCCAGGCACATTTTAGCAAGTTTCACTTTTAAGTGGGGTTGGAAACGCTTTTCAGGCTCAGTACTGGGCTCAAAAGATGCAGCCCTGATGTCTCTCATGATAGCAGGTGGTTAAGTAGAAATGTGCTGCTCTGCTGACCCAGCAGGAGCAAACGTATGCTAAAATTGTGTGCAGAACCAAGCTTTCAGTGAATAGCAGCCAGGCACATTTTAGCAAGTTTCACTTGTAAGTGGGGTTGGAAACGCTTTTCAGGCTCAGTACTGGGCTCAAAAGATGCAGCCTGATGTCTCTCATGATAGCAGGTGGTTAAGTAGAAATTTGCTGCTCGGCTGACCCAGCAGGAGCAAACGTATGCTAAAAATGTGTGCAGAACCAAGCTTTTCAGTGAAGAGCAGCCAGGCACCTTTTAGCAAGTTTCACTTTTAAGTGGGGTTGGAAATGCTTTTCAGGCTCAGTACTGGGCTCAAAAGATGCAGCCCTGATCTCTCTCATGATAGCAGGTAGTTAAGTAGAAATTTGCTGCTCGGCTGACCCAGCAGGAGCAAACGTGTGCTAAAAATGTATGCAGAACCAAGCTTTTCAGTGAAGAGCAGCCAGGCACATTTTAGCAAGTTTCACTTGTAAGTGGGGTTGGAAACGCTTTTCAGGCTCAGTACTGGGCTCAAAAGATGCAGCCCTGATGTCTCTCATGATAGCAGGTGGTTAAGTAGAAATTCGCTGCTCGGCTGACCCAGCAGGAGCAAACGTATGCCAAAAATGTATGCAGAAACAAGCTTTTCGGTGAAGAGCAGCTAGGCACATTTTAGCAAGTTTCACTTGTAAGTGGGGTTGGAAATGCTTTTCAGGCTCAGTACTGTGCTCAAAAGATGCAGCCCTGATGTCTCTTATGATGCAGGTGGTTAAGTAAAAATTCGCTGCTCGGCTGACCCAGCAGGAGCAAACGTATGCCAAAAATGTGTGCAGAAACAAGCTTTTCAGTGAAGAGCAGCTAGGCACATTTTAGCAAGTTTCACTTGTAAGTGGGGTTGGAAACGCTTTTCAGGCTCAGTACTGGGCTCAAAAGATGCAGCCCTGATGTCTCTCATGATAGCAGGTGGTTAAGTAGAAATTCGCTGCTCGGCTGACCCAGCAGGAGCAAACGTATGCCAAAAATGTATGCAGAAACAAGCTTTTGGGTGAAGAGCAGCTAGGCACATTTTAGCAAGTTTCACTTGTAAGTGGGGTTGGAAATGCTTTTCAGGCTCAGTACTGCGCTCAAAAGATGCAGCCCTGATGTCTCTTATGATGCAGGTGGTTAAGTAGAAATTCACTGCTCGGCTGACCCAGCAGGAGCAAACGTATGCCAAAAATGTGTGCAGAAACAAGCTTTTCAGTGAAGAGCAGCTAGGCACATTTTAGCAAGTTTCACTTGTAAGTGGGGTTGGAAACGCTATTCAGGCTCAGTACTGGGCTCAAAAGATGCAGCCCTGATGTCTCTCATGATAGCAGGTGGTTAAGTAGAAATTCGCTGCTCGGCTGGCCCAGCAGGAGCAAACAAATGCTAAAAATGTATACAGAACAAAGCTTTTCAGTGAAGAGCAGCCAGGCACATTTTAGCAAGTTTCACTGTAAGTGGAGTTGGAAACGATTTTCAGGCTCAGTACTGGGCTCAAAAGATGCAGCCCTGATGTCTCTTATGATGCAGGTGGTTAAGTAGAAATTCGCTGCTCGGCTGACCCAGCAGGAGCAAACGTATGCCAAAAATGTATGCAGAAACAAGCTTTTCAGTGAAGAGCAGCTAGGCACATTTTAGCAAGTTTCACTTGTAAGTGGGGTTGGAAACGCTTTTCAGGCTCAGTACTGGGCTCAAAAGATGCAGCCTGATGTCTTTCATGATAGCAGGTGGTTAAGTAGAAATTTGCTGCTCGGCTGACCCAGCAGGAGCAAACGTATGCTAAAAATGTGTGCAGAACCAAGCTTTTCAGTGAAGAGCAGCCAGGCACATTTTAGCAAGTTTCACTTGTAAGTGGGGTTGGAAATGCTTTTCAGGCTCAGTACTGGGCTCAAAAGATGCAGCCCTGATCTCTCTCATGATAGCAGGTGGTTAAGTAGAAATTTGCTGCTCGGCTGACCCAGCAGGAGCAAACGTATGCTAAAAATGTATGCAGAACCAAGCTTTTCAGTGAAGAGCAGCCAGGCACATTTTAGCAAGTTTCACTTGTAAGTGGGGTTGGAAACGCTTTTCAGGCTCAGTACTGGGCTCAAAAGATGCAGCCCTGATGTCTCTCATGATAGCAGGTGGTTAAGTAGAAATTCGCTGCTCGGCTGACCCAGCAGGCGCAAACGTATGCCAAAAATGTATGCCGAAACAAGCTTTTCAGTGAAGAGCAGCTAGGCACATTTTAGCAAGTTTCACTTGTAAGTGGGGTTGGAAATGCTTTTCAGGCTCAGTACTGGGCTCAAAAGATGCAGCCCTGATGTCTCTTATGATGCAGGTGGTTAAGTAGAAATTCGCTGCTCGGCTGACCCAGCAGGAGCAAACGTATGCCAAAAATGTATGCAGAAACAAGCTTTTCAGTGAAGAGCAGCTAGGCACATTTTAGCAAGTTTCACTTGTAAGTGGGGTTGGAAACGCTTTTCAGGCTCAGTACTGGGCTCAAAAGATGCAGCCCTGATGTCTCTCATGACAGCAGGTGGTTAAGTAGAAATTCGCTGCTCGGCTGGCCCAGCAGGAGCAAACGTATGCTAAAAATGTATGCAGAACCAAGCTTTTCAGTGAAGAGCAGCCAGGCATATTTTAGCAAGTTTCACTTGTAAGTGGGGTTGGAAATGCTTTTCAGGCTCAGTACTGGGCTCAAAAGATGCAGCCCTGATGTCTCTCATGATAGCAGGTGGTTAAGTAGAAATTCGCTGCTCGGCTGACCCAGCAGGAGCAAACGTATGCTAAAAATGTATGCAGAACCAAGCTTTTCAGTGAAGAGCAGCCAGGCACATTTTAGCAAGTTTCACTTAAAAGTGGGGTTGGAAACGCTTTTCAGGCTCAGTACTGGGCTCAAAAGATGCAGCCCTGATGTCTCTTATGATGCAGGTGGTTAAGTAGAAATTCGCTGCTCGGCTGACCCAGCAGGAGCAAAAATATGCCAAAAATGTATGCAGAAACAAGCTTTTCAGTGAAGAGCAGCTAGGCACATTTTAGCAAGTTTCATTTGTAAGTGGGGTTGGAAACACTTTTCAGGCTCAGTACTGGGCTCAAAAGATGCAGCCCTGATGTCTCTCATGATAGCTGGTGGTTAAGTAGAAATTCGCTGCTTGGCTGGCCCAGCAGGAGCAAACATATGCTAAAAATGTATGCAGAACCAAGCTTTTCAGTGAAGAGCAGCCAGGCACATTTTAGCAAGTTTCACTGTAAGTGGGGTGGGAAACGCTTTTCAGGCGCAGTACTGGGCTCCAAAGATGCAGCCCTGATGTCTCTCATGATAGCAGGTGGTTAAGTAGAAATGTGCTGCTCGGCAGACCCAGCAGGAGCAAACGTATGCTAAAAATGTATGCAGAACCAAGCTTTTCATTGAAGAGCAGCCAGGCATATTTTAGCAAGTTTCACTTGTAAGTGGGGTTGGAAATGCTTTTCAGGCTCAGTACTGGGCTCAAAAGATGCAGCCCTGATGTCTCTCATGATAGCAGGTGGTTAAGTAGAAATTCGCTGCTCGGCTGACCCAGCAGGAGCAAACGTATGCTAAAAATGTATGCAGAACCAAGGTTTTCAGTGAAGAGCAGCCAGGCACATTTTAGCAAGTTTCACTTATAAGTGGGGTTGGAAACGCTTTTCAGGCTCAGTACTGGGCTCAAAAGATGCAGCCCTGATGTCTCTCATGATAGCAGGTGGTTAAGTAGAAATTCGCTGCTCGGCTGACCCAGCAGGAGCAAACGTATGCTAAAAATGTGTGCAGAACCAAGCTTTTCAGTGAAGAGCAGCCAGGCACATTTTAGCAAGTTTCACTTGTAAGTGGGTTTGGAAATGCTTTTCAGGCTCAGTACTGGGCTCAAAAGATGCAGCCCTGATCTCTCTCATGATAGCAGGTGGTTAAGTAGAAATGTGCTGCTCGGCTGATCCAGCAGGAGCAAACGTATGCTAAAAATGTATGCAGAACCAAGCTTTTCAGTGAAGAGCAGCCAGGCATATTTTAGCAAGTTTCACTTGTAAGTGGGGTTGGAAATGCTTTTCAGGCTCAGTACTGGGCTCAAAAGATGCAGCCCTGATGTCTCTCATGATAGCAGGTGGTTAAGTAGAAATTCGCTGCTCGGCTGACCCAGCAGGAGCAAACGTATGCTAAAAATGTATGCAGAACCAAGCTTTTCAGTGAAGAGCAGCCAGGCACATTTTAGCAAGTTTCACTTGTAAGTGGGGTTGGAAACGCTTTTCAGGCTCAGTACTGGGCTCAAAAGATGCAGCCCTGATGTCTCTCATGATAGCAGGTGGTTAAGTAGAAATTCGCTGCTCGGCTGACCCAGCAGGAGCAAAGGTATGCTAAAAATGTATGCAGAACCAAGCTTTTCAGTGAAGAGCAGCCAGACACATTTTAGCAAGTTTCACTTGTAAGTGGGGTTAGAAATGCTTTTCAGGCTCAGTACTGGGCTCAAAAGATGCAGCCCTGATGTCTCTCATGATAGCAGGTGGTTAAGTAGAAATGTGCTGCTCGGATGACCCAGGAGGAGAACGTATGCTAAAAATGTATGCAGAACCAAGCTTTTCAGTGAAGAGCAGCCAGGCACATTTTAGCAAGTTTCACTTGTAAGTGGGGTTGGAAACGCTTTTCAGGCTCAGTACTGGGCTCAAAAGATGCAGCCCTGATGTCTCTCATGATAGCAGGTGGTTAAGTAGAAATTCGCTGCTCGGCTGACCCAGCAGGAGCAAACCTATGCTAAAAATGTGTGCAGAACCAAGCTTTTCAGTGAAGAGCAGCCAGGCACATTTTAGCAAGTTTCACTTGTAAGTGGGGTTGGAAACGCTTTTCAGGCTCAGTACTGGGCTTAAAAGATGCAGCCCTGATGTCTCTCATGATAGCAGGTGGTTAAGTAGAAATTCGCTGCTCGGCTGGCCCAGCAGGAGCAAACATATGCTAAAAATGTATGCAGAACCAAGCTTTTCAGTGAAGAGCAGCCAAGCACATTTTAGCAAGTTTCACTGTAAGTGGGGTTGGAAACGCTTTTCTGGCGCAGTACTGGGCTCCAAAGATGCAGCCCTGATGTCTCGCATGATTGCAGGTGGTTAAGTAGAAATTCGCTGCTCGGCTGACCCAGCAGGAGCAAATGTATGCTAAAAATGTAAGCAGAACCAAGCTTTTCAGTGAAGAGCAGCCAGACACATTTTAGCAAGTTTCACTTGTAAGTGGGGTTAGAAATGCTTTTCAGGCTCAGTACTGGGCTCAGAAGATGCAGCCCTGATGTCTCTCATGATAGCAGGTGGTTAAGTAGAAATGTACTGCTCGGCTGACCCAGCAGGAGAACGTATGCTAAAAATGTATGCAGAACCAAGCTTTTCAGTGAAGAGCAGAGAGGCACATTTTAGCAAGTTTCACTTGTAAGTGGGGTTGGAAATGCTTTTCAGGCGCAGTACTGGGCTCCAAAGATGCAGCCCTGATGTCTCTCATGATAGCAGGTGGTTAAGTAGAGATTCGCTGCTCGGCTGACCCAGCAGGAGCAAACGTATGCCAAAAATGTATGCAGAAACAAGCTTTTCAGTGAAGAGCAGCTAGGCACATTTTAGCAAGTTTCACTTGTAAGTGGGGTTGGAAATGCTTTTCAGGCTCAGTACTGGCCTCAAAAGATGCAGCCCTGATGTCTCTCATGATAGCAGGTGGTTAAGTAGAAATTTGCTGCTCGGCTGACCCAGCAGGAGCAAACCTATGCCAAAAATGTACGCAGAATCAGCTTTTCAGTGAAGAGCAGAGAGGCACATTTTAGCAAGTTTCACTTGTAAGTGGGGTTGGAAACGATTTTCAGGCTCAGTACTGGGCTCAAAAGATGCAGCCCTGATGTCTCTCATGATAGCAGGTGGTTAAGTAGAAATTCGCTGCTCGGCTGGCCCAGCAGGAGCAAACATATGCTAAAAATGTATGCAGAACCAAGCTTTTCAGTGAAGAGCAGCCAGGCACAATTTAGCAAGTTTCACTTGTAAGTGGGGTTGGAAACGCTTTTCAGGCTCAGTACTGGGCTCAAAAGATGCAGCCCTGATGTCTCTCATGATAGCAGGTGGTTAAGTAGAAATTTGCTGCTCGGCTGACCCAGCAGGAGCAAACGTATGCTAAAAATGTGTGCAGAACCAAGCTTTTCAGTGAAGAGCAGCCAGGCACATTTTAGTAAGTTTCACTTTTAAGTGGGGTTGGAAACGCTTTTCAGGCTCAGTACTGGGCTCAAAAGATGCAGCTCTGATGTCTCTCATGATAGCAGGTGGTTAAGTAGAAATGTGCTGCTCGGCTGACCCAGCAGGAGCAAACGTATGCTAAAAATGTGTGCAGAACCAAGCTTTTCAGTGAATAGCAGCCAGGCACATTTTAGCAAGTTTCACTTGTAAGTGGGGTTGGAAACGCTTTTCAGGCTCAGTACTGGGCTCAAAAAATGCAGCCCTGAAGTCTCTCATGATAGCAGGTGGTTAAGTAGAAATTCGCTGCTCAGCTGACCCAGCAGGAGCAAACGTATGCCAAAAATGTATGCAGAAACAAGCTTTTCAGTGAAGAGCAGCTAGGCACATTTTAGCAAGTTTCACTTGTAAGTGGGGTTGGAAACGCTTTTCAGGCTCAGTACTGGGCTCAAAAGATGCAGCCTGATGTCTCTCATGATAGCAGGTGGTTAAGTAGAAATTTGCTGCTCGGCTGACCCAGCAGGAGCAAACGTATGCTAAAAATGTGTGCAGAACCAAGCTTTTCAGTGAAGAGCAGCCAGGCACATTTTAGCAAGTTTCACTTGTAAGTGGGGTTGGAAATGCTTTTCAGGCTCAGTACTGGGCTCAAAAGATGCAGCCCTGATCTCTCTCATGATAGCAGGTGGTTAAGTAGAAATTTGCTGCTCGGCTGACCCAGCAGGAGCAAACGTATGCTAAAAATGTATGCAGAACCAAGCTTTTCAGTGAAGAGCAGCCAGGCATATTTTAGCAAGTTTCACTTGTAAGTGGGGTTGGAAATGCTTTTCAGGCTCAGTACTGGGCTCAAAAGATGCAGCCCTGATGTCTCTCATGATAGCAGGTGGTTAAGTAGAAATTCGCTGCTCGGCTGACCCAGCAGGAGCAAACGTATGCTAAAAATGTATGCAGAACCAAGCTTTTCAGTGAAGAGCAGCCAGGCACATTTTAGCAAGTTTCACTTAAAAGTGGGGTTGGAAACGCTTTTCAGGCTCAGTACTGGGCTCAAAAGATGCAGCCCTGATGTCTCTTATGATGCAGGTGGTTAAGTAGAAATTCGCTGCTCGGCTGACCCAGCAGGAGCAAAAATATGCCAAAAATGTATGCAGAAACAAGCTTTTCAGTGAAGAGCAGCTAGGCACATTTTAGCAAGTTTCATTTGTAAGTGGGGTTGGAAACACTTTTCAGGCTCAGTACTGGGCTCAAAAGATGCAGCCCTGATGTCTCTCATGATAGCTGGTGGTTAAGTAGAAATTCGCTGCTTGGCTGGCCCAGCAGGAGCAAACATATGCTAAAAATGTATGCAGAACCAAGCTTTTCAGTGAAGAGCAGCCAGGCACATTTTAGCAAGTTTCACTGTAAGTGGGGTGGGAAACGCTTTTCAGGCGCAGTACTGGGCTCCAAAGATGCAGCCCTGATGTCTCTCATGATAGCAGGTGGTTAAGTAGAAATGTGCTGCTCGGCAGACTCAGCAGGAGCAAACGTATGCTAAAAATGTATGCAGAACCAAGCTTTTCAGTGAAGAGCAGCCAGGCATATTTTAGCAAGTTTCACTTGTAAGTGGGGTTGGAAATGCTTTTCAGGCTCAGTACTGGGCTCAAAAGATGCAGCCCTGATGTCTCTCATGATAGCAGGTGGTTAAGTAGAAATTCGCTGCTCGGCTGACCCAGCAGGAGCAAACGTATGCTAAAAATGTATGCAGAACCAAGCTTTTCAGTGAAGAGCAGCCAGGCACATTTTAGCAAGTTTCACTTGTAAGTGGGGTTGGAAACGCTTTTCAGGCTCAGTACTGGGCTCAAAAGATGCAGCCCTGATGTCTCTCATGATAGCAGGTGGTTAAGTAGAAATTCGCTGCTCGGCTGACCCAGCAGGAGCAAAGGTATGCTAAAAATGTATGCAGAACCAAGCTTTTCAGTGAAGAGCAGCCAGACACATTTTAGCAAGTTTCACTTGTAAGTGGGGTTAGAAATGCTTTTCAGGCTCAGTACTGGGCTCAAAAGATGCAGCCCTGATGTCTCTCATGATAGCAGGTGGTTAAGTAGAAATGTGCTGCTCGGCTGACCCAGCAGGAGAACGTATGCTAAAAATGTATGCAGAACCAAGCTTTTCAGTGAAGAGCAGCCAGGCACATTTTAGCAAGTTTCACTTGTAAGTGGGGTTGGAAATGCTTTTCAGGCTCAGTACTGGGCTCAAAAGATGCAGCCCTGATGTCTCTCATGATAGCAGGTGGTTAAGTAGAAATTCGCTGCTCGGCTGACCCAGCAGGAGCAAACCTATGCTAAAAATGTGTGCAGAACCAAGCTTTTCAGTGAAGAGCAGCCAGGCACATTTTAGCAAGTTTCACTTGTAAGTGGGGTTGGAAACGCTTTTCAGGCTCAGTACTGGGCTTAAAAGATGCAGCCCTGATGTCTCTCATGATAGCAGGTGGTTAAGTAGAAATTCGCTGCTCGGCTGGCCCAGCAGGAGCAAACATATGCTAAAAATGTATGCAGAACCAAGCTTTTCAGTGAAGAGCAGCCAAGCACATTTTAGCAAGTTTCACTGTAAGTGGGGTTGGAAACGCTTTTCTGGCGCAGTACTGGGCTCCAAAGATGCAGCCCTGATGTCTCTCATGATTGCAGGTGGTTAAGTAGAAATTCGCTGCTCGGCTGACCCAGCAGGAGCAAATGTATGCTAAAAATGTAAGCAGAACCAAGCTTTTCAGTGAAGAGCAGCCAGACACATTTTAGCAAGTTTCACTTGTAAGTGGGGTTAGAAATGCTTTTCAGGCTCAGTACTGGGCTCAAAAGATGCAGCCCTGATGTCTCTCATGATAGCAGGTGGTTAAGTAGAAATGTGCTGCTCGGCTGACCCAGCAGGAGAACGTATGCTAAAAATGTATGCAGAACCAAGCTTTTCAGTGAAGAGCAGAGAGGCACATTTTAGCAAGTTTCACTTGTAAGTGGGGTTGGAAATGCTTTTCAGGCGCAGTACTGGGCTCCAAAGATGCAGCCCTGATGTCTCTCATGATAGCAGGTGGTTAAGTAGAGATTCGCTGCTCGGCTGACCCAGCAGGAGCAAACGTATGCCAAAAATGTATGCAGAAACAAGCTTTTCAGTGAAGAGCAGCTAGGCACATTTTAGCAAGTTTCACTTGTAAGTGGGGTTGGAAATGCTTTTCAGGCTCAGTACTGGCCTCAAAAGATGCAGCCCTGATGTCTCTCATGATAGCAGGTGGTTAAGTAGAAATTTGCTGCTCGGCTGACCCAGCAGGAGCAAACCTATGCCAAAAATGTACGCAGAATCAGCTTTTCAGTGAAGAGCAGAGAGGCACATTTTAGCAAGTTTCACTTGTAAGTGGGGTTGGAAACGATTTTCAGGCTCAGTACTGGGCTCAAAAGATGCAGCCCTGATGTCTCTCATGATAGCAGGTGGTTAAGTAGAAATTCGCTGCTCGGCTGGCCCAGCAGGAGCAAACATATGCTAAAAATGTATGCAGAACCAAGCTTTTCAGTGAAGAGCAGCCAGGCACATTTTAGCAAGTTTCACTTGTAAGTGGGGTTGGAAACGCTTTTCAGGCTCAGTACTGGGCTCAAAAGATGCAGCCCTGATGTCTCTCATGATAGCAGGTGGTTAAGTAGAAATGTGCTGCTCGGCTGACCCAGCAGGAGCAAACGTATGCTAAAAATGTATGCAGAACCAAGCTTTTCAGTGAAGAGCAGCCAGGCACATTTTAGCAAGTTTCACTTTTAAGTGGGGTTGGAAACGCTTTTCAGGCTCAGTACTGGGCTCAAAAGATGCAGCTCTGATGTCTCTCATGATAGCAGGTGGTTAAGTAGAAATGTGCTGCTCGGCTGACCCAGCAGGAGCAAACGTATGCTAATAATGTGTGCAGAACCAAGCTTTTCAGTAAATAGCAGCCAGGCACATTTTAGCAAGTTTCACTTGTAAGTGGGGTTGGAAACGCTTTTCAGGCTCAGTACTGGGCTCAAAAGATGCAGCCCTGATGTCTCTCATGATAGCAGGTGGTTAAGTAGAAATTCGCTGCTCGGCTGACCCAGCAGGAGCAAAGGTATGCTAAAAATGTATGCAGAACCAAGCTTTTCAGTGAAGAGCAGCCAGACACATTTTAGCAAGTTTCACTTGTAAGTGGGGTTAGAAATGCTTTTCAGGCTCAGTACTGGGCTCAAAAGATGCAGCCCTGATGTCTCTCATGATAGCAGGTGGTTAAGTAGAAATGTGCTGCTCGGCTGACCCAGCAGGAGAACGTATGCTAAAAATGTATGCAGAACCAAGCTTTTCAGTGAAGAGCAGCCAGGCACATTTTAGCAAGTTTCACTTGTAAGTGGGGTTGGAAATGCTTTTCAGGCTCAGTACTGGGCTCAAAAGATGCAGCCCTGATGTCTCTCATGATAGCAGGTGGTTAAGTAGAAATTCGCTGCTCGGCTGACCCAGCAGGAGCAAACCTATGCTAAAAATGTGTGCAGAACCAAGCTTTTCAGTGAAGAGCAGCCAGGCACATTTTAGCAAGTTTCACTTGTAAGTGGGGTTGGAAACGGTTTTCAGGCTCAGTACTGGGCTTAAAAGATGCAGCCCTGATGTCTCTCATGATAGCAGGTGGTTAAGTAGAAATTCGCTGCTCGGCTGGCCCAGCAGGAGCAAACATATGCTAAAAATGTATGCAGAACCAAGCTTTTCAGTGAAGAGCAGCCAAGCACATTTTAGCAAGTTTCACTGTAAGTGGGGTTGGAAACGCTTTTCTGGCGCAGTACTGGGCTCCAAAGATGCAGCCCTGATGTCTCTCATGATTGCAGGTGGTTAAGTAGAAATTCGCTGCTCGGCTGACCCAGCAGGAGCAAATGTATGCTAAAAATGTAAGCAGAACCAAGCTTTTCAGTGAAGAGCAGCCAGACACATTTTAGCAAGTTTCACTTGTAAGTGGGGTTAGAAATGCTTTTCAGGCTCAGTACTGGGCTCAAAAGATGCAGCCCTGATGTCTCTCATGATAGCAGGTGGTTAAGTAGAAATGTGCTGCTCGGCTGACCCAGCAGGAGAACGTATGCTAAAAATGTATGCAGAACCAAGCTTTTCAGTGAAGAGCAGAGAGGCACATTTTAGCAAGTTTCACTTGTAAGTGGGGTTGGAAATGCTTTTCAGGCGCAGTACTGGGCTCCAAAGATGCAGCCCTGATGTCTCTCATGATAGCAGGTGGTTAAGTAGAGATTCGCTGCTCGGCTGACCCAGCCGGAGCAAACGTATGCCAAAAATGTATGCAGAAACAAGCTTTTCAGTGAAGAGCAGCTAGGCACATTTTAGCAAGTTTCACTTGCAAGTGGGGTTGGAAATGCTTTTCAGGCTCAGTACTGGCCTCAAAAGATGCAGCCCTGATGTCTCTCATGATAGCAGGTGGTTAAGTAGAAATTTGCTGCTCGGCTGACCCAGCAGGAGCAAACCTATGCCAAAAATGTACGCAGAATCAGCTTTTCAGTGAAGAGCAGAGAGGCACATTTTAGCAAGTTTCACTTGTAAGTGGGGTTGGAAACGATTTTCAGGCTCAGTACTGGGCTCAAAAGATGCAGCCCTGATGTCTCTCATGATAGCAGGTGGTTAAGTAGAAATTCGCTGCTCGGCTGGCCCAGCAGGAGCAAACATATGCTAAAAATGTATGCAGAACCAAGCTTTTCAGTGAAGAGCAGCCAGGCACATTTTAGCAAGTTTCACTTGTAAGTGGGGTTGGAAACGCTTTTCAGGCTCAGTACTGGGCTCAAAAGATGCAGCCCTGATGTCTCTCATGATAGCAGGTGGTCAAGTAGAAATGTGCTGCTCGGCTGACCCAGCAGGAGCAAACGTATGCTAAAAATGTATGCAGAACCAAGCTTTTCAGTGAAGAGCAGCCAGGCACATTTTAGCAAGTTTCACTTTTAAGTGGGGTTGGAAACGCTTTTCAGGCTCAGTACTGGGCTCAAAAGATGCAGCTCTGATGTCTCTCATGATAGCAGGTGGTTAAGTAGAAATGTGCTGCTCGGCTGACCCAGCAGGAGCAAACGTATGCTAAAAATGTGTGCAGAACCAAGCTTTTCAGTGAATAGCAGCCAGGCACATTTTAGCAAGTTTCACTTGTAAGTGGGGTTGGAAACGCTTATCAGGCTCAGTACTGGGCTCCAAAAATGCAGCCCTGATGTCTCTCATGATAGCAGGTGGTTAAGTAGAAATTCGCTGCTCAGCTGACCCAGCAGGAGCAAACGTATGCCAAAAATGTATGCAGAAACAAGCTTTTCAGTGAAGAGCAGCTAGGCACATTTTAGCAAGTTTCACTTGTAAGTGGGGTTGGAAACGCTTTTCAGGCTCAGTACTGGGCTCAAAAGATGCAGCCTGATGTCTCTCATGATAGCAGGTGGTTAAGTAGAAATTTGCTGCTCGGCTGACCCAGCAGGAGCAAACGTATGCTAAAAATGTGTGCAGAACCAAGCTTTTCAGTGAAGAGCAGCCAGGCACATTTTAGCAAGTTTCACTTGTAAGTGGGGTTGGAAATGCTTTTCAGGCTCAGTACTGGGCTCAAAAGATGCAGCCCTGATCTCTCTCATGATAGCAGGTGGTTAAGTAGAAATTTGCTGCTCGGCTGACCCAGCAGGAGCAAACGTATGCTAAAAATGTATGCAGAACCAAGCTTTTCAGTGAAGAGCAGCCAGGCACATTTTAGCAAGTTTCACTTGTAAGTGGGGGTTGGAAACGCTTTTCAGGCTCAGTACTGGGCTCAAAAGATGCAGCCCTGATGTCTCTCATGATAGCAGGTGGTTAAGTAGAAATTCGCTGCTCAGCTGACCCAGCAGGAGCAAACGTATGCCAAAAATGTATGCAGAAACAAGCTTTTCGGTGAAGAGCAGCTAGGCACATTTTAGCAAGTTTCACTTGTAAGTGGGGTTGGAAACGCTTTTCTGGCGCAGTACTGGGCTCCAAAGATGCAGCCCTGATGTCTCTCATGATAGCAGGTGGTTAAGTAGAAATTCGCTGCTCGGCTGACCCAGCAGGAGCAAAGGTATGCTAAAAATGTATGCAGAACCAAGCTTTTCAGTGAAGAGCAGCCAGACACATTTTAGCAAGTTTCACTTGTAAGTGGGGTTAGAAATGCTTTTCAGGCTCAGTACTGGGCTCAAAAGATGCAGCCCTGATGTCTCTCATGATAACAGGTGGTTAAGTAGAAATGTGCTGCTCGGCTGACCCAGCAGGAGAACGTATGCTAAAAATGTATGCAGAACCAAGCTTTTCAGTGAAGAGCAGAGAGGCACATTTTAGCAAGTTTCACTTGTAAGTGGGGTTGGAAATGCTTTTCAGGCTCAGTACTGGGCTCAAAAGATGCAGCCCTGATGTCTCTCATGATAGCAGGTGGTTAAGTAGAGATTCGTTGCTCGGCTGACCCAGCAGGAGCAAACGTATGCTAAAAATGTATGCAGAACCAAGCCTTTCAGTGAAGAGCAGCCAGGCACATTTTAGCAAGTTTCACTTGTAAGTGGGGTTGGAAACGCTTTTCAGGCTCAGTACTGGGCTCAAAAGATGCAGCCCTGATGTCTCTCATGATAGCAGGTGGTTAAGTAGAAATTTGCTGCTCGGCTGACCCAGCAGGAGCAAACGTATGCCAAAAATGTATGCAGAAACAAGCTTTTCAGTGAAGAGCAGCTAGGCACATTTTAGCAAGTTTCACTTGTAAGTGGGGTTGGAAATGCTTTTCAGGCTCAGTACTGGCCTCAAAAGATGCAGCCCTGATGTCTCTCATGATAGCAGGTGGTTAAGTAGAAATTTGCTGCTCGGCTGACCCAGCAGGAGCAAACCTATGCCAAAAATGTACGCAGAATCAGCTTTTCAGTGAAGAGCAGAGAGGCACATTTTAGCAAGTTTCACTTGTAAGTGGGGTTGGAGCCGCTTTTCAGGCTCAGTACTGGGCTCAAAAGATGCAGCCCTGATGTCTCTCATGATAGCAGGTGGTTAAGTAGAATTTCGCTGCTCGGCTGGCCCAGCAGGAGCAAACATATGCTAAAAATGTATGCAGAACCAAGCTTTTCAGTGAAGAGCAGCCAGGCACATTTTAGCAAGTTTCACTTGTAAGTGGGGTTGGAAACGCTTTTCAGGCTCAGTACTGGGCTCAAAAGATGCAGCCCTGATGTCTCTCATGATAGCAGGTGGTTAAGTAGAAATTTGCTGCTCGGCTGACCGAGCAGGAGCAAACGTATGCTAAAAATGTGTGCAGAACCAAGCTTTTCAGTGAAGAGCAGCCAGGCACATTTTAGCAAGTTTCACTTTTAAGTGGTGTTGGAAACGCTTTTCAGGCTCAGTACTGGGCTCAAAAGATGCAGCCCTGATGTCTCTCATGATAGCAGGTGGTTAAGTAGAAATTCGCTGCTCGGCTGACCCAGCAGGAGCAAGCGTATGCCAAAAATGTATGCAGAAACAAGCTTTTCAGTGAAGAGCAGCTAGGCACATTTTAGCAAGTTTCACTTGTAAGTGGGTTTGGAAACGCTTTTCAGGCTCAGTACTGGGCTCAAAAGATGCAGCCTGATGTCTCTCATGATAGCAGGTGGTTAAGTAGAAATTTGCTGCTCGGCTGACCCAGCAGGAGCAAACGTATGCTAAAAATGTGTGCAGAACCAGGCTTTTCAGTGAAGAGCAGCCAGGCACATTTTAGCAAGTTTCACTTTTAAGTGGTGTTGGAAATGCTTTTCAGGCTCAGTACTGGGCTCAAAAGATGCAGCCCTGATCTCTTTCATGATAGCAGGTGGTTAAGTAGAAATTTGCTGCTCGGCTGACCCAGCAGGAGCAAACGTGTGCTAAAAATGTATGCAGAACCAAGCTTTTCAGTGAAGAGCAGCCAGGCACATTTTAGCAAGTTTCACTTGTAAGTGGGGTTGGAAACGCTTTTCAGGCTCAGTACTGGGCTCAAAAGATGCAGCCCTGATGTCTCCCATGATAGCAGGTGGTTAAGTAGAAATTCGCTGCTCGGCTGACCCAGCAGGAGCAAACGTATGCCAAAAATGTATGCAGAAACAAGCTTTTCGGTGAAGAGCAGCTAGGCACATTTTAGCAAGTTTCACTTGTAAGTGGGGTTGGAAATGCTTTTCAGGCTCAGTACTGTGCTCAAAAGATGCAGCCCTGATGTCTCTTATGATGCAGGTGGTTAAGTAAAAATTCGCTGCTCGGCTGACCCAGCAGGAGCAAACGTATGCCAAAAATGTGTGCAGAAACAAGCTTTTCAGTGAAGAGCAGCTAGGCACATTTTAGCAAGTTTCACTTGTAAGTGAGGTTGGAAATGCTTTTCAGGCTCAGTACTGGGCTCAAAAGATGCAGCCCTGATGTCTCTCATGATAGCAGGTGGTTAAGTAGAAATTCGCTGCTCGGCTGGCCCAGCAGGAGCAAACATATGCTAAAAATGTATGCAGAACCAAGCTTTTCAGTGAAGAGCAGCCAGGCACATTTTAGCAAGTTTCACTGTAAGTGGGGTTGGAAACGCTTTTCAGGCTCAGTACTGGGCTCAAAAGATGCAGCCCTGATGTCATTTATGATGCAGGTGATTAAGTAGAAATTCGCTGCTCGGCTGACCCAGCAGGAGCAAACGTATGCCAAAAATGTATGCAGAAACAAGCTTTTCAGTGAAGAGCAGCTAGGCACATTTTAGCAAGTTTCACTTGTAAGTGGGGTTGGAAACGCTTTTCAGGCTCAGTACTGGGCTCAAAAGATGCAGCCTGATGTCTTTCATGATAGCAGGTGGTTAAGTAGAAATTTGCTGCTCGGCTGACCCAGCAGGAGCAAACGTATGCTAAAAATGTGTGCAGAACCAAGCTTTTCAGTGAAGAGTAGCCAGGCACATTTTAGCAAGTTTCACTTGTAAGTGGGGTTGGAAATGTTTTTCAGGCTCAGTACTGGGCTCAAAAGATGCAGCCCTGATCTCTCTCATGATAGCAGGTGGTTAAGTAGAAATGTGCTGCTCGGCTGACCCAGCAGGAGCAAACGTATGCTAAAAATGTGTGCAGAACCAAGCTTTTCAGTGAATAGCAGCCAGGCACATTTTAGCAAGTTTCACTTGTAAGTGGGGTTGGAAACGCTTTTCAGGCTCAGTACTGGGCTCAAAAGATGCAGCCCTGATGTCTCTCATGATAGCAGGTGGTTAAGTAGAAATTCGCTGCTCGGCTGACCCAGCAGGAGCAAACGTATGCCAAAAATGTATGCAGAAACAAGCTTTTCAGTGAAGAGCAGCTAGGCACATTTTAGCAAGTTTCACTTGTAAGTGGGGTTGGAAACGCTTTTCAGGCTCAGTACTGGGCTCAAAAGATGCAGCCTGATGTCTCTCATGATAGCAGGTGGTTAAGTAGAAATTTGCTGCTCGGCTGACCCAGCAGGAGCAAACGTATGCTAAAAATGTGTGCAGAACCAAGCTTTTCAGTGAAGAGCAGCCAGGCACATTTTAGCAAGTTTCACTTGTAAGTGGGGTTGGAAATGCTTTTCAGGCTCAGTACTGGGCTCAAAAGATGCAGCCCTAATCTCTCTCATGATAGCAGGTGGTTAAGTAGAAATTTGCTGCTCGGCTGACCCAGCAGGAGCAAACGTATGCTAAAAATGTATGCAGAACCAAGCTTTTCAGTGAAGAGCAGCCAGGCACATTTTAGCAAGTTTCACTTGTAAGTGGGGTTGGAAACGCTTTTCAGGCTCAGTACTGGGCTCAAAAGATGCAGCACTGATGTCTCTCATGATAGCAGGTGGTTAAGTAGAAATTCGCTGCTCGGCTGACCCAGCAGGGGCAAACGTATGCCAAAAATGTATGCAGAAACAAGCTTTTCGGTGAAGAGCAGCTAGGCACATTTTAGCAAGTTTCACTTGTAAGTGGGGTTGGAAATGCTTTTCAGGCTCAGTACTGGGCTCAAAAGATGCAGCCCTGATGTCTCTTATGATGCAGGTGGTTAAGTAGAAATTCACTGCTCGGCTGACCCAGCAGGAGCAAACGTATGCCAAAAATGTGTGCAGAAACAAGCTTTTCAGTGAAGAGCAGCTAGGCACATTTTAGCAAGTTTCACTTGTAAGTGGGATTGGAAACGCTTTTCAGGCTCAGTACTGGGCTCAAAAGATGCAGCCCTGATGTCTCTCATGATAGCAGGTGGTTAAGTAGAAATTCGCTGCTCGGCTGGCCCAGCAGGAGCAAACATATGCTAAAAATGTATACAGAACCAAGCTTTTCAGTGAAGAGCAGCCAGGCACATTTTAGCAAGTTTCACTGTAAGTGGAGTTGGAAACGATTTTCAGGCTCAGTACTGGGCTCAAAAGATGCAGCCCTGATGTCTCTTATGATGCAGGTGGTTAAGTAGAAATTCGCTGCTCGGCTGACCCAGCAGGAGCAAACGTATGCCAAAAATGTATGCAGAAACAAGCTTTTCAGTGAAGAGCAGCTAGGCACATTTTAGCAAGTTTCACTTGTAAGTGGGGTTGGAAACGCTTTTCAGGCTCAGTACTGGGCTCAAAAGATGCAGCCTGATGTCTTTCATGATAGCAGGTGGTTAAGTAGAAATTTGCTGCTCGGCTGACCCAGCAGGAGCAAACGTATGCTAAAAATGTGTGCAGAACCAAGCTTTTCAGTGAAGAGCAGCCAGGCACATTTTAGCAAGTTTCACTTGTAAGTGGGGTTGGAAATGCTTTTCAGGCTCAGTACTGGGCTCAAAAGATGCAGCCCTGATCTCTCTCATGATAGCAGGTGGTTAAGTAGAAATTTGCTGCTCGGCTGACCCAGCAGGAGCAAACGTATGCTAAAAATGTATGCAGAACCAAGCTTTTCAGTGAAGAGCAGCCAGGCACATTTTAGCAAGTTTCACTTGTAAGTGGGGTTGGAAACGCTTTTCAGGCTCAGTACTGGGCTCAAAAGATGCAGCCCTGATGTCTCTCATGATAGCAGGTGGTTAAGTAGAAATTCGCTGCTCGGCTGACCCAGCAGGCGCAAACGTATGCCAAAAATGTATGCAGAAACAAGCTTTTCAGTGAAGAGCAGCTAGGCACATTTTAGCAAGTTTCACTTGTAAGTGGGGTTGGAAATGCTTTTCAGGCTCAGTACTGGGCTCAAAAGATGCAGCCCTGATGTCTCTTATGATGCAGGTGGTTAAGTAGAAATTCGCTGCTCGGCTGACCCAGCAGGAGCAAACGTATGCCAAAAATGTATGCAGAAACAAGCTTTTCAGTGAAGAGCAGCTAGGCACATTTTAGCAAGTTTCACTTGTAAGTGGGGTTGGAAACGCTTTTCAGGCTCAGTACTGGGCTCAAAAGATGCAGCCCTGATGTCTCTCATGATAGCAGGTGGTTAAGTAGAAATTCGCTGCTCGGCTGGCCCAGCAGGAGCAAACGTATGCTAAAAATGTATGCAGAACCAAGCTTTTCAGTGAAGAGCAGCCAGGCATATTTTAGCAAGTTTCACTTGTAAGTGGGGTTGGAAATGCTTTTCAGGCTCAGTACTGGGCTCAAAAGATGCAGCCCTGATGTCTCTCATGATAGCAGGTGGTTAAGTAGAAATTCGCTGCTCGGCTGACCCATCAGGAGCAAACGTATGCTAAAAATGTATGCAGAACCAAGCTTTTCAGTGAAGAGCAGCCAGGCACATTTTAGCAAGTTTCACTTAAAAGTGGGGTTGGAAACGCTTTTCAGGCTCAGTACTGGGCTCAAAAGATGCAGCGCTGATGTCTCTTATGATGCAGGTGGTTAAGTAGAAATTCGCTGCTCGGCTGACCCAGCAGGAGCAAAAATATGCCAAAAATGAATGCAGAAACAAGCTTTTCAGTGAAGAGCAGCTAGGCACATTTTAGCAAGTTTCATTTGTAAGTGGGGTTGGAAACACTTTTCAGGCTCAGTACTGGGCTCAAAAGATGCAGCCCTGATGTCTCTCATGATAGCTGGTGGTTAAGTAGAAATTCGCTGCTTGGCTGGCCCAGCAGGAGCAAACATATGCTAAAAATGTATGCAGAACCAAGCTTTTCAGTGAAGAGCAGCCAGGCACATTTTAGCAAGTTTCACTGTAAGTGGGGTGGGAAACGCTTTTCAGGCGCAGTACTGGGCTCCAAAGATGCAGCCCTGATGTCTCTCATGATAGCAGGTGGTTAAGTAGAAATGTGCTGCTCGGCAGACCCAGCAGGAGCAAACGTATGCTAAAAATGTATGCAGAACCAAGCTTTTCAGTGAAGAGCAGCCAGGCATATTTTAGCAAGTTTCACTTGTAAGTGGGGTTGGAAATGCTTTTCAGGCTCAGTACTGGGCTCAAAAGATGCAGCCCTGATGTCTCTCATGATAGCAGGTGGTTAAGTAGAAATTCGCTGCTCGGCTGACCCAGCAGGAGCAAACGTATGCTAAAAATGTATGCAGAACCAAGCTTTTCAGTGAAGAGCAGCCAGGCACATTTTAGCAAGTTTCACTTGTAAGTGGGGTTGGAAACGCTTTTCAGGCTCAGTACTGGGCTCAAAAGATGCAGCCCTGATGTCTCTCATGATAGCAGGTGGTTAAGTAGAAATTCGCTGCTCGGCTGACCCAGCAGGAGCAAACGTATGCTAAAAATGTGTGCAGAACCAAGCTTTTCAGTGAAGAGCAGCCAGGCACATTTTAGCAAGTTTCACTTGTAAGTGGGTTTGGAAATGCTTTTCAGGCTCAGTACTGGGCTCAAAAGATGCAGCCCTGATCTCTCTCATGATAGCAGGTGGTTAAGTAGAAATGTGCTGCTCGGCTGATCCAGCAGGAGCAAACGTATGCTAAAAATGTATGCAGAACCAAGCTTTTCAGTGAAGAGCAGCCAGGCATATTTTAGCAAGTTTCACTTGTAAGTGGGGTTGGAAATGCTTTTCAGGCTCAGTACTGGGCTCAAAAGATGCAGCCCTGATGTCTCTCATGATAGCAGGTGGTTAAGTAGAAATTCGCTGCTCGGCTGACCCAGCAGGAGCAAACGTATGCTAAAAATGTATGCAGAACCAAGCTTTTCAGTGAAGAGCAGCCAGGCACATTTTAGCAAGTTTCACTTGTAAGTGGGGTTGGAAACGCTTTTCAGGCTCAGTACTGGGCTCAAAAGATGCAGCCCTGATGTCTCTCATGATAGCAGGTGGTTAAGTAGAAATTCGCTGCTCGGCTGACCCAGCAGGAGCAAACGTATGCTAAAAATGTGTGCAGAACCAAGCTTTTCAGTGAAGAGCAGCCAGGCACATTTTAGCAAGTTTCACTTGTAAGTGGGGTTGGAAATGCTTTTCAGGCTCAGTACTGGGCTCAAAAGATGCAGCCCTGATGTCTCTCATGATAGCAGGTGGTTAAGTAGAAATTCGCTGCTCGGCTGACCCAGCAGGAGCAAACGTATGCTAAAAATGTATGCAGAACCAAGCTTTTCAGTGAAGAGCAGCCAGGCATATTTTAGCAAGTTTCACTTAAAAGTGGGGTTGGAAACGCTTTTCAGGCTCAGTACTGGGCTCAAAAGATGCAGCCCTGATGTCTCTTATGATGCAGGTGGTTAAGTAGAAATTCGCTGCTCGGCTGACCCAGCAGGAGCAAAAATATGCCAAAAATGAATGCAGAAACAAGCTTTTCAGTGAAGAGCAGCTAGGCACATTTTAGCAAGTTTCATTTGTAAGTGGGGTTGGAAACACTTTTCAGGCTCAGTACTGGGCTCAAAAGATGCAGCCCTGATGTCTCTCATGATAGCTGGTGGTTAAGTAGAAATTCGCTGCTTGGCTGGCCCAGCAGGAGCAAACATATGCTAAAAATGTATGCAGAACCAAGCTTTTCAGTGAAGAGCAGCCAGGCACATTTTAGCAAGTTTCACTGTAAGTGGGGTGGGAAACGCTTTTCAGGCGCAGTACTGGGCTCCAAAGATGCAGCCCTGATGTCTCTCATGATAGCAGGTGGTTAAGTAGAAATGTGCTGCTCGGCAGACCCAGCAGGAGCAAACGTATGCTAAAAATGTATGCAGAACCAAGCTTTTCAGTGAAGAGCAGCCAGGCATATTTTAGCAAGTTTCACTTGTAAGTGGGGTTGGAAATGCTTTTCAGGCTCAGTACTGGGCTCAAAAGATGCAGCCCTGATGTCTCTCATGATAGCAGGTGGTTAAGTAGAAATTCGCTGCTCGGCTGACCCAGCAGGAGCAAACGTATGCTAAAAATGTATGCAGAACCAAGCTTTTCAGTGAAGAGCAGCCAGGCACATTTTAGCAAGTTTCACTTGTAAGTGGGGTTGGAAACGCTTTTCAGGCTCAGTACTGGGCTCAAAAGATGCAGCCCTGATGTCTCTCATGATAGCAGGTGGTTAAGTAGAAATTCGCTGCTCGGCTGACCCAGCAGGAGCAAACGTATGCTAAAAATGTGTGCAGAACCAAGCTTTTCAGTGAAGAGCAGCCAGGCACATTTTAGCAAGTTTCACTTGTAAGTGGGTTTGGAAATGCTTTTCAGGCTCAGTACTGGGTTCAAAAGATGCAGCCCTGATCTCTCTCATGATAGCAGGTGGTTAAGTAGAAATGTGCTGCTCGGCTGATCCAGCAGGAGCAAACGTATGCTAAAAATGTATGCAGAACCAAGCTTTTCAGTGAAGAGCAGCCAGGCATATTTTAGCAAGTTTCACTTGTAAGTGGGGTTGGAAATGCTTTTCAGGCTCAGTACTGGGCTCAAAAGATGCAGCCCTGATGTCTCTCATGATAGCAGGTGGTTAAGTAGAAATTCGCTGCTCGGCTGACCCAGCAGGAGCAAAGGTATGCTAAAAATGTATGCAGAACCAAGCTTTTCAGTGAAGAGCAGCCAGGCACATTTTAGCAAGTTTCACTTGTAAGTGGGGTTGGAAACGCTTTTCAGGCTCAGTACTGGGCTCAAAAGATGCAGCCCTGATGTCTCTCATGATAGCCGGTGGTTAAGTAGAAATTCGCTGCTCGGCTGACCCAGCAGGAGCAAACGTATGCTAAAAATGTGTGCAGAACCAAGCTTTTCAGTGAAGAGCAGCCAGGCACATTTTAGCATTTTTCACTTGTAAGTGGGTTTGGAAATGCTTTTCAGGCTCAGTACTGGGCTCAAAAGATGCAGCCCTGATCTCTCTCATGATAGCAGGTGGTTAAGTAGAAATGTGCTGCTCGGCTGATCCAGCAGGAGCAAACGTATGCTAAAAATGTATGCAGAACCAAGCTTTTCAGTGAAGAGCAGCCAGGCACATTTTAGCAAGTTTCACTTGTAAGTGGGGTTGGAAATGCTTTTCAGGCTCAGTACTGGGCTCAAAAGATGCAGCCCTGATGTCTCTTATGATGCAGGTGGTTAAGTAGAAATTCGCTGCTCGGCTGACCCAGCAGGATCAAACGTATGCCAAAAATGTATGCAGAAACAAGCTTTTCAGTGAAGAGCAGCTAGGCACATTTTAGCAAGTTTCACTTGTAAGTGGGGTTTGAAACGCTTTTCAGGCTCAGTACTGGGCTCAAAAGATGCAGCCCTGATGTCTCTCATGATAGCAGGTGGTTAAGTAGAAATTCGCTGCTCGGCTGGCCCAGCAGGAGCAAACATATGCTAAAAATGTATGCAGAACCAAGCTTTTCAGTGAAGAGCAGCCAGGCACATTTTAGCAAGTTTCACTTGTAAGTGGGGTTGGAAACACTTTTCAGGCTCAGTACTGGGCTCAAAAGATGCAGCCCTGATGTCTCTTATGATGCAGGTGGTTAAGTAGAAATTCGCTGCTCGGCTGACCCAGCAGGAGCAAAAATAAGCCAAAAATTTATGCAGAAACAAGCTTTTCAGTGAAGAGCAGCTAGGCACATTTTAGCAAGTTTCATTTGTAAGTGGGGTTGGAAACGCTTTTCAGGCTCAGTACTGGGCTCAAAAGATGCAGCCCTGATGTCTCTCATGATAGCTGGTGGTTAAGTAGAAATTCGCTGCTTGGCTGGCCCAGCAGGAGCAAACATATGCTAAAAATGTATGCAGAACCAAGCTTTTCAGTGAAGAGCAGCCAGGCACATTTTAGCAAGTTTCACTGTAAGTGGGGTGGGAAACGCTTTTCAGGCGCAGTACTGGGCTCCAAAGATGCAGCCCTGATGTCTCTCATGATAGCAGGTGGTTAAGTAGAAATGTGCTGCTCGGCAGACCCAGCAGGAGCAAACGTATGCTAAAAATGTATGCAGAACCAAGCTTTTCAGTGAAGAGCAGCCAGGCATATTTTAGCAAGTTTCACTTGTAAGTGGGGTTGGAAATGCTTTTCAGGCTCAGTACTGGGCTCAAAAGATGCAGCCCTGATGTCTCTCATGATAGCAGGTGGTTAAGTAGAAATTCGCTGCTCGGCTGACCCAGCAGGAGCAAACATATGCTAAAAATGTATGCAGAACCAAGCTTTTCAGTGAAGAGCAGCCAGGCACATTTTAGCAAGTTTCACTTGTAAGTGGGGTTTGAAACGCTTTTCAGGCTCAGTACTGGGCTCAAAAGATGCAGCCCTGATGTCTCTCATGATAGCAGGTGGTTAAGTAGAAATTCGCTGCTCGGCTGACCCAGCAGGAGAAAACGTATGCCAAAAATGTATGCAGAAACAAGCTTTTCAGTGAAGAGCAGCTAGGCAGATTTTAGCAAGTTTCACTTGTAAGTGGGGTTGGAAACGCTTTTCAGGCTCAGTACTGGGCTCAAAAGATGCAGCCTGATGTCTCTCATGATAGCAGGTGGTTAAGTAGAAATTTGCTGCTCGGCTGACCCAGCAGGAGCAAACGTATGCTAAAAATGTGTGCAGAACCAAGCTTTTCAGTGAAGAGCAGCCAGGCACATTTTAGCAAGTTTCACTTGTAAGTGGGATTGGAAATGCTTTTCAGGCTCAGTACTGGGCTCAAAAGATGCAGCCCTGATCTCTCTCATGATAGCAGGTGGTTAAGTAGAAATTTGCTGCTCGGCTGACCCAGCAGGAGCAAACGTATGCTAAAAATGTATGCAGAACCAAGCTTTTCAGTGAAGAGCAGCCAGGCACGTTTTAGCAAGTTTCACTTGTAAGTGGGGTTGGAAATGCTTTTCAGGCTCAGTACTGGGCTCAAAAGATGCAGCCCTGATGTCTCTTATGATGCAGGTGGTTAAGTAGAAATTTGCTGCTCGGCTGACCCAGCAGGAGCAAACGTATGCCAAAAATGTATGCAGAAACAAGCTTTTCAGTGAAGAGCAGCTAGGCACATTTTAGCAAGTTTCACTTGTAAGTGGGGTTGGAAACGCTTTTCAGGCTCAGTACTGGGCTCAAAAGATGCAGCCCTGATGTCTCTCATGATAGCAGGTGGTTAAGTAGAAATTCGCTGCTCGGCTGACCCAGCAGGAGCAAACGTATGCTAAAAATGTATGCAGAACCAAGCTTTTCAGTGAAGAGCAGCCAGGCACATTTTAGCAAGTTTCACTGTAAGTGGGGTTGGAAACGCTTTTCAGGCGCAGTACTGGGCTCCAAAGATGCAGCCCTGATGTCTCTCATGATAGCAGGTGGTTAAGTAGAAATGTGCTGCTCGGCTGACCCAGCAGGAGAACGTATGCTAAACATGTATGCAGAACCAAGCTTTTCAGTGAAGAGCAGAGAGGCACATTTTAGCAGGTTTCACTTGTAAGTGGGGTTGGAAACGCTTTTCAGGCTCAGTACTGGGCTCAAAAGATGCAGCCCTGATGTCTCTCATGATAGCAGGTGGTTAAGTAGAAATTCGCTGCTCGGTTGACCCAGCAGGAGCAAACGTATGCTAAAAATGTATGCAGAACCAAGCTTTTCAGTGAAGAGCAGCCAGGCACATTTTAGCAGGTTTCACTTGTAAGTGGGGTTGGAAACGCTTTTCAGGCTCAGTACTGGGCTCAAAAGATGCAGCCCTGATGTCTCTCATGATAGCAGGTGGTTAAGTAGAAATTCGCTGTTCAGCTGACCCAGCAGGAGCAAAACTATGCTAAAAATGTGTGCAGAACCAAGCTTTTCAGTGAAGAGCAGCTAGGCACATTCTAGCAAGTTTCACTTGTAAGTGGGGTTGGAAACGCTTTTCAGGCTCAGTACTGGCCTCAAAAGATGCAGCCCTGATGTATCTCATGATAGCAGGTGGTTAAGTCGAAATTTGCTGCTCGGCAGACCCAGCAGGAGCAAACCTATGCCAAAAATGTACGCAGAATCAGCTTTTCAGTGAAGAGCAGAGAGGCACATTTTAGCAAGTTTCACTTGTAAGTGGGGTTGGAAACGCTTTTCAGGCTCAGTACTGGGCTCAAAAGATGCAGCCCTGATGTCTCTCATGATAGCAGGTGGTTAAGTAGAAATTCGCTGCTAGGCTGGCCCAGCAGGAGCAAACATATGCTAAAAATGTATGCAGAACCAAGCTTTTCAGTGAAGAGCAGCCAAGCACATTTTAGCAAGTTTCACTGTAAGTGGGGTTGGAAACGCTTTTCAGGCGCAGTACTGGGCTCCAAAGATGCAGCCCTGATGTCTCTCATGATAGCAGGTGGTTAAGTAGAAATTCGCTGCTCGGCTGACCCAGCAGGAGCAAACGTATGCTAAAAATGTATGCAGAACCAAGCTTTTCAGTGAAGAGCAGCCAGGCACATTTTAGCAAGTTTCACTTGTAAGTGGGGTTAGAAATGCTTTTCAGGCTCAGTACTGGGCTCAAAAGATGCAGCCCTGATGTCTCTCATGATAGCAGGTGGTTAAGTAGAAATGTGCTGCTTGGCTGACCCAGCAGGAGAATGTATGCTAAAAATGTATGCATAACCAAGCTTTTCAGTGAAGAGCAGAGAGGCACATTTTAGCAAGTTTCACTCGTAAGTGGGGTTGGAAATGCTTTTCAGGCTCAGTACTGGGCTCAAAAGATGCAGCCCTGATGTCTCTCATGATAGCAGGTGGTTAAGTAGAAATTCGCTGCTCGGCTGACCCAGCAGGAGCAAACGTATGCTAAAAATGTATGCAGAAACAAGCTTTTCAGTGAAGAGCAGCCAGGCACATTTTAGCAAGTTTCACTTGTAAGTGGGGTTGGAAATGCTTTTCAGGCTCAGTACTGGCCTCAAAAGATGCAGCCCTGATGTCTCTCATGATAGCAGGTGGTTAAGTAGAAATGTGCTGCTCGGCTGACCCAGCAGGAGCAAACGTATGCTAAAAATTTGTGCAGAACCAAGCTTTTCAGTGAATAGCAGCCAGGCACATTTTAGCAAGTTTCACTTGTAAGTGGGGTTGGAAACGCTTTTCAGGCTCAGTACTGGGCTCAAAAGATGCAGCCCTGATGTCTCTCATGATAGCAGGTGGTTAAGTAGAAATTCGCTGCTCAGCTGACCCAGCAGGAGCAAACGTATGCCAAAAATGTATGCAAAAACAAGCTTTTCAGTGAAGAGCAGCCAGGCATATTTTAGCAAGTTTCACTTGTAAGTGGGGTTGGAAATGCTTTTCAGGCTCAGTACTGGGCTCAAAAGATGCAGCCCTGATGTCTCTCATGATAGCAGGTGGTTAAGTAGAAATTCGCTGCTCGGCTGACCCAGCAGGAGCAAACGTATGCTAAAAATGTATGCAGAACCAAGCTTTTCAGTGAAGAGCAGCCAGGCACATTTTAGCAAGTTTCACTTGTAAGTGGGGTTGGAAACGCTTTTCAGGCTCAGTACTGGGCTCAAAAGATGCAGCCCTGATGTCTCTCATGATAGCAGGTGGTTAAGTAGAAATTCGCTGCTCGGCTGACCCAGCAGGAGCAAACGTATGCTAAAAATGTGTGCAGAACCAAGCTTTTCAGTGAAGAGCAGCCAGGCACATTTTAGCAAGTTTCACTTGTAAGTGGGTTTGGAAATGCTTTTCAGGCTCAGTACTGGGCTCAAAAGATGCAGCCCTGATCTCTCTCATGATAGCAGGTGGTTAAGTAGAAATGTGCTGCTCGGCTGATCCAGCAGGAGCAAACGTATGCTAAAAATGTATGCAGAACCAAGCTTTTCAGTGAAGAGCAGCCAGGCATATTTTAGCAAGTTTCACTTGTAAGTGGGGTTGGAAATGCTTTTCAGGCTCAGTACTGGGCTCAAAAGATGCAGCCCTGATGTCTCTCATGATAGCAGGTGGTTAAGTAGAAATTCGCTGCTCGGCTGACCCAGCAGGAGCAAACGTATGCTAAAAATGTATGCAGAACCAAGCTTTTCAGTGAAGAGCAGCCAGGCACATTTTAGCAAGTTTCACTTGTAAGTGGGGTTGGAAACGCTTTTCAGGCTCAGTACTGGGCTCAAAAGATGCAGCCCTGATGTCTCTCATGATAGCAGGTGGTTAAGTAGAAATTCGCTGCTCGGCTGACCCAGCAGGAGCAAACGTATGCTAAAAATGTGTGCAGAACCAAGCTTTTCAGTGAAGAGCAGCCAGGCACATTTTAGCAAGTTTCACTTGTAAGTGGGGTTGGAAATGCTTTTCAGGCTCAGTACTGGGCTCAAAAGATGCAGCCCTGATGTCTCTCATGATAGCAGGTGGTTAAGTAGAAATTCGCTGCTCGGCTGACCCAGCAGGAGCAAACGTATGCTAAAAATGTATGCAGAACCAAGCTTTTCAGTGAAGAGCAGCCAGGCATATTTTAGCAAGTTTCACTTAAAAGTGGGGTTGGAAACGCTTTTCAGGCTCAGTACTGGGCTCAAAAGATGCAGCCCTGATGTCTCTTATGATGCAGGTGGTTAAGTAGAAATTCGCTGCTCGGCTGACCCAGCAGGAGCAAAAATATGCCAAAAATGAATGCAGAAACAAGCTTTTCAGTGAAGAGCAGCTAGGCACATTTTAGCAAGTTTCATTTGTAAGTGGGGTTGGAAACACTTTTCAGGCTCAGTACTGGGCTCAAAAGATGCAGCCCTGATGTCTCTCATGTTAGCTGGTGGTTAAGTAGAAATTCGCTGCTTGGCTGGCCCAGCAGGAGCAAACATATGCTAAAAATGTATGCAGAACCAAGCTTTTCAGTGAAGAGCAGCCAGGCACATTTTAGCAAGTTTCACTGTAAGTGGGGTGGGAAACGCTTTTCAGGCGCAGTACTGGGCTCCAAAGATGCAGCCCTGATGTCTCTCATGATAGCAGGTGGTTAAGTAGAAATGTGCTGCTCGGCAGACCCAGCAGGAGCAAACGTATGCTAAAAATGTATGCAGAACCAAGCTTTTCAGTGAAGAGCAGCCAGGCATATTTTAGCAAGTTTCACTTGTAAGTGGGGTTGGAAATGCTTTTCAGGCTCAGTACTGGGCTCAAAAGATGCAGCCCTGATGTCTCTCATGATAGCAGGTGGTTAAGTAGAAATTCGCTGCTCGGCTGACCCAGCAGGAGCAAACGTATGCTAAAAATGTATGCAGAACCAAGCTTTTCAGTGAAGAGCAGCCAGGCACATTTTAGCAAGTTTCACTTGTAAGTGGGGTTGGAAACGCTTTTCAGGCTCAGTACTGGGCTCAAAAGATGCAGCCCTGATGTCTCTCATGATAGCAGGTGGTTAAGTAGAAATTCGCTGCTCGGCTGACCCAGCAGGAGCAAACGTATGCTAAAAATGTGTGCAGAACCAAGCTTTTCAGTGAAGAGCAGCCAGGCACATTTTAGCAAGTTTCACTTGTAAGTGGGTTTGGAAATGCTTTTCAGGCTCAGTACTGGGTTCAAAAGATGCAGCCCTGATCTCTCTCATGATAGCAGGTGGTTAAGTAGAAATGTGCTGCTCGGCTGATCCAGCAGGAGCAAACGTATGCTAAAAATGTATGCAGAACCAAGCTTTTCAGTGAAGAGCAGCCAGGCATATTTTAGCAAGTTTCACTTGTAAGTGGGGTTGGAAATGCTTTTCAGGCTCAGTACTGGGCTCAAAAGATGCAGCCCTGATGTCTCTCATGATAGCAGGTGGTTAAGTAGAAATTCGCTGCTCGGCTGACCCAGCAGGAGCAAAGGTATGCTAAAAATGTATGCAGAACCAAGCTTTTCAGTGAAGAGCAGCCAGGCACATTTTAGCAAGTTTCACTTGTAAGTGGGGTTGGAAACGCTTTTCAGGCTCAGTACTGGGCTCAAAAGATGCAGCCCTGATGTCTCTCATGATAGCCGGTGGTTAAGTAGAAATTCGCTGCTCGGCTGACCCAGCAGGAGCAAACGTATGCTAAAAATGTGTGCAGAACCAAGCTTTTCAGTGAAGAGCAGCCAGGCACATTTTAGCATTTTTCACTTGTAAGTGGGTTTGGAAATGCTTTTCAGGCTCAGTACTGGGCTCAAAAGATGCAGCCCTGATCTCTCTCATGATAGCAGGTGGTTAAGTAGAAATGTGCTGCTCGGCTGATCCAGCAGGAGCAAACGTATGCTAAAAATGTATGCAGAACCAAGCTTTTCAGTGAAGAGCAGCCAGGCACATTTTAGCAAGTTTCACTTGTAAGTGGGGTTGGAAATGCTTTTCAGGCTCAGTACTGGGCTCAAAAGATGCAGCCCTGATGTCTCTTATGATGCAGGTGGTTAAGTAGAAATTCGCTGCTCGGCTGACCCAGCAGGATCAAACGTATGCCAAAAATGTATGCAGAAACAAGCTTTTCAGTGAAGAGCAGCTAGGCACATTTTAGCAAGTTTCACTTGTAAGTGGGGTTTGAAACGCTTTTCAGGCTCAGTACTGGGCTCAAAAGATGCAGCCCTGATGTCTCTCATGATAGCAGGTGGTTAAGTAGAAATTCGCTGCTCGGCTGGCCCAGCAGGAGCAAACATATGCTAAAAATGTATGCAGAACCAAGCTTTTCAGTGAAGAGCAGCCAGGCACATTTTAGCAAGTTTCACTTGTAAGTGGGGTTGGAAACACTTTTCAGGCTCAGTACTGGGCTCAAAAGATGCAGCCCTGATGTCTCTTATGATGCAGGTGGTTAAGTAGAAATTCGCTGCTCGGCTGACCCAGCAGGAGCAAAAATAAGCCAAAAATTTATGCAGAAACAAGCTTTTCAGTGAAGAGCAGCTAGGCACATTTTAGCAAGTTTCATTTGTAAGTGGGGTTGGAAACGCTTTTCAGGCTCAGTACTGGGCTCAAAAGATGCAGCCCTGATGTCTCTCATGATAGCTGGTGGTTAAGTAGAAATTCGCTGCTTGGCTGGCCCAGCAGGAGCAAACATATGCTAAAAATGTATGCAGAACCAAGCTTTTCAGTGAAGAGCAGCCAGGCACATTTTAGCAAGTTTCACTGTAAGTGGGGTGGGAAACGCTTTTCAGGCGCAGTACTGGGCTCCAAAGATGCAGCCCTGATGTCTCTCATGATAGCAGGTGGTTAAGTAGAAATGTGCTGCTCGGCAGACCCAGCAGGAGCAAACGTATGCTAAAAATGTATGCAGAACCAAGCTTTTCAGTGAAGAGCAGCCAGGCATATTTTAGCAAGTTTCACTTGTAAGTGGGGTTGGAAATGCTTTTCAGGCTCAGTACTGGGCTCAAAAGATGCAGCCCTGATGTCTCTCATGATAGCAGGTGGTTAAGTAGAAATTCGCTGCTCGGCTGACCCAGCAGGAGCAAACATATGCTAAAAATGTATGCAGAACCAAGCTTTTCAGTGAAGAGCAGCCAGGCACATTTTAGCAAGTTTCACTTGTAAGTGGGGTTTGAAACGCTTTTCAGGCTCAGTACTGGGCTCAAAAGATGCAGCCCTGATGTCTCTCATGATAGCAGGTGGTTAAGTAGAAATTCGCTGCTCGGCTGACCCAGCAGGAGAAAACGTATGCCAAAAATGTGTGCAGAAACAAGCTTTTCAGTGAAGAGCAGCTAGGCAGATTTTAGCAAGTTTCACTTGTAAGTGGGGTTGGAAACGCTTTTCAGGCTCAGTACTGGGCTCAAAAGATGCAGCCTGATGTCTCTCATGATAGCAGGTGGTTAAGTAGAAATTTGCTGCTCGGCTGACCCAGCAGGAGCAAACGTATGCTAAAAATGTGTGCAGAACCAAGCTTTTCAGTGAAGAGCAGCCAGGCACATTTTAGCAAGTTTCACTTGTAAGTGGGATTGGAAATGCTTTTCAGGCTCAGTACTGGGCTCAAAAGATGCAGCCCTGATCTCTCTCATGATAGCAGGTGGTTAAGTAGAAATTTGCTGCTCGGCTGACCCAGCAGGAGCAAACGTATGCTAAAAATGTATGCAGAACCAAGCTTTTCAGTGAAGAGCAGCCAGGCACGTTTTAGCAAGTTTCACTTGTAAGTGGGGTTGGAAATGCTTTTCAGGCTCAGTACTGGGCTCAAAAGATGCAGCCCTGATGTCTCTTATGATGCAGGTGGTTAAGTAGAAATTTGCTGCTCGGCTGACCCAGCAGGAGCAAACGTATGCCAAAAATGTATGCAGAAACAAGCTTTTCAGTGAAGAGCAGCTAGGCACATTTTAGCAAGTTTCACTTGTAAGTGGGGTTGGAAACGCTTTTCAGGCTCAGTACTGGGCTCAAAAGATGCAGCCCTGATGTCTCTCATGATAGCAGGTGGTTAAGTAGAAATTCGCTGCTCGGCTGACACAGCAGGAGCAAACGTATGCTAAAAATGTATGCAGAACCAAGCTTTTCAGTGAAGAGCAGCCAGGCACATTTTAGCAAGTTTCACTGTAAGTGGGGTTGGAAACGCTTTTCAGGCGCAGTACTGGGCTCCAAAGATGCAGCCCTGATGTCTCTCATGATAGCAGGTGGTTAAGTAGAAATGTGCTGCTCGGCTGACCCAGCAGGAGAACGTATGCTAAACATGTATGCAGAACCAAGCTTTTCAGTGAAGAGCAGAGAGGCACATTTTAGCAGGTTTCACTTGTAAGTGGGGTTGGAAACGCTTTTCAGGCTCAGTACTGGGCTCAAAAGATGCAGCCCTGATGTCTCTCATGATAGCAGGTGGTTAAGTAGAAATTCGCTGCTCGGTTGACCCAGCAGGAGCAAACGTATGCTAAAAATGTATGCAGAACCAAGCTTTTCAGTGAAGAGCAGCCAGGCACATTTTAGCAGGTTTCACTTGTAAGTGGGGTTGGAAACGCTTTTCAGGCTCAGTACTGGGCTCAAAAGATGCAGCCCTGATGTCTCTCATGATAGCAGGTGGTTAAGTAGAAATTCGCTGTTCAGCTGACCCAGCAGGAGCAAAACTATGCTAAAAATGTGTGCAGAACCAAGCTTTTCAGTGAAGAGCAGCTAGGCACATTCTAGCAAGTTTCACTTGTAAGTGGGGTTGGAAACGCTTTTCAGGCTCAGTACTGGCCTCAAAAGATGCAGCCCTGATGTATCTCATGATAGCAGGTGGTTAAGTCGAAATTTGCTGCTCGGCAGACCCAGCAGGAGCAAACCTATGCCAAAAATGTACGCAGAATCAGCTTTTCAGTGAAGAGCAGAGAGGCACATTTTAGCAAGTTTCACTTGTAAGTGGGGTTGGAAACGCTTTTCAGGCTCAGTACTGGGCTCAAAAGATGCAGCCCTGATGTCTCTCATGATAGCAGGTGGTTAAGTAGAAATTCGCTGCTAGGCTGGCCCAGCAGGAGCAAACATATGCTAAAAATGTATGCAGAACCAAGCTTTTCAGTGAAGAGCAGCCAAGCACATTTTAGCAAGTTTCACTGTAAGTGGGGTTGGAAACGCTTTTCAGGCGCAGTACTGGGCTCCAAAGATGCAGCCCTGATGTCTCTCATGATAGCAGGTGGTTAAGTAGAAATTCGCTGCTCGGCTGACCCAGCAGGAGCAAACGTATGCTAAAAATGTATGCAGAACCAAGCTTTTCAGTGAAGAGCAGCCAGGCACATTTTAGCAAGTTTCACTTGTAAGTGGGGTTAGAAATGCTTTTCAGGCTCAGTACTGGGCTCAAAAGATGCAGCCCTGATGTCTCTCATGATAGCAGGTGGTTAAGTAGAAATGTGCTGCTTGGCTGACCCAGCAGGAGAATGTATGCTAAAAATGTATGCATAACCAAGCTTTTCAGTGAAGAGCAGAGAGGCACATTTTAGCAAGTTTCACTCGTAAGTGGGGTTGGAAATGCTTTTCAGGCTCAGTACTGGGCTCAAAAGATGCAGCCCTGATGTCTCTCATGATAGCAGGTGGTTAAGTAGAAATTCGCTGCTCAGCTGACCCAGCAGGAGCAAACGTATGCTAAAAATGTATGCAGAAACAAGCTTTTCAGTGAAGAGCAGCCAGGCACATTTTAGCAAGTTTCACTTGTAAGTGGGGTTGGAAATGCTTTTCAGGCTCAGTACTGGCCTCAAAAGATGCAGCCCTGATGTCTCTCATGATAGCAGGTGGTTAAGTAGAAATGTGCTGCTCGGCTGACCCAGCAGGAGCAAACGTATGCTAAAAATTTGTGCAGAACCAAGCTTTTCAGTGAATAGCAGCCAGGCACATTTTAGCAAGTTTCACTTGTAAGTGGGGTTGGAAACGCTTTTCAGGCTCAGTACTGGGCTCAAAAGATGCAGCCCTGATGTCTCTCATGATAGCAGGTGGTTAAGTAGAAATTCGCTGCTCAGCTGACCCAGCAGGAGCAAACGTATGCCAAAAATGTATGCAAAAACAAGCTTTTCAGTGAAGAGCAGCTAGGCACATTTTAGCAAGTTTCACTTGTAAGTGGGGTTGGAAACGCTTTTCAGGCTCAGTACTGGGCTCAAAAGATGCAGCCTGATGTCTCTCATGATAGCAGGTGGTTAAGTAGAAATTTGCTGCTCGGCTGACCCAGCAGGAGCAAACGTATGCTAAAAATGTGTGCAGAACCAAGCTTTCAGTGAAGAGCAGCCAGGCACATTTTAGCAAGTTTCACTTGTAAGTGGGGTTGGAAATGCTTTTCAGGCTCAGTACTGTGGTTAAAAAGATGCAGCCCTGATCTCTCTCATGATAGCAGGTGGTTAAGTAGAAATTTGCTGCTCGGCTGACCCAGCAGGAGCAAACGTATGCTAAAAATGTATGCAGAACCAAGCTTTTCAGTGAAGAGCAGCCAGGCACATTTTAGCAATTTTCACTTGTAAGTGGGGTTGGAAACGCTTTTCAGGCTCAGTACTGGGCTCAAAAGATGCAGCACTGATGTCTCTCATGATAGCAGGTGGTTAAGTAGAAATTCGCTGCTCGGCTGACCCAGCAGGGGCAAACGTATGCCAAAAATGTATGCAGAAACAAGCTTTTCGGTGAAGAGCAGCTAGGCACATTTTAGCAAGTTTCACTTGTAAGTGGGGTTGGAAACGCTTTTCAGGCTCAGTACTGGGCTCAAAAGATGCAGCCCTGATGTCTCTCATGATAGCAGGTGGTTAAGTAGAAATTCGCTGCTCGGCTGGCCCAGCAGGAGCAAACATATGCTAAAAATGTATACAGAACCAAGCTTTTCAGTGAAGAGCAGCCAGGCACATTTTAGCAAGTTTCACTGTAAGTGGAGTTGGAAACGATTTTCAGGCTCAGTACTGGGCTCAAAAGATGCAGCCCTGATGTCTCTTATGATGCAGGTGGTTAAGTAGAAATTCGCTGCTCGGCTGACCCAGCAGGAGCAAACGTATGCCAAAAATGTATGCAGAAACAAGCTTTTCAGTGAAGAGCAGCTAGGCACATTTTAGCAAGTTTCACTTGTAAGTGGGGTTGGAAACGCTTTTCAGGCTCAGTACTGGGCTCAAAAGATGCAGCCTGATGTCTTTCATGATAGCAGGTGGTTAAGTAGAAATTTGCTGCTCGGCTGACCCAGCAGGAGCAAACGTATGCTAAAAATGTGTGCAGAACCAAGCTTTTCAGTGAAGAGCAGCCAGGCACATTTTAGCAAGTTTCACTTGTAAGTGGGGTTGGAAATGCTTTTCAGGCTCAGTACTGGGCTCAAAAGATGCAGCCCTGATCTCTCTCATGATAGCAGGTGGTTAAGTAGAAATTTGCTGCTCGGCTGACCCAGCAGGAGCAAACGTATGCTAAAAATGTATGCAGAACCAAGCTTTTCAGTGAAGAGCAGCCAGGCACATTTTAGCAAGTTTCACTTGTAAGTGGGGTTGGAAACGCTTTTCAGGCTCAGTACTGGGCTCAAAAGATGCAGCCCTGATGTCTCTCATGATAGCAGGTGGTTAAGTAGAAATTCGCTGCTCGGCTGACCCAGCAGGCGCAAACGTATGCCAAAAATGTATGCAGAAACAAGCTTTTCAGTGAAGAGCAGCTAGGCACATTTTAGCAAGTTTCACTTGTAAGTGGGGTTGGAAATGCTTTTCAGGCTCAGTACTGGGCTCAAAAGATGCAGCCCTGATGTCTCTTATGATGCAGGTGGTTAAGTAGAAATTCGCTGCTCGGCTGACCCAGCAGGAGCAAACGTATGCCAAAAATGTATGCAGAAACAAGCTTTTCAGTGAAGAGCAGCTAGGCACATTTTAGCAAGTTTCACTTGTAAGTGGGGTTGGAAACGCTTTTCAGGCTCAGTACTGGGCTCAAAAGATGCAGCCCTGATGTCTCTCATGATAGCAGGTGGTTAAGTAGAAATTCGCTGCTCGGCTGGCCCAGCAGGAGCAAACGTATGCTAAAAATGTATGCAGAACCAAGCTTTTCAGTGAAGAGCAGCCAGGCATATTTTAGCAAGTTTCACTTGTAAGTGGGGTTGGAAATGCTTTTCAGGCTCAGTACTGGGCTCAAAAGATGCAGCCCTGATGTCTCTCATGATAGCAGGTGGTTAAGTTGAAATTCGCTGCTCGGCTGACTCAGCAGGAGCAAACGTATGTTAAAAATGTATGCAGAACCAAGCTTTTCAGTGAAGAGCAGCCAGGCACATTTTAGCAAGTTTCACTTAAAAGTGGGGTTGGAAACGCTTTTCAGGCTCAGTACTGGGCTCAAAAGATGCAGCCCTGATGTCTCTTATGATGCAGGTGGTTAAGTAGAAATTCGCTGCTCGGCTGACCCAGCAGGAGCAAAAATATGCCAAAAATGAATGCAGAAACAAGCTTTTCAGTGAAGAGCAGCTAGGCACATTTTAGCAAGTTTCATTTGTAAGTGGGGTTGGAAACACTTTTCAGGCTCAGTACTGGGCTCAAAAGATGCAGCCCTGATGTCTCTCGTGATAGCTGGTGGTTAAGTAGAAATTCGCTGCTTGGCTGGCCCAGCAGGAGCAAACATATGCTAAAAATGTATGCAGAACCAAGCTTTTCAGTGAAGAGCAGCCAGGCACATTTTAGCAAGTTTCACTGTAAGTGGGGTGGGAAACGCTTTTCAGGCGCAGTACTGGGCTCCAAAGATGCAGCCCTGATGTCTCTCATGATAGCAGGTGGTTAAGTAGAAATGTGCTGCTCGGCAGACCCAGCAGGAGCAAACGTATGCTAAAAATGTATGCAGAACCAAGCTTTTCAGTGAAGAGCAGCCAGGCATATTTTAGCAAGTTTCACTTGTAAGTGGGGTTGGAAATGCTTTTCAGGCTCAGTACTGGGCTCAAAAGATGCAGCCCTGATGTCTCTCATGATAGCAGGTGGTTAAGTAGAAATTCGCTGCTCGGCTGACCCAGCAGGAGCAAACGTATGCTAAAAATGTATGCAGAACCAAGCTTTTCAGTGAAGAGCAGCCAGGCACATTTTAGCAAGTTTCACTTGTAAGTGGGGTTGGAAACGCTTTTCAGGCTCAGTACTGGGCTCAAAAGATGCAGCCCTGATGTCTCTCATGATAGCAGGTGGTTAAGTAGAAATTCGCTGCTCGGCTGACCCAGCAGGAGCAAACGTATGCTAAAAATGTGTGCAGAACCAAGCTTTTCAGTGAAGAGCAGCCAGGCACATTTTAGCAAGTTTCACTTGTAAGTGGGTTTGGAAATGCTTTTCAGGCTCAGTACTGGGCTCAAAAGATGCAGCCCTGATCTCTCTCATGATAGCAGGTGGTTAAGTAGAAATGTGCTGCTCGGCTGATCCAGCAGGAGCAAACGTATGCTAAAAATGTATGCAGAACCAAGCTTTTCAGTGAAGAGCAGCCAGGCATATTTTAGCAAGTTTCACTTGTAAGTGGGGTTGGAAATGCTTTTCAGGCTCAGTACTGGGCTCAAAAGATGCAGCCCTGATGTCTCTCATGATAGCAGGTGGTTAAGTAGAAATTCGCTGCTCGGCTGACCCAGCAGGAGCAAACGTATGCTAAAAATGTATGCAGAACCAAGCTTTTCAGTGAAGAGCAGCCAGGCACATTTTAGCAAGTTTCACTTGTAAGTGGGGTTGGAAACGCTTTTCAGGCTCAGTACTGGGCTCAAAAGATGCAGCCCTGATGTCTCTCATGATAGCAGGTGGTTAAGTAGAAATTCGCTGCTCGGCTGACCCAGCAGGAGCAAACGTATGCTAAAAATGTGTGCAGAACCAAGCTTTTCAGTGAAGAGCAGCCAGGCACATTTTAGCAAGTTTCACTTGTAAGTGGGGTTGGAAATGCTTTTCAGGCTCAGTACTGGGCTCAAAAGATGCAGCCCTGATGTCTCTCATGATAGCAGGTGGTTAAGTAGATATTCGCTGCTCGGCTGACCCAGCAGGAGCAAACGTATGCTAAAAATGTATGCAGAACCAAGCTTTTCAGTGAAGAGCAGCCAGGCACATTTTAGCAAGTTTCACTTAAAAGTGGGGTTGGAAACGCTTTTCAGGCTCAGTACTGGGCTCAAAAGATGCAGCCCTGATGTCTCTTATGATGCAGGTGGTTAAGTAGAAATTCGCTGCTCGGCTGACCCAGCAGGAGCAAAAATATGCCAAAAATGAATGCAGAAACAAGCTTTTCAGTGAAGAGCAGCTAGGCACATTTTAGCAAGTTTCATTTGTAAGTGGGGTTGGAAACACTTTTCAGGCTCAGTACTGGGCTCAAAAGATGCAGCCCTGATGTCTCTCATGATAGCTGGTGGTTAAGTAGAAATTCGCTGCTTGGCTGGCCCAGCAGGAGCAAACATATGCTAAAAATGTATGCAGAACCAAGCTTTTCAGTGAAGAGCAGCCAGGCACATTTTATCAAGTTTCACTGTAAGTGGGGTGGGAAACGCTTTTCAGGCGCAGTACTGGGCTCCAAAGATGCAGCCCTGATGTCTCTCATGATAGCAGGTGGTTAAGTAGAAATGTGCTGCTCGGCAGACCCAGCAGGAGCAAACGTATGCTAAAAATGTATGCAGAACCAAGCTTTTCAGTGAAGAGCAGCCAGGCATATTTTAGCAAGTTTCACTTGTAAGTGGGGTTGGAAATGCTTTTCAGGCTCAGTACTGGGCTCAAAAGATGCAGCCCTGATGTCTCTCATGATAGCAGGTGGTTAAGTAGAAATTCGCTGCTCGGCTGACCCAGCAGGAGCAAACGTATGCTAAAAATGTATGCAGAACCAAGCTTTTCAGTGAAGAGCAGCCAGGCACATTTTAGCAAGTTTCACTTGTAAGTGGGGTTGGAAACGCTTTTCAGGCTCAGTACTGGGCTCAAAAGATGCAGCCCTGATGTCTCTCATGATAGCAGGTGGTTAAGTAGAAATTCGCTGCTCGGCTGACCCAGCAGGAGCAAACGTATGCTAAAAATGTGTGCAGAACCAAGCTTTTCAGTGAAGAGCAGCCAGGCACATTTTAGCAAGTTTCACTTGTAAGTGGGTTTGGAAATGCTTTTCAGGCTCAGTACTGGGCTCAAAAGATGCAGCCCTGATCTCTCTCATGATAGCAGGTGGTTAAGTAGAAATGTGCTGCTCGGCTGATCCAGCAGGAGCAAACGTATGCTAAAAATGTATGCAGAACCAAGCTTTTCAGTGAAGATCAGCCAGGCATATTTTAGCAAGTTTCACTTGTAAGTGGGGTTGGAAATGCTTTTCAGGCTCAGTACTGGGCTCAAAAGATGCAGCCCTGATGTCTCTCATGATAGCAGGTGGTTAAGTAGAAATTCGCTGCTCGGCTGACCCAGCAGGAGCAAAGGTATGCTAAAAATGTATGCAGAACCAAGCTTTTCAGTGAAGAGCAGCCAGGCACATTTTAGCAAGTTTCACTTGTAAGTGGGGTTGGAAACGCTTTTCAGGCTCAGTACTGGGCTCAAAAGATGCAGCCCTGATGTCTCTCATGATAGCAGGTGGTTAAGTAGAAATTCGCTGCTCGGCTGACCCAGCAGGAGCAAACGTATGCTAAAAATGTGTGCAGAACCAAGCTTTTCAGTGAAGAGCAGCCAGGCACATTTTAGCAAGTTTCACTTGTAAGTGGGTTTGGAAATGCTTTTCAGGCTCAGTACTGGGCTCAAAAGATGCAGCCATGATCTCTCTCATGATAGCAGGTGGTTAAGTAGAAATGTGCTGCTCGGCTGATCCAGCAGGAGCAAACGTATGCTAAAAATGTATGCAGAACCAAGCTTTTCAGTGAAGAGCAGCCAGGCACATTTTAGCAAGTTTCACTTGTAAGTGGGGTTGGAAATGCTTTTCAGGCTCAGTACTGGGCTCAAAAGATGCAGCCCTGATGTCTCTTATGATGCAGGTGGTTAAGTAGAAATTCGCTGCTCGGCTGACCCAGCAGGATCAAACGTATGCCAAAAATGTATGCAGAAACAAGCTTTTCAGTGAAGAGCAGCTAGGCACATTTTAGCAAGTTTCACTTGTAAGTGGGGTTTGAAACGCTTTTCAGGCTCAGTACTGGGCTCAAAAGATGCAGCCCTGATGTCTCTCATGATAGCAGGTGGTTAAGTAGAAATTCGCTGCTCGGCTGGCCCAGCAGGAGCAAACATATGCTAAAAATGTATGCAGAACCAAGCTTTTCAGTGAAGAGCAGCCAGGCACATTTTAGCAAGTTTCACTTGTAAGTGGGGTTGGAAACACTTTTCAGGCTCAGTACTGGGCTCAAAAGATGCAGCCCTGATGTCTCTTATGATGCAGGTGGTTAAGTAGAAATTCGCTGCTCGGCTGACCCAGCAGGAGCAAAAATAAGCCAAAAATTTATGCAGAAACAAGCTTTTCAGTGAAGAGCAGCTAGGCACATTTTAGCAAGTTTCATTTGTAAGTGGGGTTGGAAACGCTTTTCAGGCTCAGTACTGGGCTCAAAAGATGCAGCCCTGATGTCTCTCATGATAGCTGGTGGTTAAGTAGAAATTCGCTGCTTGGCTGGCCCAGCAGGAGCAAACATATGCTAAAAATGTATGCAGAACCAAGCTTTTCAGTGAAGAGCAGCCAGGCACATTTTAGCAAGTTTCACTGTAAGTGGGGTGGGAAACGCTTTTCAGGCGCAGTACTGGGCTCCAAAGATGCAGCCCTGATGTCTCTCATGATAGCAGGTGGTTAAGTAGAAATGTGCTGCTCGGCAGACCCAGCAGGAGCAAACGTATGCTAAAAATGTATGCAGAACCAAGCTTTTCAGTGAAGAGCAGCCAGGCATATTTTAGCAAGTTTCACTTGTAAGTGGGGTTGGAAATGCTTTTCAGGCTCAGTACTGGGCTCAAAAGATGCAGCCCTGATGTCTCTCATGATAGCAGGTGGTTAAGTAGAAATTCGCTGCTCGGCTGACCCAGCAGGAGCAAACATATGCTAAAAATGTATGCAGAACCAAGCTTTTCAGTGAAGAGCAGCCAGGCACATTTTAGCAAGTTTCACTTGTAAGTGGGGTTTGAAACGCTTTTCAGGCTCAGTACTGGGCTCAAAAGATGCAGCCCTGATGTCTCTCATGATAGCAGGTGGTTAAGTAGAAATTCGCTGCTCGGCTGACCCAGCAGGAGAAAACGTATGCCAAAAATGTATGCAGAAACAAGCTTTTCAGTGAAGAGCAGCTAGGCAGATTTTAGCAAGTTTCACTTGTAAGTGGGGTTGGAAACGCTTTTCAGGCTCAGTACTGGGCTCAAAAGATGCAGCCTGATGTCTCTCATGATAGCAGGTGGTTAAGTAGAAATTTGCTGCTCGGCTGACCCAGCAGGAGCAAACGTATGCTAAAAATGTGTGCAGAACCAAGCTTTTCAGTGAATAGCAGCCAGGCACATTTTAGCAAGTTTCACTTGTAAGTGGGATTGGAAATGCTTTTCAGGCTCAGTACTGGGCTCAAAAGATGCAGCCCTGATCTCTCTCATGATAGCAGGTGGTTAAGTAGAAATTTGCTGCTCGGCTGACCCAGCAGGAGCAAACGTATGCTAAAAATGTATGCAGAACCAAGCTTTTCAGTGAAGAGCAGCCAGGCACGTTTTAGCAAGTTTCACTTGTAAGTGGGGTTGGAAATGCTTTTCAGGCTCAGTACTGGGCTCAAAAGATGCAGCCCTGATGTCTCTTATGATGCAGGTGGTTAAGTAGAAATTTGCTGCTCGGCTGACCCAGCAGGAGCAAACGTATGCCAAAAATGTATGCAGAAACAAGCTTTTCAGTGAAGAGCAGCTAGGCACATTTTAGCAAGTTTCACTTGTAAGTGGGGTTGGAAACGCTTTTCAGGCTCAGTACTGGGCTCAAAAGATGCAGCCCTGATGTCTCTCATGATAGCAGGTGGTTAAGTAGAAATTTGCTGCTCGGCTGACCCAGCAGGAGCAAACGTATGCTAAAAATGTATGCAGAACCAAGCTTTTCAGTGAAGAGCAGCCAGGCACATTTTAGCAAGTTTCACTGTAAGTGGAGTTGGAAACGCTTTTCAGGCGCAGTACTGGGCTCCAAAGATGCAGCCCTGATGTCTCTCATGATAGCAGGTGGTTAAGTAGAAATGTGCTGCTCGGCTGACCCAGCAGGAGAACGTATGCTAAACATGTATGCAGAACCAAGCTTTTCAGTGAAGAGCAGAGAGGCACATTGTAGCAGGTTTCACTTGTAAGTGGGGTTGGAAACGCTTTTCAGGCTCAGTACTGGGCTCAAAAGATGCAGCCCTGATGTCTCTCATGATAGCAGGTGGTTAAGTAGAAATTCGCTGCTCGGTTGACCCAGCAGGAGCAAACGTATGCTAAAAATGTATGCAGAACCAAGCTTTTCAGTGAAGAGCAGCCAGGCACATTTTAGCAGGTTTCTCTTGTAAGTGGGGTTGGAAACGCTTTTCAGGCTCAGTACTGGGCTCAAAAGATGCAGCCCTGATGTCTCTCATGATAGCAGGTGGTTAAGTAGAAATTCGCTGCTCGGCTGGCCCAGCAGGAGCAAACATATGCTAAAAATGTATGCAGAACCAAGCTTTTCAGTGAAGAGCAGCCAAGCACATTTTAGCAAGTTTCACTGTAAGTGGGGTTGGAAACGCTTTTCAGGCGCAGTACTGGGCTCCAAAGATGCAGCCCTGATGTCTCTCATGATAGCAGGTGGTTAAGTAGAAATTCGCTGCTCGGCTGACCCAGCAGGAGCAAACGTATGCTAAAAATGTATGCAGAACCAAGCTTTTCAGTGAAGAGCAGCCAGGCACATTTTAGCAAGTTTCACTTGTAAGTGGGGTTAGAAATGCTTTTCAGGCTCAGTACTGGGCTCAAAAGATGCAGCCCTGATGTCTCTCATGATAGCAGGTGGTTAAGTAGAAATGTGCTGCTTGGCTGACCCAGCAGGAGAATGTATGCTAAAAATGTATGCATAACCAAGCTTTTCAGTGAAGAGCAGAGAGGCACATTTTAGCAAGTTTCACTCGTAAGTGGGGTTGGAAATGCTTTTCAGGCTCAGTACTGGGCTCAAAAGATGCAGCCCTGATGTCTCTCATGATAGCAGGTGGTTAAGTAGAAATTCGCTGCTCGGCTGACCCAGCAGGAGCAAACGTATGCCAAAAATGTATGCAGAAACAAGCTTTTCAGTGAAGAGCAGCCAGGCACATTTTAGCAAGTTTCACTTGTAAGTGGGGTTGGAAATGCTTTTCAGGCTCAGTACTGGCCTCAAAAGATGCAGCCCTGATGTCTCTCATGATAGCAGGTGGTTAAGTAGAAATGTGCTGCTCGGCTGACCCAGCAGGAGCAAACGTATGCTAAAAATTTGTGCAGAACCAAGCTTTTCAGTGAATAGCAGCCAGGCACATTTTAGCAAGTTTCACTTGTAAGTGGGGTTGGAAACGCTTTTCAGGCTCAGTACTAGGCTCAAAAGATGCAGCCCTGATGTCTCTCATGATAGCAGGTGGTTAAGTAGAAATTCGCTGCTCAGCTGACCCAGCAGGAGCAAACGTATGCCAAAAATGTATGCAAAAACAAGCTTTTCAGTGAAGAGCAGCTAGGCACATTTTAGCAAGTTTCACTTGTAAGTGGGGTTGGAAACGCTTTTCAGGCTCAGTACTGGGCTCAAAAGATGCAGCCTGATGTCTCTCATGATAGCAGGTGGTTAAGTAGAAATTTGCTGCTCGGCTGACCCAGCAGGAGCAAACGTATGCTAAAAATGTGTGCAGAACCAAGCTTTCAGTGAAGAGCAGCCAGGCACATTTTAGCAAGTTTCACTTGTAAGTGGGGTTGGAAATGCTTTTCAGGCTCAGTACTGGGCTCAAAAGATGCAGCCCTGATCTCTCTCATGATAGCAGGTGGTTAAGTAGAAATTTGCTGCTCGGCTGACCCAGCAGGAGCAAACGTATGCTAAAAATGTATGCAGAACCAAGCTTTTCAGTGAAGAGCAGCCAGGCACATTTTAGCAAGTTTCACTTGTAAGTGGGGTTGGAAACGTTTTTCAGGCTCAGTACTGGGCTCAAAAGATGCAGCCCTGATGTCTCTCATGATAGCAGGTGGTTAAGTAGAAATTCGCTGCTCGGCTGACCCAGCAGGAGCAAACGTATGCCAAAAATGTATGCAGAAACAAGCTTTTCAGTGAAGAGCAGCTAGGCACATTTTAGCAAGTTTCACTTGTAAGTGGGGTTGGAAATGCTTTTCAGGCTCAGTACTGGGCTCAAAAGATGCAGCCCTGATATCTCTTATGATGCAGGTGGTTAAGTAGAAATTCGCTGCTCGGCTGACCCAGCAGGAGCAAACGTATGCCAAAAATGTATGTAGAAACAAGCTTTTCAGTGAAGAGCAGCTAGGCACATTTTAGCAAGTTTCACTTGTAAGTGGGGTTGGAAACGCTTTTCAGGCTCAGTACTGGGCTCAAAAGATGCAGCCCTGATGTCTCTCATGATAGCAGGTGGTTAAGTAGAAATTCGCTGCTCGGCTGGCCCAGCAGGAGCAAACATATGCTAAAAATGTATGCAGAACCAAGCTTTTCAGTGAAGAGCAGCCAGGCACATTTTAGCAAGTTTCACTGTAAGTGGGGTTGGAAACGCTTTTCAGGCTCAGTACTGGGCTCAAAAGATGCAGCCCTGATGTCTCTTATGATGCAGGTGGTTAAGTAGAAATTCGCTGCTCGGCTGACCCAGCAGGAGCAAACGTATGCCAAAAATGTATGTAGAAACAAGCTTTTCAGTGAAGAGCAGCTAGGCACATTTTAGCAAGTTTCACTTGTAAGTGGGGTTGGAAACGCTTTTCAGGCTCAGTACTGGGCTCAAAAGATGCAGCCCTGATGTCTCTCATGATAGCAGGTGGTTAAGTAGAAATTCGCTGCTCGGCTGGCCCAGCAGGAGCAAACATATGCTAAAAATGTATGCAGAACCAAGCTTTTCAGTGAAGAGCAGCCAGGCACATTTTAGCAAGTTTCACTGTAAGTGGGGTTGGAAACGCTTTTCAGGCTCAGTACTGGGCTCAAAAGATGCAGCCCTGATGTCTCTTATGATGCAGGTGGTTAAGTAGAAATTCGCTGCTCGGCTGACCCAGCAGGAGCAAACGTATGCCAATAATGTATGCAGAAACAAGCTTTTCAGTGAAGAGCAGCTAGGCACATTTTAGCAAGTTTCACTTGTAAGTGGGGTTGGAAACTCTTTTCAGGCTCAGTACTGGGCTCAAAAGATGCAGCCCTGATCTCTCTCATGATAGCAGGTGGTTAAGTAGAAATTTGCTGCTCGGCTGACCCAGCAGGAGCAAACGTATGCCAAAAATGTATGCAGAAACAAGCTTTTCAGTGAAGAGCAGCCAGGCACATTTTAGCAGGTTTCACTTGTAAGTGGGGTTGGAAATGTTTTTGAGGCTCAGTACTGGGCTCAAAAGATGCAGCCCTGATGTCTCTCATGATAGCAGGTGGTTAAGTAGAAATTTGCTGCTCGGCTGACCCAGCAGGACCAAACCTATGCTAAAAATGTGTGCAGAACCAAGCTTTTCAGTGAAGAGCAGCCAGGCACATTTTAGCAAGTTTCACTTGTAAGTGGGGTTGGAAACGCTTTTCAGGCTCAGTACTGGCCTCAAAAGATGTAGCCCTGATGTATCTCATGATAGCAGATGGTTAAGTCGAAATTTGCTGCTCGGCTGACCCAGCAGGAGCAAACCTATGCCAAAAATGTACGCAGAATCAGCTTTTCAGTGAAGAGCAGAGAGGCACATTTTAGCAAGTTTCACTTGTAAGTGGGGTTGGAAACGCTTTTCAGGCTCAGTACTGGGCTCAAAAGATGCAGCCCTGATGTCTCTCATGATGGCAGGTGGTTAAGTAGAAATTCGCTGCTCGGCTGGCCCAGCAAGAGCAAACATATGCTAAAAATGTATGCAGAACCAAGCTTTTCAGTGAAGAGCAGCCAAGCACATTTTAGCAAGTTTCACTTGTAAGTGGGGTTAGAAATGCTTTTCAGGCTCAGTACTGGGCTCCAAAGATGCAGCCCTGATGTCTCTCATGATAGCAGGTGGTTAAGTAGAAATTCGCTGCTCGGCTGACCCAGCAGGAGCAAACGTATGCTAAAAATGTATGCAGAACCAAGCTTTTCAGTGAAGAGCAGCCAGGCACATTTTAGCAAGTTTCACTTGTAAGTGGGGTTAGAAATGCTTTTCAGGCTCAGTACTGGGCTCAAAAGATGCAGCCCTGATGTCTCTCATGATAGCAGGTGGTTAAGTAGAAATGTGCTGCTCGGCTGACCCAGCAGGAGAACGTATGCTAAAAATGTATGCAGAACCAAGCTTTTCAGTGAAGAGCAGAGAGGCACATTTTAGCAAGTTTCACTCGTAAGTGGGGTTGGAAATGCTTTTCAGGCTCAGTACTGGGCTCAAAAGATGCAGCCCTGATGTCTCTCATGATAGCAGGTGGTTAAGTAGAAATTCGCTGCTCGGCTGACCCAGCAGGAGCAAACGTATGCAAAAAATGTATGCAGAACCAAGCTTTTCAGTGAAGAGCAGCCAGGCACATTTTAGCAAGTTTCACTTGTAAGTGGAGTTGGAAACGCTTTTCAGGTTCAGTACTGGGCTCAAAAGATGCAGCCCTGATGTCTTTCATGATAGCAGGTGGTTAAGTAGAAATTCGCTGCTCGGCTGACCCAGCAGGAGCAAACGTATGCCAAAAATGTATGCAGAAACAAGCTTTTCAGTGAAGAGCAGCTAGGCACATTTTAGCAAGTTTCACTTGTAAGTGGGGTTGGAAATGTTTTTCAGGCTCAGTACTGGCCTGAAAAGATGCAGCCCTGATGTCTCTCATGATAGCAGGTGGTTAAGTAGAAATGTGCTGCTCGGCTGACCCAGCAGGAGCAAACGTATGCTAAAAATTTGTGCAGAACCAAGCTTTTCAGTGAATAGCAGCCAGGCACATTTTAGCAAGTTTCACTTGTAAGTGGGGTTGGAAACGCTTTTCAGGCTCTGTACTGGGCTCAAAAGATGCAGCCCTGATGTCTCTCATGATAGCAGGTGGTTAAGTAGAAATTCGCTGCTCGGCTGACCCAGCAGGACCAAACCTATGCTAAAAATGTGTGCAGAACCAAGCTTTTCAGTGAAGAGCAGCCAGGCACATTTTAGCAAGTTTCACTTGTAAGTGGGGTTGGAAACGCTTTTCAGGCTCAGTACTGGCCTCAAAAGATGTAGCCCTGATGTATCTCATGATAGCAGATGGTTAAGTCGAAATTTGCTGCTCGGCTGACCCAGCAGGAGCAAACCTATGCCAAAAATGTACGCAGAATCAGCTTTTCAGTGAAGAGCAGAGAGGCACATTTTAGCAAGTTTCACTTGTAAGTGGGGTTGGAAACGCTTTTCAGGCTCAGTACTGGGCTCAAAAGATGCAGCCCTGATGTCTCTCATGATAGCAGGTGGTTAAGTAGAAATTCGCTGCTCGGCTGGCCCAGCAAGAGCAAACATATGCTAAAAATGTATGCAGAACCAAGCTTTTCAGTGAAGAGCAGCCAAGCACATTTTAGCAAGTTTCACTTGTAAGTGGGGTTAGAAATGCTTTTCAGGCTCAGTACTGGGCTCCAAAGATGCAGCCCTGATGTCTCTCATGATAGCAGGTGGTTAAGTAGAAATTCGCTGCTCGGCTGACCCAGCAGGAGCAAACGTATGCTAAAAATGTATGCAGAACCAAGCTTTTCAGTGAAGAGCAGCCAGGCACATTTTAGCAAGTTTCACTTGTAAGTGGGGTTAGAAATGCTTTTCAGGCTCAGTACTGGGCTCAAAAGATGCAGCCCTGATGTCTCTCATGATAGCAGGTGGTTAAGTAGAAATTCGCTGCTCGGCTGACCCAGCAGGAGCAAACGTATGCCAAAAATGTATGCAGAAACAAGCTTTTCGGTGAAGAGCAGCTAGGCACATTTTAGCAAGTTTCACTTGTAAGTGGGGTTGGAAACGCTTTTCTGGCGCAGTACTGGGCTCCAAAGATGCAGCCCTGATGTCTCTCATGATAGCAGGTGGTTAAGTAGAAATTCGCTGCTCGGCTGACCCAGCAGGAGCAAAGGTATGCTAAAAATGTATGCAGAACCAAGCTTTTCAGTGAAGAGCAGCCAGGCACATTTTAGCAAGTTTCACTTGTAAGTGGGGTTAGAAATGCTTTTCAGGCTCAGTACTGGGCTCAAAAGATGCAGCCCTGATGTCTCTCATGATAGCAGGTGGTTAAGTAGAAATGTGCTGCTCGGCTGACCCAGCAGGAGAACGTATGCTAAAAATGTATGCAGAACCAAGCTTTTCAGTGAAGAGCAGAGAGGCACATTTTAGCAAGTTTCACTCGTAAGTGGGGTTGGAAATGCTTTTCAGGCTCAGTACTGGGCTCAAAAGATGCAGCCCTGATGTCTCTCATGATAGCAGGTGGTTAAGTAGAAATTCGCTGCTCGGCTGACCCAGCAGGAGCAAACGTATGCAAAAAATGTATGCAGAACCAAGCTTTTCAGTGAAGAGCAGCCAGGCACATTTTAGCAAGTTTCACTTGTAAGTGGAGTTGGAAACGCTTTTCAGGTTCAGTACTGGGCTCAAAAGATGCAGCCCTGATGTCTTTCATGATAGCAGGTGGTTAAGTAGAAATTCGCTGCTCGGCTGACCCAGCAGGAGCAAACGTATGCCAAAAATGTATGCAGAAACAAGCTTTTCAGTGAAGAGCAGCTAGGCACATTTTAGCAAGTTTCACTTGTAAGTGGGGTTGGAAATGTTTTTCAGGCTCAGTACTGGCCTGAAAAGATGCAGCCCTGATGTCTCTCATGATAGCAGGTGGTTAAGTAGAAATGTGCTGCTCGGCTGACCCAGCAGGAGCAAACGTATGCTAAAAATTTGTGCAGAACCAAGCTTTTCAGTGAATAGCAGCCAGGCACATTTTAGCAAGTTTCACTTGTAAGTGGGGTTGGAAACGCTTTTCAGGCTCTGTACTGGGCTCAAAAGATGCAGCCCTGATGTCTCTCATGATAGCAGGTGGTTAAGTAGAAATTCGCTGCTCGACTGACCCAGCAGGACCAAACCTATGCTAAAAATGTGTGCAGAACCAAGCTTTTCAGTGAAGAGCAGCCAGGCACATTTTAGCAAGTTTCACTTGTAAGTGGGGTTGGAAACGCTTTTCAGGCTCAGTACTGGCCTCAAAAGATGTAGCCCTGATGTATCTCATGATAGCAGATGGTTAAGTCGAAATTTGCTGCTCGGCTGACCCAGCAGGAGCAAACCTATGCCAAAAATGTACGCAGAATCAGCTTTTCAGTGAAGAGCAGAGAGGCACATTTTAGCAAGTTTCACTTGTAAGTGGGGTTGGAAACGCTTTTCAGGCTCAGTACTGGGCTCAAAAGATGCAGCCCTGATGTCTCTCATGATAGCAGGTGGTTAAGTAGAAATTCGCTGCTCGGCTGGCCCAGCAAGAGCAAACATATGCTAAAAATGTATGCAGAACCAAGCTTTTCAGTGAAGAGCAGCCAAGCACATTTTAGCAAGTTTCACTTGTAAGTGGGGTTAGAAATGCTTTTCAGGCTCAGTACTGGGCTCCAAAGATGCAGCCCTGATGTCTCTCATGATAGCAGGTGGTTAAGTAGAAATTCGCTGCTCGGCTGACCCAGCAGGAGCAAACGTATGCTAAAAATGTATGCAGAACCAAGCTTTTCAGTGAAGAGCAGCCAGGCACATTTTAGCAAGTTTCACTTGTAAGTGGGGTTAGAAATGCTTTTCAGGCTCAGTACTGGGCTCAAAAGATGCAGCCCTGATGTCTCTCATGATAGCAGGTGGTTAAGTAGAAATTCGCTGCTCGGCTGACCCAGCAGGAGCAAACGTATGCCAAAAATGTATGCAGAAACAAGCTTTTCGGTGAAGAGCAGCTAGGCACATTTTAGCAAGTTTCACTTGTAAGTGGGGTTGGAAACGCTTTTCTGGCGCAGTACTGGGCTCCAAAGATGCAGCCCTGATGTCTCTCATGATAGCAGGTGGTTAAGTAGAAATTCGCTGCTCGGCTGACCCAGCAGGAGCAAAGGTATGCTAAAAATGTATGCAGAACCAAGCTTTTCAGTGAAGAGCAGCCAGACACATTTTAGCAAGTTTCACTTGTAAGTGGGGTTAGAAATGCTTTTCAGGCTCAGTACTGGGCTCAAAAGATGCAGCCCTGATGTCTCTCATGATAACAGGTGGTTAAGTAGAAATGTGCTGCTCGGCTGACCCAGCAGGAGAACGTATGCTAAAAATGTATGCAGAACCAAGCTTTTCAGTGAAGAGCAGAGAGGCACATTTTAGCAAGTTTCACTTGTAAGTGGGGTTGGAAATGCTTTTCAGGCTCAGTACTGGGCTCAAAAGATGCAGCCCTGATGTCTCTCATGATAGCAGGTGGTTAAGTAGAGATTCGCTGCTCGGCTGACCCAGCAGGAGCAAACGTATGCTAAAAATGTATGCAGAACCAAGCCTTTCAGTGAAGAGCAGCCAGGCACATTTTAGCAAGTTTCACTTGTAAGTGGGGTTGGAAACGCTTTTCAGGCTCAGTACTGGGCTCAAAAGATGCAGCCCTGATGTCTCTCATGATAGCAGGTGGTTAAGTAGAAATTCGCTGCTCGGCTGGCCCAGCAGGAGCAAACATATGCTAAAAATGTATGCAGAACCAAGCTTTTCAGTGAAGAGCAGCCAGGCACATTTTAGCAAGTTTCACTGTAAGTGGGGTTGGAAACGCTTTTCAGGCTCAGTACTGGGCTCAAAAGATGCAGCCCTGATGTCTCTTATGATGCAGGTGGTTAAGTAGAAATTCGCTGCTCGGCTGACCCAGCAGGAGCAAACGTATGCCAAAAATGTATGTAGAAACAAGCTTTTCAGTGAAGAGCAGCTAGGCACATTTTAGCAAGTTTCACTTGTAAGTGGGGTTGGAAACGCTTTTCAGGCTCAGTACTGGGCTCAAAAGATGCAGCCCTGATGTCTCTCATGATAGCAGGTGGTTAAGTAGAAATTCGCTGCTCGGCTGGCCCAGCAGGAGCAAACATATGCTAAAAATGTATGCAGAACCAAGCTTTTCAGTGAAGAGCAGCCAGGCACATTTTAGCAAGTTTCACTGTAAGTGGGGTTGGAAACGCTTTTCAGGCTCAGTACTGGGCTCAAAAGATGCAGCCCTGATGTCTCTTATGATGCAGGTGGTTAAGTAGAAATTCGCTGCTCGGCTGACCCAGCAGGAGCAAACGTATGCCAATAATGTATGCAGAAACAAGCTTTTCAGTGAAGAGCAGCTAGGCACATTTTAGCAAGTTTCACTTGTAAGTGGGGTTGGAAACTCTTTTCAGGCTCAGTACTGGGCTCAAAAGATGCAGCCCTGATCTCTCTCATGATAGCAGGTGGTTAAGTAGAAATTTGCTGCTCGGCTGACCCAGCAGGAGCAAACGTATGCCAAAAATGTATGCAGAAACAAGCTTTTCAGTGAAGAGCAGCCAGGCACATTTTAGCAGGTTTCACTTGTAAGTGGGGTTGGAAATGTTTTTGAGGCTCAGTACTGGGCTCAAAAGATGCAGCCCTGATGTCTCTCATGATAGCAGGTGGTTAAGTAGAAATTTGCTGCTCGGCTGACCCAGCAGGACCAAACCTATGCTAAAAATGTGTGCAGAACCAAGCTTTTCAGTGAAGAGCAGCCAGGCACATTTTAGCAAGTTTCACTTGTAAGTGGGGTTGGAAACGCTTTTCAGGCTCAGTACTGGCCTCAAAAGATGTAGCCCTGATGTATCTCATGATAGCAGATGGTTAAGTCGAAATTTGCTGCTCGGCTGACCCAGCAGGAGCAAACCTATGCCAAAAATGTACGCAGAATCAGCTTTTCAGTGAAGAGCAGAGAGGCACATTTTAGCAAGTTTCACTTGTAAGTGGGGTTGGAAACGCTTTTCAGGCTCAGTACTGGGCTCAAAAGATGCAGCCCTGATGTCTCTCATGATGGCAGGTGGTTAAGTAGAAATTCGCTGCTCGGCTGGCCCAGCAAGAGCAAACATATGCTAAAAATGTATGCAGAACCAAGCTTTTCAGTGAAGAGCAGCCAAGCACATTTTAGCAAGTTTCACTTGTAAGTGGGGTTAGAAATGCTTTTCAGGCTCAGTACTGGGCTCCAAAGATGCAGCCCTGATGTCTCTCATGATAGCAGGTGGTTAAGTAGAAATTCGCTGCTCGGCTGACCCAGCAGGAGCAAACGTATGCTAAAAATGTATGCAGAACCAAGCTTTTCAGTGAAGAGCAGCCAGGCACATTTTAGCAAGTTTCACTTGTAAGTGGGGTTAGAAATGCTTTTCAGGCTCAGTACTGGGCTCAAAAGATGCAGCCCTGATGTCTCTCATGATAGCAGGTGGTTAAGTAGAAATGTGCTGCTCGGCTGACCCAGCAGGAGAACGTATGCTAAAAATGTATGCAGAACCAAGCTTTTCAGTGAAGAGCAGAGAGGCACATTTTAGCAAGTTTCACTCGTAAGTGGGGTTGGAAATGCTTTTCAGGCTCAGTACTGGGCTCAAAAGATGCAGCCCTGATGTCTCTCATGATAGCAGGTGGTTAAGTAGAAATTCGCTGCTCGGCTGACCCAGCAGGAGCAAACGTATGCAAAAAATGTATGCAGAACCAAGCTTTTCAGTGAAGAGCAGCCAGGCACATTTTAGCAAGTTTCACTTGTAAGTGGAGTTGGAAACGCTTTTCAGGTTCAGTACTGGGCTCAAAAGATGCAGCCCTGATGTCTTTCATGATAGCAGGTGGTTAAGTAGAAATTCGCTGCTCGGCTGACCCAGCAGGAGCAAACGTATGCCAAAAATGTATGCAGAAACAAGCTTTTCAGTGAAGAGCAGCTAGGCACATTTTAGCAAGTTTCACTTGTAAGTGGGGTTGGAAATGTTTTTCAGGCTCAGTACTGGCCTGAAAAGATGCAGCCCTGATGTCTCTCATGATAGCAGGTGGTTAAGTAGAAATGTGCTGCTCGGCTGACCCAGCAGGAGCAAACGTATGCTAAAAATTTGTGCAGAACCAAGCTTTTCAGTGAATAGCAGCCAGGCACATTTTAGCAAGTTTCACTTGTAAGTGGGGTTGGAAACGCTTTTCAGGCTCTGTACTGGGCTCAAAAGATGCAGCCCTGATGTCTCTCATGATAGCAGGTGGTTAAGTAGAAATTCGCTGCTCGGCTGACCCAGCAGGACCAAACCTATGCTAAAAATGTGTGCAGAACCAAGCTTTTCAGTGAAGAGCAGCCAGGCACATTTTAGCAAGTTTCACTTGTAAGTGGGGTTGGAAACGCTTTTCAGGCTCAGTACTGGCCTCAAAAGATGTAGCCCTGATGTATCTCATGATAGCAGATGGTTAAGTCGAAATTTGCTGCTCGGCTGACCCAGCAGGAGCAAACCTATGCCAAAAATGTACGCAGAATCAGCTTTTCAGTGAAGAGCAGAGAGGCACATTTTAGCAAGTTTCACTTGTAAGTGGGGTTGGAAACGCTTTTCAGGCTCAGTACTGGGCTCAAAAGATGCAGCCCTGATGTCTCTCATGATAGCAGGTGGTTAAGTAGAAATTCGCTGCTCGGCTGGCCCAGCAAGAGCAAACATATGCTAAAAATGTATGCAGAACCAAGCTTTTCAGTGAAGAGCAGCCAAGCACATTTTAGCAAGTTTCACTTGTAAGTGGGGTTAGAAATGCTTTTCAGGCTCAGTACTGGGCTCCAAAGATGCAGCCCTGATGTCTCTCATGATAGCAGGTGGTTAAGTAGAAATTCGCTGCTCGGCTGACCCAGCAGGAGCAAACGTATGCTAAAAATGTATGCAGAACCAAGCTTTTCAGTGAAGAGCAGCCAGGCACATTTTAGCAAGTTTCACTTGTAAGTGGGGTTAGAAATGCTTTTCAGGCTCAGTACTGGGCTCAAAAGATGCAGCCCTGATGTCTCTCATGATAGCAGGTGGTTAAGTAGAAATTCGCTGCTCGGCTGACCCAGCAGGAGCAAACGTATGCCAAAAATGTATGCAGAAACAAGCTTTTCGGTGAAGAGCAGCTAGGCACATTTTAGCAAGTTTCACTTGTAAGTGGGGTTGGAAACGCTTTTCTGGCGCAGTACTGGGCTCCAAAGATGCAGCCCTGATGTCTCTCATGATAGCAGGTGGTTAAGTAGAAATTCGCTGCTCGGCTGACCCAGCAGGAGCAAAGGTATGCTAAAAATGTATGCAGAACCAAGCTTTTCAGTGAAGAGCAGCCAGGCACATTTTAGCAAGTTTCACTTGTAAGTGGGGTTAGAAATGCTTTTCAGGCTCAGTACTGGGCTCAAAAGATGCAGCCCTGATGTCTCTCATGATAGCAGGTGGTTAAGTAGAAATGTGCTGCTCGGCTGACCCAGCAGGAGAACGTATGCTAAAAATGTATGCAGAACCAAGCTTTTCAGTGAAGAGCAGAGAGGCACATTTTAGCAAGTTTCACTCGTAAGTGGGGTTGGAAATGCTTTTCAGGCTCAGTACTGGGCTCAAAAGATGCAGCCCTGATGTCTCTCATGATAGCAGGTGGTTAAGTAGAAATTCGCTGCTCGGCTGACCCAGCAGGAGCAAACGTATGCAAAAAATGTATGCAGAACCAAGCTTTTCAGTGAAGAGCAGCCAGGCACATTTTAGCAAGTTTCACTTGTAAGTGGAGTTGGAAACGCTTTTCAGGTTCAGTACTGGGCTCAAAAGATGCAGCCCTGATGTCTTTCATGATAGCAGGTGGTTAAGTAGAAATTCGCTGCTCGGCTGACCCAGCAGGAGCAAACGTATGCCAAAAATGTATGCAGAAACAAGCTTTTCAGTGAAGAGCAGCTAGGCACATTTTAGCAAGTTTCACTTGTAAGTGGGGTTGGAAATGTTTTTCAGGCTCAGTACTGGCCTGAAAAGATGCAGCCCTGATGTCTCTCATGATAGCAGGTGGTTAAGTAGAAATGTGCTGCTCGGCTGACCCAGCAGGAGCAAACGTATGCTAAAAATTTGTGCAGAACCAAGCTTTTCAGTGAATAGCAGCCAGGCACATTTTAGCAAGTTTCACTTGTAAGTGGGGTTGGAAACGCTTTTCAGGCTCTGTACTGGGCTCAAAAGATGCAGCCCTGATGTCTCTCATGATAGCAGGTGGTTAAGTAGAAATTCGCTGCTCGACTGACCCAGCAGGACCAAACCTATGCTAAAAATGTGTGCAGAACCAAGCTTTTCAGTGAAGAGCAGCCAGGCACATTTTAGCAAGTTTCACTTGTAAGTGGGGTTGGAAACGCTTTTCAGGCTCAGTACTGGCCTCAAAAGATGTAGCCCTGATGTATCTCATGATAGCAGATGGTTAAGTCGAAATTTGCTGCTCGGCTGACCCAGCAGGAGCAAACCTATGCCAAAAATGTACGCAGAATCAGCTTTTCAGTGAAGAGCAGAGAGGCACATTTTAGCAAGTTTCACTTGTAAGTGGGGTTGGAAACGCTTTTCAGGCTCAGTACTGGGCTCAAAAGATGCAGCCCTGATGTCTCTCATGATAGCAGGTGGTTAAGTAGAAATTCGCTGCTCGGCTGGCCCAGCAAGAGCAAACATATGCTAAAAATGTATGCAGAACCAAGCTTTTCAGTGAAGAGCAGCCAAGCACATTTTAGCAAGTTTCACTTGTAAGTGGGGTTAGAAATGCTTTTCAGGCTCAGTACTGGGCTCCAAAGATGCAGCCCTGATGTCTCTCATGATAGCAGGTGGTTAAGTAGAAATTCGCTGCTCGGCTGACCCAGCAGGAGCAAACGTATGCTAAAAATGTATGCAGAACCAAGCTTTTCAGTGAAGAGCAGCCAGGCACATTTTAGCAAGTTTCACTTGTAAGTGGGGTTAGAAATGCTTTTCAGGCTCAGTACTGGGCTCAAAAGATGCAGCCCTGATGTCTCTCATGATAGCAGGTGGTTAAGTAGAAATTCGCTGCTCGGCTGACCCAGCAGGAGCAAACGTATGCCAAAAATGTATGCAGAAACAAGCTTTTCGGTGAAGAGCAGCTAGGCACATTTTAGCAAGTTTCACTTGTAAGTGGGGTTGGAAACGCTTTTCTGGCGCAGTACTGGGCTCCAAAGATGCAGCCCTGATGTCTCTCATGATAGCAGGTGGTTAAGTAGAAATTCGCTGCTCGGCTGACCCAGCAGGAGCAAAGGTATGCTAAAAATGTATGCAGAACCAAGCTTTTCAGTGAAGAGCAGCCAGACACATTTTAGCAAGTTTCACTTGTAAGTGGGGTTAGAAATGCTTTTCAGGCTCAGTACTGGGCTCAAAAGATGCAGCCCTGATGTCTCTCATGATAACAGGTGGTTAAGTAGAAATGTGCTGCTCGGCTGACCCAGCAGGAGAACGTATGCTAAAAATGTATGCAGAACCAAGCTTTTCAGTGAAGAGCAGAGAGGCACATTTTAGCAAGTTTCACTTGTAAGTGGGGTTGGAAATGCTTTTCAGGCTCAGTACTGGGCTCAAAAGATGCAGCCCTGATGTCTCTCATGATAGCAGGTGGTTAAGTAGAGATTCGCTGCTCGGCTGACCCAGCAGGAGCAAACGTATGCTAAAAATGTATGCAGAACCAAGCCTTTCAGTGAAGAGCAGCCAGGCACATTTTAGCAAGTTTCACTTGTAAGTGGGGTTGGAAACGCTTTTCAGGCTCAGTACTGGGCTCAAAAGATGCAGCCCTGATGTCTCTCATGATAGCAGGTGGTTAAGTAGAAATTTGCTGCTCGGCTGACCCAGCAGGAGCAAACGTATGCCAAAAATGTATGCAGAAACAAGCTTTTCAGTGAAGAGCAGCTAGGCACATTTTAGCAAGTTTCACTTGTAAGTGGGGTTGGAAATGCTTTTCAGGCTCAGTACTGGCCTCAAAAGATGCAGCCCTGATGTCTCTCATGATAGCAGGTGGTTAAGTAGAAATTTGCTGCTCGGCTGACCCAGCAGGAGCAAACCTATGCCAAAAATGTACGCAGAATCAGCTTTTCAGTGAAGAGCAGAGAGGCACATTTTAGCAAGTTTCACTTGTAAGTGGGGTTGGAGCCGCTTTTCAGGCTCAGTACTGGGCTCAAAAGATGCAGCCCTGATGTCTCTCATGATAGCAGGTGGTTAAGTAGAATTTCGCTGCTCGGCTGGCCCAGCAGGAGCAAACATATGCTAAAAATGTATGCAGAACCAAGCTTTTCAGTGAAGAGCAGCCAGGCACATTTTAGCAAGTTTCACTTGTAAGTGGGGTTGGAAACGCTTTTCAGGCTCAGTACTGGGCTCAAAAGATGCAGCCCTGATGTCTCTCATGATAGCAGGTGGTTAAGTAGAAATTTGCTGCTCGGCTGACCCAGCAGGAGCAAACGTATGCTAAAAATGTGTGCAGAACCAAGCTTTTCAGTGAAGAGCAGCTAGGCATATTTTAGCAAGTTTCACTTTTAAGTGGGGTTGGAAACGCTTTTCAGGCTCAGTACTGGGCTCAGAAGATGCAGCCCTGATGTCTCTCATGATAGCAGGTGGTTAAGTAGAAATGTGCTGCTCGGCTGACCCAGCAGGAGCAAACGTATGCTAAAATTGTGTGCAGAACCAAGCTTTTCAGTGAAGAGCAGCCAGGCACATTTTAGCAAGTTTCACTTGTAAGTGGGGTTAGAAATGCTTTTCAGGCTCAGTACTGGGCTCAAAAGATGCAGCCCTGATGTCTCTCATGATAGCAGGTGGTTAAGTAGAAATGTGCTGCTCGGCTGACCCAGCAGGAGAACGTATGCTAAAAATGTATGCAGAACCAAGCTTTTCAGTGAAGAGCAGAGAGGCACATTTTAGCAAGTTTCACTCGTAAGTGGGGTTGGAAATGCTTTTCAGGCTCAGTACTGGGCTCAAAAGATGCAGCCCTGATGTCTCTCATGATAGCAGGAGGTTAAGTAGAAATTCGCTGCTCGGCTGACCCAGCAGGAGCAAACGTATGCAAAAAATGTATGCAGAACCAAGCTTTTCAGTGAAGAGCAGCCAGGCACATTTTAGCAAGTTTCACTTGTAAGTGGAGTTGGAAACGCTTTTCAGGTTCAGTACTGGGCTCAAAAGATGCAGCCCTGATGTCTCTCATGATAGCAGGTGGTTAAGTAGAAATTCGCTGCTCGGCTGACCCAGCAGGAGCAAACGTATGCCAAAAATGTATGCAGAAACAAGCTTTTCAGTGAAGAGCAGCTAGGCACATTTTAGCAAGTTTCACTTGTAAGTGGGGTTGGAAATGCTTTTCAGGCTCAGTACTGGCCTCAAAAGATGCAGCCCTGATGTCTCTCATGATAGCAGGTGGTTAAGTAGAAATGTGCTGCTCGGCTGACCCAGCAGGAGCAAACGTATGCTAAAAATTTGTGCAGAACCAAGCTTTTCAGTGAATAGCAGCCAGGCACATTTTAGCAAGTTTCACTTGTAAGTGGGGTTGGAAACGCTTTTCAGGCTCAGTACTGGGCTCAAAAGATGCAGCCCTGATGTCTCTCATGATAGCAGGTGGTTAAGTAGAAATTCGCTGCTCGGCTGGCCCAGCAGGAGCAAACATATGCTAAAAATGTGTGCAGAACCAAGCTTTTCAGTGAAGAGCAGCCAGGCACATTTTAGCAAGTTTCACTTGTAAGTGGGGTTGGGAATGCTTTTCAGGCTCAGTACTGGGCTCAAAAGATGCAGCCCTGATCTCTCTCATGATAGCAGGTGGTTAAGTAGAAATTTGCTGCTCGGCTGACCCAGCAGGAGCAAACGTATGCTAAAAATGTATGCAGAACCAAGCTTTTCAGTGAAGAGCAGCCAGGCACATTTTAGCAAGTTTCACCTGTAAGTGGGGTTGGAAACGCTTTTCAGGCTCAGTACTGGGCTCAAAAGATGCAGCCCTGATGTCTCTCATGATAGCAGGTGGTTAAGTAGAAATTCTCTGCTCGGCTGACCCAGCAGGAGCAAACGTATGCCAAAAATGTATGCAGAAACAAGCTTTTCAGTGAAGAGCAGCTAGGCACATTTTAGCAAGTTTCACTTGTAAGTGGGGTTGGAAATGCTTTTCAGGCTCAGTACTGGGCTCAAAAGATGCAGCCCTGATGTCTATTACGATGCAGGTGGTTAAGTAGAAATTCGCTGCTCGGCTGACCCAGCAGGAGCAAACGTATGCCAAAAATGTATGCATAAACAAGCTTTTCAGTGAAGAGCAGCCAGGCACATTTTAGCAGGTTTCACTTGTAAGTGGGGTTGGAAATGTTTTTGAGGCTCAGTACTGGTCTCAAAAGATGCAGCCCTGATGTCTCTCATGATAGCAGGTGGTTAAGTAGAAATTCGCTGCTCGGCTGACCCAGCAGGACCAAACCTATGCTAAAAATGTGTGCAGAACCAAGCTTTTCAGTGAAGAGCAGCCAGGCACATTTTAGCAAGTTTCACTTGTAAGTGGGGTTGGAAACGCTTTTCAGGCTCAGTACTGGCCTCAAAAGATGTAGCCCTGATGTATCTCATGATAGCAGATGGTTAAGTCGAAATTTGCTGCTCGGCTGACCCAGCAGGAGCAAACCTATACCAAAAATGTACGCAGAATCAGCTTTTCAGTGAAGAGCAGAGAGGCACATTTTAGCAAGTTTCACTTGTAAGTGGGGTTGGAAACGCTTTTCAGGCTCAGTACTGGGCTCAAAAGATGCAGCCCTGATGTCTCTCATGATAGCAGGTGGTTAAGTAGAAATTCGCTGCTCGGCTGGCCCAGCAAGAGCAAACATATGCTAAAAATGTATGCAGAACCAAGCTTTTCAGTGAAGAGCAGCCAAGCACATTTTAGCAAGTTTCACTTGTAAGTGGGGTTAGAAATGCTTTTCAGGCTCAGTACTGGGCTCCAAAGATGCAGCCCTGATGTCTCTCATGACAGCAGGTGGTTAAGTAGAAATTCGCTGCTCGGCTGACCCAGCAGGAGCAAACGTATGCTAAAAATGTATGCAGAACCAAGCTTTTCAGTGAAGAGCAGCCAGGCACATTTTAGCAAGTTTCACTTGTAAGTGGGGTTAGAAATGCTTTTCAGGCTCAGTACTGGGCTCAAAAGATGCAGCCCTGATGTCTCTCATGATAGCAGGTGGTTAAGTAGAAATTTGCTGCTCGGCTGACCCAGCAGGAGCAAACGTATGCCAAAAATGTATGCAGAAACAAGCTTTTCGGTGAAGAGCAGCTAGGCACATTTTAGCAAGTTTCACTTGTAAGTGGGGTTGGAAACGCTTTTCTGGCGCAGTACTGGGCTCCAAAGATGCAGCCCTGATGTCTCTCATGATAGCAGGTGGTTAAGTAGAAATTCGCTGCTCGGCTGACCCAGCAGGAGCAAAGGTATGCTAAAAATGTATGCAGAACCAAGCTTTTCAGTGAAGAGCAGCCAGACACATTTGAGCAAGTTTCACTTGTAAGTGGGGTTAGAAATGCTTTTCAGGCTCAGTACTGGGCTCAAAAGATGCAGCCCTGATGTCTCTCATGATAACAGGTGGTTAAGTAGAAATGTGCTGCTCGGCTGACCCAGCAGGAGAACGTATGCTAAAAATGTATGCAGAACCAAGCTTTTCAGTGAAGAGCAGAGAGGCACATTTTAGCAAGTTTCACTTGTAAGTGGGGTTGGAAATGCTTTTCAGGCTCAGTACTGGGCTCAAAAGATGCAGCCCTGATGTCTCTCATGATAGCAGGTGGTTAAGTAGAGATTCGCTGCTCGGCTGACCCAGCAGGAGCAAACGTATGCTAAAAATGTATGCAGAACCAAGCCTTTCAGTGAAGAGCAGCCAGGCACATTTTAGCAAGTTTCACTTGTAAGTGGGGTTGGAAACGCTTTTCAGGCTCAGTACTGGGCTCAAAAGATGCAGCCCTGATGTCTCTCATGATAGCAGGTGGTTAAGTAGAAATTTGCTGCTCGGCTGACCCAGCAGGAGCAAACGTATGCCAAAAATGTATGCAGAAACAAGCTTTTCAGTGAAGAGCAGCTAGGCACATTTTAGCAAGTTTCACTTGTAAGTGGGGTTGGAGCCGCTTTTCAGGCTCAGTACTGGGCTCAAAAGATGCAGCCCTGATGTCTCTCATGATAGCAGGTGGTTAAGTAGAATTTCGCTGCTCTGCTGGCCCAGCAGGAGCAAACATATGCTAAAAATGTATGCAGAACCAAGCTTTTCAGTGAAGAGCAGCCAGGCACATTTTAGCAAGTTTCACTTGTAAGTGGGGTTGGAAACGCTTTTCAGGCTCAGTACTGGGCTCAAAAGATGCAGCCCTGATGTCTCTCATGATAGCAGGTGGTTAAGTAGAAATTTGCTGCTCGGCTGACCCAGCAGGAGCAAACGTATGCTAAAAATGTGTGCAGAACCAAGCTTTTCAGTGAAGAGCAGCCAGGCACATTTTAGCAAGTTTCACTTTTAAGTGGGGTTGGAAACGCTTTTCAGGCTCAGTACTGGGCTCAGAAGATGCAGCCCTGATGTCTCTCATGATAGCAGGTGGTTAAGTAGAAATGTGCTGCTCGGCTGACCCAGCAGGAGCAAACGTATGCTAAAATTGTGTGCAGAACCAAGCTTTCAGTGAATAGCAGCCAGGCACATTTTAGCAAGTTTCACTTGTAAGTGGGGTTGGAAACGCTTTTCAGGCTCAGTACTGGGCTCAAAAGATGCAGCCCTGATGTCTCTCATGATAGCAGGTGGTTAAGTAGAAATTCGCTGCTCGGCTGACCCAGCAGGAGCAAACGTATGCAGAAAATGTATGCAGAAACAAGCTTTTCAGTGAAGAGCAGCTAGGCACATTTTAGCAAGTTTCACTTGTAAGTGGGTTTGGAAACGCTTTTCAGGCTCAGTACTGGGCTCAAAAGATGCAGCCTGATGTCTCTCATGATAGCAGGTGGTTAAGTAGAAATTTGCTGCTCGGCTGACCCAGCAGGAGCAAACGTATGCTAAAAATGTGTGCAGAACCAAGCTTTTCAGTGAAGAGCAGCCAGGCACATTTTAGCAAGTTTCACTTTTAAGTGGGGTTGGAAATGCTTTTCAGGCTCAGTACTGGGCTCAAAAGATGCAGCCCTGATCTCTCTCATGATAGCAGGTGGTTAAGTAGAAATTTGCTGCTCGGCTGACCCAGCAGGAGCAAACGTATGCTAAAAATGTATGCAGAACCAAGCTTTTCAGTGAAGAGCAGCCAGGCACATTTTAGCAAGTTTCACCTGTAAGTGGGGTTGGAAACGCTTTTCAGGCTCAGTACTGGGCTCAAAAGATGCAGCCCTGATGTCTCTCATGATAGCAGGTGGTTAAGTAGAAATTCGCTGCTCGGCTGACCCAGCAGGAGCAAACGTATGCCAAAAATGTATGCAGAAACAAGCTTTTCAGTGAAGAGCAGCTAGGCACATTTTAGCAAGTTTCACTTGTAAGTGGGGTTGGAAATGCTTTTCAGGCTCAGTACTGGGCTCAAAAGATGCAGCCCTGATGTCTCTTATGATGCAGGTGGTTAAGTAGAAATTCGCTGCTCGGCTGACCCAGCAGGAGCAAACGTATGCCAAAAATGTATGCATAAACAAGCTTTTCAGTGAAGAGCAGCCAGGCACATTTTAGCAGGTTTCACTTGTAAGTGGGGTTGGAAATGTTTTTGAGGCTCAGTACTGGGCTCAAAAGATGCAGCCCTGATGTCTCTCATGATAGCAGGTGGTTAAGTAGAAATTCGCTGCTCGGCTGACCCAGCAGGACCAAACCTATGCTAAAAATGTGTGCAGAACCAAGCTTTTCAGTGAAGAGCAGCCAGGCACATTTTAGCAAGTTTCACTTGTAAGTGGGGTTGGAAACGCTTTTCAGGCTCAGTACTGGCCTCAAAAGATGTAGCCCTGATGTATCTCATGATAGCAGATGGTTAAGTCGAAATTTGCTGCTCGGCTGACCCAGCAGGAGCAAACCTATGCCAAAAATGTACGCAGAATCAGCTTTTCAGTGAAGAGCAGAGAGGCACATTTTAGCAAGTTTCACTTGTAAGTGGGGTTGGAAACGCTTTTCAGGCTCAGTACTGGGCTCAAAAGATGCAGCCCTGATGTCTCTCATGATAGCAGGTGGTTAAGTAGAAATTCGCTGCTCGGCTGGCCCAGCAAGAGCAAACATATGCTAAAAATGTATGCAGAACCAAGCTTTTCAGTGAAGAGCAGCCAAGCACATTTTAGCAAGTTTCACTTGTAAGTGGGGTTAGAAATGCTTTTCAGGCTCAGTACTGGGCTCCAAAGATGCAGCCCTGATGTCTCTCATGATAGCAGGTGGTTAAGTAGAAATTCGCTGCTCGGCTGACCCAGCAGGAGCAAACGTATGCTAAAAATGTATGCAGAACCAAGCTTTTCAGTGAAGAGCAGCCAGGCACATTTTAGCAAGTTTCACTTGTAAGTGGGGTTAGAAATGCTTTTCAGGCTCAGTACTGGGCTCAAAAGATGCAGCCCTGATGTCTCTCATGATAGCAGGTGGTTAAGTAGAAATTCGCTGCTCGGCCGACCCAGCAGGAGCAAACGTATGCCAAAAATGTATGCAGAAACAAGCTTTTCGGTGAAGAGCAGCTAGGCACATTTTAGCAAGTTTCACTTGTAAGTGGGGTTGGAAACGCTTTTCTGGCGCAGTACTGGGCTCCAAAGATGCAGCCCTGATGTCTCTCATGATAGCAGGTGGTTAAGTAGAAATTCGCTGCTCGGCTGACCCAGCAGGAGCAAAGGTATGCTAAAAATGTATGCAGAACCAAGCTTTTCAGTGAAGAGCAGCCAGACACATTTTAGCAAGTTTCACTTGTAAGTGGGGTTAGAAATGCTTTTCAGGCTCAGTACTGGGCTCAAAAGATGCAGCCCTGATGTCTCTCATGATAACAGGTGGTTAAGTAGAAATGTGCTGCTCGGCTGACCCAGCAGGAGAACGTATGCTAAAAATGTATGCAGAACCAAGCTTTTCAGTGAAGAGCAGAGAGGCACATTTTAGCAAGTTTCACTTGTAAGTGGGGTTGGAAATGCTTTTCAGGCTCAGTACTGGGCTCAAAAGATGCAGCCCTGATGTCTCTCATGATAGCAGGTGGTTAAGTAGAGATTCGCTGCTCGGCTGACCCAGCAGGAGCAAACGTATGCTAAAAATGTATGCAGAACCAAGCCTTTCAGTGAAGAGCAGCCAGGCACATTTTAGCAAGTTTCACTTGTAAGTGGGGTTGGAAACGCTTTTCAGGCTCAGTACTGGGCTCAAAAGATGCAGCCCTGATGTCTCTCATGATAGCAGGTGGTTAAGTAGAAATTTGCTGCTCGGCTGACCCAGCAGGAGCAAACGTATGCCAAAAATGTATGCAGAAACAAGCTTTTCAGTGAAGAGCAGCTAGGCACATTTTAGCAAGTTTCACTTGTAAGTGGGGTTGGAAATGCTTTTCAGGCTCAGTACTGGCCTCAAAAGATGCAGCCCTGATGTCTCTCATGATAGCAGGTGGTTAAGTAGAAATTTGCTGCTCGGCTGACCCAGCAGGAGCAAACCTATGCCAAAAATGTACGCAGAATCAGCTTTTCAGTGAAGAGCAGAGAGGCACATTTTAGCAAGTTTCACTTGTAAGTGGGGTTGGAGCCGCTTTTCAGGCTCAGTACTGGGCTCAAAAGATGCAGCCCTGATGTCTCTCATGATAGCAGGTGGTTAAGTAGAATTTCGCTGCTCGGCTGGCCCAGCAGGAGCAAACATATGCTAAAAATGTATGCAGAACCAAGCTTTTCAGTGAAGAGCAGCCAGGCACATTTTAGCAAGTTTCACTTGTAAGTGGGGTTGGAAACGCTTTTCAGGCTCAGTACTGGGCTCAAAAGATGCAGCCCTGATGTCTCTCATGATAGCAGGTGGTTAAGTAGAAATTTGCTGCTCGGCTGACCCAGCAGGAGCAAACGTATGCTAAAAATGTGTGCAGAACCAAGCTTTTCAGTGAAGAGCAGCCAGGCACATTTTAGCAAGTTTCACTTTTAAGTGGGGTTGGAAACGCTTTTCAGGCTCAGTACTGGGCTCAGAAGATGCAGCCCTGATGTCTCTCATGATAGCAGGTGGTTAAGTAGAAATGTGCTGCTCGGCTGACCCAGCAGGAGCAAACGTATGCTAAAATTGTGTGCAGAACCAAGCTTTCAGTGAATAGCAGCCAGGCACATTTTAGCAAGTTTCACTTGTAAGTGGGGTTGGAAACGCTTTTCAGGCTCAGTACTGGGCTCAAAAGATGCAGCCCTGATGTCTCTCATGATAGCAGGTGGTTAAGTAAAAATTCGCTGCTCGGCTGACCCAGCAGGAGCAAACGTATGCCAAAAATGTATGCAGAAACAAGCTTTTCAGTGAAGAGCAGCTAGGCACATTTTAGCAAGTTTCACTTGTAAGTGGGTTTGGAAACGCTTTTCAGGCTCAGTACTGGGCTCAAAAGATGCAGCCTGATGTCTCTCATGATAGCAGGTGGTTAAGTAGAAATTTGCTGCTCGGCTGACCCAGCAGGAGCAAACATATGCTAAAAATGTGTGCAGAACCAAGCTTTTCAGTGAAGAGCAGCCAGGCACATTTTAGCAAGTTTCACTTTTAAGTGGGGTTGGAAATGCTTTTCAGGCTCAGTACTGGGCTCAAAAGATGCAGCCCTGATCTCTCTCATGGTAGCAGGTGGTTAAGTAGAAATTTGCTGCTCGGCTGACCCAGCAGGAGCAAACGTGTGCTAAAAATGTATGCAGAACCAAGCTTTTCAGTGAAGAGCAGCCAGGCACATTTTAGCAAGTTTCACTTGTAAGTGGGGTTGGAAACGCTTTTCAGGCTCAGTACTGGGCTCAAAAGATGCAGCCCTGATGTCTCTCATGATAGCAGGTGGTTAAGTAGAAATTCGCTGCTCGGCTGACCCAGCAGGAGCAAACGTATGCCAAAAATGTATGCAGAAACAAGCTTTTCGGTGAAGAGCAGCTAGGCACATTTTAGCAAGTTTCACTTGTAAGTGGGGTTGGAAATGCTTTTCAGGCTCAGTACTGTGCTCAAAAGATGCAGCCCTGATGTCTCTTATGATGCAGGTGGTTAAGTAAAAATTCGCTGCTCGGCTGACCCAGCAGGAGCAAACGTATGCCAAAAATGTGTGCAGAAACAAGCTTTTCAGTGAAGAGCAGCTAGGCACATTTTAGCAAGTTTCACTTGTAAGTGGGGTTGGAAACGCTTTTCAGGCTCAGTACTGGGCTCAAAAGATGCAGCCCTGATGTCTCTCATGATAGCAGGTGGTTAAGTAGAAATTCGCTGCTCGGCTGGCCCAGCAGGAGCAAACATATGCTAAAAATGTATGCAGAACCAAGCTTTTCAGTGAAGAGCAGCCAGGCACATTTTAGCAAGTTTCACTGTAAGTGGGGTTGGAAACGCTTTTCAGGCTCAGTACTGGGCTCAAAAGATGCAGCCCTGATGTCTTTTATGATGCAGGTGGTTAAGTAGAAATTCGCTGCTCGGCTGACCCAGCAGGAGCAAACATATGCCAAAAATGTATGCAGAAACAAGCTTTTCAGTGAAGAGCAGCTAGGCACATTTTAGCAAGTTTCACTTGTAAGTGGGGTTGGAAACGCTTTTCAGGCTCAGTACTGGGCTCAAAAGATGCAGCCTGATGTCTTTCATGATAGCAGGTGGTTAAGTAGAAATTTGCTGCTCGGCTGACCCAGCAGGAGCAAACGTATGCTAAAAATGTGTGCAGAACCAAGCTTTTCAGTGAAGAGTAGCCAGGCACATTTTAGCAAGTTTCACTTGTAAGTGGGGTTGGAAATGTTTTTCAGGCTCAGTACTGGGCTCAAAAGATGCAGCCCTGATCTCTCTCATGATAGCAGGTGGTTAAGTAGAAATGTGCTGCTCGGCTAACCCAGCAGGAGCAAACGTATGCTAAAAATGTGTGCAGAACCAAGCTTTTCAGTGAATAGCAGCCAGGCACATTTTAGCAAGTTTCACTTGTAAGTGGGGTTGGAAACGCTTTTCAGGCTCAGTACTGGGCTCAAAAGATGCAGCCCTGATGTCTCTCATGATAGCAGGTGGTTAAGTAGAAATTCGCTGCTCGGCTGACCCAGCAGGAGCAAACGTATGCCAAAAATGTATGCAGAAACAAGCTTTTCAGTGAAGAGCAGCTAGGCACATTTTAGCAAGTTTCACTTGTAAGTGGGGTTGGAAACGCTTTTCAGGCTCAGTACTGGGCTCAAAAGATGCAGCCTGATGTTTCTCATGATAGCAGGTGGTTAAGTAGAAATTTGCTGCTCGGCTGACCCAGCAGGAGCAAACGTATGCTAAAAATGTGTGCAGAACCAAGCTTTTCAGTGAAGAGCAGCCAGGCACATTTTAGCAAGTTTCACTTGTAAGTGGGGTTGGAAATGCTTTTCAGGCTCAGTACTGGGCTCAAAAGATGCAGCCCTAATCTCTCTCATGATAGCAGGTGGTTAAGTAGAAATTTGCTGCTCGGCTGACCCAGCAGGAGCAAACGTATGCTAAAAATGTATGCAGAACCAAGCTTTTCAGTGAAGAGCAGCCAGGCACATTTTAGCAAGTTTCACTTGTAAGTGGGGTTGGAAACGCTTTTCAGGCTCAGTACTGGGCTCAAAAGATGCAGCACTGATGTCTCTCATGATAGCAGGTGGTTAAGTAGAAATTTGCTGCTCGGCTGACCCAGCAGGAGCAAACGTATGCCAAAAATGTATGCAGAAACAAGCTTTTCGGTGAAGAGCAGCTAGGCACATTTTAGCAAGTTTCACTTGTAAGTGGGGTTGGAAATGCTTTTCAGTCTCAGTACTGGGCTCAAAAGATGCAGCCCTGATGTCTCTTATGATGCAGGTGGTTAAGTAGAAATGCACTGCTCGGCTGACCCAGCAGGAGCAAACGTATGCCAAAAATGTGTGCAGAAACAAGCTTTTCAGTGAAGAGCAGCTAGGCACATTTTAGCAAGTTTCACTTGTAAGTGGGGTTGGAAACGCTTTTCAGGCTCAGTACTGGGCTCAAAAGATGCAGCCCTGATGTCTCTCATGATAGCAGGTGGTTAAGTAGAAATTCGCTGCTCGGCTGGCCCAGCAGGAGCAAACATATGCTAAAAATGTATACAGAACCAAGTTTTTCAGTGAAGAGCAGCCAGGCACATTTTAGCAAGTTTCACTGTAAGTGGAGTTGGAAACGATTTTCAGGCTCAGTACTGGGCTCAAAAGATGCAGCCCTGATGTCTCTCATGATAGCTGGTGGTTAAGTAGAAATTTGCTGCTTGGCTGGCCCAGCAGGAGCAAACATATGCTAAAAATGTATGCAGAACCAAGCTTTTCAGTGAAGAGCAGCCAGGCACATTTTAGCAAGTTTCACTGTAAGTGGGGTGGGAAACGCTTTTCAGGCGCAGTACTGGGCTCCAAAGATGCAGCCCTGATGTCTCTCATGATAGCAGGTGGTTAAGTAGAAATGTGCTGCTCGGCAGACCCAGCAGGAGCAAACGTATGCTAAAAATGTATGCAGAACCAAGCTTTTCAGTGAAGAGCAGCCAGGCATATTTTAGCAAGTTTCACTTGTAAGTGGGGTTGGAAATGCTTTTCAGGCTCAGTACTGGGCTCAAAAGATGCAGCCCTGATGTCTCTCATGATAGCAGGTGGTTAAGTAGAAATTCGCTGCTCGGCTGACCCAGCAGGAGCAAACATATGCTAAAAATGTATGCAGAACCAAGCTTTTCAGTGAAGAGCAGCCAGGCACATTTTAGCAAGTTTCACTTGTAAGTGGGGTTTGAAACGCTTTTCAGGCTCAGTACTGGGCTCAAAAGATGCAGCCCTGATGTCTCTCATGATAGCAGGTGGTTAAGTAGAAATTCGCTGCTCGGCTGACCCAGCAGGAGAAAACGTATGCCAAAAATGTATGCAGAAACAAGCTTTTCAGTGAAGAGCAGCTAGGCAGATTTTAGCAAGTTTCACTTGTAAGTGGGGTTGGAAACGCTTTTCAGGCTCAGTACTGGGCTCAAAAGATGCAGCCTGATGTCTCTCATGATAGCAGGTGGTTAAGTAGAAATTTGCTGCTCGGCTGACCCAGCAGGAGCAAACGTATGCTAAAAATGTGTGCAGAACCAAGCTTTTCAGTGAATAGCAGCCAGGCACATTTTAGCAAGTTTAACTTGTAAGTGGGATTGGAAATGCTTTTCAGGCTCAGTACTGGGCTCAAAAGATGCAGCCCTGATCTCTCTCATGATAGCAGGTGGTTAAGTAGAAATTTGCTGCTCGGCTGACCCAGCAGGAGCAAACGTATGCTAAAAATGTATGCAGAACCAAGCTTTTCAGTGAAGAGCAGCCAGGCACGTTTTAGCAAGTTTCACTTGTAAGTGGGGTTGGAAATGCTTTTCAGGCTCAGTACTGGGCTCAAAAGATGCAGCCCTGATGTCTCTTATGATGCAGGTGGTTAAGTAGAAATTTGCTGCTCGGCTGACCCAGCAGGAGCAAACGTATGCCAAAAATGTATGCAGAAACAAGCTTTTCAGTGAAGAGCAGCTAGGCACATTTTAGCAAGTTTCACTTGTAAGTGGGGTTGGAAACGCTTTTCAGGCTCAGTACTGGGCTCAAAAGATGCAGCCCTGATGTCTCTCATGATAGCAGGTGGTTAAGTAGAAATTCGCTGCTCGGCTGACCCAGCAGGAGCAAACGTATGCTAAAAATGTATGCAGAACCAAGCTTTTCAGTGAAGAGCAGCCAGGCACATTTTAGCAAGTTTCACTGTAAGTGGGGTTGGAAACGCTTTTCAGGCGCAGTACTGGGCTCCAAAGATGCAGCCCTGATGTCTCTCATGATAGCAGGTGGTTAAGTAGAAATGTGCTGCTCGGCTGACCCAGCAGGAGAACGTATGCTAAACATGTATGCAGAACCAAGCTTTTCAGTGAAGAGCAGAGAGGCACATTTTAGCAGGTTTCACTTGTAAGTGGGGTTGGAAACGCTTTTCAGGCTCAGTACTGGGCTCAAAAGATGCAGCCCTGATGTCTCTCATGATAGCAGGTGGTTAAGTAGAAATTCGCTGCTCGGTTGACCCAGCAGGAGCAAACGTATGCTAAAAATGTATGCAGAACCAAGCTTTTCAGTGAAGAGCAGCCAGGCACATTTTAGCAGGTTTCTCTTGTAAGTGGGGTTGGAAACGCTTTTCAGGCTCAGTACTGGGCTCAAAAGATGCAGCCCTGATGTCTCTCATGATAGCAGGTGGTTAAGTAGAAATTCGCTGTTCAGCTGACCCAGCAGGAGCAAAACTATGCTAAAAATGTGTGCAGAACCAAGCTTTTCAGTGAAGAGCAGCTAGGCACATTCTAGCAAGTTTCACTTGTAAGTGGGGTTGGAAACGCTTTTCAGGCTCAGTACTGGCCTCAAAAGATGCAGCCCTGATGTATCTCATGATAGCAGGTGGTTAAGTCGAAATTTGCTGCTCGGCAGACCCAGCAGGAGCAAACCTATGCCAAAAATGTACGCAGAATCAGCTTTTCAGTGAAGAGCAGAGAGGCACATTTTAGCAAGTTTCACTTGTAAGTGGGGTTGGAAACGCTTTTCAGGCTCAGTACTGGGCTCAAAAGATGCAGCCCTGATGTCTCTCATGATAGCAGGTGGTTAAGTAGAAATTCGCTGCTCGGCTGGCCCAGCAGGAGCAAACATATGCTAAAAATGTATGCAGAACCAAGCTTTTCAGTGAAGAGCAGCCAAGCACATTTTAGCAAATTTCACTGTAAGTGGGGTTGGAAACGCTTTTCAGGCGCAGTACTGGGCTCCAAAGATGCAGCCCTGATGTCTCTCATGATAGCAGGTGGTTAAGTAGAAATTCGCTGCTCGGCTGACCCAGCAGGAGCAAACGTATGCTAAAAATGTATGCAGAACCAAGCTTTTCAGTGAAGAGCAGCCGGCACATTTTAGCAAGTTTCACTCGTAAGTGGGGTTGGAAATGCTTTTCAGGCTCAGTACTGGGCTCAAAAGATGCAGCCCTGATGTCTCTCATGATAGCAGGTGGTTAAGTAGAAATTCGCTGCTCGGCTGACCCAGCAGGAGCAAACGTATGCCAAAAATGTATGCAGAAACAAGCTTTTCAGTGAAGAGCAGCCAGGCACATTTTAGCAAGTTTCACTTGTAAGTGGGGTTGGAAATGCTTTTCAGGCTCAGTACTGGCCTCAAAAGATGCAGCCCTGATGTCTCTCATGATAGCAGGTGGTTAAGTAGAAATGTGCTGCTCGGCTGACCCAGCAGGAGCAAACGTATGCTAAAAATTTGTGCAGAACCAAGCTTTTCAGTGAATAGCAGCCAGGCACATTTTAGCAAGTTTCACTTGTAAGTGGGGTTGGAAATGCTTTTCAGGCTCAGTACTGGGCTCAAAAGATGCAGCCCTGATGTCTCTCATGATAGCAGGTGGTTAAGTAGAAATTCGCTGCTCAGCTGACCCAGCAGGAGCAAACGTATGCCAAAAATGTATGCAAAAACAAGCTTTTCAGTGAAGAGCAGCTAGGCACATTTTAGCAAGTTTCACTTGTAAGTGGGGTTGGAAACGCTTTTCAGGCTCAGTACTGGGCTCAAAAGATGCAGCCTGATGTCTCTCATGATAGCAGGTGGTTAAGTAGAAATTTGCTGCTCGGCTGACCCAGCAGGAGCAAACGTATGCTAAAAATTGTGTGCAGAACCAAGCTTTCAGTGAAGAGCAGCCAGGCACATTTTAGCAAGTTTCACTTGTAAGTGGGGTTGGAAATGCTTTTCAGGCTCAGTACTGGGCTCAAAAGATGCAGCCCTGATCTCTCTCATGATAGCAGGTGGTTAAGTAGAAATTTGCTGCTCGGCTGACCCAGCAGGAGCAAACGTATGCTAAAAATGTATGCAGAACCAAGCTTTTCAGTGAAGAGCAGCCAGGCACATTTTAGCAAGTTTCACTTGTAAGTGGGGTTGGAAACGTTTTTCAGGCTCAGTACTGGGCTCAAAAGATGCAGCCCTGATGTCTCTCATGATAGCAGGTGGTTAAGTAGAAATTCGCTGCTCGGCTGACCCAGCAGGAGCAAACGTATGCCAAAAATGTATGCAGAAACAAGCTTTTCAGTGAAGAGCAGCTAGGCACATTTTAGCAAGTTTCACTTGTAAGTGGGGTTGGAAATGCTTTTCAGGCTCAGTACTGGGCTCAAAAGATGCAGCCCTGATATCTCTTATGATGCAGGTGGTTAAGTAGAAATTCGCTGCTCGGCTGACCCAGCAGGAGCAAACGTATGCCAAAAATGTATGTAGAAACAAGCTTTTCAGTGAAGAGCAGCTAGGCACATTTTAGCAAGTTTCACTTGTAAGTGGGGTTGGAAACGCTTTTCAGGCTCAGTACTGGGCTCAAAAGATGCAGCCCTGATGTCTCTCATGATAGCAGGTGGTTAAGTAGAAATTCGCTGCTCGGCTGGCCCAGCAGGAGCAAACATATGCTAAAAATGTATGCAGAACCAAGCTTTTCAGTGAAGAGCAGCCAGGCACATTTTAGCAAGTTTCACTGTAAGTGGGGTTGGAAACGCTTTTCAGGCTCAGTACTGGGCTCAAAAGATGCAGCCCTGATGTCTCTTATGATGCAGGTGGTTAAGTAGAAATTCGCTGCTCGGCTGACCCAGCAGGAGCAAACGTATGCCAAAAATGTATGTAGAAACAAGCTTTTCAGTGAAGAGCAGCTAGGCACATTTTAGCAAGTTTCACTTGTAAGTGGGGTTGGAAACGCTTTTCAGGCTCAGTACTGGGCTCAAAAGATGCAGCCCTGATGTCTCTCATGATAGCAGGTGGTTAAGTAGAAATTCGCTGCTCGGCTGGCCCAGCAGGAGCAAACATATGCTAAAAATGTATGCAGAACCAAGCTTTTCAGTGAAGAGCAGCCAGGCACATTTTAGCAAGTTTCACTGTAAGTGGGGTTGGAAACGCTTTTCAGGCTCAGTACTGGGCTCAAAAGATGCAGCCCTGATGTCTCTTATGATGCAGGTGGTTAAGTAGAAATTCGCTGCTCGGCTGACCCAGCAGGAGCAAACGTATGCCAAAAATGTATGCAGAAACAAGCTTTTCAGTGAAGAGCAGCTAGGCACATTTTAGCAAGTTTCACTTGTAAGTGGGGTTGGAAACTCTTTTCAGGCTCAGTACTGGGCTCAAAAGATGCAGCCCTGATCTCTCTCATGATAGCAGGTGGTTAAGTAGAAATTTGCTGCTCGGCTGACCCAGCAGGAGCAAACGTATGCTAAAAATGTATGCAGAACCAAGCTTTTCAGTGAAGAGCAGCCAGGCACATTTTAGCTAGTTTCACTTGTAAGTGGGGTTGGAAACGCTTTTCAGGCTCAGTACTGGGCTCAAAAGATGCAGCCCTGATGTCTCTCATGATAGCAGGTGGTTAAGTAGAAATTCGCTGCTCGGCTGACCCAGCAGGAGCAAACGTATGCCAAAAATGTATGCAGAAACAAGCTTTTCAGTGAAGAGCAGCTAGGCACATTTTAGCAAGTTTCACTTGTAAGTGGGGTTGGAAATGCTTTTCAGGCTCAGTACTGGGCTCAAAAGATGCAGCCCTGATGTCTCTTATGATGCAGGTGGTTAAGTAGAAATTCGCTGCTCGGCTGACCCAGCAGGAGCAAACGTATGCCAAAAATGTATGCAGAAACAAGCTTTTCAGTGAAGAGCAGCCAGGCACATTTTAGCAGGTTTCACTTGTAAGTGGGGTTGGAAATGTTTTTGAGGCTCAGTACTGGGCTCAAAAGATGCAGCCCTGATGTCTCTCATGATAGCAGGTGGTTAAGTAGAAATTTGCTGCTCGGCTGACCCAGCAGGACCAAACCTATGCTAAAAATTTGTGCAGAACCAAGCTTTTCAGTGAAGAGCAGCCAGGCACATTTTAGCAAGTTTCACTTGTAAATGGGGTTGGAAACGCTTTTCAGGCTCAGTACTGGCCTCAAAAGATGTAGCCCTGATGTATCTCATGATAGCAGATGGTTAAGTCGAAATTTGCTGCTCGGCTGACCCAGCAGGAGCAAACCTATGCCAAAAATGTACGCAGAATCAGCTTTTCAGTGAAGAGCAGAGAGGCACATTTTAGCAAGTTTCACTTGTAAGTGGGGTTGGAAACGCTTTTCAGGCTCAGTACTGGGCTCAAAAGATGCAGCCCTGATGTCTCTCATGATGGCAGGTGGTTAAGTAGAAATTCGCTGCTCGGCTGGCCCAGCAAGAGCAAACATATGCTAAAAATGTATGCAGAACCAAGCTTTTCAGTGAAGAGCAGCCAAGCACATTTTAGCAAGTTTCACTTGTAAGTGGGGTTAGAAATGCTTTTCAGGCTCAGTACTGGGCTCCAAAGATGCAGCCCTGATGTCTCTCATGATAGCAGGTGGTTAAGTAGAAATTCGCTGCTCGGCTGACCCAGCAGGAGCAAACGTATGCTAAAAATGTATGCAGAACCAAGCTTTTCAGTGAAGAGCAGCCAGGCACATTTTAGCAAGTTTCACTTGTAAGTGGGGTTAGAAATGCTTTTCAGGCTCAGTACTGGGCTCAAAAGATGCAGCCCTGATGTCTCTCATGATAGCAGGTGGTTAAGTAGAAATGTGCTGCTCGGCTGACCCAGCAGGAGAACGTATGCTAAAAATGTATGCAGAACCAAGCTTTTCAGTGAAGAGCAGAGAGGCACATTTTAGCAAGTTTCACTCGTAAGTGGGGTTGGAAATGCTTTTCAGGCTCAGTACTGGGCTCAAAAGATGCAGCCCTGATGTCTCTCATGATAGCAGGTGGTTAAGTAGAAATTCGCTGCTCGGCTGACCCAGCAGGAGCAAACGTATGCAAAAAATGTATGCAGAACCAAGCTTTTCAGTGAAGAGCAGCCAGGCACATTTTAGCATGTTTCACTTGTAAGTGGAGTTGGAAACGCTTTTCAGGTTCAGTACTGGGCTCAAAAGATGCAGCCCTGATGTCTTTCATGATAGCAGGTGGTTAAGTAGAAATTCGCTGCTCGGCTGACCCAGCAGGAGCAAACGTATGCCAAAAATGTATGCAGAAACAAGCTTTTCACTGAAGAGCAGCTAGGCACATTTTAGCAAGTTTCACTTGTAAGTGGGGTTGGAAATGCTTTTCAGGCTCAGTACTGGCCTCAAAAGATGCAGCCCTGATGTCTCTCATGATAGCAGGTGGTTAAGTAGAAATGTGCTGCTCGGCTGACCCAGCAGGAGCAAACGTATGCTAAAAATTTGTGCAGAACCAAGCTTTTCAGTGAATAGCAGCCAGGCACATTTTAGCAAGTTTCACTTGTAAGTGGGGTTGGAAACGCTTTTCATGCTCAGTACTGGGCTCAAAAGATGCAGCCCTGATGTCTCTCATGATAGCAGGTGGTTAAGTAGAAATTCGCTGCTCGGCTGACCCAGCAGGACCAAACCTATGCTAAAAATGTGTGCAGAACCAAGCTTTTCAGTGAAGAGCAGCCAGGCACATTTTAGCAAGTTTCACTTGTAAGTGGGGTTGGAAACGCTTTTCAGGCTCAGTACTGGCCTCAAAAGATGTAGCCCTGATGTATCTCATGATAGCAGATGGTTAAGTCGAAATTTGCTGCTCGGCTGACCCAGCAGGAGCAAACCTATGCCAAAAATGTACGCAGAATCAGCTTTTCAGTGAAGAGCAGAGAGGCACATTTTAGCAAGTTTCACTTGTAAGTGGGGTTGGAAACGCTTTTCAGGCTCAGTACTGGGCTCAAAAGATGCAGCCCTGATGTCTCTCATGATAGCAGGTGGTTAAGTAGAAATTCGCTGCTCGGCTGGCCCAGCAAGAGCAAACATATGCTAAAAATGTATGCAGAACCAAGCTTTTCAGTGAAGAGCAGCCAAGCACATTTTAGCAAGTTTCACTTGTAAGTGGGGTTAGAAATGCTTTTCAGGCTCAGTACTGGGCTCCAAAGATGCAGCCCTGATGTCTCTCATGATAGCAGGTGGTTAAGTAGAAATTCGCTGCTCGGCTGACCCAGCAGGAGCAAACGTATGCTAAAAATGTATGCAGAACCAAGCTTTTCAGTGAAGAGCAGCCAGGCACATTTTAGCAAGTTTCACTTGTAAGTGGGGTTAGAAATGCTTTTCAGGCTCAGTACTGGGCTCAAAAGATGCAGCCCTGATGTCTCTCATGATAGCAGGTGGTTAAGTAGAAATTCGCTGCTCGGCTGACCCAGCAGGAGCAAACGTATGCCAAAAATGTATGCAGAAACAAGCTTTTCGGTGAAGAGCAGCTAGGCACATTTTAGCAAGTTTCACTTGTAAGTGGGGTTGGAAACGCTTTTCTGGCGCAGTACTGGGCTCCAAAGATGCAGCCCTGATGTCTCTCATGATAGCAGGTGGTTAAGTAGAAATTCGCTGCTCGGCTGACCCAGCAGGAGCAAAGGTATGCTAAAAATGTATGCAGAACCAAGCTTTTCAGTGAAGAGCAGCCAGACACATTTTAGCAAGTTTCACTTGTAAGTGGGGTTAGAAATGCTTTTCAGGCTCAGTACTGGGCTCAAAAGATGCAGCCCTGATGTCTCTCATGATAACAGGTGGTTAAGTAGAAATGTGCTGCTCGGCTGACCCAGCAGGAGAACGTATGCTAAAAATGTATGCAGAACCAAGCTTTTCAGTGAAGAGCAGAGAGGCACATTTTAGCAAGTTTCACTTGTAAGTGGGGTTGGAAATGCTTTTCAGGCTCAGTACTGGGCTCAAAAGATGCAGCCCTGATGTCTCTCATGATAGCAGGTGGTTAAGTAGAGATTCGCTGCTCGGCTGACCCAGCAGGAGCAAACGTATGCTAAAAATGTATGCAGAACCAAGCCTTTCAGTGAAGAGCAGCCAGGCACATTTTAGCAAGTTTCACTTGTAAGTGGGGTTGGAAACGCTTTTCAGGCTCAGTACTGGGCTCAAAAGATGCAGCCCTGATGTCTCTCATGATAGCAGGTGGTTAAGTAGAAATTTGCTGCTCGGCTGACCCAGCAGGAGCAAACGTATGCCAAAAATGTATGCAGAAACAAGCTTTTCAGTGAAGAGCAGCTAGGCACATTTTAGCAAGTTTCACTTGTAAGTGGGGTTGGAAATGCTTTTCAGGCTCAGTACTGGCCTCAAAAGTGATGTCTCTCATGATAGCAGGTGGTTAAGTAGAAATTTGCTGCTCGGCTGACCCAGCAGGAGCAAACCTATGCCAAAAATGTACGCAGAATCAGCTTTTCAGTGAAGAGCAGAGAGGCACATTTTAGCAAGTTTCACTTGTAAGTGGGGTTGGAGCCGCTTTTCAGGCTCAGTACTGGGCTCAAAAGATGCAGCCCTGATGTCTCTCATGATAGCAGGTGGTTAAGTAGAATTTCGCTGCTCGGCTGGCCCAGCAGGAGCAAACATATGCTAAAAATGTATGCAGAACCAAGCTTTTCAGTGAAGAGCAGCCAGGCACATTTTAGCAAGTTTCACTTGTAAGTGGGGTTGGAAACGCTTTTCAGGCTCAGTACTGGGCTCAAAAGATGCAGCCCTGATGTCTCTCATGATAGCAGGTGGTTAAGTAGAAATTTGCTGCTCGGCTGACCCAGCAGGAGCAAACGTATGCTAAAAATGTGTGCAGAACCAAGCTTTTCAGTGAAGAGCAGCTAGGCATATTTTAGCAAGTTTCACTTTTAAGTGGGGTTGGAAACGCTTTTCAGGCTCAGTACTGGGCTCAGAAGATGCAGCCCTGATGTCTCTCATGATAGCAGGTGGTTAAGTAGAAATGTGCTGCTCGGCTGACCCAGCAGGAGCAAACGTATGCTAAAATTGTGTGCAGAACCAAGCTTTTCAGTGAAGAGCAGCCAGGCACATTTTAGCAAGTTTCACTTGTAAGTGGGGTTAGAAATGCTTTTCAGGCTCAGTACTGGGCTCAAAAGATGCAGCCCTGATGTCTCTCATGATAGCAGGTGGTTAAGTAGAAATGTGCTGCTCGGCTGACCCAGCAGGAGAACGTATGCTAAAAATGTATGCAGAACCAAGCTTTTCAGTGAAGAGCAGAGAGGCACATTTTAGCAAGTTTCACTCGTAAGTGGGGTTGGAAATGCTTTTCAGGCTCAGTACTGGGCTCAAAAGATGCAGCCCTGATGTCTCTCATGATAGCAGGAGGTTAAGTAGAAATTCGCTGCTCGGCTGACCCAGCAGGAGCAAACGTATGCAAAAAATGTATGCAGAACCAAGCTTTTCAGTGAAGAGCAGCCAGGCACATTTTAGCAAGTTTCACTTGTAAGTGGAGTTGGAAACGCTTTTCAGGTTCAGTACTGGGCTCAAAAGATGCAGCCCTGATGTCTCTCATGATAGCAGGTGGTTAAGTAGAAATTCGCTGCTCGGCTGACCCAGCAGGAGCAAACGTATGCCAAAAATGTATGCAGAAACAAGCTTTTCAGTGAAGAGCAGCTAGGCACATTTTAGCAAGTTTCACTTGTAAGTGGGGTTGGAAATGCTTTTCAGGCTCAGTACTGGCCTCAAAAGATGCAGCCCTGATGTCTCTCATGATAGCAGGTGGTTAAGTAGAAATGTGCTGCTCGGCTGACCCAGCAGGAGCAAACGTATGCTAAAAATTTGTGCAGAACCAAGCTTTTCAGTGAATAGCAGCCAGGCACATTTTAGCAAGTTTCACTTGTAAGTGGGGTTGGAAACGCTTTTCAGGCTCAGTACTGGGCTCAAAAGATGCAGCCCTGATGTCTCTCATGATAGCAGGTGGTTAAGTAGAAATTCGCTGCTCGGCTGGCCCAGCAGGAGCAAACATATGCTAAAAATGTGTGCAGAACCAAGCTTTTCAGTGAAGAGCAGCCAGGCACATTTTAGCAAGTTTCACTTGTAAGTGGGGTTGGGAATGCTTTTCAGGCTCAGTACTGGGCTCAAAAGATGCAGCCCTGATCTCTCTCATGATAGCAGGTGGTTAAGTAGAAATTTGCTGCTCGGCTGACCCAGCAGGAGCAAACGTATGCTAAAAATGTATGCAGAACCAAGCTTTTCAGTGAAGAGCAGCCAGGCACATTTTAGCAAGTTTCACCTGTAAGTGGGGTTGGAAACGCTTTTCAGGCTCAGTACTGGGCTCAAAAGATGCAGCCCTGATGTCTCTCATGATAGCAGGTGGTTAAGTAGAAATTCTCTGCTCGGCTGACCCAGCAGGAGCAAACGTATGCCAAAAATGTATGCAGAAACAAGCTTTTCAGTGAAGAGCAGCTAGGCACATTTTAGCAAGTTTCACTTGTAAGTGGGGTTGGAAACGCTTTTCAGGTTCAGTACTGGGCTCAAAAGATGCAGCCCTGATGTCTCTCATGATAGCAGGTGGTTAAGTAGAAATTCGCTGCTCGGCTGACCCAGCAGGAGAACGTATGCTAAAAATGTATGCAGAACCAAGCTTTTCAGTGAAGAGCAGAGAGGCACATTTTAGCAAGTTTCACTCGTAAGTGGGGTTGGAAATGCTTTTCAGGCTCAGTACTGGGCTCAAAAGATGCAGCCCTGATGTCTCTCATGATAGCAGGAGGTTAAGTAGAAATTCGCTGCTCGGCTGACCCAGCAGGAGCAAACGTATGCAAAAAATGTATGCAGAACCAAGCTTTTCAGTGAAGAGCAGCCAGGCACATTTTAGCAAGTTTCACTTGTAAGTGGAGTTGGAAACGCTTTTCAGGTTCAGTACTGGGCTCAAAAGATGCAGCCCTGATGTCTCTCATGATAGCAGGTGGTTAAGTAGAAATTCGCTGCTCGGCTGACCCAGCAGGAGCAAACGTATGCCAAAAATGTATGCAGAAACAAGCTTTTCAGTGAAGAGCAGCTAGGCACATTTTAGCAAGTTTCACTTGTAAGTGGGGTTGGAAATGCTTTTCAGGCTCAGTACTGGCCTCAAAAGATGCAGCCCTGATGTCTCTCATGATAGCAGGTGGTTAAGTAGAAATGTGCTGCTCGGCTGACCCAGCAGGAGCAAACGTATGCTAAAAATTTGTGCAGAACCAAGCTTTTCAGTGAATAGCAGCCAGGCACATTTTAGCAAGTTTCACTTGTAAGTGGGGTTGGAAACGCTTTTCAGGCTCAGTACTGGGCTCAAAAGATGCAGCCCTGATGTCTCTCATGATAGCAGGTGGTTAAGTAGAAATTCGCTGCTCGGCTGGCCCAGCAGGAGCAAACATATGCTAAAAATGTGTGCAGAACCAAGCTTTTCAGTGAAGAGCAGCCAGGCACATTTTAGCAAGTTTCACTTGTAAGTGGGGTTGGGAATGCTTTTCAGGCTCAGTACTGGGCTCAAAAGATGCAGCCCTGATCTCTCTCATGATAGCAGGTGGTTAAGTAGAAATTTGCTGCTCGGCTGACCCAGCAGGAGCAAACGTATGCTAAAAATGTATGCAGAACCAAGCTTTTCAGTGAAGAGCAGCCAGGCACATTTTAGCAAGTTTCACCTGTAAGTGGGGTTGGAAACGCTTTTCAGGCTCAGTACTGGGCTCAAAAGATGCAGCCCTGATGTCTCTCATGATAGCAGGTGGTTAAGTAGAAATTCTCTGCTCGGCTGACCCAGCAGGAGCAAACGTATGCCAAAAATGTATGCAGAAACAAGCTTTTCAGTGAAGAGCAGCTAGGCACATTTTAGCAAGTTTCACTTGTAAGTGGGGTTGGAAATGCTTTTCAGGCTCAGTACTGGGCTCAAAAGATGCAGCCCTGATGTCTCTTACGATGCAGGTGGTTAAGTAGAAATTCGCTGCTCGGCTGACCCAGCAGGAGCAAACGTATGCCAAAAATGTATGCATAAACAAGCTTTTCAGTGAAGAGCAGCCAGGCACATTTTAGCAGGTTTCACTTGTAAGTGGGGTTGGAAACGCTTTTCAGGCTCAGTACTGGCCTCAAAAGATGTAGCCCTGATGTATCTCATGATAGCAGGTGGTTAAGTCGAAATTTGCTGCTCGGCTGACCCAGCAGGAGCAAACCTATGCCAAAAATGTACGCAGAATCAGCTTTTCAGTGAAGAGCAGAGAGGCACATTTTAGCAAGTTTCACTTGTAAGTGGGGTTGGAAACGCTTTTCAGGCTCAGTACTGGGCTCAAAAGATGCAGCCCTGATGTCTCTCATGATAGCAGGTGGTTAAGTAGAAATTCGCTGCTCGGCTGGCCCAGCAAGAGCAAACATATGCTAAAAATGTATGCAGAACCAAGCTTTTCAGTGAAGAGCAGCCAAGCACATTTTAGCAAGTTTCACTTGTAAGTGGGGTTAGAAATGCTTTTCAGGCTCAGTACTGGGCTCCAAAGATGCAGCCCTGATGTCTCTCATGATAGCAGGTGGTTAAGTAGAAATTCGCTGCTCGGCTGACCCAGCAGGAGCAAACGTATGCTAAAAATGTATGCAGAACCAAGCTTTTCAGTGAAGAGCAGCCAGGCACATTTTAGCAAGTTTCACTTGTAAGTGGGGTTAGAAATGCTTTTCAGGCTCAGTACTGGGCTCAAAAGATGCAGCCCTGATGTCTCTCATGATAGCAGGTGGTTAAGTAGAAATTCGCTGCTCGGCTGACCCAGCAGGAGCAAACGTATGCCAAAAATGTATGCAGAAACAAGCTTTTCGGTGAAGAGCAGCTAGGCACATTTTAGCAAGTTTCACTTGTAAGTGGGGTTGGAAACGCTTTTCTGGCGCAGTACTGGGCTCCAAAGATGCAGCCCTGATGTCTCTCATGATAGCAGGTGGTTAAGTAGAAATTCGCTGCTCGGCTGACCCAGCAGGAGCAAAGGTATGCTAAAAATGTATGCAGAACCAAGCTTTTCAGTGAAGAGCAGCCAGACACATTTGAGCAAGTTTCACTTGTAAGTGGGGTTAGAAATGCTTTTCAGGCTCAGTACTGGGCTCAAAAGATGCAGCCCTGATGTCTCTCATGATAACAGGTGGTTAAGTAGAAATGTGCTGCTCGGCTGACCCAGCAGGAGAACGTATGCTAAAAATGTATGCAGAACCAAGCTTTTCAGTGAAGAGCAGAGAGGCACATTTTAGCAAGTTTCACTTGTAAGTGGGGTTGGAAATGCTTTTCAGGCTCAGTACTGGGCTCAAAAGATGCAGCCCTGATGTCTCTCATGATAGCAGGTGGTTAAGTAGAGATTCTCTGCTCGGCTGACCCAGCAGGAGCAAACGTATGCTAAAAATGTATGCAGAACCAAGCCTTTCAGTGAAGAGCAGCCAGGCACATTTTAGCAAGTTTCACTTGTAAGTGGGGTTGGAAACGCTTTTCAGGCTCAGTACTGGGCTCAAAAGATGCAGCCCTGATGTCTCTCATGATAGCAGGTGGTTAAGTAGAAATTTGCTGCTCGGCTGACCCAGCAGGAGCAAACGTATGCCAAAAATGTATGCAGAAACAAGCTTTTCAGTGAAGAGCAGCTAGGCACATTTTAGCAAGTTTCACTTGTAAGTGGGGTTGGAGCCGCTTTTCAGGCTCAGTACTGGGCTCAAAAGATGCAGCCCTGATGTCTCTCATGATAGCAGGTGGTTAAGTAGAATTTCGCTGCTCGGCTGGCCCAGCAGGAGCAAACATATGCTAAAAATGTATGCAGAACCAAGCTTTTCAGTGAAGAGCAGCCAGGCACATTTTAGCAAGTTTCACTTGTAAGTGGGGTTGGAAACGCTTTTCAGGCTCAGTACTGGGCTCAAAAGATGCAGCCCTGATGTCTCTCATGATAGCAGGTGGTTAAGTAGAAATTTGCTGCTCGGCTGACCCAGCAGGAGCAAACGTATGCTAAAAATGTGTGCAGAACCAAGCTTTTCAGTGAAGAGCAGCCAGGCACATTTTAGCAAGTTTCACTTTTAAGTGGGGTTGGAAACGCTTTTCAGGCTCAGTACTGGGCTCAGAAGATGCAGCCCTGATGTCTCTCATGATAGCAGGTGGTTAAGTAGAAATGTGCTGCTCGGCTGACCCAGCAGGAGCAAACGTATGCTAAAATTGTGTGCAGAACCAAGCTTTCAGTGAATAGCAGCCAGGCACATTTTAGCAAGTTTCACTTGTAAGTGGGGTTGGAAACGCTTTTCAGGCTCAGTACTGGGCTCAAAAGATGCAGCCCTGATGTCTCTCATGATAGCAGGTGGTTAAGTAGAAATTCGCTGCTCGGCTGACCCAGCAGGAGCAAACGTATGCCAAAAATGTATGCAGAAACAAGCTTTTCAGTGAAGAGCAGCTAGGCACATTTTAGCAAGTTTCACTTGTAAGTGGGTTTGGAAACGCTTTTCAGGCTCAGTACTGGGCTCAAAAGATGCAGCCTGATGTCTCTCATGATAGCAGGTGGTTAAGTAGAAATTTGCTGCTCGGCTGACCCAGCAGGAGCAAACGTATGCTAAAAATGTGTGCAGAACCAAGCTTTTCAGTGAAGAGCAGCCAGGCACATTTTAGCAAGTTTCACTTTTAAGTGGGGTTGGAAATGCTTTTCAGGCTCAGTACTGGGCTCAAAAGATGCAGCCCTGATCTCTCTCATGATAGCAGGTGGTTAAGTAGAAATTTGCTGCTCGGCTGACCCAGCAGGAGCAAACGTATGCTAAAAATGTATGCAGAACCAAGCTTTTCAGTGAAGAGCAGCCAGGCACATTTTAGCAAGTTTCACCTGTAAGTGGGGTTGGAAACGCTTTTCAGGCTCAGTACTGGGCTCAAAAGATGCAGCCCTGATGTCTCTCATGATAGCAGGTGGTTAAGTAGAAATTCGCTGCTCGGCTGACCCAGCAGGAACAAACGTATGCCAAAAATGTATGCATAAACAGCTTTTCAGTGAAGAGCAGCCAGGCACATTTTAGCAGGTTTCACTTGTAAGTGGGGTTGGAAATGTTTTTGAGGCTCAGTACTGGGCTCAAAAGATGCAGCCCTGATGTCTCTCATGATAGCAGGTGGTTAAGTAGAAATTCGCTGCTCGGCTGACCCAGCAGGACCAAACCTATGCTAAAAATGTGTGCAGAACCAAGCTTTTCAGTGAAGAGCAGCCAGGCACATTTTAGCAAGTTTCACTTGTAAGTGGGGTTGGAAACGCTTTTCAGGCTCAGTACTGGCCTCAAAAGATGTAGCCCTGATGTATCTCATGATAGCAGATGGTTAAGTCGAAATTTGCTGCTCGGCTGACCCAGCAGGAGCAAACCTATGCCAAAAATGTACGCAGAATCAGCTTTTCAGTGAAGAGCAGAGAGGCACATTTTAGCAAGTTTCACTTGTAAGTGGGGTTGGAAACGCTTTTCAGGCTCAGTACTGGGCTCAAAAGATGCAGCCCTGATGTCTCTCATGATAGCAGGTGGTTAAGTAGAAATTCGCTGCTCGGCTGGCCCAGCAAGAGCAAACATATGCTAAAAATGTATGCAGAACCAAGCTTTTCAGTGAAGAGCAGCCAAGCACATTTTAGCAAGTTTCACTTGTAAGTGGGGTTAGAAATGCTTTTCAGGCTCAGTACTGGGCTCCAAAGATGCAGCCCTGATGTCTCTCATGATAGCAGGTGGTTAAGTAGAAATTCGCTGCTCGGCTGACCCAGCAGGAGCAAACGTATGCTAAAAATGTATGCAGAACCAAGCTTTTCAGTGAAGAGCAGCCAGGCACATTTTAGCAAGTTTCACTTGTAAGTGGGGTTAGAAATGCTTTTCAGGCTCAGTACTGGGCTCAAAAGATGCAGCCCTGATGTCTCTCATGATAGCAGGTGGTTAAGTAGAAATTCGCTGCTCGGCCGACCCAGCAGGAGCAAACGTATGCCAAAAATGTATGCAGAAACAAGCTTTTCGGTGAAGAGCAGCTAGGCACATTTTAGCAAGTTTCACTTGTAAGTGGGGTTGGAAACGCTTTTCTGGCGCAGTACTGGGCTCCAAAGATGCAGCCCTGATGTCTCTCATGATAGCAGGTGGTTAAGTAGAAATTCGCTGCTCGGCTGACCCAGCAGGAGCAAAGGTATGCTAAAAATGTATGCAGAACCAAGCTTTTCAGTGAAGAGCAGCCAGACACATTTTAGCAAGTTTCACTTGTAAGTGGGGTTAGAAATGCTTTTCAGGCTCAGTACTGGGCTCAAAAGATGCAGCCCTGATGTCTCTCATGATAACAGGTGGTTAAGTAGAAATGTGCTGCTCGGCTGACCCAGCAGGAGAACGTATGCTAAAAATGTATGCAGAACCAAGCTTTTCAGTGAAGAGCAGAGAGGCACATTTTAGCAAGTTTCACTTGTAAGTGGGGTTGGAAATGCTTTTCAGGCTCAGTACTGGGCTCAAAAGATGCAGCCCTGATGTCTCTCATGATAGCAGGTGGTTAAGTAGAGATTCGCTGCTCGGCTGACCCAGCAGGAGCAAACGTATGCTAAAAATGTATGCAGAACCAAGCCTTTCAGTGAAGAGCAGCCAGGCACATTTTAGCAAGTTTCACTTGTAAGTGGGGTTGGAAACGCTTTTCAGGCTCAGTACTGGGCTCAAAAGATGCAGCCCTGATGTCTCTCATGATAGCAGGTGGTTAAGTAGAAATTTGCTGCTCGGCTGACCCAGCAGGAGCAAACGTATGCCAAAAATGTACGCAGAAACAAGCTTTTCAGTGAAGAGCAGCTAGGCACATTTTAGCAAGTTTCACTTGTAAGTGGGGTTGGAGCCGCTTTTCAGGCTCAGTACTGGGCTCAAAAGATGCAGCCCTGATGTCTCTCATGATAGCAGGTGGTTAAGTAGAATTTCGCTGCTCGGCTGGCCCAGCAGGAGCAAACATATGCTAAAAATGTATGCAGAACCAAGCTTTTCAGTGAAGAGCAGCCAGGCACATTTTAGCAAGTTTCACTTGTAAGTGGGGTTGGAAACGCTTTTCAGGCTCAGTACTGGGCTCAAAAGATGCAGCCCTGATGTCTCTCATGATAGCAGGTGGTTAAGTAGAAATTTGCTGCTCGGCTGACCCAGCAGGAGCAAACGTATGCTAAAATGTGTGCAGAACCAAGCTTTTCAGTGAAGAGCAGCCAGGCACATTTTAGCAAGTTTCACTTTTAAGTGGGGTTGGAAACGCTTTTCAGGCTCAGTACTGGGCTCAGAAGATGCAGCCCTGATGTCTCTCATGATAGCAGGTGGTTAAGTAGAAATGTGCTGCTCGGCTGACCCAGCAGGAGCAAACGTATGCTAAAATTGTGTGCAGAACCAAGCTTTCAGTGAATAGCAGCCAGGCACATTTTAGCAAGTTTCACTTGTAAGTGGGGTTGGAAACGCTTTTCAGGCTCAGTACTGGGCTCAAAAGATGCAGCCCTGATGTCTCTCATGATAGCAGGTGGTTAAGTAGAAATTCGCTGCTCGGCTGACCCAGCAGGAGCAAACGTATGCCAAAAATGTATGCAGAAACAAGCTTTTCAGTGAAGAGCAGCTAGGCACATTTTAGCAAGTTTCACTTGTAAGTGGGTTTGGAAACGCTTTTCAGGCTCAGTACTGGGCTCAAAAGATGCAGCCTGATGTCTCTCATGATAGCAGGTGGTTAAGTAGAAATTTGCTGCTCGGCTGACCCAGCAGGAGCAAACGTATGCTAAAAATGTGTGCAGAACCAAGCTTTTCAGTGAAGAGCAGCCAGGCACATTTTAGCAAGTTTCACTTTTAAGTGGGGTTGGAAATGCTTTTCAGGCTCAGTACTGGGCTCAAAAGATGCAGCCCTGATCTCTCTCATGGTAGCAGGTGGTTAAGTAGAAATTTGCTGCTCGGCTGACCCAGCAGGAGCAAACGTGTGCTAAAAATGTATGCAGAACCAAGCTTTTCAGTGAAGAGCAGCCAGGCACATTTTAGCAAGTTTCACTTGTAAGTGGGGTTGGAAACGCTTTTCAGGCTCAGTACTGGGCTCAAAAGATGCAGCCCTGATGTCTCTCATGATAGCAGGTGGTTAAGTAGAAATTCGCTGCTCGGCTGACCCAGCAGGAGCAAACGTATGCCAAAAATGTATGCAGAAACAAGCTTTTCGGTGAAGAGCAGCTAGGCACATTTTAGCAAGTTTCACTTGTAAGTGGGGTTGGAAATGCTTTTCAGGCTCAGTACTGTGCTCAAAAGATGCAGCCCTGATGTCTCTTATGATGCAGGTGGTTAAGTAAAAATTCGCTGCTCGGCTGACCCAGCAGGAGCAAACGTATGCCAAAAATGTGTGCAGAAACAAGCTTTTCAGTGAAGAGCAGCTAGGCACATTTTAGCAAGTTTCACTTGTAAGTGGGGTTGGAAACGCTTTTCAGGCTCAGTACTGGGCTCAAAAGATGCAGCCCTGATGTCTCTCATGATAGCAGGTGGTTAAGTAGAAATTCGCTGCTCGGCTGGCCCAGCAGGAGCAAACATATGCTAAAAATGTATGCAGAACCAAGCTTTTCAGTGAAGAGCAGCCAGGCACATTTTAGCAAGTTTCACTGTAAGTGGGGTTGGAAACGCTTTTCAGGCTCAGTACTGGGCTCAAAAGATGCAGCCCTGATGTCTTTTATGATGCAGGTGGTTAAGTAGAAATTCGCTGCTCGGCTGACCCAGCAGGAGCAAACATATGCCAAAAATGTATGCAGAAACAAGCTTTTCAGTGAAGAGCAGCTAGGCACATTTTAGCAAGTTTCACTTGTAAGTGGGGTTGGAAACGCTTTTCAGGCTCAGTACTGGGCTCAAAAGATGCAGCCTGATGTCTTTCATGATAGCAGGTGGTTAAGTAGAAATTTGCTGCTCGGCTGACCCAGCAGGAGCAAACGTATGCTAAAAATGTGTGCAGAACCAAGCTTTTCAGTGAAGAGTAGCCAGGCACATTTTAGCAAGTTTCACTTGTAAGTGGGGTTGGAAATGTTTTTCAGGCTCAGTACTGGGCTCAAAAGATGCAGCCCTGATCTCTCTCATGATAGCAGGTGGTTAAGTAGAAATGTGCTGCTCGGCTGACCCAGCAGGAGCAAACGTATGCTAAAAATGTGTGCAGAACCAAGCTTTTCAGTGAATAGCAGCCAGGCACATTTTAGCAAGTTTCACTTGTAAGTGGGGTTGGAAACGCTTTTCAGGCTCAGTACTGGGCTCAAAAGATGCAGCCTGATGTTTCTCATGATAGCAGGTGGTTAAGTAGAAATTTGCTGCTCGGCTGACCCAGCAGGAGCAAACGTATGCTAAAAATGTGTGCAGAACCAAGCTTTTCAGTGAAGAGCAGCCAGGCACATTTTAGCAAGTTTCACTTGTAAGTGGGGTTGGAAATGCTTTTCAGGCTCAGTACTGGGCTCAAAAGATGCAGCCCTAATCTCTCTCATGATAGCAGGTGGTTAAGTAGAAATTTGCTGCTCGGCTGACCCAGCAGGAGCAAACGTATGCTAAAAATGTATGCAGAACCAAGCTTTTCAGTGAAGAGCAGCCAGGCACATTTTAGCAAGTTTCACTTGTAAGTGGGGTTGGAAACGCTTTTCAGGCTCAGTACTGGGCTCAAAAGATGCAGCACTGATGTCTCTCATGATAGCAGGTGGTTAAGTAGAAATTCGCTGCTCGGCTGACCCAGCAGGAGCAAACGTATGCCAAAAATGTATGCAGAAACAAGCTTTTCGGTGAAGAGCAGCTAGGCACATTTTAGCAAGTTTCACTTGTAAGTGGGGTTGGAAATGCTTTTCAGGCTCAGTACTGGGCTCAAAAGATGCAGCCCTGATGTCTCTTATGATGCAGGTGGTTAAGTAGAAATGCACTGCTCGGCTGACCCAGCAGGAGCAAACGTATGCCAAAAATGTGTGCAGAAACAAGCTTTTCAGTGAAGAGCAGCTAGGCACATTTTAGCAAGTTTCACTTGTAAGTGGGGTTGGAAACGCTTTTCAGGCTCAGTACTGGGCTCAAAAGATGCAGCCCTGATGTCTCTCATGATAGCAGGTGGTTAAGTAGAAATTCGCTGCTCGGCTGGCCCAGCAGGAGCAAACATATGCTAAAAATGTATACAGAACCAAGTTTTTCAGTGAAGAGCAGCCAGGCACATTTTAGCAAGTTTCACTGTAAGTGGAGTTGGAAACGATTTTCAGGCTCAGTACTGGGCTCAAAAGATGCAGCCCTGATGTCTCTTATGATGCAGGTGGTTAAGTAGAAATTCGCTGCTCGGCTGACCCAGCAGGAGCAAACGTATGCTAAAAATGTGTGCAGAACCAAGCTTTTCAGTGAAGAGCAGCCAGGCACATTTTAGCAAGTTTCACTTTTAAGTGGGGTTGGAAACGCTTTTCAGGCTCAGTACTGGGCTCAGAAGATGCAGCCCTGATGTCTCTCATGATAGCAGGTGGTTAAGTAGAAATGTGCTGCTCGGCTGACCCAGCAGGAGCAAACGTATGCTAAAATTGTGTGCAGAACTAAGCTTTCAGTGAATAGCAGCCAGGCACATTTTAGCAAGTTTCACTTGTAAGTGGGGTTGGAAACGCTTTTCAGGCTCAGTACTGGGCTCAAAAGATGCAGCCCTGATGTCTCTCATGATAGCAGGTGGTTAAGTAGAAATTCGCTGCTCGGCTGACCCAGCAGGAGCAAACGTATGCCAAAAATGTATGCAGAAACAAGCTTTTCAGTGAAGAGCAGCTAGGCACATTTTAGCAAGTTTCACTTGTAAGTGGGTTTGGAAACGCTTTTCAGGCTCAGTACTGGGCTCAAAAGATGAAGCCTGATGTCTCTCATGATAGCAGGTGGTTAAGTAGAAATTTGCTGCTCGGCTGACCCAGCAGGAGCAAACGTATGCTAAAAATGTGTGCAGAACCAAGCTTTTCAGTGAAGAGCAGCCAGGCACATTTTAGCAAGTTTCACTTTTAAGTGGGGTTGGAAATGCTTTTCAGGCTCAGTACTGGGCTCAAAAGATGCAGCCCTGATCTCTCTCATGATAGCAGGTGGTTAAGTAGAAATTTGCTGCTCGGCTGACCCAGCAGGAGCAAACGTATGCTAAAAATGTATGCAGAACCAAGCTTTTCAGTGAAGAGCAGCCAGGCACATTTTAGCAAGTTTCACCTGTAAGTGGGGTTGGAAACGCTTTTCAGGCTCAGTACTGGGCTCAAAAGATGCAGCCCTGATGTCTCTCATGATAGCAGGTGGTTAAGTAGAAATTCGCTGCTCGGCTGACCCAGCAGGAGCAAACGTATGCCAAAAATGTATGCAGAAACAAGCTTTTCAGTGAAGAGCAGCTAGGCACATTTTAGCAAGTTTCACTTGTAAGTGGGGTTGGAAATGCTTTTCAGGCTCAGTACTGGGCTCAAAAGATGCAGCCCTGATGTCTCTTATGATGCAGGTGGTTAAGTAGAAATTCGCTGCTCGGCTGACCCAGCAGGAGCAAACGTATGCCAAAAATGTATGCATAAACAAGCTTTTCAGTGAAGAGCAGCCAGGCACATTTTAGCAGGTTTCACTTGTAAGTGGGGTTGGAAATGTTTTTGAGGCTCAGTACTGGGCTCAAAAGATGCAGCCCTGATGTCTCTCATGATAGCAGGTGGTTAAGTAGAAATTCGCTGCTCGGCTGACCCAGCAGGACCAAACCTATGCTAAAAATGTGTGCAGAACCAAGCTTTTCAGTGAAGAGCAGCCAGGCACATTTTAGCAAGTTTCACTTGTAAGTGGGGTTGGAAACGCTTTTCAGGCTCAGTACTGGCCTCAAAAGATGTAGCCCTGATGTATCTCATGATAGCAGATGGTTAAGTCGAAATTTGCTGCTCGGCTGACCCAGCAGGAGCAAACCTATGCCAAAAATGTACGCAGAATCAGCTTTTCAGTGAAGAGCAGAGAGGCACATTTTAGCAAGTTTCACTTGTAAGTGGGGTTGGAGCCGCTTTTCAGGCTCAGTACTGGGCTCAAAAGATGCAGCCCTGATGTCTCTCATGATAGCAGGTGGTTAAGTAGAATTTCGCTGCTCGGCTGGCCCAGCAGGAGCAAACATATGCTAAAAATGTATGCAGAACCAAGCTTTTCAGTGAAGAGCAGCCAGGCACATTTTAGCAAGTTTCACTTGTAAGTGGGGTTGGAAACGCTTTTCAGGCTCAGTACTGGGCTCAAAAGATGCAGCCCTGATGTCTCTCATGATAGCAGGTGGTTAAGTAGAAATTTGCTGCTCGGCTGACCCAGCAGGAGCAAACGTATGCTAAAAATGTGTGCAGAACCAAGCTTTTCAGTGAAGAGCAGCCAGGCACATTTTAGCAAGTTTCACTTTTAAGTGGGGTTGGAAACGCTTTTCAGGCTCAGTACTGGGCTCAGAAGATGCAGCCCTGATGTCTCTCATGATAGCAGGTGGTTAAGTAGAAATGTGCTGCTCGGCTGACCCAGCAGGAGCAAACGTATGCTAAAATTGTGTGCAGAACCAAGCTTTCAGTGAATAGCAGCCAGGCACATTTTAGCAAGTTTCACTTGTAAGTGGGGTTGGAAACGCTTTTCAGGCTCAGTACTGGGCTCAAAAGATGCAGCCCTGATGTCTCTCATGATAGCAGGTGGTTAAGTAGAAATTCGCTGCTCGGCTGACCCAGCAGGAGCAAACGTATGCCAAAAATGTATGCAGAAACAAGCTTTTCAGTGAAGAGCAGCTAGGCACATTTTAGCAAGTTTCACTTGTAAGTGGGTTTGGAAACGCTTTTCAGGCTCAGTACTGGGCTCAAAAGATGCAGCCTGATGTCTCTCATGATAGCAGGTGGTTAAGTAGAAATTTGCTGCTCGGCTGACCCAGCAGGAGCAAACGTATGCTAAAAATGTGTGCAGAACCAAGCTTTTCAGTGAAGAGCAGCCAGGCACATTTTAGCAAGTTTCACTTTTAAGTGGGGTTGGAAATGCTTTTCAGGCTCAGTACTGGGCTCAAAAGATGCAGCCCTGATCTCTCTCATGATAGCAGGTGGTTAAGTAGAAATTTGCTGCTCGGCTGACCCAGCAGGAGCAAACGTATGCTAAAAATGTATGCAGAACCAAGCTTTTCAGTGAAGAGCAGCCAGGCACATTTTAGCAAGTTTCACCTGTAAGTGGGGTTGGAAACGCTTTTCAGGCTCAGTACTGGGCTCAAAAGATGCAGCCCTGATGTCTCTCATGATAGCAGGTGGTTAAGTAGAAATTCGCTGCTCGGCTGACCCAGCAGGAACAAACGTATGCCAAAAATGTATGCATAAACAGCTTTTCAGTGAAGAGCAGCCAGGCACATTTTAGCAGGTTTCACTTGTAAGTGGGGTTGGAAATGTTTTTGAGGCTCAGTACTGGGCTCAAAAGATGCAGCCCTGATGTCTCTCATGATAGCAGGTGGTTAAGTAGAAATTCGCTGCTCGGCTGACCCAGCAGGACCAAACCTATGCTAAAAATGTGTGCAGAACCAAGCTTTTCAGTGAAGAGCAGCCAGGCACATTTTAGCAAGTTTCACTTGTAAGTGGGGTTGGAAACGCTTTTCAGGCTCAGTACTGGCCTCAAAAGATGTAGCCCTGATGTATCTCATGATAGCAGATGGTTAAGTCGAAATTTGCTGCTCGGCTGACCCAGCAGGAGCAAACCTATGCCAAAAATGTACGCAGAATCAGCTTTTCAGTGAAGAGCAGAGAGGCACATTTTAGCAAGTTTCACTTGTAAGTGGGGTTGGAAACGCTTTTCAGGCTCAGTACTGGGCTCAAAAGATGCAGCCCTGATGTCTCTCATGATAGCAGGTGGTTAAGTAGAAATTCGCTGCTCGGCTGGCCCAGCAAGAGCAAACATATGCTAAAAATGTATGCAGAACCAAGCTTTTCAGTGAAGAGCAGCCAAGCACATTTTAGCAAGTTTCACTTGTAAGTGGGGTTAGAAATGCTTTTCAGGCTCAGTACTGGGCTCCAAAGATGCAGCCCTGATGTCTCTCATGATAGCAGGTGGTTAAGTAGAAATTCGCTGCTCGGCTGACCCAGCAGGAGCAAACGTATGCTAAAAATGTATGCAGAACCAAGCTTTTCAGTGAAGAGCAGCCAGGCACATTTTAGCAAGTTTCACTTGTAAGTGGGGTTAGAAATGCTTTTCAGGCTCAGTACTGGGCTCAAAAGATGCAGCCCTGATGTCTCTCATGATAGCAGGTGGTTAAGTAGAAATTCGCTGCTCGGCCGACCCAGCAGGAGCAAACGTATGCCAAAAATGTATGCAGAAACAAGCTTTTCGGTGAAGAGCAGCTAGGCACATTTTAGCAAGTTTCACTTGTAAGTGGGGTTGGAAACGCTTTTCTGGCGCAGTACTGGGCTCCAAAGATGCAGCCCTGATGTCTCTCATGATAGCAGGTGGTTAAGTAGAAATTCGCTGCTCGGCTGACCCAGCAGGAGCAAAGGTATGCTAAAAATGTATGCAGAACCAAGCTTTTCAGTGAAGAGCAGCCAGACACATTTTAGCAAGTTTCACTTGTAAGTGGGGTTAGAAATGCTTTTCAGGCTCAGTACTGGGCTCAAAAGATGCAGCCCTGATGTCTCTCATGATAACAGGTGGTTAAGTAGAAATGTGCTGCTCGGCTGACCCAGCAGGAGAACGTATGCTAAAAATGTATGCAGAACCAAGCTTTTCAGTGAAGAGCAGAGAGGCACATTTTAGCAAGTTTCACTTGTAAGTGGGGTTGGAAATGCTTTTCAGGCTCAGTACTGGGCTCAAAAGATGCAGCCCTGATGTCTCTCATGATAGCAGGTGGTTAAGTAGAGATTCGCTGCTCGGCTGACCCAGCAGGAGCAAACGTATGCTAAAAATGTATGCAGAACCAAGCCTTTCAGTGAAGAGCAGCCAGGCACATTTTAGCAAGTTTCACTTGTAAGTGGGGTTGGAAACGCTTTTCAGGCTCAGTACTGGGCTCAAAAGATGCAGCCCTGATGTCTCTCATGATAGCAGGTGGTTAAGTAGAAATTTGCTGCTCGGCTGACCCAGCAGGAGCAAACGTATGCCAAAAATGTACGCAGAAACAAGCTTTTCAGTGAAGAGCAGCTAGGCACATTTTAGCAAGTTTCACTTGTAAGTGGGGTTGGAGCCGCTTTTCAGGCTCAGTACTGGGCTCAAAAGATGCAGCCCTGATGTCTCTCATGATAGCAGGTGGTTAAGTAGAATTTCGCTGCTCGGCTGGCCCAGCAGGAGCAAACATATGCTAAAAATGTATGCAGAACCAAGCTTTTCAGTGAAGAGCAGCCAGGCACATTTTAGCAAGTTTCACTTGTAAGTGGGGTTGGAAACGCTTTTCAGGCTCAGTACTGGGCTCAAAAGATGCAGCCCTGATGTCTCTCATGATAGCAGGTGGTTAAGTAGAAATTTGCTGCTCGGCTGACCCAGCAGGAGCAAACGTATGCTAAAATGTGTGCAGAACCAAGCTTTTCAGTGAAGAGCAGCCAGGCACATTTTAGCAAGTTTCACTTTTAAGTGGGGTTGGAAACGCTTTTCAGGCTCAGTACTGGGCTCAGAAGATGCAGCCCTGATGTCTCTCATGATAGCAGGTGGTTAAGTAGAAATGTGCTGCTCGGCTGACCCAGCAGGAGCAAACGTATGCTAAAATTGTGTGCAGAACCAAGCTTTCAGTGAATAGCAGCCAGGCACATTTTAGCAAGTTTCACTTGTAAGTGGGGTTGGAAACGCTTTTCAGGCTCAGTACTGGGCTCAAAAGATGCAGCCCTGATGTCTCTCATGATAGCAGGTGGTTAAGTAGAAATTCGCTGCTCGGCTGACCCAGCAGGAGCAAACGTATGCCAAAAATGTATGCAGAAACAAGCTTTTCAGTGAAGAGCAGCTAGGCACATTTTAGCAAGTTTCACTTGTAAGTGGGTTTGGAAACGCTTTTCAGGCTCAGTACTGGGCTCAAAAGATGCAGCCTGATGTCTCTCATGATAGCAGGTGGTTAAGTAGAAATTTGCTGCTCGGCTGACCCAGCAGGAGCAAACGTATGCTAAAAATGTGTGCAGAACCAAGCTTTTCAGTGAAGAGCAGCCAGGCACATTTTAGCAAGTTTCACTTTTAAGTGGGGTTGGAAATGCTTTTCAGGCTCAGTACTGGGCTCAAAAGATGCAGCCCTGATCTCTCTCATGGTAGCAGGTGGTTAAGTAGAAATTTGCTGCTCGGCTGACCCAGCAGGAGCAAACGTGTGCTAAAAATGTATGCAGAACCAAGCTTTTCAGTGAAGAGCAGCCAGGCACATTTTAGCAAGTTTCACTTGTAAGTGGGGTTGGAAACGCTTTTCAGGCTCAGTACTGGGCTCAAAAGATGCAGCCCTGATGTCTCTCATGATAGCAGGTGGTTAAGTAGAAATTCGCTGCTCGGCTGACCCAGCAGGAGCAAACGTATGCCAAAAATGTATGCAGAAACAAGCTTTTCGGTGAAGAGCAGCTAGGCACATTTTAGCAAGTTTCACTTGTAAGTGGGGTTGGAAATGCTTTTCAGGCTCAGTACTGTGCTCAAAAGATGCAGCCCTGATGTCTCTTATGATGCAGGTGGTTAAGTAAAAATTCGCTGCTCGGCTGACCCAGCAGGAGCAAACGTATGCCAAAAATGTGTGCAGAAACAAGCTTTTCAGTGAAGAGCAGCTAGGCACATTTTAGCAAGTTTCACTTGTAAGTGGGGTTGGAAACGCTTTTCAGGCTCAGTACTGGGCTCAAAAGATGCAGCCCTGATGTCTCTCATGATAGCAGGTGGTTAAGTAGAAATTCGCTGCTCGGCTGGCCCAGCAGGAGCAAACATATGCTAAAAATGTATGCAGAACCAAGCTTTTCAGTGAAGAGCAGCCAGGCACATTTTAGCAAGTTTCACTGTAAGTGGGGTTGGAAACGCTTTTCAGGCTCAGTACTGGGCTCAAAAGATGCAGCCCTGATGTCTTTTATGATGCAGGTGGTTAAGTAGAAATTCGCTGCTCGGCTGACCCAGCAGGAGCAAACATATGCCAAAAATGTATGCAGAAACAAGCTTTTCAGTGAAGAGCAGCTAGGCACATTTTAGCAAGTTTCACTTGTAAGTGGGGTTGGAAACGCTTTTCAGGCTCAGTACTGGGCTCAAAAGATGCAGCCTGATGTCTTTCATGATAGCAGGTGGTTAAGTAGAAATTTGCTGCTCGGCTGACCCAGCAGGAGCAAACGTATGCTAAAAATGTGTGCAGAACCAAGCTTTTCAGTGAAGAGTAGCCAGGCACATTTTAGCAAGTTTCACTTGTAAGTGGGGTTGGAAATGTTTTTCAGGCTCAGTACTGGGCTCAAAAGATGCAGCCCTGATCTCTCTCATGATAGCAGGTGGTTAAGTAGAAATGTGCTGCTCGGCTGACCCAGCAGGAGCAAACGTATGCTAAAAATGTGTGCAGAACCAAGCTTTTCAGTGAATAGCAGCCAGGCACATTTTAGCAAGTTTCACTTGTAAGTGGGGTTGGAAACGCTTTTCAGGCTCAGTACTGGGCTCAAAAGATGCAGCCCTGATGTCTCTCATGATAGCAGGTGGTTAAGTAGAAATTCGCTGCTCGGCTGACCCAGCAGGAGCAAACGTATGCCAAAAATGTATGCAGAAACAAGCTTTTCAGTGAAGAGCAGCTAGGCACATTTTAGCAAGTTTCACTTGTAAGTGGGGTTGGAAACGCTTTTCAGGCTCAGTACTGGGCTCAAAAGATGCAGCCTGATGTTTCTCATGATAGCAGGTGGTTAAGTAGAAATTTGCTGCTCGGCTGACCCAGCAGGAGCAAACGTATGCTAAAAATGTGTGCAGAACCAAGCTTTTCAGTGAAGAGCAGCCAGGCACATTTTAGCAAGTTTCACTTGTAAGTGGGGTTGGAAATGCTTTTCAGGCTCAGTACTGGGCTCAAAAGATGCAGCCCTAATCTCTCTCATGATAGCAGGTGGTTAAGTAGAAATTTGCTGCTCGGCTGACCCAGCAGGAGCAAACGTATGCTAAAAATGTATGCAGAACCAAGCTTTTCAGTGAAGAGCAGCCAGGCACATTTTAGCAAGTTTCACTTGTAAGTGGGGTTGGAAACGCTTTTCAGGCTCAGTACTGGGCTCAAAAGATGCAGCACTGATGTCTCTCATGATAGCAGGTGGTTAAGTAGAAATTCGCTGCTCGGCTGACCCAGCAGGAGCAAACGTATGCCAAAAATGTATGCAGAAACAAGCTTTTCGGTGAAGAGCAGCTAGGCACATTTTAGCAAGTTTCACTTGTAAGTGGGGTTGGAAATGCTTTTCAGGCTCAGTACTGGGCTCAAAAGATGCAGCCCTGATGTCTCTTATGATGCAGGTGGTTAAGTAGAAATGCACTGCTCGGCTGACCCAGCAGGAGCAAACGTATGCCAAAAATGTGTGCAGAAACAAGCTTTTCAGTGAAGAGCAGCTAGGCACATTTTAGCAAGTTTCACTTGTAAGTGGGGTTGGAAACGCTTTTCAGGCTCAGTACTGGGCTCAAAAGATGCAGCCCTGATGTCTCTCATGATAGCAGGTGGTTAAGTAGAAATTCGCTGCTCGGCTGGCCCAGCAGGAGCAAACATATGCTAAAAATGTATACAGAACCAAGTTTTTCAGTGAAGAGCAGCCAGGCACATTTTAGCAAGTTTCACTGTAAGTGGAGTTGGAAACGATTTTCAGGCTCAGTACTGGGCTCAAAAGATGCAGCCCTGATGTCTCTTATGATGCAGGTGGTTAAGTAGAAATTCGCTGCTCGGCTGACCCAGCAGGAGCAAACGTATGCTAAAAATGTGTGCAGAACCAAGCTTTTCAGTGAAGAGCAGCCAGGCACATTTTAGCAAGTTTCACTTTTAAGTGGGGTTGGAAACGCTTTTCAGGCTCAGTACTGGGCTCAGAAGATGCAGCCCTGATGTCTCTCATGATAGCAGGTGGTTAAGTAGAAATGTGCTGCTCGGCTGACCCAGCAGGAGCAAACGTATGCTAAAATTGTGTGCAGAACTAAGCTTTCAGTGAATAGCAGCCAGGCACATTTTAGCAAGTTTCACTTGTAAGTGGGGTTGGAAACGCTTTTCAGGCTCAGTACTGGGCTCAAAAGATGCAGCCCTGATGTCTCTCATGATAGCAGGTGGTTAAGTAGAAATTCGCTGCTCGGCTGACCCAGCAGGAGCAAACGTATGCCAAAAATGTATGCAGAAACAAGCTTTTCAGTGAAGAGCAGCTAGGCACATTTTAGCAAGTTTCACTTGTAAGTGGGTTTGGAAACGCTTTTCAGGCTCAGTACTGGGCTCAAAAGATGAAGCCTGATGTCTCTCATGATAGCAGGTGGTTAAGTAGAAATTTGCTGCTCGGCTGACCCAGCAGGAGCAAACGTATGCTAAAAATGTGTGCAGAACCAAGCTTTTCAGTGAAGAGCAGCCAGGCACATTTTAGCAAGTTTCACTTTTAAGTGGGGTTGGAAATGCTTTTCAGGCTCAGTACTGGGCTCAAAAGATGCAGCCCTGATCTCTCTCATGATAGCAGGTGGTTAAGTAGAAATTTGCTGCTCGGCTGACCCAGCAGGAGCAAACGTATGCTAAAAATGTATGCAGAACCAAGCTTTTCAGTGAAGAGCAGCCAGGCACATTTTAGCAAGTTTCACCTGTAAGTGGGGTTGGAAACGCTTTTCAGGCTCAGTACTGGGCTCAAAAGATGCAGCCCTGATGTCTCTCATGATAGCAGGTGGTTAAGTAGAAATTCGCTGCTCGGCTGACCCAGCAGGAGCAAACGTATGCCAAAAATGTATGCAGAAACAAGCTTTTCAGTGAAGAGCAGCTAGGCACATTTTAGCAAGTTTCACTTGTAAGTGGGGTTGGAAATGCTTTTCAGGCTCAGTACTGGGCTCAAAAGATGCAGCCCTGATGTCTCTTATGATGCAGGTGGTTAAGTAGAAATTCGCTGCTCGGCTGACCCAGCAGGAGCAAACGTATGCCAAAAATGTATGCATAAACAAGCTTTTCAGTGAAGAGCAGCCAGGCACATTTTAGCAGGTTTCACTTGTAAGTGGGGTTGGAAATGTTTTTGAGGCTCAGTACTGGGCTCAAAAGATGCAGCCCTGATGTCTCTCATGATAGCAGGTGGTTAAGTAGAAATTCGCTGCTCGGCTGACCCAGCAGGACCAAACCTATGCTAAAAATGTGTGCAGAACCAAGCTTTTCAGTGAAGAGCAGCCAGGCACATTTTAGCAAGTTTCACTTGTAAGTGGGGTTGGAAACGCTTTTCAGGCTCAGTACTGGCCTCAAAAGATGTAGCCCTGATGTATCTCATGATAGCAGATGGTTAAGTCGAAATTTGCTGCTCGGCTGACCCAGCAGGAGCAAACCTATGCCAAAAATGTACGCAGAATCAGCTTTTCAGTGAAGAGCAGAGAGGCACATTTTAGCAAGTTTCACTTGTAAGTGGGGTTGGAAACGCTTTTCAGGCTCAGTACTGGGCTCAAAAGATGCAGCCCTGATGTCTCTCATGATAGCAGGTGGTTAAGTAGAAATTCGCTGCTCGGCTGGCCCAGCAAGAGCAAACATATGCTAAAAATGTATGCAGAACCAAGCTTTTCAGTGAAGAGCAGCCAAGCACATTTTAGCAAGTTTCACTTGTAAGTGGGGTTAGAAATGCTTTTCAGGCTCAGTACTGGGCTCCAAAGATGCAGCCCTGATGTCTCTCATGATAGCAGGTGGTTAAGTAGAAATTCGCTGCTCGGCTGACCCAGCAGGAGCAAACGTATGCTAAAAATGTATGCAGAACCAAGCTTTTCAGTGAAGAGCAGCCAGGCACATTTTAGCAAGTTTAACTTGTAAGTGGGGTTAGAAATGCTTTTCAGGCTCAGTACTGGGCTCAAAAGATGCAGCCCTGATGTCTCTCATGATAGCAGGTGGTTAAGTAGAAATTCGCTGCTCGGCCGACCCAGCAGGAGCAAACGTATGCCAAAAATGTATGCAGAAACAAGCTTTTCGGTGAAGAGCAGCTAGGCACATTTTAGCAAGTTTCACTTGTAAGTGGGGTTGGAAACGCTTTTCTGGCGCAGTACTGGGCTCCAAAGATGCAGCCCTGATGTCTCTCATGATAGCAGGTGGTTAAGTAGAAATTCGCTGCTCGGCTGACCCAGCAGGAGCAAAGGTATGCTAAAAATGTATGCAGAACCAAGCTTTTCAGTGAAGAGCAGCCAGACACATTTTAGCAAGTTTCACTTGTAAGTGGGGTTAGAAATGCTTTTCAGGCTCAGTACTGGGCTCAAAAGATGCAGCCCTGATGTCTCTCATGATAACAGGTGGTTAAGTAGAAATGTGCTGCTCGGCTGACCCAGCAGGAGAACGTATGCTAAAAATGTATGCAGAACCAAGCTTTTCAGTGAAGAGCAGAGAGGCACATTTTAGCAAGTTTCACTTGTAAGTGGGGTTGGAAATGCTTTTCAGGCTCAGTACTGGGCTCAAAAGATGCAGCCCTGATGTCTCTCATGATAGCAGGTGGTTAAGTAGAGATTCGCTGCTCGGCTGACCCAGCAGGAGCAAACGTATGCTAAAAATGTATGCAGAACCAAGCCTTTCAGTGAAGAGCAGCCAGGCACATTTTAGCAAGTTTCACTTGTAAGTGGGGTTGGAAACGCTTTTCAGGCTCAGTACTGGGCTCAAAAGATGCAGCCCTGATGTCTCTCATGATAGCAGGTGGTTAAGTAGAAATTTGCTGCTCGGCTGACCCAGCAGGAGCAAACGTATGCCAAAAATGTATGCAGAAACAAGCTTTTCAGTGAAGAGCAGCTAGGCACATTTTAGCAAGTTTCACTTGTAAGTGGGGTTGGAAATGCTTTTCAGGCTCAGTACTGGCCTCAAAAGATGCAGCCCTGATGTCTCTCATGATAGCAAGTGGTTAAGTAGAAATTTGCTGCTCGGCTGACCCAGCAGGAGCAAACCTATGCCAAAAATGTACGCAGAATCAGCTTTTCAGTGAAGAGCAGAGAGGCACATTTTAGCAAGTTTCACTTGTAAGTGGGGTTGGAGCCGCTTTTCAGGCTCAGTACTGGGCTCAAAAGATGCAGCCCTGATGTCTCTCATGATAGCAGGTGGTTAAGTAGAATTTCGCTGCTCGGCTGGCCCAGCAGGAGCAAACATATGCTAAAAATGTATGCAGAACCAAGCTTTTCAGTGAAGAGCAGCCAGGCACATTTTAGCAAGTTTCACTTGTAAGTGGGGTTGGAAACGCTTTTCAGGCTCAGTACTGGGCTCAAAAGATGCAGCCCTGATGTCTCTCATGATAGCAGGTGGTTAAGTAGAAATTTGCTGCTCGGCTGACCCAGCAGGAGCAAACGTATGCTAAAAATGTGTGCAGAACCAAGCTTTTCAGTGAAGAGCAGCCAGGCACATTTTAGCAAGTTTCACTTTTAAGTGGGGTTGGAAACGCTTTTCAGGCTCAGTACTGGGCTCAGAAGATGCAGCCCTGATGTCTCTCATGATAGCAGGTGGTTAAGTAGAAATGTGCTGCTCGGCTGACCCAGCAGGAGCAAACGTATGCTAAAATTGTGTGCAGAACCAAGCTTTCAGTGAATAGCAGCCAGGCACATTTTAGCAAGTTTCACTTGTAAGTGGGGTTGGAAACGCTTTTCAGGCTCAGTACTGGGCTCAAAAGATGCAGCCCTGATGTCTCTCATGATAGCAGGTGGTTAAGTAGAAATTCGCTGCTCGGCTGACCCAGCAGGAGCAAACGTATGCCAAAAATGTATGCAGAAACAAGCTTTTCAGTGAAGAGCAGCTAGGCACATTTTAGCAAGTTTCACTTGTAAGTGGGTTTGGAAACGCTTTTCAGGCTCAGTACTGGGCTCAAAAGATGCAGCCTGATGTCTCTCATGATAGCAGGTGGTTAGGTAGAAATTTGCTGCTCGGCTGACCCAGCAGGAGCAAACGTATGCTAAAAATGTGTGCAGAACCAAGCTTTTCAGTGAAGAGCAGCCAGGCACATTTTAGCAAGTTTCACTTTTAAGTGGGGTTGGAAATGCTTTTCAGGCTCAGTACTGGGCTCAAAAGATGCAGCCCTGATCTCTCTCATGGTAGCAGGTGGTTAAGTAGAAATTTGCTGCTCGGCTGACCCAGCAGGAGCAAACGTGTGCTAAAAATGTATGCAGAACCAAGCTTTTCAGTGAAGAGCAGCCAGGCACATTTTAGCAAGTTTCACTTGTAAGTGGGGTTGGAAACGCTTTTCAGGCTCAGTACTGGGCTCAAAAGATGCAGCCCTGATGTCTCTCATGATAGCAGGTGGTTAAGTAGAAATTCGCTGCTCGGCTGACCCAGCAGGAGCAAACGTATGCCAAAAATGTATGCAGAAACAAGCTTTTCGGTGAAGAGCAGCTAGGCACATTTTAGCAAGTTTCACTTGTAAGTGGGGTTGGAAATGCTTTTCAGGCTCAGTACTGTGCTCAAAAGATGCAGCCCTGATGTCTCTTATGATGCAGGTGGTTAAGTAAAAATTCGCTGCTCGGCTGACCCAGCAGGAGCAAACGTATGCCAAAAATGTGTGCAGAAACAAGCTTTTCAGTGAAGAGCAGCTAGGCACATTTTAGCAAGTTTCACTTGTAAGTGGGGTTGGAAACGCTTTTCAGGCTCAGTACTGGGCTCAAAAGATGCAGCCCTGATGTCTCTCATGATAGCAGGTGGTTAAGTAGAAATTCGCTGCTCGGCTGGCCCAGCAGGAGCAAACATATGCTAAAAATGTATGCAGAACCAAGCTTTTCAGTGAAGAGCAGCCAGGCACATTTTAGCAAGTTTCACTGTAAGTGGGGTTGGAAACGCTTTTCAGGCTCAGTACTGGGCTCAAAAGATGCAGCCCTGATGTCTTTTATGATGCAGGTGGTTAAGTAGAAATTCGCTGCTCGGCTGACCCAGCAGGAGCAAACATATGCCAAAAATGTATGCAGAAACAAGCTTTTCAGTGAAGAGCAGCTAGGCACATTTTAGCAAGTTTCACTTGTAAGTGGGGTTGGAAACGCTTTTCAGGCTCAGTACTGGGCTCAAAAGATGCAGCCTGATGTCTTTCATGATAGCAGGTGGTTAAGTAGAAATTTGCTGCTCGGCTGACCCAGCAGGAGCAAACGTATGCTAAAAATGTGTGCAGAACCAAGCTTTTCAGTGAAGAGTAGCCAGGCACATTTTAGCAAGTTTCACTTGTAAGTGGGGTTGGAAATGTTTTTCAGGCTCAGTACTGGGCTCAAAAGATGCAGCCCTGATCTCTCTCATGATAGCAGGTGGTTAAGTAGAAATGTGCTGCTCGGCTGACCCAGCAGGAGCAAACGTATGCTAAACATGTGTGCAGAACCAAGCTTTTCAGTGAATAGCAGCCAGGCACATTTTAGCAAGTTTCACTTGTAAGTGGGGTTGGAAACGCTTTTCAGGCTCAGTACTGGGCTCAAAAGATGCAGCCCTGATGTCTCTCATGATAGCAGGTGGTTAAGTAGAAATTCGCTGCTCGGCTGACCCAGCAGGAGCAAACGTATGCCAAAAATGTATGCAGAAACAAGCTTTTCAGTGAAGAGCAGCTAGGCACATTTTAGCAAGTTTCACTTGTAAGTGGGGTTGGAAACGCTTTTCAGGCTCAGTACTGGGCTCAAAAGATGCAGCCTGATGTTTCTCATGATAGCAGGTGGTTAAGTAGAAATTTGCTGCTCGGCTGACCCAGCAGGAGCAAACGTATGCTAAAAATGTGTGCAGAACCAAGCTTTTCAGTGAAGAGCAGCCAGGCACATTTTAGCAAGTTTCACTTGTAAGTGGGGTTGGAAATGCTTTTCAGGCTCAGTACTGGGCTCAAAAGATGCAGCCCTAATCTCTCTCATGATAGCAGGTGGTTAAGTAGAAATTTGCTGCTCGGCTGACCCAGCAGGAGCAAACGTATGCTAAAAATGTATGCAGAACCAAGCTTTTCAGTGAAGAGCAGCCAGGCACATTTTAGCAAGTTTCACTTGTAAGTGGGGTTGGAAACGCTTTTCAGGCTCAGTACTGGGCTCAAAAGATGCAGCACTGATGTCTCTCATGATAGCAGGTGGTTAAGTAGAAATTCGCTGCTCGGCTGACCCAGCAGGAGCAAACGTATGCCAAAAATGTATGCAGAAACAAGCTTTTCGGTGAAGAGCAGCTAGGCACATTTTAGCAAGTTTCACTTGTAAGTGGGGTTGGAAATGCTTTTCAGGCTCAGTACTGGGCTCAAAAGATGCAGCCCTGATGTCTCTTATGATGCAGGTGGTTAAGTAGAAATGCACTGCTCGGCTGACCCAGCAGGAGCAAACGTATGCCAAAAATGTGTGCAGAAACAAGCTTTTCAGTGAAGAGCAGCTAGGCACATTTTAGCAAGTTTCACTTGTAAGTGGAGTTGGAAACGCTTTTCAGGCTCAGTACTGGGCTCAAAAGATGCAGCCCTGATGTCTCTCATGATAGCAGGTGGTTAAGTAGAAATTCGCTGCTCGGCTGGCCCAGCAGGAGCAAACATATGCTAAAAATGTATACAGAACCAAGTTTTTCAGTGAAGAGCAGCCAGGCACATTTTAGCAAGTTTCACTGTAAGTGGAGTTGGAAACGATTTTCAGGCTCAGTACTGGGCTCAAAAGATGCAGCCCTGATGTCTCTTATGATGCAAGTGGTTAAGTAGAAATTCGCTGCTCGGCTGACCCAGCAGGAGCAAACGTATGCTAAAAATGTGTGCAGAACCAAGCTTTTCAGTGAAGAGCAGCCAGGCACATTTTAGCAAGTTTCACTTTTAAGTGGGGTTGGAAACGCTTTTCAGGCTCAGTACTGGGCTCAGAAGATGCAGCCCTGATGTCTCTCATGATAGCAGGTGGTTAAGTAGAAATGTGCTGCTCGGCTGACCCAGCAGGAGCAAACGTATGCTAAAATTGTGTGCAGAACTAAGCTTTCAGTGAATAGCAGCCAGGCACATTTTAGCAAGTTTCACTTGTAAGTGGGGTTGGAAACGCTTTTCAGGCTCAGTACTGGGCTCAAAAGATGCAGCCCTGATGTCTCTCATGATAGCAGGTGGTTAAGTAGAAATTCGCTGCTCGGCTGACCCAGCAGGAGCAAACGTATGCCAAAAATGTATGCAGAAACAAGCTTTTCAGTGAAGAGCAGCTAGGCACATTTTAGCAAGTTTCACTTGTAAGTGGGTTTGGAAACGCTTTTCAGGCTCAGTACTGGGCTCAAAAGATGAAGCCTGATGTCTCTCATGATAGCAGGTGGTTAAGTAGAAATTTGCTGCTCGGCTGACCCAGCAGGAGCAAACGTATGCTAAAAATGTGTGCAGAACCAAGCTTTTCAGTGAAGAGCAGCCAGGCACATTTTAGCAAGTTTCACTTTTAAGTGGGGTTGGAAATGCTTTTCAGGCTCAGTACTGGGCTCAAAAGATGCAGCCCTGATCTCTCTCATGATAGCAGGTGGTTAAGTAGAAATTTGCTGCTCGGCTGACCCAGCAGGAGCAAACGTGTGCTAAAAATGTATGCAGAACCAAGCTTTTCAGTGAAGAGCAGCCAGGCACATTTTAGCAAGTTTCACTTGTAAGTGGGGTTGGAAACGCTTTTCAGGCTCAGTACTGGGCTCAAAAGATGCAGCCCTGATGTCTCTCATGATAGCAGGTGGTTAAGTAGAAATTCGCTGCTCGGCTGACCCAGCAGGAGCAAACGTATGCCAAAAATGTATGCAGAAACAAGCTTTTCGGTGAAGAGCAGCTAGGCACATTTTAGCAAGTTTCACTTGTAAGTGGGGTTGGAAATGCTTTTCAGGCTCAGTACTGTGCTCAAAAGATGCAGCCCTGATGTCTCTTATGATGCAGGTGGTTAAGTAAAAATTCGCTGCTCGGCTGACCCAGCAGGAGCAAACGTATGCCAAAAATGTGTGCAGAAACAAGCTTTTCAGTGAAGAGCAGCTAGGCACATTTTAGCAAGTTTCACTTGTAAGTGGGGTTGGAAACGCTTTTCAGGCTCAGTACTGGGCTCAAAAGATGCAGCCCTGATGTCTCTCATGATAGCAGGTGGTTAAGTAGAAATTCGCTGCTCGGCTGGCCCAGACCGATAGGCACGGGAGGAGGCATCGCCATTATCTATCGAGAGAAACTCACATGTCAATTTAAAGACAGCCCCATTCTCGATAGCGAAAATGTCCTTTTTTCTTTACACCTTCCTCCATCTACCACACTAACTGGTGTACTAATCTACCGGCCACCAGGACAGGTGGGTCGCTTTTCAAACTCACTCATGGACGCCGTCTCCTCGCTGGCTTGTGGGACGCCAAATTTTACTATCCTCGGGGACTTAAATCTCCACTTCGACGATCCTAGCAACAAACCTGCCTTTGACTTAAAAACCGATCTCAATTCCTTAAATCTACAGCTACTTAGCAGTGATCCCACCCATTCGAAAGGACACCTATTGGATCCTATCTTTTCGAATCTCTCCAAACTTACGGTCCAAACCCCTCTCCCCATTCCCTGGTCAGACCACTTCTTGGTCCCCCTCAAACTCCAACTACCAGGGAAGATTACGGACATCTCACACCCCTGGGCCCCGTCACGCCCATGGAAAAAACTTGATACCAGCTTATGGGAACACTCTCTGTCCTCATCCCTTCCCATTATGGATCCCGACCCATCAAAAGCTGAAAGCCAATTACATAAATGGATTAGCGACTCTCTCGACACAGTCCTGCCACTTAAAACCCTCCCCCCCAATAAGAAATCATCCAAACTACCATGGTTCACCGATGAACTACGGGAATTAAGACGGAAAGGCAAAAGGCTGGAACGCCAATGGAGAAAGCACTGGACAACAGAAGACAGAAATGGATATAAAGCTCATATAAGGCTCTATAAAAACGCACTAAAAACAGCACAAGCCTCCTTCTTTGAGGATCAAATAGCAGCCGCATCTAACTCCGCAAAAGAGACCTATCGGATAGTCAAACTCCTCTCCAAAATACAGGATCCCCCTCCACCCCCTGACCAGGATGGAACAAAATGCAACCAGATGGCCGAATTGTTTTCGAAAAAAATCGAAAAAATTCTGAACTCCCTCCCGGCGGCCCCATTCGATCTAAGAGACCCCTACCATCTGGCTTCCCAAAAGAGCCCGAGGCTACTCTCCTTCCCCCAAATTACCACCGATACTTTTCTCAAGGTCCTGCATAAAGTAAAAAGCGGAGCCCCATCTGACCCAGCCCCGATAAGCAAACTAAAGCTTGTTGCTTCCACCATTGCCACACCTTTTACCAGCCTGATCAATGCCTCTTTCAAAAATGGGTCAGTTCCAGCAAACTGGAAAAAAGCTACTGTGAAGGCTCTTATAAAGAAACCCCACCTCGACCACAATGATCCTTCAAACTTCAGACCGATCTCACTGCTTCCGGCGATTAGCAAAATCGCTGAGAGAGTAGCAAACCAACATCTCTCCGAGTTCTTAGAGACCAATAACATCCTCCGTCAGACCCAGACAGGTTTTAGACCTGGACAGGGGACGGACACTGCATTGTTAGCCGTGGTCGAGGAAGCAAGGGGCATTCTGGACGAAGGAGGATCAGTGGCAGTGATCCTCCTCGACCTGAGTGCCGCCTTTGACACGGTGGACCACGCAACCCTTGTTCACCGTCTGAGACTGATTGGAGTGGAGGACTCCGCGTTGGCCTGGATTACGTCTTTCCTTGAAGATAGGTCTTTTCAAGTGACTGATGGATTCTCTATCTCGAAGGCTCAGGCACTCAAGTGTGGGGTGCCTCAGGGCTCCTCCCTGAGCCCCACACTTTTTAATGTATATATGGCACCCCTCGAGGACATTGTCAAACCTTTCGGGATTAAATCAATAATGTATGCCGACGACACTCAGCTTGTCGTATCCCTCAACCAATCAGACAATGCCCTCCCCAATCTAGTCAGATGTCTAGAAAAAGTTCACCAGTGGATGTGTGAGTCCCGGCTAAAGTTGAACGGGGAAAAGTCAGAAATACTTCTCCTAGGAAACCCAAAAAAAATCCCCTCACCCCTTCCCTGGCCACCATGCATGGGATCTCCACCACCCCCAAAACCCGAGGTAAAAAGCTTAGGGATATGGTTGGACCAGGATCTGAGCTTTAAAACTCAAGCGAGAAAAACCGCCGGAACGTGCTTTGGCCTTATGAAGATGGCCCGAAAGATCCTCCATCTACTTCCTCTTCAATGAAGGAAGCTTCTGATGCAGGGGCTGGTGAACTCCAGATTGGATTATGGGAACGTCCTATATCTGGGGGCCCCAGTCTCTGTAATTCACAGACTACAATGTGCACAAAATGCGGCGGCAAGAATTCTCACAAAAACTGCAGCAAGGAACTCGGCTAAGCCAGCCCTCAGAAGTCTGCATTGGCTGCCAGTTAAGGAACGAATCAACTTCAAGACCCTATGCATTGCCCACAGAATACTTCACAATGAAGGCCCCCTCATCCTCAGTACTTTTGTGTCTCATCAACAGTCAACGAGGCATCTCAGATCCAACTCCCTCTCCCTGGCAAAAGTTCCCAGAATTAATAAGGCCAGAACAGGTGGTCGCCTGTTTTCATACAACGCCCCCAGGCTGTGGAATGCCCTCCCACTCCCTCTGAGGCAAGAACAAAACCACCTCAGATTCAGGAAGAGACTGAAGACCCTTCTCTTCCCCTGAGCACCCCCCCCTGACTGCCTAACCTTCAGGACCGCGGTCTCCAGCGCCGGGATGCCCTAGGGTAGCTGCGCGCTCTATAAAACTCAAAATCAAATCAAATCAAATCAAATCAGGAGCAAACATATGCTAAAAATGTATGTAGAACCAAGCTTTTCAGTGAAGAGCAGCCAGGCACATTTTAGCAAGTTTCACTGTAAGTGGGGTTGGAAACGCTTTTCAGGCTCAGTACTGGGCTCAAAAGATGCAGCCCTGATGTCTTTTATGATGCAGGTGGTTAAGTAGAAATTCGCTGCTCGGCTGACCCAGCAGGAGCAAACGTATGCCAAAAATGTATGCAAAAACAAGCTTTTCAGTGAAGAGCAGCTAGGCACATTTTAGCAAGTTTCACTTGTAAGTGGGGTTGGAAACGCTTTTCAGGCTCAGTACTGGGCTCAAAAGATGCAGCCTGATGTCTTTCATGATAGCAGGTGGTTAAGTAGAAATTTGCTGCTCGGCTGACCCAGCAGGAGCAAACGTATGCTAAAAATGTGTGCAGAACCAAGCTTTTCAGTGAAGAGTAGCCAGGCACATTTTAGCAAGTTTCACTTGTAAGTGGGGTTGGAAATGTTTTTCAGGCTCAGTACTGGGCTCAAAAGATGCAGCCCTGATCTCTCTCATGATAGCAGGTGGTTAAGTAGAAATGTGCTGCTCGGCTGACCCAGCAGGAGCAAACGTATGCTAAAAATGTGTGCAGAACCAAGCTTTTCAGTGAATAGCAGCCAGGCACATTTTAGCAAGTTTCACTTGTAAGTGGGGTTGGAAACACTTTTCAGGCTCAGTACTGCGCTCAAAAGATGCAGCCCTGATGTCTCTCATGATAGCAGGTGGTTAAGTAGAAATTCGCTGCTCGGCTGACCCAGCAGGAGCAAACGTATGCCAAAAATGTATGCAGAAACAAGCTTTTCAGTGAAGAGCAGCTAGGCACATTTTAGCAAGTTTCACTTGTAAGTGGGGTTGGAAACGCTTTTCAGGCTCAGTACTGGGCTCAAAAGATGCAGCCTGATGTTTCTCATGATAGCAGGTGGTTAAGTAGAAATTTGCTGCTCGGCTGACCCAGCAGGAGCAAACGTATGCTAAAAATGTGTGCAGAACCAAGCTTTTCAGTGAAGAGCAGCCAGGCACATTTTAGCAAGTTTCACTTTTAAGTGGGGTTGGAAATGCTTTTCAGGCTCAGTACTGGGCTCAAAAGATGCAGCCCTGATCTCTCTCATGATAGCAGGTGGTTAAGTAGAAATTTGCTGCTCGGCTGACCCAGCAGGAGCAAACGTGTGCTAAAAATGTATGCAGAACCAAGCTTTTCAGTGAAGAGCAGCCAGGCACATTTTAGCAAGTTTCACTTGTAAGTGGGGTTGGAAACGCTTTTCAGGCTCAGTACTGGGCTCAAAAGATGCAGCCCTGATGTCTTTTATGATGCAGGTGGTTAAGTAGAAATTCGCTGCTCGGCTGACCCAGCAGGAGCAAACGTATGCCAAAAATGTATGCAAAAACAAGCTTTTCAGTGAAGAGCAGCTAGGCACATTTTAGCAAGTTTCACTTGTAAGTGGGGTTGGAAACGCTTTTCAGGCTCAGTACTGGGCTCAAAAGATGCAGCCTGATGTCTTTCATGATAGCAGGTGGTTAAGTAGAAATTTGCTGCTCGGCTGACCCAGCAGGAGCAAACGTATGCTAAAAATGTGTGCAGAACCAAGCTTTTCAGTGAAGAGTAGCCAGGCACATTTTAGCAAGTTTCACTTGTAAGTGGGGTTGGAAATGTTTTTCAGGCTCAGTACTGGGCTCAAAAGATGCAGCCCTGATCTCTCTCATGATAGCAGGTGGTTAAGTAGAAATGTGCTGCTCGGCTGACCCAGCAGGAGCAAACGTATGCTAAAAATGTGTGCAGAACCAAGCTTTTCAGTGAATAGCAGCCAGGCACATTTTAGCAAGTTTCACTTGTAAGTGGGGTTGGAAACGCTTTTCAGGCTCAGTACTGGGCTCAAAAGATGCAGCCTGATGTTTCTCATGATAGCAGGTGGTTAAGTAGAAATTTGCTGCTCGGCTGACCCAGCAGGAGCAAACGTATGCTAAAAATGTGTGCAGAACCAAGCTTTTCAGTGAAGAGCAGCCAGGCACATTTTAGCAAGTTTCACTTTTAAGTGGGGTTGGAAATGCTTTTCAGGCTCAGTACTGGGCTCAAAAGATGCAGCCCTGATCTCTCTCATGATAGCAGGTGGTTAAGTAGAAATTTGCTGCTCGGCTGACCCAGCAGGAGCAAACGTGTGCTAAAAATGTATGCAGAACCAAGCTTTTCAGTGAAGAGCAGCCAGGCACATTTTAGCAAGTTTCACTTGTAAGTGGGGTTGGAAACGCTTTTCAGGCTCAGTACTGGGCTCAAAAGATGCAGCCCTGATGTCTCTCATGATAGCAGGTGGTTAAGTAGAAATTCGCTGCTCGGCTGACCCAGCAGGAGCAAACGTATGCCAAAAATGTATGCAGAAACAAGCTTTTCGGTGAAGAGCAGCTAGGCACATTTTAGCAAGTTTCACTTGTAAGTGGGGTTGGAAATGCTTTTCAGGCTCAGTACTGTGCTCAAAAGATGCAGCCCTGATGTCTCTTATGATGCAGGTGGTTAAGTAAAAATTCGCTGCTCGGCTGACCCAGCAGGAGCAAACGTATGCCAAAAATGTGTGCAGAAACAAGCTTTTCAGTGAAGAGCAGCTAGGCACATTTTAGCAAGTTTCACTTGTAAGTGGGGTTGGAAACGCTTTTCAGGCTCAGTACTGGGCTCAAAAGATGCAGCCCTGATGTCTCTCATGATAGCAGGTGGTTAAGTAGAAATTCGCTGCTCGGCTGGCCCAGCAGGAGCAAACATATGCTAAAAATGTATGTAGAACCAAGCTTTTCAGTGAAGAGCAGCCAGGCACATTTTAGCAAGTTTCACTGTAAGTGGGGTTGGAAACGCTTTTCAGGCTCAGTACTGGGCTCAAAAGATGCAGCCCTGATGTCTTTTATGATGCAGGTGGTTAAGTAGAAATTCGCTGCTCGGCTGACCCAGCAGGAGCAAACGTATGCCAAAAATGTATGCAAAAACAAGCTTTTCAGTGAAGAGCAGCTAGGCACATTTTAGCAAGTTTCACTTGTAAGTGGGGTTGGAAACGCTTTTCAGGCTCAGTACTGGGCTCAAAAGATGCAGCCTGATGTCTTTCATGATAGCAGGTGGTTAAGTAGAAATTTGCTGCTCGGCTGACCCAGCAGGAGCAAACGTATGCTAAAAATGTGTGCAGAACCAAGCTTTTCAGTGAAGAGTAGCCAGGCACATTTTAGCAAGTTTCACTTGTAAGTGGGGTTGGAAATGTTTTTCAGGCTCAGTACTGGGCTCAAAAGATGCAGCCCTGATCTCTCTCATGATAGCAGGTGGTTAAGTAGAAATGTGCTGCTCGGCTGACCCAGCAGGAGCAAACGTATGCTAAAAATGTACGCAGAATAAGCTTTTCAGTGAATAGCAGCCAGGCACATTTTAGCAAGTTTCACTTGTAAGTGGGGTTGGAAACGCTTTTCAGGCTCAGTACTGGGCTCAAAAGATGCAGCCCTGATGTCTCTCATGATAGCAGGTGGTTAAGTAGAAATTCGCTGCTCGGCTGACCCAGCAGGAGCAAACGTATGCCAAAAATGTATGCAGAAACAAGTTTTTCAGTGAAGAGCAGCTAGGCACATTTTAGCAAGTTTCACTTGTAAGTGGGGTTGGAAACGCTTTTCAGGCTCAGTACTGGGCTCAAAAGATGCAGCCTGATGTTTCTCATGATAGCAGGTGGTTAAGTAGAAATGTGCTGCTCGGCTGACCCAGCAGGAGCAAACGTATGCTAAAAATGTGTGCAGAACCAAGCTTTTCAGTGAAGAGCAGCCAGGCACATTTTAGCAAGTTTCACTTGTAAGTGGGGTTGGAAATGCTTTTCAGGCTCAGTACTGGGCTCAAAAGATGCAGCCCTAATCTCTCTCATGATAGCAGGTGGTTAAGTAGAAATTTGCTGCTCGGCTGACCCAGCAGGAGCAAACGTATGCTAAAAATGTATGCAGAACCAAGCTTTTCAGTGAAGAGCAGCCAGGCACATTTTAGCAAGTTTCACTTGTAAGTGGGGTTGGAAACGCTTTTCAGGCTCAGTACAGGTGGTTAAGTAGAAATTCGCTGCTCGGCTGACCCAGCAGGAGCAAACGTATGCCAAAAATGTATGCAGAAACAAGCTTTTCGGTGAAGAGCAGCTAGGCACATTTTAGCAAGTTTCACTTGTAAGTGGGGTTGGAAATGCTTTTCAGGCTCAGTACTGGGCTCAAAAGATGCAGCCCTGATGTCTCTTATGATGCAGGTGGTTAAGTAGAAATGCACTGCTCGGCTGACCCAGCAGGAGCAAACGTATGCCAAAAATGTGTGCAGAAACAAGCTTTTCAGTGAAGAGCAGCTAGGCACATTTTAGCAAGTTTCACTTGTAAGTGGGGTTGGAAACGCTTTTCAGGCTCAGTACTGGGCTCAAAAGATGCAGCCCTGATGTCTCTCATGATAGCAGGTGGTTAAGTAGAAATTCGCTGCTCGGCTGGCCCAGCAGGAGCAAACATATGCTAAAAATGTATACAGAACCAAGTTTTTCAGTGAAGAGCAGCCAGGCACATTTTAGCAAGTTTCACTGTAAGTGGAGTTGGAAACGATTTTCAGGCTCAGTACTGGGCTCAAAAGATGCAGCCCTGATGTCTCTTATGATGCAGGTGGTTAAGTAGAAATTCGCTGCTCGGCTGACCCAGCAGGAGCAAACGTATGCTAAAAATGTGTGCAGAACCAAGCTTTTCAGTGAAGAGCAGCCAGGCACATTTTAGCAAGTTTCACTTTTAAGTGGGGTTGGAAACGCTTTTCAGGCTCAGTACTGGGCTCAGAAGATGCAGCCCTGATGTCTCTCATGATAGCAGGTGGTTAAGTAGAAATGTGCTGCTCGGCTGACCCAGCAGGAGCAAACGTATGCTAAAATTGTGTGCAGAACCAAGCTTTCAGTGAATAGCAGCCAGGCACATTTTAGCAAGTTTCACTTGTAAGTGGGGTTGGAAACGCTTTTCAGGCTCAGTACTGGGCTCAAAAGATGCAGCCCTGATGTCTCTCATGATAGCAGGTGGTTAAGTAGAAATTCGCTGCTCGGCTGACCCAGCAGGAGCAAACGTATGCCAAAAATGTATGCAGAAACAAGCTTTTCAGTGAAGAGCAGCTAGGCACATTTTAGCAAGTTTCACTTGTAAGTGGGTTTGAAAACGCTTTTCAGGCTCAGTACTGGGCTCAAAAGATGAAGCCTGATGTCTCTCATGATAGCAGGTGGTTAAGTAGAAATTTGCTGCTCGGCTGACCCAGCAGGAGCAAACGTATGCTAAAAATGTGTGCAGAACCAAGCTTTTCAGTGAAGAGCAGCCAGGCACATTTTAGCAAGTTTCACTTGTAAGTGGGGTTGGAAACGCTTTTCAGGCTCAGTATTGGGCTCAAAAGATGCAGCCCTGATGTCTCTCATGATAGCAGGTGGTTAAGTAGAAATTCGCTGCTCGGCTGACCCAGCAGGAGCAAACGTATGCCAAAAATGTATGCAGAAACAAGCTTTTCGGTGAAGAGCAGCTAGGCACATTTTAGCAAGTTTCACTTGTAAGTGGGGTTGGAAATGCTTTTCAGGCTCAGTACTGGGCTCAAAAGATGCAGCCCTGATCTCTCTCATGATAGCAGGTGGTTAAGTAGAAATTTGCTGCTCGGCTGACCCAGCAGGAGCAAACGTGTGCTAAAAATGTATGCAGAACCAAGCTTTTCAGTGAAGAGCAGCCAGGCACATTTTAGCAAGTTTCACTTGTAAGTGGGGTTGGAAACGCTTTTCAGGCTCAGTACTGGGCTCAAAAGATGCAGCCCTGATGTCTCTCATGATAGCAGGTGGTTAAGTAGAAATTCGCTGCTCGGCTGACCCAGCAGGAGCAAACGTATGCCAAAAATGTATGCAGAAACAAGCTTTTCGGTGAAGAGCAGCTAGGCACATTTTAGCAAGTTTCACTTGTAAGTGGGGTTGGAAATGCTTTTCAGGCTCAGTACTGTGCTCAAAAGATGCAGCCCTGATGTCTCTTATGATGCAGGTGGTTAAGTAAAAATTCGCTGCTCGGCTGACCCAGCAGGAGCAAACGTATGCCAAAAATGTGTGCAGAAACAAGCTTTTCAGTGAAGAGCAGCTAGGCACATTTTAGCAAGTTTCACTTGTAAGTGGGGTTGGAAACGCTTTTCAGGCTCAGTACTGGGCTCAAAAGATGCAGCCCTGATGTCTCTCATGATAGCAGGTGGTTAAGTAGAAATTCGCTGCTCGGCTGGCCCAGCAGGAGCAAACATATGCTAAAAATGTATGTAGAACCAAGCTTTTCAGTGAAGAGCAGCCAGGCACATTTTAGCAAGTTTCACTGTAAGTGGGGTTGGAAACGCTTTTCAGGCTCAGTACTGTGCTCAAAAGATGCAGCCCTGATGTCTCTTATGATGCAGGTGGTTAAGTAGAAATTCGCTGCTCGGCTGACCCAGCAGGAGCAAACGTATGCCAAAAATGTATGCAAAAACAAGCTTTTCAGTGAAGAGCAGCTAGGCACATTTTAGCAAGTTTCACTTGTAAGTGGGGTTGGAAACGCTTTTCAGGCTCAGTACTGGGCTCAAAAGATGCAGCCTGATGTCTTTCATGATAGCAGGTGGTTAAGTAGAAATGTGCTGCTCGGCTGACCCAGCAGGAGCAAACGTATGCTAAAAATGTGTGCAGAACCAAGCTTTTCAGTGAAGAGTAGCCAGGCACATTTTAGCAAGTTTCACTTGTAAGTGGGGTTGGAAATGTTTTTCAGGCTCAGTACTGGGCTCAAAAGATGCAGCCCTGATCTCTCTCATGATAGCAGGTGGTTAAGTAGAAATGTGCTGCTCGGCTGACCCAGCAGGAGCAAACGTATGCTAAAAATGTGTGCAGAACCAAGCTTTTCAGTGAATAGCAGCCAGGCACATTTTAGCAAGTTTCACTTGTAAGTGGGGTTGGAAACACTTTTCAGGCTCAGTACTGGGCTCAAAAGATGCAGCCCTGATGTCTCTCATGATAGCAGGTGGTTAAGTAGAAATTCGCTGCTCGGCTGACCCAGCAGGAGCAAACGTATGCCAAAAATGTATGCAGAAACAAGCTTTTCAGTGAAGAGCAGCTAGGCACATTTTAGCAAGTTTCACTTGTAAGTGGGGTTGGAAACGCTTTTCAGGCTCAGTACTGGGCTCAAAAGATGCAGCCTGATGTTTCTCATGATAGCAGGTGGTTAAGTAGAAATTTGCTGCTCGGCTGACCCAGCAGGAGCAAACGTATGCTAAAAATGTGTGCAGAACCAAGCTTTTCAGTGAAGAGCAGCCAGGCACATTTTAGCAAGTTTCACTTGTAAGTGGGGTTGGAAACGCTTTTCAGGCTCAGTACTGGGCTCAAAAGATGCAGCCCTAATCTCTCTCATGATAGCAGGTGGTTAAGTAGAAATTTGCTGCTCGGCTGACCCAGCAGGAGCAAACGTATGCTAAAAATGTATGCAGAACCAAGCTTTTCAGTGAAGAGCAGCCAGGCACATTTTAGCAAGTTTCACTTGTAAGTGGGGTTGGAAACGCTTTTCAGGCTCAGTACTGGGCTCAAAAGATGCAGCACTGATGTCTCTCATGATAGCAGGTGGTTAAGTAGAAATTCGCTGCTCGGCTGACCCAGCAGGAGCAAACGTATGCCAAAAATGTATGCAGAAATAAGCTTTTCGGTGAAGAGCAGCTAGGCACATTTTAGCAAGTTTCACTTGTAAGTGGGGTTGGAAATGCTTTTCAGGCTCAGTACTGGGCTCAAAAGATGCAGCCCTGATGTCTCTTATGATGCAGGTGGTTAAGTAGAAATGCACTGCTCGGCTGACCCAGCAGGAGCAAACGTATGCCAAAAATGTGTGCAGAAACAAGCTTTTCAGTGAAGAGCAGCTAGGCACATTTTAGCAAGTTTCACTTGTAAGTGGGGTTGGAAACGCTTTTCAGGCTCAGTACTGGGCTCAAAAGATGCAGCCCTGATGTCTCTCATGATAGCAGGTGGTTAAGTAGAAATTCGCTGCTCGGCTGGCCCAGCAGGAGCAAACATATGCTAAAAATGTATACAGAACCAAGCTTTTCAGTGAAGAGCAGCCAGGCACATTTTAGCAAGTTTCACTGTAAGTGGAGTTGGAAACGATTTTCAGGCTCAGTACTGGGCTCAAAAGATGCAGCCCTGATGTCTCTTATGATGCAGGTGGTTAAGTAGAAATTCGCTGCTCGGCTGACCCAGCAGGAGCAAACGTATGCCAAAAATGTATGCAGAAACAAGCTTTTCAGTGAAGAGCAGCTAGGCACATTTTAGCAAGTTTCACTTGTAAGTGGGGTTGGAAACGCTTTTCAGGCTCAGTACTGGGCTCAAAAGATGCAGCCCTGATGTCTCTCATGATAGCAGGTGGTTAAGTAGAAATTCGCTGCTCGGCTGACCCAGCAGGAGCAAACGTATGCCAAAAATGTATGCAGAAACAAGCTTTTCGGTGAAGAGCAGCTAGGCACATTTTAGCAAGTTTCACTTGTAAGTGGGGTTGGAAATGCTTTTCAGGCTCAGTACTGTGCTCAAAAGATGCAGCCCTGATGTCTCTTATGATGCAGGTGGTTAAGTAAAAATTCGCTGCTCGGCTGACCCAGCAGGAGCAAACGTATGCCAAAAATGTGTGCAGAAACAAGCTTTTCAGTGAAGAGCAGCTAGGCACATTTTAGCAAGTTTCACTTGTAAGTGGGGTTGGAAACGCTTTTCAGGCTCAGTACTGGGCTCAAAAGATGCAGCCCTGATGTCTCTCATGATAGCAGGTGGTTAAGTAGAAATTCGCTGCTCGGCTGGCCCAGCAGGAGCAAACATATGCTAAAAATGTATACAGAACCAAGCTTTTCAGTGAAGAGCAGCCAGGCACATTTTAGCAAGTTTCACTGTAAGTGGAGTTGGAAACGATTTTCAGGCTCAGTACTGGGCTCAAAAGATGCAGCCCTGATGTCTCTTATGATGCAGGTGGTTAAGTAGAAATTCGCTGCTCGGCTGACCCAGCAGGAGCAAACGTATGCCAAAAATGTATGCAGAAACAAGCTTTTCAGTGAAGAGCAGCTAGGCACATTTTAGCAAGTTTCACTTGTAAGTGGGGTTGGAAACGCTTTTCAGGCTCAGTACTGGGCTCAAAAGATGCAGCCCTGATGTCTCTCATGATAGCAGGTGGTTAAGTAGAAATTCGCTGCTCGGCTGACCCAGCAGGAGCAAACGTATGCCAAAAATGTATGCAGAAACAAGCTTTTCGGTGAAGAGCAGCTAGGCACATTTTAGCAAGTTTCACTTGTAAGTGGGGTTGGAAATGCTTTTCAGGCTCAGTACTGTGCTCAAAAGATGCAGCCCTGATGTCTCTTATGATGCAGGTGGTTAAGTAAAAATTCGCTGCTCGGCTGACCCAGCAGGAGCAAACGTATGCCAAAAATGTGTGCAGAAACAAGCTTTTCAGTGAAGAGCAGCTAGGCACATTTTAGCAAGTTTCACTTGTAAGTGGGGTTGGAAACGCTTTTCAGGCTCAGTACTGGGCTCAAAAGATGCAGCCCTGATGTCTCTCATGATAGCAGGTGGTTAAGTAGAAATTCGCTGCTCGGCTGGCCCAGCAGGAGCAAACATATGCTAAAAATGTATGTAGAACCAAGCTTTTCAGTGAAGAGCAGCCAGGCACATTTTAGCAAGTTTCACTGTAAGTGGGGTTGGAAACGCTTTTCAGGCTCAGTACTGGGCTCAAAAGATGCAGCCCTGATGTCTTTTATGATGCAGGTGGTTAAGTAGAAATTCGCTGCTCGGCTGACCCAGCAGGAGCAAACGTATGCCAAAAATGTATGCAAAAACAAGCTTTTCAGTGAAGAGCAGCTAGGCACATTTTAGCAAGTTTCACTTGTAAGTGGGGTTGGAAACGCTTTTCAGGCTCAGTACTGGGCTCAAAAGATGCAGCCTGATGTCTTTCATGATAGCAGGTGGTTAAGTAGAAATTTGCTGCTCGGCTGACCCAGCAGGAGCAAACGTATGCTAAAAATGTGTGCAGAACCAAGCTTTTCAGTGAAGAGTAGCCAGGCACATTTTAGCAAGTTTCACTTGTAAGTGGGGTTGGAAATGTTTTTCAGGCTCAGTACTGGGCTCAAAAGATGCAGCCCTGATCTCTCTCATGATAGCAGGTGGTTAAGTAGAAATGTGCTGCTCGGCTGACCCAGCAGGAGCAAACGTATGCTAAAAATGTGTGCAGAACCAAGCTTTTCAGTGAATAGCAGCCAGGCACATTTTAGCAAGTTTCACTTGTAAGTGGGGTTGGAAACACTTTTCAGGCTCAGTACTGGGCTCAAAAGATGCAGCCCTGATGTCTCTCATGATAGCAGGTGGTTAAGTAGAAATTCGCTGCTCGGCTGACCCAGCAGGATCAAACGTATGCCAAAAATGTATGCAGAAACAAGCTTTTCAGTGAAGAGCAGCTAGGCACATTTTAGCAAGTTTCACTTGTAAGTGGGGTTGGAAACGCTTTTCAGGCTCAGTACTGGGCTCAAAAGATGCAGCCTGATGTTTCTCATGATAGCAGGTGGTTAAGTAGAAATTTGCTGCTCGGCTGACCCAGCAGGAGCAAACGTATGCTAAAAATGTGTGCAGAACCAAGCTTTTCAGTGAAGAGCAGCCAGGCACATTTTAGCAAGTTTCACTTGTAAGTGGGGTTGGAAATGCTTTTCAGGCTCAGTACTGGGCTCAAAAGATGCAGCCCTAATCTCTCTCATGATAGCAGGTGGTTAAGTAGAAATTTGCTGCTCGGCTGACCCAGCAGGAGCAAACGTATGCTAAAAATGTATGCAGAACCAAGCTTTTCAGTGAAGAGCAGCCAGGCACATTTTAGCAAGTTTCACTTGTAAGTGGGGTTGGAAACGCTTTTCAGGCTCAGTACTGGGCTCAAAAGATGCAGCACTGATGTCTCTCATGATAGCAGGTGGTTAAGTAGAAATTCGCTGCTCGGCTGACCCAGCAGGAGCAAACGTATGCCAAAAATGTATGCAGAAATAAGCTTTTCGGTGAAGAGCAGCTAGGCACATTTTAGCAAGTTTCACTTGTAAGTGGGGTTGGAAATGCTTTTCAGGCTCAGTACTGGGCTCAAAAGATGCAGCCCTGATGTCTCTTATGATGCAGGTGGTTAAGTAGAAATGCACTGCTCGGCTGACCCAGCAGGAGCAAACGTATGCCAAAAATGTGTGCAGAAACAAGCTTTTCAGTGAAGAGCAGCTAGGCACATTTTAGCAAGTTTCACTTGTAAGTGGGGTTGGAAACGCTTTTCAGGCTCAGTACTGGGCTCAAAAGATGCAGCCCTGATGTCTCTCATGATAGCAGGTGGTTAAGTAGAAATTCGCTGCTCGGCTGGCCCAGCAGGAGCAAACATATGCTAAAAATGTATACAGAACCAAGCTTTTCAGTGAAGAGCAGCCAGGCACATTTTAGCAAGTTTCACTGTAAGTGGAGTTGGAAACGATTTTCAGGCTCAGTACTGGGCTCAAAAGATGCAGCCCTGATGTCTCTTATGATGCAGGTGGTTAAGTAGAAATTCGCTGCTCGGCTGACCCAGCAGGAGCAAACGTATGCCAAAAATGTATGCAGAAACAAGCTTTTCAGTGAAGAGCAGCTAGGCACATTTTAGCAAGTTTCACTTGTAAGTGGGGTTGGAAACGCTTTTCAGGCTCAGTACTGGGCTCAAAAGATGCAGCCCTGATGTCTCTCATGATAGCAGGTGGTTAAGTAGAAATTCGCTGCTCGGCTGACCCAGCAGGAGCAAACGTATGCCAAAAATGTATGCAGAAACAAGCTTTTCGGTGAAGAGCAGCTAGGCACATTTTAGCAAGTTTCACTTGTAAGTGGGGTTGGAAATGCTTTTCAGGCTCAGTACTGTGCTCAAAAGATGCAGCCCTGATGTCTCTTATGATGCAGGTGGTTAAGTAAAAATTCGCTGCTCGGCTGACCCAGCAGGAGCAAACGTATGCCAAAAATGTGTGCAGAAACAAGCTTTTCAGTGAAGAGCAGCTAGGCACATTTTAGCAAGTTTCACTTGTAAGTGGGGTTGGAAACGCTTTTCAGGCTCAGTACTGGGCTCAAAAGATGCAGCCCTGATGTCTCTCATGATAGCAGGTGGTTAAGTAGAAATTCGCTGCTCGGCTGGCCCAGCAGGAGCAAACATATGCTAAAAATGTATGTAGAACCAAGCTTTTCAGTGAAGAGCAGCCAGGCACATTTTAGCAAGTTTCACTGTAAGTGGGGTTGGAAACGCTTTTCAGGCTCAGTACTGGGCTCAAAAGATGCAGCCCTGATGTCTTTTATGATGCAGGTGGTTAAGTAGAAATTCGCTGCTCGGCTGACCCAGCAGGAGCAAACGTATGCCAAAAATGTATGCAAAAACAAGCTTTTCAGTGAAGAGCAGCTAGGCACATTTTAGCAAGTTTCACTTGTAAGTGGGGTTGGAAACGCTTTTCAGGCTCAGTACTGGGCTCAAAAGATGCAGCCTGATGTCTTTCATGATAGCAGGTGGTTAAGTAGAAATTTGCTGCTCGGCTGACCCAGCAGGAGCAAACGTATGCTAAAAATGTGTGCAGAACCAAGCTTTTCAGTGAAGAGTAGCCAGGCACATTTTAGCAAGTTTCACTTGTAAGTGGGGTTGGAAATGTTTTTCAGGCTCAGTACTGGGCTCAAAAGATGCAGCCCTGATCTCTCTCATGATAGCAGGTGGTTAAGTAGAAATGTGCTGCTCGGCTGACCCAGCAGGAGCAAACGTATGCTAAAAATGTGTGCAGAACCAAGCTTTTCAGTGAATAGCAGCCAGGCACATTTTAGCAAGTTTCACTTGTAAGTGGGGTTGGAAACACTTTTCAGGCTCAGTACTGGGCTCAAAAGATGCAGCCCTGATGTCTCTCATGATAGCAGGTGGTTAAGTAGAAATTCGCTGCTCGGCTGACCCAGCAGGAGCAAACGTATGCCAAAAATGTATGCAGAAACAAGCTTTTCAGTGAAGAGCAGCTAGGCACATTTTAGCAAGTTTCACTTGTAAGTGGGGTTGGAAACGCTTTTCAGGCTCAGTACTGGGCTCAAAAGATGCAGCCTGATGTTTCTCATGATAGCAGGTGGTTAAGTAGAAATTTGCTGCTCGGCTGACCCAGCAGGAGCAAACGTATGCTAAAAATGTGTGCAGAACCAAGCTTTTCAGTGAAGAGCAGCCAGGCACATTTTAGCAAGTTTCACTTGTAAGTGGGGTTGGAAATGCTTTTCAGGCTCAGTACTGGGCTCAAAAGATGCAGCCCTAATCTCTCTCATGATAGCAGGTGGTTAAGTAGAAATTTGCTGCTCGGCTGACCCAGCAGGAGCAAACGTATGCTAAAAATGTATGCAGAACCAAGCTTTTCAGTGAAGAGCAGCCAGGCACATTTTAGCAAGTTTCACTTGTAAGTGGGGTTGGAAACGCTTTTCAGGCTCAGTACTGGGCTCAAAAGATGCAGCACTGATGTCTCTCATGATAGCAGGTGGTTAAGTAGAAATTCGCTGCTCGGCTGACCCAGCAGGAGCAAACGTATGCCAAAAATGTATGCAGAAATAAGCTTTTCGGTGAAGAGCAGCTAGGCACATTTTAGCAAGTTTCACTTGTAAGTGGGGTTGGAAATGCTTTTCAGGCTCAGTACTGGGCTCAAAAGATGCAGCCCTGATGTCTCTTATGATGCAGGTGGTTAAGTAGAAATGCACTGCTCGGCTGACCCAGCAGGAGCAAACGTATGCCAAAAATGTGTGCAGAAACAAGCTTTTCAGTGAAGAGCAGCTAGGCATATTTTAGCAAGTTTCACTTGTAAGTGGGGTTGGAAACGCTTTTCAGGCTCAGTACTGGGCTCAAAAGATGCAGCCCTGATGTCTCTCATGATAGCAGGTGGTTAAGTAGAAATGTGTTGCTCGGCTGACCCAGCAGGAGCAAACGTATGCCAAAAATGTATGCAGAAACAAGCTTTTTAGTGAAGAGCAGCCAGGCATATTTTAGCAAGTTTCACTTGTAAGTGGGGTTGGAAATGCTTTTCAGGCTCAGTACTGGGCTCAAAAGATGCAGCCCTGATGTCTCTCATGATAGCAGGTGGTTAAGTAGAAATTCGCTGCTCGGCTGACCCAGCAGGAGCAAACATATGCTAAAAATGTATGCAGAACCAAGCTTTTCAGTGAAGAGCAGCCAGGCACATTTTAGCAAGTTTCACTTGTAAGTGGGGTTTGAAACGCTTTTCAGGCTCAGTACTGGGCTCAAAAGATGCAGCCCTGATGTCTCTCATGATAGCAGGTGGTTAAGTAGAAATTCGCTGCTCGGCTGACCCAGCAGGAGAAAACGTATGCCAAAAATGTATGCAGAAACAAGCTTTTCAGTGAAGAGCAGCTAGGCAGATTTTAGCAAGTTTCACTTGTAAGTGGGGTTGGAAACGCTTTTCAGGCTCAGTACTGGGCTCAAAAGATGCAGCCTGATGTCTCTCATGATAGCAGGTGGTTAAGTAGAAATTTGCTGCTCGGCTGACCCAGCAGGAGCAAACGTATGCTAAAAATGTGTGCAGAACCAAGCTTTTCAGTGAAGAGCAGCCAGGCACATTTTAGCAAGTTTCACTTGTAAGTGGGATTGGAAATGCTTTTCAGGCTCAGTACTGGGCTCAAAAGATGCAGCCCTGATCTCTCTCATGATAGCAGGTGGTTAAGTAGAAATTTGCTGCTCGGCTGACCCAGCAGGAGCAAACGTATGCTAAAAATGTATGCAGAACCAAGCTTTTCAGTGAAGAGCAGCCAGGCACATTTTAGCAAGTTTCACTTGTAAGTGGGGTTGGAAATGCTTTTCAGGCTCAGTACTGGGCTCAAAAGATGCAGCCCTGATGTCTCTTATGATGCAGGTGGTTAAGTAGAAATTTGCTGCTCGGCTGACCCAGCAGGAGCAAACGTATGCCAAAAATGTATGCAGAAACAAGCTTTTCAGTGAAGAGCAGCTAGGCACATTTTAGCAAGTTTCACTTGTAAGTGGGGTTGGAAACGCTTTTCAGGCTCAGTACTGGGCTCAAAAGATGCAGCCCTGATGTCTCTCATGATAGCAGGTGGTTAAGTAGAAATTCGCTGCTCGGCTGACCCAGCAGGAGCAAACGTATGCTAAAAATGTATGCAGAACCAAGCTTTTCAGTGAAGAGCAGCCAGGCACATTTTAGCAAGTTTCACTGTAAGTGGGGTTGGAAACGCTTTTCAGGCGCAGTACTGGGCTCCAAAGATGCAGCCCTGATGTCTCTCATGATAGCAGGTGGTTAAGTAGAAATGTGCTGCTCGGCTGACCCAGCAGGAGAACGTATGCTAAAAATGTATGCAGAACCAAGCTTTTCAGTGAAGAGCAGCCAGGCACATTTTAGCAAGTTTCACTGTAAGTGGGGTTGGAAACGCTTTTCAGGCTCAGTACTGGGCTCAAAAGATGCAGCCCTGATGTCTTTTATGATGCAGGTGGTTAAGTAGAAATTCGCTGCTCGGCTGACCCAGCAGGAGCAAACATATGCCAAAAATGTATGCAGAAACAAGCTTTTCAGTGAAGAGCAGCTAGGCACATTTTAGCAAGTTTCACTTGTAAGTGGGGTTGGAAACGCTTTTCAGGCTCAGTACTGGGCTCAAAAGATGCAGCCTGATGTCTTTCATGATAGCAGGTGGTTAAGTAGAAATTTGCTGCTCGGCTGACCCAGCAGGAGCAAACGTATGCTAAAAATGTGTGCAGAACCAAGCTTTTCAGTGAAGAGTAGCCAGGCACATTTTAGCAAGTTTCACTTGTAAGTGGGGTTGGAAATGTTTTTCAGGCTCAGTACTGGGCTCAAAAGATGCAGCCCTGATCTCTCTCATGATAGCAGGTGGTTAAGTAGAAATGTGCTGCTCGGCTGACCCAGCAGGAGCAAACGTATGCTAAAAATGTGTGCAGAACCAAGCTTTTCAGTGAATAGCAGCCAGGCACATTTTAGCAAGTTTCACTTGTAAGTGGGGTTGGAAACGCTTTTCAGGCTCAGTACTGGGCTCAAAAGATGCAGCCCTGATGTCTCTCATGATAGCAGGTGGTTAAGTAGAAATTCGCTGCTCGGCTGACCCCCAGCAGGAGCAAACGTATGCCAAAAATGTATGCAGAAACAAGCTTTTCAGTGAAGAGCAGCTAGGCACATTTTAGCAAGTTTCACTTGTAAGTGGGGTTGGAAACGCTTTTCAGGCTCAGTACTGGGCTCAAAAGATGCAGCCCTAATCTCTCTCATGATAGCAGGTGGTTAAGTAGAAATTTGCTGCTCGGCTGACCCAGCAGGAGCAAACGTATGCTAAAAATGTATGCAGAACCAAGCTTTTCAGTGAAGAGCAGCCAGGCACATTTTAGCAAGTTTCACTTGTAAGTGGGGTTGGAAACGCTTTTCAGGCTCAGTACTGGGCTCAAAAGATGCAGCACTGATGTCTCTCATGATAGCAGGTGGTTAAGTAGAAATTCGCTGCTCGGCTGACCCAGCAGGAGCAAACGTATGCCAAAAATGTATGCAGAAACAAGCTTTTCGGTGAAGAGCAGCTAGGCACATTTTAGCAAGTTTCACTTGTAAGTGGGGTTGGAAATGCTTTTCAGGCTCAGTACTGGGCTCAAAAGATGCAGCCCTGATGTCTCTTATGATGCAGGTGGTTAAGTAGAAATGCACTGCTCGGCTGACCCAGCAGGAGCAAACGTATGCCAAAAATGTGTGCAGAAACAAGCTTTTCAGTGAAGAGCAGCTAGGCACATTTTAGCAAGTTTCACTTGTAAGTGGGGTTGGAAACGCTTTTCAGGCTCAGTACTGGGCTCAAAAGATGCAGCCCTGATGTCTCTCATGATAGCAGGTGGTTAAGTAGAAATTCGCTGCTCGGCTGGCCCAGCAGGAGCAAACATATGCTAAAAATGTATACAGAACCAAGCTTTTCAGTGAAGAGCAGCCAGGCACATTTTAGCAAGTTTCACTGTAAGTGGAGTTGGAAACGATTTTCAGGCTCAGTACTGGGCTCAAAAGATGCAGCCCTGATGTCTCTTATGATGCAGGTGGTTAAGTAGAAATTCGCTGCTCGGCTGACCCAGCAGGAGCAAACGTATGCTAAAATTGTGTGCAGAACCAAGCTTTCAGTGAATAGCAGCCAGGCACATTTTAGCAAGTTTCACTTGTAAGTGGGGTTGGAAACGCTTTTCAGGCTCAGTACTGGGCTCAAAAGATGCAGCCCTGATGTCTCTCATGATAGCAGGTGGTTAAGTAGAAATTCGCTGCTCGGCTGACCCAGCAGGAGCAAACGTATGCCAAAAATGTATGCAGAAACAAGCTTTTCAGTGAAGAGCAGCTAGGCACATTTTAGCAAGTTTCACTTGTAAGTGGGTTTGGAAACGCTTTTCAGGCTCAGTACTGGGCTCAAAAGATGAAGCCTGATGTCTCTCATGATAGCAGGTGGTTAAGTAGAAATTTGCTGCTCGGCTGACCCAGCAGGAGCAAACGTATGCTAAAAATGTGTGCAGAACCAAGCTTTTCAGTGAAGAGCAGCCAGGCACATTTTAGCAAGTTTCACTTTTAAGTGGGGTTGGAAATGCTTTTCAGGCTCAGTACTGGGCTCAAAAGATGCAGCCCTGATCTCTCTCATGATAGCAGGTGGTTAAGTAGAAATTTGCTGCTCGGCTGACCCAGCAGGAGCAAACGTGTGCTAAAAATGTATGCAGAACCAAGCTTTTCAGTGAAGAGCAGCCAGGCACATTTTAGCAAGTTTCACTTGTAAGTGGGGTTGGAAACGCTTTTCAGGCTCAGTACTGGGCTCAAAAGATGCAGCCCTGATGTCTCTCATGATAGCAGGTGGTTAAGTAGAAATTCGCTGCTCGGCTGACCCAGCAGGAGCAAACGTATGCCAAAAATGTATGCAGAAACAAGCTTTTCGGTGAAGAGCAGCTAGGCACATTTTAGCAAGTTTCACTTGTAAGTGGGGTTGGAAATGCTTTTCAGGCTCAGTACTGTGCTCAAAAGATGCAGCCCTGATGTCTCTTATGATGCAGGTGGTTAAGTAAAAATTCGCTGCTCGGCTGACCCAGCAGGAGCAAACGTATGCCAAAAATGTGTGCAGAAACAAGCTTTTCAGTGAAGAGCAGCTAGGCACATTTTAGCAAGTTTCACTTGTAAGTGGGGTTGGAAACGCTTTTCAGGCTCAGTACTGGGCTCAAAAAATGCAGCCCTGATGTCTCTCATGATAGCAGGTGGTTAAGTAGAAATTCGCTGCTCGGCTGGCCCAGCAGGAGCAAACATATGCTAAAAATGTATGTAGAACCAAGCTTTTCAGTGAAGAGCAGCCAGGCACATTTTAGCAAGTTTCACTGTAAGTGGGGTTGGAAACGCTTTTCAGGCTCAGTACTGGGCTCAAAAGATGCAGCCCTGATGTCTTTTATGATGCAGGTGGTTAAGTAGAAATTCGCTGCTCGGCTGACCCATCAGGAGCAAACGTATGCCAAAAATGTATGCAAAAACAAGCTTTTCAGTGAAGAGCAGCTAGGCACATTTTAGCAAGTTTCACTTGTAAGTGGGGTTGGAAACGCTTTTCAGGCTCAGTACTGGGCTCAAAAGATGCAGCCTGATGTCTTTCATGATAGCAGGTGGTTAAGTAGAAATTTGCTGCTCGGCTGACCCAGCAGGAGCAAACGTATGCTAAAAATGTGTGCAGAACCAAGCTTTTCAGTGAAGAGTAGCCAGGCACATTTTAGCAAGTTTCACTTGTAAGTGGGGTTGGAAATGTTTTTCAGGCTCAGTACTGGGCTCAAAAGATGCAGCCCTGATCTCTCTCATGATAGCAGGTGTTTAAGTAGAAATGTGCTGCTCGGCTGACCCAGCAGGAGCAAACGTATGCTAAAAATGTGTGCAGAACCAAGCTTTTCAGTGAATAGCAGCCAGGCACATTTTAGCAAGTTTCACTTGTAAGTGGGGTTGGAAACACTTTTCAGGCTCAGTACTGGGCTCAAAAGATGCAGCCCTGATGTCTCTCATGATAGCAGGTGGTTAAGTAGAAATTCGCTGCTCGGCTGACCCAGCAGGAGCAAACGTATGCCAAAAATGTATGCAGAAACAAGCTTTTCAGTGAAGAGCAGCTAGGCACATTTTAGCAAGTTTCACTTGTAAGTGGGGTTGGAAACGCTTTTCAGGCTCAGTACTGGGCTCAAAAGATGCAGCCTGATGTTTCTCATGATAGCAGGTGGTTAAGTAGAAATTTGCTGCTCGGCTGACCCAGCAGGAGCAAACGTATGCCAAAAATGTGTGCAGAACCAAGCTTTTCAGTGAAGAGCAGCCAGGCACATTTTAGCAAGTTTCACTTGTAAGTGGGGTTGGAAATGCTTTTCAGGCTCAGTACTGGGCTCAAAAGATGCAGCCCTAATCTCTCTCATGATAGCAGGTGGTTAAGTAGAAATTCGCTGCTCGGCTGACCCAGCAGGAGCAAACGTATGCCAAAAATGTATGCAGAAATAAGCTTTTCGGTGAAGAGCAGCTAGGCACATTTTAGCAAGTTTCACTTGTAAGTGGGGTTGGAAATGCTTTTCAGGCTCATTACTGGGCTCAAAAGATGCAGCCCTGATGTCTCTTATGATGCAGGTGGTTAAGTAGAAATGCACTGCTCGGCTGACCCAGCAGGAGCAAACGTATGCCAAAAATGTGTGCAGAAACAAGCTTTTCAGTGAAGAGCAGCTAGGCACATTTTAGCAAGTTTCACTTGTAAGTGGGGTTGGAAACGCTTTTCAGGCTCAGTACTGGGCTCAAAAGATGCAGCCCTGATGTCTCTCATGATAGCAGGTGGTTAAGTAGAAATTCGCTGCTCGGCTGGCCCAGCAGGAGCAAACATATGCTAAAAATGTATACAGAACCAAGCTTTTCAGTGAAGAGCAGCTAGGCACATTTTAGCAAGTTTCACTTGTAAGTGGGTTTGGAAACGCTTTTCAGGCTCAGTACTGGGCTCAAAAGATGAAGCCTGATGTCTCTCATGATAGCAGGTGGTTAAGTAGAAATTTGCTGCTCGGCTGACCCAGCAGGAGCAAACGTATGCTAAAAATGTGTGCAGAACCAAGCTTTTCAGTGAAGAGCAGCCAGGCACATTTTAGCAAGTTTCACTTTTAAGTGGGGTTGGAAATGCTTTTCAGGCTCAGTACTGGGCTCAAAAGATGCAGCCCTGATCTCTCTCATGATAGCAGGTGGTTAAGTAGAAATTTGCTGCTCGGCTGACCCAGCAGGAGCAAACGTGTGCTAAAAATGTATGCAGAACCAAGCTTTTCAGTGAAGAGCAGCCAGGCACATTTTAGCAAGTTTCACTTGTAAGTGGGGTTGGAAACGCTTTTCAGGCTCAGTACTGGGCTCAAAAGATGCAGCCCTGATGTCTCTCATGATAGCAGGTGGTTAAGTAGAAATTCGCTGCTCGGCTGACCCAGCAGGAGCAAACGTATGCCAAAAATGTATGCAGAAACAAGCTTTTCGGTGAAGAGCAGCTAGGCACATTTTAGCAAGTTTCACTTGTAAGTGGGGTTGGAAATGCTTTTCAGGCTCAGTACTGTGCTCAAAAGATGCAGCCCTGATGTCTCTTATGATGCAGGTGGTTAAGTAAAAATTCGCTGCTCGGCTGACCCAGCAGGAGCAAACGTATGCCAAAAATGTGTGCAGAAACAAGCTTTTCAGTGAAGAGCAGCTAGGCACATTTTAGCAAGTTTCACTTGTAAGTGGGGTTGGAAACGCTTTTCAGGCTCAGTACTGGGCTCAAAAAATGCAGCCCTGATGTCTCTCATGATAGCAGGTGGTTAAGTAGAAATTCGCTGCTCGGCTGGCCCAGCAGGAGCAAACATATGCTAAAAATGTATGTAGAACCAAGCTTTTCAGTGAAGAGCAGCCAGGCACATTTTAGCAAGTTTCACTGTAAGTGGGGTTGGAAACGCTTTTCAGGCTCAGTACTGGGCTCAAAAGATGCAGCCCTGATGTCTTTTATGATGCAGGTGGTTAAGTAGAAATTCGCTGCTCGGCTGACCCATCAGGAGCAAACGTATGCCAAAAATGTATGCAAAAACAAGCTTTTCAGTGAAGAGCAGCTAGGCACATTTTAGCAAGTTTCACTTGTAAGTGGGGTTGGAAACGCTTTTCAGGCTCAGTACTGGGCTCAAAAGATGCAGCCTGATGTCTTTCATGATAGCAGGTGGTTAAGTAGAAATTTGCTGCTCGGCTGACCCAGCAGGAGCAAACGTATGCTAAAAATGTGTGCAGAACCAAGCTTTTCAGTGAAGAGTAGCCAGGCACATTTTAGCAAGTTTCACTTGTAAGTGGGGTTGGAAATGTTTTTCAGGCTCAGTACTGGGCTCAAAAGATGCAGCCCTGATCTCTCTCATGATAGCAGGTGTTTAAGTAGAAATGTGCTGCTCGGCTGACCCAGCAGGAGCAAACGTATGCTAAAAATGTGTGCAGAACCAAGCTTTTCAGTGAATAGCAGCCAGGCACATTTTAGCAAGTTTCACTTGTAAGTGGGGTTGGAAACACTTTTCAGGCTCAGTACTGGGCTCAAAAGATGCAGCCCTGATGTCTCTCATGATAGCAGGTGGTTAAGTAGAAATTCGCTGCTCGGCTGACCCAGCAGGAGCAAACGTATGCCAAAAATGTATGCAGAAACAAGCTTTTCAGTGAAGAGCAGCTAGGCACATTTTAGCAAGTTTCACTTGTAAGTGGGGTTGGAAACGCTTTTCAGGCTCAGTACTGGGCTCAAAAGATGCAGCCTGATGTTTCTCATGATAGCAGGTGGTTAAGTAGAAATTTGCTGCTCGGCTGACCCAGCAGGAGCAAACGTATGCCAAAAATGTGTGCAGAACCAAGCTTTTCAGTGAAGAGCAGCCAGGCACATTTTAGCAAGTTTCACTTGTAAGTGGGGTTGGAAATGCTTTTCAGGCTCAGTACTGGGCTCAAAAGATGCAGCCCTAATCTCTCTCATGATAGCAGGTGGTTAAGTAGAAATTCGCTGCTCGGCTGACCCAGCAGGAGCAAACGTATGCCAAAAATGTATGCAGAAATAAGCTTTTCGGTGAAGAGCAGCTAGGCACATTTTAGCAAGTTTCACTTGTAAGTGGGGTTGGAAATGCTTTTCAGGCTCATTACTGGGCTCAAAAGATGCAGCCCTGATGTCTCTTATGATGCAGGTGGTTAAGTAGAAATGCACTGCTCGGCTGACCCAGCAGGAGCAAACGTATGCCAAAAATGTGTGCAGAAACAAGCTTTTCAGTGAAGAGCAGCTAGGCACATTTTAGCAAGTTTCACTTGTAAGTGGGGTTGGAAACGCTTTTCAGGCTCAGTACTGGGCTCAAAAGATGCAGCCCTGATGTCTCTCATGATAGCAGGTGGTTAAGTAGAAATTCGCTGCTCGGCTGGCCCAGCAGGAGCAAACATATGCTAAAAATGTATACAGAACCAAGCTTTTCAGTGAAGAGCAGCCAGGCACATTTTAGCAAGTTTCACTGTAAGTGGAGTTGGAAACGATTTTCAGGCTCAGTACTGGGCTCAAAAGATGCAGCCCTGATGTCTCTTATGATGCAGGTGGTTAAGTAGAAATTCGCTGCTCGGCTGACCCAGCAGGAGCAAACGTATGCCAAAAATGTATGCAGAAACAAGCTTTTCAGTGAAGAGCAGCTAGGCACATTTTAGCAAGTTTCACTTGTAAGTGGGGTTGGAAACGCTTTTCAGGCTCAGTACTGGGCTCAAAAGATGCAGCCTGATGTCTTTCATGATAGCAGGTGGTTAAGTAGAAATTTGCTGCTCGGCTGACCCAGCAGGAGCAAACGTATGCTAAAAATGTGTGCAGAACCAAGCTTTTCAGTGAAGAGCAGCCAGGCACATTTTAGCAAGTTTCACTTGTAAGTGGGGTTGGAAACGCTTTTCAGGCTCAGTACTGGGCTCAAAAGATGCAGCCCTGATGTCTCTCATGATAGCAGGTGGTTAAGTAGAAATTCGCTGCTCGGCTGACCCAGCAGGCGCAAACGTATGCCAAAAATGTATGCAGAAACAAGCTTTTTAGTGAAGAGCAGCTAGGCACATTTTAGCAAGTTTCACTTGTAAGTGGGGTTGGAAATGCTTTTCAGGCTCAGTACTGGGCTCAAAAGATGCAGCCCTGATGTCTCTTATGATGCAGGTGGTTAAGTAGAAATTCGCTGCTCGGCTGACCCAGCAGGAGCAAACGTATGCCAAAAATGTATGCAGAAACAAGCTTTTCAGTGAAGAGCAGCTAGGCACATTTTAGCAAGTTTCACTTGTAAGTGGGGTTGGAAACGCTTTTCAGGCTCAGTACTGGGCTCATAAGATGCAGCCCTGATGTCTCTCATGATAGCAGGTGGTTAAGTAGAAATTCGCTGCTCGGCTGGCCCAGCAGGAGCAAACGTATGCTAAAAATGTATGCAGAACCAAGCTTTTCAGTGAAGAGCAGCCAGGCATATTTTAGCAAGTTTCACTTGTAAGTGGGGTTGGAAATGCTTTTCAGGCTCAGTACTGGGCTCAAAAGATGCAGCCCTGATGTCTCTCATGATAGCAGGTGGTTAAGTAGAAATTCGCTGCTCGGCTGACCCAGCAGGAGCAAACGTATGCTAAAAATGTATGCAGAACCAAGCTTTTCAGTGTAGAGCAGCCAGGCACATTTTAGCAAGTTTCACTTAAAAGTGGGGTTGGAAACGCTTTTCAGGCTCAGTACTGGGCTCAAAAGATGCAGCCCTGATGTCTCTTATGATGCAGGTGGTTAAGTAGAAATTCGCTGCTCGGCTGACCCAGCAGGAGCAAAAATATGCCAAAAATGTATGCAGAAACAAGCTTTTCAGTGAAGAGCAGCTAGGCACATTTTAGCAAGTTTCATTTGTAAGTGGGGTTGGAAACACTTTTCAGGCTCAGTACTGGGCTCAAAAGATGCAGCCCTGATGTCTCTCATGATAGCAGGTGGTTAAGTAGAAATTCGCTGCTCGGCTGGCCCAGCAGGAGCAAACATATGCTAAAAATGTATGTAGAACCAAGCTTTTCAGTGAAGAGCAGCCAGGCACATTTTAGCAAGTTTCACTGTAAGTGGGGTTGGAAACGCTTTTCAGGCTCAGTACTGGGCTCAAAAGATGCAGCCCTGATGTCTTTTATGATGCAGGTGGTTAAGTAGAAATTCGCTGCTCGGCTGACCCAGCAGGAGCAAACGTATGCCAAAAATGTATGCAAAAACAAGCTTTTCAGTGAAGAGCAGCTAGGCACATTTTAGCAAGTTTCACTTGTAAGTGGGGTTGGAAACGCTTTTCAGGCTCAGTACTGGGCTCAAAAGATGCAGCCTGATGTCTTTCATGATAGCAGGTGGTTAAGTAGAAATTTGCTGCTCGGCTGACCCAGCAGGAGCAAACGTATGCTAAAAATGTGTGCAGAACCAAGCTTTTCAGTGAAGAGTAGCCAGGCACATTTTAGCAAGTTTCACTTGTAAGTGGGGTTGGAAATGTTTTTCAGGCTCAGTACTGGGCTCAAAAGATGCAGCCCTGATCTCTCTCATGATAGCAGGTGGTTAAGTAGAAATGTGCTGCTCGGCTGACCCAGCAGGAGCAAACGTATGCTAAAAATGTGTGCAGAACCAAGCTTTTCAGTGAATAGCAGCCAGGCACATTTTAGCAAGTTTCACTTGTAAGTGGGGTTGGAAACACTTTTCAGGCTCAGTACTGGGCTCAAAAGATGCAGCCCTGATGTCTCTCATGATAGCAGGTGGTTAAGTAGAAATTCGCTGCTCGGCTGACCCAGCAGGAGCAAACGTATGCCAAAAATGTATGCAGAAACAAGCTTTTCAGTGAAGAGCAGCTAGGCACATTTTAGCAAGTTTCACTTGTAAGTGGGGTTGGAAACGCTTTTCAGGCTCAGTACTGGGCTCAAAAGATGCAGCCTGATGTTTCCATGATAGCAGGTGGTTAAGTAGAAATTTGCTGCTCGGCTGACCCAGCAGGAGCAAACGTATGCTAAAAATGTGTGCAGAACCAAGCTTTTCAGTGAAGAGCAGCCAGGCACATTTTAGCAAGTTTCACTTGTAAGTGGGGTTGGAAATGCTTTTCAGGCTCAGTACTGGGCTCAAAAGATGCAGCCCTAATCTCTCTCATGATAGCAGGTGGTTAAGTAGAAATTCGCTGCTCGGCTGACCCAGCAGGAGCAAACGTATGCCAAAAATGTATGCAGAAATAAGCTTTTCAGTGAAGAGCAGCTAGGCACATTTTAGCAAGTTTCACTTGTAAGTGGGGTTGGAAATGCTTTTCAGGCTCAGTACTGGGCTCAAAAGATGCAGCCCTGATGTCTCTTATGATGCAGGTGGTTAAGTAGAAATGCACTGCTCGGCTGACCCAGCAGGAGCAAACGTATGCCAAAAATGTGTGCAGAAACAAGCTTTTCAGTGAAGAGCAGCTAGGCACATTTTAGCAAGTTTCACTTGTAAGTGGGGTTGGAAACGCTTTTCAGGCTCAGTACTGGGCTCAAAAGATGCAGCCCTGATGTCTCTCATGATAGCAGGTGGTTAAGTAGAAATTCGCTGCTCGGCTGGCCCAGCAGGAGCAAACATATGCTAAAAATGTATACAGAACCAAGCTTTTCAGTGAAGAGCAGCCAGGCACATTTTAGCAAGTTTCACTGTAAGTGGAGTTGGAAACGATTTTCAGGCTCAGTACTGGGCTCAAAAGATGCAGCCCTGATGTCTCTTATGATGCAGGTGGTTAAGTAGAAATTCGCTGCTCGGCTGACCCAGCAGGAGCAAACGTATGCCAAAAATGTATGCAGAAACAAGCTTTTCAGTGAAGAGCAGCTAGGCACATTTTAGCAAGTTTCACTTGTAAGTGGGGTTGGAAACGCTTTTCAGGCTCAGTACTGGGCTCAAAAGATGCAGCCTGATGTCTTTCATGATAGCAGGTGGTTAAGTAGAAATTTGCTGCTCGGCTGACCCAGCAGGAGCAAACGTATGCTAAAAATGTGTGCAGAACCAAGCTTTTCAGTGAAGAGCAGCCAGGCACATTTGAGCAAGTTTCACTTGTAAGTGGGGTTGGAAACGCTTTTCAGGCTCAGTACTGGGCTCAAAAGATGCAGCCCTGATGTCTCTTATGATGCAGGTGGTTAAGTAGAAATTCGCTGCTCGGCTGACCCAGCAGGAGCAAACGTATGCCAAAAATGTATGCAGAAACAAGCTTTTCAGTGAAGAGCAGCTAGGCACATTTTAGCAAGTTTCACTTGTAAGTGGGGTTGGAAACGCTTTTCAGGCTCAGTACTGGGCTCATAAGATGCAGCCCTGATGTCTCTCATGATAGCAGGTGGTTAAGTAGAAATTCGCTGCTCGGCTGGCCCAGCAGGAGCAAACGTATGCTAAAAATGTATGCAGAACCAAGCTTTTCAGTGAAGAGCAGCCAGGCATATTTTAGCAAGTTTCACTTGTAAGTGGGGTTGGAAATGCTTTTCAGGCTCAGTACTGGGCTCAAAAGATGCAGCCCTGATGTCTCTCATGATAGCAGGTGGTTAAGTAGAAATTCGCTGCTCGGCTGACCCAGCAGGAGCAAACGTATGCTAAAAATGTATGCAGAACCAAGCTTTTCAGTGTAGAGCAGCCAGGCACATTTTAGCAAGTTTCACTTAAAAGTGGGGTTGGAAACGCTTTTCAGGCTCAGTACTGGGCTCAAAAGATGCAGCCCTGATGTCTCTCATGATAGCAGGTGGTTAAGTAGAAATTCGCTGCTCGGCTGGCCCAGCAGGAGCAAACATATGCTAAAAATGTATACAGAACCAAGCTTTTCAGTGAAGAGCAGCCAGGCACATTTTAGCAAGTTTCACTGTAAGTGGAGTTGGAAACGATTTTCAGGCTCAGTACTGGGCTCAAAAGATGCAGCCCTGATGTCTCTTATGATGCAGGTGGTTAAGTAGAAATTCGCTGCTCGGCTGACCCAGCAGGAGCAAACGTATGCCAAAAATGTATGCAGAAACAAGCTTTTCAGTGAAGAGCAGCTAGGCACATTTTAGCAAGTTTCACTTGTAAGTGGGGTTGGAAACGCTTTTCAGGCTCAGTACTGGGCTCAAAAGATGCAGCCTGATGTCTTTCATGATAGCAGGTGGTTAAGTAGAAATTTGCTGCTCGGCTGACCCAGCAGGAGCAAACGTATGCTAAAAATGTGTGCAGAACCAAGCTTTTCAGTGAAGAGCAGCCAGGCACATTTTAGCAAGTTTCACTTGTAAGTGGGGTTGGAAACGCTTTTCAGGCTCAGTACTGGGCTCAAAAGATGCAGCCCTGATGTCTCTCATGATAGCAGGTGGTTAAGTAGAAATTCGCTGCTCGGCTGACCCAGCAGGCGCAAACGTATGCCAAAAATGTATGCAGAAACAAGCTTTTTAGTGAAGAGCAGCTAGGCACATTTTAGCAAGTTTCACTTGTAAGTGGGGTTGGAAATGCTTTTCAGGCTCAGTACTGGGCTCAAAAGATGCAGCCCTGATGTCTCTTATGATGCAGGTGGTTAAGTAGAAATTCGCTGCTCGGCTGACCCAGCAGGAGCAAACGTATGCCAAAAATGTATGCAGAAACAAGCTTTTCAGTGAAGAGCAGCTAGGCACATTTTAGCAAGTTTCACTTGTAAGTGGGGTTGGAAACGCTTTTCAGGCTCAGTACTGGGCTCATAAGATGCAGCCCTGATGTCTCTCATGATAGCAGGTGGTTAAGTAGAAATTCGCTGCTCGGCTGGCCCAGCAGGAGCAAACGTATGCTAAAAATGTATGCAGAACCAAGCTTTTCAGTGAAGAGCAGCCAGGCATATTTTAGCAAGTTTCACTTGTAAGTGGGGTTGGAAATGCTTTTCAGGCTCAGTACTGGGCTCAAAAGATGCAGCCCTGATGTCTCTCATGATAGCAGGTGGTTAAGTAGAAATTCGCTGCTCGGCTGACCCAGCAGGAGCAAACGTATGCTAAAAATGTATGCAGAACCAAGCTTTTCAGTGTAGAGCAGCCAGGCACATTTTAGCAAGTTTCACTTAAAAGTGGGGTTGGAAACGCTTTTCAGGCTCAGTACTGGGCTCAAAAGATGCAGCCCTGATGTCTCTTATGATGCAGGTGGTTAAGTAGAAATTCGCTGCTCGGCTGACCCAGCAGGAGCAAAAATATGCCAAAAATGTATGCAGAAACAAGCTTTTCAGTGAAGAGCAGCTAGGCACATTTTAGCAAGTTTCATTTGTAAGTGGGGTTGGAAACACTTTTCAGGCTCAGTACTGGGCTCAAAAGATGCAGCCCTGATGTCTCTCATGATAGCTGGTGGTTAAGTAGAAATTCGCTGCTTGGCTGGCCCAGCAGGAGCAAACATATGCTAAAAATGTATGCAGAACCAAGCTTTTCAGTGAAGAGCAGCCAGGCACATTTTAGCAAGTTTCACTGTAAGTGGGGTGGGAAACGCTTTTCAGGCGCAGTACTGGGCTCCAAAGATGCAGCCCTGATGTCTCTCATGATAGCAGGTGGTTAAGTAGAAATGTGCTGCTCAGCAGACCCAGCAGGAGCAAACGTATGCTAAAAATGTATGCAGAACCAAGCTTTTCAGTGAAGAGCAGCCAGGCATATTTTAGCAAGTTTCACTTGTAAGTGGGGTTGGAAATGCTTTTCAGGCTCAGTACTGGGCTCAAAAGATGCAGCCCTGATGTCTCTCATGATAGCAGGTGGTTAAGTAGAAATTCGCTGCTCGGCTGACCCAGCAGGAGCAAACGTATGCTAAAAATGTATGCAGAACCAAGCTTTTCAGTGAAGAGCAGCCAGGCACATTTTAGCAAGTTTCACTTGTAAGTGGGGTTGGAAACGCTTTTCAGGCTCAGTACTGGGCTCAAAAGATGCAGCCCTGATGTCTCTCATGATAGCAGGTGGTTAAGTAGAAATTCGCTGCTCGGTCGACCCAGCAGGAGCAAACGTATGCTAAAAATGTGTGCAGAACCAAGCTTTTCAGTGAAGAGCAGCCAGGCACATTTTAGCAAGTTTCACTTGTAAGTGGGTTTGGAAATGCTTTTCAGGCTCAGTACTGGGCTCAAAAGATGCAGCCCTGATCTCTCTCATGATAGCAGGTGGTTAAGTAGAAATGTGCTGCTCGGCTGATCCAGCAGGAGCAAACGTATGCTAAAAATGTATGCAGAACCAAGCTTTTCAGTGAAGAGCAGCCAGGCATATTTTAGCAAGTTTCACTTGTAAGTGGGGTTGGAAATGCTTTTCAGGCTCAGTACTGGGCTCAAAAGATGCAGCCCTGATGTCTCTCATGATAGCAGGTGGTTAAGTAGAAATTCGCTGCTCGGCTGACCCAGCAGGAGCAAACGTATGCTAAAAATGTATGCAGAACCAAGCTTTTCAGTGAAGAGCAGCCAGGCACATTTTAGCAAGTTTCACTTGTAAGTGGGGTTGGAAACGCTTTTCAGGCTCAGTACTGGGCTCAAAAGATGCAGCCCTGATGTCTCTCATGATAGCAGGTGGTTAAGTAGAAATTCGCTGCTCGGCTGACCCAGCAGGAGAAAACGTATGCTAAAAATGTGTGCAGAAACAAGCTTTTCAGTGAAGAGCAGCCAGGCACATTTTAGCAAGTTTCACTTGTAAGTGGGTTTGGAAATGCTTTTCAGGCTCAGTACTGGGCTCAAAAGATGCAGCCCTGATCTCTCTCATGATAGCAGGTGGTTAAGTAGAAATTCGCTGCTCGGCTGGCCCAGCAGGAGCAAACATATGCTAAAAATGTATGCAGAACCAAGCTTTTCAGTGAAGATCAGCCAGGCACATTTTAGCAAGTTTCACTTGTAAGTGGGGTTGGAAACACTTTTCAGGCTCAGTACTGGGCTCAAAAGATGCAGCCCTGATGTCTCTTATGATGCAGGTGGTTAAGTAGAAATTCGCTGCTCGGCTGACCCAGCAGGAGCAAAAATATGCCAAAAATGTATGCAGAAACAAGCTTTTCAGTGAAGAGCAGCTAGGCACATTTTAGCAAGTTTCATTTGTAAGTGGGGTTGGAAACGCTTTTCAGGCTCAGTACTGGGCTCAAAAGATGCAGCCCTGATGTCTCTCATGATAGCTGGTGGTTAAGTAGAAATTCGCTGCTTGGCTGGCCCAGCAGGAGCAAACATATGCTAAAAATGTATGCAGAACCAAGCTTTTCAGTGAAGAGCAGCCAGGCACATTTTAGCAAGTTTCACTGTAAGTGGGGTGGGAAACGCTTTTCAGGCGCAGTACTGGGCTCCAAAGATGCAGCCCTGATGTCTCTCATGATAGCAGGTGGTTAAGTAGAAATGTGTTGCTCGGCAGACCCAGCAGGAGCAAACGTATGCTAAAAATGTATGCAGAACCAAGCTTTTTAGTGAAGAGCAGCCAGGCATATTTTAGCAAGTTTCACTTGTAAGTGGGGTTGGAAATGCTTTTCAGGCTCAGTACTGGGCTCAAAAGATGCAGCCCTGATGTCTCTCATGATAGCAGGTGGTTAAGTAGAAATTCGCTGCTCGGCTGACCCAGCAGGAGCAAACATATGCTAAAAATGTATGCAGAACCAAGCTTTTCAGTGAAGAGCAGCCAGGCACATTTTAGCAAGTTTCACTTGTAAGTGGGGTTTGAAACGCTTTTCAGGCTCAGTACTGGGCTCAAAAGATGCAGCCCTGATGTCTCTCATGATAGCAGGTGGTTAAGTAGAAATTCGCTGCTCGGCTGACCCAGCAGGAGAAAACGTATGCCAAAAATGTATGCAGAAACAAGCTTTTCAGTGAAGAGCAGCTAGGCAGATTTTAGCAAGTTTCACTTGTAAGTGGGGTTGGAAACGCTTTTCAGGCTCAGTACTGGGCTCAAAAGATGCAGCCTGATGTCTCTCATGATAGCAGGTGGTTAAGTAGAAATTTGCTGCTCGGCTGACCCAGCAGGAGCAAACGTATGCTAAAAATGTGTGCAGAACCAAGCTTTTCAGTGAAGAGCAGCCAGGCACATTTTAGCAAGTTTCACTTGTAAGTGGGATTGGAAATGCTTTTCAGGCTCAGTACTGGGCTCAAAAGATGCAGCCCTGATCTCTCTCATGATAGCAGGTGGTTAAGTAGAAATTTGCTGCTCGGCTGACCCAGCAGGAGCAAACGTATGCTAAAAATGTATGCAGAACCAAGCTTTTCAGTGAAGAGCAGCCAGGCACATTTTAGCAAGTTTCACTTGTAAGTGGGGTTGGAAATGCTTTTCAGGCTCAGTACTGGGCTCAAAAGATGCAGCCCTGATGTCTCTTATGATGCAGGTGGTTAAGTAGAAATTTGCTGCTCGGCTGACCCAGCAGGAGCAAACGTATGCCAAAAATGTATGCAGAAACAAGCTTTTCAGTGAAGAGCAGCCAGGCACATTTTAGCAAGTTTCACTGTAAGTGGGGTTGGAAACGCTTTTCAGGCGCAGTACTGGGCTCCAAAGATGCAGCCCTGATGTCTCTCATGATAGCAGGTGGTTAAGTAGAAATGTGCTGCTCGGTTGACCCAGCAGGAGAACGTATGCTAAAAATGTATGCAGAACCAAGCTTTTCAGTGAAGAGCAGAGAGGCACATTTTAGCAGGTTTCACTTGTAAGTGGGGTTGGAAACGCTTTTCAGGCTCAGTACTGGGCTCAAAAGATGCAGCCCTGATGTCTCTCATGATAGCAGGTGGTTAAGTAGAAATTCGCTGCTCGGTTGACCCAGCAGGAGCAAACGTATGCTAAAAATGTATGCAGAACCAAGCTTTTCAGTGAAGAGCAGCCAGGCACATTTTAGCAGGTTTCACTTGTAAGTGGGGTTGGAAACGCTTTTCAGGCTCAGTACTGGGCTCAAAAGATGCAGCCCTGATGTCTCTCATCATAGCAGGTGGTTAAGTAGAAATTCGCTGCTCAGCTGACCCAGCAGGAGCAAACCTATGCTAAAAATGTGTGCAGAACCAAGCTTTTCAGTGAAGAGCAGCTAGGCACATTCTAGCAAGTTTCACTTGTAAGTGGGGTTGGAAAAGCTTTTCAGGCTCAGTACTGGCCTCAAAAGATGCAGCCCTGATGTATCTCATGATAGCAGGTGGTTAAGTCGAAATTTGCTGCTCGGCAGACCCAGCAGGAGCAAACCTATGCCAAAAATGTACGCAGAATCAGCTTTTCAGTGAAGAGCAGAGAGGCACATTTTAGCAAGTTTCACTTGTAAGTGGGGTTGGAAACGCTTTTCAGGCTCAGTACTGGGCTCAAAAGATGCAGCCCTGATGTCTCTCATGATAGCAGGTGGTTAAGTAGAAATTCGCTGCTCGGCTGGCCCAGCAGGAGCAAACATATGCTAAAAATGTATGCAGAACCAAGCTTTTCAGTGAAGAGCAGCCAAGCACATTTTAGCAAGTTTCACTGTAAGTGGGGATGGAAACGCTTTTCAGGCGCAGTACTGGGCTCCAAAGATGCAGCCCTGATGTCTCTCATGATAGCAGGTGGTTAAGTAGAAATTCGCTGCTCGGCTGACCCAGCAGGAGCAAACGTATGCTAAAAATGTATGCAGAACCAAGCTTTTCAGTGAAGAGCAGCAAGGCACATTTTAGCAAGTTTCACTTGTAAGTGGGGTTAGAAATGCTTTTCAGGCTCAGTACTGGGCTCAAAAGATGCAGCCCTGATGTCTCTCATGATAGCAGGTGGTTAAGTAGAAATGTGCTGCTCGGCTGACCCAGCAGGAGAATGTATGCTAAAAATGTATGCAGAACCAAGCTTTTCAGTGAAGAGCAGAGAGGCACATTTTAGCAAGTTTCACTCGTAAGTGGGGTTGGAAATGCTTTTCAGGCTCAGTACTGGGCTCAAAAGATGCAGCCCTGATGTCTCTCATGATAGCAGGTGGTTAAGTAGAAATTCGCTGCTCGGCTGACCCAGCAGGAGCAAACATATGCCAAAAATGTATGCAGAAACAAGCTTTTCAGTGAAGAGCAGCTAGGCACATTTTAGCAAGTTTCACTTGTAAGTGGGGTTGGAAATGCTTTTCAGGCTCAGTACTGGCCTCAAAAGATGCAGCCCTGATGTCTCTCATGATAGCAGGTGGTTAAGTAGAAATGTGCTGCTCGGCTGACCCAGCAGGAGCAAACGTATGCTAAAAATTTGTGCAGAACCAAGCTTTTCAGTGAATAGCAGCCAGGCACATTTTAGCAAGTTTCACTTGTAAGTGGGGTTGGAAACGCTTTTCAGGCTCAGTACTGGGCTCAAAAGATGCAGCCCTGATGTCTCTCATGATAGCAGGTGGTTAAGTAGAAATTCGCTGCTCAGCTGACCCAGCAGGAGCAAACGTATGCCAAAAATGTATGCAGAAACAAGCTTTTCAGTGAAGAGCAGCTAGGCACATTTTAGCAAGTTTCACTTGTAAGTGGGGTTGGAAACGCTTTTCAGGCTCAGTACTGGGCTCAAAAGATGCAGCCTGATGTCTCTCATGATAGCAGGTGGTTAAGTAGAAATTTGCTGCTCGGCTGACCCAGCAGGAGCAAACGTATGCTAAAAATGTGTGCAGAACCAAGCTTTCAGTGAAGAGCAGCCAGGCACATTTTAGCAAGTTTCACTTGTAAGTGGGGTTGGAAATGCTTTTCAGGCTCAGTACTGGGCTCAAAAGATGCAGCCCTGATCTCTCTCATGATAGCAGGTGGTTAAGTAGAAATTTGCTGCTCGGCTGACCCAGCAGGAGCAAACGTATGCTAAAAATGTATGCAGAACCAAGCTTTTCAGTGAAGAGCAGCCAGGCACATTTTAGCAAGTTTCACTTGTAAGTGGGGTTGGAAACGCTTTTCAGGCTCAGTACTGGGCTCAAAAGATGCAGCCCTGATGTCTCTCATGATAGCAGGTGGTTAAGTAGAAATTCGCTGCTCGGCTGACCCAGCAGGAGCAAACGTATGCCAAAAATGTATGCAGAAACAAGCTTTTCAGTGAAGAGCAGCTAGGCACATTTTAGCAAGTTTCACTTGTAAGTGGGGTTGGAAATGCTTTTCAGGCTCAGTACTGGGCTCAAAAGATGCAGCCCTGATATCTCTTATGATGCAGGTGGTTAAGTAGAAATTCGCTGCTCGGCTGACCCAGCAGGAGCAAACGTATGCCAAAAATGTATGTAGAAACAAGCTTTTCAGTGAAGAGCAGCTAGGCACATTTTAGCAAGTTTCACTTGTAAGTGGGGTTGGAAACGCTTTTCAGGCTCAGTACTGGGCTCAAAAGATGCAGCCCTGATGTCTCTCATGATAGCAGGTGGTTAAGTAGAAATTCGCTGCTCGGCTGGCCCAGCAGGAGCAAACATATGCTAAAAATGTATGCAGAACCAAGCTTTTCAGTGAAGAGCAGCCAGGCACATTTTAGCAAGTTTCACTGTAAGTGGGGTTGGAAACGCTTTTCAGGCTCAGTACTGGGCTCAAAAGATGCAGCCCTGATGTCTCTTATGATGCAGGTGGTTAAGTAGAAATTCGCTGCTCGGCTGACCCAGCAGGAGCAAACGTATGCCAAAAATGTATGCAGAAACAAGCTTTTCAGTGAAGAGCAGCTAGGCACATTTTAGCAAGTTTCACTTGTAAGTGGGGTTGGAAACGCTTTTCAGGCTCAGTACTGGGCTCAAAAGATGCAGCCTGATGTCTCTCATGATAGCAGGTGGTTAAGTAGAAATTTGCTGCTCGGCTGACCCAGCAGGAGCAAACGTATGCTAAAAATGTGTGCAGAACCAAGCTTTTCAGTGAAGAGCAGCCAGGCACATTTTAGCAAGTTTCACTTGTAAGTGGGGTTGGAAATGCTTTTCAGGCTCAGTACTGGGCTCAAAAGATGCAGCCCTGATCTCTCTCATGATAGCAGGTGGTTAAGTAGAAATTTGCTGCTCGGCTGACCCAGCAGGAGCAAACGTATGCTAAAAATGTATGCAGAACCAAGCTTTTCAGTGAAGAGCAGCCAGGCACATTTTAGCTAGTTTCACTTGTAAGTGGGGTTGGAAACGCTTTTCAGGCTCAGTACTGGGCTCAAAAGATGCAGCCCTGATGTCTCTCATGATAGCAGGTGGTTAAGTAGAAATTCGCTGCTCGGCTGACCCAGCAGGAGCAAACGTATGCCAAAAATGTATGCAGAAACAAGCTTTTCAGTGAAGAGCAGCTAGGCACATTTTAGCAAGTTTCACTTGTAAGTGGGGTTGGAAATGCTTTTCAGGCTCAGTACTGGGCTCAAAAGATGCAGCCCTGATGTCTCTTATGATGCAGGTGGTTAAGTAGAAATTCGCTGCTCGGCTGACCCAGCAGGAGCAAACGTATGCCAAAAATGTATGCAGAAACAAGCTTTTCAGTGAAGAGCAGCCAGGCACATTTTAGCAGGTTTCACTTGTAAGTGGGGTTGGAAATGTTTTTGAGGCTCAGTACTGGGCTCAAAAGATGCAGCCCTGATGTCTCTCATGATAGCAGGTGGTTAAGTAGAAATTCGCTGCTCGGCTGACCCAGCAGGACCAAACCTATGCTAAAAATGTGTGCAGAACCAAGCTTTTCAGTGAAGAGCAGCCAGGCACATTTTAGCAATTTTCACTTGTAAGTGGGGTTGGAAACGCTTTTCAGGCTCAGTACTGGCCTCAAAAGATGTAGCCCTGATGTATCTCATGATAGCAGATGGTTAAGTCGAAATTTGCTGCTCGGCTGACCCAGCAGGAGCAAACCTATGCCAAAAATGTACGCAGAATCAGCTTTTCAGTGAAGAGCAGAGAGGCACATTTTAGCAAGTTTCACTTGTAAGTGGGGTTGGAAACGCTTTTCAGGCTCAGTACTGGGCTCAAAAGATGCAGCCCTGATGTCTCTCATGATGGCAGGTGGTTAAGTAGAAATTCGCTGCTCGGCTGGCCCAGCAAGAGCAAACATATGCTAAAAATGTATGCAGAACCAAGCTTTACAGTGAAGAGCAGCCAAGCACATTTTAGCAAGTTTCACTTGTAAGTGGGGTTAGAAATGCTTTTCAGGCTCAGTACTGGGCTCCAAAGATGCAGCCCTGATGTCTCTCATGATAGCAGGTGGTTAAGTAGAAATTCGCTGCTCGGCTGACCCAGCAGGAGCAAACGTATGCTAAAAATGTATGCAGAACCAAGCTTTTCAGTGAAGAGCAGCCAGGCACATTTTAGCAAGTTTCACTTGTAAGTGGGGTTAGAAATGCTTTTCAGGCTCAGTACTGGGTTCAAAAGATGCAGCCCTGATGTCTCTCATGATAGCAGGTGGTTAAGTAGAAATTCGCTGCTCGGCTGACCCAGCAGGAGCAAACGTATGCAAAAAATGTATGCAGAACCAAGCTTTTCAGTGAAGAGCAGCCAGGCACATTTTAGCAAGTTTCACTTGTAAGTGGAGTTGGAAACGCTTTTCAGGTTCAGTACTGGGCTCAAAAGATGCAGCCCTGATGTCTCTCATGATAGCAGGTGGTTAAGTAGAAATTCGCTGCTCGGCTGACCCAGCAGGAGCAAACGTATGCCAAAAATGTATGCAGAAACAAGCTTTTCAGTGAAGAGCAGCTAGGCACATTTAAGCAAGTTTCACTTGTAAGTGGGGTTGGAAATGCTTTTCAGGCTCAGTACTGGCCTCAAAAGATGCAGCCCTGATGTCTCTCATGATAGCAGGTGGTTAAGTAGAAATGTGCTGCTCGGCTGACCCAGCAGGAGCAAACGTATGCTAAAAATTTGTGCAGAACCAAGCTTTTCAGTCAATAGCAGCCAGGCACATTTTAGCAAGTTTCACTTGTAAGTGGGGTTGGAAACGCTTTTCAGGCTCAGTACTGGGCTCAAAAGATGCAGCCCTGATGTCTCTCATGATAGCAGGTGGTTAAGTAGAAATTCTCTGCTCGGCTGGCCCAGCAGGAGCAAACATATGCTAAAAATGTATGCAGAACCAAGCTTTTCAGTGAAGAGCAGCCAGGCACATTTTAGCAAGTTTCACTGTAAGTGGGGTTGGAAACGCTTTTCAGGCTCAGTACTGGGCTCAAAAGATGCAGCCCTGATGTCTCTTATGATGCAGGTGGTTAAGTAGAAATTCGCTGCTCGGCTGACCAAGCAGGAGCAAACGTATGCCAAAAATGTATGCAGAAACAAGCTTTTCAGTGAAGAGCAGCTAGGCACATTTTAGCAAGTTTCACTTGTAAGTGGGGTTGGAAACGCTTTTCAGGCTCAGTACTGGGCTCAAAAGATGCAGCCTGATGTCTCTCATGATAGCAGGTGGTTAAGTAGAAATTTGCTGCTCGGCTGACCCAGCAGGAGCAAACGTATGCTAAAAATGTGTGCAGAACCAAGCTTTTCAGTGAAGAGCAGCCAGGCACATTTTAGCAAGTTTCACTTGTAAGTGGGGTTGGAAATGCTTTTCAGGCTCAGTACTGGGCTCAAAAGATGCAGCCCTGATCTCTCTCATGATAGCAGGTGGTTAAGTAGAAATTTGCTGCTCGGCTGACCCAGCAGGAGCAAACGTATGCTAAAAATGTATGCAGAACCAAGCTTTTCAGTGAAGAGCAGCCAGGCACATTTTAGCAAGTTTCACTTGTAAGTGGGGTTGGAAACGCTTTTCAGGCTCATTACTGGGCTCAAAAGATGCAGCCCTGATGTCTCTCATGATAGCAGGTGGTTAAGTAGAAATTCGCTGCTCGTCTGACCCAGCAGGAGCAAACGTATGCCAAAAATGTATGCAGAAACAAGCTTTTCAGTGAAGAGCAGCTAGGCACATTTTAGCAAGTTTCACTTGTAAGTGGGGTTGGAAATGCTTTTCAGGCTCAGTACTGGGCTCAAAAGATGCAGCCCTGATGTCTCTTATGATGCAGGTGGTTAAGTAGAAATTCGCTGCTCGGCTGACCCAGCAGGAGCAAACGTATGCCAAAAATGTATGCAGAAACAAGCTTTTCAGTGAAGAGCAGCCAGGCACATTTTAGCAAGTTTCACTTGTAAGTGGGGTTGGAAACGCTTTTCAGGCTCAGTACTGGCCTCAAAAGATGTAGCCCTAATGTATCTCATGATAGCAGATGGTTAAGTCGAAATTTGCTGCTCGGCTGACCCAGCAGGAGCAAACCTATGCCAAAAATGTACGCAGAATCAGCTTTTCAGTGAAGAGCAGAGAGGCACATTTTAGCAAGTTTCACTTGTAAGTGGGGTTGGAAACGCTTTTCAGGCTCAGTACTGGGCTCAAAAGATGCAGCCCTGATGTCTCTCATGATAGCAGGTGGTTAAGTAGAAATTCGCTGCTCGGCTGGCCCAGCAAGAGCAAACATATGCTAAAAATGTATGCAGAACCAAGCTTTTCAGTGAAGAGCAGCCAAGCACATTTTAGCAAGTTTCACTTGTAAGTGGGGTTAGAAATGCTTTTCAGGCTCAGTACTGGGCTCCAAAGATGCAGCCCTGATGTCTCTCATGATAGCAGGTGGTTAAGTAGAAATTCGCTGCTCGGCTGACCCAGCAGGAGCAAACGTATGCTAAAAATGTATGCAGAACCAAGCTTTTCAGTGAAGAGCAGCCAGGCACATTTTAGCAAGTTTCACTTGTAAGTGGGGTTAGAAATGCTTTTCAGGCTCAGTACTGGGCTCAAAAGATGCAGCCCTGATGTCTCTCATGATAGCAGGTGGTTAAGTAGAAATGTGCTGCTCGGCTGACCCAGCAGGAGAACGTATGCTAAAAATGTATGCAGAACCAAGCTTTTCAGTGAAGAGCAGAGAGGCACATTTTAGCAAGTTTCACTCGTAAGTGGGGTTGGAAATGCTTTTCAGGCTCAGTACTGGGCTCAAAAGATGCAGCCCTGATGTCTCTCATGATAGCAGGTGGTTAAGTAGAAATTCGCTGCTCGGCTGACCCAGCAGGAGCAAACGTATGCAAAAAATATATGCAGAACCAAGCTTTTCAGTGAAGAGCAGCCAGGCACATTTTAGCAAGTTTCACTTGTAAGTGGGGTTGGAAACGCTTTTCAGGTTCAGTACTGGGCTCAAAAGATGCAGCCCTGATGTCTCTCATGATAGCAGGTGGTTAAGTAGAAATTCGCTGCTCGGCTGACCCAGCAGGAGCAAACGTATGCCAAAAATGTATGCAGAAACAAGCTTTTCAGTGAAGAGCAGCTAGGCACATTTTAGCAAGTTTCACTTGTAAGTGGGGTTGGAAATGCTTTTCAGGCTCAGTACTGGCCTCAAAAGATGCAGCCCTGATGTCTCTCATGATAGCAGGTGGTTAAGTAGAAATGTGCTGCTCGGCTGACCCAGCAGGAGCAAACGTATGCTAAAAATTTGTGCAGAACCAAGCTTTTCAGTGAATAGCAGCCAGGCACATTTTAGCAAGTTTCACTTGTAAGTGGGGTTGGAAACGCTTTTCAGGCTCAGTACTGGCCTCAAAAGATGCAGCCCTGATGTCTCTCATGATAGCAGGTGGTTAAGTAGAAATGTGCTGCTCGGCTGACCCAGCAGGAGCAAACGTATGCTAAAAATTTGTGCAGAACCAAGCTTTTCAGTGAATAGCAGCCAGGCACATTTTAGCAAGTTTCACTTGTAAGTGGGTTTGGAAACGCTTTTCAGGCTCAGTACTGGGCTCAAAAGATGCAGCCCTGATGTCTCTTATGATGCAGGTGGTTAAGTAGAAATTCGCTGCTCGGCTGACCCAGCAGGAGCAAACGTATGCCAAAAATGTATGCAGAAACAAGCTTTTCAGTGAAGAGCAGCCAGGCACATTTTAGCAGGTTTCACTTGTAAGTGGGGTTGGAAATGTTTTTGAGGCTCAGTACTGGGCTCAAAAGATGCAGCCTGATGTCTCTCATGATAGCAGGTGGTTAAGTAGAAATTTGCTGCTCGGCTGACCCAGCAGGAGCAAACGTATGCTAAAAATGTGTGCAGAACCAAGCTTTCAGTGAAGAGCAGCCAGGCACATTTTAGCAAGTTTCACTTGTAAGTGGGGTTGGAAATGCTTTTCAGGCTCAGTACTGGGCTCAAAAGATGCAGCCCTGATCTCTCTCATGATAGCAGGTGGTTAAGTAGAAATTTGCTGCTCGGCTGACCCAGCAGGAGCAAACGTATGCTAAAAATGTATGCAGAACCAAGCTTTTCAGTGAAGAGCAGCCAGGCACATTTTAGCAAGTTTCACTTGTAAGTGGGGTTGGAAACGCTTTTCAGGCTCAGTACTGGGCTCAAAAGATGCAGCCCTGATGTCTCTCATGATAGCAGGTGGTTAAGTAGAAATTCGCTGCTCGGCTGACCCAGCAGGAGCAAACGTATGCCAAAAATGTATGCAGAAACAAGATTTTCAGTGAAGAGCAGCTAGGCACATTTTAGCAAGTTTCACTTGTAAGTGGGGTTGGAAATGCTTTTCAGGCTCAGTACTGGGCTCAAAAGATGCAGCCCTGATATCTCTTATGATGCAGGTGGTTAAGTAGAAATTCGCTGCTCGGCTGACCCAGCAGGAGCAAACGTATGCCAAAAATGTATGTAGAAACAAGCTTTTCAGTGAAGAGCAGCTAGGCACATTTTAGCAAGTTTCACTTGTAAGTGGGGTTGGAAACGCTTTTCAGGCTCAGTACTGGGCTCAATGCAGCCCTGATGTCTCTCATGATAGCAGGTGGTTAAGTAGAAATTCGCTGCTCGGCTGACCCAGCAGGAGCAAACGTATGCCAAAAATGTATGCAGAAACAAGCTTTTCAGTGAAGAGCAGCTAAGCACATTTTAGCAAGTTTCACTTGTAAGTGGGGTTGGAAATGCTTTTCAGGCTCAGTACTGGGCTCAAAAGATGCAGCCCTGATGTCTCTTATGATGCAGGTGGTTAAGTAGAAATTCGCTGCTCGGCTGACCCAGCAGGAGCAAACGTATGCCAAAAATGTATGCAGAAACAAGCTTTTCAGTGAAGAGCAGCCAGGCACATTTTAGCAGGTTTCACTTGTAAGTGGGGTTGGAAATGTTTTTGAGGCTCAGTACTGGGCTCAAAAGATGCAGCCCTGATGTCTCTCATGATAGCAGGTGGTTAAGTAGAAATTCGCTGCTCGGCTGACCCAGCAGGACCAAACCTATGCTAAAAATGTGTGCAGAACCAAGCTTTTCAGTGAAGAGCAGCCAGGCACATTTTAGCAAGTTTCACTTGTAAGTGGGGTTGGAAACGCTTTTCAGGCTCAGTACTGGCCTCAAAAGATGTAGCCCTGATGTATCTCATGATAGCAGATGGTTAAGTCGAAATTTGCTGCTCGGCTGACCCAGCAGGAGCAAACCTATGCCAAAAATGTACGCAGAATCAGCTTTTCAGTGAAGAGCAGAGAGGCACATTTTAGCAAGTTTCACTTGTAAGTGGGGTTGGAAACGCTTTTCAGGCTCAGTACTGGGCTCAAAAGATGCAGCCCTGATGTCTCTCATGATAGCAGGTGGTTAAGTAGAAATTCGCTGCTCGGCTGGCCCAGCAAGAGCAAACATATGCTAAAAATGTATGCAGAACCAAGCTTTTCAGTGAAGAGCAGCCAAGCACATTTTAGCAAGTTTCACTTGTAAGTGGGGTTAGAAATGCTTTTCAGGCTCAGTACTGGGCTCCAAAGATGCAGCCCTGATGTCTCTCATGATAGCAGGTGGTTAAGTAGAAATTCGCTGCTCGGCTGACCCAGCAGGAGCAAACGTATGCTAAAAATGTATGCAGAACCAAGCTTTTCAGTGAAGAGCAGCCAGGCACATTTTAGCAAGTTTCACTTGTAAGTGGGGTTAGAAATGCTTTTCAGGCTCAGTACTGGGCTCAAAAGATGCAGCCCTGATGTCTCTCATGATAGCAGGTGGTTAAGTAGAAATGTGCTGCTCGGCTGACCCAGCAGGAGAACGTATGCTAAAAATGTATGCAGAACCAAGCTTTTCAGTGAAGAGCAGAGAGGCACATTTTAGCAAGTTTCACTCGTAAATGGGGTTGGAAATGCTTTTCAGGCTCAGTACTGGGCTCAAAAGATGCAGCCCTGATGTCTCTCATGATAGCAGGTGGTTAAGTAGAAATTCGCTGCTCGGCTGACCCAGCAGGAGCAAACGTATGCAAAAAATGTATGCAGAACCAAGCTTTTCAGTGAAGAGCAGCCAGGCACATTTTAGCAAGTTTCACTTGTAAGTGGGGTTGGAAACGCTTTTCAGGTTCAGTACTGGGCTCAAAAGATGCAGCCCTGATGTCTCTCATGATAGCAGGTGGTTAAGTAGAAATTCGCTGCTCGGCTGACCCAGCAGGAGCAAACGTATGCCAAAAATGTATGCAGAAACAAGCTTTTCAGTGAAGAGCAGCTAGGCACATTTTAGCAAGTTTCACTTGTAAGTGGGGTTGGAAATGCTTTTCAGGCTCAGTACTGGCCTCAAAGGATGCAGCCCTGATGTCTCTCATGATAGCAGGTGGTTAAGTAGAAATGTGCTGCTCGGCTGACCCAGCAGGAGCAAACGTATGCTAAAAATTTGTGCAGAACCAAGCTTTTCAGTGAATAGCAGCCAGGCACATTTTAGCAAGTTTCACTTGTAAGTGGGGTTGGAAACGCTTTTCAGGCTCAGTACTGGCCTCAAAAGATGCAGCCCTGATGTCTCTCATGATAGCAGGTGGTTAAGTAGAAATGTGCTGCTCGGCTGACCCAGCAGGAGCAAACGTATGCTAAAAATGTGTGCAGAACCAAGCTTTTCAGTGAATAGCAGCCAGGCACATTTTAGCAAGTTTCACTTGTAAGTGGGGTTGGAAACGCTTTTCAGGCTCAGTACTGGGCTCAAAAGATGCAGCCCTGATGTCTCTCATGATAGCAGGTGGTTAAGTAGAAATTCGCTGCTCGGCTGACCCAGCAGGAGCAAACGTATGCCAAAAATGTATGTAGAAACAAGCTTTTCAGTGAAGAGCAGCTAGGCACATTTTAGCAAGTTTCACTTGTAAGTGGGGTTGGAAACGCTTTTCAGGCTCAGTACTGGGCTCAAAAGATGCAGCCCTGATGTCTCTCATGATAGCAGGTGGTTAAGTAGAAATTCGCTGCTCGGCTGGCCCAGCAGGAGCAAACATATGCTAAAAATGTATGCAGAACCAAGCTTTTCAGTGAAGAGCAGCCAGGCACATTTTAGCAAGTTTCACTGTAAGTGGGGTTGGAAACGCTTTTCAGGCTCAGTACTGGGCTCAAAAGATGCAGCCCTGATGTCTCTTATGATAGCAGGTGGTTAAGTAGAAATTCGCTGCTCGGCTGACCCAGCAAGGAGCAAACGTATGCCAAAAATGTATGCAGAAACAAGCTTTTCAGTGAAGAGCAGCTAGGCACATTTTAGCAAGTTTCACTTGTAAGTGGGGTTGGAAACGCTTTTCAGGCTCAGTACTGGCCTCAAAAGATGTAGCCCTAATGTATCTCATGATAGCAGATGGTTAAGTCGAAATTTGCTGCTCGGCTGACCCAGCAGGAGCAAACCTATGCCAAAAATGTACGCAGAATCAGCTTTTCAGTGAAGAGCAGAGAGGCACATTTTAGCAAGTTTCACTTGTAAGTGGGGTTGGAAACGCTTTTCAGGCTCAGTACTGGGCTCAAAAGATGCAGCCCTGATGTCTCTCATGATAGCAGGTGGTTAAGTAGAAATTCGCTGCTCGGCTGGCCCAGCAAGAGCAAACATATGCTAAAAATGTATGCAGAACCAAGCTTTTCAGTGAAGAGCAGCCAAGCACATTTTAGCAAGTTTCACTTGTAAGTGGGGTTAGAAATGCTTTTCAGGCTCAGTACTGGGCTCCAAAGATGCAGCCCTGATGTCTCTCATGATAGCAGGTGGTTAAGTAGAAATTCGCTGCTCGGCTGACCCAGCAGGAGCAAACGTATGCTAAAAATGTATGCAGAACCAAGCTTTTCAGTGAAGAGCAGCCAGGCACATTTTAGCAAGTTTCACTTGTAAGTGGGGTTAGAAATGCTTTTCAGGCTCAGTACTGGGCTCAAAAGATGCAGCCCTGATGTCTCTCATGATAGCAGGTGGTTAAGTAGAAATGTGCTGCTCGGCTGACCCAGCAGGAGAACGTATGCTAAAAATGTATGCAGAACCAAGCTTTTCAGTGAAGAGCAGAGAGGCACATTTTAGCAAGTTTCACTCGTAAGTGGGGTTGGAAATGCTTTTCAGGCTCAGTACTGGGCTCAAAAGATGCAGCCCTGATGTCTCTCATGATAGCAGGTGGTTAAGTAGAAATTCGCTGCTCGGCTGACCCAGCAGGAGCAAACGTATGCAAAAAATATATGCAGAACCAAGCTTTTCAGTGAAGAGCAGCCAGGCACATTTTAGCAAGTTTCACTTGTAAGTGGGGTTGGAAACGCTTTTCAGGTTCAGTACTGGGCTCAAAAGATGCAGCCCTGATGTCTCTCATGATAGCAGGTGGTTAAGTAGAAATTCGCTGCTCGGCTGACCCAGCAGGAGCAAACGTATGCCAAAAATGTATGCAGAAACAAGCTTTTCAGTGAAGAGCAGCTAGGCACATTTTAGCAAGTTTCACTTGTAAGTGGGGTTGGAAATGCTTTTCAGGCTCAGTACTGGCCTCAAAAGATGCAGCCCTGATGTCTCTCATGATAGCAGGTGGTTAAGTAGAAATGTGCTGCTCGGCTGACCCAGCAGGAGCAAACGTATGCTAAAAATTTGTGCAGAACCAAGCTTTTCAGTGAATAGCAGCCAGGCACATTTTAGCAAGTTTCACTTGTAAGTGGGGTTGGAAACGCTTTTCAGGCTCAGTACTGGCCTCAAAAGATGCAGCCCTGATGTCTCTCATGATAGCAGGTGGTTAAGTAGAAATGTGCTGCTCGGCTGACCCAGCAGGAGCAAACGTATGCTAAAAATTTGTGCAGAACCAAGCTTTTCAGTGAATAGCAGCCAGGCACATTTTAGCAAGTTTCACTTGTAAGTGGGTTTGGAAACGCTTTTCAGGCTCAGTACTGGGCTCAAAAGATGCAGCCCTGATGTCTCTTATGATGCAGGTGGTTAAGTAGAAATTCGCTGCTCGGCTGACCCAGCAGGAGCAAACGTATGCCAAAAATTTATGCAGAAACAAGCTTTTCAGTGAAGAGCAGCCAGGCACATTTTAGCAGGTTTCACTTGTAAGTGGGGTTGGAAATGTTTTTGAGGCTCAGTACTGGGCTCAAAAGATGCAGCCTGATGTCTCTCATGATAGCAGGTGGTTAAGTAGAAATTTGCTGCTCGGCTGACCCAGCAGGAGCAAACGTATGCTAAAAATGTGTGCAGAACCAAGCTTTCAGTGAAGAGCAGCCAGGCACATTTTAGCAAGTTTCACTTGTAAGTGGGGTTGGAAATGCTTTTCAGGCTCAGTACTGGGCTCAAAAGATGCAGCCCTGATCTCTCTCATGATAGCAGGTGGTTAAGTAGAAATTTGCTGCTCGGCTGACCCAGCAGGAGCAAACGTATGCTAAAAATGTATGCAGAACCAAGCTTTTCAGTGAAGAGCAGCCAGGCACATTTTAGCAAGTTTCACTTGTAAGTGGGGTTGGAAACGCTTTTCAGGCTCAGTACTGGGCTCAAAAGATGCAGCCCTGATGTCTCTCATGATAGCAGGTGGTTAAGTAGAAATTCGCTGCTCGGCTGACCCAGCAGGAGCAAACGTATGCCAAAAATGTATGCAGAAACAAGATTTTCAGTGAAGAGCAGCTAGGCACATTTTAGCAAGTTTCACTTGTAAGTGGGGTTGGAAATGCTTTTCAGGCTCAGTACTGGGCTCAAAAGATGCAGCCCTGATATCTCTTATGATGCAGGTGGTTAAGTAGAAATTCGCTGCTCGGCTGACCCAGCAGGAGCAAACGTATGCCAAAAATGTATGTAGAAACAAGCTTTTCAGTGAAGAGCAGCTAGGCACATTTTAGCAAGTTTCACTTGTAAGTGGGGTTGGAAACGCTTTTCAGGCTCAGTACTGGGCTCAATGCAGCCCTGATGTCTCTCATGATAGCAGGTGGTTAAGTAGAAATTCGCTGCTCGGCTGACCCAGCAGGAGCAAACGTATGCCAAAAATGTATGCAGAAACAAGCTTTTCAGTGAAGAGCAGCTAAGCACATTTTAGCAAGTTTCACTTGTAAGTGGGGTTGGAAATGCTTTTCAGGCTCAGTACTGGGCTCAAAAGATGCAGCCCTGATGTCTCTTATGATGCAGGTGGTTAAGTAGAAATTCGCTGCTCGGCTGACCCAGCAGGAGCAAACGTATGCCAAAAATGTATGCAGAAACAAGCTTTTCAGTGAAGAGCAGCCAGGCACATTTTAGCAGGTTTCACTTGTAAGTGGGGTTGGAAATGTTTTTGAGGCTCAGTACTGGGCTCAAAAGATGCAGCCCTGATGTCTCTCATGATAGCAGGTGGTTAAGTAGAAATTCGCTGCTCGGCTGACCCAGCAGGACCAAACCTATGCTAAAAATGTGTGCAGAACCAAGCTTTTCAGTGAAGAGCAGCCAGGCACATTTTAGCAAGTTTCACTTGTAAGTGGGGTTGGAAACGCTTTTCAGGCTCAGTACTGGCCTCAAAAGATGTAGCCCTGATGTATCTCATGATAGCAGATGGTTAAGTCGAAATTTGCTGCTCGGCTGACCCAGCAGGAGCAAACCTATGCCAAAAATGTACGCAGAATCAGCTTTTCAGTGAAGAGCAGAGATGCACATTTTAGCAAGTTTCACTTGTAAGTGGGGTTGGAAACGCTTTTCAGGCTCAGTACTGGGCTCAAAAGATGCAGCCCTGATGTCTCTCATGATAGCAGGTGGTTAAGTAGAAATTCGCTGCTCGGCTGGCCCAGCAAGAGCAAACATATGCTAAAAATGTATGCAGAACCAAGCTTTTCAGTGAAGAGCAGCCAAGCACATTTTAGCAAGTTTCACTTGTAAGTGGGGTTAGAAATGCTTTTCAGGCTCAGTACTGGGCTCCAAAGATGCAGCCCTGATGTCTCTCATGATAGCAGGTGGTTAAGTAGAAATTCGCTGCTCGGCTGACCCAGCAGGAGCAAACGTATGCTAAAAATGTATGCAGAACCAAGCTTTTCAGTGAAGAGCAGCCAGGCACATTTTAGCAAGTTTCACTTGTAAGTGGGGTTAGAAATGCTTTTCAGGCTCAGTACTGGGCTCAAAAGATGCAGCCCTGATGTCTCTCATGATAGCAGGTGGTTAAGTAGAAATGTGCTGCTCGGCTGACCCAGCAGGAGAACGTATGCTAAAAATGTATGCAGAACCAAGCTTTTCAGTGAAGAGCAGAGAGGCACATTTTAGCAAGTTTCACTCGTAAATGGGGTTGGAAATGCTTTTCAGGCTCAGTACTGGGCTCAAAAGATGCAGCCCTGATGTCTCTCATGATAGCAGGTGGTTAAGTAGAAATTCGCTGCTCGGCTGACCCAGCAGGAGCAAACGTATGCAAAAAATGTATGCAGAACCAAGCTTTTCAGTGAAGAGCAGCCAGGCACATTTTAGCAAGTTTCACTTGTAAGTGGGGTTGGAAACGCTTTTCAGGTTCAGTACTGGGCTCAAAAGATGCAGCCCTGATGTCTCTCATGATAGCAGGTGGTTAAGTAGAAATTCGCTGCTCGGCTGACCCAGCAGGAGCAAACGTATGCCAAAAATGTATGCAGAAACAAGCTTTTCAGTGAAGAGCAGCTAGGCACATTTTAGCAAGTTTCACTTGTAAGTGGGGTTGGAAATGCTTTTCAGGCTCAGTACTGGCCTCAAAGGATGCAGCCCTGATGTCTCTCATGATAGCAGGTGGTTAAGTAGAAATGTGCTGCTCGGCTGACCCAGCAGGAGCAAACGTATGCTAAAAATTTGTGCAGAACCAAGCTTTTCAGTGAATAGCAGCCAGGCACATTTTAGCAAGTTTCACTTGTAAGTGGGGTTGGAAACGCTTTTCAGGCTCAGTACTGGCCTCAAAAGATGCAGCCCTGATGTCTCTCATGATAGCAGGTGGTTAAGTAGAAATGTGCTGCTCGGCTGACCCAGCAGGAGCAAACGTATGCTAAAAATGTGTGCAGAACCAAGCTTTTCAGTGAATAGCAGCCAGGCACATTTTAGCAAGTTTCACTTGTAAGTGGGGTTGGAAACGCTTTTCAGGCTCAGTACTGGGCTCAAAAGATGCAGCCCTGATGTCTCTCATGATAGCAGGTGGTTAAGTAGAAATTCGCTGCTCGGCTGACCCAGCAGGAGCAAACGTATGCCAAAAATGTATGTAGAAACAAGCTTTTCAGTGAAGAGCAGCTAGGCACATTTTAGCAAGTTTCACTTGTAAGTGGGGTTGGAAACGCTTTTCAGGCTCAGTACTGGGCTCAAAAGATGCAGCCCTGATGTCTCTCATGATAGCAGGTGGTTAAGTAGAAATTCGCTGCTCGGCTGGCCCAGCAGGAGCAAACATATGCTAAAAATGTATGCAGAACCAAGCTTTTCAGTGAAGAGCAGCCAGGCACATTTTAGCAAGTTTCACTGTAAGTGGGGTTGGAAACGCTTTTCAGGCTCAGTACTGGGCTCAAAAGATGCAGCCCTGATGTCTCTTATGATAGCAGGTGGTTAAGTAGAAATTCGCTGCTCGGCTGACCCAGCAAGGAGCAAACGTATGCCAAAAATGTATGCAGAAACAAGCTTTTCAGTGAAGAGCAGCTAGGCACATTTTAGCAAGTTTCACTTGTAAGTGGGGTTGGAAACGCTTTTCAGGCTCAGTACTGGGCTCAAAAGATGCAGCCTGATGTCTCTCATGATAGCAGGTGGTTAAGTAGAAATTTGCTGCTCGGCTGACCCAGCAGGAGCAAACGTATGCTAAAAATGTGTGCAGAACCAAGCTTTTCAGTGAAGAGCAGCCAGGCACATTTTAGCAAGTTTCACTTGTAAGTGGGGTTGGAAACGCTTTTCAGGCTCAGTACTGGGCTCAAAAGATGCAGCCTGATGTCTCTCATGATAGCAGGTGGTTAAGTAGAAATTTGCTGCTCGGCTGACCCAGCAGGAGCAAACGTATGCTAAAAATTTGTGCAGAACCAAGCTTTTCAGTGAATAGCAGCCAGGCACATTTTAGCAAGTTTCACTTGTAAGTGGGGTTGGAAACGCTTTTCAGGCTCAGTACTGGCCTCAAAAGATGCAGCCCTGATGTCTCTCATGATAGCAGGTGGTTAAGTAGAAATGTGCTGCTCGGCTGACCCAGCAGGAGCAAACGTATGCTAAAAATGTGTGCAGAACCAAGCTTTTCAGTGAATAGCAGCCAGGCACATTTTAGCAAGTTTCACTTGTAAGTGGGGTTGGAAACGCTTTTCAGGCTCAGTACTGGGCTCAAAAGATGCAGCCCTGATGTCTCTCATGATAGCAGGTGGTTAAGTAGAAATTCGCTGCTCGGCTGACCCAGCAGGAGCAAACGTATGCCAAAAATGTATGTAGAAACAAGCTTTTCAGTGAAGAGCAGCTAGGCACATTTTAGCAAGTTTCACTTGTAAGTGGGGTTGGAAACGCTTTTCAGGCTCAGTACTGGGCTCAAAAGATGCAGCCCTGATGTCTCTCATGATAGCAGGTGGTTAAGTAGAAATTCGCTGCTCGGCTGGCCCAGCAGGAGCAAACATATGCTAAAAATGTATGCAGAACCAAGCTTTTCAGTGAAGAGCAGCCAGGCACATTTTAGCAAGTTTCACTGTAAGTGGGGTTGGAAACGCTTTTCAGGCTCAGTACTGGGCTCAAAAGATGCAGCCCTGATGTCTCTTATGATAGCAGGTGGTTAAGTAGAAATTCGCTGCTCGGCTGACCCAGCAAGGAGCAAACGTATGCCAAAAATGTATGCAGAAACAAGCTTTTCAGTGAAGAGCAGCTAGGCACATTTTAGCAAGTTTCACTTGTAAGTGGGGTTGGAAACGCTTTTCAGGCTCAGTACTGGGCTCAAAAGATGCAGCCTGATGTCTCTCATGATAGCAGGTGGTTAAGTAGAAATTTGCTGCTCGGCTGACCCAGCAGGAGCAAACGTATGCTAAAAATGTGTGCAGAACCAAGCTTTTCAGTGAAGAGCAGCCAGGCACATTTTAGCAAGTTTCACTTGTAAGTGGGGTTGGAAATGCTTTTCAGGCTCAGTACTGGGCTCAAAAGATGCAGCCCTGATCTCTCTCATGATAGCAGGTGGTTAAGTAGAAATTTGCTGCTCGGCTGACCCAGCAGGAGCAAACGTATGCTAAAAATGTATGCAGAACCAAGCTTTTCAGTGAAGAGCAGCCAGGCACATTTTAGCAAGTTTCACTTGTAAGTGGGGTTGGAAACGCTTTTCAGGCTCAGTACTGGGCTCAAAAGATGCAGCCCTGATGTCTCTAATGATAGCAGGTGGTTAAGTAGAAATTCGCTGCTCGGCTGACCCAGCAGGAGCAAACGTATGCCAAAAATGTATGCAGAAACAAGCTTTTCAGTGAAGAGCAGCTAGGCACATTTTAGCAAGTTTCACTTGTAAGTGGGGTGGAAATGCTTTTCAGGCTCAGTACTGGGCTCAAAAGATGCAGCCCTGATGTCTCTTATGATGCAGGTGGTTAAGTAGAAATTCGCTGCTCGGCTGACCCAGCAGGAGCAAACGTATGCCAAAAATATATGCAGAAACAAGCTTTTCAGTGAAGAGCAGCCAGGCACATTTTAGCAGGTTTCACTTGTAAGTGGGGTTGGAAATGTTTTTGAGGCTCAGTACTGGGCTCAAAAGATGCAGCCCTGATGTCTCTCATGATAGCAGGTGGTTAAGTAGAAATTCGCTGCTCGGCTGACCCAGCAGGACCAAACCTATGCTAAAAATGTGTGCAGAACCAAGCTTTTCAGTGAAGAGCAGCCAGGCACATTTTAGCAAGTTTCACTTGTAAGTGGGGTTGGAAACGCTTTTCAGGCTCAGTACTGGCCTCAAAAGATGTAGCCCTGATGTATCTCATGATAGCAGATGGTTAAGTCGAAATTTGCTGCTCGGCTGACCCAGCAGGAGCAAACCTATGCCAAAAATGTACGCAGAATCAACTTTTCAGTGAAGAGCAGAGAGGCACATTTTAGCAAGTTTCACTTGTAAGTGGGGTTGGAAACGCTTTTCAGGCTCAGTACTGGGCTCAAAAGATGCAGCCCTGATGTCTCTCATGATAGCAGGTGGTTAAGTAGAAATTCGCTGCTCGGCTGGCCCAGCAAGAGCAAACATATGCTAAAAATGTATGCAGAACCAAGCTTTTCAGTGAAGAGCAGCCAAGCACATTTTAGCAAGTTTCACTTGTAAGTGGGGTTAGAAATGCTTTTCAGGCTCAGTACTGGGCTCAAAAGATGCAGCCCTGATGTCTCTCATGATAGCAGGTGGTTAAGTAGAAATTCGCTGCTCGGCTGACCCAGCAGGAGCAAACATATGCTAAAAATGTATGCAGAACCAAGCTTTTCAGTGAAGAGCAGCCAGGCACATTTTAGCAAGTTTCACTTGTAAGTGGGGTTGGAAATGCTTTTCAGGCTCAGTACTGGGCTCAAAAGATGCAGCCCTGATGTCTCTTATGATGCAGGTGGTTAAGTAGAAATTCGCTGCACGGCTGACCCAGCAGGAGCAAACGTATGCCAAAAATTTATGCAGAAACAAGCTTTTCAGTGAAGAGCAGCCAGGCACATTTTAGCAGGTTTCACTTGTAAGTGGGGTTGGAAATGTTTTTGAGGCTCAGTACTGGGCTCAAAAGATGCAGCCCTGATGTCTCTCATGATAGCAGGTGGTTAAGTAGAAATTCGCTGCTCGGCTGACCCAGCAGGAGCAAACGTATGCCAAAAATGTATGCAGAACCAAGCTTTTCAGTGAAGAGCAGCTAGGCACATTTTATCAAGTTTCACTTGTAAGTGGGGTTGGAAACGCTTTTCAGGCTCAGTACTGGGCTCAAAAGATGCAGCCTGATGTCTCTCATGATAGCAGGTGGTTAAGTAGAAATTCGCTGCTCGGCTGGCCCAGCAAGAGCAAACATATGCTAAAAATGTATGCAGAACCAAGCTTTTCAGTGAAGAGCAGCCAAGCACATTTTAGCAAGTTTCACTTGTAAGTGGGGTTAGAAATGCTTTTCAGGCTCAGTACTGGGCTCCAAAGATGCAGCCCTGATGTCTCTCATGATAGCAGGTGGTTAAGTAGAAATTCGCTGCTCGGCTGACCCAGCAGGAGCAAACGTATGCTAAAAATGTATGCAGAACCAAGCTTTTCAGTGAAGAGCAGCCAGGCACATTTTAGCAAGTTTCACTTGTAAGTGGGGTTAGAAATGCTTTTCAGGCTCAGTACGGGGCTCAAAAGATGCAGCCCTGATGTCTCTCATGATAGCAGGTGGTTAAGTAGAAATGTGCTGCTCGGCTGACCCAGCAGGAAAACGTATGCTAAAAATGTATGCAGAACCAAGCTTTTCAGTGAAGAGCAGAGAGGCACATTTTAGCAAGTTTCACTCGTAAGTGGGGTTGGAAATGCTTTTCAGGCTCAGTACTGGGCTCAAAAGATGCAGCCCTGATGTCTCTCATGATAGCAGGTGGTTAAGTAGAAATTCGCTGCTCGGCTGACCCAGCAGGAGCAAACGTATGCAAAAAATGTATGCAGAACCAAGCTTTTCAGTGAAGAGCAGCCAGGCACATTTTAGCAAGTTTCACTTGTAAGTGGGGTTGGAAACGCTTTTCAGGTTCAGTACTGGGCTGAAAAGATGCAGCCCTGATGTCTCTCATGATAGCAGGTGGTTAAGTAGAAATTCGCTGCTCGGCTGACCCAGCAGGAGCAAACGTATGCCAAAAATGTATGCAGAAACAAGCTTTTCAGTGAAGAGCAGCTAGGCACATTTTAGCAAGTTTCACTTGTAAGTGGGGTTGGAAATGCTTTTCAGGCTCAGTACTGGCCTCAAAAGATGCAGCCCTGATGTCTCTCATGATAGCAGGTGGTTAAGTAGAAATGTGCTGCTCGGCTGACCCAGCAGGAGCAAACGTATGCTAAAAATTTGTGCAGAACCAAGCTTTTCAGTGAATAGCAGCCAGGCACATTTTAGCAAGTTTCACTTGTAAGTGGGGTTGGAAACGCTTTTCAGGCTCAGTACTGGGCTCAAAAGATGCAGCCCTGATGTCTCTCATGATAGCAGGTGGTTAAGTAGAAATTCGCTGCTCGGCTGACCCAGCAGGAGCAAACGTATGCCAAAAATGTATGTAGAAACAAGCTTTTCAGTGAAGAGCAGCTAGGCACATTTTAGCAGGTTTCACTTGTAAGTGGGGTTGGAAACGCTTTTCTGGCTCAGTACTGGGCTCAAAAGATGCAGCCCTGATGTCTCTCATGATAGCAGGTGGTTAAGTAGAAATTCGCTGCTCGGCTGGCACAGCAGGAGCAAACATATGCTAAAAATGTATGCAGAACCAAGCTTTTCAGTGAAGAGCAGCCAGGCACATTTTAGCAAGTTTCACTGTAAGTGGGGTTGGAAACGCTTTTCAGGCTCAGTACTGGGCTCAAAAGATGCAGCCCTGATGTCTCTTATGATGCAGGTGGTTAAGTAGAAATTCGCTGCTCGGCTGACCCAGCAGGAGCAAACGTATGCCAAAAATGTATGCAGAAACAAGCTTTTCAGTGAAGAGCAGCTAGGCACATTTTAGCAAGTTTCACTTGTAAGTGGGGTTGGAAACGCTTTTCAGGCTCAGTACTGGGCTCAAAAGATGCAGCCTGATGTCTCTCATGATAGCAGGTAGTTAAGTAGAAATTTGCTGCTCGGCTGACCCAGCAGGAGCAAACGTATGCTAAAAATGTGTGCAGAACCAAGCTTTTCAGTGAAGAGCAGCCAGGCACATTTTAGCAAGTTTCACTTGTAAGTGGGGTTGGAAATGCTTTTCAGGCTCAGTACTGGGCTCAAAAGATGCAGCCCTAATCTCTCTCATGATAGCAGGTGGTTAAGTAGAAATTTGCTGCTCGGCTGACCCAGCAGGAGCAAACGTATGCTAAAAATGTATGCAGAACCAAGCTTTTCAGTGAAGAGCAGCCAGGCACATTTTAGCAAGTTTCACTTGTAAGTGGGGTTGGAAACGCTTTTCAGGCTCAGTACTGGGCTCAAAAGATGCAGCCCTGATGTCTCTCATGATAGCAGGTGGTTAAGTAGAAATTCGCTGCTCGGCTGACCCAGCAGGAGCAAACGTATGCCAAAAATGTATGCAGAAACAAGCTTTTCAGTGAAGAGCAGCTAGGCACATTTTAGCAAGTTTCACTTGTAAGTGGGGTTGGAAATGCTTTTCAGGCTCAGTACTGGGCTCAAAAGATGCAGCCCTGATGTATCTTATGATGCAGGTGGTTAAGTAGAAATTCGCTGCTCGGCTGACCCAGCAGGAGCAAACGTATGCCAAAAATGTATGCAGAAACAAGCTTTTCAGTGAAGAGCAGCCAGGCACATTTTAGCAGGTTTCACTTGTAAGTGGGTTTGGAAATGTTTTTGAGGCTCAGTACTGGGCTCAAAAGATGCAGCCCTGATGTCTCTCATGATAGCAGGTGGTTAAGTAGAAATTCGCTGCTCGGCTGACCCAGCAGGACCAAACCTATGCTAAAAATGTGTGCAGAACCAAGCTTTTCAGTGAAGAGCAGCCAGGCACATTTTAGCAAGTTTCACTTGTAAGTGGGGTTGGAAACGCTTTTCAGGCTCAGTACTGGCCTCAAAAGATGTAGCCCTGATGTATCTCATGATAGCAGATGGTTAAGTCGAAATTTGCTGCTCGGCTGACCCAGCAGGAGCAAACCTATGCCAAAAATGTACGCAGAATCAGCTTTTCAGTGAAGAGCAGAGAGGCACATTTTAGCAAGTTTCACTTGTAAGTGGGGTTGGAAACGCTTTTCAGGCTCAGTACTGGGCTCAAAAGATGCAGCCCTGATGTCTCTCATGATAGCAGGTGGTTAAGTAGAAATTCGCTGCTCGGCTGGCCCAGCAAGAGCAAACATATGCTAAAAATGTATGCAGAACCAAGCTTTTCAGTGAAGAGCAGCCAGGCACATTTTAGCAAGTTTCACTTGTAAGTGGGGTTGGAAACGCTTTTCAGGCTCAGTACTGGGCTCAAAAGATGCAGCCCTGATGTCTCTCATGATAGCAGGTGGTTAAGTAGAAATTCGCTGCTCGGCTGACCCAGCAGGAGCAAACGTATGCCAAAAATGTATGTAGAAACAAGCTTTTCAGTGAAGAGCAGCTAGGCACATTTTAGCAAGTTTCACTTGTAAGTGGGGTTGGAAACGCTTTTCTGGCTCAGTACTGGGCTCAAAAGATGCAGCCCTGATGTCTTTCATGATAGCAGGTGGTGAAGTAGAAATTCGCTGCTCGGCTGGCCCAGCAGGAGCAAACATATGCTAAAAATATATGCAGAACCAAGCTTTTCAGTGAAGAGCAGCCAGGCACATTTTAGCAAGTTTCACTGTAAGTGGGGTTGGAAACGCTTTTCAGGCTCAGTACTGGGCTCAAAAGATGCAGCCCTGATGTCTCTTATGATGCAGGTGGTTAAGTAGAAATTCGCAGCTCGGCTGACCCAGCAGGAGCAAACGTATGCCAAAAATGTATGCAGAAACAAGCTTTTCAGTGAAGAGCAGCTAGGCACATTTTAGCAAGTTTCACTTGTAAGTGGGGTTGGAAACGCTTTTCAGGCTCAGTACTGGGCTCAAAAGATGCAGCCCTGATGTCTCTCATGATAGCAGGTGGTTAAGTAGAAATTCGCTGCTCGGCTGGCCCAGCAGGAGCAAACATATGCTAAAAATGTGTGCAGAACCAAGCTTTTCAGTGAAGAGCAGCCAGGCACATTTTAGCAAGTTTCACTTGTAAGTGGGGTTGGAAATGCTTTTCAGGCTCAGTACTGGGCTCAAAAGATGCAGCCCTGATCTCTCTCATGATAGCAGGTGGTTAAGTAGAAATTTGCTGCTCGGCTGACCCAGCAGGAGCAAACGTATGCTAAAAATGTATGCAGAACCAAGCTTTTCAGTGAAGAGCAGCCAGGCACATTTTAGCAAGTTTCACTTGTAAGTGGGGTTAGAAATGCTTTTCAGGCTCAGTACTGGGCTCCAAAGATGCAGCCCTGATGTCTCTCATGATAGCAGGTGGTTAAGTAGAAATTCGCTGCTCGGCTGACCCAGCAGGAGCAAACGTATGCCAAAAATGTATGCAGAAACAAGCTTTTCAGTGAAGAGCAGCTAGGCACATTTTAGCAAGTTTCACTTGTAAGTGGGGTTGGAAATGCTTTTCAGGCTCAGTACTGGGCTCAAAAGATGCAGCCCTGATGTCTCTTATGATGCAGGTGGTTAAGTAGAAATTCGCTGCACGGCTGACCCAGCAGGAGCAAACGTATGCCAAAAATGTATGCAGAAACAAGCTTTTCAGTGAAGAGCAGCCAGGCACATTTTAGCAGGTTTCACTTGTAAGTGGGGTTGGAAATGTTTTTGAGGCTCAGTACTGGGCTCAAAAGATGCAGCCCTGATGTCTCTCATGATAGCAGGTGGTTAAGTAGAAATTCGCTGCTCGGCTGACCCAGCAGGAGCAAACGTATGCTAAAAATGTATGCAGAACCAAGCTTTTCAGTGAAGAGCAGCCAGGCACATTTTAGCAAGTTTCACTTGTAAGTGGGGTTAGAAATGCTTTTCAGGCTCAGTACTGGGCTCAAAAGATGCAGCCCTGATGTCTCTCATGATAGCAGGTGGTTAAGTAGAAATGTGCTGCTCGGCTGACCCAGCAGGAGAACGTATGCTAAAAATGTATGCAGAACCAAGCTTTTCAGTGAAGAGCAGAGAGGCACATTTTAGCAAGTTTCACTCGTAAGTGGGGTTGGAAATGCTTTTCAGGCTCAGTACTGGGCTCAAAAGATGCAGCCCTGATGTCTCTCATGATAGCAGGTGGTTAAGTAGAAATTCGCTGCTCGGCTGACCCAGCAGGAGCAAACGTATGCAAAAAATGTATGCAGAACCAAGCTTTTCAGTGAAGAGCAGCCAGGCACATTTTAGCAAGTTTCACTTGTAAGTGGGGTTGGAAACGCTTTTCAGGTTCAGTACTGGGCTCAAAAGATGCAGCCCTGATGTCTCTCATGATAGCAGGTGGTTAAGTAGAAATTCGCTGCTCGGCTGACCCAGCAGGAGCAAACGTATGCCAAAAATGTATGCAGAAACAAGCTTTTCAGTGAAGAGCAGCTAGGCACATTTTAGCAAGTTTCACTTGTAAGTGGGGTTGGAAATGCTTTTCAGGCTCAGTACTGGCCTCAAAAGATGCAGCCCTGATGTCTCTCATGATAGCAGGTGGTTAAGTAGAAATGTGCTGCTCGGCTGACCCAGCAGGAGCAAACGTATGCTAAAAATTTGTGCAGAACCAAGCTTTTCAGTGAATAGCAGCCAGGCACATTTTAGCAAGTTTCACTTGTAAGTGGGGTTGGAAACGCTTTTCAGGCTCAGTACTGGCCTCAAAAGATGCAGCCCTGATGTCTCTCATGATAGCAGGTGGTTAAGTAGAAATGTGCTGCTCGGCTGACCCAGCAGGAGCAAACGTATGCTAAAAATGTGTGCAGAACCAAGCTTTTCAGTGAATAGCAGCCAGGCACATTTTAGCAAGTTTCACTTGTAAGTGGGGTTGGAAACGCTTTTCAGGCTCAGTACTGGGCTCAAAAGATGCAGCCCTGATGTCTCTCATGATAGCAGGTGGTTAAGTAGAAATTCGCTGCTCGGCTGGCCCAGCAAGAGCAAACATATGCTAAAAATGTATGCAGAACCAAGCTTTTCAGTGAAGAGCAGCCAGGCACATTTTAGCAAGTTTCACTTGTAAGTGGGGTTGGAAACGCTTTTCAGGCTCAGTACTGGGCTCAAAAGATGCAGCCCTGATGTCTCTCATGATAGCAGGTGGTTAAGTAGAAATTCGCTGCTCGGCTGACCCAGCAGGAGCAAACGTATGCCAAAAATGTATGTAGAAACAAGCTTTTCAGTGAAGAGCAGCTAGGCACATTTTAGCAAGTTTCACTTGTAAGTGGGGTTGGAAACGCTTTTCTGGCTCAGTACTGGGCTCAAAAGATGCAGCCCTGATGTCTCTCATGATAGCAGGTGGTGAAGTAGAAATTCGCTGCTCGGCTGGCCCAGCAGGAGCAAACATATGCTAAAAATGTATGCAGAACCAAGCTTTTCAGTGAAGAGCAGCCAGGCACATTTTAGCAAGTTTCACTTGTAAGTGGGGTTGGAAATGCTTTTCAGGCTCAGTACTGGGCTCAAAAGATGCAGCCCTGATCTCTCTCATGATAGCAGGTGGTTAAGTAGAAATTCGCAGCTCGGCTGACCCAGCAGGAGCAAACGTATGCCAAAAATGTATGCAGAAACAAGCTTTTCAGTGAAGAGCAGCTAGGCACATTTTAGCAAGTTTCACTTGTAAGTGGGGTTGGAAACACTTTTCAGGCTCAGTACTGGGCTCAAAAGATGCAGCCTGATGTCTCTCATGATAGCAGGTGGTTAAGTAGAAATTTGCTGCTCGGCTGACCCAGCAGGAGCAAACGTATGCTAAAAATGTGTGCAGAACCAAGCTTTTCAGTGAAGAGCAGCCAGGCACATTTTAGCAAGTTTCACTTGTAAGTGGGGTTGGAAATGCTTTTCAGGCTCAGTACTGGGCTCAAAAGATGCAGCCCTGATCTCTCTCATGATAGCAGGTGGTTAAGTAGAAATTTGCTGCTCGGCTGACCCAGGAGGAGCAAACGTATGCTAAAAATGTATGCAGAACCAAGCTTTTCAGTGAAGAGCAGCCAGGCACATTTTAGCAAGTTTCACTTGTAAGTGGGGTTGGAAACGCTTTTCAGGCTCAGTACTGGGCTCAAAAGATGCAGCCCTGATGTCTCTCATGATAGCAGGTGGTTAAGTAGAAATTCGCTGCTCGGCTGACCCAGCAGGAACAAACGTATGCCAAAAATGTATGCAGAAACAAGCTTTTCAGTGAAGAGCAGCTAGGCACATTTTAGCAAGTTTCACTTGTAAGTGGGGTTGGAAATGCTTTTCAGGCTCAGTACTGGGCTCAAAAGATGCAGCCCTGATGTCTCTCATGATAGCAGGTGGTTAAGTAGAAATTCGCTGCTCGGCTGACCCAGCAGGACCAAACCTATGCTAAAAATGTGTGCAGAACCAAGCTTTTCAGTGAAGAGCAGCCAGGCACATTTTAGCAAGTTTCGCTTGTAAGTGGGGTTGGAAACGCTTTTCAGGCTCAGTACTGGCCTCAAAAGATGTAGCCCTGATGTATCTCATGATAGCAGATGGTTAAGTCGAAATTTGCTGCTCGGCTGACCCAGCAGGAGCAAACCTATGCCAAAAATGTACGCAGAATCAGCTTTTCAGTGAAGAGCAGAGAGGCACATTTTAGCAAGTTTCACTTGTAAGTGGGGTTGGAAACGCTTTTCAGGCTCAGTACTGGGCTCAAAAGATGCAGCCCTGATGTCTCTCATGATAGCAGGTGGTTAAGTAGAAATTCGCTGCTCGGCTGGCCCAGCAAGAGCAAACATATGCTAAAAATGTATGCAGAACCAAGCTTTTCAGTGAAGAGCAGCCAAGCACATTTTAGCAAGTTTCACTTGTAAGTGGGGTTAGAAATGCTTTTCAGGCTCAGTACTGGGCTCCAAAGATGCAGCCCTGATGTCTCTCATGATAGCAGGTGGTTAAGTAGAAATTCGCTGCTCGGCTGACCCAGCAGGAGCAAACGATGCTAAAAATGTATGCAGAACCAAGCTTTTCAGTGAAGAGCAGTCAGGCACATTTTAGCAAGTTTCACTTGTAAGTGGGGTTAGAAATGCTTTTCAGGCTCAGTACTGGGCTCAAAAGATGCAGCCCTGATGTCTCTCATGATAGCAGGTGGTTAAGTAGAAATGTGCTGCTCGGCTGACCCAGCAGGAGAACGTATGCTAAAAATGTATGCAGAACCAAGCTTTTCAGTGAAGAGCAGAGAGGCACATTTTAGCAAGTTTTACTCGTAAGTGGGGTTGGGAATGCTTTTCAGGCTCAGTACTGGGCTCAAAAGATGCAGCCCTGATGTCTCTCATGATAGCAGGTGGTTAAGTAGAAATTCGCTGCTCGGCTGACCCAGCAGGAGCAAACGTATGCAAAAAATGTATGCAGAACCAAGCTTTTCAGTGAAGAGCAGCCAGGCACATTTTAGCAAGTTTCACTTGTAAGTGGGGTTGGAAACGCTTTTCAGGTTCAGTACTGGGCTCAAAAGATGCAGCCCTGATGTCTCTCATGATAGCAGGTGGTTAAGTAGAAATTCGCTGCTCGGCTGACCCAGCAGGAGCAAACGTATGCTAAACATTTGTGCAGAACCAAGCTTTTCAGTGAATAGCAGCCAGGCACATTTTAGCAAGTTTCACTTGTAAGTGGGGTTGGAAACACTTTTCAGGCTCAGTACTGGGCTCAAAAGATGCAGCCCTGATGTCTCTCATGATAGCAGGTGGTTAAGTAGAAATTCGCTGCTCAGCTGACCCAGCAGGAGCAAACGTATGCCAAAAATGTATGCAGAAACAAGCTTTTCAGTGAAGAGCAGCTAGGCACATTTTAGCAAGTTTCACTTGTAAGTGGGGTTGGAAACGCTTTTCAGGCTCAGTACTGGGCTCAAAAGATGCAGCCTGATGTCTCTCATGATAGCAGGTGGTTAAGTAGAAATTTGCTGCTCGGCTGACCCAGCAGGAGCAAACGTATGCTAAAAATGTGTGCAGAACCAAGCTTTCAGTGAAGAGCAGCCAGGCACATTTTAGCAAGTTTCACTTGTAAGTGGGGTTGGAAATGCTTTTCAGTCTCAGTACTGGGCTCAAAAGATGCAGCCCTGATCTCTCTCATGATAGCAGGTGGTTAAGTAGAAATGTGCTGCTCGGCTGACCCAGCAGGAGCAAACGTATGCTAAAAATGTATGCAGAACCAAGCTTTTCAGTGAAGAGCAGCTAGGCACATTTTAGCAAGTTTCACTTGTAAGTGGGGTTGGAAATGCTTTTCAGGCTCAGTACTGGCCTCAAAAGATGCAGCCCTGATGTCTCTCATGATAGCAGGTGGTTAAGTAGAAATGTGCTGCTCGGCTGACCCAGCAGGAGCAAACATATGCTAAAAATTTGTGCAGAACCAAGCTTTTCAGTGAATAGCAGCCAGGCACATTTTAGCAAGTTTCACTTGTAAGTGGGGTTGGAAACGCTTTTCAGGCTCAGTACTGGGCTCAAAAGATGCAGCCCTGATGTCTCTCATGATAGCAGGTGGTTAAGTAGAAATTCGCTGCTCAGCTGACCCAGCAGGAGCAAACGTATGCCAAAAATGTATGCAGAAACAAGCTTTTCAGTGAAGAGCAGCTAGGCACATTTTAGCAAGTTTCACTTGTAAGTGGGGTTGGAAACGCTTTTCAGGCTCAGTACTGGGCTCAAAAGATGCAGCCCTGATGTCTCTCATGATAGCAGGTGGTTAAGTAGAAATTCGCTGCTCGGCTGACCCAGCAGGAGCAAACGTATGCCAAAAATGTATGCAGAAACAAGCTTTTCAGTGAAGAGCAGCTAGGCACATTTTAGCAAGTTTCACTTGTAAGTGGGGTTGGAAATGCTTTTCAGGCTCAGTACTGGGCTCAAAAGATGCAGCCCTGATATCTCTTATGATGCAGGTGGTTAAGTAGAAATTCGCTACTCGGCTGACCCAGCAGGAGCAAACGTATGCCAAAAATGTATGTAGAAACAAGCTTTTCAGTGAAGAGCAGCTAGGCACATTTTAGCAAGTTTCACTTGTAAGTGGGGTTGGAAACGCTTTTCAGGCTCAGTACTGGGCTCAAAAGATGCAGCCCTGATGTCTCTCATGATAGCAGGTGGTTAAGTAGAAATTCGCTGCTCGGCTGGCCCAGCAGGAGCAAACATATGCTAAAAATGTGTGCAGAACAAAGCTTTTCAGTGAAGAGCAGCCAGGCACATTTTAGCAAGTTTCACTTGTAAGTGGGGTTGGAAATGCTTTTCAGGCTCAGTACTGGGCTCAAAAGATGCAGCCCTGATCTCTCTCATGATAGCAGGTGGTTAAGTAGAAATTTGCTGCTCGGCTGACCCAGCAGGAGCAAACGTATGCTAAAAATGTATGCAGAACCAAGCTTTTCAGTGAAGAGCAGCCAGGCACATTTTAGCAAGTTTCACTTGTAAGTGGGGTTGGAAACGCTTTTCAGGCTCAGTACTGGGCTCAAAAGATGCAGCCCTGATGTCTCTCATGATAGCAGGTGGTTAAGTAGAAATTCGCTGCTCGGCTGACCCAGCAGGAGCAAACGTATGCCAAAAATGTATGCAGAAACAAGCTTTTCAGTGAAGAGCAGCTAGGCACATTTTAGCAAGTTTCACTTGTAAGTGGGGTTGGAAATGCTTTTCAGGCTCAGTACTGGGCTCAAAAGATGCAGCCCTGATGTCTCTTATGATGCAGGTGGTTAAGTAGAAATTCGCTGCACGGCTGACCCAGCAGGAGCAAATGTATGCCAAAAATGTATGCAGAAACAAGCTTTTCAGTGAAGAGCAGCCAGGCACATTTTAGCAGGTTTCACTTGTAAGTGGGGTTGGAAATGTTTTTGAGGCTCAGTACTGGGCTCAAAAGATGCAGCCCTGATGTCTCTCATGATAGCAGGTGGTTAAGTAGAAATTCGCTGCTCGGCTGACCCAGCAGGAGCAAACGTATGCCAAAAATGTATGCAGAACCAAGCTTTTCAGTGAAGAGCAGCTAGGCACATTTTATCAAGTTTCACTTGTAAGTGGGGTTGGAAACGCTTTTCAGGCTCAGTACTGGGCTCAAAAGATGCAGCCTGATGTCTCTCATGATAGCAGGTGGTTAAGTAGAAATTTGCTGCTCGGCTGACCCAGCAGGAGCAAACGTATGCTAAAAATGTATGCAGAACCAAGCTTTTCAGTGAAGAGCAGCCAGGCACATTTTAGCAAGTTTCACTTGTAAGTGGGGTTGGAAACGCTTTTCAGGCTCAGTACTGGGCTCAAAAGATGCAGCCCTGATATCTCTCATGATAGCAGGTGGTTAAGTAGAAATGTGCTGCTCGGCTGACCCAGCAGGAGAACGTATGCTAAAAATGTATGCAGAACCAAGCTTTTCAGTGAAGAGCAGAGAGGCACATTTTAGCAAGTTTCACTTGTAAGTGGGGTTGGAAACGCTTTTCAGGCTCAGTACTGGGCTCAAAAGATGCAGCCCTGATGTCTCTCATGATAGCAGGTGGTTAAGTAGAAATGTGCTGCTCGGCTGACCCAGCAGGAGCAAACGTATGCTAAACATTTGTGCAGAACCAAGCTTTTCAGTGAATAGCAGCCAGGCACATTTTAGCAAGTTTCACTTGTAAGTGGGGTTGGAAACGCTTTTCAGGCTCAGTACTGGGCTCAAAAGATGCAGCCCTGATGTCTCTCATGATAGCAGGTGGTTAAGTAGAAATTCGCTGCTCAGCTGACCCAGCAGGAGCAAACGTATGCCAAAAATGTATGCAGAAACAAGCTTTTCAGTGAAGAGCAGCTAGGCACATTTTAGCAAGTTTCACTTGTAAGTGGGGTTGGAAACGCTTTTCAGGCTCAGTACTGGGCTCAAAAGATGCAGCCTGATGTCTCTCATGATAGCAGGTGGTTAAGTAGAAATTTGCTGCTCGGCTGACCCAGCAGGAGCAAACGTAAGCTAAAAATGTGTGCAGAACCAAGCTTTCAGTGAAGAGCAGCCAGGCACATTTTAGCAAGTTTCACTTGTAAGTGGGGTTGGAAATGCTTTTCAGTCTCAGTACTGGGCTCAAAAGATGCAGCCCTGATCTCTCTCATGATAGCAGGTGGTTAAGTAGAAATTTGCTGCTCGGCTGACCCAGCAGGAGCAAACGTATGCTAAAAATTTGTGCAGAACCAAGCTTTTCAGTGAATAGCAGCCAGGCACATTTTAGCAAGTTTCACTTGTAAGTGGGGTTGGAAACGCTTTTCAGGCTCAGTACTGGGCTCAAAAGATGCAGCCCTGATGTCTCTCATGATAGCAGGTGGTTAAGTAGAAATTCGCTGCTCAGCTGACCCAGCAGGAGCAAACGTATGCCAAAAATGTATGCAGAAACAAGCTTTTCAGTGAAGAGCAGCTAGGCACATTTTAGCAAGTTTCACTTGTAAGTGGGGTTGGAAACGCTTTTCAGGCTCAGTACTGGGCTCAAAAGATGCAGCCCTGATGTCTCTCATGATAGCAGGTGGTTAAGTAGAAATTCGCTGCTCGGCTGACCCAGCAGGAGCAAACGTATGCCAAAAATGTATGCAGAAACAAGCTTTTCAGTGAAGAGCAGCTAGGCACATTTTAGCAAGTTTCACTTGTAAGTGGGGTTGGAAATGCTTTTCAGGCTCAGTACTGGGCTCAAAAGATGCAGCCCTGATATCTCTTATGATGCAGGTGGTTAAGTAGAAATTCGCTGCTCGGCTGACCCAGCAGGAGCAAACGTATGCCAAAAATGTATGTAGAAACAAGCTTTTCAGTGAAGAGCAGCTAGGCACATTTTAGCAAGTTTCACTTGTAAGTGGGGTTGGAAACGCTTTTCAGGCTCAGTACTGGGCTCAAAAGATGCAGCCCTGATGTCTCTCATGATAGCAGGTGGTTAAGTAGAAATTCGCTGCTCGGCTGGCCCAGCAGGAGCAAACATATGCTAAAAATGTGTGCAGAACCAAGCTTTTCAGTGAAGAGCAGCCAGGCACATTTTAGCAAGTTTCACTTGTAAGTGGGGTTGGAAATGCTTTTCAGGCTCAGTACTGGGCTCAAAAGATGCAGCCCTGATCTCTCTCATGATAGCAGGTGGTTAAGTAGAAATTTGCTGCTCGGCTGACCCAGCAGGAGCAAACGTATGCTAAAAATGTATGCAGAACCAAGCTTTTCATTGAAGAGCAGCCAGGCACATTTTAGCAAGTTTCACTTGTTAGTGGGGTTGGAAACGCTTTTCAGGCTCAGTACTGGGCTCAAAAGATGCAGCCCTGATGTCTCTCATGATAGCAGGTGGTTAAGTAGAAATTCGCTGCTCGGCTGACCCAGCAGGAGCAAACGTATGCCAAAAATGTATGCAGAAACAAGCTTTTCAGTGAAGAGCAGCTAGGCACATTTTAGCAAGTTTCACTTGTAAGTGGGGTTGGAAATGCTTTTCAGGCTCAGTACTGGGCTCAAAAGATGCAGCCCTGATGTCTCTTATGATGCAGGTGGTTAAGTAGAAATTCGCTGCACGGCTGACCCAGCAGGAGCAAACGTATGCCAAAAATGTATGCAGAAACAAGCTTTTCAGTGAAGAGCAGCCAGGCACATTTTAGCAGGTTTCACTTGTAAGTGGGGTTGGAAATGTTTTTGAGGCTCAGTACTGGGCTCAAAAGATGCAGCCCTGATGTCTCTCATGATAGCAGGTGGTTAAGTAGAAATTCGCTGCTCGGCTGACCCAGCAGGAGCAAACGTATGCCAAAAATGTATGCAGAACCAAGCTTTTCAGTGAAGAGCAGCTAGGCACATTTTATCAAGTTTCACTTGTAAGTGGGGTTGGAAACGCTTTTCAGGCTCAGTACTGGGCTCAAAAGATGCAGCCTGATGTCTCTCATGATAGCAGGTGGTTAAGTAGAAATTTGCTGCTCGGCTGACCCAGCAGGAGCAAACGTATGCTAAAAATGTATGCAGAACCAAGCTTTTCAGTGAAGAGCAGCCAGGCACATTTTAGCAAGTTTCACTTGTAAGTGGGGTTGGAAACGCTTTTCAGGCTCAGTACTGGGCTCAAAAGATGCAGCCTTGATGTCTCTCATGATAGCAGGTGGTTAAGTAGAAATGTGCTGCTCGGCTGACCCAGCAGGAGAACGTATGCTAAAAATGTATGCAGAACCAAGCTTTTCAGTGAAGAGCAGAGAGGCACATTTTAGCAAGTTTCACTTGTAAGTGGGGTTGGAAACGCTTTTCAGGCTCAGTACTGGGCTCAAAAGATGCAGCCCTGATGTCTCTCATGATAGCAGGTGGTTAAGTAGAAATTCACTGCTCGGCTGGCCCAGCAGGAGCAAACATATGCTAAAAATGTATGCAGAACCAAGCTTTTCAGTAAAGAGCAGCCAGGCACATTTTAGCAAGTTTCACTGTAAGTGGGGTTGGAAACGCTTTTCAGGTGCAGTACTGGGCTCCAAAGATGCAGCCCTGATGTCTCTCATGATAGCAGGTGGTTAAGTAGAAATGTGCTGCTCGGCAGACCCAGCAGGAGCAAACGTATGCTAAAAATGTATGCAGAACCAAGCTTTTCTGTGAAGAGCAGCCAAGCATATTTTTGCAAGTTTCACTTGTAAGTGGGGTTGGAAATGCTTTTCAGGCTCAGTACTGGGCTCAAAAGATGCAGCCCTGATGTCTCTCATGATAGCAGGTGGTTAAGTAGAAATTCGCTGCTCGGCTGACCCAGCAGGAGCAAACGTATGCTAAAAATGTATGCAGAACCAAGCTTTTCAGTGAAGAGCAGCCAGGCACATTTTAGCAAGTTTCACTTGTAAGTGGGGTTGGAAACGCTTTTCGGGCTCAGTACTGGGCTCAAAAGATGCAGCCCTGATGTCTCTCATGATAGCAGGTGGTTAAGTAGAAATTCACTGCTCGGCTGACCCAGCAGGAGCAAACGTATGCTAAAAATGTGTGCAGAACCAAGCTTTTCAGTGAAGAGCAGCCAGGCACATTTTAGCAAGTTTCACTTGTAAGTGGGGTTGGAAATGCTTTTCAGGCTCAGTACTGGGCTCAAAAGATGCAGCCCTGATCTCTCTCATGATAGCAGGTGGTTAAGTAGAAATTTGCTGCTCGGCTGACCCAGCAGGAGCTAACGTATGCTAAAAATGTATGCAGAACCAAGCTTTTCAGTGAAGAGCAGCCATGCACATTTTAGCAAGTTTCACTTGTAAGTGGGGTTGGAAATGCTTTTCAGGCTCAGTACTGGGCTCAAAAGATGCAGCCCTGATGTCTCTTATGATGCAGGTGGTTAAGTAGAAATTCGCTGCTCGGCTGACCCAGCAGGAGTAAACGTATGCCAAAAATGTATGCAGAAACAAGCTTTTCAGTGAAGAGCAGCTAGGCACATTTTAGCAAGTTTCACTTGTAAGTGGGGTTGGAAACGCTTTTCAGGCTCAGTACTGGGCTCAAAAGATGCAGCCCTGATGTCTCTCATGATAGCAGGTGGTTAAGTAGAAATTCGCTGCTCGGCTGACCCAGCAGGAGCAAACGTATGCTAAAAATGTATGCAGAACCAAGCTTTTCAGTGAAGAGCAGCCAGGCACATTTTAGCAAGTTTCACTGTAAGTGGGGTTGGAAACGCTTTTCAGGCGCAGTACTGGGCTCCAAAGATGCAGCCCTGATGTCTCTCATAATAGCAGGTGGTTAAGTAGAAATGTGCTGCTCGGCAGACCCAGCAGGAGAAAACGTATGTAAAAATGTATGCAGAACCAAGCTTTTCAGTGAAGAGCAGCCAGGCATATTTTAGCAAGTTTCACTTGTAAGTGGGGTTGGAAATGCTTTTCAGGCTCAGTACTGGGCTCAAAAGATGCAGCCCTGATGTCTCTCATGATAGCAGGTGGTTAAGTAGAAATTCTCTGCTCGGCTGACCCAGCAGGAGCAAACGTATGCCAAAAATGTATGCAGAAACAAGCTTTTCAGTGAAGAGCAGCTAGGCACATTTTAGCAAGTTTCACTTGTAAGTGGGGTTGGAAACGCTTTTCTGGCGCAGTACTGGGCTAAAAAGATGCAGCCTGATGTCTCTCATGATAGCAGGTGGTTAAGTAGAAATTTGGTGCTCGGCTGACCCAGCAGGAGCAAACGTATGCTAAAAATGTGTGCAGAACCAAGCTTTTCAGTGAAGAGCAGCCAGGCACATTTTAGCAAGTTTCACTTGTAAGTGGGGTTGGAAACGCTTTTCAGGCTCAGTACTGGGCTTAAAAGATGCAGCCCTGATGTCTCTCATGATAGCAGGTGGTTAAGTAGAAATTCGCTGCTCGGCTGGCCCAGCAGGAGCAAACATATGCTAAAAATGTATGCAGAACCAAGCTTTTCAGTGAAGAGCAGCCAAGCACATTTTAGCAAGTTTCACTGTAAGTGGGGTTGGAAACGCTTTTCTGGCGCAGTACTGGGCTCCAAAGATGCAGCCCTGATGTCTCTCATGATAGCAGGTGGTTAAGTAGAAATTCGCTGCTCGGCTGACCCAGCAGGAGCAAATGTATGCTAAAAATGTATGCAGAACCAAGCTTTTCAGTGAAGAGCAGCCAGACACATTTTAGCAAGTTTCACTTGTAAGTGGGGTTAGAAATGCTTTTCAGGCTCAGTACTGGGCTCAAAAGATGCAGCCCTGATGTCTCTCATGATAGCAGGTGGTTAAGTAGAAATGTGCTGCTTGGCTGACCCAGCAGGAGAACGTATGCTAAAAATGTATGCAGAACCAAGCTTTTCAGTGAAGAGCAGAGAGGCACATTTTAGCAAGTTTCACTTGTAAGTGGGGTTGGAAATGCTTTTCAGGCGCAGTACTGGGCTCCAAAGATGCAGCCCTGATGTCTCTCATGATAGCAGGTGGTTAAGTAGAGATTCGCTGCTTGGCTGATCCAGCAGGAGCAAACGTATGCTAAAAATGTATGCAGAACCAAGCTTTTCAGTGAAGAGCAGCCAGGCACATTTTAGCAAGTTTCACTGTAAGTGGGGTTGGAAACGCTTTTCAGGCGCAGTACTGGGCTCCAAAGATGCAGCCCTGATGTCTCTCATAATAGCAGGTGGTTAAGTAGAAATGTGCTGCTCGGCAGACCCAGCAGGAGAAAACGTATGTAAAAATGTATGCAGAACCAAGCTTTTCAGTGAAGAGCAGCCAGGCATATTTTAGCAAGTTTCACTTGTAAGTGGGGTTGGAAATGCTTTTCAGGCTCAGTACTGGGCTCAAAAGATGCAGCCCTGATGTCTCTCATGATAGCAGGTGGTTAAGTAGAAATTCTCTGCTCGGCTGACCCAGCAGGAGCAAACGTATGCCAAAAATGTATGCAGAAACAAGCTTTTCAGTGAAGAGCAGCTAGGCACATTTTAGCAAGTTTCACTTGTAAGTGGGGTTGGAAACGCTTTTCTGGCGCAGTACTGGGCTAAAAAGATGCAGCCTGATGTCTATCATGATAGCAGGTGGTTAAGTAGAAATTTGGTGCTCGGCTGACCCAGCAGGAGCAAACGTATGCTAAAAATGTGTGCAGAACCAAGCTTTTCAGTGAAGAGCAGCCAGGCACATTTTAGCAAGTTTCACTTGTAAGTGGGGTTGGAAACGCTTTTCAGGCTCAGTACTGGGCTTAAAAGATGCAGCCCTGATGTCTCTCATGATAGCAGGTGGTTAAGTAGAAATTCGCTGCTCGGCTGGCCCAGCAGGAGCAAACATATGCTAAAAATGTATGCAGAACCAAGCTTTTCAGTGAAGAGCAGCCAAGCACATTTTAGCAAGTTTCACTGTAAGTGGGGTTGGAAACGCTTTTCTGGCGCAGTACTGGGCTCCAAAGATGCAGCCCTGATGTCTCTCATGATAGCAGGTGGTTAAGTAGAAATTCGCTGCTCGGCTGACCCAGCAGGAGCAAATGTATGCTAAAAATGTATGCAGAACCAAGCTTTTCAGTGAAGAGCAGCCAGACACATTTTAGCAAGTTTCACTTGTAAGTGGGGTTAGAAATGCTTTTCAGGCTCAGTACTGGGCTCAAAAGATGCAGCCCTGATGTCTCTCATGATAGCAGGTGGTTAAGTAGAAATGTGCTGCTCGGCTGACCCAGCAGGAGAACGTATGCTAAAAATGTATGCAGAACCAAGCTTTTCAGTGAAGAGCAGAGAGGCACATTTTAGCAAGTTTCACTTGTAAGTGGGGTTGGAAATGCTTTTCAGGCGCAGTACTGGGCTCCAAAGATGCAGCCCTGATGTCTCTCATGATAGCAGGTGGTTAAGTAGAGATTCGCTGCTCGGCTGATCCAGCAGGAGCAAACGTATGCTAAAAATGTATGCAGAAGCAAGCTTTTCAGTGAAGAGCAGCCAGACACATTTTAGCAAGTTTCACTTGTAAGTGGGGTTGGAAACGCTTTTCAGGCTCAGTACTGGGCTCAAAAGATGTAGCCCTGATGTCTCTCATGATAGCAGGTGGTTAAGTAGAAATTTGCTGCTCGGCTGACCCAGCAGGATCAAACCTATGCCAAAAATGTACGCAGAATCAGCTTTTCAGTGAAGAGCAGAGAGGCACATTTTAGCAAGTTTCACTTGTAAGTGGGGTTGGAAACGATTTTCAGGCTCAGTACTGGGCTCAAAAGATGCAGCCCTGATGTCTCTCATGATAGCAGGTGGTTAAGTAGAAATTCGCTGCTCGGCTGGCCCAGCAGGAGCAAACATATGCTAAAAATGTATGCAGAACCAAGCTTTTCAATGAAGAGCAGCCAGGCACATTTTAGCAAGTTTCACTTGTAAGTGGGGTTGGAAACGCTTTTCAGGCTCAGTACTGGGCTCAAAAGATGCAGCCCTGATGTCTCTCATGATAGCAGGTGGTTAAGTAGAAATTTGCTGCTCGGCTGACCCAGCAGGAGCAAACGTATGCTAAAAATGTGTGCAGAACCAAGCTTTTCAGTGAAGAGCAGCCAGGCACATTTTAGCAAGTTTCACTTTTAAGTGGGGTTGGAAATGCTTTTCAGGCTCAGTACTGGGCTCAAAAGATGCAGCCCTGATGTCTCTCATGATAGCAGGTGGTTAAGTAGAAATGTGCTGCTCGGCTGACCCAGCAGGAGCAAACATATGCTAAAAATGTGTGCAGAACCAAGCTTTTCAGTGAATAGCAGCCAGGCACATTTTAGCAAGTTTCACTTGTAAGTGGGGTTGGAAAGCTTTTCAGGCTCAGTACTGGGCTCAAAAGATGCAGCCCTGATGTCTCTCATGATAGCAGGTGGTTAAGTAGAAATTCGCTGCTCAGCTGACCCAGCAGGAGCAAACGTATGCCAAAAATGTATGCAGAAACAAGCTATTCAGTGAAGAGCAGCTAGGCACATTTTAGCAAGTTTCACTTGTAAGTGGGGTTGGAAACGCTTTTCAGGCTCAGTACTGGGCTCAAAAGATGCAGCCTGATGTCTCTCATGATAGCAGGTGGTTAAGTAGAAATTTGCTGCTCGGCTGACCCAGCAGGAGCAAACGTATGCTAAAAATGTGTGCAGAACCAAGCTTTTCAGTGAAGAGCAGCCAGGCACATTTTAGCAAGTTTCACTTGTAAGTGGGGTTGGAAATGCTTTTCAGGCTCAGTACTGGGCTCAAAAGATGCAGCCCTGATCTCTCTCATGATAGCAGGTGGTTAAGTAGAAATTTGCTGCTCGGCTGACCCAGCAGGAGCAAACGTATGCTAAAAATGTATGCAGAACCAAGCTTTTCAGTGAAGAGCAGCCAGGCACATTTTAGCAAGTTTCACTTGTAAGTGGGGGTTGGAAACGCTTTTCAGGCTCAGTACTGGGCTCAAAAGATGCAGCCCTGATATCTCTCATGATAGCAGGTGGTTAAGTAGAAATTCACTGCTCGGCTGACCCAGCAGGAGCAAACGTATGCCAAAAATGTATGCAGAAACAAGCTTTTCGGTGAAGAGCAGCTAGGCACATTTTAGCAAGTTTCACTTGTAAGTGGGGTTGGAAACGCTTTTCTGGCGCAGTACTGGGCTCCAAAGATGCAGCCCTGATGTCTCTCATGATAGCAGGTGGTTAAGTAGAAATTCGCTGCTCGGCTGACCCAGCAGGAGCAAAGGTATGCTAAAAATGTATGCAGAACCAAGCTTTTCAGTGAAGAGCAGCCAGACACATTTTAGCAAGTTTCACTTGTAAGTGGGGTTAGAAATGCTTTTCAGGCTCAGTACTGGGCTCAAAAGATGCAGCCCTGATGTCTCTCATGATAGCAGGTGGTTAAGTAGAAATGTGCTGCTCGGCTGACCCAGCAGGAGAACGTATGCTAAAAATGTATGCAGAACCAAGGTTTTCAGTGAAGAGCAGAGAGGCACATTTTAGCAAGTTTCACTTGTAAGTGGGGTTGGAAATGCTTTTGAGGCTCAGTACTGGGCTCAAAAGATGCAGCCCTGATGTCTCTCATGATAGCAGGTGGTTAAGTAGAGATTCGCTGCTCGGCTGACCCAGCAGGAGCAAACGTATGCTAAAAATTTATGCAGAACCAAGCCTTTCAGTGAAGAGCAGCCAGGCACATTTTAGCAAGTTTCACTTGTAAGTGGGGTTGGAAACGCTTTTCAGGCTCAGTACTGGGCTCAAAAGATGCAGCCCTGATGTCTCTCATGATAGCAGGTGGTTAAGTAGAAATTCGCTGCTCAGCTGACCCAGCAGGAGCAAACGTATGCCAAAAATGTATGCAGAAACAAGCTTTTCAGTGAAGAGCAGCTAGGCACATTTTAGCAAGTTTCACTTGTAAGTGGGGTTGGAAACGCTTTTCAGGCTCAGTACTGGGCTCAAAAGATGCAGCCTGATGTCTCTCATGATAGCAGGTGGTTAAGTAGAAATTTGCTGCTCGGCTGACCCAGCAGGAGCAAACGTATGCTAAAAATGTGTGCAGAACCAAGCTTTCAGTGAAGAGCAGCCAGGCACATTTTAGCAAGTTTCACTTGTAAGTGGGGTTGGAAATGCTTTTCAGTCTCAGTACTGGGCTCAAAAGATGCAGCCCTGATCTCTCTCATGATAGCAGGTGGTTAAGTAGAAATTTGCTGCTCGGCTGACCCAGCAGGAGCAAACGTATGCTAAAAATGTATGCAGAACCAAGCTTTTCAGTGAAGAGCAGCTAGGCACATTTTAGCAAGTTTCACTTGTAAGTGGGGTTGGAAATGCTTTTCAGGCTCAGTACTGGCCTCAAAAGATGCAGCCCTGATGTCTCTCATGATAGCAGGTGGTTAAGTAGAAATGTGCTGCTCGGCTGACCCAGCAGGAGCAAACGTATGCTAAAAATTTGTGCAGAACCAAGCTTTTCAGTGAATAGCAGCAAGGCACATTTTAGCAAGTTTCACTTGTAAGTGGGGTTGGAAACGCTTTTCAGGCTCAGTACTGGGCTCAAAAGATGCAGCCCTGATGTCTCTCATGATAGCAGGTGGTTAAGTAGAAATTCGCTGCTCAGCTGACCCAGCAGGAGCAAACGTATGCCAAAAATGTATGCAGAAACAAGCTTTTCAGTGAAGAGCAGCTAGGCACATTTTAGCAAGTTTCACTTGTAAGTGGGGTTGGAAACGCTTTTCAGGCTCAGTACTGGGCTCAAAAGATGCAGCCCTGATGTCTCTCATGATAGCAGGTGGTTAAGTAGAAATTCGCTGCTCGGCTGACCCAGCAGGAGCAAACGTATGCCAAAAATGTATGCAGAAACAAGCTTTTCAGTGAAGAGCAGCTAGGCACATTTTAGCAAGTTTCACTTGTAAGTGGGGTTGGAAATGCTTTTCAGGCTCAGTACTGGGCTCAAAAGATGCAGCCCTGATATCTCTTATGATGCAGGTGGTTAAGTAGAAATTCGCTGCTCGGCTGACCCAGCAGGAGCAAACGTATGCCAAAAATGTATGTAGAAACAAGCTTTTCAGTGAAGAGCAGCTAGGCACATTTTAGCAAGTTTCACTTGTAAGTGGGGTTGGAAACGCTTTTCAGGCTCAGTACTGGGCTCAAAAGATGCAGCCCTGATGTCTCTCATGATAGCAGGTGGTTAAGTAGAAATTCGCTGCTCGGCTGGCCCAGCAGGAGCAAACATATGCTAAAAATGTGTGCAGAACCAAGCTTTTCAGTGAAGAGCAGCCAGGCACATTTTAGCAAGTTTCACTTGTAAGTGGGGTTGGAAATGCTTTTCAGGCTCGGTACTGGGCTCAAAAGATGCAGCCCTGATCTCTCTCATGATAGCAGGTGGTTAAGTAGAAATTTGCTGCTCGGCTGACCCAGCAGGAGCAAACGTATGCTAAAAATGTATGCAGAACCAAGCTTTTCAGTGAAGAGCAGCCAGGCACATTTTAGCAAGTTTCACTTGTTAGTGGGGTTGGAAACGCTTTTCAGGCTCTGTACTGGGCTCAAAAGATGCAGCCCCGATGTCTCTCATGATAGCAGGTGGTTAAGTAGAAATTCGCTGCTCGGCTGACCCAGCAGGAGCAAACGTATGCCAAAAATGTATGCAGAAACAAGCTTTTCAGTGAAGAGCAGCTAGGCACATTTTAGCAAGTTTCACTTGTAAGTGGGGTTGGAAATGCTTTTCAGGCTCAGTACTGGGCTCAAAAGATGCAGCCCTGATGTCTCTTATGATGCAGGTGGTTAAGTAGAAATTCGCTGCACGGCTGACCCAGCAGGAGCAAACGTATGCCAAAAATGTATGCAGAAACAAGCTTTTCAGTGAAGAGCAGCCAGGCACATTTTAGCAGGTTTCACTTGTAAGTGGGGTTGGAAATGTTTTTGAGGCTCAGTACTGGGCTCAAAAGATGCAGCCCTGATGTCTCTCATGATAGCAGGTGGTTAAGTAGAAATTCGCTGCTCGGCTGACCCAGCAGGAGAACGTATGCTAAAAATGTATGCAGAACCAAGCTTTTCAGTGAAGAGCAGAGAGGCACATTTTAGCAAGTTTCACTTGTAAGTGGGGTTGGAAACGCTTTTCAGGCTCAGTACTGGGCTCAAAAGATGCAGCCCTGATGTCTCTCATGATAGCAGGTGGTTAAGTAGAAATTCGCTGCTCGGCTGACCCAGCAGGAGCAAAGGTATGCTAAAAATGTATGCAGAACCAAGCTTTTCAGTGAAGAGCAGCCAGACACATTTTAGCAAGTTTCACTTGTAAGTGGGGTTAGAAATGCTTTTCAGGCTCAGTACTGGGCTCAAAAGATGCAGCCCTGATGTCTCTCATGATAGCAGGTGGTTAAGTAGAAATTCACTGCTCGGCTGACCCAGCAGGAGCAAACGTATGCCAAAAATGTATGCAGAAACAAGCTTTTCGGTGAAGAGCAGCTAGGCACATTTTAGCAAGTTTCACTTGTAAGTGGGGTTGGAAACGCTTTTCTGGCGCAGTACTGGGCTCCAAAGATGCAGCCCTGATGTCTCTCATGATAGCAGGTGGTTAAGTAGAAATTCGCTGCTCGGCTGACCCAGCAGGAGCAAAGGTATGCTAAAAATGTATGCAGAACCAAGCTTTTCAGTGAAGAGCAGCCAGACACATTTTAGCAAGTTTCACTTGTAAGTGGGGTTAGAAATGCTTTTCAGGCTCAGTACTGGGCTCAAAAGATGCAGCCCTGATGTCTCTCATGATAGCAGGTGGTTAAGTAGAAATGTGCTGCTCGGCTGACCCAGCAGGAGAACGTATGCTAAAAATGTATGCAGAACCAAGGTTTTCAGTGAAGAGCAGAGAGGCACATTTTAGCAAGTTTCACTTGTAAGTGGGGTTGGAAATGCTTTTGAGGCTCAGTACTGGGCTCAAAAGATGCAGCCCTGATGTCTCTCATGATAGCAGGTGGTTAAGTAGAGATTCGCTGCTCGGCTGACCCAGCAGGAGCAAACGTATGCTAAAAGTTTATGCAGAACCAAGCCTTTCAGTGAAGAGCAGCCAGGCACATTTTAGCAAGTTTCACTTGTAAGTGGGGTTGGAAACGCTTTTCAGGCTCAGTACTGGGCTCAAAAGATGCAGCCCTGATGTCTCTCATGATAGCAGGTGGTTAAGTAGAAATTCGCTGCTCAGCTGACCCAGCAGGAGCAAACGTATGCCAAAAATGTATGCAGAAACAAGCTTTTCAGTGAAGAGCAGCTAGGCACATTTTAGCAAGTTTCACTTGTAAGTGGGGTTGGAAACGCTTTTCAGGCTCAGTACTGGGCTCAAAAGATGCAGCCTGATGTCTCTCATGATAGCAGGTGGTTAAGTAGAAATTTGCTGCTCGGCTGACCCAGCAGGAGCAAACGTATGCTAAAAATGTGTGCAGAACCAAGCTTTCAGTGAAGAGCAGCCAGGCACATTTTAGCAAGTTTCACTTGTAAGTGGGGTTGGAAATGCTTTTCAGTCTCAGTACTGGGCTCAAAAGATGCAGCCCTGATCTCTCTCATGATAGCAGGTGGTTAAGTAGAAATTTGCTGCTCGGCTGACCCAGCAGGAGCAAACGTATGCTAAAAATGTATGCAGAACCAAGCTTTTCAGTGAAGAGCAGCTAGGCACATTTTAGCAAGTTTCACTTGTAAGTGGGGTTGGAAATGCTTTTCAGGCTCAGTACTGGCCTCAAAAGATGCAGCCCTGATGTCTCTCATGATAGCAGGTGGTTAAGTAGAAATGTGCTGCTCGGCTGACCCAGCAGGAGCAAACGTATGCTAAAAATTTGTGCAGAACCAAGCTTTTCAGTGAATAGCAGCCAGGCACATTTTAGCAAGTTTCACTTGTAAGTGGGGTTGGAAACGCTTTTCAGGCTCAGTACTGGGCTCAAAAGATGCAGCCCTGATGTCTCTCATGATAGCAGGTGGTTAAGTAGAAATTCGCTGCTCAGCTGACCCAGCAGGAGCAAACGTATGCCAAAAATGTATGCAGAAACAAGCTTTTCAGTGAAGAGCAGCTAGGCACATTTTAGCAAGTTTCACTTGTAAGTGGGGTTGGAAACGCTTTTCAGGCTCAGTACTGGGCTCAAAAGATGCAGCCCTGATGTCTCTCATGATAGCAGGTGGTTAAGTAGAAATTCGCTGCTCGGCTGACCCAGCAGGAGCAAACGTATGCCAAAAATGTATGCAGAAACAAGCTTTTCAGTGAAGAGCAGCTAGGCACATTTTAGCAAGTTTCACTTGTAAGTGGGGTTGGAAATGCTTTTCAGGCTCAGTACTGGGCTCAAAAGATGCAGCCCTGATATCTCTTATGATGCAGGTGGTTAAGTAGAAATTCGCTGCTCGGCTGACCCAGCAGGAGCAAACGTATGCCAAAAATGTATGTAGAAACAAGCTTTTCAGTGAAGAGCAGCTAGGCACATTTTAGCAAGTTTCACTTGTAAGTGGGGTTGGAAACGCTTTTCAGGCTCAGTACTGGGCTCAAAAGATGCAGCCCTGATGTCTCTCATGATAGCAGGTGGTTAAGTAGAAATTCGCTGCTCGGCTGGCCCAGCAGGAGCAAACATATGCTAAAAATGTGTGCAGAACCAAGCTTTTCAGTGAAGAGCAGCCAGGCACATTTTAGCAAGTTTCACTTGTAAGTGGGGTTGGAAATGCTTTTCAGGCTCAGTACTGGGCTCAAAAGATGCAGCCCTGATCTCTCTCATGATAGCAGGTGGTTAAGTAGAAATTTGCTGCTCGGCTGACCCAGCAGGAGCAAACGTATGCTAAAAATGTATGCAGAACCAAGCTTTTCAGTGAAGAGCAGCCAGGCACATTTTAGCAAGTTTCACTTGTTAGTGGGGTTGGAAACGCTTTTCAGTCTCAGTACTGGGCTCAAAAGATGCAGCCCTGATGTCTCTCATGATAGCAGGTGGTTAAGTAGAAATTCGCTGCTCGGCTGACCCAGCAGGAGCAAACGTATGCCAAAAATGTATGCAGAAACAAGCTTTTCAGTGAAGAGCAGCTAGGCACATTTTAGCAAGTTTCACTTGTAAGTGGGGTTGGAAATGCTTTTCAGGCTCAGTACTGGGCTCAAAAGATGCAGCCCTGATGTCTCTTATGATGCAGGTGGTTAAGTAGAAATTCGCTGCACGGCTGACCCAGCAGGAGCAAACGTATGCCAAAAATGTATGCAGAAACAAGCTTTTCAGTGAAGAGCAGCCAGGCACATTTTAGCAGGTTTCACTTGTAAGTGGGGTTGGAAATGTTTTTGAGGCTCAGTACTGGGCTCAAAAGATGCAGCCCTGATGTCTCTCATGATAGCAGGTGGTTAAGTAGAAATTCGCTGCTCGGCTGACCGAGCAGGAGCAAACGTATGCCAAAAATGTATGCAGAACCAAGCTTTTCAGTGAAGAGCAGCTAGGCACATTTTATCAAGTTTCACTTGTAAGTGGGGTTGGAAACGCTTTTCAGGCTCAGTACTGGGCTCAAAAGATGCAGCCTGATGTCTCTCATGATAGCAGGTGGTTAAGTAGAAATTTGCTGCTCGGCTGACCCAGCAGGAGCAAACGTATGCTAAAAATGTATGCAGAACCAAGCTTTTCAGTGAAGAGCAGCCAGGCACATTTTAGCAAGTTTCACTTGTAAGTGGGGTTGGAAACGCTTTTCAGGCTCAGTACTGGGCTCAAAAGATGCAGCCTTGATGTCTCTCATGATAGCAGGTGGTTAAGTAGAAATGTGCTGCTCGGCTGACCCAGCAGGAGAACGTATGCTAAAAATGTATGCAGAACCAAGCTTTTCAGTGAAGAGCAGAGAGGCACATTTTAGCAAGTTTCACTTGTAAGTGGGGTTGGAAACGCTTTTCAGGCTCAGTACTGGGCTCAAAAGATGCAGCCCTGATGTCTCTCATGATAGCAGGTGGTTAAGTAGAAATTCGCTGCTCGGCTGACCCAGCAGGAGCAAAGGTATGCTAAAAATGTATGCAGAACCAAGCTTTTCAGTGAAGAGCAGCCAGACACATTTTAGCAAGTTTCACTTGTAAGTGGGGTTAGAAATGCTTTTCAGGCTCAGTACTGGGCTCAAAAGATGCAGCCCTGATGTCTCTCATGATAGCAGGTGGTTAAGTAGAAATTCACTGCTCGGCTGACCCAGCAGGAGCAAACGTATGCCAAAAATGTATGCAGAAACAAGCTTTTCGGTGAAGAGCAGAGAGGCACATTTTAGCAAGTTTCACTTGTAAGTGGGGTTGGAAACGCTTTTCAGGCTCAGTACTGGGCTCAAAAGATGCAGCCCTGATGTCTCTCATGATAGCAGGTGGTTAAGTAGAAATTCGCTGCTCGGCTGACCCAGCAGGAGCAAAGGTATGCTAAAAATGTATGCAGAACCAAGCTTTTCAGTGAAGAGCAGCCAGACACATTTTAGCAAGTTTCACTTGTAAGTGGGGTTAGAAATGCTTTTCAGGCTCAGTACTGGGCTCAAAAGATGCAGCCCTGATGTCTCTCATGATAGCAGGTGGTTAAGTAGAAATTTGCTGCTCGGCTGACCCAGCAGGAGCAAACGTATGCTAAAAATGTATGCAGAACCAAGCTTTTCAGTGAAGAGCAGCCAGGCACATTTTAGCAAGTTTCACTTGTAAGTGGGGGTTGGAAACGCTTTTCAGGCTCAGTACTGGGCTCAAAAGATGCAGCCCTGATGTCTCTCATGATAGCAGGTGGTTAAGTAGAAATTCACTGCTCGGCTGACCCAGCAGGAGCAAACGTATGCCAAAAATGTATGCAGAAACAAGCTTTTCGGTGAAGAGCAGCTAGGCACATTTTAGCAAGTTTCACTTGTAAGTGGGGTTGGAAACGCTTTTCTGGCGCAGTACTGGGCTCCAAAGATGCAGCCCTGATGTCTCTCATGATAGCAGGTGGTTAAGTAGAAATTCGCTGCTCGGCTGACCCAGCAGGAGCAAAGGTATGCTAAAAATGTATGCAGAACCAAGCTTTTCAGTGAAGAGCAGCCAGACACATTTTAGCAAGTTTCACTTGTAAGTGGGGTTAGAAATGCTTTTCAGGCTCAGTACTGGGCTCAAAAGATGCAGCCCTGATGTCTCTCATGATAGCAGGTGGTTAAGTAGAAATGTGCTGCTCGGCTGACCCAGCAGGAGAACGTATGCTAAAAATGTATGCAGAACCAAGGTTTTCAGTGAAGAGCAGAGAGGCACATTTTAGCAAGTTTCACTTGTAAGTGGGGTTGGAAATGCTTTTGAGGCTCAGTACTGGGCTCAAAAGATGCAGCCCTGATGTCTCTCATGATAGCAGGTGGTTAAGTAGAGATTCGCTGCTCGGCTGACCCAGCAGGAGCAAACGTATGCTAAAAATTTATGCAGAACCAAGCCTTTCAGTGAAGAGCAGCCAGGCACATTTTTGCAAGTTTCACTTGTAAGTGGGGTTGGAAACGCTTTTCAGGCTCAGTACTGGGCTCAAAAGATGCAGCCCTGATGTCTCTCATGATAGCAGGTGGTTAAGTAGAAATTCGCTGCTCAGCTGACCCAGCAGGAGCAAACGTATGCCAAAAATGTATGCAGAAACAAGCTTTTCAGTGAAGAGCAGCTAGGCACATTTTAGCAAGTTTCACTTGTAAGTGGGGTTGGAAACGCTTTTCAGGCTCAGTACTGGGCTCAAAAGATGCAGCCTGATGTCTCTCATGATAGCAGGTGGTTAAGTAGAAATTTGCTGCTCGGCTGACCCAGCAGGAGCAAACGTATGCTAAAAATGTGTGCAGAACCAAGCTTTCAGTGAAGAGCAGCCAGGCACATTTTAGCAAGTTTCACTTGTAAGTGGGGTTGGAAATGCTTTTCAGTCTCAGTACTGGGCTCAAAAGATGCAGCCCTGATCTCTCTCATGATAGCAGGTGGTTAAGTAGAAATTTGCTGCTCGGCTGACCCAGCAGGAGCAAACGTATGCTAAAAATGTATGCAGAACCAAGCTTTTCAGTGAATAGCAGCCAGGCACATTTTAGCAAGTTTCACTTGTAAGTGGGGTTGGAAACGCTTTTCAGGCTCAGTACTGGGCTCAAAAGATGCAGCCCTGATGTCTCTCATGATAGCAGGTGGTTAAGTAGAAATTCGCTGCTCAGCTGACCCAGCAGGAGCAAACGTATGCCAAAAATGTATGCAGAAACAAGCTTTTCAGTGAAGAGCAGCTAGGCACATTTTAGCAAGTTTCACTTGTAAGTGGGGTTGGAAATGCTTTTCAGTCTCAGTACTGGGCTCAAAAGATGCAGCCCTGATCTCTCTCATGATAGCAGGTGGTTAAGTAGAAATGTGCTGCTCGGCTGACCCAGCAGGAGCAAACGTATGCTAAAAATTTGTGCAGAACCAAGCTTTTCAGTGAATAGCAGCCAGGCACATTTTAGCAAGTTTCACTTGTAAGTGGGGTTGGAAACGCTTTTCAGGCTCAGTACTGGGCTCAAAAGATGCAGCCCTGATGTCTCTCATGATAGCAGGTGGTTAAGTAGAAATTCGCTGCTCGGCTGACCCAGCAGGAGCAAAGGTATGCTAAAAATGTATTCAGAACCAAGCTTTTCAGTGAAGAGCAGCTAGGCACATTTTAGCAAGTTTCACTTGTAAGTGTGGTTGGAAATGCTTTTCAGGCTCAGTACTGGGCTCAAAAGATGCAGCCCTGATATCTCTTATGATGCAGGTGGTTAAGTAGAAATTCGCTGCTCGGCTGACCCAGCAGGAGCAAACGTATGCCAAAAATGTATGTAGAAACAAGCCTTTCAGTGAAGAGCAGCTAGGCACATTTTAGCAAGTTTCACTTGTAAGTGGGGTTGGAAACGCTTTTCAGGCTCAGTACTGGGCTCAAAAGATGCAGCCCTGATGTCTCTCATGATAGCAGGTGGTTAAGTAGAAATTCGCTGCTCGGCTGGCCCAGCAGGAGCAAACATATGCTAAAAATGTGTGCAGAACCAAGCTTTTCAGTGAAGAGCAGCCAGGCACATTTTAGCAAGTTTCACTTGTAAGTGGGGTTGGAAATGCTTTTCAGGCTCAGTACTGGGCTCAAAAGATGCAGCCCTGATCTCTCTCATGATAGCAGGTGGTTAAGTAGAAATTTGCTGCTCGGCTGACCCAGCAGGAGCAAACGTATGCTAAAAATGTGTGCAGAACCAAGCTTTTCAGTGAAGAGCAGCCAGGCACATTTTAGCAAGTTTCACTTGTTAGTGGGGTTGGAAACGCTTTTCAGGCTCAGTACTGGGCTCAAAAGATGCAGCCCTGATGTCTCTCATGATAGCAGGTGGTTAAGTAGAAATTCGCTGCTCGGCTGGCCCAGCAGGAGCAAACATATGCTAAAAATGTGTGCAGAACCAAGCTTTTCAGTGAAGAGCAGCCAGGCACATTTTAGCAAGTTTCACTTGTAAGTGGGGTTGGAAATGCTTTTCAGGCTCAGTACTGGGCTCAAAAGATGCAGCCCTGATCTCTCTCATGATAGCAGGTGGTTAAGTAGAAATTTGCTGCTCGGCTGACCCAGCAGGAGCAAACGTATGCTAAAAATGTGTGCAGAACCAAGCTTTTCAGTGAAGAGCAGCCAGGCACATTTTAGCAAGTTTCACTTGTTAGTGGGGTTGGAAACGCTTTTCAGGCTCAGTACTGGGCTCAAAAGATGCAGCCCTGATGTCTCTCATGATAGCAGGTGGTTAAGTAGAAATTCGCTGCTCGGCTGACCCAGCAGGAGCAAACGTATGCCAAAAATGTATGCAGAAACAAGCTTTTCAGTGAAGAGCAGCTAGGCACATTTTAGCAAGTTTCACTTGTAAGTGGGGTTGGAAATGCTTTTCAGGCTCAGTACTGGGCTCAAAAGATGCAGCCCTGATGTCTCTTATGATGCAGGTGGTTAAGTAGAAATTCGCTGCACGGCTGACCCAGCAGGAGCAAACGTATGCCAAAAATGTATGCAGAAACAAGCTTTTCAGTGAAGAGCAGCCAGGCACATTTTAGCAGGTTTCACTTGTAAGTGGGGTTGGAAATGTTTTTGAGGCTCAGTACTGGGCTCAAAAGATGCAGCCCTGATGTCTCTCATGATAGCAGGTGGTTAAGTAGAAATTCGCTGCTCGGCTGACCGAGCAGGAGCAAACGTATGCCAAAAATGTATGCAGAACCAAGCTTTTCAGTGAAGAGCAGCTAGGCACATTTTATCAAGTTTCACTTGTAAGTGGGGTTGGAAACGCTTTTCAGGCTCAGTACTGGGCTCAAAAGATGCAGCCTGATGTCTCTCATGATAGCAGGTGGTTAAGTAGAAATTTGCTGCTCGGCTGACCCAGCAGGAGCAAACGTATGCTAAAAATGTATGCAGAACCAAGCTTTTCAGTGAAGAGCAGCCAGGCACATTTTAGCAAGTTTCACTTGTAAGTGGGGTTGGAAACGCTTTTCAGGCTCAGTACTGGGCTCAAAAGATGCAGCCTTGATGTCTCTCATGATAGCAGGTGGTTAAGTAGAAATGTGCTGCTCGGCTGACCCAGCAGGAGAACGTATGCTAAAAATGTATGCAGAACCAAGCTTTTCAGTGAAGAGCAGAGAGGCACATTTTAGCAAGTTTCACTTGTAAGTGGGGTTGGAAACGCTTTTCAGGCTCAGTACTGGGCTCAAAAGATGCAGCCCTGATGTCTCTCATGATAGCAGGTGGTTAAGTAGAAATTCGCTGCTCGGCTGACCCAGCAGGAGCAAAGGTATGCTAAAAATGTATGCAGAACCAAGCTTTTCAGTGAAGAGCAGCCAGACACATTTTAGCAAGTTTCACTTGTAAGTGGGGTTAGAAATGCTTTTCAGGCTCAGTACTGGGCTCAAAAGATGCAGCCCTGATGTCTCTCATGATAGCAGGTGGTTAAGTAGAAATTTGCTGCTCGGCTGACCCAGCAGGAGCAAACGTATGCTAAAAATGTATGCAGAACCAAGCTTTTCAGTGAAGAGCAGCCAGGCACATTTTAGCAAGTTTCACTTGTAAGTGGGGGTTGGAAACGCTTTTCAGGCTCAGTACTGGGCTCAAAAGATGCAGCCCTGATGTCTCTCATGATAGCAGGTGGTTAAGTAGAAATTCACTGCTCGGCTGACCCAGCAGGATCAAACGTATGCCAAAAATGTATGCAGAAACAAGCTTTTCGGTGAAGAGCAGCTAGGCACATTTTAGCAAGTTTCACTTGTAAGTGGGGTTGGAAACGCTTTTCTGGCGCAGTACTGGGCTCCAAAGATGCAGCCCTGATGTCTCTCATGATAGCAGGTGGTTAAGTAGAAATTCGCTGCTCGGCTGACCCAGCAGGAGCAAAGGTATGCTAAAAATGTATGCAGAACCAAGCTTTTCAGTGAAGAGCAGCCAGACACATTTTAGCAAGTTTCACTTGTAAGTGGGGTTAGAAATGCTTTTCAGGCTCAGTACTGGGCTCAAAAGATGCAGCCCTGATGTCTCTCATGATAGCAGGTGGTTAAGTAGAAATGTGCTGCTCGGCTGACCCAGCAGGAGAACGTATGCTAAAAATGTATGCAGAACCAAGGTTTTCAGTGAAGAGCAGAGAGGCACATTTTAGCAAGTTTCACTTGTAAGTGGGGTTGGAAATGCTTTTGAGGCTCAGTACTGGGCTCAAAAGATGCAGCCCTGATGTCTCTCATGATAGCAGGTGGTTAAGTAGAGATTCGCTGCTCGGCTGACCCAGCAGGAGCAAACGTATGCTAAAAATGTATGCAGAACCAAGCCTTTCAGTGAAGAGCAGCCAGGCACATTTTAGCAAGTTTCACTTGTAAGTGGGGTTGGAAACGCTTTTCAGGCTCAGTACTGGGCTCAAAAGATGCAGCCCTGATGTCTCTCATGATAGCAGGTGGTTAAGTAGAAATTCGCTGCTCAGCTGACCCAGCAGGAGCAAACGTATGCCAAAAATGTATGCAGAAACAAGCTTTTCAGTGAAGAGCAGCTAGGCACATTTTAGCAAGTTTCACTTGTAAGTGGGGTTGGAAACGCTTTTCAGGCTCAGTACTGGGCTCAAAAGATGCAGCCTGATGTCTCTCATGATAGCAGGTGGTTAAGTAGAAATTTGCTGCTCGGCTGACCCAGCAGGAGCAAACGTATGCTAAAAATGTGTGCAGAACCAAGCTTTCAGTGAAGAGCAGCCAGGCACATTTTAGCAAGTTTCACTTGTAAGTGGGGTTGGAAATGCTTTTCAGTCTCAGTACTGGGCTCAAAAGATGCAGCCCTGATCTCTCTCATGATAGCAGGTGGTTAAGTAGAAATTTGCTGCTCGGCTGACCCAGCAGGAGCAAACGTATGCTAAAAATGTATGCAGAACCAAGCTTTTCAGTGAAGAGCAGCTAGGCACATTTTAGCAAGTTTCACTTGTAAGTGGGGTTGGAAATGCTTTTCAGGCTCAGTACTGGCCTCAAAAGATGCAGCCCTGATGTCTCTCATGATAGCAGGTGGTTAAGTAGAAATGTGCTGCTCGGCTGACCCAGCAGGAGCAAACGTATGCTAAAAATTTGTGCAGAACCAAGCTTTTCAGTGAATAGCAGCCAGGCACATTTTAGCAAGTTTCACTTGTAAGTGGGGTTGGAAACGCTTTTCAGGCTCAGTACTGGGCTCAAAAGATGCAGCCCTGATGTCTCTCATGATAGCAGGTGGTTAAGTAGAAATTCGCTGCTCAGCTGACCCAGCAGGAGCAAACGTATGCCAAAAATGTATGCAGAAACAAGCTTTTCAGTGAAGAGCAGCTAGGCACATTTTAGCAAGTTTCACTTGTAAGTGGGGTTGGAAACGCTTTTCAGGCTCAGTACTGGGCTCAAAAGATGCAGCCCTGATGTCTCTCATGATAGCAGGTGCTTAAGTAGAAATTCGCTGCTCGGCTGACCCAGCAGGAGCAAACGTATGCCAAAAATGTATGCAGAAACAAGCTTTTCAGTGAAGAGCAGCTAGGCACATTTTAGCAAGTTTCACTTGTAAGTGGGGTTGGAAATGCTTTTCAGGCTCAGTACTGGGCTCAAAAGATGCAGCCCTGATATCTCTTATGATGCAGGTGGTTAAGTAGAAATTCGCTGCTCGGCTGACCCAGCAGGAGCAAACGTATGCCAAAAATGTATGCAGAAACAAGCTTTTCAGTGAAGAGCAGCTAGGCACATTTTAGCAAGTTTCACTTGTAAGTGGGGTTGGAAACGCTTTTCAGGCTCAGTACTGGGCTCAAAAGATGCAGCCCTGATGTCTCTCATGATAGCAGGTGGTTAAGTAGAAATTCGCTGCTCGGCTGGCCCAGCAGGAGCAAACATATGCTAAAAATGTGTGCAGAACCAAGCTTTTCAGTGAAGAGCAGCCAGGCACATTTTAGCAAGTTTCACTTGTAAGTGGGGTTGGAAATGCTTTTCAGGCTCAGTACTGGGCTCAAAAGATGCAGCCCTGATCTCTCTCATGATAGCAGGTGGTTAAGTAGAAATTTGCTGCTCGGCTGACCCAGCAGGAGCAAACGTATGCTAAAAATGTATGCAGAACCAAGCTTTTCAGTGAAGAGCAGCCAGGCACATTTTAGCAAGTTTCACTTGTTAGTGGGGTTGGAAACGCTTTTCAGGCTCAGTACTGGGCTCAAAAGATGCAGCCCTGATGTCTCTCATGATAGCAGGTGGTTAAGTAGAAATTCGCTGCTCGGCTGACCCAGCAGGAGCAAACGTATGCCAAAAATGTATGCAGAAACAAGCTTTTCAGTGAAGAGCAGCTAGGCACATTTTAGCAAGTTTCACTTGTAAGTGGGGTTGGAAATGCTTTTCAGGCTCAGTACTGGGCTCAAAAGATGCAGCCCTGATGTCTCTTATGATGCAGGTGGTTAAGTAGAAATTCGCTGCACGGCTGACCCAGCAGGAGCAAACGTATGCCAAAAATGTATGCAGAAACAAGCTTTTCAGTGAAGAGCAGCCAGGCACATTTTAGCAGGTTTCACTTGTAAGTGGGGTTGGAAATGTTTTTGAGGCTCAGTACTGGGCTCAAAAGATGCAGCCCTGATGTCTCTCATGATAGCAGGTGGTTAAGTAGAAATTCGCTGCTCGGCTGACCCAGCAGGAGCAAACGTATGCTAAAAATGTATGCAGAACCAAGCTTTTCAGTGAAGAGCAGCCAGGCACATTTTATCAAGTTTCACTTGTAAGTGGGGTTGGAAACGCTTTTCAGGCTCAGTACTGGGCTCAAAAGATGCAGCCTTGATGTCTCTCATGATAGCAGGTGGTTAAGTAGAAATGTGCTGCTCGGCTGACCCAGCAGGAGAACGTATGCTAAAAATGTATGCAGAACCAAGCTTTTCAGTGAAGAGCAGAGAGGCACATTTTAGCAAGTTTCACTTGTAAGTGGGGTTGGAAACGCTTTTCAGGCTCAGTACTGGGCTCAAAAGATTCAGCCCTGATGTCTCTCATGATAGCAGGTGGTTAAGTAGAAATTCGCTGCTCGGCTGACCCAGCAGGAGCAAAGGTATGCTAAAAATGTATTCAGAACCAAGCTTTTCAGTGAAGAGCAGCCAGACACATTTTAGCAAGTTTCACTTGTAAGTGGGGTTAGAAATGCTTTTCAGGCTCAGTACTGGGCTCAAAAGATGCAGCCCTGATGTCTCTCATGATAGCAGGTGGTTAAGTAGAAATTTGCTGCTCGGCTGACCCAGCAGGAGCAAACGTATGCTAAAAATTTATGCAGAACCAAGCTTTTCAGTGAAGAGCAGCCAGGCACATTTTAGCAAGTTTCACTTGTAAGTGGGGGTTGGAAACGCTTTTCAGGCTCAGTACTGGGCTCAAAAGATGCAGCCCTGATGTCTCTCATGATAGCAGGTGGTTAAGTAGAAATTCACTGCTCGGCTGACCCAGCAGGAGCAAACGTATGCCAAAAATGTATGCAGAAACAAGCTTTTCGGTGAAGAGCAGCTAGGCACATTTTAGCAAGTTTCACTTGTAAGTGGGGTTGGAAACGCTTTTCTGGCGCAGTACTGGGCTCCAAAGATGCAGCCCTGATGTCTCTCATGATAGCAGGTGGTTAAGTAGAAATTCGCTGCTCGGCTGACCCAGCAGGAGCAAAGGTATGCTAAAAATGTATGCAGAACCAAGCTTTTCAGTGAAGAGCAGCCAGACACATTTTAGCAAGTTTCACTTGTAAGTGGGGTTAGAAATGCTTTTCAGGCTCAGTACTGGGCTCAAAAGATGCAGCCCTGATGTCTCTCATGATAGCAGGTGGTTAAGTAGAAATGTGCTGCTCGGCTGACCCAGCAGGAGAACGTATGCTAAAAATGTATGCAGAACCAAGGTTTTCAGTGAAGAGCAGAGAGGCACATTTTAGCAAGTTTCACTTGTAAGTGGGGTTGGAAACGCTTTTCAGGCTCAGTACTGGGCTCAAAAGATGCAGCCCTGATGTCTCTCATGATAGCAGGTGGTTAAGTAGAAATTCGCTGCTCGGCTGGCCCAGCAGGAGCAAACATATGCTAAAAATGTGTGCAGAACCAAGCTTTTCAGTGAAGAGCAGCCAGGCACATTTTAGCAAGTTTCACTTGTAAGTGGGGTTGGAAATGCTTTTCAGGCTCAGTACTGGGCTCAAAAGATGCAGCCCTGATCTCTCTCATGATAGCAGGTGGTTAAGTAGAAATTTGCTGCTCGGCTGACCCAGCAGGAGCAAACATATGCTAAAAATGTATGCAGAACCAAGCTTTTCAGTGAAGAGCAGCCAGGCACATTTTAGCAAGTTTCACTTGTTAGTGGGGTTGGAAACGCTTTTCAGGCTCAGTACTGGGCTCAAAAGATGCAGCCCTGATGTCTCTCATGATAGCAGGTGGTTAAGTAGAAATTCGCTGCTCGGCTGACCCAGCAGGAGCAAACGTATGCCAAAAATGTAGGCAGAAACAAGCTTTTCAGTGAAGAGCAGCTAGGCACATTTTAGCAAGTTTCACTTGTAAGTGGGGTTGGAAATGCTTTTCAGGCTCAGTACTGGGCTCAAAAGATGCAGCCCTGATGTCTCTTATGATGCAGGTGGTTAAGTAGAAATTCGCTGCACGGCTGACCCAGCAGGAGCAAACGTATGCCAAAAATGTATGCAGAAACAAGCTTTTCAGTGAAGAGCAGCCAGGCACATTTTAGCAGGTTTCACTTGTAAGTGGGGTTGGAAATGTTTTTGAGGCTCAGTACTGGGCTCAAAAGATGCAGCCCTGATGTCTCTCATGATAGCAGGTGGTTAAGTAGAAATTCGCTGCTCGGCTGACCCAGCAGGAGCAAACGTATGCCAAAAATGTATGCAGAACCAAGCTTTTCAGTGAAGAGCAGCTAGGCACATTTTATCAAGTTTCACTTGTAAGTGGGGTTGGAAACGCTTTTCAGGCTCAGTACTGGGCTCAAAAGATGCAGCCTGATGTCTCTCATGATAGCAGGTGGTTAAGTAGAAATTTGCTGCTCGGCTGACCCAGCAGGAGCAAACGTATGCTAAAAATGTATGCAGAACCAAGCTTTTCAGTGAAGAGCAGCCAGGCACATTTTAGCAAGTTTCACTTGTAAGTGGGGTTGGAAACGCTTTTCAGGCTCAGTACTGGGCTCAAAAGATGCAGCCTTGATGTCTCTCATGATAGCAGGTGGTTAAGTAGAAATGTGCTGCTCGGCTGACCCAGCAGGAGAACGTATGCTAAAAATGTATGCAGAACCAAGCTTTTCAGTGAAGAGCAAAGAGGCACATTTTAGCAAGTTTCACTTGTAAGTGGGGTTGGAAACGCTTTTCAGGCTCAGTACTGGGCTCAAAAGATTCAGCCCTGATGTCTCTCATGATAGCAGGTGGTTAAGTAGAAATTCGCTGCTCGGCTGACCCAGCAGGAGCAAAGGTATGCTAAAAATGTATTCAGAACCAAGCTTTTCAGTGAAGAGCAGCCAGACACATTTTAGCAAGTTTCACTTGTAAGTGGGGTTAGAAATGCTTTTCAGGCTCAGTACTGGGCTCAAAAGATGCAGCCCTGATGTCTCTCATGATAGCAGGTGGTTAAGTAGAAATTTGCTGCTCGGCTGACCCAGCAGGAGCAAACGTATGCTAAAAATTTATGCAGAACCAAGCTTTTCAGTGAAGAGCAGCCAGGCACATTTTAGCAAGTTTCACTTGTAAGTGGGGGTTGGAAACGCTTTTCAGGCTCAGTACTGGGCTCAAAAGATGCAGCCCTGATGTCTCTCATGATAGCAGGTGGTTAAGTAGAAATTCACTGCTCGGCTGACCCAGCAGGAGCAAACGTATGCCAAAAATGTATGCAGAAACAAGCTTTTCGGTGAAGAGCAGCTAGGCACATTTTAGCAAGTTTCACTTGTAAGTGGGGTTGGAAACGCTTTTCTGGCGCAGTACTGGGCTCCAAAGATGCAGCCCTGATGTCTCTCATGATAGCAGGTGGTTAAGTAGAAATTCGCTGCTCGGCTGACCCAGCAGGAGCAAAGGTATGCTAAAAATGTATGCAGAACCAAGCTTTTCAGTGAAGAGCAGCCAGACACATTTTAGCAAGTTTCACTTGTAAGTGGGGTTAGAAATGCTTTTCAGGCTCAGTACTGGGCTCAAAAGATGCAGCCCTGATGTCTCTCATGATAGCAGGTGGTTAAGTAGAAATGTGCTGCTCGGCTGACCCAGCAGGAGAACGTATGCTAAAAATGTATGCAGAACCAAGGTTTTCAGTGAAGAGCAGAGAGGCACATTTTAGCAAGTTTCACTTGTAAGTGGGGTTGGAAATGCTTTTGAGGCTCAGTACTGGGCTCAAAAGATGCAGCCCTGATGTCTCTCATGATAGCAGGTGGTTAAGTAGAGATTCGCTGCTCGGCTGACCCAGCAGGAGCAAACGTATGCTAAAAATTTATGCAGAACCAAGCCTTTCAGTGAAGAGCAGCCAGGCACATTTTAGCAAGTTTCACTTGTAAGTGGGGTTGGAAACGCTTTTCAGGCTCAGTACTGGGCTCAAAAGATGCAGCCCTGATGTCTCTCATGATAGCAGTTGGTTAAGTAGAAATTCGCTGCTCAGCTGACCCAGCAGGAGCAAACGTATGCCAAAAATGTATGCAGAAACAAGCTTTTCAGTGAAGAGCAGCTAGGCACATTTTAGCAAGTTTCACTTGTAAGTGGGGTTGGAAACGCTTTTCAGGCTCAGTACTGGGCTCAAAAGATGCAGCCTGATGTCTCTCATGATAGCAGGTGGTTAAGTAGAAATTTGCTGCTCGGCTGACCCAGCAGGAGCAAACGTATGCTAAAAATGTGTGCAGAACCAAGCTTTCAGTGAAGAGCAGCCAGGCACATTTTAGCAAGTTTCACTTGTAAGTGGGGTTGGAAATGCTTTTCAGTCTCAGTACTGGGCTCAAAAGATGCAGCCCTGATCTCTCTCATGATAGCAGGTGGTTAAGTAGAAATTTGCTGCTCGGCTGACCCAGCAGGAGCAAACGTATGCTAAAAATGTATGCAGAACCAAGCTTTTCAGTGAAGAGCAGCTAGGCACATTTTAGCAAGTTTCACTTGTAAGTGGGGTTGGAAATGCTTTTCAGGCTCAGTACTGGCCTCAAAAGATGCAGCCCTGATGTCTCTCATGATAGCAGGTGGTTAAGTAGAAATGTGCTGCTCGGCTGACCCAGCAGGAGCAAACGTATGCTAAAAATTTGTGCAGAACCAAGCTTTTCAGTGAATAGCAGCCAGGCACATTTTAGCAAGTTTCACTTGTAAGTGGGGTTGGAAACGCTTTTCAGGCTCAGTACTGGGCTCAAAAGATGCAGCCCTGATGTCTCTCATGATAGCAGGTGGTTAAGTAGAAATTCGCTGCTCAGCTGACCCAGCAGGAGCAATCGTATGCCAAAAATGTATGCAGAAACAAGCTTTTCAGTGAAGAGCAGCTAGGCACATTTTAGCAAGTTTCACTTGTAAGTGGGGTTGGAAATGCTTTTCAGGCTCAGTACTGGGCTCAAAAGATGCAGCCCTGATATCTCTTATGATGCAGGTGGTTAAGTAGAAATTCGCTGCTCGGCTGACCCAGCAGGAGCAAACGTATGCCAAAAATGTATGTAGAAACAAGCTTTTCAGTGAAGAGCAGCTAGGCACATTTTAGCAAGTTTCACTTGTAAGTGGGGTTGGAAACGCTTTTCAGGCTCAGTACTGGGCTCAAAAGATGCAGCCCTGATGTCTCTCATGATAGCAGGTGGTTAAGTAGAAATTCGCTGCTCGGCTGGCCCAGCAGGAGCAAACATATGCTAAAAATGTGTGCAGAACCAAGCTTTTCAGTGAAGAGCAGCCAGGCACATTTTAGCAAGTTTCACTTGTAAGTGGGGTTGGAAATGCTTTTCAGGCTCAGTACTGGGCTCAAAAGATGCAGCCCTGATCTCTCTCATGATAGCAGGTGGTTAAGTAGAAATTTGCTGCTCGGCTGACCCAGCAGGAGCAAACATATGCTAAAAATGTATGCAGAACCAAGCTTTTCAGTGAAGAGCAGCCAGGCACATTTTAGCAAGTTTCACTTGTTAGTGGGGTTGGAAACGCTTTTCAGGCTCAGTACTGGGCTCAAAAGATGCAGCCCTGATGTCTCTCATGATAGCAGGTGGTTAAGTAGAAATTCGCTGCTCAGCTGACCCAGCAGGAGCAAACGTATGCCAAAAATGTATGCAGAAACAAGCTTTTCAGTGAAGAGCAGCTAGGCACATTTTAGCAAGTTTCACTTGTAATTGGGGTTGGAAACGCTTTTCAGGCTCAGTACTGGGCTCAAAAGATGCAGCCTGATGTCTCTCATGATAGCAGGTGGTTAAGTAGAAATTTGCTGCTCGGCTGACCCAGCAGGAGCAAACGTATGCTAAAAATGTGTGCAGAACCAAGCTTTCAGTGAAGAGCAGCCAGGCACATTTTAGCAAGTTTCACTTGTAAGTGGGGTTGGAAATGCTTTTCAGTCTCAGTACTGGGCTCAAAAGATGCAGCCCTGATCTCTCTCATGATAGCAGGTGGTTAAGTAGAAATTTGCTGCTCGGCTGACCCAGCAGGAGCAAACTTATGCTAAAAATGTATGCAGAACCAAGCTTTTCAGTGAAGAGCAGCTAGGCACATTTTAGCAAGTTTCACTTGTAAGTGGGGTTGGAAACGCTTTTCAGGCTCAGTACTGGGCTCAAAAGATGCAGCCCTGATGTCTCTCATGATAGCAGGTGGTTAAGTAGAAATTCGCTGCTCAGCTGACCCAGCAGGAGCAAACGTATGCCAAAAATGTATGCAGAAACAAGCTTTTCAGTGAAGAGCAGCTAGGCACATTTTAGCAAGTTTCACTTGTAAGTGGGGTTGTAAACGCTTTTCAGGCTCAGTACTGGGCTCAAAAGATGCAGCCCTGATGTCTCTCATGATAGCAGGTGGTTAAGTAGAAATTCGCTGCTCGGCTGACCCAGCAGGAGCAAACGTATGCCAAAAATGTATGCAGAAACAAGCTTTTCAGTGAAGAGCAGCTAGGCACATTTTAGCAAGTTTCACTTGTAAGTGGGGTTGGAAACGCTTTTCAGGCTCAGTACTGGGCTCAAAAGATGCAGCCTTGATGTCTCTCATGATAGCAGGTGGTTAAGTAGAAATGTGCTGCTCGGCTGACCCAGCAGGAGAACGTATGCTAAAAATGTATGCAGAACCAAGCTTTTCAGTGAAGAGCAGCCATGGACATTTTAGCAAGTTTCACTTGTAAGTGGGGTTGGAAATGCTTTTCAGGCTCAGTACTGGGCTCAAAAGATGCAGCCCTGATGTCTCTTATGATGCAGGTGGTTAAGTAGAAATTCGCTGCTCGGCTGACCCAGCAGGAGAACGTATGCTAAAAATGTATGCAGAACCAAGCTTTTCAGTGAAGAGCAGCCAGACACATTTTAGCAAGTTTCACTTGTAAGTGGGGTTAGAAATGCTTTTCAGGCTCAGTACTGGGCTCAAAAGATGCAGCCCTGATGTCTCTCATGATAGCAGGTGGTTAAGTAGAAATGTGCTGCTCGGCTGACCCAGCAGGAGAACGTATGCTAAAAATGTATGCAGAACCAAGGTTTTCAGTGAAGAGCAGAGAGGCACATTTTAGCAAGTTTCACTTGTAAGTGGGGTTGGAAATGCTTTTGAGGCTCAGTACTGGGCTCAAAAGATGCAGCCCTGATGTCTCTCATGATAGCAGGTGGTTAAGTAGAGATTCGCTGCTCGGCTGACCCAGCAGGAGCAAACGTATGCTAAAAATTTATGCAGAACCAAGCCTTTCAGTGAAGAGCAGCCAGGCACATTTTAGCAAGTTTCACTTGTAAGTGGGGTTGGAAACGCTTTTCAGGCTCAGTACTGGGCTCAAAAGATGCAGCCCTGATGTCTCTCATGATAGCAGGTGGTTAAGTAGAAATTCGCTGCTCAGCTGACCCAGCAGGAGCAAACGTATGCCAAAAATGTATGCAGAAACAAGCTTTTCAGTGAAGAGCAGCTAGGCACATTTTAGCAAGTTTCACTTGTAAGTGGGGTTGGAAACGCTTTTCAGGCTCAGTACTGGGCTCAAAAGATGCAGCCTGATGTCTCTCATGATAGCAGGTGGTTAAGTAGAAATTTGCTGCTCGGCTGACCCAGCAGGAGCAAACGTATGCTAAAAATGTGTGCAGAACCAAGCTTTCAGTGAAGAGCAGCCAGGCACATTTTAGCAAGTTTCACTTGTAAGTGGGGTTGGAAATGCTTTTCAGTCTCAGTACTGGGCTCAAAAGATGCAGCCCTGATCTCTCTCATGATAGCAGGTGGTTAAGTAGAAATTTGCTGCTCGGCTGACCCAGCAGGAGCAAACGTATGCTAAAAATGTATGCAGAACCAAGCTTTTCAGTGAAGAGCAGCTAGGCACATTTTAGCAAGTTTCACTTGTAAGTGGGGTTGGAAATGCTTTTCAGGCTCAGTACTGGCCTCAAAAGATGCAGCCCTGATGTCTCTCATGATAGCAGGTGGTTAAGTAGAAATGTGCTGCTCGGCTGACCCAGCAGGAGCAAACGTATGCTAAAAATTTGTGCAGAACCAAGCTTTTCAGTGAATAGCAGCCAGGCACATTTTAGCAAGTTTCACTTGTAAGTGGGGTTGGAAACGCTTTTCAGGCTCAGTACTGGGCTCAAAAGATGCAGCCCTGATGTCTCTCATGATAGCAGGTGGTTAAGTAGAAATTCGCTGCTCAGCTGACCCAGCAGGAGCAATCGTATGCCAAAAATGTATGCAGAAACAAGCTTTTCAGTGAAGAGCAGCTAGGCACATTTTAGCAAGTTTCACTTGTAAGTGGGGTTGGAAATGCTTTTCAGGCTCAGTACTGGGCTCAAAAGATGCAGCCCTGATATCTCTTATGATGCAGGTGGTTAAGTAGAAATTCGCTGCTCGGCTGACCCAGCAGGAGCAAACGTATGCCAAAAATGTATGTAGAAACAAGCTTTTCAGTGAAGAGCAGCTAGGCACATTTTAGCAAGTTTCACTTGTAAGTGGGGTTGGAAACGCTTTTCAGGCTCAGTACTGGGCTCAAAAGATGCAGCCCTGATGTCTCTCATGATAGCAGGTGGTTAAGTAGAAATTCGCTGCTCGGCTGGCCCAGCAGGAGCAAACATATGCTAAAAATGTGTGCAGAACCAAGCTTTTCAGTGAAGAGCAGCCAGGCACATTTTAGCAAGTTTCACTTGTAAGTGGGGTTGGAAATGCTTTTCAGGCTCAGTACTGGGCTCAAAAGATGCAGCCCTGATCTCTCTCATGATAGCAGGTGGTTAAGTAGAAATTTGCTGCTCGGCTGACCCAGCAGGAGCAAACATATGCTAAAAATGTATGCAGAACCAAGCTTTTCAGTGAAGAGCAGCCAGGCACATTTTAGCAAGTTTCACTTGTTAGTGGGGTTGGAAACGCTTTTCAGGCTCAGTACTGGGCTCAAAAGATGCAGCCCTGATGTCTCTCATGATAGCAGGTGGTTAAGTAGAAATTCGCTGCTCAGCTGACCCAGCAGGAGCAAACGTATGCCAAAAATGTATGCAGAAACAAGCTTTTCAGTGAAGAGCAGCTAGGCACATTTTAGCAAGTTTCACTTGTAAGTGGGGTTGGAAACGCTTTTCAGGCTCAGTACTGGGCTCAAAAGATGCAGCCTGATGTCTCTCATGATAGCAGGTGGTTAAGTAGAAATTTGCTGCTCGGCTGACCCAGCAGGAGCAAACGTATGCTAAAAATGTGTGCAGAACCAAGCTTTCAGTGAAGAGCAGCCAGGCACATTTTAGCAAGTTTCACTTGTAAGTGGGGTTGGAAATGCTTTTCAGTCTCAGTACTGGGCTCAAAAGATGCAGCCCTGATCTCTCTCATGATAGCAGGTGGTTAAGTAGAAATTTGCTGCTCGGCTGACCCAGCAGGAGCAAACGTATGCTAAAAATGTATGCAGAACCAAGCTTTTCAGTGAAGAGCAGCTAGGCACATTTTAGCAAGTTTCACTTGTAAGTGGGGTTGGAAATGCTTTTCAGGCTCAGTACTGGCCTCAAAAGATGCAGCCCTGATGTCTCTCATGATAGCAGGTGGTTAAGTAGAAATGTGCTGCTCGGCTGACCCAGCAGGAGCAAACGTATGCTAAAAATTTGTGCAGAACCAAGCTTTTCAGTGAATAGCAGCCAGGCACATTTTAGCAAGTTTCACTTGTAAGTGGGGTTGGAAACGCTTTTCAGGCTCAGTACTGGGCTCAAAAGATGCAGCCCTGATGTCTCTCATGATAGCAGGTGGTTAAGTAGAAATTCGCTGCTCAGCTGACCCAGCAGGAGCAAACGTATGCCAAAAATGTATGCAGAAACAAGCTTTTCAGTGAAGAGCAGCTAGGCACATTTTAGCAAGTTTCACTTGTAAGTGGGGTTGTAAACGCTTTTCAGGCTCAGTACTGGGCTCAAAAGATGCAGCCCTGATGTCTCTCATGATAGCAGGTGGTTAAGTAGAAATTCGCTGCTCGGCTGACCCAGCAGGAGCAAACGTATGCCAAAAATGTATGCAGAAACAAGCTTTTCAGTGAAGAGCAGCTAGGCACATTTTAGCAAGTTTCACTTGTAAGTGGGGTTGGAAACGCTTTTCAGGCTCAGTACTGGGCTCAAAAGATGCAGCCCTGATGTCTCTTATGATGCAGGTGGTTAAGTAGAAATTCGCTGCTCGGCTGACCCAGCAGGAGTAAACGTATGCCAAAAATGTATGCAGAAACAAGCTTTTCAGTGAAGAGCAGCTAGGCACATTTTAGCAAGTTTCACTTGTAAGTGGGGTTGGAAATGCTTTTCAGGCTCAGTACTGGGCTCAAAAGATGCAGCCCTGATGTCTCTCATGATAGCAGGTGGTTAAGTAGAAATTCGCTGCTCGGCTGACCCAGCAGGAGCAAACGTATGCTAAAAATGTATGCAGAACCAAGCTTTTCAGTGAAGAGCAGCCAGGCACATTTTAGCAAGTTTCACTGTAAGTGGGGTTGGAAACGCTTTTCAGGCGCAGTACTGGGCTCCAAAGATGCAGCCCTGATGTCTCTCATAATAGCAGGTGGTTAAGTAGAAATGTGCTGCTCGGCAGACCCAGCAGGAGAAAACGTATGTAAAAATGTATGCAGAACCAAGCTTTTCAGTGAAGAGCAGCCAGGCATATTTTAGCAAGTTTCACTTGTAAGTGGGGTTGGAAATGCTTTTCAGGCTCAGTACTGGGCTAAAAAGATGCAGCCTGATGTCTCTCATGATAGCAGGTGGTTAAGTAGAAATTTGCTGCTCGGCTGACCCAGCAGGAGCAAACGTATGCTAAAAATGTGTGCAGAACCAAGCTTTCAGTGAAGAGCAGCCAGGCACATTTTAGCAAGTTTCACTTGTAAGTGGGGTTGGAAATGCTTTTCAGTCTCAGTACTGGGCTCAAAAGATGCAGCCCTGATCTCTCTCATGATAGCAGGTGGTTAAGTAGAAATTTGCTGCTCGGCTGACCCAGCAGGAGCAAACGTATGCTAAAAATGTTTGCAGAACCAAGCTTTTCAGTGAAGAGCAGCTAGGCACATTTTAGCAAGTTTCACTTGTAAGTGGGGTTGGAAATGCTTTTCAGGCTCAGTACTGGCCTCAAAAGATGCAGCCCTGATGTCTCTCATGATAGCAGGTGGTTAAGTAGAAATGTGCTGCTCGGCTGACCCAGCAGGAGCAAACGTATGCTAAAAATTTGTGCAGAACCAAGCTTTTCAGTGAATAGCAGCCAGGCACATTTTAGCAAGTTTCACTTGTAAGTGGGGTTGGAAACGCTTTTCAGGCTCAGTACTGGGCTCAAAAGATGCAGCCCTGATGTCTCTCATGATAGCAGGTGGTTAAGTAGAAATTCGCTGCTCAGCTGACCCAGCAGGAGCAAACGTATGCCAAAAATGTATGCAGAAACAAGCTTTTCAGTGAAGAGCAGCTAGGCACATTTTAGCAAGTTTCACTTGTAAGTGGGGTTGTAAACGCTTTTCAGGCTCAGTACTGGGCTCAAAAGATGCAGCCCTGATGTCTCTCATGATAGCAGGTGGTTAAGTAGAAATTCGCTGCTCGGCTGACCCAGCAGGAGCAAACGTATGCCAAAAATGTATGCAGAAACAAGCTTTTCAGTGAAGAGCAGCTAGGCACATTTTAGCAAGTTTCACTTGTAAGTGGGGTTGGAAACGCTTTTCAGGCTCAGTACTGGGCTCAAAAGATGCAGCCTTGATGTCTCTCATGATAGCAGGTGGTTAAGTAGAAATGTGCTGCTCGGCTGACCCAGCAGGAGAACGTATGCTAAAAATGTATGCAGAACCAAGCTTTTCAGTGAAGAGCAGCCATGGACATTTTAGCAAGTTTCACTTGTAAGTGGGGTTGGAAATGCTTTTCAGGCTCAGTACTGGGCTCAAAAGATGCAGCCCTGATGTCTCTTATGTGATGCAGGTGGTTAAGTAGAAATTCGCTGCTCGGCTGACCCAGCAGGAGTAAACGTATGCCAAAAATGTATGCAGAAACAAGCTTTTCAGTGAAGAGCAGCTAGGCACATTTTAGCAAGTTTCACTTGTAAGTGGGGTTGGAAACGCTTTTCAGGCTCAGTACTGGGCTCAAAAGATGCAGCCCTGATGTCTCTCATGATAGCAGGTGGTTAAGTAGAAATTCGCTGCTCGGCTGACCCAGCAGGAGCAAACGTATGCTAAAAATGTATGCAGAACCAAGCTTTTCAGTGAAGAGCAGCCAGGCACATTTTAGCAAGTTTCACTGTAAGTGGGGTTGGAAACGCTTTTCAGGCGCAGTACTGGGCTCCAAAGATGCAGCCCTGATGTCTCTCATAATAGCAGGTGGTTAAGTAGAAATGTGCTGCTCGGCAGACCCAGCAGGAGAAAACGTATGTAAAAATGTATGCAGAACCAAGCTTTTCAGTGAAGAGCAGCCAGGCATATTTTAGCAAGTTTCACTTGTAAGTGGGGTTGGAAACGCTTTTCAGGCTCAGTACTGGGCTAAAAAGATGCAGCCTGATGTCTCTCATGATAGCAGGTGGTTAAGTAGAAATTTGCTGCTCGGCTGACCCAGCAGGAGCAAACGTATGCTAAAAATGTGTGCAGAACCAAGCTTTTCAGTGAAGAGCAGCCAGGCACATTTTAGCAAGTTTCACTTGTAAGTGGGGTTGGAAATGCTTTTCAGGCTCAGTACTGGGCTTAAAAGATGCAGCCCTGATGTCTCTCATGATAGCAGGTGGTTAAGTAGAAATTCGCTGCTCGGCTGGCCCAGCAGGAGCAAACATATGCTAAAAATGTATGCAGAACCAAGCTTTTCAGTGAAGAGCAGCCAAGCACATTTTAGCAAGTTTCACTGTAAGTGGGGTTGGAAACGCTTTTCTGGCGCAGTACTGGGCTCCAAAGATGCAGCCCTGATGTCTCTCATGATAGCAGGTGGTTAAGTAGAAATTCGCTGCTCGGCTGACCCAGCAAGAGCAAATGTATGCTAAAAATGTATGCAGAACCAAGCTTTTCAGTGAAGAGCAGCCAGACACATTTTAGCAAGTTTCACTTGTAAGTGGGGTTAGAAATGCTTTTCAGGCTCAGCACTGGGCTCAAAAGATGCAGCCCTGATGTCTCTCATGATAGCAGGTGGTTAAGTAGAAATGTGCTGCTCGGCTGACCCAGCAGGAGAACGTATGCTAAAAATGTATGCAGAACCAAGCTTTTCAGTGAAGAGCAGAGAGGCACATTTTAGCAAGTTTCACTTGTAAGTGGGGTTGGAAATGCTTTTCAGGCGCAGTACTGGGCTCCAAAGATGCAGCCCTGATGTCTCTCATGATAGCAGGTGGTTAAGTAGAGATTCGCTGCTCGGCTGATCCAGCAGGAGCAAACGTATGCTAAAAATGTATGCAGAAGCAAGCTTTTCAGTGAAGAGCAGCCAGACACATTTTAGCAAGTTTCACTTGTAAGTGGGGTTGGAAACGCTTTTCAGGCTCAGTACTGGGCTCAAAAGATGTAGCCCTGATGTCTCTCATGATAGCAGGTGGTTAAGTAGAAATTTGCTGCTCGGCTGACCCAGCAGGAGCAAACGTATGCCAAAAATGTATGCAGAAACAAGCTTTTCAGTGAAGAGCAGCTAGGCACATTTTAGCAAGTTTCACTTGTAAGTGGGGTTGGAAATGCTTTTCAGGCTCAGTACTGGCCTCAAAAGATGCAGCCCTGATGTCTCTCATGATAGCAGGTGGTTAAGTAGAAATTTGCTGCTCGGCTGACCCAGCAGGAGCAAACCTATGCCAAAAATGTACGCAGAATCAGCTTTTCAGTGAAGAGCAGAGAGGCACATTTTAGCAAGTTTCACTTGTAAGTGGGGTTGGAAACGATTTTCAGGCTCAGTACTGGGCTCAAAAGATGCAGCCCTGATGTCTCTCATGATAGCAGGTGGTTAAGTAGAAATTCGCTGCTCGGCTGGCCCAGCAGGAGCAAACATATGCTAAAAATGTATGCAGAACCAAGCTTTTCAGTGAAGAGCAGCCAGGCACATTTTAGCAAGTTTCACTTGTAAGTGGGGTTGGAAACGCTTTTCAGGCTCAGTACTGGGCTCAAAAGATGCAGCCCTGATGTCTCTCATGATAGCAGGTGGTTAAGTAGAAATTTGCTGCTCGGCTGACCCAGCAGGAGCAAACGTATGCTAAAAATGTGTGCAGAACCAAGCTTTTCAGTGAAGAGCAGCCAGGCACATTTTAGCAAGTTTCACTTTTAAGTGGGGTTGGAAACGCTTTTCAGGCTCAGTACTGGGCTCAAAAGATGCAGCCCTGATGTCTCTCATGATAGCAGGTGGTTAAGTAGAAATGTGCTGCTCGGCTGACCCAGCAGGAGCAAACATATGCTAAAAATGTGTGCAGAACCAAGCTTTTCAGTGAATAGCAGCCAGGCACATTTTAGCAAGTTTCACTTGTAAGTGGGGTTGGAAAGCTTTTCAGGCTCAGTACTGGGCTCAAAAGATGCAGCCCTGATGTCTCTCATGATAGCAGGTGGTTAAGTAGAAATTCGCTGCTCAGCTGACCCAGCAGGAGCAAACGTATGCCAAAAATGTATGCAGAAACAAGCTATTCAGTGAAGAGCAGCCAGGCACATTTTAGCAAGTTTCACTTGTAAGTGGGGTTGGAAATGCTTTTCAGGCTCAGTACTGGGCTCAAAAGATGCAGCCCTGATCTCTCTCATGATAGCAGGTGGTTAAGTAGAAATTTGCTGCTCGGCTGACCCAGCAGGAGCAAACGTATGCTAAAAATGTGTGCAGAACCAAGCTTTTCAGTGAAGAGCAGCCAGGCACATTTTAGCAAGTTTCACTTGTAAGTGGGGGTTGGAAACGCTTTTCAGGCTCAGTACTGGGCTCAAAAGATGCAGCCCTGATGTCTCTCATGATAGCAGGTGGTTAAGTAGAAATTCACTGCTCGGCTGACCCAGCAGGAGCAAACGTATGCCAAAAATGTATGCAGAAACAAGCTTTTCGGTGAAGAGCAGCTAGGCACATTTTAGCAAGTTTCACTTGTAAGTGGGGTTGGAAACGCTTTTCTGGCGCAGTACTGGGCTCCAAAGATGCAGCCCTGATGTCTCTCATGATAGCAGGTGGTTAAGTAGAAATGTGCTGCTCGGCTGACCCAGCAGGAGAACGTATGCTAAAAATGTATGCAGAACCAAGGTTTTCAGTGAAGAGCAGAGAGGCACATTTTAGCAAGTTTCACTTGTAAGTGGGGTTGGAAATGCTTTTGAGGCTCAGTACTGGGCTCAAAAGATGCAGCCCTGATGTCTCTCATGATAGCAGGTGGTTAAGTAGAGATTCGCTGCTCGGCTGACCCAGCAGGAGCAAACGTATGCTAAAAATTTATGCAGAACCAAGCCTTTCAGTGAAGAGCAGCCAGGCACATTTTAGCAAGTTTCACTTGTAAGTGGGGTTGGAAACGCTTTTCAGGCTCAGTACTGGGCTCAAAAGATGCAGCCCTGATGTCTCTCATGATAGCAGGTGGTTAAGTAGAAATTTGCTGCTCGGCTGACCCAGCAGGAGCAAACGTATGCCAAAAATGTATGCAGAAACAAGCTTTTCAGTGAAGAGCAGCTAGGCACATTTTAGCAAGTTTCACTTGTAAGTGGGGTTGGAAATGCTTTTCAGGCTCAGTACTGGCCTCAAAAGATGCAGCCCTGATGTCTCTCATGATAGCAGGTGGTTAAGTAGAAATTTGCTGCTCGGCTGACCCAGCAGGAGCAAACCTATGCCAAAAATGTACACAGAATCAGCTTTTCAGTGAAGAGCAGAGAGGCACATTTTAGCAAGTTTCACTTGCAAGTGGGGTTGGAGCCGCTTTTCAGGCTCAGTACTGGGCTCAAAAGATGCAGCCCTGATGTCTCTCATGATAGCAGGTGGTTAAGTAGAAATTCGCCGCTCGGCTGGCCCAGCGGGAGCAAACATATGCTAAAAATGTATGCAGAACCAAGCTTTTCAGTGAAGAGCAGCCAGGCACATTTTAGCAAGTTTCACTTGTAAGTGGGGTTGGAAACGCTTTTCAGGCTCAGTACTGGGCTCAAAAGATGCAGCCCTGATGTCTCTCATGATAGCAGGTGGTTAAGTAGAAATTTGCTGCTCGGCTGACCCAGCAGGAGCAAACGTATGCCAAAAATGTATGCAGAAACAAGCTTTTCAGTGAAGAGCAGCTAGGCACATTTTAGCAAGTTTCACTTGTAAGTGGGGTTGGAAATGCTTTTCAGGCTCAGTACTGGCCTCAAAAGATGCAGCCCTGATGTCTCTCATGATAGCAGGTGGTTAAGTAGAAATTTGCTGCTCGGCTGACCCAGCAGGAGCAAACCTATGCCAAAAATGTACACAGAATCAGCTTTTCAGTGAAGAGCAGAGAGGCACATTTTAGCAAGTTTCACTTGCAAGTGGGGTTGGAGCCGCTTTTCAGGCTCAGTACTGGGCTCAAAAGATGCAGCCCTGATGTCTCTCATGATAGCAGGTGGTTAAGTAGAAATTCGCCGCTCGGCTGGCCCAGCGGGAGCAAACATATGCTAAAAATGTATGCAGAACCAAGCTTTTCAGTGAAGAGCAGCCAGGCACATTTTAGCAAGTTTCACTTGTAAGTGGGGTTGGAAACGCTTTTCAGGCTCAGTACTGGGCTCAAAAGATGCAGCCCTGATGTCTCTCATGATAGCAGGTGGTTAAGTAGAAATGTGCTGCTCGGCTGACCCAGCAGGAGCAAACGTATGCTAAAAATGTGTGCAGAACCAAGCTTTCAGTGAATAGCAGCCAGGCACATTTTAGCAAGTTTCACTTGTAAGTGGGGTTGGAAACGCTTTTCAGGCTCAGTACTGGGCTCAAAAGATGCAGTCCTGATGTCTCTCATGATAGCAGGTGGTTAAGTAGAAATTCGCTGCTCGGCTGACCCAGCAGGAGCAAACGTATGCCAAAAATGTATGCAGAAACAAGCTTTTCAGTGAAGAGCAGCTAGGCACATTTTAGCAAGTTTCACTTGTAAGTGGGGTTGGAAACGCTTTTCAGGCTCAGTACTGGGCTCAAAAGATGCAGCCTGATGTCTCTCATGATAGCAGGTGGTTAAGTAGAAATTTGCTGCTCGGCTGACCCAGCAGGAGCAAACGTATGCTAAAAATGTGTGCAGAACCAAGCTTTTCAGTGAAGAGCAGCCATGCACATTTTAGCAAGTTTCACTTTTAAGTGGGGTTGGAAATGCTTTTCAGGCTCAGTACTGGGCTCAAAAGATGCAGCCCTGATCTCTCTCATGATAGCAGGTGGTTAAGTAGAAATTTGCTGCTCGGCTGACCCAGCAGGAGCAAACGTGTGCTAAAAATGTATGCAGAACCAAGCTTTTCAGTGAAGAGCAGCCAGGCACATTTTAGCAAGTTTCACTTGTAAGTGGGGTTGAAAACGCTTTTCAGGCTCAGTACTGGGCTCAAAAGATGCAGCCCTGATCTCTCTCATGATAGCAGGTGGTTAAGTAGAAATTTGCTGCTCGGCTGACCCAGCAGGAGCAAACGTGTGCTAAAAATGTATGCAGAACCAAGCTTTTCAGTGAAGAGCAGCCAGGCACATTTTAGCAAGTTTCACTTGTAAGTGGGGTTGAAAACGCTTTTCAGGCTCAGTACTGGGCTCAAAAGATGCAGCCCTGATGTCTCTCATGATAGCAGGTGGTTAAGTAGAAATTCGCTGCTCGGCTGACCCAGCAGGAGCAAACGTATGCCAAAAATGTGTGCAGAAACAAGCTTTTCAGTGAAGAGCAGCTAGGCACATTTTAGCAAGTTTCACTTGTAAGTGGGGTTGGAAACGCTTTTCAGGCTCAGTACTGGGCTCAAAAGATGCAGCCCTGATGTCTCTTATGATGCAGGTGGTTAAGTAGAAATTCGCTGCTCGGCTGACCCAGCAGGAGCAAATGTATGCCAAAAATGTATGCAGAAACAAGCTTTTCAGTGAAGAGCAGCTAGGCACATTTTAGCAAGTTTCACTTGTAAGTGGGGTTGGAAACGCTTTTCAGGCTCAGTACTGGGCTCAAAAGATGCAGCCTGATGTCTTTCATGATAGCAGGTGGTTAAGTAGAAATTCGCTGCTCGGCTGGCCCAGCAGGAGCAAACATATGCTAAAAATGTATACAGAACCAAGCTTTTCAGTGAAGAGCAGCCAGGCACATTTTAGCAAGTTTCACTGTAAGTGGAGTTGGAAACGATTTTCAGGCTCAGTACTGGGCTCAAAAGATGCAGCCCTGATGTCTCTTATGATGCAGGTGGTTAAGTAGAAATTCGCTGCTCGGCTGACCCAGCAGGAGCAAACGTATGCCAAAAATGTATGCAGAAACAAGCTTTTCAGTGAAGAGCAGCTAGGCACATTTGAGCAAGTTTCACTTGTAAGTGGGGTTGGAAACGCTTTTCAGGCTCAGTACTGGGCTCAAAAGATGCAGCCTGATGTCTTTCATGATAGCAGGTGGTTAAGTAGAAATTTGCTGCTCGGCTGACCCAGCAGGAGCAAACGTATGCTAAAAATGTGTGCAGAACCAAGCTTTTCAGTGAAGAGTAGCCAGGCACATTTTAGCAAGTTTCACTTGTAAGTGGGGTTGGAAATGCTTTTCAGGCTCAGTACTGGGCTCAAAAGATGCAGCCCTGATCTCTCTCATGATAGCAGGTGGTTAAGTAGAAATTTGCTGCTCGGCTGACCCAGCAGGAGCAAACGTATGCTAAAAATGTATGCAGAACCAAGCTTTTCAGTGAAGAGCAGCCAGGCACATTTTAGCAAGTTTCACTTGTAAGTGGGGTTGGAAACGCTTTTCAGGCTCAGTACTGGGCTCAAAAGATGCAGCCCTGATGTCTCTCATGATAGCAGGTGGTTAAGTAGAAATTCGCTGCTCGGCTGACCCAGCAGGAGCAAACGTATGCCAAAAATGTATGCAGAAACAAGCTTTTCAGTGAAGAGCAGCTAGGCACATTTTAGCAAGTTTCACTTGTAAGTGGGGTTGGAAATGCTTTTCAGGCTCAGTACTGGGCTCAAAAGATGCAGCCCTGATGTCTCTTATGATGCAGGTGGTTAAGTAGAAATTCGCTGCTCGGCTGACCCAGCAGGAGCAAACGTATGCCAAAAATGTATGCAGAAACAAGCTTCTCAGTGAAGAGCAGCTAGGCACATTTTAGCAAGTTTCACTTGTAAGTGGGGTTGGAAACGCTTTTCAGGCTCAGTACTGGGCTCAAAAGATGCAGCCCTGATGTCTCTCATGATAGCAGGTGGTTAAGTAGAAATTCGCTGCTCGGCTGGCCCAGCAGGAGCAAACGTATGCTAAAAATGTATGCAGAACCAAGCTTTTCAGTGAAGAGCAGCCAGGCATATTTTAGCAAGTTTCACTTGTAAGTGGGGTTGGAAATGCTTTTCAGGCTCAGTACTGGGCTCAAAAGATGCAGCCCTGATGTCTCTCATGATAGCAGGTGGTTAAGTAGAAATTCGCTGCTCGGCTGACCCAGCAGGAGCAAACGTATGCTAAAAATGTATGCAGAACCAAGCTTTTCAGTGAAGAGCAGCCAGGCACATTTTAGCAAGTTTCACTTGTAAGTGGGGTTGGAAACGCTTTTCAGGCTCAGTACTGGGCTCAAAAGATGCAGCCCTGATGTCTCTTATGATGCAGGTGGTTAAGTAGAAATTCGCTGCTCGGCTGACCCAGCAGGAGCAAAAATATGCCAAAAATGTATGCAGAAACAAGCTTTTCAGTGAAGAGCAGCCAGGCACATTTTAGCAAGTTTCACTGTAAGTGGGGTGGGAAACGCTTTTCAGGCGCAGTACTGGGCTCCAAAGATGCAGCCCTGATGTCTCTCATGATAGCAGGTGGTTAAGTAGAAATGTGCTGCTCGGCAGACCCAGCAGGAGCAAACGTATGCTAAAAATGTATGCAGAACCAAGCTTTTCAGTGAAGAGCAGCCAGGCATATTTTAGCAAGTTTCACTTGTAAGTGGGGTTGGAAATGCTTTTCAGGCTCAGTACTGGGCTCAAAAGATGCAGCCCTGATGTCTCTCATGATAGCAGGTGGTTAAGTAGAAATTCGCTGCTCGGCTGACCCAGCAGGAGCAAACGTATGCTAAAAATGTATGCAGAACCAAGCTTTTCAGTGAAGAGCATCCAGGCACATTTTAGCAAGTGTCACTTGTAAGTGGGGTTGGAAACGCTTTTCAGGCTCAGTACTGGGCTCAAAAGATACAGCCCTGATGTCTCTCATGATAGCAGGTAGTTAAGTAGAAATTCGCTGCTCGGCTGACCCAGCAGGAGAAAACGTATGCCAAAAATGTATGCAGAAACAAGCTTTTCAGTGAAGAGCAGCTAGGCAGACTTTAGCAAGTTTCACTTGTAAGTGGGGTTGGAAACGCTTTTCAGGCTCAGTACTGGGCTCAAAAGATGCAGCCTGATGTCTCTCATGATAGCAGGTGGTTAAGTAGAAATTTGCTGCTCGGCTGACCCAGCAGGAGCAAACGTATGCTAAAAATGTGTGCAGAACCAAGCTTTTCAGTGAAGAGCAGCCAGGCACATTTTAGCAAGTTTCACTTGTAAGTGGGTTTGGAAATGCTTTTCAGGCTCAGTACTGGGCTCAAAAGATGCAGCCCTGATCTCTCTCATGATAGCAGGTGGTTAAGTAGAAATGTGCTGCTCGGCTGACCCAGCAGGAGCAAATGTATGCTAAAAATGTATGCAGAACCAAGCTTTTCAGTGAAGAGCAGCCAGGCACATTTTAGCAAGTTTCACTTGTAAGTGGGGGTTGGAAACGCTTTTCAGGCTCAGTACTGGGCTCAAAAGATGCAGCCCTGATGTCTCTCATGATAGCAGGTGGTTAAGTAGAAATTCACTGCTCGGCTGACCCAGCAGGAGCAAACGTATGCCAAAAATGTATGCAGAAACAAGCTTTTCGGTGAAGAGCAGCTAGGCACATTTTAGCAAGTTTCACTTGTAAGTGGGGTTGGAAACGCTTTTCTGGCGCAGTACTGGGCTCCAAAGATGCAGCCCTGATGTCTCTCATGATAGCAGGTGGTTAAGTAGAAATGTGCTGCTCGGCTGACCCAGCAGGAGAACGTATGCTAAAAATGTATGCAGAACCAAGGTTTTCAGTGAAGAGCAGAGAGGCACATTTTAGCAAGTTTCACTTGTAAGTGGGGTTGGAAATGCTTTTGAGGCTCAGTACTGGGCTCAAAAGATGCAGCCCTGATGTCTCTCATGATAGCAGGTGGTTAAGTAGAGATTCGCTGCTCGGCTGACCCAGCAGGAGCAAACGTATGCTAAAAATTTATGCAGAACCAAGCCTTTCAGTGAAGAGCAGCCAGGCACATTTTAGCAAGTTTCACTTGTAAGTGGGGTTGGAAACGCTTTTCAGGCTCAGTACTGGGCTCAAAAGATGCAGCCCTGATGTCTCTCATGATAGCAGGTGGTTAAGTAGAAATTTGCTGCTCGGCTGACCCAGCAGGAGCAAACGTATGCCAAAAATGTATGCAGAAACAAGCTTTTCAGTGAAGAGCAGCTAGGCACATTTTAGCAAGTTTCACTTGTAAGTGGGGTTGGAAATGCTTTTCAGGCTCAGTACTGGCCTCAAAAGATGCAGCCCTGATGTCTCTCATGATAGCAGGTGGTTAAGTAGAAATTTGCTGCTCGGCTGACCCAGCAGGAGCAAACCTATGCCAAAAATGTACACAGAATCAGCTTTTCAGTGAAGAGCAGAGAGGCACATTTTAGCAAGTTTCACTTGCAAGTGGGGTTGGAGCCGCTTTTCAGGCTCAGTACTGGGCTCAAAAGATGCAGCCCTGATGTCTCTCATGATAGCAGGTGGTTAAGTAGAAATTCGCCGCTCGGCTGGCCCAGCGGGAGCAAACATATGCTAAAAATGTATGCAGAACCAAGCTTTTCAGTGAAGAGCAGCCAGGCACATTTTAGCAAGTTTCACTTGTAAGTGGGGTTGGAAACGCTTTTCAGGCTCAGTACTGGGCTCAAAAGATGCAGCCCTGATGTCTCTCATGATAGCAGGTGGTTAAGTAGAAATGTGCTGCTCGGCTGACCCAGCAGGAGCAAACGTATGCTAAAAATGTGTGCAGAACCAAGCTTTCAGTGAATAGCAGCCAGGCACATTTTAGCAAGTTTCACTTGTAAGTGGGGTTGGAAACGCTTTTCAGGCTCAGTACTGGGCTCAAAAGATGCAGCCCTGATGTCTCTCATGATAGCAGGTGGTTAAGTAGAAATTTGCTGCTCGGCTGACCCAGCAGGAGCAAACGTATGCCAAAAATGTATGCAGAAACAAGCTTTTCAGTGAAGAGCAGCTAGGCACATTTTAGCAAGTTTCACTTGTAAGTGGGGTTGGAAATGCTTTTCAGGCTCAGTACTGGCCTCAAAAGATGCAGCCCTGATGTCTCTCATGATAGCAGGTGGTTAAGTAGAAATTTGCTGCTCGGCTGACCCAGCAGGAGCAAACCTATGCCAAAAATGTACACAGAATCAGCTTTTCAGTGAAGAGCAGAGAGGCACATTTTAGCAAGTTTCACTTGCAAGTGGGGTTGGAGCCGCTTTTCAGGCTCAGTACTGGGCTCAAAAGATGCAGCCCTGATGTCTCTCATGATAGCAGGTGGTTAAGTAGAAATTCGCCGCTCGGCTGGCCCAGCGGGAGCAAACATATGCTAAAAATGTATGCAGAACCAAGCTTTTCAGTGAAGAGCAGCCAGGCACATTTTAGCAAGTTTCACTTGTAAGTGGGGTTGGAAACGCTTTTCAGGCTCAGTATTGGGCTCAAAAGATGCAGCCCTGATGTCTCTCATGATAGCAGGTGGTTAAGTAGAAATGTGCTGCTCGGCTGACCCAGCAGGAGCAAACGTATGCTAAAAATGTGTGCAGAACCAAGCTTTCAGTGAATAGCAGCCAGGCACATTTTAGCAAGTTTCACTTGTAAGTGGGGTTGGAAACGCTTTTCAGGCTCAGTACTGGGCTCAAAAGATGCAGTCCTGATGTCTCTCATGATAGCAGGTGGTTAAGTAGAAATTCGCTGCTCGGCTGACCCAGCAGGAGCAAACGTATGCCAAAAATGTATGCAGAAACAAGCTTTTCAGTGAAGAGCAGCTAGGCACATTTTAGCAAGTTTCACTTGTAAGTGGGGTTGGAAACGCTTTTCAGGCTCAGTACTGGGCTCAAAAGATGCAGCCTGATGTCTCTCATGATAGCAGGTGGTTAAGTAGAAATTTGCTGCTCGGCTGACCCAGCAGGAGCAAACGTATGCTAAAAATGTGTGCAGAACCAAGCTTTTCAGTGAAGAGCAGCCATGCACATTTTAGCAAGTTTCACTTTTAAGTGGGGTTGGAAATGCTTTTCAGGCTCAGTACTGGGCTCAAAAGATGCAGCCCTGATCTCTCTCATGATAGCAGGTGGTTAAGTAGAAATTTGCTGCTCGGCTGACCCAGCAGGAGCAAACGTGTGCTAAAAATGTATGCAGAACCAAGCTTTTCAGTGAAGAGCAGCCAGGCACATTTTAGCAAGTTTCACTTGTAAGTGGGGTTGAAAACGCTTTTCAGGCTCAGTACTGGGCTCAAAAGATGCAGCCCTGATCTCTCTCATGATAGCAGGTGGTTAAGTAGAAATTTGCTGCTCGGCTGACCCAGCAGGAGCAAACGTGTGCTAAAAATGTATGCAGAACCAAGCTTTTCAGTGAAGAGCAGCCAGGCACATTTTAGCAAGTTTCACTTGTAAGTGGGGTTGAAAACGCTTTTCAGGCTCAGTACTGGGCTCAAAAGATGCAGCCCTGATGTCTCTCATGATAGCAGGTGGTTAAGTAGAAATTCGCTGCTCGGCTGACCCAGCAGGAGCAAACGTATGCCAAAAATGTGTGCAGAAACAAGCTTTTCAGTGAAGAGCAGCTAGGCACATTTTAGCAAGTTTCACTTGTAAGTGGGGTTGGAAACGCTTTTCAGGCTCAGTACTGGGCTCAAAAGATGCAGCCCTGATGTCTCTTATGATGCAGGTGGTTAAGTAGAAATTCGCTGCTCGGCTGACCCAGCAGGAGCAAATGTATGCCAAAAATGTATGCAGAAACAAGCTTTTCAGTGAAGAGCAGCTAGGCACATTTTAGCAAGTTTCACTTGTAAGTGGGGTTGGAAACGCTTTTCAGGCTCAGTACTGGGCTCAAAAGATGCAGCCTGATGTCTTTCATGATAGCAGGTGGTTAAGTAGAAATTCGCTGCTCGGCTGGCCCAGCAGGAGCAAACATATGCTAAAAATGTATACAGAACCAAGCTTTTCAGTGAAGAGCAGCCAGGCACATTTTAGCAAGTTTCACTGTAAGTGGAGTTGGAAACGATTTTCAGGCTCAGTACTGGGCTCAAAAGATGCAGCCCTGATGTCTCTTATGATGCAGGTGGTTAAGTAGAAATTCGCTGCTCGGCTGACCCAGCAGGAGCAAACGTATGCCAAAAATGTATGCAGAAACAAGCTTTTCAGTGAAGAGCAGCTAGGCACATTTGAGCAAGTTTCACTTGTAAGTGGGGTTGGAAACGCTTTTCAGGCTCAGTACTGGGCTCAAAAGATGCAGCCTGATGTCTTTCATGATAGCAGGTGGTTAAGTAGAAATTTGCTGCTCGGCTGACCCAGCAGGAGCAAACGTATGCTAAAAATGTGTGCAGAACCAAGCTTTTCAGTGAAGAGTAGCCAGGCACATTTTAGCAAGTTTCACTTGTAAGTGGGGTTGGAAATGCTTTTCAGGCTCAGTACTGGGCTCAAAAGATGCAGCCCTGATCTCTCTCATGATAGCAGGTGGTTAAGTAGAAATTTGCTGCTCGGCTGACCCAGCAGGAGCAAACGTATGCTAAAAATGTATGCAGAACCAAGCTTTTCAGTGAAGAGCAGCCAGGCACATTTTAGCAAGTTTCACTTGTAAGTGGGGTTGGAAACGCTTTTCAGGCTCAGTACTGGGCTCAAAAGATGCAGCCCTGATGTCTCTCATGATAGCAGGTGGTTAAGTAGAAATTCGCTGCTCGGCTGACCCAGCAGGAGCAAACGTATGCCAAAAATGTATGCAGAAACAAGCTTTTCAGTGAAGAGCAGCTAGGCACATTTTAGCAAGTTTCACTTGTAAGTGGGGTTGGAAATGCTTTTCAGGCTCAGTACTGGGCTCAAAAGATGCAGCCCTGATGTCTCTTATGATGCAGGTGGTTAAGTAGAAATTCGCTGCTCGGCTGACCCAGCAGGAGCAAACGTATGCCAAAAATGTATGCAGAAACAAGCTTCTCAGTGAAGAGCAGCTAGGCACATTTTAGCAAGTTTCACTTGTAAGTGGGGTTGGAAACGCTTTTCAGGCTCAGTACTGGGCTCAAAAGATGCAGCCCTGATGTCTCTCATGATAGCAGGTGGTTAAGTAGAAATTCGCTGCTCGGCTGGCCCAGCAGGAGCAAACGTATGCTAAAAATGTATGCAGAACCAAGCTTTTCAGTGAAGAGCAGCCAGGCATATTTTAGCAAGTTTCACTTGTAAGTGGGGTTGGAAATGCTTTTCAGGCTCAGTACTGGGCTCAAAAGATGCAGCCCTGATGTCTCTCATGATAGCAGGTGGTTAAGTAGAAATTCGCTGCTCGGCTGACCCAGCAGGAGCAAACGTATGCTAAAAATGTATGCAGAACCAAGCTTTTCAGTGAAGAGCAGCCAGGCACATTTTAGCAAGTTTCACTTGTAAGTGGGGTTGGAAACGCTTTTCAGGCTCAGTACTGGGCTCAAAAGATGCAGCCCTGATGTCTCTTATGATGCAGGTGGTTAAGTAGAAATTCGCTGCTCGGCTGACCCAGCAGGAGCAAAAATATGCCAAAAATGTATGCAGAAACAAGCTTTTCAGTGAAGAGCAGCCAGGCACATTTTAGCAAGTTTCACTGTAAGTGGGGTGGGAAACGCTTTTCAGGCGCAGTACTGGGCTCCAAAGATGCAGCCCTGATGTCTCTCATGATAGCAGGTGGTTAAGTAGAAATGTGCTGCTCGGCAGACCCAGCAGGAGCAAACGTATGCTAAAAATGTATGCAGAACCAAGCTTTTCAGTGAAGAGCAGCCAGGCATATTTTAGCAAGTTTCACTTGTAAGTGGGGTTGGAAATGCTTTTCAGGCTCAGTACTGGGCTCAAAAGATGCAGCCCTGATGTCTCTCATGATAGCAGGTGGTTAAGTAGAAATTCGCTGCTCGGCTGACCCAGCAGGAGCAAACGTATGCTAAAAATGTATGCAGAACCAAGCTTTTCAGTGAAGAGCATCCAGGCACATTTTAGCAAGTGTCACTTGTAAGTGGGGTTGGAAACGCTTTTCAGGCTCAGTACTGGGCTCAAAAGATACAGCCCTGATGTCTCTCATGATAGCAGGTAGTTAAGTAGAAATTCGCTGCTCGGCTGACCCAGCAGGAGAAAACGTATGCCAAAAATGTATGCAGAAACAAGCTTTTCAGTGAAGAGCAGCTAGGCAGACTTTAGCAAGTTTCACTTGTAAGTGGGGTTGGAAACGCTTTTCAGGCTCAGTACTGGGCTCAAAAGATGCAGCCTGATGTCTCTCATGATAGCAGGTGGTTAAGTAGAAATTTGCTGCTCGGCTGACCCAGCAGGAGCAAACGTATGCTAAAAATGTGTGCAGAACCAAGCTTTTCAGTGAAGAGCAGCCAGGCACATTTTAGCAAGTTTCACTTGTAAGTGGGTTTGGAAATGCTTTTCAGGCTCAGTACTGGGCTCAAAAGATGCAGCCCTGATCTCTCTCATGATAGCAGGTGGTTAAGTAGAAATGTGCTGCTCGGCTGACCCAGCAGGAGCAAATGTATGCTAAAAATGTATGCAGAACCAAGCTTTTCAGTGAAGAGCAGCCAGGCAAATTTTAGCAAGTTTCACTTGTAAGTGGGGTTGGAAATGCTTTTCAGGCTCAGTACTGGGCTCAAAAGATGCAGCCCTGATGTCTCTTATGATGCAGGTGGTTAAGTAGAAATTCGCTGCTCGGCTGACCCAGCAGGAGCAAACGTATGCCAAAAATGTATGCAGAAACAAGCTTTTCAGTGAAGAGCAGCTAGGCACATTTTAGCAAGTTTCACTTGTAAGTGGGGTTGGAAACGCTTTTCAGGCTCAGTACTGGGCTCAAAAGATGCAGCCCTGATGTCTCTCATGATAGCAGGTGGTTAAGTAGAAATTCGCTGCTCGGCTGGCCCAGCAGGAGCAAACATATGCTAAAAATGTATGCAGAACCAAGCTTTTCAGTGAAGAGCAGCCAGGCACATTTTAGCAAGTTTCACTTGTAAGTGGGGTTGGAAACGCTTTTCAGGCTCAGTACTGGGCTCAAAAGATGCAGCCCTGATGTCTCTTATGATGCAGGTGGTTAAGTAGAAATTCGCTGCTCGGCTGACCCAGCAGGAGCAAAAATATGCCAAAAATGAATGCAGAAACAAGCTTTTCAGTGAAGAGCAGCTAGGCACATTTTAGCAAGTTTCATTTGTAAGTGGGGTTGGAAACGCTTTTCAGGCGCAGTACTGGGCTCCAAAGATGCAGCCCTGATGTCTCTCATGATAGCAGGTGGTTAAGTAGAAATGTGCTGCTCGGCAGACCCAGCAGGAGCAAACGTATGCTAAAAATGTATGCAGAACCAAGCTTTTCAGTGAAGAAGAGCAGCCAGGCATATTTTAGCAAGTTTCACTTGTAAGTGGGGTTGGAAATGCTTTTCAGGCTCAGTACTGGCTCAAAAGATGCAGCCCTGATATCTCTCATGATAGCAGGTGGTTAAGTAGAAATTCGCTGCTCGGCTGACCCAGCAGGAGCAAACGTATGCTAAAAATGTATGCAGAACCAAGCTTTTCAGTGAAGAGCAGCCAGGCACATTTTAGCAAGTTTCACTTGTAAGTGGGGTTTGAAACGCTTTTCAGGCTCAGTACTGGGCTCAAAAGATGCAGCCCTGATGTCTCTCATGATAGCAGGTGGTTAAGTAGAAATTCGCTGCTCGGCTGACCCAGCAGGAGAAAACGTATGCCAAAAATGTATGCAGAAACAAGCTTTTCAGTGAAGAGCAGCTAGGCAGATTTTAGCAAGTTTCACTTGTAAGTGGGGTTGGAAACGCTTTTCAGGCTCAGTACTGGGCTCAAAAGATGCAGCCTGATGTCTCTCATGATAGCAGGTGGTTAAGTAGAAATTTGCTGCTCGGCTGACCCAGCAGGAGCAAACGTATGCTAAAAATGTGTGCAGAACCAAGCTTTTCAGTGAACAGCAGCCAGGCACATTTTAGCAAGTTTCACTTGTAAGTGGGGTTGGAAATGCTTTTCAGGCTCAGTACTGGGCTCAAAAGATGCAGCCCTGATCTCTCTCATGATAGCAGGTGGTTAAGTAGAAATTTGCTGCTCGGCTGACCCAGCAGGAGCAAACGTATGCTAAAAATGTATGCAGAACCAAGCTTTTCAGTGAAGAGCAGCCAGGCACATTTTAGCAAGTTTCACTTGTAAGTGGGGTTGGAAATGCTTTTCAGGCTCAGTACTGGGCTCAAAAGATGCAGCCCTGATGTCTCTTATGATGCAGGTGGTTAAGTAGAAATTCGCTGCTCGGCTGACCCAGCAGGAGCAAACGTATGCTAAAAATGTATGCAGAACCAAGCTTTTCAGTGAAGAGCAGCCAGGCACATTTTAGCAAGTTTCACTTGTAAGTGGGGTTAGAAATGCTTTTCAGGCTCAGTACTGGGCTCAAAAGATGCAGCCCTGATGTCTCTCATGATAGCAGGTGGTTAAGTAGAAATGTGCTGCTCGGCTGACCCAGCAGGAGAACGTATGCTAAAAATGTATGCAGAACCAAGATTTTCAGTGAAGAGCAGAGAGGCACATTTTAGCAAGTTTCACTTGTAAGTGGGGTTGGAAATGCTTTTCAGGCTCAGTACTGGGCTCAAAAGATGCAGCCCTGATGTCTCTCATGATAGCAGGTGGTTAAGTAGAAATTCGCTGCTCGGTTGACCCAGCAGGAGCAAACGTATGCTAAAAATGTATGCAGAACCAAGCTTTTCAGTGAAGAGCAGCCAGGCACATTTTAGCAGGTTTCACTTGTAAGTGGGGTTGGAAACGCTTTTCAGGCTCAGTACTGGGCTCAAAAGATGCAGCCCTGATGTCTCTCATGATAGCAGGTGGTTAAGTAGAAATCCGCTGCTCAGCTGACCCAGCAGGAGCAAACCTATGCTAAAAATGTGTGCAGAACCAAGCTTTTCAGTGAAGAGCAGCTAGGCACATTCTAGCAAGTTTCACTTGTAAGTGGGGTTGGAAATGCTTTTCAGGCTCAGTACTGGACTCAAAAGATGCAGCCCTGATGTATCTCATGATAGCAGGTGGTTAAGTCGAAATTTGCTGCTCGGCAGACCCAGCAGGAGCAAACCTATGCCAAAAATGTACGCAGAATCAGCTTTTCAGTGAAGAGCAGAGAGGCACATTTTAGCAAGTTTCACTTGTAAGTGGGGTTGGAAACGCTTTTCAGGCTCAGTACTGGGCTCAAAAGATGCAGCCCTGATGTCTCTCATGATAGCAGGTGGTTAAGTAGGAATTCGCTGCTCGGCTGGCCCAGCAGGAGCAAACATATGCTAAAAATGTATGCAGAACCTAGCTTTTCAGTGAAGAGCAGCCAAGCACATTTTAGCAAGTTTCACTGTAAGTGGGGTTGGAAACGCTTTTCAGGTGCAGTGCTGGGCTCCAAAGATGCAGCCCTGATGTCTCTCATGATAGCAAGTGGTTAAGTAGAAATTCGCTGCTCGGCTGACCCAGCAGGAGCAAACGTATGCTAAAAATGTATGCAGAACCAAGCTTTTCAGTGAAGAGCAGCCAGGCACATTTTAGCAAGTTTCACTTGTAAGTGGGGTTAGAAATGCTTTTCAGGCTCAGTACTGGGCTCAAAAGATGCAGCCCTGATGTCTCTCATGATAGCAGGTGGTTAAGTAGAAATGTGCTGCTCGGCTGACCCAGCAGGAGAATGTATGCTAAAAATGTATGCAGAACCAAGCTTTTCAGTGAAGAGCAGAGAGGCACATTTTAGCAAGTTTCACTCGTAAGTGGGGTTGGAAATGCTTTTCAGGCTCAGTACTGGGCTCAAAAGATGCAGCCCTGATGTCTCTCATGATAGCAGGTGGTTAAGTAGAAATTCGCTGCTCGGCTGACCCAGCAGGAGCAAACGTATGCCAAAAATGTATGCAGAAACAAGCTTTTCAGTGAAGAGCAGCTAGGCACATTTTAGCAAGTTTCACTTGTAAGTGGGGTTGGAAATGCTTTTCAGGCTCAGTACTGGCCTCAAAAGATGCAGCCCTGATGTCTCTCATGATAGCAGGTGGTTAAGTAGAAATGTGCTGCTCGGCTGACCCAGCAGGAACAAACGTATGCTAAAAATTTGTGCAGAACCAAGCTTTTCAGTGAATAGCAGCCAGGCACATTTTAGCAAGTTTCACTTGTAAGTGGGGTTGGAAACGCTTTTCAGGCTCAGTACTGGGCTCAAAAGATGCAGCCCTGATGTCTCTCATGATATCAGGTGGTTAAGTAGAAATTCGCTGCTCAGCTGACCCAGCAGAAGCAAACGTATGCCAAAAATGTATGCAGAAACAAGCTTTTCAGTGAAGAGCAGCTAGGCACATTTTAGCAAGTTTCACTTGTAAGTGGGGTTGGAAACGCTTTTCAGGCTCAGTACTGGGCTCAAAAGATGCAGCCTGATGTCTCTCATGATAGCAGGTGGTTAAGTAGAAATTTGCTGCTCGGCTGACCCAGCAGGAGCAAACGTATGCTAAAAATGTGTGCAGAACCAAGCTTTCAGTGAAGAGCAGCCAGGCACATTTTAGCAAGTTTCACTTGTAAGTGGGGTTGGAAATGCTTTCCAGGCTCAGTACTGGGCTCAAAAGATGCAGCCCTGATCTCTCTCATGATAGCAGGTGGTTAAGTAGAAATTTGCTGCTCGGCTGACCCAGCAGGAGCAAACGTATGCTAAAAATGTATGCAGAACCAAGCTTTTCAGTGAAGAGCAGCCAGGCACATTTTAGCAAGTTTCACTTGTAAGTGGGGCTGGAAACGCTTTTCAGGCTCAGTACTGGGCTCAAAAGATGCAGCCCTGATGTCTCTCATGATAGCAGGTGGTTAAGTAGAAATTCGCTGCTCGGCTGACCCAGCAGGAGCAAACGTATGCCAAAAATGTATGCAGAAACAAGCTTTTCAGTGAAGAGCAGCTAGGCACATTTTAGCAAGTTTCACTTGTAAGTGGGGTTGGAAATGCTTTTCAGGCTCAGTACTGGGCTCAAAAGATGCAGCCCTGATATATCTTATGATGCAGGTGGTTAAGTAGAAATTCGCTGCTCGGCTGCCCCAGCAGGAGCAAACGTATGCCAAAAATGTATGTAGAAACAAGCTTTTCAGTGAAGAGCAGCTAGGCACATTTTAGCAAGTTTCACTTGTAAGTGGGGTTGGAAACGCTTTTCAGGCTCAGTACTGGGCTCAAAAGATGCAGCCCTGATGTCTCTTATGATGCAGGTGGTTAAGTAGAAATTCGCTGCTCGGCTGACCCAGCAGGAGCAAACGTATGCCAAAAATGTATGCAGAAACAAGCTTTTCAGTGAAGAGCAGCTAGGCACATTTGAGCAAGTTTCACTTGTAAGTGGGGTTGGAAACGCTTTTCAGGCTCAGTACTGGGCTCAAAAGATGCAGCCTGATGTCTTTCATGATAGCAGGTGGTTAAGTAGAAATTTGCTGCTCGGCTGACCCAGCAGGAGCAAACGTATGCTAAAAATGTGTGCAGAACCAAGCTTTTCAGTGAAGAGTAGCCAGGCACATTTTAGCAAGTTTCACTTGTAAGTGGGGTTGGAAATGCTTTTCAGGCTCAGTACTGGGCTCAAAAGATGCAGCCCTGATCTCTCTCATGATAGCAGGTGGTTAAGTAGAAATTTGCTGCTCGGCTGACCCAGCAGGAGCAAACGTATGCTAAAAATGTATGCAGAACCAAGCTTTTCAGTGAAGAGCAGCCAGGCACATTTTAGCAAGTTTCACTTGTAAGTGGGGTTGGAAACGCTTTTCAGGCTCAGTACTGGGCTCAAAAGATGCAGCCCTGATGTCTCTCATGATAGCAGGTGGTTAAGTAGAAATTCGCTGCTCGGCTGACCCAGCAGGAGCAAACGTATGCCAAAAATGTATGCAGAAACAAGCTTTTCAGTGAAGAGCAGCTAGGCACATTTTAGCAAGTTTCACTTGTAAGTGGGGTTGGAAATGCTTTTCAGGCTCAGTACTGGGCTCAAAAGATGCAGCCCTGATGTCTCTTATGATGCAGGTGGTTAAGTAGAAATTCGCTGCTCGGCTGACCCAGCAGGAGCAAACGTATGCCAAAAATGTATGCAGAAACAAGCTTCTCAGTGAAGAGCAGCTAGGCACATTTTAGCAAGTTTCACTTGTAAGTGGGGTTGGAAACGCTTTTCAGGCTCAGTACTGGGCTCAAAAGATGCAGCCCTGATGTCTCTCATGATAGCAGGTGGTTAAGTAGAAATTCGCTGCTCGGCTGGCCCAGCAGGAGCAAACGTATGCTAAAAATGTATGCAGAACCAAGCTTTTCAGTGAAGAGCAGCCAGGCATATTTTAGCAAGTTTCACTTGTAAGTGGGGTTGGAAATGCTTTTCAGGCTCAGTACTGGGCTCAAAAGATGCAGCCCTGATGTCTCTCATGATAGCAGGTGGTTAAGTAGAAATTCGCTGCTCGGCTGACCCAGCAGGAGCAAACGTATGCTAAAAATGTATGCAGAACCAAGCTTTTCAGTGAAGAGCAGCCAGGCACATTTTAGCAAGTTTCACTTGTAAGTGGGGTTGGAAACGCTTTTCAGGCTCAGTACTGGGCTCAAAAGATGCAGCCCTGATGTCTCTTATGATGCAGGTGGTTAAGTAGAAATTCGCTGCTCGGCTGACCCAGCAGGAGCAAAAATATGCCAAAAATGTATGCAGAAACAAGCTTTTCAGTGAAGAGCAGCCAGGCACATTTTAGCAAGTTTCACTGTAAGTGGGGTGGGAAACGCTTTTCAGGCGCAGTACTGGGCTCCAAAGATGCAGCCCTGATGTCTCTCATGATAGCAGGTGGTTAAGTAGAAATGTGCTGCTCGGCAGACCCAGCAGGAGCAAACGTATGCTAAAAATGTATGCAGAACCAAGCTTTTCAGTGAAGAGCAGCCAGGCATATTTTAGCAAGTTTCACTTGTAAGTGGGGTTGGAAATGCTTTTCAGGCTCAGTACTGGGCTCAAAAGATGCAGCCCTGATGTCTCTCATGATAGCAGGTGGTTAAGTAGAAATTCGCTGCTCGGCTGACCCAGCAGGAGCAAACGTATGCTAAAAATGTATGCAGAACCAAGCTTTTCAGTGAAGAGCATCCAGGCACATTTTAGCAAGTGTCACTTGTAAGTGGGGTTGGAAACGCTTTTCAGGCTCAGTACTGGGCTCAAAAGATACAGCCCTGATGTCTCTCATGATAGCAGGTAGTTAAGTAGAAATTCGCTGCTCGGCTGACCCAGCAGGAGAAAACGTATGCCAAAAATGTATGCAGAAACAAGCTTTTCAGTGAAGAGCAGCTAGGCAGACTTTAGCAAGTTTCACTTGTAAGTGGGGTTGGAAACGCTTTTCAGGCTCAGTACTGGGCTCAAAAGATGCAGCCTGATGTCTCTCATGATAGCAGGTGGTTAAGTAGAAATTTGCTGCTCGGCTGACCCAGCAGGAGCAAACGTATGCTAAAAATGTGTGCAGAACCAAGCTTTTCAGTGAAGAGCAGCCAGGCACATTTTAGCAAGTTTCACTTGTAAGTGGGTTTGGAAATGCTTTTCAGGCTCAGTACTGGGCTCAAAAGATGCAGCCCTGATCTCTCTCATGATAGCAGGTGGTTAAGTAGAAATGTGCTGCTCGGCTGACCCAGCAGGAGCAAATGTATGCTAAAAATGTATGCAGAACCAAGCTTTTCAGTGAAGAGCAGCCAGGCAAATTTTAGCAAGTTTCACTTGTAAGTGGGGTTGGAAATGCTTTTCAGGCTCAGTACTGGGCTCAAAAGATGCAGCCCTGATGTCTCTTATGATGCAGGTGGTTAAGTAGAAATTCGCTGCTCGGCTGACCCAGCAGGAGCAAACGTATGCCAAAAATGTATGCAGAAACAAGCTTTTCAGTGAAGAGCAGCTAGGCACATTTTAGCAAGTTTCACTTGTAAGTGGGGTTGGAAACGCTTTTCAGGCTCAGTACTGGGCTCAAAAGATGCAGCCCTGATGTCTCTCATGATAGCAGGTGGTTAAGTAGAAATTCGCTGCTCGGCTGGCCCAGCAGGAGCAAACATATGCTAAAAATGTATGCAGAACCAAGCTTTTCAGTGAAGAGCAGCCAGGCACATTTTAGCAAGTTTCACTTGTAAGTGGGGTTGGAAACGCTTTTCAGGCTCAGTACTGGGCTCAAAAGATGCAGCCCTGATGTCTCTTATGATGCAGGTGGTTAAGTAGAAATTCGCTGCTCGGCTGACCCAGCAGGAGCAAAAATATGCCAAAAATGTATGCAGAAACATGCTTTTCAGTGAAGAGCAGCTAGGCACATTTTAGCAAGTTTCATTTGTAAGTGGGGTTGGAAACGCTTTTCAGGCTCAGTACTGGGCTCAAAAGATGCAGCCCTGATGTCTCTCATGATAGCTGGTGGTTAAGTAGAAATTTGCTGCTTGGCTGGCCCAGCAGGAGCAAACATATGCTAAAAATGTATGCAGAACCAAGCTTTTCAGTGAAGAGCAGCCAGGCACATTTTAGCAAGTTTCACTGTAAGTGGGGTGGGAAACGCTTTTCAGGCGCAGTACTGGGCTCCAAAGATGCAGCCCTGATGTCTCTCATGATAGCAGGTGGTTAAGTAGAAATGTGCTGCTCGGCAGACCCAGCAGGAGCAAACGTATGCTAAAAATGTATGCAGAACCAAGCTTTTCAGTGAAGAAGAGCAGCCAGGCATATTTTAGCAAGTTTCACTTGTAAGTGGGGTTGGAAATGCTTTTCAGGCTCAGTACTGGCTCAAAAGATGCAGCCCTGATATCTCTCATGATAGCAGGTGGTTAAGTAGAAATTCGCTGCTCGGCTGACCCAGCAGGAGCAAACGTATGCTAAAAATGTATGCAGAACCAAGCTTTTCAGTGAAGAGCAGCCAGGCACATTTTAGCAAGTTTCACTTGTAAGTGGGGTTTGAAACGCTTTTCAGGCTCAGTACTGGGCTCAAAAGATGCAGCCCTGATGTCTCTCATGATAGCAGGTGGTTAAGTAGAAATTCGCTGCTCGGCTGACCCAGCAGGAGAAAACGTATGCCAAAAATGTATGCAGAAACAAGCTTTTCAGTGAAGAGCAGCTAGGCAGATTTTAGCAAGTTTCACTTGTAAGTGGGGTTGGAAACGCTTTTCAGGCTCAGTACTGGGCTCAAAAGATGCAGCCTGATGTCTCTCATGATAGCAGGTGGTTAAGTAGAAATTTGCTGCTCGGCTGACCCAGCAGGAGCAAACGTATGCTAAAAATGTGTGCAGAACCAAGCTTTTCAGTGAACAGCAGCCAGGCACATTTTAGCAAGTTTCACTTGTAAGTGGGGTTGGAAATGCTTTTCAGGCTCAGTACTGGGCTCAAAAGATGCAGCCCTGATCTCTCTCATGATAGCAGGTGGTTAAGTAGAAATTTGCTGCTCGGCTGACCCAGCAGGAGCAAACGTATGCTAAAAATGTATGCAGAACCAAGCTTTTCAGTGAAGAGCAGCCAGGCACATTTTAGCAAGTTTCACTTGTAAGTGGGGTTGGAAATGCTTTTCAGGCTCAGTACTGGGCTCAAAAGATGCAGCCCTGATGTCTCTTATGATGCAGGTGGTTAAGTAGAAATTCGCTGCTCGGCTGACCCAGCAGGAGCAAACGTATGCTAAAAATGTATGCAGAACCAAGCTTTTCAGTGAAGAGCAGCCAGGCACATTTTAGCAAGTTTCACTTGTAAGTGGGGTTAGAAATGCTTTTCAGGCTCAGTACTGGGCTCAAAAGATGCAGCCCTGATGTCTCTCATGATAGCAGGTGGTTAAGTAGAAATGTGCTGCTCGGCTGACCCAGCAGGAGAACGTATGCTAAAAATGTATGCAGAACCAAGATTTTCAGTGAAGAGCAGAGAGGCACATTTTAGCAAGTTTCACTTGTAAGTGGGGTTGGAAACGCTTTTCAGGCTCAGTACTGGGCTCAAAAGATGCAGCCCTGATGTCTCTCATGATAGCAGGTGGTTAAGTAGAAATTCGCTGCTCGGTTGACCCAGCAGGAGCAAACGTATGCTAAAAATGTATGCAGAACCAAGCTTTTCAGTGAAGAGCAGCCAGGCACATTTTAGCAGGTTTCACTTGTAAGTGGGGTTGGAAACGCTTTTCAGGCTCAGTACTGGGCTCAAAAGATGCAGCCCTGATGTCTCTCATGATAGCAGGTGGTTAAGTAGAAATCCGCTGCTCAGCTGACCCAGCAGGAGCAAACCTATGCTAAAAATGTGTGCAGAACCAAGCTTTTCAGTGAAGAGCAGCTAGGCACATTCTAGCAAGTTTCACTTGTAAGTGGGGTTGGAAATGCTTTTCAGGCTCAGTACTGGACTCAAAAGATGCAGCCCTGATGTATCTCATGATAGCAGGTGGTTAAGTCGAAATTTGCTGCTCGGCAGACCCAGCAGGAGCAAACCTATGCCAAAAATGTACGCAGAATCAGCTTTTCAGTGAAGAGCAGAGAGGCACATTTTAGCAAGTTTCACTTGTAAGTGGGGTTGGAAACGCTTTTCAGGCTCAGTACTGGGCTCAAAAGATGCAGCCCTGATGTCTCTCATGATAGCAGGTGGTTAAGTAGGAATTCGCTGCTCGGCTGGCCCAGCAGGAGCAAACATATGCTAAAAATGTATGCAGAACCTAGCTTTTCAGTGAAGAGCAGCCAAGCACATTTTAGCAAGTTTCACTGTAAGTGGGGTTGGAAACGCTTTTCAGGTGCAGTGCTGGGCTCCAAAGATGCAGCCCTGATGTCTCTCATGATAGCAAGTGGTTAAGTAGAAATTCGCTGCTCGGCTGACCCAGCAGGAGCAAACGTATGCTAAAAATGTATGCAGAACCAAGCTTTTCAGTGAAGAGCAGCCAGGCACATTTTAGCAAGTTTCACTTGTAAGTGGGGTTAGAAATGCTTTTCAGGCTCAGTACTGGGCTCAAAAGATGCAGCCCTGATGTCTCTCATGATAGCAGGTGGTTAAGTAGAAATGTGCTGCTCGGCTGACCCAGCAGGAGAATGTATGCTAAAAATGTATGCAGAACCAAGCTTTTCAGTGAAGAGCAGAGAGGCACATTTTAGCAAGTTTCACTCGTAAGTGGGGTTGGAAATGCTTTTCAGGCTCAGTACTGGGCTCAAAAGATGCAGCCCTGATGTCTCTCATGATAGCAGGTGGTTAAGTAGAAATTCGCTGCTCGGCTGACCCAGCAGGAGCAAACGTATGCCAAAAATGTATGCAGAAACAAGCTTTTCAGTGAAGAGCAGCTAGGCACATTTTAGCAAGTTTCACTTGTAAGTGGGGTTGGAAATGCTTTTCAGGCTCAGTACTGGCCTCAAAAGATGCAGCCCTGATGTCTCTCATGATAGCAGGTGGTTAAGTAGAAATGTGCTGCTCGGCTGACCCAGCAGGAACAAACGTATGCTAAAAATTTGTGCAGAACCAAGCTTTTCAGTGAATAGCAGCCAGGCACATTTTAGCAAGTTTCACTTGTAAGTGGGGTTGGAAACGCTTTTCAGGCTCAGTACTGGGCTCAAAAGATGCAGCCCTGATGTCTCTCATGATAGCAGGTGGTTAAGTAGAAATTCGCTGCTCAGCTGACCCAGCAGAAGCAAACGTATGCCAAAAATGTATGCAGAAACAAGCTTTTCAGTGAAGAGCAGCTAGGCACATTTTAGCAAGTTTCACTTGTAAGTGGGGTTGGAAACGCTTTTCAGGCTCAGTACTGGGCTCAAAAGATGCAGCCTGATGTCTCTCATGATAGCAGGTGGTTAAGTAGAAATTTGCTGCTCGGCTGACCCAGCAGGAGCAAACGTATGCTAAAAATGTGTGCAGAACCAAGCTTTCAGTGAAGAGCAGCCAGGCACATTTTAGCAAGTTTCACTTGTAAGTGGGGTTGGAAATGCTTTCCAGGCTCAGTACTGGGCTCAAAAGATGCAGCCCTGATCTCTCTCATGATAGCAGGTGGTTAAGTAGAAATTTGCTGCTCGGCTGACCCAGCAGGAGCAAACGTATGCTAAAAATGTATGCAGAACCAAGCTTTTCAGTGAAGAGCAGCCAGGCACATTTTAGCAAGTTTCACTTGTAAGTGGGGCTGGAAACGCTTTTCAGGCTCAGTACTGGGCTCAAAAGATGCAGCCCTGATGTCTCTCATGATAGCAGGTGGTTAAGTAGAAATTCGCTGCTCGGCTGACCCAGCAGGAGCAAACGTATGCCAAAAATGTATGCAGAAACAAGCTTTTCAGTGAAGAGCAGCTAGGCACATTTTAGCAAGTTTCACTTGTAAGTGGGGTTGGAAATGCTTTTCAGGCTCAGTACTGGGCTCAAAAGATGCAGCCCTGATATATCTTATGATGCAGGTGGTTAAGTAGAAATTCGCTGCTCGGCTGCCCCAGCAGGAGCAAACGTATGCCAAAAATGTATGTAGAAACAAGCTTTTCAGTGAAGAGCAGCTAGGCACATTTTAGCAAGTTTCACTTGTAAGTGGGGTTGGAAACGCTTTTCAGGCTCAGTACTGGGCTCAAAAGATGCAGCCCTGATGTCTCTCATGATAGCAGGTGGTTAAGTAGAAATTCGCTGCTCGGCTGGCCCAGCAGGAGCAAACATATGCTAAAAATGTATGCAGAACCAAGCTATTCAGTGAAGAGCAGCCAGGCACATTTTAGCAAGTTTCACTGTAAGTGGGGTTGGAAATGCTTTTCAGGCTCAGTACTGGGCTCAAAAGATGCAGCCCTGATGTCTCTTATGATGCAGGTGGTTAAGTAGAAATTCGCTGCTCGGCTGACCCAGCAGGACCAAACGTATGCCAAAAATGTATGCAGAAACAAGCTTTTCAGTGAAGAGCAGCTAGGCACATTTTAGCAAGTTTCACTTGTAAGTGGGGTTGGAAACGCTTTTCAGGCTCAGTACTGGGCTCAAAAGATGCAGCCTGATGTCTCTCATGATAGCAGGTGGTTAAGTAGAAATTTGCTGCTCGGCTGACCCAGCAGGAGCAAACGTATGCTAAAAATGTGTGCAGAACCAAGCTTTTCAGTGAAGAGCAGCCAGGCACATTTTAGCAAGTTTCACTTGTAAGTGGGGTTGGAAATGCTTTTCAGGCTCAGTACTGGGCTCAAAAGATGCAGCCCTGATCTCTCTCATGATAGCAGGTGGTTAAGTAGAAATTTGCTGCTCGGCTGACCCAGCAGGAGCAAACGTATGCTAAAAATGTATGCAGAACCAAGCTTTTCAGTGAAGAGCAGCCAGGCACATTTTAGCAAGTTTCACTTGTAAGTGGGGTTGGAAACGCTTTTCAGGCTCAGTACTGGGCTCAAAAGATGCAGCCCTGATGTCTCTCATGATAGCAGGTGGTTAAGTAGAAATTCGCTGCTCGGCTGACCCAGCAGGAGCAAACGTATGCCAAAAATGTATGCAGAAACAAGCTTTTCAGTGAAGAGCAGCTAGGCACATTTTAGCAAGTTTCACTTGTAAGTGGGGTTGGAAATGCTTTTCAGGCTCAGTACTGGGCTCAAAAGATGCAGCCCTGATGTCTCTTATGATGCAGGTGGTTAAGTAGAAATTCGCTGCTCGGCTGACCCAGCAGGAGCAAACGTATGCCAAAAATGTATGCAGAAACAAGCTTTTCAGTGAAGAGCAGCCAGGCACATTTTAGCAGGTTTCACTTGTAAGTGGGGTTGGAAATGTTTTTGAGGCTCAGTACTGGGCTCAAAAGATGCAGCCCTGATGTCTCTCATGATAGCAGGTGGTTAAGTAAGAAATTCGCTGCTCGGCTGACCCAGCAGGACCAAACCTATGCTAAAAATGTGTGCAGAACCAAGCTTTTCAGTGAAGAGCAGCCAGGCACATTTTAGCAAGTTTCACTTGTAAGTGGGGTTGGAAACGCTTTTCAGGCTCAGTACTGGCCTCAAAAGATGTAGCCCTGATGTATCTCATGATAGCAGATGGTTAAGTCGAAATTTTCTGCTCGGCTGCCCCAGCAGGAGCAAACCTATGCCAAAAATGTACGCAGAATCAGCTTTTCAGTGAAGAGCAGAGAGGCACATTTTAGCAAGTTTCACTTGTAAGTGGGGTTGGAAACGCTTTTCAGGCTCAGTACTGGGCTCAAAAGATGCAGCCCTGATGTCTCTCATGATAGCAGGTGGTTAAGTAGAAATGTGCTGCTCGGCTGACCCAGCAGGAGCAAACGTATGCTAAACATTTGTGCAGAACCAAGCTTTTCAGTGAATAGCAGCCAGGCACATTTTAGCAAGTTTCACTTGTAAGTGGGGTTGGAAACGCTTTTCAGGCTCAGTACTGGGCTCAAAAGATGCAGCCCTGATGTCTCTCATGATAGCAGGTGGTTAAGTAGAAATTCGCTGCTCAGCTGACCCAGCAGGAGCAAACGTATGCCAAAAATGTATGCAGAAACAAGCTTTTCTGTGAAGAGCAGCTAGGCACATTTTAGCAAGTTTCACTAGTAAGTGGGGTTGGAAACGCTTTTCAGGCTCAGTACTGGGCTCAAAAGATGCAGCCCTGATGTCTCTCATGATAGCAGGTGGTTAAGTAGAAATTCGCTGCTCGGCTGACCCAGCAGGAGCAAACGTATGCCAAAAATGTATGCAGAAACAAGCTTTTCAGTGAAGAGCAGCTAGGCACATTTTAGCAAGTTTCACTTGTAAGTGGGGTTGGAAATGCTTTTCAGGCTCAGTACTGGGCTCAAAAGATGCAGCCCTGATGTCTCTCATGATAGCAGGTGGTTAAGTAGAAATTCGCTGCTCGGCTGGCCCAGCAGGAGCAAACATATGCTAAAAATGTGTGCAGAACCAAGCTTTTCAGTGAAGAGCAGCCAGGCACATTTTAGCAAGTTTCACTTGTAAGTGGGGTTGGAAATGCTTTTCAGGCTCAGTACTGGGCTCAAAAGATGCAGCCCTGATCTCTCTCATGATAGCAGGTGGTTAAGTAGAAATTTGCTGCTCGGCTGACCCAGCAGGAGCAAACGTATGCTAAAAATGTATGCAGAACCAAGCTTTTCAGTGAAGAGCAGCCAGGCACATTTTAGCAAGTTTCACTTGTTAGTGGGGTTGGAAACGCTTTTCAGGCTCAGTACTGGGCTCAAAAGATGCAGCCCTGATGTCTCTCATGATAGCAGGTGGTTAAGTAGAAATTCGCTGCTCGGCTGACCCAGCAGGAGCAAACGTATGCCAAAAATGTATGCAGAAACAAGCTTTTCAGTGAAGAGCAGCTAGGCACATTTTAGCAAGTTTCACTTGTAAGTGGGGTTGGAAATGCTTTTCAGGCTCAGTACTGGGCTCAAAAGATGCAGCCCTGATGTCTCTTATGATGCAGGTGGTTAAGTAGAAATTCGCTGCACGGCTGACCCAGCAGGAGCAAACGTATGCCAAAAATGTATGCAGAAACAAGCTTTTCAGTGAAGAGCAGCCAGGCACATTTTAGCAGGTTTCACTTGTAAGTGGGGTTGGAAATGTTTTTGAGGCTCAGTACTGGGCTCAAAAGATGCAGCCCTGATGTCTCTCATGATAGCAGGTGGTTAAGTAGAAATTCGCTGCTCGGCTGACCCAGCAGGAGCAAACGTATGCCAAAAATGTATGCAGAACCAAGCTTTTCAGTGAAGAGCAGCTAGGCACATTTTATCAAGTTTCACTTGTAAGTGGGGTTGGAAACGCTTTTCAGGCTCAGTACTGGGCTCAAAAGATGCAGCCTTGATGTCTCTCATGATAGCAGGTGGTTAAGTAGAAATGTGCTGCTCGGCTGACCCAGCAGGAGAACGTATGCTAAAAATGTATGCAGAACCAAGCTTTTCAGTGAAGAGCAGAGAGGCACATTTTAGCAAGTTTCACTTGTAAGTGGGGTTGGAAACGCTTTTCAGGCTCAGTACTGGGCTCAAAAGATGCAGCCTTGATGTCTCTCATGATAGCAGGTGGTTAAGTAGAAATGTGCTGCTCGGCTGACCCAGCAGGAGAACGTATGCTAAAAATGTATGCAGAACCAAGCTTTTCAGTGAAGAGCAGAGAGGCACATTTTAGCAAGTTTCACTTGTAAGTGGGGTTGGAAACGCTTTTCAGGCTCAGTACTGGGCTCAAAAGATGCAGCCCTGATGTCTCTCATGATAGCAGGTGGTTAAGTAGAAATTCGCTGCTCGGCTGGCCCAGCAGGAGCAAACATATGCTAAAAATGTATGCAGAACCAAGCTTTTCAGTAAAGAGCAGCCAGGCACATTTTAGCAAGTTTCACTGTAAGTGGGGTTGGAAACGCTTTTCAGGTGCAGTACTGGGCTCCAAAGATGCAGCCCTGATGTCTCTCATGATAGCAGGTGGTTAAGTAGAAATGTGCTGCTCGGCAGACCCAGCAGGAACAAACGTATGCTAAAAATGTATGCAGAACCAAGCTTTTCTGTGAAGAGCAGCCAGGCATATTTTTGCAAGTTTCACTTGTAAGTGGGGTTGGAAATGCTTTTCAGGCTCAGTACTGGGCTCAAAAGATGCAGCCCTGATGTCTCTCATGATAGCAGGTGGTTAAGTAGAAATTCGCTGCTCGGCTGACCCAGCAGGAGCAAACGTATGCTAAAAATGTATGCAGAACCAAGCTTTTCAGTGAAGAGCAGCCAGGCACATTTTAGCAAGTTTCACTTGTAAGTGGGGTTGGAATCGCTTTTCGGGCTCAGTACTGGGCTCAAAAGATGCAGCCCTGATGTCTCTCATGATAGCAGGTGGTTAAGTAGAAATTCACTGCTCGGCTGACCCAGCAGGAGCAAACGTATGCTAAAAATGTGTGCAGAACCAAGCTTTTCAGTGAAGAGCAGCCATGCACATTTTAGCAAGTTTCACTTGTAAGTGGGGTTGGAAATGCTTTTCAGGCTCAGTACTGGGCTCAAAAGATGCAGCCCTGATGTCTCTTATGATGCAGGTGGTTAAGTAGAAATTCGCTGCTCGGCTGACCCAGCAGGAGTAAACGTATGCCAAAAATGTATGCAGAAACAAGCTTTTCAGTGAAGAGCAGCTAGGCACATTTTAGCAAGTTTCACTTGTAAGTGGGGTTGGAAACGCTTTTCAGGCTCAGTACTGGGCTCAAAAGATGCAGCCCTGATGTCTCTCATGATAGCAGGTGGTTAAGTAGAAATTCGCTGCTCGGCTGACCCAGCAGGAGCAAACGTATGCTAAAAATGTATGCAGAACCAAGCTTTTCAGTGAAGAGCAGCCAGGCACATTTTAGCAAGTTTCACTGTAAGTGGGGTTGGAAACGCTTTTCAGGCGCAGTACTGGGCTCCAAAGATGCAGCCCTGATGTCTCTCATAATAGCAGGTGGTTAAGTAGAAATGTGCTGCTCGGCAGACCCAGCAGGAGAAAACGTATGTAAAAATGTATGCAGAACCAAGCTTTTCAGTGAAGAGCAGCCAGGCATATTTTAGCAAGTTTCACTTGTAAGTGGGGTTGGAAATGCTTTTCAGGCTCAGTACTGGGCTCAAAAGATGCAGCCCTGATGTCTCTCATGATAGCAGGTGGTTAAGTAGAAATTCTCTGCTCGGCTGACCCAGCAGGAGCAAACGTATGCCAAAAATGTATGCAGAAACAAGCTTTTCAGTGAAGAGCAGCTAGGCACATTTTAGCAAGTTTCACTTGTAAGTGGGGTTGGAAACGCTTTTCAGGCTCAGTACTGGGCTAAAAAGATGCAGCCTGATGTCTCTCATGATAGCAGGTGGTTAAGTAGAAATTTGCTGCTCGGCTGACCCAGCAGGAGCAAACGTATGCTAAAAATGTGTGCAGAACCAAGCTTTTCAGTGAAGAGCAGCCAGGCACATTTTAGCAAGTTTCACTTGTAAGTGGGGTTGGAAACGCTTTTCAGGCTCAGTACTGGGCTTAAAAGATGCAGCCCTGATGTCTCTCATGATAGCAGGTGGTTAAGTAGAAATTCGCTGCTCGGCTGGCCCAGCAGGAGCAAACATATGCTAAAAATGTATGCAGAACCAAGCTTTTCAGTGAAGAGCAGCCAAGCACATTTTAGCAAGTTTCACTGTAAGTGGGGTTAGAAACGCTTTTCTGGCGCAGTACTGGGCTCCAAAGATGCAGCCTGATGTCTCTCATGATAGCAGGTGGTTAAGTAGAAATTCGCTGCTCGGCTGACCCAGCAGGAGCAAATGTATGCTAAAAATGTATGCAGAACCAAGCTTTTCAGTGAAGAGCAGCCAGACACATTTTAGCAAGTTTCACTTGTAAGTGGGGTTGGAAACGCTTTTCAGGCTCAGTACTGGGCTCAAAAGATGTAGCCCTGATGTCTCTCATGATAGCAGGTGGTTAAGTAGAAATTTGCTGCTCGGCTGACCCAGCAGGAGCAAACGTATGCCAAAAATTTATGCAGAAACAAGCTTTTCAGTGAAGAGCAGCTAGGCACATTTTAGCAAGTTTCACTTGTAAGTGGGGTTGGAAATGCTTTTCAGGCTCAGTACTGGCCTCAAAAGATGCAGCCCTGATGTCTCTCATGATAGCAGGTGGTTAAGTAGAAATTTGCTGCTCGGCTGACCCAGCAGGAGTAAACCTATGCCAAAAATGTACGCAGAATCAGCTTTTCAGTGAAGAGCAGAGAGGCACATTTTAGCAAGTTTCACTTGTAAGTGGGGTTGGAAACGATTTTCAGGCTCAGTACTGGGCTCAAAAGATGCAGCCCTGATGTCTCTCATGATAGCAGGTGGTTAAGTTGAAATTCGCTGCTCGGCTGGCCCAGCAGGAGCAAACATATGCTAAAAATGTATGCAGAACCAAGCTTTTCAGTGAAGAGCAGCCAGGCACATTTTAGCAAGTTTCACTTGTAAGTGGGGTTGGAAACGCTTTTCAGGCTCAGTACTGGGCTCAAAAGATGCAGCCCTGATGTCTCTCATGATAGCAGGTGGTTAAGTAGAAATTTGCTGATCGGCTGACCCAGCAGGAGCAAACGTATGCTAAAAATGTGTGCAGAACCAAGCTTTTCAGTGAAGAGCAGCCAGGCACATTTTAGCAAGTTTCACTTTTAAGTGGGGTTGGAAACGCTTTTCAGGCTCAGTACTGGGCTCAAAAGATGCAGCCCTGATGTCTCTCATGATAGCAGGTGGTTAAGTAGAAATGTGCTGCTCGGCTGACCCAGCAGGAGCAAACATATGCTAAAAATGTGTGCAGAACCAAGCTTTTCAGTGAATAGCAGCCAGGCACATTTTAGCAAGTTTCACTTGTAAGTGGGGTTGGAAAGCTTTTCAGGCTCAGTACTGGGCTCAAAAGATGCAGCCCTGATGTCTCTCATGATAGCAGGTGGTTAAGTAGAAATTCGCTGCTCAGCTGACCCAGCAGGAGCAAACGTATGCCAAAAATGTATGCAGAAACAAGCTATTCAGTGAAGAGCAGCTAGGCACATTTTAGCAAGTTTCACTTGTAAGTGGGGTTGGAAACGCTTTTCAGGCTCAGTACTGGGCTCAAAAGATGCAGCCTGATGTCTCTCATGATAGCAGGTGGTTAAGTAGAAATTTGCTGCTCGGCTGACCCAGCAGGAGCAAACGTATGCTAAAAATGTGTGCAGAACCAAGCTTTTCAGTGAAGAGCAGCCAGGCACATTTTAGCAAGTTTCACTTGTAAGTGGGGTTGGAAATGCTTTTCAGGCTCAGTACTGGGCTCAAAAGATGCAGCCCTGATCTCTCTCATGATAGCAGGTGGTTAAGTAGAAATTTGCTGCTCGGCTGACCCAGCAGGAGCAAACGTATGCTAAAAATGTATGCAGAACCAAGCTTTTCAGTGAAGAGCAGCCAGGCACATTTTAGCAAGTTTCACTTGTAAGTGGGGGTTGGAAACGCTTTTCAGGCTCAGTACTGGGCTCAAAAGATGCAGCCCTGATGTCTCTCATGATAGCAGGTGGTTAAGTAGAAATTCACTGCTCGGCTGACCCAGCAGGAGCAAACGTAAGCCAAAAATGTATGCAGAAACAAGCTTTTCGGTGAAGAGCAGCTAGGCACATTTTAGCAAGTTTCACTTGTAAGTGGGGTTGGAAACGCTTTTCTGGCGCAGTACTGGGCTCCAAAGATGCAGCCCTGATGTCTCTCATGATAGCAGGTGGTTAAGTAGAAATTCGCTGCTCGGCTGACCCAGCAGGAGCAAAGGTATGCTAAAAATGTATGCAGAACCAAGCTTTTCAGTGAAGAGCAGCCAGACACATTTTAGCAAGTTTCACTTGTAAGTGGGGTTAGAAATGCTTTTCAGGCTCAGTACTGGGCTCAAAAGATGCAGCCCTGATGTCTCTCATGATAGCAGGTGGTTAAGTAGAAATGTGCTGCTCGGCTGACCCAGCAGGAGAACGTATGCTAAAAATGTATGCAGAACCAAGGTTTTCAGTGAAGAGCAGAGAGGCACATTTTAGCAAGTTTCACTTGTAAGTGGGGTTGGAAATGCTTTTGAGGCTCAGTACTGGGCTCAAAAGATGCATCCCTGATGTCTCTCATGATAGCAGGTGGTTAAGTAGAGATTCGCTGCTCGGCTGACCCAGCAGGAGCAAACGTATGCTAAAAATTTATGCAGAACCAAGCCTTTCAGTGAAGAGCAGCCAGGCACATTTTAGCAAGTTTCACTTGTAAGTGGGGTTGGAAACGCTTTTCAGGCTCAGTACTGGGCTCAAAAGATGCAGCCCTGATGTCTCTCATGATAGCAGGTGGTTAAGTAGAAATTTGCTGCTCGGCTGACCCAGCAGGAGCAAACGTATGCCAAAAATGTATGCAGAAACAAGCTTTTCAGTGAAGAGCAGCTAGGCACATTTTAGCAAGTTTCACTTGTAAGTGGGGTTGGAAATGCTTTTCAGGCTCAGTACTGGCCTCAAAAGATGCAGCCCTGATGTCTCTCATGATAGCAGGTGGTTAAGTAGAAATTTGCTGCTCGGCTGACCCAGCAGGAGCAAACCTATGCCAAAAATGTACACAGAATCAGCTTTTCAGTGAAGAGCAGAGAGGCACATTTTAGCAAGTTTCACTTGCAAGTGGGGTTGGAGCCGCTTTTCAGGCTCAGTACTGGGCTCAAAAGATGCAGCCCTGATGTCTCTCATGATAGCAGGTGGTTAAGTAGAAATTCGCCGCTCGGCTGGCCCAGCAGGAGCAAACATATGCTAAAAATGTATGCAGAACCAAGCTTTTCAGTGAAGAGCAGCCAGGCACATTTTAGCAAGTTTCACTTGTAAGTGGGGTTGGAAACGCTTTTCAGGCTCAGTACTGGGCTCAAAAGATGCAGCCCTGATGTCTCTCATGATAGCAGGTGGTTAAGTAGAAATGTGCTGCTCGGCTGACCCAGCAGGAGCAAACGTATGCTAAAAATGTGTGCAGAACCAAGCTTTCAGTGAATAGCAGCCAGGCACATTTTAGCAAGTTTCACTTGTAAGTGGGGTTGGAAACGCTTTTCAGGCTCAGTACTGGGCTCAAAAGATGCAGTCCTGATGTCTCTCATGATAGCAGGTGGTTAAGTAGAAATTCGCTGCTCGGCTGACCCAGCAGGAGCAAACGTATGCCAAAAATGTATGCAGAAACAAGCTTTTCAGTGAAGAGCAGCTAGGCACATTTTAGCAAGTTTCACTTGTAAGTGGGGTTGGAAACGCTTTTCAGGCTCAGTACTGGGCTCAAAAGATGCAGCCTGATGTCTCTCATGATAGCAGGTGGTTAAGTAGAAATTTGCTGCTCGGCTGACCCAGCAGGAGCAAACGTATGCTAAAAATGTGTGCAGAACCAAGCTTTTCAGTGAAGAGCAGCCAGGCACATTTTAGCAAGTTTCACTTTTAAGTGGGGTTGGAAATGCTTTTCAGGCTCAGTACTGGGCTCAAAAGATGCAGCCCTGATCTCTCTCATGATAGCAGGTGGTTAAGTAGAAATTTGCTGCTCGGCTGACCCAGCAGGAGCAAACGTGTGCTAAAAATGTATGCAGAACCAAGCTTTTCAGTGAAGAGCAGCCAGGCACATTTTAGCAAGTTTCACTTGTAAGTGGGGTTGAAAACGCTTTTCAGGCTCAGTACTGGGCTCAAAAGATGCAGCCCTGATGTCTCTCATGATAGCAGGTGGTTAAGTAGAAATTCGCTGCTCGGCTGACCCAGCAGGAGCAAACGTATGCCAAAAATGTATGCAGAAACAAGCTTTTGGTGAAGAGCAGCTAGGCACATTTTAGCAAGTTTCACTTGTAGGTGGGGTTGGAAATGCTTTTCAGGCTCAGTACTGGGCTCAAAAGATGCAGCCCTGATGTCTCTTATGATGCAGGTGGTTAAGTAGAAATTCGCTGCTCGGCTGACCCAGCAGGAGCAAACGTATGCCAAAAATGTGTGCAGAAACAAGCTTTTCAGTGAAGAGCAGCTAGGCACATTTTAGCAAGTTTCACTTGTAAGTGGGGTTGGAAACGCTTTTCAGGCTCAGTACTGGGCTCAAAAGATGCAGCCCTGATGTCTCTCATGATAGCAGGTGGTTAAGTAGAAATTCGCTGCTCGGCTGGCCCAGCAGGAGCAAACATATGCTAAAAATGTATGCAGAACCAAGCTTTTCAGTGAAGAGCAGCCAGGCACATTTTAGCAAGTTTCACTGTAAGTGGGGTTGGAAACGCTTTTCAGGCTCAGTACTGGGCTCAAAAGATGCAGCCCTGATGTCTCTCATGATAGCTGGTGGTTAAGTAGAAATTTGCTGCTTGGCTGGCCCAGCAGGAGCAAACATATGCTAAAAATGTATGCAGAACCAAGCTTTTCAGTGAAGAGCAGCCAGGCACATTTTAGCAAGTTTCACTGTAAGTGGGGTGGGAAACGCTTTTCAGGCGCAGTACTGGGCTCCAAAGATGCAGCCCTGATGTCTCTCATGATAGCAGGTGGTTAAGTAGAAATGTGCTGCTCGGCAGACCCAGCAGGAGCAAACGTATGCTAAAAATGTATGCAGAACCAAGCTTTTCAGTGAAGAAGAGAAGCCAGGCATATTTTAGCAAGTTTCACTTGTAAGTGGGGTTGGAAATGCTTTTCAGGCTCAGTACTGGGCTCAAAAGATGCAGCCCTGATGTCTCTCATGATAGCAGGTGGTTAAGTAGAAATTCGCTGCTCGGCTGACCCAGCAGGAGCAAACGTATGCTATAAATGTATGCAGAACCAAGCTTTTCAGTGAAGAGCAGCCAGGCACATTTTAGCAAGTTTCACTTGTAAGTGGGGTTTGAAACGCTTTTCAGGCTCAGTACTGGGCTCAAAAGATGCAGCCCTGATGTCTCTCATGATAGCAGGTGGTTAAGTAGAAATTCGCTGCTCGGCTGACCCAGCAGGAGAAAACGTATGCCAAAAATGTATGCAGAAACAAGCTTTTCAGTGAAGAGCAGCTAGGCAGATTTTAGCAAGTTTCACTTGTAAGTGGGGTTGGAAACGCTTTTCAGGCTCAGTACTGGGCTCAAAAGATGCAGCCTGATGTCTCTCATGATAGCAGGTGGTTAAGTAGAAATTTGCTGCTCGGCTGACCCAGCAGGAGCAAACGTATGCTAAAAATGTGTGCAGAACCAAGCTTTTCAGTGAACAGCAGCCAGGCACATTTTAGCAAGTTTCACTTGTAAGTGGGGTTGGAAATGCTTTTCAGGCTCAGTACTGGGCTCAAAAGATGCAGCCCTGATCTCTCTCATGATAGCAGGTGGTTAAGTAGAAATTTGCTGCTCGGCTGACCCAGCAGGAGCAAACGTATGCTAAAAATGTATGCAGAACCAAGCTTTTCAGTGAAGAGCAGCCAGGCACATTTTAGCAAGTTTCACTTGTAAGTGGGGTTGGAAATGCTTTTCAGGCTCAGTACTGGGCTCAAAAGATGCAGCCCTGATGTCTCTTATGATGCAGGTGGTTAAGTAGAAATTCGCTGCTCGGCTGACCCAGCAGGAGCAAACGTATGCCAAAAATGTATGCAGAAACAAGCTTTTCAGTGAAGAGCAGCTAGGCACATTTTAGCAAGTTTCACTTGTAAGTGGGGTTGGAAACGCTTTTCAGGCTCAGTACTGGGCTCAAAAGATGCAGCCCTGATGTCTCTCATGATAGCAGGTGGTTAAGTAGAAATGTGCTGCTCGGCAGACCCAGCAGGAGCAAACGTATGCTAAAAATATATGCAGAACCAAGCTTTTCAGTGAAGAGCAGCCAGGCACATTTTAGCAAGTTTCACTTGTAAGTGGGGTTAGAAATGCTTTTCAGGCTCAGTACTGGGCTCAAAAGATGCAGCCCTGATGTCTCTCATGATAGCAGGTGGTTAAGTAGAAATGTGCTGCTCGGCTGACCCAGCAGGAGAACGTATGCTAAAAATGTATGCAGAACCAAGATTTTCAGTGAAGAGCAGAGAGGCACATTTTAGCAAGTTTCACTTGTAAGTGGGGTTGGAAACGCTTTTCAGGCTCAGTACTGGGCTCAAAAGATGCAGCCCTGATGTCTCTCATGATAGCAGGTGGTTAAGTAGAAATTCGCTGCTCGGTTGACCCAGCAGGAGCAAACGTATGCTAAAAATGTATGCAGAACCAAGCTTTTCAGTGAAGAGCAGCCAGGCACATTTTAGCAGGTTTCACTTGTAAGTGGGGTTGGAAACGCTTTTCAGGCTCAGTACTGGGCTCAAAAGATGCAGCCCTGATGTCTCTCATGATAGCAGGTGGTTAAGTAGAAATCCGCTGCTCAGCTGACCCAGCAGGAGCAAACCTATGCTAAAAATGTGTGCAGAACCAAGCTTTTCAGTGAAGAGCAGCTAGGCACATTCTAGCAAGTTTCACTTGTAAGTGGGGTTGGAAACGCTTTTCAGGCTCAGTACTGGCCTCAAAAGATGCAGCCCTGATGTATCTCATGATAGCAGGTGGTTAAGTCGAAATTTGCTGCTCGGCAGACCCAGCAGGAGCAAACCTATGCCAAAAATGTACGCAGAATCAGCTTTTCAGTGAAGAGCAGAGAGGCACATTTTAGCAAGTTTCACTTGTAAGTGGGGTTGGAAACACTTTTCAGGCTCAGTACTGGGCTCAAAAGATGCAGCCCTGATGTCTCTCATGATAGCAGGTGGTTAAGTAGGAATTCGCTGCTCGGCTGGCCCAGCAGGAGCAAACATATGCTAAAAATGTATGCAGAACCTAGCTTTTCAGTGAAGAGCAGCCAAGCACATTTTAGCAAGTTTCACTGTAAGTGGGGTTGGAAACGCTTTTCAGGTGCAGTGCTGGGCTCCAAAGATGCAGCCCTGATGTCTTTCATGATAGCAAGTGGTTAAGTAGAAATTCGCTGCTCGGCTGACCCAGCAGGAGCAAACGTATGCTAAAAATGTATGCAGAACCAAGCTTTTCAGTGAAGAGCAGCCAGGCACATTTTAGCAAGTTTCACTTGTAAGTGGGGTTAGAAATGCTTTTCAGGCTCAGTACTGGGCTCAAAAGATGCAGCCCTGATGTCTCTCATGATAGCAGGTGGTTAAGTAGAAATGTGCTGCTCGGCTGACCCAGCAGGAGAATGTATGCTAAAAATGTATGCAGAACCAAGCTTTTCAGTGAAGAGCAGAGAGGCCCATTTTAGCAAGTTTCACTCGTAAGTGGGGTTGGAAATGCTTTTCAGGCTCAGTACTGGGCTCAAAAGATGCAGCCCTGATGTCTCTCATGATAGCAGGTGGTTAAGTAGAAATTCGCTGCTCGGCTGACCCAGCAGGAGCAAACGTATGCCAAAAATGTATGCATAAACAAGCTTTTCAGTGAAGAGCAGCTAGGCACATTTTAGCAAGTTTCACTTGTAAGTGGGGTTGGAAATGCTTTTCAGGCTCAGTACTGGGCTCAAAAGATGCAGCCCTGATGTCTCTCATGATAGCAGGTGGTTAAGTAGAAATTCGCTGCTCGGCTGACCCAGCAGGAGCAAACGTATGCCAAAAATGTATGCATAAACAAGCTTTTCAGTGAAGAGCAGCTAGGCACATTTTAGCAAGTTTCACTTGTAAGTGGGGTTGGAAATGCTTTTCAGGCTCAGTACTGGCCTCAAAAGATGCAGCCCTGATGTCTCTCATGATAGCAGGTGGTTAAGTAGAAATGTGCTGCTCGGCTGACCCAGCAGGAACAAACGTATGCTAAAAATTTGTGCAGAACCAAGCTTTTCAGTGAATAGCAGCCAGGCACATTTTAGCAAGTTTCACTTGTAAGTGGGGTTGGAAACGCTTTTCAGGCTCAGTACTGGGCTCAAAAGATGCAGCCCTGATGTCTCTCATGATAGCAGGTGGTTAAGTAGAAATTCGCTGCTCAGCTGACCCAGCAGAAGCAAACGTATGCCAAAAATGTATGCAGAAACAAGCTTTTCAGTGAAGAGCAGCTAGGCACATTTTAGCAAGTTTCACTTGTAAGTGGGGTGGAAACGCTTTTCAGGCTCAGTACTGGGCTCAAAAGATGCAGCCTGATGTCTCTCATGATAGCAGGTGGTTAAGTAGAAATTTGCTGCTCGGCTGACCCAGCAGGAGCAAACGTATGCTAAAAATGTGTGCAGAACCAAGCTTTCAGTGAAGAGCAGCCAGGCACATTTTAGCAAGTTTCACTTGTAAGTGGGGTTGGAAATGCTTTTCAGGCTCAGTACTGGGCTCAAAAGATGCAGCCCTGATCTCTCTCATGATAGCAGGTGGTTAAGTAGAAATTTGCTGCTCGGCTGACCCAGCAGGAGCAAACGTATGCTAAAAATGTATGCAGAACCAAGCTTTTCAGTGAAGAGCAGCCAGGCACATTTTAGCAAGTTTCACTTGTAAGTGGGGTTGGAAACGCTTTTCAGGCTCAGTACTGGGCTCAAAAGATGCAGCCCTGATGTCTCTCATGATAGCAGGTGGTTAAGTAGAAATTCGCTGCTCGGCTGACCCAGCAGGAGCAAACGTATGCCAAAAATGTATGCAGAAACAAGCTTTTCAGTGAAGAGCAGCTAGGCACATTTTAGCAAGTTTCACTTGTAAGTGGGGTTGGAAATGCTTTTCAGGCTCAGTACTGGGCTCAAAAGATGCAGCCCTGATGTCTCTTATGATGCAGGTGGTTAAGTAGAAATTCGCTGCTCGGCTGACCCAGCAGGAGCAAACGTATGCCAAAAATGTATGCAGAAACAAGCTTTTCAGTGAAGAGCAGCCAGGCACATTTTGCAGGTTTCACTTGTAAGTGGGGTTGGAAATGTTTTTGAGGCTCAGTACTGGGCTCAAAAGATGCAGCCCTGATGTCTCTCATGATAGCAGGTGGTTAAGTAGAAATTCGCTGCTCGGCTGACCCAGCAGGACCAAACCTATGCTAAAAATGTGTGCAGAACCAAGCTTTTCAGTGAAGAGCAGCCAGGCACATTTTAGCAAGTTTCACTTGTAAGTGGGGTTGGAAACGCTTTTCAGGCTCAGTACTGGCCTCAAAAGATGTAGCCCTGATGTATCTCATGATAGCAGATGGTTAAGTCGAAATTTGCTGCTCGGCTGCCCCAGCAGGAGCAAACCTATGCCAAAAATGTACGCAGAATCAGCTTTTCAGTGAAGAGCAGAGAGGCACATTTTAGCAAGTTTCACTTGTAAGTGGGGTTGGAAACGCTTTTCAGGCTCAGTACTGGGCTCAAAAGATGCAGCCCTGATGTCTCTCATGATAGCAGGTGGTTAAGTAGAAATTCGCTGCTCGGCTGGCCCAGCAGGAGCAAACATATGCTAAAAATGTATGCAGAACCAAGCTTTTCAGTGAAGAGCAGCCAAGCACATTTTAGCAAGTTTCACTTGTAAGTGGGGTTAGAAATGCTTTTCAGGCTCAGTACTGGGCTCCAAAGATGCAGCCCTGATGTCTCTCATGATAGCAGGTGGTTAAGTAGAAATTCGCTGCTCGGCTGACCCAGCAGGAGCAAACGTATGCTAAAAATGTATGCAGAACCAAGCTTTTCAGTGAAGAGCAGCCAGGCACATTTTAGCAAGTTTCACTTGTAAGTGGGGTTAGAAATGCTTTTCAGGCTCAGTACTGGGCTCAAAAGATGCAGCCCTGATGTCTCTCATGATAGCAGGTGGTTAAGTAGAAATGTGCTGCTCGGCTGACCCAGCAGGAGAACGTATGCTAAAAATGTATGCAGAACCAAGCTTTTCAGTGAAGAGCAGAGAGGCACATTTTAGCAAGTTTCACTCGTAAGTGGGGTTGGAAATGCTTTTCAGGCTCAGTACTGGGCTCAAAAGATGCAGCCCTGATGTCTCTCATGATAGCAGGTGGTTAAGTAGAAATTCTCTGCTCGGCTGACCCAGCAGGAGCAAACGTATGCAAAAAATGTATGCAGAAACAAGCTTTTCAGTGAAGAGCAGCCAGGCACATTTTAGCAAGTTTCACTTGTAAGTGGGGTTGGAAACGCTTTTCAGGTTCAGTACTGGGCTCAAAAGATGCAGCCCTGATGTCTCTCATGATAGCAGGTGGTTAAGTAGAAATTCGCTGCTCGGCTGACCCAGCAGGAGCAAACGTATGCCAAAAATGTATGCAGAAACAAGCTTTTCAGTGAAGAGCAGCCAGGCACATTTTAGCAAGTTTCACTTGTAAGTGGGGTTGGAAACGCTTTTCAGGTTCAGTACTGGCCTCAAAAGATGCAGCCCTGATGTCTCTCATGATAGCAGGTGGTTAAGTAGAAATGTGCTGCTCGGCTGACCCAGCAGGAACAAACGTATGCTAAAAATTTGTGCAGAACCAAGCTTTTCAGTGAATAGCAGCCAGGCACATTTTAGCAAGTTTCACTTGTAAGTGGGGTTGGAAACGCTTTTCAGGCTCAGTACTGGGCTCAAAAGATGCAGCCCTGATGTCTCTCATGATAGCAGGTGGTTAAGTAGAAATTCGCTGCTCAGCTGACCCAGCAGAAGCAAACGTATGCCAAAAATGTATGCAGAAACAAGCTTTTCAGTGAAGAGCAGCTAGGCACATTTTAGCAAGTTTCACTTGTAAGTGGGGTGGAAACGCTTTTCAGGCTCAGTACTGGGCTCAAAAGATGCAGCCTGATGTCTCTCATGATAGCAGGTGGTTAAGTAGAAATTTGCTGCTCGGCTGACCCAGCAGGAGCAAACGTATGCTAAAAATGTGTGCAGAACCAAGCTTTCAGTGAAGAGCAGCCAGGCACATTTTAGCAAGTTTCACTTGTAAGTGGGGTTGGAAATGCTTTTCAGGCTCAGTACTGGGCTCAAAAGATGCAGCCCTGATCTCTCTCATGATAGCAGGTGGTTAAGTAGAAATTTGCTGCTCGGCTGACCCAGCAGGAGCAAACGTATGCTAAAAATGTATGCAGAACCAAGCTTTTCAGTGAAGAGCAGCCAGGCACATTTTAGCAAGTTTCACTTGTAAGTGGGGTTGGAAACGCTTTTCAGGCTCAGTACTGGGCTCAAAAGATGCAGCCCTGATGTCTCTCATGATAGCAGGTGGTTAAGTAGAAATTCGCTGCTCGGCTGACCCAGCAGGAGCAAACGTATGCCAAAAATGTATGCAGAAACAAGCTTTTCAGTGAAGAGCAGCTAGGCACATTTTAGCAAGTTTCACTTGTAAGTGGGGTTGGAAATGCTTTTCAGGCTCAGTACTGGGCTCAAAAGATGCAGCCCTGATGTCTCTTATGATGCAGGTGGTTAAGTAGAAATTCGCTGCTCGGCTGACCCAGCAGGAGCAAACGTATGCCAAAAATGTATGCAGAAACAAGCTTTTCAGTGAAGAGCAGCCAGGCACATTTTAGCAGGTTTCACTTGTAAGTGGGGTTGGAAATGTTTTTGAGGCTCAGTACTGGGCTCAAAAGATGCAGCCCTGATGTCTCTCATGATAGCAGGTGGTTAAGTAGAAATTCGCTGCTCGGCTGACCCAGCAGGACCAAACCTATGCTAAAAATGTGTGCAGAACCAAGCTTTTCAGTGAAGAGCAGCCAGGCACATTTTAGCAAGTTTCACTTGTAAGTGGGGTTGGAAACGCTTTTCAGGCTCAGTACTGGCCTCAAAAGATGTAGCCCTGATGTATCTCATGATAGCAGATGGTTAAGTCGAAATTTGCTGCTCGGCTGCCCCAGCAGGAGCAAACCTATGCCAAAAATGTACGCAGAATCAGCTTTTCAGTGAAGAGCAGAGAGGCACATTTTAGCAAGTTTCACTTGTAAGTGGGGTTGGAAACGCTTTTCAGGCTCAGTACTGGGCTCAAAAGATGCAGCCCTGATGTCTCTCATGATAGCAGGTGGTTAAGTAGAAATTCGCTGCTCGGCTGGCCCAGCAGGAGCAAACATATGCTAAAAATGTATGCAGAACCAAGCTTTTCAGTGAAGAGCAGCCAAGCACATTTTAGCAAGTTTCACTTGTAAGTGGGGTTAGAAATGCTTTTCAGGCTCAGTACTGGGCTCCAAAGATGCAGCCCTGATGTCTCTCATGATAGCAGGTGGTTAAGTAGAAATTCGCTGCTCGGCTGACCCAGCAGGAGCAAACGTATGCTAAAAATGTATGCAGAACCAAGCTTTTCAGTGAAGAGCAGCCAGGCACATTTTAGCAAGTTTCACTTGTAAGTGGGGTTAGAAATGCTTTTCAGGCTCAGTACTGGGCTCAAAAGATGCAGCCCTGATGTCTCTCATGATAGCAGGTGGTTAAGTAGAAATGTGCTGCTCGGCTGACCCAGCAGGAGAACGTATGCTAAAAATGTATGCAGAACCAAGCTTTTCAGTGAAGAGCAGAGAGGCACATTTTAGCAAGTTTCACTCGTAAGTGGGGTTGGAAATGCTTTTCAGGCTCAGTACTGGGCTCAAAAGATGCAGCCCTGATGTCTCTCATGATAGCAGGTGGTTAAGTAGAAATTCGCTGCTCGGCTGACCCAGCAGGAGCAAACGTATGCCAAAAATGTATGCAGAAACAAGCTTTTCAGTGAAGAGCAGCTAGGCACATTTTAGCAAGTTTCACTTGTAAGTGGGGTTGGAAATGCTATTCAGGCTCAGTACTGGGCTCAAAAGATGCAGCCCTGATATCTCTTATGATGCAGGTGGTTAAGTAGAAATTCGCTGCTCGGCTGACCCAGCAGGAGCAAACGTATGCCAAAAATGTATGTAGAAACAAGCTTTTCAGTGAAGAGCAGCTAGACACATTTTAGCAATTTTCACTTGTAAGTGGGGTTGGAAACGTTTTTCAGGCTCAGTACTGGGCTCAAAAGATGCAGCCCTGATGTCTCTCATGATAGCAGGTGGTTAAGTAGAAATTCGCTGCTCGGCTGGCCCAGCAGGAGCAAACATATGCTAAAAATGTGTGCAGAACCAAGCTTTTCAGTGAAGAGCAGCCAGGCACATTTTAGCAAGTTTCACTTGTAAGTGGGGTTGGAAATGCTTTTCAGGCTCAGTACTGGGCTCAAAAGATGCAGCCCTGATCTCTCTCATGATAGCAGGTGGTTAAGTAGAAATTTGCTGCTCGGCTGACCCAGCAGGAGCAAACGTATGCTAAAAATGTATGCAGAACCAAGCTTTTCAGTGAAGAGCAGCCAGGCACATTTTAGCAAGTTTCACTTGTAAGTGGGGTTGGAAACGCTTTTCAGGCTCAGTACTGGGCTCAAAAGATGCCGCCCTGATGTCTCTCATGATAGCAGGTGGTTAAGTAGAAATTCGCTGCTCGGCTGACCCAGCAGGAGCAAACGTATGCCAAAAATGTATGCAGAAACAAGCTTTTCAGTGAAGAGCAGCTAGGCACATTTTAGCAAGTTTCACTTGTAAGTGGGGTTGGAAATGCTTTTCAGGCTCAGTACTGGGCTCAAAAGATGCAGCCCTGATGTCTCTTCTGATGCAGGTGGTTAAGTAGAAATTCGCTGCTCGGCTGACCCAGCAGGAGCAAACGTATGCCAAAAATGTATGCAGAAACAAGCTTTTCAGTGAAGAGCAGCCAGGCACATTTTAGCAGGTTTCACTTGTAAGTGGGGTTGGAAATGTTTTTGAGGCTCAGTACTGGGCTCAAAAGATGCAGCCCTGATGTCTCTCATGATAGCAGGTGGTTAAGTAGAAATTCGCTGCTCGGCTGACCCAGCAGGAGCAAACGTATGCCAAAAATGTATGCAGAACCAAGCTTTTTAGTGAAGAGCAGCTAGGCACATTTTATCAAGTTTCACTTGTAAGTGGGGTTGGAAACGCTTTTCAGGCTCAGTACTGGGCTCAAAAGATGCAGGCTGATGTCTCTCATGATAGCAGTTGGTTAAGTAGAAATTTGCTGCTCGGCTGACCCAGCAGGAGCAAACGTATGCTAAAAATGTATGCAGAACCAAGCTTTTCAGTGAAGAGCAGCCAGGCACATTTTAGCAAGTTTCACTTGTAAGTGGGGTTGGAAACGCTTTTCAGGCTCAGTACTGGGCTCAAAAGATGCAGCCCTGATGTCTCTCATGATAGCAGGTGGTTAAGTAGAAATGTGCTGCTCGGCTGACCCAGCAGGAGAACGTATGCTAAAAATGTATGCAGAACCAAGCTTTTCAGTGAAGAGCAGAGAGGCACATTTTAGCAAGTTTCACTTGTAAGTGGGGTTGGAAACGCTTTTCAGGCTCAGTACTGGGCTCAAAAGATGCAGCCCTGATGTCTCTCATGATAGCAGGTGGTTAAGTAGAAATTCGCTGCTCGGCTGGCCCAGCAGGAGCAAACATATGCTAAAAATGTATGCAGAACCAAGCTTTTCAGTAAAGAGCAGCCAGGCACATTTTAGCAAGTTTCACTGTAAGTGGGGTTGGAAACGCTTTTCAGGTGCAGTACTGGGCTCCAAAGATGCAGCCCTGATGTCTCTCATGATAGCAGGTGGTTAAGTAGAAATGTGCTGCTCGGCAGACCCAGCAGGAGCAAACGTATGCTAAAAATGTATGCAGAACCAAGCTTTTCAGTGAAGAGCAGCCAGGCATATTTTTGCAAGTTTCACTTGTAAGTGGGGTTGGAAATGCTTTTCAGGCTCAGTACTGGGCTCAAAAGATGCAGCCCTGATGTCTCTCATGATAGCAGGTGGTTAAGTAGAAATTCGCTGCTCGGCTGACCCAGCAGGAGCAAACGTATGCTAAAAATGTATGCAGAACCAAGCTTTTCAGTGAAGAGCAGCCAGGCACATTTTAGCAAGTTTCACTTGTAAGTGGGGTTGGAAACGCTTTTCAGGCTCAGTACTGGGCTCAAAAGATGCAGCCCTGATGTCTCTCATGATAGCAGGTGGTTAAGTAGAAGTTCACTGCTCGGCTGACCCAGCAGGAGCAAACGTATGCCAAAAATGTATGCAGAAACAAGCTTTTCAGTGAAGAGCAGCTAGGCACATTTTAGCAAGTTTCACTTGTAAGTGGGGTTGGAAACGCTTTTCAGGCTCAGTACTGGGCTCAAAAGATGCAGCCTGATGTCTCTCATGATAGCAGGTGGTTAAGTAGAAATTTGCTGCTCGGCTGACCCAGCAGGAGCAAACGTATGCTAAAAATGTGTGCAGAACCAAGCTTTCAGTGAAGAGCAGCCAGGCACATTTTAGCAAGTTTCACTTGTAAGTGGGGTTGAAAATGCTTTTCAGGCTCAGTACTGGGCTCAAAAGATGCAGCCCTGATCTCTCTCATGATAGCAGGTGGTTAAGTAGAAATTTGCTGCTCGGCTGACCCAGCAGGAGCAAACGTATGCTAAAAATGTATGCAGAACCAAGCATTTCAGTGAAGAGCAGCCAGGCACATTTTAGCAAGTTTCACTTGTAAGTGGGGTTGGAAACGCTTTTCAGGCTCAGTACTGGGCTCAAAAGATGCAGCCCTGATGTCTCTCATGATAGCAGGTGGTTAAGTAGAAATTCGCTGCTCGGCTGACCCAGCAGGAGCAAACGTATGCTAAAAATGTATGCACAAACAAGCTTTTCAGTGAAGAGCAGCTAGGCACATTTTAGCAAGTTTCACTTGTAAGTGGGGTTGGAAATGCTTTTCAGGCTCAGTACTGGGCTCAAAAGATGCAGCCCTGATATATCTTATGATGCAGGTGGTTAAGTAGAAATTCGCTGCTCGGCTGCCCCAGCAGGAGCAAACGTATGCCAAAAATGTATGTAGAAACAAGCTTTTCAGTGAAGAGCAGCTAGGCACATTTTAGCAAGTTTCACTTGTAAGTGGGGTTGGAAACGCTTTTCAGGCTCAGTACTGGGCTCAAAAGATGCAACCCTGATGTCTCTCATGATAGCAGGTGGTTAAGTAGAAATACGCTGCTCGGCTGGCCCAGCAGGAGCAAACATATGCTAAAAATGTATGCAGAACCAAGCTTTTCAGTGAAGAGCAGCCAGGCACATTTTAGCAAGTTTCACTGTAAGTGGGGTTGGAAATGCTTTTCAGGCTCAGTACTGGGCTCAAAAGATGCAGCCCTGATGTCTCTTATGATGCAGGTGGATAAGTAGAAATTCGCTGCTCGGCTGACCCAGCAGGACCAAACGTATGCCAAAAATGTATGCAGAAACAAGCTTTTCAGTGAAGAGCAGCTAGGCACATTTTAGCAAGTTTCACTTGTAAGTGGGGTTGGAAACGCTTTTCAGGCTCAGTACTGGGCTCAAAAGATGCAGCCTGATGTCTCTCATGATAGCAGGTGGTTAAGTAGAAATTTGCTGCTCGGCTGACCCAGCAAGAGCAAACGTATGCTAAAAATGTGTGCAGAACCAAGCTTTTCAGTGAAGAGCAGCCAGGCACATTTTAGCAAGTTTCACTTGTAAGTGGGGTTGGAAATCCTTTTCAGGCTCAGTACTGGGCTCAAAAGATGCAGCCCTGATCTCTCTCATGATAGCAGGTGGTTAAGTAGAAATTTGCTGCTCGGCTGACCCAGCAGGAGCAAACGTATGCTAAAAATGTATGCAGAACCAAGCTTTTCAGTGAAGAGCAGCCAGGCACATTTTAGCAAGTTTCACTTGTAAGTGGGGTTGGAAACGCTTTTCAGGCTCAGTACTGGGCTCAAAAGATGCAGCCCTGATGTCTCTCATGATAGCAGGTGGTTAAGTAGAAATTCGCTGCTCGGCTGACCCAGCAGGAGCAAACGTATGCCAAACATGTATGCAGAAACAAGCTTTTCAGTGAAGAGCAGCTAGGCACATTTTAGCAAGTTTCACTTGTAAGTGGGGTTGGAAATGCTTTTCAGGCTCAGTACTGGGCTCAAAAGATGCAGCCCTGATGTCTCTTATGATGCAGGTGGTTAAGTAGAAATTCGCTGCTCGGCTGACCCAGCAGGAGCAAACGTATGCCAAAAATGTATGCAGAAACAAGCTTTTCAGTGAAGAGCAGCCAGGCACATTTTAGAAGGTTTCACTTGTAAGTGGGGTTGGAAATGTTTTTGAGGCTCAGTACTGGGCTCAAAAGATGCAGCCCTGATGTCTCTCATGATAGCAGGTGGTTAAGTAGAAATTCGCTGCTCGGCTGACCCAGCAGGACCAAACCTATGCTAAAAATGTGTGCAGAACCAAGCTTTTCAGTGAAGAGCAGCCAGGCACATTTTAGCAAGTTTCACTTGTAAGTGGGGTTGGAAATGCTTTTCAGGCTCAGTACTGGCCTCAAAAGATGTAGCCCTGATGTATCTCATGATAGCAGATGGTAAAGTCGAAATTTGCTGCTCGGCTGACCAGCAGGAGCAAACCTATGCCAAAAATGTACGCAGAATCAGCTTTTCAGTGAAGAGCAGAGAGGCACATTTTAGCAAGTTTCACTTGTAAGTGGGGTTGGAAACGCTTTTCAGGCTCAGTACTGGGCTCAAAAGATGCAGCCCTGATGTCTCTCATGATAGCAGGTGGTTAAGTAGAAATTCGCTGCTCGGCTGGCCCAGCAGGAGCAAACATATGCTAAAAATGTATGCAGAACCAAGCTTTTCAGTGAAGAGCAGCCAAGCACATTTTAGCAAGTTTCACTTGTAAGTGGGGTTAGAAATGCTTTTCAGGCTCAGTACTGGGCTCCAAAGATGCAGCCCTGATGTCTCTCATGATAGCAGGTGGTTAAGTAGAAATTCGCTGCTCGGCTGACCCAGCAGGAGCAAACGTATGCTAAAAATGTATGCAGAACCAAGCTTTTCAGTGAAGAGCAGCCAGGCACATTTTAGCAAGTTTCACTTGTAAGTGGGGTTAGAAATGCTTTTCAGGCTCAGTACTGGGCTCAAAAGATGCAGCCCTGATGTCTCTCATGATAGCAGGTGGTTAAGTAGAAATGTGCTGCTCGGCTGACCCAGCAGGAGAACGTATGCTAAAAATGTATGCAGAACCAAGCTTTTCAGTGAAGAGCAGAGAGGCACATTTTAGCAAGTTTCACTCGTAAGTGGGGTTGGAAATGCTTTTCAGGCTCAGTACTGGGCTCAAAAGATGCAGCCCTGATGTCTCTCATGATAGCAGGTGGTTAAGTAGAAATTCGCTGCTCGGCTGACCCAGCAGGAGCAAACGTATGCAAAAAATGTATGCAGAACCAAGCTTTTCAGTGAAGAGCAGCCAGGCACATTTTAGCAAGTTTCACTTGTAAGTGGGGTTGGAAACGCTTTTCAGGTTCAGTACTGGGCTCAAAAGATGCAGCCCTGATGTCTCTCATGATAACAGGTGGTTAAGTAGAAATTCGCTGCTCGGCTGACCCAGCAGGAGCAAACGTATGCCAAAAATGTATGCAGAAAAAAGCTTTTCAGTGAAGAGCAGCTAGGCACATTTTAGCAAGTTTCACTTGTAAGTGGGGTTGGAAATGCTTTTCAGGCTCAGTAATGGCCTCAAAAGATGCAGCCCTGATGTCTCTCATGATAGCAGGTGGTTAAGTAGAAATGTGCTGCTCGGCTGACCCAGCAGGAGCAAACGTATGCTAAAAATTTGTGCAGAACCAAGCTTTTCAGTGAATAGCAGCCAGGCACATTTTAGCAAGTTTCACTTGTAAGTGGGGTTGGAAACGCTTTTCAGGCTCAGTACTGGGCTCAAAAGATGCAGCCCTGATGTCTCTCATGATAGCAGGTGGTTAAGTAGAAATTCGCTGCTCAGCTGACCCAGCAGGAGCAAACGTATGCCAAAAATGTATGCAGAAACAAGCTTTTCAGTGAAGAGCAGCTAGGCACATTTTAGCAAGTTTCACTTGTAAGTGGGGTTGGAAACGCTTTTCAGGCTCAGTACTGGGCTCAAAAGATGCAGCCCTGATGTCTCTCATGATCGCAGGTGGTTAAGTAGAAATTCGCTGCTCGGCTGACCCAGCAGGAGCAAACGTATGCCAAAAATGTATGCAGAAACAAGCTTTTCAGTGAAGAGCAGCTAGGCACATTTTAGCAAGTTTCACTTGTAAGTGGGGTTGAAAATGCTTTTCAGGCTCAGTACTGGGCTCAAAAGATGCAGCCCTGATATCTCTTAAGATGCAGGTGGTTAAGTAGAAATTCGCTGCTCGGCTGACCCAGCAGGAGCAAACGTATGCCAAAAATGTATGTAGAAACAAGCTTTTCAGTGAAGAGCAGCTAGGCACATTTTAGCAAGTTTCACTTGTAAGTGGGGTTGGAAATGCTTTTCAGGCTCAGTACTGGGCTCAAAAGATGCAGCCCTGATGTCTCTCATGATAGCAGGTGGTTAAGTAGAAATTCGCTGCTCGGCTGGCCCAGCAGGAGCAAACATATGCTAAAAATGTGTGCAGAACCAAGCTTTTCAGTGAAGAGCAGCCAGGCACATTTTAGCAAGTTTCACTTGTAAGTGGGGTTGGAAATGCTTTTCAGGCTCAGTACTGGGCTCAAAAGATGCAGCCCTGATCTCTCTCATGATAGCAGGTGGTTAAGTAGAAATTTGCTGCTCGGCTGACCCAGCGGGAGCAAACGTATGCTAAAAATGTATGCAGAACCAAGCTTTTCAGTGAAGAGCAGCCAGGCACATTTTAGCAAGTTTCACTTGTAAGTGGGGTTGGAAACGCTTTTCAGGCTCAGTACTGGGCTCAAAAGATGCAGCCCTGATGTCTCTCATGATAGCAGGTGGTTAAGTAGAAATTCGCTGCTCGGCTGACCCAGCAGGAGCAAACGTATGCCAAAAATGTATGCAGAAACAAGCTTTTCAGTGAAGAGCAGCTAGGCACATTTTAGCAAGTTTCACTTGTAAGTGGGGTTGGAAATGCTTTTCAGGCTCAGTACTGGGCTCAAAAGATGCAGCCCTGATGTCTCTTATGATGCAGGTGGTTAAGTAGAAATTCGCTGCTCTGCTGACCCAGCAGGAGCAAACGTATGCCAAAAATGTATGCAGAAACAAGCTTTTCTGTGAAGAGCAGCCAGGCACATTTTAGCAGGTTTCACTTGTAAGTGGGGTTGGAAATGTTTTTGAGGCTCAGTACTGGGCTCAAAAGATGCAGCCCTGATGTCTCTCATGATAGCAGGTGGTTAAGTAGAAATTCGCTGCTCGGCTGACCCAGCAGGAGCAAACGTATGCCAAAAATGTATGCAGAACCAAGCTTTTCAGTGAAGAGCAGCTAGGCACATTTTATCAAGTTTCACTTGTAAGTGGGGTTGGAAACGCTTTTCAGGCTCAGTACTGGGCTCAAAAGATGCAGGCTGATGTCTCTCATGATAGCAGTTGGTTAAGTAGAAATTTGCTGCTCGGCTGACCCAGCAGGAGCAAACGTATGCTAAAAATGTATGCAGAACCAAGCTTTTCAGTGAAGAGCAGCCAGGCACATTTTAGCAAGTTTCACTTGTAAGTGGGGTTGGAAACGCTTTTCAGGCTCAGTACTGGGCTCAAAAGATGCAGCCCTGATGTCTCTCATGATAGCAGGTGGTTAAGTAGAAATGTGCTGCTCGGCTGACCCAGCAGGAGAACGTATGCTAAAAATGTATGCAGAACCAAGCTTTTAAGTGAAGAGCAGAGAGGCACATTTTAGCAAGTTTCACTTGTAAGTGGGGTTGGAAACGCTTTTCAGGCTCAGTACTGGGCTCAAAAGATGCAGCCCTGATGTCTCTCATGATAGCAGGTGGTTAAGTAGAAATTCGCTGCTCGGCTGGCCCAGCAGGAGCAAACATATGCTAAAAATGTATGCAGAACCAAGCTTTTCAGTAAAGAGCAGCCAGGCACATTTTAGCAAGTTTCACTGTAAGTGGGGTTGGAAACGCTTTTCAGGTGCAGTACTGGGCTCCAAAGATGCAGCCCTGATGTCTCTCATGATAGCAGGTGGTTAAGTAGAAATGTGCTGCTCGGCAGACCCAGCAGGAGCAAACGTATGCTAAAAATGTATGCAGAACCAAGCTTTTCAGTGAAGAGCAGCCAGGCATATTTTTGCAAGTTTCACTTGTAAGTGGGGTTGGAAATGCTTTTCAGGCTCAGTACTGGGCTCAAAAGATGCAGCCCTGATGTCTCTCATGATAGCAGGTGGTTAAGTAGAAATTCGCTGCTCGGCTGACCCAGCAGGAGCAAACATATGCTAAAAATGTATGCAGAACCAAGCTTTTCAGTGAAGAGCAGCCAGGCACATTTTAGCAAGTTTCACTTGTAAGTGGGGTTGGAAACGCTTTTCAGGCTCAGTACTGGGCTCAAAAGATGCAGCCCTGATGTCTCTCATGATAGCAGGTGGTTAAGTAGAAGTTCACTGCTCGGCTGACCCAGCAGGAGCAAACGTATGCCAAAAATGTATGCAGAAACAAGCTTTTCAGTGAAGAGCAGCTAGGCACATTTTAGCAAGTTTCACTTGTAAGTGGGGTTGGAAACAATTTTCAGGCTCAGTACTGGGCTCAAAAGATGCAGCCTGATGTCTCTCATGATAGCAGGTGGTTAAGTAGAAATTTGCTGCTTGGCTGACCCAGCAGGAGGAAACGTATGCTAAAAATGTGTGCAGAACCAAGCTTTTCAGTGAAGAGCAGCCAGGCACATTTTAGCAAGTTTCACTTGTAAGTGGGGTTAGAAATGCTTTTCAGGCTCAGTACTGGGCTCAAAAGATGCAGCCCTGATCTCTCTCATGATAGCAGGTGGTTAAGTAGAAATTTGCTGCTCGGCTGACCCAGCAGGAGCTAACGTATGCTAAAAATGTATGCAGAACCAAGCTTTTCAGTGAAGAGCAGCCAGGCACATTTTAGCAAGTTTCACTTGTAAGTGGGGTTGGAAATGCTTTTCAGGCTCAGTACTGGGCTCAAAAGATGCAGCCCTGATGTCTCTTATGATGCAGGTGGTTAAGTAGAAATTCGCTGCTCGGGTGACCCAGCAGGAGTAAACGTATGCCAAAAATGTATGCAGAAACAAGCTTTTCAGTGAAGAGCAGCTAGGCACATTTTAGCAAGTTTCACTTGTAAGTGGGGTTGGAAACGCTTTTCAGGCTCAGTACTGGGCTCAAAAGATGCAGCCCTGATGTCTCTCATGATAGCAGGTGGTTAAGTAGAAATTCGCTGCTTGGCTGACCCAGCAGGAGCAAACGTATGCTAAAAATTTATGCAGAACCAAGCTTTTCAGTGAAGAGCAGCCAGGCACATTTTAGCAAGTTTCACTGTAAGTGGGGTTGGAAACGCTTTTCAGGCGCAGTACTCGGCTCCAAATATGCAGCCCTGATGTCTCTCATGATAGCAGGTGGTTAAGTAGAAATGTGCTGCTCGGCAGACCCAGCAGGAGCAAACGTATGTAAAAATGTATGCAGAACCAAGCTTTTCAGTGAAGAGCAGCCAGGCATATTTTAGAAAGTTTCACTTGTAAGTGGGGTTGGAAACGCTTTTCAGGCTCAGTACTGGGCTCAAAAGATGCAGCCTGATGTCTCTCATGATAGCAGGTGGTTAAGTAGAAATTTGCTGCTCGGCTGACCCAGCAGGAGCAAACGTATGCTAAAAATGTGTGCAGAACCAAGCTTTTCAGTGAAGAGCAGCCAGGCACATTTTAGCAAGTTTCACTTGTAAGTGGGGTTGGAAATGCTTTTCAGGCTCAGTAGTGGGCTCAAAAGATGCAGCCCTGATCTCTCTCATGATAGCAGGTGGTTAAGTAGAAATTTGCTGCTCGGCTGACCCAGCAGGAGCAAACGTATGCTAAAAATGTATGCAGAACCAAGCTTTTCAGTGAAGAGCAGCCAGGCACATTTTAGCAAGTTTCACTTGTAAGTGGGGTTGGAAACGCTTTTCAGGCTCAGTACTGGGCTCAAAAGATGCAGCCCTGATGTCTCTCATGATAGCAGGTGGTTAAGTAGAAATTCGCTGCTCGGCTGACCCAGCAGGAGCAAACGTATGCCAAAAATGTATGCAGAAACAAGCTTTTCAGTGAAGAGCAGCTAGGCACATTTTAGCAAGTTTTACTTGTAAGTGGGGTTGTAAATGCTTTTCAGGCTCAGTACTGGGCTCAAAAGATGCAGCCCTGATGTCTCTTATGATGCAGGTGGTTAAGTAGAAATTCGCTGCTCGGCTGACCCAGCAGGAGCAAACGTATGCCAAAAATGTATGCAGAAACAAGCTTTTCAGTGAAGAGCAGCTAGGCACATTTTAGCAAGTTTCACTTGTAAGTGGGGTTGGAAACGCTTTTCAGGCTCAGTACTGGGCTCAAAAGATGCAGCCCTGATGTCTCTCATGATAGCAGGTGGTTAAGTAGAAATTCGCTGCTCGGCTGGCCCAGCAGGAGCAAACATATGCTAAAAATGTGTGCAGAACCAAGCTTTTCAGTGAAGAGCAGCCAGGCACATTTTAGCAAGTTTCACTTGTAAGTGGGGTTGGAAATGCTTTTCAGGCTCAGTACTGGGCTCAAAAGATGCAGCCCTGATCTCTCTCATGATAGCAGGTGGTTAAGTAGAAATTTGCTGCTCGGCTGACCCAGCAGGAGCAAACGTATGCCAAAAATGTATGCAGAACCAAGCTTTTCAGTGAAGAGCAGCCAGGCACATTTTAGCAAGTTTCACTTGTAAGTGGGGTTGGAAATGCTTTTCAGGCTCAGTACTGGGCTCAAAAGATGCAGCCCTGATGTCTCTTATGATGCAGGTGGTTAAGTAGAAATTCGCTGCTCTGCTGACCCAGCAGGAGCAAACGAATGCCAAAAATGTATGCAGAAACAAGCTTTTCAGTGAAGAGCAGCCAGGCACATTTTAGCAGGTTTCACTTGTAAGTGGGGTTGGAAATGTTTTTGAGGCTCAGTACTGGGCTCAAAAGATGCAGCCCTGATGTCTCTCATGATAGCAGGTGGTTAAGTAGAAATTCGCTGCTCGGCTGACCCAGCAGGAGCAAACGTATGCCAAAAATGTATGCAGAACCAAGCTTTTCAGTGAAGAGCAGCTAGGCACATTTTATCAAGTTTCACTTGTAAGTGGGGTTGGAAACGCTTTTCAGGCTCAATACTGGGCTCAAAAGATGCAGGCTGATGTCTCTCATGATAGCAGTTGGTTAAGTAGAAATTTGCTGCTCGGCTGACCCAGCAGGAGCAAACGTATGCTAAAAATGTATGCAGAACCAAGCTTTTCAGTGAAGAGCAGCCAGGCACATTTTAGCAAGTTTCACTTGTAAGTGGGGTTGGAAACGCTTTTCAGGCTCAGTACTGGGCTCAAAAGATGCAGCCCTGATGTCTCTCATGATAGCAGGTGGTTAAGTAGAAATTCGCTGCTCGGCTGGCCCAGCAGGAGCAAACATATGCTAAAAATGTGTGCAGAACCAAGCTTTTCAGTGAAGAGCAGCCAGGCACATTTTAGCAAGTTTCACTTGTAAGTGGGGTTGGAAATGCTTTTCAGGCTCAGTACTGGGCTCAAAAGATGCAGCCCTGATCTCTCTCATGATAGCAGGTGGTTAAGTAGAAATTTGCTGCTCGGCTGACCCAGCAGGAGCAAACGTATGCTAAAAATGTATGCAGAACCAAGCTTTTCAGTGAAGAGCAGCCAGGCACATTTTAGCAAGTTTCACTTGTAAGTGGGGTTGGAAACGCTTTTCAGGCTCAGTACTGGGCTCAAAAGATGCAGCCCTGATGTCTCTCATGATAGCAGGTGGTTAAGTAGAAATTCGCTGCTCGGCTGACCCAGCAGGAGCAAACGTATGCCAAAAATGTATGCAGAAACAAGCTTTTCAGTGAAGAGCAGCTAGGCACATTTTAGCAAGTTTCACTTGTAAGTGGGGTTGGAAATGCTTTTCAGGCTCAGTACTGGGCTCAAAAGATGCAGCCCTGATGTCTCTTATGATGCAGGTGGTTAAGTAGAAATTCGCTGCTCTGCTGACCCAGCAGGAGCAAACGAATGCCAAAAATGTATGCAGAAACAAGCTTTTCAGTGAAGAGCAGCCAGGCACATTTTAGCAGGTTTCACTTGTAAGTGGGGTTGGAAATGTTTTTGAGGCTCAGTACTGGGCTCAAAAGATGCAGCCCTGATGTCTCTCATGATAGCAGGTGGTTAAGTAGAAATTCGCTGCTCGGCTGACCCAGCAGGAGCAAACGTATGCCAAAAATGTATGCAGAACCAAGCTTTTCAGTGAAGAGCAGCTAGGCACATTTTATCAAGTTTCACTTGTAAGTGGGGTTGGAAACGCTTTTCAGGCTCAATACTGGGCTCAAAAGATGCAGGCTGATGTCTCTCATGATAGCAGTTGGTTAAGTAGAAATTTGCTGCTCGGCTGACCCAGCAGGAGCAAACGTATGCTAAAAATGTATGCAGAACCAAGCTTTTCAGTGAAGAGCAGCCAGGCACATTTTAGCAAGTTTCACTTGTAAGTGGGGTTGGAAACGCTTTTCAGGCTCAGTACTGGGCTCAAAAGATGCAGCCCTGATGTCTCTCATGATAGCAGGTGGTTAAGTAGAAATGTGCTGCTCGGCTGACCCAGCAGGAGAACGTATGCTAAAAATGTATGCAGAACCAAGCTTTTAAGTGAAGAGCAGAGAGGCACATTTTAGCAAGTTTCACTTGTAAGTGGGGTTGGAAACGCTTTTCAGGCTCAGTACTGGGCTCTAAAGATGCAGCCCTGATGTCTCTCATGATAGCAGGTGGTTAAGTAGAAATTCGCTGCTCGGCTGGCCCAGCAGGAGCAAACATATGCTAAAAATGTATGCAGAACCAAGCTTTTCAGTAAAGAGCAGCCAGGCACATTTTAGCAAGTTTCACTGTAAGTGGGGTTGGAAACGCTTTTCAGGTGCAGTACTGGGCTCCAAAGATGCAGCCCTGATGTCTCTCATGATAGCAGGTGGTTAAGTAGAAATGTGCTGCTCGGCAGACCCAGCAGGAGCAAACGTATGCTAAAAATGTATGCAGAACCAAGCTTTTCAGTGAAGAGCAGCCAGGCATATTTTTGCAAGTTTCACTTGTAAGTGGGGTTGGAAATGCTTTTCAGGCTCAGTACTGGGCTCAAAAGATGCAGCCCTGATGTCTCTCATGATAGCAGGTGGTTAAGTAGAAATTCGCTGCTCGGCTGACCCAGCAGGAGCAAACGTATGCTAAAAATGTATGCAGAACCAAGCTTTTTAGTGAAGAGCAGCCAGGCACATTTTAGCAAGTTTCACTTGTAAGTGGGGTTGGAAACGCTTTTCAGGCTCAGTACTGGCCTCAAAAGATGCAGCCCTGATGTCTCTCATGATAGCAGGTGGTTAAGTAGAAGTTCACTGCTCGGCTGACCCAGCAGGAGCAAACGTATGCTAAAAATGTGTGCAGAACCAAGCTTTTCAGTGAATAGCAGCCAGACACATTTTAGCAAGTTTCACTTGTAAGTGGGGTTGGAAATGCTTTTCAGGCTCAGTACTGGGCTCAAAAGATGCAGCCCTGATGTCTCTTATGATGCAGGTGGTTAAGTAGAAATTCGCTGCTCGGGTGACCCAGCAGGAGTAAACGTATGCCAAAAATGTATGCAGAAACAAGCTTTTCAGTGAAGAGCAGCTAGGCACATTTTAGCAAGTTTCACTTGTAAGTGGGGTTGGAAACGCTTTTCAGGCTCAGTACTGGGCTCAAAAGATGCAGCCCTGATGTCTCTCATGATAGCAGGTGGTTAAGTAGAAATTCGCTGCTCGGCTGACCCAGCAGGAGCAAACGTATGCTAAAAATGTATGCAGAACCAAGCTTTTCAGTGAAGAGCAGCCAGGCACATTTTAGCAAGTTTCACTGTAAGTGGGGTTGGAAACGCTTTTCAGGCGCAGTACTGGGCTCCAAAGATGCAGCCCTGATGTCTCTCATGATAGCAGGTGGTTAAGTAGAAATGTGCTGCTCGGCAGACCCAGCAGGAGCAAACGTATGTAAAAATGTATGCAGAACCAAGCTTTTCAGTGAAGAGCAGCCAGGCATATTTTAGCAAGTTTCACTTGTAAGTGGGGTTGGAAATGCTTTTCATGCTCAGTACTGGGCTCAAAAGATACAGCCCTGATGTCTCTCATGATAGCAAGTGGTTAAGTAGAAATTCGCTGCTCGGCTGACCCAGCAGGAGCAAACGTATGCCAAAAATGTATGCAGAAACAAGCTTTTCAGTGAAGAGCAGCTAGGCACATTTTAGCAAGTTTCACTTGTAAGTGGGTTGGAAACGCTTTTCAGGCTCAGTACTGGGCTCAAAAGATGCAGCCTGATGTCTCTCATGATAGCAGGTGGTTAAGTAGAAATTTGCTGCTCGGCTGACCCAGCAGGAGCAAACGTATGCTAAAAATGTGTGCAGAACCAAGCTTTTCAGTGAAGAGCAGCCAGGCACATTTTAGCAAGTTTCACTTGTAAGTGGGGTTGGAAATGCTTTTCAGGCTCAGTACTGGGCTCAAAAGATGCAGCCCTGATCTCTCTCATGATAGCAGGTGGTTAAGTAGAAATTTGCTGCTCGGCTGACCCAGCAGGAGCAAACGTATGCTAAAAATGTGTGCAGAACCAAGCTTTTCAGTGAAGAGCAGCCAGGCACATTTTAGCAAGTTTCACTTGTAAGTGGGGTTGGAAATGCTTTTCAGGCTCAGTAGTGGGCTCAAAAGATGCAGCCCTGTTCTCTCTCATGATAGCAGGTGGTTAAGTAGAAATTTGCTGCTCGGCTGACCCAGCAGGAGCAAACGTATGCTAAAAATGTATGCAGAACCAAGCTTTTCAGTGAAGAGCAGCCAGGCACATTTTAGCAAGTTTCACTTGTAAGTGGGGTTGGAAACGCTTTTCAGGCTCAGTACTGGGCTCAAAAGATGCAGCCCTGATGTCTCTCATGATAGCAGGTGGTTAAGTAGAAATTCGCTGCTCGGCTGACCCAGCAGGAGCAAACGTATGCCAAAAATGTATGCAGAAACAAGCTTTTCAGTGAAGAGCAGCTAGGCACATTTTAGCAAGTTTTACTTGTAAGTGGGGTTGTAAATGCTTTTCAGGCTCAGTACTGGGCTCAAAAGATGCAGCCCTGATGTCTCTTATGATGCAGGTGGTTAAGTAGAAATTCGCTGCTCGGCTGACCCAGCAGGAGCAAACGTATGCCAAAAATGTATGTAGAAACAAGCTTTTCAGTGAAGAGCAGCTAGGCACATTTTAGCAAGTTTCACTTGTAAGTGGGGTTGGAAACGCTTTTCAGGCTCAGTACTGGGCTCAAAAGATGCAGCCCTGATGTCTCTCATGATAGCAGGTGGTTAAGTAGAAATTCGCTGCTCGGCTGGCCCAGCAGGAGCAAACATATGCTAAAAATGTGTGCAGAACCAAGCTTTTCAGTGAAGAGCAGCCAGGCACATTTTAGCAAGTTTCACTTGTAAGTGGGGTTGGAAATGCTTTTCAGGCTCAGTACTGGGCTCAAAAGATGCAGCCCTGATCTCTCTCATGATAGCAGGTGGTTAAGTAGAAATTTGCTGCTCGGCTGACCCAGCAGGAGCAAACGTATGCTAAAAATGTATGCAGAAACAAGCTTTTCAGTGAAGAGCAGCTAGGCACATTTTAGCAAGTTTTACTTGTAAGTGGGGTTGTAAATGCTTTTCAGGCTCAGTACTGGGCTCAAAAGATGCAGCCCTGATGTCTCTTATGATGCAGGTGGTTAAGTAGAAATTCGCTGCTCGGCTGACCCAGCAGGAGCAAACGTATGCCAAAAATGTATGCAGAAACAAGCTTTTCAGTGAAGAGCAGCTAGGCACATTTTAGCAAGTTTCACTTGTAAGTGGGGTTGGAAACGCTTTTCAGGCTCAGTACTGGGCTCAAAAGATGCAGCCCTGATGTCTCCCATGATAGCAGGTGGTTAAGTAGAAATTCGCTGCTCGGCTGACCCAGCAGGAGCAAACGTATGCCAAAAATGTATGCACAAACAAGCTTTTCAGTGAAGAGCAGCTAGGCACATTTTAGCAAGTTTCACTTGTAAGTGGGGTTGGAAACGCTTTTCAGGCTCAGTACTGGGCTCAAAAGATGCAGCCCTGATGTCTCTCATGATAGCAGGTGGTTAAGTAGAAATTCGCTGCTCGGCTGACCCAGCAGGAGCAAACGTATGCTAAAAATGTATGCAGAACCAAGCTTTTCAGTGAAGAGCAGCCAGGCACATTTTAGCAAGTTTCACTGTAAGTGGGGTTGGAAACGCTTTTCAGGCGCAGTACTGGGCTCCAAAGATGCAGCCCTGATGTCTCTCATGATAGCAGGTGGTTAAGTAGAAATGTGCTGCTCGGCAGACCCAGCAGGAGCAAACGTATGTAAAAATGTATGCAGAACCAAGCTTTTCAGTGAAGAGCAGCCAGGCATATTTTAGCAAGTTTCACTTGTAAGTGGGGTTGGAAATGCTTTTCATGCTCAGTACTGGGCTCAAAAGATACAGCCCTGATGTCTCTCATGATAGCAAGTGGTTAAGTAGAAATTCGCTGCTCGGCTGACCCAGCAGGAGCAAACGTATGCCAAAAATGTATGCAGAAACAAGCTTTTCAGTGAAGAGCAGCTAGGCACATTTTAGCAAGTTTCACTTGTAAGTGGGGTTGGAAACGCTTTTCAGGCTCAGTACTGGGCTCAAAAGATGCAGCCTGATGTCTCTCATGATAGCAGGTGGTTAAGTAGAAATTTGCTGCTCGGCTGACCCAGCAGGAGCAAACGTATGCTAAAAATGTGTGCAGAACCAAGCTTTTCAGTGAAGAGCAGCCAGGCACATTTTAGCAAGTTTCACTTGTAAGTGGGGTTGGAAATGCTTTTCAGGCTCAGTACTGGGCTCAAAAGATGCAGCCCTGATCTCTCTCATGATAGCAGGTGGTTAAGTAGAAATTTGCTGCTCGGCTGACCCAGCAGGAGCAAACGTATGCTAAAAATGTATGCAGAACCGAGCTTTTCAGTGAAGAGCAGCCAGGCACATTTTAGCAAGTTTCACTTGTAAGTGGGGTTGGAAACGCTTTTCAGGCTCAGTACTGGGCTCAAAAGATGCAGCCCTGATGTCTCTCAAGATAGCAGGTGGTTAAGTAGAAATTCGCTGCTCGGCTGACCCAGCAGGAGCAAACGTATGCCAAAAATGTATGCAGAAACAAGCTTTTCAGTGAAGAGCAGCTAGGCACATTTTAGCAAGTTTTACTTGTAAGTGGGGTTGTAAATGCTTTTCAGGCTCAGTACTGGACTCAAAAGATGCAGCCCTGATGTCTCTTATGATGCAGGTGGTTAAGTAGAAATTCGCTGCTCGGCTGACCCAGCAGGAGCAAACGTATGCCAAAAATGTATGCAGAAACAAGCTTTTCAGTGAAGAGCAGCTAGGCACATTTTAGCAAGTTTCACTTGTAAGTGGGGTTGGAAACGCTTTTCAGGCTCAGTACTGGGCTCAAAAGATGCAGCCCTGATGTCTCCCATGATAGCAGGTGGTTAAGTAGAAATTCGCTGCTCGGCTGACCCAGCAGGAGCAAACGTATGCCAAAAATGTATGCACAAACAAGCTTTTCAGTGAAGAGCAGCTAGGCACATTTTAGCAAGTTTCACTTGTAAGTGGGGTTGGAAACGCTTTTCAGGCTCAGTACTGGGCTCAAAAGATGCAGCCTGATGTCTCTCATGATAGCAGGTGGTTAAGTAGAAATTTGCTGCTCGGCTGACCCAGCAGGAGCAAACGTATGCTAAAAATGTGTGCAGAACCAAGCTTTTCAGTGAAGAGCAGCCAGGCACATTTTAGCAAGTTTCACTTGTAAGTGGGGTTGGAAATGCTTTTCAGGCTCAGTACTGGGCTCAAAAGATGCAGCCCTGATCTCTCTCATGATAGCAGGTGGTTAAGTAGAAATTTGCTGCTCGGCTGACCCAGCAGGAGCAAACGTATGCTAAAAATGTATGCAGAACCAAGCTTTTCAGTGAAGAGCAGCCAGGCACATTTTAGCAAGTTTCACTTGTAAGTGGGGTTGGAAACGCTTTTCAGGCTCAGTACTGGGCTCAAAAGATGCAGCCCTGATGTCTCTCATGATAGCAGGTGGTTAAGTAGAAATTCGCTGCTCGGCTGAACCAGCAGGAGCAAACGTATGCCAAAAATGTATGCAGAACCAAGCTTTTCAGTGAAGAGCAGCTAGGCACATTTTAGCAAGTTTTACTTGTAAGTGGGGTTGGAAATGCTTTTCAGGCTCAGTACTGGGCTCAAAAGATGCAGCCCTGATGTCTCTTATGATGCAGGTGGTTAAGTAGAAATTCGCTGCTCGGCTGACCCAGCAGGAGCAAACGTATGCCAAAAATGTATGCAGAAACAAGCTTTTCAGTGAAGAGCAGCCAGGCACATTTTAGCAAGTTTCACTTGTAAGTGGGGTTGGAAACGCTTTTCAGGCTCAGTACTGGGCTCAAAAGATGCAGCCCTGATGTCTCTCATGATAGCAGGTGGTTAAGTAGAAATTCGCTGCTCGGCTGGCCCAGCAGGAGCAAACATATGCTAAAAATGTATGCAGAACCAAGCTTTTCAGTGAAGAGCAGCCAGGCACATTTTAGCAAGTTTCACTGTTTGTGGGGTTGGAAACGCTTTTCAGGTGCAGTACTGGGCTCCAAAGATGCAGCCCTGATGTCTCTCATGATAGCAGGTGGTTAAGTAGAAATGTGCTGCTCGGCAGACCCAGCAGGAGCAAACGTATGCTAAAAATGTATGCAGAACCAAGCTTTTCAGTCCAGAGTAGCCAGGCATATTTTTGCAAGTTTCACTTGTAAGTGGGGTTGGAAATGCTTTTCAGGCTCAGTACTAGGCTCAAAAGATGCAGCCCTGGTGTCTCTCATGATAGCAGGTGGTTAGGTAGAAATTTGCTGCTCGGCTGACCCAGCAGGAGCAAACGTTTGCTAAAAATGTATGCAGAACCAAGCTTTTCAGTGAAGAGCAGCCAGGCACATTTTAGCAAGTTTCACTTGTAAGTGGGGTTGGAAACGCTTTTCAGGCTCAGTACTGGGCTCAAAAGATGCAGCCCTGATGTCTCTCATGATAGCAGGTGGTTAAGTAGAATTTCGCTGCTCGGCTGACCCAGCAGGAGCAAACGTATGCCAAAAATGTATGCAGAAACAAGCTTTTCAGTGAAGAGCAGCTTGGCACATTTTAGCAAGTTGCACTTGTAAGTGGGGTTGGAAATGCTTTTCAGGCTCAGTACTGGGCTCAAAAGATGCAGCCCTGATGTCTCTTATGATGCAGGTGGTTAAGTAGAAATTTGCTGCTCGGCTGACTCAGCAGGAACAAACGTATGCCAAAAATGTATGCAGAAACAAGCTTTTCAGTGAAGAGCAGCTAGGCACATTTGAGCAAGTTTCACTTGTAAGTGGGGTTGGAAACGCTTTTCAGGCTCAGTACTGGGCTCAAAAGATGCAGATCTGATGTCTCTCATGATAGCAGGTGGTTAAGTAGAAATTCGCTGCTCGGCTGGCCCAGCAGGAGCAAACATATGCTAAAAATGTATGCAGAACCAAGCTTTTCAGTGAAGAGCAGCCAGGCACATTTTAGCAAGTTTCACTGTAAGTGGGGTTGGAAATGCTTTTCAGGTGCAGTACTGGGCTCCAAAGATGCAGCCCTGATGTCTCTCATGATAGCAGGTGGTTAAGTAGAAATGTGCTGCTCGGCAGACCCAGCAGGAGCAAACGTATGCTAAAAACGTATGCAGAACCAAGCTTTTCAGTGAAGAGCAGCCAGGCACATTTTAGCAAGTTTCACTTGTAAGTGGGGTTGGAAATGCTTTTCAGGCTCAGTACTGGGCTCAAAAGATGCAGCCCTGATCTCTCTCATGAAAGCAGGTGGTTAAGTAGAAATGTGCTGCTCGGCTGACCCAGCAGGAGCAAACGTATGCTAAAAATGTATGCAGAACCAAGCTTTTCAGTGAAGAGCAGCCAGGCACATTTTAGCAAGTTTCACTTGTAAGTGGGGTTGGAAATGCTTTTCAGGCTCAGTACTGGGCTCAAAAGATGCAGCCCTGATGTCTCTCATGATAGCAGGTGGTTAAGTAGAAATTCGCTGCTCGGCTGGCCCAGCAGGAGCAAACATATGCTAAAAATGTGTGCAGAACCAAGCTTTTCAGTGAAGAGCAGCCAGGCACATTTTAGCAAGTTTCACTTGTAAGTGGGGTTGGAAATGCTTTTCAGGCTCAGTACTGGGCTCAAAAGATGCAGCCCTGATCTCTCTCATGATAGCAGGTGGTTAAGTAGAAATTTGCTGCTCGGCTGACCCAGCAGGAGCAAACGTATGCTAAAAATGTATGCAGAAACAAGCTTTTCAGTGAAGAGCAGCTAGGCACATTTTAGCAAGTTTTACTTGTAAGTGGGGTTGTAAATGCTTTTCAGGCTCAGTACTGGGCTCAAAAGATGCAGCCCTGATGTCTCTTATGATGCAGGTGGTTAAGTAGAAATTCGCTGCTCGGCTGACCCAGCAGGAGCAAACGTATGCCAAAAATGTATGCAGAAACAAGCTTTTCAGTGAAGAGCAGCTAGGCACATTTTAGCAAGTTTCACTTGTAAGTGGGGTTGGAAACGCTTTTCAGGCTCAGTACTGGGCTCAAAAGATGCAGCCCTGATGTCTCCCATGATAGCAGGTGGTTAAGTAGAAATTCGCTGCTCGGCTGACCCAGCAGGAGCAAACGTATGCCAAAAATGTATGCACAAACAAGCTTTTCAGTGAAGAGCAGCTAGGCACATTTTAGCAAGTTTCACTTGTAAGTGGGGTTGGAAACGCTTTTCAGGCTCAGTACTGGGCTCAAAAGATGCAGCCCTGATGTCTCTCATGATAGCAGGTGGTTAAGTAGAAATTCGCTGCTCGGCTGACCCAGCAGGAGCAAACGTATGCTAAAAATGTATGCAGAACCAAGCTTTTCAGTGAAGAGCAGCCAGGCACATTTTAGCAAGTTTCACTGTAAGTGGGGTTGGAAACGCTTTTCAGGCGCAGTACTGGGCTCCAAAGATGCAGCCCTGATGTCTCTCATGATAGCAGGTGGTTAAGTAGAAATGTGCTGCTCGGCAGACCCAGCAGGAGCAAACGTATGTAAAAATGTATGCAGAACCAAGCTTTTCAGTGAAGAGCAGCCAGGCATATTTTAGCAAGTTTCACTTGTAAGTGGGGTTGGAAATGCTTTTCATGCTCAGTACTGGGCTCAAAAGATACAGCCCTGATGTCTCTCATGATAGCAAGTGGTTAAGTAGAAATTCGCTGCTCGGCTGACCCAGCAGGAGCAAACGTATGCCAAAAATGTATGCAGAAACAAGCTTTTCAGTGAAGAGCAGCTAGGCACATTTTAGCAAGTTTCACTTGTAAGTGGGGTTGGAAACGCTTTTCAGGCTCAGTACTGGGCTCAAAAGATGCAGCCTGATGTCTCTCATGATAGCAGGTGGTTAAGTAGAAATTTGCTGCTCGGCTGACCCAGCAGGAGCAAACGTATGCTAAAAATGTGTGCAGAACCAAGCTTTTCAGTGAAGAGCAGCCAGGCACATTTTAGCAAGTTTCACTTGTAAGTGGGGTTGGAAATGCTTTTCAGGCTCAGTACTGGGCTCAAAAGATGCAGCCCTGATCTCTCTCATGATAGCAGGTGGTTAAGTAGAAATTTGCTGCTCGGCTGACCCAGCAGGAGCAAACGTATGCTAAAAATGTATGCAGAACCAAGCTTTTCAGTGAAGAGCAGCCAGGCACATTTTAGCAAGTTTCACTTGTAAGTGGGGTTGGAAACGCTTTTCAGGCTCAGTACTGGGCTCAAAAGATGCAGCCCTGATGTCTCTCAAGATAGCAGGTGGTTAAGTAGAAATTCGCTGCTCGGCTGACCCAGCAGGAGCAAACGTATGCCAAAAATGTATGCAGAAACAAGCTTTTCAGTGAAGAGCAGCTAGGCACATTTTAGCAAGTTTTACTTGTAAGTGGGGTTGTAAATGCTTTTCAGGCTCAGTACTGGGCTCAAAAGATGCAGCCCTGATGTCTCTTATGATGCAGGTGGTTAAGTAGAAATTCGCTGCTCGGCTGACCCAGCAGGAGCAAACGTATGCCAAAAATGTATGCAGAAACAAGCTTTTCAGTGAAGAGCAGCTAGGCACATTTTAGCAAGTTTCACTTGTAAGTGGGGTTGGAAACGCTTTTCAGGCTCAGTACTGGGCTCAAAAGATGCAGCCCTGATGTCTCCCATGATAGCAGGTGGTTAAGTAGAAATTCGCTGCTCGGCTGACCCAGCAGGAGCAAACGTATGCCAAAAATGTATGCACAAACAAGCTTTTCAGTGAAGAGCAGCTAGGCACATTTTAGCAAGTTTCACTTGTAAGTGGGGTTGGAAACGCTTTTCAGGCTCAGTACTGGGCTCAAAAGATGCAGCCTGATGTCTCTCATGATAGCAGGTGGTTAAGTAGAAATTTGCTGCTCGGCTGACCCAGCAGGAGCAAACGTATGCTAAAAATGTGTGCAGAACCAAGCTTTTCAGTGAAGAGCAGCCAGGCACATTTTAGCAAGTTTCACTTGTAAGTGGGGTTGGAAATGCTTTTCAGGCTCAGTACTGGGCTCAAAAGATGCAGCCCTGATCTCTCTCATGATAGCAGGTGGTTAAGTAGAAATTTGCTGCTCGGCTGACCCAGCAGGAGCAAACGTATGCTAAAAATGTATGCAGAACCAAGCTTTTCAGTGAAGAGCAGCCAGGCACATTTTAGCAAGTTTCACTTGTAAGTGGGGTTGGAAACGCTTTTCAGGCTCAGTACTGGGCTCAAAAGATGCAGCCCTGATGTCTCTCATGATAGCAGGTGGTTAAGTAGAAATTCGCTGCTCGGCTGAACCAGCAGGAGCAAACGTATGCCAAAAATGTATGCAGAACCAAGCTTTTCAGTGAAGAGCAGCTAGGCACATTTTAGCAAGTTTTACTTGTAAGTGGGGTTGGAAATGCTTTTCAGGCTCAGTACTGGGCTCAAAAGATGCAGCCCTGATGTCTCTTATGATGCAGGTGGTTAAGTAGAAATTCGCTGCTCGGCTGACCCAGCAGGAGCAAACGTATGCCAAAAATGTATGCAGAAACAAGCTTTTCAGTGAAGAGCAGCCAGGCACATTTTAGCAAGTTTCACTTGTAAGTGGGGTTGGAAACGCTTTTCAGGCTCAGTACTGGGCTCAAAAGATGCAGCCCTGATGTATCTCATGATAGCAGGTGGTTAAGTAGAAATTTGCTGCTCGGCTGACTCAGCAGGAGCAAACCTATGCCAAAAATGTACGCAGAATCAGCTTTTCAGTGAAGAGCAGAGAGGCACATTTTAGCAAGTTTCACTTGTAAGTGGGGTTGGAAACGCTTTTCAGGCTCAGTACTGGGCTCAAAAGATGCAGCCTGATGTCTCTCATGATAGCAGGTGGTTAAGTAGAAATTTGCTGCTCGGCTGACCCAGCAGGAGCAAACGTATGCTAAAAATGTGTGCAGAACCAAGCTTTTCAGTGAAGAGCAGCCAGGCACATTTTAGCAAGTTTCACTTGTAAGTGGGGTTGGAAATGCTTTTCAGGCTCAGTACTGGGCTCAAAAGATGCAGCCCTGATCTCTCTCATGATAGCAGGTGGTTAAGTAGAAATTTGCTGCTCGGCTGACCCAGCAGGAGCAAACGTATGCTAAAAATGTATGCAGAACCGAGCTTTTCAGTGAAGAGCAGCCAGGCACATTTTAGCAAGTTTCACTTGTAAGTGGGGTTGGAAACGCTTTTCAGGCTCAGTACTGGGCTCAAAAGATGCAGCCCTGATGTCTCTCAAGATAGCAGGTGGTTAAGTAGAAATTCGCTGCTCGGCTGACCCAGCAGGAGCAAACGTATGCCAAAAATGTATGCAGAAACAAGCTTTTCAGTGAAGAGCAGCTAGGCACATTTTAGCAAGTTTTACTTGTAAGTGGGGTTGTAAATGCTTTTCAGGCTCAGTACTGGGCTCAAAAGATGCAGCCCTGATGTCTCTTATGATGCAGGTGGTTAAGTAGAAATTCGCTGCTCGGCTGACCCAGCAGGAGCAAACGTATGCCAAAAATGTATGCAGAAACAAGCTTTTCAGTGAAGAGCAGCTAGGCACATTTTAGCAAGTTTCACTTGTAAGTGGGGTTGGAAACGCTTTTCAGGCTCAGTACTGGGCTCAAAAGATGCAGCCCTGATGTCTCCCATGATAGCAGGTGGTTAAGTAGAAATTCGCTGCTCGGCTGACCCAGCAGGAGCAAACGTATGCCAAAAATGTATGCACAAACAAGCTTTTCAGTGAAGAGCAGCTAGGCACATTTTAGCAAGTTTCACTTGTAAGTGGGGTTGGAAACGCTTTTCAGGCTCAGTACTGGGCTCAAAAGATGCAGCCTGATGTCTCTCATGATAGCAGGTGGTTAAGTAGAAATTTGCTGCTCGGCTGACCCAGCAGGAGCAAACGTATGCTAAAAATGTGTGCAGAACCAAGCTTTTCAGTGAAGAGCAGCCAGGCACATTTTAGCAAGTTTCACTTGTAAGTGGGGTTGGAAATGCTTTTCAGGCTCAGTACTGGGCTCAAAAGATGCAGCCCTGATCTCTCTCATGATAGCAGGTGGTTAAGTAGAAATTTGCTGCTCGGCTGACCCAGCAGGAGCAAACGTATGCTAAAAATGTATGCAGAACCAAGCTTTTCAGTGAAGAGCAGCCAGGCACATTTTAGCAAGTTTCACTTGTAAGTGGGGTTGGAAACGCTTTTCAGGCTCAGTACTGGGCTCAAAAGATGCAGCCCTGATGTCTCTCATGATAGCAGGTGGTTAAGTAGAAATTCGCTGCTCGGCTGAACCAGCAGGAGCAAACGTATGCCAAAAATGTATGCAGAACCAAGCTTTTCAGTGAAGAGCAGCTAGGCACATTTTAGCAAGTTTTACTTGTAAGTGGGGTTGGAAATGCTTTTCAGGCTCAGTACTGGGCTCAAAAGATGCAGCCCTGATGTCTCTTATGATGCAGGTGGTTAAGTAGAAATTCGCTGCTCGGCTGACCCAGCAGGAGCAAACGTATGCCAAAAATGTATGCAGAAACAAGCTTTTCAGTGAAGAGCAGCCAGGCACATTTTAGCAAGTTTCACTTGTAAGTGGGGTTGGAAACGCTTTTCAGGCTCAGTACTGGGCTCAAAAGATGCAGCCCTGATGTCTCTCATGATAGCAGGTGGTTAAGTAGAAATTCGCTGCTCGGCTGGCCCAGCAGGAGCAAACATATGCTAAAAATGTATGCAGAACCAAGCTTTTCAGTGAAGAGCAGCCAGGCACATTTTAGCAAGTTTCACTGTTTGTGGGGTTGGAAACGCTTTTCAGGTGCAGTACTGGGCTCCAAAGATGCAGCCCTGATGTCTCTCATGATAGCAGGTGGTTAAGTAGAAATGTGCTGCTCGGCAGACCCAGCAGGAGCAAACGTATGCTAAAAATGTATGCAGAACCAAGCTTTTCAGTCCAGAGTAGCCAGGCATATTTTTGCAAGTTTCACTTGTAAGTGGGGTTGGAAATGCTTTTCAGGCTCAGTACTAGGCTCAAAAGATGCAGCCCTGGTGTCTCTCATGATAGCAGGTGGTTAGGTAGAAATTTGCTGCTCGGCTGACCCAGCAGGAGCAAACGTTTGCTAAAAATGTATGCAGAACCAAGCTTTTCAGTGAAGAGCAGCCAGGCACATTTTAGCAAGTTTCACTTGTAAGTGGGGTTGGAAACGCTTTTCAGGCTCAGTACTGGGCTCAAAAGATGCAGCCCTGATGTCTCTCATGATAGCAGGTGGTTAAGTAGAATTTCGCTGCTCGGCTGACCCAGCAGGAGCAAACGTATGCCAAAAATGTATGCAGAAACAAGCTTTTCAGTGAAGAGCAGCTTGGCACATTTTAGCAAGTTGCACTTGTAAGTGGGGTTGGAAATGCTTTTCAGGCTCAGTACTGGGCTCAAAAGATGCAGCCCTGATGTCTCTTATGATGCAGGTGGTTAAGTAGAAATTTGCTGCTCGGCTGACTCAGCAGGAACAAACGTATGCCAAAAATGTATGCAGAAACAAGCTTTTCAGTGAAGAGCAGCTAGGCACATTTGAGCAAGTTTCACTTGTAAGTGGGGTTGGAAACGCTTTTCAGGCTCAGTACTGGGCTCAAAAGATGCAGATCTGATGTCTCTCATGATAGCAGGTGGTTAAGTAGAAATTCGCTGCTCGGCTGGCCCAGCAGGAGCAAACATATGCTAAAAATGTATGCAGAACCAAGCTTTTCAGTGAAGAGCAGCCAGGCACATTTTAGCAAGTTTCACTGTAAGTGGGGTTGGAAATGCTTTTCAGGTGCAGTACTGGGCTCCAAAGATGCAGCCCTGATGTCTCTCATGATAGCAGGTGGTTAAGTAGAAATGTGCTGCTCGGCAGACCCAGCAGGAGCAAACGTATGCTAAAAACGTATGCAGAACCAAGCTTTTCAGTGAAGAGCAGCCAGGCACATTTTAGCAAGTTTCACTTGTAAGTGGGGTTGGAAATGCTTTTCAGGCTCAGTACTGGGCTCAAAAGATGCAGCCCTGATCTCTCTCATGAAAGCAGGTGGTTAAGTAGAAATGTGCTGCTCGGCTGACCCAGCAGGAGCAAACGTATGCTAAAAATGTATGCAGAACCAAGCTTTTCAGTGAAGAGCAGCCAGGCACATTTTAGCAAGTTTCACTTGTAAGTGGGGTTGGAAATGCTTTTCAGGCTCAGTACTGGGCTCAAAAGATGCAGCCCTGATGTCTCTCATGATAGCAGGTGGTTAAGTAGAAATTCGCTGCTCGGCTGGCCCAGCAGGAGCAAACATATGCTAAAAATGTGTGCAGAACCAAGCTTTTCAGTGAAGAGCAGCCAGGCACATTTTAGCAAGTTTCACTTGTAAGTGGGGTTGGAAATGCTTTTCAGGCTCAGTACTGGGCTCAAAAGATGCAGCCCTGATCTCTCTCATGATAGCAGGTGGTTAAGTAGAAATTTGCTGCTCGGCTGACCCAGCAGGAGCAAACGTATGCTAAAAATGTATGCAGAAACAAGCTTTTCAGTGAAGAGCAGCTAGGCACATTTTAGCAAGTTTTACTTGTAAGTGGGGTTGTAAATGCTTTTCAGGCTCAGTACTGGGCTCAAAAGATGCAGCCCTGATGTCTCTTATGATGCAGGTGGTTAAGTAGAAATTCGCTGCTCGGCTGACCCAGCAGGAGCAAACGTATGCCAAAAATGTATGCAGAAACAAGCTTTTCAGTGAAGAGCAGCTAGGCACATTTTAGCAAGTTTCACTTGTAAGTGGGGTTGGAAACGCTTTTCAGGCTCAGTACTGGGCTCAAAAGATGCAGCCCTGATGTCTCCCATGATAGCAGGTGGTTAAGTAGAAATTCGCTGCTCGGCTGACCCAGCAGGAGCAAACGTATGCCAAAAATGTATGCACAAACAAGCTTTTCAGTGAAGAGCAGCTAGGCACATTTTAGCAAGTTTCACTTGTAAGTGGGGTTGGAAACGCTTTTCAGGCTCAGTACTGGGCTCAAAAGATGCAGCCCTGATGTCTCTCATGATAGCAGGTGGTTAAGTAGAAATTCGCTGCTCGGCTGACCCAGCAGGAGCAAACGTATGCTAAAAATGTATGCAGAACCAAGCTTTTCAGTGAAGAGCAGCCAGGCACATTTTAGCAAGTTTCACTGTAAGTGGGGTTGGAAACGCTTTTCAGGCGCAGTACTGGGCTCCAAAGATGCAGCCCTGATGTCTCTCATGATAGCAGGTGGTTAAGTAGAAATGTGCTGCTCGGCAGACCCAGCAGGAGCAAACGTATGTAAAAATGTATGCAGAACCAAGCTTTTCAGTGAAGAGCAGCCAGGCATATTTTAGCAAGTTTCACTTGTAAGTGGGGTTGGAAATGCTTTTCATGCTCAGTACTGGGCTCAAAAGATACAGCCCTGATGTCTCTCATGATAGCAAGTGGTTAAGTAGAAATTCGCTGCTCGGCTGACCCAGCAGGAGCAAACGTATGCCAAAAATGTATGCAGAAACAAGCTTTTCAGTGAAGAGCAGCTAGGCACATTTTAGCAAGTTTCACTTGTAAGTGGGGTTGGAAACGCTTTTCAGGCTCAGTACTGGGCTCAAAAGATGCAGCCTGATGTCTCTCATGATAGCAGGTGGTTAAGTAGAAATTTGCTGCTCGGCTGACCCAGCAGGAGCAAACGTATGCTAAAAATGTGTGCAGAACCAAGCTTTTCAGTGAAGAGCAGCCAGGCACATTTTAGCAAGTTTCACTTGTAAGTGGGGTTGGAAATGCTTTTCAGGCTCAGTACTGGGCTCAAAAGATGCAGCCCTGATCTCTCTCATGATAGCAGGTGGTTAAGTAGAAATTTGCTGCTCGGCTGACCCAGCAGGAGCAAACGTATGCTAAAAATGTATGCAGAACCAAGCTTTTCAGTGAAGAGCAGCCAGGCACATTTTAGCAAGTTTCACTTGTAAGTGGGGTTGGAAACGCTTTTCAGGCTCAGTACTGGGCTCAAAAGATGCAGCCCTGATGTCTCTCAAGATAGCAGGTGGTTAAGTAGAAATTCGCTGCTCGGCTGACCCAGCAGGAGCAAACGTATGCCAAAAATGTATGCAGAAACAAGCTTTTCAGTGAAGAGCAGCTAGGCACATTTTAGCAAGTTTTACTTGTAAGTGGGGTTGTAAATGCTTTTCAGGCTCAGTACTGGGCTCAAAAGATGCAGCCCTGATGTCTCTTATGATGCAGGTGGTTAAGTAGAAATTCGCTGCTCGGCTGACCCAGCAGGAGCAAACGTATGCCAAAAATGTATGCAGAAACAAGCTTTTCAGTGAAGAGCAGCTAGGCACATTTTAGCAAGTTTCACTTGTAAGTGGGGTTGGAAACGCTTTTCAGGCTCAGTACTGGGCTCAAAAGATGCAGCCCTGATGTCTCCCATGATAGCAGGTGGTTAAGTAGAAATTCGCTGCTCGGCTGACCCAGCAGGAGCAAACGTATGCCAAAAATGTATGCACAAACAAGCTTTTCAGTGAAGAGCAGCTAGGCACATTTTAGCAAGTTTCACTTGTAAGTGGGGTTGGAAACGCTTTTCAGGCTCAGTACTGGGCTCAAAAGATGCAGCCTGATGTCTCTCATGATAGCAGGTGGTTAAGTAGAAATTTGCTGCTCGGCTGACCCAGCAGGAGCAAACGTATGCTAAAAATGTGTGCAGAACCAAGCTTTTCAGTGAAGAGCAGCCAGGCACATTTTAGCAAGTTTCACTTGTAAGTGGGGTTGGAAATGCTTTTCAGGCTCAGTACTGGGCTCAAAAGATGCAGCCCTGATCTCTCTCATGATAGCAGGTGGTTAAGTAGAAATTTGCTGCTCGGCTGACCCAGCAGGAGCAAACGTATGCTAAAAATGTATGCAGAACCAAGCTTTTCAGTGAAGAGCAGCCAGGCACATTTTAGCAAGTTTCACTTGTAAGTGGGGTTGGAAACGCTTTTCAGGCTCAGTACTGGGCTCAAAAGATGCAGCCCTGATGTCTCTCATGATAGCAGGTGGTTAAGTAGAAATTCGCTGCTCGGCTGAACCAGCAGGAGCAAACGTATGCCAAAAATGTATGCAGAACCAAGCTTTTCAGTGAAGAGCAGCTAGGCACATTTTAGCAAGTTTTACTTGTAAGTGGGGTTGGAAATGCTTTTCAGGCTCAGTACTGGGCTCAAAAGATGCAGCCCTGATGTCTCTTATGATGCAGGTGGTTAAGTAGAAATTCGCTGCTCGGCTGACCCAGCAGGAGCAAACGTATGCCAAAAATGTATGCAGAAACAAGCTTTTCAGTGAAGAGCAGCCAGGCACATTTTAGCAAGTTTCACTTGTAAGTGGGGTTGGAAACGCTTTTCAGGCTCAGTACTGGGCTCAAAAGATGCAGCCCTGATGTCTCTCATGATAGCAGGTGGTTAAGTAGAAATTCGCTGCTCGGCTGGCCCAGCAGGAGCAAACATATGCTAAAAATGTATGCAGAACCAAGCTTTTCAGTGAAGAGCAGCCAGGCACATTTTAGCAAGTTTCACTGTTTGTGGGGTTGGAAACGCTTTTCAGGTGCAGTACTGGGCTCCAAAGATGCAGCCCTGATGTCTCTCATGATAGCAGGTGGTTAAGTAGAAATGTGCTGCTCGGCAGACCCAGCAGGAGCAAACGTATGCTAAAAATGTATGCAGAACCAAGCTTTTCAGTCCAGAGTAGCCAGGCATATTTTTGCAAGTTTCACTTGTAAGTGGGGTTGGAAATGCTTTTCAGGCTCAGTACTAGGCTCAAAAGATGCAGCCCTGGTGTCTCTCATGATAGCAGGTGGTTAGGTAGAAATTTGCTGCTCGGCTGACCCAGCAGGAGCAAACGTTTGCTAAAAATGTATGCAGAACCAAGCTTTTCAGTGAAGAGCAGCCAGGCACATTTTAGCAAGTTTCACTTGTAAGTGGGGTTGGAAACGCTTTTCAGGCTCAGTACTGGGCTCAAAAGATGCAGCCCTGATGTCTCTCATGATAGCAGGTGGTTAAGTAGAATTTCGCTGCTCGGCTGACCCAGCAGGAGCAAACGTATGCCAAAAATGTATGCAGAAACAAGCTTTTCAGTGAAGAGCAGCTTGGCACATTTTAGCAAGTTGCACTTGTAAGTGGGGTTGGAAATGCTTTTCAGGCTCAGTACTGGGCTCAAAAGATGCAGCCCTGATGTCTCTTATGATGCAGGTGGTTAAGTAGAAATTTGCTGCTCGGCTGACTCAGCAGGAACAAACATATGCCAAAAATGTATGCAGAAACAAGCTTTTCAGTGAAGAGCAGCTAGGCACATTTGAGCAAGTTTCACTTGTAAGTGGGGTTGGAAACGCTTTTCAGGCTCAGTACTGGGCTCAAAAGATGCAGATCTGATGTCTCTCATGATAGCAGGTGGTTAAGTAGAAATTCGCTGCTCGGCTGGCCCAGCAGGAGCAAACATATGCTAAAAATGTATGCAGAACCAAGCTTTTCAGTGAAGAGCAGCCAGGCACATTTTAGCAAGTTTCACTGTAAGTGGGGTTGGAAATGCTTTTCAGGTGCAGTACTGGGCTCCAAAGATGCAGCCCTGATGTCTCTCATGATAGCAGGTGGTTAAGTAGAAATGTGCTGCTCGGCAGACCCAGCAGGAGCAAACGTATGCTAAAAACGTATGCAGAACCAAGCTTTTCAGTGAAGAGCAGCCAGGCACATTTTAGCAAGTTTCACTTGTAAGTGGGGTTGGAAATGCTTTTCAGGCTCAGTACTGGGCTCAAAAGATGCAGCCCTGATCTCTCTCATGAAAGCAGGTGGTTAAGTAGAAATGTGCTGCTCGGCTGACCCAGCAGGAGCAAACGTATGCTAAAAATGTATGCAGAACCAAGCTTTTCAGTGAAGAGCAGCCAGGCACATTTTAGCAAGTTTCACTTGTAAGTGGGGTTGGAAATGCTTTTCAGGCTCAGTACTGGGCTCATAAGATGCAGCCCTGATGTCTCTCATGATGCAGGTGGTTAAGTAGAATTCGCTGCTCGGCTGACCCAGCAGGAGCAAACGTATGCCAAAAATGTATGCAGAAACAAGCTTTTCAGTGAAGAGCAGCTAGGCACATTTTAGCAAGTTTCACTTGTAAGTGGGGTTGGAAACGCTTTTCAAGCTCAGTACTGGGCTCAAAAGATGCAGCCCTGATGTCTCTCATGATAGCAGGTGGTTAAGTAGAAATTCGCTGCTCGGCTGACCCAGCAGGAGCAAACGTATGCTAAAAATGTATGCAGAACCAAGCTTTTCAGTGAAGAGCAGCCAGGCATATTTTAGCAAGTTTCACTTGTAAGTGGGGTTGGAAATGCTTTTCAGGCTCAGTACTGGGCTCAAAAGATGCAGCCCTGATGTCTCTCATGATAGCAGGTGGTTAAGTAGAAATTCGCTGCTCGGCTGACCCAGCAGGAGCAAACGTATGCCAAAAATGTATGCAGAAACAAGCTTTTCAGTGAAGAGCAGCTAGGCACATTTTAGCAAGTTTCACTTGTAAGTGGGGTTGGAAACGCTTTTCAGGCTCAGTACTGGGCTCAAAAGGTGCAGCCCTGATGTCTCTCATGATAGCAGGTGGTTAAGTAGAAATTCGCTGCTCGGCTGGCCCAGCAGGAGCAAACATATGCTAAAAATGTATGCAGAACCAAGCTTTTCAGTGAAGAGCAGCCAGGCACATTTTAGCAAGTTTCAATGTTTGTGGGGTTGGAAACGCTTTTCAGGTGCAGTACTGGGCTCCAAAGATGCAGCCCTGATGTCTCTCATGATAGCAGGTGGTTAAGTAGAAATGTGCTGCTCGGCAGACCCAGCAGGAGCAAACGTATGCTAAAAATGTATGCAGAACCAAGCTTTTCAGTCCAGAGTAGCCAGGCATATTTTTGCAAGTTTCACTTGTAAGTGGGGTTGGAAATGCTTTTCAGGCTCAGTACTGGGCTCAAAAGATGCAGCCTGATGTCTCTCATGATAGCAGGTGGTTAAGTAGAAATTTGCTGCTCGGCTGACCCAGCAGGAGCAAACGTATGCTAAAAATGTGTGCAGAACCAAGCTTTTCAGTGAAGAGCAGCCAGGCACATTTTAGCAAGTTTCACTTGTAAGTGGGGTTGGAAATGCTTTTCAGGCTCAGTACTGGGCTCAAAAGATGCAGCCCTGATCTCTCTCATGATAGCAGGTGGTTAAGTAGCAATTTGCTGCTCGGCTGACCCAGCAGGAGCAAACGTATGCTAAAAATGTATGCAGAACCAAGCTTTTCAGTGAAGAGCAGCCAGGCACATTTTAGCAAGTTTTACTTGTAAGTGGGGTTGGAAACGCTTTTCAGGCTCAGTACTGGGCTCAAAAGATGCAGCCCTGATGTCTCTCATGATAGCAGGTGGTTAAGTAGAAATTCGCTGCTCGGCTGACCCAGCAGGAGCAAACGTATGCTAAAAATGTATGCAGAACCAAGCTTTTCAGTGAAGACCAGCTAGGCACATTTTAGCAAGTTTCACTTGTAAGTGGGGTTGGAAACGCTTTTCAGGCTCAGTACTGGGCTCAAAAGATGCAGCCCTGATGTCTCTCATGATAGCAGGTGGTTAAGTAGAAATTTGCTGCTCGGCTGACCCAGCAGGAGCAAACCTATGCCAAAAATGTATGCAGAATCAGCTTTTCAGTGAAGAGCAGAGAGGCACATTTTAGCAAGTTTCACTTGTAAGTGGGGTTGGAAACGCTTTTCAGGCTCAGTACTAGGCTCAAAAGATGCAGCCCTGATGTCTCTCATGATAGCAGGTGGTTAAGTAGAAATTCGCTGCTCGGCTGGCCCAGCAGGAGCAAACATATGCTAAAAATGTATGCAGAACCAAGCTTTTCAGTGAAGAGCAGCCAGGCACATTTTAACAAGTTTCACTTGTAAGTGGGGTTGGAAACGCTTTTCAGGCTCAGTACTGGGCTCAAAAGATGCAGCCCTGATGTCTCTCATGATAGCAGGTGGTTAAGTAGAAATGTGCTGCTCGGCTGACCCAGCAGGAGCAAACGTATGCCAAAAATGTATGCAGAAACCAGCTTTTCAGTGAAGAGCAGCCAGGCACATTTTAGCAAGTTTCACTTGTAAGTGGGGTTGGAAACGCTTTTCAGGCTCAGTACTGGGCTCAAAAGATGCAGCCCTGATGTCTCTCATGATAGCAGGTGGTTAAGTAGAAATTCGCTGCTCGGCTGACCCAGCAGGAGCAAACGTATGCTAAAAATGTATGCAGAACCAAGCTTTTCAGTGAAGAGCAGCCAGGCACATTTTAGCAAGTTTCAATGTAAGTGGGGTTGGAAACGCTTTTCAGGCGCAGTACTGGGCTCCAAAGATGCAGCCCTGATGTCTCTCATGATAGCAGGTGGTTAAGTAGAAATGTGCTGCTCGGCAGACCCAGCAGGAGCAAACGTATGCTAAAAATGTATGCAGAACCAAGCTTTTCAGTGAAGAGCAGCCAGGCATATTTTAGCAAGTTTCACTTGTAAGTGGGGTTGGAAATGCTTTTCAGGCTCAGTACTGGGCTCAAAAGATGCAGCCCTGATGTCTCTCATGATAGCAGGTGGTTAAGTAGAAATTCGCTGCTCGGCTGACCCAGCAGGAGCAAACGTATGCCAAAAATGTATGCAGAAACAAGCTTTTCAGTGAAGAGCAGCTAGGCACATTTTAGCAAGTTTCACTTGTAAGTGGGGTTGGAAATGCTTTTCAGGCTCAGTACTGGGCTCAAAAGATGCAGCCTGATGTCTCTCATGATAGCAGGTGGTTAAGTAGAAATTTGCTGCTCGGCTGACCCAGCAGGAGAACGTATGCTAAAAATGTATGCAGAACCAAGCTTTTCAGTGAAGAGCAGAGAGGCACATTTTAGCAAGTTTCACTTGTAAGTGGGGTTGGAAACGCTTTTCAGGCTCAGTACTGGGCTCAAAAGATGCAGCCCTGATGTCTCTCATGATAGCAGGTGGTTAAGTAGAAATGTGCTGCTCGGCAGACCCAGCAGGAGCAAACGTATGCTAAAAATGTATGCAGAACCAAGCTTTTCAGTAAAGAGCAGCCAGGCACATTTTAGCAAGTTTCACTGTAAGTGGGGTTGGAAACGCTTTTCAGGTGCAGTACTGGGCTCCAAAGATGCAGCCCTGATGTCTCTCATGATAGCAGGTGGTTAAGTAGAAATTCGCTGCTCGGCTGACCCAGCAGGAGCAAACGTATGCCAAAAATGTATGCAGAACCAAGCTTTTCAGTGAAGAGCAGCTAGGCACATTTTATCAAGTTTCACTTGTAAGTGGGGTTGGAAACGCTTTTCAGGCTCAATACTGGGCTCAAAAGATGCAGGCTGATGTCTCTCATGATAGCAGTTGGTTAAGTAGAAATTTGCTGCTCGGCTGACCCAGCAGGAGCAAACGTATGCTAAAAATGTATGCAGAACCAAGCTTTTCAGTGAAGAGCAGCCAGGCACATTTTAGCAAGTTTCACTTGTAAGTGGGGTTGGAAACGCTTTTCAGGCTCAGTACTGGGCTCAAAAGATGCAGCCCTGATGTCTCTCATGATAGCAGGTGGTTAAGTAGAAATGTGCTGCTCGGCTGACCCAGCAGGAGAGCGTATGCTAAAAATGTATGCAGAACCAAGCTTTTAAGTGAAGAGCAGAGAGGCACATTTTAGCAAGTTTCACTTGTAAGTGGGGTTGGAAACGCTTTTCAGGCTCAGTACTGGGCTCAAAAGATGCAGCCCTGATGTCTCTCATGATAGCAGGTGGTTAAGTAGAAATTCGCTGCTCGGCTGGCCCAGCAGGAGCAAACATATGCTAAAAATGTATGCAGAACCAAGCTTTTCAGTAAAGAGCAGCCAGGCACATTTTAGCAAGTTTCACTGTAAGTGGGGTTGGAAACGCTTTTCAGGTGCAGTACTGGGCTCCAAAGATGCAGCCCTGATGTCTCTCATGATAGCAGGTGGTTAAGTAGAAATGTGCTGCTCGGCAGACCCAGCAGGAGCAAACGTATGCTAAAAATGTATGCAGAACCAAGCTTTTCAGAGTGAAGAGCAGCCAGGCATATTTTTGCAAGTTTCACTTGTAAGTGGGGTTGGAAATGCTTTTCAGGCTCAGTACTGGGCTCAAAAGATGCAGCCCTGATGTCTCTCATGATAGCAGGTGGTTAAGTAGAAATTCGCTGCTCGGCTGACCCAGCAGGAGCAAACGTATGCTAAAAATGTATGCAGAACCAAGCTTTTTAGTGAAGAGCAGCCAGGCACATTTTAGCAAGTTTCACTTGTAAGTGGGGTTGGAAACGCTTTTCAGGCTCAGTACTGGGCTCAAAAGATGCAGCCCTGATGTCTCTCATGATAGCAGGTGGTTAAGTAGAAGTTCACTGCTCGGCTGACCCAGCAGGAGCAAACGTATGCTAAAAATGTGTGCAGAACCAAGCTTTTCAGTGAATAGCAGCCAGGCACATTTTAGCAAGTTTCACTTGTAAGTGGGGTTGGAAATGCTTTTCAGGCTCAGTACTGGGCTCAAAAGATGCAGCCCTGATGTCTCTTATGATGCAGGTGGTTAAGTAGAAATTCGCTGCTCGGGTGACCCAGCAGGAGTAAACGTATGCCAAAAATGTATGCAGAAACAAGCTTTTCAGTGAAGAGCAGCTAGGCACATTTTAGCAAGTTTCACTTGTAAGTGGGGTTGGAAACGCTTTTCAGGCTCAGTACTGGGCTCAAAAGATGCAGCCCTGATGTCTCTCATGATAGCAGGTGGTTAAGTAGAAATTCGCTGCTCGGCTGACCCAGCAGGAGCAAACGTATGCTAAAAATGTATGCAGAACCAAGCTTTTCAGTGAAGAGCAGCCAGGCACATTTTAGCAAGTTTCACTGTAAGTGGGGTTGGAAACGCTTTTCAGGCGCAGTACTGGGCTCCAAAGATGCAGCCCTGATGTCTCTCATGATAGCAGGTGGTTAAGTAGAAATGTGCTGCTCGGCAGACCCAGCAGGAGCAAACGTATGTAAAAATGTATGCAGAACCAAGCTTTTCAGTGAAGAGCAGCCAGGCATATTTTAGCAAGTTTCACTTGTAAGTGGGGTTGGAAATGCTTTTCATGCTCAGTACTGGGCTCAAAAGATACAGCCCTGATGTCTCTCATGATAGCAAGTGGTTAAGTAGAAATTCGCTGCTCGGCTGACCCAGCAGGAGCAAACGTATGCCAAAAATGTATGCAGAAACAAGCTTTTCAGTGAAGAGCAGCTAGGCACATTTTAGCAAGTTTCACTTGTAAGTGGGGTTGGAAACGCTTTTCAGGCTCAGTACTGGGCTCAAAAGATGCAGCCTGATGTCTCTCATGATAGCAGGTGGTTAAGTAGAAATTTGCTGCTCGGCTGACCCAGCAGGAGCAAACGTATGCTAAAAATGTGTGCAGAACCAAGCTTTTCAGTGAAGAGCAGCCAGGCACATTTTAGCAAGTTTCACTTGTAAGTGGGGTTGGAAATGCTTTTCAGGCTCAGTACTGGGCTCAAAAGATGCAGCCCTGATCTCTCTCATGATAGCAGGTGGTTAAGTAGAAATTTGCTGCTCGGCTGACCCAGCAGGAGCAAACGTATGCTAAAAATGTATGCAGAACCAAGCTTTTCAGTGAAGAGCAGCCAGGCACATTTTAGCAAGTTTCACTTGTAAGTGGGGTTGGAAACGCTTTTCAGGCTCAGTACTGGGCTCAAAAGATGCAGCCCTGATGTCTCTCAAGATAGCAGGTGGTTAAGTAGAAATTCGCTGCTCGGCTGACCCAGCAGGAGCAAACGTATGCCAAAAATGTATGCAGAAACAAGCTTTTCAGTGAAGAGCAGCTAGGCACATTTTAGCAAGTTTTACTTGTAAGTGGGGATGGAAACGCTTTTCAGGCTCAGTACTGGGCTCAAAAGATGCAGCCCTGATGTCTCTCATGATGCAGGTGGTTAAGTAGAAATTCGCTGCTCGGCTGACCCAGCAGGAGCAAACGTATGCCAAAAATGTATGCACAAACAAGCTTTTCAGTGAAGAGCAGCTAGGCACATTTTAGCAAGTTTCACTTGTAAGTGGGGTTGGAAACGCTTTTCAGGCTCAGTACTGGGCTCAAAAGATGCAGCCTGATGTCTCTCATGATAGCAGGTGGTTAAGTAGAAATTTGCTGCTCGGCTGACCCAGCAGGAGCAAACGTATGCTAAAAATGTGTGCAGAACCAAGCTTTTCAGTGAAGAGCAGCCAGGCACATTTTAGCAAGTTTCACTTGTAAGTGGGGTTGGAAATGCTTTTCAGGCTCAGTACTGGGCTCAAAAGATGCAGCCCTGATCTCTCTCATGATAGCAGGTGGTTAAGTAGAAATTTGCTGCTCGGCTGACCCAGCAGGAGCAAACGTATGCTAAAAATGTATGCAGAACCAAGCTTTTTCAGTGAAGAGCAGCCAGGCACATTTTAGCAAGTTTCACTTGTAAGTGGGGTTGGAAACGCTTTTCAGGCTCAGTACTGGGCTCAAAAGATGCAGCCCTGATGTCTCTCATGATAGCAGGTGGTTAAGTAGAAATTCGCTGCTCGGCTGAACCAGCAGGAGCAAACGTATGCCAAAAATGTATGCAGAACCAAGCTTTTCAGTGAAGAGCAGCTAGGCACATTTTAGCAAGTTTTACTTGTAAGTGGGGTTGGAAATGCTTTTCAGGCTCAGTACTGGGCTCAAAAGATGCAGCCCTGATGTCTCTTATGATGCAGGTGGTTAAGTAGAAATTCGCTGCTCGGCTGACCCAGCAGGAGCAAACGTATGCCAAAAATGTATGCAGAAACAAGCTTTTCAGTGAAGAGCAGCTAGGCACATTTTAGCAAGTTTCACTTGTAAGTGGGGTTGGAAACGCTTTTCAGGCTCAGTACTGGGCTCAAAAGATGCAGCCCTGATGTCTCTCATGATAGCAGGTGGTTAAGTAGAAATTCGCTGCTCGGCTGGCCCAGCAGGAGCAAACATATGCTAAAAATGTATGCAGAACCAAGCTTTTCAGTGAAGAGCAGCCAGGCACATTTTAGCAAGTTTCACTGTTTGTGGGGTTGGAAACGCTTTTCAGGTGCAGTACTGGGCTCCAAAGATGCAGCCCTGATGTCTCTCATGATAGCAGGTGGTTAAGTAGAAATGTGCTGCTCGGCAGACCCAGCAGGAGCAAACGTATGCTAAAAATGTATGCAGAACCAAGCTTTTCAGTCCAGAGTAGCCAGGCATATTTTTGCAAGTTTCACTTGTAAGTGGGGTTGGAAATGCTTTTCAGGCTCAGTACTAGGCTCAAAAGATGCAGCCCTGGTGTCTCTCATGATAGCAGGTGGTTAGGTAGAAATTTGCTGCTCGGCTGACCCAGCAGGAGCAAACGTTTGCTAAAAATGTATGCAGAACCAAGCTTTTCAGTGAAGAGCAGCCAGGCACATTTTAGCAAGTTTCACTTGTAAGTGGGGTTGGAAACGCTTTTCAGGCTCAGTACTGGGCTCAAAAGATGCAGCCCTGATGTCTCTCATGATAGCAGGTGGTTAAGTAGAATTTCGCTGCTCGGCTGACCCAGCAGGAGCAAACGTATGCCAAAAATGTATGCAGAAACAAGCTTTTCAGTGAAGAGCAGCTTGGCACATTTTAGCAAGTTGCACTTGTAAGTGGGGTTGGAAATGCTTTTCAGGCTCAGTACTGGGCTCAAAAGATGCAGCCCTGATGTCTCTTATGATGCAGGTGGTTAAGTAGAAATTTGCTGCTCGGCTGACTCAGCAGGAACAAACGTATGCCAAAAATGTATGCAGAAACAAGCTTTTCAGTGAAGAGCAGCTAGGCACATTTGAGCAAGTTTCACTTGTAAGTGGGGTTGGAAACGCTTTTCAGGCTCAGTACTGGGCTCAAAAGATGCAGATCTGATGTCTCTCATGATAGCAGGTGGTTAAGTAGAAATTCGCTGCTCGGCTGGCCCAGCAGGAGCAAACATATGCTAAAAATGTATGCAGAACCAAGCTTTTCAGTGAAGAGCAGCCAGGCACATTTTAGCAAGTTTCACTGTAAGTGGGGTTGGAAATGCTTTTCAGGTGCAGTACTGGGCTCCAAAGATGCAGCCCTGATGTCTCTCATGATAGCAGGTGGTTAAGTAGAAATGTGCTGCTCGGCAGACCCAGCAGGAGCAAACGTATGCTAAAAACGTATGCAGAACCAAGCTTTTCAGTGAAGAGCAGCCAGGCACATTTTAGCAAGTTTCACTTGTAAGTGGGGTTGGAAATGCTTTTCAGGCTCAGTACTGGGCTCAAAAGATGCAGCCCTGATCTCTCTCATGAAAGCAGGTGGTTAAGTAGAAATGTGCTGCTCGGCTGACCCAGCAGGAGCAAACGTATGCTAAAAATGTATGCAGAACCAAGCTTTTCAGTGAAGAGCAGCCAGGCACATTTTAGCAAGTTTCACTTGTAAGTGGGGTTGGAAATGCTTTTCAGGCTCAGTACTGGGCTCATAAGATGCAGCCCTGATGTCTCTCATGATGCAGGTGGTTAAGTAGAATTCGCTGCTCGGCTGACCCAGCAGGAGCAAACGTATGCCAAAAATGTATGCAGAAACAAGCTTTTCAGTGAAGAGCAGCTAGGCACATTTTAGCAAGTTTCACTTGTAAGTGGGGTTGGAAACGCTTTTCAAGCTCAGTACTGGGCTCAAAAGATGCAGCCCTGATGTCTCTCATGATAGCAGGTGGTTAAGTAGAAATTCGCTGCTCGGCTGACCCAGCAGGAGCAAACGTATGCTAAAAATGTATGCAGAACCAAGCTTTTCAGTGAAGAGCAGCCAGGCATATTTTAGCAAGTTTCACTTGTAAGTGGGGTTGGAAATGCTTTTCAGGCTCAGTACTGGGCTCAAAAGATGCAGCCCTGATGTCTCTCATGATAGCAGGTGGTTAAGTAGAAATTCGCTGCTCGGCTGACCCAGCAGGAGCAAACGTATGCCAAAAATGTATGCAGAAACAAGCTTTTCAGTGAAGAGCAGCTAGGCACATTTTAGCAAGTTTCACTTGTAAGTGGGGTTGGAAACGCTTTTCAGGCTCAGTACTGGGCTCAAAAGGTGCAGCCCTGATGTCTCTCATGATAGCAGGTGGTTAAGTAGAAATTCGCTGCTCGGCTGGCCCAGCAGGAGCAAACATATGCTAAAAATGTATGCAGAACCAAGCTTTTCAGTGAAGAGCAGCCAGGCACATTTTAGCAAGTTTCAATGTTTGTGGGGTTGGAAACGCTTTTCAGGTGCAGTACTGGGCTCCAAAGATGCAGCCCTGATGTCTCTCATGATAGCAGGTGGTTAAGTAGAAATGTGCTGCTCGGCAGACCCAGCAGGAGCAAACGTATGCTAAAAATGTATGCAGAACCAAGCTTTTCAGTCCAGAGTAGCCAGGCATATTTTTGCAAGTTTCACTTGTAAGTGGGGTTGGAAATGCTTTTCAGGCTCAGTACTAGGCTCAAAAGATGCAGCCCTGGTGTCTCTCATGATAGCAGGTGGTTAGGTAGAAATTTGCTGCTCGGCTGACCCAGCAGGAGCAAACGTTTGCTAAAAATGTATGCAGAACCAAGCTTTTCAGTGAAGAGCAGCCAGGCACATTTTAGCAAGTTTCACTTGTAAGTGGGGTTGGAAACGCTTTTCAGGCTCAGTACTGGGCTCAAAAGATGCAGCCCTGATGTCTCTCATGATAGCAGGTGGTTAAGTAGAATTTCGCTGCTCGGCTGACCCAGCAGGAGCAAACGTATGCCAAAAATGTATGCAGAAACAAGCTTTTCAGTGAAGAGCAGTTTGGCACATTTTAGCAAGTTGCACTTGTAAGTGGGGTTGGAAATGCTTTTCAGGCTCAGTACTGGGCTCAAAAGATGCAGCCCTGATGTCTCTTATGATGCAGGTGGTTAAGTAGAAATTTGCTGGTTGGCTGACTCAGCAGGAACAAACGTATGCCAAAAATGTATGCAGAAACAAGCTTTTCAGTGAAGAGCAGCTAGGCACATTTGAGCAAGTTTCACTTGTAAGTGGGGTTGGAAACGCTTTTCAGGCTCAGTACTGGGCTCAAAAGATGCAGATCTGATGTCTCTCATGATAGCAGGTGGTTAAGTAGAAATTCGCTGCTCGGCTGGCCCAGCAGGAGCAAACATATGCTAAAAATGTATGCAGAACCAAGCTTTTCAGTGAAGAGCAGCCAGGCACATTTTAGCAAGTTTCACTGTAAGTGGGGTTGGAAATGCTTTTCAGGTGCAGTACTGGGCTCCAAAGATGCAGCCCTGATGTCTCTCATGATAGCAGGTGGTTAAGTAGAAATGTGCTGCTCGGCAGACCCAGCAGGAGCAAACGTATGCTAAAAACGTATGCAGAACCAAGCTTTTCAGTGAAGAGCAGCCAGGCACATTTTAGCAAGTTTCACTTGTAAGTGGGGTTGGAAATGCTTTTCAGGCTCAGTACTGGGCTCAAAAGATGCAGCCCTGATCTCTCTCATGAAAGCAGGTGGTTAAGTAGAAATGTGCTGCTCGGCTGACCCAGCAGGAGCAAACGTATGCTAAAAATGTATGCAGAACCAAGCTTTTCAGTGAAGAGCAGCCAGGCACATTTTAGCAAGTTTCACTTGTAAGTGGGGTTGGAAATGCTTTTCAGGCTCAGTACTGGGCTCATAAGATGCAGCCCTGATGTCTCTCATGATGCAGGTGGTTAAGTAGAAATTCGCTGCTCGGCTGACCCAGCAGGAGCAAACGTATGCCAAAAATGTATGCAGAAACAAGCTTTTCAGTGAAGAGCAGCTAGGCACATTTTAGCAAGTTTCACTTGTAAGTGGGGTTGGAAACGCTTTTCAGGCTCAGTACTGGGCTCAAAAGATGCAGCCCTGATGTCTCTCATGATAGCAGGTGGTTAAGTAGAAATTCGCTGCTCGGCTGACCCAGCAGGAGCAAACGTATGCTAAAAATGTATGCAGAACCAAGCTTTTCAGTGAAGAGCAGCCAGGCATATTTTAGCAAGTTTCACTTGTAAGTGGGGTTGGAAATGCTTTTCAGGCTCAGTACTGGGCTCAAAAGATGCAGCCCTGATGTCTCTCATGATAGCAGGTGGTTAAGTAGAAATTCGCTGCTCGGCTGACCCAGCAGGAGCAAACGTATGCCAAAAATGTATGCAGAAACAAGCTTTTCAGTGAAGAGCAGCTAGGCACATTTTAGCAAGTTTTACTTGTAAGTGGGGTTGGAAATGCTTTTCAGGCTCAGTACTGGGCTCAAAAGATGCAGCCCTGATGTCTCTTATGATGCAGGTGGTTAAGTAGAAATTCGCTGCTCGGCTGACCCAGCAGGAGCAAACGTATGCCAAAAATGTATGCAGAAACAAGCTTTTCAGTGAAGAGCAGCTAGGCACATTTTAGCAAGTTTCACTTGTAAGTGGGGTTGGAAACGCTTTTCAGGCTCAGTACTGGGCTCAAAAGATGCAGCCCTGATGTCTCTCATGATAGCAGGTGGTTAAGTAGAAATTCGCTGCTCGGCTGGCCCAGCAGGAGCAAACATATGCTAAAAATGTATGCAGAACCAAGCTTTTCAGTGAAGACCAGCCAGGCACATTTTAGCAAGTTTCACTGTAAGTGGGGTTGGAAACGCTTTTCAGGTGCAGTACTGGGCTCCAAAGATACAGCCCTGATGTCTCTCATGATAGCAGGTGGTTAAGTAGAAATTTGCTGCTCGGCTGACCCAGCAGGAGCAAACCTATGCCAAAAATGTATGCAGAATCAGCTTTTCAGTGAAGAGCAGAGAGGCACATTTTAGCAAGTTTCACTTGTAAGTGGGGTTGGAAACGCTTTTCAGGCTCAGTACTAGGCTCAAAAGATGCAGCCCTGATGTCTCTCATGATAGCAGGTGGTTAAGTAGAAATTCGCTGCTCGGCTGGCCCAGCAGGAGCAAACATATGCTAAAAATGTATGCAGAACCAAGCTTTTCAGTGAAGAGCAGCCAGGCACATTTTAACAAGTTTCACTTGTAAGTGGGGTTGGAAACGCTTTTCAGGCTCAGTACTGGGCTCAAAAGATGCAGCCCTGATGTCTCTCATGATAGCAGGTGGTTAAGTAGAAATGTGCTGCTCGGCTGACCCAGCAGGAGCAAACGTATGCCAAAAATGTATGCAGAAACCAGCTTTTCAGTGAAGAGCAGCCAGGCACATTTTAGCAAGTTTCACTTGTAAGTGGGGTTGGAAACGCTTTTCAGGCTCAGTACTGGGCTCAAAAGATGCAGCCCTGATGTCTCTCATGATAGCAGGTGGTTAAGTAGAAATTCGCTGCTCGGCTGACCCAGCAGGAGCAAACGTATGCTAAAAATGTATGCAGAACCAAGCTTTTCAGTGAAGAGCAGCCAGGCACATTTTAGCAAGTTTCAATGTAAGTGGGGTTGGAAACGCTTTTCAGGCTCAGTACTGGGCTCAAAAGATGCAGCCCTGATGTCTCTCATGATAGCAGGTGGTTAAGTAGAAATTTGCTGCTCGGCTGACCCAGCAGGAGCAAACGTATGCTAAAAATGTGTGCAGAACCAAGCTTTTCAGTGAAGAGCAGCTTTAGCAAGTTTCATTTGTAAGTGGGGTTGGAAATGCTTTTCAGGCTCAGTACTGGGCTCAAAAGATGCAGCCCTGATCTCTCTCATGATAGCAGGTGGTTAAGTAGAAATTTGCTGCTCGGCTGACCCAGCAGGAGCAAACGTATGCTAAAAATCTATGCAGAAACAAGCTTTTCAGTGAAGAGCAGCTAGGCACATTTTAGCAAGTTTCACTTGTAAGTGGGGTTGGAAATGCTTTTCAGGCTCAGTACTGGGCTCAAAAGATGCAGCCTGATGTCTCTCATGATAGCAGGTGGTTAAGTAGAAATTTGCTGCTCGGCTGACCCAGCAGGAGAACGTATGCTAAAAATGTATGCAGAACCAAGCTTTTCAGTGAAGAGCAGAGAGGCACATTTTAGCAAGTTTCACTTGTAAGTGGGGTTGGAAACGCTTTTCAGGCTCAGTACTGGGCTCAAAAGATGCAGCCCTGATGTCTCTCATGATAGCAGGTGGTTAAGTAGAAATGTGCTGCTCGGCAGACCCAGCAGGAGCAAACGTATGCTAAAAATGTATGCAGAACCAAGCTTTTCAGTAAAGAGCAGCCAGGCACATTTGAGCAAGTTTCACTGTAAGTGGGGTTGGAAACGCTTTTCAGGTGCAGTACTGGGCTCCAAAGATGCAGCCCTGATGTCTCTCATGATAGCAGGTGGTTAAGTAGAAATTCGCTGCTCGGCTGACCCAGCAGGAGCAAACGTATGCCAAAAATGTATGCAGAACCAAGCTTTTCAGTGAAGAGCAGCTAGGCACATTTTATCAAGTTTCACTTGTAAGTGGGGTTGGAAACGCTTTTCAGGCTCAATACTGGGCTCAAAAGATGCAGGCTGATGTCTCTCATGATAGCAGTTGGTTAAGTAGAAATTTGCTGCTCGGCTGACCCAGCAGGAGCAAACGTATGCTAAAAATGTATGCAGAACCAAGCTTTTCAGTGAAGAGCAGCCAGGCACATTTTAGCAAGTTTCACTTGTAAGTGGGGTTGGAAACGCTTTTCAGGCTCAGTACTGGGCTCAAAAGATGCAGCCCTGATGTCTCTCATGATAGCAGGTGGTTAAGTAGAAATGTGCTGCTCGGCTGACCCAGCAGGAGAGCGTATGCTAAAAATGTATGCAGAACCAAGCTTTTAAGTGAAGAGCAGAGAGGCACATTTTAGCAAGTTTCACTTGTAAGTGGGGTTGGAAACGCTTTTCAGGCTCAGTACTGGGCTCAAAAGATGCAGCCCTGATGTCTCTCATGATAGCAGGTGGTTAAGTAGAAATTCGCTGCTCGGCTGGCCCAGCAGGAGCAAACATATGCTAAAAATGTATGCAGAACCAAGCTTTTCAGTAAAGAGCAGCCAGGCACATTTTAGCAAGTTTCACTGTAAGTGGGGTTGGAAACGCTTTTCAGGTGCAGTACTGGGCTCCAAAGATGCAGCCCTGATGTCTCTCATGATAGCAGGTGGTTAAGTAGAAATGTGCTGCTCGGCAGACCCAGCAGGAGCAAACGTATGCTAAAAATGTATGCAGAACCAAGCTTTTCAGTGAAGAGCAGCCAGGCATATTTTTGCAAGTTTCACTTGTAAGTGGGGTTGGAAATGCTTTTCAGGCTCAGTACTGGGCTCAAAAGATGCAGCCCTGATGTCTCTCATGATAGCAGGTGGTTAAGTAGAAATTCGCTGCTCGGCTGACCCAGCAGGAGCAAACGTATGCTAAAAATGTATGCAGAACCAAGCTTTTTAGTGAAGAGCAGCCAGGCACATTTTAGCAAGTTTCACTTGTAAGTGGGGTTGGAAACGCTTTTCAGGCTCAGTACTGGGCTCAAAAGATGCAGCCCTGATGTCTCTCATGATAGCAGGTGGTTAAGTAGAAGTTCACTGCTCGGCTGACCCAGCAGGAGCAAACGTATGCTAAAAATGTGTGCAGAACCAAGCTTTTCAGTGAATAGCAGCCAGGCACATTTTAGCAAGTTTCACTTGTAAGTGGGGTTGGAAATGCTTTTCAGGCTCAGTACTGGGCTCAAAAGATGCAGCCCTGATGTCTCTTATGATGCAGGTGGTTAAGTAGAAATTCGCTGCTCGGGTGACCCAGCAGGAGTAAACGTATGCCAAAAATGTATGCAGAAACAAGCTTTTCAGTGAAGAGCAGCTAGGCACATTTTAGCAAGTTTCACTTGTAAGTGGGGTTGGAAACGCTTTTCAGGCTCAGTACTGGGCTCAAAAGATGCAGCCCTGATGTCTCTCATGATAGCAGGTGGTTAAGTAGAAATTCGCTGCTCGGCTGACCCAGCAGGAGCAAACGTATGCTAAAAATGTATGCAGAACCAAGCTTTTCAGTGAAGAGCAGCCAGGCACATTTTAGCAAGTTTCACTGTAAGTGGGGTTGGAAACGCTTTTCAGGCGCAGTACTGGGCTCCAAAGATGCAGCCCTGATGTCTCTCATGATAGCAGGTGGTTAAGTAGAAATGTGCTGCTCGGCAGACCCAGCAGGAGCAAACGTATGTAAAAATGTATGCAGAACCAAGCTTTTCAGTGAAGAGCAGCCAGGCATATTTTAGCAAGTTTCACTTGTAAGTGGGGTTGGAAATGCTTTTCATGCTCAGTACTGGGCTCAAAAGATACAGCCCTGATGTCTCTCATGATAGCAAGTGGTTAAGTAGAAATTCGCTGCTCGGCTGACCCAGCAGGAGCAAACGTATGCCAAAAATGTATGCAGAAACAAGCTTTTCAGTGAAGAGCAGCTAGGCACATTTTAGCAAGTTTCACTTGTAAGTGGGGTTGGAAACGCTTTTCAGGCTCAGTACTGGGCTCAAAAGATGCAGCCTGATGTCTCTCATGATAGCAGGTGGTTAAGTAGAAATTTGCTGCTCGGCTGACCCAGCAGGAGCAAACGTATGCTAAAAATGTGTGCAGAACCAAGCTTTTCAGTGAAGAGCAGCCAGGCACATTTTAGCAAGTTTCACTTGTAAGTGGGGTTGGAAATGCTTTTCAGGCTCAGTACTGGGCTCAAAAGATGCAGCCCTGATCTCTCTCATGATAGCAGGTGGTTAAGTAGAAATTTGCTGCTCGGCTGACCCAGCAGGAGCAAACGTATGCTAAAAATGTATGCAGAACCAAGCTTTTCAGTGAAGAGCAGCCAGGCACATTTTAGCAAGTTTCACTTGTAAGTGGGGTTGGAAACGCTTTTCAGGCTCAGTACTGGGCTCAAAAGATGCAGCCCTGATGTCTCTCAAGATAGCAGGTGGTTAAGTAGAAATTCGCTGCTCGGCTGACCCAGCAGGAGCAAACGTATGCCAAAAATGTATGCAGAAACAAGCTTTTCAGTGAAGAGCAGCTAGGCACATTTTAGCAAGTTTTACTTGTAAGTGGGGTTGTAAATGCTTTTCAGGCTCAGTACTGGGCTCAAAAGATGCAGCCCTGATGTCTCTTATGATGCAGGTGGTTAAGTAGAAATTCGCTGCTCGGCTGACCCAGCAGGAGCAAACGTATGCCAAAAATGTATGCAGAAACAAGCTTTTCAGTGAAGAGCAGCTAGGCACATTTTAGCAAGTTTCACTTGTAAGTGGGGTTGGAAACGCTTTTCAGGCTCAGTACTGGGCTCAAAAGATGCAGCCCTGATGTCTCTCATGATAGCAGGTGGTTAAGTAGAAATTCGCTGCTCGGCTGACCCAGCAGGAGCAAACGTATGCCAAAAATGTATGCAGAAACAAGCTTTTCAGTGAAGAGCAGCTAGGCACATTTTAGCAAGTTTCACTTGTAAGTGGGGTTGGAAACGCTTTTCAGGCTCAGTACTGGGCTCAAAAGATGCAGCCCTGATGTCTCTCATGATAGCAGGTGGTTAAGTAGAAATTCGCTGCTCGGCTGACCCAGCAGGAGCAAACGTATGCCAAAAATGTATGCACAAACAAGCTTTTCAGTGAAGAGCAGCTAGGCACATTTTAGCAAGTTTCACTTGTAAGTGGGGTTGGAAACGCTTTTCAGGCTCAGTACTGGGCTCAAAAGATGCAGCCTGATGTCTCTCATGATAGCAGGTGGTTAAGTAGAAATTTGCTGCTCGGCTGACCCAGCAGGAGCAAACGTATGCTAAAAATGTGTGCAGAACCAAGCTTTTCAGTGAAGAGCAGCCAGGCACATTTTAGCAAGTTTCACTTGTAAGTGGGGTTGGAAATGCTTTTCAGGCTCAGTACTGGGCTCAAAAGATGCAGCCCTGATCTCTCTCATGATAGCAGGTGGTTAAGTAGAAATTTGCTGCTCGGCTGACCCAGCAGGAGCAAACGTATGCTAAAAATGTATGCAGAACCAAGCTTTTTCAGTGAAGAGCAGCCAGGCACATTTTAGCAAGTTTCACTTGTAAGTGGGGTTGGAAACGCTTTTCAGGCTCAGTACTGGGCTCAAAAGATGCAGCCCTGATGTCTCTCATGATAGCAGGTGGTTAAGTAGAAGTTCACTGCTCGGCTGACCCAGCAGGAGCAAACGTATGCTAAAAATGTGTGCAGAACCAAGCTTTTCAGTGAATAGCAGCCAGGCACATTTTAGCAAGTTTCACTTGTAAGTGGGGTTGGAAATGCTTTTCAGGCTCAGTACTGGGCTCAAAAGATGCAGCCCTGATGTCTCTTATGATGCAGGTGGTTAAGTAGAAATTCGCTGCTCGGGTGACCCAGCAGGAGTAAACGTATGCCAAAAATGTATGCAGAAACAAGCTTTTCAGTGAAGAGCAGCTAGGCACATTTTAGCAAGTTTCACTTGTAAGTGGGGTTGGAAACGCTTTTCAGGCTCAGTACTGGGCTCAAAAGATGCAGCCCTGATGTCTCTCATGATAGCAGGTGGTTAAGTAGAAATTCGCTGCTCGGCTGACCCAGCAGGAGCAAACGTATGCTAAAAATGTATGCAGAACCAAGCTTTTCAGTGAAGAGCAGCCAGGCACATTTTAGCAAGTTTCACTGTAAGTGGGGTTGGAAACGCTTTTCAGGCGCAGTACTGGGCTCCAAAGATGCAGCCCTGATGTCTCTCATGATAGCAGGTGGTTAAGTAGAAATGTGCTGCTCGGCAGACCCAGCAGGAGCAAACGTATGTAAAAATGTATGCAGAACCAAGCTTTTCAGTGAAGAGCAGCCAGGCATATTTTAGCAAGTTTCACTTGTAAGTGGGGTTGGAAATGCTTTTCATGCTCAGTACTGGGCTCAAAAGATACAGCCCTGATGTCTCTCATGATAGCAAGTGGTTAAGTAGAAATTCGCTGCTCGGCTGACCCAGCAGGAGCAAACGTATGCCAAAAATGTATGCAGAAACAAGCTTTTCAGTGAAGAGCAGCTAGGCACATTTTAGCAAGTTTCACTTGTAAGTGGGGTTGGAAACGCTTTTCAGGCTCAGTACTGGGCTCAAAAGATGCAGCCTGATGTCTCTCATGATAGCAGGTGGTTAAGTAGAAATTTGCTGCTCGGCTGACCCAGCAGGAGCAAACGTATGCTAAAAATGTGTGCAGAACCAAGCTTTTCAGTGAAGAGCAGCCAGGCACATTTTAGCAAGTTTCACTTGTAAGTGGGGTTGGAAATGCTTTTCAGGCTCAGTACTGGGCTCAAAAGATGCAGCCCTGATCTCTCTCATGATAGCAGGTGGTTAAGTAGAAATTTGCTGCTCGGCTGACCCAGCAGGAGCAAACGTATGCTAAAAATGTATGCAGAACCAAGCTTTTCAGTGAAGAGCAGCCAGGCACATTTTAGCAAGTTTCACTTGTAAGTGGGGTTGGAAACGCTTTTCAGGCTCAGTACTGGGCTCAAAAGATGCAGCCCTGATGTCTCTCAAGATAGCAGGTGGTTAAGTAGAAATTCGCTGCTCGGCTGACCCAGCAGGAGCAAACGTATGCCAAAAATGTATGCAGAAACAAGCTTTTCAGTGAAGAGCAGCTAGGCACATTTTAGCAAGTTTTACTTGTAAGTGGGGTTGTAAATGCTTTTCAGGCTCAGTACTGGGCTCAAAAGATGCAGCCCTGATGTCTCTTATGATGCAGGTGGTTAAGTAGAAATTCGCTGCTCGGCTGACCCAGCAGGAGCAAACGTATGCCAAAAATGTATGCAGAAACAAGCTTTTCAGTGAAGAGCAGCTAGGCACATTTTAGCAAGTTTCACTTGTAAGTGGGGTTGGAAACGCTTTTCAGGCTCAGTACTGGGCTCAAAAGATGCAGCCCTGATGTCTCTCATGATAGCAGGTGGTTAAGTAGAAATTCGCTGCTCTGCTGACCCAGCAGGAGCAAACGTATGCCAAAAATGTATGCACAAACAAGCTTTTCAGTGAAGAGCAGCTAGGCACATTTTAGCAAGTTTCACTTGTAAGTGGGGTTGGAAACGCTTTTCAGGCTCAGTACTGGGCTCAAAAGATGCAGCCTGATGTCTCTCATGATAGCAGGTGGTTAAGTAGAAATTTGCTGCTCGGCTGACCCAGCAGGAGCAAACGTATGCTAAAAATGTGTGCAGAACCAAGCTTTTCAGTGAAGAGCAGCCAGGCACATTTTAGCAAGTTTCACTTGTAAGTGGGGTTGGAAATGCTTTTCAGGCTCAGTACTGGGCTCAAAAGATGCAGCCCTGATCTCTCTCATGATAGCAGGTGGTTAAGTAGAAATTTGCTGCTCGGCTGACCCAGCAGGAGCAAACGTATGCTAAAAATGTATGCAGAACCAAGCTTTTTCAGTGAAGAGCAGCCAGGCACATTTTAGCAAGTTTCACTTGTAAGTGGGGTTGGAAACGCTTTTCAGGCTCAGTACTGGGCTCAAAAGATGCAGCCCTGATGTCTCTCATGATAGCAGGTGGTTAAGTAGAAATTCGCTGCTCGGCTGAACCAGCAGGAGCAAACGTATGCCAAAAATGTATGCAGAACCAAGCTTTTCAGTGAAGAGCAGCTAGGCACATTTTAGCAAGTTTTACTTGTAAGTGGGGTTGGAAATGCTTTTCAGGCTCAGTACTGGGCTCAAAAGATGCAGCCCTGATGTCTCTTATGATGCAGGTGGTTAAGTAGAAATTCGCTGCTCGGCTGACCCAGCAGGAGCAAACGTATGCCAAAAATGTATGCAGAAACAAGCTTTTCAGTGAAGAGCAGCTAGGCACATTTTAGCAAGTTTCACTTGTAAGTGGGGTTGGAAACGCTTTTCAGGCTCAGTACTGGGCTCAAAAGATGCAGCCCTGATGTCTCTCATGATAGCAGGTGGTTAAGTAGAAATTCGCTGCTCGGCTGGCCCAGCAGGAGCAAACATATGCTAAAAATGTATGCAGAACCAAGCTTTTCAGTGAAGAGCAGCCAGGCACATTTTAGCAAGTTTCACTGTTTGTGGGGTTGGAAACGCTTTTCAGGTGCAGTACTGGGCTCCAAAGATGCAGCCCTGATGTCTCTCATGATAGCAGGTGGTTAAGTAGAAATGTGCTGCTCGGCAGACCCAGCAGGAGCAAACGTATGCTAAAAATGTATGCAGAACCAAGCTTTTCAGTCCAGAGTAGCCAGGCATATTTTTGCAAGTTTCACTTGTAAGTGGGGTTGGAAACGCTTTTCAGGCTCAGTACTGGGCTCAAAAGATGCAGCCCTGATGTCTCTCATGATAGCAGGTGGTTAAGTAGAAATTCGCTGCTCGGCTGACCCAGCAGGAGCAAACGTATGCTAAAAATGTATGCAGAACCATGCTTTTCAGTGAAGAGCAGCCAGGCACATTTTAGCAAGTTTCACTGTAAGTGGGGTTGGAAACGCTTTTCAGGCGCAGTACTGGGCTCCAAAGATGCAGCCCTGATGTCTCTCATGATAGCAGGTGGTTAAGTAGAAATGTGCTGCTCGGCAGACCCAGCAGGAGCAAACGTATGTAAAAATGTATGCAGAACCAAGCTTTTCAGTGAAGAGCAGCCAGGCATATTTTAGCAAGTTTCACTTGTAAGTGGGGTTGGAAATGCTTTTCATGCTCAGTACTGGGCTCAAAAGATACAGCCCTGATGTCTCTCATGATAGCAAGTGGTTAAGTAGAAATTCGCTGCTCGGCTGACCCAGCAGGAGCAAACGTATGCCAAAAATGTATGCAGAAACAAGCTTTTCAGTGAAGAGCAGCTAGGCACATTTTAGCAAGTTTCACTTGTAAGTGGGGTTGGAAACGCTTTTCAGGCTCAGTACTGGGCTCAAAAGATGCAGCCTGATGTCTCTCATGATAGCAGGTGGTTAAGTAGAAATTTGCTGCTCGGCTGACCCAGCAGGAGCAAACGTATGCTAAAAATGTGTGCAGAACCAAGCTTTTCAGTGAAGAGCAGCCAGGCACATTTTAGCAAGTTTCACTTGTAAGTGGGGTTGGAAATGCTTTTCAGGCTCAGTACTGGGCTCAAAAGATGCAGCCCTGATCTCTCTCATGATAGCAGGTGGTTAAGTAGAAATTTGCTGCTCGGCTGACCCAGCAGGAGCAAACGTATGCTAAAAATGTATGCAGAACCAAGCTTTTCAGTGAAGAGCAGCCAGGCACATTTTAGCAAGTTTCACTTGTAAGTGGGGTTGGAAACGCTTTTCAGGCTCAGTACTGGGCTCAAAAGATGCAGCCCTGATGTCTCTCAAGATAGCAGGTGGTTAAGTAGAAATTCGCTGCTCGGCTGACCCAGCAGGAGCAAACGTATGCCAAAAATGTATGCAGAAACAAGCTTTTCAGTGAAGAGCAGCTAGGCACATTTTAGCAAGTTTTACTTGTAAGTGGGGTTGTAAATGCTTTTCAGGCTCAGTACTGGGCTCAAAAGATGCAGCCCTGATGTCTCTTATGATGCAGGTGGTTAAGTAGAAATTCGCTGCTCGGCTGACCCAGCAGGAGCAAACGTATGCCAAAAATGTATGCAGAAACAAGCTTTTCAGTGAAGAGCAGCTAGGCACATTTTAGCAAGTTTCACTTGTAAGTGGGGTTGGAAACGCTTTTCAGGCTCAGTACTGGGCTCAAAAGATGCAGCCCTGATGTCTCTCATGATAGCAGGTGGTTAAGTAGAAATTCGCTGCTCGGCTGACCCAGCAGGAGCAAACGTATGCCAAAAATGTATGCACAAACAAGCTTTTCAGTGAAGAGCAGCTAGGCACATTTTAGCAAGTTTCACTTGTAAGTGGGGTTGGAAACGCTTTTCAGGCTCAGTACTGGGCTCAAAAGATGCAGCCTGATGTCTCTCATGATAGCAGGTGGTTAAGTAGAAATTTGCTGCTCGGCTGACCCAGCAGGAGCAAACGTATGCTAAAAATGTGTGCAGAACCAAGCTTTTCAGTGAAGAGCAGCCAGGCACATTTTAGCAAGTTTCACTTGTAAGTGGGGTTGGAAATGCTTTTCAGGCTCAGTACTGGGCTCAAAAGATGCAGCCCTGATCTCTCTCATGATAGCAGGTGGTTAAGTAGAAATTTGCTGCTCGGCTGACCCAGCAGGAGCAAACGTATGCTAAAAATGTATGCAGAACCAAGCTTTTTCAGTGAAGAGCAGCCAGGCACATTTTAGCAAGTTTCACTTGTAAGTGGGGTTGGAAACGCTTTTCAGGCTCAGTACTGGGCTCAAAAGATGCAGCCCTGATGTCTCTCATGATAGCAGGTGGTTAAGTAGAAGTTCACTGCTCGGCTGACCCAGCAGGAGCAAACGTATGCTAAAAATGTGTGCAGAACCAAGCTTTTCAGTGAATAGCAGCCAGGCACATTTTAGCAAGTTTCACTTGTAAGTGGGGTTGGAAATGCTTTTCAGGCTCAGTACTGGGCTCAAAAGATGCAGCCCTGATGTCTCTTATGATGCAGGTGGTTAAGTAGAAATTCGCTGCTCGGGTGACCCAGCAGGAGTAAACGTATGCCAAAAATGTATGCAGAAACAAGCTTTTCAGTGAAGAGCAGCTAGGCACATTTTAGCAAGTTTCACTTGTAAGTGGGGTTGGAAACGCTTTTCAGGCTCAGTACTGGGCTCAAAAGATGCAGCCCTGATGTCTCTCATGATAGCAGGTGGTTAAGTAGAAATTCGCTGCTCGGCTGACCCAGCAGGAGCAAACGTATGCTAAAAATGTATGCAGAACCAAGCTTTTCAGTGAAGAGCAGCCAGGCACATTTTAGCAAGTTTCACTGTAAGTGGGGTTGGAAACGCTTTTCAGGCGCAGTACTGGGCTCCAAAGATGCAGCCCTGATGTCTCTCATGATAGCAGGTGGTTAAGTAGAAATGTGCTGCTCGGCAGACCCAGCAGGAGCAAACGTATGTAAAAATGTATGCAGAACCAAGCTTTTCAGTGAAGAGCAGCCAGGCATATTTTAGCAAGTTTCACTTGTAAGTGGGGTTGGAAATGCTTTTCATGCTCAGTACTGGGCTCAAAAGATACAGCCCTGATGTCTCTCATGATAGCAAGTGGTTAAGTAGAAATTCGCTGCTCGGCTGACCCAGCAGGAGCAAACGTATGCCAAAAATGTATGCAGAAACAAGCTTTTCAGTGAAGAGCAGCTAGGCACATTTTAGCAAGTTTCACTTGTAAGTGGGGTTGGAAACGCTTTTCAGGCTCAGTACTGGGCTCAAAAGATGCAGCCTGATGTCTCTCATGATAGCAGGTGGTTAAGTAGAAATTTGCTGCTCGGCTGACCCAGCAGGAGCAAACGTATGCTAAAAATGTGTGCAGAACCAAGTTTTTCAGTGAAGAGCAGCCAGGCACATTTTAGCAAGTTTCACTTGTAAGTGGGGTTGGAAATGCTTTTCAGGCTCAGTACTGGGCTCAAAAGATGCAGCCCTGATCTCTCTCATGATAGCAGGTGGTTAAGTAGAAATTTGCTGCTCGGCTGACCCAGCAGGAGCAAACGTATGCTAAAAATGTATGCAGAACCAAGCTTTTCAGTGAAGAGCAGCCAGGCACATTTTAGCAAGTTTCACTTGTAAGTGGGGTTGGAAACGCTTTTCAGGCTCAGTACTGGGCTCAAAAGATGCAGCCCTGATGTCTCTCAAGATAGCAGGTGGTTAAGTAGAAATTCGCTGCTCGGCTGACCCAGCAGGAGCAAACGTATGCCAAAAATGTATGCAGAAACAAGCTTTTCAGTGAAGAGCAGCTAGGCACATTTTAGCAAGTTTTACTTGTAAGTGGGGTTGTAAATGCTTTTCAGGCTCAGTACTGGGCTCAAAAGATGCAGCCCTGATGTCTCTTATGATGCAGGTGGTTAAGTAGAAATTCGCTGCTCGGCTGACCCAGCAGGAGCAAACGTATGCCAAAAATGTATGCAGAAACAAGCTTTTCAGTGAAGAGCAGCTAGGCACATTTTAGCAAGTTTCACTTGTAAGTGGGGTTGGAAACGCTTTTCAGGCTCAGTACTGGGCTCAAAAGATGCAGCCCTGATGTCTCTCATGATAGCAGGTGGTTAAGTAGAAATTCGCTGCTCGGCTGACCCAGCAGGAGCAAACGTATGCCAAAAATGTATGCACAAACAAGCTTTTCAGTGAAGAGCAGCTAGGCACATTTTAGCAAGTTTCACTTGTAAGTGGGGTTGGAAACGCTTTTCAGGCTCAGTACTGGGCTCAAAAGATGCAGCCTGATGTCTCTCATGATAGCAGGTGGTTAAGTAGAAATTTGCTGCTCGGCTGACCCAGCAGGAGCAAACGTATGCTAAAAATGTGTGCAGAACCAAGCTTTTCAGTGAAGAGCAGCCAGGCACATTTTAGCAAGTTTCACTTGTAAGTGGGGTTGGAAATGCTTTTCAGGCTCAGTACTGGGCTCAAAAGATGCAGCCCTGATCTCTCTCATGATAGCAGGTGGTTAAGTAGAAATTTGCTGCTCGGCTGACCCAGCAGGAGCAAACGTATGCTAAAAATGTATGCAGAACCAAGCTTTTTCAGTGAAGAGCAGCCAGGCACATTTTAGCAAGTTTCACTTGTAAGTGGGGTTGGAAACGCTTTTCAGGCTCAGTACTGGGCTCAAAAGATGCAGCCCTGATGTCTCTCATGATAGCAGGTGGTTAAGTAGAAATTCGCTGCTCGGCTGAACCAGCAGGAGCAAACGTATGCCAAAAATGTATGCAGAACCAAGCTTTTCAGTGAAGAGCAGCTAGGCACATTTTAGCAAGTTTTACTTGTAAGTGGGGTTGGAAATGCTTTTCAGGCTCAGTACTGGGCTCAAAAGATGCAGCCCTGATGTCTCTTATGATGCAGGTGGTTAAGTAGAAATTCGCTGCTCGGCTGACCCAGCAGGAGCAAACGTATGCCAAAAATGTATGCAGAAACAAGCTTTTCAGTGAAGAGCAGCTAGGCACATTTTAGCAAGTTTCACTTGTAAGTGGGGTTGGAAACGCTTTTCAGGCTCAGTACTGGGCTCAAAAGATGCAGCCCTGATGTCTCTCATGATAGCAGGTGGTTAAGTAGAAATTCGCTGCTCGGCTGGCCCAGCAGGAGCAAACATATGCTAAAAATGTATGCAGAACCAAGCTTTTCAGTGAAGAGCAGCCAGGCACATTTTAGCAAGTTTCACTGTTTGTGGGGTTGGAAACGCTTTTCAGGTGCAGTACTGGGCTCCAAAGATGCAGCCCTGATGTCTCTCATGATAGCAGGTGGTTAAGTAGAAATGTGCTGCTCGGCAGACCCAGCAGGAGCAAACGTATGCTAAAAATGTATGCAGAACCAAGCTTTTCAGTCCAGAGTAGCCAGGCATATTTTTGCAAGTTTCACTTGTAAGTGGGGTTGGAAATGCTTTTCAGGCTCAGTACTAGGCTCAAAAGATGCAGCCCTGGTGTCTCTCATGATAGCAGGTGGTTAGGTAGAAATTTGCTGCTCGGCTGACCCAGCAGGAGCAAACGTTTGCTAAAAATGTATGCAGAACCAAGCTTTTCAGTGAAGAGCAGCCAGGCACATTTTAGCAAGTTTCACTTGTAAGTGGGGTTGGAAACGCTTTTCAGGCTCAGTACTGGGCTCAAAAGATGCAGCCCTGATGTCTCTCATGATAGCAGGTGGTTAAGTAGAATTTCGCTGCTCGGCTGACCCAGCAGGAGCAAACGTATGCCAAAAATGTATGCAGAAACAAGCTTTTCAGTGAAGAGCAGCTTGGCACATTTTAGCAAGTTGCATTTGTAAGTGGGGTTGGAAATGCTTTTCAGGCTCAGTACTGGGCTCAAAAGATGCAGCCCTGATGTCTCTTATGATGCAGGTGGTTAAGTAGAAATTTGCTGCTCGGCTGACTCAGCAGGAACAAACGTATGCCAAAAATGTATGCAGAAACAAGCTTTTCAATGAAGAGCAGCTAGGCACATTTGAGCAAGTTTCACTTGTAAGTGGGGTTGGAAACGCTTTTCAGGCTCAGTACTGGGCTCAAAAGATGCAGATCTGATGTCTCTCATGATAGCAGGTGGTTAAGTAGAAATTCGCTGCTCGGCTGGCCCAGCAGGAGCAAACATATGCTAAAAATGTATGCAGAACCAAGCTTTTCAGTGAAGAGCAGCCAGGCACATTTTAGCAAGTTTCACTGTAAGTGGGGTTGGAAATGCTTTTCAGGTGCAGTACTGGGCTCCAAAGATGCAGCCCTGATGTCTCTCATGATAGCAGGTGGTTAAGTAGAAATGTGCTGCTCGGCAGACCCAGCAGGAGCAAACGTATGCTAAAAACGTATGCAGAACCAAGCTTTTCAGTGAAGAGCAGCCAGGCACATTTTAGCAAGTTTCACTTGTAAGTGGGGTTGGAAATGCTTTTCAGGCTCAGTACTGGGCTCAAAAGATGCAGCCCTGATCTCTCTCATGAAAGCAGGTGGTTAAGTAGAAATGTGCTGCTCGGCTGACCCAGCAGGAGCAAACGTATGCTAAAAATGTATGCAGAACCAAGCTTTTCAGTGAAGAGCAGCCAGGCACATTTTAGCAAGTTTCACTTGTAAGTGGGGTTGGAAATGCTTTTCAGGCTCAGTACTGGGCTCATAAGATGCAGCCCTGATGTCTCTCATGATGCAGGTGGTTAAGTAGAATTCGCTGCTCGGCTGACCCAGCAGGAGCAAACGTATGCCAAAAATGTATGCAGAAACAAGCTTTTCAGTGAAGAGCAGCTAGGCACATTTTAGCAAGTTTCACTTGTAAGTGGGGTTGGAAACGCTTTTCAAGCTCAGTACTGGGCTCAAAAGATGCAGCCCTGATGTCTCTCATGATAGCAGGTGGTTAAGTAGAAATTCGCTGCTCGGCTGACCCAGCAGGAGCAAACGTATGCTAAAAATGTATGCAGAACCAAGCTTTTCAGTGAAGAGCAGCCAGGCATATTTTAGCAAGTTTCACTTGTAAGTGGGGTTGGAAATGCTTTTCAGGCTCAGTACTGGGCTCAAAAGATGCAGCCCTGATGTCTCTCATGATAGCAGGTGGTTAAGTAGAAATTCGCTGCTCGGCTGACCCAGCAGGAGCAAACGTATGCCAAAAATGTATGCAGAAACAAGCTTTTCAGTGAAGAGCAGCTAGGCACATTTTAGCAAGTTTCACTTGTAAGTGGGGTTGGAAACGCTTTTCAGGCTCAGTACTGGGCTCAAAAGATGCAGCCCTGATGTCTCTCATGATAGCAGGTGGTTAAGTAGAAATTCGCTGCTCGGCTGAACCAGCAGGAGCAAACGTATGCCAAAAATGTATGCAGAACCAAGCTTTTCAGTGAAGAGCAGCTAGGCACATTTTAGCAAGTTTTACTTGTAAGTGGGGTTGGAAATGCTTTTCAGGCTCAGTACTGGGCTCAAAAGATGCAGCCCTGATGTCTCTTATGATGCAGGTGGTTAAGTAGAAATTCGCTGCTCGGCTGACCCAGCAGGAGCAAACGTATGCCAAAAATGTATGCAGAAACAAGCTTTTCAGTGAAGAGCAGCTAGGCACATTTTAGCAAGTTTCACTTGTAAGTGGGGTTGGAAACGCTTTTCAGGCTCAGTACTGGGCTCAAAAGATGCAGCCCTGATGTCTCTCATGATAGCAGGTGGTTAAGTAGAAATTCGCTGCTCGGCTGGCCCAGCAGGAGCAAACATATGCTAAAAATGTATGCAGAACCAAGCTTTTCAGTGAAGAGCAGCCAGGCACATTTTAGCAAGTTTCACTGTTTGTGGGGTTGGAAACGCTTTTCAGGTGCAGTACTGGGCTCCAAAGATGCAGCCCTGATGTCTCTCATGATAGCAGGTGGTTAAGTAGAAATGTGCTGCTCGGCAGACCCAGCAGGAGCAAACGTATGCTAAAAATGTATGCAGAACCAAGCTTTTCAGTCCAGAGTAGCCAGGCATATTTTTGCAAGTTTCACTTGTAAGTGGGGTTGGAAATGCTTTTCAGGCTCAGTACTAGGCTCAAAAGATGCAGCCCTGGTGTCTCTCATGATAGCAGGTGGTTAGGTAGAAATTTGCTGCTCGGCTGACCCAGCAGGAGCAAACGTTTGCTAAAAATGTATGCAGAACCAAGCTTTTCAGTGAAGAGCAGCCAGGCACATTTTAGCAAGTTTCACTTGTAAGTGGGGTTGGAAACGCTTTTCAGGCTCAGTACTGGGCTCAAAAGATGCAGCCCTGATGTCTCTCATGATAGCAGGTGGTTAAGTAGAATTTCGCTGCTCGGCTGACCCAGCAGGAGCAAACGTATGCCAAAAATGTATGCAGAAACAAGCTTTTCAGTGAAGAGCAGCTTGGCACATTTTAGCAAGTTGCATTTGTAAGTGGGGTTGGAAATGCTTTTCAGGCTCAGTACTGGGCTCAAAAGATGCAGCCCTGATGTCTCTTATGATGCAGGTGGTTAAGTAGAAATTTGCTGCTCGGCTGACTCAGCAGGAACAAACGTATGCCAAAAATGTATGCAGAAACAAGCTTTTCAATGAAGAGCAGCTAGGCACATTTGAGCAAGTTTCACTTGTAAGTGGGGTTGGAAACGCTTTTCAGGCTCAGTACTGGGCTCAAAAGATGCAGATCTGATGTCTCTCATGATAGCAGGTGGTTAAGTAGAAATTCGCTGCTCGGCTGGCCCAGCAGGAGCAAACATATGCTAAAAATGTATGCAGAACCAAGCTTTTCAGTGAAGAGCAGCCAGGCACATTTTAGCAAGTTTCACTGTAAGTGGGGTTGGAAATGCTTTTCAGGTGCAGTACTGGGCTCCAAAGATGCAGCCCTGATGTCTCTCATGATAGCAGGTGGTTAAGTAGAAATGTGCTGCTCGGCAGACCCAGCAGGAGCAAACGTATGCTAAAAACGTATGCAGAACCAAGCTTTTCAGTGAAGAGCAGCCAGGCACATTTTAGCAAGTTTCACTTGTAAGTGGGGTTGGAAATGCTTTTCAGGCTCAGTACTGGGCTCAAAAGATGCAGCCCTGATCTCTCTCATGAAAGCAGGTGGTTAAGTAGAAATGTGCTGCTCGGCTGACCCAGCAGGAGCAAACGTATGCTAAAAATGTATGCAGAACCAAGCTTTTCAGTGAAGAGCAGCCAGGCACATTTTAGCAAGTTTCACTTGTAAGTGGGGTTGGAAATGCTTTTCAGGCTCAGTACTGGGCTCATAAGATGCAGCCCTGATGTCTCTCATGATGCAGGTGGTTAAGTAGAATTCGCTGCTCGGCTGACCCAGCAGGAGCAAACGTATGCCAAAAATGTATGCAGAAACAAGCTTTTCAGTGAAGAGCAGCTAGGCACATTTTAGCAAGTTTCACTTGTAAGTGGGGTTGGAAACGCTTTTCAAGCTCAGTACTGGGCTCAAAAGATGCAGCCCTGATGTCTCTCATGATAGCAGGTGGTTAAGTAGAAATTCGCTGCTCGGCTGACCCAGCAGGAGCAAACGTATGCTAAAAATGTATGCAGAACCAAGCTTTTCAGTGAAGAGCAGCCAGGCATATTTTAGCAAGTTTCACTTGTAAGTGGGGTTGGAAATGCTTTTCAGGCTCAGTACTGGGCTCAAAAGATGCAGCCCTGATGTCTCTCATGATAGCAGGTGGTTAAGTAGAAATTCGCTGCTCGGCTGACCCAGCAGGAGCAAACGTATGCCAAAAATGTATGCAGAAACAAGCTTTTCAGTGAAGAGCAGCTAGGCACATTTTAGCAAGTTTCACTTGTAAGTGGGGTTGGAAACGCTTTTCAGGCTCAGTACTGGGCTCAAAAGGTGCAGCCCTGATGTCTCTCATGATAGCAGGTGGTTAAGTAGAAATTCGCTGCTCGGCTGGCCCAGCAGGAGCAAACATATGCTAAAAATGTATGCAGAACCAAGCTTTTCAGTGAAGAGCAGCCAGGCACATTTTAGCAAGTTTCAATGTTTGTGGGGTTGGAAACGCTTTTCAGGTGCAGTACTGGGCTCCAAAGATGCAGCCCTGATGTCTCTCATGATAGCAGGTGGTTAAGTAGAAATGTGCTGCTCGGCAGACCCAGCAGGAGCAAACGTATGCTAAAAATGTATGCAGAACCAAGCTTTTCAGTCCAGAGTAGCCAGGCATATTTTTGCAAGTTTCACTTGTAAGTGGGGTTGGAAATGCTTTTCAGGCTCAGTACTAGGCTCAAAAGATGCAGCCCTGGTGTCTCTCATGATAGCAGGTGGTTAGGTAGAAATTTGCTGCTCGGCTGACCCAGCAGGAGCAAACGTTTGCTAAAAATGTATGCAGAACCAAGCTTTTCAGTGAAGAGCAGCCAGGCACATTTTAGCAAGTTTCACTTGTAAGTGGGGTTGGAAACGCTTTTCAGGCTCAGTACTGGGCTCAAAAGATGCAGCCCTGATGTCTCTCATGATAGCAGGTGGTTAAGTAGAATTTCGCTGCTCGGCTGACCCAGCAGGAGCAAACGTATGCCAAAAATGTATGCAGAAACAAGCTTTTCAGTGAAGAGCAGTTTGGCACATTTTAGCAAGTTGCACTTGTAAGTGGGGTTGGAAATGCTTTTCAGGCTCAGTACTGGGCTCAAAAGATGCAGCCCTGATGTCTCTTATGATGCAGGTGGTTAAGTAGAAATTTGCTGGTCGGCTGACTCAGCAGGAACAAACGTATGCCAAAAATGTATGCAGAAACAAGCTTTTCAGTGAAGAGCAGCTAGGCACATTTGAGCAAGTTTCACTTGTAAGTGGGGTTGGAAACGCTTTTCAGGCTCAGTACTGGGCTCAAAAGATGCAGATCTGATGTCTCTCATGATAGCAGGTGGTTAAGTAGAAATTCGCTGCTCGGCTGGCCCAGCAGGAGCAAACATATGTTAAAAATGTATGTAGAACCAAGCTTTTCAGTGAAGAGCAGCCAGGCACATTTTAGCAAGTTTCACTGTAAGTGGGGTTGGAAATGCTTTTCAGGTGCAGTACTGGGCTCCAAAGATGCAGCCCTGATGTCTCTCATGATAGCAGGTGGTTAAGTAGAAATGTGCTGCTCGGCAGACCCAGCAGGAGCAAACGTATGCTAAAAACGTATGCAGAACCAAGCTTTTCAGTGAAGAGCAGCCAGGCACATTTTAGCAAGTTTCACTTGTAAGTGGGGTTGGAAATGCTTTTCAGGCTCAGTACTGGGCTCAAAAGATGCAGCCCTGATCTCTCTCATGAAAGCAGGTGGTTAAGTAGAAATGTGCTGCTCGGCTGACCCAGCAGGAGCAAACGTATGCTAAAAATGTATGCAGAACCAAGCTTTTCAGTGAAGAGCAGCCAGGCACATTTTAGCAAGTTTCACTTGTAAGTGGGGTTGGAAATGCTTTTCAGGCTCAGTACTGGGCTCATAAGATGCAGCCCTGATGTCTCTCATGATGCAGGTGGTTAAGTAGAAATTCGCTGCTCGGCTGACCCAGCAGGAGCAAACGTATGCCAAAAATGTATGCAGAAACAAGCTTTTCAGTGAAGAGCAGCTAGGCACATTTTAGCAAGTTTCACTTGTAAGTGGGGTTGGAAACGCTTTTCAGGCTCAGTACTGGGCTCAAAAGATGCAGCCCTGATGTCTCTCATGATAGCAGGTGGTTAAGTAGAAATTCGCTGCTCGGCTGACCCAGCAGGAGCAAACGTATGCTAAAAATGTATGCAGAACCAAGCTTTTCAGTGAAGAGCAGCCAGGCATATTTTAGCAAGTTTCACTTGTAAGTGGGGTTGGAAATGCTTTTCAGGCTCAGTACTGGGCTCAAAAGATGCAGCCCTGATGTCTCTCATGATAGCAGGTGGTTAAGTAGAAATTCGCTGCTCGGCTGACCCAGCAGGAGCAAACGTATGCCAAAAATGTATGCAGAAACAAGCTTTTCAGTGAAGAGCAGCTAGGCACATTTTAGCAAGTTTCACTTGTAAGTGGGGTTGGAAATGCTTTTCATGCTCAGTACTGGGCTCAAAAGATGCAGCCTGATGTCTCTCATGATAGCAGGTGGTTAAGTAGAAATTTGCTGCTCGGCTGACCCAGCAGGAGCAAACGTATGCTAAAAATGTGTGCAGAACCAAGCTTTTCAGTGAAGAGCAGCCAGGCACATTTTAGCAAGTTTCACTTGTAAGTGGGGTTGGAAATGCTTTTCAGGCTCAGTACTGGGCTCAAAAGATGCAGCCCTGATCTCTCTCATGATAGCAGGTGGTTAAGTAGCAATTTGCTGCTCGGCTGACCCAGCAGGAGCAAACGTATGCTAAAAATGTATGCAGAACCAAGCTTTTCAGTGAAGAGCAGCCAGGCACATTTTAGCAAGTTTTACTTGTAAGTGGGGTTGGAAACGCTTTTCAGGCTCAGTACTGGGCTCAAAAGATGCAGCCCTGATGTCTCTCATGATAGCAGGTGGTTAAGTAGAAATTCGCTGCTCGGCTGACCCAGCAGGAGCAAACGTATGCCAAAAATGTATGCAGAAACAAGCTTTTCAGTGAAGAGCAGCTAGGCACATTTTAGCAAGTTTTACTTGTAAGTGGGGTTGGAAATGCTTTTCAGGCTCAGTACTGGGCTCAAAAGATGCAGCCCTGATGTCTCTTATGATGCAGGTGGTTAAGTAGAAATTCGCTGCTCGGCTGACCCAGCAGGAGCAAACGTATGCCAAAAATGTATGCAGAAACAAGCTTTTCAGTGAAGAGCAGCTAGGCACATTTTAGCAAGTTTCACTTGTAAGTGGGGTTGGAAACGCTTTTCAGGCTCAGTACTGGGCTCAAAAGATGCAGCCCTGATGTCTCTCATGATAGCAGGTGGTTAAGTAGAAATTCGCTGCTCGGCTGGCCCAGCAGGAGCAAACATATGCTAAAAATGTATGCAGAACCAAGCTTTTCAGTGAAGACCAGCCAGGCACATTTTAGCAAGTTTCACTGTAAGTGGGGTTGGAAACGCTTTTCAGGTGCAGTACTGGGCTCCAAAGATACAGCCCTGATGTCTCTCATGATAGCAGGTGGTTAAGTAGAAATTTGCTGCTCGGCTGACCCAGCAGGAGCAAACCTATGCCAAAAATGTATGCAGAATCAGCTTTTCAGTGAAGAGCAGAGAGGCACATTTTAGCAAGTTTCACTTGTAAGTGGGGTTGGAAACGCTTTTCAGGCTCAGTACTAGGCTCAAAAGATGCAGCCCTGATGTCTCTCATGATAGCAGGTGGTTAAGTAGAAATTCGCTGCTCGGCTGGCCCAGCAGGAGCAAACATATGCTAAAAATGTATGCAGAACCAAGCTTTTCAGTGAAGAGCAGCCAGGCACATTTTAACAAGTTTCACTTGTAAGTGGGGTTGGAAACGCTTTTCAGGCTCAGTACTGGGCTCAAAAGATGCAGCCCTGATGTCTCTCATGATAGCAGGTGGTTAAGTAGAAATGTGCTGCTCGGCTGACCCAGCAGGAGCAAACGTATGCCAAAAATGTATGCAGAAACAAGCTTTTCAGTGAAGAGCAGCTAGGCACATTTTAGCAAGTTTTACTTGTAAGTGGGGTTGTAAATGCTTTTCAGGCTCAGTACTGGGCTCAAAAGATGCAGCCCTGATGTCTCTTATGATGCAGGTGGTTAAGTAGAAATTCCCTGCTCGGCTGACCCAGCAGGAGCAAACGTATGCCAAAAATGTATGCAGAAACAAGCTTTTCAGTGAAGAGCAGCTAGGCACATTTTAGCAAGTTTCACTTGTAAGTGGGGTTGGAAACGCTTTTCAGGCTCAGTACTGGGCTCAAAAGATGCAGCCCTGATGTCTCTCATGATAGCAGGTGGTTAAGTAGAAATTCGCTGCTCGGCTGACCCAGCAGGAGCAAACGTATGCCAAAAATGTATGCACAAACAAGCTTTTCAGTGAAGAGCAGCTAGGCACATTTTAGCAAGTTTCACTTGTAAGTGGGGTTGGAAACGCTTTTCAGGCTCAGTACTGGGCTCAAAAGATGCAGCCTGATGTCTCTCATGATAGCAGGTGGTTAAGTAGAAATTTGCTGCTCGGCTGACCCAGCAGGAGCAAACGTATGCTAAAAATGTGTGCAGAACCAAGCTTTTCAGTGAAGAGCAGCCAGGCACATTTTAGCAAGTTTCACTTGTAAGTGGGGTTGGAAATGCTTTTCAGGCTCAGTACTGGGCTCAAAAGATGCAGCCCTGATCTCTCTCATGATAGCAGATGGTTAAGTAGAAATTTGCTGCTCGGCTGACCCAGCAGGAGCAAACGTATGCTAAAAATGTATGCAGAACCAAGCTTTTTCAGTGAAGAGCAGCCAGGCACATTTTAGCAAGTTTCACTTGTAAGTGGGGTTGGAAACGCTTTTCAGGCTCAGTACTGGGCTCAAAAGATGCAGCCCTGATGTCTCTCATGATAGCAGGTGGTTAAGTAGAAATTCGCTGCTCGGCTGAACCAGCAGGAGCAAACGTATGCCAAAAATGTATGCAGAACCAAGCTTTTTCAGTGAAGAGCAGCCAGGCACATTTTAGCAAGTTTCACTTGTAAGTGGGGTTGGAAACGCTTTTCAGGCTCAGTACTGGGCTCAAAAGATGCAGCCCTGATGTCTCTCATGATAGCAGGTGGTTAAGTAGAAGTTCACTGCTCGGCTGACCCAGCAGGAGCAAACGTATGCTAAAAATGTGTGCAGAACCAAGCTTTTCAGTGAATAGCAGCCAGGCACATTTTAGCAAGTTTCACTTGTAAGTGGGGTTGGAAATGCTTTTCAGGCTCAGTACTGGGCTCAAAAGATGCAGCCCTGATGTCTCTTATGATGCAGGTGGTTAAGTAGAAATTCGCTGCTCGGGTGACCCAGCAGGAGTAAACGTATGCCAAAAATGTATGCAGAAACAAGCTTTTCAGTGAAGAGCAGCTAGGCACATTTTAGCAAGTTTCACTTGTAAGTGGGGTTGGAAACGCTTTTCAGGCTCAGTACTGGGCTCAAAAGATGCAGCCCTGATGTCTCTCATGATAGCAGGTGGTTAAGTAGAAATTCGCTGCTCGGCTGACCCAGCAGGAGCAAACGTATGCTAAAAATGTATGCAGAACCAAGCTTTTCAGTGAAGAGCAGCCAGGCACATTTTAGCAAGTTTCACTGTAAGTGGGGTTGGAAACGCTTTTCAGGCGCAGTACTGGGCTCCAAAGATGCAGCCCTGATGTCTCTCATGATAGCAGGTGGTTAAGTAGAAATGTGCTGCTCGGCAGACCCAGCAGGAGCAAACGTATGTAAAAATGTATGCAGAACCAAGCTTTTCAGTGAAGAGCAGCCAGGCATATTTTAGCAAGTTTCACTTGTAAGTGGGGTTGGAAATGCTTTTCATGCTCAGTACTGGGCTCAAAAGATACAGCCCTGATGTCTCTCATGATAGCAAGTGGTTAAGTAGAAATTCGCTGCTCGGCTGACCCAGCAGGAGCAAACGTATGCCAAAAATGTATGCAGAAACAAGCTTTTCAGTGAAGAGCAGCTAGGCACATTTTAGCAAGTTTCACTTGTAAGTGGGGTTGGAAACGCTTTTCAGGCTCAGTACTGGGCTCAAAAGATGCAGCCTGATGTCTCTCATGATAGCAGGTGGTTAAGTAGAAATTTGCTGCTCGGCTGACCCAGCAGGAGCAAACGTATGCTAAAAATGTGTGCAGAACCAAGCTTTTCAGTGAAGAGCAGCCAGGCACATTTTAGCAAGTTTCACTTGTAAGTGGGGTTGGAAATGCTTTTCAGGCTCAGTACTGGGCTCAAAAGATGCAGCCCTGATCTCTCTCATGATAGCAGGTGGTTAAGTAGAAATTTGCTGCTCGGCTGACCCAGCAGGAGCAAACGTATGCTAAAAATGTATGCAGAACCAAGCTTTTCAGTGAAGAGCAGCCAGGCACATTTTAGCAAGTTTCACTTGTAAGTGGGGTTGGAAACGCTTTTCAGGCTCAGTACTGGGCTCAAAAGATGCAGCCCTGATGTCTCTCAAGATAGCAGGTGGTTAAGTAGAAATTCGCTGCTCGGCTGACCCAGCAGGAGCAAACGTATGCCAAAAATGTATGCAGAAACAAGCTTTTCAGTGAAGAGCAGCTAGGCACATTTTAGCAAGTTTTACTTGTAAGTGGGGTTGTAAATGCTTTTCAGGCTCAGTACTGGGCTCAAAAGATGCAGCCCTGATGTCTCTTATGATGCAGGTGGTTAAGTAGAAATTCGCTGCTCGGCTGACCCAGCAGGAGCAAACGTATGCCAAAAATGTATGCAGAAACAAGCTTTTCAGTGAAGAGCAGCTAGGCACATTTTAGCAAGTTTCACTTGTAAGTGGGGTTGGAAACGCTTTTCAGGCTCAGTACTGGGCTCAAAAGATGCAGCCCTGATGTCTCTCATGATAGCAGGTGGTTAAGTAGAAATTCGCTGCTCGGCTGACCCAGCAGGAGCAAACGTATGCCAAAAATGTATGCACAAACAAGCTTTTCAGTGAAGAGCAGCTAGGCACATTTTAGCAAGTTTCACTTGTAAGTGGGGTTGGAAACGCTTTTCAGGCTCAGTACTGGGCTCAAAAGATGCAGCCTGATGTCTCTCATGATAGCAGGTGGTTAAGTAGAAATTTGCTGCTCGGCTGACCCAGCAGGAGCAAACGTATGCTAAAAATGTGTGCAGAACCAAGCTTTTCAGTGAAGAGCAGCCAGGCACATTTTAGCAAGTTTCACTTGTAAGTGGGGTTGGAAATGCTTTTCAGGCTCAGTACTGGGCTCAAAAGATGCAGCCCTGATCTCTCTCATGATAGCAGGTGGTTAAGTAGAAATTTGCTGCTCGGCTGACCCAGCAGGAGCAAACGTATGCTAAAAATGTATGCAGAACCAAGCTTTTTCAGTGAAGAGCAGCCAGGCACATTTTAGCAAGTTTCACTTGTAAGTGGGGTTGGAAACGCTTTTCAGGCTCAGTACTGGGCTCATAAGATGCAGCCCTGATGTCTCTCATGATGCAGGTGGTTAAGTAGAATTCGCTGCTCGGCTGACCCAGCAGGAGCAAACGTATGCCAAAAATGTATGCAGAAACAAGCTTTTCAGTGAAGAGCAGCTAGGCACATTTTAGCAAGTTTCACTTGTAAGTGGGGTTGGAAACGCTTTTCAAGCTCAGTACTGGGCTCAAAAGATGCAGCCCTGATGTCTCTCATGATAGCAGGTGGTTAAGTAGAAATTCGCTGCTCGGCTGACCCAGCAGGAGCAAACGTATGCTAAAAATGTATGCAGAACCAAGCTTTTCAGTGAAGAGCAGCCAGGCATATTTTAGCAAGTTTCACTTGTAAGTGGGGTTGGAAATGCTTTTCAGGCTCAGTACTGGGCTCAAAAGATGCAGCCCTGATGTCTCTCATGATAGCAGGTGGTTAAGTAGAAATTCGCTGCTCGGCTGACCCAGCAGGAGCAAACGTATGCCAAAAATGTATGCAGAAACAAGCTTTTCAGTGAAGAGCAGCTAGGCACATTTTAGCAAGTTTCACTTGTAAGTGGGGTTGGAAACGCTTTTCAGGCTCAGTACTGGGCTCAAAAGGTGCAGCCCTGATGCCTCTCATGATAGCAGGTGGTTAAGTAGAAATTCGCTGCTCGGCTGGCCCAGCAGGAGCAAACATATGCTAAAAATGTATGCAGAACCAAGCTTTTCAGTGAAGAGCAGCCAGGCACATTTTAGCAAGTTTCAATGTTTGTGGGGTTGGAAACGCTTTTCAGGTGCAGTACTGGGCTCCAAAGATGCAGCCCTGATGTCTCTCATGATAGCAGGTGGTTAAGTAGAAATGTGCTGCTCGGCAGACCCAGCAGGAGCAAACGTATGCTAAAAATGTATGCAGAACCAAGCTTTTCAGTCCAGAGTAGCCAGGCATATTTTTGCAAGTTTCACTTGTAAGTGGGGTTGGAAATGCTTTTCAGGCTCAGTACTAGGCTCAAAAGATGCAGCCCTGGTGTCTCTCATGATAGCAGGTGGTTAGGTAGAAATTTGCTGCTCGGCTGACCCAGCAGGAGCAAACGTTTGCTAAAAATGTATGCAGAACCAAGCTTTTCAGTGAAGAGCAGCCAGGCACATTTTAGCAAGTTTCACTTGTAAGTGGGGTTGGAAACGCTTTTCAGGCTCAGTACTGGGCTCAAAAGATGCAGCCCTGATGTCTCTCATGATAGCAGGTGGTTAAGTAGAATTTCGCTGCTCGGCTGACCCAGCAGGAGCAAACGTATGCCAAAAATGTATGCAGAAACAAGCTTTTCAGTGAAGAGCAGTTTGGCACATTTTAGCAAGTTGCACTTGTAAGTGGGGTTGGAAATGCTTTTCAGGCTCAGTACTGGGCTCAAAAGATGCAGCCCTGATTTCTCTTATGATGCAGGTGGTTAAGTAGAAATTTGCTGGTCGGCTGACTCAGCAGGAACAAACGTATGCCAAAAATGTATGCAGAAACAAGCTTTTCAGTGAAGAGCAGCTAGGCACATTTGAGCAAGTTTCACTTGTAAGTGGGGTTGGAAACGCTTTTCAGGCTCAGTACTGGGCTCAAAAGATGCAGATCTGATGTCTCTCATGATAGCAGGTGGTTAAGTAGAAATTCGCTGCTCGGCTGGCCCAGCAGGAGCAAACATATGCTAAAAATGTATGCAGAACCAAGCTTTTCAGTGAAGAGCAGCCAGGCACATTTTAGCAAGTTTCACTGTAAGTGGGGTTGGAAATGCTTTTCAGGTGCAGTACTGGGCTCCAAAGATGCAGCCCTGATGTCTCTCATGATAGCAGGTGGTTAAGTAGAAATGTGCTGCTCGGCAGACCCAGCAGGAGCAAACGTATGCTAAAAACGTATGCAGAACCAAGCTTTTCAGTGAAGAGCAGCCAGGCACATTTTAGCAAGTTTCACTTGTAAGTGGGGTTGGAAATGCTTTTCAGGCTCAGTACTGGGCTCAAAAGATGCAGCCCTGATCTCTCTCATGAAAGCAGGTGGTTAAGTAGAAATGTGCTGCTCGGCTGACCCAGCAGGAGCAAACGTATGCTAAAAATGTATGCAGGACCAAGCTTTTCAGTGAAGAGCAGCCAGGCACATTTTAGCAAGTTTCACTTGTAAGTGGGGTTGGAAATGCTTTTCAGGCTCAGTACTGGGCTCATAAGATGCAGCCCTGATGTCTCTCATGATGCAGGTGGTTAAGTAGAAATTCGCTGCTCGGCTGACCCAGCAGGAGCAAACGTATGCCAAAAATGTATGCAGAAACAAGCTTTTCAGTGAAGAGCAGCTAGGCACATTTTAGCAAGTTTCACTTGTAAGTGGGGTTGGAAACGCTTTTCAGGCTCAGTACTGGGCTCAAAAGATGCAGCCCTGATGTCTCTCATGATAGCAGGTGGTTAAGTAGAAATTCGCTGCTCGGCTGACCCAGCAGGAGCAAACGTATGCTAAAAATGTATGCAGAACCAAGCTTTTCAGTGAAGAGCAGCCAGGCATATTTTAGCAAGTTTCACTTGTAAGTGGGGTTGGAAATGCTTTTCAGGCTCAGTACTGGGCTCAAAAGATGCAGCCCTGATGTCTCTCATGATAGCAGGTGGTTAAGTAGAAATTCGCTGCTCGGCTGACCCAGCAGGAGCAAACGTATGCCAAAAATGTATGCAGAAACAAGCTTTTCAGTGAAGAGCAGCTAGGCACATTTTAGCAAGTTTCACTTGTAAGTGGGGTTGGAAATGCTTTTCAGGCTCAGTACTGGGCTCAAAAGATGCAGCCTGATGTCTCTCATGATAGCAGGTGGTTAAGTAGAAATTTGCTGCTCGGCTGACCCAGCAGGAGCAAACGTATGCTAAAAATGTGTGCAGAACCAAGCTTTTCAGTGAGGAGCAGCCAGGCACATTTTAGCAAGTTTCACTTGTAAGTGGGGTTGGAAATGCTTTTCAGGCTCAGTACTGGGCTCAAAAGATGCAGCCCTGATCTCTCTCATGATAGCAGGTGGTTAAGTAGCAATTTGCTGCTCGGCTGACCCAGCAGGAGCAAACGTATGCTAAAAATGTATGCAGAACCAAGCTTTTCAGTGAAGAGCAGCCAGGCACATTTTAGCAAGTTTTACTTGTAAGTGGGGTTGGAAACGCTTTTCAGGCTCAGTACTGGGCTCAAAAGATGCAGCCCTGATGTCTCTCATGATAGCAGGTGGTTAAGTAGAAATTCGCTGCTCGGCTGACCCAGCAGGAGCAAACGTATGCCAAAAATGTATGCAGAAACAAGCTTTTCAGTGAAGAGCAGCTAGGCACATTTTAGCAAGTTTTACTTGTAAGTGGGGTTGGAAATGCTTTTCAGGCTCAGTACTGGGCTCAAAAGATGCAGCCCTGATGTCTCTTATGATGCAGGTGGTTAAGTAGAAATTCGCTGCTCGGCTGACCCAGCAGGAGCAAACGTATGCCAAAAATGTATGCAGAAACAAGCTTTTCAGTGAAGAGCAGCTAGGCACATTTTAGCAAGTTTCACTTGTAAGTGGGGTTGGAAACGCTTTTCAGGCTCAGTACTGGGCTCAAAAGATGCAGCCCTGATGTCTCTCATGATAGCAGGTGGTTAAGTAGAAATTCGCTGCTCGGCTGGCCCAGCAGGAGCAAACATATGCTAAAAATGTATGCAGAACCAAGCTTTTCAGTGAAGACCAGCCAGGCACATTTTAGCAAGTTTCACTGTAAGTGGGGTTGGAAACGCTTTTCAGGTGCAGTACTGGGCTCCAAAGATACAGCCCTGATGTCTCTCATGATAGCAGGTGGTTAAGTAGAAATTTGCTGCTCGGCTGACCCAGCAGGAGCAAACCTATGCCAAAAATGTATGCAGAATCAGCTTTTCAGTGAAGAGCAGAGAGGCACATTTTAGCAAGTTTCACTTGTAAGTGGGGTTGGAAACGCTTTTCAGGCTCAGTACTAGGCTCAAAAGATGCAGCCCTGATGTCTCTCATGATAGCAGGTGGTTAAGTAGAAATTCGCTGCTCGGCTGGCCCAGCAGGAGCAAACATATGCTAAAAATGTATGCAGAACCAAGCTTTTCAGTGAAGAGCAGCCAGGCACATTTTAACAAGTTTCACTTGTAAGTGGGGTTGGAAACGCTTTTCAGGCTCAGTACTGGGCTCAAAAGATGCAGCCCTGATGTCTCTCATGATAGCAGGTGGTTAAGTAGAAATGTGCTGCTCGGCTGACCCAGCAGGAGCAAACGTATGCCAAAAATGTATGCAGAAACCAGCTTTTCAGTGAAGAGCAGCCAGGCACATTTTAGCAAGTTTCACTTGTAAGTGGGGTTGGAAACGCTTTTCAGGCTCAGTACTGGGCTCAAAAGATGCAGCCCTGATGTCTCTCATGATAGCAGGTGGTTAAGTAGAAATTCGCTGCTCGGCTGACCCAGCAGGAGCAAACGTATGCTAAAAATGTATGCAGAACCAAGCTTTTCAGTGAAGAGCAGCCAGGCACATTTTAGCAAGTTTCAATGTAAGTGGGGTTGGAAACGCTTTTCAGGCGCAGTACTGGGCTCCAAAGATGCAGCCCTGATGTCTCTCATGATAGCAGGTGGTTAAGTAGAAATGTGCTGCTCGGCAGACCCAGCAGGAGCAAACGTATGCTAAAAATGTATGCAGAACCAAGCTTTTCAGTGAAGAGCAGCCAGGCATATTTTAGCAAGTTTCACTTGTAAGTGGGGTTGGAAATGCTTTTCAGGCTCAGTACTGGGCTCAAAAGATGCAGCCCTGATGTCTCTCATGATAGCAGGTGGTTAAGTAGAAATTCGCTGCTCGGCTGACCCAGCAGGAGCAAACGTATGCCAAAAATGTATGCAGAAACAAGCTTTTCAGTGAAGAGCAGCTAGGCACATTTTAGCAAGTTTCACTTGTAAGTGGGGTTGGAAATGCTTTTCAGGCTCAGTACTGGGCTCAAAAGATGCAGCCTGATGTCTCTCATGATAGCAGGTGGTTAAGTAGAAATTTGCTGCTCGGCTGACCCAGCAGGAGAACGTATGCTAAAAATGTATGCAGAACCAAGCTTTTCAGTGAAGAGCAGAGAGGCACATTTTAGCAAGTTTCACTTGTAAGTGGGGTTGGAAACGCTTTTCAGGCTCAGTACTGGGCTCAAAAGATGCAGCCCTGATGTCTCTCATGATAGCAGGTGGTTAAGTAGAAATGTGCTGCTCGGCAGACCCAGCAGGAGCAAACGTATGCTAAAAATGTATGCAGAACCAAGCTTTTCAGTAAAGAGCAGCCAGGCACATTTTAGCAAGTTTCACTGTAAGTGGGGTTGGAAACGCTTTTCAGGTGCAGTACTGGGCTCCAAAGATGCAGCCCTGATGTCTCTCATGATAGCAGGTGGTTAAGTAGAAATGTGCTGCTCGGCAGACCCAGCAGGAGCAAACGTATGCTAAAAACGTATGCAGAACCAAGCTTTTCAGTGAAGAGCAGCCAGGCACATTTTAGCAAGTTTCACTTGTAAGTGGGGTTGGAAATGCTTTTCAGGCTCAGTACTGGGCTCAAAAGATGCAGCCCTGATCTCTCTCATGAAAGCAGGTGGTTAAGTAGAAATGTGCTGCTCGGCTGACCCAGCAGGAGCAAACGTATGCTAAAAATGTATGCAGAACCAAGCTTTTCAGTGAAGAGCAGCCAGGCACATTTTAGCAAGTTTCACTTGTAAGTGGGGTTGGAAATGCTTTTCAGGCTCAGTACTGGGCTCATAAGATGCAGCCCTGATGTCTCTCATGATGCAGGTGGTTAAGTAGAATTCGCTGCTCGGCTGACCCAGCAGGAGGAAACGTATGCCAAAAATGTATGCAGAAACAAGCTTTTCAGTGAAGAGCAGCTAGGCACATTTTAGCAAGTTTCACTTGTAAGTGGGGTTGGAAACGCTTTTCAAGCTCAGTACTGGGCTCAAAAGATGCAGCCCTGATGTCTCTCATGATAGCAGGTGGTTAAGTAGAAATTCGCTGCTCGGCTGACCCAGCAGGAGCAAACGTATGCTAAAAATGTATGCAGAACCAAGCTTTTCAGTGAAGAGCAGCCAGGCATATTTTAGCAAGTTTCACTTGTAAGTGGGGTTGGAAATGCTTTTCAGGCTCAGTACTGGGCTCAAAAGATGCAGCCCTGATGTCTCTCATGATAGCAGGTGGTTAAGTAGAAATTCGCTGCTCGGCTGACCCAGCAGGAGCAAACGTATGCCAAAAATGTATGCAGAAACAAGCTTTTCAGTGAAGAGCAGCTAGGCACATTTTAGCAAGTTTCACTTGTAAGTGGGGTTGGAAACGCTTTTCAGGCTCAGTACTGGGCTCAAAAGGTGCAGCCCTGATGTCTCTCATGATAGCAGGTGGTTAAGTAGAAATTCGCTGCTCGGCTGGCCCAGCAGGAGCAAACATATGCTAAAAATGTATGCAGAACCAAGCTTTTCAGTGAAGAGCAGCCAGGCACATTTTAGCAAGTTTCAATGTTTGTGGGGTTGGAAACGCTTTTCAGGTGCAGTACTGGGCTCCAAAGATGCAGCCCTGATGTCTCTCATGATAGCAGGTGGTTAAGTAGAAATGTGCTGCTCGGCAGACCCAGCAGGAGCAAACGTATGCTAAAAATGTATGCAGAACCAAGCTTTTCAGTCCAGAGTAGCCAGGCATATTTTTGCAAGTTTCACTTGTAAGTGGGGTTGGAAATGCTTTTCAGGCTCAGTACTAGGCTCAAAAGATGCAGCCCTGGTGTCTCTCATGATAGCAGGTGGTTAGGTAGAAATTTGCTGCTCGGCTGACCCAGCAGGAGCAAACGTTTGCTAAAAATGTATGCAGAACCAAGCTTTTCAGTGAAGAGCAGCCAGGCACATTTTAGCAAGTTTCACTTGTAAGTGGGGTTGGAAACGCTTTTCAGGCTCAGTACTGGGCTCAAAAGATGCAGCCCTGATGTCTCTCATGATAGCAGGTGGTTAAGTAGAATTTCGCTGCTCGGCTGACCCAGCAGGAGCAAACGTATGCCAAAAATGTATGCAGAAACAAGCTTTTCAGTGAAGAGCAGTTTGGCACATTTTAGCAAGTTGCACTTGTAAGTGGGGTTGGAAATGCTTTTCAGGCTCAGTACTGGGCTCAAAAGATGCAGCCCTGATGTCTCTTATGATGCAGGTGGTTAAGTAGAAATTTGCTGGTCGGCTGACTCAGCAGGAACAAACGTATGCCAAAAATGTATGCAGAAACAAGCTTTTCAGTGAAGAGCAGCTAGGCACATTTGAGCAAGTTTCACTTGTAAGTGGGGTTGGAAACGCTTTTCAGGCTCAGTACTGGGCTCAAAAGATGCAGATCTGATGTCTCTCATGATAGCAGGTGGTTAAGTAGAAATTCGCTGCTCGGCTGGCCCAGCAGGAGCAAACATATGCTAAAAATGTATGCAGAACCAAGCTTTTCAGTGAAGAGCAGCCAGGCACATTTTAGCAAGTTTCACTGTAAGTGGGGTTGGAAATGCTTTTCAGGTGCAGTACTGGGCTCCAAAGATGCAGCCCTGATGTCTCTCATGATAGCAGGTGGTTAAGTAGAAATGTGCTGCTCGGCAGACCCAGCAGGAGCAAACGTATGCTAAAAACGTATGCAGACCAAGCTTTTCAGTGAAGAGCAGCCAGGCACATTTTAGCAAGTTTCACTTGTAAGTGGGGTTGGAAATGCTTTTCAGGCTCAGTACTGGGCTCAAAAGATGCAGCCCTGATCTCTCTCATGAAAGCAGGTGGTTAAGTAGAAATGTGCTGCTCGGCTGACCCAGCAGGAGCAAACGTATGCTAAAAATGTATGCAGAACCAAGCTTTTCAGTGAAGAGCAGCCAGGCACATTTTAGCAAGTTTCACTTGTAAGTGGGGTTGGAAATGCTTTTCAGGCTCAGTACTGGGCTCATAAGATGCAGCCCTGATGTCTCTCATGATGCAGGTGGTTAAGTAGAAATTCGCTGCTCGGCTGACCCAGCAGGAGCAAACGTATGCCAAAAATGTATGCAGAAACAAGCTTTTCAGTGAAGAGCAGCTAGGCACATTTTAGCAAGTTTCACTTGTAAGTGGGGTTGGAAACGCTTTTCAGGCTCAGTACTGGGCTCAAAAGATGCAGCCCTGATGTCTCTCATGATAGCAGGTGGTTAAGTAGAAATTCGCTGCTCGGCTGACCCAGCAGGAGCAAACGTATGCTAAAAATGTATGCAGAACCAAGCTTTTCAGTGAAGAGCAGCCAGGCATATTTTAGCAAGTTTCACTTGTAAGTGGGGTTGGAAATGCTTTTCAGGCTCAGTACTGGGCTCAAAAGATGCAGCCCTGATGTCTCTCATGATAGCAGGTGGTTAAGTAGAAATTCGCTGCTCGGCTGACCCAGCAGGAGCAAACGTATGCCAAAAATGTATGCAGAAACAAGCTTTTCAGTGAAGAGCAGCTAGGCACATTTTAGCAAGTTTCACTTGTAAGTGGGGTTGGAAATGCTTTTCAGGCTCAGTACTGGGCTCAAAAGATGCAGCCTGATGTCTCTCATGATAGCAGGTGGTTAAGTAGAAATTTGCTGCTCGGCTGACCCAGCAGGAGCAAACGTATGCTAAAAATGTGTGCAGAACCAAGCTTTTCAGTGAAGAGCAGCCAGGCACATTTTAGCAAGTTTCACTTGTAAGTGGGGTTGGAAATGCTTTTCAGGCTCAGTACTGGGCTCAAAAGATGCAGCCCTGATCTCTCTCATGATAGCAGGTGGTTAAGTAGCAATTTGCTGCTCGGCTGACCCAGCAGGAGCAAACGTATGCTAAAAATGTATGCAGAACCAAGCTTTTCAGTGAAGAGCAGCCAGGCACATTTTAGCAAGTTTTACTTGTAAGTGGGGTTGGAAACGCTTTTCAGGCTCAGTACTGGGCTCAAAAGATGCAGCCCTGATGTCTCTCATGATAGCAGGTGGTTAAGTAGAAATTCGCTGCTCGGCTGACCCAGCAGGAGCAAACGTATGCCAAAAATGTATGCAGAAACAAGCTTTTCAGTGAAGAGCAGCTAGGCACATTTTAGCAAGTTTTACTTGTAAGTGGGGTTGGAAATGCTTTTCAGGCTCAGTACTGGGCTCAAAAGATGCAGCCCTGATGTCTCTTATGATGCAGGTGGTTAAGTAGAAATTCGCTGCTCGGCTGACCCAGCAGGAGCAAACGTATGCCAAAAATGTATGCAGAAACAAGCTTTTCAGTGAAGAGCAGCTAGGCACATTTTAGCAAGTTTCACTTGTAAGTGGGGTTGGAAACGCTTTTCAGGCTCAGTACTGGGCTCAAAAGATGCAGCCCTGATGTCTCTCATGATAGCAGGTGGTTAAGTAGAAATTCGCTGCTCGGCTGGCCCAGCAGGAGCAAACATATGCTAAAAATGTATGCAGAACCAAGCTTTTCAGTGAAGACCAGCCAGGCACATTTTAGCAAGTTTCACTGTAAGTGGGGTTGGAAACGCTTTTCAGGTGCAGTACTGGGCTCCAAAGATACAGCCCTGATGTCTCTCATGATAGCAGGTGGTTAAGTAGAAATTTGCTGCTCGGCTGACCCAGCAGGAGCAAACCTATGCCAAAAATGTATGCAGAATCAGCTTTTCAGTGAAGAGCAGAGAGGCACATTTTAGCAAGTTTCACTTGTAAGTGGGGTTGGAAACGCTTTTCAGGCTCAGTACTAGGCTCAAAAGATGCAGCCCTGATGTCTCTCATGATAGCAGGTGGTTAAGTAGAAATTCGCTGCTCGGCTGGCCCAGCAGGAGCAAACATATGCTAAAAATGTATGCAGAACCAAGCTTTTCAGTGAAGAGCAGCCAGGCACATTTTAACAAGTTTCACTTGTAAGTGGGGTTGGAAACGCTTTTCAGGCTCAGTACTGGGCTCAAAAGATGCAGCCCTGATGTCTCTCATGATAGCAGGTGGTTAAGTAGAAATGTGCTGCTCGGCTGACCCAGCAGGAGCAAACGTATGCCAAAAATGTATGCAGAAACAAGCTTTTCAGTGAAGAGCAGCTAGGCACATTTTAGCAAGTTTTACTTGTAAGTGGGGTTGTAAATGCTTTTCAGGCTCAGTACTGGGCTCAAAAGATGCAGCCCTGATGTCTCTTATGATGCAGGTGGTTAAGTAGAAATTCGCTGCTCGGCTGACCCAGCAGGAGCAAACGTATGCCAAAAATGTATGCAGAAACAAGCTTTTCAGTGAAGAGCAGCTAGGCACATTTTAGCAAGTTTCACTTGTAAGTGGGGTTGGAAACGCTTTTCAGGCTCAGTACTGGGCTCAAAAGATGCAGCCCTGATGTCTCTCATGATAGCAGGTGGTTAAGTAGAAATTCGCTGCTCGGCTGACCCAGCAGGAGCAAACGTATGCCAAAAATGTATGCACAAACAAGCTTTTCAGTGAAGAGCAGCTAGGCACATTTTAGCAAGTTTCACTTGTAAGTGGGGTTGGAAACGCTTTTCAGGCTCAGTACTGGGCTCAAAAGATGCAGCCTGATGTCTCTCATGATAGCAGGTGGTTAAGTAGAAATTTGCTGCTCGGCTGACCCAGCAGGAGCAAACGTATGCTAAAAATGTGTGCAGAACCAAGCTTTTCAGTGAAGAGCAGCCAGGCACATTTTAGCAAGTTTCACTTGTAAGTGGGGTTGGAAAGGCTTTTCAGGCTCAGTACTGGGCTCAAAAGATGCAGCCCTGATCTCTCTCATGATAGCAGGTGGTTAAGTAGAAATTTGCTGCTCGGCTGACCCAGCAGGAGCAAACGTATGCTAAAAATGTATGCAGAACCAAGCTTTTTCAGTGAAGATCAGCCAGGCACATTTTAGCAAGTTTCACTTGTAAGTGGGGTTGGAAACGCTTTTCAGGCTCAGTACTGGGCTCAAAAGATGCAGCCCTGATGTCTCTCATGATAGCAGGTGGTTAAGTAGAAATTCGCTGCTCGGCTGAACCAGCAGGAGCAAACGTATGCCAAAAATGTATGCAGAACCAAGCTTTTTCAGTGAAGAGCAGCCAGGCACATTTTAGCAAGTTTCACTTGTAAGTGGGGTTGGAAACGCTTTTCAGGCTCAGTACTGGGCTCAAAAGATGCAGCCCTGATGTCTCTCATGATAGCAGGTGGTTAAGTAGAAGTTCACTGCTCGGCTGACCCAGCAGGAGCAAACGTATGCTAAAAATGTGTGCAGAACCAAGCTTTTCAGTGAATAGCAGCCAGGCACATTTTAGCAAGTTTCACTTGTAAGTGGGGTTGGAAATGCTTTTCAGGCTCAGTACTGGGCTCAAAAGATGCAGCCCTGATGTCTCTTATGATGCAGGTGGTTAAGTAGAAATTCGCTGCTCGGGTGACCCAGCAGGAGTAAACGTATGCCAAAAATGTATGCAGAAACAAGCTTTTCAGTGAAGAGCAGCTAGGCACATTTTAGCAAGTTTCACTTGTAAGTGGGGTTGGAAACGCTTTTCAGGCTCAGTACTGGGCTCAAAAGATGCAGCCCTGATGTCTCTCATGATAGCAGGTGGTTAAGTAGAAATTCGCTGCTCGGCTGACCCAGCAGGAGCAAACGTATGCTAAAAATGTATGCAGAACCAAGCTTTTCAGTGAAGAGCAGCCAGGCACATTTTAGCAAGTTTCACTGTAAGTGGGGTTGGAAACGCTTTTCAGGCGCAGTACTGGGCTCCAAAGATGCAGCCCTGATGTCTCTCATGATAGCAGGTGGTTAAGTAGAAATGTGCTGCTCGGCAGACCCAGCAGGAGCAAACGTATGTAAAAATGTATGCAGAACCAAGCTTTTCAGTGAAGAGCAGCCAGGCATATTTTAGCAAGTTTCACTTTAAGTGGGGTTGGAAATGCTTTTCATGCTCAGTACTGGGCTCAAAAGATACAGCCCTGATGTCTCTCATGATAGCAAGTGGTTAAGTAGAAATTCGCTGCTCGGCTGACCCAGCAGGAGCAAACGTATGCCAAAAATGTATGCAGAAACAAGCTTTTCAGTGAAGAGCAGCTAGGCACATTTTAGCAAGTTTCACTTGTAAGTGGGGTTGGAAACGCTTTTCAGGCTCAGTACTGGGCTCAAAAGATGCAGCCTGATGTCTCTCATGATAGCAGGTGGTTAAGTAGAAATTTGCTGCTCGGCTGACCCAGCAGGAGCAAACGTATGCTAAAAATGTGTGCAGAACCAAGCTTTTCAGTGAAGAGCAGCCAGGCACATTTTAGCAAGTTTCACTTGTAAGTGGGGTTGGAAATGCTTTTCAGGCTCAGTACTGGGCTCAAAAGATGCAGCCCTGATCTCTCTCATGATAGCAGGTGGTTAAGTAGAAATTTGCTGCTCGGCTGACCCAGCAGGAGCAAACGTATGCTAAAAATGTATGCAGAACCAAGCTTTTCAGTGAAGAGCAGCCAGGCACATTTTAGCAAGTTTCACTTGTAAGTGGGGTTGGAAACGCTTTTCAGGCTCAGTACTGGGCTCAAAAGATGCAGCCCTGATGTCTCTCAAGATAGCAGGTGGTTAAGTAGAAATTCGCTGCTCGGCTGACCCAGCAGGAGCAAACGTATGCCAAAAATGTATGCAGAAACAAGCTTTTCAGTGAAGAGCAGCTAGGCACATTTTAGCAAGTTTTACTTGTAAGTGGGGTTGTAAATGCTTTTCAGGCTCAGTACTGGGCTCAAAAGATGCAGCCCTGATGTCTCTTATGATGCAGGTGGTTAAGTAGAAATTCGCTGCTCGGCTGACCCAGCAGGAGCAAACGTATGCCAAAAATGTATGCAGAAACAAGCTTTTCAGTGAAGAGCAGCTAGGCACATTTTAGCAAGTTTCACTTGTAAGTGGGGTTGGAAACGCTTTTCAGGCTCAGTACTGGGCTCAAAAGATGCAGCCCTGATGTCTCTCATGATAGCAGGTGGTTAAGTAGAAATTCGCTGCTCGGCTGACCCAGCAGGAGCAAACGTATGCCAAAAATGTATGCACAAACAAGCTTTTCAGTGAAGAGCAGCTAGGCACATTTTAGCAAGTTTCACTTGTAAGTGGGGTTGGAAACGCTTTTCAGGCTCAGTACTGGGCTCAAAAGATGCAGCCTGATGTCTCTCATGATAGCAGGTGGTTAAGTAGAAATTTGCTGCTCGGCTGACCCAGCAGGAGCAAACGTATGCTAAAAATGTGTGCAGAACCAAGCTTTTCAGTGAAGAGCAGCCAGGCACATTTTAGCAAGTTTCACTTGTAAGTGGGGTTGGAAATGCTTTTCAGGCTCAGTACTGGGCTCAAAAGATGCAGCCCTGATCTCTCTCATGATAGCAGGTGGTTAAGTAGAAATTTGCTGCTCGGCTGACCCAGCAGGAGCAAACGTATGCTAAAAATGTATGCAGAACCAAGCTTTTTCAGTGAAGAGCAGCCAGGCACATTTTAGCAAGTTTCACTTGTAAGTGGGGTTGGAAACGCTTTTCAGGCTCAGTACTGGGCTCATAAGATGCAGCCCTGATGTCTCTCATGATGCAGGTGGTTAAGTAGAATTCGCTGCTCGGCTGACCCAGCAGGAGCAAACGTATGCCAAAAATGTATGCAGAAACAAGCTTTTCAGTGAAGAGCAGCTAGGCACATTTTAGCAAGTTTCACTTGTAAGTGGGGTTGGAAACGCTTTTCAAGCTCAGTACTGGGCTCAAAAGATGCAGCCCTGATGTCTCTCATGATAGCAGGTGGTTAAGTAGAAATTCGCTGCTCGGCTGACCCAGCAGGAGCAAACGTATGCTAAAAATGTATGCAGAACCAAGCTTTTCAGTGAAGAGCAGCCAGGCATATTTTAGCAAGTTTCACTTGTAAGTGGGGTTGGAAATGCTTTTCAGGCTCAGTACTGGGCTCAAAAGATGCAGCCCTGATGTCTCTCATGATAGCAGGTGGTTAAGTAGAAATTCGCTGCTCGGCTGACCCAGCAGGAGCAAACGTATGCCAAAAATGTATGCAGAAACAAGCTTTTCAGTGAAGAGCAGCTAGGCACATTTTAGCAAGTTTCACTTGTAAGTGGGGTTGGAAACGCTTTTCAGGCTCAGTACTGGGCTCAAAAGGTGCAGCCCTGATGCCTCTCATGATAGCAGGTGGTTAAGTAGAAATTCGCTGCTCGGCTGGCCCAGCAGGAGCAAACATATGCTAAAAATGTATGCAGAACCAAGCTTTTCAGTGAAGAGCAGCCAGGCACATTTTAGCAAGTTTCAATGTTTGTGGGGTTGGAAACGCTTTTCAGGTGCAGTACTGGGCTCCAAAGATGCAGCCCTGATGTCTCTCATGATAGCAGGTGGTTAAGTAGAAATGTGCTGCTCGGCAGACCCAGCAGGAGCAAACGTATGCTAAAAATGTATGCAGAACCAAGCTTTTCAGTCCAGAGTAGCCAGGCATATTTTTGCAAGTTTCACTTGTAAGTGGGGTTGGAAATGCTTTTCAGGCTCAGTACTAGGCTCAAAAGATGCAGCCCTGGTGTCTCTCATGATAGCAGGTGGTTAGGTAGAAATTTGCTGCTCGGCTGACCCAGCAGGAGCAAACGTTTGCTAAAAATGTATGCAGAACCAAGCTTTTCAGTGAAGAGCAGCCAGGCACATTTTAGCAAGTTTCACTTGTAAGTGGGGTTGGAAACGCTTTTCAGGCTCAGTACTGGGCTCAAAAGATGCAGCCCTGATGTCTCTCATGATAGCAGGTGGTTAAGTAGAATTTCGCTGCTCGGCTGACCCAGCAGGAGCAAACGTATGCCAAAAATGTATGCAGAAACAAGCTTTTCAGTGAAGAGCAGTTTGGCACATTTTAGCAAGTTGCACTTGTAAGTGGGGTTGGAAATGCTTTTCAGGCTCAGTACTGGGCTCAAAAGATGCAGCCCTGATTTCTCTTATGATGCAGGTGGTTAAGTAGAAATTTGCTGGTCGGCTGACTCAGCAGGAACAAACGTATGCCAAAAATGTATGCAGAAACAAGCTTTTCAGTGAAGAGCAGCTAGGCACATTTGAGCAAGTTTCACTTGTAAGTGGGGTTGGAAACGCTTTTCAGGCTCAGTACTGGGCTCAAAAGATGCAGATCTGATGTCTCTCATGATAGCAGGTGGTTAAGTAGAAATTCGCTGCTCGGCTGGCCCAGCAGGAGCAAACATATGCTAAAAATGTATGCAGAACCAAGCTTTTCAGTGAAGAGCAGCCAGGCACATTTTAGCAAGTTTCACTGTAAGTGGGGTTGGAAATGCTTTTCAGGTGCAGTACTGGGCTCCAAAGATGCAGCCCTGATGTCTCTCATGATAGCAGGTGGTTAAGTAGAAATGTGCTGCTCGGCAGACCCAGCAGGAGCAAACGTATGCTAAAAACGTATGCAGAACCAAGCTTTTCAGTGAAGAGCAGCCAGGCACATTTTAGCAAGTTTCACTTGTAACTGGGGTTGGAAATGCTTTTCAGGCTCAGTACTGGGCTCAAAAGATGCAGCCCTGATCTCTCTCATGAAAGCAGGTGGTTAAGTAGAAATGTGCTGCTCGGCTGACCCAGCAGGAGCAAACGTATGCTAAAAATGTATGCAGAACCAAGCTTTTCAGTGAAGAGCAGCCAGGCACATTTTAGCAAGTTTCACTTGTAAGTGGGGTTGGAAATGCTTTTCAGGCTCAGTACTGGGCTCATAAGATGCAGCCCTGATGTCTCTCATGATGCAGGTGGTTAAGTAGAAATTCGCTGCTCGGCTGACCCAGCAGGAGCAAACGTATGCCAAAAATGTATGCAGAAACAAGCTTTTCAGTGAAGAGCAGCTAGGCACATTTTAGCAAGTTTCACTTGTAAGTGGGGTTGGAAACGCTTTTCAGGCTCAGTACTGGGCTCAAAAGATGCAGCCCTGATGTCTCTCATGATAGCAGGTGGTTAAGTAGAAATTCGCTGCTCGGCTGACCCAGCAGGAGCAAACGTATGCTAAAAATGTATGCAGAACCAAGCTTTTCAGTGAAGAGCAGCCAGGCATATTTTAGCAAGTTTCACTTGTAAGTGGGGTTGGAAATGCTTTTCAGGCTCAGTACTGGGCTCAAAAGATGCAGCCCTGATGTCTCTCATGATAGCAGGTGGTTAAGTAGAAATTCGCTGCTCGGCTGACCCAGCAGGAGCAAACGTATGCCAAAAATGTATGCAGAAACAAGCTTTTCAGTGAAGAGCAGCTAGGCACATTTTAGCAAGTTTCACTTGTAAGTGGGGTTGGAAATGCTTTTCAGGCTCAGTACTGGGCTCAAAAGATGCAGCCTGATGTCTCTCATGATAGCAGGTGGTTAAGTAGAAATTTGCTGCTCGGCTGACCCAGCAGGAGCAAACGTATGCTAAAAATGTGTGCAGAACCAAGCTTTTCAGTGAAGAGCAGCCAGGCACATTTTAGCAAGTTTCACTTGTAAGTGGGGTTGGAAATGCTTTTCAGGCTCAGTACTGGGCTCAAAAGATGCAGCCCTGATCTCTCTCATGATAGCAGGTGGTTAAGTAGCAATTTGCTGCTCGGCTGACCCAGCAGGAGCAAACGTATGCTAAAAATGTATGCAGAACCAAGCTTTTCAGTGAAGAGCAGCCAGGCACATTTTAGCAAGTTTTACTTGTAAGTGGGGTTGGAAACGCTTTTCAGGCTCAGTACTGGGCTCAAAAGATGCAGCCCTGATGTCTCTCATGATAGCAGGTGGTTAAGTAGAAATTCGCTGCTCGGCTGACCCAGCAGGAGCAAACGTATGCCAAAAATGTATGCAGAAACAAGCTTTTCAGTGAAGAGCAGCTAGGCACATTTTAGCAAGTTTTACTTGTAAGTGGGGTTGGAAATGCTTTTCAGGCTCAGTACTGGGCTCAAAAGATGCAGCCCTGATGTCTCTTATGATGCAGGTGGTTAAGTAGAAATTCGCTGCTCGGCTGACCCAGCAGGAGCAAACGTATGCCAAAAATGTATGCAGAAACAAGCTTTTCAGTGAAGAGCAGCTAGGCACATTTTAGCAAGTTTCACTTGTAAGTGGGGTTGGAAACGCTTTTCAGGCTCAGTACTGGGCTCAAAAGATGCAGCCCTGATGTCTCTCATGATAGCAGGTGGTTAAGTAGAAATTCGCTGCTCGGCTGGCCCAGCAGGAGCAAACATATGCTAAAAATGTATGCAGAACCAAGCTTTTCAGTGAAGACCAGCCAGGCACATTTTAGCAAGTTTCACTGTAAGTGGGGTTGGAAACGCTTTTCAGGTGCAGTACTGGGCTCCAAAGATACAGCCCTGATGTCTCTCATGATAGCAGGTGGTTAAGTAGAAATTTGCTGCTCGGCTGACCCAGCAGGAGCAAACCTATGCCAAAAATGTATGCAGAATCAGCTTTTCAGTGAAGAGCAGAGAGGCACATTTTAGCAAGTTTCACTTGTAAGTGGGGTTGGAAACGCTTTTCAGGCTCAGTACTAGGCTCAAAAGATGCAGCCCTGATGTCTCTCATGATAGCAGGTGGTTAAGTAGAAATTCGCTGCTCGGCTGGCCCAGCAGGAGCAAACATATGCTAAAAATTTATGCAGAACCAAGCTTTTCAGTGAAGAGCAGCCAGGCACATTTTAACAAGTTTCACTTGTAAGTGGGGTTGGAAACGCTTTTCAGGCTCAGTACTGGGCTCAAAAGATGCAGCCCTGATGTCTCTCATGATAGCAGGTGGTTAAGTAGAAATGTGCTGCTCGGCTGACCCAGCAGGAGCAAACGTATGCCAAAAATGTATGCAGAAACCAGCTTTTCAGTGAAGAGCAGCCAGGCACATTTTAGCAAGTTTCACTTGTAAGTGGGGTTGGAAACGCTTTTCAGGCTCAGTACTGGGCTCAAAAGATGCAGCCCTGATGTCTCTCATGATAGCAGGTGGTTAAGTAGAAATTCGCTGCTCGGCTGACCCAGCAGGAGCAAACGTATGCTAAAAATGTATGCAGAACCAAGCTTTTCAGTGAAGAGCAGCCAGGCACATTTTAGCAAGTTTCAATGTAAGTGGGGTTGGAAACGCTTTTCAGGCGCAGTACTGGGCTCCAAAGATGCAGCCCTGATGTCTCTCATGATAGCAGGTGGTTAAGTAGAAATGTGCTGCTCGGCAGACCCAGCAGGAGCAAACGTATGCTAAAAATGTATGCAGAACCAAGCTTTTCAGTGAAGAGCAGCCAGGCATATTTTAGCAAGTTTCACTTGTAAGTGGGGTTGGAAATGCTTTTCAGGCTCAGTACTGGGCTCAAAAGATGCAGCCCTGATGTCTCTCATGATAGCAGGTGGTTAAGTAGAAATTCGCTGCTCGGCTGACCCAGCAGGAGCAAACGTATGCCAAAAATGTATGCAGAAACAAGCTTTTCAGTGAAGAGCAGCTAGGCACATTTTAGCAAGTTTCACTTGTAAGTGGGGTTGGAAATGCTTTTCAGGCTCAGTACTGGGCTCAAAAGATGCAGCCTGATGTCTCTCATGATAGCAGGTGGTTAAGTAGAAATTTGCTGCTCGGCTGACCCAGCAGGAGAACGTATGCTAAAAATGTATGCAGAACCAAGCTTTTCAGTGAAGAGCAGAGAGGCACATTTTAGCAAGTTTCACTTGTAAGTGGGGTTGGAAACGCTTTTCAGGCTCAGTACTGGGCTCAAAAGATGCAGCCCTGATGTCTCTCATGATAGCAGGTGGTTAAGTAGAAATGTGCTGCTCGGCAGACCCAGCAGGAGCAAACGTATGCTAAAAATGTATGCAGAACCAAGCTTTTCAGTAAAGAGCAGCCAGGCACATTTTAGCAAGTTTCACTGTAAGTGGGGTTGGAAACGCTTTTCAGGTGCAGTACTGGGCTCCAAAGATGCAGCCCTGATGTCTCTCATGATAGCAGGTGGTTAAGTAGAAATTCGCTGCTCGGCTGACCCAGCAGGAGCAAACGTATGCCAAAAATGTATGCAGAACCAAGCTTTTCAGTGAAGAGCAGCTAGGCACATTTTATCAAGTTTCACTTGTAAGTGGGGTTGGAAACGCTTTTCAGGCTCAATACTGGGCTCAAAAGATGCAGGCTGATGTCTCTCATGATAGCAGTTGGTTAAGTAGAAATTTGCTGCTCGGCTGACCCAGCAGGAGCAAACGTATGCTAAAAATGTATGCAGAACCAAGCTTTTCAGTGAAGAGCAGCCAGGCACATTTTAGCAAGTTTCACTTGTAAGTGGGGTTGGAAACGCTTTTCAGGCTCAGTACTGGGCTCAAAAGATGCAGCCCTGATGTCTCTCATGATAGCAGGTGGTTAAGTAGAAATGTGCTGCTCGGCTGACCCAGCAGGAGAGCGTATGCTAAAAATGTATGCAGAACCAAGCTTTTAAGTGAAGAGCAGAGAGGCACATTTTAGCAAGTTTCACTTGTAAGTGGGGTTTGAAACGCTTTTCAGGCTCAGTACTGGGCTCAAAAGATGCAGCCCTGATGTCTCTCATGATAGCAGGTGGTTAAGTAGAAATTCGCTGCTCGGCTGGCCCAGCAGGAGCAAACATATGCTAAAAATGTATGCAGAACCAAGCTTTTCAGTAAAGAGCAGCCAGGCACATTTTAGCAAGTTTCACTGTAAGTGGGGTTGGAAACGCTTTTCAGGTGCAGTACTGGGCTCCAAAGATGCAGCCCTGATGTCTCTCATGATAGCAGGTGGTTAAGTAGAAATGTGCTGCTCGGCAGACCCAGCAGGAGCAAACGTATGCTAAAAATGTATGCAGAACCAAGCTTTTCAGTGAAGAGCAGCCAGGCATATTTTTGCAAGTTTCACTTGTAAGTGGGGTTGGAAATGCTTTTCAGGCTCAGTACTGGGCTCAAAAGATGCAGCCCTGATGTCTCTCATGATAGCAGGTGGTTAAGTAGAAATTCGCTGCTCGGCTGACCCAGCAGGAGCAAACGTATGCTAAAAATGTATGCAGAACCAAGCTTTTTAGTGAAGAGCAGCCAGGCACATTTTAGCAAGTTTCACTTGTAAGTGGGGTTGGAAACGCTTTTCAGGCTCAGTACTGGGCTCAAAAGATGCAGCCCTGATGTCTCTCATGATAGCAGGTGGTTAAGTAGAAGTTCACTGCTCGGCTGACCCAGCAGGAGCAAACGTATGCCAAAAATGTATGCAGAAACAAGCTTTTCAGTGAAGAGCAGCTAGGCACATTTTAGCAAGTTTCACTTGTAAGTGGGGTTGGAAACGCTTTTCAGGCTCAGTACTGGGCTCAAAAGATGCAGCCTGATGTCTCTCATGATAGCAGGTGGTTAAGTAGAAATTCGCTGCTCGGCTGACCCAGCAGGAGCAAACGTATGCTAAAAATGTATGCAGAACCAAGCTTTTCAGTGAAGAGCAGCCAGGCATATTTTAGCAAGTTTCACTTGTAAGTGGGGTTGGAAATGCTTTTCAGGCTCAGTACTGGGCTCAAAAGATGCAGCCCTGATGTCTCTCATGATAGCAGGTGGTTAAGTAGAAATTCGCTGCTCGGCTGACCCAACAGGAGCAAACGTATGCCAAAAATGTATGCAGAAACAAGCTTTTCAGTGAAGAGCAGCTAGGCACATTTTAGCAAGTTTCACTTGTAAGTGGGGTTGGAAATGCTTTTCAGGCTCAGTACTGGGCTCAAAAGATGCAGCCTGATGTCTCTCATGATAGCAGGTGGTTAAGTAGAAATTTGCTGCTCGGCTGACCCAGCAGGAGCAAACGTATGCTAAAAATGTGTGCAGAACCAAGCTTTTCAGTGAAGAGCAGCCAGGCACATTTTAGCAAGTTTCACTTGTAAGTGGGGTTGGAAATGCTTTTCAGGCTCAGTACTGGGCTCAAAAGATGCAGCCCTGATCTCTCTCATGATAGCAGGTGGTTAAGTAGCAATTTGCTGCTCGGCTGACCCAGCAGGAGCAAACGTATGCTAAAAATGTATGCAGAACCAAGCTTTTCAGTGAAGAGCAGCCAGGCACATTTTAGCAAGTTTTACTTGTAAGTGGGGTTGGAAACGCTTTTCAGGCTCAGTACTGGGCTCAAAAGATGCAGCCCTGATGTCTCTCATGATAGCAGGTGGTTAAGTAGAAATTCGCTGCTCGGCTGACCCAGCAGGAGCAAACGTATGCCAAAAATGTATGCAGAAACAAGCTTTTCAGTGAAGAGCAGCTAGGCACATTTTAGCAAGTTTTACTTGTAAGTGGGGTTGGAAATGCTTTTCAGGCTCAGTACTGGGCTCAAAAGATGCAGCCCTGATGTCTCTTATGATGCAGGTGGTTAAGTAGAAATTCGCTGCTCGGCTGACCCAGCAGGAGCAAACGTATGCCAAAAATGTATGCAGAAACAAGCTTTTCAGTGAAGAGCAGCCAGGCACATTTTAGCAAGTTTCACTTGTAAGTGGGGTTGGAAACGCTTTTCAGGCTCAGTACTGGGCTCAAAAGATGCAGCCCTGATGTCTCTCATGATAGCAGGTGGTTAAGTAGAAATTCGCTGCTCGGCTGAACCAGCAGGAGCAAACGTATGCCAAAAATGTATGCAGAACCAAGCTTTTTCAGTGAAGAGCAGCCAGGCACATTTTAGCAAGTTTCACTTGTAAGTGGGGTTGGAAACGCTTTTCAGGCTCAGTACTGGGCTCAAAAGATGCAGCCCTGATGTCTCTCATGATAGCAGGTGGTTAAGTAGAAGTTCACTGCTCGGCTGACCCAGCAGGAGCAAACGTATGCTAAAAATGTGTGCAGAACCAAGCTTTTCAGTGAATAGCAGCCAGGCACATTTTAGCAAGTTTCACTTGTAAGTGGGGTTGGAAATGCTTTTCAGGCTCAGTACTGGGCTCAAAAGATGCAGCCCTGATCTCTCTCATGATAGCAGGTGGTTAAGTAGCAATTTGCTGCTCGGCTGACCCAGCAGGAGCAAACGTATGCTAAAAATGTATGCAGAACCAAGCTTTTCAGTGAAGAGCAGCCAGGCACATTTTAGCAAGTTTCACTTGTAAGTGGGGTTGGAAATGCTTTTCAGGCTCAGTACTGGGCTCAAAAGATGCAGCCCTGATCTCTCTCATGAAAGCAGGTGGTTAAGTAGAAATGTGCTGCTCGGCTGACCCAGCAGGAGCAAACGTATGCTAAAAATGTATGCAGGACCAAGCTTTTCAGTGAAGAGCAGCCAGGCACATTTTAGCAAGTTTCACTTGTAAGTGGGGTTGGAAATGCTTTTCAGGCTCAGTACTGGGCTCATAAGATGCAGCCCTGATGTCTCTCATGATGCAGGTGGTTAAGTAGAAATTCGCTGCTCGGCTGACCCAGCAGGAGCAAACGTATGCCAAAAATGTATGCAGAAACAAGCTTTTCAGTGAAGAGCAGCTAGGCACATTTTAGCAAGTTTCACTTGTAAGTGGGGTTGGAAACGCTTTTCAGGCTCAGTACTGGGCTCAAAAGATGCAGCCCTGATGTCTCTCATGATAGCAGGTGGTTAAGTAGAAATTCGCTGCTCGGCTGACCCAGCAGGAGCAAACGTATGCTAAAAATGTATGCAGAACCAAGCTTTTCAGTGAAGAGCAGCCAGGCATATTTTAGCAAGTTTCACTTGTAAGTGGGGTTGGAAATGCTTTTCAGGCTCAGTACTGGGCTCAAAAGATGCAGCCCTGATGTCTCTCATGATAGCAGGTGGTTAAGTAGAAATTCGCTGCTCGGCTGACCCAGCAGGAGCAAACGTATGCCAAAAATGTATGCAGAAACAAGCTTTTCAGTGAAGAGCAGCTAGGCACATTTTAGCAAGTTTCACTTGTAAGTGGGGTTGGAAATGCTTTTCAGGCTCAGTACTGGGCTCAAAAGATGCAGCCTGATGTCTCTCATGATAGCAGGTGGTTAAGTAGAAATTTGCTGCTCGGCTGACCCAGCAGGAGCAAACGTATGCTAAAAATGTGTGCAGAACCAAGCTTTTCAGTGAAGAGCAGCCAGGCACATTTTAGCAAGTTTCACTTGTAAGTGGGGTTGGAAATGCTTTTCAGGCTCAGTACTGGGCTCAAAAGATGCAGCCCTGATCTCTCTCATGATAGCAGGTGGTTAAGTAGCAATTTGCTGCTCGGCTGACCCAGCAGGAGCAAACGTATGCTAAAAATGTATGCAGAACCAAGCTTTTCAGTGAAGAGCAGCCAGGCACATTTTAGCAAGTTTTACTTGTAAGTGGGGTTGGAAACGCTTTTCAGGCTCAGTACTGGGCTCAAAAGATGCAGCCCTGATGTCTCTCATGATAGCAGGTGGTTAAGTAGAAATTCGCTGCTCGGCTGACCCAGCAGGAGCAAACGTATGCCAAAAATGTATGCAGAAACAAGCTTTTCAGTGAAGAGCAGCTAGGCACATTTTAGCAAGTTTTACTTGTAAGTGGGGTTGGAAATGCTTTTCAGGCTCAGTACTGGGCTCAAAAGATGCAGCCCTGATGTCTCTTATGATGCAGGTGGTTAAGTAGAAATTCGCTGCTCGGCTGACCCAGCAGGAGCAAACGTATGCCAAAAATGTATGCAGAAACAAGCTTTTCAGTGAAGAGCAGCTAGGCACATTTTAGCAAGTTTCACTTGTAAGTGGGGTTGGAAACGCTTTTCAGGCTCAGTACTGGGCTCAAAAGATGCAGCCCTGATGTCTCTCATGATAGCAGGTGGTTAAGTAGAAATTCGCTGCTCGGCTGGCCCAGCAGGAGCAAACATATGCTAAAAATGTATGCAGAACCAAGCTTTTCAGTGAAGACCAGCCAGGCACATTTTAGCAAGTTTCACTGTAAGTGGGGTTGGAAACGCTTTTCAGGTGCAGTACTGGGCTCCAAAGATACAGCCCTGATGTCTCTCATGATAGCAGGTGGTTAAGTAGAAATTTGCTGCTCGGCTGACCCAGCAGGAGCAAACCTATGCCAAAAATGTATGCAGAATCAGCTTTTCAGTGAAGAGCAGAGAGGCACATTTTAGCAAGTTTCACTTGTAAGTGGGGTTGGAAACGCTTTTCAGGCTCAGTACTAGGCTCAAAAGATGCAGCCCTGATGTCTCTCATGATAGCAGGTGGTTAAGTAGAAATTCGCTGCTCGGCTGGCCCAGCAGGAGCAAACATATGCTAAAAATGTATGCAGAACCAAGCTTTTCAGTGAAGAGCAGCCAGGCACATTTTAACAAGTTTCACTTGTAAGTGGGGTTGGAAACGCTTTTCAGGCTCAGTACTGGGCTCAAAAGATGCAGCCCTGATGTCTCTCATGATAGCAGGTGGTTAAGTAGAAATGTGCTGCTCGGCTGACCCAGCAGGAGCAAACGTATGCCAAAAATGTATGCAGAAACCAGCTTTTCAGTGAAGAGCAGCCAGGCACATTTTAGCAAGTTTCACTTGTAAGTGGGGTTGGAAACGCTTTTCAGGCTCAGTACTGGGCTCAAAAGATGCAGCCCTGATGTCTCTCATGATAGCAGGTGGTTAAGTAGAAATTCGCTGCTCGGCTGACCCAGCAGGAGCAAACGTATGCTAAAAATGTATGCAGAACCAAGCTTTTCAGTGAAGAGCAGCCAGGCACATTTTAGCAAGTTTCAATGTAAGTGGGGTTGGAAACGCTTTTCAGGCGCAGTACTGGGCTCCAAAGATGCAGCCCTGATGTCTCTCATGATAGCAGGTGGTTAAGTAGAAATGTGCTGCTCGGCAGACCCAGCAGGAGCAAACGTATGCTAAAAATGTATGCAGAACCAAGCTTTTCAGTGAAGAGCAGCCAGGCATATTTTAGCAAGTTTCACTTGTAAGTGGGGTTGGAAATGCTTTTCAGGCTCAGTACTGGGCTCAAAAGATGCAGCCCTGATGTCTCTCATGATAGCAGGTGGTTAAGTAGAAATTCGCTGCTCGGCTGACCCAGCAGGAGCAAACGTATGCCAAAAATGTATGCAGAAACAAGCTTTTCAGTGAAGAGCAGCTAGGCACATTTTAGCAAGTTTCACTTGTAAGTGGGGTTGGAAATGCTTTTCAGGCTCAGTACTGGGCTCAAAAGATGCAGCCTGATGTCTCTCATGATAGCAGGTGGTTAAGTAGAAATTTGCTGCTCGGCTGACCCAGCAGGAGAACGTATGCTAAAAATGTATGCAGAACCAAGCTTTTCAGTGAAGAGCAGAGAGGCACATTTTAGCAAGTTTCACTTGTAAGTGGGGTTGGAAACGCTTTTCAGGCTCAGTACTGGGCTCAAAAGATGCAGCCCTGATGTCTCTCATGATAGCAGGTGGTTAAGTAGAAATGTGCTGCTCGGCAGACCCAGCAGGAGCAAACGTATGCTAAAAATGTATGCAGAACCAAGCTTTTCAGTAAAGAGCAGCCAGGCACATTTTAGCAAGTTTCACTGTAAGTGGGGTTGGAAACGCTTTTCAGGTGCAGTACTGGGCTCCAAAGATGCAGCCCTGATGTCTCTCATGATAGCAGGTGGTTAAGTAGAAATGTGCTGCTCGGCAGACCCAGCAGGAGCAAACGTATGCTAAAAACGTATGCAGAACCAAGCTTTTCAGTGAAGAGCAGCCAGGCACATTTTAGCAAGTTTCACTTGTAAGTGGGGTTGGAAATGCTTTTCAGGCTCAGTACTGGGCTCAAAAGATGCAGCCCTGATCTCTCTCATGAAAGCAGGTGGTTAAGTAGAAATGTGCTGCTCGGCTGACCCAGCAGGAGCAAACGTATGCTAAAAATGTATGCAGAACCAAGCTTTTCAGTGAAGAGCAGCCAGGCACATTTTAGCAAGTTTCACTTGTAAGTGGGGTTGGAAATGCTTTTCAGGCTCAGTACTGGGCTCATAAGATGCAGCCCTGATGTCTCTCATGATGCAGGTGGTTAAGTAGAATTCGCTGCTCGGCTGACCCAGCAGGAGGAAACGTATGCCAAAAATGTATGCAGAAACAAGCTTTTCAGTGAAGAGCAGCTAGGCACATTTTAGCAAGTTTCACTTGTAAGTGGGGTTGGAAACGCTTTTCAAGCTCAGTACTGGGCTCAAAAGATGCAGCCCTGATGTCTCTCATGATAGCAGGTGGTTAAGTAGAAATTCGCTGCTCGGCTGACCCAGCAGGAGCAAACGTATGCTAAAAATGTATGCAGAACCAAGCTTTTCAGTGAAGAGCAGCCAGGCATATTTTAGCAAGTTTCACTTGTAAGTGGGGTTGGAAATGCTTTTCAGGCTCAGTACTGGGCTCAAAAGATGCAGCCCTGATGTCTCTCATGATAGCAGGTGGTTAAGTAGAAATTCGCTGCTCGGCTGACCCAGCAGGAGCAAACGTATGCCAAAAATGTATGCAGAAACAAGCTTTTCAGTGAAGAGCAGCTAGGCACATTTTAGCAAGTTTCACTTGTAAGTGGGGTTGGAAACGCTTTTCAGGCTCAGTACTGGGCTCAAAAGGTGCAGCCCTGATGTCTCTCATGATAGCAGGTGGTTAAGTAGAAATTCGCTGCTCGGCTGGCCCAGCAGGAGCAAACATATGCTAAAAATGTATGCAGAACCAAGCTTTTCAGTGAAGAGCAGCCAGGCACATTTTAGCAAGTTTCAATGTTTGTGGGGTTGGAAACGCTTTTCAGGTGCAGTACTGGGCTCCAAAGATGCAGCCCTGATGTCTCTCATGATAGCAGGTGGTTAAGTAGAAATGTGCTGCTCGGCAGACCCAGCAGGAGCAAACGTATGCTAAAAATGTATGCAGAACCAAGCTTTTCAGTCCAGAGTAGCCAGGCATATTTTTGCAAGTTTCACTTGTAAGTGGGGTTGGAAATGCTTTTCAGGCTCAGTACTAGGCTCAAAAGATGCAGCCCTGGTGTCTCTCATGATAGCAGGTGGTTAGGTAGAAATTTGCTGCTCGGCTGACCCAGCAGGAGCAAACGTTTGCTAAAAATGTATGCAGAACCAAGCTTTTCAGTGAAGAGCAGCCAGGCACATTTTAGCAAGTTTCACTTGTAAGTGGGGTTGGAAACGCTTTTCAGGCTCAGTACTGGGCTCAAAAGATGCAGCCCTGATGTCTCTCATGATAGCAGGTGGTTAAGTAGAATTTCGCTGCTCGGCTGACCCAGCAGGAGCAAACGTATGCCAAAAATGTATGCAGAAACAAGCTTTTCAGTGAAGAGCAGTTTGGCACATTTTAGCAAGTTGCACTTGTAAGTGGGGTTGGAAATGCTTTTCAGGCTCAGTACTGGGCTCAAAAGATGCAGCCCTGATGTCTCTTATGATGCAGGTGGTTAAGTAGAAATTTGCTGGTCGGCTGACTCAGCAGGAACAAACGTATGCCAAAAATGTATGCAGAAACAAGCTTTTCAGTGAAGAGCAGCTAGGCACATTTGAGCAAGTTTCACTTGTAAGTGGGGTTGGAAACGCTTTTCAGGCTCAGTACTGGGCTCAAAAGATGCAGATCTGATGTCTCTCATGATAGCAGGTGGTTAAGTAGAAATTCGCTGCTCGGCTGGCCCAGCAGGAGCAAACATATGCTAAAAATGTATGCAGAACCAAGCTTTTCAGTGAAGAGCAGCCAGGCACATTTTAGCAAGTTTCACTGTAAGTGGGGTTGGAAATGCTTTTCAGGTGCAGTACTGGGCTCCAAAGATGCAGCCCTGATGTCTCTCATGATAGCAGGTGGTTAAGTAGAAATGTGCTGCTCGGCAGACCCAGCAGGAGCAAACGTATGCTAAAAACGTATGCAGACCAAGCTTTTCAGTGAAGAGCAGCCAGGCACATTTTAGCAAGTTTCACTTGTAAGTGGGGTTGGAAATGCTTTTCAGGCTCAGTACTGGGCTCAAAAGATGCAGCCCTGATCTCTCTCATGAAAGCAGGTGGTTAAGTAGAAATGTGCTGCTCGGCTGACCCAGCAGGAGCAAACGTATGCTAAAAATGTATGCAGAACCAAGCTTTTCAGTGAAGAGCAGCCAGGCACATTTTAGCAAGTTTCACTTGTAAGTGGGGTTGGAAATGCTTTTCAGGCTCAGTACTGGGCTCATAAGATGCAGCCCTGATGTCTCTCATGATGCAGGTGGTTAAGTAGAAATTCGCTGCTCGGCTGACCCAGCAGGAGCAAACGTATGCCAAAAATGTATGCAGAAACAAGCTTTTCAGTGAAGAGCAGCTAGGCACATTTTAGCAAGTTTCACTTGTAAGTGGGGTTGGAAACGCTTTTCAGGCTCAGTACTGGGCTCAAAAGATGCAGCCCTGATGTCTCTCATGATAGCAGGTGGTTAAGTAGAAATTCGCTGCTCGGCTGACCCAGCAGGAGCAAACGTATGCTAAAAATGTATGCAGAACCAAGCTTTTCAGTGAAGAGCAGCCAGGCATATTTTAGCAAGTTTCACTTGTAAGTGGGGTTGGAAATGCTTTTCAGGCTCAGTACTGGGCTCAAAAGATGCAGCCCTGATGTCTCTCATGATAGCAGGTGGTTAAGTAGAAATTCGCTGCTCGGCTGACCCAGCAGGAGCAAACGTATGCCAAAAATGTATGCAGAAACAAGCTTTTCAGTGAAGAGCAGCTAGGCACATTTTAGCAAGTTTCACTTGTAAGTGGGGTTGGAAATGCTTTTCAGGCTCAGTACTGGGCTCAAAAGATGCAGCCTGATGTCTCTCATGATAGCAGGTGGTTAAGTAGAAATTTGCTGCTCGGCTGACCCAGCAGGAGCAAACGTATGCTAAAAATGTGTGCAGAACCAAGCTTTTCAGTGAAGAGCAGCCAGGCACATTTTAGCAAGTTTCACTTGTAAGTGGGGTTGGAAATGCTTTTCAGGCTCAGTACTGGGCTCAAAAGATGCAGCCCTGATCTCTCTCATGATAGCAGGTGGTTAAGTAGCAATTTGCTGCTCGGCTGACCCAGCAGGAGCAAACGTATGCTAAAAATGTATGCAGAACCAAGCTTTTCAGTGAAGAGCAGCCAGGCACATTTTAGCAAGTTTTACTTGTAAGTGGGGTTGGAAACGCTTTTCAGGCTCAGTACTGGGCTCAAAAGATGCAGCCCTGATGTCTCTCATGATAGCAGGTGGTTAAGTAGAAATTCGCTGCTCGGCTGACCCAGCAGGAGCAAACGTATGCCAAAAATGTATGCAGAAACAAGCTTTTCAGTGAAGAGCAGCTAGGCACATTTTAGCAAGTTTTACTTGTAAGTGGGGTTGGAAATGCTTTTCAGGCTCAGTACTGGGCTCAAAAGATGCAGCCCTGATGTCTCTTATGATGCAGGTGGTTAAGTAGAAATTCGCTGCTCGGCTGACCCAGCAGGAGCAAACGTATGCCAAAAATGTATGCAGAAACAAGCTTTTCAGTGAAGAGCAGCTAGGCACATTTTAGCAAGTTTCACTTGTAAGTGGGGTTGGAAACGCTTTTCAGGCTCAGTACTGGGCTCAAAAGATGCAGCCCTGATGTCTCTCATGATAGCAGGTGGTTAAGTAGAAATTCGCTGCTCGGCTGGCCCAGCAGGAGCAAACATATGCTAAAAATGTATGCAGAACCAAGCTTTTCAGTGAAGACCAGCCAGGCACATTTTAGCAAGTTTCACTGTAAGTGGGGTTGGAAACGCTTTTCAGGTGCAGTACTGGGCTCCAAAGATACAGCCCTGATGTCTCTCATGATAGCAGGTGGTTAAGTAGAAATTTGCTGCTCGGCTGACCCAGCAGGAGCAAACCTATGCCAAAAATGTATGCAGAATCAGCTTTTCAGTGAAGAGCAGAGAGGCACATTTTAGCAAGTTTCACTTGTAAGTGGGGTTGGAAACGCTTTTCAGGCTCAGTACTAGGCTCAAAAGATGCAGCCCTGATGTCTCTCATGATAGCAGGTGGTTAAGTAGAAATTCGCTGCTCGGCTGGCCCAGCAGGAGCAAACATATGCTAAAAATGTATGCAGAACCAAGCTTTTCAGTGAAGAGCAGCCAGGCACATTTTAACAAGTTTCACTTGTAAGTGGGGTTGGAAACGCTTTTCAGGCTCAGTACTGGGCTCAAAAGATGCAGCCCTGATGTCTCTCATGATAGCAGGTGGTTAAGTAGAAATGTGCTGCTCGGCTGACCCAGCAGGAGCAAACGTATGCCAAAAATGTATGCAGAAACAAGCTTTTCAGTGAAGAGCAGCTAGGCACATTTTAGCAAGTTTTACTTGTAAGTGGGGTTGTAAATGCTTTTCAGGCTCAGTACTGGGCTCAAAAGATGCAGCCCTGATGTCTCTTATGATGCAGGTGGTTAAGTAGAAATTCGCTGCTCGGCTGACCCAGCAGGAGCAAACGTATGCCAAAAATGTATGCAGAAACAAGCTTTTCAGTGAAGAGCAGCTAGGCACATTTTAGCAAGTTTCACTTGTAAGTGGGGTTGGAAACGCTTTTCAGGCTCAGTACTGGGCTCAAAAGATGCAGCCCTGATGTCTCTCATGATAGCAGGTGGTTAAGTAGAAATTCGCTGCTCGGCTGACCCAGCAGGAGCAAACGTATGCCAAAAATGTATGCACAAACAAGCTTTTCAGTGAAGAGCAGCTAGGCACATTTTAGCAAGTTTCACTTGTAAGTGGGGTTGGAAACGCTTTTCAGGCTCAGTACTGGGCTCAAAAGATGCAGCCTGATGTCTCTCATGATAGCAGGTGGTTAAGTAGAAATTTGCTGCTCGGCTGACCCAGCAGGAGCAAACGTATGCTAAAAATGTGTGCAGAACCAAGCTTTTCAGTGAAGAGCAGCCAGGCACATTTTAGCAAGTTTCACTTGTAAGTGGGGTTGGAAAGGCTTTTCAGGCTCAGTACTGGGCTCAAAAGATGCAGCCCTGATCTCTCTCATGATAGCAGGTGGTTAAGTAGAAATTTGCTGCTCGGCTGACCCAGCAGGAGCAAACGTATGCTAAAAATGTATGCAGAACCAAGCTTTTTCAGTGAAGATCAGCCAGGCACATTTTAGCAAGTTTCACTTGTAAGTGGGGTTGGAAACGCTTTTCAGGCTCAGTACTGGGCTCAAAAGATGCAGCCCTGATGTCTCTCATGATAGCAGGTGGTTAAGTAGAAATTCGCTGCTCGGCTGAACCAGCAGGAGCAAACGTATGCCAAAAATGTATGCAGAACCAAGCTTTTTCAGTGAAGAGCAGCCAGGCACATTTTAGCAAGTTTCACTTGTAAGTGGGGTTGGAAACGCTTTTCAGGCTCAGTACTGGGCTCAAAAGATGCAGCCCTGATGTCTCTCATGATAGCAGGTGGTTAAGTAGAAGTTCACTGCTCGGCTGACCCAGCAGGAGCAAACGTATGCTAAAAATGTGTGCAGAACCAAGCTTTTCAGTGAATAGCAGCCAGGCACATTTTAGCAAGTTTCACTTGTAAGTGGGGTTGGAAATGCTTTTCAGGCTCAGTACTGGGCTCAAAAGATGCAGCCCTGATGTCTCTTATGATGCAGGTGGTTAAGTAGAAATTCGCTGCTCGGGTGACCCAGCAGGAGTAAACGTATGCCAAAAATGTATGCAGAAACAAGCTTTTCAGTGAAGAGCAGCTAGGCACATTTTAGCAAGTTTCACTTGTAAGTGGGGTTGGAAACGCTTTTCAGGCTCAGTACTGGGCTCAAAAGATGCAGCCCTGATGTCTCTCATGATAGCAGGTGGTTAAGTAGAAATTCGCTGCTCGGCTGACCCAGCAGGAGCAAACGTATGCTAAAAATGTATGCAGAACCAAGCTTTTCAGTGAAGAGCAGCCAGGCACATTTTAGCAAGTTTCACTGTAAGTGGGGTTGGAAACGCTTTTCAGGCGCAGTACTGGGCTCCAAAGATGCAGCCCTGATGTCTCTCATGATAGCAGGTGGTTAAGTAGAAATGTGCTGCTCGGCAGACCCAGCAGGAGCAAACGTATGTAAAAATGTATGCAGAACCAAGCTTTTCAGTGAAGAGCAGCCAGGCATATTTTAGCAAGTTTCACTTTAAGTGGGGTTGGAAATGCTTTTCATGCTCAGTACTGGGCTCAAAAGATACAGCCCTGATGTCTCTCATGATAGCAAGTGGTTAAGTAGAAATTCGCTGCTCGGCTGACCCAGCAGGAGCAAACGTATGCCAAAAATGTATGCAGAAACAAGCTTTTCAGTGAAGAGCAGCTAGGCACATTTTAGCAAGTTTCACTTGTAAGTGGGGTTGGAAACGCTTTTCAGGCTCAGTACTGGGCTCAAAAGATGCAGCCTGATGTCTCTCATGATAGCAGGTGGTTAAGTAGAAATTTGCTGCTCGGCTGACCCAGCAGGAGCAAACGTATGCTAAAAATGTGTGCAGAACCAAGCTTTTCAGTGAAGAGCAGCCAGGCACATTTTAGCAAGTTTCACTTGTAAGTGGGGTTGGAAATGCTTTTCAGGCTCAGTACTGGGCTCAAAAGATGCAGCCCTGATCTCTCTCATGATAGCAGGTGGTTAAGTAGAAATTTGCTGCTCGGCTGACCCAGCAGGAGCAAACGTATGCTAAAAATGTATGCAGAACCAAGCTTTTCAGTGAAGAGCAGCCAGGCACATTTTAGCAAGTTTCACTTGTAAGTGGGGTTGGAAACGCTTTTCAGGCTCAGTACTGGGCTCAAAAGATGCAGCCCTGATGTCTCTCAAGATAGCAGGTGGTTAAGTAGAAATTCGCTGCTCGGCTGACCCAGCAGGAGCAAACGTATGCCAAAAATGTATGCAGAAACAAGCTTTTCAGTGAAGAGCAGCTAGGCACATTTTAGCAAGTTTTACTTGTAAGTGGGGTTGTAAATGCTTTTCAGGCTCAGTACTGGGCTCAAAAGATGCAGCCCTGATGTCTCTTATGATGCAGGTGGTTAAGTAGAAATTCGCTGCTCGGCTGACCCAGCAGGAGCAAACGTATGCCAAAAATGTATGCAGAAACAAGCTTTTCAGTGAAGAGCAGCTAGGCACATTTTAGCAAGTTTCACTTGTAAGTGGGGTTGGAAACGCTTTTCAGGCTCAGTACTGGGCTCAAAAGATGCAGCCCTGATGTCTCTCATGATAGCAGGTGGTTAAGTAGAAATTCGCTGCTCGGCTGACCCAGCAGGAGCAAACGTATGCCAAAAATGTATGCACAAACAAGCTTTTCAGTGAAGAGCAGCTAGGCACATTTTAGCAAGTTTCACTTGTAAGTGGGGTTGGAAACGCTTTTCAGGCTCAGTACTGGGCTCAAAAGATGCAGCCTGATGTCTCTCATGATAGCAGGTGGTTAAGTAGAAATTTGCTGCTCGGCTGACCCAGCAGGAGCAAACGTATGCTAAAAATGTGTGCAGAACCAAGCTTTTCAGTGAAGAGCAGCCAGGCACATTTTAGCAAGTTTCACTTGTAAGTGGGGTTGGAAATGCTTTTCAGGCTCAGTACTGGGCTCAAAAGATGCAGCCCTGATCTCTCTCATGATAGCAGGTGGTTAAGTAGAAATTTGCTGCTCGGCTGACCCAGCAGGAGCAAACGTATGCTAAAAATGTATGCAGAACCAAGCTTTTTCAGTGAAGAGCAGCCAGGCACATTTTAGCAAGTTTCACTTGTAAGTGGGGTTGGAAACGCTTTTCAGGCTCAGTACTGGGCTCATAAGATGCAGCCCTGATGTCTCTCATGATGCAGGTGGTTAAGTAGAATTCGCTGCTCGGCTGACCCAGCAGGAGCAAACGTATGCCAAAAATGTATGCAGAAACAAGCTTTTCAGTGAAGAGCAGCTAGGCACATTTTAGCAAGTTTCACTTGTAAGTGGGGTTGGAAACGCTTTTCAAGCTCAGTACTGGGCTCAAAAGATGCAGCCCTGATGTCTCTCATGATAGCAGGTGGTTAAGTAGAAATTCGCTGCTCGGCTGACCCAGCAGGAGCAAACGTATGCTAAAAATGTATGCAGAACCAAGCTTTTCAGTGAAGAGCAGCCAGGCATATTTTAGCAAGTTTCACTTGTAAGTGGGGTTGGAAATGCTTTTCAGGCTCAGTACTGGGCTCAAAAGATGCAGCCCTGATGTCTCTCATGATAGCAGGTGGTTAAGTAGAAATTCGCTGCTCGGCTGACCCAGCAGGAGCAAACGTATGCCAAAAATGTATGCAGAAACAAGCTTTTCAGTGAAGAGCAGCTAGGCACATTTTAGCAAGTTTCACTTGTAAGTGGGGTTGGAAACGCTTTTCAGGCTCAGTACTGGGCTCAAAAGGTGCAGCCCTGATGCCTCTCATGATAGCAGGTGGTTAAGTAGAAATTCGCTGCTCGGCTGGCCCAGCAGGAGCAAACATATGCTAAAAATGTATGCAGAACCAAGCTTTTCAGTGAAGAGCAGCCAGGCACATTTTAGCAAGTTTCAATGTTTGTGGGGTTGGAAACGCTTTTCAGGTGCAGTACTGGGCTCCAAAGATGCAGCCCTGATGTCTCTCATGATAGCAGGTGGTTAAGTAGAAATGTGCTGCTCGGCAGACCCAGCAGGAGCAAACGTATGCTAAAAATGTATGCAGAACCAAGCTTTTCAGTCCAGAGTAGCCAGGCATATTTTTGCAAGTTTCACTTGTAAGTGGGGTTGGAAATGCTTTTCAGGCTCAGTACTAGGCTCAAAAGATGCAGCCCTGGTGTCTCTCATGATAGCAGGTGGTTAGGTAGAAATTTGCTGCTCGGCTGACCCAGCAGGAGCAAACGTTTGCTAAAAATGTATGCAGAACCAAGCTTTTCAGTGAAGAGCAGCCAGGCACATTTTAGCAAGTTTCACTTGTAAGTGGGGTTGGAAACGCTTTTCAGGCTCAGTACTGGGCTCAAAAGATGCAGCCCTGATGTCTCTCATGATAGCAGGTGGTTAAGTAGAATTTCGCTGCTCGGCTGACCCAGCAGGAGCAAACGTATGCCAAAAATGTATGCAGAAACAAGCTTTTCAGTGAAGAGCAGTTTGGCACATTTTAGCAAGTTGCACTTGTAAGTGGGGTTGGAAATGCTTTTCAGGCTCAGTACTGGGCTCAAAAGATGCAGCCCTGATTTCTCTTATGATGCAGGTGGTTAAGTAGAAATTTGCTGGTCGGCTGACTCAGCAGGAACAAACGTATGCCAAAAATGTATGCAGAAACAAGCTTTTCAGTGAAGAGCAGCTAGGCACATTTGAGCAAGTTTCACTTGTAAGTGGGGTTGGAAACGCTTTTCAGGCTCAGTACTGGGCTCAAAAGATGCAGATCTGATGTCTCTCATGATAGCAGGTGGTTAAGTAGAAATTCGCTGCTCGGCTGGCCCAGCAGGAGCAAACATATGCTAAAAATGTATGCAGAACCAAGCTTTTCAGTGAAGAGCAGCCAGGCACATTTTAGCAAGTTTCACTGTAAGTGGGGTTGGAAATGCTTTTCAGGTGCAGTACTGGGCTCCAAAGATGCAGCCCTGATGTCTCTCATGATAGCAGGTGGTTAAGTAGAAATGTGCTGCTCGGCAGACCCAGCAGGAGCAAACGTATGCTAAAAACGTATGCAGAACCAAGCTTTTCAGTGAAGAGCAGCCAGGCACATTTTAGCAAGTTTCACTTGTAACTGGGGTTGGAAATGCTTTTCAGGCTCAGTACTGGGCTCAAAAGATGCAGCCCTGATCTCTCTCATGAAAGCAGGTGGTTAAGTAGAAATGTGCTGCTCGGCTGACCCAGCAGGAGCAAACGTATGCTAAAAATGTATGCAGAACCAAGCTTTTCAGTGAAGAGCAGCCAGGCACATTTTAGCAAGTTTCACTTGTAAGTGGGGTTGGAAATGCTTTTCAGGCTCAGTACTGGGCTCATAAGATGCAGCCCTGATGTCTCTCATGATGCAGGTGGTTAAGTAGAAATTCGCTGCTCGGCTGACCCAGCAGGAGCAAACGTATGCCAAAAATGTATGCAGAAACAAGCTTTTCAGTGAAGAGCAGCTAGGCACATTTTAGCAAGTTTCACTTGTAAGTGGGGTTGGAAACGCTTTTCAGGCTCAGTACTGGGCTCAAAAGATGCAGCCCTGATGTCTCTCATGATAGCAGGTGGTTAAGTAGAAATTCGCTGCTCGGCTGACCCAGCAGGAGCAAACGTATGCTAAAAATGTATGCAGAACCAAGCTTTTCAGTGAAGAGCAGCCAGGCATATTTTAGCAAGTTTCACTTGTAAGTGGGGTTGGAAATGCTTTTCAGGCTCAGTACTGGGCTCAAAAGATGCAGCCCTGATGTCTCTCATGATAGCAGGTGGTTAAGTAGAAATTCGCTGCTCGGCTGACCCAGCAGGAGCAAACGTATGCCAAAAATGTATGCAGAAACAAGCTTTTCAGTGAAGAGCAGCTAGGCACATTTTAGCAAGTTTCACTTGTAAGTGGGGTTGGAAATGCTTTTCAGGCTCAGTACTGGGCTCAAAAGATGCAGCCTGATGTCTCTCATGATAGCAGGTGGTTAAGTAGAAATTTGCTGCTCGGCTGACCCAGCAGGAGCAAACGTATGCTAAAAATGTGTGCAGAACCAAGCTTTTCAGTGAAGAGCAGCCAGGCACATTTTAGCAAGTTTCACTTGTAAGTGGGGTTGGAAATGCTTTTCAGGCTCAGTACTGGGCTCAAAAGATGCAGCCCTGATCTCTCTCATGATAGCAGGTGGTTAAGTAGCAATTTGCTGCTCGGCTGACCCAGCAGGAGCAAACGTATGCTAAAAATGTATGCAGAACCAAGCTTTTCAGTGAAGAGCAGCCAGGCACATTTTAGCAAGTTTTACTTGTAAGTGGGGTTGGAAACGCTTTTCAGGCTCAGTACTGGGCTCAAAAGATGCAGCCCTGATGTCTCTCATGATAGCAGGTGGTTAAGTAGAAATTCGCTGCTCGGCTGACCCAGCAGGAGCAAACGTATGCCAAAAATGTATGCAGAAACAAGCTTTTCAGTGAAGAGCAGCTAGGCACATTTTAGCAAGTTTTACTTGTAAGTGGGGTTGGAAATGCTTTTCAGGCTCAGTACTGGGCTCAAAAGATGCAGCCCTGATGTCTCTTATGATGCAGGTGGTTAAGTAGAAATTCGCTGCTCGGCTGACCCAGCAGGAGCAAACGTATGCCAAAAATGTATGCAGAAACAAGCTTTTCAGTGAAGAGCAGCTAGGCACATTTTAGCAAGTTTCACTTGTAAGTGGGGTTGGAAACGCTTTTCAGGCTCAGTACTGGGCTCAAAAGATGCAGCCCTGATGTCTCTCATGATAGCAGGTGGTTAAGTAGAAATTCGCTGCTCGGCTGGCCCAGCAGGAGCAAACATATGCTAAAAATGTATGCAGAACCAAGCTTTTCAGTGAAGACCAGCCAGGCACATTTTAGCAAGTTTCACTGTAAGTGGGGTTGGAAACGCTTTTCAGGTGCAGTACTGGGCTCCAAAGATACAGCCCTGATGTCTCTCATGATAGCAGGTGGTTAAGTAGAAATTTGCTGCTCGGCTGACCCAGCAGGAGCAAACCTATGCCAAAAATGTATGCAGAATCAGCTTTTCAGTGAAGAGCAGAGAGGCACATTTTAGCAAGTTTCACTTGTAAGTGGGGTTGGAAACGCTTTTCAGGCTCAGTACTAGGCTCAAAAGATGCAGCCCTGATGTCTCTCATGATAGCAGGTGGTTAAGTAGAAATTCGCTGCTCGGCTGGCCCAGCAGGAGCAAACATATGCTAAAAATTTATGCAGAACCAAGCTTTTCAGTGAAGAGCAGCCAGGCACATTTTAACAAGTTTCACTTGTAAGTGGGGTTGGAAACGCTTTTCAGGCTCAGTACTGGGCTCAAAAGATGCAGCCCTGATGTCTCTCATGATAGCAGGTGGTTAAGTAGAAATGTGCTGCTCGGCTGACCCAGCAGGAGCAAACGTATGCCAAAAATGTATGCAGAAACCAGCTTTTCAGTGAAGAGCAGCCAGGCACATTTTAGCAAGTTTCACTTGTAAGTGGGGTTGGAAACGCTTTTCAGGCTCAGTACTGGGCTCAAAAGATGCAGCCCTGATGTCTCTCATGATAGCAGGTGGTTAAGTAGAAATTCGCTGCTCGGCTGACCCAGCAGGAGCAAACGTATGCTAAAAATGTATGCAGAACCAAGCTTTTCAGTGAAGAGCAGCCAGGCACATTTTAGCAAGTTTCAATGTAAGTGGGGTTGGAAACGCTTTTCAGGCGCAGTACTGGGCTCCAAAGATGCAGCCCTGATGTCTCTCATGATAGCAGGTGGTTAAGTAGAAATGTGCTGCTCGGCAGACCCAGCAGGAGCAAACGTATGCTAAAAATGTATGCAGAACCAAGCTTTTCAGTGAAGAGCAGCCAGGCATATTTTAGCAAGTTTCACTTGTAAGTGGGGTTGGAAATGCTTTTCAGGCTCAGTACTGGGCTCAAAAGATGCAGCCCTGATGTCTCTCATGATAGCAGGTGGTTAAGTAGAAATTCGCTGCTCGGCTGACCCAGCAGGAGCAAACGTATGCCAAAAATGTATGCAGAAACAAGCTTTTCAGTGAAGAGCAGCTAGGCACATTTTAGCAAGTTTCACTTGTAAGTGGGGTTGGAAATGCTTTTCAGGCTCAGTACTGGGCTCAAAAGATGCAGCCTGATGTCTCTCATGATAGCAGGTGGTTAAGTAGAAATTTGCTGCTCGGCTGACCCAGCAGGAGAACGTATGCTAAAAATGTATGCAGAACCAAGCTTTTCAGTGAAGAGCAGAGAGGCACATTTTAGCAAGTTTCACTTGTAAGTGGGGTTGGAAACGCTTTTCAGGCTCAGTACTGGGCTCAAAAGATGCAGCCCTGATGTCTCTCATGATAGCAGGTGGTTAAGTAGAAATGTGCTGCTCGGCAGACCCAGCAGGAGCAAACGTATGCTAAAAATGTATGCAGAACCAAGCTTTTCAGTAAAGAGCAGCCAGGCACATTTTAGCAAGTTTCACTGTAAGTGGGGTTGGAAACGCTTTTCAGGTGCAGTACTGGGCTCCAAAGATGCAGCCCTGATGTCTCTCATGATAGCAGGTGGTTAAGTAGAAATTCGCTGCTCGGCTGACCCAGCAGGAGCAAACGTATGCCAAAAATGTATGCAGAACCAAGCTTTTCAGTGAAGAGCAGCTAGGCACATTTTATCAAGTTTCACTTGTAAGTGGGGTTGGAAACGCTTTTCAGGCTCAATACTGGGCTCAAAAGATGCAGGCTGATGTCTCTCATGATAGCAGTTGGTTAAGTAGAAATTTGCTGCTCGGCTGACCCAGCAGGAGCAAACGTATGCTAAAAATGTATGCAGAACCAAGCTTTTCAGTGAAGAGCAGCCAGGCACATTTTAGCAAGTTTCACTTGTAAGTGGGGTTGGAAACGCTTTTCAGGCTCAGTACTGGGCTCAAAAGATGCAGCCCTGATGTCTCTCATGATAGCAGATGGTTAAGTAGAAATGTGCTGCTCGGCTGACCCAGCAGGAGAGCGTATGCTAAAAATGTATGCAGAACCAAGCTTTTAAGTGAAGAGCAGAGAGGCACATTTTAGCAAGTTTCACTTGTAAGTGGGGTTTGAAACGCTTTTCAGGCTCAGTACTGGGCTCAAAAGATGCAGCCCTGATGTCTCTCATGATAGCAGGTGGTTAAGTAGAAATTCGCTGCTCGGCTGGCCCAGCAGGAGCAAACATATGCTAAAAATGTATGCAGAACCAAGCTTTTCAGTAAAGAGCAGCCAGGCACATTTTAGCAAGTTTCACTGTAAGTGGGGTTGGAAACGCTTTTCAGGTGCAGTACTGGGCTCCAAAGATGCAGCCCTGATGTCTCTCATGATAGCAGGTGGTTAAGTAGAAATGTGCTGCTCGGCAGACCCAGCAGGAGCAAACGTATGCTAAAAATGTATGCAGAACCAAGCTTTTCAGTGAAGAGCAGCCAGGCATATTTTTGCAAGTTTCACTTGTAAGTGGGGTTGGAAATGCTTTTCAGGCTCAGTACTGGGCTCAAAAGATGCAGCCCTGATGTCTCTCATGATAGCAGGTGGTTAAGTAGAAATTCGCTGCTCGGCTGACCCAGCAGGAGCAAACGTATGCTAAAAATGTATGCAGAACCAAGCTTTTTAGTGAAGAGCAGCCAGGCACATTTTAGCAAGTTTCACTTGTAAGTGGGGTTGGAAACGCTTTTCAGGCTCAGTACTGGGCTCAAAAGATGCAGCCCTGATGTCTCTCATGATAGCAGGTGGTTAAGTAGAAGTTCACTGCTCGGCTGACCCAGCAGGAGCAAACGTATGCCAAAAATGTATGCAGAAACAAGCTTTTCAGTGAAGAGCAGCTAGGCACATTTTAGCAAGTTTCACTTGTAAGTGGGGTTGGAAACGCTTTTCAGGCTCAGTACTGGGCTCAAAAGATGCAGCCTGATGTCTCTCATGATAGCAGGTGGTTAAGTAGAAATTCGCTGCTCGGCTGACCCAGCAGGAGCAAACGTATGCTAAAAATGTATGCAGAACCAAGCTTTTCAGTGAAGAGCAGCCAGGCATATTTTAGCAAGTTTCACTTGTAAGTGGGGTTGGAAATGCTTTTCAGGCTCAGTACTGGGCTCAAAAGATGCAGCCCTGATGTCTCTCATGATAGCAGGTGGTTAAGTAGAAATTCGCTGCTCGGCTGACCCAACAGGAGCAAACGTATGCCAAAAATGTATGCAGAAACAAGCTTTTCAGTGAAGAGCAGCTAGGCACATTTTAGCAAGTTTCACTTGTAAGTGGGGTTGGAAATGCTTTTCAGGCTCAGTACTGGGCTCAAAAGATGCAGCCTGATGTCTCTCATGATAGCAGGTGGTTAAGTAGAAATTTGCTGCTCGGCTGACCCAGCAGGAGCAAACGTATGCTAAAAATGTGTGCAGAACCAAGCTTTTCAGTGAAGAGCAGCCAGGCACATTTTAGCAAGTTTCACTTGTAAGTGGGGTTGGAAATGCTTTTCAGGCTCAGTACTGGGCTCAAAAGATGCAGCCCTGATCTCTCTCATGATAGCAGGTGGTTAAGTAGCAATTTGCTGCTCGGCTGACCCAGCAGGAGCAAACGTATGCTAAAAATGTATGCAGAACCAAGCTTTTCAGTGAAGAGCAGCCAGGCACATTTTAGCAAGTTTTACTTGTAAGTGGGGTTGGAAACGCTTTTCAGGCTCAGTACTGGGCTCAAAAGATGCAGCCCTGATGTCTCTCATGATAGCAGGTGGTTAAGTAGAAATTCGCTGCTCGGCTGACCCAGCAGGAGCAAACGTATGCCAAAAATGTATGCAGAAACAAGCTTTTCAGTGAAGAGCAGCTAGGCACATTTTAGCAAGTTTTACTTGTAAGTGGGGTTGGAAATGCTTTTCAGGCTCAGTACTGGGCTCAAAAGATGCAGCCCTGATGTCTCTTATGATGCAGGTGGTTAAGTAGAAATTCGCTGCTCGGCTGACCCAGCAGGAGCAAACGTATGCCAAAAATGTATGCAGAAACAAGCTTTTCAGTGAAGAGCAGCCAGGCACATTTTAGCAAGTTTCACTTGTAAGTGGGGTTGGAAACGCTTTTCAGGCTCAGTACTGGGCTCAAAAGATGCAGCCCTGATGTCTCTCATGATAGCAGGTGGTTAAGTAGAAATTCGCTGCTCGGCTGAACCAGCAGGAGCAAACGTATGCCAAAAATGTATGCAGAACCAAGCTTTTTCAGTGAAGAGCAGCCAGGCACATTTTAGCAAGTTTCACTTGTAAGTGGGGTTGGAAACGCTTTTCAGGCTCAGTACTGGGCTCAAAAGATGCAGCCCTGATGTCTCTCATGATAGCAGGTGGTTAAGTAGAAGTTCACTGCTCGGCTGACCCAGCAGGAGCAAACGTATGCTAAAAATGTGTGCAGAACCAAGCTTTTCAGTGAATAGCAGCCAGGCACATTTTAGCAAGTTTCACTTGTAAGTGGGGTTGGAAATGCTTTTCAGGCTCAGTACTGGGCTCAAAAGATGCAGCCCTGATGTCTCTTATGATGCAGGTGGTTAAGTAGAAATTCGCTGCTCGGGTGACCCAGCAGGAGTAAACGTATGCCAAAAATGTATGCAGAAACAAGCTTTTCAGTGAAGAGCAGCTAGGCACATTTTAGCAAGTTTCACTTGTAAGTGGGGTTGGAAACGCTTTTCAGGCTCAGTACTGGGCTCAAAAGATGCAGCCCTGATGTCTCTCATGATAGCAGGTGGTTAAGTAGAAATTCGCTGCTCGGCTGACCCAGCAGGAGCAAACGTATGCTAAAAATGTATGCAGAACCAAGCTTTTCAGTGAAGAGCAGCCAGGCACATTTTAGCAAGTTTCACTGTAAGTGGGGTTGGAAACGCTTTTCAGGCGCAGTACTGGGCTCCAAAGATGCAGCCCTGATGTCTCTCATGATAGCAGGTGGTTAAGTAGAAATGTGCTGCTCGGCAGACCCAGCAGGAGCAAACGTATGTAAAAATGTATGCAGAACCAAGCTTTTCAGTGAAGAGCAGCCAGGCATATTTTAGCAAGTTTCACTTTAAGTGGGGTTGGAAATGCTTTTCATGCTCAGTACTGGGCTCAAAAGATACAGCCCTGATGTCTCTCATGATAGCAAGTGGTTAAGTAGAAATTCGCTGCTCGGCTGACCCAGCAGGAGCAAACGTATGCCAAAAATGTATGCAGAAACAAGCTTTTCAGTGAAGAGCAGCTAGGCACATTTTAGCAAGTTTCACTTGTAAGTGGGGTTGGAAACGCTTTTCAGGCTCAGTACTGGGCTCAAAAGATGCAGCCTGATGTCTCTCATGATAGCAGGTGGTTAAGTAGAAATTTGCTGCTCGGCTGACCCAGCAGGAGCAAACGTATGCTAAAAATGTGTGCAGAACCAAGCTTTTCAGTGAAGAGCAGCCAGGCACATTTTAGCAAGTTTCACTTGTAAGTGGGGTTGGAAATGCTTTTCAGGCTCAGTACTGGGCTCAAAAGATGCAGCCCTGATCTCTCTCATGATAGCAGGTGGTTAAGTAGAAATTTGCTGCTCGGCTGACCCAGCAGGAGCAAACGTATGCTAAAAATGTATGCAGAACCAAGCTTTTCAGTGAAGAGCAGCCAGGCACATTTTAGCAAGTTTCACTTGTAAGTGGGGTTGGAAACGCTTTTCAGGCTCAGTACTGGGCTCAAAAGATGCAGCCCTGATGTCTCTCAAGATAGCAGGTGGTTAAGTAGAAATTCGCTGCTCGGCTGACCCAGCAGGAGCAAACGTATGCCAAAAATGTATGCAGAAACAAGCTTTTCAGTGAAGAGCAGCTAGGCACATTTTAGCAAGTTTTACTTGTAAGTGGGGTTGTAAATGCTTTTCAGGCTCAGTACTGGGCTCAAAAGATGCAGCCCTGATGTCTCTTATGATGCAGGTGGTTAAGTAGAAATTCGCTGCTCGGCTGACCCAGCAGGAGCAAACGTATGCCAAAAATGTATGCAGAAACAAGCTTTTCAGTGAAGAGCAGCTAGGCACATTTTAGCAAGTTTCACTTGTAAGTGGGGTTGGAAACGCTTTTCAGGCTCAGTACTGGGCTCAAAAGATGCAGCCCTGATGTCTCTCATGATAGCAGGTGGTTAAGTAGAAATTCGCTGCTCGGCTGACCCAGCAGGAGCAAACGTATGCCAAAAATGTATGCACAAACAAGCTTTTCAGTGAAGAGCAGCTAGGCACATTTTAGCAAGTTTCACTTGTAAGTGGGGTTGGAAACGCTTTTCAGGCTCAGTACTGGGCTCAAAAGATGCAGCCTGATGTCTCTCATGATAGCAGGTGGTTAAGTAGAAATTTGCTGCTCGGCTGACCCAGCAGGAGCAAACGTATGCTAAAAATGTGTGCAGAACCAAGCTTTTCAGTGAAGAGCAGCCAGGCACATTTTAGCAAGTTTCACTTGTAAGTGGGGTTGGAAATGCTTTTCAGGCTCAGTACTGGGCTCAAAAGATGCAGCCCTGATCTCTCTCATGATAGCAGGTGGTTAAGTAGAAATTTGCTGCTCGGCTGACCCAGCAGGAGCAAACGTATGCTAAAAATGTATGCAGAACCAAGCTTTTTCAGTGAAGAGCAGCCAGGCACATTTTAGCAAGTTTCACTTGTAAGTGGGGTTGGAAACGCTTTTCAGGCTCAGTACTGGGCTCATAAGATGCAGCCCTGATGTCTCTCATGATGCAGGTGGTTAAGTAGAATTTGCTGCTCGGCTGACCCAGCAGGAGCAAACGTATGCCAAAAATGTATGCAGAAACAAGCTTTTCAGTGAAGAGCAGCTAGGCACATTTTAGCAAGTTTCACTTGTAAGTGGGGTTGGAAACGCTTTTCAAGCTCAGTACTGGGCTCAAAAGATGCAGCCCTGATGTCTCTCATGATAGCAGGTGGTTAAGTAGAAATTCGCTGCTCGGCTGACCCAGCAGGAGCAAACGTATGCTAAAAATGTATGCAGAACCAAGCTTTTCAGTGAAGAGCAGCCAGGCATATTTTAGCAAGTTTCACTTGTAAGTGGGGTTGGAAATGCTTTTCAGGCTCAGTACTGGGCTCAAAAGATGCAGCCCTGATGTCTCTCATGATAGCAGGTGGTTAAGTAGAAATTCGCTGCTCGGCTGACCCAGCAGGAGCAAACGTATGCCAAAAATGTATGCAGAAACAAGCTTTTCAGTGAAGAGCAGCTAGGCACATTTTAGCAAGTTTCACTTGTAAGTGGGGTTGGAAACGCTTTTCAGGCTCAGTACTGGGCTCAAAAGGTGCAGCCCTGATGCCTCTCATGATAGCAGGTGGTTAAGTAGAAATTCGCTGCTCGGCTGGCCCAGCAGGAGCAAACATATGCTAAAAATGTATGCAGAACCAAGCTTTTCAGTGAAGAGCAGCCAGGCACATTTTAGCAAGTTTCAATGTTTGTGGGGTTGGAAACGCTTTTCAGGTGCAGTACTGGGCTCCAAAGATGCAGCCCTGATGTCTCTCATGATAGCAGGTGGTTAAGTAGAAATGTGCTGCTCGGCAGACCCAGCAGGAGCAAACGTATGCTAAAAATGTATGCAGAACCAAGCTTTTCAGTCCAGAGTAGCCAGGCATATTTTTGCAAGTTTCACTTGTAAGTGGGGTTGGAAATGCTTTTCAGGCTCAGTACTAGGCTCAAAAGATGCAGCCCTGGTGTCTCTCATGATAGCAGGTGGTTAGGTAGAAATTTGCTGCTCGGCTGACCCAGCAGGAGCAAACGTTTGCTAAAAATGTATGCAGAACCAAGCTTTTCAGTGAAGAGCAGCCAGGCACATTTTAGCAAGTTTCACTTGTAAGTGGGGTTGGAAACGCTTTTCAGGCTCAGTACTGGGCTCAAAAGATGCAGCCCTGATGTCTCTCATGATAGCAGGTGGTTAAGTAGAATTTCGCTGCTCGGCTGACCCAGCAGGAGCAAACGTATGCCAAAAATGTATGCAGAAACAAGCTTTTCAGTGAAGAGCAGTTTGGCACATTTTAGCAAGTTGCACTTGTAAGTGGGGTTGGAAATGCTTTTCAGGCTCAGTACTGGGCTCAAAAGATGCAGCCCTGATTTCTCTTATGATGCAGGTGGTTAAGTAGAAATTTGCTGGTCGGCTGACTCAGCAGGAACAAACGTATGCCAAAAATGTATGCAGAAACAAGCTTTTCAGTGAAGAGCAGCTAGGCACATTTGAGCAAGTTTCACTTGTAAGTGGGGTTGGAAACGCTTTTCAGGCTCAGTACTGGGCTCAAAAGATGCAGATCTGATGTCTCTCATGATAGCAGGTGGTTAAGTAGAAATTCGCTGCTCGGCTGGCCCAGCAGGAGCAAACATATGCTAAAAATGTATGCAGAACCAAGCTTTTCAGTGAAGAGCAGCCAGGCACATTTTAGCAAGTTTCACTGTAAGTGGGGTTGGAAATGCTTTTCAGGTGCAGTACTGGGCTCCAAAGATGCAGCCCTGATGTCTCTCATGATAGCAGGTGGTTAAGTAGAAATGTGCTGCTCGGCAGACCCAGCAGGAGCAAACGTATGCTAAAAACGTATGCAGAACCAAGCTTTTCAGTGAAGAGCAGCCAGGCACATTTTAGCAAGTTTCACTTGTAAGTGGGGTTGGAAATGCTTTTCAGGCTCAGTACTGGGCTCAAAAGATGCAGCCCTGATCTCTCTCATGAAAGCAGGTGGTTAAGTAGAAATGTGCTGCTCGGCTGACCCAGCAGGAGCAAACGTATGCTAAAAATGTATGCAGAACCAAGCTTTTCAGTGAAGAGCAGCCAGGCACATTTTAGCAAGTTTCACTTGTAAGTGGGGTTGGAAATGCTTTTCAGGCTCAGTACTGGGCTCATAAGATGCAGCCCTGATGTCTCTCATGATGCAGGTGGTTAAGTAGAAATTCGCTGCTCGGCTGACCCAGCAGGAGCAAACGTATGCCAAAAATGTATGCAGAAACAAGCTTTTCAGTGAAGAGCAGCTAGGCACATTTTAGCAAGTTTCACTTGTAAGTGGGGTTGGAAACGCTTTTCAGGCTCAGTACTGGGCTCAAAAGATGCAGCCCTGATGTCTCTCATGATAGCAGGTGGTTAAGTAGAAATTCGCTGCTCGGCTGACCCAGCAGGAGCAAACGTATGCTAAAAATGTATGCAGAACCAAGCTTTTCAGTGAAGAGCAGCCAGGCATATTTTAGCAAGTTTCACTTGTAAGTGGGGTTGGAAATGCTTTTCAGGCTCAGTACTGGGCTCAAAAGATGCAGCCCTGATGTCTCTCATGATAGCAGGTGGTTAAGTAGAAATTCGCTGCTCGGCTGACCCAGCAGGAGCAAACGTATGCCAAAAATGTATGCAGAAACAAGCTTTTCAGTGAAGAGCAGCTAGGCACATTTTAGCAAGTTTCACTTGTAAGTGGGGTTGGAAATGCTTTTCAGGCTCAGTACTGGGCTCAAAAGATGCAGCCTGATGTCTCTCATGATAGCAGGTGGTTAAGTAGAAATTTGCTGCTCGGCTGACCCAGCAGGAGCAAACGTATGCTAAAAATGTGTGCAGAACCAAGCTTTTCAGTGAAGAGCAGCCAGGCACATTTTAGCAAGTTTCACTTGTAAGTGGGGTTGGAAATGCTTTTCAGGCTCAGTACTGGGCTCAAAAGATGCAGCCCTGATCTCTCTCATGATAGCAGGTGGTTAAGTAGCAATTTGCTGCTCGGCTGACCCAGCAGGAGCAAACGTATGCTAAAAATGTATGCAGAACCAAGCTTTTCAGTGAAGAGCAGCCAGGCACATTTTAGCAAGTTTTACTTGTAAGTGGGGTTGGAAACGCTTTTCAGGCTCAGTACTGGGCTCAAAAGATGCAGCCCTGATGTCTCTCATGATAGCAGGTGGTTAAGTAGAAATTCGCTGCTCGGCTGACCCAGCAGGAGCAAACGTATGCCAAAAATGTATGCAGAAACAAGCTTTTCAGTGAAGAGCAGCTAGGCACATTTTAGCAAGTTTTACTTGTAAGTGGGGTTGGAAATGCTTTTCAGGCTCAGTACTGGGCTCAAAAGATGCAGCCCTGATGTCTCTTATGATGCAGGTGGTTAAGTAGAAATTCGCTGCTCGGCTGACCCAGCAGGAGCAAACGTATGCCAAAAATGTATGCAGAAACAAGCTTTTCAGTGAAGAGCAGCTAGGCACATTTTAGCAAGTTTCACTTGTAAGTGGGGTTGGAAACGCTTTTCAGGCTCAGTACTGGGCTCAAAAGATGCAGCCCTGATGTCTCTCATGATAGCAGGTGGTTAAGTAGAAATTCGCTGCTCGGCTGGCCCAGCAGGAGCAAACATATGCTAAAAATGTATGCAGAACCAAGCTTTTCAGTGAAGACCAGCCAGGCACATTTTAGCAAGTTTCACTGTAAGTGGGGTTGGAAACGCTTTTCAGGTGCAGTACTGGGCTCCAAAGATACAGCCCTGATGTCTCTCATGATAGCAGGTGGTTAAGTAGAAATTTGCTGCTCGGCTGACCCAGCAGGAGCAAACCTATGCCAAAAATGTATGCAGAATCAGCTTTTCAGTGAAGAGCAGAGAGGCACATTTTAGCAAGTTTCACTTGTAAGTGGGGTTGGAAACGCTTTTCAGGCTCAGTACTAGGCTCAAAAGATGCAGCCCTGATGTCTCTCATGATAGCAGGTGGTTAAGTAGAAATTCGCTGCTCGGCTGGCCCAGCAGGAGCAAACATATGCTAAAAATGTATGCAGAACCAAGCTTTTCAGTGAAGAGCAGCCAGGCACATTTTAACAAGTTTCACTTGTAAGTGGGGTTGGAAACGCTTTTCAGGCTCAGTACTGGGCTCAAAAGATGCAGCCCTGATGTCTCTCATGATAGCAGGTGGTTAAGTAGAAATGTGCTGCTCGGCTGACCCAGCAGGAGCAAACGTATGCCAAAAATGTATGCAGAAACCAGCTTTTCAGTGAAGAGCAGCCAGGCACATTTTAGCAAGTTTCACTTGTAAGTGGGGTTGGAAACGCTTTTCAGGCTCAGTACTGGGCTCAAAAGATGCAGCCCTGATGTCTCTCATGATAGCAGGTGGTTAAGTAGAAATTCGCTGCTCGGCTGACCCAGCAGGAGCAAACGTATGCTAAAAATGTATGCAGAACCAAGCTTTTCAGTGAAGAGCAGCCAGGCACATTTTAGCAAGTTTCAATGTAAGTGGGGTTGGAAACGCTTTTCAGGCGCAGTACTGGGCTCCAAAGATGCAGCCCTGATGTCTCTCATGATAGCAGGTGGTTAAGTAGAAATGTGCTGCTCGGCAGACCCAGCAGGAGCAAACGTATGCTAAAAATGTATGCAGAACCAAGCTTTTCAGTGAAGAGCAGCCAGGCATATTTTAGCAAGTTTCACTTGTAAGTGGGGTTGGAAATGCTTTTCAGGCTCAGTACTGGGCTCAAAAGATGCAGCCCTGATGTCTCTCATGATAGCAGGTGGTTAAGTAGAAATTCGCTGCTCGGCTGACCCAGCAGGAGCAAACGTATGCCAAAAATGTATGCAGAAACAAGCTTTTCAGTGAAGAGCAGCTAGGCACATTTTAGCAAGTTTCACTTGTAAGTGGGGTTGGAAATGCTTTTCAGGCTCAGTACTGGGCTCAAAAGATGCAGCCTGATGTCTCTCATGATAGCAGGTGGTTAAGTAGAAATTTGCTGCTCGGCTGACCCAGCAGGAGAACGTATGCTAAAAATGTATGCAGAACCAAGCTTTTCAGTGAAGAGCAGAGAGGCACATTTTAGCAAGTTTCACTTGTAAGTGGGGTTGGAAACGCTTTTCAGGCTCAGTACTGGGCTCAAAAGATGCAGCCCTGATGTCTCTCATGATAGCAGGTGGTTAAGTAGAAATGTGCTGCTCGGCAGACCCAGCAGGAGCAAACGTATGCTAAAAATGTATGCAGAACCAAGCTTTTCAGTAAAGAGCAGCCAGGCACATTTTAGCAAGTTTCACTGTAAGTGGGGTTGGAAACGCTTTTCAGGTGCAGTACTGGGCTCCAAAGATGCAGCCCTGATGTCTCTCATGATAGCAGGTGGTTAAGTAGAAATTCGCTGCTCGGCTGACCCAGCAGGAGCAAACGTATGCCAAAAATGTATGCAGAACCAAGCTTTTCAGTGAAGAGCAGCTAGGCACATTTTATCAAGTTTCACTTGTAAGTGGGGTTGGAAACGCTTTTCAGGCTCAATACTGGGCTCAAAAGATGCAGGCTGATGTCTCTCATGATAGCAGTTGGTTAAGTAGAAATTTGCTGCTCGGCTGACCCAGCAGGAGCAAACGTATGCTAAAAATGTATGCAGAACCAAGCTTTTCAGTGAAGAGCAGCCAGGCACATTTTAGCAAGTTTCACTTGTAAGTGGGGTTGGAAACGCTTTTCAGGCTCAGTACTGGGCTCAAAAGATGCAGCCCTGATGTCTCTCATGATAGCAGGTGGTTAAGTAGAAATGTGCTGCTCGGCTGACCCAGCAGGAGAGCGTATGCTAAAAATGTATGCAGAACCAAGCTTTTAAGTGAAGAGCAGAGAGGCACATTTTAGCAAGTTTCACTTGTAAGTGGGGTTTGAAACGCTTTTCAGGCTCAGTACTGGGCTCAAAAGATGCAGCCCTGATGTCTCTCATGATAGCAGGTGGTTAAGTAGAAATTCGCTGCTCGGCTGGCCCAGCAGGAGCAAACATATGCTAAAAATGTATGCAGAACCAAGCTTTTCAGTAAAGAGCAGCCAGGCACATTTTAGCAAGTTTCACTGTAAGTGGGGTTGGAAACGCTTTTCAGGTGCAGTACTGGGCTCCAAAGATGCAGCCCTGATGTCTCTCATGATAGCAGGTGGTTAAGTAGAAATGTGCTGCTCGGCAGACCCAGCAGGAGCAAACGTATGCTAAAAATGTATGCAGAACCAAGCTTTTCAGTGAAGAGCAGCCAGGCATATTTTTGCAAGTTTCACTTGTAAGTGGGGTTGGAAATGCTTTTCAGGCTCAGTACTGGGCTCAAAAGATGCAGCCCTGATGTCTCTCATGATAGCAGGTGGTTAAGTAGAAATTCGCTGCTCGGCTGACCCAGCAGGAGCAAACGTATGCTAAAAATGTATGCAGAACCAAGCTTTTTAGTGAAGAGCAGCCAGGCACATTTTAGCAAGTTTCACTTGTAAGTGGGGTTGGAAACGCTTTTCAGGCTCAGTACTGGGCTCAAAAGATGCAGCCCTGATGTCTCTCATGATAGCAGGTGGTTAAGTAGAAGTTCACTGCTCGGCTGACCCAGCAGGAGCAAACGTATGCCAAAAATGTATGCAGAAACAAGCTTTTCAGTGAAGAGCAGCTAGGCACATTTTAGCAAGTTTCACTTGTAAGTGGGGTTGGAAACGCTTTTCAGGCTCAGTACTGGGCTCAAAAGATGCAGCCTGATGTCTCTCATGATAGCAGGTGGTTAAGTAGAAATTCGCTGCTCGGCTGACCCAGCAGGAGCAAACGTATGCTAAAAATGTATGCAGAACCAAGCTTTTCAGTGAAGAGCAGCCAGGCATATTTTAGCAAGTTTCACTTGTAAGTGGGGTTGGAAATGCTTTTCAGGCTCAGTACTGGGCTCAAAAGATGCAGCCCTGATGTCTCTCATGATAGCAGGTGGTTAAGTAGAAATTCGCTGCTCGGCTGACCCAACAGGAGCAAACGTATGCCAAAAATGTATGCAGAAACAAGCTTTTCAGTGAAGAGCAGCTAGGCACATTTTAGCAAGTTTCACTTGTAAGTGGGGTTGGAAATGCTTTTCAGGCTCAGTACTGGGCTCAAAAGATGCAGCCTGATGTCTCTCATGATAGCAGGTGGTTAAGTAGAAATTTGCTGCTCGGCTGACCCAGCAGGAGCAAACGTATGCTAAAAATGTGTGCAGAACCAAGCTTTTCAGTGAAGAGCAGCCAGGCACATTTTAGCAAGTTTCACTTGTAAGTGGGGTTGGAAATGCTTTTCAGGCTCAGTACTGGGCTCAAAAGATGCAGCCCTGATCTCTCTCATGATAGCAGGTGGTTAAGTAGCAATTTGCTGCTCGGCTGACCCAGCAGGAGCAAACGTATGCTAAAAATGTATGCAGAACCAAGCTTTTCAGTGAAGAGCAGCCAGGCACATTTTAGCAAGTTTTACTTGTAAGTGGGGTTAGAAACGCTTTTCAGGCTCAGTACTGGGCTCAAAAGATGCAGCCCTGATGTCTCTCATGATAGCAGGTGGTTAAGTAGAAATTCGCTGCTCGGCTGACCCAGCAGGAGCAAACGTATGCCAAAAATGTATGCAGAAACAAGCTTTTCAGTGAAGAGCAGCTAGGCACATTTTAGCAAGTTTTACTTGTAAGTGGGGTTGGAAATGCTTTTCAGGCTCAGTACTGGGCTCAAAAGATGCAGCCCTGATGTCTCTTATGATGCAGGTGGTTAAGTAGAAATTCGCTGCTCGGCTGACCCAGCAGGAGCAAACGTATGCCAAAAATGTATGCAGAAACAAGCTTTTCAGTGAAGAGCAGCCAGGCACATTTTAGCAAGTTTCACTTGTAAGTGGGGTTGGAAACGCTTTTCAGGCTCAGTACTGGGCTCAAAAGATGCAGCCCTGATGTCTCTCATGATAGCAGGTGGTTAAGTAGAAATTCGCTGCTCGGCTGGCCCAGCAGGAGCAAACATATGCTAAAAATGTATGCAGAACCAAGCTTTTCAGTGAAGACCAGCCAGGCACATTTTAGCAAGTTTCACTGTAAGTGGGGTTGGAAACGCTTTTCAGGTGCAGTACTGGGCTCCAAAGATACAGCCCTGATGTCTCTCATGATAGCAGGTGGTTAAGTAGAAATTTGCTGCTCGGCTGACCCAGCAGGAGCAAACCTATGCCAAAAATGTATGCAGAATCAGCTTTTCAGTGAAGAGCAGAGAGGCACATTTTAGCAAGTTTCACTTGTAAGTGGGGTTGGAAACGCTTTTCAGGCTCAGTACTAGGCTCAAAAGATGCAGCCCTGATGTCTCTCATGATAGCAGGTGGTAAAGTAGAAATTCGCTGCTCGGCTGGCCCAGCAGGAGCAAACATATGCTAAAAATGTATGCAGAACCAAGCTTTTCAGTGAAGAGCAGCCAGGCACATTTTAACAAGTTTCACTTGTAAGTGGGGTTGGAAACGCTTTTCAGGCTCAGTACTGGGCTCAAAAGATGCAGCCCTGATGTCTCTCATGATAGCAGGTGGTTAAGTAGAAATGTGCTGCTCGGCTGACCCAGCAGGAGCAAACGTATGCCAAAAATGTATGCAGAAACCAGCTTTTCAGTGAAGAGCAGCCAGGCACATTTTAGCAAGTTTCACTTGTAAGTGGGGTTGGAAACGCTTTTCAGGCTCAGTACTGGGCTCAAAAGATGCAGCCCTGATGTCTCTCATGATAGCAGGTGGTTAAGTAGAAATTCGCTGCTCGGCTGACCCAGCAGGAGCAAACGTATGCTAAAAATGTATGCAGAACCAAGCTTTTCAGTGAAGAGCAGCCAGGCACATTTTAGCAAGTTTCAATGTAAGTGGGGTTGGAAACGCTTTTCAGGCGCAGTACTGGGCTCCAAAGATGCAGCCCTGATGTCTCTCATGATAGCAGGTGGTTAAGTAGAAATGTGCTGCTCGGCAGACCCAGCAGGAGCAAACGTATGCTAAAAATGTATGCAGAACCAAGCTTTTCAGTGAAGAGCAGCCAGGCATATTTTAGCAAGTTTCACTTGTAAGTGGGGTTGGAAATGCTTTTCAGGCTCAGTACTGGGCTCAAAAGATGCAGCCCTGATGTCTCTCATGATAGCAGGTGGTTAAGTAGAAATTCGCTGCTCGGCTGACCCAGCAGGAGCAAACGTATGCTAAAAATGTATGCAGAACCAAGCTTTTCAGTGAAGAGCAGCCAGGCACATTTTAGCAAGTTTCACTTGTAAGTGGGGTTGGAAACGCTTTTCAGGCTCAGTACTGGGCTCAAAAGATGCAGCCCTGATGTCTCTCATGATAGCAGGTGGTTAAGTAGAAATGTGCTGCTCGGCTGACCCAGCAGGAGAGCGTATGCTAAAAATGTATGCAGAACCAAGCTTTTAAGTGAAGAGCAGATAGGCACATTTTAGCAAGTTTCACTTGTAAGTGGGGTTGGAAACGCTTTTCAGGCTCAGTACTGGGCTCAAAAGATGCAGCCCTGATGTCTCTCATGATAGCAGGTGGTTAAGTAGAAATTCGCTGCTCGGCTGGCCCAGCAGGAGCAAACATATGCTAAAAATGTATGCAGAACCAAGCTTTTCAGTAAAGAGCAGCCAGGCACATTTTAGCAAGTTTCACTGTAAGTGGGGTTGGAAACGCTTTTCAGGTGCAGTACTGGGCTCCAAAGATGCAGCCCTGATGTCTCTCATGATAGCAGGTGGTTAAGTAGAAATGTGCTGCTCGGCAGACCCAGCAGGAGCAAACGTATGCTAAAAATGTATGCAGAACCAAGCTTTTCAGTGAAGAGCAGCCAGGCATATTTTTGCAAGTTTCACTTGTAAGTGGGGTTGGAAATGCTTTTCAGGCTCAGTACTGGGCTCAAAAGATGCAGCCCTGATGTCTCTCATGATAGCAGGTGGTTAAGTAGAAATTCGCTGCTCGGCTGACCCAGCAGGAGCAAACGTATGCTAAAAATGTATGCAGAACCAAGCTTTTTAGTGAAGAGCAGCCAGGCACATTTTAGCAAGTTTCACTTGTAAGTGGGGTTGGAAACGCTTTTCAGGCTCAGTACTGGGCTCAAAAGATGCAGCCCTGATGTCTCTCATGATAGCAGGTGGTTAAGTAGAAGTTCACTGCTCGGCTGACCCAGCAGGAGCAAACGTATGCTAAAAATGTGTGCAGAACCAAGCTTTTCAGTGAATAGCAGCCAGGCACATTTTAGCAAGTTTCACTTGTAAGTGGGGTTGGAAATGCTTTTCAGGCTCAGTACTGGGCTCAAAAGATGCAGCCCTGATGTCTCTTATGATGCAGGTGGTTAAGTAGAAATTCGCTGCTCGGGTGACCCAGCAGGAGTAAACGTATGCCAAAAATGTATGCAGAAACAAGCTTTTCAGTGAAGAGCAGCTAGGCACATTTTAGCAAGTTTCACTTGTAAGTGGGGTTGGAAACGCTTTTCAGGCTCAGTACTGGGCTCAAAAGATGCAGCCCTGATGTCTCTCATGATAGCAGGTGGTTAAGTAGAAATTCGCTGCTCGGCTGACCCAGCAGGAGCAAACGTATGCTAAAAATGTATGCAGAACCAAGCTTTTCAGTGAAGAGCAGCCAGGCACATTTTAGCAAGTTTCACTGTAAGTGGGGTTGGAAACGCTTTTCAGGCGCAGTACTGGGCTCCAAAGATGCAGCCCTGATGTCTCTCATGATAGCAGGTGGTTAAGTAGAAATGTGCTGCTCGGCAGACCCAGCAGGAGCAAACGTATGTAAAAATGTATGCAGAACCAAGCTTTTCAGTGAAGAGCAGCCAGGCATATTTTAGCAAGTTTCACTTGTAAGTGGGGTTGGAAATGCTTTTCATGCTCAGTACTGGGCTCAAAAGATACAGCCCTGATGTCTCTCATGATAGCAAGTGGTTAAGTAGAAATTCGCTGCTCGGCTGACCCAGCAGGAGCAAACGTATGCCAAAAATGTATGCAGAAACAAGCTTTTCAGTGAAGAGCAGCTAGGCACATTTTAGCAAGTTTCACTTGTAAGTGGGGTTGGAAACGCTTTTCAGGCTCAGTACTGGGCTCAAAAGATGCAGCCTGATGTCTCTCATGATAGCAGGTGGTTAAGTAGAAATTTGCTGCTCGGCTGACCCAGCAGGAGCAAACGTATGCTAAAAATGTGTGCAGAACCAAGCTTTTCAGTGAAGAGCAGCCAGGCACATTTTAGCAAGTTTCACTTGTAAGTGGGGTTGGAAATGCTTTTCAGGCTCAGTACTGGGCTCAAAAGATGCAGCCCTGATCTCTCTCATGATAGCAGGTGGTTAAGTAGAAATTTGCTGCTCGGCTGACCCAGCAGGAGCAAACGTATGCTAAAAATGTATGCAGAACCAAGCTTTTCAGTGAAGAGCAGCCAGGCACATTTTAGCAAGTTTCACTTGTAAGTGGGGTTGGAAACGCTTTTCAGGCTCAGTACTGGGCTCAAAAGATGCAGCCCTGATGTCTCTCAAGATAGCAGGTGGTTAAGTAGAAATTCGCTGCTCGGCTGACCCAGCAGGAGCAAACGTATGCTAAAAATGTGTGCAGAACCAAGCTTTTCAGTGAAGAGCAGCCAGGCACATTTTAGCAAGTTTCACTTGTAAGTGGGGTTGGAAATGCTTTTCAGGCTCAGTACTGGGCTCAAAAGATGCAGCCCTGATCTCTCTCATGATAGCAGGTGGTTAAGTAGCAATTTGCTGCTCGGCTGACCCAGCAGGAGCAAACGTATGCTAAAAATGTATGCAGAACCAAGCTTTTCAGTGAAGAGCAGCCAGGCACATTTTAGCAAGTTTTACTTGTAAGTGGGGTTGGAAACGCTTTTCAGGCTCAGTACTGGGCTCAAAAGATGCAGCCCTGATGTCTCTCATGATAGCAGGTGGTTAAGTAGAAATTCGCTGCTCGGCTGACCCAGCAGGAGCAAACGTATGCCAAAAATGTATGCAGAAACAAGCTTTTCAGTGAAGAGCAGCTAGGCACATTTTAGCAAGTTTTACTTGTAAGTGGGGTTGGAAATGCTTTTCAGGCTCAGTACTGGGCTCAAAAGATGCAGCCCTGATGTCTCTTATGATGCAGGTGGTTAAGTAGAAATTCGCTGCTCGGCTGACCCAGCAGGAGCAAACGTATGCCAAAAATGTATGCAGAAACAAGCTTTTCAGTGAAGAGCAGCCAGGCACATTTTAGCAAGTTTCACTTGTAAGTGGGGTTGGAAACGCTTTTCAGGCTCAGTACTGGGCTCAAAAGATGCAGCCCTGATGTCTCTCATGATAGCAGGTGGTTAAGTAGAAATTCGCTGCTCGGCTGGCCCAGCAGGAGCAAACATATGCTAAAAATGTATGCAGAACCAAGCTTTTCAGTGAAGACCAGCCAGGCACATTTTAGCAAGTTTCACTGTAAGTGGGGTTGGAAACGCTTTTCAGGTGCAGTACTGGGCTCCAAAGATACAGCCCTGATGTCTCTCATGATAGCAGGTGGTTAAGTAGAAATTTGCTGCTCGGCTGACCCAGCAGGAGCAAACCTATGCCAAAAATGTATGCAGAATCAGCTTTTCAGTGAAGAGCAGAGAGGCACATTTTAGCAAGTTTCACTTGTAAGTGGGGTTGGAAACGCTTTTCAGGCTCAGTACTAGGCTCAAAAGATGCAGCCCTGATGTCTCTCATGATAGCAGGTGGTAAAGTAGAAATTCGCTGCTCGGCTGGCCCAGCAGGAGCAAACATATGCTAAAAATGTATGCCGAACCAAGCTTTTCAGTGAAGAGCAGCCAGGCACATTTTAACAAGTTTCACTTGTAAGTGGGGTTGGAAACGCTTTTCAGGCTCAGTACTGGGCTCAAAAGATGCAGCCCTGATGTCTCTCATGATAGCAGGTGGTTAAGTAGAAATGTGCTGCTCGGCTGACCCAGCAGGAGCAAACGTATGCCAAAAATGTATGCAGAAACCAGCTTTTCAGTGAAGAGCAGCCAGGCACATTTTAGCAAGTTTCACTTGTAAGTGGGGTTGGAAACGCTTTTCAGGCTCAGTACTGGGCTCAAAAGATGCAGCCCTGATGTCTCTCATGATAGCAGGTGGTTAAGTAGAAATTCGCTGCTCGGCTGACCCAGCAGGAGCAAACGTATGCTAAAAATGTATGCAGAACCAAGCTTTTCAGTGAAGAGCAGCCAGGCACATTTTAGCAAGTTTCAATGTAAGTGGGGTTGGAAACGCTTTTCAGGCGCAGTACTGGGCTCCAAAGATGCAGCCCTGATGTCTCTCATGATAGCAGGTGGTTAAGTAGAAATTCGCTGCTCGGCTGACCCAGCAGGAGCAAACGTATGCTAAAAATGTGTGCAGAACCAAGCTTTTCAGTGAAGAGCAGCCAGGCACATTTTAGCAAGTTTCACTTGTAAGTGGGGTTGGAAATGCTTTTCAGGCTCAGTACTGGGCTCAAAAGATGCAGCCCTGATCTCTCTCATGATAGCAGGTGGTTAAGTAGCAATTTGCTGCTCGGCTGACCCAGCAGGAGCAAACGTATGCTAAAAATGTATGCAGAACCAAGCTTTTCAGTGAAGAGCAGCCAGGCACATTTTAGCAAGTTTTACTTGTAAGTGGGGTTGGAAACGCTTTTCAGGCTCAGTACTGGGCTCAAAAGATGCAGCCCTGATGTCTCTCATGATAGCAGGTGGTTAAGTAGAAATTCGCTGCTCGGCTGACCCAGCAGGAGCAAACGTATGCCAAAAATGTATGCAGAAACAAGCTTTTCAGTGAAGAGCAGCTAGGCACATTTTAGCAAGTTTTACTTGTAAGTGGGGTTGGAAATGCTTTTCAGGCTCAGTACTGGGCTCAAAAGATGCAGCCCTGATGTCTCTTATGATGCAGGTGGTTAAGTAGAAATTTGCTGCTCGGCTGACCCAGCAGGAGCAAACGTATGCCAAAAATGTATGCAGAAACAAGCTTTTCAGTGAAGAGCAGCCAGGCACATTTTAGCAAGTTTCACTTGTAAGTGGGGTTGGAAACGCTTTTCAGGCTCAGTACTGGGCTCAAAAGATGCAGCCCTGATGTCTCTCATGATAGCAGGTGGTTAAGTAGAAATTCGCTGCTCGGCTGGCCCAGCAGGAGCAAACATATGCTAAAAATGTATGCAGAACCAAGCTTTTCAGTGAAGACCAGCCAGGCACATTTTAGCAAGTTTCACTGTAAGTGGGGTTGGAAACGCTTTTCAGGTGCAGTACTGGGCTCCAAAGATACAGCCCTGATGTCTCTCATGATAGCAGGTGGTTAAGTAGAAATTTGCTGCTCGGCTGACCCAGCAGGAGCAAACCTATGCCAAAAATGTATGCAGAATCAGCTTTTCAGTGAAGAGCAGAGAGGCACATTTTAGCAAGTTTCACTTGTAAGTGGGGTTGGAAACGCTTTTCAGGCTCAGTACTAGGCTCAAAAGATGCAGCCCTGATGTCTCTCATGATAGCAGGTGGTAAAGTAGAAATTCGCTGCTCGGCTGGCCCAGCAGGAGCAAACATATGCTAAAAATGTATGCAGAACCAAGCTTTTCAGTGAAGAGCAGCCAGGCACATTTTAACAAGTTTCACTTGTAAGTGGGGTTGGAAACGCTTTTCAGGCTCAGTACTGGGCTCAAAAGATGCAGCCCTGATGTCTCTCATGATAGCAGGTGGTTAAGTAGAAATGTGCTGCTCGGCTGACCCAGCAGGAGCAAACGTATGCCAAAAATGTATGCAGAAACCAGCTTTTCAGTGAAGAGCAGCCAGGCACATTTTAGCAAGTTTCACTTGTAAGTGGGGTTGGAAACGCTTTTCAGGCTCAGTACTGGGCTCAAAAGATGCAGCCCTGATGTCTCTCATGATAGCAGGTGGTTAAGTAGAAATTCGCTGCTCGGCTGACCCAGCAGGAGCAAACGTATGCTAAAAATGTATGCAGAACCAAGCTTTTCAGTGAAGAGCAGCCAGGCACATTTTAGCAAGTTTCAATGTAAGTGGGGTTGGAAACGCTTTTCAGGCGCAGTACTGGGCTCCAAAGATGCAGCCCTGATGTCTCTCATGATAGCAGGTGGTTAAGTAGAAATGTGCTGCTCGGCAGACCCAGCAGGAGCAAACGTATGCTAAAAATGTATGCAGAACCAAGCTTTTCAGTGAAGAGCAGCCAGGCATATTTTAGCAAGTTTCACTTGTAAGTGGGGTTGGAAATGCTTTTCAGGCTCAGTACTGGGCTCAAAAGATGCAGCCCTGATGTCTCTCATGATAGCAGGTGGTTAAGTAGAAATTCGCTGCTCGGCTGACCCAGCAGGAGCAAACGTATGCCAAAAATGTATGCAGAAACAAGCTTTTCAGTGAAGAGCAGCTAGGCACATTTTAGCAAGTTTCACTTGTAAGTGGGGTTGGAAATGCTTTTCAGGCTCAGTACTGGGCTCAAAAGATGCAGCCTGATGTCTCTCATGATAGCAGGTGGTTAAGTAGAAATTTGCTGCTCGGCTGACCCAGCAGGAGAACGTATGCTAAAAATGTATGCAGAACCAAGCTTTTCAGTGAAGAGCAGAGAGGCACATTTTAGCAAGTTTCACTTGTAAGTGGGGTTGGAAACGCTTTTCAGGCTCAGTACTGGGCTCAAAAGATGCAGCCCTGATGTCTCTCATGATAGCAGGTGGTTAAGTAGAAATGTGCTGCTCGGCAGACCCAGCAGGAGCAAACGTATGCTAAAAATGTATGCAGAACCAAGCTTTTCAGTAAAGAGCAGCCAGGCACATTTTAGCAAGTTTCACTGTAAGTGGGGTTGGAAACGCTTTTCAGGTGCAGTACTGGGCTCCAAAGATGCAGCCCTGATGTCTCTCATGATAGCAGGTGGTTAAGTAGAAATTCGCTGCTCGGCTGACCCAGCAGGAGCAAACGTATGCCAAAAATGTATGCAGAACCAAGCTTTTCAGTGAAGAGCAGCTAGGCACATTTTATCAAGTTTCACTTGTAAGTGGGGTTGGAAACGCTTTTCAGGCTCAATACTGGGCTCAAAAGATGCAGGCTGATGTCTCTCATGATAGCAGTTGGTTAAGTAGAAATTTGCTGCTCTGCTGACCCAGCAGGAGCAAACGTATGCTAAAAATGTATGCAGAACCAAGCTTTTCAGTGAAGAGCAGCCAGGCACATTTTAGCAAGTTTCACTTGTAAGTGGGGTTGGAAACGCTTTTCAGGCTCAGTACTGGGCTCAAAAGATGCAGCCCTGATGTCTCTCATGATAGCAGGTGGTTAAGTAGAAATGTGCTGCTCGGCTGACCCAGCAGGAGAGCGTATGCTAAAAATGTATGCAGAACCAAGCTTTTAAGTGAAGAGCAGAGAGGCACATTTTAGCAAGTTTCACTTGTAAGTGGGGTTGGAAACGCTTTTCAGGCTCAGTACTGGGCTCAAAAGATGCAGCCCTGATGTCTCTCATGATAGCAGGTGGTTAAGTAGAAATTCGCTGCTCGGCTGGCCCAGCAGGAGCAAACATATGCTAAAAATGTACGCAGAACCAAGCTTTTCAGTAAAGAGCAGCCAGGCACATTTTAGCAAGTTTCACTGTAAGTGGGGTTGGAAACGCTTTTCAGGTGCAGTACTGGGCTCCAAAGATGCAGCCCTGATGTCTCTCATGATAGCAGGTGGTTAAGTAGAAATGTGCTGCTCGGCAGACCCAGCAGGAGCAAACGTATGCTAAAAATGTATGCAGAACCAAGCTTTTCAGTGAAGAGCAGCCAGGCATATTTTTGCAAGTTTCACTTGTAAGTGGGGTTGGAAATGCTTTTCAGGCTCAGTACTGGGCTCAAAAGATGCAGCCCTGATGTCTCTCATGATAGCAGGTGGTTAAGTAGAAATTCGCTGCTCGGCTGACCCAGCAGGAGCAAACGTATGCTAAAAATGTATGCAGAACCAAGCTTTTTAGTGAAGAGCAGCCAGGCACATTTTAGCAAGTTTCACTTGTAAGTGGGGTTGGAAACGCTTTTCAGGCTCAGTACTGGGCTCAAAAGATGCAGCCCTGATGTCTCTCATGATAGCAGGTGGTTAAGTAGAAGTTCACTGCTCGGCTGACCCAGCAGGAGCAAACGTATGCTAAAAATGTGTGCAGAACCAAGCTTTTCAGTGAATAGCAGCCAGGCACATTTTAGCAAGTTTCACTTGTAAGTGGGGTTGGAAATGCTTTTCAGGCGCAGTACTGGGCTCCAAAGATGCAGCCCTGATGTCTCTCATGATAGCAGGTGGTTAAGTAGAAATGTGCTGCTCGGCAGACCCAGCAGGAGCAAACGTATGTAAAAATGTATGCAGAACCAAGCTTTTCAGTGAAGAGCAGCCAGGCATATTTTAGCAAGTTTCACTTGTAAGTGGGGTTGGAAATGCTTTTCATGCTCAGTACTGGGCTCAAAAGATACAGCCCTGATGTCTCTCATGATAGCAAGTGGTTAAGTAGAAATTCGCTGCTCGGCTGACCCAGCAGGAGCAAACGTATGCCAAAAATGTATGCAGAAACAAGCTTTTCAGTGAAGAGCAGCTAGGCACATTTTAGCAAGTTTCACTTGTAAGTGGGGTTGGAAACGCTTTTCAGGCTCAGTACTGGGCTCAAAAGATGCAGCCTGATGTCTCTCATGATAGCAGGTGGTTAAGTAGAAATTTGCTGCTCGGCTGACCCAGCAGGAGCAAACGTATGCTAAAAATGTGTGCAGAACCAAGCTTTTCAGTGAAGAGCAGCCAGGCACATTTTAGCAAGTTTCACTTGTAAGTGGGGTTGGAAATGCTTTTCAGGCTCAGTACTGGGCTCAAAAGATGCAGCCCTGATCTCTCTCATGATAGCAGGTGGTTAAGTAGAAATTTGCTGCTCGGCTGACCCAGCAGGAGCAAACGTATGCTAAAAATGTATGCAGAACCAAGCTTTTCAGTGAAGAGCAGCCAGGCACATTTTAGCAAGTTTCACTTGTAAGTGGGGTTGGAAACGCTTTTCAGGCTCAGTACTGGGCTCAAAAGATGCAGCCCTGATGTCTCTCAAGATAGCAGGTGGTTAAGTAGAAATTCGCTGCTCGGCTGACCCAGCAGGAGCAAACGTATGCCAAAAATGTATGCAGAAACAAGCTTTTCAGTGAAGAGCAGCTAGGCACATTTTAGCAAGTTTCACTTGTAAGTGGGGTTGGAAACGCTTTTCAGGCTCAGTACTGGGCTCAAAAGATGCAGCCCTGATGTCTCTCATGATAGCAGGTGGTTAAGTAGAAATTCGCTGCTCGGCTGACCCAGCAGGAGCAAACGTATGCCAAAAATGTATGCACAAACAAGCTTTTCAGTGAAGAGCAGCTAGGCACATTTTAGCAAGTTTCACTTGTAAGTGGGGTTGGAAACGCTTTTCAGGCTCAGTACTGGGCTCAAAAGATGCAGCCTGATGTCTCTCATGATAGCAGGTGGTTAAGTAGAAATTTGCTGCTCGGCTGACCCAGCAGGAGCAAACGTATGCTAAAAATGTGTGCAGAACCAAGCTTTTCAGTGAAGAGCAGCCAGGCACATTTTAGCAAGTTTCACTTGTAAGTGGGGTTGGAAATGCTTTTCAGGCTCAGTACTGGGCTCAAAAGATGCAGCCCTGATCTCTCTCATGATAGCAGGTGGTTAAGTAGAAATTTGCTGCTCGGCTGACCCAGCAGGAGCAAACGTATGCTAAAAATGTATGCAGAACCAAGCTTTTTCAGTGAAGAGCAGCCAGGCACATTTTAGCAAGTTTCACTTGTAAGTGGGGTTGGAAACGCTTTTCAGGCTCAGTACTGGGCTCAAATGATGCAGCCCTGATGTCTCTCATGATAGCAGGTGGTTAAGTAGAAATTCGCTGCTCGGCTGAACCAGCAGGAGCAAACGTATGCCAAAAATGTATGCAGAACCAAGCTTTTCAGTGAAGAGCAGCTAGGCACATTTTAGCAAGTTTTACTTGTAAGTGGGGTTGGAAATGCTTTTCAGGCTCAGTACTGGGCTCAAAAGATGCAGCCCTGATGTCTCTTATGATGCAGGGGGTTAAGTAGAAATTCGCTGCTCGGCTGACCCAGCAGGAGCAAACGTATGCCAAAAATGTATGCAGAAACAAGCTTTTCAGTGAAGAGCAGCTAGGCACATTTTAGCAAGTTTCACTTGTAAGTGGGGTTGGAAACGCTTTTCAGGCTCAGTACTGGGCTCAAAAGATGCAGCCCTGATGTCTCTCATGATAGCAGGTGGTTAAGTAGAAATTCGCTGCTCGGCTGGCCCAGCAGGAGCAAACATATGCTAAAAATGTATGCAGAACCAAGCTTTTCAGTGAAGAGCAGCCAGGCACATTTTAGCAAGTTTCACTGTTTGTGGGGTTGGAAACGCTTTTCAGGTGCAGTACTGGGCTCCAAAGATGCAGCCCTGATGTCTCTCATGATAGCAGGTGGTTAAGTAGAAATGTGCTGCTCGGCAGACCCAGCAGGAGCAAACGTATGCTAAAAATGTATGCAGAACCAAGCTTTTCAGTCCAGAGTAGCCAGGCATATTTTTGCAAGTTTCACTTGTAAGTGGGGTTGGAAATGCTTTTCAGGCTCAGTACTAGGCTCAAAAGATGCAGCCCTGGTGTCTCTCATGATAGCAGGTGGTTAGGTAGAAATTTGCTGCTCGGCTGACCCAGCAGGAGCAAACGTTTGCTAAAAATGTATGCAGAACCAAGCTTTTCAGTGAAGAGCAGCCAGGCACATTTTAGCAAGTTTCACTTGTAAGTGGGGTTGGAAACGCTTTTCAGGCTCAGTACTGGGCTCAAAAGATGCAGCCCTGATGTCTCTCATGATAGCAGGTGGTTAAGTAGAATTTCGCTGCTCGGCTGACCCAGCAGGAGCAAACGTATGCCAAAAATGTATGCAGAAACAAGCTTTTCAGTGAAGAGCAGCTTGGCACATTTTAGCAAGTTGCACTTGTAAGTGGGGTTGGAAATGCTTTTCAGGCTCAGTACTGGGCTCAAAAGATGCAGCCCTGATGTCTCTTATGATGCAGGTGGTTAAGTAGAAATTTGCTGCTCGGCTGACTCAGCAGGAACAAACGTATGCCAAAAATGTATGCAGAAACAAGCTTTTCAGTGAAGAGCAGCTAGGCACATTTGAGCAAGTTTCACTTGTAAGTGGGGTTGGAAACGCTTTTCAGGCTCAGTACTGGGCTCAAAAGATGCAGATCTGATGTCTCTCATGATAGCAGGTGGTTAAGTAGAAATTCGCTGCTCGGCTGGCCCAGCAGGAGCAAACATATGCTAAAAATGTATGCAGAACCAAGCTTTTCAGTGAAGAGCAGCCAGGCACATTTTAGCAAGTTTCACTGTAAGTGGGGTTGGAAATGCTTTTCAGGTGCAGTACTGGGCTCCAAAGATGCAGCCCTGATGTCTCTCATGATAGCAGGTGGTTAAGTAGAAATGTGCTGCTCGGCAGACCCAGCAGGAGCAAACGTATGCTAAAAACGTATGCAGAACCAAGCTTTTCAGTGAAGAGCAGCCAGGCACATTTTAGCAAGTTTCACTTGTAAGTGGGGTTGGAAATGCTTTTCAGGCTCAGTACTGGGCTCAAAAGATGCAGCCCTGATCTCTCTCATGAAAGCAGGTGGTTAAGTAGAAATGTGCTGCTCGGCTGACCCAGCAGGAGCAAACGTATGCTAAAAATGTATGCAGAACCAAGCTTTTCAGTGAAGAGCAGCCAGGCACATTTTAGCAAGTTTCACTTGTAAGTGGGGTTGGAAATGCTTTTCAGGCTCAGTACTGGGCTCATAAGATGCAGCCCTGATGTCTCTCATGATGCAGGTGGTTAAGTAGAAATTCGCTGCTCGGCTGACCCAGCAGGAGCAAACGTATGCCAAAAATGTATGCAGAAACAAGCTTTTCAGTGAAGAGCAGCTAGGCACATTTTAGCAAGTTTCACTTGTAAGTGGGGTTGGAAACGCTTTTCAGGCTCAGTACTGGGCTCAAAAGATGCAGCCCTGATGTCTCTCATGATAGCAGGTGGTTAAGTAGAAATTCGCTGCTCGGCTGACCCAGCAGGAGCAAACGTATGCTAAAAATGTATGCAGAACCAAGCTTTTCAGTGAAGAGCAGCCAGGCATATTTTAGCAAGTTTCACTTGTAAGTGGGGTTGGAAATGCTTTTCAGGCTCAGTACTGGGCTCAAAAGATGCAGCCCTGATGTCTCTCATGATAGCAGGTGGTTAAGTAGAAATTCGCTGCTCGGCTGACCCAGCAGGAGCAAACGTATGCCAAAAATGTATGCAGAAACAAGCTTTTCAGTGAAGAGCAGCTAGGCACATTTTAGCAAGTTTCACTTGTAAGTGGGGTTGGAAACGCTTTTCAGGCTCAGTACTGGGCTCAAAAGGTGCAGCCCTGATGTCTCTCATGATAGCAGGTGGTTAAGTAGAAATTCGCTGCTCGGCTGGCCCAGCAGGAGCAAACATATGCTAAAAATGTATGCAGAACCAAGCTTTTCAGTGAAGAGCAGCCAGGCACATTTTAGCAAGTTTCACTGTTTGTGGGGTTGGAAACGCTTTTCAGGTGCAGTACTGGGCTCCAAAGATGCAGCCCTGATGTCTCTCATGATAGCAGGTGGTTAAGTAGAAATGTGCTGCTCGGCAGACCCAGCAGGAGCAAACGTATGCTAAAAATGTATGCAGAACCAAGCTTTTCAGTCCAGAGTAGCCAGGCATATTTTTGCAAGTTTCACTTGTAAGTGGGGTTGGAAATGCTTTTCAGGCTCAGTACTAGGCTCAAAAGATGCAGCCCTGGTGTCTCTCATGATAGCAGGTGGTTAGGTAGAAATTTGCTGCTCGGCTGACCCAGCAGGAGCAAACGTTTGCTAAAAATGTATGCAGAACCAAGCTTTTCAGTGAAGAGCAGCCAGGCACATTTTAGCAAGTTTCACTTGTAAGTGGGGTTGGAAACGCTTTTCAGGCTCAGTACTGGGCTCAAAAGATGCAGCCCTGATGTCTCTCATGATAGCAGGTGGTTAAGTAGAATTTCGCTGCTCGGCTGACCCAGCAGGAGCAAACGTATGCCAAAAATGTATGCAGAAACAAGCTTTTCAGTGAAGAGCAGTTTGGCACATTTTAGCAAGTTGCACTTGTAAGTGGGGTTGGAAATGCTTTTCAGGCTCAGTACTGGGCTCAAAAGATGCAGCCCTGATGTCTCTTATGATGCAGGTGGTTAAGTAGAAATTTGCTGGTCGGCTGACTCAGCAGGAACAAACGTATGCCAAAAATGTATGCAGAAACAAGCTTTTCAGTGAAGAGCAGCTAGGCACATTTGAGCAAGTTTCACTTGTAAGTGGGGTTGGAAACGCTTTTCAGGCTCAGTACTGGGCTCAAAAGATGCAGATCTGATGTCTCTCATGATAGCAGGTGGTTAAGTAGAAATTCGCTGCTCGGCTGGCCCAGCAGGAGCAAACATATGCTAAAAATGTATGCAGAACCAAGCTTTTCAGTGAAGAGCAGCCAGGCACATTTTAGCAAGTTTCACTGTAAGTGGGGTTGGAAATGCTTTTCAGGTGCAGTACTGGGCTCCAAAGATGCAGCCCTGATGTCTCTCATGATAGCAGGTGGTTAAGTAGAAATGTGCTGCTCGGCAGACCCAGCAGGAGCAAACGTATGCTAAAAACGTATGCAGAACCAAGCTTTTCAGTGAAGAGCAGCCAGGCACATTTTAGCAAGTTTCACTTGTAAGTGGGGTTGGAAATGCTTTTCAGGCTCAGTACTGGGCTCAAAAGATGCAGCCCTGATCTCTCTCATGAAAGCAGGTGGTTAAGTAGAAATGTGCTGCTCGGCTGACCCAGCAGGAGCAAACGTATGCTAAAAATGTATGCAGAACCAAGCTTTTCAGTGAAGAGCAGCCAGGCACATTTTAGCAAGTTTCACTTGTAAGTGGGGTTGGAAATGCTTTTCAGGCTCAGTACTGGGCTCATAAGATGCAGCCCTGATGTCTCTCATGATGCAGGTGGTTAAGTAGAAATTCGCTGCTCGGCTGACCCAGCAGGAGCAAACGTATGCCAAAAATGTATGCAGAAACAAGCTTTTCAGTGAAGAGCAGCTAGGCACATTTTAGCAAGTTTCACTTGTAAGTGGGGTTGGAAACGCTTTTCAGGCTCAGTACTGGGCTCAAAAGATGCAGCCCTGATGTCTCTCATGATAGCAGGTGGTTAAGTAGAAATTCGCTGCTCGGCTGACCCAGCAGGAGCAAACGTATGCTAAAAATGTATGCAGAACCAAGCTTTTCAGTGAAGAGCAGCCAGGCATATTTTAGCAAGTTTCACTTGTAAGTGGGGTTGGAAATGCTTTTCAGGCTCAGTACTGGGCTCAAAAGATGCAGCCCTGATGTCTCTCATGATAGCAGGTGGTTAAGTAGAAATTCGCTGCTCGGCTGACCCAGCAGGAGCAAACGTATGCCAAAAATGTATGCAGAAACAAGCTTTTCAGTGAAGAGCAGCTAGGCACATTTTAGCAAGTTTCACTTGTAAGTGGGGTTGGAAATGCTTTTCAGGCTCAGTACTGGGCTCAAAAGATGCAGCCTGATGTCTCTCATGATAGCAGGTGGTTAAGTAGAAATTTGCTGCTCGGCTGACCCAGCAGGAGCAAACGTATGCTAAAAATGTGTGCAGAACCAAGCTTTTCAGTGAAGAGCAGCCAGGCACATTTTAGCAAGTTTCACTTGTAAGTGGGGTTGGAAATGCTTTTCAGGCTCAGTACTGGGCTCAAAAGATGCAGCCCTGATCTCTCTCATGATAGCAGGTGGTTAAGTAGCAATTTGCTGCTCGGCTGACCCAGCAGGAGCAAACGTATGCTAAAAATGTATGCAGAACCAAGCTTTTCAGTGAAGAGCAGCCAGGCACATTTTAGCAAGTTTTACTTGTAAGTGGGGTTGGAAACGCTTTTCAGGCTCAGTACTGGGCCCAAAAGATGCAGCCCTGATGTCTCTCATGATAGCAGGTGGTTAAGTAGAAATTCGCTGCTCGGCTGACCCAGCAGGAGCAAACGTATGCCAAAAATGTATGCAGAAACAAGCTTTTCAGTGAAGAGCAGCCAGGCACATTTTAGCAAGTTTTACTTGTAAGTGGGGTTGGAAACGCTTTTCAGGCTCAGTACTGGGCTCAAAAGATGCAGCCCTGATGTCTCTTATGATGCAGGTGGTTAAGTAGAAATTCGCTGCTCGGCTGACCCAGCAGGAGCAAACGTATGCCAAAAATGTATGCAGAAACAAGCTTTTCAGTGAAGAGCAGCTAGGCACATTTTAGCAAGTTTCACTTGTAAGTGGGGTTGGAAACGCTTTTCAGGCTCAGTACTGGGCTCAAAAGATGCAGCCCTGATGTCTCTCATGATAGCAGGTGGTTAAGTAGAAATTCGCTGCTCGGCTGGCCCAGCAGGAGCAAACATATGCTAAAAATGTATGCAGAACCAAGCTTTTCAGTGAAGACCAGCCAGGCATATTTTAGCAAGTTTCACTGTAAGTGGGGTTGGAAACGCTTTTCAGGTGCAGTACTGGGCTCCAAAGATACAGCCCTGATGTCTCTCATGATAGCAGGTGGTTAAGTAGAAATTTGCTGCTCGGCTGACCCAGCAGGAGCAAACCTATGCCAAAAATGTATGCAGAATCAGCTTTTCAGTGAAGAGCAGAGAGGCACATTTTAGCAAGTTTCACTTGTAAGTGGGGTTGGAAACGCTTTTCAGGCTCAGTACTAGGCTCAAAAGATGCAGCCCTGATGTCTCTCATGATAGCAGGTGGTTAAGTAGAAATTCGCTGCTCGGCTGGCCCAGCAGGAGCAAACATATGCTAAAAATGTATGCAGAACCAAGCTTTTCAGTGAAGAGCAGCCAGGCACATTTTAACAAGTTTCACTTGTAAGTGGGGTTGGAAACGCTTTTCAGGCTCAGTACTGGGCTCAAAAGATGCAGCCCTGATGTCTCTCATGATAGCAGGTGGTTAAGTAGAAATGTGCTGCTCGGCTGACCCAGCAGGAGCAAACGTATGCCAAAAATGTATGCAGAAACCAGCTTTTCAGTGAAGAGCAGCCAGGCACATTTTAGCAAGTTTCACTTGTAAGTGGGGTTGGAAACGCTTTTCAGGCTCAGTACTGGGCTCAAAAGATGCAGCCCTGATGTCTCTCATGATAGCAGGTGGTTAAGTAGAAATTCGCTGCTCGGCTGACCCAGCAGGAGCAAACGTATGCTAAAAATGTATGCAGAACCAAGCTTTTCAGTGAAGAGCAGCCAGGCACATTTTAGCAAGTTTCAATGTAAGTGGGGTTGGAAACGCTTTTCAGGCGCAGTACTGGGCTCCAAAGATGCAGCCCTGATGTCTCTCATGATAGCAGGTGGTTAAGTAGAAATGTGCTGCTCGGCAGACCCAGCAGGAGCAAACGTATGCTAAAAATGTATGCAGAACCAAGCTTTTCAGTGAAGAGCAGCCAGGCATATTTTAGCAAGTTTCACTTGTAAGTGGGGTTGGAAATGCTTTTCAGGCTCAGTACTGGGCTCAAAAGATGCAGCCCTGATGTCTCTCATGATAGCAGGTGGTTAAGTAGAAATTCGCTGCTCGGCTGACCCAGCAGGAGCAAACGTATGCCAAAAATGTATGCAGAAACAAGCTTTTCAGTGAAGAGCAGCTAGGCACATTTTAGCAAGTTTCACTTGTAAGTGGGGTTGGAAATGCTTTTCAGGCTCAGTACTGGGCTCAAAAGATGCAGCCTGATGTCTCTCATGATAGCAGGTGGTTAAGTAGAAATTTGCTGCTCGGCTGACCCAGCAGGAGAACGTATGCTAAAAATGTATGCAGAACCAAGCTTTTCAGTGAAGAGCAGAGAGGCACATTTTAGCAAGTTTCACTTGTAAGTGGGGTTGGAAACGCTTTTCAGGCTCAGTACTGGGCTCAAAAGATGCAGCCCTGATGTCTCTCATGATAGCAGGTGGTTAAGTAGAAATGTGCTGCTCGGCAGACCCAGCAGGAGCAAACGTATGCTAAAAATGTATGCAGAACCAAGCTTTTCAGTAAAGAGCAGCCAGGCACATTTTAGCAAGTTTCACTGTAAGTGGGGTTGGAAACGCTTTTCAGGTGCAGTACTGGGCTCCAAAGATGCAGCCCTGATGTCTCTCATGATAGCAGGTGGTTAAGTAGAAATTCGCTGCTCGGCTGACCCAGCAGGAGCAAACGTATGCCAAAAATGTATGCAGAACCAAGCTTTTCAGTGAAGAGCAGCTAGGCACATTTTATCAAGTTTCACTTGTAAGTGGGGTTGGAAACGCTTTTCAGGCTCAATACTGGGCTCAAAAGATGCAGGCTGATGTCTCTCATGATAGCAGTTGGTTAAGTAGAAATTTGCTGCTCGGCTGACCCAGCAGGAGCAAACGTATGCTAAAAATGTATGCAGAACCAAGCTTTTCAGTGAAGAGCAGCCAGGCACATTTTAGCAAGTTTCACTTGTAAGTGGGGTTGGAAACGCTTTTCAGGCTCAGTACTGGGCTCAAAAGATGCAGCCCTGATGTCTCTCATGATAGCAGGTGGTTAAGTAGAAATGTGCTGCTCGGCTGACCCAGCAGGAGAGCGTATGCTAAAAATGTATGCAGAACCAAGCTTTTAAGTGAAGAGCAGAGAGGCACATTTTAGCAAGTTTCACTTGTAAGTGGGGTTGGAAACGCTTTTCAGGCTCAGTACTGGGCTCAAAAGATGCAGCCCTGATGTCTCTCATGATAGCAGGTGGTTAAGTAGAAATTCGCTGCTCGGCTGGCCCAGCAGGAGCAAACATATGCTAAAAATGTATGCAGAACCAAGCTTTTCAGTAAAGAGCAGCCAGGCACATTTTAGCAAGTTTCACTGTAAGTGGGGTTGGAAACGCTTTTCAGGTGCAGTACTGGGCTCCAAAGATGCAGCCCTGATGTCTCTCATGATAGCAGGTGGTTAAGTAGAAATGTGCTGCTCGGCAGACCCAGCAGGAGCAAACGTATGCTAAAAATGTATGCAGAACCAAGCTTTTCAGTGAAGAGCAGCCAGGCATATTTTTGCAAGTTTCACTTGTAAGTGGGGTTGGAAATGCTTTTCAGGCTCAGTACTGGGCTCAAAAGATGCAGCCCTGATGTCTCTCATGATAGCAGGTGGTTAAGTAGAAATTCGCTGCTCGGCTGACCCAGCAGGAGCAAACGTATGCTAAAAATGTATGCAGAACCAAGCTTTTTAGTGAAGAGCAGCCAGGCACATTTTAGCAAGTTTCACTTGTAAGTGGGGTTGGAAACGCTTTTCAGGCTCAGTACTGGGCTCAAAAGATGCAGCCCTGATGTCTCTCATGATAGCAGGTGGTTAAGTAGAAGTTCACTGCTCGGCTGACCCAGCAGGAGCAAACGTATGCTAAAAATGTGTGCAGAACCAAGCTTTTCAGTGAATAGCAGCCAGGCACATTTTAGCAAGTTTCACTTGTAAGTGGGGTTGGAAATGCTTTTCAGGCTCAGTACTGGGCTCAAAAGATGCAGCCCTGATGTCTCTTATGATGCAGGTGGTTAAGTAGAAATTCGCTGCTCGGGTGACCCAGCAGGAGTAAACGTATGCCAAAAATGTATGCAGAAACAAGCTTTTCAGTGAAGAGCAGCTAGGCACATTTTAGCAAGTTTCACTTGTAAGTGGGGTTGGAAACGCTTTTCAGGCTCAGTACTGGGCTCAAAAGATGCAGCCCTGATGTCTCTCATGATAGCAGGTGGTTAAGTAGAAATTCGCTGCTCGGCTGACCCAGCAGGAGCAAACGTATGCTAAAAATGTATGCAGAACCAAGCTTTTCAGTGAAGAGCAGCCAGGCACATTTTAGCAAGTTTCACTGTAAGTGGGGTTGGAAACGCTTTTCAGGCGCAGTACTGGGCTCCAAAGATGCAGCCCTGATGTCTCTCATGATAGCAGGTGGTTAAGTAGAAATGTGCTGCTCGGCAGACCCAGCAGGAGCAAACGTATGTAAAAATGTATGCAGAACCAAGCTTTTCAGTGAAGAGCAGCCAGGCATATTTTAGCAAGTTTCACTTGTAAGTGGGGTTGGAAATGCTTTTCATGCTCAGTACTGGGCTCAAAAGATACAGCCCTGATGTCTCTCATGATAGCAAGTGGTTAAGTAGAAATTCGCTGCTCGGCTGACCCAGCAGGAGCAAACGTATGCCAAAAATGTATGCAGAAACAAGCTTTTCAGTGAAGAGCAGCTAGGCACATTTTAGCAAGTTTCACTTGTAAGTGGGGTTGGAAACGCTTTTCAGGCTCAGTACTGGGCTCAAAAGATGCAGCCTGATGTCTCTCATGATAGCAGGTGGTTAAGTAGAAATTTGCTGCTCGGCTGACCCAGCAGGAGCAAACGTATGCTAAAAATGTGTGCAGAACCAAGCTTTTCAGTGAAGAGCAGCCAGGCACATTTTAGCAAGTTTCACTTGTAAGTGGGGTTGGAAATGCTTTTCAGGCTCAGTACTGGGCTCAAAAGATGCAGCCCTGATCTCTCTCATGATAGCAGGTGGTTAAGTAGAAATTTGCTGCTCGGCTGACCCAGCAGGAGCAAACGTATGCTAAAAATGTATGCAGAACCAAGCTTTTCAGTGAAGAGCAGCCAGGCACATTTTAGCAAGTTTCACTTGTAAGTGGGGTTGGAAACGCTTTTCAGGCTCAGTACTGGGCTCAAAAGATGCAGCCCTGATGTCTCTCAAAATAGCAGGTGGTTAAGTAGAAATTCGCTGCTCGGCTGACCCAGCAGGAGCAAACGTATGCCAAAAATGTATGCAGAAACAAGCTTTTCAGTGAAGAGCAGCTAGGCACATTTTAGCAAGTTTTACTTGTAAGTGGGGTTGTAAACGCTTTTCAGGCTCAGTACTGGGCTCAAAAGATGCAGCCCTGATGTCTCTTATGATGCAGGTGGTTAAGTAGAAATTCGCTGCTCGGCTGACCCAGCAGGAGCAAACGTATGCCAAAAATGTATGCACAAACAAGCTTTTCAGTGAAGAGCAGCCAGGCATATTTTAGCAAGTTTCACTTGTAAGTGGGGTTGGAAATGCTTTTCAGGCTCAGTACTGGGCTCAAAAGATGCAGCCCTGATGTCTCTCATGATAGCAGGTGGTTAAGTAGAAATTCGCTGCTCGGCTGACCCAGCAGGAGCAAACGTATGCCAAAAATGTATGCAGAAACAAGCTTTTCAGTGAAGAGCAGCTAGGCACATTTTAGCAAGTTTCACTTGTAAGTGGGGTTGGAAACGCTTTTCAGGCTCAGTACTGGGCTCAAAAGATGCAGCCCTGATCTCTCTCATGATAGCAGGTGGTTAAGTAGAAATTCGCTGCTCGGCTGGCCCAGCAGGAGCAAACATATGCTAAAAATGTATGCAGAACCAAGCTTTTCAGTGAAGAGCAGCCAGGCACATTTTAGCAAGTTTCACTGTTTGTGGGGTTGGAAACGCTTTTCAGGTGCAGTACTGGGCTCCAAAGATGCAGCCCTGATGTCTCTCATGATAGCAGGTGGTTAAGTAGAAATGTGCTGCTCGGCAGACCCAGCAGGAGCAAACGTATGCTAAAAATGTATGCAGAACCAAGCTTTTCAGTCCAGAGTAGCCAAGCATATTTTTGCAAGTTTCACTTGTAAGTGGGGTTGGAAATGCTTTTCAGGCTCAGTACTAGGCTCAAAAGATGCAGCCCTGGTGTCTCTCATGATAGCAGGTGGTTAAGTAGAAATTTGCTGCTCGGCTGACCCAGCAGGAGCAAACGTTTGCTAAAAATGTATGCAGAACCAAGCTTTTCAGTGAAGAGCAGCCAGGCACATTTTAGCAAGTTTCACTTGTAAGTGGGGTTGGAAACGCTTTTCAGGCTCAGTACTGGGCTCAAAAGATGCAGCCCTGATGTCTCTCATGATAGCAGGTGGTTAAGTAGAATTTCGCTGCTCGGCTGACCCAGCAGGAGCAAACGTATGCCAAAAATGTATGCAGAAACAAGCTTTTCAGTGAAGAGCAGTTTGGCACATTTTAGCAAGTTGCACTTGTAAGTGGGGTTGGAAATGCTTTTCAGGCTCAGTACTGGGCTCAAAAGATGCAGCCCTGATGTCTCTTATGATGCAGGTGGTTAAGTAGAAATTTGCTGGTCGGCTGACTCAGCAGGAACAAACGTATGCCAAAAATGTATGCAGAAACAAGCTTTTCAGTGAAGAGCAGCTAGGCACATTTGAGCAAGTTTCACTTGTAAGTGGGGTTGGAAACGCTTTTCAGGCTCAGTACTGGGCTCAAAAGATGCAGATCTGATGTCTCTCATGATAGCAGGTGGTTAAGTAGAAATTCGCTGCTCGGCTGGCCCAGCAGGAGCAAACATATGCTAAAAATGTATGCAGAACCAAGCTTTTCAGTGAAGAGCAGCCAGGCACATTTTAGCAAGTTTCACTGTAAGTGGGGTTGGAAATGCTTTTCAGGTGCAGTACTGGGCTCCAAAGATGCAGCCCTGATGTCTCTCATGATAGCAGGTGGTTAAGTAGAAATGTGCTGCTCGGCAGACCCAGCAGGAGCAAACGTATGCTAAAAACGTATGCAGAACCAAGCTTTTCAGTGAAGAGCAGCCAGGCACATTTTAGCAAGTTTCACTTGTAAGTGGGGTTGGAAATGCTTTTCAGGCTCAGTACTGGGCTCAAAAGATGCAGCCCTGATCTCTCTCATGAAAGCAGGTGGTTAAGTAGAAATGTGCTGCTCGGCTGACCCAGCAGGAGCAAACGTATGCTAAAAATGTATGCAGAACCAAGCTTTTCAGTGAAGAGCAGCCAGGCACATTTTAGCAAGTTTCACTTGTAAGTGGGGTTGGAAATGCTTTTCAGGCTCAGTACTGGGCTCATAAGATGCAGCCCTGATGTCTCTCATGATGCAGGTGGTTAAGTAGAAATTCGCTGCTCGGCTGACCCAGCAGGAGCAAACGTATGCCAAAAATGTATGCAGAAACAAGCTTTTCAGTGAAGAGCAGCTAGGCACATTTTAGCAAGTTTCACTTGTAAGTGGGGTTGGAAACGCTTTTCAGGCTCAGTACTGGGCTCAAAAGATGCAGCCCTGATGTCTCTCATGATAGCAGGTGGTTAAGTAGAAATTCGCTGCTCGGCTGACCCAGCAGGAGCAAACGTATGCTAAAAATGTATGCAGAACCAAGCTTTTCAGTGAAGAGCAGCCAGGCATATTTTAGCAAGTTTCACTTGTAAGTGGGGTTGGAAATGCTTTTCAGGCTCAGTACTGGGCTCAAAAGATGCAGCCCTGATGTCTCTCATGATAGCAGGTGGTTAAGTAGAAATTCGCTGCTCGGCTGACCCAGCAGGAGCAAACGTATGCCAAAAATGTATGCAGAAACAAGCTTTTCAGTGAAGAGCAGCTAGGCACATTTTAGCAAGTTTCACTTGTAAGTGGGGTTGGAAATGCTTTTCAGGCTCAGTACTGGGCTCAAAAGATGCAGCCTGATGTCTCTCATGATAGCAGGTGGTTAAGTAGAAATTTGCTGCTCGGCTGACCCAGCAGGAGCAAACGTATGCTAAAAATGTGTGCAGAACCAAGCTTTTCAGTGAAGAGCAGCCAGGCACATTTTAGCAAGTTTCACTTGTAAGTGGGGTTGGAAATGCTTTTCAGGCTCAGTACTGGGCTCAAAAGATGCAGCCCTGATCTCTCTCATGATAGCAGGTGGTTAAGTAGCAATTTGCTGCTCGGCTGACCCAGCAGGAGCAAACGTATGCTAAAAATGTATGCAGAACCAAGCTTTTCAGTGAAGAGCAGCCAGGCACATTTTAGCAAGTTTTACTTGTAAGTGGGGTTGGAAACGCTTTTCAGGCTCAGTACTGGGCCCAAAAGATGCAGCCCTGATGTCTCTCATGATAGCAGGTGGTTAAGTAGAAATTCGCTGCTCGGCTGACCCAGCAGGAGCAAACGTATGCCAAAAATGTATGCAGAAACAAGCTTTTCAGTGAAGAGCAGCTAGGCACATTTTAGCAAGTTTTACTTGTAAGTGGGGTTGGAAATGCTTTTCAGGCTCAGTACTGGGCTCAAAAGATGCAGCCCTGATGTCTCTTATGATGCAGGTGGTTAAGTAGAAATTCGCTGCTCGGCTGACCCAGCAGGAGCAAACGTATGCCAAAAATGTATGCAGAAACAAGCTTTTCAGTGAAGAGCAGCTAGGCACATTTTAGCAAGTTTCACTTGTAGGTGGGGTTGGAAACACTTTTCAGGCTCAGTACTGGGCTCAAAAGATGCAGCCCTGATGTCTCTCATGATAGCAGGTGGTTAAGTAGAAATTCGCTGCTCGGCTGGCCCAGCAGGAGCAAACATATGCTAAAAATGTATGCAGAACCAAGCTTTTCAGTGAAGACCAGCCAGGCACATTTTAGCAAGTTTCACTGTAAGTGGGGTTGGAAACGCTTTTCAGGTGCAGTACTGGGCTCCAAAGATACAGCCCTGATGTCTCTCATGATAGCAGGTGGTTAAGTAGAAATTTGCTGCTCGGCTGACCCAGCAGGAGCAAACCTATGCCAAAAATGTATGCAGAATCAGCTTTTCAGTGAAGAGCAGAGAGGCACATTTTAGCAAGTTTCACTTGTAAGTGGGGTTGGAAACGCTTTTCAGGCTCAGTACTAGGCTCAAAAGATGCAGCCCTGATGTCTCTCATGATAGCAGGTGGTTAAGTAGAAATTCGCTGCTCGGCTTGCCCAGCAGGAGCAAACATATGCTAAAAATGTATGCAGAACCAAGCTTTTCAGTGAAGAGCAGCCAGGCACATTTTAACAAGTTTCACTTGTAAGTGGGGTTGGAAACGCTTTTCAGGCTCAGTACTGGGCTCAAAAGATGCAGCCCTGATGTCTCTCATGATAGCAGGTGGTTAAGTAGAAATGTGCTGCTCGGCTGACCCAGCAGGAGCAAACGTATGCCAAAAATGTATGCAGAAACCAGCTTTTCAGTGAAGAGCAGCCAGGCACATTTTAGCAAGTTTCACTTGTAAGTGGGGTTGGAAACGCTTTTCAGGCTCAGTACTGGGCTCAAAAGATGCAGCCCTGATGTCTCTCATGATAGCAGGTGGTTAAGTAGAAATTCGCTGCTCGGCTGACCCAGCAGGAGCAAACGTATGCTAAAAATGTATGCAGAACCAAGCTTTTCAGTGAAGAGCAGCCAGGCACATTTTAGCAAGTTTCAATGTAAGTGGGGTTGGAAACGCTTTTCAGGCGCAGTACTGGGCTCCAAAGATGCAGCCCTGATGTCTCTCATGATAGCAGGTGGTTAAGTAGAAATGTGCTGCTCGGCAGACCCAGCAGGAGCAAACGTATGCTAAAAATGTATGCAGAACCAAGCTTTTCAGTGAAGAGCAGCCAGGCATATTTTAGCAAGTTTCACTTGTAAGTGGGGTTGGAAATGCTTTTCAGGCTCAGTACTGGGCTCAAAAGATGCAGCCCTGATGTCTCTCATGATAGCAGGTGGTTAAGTAGAAATTCGCTGCTCGGCTGACCCAGCAGGAGCAAACGTATGCCAAAAATGTATGCAGAAACAAGCTTTTCAGTGAAGAGCAGCTAGGCACATTTTAGCAAGTTTCACTTGTAAGTGGGGTTGGAAATGCTTTTCAGGCTCAGTACTGGGCTCAAAAGATGCAGCCTGATGTCTCTCATGATAGCAGGTGGTTAAGTAGAAATTTGCTGCTCGGCTGACCCAGCAGGAGAACGTATGCTAAAAATGTATGCAGAACCAAGCTTTTCAGTGAAGAGCAGAGAGGCACATTTTAGCAAGTTTCACTTGTAAGTGGGGTTGGAAACGCTTTTCAGGCTCAGTACTGGGCTCAAAAGATGCAGCCCTGATGTCTCTCATGATAGCAGGTGGTTAAGTAGAAATGTGCTGCTCGGCAGACCCAGCAGGAGCAAACGTATGCTAAAAATGTATGCAGAACCAAGCTTTTCAGTAAAGAGCAGCCAGGCACATTTTAGCAAGTTTCACTGTAAGTGGGGTTGGAAACGCTTTTCAGGTGCAGTACTGGGCTCCAAAGATGCAGCCCTGATGTCTCTCATGATAGCAGGTGGTTAAGTAGAAATTCGCTGCTCGGCTGGCCCAGCAGGAGCAAACATATGCTAAAAATGTGTGCAGAACCAAGCTTTTCAGTGAAGAGCAGCCAGGCACATTTTAGCAAGTTTCACTTGTAAGTGGGGTTGGAAATGCTTTTCAGGCTCAGTACTGGGCTCAAAAGATGCAGCCCTGATCTCTCTCATGATAGCAGGTGGTTAAGTAGAAATTCGCTGCTAGGCTGATCCAGCAGGAGCAAACATATGCTAAAAATGTATGCAGAACCAAGCTTTTCAGTGAAGAGCAGCCAGGCACATTTTAGCAAGTTTCACTTGTAAGTGGGGTTGGAAACGCTTTTCAGGCTCAGTACTGGGCTCAAAAGATGCAGCCCTGATGTCTCTCATGATAGCAGGTGGTTAAGTAGAAATTCACTGCTCGGCTGACCCAGCAGGAGCAAACGTATGCCAAAAATGTATGCAGAAACAAGCTTTTCAGTGAAGAGCAGCTAGGCACATTTTAGCAAGTTTCACTTGTAAGTGGGGTTGGAAACGCTTTTCAGGCTCAGTACTGGGCTCAAAAGATGCAGCCTGATGTCTCTCATGATAGCAGGTGGTTAAGTAGAAATTTGCTGCTTGGCTGACCCAGCAGGAGCAAACGTATGCTAAAAATGTGTGCAGAACCAAGCTTTTCAGTGAAGAGCAGCCAGGCACATTTTAGCAAGTTTCACTTGTAAGTGGGGTTGGAAATGCTTTTCAGGCTCAGTACTGGGCTCAAAAGATGCAGCCCTGATCTCTCTCATGATAGCAGGTGGTTAAGTAGAAATTTGCTGCTCGGCTGACCCAGCAGGAGCAAACGTATGCTAAAAATGTATGCAGAACCAAGCTTTTCAGTGAAGAGCAGCCAGGCACATTTTCGCAAGTTTCACTTGTAAGTGGGGTTGGAAATGCTTTTCAGGCTCAGTACTGGGCTCAAAAGATGCAGCCCTGATGTCTCTTATGATGCAGGTGGTTAAGTAGAAATTCGCTGCTCGGCTGACCCAGCAGGAGTAAACGTATGCCAAAAATGTATGCAGAAACAAGCTTTTCAGTGAAGAGCAGCTAGGCACATTTTAGCAAGTTTCACTTGTAAGTGGGGTTGGAAACGCTTTTCAGGCGCAGTACTGGGCTCCAAAGATGCAGCCCTGATGTCTCTCATGATAGCAGGTGGTTAAGTAGAAATGTGCTGCTCGGCAGACCCAGCAGGAGCAAACGTATGTAAAAATGTATGCAGAACCAAGCTTTTCAGTAAAGAGCAGCCAGGCACATTTTAGCAAGTTTCACTGTAAGTGGGGTTGGAAACGCTTTTCAGGTGCAGTACTGGGCTCCAAAGATGCAGCCCTGATGTCTCTCATGATAGCAGGTGGTTAAGTAGAAATTTGCTGCTCGGCTGGCCCAGCAGGAGCAAACATATGCTAAAAATGTGTGCAGAACCAAGCTTTTCAGTGAAGAGCAGCCAGGCACATTTTAGCAAGTTTCACTTGTAAGTGGGGTTGGAAATGCTTTTCAGGCTCAGTACTGGGCTCAAAAGATGCAGCCCTGATCTCTCTCATGATAGCAGGTGGTTAAGTAGAAATTCGCTGCTAGGCTGATCCAGCAGGAGCAAACATATGCTAAAAATGTATGCAGAACCAAGCTTTTCAGTGAAGAGCAGCCAGGCACATTTTAGCAAGTTTCACTTGTAAGTGGGGTTGGAAACGCTTTTCAGGCTCAGTACTGGGCTCAAAAGATGCAGCCCTGATGTCTCTCATGATAGCAGGTGGTTAAGTAGAAATTCACTGCTCGGCTGACCCAGCAGGAGCAAACGTATGCCAAAAATGTATGCAGAAACAAGCTTTTCAGTGAAGAGCAGCTAGGCACATTTTAGCAAGTTTCACTTGTAAGTGGGGTTGGAAACGCTTTTCAGGCTCAGTACTGGGCTCAAAAGATGCAGCCTGATGTCTCTCATGATAGCAGGTGGTTAAGTAGAAATTTGCTGCTTGGCTGACCCAGCAGGAGCAAACGTATGCTAAAAATGTGTGCAGAACCAAGCTTTTCAGTGAAGAGCAGCCAGGCACATTTTAGCAAGTTTCACTTGTAAGTGGGGTTGGAAATGCTTTTCAGGCTCAGTACTGGGCTCAAAAGATGCAGCCCTGATCTCTCTCATGATAGCAGGTGGTTAAGTAGAAATTTGCTGCTCGGCTGACCCAGCAGGAGCAAACGTATGCTAAAAATGTATGCAGAACCAAGCTTTTCAGTGAAGAGCAGCCAGGCACATTTTCGCAAGTTTCACTTGTAAGTGGGGTTGGAAATGCTTTTCAGGCTCAGTACTGGGCTCAAAAGATGCAGCCCTGATGTCTCTTATGATGCAGGTGGTTAAGTAGAAATTCGCTGCTCGGCTGACCCAGCAGGAGTAAACGTATGCCAAAAATGTATGCAGAAACAAGCTTTTCAGTGAAGAGCAGCTAGGCACATTTTAGCAAGTTTCACTTGTAAGTGGGGTTGGAAACGCTTTTCAGGCGCAGTACTGGGCTCCAAAGATGCAGCCCTGATGTCTCTCATGATAGCAGGTGGTTAAGTAGAAATGTGCTGCTCGGCAGACCCAGCAGGAGCAAACGTATGTAAAAATGTATGCAGAACCAAGCTTTTCAGTGAAGAGCAGCCAGGCATATTTTAGCAAGTTTCACTTGTAAGTGGGGTTGGAAATGCTTTTCATGCTCAGTACTGGGCTCAAAAGATACAGCCCTGATGTCTCTCATGATAGCAAGTGGTTAAGTAGAAATTCGCTGCTCGGCTGACCCAGCAGGAGCAAACGTATGCCAAAAATGTATGCAGAAACAAGCTTTTCAGTGAAGAGCAGCTAGGCACATTTTAGCAAGTTTCACTTGTAAGTGGGGTTGGAAACGCTTTTCAGGCTCAGTACTGGGCTCAAAAGATGCAGCCTGATGTCTCTCATGATAGCAGGTGGTTAAGTAGAAATTTGCTGCTCGGCTGACCCAGCAGGAGCAAACGTATGCTAAAAATGTGTGCAGAACCAAGCTTTTCAGTGAAGAGCAGCCAGGCACATTTTAGCAAGTTTCACTTGTAAGTGGGGTTGGAAATGCTTTTCAGGCTCAGTACTGGGCTCAAAAGATGCAGCCCTGATCTCTCTCATGATAGCAGGTGGTTAAGTAGAAATTTGCTGCTCGGCTGACCCAGCAGGAGCAAACGTATGCTAAAAATGTATGCAGAACCAAGCTTTTCAGTGAAGAGCAGCCAGGCACATTTTAGCAAGTTTCACTTGTAAGTGGGGTTGGAAACGCTTTTCAGGCTCAGTACTGGGCTCAAAAGATGCAGCCCTGATGTCTCTCAAAATAGCAGGTGGTTAAGTAGAAATTCGCTGCTCGGCTGACCCAGCAGGAGCAAACGTATGCCAAAAATGTATGCAGAAACAAGCTTTTCAGTGAAGAGCAGCTAGGCACATTTTAGCAAGTTTTACTTGTAAGTGGGGTTGTAAACGCTTTTCAGGCTCAGTACTGGGCTCAAAAGATGCAGCCCTGATGTCTCTTATGATGCAGGTGGTTAAGTAGAAATTCGCTGCTCGGCTGACCCAGCAGGAGCAAACGTATGCCAAAAATGTATGCACAAACAAGCTTTTCAGTGAAGAGCAGCTAGGCACATTTTAGCAAGTTTCACTTGTAAGTGGGGTTGGAAACGCTTTTCAGGCTCAGTACTGGGCTCAAAAGATGCAGCCTGATGTCTCTCATGATAGCAGGTGGTTAAGTAGAAATTTGCTGCTCGGCTGACCCAGCAGGAGCAAACGTATGCTAAAAATGTGTGCAGAACCAAGCTTTTCAGTGAAGAGCAGCCAGGCACATTTTAGCAAGTTTCACTTGTAAGTGGGGTTGGAAACGCTTTTCAGGCTCAGTACTGGGCTCAAAAGATGCAGCCCTGATGTCTCTCATGATAGCAGGTGGTTAAGTAGAAATTCGCTGCTCGGCTGAACCAGCAGGAGCAAACGTATGCCAAAAATGTATGCAGAACCAAGCTTTTCAGTGAAGAGCAGCTAGGCACATTTTAGCAAGTTTTACTTGTAAGTGGGGTTGGAAATGCTTTTCAGGCTCAGTACTGGGCTCAAAAGATGCAGCCCTGATGTCTCTTATGATGCAGGTGGTTAAGTAGAAATTCGCTGCTCGGCTGACCCAGCAGGAGCAAACGTATGCCAAAAATGTATGCAGAAACAAGCTTTTCAGTGAAGAGCAGCTAGGCACATTTTAGCAAGTTTCACTTGTAAGTGGGGTTGGAAATGCTTTTCAGGCTCAGTACTGGGCTCAAAAGATGCAGCCCTGATGTCTCTCATGATAGCAGGTGGTTAAGTAGAAATTCGCTGCTCGGCTGGCCCAGCAGGAGCAAACATATGCTAAAAATGTATGCAGAACCAAGCTTTTCAGTGAAGAGCAGCCAGGCACATTTTAGCAAGTTTCACTGTTTGTGGGATTGGAAACGCTTTTCAGGTGCAGTACTGGGCTCCAAAGATGCAGCCCTGATGTCTCTCATGATAGCAGGTGGTTAAGTAGAAATGTGCTGCTCGGCAGACCCAGCAGGAGCAAACGTATGCTAAAAATGTATGCAGAACCAAGCTTTTCAGTCCAGAGTAGCCAGGCATATTTTTGCAAGTTTCACTTGTAAGTGGGGTTGGAAATGCTTTTCAGGCTCAGTACTAGGCTCAAAAGATGCAGCCCTGGTGTCTCTCATGATAGCAGGTGGTTAGGTAGAAATTTGCTGCTCGGCTGACCCAGCAGGAGCAAACGTTTGCTAAAAATGTATGCAGAACCAAGCTTTTCAGTGAAGAGCAGCCAGGCACATTTTAGCAAGTTTCACTTGTAAGTGGGGTTGGAAACGCTTTTCAGGCTCAGTACTGGGCTCAAAAGATGCAGCCCTGATGTCTCTCATGATAGCAGGTGGTTAAGTAGAATTTCGCTGCTCGGCTGACCCAGCAGGAGCAAACGTATGCCAAAAATGTATGCAGAAACAAGCTTTTCAGTGAAGAGCAGCTTGGCACATTTTAGCAAGTTGCACTTGTAAGTGGGGTTGGAAATGCTTTTCAGGCTCAGTACTGGGCTCAAAAGATGCAGCCCTGATGTCTCTTATGATGCAGGTGGTTAAGTAGAAATTTGCTGCTCGGCTGACTCAGCAGGAACAAACGTATGCCAAAAATGTATGCAGAAACAAGCTTTTCAGTGAAGAGCAGCTAGGCACATTTGAGCAAGTTTCACTTGTAAGTGGGGTTGGAAACGCTTTTCAGGCTCAGTACTGGGCTCAAAAGATGCAGATCTGATGTCTCTCATGATAGCAGGTGGTTAAGTAGAAATTCGCTGCTCGGCTGGCCCAGCAGGAGCAAACATATGCTAAAAATGTATGCAGAACCAAGCTTTTCAGTGAAGAGCAGCCAGGCACATTTTAGCAAGTTTCACTGTAAGTGGGGTTGGAAATGCTTTTTAGGTGCAGTACTGGGCTCCAAAGATGCAGCCCTGATGTCTCTCATGATAGCAGGTGGTTAAGTAGAAATGTGCTGCTCGGCAGACCCAGCAGGAGCAAACGTATGCTAAAAACGTATGCAGAACCAAGCTTTTCAGTGAAGAGCAGCCAGGCACATTTTAGCAAGTTTCACTTGTAAGTGGGGTTGGAAATGCTTTTCAGGCTCAGTACTGGGCTCAAAAGATGCAGCCCTGATCTCTCTCATGAAAGCAGGTGGTTAAGTAGAAATGTGCTGCTCGGCTGACCCAGCAGGAGCAAACGTATGCTAAAAATGTATGCAGAACCAAGCTTTTCAGTGAAGAGCAGCCAGGCACATTTTAGCAAGTTTCACTTGTAAGTGGGGTTGGAAATGCTTTTCAGGCTCAGTACTGGGCTCATAAGATGCAGCCCTGATGTCTCTCATGATGCAGGTGGTTAAGTAGAAATTCGCTGCTCGGCTGACCCAGCAGGAGCAAACGTATGCCAAAAATGTATGCAGAAACAAGCTTTTCAGTGAAGAGCAGCTAGGCACATTTTAGCAAGTTTCACTTGTAAGTGGGGTTGGAAACGCTTTTCAGGCTCAGTACTGGGCTCAAAAGATGCAGCCCTGATGTCTCTCATGATAGCAGGTGGTTAAGTAGAAATTCGCTGCTCGGCTGACCCAGCAGGAGCAAACGTATGCTAAAAATGTATGCAGAACCAAGCTTTTCAGTGAAGAGCAGCCAGGCATATTTTAGCAAGTTTCACTTGTAAGTGGGGTTGGAAATGCTTTTCAGGCTCAGTACTGGGCTCAAAAGATGCAGCCCTGATGTCTCTCATGATAGCAGGTGGTTAAGTAGAAATTCGCTGCTCGGCTGACCCAGCAGGAGCAAACGTATGCCAAAAATGTATGCAGAAACAAGCTTTTCAGTGAAGAGCAGCTAGGCACATTTTAGCAAGTTTCACTTGTAAGTGGGGTTGGAAACGCTTTTCAGGCTCAGTACTGGGCTCAAAAGGTGCAGCCCTGATGTCTCTCATGATAGCAGGTGGTTAAGTAGAAATTCGCTGCTCGGCTGGCCCAGCAGGAGCAAACATATGCTAAAAATGTATGCAGAACCAAGCTTTTCAGTGAAGAGCAGCCAGGCACATTTTAGCAAGTTTCACTGTTTGTGGGGTTGGAAACGCTTTTCAGGTGCAGTACTGGGCTCCAAAGATGCAGCCCTGATGTCTCTCATGATAGCAGGTGGTTAAGTAGAAATGTGCTGCTCGGCAGACCCAGCAGGAGCAAACGTATGCTAAAAATGTATGCAGAACCAAGCTTTTCAGTCCAGAGTAGCCAGGCATATTTTTGCAAGTTTCACTTGTAAGTGGGGTTGGAAATGCTTTTCAGGCTCAGTACTAGGCTCAAAAGATGCAGCCCTGGTGTCTCTCATGATAGCAGGTGGTTAGGTAGAAATTTGCTGCTCGGCTGACCCAGCAGGAGCAAACGTTTGCTAAAAATGTATGCAGAACCAAGCTTTTCAGTGAAGAGCAGCCAGGCACATTTTAGCAAGTTTCACTTGTAAGTGGGGTTGGAAACGCTTTTCAGGCTCAGTACTGGGCTCAAAAGATGCAGCCCTGATGTCTCTCATGATAGCAGGTGGTTAAGTAGAATTTCGCTGCTCGGCTGACCCAGCAGGAGCAAACGTATGCCAAAAATGTATGCAGAAACAAGCTTTTCAGTGAAGAGCAGTTTGGCACATTTTAGCAAGTTGCACTTGTAAGTGGGGTTGGAAATGCTTTTCAGGCTCAGTACTGGGCTCAAAAGATGCAGCCCTGATGTCTCTTATGATGCAGGTGGTTAAGTAGAAATTTGCTGGTCGGCTGACTCAGCAGGAACAAACGTATGCCAAAAATGTATGCAGAAACAAGCTTTTCAGTGAAGAGCAGCTAGGCACATTTGAGCAAGTTTCACTTGTAAGTGGGGTTGGAAACGCTTTTCAGGCTCAGTACTGGGCTCAAAAGATGCAGATCTGATGTCTCTCATGATAGCAGGTGGTTAAGTAGAAATTCGCTGCTCGGCTGGCCCAGCAGGAGCAAACATATGCTAAAAATGTATGCAGAACCAAGCTTTTCAGTGAAGAGCAGCCAGGCACATTTTAGCAAGTTTCACTGTAAGTGGGGTTGGAAATGCTTTTCAGGTGCAGTACTGGGCTCCAAAGATGCAGCCCTGATGTCTCTCATGATAGCAGGTGGTTAAGTAGAAATGTGCTGCTCGGCAGACCCAGCAGGAGCAAACGTATGCTAAAAACGTATGCAGAACCAAGCTTTTCAGTGAAGAGCAGCCAGGCACATTTTAGCAAGTTTCACTTGTAAGTGGGGTTGGAAATGCTTTTCAGGCTCAGTACTGGGCTCAAAAGATGCAGCCCTGATCTCTCTCATGAAAGCAGGTGGTTAAGTAGAAATGTGCTGCTCGGCTGACCCAGCAGGAGCAAACGTATGCTAAAAATGTATGCAGAACCAAGCTTTTCAGTGAAGAGCAGCCAGGCACATTTTAGCAAGTTTCACTTGTAAGTGGGGTTGGAAATGCTTTTCAGGCTCAGTACTGGGCTCATAAGATGCAGCCCTGATGTCTCTCATGATGCAGGTGGTTAAGTAGAAATTCGCTGCTCGGCTGACCCAGCAGGAGCAAACGTATGCCAAAAATGTATGCAGAAACAAGCTTTTCAGTGAAGAGCAGCTAGGCACATTTTAGCAAGTTTCACTTGTAAGTGGGGTTGGAAACGCTTTTCAGGCTCAGTACTGGGCTCAAAAGATGCAGCCCTGATGTCTCTCATGATAGCAGGTGGTTAAGTAGAAATTCGCTGCTCGGCTGACCCAGCAGGAGCAAACGTATGCTAAAAATGTATGCAGAACCAAGCTTTTCAGTGAAGAGCAGCCAGGCATATTTTAGCAAGTTTCACTTGTAAGTGGGGTTGGAAATGCTTTTCAGGCTCAGTACTGGGCTCAAAAGATGCAGCCCTGATGTCTCTCATGATAGCAGGTGGTTAAGTAGAAATTCGCTGCTCGGCTGACCCAGCAGGAGCAAACGTATGCCAAAAATGTATGCAGAAACAAGCTTTTCAGTGAAGAGCAGCTAGGCACATTTTAGCAAGTTTCACTTGTAAGTGGGGTTGGAAATGCTTTTCAGGCTCAGTACTGGGCTCAAAAGATGCAGCCTGATGTCTCTCATGATAGCAGGTGGTTAAGTAGAAATTTGCTGCTCGGCTGACCCAGCAGGAGCAAACGTATGCTAAAAATGTATGCAGAACCAAGCTTTTCAGTGAAGAGCAGCCAGGCACATTTTAGCAAGTTTTACTTGTAAGTGGGGTTGGAAACGCTTTTCAGGCTCAGTACTGGGCCCAAAAGATGCAGCCCTGATGTCTCTCATGATAGCAGGTGGTTAAGTAGAAATTCGCTGCTCGGCTGACCCAGCAGGAGCAAACGTATGCCAAAAATGTATGCAGAAACAAGCTTTTCAGTGAAGAGCAGCTAGGCACATTTTAGCAAGTTTTACTTGTAAGTGGGGTTGGAAATGCTTTTCAGGCTCAGTACTGGGCTCAAAAGATGCAGCCCTGATGTCTCTTATGATGCAGGTGGTTAAGTAGAAATTCGCTGCTCGGCTGACCCAGCAGGAGCAAACGTATGCCAAAAATGTATGCAGAAACAAGCTTTTCAGTGAAGAGCAGCTAGGCACATTTTAGCAAGTTTCACTTGTAGGTGGGGTTGGAAACGCTTTTCAGGCTCAGTACTGGGCTCAAAAGATGCAGCCCTGATGTCTCTCATGATAGCAGGTGGTTAAGTAGAAATTCGCTGCTCGGCTGGCCCAGCAGGAGCAAACATATGCTAAAAATGTATGCAGAACCAAGCTTTTCAGTGAAGACCAGCCAGGCACATTTTAGCAAGTTTCACTGTAAGTGGGGTTGGAAACGCTTTTCAGGTGCAGTACTGGGCTCCAAAGATACAGCCCTGATGTCTCTCATGATAGCAGGTGGTTAAGTAGAAATTTGCTGCTCGGCTGACCCAGCAGGAGCAAACCTATGCCAAAAATGTATGCAGAATCAGCTTTTCAGTGAAGAGCAGAGAGGCACATTTTAGCAAGTTTCACTTGTAAGTGGGGTTGGAAACGCTTTTCAGGCTCAGTACTAGGCTCAAAAGATGCAGCCCTGATGTCTCTCATGATAGCAGGTGGTTAAGTAGAAATTCGCTGCTCGGCTTGCCCAGCAGGAGCAAACATATGCTAAAAATGTATGCAGAACCAAGCTTTTCAGTGAAGAGCAGCCAGGCACATTTTAACAAGTTTCACTTGTAAGTGGGGTTGGAAACGCTTTTCAGGCTCAGTACTGGGCTCAAAAGATGCAGCCCTGATGTCTCTCATGATAGCAGGTGGTTAAGTAGAAATGTGCTGCTCGGCTGACCCAGCAGGAGCAAACGTATGCCAAAAATGTATGCAGAAACCAGCTTTTCAGTGAAGAGCAGCCAGGCACATTTTAGCAAGTTTCACTTGTAAGTGGGGTTGGAAACGCTTTTCAGGCTCAGTACTGGGCTCAAAAGATGCAGCCCTGATGTCTCTCATGATAGCAGGTGGTTAAGTAGAAATTCGCTGCTCGGCTGACCCAGCAGGAGCAAACGTATGCTAAAAATGTATGCAGAACCAAGCTTTTCAGTGAAGAGCAGCCAGGCACATTTTAGCAAGTTTCAATGTAAGTGGGGTTGGAAACGCTTTTCAGGCGCAGTACTGGGCTCCAAAGATGCAGCCCTGATGTCTCTCATGATAGCAGGTGGTTAAGTAGAAATGTGCTGCTCGGCAGACCCAGCAGGAGCAAACGTATGCTAAAAATGTATGCAGAACCAAGCTTTTCAGTGAAGAGCAGCCAGGCATATTTTAGCAAGTTTCACTTGTAAGTGGGGTTGGAAATGCTTTTCAGGCTCAGTACTGGGCTCAAAAGATGCAGCCCTGATGTCTCTCATGATAGCAGGTGGTTAAGTAGAAATTCGCTGCTCGGCTGACCCAGCAGGAGCAAACGTATGCCAAAAATGTATGCAGAAACAAGCTTTTCAGTGAAGAGCAGCTAGGCACATTTTAGCAAGTTTCACTTGTAAGTGGGGTTGGAAATGCTTTTCAGGCTCAGTACTGGGCTCAAAAGATGCAGCCTGATGTCTCTCATGATAGCAGGTGGTTAAGTAGAAATTTGCTGCTCGGCTGACCCAGCAGGAGAACGTATGCTAAAAATGTATGCAGAACCAAGCTTTTCAGTGAAGAGCAGAGAGGCACATTTTAGCAAGTTTCACTTGTAAGTGGGGTTGGAAACGCTTTTCAGGCTCAGTACTGGGCTCAAAAGATGCAGCCCTGATGTCTCTCATGATAGCAGGTGGTTAAGTAGAAATGTGCTGCTCGGCAGACCCAGCAGGAGCAAACGTATGCTAAAAATGTATGCAGAACCAAGCTTTTCAGTAAAGAGCAGCCAGGCACATTTTAGCAAGTTTCACTGTAAGTGGGGTTGGAAACGCTTTTCAGGTGCAGTACTGGGCTCCAAAGATGCAGCCCTGATGTCTCTCATGATAGCAGGTGGTTAAGTAGAAATTCGCTGCTCGGCTGGCCCAGCAGGAGCAAACATATGCTAAAAATGTGTGCAGAACCAAGCTTTTCAGTGAAGAGCAGCCAGGCACATTTTAGCAAGTTTCACTTGTAAGTGGGGTTGGAAATGCTTTTCAGGCTCAGTACTGGGCTCAAAAGATGCAGCCCTGATCTCTCTCATGATAGCAGGTGGTTAAGTTGAAATTCGCTGCTAGGCTGATCCAGCAGGAGCAAACATATGCTAAAAATGTATGCAGAACCAAGCTTTTCAGTGAAGAGCAGCCAGGCACATTTTAGCAAGTTTCACTTGTAAGTGGGGTTGGAAACGCTTTTCAGGCTCAGTACTGGGCTCAAAAGATGCAGCCCTGATGTCTCTCATGATAGCAGGTGGTTAAGTAGAAATTCACTGCTCGGCTGACCCAGCAGGAGCAAACGTATGCCAAAAATGTATGCAGAAACAAGCTTTTCAGTGAAGAGCAGCTAGGCACATTTTAGCAAGTTTCACTTGTAAGTGGGGTTGGAAACGCTTTTCAGGCTCAGTACTGGGCTCAAAAGATGCAGCCTGATGTCTCTCATGATAGCAGGTGGTTAAGTAGAAATTTGCTGCTTGGCTGACCCAGCAGGAGCAAACGTATGCTAAAAATGTGTGCAGAACCAAGCTTTTCAGTGAAGAGCAGCCAGGCACATTTTAGCAAGTTTCACTTGTAAGTGGGGTTGGAAATGCTTTTCAGGCTCAGTACTGGGCTCAAAAGATGCAGCCCTGATCTCTCTCATGATAGCAGGTGGTTAAGTAGAAATTTGCTGCTCGGCTGACCCAGCAGGAGCAAACGTATGCTAAAAATGTATGCAGAACCAAGCTTTTCAGTGAAGAGCAGCCAGGCACATTTTCGCAAGTTTCACTTGTAAGTGGGGTTGGAAATGCTTTTCAGGCTCAGTACTGGGCTCAAAAGATGCAGCCCTGATGTCTCTTATGATGCAGGTGGTTAAGTAGAAATTCGCTGCTCGGCTGACCCAGCAGGAGTAAACGTATGCCAAAAATGTATGCAGAAACAAGCTTTTCAGTGAAGAGCAGCTAGGCACATTTTAGCAAGTTTCACTTGTAAGTGGGGTTGGAAACGCTTTTCAGGCTCAGTACTGGGCTCAAAAGATGCAGCCCTGATGTCTCTCATGATAGCAGGTGGTTAAGTAGAAATTCTCTGCTCGGCTGACCCAGCAGGAGCAAACATATGCTAAAAATGTATGCAGAACCAAGCTTTTCAGTGAAGAGCAGCCAGGCACATTTTAGCAAGTTTCACTGTAAGTGGGGTTGGAAACGCTTTTCAGGCGCAGTACTGGGCTCCAAAGATGCAGCCCTGATGTCTCTCATGATAGCAGGTGGTTAAGTAGAAATGTGCTGCTCGGCAGACCCAGCAGGAGCAAACGTATGTAAAAATGTATGCAGAACCAAGCTTTTCAGTGAAGAGCAGCCAGGCATATTTTAGCAAGTTTCACTTGTAAGTGGGGTTGGAAATGCTTTTCAGGCTCAGTACTGGGCTCAAAAGATGCAGCCCTGATGTCTCTCATGATAGCAGGTGGTTAAGTAGAAATTCGCTGCTCGGCTGACCCAGCAGGAGCAAACGTATGCCAAAAATGTATGCAGAAACAAGCTTTTCCGTGAAGAGCAGCTAGGCACATTTTAGCAAGTTTCACTTGTAAGTGGGGTTGGAAACGCTTTTCAGGCTCAGTACTGGGCTCAAAAGATGCAGCCTGATGTCTCTCATGATAGCAGGTGGTTAAGTAGAAATTTGCTGCTCGGCTGACCCAGCAGGAGCAAACGTATGCTAAAAATGTGTGCAGAACCAAGCTTTTCAGTGAAGAGCAGCCAGGCACATTTTAGCAAGTTTCACTTGTAAGTGGGGTTGGAAATGCTTTTCAGGCTCAGTACTGGGCTCAAAAGATGCAGCCCTGATCTCTCTCATGATAGCAGGTGGTTAAGTAGAAATTTGCTGCTCGGCTGACCCAGCAGGAGCAAACGTATGCTAAAAATGTATGCAGAACCAAGCTTTTCAGTGAAGAGCAGCCAGGCACATTTTAGCAAGTTTCACTTGTAAGTGGGGTTGGAAACGCTTTTCAGGCTCAGTACTGGGCTCAAAAGATGCAGCCCTGATGTCTCTCATGATAGCCGGTGGTTAAGTAGAAATTCGCTGCTCGGCTGACCCAGCAGGAGCAAACGTATGCCAAAAATGTATGCAGAAACAAGCTTTTCAGTGAAGAGCAGCTAGGCACATTTTAGCCAGTTTTACTTGTAAGTGGGGTTGTAAATGCTTTTCAGGCTCAGTACTGGGCTCAAAAGATGCAGCCCTGATGTCTCTTATGATGCAGGTGGTTAAGTAGAAATTCGCTGCTCTGCTGACCCAGCAGGAGCAAACGTATGCCAAAAATGTATGCAGAAACAAGCTTTTCAGTGAAGAGCAGCTAGGCACATTTTAGCAAGTTTCACTTGTAAGTGGGGTTGGAAACGCTTTTCAGGCTCAGTACTGGGCTCAAAAGATGCAGCCTGATGTCTCTCATGATAGCAGGTGGTTAAGTAGAAATTTGCTGCTCGGCTGACCCAGCAGGAGCAAACGTATGCTAAAAATGTGTGCAGAACCAAGCTTTTCAGTGAAGAGCAGCCAGGCACATTTTAGCAAGTTTCACTTGTAAGTGGGGTTGGAAATGCTTTTCAGGCTCAGTACTGGGCTCAAAAGATGCAGCCCTGATCTCTCTCATGATAGCAGGTGGTTAAGTAGAAATTTGCTGCTCGGCTGACCCAGCAGGAGCAAACGTATGCTAAAAATGTATGCAGAACCAAGCTTTTCAGTGAAGAGCAGCCAGGCACATTTTAGCAAGTTTCACTTGTAAGTGGGGTTGGAAACGCTTTTCAGGCTCAGTACTGGGCTCAAAAGATGCAGCCCTGATGTCTCTCATGAGAGCCGGTGGTTAAGTAGAAATTCGCTGCTCGGCTGACCCAGCAGGAGCAAACGTATGCCAAAAATGTATGCAGAAACAAGCTTTTCAGTGAAGAGCAGCTAGGCACATTTTAGCCAGTTTTACTTGTAAGTGGGGTTGTAAATGCTTTTCAGGCTCAGTACTGGGCTCAAAAGATGCAGCCCTGATGTCTCTTATGATGCAGGTGGTTAAGTAGAAATTCGCTGCTCGGCTGACCCAGCAGGAGCAAACGTATGCCAAAAATGTATGCAGAAACAAGCTTTTCAGTGAAGAGCAGCTAGGCACATTTTAGCAAGTTTCACTTGTAAGTGGGGTTGGAAATGCTTTTCAGGCTCAGTACTGGGCTCAAAAGATGCAGCCTGATGTCTCTCATGATAGCAGGTGGTTAAGTAGAAATTTGCTGCTCGGCTGACCCAGCAGGAGCAAACGTATGCTAAAAATGTATGCAGAACCAAGCTTTTCAGTGAAGAGCAGCCAGGCACATTTTAGCAAGTTTTACTTGTAAGTGGGGTTGGAAACGCTTTTCAGGCTCAGTACTGGGCCCAAAAGATGCAGCCCTGATGTCTCTCATGATAGCAGGTGGTTAAGTAGAAATTCGCTGCTCGGCTGACCCAGCAGGAGCAAACGTATGCCAAAAATGTATGCAGAAACAAGCTTTTCAGTGAAGAGCAGCTAGGCACATTTTAGCAAGTTTTACTTGTAAGTGGGGTTGGAAATGCTTTTCAGGCTCAGTACTGGGCTCAAAAGATGCAGCCCTGATGTCTCTTATGATGCAGGTGGTTAAGTAGAAATTCGCTGCTCGGCTGACCCAGCAGGAGCAAACGTATGCCAAAAATGTATGCAGAAACAAGCTTTTCAGTGAAGAGCAGCTAGGCACATTTTAGCAAGTTTCACTTGTAGGTGGGGTTGGAAACGCTTTTCAGGCTCAGTACTGGGCTCAAAAGATGCAGCCCTGATGTCTCTCATGATAGCAGGTGGTTAAGTAGAAATTCGCTGCTCGGCTGGCCCAGCAGGAGCAAACATATGCTAAAAATGTATGCAGAACCAAGCTTTTCAGTGAAGACCAGCCAGGCACATTTTAGCAAGTTTCACTGTAAGTGGGGTTGGAAACGCTTTTCAGGTGCAGTACTGGGCTCCAAAGATACAGCCCTGATGTCTCTCATGATAGCAGGTGGTTAAGTAGAAATTTGCTGCTCGGCTGACCCAGCAGGAGCAAACCTATGCCAAAAATGTATGCAGAATCAGCTTTTCAGTGAAGAGCAGAGAGGCACATTTTAGCAAGTTTCACTTGTAAGTGGGGTTGGAAACGCTTTTCAGGCTCAGTACTAGGCTCAAAAGATGCAGCCCTGATGTCTCTCATGATAGCAGGTGGTTAAGTAGAAATTCGCTGCTCGGCTTGCCCAGCAGGAGCAAACATATGCTAAAAATGTATGCAGAACCAAGCTTTTCAGTGAAGAGCAGCCAGGCACATTTTAACAAGTTTCACTTGTAAGTGGGGTTGGAAACGCTTTTCAGGCTCAGTACTGGGCTCAAAAGATGCAGCCCTGATGTCTCTCATGATAGCAGGTGGTTAAGTAGAAATGTGCTGCTCGGCTGACCCAGCAGGAGCAAACGTATGCCAAAAATGTATGCAGAAACCAGCTTTTCAGTGAAGAGCAGCCAGGCACATTTTAGCAAGTTTCACTTGTAAGTGGGGTTGGAAACGCTTTTCAGGCTCAGTACTGGGCTCAAAAGATGCAGCCCTGATGTCTCTCATGATAGCAGGTGGTTAAGTAGAAATTCGCTGCTCGGCTGACCCAGCAGGAGCAAACGTATGCTAAAAATGTATGCAGAACCAAGCTTTTCAGTGAAGAGCAGCCAGGCACATTTTAGCAAGTTTCAATGTAAGTGGGGTTGGAAACGCTTTTCAGGCGCAGTACTGGGCTCCAAAGATGCAGCCCTGATGTCTCTCATGATAGCAGGTGGTTAAGTAGAAATGTGCTGCTCGGCAGACCCAGCAGGAGCAAACGTATGCTAAAAATGTATGCAGAACCAAGCTTTTCAGTGAAGAGCAGCCAGGCATATTTTAGCAAGTTTCACTTGTAAGTGGGGTTGGAAATGCTTTTCAGGCTCAGTACTGGGCTCAAAAGATGCAGCCCTGATGTCTCTCATGATAGCAGGTGGTTAAGTAGAAATTCGCTGCTCGGCTGACCCAGCAGGAGCAAACGTATGCCAAAAATGTATGCAGAAACAAGCTTTTCAGTGAAGAGCAGCTAGGCACATTTTAGCAAGTTTCACTTGTAAGTGGGGTTGGAAATGCTTTTCAGGCTCAGTACTGGGCTCAAAAGATGCAGCCTGATGTCTCTCATGATAGCAGGTGGTTAAGTAGAAATTTGCTGCTCGGCTGACCCAGCAGGAGAACGTATGCTAAAAATGTATGCAGAACCAAGCTTTTCAGTGAAGAGCAGAGAGGCACATTTTAGCAAGTTTCACTTGTAAGTGGGGTTGGAAACGCTTTTCAGGCTCAGTACTGGGCTCAAAAGATGCAGCCCTGATGTCTCTCATGATAGCAGGTGGTTAAGTAGAAATGTGCTGCTCGGCAGACCCAGCAGGAGCAAACGTATGCTAAAAATGTATGCAGAACCAAGCTTTTCAGTAAAGAGCAGCCAGGCACATTTTAGCAAGTTTCACTGTAAGTGGGGTTGGAAACGCTTTTCAGGTGCAGTACTGGGCTCCAAAGATGCAGCCCTGATGTCTCTCATGATAGCAGGTGGTTAAGTAGAAATTCGCTGCTCGGCTGGCCCAGCAGGAGCAAACATATGCTAAAAATGTGTGCAGAACCAAGCTTTTCAGTGAAGAGCAGCCAGGCACATTTTAGCAAGTTTCACTTGTAAGTGGGGTTGGAAATGCTTTTCAGGCTCAGTACTGGGCTCAAAAGATGCAGCCCTGATCTCTCTCATGATAGCAGGTGGTTAAGTTGAAATTCGCTGCTAGGCTGATCCAGCAGGAGCAAACATATGCTAAAAATGTATGCAGAACCAAGCTTTTCAGTGAAGAGCAGCCAGGCACATTTTAGCAAGTTTCACTTGTAAGTGGGGTTGGAAACGCTTTTCAGGCTCAGTACTGGGCTCAAAAGATGCAGCCCTGATGTCTCTCATGATAGCAGGTGGTTAAGTAGAAATTCACTGCTCGGCTGACCCAGCAGGAGCAAACGTATGCCAAAAATGTATGCAGAAACAAGCTTTTCAGTGAAGAGCAGCTAGGCACATTTTAGCAAGTTTCACTTGTAAGTGGGGTTGGAAACGCTTTTCAGGCTCAGTACTGGGCTCAAAAGATGCAGCCTGATGTCTCTCATGATAGCAGGTGGTTAAGTAGAAATTTGCTGCTTGGCTGACCCAGCAGGAGCAAACGTATGCTAAAAATGTGTGCAGAACCAAGCTTTTCAGTGAAGAGCAGCCAGGCACATTTTAGCAAGTTTCACTTGTAAGTGGGGTTGGAAATGCTTTTCAGGCTCAGTACTGGGCTCAAAAGATGCAGCCCTGATCTCTCTCATGATAGCAGGTGGTTAAGTAGAAATTTGCTGCTCGGCTGACCCAGCAGGAGCAAACGTATGCTAAAAATGTATGCAGAACCAAGCTTTTCAGTGAAGAGCAGCCAGGCACATTTTCGCAAGTTTCACTTGTAAGTGGGGTTGGAAATGCTTTTCAGGCTCAGTACTGGGCTCAAAAGATGCAGCCCTGATGTCTCTTATGATGCAGGTGGTTAAGTAGAAATTCGCTGCTCGGCTGACCCAGCAGGAGTAAACGTATGCCAAAAATGTATGCAGAAACAAGCTTTTCAGTGAAGAGCAGCTAGGCACATTTTAGCAAGTTTCACTTGTAAGTGGGGTTGGAAACGCTTTTCAGGCTCAGTACTGGGCTCAAAAGATGCAGCCCTGATGTCTCTCATGATAGCAGGTGGTTAAGTAGAAATTCTCTGCTCGGCTGACCCAGCAGGAGCAAACATATGCTAAAAATGTATGCAGAACCAAGCTTTTCAGTGAAGAGCAGCCAGGCACATTTTAGCAAGTTTCACTGTAAGTGGGGTTGGAAACGCTTTTCAGGCGCAGTACTGGGCTCCAAAGATGCAGCCCTGATGTCTCTCATGATAGCAGGTGGTTAAGTAGAAATGTGCTGCTCGGCAGACCCAGCAGGAGCAAACGTATGTAAAAATGTATGCAGAACCAAGCTTTTCAGTGAAGAGCAGCCAGGCATATTTTAGCAAGTTTCACTTGTAAGTGGGGTTGGAAATGCTTTTCAGGCTCAGTACTGGGCTCAAAAGATGCAGCCCTGATGTCTCTCATGATAGCAGGTGGTTAAGTAGAAATTCGCTGCTCGGCTGACCCAGCAGGAGCAAACGTATGCCAAAAATGTATGCAGAAACAAGCTTTTCCGTGAAGAGCAGCTAGGCACATTTTAGCAAGTTTCACTTGTAAGTGGGGTTGGAAACGCTTTTCAGGCTCAGTACTGGGCTCAAAAGATGCAGCCTGATGTCTCTCATGATAGCAGGTGGTTAAGTAGAAATTTGCTGCTCGGCTGACCCAGCAGGAGCAAACGTATGCTAAAAATGTGTGCAGAACCAAGCTTTTCAGTGAAGAGCAGCCAGGCACATTTTAGCAAGTTTCACTTGTAAGTGGGGTTGGAAATGCTTTTCAGGCTCAGTACTGGGCTCAAAAGATGCAGCCCTGATCTCTCTCATGATAGCAGGTGGTTAAGTAGAAATTTGCTGCTCGGCTGACCCAGCAGGAGCAAACGTATGCTAAAAATGTATGCAGAACCAAGCTTTTCAGTGAAGAGCAGCCAGGCACATTTTAGCAAGTTTCACTTGTAAGTGGGGTTGGAAACGCTTTTCAGGCTCAGTACTGGGCTCAAAAGATGCAGCCCTGATGTCTCTCATGATAGCCGGTGGTTAAGTAGAAATTCGCTGCTCGGCTGACCCAGCAGGAGCAAACGTATGCCAAAAATGTATGCAGAAACAAGCTTTTCAGTGAAGAGCAGCTAGGCACATTTTAGCCAGTTTTACTTGTAAGTGGGGTTGTAAATGCTTTTCAGGCTCAGTACTGGGCTCAAAAGATGCAGCCCTGATGTCTCTTATGATGCAGGTGGTTAAGTAGAAATTCGCTGCTCTGCTGACCCAGCAGGAGCAAACGTATGCCAAAAATGTATGCAGAAACAAGCTTTTCAGTGAAGAGCAGCTAGGCACATTTTAGCAAGTTTCACTTGTAAGTGGGGTTGGAAACGCTTTTCAGGCTCAGTACTGGGCTCAAAAGATGCAGCCTGATGTCTCTCATGATAGCAGGTGGTTAAGTAGAAATTTGCTGCTCGGCTGACCCAGCAGGAGCAAACGTATGCTAAAAATGTGTGCAGAACCAAGCTTTTCAGTGAAGAGCAGCCAGGCACATTTTAGCAAGTTTCACTTGTAAGTGGGGTTGGAAATGCTTTTCAGGCTCAGTACTGGGCTCAAAAGATGCAGCCCTGATCTCTCTCATGATAGCAGGTGGTTAAGTAGAAATTTGCTGCTCGGCTGACCCAGCAGGAGCAAACGTATGCTAAAAATGTATGCAGAACCAAGCTTTTCAGTGAAGAGCAGCCAGGCACATTTTAGCAAGTTTCACTTGTAAGTGGGGTTGGAAACGCTTTTCAGGCTCAGTACTGGGCTCAAAAGATGCAGCCCTGATGTCTCTCATGAGAGCCGGTGGTTAAGTAGAAATTCGCTGCTCGGCTGACCCAGCAGGAGCAAACGTATGCCAAAAATGTATGCAGAAACAAGCTTTTCAGTGAAGAGCAGCTAGGCACATTTTAGCCAGTTTTACTTGTAAGTGGGGTTGTAAATGCTTTTCAGGCTCAGTACTGGGCTCAAAAGATGCAGCCCTGATGTCTCTTATGATGCAGGTGGTTAAGTAGAAATTCGCTGCTCGGCTGACCCAGCAGGAGCAAACGTATGCCAAAAATGTATGCAGAAACAAGCTTTTCAGTGAAGAGCAGCTAGGCACATTTTAGCAAGTTTCACTTGTAAGTGGGGTTGGAAACGCTTTTCAGGCTCAGTACTGGGCTCAAAAGATGCAGCCCTGATGTCTCTCATGATAGCAGGTGGTTAAGTAGAAATTCGCTGCTCGGCTGACCCAGCAGGAGCAAACGTATGCCAAAAATGTATGCACAAACAAGCTTTTCAGTGAAGAGCAGTTAGGCACATTTTAGCAAGTTTCACTTGTAAGTGGGGTTGGAAACGCTTTTCAGGCTCAGTACTGGGCTCAAAAGATGCAGCCTGATGTCTCTCATGATAGCAGGTGGTTAAGTAGAAATTTGCTGCTCGGCTGACCCAGCAGGAGCAAACGTATGCTAAAAATGTGTGCAGAACCAAGCTTTTCAGTGAAGAGCAGCCAGGCACATTTTAGCAAGTTTCACTTGTAAGTGGGGTTGGAAATGCTTTTCAGGCTCAGTACTGGGCTCAAAAGATGCAGCCCTGATCTCTCTCATGATAGCAGGTGGTTAAGTAGAAATTTGCTGCTCGGCTGACCCAGCAGGAGCAAACGTATGCTAAAAATGTGTGCAGAACCAAGCTTTTCAGTGAAGAGCAGCCAGGCACATTTTAGCAAGTTTCACTTGTAAGTGGGGTTGGAAATGCTTTTCAGGCTCAGTACTGGGCTCAAAAGATGCAGCCCTGATCTCTCTCATGATAGCAGGTGGTTAAGTAGAAATTTGCTGCTCGGCTCACCCAGCAGGAGCAAACGTATGCTAAAAATGTATGCAGAACCAAGCTTTTCAGTGAAGAGCAGCCAGGCACATTTTAGCAAGTTTCACTTGTAAGTGGGGTTGGAAACGCTTTTCAGGCTCAGTACTGGGCTCAAAAGATGCAGCCCTGATGTCTCTCATGATAGCAGGTGGTTAAGTAGAAATTCGCTGCTCGGCTGCCCCAGCAGGAGCAAACGTATGCCAAAAATGTATGCAGAAACAAGCTTTTCAGTGAAGAGCAGCTAGGCACATTTTAGCAAGTTTTACTTGTAAGTGGGGTTGGAAATGCTTTTCAGGCTCAGTACTGGGCTCAAAAGATGCAGCCCTGATGTCTCTTATGATGCAGGTGGTTAAGTAGAAATTCGCTGCTCGGCTGACCCAGCAGGAGCAAACGTATGACAAAAATGTATACAGAAACAAGCTTTTCAGTGAAGAGCAGCTAGGCACATTTTAGCAAGTTTCACTTGTAAGTGGGGTTGGAAACGCTTTTCAGGCTCAGTACTGGGCTCAAAAGATGCAGCCCTGATGTCTCTCATGATAGCAGGTTGTTGGACAGGCCACATGAAGGGCTCGCTCCCTCCCCGCAGGACAGGGCCCGGGCCACCGTCAGCACCATTGCCCGGCCCAGCCGCCATCTTGGACACGGCACCACGCGGCCGCGCGGCCTCAGCCCGACCCCAACCCTGGGCCTGGCCAGGCCCCGACATCCCGGCACCACCCTCCACCCAGGAGGTGAACGGACCACTTGGCAGGTCAATGGGAGTAAGAAGTGTCGATGGCTCTCCCCCGCCAGGTGCCGAGCACCCCCAGCCTCCTCGGGCGCTGGCTCCACCCCCCTGCTGGGTGTCTGGACTCCCTCATCCCAGACCTCCCGACCTCCAAGAGCGAGGGCCCGGACATCAAAGGGCGCCAGACCTATAACTGAGGCCGCCCCAGGACAGGAAGGCAGTTGTATCCTGGAGTCGAGACACACCGAGAAGAACTCATCCTTGACGGACTGCTGGCGCTGCCACAGCCCTGCCTTGTGAACTACTGTCCTGCCTGCTGGCGCTGCCGCGGCCCTCTGCAACCTTCATCCTCGTGGGACCTGCTGGCGCTGCCGCGGCCCTCTGCAACCTTCATCCTCGTTGGGACCTGCTGGCGCTGCCGCGGCCCGTAGTAACCTCCATCCTCGTGGGACCTGCTGGCGCTGCCGCGGCCCGTTGCAACCTGCATTCTCGTGGGACCTGCTGGTGCTGCCGTGGCCCGTTGTAACCTTCATCCTCGTTGGGACCTGCTGGCGCTGCCGCGGCCCGTTGCCACCTACGACCTCTTCGGGACCTGCCGGCGCTGCCGCGGTCTGACCCATCCGAACACCGAGCTCAAGGATTGTGAGCTATCACCGTTACACCTCCGTACCCGTGGGTACCAAGACTGTCCCGCTACCCCCTTCCCTTACTAGAGACTAGAATTGAGAGGATCATCGTGTCCTGATCGCCTTGTATCGTACCACTCTACTACCAGAAGTGCCTATAAAAGGTGTTACCCTGATCTTTGTGTGGTGTCCATCTGTGGGGGGGAAGTTACCTGTCTGTGCGATCACTGTACTCGGCCGACCCTCCAGGTCCCCGTCTAACATTGGTGGCTAGCGGCGCGATCCGAACCAACGCGTACCGTACAGACAGTAACTCACCCTACGACTAAAACCACAATGACGACCAAAGAGAGCGGATCGGCGGAGAAGTTCCAGATGGAAAAGCTGGAGGAATACAACCACCGAGAGCTCAAACAATTTTGCATGGACTTAGGCATTGCTACCACCGGGCTAAGCACAAAAGAAGACTTCAAAAACGCCCTAGAGGCCTGGACAGAGACAAATACCGCAACCCCCCGGGACCCCGCAGCCCCGGAAGTCAACACCACCCGGACGGAGGAACGGAGAACAGGCCCGTCCCGTGAAGAGATCCAAGAGCGGGAAAAAAATAGATTACACGAGTTAGACTTGGCACGACTCAGATTAGACGGAGAATTGAAACTGGCGGAACAAAAAATAAACTTAGAACACTTACGGCTCAGAGAAGAGCGAGAGGAAAAACAGAGACAGAGAGACCTCGAAGAAAAAAGACTGGCATACGAGCACGAGTGCAAACTAGCGGAGATAGAAATACGCAAACTGAACAAAAACCTAGGGGTGCCCGAGCAACCGCACTCCCCGGGTCCTACCGAGCAGAAGGTCCACATCCCCAAGGATGTGGTCCGAGAATATCACCGGAACGACGACATACAGCAGTGGTTCAAGGCCTATGAGATTGCCATGACCGCCCACCGGGTCGCTCGAAGTGACTGGGGAGCCGGTCTATGGGGGAGATTCGTCAACGAGGGTCGTGATGCCCTGCTGCAGCTTCCGGACCATCAAATGACGTCCTATGACCACATGAAGGCCGCCCTCCTCAGTCGATATGGACTTACACCCGAAATGTACCGCCAGAGGTTCCGCAACTGCACCCGGATCCCAGGTACGACGTGGTTGGAATACGTGAACTATTTCAGCCGAGCCTTCGAGGGGTGGATCAAGGGTAACAACGTAACCACTTACGAACAACTCTTCAATCTCATTGTGTGGGAGCACCTCTCCAACAACTGCTTCGTCGAGCTCAGGCAGCACCTCCTCGACAGTAAATTGACTGAACCCCGGCAGCTCGCCACCGAGGCTGACCGGTGGGAGAGCACCCGAGTGGCCCGGAGTGGGCCGAATGAGCAGAACAGAACCAACCAAGGTCATCATCGTCCCCGAGGAGGAGGAGGAGGCCCGGGCCGGGGCAGAGACGCCGTCCCGGCCGCACCCACTAACGCCACCCCGGCCCCAGCAGGCCGGGGAAACCCCCCGATGCGCCCGGGGTTCCGAGCTAACGTGACGTGTCATCGATGCCAGCGAGTCGGCCACTATGCCAGTGACCCGACCTGCCCGAAGAACCAGGTCCCCGGGCCCCGCCAGATGGCGGCCGCCGCCCTGGGAGAAGAACAAGTCTCCGAAGACACGGAGACCTATGAGTCGGAGCAGTTCGAGTGGGAACCCGCCGCCATGACCCTGGCATGCCTAGGAGGAAGAGACATGGTCCCGCGGACTCCCCTGCCCGCCAACACTCGGAAGTACAGCCAATGGGTGAGCATCAATGGGCGCAAGGCCGAGGCCCTGCGTGACACCGGGGCCAGTGTGACGGCCATCCGCTGTCACCTGGTGACCCCAGAACAAATCCTACCAAACGTACTTTGCCCCGTCCGATCGGCAGATAACTCGGAGAGCCTGTGTCGGATGGCCTGCGTCCCCTTCGAATGGGGAGGAGTGTCCGGCATGCTGAAAGTAACTGTCCGTGACGATGCCCCCGTAGACTGCCTCCTGGGGAACGATCTCGAGAGCTCCCCGTGGGCCGCTGTGGAAAGAAGAGAGCATCTGGGGATGTTGGGTCTCCCGGACTGGGCGTGCGTAACCACCCGGTCCATGGCCACCCGCACCATCCCTAGACCAGAAGAACCAGAATGGGCAGCACCTCCGCCCTCGATCACTCCAGAAGAAGACTTCCTCCAGACCGACCACCCGGACCCCGCCCCAGAGGGGTCCCCACAGCCCCCCGAGCTTCCCGACCTGGCTCAGTGGCGTCAAGAAGGGGGGCCCACCCAGGAACAATTCCGGCAGGAGCAAAAGACCTGCCCCTCCCTCGAGGGATTGCGACAGCAAGCGCTCACCCAGAGCCAAGGAGACACCACCGGGGCCCACTGGGTTTATTGGGACAATGATCTCTTGTACAGCGAACAGAAAATCGCAGAACTGGGGGCCGGGCGAGTGCTGGTGGTGCCCCTCCACTTCAGAGACTTCCTGTTGAACCTAGCCCATGATGTCCCCCTGGCCGGGCACCTGGGCCAAGACAAGACCTACCACCGCCTGGTGACTCACTTTTTTTGGCCCAAAATGAGAAATGACGTCTCCAACCATTGCCGGTCCTGCCCGACCTGCCAGGCCAGCGGGAAGAGCGGCCGCAAACTCAAGGCACCCCTACAACCATTCCCCGTGGTGACCACCCTGTTCGAAAGGGTGGGAATAGACATTGTGGGGCCCCTGGACCCCCGAACAGCACAGGGGCATCGCTTCATCCTGGTCCTGGTGGACCACGCTACCCGATATCCTGAGGCGGTCCCCCTTCGTACGATAACAGCCCCAGTAGTGGGTCGAGCCTTGATGGGGATCTTCTCTCGAGTGGGCTTCCCCCGGGAAGTCGTCAGCGACAGGGGTACGAACTTTATTTCAAAGTATATGAAATCCCTCTGGCAGCAGTGCGGAGTCACTTACCGCTTCACCACCCCCTATCACCCCCAGGGGAACGGACTAGTCGAGCGGTTCAACCGCACCCTCAAGGGGATGATCATGGGGCTGGAAGAACCCCTACGCCGCCAGTGGGACGTGCTACTACCGTGCCTCCTCTTCGCCTACCGAGAAGTCCCCCAGAAGTCCCTCGGCTTCAGCCCCTTCGAACTCCTGTACGGACACCCCGTTCGCGGGCCTCTCAGCCTAGTGAAGGAGGAATGGGAGATGGCCCCCCTAAAGACCCCTCCGGACGTCTACAAATACCTCCTGACCCTCCGCAATCAGACCCGGAAATTCAGGGAGATCGCTAAAGCCAATCTGGAGGCCAGTCAAGAGGACATGAAGAAGTGGTACGACCAACATGCCTTCTCCATCGAGTTTGAACCGGGTCAGCAGGTATGGGTGATGTCCCCCATCGAACCGTGTGCCTTGCAAGACAAATGGACGGGGCCCTTCAAGGTGATCGAGCGCAGGAGTCCCGTCACCTATCTCATCGACCTGGAGTCCCCCCGGAACCCCCTCCGGGTCCTCCACGCCAACAGGCTCAAACCCCACTTCATGCGCTCAGAACTCAGCCTGCTGATGGCGACCGACAGTGGCACAGAAGGAGACTCCGAGCCCCTCCCTGACCTACTGAGGACTCGGGAAAGAGATGGCTCGGTGGACGGGGTCCGACTCTCCGAGGCCCTGACCCCAGAGCAGCGTCAAGATTGCCGGGCCCTCCTGCTGCCGTTCGCAAACCTGTTCTCCCTCGCACCCGGAGTCACCTCCTGGTGCCTGCACGACGTGGACACGGGGGACAGTCCTCCTGTCCGACACCGGGCGTACCGAGTACCGGATCGGGTACGTACATGCATCCAAGAAGAAGTCTCCAAGATGCTCGCCCTCAGGGTCATCGAGCCTTCGGACAGTCCCTGGGCCAGCCCGGTCGTCCTGGTCCCCAAGGCCGCGGCACCGGGCACCACGCCGGAGCTCCGATTCTGCATCGACTATCGGGGGCTGAACGCGGTCACCCGAACCGACGCTCACCCTATCCCCCGAGCAGATGAACTAGTCGACCGCATGGGGGCAGCCCGCTACCTAAGCATCTTTGACCTGACAGCGGGCTACTGGCAGATCGGCCTCACCCCCAGGGCCCAAGAACGTTCCGCTTTCTCCACCCCGGACGGACACTACCATTTCAGAGTGATGCCCTTCGGCATGAAGAACGCTCCAGCCACCTTTCAAAGACTGGTGAACCAGGTATTGGCGGGCCTCGAAGAATTCAGCGCCGCCTACCTGGACGACATCGCGGTATACAGCCGCCACTGGGCCGACCACCTCCACCACCTCAGAGCGGTCCTGCAGGCCCTCCAACAGGCCGGCCTCACCATAAAGGCCAGCAAGTGCCAAATCGGCCAGGGGTCCGTGACCTACCTCGGACACCAAGTGGGGAGCGGTCTGGTGGCCCCCCTCCAACTCAAGGTAGCTGCCATCCAGTCCTGGCAACCCCCCGAAACACAAACAGAGGTCCGAGCCTTCCTGGGGCTCACCGGATACTACCGGCGGTTTGTGAGGGACTATGGCAGCATTGTGGGGCCCCTCACGGAACTCACGTCTAAGAACAACCCAAAACGAGTCAACTGGACTCCCGACTGTCACGCGGCCTTCGAGACGCTGAAGGCCGCCATGTGCACCGCTCCGGTGCTCCAGGCCCCCGACTACAGCCGCGAGTTCATTGTGCAGACCGATGCCTCCGACCATGGTATTGGGGCCGTCCTCTCCCAACTGAACCCCGAAGGAGTGGACCAACCCGTGGCCTTCATCAGCAGACGCCTACTGCCCCGAGAACAGCGCTGGAGCACCATTGAGCGAGAGGCCTTCGCAGTGGTATGGGCCCTCAAGAAGCTCCGGCCGTACCTCTTCGGAACCCATTTCCGGGTACAGACAGATCATCGGCCCCTGCAATGGCTCATGCAGATGCGGGGGGAGAACCCCAAACTATTGCGATGGTCCATCTCCCTGCAGTGGATGGACTTCATTGTGGAGCATCGTCCTGGCCAAGACCACGCCAACGCGGATGGCCTGTCCCGCTTTTTCCGCCTCGACGAGGAAAGTCCCCAAGAAGATGGGTGACTCTCCCCGCCTTCAGCTGGGGGGGACGCATGTTGGACAGGCCACATGAAGGGCTCGCTCCCTCCCCGCAGGACAGGGCCCGGGCCACCGTCAGCACCATTGCCCGGCCCAGCCGCCATCTTGGACACGGCACCACGGGGCCGCGCGGCCTCAGCCTGACCCCAACCCTGGGCCTGGCCAGGCCCCGACATCCCGGCACCACCCTCCACCCAGGAGGTGAACGGACCACTTGGCAGGTCAATGGGAGTAAGAAGTGTCGATGGCTCTCCCCCGCCAGGTGCCGAGCACCCCCAGCCTCCTCGGGCGCTGGCTCCACCCCCCTGCTGGGTGTCTGGACTCCCTCATCCCAGACCTCCCGACCTCCAAGAGCGAGGGCCCGGACATCAAAGGGCGCCAGACCTATAACTGAGGCCGCCCCAGGACAGGAAGGCAGTTGTATCCTGGAGTCGAGAGACACCGAGAAGAACTCATCCTTGACGGACTGCTGGCGCTGCCACAGCCCTGCCTTGTGAACTACTGTCCTGCCTGCTGGCGCTGCCGCGGCCCTCTGCAACCTTCATCCTCGTGGGACCTGCTGGCGCTGCCGCGGCCCTCTGCAACCTTCATCCTCGTTGGGACCTGCTGGCGCTGCCGCGGCCCGTAGTAACCTCCATCCTCGTGGGACCTGCTGGCGCTGCCGCGGCCCGTTGCAACCTGCATTCTCGTGGGTCCTGCTGGCGCTGCCGCGGCCCGTTGTAACCTTCATCCTCGTTGGGACCTGCTGGCGCTGCCGCGGCCCGTTGCCACCTACGACCTCTTCGGGACCTGCCGGCGCTGCCGCGGTCTGACCCATCCGAACACCGAGCTCGAGGATTGTGAGCAATCACCGTTACACCTCCGTACCCGTGGGTACCAAGACTGTCCCGCTACCCCCTTCCCTTACTAGAGACTAGAATTGAGAGGATCATCGTGTCCTGATCGCCTTGTATCGTACCACTCTACTACCAGAAGTGCCTATAAAAGGTGTTACCCTGATCTTTGTGTGGTGTCCATCTGTGGGGGGGAAGTTACCTGTCTGTGCGATCACTGTACTCGGCCGACCCTCCAGGTCCCCGTCTAACACAGGTGGTTAAGTAGAAATTCGCTGCTCGGCTGGCCCAGCAGGAGCAAACATATGCTAAAAATGTATGCAGAACCAAGATTTTCAGTGAAGAGCAGCCAGGCACATTTTAGCAAGTTTCATTGTTTGTGGGGTTGGAAACGCTTTTCAGGTGCAGTACTGGGCTCCAAAGATGCAGCCCTGATGTCTCTCATGATAGCAGGTGGTTAAGTAGAAATGTGCTGCTCGGCAGACCCAGCAGGAGCAAACGTATGCTAAAAATGTATGCAGAACCAAGCTTTTCAGTGCAGAGTAGCCAGGCTTATTTTAGCAAGTTTCACTTGTAAGTGGGGTTGGAAATGCTTTTCAGGCTCAGTACTGGGCTCAAAAGATGCAGCCCTGGTGTCTCTCATGATAGCAGGTGGTTAAGTAGAAATTTGCTGCTCGGCTGACCCAGCAGGAGCAAACGTATGCTAAAAATGTATGTAGAACCAAGCTTTTCAGTGAAGAGCAGCCAGGCACATTTTAGCAAGTTTCACTTGTAAGTGGGGTTGGAAACGCTTTTCAGGCTCAGTACTGGGCTCAAAAGATGCAGCCCTGATGTCTCTCATGATAGCAGGTGGTTAAGTAGAATTTCGCTGCTCGGCTGACCCAGCAGGAGCAAACGTATGCCAAAAATGTATGCAGAAACAAGCTTTTCAGTGAAGAGCAGCTAGGCACATTTTAGCAAGTTGCACTTGTAAGTGGGGTTGGAAATGCTTTTCAGGCTCAGTACTGGGCTCAAAAGATGCAGCCCTGATGTCTCTTATGATGCAGGTGGTTAAGTAGAAATTCGCTGCTCGGCTGACTCAGCAGGAACAAACGTATGCCAAAAATGTATGCAGAAACAAGCTTTTCAGTGAAGAGCAGCTAGGCACATTTGAGCAAGTTTCACTTGTAAGTGGGGTTGGAAATGCTGTTCAGGCTCAGTACTGGGCTCAAAAGATGCAGCCCTGATGTCTCTCATGATAGCAGGTGGTTAAGTAGAAATTCGCTGCTCGGCTGGCCCAGCAGGAGCAAACATATACTAAAAATGTATGCAGAACCAAGCTTTTCAGTGAAGAGCAGCCAGGCACATTTTAGCAAGTTTCACTGTAAGTGGGGTTGGAAACTCTTTTCAGGTGCAGTACTGGGCTCCAAAGATGCAGCCCTGATGTCTCTCATGATAGCAGGTGGTTAAGTAAAAATGTGCTGCTCGGCAGACCCAGCAGGAGCAAACGTATGCTAAAAATGTATGCAGAACCAAGCTTTTCAGTGAAGAGCAGCCAGGCATATTTTAGCAAGTTTCACTTGTAAGTGGGGTTGGAAATGCTTTTCAGGCTCAGTACTGGGCTCAAAAGATGCAGCCCTGATGTCTCTCATGATAGCAGGTGGTTAAGTAGAAATTCGCTGCTCGGCTGACCCAGCAGGAGCAAACGTATGCTAAAAATGTATGCAGAACCAAGCTTTTCAGTGAAGAGCAGCCAGGCACATTTTAGCAAGTTTCACTTGTAAGTGGGGTTGGAAACGCTTTTCAGGCTCAGTACTGGGCTCAAAAGATGCAGCCTGATGTCTCTCATGATAGCAGGTGGTTAAGTAGAAATTTGCTGCTCGGCTGACCCAGCAGGAGCAAACGTATGCTAAAAATGTGTGCAGAACCAAGCTTTTCAGTGAAGAGCAGCCAGGCACATTTTAGCAAGTTTCACTTGTAAGTGGGGTTGGAAATGCTTTTCAGGCTCAGTACTGGGCTCAAAAGATGCAGCCCTGATCTCTCTCATGATAGCAGGTGGTTAAGTAGAAATGTGCTGCTCGGCTGACCCAGCAGGAGCAAACGTATGCTAAAAATGTATGCAGAACCAAGCTTTTCAGTGAAGAGCAGCCAGGCACATTTTAGCAAGTTTCACTTGTAAGTGGGGTTGGAAATGCTTTTCAGGCTCAGTACTGGGCTCATAAGATGCAGCCCTGATGTCTCTCATGATGAAGGTGGTTAAGTAGAAATTCGCTGCTCGGCTGACCCAGCAGGAGCAAACGTATGCCAAAAATGTATGCAGAAACAAGCTTTTCAGTGAAGAGCAGCTAGGCACATTTTAGCAAGTTTCACTTGTAAGTGGGGTTGGAAACGCTTTTCAGGCTCAGTACTGGGCTCAAAAGATGCAGCCCTGATGTCTCTCATGATAGCAGGTGGTTAAGTAGAAATTCGCTGCTCGGCTGACCCAGCAGGAGCAAACGTATGCTAAACAGGTATACAGAACCAAGCTTTTCAGTGAAGAGCAGCCAGGCATATTTTAGCAAGTTTCACTTGTAAGTGGGGTTGGAAATGCTTTTCAGGCTCAGTACTGGGCTCAAAAGATGCAGCCCTAATGTCTCTCATGATAGCAGGTGGTTAAGTAGAAATTCGCTGCTCGGCTGACCCAGCAGGAGCAAACGTATGCCAAAAATGTATGCAGAAACAAGCTTTTCAGTGAAGAGCAGCTAGGCACATTTTAGCAAGTTTCACTTGTAAGTGGGGTTGGAAACGCTTTTCAGGCTCAGTACTGGGCTCAAAAGATGCAGCCTGATGTCTCTCATGATAGCAGGTGGTTAAGTAGAAATTTGCTGCTCGGCTGACCCAGCAGGAGCAAACGTATGCTAAAAATGTGTGCAGAACCAAGCTTTTCAGTGAAGAGCAGCCAGGCACATTTTAGCAAGTTTCACTTGTAAGTGGGGTTGGAAATGCTTTTCAGGCTCAGTACTGGGCTCAAAAGATGCAGCCCTGATCTCTCTCATGATAGCAGGTGGTTAAGTAGCAATTTGCTGCTCGGCTGACCCAGCAGGAGCAAACGTATGCTAAAAATGTATGCAGAACCAAGCTTTTCAGTGAAGAGCAGCCAGGCACATTTTAGCAAGTTTCACTTGTAAGTGGGGTTAGAAACGCTTTTCAGGCTCAGTACTGGGCTCCAAAGATGCAGCCCTGATGTCTCTCATGATAGCAGGTGGTTAAGTAGAAATTCGCTGCTCGGCTGACCCAGCAGGAACAAACGTATGCTAAAAATGTATGCAGAAACAAGCTTTTCAGTGAAGAGCAGCCAGGCATATTTTAGCAAGTTTCACTTGTAAGTGGGGTTGGAAATGCTTTTCAGGCTCAGTACTGGGCTCAAAAGATGCAGCCCTGATGTCTCTCATGATAGCAGGTGGTTAAGTAGAAATTCGCTGCTTGGCTGACCCAGCAGGAGCAAACGTATGCTAAAAATGTATGCAAAACCAAGCTTTTCAGTGAAGAGCAGCCAGGCACATTTTAGCAAGTTTCACTTGTAAGTGGGGTTGGAAACGCTTTTCAGGCTCAGTACTGGGCTCAAAAGATGCAGCCCTGATGTCTCTCATGATAGCAGGTGGTTAAGTAGAAATTCGCTGCTCGGCTGACCCAGCAGGAGCAAACGTATGCTAAAAATGTATGCAGAAACAAGCTTTTCAGTGAAGAGCAGCCAGGCATATTTTAGCAAGTTTCACTTGTAAATGGGGTTGGAAATGCTTTTCAGGCTCAGTACTGGGCTCAAAAGATGCAGCCCTGATGTCTCTCATGATAGCAGGTGGTTAAGTAGAAATTCGCTGCTCGGCTGACCCAGCAGGAGCAAACGTATGCTAAAAATGTATGCAGAACCAAGCTTTTCAGTGAAGAGCAGCCAGGCACATTTTAGCAAGTTTCACTTGTAAGTGGGGTTGGAAACGCTTTTCAGGCTCAGTACTGGGCTCAAAAGATGCAGCCCTGATGTCTCTCATGATAGCAGGTGGTTAAGTAGAAATTCACTGCTCGGCTGACCCAGCAGGAGCAAACGTATGCCAAAAATGTATGCAGAAACAAGCTTTTCAGTGAAGAGCAGCTAGGCACATTTTAGCAAGTTTCACTTGTAAGTGGGGTTGGAAATGCTTTTCAGGCTCAGTACTGGGCTCAAAAGATGCAGCCCTGATCTCTCTCATGATAGCAGGTGGTTAAGTAGCAATTTGCTGCTCGGCTGACCCAGCAGGAGCAAACGTATGCCAAAAATGTATGCAGAAACAAGCTTTTCAGTGAAGAGCAGCTAGGCACATTTTAGCAAGTTTCACTTGTAAGTGGGGTTGGAAATGCTTTTCAGGCTCAGTACTGGGCTCAAAAGATGCAGCCCTGATCTCTCTCATGATAGCAGGTGGTTAAGTAGCAATTTGCTGCTCGGCTGACCCAGCAGGAGCAAACGTATGCTAAAAATGTATGCAGAACCAAGCTTTTCAGTGAAGAGCAGCCAGGCACATTTTAGCAAGTTTCACTTGTAAGTGGGGTTGGAAACGCTTTTCAGGCTCAGTACTGGGCTCAAAAGATGCAGCCCTGATGTCTCTCATGATAGCAGGTGGTTAAGTAGAAATTCACTGCTCGGCTGACCCAGCAGGAGCAAACGTATGCCAAAAATGTATGCAGAAACAAGCTTTTCAGTGAAGAGCAGCTAGGCACATTTTAGCAAGTTTCACTTGTAAGTGGGGTTGGAAATGCTTTTCAGGCTCAGTACTGGGCTCAAAAGATGCAGCCCTGATGTCTCTCATGATAGCAGGTGGTTAAGTAGAAATTCACTGCTCGGCTGACCCAGCAGGAGCAAACGTATGCCAAAAATGTATGCAGAAACAAGCTTTTCAGTGAAGAGCAGCCAGGCATATTTTAGCAAGTTTCACTTGTAAATGGGGTTGGAAATGCTTTTCAGGCTCAGTACTGGGCTCAAAAGATGCAGCCCTGATGTCTCTCATGATAGCAGGTGGTTAAGTAGAAATTCGCTGCTCGGCTGACCCAGCAGGAGCAAACGTATGCTAAAAATGTATGCAGAACCAAGCTTTTCAGTGAAGAGCAGCCAGGCACATTTTAGCAAGTTTCACTTGTAAGTGGGGTTGGAAACGCTTTTCAGGCTCAGTACTGGGCTCAAAAGATGCAGCCCTGATGTCTCTCATGATAGCAGGTGGTTAAGTAGAAATTCACTGCTCGGCTGACCCAGCAGGAGCAAACGTATGCCAAAAATGTATGCAGAAACAAGCTTTTCAGTGAAGAGCAGCTAGGCACATTTTAGCAAGTTTCACTTGTAAGTGGGGTTGGAAATGCTTTTCAGGCTCAGTACTGGGCTCAAAAGATGCAGCCCTGATCTCTCTCATGATAGCAGGTGGTTAAGTAGCAATTTGCTGCTCGGCTGACCCAGCAGGAGCAAACGTATGCCAAAAATGTATGCAGAAACAAGCTTTTCAGTGAAGAGCAGCTAGGCACATTTTAGCAAGTTTCACTTGTAAGTGGGGTTGGAAATGCTTTTCAGGCTCAGTACTGGGCTCAAAAGATGCAGCCCTGATCTCTCTCATGATAGCAGGTGGTTAAGTAGCAATTTGCTGCTCGGCTGACCCAGCAGGAGCAAACGTATGCTAAAAATGTATGCAGAACCAAGCTTTTCAGTGAAGAGCAGCCAGGCACATTTTAGCAAGTTTCACTTGTAAGTGGGGTTGGAAACGCTTTTCAGGCTCAGTACTGGGCTCAAAAGATGCAGCCCTGATGTCTCTCATGATAGCAGGTGGTTAAGTAGAAATTCACTGCTCGGCTGACCCAGCAGGAGCAAACGTATGCCAAAAATGTATGCAGAAACAAGCTTTTCAGTGAAGAGCAGCTAGGCACATTTTAGCAAGTTTCACTTGTAAGTGGGGTTGGAAACGCTTTTCAGGCTCAGTACTGGGCTCAAAAGATGCAGCCTGATGTCTCTCATGATAGCAGGTGGTTAAGTAGAAATTTGCTGCTCGGCTGACCCAGCAGGAGCAAACGTATGCTAAAAATGTGTGCAGAACCAAGCTTTTCAGTGAAGAGCAGCCAGGCACATTTTAGCAAGTTTCACTTGTAAGTGGGGTTGGAAATGCTTTTCAGGCTCAGTACTGGGCTCAAAAGATGCAGCCCTGATCTCTCTCATGATAGCAGGTGGTTAAGTAGAAATGTGCTGCTCGGCTGACCCAGCAGGAGCAAACGTATGCTAAAAATGTATGCAGAACCAAGCTTTTCAGTGAAGAGCAGCCAGGCACATTTGAGCAAGTTTCACTTGTAAGTGGGGTTGGAAATGCTTTTCAGGCTCAGTACTGGGCTCATAAGATGCAGCCCTGATGTCTCTCATGATGCAGGTGGTTAAGTAGAAATTCGCTGCTCGGCTGACCCAGCAGGAGCAAACGTATGCCAAAAATGTATGCAGAAACAAGCTTTTCAGTGAAGAGCAGCTAGGCACATTTTAGCAAGTTTCACTTGTAAGTGGGGTTGGAAACGCTTTTCAGGCTCAGTACTGGGCTCAAAAGATGCAGCCCTGATGTCTCTCATGATAGGAGGTGGTTAAGTAGAAATTCGCTGCTCGGCTGACCCAGCAGGAGCAAACGTATGCCAAAAATGTATGCAGAAACAAGCTTTTCAGTGAAGAGCAGCTAGGCACATTTTAGCAAGTTTTACTTGTAAGTGGGGTTGGAAATGCTTTTCAGGCTCAGTACTGGGCTCAAAAGATGCAGCCCTGATGTCTCTTATGATGCAGGTGGTTAAGTAGAAATTCGCTGCTCGGCTGACCCAGCAGGAGCAAACGTATGCCAAAAATGTATGCAGAACCAAGCTTTTCAGTAAAGAGCAGCCAGGCACATTTTAGCAAGTTTCACTGTAAGTGGGGTTGGAAACGCTTTTCAGGTGCAGTACTGGGCTCCAAAGATGCAGCCCTGATGTCTCTCATGATAGCAGGTGGTTAAGTAGAAATGTGCTGCTCGGCAGACCCAGCAGGAGCAAACGTATGCTAAAAATGTATGCAGAACCAAGCTTTTCAGTGAAGAGCAGCCAGGCATATTTTTGCAAGTTTCACTTGTAAGTGGGGTTGGAAATGCTTTTCAGGCTCAGTACTGGGCTCAAAAGATGCAGCCCTGATGTCTCTCATGATAGCAGGTGGTTAAGTAGAAATGTGCTGCTCGGCAGACCCAGCAGGAGCAAACGTATGCTAAAAATGTATGCAGAACCAAGCTTTTCAGTGAAGAGCAGCCAGGCACATTTTAGCAAGTTTCACTTGTAAGTGGGGTTGGAAACGCTTTTCAGGCTCAGTACTGGGCTCAAAAGATGCAGCCCTGATGTCTCTCATGATAGCAGGTGGTTAAGTAGAAATTCACTGCTCGGCTGACCCAGCAGGAGCAAACGTATGCCAAAAATGTATGCAGAAACAAGCTTTTCAGTGAAGAGCAGCTAGGCACATTTTAGCAAGTTTCACTTGTAAGTGGGGTTGGAAACGCTTTTCAGGCTCAGTACTGGGCTCAAAAGATGCAGCCTGATGTCTCTCATGATAGCAGGTGGTTAAGTAGAAATTTGCTGCTTGGCTGACCCAGCAGGAGCAAACGTATGCTAAAAATGTGTGCAGAACCAAGCTTTTCAGTGAAGAGCAGCCAGGCACATTTTAGCAAGTTTCACTTGTAAGTGGGGTTGGAAATGCTTTTCAGGCTCAGTACTGGGCTCAAAAGATGCAGCCCTGATCTCTCTCATGATAGCAGGTGGTTAAGTAGAAATTTGCTGCTCGGCTGACCCAGCAGGATCAAACGTATCCTAAAAACGTATGCAGAACCAAGCTTTTCAGTGAAGAGCAGCCAGGCACATTTTAGCAAGTTTCACTTGTAAGTGGGGTTGGAAATGCTTTTCAGGCTCAGTACTGGGCTCAAAAGATGCAGCCCTGATGTCTCTTATGATGCAGGTGGTTAAGTAGAAATTCGCTGCTCGGCTGACCCAGCAGGAGTAAACGTATGCCAAAAATGTATGCAGAAACAAGCTTTTCAGTGAAGAGCAGCTAGGCACATTTTAGCAAGTTTCACTTGTAAGTGGGGTTGGAAACGCTTTTCAGGCTCAGTACTGGGCTCAAAAGATGCAGCCCTGATGTCTCTCATGATAGCAGGTGGTTAAGTAGAAATTCTCTGCTCGGCTGACCCAGCAGGAGCAAACAAATGCTAAAAATGTATGCAGAACCAAGCTTTTCAGTGAAGAGCAGCCAGGCACATTTTAGCAAGTTTCACTGTAAGTGGGGTTGGAAACGCTTTTCAGGCGCAGTACTGGGCTCCAAAGATGCAGCCCTGATGTCTCTCATGATAGCAGGTGGTTAAGTAGAAATGTGCTGCTCGGCAGACCCAGCAGGAGCAAATGTATGTAAAAATGTATGCAGAACCAAGCTTTTCAGTGAAGAGCAGCCAGGCATATTTTAGCAAGTTTCACTTGTAAGTGGGGTTGGAAATGCTTTTCAGGCTCAGTACTGGGCTCAAAAGATGCAGCCCTGATGTCTCTCATGATAGCAGGTGGTTAAGTAGAAATTCGCTGCTCGGCTGACCCAGCAGGAGCAAACGTATGCCAAAAATGTATGCAGAAACAAGCTTTTCAGTGAAGAGCAGCTAGGCACATTTTAGCAAGTTTCACTTGTAAGTGGGGTTGGAAACGCTTTTCAGGCTCAGTACTGGGCTCAAAAGATGCAGCCTGATGTCTCTCATGATAGCAGGTGGTTAAGTAGAAATTTGCTGCTCGGCTGACCCAGCAGGAGCAAACGTATGCTAAAAATGTGTGCAGAACCAAGCTTTTACAGTGAAGAGCAGCCAGGCACATTTTAGCAAGTTTCACTTGTAAGTGGGGTTGGAAACGCTTTTCAGGCTCAGTACTGGGCTCAAAAGATGCAGCCCTGATCTCTCTCATGATAGCAGGTGGTTAAGTAGAAATTTGCTGCTCGGCTGACCCAGCAGGATCAAACGTATCCTAAAAACGTATGCAGAACCAAGCTTTTCAGTGAAGAGCAGCCAGGCACATTTTAGCAAGTTTCACTTGTAAGTGGGGTTGGAAATGCTTTTCAGGCTCAGTACTGGGCTCAAAAGATGCAGCCCTGATGTCTCTTATGATGCAGGTGGTTAAGTAGAAATTCGCTGCTCGGCTGACCCAGCAGGAGTAAACGTATGCCAAAAATGTATGCAGAAACAAGCTTTTCAGTGAAGAGCAGCTAGGCACATTTTAGCAAGTTTCACTTGTAAGTGGGGTTGGAAACGCTTTTCAGGCTCAGTACTGGGCTCAAAAGATGCAGCCCTGATGTCTCTCATGATAGCAGGTGGTTAAGTAGAAATTCTCTGCTCGGCTGACCCAGCAGGAGCAAACATATGCTAAAAATGTATGCAGAACCAAGCTTTTCAGTGAAGAGCAGCCAGGCACATTTTAGCAAGTTTCACTGTAAGTGGGGTTGGAAACGCTTTTCAGGCGCAGTACTGGGCTCCAAAGATGCAGCCCTGATGTCTCTCATGATAGCAGGTGGTTAAGTAGAAATGTGCTGCTCGGCAGACCCAGCAGGAGCAAATGTATGTAAAAATGTATGCAGAACCAAGCTTTTCAGTGAAGAGCAGCCAGGCATATTTTAGCAAGTTTCACTTGTAAGTGGGGTTGGAAATGCTTTTCAGGCTCAGTACTGGGCTCAAAAGATGCAGCCCTGATGTCTCTCATGATAGCAGGTGGTTAAGTAGAAATTCGCTGCTCGGCTGACCCAGCAGGAGCAAACGTATGCCAAAAATGTATACAGAAACAAGCTTTTCAGTGAAGAGCAGCTAGGCACATTTTAGCAAGTTTCACTTGTAAGTGGGGTTGGAAACGCTTTTCAGGCTCAGTACTGGGCTCAAAAGATGCAGCCTGATGTCTCTCATGATAGCAGGTGGTTAAGTAGAAATTTGCTGCTCGGCTGACCCAGCAGGAGCAAACGTATGCTAAAAATGTGTGCAGAACCAAGCTTTTCAGTGAAGAGCAGCCAGGCACATTTTAGCAAGTTTCACTTGTAAGTGGGGTTGGAAATGCTTTTCAGGCTCAGTACTGGGCTCAAAAGATGCAGCCCTGATCTCTCTCATGATAGCAGGTGGTTAAGTAGAAATTCGCTGCTCGGCTGACCCAGCAGGAGCACACGTATGCCAAAAATGTATGCAGAACCAAGCTTTTCAGTGAAGAGCAGCCAGGCACATTTTAGCCAGTTTTACTTGTAAGTGGGGTTGTAAATGCTTTTCAGGCTCAGTACTGGGCTCAAAAGATGCAGCCCTGATGTCTCTTATGATGCAGGTGGTTAAGTAGAAATTCGCTGCTCGGCTGACCCAGCAGGAGCAAACGTATGCCAAAAATGTATGCAGAAACAAGCTTTTCAGTGAAGAGCAGCTAGGCACATTTTAGCAAGTTTCACTTGGAAGTGGGGTTGGAAACGCTTTTCAGGCTCAGTACTGTGCTCAAAAGATGCAGCCCTGATGTCTCTCATGATAGCAGGTGGTTAAGTAGAAATTCGCTGCTCAGCTGACCCAGCAGGAGCAAACGTATGCCAAAAATGTATGCACAAACAAGCTTTTCAGTGAAGAGCAGCTAGGCACATTTTAGCAAGTTTCACTTGTAAGTGGGGTTGGAAACGCTTTTCAGGCTCAGTACTGGGCTCAAAAGATGCAGCCTGATGTCTCTCATGATAGCAGGTGGTTAAGTAGAAATTTGCTGCTCGGCTGACCCAGCAGGAGCAAACATATGCTAAAAATGTGTGCAGAACCAATCTTTTCAGTGAAGAGCAGCCAGGCACATTTTAGCAAGTTTCACTTGTAAGTGGGGTTGGAAATGCTTTTCAGGCTCAGTACTGGGCTCAAAAGATGCAGCCCTGATCTCTCTCATGATAGCAGGTGGTTAAGTAGAAATTTGCTGCTCGGCTGACCCAGCAGGAGCAAACGTATGCTAAAAATGTATGCAGAACCAAGCTTTTCAGTGAAGAGCAGCCAGGCACATTTTAGCAAGTTTCACTTGTAAGTGGGGTTGGAAACGCTTTTCAGGCTCAGTACTGGGCTCAAAAGATGCAGCCCTGATGTCTCTCATGATAGCAGGTGGTTAAGTAGAAATTCGCTGCTCGGCTGACCCAGCAGGAGCAAACGTATGCCAAAAATGTATGCAGAAACAAGATTTTCAGTGAAGAGCAGCTAGGCACATTTTAGCAAGTTTTACTTGTAAGTGGGGTTGGAAATGCTTTTCAGGCTCAGTACTGGGCTCAAAAGATGCAGCCCTGATGTCTCTTATGATGCAGGTGGTTAAGTAGAAATTCGCTGCTCGGCTGACCCAGCAGGAGCAAACGTATGCCAAAAATGTATGCAGAAACAAGCTTTTCAGTGAAGAGCAGCTAGGCACATTTTAGCAAGTTTCACTTGTAAGTGGGGTTGGAAACGCTTTTCAGGCTCAGTACTGGGCTCAAAAGATGCAGCCCTGATGTCTCTCATGATAGCAGGTGGTTAAGTAGAAATTCGCTGCTCGGCTGGCCCAGCAGGAGCAAACATATGCTAAAAATGTATGCAGAACCAAGATTTTCAGTGATGAGCAGCCAGGCACATTTTAGCAAGTTTCACTTGTAAGTGGGGTTGGAAACGCTTTTCAGGCTCAGTACTGGGCTCAAAAGATGCAGCCCTGATGTCTCTCATGATAGCAGGTGGTTAAGTAGAAATTCGCTGCTCGGCTGACCCAGCAGGAGCAAACGTATGCCAAAAATGTATGCAGAAACAAGCTTTTCAGTGAAGAGCAGCTAGGCACATTTTAGCAAGTTTCACTTGTAAGTGGGGTTGGAAACGCTTTTCAGGCTCAGTACTGGGCTCAAAAGATGCAGCCTGATGTCTCTCATGATAGCAGGTGGTTAAGTAGAAATTTGCTGCTCGGCTGACCCAGCAGGAGCAAACGTATGCTAAAAATGTGTGCAGAACCAAGCTTTTCAGTGAAGAGCAGCCAGGCACATTTTAGCAAGTTTCACTTGTAAGTGGGGTTGGAAACGCTTTTCAGGCTCAGTACTGGGCTCAAAAGATGCAGCCCTGATGTCTCTCATGATAGCAGGTGGTTAAGTAGAAATTCACTGCTCGGCTGACCCAGCAGGAGCAAACGTATGCCAAAAATGTATGCAGAAACAAGCTTTTCAGTGAAGAGCAGCTAGGCACATTTTAGCAAGTTTCACTTGTAAGTGGGGTTGGAAATGCTTTTCAGGCTCAGTACTGGGCTCAAAAGATGCAGCCCTGATGTCTCTCATGATAGCAGGTGGTTAAGTAGAAATTCGCTGCTCGGCTGACCCAGCAGGAGCAAACGTATGCCAAAAATGTATGCAGAAACAAGCTTTTCAGTGAAGAGCAGCCAGGCATATTTTAGCAAGTTTCACTTGTAAATGGGGTTGGAAATGCTTTTCAGGCTCAGTACTGGGCTCAAAAGATGCAGCCCTGATGTCTCTCATGATAGCAGGTGGTTAAGTAGAAATTCGCTGCTCGGCTGACCCAGCAGGAGCAAACGTATGCTAAAAATGTATGCAGAACCAAGCTTTTCAGTGAAGAGCAGCCAGGCACATTTTAGCAAGTTTCACTTGTAAGTGGGGTTGGAAACGCTTTTCAGGCTCAGTACTGGGCTCAAAAGATGCAGCCCTGATGTCTCTCATGATAGCAGGTGGTTAAGTAGAAATTCACTGCTCGGCTGACCCAGCAGGAGCAAACGTATGCCAAAAATGTATGCAGAAACAAGCTTTTCAGTGAAGAGCAGCTAGGCACATTTTAGCAAGTTTCACTTGTAAGTGGGGTTGGAAATGCTTTTCAGGCTCAGTACTGGGCTCAAAAGATGCAGCCCTGATCTCTCTCATGATAGCAGGTGGTTAAGTAGCAATTTGCTGCTCGGCTGACCCAGCAGGAGCAAACGTATGCTAAAAATGTATGCAGAACCAAGCTTTTCAGTGAAGAGCAGCCAGGCACATTTTAGCAAGTTTCACTTGTAAGTGGGGTTGGAAACGCTTTTCAGGCTCAGTACTGGGCTCAAAAGATGCAGCCCTGATGTCTCTCATGATAGCAGGTGGTTAAGTAGAAATTCACTGCTCGGCTGACCCAGCAGGAGCAAACGTATGCCAAAAATGTATGCAGAAACAAGCTTTTCAGTGAAGAGCAGCTAGGCACATTTTAGCAAGTTTCACTTGTAAGTGGGGTTGGAAACGCTTTTCAGGCTCAGTACTGGGCTCAAAAGATGCAGCCTGATGTCTCTCATGATAGCAGGTGGTTAAGTAGAAATTTGCTGCTCGGCTGACCCAGCAGGAGCAAACGTATGCTAAAAATGTGTGCAGAACCAAGCTTTTCAGTGAAGAGCAGCCAGGCACATTTTAGCAAGTTTCACTTGTAAGTGGGGTTGGAAATGCTTTTCAGGCTCAGTACTGGGCTCAAAAGATGCAGCCCTGATCTCTCTCATGATAGCAGGTGGTTAAGTAGAAATGTGCTGCTCGGCTGACCCAGCAGGAGCAAACGTATGCTAAAAATGTATGCAGAACCAAGCTTTTCAGTGAAGAGCAGCCAGGCACATTTTAGCAAGTTTCACTTGTAAGTGGGGTTGGAAATGCTTTTCAGGCTCAGTACTGGGCTCATAAGATGCAGCCCTGATGTCTCTCATGATGCAGGTGGTTAAGTAGAAATTCGCTGCTCGGCTGACCCAGCAGGAGCAAACGTATGCCAAAAATGTATGCAGAAACAAGCTTTTCAGTGAAGAGCAGCTAGGCACATTTTAGCAAGTTTCACTTGTAAGTGGGGTTGGAAACGCTTTTCAGGCTCAGTACTGGGCTCAAAAGATGCAGCCCTGATGTCTCTCATGATAGGAGGTGGTTAAGTAGAAATTCGCTGCTCGGCTGACCCAGCAGGAGCAAACGTATGCCAAAAATGTATGCAGAAACAAGCTTTTCAGTGAAGAGCAGCTAGGCACATTTTAGCAAGTTTTACTTGTAAGTGGGGTTGGAAATGCTTTTCAGGCTCAGTACTGGGCTCAAAAGATGCAGCCCTGATGTCTCTTATGATGCAGGTGGTTAAGTAGAAATTCGCTGCTCGGCTGACCCAGCAGGAGCAAACGTATGCCAAAAATGTATGCAGAAACAAGCTTTTCAGTGAAGAGCAGCTAGGCACATTTTAGCAAGTTTCACTTGTAAGTGGGGTTGGAAACGCTTTTCAGGCTCAGTACTGGGCTCAAAAGATGCAGCCTGATGTCTCTCATGATAGCAGGTGGTTAAGTAGAAATTTGCTGCTCGGCTGACCCAGCAGGAGAACGTATGCTAAAAATGTATGCAGAACCAAGCTTTTCAGTGAAGAGCAGAGAGGCACATTTTAGCAAGTTTCACTTGTAAGTGGGGTTGGAAACGCTTTTCAGGCTCAGTACTGGGCTCAAAAGATGCAGCCCTGATGTCTCTCATGATAGCAGGTGGTTAAGTAGAAATTCGCTGCTCGGCTGGCCCAGCAGGAGCAAACATATGCTAAAAATGTATGCAGAACCAAGCTTTTCAGTAAAGAGCAGCCAGGCACATTTTAGCAAGTTTCACTGTAAGTGGGGTTGGAAACGCTTTTCAGGTGCAGTACTGGGCTCCAAAGATGCAGCCCTGATGTCTCTCATGATAGCAGGTGGTTAAGTAGAAATGTGCTGCTCGGCAGACCCAGCAGGAGCAAACGTATGCTAAAAATGTATGCAGAACCAAGCTTTTCAGTGAAGAGCAGCCAGGCATATTTTTGCAAGTTTCACTTGTAAGTGGGGTTGGAAATGCTTTTCAGGCTCAGTACTGGGCTCAAAAGATGCAGCCCTGATGTCTCTCATGATAGCAGGTGGTTAAGTAGAAATGTGCTGCTCGGCAGACCCAGCAGGAGCAAACGTATGCTAAAAATGTATGCAGAACCAAGCTTTTCAGTGAAGAGCAGCCAGGCACATTTTAGCAAGTTTCACTTGTAAGTGGGGTTGGAAACGCTTTTCAGGCTCAGTACTGGGCTCAAAAGATGCAGCCCTGATGTCTCTCATGATAGCAGGTGGTTAAGTAGAAATTCACTGCTCGGCTGACCCAGCAGGAGCAAACGTATGCCAAAAATGTATGCAGAAACAAGCTTTTCAGTGAAGAGCAGCTAGGCACATTTTAGCAAGTTTCACTTGTAAGTGGGGTTGGAAACGCTTTTCAGGCTCAGTACTGGGCTCAAAAGATGCAGCCTGATGTCTCTCATGATAGCAGGTGGTTAAGTAGAAATTTGCTGCTTGGCTGACCCAGCAGGAGCAAACGTATGCTAAAAATGTGTGCAGAACCAAGCTTTTCAGTGAAGAGCAGCCAGGCACATTTTAGCAAGTTTCACTTGTAAGTGGGGTTGGAAATGCTTTTCAGGCTCAGTACTGGGCTCAAAAGATGCAGCCCTGATCTCTCTCATGATAGCAGGTGGTTAAGTAGAAATTTGCTGCTCGGCTGACCCAGCAGGATCAAACGTATCCTAAAAACGTATGCAGAACCAAGCTTTTCAGTGAAGAGCAGCCAGGCACATTTTAGCAAGTTTCACTTGTAAGTGGGGTTGGAAATGCTTTTCAGGCTCAGTACTGGGCTCAAAAGATGCAGCCCTGATGTCTCTTATGATGCAGGTGGTTAAGTAGAAATTCGCTGCTCGGCTGACCCAGCAGGAGTAAACGTATGCCAAAAATGTATGCAGAAACAAGCTTTTCAGTGAAGAGCAGCTAGGCACATTTTAGCAAGTTTCACTTGTAAGTGGGGTTGGAAACGCTTTTCAGGCTCAGTACTGGGCTCAAAAGATGCAGCCCTGATGTCTCTCATGATAGCAGGTGGTTAAGTAGAAATTCTCTGCTCGGCTGACCCAGCAGGAGCAAACATATGCTAAAAATGTATGCAGAACCAAGCTTTTCAGTGAAGAGCAGCCAGGCACATTTTAGCAAGTTTCACTGTAAGTGGGGTTGGAAACGCTTTTCAGGCGCAGTACTGGGCTCCAAAGATGCAGCCCTGATGTCTCTCATGATAGCAGGTGGTTAAGTAGAAATGTGCTGCTCGGCAGACCCAGCAGGAGCAAATGTATGTAAAAATGTATGCAGAACCAAGCTTTTCAGTGAAGAGCAGCCAGGCATATTTTAGCAAGTTTCACTTGTAAGTGGGGTTGGAAATGCTTTTCAGGCTCAGTACTGGGCTCAAAAGATGCAGCCCTGATGTCTCTCATGATAGCAGGTGGTTAAGTAGAAATTCGCTGCTCGGCTGACCCAGCAGGAGCAAACGTATGCCAAAAATGTATGCAGAAACAAGCTTTTCAGTGAAGAGCAGCTAGGCACATTTTAGCAAGTTTCACTTGTAAGTGGGGTTGGAAACGCTTTTCAGGCTCAGTACTGGGCTCAATAGATGCAGCCTGATGTCTCTCATGATAGCAGGTGGTTAAGTAGAAATTTGCTGCTCGGCTGACCCAGCAGGAGCAAACGTATGCTAAAAATGTGTGCAGAACCAAGCTTTTCAGTGAAGAGCAGCCAGGCACATTTTAGCAAGTTTCACTTGTAAGTGGGGTTGGAAACGCTTTTCAGGCTCAGTACTGGGCTCAAAAGATGCAGCCCTGATCTCTCTCATGATAGCAGGTGGTTAAGTAGAAATTTGCTGCTCGGCTGACCCAGCAGGATCAAACGTATCCTAAAAACGTATGCAGAACCAAGCTTTTCAGTGAAGAGCAGCCAGGCACATTTTAGCAAGTTTCACTTGTAAGTGGGGTTGGAAATGCTTTTCAGGCTCAGTACTGGGCTCAAAAGATGCAGCCCTGATGTCTCTTATGATGCAGGTGGTTAAGTAGAAATTCGCTGCTCGGCTGACCCAGCAGGAGTAAACGTATGCCAAAAATGTATGCAGAAACAAGCTTTTCAGTGAAGAGCAGCTAGGCACATTTTAGCAAGTTTCACTTGTAAGTGGGGTTGGAAACGCTTTTCAGGCTCAGTACTGGGCTCAAAAGATGCAGCCCTGATGTCTCTCATGATAGCAGGTGGTTAAGTAGAAATTCTCTGCTCGGCTGACCCAGCAGGAGCAAACATATGCTAAAAATGTATGCAGAACCAAGCTTTTCAGTGAAGAGCAGCCAGGCACATTTTAGCAAGTTTCACTGTAAGTGGGGTTGGAAACGCTTTTCAGGCGCAGTACTGGGCTCCAAAGATGCAGCCCTGATGTCTCTCATGATAGCAGGTGGTTAAGTAGAAATGTGCTGCTCGGCAGACCCAGCAGGAGCAAATGTATGTAAAAATGTATGCAGAACCAAGCTTTTCAGTGAAGAGCAGCCAGGCATATTTTAGCAAGTTTCACTTGTAAGTGGGGTTGGAAATGCTTTTCAGGCTCAGTACTGGGCTCAAAAGATGCAGCCCTGATGTCTCTCATGATAGCAGGTGGTTAAGTAGAAATTCGCTGCTCGGCTGACCCAGCAGGAGCAAACGTATGCCAAAAATGTATGCAGAAACAAGCTTTTCAGTGAAGAGCAGCTAGGCACATTTTAGCAAGTTTCACTTGTAAGTGGGGTTGGAAACGCTTTTCAGGCTCAGTACTGGGCTCAAAAGATGCAGCCTGATGTCTCTCATGATAGCAGGTGGTTAAGTAGAAATTTGCTGCTCGGCTGACCCAGCAGGAGCAAACGTATGCTAAAAATGTGTGCAGAACCAAGCTTTTCAGTGAAGAGCAGCCAGGCACATTTTAGCAAGTTTCACTTGTAAGTGGGGTTGGAAATGCTTTTCAGGCTCAGTACTGGGCTCAAAAGATGCAGCCCTGATCTCTCTCATGATAGCAGGTGGTTAAGTAGAAATTCGCTGCTCGGCTGACCCAGCAGGAGCACACGTATGCCAAAAATGTATGCAGAACCAAGCTTTTCAGTGAAGAGCAGCCAGGCACATTTTAGCCAGTTTTACTTGTAAGTGGGGTTGTAAATGCTTTTCAGGCTCAGTACTGGGCTCAAAAGATGCAGCCCTGATGTCTCTCATGATAGCAGGTGGTTAAGTAGAAATTCGCTGCTCAGCTGACCCAGCAGGAGCAAACGTATGCCAAAAATGTATGCACAAACAAGCTTTTCAGTGAAGAGCAGCTAGGCACATTTTAGCAAGTTTCACTTGTAAGTGGGGTTGGAAACGCTTTTCAGGCTCAGTACTGGGCTCAAAAGATGCAGCCTGATGTCTCTCATGATAGCAGGTGGTTAAGTAGAAATTTGCTGCTCGGCTGACCCAGCAGGAGCAAACATATGCTAAAAATGTGTGCAGAACCAAGCTTTTCAGTGAAGAGCAGCCAGGCACATTTTAGCAAGTTTCACTTGTAAGTGGGGTTGGAAATGCTTTTCAGGCTCAGTACTGGGCTCAAAAGATGCAGCCCTGATCTCTCTCATGATAGCAGGTGGTTAAGTAGAAATTTGCTGCTCGGCTGACCCAGCAGGAGCAAACGTATGCTAAAAATGTATGCAGAACCAAGCTTTTCAGTGAAGAGCAGCCAGGCACATTTTAGCAAGTTTCACTTGTAAGTGGGGTTGGAAACGCTTTTCAGGCTCAGTACTGGGCTCAAAAGATGCAGCCCTGATGTCTCTCATGATAGCAGGTGGTTAAGTAGAAATTCGCTGCTCGGCTGACCCAGCAGGAGCAAACGTATGCCAAAAATGTATGCAGAAACAAGATTTTCAGTGAAGAGCAGCTAGGCACATTTTAGCAAGTTTTACTTGTAAGTGGGGTTGGAAATGCTTTTCAGGCTCAGTACTGGGCTCAAAAGATGCAGCCCTGATGTCTCTTATGATGCAGGTGGTTAAGTAGAAATTCGCTGCTCGGCTGACCCAGCAGGAGCAAACGTATGCCAAAAATGTATGCAGAAACAAGCTTTTCAGTGAAGAGCAGCTAGGCACATTTTAGCAAGTTTCACTTGTAAGTGGGGTTGGAAACGCTTTTCAGGCTCAGTACTGGGCTCAAAAGATGCAGCCCTGATGTCTCTCATGATAGCAGGTGGTTAAGTAGAAATTCGCTGCTCGGCTGGCCCAGCAGGAGCAAACATATGCTAAAAATGTATGCAGAACCAAGATTTTCAGTGATGAGCAGCCAGGCACATTTTAGCAAGTTTCACTGTTTGTGGGGTTGGAAACGCTTTTCAGGTGCAGTACTGGGCTCCAAAGATGCAGCCCTGATGTCTCTCATGATAGCAGGTGGTTAAGTAGAAATGTGCTGCTCGGCAGACCCAGCAGGAGCAAACGTATGCTAAAAATGTATGCAGAACCAAGCTTTTCAGTGCAGAGTAGCCAGGCATATTTTAGCAAGTTTCACTTGTAAGTGGGGTTGGAAATGCTTTTCAGGCTCAGTACTGGGCTCAAAAGATGCAGCCCTGGTGTCTCTTATGATAGCAGGTGGTTAAGTAGAAATTTGCTGCTCGGCTGACCCAGCAGGAGCAAACGTATGCTAAAAATGTATGCAGAACCAAGCTTTTCAGTGAAGAGCAGCCAGGCACATTTTAGCAAGTTTCACTTGTAAGTGGGGTTGGAAACGCTTTTCAGGCTCAGTACTGGGCTCAAAAGATGCAGCCCTGATGTCTCTCATGATAGCAGGTGGTTAAGTAGAATTTCGCTGCTCGGCTGACCCAGCAGGAGCAAACGTATGCCAAAAATGTATGCAGAAACAAGCTTTTCAGTGAAGAGCAGCTAGGCACATTTTAGCAAGTTGCACTTGTAAGTGGGGTTGGAAATGCTTTTCAGGCTCAGTACTGGGCTCAAAAGATGCAGCCCTGATGTCTCTTATGATGCAGGTGGTTAAGTAGAAATTCGCTGCTCAGCTGACTCAGCAGGAACAAACGTATGCCAAAAATGTATGCAGAAACAAGCTTTTCAGTGAAGAGCAGCTAGGCACATTTGAGCAAGTTTCACTTGTAAGTGGGGTTGGAAATGCTTTTCAGGCTCAGTACTGGGCTCAAAAGATGCAGCCCTGATGTCTCTCATGATAGCAGGTGGTTAAGTAGAAATTCGCTGCTCGGCTGGCCCAGCAGGAGCAAACATATGCTAAAAATGTATGCAGAACCAAGCTTTTCAGTGAAGAGCAGCAAGGCACATTTTAGCAAGTTTCACTGTAAGTGGGGTTGGAAACTCTTTTCAGGTGCAGTACTGGGCTCCAAAGATGCAGCCCTGATGTCTCTCATGATAGCAGGTGGTTAAGTAGAAATGTGCTGCTCGGCTGACCCAGCAGGAGCAAACGTATGCTAAAAATGTGTGCAGAACCAAGCTTTTCAGTGAAGAGCAGCCAGGCACATTTTAGCAAGTTTCACTTGTAAGTGGGGTTGGAAATGCTTTTCAGGCTCAGTACTGGGCTCAAAAGATGCAGCCCTGATCTCTCTCATGATAGCAGGTGGTTAAGTAGAAATGTGCTGCTCGGCTGACCCAGCAGGAGCAAACGTATGCTAAAAATGTATGCAGAACCAAGCTTTTCAGTGAAGAGCAGCCAGGCACATTTTAGCAAGTTTCACTTGTAAGTGGGGTTGGAAATGCTTTTCAGGCTCAGTACTGGGCTCATAAGATGCAGCCCTGATGTCTCTCATGATGAAGGTGGTTAAGTAGAAATTCGCTGCTCGGCTGACCCAGCAGGAGCAAACGTATGCCAAAAATGTATGCAGAAACAAGCTTTTCAGTGAAGAGCAGCTAGGCACATTTTAGCAAGTTTCACTTGTAAGTGGGGTTGGAAACGCTTTTCAGGCTCAGTACTGGGCTCAAAAGATGCAGCCCTGATGTCTCTCATGATAGCAGGTGGTTAAGTAGAAATTCGCTGCTCGGCTGACCCAGCAGGAGCAAACGTATGCTAAAAATGTATACAGAACCAAGCTTTTCAGTGAAGAGCAGCCAGGCATATTTTAGCAAGTTTCACTTGTAAGTGGGGTTGGAAATGCTTTTCAGGCTCAGTACTGGGCTCAAAAGATGCAGCCCTAATGTCTCTCATGATAGCAGGTGGTTAAGTAGAAATTCGCTGCTCGGCTGACCCAGCAGGAGCAAACGTATGCCAAAAATGTATGCAGAAACAAGCTTTTCAGTGAAGAGCAGCTAGGCACATTTTAGCAAGTTTCACTTGTAAGTGGGGTTGGAAACGCTTTTCAGGCTCAGTACTGGGCTCAAAAGATGCAGCCTGATGTCTCTCATGATAGCAGGTGGTTAAGTAGAAATTTGCTGCTCGGCTGACCCAGCAGGAGCAAACGTATGCTAAAAATGTGTGCAGAACCAAGCTTTTCAGTGAAGAGCAGCCAGGCACATTTTAGCAAGTTTCACTTGTAAGTGGGGTTGGAAATGCTTTTCAGGCTCAGTACTGGGCTCAAAAGATGCAGCCCTGATCTCTCTCATGATAGCAGGTGGTTAAGTAGCAATTTGCTGCTCGGCTGACCCAGCAGGAGCAAACGTATGCTAAAAATGTATGCAGAACCAAGCTTTTCAGTGAAGAGCAGCCAGGCACATTTTAGCAAGTTTCACTTGTAAGTGGGGTTAGAAACGCTTTTCAGGCTCAGTACTGGGCTCAAAAGATGCAGCCCTGATGTCTCTCATGATAGCAGGTGGTTAAGTAGAAATTCGCTGCTCGGCTGACCCAGCAGGAACAAACGTATGCTAAAAATGTATGCAGAAACAAGCTTTTCAGTGAAGAGCAGCCAGGCATATTTTAGCAAGTTTCACTTGTAAGTGGGGTTGGAAATGCTTTTCAGGCTCAGTACTGGGCTCAAAAGATGCAGCCCTGATGTCTCTCATGATAGCAGGTGGTTAAGTAGAAATTCGCTGCTCGGCTGACCCAGCAAGAGCAAACGTATGCCAAAAATGTATGCAAAACCAAGCTTTTCAGTGAAGAGCAGCTAGGCACATTTTAGCAAGTTTCACTTGTAAGTGGGGTTGGAAATGCTTTTCAGGCTCAGTACTGGGCTCAAAAGATGCAGCCCTGATCTCTCTCATGATAGCAGGTGGTTAAGTAGCAATTTGCTGCTCGGCTGACCCAGCAGGAGCAAACGTATGCCAAAAATGTATGCAGAAACAAGCTTTTCAGTGAAGAGCAGCTAGGCACATTTTAGCAAGTTTCACTTGTAAGTGGGGTTGGAAATGCTTTTCAGGCTCAGTACTGGGCTCAAAAGATGCAGCCCTGATCTCTCTCATGATAGCAGGTGGTTAAGTAGCAATTTGCTGCTCGGCTGACCCAGCAGGAGCAAACGTATGCTAAAAATGTATGCAGAACCAAGCTTTTCAGTGAAGAGCAGCCAGGCACATTTTAGCAAGTTTCACTTGTAAGTGGGGTTGGAAACGCTTTTCAGGCTCAGTACTGGGCTCAAAAGATGCAGCCCTGATGTCTCTCATGATAGCAGGTGGTTAAGTAGAAATTCACTGCTCGGCTGACCCAGCAGGAGCAAACGTATGCCAAAAATGTATGCAGAAACAAGCTTTTCAGTGAAGAGCAGCTAGGCACATTTTAGCAAGTTTCACTTGTAAGTGGGGTTGGAAACGCTTTTCAGGCTCAGTACTGGGCTCAAAAGATGCAGCCTGATGTCTCTCATGATAGCAGGTGGTTAAGTAGAAATTTGCTGCTCGGCTGACCCAGCAGGAGCAAACGTATGCTAAAAATGTGTGCAGAACCAAGCTTTTCAGTGAAGAGCAGCCAGGCACATTTTAGCAAGTTTCACTTGTAAGTGGGGTTGGAAATGCTTTTCAGGCTCAGTACTGGGCTCAAAAGATGCAGCCCTGATCTCTCTCATGATAGCAGGTGGTTAAGTAGAAATGTGCTGCTCGGCTGACCCAGCAGGAGCAAACGTTTGCTAAAAATGTATGCAGAACCAAGCTTTTCAGTGAAGAGCAGCCAGGCACATTTTAGCAAGTTTCACTTGTAAGTGGGGTTGGAAATGCTTTTCAGGCTCAGTACTGGGCTCATAAGATGCAGCCCTGATGTCTCTCATGATGCAGGTGGTTAAGTAGAAATTCGCTGCTCGGCTGACCCAGCAGGAGCAAACGTATGCCAAAAATGTATGCAGAAACAAGCTTTTCAGTGAAGAGCAGCTAGGCACATTTTAGCAAGTTTCACTTGTAAGTGGGGTTGGAAACGCTTTTCAGGCTCAGTACTGGGCTCAAAAGATGCAGCCCTGATGTCTCTCATGATAGCAGGTGGTTAAGTAGAAATTCGCTGCTCGGCTGACCCAGCAGGAGCAAACGTATGCCAAAAATGTATGCAGAAACAAGCTTTTCAGTGAAGAGCAGCTAGGCACATTTTAGCAAGTTTTACTTGTAAGTGGGGTTGGAAATGCTTTTCAGGCTCAGTACTGGGCTCAAAAGATGCAGCCCTGATGTCTCTTATGATGCAGGTGGTTAAGTAGAAATTCGCTGCTCGGCTGACCCAGCAGGAGCAAACGTATGCCAAAAATGTATGCAGAAACAAGCTTTTCAGTGAAGAGCAGCTAGGCACATTTTAGCAAGTTTCACTTGTAAGTGGGGTTGGAAACGCTTTTCAGGCTCAGTACTGGGCTCAAAAGATGCAGCCTGATGTCTCTCATGATAGCAGGTGGTTAAGTAGAAATTTGCTGCTCGGCTGACCCAGCAGGAGAACGTATGCTAAAAATGTATGCAGAACCAAGCTTTTCAGTGAAGAGCAGAGAGGCACATTTTAGTAAGTTTCACTTGTAAGTGGGGTTGGAAACGCTTTTCAGGCTCAGTACTGGGCTCAAAAGATGCAGCCCTGATGTCTCTCATGATAGCAGGTGGTTAAGTAGAAATTCCTGCTCGGCTGGCCCAGCAGGAGCAAACATATGCTAAAAATGTATGCAGAACCAAGCTTTTCAGTAAAGAGCAGCCAGGCACATTTTAGCAAGTTTCACTGTAAGTGGGGTTGGAAACGCTTTTCAGGTGCAGTACTGGGCTCCAAAGATGCAGCCCTGATGTCTCTCATGATAGCAGGTGGTTAAGTAGAAATGTGCTGCTCGGCAGACCCAGCAGGAGCAAACGTATGCTAAAAATGTATGCAGAACCAAGCTTTTCAGTGAAGAGCAGCCAGGCATATTTTTGCAAGTTTCACTTGTAAGTGGGGTTGGAAATGCTTTTCAGGCTCAGTACTGGGCTCAAAAGATGCAGCCCTGATGTCTCTCATGATAGCAGGTGGTTAAGTAGAAATGTGCTGCTCGGCAGACCCAGCAGGAGCAAACGTATGCTAAAAATGTATGCAGAACCAAGCTTTTCAGTGAAGAGCAGCCAGGCACATTTTAGCAAGTTTCACTTGTAAGTGGGGTTGGAAACGCTTTTCAGGCTCAGTACTGGGCTCACAAGATGCAGCCCTGATGTCTCTCATGATAGCAGGTGGTTAAGTAGAAATTCACTGCTCGGCTGACCCAGCAGGAGCAAACGTATGCCAAAAATGTATGCAGAAACAAGCTTTTCAGTGAAGAGCAGCTAGGCACATTTTAGCAAGTTTCACTTGTAAGTGGGGTTGGAAACGCTTTTCAGGCTCAGTACAGGGCTCAAAAGATGCAGCCTGATGTCTCTCATGATAGCAGGTGGTTAAGTAGAAATTTGCTGCTTGGCTGACCCAGCAGGAGCAAACGTATGCTAAAAATGTGTGCAGAACCAAGCTTTTCAGTGAAGAGCAGCCAGGCACATTTTAGCAAGTTTCACTTGTAAGTGGGGTTGGAAATGCTTTTCAGGCTCAGTACTGGGCTCAAAAGATGCAGCCCTGATCTCTCTCATGATAGCAGGTGGTTAAGTAGAAATTTGCTGCTCGGCTGACCCAGCAGGATCAAACGTATCCTAAAAACGTATGCAGAACCAAGCTTTTCAGTGAAGAGCAGCCAGGCACATTTTAGCAAGTTTCACTTGTAAGTGGGGTTGGAAATGCTTTTCAGGCTCAGTACTGGGCTCAAAAGATGCAGCCCTGATGTCTCTTATGATGCAGGTGGTTAAGTAGAAATTCGCTGCTCGGCTGACCCAGCAGGAGTAAACGTATGCCAAAAATGTATGCAGAAACAAGCTTTTCAGTGAAGAGCAGCTAGGCACATTTTAGCAAGTTTCACTTGTAAGTGGGGTTGGAAACGCTTTTCAGGCTCAGTACTGGGCTCAAAAGATGCAGCCCTGATGTCTCTCATGATAGCAGGTGGTTAAGTAGAAATTCTCTGCTCGGCTGACCCAGCAGGAGCAAACATATGCTAAAAATGTATGCAGAACCAAGCTTTTCAGTGAAGAGCAGCCAGGCACATTTTAGCAAGTTTCACTGTAAGTGGGGTTGGAAACGCTTTTCAGGCGCAGTACTGGGCTCCAAAGATGCAGCCCTGATGTCTCTCATGATAGCAGGTGGTTAAGTAGAAATGTGCTGCTCGGCAGACCCAGCAGGAGCAAATGTATGTAAAAATGTATGCAGAACCAAGCTTTTCAGTGAAGAGCAGCCAGGCATATTTTAGCAAGTTTCACTTGTAAGTGGGGTTGGAAATGCTTTTCAGGCTCAGTACTGGGCTCAAAAGATGCAGCCCTGATGTCTCTCATGATAGCAGGTGGTTAAGTAGAAATTCGCTGCTCGGCTGACCCAGCAGGAGCAAACGTATGCCAAAAATGTATGCAGAAACAAGCTTTTCAGTGAAGAGCAGCTAGGCACATTTTAGCAAGTTTCACTTGTAAGTGGGGTTGGAAACGCTTTTCAGGCTCAGTACTGGGCTCAAAAGATGCAGCCTGATGTCTCTCATGATAGCAGGTGGTTAAGTAGAAATTTGCTGCTCGGCTGACCCAGCAGGAGCAAACGTATGCTAAAAATGTGTGCAGAACCAAGCTTTTCAGTGAAGAGCAGCCAGGCACATTTTAGCAAGTTTCACTTGTAAGTGGGGTTGGAAATGCTTTTCAGGCTCAGTACTGGGCTCAAAAGATGCAGCCCTGATCTCTCTCATGATAGCAGGTGGTTAAGTAGAAATTCGCTGCTCGCCTGACCCAGCAGGAGCACACGTATGCCAAAAATGTATGCAGAACCAAGCTTTTCAGTGAAGAGCAGCCAGGCACATTTTAGCCAGTTTTACTTGTAAGTGGGGTTGTAAATGCTTTTCAGGCTCAGTACTGGGCTCAAAAGATGCAGCCCTGATGTCTCTTATGATGCAGGTGGTTAAGTAGAAATTCGCTGCTCGGCTGACCCAGCAGGAGCAAATGTATGCCAAAAATGTATGCAGAAACAAGCTTTTCAGTGAAGAGCAGCTAGGCACATTTTAGCAAGTTTCACTTGGAAGTGGGGTTGGAAACGCTTTTCAGGCTCAGTACTGGGCTCAAAAGATGCAGCCCTGATGTCTCTCATGATAGCAGGTGGTTAAGTAGAAATTCGCTGCTCAGCTGACCCAGCAGGAGCAAACGTATGCCAAAAATGTATGCACAAACAAGCTTTTCAGTGAAGAGCAGCTAGGCACATTTTAGCAAGTTTCACTTGTAAGTGGGGTTGGAAACGCTTTTCAGGCTCAGTACTGGGCTCAAAAGATGCAGCCTGATGTCTCTCATGATAGCAGGTGGTTAAGTAGAAATTTGCTGCTCGGCTGACCCAGCAGGAGCAAACGTATGCTAAAAATGTGTGCAGAACCAAGCTTTTCAGTGAAGAGCAGCCAGGCACATTTTAGCAAGTTTCACTTGTAAGTGGGGTTGGAAATGCTTTTCAGGCTCAGTACTGGGCTCAAAAGATGCAGCCCTGATCTCTCTCATGATAGCAGGTGGTTAAGTAGAAATTTGCTGCTCGGCTGACCCAGCAGGAGCAAACGTATGCTAAAAATGTATGCAGAACCAAGCTTTTCAGTGAAGAGCAGCCAGGCACATTTTAGCAAGTTTCACTTGTAAGTGGGGTTGGAAACGCTTTTCAGGCTCAGTACTGGGCTCAAAAGATGCAGCCCTGATGTCTCTCATGATAGCAGGTGGTTAAGTAGAAATTCGCTGCTCAGCTGACCCAGCAGGAGCAAACGTATGCCAAAAATGTATGCAGAAACAAGCTTTTCAGTGAAGAGCAGCTAGGCACATTTTAGCAAGTTTCACTTGTAAGTGGGGTTGGAAACGCTTTTCAGGCTCAGTACTGGGCTCAAAAGATGCAGCCCTGATGTCTCTCATGATAGCAGGTGGTTAAGTAGAAATTCGCTGCTCGGCTGACCCAGCAGGAGCACACGTATGCCAAAAATGTATGCAGAACCAAGCTTTTCAGTGAAGAGCAGCCAGGCACATTTTAGCCAGTTTTACTTGTAAGTGGGGTTGTAAATGCTTTTCAGGCTCAGTACTGGGCTCAAAAGATGCAGCCCTGATGTCTCTTATGATGCAGGTGGTTAAGTAGAAATTCGCTGCTCAGCTGACCCAGCAGGAGCAAACGTATGCCAAAAATGTATGCAGAAACAAGCTTTTCAGTGAAGAGCAGCTAGGCACATTTTAGCAAGTTTCACTTGTAAGTGGGGTTGGAAATGCTTTTCAGGCTCAGTACTGGGCTCAAAAGATGCAGCCCTGATCTCTCTCATGATAGCAGGTGGTTAAGTAGAAATTCGCTGCTCGGCTGACCCAGCAGGAGCACACGTATGCCAAAAATGTATGCAGAACCAAGCTTTTCAGTGAAGAGCAGCCAGGCACATTTTAGCCAGTTTTACTTGTAAGTGGGGTTGTAAATGCTTTTCAGGCTCAGTACTGGGCTCAAAAGATGCAGCCCTGATGTCTCTTATGATGCAGGTGGTTAAGTAGAAATTCGCTGCTCGGCTGACCCAGCAGGAGCAAACGTATGCCAAAAATGTATGCAGAAACAAGCTTTTCAGTGAAGAGCAGCTAGGCACATTTTAGCAAGTTTCACTTGGAAGTGGGGTTGGAAACGCTTTTCAGGCTCAGTACTGGGCTCAAAAGATGCAGCCCTGATGTCTCTCATGATAGCAGGTGGTTAAGTAGAAATTCGCTGCTCAGCTGACCCAGCAGGAGCAAACGTATGCCAAAAATGTATGCACAAACAAGCTTTTCAGTGAAGAGCAGCTAGGCACATTTTAGCAAGTTTTACTTGTAAGTGGGGTTGGAAACGCTTTTCAGGCTCAGTACTGGGCTCAAAAGATGCAGCCTGATGTCTCTCATGATAGCAGGTGGTTAAGTAGAAATTTGCTGCTCGGCTGACCCAGCAGGAGCAAACGTATGCTAAAAATGTGTGCAGAACCAAGCTTTTCAGTGAAGAGCAGCCAGGCACATTTTAGCAAGTTTCACTTGTAAGTGGGGTTGGAAATGCTTTTCAGGCTCAGTACTGGGCTCAAAAGATGCAGCCCTGATCTCTCTCATGATAGCAGGTGGTTAAGTAGAAATTTGCTGCTCGGCTGACCCAGCAGGAGCAAACGTATGCTAAAAATGTATGCAGAACCAAGCTTTTCAGTGAAGAGCAGCCAGGCACATTTTAGCAAGTTTCACTTGTAAGTGGGGTTGGAAACGCTTTTCAGGCTCAGTACTGGGCTCAAAAGATGCAGCCTTGATGTCTCTCATGATAGCAGGTGGTAAGTAGAAATTCGCTGCTCGGCTGACCCAGCAGGAGCAAACGTATGCCAAAATGTATGCAGAAACAAGATTTTCAGTGAAGAGCAGCTAGGCACATTTTAGCAAGTTTTACTTGTAAGTGGGGTTGGAAATGCTTTTCAGGCTCAGTACTGGGCTCAAAAGATGCAGCCCTGATGTCTCTTATGATGCAGGTGGTTAAGTAGAAATTCGCTGCTCGGCTGACCCAGCAGGAGCAAACGTATGCCAAAAATGTATGCAGAAACAAGCTTTTCAGTGAAGAGCAGCTAGGCACATTTTAGCAAGTTTCACTTGTAAGTGGGGTTGGAAACGCTTTTCAGGCTCAGTACTGGGCTCAAAAGATGCAGCCCTGATGTCTCTCATGATAGCAGGTGGTTAAGTAGAAATTCGCTGCTCGGCTGGCCCAGCAGGAGCAAACATATGCTAAAAATGTATGCAGAACCAAGATTTTCAGTGATGAGCAGCCAGGCACATTTTAGCAAGTTTCACTGTTTGTGGGGTTGGAAACGCTTTTCAGGTGCAGTACTGGGCTCCAAAGATGCAGCCCTGATGTCTCTCATGATAGCAGGTGGTTAAGTAGAAATGTGCTGCTCGGCAGACCCAGCAGGAGCAAACGTATGCTAAAAATGTATGCAGAACCAAGCTTTTCAGTGCAGAGTAGCCAGGCATATTTTAGCAAGTTTCACTTGTAAGTGGGGTTGGAAATGCTTTTCAGGCTCAGTACTGGGCTCAAAAGATGCAGCCCTGGTGTCTCTTATGATAGCAGGTGGTTAAGTAGAAATTTGCTGCTCGGCTGACCCAGCAGGAGCAAACGTATGCTAAAAATGTATGCAGAACCAAGCTTTTCAGTGAAGAGCAGCCAGGCACATTTTAGCAAGTTTCACTTGTAAGTGGGGTTGGAAACGCTTTTCAGGCTCAGTACTGGGCTCAAAAGATGCAGCCCTGATGTCTCTCATGATAGCAGGTGGTTAAGTAGAATTTCGCTGCTCGGCTGACCCAGCAGGAGCAAACGTATGCCAAAAATGTATGCAGAAACAAGCTTTTCAGTGAAGAGCAGCTAGGCACATTTTAGCAAGTTGCACTTGTAAGTGGGGTTGGAAATGCTTTTCAGGCTCAGTACTGGGCTCAAAAGATGCAGCCCTGATGTCTCTTATGATGCAGGTGGTTAAGTAGAAATTCGCTGCTCGGCTGACTCAGCAGGAACAAACGTATGCCAAAAATGTATGCAGAAACAAGCTTTTCAGTGAAGAGCAGCTAGGCACATTTGAGCAAGTTTCACTTGTAAGTGGGGTTGGAAATGCTTTTCAGGCTCAGTACTGGGCTCAAAAGATGCAGCCCTGATGTCTCTCATGATAGCAGGTGGTTAAGTAGAAATTCGCTGCTCGGCTGGCCCAGCAGGAGCAAACATATGCTAAAAATGTATGCAGAACCAAGCTTTTCAGTGAAGAGCAGCCAGGCACATTTTAGCAAGTTTCACTGTAAGTGGGGTTGGAAACTCTTTTCAGGTGCAGTACTGGGCTCCAAAGATGCAGCCCTGATGTCTCTCATGATAGCAGGTGGTTAAGTAGAAATGTGCTGCTCGGCAGACCCAGCAGGAGCAAACGTATGCTAAAAATGTATGCAGAACCAAGCTTTTCAGTGAAGAGCAGCCAGGCATATTTTAGCAAGTTTCACTTGTAAGTGGGGTTGGAAATGCTTTTCAGGCTCAGTACTGGGCTCAAAAGATGCAGCCCTGATGTCTCTCATGATAGCAGGTGGTTAAGTAGAAATTCGCTGCTCGGCTGACCCAGCAGGAGCAAACGTATGCTAAAAATGTATGCAGAACCAAGCTTTTCAGTGAAGAGCAGCCAGGCACATTTTAGCAAGTTTCACTTGTAAGTGGGGTTGGAAACGCTTTTCAGGCTCAGTACTGGGCTCAAAAGATGCAGCCCTGATGTCTCTCATGATAGCAGGTGGTTAAGTAGAAATTCACTGCTCGGCTGACCCAGCAGGAGCAAACGTATGCCAAAAATGTATGCAGAAACAAGCTTTTCAGTGAAGAGCAGCTAGGCACATTTTAGCAAGTTTCACTTGTAAGTGGGGTTGGAAACGCTTTTCAGGCTCAGTACTGGGCTCAAAAGATGCAGCCTGATGTCTCTCATGATAGCAGGTGGTTAAGTAGAAATTTGCTGCTCGGCTGACCCAGCAGGAGCAAACGTATGCTAAAAATGTGTGCAGAACCAAGCTTTTCAGTGAAGAGCAGCCAGGCACATTTTAGCAAGTTTCACTTGTAAGTGGGGTTGGAAATGCTTTTCAGGCTCAGTACTGGGCTCAAAAGATGCAGCCCTGATCTCTCTCATGATAGCAGGTGGTTAAGTAGAAATGTGCTGCTCGGCTGACCCAGCAGGAGCAAACGTATGCTAAAAATGTATGCAGAACCAAGCTTTTCAGTGAAGAGCAGCCAGGCACATTTTAGCAAGTTTCACTTGTAAGTGGGGTTGGAAATGCTTTTCAGGCTCAGTACTGGGCTCATAAGATGCAGCCCTGATGTCTCTCATGATGCAGGCGGTTAAGTAGAAATTCGCTGCTCGGCTGACCCAGCAGGAGCAAACGTATGCCAAAAATGTATGCAGAAATAAGCTTTTCAGTGAAGAGCAGCTAGGCACATTTTAGCAAGTTTCACTTGTAAGTGGGGTTGGAAACGCTTTTCAGGCTCAGTACTGGGCTCAAAAGATGCAGCCCTGATGTCTCTCATGATAGCAGGTGGTTAAGTAGAAATTCGCTGCTCGGCTGACCCAGCAGGAGCAAACGTATGCTAAAAATGTATACAGAACCAAGCTTTTCAGTGAAGAGCAGCCAGGCATATTTTAGCAAGTTTCACTTGTAAGTGGGGTTGGAAATGCTTTTCAGGCTCAGTACTGGGCTCAAAAGATGCAGCCCTGATGTCTCTCATGATAGCAGGTGGTTAAGTAGAAATTCGCTGCTCGGCTGACCCAGCAGGAGCAAACGTATGCCAAAAATGTATGCAGAAACAAGCTTTTCAGTGAAGAGCAGCTAGGCACATTTTAGCAAGTTTCACTTGTAAGTGGGGTTGGAAACGCTTTTCAGGCTCAGTACTGGGCTCAAAAGATGCAGCCTGATGTCTCTCATGATAGCAGGTGGTTAAGTAGAAATTCGCTGCTCGGCTGACCCAGCAGGAGCAAACGTATGCCAAAAATGTATGCACAAACAAGCTTTTCAGTGAAGAGCAGCTAGGCACATTTTAGCAAGTTTCACTTGTAAGTGGGGTTGGAAACGCTTTTCAGGCTCAGTACTGGGCTCAAAAGATGCAGCCCTGATCTCTCTCATGATAGCAGGTGGTTAAGTAGAAATGTGCTGCTCGGCTGACCCAGCAGGAGCAAACGTATGCTAAAAATGTATGCAGAACCAAGCTTTTCAGTGAAGAGCAGCCAGGCACATTTTAGCAAGTTTCACTGTTTGTGGGGTTGGAAATGCTTTTCAGGCTCAGTACTGGGCTCAAAAGATGCAGCCCTGGTGTCTCTCATGATAGCAGGTGGTTAAGTAGAAATTTGCTGCTCGGCTGACCCAGCAGGAGCAAACGTATGCTAAAAATGTATGCAGAACCAAGCTTTTCAGTGAAGAGCAGCCAGGCACATTTTAGCAAGTTTCACTTGTAAGTGGGGTTGGAAACGCTTTTCAGGCTCAGTACTGGGCTCAAAAGATGCAGCCCTGATGTCTCTCATGATAGCAGGTGGTTAAGTAGAATTTCGCTGCTCGGCTGACCCAGCAGGAGCAAACGTATGCCAAAAATGTATGCAGAAACAAGCTTTTCAGTGAAGAGCAGCTAGGCACATTTTAGCAAGTTGCACTTGTAAGTGGGGTTGAAAATGCTTTTCAGGCTCAGTACTGGGCTCAAAAGATGCAGCCCTGATGTCTCTTATGATGCAGGTGGTTAAGTAGAAATTCGCTGCTCGGCTGACTCAGCAGGAACAAACGTATGCCAAAAATGTATGCAGAAACAAGCTTTTCAGTGAAGAGCAGCTAGGCACATTTGAGCAAGTTTCACTTGTAAGTGGGGTTGGAAATGCTTTTCAGGCTCAGTACTGGGCTCAAAAGATGCAGCCCTGATGTCTCTCATGATAGCAGGTGGTTAAGTAGAAATTCGCTGCTCGGCTGGCCCAGCAGGAGCAAACATATGCTAAAAATGTATGCAGAACCAAGCTTTTCAGTGAAGAGCAGCCAGGCACATTTTAGCAAGTTTCACTGTAAGTAGGGTTGGAAACTCTTTTCAGGTGCAGTACTGGGCTCCAAAGATGCAGCCCTGATGTCTCTCATGATAGCAGGTGGTTAAGTAGAAATGTGCTGCTCGGCAGACCCAGCAGGAGCAAACGTATGCTAAAAATGTATGCAGAACCAAGCTTTTCAGTGAAGAGCAGCCAGGCATATTTTAGCAAGTTTCACTTGTAAGTGGGGTTGGAAATGCTTTTCAGGCTCAGTACTGGGCTCAAAAGATGCAGCCCTGATGTCTCTCATGATAGCAGGTGGTTAAGTAGAAATTCGCTGCTCGGCTGACGCAGCAGGAGCAAACGTATGCTAAAAATGTATGCAGAACCAAGCTTTTCAGTGAAGAGCAGCCAGGCACATTTTAGCAAGTTTCACTTGTAAGTGGGGTTGGAAACGCTTTTCAGGCTCAGTACTGGGCTCAAAAGATGCAGCCCTGATGTCTCTCATGATAGCAGGTGGTTAAGTAGAAATTCACTGCTCGGCTGACCCAGCAGGAGCAAACATATGCCAAAAATTTATGCAGAAACAAGCTTTTCAGTGAAGAGCAGCTAGGCACATTTTAGCAAGTTTCACTTGTAAGTGGGGTTGGAAACGCTTTTCAGGCTCAGTACTGGGCTCAAAAGATGCAGCCTGATGTCTCTCATGATAGCAGGTGGTTAAGTAGAAATTTGCTGCTCGGCTGACCCAGCAGGAGCAAACGTATGCTAAAAATGTGTGCAGAACCAAGCTTTTCAGTGAAGAGCAGCCAGGCACATTTTAGCAAGTTTCACTTATAAGTGGGGTTGGAAATGCTTTTCAGGCTCAGTACTGGGCTCAAAAGATGCAGCCCTGATCTCTCTCATGATAGCAGGTGGTTAAGTAGAAATGTGCTGCTCGGCGGACCCAGCAGGAGCAAACGTATGCTAAAAATGTATGCAGAACCAAGCTTTTCAGTGAAGAGCAGCCAGGCACATTTTAGCAAGTTTCACTTGTAAGTGGGGTTGGAAATGCTTTTCAGGCTCAGTACTGGGCTCATAAGATGCAGCCCTGATGTCTCTCATGATGCAGGTGGTTAAGTAGAAATTCGCTGCTCGGCTGACCCAGCAGGAGCAAACGTATGCCAAAAATGTATGCAGAAACAAGCTTTTCAGTGAAGAGCAGCTAGGCACATTTTAGCAAGTTTCACTTGTAAGTGGGGTTGGAAACGCTTTTCAGGCTCAGTACTGGGCTCAAAAGATGCAGCCCTGATGTCTCTCATGATAGCAGGTGGTTAAGTAGAAATTCGCTGCTCGGCTGACCCAGCAGGAGCAAACGTATGCTAAAAATGTATACAGAACCAAGCTTTTCAGTGAAGAGCAGCCAGGCATATTTTAGCAAGTTTCACTTGTAAGTGGGGTTGGAAATGCTTTTCAGGCTCAGTACTGGGCTCAAAAGATGCAGCCCTGATGTCTCTCATGATAGCAGGTGGTTAAGTAGAAATTCGCTGCTCGGCTGACCCAGCAGGAGCAAACGTATGCCAAAAATGTATGCAGAAACAAGCTTTTCAGTGAAGAGCAGCTAGGCACATTTTAGCAAGTTTCACTTGTAAGTGGGGTTGGAAACGTTTTTCAGGCTCAGTACTGGGCTCAAAAGATGCAGCCTGATGTCTCTCATGATAGCAGGTGGTTAAGTAGAAATTTGCTGCTCGGCTGACCCAGCAGGAGCAAACGTATGCTAAAAATGTGTGCAGAACCAAGCTTTTCAGTGAAGAGCAGCCAGGCACATTTTAGCAAGTTTCACTTGTAAGTGGGGTTGGAAATGCTTTTCAGGCTCATTACTGGGCTCAAAAGATGCAGCCCTGATCTCTCTCATGATAGCAGGTGGTTAAGTAGCAATTTGCTGCTCGGCTGACCCAGCAGGAGCAAACGTATGCTAAAAATGTATGCAGAACCAAGCTTATCAGTGAAGAGCAGCCAGGCACATTTTAGCAAGTTTCACTTGTAAGTGGGGTTGGAAACGCTTTTCAGGCTCAGTACTGGGCTCAAAAGATGCAGCCCTGATGTCTCTCATGATAGCAGGTGGTTAAGTAGAAATTCGCTGCTCGGCTGACCCAGCAGGAGCAAACGTATGCCAAAAATGTATGCAGAAACAAGCTTTTCAGTGAAGAGCAGCTAGGCACATTTTAGCAAGTTTTACTTGTAAGTGGGGTTGGAAATGCTTTTCAGGCTCAGTACTGGGCTCAAAAGATGCAGCCCTGATGTCTCTTATGATGCAGGTGGTTAAGTAGAAATTCGCTGCTCGGCTGACCCAGCAGGAGCAAACGTATGCCAAAAATGTATGCAGAAACAAGCTTTTCAGTGAAGAGCAGCTAGGCACATTTTAGCAAGTTTCACTTGTAAGTGGGGTTGGAAACGCTTTTCAGGCTCAGTACTGGGCTCAAAAGATGCAGCCCTGATGTATCTCATGATAGCAGGTGGTTAAGTAGAAATTCGCTGCTCGGCTGGCCCAGCAGGAGCAAACATATGCTAAAAATGTATGCAGAACCAAGCTTTTCAGTGAAGAGCAGCCAGGCACATTTTAGCAAGTTTCACTGTAAGTGGGGTTGGAAACACTTTTCAGGTGCAGTACTGGGCTCCAAAGATGCAGCCCTGATGTCTCTCATGATAGCAGGTGGTAAAGTAGAAATGTGCTGCTCGGCAGACACAGCAGGAGCAAACGTATTCTTAAAATGTATGCAGAACCAAGCTTTTCAGTGAAGAGCAGCCAGGCATATTTTAGCAAGTTTCACTTGTAAGTGGGGTTGGAAATGCTTTTCAGGCTCAGTACTGGGCTCAAAAGATGCAGCCCTGATGTCTCTCATGATAGCAGGTGGTTAAGTAGAAATGTGCTGCTCGGCTGACCCAGCAGGAGAACGTATGCTAAAAATTTATGCAGAACCAAGCTTTTCAGTGAAGAGCAGAGAGGCACATTTTAGCAAGTTTCACTTGTAAGTGGGGTTGGAAATGCTTTTCAGGCGCAGTACTGGGCTCCAAAGATGCAGCCCTGATGTCTCTCATGATAGCAGGTGGTTAAGTAGAAATTTGCTGCTCGGCTGACCCAGCAGGAGCAAACCTATGCCAAAAATGTTTGCAGAATCAGCTTTTCAGTGAAGAGCAGAGAGGCACATTTGAGCAAGTTTCACTTGTAAGTGGGGTTGGAAACGCTTTTCAGGCTCAGTACTAGGCTCAAAAGATGCAGCCCTGATGTCTCTCATGATAGCAGGTGGTTAAGTAGAAATTCGCTGCTCGGCTGGCCCAGCAGGAGCAAACATATGCTAAAAATGTATGCAGAACCAAGCTTTTCAGTGAAGAGCAGCCAGGCACATTTTAGCAAGTTTCACTTGTAAGTGGGGTTGGAAACGCTTTTCAGGCTCAGTACTGGGCTCAAAAGATGCAGCCCTGATGTCTCTCATGATAGCAGGTGGTTAAGTAGAAATGTGCTGCTCGGCTGACCCAGCAGGAGCAAACGTATGCCAAAAATGTATGCAGAAACCAGCTTTTCAGTGAAGAGCAGCCAGGCACATTTTAGCAAGTTTCACTTGTAAGTGGGGTTGGAAACGCTTTTCAGGCTCAGTACTGGGCTCAAAAGATGCAGCCCTGATGTCTCTCATGATAGCAGGTGGTTAAGTAGAAATTTGCTGCTCGGCTGACCCAGCAGGAGCAAACGTATGCTAAAAATGTATGCAGAACCAAGCTTTTCAGTGAAGAGCAGCCAGGCACATTTTAGCAAGTTTCACTGTAAGTGGGGTTGGAAACGCTTTTCAGGCGCAGTACTGGGCTCCAAAGATGCAGCCCTGATGTCTCTCATGATAGCAGGTGGTTAAGTAGAAATGTGCTGCTCGGCAGACCCACCAGGAGCAAACGTATGCTAAAAATGTATGCAGAACCAAGCTTTTCAGTGAAGAGCAGCCAGGCATATTTTAGCAAGTTTCACTTGTAAGTGGGGTTGGAAATGCTTTTCAGGCTCAGTACTGGGCTCAAAAGATGCAGCCCTGATGTCTCTCATGATAGCAGGTGGTTAAGTAGAAATTCGCTGCTCGGCTGACCCAGCAGGAGCAAACGTATGCCAAAAATGTATGCAGAAACAAGCTTTTCAGTGAAGAGCAGCTAGGCACATTTTAGCAAGTTTCACTTGTAAGTGGGGTTGGAAATGCTTTTCAGGCTCAGTACTGGGCTCAAAAGATGCAGCCTGATGTCTCTCATGATAGCAGGTGGTTAAGTAGAAATTTGCTGCTCGGCTGACCCAGCAGGAGCAAACGTATGCTAAAAATGTGTGCAGAACCAAGCTTTTCAGTGAAGAGCAGCCAGGCACATTTTAGCAAGTTTCACTGTAAGTGGGGTTGGAAACGCTTTTCAGGTGCAGTACTGGGCTCCAAAGATGCAGCCCTGATGTCTCTCATTATAGCAGGTGGTTAAGTAGAAATGTGCTGCTCGGCAGACACAGCAGGAGTAAACGTATGCTAAAAATGTATGCAGAACCAAGCTTTTCAGTGAAGAGCAGCCAGGCATATTTTAGCAAGTTTCACTTGTAAGTGGGGTTGGAAATGCTTTTCAGGCTCAGTACTGGGCTCCAAAGATGCAGCCCTGATGTCTCTCATGATAGCAGGTGGTTAAGTAGAAATGTGCTGCTCGGCTGACCCAGCAGGAGCAAACCTTTGCCAAAAATGTATGCAGAATCAGCTTTTCAGTGAAGAGCAGAGAGGCACATTTTAGCAAGTTTCACTTGGAAGTGGGGTTGGAAACGCTTTTCAGGCTCAGTACTGGGCTCAAAAGATGCAGCCCTGATGTCTCATGATAGCAGGTGGTTAAGTAGAAATTCGCTGCTCTGCTGACGCAGCAGGAGCAAACGTATGCTAAAAATGTATGCAGAAACAAGCTTTTCAGTGAAGAGCAGCCAGGCACATTTTAGCAAGTTTCACTTGTAAGTGGGGTTGGAAACACTTTTCAGGCTCAGTACTGGGCTCAAAAGATGCAGCCCTGATGTCTCTCATGATAGCAGGTGGTTAAGTAGAAATTCGCTGCTCGGCTGACCCAATTGGAGCAAACGTATGCTAAAAATGTGTGCAGAACCAAGCTTTTCAGTGAAGAGCAGCCAGGCACATTTTAGCAAGTTTCACTTGTAAGTGGGGTTGGAAACGCTTTTCAGGCTCAGTACTGGGCTCAAAAGATGCAGCCTGATGTCTCTCATGATAGCAGGTGGTTAAGTAGAAATTTGCTGCTCGGCTGACCCAGCAGGAGCAAACGTATGCTAAAAATGTGTGCAGAACCAAGCTTTTCAGTGAAGAGCAGCCAAGCACATTTTAGCAAGTTTCACTTGTAAGTGGGGTTGGAAATGCTTTTCAGGCTCAGTACTGGGCTCAAAAGATGCAGCCCTGATCTCTCTCATGATAGCAGGTGGTTAAGTAGCAATTTGCTGCTCGGCTGACCCAGCAGGAGCAAACGTATGCTAAAAATGTATGCAGAACCAAGCTTTTCAGTGAAGCGCAGCCAGGCACATTTTAGCAAGTTTCACTTGTAAGTGGGGTTGGAAATGCTTTTCAGGCTAAGTACTGGGCTCAAAAGATGCAGCCCTGATGTCTCTCATGATAGCAGGTGGTTAAGTAGAAATTCGCTGCTCGGCTGACCCAGCAGGAGCAAACGTATGCCAAAAATGTATGCAGAAACAAGCTTTTCAGGGAAGAGCAGCTAGGCACATTTTAGCAAGTTTTACTTGTAAGTGGGTTTGGAAATGCTTTTCAGGCTCAGTACTGGGCTCAAAAGATGCAGCCCTGATGTCTCTCATGATAGCAGGTGGTTAAGTAGAAATTCGCTGCTCGGCTGACCCAGCAGGAGCAAACGTATGCTAAAAATGTATGCAGAACCAAGCTTTTCAGTGAAGAGCAGCCAGGCACATTTTAGCAAGTTTCACTTGTAAGTGGGGTTGGAAACGCTTTTCAGGCTCAGTACTGGGCTCAAAAGATGCAGCCCTGATGTCTCTCATGATAGCAGGTGGTTAAGTAGAAATTCACTGCTCGGCTGACCCAGCAGGAGCAAACATATGCCAAAAATGTATGCAGAAACAAGCTTTTCAGTGAAGAGCAGCTAGGCACATTTTAGCAAGTTTCACTTGTAAGTGGGGTTGGAAACGCTTTTCAGGCTCAGTACTGGGCTCAAAAGATGCAGCCTGATGTCTCTCATGATAGCAGGTGGTTAAGTAGAAATTTGCTGCTCGGCTGACCCAGCAGGAGCAAACGTATGCTAAAAATGTGTGCAGAACCAAGCTTTTCAGTGAAGAGCAGCCAGGCACATTTTAGCAAGTTTCACTTGTAAGTGGGGTTGGAAATGCTTTTCAGGCTCAGTACTGGGCTCAAAAGATGCAGCCCTGATCTCTCTCATGATAGCAGGTGGTTAAGTAGAAATGTGCTGCTCGGCTGACCCAGCAGGAGCAAACGTATGCTAAAAATGTATGCAGAACCAAGCTTTTCAGTGAAGAGCAGCCAGGCACATTTTAGCAAGTTTCACTTGTAAGTGGGGTGGAAATGCTTTTCAGGCTCAGTACTGGGCTCATAAGATGCAGCCCTGATGTCTCTCATGATGCAGGTGGTTAAGTAGAAATTCGCTGCTCGGCTGACCCAGCAGGAGCAAACGTATGCCAAAAATGTATGCAGAAACAAGCTTTTCAGTGAAGAGCAGCTAGGCACATTTTAGCAAGTTTCACTTGTAAGTGGGGTTGGAAACGCTTTTCAGGCTCAGTACTGGGCTCAAAAGATGCAGCCCTGATGTCTCTCATGATAGCAGGTGGTTAAGTAGAAATTCGCTGCTCGGCTGACCCAGCAGGAGCAAACGTATGCTAAAAATGTATACAGAACCAAGCTTTTCAGTGAAGAGCAGCCAGGCATATTTTAGCAAGTTTCACTTGTAAGTGGGGTTGGAAATGCTTTTCAGGCTCAGTACTGGGCTCAAAAGATGCAGCCCTGATGTCTCTCATGATAGCAGGTGGTTAAGTAGAAATTCGCTGCGTGGCTGACCCAGCAGGAGCAAACGTATGCCAAAAATGTATGCAGAAACAAGCTTTTCAGTGAAGAGCAGCTAGGCACATTTTAGCAAGTTTCACTTGTAAGTGGGGTTGGAAACGTTTTTCAGGCTCAGTACTGGGCTCAAAAGATGCAGCCTGATGTCTCTCATGATAGCAGGTGGTTAAGTAGAAATTTGCTGCTCGGCTGACCCAGCAGGAGCAAACGTATGCTAAAAATGTGTGCAGAACCAAGCTTTTCAGTGAAGAGCAGCCAGGCACATTTTAGCAAGTTTCACTTGTAAGTGGGGTTGGAAACGCTTTTCAGGCTCAGTACTGGGCTCAAAAGATGCAGCCCTGATGTCTCTCATGATAGCAGGTGGTTAAGTAGAAATTCGCTGCTCGGCTGACCCAGCAGGAGCAAACGTATGCCAAAAATGTATGCAGAAACAAGCTTTTCAGTGAAGAGCAGCTAGGCACATTTTAGCAAGTTTTACTTGTAAGTGGGGTTGGAAATGCTTTTCAGGCTCAGTACTGGGCTCAAAAGATGCAGCCCTGATGTCTCTTATGATGCAGGTGGTTAAGTAGAAATTCGCTGCTCGGCTGACCCAGCAGGAGCAAACGTATGCCAAAAATGTATGCAGAAACAAGCTTTTCAGTGAAGAGCAGCTAGGCACATTTTAGCAAGTTTCACTTGTAAGTGGGGTTGGAAACGCTTTTCAGGCTCAGTACTGGGCTCAAAAGATGCAGCCCTGATGTATCTCATGATAGCAGGTGGTTAAGTAGAAATTCGCTGCTCGGCTGGCCCAGCAGGAGCAAACATATGCTAAAAATGTATGCAGAACCAAGCTTTTCAGTGAAGAGCAGCCAGGCACATTTTAGCAAGTTTCACTGTAAGTGGGGTTGGAAACGCTTTTCAGGTGCAGTACTGGGCTCCAAAGATGCAGCCCTGATGTCTCTCATGATAGCAGGTGGTAAAGTAGAAATGTGCTGCTCGGCAGACACAGCAGGAGCAAACGTATTCTTAAAATGTATGCAGAACCAAGCTTTTCAGTGAAGAGCAGCCAGGCATATTTTAGCAAGTTTCACTTGTAAGTGGGGTTGGAAATGCTTTTCAGGCTCAGTACTGGGCTCAAAAGATGCAGCCCTGATGTCTCTCATGATAGCAGGTGGTTAAGTAGAAATTTGCTGCTCGGCTGACCCAGCAGGAGCAAACCTATGCCAAAAATGTATGCAGAATCAGCTTTTCAGTGAAGAGCAGAGAGGCACATTTGAGCAAGTTTCACTTGTAAGTGGGGTTGGAAACGCTTTTCAGGCTCAGTACTAGGCTCAAAAGATGCAGGCCTGATGTCTCTCATGATAGCAGGTGGTTAAGTAGAAATTCGCTGCTCGGCTGGCCCAGCAGGAGCAAACATATGCTAAAAATGTATGCAGAACCAAGCTTTTCAGTGAAGAGCAGCCAGGCACATTTTAGCAAGTTTCACTTGTAAGTGGGGTTGGAAACGCTTTTCAGGCTCAGTACTGGGCTCAAAAGATGCAGCCCTGATGTCTCTCATGATAGCAGGTGGTTAAGTAGAAATGTGCTGCTCGGCTGACCCAGCAGGAGCAAACGTATGCCAAAAATGTATGCAGAAACCAGCTTTTCAGTGAAGAGCAGCCAGGCACATTTTAGCAAGTTTCACTTGTAAGTGGGGTTGGAAACGCTTTTCAGGCTCAGTACTGGGCTCAAAAGATGCAGCCCTGATGTCTCTCATGATAGCAGGTGGTTAAGTAGAAATTTGCTGCTCGGCTGACCCAGCAGGAGCAAACGTATGCTAAAAATGTATGCAGAACCAAGCTTTTCAGTGAAGAGCAGCCAGGCACATTTTAGCAAGTTTCACTGTAAGTGGGGTTGGAAACGCTTTTCAGGCGCAGTACTGGGCTCCAAAGATGCAGCCCTGATGTCTCTCATGATAGCAGGTGGTTAAGTAGAAATGTGCTGCTCGGCAGACCCAGCAGGAGCAAACGTATGCTAAAAATGTATGCAGAACCAAGCTTTTCAGTGAAGAGCAGCCAGGCATATTTTAGCAAGTTTCACTTGTAAGTGGGGTTGGAAATGCTTTTCAGGCTCAGTACTGGGCTCAAAAGATGCAGCCCTGATGTCTCTCATGATAGCAGGTGGTTAAGTAGAAATTCGCTGCTCGGCTGACCCAGCAGGAGCAAACGTATGCCAAAAATGTATGCAGAAACAAGCTTTTCAGTGAAGAGCAGCTAGGCACATTTTAGCAAGTTTCACTTGTAAGTGGGGTTGGAAATGCTTTTCAGGCTCAGTACTGGGCTCAAAAGATGCAGCCTGATGTCTCTCATGATAGCAGGTGGTTAAGTAGAAATTTGCTGCTCGGCTGACCCAGCAGGAGCAAAGGTATGCTAAAAATGTGTGCAGAACCAAGCTTTTCAGTGAAGAGCAGCCAGGCACATTTTAGCAAGTTTCACTGTAAGTGGGGTTGGAAACGCTTTTCAGGTGCAGTACTGGGCTCCAAAGATGCAGCCCTGATGTCTCTCATGATAGCAGGTGGTTAAGTAGAAATGTGCTGCTCGGCAGACACAGCAGGAGTAAACGTATGCTAAAAATGTATGCAGAACCAAGCTTTTCAGTGAAGAGCAGCCAGGCATATTTTAGCAAGTTTCACTTGTAAGTGGGGTTGGAAATGCTTTTCAGGCTCAGTACTGGGCTCCAAAGATGCAGCCCTGATGTCTCTCATGATAGCAGGTGGTTAAGTAGAAATGTGCTGCTCGGCTGACCCAGCAGGAGCAAACCTTTGCCAAAAATGTATGCAGAATCAGCTTTTCAGTGAAGAGCAGAGAGGCACATTTTAGCAAGTTTCACTTGGAAGTGGGGTTGGAAACGCTTTTCAGGCTCAGTACTGGGCTCAAAAGATGCAGCCCTGATGTCTCATGATAGCAGGTGGTTAAGTAGAAATTCGCTGCTCTGCTGACGCAGCAGGAGCAAACGTATGCTAAAAATGTATGCAGAAACAAGCTTTTCAGTGAAGAGCAGCCAGGCACATTTTAGCAAGTTTCACTTGTAAGTGGGGTTGGAAACACTTTTCAGGCTCAGTACTGGGCTCAAAAGATGCAGCCCTGATATAGCAGGTGGTTAAGTAGAAATTCGCTGCTCGGCTGACCCAATTGGAGCAAACGTATGCTAAAAATGTGTGCAGAACCAAGCTTTTCAGTGAAGAGCAGCCAGGCACATTTTAGCAAGTTTCACTTGTAAGTGGGGTTGGAAACGCTTTTCAGGCTCAGTACTGGGCTCAAAAGATGCAGCCTGATGTCTCTCATGATAGCAGGTGGTTAAGTAGAAATTTGCTGCTCGGCTGACCCAGCAGGAGCAAACGTATGCTAAAAATGTGTGCAGAACCAAGCTTTTCAGTGAAGAGCAGCCAAGCACATTTTAGCAAGTTTCACTTGTAAGTGGGGTTGGAAATGCTTTTCAGGCTCAGTACTGGGCTCAAAAGATGCAGCCCTGATCTCTCTCATGATAGCAGGTGGTTAAGTAGCAATTTGCTGCTCGGCTGACCCAGCAGGAGCAAACGTATGCTAAAAATGTATGCAGAACCAAGCTTTTCAGTGAAGCGCAGCCAGGCACATTTTAGCAAGTTTCACTTGTAAGTGGGGTTGGAAACGCTTTTCAGGCTAAGTACTGGGCTCAAAAGATGCAGCCCTGATGTCTCTCATGATAGCAGGTGGTTAAGTAGAAATTCGCTGCTCGGCTGACCCAGCAGGAGCAAACGTATGCCAAAAATGTATGCAGAAACAAGCTTTTCAGGGAAGAGCAGCTAGGCACATTTTAGCAAGTTTTACTTGTAAGTGGGGTTGGAAATGCTTTTCAGGCTCAGTACTGGGCTCAAAAGATGCAGCCCTGATGTCTCTTATGATGCAGGTGGTTAAGTAGAAATTCGCTGCTCGGCTGACCCAGCAGGAGCAAACGTATGCCAAAAATGTATGCAGAAACAAGCTTTTCAGTGAAGAGCAGCTAGGCACATTTTAGCAAGTTTCACTTGTAAGTGGGGTTGGAAACGCATTTCAGGCTCAGTACTGGGCTCAAAAGATGCAGCCCTGATGTCTCTCATGATAGCAGGTGGTTAAGTAGAAATTCGCTGCTCGGCTGGCCCAGCAGGAGCAAACATATGCTAAAAATGTATGCAGAACCAAGCTTTTCAGTGAAGAGCAGCCAGGCACATTTTAGCAAGTTTCACTGTAAGTGGGGTTGGAAACACTTTTCAGGTGCAGTACTGGGCTCCAAAGATGCAGCCCTGATGTCTCTCATGATAGCAGGTGGTTAAGTAGAAATGTGCTGCTCTGCAGACACAGCAGGAGTAAACGTATGCTAAAAATGTATGCAGAACCAACCTTTTCAGTGAAGAGCAGCCAGGCATATTTTAGCAAGTTTCACTTGTAAGTGGGGTTGGAAATGCTTTTCAGGCTCAGTACTGGGCTCCAAAGATGCAGCCCTGATGTCTCTCATGATAGCAGGTGGTTAAGTAGAAATTTGCTGCTCGGCTGACCCAGCAGGAGCAAACCTTTGCCAAAAATGTATGCAGAATCAGCTTTTCAGTGAAGAGCAGAGAGGCACATTTTAGCAAGTTTCACTTGTAAGTGGGGTTGGAATTGCTTTTCAGGCTTAGTACTGGCCTCAAAAGATGCAGCCCTGATGTCTCTCATGATAGCAGGTGGTTAAGTAGAAATGTGCTGCTCGGCTGACCCAGCAGGAGCAAACCTATGCCAAAAATGTACGCAGAATCAGCTTTTCAGTGAAGAGCAGAGAGGCACATTTTAGCAAGTTTCACTTGTAAGTGGGGTTGGAAACGCTTTTCAGGCTCAGTACTGGGCTCAAAAGATGCATCCCTGATGTCTCTCATGATAGCAGGTGGTTAAGTGGAAATTCGCTGCTCGGCTAACCCAGCAGGAGCAAACGTATGCGAAAAATGTATGCAGAACCAAGCTTTTCAGTGAAGAGCAGAGAGGCACATTTTAGCAAGTTTCACTTCAAGTGGGGTTGAATTGCTTTTCAGGCTCAGTAATGGGCTCAAAAGATGCAGCCCTGATGTCTCTCATGATAGCAGGTGGTTAAGTAGAAATTTGCTGCTCGGCTGACCCAGCAGGAGCAAACGTATGCTAAAAATGTATGCAGAACCAAGCTTTTCAGTGAAGAGCAGCCAGGCATATTTTAGCAAGTTTCACTTCTAAGTGGGGTTGGAAATGCTTTTCGGGCTCAGTACTGGGCTCAAAAGATGCAGCCCTGATGTCTCTCATGATAGCAGGTGATTAAGTAGAAATTTGCTGCTCGGCTGACCCAGCAGGAGCAAACGTATGCTAAAAATGTATGCAGAACCAAGCTTTTCAGTGAGGAGCAGAGAGGCACATTTTATCAAGTTTCACTTGTAAGTGGGGTTGGAAATGCTTTTTAGGCTCAGTACTGGGCTCAAAAGATGCAGCCCTGATGTCTCTCATGATAGCAGGTGGTTAAGTAGAAATTCGCTGCTCGGCTGGCCCAGCAGGAGCAAACGTATGCCAAAAATGTATGCAGAAACAAGCTTTTCAGTGAAGAGCAGCTAGGCACATTTTAGCAAGTTTCACTTGTAAGTGGGGTTGGAAATGCTTTTCAGGCTCAGTACTGGGCTCAAAAGATGCAGCCTGATGTCTCTCATGATAGCAGGTGGTTAAGTAGAAATTTGCTGCTCGGCTGACCCAGCAGGAGCAAAGGTATGCTAAAAATGTGTGCAGAACCAAGCTTTTCAGTGAAGAGCAGCCAGGCACATTTTAGCAAGTTTCACTGTAAGTGGGGTTGGAAACGCTTTTCAGGTGCAGTACTGGGCTCCAAAGATGCAGCCCTGATGTCTCTCATGATAGCAGGTGGTTAAGTAGAAATGTGCTGCTCGGCAGACACAGCAGGAGTAAACGTATGCTAAAAATGTATGCAGAACCAAGCTTTTCAGTGAAGAGCAGCCAGGCATATTTTAGCAAGTTTCACTTGTAAGTGGGGTTGGAAATGCTTTTCAGGCTCAGTACTGGGCTCCAAAGATGCAGCCCTGATGTCTCTCATGATAGCAGGTGGTTAAGTAGAAATGTGCTGCTCGGCTGACCCAGCAGGAGCAAACCTTTGCCAAAAATGTATGCAGAATCAGCTTTTCAGTGAAGAGCAGAGAGGCACATTTTAGCAAGTTTCACTTGGAAGTGGGGTTGGAAACGCTTTTCAGGCTCAGTACTGGGCTCAAAAGATGCAGCCCTGATGTCTCATGATAGCAGGTGGTTAAGTAGAAATTCGCTGCTCTGCTGACGCAGCAGGAGCAAACGTATGCTAAAAATGTATGCAGAAACAAGCTTTTCAGTGAAGAGCAGCCAGGCACATTTTAGCAAGTTTCACTTGTAAGTGGGGTTGGAAACACTTTTCAGGCTCAGTACTGGGCTCAAAAGATGCAGCCCTGATATAGCAGGTGGTTAAGTAGAAATTCGCTGCTCGGCTGACCCAATTGGAGCAAACGTATGCTAAAAATGTGTGCAGAACCAAGCTTTTCAGTGAAGAGCAGCCAGGCACATTTTAGCAAGTTTCACTTGTAAGTGGGGTTGGAAACGCTTTTCAGGCTCAGTACTGGGCTCAAAAGATGCAGCCTGATGTCTCTCATGATAGCAGGTGGTTAAGTAGAAATTTGCTGCTCGGCTGACCCAGCAGGAGCAAACGTATGCTAAAAATGTGTGCAGAACCAAGCTTTTCAGTGAAGAGCAGCCAAGCACATTTTAGCAAGTTTCACTTGTAAGTGGGGTTGGAAATGCTTTTCAGGCTCAGTACTGGGCTCAAAAGATGCAGCCCTGATCTCTCTCATGATAGCAGGTGGTTAAGTAGCAATTTGCTGCTCGGCTGACCCAGCAGGAGCAAACGTATGCTAAAAATGTATGCAGAACCAAGCTTTTCAGTGAAGCGCAGCCAGGCACATTTTAGCAAGTTTCACTTGTAAGTGGGGTTGGAAACGCTTTTCAGGCTAAGTACTGGGCTCAAAAGATGCAGCCCTGATGTCTCTCATGATAGCAGGTGGTTAAGTAGAAATTCGCTGCTCGGCTGACCCAGCAGGAGCAAACGTATGCCAAAAATGTATGCAGAAACAAGCTTTTCAGGGAAGAGCAGCTAGGCACATTTTAGCAAGTTTTACTTGTAAGTGGGGTTGGAAATGCTTTTCAGGCTCAGTACTGGGCTCAAAAGATGCAGCCCTGATGTCTCTTATGATGCAGGTGGTTAAGTAGAAATTCGCTGCTCGGCTGACCCAGCAGGAGCAAACGTATGCCAAAAATGTATGCAGAAACAAGCTTTTCAGTGAAGAGCAGCTAGGCACATTTTAGCAAGTTTCACTTGTAAGTGGGGTTGGAAACGCATTTCAGGCTCAGTACTGGGCTCAAAAGATGCAGCCCTGATGTCTCTCATGATAGCAGGTGGTTAAGTAGAAATTCGCTGCTCGGCTGGCCCAGCAGGAGCAAACATATGCTAAAAATGTATGCAGAACCAAGCTTTTCAGTGAAGAGCAGCCAGGCACATTTTAGCAAGTTTCACTGTAAGTGGGGTTGGAAACACTTTTCAGGTGCAGTACTGGGCTCCAAAGATGCAGCCCTGATGTCTCTCATGATAGCAGGTGGTTAAGTAGAAATGTGCTGCTCTGCAGACACAGCAGGAGTAAACGTATGCTAAAAATGTATGCAGAACCAACCTTTTCAGTGAAGAGCAGCCAGGCATATTTTAGCAAGTTTCACTTGTAAGTGGGGTTGGAAATGCTTTTCAGGCTCAGTACTGGGCTCCAAAGATGCAGCCCTGATGTCTCTCATGATAGCAGGTGGTTAAGTAGAAATTTGCTGCTCGGCTGACCCAGCAGGAGCAAACCTTTGCCAAAAATGTATGCAGAATCAGCTTTTCAGTGAAGAGCAGAGAGGCACATTTTAGCAAGTTTCACTTGTAAGTGGGGTTGGAATTGCTTTTCAGGCTTAGTACTGGCCTCAAAAGATGCAGCCCTGATGTCTCTCATGATAGCAGGTGGTTAAGTAGAAATGTGCTGCTCGGCTGACCCAGCAGGAGCAAACCTATGCCAAAAATGTACGCAGAATCAGCTTTTCAGTGAAGAGCAGAGAGGCACATTTTAGCAAGTTTCACTTGTAAGTGGGGTTGGAAACGCTTTTCAGGCTCAGTACTGGGCTCAAAAGATGCATCCCTGATGTCTCTCATGATAGCAGGTGGTTAAGTGGAAATTCGCTGCTCGGCTAACCCAGCAGGAGCAAACGTATGCGAAAAATGTATGCAGAACCAAGCTTTTCAGTGAAGAGCAGAGAGGCACATTTTAGCAAGTTTCACTTCAAGTGGGGTTGAATTGCTTTTCAGGCTCAGTAATGGGCTCAAAAGATGCAGCCCTGATGTCTCTCATGATAGCAGGTGGTTAAGTAGAAATTTGCTGCTCGGCTGACCCAGCAGGAGCAAACGTATGCTAAAAATGTATGCAGAACCAAGCTTTTCAGTGAAGAGCAGCCAGGCATATTTTAGCAAGTTTCACTTCTAAGTGGGGTTGGAAATGCTTTTCGGGCTCAGTACTGGGCTCAAAAGATGCAGCCCTGATGTCTCTCATGATAGCAGGTGATTAAGTAGAAATTTGCTGCTCGGCTGACCCAGCAGGAGCAAACGTATGCTAAAAATGTATGCAGAACCAAGCTTTTCAGTGAGGAGCAGAGAGGCACATTTTATCAAGTTTCACTTGTAAGTGGGGTTGGAAATGCTTTTTAGGCTCAGTACTGGGCTCAAAAGATGCAGCCCTGATGTCTCTCATGATAGCAGGTGGTTAAGTAGAAATTCGCTGCTCGGCTGGCCCAGCAGGAGCAAACATATGCTAAAAATGTATGCAGAACCAAGCTTTTCAGTGAAGAGCAGCCAGGCACATTTTAGCAAGTTTCACTGTAAGTGGGGTTGGAAACACTTTTCAGGTGCAGTACTGGGCTCCAAAGATGCAGCCCTGATGTCTCTCATGATAGCAGGTGGTTAAGTAGAAATGTGCTGCTCTGCAGACACAGCAGGAGTAAACGTATGCTAAAAATGTATGCAGAACCAAGCTTTTCAGTGAAGAGCAGCCAGGCATATTTTAGCAAGTTTCACTTGTAAGTGGGGTTGGAAATGCTTTTCAGGCTCAGTACTGGGCTCCAAAGATGCAGCCCTGATGTCTCTCATGATAGCAGGTGGTTAAGTAGAAATTTGCTGCTCGGCTGACCCAGCAGGAGCAAACCTTTGCCAAAAATGTATGCAGAATCAGCTTTTCAGTGAAGAGCAGAGAGGCACATTTTAGCAAGTTTCACTTGTAAGTGGGGTTGGAATTGCTTTTCAGGCTTAGTACTGGCCTCAAAAGATGCAGCCCTGATGTCTCTCATGATAGCAGGTGGTTAAGTAGAAATGTGCTGCTCGGCTGACCCAGCAGGAGCAAACCTATGCCAAAAATGTACGCAGAATCAGCTTTTCAGTGAAGAGCAGAGAGGCACATTTTAGCAAGTTTCACTTGTAAGTGGGGTTGGAAACGCTTTTCAGGCTCAGTACTGGGCTCAAAAGATGCATCCCTGATGTCTCTCATGATAGCAGGTGGTTAAGTGGAAATTCGCTGCTCGGCTAACCCAGCAGGAGCAAACGTATGCGAAAAATGTATGCAGAACCAAGCTTTTCAGTGAAGAGCAGAGAGGCACATTTTAGCAAGTTTCACTTCAAGTGGGGTTGAATTGCTTTTCAGGCTCAGTAATGGGCTCAAAAGATGCAGCCCTGATGTCTCTCATGATAGCAGGTGGTTAAGTAGAAATTTGCTGCTCGGCTGACCCAGCAGGAGCAAACGTATGCTAAAAATGTATGCAGAACCAAGCTTTTCAGTGAAGAGCAGCCAGGCATATTTTAGCAAGTTTCACTTCTAAGTGGGGTTGGAAATGCTTTTCGGGCTCAGTACTGGGCTCAAAAGATGCAGCCCTGATGTCTCTCATGATAGCAGGTGATTAAGTAGAAATTTGCTGCTCGGCTGACCCAGCAGGAGCAAACGTATGCTAAAAATGTATGCAGAACCAAGCTTTTCAGTGAGGAGCAGAGAGGCACATTTTATCAAGTTTCACTTGTAAGTGGGGTTGGAAATGCTTTTTAGGCTCAGTACTGGGCTCAAAAGATGCAGCCCTGATGTCTCTCATGATAGCAGGTGGTTAAGTAGAAATTTGCTGCTCGGCTGACCCAGCAGGAGCAAACGTATGCTAAAAATGTATGCAGAACCAAGCTTTTCAGTGAAGAACAGCTAGGCACATTTTAGCAAGTTTCACTTGTAAGTGGGGTTGGAAATGCTTTTCAGGCTTAGTACTGGCCTCAAAAGATGCAGCCCTGATGTCTCTCATGATAGCAGGTGGTTAAGTAGAAATTTGCTGCTCGGCTGACCCAGCAGGAGCAAACGTATGCTAAAAATGTGTGCAGAACCAAGCTTTTCAGTGAAGAGCAGCCAGGCATATTTTAGCAAGTTTCACTTGTAAGTGTGGTTGGAAATGCTTTTCAGGCTCAGTACTGGGCTCAAAACATGCAGCCCTGATGTCTCTCATGATAGCAGGCGGTTAAGTAGAAATTTGATGCTCGGCTGACCCAGCAGGAGCAAACGTATGTAAAAATGTATGCAGAACCAAGCTTTTCAGTGAAGAGCAGCCAGGCATATTTTAGCAAGTTTCACTTGTAAGTGGGGTTGGAAATGCTTTTCAGGCTCAGTACCGGGCTCAAAACATGCAGCCCTGATGTCTCTCATGATAGCAGGTGGTTAAGTAGAAATTTGCTGCTCGGCTGACCCAGCAGGAGCAAACCCATGCCAAAAATGTACGCAGAATTAGCTTTTCAGTGAAAAGCAGAGAGGCACATTTTAGCAAGTTTCACTTGTAAGTGGGGTTGGAAACGCTTTTCAAGCTCAGTACTGGGCTCAAAAGATGCAGCCCTGATGTCTCTCATGATAGCAGGTGGTTAAGTAGAAATTCGCTGCTCGGCTGACCCTGCAGGAGCAAACGTATGCTAAAAATGTATGCAGAACCAAGCTTTTCAGTGAAGAGCAGCCAGGCACATTTTAGCAAGTTTCACTTGTAAGTGGGGTTGGAAACGCTTTTCAGGCTCAGTACTGGGCTCAAAAGATGCAGCTCTGATGTCTCTCATGATAGCAGGTGGTTAAGTAGAAATTCGCTGCTCGGCTGACCCAGCAGGAGCAAACGTATGCTAAAAATGTGTGCAGAACCAAGCTTTTCAGTGAAGAGCAGCCAGGCACATTTTAGCAAGTTTCACTTGTAAGTGGGGTTGGAAAAGCTTTTCAGGCTCAGTACTGGGCTCAAAAGATGCAGCCCTGATGTCTCATGATAGCAGGTGGTTAAGTAGAAATTCGCTGCTCTGCTGACGCAGCAGGAGCAAATGTATGCCAAAAATGTATGCAGAAACAAGCTTTTCAGTGAAGAGCAGCCAGGCACATTTGAGCAAGTTTCACTTGTAAGTGGGGTTGGAAACGCTTTTCAGGCTCAGTACTGGGCTCAAAAGATGCAGCCCTGATGTCTCTCATGATAGCAGGTGGTTAAGTAGAAATGTGCTGCTCGGCTGACCCAGCAGGAGCAAACGTATGCTAAAAATGTATGCAGAACCAAGCTTTTCAGTGAAGAGCAGCCAGGCATATTTTAGCAAGTTTCACTTGTAAGTGGGGTTGGAAACACTTTTCAGGCTCAGTACTGGGCTCAAAAGATGCAGCCCTGATGTATCTCATGATAGCAGGTGGTTAAGTAGAAATTTGCTGCTCGGCTGACTCAGCAGGAGCAAACCTATGCCAAAAATGTACGCAGAATCAGCTTTTTAGTGAAGAGCAGAGAGGCACATTTTAGCAAGTTTCACTTGTAAGTGGGGTTGGAAACGCTTTTCAGGCTCAGTACTGGGCTCCAAAGATGCAGCCCTGATGTCTCTCATGATAGCAGGTGGTTAAGTAGAAATTTGCTGCTCGGCTGACCCAGCAGGAGCAAACATATGCTAAAAATGTATGCAGAACCAAGCTTTTCAGTGAAGAGCAGAGAGGCACAGTTTAGCAAGTTTCACTTGTAAGTGGGGTTGGAAACGCTTTTCAGGCTCAGTACTGGGCTCAAAAGATGCAGCCCTGATGTCTCTCATGATAGCAGGTTGTTAAGTAGAAATTCGCTGCTCGGCTGACCCAGCAGGAGCAAACGTATGCTAAAAATGTATGCAGAACCAAGCTTTTCAGTGAAGAGCAGCCAGGCACATTTTAGCAAGTTTCACTTGTAAGTGTGGGTTGGAAACGCTTTTCAGGCTCAGTACTGGGCTCAAAAGATGCAGCCCTGATGTCTCTCATGATAGCAGGTGGTTAAGTAGAAATTCGCTGCTCGGCTGACCCAGCAGGAGCAAACGTATGCTAAAAATGTGTGCAGAACCAAGCTTTTCAGTGAAGAGCAGCTAGGCACATTTTAGCAAGTTTCACTTGTAAGTGGGGTTGGAAACGCTTTTCAGGCTCAGTACTGGCCTCAAAAGATGCAGCCCTGCTGTATCTCATGATAGCAGGTGGTTAAGTCAAAATTTGCTGCTCGGCTGACCCAGCAGGAGCAAACCGATGCCAAAAATGTACGCAGAATCAGCTTTTCAGTGAAGAGCAGAGAGGCACATTTTGGCAAGTTTCACTTGTAAGTGGGGTTGGAAATGCTTTTCAGGCTCAGTACTGGGCTCAAAAGATGCAGCCCTGATGTCTCTCATGATGCAGGTGGTTAAGTAGAAATTCGCTGCTCGGCTGACCCAGCAGGAGCAAACGTATGCCAAAAATGTATGCAGAAACAAGCTTTTCAGTGAAGAGCAGCTAGGCACATTTTAGCAAGTTTCACTTGTAAGTGGGGTTGGAAACGCTTTTCAGGCTCAGTACTGAGCTCAAAAGATGCAGCCCTGATGTCTCTCATGATAGCAGGTGGTTAAGTAGAAATTCGCTGCTCGGCTGGCCCAGCAGGAGCAAACATATGCTAAAAATGTATGCAGAACCAAGCTTTTCAGTGAAGAGCAGCCAGGCACATTTTAGCAAGTTTCACTGTAAGTGGGGTTGGAAACGCTTTTCAGGTGCAGTACTGGGCTCCAAAGATGCAGCCCTGATGTCTCTCATGATAGCAGGTGGTTAAGTAGAAATGTGCTGCTCGGCAGACACAGCAGGAGCAAACGTATGCTAAAAATGTATGCAGAACCAAGCTTTTCAGTGAAGAGCAGCCAGGCATATTTTAGCAAGTTTCACTTGTAAGTGGGGTTGGAAATGCTTTTCAGGCTCAGTACTGGGCTCAAAAGATGCAGCCCTGATGTCTCTCATGATAGCAGGTGGTTAAGTAGAAATTTGCTGCTCGGCTGACCCAGCAGGAGCAAACGTATGCTAAAAATGTATGCAGAACCAAGCTTTTCAGTGAAGAGCAGAGAGGCACATTTTAGCAAGTTTCACTTGTAAGTGGGGTTGGAAACGCTTTTCAGGCTCAGTACTGGGCTCAAAAGATGCAGCCCTGATGTCTCTCATGATAGCAGGTGGTTAAGTAGAAATTCGCTGCTCGGCTGACCCAGCAGGAGCAAACGTATGCTAAAAATGTATGCAGAACCAAGCTTTTCAGTGAAGAGCAGCCAGGCACATTTTAGCAAGTTTCACTGTAAGTGGGGTTGGAAACGCTTTTCAGGCGCAGTACTGGGCTCCAAAGATGCAGCCCTGATGTCTCTCATGATAGCAGGTGGTTAAGTAGAAATGTGCTGCTCGGCAGACCCAGCAGGAGCAAACGTATGTAAAAATGTATGCAGAACCAAGCTTTTCAGTGAAGAGCAGCCAGGCATATTTTAGCAAGTTTCACTTGTAAGTGGGGTTGGAAATGCTTTTCAGGCTCAGTACCGGGCTCAAAACATGCAGCCCTGATGTCTCTCATGATAGCAGGTGGTTAAGTAGAAATTTGCTGCTCGGCTGACCCAGCAGGAGCAAACCCATGCCAAAAATGTACGCAGAATTAGCTTTTCAGTGAAAAGCAGAGAGGCACATTTTAGCAAGTTTCACTTGTAAGTGGGGTTGGAAACGCTTTTCAAGCTCAGTACTGGGCTCAAAAGATGCAGCCCTGATGTCTCTCATGATAGCAGGTGGTTAAGTAGAAATTCGCTGCTCGGCTGACCCTGCAGGAGCAAACGTATGCTAAAAATGCATGCAGAACCAAGCTTTTCAGTGAAGAGCAGCCAGGCACATTTTAGCAAGTTTCACTTGTAAGTGGGGTTGGAAACGCTTTTCAGGCTCAGTACTGGGCTCAAAAGATGCAGCTCTGATGTCTCTCATGATAGCAGGTGGTTAAGTAGAAATTCGCTGCTCGGCTGACCCAGCAGGAGCAAATGTATGCCAAAAATGTATGCAGAAACAAGCTTTTCAGTGAAGAGCAGCCAGGCACATTTGAGCAAGTTTCACTTGTAAGTGGGGTTGGAAACGCTTTTCAGGCTCAGTACTGGGCTCAAAAGATGCAGCCCTGATGTCTCTCATGATAGCAGGTGGTTAAGTAGAAATGTGCTGCTCGGCTGACCCAGCAGGAGCAAACGTATGCTAAAAATGTATGCAGAACCAAGCTTTTCAGTGAAGAGCAGCCAGGCATATTTTAGCAAGTTTCACTTGTAAGTGGGGTTGGAAACGCTTTTCAGGCTCAGTACTGGGCTCAAAAGATGCAGCCCTGATGTCTCTCATGATAGCAGGTGGTTAAGTAGAAATTCGCTGCTCGGCTGACCCAGCAGGAGCAAACGTATGCCAAAAATGTATACAGAAACAAGCTTTTCAGTGAAGAGCAGCTAGGCACATTTTAGCAAGTTTCACTTGTAAGTGGGGTTGGAAATGCTTTTCAGGCTCAGTACTGGGCTCAAAAGATGCAGCCCTGATGTATCTCATGATAGCAGGTGGTTAAGTAGAAATTTGCTGCTCGGCTGACCCAGCAGGAGCAAACCCATGCCAAAAATGTACGCAGAATTAGCTTTTCAGTGAAAAGCAGAGAGGCACATTTTAGCAAGTTTCACTTGTAAGTGGGGTTGGAAACGCTTTTCAAGCTCAGTACTGGGCTCAAAAGATGCAGCCCTGATGTCTCTCATGATAGCAGGTGGTTAAGTAGAAATTCGCTGCTCGGCTGACCCTGCAGGAGCAAACGTATGCTAAAAATGCATGCAGAACCAAGCTTTTCAGTGAAGAGCAGCCAGGCACATTTTAGCAAGTTTCACTTGTAAGTGGGGTTGGAAACGCTTTTCAGGCTCAGTACTGGGCTCAAAAGATGCAGCTCTGATGTCTCTCATGATAGCAGGTGGTTAAGTAGAAATTCGCTGCTCGGCTGACCCAGCAGGAGCAAATGTATGCCAAAAATGTATGCAGAAACAAGCTTTTCAGTGAAGAGCAGCCAGGCACATTTGAGCAAGTTTCACTTGTAAGTGGGGTTGGAAACGCTTTTCAGGCTCAGTACTGGGTTCAAAAGATGCAGCCCTGATGTCTCTCATGATAGCAGGTGGTTAAGTAGAAATGTGCTGCTCGGCTGACCCAGCAGGAGCAAACGTATGCTAAAAATGTATGCAGAACCAAGCTTTTCAGTGAAGAGCAGCCAGGCATATTTTAGCAAGTTTCACTTGTAAGTGGGGTTGGAAACGCTTTTCAGGCTCAGTACTGGGCTCAAAAGATGCAGCCCTGATGTCTCTCATGATAGCAGGTGGTTAAGTAGAAATTCGCTGCTCGGCTGACCCAGCAGGAGCAAACGTATGCCAAAAATGTATACAGAAACAAGCTTTTCAGTGAAGAGCAGCTAGGCACATTTTAGCAAGTTTCACTTGTAAGTGGGGTTGGAAATGCTTTTCAGGCTCAGTACTGGGCTCAAAAGATGCAGCCCTGATGTATCTCATGATAGCAGGTGGTTAAGTAGAAATTTGCTGCTCGGCTGACTCAGCAGGAGCAAACCTATGCCAAAAATGTACGCAGAATCAGCTTTTTAGTGAAGAGCAGAGAGGCACATTTTAGCAAGTTTCACTTGTAAGTGGGGTTGGAAACGCTTTTCAGGCTCAGTACTGGGCTCCAAAGATGCAGCCCTGATGTCTCTCATGATAGCAGGTGGTTAAGTAGAAATTTGCTGCTCGGCTGACCCAGCAGGAGCAAACATATGCTAAAAATGTATGCAGAACCAAGCTTTTCAGTGAAGAGCAGAGAGGCACAGTTTAGCAAGTTTCACTTGTAAGTGGGGTTGGAAACGCTTTTCAGGCTCAGTACTGGGCTCAAAAGATGCAGCCCTGATGTCTCTCATGATAGCAGGTTGTTAAGTAGTAATTCGCTGCTCGGCTGACCCAGCAGGAGCAAACGTATGCTAAAAATGTATGCAGAACCAAGCTTTTCAGTGAAGAGCAGCCAGGCACATTTTAGCAAGTTTCACTTGTAAGTGGGGTTGGAAACGCTTTTCAGGCTCAGTACTGGGCTCAAAAGATGCAGCCCTGATGTCTCTCATGATAGCAGGTGGTTAAGTAGAAATTCGCTGCTCGGCTGACCCAGCAGGAGCAAACGTATGCTAAAAATGTGTGCAGAACCAAGCTTTTCAGTGAAGAGCAGCTAGGCACATTTTAGCAAGTTTCACTTGTAAGTGGGGTTGGAAACGCTTTTCAGGCTCAGTACTGGCCTCAAAAGATGCAGCCCTGCTGTATCTCATGATAGCAGGTGGTTAAGTCAAAATTTGCTGCTCGGCTGACCCAGCAGGAGCAAACCGATGCCAAAAATGTACGCAGAATCAGCTTTTCAGTGAAGAGCAGAGAGGCACATTTTGGCAAGTTTCACTTGTAAGTGGGGTTGGAAATGCTTTTCAGGCTCAGTACTGGGCTCAAAAGATGCAGCCCTGATGTCTCTCATGATGCAGGTGGTTAAGTAGAAATTCGCTGCTCGGCTGACCCAGCAGGAGCAAACGTATGCCAAAAATGTATGCAGAAACAAGCTTTTCAGTGAAGAGCAGCTAGGCACATTTTAGCAAGTTTCACTTGTAAGTGGGGTTGGAAACGCTTTTCAGGCTCAGTACTGAGCTCAAAAGATGCAGCCCTGATGTCTCTCATGATAGCAGGTGGTTAAGTAGAAATTCGCTGCTCGGCTGGCCCAGCAGGAGCAAACATATGCTAAAAATGTATGCAGAACCAAGCTTTTCAGTGAAGAGCAGCCAGGCACATTTTAGCAAGTTTCACTGTAAGTGGGGTTGGAAACGCTTTTCAGGTGCAGTACTGGGCTCCAAAGATGCAGCCCTGATGTCTCTCATGATAGCAGGCGGTTAAGTAGAAATGTGCTGCTCGGCAGACACAGCAGGAGCAAACGTATGCTAAAAATGTATGCAGAACCAAGCTTTTCAGTGAAGAGCAGCCAGGCATATTTTAGCAAGTTTCACTTGTAAGTGGGGTTGGAAATGCTTTTCAGGCTCAGTACTGGGCTCAAAAGATGCAGCCCTGATGTCTCTCATGATAGCAGGTGGTTAAGTAGAAATTTGCTGCTCGGCTGACCCAGCAGGAGCAAACGTATGCTAAAAATGTGTGCAGAACCAAGCTTTTCAGTGAAGAGCAGCCAGGCATATTTTAGCAAGTTTCACTTGTAAGTGTGGTTGGAAATGCTTTTCAGGCTCAGTACTGGGCTCAAAACATGCAGCCCTGATGTCTCTCATGATAGCAGGCGGTTAAGTAGAAATGTGATGCTCGGCTGACCCAGCAGGAGCAAACGTATGCTAAAAATGTATGCAGAACCAAGCTTTTCAGTGAAGAGCAGAGAGGCACATTTTAGCAAGTTTCACTTGTAAGTGGGGTTGGAAACGCTTTTCAGGCTCAGTACTGGGCTCAAAAGATGCAGCCCTGATGTCTCTCATGATAGCAGGTGGTTAAGTAGAAATTCGCTGCTCGGCTGACCCAGCAGGAGCAAACGTATGCTAAAAATGTATGCAGAACCAAGCTTTTCAGTGAAGAGCAGCCAGGCACATTTTAGCAAGTTTCACTGTAAGTGGGGTTGGAAACGCTTTTCAGGCGCAGTACTGGGCTCCAAAGATGCAGCCCTGATGTCTCTCATGATAGCAGGTGGTTAAGTAGAAATGTGCTGCTCGGCAGACCCAGCAGGAGCAAACGTATGTAAAAATGTATGCAGAACCAAGCTTTTCAGTGAAGAGCAGCCAGGCATATTTTAGCAAGTTTCACTTGTAAGTGGGGTTGGAAATGCTTTTCAGGCTCAGTACCGGGCTCAAAACATGCAGCCCTGATGTCTCTCATGATAGCAGGTGGTTAAGTAGAAATTTGCTGCTCGGCTGACCCAGCAGGAGCAAACCCATGCCAAAAATGTACGCAGAATTAGCTTTTCAGTGAAAAGCAGAGAGGCACATTTTAGCAAGTTTCACTTGTAAGTGGGGTTGGAAACGCTTTTCAAGCTCAGTACTGGGCTCAAAAGATGCAGCCCTGATGTCTCTCATGATAGCAGGTGGTTAAGTAGAAATTCGCTGCTCGGCTGACCCTGCAGGAGCAAACGTATGCTAAAAATGCATGCAGAACCAAGCTTTTCAGTGAAGAGCAGCCAGGCACATTTTAGCAAGTTTCACTTGTAAGTGGGGTTGGAAACGCTTTTCAGGCTCAGTACTGGGCTCAAAAGATGCAGCTCTGATGTCTCTCATGATAGCAGGTGGTTAAGTAGAAATTCGCTGCTCGGCTGACCCAGCAGGAGCAAATGTCTTCCAAAAATGTATGCAGAAACAAGCTTTTCAGTGAAGAGCAGCCAGGCACATTTGAGCAAGTTTCACTTGTAAGTGGGGTTGGAAACGCTTTTCAGGCTCAGTACTGGGCTCAAAAGATGCAGCCCTGATGTCTCTCATGATAGCAGGTGGTTAAGTAGAAATGTGCTGCTCGGCTGACCCAGCAGGAGCAAACGTATGCTAAAAATGTATGCAGAACCAAGCTTTTCAGTGAAGAGCAGCCAGGCATATTTTAGCAAGTTTCACTTGTAAGTGGGGTTGGAAACGCTTTTCAGGCTCAGTACTGGGCTCAAAAGATGCAGCCCTGATGTCTCTCATGATAGCAGGTGGTTAAGTAGAAATTCGCTGCTCGGCTGACCCAGCAGGAGCAAACGTATGCCAAAAATGTATACAGAAACAAGCTTTTCAGTGAAGAGCAGCTAGGCACATTTTAGCAAGTTTCACTTGTAAGTGGGGTTGGAAATGCTTTTCAGGCTCAGTACTGGGCTCAAAAGATGCAGCCCTGATGTATCTCATGATAGCAGGTGGTTAAGTAGAAATTTGCTGCTCGGCTGACCCAGCAGGAGCAAACCCATGCCAAAAATGTACGCAGAATTAGCTTTTCAGTGAAAAGCAGAGAGGCACATTTTAGCAAGTTTCACTTGTAAGTGGGGTTGGAAACGCTTTTCAAGCTCAGTACTGGGCTCAAAAGATGCAGCCCTGATGTCTCTCATGATAGCAGGTGGTTAAGTAGAAATTCGCTGCTCGGCTGACCCTGCAGGAGCAAACGTATGCTAAAAATGCATGCAGAACCAAGCTTTTCAGTGAAGAGCAGCCAGGCACATTTTAGCAAGTTTCACTTGTAAGTGGGGTTGGAAACGCTTTTCAGGCTCAGTACTGGGCTCAAAAGATGCAGCCCTGATGTCTCTCATGATAGCAGGTGGTTAAGTAGAAATGTGCTGCTCGGCTGACCCAGCAGGAGCAAACGTATGCTAAAAATGTATGCAGAACCAAGCTTTTCAGTGAAGAGCAGCCAGGCATATTTTAGCAAGTTTCACTTGTAAGTGGGGTTGGAAACGCTTTTCAGGCTCAGTACTGGGCTCAAAAGATGCAGCCCTGATGTCTCTCATGATAGCAGGTGGTTAAGTAGAAATTCGCTGCTCGGCTGACCCAGCAGGAGCAAACGTATGCCAAAAATGTATACAGAAACAAGCTTTTCAGTGAAGAGCAGCTAGGCACATTTTAGCAAGTTTCACTTGTAAGTGGGGTTGGAAATGCTTTTCAGGCTCAGTACTGGGCTCAAAAGATGCAGCCCTGATGTATCTCATGATAGCAGGTGGTTAAGTAGAAATTTGCTGCTCGGCTGACTCAGCAGGAGCAAACCTATGCCAAAAATGTACGCAGAATCAGCTTTTTAGTGAAGAGCAGAGAGGCACATTTTAGCAAGTTTCACTTGTAAGTGGGGTTGGAAACGCTTTTCAGGCTCAGTACTGGGCTCAAAAGATGCAGCCCTGATGTCTCTCATGATAGCAGGTGGTTAAGTAGAAATTCGCTGCTCGGCTGGCCCAGCAGGAGCAAACATAAGCAAAAAATTTATGCAGAACCAAGCTTTTCAGTGAAGAGCAGCCAGGCACATTTTAGCACGTTTCACTGTAAGTGGGGTTGGAAACGCTTTTCAGGTGCAGTACTGGGCTCCAAAGATGCAGCCCTGATGTCTCTCATGATAGCAGGTGGTTAAGTAGAAATTTGCTGCTCGGCTGACCCAGCAGGAGCAAACATATGCTAAAAATGTATGCAGAACCAAGCTTTTCAGTGAAGAGCAGAGAGGCACAGTTTAGCAAGTTTCACTTGTAAGTGGGGTTGGAAACGCTTTTCAGGCTCAGTACTGGGCTCAAAAGATGCAGCCCTGATGTCTCTCATGATAGCAGGTGGTTAAGTAGAAATTCGCTGCTCGGCTGACCCAGCAGGAGCAAACGTATGCTAAAAATGTATGCAGAACCAAGCTTTTCAGTGAAGAGCAGCCAGGCACATTTTAGCAAGTTTCACTTGTAAGTGGGGTTGGAAACGCTTTTCAGGCTCAGTACTGGGCTCAAAAGATGCAGCCCTGATGTCTCTCATGATAGCAGGATGTTAAGTAGAAATTCGCTGCTCGGCAGACCCAGCAGGAGCAAACGTATGCTAAAAATGTGTGCAGAACCAAGCTTTTCAGTGAAGAGCAGCGAGGCACATTTTAGCAAGTTTCACTAGTAAGTGGGGTTGGAAACGCTTTTCAGGCTCAGTACTGGCCTCAAAAGATGCAGCCCTGCTGTATCTCATGATAGCAGGTGGTTAAGTCAAAATTTGCTGCTCGGCTGACCCAGCAGGAGCAAACCGATGCCAAAAATGTACGCAGAATCAGCTTTTCAGTGAAGAGCAGAGAGGCACATTTTGGCAAGTTTCACTTGTAAGTGGGGTTGGAAACGCTTTTCAGGCTCAGTACTGGGCTCAAAAGATGCAGCCCTGATGTCTCTCATGATAGCAGGTGGTTAAGTAGAAATTCGCTGCTCTGCTGACGCAGCAGGAGTAAACGTATGCCAAAAATGTATGCAGAAACAAGCTTTTCAGTGAAGAGCAGCCAGGCACATTTTAGCAAGTTTCACTTGTAAGTGGGGTTGGAAATGCTTTTCAGGCTCAGTACTGGGCTCAAAAGATGCAGCCCTGATGTCTCTCATGATGCAGGTGGTTAAGTAGAAATTCGCTGCTCGGCTGACCCAGCAGGAGCAAACGTATGCCAAAAATGTATGCAGAAACAAGCTTTTCAGTGAAGAGCAGCTAGGCACATTTTAGCAAGTTTCACTTGTAAGTGGGGTTGGAAACGCTTTTCAGGCTCAGTACTGAGCTCAAAAGATGCAGCCCTGATGTCTCTCATGATAGCAGGTGGTTAAGTAGAAATTCGCTGCTCGGCTGGCCCAGCAGGAGCAAACATATGCTAAAAATGTATGCAGAACCAAGCTTTTCAGTGAAGAGCAGCCAGGCACATTTTAGCAAGTTTCACTGTAAGTGGGGTTGGAAACGCTTTTCAGGTGCAGTACTGGGCTCCAAAGATGCAGCCCTGATGTCTCTCATGATAGCAGGTGGTTAAGTAGAAATGTGCTGCTCGGCAGACACAGCAGGAGCAAACGTATGCTAAAAATGTATGCAGAACCAAGCTTTTCAGTGAAGAGCAGCCAGGCATATTTTAGCAAGTTTCACTTGTAAGTGGGGTTGGAAATGCTTTTCAGGCTCAGTACCGGGCTCAAAAGATGCAGCCCTGATGTCTCTCATGATAGCAGGTGGTTAAGTAGAAATTTGCTGCTCGGCTGACCCAGCAGGAGCAAACCTATGCCAAAAATGTATGCAGAATCAGCTTTTCAGTGAAGAGCAGAGAGGCACATTTTAGCAAGTTTCACTTGTAAGTGGGGTTGGAAACGCTTTTCAGGCTCAGTACTAGGCTCAAAAGATGCAGCCCTGATGTCTCTCATGATAGCAGGTGGTTAAGTAGAAATTCGCTGCTCGGCTGGCCCAGCAGGAGCAAACATATGCTAAAAATGTATGCAGAACCAAGCTTTTCAGTGAAGAGCAGCCAGGCACATTTTAGCAAGTTTCACTTGTAAGTGGGGTTGGAAACGCTTTTCAGGCTCAGTACTGGGCTCAAAAGATGCAGCCCTAATGTCTCTCATGATAGCAGGTGGTTAAGTAGAAATGTGCTGCTCGGCTGACCCAGCAGGAGCAAACGTATGCCAAAAATGTATGCAGAAACCAGCTTTTCAGTGAAGAGCAGCCAGGCACATTTTAGCAAGTTTCACTTGTAAGTGGGGTTGGAAACGCTTTTCAGGCTCAGTACTGGGCTCAAAAGATGCAGCCCTGATGTCTCTCATGATAGCAGGTGGTTAAGTAGAAATTCGCTGTTCGGCTGACCCAGCAGGAGCAAACGTATGCTAAAAATGTATGCAGAACCAAGCTTTTCAGTGAAGAGCAGCCAGGCACATTTTAGCAAGTTTCACTGTAAGTGGGGTTGGAAACGCTTTTCAGGCGCAGTACTGGGCTCCAAAGATGCAGCCCTGATGTCTCTCATGATAGCAGGTGGTTAAGTAGAAATGTGCTGCTCGGCAGACCCAGCAGGAGCAAACGTATGCTAAAAATGTATGCAGAACCAAGCTTTTCAGTGAAGAGCAGCCAGGCATATTTTAGCAAGTTTCACTTGTAAGTGGGGTTGGAAATGCTTTTCAGGCTCAGTACTGGGCTCAAAAGATGCAGCCCTGATGTCTCTCATGATAGCAGGTGGTTAAGTAGAAATTCGCTGCTCGGCTGACCCAGCAGGAGCAAACGTATGCCAAAAATGTATGCAGAACCAAGCTTTTCAGTGAAGAGCAGCTAGGCACATTTTAGCAAGTTTTACTTGTAAGTGGGGTTGGAAATGCTTTTCAGGCTCAGTACTGGGCTCAAAAGATGCAGCCCTGATGTCTCTTATGATGCAGGTGGTTAAGTAGAAATTCGCTGCTCGGCTGACCCAGCAGGAGCAAACGTATGCCAAAAATGTGTGCAGAAACAAGCTTTTCAGTGAAGAGCAGCTAGGCACATTTTAGCAAGTTTCACTTGTAAGTGGGGTTGGAAACGCTTTTCAGGCTCAGTACTGGGCTCAAAAGATGCAGCCCTGATGTCTCTCATGATAGCAGGTGGTTAAGTAGAAAGTCGCTGCTCGGCTGGCCCAGCAGGAGCAAACATATGCTAAAAATGTATGCAGAACCAAGCTTTTCAGTGAAGAGCAGCCAGGCACATTTTAGCAAGTTTCACTGTAAGTGGGGTTGGAAACGCTTTTCAGGTGCAGTACTGGGCTCCAAAGATGCAGCCCTGATGTCTCTCATGATAGCAGGTGGTTAAGTAGAAATGTGCTGCTCGGCAGACACAGCAGGAGCAAACGTATGCTAAAAATGTATGCAGAACCAAGCTTTTCAGTGAAGAGCAGCCAGGCATATTTTAGCAAGTTTCACTTGTAAGTGGGGTTGGAAATGCTTTTCAGGCTCAGTACTGGGCTCAAAAGATGCAGCCCTGATGTCTCTCATGATAGCAGGTGGTTAAGTAGAAATTTGCTGCTCGGCTGACCCAGCAGGAGCAAACCTATGCCAAAAATGTATGCAGAATCAGCTTTTCAGTGAAGAGCAGAGAGGCACATTTTAGCAAGTTTCACTTGTAAGTGGGGTTGGAAACACTTTTCAGGCTCAGTACTAGGCTCAAAAGATGCAGCCCTGATGTCTCTCATGATAGCAGGTGGTTAAGTAGAAATTCGCTGCTCGGCTGGCCCAGCAGGAGCAAACATATGCTAAAAATGTATGCAGAACCAAGCTTTTCAGTGAAGAGCAGCCAGGCACATTTTAGCAAGTTTCACTTGTAAGTGGGGTTGGAAACGCTTTTCAGGCTCAGTACTGGGCTCAAAAGATGCAGCCCTGATGTCTCTCATGATAGCAGGTGGTTAAGTAGAAATTCGCTGCTCGGCTGACCCAGCAGGAGCAAACGTATGCCAAAAATGTATGCAGAACCAAGCTTTTCAGTGAAGAGCAGCTAGGCACATTTTAGCAAGTTTTACTTGTAAGTGGGGTTGGAAATGCTTTTCAGGCTCAGTACTGGGCTCAAAAGATGCAGCCCTGATGTCTCTTATGATGCAGGTGGTTAAGTAGAAATTCGCTGCTCGGCTGACCCAGCAGGAGCAAACGTATGCCAAAAATGTGTGCAGAAACAAGCTTTTCAGTGAAGAGCAGCTAGGCACATTTTAGCAAGTTTCACTTGTAAGTGGGGTTGGAAACGCTTTTCAGGCTCAGTACTGGGCTCAAAAGATGCAGCCCTGATGTCTCTCATGATAGCAGGTGGTTAAGTAGAAAGTCGCTGCTCGGCTGGCCCAGCAGGAGCAAACATATGCTAAAAATGTATGCAGAACCAAGCTTTTCAGTGAAGAGCAGCCAGGCACATTTTAGCAAGTTTCACTGTAAGTGGGGTTGGAAACGCTTTTCAGGTGCAGTACTGGGCTCCAAAGATGCAGCCCTGATGTCTCTCATGATAGCAGGTGGTTAAGTAGAAATGTGCTGCTCGGCAGACACAGCAGGAGCAAACGTATGCTAAAAATGTATGCAGAACCAAGCTTTTCAGTGAAGAGCAGCCAGGCATATTTTAGCAAGTTTCACTTGTAAGTGGGGTTGGAAATGCTTTTCAGGCTCAGTACTGGGCTCAAAAGATGCAGCCCTGATGTCTCTCATGATAGCAGGTGGTTAAGTAGAAATTTGCTGCTCGGCTGACCCAGCAGGAGCAAACCTATGCCAAAAATGTATGCAGAATCAGCTTTTCAGTGAAGAGCAGAGAGGCACATTTTAGCAAGTTTCACTTGTAAGTGGGGTTGGAAACACTTTTCAGGCTCAGTACTAGGCTCAAAAGATGCAGCCCTGATGTCTCTCATGATAGCAGGTGGTTAAGTAGAAATTCGCTGCTCGGCTGGCCCAGCAGGAGCAAACATATGCTAAAAATGTATGCAGAACCAGGCTTTTCAGTGAAGAGCAGCCAGGCACATTTTAGCAAGTTTCACTTGTAAGTGGGGTTGGAAACGCTTTTCAGGCTCAGTACTGGGCTCAAAAGATGCAGCCCTGATGTCTCTCATGATAGCAGGTGGTTAAGTAGAAATGTGCTGCTCGGCTGACCCAGCAGGAGCAAACGTATGCCAAAAATGTATGCAGAAACCAGCTTTTCAGTGAAGAGCAGGCAGGCACATTTTAGCAAGTTTCACTTGTAAGTGGGGTTGGAAACGCTTTTCAGGCTCAGTACTGGGCTCAAAAGATGCAGCCCTGATGTCTCTCATGATAGCAGGTGGTTAAGTAGAAATTTGCTGCTCGGCTGACCCAGCAGGAGCAAACGTATGCTAAAAATGTGTGCAGAACCAAGCTTTTCAGTGAATAGCAGCCAGGCACATTTTAGCAAGTTTCACTTGTCAGTGAGGTTGGAAACGCTTTTCAGGCTCAGTACTGGGCTCAAAAGATGCAGCCCTGATGTCTCTCATGATAGCAGGTGGTTAAGTAGAAATTTGCTGCTCAGCTGACCCAGCAGGAGCAAACGTATGCCAAAAATGTATGCAGAAACAAGCTTTTCAGTGAAGAGCAGCTAGGCACATTTTAGCAAGTTTCACTTGTAAGTGGGGTTGGAAATGCTTTTCAGGCTTAGTACTGGCCTCAAAAGATGCAGCCCTGATGTCTCTCATGATAGCAGGTGGTTAAGTAGAAATGTGCTGCTCGGCTGACCCAGCAGGAGCAAACCTATGCCAAAAATGTACGCAGAATCAGCTTTGCAGTGAAGAGCAGAGAGGCACATTTTAGCAAGTTTCACTTGTAAGTGGGGATGGAAACGCTTTTCAGGCTCAGTACTGGGCTCAAAAGATGCATCCCTGATGTCTCTCATGATAGCAGGTGGTTAAGTAGAAATTCGCTGCTCGGCTAACCCAGTAGGAGCAAACGTATGCGAAAAATGTATGCAGAACCAAGCTTTTCAGTGAAGAGCAGAGAGGCACATTTTAGCAAGTTTCACTTCTAAGTGGGGTTGAAATGCTTTTCAGGCTCAGTAATGGGCTCAAAAGATGCAGCCCTGATGTCTCTCATGATAGCAGGTGGTTAAGTAGAAATTTGCTGCTCGGCTGACCCAGCAGGAGCAAACGTATGCTAAAAATGTATGCAGAACCAAGCTTTTCAGTGAAGAGCAGCCAGGCATATTTTAGCAAGTTTCACTTCTAAGTGGGGTTGGAAATGCTTTTCGGGCTCAGTACTGGGCTCAAAAGATGCAGCCCTGATGTCTCTCATGATAGCAGGTGATTAAGTAGAAATTTGCTGCTCGGCTGACCCAGCAGGAGCAAACGTATGCTAAAAATGTATGCAGAACCAATATTTTCATTGAAGAGCAGAGAGGCACATTTTATCAAGGTTCACTTGTAAGTGGGGTTGGAAATGCTTTTCAGGCTCAGTACTGGGCTCAAAAGATGCAGCCCTGATGTCTCTCATGATAGCAGGTGGTTAAGTAGAAATTCGCTGCTCGGCTGGCCCAGCAGGAGCAAACATATGCTAAAAATGTATGCAGAACCAAGCTTTTCAGTGAAGAGCAGCCAGGCACATTTTAGCAAGTTTCACTGTAAGTGGGGTTGGAAACGCTTTTCAGGTGCAGTACTGGGCTCCAAAGATGCAGCCCTGATGTCTCTCATGATAGCAGGTGGTTAAGTAGAAATGTGCTGCTCGGCAGACACAGCAGGAGCAAACGTATGCTAAAAATGTATGCAGAACCAAGCTTTTCAGTGAAGAGCAGCCAGGCATATTTTAGCAAGTTTCACTTGTAAGTGGGGTTGGAAATGCTTTTCAGGCTCAGTACTCGGCTCAAAAGATGCAGCCCTGATGTCTCTCATGATAGCAGGTGGTTAAGTAGAAATTTGCTGCTCGGCTGACCCAGCAGGAGCAAACGTATGCTAAAAATGTGTGCAGAACCAAGCTTTTCAGTGAAGAGCAGCCAGGCATATTTTAGCAAGTTTCACTTGTAAGTGTGGTTGGAAATGCTTTTCAGGCTCAGTACTGGGCTCAAAACATGCAGCCCTGATGTCTCTCATGATAGCAGGCGGTTAAGTAGAAATGTGATGCTCGGCTGACCCAGCAGGAGCAAACGTATGCTAAAAATGTATGCAGAACCAAGCTTTTCAGTGAAGAGCAGAGAGGCACATTTTAGCAAGTTTCACTTGTAAGTGGGGTTGGAAACGCTTTTCAGGCTCAGTACTGGGCTCAAAAGATGCAGCCCTGATGTCTCTCATGATAGCAGGTGGTTAAGTAGAAATTCGCTGCTCGGCTGACCCAGCAGGAGCAAACGTATGCTAAAAATGTATGCAGAACCAAGCTTTTCAGTGAAGAGCAGCCAGGCACATTTTAGCAAGTTTCACTGTAAGTGGGGTTGGAAACGCTTTTCAGGCGCAGTACTGGGCTCCAAAGATGCAGCCCTGATGTCTCTCATGATAGCAGGTGGTTAAGTAGAAATGTGCTGCTCGGCAGACCCAGCAGGAGCAAACGTATGTAAAAATGTATGCAGAACCAAGCTTTTCAGTGAAGAGCAGCCAGGCATATTTTAGCAAGTTTCACTTGTAAGTGGGGTTGGAAATGCTTATCAGGCTCAGTACCGGGCTCAAAACATGCAGCCCTGATGTCTCTCATGATAGCAGGTGGTTAAGTAGAAATTTGCTGCTCGGCTGACCCAGCAGGAGCAAACCCATGCCAAAAATGTACGCAGAATTAGCTTTTCAGTGAAAAGCAGAGAGGCACATTTTAGCAAGTTTCACTTGTAAGTGGGGTTGGAAACGCTTTTCAAGCTCAGTACTGGGCTCAAAAGATGCAGCCCTGATGTCTCTCATGATAGCAGGTGGTTAAGTAGAAATTCGCTGCTCGGCTGACCCTGCAGGAGCAAACGTATGCTAAAAATGCATGCAGAACCAAGCTTTTCAGTGAAGAGCAGCCAGGCACATTTTAGCAAGTTTCACTTGTAAGTGGGGTTGGAAACGCTTTTCAGGCTCAGTACTGGGCTCAAAAGATGCAGCTCTGATGTCTCTCATGATAGCAGGTGGTTAAGTAGAAATTCGCTGCTCGGCTGACCCAGCAGGAGCAAATGTATGCCAAAAATGTATGCAGAAACAAGCTTTTCAGTGAAGAGCAGCCAGGCACATTTGAGCAAGTTTCACTTGTAAGTGGGGTTGGAAACGCTTTTCAGGCTCAGTACTGGGCTCAAAAGATGCAGCCCTGATGTCTCTCATGATAGCAGGTGGTTAAGTAGAAATGTGCTGCTCGGCTGACCCAGCAGGAGCAAACGTATGCTAAAAATGTATGCAGAACCAAGCTTTTCAGTGAAGAGCAGCCAGGCATATTTTAGCAAGTTTCACTTGTAAGTGGGGTTGGAAACGCTTTTCAGGCTCAGTACTGGGCTCAAAAGATGCAGCCCTGATGTCTCTCATGATAGCAGGTGGTTAAGTAGAAATTCGCTGCTCGGCTGACCCAGCAGGAGCAAACGTATGCCAAAAATGTATACAGAAACAAGCTTTTCAGTGAAGAGCAGCTAGGCACATTTTAGCAAGTTTCACTTGTAAGTGGGGTTGGAAATGCTTTTCAGGCTCAGTACTGGGCTCAAAAGATGCAGCCCTGATGTATCTCATGATAGCAGGTGGTTAAGTAGAAATTTGCTGCTCGGCTGACCCAGCAGGAGCAAACCCATGCCAAAAATGTACGCAGAATTAGCTTTTCAGTGAAAAGCAGAGAGGCACATTTTAGCAAGTTTCACTTGTAAGTGGGGTTGGAAACGCTTTTCAAGCTCAGTACTGGGCTCAAAAGATGCAGCCCTGATGTCTCTCATGATAGCAGGTGGTTAAGTAGAAATTCGCTGCTCGGCTGACCCTGCAGGAGCAAACGTATGCTAAAAATGCATGCAGAACCAAGCTTTTCAGTGAAGAGCAGCCAGGCACATTTTAGCAAGTTTCACTTGTAAGTGGGGTTGGAAACGCTTTTCAGGCTCAGTACTGGGCTCAAAAGATGCAGCTCTGATGTCTCTCATGATAGCAGGTGGTTAAGTAGAAATTCGCTGCTCGGCTGACCCAGCAGGAGCAAATGTATGCCAAAAATGTATGCAGAAACAAGCTTTTCAGTGAAGAGCAGCCAGGCACATTTGAGCAAGTTTCACTTGTAAGTGGGGTTGGAAACGCTTTTCAGGCTCAGTACTGGGCTCAAAAGATGCAGCCCTGATGTCTCTCATGATAGCAGGTGGTTAAGTAGAAATGTGCTGCTCGGCTGACCCAGCAGGAGCAAACGTATGCTAAAAATGTATGCAGAACCAAGCTTTTCAGTGAAGAGCAGCCAGGCATATTTTAGCAAGTTTCACTTGTAAGTGGGGTTGGAAACGCTTTTCAGGCTCAGTACTGGGCTCAAAAGATGCAGCCCTGATGTCTCTCATGATAGCAGGTGGTTAAGTAGAAATTCGCTGCTCGGCTGACCCAGCAGGAGCAAACGTATGCCAAAAATGTATACAGAAACAAGCTTTTCAGTGAAGAGCAGCTAGGCACATTTTAGCAAGTTTCACTTGTAAGTGGGGTTGGAAATGCTTTTCAGGCTCAGTACTGGGCTCAAAAGATGCAGCCCTGATGTATCTCATGATAGCAGGTGGTTAAGTAGAAATTTGCTGCTCGGCTGACTCAGCAGGAGCAAACCTATGCCAAAAATGTACGCAGAATCAGCTTTTTAGTGAAGAGCAGAGAGGCACATTTTAGCAAGTTTCACTTGTAAGTGGGGTTGGAAACGCTTTTCAGGCTCAGTACTGGGCTCCAAAGATGCAGCCCTGATGTCTCTCATGATAGCAGGTGGTTAAGTAGAAATTTGCTGCTCGGCTGACCCAGCAGGAGCAAACATATGCTAAAAATGTATGCAGAACCAAGCTTTTCAGTGAAGAGCAGAGAGGCACAGTTTAGCAAGTTTCACTTGTAAGTGGGGTTGGAAACGCTTTTCAGGCTCAGTACTGGGCTCAAAAGATGCAGCCCTGATGTCTCTCATGATAGCAGGTTGTTAAGTAGAAATTCGCTGCTCGGCTGACCCAGCAGGAGCAAACGTATGCTAAAAATGTATGCAGAACCAAGCTTTTCAGTGAAGAGCAGCCAGGCACATTTTAGCAAGTTTCACTTGTAAGTGGGGTTGGAAACGCTTTTCAGGCTCAGTACTGGGCTCAAAAGATGCAGCCCTGATGTCTCTCATGATAGCAGGTGGTTAAGTAGAAATTCGCTGCTCGGCTGACCCAGCAGGAGCAAACGTATGCTAAAAATGTGTGCAGAACCAAGCTTTTCAGTGAAGAGCAGCTAGGCACATTTTAGCAAGTTTCACTTGTAAGTGGGGTTGGAAACGCTTTTCAGGCTCAGTACTGGCCTCAAAAGATGCAGCCCTGCTGTATCTCATGATAGCAGGTGGTTAAGTCAAAATTTGCTGCTCGGCTGACCCAGCAGGAGCAAACCGATGCCAAAAATGTACGCAGAATCAGCTTTTCAGTGAAGAGCAGAGAGGCACATTTTGGCAAGTTTCACTTGTAAGTGGGGTTGGAAATGCTTTTCAGGCTCAGTACTGGGCTCAAAAGATGCAGCCCTGATGTCTCTCATGATGCAGGTGGTTAAGTAGAAATTCGCTGCTCGGCTGACCCAGCAGGAGCAAACGTATGCCAAAAATGTATGCAGAAACAAGCTTTTCAGTGAAGAGCAGCTAGGCACATTTTAGCAAGTTTCACTTGTAAGTGGGGTTGGAAACGCTTTTCAGGCTCAGTACTGAGCTCAAAAGATGCAGCCCTGATGTCTCTCATGATAGCAGGTGGTTACGTAGAAATTCGCTGCTCGGCTGGCCCAGCAGGAGCAAACATATGCTAAAAATGTATGCAGAACCAAGCTTTTCAGTGAAGAGCAGCCAGGCACATTTTAGCAAGTTTCACTGTAAGTGGGGTTGGAAACGCTTTTCAGGTGCAGTACTGGGCTCCAAAGATGCAGCCCTGATGTCTCTCATGATAGCAGGTGGTTAAGTAGAAATGTGCTGCTCGGCAGACACAGCAGGAGCAAACGTATGCTAAAAATGTATGCAGAACCAAGCTTTTCAGTGAAGAGCAGCCAGGCATATTTTAGCAAGTTTCACTTGTAAGTGGGGTTGGAAATGCTTTTCAGGCTCAGTACTGGGCTCAAAAGATGCAGCCCTGATGTCTCTCATGATAGCAGGTGGTTAAGTAGAAATTTGCTGCTCGGCTGACCCAGCAGGAGCAAACGTATGCTAAAAATGTGTGCAGAACCAAGCTTTTCAGTGAAGAGCAGCCAGGCATATTTTAGCAAGTTTCACTTGTAAGTGTGGTTGGAAATGCTTTTCAGGCTCAGTACTGGGCTCAAAACATGCAGCCCTGATGTCTCTCATGATAGCAGGCGGTTAAGTAGAAATGTGATGCTCGGCTGACCCAGCAGGAGCAAACGTATGCTAAAAATGTATGCAGAACCAAGCTTTTCAGTGAAGAGCAGAGAGGCACATTTTAGCAAGTTTCACTTGTAAGTGGGGTTGGAAACGCTTTTCAGGCTCAGTACTGGGCTCAAAAGATGCAGCCCTGATGTCTCTCATGATAGCAGGTGGTTAAGTAGAAATTCGCTGCTCGGCTGACCCAGCAGGAGCAAACGTATGCTAAAAATGTATGCAGAACCAAGCTTTTCAGTGAAGAGCAGCCAGGCACATTTTAGCAAGTTTCACTGTAAGTGGGGTTGGAAACGCTTTTCAGGCGCAGTACTGGGCTCCAAAGATGCAGCCCTGATGTCTCTCATGATAGCAGGTGGTTAAGTAGAAATGTGCTGCTCGGCAGACCCAGCAGGAGCAAACGTATGTAAAAATGTATGCAGAACCAAGCTTTTCAGTGAAGAGCAGCCAGGCATATTTTAGCAAGTTTCACTTGTAAGTGGGGTTGGAAATGCTTTTCAGGCTCAGTACCGGGCTCAAAACATGCAGCCCTGATGTCTCTCATGATAGCAGGTGGTTAAGTAGAAATTTGCTGCTCGGCTGACCCAGCAGGAGCAAACCCATGCCAAAAATGTACGCAGAATTAGCTTTTCAGTGAAAAGCAGAGAGGCACATTTTAGCAAGTTTCACTTGTAAGTGGGGTTGGAAACGCTTTTCAAGCTCAGTACTGGGCTCAAAAGATGCAGCCCTGATGTCTCTCATGATAGCAGGTGGTTAAGTAGAAATTCGCTGCTCGGCTGACCCTGCAGGAGCAAACGTATGCTAAAAATGCATGCAGAACCAAGCTTTTCAGTGAAGAGCAGCCAGGCACATTTTAGCAAGTTTCACTTGTAAGTGGGGTTGGAAACGCTTTTCAGGCTCAGTACTGGGCTCAAAAGATGCAGCTCTGATGTCTCTCATGATAGCAGGTGGTTAAGTAGAAATTCGCTGCTCGGCTGACCCAGCAGGAGCAAATGTATGCCAAAAATGTATGCAGAAACAAGCTTTTCAGTGAAGAGCAGCCAGGCACATTTGAGCAAGTTTCACTTGTAAGTGGGGTTGGAAACGCTTTTCAGGCTCAGTACTGGGCTCAAAAGATGCAGCCCTGATGTCTCTCATGATAGCAGGTGGTTAAGTAGAAATGTGCTGCTCGGCTGACCCAGCAGGAGCAAACGTATGCTAAAAATGTATGCAGAACCAAGCTTTTTAGTGAAGAGCAGCCAGGCATATTTTAGCAAGTTTCACTTGTAAGTGGGGTTGGAAACGCTTTTCAGGCTCAGTACTGGGCTCAAAAGATGCAGCCCTGATGTCTCTCATGATAGCAGGTGGTTAAGTAGAAATTCGCTGCTCGGCTGACCCAGCAGGAGCAAACGTATGCCAAAAATGTATACAGAAACAAGCTTTTCAGTGAAGAGCAGCTAGGCACATTTTAGCAAGTTTCACTTGTAAGTGGGGTTGGAAATGCTTTTCAGGCTCAGTACTGGGCTCAAAAGATGCAGCCCTGATGTATCTCATGATAGCAGGTGGTTAAGTAGAAATTTGCTGCTCGGCTGACCCAGCAGGAGCAAACCCATGCCAAAAATGTACGCAGAATTAGCTTTTCAGTGAAAAGCAGAGAGGCACATTTTAGCAAGTTTCACTTGTAAGTGGGGTTGGAAACGCTTTTCAAGCTCAGTACTGGGCTCAAAAGATGCAGCCCTGATGTCTCTCATGATAGCAGGTGGTTAAGTAGAAATTCGCTGCTCGGCTGACCCTGCAGGAGCAAACGTATGCTAAAAATGCATGCAGAACCAAGCTTTTCAGTGAAGAGCAGCCAGGCACATTTTAGCAAGTTTCACTTGTAAGTGGGGTTGGAAACGCTTTTCAGGCTCAGTACTGGGCTCAAAAGATGCAGCTCTGATGTCTCTCATGATAGCAGGTGGTTAAGTAGAAATTCGCTGCTCGGCTGACCCAGCAGGAGCAAATGTATGCCAAAAATGTATGCAGAAACAAGCTTTTCAGTGAAGAGCAGCCAGGCACATTTGAGCAAGTTTCACTTGTAAGTGGGGTTGGAAACGCTTTTCAGGCTCAGTACTGGGCTCAAAAGATGCAGCCCTGATGTCTCTCATGATAGCAGGTGGTTAAGTAGAAATGTGCTGCTCGGCTGACCCAGCAGGAGCAAACGTATGCTAAAAATGTATGCAGAACCAAGCTTTTCAGTGAAGAGCAGCCAGGCATATTTTAGCAAGTTTCACTTGTAAGTGGGGTTGGAAACGCTTTTCAGGCTCAGTACTGGGCTCAAAAGATGCAGCCCTGATGTCTCTCATGATAGCAGGTGGTTAAGTAGAAATTCGCTGCTCGGCTGACCCAGCAGGAGCAAACGTATGCCAAAAATGTATACAGAAACAAGCTTTTCAGTGAAGAGCAGCTAGGCACATTTTAGCAAGTTTCACTTGTAAGTGGGGTTGGAAATGCTTTTCAGGCTCAGTACTGGGCTCAAAAGATGCAGCCCTGATGTATCTCATGATAGCAGGTGGTTAAGTAGAAATTTGCTGCTCGGCTGACTCAGCAGGAGCAAACCTATGCCAAAAATGTACGCAGAATCAGCTTTTTAGTGAAGAGCAGAGAGGCACATTTTAGCAAGTTTCACTTGTAAGTGGGGTTGGAAACGCTTTTCAGGCTCAGTACTGGGCTCAAAAGATGCAGCCCTGATGTCTCTCATGATAGCAGGTGGTTAAGTAGAAATTCGCTGCTCGGCTGGCCCAGCAGGAGCAAACATAAGCAAAAAATGTATGCAGAACCAAGCTTTTCAGTGAAGAGCAGAGAGGCACAGTTTAGCAAGTTTCACTTGTAAGTGGGGTTGGAAACGCTTTTCAGGCTCAGTACTGGGCTCAAAAGATGCAGCCCTGATGTCTCTCATGATAGCAGGTGGTTAAGTAGAAATTCGCTGCTCGGCTGACCCAGCAGGAGCAAACGTATGCTAAAAATGTATGCAGAACCAAGCTTTTCAGTGAAGAGCAGCCAGGCACATTTTAGCAAGTTTCACTTGTAAGTGGGGTTGGAAACGCTTTTCAGGCTCAGTACTGGGCTCAAAAGATGCAGCCCTGATGTCTCTCATGATAGCAGGTGGTTAAGTAGAAATTCGCTGCTCGGCTGACCCAGCAGGAGCAAACGTATGCTAAAAATGTGTGCAGAACCAAGCTTTTCAGTGAAGAGCAGCGAGGCACATTTTAGCAAGTTTCACTAGTAAGTGGGGTTGGAAACGCTTTTCAGGCTCAGTACTGGCCTCAAAAGATGCAGCCCTGCTGTATCTCATGATAGCAGGTGGTTAAGTCAAAATTTGCTGCTCGGCTGACCCAGCAGGAGCAAACCGATGCCAAAAATGTACGCAGAATCAGCTTTTCAGTGAAGAGCAGAGAGGCACATTTTGGCAAGTTTCACTTGTAAGTGGGGTTGGAAACGCTTTTCAGGCTCAGTACTGGGCTCAAAAGATGCAGCCCTGATGTCTCTCATGATAGCAGGTGGTTAAGTAGAAATTCGCTGCTCTGCTGACGCAGCAGGAGTAAACGTATGCCAAAAATGTATGCAGAAACAAGCTTTTCAGTGAAGAGCAGCCAGGCACATTTTAGCAAGTTTCACTTGTAAGTGGGGTTGGAAATGCTTTTCAGGCTCAGTACTGGGCTCAAAAGATGCAGCCCTGATGTCTCTCATGATGCAGGTGGTTAAGTAGAAATTCGCTGCTCGGCTGACCCAGCAGGAGCAAACGTATGCCAAAAATGTATGCAGAAACAAGCTTTTCAGTGAAGAGCAGCTAGGCACATTTTAGCAAGTTTCACTTGTAAGTGGGGTTGGAAACGCTTTTCAGGCTCAGTACTGAGCTCAAAAGATGCAGCCCTGATGTCTCTCATGATAGCAGGTGGTTAAGTAGAAATTCGCTGCTCGGCTGGCCCAGCAGGAGCAAACATATGCTAAAAATGTATGCAGAACCAAGCTTTTCAGTGAAGAGCAGCCAGGCACATTTTAGCAAGTTTCACTGTAAGTGGGGTTGGAAACGCTTTTCAGGTGCAGTACTGGGCTCCAAAGATGCAGCCCTGATGTCTCTCATGATAGCAGGTGGTTAAGTAGAAATGTGCTGCTCGGCAGACACAGCAGGAGAAAACGTATGCTAAAAATGTATGCAGAACCAAGCTTTTCAGTGAAGAGCAGCCAGGCATATTTTAGCAAGTTTCACTTGTAAGTGGGGTTGGAAATGCTTTTCAGGCTCAGTACCGGGCTCAAAAGATGCAGCCCTGATGTCTCTCATGATAGCAGGTGGTTAAGTAGAAATTTGCTGCTCGGCTGACCCAGCAGGAGCAAACCTATGCCAAAAATGTATGCAGAATCAGATTTTCAGTGAAGAGCAGAGAGGCACATTTTAGCAAGTTTCACTTGTAAGTGGGGTTGGAAACGCTTTTCAGGCTCAGTACTAGGCTCAAAAGATGCAGCCCTGATGTCTCTCATGATAGCAGGTGGTTAAGTAGAAATTCGCTGCTCGGCTGGCCCAGCAGGAGCAAACATATGCTAAAAATGTATGCAGAACCAAGCTTTTCAGTGAAGAGCAGCCAGGCACATTTTAGCAAGTTTCACTTGTAAGTGGGGTTGGAAACGCTTTTCAGGCTCAGTACTGGGCTCAAAAGATGCAGCCCTAATGTCTCTCATGATAGCAGGTGGTTAAGTAGAAATGTGCTGCTCGGCTGACCCAGCAGGAGCAAACGTATGCCAAAAATGTATGCAGAAACCAGCTTTTCAGTGAAGAGCAGCCAGGCACATTTTAGCAAGTTTCACTTGTAAGTGGGGTTGGAAACGCTTTTCAGGCTCAGTACTGGGCTCAAAAGATGCAGCCCTGATGTCTCTCATGATAGCAGGTGGTTAAGTAGAAATTCGCTGTTCGGCTGACCCAGCAGGAGCAAACGTATGCTAAAAATGTATGCAGAACCAAGCTTTTCAGTGAAGAGCAGCCAGGCACATTTTAGCAAGTTTCACTGTAAGTGGGGTTGGAAACGCTTTTCAGGCGCAGTACTGGGCTCCAAAGATGCAGCCCTGATGTCTCTCATGATAGCAGGTGGTTAAGTAGAAATGTGCTGCTCGGCAGACCCAGCAGGAGCAAATGTATGCTAAAAATGTATGCAGAACCAAGCTTTTCAGTGAAGAGCAGCCAGGCATATTTTAGCAAGTTTCACTTGTAAGTGGGGTTGGAAATGCTTTTCAGGCTCAGTACTGGGCTCAAAAGATGCAGCCCTGATGTCTCTCATGATAGCAGGTGGTTAAGTAGAAATTTGCTGCTCGGCTGACCCAGCAGGAGCAAACCTATGCCAAAAATGTATGCAGAATCAGCTTTTCAGTGAAGAGCAGAGAGGCACATTTTAGCAAGTTTCACTTGTAAGTGGGGTTGGAAACACTTTTCAGGCTCAGTACTAGGCTCAAAAGATGCAGCCCTGATGTCTCTCATGATAGCAGGTGGTTAAGTAGAAATTCGCTGCTCGGCTGGCCCAGCAGGAGCAAACATATGCTAAAAATGTATGCAGAACCAAGCTTTTCAGTGAAGAGCAGCCAGGCACATTTTAGCAAGTTTCACTTGTAAGTGGGGTTGGAAACGCTTTTCAGGCTCAGTACTGGGCTCAAAAGATGCAGCCCTGATGTCTCTCATGATAGCAGGTGGTTAAGTAGAAATTCGCTGCTCGGCTGACCCAGCAGGAGCAAACGTATGCCAAAAATGTATGCAGAACCAAGCTTTTCAGTGAAGAGCAGCTAGGCACATTTTAGCAAGTTTTACTTGTAAGTGGGGTTGGAAATGCTTTTCAGGCTCAGTACTGGGCTCAAAAGATGCAGCCCTGATGTCTCTTATGATGCAGGTGGTTAAGTAGAAATTCGCTGCTCGGCTGACCCAGCAGGAGCAAACGTATGCCAAAAATGTGTGCAGAAACAAGCTTTTCAGTGAAGAGCAGCTAGGCACATTTTAGCAAGTTTCACTTGTAAGTGGGGTTGGAAACGCTTTTCAGGCTCAGTACTGGGCTCAAAAGATGCAGCCCTGATGTCTCTCATGATAGCAGGTGGTTAAGTAGAAAGTCGCTGCTCGGCTGGCCCAGCAGGAGCAAACATATGCTAAAAATGTATGCAGAACCAAGCTTTTCAGTGAAGAGCAGCCAGGCACATTTTAGCAAGTTTCACTGTAAGTGGGGTTGGAAACGCTTTTCAGGTGCAGTACTGGGCTCCAAAGATGCAGCCCTGATGTCTCTCATGATAGCAGGTGGTTAAGTAGAAATGTGCTGCTCGGCAGACACAGCAGGAGCAAACGTATGCTAAAAATGTATGCAGAACCAAGCTTTTCAGTGAAGAGCAGCCAGGCATATTTTAGCAAGTTTCACTTGTAAGTGGGGTTGGAAATGCTTTTCAGGCTCAGTACTGGGCTCAAAAGATGCAGCCCTGATGTCTCTCATGATAGCAGGTGGTTAAGTAGAAATTTGCTGCTCGGCTGACCCAGCAGGAGCAAACCTATGCCAAAAATGTATGCAGAATCAGCTTTTCAGTGAAGAGCAGAGAGGCACATTTTAGCAAGTTTCACTTGTAAGTGGGGTTGGAAACACTTTTCAGGCTCAGTACTAGGCTCAAAAGATGCAGCCCTGATGTCTCTCATGATAGCAGGTGGTTAAGTAGAAATTCGCTGCTCGGCTGGCCCAGCAGGAGCAAACATATGCTAAAAATGTATGCAGAACCAGGCTTTTCAGTGAAGAGCAGCCAGGCACATTTTAGCAAGTTTCACTTGTAAGTGGGGTTGGAAACGCTTTTCAGGCTCAGTACTGGGCTCAAAAGATGCAGCCCTGATGTCTCTCATGATAGCAGGTGGTTAAGTAGAAATGTGCTGCTCGGCTGACCCAGCAGGAGCAAACGTATGCCAAAAATGTATGCAGAAACCAGCTTTTCAGTGAAGAGCAGGCAGGCACATTTTAGCAAGTTTCACTTGTAAGTCCGGTTGGAAACGCTTTTCAGGCTCAGTACTGGGCTCAAAAGATGCAGCCCTGATGTCTCTCATGATAGCAGGTGGTTAAGTAGAAATTTGCTGCTCGGCTGACCCAGCAGGAGCAAACGTATGCTAAAAATGTGTGCAGAACCAAGCTTTTCAGTGAATAGCAGCCAGGCACATTTTAGCAAGTTTCACTTGTCAGTGAGGTTGGAAACGCTTTTCAGGCTCAGTACTGGGCTCAAAAGATGCAGCCCTGATGTCTCTCATGATAGCAGGTGGTTAAGTAGAAATTTGCTGCTCAGCTGACCCAGCAGGAGCAAACGTATGCCAAAAATGTATGCAGAAACAAGCTTTTCAGTGAAGAGCAGCTAGGCACATTTTAGCAAGTTTCACTTGTAAGTGGGGTTGGAAATGCTTTTCAGGCTTAGTACTGGCCTCAAAAGATGCAGCCCTGATGTCTCTCATGATAGCAGGTGGTTAAGTAGAAATGTGCTGCTCGGCTGACCCAGCAGGAGCAAACCTATGCCAAAAATGTACGCAGAATCAGCTTTGCAGTGAAGAGCAGAGAGGCACATTTTAGCAAGTTTCACTTGTAAGTGGGGATGGAAACGCTTTTCAGGCTCAGTACTGGGCTCAAAAGATGCATCCCTGATGTCTCTCATGATAGCAGGTGGTTAAGTAGAAATTCGCTGCTCGGCTAACCCAGTAGGAGCAAACGTATGCGAAAAATGTATGCAGAACCAAGCTTTTCAGTGAAGAGCAGAGAGGCACATTTTAGCAAGTTTCACTTCTAAGTGGGGTTGAAATGCTTTTCAGGCTCAGTAATGGGCTCAAAAGATGCAGCCCTGATGTCTCTCATGATAGCAGGTGGTTAAGTAGAAATTTGCTGCTCGGCTGACCCAGCAGGAGCAAACGTATGCTAAAAATGTATGCAGAACCAAGCTTTTCAGTGAAGAGCAGCCAGGCATATTTTAGCAAGTTTCACTTCTAAGTGGGGTTGGAAATGCTTTTCGGGCTCAGTACTGGGCTCAAAAGATGCAGCCCTGATGTCTCTCATGATAGCAGGTGATTAAGTAGAAATTTGCTGCTCGGCTGACCCAGCAGGAGCAAACGTATGCTAAAAATGTATGCAGAACCAATATTTTCATTGAAGAGCAGAGAGGCACATTTTATCAAGGTTCACTTGTAAGTGGGGTTGGAAATGCTTTTCAGGCTCAGTACTGGGCTCAAAAGATGCAGCCCTGATGTCTCTCATGATAGCAGGTGGTTAAGTAGAAATTTGCTGCTGGGCTGACCCAGCAGGAGCAAACGTATGCTAAAAATGTATGCAGAACCAAGCTTTTCAGTGAAGAACAGCTAGGCAAATTTTAGCAAGTTTCACTTGTAAGTGGGGTTGGAAATGCTTTTCAGGCTTAGTACTGGCCTCAAAAGATGCAGCCCTGATGTCTCTCATGATAGCAGGTGGTTAAGTAGAAATTTGCTGCTCGGCTGACCCAGCAGGAGCAAACGTATGCTAAAAATGTGTGCAGAACCAAGCTTTTCAGTGAAGAGCAGCCAGGCATATTTTAGCAAGTTTCACTTGTAAGTGTGGTTGGAAATGCTTTTCAGGCTCAGTACTGGGCTCAAAACATGCAGCCCTGATGTCTCTCATGATAGCAGGCGGTTAAGTAGAAATTTGATGCTCGGCTGACCCAGCAGGAGCAAACGTATGCTAAAAATGTATGCAGAACCAAGCTTTTCAGTGAAGAGCAGAGAGGCACATTTTAGCAAGTTTCACTTGTAAGTGGGGTTGGAAACGCTTTTCAGGCTCAGTACTGGGCTCAAAAGATGCAGCCCATGATAGCAGGTGGTTAAGTAGAAATTCGCTGCTCTGCTAACGCAGCAGGAGCAAACGTATGCTAAAAATGTATGCAGAAACAAGCTTTTCAGTGAAGAGCAGCCAGGCACATTTTAGCAAGTTTCACTTGTAAGTGGGGTTGGAAACGCTTTTCAGGCTCAGTACTGGGCTCAAAAGATGCAGCCCTGATGTCTCTCATGATAGCAGGTGGTTAAGTAGAAATTCGCTGCTCGGCTGACCCAATTGGAGCAAACGTATGCTAAAAATGTGTGCAGAACCAAGCTTTTCAGTGAAGAGCAGCCAGGCACATTTTAGCAAGTTTCACTTGTAAGTGGGGTTGGAAACGCTTTTCAGGCTCAGTACTGGGCTCAAAAGATGCAGCCCTGATGTCTCATGATAGCAGGTGGTTAAGTAGAAATTCACTGCTCTGCTGACGCAGCAGGAGCAAATGTATGCCAAAAATGTATGCAGAAACAAGCTTTTCAGTGAAGAGCAGCCAGGCACATTTTAGCAAGTTTCACTTGTAAGTGGCGTTGGAAATGCTTTTCAGGCTCAGTACTGGGCTCAAAACATGCAGCCCTGATGTCTCTCATGATAGCAGGTGGTTAAGTAGAAATTTGCTGCTCGGCTGACCCAGCAGGAGCAAACCCATGCCAAAAATGTACGCAGAATGAGCTTTTCAGTGAAGAGCAGAGAGGCACATTTTAGCAAGTTTCACTTCTAAGTGGGGTTGGAAACGCTTTTCAGGCTCAGGACTGGGCTCAAAACATGTAGCCCTGATGTCTCTCATGATAGCAGGTGGTTAAGTAGAAATTTGCTGCTAGGCTGACCCAGCAGGAGCAAATGTATACTAAAAATTTATGCAGAAACAAACTTTTCAGTGAAGAACAGCTAGGCACATTTTAGCAAGTTTTACTTGTAAGTGGGGTTGGAAATGCTTTTCAGGCTCAGTACTGGGCTCAAAAGATGCAGCCCTGATGTCTCTCATGATAGCAGGTGGTTAAGTAGAAATTTGCTGCTGGGCTGACCCAGCAGGAGCAAACGTATGCTAAAAATGTATGCAGAACCAAGCTTTTCAGTGAAGAACAGCTAGGCACATTTTAGCAAGTTTCACTTGTAAGTGGGGTTGGAAATGCTTTTCAGGCTTAGTACTGGCCTCAAAAGATGCAGCCCTGATGTCTCTCATGATAGCTGGTGGTTAAGTAGAAATTTGCTGCTCGGCTGACCCAGCAGGAGCAAACGTATGCTAAAAATGTGTGCAGAATCAAGCTTTTCAGTGAAGAGCAGCCAGGCATATTTTAGCAAGTTTCACTTGTAAGTGTGGTTGGAAATGCTTTTCAGGCTCAGTACTGGGCTCAAAACATGCAGCCCTGATGTCTCTCATGATAGCAGGCGGTTAAGTAGAAATTTGATGCTCGGCTGACCCAGCAGGAGCAAACGTATGCTAAAAATGTATGCAGAACCAAGCTTTTCAGTGAAGAGCAGAGAGGCACATTTTAGCAAGTTTCACTTGTAAGTGGGGTTGGAAACGCTTTTCAGGCTCAGTACTGGGCTCAAAAGATGCAGCCCTGATGTCTCATGATAGCAGGTGGTTAGGTAGAAATTCGCTGCTCTGCTGACGCAGCAGGAGCAAACGTATGCTAAAAATTTATGCAGAAACAAGCTTTTCAGTGAAGAGCAGCCAGGCACATTTTAGCAAGTTTCACTTGTAAGTGGGGTTGGAAACGCTTTTCAGGCTCAGTACTGGGCTCAAAAGATGCAGCCCTGATGTCTCTCATGATAGCAGGTGGTTAAGTAGAAATTCGCTGCTCGGCTGACCCAATTGGAGCAAACGTATGCTAAAAATGTGTGCAGAACCAAGCTTTTCAGTGAAGAGCAGCCAGGCACATTTTAGCAAGTTTCACTTGTAAGTGGGGTTGGAAACGCTTTTCAGGCTCAGTACTGGGCTCAAAAGATGCAGCCCTGATGTCTCATGATAGCAGGTGGTTAAGTAGAAATTCACTGCTCTGCTGACGCAGCAGGAGCAAATGTATGCCAAAAATGTATGCAGAAACAAGCTTTTCAGTGAAGAGCAGCCAGGCATATTTTAGCAAGTTTCACTTGTAAGTGGGGTTGGAAATGCTTTTCAGGCTCAGTACTGGGCTCAAAACATGCAGCCCTGATGTCTCTCATGATAGCAGGTGGTTAAGTAGAAATTTGCTGCTCGGCTGACCCAGCAGGAGCAAACCCATGCCAAAAATGTACGCAGAATGAGCTTTTCAGTGAAGAGCAGAGAGGCACATTTTAGCAAGTTTCACTTCTAAGTGGGGTTGGAAACGCTTTTCAGGCTCAGTACTGGGCTCAAAACATGCAGCCCTGATGTCTCTCATGATAGCAGGTGGTTAAGTAGAAATTTGCTGCTAGGCTGACCCAGCAGGAGCAAATGTATACTAAAAATGTATGCAGAAACAAACTTTTCAGTGAAGAGCAGCCAGGCACATTTTAGCAAGTTTCACTTGTAAGTGGGGTTGGAAATGCTTTTCAGGCTCACTACTAGGCTCAAAAGATGCAGCCCTGATGTCTCTCATGATAGCAGGTGGTTAAGTAGAAATGTGCTGCTCGGCTGACCCAGCAGGAGCAAACGTATGCTAAAAATGTATGCAGAACCAAGCTTTTCAGTGAAGAGCAGAGAGGCACAGTTTAGCAAGTTTCACTTGTAAGTGGGGTTGGAAACGCTTTTCAGGCTCAGTACTGGCCTCAAAAGATGCAGCCCTGCTGTATCTCATGATAGCAGGTGGTTAAGTCGAAATTTGCTGCTCGGCTGACCCAGCAGGAGCAAACCTATGCCAAAAATGTTCGCAGAATCAGCTTTTCAGTGAAGAGCAGAGAGGCACATTTTGGCAAGTTTCACTTGTAAGTGGGGTTGGAAACGCTTTTCAGGCTCAGTATTGGGCTCAAAAGATGCAGCCCTGATGTCTCTCATGATAGCAGGTGGTTAAGTAGAAATTCGCTGCTCTGCTGACGCAGCAGGAGGAAACGTATGCCAAAAATGTATGCAGAAACAAGCTTTTCAGTGAAGAGCAGCCAGGCACATTTTAGCAAGTTTCACTTGTAAGTGGGGTTGGAAATGCTTTTTAGGCTCAGTACTGGGCTCAAAAGATGCAGCCCTGATGTCTCTCATGATGCAGGTGGTTAAGTAGAAATTCGCTGCTCGGCTGACCCAGCAGGAGCAAACGTATACTAAAAATGTATGCAGAACCAAGCTTTTCAGTGAAGAACAGCCAGGCACATTTTAGCAAGTTTCACTTGTAAGTGGGGTTGGAAATGCTTTTTAGGCTCAGTACTGGGCTCAAAAGATGCAGCCCTGCTGTCTCTCGTGATAGCAGGTGGTTAAGTAGAAATTCGCTGCTCGGCTGGCCCAGCAGGAGCAAACATATGCTAAAAATGTATGCAGAACCAAGCTTTTCAGTGAAGAGCAGCCAGGCACATTTTAGCAAGTTTCACTTGTAAGTGGGGTTGGAAACGCTTTTCAGGCTCAGTACTGGGCTCAAAAGATGCAGCCCTGATGTCTCTCATGATAGCAGGTGGTTAAGTAGAAATGTGCTGCTCGTCTGACCCAGCAGGAGCAAACGTATGCTAAAAATGTGTGCAGAACCAAGCTTTTCAGTGAATAGCAGCCAGGCACATTTTAGCAAGTTTCACTTGTAAGTGGGGTTGGAAACGCTTTTCAGGCTCAGTACTGGGCTCATAAGATGCAGCCTGATGTCTCTCATGAAAGCAGGTGGTTAAGTAGAAATTTGCTGCTCGGCTGACCCAGCAGGAGCAAACGTATGCTAAAAATGTGTGCAGAACCAAGCTTTTCAGTGAAGAGCAGCCAGACACATTTTAGCAAGTTTGACTTGTAAGTGGGGTTGGAAATGCTTTTCAGGCTCAGTACTGGGCTCAAAAGATGCAGCCCTGATCTCTCTCATGATAGCAGGTGGTTAAGTAGAAATTTGCTGCTCGGCTGACCCAGCAGGAGCAAACGTATGCTAAAAATGTATGCAGAACCAAGCTTTTCAGTGAAGAGCAGCCAGGCACATTTGAGCAAGTTTCACTTGTAAGTGGGGTTGGAAACGCTTTTCAGGCTCAGTACTGGGCTCAAAAGATGCAGCCCTGATGTCTCTCATGATAGCAGGTGGTTAAGTAGAAATTCGCTGCTCGGCTGACCCAGCAGGAGCAAACGTATGCCAAAAATGTATGCAGAAACAAGCTTTTCAGTGAAGAGCAGCTAGGCACATTTTAGCAAGTTTCACTTGTAAGTGGGGTTGGAAATGCTTTTCAGGCTCAGTACTGGGCTCAAAAGATGCAGCCCTGATGTATCTCATGATAGCAGGTGGTTAAGTAGAAATTTGCTGCTCGGCTGACTCAGCAGGAGCAAACCTATGCCAAAAATGTACGCAGAATCAGCTTTTCAGTGAAGAGCAGAGAGGCACATTTTAGCAAGTTTCACTTGTAAGTGGGGTTGGAAACGCTTTTCAGGCTCAGTACTGGGCTCAAAAGATGCAGCCCTGATGTCTCTCATGATAGCAGGTGGTTAAGTAGAAATTCGCTGCTCGGCTGGCCCAGCAGGAGCAAACATATGCTAAAAATGTATGCAGAACCAAGCTTTTCAGTGAAGAGCAGCCAGGCACATTTTAGCACGTTTCACTGTAAGTGGGGTTGGAAACGCTTTTCAGGCGCAGTACTGGGCTCCAAAGATGCAGCCCTGATGTCTCTCATGATAGCAGGTGGTTAAGTAGAAATTTGCTGCTCGGCTGACCCAGCAGGAGCAAACATATGCTAAAAATGTATGCAGAACCAAGCTTTTCAGTGAAGAGCAGAGAGGCACAGTTTAGCAAGTTTCACTTGTAAGTGGGGTTGGAAACGCTTTTCAGGCTCAGTACTGGGCTCAAAAGATGCAGCCCTGATGTCTCTCATGATAGCAGGTGGTTAAGTAGAAATTCGCTGCTCGGCTGACCCAGCAGGAGCAAACGTATGCTAAAAATGTGTGCAGAACCAAGCTTTTCAGTGAAGAGCAGCCAGGCACATTTTAGCAAGTTTCACTTGTAAGTGTTGTTGGAAACGCTTTTCAGGCTCAGTACTGGCCTCAAAAGATGCAGCCCTGATGTCTCTCATGATGCAGGTGGTTAAGTAGAAATTCGCTGCTCGGCTGACCCAGCAGGAGCAAACCTATGCCAAAAATGTATGCAGAATCAGCTTTTCAGTGAAGAGCAGAGAGGCACATTTTAGCAAGTTTCACTTGTAAGTGGGGTTGGAAACACTTTTCAGGCTCAGTACTAGGCTCAAAAGATGCAGCCCTGATGTCTCTCATGATAGCAGGTGGTTAAGTAGAAATTCGCTGCTCGGCTGGCCCAGCAGGAGCAAACATATGCTAAAAATGTATGCAGAACCAAGCTTTTCAGTGAAGAGCAGCCAGGCACATTTTAGCAAGTTTCACTTGTAAGTGGGGTTGGAAACGCTTTTCAGGCTCAGTACTGGGCTCAAAAGATGCAGCCCTGATGTCTCTCATGATAGCAGGTGGTTAAGTAGAAATTCGCTGCTCGGCTGACCCAGCAGGAGCAAACGTATGCCAAAAATGTATGCAGAACCAAGCTTTTCAGTGAAGAGCAGCTAGGCACATTTTAGCAAGTTTTACTTGTAAGTGGGGTTGGAAATGCTTTTCAGGCTCAGTACTGGGCTCAAAAGATGCAGCCCTGATGTCTCTTATGATGCAGGTGGTTAAGTAGAAATTCGCTGCTCGGCTGACCCAGCAGGAGCAAACGTATGCCAAAAATGTGTGCAGAAACAAGCTTTTCAGTGAAGAGCAGCTAGGCACATTTTAGCAAGTTTCACTTGTAAGTGGGGTTGGAAACGCTTTTCAGGCTCAGTACTGGGCTCAAAAGATGCAGCCCTGATGTCTCTCATGATAGCAGGTGGTTAAGTAGAAAGTCGCTGCTCGGCTGGCCCAGCAGGAGCAAACATATGCTAAAAATGTATGCAGAACCAAGCTTTTCAGTGAAGAGCAGCCAGGCACATTTTAGCAAGTTTCACTGTAAGTGGGGTTGGAAACGCTTTTCAGGTGCAGTACTGGGCTCCAAAGATGCAGCCCTGATGTCTCTCATGATAGCAGGTGGTTAAGTAGAAATGTGCTGCTCGGCAGACACAGCAGGAGCAAACGTATGCTAAAAATGTATGCAGAACCAAGCTTTTCAGTGAAGAGCAGCCAGGCATATTTTAGCAAGTTTCACTTGTAAGTGGGGTTGGAAATGCTTTTCGGGCTCAGTACTGGGCTCAAAAGATGCAGCCCTGATGTCTCTCATGATAGCAGGTGGTTAAGTAGAAATTTGCTGCTCGGCTGACCCAGCAGGAGCAAACCTATGCCAAAAATGTATGCAGAATCAGCTTTTCAGTGAAGAGCAGAGAGGCACATTTTAGCAAGTTTCACTTGTAAGTGGGGTTGGAAACACTTTTCAGGCTCAGTACTAGGCTCAAAAGATGCAGCCCTGATGTCTCTCATGATAGCAGGTGGTTAAGTAGAAATTCGCTGCTCGGCTGGCCCAGCAGGAGCAAACATATGCTAAAAATGTATGCAGAACCAGGCTTTTCAGTGAAGAGCAGCCAGGCACATTTTAGCAAGTTTCACTTGTAAGTGGGGTTGGAAACGCTTTTCAGGCTCAGTACTGGGCTCAAAAGATGCAGCCCTGATGTCTCTCATGATAGCAGGTGGTTAAGTAGAAATGTGCTGCTCGGCTGACCCAGCAGGAGCAAACGTATGCCAAAAATGTATGCAGAAACCAGCTTTTCAGTGAAGAGCAGCCAGGCACATTTTAGCAAGTTTCACTTGTAAGTGGGGTTGGAAACGCTTTTCAGGCTCAGTACTGGGCTCAAAAGATGCAGCCCTGATGTCTCTCATGATAGCAGGTGGTTAAGTAGAAATTTGCTGCTCGGCTGACCCAGCAGGAGCAAACGTATGCTAAAAATGTGTGCAGAACCAAGCTTTTCAGTGAATAGCAGCCAGGCACATTTTAGCAAGTTTCACTTGTCAGTGAGGTTGGAAACGCTTTTCAGGCTCAGTACTGGGCTCAAAAGATGCAGCCCTGATGTCTCTCATGATAGCAGGTGGTTAAGTAGAAATTTGCTGCTCAGCTGACCCAGCAGGAGCAAACGTATGCCAAAAATGTATGCAGAAACAAGCTTTTCAGTGAAGAGCAGCTAGGCACATTTTAGCAAGTTTCACTTGTAAGTGGGGTTGGAAATGCTTTTCAGGCTTAGTACTGGCCTCAAAAGATGCAGCCCTGATGTCTCTCATGATAGCAGGTGGTTAAGTAGAAATGTGCTGCTCGGCTGACCCAGCAGGAGCAAACCTATGCCAAAAATGTACGCAGAATCAGCTTTGCAGTGAAGAGCAGAGAGGCACATTTTAGCAAGTTTCACTTGTAAGTGGGGATGGAAACGCTTTTCAGGCTCAGTACTGGGCTCAAAAGATGCATCCCTGATGTCTCTCATGATAGCAGGTGGTTAAGTAGAAATTCGCTGCTCGGCTAACCCAGTAGGAGCAAACGTATGCGAAAAATGTATGCAGAACCAAGCTTTTCAGTGAAGAGCAGAGAGGCACATTTTAGCAAGTTTCACTTCTAAGTGGGGTTGAAATGCTTTTCAGGCTCAGTAATGGGCTCAAAAGATGCAGCCCTGATGTCTCTCATGATAGCAGGTGGTTAAGTAGAAATTTGCTGCTCGGCTGACCCAGCAGGAGCAAACGTATGCTAAAAATGTATGCAGAACCAAGCTTTTCAGTGAAGAGCAGCCAGGCATATTTTAGCAAGTTTCACTTCTAAGTGGGGTTGGAAATGCTTTTCGGGCTCAGTACTGGGCTCAAAAGATGCAGCCCTGATGTCTCTCATGATAGCAGGTGATTAAGTAGAAATTTGCTGCTCGGCTGACCCAGCAGGAGCAAACGTATGCTAAAAATGTATGCAGAACCAATATTTTCATTGAAGAGCAGAGAGGCACATTTTATCAAGTTTCACTTGTAAATGGGGTTGGAAATGCTTTTCAGGCTCAGTACTGGGCTCAAAAGATGCAGCCCTGATGTCTCTCATGATAGCAGGTGGTTAAGTAGAAATTTGCTGCTGGGCTGACCCAGCAGGAGCAAACGTATGCTAAAAATGTATGCAGAACCAAGCTTTTCAGTGAAGAACAGCTAGGCAAATTTTAGCAAGTTTCACTTGTAAGTGGGGTTGGAAATGCTTTTCAGGCTTAGTACTGGCCTCAAAAGATGCAGCCCTGATGTCTCTCATGATAGCAGGTGGTTAGGTAGAAATTTGCTGCTCGGCTGACCCAGCAGGAGCAAACGTATGCTAAAAATGTGTGCAGAACCAAGCTTTTCAGTGAAGAGCAGCCAGGCATATTTTAGCAAGTTTCACTTGTAAGTGTGGTTGGAAATGCTTTTCAGGCTCAGTACTGGGCTCAAAACATGCAGCCCTGATGTCTCTCATGATAGCAGGCGGTTAAGTAGAAATTTGATGCTCGGCTGACCCAGCAGGAGCAAACGTATGCTAAAAATGTGTGCAGAACCAAGCTTTTCAGTGAAGAGCAGCCAGGCATATTTTAGCAAGTTTCACTTGTAAGTGGGGTTGGAAACGCTTTTCAGGCTCAGTACTGGGCTCAAAAGATGCAGCCCTGATGTCTCATGATAGCAGGTGGTTAAGTAGAAATTCGCTGCTCTGCTGACGCAGCAGGAGCAAACGTATGCTAAAAATGTATGCAGAAACAAGCTTTTCAGTGAAGAGCAGCCAGGCACATTTTAGCAAGTTTCACTTGTAAGTGGGGTTGGAAACGCTTTTCAGGCTCAGTACTGGGCTCAAAAGATGCAGCCCTGATGTCTCTCATGATAGCAGGTGGTTAAGTAGAAATTCGCTGCTCGGCTGACCCAATTGGAGCAAACGTATGCTAAAAATGTGTGCAGAACCAAGCTTTTCAGTGAAGAGCAGCCAGGCACATTTTAGCAAGTTTCACTTGTAAGTGGGGTTGGAAACGCTTTTCAGGCTCAGTACTGGGCTCAAAAGATGCAGCCCTGATGTCTCATGATAGCAGGTGGTTAAGTAGAAATTCACTGCTCTGCTGACGCAGCAGGAGCAAATGTATGCCAAAAATGTATGCAGAAACAAGCTTTTCAGTGAAGAGCAGCCAGGCACATTTTAGCAAGTTTCACTTGTAAGTGGCGTTGGAAATGCTTTTCAGGCTCAGTACTGGGCTCAAAACATGCAGCCCTGATGTCTCTCATGATAGCAGGTGGTTAAGTAGAAATTTGCTGCTCGGCTGACCCAGCAGGAGCAAACCCATGCCAAAAATGTACGCAGAATGAGCTTTTCAGTGAAGAGCAGAGAGGCACATTTTAGCAAGTTTCACTTCTAAGTGGGGTTGGAAACGCTTTTCAGGCTCAGGACTGGGCTCAAAACATGTAGCCCTGATGTCTCTCATGATAGCAGGTGGTTAAGTAGAAATTTGCTGCTAGGCTGACCCAGCAGGAGCAAATGTATACTAAAAATTTATGCATAAACAAACTTTTCAGTGAAGAACAGCTAGGCACATTTTAGCAAGTTTTACTTGTAAGTGGGGTTGGAAATGCTTTTCAGGCTCAGTACTGGGCTCAAAAGATGCAGCCCTGATGTCTCTCATGATAGCAGGTGGTTAAGTAGAAATTTGCTGCCGGGCTGACCCAGCAGGAGCAAACGTATGCTAAAAATGTATGCAGAACCAAGCTTTTCAGTGAAGAACAGCTAGGCACATTTTAGCAAGTTTCACTTGTAAGTGGGGTTGGAAATGCTTTTCAGGCTTAGTACTGGCCTCAAAAGATGCAGCCCTGATGTATCTCATGATAGCAGGTGGTTAAGTAGAAATTTGCTGCTCGGCTGACTCAGCAGGAGCAAACCTATGCCAAAAATGTACGCAGAATCAGCTTTTCAGTGAAGAGCAGAGAGGCACATTTTAGCAAGTTTCACTTGTAAGTGGGGTTGGAAACGCTTTTCAGGCTCAGTACTGGGCTCAAAAGATGCAGCCCTGATGTCTCTCATGATAGCAGGTGGTTAAGTAGAAATTCGCTGCTCGGCTGGCCCAGCAGGAGCAAACATATGCTAAAAATGTATGCAGAACCAAGCTTTTCAGTGAAGAGCAGCCAGGCACATTTTAGCACGTTTCACTGTAAGTGGGGTTGGAAACGCTTTTCAGGCGCAGTACTGGGCTCCAAAGATGCAGCCCTGATGTCTCTCATGATAGCAGGTGGTTAAGTAGAAATTTGCTGCTCGGCTGACCCAGCAGGAGCAAACATATGCTAAAAATGTATGCAGAACCAAGCTTTTCAGTGAAGAGCAGAGAGGCACAGTTTAGCAAGTTTCACTTGTAAGTGGGGTTGGAAACGCTTTTCAGGCTCAGTACTGGGCTCAAAAGATGCAGCCCTGATGTCTCTCATGATAGCAGGTGGTTAAGTAGAAATTCGCTGCTCGGCTGACCCAGCAGGAGCAAACGTATGCTAAAAATGTGTGCAGAACCAAGCTTTTCAGTGAAGAGCAGCCAGGCACATTTTAGCAAGTTTCACTTGTAAGTGTTGTTGGAAACGCTTTTCAGGCTCAGTACTGGCCTCAAAAGATGCAGCCCTGATGTCTCTCATGATGCAGGTGGTTAAGTAGAAATTCGCTGCTCGGCTGACCCAGCAGGAGCAAACCTATGCCAAAAATGTATGCAGAATCAGCTTTTCAGTGAAGAGCAGAGAGGCACATTTTAGCAAGTTTCACTTGTAAGTGGGGTTGGAAACACTTTTCAGGCTCAGTACTAGGCTCAAAAGATGCAGCCCTGATGTCTCTCATGATAGCAGGTGGTTAAGTAGAAATTCGCTGCTCGGCTGGCCCAGCAGGAGCAAACATATGCTAAAAATGTATGCAGAACCAAGCTTTTCAGTGAAGAGCAGCCAGGCACATTTTAGCAAGTTTCACTTGTAAGTGGGGTTGGAAACGCTTTTCAGGCTCAGTACTGGGCTCAAAAGATGCAGCCCTGATGTCTCTCATGATAGCAGGTGGTTAAGTAGAAATTCGCTGCTCGGCTGACCCAGCAGGAGCAAACGTATGCTAAAAATGTGTGCAGAACCAAGCTTTTCAGTGAATAGCAGCCAGGCACATTTTAGCAAGTTTCACTTGTCAGTGAGGTTGGAAACGCTTTTCAGGCTCAGTACTGGGCTCAAAAGATGCAGCCCTGATGTCTCTCATGATAGCAGGTGGTTAAGTAGAAATTTGCTGCTCAGCTGACCCAGCAGGAGCAAACGTATGCCAAAAATGTATGCAGAAACAAGCTTTTCAGTGAAGAGCAGCTAGGCACATTTTAGCAAGTTTCACTTGTAAGTGGGGTTGGAAATGCTTTTCAGGCTTAGTACTGGCCTCAAAAGATGCAGCCCTGATGTCTCTCATGATAGCAGGTGGTTAAGTAGAAATGTGCTGCTCGGCTGACCCAGCAGGAGCAAACCTATGCCAAAAATGTACGCAGAATCAGCTTTGCAGTGAAGAGCAGAGAGGCACATTTTAGCAAGTTTCACTTGTAAGTGGGGATGGAAACGCTTTTCAGGCTCAGTACTGGGCTCAAAAGATGCATCCCTGATGTCTCTCATGATAGCAGGTGGTTAAGTAGAAATTCGCTGCTCGGCTAACCCAGTAGGAGCAAACGTATGCGAAAAATGTATGCAGAACCAAGCTTTTCAGTGAAGAGCAGAGAGGCACATTTTAGCAAGTTTCACTTCTAAGTGGGGTTGAAATGCTTTTCAGGCTCAGTAATGGGCTCAAAAGATGCAGCCCTGATGTCTCTCATGATAGCAGGTGGTTAAGTAGAAATTTGCTGCTCGGCTGACCCAGCAGGAGCAAACGTATGCTAAAAATGTATGCAGAACCAAGCTTTTCAGTGAAGAGCAGCCAGGCATATTTTAGCAAGTTTCACTTCTAAGTGGGGTTGGAAATGCTTTTCGGGCTCAGTACTGGGCTCAAAAGATGCAGCCCTGATGTCTCTCATGATAGCAGGTGATTAAGTAGAAATTTGCTGCTCGGCTGACCCAGCAGGAGCAAACGTATGCTAAAAATGTATGCAGAACCAATATTTTCATTGAAGAGCAGAGAGGCACATTTTATCAAGTTTCACTTGTAAATGGGGTTGGAAATGCTTTTCAGGCTCAGTACTGGGCTCAAAAGATGCAGCCCTGATGTCTCTCATGATAGCAGGTGGTTAAGTAGAAATTTGCTGCTGGGCTGACCCAGCAGGAGCAAACGTATGCTAAAAATGTATGCAGAACCAAGCTTTTCAGTGAAGAACAGCTAGGCAAATTTTAGCAAGTTTCACTTGTAAGTGGGGTTGGAAATGCTTTTCAGGCTTAGTACTGGCCTCAAAAGATGCAGCCCTGATGTCTCTCATGATAGCAGGTGGTTAGGTAGAAATTTGCTGCTCGGCTGACCCAGCAGGAGCAAACGTATGCTAAAAATGTGTGCAGAACCAAGCTTTTCAGTGAAGAGCAGCCAGGCATATTTTAGCAAGTTTCACTTGTAAGTGTGGTTGGAAATGCTTTTCAGGCTCAGTACTGGGCTCAAAACATGCAGCCCTGATGTCTCTCATGATAGCAGGCGGTTAAGTAGAAATTTGATGCTCGGCTGACCCAGCAGGAGCAAACGTATGCTAAAAATGTGTGCAGAACCAAGCTTTTCAGTGAAGAGCAGCCAGGCATATTTTAGCAAGTTTCACTTGTAAGTGGGGTTGGAAACGCTTTTCAGGCTCAGTACTGGGCTCAAAAGATGCAGCCCTGATGTCTCATGATAGCAGGTGGTTAAGTAGAAATTCGCTGCTCTGCTGACGCAGCAGGAGCAAACGTATGCTAAAAATGTATGCAGAAACAAGCTTTTCAGTGAAGAGCAGCCAGGCACATTTTAGCAAGTTTCACTTGTAAGTGGGGTTGGAAACGCTTTTCAGGCTCAGTACTGGGCTCAAAAGATGCAGCCCTGATGTCTCTCATGATAGCAGGTGGTTAAGTAGAAATTCGCTGCTCGGCTGACCCAATTGGAGCAAACGTATGCTAAAAATGTGTGCAGAACCAAGCTTTTCAGTGAAGAGCAGCCAGGCACATTTTAGCAAGTTTCACTTGTAAGTGGGGTTGGAAACGCTTTTCAGGCTCAGTACTGGGCTCAAAAGATGCAGCCCTGATGTCTCATGATAGCAGGTGGTTAAGTAGAAATTCACTGCTCTGCTGACGCAGCAGGAGCAAATGTATGCCAAAAATGTATGCAGAAACAAGCTTTTCAGTGAAGAGCAGCCAGGCACATTTTAGCAAGTTTCACTTGTAAGTGGCGTTGGAAATGCTTTTCAGGCTCAGTACTGGGCTCAAAACATGCAGCCCTGATGTCTCTCATGATAGCAGGTGGTTAAGTAGAAATTTGCTGCTCGGCTGACCCAGCAGGAGCAAACCCATGCCAAAAATGTACGCAGAATGAGCTTTTCAGTGAAGAGCAGAGAGGCACATTTTAGCAAGTTTCACTTCTAAGTGGGGTTGGAAACGCTTTTCAGGCTCAGGACTGGGCTCAAAACATGTAGCCCTGATGTCTCTCATGATAGCAGGTGGTTAAGTAGAAATTTGCTGCTAGGCTGACCCAGCAGGAGCAAATGTATACTAAAAATTTATGCATAAACAAACTTTTCAGTGAAGAACAGCTAGGCACATTTTAGCAAGTTTTACTTGTAAGTGGGGTTGGAAATGCTTTTCAGGCTCAGTACTGGGCTCAAAAGATGCAGCCCTGATGTCTCTCATGATAGCAGGTGGTTAAGTAGAAATTTGCTGCCGGGCTGACCCAGCAGGAGCAAACGTATGCTAAAAATGTATGCAGAACCAAGCTTTTCAGTGAAGAGCAGAGAGGCACATTTTAGCAAGTTTCACTTGTAAGTGGGGTTGGAAACGCTTTTCAGGCTCAGTACTGGGCTCAAAAGATGCAGCCCTGATGTCTCATGATAGCAGGTGGTTAGGTAGAAATTCGCTGCTCTGCTGACGCAGCAGGAGCAAACGTATGCTAAAAATTTATGCAGAAACAAGCTTTTCAGTGAAGAGCAGCCAGGCACATTTTAGCAAGTTTCACTTGTAAGTGGGGTTGGAAACGCTTTTCAGGCTCAGTACTGGGCTCAAAAGATGCAGCCCTGATGTCTCTCATGATAGCAGGTGGTTAAGTAGAAATTCGCTGCTCGGCTGACCCAATTGGAGCAAACGTATGCTAAAAATGTGTGCAGAACCAAGCTTTTCAGTGAAGAGCAGCCAGGCACATTTTAGCAAGTTTCACTTGTAAGTGGGGTTGGAAACGCTTTTCAGGCTCAGTACTGGGCTCAAAAGATGCAGCCCTGATGTCTCATGATAGCAGGTGGTTAAGTAGAAATTCACTGCTCTGCAGACGCAGCAGGAGCAAATGTATGCCAAAAATGTATGCAGAAACAAGCTTTTCAGTGAAGAGCAGCCAGGCATATTTTAGCAAGTTTCACTTGTAAGTGGGGTTGGAAATGCTTTTCAGGCTCAGTACTGGGCTCAAAACATGCAGCCCTGATGTCTCTCATGATAGCAGGTGGTTAAGTAGAAATTTGCTGCTCGGCTGACCCAGCAGGAGCAAACCCATGCCAAAAATGTACGCAGAATGAGCTTTTCAGTGAAGAGCAGAGAGGCACATTTTAGCAAGTTTCACTTCTAAGTGGGGTTGGAAACGCTTTTCAGGCTCAGTACTGGGCTCAAAACATGCAGCCCTGATGTCTCTCATGATAGCAGGTGGTTAAGTAGAAATTTGCTGCTAGGCTGACCCAGCAGGAGCAAATGTATACTAAAAATGTATGCAGAAACAAACTTTTCAGTGAAGAGCAGCCAGGCACATTTTAGCAAGTTTCACTTGTAAGTGGGGTTGGAAATGCTTTTCAGGCTCACTACTAGGCTCAAAAGATGCAGCCCTGATGTCTCTCATGATAGCAGGTGGTTAAGTAGAAATGTGCTGCTCGGCTGACCCAGCAGGAGCAAACGTATGCTAAAAATGTATGCAGAACCAAGCTTTTCAGTGAAGAGCAGAGAGGCACAGTTTAGCAAGTTTCACTTGTAAGTGGGGTTGGAAACGCTTTTCAGGCTCAGTACTGGCCTCAAAAGATGCAGCCCTGCTGTATCTCATGATAGCAGGTGGTTAAGTCGAAATTTGCTGCTCGGCTGACCCAGCAGGAGCAAACCTATGCCAAAAATGTACGCAGAATCAGCTTTTCAGTGAAGAGCAGAGAGTCACATTTTGGCAAGTTTCACTTGTAAGTGGGGTTGGAAACGCTTTTCAGGCTCAGTACTGGGCTCAAAAGATGCAGCCCTGATGTCTCTCATGATAGCAGGTGGTTAAGTAGAAATTCGCTGCTCTGCTGACGCAGCAGGAGGAAACGTATGCCAAAAATGTATGCAGAAACAAGCTTTTCAGTGAAGAGCAGCCAGGCACATTTTAGCAAGTTTCACTTGTAAGTGGGGTTGGAAATGCTTTTTAGGCTCAGTACTGGGCTCAAAAGATGCAGCCCTGATGTCTCTCATGATGCAGGTGGTTAAGTAGAAATTCGCTGCTCGGCTGACCCAGCAGGAGCAAACGTATACTAAAAATGTATGCAGAACCAAGCTTTTCAGTGAAGAACAGCCAGGCACATTTTAGCAAGTTTCACTTGTAAGTGGGGTTGGAAATGCTTTTTAGGCTCAGTACTGGGCTCAAAAGATGCAGCCCTGCTGTCTCTCGTGATAGCAGGTGGTTAAGTAGAAATTCGCTGCTCGGCTGGCCCAGCAGGAGCAAACATATGCTAAAAATGTATGCAGAACCAAGCTTTTCAGTGAAGAGCAGCCAGGCACATTTTAGCAAGTTTCACTTGTAAGTGGGGTTGGAAACGCTTTTCAGGCTCAGTACTGGGCTCAAAAGATGCAGCCCTGATGTCTCTCATGATAGCAGGTGGTTAAGTAGAAATGTGCTGCTCGTCTGACCCAGCAGGAGCAAACGTATGCTAAAAATGTGTGCAGAACCAAGCTTTTCAGTGAATAGCAGCCAGGCACATTTTAGCAAGTTTCACTTGTAAGTGGGGTTGGAAACGCTTTTCAGGCTCAGTACTGGGCTCATAAGATGCAGCCTGATGTCTCTCATGAAAGCAGGTGGTTAAGTAGAAATTTGCTGCTCGGCTGACCCAGCAGGAGCAAACGTATGCTAAAAATGTGTGCAGAACCAAGCTTTTCAGTGAAGAGCAGCCAGACACATTTTAGCAAGTTTGACTTGTAAGTGGGGTTGGAAATGCTTTTCAGGCTCAGTACTGGGCTCAAAAGATGCAGCCCTGATCTCTCTCATGATAGCAGGTGGTTAAGTAGAAATTTGCTGCTCGGCTGACCCAGCAGGAGCAAACGTATGCTAAAAATGTATGCAGAACCAAGCTTTTCAGTGAAGAGCAGCCAGGCACATTTTAGCAAGTTTCACTTGTAAGTGGGGTTGGAAACGCTTTTCAGGCTCAGTACTGGGCTCAAAAGATGCAGCCCTGATGTCTCTCATGATAGCAGGTGGTTAAGTAGAAATTCGCTGCTCGGCTGACCCAGCAGGAGCAAACGTATGCCAAAAATGTATGCAGAAACAAGCTTTTCAGTGAAGAGCAGCTAGGCACATTTTAGCAAGTTTCACTTGTAAGTGGGGTTGGAAATGCTTTTCAGGCTCAGTACTGGGCTCAAAAGATGCAGCCCTGATGTATCTCATGATAGCAGGTGGTTAAGTAGAAATTTGCTGCTCGGCTGACTCAGCAGGAGCAAACCTATGCCAAAAATGTACGCAGAATCAGCTTTTCAGTGAAGAGCAGAGAGGCACATTTTAGCAAGTTTCACTTGTAAGTGGGGTTGGAAACGCTTTTCAGGCTCAGTACTGGGCTCAAAAGATGCAGCCCTGATGTCTCTCATGATAGCAGGTGGTTAAGTAGAAATTCGCTGCTCGGCTGGCCCAGCAGGAGCAAACATATGCTAAAAATGTATGCAGAACCAAGCTTTTCAGTGAAGAGCAGCCAGGCACATTTTAGCACGTTTCACTGTAAGTGGGGTTGGAAACGCTTTTCAGGCGCAGTACTGGGCTCCAAAGATGCAGCCCTGATGTCTCTCATGATAGCAGGTGGTTAAGTAGAAATTTGCTGCTCGGCTGACCCAGCAGGAGCAAACATATGCTAAAAATGTATGCAGAACCAAGCTTTTCAGTGAAGAGCAGAGAGGCACAGTTTAGCAAGTTTCACTTGTAAGTGGGGTTGGAAACGCTTTTCAGGCTCAGTACTGGGCTCAAAAGATGCAGCCCTGATGTCTCTCATGATAGCAGGTGGTTAAGTAGAAATTCGCTGCTCGGCTGACCCAGCAGGAGCAAACGTATGCTAAAAATGTGTGCAGAACCAAGCTTTTCAGTGAAGAGCAGCCAGGCACATTTTAGCAAGTTTCACTTGTAAGTGTTGTTGGAAACGCTTTTCAGGCTCAGTACTGGCCTCAAAAGATGCAGCCCTGATGTCTCTCATGATGCAGGTGGTTAAGTAGAAATTCGCTGCTCGGCTGACCCAGCAGGAGCAAACGTATGCTAAAAATGTATGCAGAACCAAGCTTTTCAGTGAAGAGCAGCCAGGCACATTTTAGCAAGTTTCACTTGTAAGTGGGGTTGGAAACGCTTTTCAGGCTCAGTACTGGGCTCAAAAGATGCAGCCCTGATGTCTCTCATGATAGCAGGTGGTTAAGTAGAAATTCGCTGCTCGGCTGACCCAGCAGGAGCAAACGTATGCCAAAAATGTATGCAGAAACAAGCTTTTCAGTGAAGAGCAGTAAGGCACATTTTAGCAAGTTTCACTTGTAAGTGGGGTTGGAAATGCTTTTCAGGCTCAGTACTGGGCTCAAAAGATGCAGCCCTGATGTATCTCATGATAGCAGGTGGTTAAGTAGAAATTTGCTGCTCGGCTGACTCAGCAGGAGCAAACCTATGCCAAAAATGTACGCAGAATCAGCTTTTCAGTGAAGAGCAGAGAGGCACATTTTAGCAAGTTTCACTTGTAAGTGGGGTTGGAAACGCTTTTCAGGCTCAGTACTGGGCTCAAAAGATGCAGCCCTGATGTCTCTCATGATAGCAGGTGGTTAAGTAGAAATTCGCTGCTCGGCTGACCCAGCAGGAGCAAACGTATGCCAAAAATGTATGCAGAAACAAGCTTTTCAGTGAAGAGCAGCCAGGCACATTTTAGCAAGTTTCACTTGTAAGTGGGGTTGGAAACGCTTTTCAGGCTCAGTACTGGGCTCAAAAGATGCAGCCCTGATGTATCTCATAATAGCAGGTGGTTAAGTAGAAATTTGCTGCTCGGCTGACCCAGCAGGAGCAAACATATGCTAAAAATGTGTGCAGAACCAAGCTTTTCAGTGAAGAGCAGCCAGACACATTTTAGCAAGTTTGACTTGTAAGTGGGGTTGGAAATGCTTTTCAGGCTCAGTACTGGGCTCAAAAGATGCAGCCCTGATCTCTCTCATGATAGCAGGTGGTTAAGTAGAAATTTGCTGCTCGGCTGACCCAGCAGGAGCAAACGTATGCTAAAAATGTATGCAGAACCAAGCTTTTCAGTGAAGAGCAGCCAGGCACATTTTAGCAAGTTTCACTTGTAAGTGGGGTTGGAAACGCTTTTCAGGCTCAGTACTGGGCTCAAAAGATGCAGCCCTGATGTCTCTCATGATAGCAGGTGGTTAAGTAGAAATTCGCTGCTCGGCTGACCCAGCAGGAGCAAACGTATGCCAAAAATGTATGCAGAAACAAGCTTTTCAGTGAAGAGCAGCTAGGCACATTTTAGCAAGTTTCACTTGTAAGTGGGGTTGGAAATGCTTTTCAGGCTCAGTACTGGGCTCAAAAGATGCAGCCCTGATGTATCTCATGATAGCAGGTGGTTAAGTAGAAATTTGCTGCTCGGCTGACTCAGCAGGAGCAAACCTATGCCAAAAATGTACGCAGAATCAGCTTTTCAGTGAAGAGCAGAGAGGCACATTTTAGCAAGTTTCACTTGTAAGTGGGGTTGGAAACGCTTTTCAGGCTCAGTACTGGGCTCAAAAGATGCAGCCCTGATGTCTCTCATGATAGCAGGTGGTTAAGTAGAAATTCGCTGCTCGGCTGGCCCAGCAGGAGCAAACATATGCTAAAAATGTATGCAGAACCAAGCTTTTCAGTGAAGAGCAGCCAGGCACATTTTAGCACGTTTCACTGTAAGTGGGGTTGGAAACGCTTTTCAGGCGCAGTACTGGGCTCCAAAGATGCAGCCCTGATGTCTCTCATGATAGCAGGTGGTTAAGTAGAAATTTGCTGCTCGGCTGACCCAGCAGGAGCAAACATATGCTAAAAATGTATGCAGAACCAAGCTTTTCAGTGAAGAGCAGAGAGGCACAGTTTAGCAAGTTTCACTTGTAAGTGGGGTTGGAAACGCTTTTCAGGCTCAGTACTGGGCTCAAAAGATGCAGCCCTGATGTCTCTCATGATAGCAGGTGGTTAAGTAGAAATTCGCTGCTCGGCTGACCCAGCAGGAGCAAACGTATGCTAAAAATGTGTGCAGAACCAAGCTTTTCAGTGAAGAGCAGCCAGGCACATTTTAGCAAGTTTCACTTGTAAGTGTTGTTGGAAACGCTTTTCAGGCTCAGTACTGGCCTCAAAAGATGCAGCCCTGATGTCTCTCATGATGCAGGTGGTTAAGTAGAAATTCGCTGCTCGGCTGACCCAGCAGGAGCAAACGTATGCTAAAAATGTATGCAGAACCAAGCTTTTCAGTGAAGAGCAGCCAGGCACATTTTAGCAAGTTTCACTTGTAAGTGGGGTTGGAAACGCTTTTCAGGCTCAGTACTGGGCTCAAAAGATGCAGCCCTGATGTCTCTCATGATAGCAGGTGGTTAAGTAGAAATTCGCTGCTCGGCTGACCCAGCAGGAGCAAACGTATGCCAAAAATGTATGCAGAAACAAGCTTTTCAGTGAAGAGCAGCTAGGCACATTTTAGCAAGTTTCACTTGTAAGTGGGGTTGGAAATGCTTTTCAGGCTCAGTACTGGGCTCAAAAGATGCAGCCCTGATGTATCTCATGATAGCAGGTGGTTAAGTAGAAATTTGCTGCTCGGCTGACTCAGCAGGAGCAAACCTATGCCAAAAATGTACGCAGAATCAGCTTTTCAGTGAAGAGCAGAGAGGCACATTTTAGCAAGTTTCACTTGTAAGTGGGGTTGGAAACGCTTTTCAGGCTCAGTACTGGGCTCAAAAGATGCAGCCCTGATGTCTCTCATGATAGCAGGTGGTTAAGTAGAAATTTGCTGCTCGGCTGACCCAGCAGGAGCAAACGTATGCTAAAAATGTGTGCAGAACCAAGCTTTTCAGTGAAGAGCAGCCAGGCACATTTTAGCAAGTTTCACTTGTAAGTGTTGTTGGAAACGCTTTTCAGGCTCAGTACTGGCCTCAAAAGATGCAGCCCTGATGTCTCTCATGATGCAGGTGGTTAAGTAGAAATTCGCTGCTCGGCTGACCCAGCAGGAGCAAACGTATGCTAAAAATGTATGCAGAACCAAGCTTTTCAGTGAAGAGCAGCCAGGCACATTTTAGCAAGTTTCACTTGTAAGTGGGGTTGGAAACGCTTTTCAGGCTCAGTACTGGGCTCAAAAGATGCAGCCCTGATGTCTCTCATGATAGCAGGTGGTTAAGTAGAAATTCGCTGCTCGGCTGACCCAGCAGGAGCAAACGTATGCCAAAAATGTATGCAGAAACAAGCTTTTCAGTGAAGAGCAGCTAGGCACATTTTAGCAAGTTTCACTTGTAAGTGGGGTTGGAAATGCTTTTCAGGCTCAGTACTGGGCTCAAAAGATGCAGCCCTGATGTATCTCATGATAGCAGGTGGTTAAGTAGAAATTTGCTGCTCGGCTGACTCAGCAGGAGCAAACCTATGCCAAAAATGTATGCAGAACCAAGCTTTTCAGTGAAGAACAGCCAGGCACATTTTAGCAAGTTTCACTTGTAAGTGGGGTTGGAAATGCTTTTTAGGCTCAGTACTGGGCTCAAAAGATGCAGCCCTGCTGTCTCTCGTGATAGCAGGTGGTTAAGTAGAAATTCGCTGCTCGGCTGGCCCAGCAGGAGCAAACATATGCTAAAAATGTATGCAGAACCAAGCTTTTCAGTGAAGAGCAGCCAGGCACATTTTAGCAAGTTTCACTTGTAAGTGGGGTTGGAAACGCTTTTCAGGCTCAGTACTGGGCTCAAAAGATGCAGCCCTGATGTCTCTCATGATAGCAGGTGGTTAAGTAGAAATTTGCTGCTCGGCTGACCCAGCAGGAGCAAACGTATGCTAAAAATGTGTGCAGAACCAAGCTTTTCAGTGAAGAGCAGCCAGACACATTTTAGCAAGTTTGACTTGTAAGTGGGGTTGGAAATGCTTTTCAGGCTCAGTACTGGGCTCAAAAGATGCAGCCCTGATCTCTCTCATGATAGCAGGTGGTTAAGTAGAAATTTGCTGCTCGGCTGACCCAGCAGGAGCAAACGTATGCTAAAAATGTATGCAGAACCAAGCTTTTCAGTGAAGAGCAGCCAGGCACATTTTAGCAAGTTTCACTTGTAAGTGGGGTTGGAAACGCTTTTCAGGCTCAGTACTGGGCTCAAAAGATGCAGCCCTGATGTCTCTCATGATAGCAGGTGGTTAAGTAGAAATTCGCTGCTCGGCTGACCCAGCAGGAGCAAACGTATGCCAAAAATGTATGCAGAAACAAGCTTTTCAGTGAAGAGCAGCTAGGCACATTTTAGCAAGTTTCACTTGTAAGTGGGGTTGGAAATGCTTTTCAGGCTCAGTACTGGGCTCAAAAGATGCAGCCCTTATGTATCTCATGATAGCAGGTGGTTAAGTAGAAATTTGCTGCTCGGCTGACTCAGCAGGAGCAAACCTATGCCAAAAATGTACGCAGAATCAGCTTTTCAGTGAAGAGCAGAGAGGCACATTTTAGCAAGTTTCACTTGTAAGTGGGGTTGGAAACGCTTTTCAGGCTCAGTACTGGGCTCAAAAGATGCAGCCCTGATGTCTCTCATGATAGCAGGTGGTTAAGTAGAAATTCGCTGCTCGGCTGGCCCAGCAGGAGCAAACATATGCTAAAAATGTATGCAGAACCAAGCTTTTCAGTGAAGAGCAGCCAGGCACATTTTAGCACGTTTCACTGTAAGTGGGGTTGGAAACGCTTTTCAGGCGCAGTACTGGGCTCCAAAGATGCAGCCCTGATGTCTCTCATGATAGCAGGTGGTTAAGTAGAAATTTGCTGCTCGGCTGACCCAGCAGGAGCAAACATATGCAAAAAATGTATGCAGAACCAAGCTTTTCAGTGAAGAGCAGAGAGGCACAGTTTAGCAAGTTTCACTTGTAAGTGGGGTTGGAAACGCTTTTCAGGCTCAGTACTGGGCTCAAAAGATGCAGCCCTGATGTCTCTCATGATAGCAGGTGGTTAAGTAGAAATTCGCTGCTCGGCTGACCCAGCAGGAGCAAACGTATGCTAAAAATGTGTGCAGAACCAAGCTTTTCAGTGAAGAGCAGCCAGGCACATTTTAGCAAGTTTCACTTGTAAGTGTTGTTGGAAACGCTTTTCAGGCTCAGTACTGGCCTCAAAAGATGCAGCCCTGATGTCTCTCATGATGCAGGTGGTTAAGTAGAAATTCGCTGCTCGGCTGACCCAGCAGGAGCAAACGTATGCTAAAAATGTATGCAGAACCAAGCTTTTCAGTGAAGAGCAGCCAGGCACATTTTAGCAAGTTTCACTTGTAAGTGGGGTTGGAAACGCTTTTCAGGCTCAGTACTGGGCTCAAAAGATGCAGCCCTGATGTCTCTCATGATAGCAGGTGGTTAAGTAGAAATTCGCTGCTCGGCTGACCCAGCAGGAGCAAACGTATGCCAAAAATGTATGCATAAACAAGCTTTTCAGTGAAGAGCAGCTAGGCACATTTTAGCAAGTTTCACTTGTAAGTGGGGTTGGAAATGCTTTTCAGGCTCAGTACTGGGCTCAAAAGATGCAGCCCTGATGTATCTCATGATAGCAGGTGGTTAAGTAGAAATTTGCTGCTCGGCTGACTCAGCAGGAGCAAACCTATGCCAAAAATGTACTCAGAATCAGCTTTTCAGTGAAGAGCAGAGAGGCACATTTTAGCAAGTTTCACTTGTAAGTGGGGTTGGAAACGCTTTTCAGGCTCAGTACTGGGCTCAAAAGATGCAGACCTGATGTCTCTCATGATAGCAGGTGGTAAGTAGAAATTCGCTGCTCGGCTGGCCCAGCAGGAGCAAACATATGCTAAAAATGTATGCAGAACCAAGCTTTTCAGTGAAGAGCAGCCAGGCACATTTTAGCTAGTTTCACTTGTAAGTGGGGTTGGAAACGCTTTTCAGGCTCAGTACTGGGCTCAAAAGATGCAGCCCTGATGTCTCTCATGATAGCAGGTGGTTAAGTAGAAATGTGCTGCTCGGCTGACCCAGCAGGAGCAAACGTATGCTAAAAATGTGTGCAGAACCAAGCTTTTCAGTGAATAGCAGCCAGGCACATTTTAGCAAGTTTCACTTGTGAGTGGGGTTGGAAACGCTTTTCAGGCTCAGTACTGGGCTCAAAAGATGCAGCCCTGATGTCTCTCATGATAGCAGGTGGTTAAGTAGAAATTTGCTGCTCGGCTGACCCAGCAGGAGCAAACGTATGCCAAAAATGTATGCAGAAACAAGCTTTTCAGTGAAGAGCAGCTAGGCACATTTTTAGCAAGTTTCACTTGTAAGTGGGGTTGGAAATGCTTTTCAGGCTTAGTACTTGCCTCAAAAGATGCAGCCCTGATGTCTCTCATGATAGCAGGTGGTTAAGTAGAAATTCGCTGCTCGGCTGACCCAGCAGGAGCAAACGTATGCCAAAAATGTATGCAGAAACAAGCTTTTCAGTGAAGAGCAGCTAGGCACATTTTAGCAAGTTTCACTTGTAAGTGGGGTTGGAAATGCTTTTCAGGCTCAGTACTGGGATCAAAAGATGCAGCCCTGATGTATCTCATGATAGCAGGTGGTTAAGTAGAAATTTGCTGCTCGGCTGACTCAGCAGGAGCAAACCTATGCCAAAAATGTACGCAGAATCAGCTTTTCAGTGAAGAGCAGAGAGGCACATTTTAGCAAGTTTCACTTGTAAGTGGGGTTGGAAACGCTTTTCAGGCTCAGTACTGGGCTCAAAAGATGCAGCCCTGATGTCTCTCATGATAGCAGGTGGTTAAGTAGAAATTCGCTGCTCGGCTGGCCCAGCAGGAGCAAACATATGCTAAAAATTTATGCAGAACCAAGCTTTTCAGTGAAGAGCAGCCAGGCACATTTTAGCACGTTTCACTGTAAGTGGGGTTGGAAACGCTTTTCAGGCGCAGTACTGGGCTCCAAAGATGCAGCCCTGATGTCTCTCGTGATAGCAGGTGGTTAAGTAGAAATTTGCTGCTCGGCTGACCCAGCAGGAGCAAACGTATGCTAAAAATGTGTACAGAACCAAGCTTTTCAGTGAAGAACAGCCAGGCACATTTTAGCAAGTTTCACTTGTAAGTGGGGTTGGAAACGCTTTTCAGGCTCAGTACTGGGCTCAAAAGATGCAGCCCTGATGTCTCATGATAGCAGGTGGTTAAGTAGAAATTTGCTGCTCGGCTGACCCAGCAGGAGCAAACCCATGCCAAAAATGTACGCAGAATGAGCTTTTCAGTGAAGAGCAGAGAGGCACATTTTAGCAAGTTTCACTTGTAAGTGGGGTTGGAAACGCTTTTCAGGCTCAGTACTGGGCTCAAAAGATGCACCCTGATGTCTCTCATGATAGCAGGTGGTTAAGTAGAAATTTGCTGCTCGGCTGACCCAGCAGGAGCAAATGTATGCTAAAAATTTATGCAGAAACAAACTTTTCAGTGAAGAGCAGACAGGCACATTTTAGCAAGTTTCACTTGTAAGTGGGGTTGGAAATGCTTTTCAGGCTCACTACTAAGCTCAAAAGATGCAGCCCTGATGTCTCTCATGATAGCAGGTGGTTAAGTAGAAATGTGCTGCTCGGCTGACCCAGCAGGAGCAAACGTTTGCTAAAAATGTATGCAGAACCAAGCTTTTCAGTGAAGAGCAGAGAGGCACAGTTTAGCAAGTTTCACTTGCAAGTGGGGTTGGAAACGCTTTTCAGGCTCAGTACTGGGCTCAAAAGATGCAGCCCTGATGTCTCTCATGATAGAAGGTGGTTAAGTAGAAATTCGCTGCTCGGCTAACCCAGCAGGAGCAAACGTATGCGAAAAATGTATGCAGAACCAAGCTTTTCAGTGAAGAGCAGAGAGGCACATTTTAGCAAGTTTCACTTGTAAGTGGGGTTGGAAACGCTTTTCAGGCTCAGTACTGGGCTCAAAAGATGCAGCCCTGATGTCTCTCATGGTAGCAGGTGGTTAAGTAGAAATTCGCTGCTCGGCTGACCCAGCAGGAGCAAACGTATGCTAAAAATGTGTACAGAACCAAGCTTTTCAGTGAAGAGCAGCCAGGCACATTTTAGCAAGTTTCACTTGTAAGTGGGGTTGGAAACGCTTTTCAGGCTCAGTACTGGGCTCAAAAGATGCAGCCCTGATGTCTCATGATAGCAGGTGGTTAAGTAGAAATTTGCTGCTCGGCTGACCCAGCAGGAGCAAACCCATGCCAAAAATGTACGCAGAATGAGCTTTTCAGTGAAGAGCAGAGAGGCACATTTTAGCAAGTTTCACTTGTAAGTGGGGTTGGAAACGCTTTTCAGGCTCAGTACTGGGCTCAAAAGATGCAGCCCTGATGTCTCTCATGATAGCAGGTGGTTAAGTAGAAATTTGCTGCTCGGCTGACCCAGCAGGAGCAAATGTATGCTAAAAATGTATGCAGAAACAAACTTTTCAGTGAAGAGCAGACAGGCACATTTTAGCAAGTTTCACTTGTAAGTGGGGTTGGAAATGCTTTTCAGGCTCACTACTAAGCTCAAAAGATGCAGCCCTGATGTCTCTCATGATAGCAGGTGGTTAAGTAGAAATGTGCTGCTCGGCTGACCCAGCAGGAGCAAACGTTTGCTAAAAATGTATGCAGAACCAAGCTTTTCAGTGAAGAGCAGAGAGGCACAGTTTAGCAAGTTTCACTTGCAAGTGGGGTTGGAAACGCTTTTCAGACTCAGTACTGGGCTCAAAAGATGCAGCCCTGATGTCTCTCATGATAGAAGGTGGTTAAGTAGAAATTCGCTGCTCGGCTGACCCAGCAGGAGCAAACGTATGCTAAAAATGTATGCAGAACCAAGCTTTTCAGTGAAGAGCAGCCAGGCACATTTTAGCAAGTTTCACTTGTAAGTGGGGTTGGAAACGCTTTTCAGGCTCAGTACTGGGCTCAAAAGATGCAGCCCTGATGTCTCTCATGATAGCAGGTGGTTAAGTAGAAATTCGCTGCTCGGCTGACCCAGCAGGAGCAAACGTATGCTAAAAATGTGTGCAGAACCAAGCTTTTCAGTGAAGAGCAGCCAGGCACATTTTAGCAAGTTTCACTTGTAAGTGGGGTTGGAAACGCTTTTCAGGCTCAGTACTGGCCTCAAAAGATGCAGCCCTGCTGTATCTCATGATAGCAGGTGGTTAAGTCGAAATTTGCTGCTCGGCTGACCCAGCAGGAGCAAACCTATGCCAAAAATGTACGCAGAATCAGCTTTTCAGTGAAGAGCAGAGAGGCAGATTTTGGCAAGTTTCACTTGTAAGTGGGGTTGGAAACGCTTTTCAGGCTCAGTACTGGGCTCAAAAGATGCAGCCCTGATGTCTCTCATGATGCAGGTGGTTAAGTAGAAATTCGCTGCTCGGCTGACCCAGCAGGAGCAAACGTATGCTAAAAATGTATGCAGAACCAAGCTTTTCAGTGAAGAACAGCCAGGCACATTTTAGCAAGTTTCACTTGTAAGTGGGGTTGGAAACGCTTTTCAGGCTCAGTACTGGGCTCAAAAGATGCAGCCCTGCTGTCTCTCATGATAGCAGGTGGTTAAGTAGAAATTCGCTGCTCGGCTGACCCAGCAGGAGCAAACGTATGCTAAAAATGTGTGCAGAACCAAGCTTTTCAGTGAAGAGCAGCCAGGCACATTTTAGCAAGTTTCACTTGTAAGTGGGGTTGGAAATGCTTTTCAGGCTCAGTACTGGGCTCAAAAGATGCAGCCCTGATGTCTCTCATGATAGCAGGTGGTTAAGTAGAAATGTGCTGCTCGGCTGACCCAGCAGGAGCAAACGTATGCTAAAAATGTGTGCAGAACCAAGCTTTTCAGTGAATAGCAGCCAGGCACATTTTAGCAAGTTTCACTTGTAAGTGGGGTTGGAAACGCTTTTCAGGCTCAGTACTGGGCTCATAAGATGCAGCCTGATGTCTCTCATGATAGCAGGTGGTTAAGTAGAAATTTGCTGCTCGGCTGACCCAGCAGGAGCAAACGTATGCTAAAAATGTGTGCAGAACCAAGCTTTTCAGTGAAGAGCAGCCAGACACATTTTAGCAAGTTTCACTTGTAAGTGGGGTTGGAAATGCTTTTCAGGCTCAGTACTGGGCTCAAAAGATGCAGCCCTGATCTCTCTCATGATAGCAGGTGGTTAAGTAGAAATTTGCTGCTCAACTGACCCAGCAGGAGCAAACGTATGCCAAAAATGTATGCAGAAACAAGCTTTTCAGTGAAGAGCAGCTAGGCACATTTTTAGCAAGTTTCACTTGTAAGTGGGGTTGGAAATGCTTTTCAGGCTCAGTACTGGGCTCAAAAGATGCAGCCCTGATGTATCTCATGATAGCAGGTGGTTAAGTAGAAATTTGCTGCTCGGCTGACTCAGCAGGAGCAAACCTATGCCAAAAATGTACGCAGAATCAGCTTTTCAGTGAAGAGCAGAGAGGCACATTTTAGCAAGTTTCACTTGTAAGTGGGGTTGGAAACGCTTTTCAGGCTCAGTACTGGGCTCAAAAGATGCAGACCTGATGTCTCTCATGATAGCAGGTGGTAAGTAGAAATTCGCTGCTCGGCTGGCCCAGCAGGAGCAAACATATGCTAAAAATGTATGCAGAACCAAGCTTTTCAGTGAAGAGCAGCCAGGCACATTTTAGCAAGTTTCACTTGTAAGTGGGGTTGGAAACGCTTTTCAGGCTCAGTACTGGGCTCAAAAGATGCAGCCCTGATGTCTCTCATGATAGCAGGTGGTTAAGTAGAAATGTGCTGCTCGGCTGACCCAGCAGGAGCAAACGTATGCTAAAAATGTGTGCAGAACCAAGCTTTTCAGTGAATAGCAGCCAGGCACATTTTAGCAAGTTTCACTTGTGAGTGGGGTTGGAAACGCTTTTCAGGCTCAGTACTGGGCTCAAAAGATGCAGCCCTGATGTCTCTCATGGTAGCAGGTGGTTAAGTAGAAATTCGCTGCTCGGCTGACCCAGCAGGAGCAAACGTATGCTAAAAATGTGTACAGAACCAAGCTTTTCAGTGAAGAGCAGCCAGGCACATTTTAGCAAGTTTTACTTGTAAGTGGGGTTGGAAACGCTTTTCAGGCTCAGTACTGGGCTCAAAAGATGCAGCCCTGATGTCTCATGATAGCAGGTGGTTAAGTAGAAATTTGCTGCTCGGCTGACCCAGCAGGAGCAAACCCATGCCAAAAATGTACGCAGAATGAGCTTTTCAGTGAAGAGCAGAGAGGCACATTTTAGCAAGTTTCACTTGTAAGTGGGGTTGGAAACGCTTTTCAGGCTCAGTACTGGGCTCAAAAGATGCAGCCCTGATGTCTCTCATGATAGCAGGTGGTTAAGTAGAAATTTGCTGCTCGGCTGACCCAGCAGGAGCAAATGTATGCTAAAAATTTATGCAGAAACAAACTTTTCAGTGAAGAGCAGACAGGCACATTTTAGCAAGTTTCACTTGTAAGTGGGGTTGGAAATGCTTTTCAGGCTCACTACTAGGCTCAAAAGATGCAGCCCTGATGTCTCTCATGATAGCAGGTGGTTAAGTAGAAATGTGCTGCTCGGCTGACCCAGCAGGAGCAAACGTATGCTAAAAATGTATGCAGAACCAAGCTTTTCCGTGAAGAGCAGAGAGGCACAGTTTAGCAAGTTTCACTTGTAAGTGGGGTTGGAAACGCTTTTCAGGCTCAGTACTGGGCTCAAAAGATGCAGCCCTGATGTCTCTCATGATAGCAGGTGGTTAAGTAGAAATTCGCTGCTCGGCTGACCCAGCAGGAGCAAACGTATGCTAAAAATTTATGCAGAACCAAGCTTTTCAGTGAAGAGCAGCCAGGCACATTTTAGCAAGTTTCACTTGTAAGTGGGGTTGGAAACGCTTTTCAGGCTCAGTACTGGGCTCAAAAGATGCAGCCCTGATGTCTCTCATGATAGCAGGTGGTTAAGTAGAAATTCGCTGCCCGGCTGACCCAGCAGGAGCAAACGTATGCTAAAAATGTGTGCAGAACCAAGCTTTTCAGTGAAGAGCAGCCAGGCACATTTTAGCAAGTTTCACTAGTAAGTGGGGTTGGAAACGCTTTTCAGGCTCAGTACTGGCCTCAAAAGATGCAGCCCTGCTGTCTCTCATGATAGCAGGTGGTTAAGTAGAAATTCGCTGCTCGGCTGACCCAGCAGGAGCAAACATATGCTAAAAATGTATGCAGAACCAAGCTTTTCAGTGAAGAGCAGAGAGGCACATTTTGGCAAGTTTCACTTGTAAGTGGGGTTGGAAACGCTTTTCAGGCTCAGTACTGGGCTCAAAAGATGCAGCCCTGATGTCTCTCATGATAGCAGGTGGTTAAGTAGAAATGTGCTGCTCGGCTGACCCAGCAGGAGCAAACGTATGCTAAAAATGTGTGCAGAACCAAGCTTTTCAGTGAATAGCAGCCAGGCACATTTTAGCAAGTTTCACTTGTAAGTGGGGTTGGAAACGCTTTTCAGGCTCAGTACTGGGCTCAAAAGATGCAGCCCTGATGTCTCTCATGATAGCAGGTGGTTAAGTAGAAATTCGCTGCTCGGCTGACCCAGCAGGAGCAAACGTATGCTAAAAATTTATGCAGAACCAAGCTTTTCAGTGAAGAGCAGCCAGGCACATTTTAGCAAGTTTCACTTGTAAGTGGGGTTGGAAACGCTTTTCAGGCTCAGTACTGGGCTCAAAAGATGCAGCCCTGATGTCTCTCATGATAGCAGGTGGTTAAGTAGAAATTCGCTGCCCGGCTGACCCAGCAGGAGCAAACGTATGCTAAAAATGTGTGCAGAACCAAGCTTTTCAGTGAAGAGCAGCCAGGCACATTTTAGCAAGTTTCACTTGTAAGTGGGGTTGGAAACGCTTTTCAGGCTCAGTACTGGCCTCAAAAGATGCAGCCCTGCTGTATCTCATGATAGCAGGTGGTTAAGTCGAAATTTGCTGCTCGGCTGACCCAGCAGGAGCAAACCTATGCCAAAAATGTACGCAGAAACAAGCTTTTCAGTGAAGAGCAGCCAGGCACATTTTAGCAAGTTTCACTTGTAAGTGGGGTTGGAAATGCTTTTCAGGCTCAGTACTGGGCTCAAAAGATGCAGCCCTGATGTCTCTCATGATAGCAGGTGGTTAAGTAGAAATTTGCTGCTCGGCTGACCCAGCAGGAGCAAACGTATGCTAAAAATGTGTGCAGAACCAAGCTTTTCAGTGAAGAGCAGCCAGACACATTTCAGCAAGTTTCACTTGTAAGTGGGGTTGGAAATGCTTTTCAGGCTCAGTACTGGGCTCAAAAGATGCAGCCCTGATCTCTCTCATGATAGCAGGTGGTTAAGTAGAAATTTGCTGCTCGGCTGACCCAGCAGGAGCAAACGTATGCTAAAAATGTATGCAGAACCAAGCTTTTCAGTGAAGAGCAGCCAGGCACATTTGAGCAAGTTTCACTTGTAAGTGGGGTTGGAAACGCTTTTCAGGCTCAGTACTGGGCTCAAAAGATGCAGCCCTGATGTCTCTCATGATAGCAGGTGGTTAAGTAGAAATGTGCTGCTCGGCTGACCCAGCAGGAGCAAACGTATGCTAAAAATGTATGCAGAACCAAGCTTTTCAGTGAAGAGCAGCCAGGCATATTTTAGCAAGTTTCACTTGTAAGTGGGGTTGGAAACGCTTTTCAGGCTCAGTACTGGGCTCAAAAGATGCAGCCCTGATGTATCTCATGATAGCAGGTGGTTAAGTAGAAATTTGCTGCTCGGCTGACTCAGCAGGAGCAAACCTATGCCAAAAATGTACGCAGAATCAGCTTTTTAGTGAAGAGCAGAGAGGCACATTTTAGCAAGTTTCACTTGTAAGTGGGGTTGGAAACGCTTTTCAGGCTCAGTACTGGGCTCAAAAGATGCAGCCCTGATGTCTCTCATGATAGCAGGTGGTTAAGTAGAAATTCGCTGCTCGGCTGGCCCAGCAGGAGCAAACATATGCTAAAAATGTATGCAGAACCAAGCTTTTCAGTGAAGAGCAGCCAGGCACATTTTAGCACGTTTCACTGTAAGTGGGGTTGGAAACGCTTTTCAGGCGCAGTACTGGGCTCCAAAGATGCAGCCCTGATGTCTCTCATGATAGCAGGTGGTTAAGTAGAAATTTGCTGCTCGGCTGACCCAGCAGGAGCAAACATATGCTAAAAATGTATGCAGAACCAAGCTTTTCAGTGAAGAGCAGAGAGGCACAGTTTAGCAAGTTTCACTTGTAAGTGGGGTTGGAAACGCTTTTCAGGCTCAGTACTGGGCTCAAAAGATGCAGCCCTGATGTCTCTCATGATAGCAGGTGGTTAAGTAGAAATTCGCTGCTCGGCTGACCCAGCAGGAGCAAACGTATGCTAAAAATGTGTGCAGAACCAAGCTTTTCAGTGAAGAGCAGCCAGGCACATTTTAGCAAGTTTCACTTGTAAGTGTTGTTGGAAACGCTTTTCAGGCTCAGTACTGGCCTCAAAAGATGCAGCCCTGATGTCTCTCATGATGCAGGTGGTTAAGTAGAAATTCGCTGCTCGGCTGACCCAGCAGGAGCAAACGTATGCTAAAAATGTATGCAGAACCAAGCTTTTCAGTGAAGAGCAGCCAGGCACATTTTAGCAAGTTTCACTTGTAAGTGGGGTTGGAAACGCTTTTCAGGCTCAGTACTGGGCTCAAAAGATGCAGCCCTGATGTCTCTCATGATAGCAGGTGGTTAAGTAGAAATTCGCTGCTCGGCTGACCCAGCAGGAGCAAACGTATGCCAAAAATGTATGCAGAAACAAGCTTTTCAGTGAAGAGCAGCTAGGCACATTTTAGCAAGTTTCACTTGTAAGTGGGGTTGGAAATGCTTTTCAGGCTCAGTACTGGGCTCAAAAGATGCAGCCCTGATGTATCTCATGATAGCAGGTGGTTAAGTAGAAATTTGCTGCTCGGCTGACTCAGCAGGAGCAAACCTATGCCAAAAATGTACGCAGAATCAGCTTTTCAGTGAAGAGCAGAGAGGCACATTTTAGCAAGTTTCACTTGTAAGTGGGGTTGGAAACGCTTTTCAGGCTCAGTACTGGGCTCAAAAGATGCAGCCCTGATGTCTCTCATGATAGCAGGTGGTTAAGTAGAAATTCGCTGCTCGGCTGACCCAGCAGGAGCAAACGTATGCCAAAAATGTATGCAGAAACAAGCTTTTCAGTGAAGAGCAGCCAGGCACATTTTAGCAAGTTTCACTTGTAAGTGGGGTTGGAAACGCTTTTCAGGCTCAGTACTGGGCTCAAAAGATGCAGCCCTGATGTATCTCATAATAGCAGGTGGTTAAGTAGAAATTTGCTGCTCGGCTGACCCAGCAGGAGCAAACATATGCTAAAAATGTGTGCAGAACCAAGCTTTTCAGTGAAGAGCAGCCAGACACATTTTAGCAAGTTTGACTTGTAAGTGGGGTTGGAAATGCTTTTCAGGCTCAGTACTGGGCTCAAAAGATGCAGCCCTGATCTCTCTCATGATAGCAGGTGGTTAAGTAGAAATTTGCTGCTCGGCTGACCCAGCAGGAGCAAACGTATGCTAAAAATTTATGCAGAACCAAGCTTTTCAGTGAAGAGCAGCCAGGCACATTTTAGCAAGTTTCACTTGTAAGTGGGGTTGGAAACGCTTTTCAGGCTCAGTACTGGGCTCAAAAGATGCAGCCCTGATGTCTCTCATGATAGCAGGTGGTTAAGTAGAAATTCGCTGCTCGGCTGACCCAGCAGGAGCAAACGTATGCCAAAAATGTATGCAGAAACAAGCTTTTCAGTGAAGAGCAGCTAGGCACATTTTAGCAAGTTTCACTTGTAAGTGGGGTTGGAAATGCTTTTCAGGCTCAGTACTGGGCTCAAAAGATGCAGCCCTGATGTATCTCATGATAGCAGGTGGTTAAGTAGAAATTTGCTGCTCGGCTGACTCAGCAGGAGCAAACCTATGCCAAAAATGTACGCAGAATCAGCTTTTCAGTGAAGAGCAGAGAGGCACATTTTAGCAAGTTTCACTTGTAAGTGGGGTTGGAAACGCTTTTCAGGCTCAGTACTGGGCTCAAAAGATGCAGCCCTGATGTCTCTCATGATAGCAGGTGGTTAAGTAGAAATTCGCTGCTCGGCTGGCCCAGCAGGAGCAAACATATGCTAAAAATGTATGCAGAACCAAGCTTTTCAGTGAAGAGCAGCCAGGCACATTTTAGCACGTTTCACTGTAAGTGGGGTTGGAAACGCTTTTCAGGCGCAGTACTGGGCTCCAAAGATGCAGCCCTGATGTCTCTCATGATAGCAGGTGGTTAAGTAGAAATTTGCTGCTCGGCTGACCCAGCAGGAGCAAACATATGCTAAAAATGTATGCAGAACCAAGCTTTTCAGTGAAGAGCAGAGAGGCACAGTTTAGCAAGTTTCACTTGTAAGTGGGGTTGGAAACGCTTTTCAGGCTCAGTACTGGGCTCAAAAGATGCAGCCCTGATGTCTCTCATGATAGCAGGTGGTTAAGTAGAAATTCGCTGCTCGGCTGACCCAGCAGGAGCAAACGTATGCTAAAAATGTGTGCAGAACCAAGCTTTTCAGTGAAGAGCAGCCAGGCACATTTTAGCAAGTTTCACTTGTAAGTGTTGTTGGAAACGCTTTTCAGGCTCAGTACTGGCCTCAAAAGATGCAGCCCTGATGTCTCTCATGATGCAGGTGGTTAAGTAGAAATTCGCTGCTCGGCTGACCCAGCAGGAGCAAACGTATGCTAAAAATGTATGCAGAACCAAGCTTTTCAGTGAAGAGCAGCCAGGCACATTTTAGCAAGTTTCACTTGTAAGTGGGGTTGGAAACGCTTTTCAGGCTCAGTACTGGGCTCAAAAGATGCAGCCCTGATGTCTCTCATGATAGCAGGTGGTTAAGTAGAAATTCGCTGCTCGGCTGACCCAGCAGGAGCAAACGTATGCCAAAAATGTATGCAGAAACAAGCTTTTCAGTGAAGAGCAGCTAGGCACATTTTAGCAAGTTTCACTTGTAAGTGGGGTTGGAAATGCTTTTCAGGCTCAGTACTGGGCTCAAAAGATGCAGCCCTGATGTATCTCATGATAGCAGGTGGTTAAGTAGAAATTTGCTGCTCGGCTGACTCAGCAGGAGCAAACCTATGCCAAAAATGTACGCAGAATCAGCTTTTCAGTGAAGAGCAGAGAGGCACATTTTAGCAAGTTTCACTTGTAAGTGGGGTTGGAAACGCTTTTCAGGCTCAGTACTGGGCTCAAAAGATGCAGCCCTGATGTCTCTCATGATAGCAGGTGGTTAAGTAGAAATTTGCTGCTCGGCTGACCCAGCAGGAGCAAACGTATGCTAAAAATGTGTGCAGAACCAAGCTTTTCAGTGAAGAGCAGCCAGGCACATTTTAGCAAGTTTCACTTGTAAGTGTTGTTGGAAACGCTTTTCAGGCTCAGTACTGGCCTCAAAAGATGCAGCCCTGATGTCTCTCATGATGCAGGTGGTTAAGTAGAAATTCGCTGCTCGGCTGACCCAGCAGGAGCAAACGTATGCTAAAAATGTATGCAGAACCAAGCTTTTCAGTGAAGAGCAGCCAGGCACATTTTAGCAAGTTTCACTTGTAAGTGGGGTTGGAAACGCTTTTCAGGCTCAGTACTGGGCTCAAAAGATGCAGCCCTGATGTCTCTCATGATAGCAGGTGGTTAAGTAGAAATTCGCTGCTCGGCTGACCCAGCAGGAGCAAACGTATGCCAAAAATGTATGCAGAAACAAGCTTTTCAGTGAAGAGCAGCTAGGCACATTTTAGCAAGTTTCACTTGTAAGTGGGGTTGGAAATGCTTTTCAGGCTCAGTACTGGGCTCAAAAGATGCAGCCCTGATGTATCTCATGATAGCAGGTGGTTAAGTAGAAATTTGCTGCTCGGCTGACTCAGCAGGAGCAAACCTATGCCAAAAATGTATGCAGAACCAAGCTTTTCAGTGAAGAACAGCCAGGCACATTTTAGCAAGTTTCACTTGTAAGTGGGGTTGGAAATGCTTTTTAGGCTCAGTACTGGGCTCAAAAGATGCAGCCCTGCTGTCTCTCGTGATAGCAGGTGGTTAAGTAGAAATTCGCTGCTCGGCTGGCCCAGCAGGAGCAAACATATGCTAAAAATGTATGCAGAACCAAGCTTTTCAGTGAAGAGCAGCCAGGCACATTTTAGCAAGTTTCACTTGTAAGTGGGGTTGGAAACGCTTTTCAGGCTCAGTACTGGGCTCAAAAGATGCAGCCCTGATGTCTCTCATGATAGCAGGTGGTTAAGTAGAAATTTGCTGCTCGGCTGACCCAGCAGGAGCAAACGTATGCTAAAAATGTGTGCAGAACCAAGCTTTTCAGTGAAGAGCAGCCAGACACATTTTAGCAAGTTTGACTTGTAAGTGGGGTTGGAAATGCTTTTCAGGCTCAGTACTGGGCTCAAAAGATGCAGCCCTGATCTCTCTCATGATAGCAGGTGGTTAAGTAGAAATTTGCTGCTCGGCTGACCCAGCAGGAGCAAACGTATGCTAAAAATGTATGCAGAACCAAGCTTTTCAGTGAAGAGCAGCCAGGCACATTTTAGCAAGTTTCACTTGTAAGTGGGGTTGGAAACGCTTTTCAGGCTCAGTACTGGGCTCAAAAGATGCAGCCCTGATGTCTCTCATGATAGCAGGTGGTTAAGTAGAAATTCGCTGCTCGGCTGACCCAGCAGGAGCAAACGTATGCCAAAAATGTATGCAGAAACAAGCTTTTCAGTGAAGAGCAGCTAGGCACATTTTAGCAAGTTTCACTTGTAAGTGGGGTTGGAAATGCTTTTCAGGCTCAGTACTGGGCTCAAAAGATGCAGCCCTTATGTATCTCATGATAGCAGGTGGTTAAGTAGAAATTTGCTGCTCGGCTGACTCAGCAGGAGCAAACCTATGCCAAAAATGTACGCAGAATCAGCTTTTCAGTGAAGAGCAGAGAGGCACATTTTAGCAAGTTTCACTTGTAAGTGGGGTTGGAAACGCTTTTCAGGCTCAGTACTGGGCTCAAAAGATGCAGCCCTGATGTCTCTCATGATAGCAGGTGGTTAAGTAGAAATTCGCTGCTCGGCTGGCCCAGCAGGAGCAAACATATGCTAAAAATGTATGCAGAACCAAGCTTTTCAGTGAAGAGCAGCCAGGCACATTTTAGCACGTTTCACTGTAAGTGGGGTTGGAAACGCTTTTCAGGCGCAGTACTGGGCTCCAAAGATGCAGCCCTGATGTCTCTCATGATAGCAGGTGGTTAAGTAGAAATTTGCTGCTCGGCTGACCCAGCAGGAGCAAACATATGCAAAAAATGTATGCAGAACCAAGCTTTTCAGTGAAGAGCAGAGAGGCACAGTTTAGCAAGTTTCACTTGTAAGTGGGGTTGGAAACGCTTTTCAGGCTCAGTACTGGGCTCAAAAGATGCAGCCCTGATGTCTCTCATGATAGCAGGTGGTTAAGTAGAAATTCGCTGCTCGGCTGACCCAGCAGGAGCAAACGTATGCTAAAAATGTGTGCAGAACCAAGCTTTTCAGTGAAGAGCAGCCAGGCACATTTTAGCAAGTTTCACTTGTAAGTGTTGTTGGAAACGCTTTTCAGGCTCAGTACTGGCCTCAAAAGATGCAGCCCTGATGTCTCTCATGATGCAGGTGGTTAAGTAGAAATTCGCTGCTCGGCTGACCCAGCAGGAGCAAACGTATGCTAAAAATGTATGCAGAACCAAGCTTTTCAGTGAAGAGCAGCCAGGCACATTTTAGCAAGTTTCACTTGTAAGTGGGGTTGGAAACGCTTTTCAGGCTCAGTACTGGGCTCAAAAGATGCAGCCCTGATGTCTCTCATGATAGCAGGTGGTTAAGTAGAAATTCGCTGCTCGGCTGACCCAGCAGGAGCAAACGTATGCCAAAAATGTATGCATAAACAAGCTTTTCAGTGAAGAGCAGAGAGGCACATTTTAGCAAGTTTCACTTGTAAGTGGGGTTGGAAACGCTTTTCAGGCTCAGTACTGGGCTCAAAAGATGCAGACCTGATGTCTCTCATGATAGCAGGTGGTAAGTAGAAATTCGCTGCTCGGCTGGCCCAGCAGGAGCAAACATATGCTAAAAATGTATGCAGAACCAAGCTTTTCAGTGAAGAGCAGCCAGGCACATTTTAGCTAGTTTCACTTGTAAGTGGGGTTGGAAACGCTTTTCAGGCTCAGTACTGGGCTCAAAAGATGCAGCCCTGATGTCTCTCATGATAGCAGGTGGTTAAGTAGAAATGTGCTGCTCGGCTGACCCAGCAGGAGCAAACGTATGCTAAAAATGTGTGCAGAACCAAGCTTTTCAGTGAATAGCAGCCAGGCACATTTTAGCAAGTTTCACTTGTGAGTGGGGTTGGAAACGCTTTTCAGGCTCAGTACTGGGCTCAAAAGATGCAGCCCTGATGTCTCTCATGATAGCAGGTGGTTAAGTAGAAATTTGCTGCTCGGCTGACCCAGCAGGAGCAAACGTATGCCAAAAATGTATGCAGAAACAAGCTTTTCAGTGAAGAGCAGCTAGGCACATTTTTAGCAAGTTTCACTTGTAAGTGGGGTTGGAAATGCTTTTCAGGCTTAGTACTTGCCTCAAAAGATGCAGCCCTGATGTCTCTCATGATAGCAGGTGGTTAAGTAGAAATTCGCTGCTCGGCTGACCCAGCAGGAGCAAACGTATGCCAAAAATGTATGCAGAAACAAGCTTTTCAGTGAAGAGCAGCTAGGCACATTTTAGCAAGTTTCACTTGTAAGTGGGGTTGGAAATGCTTTTCAGGCTCAGTACTGGGATCAAAAGATGCAGCCCTGATGTATCTCATGATAGCAGGTGGTTAAGTAGAAATTTGCTGCTCGGCTGACTCAGCAGGAGCAAACCTATGCCAAAAATGTACGCAGAATCAGCTTTTCAGTGAAGAGCAGAGAGGCACATTTTAGCAAGTTTCACTTGTAAGTGGGGTTGGAAACGCTTTTCAGGCTCAGTACTGGGCTCAAAAGATGCAGCCCTGATGTCTCTCATGATAGCAGGTGGTTAAGTAGAAATTCGCTGCTCGGCTGGCCCAGCAGGAGCAAACATATGCTAAAAATTTATGCAGAACCAAGCTTTTCAGTGAAGAGCAGCCAGGCACATTTTAGCACGTTTCACTGTAAGTGGGGTTGGAAACGCTTTTCAGGCGCAGTACTGGGCTCCAAAGATGCAGCCCTGATGTCTCTCGTGATAGCAGGTGGTTAAGTAGAAATTTGCTGCTCGGCTGACCCAGCAGGAGCAAACGTATGCTAAAAATGTGTACAGAACCAAGCTTTTCAGTGAAGAACAGCCAGGCACATTTTAGCAAGTTTCACTTGTAAGTGGGGTTGGAAACGCTTTTCAGGCTCAGTACTGGGCTCAAAAGATGCAGCCCTGATGTCTCATGATAGCAGGTGGTTAAGTAGAAATTTGCTGCTCGGCTGACCCAGCAGGAGCAAACCCATGCCAAAAATGTACGCAGAATGAGCTTTTCAGTGAAGAGCAGAGAGGCACATTTTAGCAAGTTTCACTTGTAAGTGGGGTTGGAAACGCTTTTCAGGCTCAGTACTGGGCTCAAAAGATGCACCCTGATGTCTCTCATGATAGCAGGTGGTTAAGTAGAAATTTGCTGCTCGGCTGACCCAGCAGGAGCAAATGTATGCTAAAAATTTATGCAGAAACAAACTTTTCAGTGAAGAGCAGACAGGCACATTTTAGCAAGTTTCACTTGTAAGTGGGGTTGGAAATGCTTTTCAGGCTCACTACTAAGCTCAAAAGATGCAGCCCTGATGTCTCTCATGATAGCAGGTGGTTAAGTAGAAATGTGCTGCTCGGCTGACCCAGCAGGAGCAAACGTTTGCTAAAAATGTATGCAGAACCAAGCTTTTCAGTGAAGAGCAGAGAGGCACAGTTTAGCAAGTTTCACTTGCAAGTGGGGTTGGAAACGCTTTTCAGGCTCAGTACTGGGCTCAAAAGATGCAGCCCTGATGTCTCTCATGATAGAAGGTGGTTAAGTAGAAATTCGCTGCTCGGCTAACCCAGCAGGAGCAAACGTATGCGAAAAATGTATGCAGAACCAAGCTTTTCAGTGAAGAGCAGAGAGGCACATTTTAGCAAGTTTCACTTGTAAGTGGGGTTGGAAACGCTTTTCAGGCTCAGTACTGGGCTCAAAAGATGCAGCCCTGATGTCTCTCATGGTAGCAGGTGGTTAAGTAGAAATTCGCTGCTCGGCTGACCCAGCAGGAGCAAACGTATGCTAAAAATGTGTACAGAACCAAGCTTTTCAGTGAAGAGCAGCCAGGCACATTTTAGCAAGTTTCACTTGTAAGTGGGGTTGGAAACGCTTTTCAGGCTCAGTACTGGGCTCAAAAGATGCAGCCCTGATGTCTCATGATAGCAGGTGGTTAAGTAGAAATTTGCTGCTCGGCTGACCCAGCAGGAGCAAACCCATGCCAAAAATGTACGCAGAATGAGCTTTTCAGTGAAGAGCAGAGAGGCACATTTTAGCAAGTTTCACTTGTAAGTGGGGTTGGAAACGCTTTTCAGGCTCAGTACTGGGCTCAAAAGATGCAGCCCTGATGTCTCTCATGATAGCAGGTGGTTAAGTAGAAATTTGCTGCTCGGCTGACCCAGCAGGAGCAAATGTATGCTAAAAATGTATGCAGAAACAAACTTTTCAGTGAAGAGCAGACAGGCACATTTTAGCAAGTTTCACTTGTAAGTGGGGTTGGAAATGCTTTTCAGGCTCACTACTAAGCTCAAAAGATGCAGCCCTGATGTCTCTCATGATAGCAGGTGGTTAAGTAGAAATGTGCTGCTCGGCTGACCCAGCAGGAGCAAACGTTTGCTAAAAATGTATGCAGAACCAAGCTTTTCAGTGAAGAGCAGAGAGGCACAGTTTAGCAAGTTTCACTTGCAAGTGGGGTTGGAAACGCTTTTCAGACTCAGTACTGGGCTCAAAAGATGCAGCCCTGATGTCTCTCATGATAGAAGGTGGTTAAGTAGAAATTCGCTGCTCGGCTGACCCAGCAGGAGCAAACGTATGCTAAAAATGTATGCAGAACCAAGCTTTTCAGTGAAGAGCAGCCAGGCACATTTTAGCAAGTTTCACTTGTAAGTGGGGTTGGAAACGCTTTTCAGGCTCAGTACTGGGCTCAAAAGATGCAGCCCTGATGTCTCTCATGATAGCAGGTGGTTAAGTAGAAATTCGCTGCTCGGCTGACCCAGCAGGAGCAAACGTATGCTAAAAATGTGTGCAGAACCAAGCTTTTCAGTGAAGAGCAGCCAGGCACATTTTAGCAAGTTTCACTTGTAAGTGGGGTTGGAAACGCTTTTCAGGCTCAGTACTGGCCTCAAAAGATGCAGCCCTGCTGTATCTCATGATAGCAGGTGGTTAAGTCGAAATTTGCTGCTCGGCTGACCCAGCAGGAGCAAACCTATGCCAAAAATGTACGCAGAATCAGCTTTTCAGTGAAGAGCAGAGAGGCAGATTTTGGCAAGTTTCACTTGTAAGTGGGGTTGGAAATGCTTTTCAGGCTCAGTACTGGGCTCAAAAGATGCAGCCCTGATGTCTCTCATGATGCAGGTGGTTAAGTAGAAATTCGCTGCTCGGCTGACCCAGCAGGAGCAAACGTATGCTAAAAATGTATGCAGAACCAAGCTTTTCAGTGAAGAACAGCCAGGCACATTTTAGCAAGTTTCACTTGTAAGTGGGGTTGGAAACGCTTTTCAGGCTCAGTACTGGGCTCAAAAGATGCAGCCCTGCTGTCTCTCATGATAGCAGGTGGTTAAGTAGAAATTCGCTGCTCGGCTGACCCAGCAGGAGCAAACGTATGCTAAAAATGTGTGCAGAACCAAGCTTTTCAGTGAAGAGCAGCCAGGCACATTTTAGCAAGTTTCACTTGTAAGTGGGGTTGGAAATGCTTTTCAGGCTCAGTACTGGGCTCAAAAGATGCAGCCCTGATGTCTCTCATGATAGCAGGTGGTTAAGTAGAAATGTGCTGCTCGGCTGACCCAGCAGGAGCAAACGTATGCTAAAAATGTGTGCAGAACCAAGCTTTTCAGTGAATAGCAGCCAGGCACATTTTAGCAAGTTTCACTTGTAAGTGGGGTTGGAAACGCTTTTCAGGCTCAGTACTGGGCTCATAAGATGCAGCCTGATGTCTCTCATGATAGCAGGTGGTTAAGTAGAAATTTGCTGCTCGGCTGACCCAGCAGGAGCAAACGTATGCTAAAAATGTGTGCAGAACCAAGCTTTTCAGTGAAGAGCAGCCAGACACATTTTAGCAAGTTTCACTTGTAAGTGGGGTTGGAAATGCTTTTCAGGCTCAGTACTGGGCTCAAAAGATGCAGCCCTGATCTCTCTCATGATAGCAGGTGGTTAAGTAGAAATTTGCTGCTCAACTGACCCAGCAGGAGCAAACGTATGCCAAAAATGTATGCAGAAACAAGCTTTTCAGTGAAGAGCAGCTAGGCACATTTTTAGCAAGTTTCACTTGTAAGTGGGGTTGGAAATGCTTTTCAGGCTCAGTACTGGGCTCAAAAGATGCAGCCCTGATGTATCTCATGATAGCAGGTGGTTAAGTAGAAATTTGCTGCTCGGCTGACTCAGCAGGAGCAAACCTATGCCAAAAATGTACGCAGAATCAGCTTTTCAGTGAAGAGCAGAGAGGCACATTTTAGCAAGTTTCACTTGTAAGTGGGGTTGGAAACGCTTTTCAGGCTCAGTACTGGGCTCAAAAGATGCAGACCTGATGTCTCTCATGATAGCAGGTGGTAAGTAGAAATTCGCTGCTCGGCTGGCCCAGCAGGAGCAAACATATGCTAAAAATGTATGCAGAACCAAGCTTTTCAGTGAAGAGCAGCCAGGCACATTTTAGCAAGTTTCACTTGTAAGTGGGGTTGGAAACGCTTTTCAGGCTCAGTACTGGGCTCAAAAGATGCAGCCCTGATGTCTCTCATGATAGCAGGTGGTTAAGTAGAAATGTGCTGCTCGGCTGACCCAGCAGGAGCAAACGTATGCTAAAAATGTGTGCAGAACCAAGCTTTTCAGTGAATAGCAGCCAGGCACATTTTAGCAAGTTTCACTTGTGAGTGGGGTTGGAAACGCTTTTCAGGCTCAGTACTGGGCTCAAAAGATGCAGCCCTGATGTCTCTCATGGTAGCAGGTGGTTAAGTAGAAATTCGCTGCTCGGCTGACCCAGCAGGAGCAAACGTATGCTAAAAATGTGTACAGAACCAAGCTTTTCAGTGAAGAGCAGCCAGGCACATTTTAGCAAGTTTTACTTGTAAGTGGGGTTGGAAACGCTTTTCAGGCTCAGTACTGGGCTCAAAAGATGCAGCCCTGATGTCTCATGATAGCAGGTGGTTAAGTAGAAATTTGCTGCTCGGCTGACCCAGCAGGAGCAAACCCATGCCAAAAATGTACGCAGAATGAGCTTTTCAGTGAAGAGCAGAGAGGCACATTTTAGCAAGTTTCACTTGTAAGTGGGGTTGGAAACGCTTTTCAGGCTCAGTACTGGGCTCAAAAGATGCAGCCCTGATGTCTCTCATGATAGCAGGTGGTTAAGTAGAAATTTGCTGCTCGGCTGACCCAGCAGGAGCAAATGTATGCTAAAAATTTATGCAGAAACAAACTTTTCAGTGAAGAGCAGACAGGCACATTTTAGCAAGTTTCACTTGTAAGTGGGGTTGGAAATGCTTTTCAGGCTCACTACTAGGCTCAAAAGATGCAGCCCTGATGTCTCTCATGATAGCAGGTGGTTAAGTAGAAATGTGCTGCTCGGCTGACCCAGCAGGAGCAAACGTATGCTAAAAATGTATGCAGAACCAAGCTTTTCAGTGAAGAGCAGCCAGGCACATTTGAGCAAGTTTCACTTGTAAGTGGGGTTGGAAACGCTTTTCAGGCTCAGTACTGGGCTCAAAAGATGCAGCCCTGATGTCTCTCATGATAGCAGGTGGTTAAGTAGAAATGTGCTGCTCGGCTGACCCAGCAGGAGCAAACGTATGCTAAAAATGTATGCAGAACCAAGCTTTTCAGTGAAGAGCAGCCAGGCATATTTTAGCAAGTTTCACTTGTAAGTGGGGTTGGAAACGCTTTTCAGGCTCAGTACTGGGCTCAAAAGATGCAGCCCTGATGTATCTCATGATAGCAGGTGGTTAAGTAGAAATTTGCTGCTCGGCTGACTCAGCAGGAGCAAACCTATGCCAAAAATGTACGCAGAATCAGCTTTTTAGTGAAGAGCAGAGAGGCACATTTTAGCAAGTTTCACTTGTAAGTGGGGTTGGAAACGCTTTTCAGGCTCAGTACTGGGCTCAAAAGATGCAGCCCTGATGTCTCTCATGATAGCAGGTGGTTAAGTAGAAATTCGCTGCTCGGCTGGCCCAGCAGGAGCAAACATAAGCAAAAAATTTATGCAGAACCAAGCTTTTCAGTGAAGAGCAGCCAGGCACATTTTAGCACGTTTCACTGTAAGTGGGGTTGGAAACGCTTTTCAGGCTCAGTACTGGGCTCAAAAGATGCAGACCTGATGTCTCTCATGATAGCAGGTGGTAAGTAGAAATTCGCTGCTCGGCTGGCCCAGCAGGAGCAAACATATGCTAAAAATGTATGCAGAACCAAGCTTTTCAGTGAAGAGCAGCCAGGCACATTTTAGCAAGTTTCACTTGTGAGTGGGGTTGGAAACGCTTTTCAGGCTCAGTACTGGGCTCAAAAGATGCAGCCCTGATGTCTCTCATGGTAGCAGGTGGTTAAGTAGAAATTCGCTGCTCGGCTGACCCAGCAGGAGCAAACGTATGCTAAAAATGTGTACAGAACCAAGCTTTTCAGTGAAGAGCAGCCAGGCACATTTTAGCAAGTTTCACTTGTAAGTGGGGTTGGAAACGCTTTTCAGGCTCAGTACTGGGCTCAAAAGATGCAGCCCTGATGTCTCATGATAGCAGGTGGTTAAGTAGAAATTTGCTGCTCGGCTGACCCAGCAGGAGCAAACCCATGCCAAAAATGTACGCAGAATGAGCTTTTCAGTGAAGAGCAGAGAGGCACATTTTAGCAAGTTTCACTTGTAAGTGGGGTTGGAAACGCTTTTCAGGCTCAGTACTGGGCTCAAAAGATGCAGCCCTGATGTCTCTCATGATAGCAGGTGGTTAAGTAGAAATTTGCTGCTCGGCTGACCCAGCAGGAGCAAATGTATGCTAAAAATTTATGCAGAAACAAACTTTTCAGTGAAGAGCAGACAGGCACATTTTAGCAAGTTTCACTTGTAAGTGGGGTTGGAAATGCTTTTCAGGCTCACTACTAGGCTCAAAAGATGCAGCCCTGATGTCTCTCATGATAGCAGGTGGTTAAGTAGAAATGTGCTGCTCGGCTGACCCAGCAGGAGCAAACGTATGCTAAAAATGTATGCAGAACCAAGCTTTTCCGTGAAGAGCAGAGAGGCACAGTTTAGCAAGTTTCACTTGTAAGTGGGGTTGGAAACGCTTTTCAGGCTCAGTACTGGGCTCAAAAGATGCAGCCCTGATGTCTCTCATGATAGCAGGTGGTTAAGTAGAAATTCGCTGCTCGGCTGACCCAGCAGGAGCAAACGTATGCTAAAAATTTATGCAGAACCAAGCTTTTCAGTGAAGAGCAGCCAGGCACATTTTAGCAAGTTTCACTTGTAAGTGGGGTTGGAAACGCTTTTCAGGCTCAGTACTGGGCTCAAAAGATGCAGCCCTGATGTCTCTCATGATAGCAGGTGGTTAAGTAGAAATTCGCTGCCCGGCTGACCCAGCAGGAGCAAACGTATGCTAAAAATGTGTGCAGAACCAAGCTTTTCAGTGAAGAGCAGCCAGGCACATTTTAGCAAGTTTCACTTGTAAGTGGGGTTGGAAACGCTTTTCAGGCTCAGTACTGGCCTCAAAAGATGCAGCCCTGCTGTATCTCATGATAGCAGGTGGTTAAGTCGAAATTTGCTGCTCGGCTGACCCAGCAGGAGCAAACCTATGCCAAAAATGTACGCAGAATCAGCTTTTCAGTGAAGAGCAGAGAGGCACATTTTGGCAAGTTTCACTTGTAAGTGGGGTTGGAAACGCTTTTCAGGCTCAGTACTGGGCTCAAAAGATGCAGCCCTGATGTCTCTCATGATAGCAGATGGTTAAGTAGAAATTCGCTGCTCTGCTGACGCAGCAGGAGCAAACGTATGCCAAAAATGTATGCAGAAACAAGCTTTTCAGTGAAGAGCAGCCAGGCACATTTTAGCAAGTTTCACTTGTAAGTGGGGTTGGAAATGCTTTTCAGGCTCAGTACTGGGCTCAAAAGATGCAGCCCTGATGTCTCTCATGATGCAGGTGGTTAAGTAGAAATTCGCTGCTCGGCTGACCCAGCAGGAGCAAACGTATGCTAAAAATGTATGCAGAACCAAGCTTTTCAGTGAAGAACAGCCAGGCACATTTTAGCAAGTTTCACTAGTAAGTGGGGTTGGAAACGCTTTTCAGGCTCAGTACTGGGCTCAAAAGATGCAGCCCTGCTGTCTCTCATGATAGCAGGTGGTTAAGTAGAAATTCGCTGCTCGGCTGGCCCAGCAGGAGCAAACATATGCTAAAAATGTATGCAGAACCAAGCTTTTCAGTGAAGAGCAGCCAGGCACATTTTAGCAAGTTTCACTTGTAAGTGGGGTTGGAAACGCTTTTCAGGCTCAGTACTGGGCTCAAAAGATGCAGCCCTGATGTCTCTCATGATAGCAGGTGGTTAAGTAGAAATGTGCTGCTCGGCTGACCCAGCAGGAGCAAACGTATGCTAAAAATGTGTGCAGAACCAAGCTTTTCAGTGAATAGCAGCCAGGCACATTTTAGCAAGTTTCACTTGTAAGTGGGGTTGGAAACGCTTTTCAGGCTCAGTACTGGGCTCATAAGATGCAGCCTGATGTCTCTCATGATAGCAGGTGGTTAAGTAGAAATTTGCTGCTCGGCTGACCCAGCAGGAGCAAACGTATGCTAAAAATGTGTGCAGAACCAAGCTTTTCAGTGAAGAGCAGCCAGACACATTTCAGCAAGTTTCACTTGTAAGTGGGGTTGGAAATGCTTTTCAGGCTCAGTACTGGGCTCAAAAGATGCAGCCCTGATCTCTCTCATGATAGCAGGTGGTTAAGTAGAAATTTGCTGCTCGGCTGACCCAGCAGGAGCAAACGTATGCTAAAAATGTATGCAGAACCAAGCTTTTCAGTGAAGAGCAGCCAGGCACATTTGAGCAAGTTTCACTTGTAAGTGGGGTTGGAAACGCTTTTCAGGCTCAGTACTGGGCTCAAAAGATGCAGCCCTGATGTCTCTCATGATAGCAGGTGGTTAAGTAGAAATGTGCTGCTCGGCTGACCCAGCAGGAGCAAACGTATGCTAAAAATGTATGCAGAACCAAGCTTTTCAGTGAAGAGCAGCCAGGCATATTTTAGCAAGTTTCACTTGTAAGTGGGGTTGGAAACGCTTTTCAGGCTCAGTACTGGGCTCAAAAGATGCAGCCCTGATGTCTCTCATGATAGCAGGTGGTTAAGTAGAAATTCGCTGCTCGGCTGACCCAGCAGGAGCAAACATAAGCAAAAAATTTATGCAGAACCAAGCTTTTCAGTGAAGAGCAGCCAGGCACATTTTAGCACGTTTCACTGTAAGTGGGGTTGGAAACGCTTTTCAGGTGCAGTACTGGGCTCCAAAGATGCAGCCCTGATGTCTCTCATGATAGCAGGTGGTTAAGTAGAAATTTGCTGCTCGGCTGACCCAGCAGGAGCAAACATATGCTAAAAATGTATGCAGAACCAAGCTTTTCAGTGAAGAGCAGAGAGGCACAGTTTAGCAAGTTTCACTTGTAAGTGGGGTTGGAAACGCTTTTCAGGCTCAGTACTGGGCTCAAAAGATGCAGCCCTGATGTCTCTCATGATAGCAGGTGGTTAAGTAGAAATTCGCTGCTCGGCTGACCCAGCAGGAGCAAACGTATGCTAAAAATGTATGCAGAACCAAGCTTTTCAGTGAAGAGCAGCCAGGCACATTTTAGCAAGTTTCACTTGTAAGTGGGGTTGGAAACGCTTTTCAGGCTCAGTACTGGGCTCAAAAGATGCAGCCCTGATGTCTCTCATGATAGCAGGTGGTTAAGTAGAAATTCGCTGCTCGGCTGACCCAGCAGGAGCAAACGTATGCTAAAAATGTGTGCAGAACCAAGCTTTTCAGTGAAGAGCAGCGAGGCACATTTTAGCAAGTTTCACTTGTAAGTGGGGTTGGAAACGATTTTCAGGCTCAGTACTGGCCTCAAAAGATGCAGCCCTGCTGTATCTCATGATAGCAGGTGGTTAAGTCAAAATTTGCTGCTCGGCTGACCCAGCAGGAGCAAACCGATGCCAAAAATGTACGCAGAATCAGCTTTTCAGTGAAGAGCAGAGAGGCACATTTTGGCAAGTTTCACTTGTAAGTGGGGTTGGAAACGCTTTTCAGGCTCAGTACTGGGCTCAAAAGATGCAGCCCTGATGTCTCTCATGATAGCAGGTGGTTAAGTAGAAATTCGCTGCTCTGCTGACGCAGCAGGAGTAAACGTATGCCAAAAATGTATGCAGAAACAAGCTTTTCAGTGAAGAGCAGCCAGGCACATTTTAGCAAGTTTCACTTGTAAGTGGGGTTGGAAATGCTTTTCAGGCTCAGTACTGGGCTCAAAAGATGCAGCCCTGATGTCTCTCATGATGCAGGTGGTTAAGTAGAAATTCGCTGCTCGGCTGACCCAGCAGGAGCAAACGTATGCCAAAAATGTATGCAGAAACAAGCTTTTCAGTGAAGAGCAGCTAGGCACATTTTAGCAAGTTTCACTTGTAAGTGGGGTTGGAAACGCTTTTCAGGCTCAGTACTGAGCTCAAAAGATGCAGCCCTGATGTCTCTCATGATAGCAGGTGGTTAAGTAGAAATTCGCTGCTCGGCTGGCCCAGCAGGAGCAAACATATGCTAAAAATGTATGCAGAACCAAGCTTTTCAGTGAAGAGCAGCCAGGCACATTTTAGCAAGTTTCACTGTAAGTGGGGTTGGAAACGCTTTTCAGGTGCAGTACTGGGCTCCAAAGATGCAGCCCTGATGTCTCTCATGATAGCAGGTGGTTAAGTAGAAATGTGCTGCTCGGCAGACACAGCAGGAGCAAACGTATGCTAAAAATGTATGCAGAACCAAGCTTTTCAGTGAAGAGCAGCCAGGCATATTTTAGCAAGTTTCACTTGTAAGTGGGGTTGGAAATGCTTTTCAGGCTCAGTACCGGGCTCAAAAGATGCAGCCCTGATGTCTCTCATGATAGCAGGTGGTTAAGTAGAAATTTGCTGCTCGGCTGACCCAGCAGGAGCAAACCTATGCCAAAAATGTATGCAGAATCAGCTTTTCAGTGAAGAGCAGAGAGGCACATTTTAGCAAGTTTCACTTGTAAGTGGGGTTGGAAACGCTTTTCAGGCTCAGTACTAGGCTCAAAAGATGCAGCCCTGATGTCTCTCATGATAGCAGGTGGTTAAGTAGAAATTCGCTGCTCGGCTGGCCCAGCAGGAGCAAACATATGCTAAAAATGTATGCAGAACCAAGCTTTTCAGTGAAGAGCAGCCAGGCACATTTTAGCAAGTTTCACTTGTAAGTGGGGTTGGAAACGCTTTTCAGGCTCAGTACTGGGCTCAAAAGATGCAGCCCTAATGTCTCTCATGATAGCAGGTGGTTAAGTAGAAATGTGCTGCTCGGCTGACCCAGCAGGAGCAAACGTGTGCCAAAAATGTATGCAGAAACCAGCTTTTCAGTGAAGAGCAGCCAGGCACATTTTAGCAAGTTTCACTTGTAAGTGGGGTTGGAAACGCTTTTCAGGCTCAGTACTGGGCTCAAAAGATGCAGCCCTGATGTCTCTCACGATAGCAGGTGGTTAAGTAGAAATTCGCTGCTCGGCTGACCCAGCAGGAGCAAACGTATGCTAAAAATGTATGCAGAACCAAGCTTTTCAGTGAAGAGCAGCCAGGCACATTTTAGCAAGTTTCACTGTAAGTGGGGTTGGAAACGCTTTTCAGGCGCAGTACTGGGCTCCAAAGATGCAGCCCTGATGTCTCTCATGATAGCAGGTGGTTAAGTAGAAATGTGCTGCTCGGCAGACCCAGCAGGAGCAAACGTATGCTAAAAATGTATGCAGAACCAAGCTTTTCAGTGAAGAGCAGCCAGGCATATTTTAGCAAGTTTCACTTGTAAGTGGGGTTGGAAATGCTTTTCAGGCTCAGTACTGGGCTCAAAAGATGCAGCCCTGATGTCTCTCATGATAGCAGGTGGTTAAGTAGAAATTCGCTGCTCGGCTGACCCAGCAGGAGCAAACGTATGCCAAAAATGTATGCAGAACCAAGCTTTTCAGTGAAGAGCAGCTAGGCACATTTTAGCAAGTTTTACTTGTAAGTGGGGTTGGAAATGCTTTTCAGGCTCAGTACTGGGCTCAAAAGATGCAGCCCTGATGTCTCTTATGATGCAGGTGGTTAAGTAGAAATTCGCTGCTCGGCTGACCCAGCAGGAGCAAACGTATGCCAAAAATGTGTGCAGAAACAAGCTTTTCAGTGAAGAGCAGCTAGGCACATTTTAGCAAGTTTCACTTGTAAGTGGGGTTGGAAACGCTTTTCAGGCTCAGTACTGGGCTCAAAAGATGCAGCCCTGATGTCTCTCATGATAGCAGGTGGTTAAGTAGAAAGTCGCTGCTCGGCTGGCCCAGCAGGAGCAAACATATGCTAAAAATGTATGCAGAACCAAGCTTTTCAGTGAAGAGCAGCCAGGCACATTTTAGCAAGTTTCACTGTAAGTGGGGTTGGAAACGCTTTTCAGGTGCAGTACTGGGCTCCAAAGATGCAGCCCTGATGTCTCTCATGATAGCAGGTGGTTAAGTAGAAATGTGCTGCTCGGCAGACACAGCAGGAGCAAACGTATGCTAAAAATGTATGCAGAACCAAGCTTTTCAGTGAAGAGCAGCCAGGCATATTTTAGCAAGTTTCACTTGTAAGTGGGGTTGGAAATGCTTTTCAGGCTCAGTACTGGGCTCAAAAGATGCAGCCCTGATGTCTCTCATGATAGCAGGTGGTTAAGTAGAAATTTGCTGCTCGGCTGACCCAGCAGGAGCAAACCTATGCCAAAAATGTATGCAGAATCAGCTTTTCAGTGAAGAGCAGAGAGGCACATTTTAGCAAGTTTCACTTGTAAGTGGGGTTGGAAACACTTTTCAGGCTCAGTACTAGGCTCAAAAGATGCAGCCCTGATGTCTCTCATGATAGCAGGTGGTTAAGTAGAAATTCGCTGCTCGGCTGGCCCAGCAGGAGCAAACATATGCTAAAAATGTATGCAGAACCAAGCTTTTCAGTGAAGAGCAGCCAGGCACATTTTAGCAAGTTTCACTTGTAAGTGGGGTTGGAAACGCTTTTCAGGCTCAGTACTGGGCTCAAAAGATGCAGCCCTGATGTCTCTCATGATAGCAGGTGGTTAAGTAGAAATTCGCTGCTCGGCTGACCCAGCAGGAGCAAACGTATGCCAAAAATGTATGCAGAACCAAGCTTTTCAGTGAAGAGCAGCTAGGCACATTTTAGCAAGTTTTACTTGTAAGTGGGGTTGGAAATGCTTTTCAGGCTCAGTACTGGGCTCAAAAGATGCAGCCCTGATGTCTCTTATGATGCAGGTGGTTAAGTAGAAATTCGCTGCTCGGCTGACCCAGCAGGAGCAAACGTATGCCAAAAATGTGTGCAGAAACAAACTTTTCAGTGAAGAGCAGCTAGGCACATTTTAGCAAGTTTCACTTGTAAGTGGGGTTGGAAACGCTTTTCAGGCTCAGTACTGGGCTCAAAAGATGCAGCCCTGATGTCTCTCATGATAGCAGGTGGTTAAGTAGAAAGTCGCTGCTCGGCTGGCCCAGCAGGAGCAAACATATGCTAAAAATGTATGCAGAACCAAGCTTTTCAGTGAAGAGCAGCCAGGCATATTTTAGCAAGTTTCACTGTAAGTGGGGTTGGAAACGCTTTTCAGGTGCAGTACTGGGCTCCAAAGATGCAGCCCTGATGTCTCTCATGATAGCAGGTGGTTAAGTAGAAATGTGCTGCTCGGCAGACACAGCAGGAGCAAACGTATGCTAAAAATGTATGCAGAACCAAGCTTTTCAGTGAAGAGCAGCCAGGCATATTTTAGCAAGTTTCACTTGTAAGTGGGGTTGGAAATGCTTTTCAGGCTCAGTACTGGGCTCAAAAGATGCAGCCCTGATGTCTCTCATGATAGCAGGTGGTTAAGTAGAAATTTGCTGCTCGGCTGACCCAGCAGGAGCAAACCTATGCCAAAAATGTATGCAGAATCAGCTTTTCAGTGAAGAGCAGAGAGGCACATTTTAGCAAGTTTCACTTGTAAGTGGGGTTGGAAACACTTTTCAGGCTCAGTACTAGGCTCAAAAGATGCAGCCCTGATGTCTCTCATGATAGCAGGTGGTTAAGTAGAAATTCGCTGCTCGGCTGGCCCAGCAGGAGCAAACATATGCTAAAAATGTATGCAGAACCAAGCTTTTCAGTGAAGAGCAGCCAGGCACATTTTAGCAAGTTTCACTTGTAAGTGGGGTTGGAAACGCTTTTCAGGCTCAGTACTGGGCTCAAAAGATGCAGCCCTGATGTCTCTCATGATAGCAGGTGGTTAAGTAGAAATGTGCTGCTCGGCTGACCCAGCAGGAGCAAACGTATGCCAAAAATGTATGCAGAAACCAGCTTTTCAGTGAAGAGCAGCCAGGCACATTTTAGCAAGTTTCACTTGTAAGTGGGGTTGGAAACGCTTTTCAGGCTCAGTACTGGGCTCAAAAGATGCAGCCCTGATGTCTCTCATGATAGCAGGTGGTTAAGTAGAAATTTGCTGCTCGGCTGACCCAGCAGGAGCAAACGTATGCTAAAAATGTGTGCAGAACCAAGCTTTTCAGTGAATAGCAGCCAGGCACATTTTAGCAAGTTTCACTTGTAAGTGGGGTTGGAAACGCTTTTCAGGCTCAGTACTGGGCTCAAAAGATGCAGCCCTGATGTCTCTCATGATAGCAGGTGGTTAAGTAGAAATTTGCTGCTCAGCTGACCCAGCAGGAGCAAACGTATGCCAAAAATGTATGCAGAAACAAGCTTTTCAGTGAAGAGCAGCTAGGCACATTTTAGCAAGTTTCACTTGTAAGTGGGGTTGGAAATGCTTTTCAGGCTTAGTACTGGCCTCAAAAGATGCAGCCCTGATGTCTCTCATGATAGCAGGTGGTTAAGTAGAAATGTGCTGCTCGGCTGACCCAGCAGGAGCAAACCTATGCCAAAAATGTACGCAGAATCAGCTTTGCAGTGAAGAGCAGAGAGGCACATTTTAGCAAGTTTCACTTGTAAGTGGGGATGGAAACGCTTTTCAGGCTCAGTACTGGGCTCAAAAGATGCATCCCTGATGTCTCTCATGATAGCAGGTGGTTAAGAAATTCGCTGCTCGGCTAACCCAGCAGGAGCAAACGTATGCGAAAAATGTATGCAGAACCAAGCTTTTCAGTGAAGAGCAGAGAGGCCCATTTTAGCAAGTTTCACTTCTAAGTGGGGTTGAAATGCTTTTCAGGCTCAGTAATGGGCTCAAAAGATGCAGCCCTGATGTCTCTCATGATAGCAGGTGGTTAAGTAGAAATTTGCTGCTCGGCTGACCCAGCAGGAGCAAACGTATGCTAAAAATGTATGCAGAACCAAGCTTTTCAGTGAAGAGCAGTCAGGCATATTTTAGCAAGTTTCACTTCTAAGTGGGGTTGGAAATGCTTTTCGGGCTCAGTACTGGGCTCAAAAGATGCAGCCCTGATGTCTCTCATGATAGCAGGTGATTAAGTAGAAATTTGCTGCTCGGCTGACCCAGCAGGAGCAAACGTATGCTAAAAATGTATGCAGAACCAATATTTTCATTGAAGAGCAGAGAGGCACATTTTATCAAGTTTCACTTGTAAGTGGGGTTGGAAATGCTTTTCAGGCTCAGTACTGGGCTCAAAAGATGCAGCCCTGATGTCTCTCATGATAGCAGGTGGTTAAGTAGAAATTTGCTGCTGGGCTGACCCAGCAGGAGCAAACGTATGCTAAAAATGTATGCAGAACCAAGCTTTTCAGTGAAGAACAGCTAGGCACATTTTAGCAAGTTTCACTTGTAAGTGGGGTTGGAAATGCTTTTCAGGCTTAGTACTGGCCTCAAAAGATGCAGCCCTGATGTCTCTCATGATAGCAGGTGGTTAAGTAGAAATTTGCTGCTCGGCTGACCCAGCAGGAGCAAACGTATGCTAAAAATGTGTGCAGAACCAAGCTTTTCAGTGAAGAGCAGCCAGGCATATTTTAGCAAGTTTCACTTGTAAGTGTGGTTGGAAATGCTTTTCAGGCTCAGTACTGGGCTCAAAACATGCAGCCCTGATGTCTCTCATGATAGCAGGCGGTTAAGTAGAAATTTGATGCTCGGCTGACCCAGCAGGAGCAAACGTATGCTAAAAATGTATGCAGAACCAAGCTTTTCAGTGAAGAGCAGAGAGGCACATTTTAGCAAGTTTCACTTGTAAGTGGGGTTGGAAACGCTTTTCAGGCTCAGTACTGGGCTCAAAAGATGCAGCCCTGATGTCTCATGATAGCAGGTGGTTAAGTAGAAATTCGCTGCTCTGCTGACGCAGCAGGAGCAAACGTATGCTAAAAATGTATGCAGAAACAAGCTTTTCAGTGAAGAGCAGCCAGGCACATTTTAGCAAGTTTCACTTGTAAGTGGGGTTGGAAACGCTTTTCAGGCTCAGTACTGGGCTCAAAAGATGCAGCCCTGATGTCTCTCATGATAGCAGGTGGTTAAGTAGAAATTCGCTGCTCGGCTGACCCAATTGGAGCAAACGTATGCTAAAAATGTGTGCAGAACCAAGCTTTTCAGTGAAGAGCAGCCAGGCACATTTTAGCAAGTTTCACTTGTAAGTGGGGTTGGAAACGCTTTTCAGGCTCAGTACTGGGCTCAAAAGATGCAGCCCTGATGTCTCATGATAGCAGGTGGTTAAGTAGAAATTCACTGCTCTGCTGACGCAGCAGGAGCAAATGTATGCCAAAAATGTATGCAGAAACAAGCTTTTCAGTGAAGAGCAGCCAGGCACATTTTAGCAAGTTTCACTTGTAAGTGGCGTTGGAAATGCTTTTCAGGCTCAGTACTGGGCTCAAAACATGCAGCCCTGATGTCTCTCATGATAGCAGGTGGTTAAGTAGAAATTTGCTGCTCGGCTGACCCAGCAGGAGCAAACCCATGCCAAAAATGTACGCAGAATGAGCTTTTCAGTGAAGAGCAGAGAGGCACATTTTAGCAAGTTTCACTTCTAAGTGGGGTTGGAAACGCTTTTCAGGCTCAGTACTGGGCTCAAAACATGTAGCCCTGATGTCTCTCATGATAGCAGGTGGTTAAGTAGAAATTTGCTGCTAGGCTGACCCAGCAGGAGCAAATGTATACTAAAAATGTATGCAGAAACAAACTTTTCAGTGAAGAACAGCTAGGCACATTTTAGCAAGTTTTACTTGTAAGTGGGGTTGGAAATGCTTTTCAGGCTCAGTACTGGGCTCAAAAGATGCAGCCCTGATGTCTCTCATGATAGCAGGTGGTTAAGTAGAAATTTGCTGCTGGGCTGACCCAGCAGGAGCAAACGTATGCTAAAAATGTATGCAGAACCAAGCTTTTCAGTGAAGAACAGCTAGGCACATTTTAGCAAGTTTCACTTGTAAGTGGGGTTGGAAATGCTTTTCAGGCATAGTACTGGCCTCAAAAGATGCAGCCCTGATGTCTCTCATGATAGCTGGTGGTTAAGTAGAAATTTGCTGCTCGGCTGACCCAGCAGGAGCAAACGTATGCTAAAAATGTGTGCAGAATCAAGCTTTTCAGTGAAGAGCAGCCAGGCATATTTTAGCAAGTTTCACTTGTAAGTGTGGTTGGAAATGCTTTTCAGGCTCAGTACTGGGCTCAAAACATGCAGCCCTGATGTCTCTCATGATAGCAGGCGGTTAAGTAGAAATTTGATGCTCGGCTGACCCAGCAGGAGCAAACGTATGCTAAAAATTTATGCAGAACCAAGCTTTTCAGTGAAGAGCAGAGAGGCACATTTTAGCAAGTTTCACTTGTAAGTGGGGTTGGAAACGCTTTTCAGGCTCAGTACTGGGCTCAAAAGATGCAGCCCTGATGTCTCATGATAGCAGGTGGTTAAGTAGAAATTCGCTGCTCTGCTGACGCAGCAGGAGCAAACGTATGCTAAAAATGTATGCAGAAACAAGCTTTTCAGTGAAGAGCAGCCAGGCACATTTTAGCAAGTTTCACTTGTAAGTGGGGTTGGAAATGCTTTTCAGGCTCAGTACTGGGCTCAAAAGATGCAGCCCTGATGTCTCTCATGATAGCAGGTGGTTAAGTAGAAATTCGCTGCTCGGCTGACCCAATTGGAGCAAACGTATGCTAAAAATGTGTGCAGAACCAAGCTTTTCAGTGAAGAGCAGCCAGGCACATTTTAGCAAGTTTCACTTGTAAGTGGGGTTGGAAACGCTTTTCAGGCTCAGTACTGGGCTCAAAAGATGCAGCCCTGATGTCTCATGATAGCAGGTGGTTAAGTAGAAATTCACTGCTCTGCTGACGCAGCAGGAGCAAATGTATGCCAAAAATGTATGCAGAAACAAGCTTTTCAGTGAAGAGCAGCCAGGCATATTTTAGCAAGTTTCACTTGTAAGTGGGGTTGGAAATGCTTTTCAGGCTCAGTACTGGGCTCAAAACATGCAGCCCTGATGTCTCTCATGATAGCAGGTGGTTAAGTAGAAATTTGCTGCTCGGCTGACCCAGCAGGAGCAAACCCATGCCAAAAATGTACGCAGAATGAGCTTTTCAGTGAAGAGCAGAGAGGCACATTTTAGCAAGTTTCACTTCTAAGTGGGGTTGGAAACGCTTTTCAGGCTCAGTACTGGGCTCAAAACATGCAGCCCTGATGTCTCTCATGATAGCAGGTGGTTAAGTAGAAATTTGCTGCTAGGCTGACCCAGCAGGAGCAAATGTATACTAAAAATGTATGCAGAAACAAACTTTTCAGTGAAGAGCAGCCAGGCACATTTTAGCAAGTTTCACTTGTAAGTGGGGTTGGAAATGCTTTTCAGGCTCACTACTAGGCTCAAAAGATGCAGCCCTGATGTCTCTCATGATAGCAGGTGGTTAAGTAGAAATGTGCTGCTCGGCTGACCCAGCAGGAGCAAACGTATGCTAAAAATGTATGCAGAACCAAGCTTTTCAGTGAAGAGCAGAGAGGCACATTTTGGCAAGTTTCACTTGTAAGTGGGGTTGGAAACGCTTTTCAGGCTCAGTACTGGGCTCAAAAGATGCAGCCCTGCTGTATCTCATGATAGCAGGTGGTTAAGTAGAAATTCGCTGCTCTGCTGACGCAGCAGGAGGAAACGTATGCCAAAAATGTATGCAGAAACAAGCTTTTCAGTGAAGAGCAGCCAGGCACATTTTAGCAAGTTTCACTTGTAAGTGGGGTTGGAAATGCTTTTCAGGCTCAGTACTGGGCTCAAAAGATGCAGCCCTGATGTCTCTCATGATAGCAGGTGGTTAAGTAGAAATTCGCTGCACGGCTGACCCAGCAGGAGCAAACGTATGCCAAAAATGTATGCAGAAACAAGCTTTTCAGTGAAGAGCAGCTAGGCACATTTTAGCAAGTTTCACTTGTAAGTGGGGTTGGAAATGCTTTTCAGGCTCAGTACTGGGCTCAAAAGATGCAGCCCTGATGTATCTCATGATAGCAGGTGGTTAAGTAGAAATTTGCTGCTCGGCTGACTCAGCAGGAGCAAACCTATGCCAAAAATGTATGCAGAACCAAGCTTTTCAGTGAAGAACAGCCAGGCACATTTTAGCAAGTTTCACTTGTAAGTGGGGTTGGAAATGCTTTTTAGGCTCAGTACTGGGCTCAAAAGATGCAGCCCTGCTGTCTCTCGTGATAGCAGGTGGTTAAGTAAAAATTCGCTGCTCGGCTGGCCCAGCAGGAGCAAACATATGCTAAAAATGTATGCAGAACCAAGCTTTTCAGTGAAGAGCAGCCAGGCACATTTTAGCAAGTTTCACTTGTAAGTGGGGTTGGAAACGCTTTTCAGGCTCAGTACTGGGCTCAAAAGATGCAGCCCTGATGTCTCTCATGATAGCAGGTGGTTAAGTAGAAATGTGCTGCTCGGCTGACCCAGCAGGAGCAAACGTATGCTAAAAATGTGTGCAGAACCAAGCTTTTCAGTGAATAGCAGCCAGGCACATTTTAGCAAGTTTCACTTGTAAGTGGGGTTGGAAACGCTTTTCAGGCTCAGTACTGGGCTCATAAGATGCAGCCTGATGTCTCTCATGAAAGCAGGTGGTTAAGTAGAAATTTGCTGCTCGGCTGACCCAGCAGGAGCAAACGTATGCTAAAAATGTGTGCAGAACCAAGCTTTTCAGTGAAGAGCAGCCAGACACATTTTAGCAAGTTTGACTTGTAAGTGGGGTTGGAAATGCTTTTCAGGCTCAGTACTGGGCTCAAAAGATGCAGCCCTGATCTCTCTCATGATAGCAGGTGGTTAAGTAGAAATTTGCTGCTCGGCTGACCCAGCAGGAGCAAACGTATGCTAAAAATGTATGCAGAACCAAGCTTTTCAGTGAAGAGCAGCCAGGCACATTTTAGCAAGTTTCACTTGTAAGTGGGGTTGGAAACGCTTTTCAGGCTCAGTACTGGGCTCAAAAGATGCAGCACTGATGTCTCTCATGATAGCAGGTGGTTAAGTAGAAATTCGCTGCTCGGCTGACCCAGCAGGAGCAAACGATGCCAAAAATGTATGCAGAAACAAGCTTTTCAGTGAAGAGCAGCTAGGCACATTTTAGCAAGTTTCACTTGTAAGTGGGGTTTGGAAATGCTTTTCAGGCTCAATACTGGGCTCAAAAGATGCAGCCCTGATGTATCTCATGATAGCAGGTGGTTAAGTAGAAATTTGCTGCTCGGCTGACTCAGCAGGAGCAAACCTATGCCAAAAATGTACGCAGAATCAGCTTTTCAGTGAAGAGCAGAGAGGCACAGTTTAGCAAGTTTCACTTGTAAGTGGGGTTGGAAACGCTTTTCAGGCTCAGTACTGGGCTCAAAAGATGCAGCCCTGATGTCTCTCATGATAGCAGGTGGTTAAGTAGAAATTCGCTGCTCGGCTGACCCAGCAGGAGCAAACGTATGCCAAAAATGTATGCAGAAACAAGATTTTCAGTGAAGAGCAGCTAGGCACATTTTAGCAAGTTTCACTTGTAAGTGGGGTTGGAAATGCTTTTCAGGCTCAGTACTGGGCTCAAAAGATGCAGCCCTGATGTATCTCATGATAGCAGGTGGTTAAGTAGAAATTTGCTGCTCCGCTGACTCAGCAGGAGCAAACCTATGCCAAAAATGTACGCAGAATCAGCTTTTCAGTGAAGAGCAGAGAGGCACATTTTAGCAAGTTTCACTTGTAAGTGGGGTTGGAAACGCTTTTCAGGCTCAGTACTGGGCTCAAAAGATGCAGCCCTGATGTCTCTCATGATAGCAGGTGGTTAAGTAGAAATTCGCTGCTCGGCTGACCCAGCAGGAGCAAACGTATGCCAAAAATGTATGCAGAAACAAGCTTTTCAGTGAAGAGCAGCTAGGCACATTTTAGCAAGTTTCACTTGTAAGTGGGGTTGGAAATGCTTTTCAGGCTCAGTACTGGGCTCAAAAGATGCAGCCCTGATGTATCTCATGATAGCAGGTGGTTAAGTAGAAATTTGCTGCTCGGCTGACCCAGCAGGAGCAAACATATGCTAAAAATGTATGCAGAACCAAGCTTTTCAGTGAAGAGCAGAGAGGCACAGTTTAGCAAGTTTCACTTGTAAGTGGGGTTGGAAACGCTTTTCAGGCTCAGTACTGGGCTCAAAAGATGCAGCCCTGATGTCTCTCATGATAGCAGGTGGTTAAGTAGAAATTCGCTGCTCGGCTGACCCAGCAGGAGCAAAGGTATGCTAAAAATGTGTGCAGAACCAAGCTTTTCAGTGAAGAGCAGCCAGGCACATTTTAGCAAGTTTCACTTGTAAGTGTTGTTGGAAACGCTTTTCAGGCTCAGTACTGGCCTCAAAAGATGCAGCCCTGATGTCTCTCATGATGCAGGTGGTTAAGTAGAAATTCGCTGCTCGGCTGACCCAGCAGGAGCAAACGTATGCTAAAAATGTATGCAGAACCAAGCTTTTCAGTGAAGAGCAGCCAGGCACATTTTAGCAAGTTTCACTTGTAAGTGGGGTTGGAAACGCTTTTCAGGCTCAGTACTGGGCTCAAAAGATGCAGCCCTGATGTCTCTCATGATAGCAGGTGGTTAAGTAGAAATTCGCTGCTCGGCTGACCCAGCAGGAGCAAACGTATGCCAAAAATGTATGCAGAAACAAGCTTTTCAGTGAAGAGCAGCTAGGCACATTTTAGCAAGTTTCACTTGTAAGTGGGGTTGGAAATGCTTTTCAGGCTCAGTACTGGGCTCAAAAGATGCAGCCCTGATGTATCTCATGATAGCAGGTGGTTAAGTAGAAATTTGCTGCTCGGCTGACTCAGCAGGAGCAAACCTATGCCAAAAATGTATGCAGAACCAAGCTTTTCAGTGAAGAACAGCCAGGCACATTTTAGCAAGTTTCACTTGTAAGTGGGGTTGGAAATGCTTTTTAGGCTCAGTACTGGGCTCAAAAGATGCAGCCCTGCTGTCTCTCGTGATAGCAGGTGGTTAAGTAAAAATTCGCTGCTCGGCTGGCCCAGCAGGAGCAAACATATGCTAAAAATGTATGCAGAACCAAGCTTTTCAGTGAAGAGCAGCCAGGCACATTTTAGCAAGTTTCACTTGTAAGTGGGGTTGGAAACGCTTTTCAGGCTCAGTACTGGGCTCAAAAGATGCAGCCCTGATGTCTCTCATGATAGCAGGTGGTTAAGTAGAAATGTGCTGCTCGGCTGACCCAGCAGGAGCAAACGTATGCTAAAAATGTGTGCAGAACCAAGCTTTTCAGTGAATAGCAGCCAGGCACATTTTAGCAAGTTTCACTTGTAAGTGGGGTTGGAAACGCTTTTCAGGCTCAGTACTGGGCTCAAAAGATGCAGCCCTGATGTCTCTCATGATAGCAGGTGGTTAAGTAGAAATTCGCTGCTCAGCTGACCCAGCAGGAGCAAACGTATGCCAAAAATGTATGCAGAAACAAGCTTTTTAGTGAAGAGCAGCTAGGCACATTTTAGCAAGTTTCACTTGTAAGTGGGGTTGGAAATGCTTTTCAGGCTCAGTACTGGGCTCAAAAGATGCAGCCCTGATGTATCTCATGATAGCAGGTGGTTAAGTAGAAATTTGCTGCTCGGCTGACTCAGCAGGAGCAAACCTATGCCAAAAATGTACGCAGAATCAGCTTTTCAGTGAAGAGCAGAGAGGCACATTTTAGCAAGTTTCACTTGTAAGTGGGGTTGGAAACGCTTTTCAGGCTCAGTACTGGGCTCAAAAGATGCAGCCCTGATGTCTCTCATGATAGCAGGTGGTTAAGTAGAAATTCGCTGCTCGGCTGGCCCAGCAGGAGCAAACATATGCTAAAAATGTATGCAGAACCAAGCTTTTCAGTGAAGAGCAGCCAGGCACATTTTAGCACGTTTCACTGTAAGTGGGGTTGGAAACGCTTTTCAGGCTCAGTACTGGGCTCATAAGATGCAGCCTGATGTCTCTCATGAAAGCAGGTGGTTAAGTAGAAATTTGCTGCTCGGCTGACCCAGCAGGAGCAAACGTATGCTAAAAATGTGTGCAGAACCAAGCTTTTCAGTGAAGAGCAGCCAGACACATTTTAGCAAGTTTGACTTGTAAGTGGGGTTGGAAATGCTTTTCAGGCTCAGTACTGGGCTCAAAAGATGCAGCCCTGATCTCTCTCATGATAGCAGGTGGTTAAGTAGAAATTTGCTGCTCGGCTGACCCAGCAGGAGCAAACGTATGCTAAAAATGTATGCAGAACCAAGCTTTTCAGTGAAGAGCAGCTAGGCACATTTTAGCAAGTTTCACTTGTAAGTGGGGTTGGAAATGCTTTTCAGGCTCAGTACTGGGCTCAAAAGATGCAGCACTGATGTCTCTCATGATAGCAGGTGGTTAAGTAGAAATTCGCTGCTCGGCTGACCCAGCAGGAGCAAACGTATGCCAAAAATGTATGCAGAAACAAGCTTTTCAGTGAAGAGCAGCTAGGCACATTTTAGCAAGTTTCACTTGTAAGTGGGGTTGGAAATGCTTTTCAGGCTCAGTACTGGGCTCAAAAGATGCAGCCCTGATGTATCTCATGATAGCAGGTGGTTAAGTAGAAATTTGCTGCTCGGCTGACTCAGCAGGAGCAAACCTATGCCAAAAATGTACGCAGAATCAGCTTTTCAGTGAAGAGCAGAGAGGCACAGTTTAGCAAGTTTCACTTGTAATTGGGGTTGGAAAAGCTTTTCAGGCTCAGTACTGGGCTCAAAAGATGCAGCCCTGATGTCTCTCATGATAGCAGGTGGTTAAGTAGAAATTCGCTGCTCGGCTGACCCAGCAGGAGCAAACGTATGCCAAAAATGTATGCAGAAACAAGCTTTTCAGTGAAGAGCAGCTAGGCACATTTTAGCAAGTTTCACTTGTAAGTGGGGTTGGAAATGCTTTTCAGGCTCAGTACTGGGCTCAAAAGATGCAGCCCTGATGTATCTCATGATAGCAGGTGGTTAAGTAGAAATTTGCTGCTCCGCTGACTCAGCAGGAGCAAACCTATGCCAAAAATGTATGCAGAACCAAGCTTTTCAGTGAAGAACAGCCAGGCACATTTTAGCAAGTTTCACTTGTAAGTGGGGTTGGAAATGCTTTTTAGGCTCAGTACTGGGCTCAAAAGATGCAGCCCTGCTGTCTCTCGTGATAGCAGGTGGTTAAGTAAAAATTCGCTGCTCGGCTGGCCCAGCAGGAGCAAACATATGCTAAAAATGTATGCAGAACCAAGCTTTTCAGTGAAGAGCAGCCAGGCACATTTTAGCAAGTTTCACTTGTAAGTGGGGTTGGAAACGCTTTTCAGGCTCAGTACTGGGCTCAAAAGATGCAGCCCTGATGTCTCTCATGATAGCAGGTGGTTAAGTAGAAATGTGCTGCTCGGCTGACCCAGCAGGAGCAAACGTATGCTAAAAATGTGTGCAGAACCAAGCTTTTCAGTGAATAGCAGCCAGGCACATTTTAGCAAGTTTCACTTGTAAGTGGGGTTGGAAACGCTTTTCAGGCTCAGTACTGGGCTCATAAGATGCAGCCTGATGTCTCTCATGAAAGCAGGTGGTTAAGTAGAAATTTGCTGCTCGGCTGACCCAGCAGGAGCAAACGTATGCTAAAAATGTGTGCAGAACCAAGCTTTTCAGTGAAGAGCAGCCAGACACATTTTAGCAAGTTTGACTTGTAAGTGGGGTTGGAAATGCTTTTCAGGCTCAGTACTGGGCTCAAAAGATGCAGCCCTGATCTCTCTCATGATAGCAGGTGGTTAAGTAGAAATTTGCTGCTCGGCTGACCCAGCAGGAGCAAACGTATGCTAAAAATGTATGCAGAACCAAGCTTTTCAGTGAAGAGCAGCCAGGCACATTTTAGCAAGTTTCACTTGTAAGTGGGGTTGGAAACGCTTTTCAGGCTCAGTACTGGGCTCAAAAGATGCAGCCCTGATGTCTCTCATGATAGCAGGTGGTTAAGTAGAAATTCGCTGCTCAGCTGACCCAGCAGGAGCAAACGTATGCCAAAAATGTATGCAGAAACAAGCTTTTCAGTGAAGAGCAGCTAGGCACATTTTAGCAAGTTTCACTTGTAAGTGGGGTTGGAAATGCTTTTCAGGCTCAGTACTGGGCTCAAAAGATGCAGCCCTGATGTATCTCATGATAGCAGGTGGTTAAGTAGAAATTTGCTGCTCGGCTGACTCAGCAGGAGCAAACCTATGCCAAAAATGTACGCAGAATCAGCTTTTCAGTGAAGAGCAGAGAGGCACATTTTAGCAAGTTTCACTTGTAAGTGGGGTTGGAAACGCTTTTCAGGCTCAGTACTGGGCTCAAAAGATGCAGCCCTGATGTCTCTCATGATAGCAGGTGGTTAAGTAGAAATTCGCTGCTCGGCTGGCCCAGCAGGAGCAAACATATGCTAAAAATGTATGCAGAACCAAGCTTTTCAGTGAAGAGCAGCCAGGCACATTTTAGCACGTTTCACTGTAAGTGGGGTTGGAAACGCTTTTCAGGCGCAGTACTGGGCTCCAAAGATGCAGCCCTGATGTCTCTCATGATAGCAGGTGGTTAAGTAGAAATTTGCTGCTCGGCTGACCCAGCAGGAGCAAACATATGCTAAAAATGTATGCAGAACCAAGCTTTTCAGTGAAGAGCAGAGAGGCACAGTTTAGCAAGTTTCACTTGTAAGTGGGGTTGGAAACGCTTTTCAGGCTCAGTACTGGGCTCAAAAGATGCAGCCCTGATGTCTCTCATGATAGCAGGTGGTTAAGTAGAAATTCGCTGCTCGGCTGACCCAGCAGGAGCAAACGTATGCTAAAAATGTGTGCAGAACCAAGCTTTTCAGTGAAGAGCAGCCAGGCACATTTTAGCAAGTTTCACTTGTAAGTGTTGTTGGAAACGCTTTTCAGGCTCAGTACTGGCCTCAAAAGATGCAGCCCTGATGTCTCTCATGATGCAGGTGGTTAAGTAGAAATTCGCTGCTCGGCTGACCCAGCAGGAGCAAACGTATGCTAAAAATGTATGCAGAACCAAGCTTTTCAGTGAAGAGCAGCCAGGCACATTTTAGCAAGTTTCACTTGTAAGTGGGGTTGGAAACGCTTTTCAGGCTCAGTACTGGGCTCAAAAGATGCAGCCCTGATGTCTCTCATGATAGCAGGTGGTTAAGTAGAAATTCGCTGCTCGGCTGACCCAGCAGGAGCAAACGTATGCCAAAAATGTATGCAGAAACAAGCTGTTCAGTGAAGAGCAGCTAGGCACATTTTAGCAAGTTTCACTTGTAAGTGGGGTTGGAAATGCTTTTCAGGCTCAGTACTGGGCTCAAAAGATGCAGCCCTGATGTATCTCATGATAGCAGGTGGTTAAGTAGAAATTTGCTGCTCGGCTGACTCAGCAGGAGCAAACCTATGCCAAAAATGTACGCAGAATCAGCTTTTCAGTGAAGAGCAGAGAGGCACATTTTAGCAAGTTTCACTTGTAAGTGGGGTTGGAAACGCTTTTCAGGCTCAGTACTGGGCTCAAAAGATGCAGACCTGATGTCTCTCATGATAGCAGGTGGTAAGTAGAAATTCGCTGCTCGGCTGGCCCAGCAGGAGCAAACATATGCTAAAAATGTATGCAGAACCAAGCTTTTCAGTGAAGAGCAGCCAGGCACATTTTAGCAAGTTTCACTTGTAAGTGGGGTTGGAAACGCTTTTCAGGCTCAGTACTGGGCTCAAAAGATGCAGCCCTGATGTCTCTCATGATAGCAGGTGGTTAAGTAGAAATGTGCTGCTCGGCTGACCCAGCAGGAGAAAACGTATGCTAAAAATGTGTGCAGAACCAAGCTTTTCAGTGAATAGCAGCCAGGCACATTTTAGCAAGTTTCACTTGTGAGTGGGGTTGGAAACGCTTTTCAGGCTCAGTACTGGGCTCAAAAGATGCAGCCCTGATGTCTCTCATGATAGCAGGTGGTTAAGTAGAAATTCGCTGCTCGGCTGACCCAGCAGGAGCAAACGTATGCCAAAAATGTATGCAGAAACAAGCTTTTCAGTGAAGAGCAGCTAGGCACATTTTTAGCAAGTTTCACTTGTAAGTGGGGTTGGAAATGCTTTTCAGGCTTAGTACTTGCCTCAAAAGATGCAGCCCTGATGTCTCTCATGATAGCAGGTGGTTAAGTAGAAATGTGCTGCTCGGCTGACCCAGCAGGAGCAAACCTATGCCAAAAATGTACGCAGAATCAGCTTTTCAGTGAAGAGCAGAGAGGCACATTTTAGCAAGTTTCACTTGTAAGTGGGGTTGGAAACGCTTTTCAGGCTCAGTACTGGGCTCAAAAGATGCATCCCTGATGTCTCTCATGATAGCAGGTGGTTAAGTAGAAATTCGCTGCTCGGCTGACCCAGCAGGAGCAAACGTATGCCAAACATGTATGCAGAAACAAGCTTTTCAGTGAAGAGCAGCCAGGCACATTTTAGCAAGTTTCACTTGTAAGTGGGGTTGGAAATGCTTTTCAGGCTCAGTACTGGGCTCAAAAGATGCAGCCCTGATGTATCTCATGATAGCAGGTGGTTAAGTAGAAATTTGCTGCTCGGCTGACTCAGCAGGAGCAAACGTATGCTAAAAATGTGTACAGAACCAAGCTTTTCAGTGAAGAACAGCCAGGCACATTTTAGCAAGTTTCACTTGTAAGTGGGGTTGGAAACGCTTTTCAGGCTCAGTACTGGGCTCAAAAGATGCAGCCCTGATGTCTCATGATAGCAGGTGGGTAAGTAGAAATTTGCTGCTCGGCTGACCCAGCAGGAGCAAACCCATGCCAAAAATGTACGCAGAATGAGCTTTTCAGTGAAGAGCAGAGAGGCACATTTTAGCAAGTTTCACTTGTAAGTGGGGTTGGAAACGCTTTTCAGGCTCAGTACTGGGCTCAAAAGATGCACCCTGATGTCTCTCATGATAGCAGGTGGTTAAGTAGAAATTTGCTGCTCGGCTGACCCAGCAGGAGCAAATGTATGCTAAAAATTTATGCAGAAACAAACTTTTCAGTGAAGAGCAGACAGGCACATTTTAGCAAGTTTCACTTGTAAGTGGGGTTGGAAATGCTTTTCAGGCTCACTACTAAGCTCAAAAGATGCAGCCCTGATGTCTCTCATGATAGCAGGTGGTTAAGTAGAAATGTGCTGCTCGGCTGACCCAGCAGGAGCAAACGTTTGCTAAAAATGTATGCAGAACCAAGCTTTTCAGTGAAGAGCAGAGAGGCACAGTTTAGCAAGTTTCACTTGCAAGTGGGGTTGGAAACGCTTTTCAGGCTCAGTACTGGGCTCAAAAGATGCAGCCCTGATGTCTCTCATGATAGAAGGTGGTTAAGTAGAAATTCGCTGCTCGGCTAACCCAGCAGGAGCAAACGTATGCAAAAAATGTATGCAGAACCAAGCTTTTCAGTGAAGAGCAGAGAGGCACATTTTAGCAAGTTTCACTTGTAAGTGGGGTTGGAAACGCTTTTACGGCTCAGTACTGGGCTCAAAAGATGCAGCCCTGATGTCTCTCATGGTAGCAGGTGGTTAAGTAGAAATTCGCTGCTCGGCTGACCCAGCAGGAGCAAACGTATGCTAAAAATGTATGCAGAACCAAGCTTTTCAGTGAAGAGCAGCCAGGCACATTTTAGCAAGTTTCACTTGTAAGTGGGGTTGGAAACGCTTTTCAGGCTCAGTACTGGGCTCAAAAGATGCAGCCCTGATGTCTCATGATAGCAGGTGGTTAAGTAGAAATTTGCTGCTCGGCTGACCCAGCAGGAGCAAACCCATGCCAAAAATGTACGCAGAATGAGCTTTTCAGTGAAGAGCAGAGAGGCACATTTTAGCAAGTTTCACTTGTAAGTGGGGTTGGAAACGCTTTTCAGGCTCAGTACTGGGCTCAAAAGATGCAGCCCTGATGTCTCTCATGATAGCAGGTGGTTAAGTAGAAATTTGCTGCTCGGCTGACCCAGCAGGAGCAAATGTATGCTAAAAATGTATGCAGAAACAAACTTTTCAGTGAAGAGCAGACAGGCACATTTTAGCAAGTTTCACTTGTAAGTAGGGTTGGAAATGCTTTTCAGGCTCACTACTAAGCTCAAAAGATGCAGCCCTGATGTCTCTCATGATAGCAGGTGGTTAAGTAGAAATGTGCTGCTCGGCTGACCCAGCAGGAGCAAACGTTTGCTAAAAATGTATGCAGAACCAAGCTTTTCAGTGAAGAGCAGAGAGGCACAGTTTAGCAAGTTTCACTTGCAAGTGGGGTTGGAAACGCTTTTCAGACTCAGTACTGGGCTCAAAAGATGCAGCCCTGATGTCTCTCATGATAGAAGGTGGTTAAGTAGAAATTCGCTGCTCGGCTGACCCAGCAGGAGCAAACGTATGCTAAAAATGTATGCAGAACCAAGCTTTTCAGTGAAGAGCAGCCAGGCACATTTTAGCAAGTTTCACTTGTAAGTGGGGTTGGAAACGCTTTTCAGGCTCAGTACTGGGCTCAAAAGATGCAGCCCTGATGTCTCTCATGATAGCAGGTAGTTAAGTAGAAATTCGCTGCTCGGCTGACCCAGCAGGAGCAAACGTATGCTAAAAATGTGTGCAGAACCAAGCTTTTCAGTGAAGAGCAGCCAGGCACATTTTAGCAAGTTTCACTTGTAAGTGGGGTTGAAAACGCTTTTCAGGCTCAGTACTGGCCTCAAAAGATGCAGCCCTGCTGTATCTCATGATAGCAGGTGGTTAAGTCGAAATTTGCTGCTCGGCTGACCCAGCAGGAGCAAACCTATGCCAAAAATGTACGCAGAATCAGCTTTTCAGTGAAGAGCAGAGAGGCAGATTTTGGCAAGTTTCACTTGTAAGTGGGGTTGGAAACGCTTTTCAGGCTCAGTACTGGGCTCAAAAGATGCAGCCCTGATGTCTCTCATGATAGCAGGTGGTTAAGTCGAAATTCGCTGCTCTGCTGACGCAGCAGGAGCAAACGTATGCCAAAAATGTATGCAGAAACAAGCTTTTAAGTGAAGAGCAGCCAGGCACATTTTAGCAAGTTTCACTTGTAAGTGGGGTTGGAAATGCTTTTCAGGCTCAGTACTGGGCTCAAAAGATGCAGCCCTGATGTCTCTCATGATGCAGGTGGTTAAGTAGAAATTCGCTGCTCGGCTGACCCAGCAGGAGCAAATGTATGCTAAAAATGTATGCAGAACCAAGCTTTTCAGTGAAGAACAGCCAGGCACATTTTAGCAAGTTTCACTTGTAAGTGGGGTTGGAAACGCTTTTCAGGCTCAGTACTGGGCTCAAAAGATGCAGCCCTGCTGTCTCTCATGATAGCAGGTGGTTAAGTAGAAATTCGCTGCTCGGCTGACCCAGCAGGAGCAAACGTATGCTAAAAATGTGTGCAGAACCAAGCTTTTCAGTGAAGAGCAGCCAGGCACATTTTAGCAAGTTTCACTTGTAAGTGGGGTTGGAAATGCTTTTCAGGCTCAGTACTGGGCTCAAAAGATGCAGCCCTGATGTATCTCATGATAGCAGGTGGTTAAGTAGAAATGTGCTGCTCGGCTGACCCAGCAGGAGCAAACGTATGCTAAAAATGTGTGCAGAACCAAGCTTTTCAGTGAATAGCAGCCAGGCACATTTTAGCAAGTTTCACTTGTAAGTGGGGTTGGAAACGCTTTTCAGGCTCAGTACTGGGCTCATAAGATGCAGCCTGATGTCTCTCATGATAGCAGGTGGTTAAGTAGAAATTTGCTGCTCGGCTGACCCAGCAGGAGCAAACGTATGCTAAAAATGTGTGCAGAACCAAGCTTTTCAGTGAAGAGCAGCCAGACACATTTTAGCAAGTTTCACTTGTAAGTGGGGTTGGAAATGCTTTTCAGGCTCAGTACTGGGCTCAAAAGATGCAGCCCTGATCTCTCTCATGATAGCAGGTGGTTAAGTAGAAATTTGCTGCTCAACTGACCCAGCAGGAGCAAACGTATGCCAAAAATGTATGCAGAAACAAGCTTTTCAGTGAAGAGCAGCTAGGCACATTTTAGCAAGTTTCACTTGTAAGTGGGGTTGGAAATGCTTTTCAGGCTCAGTACTGGGCTCAAAAGATGCAGCCCTGATGTATCTCATGATAGCAGGTGGTTAAGTAGAAATTTGCTGCTCGGCTGACTCAGCAGGAGCAAACCTATGCCAAAAATGTACGCAGAATCAGCTTTTCAGTGAAGAGCAGAGAGGCACATTTTAGCAAGTTTCACTTGTAAGTGGGGTTGGAAACGCTTTTCAGGCTCAGTACTGGGCTCAAAAGATGCAGACCTGATGTCTCTCATGATAGCAGGTGGTAAGTAGAAATTCGCTGCTCGGCTGGCCCAGCAGGAGCAAACATATGCTAAAAATGTATGCAGAACCAAGCTTTTCAGTGAAGAGCAGCCAGGCACATTTTAGCAAGTTTCACTTGTAAGTGGGGTTGGAAACGCTTTTCAGGCTCAGTACTGGGCTCAAAAGATGCAGCCCTGATGTCTCTCATGATAGCAGGTGGTTAAGTAGAAATGTGCTGCTCGGCTGACCCAGCAGGAGCAAACGTATGCTAAAAATGTGTGCAGAACCAAGCTTTTCAGTGAATAGCAGCCAGGCACATTTTAGCAAGTTTCACTTGTGAGTGGGGTTGGAAACGCTTTTCAGGCTCAGTACTGGGCTCAAAAGATGCAGCCCTGATGTCTCTCATGGTAGCAGGTGGTTAAGTAGAAATTCGCTGCTCGGCTGACCCAGCAGGAGCAAACGTATGCTAAAAATGTTTACAGAACCAAGCTTTTCAGTGAAGAGCAGCCAGGCACATTTTAGCAAGTTTCACTTGTAAGTGGGGTTGGAAACGCTTTTCAGGCTCAGTACTGGGCTCAAAAGATGCAGCCCTGATGTCTCATGATAGCAGGTGGTTAAGTAGCAATTTGCTGCTCGGCTGACCCAGCAGGAGCAAACCCATGCCAAAAATGTACGCAGAATGAGCTTTTCAGTGAAGAGCAGAGAGGCACATTTTAGCAAGTTTCACTTGTAAGTGGGGTTGGAAATGCTTTTCAGGCTCACTACTAGGCTCAAAAGATGCAGCCCTGATGTCTCTCATGATAGCAGGTGGTTAAGTAGAAATGTGCTGCTCGGCTGACCCAGCAGGAGCAAACGTATGCTAAAAATGTATGCAGAACCAAGCTTTTCAGTGAAGAGCAGAGAGGCACAGTTTAGCAAGTTTCACTTGTAAGTGGGGTTGGAAACGCTTTTCAGGCTCAGTACTGGGCTCAAAAGATGCAGCCCTGATGTCTCTCATGATAGCAGGTGGTTAAGTAGAAATTCGCTGCTCGGCTGACCCAGCAGGAGCATACGTATGCTAAAAATGTATGCAGAACCAAGCTTTTCAGTGAAGAGCAGCCAGGCACATTTTAGCAAGTTTCACTTGTAAGTGGGGTTGGAAACGCTTTTCAGGCTCAGTACTGGGCTCAAAAGATGCAGCCCTGATGTCTCTCATGATAGCAGGTGGTTAAGTCGAAATTTGCTGCTCGGCTGACCCAGCAGGAGCAAACCTATGCCAAAAATGTACGCAGAATCAGCTTTTCAGTGAAGAGCAGAGAGGCACATTTTGGCAAGTTTCACTTGTAAGTGGGGTTGGAAACGCTTTTCAGGCTCAGTACTGGGCTCAAAAGATGCAGCCCTGATGTCTCTCATGATAGCAGATGGTTAAGTAGAAATTCGCTGCTCTGCTGACGCAGCAGGAGCAAACGTATGCCAAAAATGTATGCAGAAACAAGCTTTTCAGTGAAGAGCAGCCAGGCACATTTTAGCAAGTTTCACTTGTAAGTGGGGTTGGAAATGCTTTTCAGGCTCAGTACTGGGCTCAAAAGATGCAGCCCTGATGTCTCTCATGATGCAGGTGGTTAAGTAGAAATTCGCTGCTCGGCTGACCCAGCAGGAGCAAACGTATGCTAAAAATGTATGCAGAACCAAGCTTTTCAGTGAAGAACAGCCAGGCACATTTTATCAAGTTTCACTAGTAAGTGGGGTTGGAAACGCTTTTCAGGCTCAGTACTGGGCTCAAAAGATGCAGCCCTGCTGTCTCTCATGATAGCAGGTGGTTAAGTAGAAATTCGCTGCTCGGCTGGCCCAGCAGGAGCAAACATATGCTAAAAATGTATGCAGAACCAAGCTTTTCAGTGAAGAGCAGCCAGGCACATTTTAGCAAGTTTCACTTGTAAGTGGGGTTGGAAACGCTTTTCAGGCTCAGTACTGGGCTCAAAAGATGCAGCCCTGATGTCTCTCATGATAGCAGGTGGTTAAGTAGAAATGTGCTGCTCGGCTGACCCAGCAGGAGCAAACGTATGCTAAAAATGTGTGCAGAACCAAGCTTTTCAGTGAAGAGCAGCCAGACACATTTCAGCAAGTTTCACTTGTAAGTGGGGTTGGAAATGCTTTTCAGGCTCAGTACTGGGCTCAAAAGATGCAGCCCTGATCTCTCTCATGATAGCAGGTGGTAAGTAGAAATTTGCTGCTCGGCTGACCCAGCAGGAGCAAACGTATGCTAAAAATGTATGCAGAACCAAGCTTTTCAGTGAAGAGCAGCCAGGCACATTTTAGCAAGTTTCACTTGTAAGTGGGGTTGGAAACGCTTTTCAGGCTCAGTACTGGGCTCAAAAGATGCAGCCCTGATGTCTCTCATGATAGCAGGTGGTTAAGTAGAAATTCGCTGCTCGGCTGACCCAGCAGGAGCAAACGTATGCCAAAAATGTATGCAGAAACAAGCTTTTCAGTGAAGAGCAGCTAGGCACATTTTAGCAAGTTTCACTTGTAAGTGGGGTTGGAAATGCTTTTCAGGCTCAGTACTGGGCTCAAAAGATGCAGCCCTGATGTATCTCATGATAGCAGGTGGTTAAGTAGAAATTTGCTGCTCGGCTGACTCAGCAGGAGCAAACCTATGCCAAAAATGTACGCAGAATCAGCTTTTCAGTGAAGAGCAGAGAGGCACATTTTAGCAAGTTTCACTTGTAAGTGGGGTTGGAAACGCTTTTCAGGCTCGATACTGGGCTCAAAAGATGCAGCCCTGATGTCTCTCATGATAGCAGGTGGTTAAGTAGAAATTCGCTGCTCGGCTGGCCCAGCAGGAGCAAACATATGCTAAAAATAAGTGCAGAACCAAGCTTTTCAGTGAATAGCAGCCAGGCACATTTTAGCAAGTTTCACTTGTAAGTGGGGTTGGAAACGCTTTTCAGGCTCAGTACTGGGCTCAAAAGATGCAGCCCTGATGTCTCTCATGATAGCAGGTGGTTAAGTAGAAATTCGCTGCTCGGCTGACCCAGCAGGAGCAAACGTATGCTAAAAATAAGTGCAGAACCAAGCTTTTCAGTGAATAGCAGCCAGGCACATTTTAGCAAGTTTCACTTGTGAGTGGGGTTGGAAATGCTTTTCAGGCTCAGTACTGGCCTCAAAAGATGCAGCCCTGATGTCTCTCATGATAGCAGGTGGTTAAGTAGAAATGTGCTGCTCGGCTGACCCAGCAGGAGCAAACCTATGCCAAAAATGTACGCAGAATCAGCTTTTCAGTGAAGAGCAGAGAGGCACATTTTAGCAAGTTTCACTTGTAAGTGGGGTTGGAAACGCTTTTCAGGCTCAGTACTGGGCTCAAAAGATGCAGCCCTGATGTCTCTCATGATAGCAGGTGGTTAAGTAGAAATTCGCTGCTCGGCTGACCCAGCAGGAGCAAACGTATGCTAAAAATGTATGCAGAACCAAGCTTTTCAGTGAAGAGCAGCCAGGTACATTTTAGCAAGTTTCACTTGTAAGTGGGGTTGGAAACGCTTTTCAGGCTCAGTACTGGGCTCAAAAGATGCAGCCCTGATGTCTCTCATGATAGCAGGTGGTTAAGTAGAAATTCGCTGCTCGGCTGACCCAGCAGGAGCAAACGTATGCTAAAAATGTGTGCAGAACCAAGCTTTTCAGTGAAGAGCAGCCAGGCACATTTTAGCAAGTTTCACTTGTAAGTGGGGTTGGAAACGCTTTTCAGGCTCAGTACTGGCCTCAAAAGATGCAGCCCTGCTGTATCTCATGATAGCAGGTGGTTAAGTCAAAATTTGCTGCTCGGCTGACCCAGCAGGAGCAAACCTATGCCAAAAATGTACGCAGAATCAGCTTTTCAGTGAAGAGCAGAGAGGCACATTTTGGCAAGTTTCACTTGTAAGTGGGGTTGGAAACGCTTTTCAGGCTCAGTACTGGGCTCAAAAGATGCAGCCCTGATGTCTCTCATGATAGCAGATGGTTAAGTAGAAATTCGCTGCTCTGCTGACGCAGCAGGAGCAAACGTATGCCAAAAATGTATGCAGAAACAAGCTTTTCAGTGAAGAGCATCCAGGAACATTTTAGCAAGTTTCACTTGTAAGTGGGGTTGGAAATGCTTTTCAGGCTCAGTACTGGGCTCAAAAGATGCAGCCCTGATGTCTCTCATGATGCAGGTGGTTAAGTAGAAATTCGCTGCTCGGCTGACCCAGCAGGAGCAAACGTATGCTAAAAATGTATGCAGAACCAAGCTTTTCAGTGAAGAACAGCCAGGCACATTTTAGCAAGTTTCACTTGTAAGTGGGGTTGGAAACGCTTTTCAGGCTCAGTACTGGGCTCAAAAGATGCAGCCCTGCTGTCTCTCATGATAGCAGGTGGTTAAGTAGAAATTCGCTGCTCGGCTGGCCCAGCAGGAGCAAACATATGCTAAAAATGTATGCAGAACCAAGCTTTTCAGTGAAGAGCAGCCAGGCACATTTGAGCAAGTTTCACTTGTAAGTGGGGTTGGAAACGCTTTTCAGGCTCAGTACTGGGCTCAAAAGATGCAGCCCTGATGTCTCTCATGATAGCAGGTGGTTAAGTAGAAATGTGCTGCTCGGCTGACCCAGCAGGAGCAAACGTATGCTAAAAATGTGTGCAGAACCAAGCTTTTCAGTGAATAGCAGCCAGGCACATTTTAGCAAGTTTCACTTGTAAGTGGGGTTGGAAACGCTTTTCAGGCTCAGTACTGGGCTCATAAGATGCAGCCTGATGTCTCTCATGATAGCAGGTGGTTAAGTAGAAATTTGCTGCTCGGCTGACCCAGCAGGAGCAAACGTATGCTAAAAATGTGTGCAGAACCAAGCTTTTCAGTGAAGAGCAGCCAGACACATTTCAGCAAGTTTCACTTGTAAGTGGGGTTGGAAATGCTTTTCAGGCTCAGTACTGGGCTCAAAAGATGCAGCCCTGATCTCTCTCATGATAGCAGGTGGTTAAGTAGAAATTTGCTGCTCGGCTGACCCAGCAGGAGCAAACGTATGCTAAAAATGTATGCAGAACCAAGCTTTTCAGTGAAGAGCAGCCAGGCACATTTTAGCAAGTTTCACTTGTAAGTGGGGTTGGAAACGCTTTTCAGGCTCAGTACTGGGCTCAAAAGATGCAGCCCTGATGTCTCTCATGATAGCAGGTGGTTAAGTAGAAATTCGCTGCTCGGTTGACCCAGCAGGAGCAAACGTATGCCAAAAATGTATGCAGAAACAAGCTTTTCAGTGAAGAGCAGCTAGGCACATTTTAGCAAGTTTCACTTGTAAGTGGGGTTGGAAATGCTTTTCAGGCTCAGTACTGGGCTCAAAAGATGCAGCCCTGATGTATCTCATGATAGCAGGTGGTTAAGTAGAAATTTGCTGCTCGGCTGACTCAGCAGGAGCAAACCTATGCCAAAAATGTACGCAGAATCAGCTTTTCAGTGAAGAGCAGAGAGGCACATTTTAGCAAGTTTCACTTGTAAGTGGGGTTGGAAACGCTTTTCAGGCTCAGTACTGGGCTCAAAAGATGCAGCCCTGATGTCTCTCATGATGGCAGGTGGTTAAGTAGAAATTCGCTGCTCGGCTGGCCCAGCAGGAGCAAACATATGCTAAAAATAAGTGCAGAACCAAGCTTTTCAGTGAATAGCAGCCAGGCACATTTTAGCAAGTTTCACTTGTAAGTGGGGTTGGAAACGCTTTTCAGGCTCAGTACTGGGCTCAAAAGATGCAGCCCTGATGTCTCTCATGATAGCAGGTGGTTAAGTAGAAATTCGCTGCTCGGCTGACCCAGCAGGAGCAAACGTATGCGAAAAATTTATGCAGAACCAAGCTTTTCAGTGAAGAGCAGAGAGGCACATTTTAGCAAGTTTCACTTGTAAGTGGGGTTGGAAACGCTTTTCAGGCTCAGTACTGGGCTCAAAAGATGCAGCCCTGATGTCTCTCATGATAGCAGGTGGTTAAGTAGAAATTCGCTGCTCGGCTGACCCAGCAGGAGCAAACTTATGCTAAAAATGTGTGCATAACCAAGCTTTTCAGTGAAGAGCAGCCAGGCACATTTTAGCAAGTTTCACTTGTAAGTGGGGTTGGAAACGCTTTTCAGGCTCAGTACTGGGCTCAAAAGATGCAGCCCTGATGTCTCAGTCTCATGATAGCAGGTGGTTAAGTAGAAATTCGCTGCTCTGCTGACGCAGCAGGAGCAAACGTATGCCAAAAATGTATGCAGAAACAAGCTTTTCAGTGACGAGCAGCCAGGAACATTTTAGCAAGTTTCACGTGTAAGTGGGGTTGGAAATGCTTTTCAGGCTCAGTACTGGGCTCAAAACATGCAGCCCTGATGTCTCTCATGATAGCAGGTGGTTAAGTAGAAATTTGCTGCTCGGCTGACCCAGCAGGAGCAAACCCATGCCAAAAATGTACGCAGAATGAGCTTTTCAGTGAAGAGCAGAGAGGCACATTTTAGCAAGTTTCACTTGTAAGTGGGGTTGGAAACGCTTTTCAGGCTCAGTACAGGGCTCAAAAGATGCAGCCCTGATGTCTCTCATGATAGCAGGTGGTTAAGTAGAAATTTGCTGCTCGGCTGACCCAGCAGGAGCAAACGTATGCTAAAAATTTATGCAGAAACAAGCTTTTCAGTGAAGAGCAGCCAGGCACATTTTAGCAAGTTTCACTTGTAAGTGGGGTTGGAAATGCTTTTCAGGCTCACTACTAGGCTCAAAAGATGCAGCCCTGATGTCTCTCATGATAGCAGGTGGTTAAGTAGAAATGTGCTGCTCGGCTGACCCAGCAGGAGCAAACGTATGCTAAAAATGTATGCAGAACCAAGCTTTTCAGTGAAGAGCAGAGAGGCACAGTTTAGCAAGTTTCACTTGTAAGTGGGGTTGGAAACGCTTTTCAGGCTCAGTACTGGGCTCAAAAGATGCAGCCCTGATGTCTCTCATGATAGCAGGTGGTTAAGTAGAAATTCGCTGCTCGGCTGACCGAGCAGGAGCAAACGTATGCTAAAAATGTATGCAGAACCAAGCTTTTCAGTGAAGAGCAGCCAGGCACATTTTAGCAAATTTCACTTGTAAGTGGGGTTGGAAATGCTTTTCAGGCTCAGTACTGGGCTCAAAAGATGCAGCCCTGATGTCTCTCATGATAGCAGGTGGTTAAGTAGAAATTCGCTGCTCGGCTGACCCAGCAGGAGCAAACGTATGCTAAAAATGTGTGCAGAACCAAGCTTTCAGTGAAGAGCAGCCAGGCACATTTTAGCAAGTTTCACTTGTAAGTGGGGTTGGAAATGCTTTTCAGGCTCAGTACTGGCCTCAAAAGATGCAGCCCTGCTGTATCTCATGATAGCAGGTGGTTAAGTCGAAATTTGCTGCTCGGCTGACCCAGCAGGAGCAAACCTATGCCAAAAATGTACGCAGAATCAGCTTTTTAGTGAAGAGCAGAGAGGCACATTTTGGCAAGTTTCACTTGTAAGTGGGATTGGAAACGCTTTTCAGGCTCAGTACTGGGCTCAAAAGATGCAGCCCTGATGTCTCTCATGATAGCAGGTGGTTAAGTAGAAATTCGCTGCTCGGCTGACCCAGCAGGAGCAAACGTATGCTAAAAATGTGTGCAGAACCAAGCTTTTCAGTGAAGAGCAGCCAGGCACATTTTAGCAAGTTTCACTTGTAAGTGGGGTTGGAAACGCTTTTCAGGCTCAGTACTGGGCTCAAAAGATGCAGCCCTGATGTCTCATGATAGCAGGTGGTTAAGTAGAAATTCGCTGCTCTGCTGACGCAGCAGGAGCAAACGTATGCCAAAAATGTATGCAGAAACAAGCTTTTCAGTGAAGAGCAGCCAGACACATTTTAGCAAGTTTCACGTGTAAGTGGGGTTGGAAATGCTTTTCAGGCTCAGTACTGGGATCAAAACATGCAGCCCTGATGTCTCTCATGATAGCAGGTGGTTAAGTAGAAATTTGCTGCTCGGCTGACCCAGCAGGAGCAAACCCATGCCAAAAATGTACGCAGAATGAGCTTTTCAGTGAAGAGCAGAGAGGCACATTTTAGCAAGTTTCACTTGTAAGTGGGGTTGGAAACGCTTTTCAGGCTCAGTACAGGGCTCAAAAGATGCAGCCCTGATGTCTCTCATGATAGCAGGTGGTTAAGTAGAAATTTGCTGCTCGGCTGACCCAGCAGGAGCAAACATATGCTAAAAATTTATGCAGAAACAAGCTTTTCAGTGAAGAGCAGCCAGGCACATTTTAGCAAGTTTCACTTGTAAGTGGGGTTGGAAATGCTTTTCAGGCTCACTACTAGGCTCAAAAGATGCAGCCCTGATGTCTCTCATGATAGCAGGTGGTTAAGTAGAAATGTGCTGCTCGGCTGACCCAGCAGGAGCAAACGTATGCTAAAAATGTATGCAGAACCAAGCTTTTCAGTGAAGAGCAGAGAGGCACAGTTTAGCAAGTTTCACTTGTAAGTGGGGTTGGAAACGCTTTTCAGGCTCAGTACTGGGCTCAAAAGATGCAGCCCTGATGTCTCTCATGATAGCAGGTGGTTAAGTAGAAATTCGCTGCTCGGCTGACCGAGCAGGAGCAAACGTATGCTAAAAATGTATGCAGAACCAAGCTTTTCAGTGAAGAGCAGCCAGGCACATTTTAGCAAATTTCACTTGTAAGTGGGGTTGGAAATGTTTTTCAGGCTCAGTACTGGCCTCAAAAGATGCAGCCCTGCTGTATCTCATGATAGCAGGTGGTTAAGTCGAAATTTGCTGCTCGGCTGACCCAGCAGGAGCAAACCTATGCCAAAAATGTACGCAGAATAAGCTTTTCAGTGAAGAGCAGAGAGGCACATTTTGGCAAGTTTCACTTGTAAGTGGGGTTGGAAACGCTTTTCAGGCTCAGTACTGGGCTCAAAAGATGCAGCCCTGATGTCTCTCATGATAGCAGGTGGTTAAGTAGAAATTCGCTGCTCGGCTGACCCAGCAGGAGCAAACGTATGCTAAAAATGTGTGCAGAACCAAGCTTTTCAGTGAAGAGCAGCCAGGCACATTTTAGCAAGTTTCACTTGTAAGTGGGGTTGGAAACGCTTTTCAGGCTCAGTACTGGGCTCATAAGATGCAGCCTGATGTCTCTCATGATAGCAGGTGGTTAAGTAGAAATTTGCTGCTCGGCTGACCCAGCAGGAGCAAACGTATGCTAAAAATGTGTGCAGAACCAAGCTTTTCAGTGAAGAGCAGCCAGACACATTTTAGCAAGTTTCACTTGTAAGTGGTGTTGGAAACGCTTTTCAGGCTCAGTACTGGGCTCAAAAGATGCAGCCCTGATGTCTCTCATGATAGCAGGTGGTTAAGTAGAAATTTGCTGCTCGGCTGACCCAGCAGGAGCAAACGTATGCTAAAAATGTGTGCAGAACCAAGCTTTTCAGTGAATAGCAGCCAGGCACATTTTAGCAAGTTTCACTTGTAAGTGGGGTTGGAAACGCTTTTCAGGCTCAGTACTGGGCTCATAAGATGCAGCCTGATGTCTCTCATGATAGCAGGTGGTTAAGTAGAAATTTGCTGCTCGGCTGACCCAGCAGGAGCAAACGTATGCTAAAAATGTGTGCAGAACCAAGCTTTTCAGTGAAGAGCAGCCAGACACATTTTAGCAAGTTTCACTTGTAAGTGGGGTTGGAAATGCTTTTCAGGCTCAGTACTGGGCTCAAAAGATGCAGCCTTGATCTCTCTCATGATAGCAGGTGGTTAAGTAGAAATTTGCTGCTCGGCTGACCCAGCAGGAGCAAACGTATGCTAAAAATGTATGCAGAACCAAGCTTTTCAGTGAAGAGCAGCCAGACACATTTTAGCAAGTTTCACTTGTAAGTGGGGTTGGAAACGCTTTTCAGGCTCAGTACTGGGCTCAAAAGATGCAGCCCTGATGTCTCTCATGATAGCAGGTGGTTAAGTAGAAATTTGCTGCTCGGCTGACCCAGCAGGAGCAAACGTATGCTAAAAATGTGTGCAGAACCAAGCTTTTCAGTGAAGAGCAGCCAGGCACATTTTAGCAAGTTTCACTTGTAAGTGGGGTTGGAAACGCTTTTCAGGCTCAGTACTGGCCTCAAAAGATGCGGCCCTGCTGTATCTCATGATAGCAGGTGGTTAAGTCGAAATTTGCTTCTCGGCTGACCCAGCAGGAGCAAACCTATGCCAAAAATGTACGCAGAATCAGCTTTTCAGTGAAGAGCAGAGAGGCACATTTTGGCAAGTTTCACTTGTAAGTGGGGTTGGAAACGCTTTTCAGGCTCAGTACTGGGCTCAAAAGATGCAGCCCTGATGTCTCTCATGATAGAAGGTGGTTAAGTAGAAATGTGCTGCTCGGCTGACCCAGCAGGAGCAAACGTATGCTAAAAATGTGTGCAGAACCAAGCTTTTCAGTGAATAGCAGCCAGGCACATTTTAGCAAGTTTCACTTGTAAGTGGGGTTGGAAACGCTTTTCAGGCTCAGTACTGGGCTCATAAGATGCAGCCTGATGTCTCTCATGATAGCAGGTGGTTAAGTAAAAATTTGCTGCTCGGCTGACCCAGCAGGAGCAAACGTATGCTAAAAATGTGTGCAGAACCAAGCTTTTCAGTGAAGAGCAGCCAGACACATTTTAGCAAGTTTCACTTGTAAGTGGGGTTGGAAATGCTTTTCAGGCTCAGTACTGGGCTCAAAAGATGCAGCCTTGATCTCTCTCATGATAGCAGGTGGTTAAGTAGAAATTTGCTGCTCGGCTGACCCAGCAGGAGCAAACGTATGCTAAAAATGTATGCAGAACCAAGCTTTTCAGTGAAGAGCAGCCAGGCACATTTTAGCAAGTTTCACTTGTAAGTGGGGTTGGAAACGCTTTTCAGGCTCAGTACTGGGCTCAAAAGATGCAGCCCTGATGTCTTTCATGATAGCAGGTAGTTAAGTAGAAATTCGCTGCTCAGCTGACCCAGCAGGAGCAAACGTATGCCAAAAATGTATGCAGAAACAAGCTTTTCAGTGAAGAGCAGCTAGGCACATTTTAGCAAGTTTCACTTGTAAGTGGGGTTAGAAATGCTTTTCAGGCTCAGTACTGGGCTCAAAAGATGCAGCCCTGATGTATCTCATGATAGCAGGTGGTTAAGTAGAAATTTGCTGCTCGGCTGACTCAGCAGGAGCAAACCTATGCCAAAAATGTACGCAGAATCAGCTTTTCAGTGAAGAGCAGAGAGGCACATTTTAGCAAGTTTTACTTGTAAGTGGGGTTGGAAACGCTTTTCAGGCTCAGTACTGGGCTCAAAAGATGCAGCCCTGATGTCTCTCATGATAGCAGGTGGTTAAGTAGAAATTGGCTGCTCGGCTGGCCCAGCAGGAGCAAACATATGCTAAAAATGTATGCAGAACCAAGCTTTTCAGTGAAGAGCAGCCAGGCACATTTTAGCACGTTTCACTCTAAGTGGGGTTGGAAACGCTTTTCAGGCGCAGTACTGGGCTCCAAAGATGCAGCCCTGATGTCTCTCATGATAGCAGGTGGTTAAGTAGAAATTCGCTGCTCGGCTGACCCAGCAGGAGCAAACGTATGCTAAAAATGTATGCAGAACCAAGCTTTTCAGTGAAGAGCAGCCAGGCACATTTTAGCAAATTTCACTTGTAAGTGGGGTTGGAAATGTTTTTCAGGCTCAGTACTGGGCTCAAAAGATGCAGCCCTGATGTCTCTCATGATAGCAGGTGGTTAAGTAGAAATTCGCTGCTCGGCTGACCCAGCAGGAGCAAACGTATGCTAAAAATATGTGCAGAACCAAGCTTTCAGTGAAGAGCAGCCAGGCATATTTTAGCAAGTTTCACTTGTAAGTGGGGTTGGAAACGCTTTTCAGGCTCAGTACTGGCCTCAAAAGATGCAGCCTTGATCTCTCTCATGATAGCAGGTGGTTAAGTAGAAATTTGCTGCTCGGCTGACCCAGCAGGAGCAAACGTATGCTAAAAATGTGTGCAGAACCAAGCTTTTCAGTGAAGAGCAGCCAGACACATTTTAGCAAGTTTCACTTGTAAGTGGGGTTGGAAACGCTTTTCAGGCTCAGTACTGGGCTCAAAAGATGCAGCCCTGATGTCTCTCATGATAGCAGGTGGTTAAGTAGAAATTTGCTGCTCGGCTGACCCAGCAGGAGCAAACGTATGCTAAAAATGTGTGCAGAACCAAGCTTTTCCGTGAAGAGCAGCCAGGCACATTTTAGCAAGTTTCACTTGTAAGTGGGGTTGGAAACGCTTTTCAGGCTCAGTACTGGCCTCAAAAGATGCGGCCCTGCTGTATCTCATGATAGCAGGTGGTTAAGTCGAAATTTGCTTCTCGGCTGACCCAGCAGGAGCAAACCTATGCCAAAAATGTACGCAGAATCAGCTTTTCAGTGAAGAGCAGAGAGGCACATTTTGGCAAGTTTCACTTGTAAGTGGGGTTGGAAACGCTTTTCAGGCTCAGTACTGGGCTCAAAAGATGCAGCCCTGATGTCTCTCATGATAGAAGGTGGTTAAGTAGAAATGTGCTGCTCGGCTGACCCAGCAGGAGCAAACGTATGCTAAAAATGTGTGCAGAACCAAGCTTTTCAGTGAATAGCAGCCAGGCACATTTTAGCAAGTTTCACTTGTAAGTGGGGTTGAAAACGCTTTTCAGGCTCAGTACTGGGCTCATAAGATGCAGCCTGATGTCTCTCATGATAGCAGGTGGTTAAGTAGAAATTTGCTGCTCGGCTGACCCAGCAGGAGCAAACGTATGCTAAAAATGTGTGCAGAACCAAGCTTTTCAGTGAAGAGCAGCCAGACACATTTTAGCAAGTTTCACTTGTAAGTGGGGTTGGAAATGCTTTTCAGGCTCAGTACTGGGCTCAAAAGATGCAGCCTTGATCTCTCTCATGATAGCAGGTGGTTAAGTAGAAATTTGCTGCTCGGCTGACCCAGCAGGAGCAAACGTATGCTAAAAATGTATGCAGAACCAAGCTTTTCAGTGAAGAGCAGCCAGGCACATTTTAGCAAGTTTCACTTGTAAGTGGGGTTGGAAACGCTTTTCAGGCTCAGTACTGGGCTCAAAAGATGCAGCCCTGATGTCTTTCATGATAGCAGGTAGTTAAGTAGAAATTCGCTGCTCGGCTGACCCAGCAGGAGCAAACGTATGCCAAAAATGTATGCAGAAACAAGCTTTTCAGTGAACAGCAGCTAGGCACATTTTAGCAAGTTTCACTTGTAAGCGGGGTTAGAAATGCTTTTCAGGCTCAGTACTGGGCTCAAAAGATGCAGCCCTGATGTATCTCATGATAGCAGGTGGTTAAGTAGAAATTTGCTGCTCGGCTGACTCAGCAGGAGCAAACCTATGCCAAAAATGTACGCAGAATCAGCTTTTCAGTGAAGAGCAGAGAGGCACATTTTAGCAAGTTTTACTTGTAAGTGGGGTTGGAAACGCTTTTCAGGCTCAGTACTGGGCTCAAAAGATGCAGCCCTGATGTCTCTCATGATAGCAGGTGGTTAAGTAGAAATTGGCTGCTCGGCTGGCCCAGCAGGAGCAAACATATGCTAAAAATGTATGCAGAACCAAGCTTTTCAGTGAAGAGCAGCCAGGCACATTTTAGCACGTTTCACTGTAAGTGGGGTTGGAAACGCTTTTCAGGCGCAGTACTGGGCTCCAAAGATGCAGCCCTGATGTCTCTCATGATAGCAGGTGGTTAAGTAGAAATTCGCTGCTCGGCTGACCCAGCAGGAGCAAACGTATGCTAAAAATGTATGCAGAACCAAGCTTTTCAGTGAAGAGCAGCCAGGCACATTTTAGCAAATTTCACTTGTAAGTGGGGTTGGAAATGTTTTTCAGGCTCAGTACTGGGCTCAAAAGATGCAGCCCTGATGTCTCTCATGATAGCAGGTGGTTAAGTAGAAATTCGCTGCTCGGCTGACCCAGCAGGAGCAAACGTATGCTAAAAATATGTGCAGAACCAAGCTTTCAGTGAAGAGCAGCCAGGCATATTTTAGCAAGTTTCACTTGTAAGTGGGGTTGGAAACGCTTTTCAGGCTCAGTACTGGCCTCAAAAGATGCAGCCCTGCTGTATCTCATGATAGCAGGTGGTTAAGTCGAAATTTGCTGCTCGGCTGACCCAGCAGGAGCAAACCTATGCCAAAAATGTAAGCAGAATAAGCTTTTCAGTGAAGAGCAGAGAGGCACATTTTAGCAAGTTTCACTTGTAAGTGGGGTTGGAAACGCTTTTCAGGCTCAGTACTGGGCTCAAAAGATGCAGCCCTGATGTCTCTCATGATAGCAGGTGGTTAAGTAGAAATTCGCTGCTCGGCTGGCCCAGCAGGAGCAAACGTATGCTAAAAATGTGTGCAGAACCAAGCTTTTCAGTGAATAGCAGCCAGGCACATTTTAGCAAGTTTCACTTGTGAGTGGGGTTGGAAACGCTTTTCAGGCTCAGTACTGGGCTCAAAAGATGCAGCCCTGATGTCTCTCATGATAGCAGGTGGTTAAGTAAAAATTCGCTGCTCGGCTGACCCAGCAGGAGCAAACGTATGCTAAAAATATGTGCAGAACCAAGCTTTCAGTGAAGAGCAGCCAGGCATATTTTAGCAAGTTTCACTTGTAAGTGGGGTTGGAAACGCTTTTCAGGCTCAGTACTGGCCTCAAAAGATGCAGCCCTGCTGTATCTCATGATAGCAGGTGGTTAAGTCGAAATTTGCTGCTCGGCTGACCCAGCAGGAGCAAACCTATGCCAAAAATGTAAGCAGAATAAGCTTTTCAGTGAAGAGCAGAGAGGCACATTTTAGCAAGTTTCACTTGTAAGTGGGGTTGGAAACGCTTTTCAGGCTCAGTACTGGGCTCAAAAGATGCAGCCCTGATGTCTCTCATGATAGCAGGTGGTTAAGTAGAAATTCGCTGCTCGGCTGACCCAGCAGGAGCAAACGTATGCTAAAAATAAGTGCAGAACCAAGCTTTTCAGTGAATAGCAGCCAGGCACATTTTAGCAAGTTTCACTTGTGAGTGGGGTTGGAAATGCTTTTCAGGCTCAGTACTGGGCTCAAAAGATGCAGCCCTGATGTCTCTCATGATAGCAGGTGGTTAAGTAGAAATTCGCTGCTCGGCTGACCCAGCAGGAGCAAACGTATGCTAAAAATAAGTGCAGAACCAAGCTTTTCAGTGAATAGCAGCCAGGCACATTTTAGCAAGTTTCACTTGTGAGTGGGGTTGGAAATGCTTTTCAGGCTCAGTACTGGGCTCAAAAGATGCAGCCCTGATGTCTCTCATGATAGCAGGTGGTTAAGTAGAAATTCGCTGCTCGGCTGACCCAGCAGGAGCAAACGTATTCCAAAAATGTATGCAGAAACAAGCTTTTCAGTGAAGAGCAGCTAGGCACATTTTTAGCAAGTTTCACTTGTAAGTGGGGTTGGAAATGCTTTTCAGGCTTAGTACTGGCCTCAAAAGATGCAGCCCTGATGTCTCTCATGATAGCAGGTGGTTAAGTAGAAATGTGCTGCTCGGCTGACCCAGCAGGAGCAAACCTATGCCAAAAATGTACGCAGAATCAGCTTTTCAGTGAAGAGCAGAGAGGCACATTTTAGCAAGTTTCACTTGTAAGTGGGGTTGGAAACGCTTTTCAGGCTCAGTACTGGGCTCAAAAGATGCAGCCCTGATGTCTCTCATGATAGCAGGTGGTCAAGTAGAAATTCGCTGCTCGGCTGACCCAGCAGGAGCAAACGTATGCTAAAAATGTATGCAGAACCAAGCTTTTCAGTGAAGAGCAGCCAGGTACATTTTAGCAAGTTTCACTTGTAAGTGGGGTTGGAAACGCTTTTCAGGCTCAGTACTGGGCTCAAAAGATGCAGCCCTGATGTCTCTCATGATAGCAGGTGGTTAAGTAGAAATTCGCTGCTCGGCTGACCCAGCAGGAGCAAACGTATGCTAAAAATGTGTGCAGAACCAAGCTTTTCAGTGAAGAGCAGCCAGGCACATTTTAGCAAGTTTCACTTGTAAGTGGGGTTGGAAACGCTTTTCAGGCTCAGTACTGGCCTCAAAAGATGCAGCCCTGCTGTATCTCATGATAGCAGGTGGTTAAGTCGAATTTGCTGCTCGGCTGACCCAGCAGGAGCAAACCTATGCCAAAAATGTACGCAGAATCAGCTTTTCAGTGAAGAGCAGAGAGGCACATTTTGGCAAGTTTCACTTGTAAGTGGGGTTGGAAACGCTTTTCAGGCTCAGTACTGGGCTCAAAAGATGCAGCCCTGCTGTCTCTCATGATAGCAGGTGGTTAAGTAGAAATTCGCTGCTCGGCTGGCCCAGCAGGAGCAAACATATGCTAAAAATGTATGCAGAACCAAGCTTTTCAGTGAAGAGCAGCCAGGCACATTTTAGCAAGTTTCACTTGTAAGTGGGGTTGGAAACGCTTTTCAGGCTCAGTACTGGGCTCAAAAGATGCAGCCCTGATGTCTCTCATGATAGCAGGTGGTTAAGTAGAAATGTGCTGCTCGGCTGACCCAGCAGGAGCAAACGTATGCTAAAAATGTATGCAAAACCAAGCTTTTCAGTGAAGAGCAGCCAGGCACATTTTAGCAAGTTTCACTTGTAAGTGGGGTTGGAAACGCTTTTCAGGCTCAGTACTGGGCTCAAAAGATGCAGCCCTGATCTCTCTCATGATAGCAGGTGGTTAAGTAGAAATTCGCTGCTCGGCTGACCCAGCAGGAGCAAACGTATGCCAAAAATGTATGCAGAAACAAGCTTTTCAGTGAAGAGCAGCTAGGCACATTTTAGCAAGTTTCACTTGTAAGTGGGGTTGGAAATGCTTTTCAGGCTCAGTACTGGGCTCAAAAGATGCAGCCCTGATGTATCTCATGATAGCAGGTGGTTAAGTAGAAATTTGCTGCTCGGCTGACTCAGCAGGAGCAAACCTATGCCAAAAATGTACGCAGAATCAGCTTTTCAGTGAAGAGCAGAGAGGCACATTTTAGCAAGTTTCACTTGTAAGTGGGGTTGGAAACGCTTTTCAGGCTCAGTACTGGGCTCAAAAGATGCAGCCCTGATGTCTCTCATGATGGCAGGTGGTTAAGTAGAAATTCGCTGCTCGGCTGGCCCAGCAGGAGCAAACATATGCTAAAAATAAGTGCAGAACCAAGCTTTTCAGTGAATAGCAGCCAGGCACATTTTAGCAAGTTTCACTTGTAAGTGGGGTTGGAAACGCTTTTCAGGCTCAGTACTGGGCTCAAAAGATGCAGCCCTGATGTCTCTCATGATAGCAGGTGGTTAAGTAGAAATTCGCTGCTCGGCTGACCCAGCAGGAGCAAACGTATGCTAAAAATAAGTGCAGAACCAAGCTTTTCAGTGAATAGCAGCCAGGCACATTTTAGCAAGTTTCACTTGTGAGTGGGTTTGGAAATGCTTTTCAGGCTCAGTACTGGGCTCAAAAGATGCAGCCCTGATGTCTCTCATGATAGCAGGTGGTTAAGTAGAAATTCGCTGCTCGGCTGACCCAGCAGGAGCAAACGTATTCCAAAAATGTATGCAGAAACAAACTTTTCAGTGAAGAGCAGCTAGGCACATTTTTAGCAAGTTTCACTTGTAAGTGGGGTTGGAAATGCTTTTCAGGCTTAGTACTGGCCTCAAAAGATGCAGCCCTGATGTCTCTCATGATAGCAGGTGGTTAAGTAGAAATGTGCTGCTCGGCTGACCCAGCAGGAGCAAACCTATGCCAAAAATGTACGCAGAATCAGCTTTTCAGTGAAGAGCAGAGAGGCACATTTTAGCAATTTTCACTTGTAAGTGGGGTTGGAAACGCTTTTCAGGCTCAGTACTGGGCTCAAAAGATGCATCCCTGATGTCTCTCATGATAGCAGGTGGTTAAGTAGAAATTCGCTGCTCGGCTAACCCAGCAGGAGCAAACGTATGCTAAAAATGTGTGCATAACCAAGCTTTTCAGTGAAGAGCAGCCAGGCACATTTTAGCAAGTTTCACTTGTAAGTGGGGTTGGAAACGCTTTTCAGGCTCAGTACTGGGCTCAAAAGATGCAGCCCTGATGTCTCATGATAGCAGGTGGTTAAGTAGAAATTCGCTGCTCTGCTGACGCAGCAGGAGCAAACGTATGCCAAAAATGTATGCAGAAACAAGCTTTTCAGTGACGAGCAGCCAGGCACATTTTAGCAAGTTTCACGTGTAAGTGGGGTTGGAAATGCTTTTCAGGCTCAGTACTGGGCTCAAAACATGCAGCCCTGATGTCTCTCATGATAGCAGGTGGTTAAGTAGAAATTTGCTGCTCGGCTGACCCAGCAGGAGCAAACCCATGCCAAAAATGTACGCAGAATGAGCTTTTCAGTGAAGAGCAGAGAGGCACATTTTAGCAAGTTTCACTTGTAAGTGGGGTTGGAAACGCTTTTCAGGCTCAGTACAGGGCTCAAAAGATGCAGCCCTGATGTCTCTCATGATAGCAGGTGGTTAAGTAGAAATTTGCTGCTCGGCTGACCCAGCAGGAGCAAACGTATGCTAAAAATTTATGCAGAAACAAGCTTTTCAGTGAAGAGCAGCCAGGCACATTTTAGCAAGTTTCACTTGTAAGTGGGGTTGGAAATGCTTTTCAGGCTCACTACTAAGCTCAAAAGATGCAGCCCTGATGTCTCTCATGATAGCAGGTGGTTAAGTAGAAATGTGCTGCTCGGCTGACCCAGCAGGAGCAAACCTATGCCAAAAATGTACGCAGAATAAGCTTTTCAGTGAAGAGCAGAGAGGCACATTTTGGCAAGTTTCACTTGTAAGTGGGATTGGAAACGCTTTTCAGGCTCAGTACTGGGCTCAAAAGATGCAGCCCTGATGTCTCTCATGATAGCAGGTGGTTAAGTAGAAATTCGCTGCTCGGCTGACCCAGCAGGAGCAAACGTATGCTAAAAATGTGTGCAGAACCAAGCTTTTCAGTGAAGAGCAGCCAGGCACATTTTAGCAAGTTTCACTTGTAAGTGGGGTTGGAAACGCTTTTCAGGCTCAGTACTGGGCTCAAAAGATGCAGCCCTGATGTCTCATGATAGCAGGTGGTTAAGTAGAAATTCGCTGCTCTGCTGACGCAGCAGGAGCAAACGTATGCCAAAAATGTATGCAGAAACAAGCTTTTCAGTGAAGAGCAGCCAGGCACATTTTAGCAAGTTTCACGTGTAAGTGGGGTTGGAAATGCTTTTCAGGCTCAGTACTGGGATCAAAACATGCAGCCCTGATGTCTCTCATGATAGCAGGTGGTTAAGTAGAAATTTGCTGCTCGGCTGACCCAGCAGGAGCAAACCCATGCCAAAAATGTACGCAGAATGAGCTTTTCAGTGAAGAGCAGAGAGGCACATTTTAGCAAGTTTCACTTGTAAGTGGGGTTGGAAACGCTTTTCAGGCTCAGTACAGGGCTCAAAAGATGCAGCCCTGATGTCTCTCATGATAGCAGGTGGTTAAGTAGAAATTTGCTGCTCGGCTGACCCAGCAGGAGCAAACGTATGCTAAAAATTTATGCAGAAACAAGCTTTTCAGTGAAGAGCAGCCAGGCACATTTTAGCAAGTTTCACTTGTAAGTGGGGTTGGAAATGCTTTTCAGGCTCACTACTAGGCTCAAAAGATGCAGCCCTGATGTCTCTCATGATAGCAGGTGGTTAAGTAGAAATGTGCTGCTCGGCTGACCCAGCAGGAGCAAACGTATGCTAAAAATGTATGCAGAACCAAGCTTTTCAGTGAAGAGCAGAGAGGCACAGTTTAGCAAGTTTCACTTGTAAGTGGGGTTGGAAACGCTTTTCAGGCTCAGTACTGGGCTCAAAAGATGCAGCCCTGATGTCTCTCATGATAGCAGGTGGTTAAGTAGAAATTCGCTGCTCGGCTGACCGAGCAGGAGCAAACGTATGCTAAAAATGTATGCAGAACCAAGCTTTTCAGTGAAGAGCAGCCAGGCACATTTTAGCAAATTTCACTTGTAAGTGGGGTTGGAAACGCTTTTCAGGCTCAGTACTGGGCTCTAAAGATGCAGCCCTGATGTCTCTCATGATAGCAGGTGGTTAAGTAGAAATTCGCTGCTCGGCTGGCCCAGCAGGAGCAAACATATGCTAAAAATAAGTGCAGAACCAAGCTTTTCAGTGAATAGCAGCCAGGCACATTTTAGCAAGTTTCACTTGTAAGTGGGGTTGGAAACGCTTTTCAGGCTCAGTACTGGGCTCAAAAGATGCAGCCCTGATGTCTCTCATGATAGCAGGTGGTTAAGTAGAAATTCGCTGCTCGGCTGACCCAGCAGGAGCAAACGTATGCTAAAAATAAGTGCAGAACCAAGCTTTTCAGTGAATAGCAGCCAGGCACATTTTAGCAAGTTTCACTTGTGAGTGGGGTTGGAAATGCTTTTCAGGCTCAGTACTGGGCTCAAAAGATGCAGCCCTGATGTCTCTCATGATAGCAGGTGGTTAAGTAGAAATTCGCTGCTCGGCTGACCCAGCAGGAGCAAACCTATGCCAAAAATGTACGCAGAATCAGCTTTTCAGTGAAGAGCAGAGAGGCACATTTTAGCAAGTTTCACTTGTAAGTGGGGTTGGAAACGCTTTTCAGGCTCAGTACTGGGCTCAAAAGATGCAGCCCTGATGTCTCTCATGATAGCAGGTGGTCAAGTAGAAATTCGCTGCTCGGCTGACCCAGCAGGAGCAAACGTATGCTAAAAATGTATGCAGAACCAAGCTTTTCAGTGAAGAGCAGCCAGGCACATTTTAGCAAGTTTCACTTGTAAGTGGGGTTGGAAACGCTTTTCAGGCTCAGTACTGGGCTCAAAAGATGCAGCCCTGATGTCTCTCATGATAGCAGGTGGTTAAGTCGAATTTGCTGCTCGGCTGACCCAGCAGGAGCAAACCTATGCCAAAAATGTACGCAGAATCAGCTTTTCAGTGAAGAGCAGAGAGGCACATTTTGGCAAGTTTCACTTGTAAGTGGGGTTGGAAACGCTTTTTAGGCTCAGTACTGGGCTCAAAAGATGCAGCCCTGATGTCTCTCATGATAGCAGATGGTTAAGTAGAAATTCGCTGCTCTGCTGACGCAGCAGGAGCAAACGTATGCCAAAAATGTATGCAGAAACAAGCTTTTCAGTGAAGAGCAGCCAGGAACATTTTAGCAAGTTTCACTTGTAAGTGGGGTTGGAAATGCTTTTCAGGCTCAGTACTGGGTTCAAAAGATGCAGCCCTGATGTCTCTCATGATGCAGGTGGTTAAGTAGAAATTCGCTGCTCGGCTGACCCAGCAGGAGCAAACGTATGCTAAAAATGTATGCAGAACCAAGCTTTTCAGTGAAGAACAGCCAGGCACATTTTAGCAAGTTTCACTTGTAAGTGGGGTTGGAAACGCTTTTCAGGCTCAGTACTGGGCTCAAAAGATGCAGCCCTGCTGTCTCTCATGATAGCAGGTGGTTAAGTAGAAATTCGCTGCTCGGCTGGCCCAGCAGGAGCAAACATATGCTAAAAATGTATGCAGAACCAAGCTTTTCAGTGAAGAGCAGCCAGGCACATTTTAGCAAGTTTCACTTGTAAGTGGGGTTGGAAACGCTTTTCAGGCTCAGTACTGGGCTCAAAAGATGCAGCCCTGATGTCTCTCATGATAGCAGGTGGTTAAGTAGAAATGTGCTGCTCGGCTGACCCAGCAGGAGCAAACGTATGCTAAAAATGTGTGCAGAACCAAGCTTTTCAGTGAATAGCAGCCAGGCACATTTTAGCAAGTTTCACTTGTAAGTGGGGTTGGAAACGCTTTTCAGGCTCAGTACTGGGCTCATAAGATGCAGCCTGATGTCTCTCATGATAGCAGGTGGTTAAGTAGAAATTTGCTGCTCGGCTGACCCAGCAGGAGCAAACGTATGCTAAAAATGTATGCAAAACCAAGCTTTTCAGTGAAGAGCAGCCAGGCACATTTTAGCAAGTTTCACTTGTAAGTGGGGTTGGAAACGCTTTTCAGGCTCAGTACTGGGCTCAAAAGATGCAGCCCTGATCTCTCTCATGATAGCAGGTGGTTAAGTAGAAATTCGCTGCTCGGCTGACCCAGCAGGAGCAAACGTATGCCAAAAATGTATGCAGAAACAAGCTTTTCAGTGAAGAGCAGCTAGGCACATTTTAGCAAGTTTCACTTGTAAGTGGGGTTGGAAATGCTTTTCAGGCTCAGTACTGGGCTCAAAAGATGCAGCCCTGATGTATCTCATGATAGCAGGTGGTTAAGTAGAAATTTGCTGCTCGGCTGACTCAGCAGGAGCAAACCTATGCCAAAAATGTACGCAGAATCAGCTTTTCAGTGAAGAGCAGAGAGGCACATTTTAGCAAGTTTCACTTGTAAGTGGGGTTGGAAACGCTTTTCAGGCTCAGTACTGGGCTCAAAAGATGCAGCCCTGATGTCTCTCATGATGGCAGGTGGTTAAGTAGAAATTCGCTGCTCGGCTGGCCCAGCAGGAGCAAACATATGCTAAAAATAAGTGCAGAACCAAGCTTTTCAGTGAATAGCAGCCAGGCACATTTTAGCAAGTTTCACTTGTAAGTGGGGTTGGAAACGCTTTTCAGGCTCAGTACTGGGCTCAAAAGATGCAGCCCTGATGTCTCTCATGATAGCAGGTGGTTAAGTAGAAATTCGCTGCTCGGCTGACCCAGCAGGAGCAAACGTATGCTAAAAATAAGTGCAGAACCAAGCTTTTCAGTGAATAGCAGCCAGGCACATTTTAGCAAGTTTCACTTGTGAGTGGGGTTGGAAATGCTTTTCAGGCTCAGTACTGGGCTCAAAAGATGCAGCCCTGATGTCTCTCATGATAGCAGGTGGTTAAGTAGAAATTCGCTGCTCGGCTGACCCAGCAGGAGCAAACGTATTCCAAAAATGTATGCAGAAACAAACTTTTCAGTGAAGAGCAGCTAGGCACATTTTTAGCAAGTTTCACTTGTAAGTGGGGTTGGAAATGCTTTTCAGGCTTAGTACTGGACTCAAAAGATGCAGCCCTGATGTCTCTCATGATAGCAGGTGGTTAAGTAGAAATGTGCTGCTCGGCTGACCCAGCAGGAGCAAACCTATGCCAAAAATGTACGCAGAATCAGCTTTTCAGTGAAGAGCAGAGAGGCACATTTTAGCAATTTTCACTTGTAAGTGGGGTTGGAAACGCTTTTCAGGCTCAGTACTGGGCTCAAAAGATGCATCCCTGATGTCTCTCATGATAGCAGGTGGTTAAGTAGAAATTCGCTGCTCGGCTAACCCAGCAGGAGCAAACGTATGCGAAAAATTTATGCAGAACCAAGCTTTTCAGTGAAGAGCAGAGAGGCACATTTTAGCAAGTTTCACTTGTAAGTGGGGTTGGAAACGCTTTTCAGGCTCAGTACTGGGCTCAAAAGATGCAGCCCTGATGTCTCTCATGATAGCAGGTGGTTAAGTAGAAATTCGCTGCTCGGCTGACCCAGCAGGAGCAAACTTATGCTAAAAATGTGTGCATAACCAAGCTTTTCAGTGAAGAGCAGCCAGGCACATTTTAGCAAGTTTCACTTGTAAGTGGGGTTGGAAACGCTTTTCAGGCTCAGTACTGGGCTCAAAAGATGCAGCCCTGATGTCTCATGATAGCAGGTGGTTAAGTAGAAATTCGCTGCTCTGCTGACGCAGCAGGAGCAAACGTATGCCAAAAATGTATGCAGAAACAAGCTTTTCAGTGACGAGCAGCCAGGCACATTTTAGCAAGTTTCACGTGTAAGTGGGGTTGGAAATGCTTTTCAGGCTCAGTACTGGGCTCAAAACATGCAGCCCTGATGTCTCTCATGATAGCAGGTGGTTAAGTAGAAATTTGCTGCTCGGCTGACCCAGCAGGAGCAAACCCATGCCAAAAATGTACGCAGAATGAGCTTTTCAGTGAAGAGCAGAGAGGCACATTTTAGCAAGTTTCACTTGTAAGTGGGGTTGGAAACGCTTTTCAGGCTCAGTACAGGGCTCAAAAGATGCAGCCCTGATGTCTCTCATGATAGCAGGTGGTTAAGTAGAAATTTGCTGCTCGGCTGACCCAGCAGGAGCAAACGTATGCTAAAAATTTATGCAGAAACAAGCTTTTCAGTGAAGAGCAGCCAGGCATATTTTAGCAAGTTTCACTTGTAAGTGGGGTTGGAAATGCTTTTCAGGCTCACTACTAAGCTCAAAAGATGCAGCCCTGATGTCTCTCATGATAGCAGGTGGTTAAGTAGAAATGTGCTGCTCGGCTGACCCAGCAGGAGCAAACGTATGCTAAAAATGTATGCAGAACCAAGCTTTTCAGTGAAGAGCAGAGAGGCACAGTTTAGCAAGTTTCACTTGTAAGTGGGGTTGGAAACGCTTTTCAGGCTCAGTACTGGGCTCAAAAGATGCAGCCCTGATGTCTCTCATGATAGCAGGTGGTTAAGTAGAAATTCGCTGCTCGGCTGACCGAGCAGGAGCAAACGTATGCTAAAAATGTATGCAGAACCAAGCTTTTCAGTGAAGAGCAGCCAGGCACATTTTAGCAAATTTCACTTGTAAGTGGGGTTGGAAATGCTTTTCAGGCTCAGTACTGGGTTCAAAAGATGCAGCCCTGATGTCTCTCATGATAGCAGGTGGTTAAGTAGAAATTCGCTGCTCGGCTGACCCAGCAGGAGCAAACGTATGCTAAAAATGTGTGCAGAACCAAGCTTTCAGTGAAGAGCAGCCAGGCACATTTTAGCAAGTTTCACTTGTAAGTGGGGTTGGAAATGCTTTTCAGGCTCAGTACTGGCCTCAAAAGATGCAGCCCTGCTGTATCTCATGATAGCAGGTGGTTAAGTCGAAATTTGCTGCTCGGCTGACCCAGCAGGAGTAAACCTATGCCAAAAATGTACGCAGAATAAGCTTTTCAGTGAAGAGCAGAGAGGCACATTTTGGCAAGTTTCACTTGTAAGTGGGATTGGAAACGCTTTTCAGGCTCAGTACTGGGCTCAAAAGATGCAGCCCTGATGTCTCTCATGATAGCAGGTGGTTAAGTAGAAATTCGCTGCTCGGCTGACCCAGCAGGAGCAAACGTATGCTAAAAATGTGTGCAGAACCAAGCTTTTCAGTGAAGAGCAGCCAGGCACATTTTAGCAAGTTTCACTTGTAAGTGGGGTTGGAAACGCTTTTCAGGCTCAGTACTGGGCTCAAAAGATGCAGCCCTGATGTCTCATGATAGCAGGTGGTTAAGTAGAAATTCGCTGCTCTGCTGACGCAGCAGGAGCAAACGTATGCCAAAAATGTATGCAGAAACAAGCTTTTCAGTGAAGAGCAGCCAGGCACATTTTAGCAAGTTTCACGTGTAAGTGGGGTTGGAAATGCTTTTCAGGCTCAGTACTGGGATCAAAACATGCAGCCCTGATGTCTCTCATGATAGCAGGTGGTTAAGTAGAAATTTGCTGCTCGGCTGACCCAGCAGGAGCAAACCCATGCCAAAAATGTACGCAGAATGAGCTTTTCAGTGAAGAGCAGAGAGGCACATTTTAGCAAGTTTCACTTGTAAGTGGGGTTGGAAACGCTTTTCAGGCTCAGTACAGGGCTCAAAAGATGCAGCCCTGATGTCTCTCATGATAGCAGGTGGTTAAGTAGAAATTTGCTGCTCGGCTGACCCAGCAGGAGCAAACGTATGCTAAAAATTTATGCAGAAACAAGCTTTTCAGTGAAGAGCAGCCAGGCACATTTTAGCAAGTTTCACTTGTAAGTGGGGTTGGAAATGCTTTTCAGGCTCACTACTAGGCTCAAAAGATGCAGCCCTGATGTCTCTCATGATAGCAGGTGGTTAAGTAGAAATGTGCTGCTCGGCTGACCCAGCAGGAGCAAACGTATGCTAAAAATGAATGCAGAACCAAGCTTTTCAGTGAAGAGCAGAGAGGCACAGTTTAGCAAGTTTCACTTGTAAGTGGGGTTGGAAACGCTTTTCAGGCTCAGTACTGGGCTCAAAAGATGCAGCCCTGATGTCTCTCATGATAGCAGGTGGTTAAGTAGAAATTCGCTGCTCGGCTGACCGAGCAGGAGCAAACGTATGCTAAAAATGTATGCAGAACCAAGCTTTTCAGTGAAGAGCAGCCAGGCACATTTTAGCAAATTTCACTTGTAAGTGGGGTTGGAAATGCTTTTCAGGCTCAGTACTGGGCTCTAAAGATGCAGCCCTGATGTCTCTCATGATAGCAGGTGGTTAAGTAGAAATTCGCTGCTCGGCTGACCCAGCAGGAGCAAACGTATGCTAAAAATGTGTGCAGAACCAAGCTTTCAGTGAAGAGCAGCCAGGCACATTTTAGCAAGTTTCACTTGTAAGTGGGGTTGGAAATGCTTTTCAGGCTCAGTACTGGCCTCAAAAGATGCAGCCCTGCTGTATCTCATGATAGCAGGTGGTTAAGTCGAAATTTGCTGCTCGGCTGACCCAGCAGGAGCAAACCTATGCCAAAAATGTACGCAGAATAAGCTTTTCAGTGAAGAGCAGAGAGGCACATTTTGGCAAGTTTCACTTGTAAGTGGGGTTGGAAACGCTTTTCAGGCTCAGTACTGGGCTCAAAAGATGCAGCCCTGATGTCTCTCATGATAGCAGGTGGTTAAGTAGAAATTCGCTGCTCGGCTGACCCAGCAGGAGCAAACGTATGCTAAAAATGTGTGCAGAACCAAGCTTTTCAGTGAAGAGCAGCCAGGCACATTTTAGCAAGTTTCACTTGTAAGTGGGGTTGGAAACGCTTTTCAGGCTCAGTACTGGGCTCATAAGATGCAGCCTGATGTCTCTCATGATAGCAGGTGGTTAAGTAGAAATTTGCTGCTCGGCTGACCCAGCAGGAGCAAACGTATGCTAAAAATGTGTGCAGAACCAAGCTTTTCAGTGAAGAGCAGCCAGACACATTTTAGCAAGTTTCACTTGTAAGTGGGGTTGGAAACGCTTTTCAGGCTCAGTACTGGGCTCAAAAGATGCAGCCCTGATGTCTCTCATGATAGCAGGTGGTTAAGTAGAAATTTGCTGCTCGGCTGACCCAGCAGGAGCAAACGTATGCTAAAAATGTGTGCAGAACCAAGCTTTTCAGTGAAGAGCAGCCAGGCACATTTTAGCAAGTTTCACTTGTAAGTGGGGTTGGAAACGCTTTTCAGGCTCAGTACTGGGCTCAAAAGATGCAGCCCTGATGTCTCATGATAGCAGGTGGTTAAGTAGCAATTTGCTGCTCGGCTGACCCAGCAGGAGCAAACCCATGCCAAAAATGTACGCAGAATGAGCTTTTCAGTGAAGAGCAGAGAGGCACATTTTAGCAGTTTCACTTGTAAGTGGGGTTGGAAATGCTTTTCAGGCTCACTACTAGGCTCAAAAGATGCAGCCCTGATGTCTCTCATGATAGCAGGTGGTTAAGTAGAAATGTGCTGCTCGGCTGACCCAGCAGGAGCAAACGTATGCTAAAAATGTATGCAGAACCAAGCTTTTCAGTGAAGAGCAGAGAGGCACAGTTTAGCAAGTTTCACTTGTAAGTGGGGTTGGAAACGCTTTTCAGGCTCAGTACTGGGCTCAAAAGATGCAGCCCTGATGTCTCTCATGATAGCAGGTGGTTAAGTAGAAATTCGCTGCTCGGCTGACCCAGCAGGAGCATACGTATGCTAAAAATGTATGCAGAACCAAGCTTTTCAGTGAAGAGCAGCCAGGCACATTTTAGCAAGTTTCACTTGTAAGTGGGGTTGGAAACGCTTTTCAGGCTCAGTACTGGGCTCAAAAGATGCAGCCCTGATGTCTCTCATGATGCAGGTGGTTAAGTAGAAATTCGCTGCTCGGCTGACCCAGCAGGAGCAAACGTATGCTAAAAATGTATGCAGAACCAAGCTTTTCAGTGAAGAACAGCCAGGCACATTTTATCAAGTTTCACTAGTAAGTGGGGTTGGAAACGCTTTTCAGGCTCAGTACTGGGCTCAAAAGATGCAGCCCTGCTGTCTCTCATGATAGCAGGTGGTTAAGTAGAAATTCGCTGCTCGGCTGGCCCAGCAGGAGCAAACATATGCTAAAAATGTATGCAGAACCAAGCTTTTCAGTGAAGAGCAGCCAGGCACATTTTAGCAAGTTTCACTTGTAAGTGGGGTTGGAAACGCTTTTCAGGCTCAGTACTGGGCTCAAAAGATGCAGCCCTGATGTCTCTCATGATAGCAGGTGGTTAAGTAGAAATGTGCTGCTCGGCTGACCCAGCAGGAGCAAACGTATGCTAAAAATGTGTGCAGAACCAAGCTTTTCAGTGAAGAGCAGCCAGACACATTTCAGCAAGTTTCACTTGTAAGTGGGGTTGGAAATGCTTTTCAGGCTCAGTACTGGGCTCAAAAGATGCAGCCCTGATCTCTCTCATGATAGCAGGTGGTAAGTAGAAATTTGCTGCTCGGCTGACCCAGCAGGAGCAAACGTATGCTAAAAATGTATGCAGAACCAAGCTTTTCAGTGAAGAGCAGCCAGGCACATTTTAGCAAGTTTCACTTGTAAGTGGGGTTGGAAACGCTTTTCAGGCTCAGTACTGGGCTCAAAAGATGCAGCCCTGATGTCTCTCATGATAGCAGGTGGTTAAGTAGAAATTCGCTGCTCGGCTGACCCAGCAGGAGCAAACGTATGCCAAAAATGTATGCAGAAACAAGCTTTTCAGTGAAGAGCAGCTAGGCACATTTTAGCAAGTTTCACTTGTAAGTGGGGTTGGAAATGCTTTTCAGGCTCAGTACTGGGCTCAAAAGATGCAGCCCTGATGTATCTCATGATAGCAGGTGGTTAAGTAGAAATTTGCTGCTCGGCTGACTCAGCAGGAGCAAACCTATGCCAAAAATGTACGCAGAATCAGCTTTTCAGTGAAGAGCAGAGAGGCACATTTTAGCAAGTTTCACTTGTAAGTGGGGTTGGAAACGCTTTTCAGGCTCAGTACTGGGCTCAAAAGATGCAGCCCTGATGTCTCTCATGATAGCAGGTGGTTAAGTAGAAATTCGCTGCTCGGCTGGCCCAGCAGGAGCAAACATATGCTAAAAATAAGTGCAGAACCAAGCTTTTCAGTGAATAGCAGCCAGGCACATTTTAGCAAGTTTCACTTGTAAGTGGGGTTGGAAACGCTTTTCAGGCTCAGTACTGGGCTCAAAAGATGCAGCCCTGATGTCTCTCATGATAGCAGGTGGTTAAGTAGAAATTCGCTGCTCGGCTGACCCAGCAGGAGCAAACGTATGCTAAAAATAAGTGCAGAACCAAGCTTTTCAGTGAATAGCAGCCAGGCACATTTTAGCAAGTTTCACTTGTGAGTGGGGTTGGAAATGCTTTTCAGGCTCAGTACTGGGCTCAAAAGATGCAGCCCTGATGTCTCTCATGATAGCAGGTGGTTAAGTAGAAATTCGCTGCTCGGCTGACCCAGCAGGAGCAAACGTATTCCAAAAATGTATGCAGAAACAAGCTTTTCAGTGAAGAGCAGCTAGGCACATTTTTAGCAAGTTTCACTTGTAAGTGGGGTTGGAAATGCTTTTCAGGCTTAGTACTGGCCTCAAAAGATGCAGCCCTGATGTCTCTCATGATAGCAGGTGGTTAAGTAGAAATGTGCTGCTCGGCTGACCCAGCAGGAGCAAACCTATGCCAAAAATGTACGCAGAATCAGCTTTTCAGTGAAGAGCAGAGAGGCACATTTTAGCAAGTTTCACTTGTAAGTGGGGTTGGAAACGCTTTTCAGGCTCAGTACTGGGCTCAAAAGATGCAGCCCTGATGTCTCTCATGATAGCAGGTGGTTAAGTAGAAATTCGCTGCTCGGCTGACCCAGCAGGAGCAAACGTATGCTAAAAATGTATGCAGAACCAAGCTTTTCAGTGAAGAGCAGCCAGGTACATTTTAGCAAGTTTCACTTGTAAGTGGGGTTGGAAACGCTTTTCAGGCTCAGTACTGGGCTCAAAAGATGCAGCCCTGATGTCTCTCATGATAGCAGGTGGTTAAGTAGAAATTCGCTGCTCGGCTGACCCAGCAGGAGCAAACGTATGCTAAAAATGTGTGCAGAACCAAGCTTTTCAGTGAAGAGCAGCCAGGCACATTTTAGCAAGTTTCACTTGTAAGTGGGGTTGGAAACGCTTTTCAGGCTCAGTACTGGCCTCAAAAGATGCAGCCCTGCTGTATCTCATGATAGCAGGTGGTTAAGTCAAAATTTGCTGCTCGGCTGACCCAGCAGGAGCAAACCTATGCCAAAAATGTACGCAGAATCAGCTTTTCAGTGAAGAGCAGAGAGGCACATTTTGGCAAGTTTCACTTGTAAGTGGGGTTGGAAACGCTTTTCAGGCTCAGTACTGGGCTCAAAAGATGCAGCCCTGATGTCTCTCATGATAGCAGATGGTTAAGTAGAAATTCGCTGCTCTGCTGACGCAGCAGGAGCAAACGTATGCCAAAAATGTATGCAGAAACAAGCTTTTCAGTGAAGAGCATCCAGGAACATTTTAGCAAGTTTCACTTGTAAGTGGGGTTGGAAATGCTTTTCAGGCTCAGTACTGGGCTCAAAAGATGCAGCCCTGATGTCTCTCATGATGCAGGTGGTTAAGTAGAAATTCGCTGCTCGGCTGACCCAGCAGGAGCAAACGTATGCTAAAAATGTATGCAGAACCAAGCTTTTCAGTGAAGAACAGCCAGGCACATTTTAGCAAGTTTCACTTGTAAGTGGGGTTGGAAACGCTTTTCAGGCTCAGTACTGGGCTCAAAAGATGCAGCCCTGCTGTCTCTCATGATAGCAGGTGGTTAAGTAGAAATTCGCTGCTCGGCTGGCCCAGCAGGAGCAAACATATGCTAAAAATGTATGCAGAACCAAGCTTTTCAGTGAAGAGCAGCCAGGCACATTTGAGCAAGTTTCACTTGTAAGTGGGGTTGGAAACGCTTTTCAGGCTCAGTACTGGGCTCAAAAGATGCAGCCCTGATGTCTCTCATGATAGCAGGTGGTTAAGTAGAAATGTGCTGCTCGGCTGACCCAGCAGGAGCAAACGTATGCTAAAAATGTGTGCAGAACCAAGCTTTTCAGTGAATAGCAGCCAGGCACATTTTAGCAAGTTTCACTTGTAAGTGGGGTTGGAAACGCTTTTCAGGCTCAGTACTGGGCTCATAAGATGCAGCCTGATGTCTCTCATGATAGCAGGTGGTTAAGTAGAAATTTGCTGCTCGGCTGACCCAGCAGGAGCAAACGTATGCTAAAAATGTGTGCAGAACCAAGCTTTTCAGTGAAGAGCAGCCAGACACATTTCAGCAAGTTTCACTTGTAAGTGGGGTTGGAAATGCTTTTCAGGCTCAGTACTGGGCTCAAAAGATGCAGCCCTGATCTCTCTCATGATAGCAGGTGGTTAAGTAGAAATTTGCTGCTCGGCTGACCCAGCAGGAGCAAACGTATGCTAAAAATGTATGCAGAACCAAGCTTTTCAGTGAAGAGCAGCCAGGCACATTTTAGCAAGTTTCACTTGTAAGTGGGGTTGGAAACGCTTTTCAGGCTCAGTACTGGGCTCAAAAGATGCAGCCCTGATGTCTCTCATGATAGCAGGTGGTTAAGTAGAAATTCGCTGCTCGGTTGACCCAGCAGGAGCAAACGTATGCCAAAAATGTATGCAGAAACAAGCTTTTCAGTGAAGAGCAGCTAGGCACATTTTAGCAAGTTTCACTTGTAAGTGGGGTTGGAAATGCTTTTCAGGCTCAGTACTGGGCTCAAAAGATGCAGCCCTGATGTATCTCATGATAGCAGGTGGTTAAGTAGAAATTTGCTGCTCGGCTGACTCAGCAGGAGCAAACCTATGCCAAAAATGTACGCAGAATCAGCTTTTCAGTGAAGAGCAGAGAGGCACATTTTAGCAAGTTTCACTTGTAAGTGGGGTTGGAAACGCTTTTCAGGCTCAGTACTGGGCTCAAAAGATGCAGCCCTGATGTCTCTCATGATGGCAGGTGGTTAAGTAGAAATTCGCTGCTCGGCTGGCCCAGCAGGAGCAAACATATGCTAAAAATAAGTGCAGAACCAAGCTTTTCAGTGAATAGCAGCCAGGCACATTTTAGCAAGTTTCACTTGTAAGTGGGGTTGGAAACGCTTTTCAGGCTCAGTACTGGGCTCAAAAGATGCAGCCCTGATGTCTCTCATGATAGCAGGTGGTTAAGTAGAAATTCGCTGCTCGGCTGACCCAGCAGGAGCAAACGTATGCGAAAAATTTATGCAGAACCAAGCTTTTCAGTGAAGAGCAGAGAGGCACATTTTAGCAAGTTTCACTTGTAAGTGGGGTTGGAAACGCTTTTCAGGCTCAGTACTGGGCTCAAAAGATGCAGCCCTGATGTCTCTCATGATAGCAGGTGGTTAAGTAGAAATTCGCTGCTCGGCTGACCCAGCAGGAGCAAACTTATGCTAAAAATGTGTGCATAACCAAGCTTTTCAGTGAAGAGCAGCCAGGCACATTTTAGCAAGTTTCACTTGTAAGTGGGGTTGGAAACGCTTTTCAGGCTCAGTACTGGGCTCAAAAGATGCAGCCCTGATGTCTCAGTCTCATGATAGCAGGTGGTTAAGTAGAAATTCGCTGCTCTGCTGACGCAGCAGGAGCAAACGTATGCCAAAAATGTATGCAGAAACAAGCTTTTCAGTGACGAGCAGCCAGGAACATTTTAGCAAGTTTCACGTGTAAGTGGGGTTGGAAATGCTTTTCAGGCTCAGTACTGGGCTCAAAACATGCAGCCCTGATGTCTCTCATGATAGCAGGTGGTTAAGTAGAAATTTGCTGCTCGGCTGACCCAGCAGGAGCAAACCCATGCCAAAAATGTACGCAGAATGAGCTTTTCAGTGAAGAGCAGAGAGGCACATTTTAGCAAGTTTCACTTGTAAGTGGGGTTGGAAACGCTTTTCAGGCTCAGTACAGGGCTCAAAAGATGCAGCCCTGATGTCTCTCATGATAGCAGGTGGTTAAGTAGAAATTTGCTGCTCGGCTGACCCAGCAGGAGCAAACGTATGCTAAAAATTTATGCAGAAACAAGCTTTTCAGTGAAGAGCAGCCAGGCACATTTTAGCAAGTTTCACTTGTAAGTGGGGTTGGAAATGCTTTTCAGGCTCACTACTAGGCTCAAAAGATGCAGCCCTGATGTCTCTCATGATAGCAGGTGGTTAAGTAGAAATGTGCTGCTCGGCTGACCCAGCAGGAGCAAACGTATGCTAAAAATGTATGCAGAACCAAGCTTTTCAGTGAAGAGCAGATAGGCACAGTTTAGCAAGTTTCACTTGTAAGTGGGGTTGGAAACGCTTTTCAGGCTCAGTACTGGGCTCAAAAGATGCAGCCCTGATGTCTCTCATGATAGCAGGTGGTTAAGTAGAAATTCGCTGCTCGGCTGACCGAGCAGGAGCAAACGTATGCTAAAAATGTATGCAGAACCAAGCTTTTCAGTGAAGAGCAGCCAGGCACATTTTAGCAAATTTCACTTGTAAGTGGGGTTGGAAATGCTTTTCAGGCTCAGTACTGGGCTCAAAAGATGCAGCCCTGATGTCTCTCATGATAGCAGGTGGTTAAGTAGAAATTCGCTGCTCGGCTGACCCAGCAGGAGCAAACGTATGCTAAAAATGTGTGCAGAACCAAGCTTTCAGTGAAGAGCAGCCAGGCACATTTTAGCAAGTTTCACTTGTAAGTGGGGTTGGAAATGCTTTTCAGGCTCAGTACTGGCCTCAAAAGATGCAGCCCTGCTGTATCTCATGATAGCAGGTGGTTAAGTCGAAATTTGCTGCTCGGCTGACCCAGCAGGAGCAAACCTATGCCAAAAATGTACGCAGAATCAGCTTTTTAGTGAAGAGCAGAGAGGCACATTTTGGCAAGTTTCACTTGTAAGTGGGATTGGAAACGCTTTTCAGGCTCAGTACTGGGCTCAAAAGATGCAGCCCTGATGTCTCTCATGATAGCAGGTGGTTAAGTAGAAATTCGCTGCTCGGCTGACCCAGCAGGAGCAAACGTATGCTAAAAATGTGTGCAGAACCAAGCTTTTCAGTGAAGAGCAGCCAGGCACATTTTAGCAAGTTTCACTTGTAAGTGGGGTTGGAAACGCTTTTCAGGCTCAGTACTGGGCTCAAAAGATGCAGCCCTGATGTCTCATGATAGCAGGTGGTTAAGTAGAAATTCGCTGCTCTGCTGACGCAGCAGGAGCAAACGTATGCCAAAAATGTATGCAGAAACAAGCTTTTCAGTGAAGAGCAGCCAGACACATTTTAGCAAGTTTCACGTGTAAGTGGGGTTGGAAATGCTTTTCAGGCTCAGTACTGGGATCAAAACATGCAGCCCTGATGTCTCTCATGATAGCAGGTGGTTAAGTAGAAATTTGCTGCTCGGCTGACCCAGCAGGAGCAAACCCATGCCAAAAATGTACGCAGAATGAGCTTTTCAGTGAAGAGCAGAGAGGCACATTTTAGCAAGTTTCACTTGTAAGTGGGGTTGGAAACGCTTTTCAGGCTCAGTACAGGGCTCAAAAGATGCAGCCCTGATGTCTCTCATGATAGCAGGTGGTTAAGTAGAAATTTGCTGCTCGGCTGACCCAGCAGGAGCAAACGTATGCTAAAAATTTATGCAGAAACAAGCTTTTCAGTGAAGAGCAGCCAGGCACATTTTAGCAAGTTTCACTTGTAAGTGGGGTTGGAAATGCTTTTCAGGCTCACTACTAGGCTCAAAAGATGCAGCCCTGATGTCTCTCATGATAGCAGGTGGTTAAGTAGAAATGTGCTGCTCGGCTGACCCAGCAGGAGCAAACGTATGCTAAAAATGTATGCAGAACCAAGCTTTTCAGTGAAGAGCAGAGAGGCACAGTTTAGCAAGTTTCACTTGTAAGTGGGGTTGGAAACGCTTTTCAGGCTCAGTACTGGGCTCAAAAGATGCAGCCCTGATGTCTCTCATGATAGCAGGTGGTTAAGTAGAAATTCGCTGCTCGGCTGACCGAGCAGGAGCAAACGTATGCTAAAAATGTATGCAGAACCAAGCTTTTCAGTGAAGAGCAGCCAGGCACATTTTAGCAAATTTCACTTGTAAGTGGGGTTGGAAATGTTTTTCAGGCTCAGTACTGGCCTCAAAAGATGCAGCCCTGCTGTATCTCATGATAGCAGGTGGTTAAGTCGAAATTTGCTGCTCGGCTGACCCAGCAGGAGCAAACCTATGCCAAAAATGTACGCAGAATAAGCTTTTCAGTGAAGAGCAGAGAGGCACATTTTGGCAAGTTTCACTTGTAAGTGGGGTTGGAAACGCTTTTCAGGCTCAGTACTGGGCTCAAAAGATGCAGCCCTGATGTCTCTCATGATAGCAGGTGGTTAAGTAGAAATTCGCTGCTCGGCTGACCCAGCAGGAGCAAACGTATGCTAAAAATGTGTGCAGAACCAAGCTTTTCAGTGAAGAGCAGCCAGGCACATTTTAGCAAGTTTCACTTGTAAGTGGGGTTGGAAACGCTTTTCAGGCTCAGTACTGGGCTCATAAGATGCAGCCTGATGTCTCTCATGATAGCAGGTGGTTAAGTAGAAATTTGCTGCTCGGCTGACCCAGCAGGAGCAAACGTATGCTAAAAATGTGTGCAGAACCAAGCTTTTCAGTGAAGAGCAGCCAGACACATTTTAGCAAGTTTCACTTGTAAGTGGGGTTGGAAACGCTTTTCAGGCTCAGTACTGGGCTCAAAAGATGCAGCCCTGATGTCTCTCATGATAGCAGGTGGTTAAGTAGAAATTTGCTGCTCGGCTGACCCAGCAGGAGCAAACGTATGCTAAAAATGTGTGCAGAACCAAGCTTTTCAGTGAATAGCAGCCAGGCACATTTTAGCAAGTTTCACTTGTAAGTGGGGTTGGAAACGCTTTTCAGGCTCAGTACTGGGCTCATAAGATGCAGCCTGATGTCTCTCATGATAGCAGGTGGTTAAGTAGAAATTTGCTGCTCGGCTGACCCAGCAGGAGCAAACGTATGCTAAAAATGTGTGCAGAACCAAGCTTTTCAGTGAAGAGGAGCCAGACACATTTTAGCAAGTTTCACTTGTAAGTGGGGTTGGAAATGCTTTTCAGGCTCAGTACTGGGCTCAAAAGATGCAGCCTTGATCTCTCTCATGATAGCAGGTGGTTAAGTAGAAATTTGCTGCTCGGCTGACCCAGCAGGAGCAAACGTATGCTAAAAATGTATGCAGAACCAAGCTTTTCAGTGAAGAGCAGCCAGACACATTTTAGCAAGTTTCACTTGTAAGTGGGGTTGGAAACGCTTTTCAGGCTCAGTACTGGGCTCAAAAGATGCAGCCCTGATGTCTCTCATGATAGCAGGTGGTTAAGTAGAAATTTGCTGCTCGGCTGACCCAGCAGGAGCAAACGTATGCTAAAAATGTGTGCAGAACCAAGCTTTTCAGTGAAGAGCAGCCAGGCACATTTTAGCAAGTTTCACTTGTAAGTGGGGTTGGAAACGCTTTTCAGGCTCAGTACTGGCCTCAAAAGATGCGGCCCTGCTGTATCTCATGATAGCAGGTGGTTAAGTCGAAATTTGCTTCTCGGCTGACCCAGCAGGAGCAAACCTATGCCAAAAATGTACGCAGAATCAGCTTTTCAGTGAAGAGCAGAGAGGCACATTTTGGCAAGTTTCACTTGTAAGTGGGGTTGGAAACGCTTTTCAGGCTCAGTACTGGGCTCAAAAGATGCAGCCCTGATGTCTCTCATGATAGAAGGTGGTTAAGTAGAAATGTGCTGCTCGGCTGACCCAGCAGGAGCAAACGTATGCTAAAAATGTGTGCAGAACCAAGCTTTTCAGTGAATAGCAGCCAGGCACATTTTAGCAAGTTTCACTTGTAAGTGGGGTTGGAAACGCTTTTCAGGCTCAGTACTGGGCTCATAAGATGCAGCCTGATGTCTCTCATGATAGCAGGTGGTTAAGTAGAAATTTGCTGCTCGGCTGACCCAGCAGGAGCAAACGTATGCTAAAAATGTGTGCAGAACCAAGCTTTTCAGTGAAGAGCAGCCAGACACATTTTAGCAAGTTTCACTTGTAAGTGGGGTTGGAAATGCTTTTCAGGCTCAGTACTGGGCTCAAAAGATGCAGCCTTGATCTCTCTCATGATAGCAGGTGGTTAAGTAGAAATTTGCTGCTCGGCTGACCCAGCAGGAGCAAACGTATGCTAAAAATGTATGCAGAACCAAGCTTTTCAGTGAAGAGCAGCCAGGCACATTTTAGCAAGTTTCACTTGTAAGTGGGGTTGGAAACGCTTTTCAGGCTCAGTACTGGGCTCAAAAGATGCAGCCCTGATGTCTTTCATGATAGCAGGTAGTTAAGTAGAAATTCGCTGCTCAGCTGACCCAGCAGGAGCAAACGTATGCCAAAAATGTATGCAGAAACAAGCTTTTCAGTGAAGAGCAGCTAGGCACATTTTAGCAAGTTTCACTTGTAAGTGGGGTTAGAAATGCTTTTCAGGCTCAGTACTGGGCTCAAAAGATGCAGCCCTGATGTATCTCATGATAGCAGGTGGTTAAGTAGAAATTTGCTGCTCGGCTGACTCAGCAGGAGCAAACCTATGCCAAAAATGTACGCAGAATCAGCTTTTCAGTGAAGAGCAGAGAGGCACATTTTAGCAAGTTTTACTTGTAAGTGGGGTTGGAAACGCTTTTCAGGCTCAGTACTGGGCTCAAAAGATGCAGCCCTGATGTCTCTCATGATAGCAGGTGGTTAAGTAGAAATTGGCTGCTCGGCTGGCCCAGCAGGAGCAAACATATGCTAAAAATGTATGCAGAACCAAGCTTTTCAGTGAAGAGCAGCCAGGCACATTTTAGCACGTTTCACTCTAAGTGGGGTTGGAAACGCTTTTCAGGCGCAGTACTGGGCTCCAAAGATGCAGCCCTGATGTCTCTCATGATAGCAGGTGGTTAAGTAGAAATTCGCTGCTCGGCTGACCCAGCAGGAGCAAACGTATGCTAAAAATGTATGCAGAACCAAGCTTTTCAGTGAAGAGCAGCCAGGCACATTTTAGCAAATTTCACTTGTAAGTGGGGTTGGAAATGTTTTTCAGGCTCAGTACTGGGCTCAAAAGATGCAGCCCTGATGTCTCTCATGATAGCAGGTGGTTAAGTAGAAATTCGCTGCTCGGCTGACCCAGCAGGAGCAAACGTATGCTAAAAATATGTGCAGAACCAAGCTTTCAGTGAAGAGCAGCCAGGCATATTTTAGCAAGTTTCACTTGTAAGTGGGGTTGGAAACGCTTTTCAGGCTCAGTACTGGCCTCAAAAGATGCAGCCTTGATCTCTCTCATGATAGCAGGTGGTTAAGTAGAAATTTGCTGCTCGGCTGACCCAGCAGGAGCAAACGTATGCTAAAAATGTGTGCAGAACCAAGCTTTTCAGTGAAGAGCAGCCAGACACATTTTAGCAAGTTTCACTTGTAAGTGGGGTTGGAAACGCTTTTCAGGCTCAGTACTGGGCTCAAAAGATGCAGCCCTGATGTCTCTCATGATAGCAGGTGGTTAAGTAGAAATTTGCTGCTCGGCTGACCCAGCAGGAGCAAACGTATGCTAAAAATGTGTGCAGAACCAAGCTTTTCCGTGAAGAGCAGCCAGGCACATTTTAGCAAGTTTCACTTGTAAGTGGGGTTGGAAACGCTTTTCAGGCTCAGTACTGGCCTCAAAAGATGCGGCCCTGCTGTATCTCATGATAGCAGGTGGTTAAGTCGAAATTTGCTTCTCGGCTGACCCAGCAGGAGCAAACCTATGCCAAAAATGTACGCAGAATCAGCTTTTCAGTGAAGAGCAGAGAGGCACATTTTGGCAAGTTTCACTTGTAAGTGGGGTTGGAAACGCTTTTCAGGCTCAGTACTGGGCTCAAAAGATGCAGCCCTGATGTCTCTCATGATAGAAGGTGGTTAAGTAGAAATGTGCTGCTCGGCTGACCCAGCAGGAGCAAACGTATGCTAAAAATGTGTGCAGAACCAAGCTTTTCAGTGAATAGCAGCCAGGCACATTTTAGCAAGTTTCACTTGTAAGTGGGGTTGAAAACGCTTTTCAGGCTCAGTACTGGGCTCATAAGATGCAGCCTGATGTCTCTCATGATAGCAGGTGGTTAAGTAGAAATTTGCTGCTCGGCTGACCCAGCAGGAGCAAACGTATGCTAAAAATGTGTGCAGAACCAAGCTTTTCAGTGAAGAGCAGCCAGACACATTTTAGCAAGTTTCACTTGTAAGTGGGGTTGGAAATGCTTTTCAGGCTCAGTACTGGGCTCAAAAGATGCAGCCTTGATCTCTCTCATGATAGCAGGTGGTTAAGTAGAAATTTGCTGCTCGGCTGACCCAGCAGGAGCAAACGTATGCTAAAAATGTATGCAGAACCAAGCTTTTCAGTGAAGAGCAGCCAGGCACATTTTAGCAAGTTTCACTTGTAAGTGGGGTTGGAAACGCTTTTCAGGCTCAGTACTGGGCTCAAAAGATGCAGCCCTGATGTCTTTCATGATAGCAGGTAGTTAAGTAGAAATTCGCTGCTCGGCTGACCCAGCAGGAGCAAACGTATGCCAAAAATGTATGCAGAAACAAGCTTTTCAGTGAACAGCAGCTAGGCACATTTTAGCAAGTTTCACTTGTAAGCGGGGTTAGAAATGCTTTTCAGGCTCAGTACTGGGCTCAAAAGATGCAGCCCTGATGTATCTCATGATAGCAGGTGGTTAAGTAGAAATTTGCTGCTCGGCTGACTCAGCAGGAGCAAACCTATGCCAAAAATGTACGCAGAATCAGCTTTTCAGTGAAGAGCAGAGAGGCACATTTTAGCAAGTTTTACTTGTAAGTGGGGTTGGAAACGCTTTTCAGGCTCAGTACTGGGCTCAAAAGATGCAGCCCTGATGTCTCTCATGATAGCAGGTGGTTAAGTAGAAATTGGCTGCTCGGCTGGCCCAGCAGGAGCAAACATATGCTAAAAATGTATGCAGAACCAAGCTTTTCAGTGAAGAGCAGCCAGGCACATTTTAGCACGTTTCACTGTAAGTGGGGTTGGAAACGCTTTTCAGGCGCAGTACTGGGCTCCAAAGATGCAGCCCTGATGTCTCTCATGATAGCAGGTGGTTAAGTAGAAATTCGCTGCTCGGCTGACCCAGCAGGAGCAAACGTATGCTAAAAATGTATGCAGAACCAAGCTTTTCAGTGAAGAGCAGCCAGGCACATTTTAGCAAATTTCACTTGTAAGTGGGGTTGGAAATGTTTTTCAGGCTCAGTACTGGGCTCAAAAGATGCAGCCCTGATGTCTCTCATGATAGCAGGTGGTTAAGTAGAAATTCGCTGCTCGGCTGACCCAGCAGGAGCAAACGTATGCTAAAAATATGTGCAGAACCAAGCTTTCAGTGAAGAGCAGCCAGGCATATTTTAGCAAGTTTCACTTGTAAGTGGGGTTGGAAACGCTTTTCAGGCTCAGTACTGGCCTCAAAAGATGCAGCCCTGCTGTATCTCATGATAGCAGGTGGTTAAGTCGAAATTTGCTGCTCGGCTGACCCAGCAGGAGCAAACCTATGCCAAAAATGTAAGCAGAATAAGCTTTTCAGTGAAGAGCAGAGAGGCACATTTTAGCAAGTTTCACTTGTAAGTGGGGTTGGAAACGCTTTTCAGGCTCAGTACTGGGCTCAAAAGATGCAGCCCTGATGTCTCTCATGATAGCAGGTGGTTAAGTAGAAATTCGCTGCTCGGCTGGCCCAGCAGGAGCAAACGTATGCTAAAAATGTGTGCAGAACCAAGCTTTTCAGTGAATAGCAGCCAGGCACATTTTAGCAAGTTTCACTTGTGAGTGGGGTTGGAAACGCTTTTCAGGCTCAGTACTGGGCTCAAAAGATGCAGCCCTGATGTCTCTCATGATAGCAGGTGGTTAAGTAGAAATTTGCTGCTCGGCTGACCCAGCAGGAGCAAACGTATGCTAAAAATGTGTGCAGAACCAAGCTTTTCAGTGAAGAGCAGCCAGGCACATTTTAGCAAGTTTCACTTGTAAGTGGGGTTGGAAACGCTTTTCAGGCTCAGTACTGGCCTCAAAAGATGCGGCCCTGCTGTATCTCATGATAGCAGGTGGTTAAGTCGAAATTTGCTTCTCGGCTGACCCAGCAGGAGCAAACCTATGCCAAAAATGTACGCAGAATCAGCTTTTCAGTGAAGAGCAGAGAGGCACATTTTGGCAAGTTTCACTTGTAAGTGGGGTTGGAAACGCTTTTCAGGCTCAGTACTGGGCTCAAAAGATGCAGCCCTGATGTCTCTCATGATAGAAGGTGGTTAAGTAGAAATGTGCTGCTCGGCTGACCCAGCAGGAGCAAACGTATGCTAAAAATGTGTGCAGAACCAAGCTTTTCAGTGAATAGCAGCCAGGCACATTTTAGCAAGTTTCACTTGTAAGTGGGGTTGGAAACGCTTTTCAGGCTCAGTACTGGGCTCATAAGATGCAGCCTGATGTCTCTCATGATAGCAGGTGGTTAAGTAGAAATTTGCTGCTCGGCTGACCCAGCAGGAGCAAACGTATGCTAAAAATGTGTGCAGAACCAAGCTTTTCAGTGAAGAGCAGCCAGACACATTTTAGCAAGTTTCACTTGTAAGTGGGGTTGGAAATGCTTTTCAGGCTCAGTACTGGGCTCAAAAGATGCAGCCTTGATCTCTCTCATGATAGCAGGTGGTTAAGTAGAAATTTGCTGCTCGGCTGACCCAGCAGGAGCAAACGTATGCTAAAAATGTATGCAGAACCAAGCTTTTCAGTGAAGAGCACACAGGCACATTTTAGCAAGTTTCACTTGTAAGTGGGGTTGGAAACGCTTTTCAGGCTCAGTACTGGGCTCAAAAGATGCAGCCCTGATGTCTTTCATGATAGCAGGTAGTTAAGTAGAAATTCGCTGCTCGGCTGACCCAGCAGGAGCAAACGTATGCCAAAAATGTATGCAGAAACAAGCTTTTCAGTGAAGAGCAGCTAGGCACATTTTAGCAAGTTTCACTTGTAAGTGGGGTTAGAAATGCTTTTCAGGCTCAGTACTGGGCTCAAAAGATGCAGCCCTGATGTATCTCATGATAGCAGGTGGTTAAGTAGAAATTTGCTGCTCGGCTGACTCAGCAGGAGCAAACCTATGCCAAAAATGTACGCAGAATCAGCTTTTCAGTGAAGAGCAGAGAGGCACATTTTAGCAAGTTTTACTTGTAAGTGGGGTTGGAAACGCTTTTCAGGCTCAGTACTGGGCTCAAAAGATGCAGCCCTGATGTCTCTCATGATAGCAGGTGGTTAAGTAGAAATTGGCTGCTCGGCTGGCCCAGCAGGAGCAAACATATGCTAAAAATGTATGCAGAACCAAGCTTTTCAGTGAAGAGCAGCCAGGCACATTTTAGCACGTTTCACTCTAAGTGGGGTTGGAAACGCTTTTCAGGCGCAGTACTGGGCTCCAAAGATGCAGCCCTGATGTCTCTCATGATAGCAGGTGGTTAAGTAGAAATTCGCTGCTCGGCTGACCCAGCAGGAGCAAACGTATGCTAAAAATGTATGCAGAACCAAGCTTTTCAGTGAAGAGCAGCCAGGCACATTTTAGCAAATTTCACTTGTAAGTGGGGTTGGAAATGTTTTTCAGGCTCAGTACTGGGCTCAAAAGATGCAGCCCTGATGTCTCTCATGATAGCAGGTGGTTAAGTAGAAATTCGCTGCTCGGCTGACCCAGCAGGAGCAAACGTATGCTAAAAATATGTGCAGAACCAAGCTTTCAGTGAAGAGCAGCCAGGCATATTTTAGCAAGTTTCACTTGTAAGTGGGGTTGGAAACGCTTTTCAGGCTCAGTACTGGCCTCAAAAGATGCAGCCCTGCTGTATCTCATGATAGCAGGTGGTTAAGTCGAAATTTGCTGCTCGGCTGACCCAGCAGGAGCAAACCTATGCCAAAAATGTAAGCAGAATAAGCTTTTCAGTGAAGAGCAGAGAGGCACATTTTAGCAAGTTTCACTTGTAAGTGGGGTTGGAAACGCTTTTCAGGCTCAGTACTGGGCTCAAAAGATGCAGCCCTGATGTCTCTCATGATAGAAGGTGGTTAAGTAGAAATGTGCTGCTCGGCTGACCCAGCAGGAGCAAACGTATGCTAAAAATGTGTGCAGAACCAAGCTTTTCAGTGAATAGCAGCCAGGCACATTTTAGCAAGTTTCACTTGTAAGTGGGGTTGGAAACGCTTTTCAGGCTCAGTACTGGGCTCATAAGATGCAGCCTGATGTCTCTCATGATAGCAGGTGGTTAAGTAGAAATTTGCTGCTCGGCTGACCCAGCAGGAGCAAACGTATGCTAAAAATGTGTGCAGAACCAAGCTTTTCAGTGAAGAGCAGCCAGACACATTTTAGCAAGTTTCACTTGTAAGTGGGGTTGGAAATGCTTTTCAGGCTCAGTACTGGGCTCAAAAGATGCAGCCTTGATCTCTCTCATGATAGCAGGTGGTTAAGTAGAAATTTGCTGCTCGGCTGACCCAGCAGGAGCAAACGTATGCTAAAAATGTATGCAGAACCAAGCTTTTCAGTGAAGAGCAGCCAGGCACATTTTAGCAAGTTTCACTTGTAAGTGGGGTTGGAAACGCTTTTCAGGCTCAGTACTGGGCTCAAAAGATGCAGCCCTGATGTCTTTCATGATAGCAGGTAGTTAAGTAGAAATTCGCTGCTCAGCTGACCCAGCAGGAGCAAACGTATGCCAAAAATGTATGCAGAAACAAGCTTTTCAGTGAAGAGCAGCTAGGCACATTTTAGCAAGTTTCACTTGTAAGTGGGGTTAGAAATGCTTTTCAGGCTCAGTACTGGGCTCAAAAGATGCAGCCCTGATGTATCTCATGATAGCAGGTGGTTAAGTAGAAATTTGCTGCTCGGCTGACTCAGCAGGAGCAAACCTATGCCAAAAATGTACGCAGAATCAGCTTTTCAGTGAAGAGCAGAGAGGCACATTTTAGCAAGTTTTACTTGTAAGTGGGGTTGGAAACGCTTTTCAGGCTCAGTACTGGGCTCAAAAGATGCAGCCCTGATGTCTCTCATGATAGCAGGTGGTTAAGTAGAAATTGGCTGCTCGGCTGGCCCAGCAGGAGCAAACATATGCTAAAAATGTATGCAGAACCAAGCTTTTCAGTGAAGAGCAGCCAGGCACATTTTAGCACGTTTCACTCTAAGTGGGGTTGGAAACGCTTTTCAGGCGCAGTACTGGGCTCCAAAGATGCAGCCCTGATGTCTCTCATGATAGCAGGTGGTTAAGTAGAAATTCGCTGCTCGGCTGACCCAGCAGGAGCAAACGTATGCTAAAAATGTATGCAGAACCAAGCTTTTCAGTGAAGAGCAGCCAGGCACATTTTAGCAAATTTCACTTGTAAGTGGGGTTGGAAATGTTTTTCAGGCTCAGTACTGGGCTCAAAAGATGCAGCCCTGATGTCTCTCATGATAGCAGGTGGTTAAGTAGAAATTCGCTGCTCGGCTGACCCAGCAGGAGCAAACGTATGCTAAAAATATGTGCAGAACCAAGCTTTCAGTGAAGAGCAGCCAGGCATATTTTAGCAAGTTTCACTTGTAAGTGGGGTTGGAAACGCTTTTCAGGCTCAGTACTGGCCTCAAAAGATGCAGCCTTGATCTCTCTCATGATAGCAGGTGGTTAAGTAGAAATTTGCTGCTCGGCTGACCCAGCAGGAGCAAACGTATGCTAAAAATGTGTGCAGAACCAAGCTTTTCAGTGAAGAGCAGCCAGACACATTTTAGCAAGTTTCACTTGTAAGTGGGGTTGGAAACGCTTTTCAGGCTCAGTACTGGGCTCAAAAGATGCAGCCCTGATGTCTCTCATGATAGCAGGTGGTTAAGTAGAAATTTGCTGCTCGGCTGACCCAGCAGGAGCAAACGTATGCTAAAAATGTGTGCAGAACCAAGCTTTTCCGTGAAGAGCAGCCAGGCACATTTTAGCAAGTTTCACTTGTAAGTGGGGTTGGAAACGCTTTTCAGGCTCAGTACTGGCCTCAAAAGATGCGGCCCTGCTGTATCTCATGATAGCAGGTGGTTAAGTCGAAATTTGCTTCTCGGCTGACCCAGCAGGAGCAAACCTATGCCAAAAATGTACGCAGAATCAGCTTTTCAGTGAAGAGCAGAGAGGCACATTTTGGCAAGTTTCACTTGTAAGTGGGGTTGGAAACGCTTTTCAGGCTCAGTACTGGGCTCAAAAGATGCAGCCCTGATGTCTCTCATGATAGAAGGTGGTTAAGTAGAAATGTGCTGCTCGGCTGACCCAGCAGGAGCAAACGTATGCTAAAAATGTGTGCAGAACCAAGCTTTTCAGTGAATAGCAGCCAGGCACATTTTAGCAAGTTTCACTTGTAAGTGGGGTTGAAAACGCTTTTCAGGCTCAGTACTGGGCTCATAAGATGCAGCCTGATGTCTCTCATGATAGCAGGTGGTTAAGTAGAAATTTGCTGCTCGGCTGACCCAGCAGGAGCAAACGTATGCTAAAAATGTGTGCAGAACCAAGCTTTTCAGTGAAGAGCAGCCAGACACATTTTAGCAAGTTTCACTTGTAAGTGGGGTTGGAAATGCTTTTCAGGCTCAGTACTGGGCTCAAAAGATGCAGCCTTGATCTCTCTCATGATAGCAGGTGGTTAAGTAGAAATTTGCTGCTCGGCTGACCCAGCAGGAGCAAACGTATGCTAAAAATGTATGCAGAACCAAGCTTTTCAGTGAAGAGCAGCCAGGCACATTTTAGCAAGTTTCACTTGTAAGTGGGGTTGGAAACGCTTTTCAGGCTCAGTACTGGGCTCAAAAGATGCAGCCCTGATGTCTTTCATGATAGCAGGTAGTTAAGTAGAAATTCGCTGCTCGGCTGACCCAGCAGGAGCAAACGTATGCCAAAAATGTATGCAGAAACAAGCTTTTCAGTGAACAGCAGCTAGGCACATTTGAGCAAGTTTCACTTGTAAGCGGGGTTAGAAATGCTTTTCAGGCTCAGTACTGGGCTCAAAAGATGCAGCCCTGATGTATCTCATGATAGCAGGTGGTTAAGTAGAAATTTGCTGCTCGGCTGACTCAGCAGGAGCAAACCTATGCCAAAAATGTACGCAGAATCAGCTTTTCAGTGAAGAGCAGAGAGGCACATTTTAGCAAGTTTTACTTGTAAGTGGGGTTGGAAACGCTTTTCAGGCTCAGTACTGGGCTCAAAAGATGCAGCCCTGATGTCTCTCATGATAGCAGGTGGTTAAGTAGAAATTGGCTGCTCGGCTGGCCCAGCAGGAGCAAACATATGCTAAAAATGTATGCAGAACCAAGCTTTTCAGTGAAGAGCAGCCAGGCACATTTTAGCACGTTTCACTGTAAGTGGGGTTGGAAACGCTTTTCAGGCGCAGTACTGGGCTCCAAAGATGCAGCCCTGATGTCTCTCATGATAGCAGGTGGTTAAGTAGAAATTCGCTGCTCGGCTGACCCAGCAGGAGCAAACGTATGCTAAAAATGTATGCAGAACCAAGCTTTTCAGTGAAGAGCAGCCAGGCACATTTTAGCAAATTTCACTTGTAAGTGGGGTTGGAAATGTTTTTCAGGCTCAGTACTGGGCTCAAAAGATGCAGCCCTGATGTCTCTCATGATAGCAGGTGGTTAAGTAGAAATTCGCTGCTCGGCTGACCCAGCAGGAGCAAACGTATGCTAAAAATATGTGCAGAACCAAGCTTTCAGTGAAGAGCAGCCAGGCATATTTTAGCAAGTTTCACTTGTAAGTGGGGTTGGAAACGCTTTTCAGGCTCAGTACTGGCCTCAAAAGATGCAGCCCTGCTGTATCTCATGATAGCAGGTGGTTAAGTCGAAATTTGCTGCTCGGCTGACCCAGCAGGAGCAAACCTATGCCAAAAATGTAAGCAGAATAAGCTTTTCAGTGAAGAGCAGAGAGGCACATTTTAGCAAGTTTCACTTGTAAGTGGGGTTGGAAACGCTTTTCAGGCTCAGTACTGGGCTCAAAAGATGCAGCCCTGATGTCTCTCATGATAGCAGGTGGTTAAGTAGAAATTCGCTGCTCGGCTGGCCCAGCAGGAGCAAACGTATGCTAAAAATGTGTGCAGAACCAAGCTTTTCAGTGAATAGCAGCCAGGCACATTTTAGCAAGTTTCACTTGTGAGTGGGGTTGGAAACGCTTTTCAGGCTCAGTACTGGGCTCAAAAGATGCAGCCCTGATGTCTCTCATGATAGCAGGTGGTTAAGTAGAAATTTGCTGCTCGGCTGACCCAGCAGGAGCAAACGTATGCTAAAAATGTGTGCAGAACCAAGCTTTTCAGTGAAGAGCAGCCAGGCACATTTTAGCAAGTTTCACTTGTAAGTGGGGTTGGAAACGCTTTTCAGGCTCAGTACTGGCCTCAAAAGATGCGGCCCTGCTGTATCTCATGATAGCAGGTGGTTAAGTCGAAATTTGCTTCTCGGCTGACCCAGCAGGAGCAAACCTATGCCAAAAATGTACGCAGAATCAGCTTTTCAGTGAAGAGCAGAGAGGCACATTTTGGCAAGTTTCACTTGTAAGTGGGGTTGGAAACGCTTTTCAGGCTCAGTACTGGGCTCAAAAGATGCAGCCCTGATGTCTCTCATGATAGAAGGTGGTTAAGTAGAAATGTGCTGCTCGGCTGACCCAGCAGGAGCAAACGTATGCTAAAAATGTGTGCAGAACCAAGCTTTTCAGTGAATAGCAGCCAGGCACATTTTAGCAAGTTTCACTTGTAAGTGGGGTTGGAAACGCTTTTCAGGCTCAGTACTGGGCTCATAAGATGCAGCCTGATGTCTCTCATGATAGCAGGTGGTTAAGTAGAAATTTGCTGCTCGGCTGACCCAGCAGGAGCAAACGTATGCTAAAAATGTGTGCAGAACCAAGCTTTTCAGTGAAGAGCAGCCAGACACATTTTAGCAAGTTTCACTTGTAAGTGGGGTTGGAAATGCTTTTCAGGCTCAGTACTGGGCTCAAAAGATGCAGCCTTGATCTCTCTCATGATAGCAGGTGGTTAAGTAGAAATTTGCTGCTCGGCTGACCCAGCAGGAGCAAACGTATGCTAAAAATGTATGCAGAACCAAGCTTTTCAGTGAAGAGCACACAGGCACATTTTAGCAAGTTTCACTTGTAAGTGGGGTTGGAAACGCTTTTCAGGCTCAGTACTGGGCTCAAAAGATGCAGCCCTGATGTCTTTCATGATAGCAGGTAGTTAAGTAGAAATTCGCTGCTCGGCTGACCCAGCAGGAGCAAACGTATGCCAAAAATGTATGCAGAAACAAGCTTTTCAGTGAAGAGCAGCTAGGCACATTTTAGCAAGTTTCACTTGTAAGTGGGGTTAGAAATGCTTTTCAGGCTCAGTACTGGGCTCAAAAGATGCAGCCCTGATGTATCTCATGATAGCAGGTGGTTAAGTAGAAATTTGCTGCTCGGCTGACTCAGCAGGAGCAAACCTATGCCAAAAATGTACGCAGAATCAGCTTTTCAGTGAAGAGCAGAGAGGCACATTTTAGCAAGTTTTACTTGTAAGTGGGGTTGGAAACGCTTTTCAGGCTCAGTACTGGGCTCAAAAGATGCAGCCCTGATGTCTCTCATGATAGCAGGTGGTTAAGTAGAAATTGGCTGCTCGGCTGGCCCAGCAGGAGCAAACATATGCTAAAAATGTATGCAGAACCAAGCTTTTCAGTGAAGAGCAGCCAGGCACATTTTAGCACGTTTCACTCTAAGTGGGGTTGGAAACGCTTTTCAGGCGCAGTACTGGGCTCCAAAGATGCAGCCCTGATGTCTCTCATGATAGCAGGTGGTTAAGTAGAAATTCGCTGCTCGGCTGACCCAGCAGGAGCAAACGTATGCTAAAAATGTATGCAGAACCAAGCTTTTCAGTGAAGAGCAGCCAGGCACATTTTAGCAAATTTCACTTGTAAGTGGGGTTGGAAATGTTTTTCAGGCTCAGTACTGGGCTCAAAAGATGCAGCCCTGATGTCTCTCATGATAGCAGGTGGTTAAGTAGAAATTCGCTGCTCGGCTGACCCAGCAGGAGCAAACGTATGCTAAAAATATGTGCAGAACCAAGCTTTCAGTGAAGAGCAGCCAGGCATATTTTAGCAAGTTTCACTTGTAAGTGGGGTTGGAAACGCTTTTCAGGCTCAGTACTGGCCTCAAAAGATGCAGCCCTGCTGTATCTCATGATAGCAGGTGGTTAAGTCGAAATTTGCTGCTCGGCTGACCCAGCAGGAGCAAACCTATGCCAAAAATGTAAGCAGAATAAGCTTTTCAGTGAAGAGCAGAGAGGCACATTTTAGCAAGTTTCACTTGTAAGTGGGGTTGGAAACGCTTTTCAGGCTCAGTACTGGGCTCAAAAGATGCAGCACTGATGTCTCTCATGATAGCAGGTGGTTAAGTAGAAATTCGCTGCTCGGCTGGCCCAGCAGGAGCAAACATATGCTAAAAATAAGTGCAGAACCAAGCTTTTCAGTGAATAGCAGCCAGGCACATTTTAGCAAGTTTCACTTGTAAGTGGGGTTGGAAACGCTTTTCAGGCTCAGTACTGGGCTCAAAAGATGCAGCCCTGATGTCTCTCATGATAGCAGGTGGTTAAGTAGAAATTCGCTGCTCGGCTGACCCAGCAGGAGCAAACGTATGCTAAAAATAAGTGCAGAACCAAGCTTTTCAGTGAATAGCAGCCAGGCACATTTTAGCAAGTTTCACTTGTGAGTGGGGTTGGAAATGCTTTTCAGGCTCAGTACTGGGCTCAAAAGATGCAGCCCTGATGTCTCTCATGATAGCAGGTGGTTAAGTAGAAATTCGCTGCTCGGCTGACCCAGCAGGAGCAAACGTATGCTAAAAATAAGTGCAGAACCAAGCTTTTCAGTGAATAGCAGCCAGGCACATTTTAGCAAGTTTCACTTGTGAGTGGGGTTGGAAATGCTTTTCAGGCTCAGTACTGGGCTCAAAAGATGCAGCCCTGATGTCTCTCATGATAGCAGGTGGTTAAGTAGAAATTCGCTGCTCGGCTGACCCAGCAGGAGCAAACGTATTCCAAAAATGTATGCAGAAACAAGCTTTTCAGTGAAGAGCAGCTAGGCACATTTTTAGCAAGTTTCACTTGTAAGTGGGGTTGGAAATGCTTTTCAGGCTTAGTACTGGCCTCAAAAGATGCAGCCCTGATGTCTCTCATGATAGCAGGTGGTTAAGTAGAAATGTGCTGCTCGGCTGACCCAGCAGGAGCAAACCTATGCCAAAAATGTACGCAGAATCAGCTTTTCAGTGAAGAGCAGAGAGGCACATTTTAGCAAGTTTCACTTGTAAGTGGGGTTGGAAACGCTTTTCAGGCTCAGTACTGGGCTCAAAAGATGCAGCCCTGATGTCTCTCATGATAGCAGGTGGTCAAGTAGAAATTCGCTGCTCGGCTGACCCAGCAGGAGCAAACGTATGCTAAAAATGTATGCAGAACCAAGCTTTTCAGTGAAGAGCAGCCAGGTACATTTTAGCAAGTTTCACTTGTAAGTGGGGTTGGAAACGCTTTTCAGGCTCAGTACTGGGCTCAAAAGATGCAGCCCTGATGTCTCTCATGATAGCAGGTGGTTAAGTAGAAATTCGCTGCTCGGCTGACCCAGCAGGAGCAAACGTATGCTAAAAATGTGTGCAGAACCAAGCTTTTCAGTGAAGAGCAGCCAGGCACATTTTAGCAAGTTTCACTTGTAAGTGGGGTTGGAAACGCTTTTCAGGCTCAGTACTGGCCTCAAAAGATGCAGCCCTGCTGTATCTCATGATAGCAGGTGGTTAAGTCGAATTTGCTGCTCGGCTGACCCAGCAGGAGCAAACCTATGCCAAAAATGTACGCAGAATCAGCTTTTCAGTGAAGAGCAGAGAGGCACATTTTGGCAAGTTTCACTTGTAAGTGGGGTTGGAAACGCTTTTCAGGCTCAGTACTGGGCTCAAAAGATGCAGCCCTGATGTCTCTCATGATAGCAGATGGTTAAGTAGAAATTCGCTGCTCTGCTGACGCAGCAGGAGCAAACGTATGCCAAAAATGTATGCAGAAACAAGCTTTTCAGTGAAGAGCAGCCAGGAACATTTTAGCAAGTTTCACTTGTAAGTGGGGTTGGAAATGCTTTTCAGGCTCAGTACTGGGTTCAAAAGATGCAGCCCTGATGTCTCTCATGATGCAGGTGGTTAAGTAGAAATTCGCTGCTCGGCTGACCCAGCAGGAGCAAACGTATGCTAAAAATGTATGCAGAACCAAGCTTTTCAGTGAAGAACAGCCAGGCACATTTTAGCAAGTTTCACTTGTAAGTGGGGTTGGAAACGCTTTTCAGGCTCAGTACTGGGCTCAAAAGATGCAGCCCTGCTGTCTCTCATGATAGCAGGTGGTTAAGTAGAAATTCGCTGCTCGGCTGGCCCAGCAGGAGCAAACATATGCTAAAAATGTATGCAGAACCAAGCTTTTCAGTGAAGAGCAGCCAGGCACATTTTAGCAAGTTTCACTTGTAAGTGGGGTTGGAAACGCTTTTCAGGCTCAGTACTGGGCTCAAAAGATGCAGCCCTGATGTCTCTCATGATAGCAGGTGGTTAAGTAGAAATGTGCTGCTCGGCTGACCCAGCAGGAGCAAACGTATGCTAAAAATGTATGCAAAACCAAGCTTTTCAGTGAAGAGCAGCCAGGCACATTTTAGCAAGTTTCACTTGTAAGTGGGGTTGGAAACGCTTTTCAGGCTCAGTACTGGGCTCAAAAGATGCAGCCCTGATCTCTCTCATGATAGCAGGTGGTTAAGTAGAAATTCGCTGCTCGGCTGACCCAGCAGGAGCAAACGTATGCCAAAAATGTATGCAGAAACAAGCTTTTCAGTGAAGAGCAGCTAGGCACATTTTAGCAAGTTTCACTTGTAAGTGGGGTTGGAAATGCTTTTCAGGCTCAGTACTGGGCTCAAAAGATGCAGCCCTGATGTATCTCATGATAGCAGGTGGTTAAGTAGAAATTTGCTGCTCGGCTGACTCAGCAGGAGCAAACCTATGCCAAAAATGTACGCAGAATCAGCTTTTCAGTGAAGAGCAGAGAGGCACATTTTAGCAAGTTTCACTTGTAAGTGGGGTTGGAAACGCTTTTCAGGCTCAGTACTGGGCTCAAAAGATGCAGCCCTGATGTCTCTCATGATGGCAGGTGGTTAAGTAGAAATTCGCTGCTCGGCTGGCCCAGCAGGAGCAAACATATGCTAAAAATAAGTGCAGAACCAAGCTTTTCAGTGAATAGCAGCCAGGCACATTTTAGCAAGTTTCACTTGTAAGTGGGGTTGGAAACGCTTTTCAGGCTCAGTACTGGGCTCAAAAGATGCAGCCCTGATGTCTCTCATGATAGCAGGTGGTTAAGTAGAAATTCGCTGCTCGGCTGACCCAGCAGGAGCAAACGTATGCTAAAAATAAGTGCAGAACCAAGCTTTTCAGTGAATAGCAGCCAGGCACATTTTAGCAAGTTTCACTTGTGAGTGGGGTTGGAAATGCTTTTCAGGCTCAGTACTGGGCTCAAAAGATGCAGCCCTGATGTCTCTCATGATAGCAGGTGGTTAAGTAGAAATTCGCTGCTCGGCTGACCCAGCAGGAGCAAACGTATTCCAAAAATGTATGCAGAAACAAACTTTTCAGTGAAGAGCAGCTAGGCACATTTTTAGCAAGTTTCACTTGTAAGTGGGGTTGGAAATGCTTTTCAGGCTTAGTACTGGCCTCAAAAGATGCAGCCCTGATGTCTCTCATGATAGCAGGTGGTTAAGTAGAAATGTGCTGCTCGGCTGACCCAGCAGGAGCAAACCTATGCCAAAAATGTACGCAGAATCAGCTTTTCAGTGAAGAGCAGAGAGGCACATTTTAGCAATTTTCACTTGTAAGTGGGGTTGGAAACGCTTTTCAGGCTCAGTACTGGGCTCAAAAGATGCATCCCTGATGTCTCTCATGATAGCAGGTGGTTAAGTAGAAATTCGCTGCTCGGCTAACCCAGCAGGAGCAAACGTATGCGAAAAATTTATGCAGAACCAAGCTTTTCAGTGAAGAGCAGAGAGGCACATTTTAGCAAGTTTCACTTGTAAGTGGGGTTGGAAACGCTTTTCAGGCTCAGTACTGGGCTCAAAAGATGCAGCCCTGATGTCTCATGATAGCAGGTGGTTAAGTAGAAATTCGCTGCTCTGCTGACGCAGCAGGAGCAAACGTATGCCAAAAATGTATGCAGAAACAAGCTTTTCAGTGACGAGCAGCCAGGCACATTTTAGCAAGTTTCACGTGTAAGTGGGGTTGGAAATGCTTTTCAGGCTCAGTACTGGGCTCAAAACATGCAGCCCTGATGTCTCTCATGATAGCAGGTGGTTAAGTAGAAATTTGCTGCTCGGCTGACCCAGCAGGAGCAAACCCATGCCAAAAATGTACGCAGAATGAGCTTTTCAGTGAAGAGCAGAGAGGCACATTTTAGCAAGTTTCACTTGTAAGTGGGGTTGGAAACGCTTTTCAGGCTCAGTACAGGGCTCAAAAGATGCAGACCTGATGTCTCTCATGATAGCAGGTGGTTAAGTAGAAATTTGCTGCTCGGCTGACCCAGCAGGAGCAAACGTATGCTAAAAATTTATGCAGAAACAAGCTTTTCAGTGAAGAGCAGCCAGGCACATTTTAGCAAGTTTCACTTGTAAGTGGGGTTGGAAATGCTTTTCAGGCTCACTACTAAGCTCAAAAGATGCAGCCCTGATGTCTCTCATGATAGCAGGTGGTTAAGTAGAAATGTGCTGCTCGGCTGACCCAGCAGGAGCAAACCTATGCCAAAAATGTACGCAGAATAAGCTTTTCAGTGAAGAGCAGAGAGGCACATTTTGGCAAGTTTCACTTGTAAGTGGGATTGGAAACGCTTTTCAGGCTCAGTACTGGGCTCAAAAGATGCAGCCCTGATGTCTCTCATGATAGCAGGTGGTTAAGGAGAAATTCGCTGCTCGGCTGACCCAGCAGGAGCAAACGTATGCTAAAAATGTGTGCAGAACCAAGCTTTTCAGTGAAGAGCAGCCAGGCACATTTTAGCAAGTTTCACTTGTAAGTGGGGTTGGAAACGCTTTTCAGGCTCAGTACTGGGCTCAAAAGATGCAGCCCTGATGTCTCATGATAGCAGGTGGTTAAGTAGAAATTCGCTGCTCTGCTGACGCAGCAGGAGCAAACGTATGCCAAAAATGTATGCAGAAACAAGCTTTTCAGTGAAGAGCAGCCAGGCACATTTTAGCAAGTTTCACGTGTAAGTGGGGTTGGAAATGCTTTTCAGGCTCAGTACTGGGATCAAAACATGCAGCCCTGATGTCTCTCATGATAGCAGGTGGTTAAGTAGAAATTTGCTGCTCGGCTGACCCAGCAGGAGCAAACCCATGCCAAAAATGTACGCAGAATGAGCTTTTCAGTGAAGAGCAGAGAGGCACATTTTAGCAAGTTTCACTTGTAAGTGGGGTTGGAAACGCTTTTCAGGCTCAGTACAGGGCTCAAAAGATGCAGCCCTGATGTCTCTCATGATAGCAGGTGGTTAAGTAGAAATTTGCTGCTCGGCTGACCCAGCAGGAGCAAACGTATGCTAAAAATTTATGCAGAAACAAGCTTTTCAGTGAAGAGCAGCCAGGCACATTTTAGCAAGTTTCACTTGTAAGTGGGGTTGGAAATGCTTTTCAGGCTCACTACTAGGCTCAAAAGATGCAGCCCTGATGTCTCTCATGATAGCAGGTGGTTAAGTAGAAATGTGCTGCTCGGCTGACCCAGCAGGAGCAAACGTATGCTAAAAATGTATGCAGAACCAAGCTTTTCAGTGAAGAGCAGAGAGGCACAGTTTAGCAAGTTTCACTTGTAAGTGGGGTTGGAAACGCTTTTCAGGCTCAGTACTGGGCTCAAAAGATGCAGCCCTGATGTCTCTCATGATAGCAGGTGGTTAAGTAGAAATTCGCTGCTCGGCTGACCGAGCAGGAGCAAACGTATGCTAAAAATGTATGCAGAACCAAGCTTTTTAGTGAAGAGCAGCCAGGCACATTTTAGCAAATTTCACTTGTAAGTGGGGTTGGAAACGCTTTTCAGGCTCAGTACTGGGCTCTAAAGATGCAGCCCTGATGTCTCTCATGATAGCAGGTGGTTAAGTAGAAATTCGCTGCTCGGCTGGCCCAGCAGGAGCAAACATATGCTAAAAATAAGTGCAGAACCAAGCTTTTCAGTGAATAGCAGCCAGGCACATTTTAGCAAGTTTCACTTGTAAGTGGGGTTGGAAACGCTTTTCAGGCTCAGTACTGGGCTCAAAAGATGCAGCCCTGATGTCTCTCATGATAGCAGGTGGTTAAGTAGAAATTCGCTGCTCGGCTGACCCAGCAGGAGCAAACGTATGCTAAAAATAAGTGCAGAACCAAGCTTTTCAGTGAATAGCAGCCAGGCACATTTTAGCAAGTTTCACTTGTGAGTGGGGTTGGAAATGCTTTTCAGGCTCAGTACTGGGCTCAAAAGATGCAGCCCTGATGTCTCTCATGATAGCAGGTGGTTAAGTAGAAATTCGCTGCTCGGCTGACCCAGCAGGAGCAAACGTATTCCAAAAATGTATGCAGAAACAAGCTTTTCAGTGAAGAGCAGCTAGGCACATTTTTAGCAAGTTTCACTTGTAAGTGGGGTTGGAAATGCTTTTCAGGCTTAGTACTGGCCTCAAAAGATGCAGCCCTGATGTCTCTCATGATAGCAGGTGGTTAAGTAGAAATGTGCTGCTCGGCTGACCCAGCAGGAGCAAACCTATGCCAAAAATGTACGCAGAATCAGCTTTTCAGTGAAGAGCAGAGAGGCACATTTTAGCAAGTTTCACTTGTAAGTGGGGTTGGAAACGCTTTTCAGGCTCAGTACTGGGCTCAAAAGATGCAGCCCTGATGTCTCTCATGATAGCAGGTGGTCAAGTAGAAATTCGCTGCTCGGCTGACCCAGCAGGAGCAAACGTATGCTAAAAATGTATGCAGAACCAAGCTTTTCAGTGAAGAGCAGCCAGGTACATTTTAGCAAGTTTCACTTGTAAGTGGGGTTGGAAACGCTTTTCAGGCTCAGTACTGGGCTCAAAAGATGCAGCCCTGATGTCTCTCATGATAGCAGGTGGTTAAGTAGAAATTCGCTGCTCGGCTGACCCAGCAGGAGCAAACGTATGCTAAAAATGTGTGCAGAACCAAGCTTTTCAGTGAAGAGCAGCCAGGCACATTTTAGCAAGTTTCACTTGTAAGTGGGGTTGGAAACGCTTTTCAGGCTCAGTACTGGCCTCAAAAGATGCAGCCCTGCTGTATCTCATGATAGCAGGTGGTTAAGTCGAATTTGCTGCTCGGCTGACCCAGCAGGAGCAAACCTATGCCAAAAATGTACGCAGAATCAGCTTTTCAGTGAAGAGCAGAGAGGCACATTTTGGCAAGTTTCACTTGTAAGTGGGGTTGGAAACGCTTTTTAGGCTCAGTACTGGGCTCAAAAGATGCAGCCCTGATGTCTCTCATGATAGCAGATGGTTAAGTAGAAATTCGCTGCTCTGCTGACGCAGCAGGAGCAAACGTATGCCAAAAATGTATGCAGAAACAAGCTTTTCAGTGAAGAGCAGCCAGGAACATTTTAGCAAGTTTCACTTGTAAGTGGGGTTGGAAATGCTTTTCAGGCTCAGTACTGGGTTCAAAAGATGCAGCCCTGATGTCTCTCATGATGCAGGTGGTTAAGTAGAAATTCGCTGCTCGGCTGACCCAGCAGGAGCAAACGTATGCTAAAAATGTATGCAGAACCAAGCTTTTCAGTGAAGAACAGCCAGGCACATTTTAGCAAGTTTCACTTGTAAGTGGGGTTGGAAACGCTTTTCAGGCTCAGTACTGGGCTCAAAAGATGCAGCCCTGCTGTCTCTCATGATAGCAGGTGGTTAAGTAGAAATTCGCTGCTCGGCTGGCCCAGCAGGAGCAAACATATGCTAAAAATGTATGCAGAACCAAGCTTTTCAGTGAAGAGCAGCCAGGCACATTTTAGCAAGTTTCACTTGTAAGTGGGGTTGGAAACGCTTTTCAGGCTCAGTACTGGGCTCAAAAGATGCAGCCCTGATGTCTCTCATGATAGCAGGTGGTTAAGTAGAAATGTGCTGCTCGGCTGACCCAGCAGGAGCAAACGTATACTAAAAATGTGTGCAGAACCAAGCTTTTCAGTGAATAGCAGCCAGGCACATTTTAGCAAGTTTCACTTGTAAGTGGGGTTGGAAACGCTTTTCAGGCTCAGTACTGGGCTCAAAAGATGCAGCCCTGATCTCTCTCATGATAGCAGGTGGTTAAGTAGAAATTCGCTGCTCGGCTGACCCAGCAGGAGCAAACGTATGCCAAAAATGTATGCAGAAACAAGCTTTTCAGTGAAGAGCAGCTAGGCACATTTTAGCAAGTTTCACTTGTAAGTGGGGTTGGAAATGCTTTTCAGGCTCAGTACTGGGCTCAAAAGATGCAGCCCTGATGTATCTCATGATAGCAGGTGGTTAAGTAGAAATTTGCTGCTCGGCTGACTCAGCAGGAGCAAACCTATGCCAAAAATGTACGCAGAATCAGCTTTTCAGTGAAGAGCAGAGAGGCACATTTTAGCAAGTTTCACTTGTAAGTGGGGTTGGAAACGCTTTTCAGGCTCAGTACTGGGCTCAAAAGATGCAGCCCTGATGTCTCTCATGATGGCAGGTGGTTAAGTAGAAATTCGCTGCTCGGCTGGCCCAGCAGGAGCAAACATATGCTAAAAATAAGTGCAGAACCAAGCTTTTCAGTGAATAGCAGCCAGGCACATTTTAGCAAGTTTCACTTGTAAGTGGGGTTGGAAACGCTTTTCAGGCTCAGTACTGGGCTCAAAAGATGCAGCCCTGATGTCTCTCATGATAGCAGGTGGTTAAGTAGAAATTCGCTGCTCGGCTGACCCAGCAGGAGCAAACGTATGCTAAAAATAAGTGCAGAACCAAGCTTTTCAGTGAATAGCAGCCAGGCACATTTTAGCAAGTTTCACTTGTGAGTGGGGTTGGAAATGCTTTTCAGGCTCAGTACTGGGCTCAAAAGATGCAGCCCTGATGTCTCTCATGATAGCAGGTGGTTAAGTAGAAATTCGCTGCTCGGCTGACCCAGCAGGAGCAAACGTATTCCAAAAATGTATGCAGAAACAAACTTTTCAGTGAAGAGCAGCTAGGCACATTTTTAGCAAGTTTCACTTGTAAGTGGGGTTGGAAATGCTTTTCAGGCTTAGTACTGGCCTCAAAAGATGCAGCCCTGATGTCTCTCATGATAGCAGGTGGTTAAGTAGAAATGTGCTGCTCGGCTGACCCAGCAGGAGCAAACCTATGCCAAAAATGTACGCAGAATCAGCTTTTCAGTGAAGAGCAGAGAGGCACATTTTAGCAATTTTCACTTGTAAGTGGGGTTGGAAACGCTTTTCAGGCTCAGTACTGGGCTCAAAAGATGCATCCCTGATGTCTCTCATGATAGCAGGTGGTTAAGTAGAAATTCGCTGATCGGCTAACCCAGCAGGAGCAAACGTATGCGAAAAATTTATGCAGAACCAAGCTTTTCAGTGAAGAGCAGAGAGGCACATTTTAGCAAGTTTCACTTGTAAGTGGGGTTGGAAACGCTTTTCAGGCTCAGTACTGGGCTCAAAAGATGCAGCCCTGATGTCTCTCATGATAGCAGGTGGTTAAGTAGAAATTCGCTGCTCGGCTGACCCAGCAGGAGCAAACTTATGCTAAAAATGTGTGCATAACCAAGCTTTTCAGTGAAGAGCAGCCAGGCACATTTTAGCAAGTTTCACTTGTAAGTGGGGTTGGAAACGCTTTTCAGGCTCAGTACTGGGCTCAAAAGATGCAGCCCTGATGTCTCATGATAGCAGGTGGTTAAGTAGAAATTCGCTGCTCTGCTGACGCAGCAGGAGCAAACGTGTGCCAAAAATGTATGCAGAAACAAGCTTTTCAGTGACGAGCAGCCAGGCACATTTTAGCAAGTTTCACGTGTAAGTGGGGTTGGAAATGCTTTTCAGGCTCAGTACTGGGCTCAAAACATGCAGCCCTGATGTCTCTCATGATAGCAGGTGGTTAAGTAGAAATTTGCTGCTCGGCTGACCCAGCAGGAGCAAACCCATGCCAAAAATGTACGCAGAATGAGCTTTTCAGTGAAGAGCAGAGAGGCACATTTTAGCAAGTTTCACTTGTAAGTGGGGTTGGAAACGCTTTTCAGGCTCAGTACAGGGCTCAAAAGATGCAGCCCTGATGTCTCTCATGATAGCAGGTGGTTAAGTAGAAATTTGCTGCTCGGCTGACCCAGCAGGAGCAAACGTATGCTAAAAATTTATGCAGAAACAAGCTTTTCAGTGAAGAGCAGCCAGGCATATTTTAGCAAGTTTCACTTGTAAGTGGGGTTGGAAATGCTTTTCAGGCTCACTACTAAGCTCAAAAGATGCAGCCCTGATGTCTCTCATGATAGCAGGTGGTTAAGTAGAAATGTGCTGCTCGGCTGACCCAGCAGGAGCAAACGTATGCTAAAAATGTATGCAGAACCAAGCTTTTCAGTGAAGAGCAGAGAGGCACAGTTTAGCAAGTTTCACTTGTAAGTGGGGTTGGAAACGCTTTTCAGGCTCAGTACTGGGCTCAAAAGATGCAGCCCTGATGTCTCTCATGATAGCAGGTGGTTAAGTAGAAATTCGCTGCTCGGCTGACCGAGCAGGAGCAAACGTATGCTAAAAATGTATGCAGAACCAAGCTTTTCAGTGAAGAGCAGCCAGGCACATTTTAGCAAATTTCACTTGTAAGTGGGGTTGGAAATGCTTTTCAGGCTCAGTACTGGGTTCAAAAGATGCAGCCCTGATGTCTCTCATGATAGCAGGTGGTTAAGTAGAAATTCGCTGCTCGGCTGACCCAGCAGGAGCAAACGTATGCTAAAAATGTGTGCAGAACCAAGCTTTCAGTGAAGAGCAGCCAGGCACATTTTAGCAAGTTTCACTTGTAAGTGGGGTTGGAAATGCTTTTCAGGCTCAGTACTGGCCTCAAAAGATGCAGCCCTGCTGTATCTCATGATAGCAGGTGGTTAAGTCGAAATTTGCTGCTCGGCTGACCCAGCAGGAGTAAACCTATGCCAAAAATGTACGCAGAATAAGCTTTTCAGTGAAGAGCAGAGAGGCACATTTTGGCAAGTTTCACTTGTAAGTGGGATTGGAAACGCTTTTCAGGCTCAGTACTGGGCTCAAAAGATGCAGCCCTGATGTCTCTCATGATAGCAGGTGGTTAAGTAGAAATTCGCTGCTCGGCTGACCCAGCAGGAGCAAACGTATGCTAAAAATGTGTGCAGAACCAAGCTTTTCAGTGAAGAGCAGCCAGGCACATTTTAGCAAGTTTCACTTGTAAGTGGGGTTGGAAACGCTTTTCAGGCTCAGTACTGGGCTCAAAAGATGCAGCCCTGATGTCTCATGATAGCAGGTGGTTAAGTAGAAATTCGCTGCTCTGCTGACGCAGCAGGAGCAAACGTATGCCAAAAATGTATGCAGAAACAAGCTTTTCAGTGAAGAGCAGCCAGGCACATTTTAGCAAGTTTCACGTGTAAGTGGGGTTGGAAATGCTTTTCAGGCTCAGTACTGGGATCAAAACATGCAGCCCTGATGTCTCTCATGATAGCAGGTGGTTAAGTAGAAATTTGCTGCTCGGCTGACCCAGCAGGAGCAAACCCATGCCAAAAATGTACGCAGAATGAGCTTTTCAGTGAAGAGCAGAGAGGCACATTTTAGCAAGTTTCACTTGTAAGTGGGGTTGGAAACGCTTTTCAGGCTCAGTACAGGGCTCAAAAGATGCAGCCCTGATGTCTCTCATGATAGCAGGTGGTTAAGTAGAAATTTGCTGCTCGGCTGACCCAGCAGGAGCAAACGTATGCTAAAAATTTATGCAGAAACAAGCTTTTCAGTGAAGAGCAGCCAGGCACATTTTAGCAAGTTTCACTTGTAAGTGGGGTTGGAAATGCTTTTCAGGCTCACTACTAGGCTCAAAAGATGCAGCCCTGATGTCTCTCATGATAGCAGGTGGTTAAGTAGAAATGTGCTGCTCGGCTGACCCAGCAGGAGCAAACGTATGCTAAAAATGTATGCAGAACCAAGCTTTTCAGTGAAGAGCAGAGAGGCACAGTTTAGCAAGTTTCACTTGTAAGTGGGGTTGGAAACGCTTTTCAGGCTCAGTACTGGGCTCAAAAGATGCAGCCCTGATGTCTCTCATGATAGCAGGTGGTTAAGTAGAAATTCGCTGCTCGGCTGACCGAGCAGGAGCAAACGTATGCTAAAAATGTATGCAGAACCAAGCTTTTCAGTGAAGAGCAGCCAGGCACATTTTAGCAAATTTCACTTGTAAGTGGGGTTGGAAATGCTTTTCAGGCTCAGTACTGGGCTCTAAAGATGCAGCCCTGATGTCTCTCATGATAGCAGGTGGTTAAGTAGAAATTCGCTGCTCGGCTGACCCAGCAGGAGCAAACGTATGCTAAAAATGTGTGCAGAACCAAGCTTTCAGTGAAGAGCAGCCAGGCACATTTTAGCAAGTTTCACTTGTAAGTGGGGTTGGAAATGCTTTTCAGGCTCAGTACTGGCCTCAAAAGATGCAGCCCTGCTGTATCTCATGATAGCAGGTGGTTAAGTCGAAATTTGCTGCTCGGCTGACCCAGCAGGAGCAAACCTATGCCAAAAATGTACGCAGAATAAGCTTTTCAGTGAAGAGCAGAGAGGCACATTTTGGCAAGTTTCACTTGTAAGTGGGGTTGGAAACGCTTTTCAGGCTCAGTACTGGGCTCAAAAGATGCAGCCCTGATGTCTCTCATGATAGCAGGTGGTTAAGTAGAAATTCGCTGCTCGGCTGACCCAGCAGGAGCAAACGTATGCTAAAAATGTGTGCAGAACCAAGCTTTTCAGTGAAGAGCAGCCAGGCACATTTTAGCAAGTTTCACTTGTAAGTGGGGTTGGAAACGCTTTTCAGGCTCAGTACTGGGCTCATAAGATGCAGCCTGATGTCTCTCATGATAGCAGGTGGTTAAGTAGAAATTTGCTGCTCGGCTGACCCAGCAGGAGCAAACGTATGCTAAAAATGTGTGCAGAACCAAGCTTTTCAGTGAAGAGCAGCCAGACACATTTTAGCAAGTTTCACTTGTAAGTGGGGTTGGAAACGCTTTTCAGGCTCAGTACTGGGCTCAAAAGATGCAGCCCTGATGTCTTTCATGATAGCAGGTAGTTAAGTAGAAATTCGCTGCTCGGCTGACCCAGCAGGAGCAAACGTATGCCAAAAATGTATGCAGAAACAAGCTTTTCAGTGAAGAGCAGCTAGGCACATTTTAGCAAGTTTCACTTGTAAGTGGGGTTAGAAATGCTTTTCAGGCTCAGTACTGGGCTCAAAAGATGCAGCCCTGATGTATCTCATGATAGCAGGTGGTTAAGTAGAAATTTGCTGCTCGGCTGACTCAGCAGGAGCAAACCTATGCCAAAAATGTACGCAGAATCAGCTTTTCAGTGAAGAGCAGAGAGGCACATTTTAGCAAGTTTTACTTGTAAGTGGGGTTGGAAACGCTTTTCAGGCTCAGTACTGGGCTCAAAAGATGCAGCCCTGATGTCTCTCATGATAGCAGGTGGTTAAGTAGAAATTGGCTGCTCGGCTGGCCCAGCAGGAGCAAACATATGCTAAAAATGTATGCAGAACCAAGCTTTTCAGTGAAGAGCAGCCAGGCACATTTTAGCACGTTTCACTGTAAGTGGGGTTGGAAACGCTTTTCAGGCGCAGTACTGGGCTCCAAAGATGCAGCCCTGATGTCTCTCATGATAGCAGGTGGTTAAGTAGAAATTCGCTGCTCGGCTGACCCAGCAGGAGCAAACGTATGCTAAAAATGTATGCAGAACCAAGCTTTTCAGTGAAGAGCAGCCAGGCACATTTTAGCAAATTTCACTTGTAAGTGGGGTTGGAAATGTTTTTCAGGCTCAGTACTGGGCTCAAAAGATGCAGCCCTGATGTCTCTCATGATAGCAGGTGGTTAAGTAGAAATTCGCTGCTCGGCTGACCCAGCAGGAGCAAACGTATGCTAAAAATATGTGCAGAACCAAGCTTTCAGTGAAGAGCAGCCAGGCATATTTTAGCAAGTTTCACTTGTAAGTGGGGTTGGAAACGCTTTTCAGGCTCAGTACTGGCCTCAAAAGATGCAGCCTTGATCTCTCTCATGATAGCAGGTGGTTAAGTAGAAATTTGCTGCTCGGCTGACCCAGCAGGAGCAAACGTATGCTAAAAATGTGTGCAGAACCAAGCTTTTCAGTGAAGAGCAGCCAGACACATTTTAGCAAGTTTCACTTGTAAGTGGGGTTGGAAACGCTTTTCAGGCTCAGTACTGGCCTCAAAAGATGCGGCCCTGCTGTATCTCATGATAGCAGGTGGTTAAGTCGAAATTTGCTTCTCGGCTGACCCAGCAGGAGCAAACCTATGCCAAAAATGTACGCAGAATCAGCTTTTCAGTGAAGAGCAGAGAGGCACATTTTGGCAAGTTTCACTTGTAAGTGGGGTTGGAAACGCTTTTCAGGCTCAGTACTGGGCTCAAAAGATGCAGCCCTGATGTCTCTCATGATAGAAGGTGGTTAAGTAGAAATGTGCTGCTCGGCTGACCCAGCAGGAGCAAACGTATGCTAAAAATGTGTGCAGAACCAAGCTTTTCAGTGAATAGCAGCCAGGCACATTTTAGCAAGTTTCACTTGTAAGTGGGGTTGGAAACGCTTTTCAGGCTCAGTACTGGGCTCATAAGATGCAGCCTGATGTCTCTCATGATAGCAGGTGGTTAAGTAGAAATTTGCTGCTCGGCTGACCCAGCAGGAGCAAACGTATGCTAAAAATGTGTGCAGAACCAAGCTTTTCAGTGAAGAGCAGCCAGACACATTTTAGCAAGTTTCACTTGTAAGTGGGGTTGGAAATGCTTTTCAGGCTCAGTACTGGGCTCAAAAGATGCAGCCTTGATCTCTCTCATGATAGCAGGTGGTTAAGTAGAAATTTGCTGCTCGGCTGACCCAGCAGGAGCAAACGTATGCTAAAAATGTATGCAGAACCAAGCTTTTCAGTGAAGAGCAGCCAGGCACATTTTAGCAAGTTTCACTTGTAAGTGGGGTTGGAAACGCTTTTCAGGCTCAGTACTGGGCTCAAAAGATGCAGCCCTGATGTCTTTCATGATAGCAGGTAGTTAAGTAGAAATTCGCTGCTCGGCTGACCCAGCAGGAGCAAACGTATGCCAAAAATGTATGCAGAAACAAGCTTTTCAGTGAAGAGCAGCTAGGCACATTTTAGCAAGTTTCACTTGTAAGTGGGGTTAGAAATGCTTTTCAGGCTCAGTACTGGGCTCAAAAGATGCAGCCCTGATGTATCTCATGATAGCAGGTGGTTAAGTAGAAATTTGCTGCTCGGCTGACTCAGCAGGAGCAAACCTATGCCAAAAATGTACGCAGAATCAGCTTTTCAGTGAAGAGCAGAGAGGCACATTTTAGCAAGTTTTACTTGTAAGTGGGGTTGGAAACGCTTTTCAGGCTCAGTACTGGGCTCAAAAGATGCAGCCCTGATGTCTCTCATGATAGCAGGTGGTTAAGTAGAAATTGGCTGCTCGGCTGGCCCAGCAGGAGCAAACATATGCTAAAAATGTATGCAGAACCAAGCTTTTCAGTGAAGAGCAGCCAGGCACATTTTAGCACGTTTCACTGTAAGTGGGGTTGGAAACGCTTTTCAGGCGCAGTACTGGGCTCCAAAGATGCAGCCCTGATGTCTCTCATGATAGCAGGTGGTTAAGTAGAAATTCGCTGCTCGGCTGACCCAGCAGGAGCAAATGTATGCTAAAAATGTATGCAGAACCAAGCTTTTCAGTGAAGAGCAGCCAGGCACATTTTAGCAAATTTCACTTGTAAGTGGGGTTGGAAATGTTTTTCAGGCTCAGTACTGGGCTCAAAAGATGCAGCCCTGATGTCTCTCATGATAGCAGGTGGTTAAGTAGAAATTCGCTGCTCGGCTGACCCAGCAGGAGCAAACGTATGCTAAAAATATGTGCAGAACCAAGCTTTCAGTGAAGAGCAGCCAGGCATATTTTAGCAAGTTTCACTTGTAAGTGGGGTTGGAAACGCTTTTCAGGCTCAGTACTGGCCTCAAAAGATGCAGCCCTGCTGTATCTCATGATAGCAGGTGGTTAAGTCGAAATTTGCTGCTCGGCTGACCCAGCAGGAGCAAACCTATGCCAAAAATGTAAGCAGAATAAGCTTTTCAGTGAAGAGCAGAGAGGCACATTTTGGCAAGTTTCACTTGTAAGTGGGGTTGGAAACGCTTTTCAGGCTCAGTACTGGGCTCAAAAGATGCAGCCCTGATGTCTCTCATGATAGCAGGTGGTTAAGTAGAAATTCGCTGCTCTGCTGACGCAGCAGGAGCAAACATATGCCTAAAATGTATGCAGAAACAAGTTTTCAGTGAAGAGCAGCCAGGCACATTTTCGCAAGTTTCACTTGTAAGTGGGGTTGGAAACGCTTTTCAGGCTCAGTACTGGGCTCAAAAGATGCAGCCCTGATGTCTCTCATGATAGCAGGTGGTTAAGTAGAAATTCGCTGCTCGGCTGACCCAGCAGGAGCAAACGTATGCTAAAAATGTGTGCAGAACCAAGCTTTTCAGTGAAGAGCAGCCAGGCACATTTTAGCAAGTTTCACTTGTAAGTGGGGTTGGAAACGCTTTTCAGGCTCAGTACTGGCCTCAAAAGATGCAGCCCTGCTGTATCTCATGATAGCAGGTGGTTAAGTCGAAATTTGCTTCTCGGCTGACCCAGCAGGAGCAAACCTGTGCCAAAAATGTACGCAGAATCAGCTTTTCAGTGAAGAGCAGAGAGGCACATTTTGGCAAGTTTCACTTGTAAGTGGGGTTGGAAACGCTTTTCAGGCTCAGTACTGGGCTCAAAAGATGCAGCCCTGATGTCTCTCATGATAGCAGGTGGTTAAGTAGAAATGTGCTGTTCGGCTGACCCAGCAGGAGCAAACGTATGCTAAAAATGTGTGCAGAACCAAGCTTTTCAGTGAATAGCAGCCAGGCACATTTTAGCAAGTTTCACTTGTAAGTGGGGTTGGAAACGCTTTTCAGGCTCAGTACTGGGCTCATAAGATGCAGCCTGATGTCTCTCATGATAGCAGGTGGTTAAGTAGAAATTTACTGCTCGGCTGACCCAGCAGGAGCAAACGTATGCTAAAAATGTGTGCAGAACCAAGCTTTTCATTGAAGAGCAGCCAGACACATTTTAGCAAGTTTCACTTGTAAGTGGGGTTGGAAATGCTTTTCAGGCTCAGTACTGGGCTCAAAAGATGCAGCCTTGATCTCTCTCATGATAGCAGGTGGTTAAGTAGAAATTTGCTGCTCGGCTGACCCAGCAGGAGCAAACGTATGCTAAAAATGTATGCAGAACCAAGCTTTTCAGTGAAGAGCAGCCAGGCACATTTTAGCAAGTTTCACTTGTAAGTGGGGTTGGAAACGCTTTTCAGGCTCAGTACTGGGCTCAAAAGATGCAGCCCTGATGTATCTCATGATAGCAGGTGGTTAAGTAGAAATTTGCTGCTCGGCTGACTCAGCAGGAGCAAACCTATGCCAAAAATGTACGCAGAATCAGCTTTTCAGTGAAGAGCAGAGAGGCACATTTTAGCAAGTTTCACTTGTAAGTGGGGTTGGAAACGCTTTTCAGGCTCAGTACTGGGCTCAAAAGATGCATCCCTGATGTCTCTCATGATAGCAGGTGGTTAAGTAGAAATTCGCTGCTCGGCTGACCCAGCAGGAGCAAACGTATGCCAAAAATGTATGCAGAAACAAGCTTTTCAGTGAAGAGCAGCTAGGCACATTTTAGCAAGTTTCACTTGTAAGTGGGGTTGGAAATGCTTTTCAGGCTCAGTACTGGGCTCAAAAGATGCAGCCCTGATGTATCTCATGATAGCAGGTGGTTAAGTAGAAATTTTCTGCTCGGCTGACTCAGCAGGAGCAAACCTATGCCAAAAATGTATGCAGAATCAGCTTTTCAGTGAAGATCAGAGAGGCACATTTTAGCAAGTTTCACTTGTAAGTGGGGTTGGAAACGCTTTTCAGGCTCAGTACTGGGCTCAAAAGATGCAGCCCTGATGTCTCTCATGATAGCAGGTGGTTAAGTAGAAATTGGCTGCTCGGCTGGCCCAGCAGGAGCAAACATATGCTAAAAATGTATGCAGAACCAAGCTTTTCAGTGAAGAGCAGCCAGGCACATTTTAGCACGTTTCACTGTAAGTGGGGTTGGAAACGCTTTTCAGGCGCAGTACTGGGCTCCAAAGATGCAGCCCTGATGTCTCTCATGATAGCAGGTGGTTAAGTAGAAATTCGCTGCTCGGCTGACCCAGCAGGAGCAAACGTATGCTAAAAATGTATGCAGAACCAAGCTTTTCAGTGAAGAGCAGCCAGGCACATTTTAGAAAATTTCACTTGTAAGTGGGGTTGGAAATGTTTTTCAGGCTCAGTACTGGGCTCAAAAGATGCAGCCCTGATGTCTCTCATGATAGCAGGTGGTTAAGTAGAAATTCGCTGCTCGGCTGACCCAGCAGGAGCAAACGTATGCTAAAAATATGTGCAGAACCAAGCTTTCAGTGAAGAGCAGCCAGGCATATTTTAGCAAGTTTCACTTGTAAGTGGGGTTGGAAACGCTTTTCAGGCTCAGTACTGGCCTCAAAAGATGCAGCCCTGCTGTATCTCATGATAGCAGGTGGTTAAGTCGAAATTTGCTGCTCGGCTGACCCAGCAGGAGCAAACCTATGCCAAAAATGTAAGCAGAATAAGCTTTTCAGTGAAGAGCAGAGAGGCACATTTTGGCAAGTTTCACTTGTAAGTGGGGTTGGAAACGCTTTTCAGGCTCAGTACTGGGCTCAAAAGATGCAGCCCTGATGTCTCTCATGATAGCAGGTGGTTAAGTAGAAATTCGCTGCTCTGCTGACGCAGCAGGAGCAAACATATGCCTAAAATGTATGCAGAAACAAGTTTTCAGTGAAGAGCAGCCAGGCACATTTTCGCAAGTTTCACTTGTAAGTGGGGTTGGAAACGCTTTTCAGGCTCAGTACTGGCCTCAAAAGATGCAGCCCTGCTGTATCTCATGATAGCAGGTGGTTAAGTCGAAATTTGCTTCTCGGCTGACCCAGCAGGAGCAAACCTATGCCAAAAATGTACGCAGAATCAGCTTTTCAGTGAAGAGCAGAGAGGCACATTTTGGCAAGTTTCACTTGTAAGTGGGGTTGGAAACGCTTTTCAGGCTCAGTACTGGGCTCAAAAGATGCAGCCCTGATGTCTCTCATGATAGCAGGTGGTTAAGTAGAAATGTGCTGTTCGGCTGACCCAGCAGGAGCAAACGTATGCTAAAAATTTGTGCAGAACCAAGCTTTTCAGTGAATAGCAGCCAGGCACATTTTAGCAAGTTTCACTTGTAAGTGGGGTTGGAAACGCTTTTCAGGCTCAGTACTGGGCTCATAAGATGCAGCCTGATGTCTCTCATGATAGCAGGTGGTTAAGTAGAAATTTACTGCTCGGCTGACCCAGCAGGAGCAAACGTATGCTAAAAATGTGTGCAGAACCAAGCTTTTCATTGAAGAGCAGCCAGACACATTTTAGCAAGTTTCACTTGTAAGTGGGGTTGGAAATGCTTTTCAGGCTCAGTACTGGGCTCAAAAGATGCAGCCTTGATCTCTCTCATGATAGCAGGTGGTTAAGTAGAAATGTGCTGCTCGGCTGACCCAGCAGGAGCAAACGTATGCTAAAAATGTATGCAGAACCAAGCTTTTCAGTGAAGAGCAGCCAGGCACATTTTAGCAAGTTTCACTTGTAAGTGGGGTTGGAAACGCTTTTCAGGCTCAGTACTGGGCTCAAAAGATGCAGCCCTGATGTATCTCATGATAGCAGGTGGTTAAGTAGAAATTTGCTGCTCGGCTGACTCAGCAGGACCAAACCTATGCCAAAAATGTACGCAGAATCAGCTTTTCAGTGAAGAGCAGAGAGGCACATTTTAGCAAGTTTCACTTGTAAGTGGGGTTGGAAACGCTTTTCAGGCTCAGTACTGGGCTCAAAAGATGCATCCCTGATGTCTCTCATGATAGCAGGTGGTTAAGTAGAAATTCGCTGCTCGGCTGACCCAGCAGGAGCAAACGTATGCCAAAAATGTATGCAGAAACAAGCTTTTCAGTGAAGAGCAGCTAGGCACATTTTAGCAAGTTTCACTTGTAAGTGGGGTTGGAAATGCTTTTCAGGCTCAGTACTGGGCTCAAAAGATGCAGCCCTGATGTATCTCATGATAGCAGGTGGTTAAGTAGAAATTTTCTGCTCGGCTGACTCAGCAGGAGCAAACCTATGCCAAAAATGTACGCAGAATCAGCTTTTCAGTGAAGATCAGAGAGGCACATTTTAGCAAGTTTCACTTGTAAGTGGGGTTGGAAACGCTTTTCAGGCTCAGTACTGGGCTCAAAAGATGCATCCCTGATGTCTCTCATGATAGCAGGTGGTTAAGTAGAAATTCGCTGCTCGGCTGGCCCAGCAGGAGCAAACATATGCTAAAAATGTATGCAGAACCAAGCTTTTCAGTGAAGAGCAGCCAGGCACATTTTAGCACGTTTCACTGTAAGTGGGGTTGGAAACGCTTTTCAGGCGCAGTACTGGGCTCCAAAGATGCAGCCCTGATGTCTCTCATTATAGCAGGTGGTTAAGTAGAAATTTGCTGCTCGGCTGACCCAGCAGGAGCAAACATATGCTAAAAATGTATGCAGAACCAAGCTTTTCAGTGAAGAGCAGAGAGGCACAGTTTTGCAAGTTTCACTTGTAAGTGGGGTTGGAAACGCTTTTCAGGCTCAGTACTGGGCTCAAAAGATGCAGCCCTGATGTCTCTCATGATAGCAGGTGGTTAAGTAGAAATTCGCTGCTCGGCTGACCCAGCAGGAGCAAACGTATGCTAAAAATGTATGCAGAACCAAGCTTTTCAGTGAAGAGCAGCCAGGCACATTTTAGCAAGTTTCACTTGTAAGTGGGGTTGGAAACGCTTTTCAGGCTCAGTACTGGGCTCAAAAGATGCAGCCCTGATGTCTCTCATGATAGCAGGTGGTTAAGTAGAAATGTGCTGCTCGGCTGACCCAGCAGGAGCAAACGTATGCTAAAAATGTGTGCAGAACCAAGCTTTTCAGTGAATAGCAGCCAGGCACATTTTAGCAAGTTTCACTTGTGAGTGGGGTTGGAAACGCTTTTCAGGCTCAGTACTGGGCTCAAAAGATGCAGCCCTGATGTCTCTCATGATAGCAGGTGGTTAAGTAGAAATTTGCTGCTCGGCTGACCCAGCAGGAGCAAACGTATGCCAAAAATGTATGCAGAAACAAGCTTTTCAGTGAAGAGCAGCTAGGCACATTTTTAGCAAGTTTCACTTGTAAGTGGGGTTGGAAATGCTTTTCAGGCTTAGTACTGGCCTCAAAAGATGCAGCCCTGATGTCTCTCATGATAGCAGGTGGTTAAGTAGAAATGTGCTGCTCGGCTGACCCAGCAGGAACAAACCTATGCCAAAAATGTACGCAGAATCAGCTTTTCAGTGAAGAGCAGAGAGGCACATTTTAGCAAGTTTCACTTGTAAGTGGGGTTGGAAACGCTTTTCAGGCTCAGTACTGGGCTCAAAAGATGCATCCCTGATGTCTCTCATGATAGCAGGTGGTTAAGTAGAAATTCGCTGCTCGGCTAACCCAGCAGGAGCAAACGTATGCGAAAAATGTATGCAGAACCAAGCTTTTCAGTGAAGAGCAGAGAGGCACATTTTAGCAAGTTTCACTTGTAAGTGGGGTTGGAAACGCTTTTCAGGCTCAGTACTGGGCTCAAAAGATGCAGCCCTGATGTCTCTCATGGTAGCAGGTGGTTAAGTAGAAATTCGCTGCTCGGCTGACCCAGCAGGATCAAACGTATGCTAAAAATGTGTACAGAACCAAGCTTTTCAGTGAAGAGCAGCCAGGCACATTTTAGCAAGTTTCACTTGTAAGTGGGGTTGGAAACGCTTTTCAGGCTCAGTACTGGGCTCAAAAGATGCAGCCCTGATGTCTCATGATAGCAGGTGGTTAAGTAGAAATTTGCTGCTCGGCTGACCCAGCAGGAGCAAACCCATGCCAAAAATGTACGCAGAATGAGCTTTTCAGTGAAGAGCAGAGAGGCACATTTTAGCAAGTTTCACTTGTAAGTGGGGTTGGAAACGCTTTTCAGGCTCAGTACTGGGCTCAAAAGATGCAGCCCTGATGTCTCTCATGATAGCAGGTGGTTAAGTAGAAATTTGCTGCTCGGCTGACCCAGCAGGAGCAAATGTATGCTAAAAATTTATGCAGAAACAAACTTTTCAGTGAAGAGCAGACAGGCACATTTTAGCAAGTTTCACTTGTAAGTGGGGTTGGAAATGCTTTTCAGGCTCACTACTAAGCTCAAAAGATGCAGCCCTGATGTCTCTCATGATAGCAGGTGGTTAAGTAGAAATTTGCTGCTCGGCTGACCCAGCAGGAGCAAACGTATGCTAAAAATGTATGCAGAACCAAGCTTTTCAGTGAAGAGCAGCCAGGCACATTTTAGCAAGTTTCACTTGTAAGTGGGGTTGGAAACGCTTTTCAGGCTCAGTACTGGGCTCAAAAGATGCAGCCCTGATGTCTCTCATGATAGCAGGTGGTTAAGTCGAAATTCGCTGCTCGGCTGACCCAGCAGGAGCAAACGTATGCTAAAAATGTATGCAGAACCAAGCTTTTCAGTGAAGAACAGCCAGGCACATTTTAGCAAGTTTCACTTGTAAGTGGGGTTGGAAACGCTTTTCAGGCTCAGTACTGGGCTCAAAAGATGCAGCCCTGCTGTCTCTCATGATAGCAGGTGGTTAAGTAGAAATTCGCTGCTCGGCTGACCCAGCAGGAGCAAACGTATGCTAAAAATGTGTGCAGAACCAAGCTTTTCAGTGAAGAGCAGCCAGGCACATTTTAGCAAGTTTCACTTGTAAGTGGGGTTGGAAATGCTTTTCAGGCTCAGTACTGGGCTCAAAAGATGCAGCCCTGATGTATCTCATGATAGCAGGTGGTTAAGTAGAAATTCGCTGCTCGGCTGACCCAGCAGGAGCAAACGTATACTAAAAATGTGTGCAGAACCAAGCTTTTCAGTGAATAGCAGCCAGGCACATTTTAGCAAGTTTCACTTGTAAGTGGGGTTGGAAACGCTTTTCAGGCTCAGTACTGGGCTCATAAGATGCAGACCTGATGTCTCTCATGATAGCAGGTGGTAAGTAGAAATTCGCTGCTCGGCTGGCCCAGCAGGAGCAAACATATGCTAAAAATGTATGCAGAACCAAGCTTTTCAGTGAAGAGCAGCCAGGCACATTTTAGCAAGTTTCACTTGTAAGTGGGGTTGGAAACGCTTTTCAGGCTCAGTACTGGGCTCAAAAGATGCAGCCCTGATGTCTCCCATGATAGCAGGTGGTTAAGTAGAAATTCGCTGCTCGGCTGACCCAGCAGGAGCAAACGTATGCTAAAAATGTGTGCAGAACCAAGCTTTTCAGTGAATAGCAGCCAGGCACATTTTAGCAAGTTTCACTTGTGAGTGGGGTTGGAAACGCTTTTCAGGCTCAGTACTGGCCTCAAAAGATGCAGCCCTGCTGTATCTCATGATAGCAGGTGGTTAAGTCGAAATTTGCTGCTCGGCTGACCCAGCAGGAGCAAACCTATGCCAAAAATGTACGCAGAATCAGCTTTTCAGTGAAGAGCAGAGAGGCACATTTTGGCAAGTTTCACTTGTAAGTGGGGTTGGAAACGCTTTTCAGGCTCAGTACTGGGCTCAAAATATGCAGCCCTGATGTCTCTCATGATAGCAGGTGGTTAAGTCGAAATTCGCTGCTCTGCTGATGCAGCAGGAGCAAACGTATGCCAAAAATGTATGCAGAAACAAGCTTTTCAGTGAAGAGCAGCCAGGCACATTTTAGCAAGTTTCACTTGTAAGTGGGGTTGGAAATGCTTTTCAGGCTCAGTACTGGGCTCAAAAGATGCAGCCCTGATGTCTCTCATGATGCAGGTGGTTAAGTAGAAATTCGCTGCTCGGCTGACTCAGCAGGAGCAAACGTATGCTAAAAATGTATGCAGAACCAAGCTTTTCAGTGAAGAACAGCCAGGCACATTTTAGCAAGTTTCACTTGTAAGTGGGGTTGGAAACGCTTTTCAGGCTCAGTACTGGGCTCAAAAGATGCAGCCCTGCTGTCTCTCATGATAGCAGGTGGTTAAGTAGAAATTCGCTGCTCGGCTGACCCAGCAGGAGCAAACGTATGCTAAAAATGTGTGCAGAACCAAGCTTTTCAGTGAAGAGCAGCCAGGCACATTTTAGCAAGTTTCACTTGTAAGTGGGGTTGGAAATGCTTTTCAGGCTCAGTACTGGGCTCAAAAGATGCAGCCCTGATGTATCTCATGATAGCAGGTGGTTAAGTAGAAATTCGCTGCTCGGCTGACCCAGCAGGAGCAAACGTATGCTAAAAATGTGTGCAGAACCAAGCTTTTCAGTGAATAGCAGCCAGGCACATTTTAGCAAGTTTCACTTGTGAGTGGGGTTGGAAACGCTTTTCAGGCTCAGTACTGGGCTCAAAAGATGCAGCCCTGATGTCTCTCATGATAGCAGGTGGTTAAGTAGAAATTCGCTGCTCGGCTGACCCAGCAGGAGCAAACGTATGCCAAAAATGTATGCAGAAACAAGCTTTTCAGTGAAGAGCAGCTAGGCACATTTTTAGCAAGTTTCACTTGTAAGTGGGGTTGGAAATGCTTTTCAGGCTTAGTACTGGCCTCAAAAGATGCAGCCCTGATGTCTCTCATGATAGCAGGTGGTTAAGTAGAAATGTGCTGCTCGGCTGACCCAGCAGGAGCAAACCTATGCCAAAAATGTACGCAGAATCAGCTTTTCAGTGAAGAGCAGAGAGGCACATTTTAGCAAGTTTCACTTGTAAGTGGGGTTGGAAACGCTTTTCAGGCTCAGTACTGGGCTCAAAAGATGCATCCCTGATGTCTCTCATGATAGCAGGTGGTTAAGTAGAAATTCGCTGCTCGGCTAACCCAGCAGGAGCAAACGTATGCAAAAAATGTATGCAGAACAGAGCTTTACAGTGAAGAGCAGAGAGGCACATTTTAGCAAGTTTCACTTGTAAGTGGGGTTGGAAACGCTTTTCAGGCTCAGTACTGGGCTCAAAAGATGCAGCCCTGATGTCTCTCATGGTAGCAGGTGGTTAAGTAGAAATTCGCTGCTCGGCTGACCCAGCAGGAGCAAACGTATGCTAAAAATGTGTACAGAACCAAGCTTTTCAGTGAAGAGCAGCCAGGCACATTTTAGCAAGTTTCACTTGTAAGTGGGGTTGGAAACGCTTTTCAGGCTCAGTACTGGGCTCAAAAGATGCAGCCCTGATGTCTCATGATAGCAGGTGGTTAAGTAGAAATTTGCTGCTCGGCTGACCCAGCAGGAGCAAACCCATGCCAAAAATGTACGCAGAATGAGCTTTTCAGTGAAGAGCAGAGAGGCACATTTTAGCAAGTTTCACTTGTAAGTGGGGTTGGAAACGCTTTTCAGGCTCAGTACTGGGCTCAAAAGATGCAGCCCTGATGTCTCTCATGATAGCAGGTGGTTAAGTAGAAATTTGCTGCTTGGCTGACCCAGCAGGAGCAAATGTATGCTAAAAATTTATGCAGAAACAAACTTTTCAGTGAAGAGCAGACAGGCACATTTTAGCAAGTTTCACTTGTAAGTGGGGTTGGAAATGCTTTTCAGGCTCACTACTAGGCTCAAAAGATGCAGCCCTGATGTCTCTCATGATAGCAGGTGGTTAAGTAGAAATGTGCTGCTCGGCTGACCCAGCAGGAGCAAACGTATGCTAAAAATGTATGCAGAACCAAGCTTTTCAGTGAAGAGCAGAGAGGCACAGTTTAGCAAGTTTCACTTGTAAGTGGGGTTGGAAACGCTTTTCAGGCTCAGTACTGGGCTCAAAAGATGCAGCCCTGATGTCTCTCATGATAGCAGGTGGTTAAGTAGAAATTCGCTGCTCGGCTGACCCAGCAGGAGCAAACGTATGCTAAAAATGTATGCAGAACCAAGCTTTTCAGTGAAGAGCAGCCAGGCACATTTTAGCAAGTTTCACTTGTAAGTGGGGTTGGAAACGCTTTTCAGGCTCAGTACTGGGCTCAAAAGATGCAGCCCTGATGTCTCTCATGATAGCAGGTGGTTAAGTAGAAATTCGCTGCTCGGCTGACCCAGCAGGAGCAAACGTATGCTAAAAATGTGTGCAGAACCAAGCTTTTCAGTGAAGAGCAGCCAGGCACATTTTAGCAAGTTTCACTTGTAAGTGGGGTTGGAAACGCTTTTCAGGCTCAGTACTGGCCTCAAAAGATGCAGCCCTGCTGTATCTCATGATAGCAGGTGGTTAAGTCGAAATTTGCTGCTCGGCTGACCCAGCAGGAGCAAACCTATGCCAAAAATGTACGCAGAATCAGCTTTTCAGTGAAGAGCAGAGAGGCACATTTTGGCAAGTTTCACTTGTAAGTGGGGTTGGAAACGCTTTTCAGGCTCAGTACTGGGCTCAAAAGATGCAGCCCTGATGTCTCTCATGATAGCAGATGGTTAAGTAGAAATTCGCTGCTCTGCTGACGCAGCAGGAGCAAACGTATGCCAAAAATGTATGCAGAAACAAGCTTTTCAGTGAAGAGCAGCCAGGCACATTTTAGCAAGTTTCACTTGTAAGTGGGGTTGGAAATGCTTTTCAGGCTCAGTACTGGGCTCAAAAGATGCAGCCCTGATGTCTCTCATGATGCAGGTGGTTAAGTAGAAATTCGCTGCTCGGCTGACCCAGCAGGAGCAAACGTATGCTAAAAATGTATGCAGAACCAAGCTTTTCAGTGAAGAACAGCCAGGCACATTTTAGCAAGTTTCACTTGTAAGTGGGGTTGGAAACGCTTTTCAGGCTCAGTACTGGGCTCAAAAGATGCAGCCCTGCTGTCTCTCATGATAGCAGGTGGTTAAGTAGAAATTTGCTGCTCGGCTGACCCAGCAGGAGCAAACGTATGCTAAAAATGTGTGCAGAACCAAGCTTTTCAGTGAAGAGCAGCCAGACACATTTCAGCAAGTTTCACTTGTAAGTGGGGTTGGAAATGCTTTTCAGGCTCAGTACTGGGCTCAAAAGATGCAGCCCTGATCTCTCTCATGATAGCAGGTGGTTAAGTAGAAATTTGCTGCTCGGCTGACCCAGCAGGAGCCAACGTATGCTAAAAATGTATGCAGAAACAAGCTTTTCAGTGAAGAGCAGCCAGGCACATTTTAGCAAGTTTCACTTGTAAGTGGGGTTGGAAACGCTTTTCAGGCTCAGTACTGGGCTCAAAAGATGCAGCCCTGATGTCTCTCATGATAGCAGGTGGTTAAGTAGAAATTCGCTGCTCGGCTGACCCAGCAGGAGCAAACGTATGCCAAAAATGTATGCAGAAACAAGCTTTTCAGTGAAGAGCAGCTAGGCACATTTTAGCAAGTTTCACTTGTAAGTGGGGTTGGAAATGCTTTTCAGGCTCAGTACTGGGCTCAAAAGATGCAGCCCTGATGTATCTCATGATAGCAGGTGGTTAAGTAGAAATTTGCTGCTCGGCTGACTCAGCAGGAGCAAACCTATGCCAAAAATGTACGCAGAATCAGCTTTTCAGTGAAGAGCAGAGAGGCACATTTTAGCAAGTTTCACTTGTAAGTGGGGTTGGAAACGCTTTTCAGGCTCAGTACTGGGCTCAAAAGATGCAGCCCTGATGTCTCTCATGATAGCAGGTGGTTAAGTAGAAATTCGCTGCTCGGCTGACCCAGCAGGAGCAAACGTATGCTAAAAATAGGTGCAGAACCAAGCTTTTCAGTGAATAGCAGCCAGGCACATTTTAGCAAGTTTCACTTGTGAGTGGGGTTGGAAACGCTTTTCAGGCTCAGTACTGGGCTCAAAAGATGCAGCCCTGATGTCTCTCATGATAGCAGGTGGTTAAGTAGAAATTCGCTGCTCGGCTGACCCAGCAGGAGCAAACGTATTCCAAAAATGTATGCAGAAACAAGCTTTTCAGTGAAGAGCAGCTAGGCACATTTTTAGCAAGTTTCACTTGTAAGTGGGGTTGGAAATGCTTTTCAGGCTTAGTACTTGGCCTCAAAAGATGCAGCCCTGCTGTATCTCATGATAGCAGGTGGTTAAGTCGAAATTTGCTGCTCGGCTGACCCAGCAGGAGCAAACCTATGCCAAAAATGTACGCAGAATAAGATTTTCAGTGAAGAGCAGAGAGGCACATTTTGGCAAGTTTCACTTGTAAGTGGGGTTGGAAACGCTTTTCAGGCTCAGTACTGGGCTCAAAAGATGCAGCCCTGATGTCTCTCATGATAGCAGGTGGTTAAGTAGAAATTCGCTGCTCGGCTGACCCAGCAGGAGCAAACGTATGCTAAAAATGTGTGCAGAACCAAGCTTTTCAGTGAAGAGCAGCCAGGCACATTTTAGCAAGTTTCACTTGTAAGTGGGGTTGGAAACGCTTTTCAGGCTCAGTACTGGCCTCAAAAGATGCAGCCCTGCTGTATCTCATGATAGCAGGTGGTTAAGTCGAAATTTGCTTCTCGGCTGACCCAGCAGGAGCAAACCTATGCCAAAAATGTACGCAGAATCAGCTTTTCAGTGAAGAGCAGAGAGGCACATTTTGGCAAGTTTCACTTGTAAGTGGGGTTTGAAACGCTTTTCAGGCTCAGTACTGGGCTCAAAAGATGCAGCCCTGATGTCTCTCATGATAGAAGGTGGTTAAGTAGAAATGTGCTGCTCGGCTGACCCAGCAGGAGCAAACGTATGCTAAAAATGTGTGCAGAACCAAGCTTTTCAGTGAATAGCAGCCAGGCACATTTTAGCAAGTTTCACTTGTAAGTGGGGTTGGAAACGCTTTTCAGGCTCAGTACTGGGCTCATAAGATGCAGCCTGATGTCTCTCATGATAGCAGGTGGTTAAGTAGAAATTTGCTGCTCGGCTGACCCAGCAGGAGCAAACGTATGCTAAAAATGTGTGCAGAACCAAGCTTTTCAGTGAAGAGCAGCCAGACACATTTTAGCAAGTTTCACTTGTAAGTGGGGTTGGAAATGCTTTTCAGGCTCAGTACTGGGCTCAAAAGATGCAGCCTTGATCTCTCTCATGATAGCAGGTGGTTAAGTAGAAATTTGCTCCTCGGCTGACCCAGCAGGAGCAAACGTATGCTAAAAATGTATGCAGAACCAAGCTTTTCAGTGAAGAGCAGCCAGGCACATTTTAGCAAGTTTCACTTGTAAGTGGGGTTGGAAACGCTTTTCAGGCTCAGTACTGGGCTCAAAAGATGCAGCCCTGATGTCTCTCATGATAGCAGGTGGTTAAGTAGAAATTCGCTGCTCGGCTGACCCAGCAGGAGCAAACGTATGCCAAAAATGTATGCAGAAACAAGCTTTTCAGTGAAGAGCAGCTAGGCACATTTTAGCAAGTTTCACTTGTAAGTGGGGTTAGAAATGCTTTTCAGGCTCAGTACTGGGCTCAAAAGATGCAGCCCTGATGTCTCTCATGATAGCAGGTGGTTAAGTAGAAATTTGCTGCTCGGCTGACTCAGCAGGAGCAAACCTATGCCAAAAATGTACGCAGAATCAGCTTTTCAGTGAAGAGCAGAGAGGCACATTTTAGCAAGTTTTACTTGTAAGTGGGGTTGGAAACGCTTTTCAGGCTCAGTACTGGGCTCAAAAGATGCAGCCCTAATGTCTCTCATGATAGCAGGTGGTTAAGTAGAAATTGGCTTCTCGGCTGGCCCAGCAGGAGCAAACATATGCAAAAAATTTATGCAGAACCAAGCTTTTCAGTGAAGAGCAGCCAGGCACATTTTAGCACGTTTCACTGTAAGTGGGGTTGGAAACGCTTTTCAGGCGCAGTACTGGGCTCCAAAGATGCAGCCCTGATGTCTCTCATGATAGCAGGTGGTTAAGTAGAAATTCGCTGCTCGGCTGACCCAGCAGGAGCAAACGTATGCTAAAAATGTATGCAGAACCAAGCTTTTCAGTGAAGAGCAGCCAGGCACATTTTAGCAAATTTCACTTGTAAGTGGGGTTCGAAATGCTTTTCAGGCTCAGTACTGGGCTCAAAAGATGCAGCCCTGATGTCTCTCATGATAGCAGGTGGTTAAGTAGAAAGTCGCTGCTCGGCTGACCCAGCAGGAGCAAACGTATGCTAAAAATATGTGCAGAACCAAGCTTTCAGTGAAGAGCAGCCAGGCATATTTTAGCAAGTTTCACTTGTAAGTGGGGTTGGAAACGCTTTTCAGGCTCAGTACTGGCCTCAAAAGATGCAGCCCTGCTGTATCTCATGATAGCAGGTGGTTAAGTCGAAATTTGCTGCTCGGCTGACCCAGCAGGAGCAAACCTATGCCAAAAATGTACGCAGAATAAGCTTTTCAGTGAAGAGCAGAGAGGCACATTTTGGCAAGTTTCACTTGTAAGTGGGGTTGGAAACGCTTTTCAGGCTCAGTACTGGGCTCAAAAGATGCAGCCCTGATGTCTCTCATGATAGCAGGTGGTTAAGTAGAAATTCGCTGCTCTGCTGACGCAGCAGGAGCAAACGTATGCCTATAATGTATGCAGAAACAAGTTTTCAGTGAAGAGCAGCCAGGCACATTTTCGCAAGTTTCACTTGTAAGTGGGGTTGGAAACGCTTTTCAGGCTCAGTACTGGGCTCAAAAGATGCAGCCCTGATGTCTCTCATGATAGCAGGTGGTTAAGTAGAAATTTGCTGCTCGGCTGACCCAGCAGGAGCAAACGTATGCTAAAAATGTGTGCAGAACCAAGCTTTTCAGTGAAGAGCAGCCAGGCACATTTTAGCAAGTTTCACTTGTAAGTGGGGTTGGAAACGCTTTTCAGGCTCAGTACTGGCCTCAAAAGATGCAGCCCTGCTGTATCTCATGATAGCAGGTGGTTAAGTCGAAATTTGCTTCTCGTCTGACCCAGCAGGAGCAAACCTATGCCAAAAATGTACGCAGAATCAGCTTTTCAGTGAAGAGCAGAGAGGCACATTTTGGCAAGTTTCACTTGTAAGTGGGGTTGGAAACGCTTTTCAGGCTCAGTACTGGGCTCAAAAGATGCAGCCCTGATGTCTCTCATGATAGCAGGTGGTTAAGTAGAAATGTGCTGTTCGGCTGACCCAGCAGGAGCAAACGTATGCTAAAAATGTGTGCAGAACCAAGCTTTTCAGTGAATAGCAGCCAGGCACATTTTAGCAAGTTTCACTTGTAAGTGGGGTTGGAAACGCTTTTCAGGCTCAGTACTGGGCTCATAAGATGCAGCCTGATGTCTCTCATGATAGCAGGTGGTTAAGTAGAAATTTGCTGCTCGGCTGACCCAGCAGGAGCAAACGTATGCTAAAAATGTGTGCAGAACCAAGCTTTTCAGTGAAGAGCAGCCAGACACATTTTAGCAAGTTTCACTTGTAAGTGGGGTTGGAAATGCTTTTCAGGCTCAGTACTGGGCTCAAAAGATGCAGCCTTGATCTCTCTCATGATAGCAGGTGGTTAAGTAGAAATTTGCTGCTCGGCTGACCCAGCAGGAGCAAACGTATGCTAAAAATGTATGCAGAACCAAGCTTTTCAGTGAAGAGCAGCCAGGCACATTTTAGCAAGTTTCACTTGTAAGTGGGGTTGGAAACGCTTTTCAGGCTCAGTACTGGGCTCAAAAGATGCAGCTCTGATGTCTCTCATGATAGCAGGTGGTTAAGTAGAAATTCGCTGCTCGGCTGACCCAGCAGGAGCAAACGTATGCCAAAATTGTATGCAGAAACAAGCTTTTCAGTGAAGAGCAGCTAGGCACATTTTAGCAAGTTTCACTTGTAAGTGGGGTTGGAAATGCTTTTCAGGCTCAGTACTTGGCTCAAAAGATGCAGCCCTGATGTATCTCATGATAGCAGGTGGTTAAGTAGAAATTTGCTGCTCGGCTGACTCAGCAGGAGCAAACCTATGCCAAAAATGTACGCAGAATCAGCTTTTCAGTGAAGAGCAGAGAGGCACATTTTAGCAAGTTTTACTTGTAAGTGGGGTTGGAAACGCTTTTCAGGCTCAGTACTGGGCTCAAAAGATGCAGCCCTGATGTCTCTCATGATAGCAGGTGGTTAAGTAGAAATTGGCTGCTCGGCTGGCCCAGCAGGAGCAAACGTATGCTAAAAATGTATGCAGAACCAAGCTTTTCAGTGAAGAGCAGCCAGGCACATTTTAGCAAATTTCACTTGTAAGTGGGGTTGGAAATGCTTTTCAGGCTCAGTACTGGGCTCAAAAGATGCAGCCCTGATGTCTCTCATGATAGCAGGTGGTTAAGTAGAAATTCGCTGCTCGGCTGACCCAGCAGGAGCAAACGTATGCTAAAAATATGTGCAGAACCAAGCTTTCAGTGAAGAGCAGCCAGGCATATTTTAGCAAGTTTCACTTGTAAGTGGGGTTGGAAACGCTTTTCAGGCTCAGTACTGGCCTCAAAAGATGCAGCCCTGCTGTATCTCATGATAGCAGGTGGTTACGTCGAAATTTGCTGCTCGGCTGACCCAGCAGGAGCAAACCTATGCCAAAAATGTACGCAGAATAAGCTTTTCAGTGAAGAGCAGAGAGGCACATTTTGGCAAGTTTCACTTGTAAGTGGGGTTGGAAACGCTTTTCAGGCTCAGTACTGGGCTCAAAAGATGCAGCCCTGATGTCTCTCATGATAGCAGGTGGTTAAGTAGAAATTCGCTGCTCTGCTGACGCAGCAGGAGCAAACGTATGCCTAAAATGTATGCAGAAACAAGTTTTCAGTGAAGAGCAGCCAGGCACATTTTCGCAAGTTTCACTTGTAAGTGGGGTTGGAAACGCTTTTCAGGCTCAGTACTGGGCTCAAAAGATGCAGCCCTGATGTCTCTTATGATAGCAGGTGGTTAAGTAGAAATTTGCTGCTCGGCTGACCCAGCAGGAGCAAACGTATGCTAAAAATGTGTGCAGAACCAAGCTTTTCAGTGAAGAGCAGCCAGGCACATTTTAGCAAGTTTCACTTGTAAGTGGGGTTGGAAACGCTTTTCAGGCTCAGTACTGGCCTCAAAAGATGCAGCCCTGCTGTATCTCATGATAGCAGGTGGTTAAGTCGAAATTTGCTTCTCGTCTGACCCAGCAGGAGCAAACCTATGCCAAAAATGTACGCAGAAGCAGCTTTTCAGTGAAGAGCAGAGAGGCACATTTTGGCAAGTTTCACTTGTAAGTGGGGTTGGAAACGCTTTTCAGGCTCAGTACTGGGCTCAAAAGATGCAGCCCTGATGTCTCTCATGATAGCAGGTGGTTAAGTAGAAATGTGCTGTTCGGCTGACCCAGCAGGAGCAAACGTATGCTAAAAATGTGTGCAGAACCAAGCTTTTCAGTGAATAGCAGCCAGGCACATTTTAGCAAGTTTCACTTGTAAGTGGGGTTGGAAACGCTTTTCAGGCTCAGTACTGGGCTCATAAGATGCAGCCTGATGTCTCTCATGATAGCAGGTGGTTAAGTAGAAATTTGCTGCTCGGCTGACCCAGCAGGAGCAAACGTATGCTAAAAATGTGTGCAGAACCAAGCTTTTCAGTGAAGAGCAGCCAGACACATTTTAGCAAGTTTCACTTGTAAGTGGGGTTGGAAATGCTTTTCAGGCTCAGTACTGGGCTCAAAAGATGCAGCCTTGATCTCTCTCATGATAGCAGGTGGTTAAGTAGAAATTTGCTGCTCGGCTGACCCAGCAGGAGCAAACGTATGCTAAAAATGTATGCAGAACCAAGCTTTTCAGTGAAGAGCAGCCAGGCACATTTTAGCAAGTTTCACTTGTAAGTGGGGTTGGAAACGCTTTTCAGGCTCAGTACTGGGCTCAAAAGATGCAGCCCTGATGTCTCTCATGATAGCAGGTGGTTAAGTAGAAATTCGCTGCTCGGCTGACCCAGCAGGAGCAAACGTATGCCAAAAATGTATGCAGAAACAAGCTTTTCAGTGAAGAGCAGCTAGGCACATTTTAGCAAGTTTCACTTGTAAGTGGGGTTGGAAATGCTTTTCAGGCTCAGTACTTGGCTCAAAAGATGCAGCCCTGATGTATCTCATGATAGCAGGTGGTTAAGTAGAAATTTGCTGCTCGGCTGACTCAGCAGGAGCAAACCTATGCCAAAAATGTACGCAGAATCAGCTTTTCAGTGAAGAGCAGAAAGGCACATTTTAGCAAGTTTTACTTGTAAGTGGGGTTGGAAATGCTTTTCAGGCTCAGTACTGGGCTCAAAAGATGCAGCCCTGATGTCTCTCATGATAGCAGGTGGTTAAGTAGAAATTCGCTGCTCGGCTGACCCAGCAGGAGCAAACGTATGCTAAAAATATGTGCAGAACCAAGCTTTCAGTGAAGAGCAGCCAGGCATATTTTAGCAAGTTTCACTTGTAAGTGGGGTTGGAAACGCTTTTCAGGCTCAGTACTGGCCTCAAAAGATGCAGCCCTGCTGTATCTCATGATAGCAGGTGGTTAAGTCGAAATTTGCTGCTCGGCTGACCCAGCAGGAGCAAACCTATGCCAAAAATGTACGCAGAATAAGCTTTTCAGTGAAGAGCAGAGAGGCACATTTTGGCAAGTTTCACTTGTAAGTGGGGTTGGAAACGCTTTTCAGGCTCAGTACTGGGCTCAAAAGATGCAGCCCTGATGTCTCTCATGATAGCAGGTGGTTAAGTAGAAATTTGCTGCTCGGCTGACCCAGCAGGACAAACATATGCTAAAACTGTATGCAGAACCAAGCTTTTCAGTGAAGAGCAGCCAGGCACATTTTAGCTAATTTCACTTGTAAATGGGGTTGGAAACGCTTTTCAGGCTCAGTACTGGGCTCAAAAGATGCAGCCCTGATGTCTCTCATGATAGTAGGTGGTTAAGTAGAAATTTGCTGCTCGGCTGACCCAGCAGGAGCAAACGTATGCCAAAAATGTACGCAGAAACAAGCTTTTCAGTGAAGAGCAGCTAGGCACATTTTAGCAAGTTTCACTTGTAAGTGGGGTTGGAAACGCTTTTCAGGCTCAGTACTGGGCTCAAAAGATGCAGCCCTGATGTCTCTCATGATAGCAGGTGGTTAAGTAGAAATTCGCTGCTCGGCTGGCCCAGCAGGAACAAACATATGCTAAAAATGTATGCAGAACCAAGCTTTTCAGTGAAGAGCAGCCAGGCACATTTTAGCAAGTTTCACTTGTAAGTGGGGTGGGAAACGCTTTTCAGGCTCAGTACTGGGCTCAAAAGATGCAGCCCTGATGTCTCTCATGATAGCAGGTGGTTAAGTAGAAATTCGCTGCTCGGCTAACCCAGCAGGAGCAAACGTATGCCAAAAATGTATGCAGAACCAAGCTTTTCAGTGAAGAGCAGAGAGGCACATTTTAGCAAGTTTCACTTGTAAGTGGGGTTAGAAATGCTTTTCAGGCTCAGTACTGGGCTCAAAAGATACAGCCCTGATGTCTCTCATGATAGCCAGGTGGTTAAGTAGAAATATGCTGCTCGGCTGACCCAGGAGGAGCAAACGTATGCTAAAAATGTATGCAGAACCAAGCTTTTCAGTGAAGAGCAGCCAGGCACATTTTAGCAAGTTTCCCTTGTAAGTGGGGTTGGAAACGCTTTTCAGGCTCAGTACTGGGCTCAAAAGATGCAGCCCTGATGTCTCTCATGATAGCAGGTGGTTAAGTAGAAATTTGCTGCTCGGCTGACTCAGCAGGAGCAAACCTATGCCAAAAATGTACGCAGAATCAGCTTTTCAGTGAAGAGCAGAGAGGCACATTTTAGCAAGTTTCACTTGTAAGTGGGGTTGGAAACGCTTTTCAGGCTCAGTACTGGGCTCATAAGATGCAGCCTGATGTCTCTCATGATAGCAGGTGGTTAAGTAGAAATTTGCTGCTCGGCTGACCCAGCAGGAGCAAACGTATGCTAAAAATGTGTGCAGAACCAAGCTTTTCAGTGAAGAGCAGCCAGACACATTTTAGCAAGTTTCACTTGTAAGTGGGGTTGGAAATGCTTTTCAGGCTCAGTACTGGGCTCAAAAGATGCAGCCTTGATCTCTCTCATGATAGCAGGTGGTTAAGTAGAAATTTGCTGCTCGGCTGACCCAGCAGGAGCAAACGTATGCTAAAAATGTATGCAGAACCAAGCTTTTCAGTGAAGAGCAGCCAGGCACATTTTAGCAAATTTCACTTGTAAGTGGGGTTGGAAACGCTTTTCAGGCTCAGTACTGGGCTCAAAAGATGCATCCCTGATGTCTCTCATGATAGCAGGTGGTTAAGTAGAAATTTGCTGCTCGGCTGACCCAGCAGGACAAACATATGCTAAAACTGTATGCAGAACCAAGCTTTTCAGTGAAGAGCAGCCAGGCACATTTTAGCAAGTTTCACTTGTAAGTGGGGTGGGAAACGCTTTTCAGGCTCAGTACTGGGCTCAAAAGATGCAGCCCTGATGTCTCTCATGATAGCAGGTGGTTAAGTAGAAATTCGCTGCTCGGCTGACCCAGCAGGAGCAAACGTATGCCAAAAATGTACGCAGAAACAAGCTTTTCAGTGAAGAGCAGCTAGGCACATTTTAGCAAGTTTCACTTGTAAGTGGGGTTGGAAACGCTTTTCAGGCTCAGTACTGGGCTCAAAAGATGCAGCCCTGATGTCTCTCATGATAGCAGGTGGTTAAGTAGAAATTCGCTGCTCGGCTGGCCCAGCAGGAACAAACATATGCTAAAAATGTATGCAGAACCAAGCTTTTCAGTGAAGAGCAGCCAGGCACATTTTAGCAAGTTTCACTTGTAAGTGGGGTGGGAAACGCTTTTCAGGCTCAGTACTGGGCTCAAAAGATGCAGCCCTGATGTCTCTCATGATAGCAGGTGGTTAAGTAGAAATTCGCTGCTCGGCTAACCCAGCAGGAGCAAACGTATGCCAAAAATGTATGCAGAACCAAGCTTTTCAGTGAAGAGCAGAGAGGCACATTTTAGCAAGTTTCACTTGTAAGTGGGGTTAGAAATGCTTTTCAGGCTCAGTACTGGGCTCAAAAGATACAGCCCTGATGTCTCTCATGATAGCCAGGTGGTTAAGTAGAAATATGCTGCTCGGCTGACCCAGGAGGAGCAAACGTATGCTAAAAATGTATGCAGAACCAAGCTTTTCAGTGAAGAGCAGCCAGGCACATTTTAGCAAGTTTCCCTTGTAAGTGGGGTTGGAAACGCTTTTCAGGCTCAGTACTGGGCTCAAAAGATGCAGCCCTGATGTCTCTCATGATAGCAGGTGGTTAAGTAGAAATTCGCTGCTCGGCTGACCCAGCAGGAGCAAACGTATGCCAAAAATGTATGCAGAAACAAGCTTTTCAGTGAAGAGCAACTAGGCACATTTTAGCAAGTTTCACTTGTAAGTGGGGTTGGAAATGCTTTTCACGCTCAGTACTGGGCTCAAAAGATGCAGCCCTGATGTCTCTCATGATAGCAGGTGGTTAAGTAGAAATTTGCTGCTCGGCTGACCCAGCAGGAGCAAACGTATGCTAAAAATGTATACAGAACCAAGCTTTTCAGTGAAGAGCAGCCAGGCATATTTTAGCAAGTTTCACTTGTAAGTGGGGTTGGAAACGCTTTTCAGGCTCAGTACTGGGCTCAAAAGATGCAGCCCTGATGTCTCTCATGATAGCAGGTGGTTAAGTAGAAATTCGCTGCACGGCTGACCCAGCAGGAGCAAATGTATGCCAAAAATGTACGCAGAATCAGCTTTTCAGTGAAGAGCAGAGAGGCACATTTAGCAAGTTTCACTTGTAAGTGGGGTGGGAAACGCTTTTCAGGCTCAGTACTGGGCTCAAAAGATGCAGCCCTGATGTCTCTCATGATAGCAGTTGGTTAAGTAGAAATTCGCTGCTCGGCTAACCCAGCAGGAGCAAACGTATGCCAAAAATGTATGCAGAACCAAGCTTTTCTGTGAAGAGCAGAGAGGCACATTTTAGCAAGTTTCACTTGTAAGTGGGGTGGGAAACGCTTTTCAGGCTCAGTACTGGGCTCAAAAGATGCAGCCCTGATGTCTCTCATGATAGCAGGTGGTTAAGTAGAAATTTGCTGCTCGGCTGACCCAGCAGGACAAACATATGCTAAAACTGTATGCAGAACCAAGCCTTTCAGTGAAGAGCAGCCAGGCACATTTTAGCAAGTTTCACTTGTAAGTGGGGTGGGAAACGCTTTTCAGGCTCAGTACTGGGCTCAAAAGATGCAGCCCTGATGTCTCTCATGATAGCAGGTGGTTAAGTAGAAATTCGCTGCTCGGCTGACCCAGCAGGAGCAAACGTATGCCAAAAATGTATGCAGAAACAAGCTTTTCAGTGAAGAGCAGCCAGGCATATTTTAGCAAGTTTCACTTGTAAGTGGGGTTGGAAACGCTTTTCAGGCTCAGTACTGGGCTCAAAAGATGCAGCCCTGATGTCTCTCATGATAGCAGGTGGTTAAGTAGAAATTCGCTGCTCGGATGACCCAGCAGGAGCAAACGTATGCCAAAAATGAATGCAGAAACAAGCTTTTCAGTGAAGAGCAGCCAGGCACATTTTAGCAAGTTTCACTTGTAAGTGGGGTTGGAAATGCTTTTCAGGCTCAGTACTGGGCTCAAAAGATGCAGCCCTGATGTCTCTCATGATAGCAGGTGGTTAAGTAGAAATGTGCTGCTCGGCTGACCCAGCAGGAGCAAACGTATGCTAAAAATGTATGCAGAACCAAGCTTTTCAGTGAAGAGCAGCCAGGCACATTTTAGCAAGTTTCACTTGTAAGTGGGGTTGGAAATGCTTTTCAGGCTCAGTACTGGGCTCAAAAGATGCAGCCCTGATGTCTCTCATGATAGCAGGTGGTTAAGTAGAAATTTGCTGCTCGGCAGACCCAGCAGGAGCAAACGTATGCTAAAAATGTATGCAGAACCAAGCTTTTCAGTGAAGAGCAGCCAGGCACATTTTAGCACGTTTCACTTGTAAGTGGGGTTGGAAACGCTTTTCAGGCTCAGTACTTGGCTCAAAAGATGCAGCCCTGATGTCTCTCATGATAGCAGGTGGTTAAGTAGAAATTTGCTGCTCGGCTGACCCACCAGGAGCAAACGTATGCTAAAAATGTATGCAGAACCAAGCTTTTCAGTGAAGAGCAGCCAGGCACATTTTAGCAAGTTTCACTTGTAAGTGGGGTTGGAAACGCTTTTCAGGCTCAGTACTTGGCTCAAAAGATGCAGCCCTGATGTCTCTCATGATAGCAGGTGGTTAAGTAGAAATTTGCTGCTCGGCTGACCCAGCAGGAGCAAACGTATGCTAAAAATGTGTGCAGAACCAAGCTTTTCAGTGAAGAGCAGCTTTAGCAAGTTTCATTTGTAAGTGGGGTTGGAAATGCTTTTCAGGCTCAGTACTGGGCTCAAAAGATGCAGCCCTGATCTCTCTCATGATAGCAGGTGGTTAAGTAGAAATTTGCTGCTCGGCTGACCCAGCAGGAGCAAACGTATGCTAAAAATCTATGCAGAACCAAGCTTTTCAGTGAAGAGCAGCCAGGCACATTTTAGCAAGTTTCACTTGTAAGTGGGGTTGGAAATGCTTTTCAGGCTCAGTACTGGGCTCAAAAGATGCAGCCCTGATCTCTCTCATGATAGCAGGTGATTAAGTAGAAATTTGCTGCTCGGCTGACCCAGCAGGAGCAAACGTATGCTAAAAATGTATGCAGAACCAAGCTTTTCAGTGAAGAGCAGCCAGGCACATTTTAGCAAGTTTCACTTGTAAGTGGGGTTGGAAATGCTTTTCAGGCTTAGTACTGGGCTCAAAAGATGCAGCCCTGATGTCTCTCATGATAGAAGGTGGTTAAGTAGAAATTTGCTGCTCGGCTGACCCAGCAGGAGCAAATGTATGCCAAAAATGTATGCAGAAACAAGCTTTTCAGTGAAGAGCAGCTAGGCACATTTTAGCAAGTTTCACTTGTAAGTGGGGTTGGAAACGCTTTTCAGGCTCAGTACTGGGCTCAAAAGATGCAGCCCTGATGTCTCTCATGATAACAGGTGGTTAAGTAGAAATTTGCTGCTCGGCTGATCCAGCAGGAGCAAACGTATGCTAAAAATGTGTGCAGAACCAAGCTTTTCAGTGAAGAGCAGCCAGGCACATTTTAGCAAGTTTCACTTGTAAGTGGGGTTGGAAACGCTTTTCAGGCTCAGTACTGGGCTCAAAAGATGCAGCCCTGATCTCTCTCATGATAGCAGGTGGTTAAGTAGAAATTTGCTGCTCGGCTGACCCAGCAGGACAAACATATGCTAAAACTGTATGCAGAACCAAGCTTTTCAGTGAAGAGCAGCCAGGCACATTTTAGCAAGTTTCACTTGTAAATGGGGTTGGAAACGCTTTTCAGGCTCAGTACTGGGCTCAAAAGATGCAGCCCTGATGTCTCTCATGATAGCAGGTGGTTAAGTAGAAATATGCTGCTCGGCTGACCCAGGAGGAGCAAACGTATGCTAAAAATGTATGCAGAACCAAGCTTTTCAGTGAAGAGCAGCCAGGCACATTTTAGCAAGTTTCACTTGTAAGTGGGGTTGGAAACGCTTTTCAGGCTCAGTACTGGGCTCAAAAGATGCAGCCGTGATGTCTCTCATGATAGCAGGTGGTTAAGTAGAAATTCGCTGCTCGGCTGACCCAGCAGGAGCAAACGTATGCCAAAAATGTATGCAGAAACAAGCTTTTCAGTGAAGAGCAACTAGGCACATTTTAGCAAGTTTCACTTGTAAGTGGGGTTGGAAATGCTTTTCAGGCTCAGTACTGGGCTCAAAAGATGCAGCCGTGATGTCTCTCATGATAGCAGGTGGTTAAGTAGAAATTCGCTGCTCGGCTGACCCAGCAGGAGCAAACGTATGCTAAAAATGTATACAGAACCAAGCTTTTCAGTGAAGAGCAGCCAGGCATATTTTAGCAAGTTTCACTTGTAAGTGGGGTTGGAAACGCTTTTCAGGCTCAGTACTGGGCTCAAAAGATGCAGCCATGATTTCTCTCATGATAGCAGGTGGTTAAGTAGAAATTCGCTGCTCGGCTGACCCAGCAGGAGCAAACGTATGCTAAAAATGTATACAGAACCAAGCTTTTCAGTGAAGAGCAGCCAGGCATATTTTAGCAAGTTTCACTTGTAAGTGGGGTTGGAAACGCTTTTCAGGCTCAGTACTGGGCTCAAAAGATGCAGCCATGATTTCTCTCATGATAGCAGGTGGTTAAGTAGAAATTTGCTGCTCGGCTGACCCAGCAGGAGCAAACGTATGCCAAAAATGAATGCAGAAACAAGCTTTTCAGTGAAGAGCAGCCAGGCACATTTTAGCAAGTTTCACTTGTAAGTGGGGTTGGAAATGCTTTTCAGGCTCAGTACTGGGCTCAAAAGATGCAGCCGTGATGTCTCTCATGATAGCAGGTGGTTAAGTAGAAATGTGCTGCTCGGCTGACCCAGCAGGAGCAAACGTATGCTAAAAATGTATGCAGAACCAAGCTTTTCAGTGAAGAGAAGCCAGGAATATTTTAGCAAGTTTCACTTGTAAGTGGGGTTGGAAATGCTTTTCAGGCTCAGTACTGGGCTCAAAAGATGCAGCCCTGATGTCTCTCATGATAGCAGGTGGTTAAGTAGAAATTTGCTGCTCGGCAGACCCAGCAGGAGCAAACGTATGCTAAAAATGTGTGCAGAACCAAGCTTTTCATTGAAGAGCAGCCAGGCACATTTTAGCACGTTTCACTTGTAAGTGGGGTTGGAAACGCTTTTCAGGCTCAGTACTTGGCTCAAAAGATGCAGCCCTGATGTCTCTCATGATAGCAGGTGGTTAAGTAGAAATTTGCTGCTCGGCTGACCCACCATGAGCAAACGTATGCTAAAAATGTATGCAGAACCAAGCTTTTCAGTGAAGAGCAGCCAGGCACATTTTAGCAAATTCCACTTGTAAGTGGGGTTGGAAACGCTTTTCAGGCTCAGTACTGGGCTCAAAAGATGCAGCCCTGATGTCTCTCATGATAGCAGGTGGTTAAGTAGAAATTTGCTGATCGGCTGACCCAGCAGGAGCAAACGTATGCTAAAAATGTGTGCAGAACCAAGCTTTTCAGTGAAGAGCAGCTTTAGCAAGTTTCACTTGTAAGTGGGGTTGGAAATGCTTTTCAGGCTCAGTACTGGGCTCAAAAGATGCAGCCCTGATCTCTCTCATGATAGCAGGTGGTTAAGTAGAAATTTGCTGCTCGGCTGACCCAGCAGGAGAAAACGTATGCTAAAAATGTATGCAGAACCAAGCTTTTCAGTGAAGAGCAGCCAGGCACATTTTAGCAAGTTTCACTTGTAAGTGGGGTTGGAAATGCTTTTCAGGCTCAGTACTGGGCTCAAAAGATGCAGCCCTGATCTCTCTCATGATAGCAGGTGATTAAGTAGAAATTTGCTGCTCGGCTGACCCAGCAGGAGCAAACGTATGCTAAAAATGTATGCAGAACCAAGCTTTTCAGTGAAGAGCAGCCAGGCACATTTTAGCAAGTTTCACTTGTAAGTGGGGTTGGAAATGCTTTTCAGGCTCAGTACTGGGCTCAAAAGATGCAGCCCTGATGTCTCTCATGATAGCAGGTGGCTAAGTAGAAATTCGCTGCTCGGCTGACCCAGCAGGAGCAAACGTATGCCAAAAATGTATGCAGAAACAAGCTTTTCAGTGAAGAGCAACTAGGCACATTTTAGCAAGTTTCACTTGTAAGTGGGGTTGGAAATGCTTTTCAGGCTCAGTACTGGGCTCAAAAGATGCAGCCCTGATGTCTCTCATGATAGCAGGTGGTTAAGTAGAAATTCGCTGCTCGGCTGACCCAGCAGGAGCAAACATATGCTAAAAATGTATACAGAACCAAGCTTTTCAGTGAAGAGCAGCCAGGCATATTTTAGCAAGTTTCACTTGTAAGTGGGGTTGGAAACGCTTTTCAGGCTCAGTACTGGGCTCAAAAGATGCAGCCCTGATGTCTCTCATGATAGCAGGTGGTTAAGTAGAAATTCGCTGCTCGGCTGACCCAGCAGGAGCAAACGTATGCTAAAAATGTATGCAGAACCAAGCTTTTCAGTGAAGAGCAGCCAGGCACATTTTAGCAAGTTTCACTTGTAAGTGGGGTTGGAAACGCTTTTCAGGCTCAGTACTGGGCTCAAAAGATGCAGCCCTGATGTCTCTCATGATAGCAGGTGGTTAAGTAGAAATTCGCTGCTCGGCTGACCCAGCAGGAGCAAACGTATGCCAAAAATGTACGCAGAAACAAGCTTTTCAGTGAAGAGCAGCTAGTCACATTTTAGCAAGTTTCACTTGTAAGTGGGGTTGGAAACGCTTTTCAGGCTCAGTACTGGGCTCAAAAGATGCAGCCCTGATGTCTCTCATGATAGCAGGTGGTTAAGTAGAAATGTGCTGCTCGGCTGACCCAGCAGGACCAAACGTATGCTAAAAATGTATGCAGAACCAAGCTTTTCAGTGAAGAGCAGCCAGGCATATTTTAGCAAGTTTCACTTGTAAGTGGGGTTGGAAATGCTTTTCAGGCTCAGTACTGGGCTCAAAAGATGCAGCTCTGATGTCTCTCGTGATAGCAGGTGGTTAAGTAGAAATTTGCTGCTCGGCAGACCCAGCAGGAGCAAACGTATGCTAAAAATGTGTGCAGAACCATGCTTTTCAGTGAAGAGCAGCCAGGCACATTTGAGCACGTTTCACTTGTAAGTGGGGTTAGAAACGCTTTTCAGGCTCAGTACTGGGCTCAAAAGATGCAGCCCTGATGTCTCTCATGAAAGCAGGTGGTTAAGTAGAAATTTGCTGCTCGGCTGACCCACCAGGAGCAAACGTATGCTTAAAATGTATGCAGAACCAAGCTTTTCAGTGAAGAGCAGCCAGGCACATTTTAGCAAGTTTCACTTGTAAATGGGGTTGGAAACGCTTTTCAGGCTCAGTACTGGGCTCAAAAGATGCAGCCCTGATGTCTCTCATGATAGCAGGTGGTTAAGTAGAAATTTGCTGCTCGGCTGACCCAGCAGGAGCAAACGTATGCTAAAAATGTGTGCAGAACCAAGCTTTTCAGTGAAGAGCAGCTTTAGCAAGTTTCACTTGTAAGTGGGGTTGGAAATGCTTTTCAGGCTCAGTACTGGGCTCAAAAGATGCAGCCCTGATCTCTCTCATGATAGCAGGTGGTTAAGTAGAAATTTGCTGCTCGGCAGACCCAGCAGGAGCAAACGTATGCTAAAAATGTGTGCAGAACCAAGCTTTTCAGTGAAGAGCAGCCAGGCACATTTTAGCACGTTTCACTTGTAAGTGGGGTTGGAAACGCTTTTCAGGCTTAGTACTGGGCTCAAAAGATGCAGCCCTGATGTCTCTCATGATAGCAGGTGGTTAAGTAGAAATTTGCTGCTCGGCTGACCCACCAGAAGCAAACGTATGCTAAAAATGTATGCAGAACCAAGCTTTTCAGTGAAGAGCAGCCAGGCACATTTTAGCAAATTTCACTTGTAAGTGGGGTTGGAAACACTTTTCAGGCTCAGTACTGGGCTCAAAAGATGCAGCCCTGATGTCTCTCATGATAGCAGGTGGTTAAGTAGAAATTTGCTGCTCGGCTGACCCAGCAGGAGCAAACGTATGCTAAAAATGTGTGCAGAACCAAGCTTTTCAGTGAAGAGCAGCTTTAGCAAGTTTCACTTGTAAGTGGGGTTGGAAATGCTTTTCAGGCTCAGTACTGGGCTCAAAAGATGCAGCCCTGATCTCTCTCATGATAGCAGGTGGTTAAGTAGAAATTTGCTGCTCGGCTGACCCAGCAGGAGCAAACGTATGCTAAAAATGTATGCAGAACCAAGCTTTTCAGTGAAGAGCAGCCAGGCACATTTTAGCAAGTTTCACTTGTAAGTGGGGTTGGAAATGCTTTTCAGGCTTAGTACTGGGCTCAAAAGATGCAGCCCTGATGTCTCTCATGATAGAAGGTGGTTAAGTAGAAATTCGCTGCTAGGCTGACCCAGCGGGAGCAAACGTATGCCAAAAATGTATGCAGAAACAAGCTTTTCAGTGAAGAGCAGCTAGGCACATTTTAGCAAGTTTCACTTGTAAGTGGGGTTGGAAACGCTTTTCAGGCTCAGTACTGGGCTCAAAAGATGCAGCCCTGATGTCTCTCATGATAGCAGGTGGTTAAGTAGAAATTCGCTGCTCGGCTGGCCCAGCAGGAGCAAACATATGCTAAAAATGTATGCAGAACCAAGCTTTTCAGTGAAGAGCAGCCAGGCACATTTTAGCAAATTTCACTTGTAAGTGGGGTGGGAAACGCTTTTCAGACTCAGTACTGGGCTCAAAAGATGCAGCCCTGATGTCTCTCATGATAGCAGGTGGTTAAGTAGAAATTCGCTGCTCGGCTAACCCAGCAGGAGCAAACGTATGCCAAAAATGTATGCAGAACCAAGCTTTTCAGTGAAGAGCAGAGAGGCACATTTTAGCAAGTTTCACTTGTAAGTGGGGTGGGAAACGCTTTTCAGGCTCAGTACTGGGCTCAAAAGATGCAGCCCTGATGTCTCTCATGATAGCAGGTGGTTAAGTAGAAATTCGCTGCTCGGCTGACCCAGCAGGAGCAAACGTATGCCAAAAATGTACGCAGAAACAAGTTTTTCAGTGAAGAGCAGCCAGGCACATTTTAGCAAATTTCACTTGTAAGTGGGGTGGGAAACGCTTTTCAGACTCAGTACTGGGCTCAAAAGATGCAGCCCTGATGTCTCTCATGATAGCAGGTGGTTAAGTAGAAATTCGCTGCTCGGCTGGCCCAGCAGGAGCAAACATATGCTAAAAATGTATGCAGAACCAAGCTTTTCAGTGAAGAGCAGAGCGGCACATTTTAGCAAGTTTCACTTGTAAGTGGGGTGGGAAACGCTTTTCAGACTCAGTACTGGGCTCAAAAGATGCAGCCCTGATGTCTCTCATGATAGCAGGTGGTTAAGTAGAAATTTGCTGCTCGGCTGACCCAGCAGGACAAACATATGCTAAAACTGTATGCAGAACCAAGCTTTTCAGTGAAGAGCAGCCAGGCACATTTTAGCAAGTTTCACTTGTAAGTGGGGTTGGAAACGCTTTTCAGGCTCAGTACTGGGCTCAAAAGATGCAGCCCTGATGTCTCTCATGATAGCAGGTGGTTAAGTAGAAATTCGCTGCTCGGTTGACCCAGCAGGAGCAAACGTATGCCAAAAATGTATGCAGAAACAAGCTTTTCAGTGAAGAGCAGCTAGGCACATTTTAGCAAGTTTCACTTGTAAGTGGGGTTGGAAATGCTTTTCAGGCTCAGTACTGGGCTCAAAAGATGCAGCCCTGATGTCTCTCATGATAGCAGGTGGTTAAGTAGAAATTCGCTGCTCGGCTGACCCAGCAGGAGCAAACGTATGCCAAAAATGTACGCAGAAACAAGCTTTTCAGTGAAGAGCAGCTAGGCACATTTTAGCAAGTTTCACTTGTAAGTGAGGTTGGAAACGCTTTTCAGGCTCAGTACTGGGCTCAAAAGATGCAGCCCTGATGTCTCTCATGATAGCAGGTGGTTAAGTAGAAATGTGCTACTCGGCTGACCCAGCAGGAGCAAACGTATGCTAAAAATGTATGCAGAACCAAGCTTTTCAGTGAAGAGCAGCCAGGCATATTTTAGCAAGTTTCACTTGTGAGTGGGGTTGGAAATGCTTTTCAGGCTCAGTACTGGGCTCAAAAGATGCAGCCCTGATGTCTCTCATGATAGCAGGTGGTTAAGTAGAAATTTGCTGCTCGGCAGACCCAGCAGGAGCAAACGTATGCTAAAAATGTGTGCAGAACCAAGCTTTTCAGTGAAGAGCAGCCAGGCACATTTTAGCACGTTTCACTTGTAAGTGGGGTTGGAAACGCTTTTCAGGCTCAGTACTGGGCTCAAAAGATGCAGCCCTGATGTCTCTCATGATAGCAGGTGGTTAAGTAGAAATTTGCTGCTCGGCTGACCCACCAGGAGCAAACGTATGCTAAAAATGTATGCAGAACCAAGCTTTTCAGTGAAGAGCAGCCAGGCACATTTTAGCAAGTTTCACTTGTAAGTGGGGTTGGAAACGCTTTTCAGGCTCAGTACTGGGCTCAAAAGATGCAGCCCTGATGTCTCTCATGATAGCAGGTGGTTAAGTAGAAATTTGCTGCTCGGCTGACCCAGCAGGAGCAAACGTATGCTAAAAATGTGTGCAGAACCAAGCTTTTCAGTGAAGAGCAGCTTTAGCAAGTTTCACTTGTAAGTGGGGTTGGAAATGCTTTTCAGGCTCAGTACTGGGCTCAAAAGATGCAGCCCTGATCTCTCTCATGATAGCAGGTGGTTAAGTAGAAATTTGCTGCTCGGCTGACCCAGCAGGAGCAAACGTATGCTAAAAATGTATGCAGAACCAAGCTTTTCAGTGAAGAGCAGCCAGGCACATTTTAGCAAGTTTCACTTGTAAGTGGGGTTGGAAATGCTTTTCAGGCTTAGTACTGGGCTCAAAAGATGCAGCCCTGATGTCTCTCTTGATAGCAGGTGGTTAAGTAGAAATTTGCTGCTCGGCTGATCCAGCAGGAGCAAACGTATGCTAAAAATGTGTGCAGAACCAAGCTTTTCAGTGAAGAGCAGCCAGGCACATTTTAGCAAGTTTCACTTGTAAGTGGGGTTGGAAACGCTTTTCAGGCTCAGTACTGGGCTCAAAAGATGCAGCCCTGATCTCTCTCGTGATAGCAGGTGGTTAAGTAGAAATGTGCTGCTCGGCTGACCCAGCAGGAGCAAACGTATGCTAAAAATGTGTGCAGAACCAATCTTTTCAGTGAAGAGCAGCCAGGCACATTTTAGCAAAGTTCACTTGTAAGTGGGGTTGGAAATGCTTTTCAGGCTCAGTACTGGGCTCAAAAGATGCAGCCCTGATGTCTCTCATGATAGCAGGTGGTTAAGTAGAAATTTGCTGCTCGGCAGACCCAGCAGGAGCAAACGTATGCTAAAAATGTGTGCAGAACCAAGCTTTTCAGTGAAGAGCAGCCAGGCACATTTTAGCACGTTTCACTTGTAAGTGGGGTTGAAAACGCTTTTCAGGCTCAGTACTGGGCTCAAAAGATGCGGCCCTGATGTCTCTCATGATAGCAGGTGGTTAAGTAGAAATTTGCTGCTCGGCTGACCCACCAGGAGCAAACGTATGCTAAAAATGTATGCAGAACCAAGCTTTTCAGTGAAGAGCAGCCAGGCACATTTTAGCAAGTTTCACTTGTAAGTGGGGTTGGAAATGCTTTTCAGGCTTAGTACTGGGCTCAAAAGATGCAGCCCTGATGTATCTCATGATAGAAGGTGGTTAAGTAGAAATTCGCTGCTCGGCTGACCCAGCAGGAGCAAACGTATGCTAAAAATGTATGCAGAACCAAGCTTTTCAGTGAAGAGCAGCTTTAGCAAGTTTCACTTGTAAGTGGGGTTGGAAATGCTTTTCAGGCTCAGTACTGGGCTCAAAAGGTGCAGCCCTGATCTCTCTCATGATAGCAGGTGGTTAAGTAGAAATTTGCTGCTCGGCTGACCCAGCAGGAGCAAACGTATGCAAAAAATGTATGCAGAACCAAGCTTTTCAGTGAAGAGCAGCCAGGCACATTTTAGCAAGTTTCACTTGTAAGTGGGTTTGGAAATGCTTTTCAGGCTTAGTACTGGGCTCAAAAGATGCAGCCCTGATGTCTTTCATAATAGAAGGTGGTTAAGTAGAAATTCGCTGCTCGGCTGACCCAGCAGGAGCAAACGTATGCTAAAAATGTATGCAGAACCAAGCTTTTCAGTGAAGAGCAGCCAGGCACATTTTAGCAAGTTTCACTTGTAAGTGGGGTTGGAAATGCTTTTCAGGCTTAGTACTGGGCTCAAAAGATGCAGCCCTGATGTATCTCATGATAGAAGGTGGTTAAGTAGAAATTCGCTGCTCGGCTGACCCAGCAGGAGCAAAAGTATGCCAAAAATGTATGCAGAAACAAGCTTTTCAGTGAAGAGCAGCTAGGCACATTTTAGCAAGTTTCACTTGTAAGTGGGGTTGGAAACGCTTTTCAGGCTCAGTACTGGGCTCAAAAGATGCAGCCCTGATGTCTCTCATGATAGCAGGTGGTTAAGTAGAAATTTGCTGCTCGACTGACCCAGCAGGAGCAAACGTATGCTAAAAATTTATGCAGAACCAAGCTTTTCAGTGAAGAGCAGTCAGGCACATTTTAGCAAGTTTCACTTGTAAGTGGGGTGGGAAACGCTTTTCAGGCTCAGTACTGGGCTCAAAAGATGCAGCCCTGATGTCTCTCATGATAGCAGGTGGTTAAGTAGAAATTCGCTGCTCGGCTAACCCAGCAGGAGAAAACGTATGCCAAAAATGTATGCAGAACCAAGCTTTTCAGTGAAGAGCAGAGAGGCATATTTTAGCAAGTTTCACTTGTAAGTGGGGTTAAAAATGCTTTTCAGGCTCAGTACTGGGCTCAAAAGATACAGCCCTGATGTCTCTCATGATAGCAGGTGGTTAAGTAGAAATATGCTGCTCGGCTGACCCAGGAGGAGCAAATGTATGCTAAAAATGTATGCAGAACAAAGCTTTTCAGTGAAGAGCAGCCAGGCACATTTTAGCAAGTTTCACTTGTAAGTGGGGTTGGAAACGCTTTTCAGGCTCAGTACTGGGCTCAAAAGATGCAGCCCTGATGTCTCTCATGATAGCAGGTGGTTAAGTAGAAATTCGCTGCTCGGCTGACCCAGCAGGAGCAAACGTATGCCAAAAATGTATGCAGCTTTTCAGTGAAGAGCAGCTAGGCACATTTTAGCAAGTTTCACTTGTAAGTGGGGTTGGAAATGCTTTTCAGGCTCAGTACTGGGCTCAAAAGATGCAGCCCTGATGTCTCTCATGATAGCAGGTGGTTAAGTAGAAATTCGCTGCTCGGCTGACCCAGCAGGAGCAAACATATGCTAAAAATGTATGCAGAACCAAGCTTTTCAGTGAAGAGCAGCCAGGCATATTTTAGCAAGTTTCACTTGTAAGTGGGGTTGGAAACGCTTTTCAGGCTCAGTACTGGGCTCAAAAGATACAGCCCTGATGTCTCTCATGATAGCAGGTGGTTAAGTAGAAATTTGCTGCTCGGCTGACCCAGCAGGAGCAAACGTATGCTAAAAATGTGTGCAGAACCAAGCTTTTCAGTGAAGAGCAGCTTTAGCAAGTTTCACTTGTAAGTGGGGTTGGAAATGCTTTTCAGGCTCAGTACTGGGCTCAAAAGATGCAGCCCTGATCTCTCTCATGATAGCAGGTGGTTAAGTAGAAATGTGCTGCTCGGCTGACCCAGCAGGACCAAACGTATGCTAAAAATGTATGCAGAACCAAGCTTTTCAGTGAAGAGCAGCCAGGCATATTTTAGCAAGTTTCACTTGTAAGTGGGGTTGGAAATGCTTTTCAGGCTCAGTACTGGGCTCAAAAGATGCAGCTCTGATGTCTCTCATGATAGCAGGTGGTTAAGTAGAAATTCGCTGCTCGGCTAACCCAGCAGGAGCAAACGTATGCCAAAAATGTATGCAGAACCAAGCTTTTCAGTGAAGAGCAGAGAGGCACATTTTAGCAAGTTTCACTTGTAAGTGGGGTGGGAAACGCTTTTCAGGCTCAGTACTGGGCTCAAAAGATGCAGCCCTGATGTCTCTCATGATAGCAGGTGGTTAAGTAGAAATTCGCTGCTCGGCTGACCCAGCAGGAGCAAACGTATGCCAAAAATGTACGCAGAAACAAGCTTTTCAGTGAAGAGCAGCCAGGCACATTTTAGCAAATTTCACTTGTAAGTGGGGTGGGAATCGCTTTTCAGACTCAGTACTGGGCTCAAAAGATGCAGCCCTGATGTCTCTCATGATAGCAGGTGGTTAAGTAGAAATTCGCTGCTCGGCTGGCCCAGCAGGAGCAAACATATGCTAAAAATGTATGCAGAACCAAGCTTTTCAGTGAAGAGCAGAGCGGCACATTTTAGCAAGTTTCACTTGTAAGTGGGGTGGGAAACGCTTTTCAGACTCAGTACTGGGCTCAAAAGATGCAGCCCTGATGTCTCTCATGATAGCAGGTGGTTAAGTAGAAATTTGCTGCTCGGCTGACCCAGCAGGACAAACATATGCTAAAACTGTATGCAGAACCAAGCTTTTCAGTGAAGAGCAGCCAGGCACATTTTAGCAAGTTTCACTTGTAAGTGGGGTTGGAAACGCTTTTCAGGCTCAGTACTGGGCTCAAAAGATGCAGCCCTGATGTCTCTCATGATAGCAGGTGGTTAAGTAGAAATTCGCTGCTCGGCTGACCCAGCAGGAGCAAACGTATGCCAAAAATGTATGCAGAAACAAGCTTTTCAGTGAAGAGCAGCTAGGCACATTTTAGCAAGTTTCACTTGTAAGTGGGGTTGGAAATGCTTTTCAGGCTCAGTACTGGGCTCAAAAGATGCAGCCCTGATGTCTCTCATGATAGCAGGTGGTTAAGTAGAAATTCGCTGCTCGGCTGACCCAGCAGGAGCAAACGTACGCCAAAAATGTACGCAGAAACAAGCTTTTCAGTGAAGAGCAGCTAGGCACATTTTAGCAAGTTTCACTTGTAAGTGAGGTTGGAAACGCTTTTCAGGCTCAGTACTGGGCTCAAAAGATGCAGCCCTGATGTCTCTCATGATAGCAGGTGGTTAAGTAGAAATGTGCTACTCGGCTGACCCAGCAGGAGCAAACGTATGCTAAAAATGTATGCAGAACCAAGCTTTTCAGTGAAGAGCAGCCAGGCATATTTTAGCAAGTTTCACTTGTGAGTGGGGTTGGAAATGCTTTTCAGGCTCAGTACTGGGCTCAAAAGATGCAGCCCTGATGTCTCTCATGATAGCAGGTGGTTAAGTAGAAATTTGCTGCTCGGCAGACCCAGCAGGAGCAAACGTATGCTAAAAATGTGTGCAGAACCAAGCTTTTCAGTGAAGAGCAGCCAGGCACATTTTAGCACGTTTCACTTGTAAGTGGGGTTGGAAACGCTTTTCAGGCTCAGTACTGGGCTCAAAAGATGCAGCCCTGATGTCTCTCATGATAGCAGGTGGTTAAGTAGAAATTTGCTGCTCGGCTGACCCACCAGGAGCAAACGTATGCTAAAAATGTATGCAGAACCAAGCTTTTCAGTGAAGAGCAGCCAGGCACATTTTAGCAAGTTTCACTTGTAAGTGGGGTTGGAAACGCTTTTCAGGCTCAGTACTGGGCTCAAAAGATGCAGCTCTGATGTCTCTCATGATAGCAGGTGGTTAAGTAGAAATTTGCTGCTCGGCTGACCCAGCAGGAGCAAACGTATGCTAAAAATGTATGCAGAACCAAGCTTTTCAGTGAAGAGCAGCCAGGCACATTTTAGCAAGTTTCACTTGTAAGTGGGGTTGGAAATGCTTTTCAGGCTTAGTACTGGGCTCAAAAGATGCAGCCCTGATCTCTCTCGTGATAGCAGGTGGTTAAGTAGAAATGTGCTGCTCGGCTGACCCAGCAGGAGCAAACGTATGCTAAAAATGTGTGCAGAACCAATCTTTTCAGTGAAGAGCAGCCAGGCACATTTTAGCAAAGTTCACTTGTAAGTGGGGTTGGAAATGCTTTTCAGGCTCAGTACTGGGCTCAAAAGATGCAGCCCTGATGTCTCTCATGATAGCAGGTGGTTAAGTAGAAATTTGCTGCTCGGCAGACCCAGCAGGAGTAAACGTATGCTAAAAATGTATGCAGAACCAAGCTTTTCAGTGAAGAGCAGCCAGGTACATTTTAGCAAGTTTCACTTGTAAGTGGGGTTGGAAATGCTTTTCAGGCTTAGTACTGGGCTCAAAAGATGCAGCCCTGATGTATCTCATGATAGAAGGTGGTTAAGTAGAAATTCGCTGCTCGGCTGACCCAGCAGGAGCAAACGTATGCTAAAAATGTATGCAGAACCAAGCTTTTCAGTGAAGAGCAGCTTTAGCAAGTTTCACTTGTAAGTGGGGTTGGAAATGCTTTTCAGGCTCAGTACTGGGCTCAAAAGGTGCAGCCCTGATCTCTCTCATGATAGCAGGTGGTTAAGTAGAAATTTGCTGCTCGGCTGACCCAGCAGGAGCAAACGTATGCAAAAAATGTATGCAGAACCAAGCTTTTCAGTGAAGAGCAGCCAGGCACATTTTAGCAAGTTTCACTTGTAAGTGGGTTTGGAAATGCTTTTCAGGCTTAGTACTGGGCTCAAAAGATGCAGCCCTGATGTCTTTCATAATAGAAGGTGGTTAAGTAGAAATTCGCTGCTCGGCTGACCCAGCAGGAGCAAACGTATGCTAAAAATGTATGCAGAACCAAGCTTTTCAGTGAAGAGCAGCCAGGCACATTTTAGCAAGTTTCACTTGTAAGTGGGGTTGGAAATGCTTTTCAGGCTTAGTACTGGGCTCAAAAGATGCAGCCCTGATGTATCTCATGATAGAAGGTGGTTAAGTAGAAATTCGCTGCTCGGCTGACCCAGCAGGAGCAAAAGTATGCCAAAAATGTATGCAGAAACAAGCTTTTCAGTGAAGAGCAGCTAGGCACATTTTAGCAAGTTTCACTTGTAAGTGGGGTTGGAAACGCTTTTCAGGCTCAGTACTGGGCTCAAAAGATGCAGCCCTGATGTCTCTCATGATAGCAGGTGGTTAAGTAGAAATTTGCTGCTCGACTGACCCAGCAGGAGCAAACGTATGCTAAAAATGTATGCAGAACCAAGCTTTTCAGTGAAGAGCAGCCAGGCACATTTTAGCAAGTTTCACTTGTAAGTGGGGTGGGAAACGCTTTTCAGGCTCAGTACTGGGCTCAAAAGATGCAGCCCTGATGTCTCTCATGATAGCAGGTGGTTAAGTAGAAATTCGCTGCTCGGCTAACCCAGCAGGAGAAAACGTATGCCAAAAATGTATGCAGAACCAAGCTTTTCAGTGAAGAGCAGAGAGGCATATTTTAGCAAGTTTCACTTGTAAGTGGGGTTAGAAATGCTTTTCAGGCTCAGTACTGGGCTCAAAAGATACAGCCCTGATGTCTCTCATGATAGCAGGTGGTTAAGTAGAAATATGCTGCTCGGCTGACCCAGGAGGAGCAAATGTATGCTAAAAATGTATGCAGAACAAAGCTTTTCAGTGAAGAGCAGCCAGGCACATTTTAGCAAGTTTCACTTGTAAGTGGGGTTGGAAACGCTTTTCAGGCTCAGTACTGGGCTCAAAAGATGCAGCCCTGATGTCTCTCATGATAGCAGGTGGTTAAGTAGAAATTCGCTGCTCGGCTGACCCAGCAGGAGCAAACGTATGCCAAAAATGTATGCAGAAACAAGCTTTTCAGTGAAGAGCAGCTAGGCACATTTTAGCAAGTTTCACTTGTAAGTGGGGTTGGAAATGCTTTTCAGGCTCAGTACTGGGCTCAAAAGATGCAGCCCTGATGTCTCTCATGATAGCAGGTGGTTAAGTAGAAATTCGCTGCTCGGCTGACCCAGCAGGAGCAAACATATGCTAAAAATGTATGCAGAACCAAGCTTTTCAGTGAAGAGCAGCCAGGCATATTTTAGCAAGTTTCACTTGTAAGTGGGGTTGGAAACGCTTTTCAGGCTCAGTACTGGGCTCAAAAGATACAGCCCTGATGTCTCTCATGATAGCAGGTGGTTAAGTAGAAATTTGCTGCTCGGCTGACCCAGCAGGAGCAAACGTATGCTAAAAATGTGTGCAGAACCAAGCTTTTCAGTGAAGAGCAGCTTTAGCAAGTTTCACTTGTAAGTGGGGTTGGAAATGCTTTTCAGGCTCAGTACTGGGCTCAAAAGATGCAGCCCTGATCTCTCTCATGATAGCAGGTGGTTAAGTAGAAATTTGCTGCTCGGCTGACCCAGCAGGAGCAAACGTATGCTAAAAATGTATGCAGAACCAAGCTTTTCAGTGAAGAGCAGCCAGGCACATTTTAGCAAGTTTCACTTGTAAGTGGGGTTGGAAATGCTTTTCAGGCTCAGTACTGGCCTCAAAAGATGCAGCCCTGATGTCTCTCATGATAGCAGATGGTTAAGTAGAAATTTGCTGCTCGACTGACCCAGCAGGAGCAAACCTATGCCAAAAATGTACGCAGAATCAGCTTTTCAGTGAAGAGCAGAGAGGCACATTTTAGCAAGTTTCACTTGTAAGTGGGGTTGGAAATGCTTTTCAGGCTTAGTACTGGGCTCAAAAGATGCAGCCCTGATGTATCTCATGATAGAAGGTGGTTAAGTAGAAATTCGCTGCTCGGCTGACCCAGCAGGAGCAAAAGTATGCCAAAAATGTATGCAGAAACAAGCTTTTCAGTGAAGAGCAGCTAGGCACATTTTAGCAAGTTTCACTTGTAAGTGGGGTGGGAAACGCTTTTCAGGCTCAGTACTGGGCTCAAAAGATGCAGCCCTGATGTCTCTCATGATAGCAGGTGGTTAAGTAGAAATTCGCTGCTCGGCTAACCCAGCAGGAGAAAACGTATGCCAAAAATGTATGCAGAACCAAGCTTTTCAGTGAAGAGCAGAGAGGCATATTTTAGCAAGTTTCACTTGTAAGTGGGGTTAGAAATGCTTTTCAGGCTCAGTACTGGGCTCAAAAGATACAGCCCTGATGTCTCTCATGATAGCAGGTGGTTAAGTAGAAATATGCTGCTCGGCTGACCCAGGAGGAGCAAATGTATGCTAAAAATGTATGCAGAACAAAGCTTTTCAGTGAAGAGCAGCCAGGCACATTTTAGCAAGTTTCACTTGTAAGTGGGGTTGGAAACGCTTTTCAGGCTCAGTACTGGGCTCAAAAGATGCAGCCCTGATGTCTCTCATGATAGCAGGTGGTTAAGTAGAAATTCGCTGCTCGGCTGACCCAGCAGGAGCAAACGTATGCCAAAAATGTATGCAGAAACAAGCTTTTCAGTGAAGAGCAGCTAGGCACATTTTAGCAAGTTTCACTTGTAAGTGGGGTTGGAAATGCTTTTCAGGCTCAGTACTGGGCTCAAAAGATGCAGCCCTGATGTCTCTCATGATAGCAGGTGGTTAAGTAGAAATTCGCTGCTCGGCTGACCCAGCAGGAGCAAACATATGCTAAAAATGTATGCAGAACCAAGCTTTTCAGTGAAGAGCAGCCAGGCATATTTTAGCAAGTTTCACTTGTAAGTGGGGTTGGAAACGCTTTTCAGGCTCAGTACTGGGCTCAAAAGATACAGCCCTGATGTCTCTCATGATAGCAGGTGGTTAAGTAGAAATTTGCTGCTCGGCTGACCCAGCAGGAGCAAACGTATGCTAAAAATGTGTGCAGAACCAAGCTTTTCAGTGAAGAGCAGCTTTAGCAAGTTTCACTTGTAAGTGGGGTTGGAAATGCTTTTCAGGCTCAGTACTGGGCTCAAAAGATGCAGCCCTGATCTCTCTCATGATAGCAGGTGGTTAAGTAGAAATTTGCTGCTCGGCTGACCCAGCAGGAGCAAACGTATGCTAAAAATGTATGCAGAACCAAGCTTTTCAGTGAAGAGCAGCCAGGCACATTTTAGCAAGTTTCACTTGTAAGTGGGGTTGGAAATGCTTTTCAGGCTCAGTACTGGCCTCAAAAGATGCAGCCCTGATGTCTCTCATGATAGCAGATGGTTAAGTAGAAATTTGCTGCTCGACTGACCCAGCAGGAGCAAACCTATGCCAAAAATGTACGCAGAATCAGCTTTTCAGTGAAGAGCAGAGAGGCACATTTTAGCAAGTTTCACTTGTAAGTGGGGTTGGAAACGCTTTTCAGGCTCAGTACTGGGCTCAAGAGATGCAGCCCTGATGTCTCTCATGATAGCAGGTGGTTAAGTAGAAATTTGCTGCTCGGCTGACCCAGCAGGACAAACATATGCTAAAACTGTATGCAGAACCAAGCTTTTCAGTGAAGAGCAGCCAGGCACATTTTAGCAGGTTTCACTTGTAAGTGGTGTTGGAAACGCTTTTCAGGCTCAGTACTGGGCTCAAAAGATGCAGCCCTGACCTCTCTCATGATAGCAGGTGGTTAAGTAGAAATTCACTGCTCGGCTGACCCAGCAGGAGCAAACGTATGCCAAAAATGTATGCAGAATCAAGCTTTTCAGTGAAGAGCAGCCAGGCACATTTTAGCAAGTTTCACTTGTAAGTGGGGTTGGGAACGCTTTTCAGGCTCAGTACTGGGCTCAAAAGATGCAGCCCTGATGTCTCTCATGATAGCAGGTGGTTAAGTAGAAATTTGCTGCTCGGCTGACCCAGCAGGAGCAAACGTATGCCAAAAATGTACGCAGAAACAAGCTTTTCAGTGAAGAGCAGCTAGGCACATTTTAGCAAGTTTCACTTGTAAGTGGGGTTGGAAATGCTTTTCAGGCTCAGTACTGGGCTCAAAAGATGCAGCCCTGATGTCTCTCATGATAGCAGGTGGTTAAGTAGAAATTCGCTGCTCGGCTGGCCCAGCAGGAGCAAACATATGCTAAAAATGTATGCAGAACCAAGCTTTTCAGTGAAGAGCAGCCAGGCACATTTTAGCAAATTTCACTTGTAAGTGGGGTGGGAAACGCTTTTCAGACTCAGTACTGGGCTCAAAAGATGCAGCCCTGATGTCTCTCATGATAGCAGGTGGTTAAGTAGAAAATCGCTGCTCGGCTAACCCAGCAGGAGCAAACGTATGCCAAAAATGTATGCAGAACCAAGCTTTTCAGTGAAGAGCAGAGAGGCACATTTTAGCAAGTTTCACTTGTAAGTGGGGTGGGAAACGCTTTTCAGGCTCAGTACTGGGCTCAAAAGATGCAGCCCTGATGTCTCTCATGATAGCAGGTGGTTAAGTAGAAATTCGCTGCTCGGCTGACCCAGCAGGAGCAAACGTATGCCAAAAATGTACGCAGAAACAAGCTTTTCAGTGAAGAGCAGCCAGGCACATTTTAGCAAATTTCACTTGTAAGTGGGGTGGGAAACGCTTTTCAGACTCAGTACTGGGCTCAAAAGATGCAGCCCTGATGTCTCTCATGATAGCAGGTGGTTAAGTAGAAATTCGCTGCTCGGCTGGCCCAGCAGGAGCAAACATATGCTAAAAATGTATGCAGAACCAAGCTTTTCAGTGAAGAGCAGAGAGGCACATTTTAGCAAGTTTCACTTGTAAGTGGGGTGGGAAACGCTTTTCAGACTCAGTACTGGGCTCAAAAGATGCAGCCCTGATGTCTCTCATGATAGCAGGTGGTTAAGTAGAAATTTGCTGCTCGGCTGACCCAGCAGGACAAACATATGCTAAAACTGTATGCAGAACCAAGCTTTTCAGTGAAGAGCAGCCAGGCACATTTTAGCAAGTTTCACTTGTAAGTGGGGTTAGAAATGCTTTTCAGGCTCAGTACTGGGCTCAAAAGATACAGCCCTGATGTCTCTCATGATAGCAGGTGGTTAAGTAGAAATATGCTGCTCGGCTGACCCAGGAGGAGCAAACGTATGCTAAAAATGTATGCAGAACCAAGCTTTTCAGTGAAGAGCAGCCAGGCACATTTTAGCAAGTTTCACTTGTAAGTGGGGTTGGAAACGCTTTTCAGGCTCAGTACTGGGCTCAAAAGATGCAGCCCTGATGTCTCTCATGATAGCAGGTGGTTAAGTAGAAATTCGCTGCTCGGCTGACCCAGCAGGAGCAAACGTATGCCACAAATGGATGCAAAAAACAAGCTTTTCAGTGAAGAGCAGCTAGGCACATTTTAGCAAGTTTCACTTGTAAGTGGGGTTGGAAATGCTTTTCAGGCTCAGTACTGGGCTCCAAAGATGCAGCCCTGATATCTCTCATGATAGCAGGTGGTTAAGTAGAAATTCGCTGCTCGGCTGACCCAGCAGGAGCAAACGTATGCCAAAAATGTACGCAGAAACAAGCTTTTCAGTGAAGAGCAGCTAGGCACATTTTAGCAAGTTTCACTTGTAAGTGGGGTTGGAAACGCTTTTCAGGCTCAGTACTGGGCTCAAAAGATGCAGCCCTGATGTCTCTCATGATAGCAGGTGGTTAAGTAGAAATGTGCTACTCGGCTGACCCAGCAGGAGCAAACGTATGCTAAAAATGTATGCAGAACCAAGCTTTTCAGTGAAGAGCAGCCAGGCATATTTTAGCAAGTTTCACTTGTAAGTGGGGTTGGAAATGCTTTTCAGGCTCAGTACTGGGCTCAAAAGATGCAGCCCTGATGTCTCTCATGATAGCAGGTGGTTAAGTAGAAATTTGCTGCTCGGCAGACCCAGCAGGAGCAAACGTATGCTAAAAATGTGTGCAGAACCAAGCTTTTCAGTGAAGAGCAGCCAGGCACATTTTAGCAAGTTTCACTTGTAAGTGGGGTTGGAAACGCTTTTCAGGCTCAGTACTGGGCTCAAAAGATGCAGCCCTGATGTCTCTCATGATAGCAGGTGGTTAAGTAGAAATTTGCTGCTCGGCTGACCCACCAGGAGCAAACGTATGCTAAAAGTGTATGCAGAACCAAGCTTTTCAGTGAAGAGCAGCCAGGCACATTTTAGCAAGTTTCACTTGTAAGTGGGGTTGGAAACGCTTTTCAGGCTCAGTACTGGGCTCAAAAGATGCAGCCCTGATCTCTCTCATGATAGCAGGTGGTTAAGTAGAAATTTGCTGCTCGGCTGACCCAGCAGGAGCAAACGTATGCTAAAAATGTGTGCAGAACTAAGCTTTTCAGTGAAGAGCAGCCAGGCACATTTTAGCAAGTTTCACTTGTAAGTGGGGTTGGAAATGCTTTTCAGGCTCAGTACTGGCCTCAAAAGATGCAGCCCTGATGTCTCTCATGATAGCAGATGGTTAAGTAGAAATTTGCTGCTCGACTGACCCAGCAGGAGCAAACCTATGCCAAAAATGTACTCAGAATCAGCTTTTCAGTGAAGAGCAGAGAGGCACATTTTAGCAAGTTTCACTTGTAAGTGGGGTTGGAAACGCTTTTCAGGCTCAGTACTGGGCTCAAGAGATGCAGCCCTGATGTCTCTCATGATAGCAGGTGGTTAAGTAGAAATTTGCTGCTCGGCTGACCCAGCAGGACAAACATATGCTAAAACTGTATGCAGAACCAAGCTTTTCAGTGAAGAGCAGCCAGGCACATTTTAGCAGGTTTCACTTGTAAGTGGTGTTGGAAACGCTTTTCAGGCTCAGTACTGGGCTCAAAAGATGCAGCCCTGACCTCTCTCATGATAGCAGGTGGTTAAGTAGAAATTCACTGCTCGGCTGACCCAGCAGGAGCAAACGTATGCCAAAAATGTATGCAGAATCAAGCTTTTCAGTGAAGAGCAGCCAGGCACATTTTAGCAAGTTTCACTTGTAAGTGGGGTTGGGAACGCTTTTCAGGCTCAGTACTGGGCTCAAAAGATGCAGCCCTGATGTCTCTCATGATAGCAGGTGGTTAAGTAGAAATTTGCTGCTCGGCTGACCCAGCAGGAGCAAACGTATGCCAAAAATGTACGCAGAAACAAGCTTTTCAGTGAAGAGCAGCTAGGCACATTTTAGCAAGTTTCACTTGTAAGTGGGGTTGGAAATGCTTTTCAGGCTCAGTACTGGGCTCAAAAGATGCAGCCCTGATGTCTCTCATGATAGCAGGTGGTTAAGTAGAAATTCGCTGCTCGGCTGGCCCAGCAGGAGCAAACATATGCTAAAAATGTATGCAGAACCAAGCTTTTCAGTGAAGAGCAGCCAGGCACATTTTAGCAAATTTCACTTGTAAGTGGGGTGGGAAACGCTTTTCAGACTCAGTACTGGGCTCAAAAGATGCAGCCCTGATGTCTCTCATGATAGCAGGTGGTTAAGTAGAAATTCGCTGCTCGGCTAACCCAGCAGGAGCAAACGTATGCCAAAAATGTATGCAGAACCAAGCTTTTCAGTGAAGAGCAGAGAGGCACATTTTAGCAAGTTTCACTTGTAAGTGGGGTGGGAAACGCTTTTCAGGCTCAGTACTGGGCTCAAAAGATGCAGCCCTGATGTCTCTCATGATAGCAGGTGGTTAAGTAGAAATTCGCTGCTCGGCTGACCCAGCAGGAGCAAACGTATGCCAAAAATGTACGCAGAAACAAGCTTTTCAGTGAAGAGCAGCCAGGCACATTTTAGCAAATTTCACTTGTAAGTGGGGTGGGAAACGCTTTTCAGACTCAGTACTGGGCTCAAAAGATGCAGCCCTGATGTCTCTCATGATAGCAGGTGGTTAAGTAGAAATTTGCTGCTCGGCTGACCCAGCAGGACAAACATATGCTAAAACTGTATGCAGAACCAAGCTTTTCAGTGAAGAGCAGCCAGGCACATTTTAGCAAGTTTCACTTGTAAGTGGGGTTAGAAATGCTTTTCAGGCTCAGTACTGGGCTCAAAAGATACAGCCCTGATGTCTCTCATGATAGCAGGTGGTTAAGTAGAAATATGCTGCTCGGCTGACCCAGGAGGAGCAATCGTATGCTAAAAATGTATGCAGAACCAAGCTTTTCAGTGAAGAGCAGCCAGGCACATTTTAGCAAGTTTCACTTGTAAGTGGGGTTGGAAACGCTTTTCAGGCTCAGTACTGGGCTCAAAAGATGCAGCCCTGATGTCTCTCATGATAGCAGGTGGTTAAGTAGAAATTCGCTGCTCGGCTGACCCAGCAGGAGCAAACGTATGCCACAAATGGATGCAAAAAACAAGCTTTTCAGTGAAGAGCAGCTAGGCACATTTTAGCAAGTTTCACTTGTAAGTGGGGTTGGAAATGCTTTTCAGGCTCAGTACTGGGCTCCAAAGATGCAGCCCTGATATCTCTCATGATAGCAGGTGGTTAAGTAGAAATTCGCTGCTCGGCTGACCCAGCAGGAGCAAACGTATGCCAAAAATGTACGCAGAAACAAGCTTTTCAGTGAAGAGCAGCTAGGCACATTTTAGCAAGTTTCACTTGTAAGTGGGGTTGGAAACGCTTTTCAGGCTCAGTACTGGGCTCAAAAGATGCAGCCCTGATGTCTCTCATGATAGCAGGTGGTTAAGTAGAAATGTGCTACTCGGCTGACCCAGCAGGAGCAAACGTATGCTAAAAATGTATGCAGAACCAAGCTTTTCAGTGAAGAGCAGCCAGGCATATTTTAGCAAGTTTCACTTGTAAGTGGGGTTGGAAATGCTTTTCAGGCTCAGTACTGGGCTCAAAAGATGCAGCCCTGATGTCTCTCATGATAGCAGGTGGTTAAGTAGAAATTTGCTGCTCGGCAGACCCAGCAGGAGCAAATGTATGCTAAAAATGTGTGCAGAACCAAGCTTTTCAGTGAAGAGCAGCCAGGCACATTTTAGCAAGTTTCACTTGTAAGTGGGGTTGGAAACGCTTTTCAGGCTCAGTACTGGGCTCAAAAGATGCAGCCCTGATGTCTCTCATGATAGCAGGTGGTTAAGTAGAAATTTGCTGCTCGGCTGACCCACCAGGAGCAAACGTATGCTAAAAGTGTATGCAGAACCAAGCTTTTCAGTGAAGAGCAGCCAGGCACATTTTAGCAAGTTTCACTTGTAAGTGGGGTTGGAAACGCTTTTCAGGCTCAGTACTGGGCTCAAAAGATGCAGCCCTGATGTCTCTCATGATAGCAGGTGGTTAAGTAGAAATTTGCTGCTCGGCTGACCCACCAGGAGCAAACGTATGCTAAAAGTGTATGCAGAACCAAGCTTTTCAGTGAAGAGCAGCCAGGCACATTTTAGCAAGTTTCACTTGTAAGTGGGGTTGGAAACGCTTTTCAGGCTCAGTACTGGGCTCAAAAGATGCAGCCCTGATGTCTCTCATGATAGCAGGTGGTTAAGTAGAAATTTGCTGCTCGGCTGACCCAGCAGGAGCAAACGTATGCTAAAAATGTGTGCAGAACCAAGCTTTTCAGTGAAGAGCAGCTTTAGCAATTTTCACTTGTAAGTGGGGTTGGAAATGCTTTTCAGGCTCAGTACTGGGCTCAAAAGATGCAGCCCTGATCTCTCTCATGATAGCAGGTGGTTAAGTAGAAATTTGCTGCTCGGCTGACCCAGCAGGAGCAAACGTATGCTAAAAATGTATGCAGAACCAAGCTTTTCAGTGAAGAGCAGCCAGGCACATTTTAGCAAGTTTCACTTGTAAGTGGGGTTGGAAACGCTTTTCAGGCTCAGTACTGGGCTCAAAAGATGCAGCCCTGATGTCTCTCATGATAGCAGGTGGTTAAGTAGAAATTTGCTGCTCGGCTGACCCAGCAGGAGCAAACGTATGCTAAAATTGTGTGCAGAACCAAGCTTTTCAGTGAAGAGCAGCCAGGCACATTTTAGCAAGTTTCACTTGTAAGTGGGTTTGGAAATGCTTTTCAGGCTCAGTACTGGGCTCAAAAGATGCAGCCCTGATCTCTCTCATGATAGCAGGTGGTTAAGTAGAAATTTGCTACTCGGCTGACCCAGCAGGAGCAAACGTATGCTAAAAATGTATGCAGAACCAAGCTTTTCAGTGAAGAGCAGCCAGGCACATTTTAGCAGGTTTCACTTGTAAGTGGGGTTGGAAACGCTTTTCAGGCTCAGTACTGGGCTCAAAAGATGCAGCCCTGATCTCTCTCATGATAGCAGGTGGTTAAGTAGAAATTCGCTGCTCGGCTGGCCCAGCAGGAGCAAACATATGCTAAAAATGTATGCAGAACCAAGCTTTTCAGTGAAGAGCAGCCAGGCACATTTTAGCAAGTTTCACTTGTAAGTGGGGTGGGAAACGCTTTTCAGGCTCAGTACTGGGCTCAAAAGATGCAGCCCTGATGTCTCTCATGATAGCAGGTGGTTAAGTAGAAATTCACTGCTCGGCTAACCCAGCAGGAGCAAACGTATGCCAAAAATGTATGCAGAACCAAGCTTTTCAGTGAAGAGCAGAGAGGCACATTTTAGCAAGTTTCACTTGTAAGTGGGGTGGAAAACGCTTTTCAGGATCAGTACTGGGCTCAAAAGATGCAGCCCTGATGTCTCTCATGATAGCAGGTGGTTAAGTAGAAATTTGCTGCTCGTCTGACCTAGCAGGACAAACATATGCTAAAACTGTATGCAGAACCAAGCTTTTCAGTGAAGAGCAGCCAGGCACATTTTAGCAGGTTTCACTTGTAAGTGGGGTTGGAAACGCTTTTCAGGCTCGGTACTGGGCTCAAAAGATGCAGCCCTGACCTCTCTCATGATAGCAGGTGGTTAAGTAGAAATTCACTGCTCGGCTGACCCAGCAGGAGCAAACGTATGCCAAAAATGTATGCAGAATCAAGCTTTTCAGTGAAGAGCAGCCAGGCACATTTTAGCAAGTTTCACTTGTAAGTGGGGTTGGACACGCTTTTCAGGCTCAGTACTGGGCTCAAAAGATGGAGCCCTGATGTCTCTCATGATAGCAGGTGGTTAAGTAGAAATTCGCTGCTCGGCTGACCCAGCAGGAGCAAACGTATGCCAAAAATGTACGCAGAAACAAGCTTTTCAGTGAAGAGCAGCTAGGCACATTTATCAAGTTTCACTTGTAAGTGGGGTTGGAAACGCTTTTCAGGCTCAGTACTGGGCTCAAAAGATGCAGCCCTGATGTCTCTCATGATAGCAGGTGGTTAAGTAGAAATTCGCTGCTCGGCTGGCCCAGCAGGAGCAAACATATGCTAAAAATGTATGCAGAACCAAGCTTTTCAGTGAAGAGCAGCCAGGCAAATTTTAGCAAATTTCCCTTGTAAGTGGGGTGGGAAACGGTTTTCAGACTCAGTACTGGGCTCAAAAGATGCAGCCCTGATGTCTCTCATGATAGCAGGTGGTTAAGTAGAAATTCGCTGCTCGGCTAACCCAGCAGGAGCAAACGTATGCCAAAAATTTATGCAGAACCAAGCTTTTCAGTGAAGAGCAGAGAGGCACATTTTAGCAAGTTTCACTTGTAAGTGGGGTGGGAAACGCTTTTCAGGCTCAGTACTGGGCTCAAAAGATGCAGCCCTGATGTCTCTCATGATAGCAGGTGGTTAAGTAGAAATTTGCTGCTCGGCTGACCCAGCAGGACAAACATATTCTAAAACTGTATGCAGAACCAAGCTTTTCAGTGAAGAGCAGCCAGGCACATTTTAGCAAGTTTCACTTGTAAGTGAGGTTAGAAATGCTTTTCAGGCTCAGTACTGGGCTCAAAAGATACAGCCCTGATGTCTCTCATGATAGCAGGTGGTTAAGTACAAATATGCTGCTCGGCTGACCCAGGAGGAGCAAACGTATGCTAAAAATGTATGCAGAACCAAGCTTTTCAGTGAAGAGCAGCCAGGCACATTTTAGCAAGTTTCACTTGTAAGTGGGGTTGGAAATGCTTTTCAGGCTCAGTACTGGGCTCAAAAGATGCAGCCCTGATGTCTCTCATGATAGCAGGTGGTTAAGTAGAAATTTGCTGCTCGGCTGACCCAGCAGGAGCAAACGTATGCTAAAAATGTATGCGGAACCAAGCTTTTCAGTGAAGACCAGCCAGGCGTATTTTAGCAAGTTTCACTTGTAAATGGGGATGGAAACGCTTTTCAGGCTCAGTACTGGGCTCAAAAGATGCAGCCCTGATGTCTCTCATGATAGCAGGTGGTTAAGTAGAAATTCGCTGCTCGGCTGACCCAGCAGGAGCAAACGTATGCCAAAAATTTATGCAGAAACAAGCTTTTCAGTGAAGAGCAGCCAGGCACATTTTAGCAAGTTTCACTTGTAAGTGGGGTTGGAAATGCTTTTCAGGCTCAGTACTGGGCTCAAAAGATGCAGCCCTGATGTCTCTCATGATAGCAGGTGGTTAAGTAGAAATGTGCTGCTCGGCTGACCCAGCAAGAGCAAACGTATGCTAAAACTGTATGCAGAACCAAGCTTTTCAGTGAAGAGCAGCCAGGCACATTTTAGCAGGTTTCACTTGTAAGTGGGGTTGGAAACGCTTTTCAGGCTCAGTACTGGGCTCAAAAGATGCAGCCCTGACCTCTCTCATGATAGCAGGTGGTTAAGTAGAAATTCACTGCTCGGCTGACCCAGCAGGAGCAAACGTATGCCAAAAATGTATGCAGAATCAAGCTTTTCAGTGAAGAGCAGCCAGGCACATTTTAGCAAGTTTCACTTGTAAGTGGGGTTGGAAACGCTTTTCAGGCTCAGTACTGGGCTCAAAAGATGCAGCCCTGATGTCTCTCATGATAGCAGGTGGTTAAGTAGAAATTTGCTGCTCGGCAGACCCAGCAGGAGCAAACGTATGCTAAAAATGTATGCAGAACCAAGCTTTTCAGTGAAGAGCAGCCAGGCACATTTTAGCAAGTTTCACTTGTAAGTGGGGTTGGAAATGCTTTTCAGGCTTAGTACTGGGCTCAAAAGATGCAGCCCTGATGTATCTCATGATAGAAGGTGGTTAAGTAGAAATTCGCTGCTCGGCTGACCCAGCAGGAGCAAACGTATGCTAAAAATGTATGCAGAACCAAGCTTTTCAGTGAAGAGCAGCTTTAGCAAGTTTCACTTGTAAGTGGGGTTGGAAATGCTTTTCAGGCTCAGTACTGGGCTCAAAAGATGCAGCCCTGATCTCTCTCATGATAGCAGGTGGTTAAGTAGAAATTTGCTGCTCGGCTGACCCAGCAGGAGCAAACGTATGCTAAAAATGTATGCAGAACCAAGCTTTTCAGTGAAGAGCAGCCAGGCACATTTTTGCAAGTTTCACTTGTAAGTGGGGTTGGAAATGCTTTTCAGGCTTAGTACTGGGCTCAAAAGATGCAGCCCTGATGTCTCTCATGATAGAAGGTGGTTAAGTAGAAGTTCGCTGCTAGGCTGACCAAGCAGGAGCAAACGTATGCCAAAAATGTATGCAGAAACAAGCTTTTCAGTGAAGAGCAGCTAGGCACATTTTAGCAAGTTTCACTTGTAAGTGGGGTTGGAAACGCTTTTCAGGCTCAGTACTGGGCTCAAAAGATGCAGCCCTGATGTCTCTCATGATAGCAGGTGGTTAAGTAGAAATTTGCTGCTCGGCTGACCCAGCAGGAGCAAACGTATGCTAAAAATGTGTGCAGAACCAAGCTTTTCAGTGAAGAGCAGCCAGGCACATTTTAGCAAGTTTCACTTGTAAGTGGGTTTGGAAATGCTTTTCAGGCTCAGTACTGGGCTCAAAAGATGCAGCCCTGATCTCTCTCATGATAGCAGGTGGTTAAGTAGAAATTTGCTACTCGGCTGACCCAGCAGGAGCAAACGTATGCTAAAAATGTATGCAGAACCAAGCTTTTCAGTGAAGAGCAGCCAGGCACATTTTAGCAGGTTTCACTTGTAAGTGGGGTTGGAAACGCTTTTCAGGCTCAGTACTGGGCTCAAAAGATGCAGCCCTGATCTCTCTCATGATAGCAGGTGGTTAAGTAGAAATTCGCTGCTCGGCTGGCCCAGCAGGAGCAAACATATGCTAAAAATGTATGCAGAACCAAGCTTTTCAGTGAAGAGCAGCCAGGCACATTTTAGCAAGTTTCACTTGTAAGTGGGGTGGGAAACGCTTTTCAGGCTCAGTACTGGGCTCAAAAGATGCAGCCCTGATGTCTCTCATGATAGCAGGTGGTTAAGTAGAAATTCACTGCTCGGCTAACCCAGCAGGAGCAAACGTATGCCAAAAATGTATGCAGAACCAAGCTTTTCAGTGAAGAGCAGAGAGGCACATTTTAGCAAGTTTCACTTGTAAGTGGGGTGGAAAACGCTTTTCAGGATCAGTACTGGGCTCAAAAGATGCAGCCCTGATGTCTCTCATGATAGCAGGTGGTTAAGTAGAAATTTGCTGCTCGTCTGACCTAGCAGGACAAACATATGCTAAAACTGTATGCAGAACCAAGCTTTTCAGTGAAGAGCAGCCAGGCACATTTTAGCAGGTTTCACTTGTAAGTGGGGTTGGAAACGCTTTTCAGGCTCGGTACTGGGCTCAAAAGATGCAGCCCTGACCTCTCTCATGATAGCAGGTGGTTAAGTAGAAATTCACTGCTCGGCTGACCCAGCAGGAGCAAACGTATGCCAAAAATGTATGCAGAATCAAGCTTTTCAGTGAAGAGCAGCCAGGCACATTTTAGCAAGTTTCACTTGTAAGTGGGGTTGGACACGCTTTTCAGGCTCAGTACTGGGCTCAAAAGATGGAGCCCTGATGTCTCTCATGATAGCAGGTGGTTAAGTAGAAATTCGCTGCTCGGCTGACCCAGCAGGAGCAAACGTATGCCAAAAATGTACGCAGAAACAAGCTTTTCAGTGAAGAGCAGCTAGGCACATTTAGCAAGTTTCACTTGTAAGTGGGGTTGGAAACGCTTTTCAGGCTCAGTACTGGGCTCAAAAGATGCAGCCCTGATGTCTCTCATGATAGCAGGTGGTTAAGTAGAAATTCGCTGCTCGGCTGGCCCAGCAGGAGCAAACATATGCTAAAAATGTATGCAGAACCAAGCTTTTCAGTGAAGAGCAGCCAGGCAAATTTTAGCAAATTTCCCTTGTAAGTGGGGTGGGAAACGGTTTTCAGACTCAGTACTGGGCTCAAAAGATGCAGCCCTGATGTCTCTCATGATAGCAGGTGGTTAAGTAGAAATTCGCTGCTCGGCTAACCCAGCAGGAGCAAACGTATGCCAAAAATTTATGCAGAACCAAGCTTTTCAGTGAAGAGCAGAGAGGCACATTTTAGCAAGTTTCACTTGTAAGTGGGGTGGGAAACGCTTTTCAGGCTCAGTACTGGGCTCAAAAGATGCAGCCCTGATGTCTCTCATGATAGCAGGTGGTTAAGTAGAAATTTGCTGCTCGGCTGACCCAGCAGGACAAACATATTCTAAAACTGTATGCAGAACCAAGCTTTTCAGTGAAGAGCAGCCAGGCACATTTTAGCAAGTTTCACTTGTAAGTGAGGTTAGAAATGCTTTTCAGGCTCAGTACTGGGCTCAAAAGATACAGCCCTGATGTCTCTCATGATAGCAGGTGGTTAAGTACAAATATGCTGCTCGGCTGACCCAGGAGGAGCAAACGTATGCTAAAAATGTATGCAGAACCAAGCTTTTCAGTGAAGAGCAGCCAGGCACATTTTAGCAAGTTTCACTTGTAAGTGGGGTTGGAAACGCTTTTCAGGCTCAGTACTGGGCTCAAAAGATGCAGCCCTAATGTCTCTCATGATAGCAGGTGGTTAAGTAGAAATTCGCTGCTCGGCTGACCCAGCAGGAGCAAACGTATGCCAAAAATGTATGCAGAAACAAGCTTTTCAGTGAAGAGCAGCTAGGCACATTTTAGCAAGTTTCACTTGTAAGTGGGGTTGGAAATGCTTTTCAGGCTCAGTACTGGGCTCAAAAGATGCAGCCCTGATGTCTCTCATGATAGCAGGTGGTTAAGTAGAAATTTGCTGCTCGGCTGACCCAGCAGGAGCAAACGTATGCTAAAAATGTATGCGGAACCAAGCTTTTCAGTGAAGACCAGCCAGGCGTATTTTAGCAAGTTTCACTTGTAAATGGGGATGGAAACGCTTTTCAGGCTCAGTACTGGGCTCAAAAGATGCAGCCCTGATGTCTCTCATGATAGCAGGTGGTTAAGTAGAAATTCGCTGCTCGGCTGACCCAGCAGGAGCAAACGTATGCCAAAAATTTATGCAGAAACAAGCTTTTCAGTGAAGAGCAGCCAGGCACATTTTAGCAAGTTTCACTTGTAAGTGGGGTTGGAAATGCTTTTCAGGCTCAGTACTGGGCTCAAAAGATGCAGCCCTGATGTCTCTCATGATAGCAGGTGGTTAAGTAGAAATGTGCTGCTCGGCTGACCCAGCAAGAGCAAACGTATGCTAAAACTGTATGCAGAACCAAGCTTTTCAGTGAAGAGCAGCCAGGCACATTTTAGCAGGTTTCACTTGTAAGTGGGGTTGGAAACGCTTTTCAGGCTCAGTACTGGACTCAAAAGATGCAGCCCTGACCTCTCTCATGATAGCAGGTGGTTAAGTAGAAATTCACTGCTCGGCTGACCCAGCAGGAGCAAACGTATGCCAAAAATGTATGCAGAATCAAGCTTTTCAGTGAAGAGCAGCCAGGCACATTTTAGCAAGTTTCACTTGTAAGTGGGGTTGGAAACGCTTTTCAGGCTCAGTACTGGGCTCAAAAGATGCAGCCCTGATGTCTCTCATGATAGCAGGTGGTTAAGTAGAAATTTGCTGCTCGGCAGACCCAGCAGGAGCAAACGTATGCTAAAAATGTATGCAGAACCAAGCTTTTCAGTGAAGAGCAGCCAGGCACATTTTAGCAAGTTTCACTTGTAAGTGGGGTTGGAAATGCTTTTCAGGCTTAGTACTGGGCTCAAAAGATGCAGCCCTGATGTATCTCATGATAGAAGGTGGTTAAGTAGAAATTCGCTGCTCGGCTGACCCAGCAGGAGCAAACGTATGATAAAAATGTATGCAGAACCAAGCTTTTCAGTGAAGAGCAGCTTTAGCAAGTTTCACTTGTAAGTGGGGTTGGAAATGCTTTTCAGGCTCAGTACTGGGCTCAAAAGGTGCAGCCCTGATCTCTCTCATGATAGCAGGTGGTTAAGTAGAAATATGCTGCTCGGCTGACCCAGCAGGAGCAAACGTATGCAAAAAATGTATGCAGAACCAAGCTTTTCAGTGAAGAGCAGCCAGGCACATTTTAGCAAGTTTCACTTGTAAGTGGGTTTGGAAATGCTTTTCAGGCTTAGTACTGGGCTCAAAAGATGCAGCCCTGATGTCTTTCATAATAGAAGGTGGTTAAGTAGAAATTCGCTGCTCGGCTGACCCAGCAGGAGCAAACGTATGCTAAAAATGTATGCAGAACCAAGCTTTTCAGTGAAGAGCAGCCAGGCACATTTTAGCAAGTTTCACTTGTAAGTGGGGTTGGAAATGCTTTTCAGGCTTAGTACTGGGCTCAAAAGATGCAGCCCTGATGTATCTCATGATAGAAGGTGGTTAAGTAGAAATTCGCTGCTCGGCTGACCCAGCAGGAGCAAAAGTATGCCAAAAATGTATGCAGAAACAAGCTTTTCAGTGAAGAGCAGCTAGGCACATTTTACCAAGTTTCACTTGTAAGTGGGGTTGGAAACGCTTTTCAGGCTCAGTACTGGGCTCAAAAGATGCAGCCCTGATGTCTCTCATGATAGCAGGTGGTTAAGTAGAAATTTGCTGCTCGACTGACCCAGCAGGAGCAAACGTATTCTAAAAATGTATGCAGAACCAAGCTTTTCAGTGAAGAGCAGCCAGGCACATTTTAGCAAGTTTCACTTGTAAGTGGGGTGGGAAACGCTTTTCAGGCTCAGTACTGGGCTCAAAAGATGCAGCCCTGATGTCTCTCATGATAGCAGGTGGTTAAGTAGAAATTCGCTGCTCGGCTAACCCAGCAGGAGAAAACGTATGCCAAAAATGTATGCAGAACCAAGCTTTTCAGTGAAGAGCAGAGAGGCATATTTTAGCAAGTTTCACTTGTAAGTGGGGTTAGAAATGCTTTTCAGGCTCAGTACTGGGCTCAAAAGATACAGCCCTGATGTCTCTCATGATAGCAGGTGGTTAAGTAGAAATATGCTGCTCGGCTGACCCAGGAGGAGCAAATGTATGCTAAAAATGTATGCAGAACAAAGCTTTTCAGTGAAGAGCAGCCAGGCACATTTTAGCAAGTTTCACTTGTAAGTGGGGTTGGAAACGCTTTTCAGGCTCAGTACTGGGCTCAAAAGATGCAGCCCTGATGTCTCTCATGATAGCAGGTGGTTAAGTAGAAATTCACTGCTCGGCTGACCCAGCAGGAGCAAACGTATGCCAAAAATGTATGCAGAAACAAGCTTTTCAGTGAAGAGCAGCTAGGCACATTTTAGCAAGTTTCACTTGTAAGTGGGGTTGGAAATGCTTTTCAGGCTCAGTACTGGGCTCAAAAGATGCAGCCCTGATGTCTCTCATGATAGCAGGTGGTTAAGTAGAAATTCGCTGCTCGGCTGACCCAGCAGGAGCAAACATATGCTAAAAATGTATGCAGAACCAAGCTTTTCAGTGAAGAGCAGCCAGGCATATTTTAGCAAGTTTCACTTGTAAGTGGGGTTGGAAACGCTTTTCAGGCTCAGTACTGGGCTCAAAAGATACAGCCCTGATGTCTCTCATGATAGCAGGTGGTTAAGTAGAAATTTGCTGCTCGGCTGACCCAGCAGGAGCAAACGTATGCTAAAAATGTATGCAGAACCAAGCTTTTCAGTGAAGAGCAGCCAGGCACATTTTAGCAAGTTTCACTTGTAAGTGGGGTTGGAAATGCTTTTCAGGCTCAGTACTGGCCTCAAAAGATGCAGCCCTGATGTCTCTCATGATAGCAGATGGTTAAGTAGAAATTTGCTGCTCGACTGACCCAGCAGGAGCAAACCTATGCCAAAAATGTACGCAGAATCAGCTTTTCAGTAAAGAGCAGAGAGGCACATTTTAGCAAGTTTCACTTGTAAGTGGGGTTGGAAATGCTTTTCAGGCTTAGTACTGGGCTCAAAAGATGCAGCCCTGATGTATCTCATGATAGAAGGTGGTTAAGTAGAAATTCGCTGCTCGGCTGACCCAGCAGGAGCAAAAGTATGCCAAAAATGTATGCAGAAACAAGCTTTTCAGTGAAGAGCAGCTAGGCACATTTTAGCAAGTTTCACTTGTAAGTGGGGTGGGAAACGCTTTTCAGGCTCAGTACTGGGCTCAAAAGATGCAGCCCTGATGTCTCTCATGATAGCAGGTGGTTAAGTAGAAATTCGCTGCTCGGCTAACCCAGCAGGAGAAAACGTATGCCAAAAATGTATGCAGAACCAAGCTTTTCAGTGAAGAGCAGAGAGGCATATTTTAGCAAGTTTCACTTGTAAGTGGGGTTAGAAATGCTTTTCAGGCTCAGTACTGGGCTCAAAAGATACAGCCCTGATGTCTCTCATGATAGCAGGTGGTTAAGTAGAAATATGCTGCTCGGCTGACCCAGGAGGAGCAAATGTATGCTAAAAATGTATGCAGAACAAAGCTTTTCAGTGAAGAGCAGCCAGGCACATTTTAGCAAGTTTCACTTGTAAGTGGGGTTGGAAACGCTTTTCAGGCTCAGTACTGGGCTCAAAAGATGCAGCCCTGATGTCTCTCATGATAGCAGGTGGTTAAGTAGAAATTCGCTGCTCGGCTGACCCAGCAGGAGCAAACGTATGCCAAAAATGTATGCAGAAACAAGCTTTTCAGTGAAGAGCAGCTAGGCACATTTTAGCAAGTTTCACTTGTAAGTGGGGTTGGAAATGCTTTTCAGGCTCAGTACTGGGCTCAAAAGATGCAGCCCTGATGTCTCTCATGATAGCAGGTGGTTAAGTAGAAATTCGCTGCTCGGCTGACCCAGCAGGAGCAAACATATGCTAAAAATGTATGCAGAACCAAGCTTTTCAGTGAAGAGCAGCCAGGCATATTTTAGCAAGTTTCACTTGTAAGTGGGGTTGGAAACGCTTTTCAGGCTCAGTACTGGGCTCAAAAGATACAGCCCTGATGTCTCTCATGATAGCAGGTGGTTAAGTAGAAATTTGCTGCTCGGCTGACCCAGCAGGAGCAAACGTATGCTAAAAATGTGTGCAGAACCAAGCTTTTCAGTGAAGAGCAGCTTTAGCAAGTTTCACTTGTAAGTGGGGTTGGAAATGCTTTTCAGGCTCAGTACTGGGCTCAAAAGATGCAGCCCTGATCTCTCTCATGATAGCAGGTGGTTAAGTAGAAATTTGCTGCTCGGCTGACCCAGCAGGAGCAAACGTATGCTAAAAATGTATGCAGAACCAAGCTTTTCAGTGAAGAGCAGCCAGGCACATTTTAGCAAGTTTCACTTGTAAGTGGGGTTGGAAATGCTTTTCAGGCTCAGTACTGGCCTCAAAAGATGCAGCCCTGATGTCTCTCATGATAGCAGATGGTTAAGTAGAAATTTGCTGCTCGACTGACCCAGCAGGAGCAAACCTATGCCAAAAATGTACGCAGAATCAGCTTTTCAGTGAAGAGCAGAGAGGCACATTTTAGCAAGTTTCACTTGTAAGTGGGGTTGGAAATGCTTTTCAGGCTCAGTACTGGGCTCAAGAGATGCAGCCCTGATGTCTCTCATGATAGCAGGTGGTTAAGTAGAAATTTGCTGCTCGGCTGACCCAGCAGGACAAACATATGCTAAAACTGTATGCAGAACCAAGCTTTTCAGTGAAGAGCAGCCAGGCACATTTTAGCAGGTTTCACTTGTAAGTGGTGTTGGAAACGCTTTTCAGGCTCAGTACTGGGCTCAAAAGATGCAGCCCTGACCTCTCTCATGATAGCAGGTGGTTAAGTAGAAATTCACTGCTCGGCTGACCCAGCAGGAGCAAACGTATGCCAAAAATGTATGCAGAATCAAGCTTTTCAGTGAAGAGCAGCCAGGCACATTTTAGCAAGTTTCACTTGTAAGTGGGGTTGGGAACGCTTTTCAGGCTCAGTACTGGGCTCAAAAGATGCAGCCCTGATGTCTCTCATGATAGCAGGTGGTTAAGTAGAAATTTGCTGCTCGGCTGACCCAGCAGGAGCAAACGTATGCCAAAAATGTACGCAGAAACAAGCTTTTCAGTGAAGAGCAGCTAGGCACATTTTAGCAAGTTTCACTTGTAAGTGGGGTTGGAAATGCTTTTCAGGCTCAGTACTGGGCTCAAAAGATGCAGCCCTGATGTCTCTCATGATAGCAGGTGGTTAAGTAGAAATTCGCTGCTCGGCTGGCCCAGCAGGAGCAAACATATGCTAAAAATGTATGCAGAACCAAGCTTTTCAGTGAAGAGCAGCCAGGCACATTTTAGCAAATTTCACTTGTAAGTGGGGTGGGAAACGCTTTTCAGACTCAGTACTGGGCTCAAAAGATGCAGCCCTGATGTCTCTCATGATAGCAGGTGGTTAAGTAGAAATTCGCTGCTCGGCTAACCCAGCAGGAGCAAACGTATGCCAAAAATGTATGCAGAACCAAGCTTTTCAGTGAAGAGCAGAGAGGCACATTTTAGCAAGTTTCACTTTTAAGTGGGGTGGGAAACGCTTTTCAGGCTCAGTACTGGGCTCAAAAGATGCAGCCCTGATGTCTCTCATGATAGCAGGTGGTTAAGTAGAAATTCGCTGCTCGGCTGACCCAGCAGGAGCAAACGTATGCCAAAAATGTACGCAGAAACAAGCTTTTCAGTGAAGAGCAGCCAGGCACATTTTAGCAAATTTCACTTGTAAGTGGGGTGGGAAACGCTTTTCAGACTCAGTACTGGGCTCAAAAGATGCAGCCCTGATGTCTCTCATGATAGCAGGTGGTTAAGTAGAAATTCGCTGCTCGGCTGGCCCAGCAGGAGCAAACATATGCTAAAAATGTATGCAGAACCAAGCTTTTCAGTGAAGAGCAGAGAGGCACATTTTAGCAAGTTTCAGTTGTAAGTGGGGTGGGAAACGCTTTTCAGACTCAGTACTGGGCTCAAAAGATGCAGCCCTGATGTCTCTCATGATAGCAGGTGGTTAAGTAGAAATTTGCTGCTCGGCTGACCCAGCAGGACAAACATATGCTAAAACTGTATGCAGAACCAAGCTTTTCAGTGAAGAGCAGCCAGGCACATTTTAGCAAGTTTCACTTGTAAGTGGGGTTAGAAATGCTTTTCAGGCTCAGTACTGGGCTCAAAAGATACAGCCCTGATGTCTCTCATGATAGCAGGTGGTTAAGTAGAAATATGCTGCTCGGCTGACCCAGGAGGAGCAAACGTATGCTAAAAATGTATGCAGAACCAAGCTTTTCAGTGAAGAGCAGCCAGGCACATTTTAGCAAGTTTCACTTGTAAGTGGGGTTGGAAACGCTTTTCAGGCTCAGTACTGGGCTCAAAAGATGCAGCCCTGATGTCTCTCATGATAGCAGGTGGTTAAGTAGAAATTCGCTGCTCGGCTGACCCAGCAGGAGCAAACGTATGCCACAAATGGATGCAAAAAACAAGCTTTTCAGTGAAGAGCAGCTAGGCACATTTTAGCAAGTTTCACTTGTAAGTGGGGTTGGAAATGCTTTTCAGGCTCAGTACTGGGCTCCAAAGATGCAGCCCTGATATCTCTCATGATAGCAGGTGGTTAAGTAGAAATTCGCTGCTCGGCTGACCCAGCAGGAGCAAACGTATGCCAAAAATGTACGCAGAAACAAGCTTTTCAGTGAAGAGCAGCTAGGCACATTTTAGCAAGTTTCACTTGTAAGTGGGGTTGGAAACGCTTTTCAGGCTCAGTACTGGGCTCAAAAGATGCAGCCCTGATGTCTCTCATGATAGCAGGTGGTTAAGTAGAAATGTGCTACTCGGCTGACCCAGCAGGAGCAAACGTATGCTAAAAATGTATGCAGAACCAAGCTTTTCAGTGAAGAGCAGCCAGGCATATTTTAGCAAGTTTCACTTGTAAGTGGGGTTGGAAATGCTTTTCAGGCTCAGTACTGGGCTCAAAAGATGCAGCCCTGATGTCTCTCATGATAGCAGGTGGTTAAGTAGAAATTTGCTGCTCGGCAGACCCAGCAGGAGCAAACGTATGCTAAAAATGTGTGCAGAACCAAGCTTTTCAGTGAAGAGCAGCCAGGCACATTTTAGCAAGTTTCACTTGTAAGTGGGGTTGGAAACGCTTTTCAGGCTCAGTACTGGGCTCAAAAGATGCAGCCCTGATGTCTCTCATGATAGCAGGTGGTTAAGTAGAAATTTGCTGCTCGGCTGACCCACCAGGAGCAAACGTATGCTAAAAGTGTATGCAGAACCAAGCTTTTCAGTGAAGAGCAGCCAGGCACATTTTAGCAAGTTTCACTTGTAAGTGGGGTTGGAAACGATTTTCAGGCTCAGTACTGGGCTCAAAAGATGCAGCCCTGATCTCTCTCATGATAGCAGGTGGTTAAGTAGAAATTTGCTGCTCGGCTGACCCAGCAGGAGCAAACGTATGCTAAAAATGTGTGCAGAACTAAGCTTTTCAGTGAAGAGCAGCCAGGCACATTTTAGCAAGTTTCACTTGTAAGTGGGGTTGGAAATGCTTTTCAGGCTCAGTACTGGCCTCAAAAGATGCAGCCCTGATGTCTCTCATGATAGCAGATGGTTAAGTAGAAATTTGCTGCTCGACTGACCCAGCAGGAGCAAACCTATGCCAAAAATGTACGCAGAATCAGCTTTTCAGTGAAGAGCAGAGAGGCACATTTTAGCAAGTTTCACTTGTAAGTGGGGTTGGAAACGCTTTTCAGGCTCAGTACTGGGCTCAAGAGATGCAGCCCTGATGTCTCTCATGATAGCAGGTGGTTAAGTAGAAATTTGCTGCTCGGCTGACCCAGCAGGAGCAAACGTATGCTAAAACTGTATGCAGAACCAAGCTTTTCAGTGAAGAGCAGCCAGGCACATTTTAGCAGGTTTCACTTGTAAGTGGTGTTGGAAACGCTTTTCAGGCTCAGTACTGGGCTCAAAAGATGCAGCCCTGATGTCTCTCATGATAGCAGGTGGTTAAGTAGAAATTTGCTGCTCGGCTGACCCAGCAGGAGCAAACGTATGCCAAAAATGTACGCAGAAACAAGCTTTTCAGTGAAGAGCAGCTAGGCACATTTTAGCAAGTTTCACTTGTAAGTGGGGTTGGAAATGCTTTTCAGGCTCAGTACTGGGCTCAAAAGATGCAGCCCTGATGTCTCTCATGATAGCAGGTGGTTAAGTAGAAATTCGCTGCTCGGCTGGCCCAGCAGGAGCAAACATATGCTAAAAATGTATGCAGAACCAAGCTTTTCAGTGAAGAGCAGCCAGGCACATTTTAGCAAATTTCACTTGTAAGTGGGGTGGGAAACGCTTTTCAGACTCAGTACTGGGCTCAAAAGATGCAGCCCTGATGTCTCTCATGATAGCAGGTGGTTAAGTAGAAATTCGCTGCTCGGCTAACCCAGCAGGAGCAAACGTATGCCAAAAATGTATGCAGAACCAAGCTTTTCAGTGAAGAGCAGAGAGGCACATTTTAGCAAGTTTCACTTGTAAGTGGGGTGGGAAACGCTTTTCAGGCTCAGTACTGGGCTCAAAAGATGCAGCCCTGATGTCTCTCATGATAGCAGGTGGTTAAGTAGAAATTCGCTGCTCGGCTGACCCAGCAGGAGCAAACGTATGCCAAAAATGTACGCAGAAACAAGCTTTTCAGTGAAGAGCAGCCAGGCACATTTTAGCAAATTTCACTTGTAAGTGGGGTGGGAAACGCTTTTCAGACTCAGTACTGGGCTCAAAAGATGCAGCCCTGATGTCTCTCATGATAGCAGGTGGTTAAGTAGAAATTTGCTGCTCGGCTGACCCAGCAGGACAAACATATGCTAAAACTGTATGCAGAACCAAGCTTTTCAGTGAAGAGCAGCCAGGCACATTTTAGCAAGTTTCACTTGTAAGTGGGGTTGTAAATGCTTTTCAGGCTCAGTACTGGGCTCAAAAGATACAGCCCTGATGTCTCTCATGATAGCAGGTGGTTAAGTAGAAATATGCTGCTCGGCTGACCCAGGAGGAGCAAACGTATGCTAAAAATGTATGCAGAACCAAGCTTTTCAGTGAAGAGCAGCCAGGCACATTTTAGCAAGTTTCACTTGTAAGTGGGGTTGGAAACGCTTTTCAGGCTCAGTACTGGGCTCAAAAGATGCAGCCCTGATGTCTCTCATGATAGCAGGTGGTTAAGTAGAAATTCGCTGCTCGGCTGACCCAGCAGGAGCAAACGTATGCCACAAATGGATGCAAAAAACAAGCTTTTCAGTGAAGAGCAGCTAGGCACATTTTAGCAAGTTTCACTTGTAAGTGGGGTTGGAAATGCTTTTCAGGCTCAGTACTGGGCTCCAAAGATGCAGCCCTGATATCTCTCATGATAGCAGGTGGTTAAGTAGAAATTCGCTGCTCGGCTGACCCAGCAGGAGCAAACGTATGCCAAAAATGTACGCAGAAACAAGCTTTTCAGTGAAGAGCAGCTAGGCACATTTTAGCAAGTTTCACTTGTAAGTGGGGTTGGAAACGCTTTTCAGGCTCAGTCCTGGGCTCAAAAGATGCAGCCCTGATGTCTCTCATGATAGCAGGTGGTTAAGTAGAAATGTGCTACTCGGCTGACCCAGCAGGAGCAAACGTATGCTAAAAATGTATGCAGAACCAAGCTTTTCAGTGAAGAGCAGCCAGGCATATTTTAGCAAGTTTCACTTGTAAGTGGGGTTGGAAATGCTTTTCAGGCTCAGTACTGGGCTCAAAAGATGCAGCCCTGATGTCTCTCATGATAGCAGGTGGTTAAGTAGAAATTTGCTGCTCGGCAGACCCAGCAGGAGCAAACGTATGCTAAAAATGTGTGCAGAACCAAGCTTTTCAGTGAAGAGCAGCCAGGCACATTTTAGCAAGTTTCACTTGTAAGTGGGGTTGGAAACGCTTTTCAGGCTCAGTACTGGGCTCAAAAGATGCAGCCCCGATGTCTCTCATGATAGCAGGTGGTTAAGTAGAAATTTGCTGCTCGGCTGACCCACCAGGAGCAAACGTATGCTAAAAGTGTATGCAGAACCAAGCTTTTCAGTGAAGAGCAGCCAGGCACATTTTAGCAAGTTTCACTTGTAAGTGGGGTTGGAAACGCTTTTCAGGCTCAGTACTGGGCTCAAAAGATGCAGCCCTGATGTCTCTCATGATAGCAGGTGGTTAAGTAGAAATTTGCTGCTCGGCTGACCCAGCAGGAGCAAACGTATGCTAAAAATGTGTGCAGAACCAAGCTTTTCAGTGAAGAGCAGCTTTAGCAATTTTCACTTGTAAGTGGGGTTGGAAATGCTTTTCAGGCTCAGTACTGGGCTCAAAAGATGCAGCCCTGATCTCTCTCATGATAGCAGGTGGTTAAGTAGAAATTTGCTGCTCGGCTGACCCAGCAGGAGCAAACGTATGCTAAAAATGTATGCAGAACCAAGCTTTTCAGTGAAGAGCAGCCAGGCACATTTTAGCAAGTTTCACTTGTAAGTGGGGTTGGAAATGCTTTTCAGGCTTAGTACTGGGCTCAAAAGATGCAGCCCTGATGTCTCTCATGATAGAAGGTGGTTAAGTAGAAGTTCGCTGCTAGGCTGACCAAGCAGGAGCAAACGTATGCCAAAAATGTATGCAGAAACAAGCTTTTCAGTGAAGAGCAGCTAGGCACATTTTAGCAAGTTTCACTTGTAAGTGGGGTTGGAAACGCTTTTCAGGCTCAGTACTGGGCTCAAAAGATGCAGCCCTGATGTCTCTCATGATAGCAGGTGGTTAAGTAGAAATTTGCTGCTCGGCTGACCCAGCAGGAGCAAACGTATGCTAAAAATGTGTGCAGAACCAAGCTTTTCAGTGAAGAGCAGCCAGGCACATTTTAGCAAGTTTCACTTGTAAGTGGGTTTGGAAATGCTTTTCAGGCTCAGTACTGGGCTCAAAAGATGCAGCCCTGATCTCTCTCATGATAGCAGGTGGTTAAGTAGAAATTTGCTACTCGGCTGACCCAGCAGGAGCAAACGTATGCTAAAAATGTATGCAGAACCAAGCTTTTCAGTGAAGAGCAGCCAGGCACATTTTAGCAGGTTTCACTTGTAAGTGGGGTTGGAAACGCTTTTCAGGCTCAGTACTGGGCTCAAAAGATGCAGCCCTGATCTCTCTCATGATAGCAGGTGGTTAAGTAGAAATTCGCTGCTCGGCTGGCCCAGCAGGAGCAAACATATGCTAAAAATATATGCAGAACCAAGCTTTTCAGTGAAGAGCAGCCAGGCACATTTTAGCAAGTTTCACTTGTAAGTGGGGTGGGAAACGCTTTTCAGGCTCAGTACTGGGCTCAAAAGATGCAGCCCTGATGTCTCTCATGATAGCAGGTGGTTAAGTAGAAATTCACTGCTCGGCTAACCCAGCAGGAGCAAACGTATGCCAAAAATGTATGCAGAACCAAGCTTTTCAGTGAAGAGCAGAGAGGCACATTTTAGCAAGTTTCACTTGTAAGTGGGGTGGAAAATGCTTTTCAGGATCAGTACTGGGCTCAAAAGATGCAGCCCTGATGTCTCTCATGATAGCAGGTGGTTAAGTAGAAATTTGCTGCTCGTCTGACCCAGCAGGACAAACATATGCTAAAACTGTATGCAGAACCAAGCTTTTCAGTGAAGAGCAGCCAGGCACATTTTAGCAGGTTTCACTTGTAAGTGGGGTTGGAAACGCTTTTCAGGCTCGGTACTGGGCTCAAAAGATGCAGCCCTGACCTCTCTCATGATAGCAGGTGGTTAAGTAGAAATTCACTGCTCGGCTGACCCAGCAGGAGCAAACGTATGCCAAAAATGTATGCAGAATCAAGCTTTTCAGTGAAGAGCAGCCAGGCACATTTTAGCAAGTTTCACTTGTAAGTGGGGTTGGACACGCTTTTCAGGCTCAGTACTGGGCTCAAAAGATGGAGCCCTGATGTCTCTCATGATAGCAGGTGGTTAAGTAGAAATTCGCTGCTCGGCTGACCCAGCAGGAGCAAACGTATGCCAAAAATGTACGCAGAAACAAGCTTTTCAGTGAAGAGCAGCTAGGCACATTTAGCAAGTTTCACTTGTAAGTGGGGTTGGAAACGCTTTTCAGGCTCAGTACTGGGCTCAAAAGATGCAGCCCTGATGTCTCTCATGATAGCAGGTGGTTAAGTAGAAATTCGCTGCTCGGCTGGCCCAGCAGGAGCAAACATATGCTAAAAATGTATGCAGAACCAAGCTTTTCAGTGAAGAGCAGCCAGGCACATTTTAGCAAATTTCCCTTGTAAGTGGGGTGGGAAACGGTTTTCAGACTCAGTACTGGGCTCAAAAGATGCAGCCCTGATGTCTCTCATGATAGCAGGTGGTTAAGTAGAAATTCGCTGCTCGGCTAACCCAGCAGGAGCAAACGTATGCCAAAAATTTATGCAGAACCAAGCTTTTCAGTGAAGAGCAGAGAGGCACATTTTAGCAAGTTTCACTTGTAAGTGGGGTGGGAAACGCTTTTCAGGCTCAGTACTGGGCTCAAAAGATGCAGCCCTGATGTCTCTCATGATAGCAGGTGGTTAAGTAGAAATTTGCTGCTCGGCTGACCCAGCAGGACAAACATATTCTAAAACTGTATGCAGAACCAAGCTTTTCAGTGAAGAGCAGCCAGGCACATTTTAGCAAGTTTCACTTGTAAGTGAGGTTAGAAATGCTTTTCAGGCTCAGTACTGGGCTCAAAAGATACAGCCCTGATGTCTCTCATGATAGCAGGTGGTTAAGTACAAATATGCTGCTCGGCTGACCCAGGAGGAGCAAACGTATGCTAAAAATGTATGCAGAACCAAGCTTTTCAGTGAAGAGCAGCCAGGCACATTTTAGCAAGTTTCACTTGTAAGTGGGGTTGGAAACGCTTTTCAGGCTCAGTACTGGGCTCAAAAGATGCAGCCCTAATGTCTCTCATGATAGCAGGTGGTTAAGTAGAAATTCGCTGCTCGGCTGACCCAGCAGGAGCAAACGTATGCCAAAAATGTATGCAGAAACAAGCTTTTCAGTGAAGAGCAGCTAGGCACATTTTAGCAAGTTTCACTTGTAAGTGGGGTTGGAAATGCTTTTCAGGCTCAGTACTGGGCTCAAAAGATGCAGCCCTGATGTCTCTCATGATAGCAGGTGGTTAAGTAGAAATTTGCTGCTCGGCTGACCCAGCAGGAGCAAACGTATGCTAAAAATGTATGCGGAACCAAGCTTTTCAGTGAAGACCAGCCAGGCGTATTTTAGCAAGTTTCACTTGTAAATGGGGATGGAAACGCTTTTCAGGCTCAGTACTGGGCTCAAAAGATGCAGCCCTGATGTCTCTCATGATAGCAGGTGGTTAAGTAGAAATTCGCTGCTCGGCTGACCCAGCAGGAGCAAACGTATGCCAAAAATTTATGCAGAAACAAGCTTTTCAGTGAAGAGCAGCCAGGCACATTTTAGCAAGTTTCACTTGTAAGTGGGGTTGGAAATGCTTTTCAGGCTCAGTACTGGGCTCAAAAGATGCAGCCCTGATGTCTCTCATGATAGCAGGTGGTTAAGTAGAAATGTGCTGCTCGGCTGACCCAGCAAGAGCAAACGTATGCTAAAACTGTATGCAGAACCAAGCTTTTCAGTGAAGAGCAGCCAGGCACATTTTAGCAGGTTTCACTTGTAAGTGGGGTTGGAAACGCTTTTCAGGCTCAGTACTGGGCTCAAAAGATGCAGCCCTGACCTCTCTCATGATAGCAGGTGGTTAAGTAGAAATTCACTGCTCGGCTGACCCAGCAGGAGCAAACGTATGCCAAAAATGTATGCAGAATCAAGCTTTTCAGTGAAGAGCAGCCAGGCACATTTTAGCAAGTTTCACTTGTAAGTGGGGTTGGAAACGCTTTTCAGGCTCAGTACTGGGCTCAAAAGATGCAGCCCTGATGTCTCTCATGATAGCAGGTGGTTAAGTAGAAATTCGCTGCTCGGCTGACCCAGCAGGAGCAAACGTATGCCAAAAATGTACGCAGAAACAAGCTTTTCAGTGAAGAGCAGCTAGGCACATTTTAGCAAGTTTCACTTGTAAGTGGGGTTGGAAACGCTTTTCAGGCTCAGTACTGGGCTCAAAAGATGCAGCCCTGATGTCTCTCATGATAGCAGGTCGTTAAGTAGAAATTCGCTGCTCGGCTGGCCCAGCAGGAGCAAACATATGCTAAAAATGTATGCAGAACCAAGCTTTTCAGTGAAGAGCAGAGAGGCACATTTTAGCAAGTTTCACTTGTAAGTGGGGTGGGAAACGCTTTTCAGGCTCAGTACTGGGCTCAAAAGATGCAGCCCTGATGTCTCTCATGATAGCAGGTGGTTAAGTAGAAATTTGCTGCTCGGCTGACCCAGCAGGACAAACATATGCTAAAACTGTATGCAGAACCAAGCTTTTCAGTGAAGAGCAGCCAGGCACATTTTAGCACGTTTCACTTGTAAGTGGGGTTAGAAATGCTTTTCAGGCTCAGTACTGGGCTTAAAAGATACAGCCCTGATGTCTCTCATGATAGCAGGTGGTTAAGTAGAAATATGCTGCTCGGCTGACCCAGGAGGAGCAAACGTATGCTAAAAATGTATGCAGAACCAAGCTTTTCAGTGAAGAGCAGCCAGGCACATTTTAGCAAGTTTCACTTGTAAGTGGGGTTGGAAATGCTTTTCAGGCTCAGTACTGGGCTCAAAAGATGCAGCCCTGATGTCTCTCATGATAGCAGGTGGTTAAGTAGAAATGTGCTGCTCGGCTGACCCAGCAGGAGCAAACGTATGCTAAAAATGTGTGCAGAACCAATCTTTTCAGTGAAGAGCAGCCAGGCACATTTTAGCAAAGTTCACTTGTAAGTGGGGTTGGAAATGCTTTTCAGGCTCAGTACTGGGCTCAAAAGATGCAGCCCTGATGTCTCTCATGATAGCAGGTGGTTAAGTAGAAATTTGCTGCTCGGCAGACCCAGCAGGAGCAAACGTATGCTAAAAATGTGTGCAGAACCAAGCTTTTCAGTGAAGAGCAGCCAGGCACATTTTAGCACATTTCACTTGTAAGTGGGGTTGAAAACGCTTTTCAGGCTCAGTACTGGGCTCAAAAGATGCAGCCCTGATGTCTCTCATGATAGCAGGTGGTTAAGTAGAAATTTGCTGCTCGGCTGACCCACCAGGAGCAAACGTATGCTAAAAATGTATGCAGAACCAAGCTTTTCAGTGAAGAGCAGCCAGGCACATTTTAGCAAGTTTTACTTGTAAGTGGGGTTAGAAATGCTTTTCAGGCTTAGTACTGGGCTCAAAAGATGCAGCCCTGATGTCTCTCATGATAGAAGGTGGTTAAGTAGAAATTCGCTGCTCGGCTGACCCAGCAGGAGCAAACGTATGCTAAAAATGTATGCAGAACCAAGCTTTTCAGTGAAGAGCAGCCAGGCACATTTTAGCAAGTTTCACTTGTAAGTGGGGTTGGAAATGCTTTTCAGGCTTAGTACTGGGCTCAAAAGATGCAGCCCTGATGTATCTCATGATAGAAGGTGGTTAAGTAGAAATTCGCTGCTCGGCTGACCCAGCAGGAGCAAACGTATGCTAAAAATGTATGCAGAACCAAGCTTTTCAGTGAAGAGCAGCTTTAGCAAGTTTCACTTGTAAGTGGGGTTGGAAATGCTTTTCAGGCTCAGTACTGGGCTCAAAAGTGCAGCCCTGATCTCTCTCATGATAGCAGGTGGTTAAGTAGAAATTTGCTGCTCGGCTGACCCAGCAGGAGCAAACGTATGCAAAAAATGTATGCAGAACCAAGCTTTTCAGTGAAGAGCAGCCAGGCACATTTTAGCAAGTTTCACTTGTAAGTGGGTTTGGAAATGCTTTTCAGGCTTAGTTCTGGGCTCAAAAGATGCAGCCCTGATGTCTCTCATAATAGAAGGTGGTTAAGTAGAAATTCGCTGCTCGGCTGACCCAGCAGGAGCAAACGTATGCTAAAAATGTATGCAGAACCAAGCTTTTCAGTGAAGAGCAGCCAGGCACATTTTAGCAAGTTTCACTTGTAAGTGGGGTTGGAAATGCTTTTCAGGCTTAGTACTGGGCTCAAAAGATGCAGCCCTGATGTATCTCATGATAGAAGGTGGTTAAGTAGAAATTCGCTGCTCGGCTGACCCAGCAGGAGCAAAAGTATGCCAAAAATGTATGCAGAAACAAGCTTTTCAGTGAAGAGCAGCTAGGCACATTTTAGCAAGTTTCACTTGTAAGTGGGGTTGGAAACGCTTTTCAGGCTCAGTACTGGGCTCAAAAGATGCAGCCCTGATGTCTCTCATGATAGCAGGTGGTTAAGTAGAAATTTGCTGCTCGGCTGACCCAGCAGGAGCAAACGAATGCTAAAAATGTATGCAGACCCAAGCTTTTCAGTGAAGAGCAGCCAGGCACATTTTAGCAAGTTTCACTTGTAAGTGGGGTGGGAAACGCTTTTCAGGCTCAGTACTGGGCTCAAAAGATGCAGCCCTGATGTCTCTCATGATAGCAGGTGGTTAAGTAGAAATTCGCTGCTCGGCTAACCCAGCAGGAGCAAACGTATGCCAAAAATGTATGCAGAACCAAGCTTTTCAGTGAAGAGCAGAGAGGCACATTTTAGCAAGTTTCACTTGTAAGTGGGGTTAGAAATGCTTTTCAGGCTCAGTACTGGGCTCAAAAGATACAGCCCTGATGTCTCTCATGATAGCAGGTGGTTAAGTAGAAATATGCTGCTCGGCTGACCCAGGAGGAGCAAATGTATGCTAAAAATGTATGCAGAACCAAGCTTTTCAGTGAAGAGCAGCCAGGCACATTTTAGCAAGTTTCACTTGTAAGTGGGGTTGGAAACGCTTTTCAGGCTCAGTACTGGGCTCAAAAGATGCAGCCCTGATGTCTCTCATGATAGCAGGTGGTTAAGTAGAAATTCGCTGCTCGGCTGACCCAGCAGGAGCAAACGTATGCCAAAAATGTATGCAGAAACAAGCTTTTCAGTGAAGAGCAGCTAGGCACATTTTAGCAAGTTTCACTTGAAGTGGGGTTGGAAATGCTTTTCAGGCTCAGTACTGGGCTCAAAAGATGCAGCCCTGATGTCTATCATGATAGCAGGTGGTTAAGTAGAAATTCGCTGCTCGGCTGACCCAGCAGGAGCAAACGTATGCTAAAAATGTATCCAGAACCAAGCTTTTCAGTGAAGAGCAGCCAGGCATATTTTAGCAAGTTTCACTTGTAAGTGGGGTTGGAAACGCTTTTCAGGCTCAGTACTGGGCTCAAAAGATTCAGCCCTGATGTCTCTCATGATAGCAGGTGGTTAAGTAGAAATTTGCTGCTCGGCTGACCCACCAGGAGCAAACGTATGCTAAAAATGTATGCAGAACCAAGCTTTTCAGTGAAGAGCAGCCAGGCACATTTTAGCAAGTTTCACTTGTAAGTGGGGTTGGAAACGCTTTTCAGGCTCAGTACTGGGCTCAAAAGATGCAGCCCTGATGTCTCTCATGATAGCAGGTGGTTAAGTAGAAATTTGCTGCTCGGCTGACCCAGCAGGAGCAAACGTATGCTAAAAATGTGTGCAGAACCAAGCTTTTCAGTGAAGAGCAGCTTTAGCAAGTTTCACTTGTAAGTGGGGTTGGAAATGCTTTTCAGGCTCAGTACTGGGCTCAAAAGATGCAGCCCTGATCTCTCTCATGATAGCAGGTGGTTAAGTAGAAATTTGCTGCTCGGCTGACCCAGCAGGAGCAAACGTATGCTAAAAATGTATGCAGAACCAAGCTTTTCAGTGAAGAGCAGCCAGGCACATTTTAGCAAGTTTTACTTGTAAGTGGGGTTAGAAATGCTTTTCAGGCTTAGTACTGGGCTCAAAAGATGCAGCCCTGATGTCTCTCATGATAGAAGGTGGTTAAGTAGAAATTCGCTGCTCGGCTGACCCAGCAGGAGCAAACGTATGCTAAAAATGTATGCAGAACCAAGCTTTTCAGTGAAGAGCAGCCAGGCACATTTTAGCAAGTTTCACTTGTAAGTGGGGTTGGAAATGCTTTTCAGGCTTAGTACTGGGCTCAAAAGATGCAGCCCTGATGTATCTCATGATAGAAGGTGGTTAAGTAGAAATTCGCTGCTCGGCTGACCCAGCAGGAGCAAACGTATGCTAAAAATGTATGCAGAACCAAGCTTTTCAGTGAAGAGCAGCTTTAGCAAGTTTCACTTGTAAGTGGGGTTGGAAATGCTTTTCAGGCTCAGTACTGGGCTCAAAAGTGCAGCCCTGATCTCTCTCATGATAGCAGGTGGTTAAGTAGAAATTTGCTGCTCGGCTGACCCAGCAGGAGCAAACGTATGCAAAAAATGTATGCAGAACCAAGCTTTTCAGTGAAGAGCAGCCAGGCACATTTTAGCAAGTTTCACTTGTAAGTGGGTTTGGAAATGCTTTTCAGGCTTAGTTCTGGGCTCAAAAGATGCAGCCCTGATGTCTCTCATAATAGAAGGTGGTTAAGTAGAAATTCGCTGCTCGGCTGACCCAGCAGGAGCAAACGTATGCTAAAAATGTATGCAGAACCAAGCTTTTCAGTGAAGAGCAGCCAGGCACATTTTAGCAAGTTTCACTTGTAAGTGGGGTTGGAAATGCTTTTCAGGCTTAGTACTGGGCTCAAAAGATGCAGCCCTGATGTATCTCATGATAGAAGGTGGTTAAGTAGAAATTCGCTGCTCGGCTGACCCAGCAGGAGCAAAAGTATGCCAAAAATGTATGCAGAAACAAGCTTTTCAGTGAAGAGCAGCTAGGCACATTTTAGCAAGTTTCACTTGTAAGTGGGGTTGGAAACGCTTTTCAGGCTCAGTACTGGGCTCAAAAGATGCAGCCCTGATGTCTCTCATGATAGCAGGTGGTTAAGTAGAAATTTGCTGCTCGGCTGACCCAGCAGGAGAAAACGAATGCTAAAAATGTATGCAGACCCAAGCTTTTCAGTGAAGAGCAGCCAGGCACATTTTAGCAAGTTTCACTTGTAAGTGGGGTGGGAAACGCTTTTCAGGCTCAGTACTGGGCTCAAAAGATGCAGCCCTGATGTCTCTCATGATAGCAGGTGGTTAAGTAGAAATTCGCTGCTCGGCTAACCCAGCAGGAGCAAACGTATGCCAAAAATGTATGCAGAACCAAGCTTTTCAGTGAAGAGCAGAGAGGCACATTTTAGCAAGTTTCACTTGTAAGTGGGGTTAGAAATGCTTTTCAGGCTCAGTACTGGGCTCAAAAGATACAGCCCTGATGTCTCTCATGATAGCAGGTGGTTAAGTAGAAATATGCTGCTCGGCTGACCCAGGAGGAGCAAATGTATGCTAAAAATGTATGCAGAACCAAGCTTTTCAGTGAAGAGCAGCCAGGCACATTTTAGCAAGTTTCACTTGTAAGTGGGGTTGGAAACGCTTTTCAGGCTCAGTACTGGGCTCAAAAGATGCAGCCCTGATGTCTCTCATGATAGCAGGTGGTTAAGTAGAAATTCGCTGCTCGGCTGACCCAGCAGGAGCAAACGTATGCCAAAAATGTATGCAGAAACAAGCTTTTCAGTGAAGAGCAGCTAGGCACATTTTAGCAAGTTTCACTTGTAAGTGGGGTTGGAAATGCTTTTCAGGCTCAGTACTGGGCTCAAAAGATGCAGCCCTGATGTCTATCATGATAGCAGGTGGTTAAGTAGAAATTCGCTGCTCGGCTGACCCAGCAGGAGCAAACGTATGCTAAAAATGTATCCAGAACCAAGCTTTTCAGTGAAGAGCAGCCAGGCATATTTTAGCAAGTTTCACTTGTAAGTGGGGTTGGAAACGCTTTTCAGGCTCAGTACTGGGCTCAAAAGATTCAGCCCTGATGTCTCTCATGATAGCAGGTGGTTAAGTAGAAATTTGCTGCTCGGCTGACCCACCAGGAGCAAACGTATGCTAAAAATGTATGCAGAACCAAGCTTTTCAGTGAAGAGCAGCCAGGCACATTTTAGCAAGTTTCACTTGTAAGTGGGGTTGGAAACGCTTTTCAGGCTCAGTACTGGGCTCAAAAGATGCAGCCCTGATGTCTCTCATGATAGCAGGTGGTTAAGTAGAAATTTGCTGCTCGGCTGACCCAGCAGGAGCAAACGTATGCTAAAAATGTGTGCAGAACCAAGCTTTTCAGTGAAGAGCAGCTTTAGCAAGTTTCACTTGTAAGTGGGGTTGGAAATGCTTTTCAGGCTCAGTACTGGGCTCAAAAGATGCAGCCCTGATCTCTCTCATGATAGCAGGTGGTTAAGTAGAAATTTGCTGCTCGGCTGACCCAGCAGGAGCAAACGTATGCTAAAAATGTATGCAGAACCAAGCTTTTCAGTGAAGAGCAGCCAGGCACATTTTAGCAAGTTTCACTTGTAAGTGGGGTTGGAAATGCTTTTCAGGCTTAGTACTGGGCTCAAAAGATGCAGCCCTAATGTCTCTCATGATAGAAGGTGGTTAAGTAGAAATTAGCTGCTCGGCTGACCCAGCAGGAGCCAACATATGCTAAAAATGTGTGCAGAACCAAGCTTTTCAGTGAAGAGCAGCTAGGCACATTTTAGCAAGTTTCACTTGTAAGTGGGGTTGGAAATGCTTTTCAGGCTCAGTACTGGGCTCAAAAGATGCAGCCCTGATCTCTCTCATGATAGCAGGTGGTTAAGTAGAAATTTGCTGCTCGGCTGACCCAGCAGGAGCAAACGTATGCTAAAAATGTGTGCAGAACCAAGCTTTTCAGTGAAGAGCAGCCAGGCACATTTTAGCAGGTTTCACTTGTAAGTGGGGTTGGAAACGCTTTTCAGGCTCAGTACTGGGCTCAAAAGATGCAGCCCTGTTCTCTCTCATGATAGCAGGTGGTTAAGTAGAAATTCGCTGCTCGGCTGACCCAGCAAGAGCAAACGTATGCCAAAAATGTATGCAGAACCAAGCTTTTCAGTGAAGAGCAGCCAGGCACATTTTAGAAAGTTTCACTTGTAAGTGGGGTTGGAAACGCTTTTCAGGCTCAGTACTGGGCTCAAAAGATGCAGCCCTGATGTCTCTCATGATAGCAGGTGGTTAAGTAGAAATTCGCTGCTCGGCTGACCCAGCAGGAGCAAACGTATGCTAAAAATGTATGCAGAACCAAGCTTTTCAGTGGAGAGCAGCCAGGCATATTTTAGCAAGTTTCACTAGTAAGTGGGGTTGGAAATGCTTTTCAGGCTCAGTACTGGGCTCAAAAGATGCAGCCCTGATGTCTCTCATGATAGCAGGTGGTTAAGTAGAAATGTGCTACTCGGCTGACCCAGCAGGAGCAAACGTATGCTAAAAATGTATGCAGAACTAAGCTTTTCAGTGAAGAGCAGCCAGGCATATTTTAGCAAGTTTCACTTGTAAGTGGGGTAGGAAATGCTTTTCAGGCTCAGTACTGGGCTCAAAAGATGCAGCCCTGATGTCTCTCATGATAGCAGGTGGTTAAGTAGAAATGTGCTGCTCGGCAGACCCAGCAGGAGCAAACGTATGCTAAAAATGTGTGCAGAACCAAGCTTTTCAGTGAAGAGCAGCCAGGCACATTTTAGCACGTTTCACTTGTAAGTGGGGTTGGAAACGCTTTTCAGGCTCAGTACTGGGCTCAAAAGATGCAGCCCTGATGTCTCTCATGATAGCAGGTGGTTAAGTAGAAATTTGCTGCTCGGCTGACCCACCAGGAGCAAACATATGCTAAAAATGTATGCAGAACCAAGCTTTTCAGTGAAGAGCAGCCAGGCACATTTTAGCAAGTTTCACTTGTAAGTGGGGTTGGAAACGCTTTTCAGGCTCAGTACTGGGCTCAAAAGATGCAGCCCTGATGTCTCTCATGATAGCAGGTGGTTAAGTAGAAATTTGCTGCTCGGCTGACCCAGCAGGAGCAAACGTATGCTAAAAATGTGTGCAGAACCAAGCTTTTCAGTGAAGAGCAGCTTTAGCAAGTTTCACTTGTAAGTGGGGTTGGAAATGCTTTTCAGGCTCAGTACTGGGCTCAAAAGATGCAGCCCTGATCTCTCTCATGATAGCAGGTGGTTAAGTAGAAATTTGCTGCTCGGCTGACCCAGCAGGAGCAAACGTATGCTAAAAATGTGTGCAGAACCAAGCTTTTCAGTGAAGAGCAGCCAGGCACATTTTAGCAAGTTTCACTTGTAAGTGGGGTTGGAAATGCTTTTCAGGCTTAGTACTGGGCTCAAAAGATGCAGCCCTGATGTCTCTCATGATAGAAGGTGGTTAAGTAGAAATTCGCTGCTAGGCTGACCCAGCAGGAGCAAACGTATGCCAAAAATGTATGCAGAAACAAGCTTTTCAGTGAAGAGCAGCTAGGCACATTTTAGCAAGTTTCACTTGTAAGTGGGGTTGGAAACGCTTTTCAGGCTCAGTACTGGGCTCAAAAGATGCAGCCCTGATGTCTCTCATGATAGCAGGTGGTTAAGTAGAAATTTGCTGCTCGGCTGACCCAGCAGGAGCAAACGTATGCTAAAAATGTGTGCAGAACCAAGCTTTTCAGTGAAGAGCAGCCAGGCACATTTTAGCAAGTTTCACTTGTAAGTGGGTTTGGAAATGCTTTTCAGGCTCAGTACTGGGCTCAAAAGATGCAGCCCTGATCTCTCTCATGATAGCAGGTGGTTAAGTAGAAATTTGCTGCTCGGCTGACCCAGCAGGAGCAAACGTATGCTAAAATTGTATGCAGAACCAAGCTTTTCAGTGAAGAGCAGCCAGGCATATTTTAGCAGGTTTCACTTGTAAGTGGGGTTGGAAACGCTTTTCAGGCTCAGTACTGGGCTCAAAAGAAGCAGCCCTGATCTCTCTCATGATAGCAGGTGGTTAAGTAGAAATTCGCTGCTCGGCTGGCCCAGCAGGAGCAAACATATGCTAAAAATGTATGCAGAACCAAGCTTTTCAGTGAAGAGCAGCCAGGCACATTTTAGCAAGTTTCACTTGTAAGTGGGGTGGGAAACGCTTTTCAGGCTCAGTACTGGGCTCAAAAGATGCAGCTCTGATGTCTCTCATAATAGCAGGTGGTTAAGTAGAAATTCACTGCTCGGCTAACCCAGCAGGAGCAAACGTATGCCAAAAATGTATGCAGAACCAAGCTTTTCAGTGAAGAGCAGAGAGGCACATTTTAGCAAGTTTCACTTGTAAGTGGGGTGGAAAACGCTTTTCAGGCTCAGTACTGGGCTCAAGAGATGCAGCCCTCATGTCTCTCATGATAGCAGGTGGTTAAGTAGAAATTTGCTGCTCGGCTGACCCAGCAGGACAAACATATGCTAAAACTGTATGCAGAACCAAGCTTTTCAGTGAAGAGCAGCCAGGCACATTTTAGCAGGTTTCACTTGTAAGTGGTGTTGGAAACGCTTTTCAGGCTCAGTACTGGGCTCAAAAAATGCAGCCCTGACCTCTCTCATGATAGCAGGTGGTTAAGTAGAAATTCACTGCTCGGCTGACCCAGCAGGAGCAAACGTATGCCAAAAATGTATGCAGAATCAAGCTTTTCAGTGAAGAGCAGCCAGGCACATTTTAGCAAGTTTCACTTGTAAGTGGGGTTGGAAACGCTTTTCAGGCTCAGTACTGGGCTCAAAAGATGCAGCCCTGATGTCTCTCATGATAGCAGGTGGTTAAGTAGAAATTCGCTGCTCGGCTGACCCAGCAGGAGCAAACGTATACCAAAAATGTACGCAGAAACAAGCTTTTCAGTGAAGAGCAGCTAGGCACATTTTAGCAAGTTTCACTTGTAAGTGGGGTTGGAAACGCTTTTCAGGCTCAGTACTGGGCTCAAAAGATGCAGCCCTGATGTCTCTCATGATAGTAGGTGGTTAAGTAGAAATTTGCTGCTCGGCTGGCCCAGCAGGAGCAAACATATGCTAAAAATGTATGCAGAACCAAGCTTTTCAGTGAAGAGCAGCCAGGCACATTTTAGCAAATTTCACTTGTAAGTGGGGTGGGAAACGCTTTTCAGACTCAGTACTGGGCTCAAAAGATGCAGCCCTGATGTCTCTCATGATAGCAGGTGGTTAAGTAGAAATTTGCTGCTCGGCTAACCCAGCAGGAGCAAACGTATGCCAAAAATGTATGCAGAACCAAGCTTTTCAGTGAAGAGCAGAGAGGCACATTTTAGCAAGTTTCACTTGTAAGTGGGGTGGGAAACGCTTTTCAGGCTCAGTACTGGGCTCAAAAGATGCAGCCCTGATGTCTCTCATGATAGCAGGTGGTTAAGTAGAAATTCGCTGCTCGGCTGACCCAGCAGGAGCAAACGTATGCCAAAAATGTACGCAGAAACAAGCTTTTCAGTGAAGAGCAGCCAGGCACATTTTAGCAAATTTCACTTGTAAGTGGGGTGGGAAATGCTTTTCAGACTCACTACTGGGCTCAAAAGATGCAGCCCTGATGTCTCTCATGATAGCAGGTGGTTAAGTAGAAATTCGCTGCTCGGCTGGCCCAGCAGGAGCAAACATATGCTAAAAATGTATGCAGAACCAAGCTTTTCAGTGAAGAGCAGAGAGGCACATTTTAGCAAGTTTCACTTGTAAGTGGGGTGGGAAACGCTTTTCAGACTCAGTACTGGGCTCAAAAGATGCAGCCCTGATGTCTCTCATGATAGCAGGTGGTTACGTAGAAATTTGCTGCTCGGCTGACCCAGCAGGACAAACATATGCTAAAACTGTATGCAGAACCAAGCTTTTCAGTGAAGAGCAGCCAGGCACATTTTAGCAAGTTTCACTTGTAAGTGGGGTTAGAAATGCTTTTCAGGCTCAGTACTGGGCTCAAAAGATACAGCCCTGATGTCTCTCATGATAGCAGGTGGTTAAGTAGAAATATGCTGCTCGGCTGACCCAGGAGGAGCAAACGTATGCTAAAAATGTATTCAGAACCAAGCTTTTCAGTGAAGAGCAGCCAGGCACATTTTAGCAAGTTTCACTTGTAAGTGGGGTTGGAAACGCTTTTCAGGCTCAGTACTGGGCTCAAAAGATGCAGCCCTGATGTCTCTCATGATAGCAGGTGGTTAAGTAGAAATGTGCTACTCGGCTGACCCAGCAGGAGCAAACCTATGCTAAAAATGTATGCAGAACCAAGCTTTTCAGTGAAGAGCAGCCAGGCATATTTTAGCAAGTTTCACTTGTAAGTGGGGTTGGAAATGCTTTTCAGGCTCAGTACTGGGCTCAAAAGATGCAGCCCTGATGTCTCTCATGATAGCAGGTGGTTAAGTAGAAATTTGCTGCTCGGCAGACCCAGCAGGAGCAAACGTATGCTAAAAATGTGTGCAGAACCAAGCTTTTCAGTAAGAGCAGCCAGGCACATTTTAGCACGTTTCACTTGTAAGTGGGGATGGAAACGCTTTTCAGGCTCAGTACTGGGCTCAAAAGATGCAGCCCTGATGTCTCTCATGATAGCAGGTGGTTAAGTAGAAATTTGCTGCTCGGCTGACCCAGCAGGAGCAAACGTATGCTAAAAATGTGTGCAGAACCAAGCTTTTCAGTGAAGAGCAGCTTTAGCAAGTTTCACTTGTAAGTGGGGTTGGAAATGCTTTTCAGGCTCAGTACTGGGCTCAAAAGATGCAGCCCTGATCTCTCTCATGATAGCAGGTGGTTAAGTAGAAATTTGCTGCTCGGCTGACCCAGCAGGAGCAAACGTATGCTAAAAATGTATGCAGAACCAAGCTTTTCAGTGAAGAGCAGCCAGGCACATTTTAGCAGGTTTCACTTGTAAGTGGGGTTGGAAACGCTTTTCAGGCTCAGTACTGGGCTCAAAAGATGCAGCCCTGATCTCTCTCATGATAGCAGGTGGTTAAGTAGAAATTTGCTGCTCGGCTGACCCAGCAGGAGCAAACGTATGCTAAAAATGTGTGCAGAACCAAGCTTTTCAGTGAAGAGCAGCCAGGCACATTTTAGCAAGTTTCACTTGTAAGTGGGGTTGGAAATGCTTTTCAGGCTTAGTACTGGGCTCAAAAGATGCAGCCCTGATGTCTCTCATGATAGAAGGTGGTTAAGTAGAAATTTGCTGCTCGGCTGACCCAGCAGGAGCAAACGTATGCTAAAAATGTGTGCAGAACCAAGCTTTTCAGTGAAGAGCAGCCAGGCACATTTTAGCAAATTTCACTTGTAAGTGGGGTGGGAAACGGTTTTCAGACTCAGTACTGGGCTCAAAAGATGCAGCCCTGATGTCTCTCATGATAGCAGGTGGTTAAGTAGAAATTCGCTGCTCGGCTAACCCAGCAGGAGCAAACGTATGCCAAAAATGTATGCAGAACCAATCTTTTCAGTGAAGAGCAGAGAGGCACATTTTAGCAAGTTTCACTTGTAAGTGGGGTGGGAAACGCTTTTCAGGCTCAGTACTGGGCTCAAAAGATGCAGCCCTGATGTCTCTCATGATAGCAGGTGGTTAAGTAGAAATTTGCTGCTTGGCTGACCCAGCAGGACAAACATATGCTAAAACTGTATGCAGAACCAAGCTTTTCAGTGAAGAGCAGCCAGGCACATTTTAGCAAGTTTCACTTGTAAGTGAGGTTAGAAATGCTTTTCAGGCTCAGTACTGGGCTCAAAAGATACAGCCCTGATGTCTCTCATGATAGCAGGTGGTTAAGTAGAAATATGCTGCTCGGCTGACCCAGGAGGAGCAAACGTATGCTAAAAATGTATGCAGAACCAAGCTTTTCAATGAAGAGCAGCCAGGCACATTTTAGCAAGTTTCACTTGTAAGTGGGGTTGGAAACGCTTTTCAGGCTCAGTACTGGGCTCAAAAGATGCAGCCCTGATGTCTCTCATGATAGCAGGTGGTTAAGTAGAAATTTGCTGCTCGGCTGACCCAGCAGGAGCAAACGTATGCTAAAAATGTATGCATAACCAAGCTTTTCAGTGAAGAGCAGCCAGGCACATTTTAGCAAGTTTCACTTGTAAGTGGGGTGGGAAACGCTTTTCAGGCTCAGTACTGGGCTCAAAAGATGCAGCCCTGATGTCTCTCATGATAGCAGGTGGTTAAGTAGAAATTCGCTGCTCGGCTAACCCAGCAGGAGAAAACGTATGCCAAAAATGTATGCAGAACCAAGCTTTTCAGTGAAGAGCAGAGAGGCATATTTTAGCAAGTTTCACTTGTAAGTGGGGTTAGAAATGCTTTTCAGGCTCAGTACTGGGCTCAAAAGATACAGCCCTGATGTCTCTCATGATAGCAGGTGGTTAAGTAGAAATATGCTGCTCGGCTGACCCAGGAGGAGCAAACGTATGCCAAAAATGTATGCAGAAACAAGCTTTTCAGTGAAGAGCAGCAAGGCACATTTTAGCAAGTTTCACTTGTAAGTGGGGTTGGAAATGCTTTTCAGGCTCAGTACTGGGCTCAAAAGATGCAGCCCTGATGTCTCTCATGATAGCAGGTGGTTAAGTAGAAATTTGCTGCTCGGCTGACCCAGCAGGAGCAAACGTATGCTAAAAATGTATGCGGAACCAAGCTTTTCAGTGAAGAGCAGCCAGGCGTATTTTAGCAAGTTTCACTTGTAAATGGGGTTGGAAACGCTTTTCAGGCTCAGTACTGGGCTCAAAAGATGCAGCCCTGATGTCTCTCATGATAACAGGTGGTTAAGTATAAATTCGCTGCTCGGCTGACCCAGCAGGAGCAAACGTATGCCAAAAATGTATGCAGAAACAAGCTTTTCAGTGAAGAGCAGCCAGGCACATTTTAGCAAGTTTCACTTGTAAGTGGGGTTGGAAACGCTTTTCAGGCTCAGTACTGGGCTCAAAAGGTGCAGCCCTGATGTCTCTCATGATAGCAGGTGGTTAAGTAGAAATTCGCTGCTCGGCTGGCCCAGCAGGAGCAAACATATGCTAAAAATGTATGCAGAACCAAGCTTTTCAGTGAAGAGCAGCCAGGCACATTTTAGCAAGTTTCACTGTTTGTGGGGTTGGAAACGCTTTTCAGGTGCAGTACTGGGCTCCAAAGATGCAGCCCTGATGTCTCTCATGATAGCAGGTGGTTAAGTAGAAATGTGCTGCTCGGCAGACCCAGCAGGAGCAAACGTATGCTAAAAATGTATGCAGAACCAAGCTTTTCAGTCCAGAGTAGCCAGGCATATTTTTGCAAGTTTCACTTGTAAGTGGGGTTGGAAATGCTTTTCAGGCTCAGTACTAGGCTCAAAAGATGCAGCCCTGGTGTCTCTCATGATAGCAGGTGGTTAGGTAGAAATTTGCTGCTCGGCTGACCCAGCAGGAGCAAACGTTTGCTAAAAATGTATGCAGAACCAAGCTTTTCAGTGAAGAGCAGCCAGGCACATTTTAGCAAGTTTCACTTGTAAGTGGGGTTGGAAACGCTTTTCAGGCTCAGTACTGGGCTCAAAAGATGCAGCCCTGATGTCTCTCATGATAGCAGGTGGTTAAGTAGAATTTCGCTGCTCGGCTGACCCAGCAGGAGCAAACGTATGCCAAAAATGTATGCAGAAACAAGCTTTTCAGTGAAGAGCAGTTTGGCACATTTTAGCAAGTTGCACTTGTAAGTGGGGTTGGAAATGCTTTTCAGGCTCAGTACTGGGCTCAAAAGATGCAGCCCTGATGTCTCTTATGATGCAGGTGGTTAAGTAGAAATTTGCTGGTCGGCTGACTCAGCAGGAACAAACGTATGCCAAAAATGTATGCAGAAACAAGCTTTTCAGTGAAGAGCAGCTAGGCACATTTGAGCAAGTTTCACTTGTAAGTGGGGTTGGAAACGCTTTTCAGGCTCAGTACTGGGCTCAAAAGATGCAGATCTGATGTCTCTCATGATAGCAGGTGGTTAAGTAGAAATTCGCTGCTCGGCTGGCCCAGCAGGAGCAAACATATGCTAAAAATGTATGCAGAACCAAGCTTTTCAGTGAAGAGCAGCCAGGCACATTTTAGCAAGTTTCACTGTAAGTGGGGTTGGAAATGCTTTTCAGGTGCAGTACTGGGCTCCAAAGATGCAGCCCTGATGTCTCTCATGATAGCAGGTGGTTAAGTAGAAATGTGCTGCTCGGCAGACCCAGCAGGAGCAAACGTATGCTAAAAACGTATGCAGAACCAAGCTTTTCAGTGAAGAGCAGCCAGGCACATTTTAGCAAGTTTCACTTGTAAGTGGGGTTGGAAATGCTTTTCAGGCTCAGTACTGGGCTCAAAAGATGCAGCCCTGATCTCTCTCATGAAAGCAGGTGGTTAAGTAGAAATGTGCTGCTCGGCTGACCCAGCAGGAGCAAACGTATGCTAAAAATGTATGCAGAACCAAGCTTTTCAGTGAAGAGCAGCCAGGCACATTTTAGCAAGTTTCACTTGTAAGTGGGGTTGGAAATGCTTTTCAGGCTCAGTACTGGGCTCATAAGATGCAGCCCTGATGTCTCTCATGATGCAGGTGGTTAAGTAGAAATTCGCTGCTCGGCTGACCCAGCAGGAGCAAACGTATGCCAAAAATGTATGCAGAAACAAGCTTTTCAGTGAAGAGCAGCTAGGCACATTTTAGCAAGTTTCACTTGTAAGTGGGGTTGGAAACGCTTTTCAGGCTCAGTACTGGGCTCAAAAGATGCAGCCCTGATGTCTCTCATGATAGCAGGTGGTTAAGTAGAAATTCGCTGCTCGGCTGACCCAGCAGGAGCAAACGTATGCTAAAAATGTATGCAGAACCAAGCTTTTCAGTGAAGAGCAGCCAGGCATATTTTAGCAAGTTTCACTTGTAAGTGGGGTTGGAAATGCTTTTCAGGCTCAGTACTGGGCTCAAAAGATGCAGCCCTGATGTCTCTCATGATAGCAGGTGGTTAAGTAGAAATTCGCTGCTCGGCTGACCCAGCAGGAGCAAACGTATGCCAAAAATGTATGCAGAAACAAGCTTTTCAGTGAAGAGCAGCTAGGCACATTTTAGCAAGTTTCACTTGTAAGTGGGGTTGGAAATGCTTTTCAGGCTCAGTACTGGGCTCAAAAGATGCAGCCTGATGTCTCTCATGATAGCAGGTGGTTAAGTAGAAATTTGCTGCTCGGCTGACCCAGCAGGAGCAAACGTATGCTAAAAATGTGTGCAGAACCAAGCTTTTCAGTGAAGAGCAGCCAGGCACATTTTAGCAAGTTTCACTTGTAAGTGGGGTTGGAAATGCTTTTCAGGCTCAGTACTGGGCTCAAAAGATGCAGCCCTGATCTCTCTCATGATAGCAGGTGGTTAAGTAGCAATTTGCTGCTCGGCTGACCCAGCAGGAGCAAACGTATGCTAAAAATGTATGCAGAACCAAGCTTTTCAGTGAAGAGCAGCCAGGCACATTTTAGCAAGTTTTACTTGTAAGTGGGGTTGGAAACGCTTTTCAGGCTCAGTACTGGGCCCAAAAGATGCAGCCCTGATGTCTCTCATGATAGCAGGTGGTTAAGTAGAAATTCGCTGCTCGGCTGACCCAGCAGGAGCAAACGTATGCCAAAAATGTATGCAGAAACAAGCTTTTCAGTGAAGAGCAGCCAGGCACATTTTAGCAAGTTTTACTTGTAAGTGGGGTTGGAAACGCTTTTCAGGCTCAGTACTGGGCTCAAAAGATGCAGCCCTGATGTCTCTTATGATGCAGGTGGTTAAGTAGAAATTCGCTGCTCGGCTGACCCAGCAGGAGCAAACGTATGCCAAAAATGTATGCAGAAACAAGCTTTTCAGTGAAGAGCAGCTAGGCACATTTTAGCAAGTTTCACTTGTAAGTGGGGTTGGAAACGCTTTTCAGGCTCAGTACTGGGCTCAAAAGATGCAGCCCTGATGTCTCTCATGATAGCAGGTGGTTAAGTAGAAATTCGCTGCTCGGCTGGCCCAGCAGGAGCAAACATATGCTAAAAATGTATGCAGAACCAAGCTTTTCAGTGAAGACCAGCCAGGCATATTTTAGCAAGTTTCACTGTAAGTGGGGTTGGAAACGCTTTTCAGGTGCAGTACTGGGCTCCAAAGATACAGCCCTGATGTCTCTCATGATAGCAGGTGGTTAAGTAGAAATTTGCTGCTCGGCTGACCCAGCAGGAGCAAACCTATGCCAAAAATGTATGCAGAATCAGCTTTTCAGTGAAGAGCAGAGAGGCACATTTTAGCAAGTTTCACTTGTAAGTGGGGTTGGAAACGCTTTTCAGGCTCAGTACTAGGCTCAAAAGATGCAGCCCTGATGTCTCTCATGATAGCAGGTGGTTAAGTAGAAATTCGCTGCTCGGCTGGCCCAGCAGGAGCAAACATATGCTAAAAATGTATGCAGAACCAAGCTTTTCAGTGAAGAGCAGCCAGGCACATTTTAACAAGTTTCACTTGTAAGTGGGGTTGGAAACGCTTTTCAGGCTCAGTACTGGGCTCAAAAGATGCAGCCCTGATGTCTCTCATGATAGCAGGTGGTTAAGTAGAAATGTGCTGCTCGGCTGACCCAGCAGGAGCAAACGTATGCCAAAAATGTATGCAGAAACCAGCTTTTCAGTGAAGAGCAGCCAGGCACATTTTAGCAAGTTTCACTTGTAAGTGGGGTTGGAAACGCTTTTCAGGCTCAGTACTGGGCTCAAAAGATGCAGCCCTGATGTCTCTCATGATAGCAGGTGGTTAAGTAGAAATTCGCTGCTCGGCTGACCCAGCAGGAGCAAACGTATGCTAAAAATGTATGCAGAACCAAGCTTTTCAGTGAAGAGCAGCCAGGCACATTTTAGCAAGTTTCAATGTAAGTGGGGTTGGAAACGCTTTTCAGGCGCAGTACTGGGCTCCAAAGATGCAGCCCTGATGTCTCTCATGATAGCAGGTGGTTAAGTAGAAATGTGCTGCTCGGCAGACCCAGCAGGAGCAAACGTATGCTAAAAATGTATGCAGAACCAAGCTTTTCAGTGAAGAGCAGCCAGGCATATTTTAGCAAGTTTCACTTGTAAGTGGGGTTGGAAATGCTTTTCAGGCTCAGTACTGGGCTCAAAAGATGCAGCCCTGATGTCTCTCATGATAGCAGGTGGTTAAGTAGAAATTCGCTGCTCGGCTGACCCAGCAGGAGCAAACGTATGCCAAAAATGTATGCAGAAACAAGCTTTTCAGTGAAGAGCAGCTAGGCACATTTTAGCAAGTTTCACTTGTAAGTGGGGTTGGAAATGCTTTTCAGGCTCAGTACTGGGCTCAAAAGATGCAGCCTGATGTCTCTCATGATAGCAGGTGGTTAAGTAGAAATTTGCTGCTCGGCTGACCCAGCAGGAGAACGTATGCTAAAAATGTATGCAGAACCAAGCTTTTCAGTGAAGAGCAGAGAGGCACATTTTAGCAAGTTTCACTTGTAAGTGGGGTTGGAAACGCTTTTCAGGCTCAGTACTGGGCTCAAAAGATGCAGCCCTGATGTCTCTCATGATAGCAGGTGGTTAAGTAGAAATGTGCTGCTCGGCAGACCCAGCAGGAGCAAACGTATGCTAAAAATGTATGCAGAACCAAGCTTTTCAGTAAAGAGCAGCCAGGCACATTTTAGCAAGTTTCACTGTAAGTGGGGTTGGAAACGCTTTTCAGGTGCAGTACTGGGCTCCAAAGATGCAGCCCTGATGTCTCTCATGATAGCAGGTGGTTAAGTAGAAATTCGCTGCTCGGCTGACCCAGCAGGAGCAAACGTATGCCAAAAATGTATGCAGAACCAAGCTTTTCAGTGAAGAGCAGCTAGGCACATTTTATCAAGTTTCACTTGTAAGTGGGGTTGGAAACGCTTTTCAGGCTCAATACTGGGCTCAAAAGATGCAGGCTGATGTCTCTCATGATAGCAGTTGGTTAAGTAGAAATTTGCTGCTCGGCTGACCCAGCAGGAGCAAACGTATGCTAAAAATGTATGCAGAACCAAGCTTTTCAGTGAAGAGCAGCCAGGCACATTTTAGCAAGTTTCACTTGTAAGTGGGGTTGGAAACGCTTTTCAGGCTCAGTACTGGGCTCAAAAGATGCAGCCCTGATGTCTCTCATGATAGCAGGTGGTTAAGTAGAAATGTGCTGCTCGGCTGACCCAGCAGGAGAGCGTATGCTAAAAATGTATGCAGAACCAAGCTTTTAAGTGAAGAGCAGAGAGGCACATTTTAGCAAGTTTCACTTGTAAGTGGGGTTGGAAACGCTTTTCAGGCTCAGTACTGGGCTCAAAAGATGCAGCCCTGATGTCTCTCATGATAGCAGGCGGTTAAGTAGAAATTCGCTGCTCGGCTGGCCCAGCAGGAGCAAACATATGCTAAAAATGTATGCAGAACCAAGCTTTTCAGTAAAGAGCAGCCAGGCACATTTTAGCAAGTTTCACTGTAAGTGGGGTTGGAAACGCTTTTCAGGTGCAGTACTGGGCTCCAAAGATGCAGCCCTGATGTCTCTCATGATAGCAGGTGGTTAAGTAGAAATGTGCTGCTCGGCAGACCCAGCAGGAGCAAACGTATGCTAAAAATGTATGCAGAACCAAGCTTTTCAGTGAAGAGCAGCCAGGCATATTTTTGCAAGTTTCACTTGTAAGTGGGGTTGGAAATGCTTTTCAGGCTCAGTACTGGGCTCAAAAGATGCAGCCCTGATGTCTCTCATGATAGCAGGTGGTTAAGTAGAAATTCGCTGCTCGGCTGACCCAGCAGGAGCAAACGTATGCTAAAAATGTATGCAGAACCAAGCTTTTTAGTGAAGAGCAGCCAGGCACATTTTAGCAAGTTTCACTTGTAAGTGGGGTTGGAAACGCTTTTCAGGCTCAGTACTGGGCTCAAAAGATGCAGCCCTGATGTCTCTCATGATAGCAGGTGGTTAAGTAGAAGTTCACTGCTCGGCTGACCCAGCAGGAGCAAACGTATGCTAAAAATGTGTGCAGAACCAAGCTTTTCAGTGAATAGCAGCCAGGCACATTTTAGCAAGTTTCACTTGTAAGTGGGGTTGGAAATGCTTTTCAGGCTCAGTACTGGGCTCAAAAGATGCAGCCCTGATGTCTCTTATGATGCAGGTGGTTAAGTAGAAATTCGCTGCTCGGGTGACCCAGCAGGAGTAAACGTATGCCAAAAATGTATGCAGAAACAAGCTTTTCAGTGAAGAGCAGCTAGGCACATTTTAGCAAGTTTCACTTGTAAGTGGGGTTGGAAACGCTTTTCAGGCTCAGTACTGGGCTCAAAAGATGCAGCCCTGATGTCTCTCATGATAGCAGGTGGTTAAGTAGAAATTCGCTGCTCGGCTGACCCAGCAGGAGCAAACGTATGCTAAAAATGTATGCAGAACCAAGCTTTTCAGTGAAGAGCAGCCAGGCACATTTTAGCAAGTTTCACTGTAAGTGGGGTTGGAAACGCTTTTCAGGCGCAGTACTGGGCTCCAAAGATGCAGCCCTGATGTCTCTCATGATAGCAGGTGGTTAAGTAGAAATGTGCTGCTCGGCAGACCCAGCAGGAGCAAACGTATGTAAAAATGTATGCAGAACCAAGCTTTTCAGTGAAGAGCAGCCAGGCATATTTTAGCAAGTTTCACTTGTAAGTGGGGTTGGAAATGCTTTTCATGCTCAGTACTGGGCTCAAAAGATACAGCCCTGATGTCTCTCATGATAGCAAGTGGTTAAGTAGAAATTCGCTGCTCGGCTGACCCAGCAGGAGCAAACGTATGCCAAAAATGTATGCAGAAACAAGCTTTTCAGTGAAGAGCAGCTAGGCACATTTTAGCAAGTTTCACTTGTAAGTGGGGTTGGAAACGCTTTTCAGGCTCAGTACTGGGCTCAAAAGATGCAGCCTGATGTCTCTCATGATAGCAGGTGGTTAAGTAGAAATTTGCTGCTCGGCTGACCCAGCAGGAGCAAACGTATGCTAAAAATGTGTGCAGAACCAAGCTTTTCAGTGAAGAGCAGCCAGGCACATTTTAGCAAGTTTCACTTGTAAGTGGGGTTGGAAATGCTTTTCAGGCTCAGTACTGGGCTCAAAAGATGCAGCCCTGATCTCTCTCATGATAGCAGGTGGTTAAGTAGAAATTTGCTGCTCGGCTGACCCAGCAGGAGCAAACGTATGCTAAAAATGTATGCAGAACCAAGCTTTTCAGTGAAGAGCAGCCAGGCACATTTTAGCAAGTTTCACTTGTAAGTGGGGTTGGAAACGCTTTTCAGGCTCAGTACTGGGCTCAAAAGATGCAGCCCTGATGTCTCTCAAAATAGCAGGTGGTTAAGTAGAAATTCGCTGCTCGGCTGACCCAGCAGGAGCAAACGTATGCCAAAAATGTATGCAGAAACAAGCTTTTCAGTGAAGAGCAGCTAGGCACATTTTAGCAAGTTTTACTTGTAAGTGGGGTTGTAAACGCTTTTCAGGCTCAGTACTGGGCTCAAAAGATGCAGCCCTGATGTCTCTTATGATGCAGGTGGTTAAGTAGAAATTCGCTGCTCGGCTGACCCAGCAGGAGCAAACGTATGCCAAAAATGTATGCACAAACAAGCTTTTCAGTGAAGAGCAGCCAGGCATATTTTAGCAAGTTTCACTTGTAAGTGGGGTTGGAAATGCTTTTCAGGCTCAGTACTGGGCTCAAAAGATGCAGCCCTGATGTCTCTCATGATAGCAGGTGGTTAAGTAGAAATTCGCTGCTCGGCTGACCCAGCAGGAGCAAACGTATGCCAAAAATGTATGCAGAAACAAGCTTTTCAGTGAAGAGCAGCTAGGCACATTTTAGCAAGTTTCACTTGTAAGTGGGGTTGGAAACGCTTTTCAGGCTCAGTACTGGGCTCAAAAGATGCAGCCCTGATCTCTCTCATGATAGCAGGTGGTTAAGTAGAAATTCGCTGCTCGGCTGGCCCAGCAGGAGCAAACATATGCTAAAAATGTATGCAGAACCAAGCTTTTCAGTGAAGAGCAGCCAGGCACATTTTAGCAAGTTTCACTGTTTGTGGGGTTGGAAACGCTTTTCAGGTGCAGTACTGGGCTCCAAAGATGCAGCCCTGATGTCTCTCATGATAGCAGGTGGTTAAGTAGAAATGTGCTGCTCGGCAGACCCAGCAGGAGCAAACGTATGCTAAAAATGTATGCAGAACCAAGCTTTTCAGTCCAGAGTAGCCAAGCATATTTTTGCAAGTTTCACTTGTAAGTGGGGTTGGAAATGCTTTTCAGGCTCAGTACTAGGCTCAAAAGATGCAGCCCTGGTGTCTCTCATGATAGCAGGTGGTTAAGTAGAAATTTGCTGCTCGGCTGACCCAGCAGGAGCAAACGTTTGCTAAAAATGTATGCAGAACCAAGCTTTTCAGTGAAGAGCAGCCAGGCACATTTTAGCAAGTTTCACTTGTAAGTGGGGTTGGAAACGCTTTTCAGGCTCAGTACTGGGCTCAAAAGATGCAGCCCTGATGTCTCTCATGATAAAAGGTGGTTAAGTAGAATTTCGCTGCTCGGCTGACCCAGCAGGAGCAAACGTATGCCAAAAATGTATGCAGAAACAAGCTTTTCAGTGAAGAGCAGCTAGGCACATTTGAGCAAGTTTCACTTGTAAGTGGGGTTGGAAACGCTTTTCAGGCTCAGTACTGGGCTCAAAAGATGCAGATCTGATGTCTCTCATGATAGCAGGTGGTTAAGTAGAAATTCGCTGCTCGGCTGGCCCAGCAGGAGCAAACATATGCTAAAAATGTATGCAGAACCAAGCTTTTCAGTGAAGAGCAGCCAGGCACATTTTAGCAAGTTTCACTGTAAGTGGGGTTGGAAATGCTTTTCAGGTGCAGTACTGGGCTCCAAAGATGCAGCCCTGATGTCTCTCATGATAGCAGGTGGTTAAGTAGAAATGTGCTGCTCGGCAGACCCAGCAGGAGCAAACGTATGCTAAAAACGTATGCAGAACCAAGCTTTTCAGTGAAGAGCAGCCAGGCACATTTTAGCAAGTTTCACTTGTAAGTGGGGTTGGAAATGCTTTTCAGGCTCAGTACTGGGCTCAAAAGATGCAGCCCTGATCTCTCTCATGAAAGCAGGTGGTTAAGTAGAAATGTGCTGCTCGGCTGACCCAGCAGGAGCAAACGTATGCTAAAAATGTATGCAGAACCAAGCTTTTCAGTGAAGAGCAGCCAGGCACATTTTAGCAAGTTTCACTTGTAAGTGGGGTTGGAAATGCTTTTCAGGCTCAGTACTGGGCTCATAAGATGCAGCCCTGATGTCTCTCATGATGCAGGTGGTTAAGTAGAAATTCGCTGCTCGGCTGACCCAGCAGGAGCAAACGTATGCCAAAAATGTATGCAGAAACAAGCTTTTCAGTGAAGAGCAGCTAGGCACATTTTAGCAAGTTTCACTTGTAAGTGGGGTTGGAAACGCTTTTCAGGCTCAGTACTGGGCTCAAAAGATGCAGCCCTGATGTCTCTCATGATAGCAGGTGGTTAAGTAGAAATTCGCTGCTCGGCTGACCCAGCAGGAGCAAACGTATGCTAAAAATGTATGCAGAACCAAGCTTTTCAGTGAAGAGCAGCCAGGCATATTTTAGCAAGTTTCACTTGTAAGTGGGGTTGGAAATGCTTTTCAGGCTCAGTACTGGGCTCAAAAGATGCAGCCCTGATGTCTCTCATGATAGCAGGTGGTTAAGTAGAAATTCGCTGCTCGGCTGACCCAGCAGGAGCAAACGTATGCCAAAAATGTATGCAGAAACAAGCTTTTCAGTGAAGAGCAGCTAGGCACATTTTAGCAAGTTTCACTTGTAAGTGGGGTTGGAAATGCTTTTCAGGCTCAGTACTGGGCTCAAAAGATGCAGCCTGATGTCTCTCATGATAGCAGGTGGTTAAGTAGAAATTTGCTGCTCGGCTGACCCAGCAGGAGCAAACGTATGCTAAAAATGTGTGCAGAACCAAGCTTTTCAGTGAAGAGCAGCCAGGCACATTTTAGCAAGTTTCACTTGTAAGTGGGGTTGGAAATGCTTTTCAGGCTCAGTACTGGGCTCAAAAGATGCAGCCCTGATCTCTCTCATGATAGCAGGTGGTTAAGTAGCAATTTGCTGCTCGGCTGACCCAGCAGGAGCAAACGTATGCTAAAAATGTATGCAGAACCAAGCTTTTCAGTGAAGAGCAGCCAGGCACATTTTAGCAAGTTTTACTTGTAAGTGGGGTTGGAAACGCTTTTCAGGCTCAGTACTGGGCCCAAAAGATGCAGCCCTGATGTCTCTCATGATAGCAGGTGGTTAAGTAGAAATTCGCTGCTCGGCTGACCCAGCAGGAGCAAACGTATGCCAAAAATGTATGCAGAAACAAGCTTTTCAGTGAAGAGCAGCCAGGCACATTTTAGCAAGTTTTACTTGTAAGTGGGGTTGGAAACGCTTTTCAGGCTCAGTACTGGGCTCAAAAGATGCAGCCCTGATGTCTCTTATGATGCAGGTGGTTAAGTAGAAATTCGCTGCTCGGCTGACCCAGCAGGAGCAAACGTATGCCAAAAATGTATGCAGAAACAAGCTTTTCAGTGAAGAGCAGCTAGGCACATTTTAGCAAGTTTCACTTGTAAGTGGGGTTGGAAACGCTTTTCAGGCTCAGTACTGGGCTCAAAAGATGCAGCCCTGATGTCTCTCATGATAGCAGGTGGTTAAGTAGAAATTCGCTGCTCGGCTGGCCCAGCAGGAGCAAACATATGCTAAAAATGTATGCAGAACCAAGCTTTTCAGTGAAGACCAGCCAGGCATATTTTAGCAAGTTTCACTGTAAGTGGGGTTGGAAACGCTTTTCAGGTGCAGTACTGGGCTCCAAAGATACAGCCCTGATGTCTCTCATGATAGCAGGTGGTTAAGTAGAAATTTGCTGCTCGGCTGACCCAGCAGGAGCAAACCTATGCCAAAAATGTATGCAGAATCAGCTTTTCAGTGAAGAGCAGAGAGGCACATTTTAGCAAGTTTCACTTGTAAGTGGGGTTGGAAACGCTTTTCAGGCTCAGTACTAGGCTCAAAAGATGCAGCCCTGATGTCTCTCATGATAGCAGGTGGTTAAGTAGAAATTCGCTGCTCGGCTGGCCCAGCAGGAGCAAACATATGCTAAAAATGTATGCAGAACCAAGCTTTTCAGTGAAGAGCAGCCAGGCACATTTTAACAAGTTTCACTTGTAAGTGGGGTTGGAAACGCTTTTCAGGCTCAGTACTGGGCTCAAAAGATGCAGCCCTGATGTCTCTCATGATAGCAGGTGGTTAAGTAGAAATGTGCTGCTCGGCTGACCCAGCAGGAGCAAACGTATGCCAAAAATGTATGCAGAAACCAGCTTTTCAGTGAAGAGCAGCCAGGCACATTTTAGCAAGTTTCACTTGTAAGCGGGGTTGGAAACGCTTTTCAGGCTCAGTACTGGGCTCAAAAGATGCAGCCCTGATGTCTCTCATGATAGCAGGTGGTTAAGTAGAAATTCGCTGCTCGGCTGACCCAGCAGGAGCAAACGTATGCTAAAAATGTATGCAGAACCAAGCTTTTCAGTGAAGAGCAGCCAGGCACATTTTAGCAAGTTTCAATGTAAGTGGGGTTGGAAACGCTTTTCAGGCGCAGTACTGGGCTCCAAAGATGCAGCCCTGATGTCTCTCATGATAGCAGGTGGTTAAGTAGAAATGTGCTGCTCGGCAGACCCAGCAGGAGCAAACGTATGCTAAAAATGTATGCAGAACCAAGCTTTTCAGTGAAGAGCAGCCAGGCATATTTTAGCAAGTTTCACTTGTAAGTGGGGTTGGAAATGCTTTTCAGGCTCAGTACTGGGCTCAAAAGATGCAGCCCTGATGTCTCTCATGATAGCAGGTGGTTAAGTAGAAATTCGCTGCTCGGCTGACCCAGCAGGAGCAAACGTATGCCAAAAATGTATGCAGAAACAAGCTTTTCAGTGAAGAGCAGCTAGGCACATTTTAGCAAGTTTCACTTGTAAGTGGGGTTGGAAATGCTTTTCAGGCTCAGTACTGGGCTCAAAAGATGCAGCCTGATGTCTCTCATGATAGCAGGTGGTTAAGTAGAAATTTGCTGCTCGGCTGACCCAGCAGGAGAACGTATGCTAAAAATGTATGCAGAACCAAGCTTTTCAGTGAAGAGCAGAGAGGCACATTTTAGCAAGTTTCACTTGTAAGTGGGGTTGGAAACGCTTTTCAGGCTCAGTACTGGGCTCAAAAGATGCAGCCCTGATGTCTCTCATGATAGCAGGTGGTTAAGTAGAAATGTGCTGCTCGGCAGACCCAGCAGGAGCAAACGTATGCTAAAAATGTATGCAGAACCAAGCTTTTCAGTAAAGAGCAGCCAGGCACATTTTAGCAAGTTTCACTGTAAGTGGGGTTGGAAACGCTTTTCAGGTGCAGTACTGGGCTCCAAAGATGCAGCCCTGATGTCTCTCATGATAGCAGGTGGTTAAGTAGAAATTCGCTGCTCGGCTGACCCAGCAGGAGCAAACGTATGCCAAAAATGTATGCAGAACCAAGCTTTTCAGTGAAGAGCAGCTAGGCACATTTTATCAAGTTTCACTTGTAAGTGGGGTTGGAAACGCTTTTCAGGCTCAATACTGGGCTCAAAAGATGCAGGCTGATGTCTCTCATGATAGCAGTTGGTTAAGTAGAAATTTGCTGCTCGGCTGACCCAGCAGGAGCAAACGTATGCTAAAAATGTATGCAGAACCAAGCTTTTCAGTGAAGAGCAGCCAGGCACATTTTAGCAAGTTTCACTTGTAAGTGGGGTTGGAAACGCTTTTCAGGCTCAGTACTGGGCTCAAAAGATGCAGCCCTGATGTCTCTCATGATAGCAGGTGGTTAAGTAGAAATGTGCTGCTCGGCTGACCCAGCAGGAGAGCGTATGCTAAAAATGTATGCAGAACCAAGCTTTTAAGTGAAGAGCAGAGAGGCACATTTTAGCAAGTTTCACTTGTAAGTGGGGTTGGAAACGCTTTTCAGGCTCAGTACTGGGCTCAAAAGATGCAGCCCTGATGTCTCTCATGATAGCAGGCGGTTAAGTAGAAATTCGCTGCTCGGCTGGCCCAGCAGGAGCAAACATATGCTAAAAATGTATGCAGAACCAAGCTTTTCAGTAAAGAGCAGCCAGGCACATTTTAGCAAGTTTCACTGTAAGTGGGGTTGGAAACGCTTTTCAGGTGCAGTACTGGGCTCCAAAGATGCAGCCCTGATGTCTCTCATGATAGCAGGTGGTTAAGTAGAAATGTGCTGCTCGGCAGACCCAGCAGGAGCAAACGTATGCTAAAAATGTATGCAGAACCAAGCTTTTCAGAGAAGAGCAGCCAGGCATATTTTTGCAAGTTTCACTTGTAAGTGGGGTTGGAAATGCTTTTCAGGCTCAGTACTGGGCTCAAAAGATGCAGCCCTGATGTCTCTCATGATAGCAGGTGGTTAAGTAGAAATTCGCTGCTCGGCTGACCCAGCAGGAGCAAACGTATGCTAAAAATGTATGCAGAACCAAGCTTTTTAGTGAAGAGCAGCCAGGCACATTTTAGCAAGTTTCACTTGTAAGTGGGGTTGGAAACGCTTTTCAGGCTCAGTACTGGGCTCAAAAGATGCAGCCCTGATGTCTCTCATGATAGCAGGTGGTTAAGTAGAAGTTCACTGCTCGGCTGACCCAGCAGGAGCAAACGTATGCTAAAAATGTGTGCAGAACCAAGCTTTTCAGTGAATAGCAGCCAGGCACATTTTAGCAAGTTTCACTTGTAAGTGGGGTTGGAAATGCTTTTCAGGCTCAGTACTGGGCTCAAAAGATGCAGCCCTGATGTCTCTTATGATGCAGGTGGTTAAGTAGAAATTCGCTGCTCGGGTGACCCAGCAGGAGTAAACGTATGCCAAAAATGTATGCAGAAACAAGCTTTTCAGTGAAGAGCAGCTAGGCACATTTTAGCAAGTTTCACTTGTAAGTGGGGTTGGAAACGCTTTTCAGGCTCAGTACTGGGCTCAAAAGATGCAGCCCTGATGTCTCTCATGATAGCAGGTGGTTAAGTAGAAATTCGCTGCTCGGCTGACCCAGCAGGAGCAAACGTATGCTAAAAATGTATGCAGAACCAAGCTTTTCAGTGAAGAGCAGCCAGGCACATTTTAGCAAGTTTCACTGTAAGTGGGGTTGGAAACGCTTTTCAGGCGCAGTACTGGGCTCCAAAGATGCAGCCCTGATGTCTCTCATGATAGCAGGTGGTTAAGTAGAAATGTGCTGCTCGGCAGACCCAGCAGGAGCAAACGTATGTAAAAATGTATGCAGAACCAAGCTTTTCAGTGAAGAGCAGCCAGGCATATTTTAGCAAGTTTCACTTGTAAGTGGGGTTGGAAATGCTTTTCATGCTCAGTACTGGGCTCAAAAGATACAGCCCTGATGTCTCTCATGATAGCAAGTGGTTAAGTAGAAATTCGCTGCTCGGCTGACCCAGCAGGAGCAAACGTATGCCAAAAATGTATGCAGAAACAAGCTTTTCAGTGAAGAGCAGCTAGGCACATTTTAGCAAGTTTCACTTGTAAGTGGGGTTGGAAACGCTTTTCAGGCTCAGTACTGGGCTCAAAAGATGCAGCCTGATGTCTCTCATGATAGCAGGTGGTTAAGTAGAAATTTGCTGCTCGGCTGACCCAGCAGGAGCAAACGTATGCTAAAAATGTGTGCAGAACCAAGCTTTTCAGTGAAGAGCAGCCAGGCACATTTTAGCAAGTTTCACTTGTAAGTGGGGTTGGAAATGCTTTTCAGGCTCAGTACTGGGCTCAAAAGATGCAGCCCTGATCTCTCTCATGATAGCAGGTGGTTAAGTAGAAATTTGCTGCTCGGCTGACCCAGCAGGAGCAAACGTATGCTAAAAATGTATGCAGAACCAAGCTTTTCAGTGAAGAGCAGCCAGGCACATTTTAGCAAGTTTCACTTGTAAGTGGGGTTGGAAACGCTTTTCAGGCTCAGTACTGGGCTCAAAAGATGCAGCCCTGATGTCTCTCAAAATAGCAGGTGGTTAAGTAGAAATTCGCTGCTCGGCTGACCCAGCAGGAGCAAACGTATGCCAAAAATGTATGCAGAAACAAGCTTTTCAGTGAAGAGCAGCTAGGCACATTTTAGCAAGTTTTACTTGTAAGTGGGGTTGTAAACGCTTTTCAGGCTCAGTACTGGGCTCAAAAGATGCAGCCCTGATGTCTCTTATGATGCAGGTGGTTAAGTAGAAATTCGCTGCTCGGCTGACCCAGCAGGAGCAAACGTATGCCAAAAATGTATGCACAAACAAGCTTTTCAGTGAAGAGCAGCCAGGCATATTTTAGCAAGTTTCACTTGTAAGTGGGGTTGGAAATGCTTTTCAGGCTCAGTACTGGGCTCAAAAGATGCAGCCCTGATGTCTCTCATGATAGCAGGTGGTTAAGTAGAAATTCGCTGCTCGGCTGACCCAGCAGGAGCAAACGTATGCCAAAAATGTATGCAGAAACAAGCTTTTCAGTGAAGAGCAGCTAGGCACATTTTAGCAAGTTTCACTTGTAAGTGGGGTTGGAAACGCTTTTCAGGCTCAGTACTGGGCTCAAAAGATGCAGCCCTGATCTCTCTCATGATAGCAGGTGGTTAAGTAGAAATTCGCTGCTCGGCTGGCCCAGCAGGAGCAAACATATGCTAAAAATGTATGCAGAACCAAGCTTTTCAGTGAAGAGCAGCCAGGCACATTTTAGCAAGTTTCACTGTTTGTGGGGTTGGAAACGCTTTTCAGGTGCAGTACTGGGCTCCAAAGATGCAGCCCTGATGTCTCTCATGATAGCAGGTGGTTAAGTAGAAATGTGCTGCTCGGCAGACCCAGCAGGAGCAAACGTATGCTAAAAATGTATGCAGAACCAAGCTTTTCAGTCCAGAGTAGCCAAGCATATTTTTGCAAGTTTCACTTGTAAGTGGGGTTGGAAATGCTTTTCAGGCTCAGTACTAGGCTCAAAAGATGCAGCCCTGGTGTCTCTCATGATAGCAGGTGGTTAAGTAGAAATTTGCTGCTCGGCTGACCCAGCAGGAGCAAACGTTTGCTAAAAATGTATGCAGAACCAAGCTTTTCAGTGAAGAGCAGCCAGGCACATTTTAGCAAGTTTCACTTGTAAGTGGGGTTGGAAACGCTTTTCAGGCTCAGTACTGGGCTCAAAAGATGCAGCCCTGATGTCTCTCATGATAGCAGGTGGTTAAGTAGAATTTCGCTGCTCGGCTGACCCAGCAGGAGCAAACGTATGCCAAAAATGTATGCAGAAACAAGCTTTTCAGTGAAGAGCAGTTTGGCACATTTTAGCAAGTTGCACTTGTAAGTGGGGTTGGAAATGCTTTTCAGGCTCAGTACTGGGCTCAAAAGATGCAGCCCTGATGTCTCTTATGATGCAGGTGGTTAAGTAGAAATTTGCTGGTCGGCTGACTCAGCAGGAACAAACGTATGCCAAAAATGTATGCAGAAACAAGCTTTTCAGTGAAGAGCAGCTAGGCACATTTGAGCAAGTTTCACTTGTAAGTGGGGTTGGAAACGCTTTTCAGGCTCAGTACTGGGCTCAAAAGATGCAGATCTGATGTCTCTCATGATAGCAGGTGGTTAAGTAGAAATTCGCTGCTCGGCTGGCCCAGCAGGAGCAAACATATGCTAAAAATGTATGCAGAACCAAGCTTTTCAGTGAAGAGCAGCCAGGCACATTTTAGCAAGTTTCACTGTAAGTGGGGTTGGAAATGCTTTTCAGGTGCAGTACTGGGCTCCAAAGATGCAGCCCTGATGTCTCTCATGATAGCAGGTGGTTAAGTAGAAATGTGCTGCTCGGCAGACCCAGCAGGAGCAAACGTATGCTAAAAACGTATGCAGAACCAAGCTTTTCAGTGAAGAGCAGCCAGGCACATTTTAGCAAGTTTCACTTGTAAGTGGGGTTGGAAATGCTTTTCAGGCTCAGTACTGGGCTCAAAAGATGCAGCCCTGATCTCTCTCATGAAAGCAGGTGGTTAAGTAGAAATGTGCTGCTCGGCTGACCCAGCAGGAGCAAACGTATGCTAAAAATGTATGCAGAACCAAGCTTTTCAGTGAAGAGCAGCCAGGCACATTTTAGCAAGTTTCACTTGTAAGTGGGGTTGGAAATGCTTTTCAGGCTCAGTACTGGGCTCATAAGATGCAGCCCTGATGTCTCTCATGATGCAGGTGGTTAAGTAGAAATTCGCTGCTCGGCTGACCCAGCAGGAGCAAACGTATGCCAAAAATGTATGCAGAAACAAGCTTTTCAGTGAAGAGCAGCTAGGCACATTTTAGCAAGTTTCACTTGTAAGTGGGGTTGGAAACGCTTTTCAGGCTCAGTACTGGGCTCAAAAGATGCAGCCCTGATGTCTCTCATGATAGCAGGTGGTTAAGTAGAAATTCGCTGCTCGGCTGACCCAGCAGGAGCAAACGTATGCTAAAAATGTATGCAGAACCAAGCTTTTCAGTGAAGAGCAGCCAGGCATATTTTAGCAAGTTTCACTTGTAAGTGGGGTTGGAAATGCTTTTCAGGCTCAGTACTGGGCTCAAAAGATGCAGCCCTGATGTCTCTCATGATAGCAGGTGGTTAAGTAGAAATTCGCTGCTCGGCTGACCCAGCAGGAGCAAACGTATGCCAAAAATGTATGCAGAAACAAGCTTTTCAGTGAAGAGCAGCTAGGCACATTTTAGCAAGTTTCACTTGTAAGTGGGGTTGGAAATGCTTTTCAGGCTCAGTACTGGGCTCAAAAGATGCAGCCTGATGTCTCTCATGATAGCAGGTGGTTAAGTAGAAATTTGCTGCTCGGCTGACCCAGCAGGAGCAAACGTATGCTAAAAATGTGTGCAGAACCAAGCTTTTCAGTGAAGAGCAGCCAGGCACATTTTAGCAAGTTTCACTTGTAAGTGGGGTTGGAAATGCTTTTCAGGCTCAGTACTGGGCTCAAAAGATGCAGCCCTGATCTCTCTCATGATAGCAGGTGGTTAAGTAGCAATTTGCTGCTCGGCTGACCCAGCAGGAGCAAACGTATGCTAAAAATGTATGCAGAACCAAGCTTTTCAGTGAAGAGCAGCCAGGCACATTTTAGCAAGTTTTACTTGTAAGTGGGGTTGGAAACGCTTTTCAGGCTCAGTACTGGGCCCAAAAGATGCAGCCCTGATGTCTCTCATGATAGCAGGTGGTTAAGTAGAAATTCGCTGCTCGGCTGACCCAGCAGGAGCAAACGTATGCCAAAAATGTATGCAGAAACAAGCTTTTCAGTGAAGAGCAGCTAGGCACATTTTAGCAAGTTTTACTTGTAAGTGGGGTTGGAAATGCTTTTCAGGCTCAGTACTGGGCTCAAAAGATGCAGCCCTGATGTCTCTTATGATGCAGGTGGTTAAGTAGAAATTCGCTGCTCGGCTGACCCAGCAGGAGCAAACGTATGCCAAAAATGTATGCAGAAACAAGCTTTTCAGTGAAGAGCAGCTAGGCACATTTTAGCAAGTTTCACTTGTAGGTGGGGTTGGAAACGCTTTTCAGGCTCAGTACTGGGCTCAAAAGATGCAGCCCTGATGTCTCTCATGATAGCAGGTGGTTAAGTAGAAATTCGCTGCTCGGCTGGCCCAGCAGGAGCAAACATATGCTAAAAATGTATGCAGAACCAAGCTTTTCAGTGAAGACCAGCCAGGCACATTTTAGCAAGTTTCACTGTAAGTGGGGTTGGAAACGCTTTTCAGGTGCAGTACTGGGCTCCAAAGATACAGCCCTGATGTCTCTCATGATAGCAGGTGGTTAAGTAGAAATTTGCTGCTCGGCTGACCCAGCAGGAGCAAACCTATGCCAAAAATGTATGCAGAATCAGCTTTTCAGTGAAGAGCAGAGAGGCACATTTTAGCAAGTTTCACTTGTAAGTGGGGTTGGAAACGCTTTTCAGGCTCAGTACTAGGCTCAAAAGATGCAGCCCTGATGTCTCTCATGATAGCAGGTGGTTAAGTAGAAATTCGCTGCTCGGCTTGCCCAGCAGGAGCAAACATATGCTAAAAATGTATGCAGAACCAAGCTTTTCAGTGAAGAGCAGCCAGGCACATTTTAACAAGTTTCACTTGTAAGTGGGGTTGGAAACGCTTTTCAGGCTCAGTACTGGGCTCAAAAGATGCAGCCCTGATGTCTCTCATGATAGCAGGTGGTTAAGTAGAAATGTGCTGCTCGGCTGACCCAGCAGGAGCAAACGTATGCCAAAAATGTATGCAGAAACCAGCTTTTCAGTGAAGAGCAGCCAGGCACATTTTAGCAAGTTTCACTTGTAAGTGGGGTTGGAAACGCTTTTCAGGCTCAGTACTGGGCTCAAAAGATGCAGCCCTGATGTCTCTCATGATAGCAGGTGGTTAAGTAGAAATTCGCTGCTCGGCTGACCCAGCAGGAGCAAACGTATGCTAAAAATGTATGCAGAACCAAGCTTTTCAGTGAAGAGCAGCCAGGCACATTTTAGCAAGTTTCAATGTAAGTGGGGTTGGAAACGCTTTTCAGGCGCAGTACTGGGCTCCAAAGATGCAGCCCTGATGTCTCTCATGATAGCAGGTGGTTAAGTAGAAATGTGCTGCTCGGCAGACCCAGCAGGAGCAAACGTATGCTAAAAATGTATGCAGAACCAAGCTTTTCAGTGAAGAGCAGCCAGGCATATTTTAGCAAGTTTCACTTGTAAGTGGGGTTGGAAATGCTTTTCAGGCTCAGTACTGGGCTCAAAAGATGCAGCCCTGATGTCTCTCATGATAGCAGGTGGTTAAGTAGAAATTCGCTGCTCGGCTGACCCAGCAGGAGCAAACGTATGCCAAAAATGTATGCAGAAACAAGCTTTTCAGTGAAGAGCAGCTAGGCACATTTTAGCAAGTTTCACTTGTAAGTGGGGTTGGAAATGCTTTTCAGGCTCAGTACTGGGCTCAAAAGATGCAGCCTGATGTCTCTCATGATAGCAGGTGGTTAAGTAGAAATTTGCTGCTCGGCTGACCCAGCAGGAGAACGTATGCTAAAAATGTATGCAGAACCAAGCTTTTCAGTGAAGAGCAGAGAGGCACATTTTAGCAAGTTTCACTTGTAAGTGGGGTTGGAAACGCTTTTCAGGCTCAGTACTGGGCTCAAAAGATGCAGCCCTGATGTCTCTCATGATAGCAGGTGGTTAAGTAGAAATGTGCTGCTCGGCAGACCCAGCAGGAGCAAACGTATGCTAAAAATGTATGCAGAACCAAGCTTTTCAGTAAAGAGCAGCCAGGCACATTTTAGCAAGTTTCACTGTAAGTGGGGTTGGAAACGCTTTTCAGGTGCAGTACTGGGCTCCAAAGATGCAGCCCTGATGTCTCTCATGATAGCAGGTGGTTAAGTAGAAATTCGCTGCTCGGCTGGCCCAGCAGGAGCAAACATATGCTAAAAATGTGTGCAGAACCAAGCTTTTCAGTGAAGAGCAGCCAGGCACATTTTAGCAAGTTTCACTTGTAAGTGGGGTTGGAAATGCTTTTCAGGCTCAGTACTGGGCTCAAAAGATGCAGCCCTGATCTCTCTCATGATAGCAGGTGGTTAAGTAGAAATTCGCTGCTAGGCTGATCCAGCAGGAGCAAACATATGCTAAAAATGTATGCAGAACCAAGCTTTTCAGTGAAGAGCAGCCAGGCACATTTTAGCAAGTTTCACTTGTAAGTGGGGTTGGAAACGCTTTTCAGGCTCAGTACTGGGCTCAAAAGATGCAGCCCTGATGTCTCTCATGATAGCAGGTGGTTAAGTAGAAATTCACTGCTCGGCTGACCCAGCAGGAGCAAACGTATGCCAAAAATGTATGCAGAAACAAGCTTTTCAGTGAAGAGCAGCTAGGCACATTTTAGCAAGTTTCACTTGTAAGTGGGGTTGGAAACGCTTTTCAGGCTCAGTACTGGGCTCAAAAGATGCAGCCTGATGTCTCTCATGATAGCAGGTGGTTAAGTAGAAATTTGCTGCTTGGCTGACCCAGCAGGAGCAAACGTATGCTAAAAATGTGTGCAGAACCAAGCTTTTCAGTGAAGAGCAGCCAGGCACATTTTAGCAAGTTTCACTTGTAAGTGGGGTTGGAAATGCTTTTCAGGCTCAGTACTGGGCTCAAAAGATGCAGCCCTGATCTCTCTCATGATAGCAGGTGGTTAAGTAGAAATTTGCTGCTCGGCTGACCCAGCAGGAGCAAACGTATGCTAAAAATGTATGCAGAACCAAGCTTTTCAGTGAAGAGCAGCCAGGCACATTTTCGCAAGTTTCACTTGTAAGTGGGGTTGGAAATGCTTTTCAGGCTCAGTACTGGGCTCAAAAGATGCAGCCCTGATGTCTCTTATGATGCAGGTGGTTAAGTAGAAATTCGCTGCTCGGCTGACCCAGCAGGAGTAAACGTATGCCAAAAATGTATGCAGAAACAAGCTTTTCAGTGAAGAGCAGCTAGGCACATTTTAGCAAGTTTCACTTGTAAGTGGGGTTGGAAACGCTTTTCAGGCGCAGTACTGGGCTCCAAAGATGCAGCCCTGATGTCTCTCATGATAGCAGGTGGTTAAGTAGAAATGTGCTGCTCGGCAGACCCAGCAGGAGCAAACGTATGTAAAAATGTATGCAGAACCAAGCTTTTCAGTAAAGAGCAGCCAGGCACATTTTAGCAAGTTTCACTGTAAGTGGGGTTGGAAACGCTTTTCAGGTGCAGTACTGGGCTCCAAAGATGCAGCCCTGATGTCTCTCATGATAGCAGGTGGTTAAGTAGAAATTCGCTGCTCGGCTGGCCCAGCAGGAGCAAACATATGCTAAAAATGTGTGCAGAACCAAGCTTTTCAGTGAAGAGCAGCCAGGCACATTTTAGCAAGTTTCACTTGTAAGTGGGGTTGGAAATGCTTTTCAGGCTCAGTACTGGGCTCAAAAGATGCAGCCCTGATCTCTCTCATGATAGCAGGTGGTTAAGTAGAAATTCGCTGCTAGGCTGATCCAGCAGGAGCAAACATATGCTAAAAATGTATGCAGAACCAAGCTTTTCAGTGAAGAGCAGCCAGGCACATTTTAGCAAGTTTCACTTGTAAGTGGGGTTGGAAACGCTTTTCAGGCTCAGTACTGGGCTCAAAAGATGCAGCCCTGATGTCTCTCATGATAGCAGGTGGTTAAGTAGAAATTCACTGCTCGGCTGACCCAGCAGGAGCAAACGTATGCCAAAAATGTATGCAGAAACAAGCTTTTCAGTGAAGAGCAGCTAGGCACATTTTAGCAAGTTTCACTTGTAAGTGGGGTTGGAAACGCTTTTCAGGCTCAGTACTGGGCTCAAAAGATGCAGCCTGATGTCTCTCATGATAGCAGGTGGTTAAGTAGAAATTTGCTGCTTGGCTGACCCAGCAGGAGCAAACGTATGCTAAAAATGTGTGCAGAACCAAGCTTTTCAGTGAAGAGCAGCCAGGCACATTTTAGCAAGTTTCACTTGTAAGTGGGGTTGGAAATGCTTTTCAGGCTCAGTACTGGGCTCAAAAGATGCAGCCCTGATCTCTCTCATGATAGCAGGTGGTTAAGTAGAAATTTGCTGCTCGGCTGACCCAGCAGGAGCAAACGTATGCTAAAAATGTATGCAGAACCAAGCTTTTCAGTGAAGAGCAGCCAGGCACATTTTCGCAAGTTTCACTTGTAAGTGGGGTTGGAAATGCTTTTCAGGCTCAGTACTGGGCTCAAAAGATGCAGCCCTGATGTCTCTTATGATGCAGGTGGTTAAGTAGAAATTCGCTGCTCGGCTGACCCAGCAGGAGTAAACGTATGCCAAAAATGTATGCAGAAACAAGCTTTTCAGTGAAGAGCAGCTAGGCACATTTTAGCAAGTTTCACTTGTAAGTGGGGTTGGAAACGCTTTTCAGGCGCAGTACTGGGCTCCAAAGATGCAGCCCTGATGTCTCTCATGATAGCAGGTGGTTAAGTAGAAATGTGCTGCTCGGCAGACCCAGCAGGAGCAAACGTATGTAAAAATGTATGCAGAACCAAGCTTTTCAGTGAAGAGCAGCCAGGCATATTTTAGCAAGTTTCACTTGTAAGTGGGGTTGGAAATGCTTTTCATGCTCAGTACTGGGCTCAAAAGATACAGCCCTGATGTCTCTCATGATAGCAAGTGGTTAAGTAGAAATTCGCTGCTCGGCTGACCCAGCAGGAGCAAACGTATGCCAAAAATGTATGCAGAAACAAGCTTTTCAGTGAAGAGCAGCTAGGCACATTTTAGCAAGTTTCACTTGTAAGTGGGGTTGGAAACGCTTTTCAGGCTCAGTACTGGGCTCAAAAGATGCAGCCTGATGTCTCTCATGATAGCAGGTGGTTAAGTAGAAATTTGCTGCTCGGCTGACCCAGCAGGAGCAAACGTATGCTAAAAATGTGTGCAGAACCAAGCTTTTCAGTGAAGAGCAGCCAGGCACATTTTAGCAAGTTTCACTTGTAAGTGGGGTTGGAAATGCTTTTCAGGCTCAGTACTGGGCTCAAAAGATGCAGCCCTGATCTCTCTCATGATAGCAGGTGGTTAAGTAGAAATTTGCTGCTCGGCTGACCCAGCAGGAGCAAACGTATGCTAAAAATGTATGCAGAACCAAGCTTTTCAGTGAAGAGCAGCCAGGCACATTTTAGCAAGTTTCACTTGTAAGTGGGGTTGGAAACGCTTTTCAGGCTCAGTACTGGGCTCAAAAGATGCAGCCCTGATGTCTCTCAAAATAGCAGGTGGTTAAGTAGAAATTCGCTGCTCGGCTGACCCAGCAGGAGCAAACGTATGCCAAAAATGTATGCAGAAACAAGCTTTTCAGTGAAGAGCAGCTAGGCACATTTTAGCAAGTTTTACTTGTAAGTGGGGTTGTAAACGCTTTTCAGGCTCAGTACTGGGCTCAAAAGATGCAGCCCTGATGTCTCTTATGATGCAGGTGGTTAAGTAGAAATTCGCTGCTCGGCTGACCCAGCAGGAGCAAACGTATGCCAAAAATGTATGCAGAAACAAGCTTTTCAGTGAAGAGCAGCTAGGCACATTTTAGCAAGTTTCACTTGTAAGTGGGGTTGGAAACGCTTTTCAGGCTCAGTACTGGGCTCAAAAGATGCAGCCTGATGTCTCTCATGATAGCAGGTGGTTAAGTAGAAATTTGCTGCTCGGCTGACCCAGCAGGAGCAAACGTATGCTAAAAATGTGTGCAGAACCAAGCTTTTCAGTGAAGAGCAGCCAGGCACATTTTAGCAAGTTTCACTTGTAAGTGGGGTTGGAAATGCTTTTCAGGCTCAGTACTGGGCTCAAAAGATGCAGCCCTGATCTCTCTCATGATAGCAGGTGGTTAAGTAGAAATTTGCTGCTCGGCTGACCCAGCAGGAGCAAACGTATGCTAAAAATGTATGCAGAACCAAGCTTTTTCAGTGAAGAGCAGCCAGGCACATTTTAGCAAGTTTCACTTGTAAGTGGGGTTGGAAACGCTTTTCAGGCTCAGTACTGGGCTCAAAAGATGCAGCCCTGATGTCTCTCATGATAGCAGGTGGTTAAGTAGAAATGTGCTGCTCGGCAGACCCAGCAGGAGCAAACGTATGCTAAAAACGTATGCAGAACCAAGCTTTTCAGTGAAGAGCAGCCAGGCACATTTTAGCAAGTTTCACTTGTAAGTGGGGTTGGAAATGCTTTTCAGGCTCAGTACTGGGCTCAAAAGATGCAGCCCTGATCTCTCTCATGAAAGCAGGTGGTTAAGTAGAAATGTGCTGCTCGGCTGACCCAGCAGGAGCAAACGTATGCTAAAAATGTATGCAGAACCAAGCTTTTCAGTGAAGAGCAGCCAGGCACATTTTAGCAAGTTTCACTTGTAAGTGGGGTTGGAAATGCTTTTCAGGCTCAGTACTGGGCTCAAAAGATGCAGCCCTGATGTCTCTCATGATGCAGGTGGTTAAGTAGAAATTCGCTGCTCGGCTGGCCCAGCAGGAGCAAACGTATGCCAAAAATGTATGCAGAAACAAGCTTTTCAGTGAAGAGCAGCTAGGCACATTTTAGCAAGTTTCACTTGTAAGTGGGGTTGGAAACGCTTTTCAGGCTCAGTACTGGGCTCAAAAGATGCAGCCCTGATGTCTCTCATGATAGCAGGTGGTTAAGTAGAAATTCGCTGCTCGGCTGACCCAGCAGGAGCAAACGTATGCTAAAAATGTATGCAGAACCAAGCTTTTCAGTGAAGAGCAGCCAGGCATATTTTAGCAAGTTTCACTTGTAAGTGGGGTTGGAAATGCTTTTCAGGCTCAGTACTGGGCTCAAAAGATGCAGCCCTGATGTCTCTCATGATAGCAGGTGGTTAAGTAGAAATTCGCTGCTCGGCTGACCCAGCAGGAGCAAACGTATGCCAAAAATGTATGCAGAAACAAGCTTTTCAGTGAAGAGCAGCTAGGCACATTTTAGCAAGTTTCACTTGTAAGTGGGGTTGGAAACGCTTTTCAGGCTCAGTACTGGGCTCAAAAGGTGCAGCCCTGATGTCTCTCATGATAGCAGGTGGTTAAGTAGAAATTCGCTGCTCGGCTGGCCCAGCAGGAGCAAACATATGCTAAAAATGTATGCAGAACCAAGCTTTTCAGTGAAGAGCAGCCAGGCACATTTTAGCAAGTTTCACTGTTTGTGGGGTTGGAAACGCTTTTCAGGTGCAGTACTGGGCTCCAAAGATGCAGCCCTGATGTCTCTCATGATAGCAGGTGGTTAAGTAGAAATGTGCTGCTCGGCAGACCCAGCAGGAGCAAACGTATGCTAAAAATGTATGCAGAACCAAGCTTTTCAGTCCAGAGTAGCCAGGCATATTTTTGCAAGTTTCACTTGTAAGTGGGGTTGGAAATGCTTTTCAGGCTCAGTACTAGGCTCAAAAGATGCAGCCCTGGTGTCTCTCATGATAGCAGGTGGTTAGGTAGAAATTTGCTGCTCGGCTGACCCAGCAGGAGCAAACGTTTGCTAAAAATGTATGCAGAACCAAGCTTTTCAGTGAAGAGCAGCCAGGCACATTTTAGCAAGTTTCACTTGTAAGTGGGGTTGGAAACGCTTTTCAGGCTCAGTACTGGGCTCAAAAGATGCAGCCCTGATGTCTCTCATGATAGCAGGTGGTTAAGTAGAATTTCGCTGCTCGGCTGACCCAGCAGGAGCAAACGTATGCCAAAAATGTATGCAGAAACAAGCTTTTCAGTGAAGAGCAGTTTGGCACATTTTAGCAAGTTGCACTTGTAAGTGGGGTTGGAAATGCTTTTCAGGCTCAGTACTGGGCTCAAAAGATGCAGCCCTGATGTCTCTTATGATGCAGGTGGTTAAGTAGAAATTTGCTGGTCGGCTGACTCAGCAGGAACAAACGTATGCCAAAAATGTATGCAGAAACAAGCTTTTCAGTGAAGAGCAGCTAGGCACATTTGAGCAAGTTTCACTTGTAAGTGGGGTTGGAAACGCTTTTCAGGCTCAGTACTGGGCTCAAAAGATGCAGATCTGATGTCTCTCATGATAGCAGGTGGTTAAGTAGAAATTCGCTGCTCGGCTGGCCCAGCAGGAGCAAACATATGCTAAAAATGTATGCAGAACCAAGCTTTTCAGTGAAGAGCAGCCAGGCACATTTTAGCAAGTTTCACTGTAAGTGGGGTTGGAAATGCTTTTCAGGTGCAGTACTGGGCTCCAAAGATGCAGCCCTGATGTCTCTCATGATAGCAGGTGGTTAAGTAGAAATGTGCTGCTCGGCAGACCCAGCAGGAGCAAACGTATGCTAAAAACGTATGCAGAACCAAGCTTTTCAGTGAAGAGCAGCCAGGCACATTTTAGCAAGTTTCACTTGTAAGTGGGGTTGGAAATGCTTTTCAGGCTCAGTACTGGGCTCAAAAGATGCAGCCCTGATCTCTCTCATGAAAGCAGGTGGTTAAGTAGAAATGTGCTGCTCGGCTGACCCAGCAGGAGCAAACGTATGCTAAAAATGTATGCAGAACCAAGCTTTTCAGTGAAGAGCAGCCAGGCACATTTTAGCAAGTTTCACTTGTAAGTGGGGTTGGAAATGCTTTTCAGGCTCAGTACTGGGCTCATAAGATGCAGCCCTGATGTCTCTCATGATGCAGGTGGTTAAGTAGAAATTCGCTGCTCGGCTGACCCAGCAGGAGCAAACGTATGCCAAAAATGTATGCAGAAACAAGCTTTTCAGTGAAGAGCAGCTAGGCACATTTTAGCAAGTTTCACTTGTAAGTGGGGTTGGAAACGCTTTTCAGGCTCAGTACTGGGCTCAAAAGATGCAGCCCTGATGTCTCTCATGATAGCAGGTGGTTAAGTAGAAATTCGCTGCTCGGCTGACCCAGCAGGAGCAAACGTATGCTAAAAATGTATGCAGAACCAAGCTTTTCAGTGAAGAGCAGCCAGGCATATTTTAGCAAGTTTCACTTGTAAGTGGGGTTGGAAATGCTTTTCAGGCTCAGTACTGGGCTCAAAAGATGCAGCCCTGATGTCTCTCATGATAGCAGGTGGTTAAGTAGAAATTCGCTGCTCGGCTGACCCAGCAGGAGCAAACGTATGCCAAAAATGTATGCAGAAACAAGCTTTTCAGTGAAGAGCAGCTAGGCACATTTTAGCAAGTTTCACTTGTAAGTGGGGTTGGAAATGCTTTTCAGGCTCAGTACTGGGCTCAAAAGATGCAGCCTGATGTCTCTCATGATAGCAGGTGGTTAAGTAGAAATTTGCTGCTCGGCTGACCCAGCAGGAGCAAACGTATGCTAAAAATGTATGCAGAACCAAGCTTTTCAGTGAAGAGCAGCCAGGCACATTTTAGCAAGTTTTACTTGTAAGTGGGGTTGGAAACGCTTTTCAGGCTCAGTACTGGGCCCAAAAGATGCAGCCCTGATGTCTCTCATGATAGCAGGTGGTTAAGTAGAAATTCGCTGCTCGGCTGACCCAGCAGGAGCAAACGTATGCCAAAAATGTATGCAGAAACAAGCTTTTCAGTGAAGAGCAGCTAGGCACATTTTAGCAAGTTTTACTTGTAAGTGGGGTTGGAAATGCTTTTCAGGCTCAGTACTGGGCTCAAAAGATGCAGCCCTGATGTCTCTTATGATGCAGGTGGTTAAGTAGAAATTCGCTGCTCGGCTGACCCAGCAGGAGCAAACGTATGCCAAAAATGTATGCAGAAACAAGCTTTTCAGTGAAGAGCAGCTAGGCACATTTTAGCAAGTTTCACTTGTAGGTGGGGTTGGAAACGCTTTTCAGGCTCAGTACTGGGCTCAAAAGATGCAGCCCTGATGTCTCTCATGATAGCAGGTGGTTAAGTAGAAATTCGCTGCTCGGCTGGCCCAGCAGGAGCAAACATATGCTAAAAATGTATGCAGAACCAAGCTTTTCAGTGAAGACCAGCCAGGCACATTTTAGCAAGTTTCACTGTAAGTGGGGTTGGAAACGCTTTTCAGGTGCAGTACTGGGCTCCAAAGATACAGCCCTGATGTCTCTCATGATAGCAGGTGGTTAAGTAGAAATTTGCTGCTCGGCTGACCCAGCAGGAGCAAACCTATGCCAAAAATGTATGCAGAATCAGCTTTTCAGTGAAGAGCAGAGAGGCACATTTTAGCAAGTTTCACTTGTAAGTGGGGTTGGAAACGCTTTTCAGGCTCAGTACTAGGCTCAAAAGATGCAGCCCTGATGTCTCTCATGATAGCAGGTGGTAAAGTAGAAATTCGCTGCTCGGCTTGCCCAGCAGGAGCAAACATATGCTAAAAATGTATGCAGAACCAAGCTTTTCAGTGAAGAGCAGCCAGGCACATTTTAACAAGTTTCACTTGTAAGTGGGGTTGGAAACGCTTTTCAGGCTCAGTACTGGGCTCAAAAGATGCAGCCCTGATGTCTCTCATGATAGCAGGTGGTTAAGTAGAAATGTGCTGCTCGGCTGACCCAGCAGGAGCAAACGTATGCCAAAAATGTATGCAGAAACCAGCTTTTCAGTGAAGAGCAGCCAGGCACATTTTAGCAAGTTTCACTTGTAAGTGGGGTTGGAAACGCTTTTCAGGCTCAGTACTGGGCTCAAAAGCTGCAGCCCTGATGTCTCTCATGATAGCAGGTGGTTAAGTAGAAATTCGCTGCTCGGCTGACCCAGCAGGAGCAAACGTATGCTAAAAATGTATGCAGAACCAAGCTTTTCAGTGAAGAGCAGCCAGGCACATTTTAGCAAGTTTCAATGTAAGTGGGGTTGGAAACGCTTTTCAGGCGCAGTACTGGGCTCCAAAGATGCAGCCCTGATGTCTCTCATGATAGCAGGTGGTTAAGTAGAAATGTGCTGCTCGGCAGACCCAGCAGGAGCAAACGTATGCTAAAAATGTATGCAGAACCAAGCTTTTCAGTGAAGAGCAGCCAGGCATATTTTAGCAAGTTTCACTTGTAAGTGGGGTTGGAAATGCTTTTCAGGCTCAGTACTGGGCTCAAAAGATGCAGCCCTGATGTCTCTCATGATAGCAGGTGGTTAAGTAGAAATTCGCTGCTCGGCTGACCCAGCAGGAGCAAACGTATGCCAAAAATGTATGCAGAAACAAGCTTTTCAGTGAAGAGCAGCTAGGCACATTTTAGCAAGTTTCACTTGTAAGTGGGGTTGGAAATGCTTTTCAGGCTCAGTACTGGGCTCAAAAGATGCAGCCTGATGTCTCTCATGATAGCAGGTGGTTAAGTAGAAATTTGCTGCTCGGCTGACCCAGCAGGAGAACGTATGCTAAAAATGTATGCAGAACCAAGCTTTTCAGTGAAGAGCAGAGAGGCACATTTTAGCAAGTTTCACTTGTAAGTGGGGTTGGAAACGCTTTTCAGGCTCAGTACTGGGCTCAAAAGATGCAGCCCTGATGTCTCTCATGATAGCAGGTGGTTAAGTAGAAATGTGCTGCTCGGCAGACCCAGCAGGAGCAAACGTATGCTAAAAATGTATGCAGAACCAAGCTTTTCAGTAAAGAGCAGCCAGGCACATTTTAGCAAGTTTCACTGTAAGTGGGGTTGGAAACGCTTTTCAGGTGCAGTACTGGGCTCCAAAGATGCAGCCCTGATGTCTCTCATGATAGCAGGTGGTTAAGTAGAAATTCGCTGCTCGGCTGGCCCAGCAGGAGCAAACATATGCTAAAAATGTGTGCAGAACCAAGCTTTTCAGTGAAGAGCAGCCAGGCACATTTTAGCAAGTTTCACTTGTAAGTGGGGTTGGAAATGCTTTTCAGGCTCAGTACTGGGCTCAAAAGATGCAGCCCTGATCTCTCTCATGATAGCAGGTGGTTAAGTTGAAATTCGCTGCTAGGCTGATCCAGCAGGAGCAAACATATGCTAAAAATGTATGCAGAACCAAGCTTTTCAGTGAAGAGCAGCCAGGCACATTTTAGCAAGTTTCACTTGTAAGTGGGGTTGGAAACGCTTTTCAGGCTCAGTACTGGGCTCAAAAGATGCAGCCCTGATGTCTCTCATGATAGCAGGTGGTTAAGTAGAAATTCACTGCTCGGCTGACCCAGCAGGAGCAAACGTATGCCAAAAATGTATGCAGAAACAAGCTTTTCAGTGAAGAGCAGCTAGGCACATTTTAGCAAGTTTCACTTGTAAGTGGGGTTGGAAACGCTTTTCAGGCTCAGTACTGGGCTCAAAAGATGCAGCCTGATGTCTCTCATGATAGCAGGTGGTTAAGTAGAAATTTGCTGCTTGGCTGACCCAGCAGGAGCAAACGTATGCTAAAAATGTGTGCAGAACCAAGCTTTTCAGTGAAGAGCAGCCAGGCACATTTTAGCAAGTTTCACTTGTAAGTGGGGTTGGAAATGCTTTTCAGGCTCAGTACTGGGCTCAAAAGATGCAGCCCTGATCTCTCTCATGATAGCAGGTGGTTAAGTAGAAATTTGCTGCTCGGCTGACCCAGCAGGAGCAAACGTATGCTAAAAATGTATGCAGAACCAAGCTTTTCAGTGAAGAGCAGCCAGGCACATTTTCGCAAGTTTCACTTGTAAGTGGGGTTGGAAATGCTTTTCAGGCTCAGTACTGGGCTCAAAAGATGCAGCCCTGATGTCTCTTATGATGCAGGTGGTTAAGTAGAAATTCGCTGCTCGGCTGACCCAGCAGGAGTAAACGTATGCCAAAAATGTATGCAGAAACAAGCTTTTCAGTGAAGAGCAGCTAGGCACATTTTAGCAAGTTTCACTTGTAAGTGGGGTTGGAAACGCTTTTCAGGCTCAGTACTGGGCTCAAAAGATGCAGCCCTGATGTCTCTCATGATAGCAGGTGGTTAAGTAGAAATTCTCTGCTCGGCTGACCCAGCAGGAGCAAACATATGCTAAAAATGTATGCAGAACCAAGCTTTTCAGTGAAGAGCAGCCAGGCACATTTTAGCAAGTTTCACTGTAAGTGGGGTTGGAAACGCTTTTCAGGCGCAGTACTGGGCTCCAAAGATGCAGCCCTGATGTCTCTCATGATAGCAGGTGGTTAAGTAGAAATGTGCTGCTCGGCAGACCCAGCAGGAGCAAACGTATGTAAAAATGTATGCAGAACCAAGCTTTTCAGTGAAGAGCAGCCAGGCATATTTTAGCAAGTTTCACTTGTAAGTGGGGTTGGAAATGCTTTTCAGGCTCAGTACTGGGCTCAAAAGATGCAGCCCTGATGTCTCTCATGATAGCAGGTGGTTAAGTAGAAATTCGCTGCTCGGCTGACCCAGCAGGAGCAAACGTATGCCAAAAATGTATGCAGAAACAAGCTTTTCCGTGAAGAGCAGCTAGGCACATTTTAGCAAGTTTCACTTGTAAGTGGGGTTGGAAACGCTTTTCAGGCTCAGTACTGGGCTCAAAAGATGCAGCCTGATGTCTCTCATGATAGCAGGTGGTTAAGTAGAAATTTGCTGCTCGGCTGACCCAGCAGGAGCAAACGTATGCTAAAAATGTGTGCAGAACCAAGCTTTTCAGTGAAGAGCAGCCAGGCACATTTTAGCAAGTTTCACTTGTAAGTGGGGTTGGAAATGCTTTTCAGGCTCAGTACTGGGCTCAAAAGATGCAGCCCTGATCTCTCTCATGATAGCAGGTGGTTAAGTAGAAATTTGCTGCTCGGCTGACCCAGCAGGAGCAAACGTATGCTAAAAATGTATGCAGAACCAAGCTTTTCAGTGAAGAGCAGCCAGGCACATTTTAGCAAGTTTCACTTGTAAGTGGGGTTGGAAACGCTTTTCAGGCTCAGTACTGGGCTCAAAAGATGCAGCCCTGATGTCTCTCATGATAGCCGGTGGTTAAGTAGAAATTCGCTGCTCGGCTGACCCAGCAGGAGCAAACGTATGCCAAAAATGTATGCAGAAACAAGCTTTTCAGTGAAGAGCAGCTAGGCACATTTTAGCCAGTTTTACTTGTAAGTGGGGTTGTAAATGCTTTTCAGGCTCAGTACTGGGCTCAAAAGATGCAGCCCTGATGTCTCTTATGATGCAGGTGGTTAAGTAGAAATTCGCTGCTCTGCTGACCCAGCAGGAGCAAACGTATGCCAAAAATGTATGCAGAAACAAGCTTTTCAGTGAAGAGCAGCTAGGCACATTTTAGCAAGTTTCACTTGTAAGTGGGGTTGGAAACGCTTTTCAGGCTCAGTACTGGGCTCAAAAGATGCAGCCTGATGTCTCTCATGATAGCAGGTGGTTAAGTAGAAATTTGCTGCTCGGCTGACCCAGCAGGAGCAAACGTATGCTAAAAATGTGTGCAGAACCAAGCTTTTCAGTGAAGAGCAGCCAGGCACATTTTAGCAAGTTTCACTTGTAAGTGGGGTTGGAAATGCTTTTCAGGCTCAGTACTGGGCTCAAAAGATGCAGCCCTGATCTCTCTCATGATAGCAGGTGGTTAAGTAGAAATTTGCTGCTCGGCTGACCCAGCAGGAGCAAACGTATGCTAAAAATGTATGCAGAACCAAGCTTTTCAGTGAAGAGCAGCCAGGCACATTTTAGCAAGTTTCACTTGTAAGTGGGGTTGGAAACGCTTTTCAGGCTCAGTACTGGGCTCAAAAGATGCAGCCCTGATGTCTCTCATGAGAGCCGGTGGTTAAGTAGAAATTCGCTGCTCGGCTGACCCAGCAGGAGCAAACGTATGCCAAAAATGTATGCAGAAACAAGCTTTTCAGTGAAGAGCAGCTAGGCACATTTTAGCCAGTTTTACTTGTAAGTGGGGTTGTAAATGCTTTTCAGGCTCAGTACTGGGCTCAAAAGATGCAGCCCTGATGTCTCTTATGATGCAGGTGGTTAAGTAGAAATTCGCTGCTCGGCTGACCCAGCAGGAGCAAACGTATGCCAAAAATGTATGCAGAAACAAGCTTTTCAGTGAAGAGCAGCTAGGCACATTTTAGCAAGTTTCACTTGTAAGTGGGGTTGGAAACGCTTTTCAGGCTCAGTACTGGGCTCAAAAGATGCAGCCCTGATGTCTCTCATGATAGCAGGTGGTTAAGTAGAAATTCGCTGCTCGGCTGACCCAGCAGGAGCAAACGTATGCCAAAAATGTATGCACAAACAAGCTTTTCAGTGAAGAGCAGTTAGGCACATTTTAGCAAGTTTCACTTGTAAGTGGGGTTGGAAACGCTTTTCAGGCTCAGTACTGGGCTCAAAAGATGCAGCCTGATGTCTCTCATGATAGCAGGTGGTTAAGTAGAAATTTGCTGCTCGGCTGACCCAGCAGGAGCAAACGTATGCTAAAAATGTGTGCAGAACCAAGCTTTTCAGTGAAGAGCAGCCAGGCACATTTTAGCAAGTTTCACTTGTAAGTGGGGTTGGAAATGCTTTTCAGGCTCAGTACTGGGCTCAAAAGATGCAGCCCTGATCTCTCTCATGATAGCAGGTGGTTAAGTAGAAATTTGCTGCTCGGCTGACCCAGCAGGAGCAAACGTATGCTAAAAATGTGTGCAGAACCAAGCTTTTCAGTGAAGAGCAGCCAGGCACATTTTAGCAAGTTTCACTTGTAAGTGGGGTTGGAAATGCTTTTCAGGCTCAGTACTGGGCTCAAAAGATGCAGCCCTGATCTCTCTCATGATAGCAGGTGGTTAAGTAGAAATTTGCTGCTCGGCTCACCCAGCAGGAGCAAACGTATGCTAAAAATGTATGCAGAACCAAGCTTTTCAGTGAAGAGCAGCCAGGCACATTTTAGCAAGTTTCACTTGTAAGTGGGGTTGGAAACGCTTTTCAGGCTCAGTACTGGGCTCAAAAGATGCAGCCCTGATGTCTCTCATGATAGCAGGTGGTTAAGTAGAAATTCGCTGCTCGGCTGCCCCAGCAGGAGCAAACGTATGCCAAAAATGTATGCAGAAACAAGCTTTTCAGTGAAGAGCAGCTAGGCACATTTTAGCAAGTTTTACTTGTAAGTGGGGTTGGAAATGCTTTTCAGGCTCAGTACTGGGCTCAAAAGATGCAGCCCTGATGTCTCTTATGATGCAGGTGGTTAAGTAGAAATTCGCTGCTCGGCTGACCCAGCAGGAGCAAACGTATGACAAAAATGTATACAGAAACAAGCTTTTCAGTGAAGAGCAGCTAGGCACATTTTAGCAAGTTTCACTTGTAAGTGGGGTTGGAAACGCTTTTCAGGCTCAGTACTGGGCTCAAAAGATGCAGCCCTGATGTCTCTCATGATAGCAGGTTGTTGGACAGGCCACATGAAGGGCTCGCTCCCTCCCCGCAGGACAGGGCCCGGGCCACCGTCAGCACCATTGCCCGGCCCAGCCGCCATCTTGGACACGGCACCACGCGGCCGCGCGGCCTCAGCCCGACCCCAACCCTGGGCCTGGCCAGGCCCCGACATCCCGGCACCACCCTCCACCCAGGAGGTGAACGGACCACTTGGCAGGTCAATGGGAGTAAGAAGTGTCGATGGCTCTCCCCCGCCAGGTGCCGAGCACCCCCAGCCTCCTCGGGCGCTGGCTCCACCCCCCTGCTGGGTGTCTGGACTCCCTCATCCCAGACCTCCCGACCTCCAAGAGCGAGGGCCCGGACATCAAAGGGCGCCAGACCTATAACTGAGGCCGCCCCAGGACAGGAAGGCAGTTGTATCCTGGAGTCGAGACACACCGAGAAGAACTCATCCTTGACGGACTGCTGGCGCTGCCACAGCCCTGCCTTGTGAACTACTGTCCTGCCTGCTGGCGCTGCCGCGGCCCTCTGCAACCTTCATCCTCGTGGGACCTGCTGGCGCTGCCGCGGCCCTCTGCAACCTTCATCCTCGTTGGGACCTGCTGGCGCTGCCGCGGCCCGTAGTAACCTCCATCCTCGTGGGACCTGCTGGCGCTGCCGCGGCCCGTTGCAACCTGCATTCTCGTGGGACCTGCTGGTGCTGCCGTGGCCCGTTGTAACCTTCATCCTCGTTGGGACCTGCTGGCGCTGCCGCGGCCCGTTGCCACCTACGACCTCTTCGGGACCTGCCGGCGCTGCCGCGGTCTGACCCATCCGAACACCGAGCTCAAGGATTGTGAGCTATCACCGTTACACCTCCGTACCCGTGGGTACCAAGACTGTCCCGCTACCCCCTTCCCTTACTAGAGACTAGAATTGAGAGGATCATCGTGTCCTGATCGCCTTGTATCGTACCACTCTACTACCAGAAGTGCCTATAAAAGGTGTTACCCTGATCTTTGTGTGGTGTCCATCTGTGGGGGGGAAGTTACCTGTCTGTGCGATCACTGTACTCGGCCGACCCTCCAGGTCCCCGTCTAACATTGGTGGCTAGCGGCGCGATCCGAACCAACGCGTACCGTACAGACAGTAACTCACCCTACGACTAAAACCACAATGACGACCAAAGAGAGCGGATCGGCGGAGAAGTTCCAGATGGAAAAGCTGGAGGAATACAACCACCGAGAGCTCAAACAATTTTGCATGGACTTAGGCATTGCTACCACCGGGCTAAGCACAAAAGAAGACTTCAAAAACGCCCTAGAGGCCTGGACAGAGACAAATACCGCAACCCCCCGGGACCCCGCAGCCCCGGAAGTCAACACCACCCGGACGGAGGAACGGAGAACAGGCCCGTCCCGTGAAGAGATCCAAGAGCGGGAAAAAAATAGATTACACGAGTTAGACTTGGCACGACTCAGATTAGACGGAGAATTGAAACTGGCGGAACAAAAAATAAACTTAGAACACTTACGGCTCAGAGAAGAGCGAGAGGAAAAACAGAGACAGAGAGACCTCGAAGAAAAAAGACTGGCATACGAGCACGAGTGCAAACTAGCGGAGATAGAAATACGCAAACTGAACAAAAACCTAGGGGTGCCCGAGCAACCGCACTCCCCGGGTCCTACCGAGCAGAAGGTCCACATCCCCAAGGATGTGGTCCGAGAATATCACCGGAACGACGACATACAGCAGTGGTTCAAGGCCTATGAGATTGCCATGACCGCCCACCGGGTCGCTCGAAGTGACTGGGGAGCCGGTCTATGGGGGAGATTCGTCAACGAGGGTCGTGATGCCCTGCTGCAGCTTCCGGACCATCAAATGACGTCCTATGACCACATGAAGGCCGCCCTCCTCAGTCGATATGGACTTACACCCGAAATGTACCGCCAGAGGTTCCGCAACTGCACCCGGATCCCAGGTACGACGTGGTTGGAATACGTGAACTATTTCAGCCGAGCCTTCGAGGGGTGGATCAAGGGTAACAACGTAACCACTTACGAACAACTCTTCAATCTCATTGTGTGGGAGCACCTCTCCAACAACTGCTTCGTCGAGCTCAGGCAGCACCTCCTCGACAGTAAATTGACTGAACCCCGGCAGCTCGCCACCGAGGCTGACCGGTGGGAGAGCACCCGAGTGGCCCGGAGTGGGCCGAATGAGCAGAACAGAACCAACCAAGGTCATCATCGTCCCCGAGGAGGAGGAGGAGGCCCGGGCCGGGGCAGAGACGCCGTCCCGGCCGCACCCACTAACGCCACCCCGGCCCCAGCAGGCCGGGGAAACCCCCCGATGCGCCCGGGGTTCCGAGCTAACGTGACGTGTCATCGATGCCAGCGAGTCGGCCACTATGCCAGTGACCCGACCTGCCCGAAGAACCAGGTCCCCGGGCCCCGCCAGATGGCGGCCGCCGCCCTGGGAGAAGAACAAGTCTCCGAAGACACGGAGACCTATGAGTCGGAGCAGTTCGAGTGGGAACCCGCCGCCATGACCCTGGCATGCCTAGGAGGAAGAGACATGGTCCCGCGGACTCCCCTGCCCGCCAACACTCGGAAGTACAGCCAATGGGTGAGCATCAATGGGCGCAAGGCCGAGGCCCTGCGTGACACCGGGGCCAGTGTGACGGCCATCCGCTGTCACCTGGTGACCCCAGAACAAATCCTACCAAACGTACTTTGCCCCGTCCGATCGGCAGATAACTCGGAGAGCCTGTGTCGGATGGCCTGCGTCCCCTTCGAATGGGGAGGAGTGTCCGGCATGCTGAAAGTAACTGTCCGTGACGATGCCCCCGTAGACTGCCTCCTGGGGAACGATCTCGAGAGCTCCCCGTGGGCCGCTGTGGAAAGAAGAGAGCATCTGGGGATGTTGGGTCTCCCGGACTGGGCGTGCGTAACCACCCGGTCCATGGCCACCCGCACCATCCCTAGACCAGAAGAACCAGAATGGGCAGCACCTCCGCCCTCGATCACTCCAGAAGAAGACTTCCTCCAGACCGACCACCCGGACCCCGCCCCAGAGGGGTCCCCACAGCCCCCCGAGCTTCCCGACCTGGCTCAGTGGCGTCAAGAAGGGGGGCCCACCCAGGAACAATTCCGGCAGGAGCAAAAGACCTGCCCCTCCCTCGAGGGATTGCGACAGCAAGCGCTCACCCAGAGCCAAGGAGACACCACCGGGGCCCACTGGGTTTATTGGGACAATGATCTCTTGTACAGCGAACAGAAAATCGCAGAACTGGGGGCCGGGCGAGTGCTGGTGGTGCCCCTCCACTTCAGAGACTTCCTGTTGAACCTAGCCCATGATGTCCCCCTGGCCGGGCACCTGGGCCAAGACAAGACCTACCACCGCCTGGTGACTCACTTTTTTTGGCCCAAAATGAGAAATGACGTCTCCAACCATTGCCGGTCCTGCCCGACCTGCCAGGCCAGCGGGAAGAGCGGCCGCAAACTCAAGGCACCCCTACAACCATTCCCCGTGGTGACCACCCTGTTCGAAAGGGTGGGAATAGACATTGTGGGGCCCCTGGACCCCCGAACAGCACAGGGGCATCGCTTCATCCTGGTCCTGGTGGACCACGCTACCCGATATCCTGAGGCGGTCCCCCTTCGTACGATAACAGCCCCAGTAGTGGGTCGAGCCTTGATGGGGATCTTCTCTCGAGTGGGCTTCCCCCGGGAAGTCGTCAGCGACAGGGGTACGAACTTTATTTCAAAGTATATGAAATCCCTCTGGCAGCAGTGCGGAGTCACTTACCGCTTCACCACCCCCTATCACCCCCAGGGGAACGGACTAGTCGAGCGGTTCAACCGCACCCTCAAGGGGATGATCATGGGGCTGGAAGAACCCCTACGCCGCCAGTGGGACGTGCTACTACCGTGCCTCCTCTTCGCCTACCGAGAAGTCCCCCAGAAGTCCCTCGGCTTCAGCCCCTTCGAACTCCTGTACGGACACCCCGTTCGCGGGCCTCTCAGCCTAGTGAAGGAGGAATGGGAGATGGCCCCCCTAAAGACCCCTCCGGACGTCTACAAATACCTCCTGACCCTCCGCAATCAGACCCGGAAATTCAGGGAGATCGCTAAAGCCAATCTGGAGGCCAGTCAAGAGGACATGAAGAAGTGGTACGACCAACATGCCTTCTCCATCGAGTTTGAACCGGGTCAGCAGGTATGGGTGATGTCCCCCATCGAACCGTGTGCCTTGCAAGACAAATGGACGGGGCCCTTCAAGGTGATCGAGCGCAGGAGTCCCGTCACCTATCTCATCGACCTGGAGTCCCCCCGGAACCCCCTCCGGGTCCTCCACGCCAACAGGCTCAAACCCCACTTCATGCGCTCAGAACTCAGCCTGCTGATGGCGACCGACAGTGGCACAGAAGGAGACTCCGAGCCCCTCCCTGACCTACTGAGGACTCGGGAAAGAGATGGCTCGGTGGACGGGGTCCGACTCTCCGAGGCCCTGACCCCAGAGCAGCGTCAAGATTGCCGGGCCCTCCTGCTGCCGTTCGCAAACCTGTTCTCCCTCGCACCCGGAGTCACCTCCTGGTGCCTGCACGACGTGGACACGGGGGACAGTCCTCCTGTCCGACACCGGGCATACCGAGTACCGGATCGGGTACGTACATGCATCCAAGAAGAAGTCTCCAAGATGCTCGCCCTCAGGGTCATCGAGCCTTCGGACAGTCCCTGGGCCAGCCCGGTCGTCCTGGTCCCCAAGGCCGCGGCACCGGGCACCACGCCGGAGCTCCGATTCTGCATCGACTATCGGGGGCTGAACGCGGTCACCCGAACCGACGCTCACCCTATCCCCCGAGCAGATGAACTAGTCGACCGCATGGGGGCAGCCCGCTACCTAAGCATCTTTGACCTGACAGCGGGCTACTGGCAGATCGGCCTCACCCCCAGGGCCCAAGAACGTTCCGCTTTCTCCACCCCGGACGGACACTACCATTTCAGAGTGATGCCCTTCGGCATGAAGAACGCTCCAGCCACCTTTCAAAGACTGGTGAACCAGGTATTGGCGGGCCTCGAAGAATTCAGCGCCGCCTACCTGGACGACATCGCGGTATACAGCCGCCACTGGGCCGACCACCTCCACCACCTCAGAGCGGTCCTGCAGGCCCTCCAACAGGCCGGCCTCACCATAAAGGCCAGCAAGTGCCAAATCGGCCAGGGGTCCGTGACCTACCTCGGACACCAAGTGGGGAGCGGTCTGGTGGCCCCCCTCCAACTCAAGGTAGCTGCCATCCAGTCCTGGCAACCCCCCGAAACACAAACAGAGGTCCGAGCCTTCCTGGGGCTCACCGGATACTACCGGCGGTTTGTGAGGGACTATGGCAGCATTGTGGGGCCCCTCACGGAACTCACGTCTAAGAACAACCCAAAACGAGTCAACTGGACTCCCGACTGTCACGCGGCCTTCGAGACGCTGAAGGCCGCCATGTGCACCGCTCCGGTGCTCCAGGCCCCCGACTACAGCCGCGAGTTCATTGTGCAGACCGATGCCTCCGACCATGGTATTGGGGCCGTCCTCTCCCAACTGAACCCCGAAGGAGTGGACCAACCCGTGGCCTTCATCAGCAGACGCCTACTGCCCCGAGAACAGCGCTGGAGCACCATTGAGCGAGAGGCCTTCGCAGTGGTATGGGCCCTCAAGAAGCTCCGGCCGTACCTCTTCGGAACCCATTTCCGGGTACAGACAGATCATCGGCCCCTGCAATGGCTCATGCAGATGCGGGGGGAGAACCCCAAACTATTGCGATGGTCCATCTCCCTGCAGTGGATGGACTTCATTGTGGAGCATCGTCCTGGCCAAGACCACGCCAACGCGGATGGCCTGTCCCGCTTTTTCCGCCTCGACGAGGAAAGTCCCCAAGAAGATGGGTGACTCTCCCCGCCTTCAGCTGGGGGGGACGCATGTTGGACAGGCCACATGAAGGGCTCGCTCCCTCCCCGCAGGACAGGGCCCGGGCCACCGTCAGCACCATTGCCCGGCCCAGCCGCCATCTTGGACACGGCACCACGGGGCCGCGCGGCCTCAGCCTGACCCCAACCCTGGGCCTGGCCAGGCCCCGACATCCCGGCACCACCCTCCACCCAGGAGGTGAACGGACCACTTGGCAGGTCAATGGGAGTAAGAAGTGTCGATGGCTCTCCCCCGCCAGGTGCCGAGCACCCCCAGCCTCCTCGGGCGCTGGCTCCACCCCCCTGCTGGGTGTCTGGACTCCCTCATCCCAGACCTCCCGACCTCCAAGAGCGAGGGCCCGGACATCAAAGGGCGCCAGACCTATAACTGAGGCCGCCCCAGGACAGGAAGGCAGTTGTATCCTGGAGTCGAGAGACACCGAGAAGAACTCATCCTTGACGGACTGCTGGCGCTGCCACAGCCCTGCCTTGTGAACTACTGTCCTGCCTGCTGGCGCTGCCGCGGCCCTCTGCAACCTTCATCCTCGTGGGACCTGCTGGCGCTGCCGCGGCCCTCTGCAACCTTCATCCTCGTTGGGACCTGCTGGCGCTGCCGCGGCCCGTAGTAACCTCCATCCTCGTGGGACCTGCTGGCGCTGCCGCGGCCCGTTGCAACCTGCATTCTCGTGGGTCCTGCTGGCGCTGCCGCGGCCCGTTGTAACCTTCATCCTCGTTGGGACCTGCTGGCGCTGCCGCGGCCCGTTGCCACCTACGACCTCTTCGGGACCTGCCGGCGCTGCCGCGGTCTGACCCATCCGAACACCGAGCTCGAGGATTGTGAGCAATCACCGTTACACCTCCGTACCCGTGGGTACCAAGACTGTCCCGCTACCCCCTTCCCTTACTAGAGACTAGAATTGAGAGGATCATCGTGTCCTGATCGCCTTGTATCGTACCACTCTACTACCAGAAGTGCCTATAAAAGGTGTTACCCTGATCTTTGTGTGGTGTCCATCTGTGGGGGGGAAGTTACCTGTCTGTGCGATCACTGTACTCGGCCGACCCTCCAGGTCCCCGTCTAACACAGGTGGTTAAGTAGAAATTCGCTGCTCGGCTGGCCCAGCAGGAGCAAACATATGCTAAAAATGTATGCAGAACCAAGATTTTCAGTGAAGAGCAGCCAGGCACATTTTAGCAAGTTTCATTGTTTGTGGGGTTGGAAACGCTTTTCAGGTGCAGTACTGGGCTCCAAAGATGCAGCCCTGATGTCTCTCATGATAGCAGGTGGTTAAGTAGAAATGTGCTGCTCGGCAGACCCAGCAGGAGCAAACGTATGCTAAAAATGTATGCAGAACCAAGCTTTTCAGTGCAGAGTAGCCAGGCTTATTTTAGCAAGTTTCACTTGTAAGTGGGGTTGGAAATGCTTTTCAGGCTCAGTACTGGGCTCAAAAGATGCAGCCCTGGTGTCTCTCATGATAGCAGGTGGTTAAGTAGAAATTTGCTGCTCGGCTGACCCAGCAGGAGCAAACGTATGCTAAAAATGTATGTAGAACCAAGCTTTTCAGTGAAGAGCAGCCAGGCACATTTTAGCAAGTTTCACTTGTAAGTGGGGTTGGAAACGCTTTTCAGGCTCAGTACTGGGCTCAAAAGATGCAGCCCTGATGTCTCTCATGATAGCAGGTGGTTAAGTAGAATTTCGCTGCTCGGCTGACCCAGCAGGAGCAAACGTATGCCAAAAATGTATGCAGAAACAAGCTTTTCAGTGAAGAGCAGCTAGGCACATTTTAGCAAGTTGCACTTGTAAGTGGGGTTGGAAATGCTTTTCAGGCTCAGTACTGGGCTCAAAAGATGCAGCCCTGATGTCTCTTATGATGCAGGTGGTTAAGTAGAAATTCGCTGCTCGGCTGACTCAGCAGGAACAAACGTATGCCAAAAATGTATGCAGAAACAAGCTTTTCAGTGAAGAGCAGCTAGGCACATTTGAGCAAGTTTCACTTGTAAGTGGGGTTGGAAATGCTGTTCAGGCTCAGTACTGGGCTCAAAAGATGCAGCCCTGATGTCTCTCATGATAGCAGGTGGTTAAGTAGAAATTCGCTGCTCGGCTGGCCCAGCAGGAGCAAACATATACTAAAAATGTATGCAGAACCAAGCTTTTCAGTGAAGAGCAGCCAGGCACATTTTAGCAAGTTTCACTGTAAGTGGGGTTGGAAACTCTTTTCAGGTGCAGTACTGGGCTCCAAAGATGCAGCCCTGATGTCTCTCATGATAGCAGGTGGTTAAGTAAAAATGTGCTGCTCGGCAGACCCAGCAGGAGCAAACGTATGCTAAAAATGTATGCAGAACCAAGCTTTTCAGTGAAGAGCAGCCAGGCATATTTTAGCAAGTTTCACTTGTAAGTGGGGTTGGAAATGCTTTTCAGGCTCAGTACTGGGCTCAAAAGATGCAGCCCTGATGTCTCTCATGATAGCAGGTGGTTAAGTAGAAATTCGCTGCTCGGCTGACCCAGCAGGAGCAAACGTATGCTAAAAATGTATGCAGAACCAAGCTTTTCAGTGAAGAGCAGCCAGGCACATTTTAGCAAGTTTCACTTGTAAGTGGGGTTGGAAACGCTTTTCAGGCTCAGTACTGGGCTCAAAAGATGCAGCCTGATGTCTCTCATGATAGCAGGTGGTTAAGTAGAAATTTGCTGCTCGGCTGACCCAGCAGGAGCAAACGTATGCTAAAAATGTGTGCAGAACCAAGCTTTTCAGTGAAGAGCAGCCAGGCACATTTTAGCAAGTTTCACTTGTAAGTGGGGTTGGAAATGCTTTTCAGGCTCAGTACTGGGCTCAAAAGATGCAGCCCTGATCTCTCTCATGATAGCAGGTGGTTAAGTAGAAATGTGCTGCTCGGCTGACCCAGCAGGAGCAAACGTATGCTAAAAATGTATGCAGAACCAAGCTTTTCAGTGAAGAGCAGCCAGGCACATTTTAGCAAGTTTCACTTGTAAGTGGGGTTGGAAATGCTTTTCAGGCTCAGTACTGGGCTCATAAGATGCAGCCCTGATGTCTCTCATGATGAAGGTGGTTAAGTAGAAATTCGCTGCTCGGCTGACCCAGCAGGAGCAAACGTATGCCAAAAATGTATGCAGAAACAAGCTTTTCAGTGAAGAGCAGCTAGGCACATTTTAGCAAGTTTCACTTGTAAGTGGGGTTGGAAACGCTTTTCAGGCTCAGTACTGGGCTCAAAAGATGCAGCCCTGATGTCTCTCATGATAGCAGGTGGTTAAGTAGAAATTCGCTGCTCGGCTGACCCAGCAGGAGCAAACGTATGCTAAACAGGTATACAGAACCAAGCTTTTCAGTGAAGAGCAGCCAGGCATATTTTAGCAAGTTTCACTTGTAAGTGGGGTTGGAAATGCTTTTCAGGCTCAGTACTGGGCTCAAAAGATGCAGCCCTAATGTCTCTCATGATAGCAGGTGGTTAAGTAGAAATTCGCTGCTCGGCTGACCCAGCAGGAGCAAACGTATGCCAAAAATGTATGCAGAAACAAGCTTTTCAGTGAAGAGCAGCTAGGCACATTTTAGCAAGTTTCACTTGTAAGTGGGGTTGGAAACGCTTTTCAGGCTCAGTACTGGGCTCAAAAGATGCAGCCTGATGTCTCTCATGATAGCAGGTGGTTAAGTAGAAATTTGCTGCTCGGCTGACCCAGCAGGAGCAAACGTATGCTAAAAATGTGTGCAGAACCAAGCTTTTCAGTGAAGAGCAGCCAGGCACATTTTAGCAAGTTTCACTTGTAAGTGGGGTTGGAAATGCTTTTCAGGCTCAGTACTGGGCTCAAAAGATGCAGCCCTGATCTCTCTCATGATAGCAGGTGGTTAAGTAGCAATTTGCTGCTCGGCTGACCCAGCAGGAGCAAACGTATGCTAAAAATGTATGCAGAACCAAGCTTTTCAGTGAAGAGCAGCCAGGCACATTTTAGCAAGTTTCACTTGTAAGTGGGGTTAGAAACGCTTTTCAGGCTCAGTACTGGGCTCCAAAGATGCAGCCCTGATGTCTCTCATGATAGCAGGTGGTTAAGTAGAAATTCGCTGCTCGGCTGACCCAGCAGGAACAAACGTATGCTAAAAATGTATGCAGAAACAAGCTTTTCAGTGAAGAGCAGCCAGGCATATTTTAGCAAGTTTCACTTGTAAGTGGGGTTGGAAATGCTTTTCAGGCTCAGTACTGGGCTCAAAAGATGCAGCCCTGATGTCTCTCATGATAGCAGGTGGTTAAGTAGAAATTCGCTGCTTGGCTGACCCAGCAGGAGCAAACGTATGCTAAAAATGTATGCAAAACCAAGCTTTTCAGTGAAGAGCAGCCAGGCACATTTTAGCAAGTTTCACTTGTAAGTGGGGTTGGAAACGCTTTTCAGGCTCAGTACTGGGCTCAAAAGATGCAGCCCTGATGTCTCTCATGATAGCAGGTGGTTAAGTAGAAATTCGCTGCTCGGCTGACCCAGCAGGAGCAAACGTATGCTAAAAATGTATGCAGAAACAAGCTTTTCAGTGAAGAGCAGCCAGGCATATTTTAGCAAGTTTCACTTGTAAATGGGGTTGGAAATGCTTTTCAGGCTCAGTACTGGGCTCAAAAGATGCAGCCCTGATGTCTCTCATGATAGCAGGTGGTTAAGTAGAAATTCGCTGCTCGGCTGACCCAGCAGGAGCAAACGTATGCTAAAAATGTATGCAGAACCAAGCTTTTCAGTGAAGAGCAGCCAGGCACATTTTAGCAAGTTTCACTTGTAAGTGGGGTTGGAAACGCTTTTCAGGCTCAGTACTGGGCTCAAAAGATGCAGCCCTGATGTCTCTCATGATAGCAGGTGGTTAAGTAGAAATTCACTGCTCGGCTGACCCAGCAGGAGCAAACGTATGCCAAAAATGTATGCAGAAACAAGCTTTTCAGTGAAGAGCAGCTAGGCACATTTTAGCAAGTTTCACTTGTAAGTGGGGTTGGAAATGCTTTTCAGGCTCAGTACTGGGCTCAAAAGATGCAGCCCTGATCTCTCTCATGATAGCAGGTGGTTAAGTAGCAATTTGCTGCTCGGCTGACCCAGCAGGAGCAAACGTATGCCAAAAATGTATGCAGAAACAAGCTTTTCAGTGAAGAGCAGCAGGCACATTTTAGCAAGTTTCACTTGTAAGTGGGGTTGGAAATGCTTTTCAGGCTCAGTACTGGGCTCAAAAGATGCAGCCCTGATCTCTCTCATGATAGCAGGTGGTTAAGTAGCAATTTGCTGCTCGGCTGACCCAGCAGGAGCAAACGTATGCTAAAAATGTATGCAGAACCAAGCTTTTCAGTGAAGAGCAGCCAGGCACATTTTAGCAAGTTTCACTTGTAAGTGGGGTTGGAAACGCTTTTCAGGCTCAGTACTGGGCTCAAAAGATGCAGCCCTGATGTCTCTCATGATAGCAGGTGGTTAAGTAGAAATTCACTGCTCGGCTGACCCAGCAGGAGCAAACGTATGCCAAAAATGTATGCAGAAACAAGCTTTTCAGTGAAGAGCAGCTAGGCACATTTTAGCAAGTTTCACTTGTAAGTGGGGTTGGAAATGCTTTTCAGGCTCAGTACTGGGCTCAAAAGATGCAGCCCTGATGTCTCTCATGATAGCAGGTGGTTAAGTAGAAATTCACTGCTCGGCTGACCCAGCAGGAGCAAACGTATGCCAAAAATGTATGCAGAAACAAGCTTTTCAGTGAAGAGCAGCCAGGCATATTTTAGCAAGTTTCACTTGTAAATGGGGTTGGAAATGCTTTTCAGGCTCAGTACTGGGCTCAAAAGATGCAGCCCTGATGTCTCTCATGATAGCAGGTGGTTAAGTAGAAATTCGCTGCTCGGCTGACCCAGCAGGAGCAAACGTATGCTAAAAATGTATGCAGAACCAAGCTTTTCAGTGAAGAGCAGCCAGGCACATTTTAGCAAGTTTCACTTGTAAGTGGGGTTGGAAACGCTTTTCAGGCTCAGTACTGGGCTCAAAAGATGCAGCCCTGATGTCTCTCATGATAGCAGGTGGTTAAGTAGAAATTCACTGCTCGGCTGACCCAGCAGGAGCAAACGTATGCCAAAAATGTATGCAGAAACAAGCTTTTCAGTGAAGAGCAGCTAGGCACATTTTAGCAAGTTTCACTTGTAAGTGGGGTTGGAAATGCTTTTCAGGCTCAGTACTGGGCTCAAAAGATGCAGCCCTGATCTCTCTCATGATAGCAGGTGGTTAAGTAGCAATTTGCTGCTCGGCTGACCCAGCAGGAGCAAACGTATGCCAAAAATGTATGCAGAAACAAGCTTTTCAGTGAAGAGCAGCTAGGCACATTTTAGCAAGTTTCACTTGTAAGTGGGGTTGGAAATGCTTTTCAGGCTCAGTACTGGGCTCAAAAGATGCAGCCCTGATCTCTCTCATGATAGCAGGTGGTTAAGTAGCAATTTGCTGCTCGGCTGACCCAGCAGGAGCAAACGTATGCTAAAAATGTATGCAGAACCAAGCTTTTCAGTGAAGAGCAGCCAGGCACATTTTAGCAAGTTTCACTTGTAAGTGGGGTTGGAAACGCTTTTCAGGCTCAGTACTGGGCTCAAAAGATGCAGCCCTGATGTCTCTCATGATAGCAGGTGGTTAAGTAGAAATTCACTGCTCGGCTGACCCAGCAGGAGCAAACGTATGCCAAAAATGTATGCAGAAACAAGCTTTTCAGTGAAGAGCAGCTAGGCACATTTTAGCAAGTTTCACTTGTAAGTGGGGTTGGAAACGCTTTTCAGGCTCAGTACTGGGCTCAAAAGATGCAGCCTGATGTCTCTCATGATAGCAGGTGGTTAAGTAGAAATTTGCTGCTCGGCTGACCCAGCAGGAGCAAACGTATGCTAAAAATGTGTGCAGAACCAAGCTTTTCAGTGAAGAGCAGCCAGGCACATTTTAGCAAGTTTCACTTGTAAGTGGGGTTGGAAATGCTTTTCAGGCTCAGTACTGGGCTCAAAAGATGCAGCCCTGATCTCTCTCATGATAGCAGGTGGTTAAGTAGAAATGTGCTGCTCGGCTGACCCAGCAGGAGCAAACGTATGCTAAAAATGTATGCAGAACCAAGCTTTTCAGTGAAGAGCAGCCAGGCACATTTGAGCAAGTTTCACTTGTAAGTGGGGTTGGAAATGCTTTTCAGGCTCAGTACTGGGCTCATAAGATGCAGCCCTGATGTCTCTCATGATGCAGGTGGTTAAGTAGAAATTCGCTGCTCGGCTGACCCAGCAGGAGCAAACGTATGCCAAAAATGTATGCAGAAACAAGCTTTTCAGTGAAGAGCAGCTAGGCACATTTTAGCAAGTTTCACTTGTAAGTGGGGTTGGAAACGCTTTTCAGGCTCAGTACTGGGCTCAAAAGATGCAGCCCTGATGTCTCTCATGATAGGAGGTGGTTAAGTAGAAATTCGCTGCTCGGCTGACCCAGCAGGAGCAAACGTATGCCAAAAATGTATGCAGAAACAAGCTTTTCAGTGAAGAGCAGCTAGGCACATTTTAGCAAGTTTTACTTGTAAGTGGGGTTGGAAATGCTTTTCAGGCTCAGTACTGGGCTCAAAAGATGCAGCCCTGATGTCTCTTATGATGCAGGTGGTTAAGTAGAAATTCGCTGCTCGGCTGACCCAGCAGGAGCAAACGTATGCCAAAAATGTATGCAGAACCAAGCTTTTCAGTAAAGAGCAGCCAGGCACATTTTAGCAAGTTTCACTGTAAGTGGGGTTGGAAACGCTTTTCAGGTGCAGTACTGGGCTCCAAAGATGCAGCCCTGATGTCTCTCATGATAGCAGGTGGTTAAGTAGAAATGTGCTGCTCGGCAGACCCAGCAGGAGCAAACGTATGCTAAAAATGTATGCAGAACCAAGCTTTTCAGTGAAGAGCAGCCAGGCATATTTTTGCAAGTTTCACTTGTAAGTGGGGTTGGAAATGCTTTTCAGGCTCAGTACTGGGCTCAAAAGATGCAGCCCTGATGTCTCTCATGATAGCAGGTGGTTAAATAGAAATGTGCTGCTCGGCAGACCCAGCAGGAGCAAACGTATGCTAAAAATGTATGCAGAACCAAGCTTTTCAGTGAAGAGCAGCCAGGCACATTTTAGCAAGTTTCACTTGTAAGTGGGGTTGGAAACGCTTTTCAGGCTCAGTACTGGGCTCAAAAGATGCAGCCCTGATGTCTCTCATGATAGCAGGTGGTTAAGTAGAAATTCACTGCTCGGCTGACCCAGCAGGAGCAAACGTATGCCAAAAATGTATGCAGAAACAAGCTTTTCAGTGAAGAGCAGCTAGGCACATTTTAGCAAGTTTCACTTGTAAGTGGGGTTGGAAACGCTTTTCAGGCTCAGTACTGGGCTCAAAAGATGCAGCCTGATGTCTCTCATGATAGCAGGTGGTTAAGTAGAAATTTGCTGCTTGGCTGACCCAGCAGGAGCAAACGTATGCTAAAAATGTGTGCAGAACCAAGCTTTTCAGTGAAGAGCAGCCAGGCACATTTTAGCAAGTTTCACTTGTAAGTGGGGTTGGAAATGCTTTTCAGGCTCAGTACTGGGCTCAAAAGATGCAGCCCTGATCTCTCTCATGATAGCAGGTGGTTAAGTAGAAATTTGCTGCTCGGCTGACCCAGCAGGATCAAACGTATCCTAAAAACGTATGCAGAACCAAGCTTTTCAGTGAAGAGCAGCCAGGCACATTTTAGCAAGTTTCACTTGTAAGTGGGGTTGGAAATGCTTTTCAGGCTCAGTACTGGGCTCAAAAGATGCAGCCCTGATGTCTCTTATGATGCAGGTGGTTAAGTAGAAATTCGCTGCTCGGCTGACCCAGCAGGAGTAAACGTATGCCAAAAATGTATGCAGAAACAAGCTTTTCAGTGAAGAGCAGCTAGGCACATTTTAGCAAGTTTCACTTGTAAGTGGGGTTGGAAACGCTTTTCAGGCTCAGTACTGGGCTCAAAAGATGCAGCCCTGATGTCTCTCATGATAGCAGGTGGTTAAGTAGAAATTCTCTGCTCGGCTGACCCAGCAGGAGCAAACAAATGCTAAAAATGTATGCAGAACCAAGCTTTTCAGTGAAGAGCAGCCAGGCACATTTTAGCAAGTTTCACTGTAAGTGGGGTTGGAAACGCTTTTCAGGCGCAGTACTGGGCTCCAAAGATGCAGCCCTGATGTCTCTCATGATAGCAGGTGGTTAAGTAGAAATGTGCTGCTCGGCAGACCCAGCAGGAGCAAATGTATGTAAAAATGTATGCAGAACCAAGCTTTTCAGTGAAGAGCAGCCAGGCATATTTTAGCAAGTTTCACTTGTAAGTGGGGTTGGAAATGCTTTTCAGGCTCAGTACTGGGCTCAAAAGATGCAGCCCTGATGTCTCTCATGATAGCAGGTGGTTAAGTAGAAATTCGCTGCTCGGCTGACCCAGCAGGAGCAAACGTATGCCAAAAATGTATGCAGAAACAAGCTTTTCAGTGAAGAGCAGCTAGGCACATTTTAGCAAGTTTCACTTGTAAGTGGGGTTGGAAACGCTTTTCAGGCTCAGTACTGGGCTCAAAAGATGCAGCCTGATGTCTCTCATGATAGCAGGTGGTTAAGTAGAAATTTGCTGCTCGGCTGACCCAGCAGGAGCAAACGTATGCTAAAAATGTGTGCAGAACCAAGCTTTTCAGTGAAGAGCAGCCAGGCACATTTTAGCAAGTTTCACTTGTAAGTGGGGTTGGAAACGCTTTTCAGGCTCAGTACTGGGCTCAAAAGATGCAGCCCTGATCTCTCTCATGATAGCAGGTGGTTAAGTAGAAATTTGCTGCTCGGCTGACCCAGCAGGATCAAACGTATCCTAAAAACGTATGCAGAACCAAGCTTTTCAGTGAAGAGCAGCCAGGCACATTTTAGCAAGTTTCACTTGTAAGTGGGGTTGGAAATGCTTTTCAGGCTCAGTACTGGGCTCAAAAGATGCAGCCCTGATGTCTCTTATGATGCAGGTGGTTAAGTAGAAATTCGCTGCTCGGCTGACCCAGCAGGAGTAAACGTATGCCAAAAATGTATGCAGAAACAAGCTTTTCAGTGAAGAGCAGCTAGGCACATTTTAGCAAGTTTCACTTGTAAGTGGGGTTGGAAACGCTTTTCAGGCTCAGTACTGGGCTCAAAAGATGCAGCCCTGATGTCTCTCATGATAGCAGGTGGTTAAGTAGAAATTCTCTGCTCGGCTGACCCAGCAGGAGCAAACATATGCTAAAAATGTATGCAGAACCAAGCTTTTCAGTGAAGAGCAGCCAGGCACATTTTAGCAAGTTTCACTGTAAGTGGGGTTGGAAACGCTTTTCAGGCGCAGTACTGGGCTCCAAAGATGCAGCCCTGATGTCTCTCATGATAGCAGGTGGTTAAGTAGAAATGTGCTGCTCGGCAGACCCAGCAGGAGCAAATGTATGTAAAAATGTATGCAGAACCAAGCTTTTCAGTGAAGAGCAGCCAGGCATATTTTAGCAAGTTTCACTTGTAAGTGGGGTTGGAAATGCTTTTCAGGCTCAGTACTGGGCTCAAAAGATGCAGCCCTGATGTCTCTCATGATAGCAGGTGGTTAAGTAGAAATTCGCTGCTCGGCTGACCCAGCAGGAGCAAACGTATGCCAAAAATGTATGCAGAAACAAGCTTTTCAGTGAAGAGCAGCTAGGCACATTTTAGCAAGTTTCACTTGTAAGTGGGGTTGGAAACGCTTTTCAGGCTCAGTACTGGGCTCAAAAGATGCAGCCTGATGTCTCTCATGATAGCAGGTGGTTAAGTAGAAATTTGCTGCTCGGCTGACCCAGCAGGAGCAAACGTATGCTAAAAATGTGTGCAGAACCAAGCTTTTCAGTGAAGAGCAGCCAGGCACATTTTAGCAAGTTTCACTTGTAAGTGGGGTTGGAAATGCTTTTCAGGCTCAGTACTGGGCTCAAAAGATGCAGCCCTGATCTCTCTCATGATAGCAGGTGGTTAAGTAGAAATTCGCTGCTCGGCTGACCCAGCAGGAGCACACGTATGCCAAAAATGTATGCAGAACCAAGCTTTTCAGTGAAGAGCAGCCAGGCACATTTTAGCCAGTTTTACTTGTAAGTGGGGTTGTAAATGCTTTTCAGGCTCAGTACTGGGCTCAAAAGATGCAGCCCTGATGTCTCTTATGATGCAGGTGGTTAAGTAGAAATTCGCTGCTCGGCTGACCCAGCAGGAGCAAACGTATGCCAAAAATGTATGCAGAAACAAGCTTTTCAGTGAAGAGCAGCTAGGCACATTTTAGCAAGTTTCACTTGGAAGTGGGGTTGGAAACGCTTTTCAGGCTCAGTACTGTGCTCAAAAGATGCAGCCCTGATGTCTCTCATGATAGCAGGTGGTTAAGTAGAAATTCGCTGCTCAGCTGACCCAGCAGGAGCAAACGTATGCCAAAAATGTATGCACAAACAAGCTTTTCAGTGAAGAGCAGCTAGGCACATTTTAGCAAGTTTCACTTGTAAGTGGGGTTGGAAACGCTTTTCAGGCTCAGTACTGGGCTCAAAAGATGCAGCCTGATGTCTCTCATGATAGCAGGTGGTTAAGTAGAAATTTGCTGCTCGGCTGACCCAGCAGGAGCAAACATATGCTAAAAATGTGTGCAGAACCAATCTTTTCAGTGAAGAGCAGCCAGGCACATTTTAGCAAGTTTCACTTGTAAGTGGGGTTGGAAATGCTTTTCAGGCTCAGTACTGGGCTCAAAAGATGCAGCCCTGATCTCTCTCATGATAGCAGGTGGTTAAGTAGAAATTTGCTGCTCGGCTGACCCAGCAGGAGCAAACGTATGCTAAAAATGTATGCAGAACCAAGCTTTTCAGTGAAGAGCAGCCAGGCACATTTTAGCAAGTTTCACTTGTAAGTGGGGTTGGAAACGCTTTTCAGGCTCAGTACTGGGCTCAAAAGATGCAGCCCTGATGTCTCTCATGATAGCAGGTGGTTAAGTAGAAATTCGCTGCTCGGCTGACCCAGCAGGAGCAAACGTATGCCAAAAATGTATGCAGAAACAAGATTTTCAGTGAAGAGCAGCTAGGCACATTTTAGCAAGTTTTACTTGTAAGTGGGGTTGGAAATGCTTTTCAGGCTCAGTACTGGGCTCAAAAGATGCAGCCCTGATGTCTCTTATGATGCAGGTGGTTAAGTAGAAATTCGCTGCTCGGCTGACCCAGCAGGAGCAAACGTATGCCAAAAATGTATGCAGAAACAAGCTTTTCAGTGAAGAGCAGCTAGGCACATTTTAGCAAGTTTCACTTGTAAGTGGGGTTGGAAACGCTTTTCAGGCTCAGTACTGGGCTCAAAAGATGCAGCCCTGATGTCTCTCATGATAGCAGGTGGTTAAGTAGAAATTCGCTGCTCGGCTGGCCCAGCAGGAGCAAACATATGCTAAAAATGTATGCAGAACCAAGATTTTCAGTGATGAGCAGCCAGGCACATTTTAGCAAGTTTCACTTGTAAGTGGGGTTGGAAACGCTTTTCAGGCTCAGTACTGGGCTCAAAAGATGCAGCCCTGATGTCTCTCATGATAGCAGGTGGTTAAGTAGAAATTCGCTGCTCGGCTGACCCAGCAGGAGCAAACGTATGCCAAAAATGTATGCAGAAACAAGCTTTTCAGTGAAGAGCAGCTAGGCACATTTTAGCAAGTTTCACTTGTAAGTGGGGTTGGAAACGCTTTTCAGGCTCAGTACTGGGCTCAAAAGATGCAGCCTGATGTCTCTCATGATAGCAGGTGGTTAAGTAGAAATTTGCTGCTCGGCTGACCCAGCAGGAGCAAACGTATGCTAAAAATGTGTGCAGAACCAAGCTTTTCAGTGAAGAGCAGCCAGGCACATTTTAGCAAGTTTCACTTGTAAGTGGGGTTGGAAACGCTTTTCAGGCTCAGTACTGGGCTCAAAAGATGCAGCCCTGATGTCTCTCATGATAGCAGGTGGTTAAGTAGAAATTCACTGCTCGGCTGACCCAGCAGGAGCAAACGTATGCCAAAAATGTATGCAGAAACAAGCTTTTCAGTGAAGAGCAGCTAGGCACATTTTAGCAAGTTTCACTTGTAAGTGGGGTTGGAAATGCTTTTCAGGCTCAGTACTGGGCTCAAAAGATGCAGCCCTGATGTCTCTCATGATAGCAGGTGGTTAAGTAGAAATTCACTGCTCGGCTGACCCAGCAGGAGCAAACGTATGCCAAAAATGTATGCAGAAACAAGATTTTCAGTGAAGAGCAGCTAGGCACATTTTAGCAAGTTTTACTTGTAAGTGGGGTTGGAAATGCTTTTCAGGCTCAGTACTGGGCTCAAAAGATGCAGCCCTGATGTCTCTTATGATGCAGGTGGTTAAGTAGAAATTCGCTGCTCGGCTGACCCAGCAGGAGCAAACGTATGCCAAAAATGTATGCAGAAACAAGCTTTTCAGTGAAGAGCAGCTAGGCACATTTTAGCAAGTTTCACTTGTAAGTGGGGTTGGAAACGCTTTTCAGGCTCAGTACTGGGCTCAAAAGATGCAGCCCTGATGTCTCTCATGATAGCAGGTGGTTAAGTAGAAATTCGCTGCTCGGCTGGCCCAGCAGGAGCAAACATATGCTAAAAATGTATGCAGAACCAAGATTTTCAGTGATGAGCAGCCAGGCACATTTTAGCAAGTTTCACTTGTAAGTGGGGTTGGAAACGCTTTTCAGGCTCAGTACTGGGCTCAAAAGATGCAGCCCTGATGTCTCTCATGATAGCAGGTGGTTAAGTAGAAATTCGCTGCTCGGCTGACCCAGCAGGAGCAAACGTATGCCAAAAATGTATGCAGAAACAAGCTTTTCAGTGAAGAGCAGCTAGGCACATTTTAGCAAGTTTCACTTGTAAGTGGGGTTGGAAACGCTTTTCAGGCTCAGTACTGGGCTCAAAAGATGCAGCCTGATGTCTCTCATGATAGCAGGTGGTTAAGTAGAAATTTGCTGCTCGGCTGACCCAGCAGGAGCAAACGTATGCTAAAAATGTGTGCAGAACCAAGCTTTTCAGTGAAGAGCAGCCAGGCACATTTTAGCAAGTTTCACTTGTAAGTGGGGTTGGAAACGCTTTTCAGGCTCAGTACTGGGCTCAAAAGATGCAGCCCTGATGTCTCTCATGATAGCAGGTGGTTAAGTAGAAATTCACTGCTCGGCTGACCCAGCAGGAGCAAACGTATGCCAAAAATGTATGCAGAAACAAGCTTTTCAGTGAAGAGCAGCTAGGCACATTTTAGCAAGTTTCACTTGTAAGTGGGGTTGGAAATGCTTTTCAGGCTCAGTACTGGGCTCAAAAGATGCAGCCCTGATGTCTCTCATGATAGCAGGTGGTTAAGTAGAAATTCGCTGCTCGGCTGACCCAGCAGGAGCAAACGTATGCCAAAAATGTATGCAGAAACAAGCTTTTCAGTGAAGAGCAGCCAGGCATATTTTAGCAAGTTTCACTTGTAAATGGGGTTGGAAATGCTTTTCAGGCTCAGTACTGGGCTCAAAAGATGCAGCCCTGATGTCTCTCATGATAGCAGGTGGTTAAGTAGAAATTCGCTGCTCGGCTGACCCAGCAGGAGCAAACGTATGCTAAAAATGTATGCAGAACCAAGCTTTTCAGTGAAGAGCAGCCAGGCACATTTTAGCAAGTTTCACTTGTAAGTGGGGTTGGAAACGCTTTTCAGGCTCAGTACTGGGCTCAAAAGATGCAGCCCTGATGTCTCTCATGATAGCAGGTGGTTAAGTAGAAATTCACTGCTCGGCTGACCCAGCAGGAGCAAACGTATGCCAAAAATGTATGCAGAAACAAGCTTTTCAGTGAAGAGCAGCTAGGCACATTTTAGCAAGTTTCACTTGTAAGTGGGGTTGGAAATGCTTTTCAGGCTCAGTACTGGGCTCAAAAGATGCAGCCCTGATCTCTCTCATGATAGCAGGTGGTTAAGTAGCAATTTGCTGCTCGGCTGACCCAGCAGGAGCAAACGTATGCTAAAAATGTATGCAGAACCAAGCTTTTCAGTGAAGAGCAGCCAGGCACATTTTAGCAAGTTTCACTTGTAAGTGGGGTTGGAAACGCTTTTCAGGCTCAGTACTGGGCTCAAAAGATGCAGCCCTGATGTCTCTCATGATAGCAGGTGGTTAAGTAGAAATTCACTGCTCGGCTGACCCAGCAGGAGCAAACGTATGCCAAAAATGTATGCAGAAACAAGCTTTTCAGTGAAGAGCAGCTAGGCACATTTTAGCAAGTTTCACTTGTAAGTGGGGTTGGAAACGCTTTTCAGGCTCAGTACTGGGCTCAAAAGATGCAGCCTGATGTCTCTCATGATAGCAGGTGGTTAAGTAGAAATTTGCTGCTCGGCTGACCCAGCAGGAGCAAACGTATGCTAAAAATGTGTGCAGAACCAAGCTTTTCAGTGAAGAGCAGCCAGGCACATTTTAGCAAGTTTCACTTGTAAGTGGGGTTGGAAATGCTTTTCAGGCTCAGTACTGGGCTCAAAAGATGCAGCCCTGATCTCTCTCATGATAGCAGGTGGTTAAGTAGAAATGTGCTGCTCGGCTGACCCAGCAGGAGCAAACGTATGCTAAAAATGTATGCAGAACCAAGCTTTTCAGTGAAGAGCAGCTAGGCACATTTTAGCAAGTTTCACTTGTAAGTGGGGTTGGAAATGCTTTTCAGGCTCAGTACTGGGCTCATAAGATGCAGCCCTGATGTCTCTCATGATAGGAGGTGGTTAAGTAGAAATTCGCTGCTCGGCTGACCCAGCAGGAGCAAACGTATGCCAAAAATGTATGCAGAAACAAGCTTTTCAGTGAAGAGCAGCTAGGCACATTTTAGCAAGTTTTACTTGTAAGTGGGGTTGGAAATGCTTTTCAGGCTCAGTACTGGGCTCAAAAGATGCAGCCCTGATGTCTCTTATGATGCAGGTGGTTAAGTAGAAATTCGCTGCTCGGCTGACCCAGCAGGAGCAAACGTATGCCAAAAATGTATGCAGAAACAAGCTTTTCAGTGAAGAGCAGCTAGGCACATTTTAGCAAGTTTCACTTGTAAGTGGGGTTGGAAACGCTTTTCAGGCTCAGTACTGGGCTCAAAAGATGCAGCCTGATGTCTCTCATGATAGCAGGTGGTTAAGTAGAAATTTGCTGCTCGGCTGACCCAGCAGGAGAACGTATGCTAAAAATGTATGCAGAACCAAGCTTTTCAGTGAAGAGCAGAGAGGCACATTTTAGCAAGTTTCACTTGTAAGTGGGGTTGGAAACGCTTTTCAGGCTCAGTACTGGGCTCAAAAGATGCAGCCCTGATGTCTCTCATGATAGCAGGTGGTTAAGTAGAAATTCGCTGCTCGGCTGGCCCAGCAGGAGCAAACATATGCTAAAAATGTATGCAGAACCAATCTTTTCAGTAAAGAGCAGCCAGGCACATTTTAGCAAGTTTCACTGTAAGTGGGGTTGGAAACGCTTTTCAGGTGCAGTACTGGGCTCCAAAGATGCAGCCCTGATGTCTCTCATGATAGCAGGTGGTTAAGTAGAAATGTGCTGCTCGGCAGACCCAGCAGGAGCAAACGTATGCTAAAAATGTATGCAGAACCAAGCTTTTCAGTGAAGAGCAGCCAGGCATATTTTTGCAAGTTTCACTTGTAAGTGGGGTTGGAAATGCTTTTCAGGCTCAGTACTGGGCTCAAAAGATGCAGCCCTGATGTCTCTCATGATAGCAGGTGGTTAAGTAGAAATGTGCTGCTCGGCAGACCCAGCAGGAGCAAACGTATGCTAAAAATGTATGCAGAACCAAGCTTTTCAGTGAAGAGCAGCCAGGCACATTTTAGCAAGTTTCACTTGTAAGTGGGGTTGGAAACGCTTTTCAGGCTCAGTACTGGGCTCAAAAGATGCAGCCCTGATGTCTCTCATGATAGCAGGTGGTTAAGTAGAAATTCACTGCTCGGCTGACCCAGCAGGAGCAAACGTATGCCAAAAATGTATGCAGAAACAAGCTTTTCAGTGAAGAGCAGCTAGGCACATTTTAGCAAGTTTCACTTGTAAGTGGGGTTGGAAACGCTTTTCAGGCTCAGTACTGGGCTCAAAAGATGCAGCCTGATGTCTCTCATGATAGCAGGTGGTTAAGTAGAAATTTGCTGCTTGGCTGACCCAGCAGGAGCAAACGTATGCTAAAAATGTGTGCAGAACCAAGCTTTTCAGTGAAGAGCAGCCAGGCACATTTTAGCAAGTTTCACTTGTAAGTGGGGTTGGAAATGCTTTTCAGGCTCAGTACTGGGCTCAAAAGATGCAGCCCTGATCTCTCTCATGATAGCAGGTGGTTAAGTAGAAATTTGCTGCTCGGCTGACCCAGCAGGATCAAACGTATCCTAAAAACGTATGCAGAACCAAGCTTTTCAGTGAAGAGCAGCCAGGCACATTTTAGCAAGTTTCACTTGTAAGTGGGGTTGGAAATGCTTTTCAGGCTCAGTACTGGGCTCAAAAGATGCAGCCCTGATGTCTCTTATGATGCAGGTGGTTAAGTAGAAATTCGCTGCTCGGCTGACCCAGCAGGAGTAAACGTATGCCAAAAATGTATGCAGAAACAAGCTTTTCAGTGAAGAGCAGCTAGGCACATTTTAGCAAGTTTCACTTGTAAGTGGGGTTGGAAACGCTTTTCAGGCTCAGTACTGGGCTCAAAAGATGCAGCCCTGATGTCTCTCATGATAGCAGGTGGTTAAGTAGAAATTCTCTGCTCGGCTGACCCAGCAGGAGCAAACATATGCTAAAAATGTATGCAGAACCAAGCTTTTCAGTGAAGAGCAGCCAGGCACATTTTAGCAAGTTTCACTGTAAGTGGGGTTGGAAACGCTTTTCAGGCGCAGTACTGGGCTCCAAAGATGCAGCCCTGATGTCTCTCATGATAGCAGGTGGTTAAGTAGAAATGTGCTGCTCGGCAGACCCAGCAGGAGCAAATGTATGTAAAAATGTATGCAGAACCAAGCTTTTCAGTGAAGAGCAGCCAGGCATATTTTAGCAAGTTTCACTTGTAAGTGGGGTTGGAAATGCTTTTCAGGCTCAGTACTGGGCTCAAAAGATGCAGCCCTGATGTCTCTCATGATAGCAGGTGGTTAAGTAGAAATTCGCTGCTCGGCTGACCCAGCAGGATCAAACGTATCCTAAAAACGTATGCAGAACCAAGCTTTTCAGTGAAGAGCAGCCAGGCACATTTTAGCAAGTTTCACTTGTAAGTGGGGTTGGAAATGCTTTTCAGGCTCAGTACTGGGCTCAAAAGATGCAGCCCTGATGTCTCTTATGATGCAGGTGGTTAAGTAGAAATTCGCTGCTCGGCTGACCCAGCAGGAGTAAACGTATGCCAAAAATGTATGCAGAAACAAGCTTTTCAGTGAAGAGCAGCTAGGCACATTTTAGCAAGTTTCACTTGTAAGTGGGGTTGGAAACGCTTTTCAGGCTCAGTACTGGGCTCAAAAGATGCAGCCCTGATGTCTCTCATGATAGCAGGTGGTTAAGTAGAAATTCTCTGCTCGGCTGACCCAGCAGGAGCAAACATATGCTAAAAATGTATGCAGAACCAAGCTTTTCAGTGAAGAGCAGCCAGGCACATTTTAGCAAGTTTCACTGTAAGTGGGGTTGGAAACGCTTTTCAGGCGCAGTACTGGGCTCCAAAGATGCAGCCCTGATGTCTCTCATGATAGCAGGTGGTTAAGTAGAAATGTGCTGCTCGGCAGACCCAGCAGGAGCAAATGTATGTAAAAATGTATGCAGAACCAAGCTTTTCAGTGAAGAGCAGCCAGGCATATTTTAGCAAGTTTCACTTGTAAGTGGGGTTGGAAATGCTTTTCAGGCTCAGTACTGGGCTCAAAAGATGCAGCCCTGATGTCTCTCATGATAGCAGGTGGTTAAGTAGAAATTCGCTGCTCGGCTGACCCAGCAGGAGCAAACGTATGCCAAAAATGTATGCAGAAACAAGCTTTTCAGTGAAGAGCAGCTAGGCACATTTTAGCAAGTTTCACTTGTAAGTGGGGTTGGAAACGCTTTTCAGGCTCAGTACTGGGCTCAAAAGATGCAGCCTGATGTCTCTCATGATAGCAGGTGGTTAAGTAGAAATTTGCTGCTCGGCTGACCCAGCAGGAGCAAACGTATGCTAAAAATGTGTGCAGAACCAAGCTTTTCAGTGAAGAGCAGCCAGGCACATTTTAGCAAGTTTCACTTGTAAGTGGGGTTGGAAATGCTTTTCAGGCTCAGTACTGGGCTCAAAAGATGCAGCCCTGATCTCTCTCATGATAGCAGGTGGTTAAGTAGAAATTCGCTGCTCGGCTGACCCAGCAGGAGCACACGTATGCCAAAAATGTATGCAGAACCAAGCTTTTCAGTGAAGAGCAGCCAGGCACATTTTAGCCAGTTTTACTTGTAAGTGGGGTTGTAAATGCTTTTCAGGCTCAGTACTGGGCTCAAAAGATGCAGCCCTGATGTCTCTCATGATAGCAGGTGGTTAAGTAGAAATTCGCTGCTCAGCTGACCCAGCAGGAGCAAACGTATGCCAAAAATGTATGCACAAACAAGCTTTTCAGTGAAGAGCAGCTAGGCACATTTTAGCAAGTTTCACTTGTAAGTGGGGTTGGAAACGCTTTTCAGGCTCAGTACTGGGCTCAAAAGATGCAGCCTGATGTCTCTCATGATAGCAGGTGGTTAAGTAGAAATTTGCTGCTCGGCTGACCCAGCAGGAGCAAACATATGCTAAAAATGTGTGCAGAACCAAGCTTTTCAGTGAAGAGCAGCCAGGCACATTTTAGCAAGTTTCACTTGTAAGTGGGGTTGGAAATGCTTTTCAGGCTCAGTACTGGGCTCAAAAGATGCAGCCCTGATCTCTCTCATGATAGCAGGTGGTTAAGTAGAAATTTGCTGCTCGGCTGACCCAGCAGGAGCAAACGTATGCTAAAAATGTATGCAGAACCAAGCTTTTCAGTGAAGAGCAGCCAGGCACATTTTAGCAAGTTTCACTTGTAAGTGGGGTTGGAAACGCTTTTCAGGCTCAGTACTGGGCTCAAAAGATGCAGCCCTGATGTCTCTCATGATAGCAGGTGGTTAAGTAGAAATTCGCTGCTCGGCTGACCCAGCAGGAGCAAACGTATGCCAAAAATGTATGCAGAAACAAGATTTTCAGTGAAGAGCAGCTAGGCACATTTTAGCAAGTTTTACTTGTAAGTGGGGTTGGAAATGCTTTTCAGGCTCAGTACTGGGCTCAAAAGATGCAGCCCTGATGTCTCTTATGATGCAGGTGGTTAAGTAGAAATTCGCTGCTCGGCTGACCCAGCAGGAGCAAACGTATGCCAAAAATGTATGCAGAAACAAGCTTTTCAGTGAAGAGCAGCTAGGCACATTTTAGCAAGTTTCACTTGTAAGTGGGGTTGGAAACGCTTTTCAGGCTCAGTACTGGGCTCAAAAGATGCAGCCCTGATGTCTCTCATGATAGCAGGTGGTTAAGTAGAAATTCGCTGCTCGGCTGGCCCAGCAGGAGCAAACATATGCTAAAAATGTATGCAGAACCAAGATTTTCAGTGATGAGCAGCCAGGCACATTTTAGCAAGTTTCACTGTTTGTGGGGTTGGAAACGCTTTTCAGGTGCAGTACTGGGCTCCAAAGATGCAGCCCTGATGTCTCTCATGATAGCAGGTGGTTAAGTAGAAATGTGCTGCTCGGCAGACCCAGCAGGAGCAAACGTATGCTAAAAATGTATGCAGAACCAAGCTTTTCAGTGCAGAGTAGCCAGGCATATTTTAGCAAGTTTCACTTGTAAGTGGGGTTGGAAATGCTTTTCAGGCTCAGTACTGGGCTCAAAAGATGCAGCCCTGGTGTCTCTTATGATAGCAGGTGGTTAAGTAGAAATTTGCTGCTCGGCTGACCCAGCAGGAGCAAACGTATGCTAAAAATGTATGCAGAACCAAGCTTTTCAGTGAAGAGCAGCCAGGCACATTTTAGCAAGTTTCACTTGTAAGTGGGGTTGGAAACGCTTTTCAGGCTCAGTACTGGGCTCAAAAGATGCAGCCCTGATGTCTCTCATGATAGCAGGTGGTTAAGTAGAATTTCGCTGCTCGGCTGACCCAGCAGGAGCAAACGTATGCCAAAAATGTATGCAGAAACAAGCTTTTCAGTGAAGAGCAGCTAGGCACATTTTAGCAAGTTGCACTTGTAAGTGGGGTTGGAAATGCTTTTCAGGCTCAGTACTGGGCTCAAAAGATGCAGCCCTGATGTCTCTTATGATGCAGGTGGTTAAGTAGAAATTCGCTGCTCAGCTGACTCAGCAGGAACAAACGTATGCCAAAAATGTATGCAGAAACAAGCTTTTCAGTGAAGAGCAGCTAGGCACATTTGAGCAAGTTTCACTTGTAAGTGGGGTTGGAAATGCTTTTCAGGCTCAGTACTGGGCTCAAAAGATGCAGCCCTGATGTCTCTCATGATAGCAGGTGGTTAAGTAGAAATTCGCTGCTCGGCTGGCCCAGCAGGAGCAAACATATGCTAAAAATGTATGCAGAACCAAGCTTTTCAGTGAAGAGCAGCAAGGCACATTTTAGCAAGTTTCACTGTAAGTGGGGTTGGAAACTCTTTTCAGGTGCAGTACTGGGCTCCAAAGATGCAGCCCTGATGTCTCTCATGATAGCAGGTGGTTAAGTAGAAATGTGCTGCTCGGCTGACCCAGCAGGAGCAAACGTATGCTAAAAATGTGTGCAGAACCAAGCTTTTCAGTGAAGAGCAGCCAGGCACATTTTAGCAAGTTTCACTTGTAAGTGGGGTTGGAAATGCTTTTCAGGCTCAGTACTGGGCTCAAAAGATGCAGCCCTGATCTCTCTCATGATAGCAGGTGGTTAAGTAGAAATGTGCTGCTCGGCTGACCCAGCAGGAGCAAACGTATGCTAAAAATGTATGCAGAACCAAGCTTTTCAGTGAAGAGCAGCCAGGCACATTTTAGCAAGTTTCACTTGTAAGTGGGGTTGGAAATGCTTTTCAGGCTCAGTACTGGGCTCATAAGATGCAGCCCTGATGTCTCTCATGATGAAGGTGGTTAAGTAGAAATTCGCTGCTCGGCTGACCCAGCCGGAGCAAACGTATGCCAAAAATGTATGCAGAAACAAGCTTTTCAGTGAAGAGCAGCTAGGCACATTTTAGCAAGTTTCACTTGTAAGTGGGGTTGGAAACGCTTTTCAGGCTCAGTACTGGGCTCAAAAGATGCAGCCCTGATGTCTCTCATGATAGCAGGTGGTTAAGTAGAAATTCGCTGCTCGGCTGACCCAGCAGGAGCAAACGTATGCTAAAAATGTATACAGAACCAAGCTTTTCAGTGAAGAGCAGCCAGGCATATTTTAGCAAGTTTCACTTGTAAGTGGGGTTGGAAATGCTTTTCAGGCTCAGTACTGGGCTCAAAAGATGCAGCCCTAATGTCTCTCATGATAGCAGGTGGTTAAGTAGAAATTCGCTGCTCGGCTGACCCAGCAGGAGCAAACGTATGCCAAAAATGTATGCAGAAACAAGCTTTTCAGTGAAGAGCAGCTAGGCACATTTTAGCAAGTTTCACTTGTAAGTGGGGTTGGAAACGCTTTTCAGGCTCAGTACTGGGCTCAAAAGATGCAGCCTGATGTCTCTCATGATAGCAGGTGGTTAAGTAGAAATTTGCTGCTCGGCTGACCCAGCAGGAGCAAACGTATGCTAAAAATGTGTGCAGAACCAAGCTTTTCAGTGAAGAGCAGCCAGGCACATTTTAGCAAGTTTCACTTGTAAGTGGGGTTGGAAATGCTTTTCAGGCTCAGTACTGGGCTCAAAAGATGCAGCCCTGATCTCTCTCATGATAGCAGGTGGTTAAGTAGCAATTTGCTGCTCGGCTGACCCAGCAGGAGCAAACGTATGCTAAAAATGTATGCAGAACCAAGCTTTTCAGTGAAGAGCAGCCAGGCACATTTTAGCAAGTTTCACTTGTAAGTGGGGTTAGAAACGCTTTTCAGGCTCAGTACTGGGCTCAAAAGATGCAGCCCTGATGTCTCTCATGATAGCAGGTGGTTAAGTAGAAATTCGCTGCTCGGCTGACCCAGCAGGAACAAACGTATGCTAAAAATGTATGCAGAAACAAGCTTTTCAGTGAAGAGCAGCCAGGCATATTTTAGCAAGTTTCACTTGTAAGTGGGGTTGGAAATGCTTTTCAGGCTCAGTACTGGGCTCAAAAGATGCAGCCCTGATGTCTCTCATGATAGCAGGTGGTTAAGTAGAAATTCGCTGCTCGGCTGACCCAGCAAGAGCAAACGTATGCCAAAAATGTATGCAAAACCAAGCTTTTCAGTGAAGAGCAGCTAGGCACATTTTAGCAAGTTTCACTTGTAAGTGGGGTTGGAAATGCTTTTCAGGCTCAGTACTGGGCTCAAAAGATGCAGCCCTGATCTCTCTCATGATAGCAGGTGGTTAAGTAGCAATTTGCTGCTCGGCTGACCCAGCAGGAGCAAACGTATGCCAAAAATGTATGCAGAAACAAGCTTTTCAGTGAAGAGCAGCTAGGCACATTTTAGCAAGTTTCACTTGTAAGTGGGGTTGGAAATGCTTTTCAGGCTCAGTACTGGGCTCAAAAGATGCAGCCCTGATCTCTCTCATGATAGCAGGTGGTTAAGTAGCAATTTGCTGCTCGGCTGACCCAGCAGGAGCAAACGTATGCTAAAAATGTATGCAGAACCAAGCTTTTCAGTGAAGAGCAGCCAGGCACATTTTAGCAAGTTTCACTTGTAAGTGGGGTTGGAAACGCTTTTCAGGCTCAGTACTGGGCTCAAAAGATGCAGCCCTGATGTCTCTCATGATAGCAGGTGGTTAAGTAGAAATTCACTGCTCGGCTGACCCAGCAGGAGCAAACGTATGCCAAAAATGTATGCAGAAACAAGCTTTTCAGTGAAGAGCAGCTAGGCACATTTTAGCAAGTTTCACTTGTAAGTGGGGTTGGAAACGCTTTTCAGGCTCAGTACTGGGCTCAAAAGATGCAGCCTGATGTCTCTCATGATAGCAGGTGGTTAAGTAGAAATTTGCTGCTCGACTGACCCAGCAGGAGCAAACGTATGCTAAAAATGTGTGCAGAACCAAGCTTTTCAGTGAAGAGCAGCCAGGCACATTTTAGCAAGTTTCACTTGTAAGTGGGGTTGGAAATGCTTTTCAGGCTCAGTACTGGGCTCAAAAGATGCAGCCCTGATCTCTCTCATGATAGCAGGTGGTTAAGTAGAAATGTGCTGCTCGGCTGACCCAGCAGGAGCAAACGTTTGCTAAAAATGTATGCAGAACCAAGCTTTTCAGTGAAGAGCAGCCAGGCACATTTTAGCAAGTTTCACTTGTAAGTGGGGTTGGAAATGCTTTTCAGGCTCAGTACTGGGCTCATAAGATGCAGCCCTGATGTCTCTCATGATGCAGGTGGTTAAGTAGAAATTCGCTGCTCGGCTGACCCAGCAGGAGCAAACGTATGCCAAAAATGTATGCAGAAACAAGCTTTTCAGTGAAGAGCAGCTAGGCACATTTTAGCAAGTTTCACTTGTAAGTGGGGTTGGAAACGCTTTTCAGGCTCAGTACTGGGCTCAAAAGATGCAGCCCTGATGTCTCTCATGATAGCAGGTGGTTAAGTAGAAATTCGCTGCTCGGCTGACCCAGCAGGAGCAAACGTATGCCAAAAATGTATGCAGAAACAAGCTTTTCAGTGAAGAGCAGCTAGGCACATTTTAGCAAGTTTTACTTGTAAGTGGGGTTGGAAATGCTTTTCAGGCTCAGTACTGGGCTCAAAAGATGCAGCCCTGATGTCTCTTATGATGCAGGTGGTTAAGTAGAAATTCGCTGCTCGGCTGACCCAGCAGGAGCAAACGTATGCCAAAAATGTATGCAGAAACAAGCTTTTCAGTGAAGAGCAGCTAGGCACATTTTAGCAAGTTTCACTTGTAAGTGGGGTTGGAAACGCTTTTCAGGCTCAGTACTGGGCTCAAAAGATGCAGCCTGATGTCTCTCATGATAGCAGGTGGTTAAGTAGAAATTTGCTGCTCGGCTGACCCAGCAGGAGAACGTATGCTAAAAATGTATGCAGAACCAAGCTTTTCAGTGAAGAGCAGAGAGGCACATTTTAGTAAGTTTCACTTGTAAGTGGGGTTGGAAACGCTTTTCAGGCTCAGTACTGGGCTCAAAAGATGCAGCCCTGATGTCTCTCATGATAGCAGGTGGTTAAGTAGAAATTCCTGCTCGGCTGGCCCAGCAGGAGCAAACATATGCTAAAAATGTATGCAGAACCAAGCTTTTCAGTAAAGAGCAGCCAGGCACATTTTAGCAAGTTTCACTGTAAGTGGGGTTGGAAACGCTTTTCAGGTGCAGTACTGGGCTCCAAAGATGCAGCCCTGATGTCTCTCATGATAGCAGGTGGTTAAGTAGAAATGTGCTGCTCGGCAGACCCAGCAGGAGCAAACGTATGCTAAAAATGTATGCAGAACCAAGCTTTTCAGTGAAGAGCAGCCAGGCATATTTTTGCAAGTTTCACTTGTAAGTGGGGTTGGAAATGCTTTTCAGGCTCAGTACTGGGCTCAAAAGATGCAGCCCTGATGTCTCTCATGATAGCAGGTGGTTAAGTAGAAATGTGCTGCTCGGCAGACCCAGCAGGAGCAAACGTATGCTAAAAATGTATGCAGAACCAAGCTTTTCAGTGAAGAGCAGCCAGGCACATTTTAGCAAGTTTCACTTGTAAGTGGGGTTGGAAACGCTTTTCACGCTCAGTACTGGGCTCACAAGATGCAGCCCTGATGTCTCTCATGATAGCAGGTGGTTAAGTAGAAATTCACTGCTCGGCTGACCCAGCAGGAGCAAACGTATGCCAAAAATGTATGCAGAAACAAGCTTTTCAGTGAAGAGCAGCTAGGCACATTTTAGCAAGTTTCACTTGTAAGTGGGGTTGGAAACGCTTTTCAGGCTCAGTACAGGGCTCAAAAGATGCAGCCTGATGTCTCTCATGATAGCAGGTGGTTAAGTAGAAATTTGCTGCTTGGCTGACCCAGCAGGAGCAAACGTATGCTAAAAATGTGTGCAGAACCAAGCTTTTCAGTGAAGAGCAGCCAGGCACATTTTAGCAAGTTTCACTTGTAAGTGGGGTTGGAAATGCTTTTCAGGCTCAGTACTGGGCTCAAAAGATGCAGCCCTGATCTCTCTCATGATAGCAGGTGGTTAAGTAGAAATTTGCTGCTCGGCTGACCCAGCAGGATCAAACGTATCCTAAAAACGTATGCAGAACCAAGCTTTTCAGTGAAGAGCAGCCAGGCACATTTTAGCAAGTTTCACTTGTAAGTGGGGTTGGAAATGCTTTTCAGGCTCAGTACTGGGCTCAAAAGATGCAGCCCTGATGTCTCTTATGATGCAGGTGGTTAAGTAGAAATTCGCTGCTCGGCTGACCCAGCAGGAGTAAACGTATGCCAAAAATGTATGCAGAAACAAGCTTTTCAGTGAAGAGCAGCTAGGCACATTTTAGCAAGTTTCACTTGTAAGTGGGGTTGGAAACGCTTTTCAGGCTCAGTACTGGGCTCAAAAGATGCAGCCCTGATGTCTCTCATGATAGCAGGTGGTTAAGTAGAAATTCTCTGCTCGGCTGACCCAGCAGGAGCAAACATATGCTAAAAATGTATGCAGAACCAAGCTTTTCAGTGAAGAGCAGCCAGGCACATTTTAGCAAGTTTCACTGTAAGTGGGGTTGGAAACGCTTTTCAGGCGCAGTACTGGGCTCCAAAGATGCAGCCCTGATGTCTCTCATGATAGCAGGTGGTTAAGTAGAAATGTGCTGCTCGGCAGACCCAGCAGGAGCAAATGTATGTAAAAATGTATGCAGAACCAAGCTTTTCAGTGAAGAGCAGCCAGGCATATTTTAGCAAGTTTCACTTGTAAGTGGGGTTGGAAATGCTTTTCAGGCTCAGTACTGGGCTCAAAAGATGCAGCCCTGATGTCTCTCATGATAGCAGGTGGTTAAGTAGAAATTCGCTGCTCGGCTGACCCAGCAGGAGCAAACGTATGCCAAAAATGTATGCAGAAACAAGCTTTTCAGTGAAGAGCAGCTAGGCACATTTTAGCAAGTTTCACTTGTAAGTGGGGTTGGAAACGCTTTTCAGGCTCAGTACTGGGCTCAAAAGATGCAGCCTGATGTCTCTCATGATAGCAGGTGGTTAAGTAGAAATTTGCTGCTCGGCTGACCCAGCAGGAGCAAACGTATGCTAAAAATGTGTGCAGAACCAAGCTTTTCAGTGAAGAGCAGCCAGGCACATTTTAGCAAGTTTCACTTGTAAGTGGGGTTGGAAATGCTTTTCAGGCTCAGTACTGGGCTCAAAAGATGCAGCCCTGATCTCTCTCATGATAGCAGGTGGTTAAGTAGAAATTCGCTGCTCGCCTGACCCAGCAGGAGCACACGTATGCCAAAAATGTATGCAGAACCAAGCTTTTCAGTGAAGAGCAGCCAGGCACATTTTAGCCAGTTTTACTTGTAAGTGGGGTTGTAAATGCTTTTCAGGCTCAGTACTGGGCTCAAAAGATGCAGCCCTGATGTCTCTTATGATGCAGGTGGTTAAGTAGAAATTCGCTGCTCGGCTGACCCAGCAGGAGCAAATGTATGCCAAAAATGTATGCAGAAACAAGCTTTTCAGTGAAGAGCAGCTAGGCACATTTTAGCAAGTTTCACTTGGAAGTGGGGTTGGAAACGCTTTTCAGGCTCAGTACTGGGCTCAAAAGATGCAGCCCTGATGTCTCTCATGATAGCAGGTGGTTAAGTAGAAATTCGCTGCTCAGCTGACCCAGCAGGAGCAAACGTATGCCAAAAATGTATGCACAAACAAGCTTTTCAGTGAAGAGCAGCTAGGCACATTTTAGCAAGTTTCACTTGTAAGTGGGGTTGGAAACGCTTTTCAGGCTCAGTACTGGGCTCAAAAGATGCAGCCTGATGTCTCTCATGATAGCAGGTGGTTAAGTAGAAATTTGCTGCTCGGCTGACCCAGCAGGAGCAAACGTATGCTAAAAATGTGTGCAGAACCAAGCTTTTCAGTGAAGAGCAGCCAGGCACATTTTAGCAAGTTTCACTTGTAAGTGGGGTTGGAAATGCTTTTCAGGCTCAGTACTGGGCTCAAAAGATGCAGCCCTGATCTCTCTCATGATAGCAGGTGGTTAAGTAGAAATTTGCTGCTCGGCTGACCCAGCAGGAGCAAACGTATGCTAAAAATGTATGCAGAACCAAGCTTTTCAGTGAAGAGCAGCCAGGCACATTTTAGCAAGTTTCACTTGTAAGTGGGGTTGGAAACGCTTTTCAGGCTCAGTACTGGGCTCAAAAGATGCAGCCCTGATGTCTCTCATGATAGCAGGTGGTTAAGTAGAAATTCGCTGCTCAGCTGACCCAGCAGGAGCAAACGTATGCCAAAAATGTATGCAGAAACAAGCTTTTCAGTGAAGAGCAGCTAGGCACATTTTAGCAAGTTTCACTTGTAAGTGGGGTTGGAAACGCTTTTCAGGCTCAGTACTGGGCTCAAAAGATGCAGCCCTGATGTCTCTTATGATGCAGGTGGTTAAGTAGAAATTCGCTGCTCAGCTGACCCAGCAGGAGCAAACGTATGCCAAAAATGTATGCAGAAACAAGCTTTTCAGTGAAGAGCAGCTAGGCACATTTTAGCAAGTTTCACTTGTAAGTGGGGTTGGAAATGCTTTTCAGGCTCAGTACTGGGCTCAAAAGATGCAGCCCTGATCTCTCTCATGATAGCAGGTGGTTAAGTAGAAATTCGCTGCTCGGCTGACCCAGCAGGAGCACACGTATGCCAAAAATGTATGCAGAACCAAGCTTTTCAGTGAAGAGCAGCCAGGCACATTTTAGCCAGTTTTACTTGTAAGTGGGGTTGTAAATGCTTTTCAGGCTCAGTACTGGGCTCAAAAGATGCAGCCCTGATGTCTCTTATGATGCAGGTGGTTAAGTAGAAATTCGCTGCTCGGCTGACCCAGCAGGAGCAAACGTATGCCAAAAATGTATGCAGAAACAAGCTTTTCAGTGAAGAGCAGCTAGGCACATTTTAGCAAGTTTCACTTGGAAGTGGGGTTGGAAACGCTTTTCAGGCTCAGTACTGGGCTCAAAAGATGCAGCCCTGATGTCTCTCATGATAGCAGGTGGTTAAGTAGAAATTCGCTGCTCAGCTGACCCAGCAGGAGCAAACGTATGCCAAAAATGTATGCACAAACAAGCTTTTCAGTGAAGAGCAGCTAGGCACATTTTAGCAAGTTTTACTTGTAAGTGGGGTTGGAAACGCTTTTCAGGCTCAGTACTGGGCTCAAAAGATGCAGCCTGATGTCTCTCATGATAGCAGGTGGTTAAGTAGAAATTTGCTGCTCGGCTGACCCAGCAGGAGCAAACGTATGCTAAAAATGTGTGCAGAACCAAGCTTTTCAGTGAAGAGCAGCCAGGCACATTTTAGCAAGTTTCACTTGTAAGTGGGGTTGGAAATGCTTTTCAGGCTCAGTACTGGGCTCAAAAGATGCAGCCCTGATCTCTCTCATGATAGCAGGTGGTTAAGTAGAAATTTGCTGCTCGGCTGACCCAGCAGGAGCAAACGTATGCTAAAAATGTATGCAGAACCAAGCTTTTCAGTGAAGAGCAGCCAGGCACATTTTAGCAAGTTTCACTTGTAAGTGGGGTTGGAAACGCTTTTCAGGCTCAGTACTGGGCTCAAAAGATGCAGCCTTGATGTCTCTCATGATAGCAGGTGGTAAGTAGAAATTCGCTGCTCGGCTGACCCAGCAGGAGCAAACGTATGCCAAAATGTATGCAGAAACAAGATTTTCAGTGAAGAGCAGCTAGGCACATTTTAGCAAGTTTTACTTGTAAGTGGGGTTGGAAATGCTTTTCAGGCTCAGTACTGGGCTCAAAAGATGCAGCCCTGATGTCTCTTATGATGCAGGTGGTTAAGTAGAAATTCGCTGCTCGGCTGACCCAGCAGGAGCAAACGTATGCCAAAAATGTATGCAGAAACAAGCTTTTCAGTGAAGAGCAGCTAGGCACATTTTAGCAAGTTTCACTTGTAAGTGGGGTTGGAAACGCTTTTCAGGCTCAGTACTGGGCTCAAAAGATGCAGCCCTGATGTCTCTCATGATAGCAGGTGGTTAAGTAGAAATTCGCTGCTCGGCTGGCCCAGCAGGAGCAAACATATGCTAAAAATGTATGCAGAACCAAGATTTTCAGTGATGAGCAGCCAGGCACATTTTAGCAAGTTTCACTGTTTGTGGGGTTGGAAACGCTTTTCAGGTGCAGTACTGGGCTCCAAAGATGCAGCCCTGATGTCTCTCATGATAGCAGGTGGTTAAGTAGAAATGTGCTGCTCGGCAGACCCAGCAGGAGCAAACGTATGCTAAAAATGTATGCAGAACCAAGCTTTTCAGTGCAGAGTAGCCAGGCATATTTTAGCAAGTTTCACTTGTAAGTGGGGTTGGAAATGCTTTTCAGGCTCAGTACTGGGCTCAAAAGATGCAGCCCTGGTGTCTCTTATGATAGCAGGTGGTTAAGTAGAAATTTGCTGCTCGGCTGACCCAGCAGGAGCAAACGTATGCTAAAAATGTATGCAGAACCAAGCTTTTCAGTGAAGAGCAGCCAGGCACATTTTAGCAAGTTTCACTTGTAAGTGGGGTTGGAAACGCTTTTCAGGCTCAGTACTGGGCTCAAAAGATGCAGCCCTGATGTCTCTCATGATAGCAGGTGGTTAAGTAGAATTTCGCTGCTCGGCTGACCCAGCAGGAGCAAACGTATGCCAAAAATGTATGCAGAAACAAGCTTTTCAGTGAAGAGCAGCTAGGCACATTTTAGCAAGTTGCACTTGTAAGTGGGGTTGGAAATGCTTTTCAGGCTCAGTACTGGGCTCAAAAGATGCAGCCCTGATGTCTCTTATGATGCAGGTGGTTAAGTAGAAATTCGCTGCTCGGCTGACTCAGCAGGAACAAACGTATGCCAAAAATGTATGCAGAAACAAGCTTTTCAGTGAAGAGCAGCTAGGCACATTTGAGCAAGTTTCACTTGTAAGTGGGGTTGGAAATGCTTTTCAGGCTCAGTACTGGGCTCAAAAGATGCAGCCCTGATGTCTCTCATGATAGCAGGTGGTTAAGTAGAAATTCGCTGCTCGGCTGGCCCAGCAGGAGCAAACATATGCTAAAAATGTATGCAGAACCAAGCTTTTCAGTGAAGAGCAGCCAGGCACATTTTAGCAAGTTTCACTGTAAGTGGGGTTGGAAACTCTTTTCAGGTGCAGTACTGGGCTCCAAAGATGCAGCCCTGATGTCTCTCATGATAGCAGGTGGTTAAGTAGAAATGTGCTGCTCGGCAGACCCAGCAGGAGCAAACGTATGCTAAAAATGTATGCAGAACCAAGCTTTTCAGTGAAGAGCAGCCAGGCATATTTTAGCAAGTTTCACTTGTAAGTGGGGTTGGAAATGCTTTTCAGGCTCAGTACTGGGCTCAAAAGATGCAGCCCTGATGTCTCTCATGATAGCAGGTGGTTAAGTAGAAATTCGCTGCTCGGCTGACCCAGCAGGAGCAAACGTATGCTAAAAATGTATGCAGAACCAAGCTTTTCAGTGAAGAGCAGCCAGGCACATTTTAGCAAGTTTCACTTGTAAGTGGGGTTGGAAACGCTTTTCAGGCTCAGTACTGGGCTCAAAAGATGCAGCCCTGATGTCTCTCATGATAGCAGGTGGTTAAGTAGAAATTCACTGCTCGGCTGACCCAGCAGGAGCAAACGTATGCCAAAAATGTATGCAGAAACAAGCTTTTCAGTGAAGAGCAGCTAGGCACATTTTAGCAAGTTTCACTTGTAAGTGGGGTTGGAAACGCTTTTCAGGCTCAGTACTGGGCTCAAAAGATGCAGCCTGATGTCTCTCATGATAGCAGGTGGTTAAGTAGAAATTTGCTGCTCGGCTGACCCAGCAGGAGCAAACGTATGCTAAAAATGTGTGCAGAACCAAGCTTTTCAGTGAAGAGCAGCCAGGCACATTTTAGCAAGTTTCACTTGTAAGTGGGGTTGGAAATGCTTTTCAGGCTCAGTACTGGGCTCAAAAGATGCAGCCCTGATCTCTCTCATGATAGCAGGTGGTTAAGTAGAAATGTGCTGCTCGGCTGACCCAGCAGGAGCAAACGTATGCTAAAAATGTATGCAGAACCAAGCTTTTCAGTGAAGAGCAGCCAGGCACATTTTAGCAAGTTTCACTTGTAAGTGGGGTTGGAAATGCTTTTCAGGCTCAGTACTGGGCTCATAAGATGCAGCCCTGATGTCTCTCATGATGCAGGCGGTTAAGTAGAAATTCGCTGCTCGGCTGACCCAGCAGGAGCAAACGTATGCCAAAAATGTATGCAGAAATAAGCTTTTCAGTGAAGAGCAGCTAGGCACATTTTAGCAAGTTTCACTTGTAAGTGGGGTTGGAAACGCTTTTCAGGCTCAGTACTGGGCTCAAAAGATGCAGCCCTGATGTCTCTCATGATAGCAGGTGGTTAAGTAGAAATTCGCTGCTCGGCTGACCCAGCAGGAGCAAACGTATGCTAAAAATGTATACAGAACCAAGCTTTTCAGTGAAGAGCAGCCAGGCATATTTTAGCAAGTTTCACTTGTAAGTGGGGTTGGAAATGCTTTTCAGGCTCAGTACTGGGCTCAAAAGATGCAGCCCTGATGTCTCTCATGATAGCAGGTGGTTAAGTAGAAATTCGCTGCTCGGCTGACCCAGCAGGAGCAAACGTATGCCAAAAATGTATGCAGAAACAAGCTTTTCAGTGAAGAGCAGCTAGGCACATTTTAGCAAGTTTCACTTGTAAGTGGGGTTGGAAACGCTTTTCAGGCTCAGTACTGGGCTCAAAAGATGCAGCCTGATGTCTCTCATGATAGCAGGTGGTTAAGTAGAAATTCGCTGCTCGGCTGACCCAGCAGGAGCAAACGTATGCCAAAAATGTATGCACAAACAAGCTTTTCAGTGAAGAGCAGCTAGGCACATTTTAGCAAGTTTCACTTGTAAGTGGGGTTGGAAACGCTTTTCAGGCTCAGTACTGGGCTCAAAAGATGCAGCCCTGATCTCTCTCATGATAGCAGGTGGTTAAGTAGAAATTCGCTGCTCGGCTGACGCAGCAGGAGCAAACGTATGCTAAAAATGTATGCAGAACCAAGCTTTTCAGTGAAGAGCAGCCAGGCACATTTTAGCAAGTTTCACTTGTAAGTGGGGTTGGAAACGCTTTTCAGGCTCAGTACTGGGCTCAAAAGATGCAGCCCTGATGTCTCTCATGATAGCAGGTGGTTAAGTAGAAATTCACTGCTCGGCTGACCCAGCAGGAGCAAACATATGCCAAAAATTTATGCAGAAACAAGCTTTTCAGTGAAGAGCAGCTAGGCACATTTTAGCAAGTTTCACTTGTAAGTGGGGTTGGAAACGCTTTTCAGGCTCAGTACTGGGCTCAAAAGATGCAGCCTGATGTCTCTCATGATAGCAGGTGGTTAAGTAGAAATTTGCTGCTCGGCTGACCCAGCAGGAGCAAACGTATGCTAAAAATGTGTGCAGAACCAAGCTTTTCAGTGAAGAGCAGCCAGGCACATTTTAGCAAGTTTCACTTATAAGTGGGGTTGGAAATGCTTTTCAGGCTCAGTACTGGGCTCAAAAGATGCAGCCCTGATCTCTCTCATGATAGCAGGTGGTTAAGTAGAAATGTGCTGCTCGGCGGACCCAGCAGGAGCAAACGTATGCTAAAAATGTATGCAGAACCAAGCTTTTCAGTGAAGAGCAGCCAGGCACATTTTAGCAAGTTTCACTTGTAAGTGGGGTTGGAAATGCTTTTCAGGCTCAGTACTGGGCTCATAAGATGCAGCCCTGATGTCTCTCATGATGCAGGTGGTTAAGTAGAAATTCGCTGCTCGGCTGACCCAGCAGGAGCAAACGTATGCCAAAAATGTATGCAGAAACAAGCTTTTCAGTGAAGAGCAGCTAGGCACATTTTAGCAAGTTTCACTTGTAAGTGGGGTTGGAAACGCTTTTCAGGCTCAGTACTGGGCTCAAAAGATGCAGCCCTGATGTCTCTCATGATAGCAGGTGGTTAAGTAGAAATTCGCTGCTCGGCTGACCCAGCAGGAGCAAACGTATGCTAAAAATGTATACAGAACCAAGCTTTTCAGTGAAGAGCAGCCAGGCATATTTTAGCAAGTTTCACTTGTAAGTGGGGTTGGAAATGCTTTTCAGGCTCAGTACTGGGCTCAAAAGATGCAGCCCTGATGTCTCTCATGATAGCAGGTGGTTAAGTAGAAATTCGCTGCTCGGCTGACCCAGCAGGAGCAAACGTATGCCAAAAATGTATGCAGAAACAAGCTTTTCAGTGAAGAGCAGCTAGGCACATTTTAGCAAGTTTCACTTGTAAGTGGGGTTGGAAACGTTTTTCAGGCTCAGTACTGGGCTCAAAAGATGCAGCCTGATGTCTCTCATGATAGCAGGTGGTTAAGTAGAAATTTGCTGCTCGGCTGACCCAGCAGGAGCAAACGTATGCTAAAAATGTGTGCAGAACCAAGCTTTTCAGTGAAGAGCAGCCAGGCACATTTTAGCAAGTTTCACTTGTAAGTGGGGTTGGAAATGCTTTTCAGGCTCATTACTGGGCTCAAAAGATGCAGCCCTGATCTCTCTCATGATAGCAGGTGGTTAAGTAGCAATTTGCTGCTCGGCTGACCCAGCAGGAGCAAACGTATGCTAAAAATGTATGCAGAACCAAGCTTATCAGTGAAGAGCAGCCAGGCACATTTTAGCAAGTTTCACTTGTAAGTGGGGTTGGAAACGCTTTTCAGGCTCAGTACTGGGCTCAAAAGATGCAGCCCTGATGTCTCTCATGATAGCAGGTGGTTAAGTAGAAATTCGCTGCTCGGCTGACCCAGCAGGAGCAAACGTATGCCAAAAATGTATGCAGAAACAAGCTTTTCAGTGAAGAGCAGCTAGGCACATTTTAGCAAGTTTTACTTGTAAGTGGGGTTGGAAATGCTTTTCAGGCTCAGTACTGGGCTCAAAAGATGCAGCCCTGATGTCTCTTATGATGCAGGTGGTTAAGTAGAAATTCGCTGCTCGGCTGACCCAGCAGGAGCAAACGTATGCCAAAAATGTATGCAGAAACAAGCTTTTCAGTGAAGAGCAGCTAGGCACATTTTAGCAAGTTTCACTTGTAAGTGGGGTTGGAAACGCTTTTCAGGCTCAGTACTGGGCTCAAAAGATGCAGCCCTGATGTATCTCATGATAGCAGGTGGTTAAGTAGAAATTCGCTGCTCGGCTGGCCCAGCAGGAGCAAACATATGCTAAAAATGTATGCAGAACCAAGCTTTTCAGTGAAGAGCAGCCAGGCACATTTTAGCAAGTTTCACTGTAAGTGGGGTTGGAAACACTTTTCAGGTGCAGTACTGGGCTCCAAAGATGCAGCCCTGATGTCTCTCATGATAGCAGGTGGTAAAGTAGAAATGTGCTGCTCGGCAGACACAGCAGGAGCAAACGTATTCTTAAAATGTATGCAGAACCAAGCTTTTCAGTGAAGAGCAGCCAGGCATATTTTAGCAAGTTTCACTTGTAAGTGGGGTTGGAAATGCTTTTCAGGCTCAGTACTGGGCTCAAAAGATGCAGCCCTGATGTCTCTCATGATAGCAGGTGGTTAAGTAGAAATGTGCTGCTCGGCTGACCCAGCAGGAGAACGTATGCTAAAAATTTATGCAGAACCAAGCTTTTCAGTGAAGAGCAGAGAGGCACATTTTAGCAAGTTTCACTTGTAAGTGGGGTTGGAAATGCTTTTCAGGCGCAGTACTGGGCTCCAAAGATGCAGCCCTGATGTCTCTCATGATAGCAGGTGGTTAAGTAGAAATTTGCTGCTCGGCTGACCCAGCAGGAGCAAACCTATGCCAAAAATGTATGCAGAATCAGCTTTTCAGTGAAGAGCAGAGAGGCACATTTGAGCAAGTTTCACTTGTAAGTGGGGTTGGAAACGCTTTTCAGGCTCAGTACTAGGCTCAAAAGATGCAGCCCTGATGTCTCTCATGATAGCAGGTGGTTAAGTAGAAATTCGCTGCTCGGCTGGCCCAGCAGGAGCAAACATATTCTAAAAATGTATGCAGAACCAAGCTTTTCAGTAAGGAGCAGCCAGGCACATTTTAGCAAGTTTCACTTGTAAGTGGGGTTGGAAACGCTTTTCAGGCTCAGTACTGGGCTCAAAAGATGCAGCCCTGATGTCTCTCATGATAGCAGGTGGTTAAGTAGAAATGTGCTGCTCGGCTGACCCAGCAGGAGCAAACGTATGCCAAAAATGTATGCAGAAACCAGCTTTTCAGTGAAGAGCAGCCAGGCACATTTTAGCAAGTTTCACTTGTAAGTGGGGTTGGAAACGCTTTTCAGGCTCAGTACTGGGCTCAAAAGATGCAGCCCTGATGTCTCTCATGATAGCAGGTGGTTAAGTAGAAATTTGCTGCTCGGCTGACCCAGCAGGAGCAAACGTATGCTAAAAATGTATGCAGAACCAAGCTTTTCAGTGAAGAGCAGCCAGGCACATTTTAGCAAGTTTCACTGTAAGTGGGGTTGGAAACGCTTTTCAGGCGCAGTACTGGGCTCCAAAGATGCAGCCCTGATGTCTCTCATGATAGCAGGTGGTTAAGTAGAAATGTGCTGCTCGGCAGACCCACCAGGAGCAAACGTATGCTAAAAATGTATGCAGAACCAAGCTTTTCAGTGAAGAGCAGCCAGGCATATTTTAGCAAGTTTCACTTGTAAGTGGGGTTGGAAATGCTTTTCAGGCTCAGTACTGGGCTCAAAAGATGCAGCCCTGATGTCTCTCATGATAGCAGGTGGTTAAGTAGAAATTCGCTGCTCGGCTGACCCAGCAGGAGCAAACGTATGCCAAAAATGTATGCAGAAACAAGCTTTTCAGTGAAGAGCAGCTAGGCACATTTTAGCAAGTTTCACTTGTAAGTGGGGTTGGAAATGCTTTTCAGGCTCAGTACTGGGCTCAAAAGATGCAGCCTGATGTCTCTCATGATAGCAGGTGGTTAAGTAGAAATTTGCTGCTCGGCTGACCCAGCAGGAGCAAACGTATGCTAAAAATGTGTGCAGAACCAAGCTTTTCAGTGAAGAGCAGCCAGGCACATTTTAGCAAGTTTCACTGTAAGTGGGGTTGGAAACGCTTTTCAGGTGCAGTACTGGGCTCCAAAGATGCAGCCCTGATGTCTCTCATTATAGCAGGTGGTTAAGTAGAAATGTGCTGCTCGGCAGACACAGCAGGAGTAAACGTATGCTAAAAATGTATGCAGAACCAAGCTTTTCAGTGAAGAGCAGCCAGGCATATTTTAGCAAGTTTCACTTGTAAGTGGGGTTGGAAATGCTTTTCAGGCTCAGTACTGGGCTCCAAAGATGCAGCCCTGATGTCTCTCATGATAGCAGGTGGTTAAGTAGAAATGTGCTGCTCGGCTGACCCAGCAGGAGCAAACCTTTGCCAAAAATGTATGCAGAATCAGCTTTTCAGTGAAGAGCAGAGAGGCACATTTTAGCAAGTTTCACTTGGAAGTGGGGTTGGAAACGCTTTTCAGGCTCAGTACTGGGCTCAAAAGATGCAGCCCTGATGTCTCATGATAGCAGGTGGTTAAGTAGAAATTCGCTGCTCTGCTGACGCAGCAGGAGCAAACGTATGCTAAAAATGTATGCAGAAACAAGCTTTTCAGTGAAGAGCAGCCAGGCACATTTTAGCAAGTTTCACTTGTAAGTGGGGTTGGAAACACTTTTCAGGCTCAGTACTGGGCTCAAAAGATGCAGCCCTGATGTCTCTCATGATAGCAGGTGGTTAAGTAGAAATTCGCTGCTCGGCTGACCCAATTGGAGCAAACGTATGCTAAAAATGTGTGCAGAACCAAGCTTTTCAGTGAAGAGCAGCCAGGCACATTTTAGCAAGTTTCACTTGTAAGTGGGGTTGGAAACGCTTTTCAGGCTCAGTACTGGGCTCAAAAGATGCAGCCTGATGTCTCTCATGATAGCAGGTGGTTAAGTAGAAATTTGCTGCTCGGCTGACCCAGCAGGAGCAAACGTATGCTAAAAATGTGTGCAGAACCAAGCTTTTCAGTGAAGAGCAGCCAAGCACATTTTAGCAAGTTTCACTTGTAAGTGGGGTTGGAAATGCTTTTCAGGCTCAGTACTGGGCTCAAAAGATGCAGCCCTGATCTCTCTCATGATAGCAGGTGGTTAAGTAGCAATTTGCTGCTCGGCTGACCCAGCAGGAGCAAACGTATGCTAAAAATGTATGCAGAACCAAGCTTTTCAGTGAAGCGCAGCCAGGCACATTTTAGCAAGTTTCACTTGTAAGTGGGGTTGGAAATGCTTTTCAGGCTAAGTACTGGGCTCAAAAGATGCAGCCCTGATGTCTCTCATGATAGCAGGTGGTTAAGTAGAAATTCGCTGCTCGGCTGACCCAGCAGGAGCAAACGTATGCCAAAAATGTATGCAGAAACAAGCTTTTCAGGGAAGAGCAGCTAGGCACATTTTAGCAAGTTTTACTTGTAAGTGGGTTTGGAAATGCTTTTCAGGCTCAGTACTGGGCTCAAAAGATGCAGCCCTGATGTCTCTCATGATAGCAGGTGGTTAAATAGAAATTCGCTGCTCGGCTGACCCAGCAGGAGCAAACGTATGCTAAAAATGTATGCAGAACCAAGCTTTTCAGTGAAGAGCAGCCAGGCACATTTTAGCAAGTTTCACTTGTAAGTGGGGTTGGAAACGCTTTTCAGGCTCAGTACTGGGCTCAAAAGATGCAGCCCTGATGTCTCTCATGATAGCAGGTGGTTAAGTAGAAATTCACTGCTCGGCTGACCCAGCAGGAGCAAACATATGCCAAAAATGTATGCAGAAACAAGCTTTTCAGTGAAGAGCAGCTAGGCACATTTTAGCAAGTTTCACTTGTAAGTGGGGTTGGAAACGCTTTTCAGGCTCAGTACTGGGCTCAAAAGATGCAGCCTGATGTCTCTCATGATAGCAGGTGGTTAAGTAGAAATTTGCTGCTCGGCTGACCCAGCAGGAGCAAACGTATGCTAAAAATGTGTGCAGAACCAAGCTTTTCAGTGAAGAGCAGCCAGGCACATTTTAGCAAGTTTCACTTGTAAGTGGGGTTGGAAATGCTTTTCAGGCTCAGTACTGGGCTCAAAAGATGCAGCCCTGATCTCTCTCATAATAGCAGGTGGTTAAGTAGAAATGTGCTGCTCGGCTGACCCAGCAGGAGCAAACGTATGCTAAAAATGTATGCAGAACCAAGCTTTTCAGTGAAGAGCAGCCAGGCACATTTTAGCAAGTTTCACTTGTAAGTGGGGTGGAAATGCTTTTCAGGCTCAGTACTGGGCTCATAAGATGCAGCCCTGATGTCTCTCATGATGCAGGTGGTTAAGTAGAAATTCGCTGCTCGGCTGACCCAGCAGGAGCAAACGTATGCCAAAAATGTATGCAGAAACAAGCTTTTCAGTGAAGAGCAGCTAGGCACATTTTAGCAAGTTTCACTTGTAAGTGGGGTTGGAAACGCTTTTCAGGCTCAGTACTGGGCTCAAAAGATGCAGCCCTGATGTCTCTCATGATAGCAGGTGGTTAAGTAGAAATTCGCTGCTCGGCTGACCCAGCAGGAGCAAACGTATGCTAAAAATGTATACAGAACCAAGCTTTTCAGTGAAGAGCAGCCAGGCATATTTTAGCAAGTTTCACTTGTAAGTGGGGTTGGAAATGCTTTTCAGGCTCAGTACTGGGCTCAAAAGATGCAGCCCTGATGTCTCTCATGATAGCAGGTGGTTAAGTAGAAATTCGCTGCGTGGCTGACCCAGCAGGAGCAAACGTATGCCAAAAATGTATGCAGAAACAAGCTTTTCAGTGAAGAGCAGCTAGGCACATTTTAGCAAGTTTCACTTGTAAGTGGGGTTGGAAACGTTTTTCAGGCTCAGTACTGGGCTCAAAAGATGCAGCCTGATGTCTCTCATGATAGCAGGTGGTTAAGTAGAAATTTGCTGCTCGGCTGACCCAGCAGGAGCAAACGTATGCTAAAAATGTGTGCAGAACCAAGCTTTTCAGTGAAGAGCAGCCAGGCACATTTTAGCAAGTTTCACTTGTAAGTGGGGTTGGAAACGCTTTTCAGGCTCAGTACTGGGCTCAAAAGATGCAGCCCTGATGTCTCTCATGATAGCAGGTGGTTAAGTAGAAATTCGCTGCTCGGCTGACCCAGCAGGAGCAAACGTATGCCAAAAATGTATGCAGAAACAAGCTTTTCAGTGAAGAGCAGCTAGGCACATTTTAGCAAGTTTTACTTGTAAGTGGGGTTGGAAATGCTTTTCAGGCTCAGTACTGGGCTCAAAAGATGCAGCCCTGATGTCTCTTATGATGCAGGTGGTTAAGTAGAAATTCGCTGCTCGGCTGACCCAGCAGGAGCAAACGTATGCCAAAAATGTATGCAGAATCAAGCTTTTCAGTGAAGAGCAGCTAGGCACATTTTAGCAAGTTTCACTTGTAAGTGGGGTTGGAAACGCTTTTCAGGCTCAGTACTGGGCTCAAAAGATGCAGCCCTGATGTATCTCATGATAGCAGGTGGTTAAGTAGAAATTCGCTGCTCGGCTGGCCCAGCAGGAGCAAACATATGCTAAAAATGTATGCAGAACCAAGCTTTTCAGTGAAGAGCAGCCAGGCACATTTTAGCAAGTTTCACTGTAAGTGGGGTTGGAAACGCTTTTCAGGTGCAGTACTGGGCTCCAAAGATGCAGCCCTGATGTCTCTCATGATAGCAGGTGGTAAAGTAGAAATGTGCTGCTCGGCAGACACAGCAGGAGCAAACGTATTCTTAAAATGTATGCAGAACCAAGCTTTTCAGTGAAGAGCAGCCAGGCATATTTTAGCAAGTTTCACTTGTAAGTGGGGTTGGAAATGCTTTTCAGGCTCAGTACTGGGCTCAAAAGATGCAGCCCTGATGTCTCTCATGATAGCAGGTGGTTAAGTAGAAATTTGCTGCTCGGCTGACCCAGCAGGAGCAAACCTATGCCAAAAATGTATGCAGAATCAGCTTTTCAGTGAAGAGCAGAGAGGCACATTTGAGCAAGTTTCACTTGTAAGTGGGGTTGGAAACGCTTTTCAGGCTCAGTACTAGGCTCAAAAGATGCAGGCCTGATGTCTCTCATGATAGCAGGTGGTTAAGTAGAAATTCGCTGCTCGGCTGGCCCAGCAGGAGCAAACATATGCTAAAAATGTATGCAGAACCAAGCTTTTCAGTGAAGAGCAGCCAGGCACATTTTAGCAAGTTTCACTTGTAAGTGGGGTTGGAAACGCTTTTCAGGCTCAGTACTGGGCTCAAAAGATGCAGCCCTGATGTCTCTCATGATAGCAGGTGGTTAAGTAGAAATGTGCTGCTCGGCTGACCCAGCAGGAGCAAACGTATGCCAAAAATGTATGCAGAAACCAGCTTTTCAGTGAAGAGCAGCCAGGCACATTTTAGCAAGTTTCACTTGTAAGTGGGGTTGGAAACGCTTTTCAGGCTCAGTACTGGGCTCAAAAGATGCAGCCCTGATGTCTCTCATGATAGCAGGTGGTTAAGTAGAAATTTGCTGCTCGGCTGACCCAGCAGGAGCAAACGTATGCTAAAAATGTATGCAGAACCAAGCTTTTCAGTGAAGAGCAGCCAGGCACATTTTAGCAAGTTTCACTGTAAGTGGGGTTGGAAACGCTTTTCAGGCGCAGTACTGGGCTCCAAAGATGCAGCCCTGATGTCTCTCATGATAGCAGGTGGTTAAGTAGAAATGTGCTGCTCGGCAGACCCAGCAGGAGCAAACGTATGCTAAAAATGTATGCAGAACCAAGCTTTTCAGTGAAGAGCAGCCAGGCATATTTTAGCAAGTTTCACTTGTAAGTGGGGTTGGAAATGCTTTTCAGGCTCAGTACTGGGCTCAAAAGATGCAGCCCTGATGTCTCTCATGATAGCAGGTGGTTAAGTAGAAATTCGCTGCTCGGCTGACCCAGCAGGAGCAAACGTATGCCAAAAATGTATGCAGAAACAAGCTTTTCAGTGAAGAGCAGCTAGGCACATTTTAGCAAGTTTCACTTGTAAGTGGGGTTGGAAATGCTTTTCAGGCTCAGTACTGGGCTCAAAAGATGCAGCCTGATGTCTCTCATGATAGCAGGTGGTTAAGTAGAAATTTGCTGCTCGGCTGACCCAGCAGGAGCAAAGGTATGCTAAAAATGTGTGCAGAACCAAGCTTTTCAGTGAAGAGCAGCCAGGCACATTTTAGCAAGTTTCACTGTAAGTGGGGTTGGAAACGCTTTTCAGGTGCAGTACTGGGCTCCAAAGATGCAGCCCTGATGTCTCTCATGATAGCAGGTGGTTAAGTAGAAATGTGCTGCTCGGCAGACACAGCAGGAGTAAACGTATGCTAAAAATGTATGCAGAACCAAGCTTTTCAGTGAAGAGCAGCCAGGCATATTTTAGCAAGTTTCACTTGTAAGTGGGGTTGGAAATGCTTTTCAGGCTCAGTACTGGGCTCCAAAGATGCAGCCCTGATGTCTCTCATGATAGCAGGTGGTTAAGTAGAAATGTGCTGCTCGGCTGACCCAGCAGGAGCAAACCTTTGCCAAAAATGTATGCAGAATCAGCTTTTCAGTGAAGAGCAGAGAGGCACATTTTAGCAAGTTTCACTTGGAAGTGGGGTTGGAAACGCTTTTCAGGCTCAGTACTGGGCTCAAAAGATGCAGCCCTGATGTCTCATGATAGCAGGTGGTTAAGTAGAAATTCGCTGCTCTGCTGACGCAGCAGGAGCAAACGTATGCTAAAAATGTATGCAGAAACAAGCTTTTCAGTGAAGAGCAGCCAGGCACATTTTAGCAAGTTTCACTTGTAAGTGGGGTTGGAAACACTTTTCAGGCTCAGTACTGGGCTCAAAAGATGCAGCCCTGATATAGCAGGTGGTTAAGTAGAAATTCGCTGCTCGGCTGACCCAATTGGAGCAAACGTATGCTAAAAATGTGTGCAGAACCAAGCTTTTCAGTGAAGAGCAGCCAGGCACATTTTAGCAAGTTTCACTTGTAAGTGGGGTTGGAAACGCTTTTCAGGCTCAGTACTGGGCTCAAAAGATGCAGCCTGATGTCTCTCATGATAGCAGGTGGTTAAGTAGAAATTTGCTGCTCGGCTGACCCAGCAGGAGCAAACGTATGCTAAAAATGTGTGCAGAACCAAGCTTTTCAGTGAAGAGCAGCCAAGCACATTTTAGCAAGTTTCACTTGTAAGTGGGGTTGGAAATGCTTTTCAGGCTCAGTACTGGGCTCAAAAGATGCAGCCCTGATCTCTCTCATGATAGCAGGTGGTTAAGTAGCAATTTGCTGCTCGGCTGACCCAGCAGGAGCAAACGTATGCTAAAAATGTATGCAGAACCAAGCTTTTCAGTGAAGCGCAGCCAGGCACATTTTAGCAAGTTTCACTTGTAAGTGGGGTTGGAAACGCTTTTCAGGCTAAGTACTGGGCTCAAAAGATGCAGCCCTGATGTCTCTCATGATAGCAGGTGGTTAAGTAGAAATTCGCTGCTCGGCTGACCCAGCAGGAGCAAACGTATGCCAAAAATGTATGCAGAAACAAGCTTTTCAGGGAAGAGCAGCTAGGCACATTTTAGCAAGTTTTACTTGTAAGTGGGGTTGGAAATGCTTTTCAGGCTCAGTACTGGGCTCAAAAGATGCAGCCCTGATGTCTCTTATGATGCAGGTGGTTAAGTAGAAATTCGCTGCTCGGCTGACCCAGCAGGAGCAAACGTATGCCAAAAATGTATGCAGAAACAAGCTTTTCAGTGAAGAGCAGCTAGGCACATTTTAGCAAGTTTCACTTGTAAGTGGGGTTGGAAACGCATTTCAGGCTCAGTACTGGGCTCAAAAGATGCAGCCCTGATGTCTCTCATGATAGCAGGTGGTTAAGTAGAAATTCGCTGCTCGGCTGGCCCAGCAGGAGCAAACATATGCTAAAAATGTATGCAGAACCAAGCTTTTCAGTGAAGAGCAGCCAGGCACATTTTAGCAAGTTTCACTGTAAGTGGGGTTGGAAACACTTTTCAGGTGCAGTACTGGGCTCCAAAGATGCAGCCCTGATGTCTCTCATGATAGCAGGTGGTTAAGTAGAAATGTGCTGCTCTGCAGACACAGCAGGAGTAAACGTATGCTAAAAATGTATGCAGAACCAACCTTTTCAGTGAAGAGCAGCCAGGCATATTTTAGCAAGTTTCACTTGTAAGTGGGGTTGGAAATGCTTTTCAGGCTCAGTACTGGGCTCCAAAGATGCAGCCCTGATGTCTCTCATGATAGCAGGTGGTTAAGTAGAAATTTGCTGCTCGGCTGACCCAGCAGGAGCAAACCTTTGCCAAAAATGTATGCAGAATCAGCTTTTCAGTGAAGAGCAGAGAGGCACATTTTAGCAAGTTTCACTTGTAAGTGGGGTTGGAATTGCTTTTCAGGCTTAGTACTGGCCTCAAAAGATGCAGCCCTGATGTCTCTCATGATAGCAGGTGGTTAAGTAGAAATGTGCTGCTCGGCTGACCCAGCAGGAGCAAACCTATGCCAAAAATGTACGCAGAATCAGCTTTTCAGTGAAGAGCAGAGAGGCACATTTTAGCAAGTTTCACTTGTAAGTGGGGTTGGAAACGCTTTTCAGGCTCAGTACTGGGCTCAAAAGATGCATCCCTGATGTCTCTCATGATAGCAGGTGGTTAAGTGGAAATTCGCTGCTCGGCTAACCCAGCAGGAGCAAACGTATGCGAAAAATGTATGCAGAACCAAGCTTTTCAGTGAAGAGCAGAGAGGCACATTTTAGCAAGTTTCACTTCAAGTGGGGTTGAATTGCTTTTCAGGCTCAGTAATGGGCTCAAAAGATGCAGCCCTGATGTCTCTCATGATAGCAGGTGGTTAAGTAGAAATTTGCTGCTCGGCTGACCCAGCAGGAGCAAACGTATGCTAAAAATGTATGCAGAACCAAGCTTTTCAGTGAAGAGCAGCCAGGCATATTTTAGCAAGTTTCACTTCTAAGTGGGGTTGGAAATGCTTTTCGGGCTCAGTACTGGGCTCAAAAGATGCAGCCCTGATGTCTCTCATGATAGCAGGTGATTAAGTAGAAATTTGCTGCTCGGCTGACCCAGCAGGAGCAAACGTATGCTAAAAATGTATGCAGAACCAAGCTTTTCAGTGAGGAGCAGAGAGGCACATTTTATCAAGTTTCACTTGTAAGTGGGGTTGGAAATGCTTTTTAGGCTCAGTACTGGGCTCAAAAGATGCAGCCCTGATGTCTCTCATGATAGCAGGTGGTTAAGTAGAAATTCGCTGCTCGGCTGGCCCAGCAGGAGCAAACATATGCTAAAAATGTATGCAGAACCAAGCTTTTCAGTGAAGAGCAGCCAGGCACATTTTAGCAAGTTTCACTGTAAGTGGGGTTGGAAACACTTTTCAGGTGCAGTACTGGGCTCCAAAGATGCAGCCCTGATGTCTCTCATGATAGCAGGTGGTTAAGTAGAAATGTGCTGCTCTGCAGACACAGCAGGAGTAAACTATGCTAAAAATGTATGCAGAACCAAGCTTTTCAGTGAAGAGCAGCCAGGCATATTTTAGCAAGTTTCACTTGTAAGTGGGGTTGGAAATGCTTTTCAGGCTCAGTACTGGGCTCCAAAGATGCAGCCCTGATGTCTCTCATGATAGCAGGTGGTTAAGTAGAAATTTGCTGCTCGGCTGACCCAGCAGGAGCAAACCTTTGCCAAAAATGTATGCAGAATCAGCTTTTCAGTGAAGAGCAGAGAGGCACATTTTAGCAAGTTTCACTTGTAAGTGGGGTTGGAATTGCTTTTCAGGCTTAGTACTGGCCTCAAAAGATGCAGCCCTGATGTCTCTCATGATAGCAGGTGGTTAAGTAGAAATGTGCTGCTCGGCTGACCCAGCAGGAGCAAACCTATGCCAAAAATGTACGCAGAATCAGCTTTTCAGTGAAGAGCAGAGAGGCACATTTTAGCAAGTTTCACTTGTAAGTGGGGTTGGAAACGCTTTTCAGGCTCAGTACTGGGCTCAAAAGATGCATCCCTGATGTCTCTCATGATAGCAGGTGGTTAAGTGGAAATTCGCTGCTCGGCTAACCCAGCAGGAGCAAACGTATGCGAAAAATGTATGCAGAACCAAGCTTTTCAGTGAAGAGCAGAGAGGCACATTTTAGCAAGTTTCACTTCAAGTGGGGTTGAATTGCTTTTCAGGCTCAGTAATGGGCTCAAAAGATGCAGCCCTGATGTCTCTCATGATAGCAGGTGGTTAAGTAGAAATTTGCTGCTCGGCTGACCCAGCAGGAGCAAACGTATGCTAAAAATGTATGCAGAACCAAGCTTTTCAGTGAAGAGCAGCCAGGCATATTTTAGCAAGTTTCACTTCTAAGTGGGGTTGGAAATGCTTTTCGGGCTCAGTACTGGGCTCAAAAGATGCAGCCCTGATGTCTCTCATGATAGCAGGTGATTAAGTAGAAATTTGCTGCTCGGCTGACCCAGCAGGAGCAAACGTATGCTAAAAATGTATGCAGAACCAAGCTTTTCAGTGAGGAGCAGAGAGGCACATTTTATCAAGTTTCACTTGTAAGTGGGGTTGGAAATGCTTTTTAGGCTCAGTACTGGGCTCAAAAGATGCAGCCCTGATGTCTCTCATGATAGCAGGTGGTTAAGTAGAAATTTGCTGCTCGGCTGACCCAGCAGGAGCAAACGTATGCTAAAAATGTATGCAGAACCAAGCTTTTCAGTGAAGAACAGCTAGGCACATTTTAGCAAGTTTCACTTGTAAGTGGGGTTGGAAATGCTTTTCAGGCTTAGTACTGGCCTCAAAAGATGCAGCCCTGATGTCTCTCATGATAGCAGGTGGTTAAGTAGAAATTTGCTGCTCGGCTGACCCAGCAGGAGCAAACGTATGCTAAAAATGTGTGCAGAACCAAGCTTTTCAGTGAAGAGCAGCCAGGCATATTTTAGCAAGTTTCACTTGTAAGTGTGGTTGGAAATGCTTTTCAGGCTCAGTACTGGGCTCAAAACATGCAGCCCTGATGTCTCTCATGATAGCAGGCGGTTAAGTAGAAATTTGATGCTCGGCTGACCCAGCAGGAGCAAACGTATGTAAAAATGTATGCAGAACCAAGCTTTTCAGTGAAGAGCAGCCAGGCATATTTTAGCAAGTTTCACTTGTAAGTGGGGTTGGAAATGCTTTTCAGGCTCAGTACCGGGCTCAAAACATGCAGCCCTGATGTCTCTCATGATAGCAGGTGGTTAAGTAGAAATTTGCTGCTCGGCTGACCCAGCAGGAGCAAACCCATGCCAAAAATGTACGCAGAATTAGCTTTTCAGTGAAAAGCAGAGAGGCACATTTTAGCAAGTTTCACTTGTAAGTGGGGTTGGAAACGCTTTTCAAGCTCAGTACTGGGCTCAAAAGATGCAGCCCTGATGTCTCTCATGATAGCAGGTGGTTAAGTAGAAATTCGCTGCTCGGCTGACCCTGCAGGAGCAAACGTATGCTAAAAATGTATGCAGAACCAAGCTTTTCAGTGAAGAGCAGCCAGGCACATTTTAGCAAGTTTCACTTGTAAGTGGGGTTGGAAACGCTTTTCAGGCTCAGTACTGGGCTCAAAAGATGCAGCTCTGATGTCTCTCATGATAGCAGGTGGTTAAGTAGAAATTCGCTGCTCGGCTGACCCAGCAGGAGCAAACGTATGCTAAAAATGTGTGCAGAACCAAGCTTTTCAGTGAAGAGCAGCCAGGCACATTTTAGCAAGTTTCACTTGTAAGTGGGGTTGGAAAAGCTTTTCAGGCTCAGTACTGGGCTCAAAAGATGCAGCCCTGATGTCTCATGATAGCAGGTGGTTAAGTAGAAATTTGCTGCTCTGCTGACGCAGCAGGAGCAAATGTATGCCAAAAATGTATGCAGAAACAAGCTTTTCAGTGAAGAGCAGCCAGGCACATTTGAGCAAGTTTCACTTGTAAGTGGGGTTGGAAACGCTTTTCAGGCTCAGTACTGGGCTCAAAAGATGCAGCCCTGATGTCTCTCATGATAGCAGGTGGTTAAGTAGAAATGTGCTGCTCGGCTGACCCAGCAGGAGCAAACGTATGCTAAAAATGTATGCAGAACCAAGCTTTTCAGTGAAGAGCAGCCAGGCATATTTTAGCAAGTTTCACTTGTAAGTGGGGTTGGAAACACTTTTCAGGCTCAGTACTGGGCTCAAAAGATGCAGCCCTGATGTATCTCATGATAGCAGGTGGTTAAGTAGAAATTTGCTGCTCGGCTGACTCAGCAGGAGCAAACCTATGCCAAAAATGTACGCAGAATCAGCTTTTTAGTGAAGAGCAGAGAGGCACATTTTAGTAAGTTTCACTTGTAAGTGGGGTTGGAAACGCTTTTCAGGCTCAGTACTGGGCTCCAAAGATGCAGCCCTGATGTCTCTCATGATAGCAGGTGGTTAAGTAGAAATTTGCTGCTCGGCTGACCCAGCAGGAGCAAACATATGCTAAAAATGTATGCAGAACCAAGCTTTTCAGTGAAGAGCAGAGAGGCACAGTTTAGCAAGTTTCACTTGTAAGTGGGGTTGGAAACGCTTTTCAGGCTCAGTACTGGGCTCAAAAGATGCAGCCCTGATGTCTCTCATGATAGCAGGTTGTTAAGTAGAAATTCGCTGCTCGGCTGACCCAGCAGGAGCAAACGTATGCTAAAAATGTATGCAGAACCAAGCTTTTCAGTGAAGAGCAGCCAGGCACATTTTAGCAAGTTTCACTTGTAAGTGTGGGTTGGAAACGCTTTTCAGGCTCAGTACTGGGCTCAAAAGATGCAGCCCTGATGTCTCTCATGATAGCAGGTGGTTAAGTAGAAATTCGCTGCTCGGCTGACCCAGCAGGAGCAAACGTATGCTAAAAATGTGTGCAGAACCAAGCTTTTCAGTGAAGAGCAGCTAGGCACATTTTAGCAAGTTTCACTTGTAAGTGGGGTTGGAAACGCTTTTCAGGCTCAGTACTGGCCTCAAAAGATGCAGCCCTGCTGTATCTCATGATAGCAGGTGGTTAAGTCAAAATTTGCTGCTCGGCTGACCCAGCAGGAGCAAACCGATGCCAAAAATGTACGCAGAATCAGCTTTTCAGTGAAGAGCAGAGAGGCACATTTTGGCAAGTTTCACTTGTAAGTGGGGTTGGAAATGCTTTTCAGGCTCAGTACTGGGCTCAAAAGATGCAGCCCTGATGTCTCTCATGATGCAGGTGGTTAAGTAGAAATTCGCTGCTCGGCTGACCCAGCAGGAGCAAACGTATGCCAAAAATGTATGCAGAAACAAGCTTTTCAGTGAAGAGCAGCTAGGCACATTTTAGCAAGTTTCACTTGTAAGTGGGGTTGGAAACGCTTTTCAGGCTCAGTACTGAGCTCAAAAGATGCAGCCCTGATGTCTCTCATGATAGCAGGTGGTTAAGTAGAAATTCGCTGCTCGGCTGGCCCAGCAGGAGCAAACATATGCTAAAAATGTATGCAGAACCAAGCTTTTCAGTGAAGAGCAGCCAGGCACATTTTAGCAAGTTTCACTGTAAGTGGGGTTGGAAACGCTTTTCAGGTGCAGTACTGGGCTCCAAAGATGCAGCCCTGATGTCTCTCATGATAGCAGGTGGTTAAGTAGAAATGTGCTGCTCGGCAGACACAGCAGGAGCAAACGTATGCTAAAAATGTATGCAGAACCAAGCTTTTCAGTGAAGAGCAGCCAGGCATATTTTAGCAAGTTTCACTTGTAAGTGGGGTTGGAAATGCTTTTCAGGCTCAGTACTGGGCTCAAAAGATGCAGCCCTGATGTCTCTCATGATAGCAGGTGGTTAAGTAGAAATTTGCTGCTCGGCTGACCCAGCAGGAGCAAACGTATGCTAAAAATGTATGCAGAACCAAGCTTTTCAGTGAAGAGCAGCCAGGCACATTTTAGCAAGTTTCACTGTAAGTGGGGTTGGAAACGCTTTTCAGGCGCAGTACTGGGCTCCAAAGATGCAGCCCTGATGTCTCTCATGATAGCAGGTGGTTAAGTAGAAATGTGCTGCTCGGCAGACCCAGCAGGAGCAAACGTATGTAAAAATGTATGCAGAACCAAGCTTTTCAGTGAAGAGCAGCCAGGCATATTTTAGCAAGTTTCACTTGTAAGTGGGGTTGGAAATGCTTTTCAGGCTCAGTACCGGGCTCAAAACATGCAGCCCTGATGTCTCTCATGATAGCAGGTGGTTAAGTAGAAATTTGCTGCTCGGCTGACCCAGCAGGAGCAAACCCATGCCAAAAATGTACGCAGAATTAGCTTTTCAGTGAAAAGCAGAGAGGCACATTTTAGCAAGTTTCACTTGTAAGTGGGGTTGGAAACGCTTTTCAAGCTCAGAACTGGGCTCAAAAGATGCAGCCCTGATGTCTCTCATGATAGCAGGTGGTTAAGTAGAAATTCGCTGCTCGGCTGACCCTGCAGGAGCAAACGTATGCTAAAAATGCATGCAGAACCAAGCTTTTCAGTGAAGAGCAGCCAGGCATATTTTAGCAAGTTTCACTTGTAAGTGGGGTTGGAAATGCTTTTCAGGCTCAGTACTGGGCTCCAAAGATGCAGCCCTGATGTCTCTCATGATAGCAGGTGGTTAAGTAGAAATTTGCTGCTCGGCTGACCCAGCAGGAGCAAACCTTTGCCAAAAATGTATGCAGAATCAGCTTTTCAGTGAAGAGCAGAGAGGCACATTTTAGCAAGTTTCACTTGTAAGTGGGGTTGGAATTGCTTTTCAGGCTTAGTACTGGCCTCAAAAGATGCAGCCCTGATGTCTCTCATGATAGCAGGTGGTTAAGTAGAAATGTGCTGCTCGGCTGACCCAGCAGGAGCAAACCTATGCCAAAAATGTACGCAGAATCAGCTTTTCAGTGAAGAGCAGAGAGGCACATTTTAGCAAGTTTCACTTGTAAGTGGGGTTGGAAACGCTTTTCAGGCTCAGTACTGGGCTCAAAAGATGCATCCCTGATGTCTCTCATGATAGCAGGTGGTTAAGTGGAAATTCGCTGCTCGGCTAACCCAGCAGGAGCAAACGTATGCGAAAAATGTATGCAGAACCAAGCTTTTCAGTGAAGAGCAGAGAGGCACATTTTAGCAAGTTTCACTTCAAGTGGGGTTGAATTGCTTTTCAGGCTCAGTAATGGGCTCAAAAGATGCAGCCCTGATGTCTCTCATGATAGCAGGTGGTTAAGTAGAAATTTGCTGCTCGGCTGACCCAGCAGGAGCAAACGTATGCTAAAAATGTATGCAGAACCAAGCTTTTCAGTGAAGAGCAGCCAGGCATATTTTAGCAAGTTTCACTTCTAAGTGGGGTTGGAAATGCTTTTCGGGCTCAGTACTGGGCTCAAAAGATGCAGCCCTGATGTCTCTCATGATAGCAGGTGATTAAGTAGAAATTTGCTGCTCGGCTGACCCAGCAGGAGCAAACGTATGCTAAAAATGTATGCAGAACCAAGCTTTTCAGTGAGGAGCAGAGAGGCACATTTTATCAAGTTTCACTTGTAAGTGGGGTTGGAAATGCTTTTTAGGCTCAGTACTGGGCTCAAAAGATGCAGCCCTGATGTCTCTCATGATAGCAGGTGGTTAAGTAGAAATTTGCTGCTCGGCTGACCCAGCAGGAGCAAACGTATGCTAAAAATGTATGCAGAACCAAGCTTTTCAGTGAAGAACAGCTAGGCACATTTTAGCAAGTTTCACTTGTAAGTGGGGTTGGAAATGCTTTTCAGGCTTAGTACTGGCCTCAAAAGATGCAGCCCTGATGTCTCTCATGATAGCAGGTGGTTAAGTAGAAATTTGCTGCTCGGCTGACCCAGCAGGAGCAAACGTATGCTAAAAATGTGTGCAGAACCAAGCTTTTCAGTGAAGAGCAGCCAGGCATATTTTAGCAAGTTTCACTTGTAAGTGTGGTTGGAAATGCTTTTCAGGCTCAGTACTGGGCTCAAAACATGCAGCCCTGATGTCTCTCATGATAGCAGGCGGTTAAGTAGAAATTTGATGCTCGGCTGACCCAGCAGGAGCAAACGTATGTAAAAATGTATGCAGAACCAAGCTTTTCAGTGAAGAGCAGCCAGGCATATTTTAGCAAGTTTCACTTGTAAGTGGGGTTGGAAATGCTTTTCAGGCTCAGTACCGGGCTCAAAACATGCAGCCCTGATGTCTCTCATGATAGCAGGTGGTTAAGTAGAAATTTGCTGCTCGGCTGACCCAGCAGGAGCAAACCCATGCCAAAAATGTACGCAGAATTAGCTTTTCAGTGAAAAGCAGAGAGGCACATTTTAGCAAGTTTCACTTGTAAGTGGGGTTGGAAACGCTTTTCAAGCTCAGTACTGGGCTCAAAAGATGCAGCCCTGATGTCTCTCATGATAGCAGGTGGTTAAGTAGAAATTCGCTGCTCGGCTGACCCTGCAGGAGCAAACGTATGCTAAAAATGTATGCAGAACCAAGCTTTTCAGTGAAGAGCAGCCAGGCACATTTTAGCAAGTTTCACTTGTAAGTGGGGTTGGAAACGCTTTTCAGGCTCAGTACTGGGCTCAAAAGATGCAGCTCTGATGTCTCTCATGATAGCAGGTGGTTAAGTAGAAATTCGCTGCTCGGCTGACCCAGCAGGAGCAAACGTATGCTAAAAATGTGTGCAGAACCAAGCTTTTCAGTGAAGAGCAGCCAGGCACATTTTAGCAAGTTTCACTTGTAAGTGGGGTTGGAAAAGCTTTTCAGGCTCAGTACTGGGCTCAAAAGATGCAGCCCTGATGTCTCATGATAGCAGGTGGTTAAGTAGAAATTTGCTGCTCTGCTGACGCAGCAGGAGCAAATGTATGCCAAAAATGTATGCAGAAACAAGCTTTTCAGTGAAGAGCAGCCAGGCACATTTGAGCAAGTTTCACTTGTAAGTGGGGTTGGAAACGCTTTTCAGGCTCAGTACTGGGCTCAAAAGATGCAGCCCTGATGTCTCTCATGATAGCAGGTGGTTAAGTAGAAATGTGCTGCTCGGCTGACCCAGCAGGAGCAAACGTATGCTAAAAATGTATGCAGAACCAAGCTTTTCAGTGAAGAGCAGCCAGGCATATTTTAGCAAGTTTCACTTGTAAGTGGGGTTGGAAACACTTTTCAGGCTCAGTACTGGGCTCAAAAGATGCAGCCCTGATGTATCTCATGATAGCAGGTGGTTAAGTAGAAATTTGCTGCTCGGCTGACTCAGCAGGAGCAAACCTATGCCAAAAATGTACGCAGAATCAGCTTTTTAGTGAAGAGCAGAGAGGCACATTTTAGCAAGTTTCACTTGTAAGTGGGGTTGGAAACGCTTTTCAGGCTCAGTACTGGGCTCCAAAGATGCAGCCCTGATGTCTCTCATGATAGCAGGTGGTTAAGTAGAAATTTGCTGCTCGGCTGACCCAGCAGGAGCAAACATATGCTAAAAATGTATGCAGAACCAAGCTTTTCAGTGAAGAGCAGAGAGGCACAGTTTAGCAAGTTTCACTTGTAAGTGGGGTTGGAAACGCTTTTCAGGCTCAGTACTGGGCTCAAAAGATGCAGCCCTGATGTCTCTCATGATAGCAGGTTGTTAAGTAGAAATTCGCTGCTCGGCTGACCCAGCAGGAGCAAACGTATGCTAAAAATGTATGCAGAACCAAGCTTTTCAGTGAAGAGCAGCCAGGCACATTTTAGCAAGTTTCACTTGTAAGTGTGGGTTGGAAACGCTTTTCAGGCTCAGTACTGGGCTCAAAAGATGCAGCCCTGATGTCTCTCATGATAGCAGGTGGTTAAGTAGAAATTCGCTGCTCGGCTGACCCAGCAGGAGCAAACGTATGCTAAAAATGTGTGCAGAACCAAGCTTTTCAGTGAAGAGCAGCTAGGCACATTTTAGCAAGTTTCACTTGTAAGTGGGGTTGGAAACGCTTTTCAGGCTCAGTACTGGCCTCAAAAGATGCAGCCCTGCTGTATCTCATGATAGCAGGTGGTTAAGTCAAAATTTGCTGCTCGGCTGACCCAGCAGGAGCAAACCGATGCCAAAAATGTACGCAGAATCAGCTTTTCAGTGAAGAGCAGAGAGGCACATTTTGGCAAGTTTCACTTGTAAGTGGGGTTGGAAATGCTTTTCAGGCTCAGTACTGGGCTCAAAAGATGCAGCCCTGATGTCTCTCATGATGCAGGTGGTTAAGTAGAAATTCGCTGCTCGGCTGACCCAGCAGGAGCAAACGTATGCCAAAAATGTATGCAGAAACAAGCTTTTCAGTGAAGAGCAGCTAGGCACATTTTAGCAAGTTTCACTTGTAAGTGGGGTTGGAAACGCTTTTCAGGCTCAGTACTGAGCTCAAAAGATGCAGCCCTGATGTCTCTCATGATAGCAGGTGGTTAAGTAGAAATTCGCTGCTCGGCTGGCCCAGCAGGAGCAAACATATGCTAAAAATGTATGCAGAACCAAGCTTTTCAGTGAAGAGCAGCCAGGCACATTTTAGCAAGTTTCACTGTAAGTGGGGTTGGAAACGCTTTTCAGGTGCAGTACTGGGCTCCAAAGATGCAGCCCTGATGTCTCTCATGATAGCAGGTGGTTAAGTAGAAATGTGCTGCTCGGCAGACACAGCAGGAGCAAACGTATGCTAAAAATGTATGCAGAACCAAGCTTTTCAGTGAAGAGCAGCCAGGCATATTTTAGCAAGTTTCACTTGTAAGTGGGGTTGGAAATGCTTTTCAGGCTCAGTACTGGGCTCAAAAGATGCAGCCCTGATGTCTCTCATGATAGCAGGTGGTTAAGTAGAAATTTGCTGCTCGGCTGACCCAGCAGGAGCAAACGTATGCTAAAAATGTATGCAGAACCAAGCTTTTCAGTGAAGAGCAGAGAGGCACTTTAGCAAGTTTCACTTGTAAGTGGGGTTGGAAACGCTTTTCAGGCTCAGTACTGGGCTCAAAAGATGCAGCCCTGATGTCTCTCATGATAGCAGGTGGTTAAGTAGAAATTCGCTGCTCGGCTGACCCAGCAGGAGCAAACGTATGCTAAAAATGTATGCAGAACCAAGCTTTTCAGTGAAGAGCAGCCAGGCACATTTTAGCAAGTTTCACTGTAAGTGGGGTTGGAAACGCTTTTCAGGCGCAGTACTGGGCTCCAAAGATGCAGCCCTGATGTCTCTCATGATAGCAGGTGGTTAAGTAGAAATGTGCTGCTCGGCAGACCCAGCAGGAGCAAACGTATGTAAAAATGTATGCAGAACCAAGCTTTTCAGTGAAGAGCAGCCAGGCATATTTTAGCAAGTTTCACTTGTAAGTGGGGTTGGAAATGCTTTTCAGGCTCAGTACCGGGCTCAAAACATGCAGCCCTGATGTCTCTCATGATAGCAGGTGGTTAAGTAGAAATTTGCTGCTCGGCTGACCCAGCAGGAGCAAACCCATGCCAAAAATGTACGCAGAATTAGCTTTTCAGTGAAAAGCAGAGAGGCACATTTTAGCAAGTTTCACTTGTAAGTGGGGTTGGAAACGCTTTTCAAGCTCAGTACTGGGCTCAAAAGATGCAGCCCTGATGTCTCTCATGATAGCAGGTGGTTAAGTAGAAATTCGCTGCTCGGCTGACCCTGCAGGAGCAAACGTATGCTAAAAATGCATGCAGAACCAAGCTTTTCAGTGAAGAGCAGCCAGGCACATTTTAGCAAGTTTCACTTGTAAGTGGGGTTGGAAACGCTTTTCAGGCTCAGTACTGGGCTCAAAAGATGCAGCTCTGATGTCTCTCATGATAGCAGGTGGTTAAGTAGAAATTCGCTGCTCGGCTGACCCAGCAGGAGCAAATGTATGCCAAAAATGTATGCAGAAACAAGCTTTTCAGTGAAGAGCAGCCAGGCACATTTGAGCAAGTTTCACTTGTAAGTGGGGTTGGAAACGCTTTTCAGGCTCAGTACTGGGCTCAAAAGATGCAGCCCTGATGTCTCTCATGATAGCAGGTGGTTAAGTAGAAATGTGCTGCTCGGCTGACCCAGCAGGAGCAAACGTATGCTAAAAATGTATGCAGAACCAAGCTTTTCAGTGAAGAGCAGCCAGGCATATTTTAGCAAGTTTCACTTGTAAGTGGGGTTGGAAACGCTTTTCAGGCTCAGTACTGGGCTCAAAAGATGCAGCCCTGATGTCTCTCATGATAGCAGGTGGTTAAGTAGAAATTCGCTGCTCGGCTGACCCAGCAGGAGCAAACGTATGCCAAAAATGTATACAGAAACAAGCTTTTCAGTGAAGAGCAGCTAGGCACATTTTAGCAAGTTTCACTTGTAAGTGGGGTTGGAAATGCTTTTCAGGCTCAGTACTGGGCTCAAAAGATGCAGCCCTGATGTATCTCATGATAGCAGGTGGTTAAGTAGAAATTTGCTGCTCGGCTGACCCAGCAGGAGCAAACCCATGCCAAAAATGTACGCAGAATTAGCTTTTCAGTGAAAAGCAGAGAGGCACATTTTAGCAAGTTTCACTTGTAAGTGGGGTTGGAAACGCTTTTCAAGCTCAGTACTGGGCTCAAAAGATGCAGCCCTGATGTCTCTCATGATAGCAGGTGGTTAAGTAGAAATTCGCTGCTCGGCTGACCCAGCAGGAGCAAATGTATGCCAAAAATGTATGCAGAAACAAGCTTTTCAGTGAAGAGCAGCCAGGCACATTTGAGCAAGTTTCACTTGTAAGTGGGGTTGGAAACGCTTTTCAGGCTCAGTACTGGGCTCAAAAGATGCAGCCCTGATGTCTCTCATGATAGCAGGTGGTTAAGTAGAAATGTGCTGCTCGGCTGACCCAGCAGGAGCAAACGTATGCTAAAAATGTATGCAGAACCAAGCTTTTCAGTGAAGAGCAGCCAGGCATATTTTAGCAAGTTTCACTTGTAAGTGGGGTTGGAAACGCTTTTCAGGCTCAGTACTGGGCTCAAAAGATGCAGCCCTGATGTATCTCATGATAGCAGGTGGTTAAGTAGAAATTCGCTGCTCGGCTGACCCAGCAGGAGCAAACGTATGCCAAAAATGTATACAGAAACAAGCTTTTCGGTGAAGAGCAGCTAGGCACATTTTAGCAAGTTTCACTTGTAAGTGGGGTTGGAAATGCTTTTCAGGCTCAGTACTGGGCTCAAAAGATGCAGCCCTGATGTATCTCATGATAGCAGGTGGTTAAGTAGAAATTTGCTGCTCGGCTGACTCAGCAGGAGCAAACCTATGCCAAAAATGTACGCAGAATCAGCTTTTTAGTGAAGAGCAGAGAGGCACATTTTAGCAAGTTTCACTTGTAAGTGGGGTTGGAAACGCTTTTCAGGCTCAGTACTGGGCTCCAAAGATGCAGCCCTGATGTCTCTCATGATAGCAGGTGGTTAAGTAGAAATTTGCTGCTCGGCTGACCCAGCAGGAGCAAACATATGCTAAAAATGTATGCAGAACCAAGCTTTTCAGTGAAGAGCAGAGAGGCACAGTTTAGCAAGTTTCACTTGTAAGTGGGGTTGGAAACGCTTTTCAGGCTCAGTACTGGGCTCAAAAGATGCAGCCCTGATGTCTCTCATGATAGCAGGTTGTTAAGTAGAAATTCGCTGCTCGGCTGACCCAGCAGGAGCAAACGTATGCTAAAAATGTATGCAGAACCAAGCTTTTCAGTGAAGAGCAGCCAGGCACATTTTAGCAAGTTTCACTTGTAAGTGGGGTTGGAAACGCTTTTCAGGCTCAGTACTGGGCTCAAAAGATGCAGCCCTGATGTCTCTCATGATAGCAGGTGGTTAAGTAGAAATTCGCTGCTCGGCTGACCCAGCAGGAGCAAACGTATGCTAAAAATGTGTGCAGAACCAAGCTTTTCAGTGAAGAGCAGCTAGGCACATTTTAGCAAGTTTCACTTGTAAGTGGGGTTGGAAACGCTTTTCAGGCTCAGTACTGGCCTCAAAAGATGCAGCCCTGCTGTATCTCATGATAGCAGGTGGTTAAGTCAAAATTTGCTGCTCGGCTGACCCAGCAGGAGCAAACCGATGCCAAAAATGTACGCAGAATCAGCTTTTCAGTGAAGAGCAGAGAGGCACATTTTGGCAAGTTTCACTTGTAAGTGGGGTTGGAAATGCTTTTCAGGCTCAGTACTGGGCTCAAAAGATGCAGCCCTGATGTCTCTCATGATGCAGGTGGTTAAGTAGAAATTCGCTGCTCGGCTGACCCAGCAGGAGCAAACGTATGCCAAAAATGTATGCAGAAACAAGCTTTTCAGTGAAGAGCAGCTAGGCACATTTTAGCAAGTTTCACTTGTAAGTGGGGTTGGAAACGCTTTTCAGGCTCAGTACTGAGCTCAAAAGATGCAGCCCTGATGTCTCTCATGATAGCAGGTGGTTAAGTAGAAATTCGCTGCTCGGCTGGCCCAGCAGGAGCAAACATATGCTAAAAATGTATGCAGAACCAAGCTTTTCAGTGAAGAGCAGCCAGGCACATTTTAGCAAGTTTCACTGTAAGTGGGGTTGGAAACGCTTTTCAGGTGCAGTACTGGGCTCCAAAGATGCAGCCCTGATGTCTCTCATGATAGCAGGTGGTTAAGTAGAAATGTGCTGCTCGGCAGACACAGCAGGAGCAAACGTATGCTAAAAATGTATGCAGAACCAAGCTTTTCAGTGAAGAGCAGCCAGGCATATTTTAGCAAGTTTCACTTGTAAGTGGGGTTGGAAATGCTTTTCAGGCTCAGTACTGGGCTCAAAAGATGCAGCCCTGATGTCTCTCATGATAGCAGGTGGTTAAGTAGAAATTTGCTGCTCGGCTGACCCAGCAGGAGCAAACGTATGCTAAAAATGTGTGCAGAACCAAGCTTTTCAGTGAAGAGCAGCCAGGCATATTTTAGCAAGTTTCACTTGTAAGTGTGGTTGGAAATGCTTTTCAGGCTCAGTACTGGGCTCAAAACATGCAGCCCTGATGTCTCTCATGATAGCAGGCGGTTAAGTAGAAATGTGATGCTCGGCTGACCCAGCAGGAGCAAACGTATGCTAAAAATGTATGCAGAACCAAGCTTTTCAGTGAAGAGCAGAGAGGCACATTTTAGCAAGTTTCACTTGTAAGTGGGGTTGGAAACGCTTTTCAGGCTCAGTACTGGGCTCAAAAGATGCAGCCCTGATGTCTCTCATGATAGCAGGTGGTTAAGTAGAAAGTCGCTGCTCGGCTGGCCCAGCAGGAGCAAACATATGCTAAAAATGTATGCAGAACCAAGCTTTTCAGTGAAGAGCAGCCAGGCACATTTTAGCAAGTTTCACTGTAAGTGGGGTTGGAAACGCTTTTCAGGTGCAGTACTGGGCTCCAAAGATGCAGCCCTGATGTCTCTCATGATAGCAGGTGGTTAAGTAGAAATGTGCTGCTCGGCAGACACAGCAGGAGCAAACGTATGCTAAAAATGTATGCAGAACCAAGCTTTTCAGTGAAGAGCAGCCAGGCATATTTTAGCAAGTTTCACTTGTAAGTGGGGTTGGAAATGCTTTTCAGGCTCAGTACTGGGCTCAAAAGATGCAGCCCTGATGTCTCTCATGATAGCAGGTGGTTAAGTAGAAATTTGCTGCTCGGCTGACCCAGCAGGAGCAAACCTATGCCAAAAATGTATGCAGAATCAGCTTTTCAGTGAAGAGCAGAGAGGCACATTTTAGCAAGTTTCACTTGTAAGTGGGGTTGGAAACACTTTTCAGGCTCAGTACTAGGCTCAAAAGATGCAGCCCTGATGTCTCTCATGATAGCAGGTGGTTAAGTAGAAATTCGCTGCTCGGCTGGCCCAGCAGGAGCAAACATATGCTAAAAATGTATGCAGAACCAAGCTTTTCAGTGAAGAGCAGCCAGGCACATTTTAGCAAGTTTCACTTGTAAGTGGGGTTGGAAACGCTTTTCAGGCTCAGTACTGGGCTCAAAAGATGCAGCCCTGATGTCTCTCATGATAGCAGGTGGTTAAGTAGAAATTCGCTGCTCGGCTGACCCAGCAGGAGCAAACGTATGCCAAAAATGTATGCAGAACCAAGCTTTTCAGTGAAGAGCAGCTAGGCACATTTTAGCAAGTTTTACTTGTAAGTGGGGTTGGAAATGCTTTTCAGGCTCAGTACTGGGCTCAAAAGATGCAGCCCTGATGTCTCTTATGATGCAGGTGGTTAAGTAGAAATTCGCTGCTCGGCTGACCCAGCAGGAGCAAACGTATGCCAAAAATGTGTGCAGAAACAAGCTTTTCAGTGAAGAGCAGCTAGGCACATTTTAGCAAGTTTCACTTGTAAGTGGGGTTGGAAACGCTTTTCAGGCTCAGTACTGGGCTCAAAAGATGCAGCCCTGATGTCTCTCATGATAGCAGGTGGTTAAGTAGAAAGTCGCTGCTCGGCTGGCCCAGCAGGAGCAAACATATGCTAAAAATGTATGCAGAACCAAGCTTTTCAGTGAAGAGCAGCCAGGCACATTTTAGCAAGTTTCACTGTAAGTGGGGTTGGAAACGCTTTTCAGGTGCAGTACTGGGCTCCAAAGATGCAGCCCTGATGTCTCTCATGATAGCAGGTGGTTAAGTAGAAATGTGCTGCTCGGCAGACACAGCAGGAGCAAACGTATGCTAAAAATGTATGCAGAACCAAGCTTTTCAGTGAAGAGCAGCCAGGCATATTTTAGCAAGTTTCACTTGTAAGTGGGGTTGGAAATGCTTTTCAGGCTCAGTACTGGGCTCAAAAGATGCAGCCCTGATGTCTCTCATGATAGCAGGTGGTTAAGTAGAAATTCGCTGCTCGGCTGGCCCAGCAGGAGCAAACATATGCTAAAAATGTATGCAGAACCAGGCTTTTCAGTGAAGAGCAGCCAGGCACATTTTAGCAAGTTTCACTTGTAAGTGGGGTTGGAAACGCTTTTCAGGCTCAGTACTGGGCTCAAAAGATGCAGCCCTGATGTCTCTCATGATAGCAGGTGGTTAAGTAGAAATGTGCTGCTCGGCTGACCCAGCAGGAGCAAACGTATGCCAAAAATGTATGCAGAAACCAGCTTTTCAGTGAAGAGCAGGCAGGCACATTTTAGCAAGTTTCACTTGTAAGTGGGGTTGGAAACGCTTTTCAGGCTCAGTACTGGGCTCAAAAGATGCAGCCCTGATGTCTCTCATGATAGCAGGTGGTTAAGTAGAAATTTGCTGCTCGGCTGACCCAGCAGGAGCAAACGTATGCTAAAAATGTGTGCAGAACCAAGCTTTTCAGTGAATAGCAGCCAGGCACATTTTAGCAAGTTTCACTTGTCAGTGAGGTTGGAAACGCTTTTCAGGCTCAGTACTGGGCTCAAAAGATGCAGCCCTGATGTCTCTCATGATAGCAGGTGGTTAAGTAGAAATTTGCTGCTCAGCTGACCCAGCAGGAGCAAACGTATGCCAAAAATGTATGCAGAAACAAGCTTTTCAGTGAAGAGCAGCTAGGCACATTTTAGCAAGTTTCACTTGTAAGTGGGGTTGGAAATGCTTTTCAGGCTTAGTACTGGCCTCAAAAGATGCAGCCCTGATGTCTCTCATGATAGCAGGTGGTTAAGTAGAAATGTGCTGCTCGGCTGACCCAGCAGGAGCAAACCTATGCCAAAAATGTACGCAGAATCAGCTTTGCAGTGAAGAGCAGAGAGGCACATTTTAGCAAGTTTCACTTGTAAGTGGGGATGGAAACGCTTTTCAGGCTCAGTACTGGGCTCAAAAGATGCATCCCTGATGTCTCTCATGATAGCAGGTGGTTAAGTAGAAATTCGCTGCTCGGCTAACCCAGTAGGAGCAAACGTATGCGAAAAATGTATGCAGAACCAAGCTTTTCAGTGAAGAGCAGAGAGGCACATTTTAGCAAGTTTCACTTCTAAGTGGGGTTGAAATGCTTTTCAGGCTCAGTAATGGGCTCAAAAGATGCAGCCCTGATGTCTCTCATGATAGCAGGTGGTTAAGTAGAAATTTGCTGCTCGGCTGACCCAGCAGGAGCAAACGTATGCTAAAAATGTATGCAGAACCAAGCTTTTCAGTGAAGAGCAGCCAGGCATATTTTAGCAAGTTTCACTTCTAAGTGGGGTTGGAAATGCTTTTCGGGCTCAGTACTGGGCTCAAAAGATGCAGCCCTGATGTCTCTCATGATAGCAGGTGATTAAGTAGAAATTTGCTGCTCGGCTGACCCAGCAGGAGCAAACGTATGCTAAAAATGTATGCAGAACCAATATTTTCATTGAAGAGCAGAGAGGCACATTTTATCAAGGTTCACTTGTAAGTGGGGTTGGAAATGCTTTTCAGGCTCAGTACTGGGCTCAAAAGATGCAGCCCTGATGTCTCTCATGATAGCAGGTGGTTAAGTAGAAATTCGCTGCTCGGCTGGCCCAGCAGGAGCAAACATATGCTAAAAATGTATGCAGAACCAAGCTTTTCAGTGAAGAGCAGCCAGGCACATTTTAGCAAGTTTCACTGTAAGTGGGGTTGGAAACGCTTTTCAGGTGCAGTACTGGGCTCCAAAGATGCAGCCCTGATGTCTCTCATGATAGCAGGTGGTTAAGTAGAAATGTGCTGCTCGGCAGACACAGCAGGAGCAAACGTATGCTAAAAATGTATGCAGAACCAAGCTTTTCAGTGAAGAGCAGCCAGGCATATTTTAGCAAGTTTCACTTGTAAGTGGGGTTGGAAATGCTTTTCAGGCTCAGTACTGGGCTCAAAAGATGCAGCCCTGATGTCTCTCATGATAGCAGGTGGTTAAGTAGAAATTTGCTGCTCGGCTGACCCAGCAGGAGCAAACCTATGCCAAAAATGTATGCAGAATCAGCTTTTCAGTGAAGAGCAGAGAGGCACATTTTAGCAAGTTTCACTTGTAAGTGGGGTTGGAAACACTTTTCAGGCTCAGTACTAGGCTCAAAAGATGCAGCCCTGATGTCTCTCATGATAGCAGGTGGTTAAGTAGAAATTCGCTGCTCGGCTGGCCCAGCAGGAGCAAACATATGCTAAAAATGTATGCAGAACCAAGCTTTTCAGTGAAGAGCAGCCAGGCACATTTTAGCAAGTTTCACTTGTAAGTGGGGTTGGAAACGCTTTTCAGGCTCAGTACTGGGCTCAAAAGATGCAGCCCTGATGTCTCTCATGATAGCAGGTGGTTAAGTAGAAATTCGCTGCTCGGCTGACCCAGCAGGAGCAAACGTATGCCAAAAATGTATGCAGAACCAAGCTTTTCAGTGAAGAGCAGCTAGGCACATTTTAGCAAGTTTTACTTGTAAGTGGGGTTGGAAATGCTTTTCAGGCTCAGTACTGGGCTCAAAAGATGCAGCCCTGATGTCTCTTATGATGCAGGTGGTTAAGTAGAAATTCGCTGCTCGGCTGACCCAGCAGGAGCAAACGTATGCCAAAAATGTGTGCAGAAACAAGCTTTTCAGTGAAGAGCAGCTAGGCACATTTTAGCAAGTTTCACTTGTAAGTGGGGTTGGAAACGCTTTTCAGGCTCAGTACTGGGCTCAAAAGATGCAGCCCTGATGTCTCTCATGATAGCAGGTGGTTAAGTAGAAAGTCGCTGCTCGGCTGGCCCAGCAGGAGCAAACATATGCTAAAAATGTATGCAGAACCAAGCTTTTCAGTGAAGAGCAGCCAGGCACATTTTAGCAAGTTTCACTGTAAGTGGGGTTGGAAACGCTTTTCAGGTGCAGTACTGGGCTCCAAAGATGCAGCCCTGATGTCTCTCATGATAGCAGGTGGTTAAGTAGAAATGTGCTGCTCGGCAGACACAGCAGGAGCAAACGTATGCTAAAAATGTATGCAGAACCAAGCTTTTCAGTGAAGAGCAGCCAGGCATATTTTAGCAAGTTTCACTTGTAAGTGGGGTTGGAAATGCTTTTCAGGCTCAGTACTGGGCTCAAAAGATGCAGCCCTGATGTCTCTCATGATAGCAGGTGGTTAAGTAGAAATTCGCTGCTCGGCTGGCCCAGCAGGAGCAAACATATGCTAAAAATGTATGCAGAACCAGGCTTTTCAGTGAAGAGCAGCCAGGCACATTTTAGCAAGTTTCACTTGTAAGTGGGGTTGGAAACGCTTTTCAGGCTCAGTACTGGGCTCAAAAGATGCAGCCCTGATGTCTCTCATGATAGCAGGTGGTTAAGTAGAAATGTGCTGCTCGGCTGACCCAGCAGGAGCAAACGTATGCCAAAAATGTATGCAGAAACCAGCTTTTCAGTGAAGAGCAGGCAGGCACATTTTAGCAAGTTTCACTTGTAAGTGGGGTTGGAAACGCTTTTCAGGCTCAGTACTGGGCTCAAAAGATGCAGCCCTGATGTCTCTCATGATAGCAGGTGGTTAAGTAGAAATTTGCTGCTCGGCTGACCCAGCAGGAGCAAACGTATGCTAAAAATGTGTGCAGAACCAAGCTTTTCAGTGAATAGCAGCCAGGCACATTTTAGCAAGTTTCACTTGTCAGTGAGGTTGGAAACGCTTTTCAGGCTCAGTACTGGGCTCAAAAGATGCAGCCCTGATGTCTCTCATGATAGCAGGTGGTTAAGTAGAAATTTGCTGCTCAGCTGACCCAGCAGGAGCAAACGTATGCCAAAAATGTATGCAGAAACAAGCTTTTCAGTGAAGAGCAGCTAGGCACATTTTAGCAAGTTTCACTTGTAAGTGGGGTTGGAAATGCTTTTCAGGCTTAGTACTGGCCTCAAAAGATGCAGCCCTGATGTCTCTCATGATAGCAGGTGGTTAAGTAGAAATGTGCTGCTCGGCTGACCCAGCAGGAGCAAACCTATGCCAAAAATGTACGCAGAATCAGCTTTGCAGTGAAGAGCAGAGAGGCACATTTTAGCAAGTTTCACTTGTAAGTGGGGATGGAAACGCTTTTCAGGCTCAGTACTGGGCTCAAAAGATGCATCCCTGATGTCTCTCATGATAGCAGGTGGTTAAGTAGAAATTCGCTGCTCGGCTAACCCAGTAGGAGCAAACGTATGCGAAAAATGTATGCAGAACCAAGCTTTTCAGTGAAGAGCAGAGAGGCACATTTTAGCAAGTTTCACTTCTAAGTGGGGTTGAAATGCTTTTCAGGCTCAGTAATGGGCTCAAAAGATGCAGCCCTGATGTCTCTCATGATAGCAGGTGGTTAAGTAGAAATTTGCTGCTCGGCTGACCCAGCAGGAGCAAACGTATGCTAAAAATGTATGCAGAACCAAGCTTTTCAGTGAAGAGCAGCCAGGCATATTTTAGCAAGTTTCACTTCTAAGTGGGGTTGGAAATGCTTTTCGGGCTCAGTACTGGGCTCAAAAGATGCAGCCCTGATGTCTCTCATGATAGCAGGTGATTAAGTAGAAATTTGCTGCTCGGCTGACCCAGCAGGAGCAAACGTATGCTAAAAATGTATGCAGAACCAATATTTTCATTGAAGAGCAGAGAGGCACATTTTATCAAGGTTCACTTGTAAGTGGGGTTGGAAATGCTTTTCAGGCTCAGTACTGGGCTCAAAAGATGCAGCCCTGATGTCTCTCATGATAGCAGGTGGTTAAGTAGAAATTCGCTGCTCGGCTGGCCCAGCAGGAGCAAACATATGCTAAAAATGTATGCAGAACCAAGCTTTTCAGTGAAGAGCAGCCAGGCACATTTTAGCAAGTTTCACTGTAAGTGGGGTTGGAAACGCTTTTCAGGTGCAGTACTGGGCTCCAAAGATGCAGCCCTGATGTCTCTCATGATAGCAGGTGGTTAAGTAGAAATGTGCTGCTCGGCAGACACAGCAGGAGCAAACGTATGCTAAAAATGTATGCAGAACCAAGCTTTTCAGTGAAGAGCAGCCAGGCATATTTTAGCAAGTTTCACTTGTAAGTGGGGTTGGAAATGCTTTTCAGGCTCAGTACTCGGCTCAAAAGATGCAGCCCTGATGTCTCTCATGATAGCAGGTGGTTAAGTAGAAATTTGCTGCTCGGCTGACCCAGCAGGAGCAAACGTATGCTAAAAATGTGTGCAGAACCAAGCTTTTCAGTGAAGAGCAGCCAGGCATATTTTAGCAAGTTTCACTTGTAAGTGTGGTTGGAAATGCTTTTCAGGCTCAGTACTGGGCTCAAAACATGCAGCCCTGATGTCTCTCATGATAGCAGGCGGTTAAGTAGAAATGTGATGCTCGGCTGACCCAGCAGGAGCAAACGTATGCTAAAAATGTATGCAGAACCAAGCTTTTCAGTGAAGAGCAGAGAGGCACATTTTAGCAAGTTTCACTTGTAAGTGGGGTTGGAAACGCTTTTCAGGCTCAGTACTGGGCTCAAAAGATGCAGCCCTGATGTCTCTCATGATAGCAGGTGGTTAAGTAGAAATTCGCTGCTCGGCTGACCCAGCAGGAGCAAACGTATGCTAAAAATGTATGCAGAACCAAGCTTTTCAGTGAAGAGCAGCCAGGCACATTTTAGCAAGTTTCACTGTAAGTGGGGTTGGAAACGCTTTTCAGGCGCAGTACTGGGCTCCAAAGATGCAGCCCTGATGTCTCTCATGATAGCAGGTGGTTAAGTAGAAATGTGCTGCTCGGCAGACCCAGCAGGAGCAAACGTATGTAAAAATGTATGCAGAACCAAGCTTTTCAGTGAAGAGCAGCCAGGCATATTTTAGCAAGTTTCACTTGTAAGTGGGGTTGGAAATGCTTTTCAGGCTCAGTACCGGGCTCAAAACATGCAGCCCTGATGTCTCTCATGATAGCAGGTGGTTAAGTAGAAATTTGCTGCTCGGCTGACCCAGCAGGAGCAAACCCATGCCAAAAATGTACGCAGAATTAGCTTTTCAGTGAAAAGCAGAGAGGCACATTTTAGCAAGTTTCACTTGTAAGTGGGGTTGGAAACGCTTTTCAAGCTCAGTACTGGGCTCAAAAGATGCAGCCCTGATGTCTCTCATGATAGCAGGTGGTTAAGTAGAAATTCGCTGCTCGGCTGACCCTGCAGGAGCAAACGTATGCTAAAAATGCATGCAGAACCAAGCTTTTCAGTGAAGAGCAGCCAGGCACATTTTAGCAAGTTTCACTTGTAAGTGGGGTTGGAAACGCTTTTCAGGCTCAGTACTGGGCTCAAAAGATGCAGCTCTGATGTCTCTCATGATAGCAGGTGGTTAAGTAGAAATTCGCTGCTCGGCTGACCCAGCAGGAGCAAATGTATGCCAAAAATGTATGCAGAAACAAGCTTTTCAGTGAAGAGCAGCCAGGCACATTTGAGCAAGTTTCACTTGTAAGTGGGGTTGGAAACGCTTTTCAGGCTCAGTACTGGGCTCAAAAGATGCAGCCCTGATGTCTCTCATGATAGCAGGTGGTTAAGTAGAAATGTGCTGCTCGGCTGACCCAGCAGGAGCAAACGTATGCTAAAAATGTATGCAGAACCAAGCTTTTCAGTGAAGAGCAGCCAGGCATATTTTAGCAAGTTTCACTTGTAAGTGGGGTTGGAAACGCTTTTCAGGCTCAGTACTGGGCTCAAAAGATGCAGCCCTGATGTCTCTCATGATAGCAGGTGGTTAAGTAGAAATTCGCTGCTCGGCTGACCCAGCAGGAGCAAACGTATGCTAAAAATGTATGCAGAACCAAGCTTTTCAGTGAAGAGCAGCCAGGCACATTTTAGCAAGTTTCACTGTAAGTGGGGTTGGAAACGCTTTTCAGGCGCAGTACTGGGCTCCAAAGATGCAGCCCTGATGTCTCTCATGATAGCAGGTGGTTAAGTAGAAATGTGCTGCTCGGCAGACCCAGCAGGAGCAAACGTATGTAAAAATGTATGCAGAACCAAGCTTTTCAGTGAAGAGCAGCCAGGCATATTTTAGCAAGTTTCACTTGTAAGTGGGGTTGGAAATGCTTTTCAGGCTCAGTACCGGGCTCAAAACATGCAGCCCTGATGTCTCTCATGATAGCAGGTGGTTAAGTAGAAATTTGCTGCTCGGCTGACCCAGCAGGAGCAAACCCATGCCAAAAATGTACGCAGAATTAGCTTTTCAGTGAAAAGCAGAGAGGCACATTTTAGCAAGTTTCACTTGTAAGTGGGGTTGGAAACGCTTTTCAAGCTCAGTACTGGGCTCAAAAGATGCAGCCCTGATGTCTCTCATGATAGCAGGTGGTTAAGTAGAAATTCGCTGCTCGGCTGACCCTGCAGGAGCAAACGTATGCTAAAAATGCATGCAGAACCAAGCTTTTCAGTGAAGAGCAGCCAGGCACATTTTAGCAAGTTTCACTTGTAAGTGGGGTTGGAAACGCTTTTCAGGCTCAGTACTGGGCTCAAAAGATGCAGCTCTGATGTCTCTCATGATAGCAGGTGGTTAAGTAGAAATTCGCTGCTCGGCTGACCCAGCAGGAGCAAATGTATGCCAAAAATGTATGCAGAAACAAGCTTTTCAGTGAAGAGCAGCCAGGCACATTTGAGCAAGTTTCACTTGTAAGTGGGGTTGGAAACGCTTTTCAGGCTCAGTACTGGGCTCAAAAGATGCAGCCCTGATGTCTCTCATGATAGCAGGTGGTTAAGTAGAAATGTGCTGCTCGGCTGACCCAGCAGGAGCAAACGTATGCTAAAAATGTATGCAGAACCAAGCTTTTCAGTGAAGAGCAGCCAGGCATATTTTAGCAAGTTTCACTTGTAAGTGGGGTTGGAAACGCTTTTCAGGCTCAGTACTGGGCTCAAAAGATGCAGCCCTGATGTCTCTCATGATAGCAGGTGGTTAAGTAGAAATTCGCTGCTCGGCTGACCCAGCAGGAGCAAACGTATGCCAAAAATGTATACAGAAACAAGCTTTTCAGTGAAGAGCAGCTAGGCACATTTTAGCAAGTTTCACTTGTAAGTGGGGTTGGAAATGCTTTTCAGGCTCAGTACTGGGCTCAAAAGATGCAGCCCTGATGTATCTCATGATAGCAGGTGGTTAAGTAGAAATTTGCTGCTCGGCTGACCCAGCAGGAGCAAACCCATGCCAAAAATGTACGCAGAATTAGCTTTTCAGTGAAAAGCAGAGAGGCACATTTTAGCAAGTTTCACTTGTAAGTGGGGTTGGAAACGCTTTTCAAGCTCAGTACTGGGCTCAAAAGATGCAGCCCTGATGTCTCTCATGATAGCAGGTGGTTAAGTAGAAATTCGCTGCTCGGCTGACCCTGCAGGAGCAAACGTATGCTAAAAATGCATGCAGAACCAAGCTTTTCAGTGAAGAGCAGCCAGGCACATTTTAGCAAGTTTCACTTGTAAGTGGGGTTGGAAACGCTTTTCAGGCTCAGTACTGGGCTCAAAAGATGCAGCTCTGATGTCTCTCATGATAGCAGGTGGTTAAGTAGAAATTCGCTGCTCGGCTGACCCAGCAGGAGCAAATGTATGCCAAAAATGTATGCAGAAACAAGCTTTTCAGTGAAGAGCAGCCAGGCACATTTGAGCAAGTTTCACTTGTAAGTGGGGTTGGAAACGCTTTTCAGGCTCAGTACTGGGCTCAAAAGATGCAGCCCTGATGTCTCTCATGATAGCAGGTGGTTAAGTAGAAATGTGCTGCTCGGCTGACCCAGCAGGAGCAAACGTATGCTAAAAATGTATGCAGAACCAAGCTTTTCAGTGAAGAGCAGCCAGGCATATTTTAGCAAGTTTCACTTGTAAGTGGGGTTGGAAACGCTTTTCAGGCTCAGTACTGGGCTCAAAAGATGCAGCCCTGATGTCTCTCATGATAGCAGGTGGTTAAGTAGAAATTCGCTGCTCGGCTGACCCAGCAGGAGCAAACGTATGCCAAAAATGTATACAGAAACAAGCTTTTCAGTGAAGAGCAGCTAGGCACATTTTAGCAAGTTTCACTTGTAAGTGGGGTTGGAAATGCTTTTCAGGCTCAGTACTGGGCTCAAAAGATGCAGCCCTGATGTATCTCATGATAGCAGGTGGTTAAGTAGAAATTTGCTGCTCGGCTGACTCAGCAGGAGCAAACCTATGCCAAAAATGTACGCAGAATCAGCTTTTTAGTGAAGAGCAGAGAGGCACATTTTAGCAAGTTTCACTTGTAAGTGGGGTTGGAAACGCTTTTCAGGCTCAGTACTGGGCTCCAAAGATGCAGCCCTGATGTCTCTCATGATAGCAGGTGGTTAAGTAGAAATTTGCTGCTCGGCTGACCCAGCAGGAGCAAACATATGCTAAAAATGTATGCAGAACCAAGCTTTTCAGTGAAGAGCAGAGAGGCACAGTTTAGCAAGTTTCACTTGTAAGTGGGGTTGGAAACGCTTTTCAGGCTCAGTACTGGGCTCAAAAGATGCAGCCCTGATGTCTCTCATGATAGCAGGTTGTTAAGTAGAAATTCGCTGCTCGGCTGACCCAGCAGGAGCAAACGTATGCTAAAAATGTATGCAGAACCAAGCTTTTCAGTGAAGAGCAGCCAGGCACATTTTAGCAAGTTTCACTTGTAAGTGGGGTTGGAAACGCTTTTCAGGCTCAGTACTGGGCTCAAAAGATGCAGCCCTGATGTCTCTCATGATAGCAGGTGGTTAAGTAGAAATTCGCTGCTCGGCTGACCCAGCAGGAGCAAACGTATGCTAAAAATGTGTGCAGAACCAAGCTTTTCAGTGAAGAGCAGCTAGGCACATTTTAGCAAGTTTCACTTGTAAGTGGGGTTGGAAACGCTTTTCAGGCTCAGTACTGGCCTCAAAAGATGCAGCCCTGCTGTATCTCATGATAGCAGGTGGTTAAGTCAAAATTTGCTGCTCGGCTGACCCAGCAGGAGCAAACCGATGCCAAAAATGTACGCAGAATCAGCTTTTCAGTGAAGAGCAGAGAGGCACATTTTGGCAAGTTTCACTTGTAAGTGGGGTTGGAAATGCTTTTCAGGCTCAGTACTGGGCTCAAAAGATGCAGCCCTTATGTCTCTCATGATGCAGGTGGTTAAGTAGAAATTCGCTGCTCGGCTGACCCAGCAGGAGCAAACGTATGCCAAAAATGTATGCAGAAACAAGCTTTTCAGTGAAGAGCAGCTAGGCACATTTTAGCAAGTTTCACTTGTAAGTGGGGTTGGAAACGCTTTTCAGGCTCAGTACTGAGCTCAAAAGATGCAGCCCTGATGTCTCTCATGATAGCAGGTGGTTACGTAGAAATTCGCTGCTCGGCTGGCCCAGCAGGAGCAAACATATGCTAAAAATGTATGCAGAACCAAGCTTTTCAGTGAAGAGCAGCCAGGCACATTTTAGCAAGTTTCACTGTAAGTGGGGTTGGAAACGCTTTTCAGGTGCAGTACTGGGCTCCAAAGATGCAGCCCTGATGTCTCTCATGATAGCAGGTGGTTAAGTAGAAATGTGCTGCTCGGCAGACACAGCAGGAGCAAACGTATGCTAAAAATGTATGCAGAACCAAGCTTTTCAGTGAAGAGCAGCCAGGCATATTTTAGCAAGTTTCACTTGTAAGTGGGGTTGGAAATGCTTTTCAGGCTCAGTACTGGGCTCAAAAGATGCAGCCCTGATGTCTCTCATGATAGCAGGTGGTTAAGTAGAAATTTGCTGCTCGGCTGACCCAGCAGGAGCAAACGTATGCTAAAAATGTGTGCAGAACCAAGCTTTTCAGTGAAGAGCAGCCAGGCATATTTTAGCAAGTTTCACTTGTAAGTGTGGTTGGAAATGCTTTTCAGGCTCAGTACTGGGCTCAAAACATGCAGCCCTGATGTCTCTCATGATAGCAGGCGGTTAAGTAGAAATGTGATGCTCGGCTGACCCAGCAGGAGCAAACGTATGCTAAAAATGTATGCAGAACCAAGCTTTTCAGTGAAGAGCAGAGAGGCACATTTTAGCAAGTTTCACTTGTAAGTGGGGTTGGAAACGCTTTTCAGGCTCAGTACTGGGCTCAAAAGATGCAGCCCTGATGTCTCTCATGATAGCAGGTGGTTAAGTAGAAATTCGCTGCTCGGCTGACCCAGCAGGAGCAAACGTATGCTAAAAATGTATGCAGAACCAAGCTTTTCAGTGAAGAGCAGCCAGGCACATTTTAGCAAGTTTCACTGTAAGTGGGGTTGGAAACGCTTTTCAGGCGCAGTACTGGGCTCCAAAGATGCAGCCCTGATGTCTCTCATGATAGCAGGTGGTTAAGTAGAAATGTGCTGCTCGGCAGACCCAGCAGGAGCAAACGTATGTAAAAATGTATGCAGAACCAAGCTTTTCAGTGAAGAGCAGCCAGGCATATTTTAGCAAGTTTCACTTGTAAGTGGGGTTGGAAATGCTTTTCAGGCTCAGTACCGGGCTCAAAACATGCAGCCCTGATGTCTCTCATGATAGCAGGTGGTTAAGTAGAAATTTGCTGCTCGGCTGACCCAGCAGGAGCAAACCCATGCCAAAAATGTACGCAGAATTAGCTTTTCAGTGAAAAGCAGAGAGGCACATTTTAGCAAGTTTCACTTGTAAGTGGGGTTGGAAACGCTTTTCAAGCTCAGTACTGGGCTCAAAAGATGCAGCTCTGATGTCTCTCATGATAGCAGGTGGTTAAGTAGAAATTCGCTGCTCGGCTGACCCAGCAGGAGCAAATGTATGCCAAAAATGTATGCAGAAACAAGCTTTTCAGTGAAGAGCAGCCAGGCACATTTGAGCAAGTTTCACTTGTAAGTGGGGTTGGAAACGCTTTTCAGGCTCAGTACTGGGCTCAAAAGATGCAGCCCTGATGTCTCTCATGATAGCAGGTGGTTAAGTAGAAATGTGCTGCTCGGCTGACCCAGCAGGAGCAAACGTATGCTAAAAATGTATGCAGAACCAAGCTTTTTAGTGAAGAGCAGCCAGGCATATTTTAGCAAGTTTCACTTGTAAGTGGGGTTGGAAACGCTTTTCAGGCTCAGTACTGGGCTCAAAAGATGCAGCCCTGATGTCTCTCATGATAGCAGGTGGTTAAGTAGAAATTCGCTGCTCGGCTGACCCAGCAGGAGCAAACGTATGCCAAAAATGTATACAGAAACAAGCTTTTCAGTGAAGAGCAGCTAGGCACATTTTAGCAAGTTTCACTTGTAAGTGGGGTTGGAAATGCTTTTCAGGCTCAGTACTGGGCTCAAAAGATGCAGCCCTGATGTATCTCATGATAGCAGGTGGTTAAGTAGAAATTTGCTGCTCGGCTGACCCAGCAGGAGCAAACCCATGCCAAAAATGTACGCAGAATTAGCTTTTCAGTGAAAAGCAGAGAGGCACATTTTAGCAAGTTTCACTTGTAAGTGGGGTTGGAAACGCTTTTCAAGCTCAGTACTGGGCTCAAAAGATGCAGCCCTGATGTCTCTCATGATAGCAGGTGGTTAAGTAGAAATTCGCTGCTCGGCTGACCCTGCAGGAGCAAACGTATGCTAAAAATGCATGCAGAACCAAGCTTTTCAGTGAAGAGCAGCCAGGCACATTTTAGCAAGTTTCACTTGTAAGTGGGGTTGGAAACGCTTTTCAGGCTCAGTACTGGGCTCAAAAGATGCAGCTCTGATGTCTCTCATGATAGCAGGTGGTTAAGTAGAAATTCGCTGCTCGGCTGACCCAGCAGGAGCAAATGTATGCCAAAAATGTATGCAGAAACAAGCTTTTCAGTGAAGAGCAGCCAGGCACATTTGAGCAAGTTTCACTTGTAAGTGGGGTTGGAAACGCTTTTCAGGCTCAGTACTGGGCTCAAAAGATGCAGCCCTGATGTCTCTCATGATAGCAGGTGGTTAAGTAGAAATGTGCTGCTCGGCTGACCCAGCAGGAGCAAACGTATGCTAAAAATGTATGCAGAACCAAGCTTTTCAGTGAAGAGCAGCCAGGCATATTTTAGCAAGTTTCACTTGTAAGTGGGGTTGGAAACGCTTTTCAGGCTCAGTACTGGGCTCAAAAGATGCAGCCCTGATGTCTCTCATGATAGCAGGTGGTTAAGTAGAAATTCGCTGCTCGGCTGACCCAGCAGGAGCAAACGTATGCCAAAAATGTATACAGAAACAAGCTTTTCAGTGAAGAGCAGCTAGGCACATTTTAGCAAGTTTCACTTGTAAGTGGGGTTGGAAATGCTTTTCAGGCTCAGTACTGGGCTCAAAAGATGCAGCCCTGATGTATCTCATGATAGCAGGTGGTTAAGTAGAAATTTGCTGCTCGGCTGACTCAGCAGGAGCAAACCTATGCCAAAAATGTACGCAGAATCAGCTTTTTAGTGAAGAGCAGAGAGGCACATTTTAGCAAGTTTCACTTGTAAGTGGGGTTGGAAACGCTTTTCAGGCTCAGTACTGGGCTCAAAAGATGCAGCCCTGATGTCTCTCATGATAGCAGGTGGTTAAGTAGAAATTCGCTGCTCGGCTGACCCAGCAGGAGCAAACGTATGCTAAAAATGTGTGCAGAACCAAGCTTTTCAGTGAAGAGCAGCTAGGCACATTTTAGCAAGTTTCACTTGTAAGTGGGGTTGGAAACGCTTTTCAGGCTCAGTACTGGCCTCAAAAGATGCAGCCCTGCTGTATCTCATGATAGCAGGTGGTTAAGTCAAAATTTGCTGCTCGGCTGACCCAGCAGGAGCAAACCGATGCCAAAAATGTACGCAGAATCAGCTTTTCAGTGAAGAGCAGAGAGGCACATTTTGGCAAGTTTCACTTGTAAGTGGGGTTGGAAATGCTTTTCAGGCTCAGTACTGGGCTCAAAAGATGCAGCCCTGATGTCTCTCATGATGCAGGTGGTTAAGTAGAAATTCGCTGCTCGGCTGACCCAGCAGGAGCAAACGTATGCCAAAAATGTATGCAGAAACAAGCTTTTCAGTGAAGAGCAGCTAGGCACATTTTAGCAAGTTTCACTTGTAAGTGGGGTTGGAAACGCTTTTCAGGCTCAGTACTGAGCTCAAAAGATGCAGCCCTGATGTCTCTCATGATAGCAGGTGGTTACGTAGAAATTCGCTGCTCGGCTGGCCCAGCAGGAGCAAACATATGCTAAAAATGTATGCAGAACCAAGCTTTTCAGTGAAGAGCAGCCAGGCACATTTTAGCAAGTTTCACTGTAAGTGGGGTTGGAAACGCTTTTCAGGTGCAGTACTGGGCTCCAAAGATGCAGCCCTGATGTCTCTCATGATAGCAGGTGGTTAAGTAGAAATGTGCTGCTCGGCAGACACAGCAGGAGCAAACGTATGCTAAAAATGTATGCAGAACCAAGCTTTTCAGTGAAGAGCAGCCAGGCATATTTTAGCAAGTTTCACTTGTAAGTGGGGTTGGAAATGCTTTTCAGGCTCAGTACTGGGCTCAAAAGATGCAGCCCTGATGTCTCTCATGATAGCAGGTGGTTAAGTAGAAATTTGCTGCTCGGCTGACCCAGCAGGAGCAAACGTATGCTAAAAATGTGTGCAGAACCAAGCTTTTCAGTGAAGAGCAGCCAGGCATATTTTAGCAAGTTTCACTTGTAAGTGTGGTTGGAAATGCTTTTCAGGCTCAGTACTGGGCTCAAAACATGCAGCCCTGATGTCTCTCATGATAGCAGGCGGTTAAGTAGAAATGTGATGCTCGGCTGACCCAGCAGGAGCAAACGTATGCTAAAAATGTATGCAGAACCAAGCTTTTCAGTGAAGAGCAGAGAGGCACATTTTAGCAAGTTTCACTTGTAAGTGGGGTTGGAAACGCTTTTCAGGCTCAGTACTGGGCTCAAAAGATGCAGCCCTGATGTCTCTCATGATAGCAGGTGGTTAAGTAGAAATTCGCTGCTCGGCTGACCCAGCAGGAGCAAACGTATGCTAAAAATGTATGCAGAACCAAGCTTTTCAGTGAAGAGCAGCCAGGCACATTTTAGCAAGTTTCACTGTAAGTGGGGTTGGAAACGCTTTTCAGGCGCAGTACTGGGCTCCAAAGATGCAGCCCTGATGTCTCTCATGATAGCAGGTGGTTAAGTAGAAATGTGCTGCTCGGCAGACCCAGCAGGAGCAAACGTATGTAAAAATGTATGCAGAACCAAGCTTTTCAGTGAAGAGCAGCCAGGCATATTTTAGCAAGTTTCACTTGTAAGTGGGGTTGGAAATGCTTTTCAGGCTCAGTACCGGGCTCAAAACATGCAGCCCTGATGTCTCTCATGATAGCAGGTGGTTAAGTAGAAATTTGCTGCTCGGCTGACCCAGCAGGAGCAAACCCATGCCAAAAATGTACGCAGAATTAGCTTTTCAGTGAAAAGCAGAGAGGCACATTTTAGCAAGTTTCACTTGTAAGTGGGGTTGGAAACGCTTTTCAAGCTCAGTACTGGGCTCAAAAGATGCAGCCCTGATGTCTCTCATGATAGCAGGTGGTTAAGTAGAAATTCGCTGCTCGGCTGACCCTGCAGGAGCAAACGTATGCTAAAAATGCATGCAGAACCAAGCTTTTCAGTGAAGAGCAGCCAGGCACATTTTAGCAAGTTTCACTTGTAAGTGGGGTTGGAAACGCTTTTCAGGCTCAGTACTGGGCTCAAAAGATGCAGCTCTGATGTCTCTCATGATAGCAGGTGGTTAAGTAGAAATTCGCTGCTCGGCTGACCCAGCAGGAGCAAATGTATGCCAAAAATGTATGCAGAAACAAGCTTTTCAGTGAAGAGCAGCCAGGCACATTTGAGCAAGTTTCACTTGTAAGTGGGGTTGGAAACGCTTTTCAGGCTCAGTACTGGGCTCAAAAGATGCAGCCCTGATGTCTCTCATGATAGCAGGTGGTTAAGTAGAAATGTGCTGCTCGGCTGACCCAGCAGGAGCAAACGTATGCTAAAAATGTATGCAGAACCAAGCTTTTTAGTGAAGAGCAGCCAGGCATATTTTAGCAAGTTTCACTTGTAAGTGGGGTTGGAAACGCTTTTCAGGCTCAGTACTGGGCTCAAAAGATGCAGCCCTGATGTCTCTCATGATAGCAGGTGGTTAAGTAGAAATTCGCTGCTCGGCTGACCCAGCAGGAGCAAACGTATGCCAAAAATGTATACAGAAACAAGCTTTTCAGTGAAGAGCAGCTAGGCACATTTTAGCAAGTTTCACTTGTAAGTGGGGTTGGAAATGCTTTTCAGGCTCAGTACTGGGCTCAAAAGATGCAGCCCTGATGTATCTCATGATAGCAGGTGGTTAAGTAGAAATTTGCTGCTCGGCTGACCCAGCAGGAGCAAACCCATGCCAAAAATGTACGCAGAATTAGCTTTTCAGTGAAAAGCAGAGAGGCACATTTTAGCAAGTTTCACTTGTAAGTGGGGTTGGAAACGCTTTTCAAGCTCAGTACTGGGCTCAAAAGATGCAGCCCTGATGTCTCTCATGATAGCAGGTGGTTAAGTAGAAATTCGCTGCTCGGCTGACCCTGCAGGAGCAAACGTATGCTAAAAATGCATGCAGAACCAAGCTTTTCAGTGAAGAGCAGCCAGGCACATTTTAGCAAGTTTCACTTGTAAGTGGGGTTGGAAACGCTTTTCAGGCTCAGTACTGGGCTCAAAAGATGCAGCTCTGATGTCTCTCATGATAGCAGGTGGTTAAGTAGAAATTCGCTGCTCGGCTGACCCAGCAGGAGCAAATGTATGCCAAAAATGTATGCAGAAACAAGCTTTTCAGTGAAGAGCAGCCAGGCACATTTGAGCAAGTTTCACTTGTAAGTGGGGTTGGAAACGCTTTTCAGGCTCAGTACTGGGCTCAAAAGATGCAGCCCTGATGTCTCTCATGATAGCAGGTGGTTAAGTAGAAATGTGCTGCTCGGCTGACCCAGCAGGAGCAAACGTATGCTAAAAATGTATGCAGAACCAAGCTTTTCAGTGAAGAGCAGCCAGGCATATTTTAGCAAGTTTCACTTGTAAGTGGGGTTGGAAACGCTTTTCAGGCTCAGTACTGGGCTCAAAAGATGCAGCCCTGATGTCTCTCATGATAGCAGGTGGTTAAGTAGAAATTCGCTGCTCGGCTGACCCAGCAGGAGCAAACGTATGCCAAAAATGTATACAGAAACAAGCTTTTCAGTGAAGAGCAGCTAGGCACATTTTAGCAAGTTTCACTTGTAAGTGGGGTTGGAAATGCTTTTCAGGCTCAGTACTGGGCTCAAAAGATGCAGCCCTGATGTATCTCATGATAGCAGGTGGTTAAGTAGAAATTTGCTGCTCGGCTGACTCAGCAGGAGCAAACCTATGCCAAAAATGTACGCAGAATCAGCTTTTTAGTGAAGAGCAGAGAGGCACATTTTAGCAAGTTTCACTTGTAAGTGGGGTTGGAAACGCTTTTCAGGCTCAGTACTGGGCTCAAAAGATGCAGCCCTGATGTCTCTCATGATAGCAGGTGGTTAAGTAGAAATTCGCTGCTCGGCTGGCCCAGCAGGAGCAAACATAAGCAAAAAATGTATGCAGAACCAAGCTTTTCAGTGAAGAGCAGAGAGGCACAGTTTAGCAAGTTTCACTTGTAAGTGGGGTTGGAAACGCTTTTCAGGCTCAGTACTGGGCTCAAAAGATGCAGCCCTGATGTCTCTCATGATAGCAGGTGGTTAAGTAGAAATTCGCTGCTCGGCTGACCCAGCAGGAGCAAACGTATGCTAAAAATGTATGCAGAACCAAGCTTTTCAGTGAAGAGCAGCCAGGCACATTTTAGCAAGTTTCACTTGTAAGTGGGGTTGGGAACGCTTTTCAGGCTCAGTACTGGGCTCAAAAGATGCAGCCCTGATGTCTCTCATGATAGCAGGTGGTTAAGTAGAAATTTGCTGCTCGGCTGACCCAGCAGGAGCAAACGTATGCTAAAAATGTGTGCAGAACCAAGCTTTTCAGTGAATAGCAGCCAGGCACATTTTAGCAAGTTTCACTTGTCAGTGAGGTTGGAAACGCTTTTCAGGCTCAGTACTGGGCTCAAAACATGCAGCCCTGATGTCTCTCATGATAGCAGGCGGTTAAGTAGAAATTTGCTGCTCAGCTGACCCAGCAGGAGCAAACGTATGCTAAAAATGTATGCAGAACCAAGCTTTTCAGTGAAGAGCAGAGAGGCACATTTTAGCAAGTTTCACTTGTAAGTGGGGTTGGAAACGCTTTTCAGGCTCAGTACTGGGCTCAAAAGATGCAGCCCTGATGTCTCTCATGATAGCAGGTGGTTAAGTAGAAATTCGCTGCTCGGCTGACCCAGCAGGAGCAAACGTATGCTAAAAATGTATGCAGAACCAAGCTTTTCAGTGAAGAGCAGCCAGGCACATTTTAGCAAGTTTCACTGTAAGTGGGGTTGGAAACGCTTTTCAGGCGCAGTACTGGGCTCCAAAGATGCAGCCCTGATGTCTCTCATGATAGCAGGTGGTTAAGTAGAAATGTGCTGCTCGGCAGACCCAGCAGGAGCAAACGTATGTAAAAATGTATGCAGAACCAAGCTTTTCAGTGAAGAGCAGCCAGGCATATTTTAGCAAGTTTCACTTGTAAGTGGGGTTGGAAATGCTTTTCAGGCTCAGTACCGGGCTCAAAACATGCAGCCCTGATGTCTCTCATGATAGCAGGTGGTTAAGTAGAAATTTGCTGCTCGGCTGACCCAGCAGGAGCAAACCCATGCCAAAAATGTACGCAGAATTAGCTTTTCAGTGAAAAGCAGAGAGGCACATTTTAGCAAGTTTCACTTGTAAGTGGGGTTGGAAACGCTTTTCAAGCTCAGTACTGGGCTCAAAAGATGCAGCCCTGATGTCTCTCATGATAGCAGGTGGTTAAGTAGAAATTCGCTGCTCGGCTGACCCTGCAGGAGCAAACGTATGCTAAAAATGCATGCAGAACCAAGCTTTTCAGTGAAGAGCAGCCAGGCACATTTTAGCAAGTTTCACTTGTAAGTGGGGTTGGAAACGCTTTTCAGGCTCAGTACTGGGCTCAAAAGATGCAGCTCTGATGTCTCTCATGATAGCAGGTGGTTAAGTAGAAATTCGCTGCTCGGCTGACCCAGCAGGAGCAAATGTATGCCAAAAATGTATGCAGAAACAAGCTTTTCAGTGAAGAGCAGCCAGGCACATTTGAGCAAGTTTCACTTGTAAGTGGGGTTGGAAACGCTTTTCAGGCTCAGTACTGGGCTCAAAAGATGCAGCCCTGATGTCTCTCATGATAGCAGGTGGTTAAGTAGAAATGTGCTGCTCGGCTGACCCAGCAGGAGCAAACGTATGCTAAAAATGTATGCAGAACCAAGCTTTTTAGTGAAGAGCAGCCAGGCATATTTTAGCAAGTTTCACTTGTAAGTGGGGTTGGAAACGCTTTTCAGGCTCAGTACTGGGCTCAAAAGATGCAGCCCTGATGTCTCTCATGATAGCAGGTGGTTAAGTAGAAATTCGCTGCTCGGCTGACCCAGCAGGAGCAAACGTATGCCAAAAATGTATACAGAAACAAGCTTTTCAGTGAAGAGCAGCTAGGCACATTTTAGCAAGTTTCACTTGTAAGTGGGGTTGGAAATGCTTTTCAGGCTCAGTACTGGGCTCAAAAGATGCAGCCCTGATGTATCTCATGATAGCAGGTGGTTAAGTAGAAATTTGCTGCTCGGCTGACCCAGCAGGAGCAAACCCATGCCAAAAATGTACGCAGAATTAGCTTTTCAGTGAAAAGCAGAGAGGCACATTTTAGCAAGTTTCACTTGTAAGTGGGGTTGGAAACGCTTTTCAAGCTCAGTACTGGGCTCAAAAGATGCAGCCCTGATGTCTCTCATGATAGCAGGTGGTTAAGTAGAAATTCGCTGCTCGGCTGACCCTGCAGGAGCAAACGTATGCTAAAAATGCATGCAGAACCAAGCTTTTCAGTGAAGAGCAGCCAGGCACATTTTAGCAAGTTTCACTTGTAAGTGGGGTTGGAAACGCTTTTCAGGCTCAGTACTGGGCTCAAAAGATGCAGCTCTGATGTCTCTCATGATAGCAGGTGGTTAAGTAGAAATTCGCTGCTCGGCTGACCCAGCAGGAGCAAATGTATGCCAAAAATGTATGCAGAAACAAGCTTTTCAGTGAAGAGCAGCCAGGCACATTTGAGCAAGTTTCACTTGTAAGTGGGGTTGGAAACGCTTTTCAGGCTCAGTACTGGGCTCAAAAGATGCAGCCCTGATGTCTCTCATGATAGCAGGTGGTTAAGTAGAAATGTGCTGCTCGGCTGACCCAGCAGGAGCAAACGTATGCTAAAAATGTATGCAGAACCAAGCTTTTCAGTGAAGAGCAGCCAGGCATATTTTAGCAAGTTTCACTTGTAAGTGGGGTTGGAAACGCTTTTCAGGCTCAGTACTGGGCTCAAAAGATGCAGCCCTGATGTCTCTCATGATAGCAGGTGGTTAAGTAGAAATTCGCTGCTCGGCTGACCCAGCAGGAGCAAACGTATGCCAAAAATGTATAGAGAAACAAGCTTTTCAGTGAAGAGCAGCTAGGCACATTTTAGCAAGTTTCACTTGTAAGTGGGGTTGGAAATGCTTTTCAGGCTCAGTACTGGGCTCAAAAGATGCAGCCCTGATGTATCTCATGATAGCAGGTGGTTAAGTAGAAATTTGCTGCTCGGCTGACTCAGCAGGAGCAAACCTATGCCAAAAATGTACGCAGAATCAGCTTTTTAGTGAAGAGCAGAGAGGCACATTTTAGCAAGTTTCACTTGTAAGTGGGGTTGGAAACGCTTTTCAGGCTCAGTACTGGGCTCAAAAGATGCAGCCCTGATGTCTCTCATGATAGCAGGTGGTTAAGTAGAAATTCGCTGCTCGGCTGACCCAGCAGGAGCAAACGTATGCTAAAAATGTGTGCAGAACCAAGCTTTTCAGTGAAGAGCAGCTAGGCACATTTTAGCAAGTTTCACTTGTAAGTGGGGTTGGAAACGCTTTTCAGGCTCAGTACTGGCCTCAAAAGATGCAGCCCTGCTGTATCTCATGATAGCAGGTGGTTAAGTCAAAATTTGCTGCTCGGCTGACCCAGCAGGAGCAAACCGATGCCAAAAATGTACGCAGAATCAGCTTTTCAGTGAAGAGCAGAGAGGCACATTTTGGCAAGTTTCACTTGTAAGTGGGGTTGGAAATGCTTTTCAGGCTCAGTACTGGGCTCAAAAGATGCAGCCCTGATGTCTCTCATGATGCAGGTGGTTAAGTAGAAATTCGCTGCTCGGCTGACCCAGCAGGAGCAAACGTATGCCAAAAATGTATGCAGAAACAAGCTTTTCAGTGAAGAGCAGCTAGGCACATTTTAGCAAGTTTCACTTGTAAGTGGGGTTGGAAACGCTTTTCAGGCTCAGTACTGAGCTCAAAAGATGCAGCCCTGATGTCTCTCATGATAGCAGGTGGTTACGTAGAAATTCGCTGCTCGGCTGGCCCAGCGGGAGCAAACATATGCTAAAAATGTATGCAGAACCAAGCTTTTCAGTGAAGAGCAGCCAGGCACATTTTAGCAAGTTTCACTGTAAGTGGGGTTGGAAACGCTTTTCAGGTGCAGTACTGGGCTCCAAAGATGCAGCCCTGATGTCTCTCATGATAGCAGGTGGTTAAGTAGAAATGTGCTGCTCGGCAGACACAGCAGGAGCAAACGTATGCTAAAAATGTATGCAGAACCAAGCTTTTCAGTGAAGAGCAGCCAGGCATATTTTAGCAAGTTTCACTTGTAAGTGGGGTTGGAAATGCTTTTCAGGCTCAGTACTGGGCTCAAAAGATGCAGCCCTGATGTCTCTCATGATAGCAGGTGGTTAAGTAGAAATTTGCTGCTCGGCTGACCCAGCAGGAGCAAACGTATGCTAAAAATGTGTGCAGAACCAAGCTTTTCAGTGAAGAGCAGCCAGGCATATTTTAGCAAGTTTCACTTGTAAGTGTGGTTGGAAATGCTTTTCAGGCTCAGTACTGGGCTCAAAACATGCAGCCCTGATGTCTCTCATGATAGCAGGCGGTTAAGTAGAAATGTGATGCTCGGCTGACCCAGCAGGAGCAAACGTATGCTAAAAATGTATGCAGAACCAAGCTTTTCAGTGAAGAGCAGAGAGGCACATTTTAGCAAGTTTCACTTGTAAGTGGGGTTGGAAACGCTTTTCAGGCTCAGTACTGGGCTCAAAAGATGCAGCCCTGATGTCTCTCATGATAGCAGGTGGTTAAGTAGAAATTCGCTGCTCGGCTGACCCAGCAGGAGCAAACGTATGCTAAAAATGTATGCAGAACCAAGCTTTTCAGTGAAGAGCAGCCAGGCACATTTTAGCAAGTTTCACTGTAAGTGGGGTTGGAAACGCTTTTCAGGCGCAGTACTGGGCTCCAAAGATGCAGCCCTGATGTCTCTCATGATAGCAGGTGGTTAAGTAGAAATGTGCTGCTCGGCAGACCCAGCAGGAGCAAACGTATGTAAAAATGTATGCAGAACCAAGCTTTTCAGTGAAGAGCAGCCAGGCATATTTTAGCAAGTTTCACTTGTAAGTGGGGTTGGAAATGCTTTTCAGGCTCAGTACCGGGCTCAAAACATGCAGCCCTGATGTCTCTCATGATAGCAGGTGGTTAAGTAGAAATTTGCTGCTCGGCTGACCCAGCAGGAGCAAACCCATGCCAAAAATGTACGCAGAATTAGCTTTTCAGTGAAAAGCAGAGAGGCACATTTTAGCAAGTTTCACTTGTAAGTGGGGTTGGAAACGCTTTTCAAGCTCAGTACTGGGCTCAAAAGATGCAGCCCTGATGTCTCTCATGATAGCAGGTGGTTAAGTAGAAATTCGCTGCTCGGCTGACCCTGCAGGAGCAAACGTATGCTAAAAATGCATGCAGAACCAAGCTTTTCAGTGAAGAGCAGCCAGGCACATTTTAGCAAGTTTCACTTGTAAGTGGGGTTGGAAACGCTTTTCAGGCTCAGTACTGGGCTCAAAAGATGCAGCTCTGATGTCTCTCATGATAGCAGGTGGTTAAGTAGAAATTCGCTGCTCGGCTGACCCAGCAGGAGCAAATGTATGCCAAAAATGTATGCAGAAACAAGCTTTTCAGTGAAGAGCAGCCAGGCACATTTGAGCAAGTTTCACTTGTAAGTGGGGTTGGAAACGCTTTTCAGGCTCAGTACTGGGCTCAAAAGATGCAGCCCTGATGTCTCTCATGATAGCAGGTGGTTAAGTAGAAATGTGCTGCTCGGCTGACCCAGCAGGAGCAAACGTATGCTAAAAATGTATGCAGAACCAAGCTTTTTAGTGAAGAGCAGCCAGGCATATTTTAGCAAGTTTCACTTGTAAGTGGGGTTGGAAACGCTTTTCAGGCTCAGTACTGGGCTCAAAAGATGCAGCCCTGATGTCTCTCATGATAGCAGGTGGTTAAGTAGAAATTCGCTGCTCGGCTGACCCAGCAGGAGCAAACGTATGCCAAAAATGTATACAGAAACAAGCTTTTCAGTGAAGAGCAGCTAGGCACATTTTAGCAAGTTTCACTTGTAAGTGGGGTTGGAAATGCTTTTCAGGCTCAGTACTGGGCTCAAAAGATGCAGCCCTGATGTATCTCATGATAGCAGGTGGTTAAGTAGAAATTTGCTGCTCGGCTGACCCAGCAGGAGCAAACCCATGCCAAAAATGTACGCAGAATTAGCTTTTCAGTGAAAAGCAGAGAGGCACATTTTAGCAAGTTTCACTTGTAAGTGGGGTTGGAAACGCTTTTCAAGCTCAGTACTGGGCTCAAAAGATGCAGCCCTGATGTCTCTCATGATAGCAGGTGGTTAAGTAGAAATTCGCTGCTCGGCTGACCCTGCAGGAGCAAACGTATGCTAAAAATGCATGCAGAACCAAGCTTTTCAGTGAAGAGCAGCCAGGCACATTTTAGCAAGTTTCACTTGTAAGTGGGGTTGGAAACGCTTTTCAGGCTCAGTACTGGGCTCAAAAGATGCAGCTCTGATGTCTCTCATGATAGCAGGTGGTTAAGTAGAAATTCGCTGCTCGGCTGACCCAGCAGGAGCAAATGTATGCCAAAAATGTATGCAGAAACAAGCTTTTCAGTGAAGAGCAGCCAGGCACATTTGAGCAAGTTTCACTTGTAAGTGGGGTTGGAAACGCTTTTCAGGCTCAGTACTGGGCTCAAAAGATGCAGCCCTGATGTCTCTCATGATAGCAGGTGGTTAAGTAGAAATGTGCTGCTCGGCTGACCCAGCAGGAGCAAACGTATGCTAAAAATGTATGCAGAACCAAGCTTTTCAGTGAAGAGCAGCCAGGCATATTTTAGCAAGTTTCACTTGTAAGTGGGGTTGGAAACGCTTTTCAGGCTCAGTACTGGGCTCAAAAGATGCAGCCCTGATGTCTCTCATGATAGCAGGTGGTTAAGTAGAAATTCGCTGCTCGGCTGACCCAGCAGGAGCAAACGTATGCCAAAAATGTATACAGAAACAAGCTTTTCAGTGAAGAGCAGCTAGGCACATTTTAGCAAGTTTCACTTGTAAGTGGGGTTGGAAATGCTTTTCAGGCTCAGTACTGGGCTCAAAAGATGCAGCCCTGATGTATCTCATGATAGCAGGTGGTTAAGTAGAAATTTGCTGCTCGGCTGACTCAGCAGGAGCAAACCTATGCCAAAAATGTACGCAGAATCAGCTTTTTAGTGAAGAGCAGAGAGGCACATTTTAGCAAGTTTCACTTGTAAGTGGGGTTGGAAACGCTTTTCAGGCTCAGTACTGGGCTCAAAAGATGCAGCCCTGATGTCTCTCATGATAGCAGGTGGTTAAGTAGAAATTCGCTGCTCGGCTGGCCCAGCAGGAGCAAACATAAGCAAAAAATGTATGCAGAACCAAGCTTTTCAGTGAAGAGCAGAGAGGCACAGTTTAGCAAGTTTCACTTGTAAGTGGGGTTGGAAACGCTTTTCAGGCTCAGTACTGGGCTCAAAAGATGCAGCCCTGATGTCTCTCATGATAGCAGGTGGTTAAGTAGAAATTCGCTGCTCGGCTGACCCAGCAGGAGCAAACGTATGCTAAAAATGTATGCAGAACCAAGCTTTTCAGTGAAGAGCAGCCAGGCACATTTTAGCAAGTTTCACTTGTAAGTGGGGTTGGGAACGCTTTTCAGGCTCAGTACTGGGCTCAAAAGATGCAGCCCTGATGTCTCTCATGATAGCAGGTGGTTAAGTAGAAATTTGCTGCTCGGCTGACCCAGCAGGAGCAAACGTATGCTAAAAATGTGTGCAGAACCAAGCTTTTCAGTGAATAGCAGCCAGGCACATTTTAGCAAGTTTCACTTGTCAGTGAGGTTGGAAACGCTTTTCAGGCTCAGTACTGGGCTCAAAAGATGCAGCCCTGATGTCTCTCATGATAGCAGGTGGTTAAGTAGAAATTTGCTGCTCAGCTGACCCAGCAGGAGCAAACGTATGCCAAAAATGTATGCAGAAACAAGCTTTTCAGTGAAGAGCAGCTAGGCACATTTTAGCAAGTTTCACTTGTAAGTGGGGTTGGAAATGCTTTTCAGGCTTAGTACTGGCCTCAAAAGATGCAGCCCTGATGTCTCTCATGATAGCAGGTGGTTAAGTAGAAATGTGCTGCTCGGCTGACCCAGCAGGAGCAAACCTATGCCAAAAATGTACGCAGAATCAGCTTTGCAGTGAAGAGCAGAGAGGCACATTTTAGCAAGTTTCACTTGTAAGTGGGGATGGAAACGCTTTTCAGGCTCAGTACTGGGCTCAAAAGATGCATCCCTGATGTCTCTCATGATAGCAGGTGGTTAAGTAGAAATTCGCTGCTCGGCTAACCCAGTAGGAGCAAACGTATGCGAAAAATGTATGCAGAACCAAGCTTTTCAGTGAAGAGCAGAGAGGCACATTTTAGCAAGTTTCACTTCTAAGTGGGGTTGAAATGCTTTTCAGGCTCAGTAATGGGCTCAAAAGATGCAGCCCTGATGTCTCTCATGATAGCAGGTGGTTAAGTAGAAATTTGCTGCTCGGCTGACCCAGCAGGAGCAAACGTATGCTAAAAATGTATGCAGAACCAAGCTTTTCAGTGAAGAGCAGCCAGGCATATTTTAGCAAGTTTCACTTCTAAGTGGGGTTGGAAATGCTTTTCGGGCTCAGTACTGGGCTCAAAAGATGCAGCCCTGATGTCTCTCATGATAGCAGGTGATTAAGTAGAAATTTGCTGCTCGGCTGACCCAGCAGGAGCAAACGTATGCTAAAAATGTATGCAGAACCAATATTTTCATTGAAGAGCAGAGAGGCACATTTTATCAAGGTTCACTTGTAAGTGGGGTTGGAAATGCTTTTCAGGCTCAGTACTGGGCTCAAAAGATGCAGCCCTGATGTCTCTCATGATAGCAGGTGGTTAAGTAGAAATTCGCTGCTCGGCTGGCCCAGCAGGAGCAAACATATGCTAAAAATGTATGCAGAACCAAGCTTTTCAGTGAAGAGCAGCCAGGCACATTTTAGCAAGTTTCACTGTAAGTGGGGTTGGAAACGCTTTTCAGGTGCAGTACTGGGCTCCAAAGATGCAGCCCTGATGTCTCTCATGATAGCAGGTGGTTAAGTAGAAATGTGCTGCTCGGCAGACACAGCAGGAGCAAACGTATGCTAAAAATGTGTGCAGAACCAAGCTTTTCAGTGAAGAGCAGCCAGGCATATTTTAGCAAGTTTCACTTGTAAGTGTGGTTGGAAATGCTTTTCAGGCTCAGTACTGGGCTCAAAACATGCAGCCCTGATGTCTCTCATGATAGCAGGCGGTTAAGTAGAAATGTGATGCTCGGCTGACCCAGCAGGAGCAAACGTATGCTAAAAATGTATGCAGAACCAAGCTTTTCAGTGAAGAGCAGAGAGGCACATTTTAGCAAGTTTCACTTGTAAGTGGGGTTGGAAACGCTTTTCAGGCTCAGTACTGGGCTCAAAAGATGCAGCCCTGATGTCTCTCATGATAGCAGGTGGTTAAGTAGAAATTCGCTGCTCGGCTGACCCAGCAGGAGCAAACGTATGCTAAAAATGTATGCAGAACCAAGCTTTTCAGTGAAGAGCAGCCAGGCACATTTTAGCAAGTTTCACTGTAAGTGGGGTTGGAAACGCTTTTCAGGCGCAGTACTGGGCTCCAAAGATGCAGCCCTGATGTCTCTCATGATAGCAGGTGGTTAAGTAGAAATGTGCTGCTCGGCAGACCCAGCAGGAGCAAACGTATGTAAAAATGTATGCAGAACCAAGCTTTTCAGTGAAGAGCAGCCAGGCATATTTTAGCAAGTTTCACTTGTAAGTGGGGTTGGAAATGCTTTTCAGGCTCAGTACCGGGCTCAAAACATGCAGCCCTGATGTCTCTCATGATAGCAGGTGGTTAAGTAGAAATTTGCTGCTCGGCTGACCCAGCAGGAGCAAACCCATGCCAAAAATGTACGCAGAATTAGCTTTTCAGTGAAAAGCAGAGAGGCACATTTTAGCAAGTTTCACTTGTAAGTGGGGTTGGAAACGCTTTTCAAGCTCAGTACTGGGCTCAAAAGATGCAGCCCTGATGTCTCTCATGATAGCAGGTGGTTAAGTAGAAATTCGCTGCTCGGCTGACCCTGCAGGAGCAAACGTATGCTAAAAATGCATGCAGAACCAAGCTTTTCAGTGAAGAGCAGCCAGGCATATTTTAGCAAGTTTCACTTGTAAGTGGGGTTGGAAACGCTTTTCAGGCTCAGTACTGGGCTCAAAAGATGCAGCCCTGATGTCTCTCATGATAGCAGGTGGTTAAGTAGAAATTCGCTGCTCGGCTGGCCCAGCAGGAGCAAACGTATGCTAAAAATGTATGCAGAACCAAGCTTTTCAGTGAAGAGCAGCCAGGCACATTTTAGCAAGTTTCACTGTAAGTGGGGTTGGAAATGCTTTTCAGGCTCAGTACTGGGCTCAAAAGATGCAGCCCTGATGTATCTCATGATAGCAGGTGGTTAAGTAGAAATTTGCTGCTCGGCTGACCCAGCAGGAGCAAACCCATGCCAAAAATGTACGCAGAATTAGCTTTTCAGTGAAAAGCAGAGAGGCACATTTTAGCAAGTTTCACTTGTAAGTGGGGTTGGAAACGCTTTTCAAGCTCAGTACTGGGCTCAAAAGATGCAGCCCTGATGTCTCTCATGATAGCAGGTGGTTAAGTAGAAATTCGCTGCTCGGCTGACCCTGCAGGAGCAAACGTATGCTAAAAATGCATGCAGAACCAAGCTTTTCAGTGAAGAGCAGCCAGGCACATTTTAGCAAGTTTCACTTGTAAGTGGGGTTGGAAACGCTTTTCAGGCTCAGTACTGGGCTCAAAAGATGCAGCTCTGATGTCTCTCATGATAGCAGGTGGTTAAGTAGAAATTCGCTGCTCGGCTGACCCAGCAGGAGCAAATGTATGCCAAAAATGTATGCAGAAACAAGCTTTTCAGTGAAGAGCAGCCAGGCACATTTGAGCAAGTTTCACTTGTAAGTGGGGTTGGAAACGCTTTTCAGGCTCAGTACTGGGCTCAAAAGATGCAGCCCTGATGTCTCTCATGATAGCAGGTGGTTAAGTAGAAATGTGCTGCTCGGCTGACCCAGCAGGAGCAAACGTATGCTAAAAATGTATGCAGAACCAAGCTTTTCAGTGAAGAGCAGCCAGGCATATTTTAGCAAGTTTCACTTGTAAGTGGGGTTGGAAACGCTTTTCAGGCTCAGTACTGGGCTCAAAAGATGCAGCCCTGATGTCTCTCATGATAGCAGGTGGTTAAGTAGAAATTCGCTGCTCGGCTGACCCAGCAGGAGTAAACGTATGCCAAAAATGTATACAGAAACAAGCTTTTCAGTGAAGAGCAGCTAGGCACATTTTAGCAAGTTTCACTTGTAAGTGGGGTTGGAAATGCTTTTCAGGCTCAGTACTGGGCTCAAAAGATGCAGCCCTGATGTATCTCATGATAGCAGGTGGTTAAGTAGAAATTTGCTGCTCGGCTGACTCAGCAGGAGCAAACCTATGCCAAAAATGTACGCAGAATCAGCTTTTTAGTGAAGAGCAGAGAGGCACATTTTAGCAAGTTTCACTTGTAAGTGGGGTTGGAAACGCTTTTCAGGCTCAGTACTGGGCTCCAAAGATGCAGCCCTGATGTCTCTCATGATAGCAGGTGGTTAAGTAGAAATTTGCTGCTCGGCTGACCCAGCAGGAGCAAACATATGCTAAAAATGTATGCAGAACCAAGCTTTTCAGTGAAGAGCAGAGAGGCACAGTTTAGCAAGTTTCACTTGTAAGTGGGGTTGGAAACGCTTTTCAGGCTCAGTACTGGGCTCAAAAGATGCAGCCCTGATGTCTCTCATGATAGCAGGTTGTTAAGTAGAAATTCGCTGCTCGGCTGACCCAGCAGGAGCAAACGTATGCTAAAAATGTATGCAGAACCAAGCTTTTCAGTGAAGAGCAGCCAGGCACATTTTAGCAAGTTTCACTTGTAAGTGGGGTTGGAAACGCTTTTCAGGCTCAGTACTGGGCTCAAAAGATGCAGCCCTGATGTCTCTCATGATAGCAGGTGGTTAAGTAGAAATTCGCTGCTCGGCTGACCCAGCAGGAGCAAACGTATGCTAAAAATGTGTGCAGAACCAAGCTTTTCAGTGAAGAGCAGCTAGGCACATTTTAGCAAGTTTCACTTGTAAGTGGGGTTGGAAACGCTTTTCAGGCTCAGTACTGGCCTCAAAAGATGCAGCCCTGCTGTATCTCATGATAGCAGGTGGTTAAGTCAAAATTTGCTGCTCGGCTGACCCAGCAGGAGCAAACCGATGCCAAAAATGTACGCAGAATCAGCTTTTCAGTGAAGAGCAGAGAGGCACATTTTGGCAAGTTTCACTTGTAAGTGGGGTTGGAAATGCTTTTCAGGCTCAGTACTGGGCTCAAAAGATGCAGCCCTGATGTCTCTCATGATGCAGGTGGTTAAGTAGAAATTCGCTGCTCGGCTGACCCAGCAGGAGCAAACGTATGCCAAAAATGTATGCAGAAACAAGCTTTTCAGTGAAGAGCAGCTAGGCACATTTTAGCAAGTTTCACTTGTAAGTGGGGTTGGAAACGCTTTTCAGGCTCAGTACTGAGCTCAAAAGATGCAGCCCTGATGTCTCTCATGATAGCAGGTGGTTACGTAGAAATTCGCTGCTCGGCTGGCCCAGCAGGAGCAAACATATGCTAAAAATGTATGCAGAACCAAGCTTTTCAGTGAAGAGCAGCCAGGCACATTTTAGCAAGTTTCACTGTAAGTGGGGTTGGAAACGCTTTTCAGGTGCAGTACTGGGCTCCAAAGATGCAGCCCTGATGTCTCTCATGATAGCAGGTGGTTAAGTAGAAATGTGCTGCTCGGCAGACACAGCAGGAGCAAACGTATGCTAAAAATGTATGCAGAACCAAGCTTTTCAGTGAAGAGCAGCCAGGCATATTTTAGCAAGTTTCACTTGTAAGTGGGGTTGGAAATGCTTTTCAGGCTCAGTACTGGGCTCAAAAGATGCAGCCCTGATGTCTCTCATGATAGCAGGTGGTTAAGTAGAAATTTGCTGCTCGGCTGACCCAGCAGGAGCAAACGTATGCTAAAAATGTGTGCAGAACCAAGCTTTTCAGTGAAGAGCAGCCAGGCATATTTTAGCAAGTTTCACTTGTAAGTGTGGTTGGAAATGCTTTTCAGGCTCAGTACTGGGCTCAAAACATGCAGCCCTGATGTCTCTCATGATAGCAGGCGGTTAAGTAGAAATGTGATGCTCGGCTGACCCAGCAGGAGCAAACGTATGCTAAAAATGTATGCAGAACCAAGCTTTTCAGTGAAGAGCAGAGAGGCACATTTTAGCAAGTTTCACTTGTAAGTGGGGTTGGAAACGCTTTTCAGGCTCAGTACTGGGCTCAAAAGATGCAGCCCTGATGTCTCTCATGATAGCAGGTGGTTAAGTAGAAATTCGCTGCTCGGCTGACCCAGCAGGAGCAAACGTATGCTAAAAATGTATGCAGAACCAAGCTTTTCAGTGAAGAGCAGCCAGGCACATTTTAGCAAGTTTCACTGTAAGTGGGGTTGGAAACGCTTTTCAGGCGCAGTACTGGGCTCCAAAGATGCAGCCCTGATGTCTCTCATGATAGCAGGTGGTTAAGTAGAAATGTGCTGCTCGGCAGACCCAGCAGGAGCAAACGTATGTAAAAATGTATGCAGAACCAAGCTTTTCAGTGAAGAGCAGCCAGGCATATTTTAGCAAGTTTCACTTGTAAGTGGGGTTGGAAATGCTTTTCAGGCTCAGTACCGGGCTCAAAACATGCAGCCCTGATGTCTCTCATGATAGCAGGTGGTTAAGTAGAAATTTGCTGCTCGGCTGACCCAGCAGGAGCAAACCCATGCCAAAAATGTACGCAGAATTAGCTTTTCAGTGAAAAGCAGAGAGGCACATTTTAGCAAGTTTCACTTGTAAGTGGGGTTGGAAACGCTTTTCAAGCTCAGTACTGGGCTCAAAAGATGCAGCCCTGATGTCTCTCATGATAGCAGGTGGTTAAGTAGAAATTCGCTGCTCGGCTGACCCTGCAGGAGCAAACGTATGCTAAAAATGCATGCAGAACCAAGCTTTTCAGTGAAGAGCAGCCAGGCACATTTTAGCAAGTTTCACTTGTAAGTGGGGTTGGAAACGCTTTTCAGGCTCAGTACTGGGCTCAAAAGATGCAGCTCTGATGTCTCTCATGATAGCAGGTGGTTAAGTAGAAATTCGCTGCTCGGCTGACCCAGCAGGAGCAAATGTATGCCAAAAATGTATGCAGAAACAAGCTTTTCAGTGAAGAGCAGCCAGGCACATTTGAGCAAGTTTCACTTGTAAGTGGGGTTGGAAACGCTTTTCAGGCTCAGTACTGGGCTCAAAAGATGCAGCCCTGATGTCTCTCATGATAGCAGGTGGTTAAGTAGAAATTCGCTGCTCGGCTGACCCAGCAGGAGCAAACGTATGCCAAAAATGTATACAGAAACAAGCTTTTCAGTGAAGAGCAGCTAGGCACATTTTAGCAAGTTTCACTTGTAAGTGGGGTTGGAAATGCTTTTCAGGCTCAGTACTGGGCTCAAAAGATGCAGCCCTGATGTATCTCATGATAGCAGGTGGTTAAGTAGAAATTTGCTGCTCGGCTGACCCAGCAGGAGCAAACCCATGCCAAAAATGTACGCAGAATTAGCTTTTCAGTGAAAAGCAGAGAGGCACATTTTAGCAAGTTTCACTTGTAAGTGGGGTTGGAAACGCTTTTCAAGCTCAGTACTGGGCTCAAAAGATGCAGCCCTGATGTCTCTCATGATAGCAGGTGGTTAAGTAGAAATTCGCTGCTCGGCTGACCCTGCAGGAGCAAACGTATGCTAAAAATGCATGCAGAACCAAGCTTTTCAGTGAAGAGCAGCCAGGCACATTTTAGCAAGTTTCACTTGTAAGTGGGGTTGGAAACGCTTTTCAGGCTCAGTACTGGGCTCAAAAGATGCAGCTCTGATGTCTCTCATGATAGCAGGTGGTTAAGTAGAAATTCGCTGCTCGGCTGACCCAGCAGGAGCAAATGTATGCCAAAAATGTATGCAGAAACAAGCTTTTCAGTGAAGAGCAGCCAGGCACATTTGAGCAAGTTTCACTTGTAAGTGGGGTTGGAAACGCTTTTCAGGCTCAGTACTGGGCTCAAAAGATGCAGCCCTGATGTCTCTCATGATAGCAGGTGGTTAAGTAGAAATTCGCTGCTCGGCTGACCCAGCAGGAGCAAACGTATGCCAAAAATGTATACAGAAACAAGCTTTTCAGTGAAGAGCAGCTAGGCACATTTTAGCAAGTTTCACTTGTAAGTGGGGTTGGAAATGCTTTTCAGGCTCAGTACTGGGCTCAAAAGATGCAGCCCTGATGTATCTCATGATAGCAGGTGGTTAAGTAGAAATTTGCTGCTCGGCTGACTCAGCAGGAGCAAACCTATGCCAAAAATGTACGCAGAATCAGCTTTTTAGTGAAGAGCAGAGAGGCACATTTTAGCAAGTTTCACTTGTAAGTGGGGTTGGAAATGCTTTTCAGGCTCAGTACTGGGCTCAAAAGATGCAGCCCTGATGTCTCTCATGATAGCAGGTGGTTAAGTAGAAATTTGCTGCTCGGCTGACCCAGCAGGAGCAAACGTATGCTAAAAATGTGTGCAGAACCAAGCTTTTCAGTGAATAGCAGCCAGGCACATTTTAGCAAGTTTCACTTGTCAGTGAGGTTGGAAACGCTTTTCAGGCTCAGTACTGGGCTCAAAAGATGCAGCCCTGATGTCTCTCATGATAGCAGGTGGTTAAGTAGAAATTTGCTGCTCAGCTGACCCAGCAGGAGCAAACGTATGCCAAAAATGTATGCAGAAACAAGCTTTTCAGTGAAGAGCAGCTAGGCACATTTTAGCAAGTTTCACTTGTAAGTGGGGTTGGAAATGCTTTTCAGGCTTAGTACTGGCCTCAAAAGATGCAGCCCTGATGTCTCTCATGATAGCAGGTGGTTAAGTAGAAATGTGCTGCTCGGCTGACCCAGCAGGAGCAAACCTATGCCAAAAATGTACGCAGAATCAGCTTTGCAGTGAAGAGCAGAGAGGCACATTTTAGCAAGTTTCACTTGTAAGTGGGGATGGAAACGCTTTTCAGGCTCAGTACTGGGCTCAAAAGATGCATCCCTGATGTCTCTCATGATAGCAGGTGGTTAAGTAGAAATTCGCTGCTCGGCTAACCCAGTAGGAGCAAACGTATGCGAAAAATGTATGCAGAACCAAGCTTTTCAGTGAAGAGCAGAGAGGCACATTTTAGCAAGTTTCACTTCTAAGTGGGGTTGAAATGCTTTTCAGGCTCAGTAATGGGCTCAAAAGATGCAGCCCTGATGTCTCTCATGATAGCAGGTGGTTAAGTAGAAATTTGCTGCTCGGCTGACCCAGCAGGAGCAAACGTATGCTAAAAATGTATGCAGAACCAAGCTTTTCAGTGAAGAGCAGCCAGGCATATTTTAGCAAGTTTCACTTCTAAGTGGGGTTGGAAATGCTTTTCGGGCTCAGTACTGGGCTCAAAAGATGCAGCCCTGATGTCTCTCATGATAGCAGGTGATTAAGTAGAAATTTGCTGCTCGGCTGACCCAGCAGGAGCAAACGTATGCTAAAAATGTATGCAGAACCAATATTTTCATTGAAGAGCAGAGAGGCACATTTTATCAAGGTTCACTTGTAAGTGGGGTTGGAAATGCTTTTCAGGCTCAGTACTGGGCTCAAAAGATGCAGCCCTGATGTCTCTCATGATAGCAGGTGGTTAAGTAGAAATTCGCTGCTCGGCTGGCCCAGCAGGAGCAAACATATGCTAAAAATGTATGCAGAACCAAGCTTTTCAGTGAAGAGCAGCCAGGCACATTTTAGCAAGTTTCACTGTAAGTGGGGTTGGAAACGCTTTTCAGGTGCAGTACTGGGCTCCAAAGATGCAGCCCTGATGTCTCTCATGATAGCAGGTGGTTAAGTAGAAATGTGCTGCTCGGCAGACACAGCAGGAGCAAACGTATGCTAAAAATGTATGCAGAACCAAGCTTTTCAGTGAAGAGCAGCCAGGCATATTTTAGCAAGTTTCACTTGTAAGTGGGGTTGGAAATGCTTTTCAGGCTCAGTACTCGGCTCAAAAGATGCAGCCCTGATGTCTCTCATGATAGCAGGTGGTTAAGTAGAAATTTGCTGCTCGGCTGACCCAGCAGGAGCAAACGTATGCTAAAAATGTGTGCAGAACCAAGCTTTTCAGTGAAGAGCAGCCAGGCATATTTTAGCAAGTTTCACTTGTAAGTGTGGTTGGAAATGCTTTTCAGGCTCAGTACTGGGCTCAAAACATGCAGCCCTGATGTCTCTCATGATAGCAGGCGGTTAAGTAGAAATGTGATGCTCGGCTGACCCAGCAGGAGCAAACGTATGCTAAAAATGTATGCAGAACCAAGCTTTTCAGTGAAGAGCAGAGAGGCACATTTTAGCAAGTTTCACTTGTAAGTGGGGTTGGAAACGCTTTTCAGGCTCAGTACTGGGCTCAAAAGATGCAGCCCTGATGTCTCTCATGATAGCAGGTGGTTAAGTAGAAATTCGCTGCTCGGCTGACCCAGCAGGAGCAAACGTATGCTAAAAATGTATGCAGAACCAAGCTTTTCAGTGAAGAGCAGCCAGGCACATTTTAGCAAGTTTCACTGTAAGTGGGGTTGGAAACGCTTTTCAGGCGCAGTACTGGGCTCCAAAGATGCAGCCCTGATGTCTCTCATGATAGCAGGTGGTTAAGTAGAAATGTGCTGCTCGGCAGACCCAGCAGGAGCAAACGTATGTAAAAATGTATGCAGAACCAAGCTTTTCAGTGAAGAGCAGCCAGGCATATTTTAGCAAGTTTCACTTGTAAGTGGGGTTGGAAATGCTTTTCAGGCTCAGTACCGGGCTCAAAACATGCAGCCCTGATGTCTCTCATGATAGCAGGTGGTTAAGTAGAAATTTGCTGCTCGGCTGACCCAGCAGGAGCAAACCCATGCCAAAAATGTACGCAGAATTAGCTTTTCAGTGAAAAGCAGAGAGGCACATTTTAGCAAGTTTCACTTGTAAGTGGGGTTGGAAACGCTTTTCAAGCTCAGTACTGGGCTCAAAAGATGCAGCCCTGATGTCTCTCATGATAGCAGGTGGTTAAGTAGAAATTCGCTGCTCGGCTGACCCTGCAGGAGCAAACGTATGCTAAAAATGCATGCAGAACCAAGCTTTTCAGTGAAGAGCAGCCAGGCATATTTTAGCAAGTTTCACTTGTAAGTGGGGTTGGAAACGCTTTTCAGGCTCAGTACTGGGCTCAAAAGATGCAGCCCTGATGTCTCTCATGATAGCAGGTGGTTAAGTAGAAATTCGCTGCTCGGCTGGCCCAGCAGGAGCAAACGTATGCTAAAAATGTATGCAGAACCAAGCTTTTCAGTGAAGAGCAGCCAGGCACATTTTAGCAAGTTTCACTGTAAGTGGGGTTGGAAATGCTTTTCAGGCTCAGTACTGGGCTCAAAAGATGCAGCCCTGATGTATCTCATGATAGCAGGTGGTTAAGTAGAAATTTGCTGCTCGGCTGACCCAGCAGGAGCAAACCCATGCCAAAAATGTACGCAGAATTAGCTTTTCAGTGAAAAGCAGAGAGGCACATTTTAGCAAGTTTCACTTGTAAGTGGGGTTGGAAACGCTTTTCAAGCTCAGTACTGGGCTCAAAAGATGCAGCCCTGATGTCTCTCATGATAGCAGGTGGTTAAGTAGAAATTCGCTGCTCGGCTGACCCTGCAGGAGCAAACGTATGCTAAAAATGCATGCAGAACCAAGCTTTTCAGTGAAGAGCAGCCAGGCACATTTTAGCAAGTTTCACTTGTAAGTGGGGTTGGAAACGCTTTTCAGGCTCAGTACTGGGCTCAAAAGATGCAGCTCTGATGTCTCTCATGATAGCAGGTGGTTAAGTAGAAATTCGCTGCTCGGCTGACCCAGCAGGAGCAAATGTATGCCAAAAATGTATGCAGAAACAAGCTTTTCAGTGAAGAGCAGCCAGGCACATTTGAGCAAGTTTCACTTGTAAGTGGGGTTGGAAACGCTTTTCAGGCTCAGTACTGGGCTCAAAAGATGCAGCCCTGATGTCTCTCATGATAGCAGGTGGTTAAGTAGAAATGTGCTGCTCGGCTGACCCAGCAGGAGCAAACGTATGCTAAAAATGTATGCAGAACCAAGCTTTTCAGTGAAGAGCAGCCAGGCATATTTTAGCAAGTTTCACTTGTAAGTGGGGTTGGAAACGCTTTTCAGGCTCAGTACTGGGCTCAAAAGATGCAGCCCTGATGTCTCTCATGATAGCAGGTGGTTAAGTAGAAATTCGCTGCTCGGCTGACCCAGCAGGAGTAAACGTATGCCAAAAATGTATACAGAAACAAGCTTTTCAGTGAAGAGCAGCTAGGCACATTTTAGCAAGTTTCACTTGTAAGTGGGGTTGGAAATGCTTTTCAGGCTCAGTACTGGGCTCAAAAGATGCAGCCCTGATGTATCTCATGATAGCAGGTGGTTAAGTAGAAATTTGCTGCTCGGCTGACTCAGCAGGAGCAAACCTATGCCAAAAATGTACGCAGAATCAGCTTTTTAGTGAAGAGCAGAGAGGCACATTTTAGCAAGTTTCACTTGTAAGTGGGGTTGGAAACGCTTTTCAGGCTCAGTACTGGGCTCCAAAGATGCAGCCCTGATGTCTCTCATGATAGCAGGTGGTTAAGTAGAAATTTGCTGCTCGGCTGACCCAGCAGGAGCAAACATATGCTAAAAATGTATGCAGAACCAAGCTTTTCAGTGAAGAGCAGAGAGGCACAGTTTAGCAAGTTTCACTTGTAAGTGGGGTTGGAAACGCTTTTCAGGCTCAGTACTGGGCTCAAAAGATGCAGCCCTGATGTCTCTCATGATAGCAGGTTGTTAAGTAGAAATTCGCTGCTCGGCTGACCCAGCAGGAGCAAACGTATGCTAAAAATGTATGCAGAACCAAGCTTTTCAGTGAAGAGCAGCCAGGCACATTTTAGCAAGTTTCACTTGTAAGTGGGGTTGGAAACGCTTTTCAGGCTCAGTACTGGGCTCAAAAGATGCAGCCCTGATGTCTCTCATGATAGCAGGTGGTTAAGTAGAAATTCGCTGCTCGGCTGACCCAGCAGGAGCAAACGTATGCTAAAAATGTGTGCAGAACCAAGCTTTTCAGTGAAGAGCAGCTAGGCACATTTTAGCAAGTTTCACTTGTAAGTGGGGTTGGAAACGCTTTTCAGGCTCAGTACTGGCCTCAAAAGATGCAGCCCTGCTGTATCTCATGATAGCAGGTGGTTAAGTCAAAATTTGCTGCTCGGCTGACCCAGCAGGAGCAAACCGATGCCAAAAATGTACGCAGAATCAGCTTTTCAGTGAAGAGCAGAGAGGCACATTTTGGCAAGTTTCACTTGTAAGTGGGGTTGGAAATGCTTTTCAGGCTCAGTACTGGGCTCAAAAGATGCAGCCCTGATGTCTCTCATGATAGCAGGTGGTTACGTAGAAATTCGCTGCTCGGCTGGCCCAGCAGGAGCAAACGTATGCTAAAAATGTATGCAGAACCAAGCTTTTCAGTGAAGAGCAGCCAGGCACATTTTAGCAAGTTTCACTTGTAAGTGGGGTTGGAAATGCTTTTCAGGTGCAGTACTGGGCTCAAAAGATGCAGCCCTGATGTCTCTCATGATAGCAGGTGGTTAAGTAGAAATTTGCTGCTCGGCTGACCCAGCAGGAGCAAACGTATGCTAAAAATGTATGCAGAACCAAGCTTTTCAGTGAAGAGCAGCCAGGCATATTTTAGCAAGTTTCACTTGTAAGTGGGGTTGGAAATGCTTTTCAGGCTCAGTACTGGGCTCAAAACATGCAGCCCTGATGTCTCTCATGATAGCAGGCGGTTAAGTAGAAATGTGATGCTCGGCTGACCCAGCAGGAGCAAAGGTATGCTAAAAATGTATGCAGAACCAAGCTTTTCAGTGAAGAGCAGAGAGGCACATTTTAGCAAGTTTCACTTGTAAGTGGGGTTGGAAACGCTTTTCAGGCTCAGTACTGGGCTCAAAAGATGCAGCCCTGATGTCTCTCATGATAGCAGGTGGTTAAGTAGAAATTCGCTGCTCGGCTGACCCAGCAGGAGCAAACGTATGCTAAAAATGTATGCAGAACCAAGCTTTTCAGTGAAGAGCAGCCAGGCACATTTTAGCAAGTTTCACTGTAAGTGGGGTTGGAAACGCTTTTCAGGCGCAGTACTGGGCTCCAAAGATGCAGCCCTGATGTCTCTCATGATAGCAGGTGGTTAAGTAGAAATGTGCTGCTCGGCAGACCCAGCAGGAGCAAACGTATGTAAAAATGTATGCAGAACCAAGCTTTTCAGTGAAGAGCAGCCAGGCATATTTTAGCAAGTTTCACTTGTAAGTGGGGTTGGAAATGCTTTTCAGGCTCAGTACCGGGCTCAAAACATGCAGCCCTGATGTCTCTCATGATAGCAGGTGGTTAAGTAGAAATTTGCTGCTCGGCTGACCCAGCAGGAGCAAACCCATGCCAAAAATGTACGCAGAATTAGCTTTTCAGTGAAAAGCAGAGAGGCACATTTTAGCAAGTTTCACTTGTAAGTGGGGTTGGAAACGCTTTTCAAGCTCAGTACTGGGCTCAAAAGATGCAGCCCTGATGTCTCTCATGATAGCAGGTGGTTAAGTAGAAATTCGCTGCTCGGCTGACCCTGCAGGAGCAAACGTATGCTAAAAATGCATGCAGAACCAAGCTTTTCAGTGAAGAGCAGCCAGGCACATTTTAGCAAGTTTCACTTGTAAGTGGGGTTGGAAACGCTTTTCAGGCTCAGTACTGGGCTCAAAAGATGCAGCTCTGATGTCTCTCATGATAGCAGGTGGTTAAGTAGAAATTCGCTGCTCGGCTGACCCAGCAGGAGCAAATGTATGCCAAAAATGTATGCAGAAACAAGCTTTTCAGTGAAGAGCAGCCAGGCACATTTGAGCAAGTTTCACTTGTAAGTGGGGTTGGAAACGCTTTTCAGGCTCAGTACTGGGCTCAAAAGATGCAGCCCTGATGTCTCTCATGATAGCAGGTGGTTAAGTAGAAATTCGCTGCTCGGCTGACCCAGCAGGAGCAAACGTATGCCAAAAATGTATACAGAAACAAGCTTTTCAGTGAAGAGCAGCTAGGCACATTTTAGCAAGTTTCACTTGTAAGTGGGGTTGGAAATGCTTTTCAGGCTCAGTACTGGGCTCAAAAGATGCAGCCCTGATGTATCTCATGATAGCAGGTGGTTAAGTAGAAATTTGCTGCTCGGCTGACCCAGCAGGAGCAAACCCATGCCAAAAATGTACGCAGAATTAGCTTTTCAGTGAAAAGCAGAGAGGCACATTTTAGCAAGTTTCACTTGTAAGTGGGGTTGGAAACGCTTTTCAAGCTCAGTACTGGGCTCAAAAGATGCAGCCCTGATGTCTCTCATGATAGCAGGTGGTTAAGTAGAAATTCGCTGCTCGGCTGACCCTGCAGGAGCAAACGTATGCTAAAAATGCATGCAGAACCAAGCTTTTCAGTGAAGAGCAGCCAGGCACATTTTAGCAAGTTTCACTTGTAAGTGGGGTTGGAAACGCTTTTCAGGCTCAGTACTGGGCTCAAAAGATGCAGCTCTGATGTCTCTCATGATAGCAGGTGGTTAAGTAGAAATTCGCTGCTCGGCTGACCCAGCAGGAGCAAATGTATGCCAAAAATGTATGCAGAAACAAGCTTTTCAGTGAAGAGCAGCCAGGCACATTTGAGCAAGTTTCACTTGTAAGTGGGGTTGGAAACGCTTTTCAGGCTCAGTACTGGGCTCAAAAGATGCAGCCCTGATGTCTCTCATGATAGCAGGTGGTTAAGTAGAAATGTGCTGCTCGGCTGACCCAGCAGGAGCAAACGTATGCTAAAAATGTATGCAGAACCAAGCTTTTCAGTGAAGAGCAGCCAGGCATATTTTAGCAAGTTTCACTTGTAAGTGGGGTTGGAAACGCTTTTCAGGCTCAGTACTGGGCTCAAAAGATGCAGCCCTGATGTCTCTCATGATAGCAGGTGGTTAAGTAGAAATTCGCTGCTCGGCTGACCCAGCAGGAGCAAACGTATGCCAAAAATGTATACAGAAACAAGCTTTTCAGTGAAGAGCAGCTAGGCACATTTTAGCAAGTTTCACTTGTAAGTGGGGTTGGAAATGCTTTTCAGGCTCAGTACTGGGCTCAAAAGATGCAGCCCTGATGTATCTCATGATAGCAGGTGGTTAAGTAGAAATTTGCTGCTCGGCTGACTCAGCAGGAGCAAACCTATGCCAAAAATGTACGCAGAATCAGCTTTTTAGTGAAGAGCAGAGAGGCACATTTTAGCAAGTTTCACTTGTAAGTGGGGTTGGAAACGCTTTTCAGGCTCAGTACTGGGCTCAAAAGATGCAGCCCTGATGTCTCTCATGATAGCAGGTGGTTAAGTAGAAATTCGCTGCTCGGCTGGCCCAGCAGGAGCAAACATAAGCAAAAAATGTATGCAGAACCAAGCTTTTCAGTGAAGAGCAGAGAGGCACAGTTTAGCAAGTTTCACTTGTAAGTGGGGTTGGAAACGCTTTTCAGGCTCAGTACTGGGCTCAAAAGATGCAGCCCTGATGTCTCTCATGATAGCAGGTGGTTAAGTAGAAATTCGCTGCTCGGCTGACCCAGCAGGAGCAAACGTATGCTAAAAATGTATGCAGAACCAAGCTTTTCAGTGAAGAGCAGCCAGGCACATTTTAGCAAGTTTCACTTGTAAGTGGGGTTGGAAACGCTTTTCAGGCTCAGTACTGGGCTCAAAAGATGCAGCCCTGATGTCTCTCATGATAGCAGGTGGTTAAGTAGAAATTCGCTGCTCGGCTGACCCAGCAGGAGCAAACGTATGCTAAAAATGTGTGCAGAACCAAGCTTTTCAGTGAAGAGCAGCGAGGCACATTTTAGCAAGTTTCACTAGTAAGTGGGGTTGGAAACGCTTTTCAGGCTCAGTACTGGCCTCAAAAGATGCAGCCCTGCTGTATCTCATGATAGCAGGTGGTTAAGTCAAAATTTGCTGCTCGGCTGACCCAGCAGGAGCAAACCGATGCCAAAAATGTACGCAGAATCAGCTTTTCAGTGAAGAGCAGAGAGGCACATTTTGGCAAGTTTCACTTGTAAGTGGGGTTGGAAACGCTTTTCAGGCTCAGTACTGGGCTCAAAAGATGCAGCCCTGATGTCTCTCATGATAGCAGGTGGTTAAGTAGAAATTCGCTGCTCTGCTGACGCAGCAGGAGTAAACGTATGCCAAAAATGTATGCAGAAACAAGCTTTTCAGTGAAGAGCAGCCAGGCACATTTTAGCAAGTTTCACTTGTAAGTGGGGTTGGAAATGCTTTTCAGGCTCAGTACTGGGCTCAAAAGATGCAGCCCTGATGTCTCTCATGATAGCAGGTGGTTAAGTAGAAATTCGCTGCTCGGCTGGCCCAGCAGGAGCAAACATATGCTAAAAATGTATGCAGAACCAAGCTTTTCAGTGAAGAGCAGCCAGGCACATTTTAGCAAGTTTCACTGTAAGTGGGGTTGGAAACGCTTTTCAGGTGCAGTACTGGGCTCCAAAGATGCAGCCCTGATGTCTCTCATGATAGCAGGTGGTTAAGTAGAAATGTGCTGCTCGGCAGACACAGCAGGAGAAAACGTATGCTAAAAATGTATGCAGAACCAAGCTTTTCAGTGAAGAGCAGCCAGGCATATTTTAGCAAGTTTCACTTGTAAGTGGGGTTGGAAATGCTTTTCAGGCTCAGTACCGGGCTCAAAAGATGCAGCCCTGATGTCTCTCATGATAGCAGGTGGTTAAGTAGAAATTTGCTGCTCGGCTGACCCAGCAGGAGCAAACCTATGCCAAAAATGTATGCAGAATCAGCTTTTCAGTGAAGAGCAGAGAGGCACATTTTAGCAAGTTTCACTTGTAAGTGGGGTTGGAAACGCTTTTCAGGCTCAGTACTAGGCTCAAAAGATGCAGCCCTGATGTCTCTCATGATAGCAGGTGGTTAAGTAGAAATTCGCTGCTCGGCTGGCCCAGCAGGAGCAAACATATGCTAAAAATGTATGCAGAACCAAGCTTTTCAGTGAAGAGCAGCCAGGCACATTTTAGCAAGTTTCACTTGTAAGTGGGGTTGGAAACGCTTTTCAGGCTCAGTACTGGGCTCAAAAGATGCAGCCCTAATGTCTCTCATGATAGCAGGTGGTTAAGTAGAAATGTGCTGCTCGGCTGACCCAGCAGGAGCAAACGTATGCCAAAAATGTATGCAGAAACCAGCTTTTCAGTGAAGAGCAGCCAGGCACATTTTAGCAAGTTTCACTTGTAAGTGGGGTTGGAAACGCTTTTCAGGCTCAGTACTGGGCTCAAAAGATGCAGCCCTGATGTCTCTCATGATAGCAGGTGGTTAAGTAGAAATTTGCTGCTCGGCTGACCCAGCAGGAGCAAACCTATGCTAAAAATGTATGCAGAACCAAGCTTTTCAGTGAAGAGCAGCCAGGCACATTTTAGCAAGTTTCACTGTAAGTGGGGTTGGAAACGCTTTTCAGGCGCAGTACTGGGCTCCAAAGATGCAGCCCTGATGTCTCTCATGATAGCAGGTGGTTAAGTAGAAATGTGCTGCTCGGCAGACCCAGCAGGAGCAAATGTATGCTAAAAATGTATGCAGAACCAAGCTTTTCAGTGAAGAGCAGCCAGGCATATTTTAGCAAGTTTCACTTGTAAGTGGGGTTGGAAATGCTTTTCAGGCTCAGTACTGGGCTCAAAAGATGCAGCCCTGATGTCTCTCATGATAGCAGGTGGTTAAGTAGAAATTTGCTGCTCGGCTGACCCAGCAGGAGCAAACCTATGCCAAAAATGTATGCAGAATCAGCTTTTCAGTGAAGAGCAGAGAGGCACATTTTAGCAAGTTTCACTTGTAAGTGGGGTTGGAAACACTTTTCAGGCTCAGTACTAGGCTCAAAAGATGCAGCCCTGATGTCTCTCATGATAGCAGGTGGTTAAGTAGAAATTCGCTGCTCGGCTGGCCCAGCAGGAGCAAACATATGCTAAAAATGTATGCAGAACCAAGCTTTTCAGTGAAGAGCAGCCAGGCACATTTTAGCAAGTTTCACTTGTAAGTGGGGTTGGAAACGCTTTTCAGGCTCAGTACTGGGCTCAAAAGATGCAGCCCTGATGTCTCTCATGATAGCAGGTGGTTAAGTAGAAATTCGCTGCTCGGCTGACCCAGCAGGAGCAAACGTATGCCAAAAATGTATGCAGAACCAAGCTTTTCAGTGAAGAGCAGCTAGGCACATTTTAGCAAGTTTTACTTGTAAGTGGGGTTGGAAATGCTTTTCAGGCTCAGTACTGGGCTCAAAAGATGCAGCCCTGATGTCTCTTATGATGCAGGTGGTTAAGTAGAAATTCGCTGCTCGGCTGACCCAGCAGGAGCAAACGTATGCCAAAAATGTGTGCAGAACCAAGCTTTTCAGTGAAGAGCAGCCAGGCATATTTTAGCAAGTTTCACTTGTAAGTGGGGTTGGAAATGCTTTTCAGGCTCAGTACTGGGCTCAAAAGATGCAGCCCTGATGTCTCTCATGATAGCAGGTGGTTAAGTAGAAATTTGCTGCTCGGCTGACCCAGCAGGAGCAAACCTATGCCAAAAATGTATGCAGAATCAGCTTTTCAGTGAAGAGCAGAGAGGCACATTTTAGCAAGTTTCACTTGTAAGTGGGGTTGGAAACACTTTTCAGGCTCAGTACTAGGCTCAAAAGATGCAGCCCTGATGTCTCTCATGATAGCAGGTGGTTAAGTAGAAATTCGCTGCTCGGCTGGCCCAGCAGGAGCAAACATATGCTAAAAATGTATGCAGAACCAGGCTTTTCAGTGAAGAGCAGCCAGGCACATTTTAGCAAGTTTCACTTGTAAGTGGGGTTGGAAACGCTTTTCAGGCTCAGTACTGGGCTCAAAAGATGCAGCCCTGATGTCTCTCATGATAGCAGGTGGTTAAGTAGAAATGTGCTGCTCGGCTGACCCAGCAGGAGCAAACGTATGCCAAAAATGTATGCAGAAACCAGCTTTTCAGTGAAGAGCAGGCAGGCACATTTTAGCAAGTTTCACTTGTAAGTCCGGTTGGAAACGCTTTTCAGGCTCAGTACTGGGCTCAAAAGATGCAGCCCTGATGTCTCTCATGATAGCAGGTGGTTAAGTAGAAATTTGCTGCTCGGCTGACCCAGCAGGAGCAAACGTATGCTAAAAATGTGTGCAGAACCAAGCTTTTCAGTGAATAGCAGCCAGGCACATTTTAGCAAGTTTCACTTGTCAGTGAGGTTGGAAACGCTTTTCAGGCTCAGTACTGGGCTCAAAAGATGCAGCCCTGATGTCTCTCATGATAGCAGGTGGTTAAGTAGAAATTTGCTGCTCAGCTGACCCAGCAGGAGCAAACGTATGCCAAAAATGTATGCAGAAACAAGCTTTTCAGTGAAGAGCAGCTAGGCACATTTTAGCAAGTTTCACTTGTAAGTGGGGTTGGAAATGCTTTTCAGGCTTAGTACTGGCCTCAAAAGATGCAGCCCTGATGTCTCTCATGATAGCAGGTGGTTAAGTAGAAATGTGCTGCTCGGCTGACCCAGCAGGAGCAAACCTATGCCAAAAATGTACGCAGAATCAGCTTTGCAGTGAAGAGCAGAGAGGCACATTTTAGCAAGTTTCACTTGTAAGTGGGGATGGAAACGCTTTTCAGGCTCAGTACTGGGCTCAAAAGATGCATCCCTGATGTCTCTCATGATAGCAGGTGGTTAAGTAGAAATTCGCTGCTCGGCTAACCCAGTAGGAGCAAACGTATGCGAAAAATGTATGCAGAACCAAGCTTTTCAGTGAAGAGCAGAGAGGCACATTTTAGCAAGTTTCACTTCTAAGTGGGGTTGAAATGCTTTTCAGGCTCAGTAATGGGCTCAAAAGATGCAGCCCTGATGTCTCTCATGATAGCAGGTGGTTAAGTAGAAATTTGCTGCTCGGCTGACCCAGCAGGAGCAAACGTATGCTAAAAATGTATGCAGAACCAAGCTTTTCAGTGAAGAGCAGCCAGGCATATTTTAGCAAGTTTCACTTCTAAGTGGGGTTGGAAATGCTTTTCGGGCTCAGTACTGGGCTCAAAAGATGCAGCCCTGATGTCTCTCATGATAGCAGGTGATTAAGTAGAAATTTGCTGCTCGGCTGACCCAGCAGGAGCAAACGTATGCTAAAAATGTATGCAGAACCAATATTTTCATTGAAGAGCAGAGAGGCACATTTTATCAAGGTTCACTTGTAAGTGGGGTTGGAAATGCTTTTCAGGCTCAGTACTGGGCTCAAAAGATGCAGCCCTGATGTCTCTCATGATAGCAGGTGGTTAAGTAGAAATTTGCTGCTGGGCTGACCCAGCAGGAGCAAACGTATGCTAAAAATGTATGCAGAACCAAGCTTTTCAGTGAAGAACAGCTAGGCAAATTTTAGCAAGTTTCACTTGTAAGTGGGGTTGGAAATGCTTTTCAGGCTTAGTACTGGCCTCAAAAGATGCAGCCCTGATGTCTCTCATGATAGCAGGTGGTTAAGTAGAAATTCGCTGCTCGGCTGACCCAATTGGAGCAAACGTATGCTAAAAATGTGTGCAGAACCAAGCTTTTCAGTGAAGAGCAGCCAGGCATATTTTAGCAAGTTTCACTTGTAAGTGTGGTTGGAAATGCTTTTCAGGCTCAGTACTGGGCTCAAAACATGCAGCCCTGATGTCTCTCATGATAGCAGGCGGTTAAGTAGAAATTTGATGCTCGGCTGACCCAGCAGGAGCAAACGTATGCTAAAAATGTATGCAGAACCAAGCTTTTCAGTGAAGAGCAGAGAGGCACATTTTAGCAAGTTTCACTTGTAAGTGGGGTTGGAAACGCTTTTCAGGCTCAGTACTGGGCTCAAAAGATGCAGCCCATGATAGCAGGTGGTTAAGTAGAAATTCGCTGCTCTGCTAACGCAGCAGGAGCAAACGTATGCTAAAAATGTATGCAGAAACAAGCTTTTCAGTGAAGAGCAGCCAGGCACATTTTAGCAAGTTTCACTTGTAAGTGGGGTTGGAAACGCTTTTCAGGCTCAGTACTGGGCTCAAAAGATGCAGCCCTGATGTCTCTCATGATAGCAGGTGGTTAAGTAGAAATTCGCTGCTCGGCTGACCCAATTGGAGCAAACGTATGCTAAAAATGTGTGCAGAACCAAGCTTTTCAGTGAAGAGCAGCCAGGCACATTTTAGCAAGTTTCACTTGTAAGTGGGGTTGGAAACGCTTTTCAGGCTCAGTACTGGGCTCAAAAGATGCAGCCCTGATGTCTCATGATAGCAGGTGGTTAAGTAGAAATTCACTGCTCTGTATGCCAAAAATGTATGCAGAAACAAGCTTTTCAGTGAAGAGCAGCCAGGCACATTTTAGCAAGTTTCACTTGTAAGTGGCGTTGGAAATGCTTTTCAGGCTCAGTACTGGGCTCAAAACATGCAGCCCTGATGTCTCTCATGATAGCAGGTGGTTAAGTAGAAATTTGCTGCTCGGCTGACCCAGCAGGAGCAAACCCATGCCAAAAATGTACGCAGAATGAGCTTTTCAGTGAAGAGCAGAGAGGCACATTTTAGCAAGTTTCACTTCTAAGTGGGGTTGGAAACGCTTTTCAGGCTCAGGACTGGGCTCAAAACATGTAGCCCTGATGTCTCTCATGATAGCAGGTGGTTAAGTAGAAATTTGCTGCTAGGCTGACCCAGCAGGAGCAAATGTATACTAAAAATTTATGCAGAAACAAACTTTTCAGTGAAGAACAGCTAGGCACATTTTAGCAAGTTTTACTTGTAAGTGGGGTTGGAAATGCTTTTCAGGCTCAGTACTGGGCTCAAAAGATGCAGCCCTGATGTCTCTCATGATAGCAGGTGGTTAAGTAGAAATTTGCTGCTGGGCTGACCCAGCAGGAGCAAACGTATGCTAAAAATGTATGCAGAACCAAGCTTTTCAGTGAAGAACAGCTAGGCACATTTTAGCAAGTTTCACTTGTAAGTGGGGTTGGAAATGCTTTTCAGGCTTAGTACTGGCCTCAAAAGATGCAGCCCTGATGTCTCTCATGATAGCTGGTGGTTAAGTAGAAATTTGCTGCTCGGCTGACCCAGCAGGAGCAAACGTATGCTAAAAATGTGTGCAGAATCAAGCTTTTCAGTGAAGAGCAGCCAGGCATATTTTAGCAAGTTTCACTTGTAAGTGTGGTTGGAAATGCTTTTCAGGCTCAGTACTGGGCTCAAAACATGCAGCCCTGATGTCTCTCATGATAGCAGGCGGTTAAGTAGAAATTTGATGCTCGGCTGACCCAGCAGGAGCAAACGTATGCTAAAAATGTATGCAGAACCAAGCTTTTCAGTGAAGAGCAGAGAGGCACATTTTAGCAAGTTTCACTTGTAAGTGGGGTTGGAAACGCTTTTCAGGCTCAGTACTGGGCTCAAAAGATGCAGCCCTGATGTCTCATGATAGCAGGTGGTTAGGTAGAAATTCGCTGCTCTGCTGACGCAGCAGGAGCAAACGTATGCTAAAAATTTATGCAGAAACAAGCTTTTCAGTGAAGAGCAGCCAGGCACATTTTAGCAAGTTTCACTTGTAAGTGGGGTTGGAAACGCTTTTCAGGCTCAGTACTGGGCTCAAAAGATGCAGCCCTGATGTCTCTCATGATAGCAGGTGGTTAAGTAGAAATTCGCTGCTCGGCTGACCCAGCAGGAGCAAACGTATACTAAAAATGTATGCAGAACCAAGCTTTTCAGTGAAGAACAGCCAGGCACATTTTAGCAAGTTTCACTTGTAAGTGGGGTTGGAAATGCTTTTTAGGCTCAGTACTGGGCTCAAAAGATGCAGCCCTGCTGTCTCTCGTGATAGCAGGTGGTTAAGTAGAAATTCGCTGCTCGGCTGGCCCAGCAGGAGCAAACATATGCTAAAAATGTATGCAGAACCAAGCTTTTCAGTGAAGAGCAGCCAGGCACATTTTAGCAAGTTTCACTTGTAAGTGGGGTTGGAAACGCTTTTCAGGCTCAGTACTGGGCTCAAAAGATGCAGCCCTGATGTCTCTCATGATAGCAGGTGGTTAAGTAGAAATGTGCTGCTCGTCTGACCCAGCAGGAGCAAACGTATGCTAAAAATGTGTGCAGAACCAAGCTTTTCAGTGAATAGCAGCCAGGCACATTTTAGCAAGTTTCACTTGTAAGTGGGGTTGGAAACGCTTTTCAGGCTCAGTACTGGGCTCATAAGATGCAGCCTGATGTCTCTCATGAAAGCAGGTGGTTAAGTAGAAATTTGCTGCTCGGCTGACCCAGCAGGAGCAAACGTATGCTAAAAATGTGTGCAGAACCAAGCTTTTCAGTGAAGAGCAGCCAGACACATTTTAGCAAGTTTGACTTGTAAGTGGGGTTGGAAATGCTTTTCAGGCTCAGTACTGGGCTCAAAAGATGCAGCCCTGATCTCTCTCATGATAGCAGGTGGTTAAGTAGAAATTTGCTGCTCGGCTGACCCAGCAGGAGCAAACGTATGCTAAAAATGTATGCAGAACCAAGCTTTTCAGTGAAGAGCAGCCAGGCACATTTGAGCAAGTTTCACTTGTAAGTGGGGTTGGAAACGCTTTTCAGGCTCAGTACTGGGCTCAAAAGATGCAGCCCTGATGTCTCTCATGATAGCAGGTGGTTAAGTAGAAATTCGCTGCTCGGCTGACCCAGCAGGAGCAAACGTATGCCAAAAATGTATGCAGAAACAAGCTTTTCAGTGAAGAGCAGCTAGGCACATTTTAGCAAGTTTCACTTGTAAGTGGGGTTGGAAATGCTTTTCAGGCTCAGTACTGGGCTCAAAAGATGCAGCCCTGATGTATCTCATGATAGCAGGTGGTTAAGTAGAAATTTGCTGCTCGGGTGACTCAGCAGGAGCAAACCTATGCCAAAAATGTACGCAGAATCAGCTTTTCAGTGAAGAGCAGAGAGGCACATTTTAGCAAGTTTCACTTGTAAGTGGGGTTGGAAACGCTTTTCAGGCTCAGTACTGGGCTCAAAAGATGCAGCCCTGATGTCTCTCATGATAGCAGGTGGTTAAGTAGAAATTCGCTGCTCGGCTGGCCCAGCAGGAGCAAACATATGCTAAAAATGTATGCAGAACCAAGCTTTTCAGTGAAGAGCAGCCAGGCACATTTTAGCACGTTTCACTGTAAGTGGGGTTGGAAACGCTTTTCAGGCGCAGTACTGGGCTCCAAAGATGCAGCCCTGATGTCTCTCATGATAGCAGGTGGTTAAGTAGAAATTTGCTGCTCGGCTGACCCAGCAGGAGCAAACATATGCTAAAAATGTATGCAGAACCAAGCTTTTCAGTGAAGAGCAGAGAGGCACAGTTTAGCAAGTTTCACTTGTAAGTGGGGTTGGAAACGCTTTTCAGGCTCAGTACTGGGCTCAAAAGATGCAGCCCTGATGTCTCTCATGATAGCAGGTGGTTAAGTAGAAATTCGCTGCTCGGCTGACCCAGCAGGAGCAAACGTATGCTAAAAATGTGTGCAGAACCAAGCTTTTCAGTGAAGAGCAGCCAGGCACATTTTAGCAAGTTTCACTTGTAAGTGTTGTTGGAAACGCTTTTCAGGCTCAGTACTGGCCTCAAAAGATGCAGCCCTGATGTCTCTCATGATGCAGGTGGTTAAGTAGAAATTCGCTGCTCGGCTGACCCAGCAGGAGCAAACCTATGCCAAAAATGTATGCAGAATCAGCTTTTCAGTGAAGAGCAGAGAGGCACATTTTAGCAAGTTTCACTTGTAAGTGGGGTTGGAAACACTTTTCAGGCTCAGTACTAGGCTCAAAAGATGCAGCCCTGATGTCTCTCATGATAGCAGGTGGTTAAGTAGAAATTCGCTGCTCGGCTGGCCCAGCAGGAGCAAACATATGCTAAAAATGTATGCAGAACCAAGCTTTTCAGTGAAGAGCAGCCAGGCACATTTTAGCAAGTTTCACTTGTAAGTGGGGTTGGAAACGCTTTTCAGGCTCAGTACTGGGCTCAAAAGATGCAGCCCTGATGTCTCTCATGATAGCAGGTGGTTAAGTAGAAATTCGCTGCTCGGCTGACCCAGCAGGAGCAAACGTATGCCAAAAATGTATGCAGAACCAAGCTTTTCAGTGAAGAGCAGCTAGGCACATTTTAGCAAGTTTCACTTGTAAGTGGGGTTGGAAACGCTTTTCAGGCTCAGTACTGGGCTCAAAAGATGCAGCCCTGATGTCTCTTATGATGCAGGTGGTTAAGTAGAAATTCGCTGCTCGGCTGGCCCAGCAGGAGCAAACATATGCTAAAAATGTATGCAGAACCAAGCTTTTCAGTGAAGAGCAGCCAGGCACATTTTAGCAAGTTTCACTGTAAGTGGGGTTGGAAACGCTTTTCAGGTGCAGTACTGGGCTCCAAAGATGCAGCCCTGATGTCTCTCATGATAGCAGGTGGTTAAGTAGAAATGTGCTGCTCGGCAGACACAGCAGGAGCAAACGTATGCTAAAAATGTATGCAGAACCAAGCTTTTCAGTGAAGAGCAGCCAGGCATATTTTAGCAAGTTTCACTTGTAAGTGGGGTTGGAAATGCTTTTCGGGCTCAGTACTGGGCTCAAAAGATGCAGCCCTGATGTCTCTCATGATAGCAGGTGGTTAAGTAGAAATTTGCTGCTCGGCTGACCCAGCAGGAGCAAACCTATGCCAAAAATGTATGCAGAATCAGCTTTTCAGTGAAGAGCAGAGAGGCACATTTTAGCAAGTTTCACTTGTAAGTGGGGTTGGAAACACTTTTCAGGCTCAGTACTAGGCTCAAAAGATGCAGCCCTGATGTCTCTCATGATAGCAGGTGGTTAAGTAGAAATTCGCTGCTCGGCTGGCCCAGCAGGAGCAAACATATGCTAAAAATGTATGCAGAACCAGGCTTTTCAGTGAAGAGCAGCCAGGCACATTTTAGCAAGTTTCACTTGTAAGTGGGGTTGGAAACGCTTTTCAGGCTCAGTACTGGGCTCAAAAGATGCAGCCCTGATGTCTCTCATGATAGCAGGTGGTTAAGTAGAAATGTGCTGCTCGGCTGACCCAGCAGGAGCAAACGTATGCCAAAAATGTATGCAGAAACCAGCTTTTCAGTGAAGAGCAGCCAGGCACATTTTAGCAATTTTCACTTGTAAGTGGGGTTGGAAACGTTTTTCAGGCTCAGTACTGGGCTCAAAAGATGCAGCCCTGATGTCTCTCATGATAGCAGGTGGTTAAGTAGAAATTTGCTGCTCGGCTGACCCAGCAGGAGCAAACGTATGCTAAAAATGTGTGCAGAACCAAGCTTTTCAGTGAATAGCAGCCAGGCACATTTTAGCAAGTTTCACTTGTCAGTGAGGTTGGAAACGCTTTTCAGGCTCAGTACTGGGCTCAAAAGATGCAGCCCTGATGTCTCTCATGATAGCAGGTGGTTAAGTAGAAATTTGCTGCTCAGCTGACCCAGCAGGAGCAAACGTATGCCAAAAATGTATGCAGAAACAAGCTTTTCAGTGAAGAGCAGCTAGGCACATTTTAGCAAGTTTCACTTGTAAGTGGGGTTGGAAATGCTTTTCAGGCTTAGTACTGGCCTCAAAAGATGCAGCCCTGATGTCTCTCATGATAGCAGGTGGTTAAGTAGAAATGTGCTGCTCGGCTGACCCAGCAGGAGCAAACCTATGCCAAAAATGTACGCAGAATCAGCTTTGCAGTGAAGAGCAGAGAGGCACATTTTAGCAAGTTTCACTTGTAAGTGGGGATGGAAACGCTTTTCAGGCTCAGTACTGGGCTCAAAAGATGCATCCCTGATGTCTCTCATGATAGCAGGTGGTTAAGTAGAAATTCGCTGCTCGGCTAACCCAGTAGGAGCAAACGTATGCGAAAAATGTATGCAGAACCAAGCTTTTCAGTGAAGAGCAGAGAGGCACATTTTAGCAAGTTTCACTTCTAAGTGGGGTTGAAATGCTTTTCAGGCTCAGTAATGGGCTCAAAAGATGCAGCCCTGATGTCTCTCATGATAGCAGGTGGTTAAGTAGAAATTTGCTGCTCGGCTGACCCAGCAGGAGCAAACGTATGCTAAAAATGTATGCAGAACCAAGCTTTTCAGTGAAGAGCAGCCAGGCATATTTTAGCAAGTTTCACTTCTAAGTGGGGTTGGAAATGCTTTTCGGGCTCAGTACTGGGCTCAAAAGATGCAGCCCTGATGTCTCTCATGATAGCAGGTGATTAAGTAGAAATTTGCTGCTCGGCTGACCCAGCAGGAGCAAACGTATGCTAAAAATGTATGCAGAACCAATATTTTCATTGAAGAGCAGAGAGGCACATTTTATCAAGTTTCACTTGTAAATGGGGTTGGAAATGCTTTTCAGGCTCAGTACTGGGCTCAAAAGATGCAGCCCTGATGTCTCTCATGATAGCAGGTGGTTAAGTAGAAATTTGCTGCTGGGCTGACCCAGCAGGAGCAAACGTATGCTAAAAATGTATGCAGAACCAAGCTTTTCAGTGAAGAACAGCTAGGCAAATTTTAGCAAGTTTCACTTGTAAGTGGGGTTGGAAATGCTTTTCAGGCTTAGTACTGGCCTCAAAAGATGCAGCCCTGATGTCTCTCATGATAGCAGGTGGTTAGGTAGAAATTTGCTGCTCGGCTGACCCAGCAGGAGCAAACGTATGCTAAAAATGTGTGCAGAACCAAGCTTTTCAGTGAAGAGCAGCCAGGCATATTTTAGCAAGTTTCACTTGTAAGTGTGGTTGGAAATGCTTTTCAGGCTCAGTACTGGGCTCAAAACATGCAGCCCTGATGTCTCTCATGATAGCAGGCGGTTAAGTAGAAATTTGATGCTCGGCTGACCCAGCAGGAGCAAACGTATGCTAAAAATGTGTGCAGAACCAAGCTTTTCAGTGAAGAGCAGCCAGGCATATTTTAGCAAGTTTCACTTGTAAGTGGGGTTGGAAACGCTTTTCAGGCTCAGTACTGGGCTCAAAAGATGCAGCCCTGATGTCTCATGATAGCAGGTGGTTAAGTAGAAATTCGCTGCTCTGCTGACGCAGCAGGAGCAAACGTATGCTAAAAATGTATGCAGAAACAAGCTTTTCAGTGAAGAGCAGCCAGGCACATTTTAGCAAGTTTCACTTGTAAGTGGGGTTGGAAACGCTTTTCAGGCTCAGTACTGGGCTCAAAAGATGCAGCCCTGATGTCTCTCATGATAGCAGGTGGTTAAGTAGAAATTCGCTGCTCGGCTGACCCAATTGGAGCAAACGTATGCTAAAAATGTGTGCAGAACCAAGCTTTTCAGTGAAGAGCAGCCAGGCACATTTTAGCAAGTTTCACTTGTAAGTGGGGTTGGAAACGCTTTTCAGGCTCAGTACTGGGCTCAAAAGATGCAGCCCTGATGTCTCATGATAGCAGGTGGTTAAGTAGAAATTCACTGCTCTGCTGACGCAGCAGGAGCAAATGTATGCCAAAAATGTATGCAGAAACAAGCTTTTCAGTGAAGAGCAGCCAGGCACATTTTAGCAAGTTTCACTTGTAAGTGGCGTTGGAAATGCTTTTCAGGCTCAGTACTGGGCTCAAAACATGCAGCCCTGATGTCTCTCATGATAGCAGGTGGTTAAGTAGAAATTTGCTGCTCGGCTGACCCAGCAGGAGCAAACCCATGCCAAAAATGTACGCAGAATGAGCTTTTCAGTGAAGAGCAGAGAGGCACATTTTAGCAAGTTTCACTTCTAAGTGGGGTTGGAAACGCTTTTCAGGCTCAGGACTGGGCTCAAAACATGTAGCCCTGATGTCTCTCATGATAGCAGGTGGTTAAGTAGAAATTTGCTGCTAGGCTGACCCAGCAGGAGCAAATGTATACTAAAAATTTATGCATAAACAAACTTTTCAGTGAAGAACAGCTAGGCACATTTTAGCAAGTTTTACTTGTAAGTGGGGTTGGAAATGCTTTTCAGGCTCAGTACTGGGCTCAAAAGATGCAGCCCTGATGTCTCTCATGATAGCAGGTGGTTAAGTAGAAATTTGCTGCCGGGCTGACCCAGCAGGAGCAAACGTATGCTAAAAATGTATGCAGAACCAAGCTTTTCAGTGAAGAACAGCTAGGCACATTTTAGCAAGTTTCACTTGTAAGTGGGGTTGGAAATGCTTTTCAGGCTTAGTACTGGCCTCAAAAGATGCAGCCCTGATGTATCTCATGATAGCAGGTGGTTAAGTAGAAATTTGCTGCTCGGCTGACTCAGCAGGAGCAAACCTATGCCAAAAATGTACGCAGAATCAGCTTTTCAGTGAAGAGCAGAGAGGCACATTTTAGCAAGTTTCACTTGTAAGTGGGGTTGGAAACGCTTTTCAGGCTCAGTACTGGGCTCAAAAGATGCAGCCCTGATGTCTCTCATGATAGCAGGTGGTTAAGTAGAAATTTGCTGCTCGGCTGACCCAGCAGGAGCAAACATATGCTAAAAATGTATGCAGAACCAAGCTTTTCAGTGAAGAGCAGAGAGGCACAGTTTAGCAAGTTTCACTTGTAAGTGGGGTTGGAAACGCTTTTCAGGCTCAGTACTGGGCTCAAAAGATGCATGATGTCTCTCATGATAGCAGGTGGTTAAGTAGAAATTCGCTGCTCGGCTGACCCAGCAGGAGCAAACGTATGCTAAAAATGTGTGCAGAACCAAGCTTTTCAGTGAAGAGCAGCCAGGCACATTTTAGCAAGTTTCACTTGTAAGTGTTGTTGGAAACGCTTTTCAGGCTCAGTACTGGCCTCAAAAGATGCAGCCCTGATGTCTCTCATGATGCAGGTGGTTAAGTAGAAATTCGCTGCTCGGCTGACCCAGCAGGAGCAAACCTATGCCAAAAATGTATGCAGAATCAGCTTTTCAGTGAAGAGCAGAGAGGCACATTTTAGCAAGTTTCACTTGTAAGTGGGGTTGGAAACACTTTTCAGGCTCAGTACTAGGCTCAAAAGATGCAGCCCTGATGTCTCTCATGATAGCAGGTGGTTAAGTAGAAATTCGCTGCTCGGCTGGCCCAGCAGGAGCAAACATATGCTAAAAATGTATGCAGAACCAAGCTTTTCAGTGAAGAGCAGCCAGGCACATTTTAGCAAGTTTCACTTGTAAGTGGGGTTGGAAACGCTTTTCAGGCTCAGTACTGGGCTCAAAAGATGCAGCCCTGATGTCTCTCATGATAGCAGGTGGTTAAGTAGAAATTCGCTGCTCGGCTGACCCAGCAGGAGCAAACGTATGCCAAAAATGTATGCAGAACCAAGCTTTTCAGTGAAGAGCAGCTAGGCACATTTTAGCAAGTTTCACTTGTAAGTGGGGTTGGAAACGCTTTTCAGGCTCAGTACTGGGCTCAAAAGATGCAGCCCTGATGTCTCTTATGATGCAGGTGGTTAAGTAGAAATTCGCTGCTCGGCTGGCCCAGCAGGAGCAAACATATGCTAAAAATGTATGCAGAACCAAGCTTTTCAGTGAAGAGCAGCCAGGCACATTTTAGCAAGTTTCACTGTAAGTGGGGTTGGAAACGCTTTTCAGGTGCAGTACTGGGCTCCAAAGATGCAGCCCTGATGTCTCTCATGATAGCAGGTGGTTAAGTAGAAATGTGCTGCTCGGCAGACACAGCAGGAGCAAACGTATGCTAAAAATGTATGCAGAACCAAGCTTTTCAGTGAAGAGCAGCCAGGCATATTTTAGCAAGTTTCACTTGTAAGTGGGGTTGGAAATGCTTTTCGGGCTCAGTACTGGGCTCAAAAGATGCAGCCCTGATGTCTCTCATGATAGCAGGTGGTTAAGTAGAAATTTGCTGCTCGGCTGACCCAGCAGGAGCAAACCTATGCCAAAAATGTATGCAGAATCAGCTTTTCAGTGAAGAGCAGAGAGGCACATTTTAGCAAGTTTCACTTGTAAGTGGGGTTGGAAACACTTTTCAGGCTCAGTACTAGGCTCAAAAGATGCAGCCCTGATGTCTCTCATGATAGCAGGTGGTTAAGTAGAAATTCGCTGCTCGGCTGGCCCAGCAGGAGCAAACATATGCTAAAAATGTATGCAGAACCAGGCTTTTCAGTGAAGAGCAGCCAGGCACATTTTAGCAAGTTTCACTTGTAAGTGGGGTTGGAAACGCTTTTCAGGCTCAGTACTGGGCTCAAAAGATGCAGCCCTGATGTCTCTCATGATAGCAGGTGGTTAAGTAGAAATGTGCTGCTCGGCTGACCCAGCAGGAGCAAACGTATGCCAAAAATGTATGCAGAAACCAGCTTTTCAGTGAAGAGCAGCCAGGCACATTTTAGCAATTTTCACTTGTAAGTGGGGTTGGAAACGTTTTTCAGGCTCAGTACTGGGCTCAAAAGATGCAGCCCTGATGTCTCTCATGATAGCAGGTGGTTAAGTAGAAATTTGCTGCTCGGCTGACCCAGCAGGAGCAAACGTATGCTAAAAATGTGTGCAGAACCAAGCTTTTCAGTGAATAGCAGCCAGGCACATTTTAGCAAGTTTCACTTGTCAGTGAGGTTGGAAACGCTTTTCAGGCTCAGTACTGGGCTCAAAAGATGCAGCCCTGATGTCTCTCATGATAGCAGGTGGTTAAGTAGAAATTTGCTGCTCAGCTGACCCAGCAGGAGCAAACGTATGCCAAAAATGTATGCAGAAACAAGCTTTTCAGTGAAGAGCAGCTAGGCACATTTTAGCAAGTTTCACTTGTAAGTGGGGTTGGAAATGCTTTTCAGGCTTAGTACTGGCCTCAAAAGATGCAGCCCTGATGTCTCTCATGATAGCAGGTGGTTAAGTAGAAATGTGCTGCTCGGCTGACCCAGCAGGAGCAAACCTATGCCAAAAATGTACGCAGAATCAGCTTTGCAGTGAAGAGCAGAGAGGCACATTTTAGCAAGTTTCACTTGTAAGTGGGGATGGAAACGCTTTTCAGGCTCAGTACTGGGCTCAAAAGATGCATCCCTGATGTCTCTCATGATAGCAGGTGGTTAAGTAGAAATTCGCTGCTCGGCTAACCCAGTAGGAGCAAACGTATGCGAAAAATGTATGCAGAACCAAGCTTTTCAGTGAAGAGCAGAGAGGCACATTTTAGCAAGTTTCACTTCTAAGTGGGGTTGAAATGCTTTTCAGGCTCAGTAATGGGCTCAAAAGATGCAGCCCTGATGTCTCTCATGATAGCAGGTGGTTAAGTAGAAATTTGCTGCTCGGCTGACCCAGCAGGAGCAAACGTATGCTAAAAATGTATGCAGAACCAAGCTTTTCAGTGAAGAGCAGCCAGGCATATTTTAGCAAGTTTCACTTCTAAGTGGGGTTGGAAATGCTTTTCGGGCTCAGTACTGGGCTCAAAAGATGCAGCCCTGATGTCTCTCATGATAGCAGGTGATTAAGTAGAAATTTGCTGCTCGGCTGACCCAGCAGGAGCAAACGTATGCTAAAAATGTATGCAGAACCAATATTTTCATTGAAGAGCAGAGAGGCACATTTTATCAAGTTTCACTTGTAAATGGGGTTGGAAATGCTTTTCAGGCTCAGTACTGGGCTCAAAAGATGCAGCCCTGATGTCTCTCATGATAGCAGGTGGTTAAGTAGAAATTTGCTGCTGGGCTGACCCAGCAGGAGCAAACGTATGCTAAAAATGTATGCAGAACCAAGCTTTTCAGTGAAGAACAGCTAGGCAAATTTTAGCAAGTTTCACTTGTAAGTGGGGTTGGAAATGCTTTTCAGGCTTAGTACTGGCCTCAAAAGATGCAGCCCTGATGTCTCTCATGATAGCAGGTGGTTAGGTAGAAATTTGCTGCTCGGCTGACCCAGCAGGAGCAAACGTATGCTAAAAATGTGTGCAGAACCAAGCTTTTCAGTGAAGAGCAGCCAGGCATATTTTAGCAAGTTTCACTTGTAAGTGTGGTTGGAAATGCTTTTCAGGCTCAGTACTGGGCTCAAAACATGCAGCCCTGATGTCTCTCATGATAGCAGGCGGTTAAGTAGAAATTTGATGCTCGGCTGACCCAGCAGGAGCAAACGTATGCTAAAAATGTGTGCAGAACCAAGCTTTTCAGTGAAGAGCAGCCAGGCATATTTTAGCAAGTTTCACTTGTAAGTGGGGTTGGAAACGCTTTTCAGGCTCAGTACTGGGCTCAAAAGATGCAGCCCTGATGTCTCATGATAGCAGGTGGTTAAGTAGAAATTCGCTGCTCTGCTGACGCAGCAGGAGCAAACGTATGCTAAAAATGTATGCAGAAACAAGCTTTTCAGTGAAGAGCAGCCAGGCACATTTTAGCAAGTTTCACTTGTAAGTGGGGTTGGAAACGCTTTTCAGGCTCAGTACTGGGCTCAAAAGATGCAGCCCTGATGTCTCTCATGATAGCAGGTGGTTAAGTAGAAATTCGCTGCTCGGCTGACCCAATTGGAGCAAACGTATGCTAAAAATGTGTGCAGAACCAAGCTTTTCAGTGAAGAGCAGCCAGGCACATTTTAGCAAGTTTCACTTGTAAGTGGGGTTGGAAACGCTTTTCAGGCTCAGTACTGGGCTCAAAAGATGCAGCCCTGATGTCTCATGATAGCAGGTGGTTAAGTAGAAATTCACTGCTCTGCTGACGCAGCAGGAGCAAATGTATGCCAAAAATGTATGCAGAAACAAGCTTTTCAGTGAAGAGCAGCCAGGCACATTTTAGCAAGTTTCACTTGTAAGTGGCGTTGGAAATGCTTTTCAGGCTCAGTACTGGGCTCAAAACATGCAGCCCTGATGTCTCTCATGATAGCAGGTGGTTAAGTAGAAATTTGCTGCTCGGCTGACCCAGCAGGAGCAAACCCATGCCAAAAATGTACGCAGAATGAGCTTTTCAGTGAAGAGCAGAGAGGCACATTTTAGCAAGTTTCACTTCTAAGTGGGGTTGGAAACGCTTTTCAGGCTCAGGACTGGGCTCAAAACATGTAGCCCTGATGTCTCTCATGATAGCAGGTGGTTAAGTAGAAATTTGCTGCTAGGCTGACCCAGCAGGAGCAAATGTATACTAAAAATTTATGCATAAACAAACTTTTCAGTGAAGAACAGCTAGGCACATTTTAGCAAGTTTTACTTGTAAGTGGGGTTGGAAATGCTTTTCAGGCTCAGTACTGGGCTCAAAAGATGCAGCCCTGATGTCTCTCATGATAGCAGGTGGTTAAGTAGAAATTTGCTGCCGGGCTGACCCAGCAGGAGCAAACGTATGCTAAAAATGTATGCAGAACCAAGCTTTTCAGTGAAGAACAGCTAGGCACATTTTAGCAAGTTTCACTTGTAAGTGGGGTTGGAAATGCTTTTCAGGCTTAGTACTGGCCTCAAAAGATGCAGCCCTGATGTATCTCATGATAGCAGGTGGTTAAGTAGAAATTTGCTGCTCGGCTGACTCAGCAGGAGCAAACCTATGCCAAAAATGTACGCAGAATCAGCTTTTCAGTGAAGAGCAGAGAGGCACATTTTAGCAAGTTTCACTTGTAAGTGGGGTTGGAAACGCTTTTCAGGCTCAGTACTGGGCTCAAAAGATGCAGCCCTGATGTCTCTCATGATAGCAGGTGGTTAAGTAGAAATTTGCTGCTCGGCTGACCCAGCAGGAGCAAACATATGCTAAAAATGTATGCAGAACCAAGCTTTTCAGTGAAGAGCAGAGAGGCACAGTTTAGCAAGTTTCACTTGTAAGTGGGGTTGGAAACGCTTTTCAGGCTCAGTACTGGGCTCAAAAGATGCAGCCCTGATGTCTCTCATGATAGCAGGTGGTTAAGTAGAAATTCGCTGCTCGGCTGACCCAGCAGGAGCAAACGTATGCTAAAAATGTGTGCAGAACCAAGCTTTTCAGTGAAGAGCAGCCAGGCACATTTTAGCAAGTTTCACTTGTAAGTGTTGTTGGAAACGCTTTTCAGGCTCAGTACTGGCCTCAAAAGATGCAGCCCTGATGTCTCTCATGATGCAGGTGGTTAAGTAGAAATTCGCTGCTCGGCTGACCCAGCAGGAGCAAACCTATGCCAAAAATGTATGCAGAATCAGCTTTTCAGTGAAGAGCAGAGAGGCACATTTTAGCAAGTTTCACTTGTAAGTGGGGTTGGAAACACTTTTCAGGCTCAGTACTAGGCTCAAAAGATGCAGCCCTGATGTCTCTCATGATAGCAGGTGGTTAAGTAGAAATTCGCTGCTCGGCTGGCCCAGCAGGAGCAAACATATGCTAAAAATGTATGCAGAACCAAGCTTTTCAGTGAAGAGCAGCCAGGCACATTTTAGCAAGTTTCACTTGTAAGTGGGGTTGGAAACGCTTTTCAGGCTCAGTACTGGGCTCAAAAGATGCAGCCCTGATGTCTCTCATGATAGCAGGTGGTTAAGTAGAAATTCGCTGCTCGGCTGACCCAGCAGGAGCAAACGTATGCTAAAAATGTGTGCAGAACCAAGCTTTTCAGTGAATAGCAGCCAGGCACATTTTAGCAAGTTTCACTTGTCAGTGAGGTTGGAAACGCTTTTCAGGCTCAGTACTGGGCTCAAAAGATGCAGCCCTGATGTCTCTCATGATAGCAGGTGGTTAAGTAGAAATTTGCTGCTCAGCTGACCCAGCAGGAGCAAACGTATGCCAAAAATGTATGCAGAAACAAGCTTTTCAGTGAAGAGCAGCTAGGCACATTTTAGCAAGTTTCACTTGTAAGTGGGGTTGGAAATGCTTTTCAGGCTTAGTACTGGCCTCAAAAGATGCAGCCCTGATGTCTCTCATGATAGCAGGTGGTTAAGTAGAAATTTGCTGCTCAGCTGACCCAGCAGGAGCAAACGTATGCCAAAAATGTATGCAGAAACAAGCTTTTCAGTGAAGAGCAGCTAGGCACATTTTAGCAAGTTTCACTTGTAAGTGGGGTTGGAAATGCTTTTCAGGCTTAGTACTGGCCTCAAAAGATGCAGCCCTGATGTCTCTCATGATAGCAGGTGGTTAAGTAGAAATGTGCTGCTCGGCTGACCCAGCAGGAGCAAACCTATGCCAAAAATGTACGCAGAATCAGCTTTGCAGTGAAGAGCAGAGAGGCACATTTTAGCAAGTTTCACTTGTAAGTGGGGATGGAAACGCTTTTCAGGCTCAGTACTGGGCTCAAAAGATGCATCCCTGATGTCTCTCATGATAGCAGGTGGTTAAGTAGAAATTCGCTGCTCGGCTAACCCAGTAGGAGCAAACGTATGCGAAAAATGTATGCAGAACCAAGCTTTTCAGTGAAGAGCAGAGAGGCACATTTTAGCAAGTTTCACTTCTAAGTGGGGTTGAAATGCTTTTCAGGCTCAGTAATGGGCTCAAAAGATGCAGCCCTGATGTCTCTCATGATAGCAGGTGGTTAAGTAGAAATTTGCTGCTCGGCTGACCCAGCAGGAGCAAACGTATGCTAAAAATGTATGCAGAACCAAGCTTTTCAGTGAAGAGCAGCCAGGCATATTTTAGCAAGTTTCACTTCTAAGTGGGGTTGGAAATGCTTTTCGGGCTCAGTACTGGGCTCAAAAGATGCAGCCCTGATGTCGCTCATGATAGCAGGTGATTAAGTAGAAATTTGCTGCTCGGCTGACCCAGCAGGAGCAAACGTATGCTAAAAATGTATGCAGAACCAATATTTTCATTGAAGAGCAGAGAGGCACATTTTATCAAGTTTCACTTGTAAATGGGGTTGGAAATGCTTTTCAGGCTCAGTACTGGGCTCAAAAGATGCAGCCCTGATGTCTCTCATGATAGCAGGTGGTTAAGTAGAAATTTGCTGCTGGGCTGACCCAGCAGGAGCAAACGTATGCTAAAAATGTATGCAGAACCAAGCTTTTCAGTGAAGAACAGCTAGGCAAATTTTAGCAAGTTTCACTTGTAAGTGGGGTTGGAAATGCTTTTCAGGCTTAGTACTGGCCTCAAAAGATGCAGCCCTGATGTCTCTCATGATAGCAGGTGGTTAGGTAGAAATTTGCTGCTCGGCTGACCCAGCAGGAGCAAACGTATGCTAAAAATGTGTGCAGAACCAAGCTTTTCAGTGAAGAGCAGCCAGGCATATTTTAGCAAGTTTCACTTGTAAGTGTGGTTGGAAATGCTTTTCAGGCTCAGTACTGGGCTCAAAACATGCAGCCCTGATGTCTCTCATGATAGCAGGCGGTTAAGTAGAAATTTGATGCTCGGCTGACCCAGCAGGAGCAAACGTATGCTAAAAATGTGTGCAGAACCAAGCTTTTCAGTGAAGAGCAGCCAGGCATATTTTAGCAAGTTTCACTTGTAAGTGGGGTTGGAAACGCTTTTCAGGCTCAGTACTGGGCTCAAAAGATGCAGCCCTGATGTCTCATGATAGCAGGTGGTTAAGTAGAAATTCGCTGCTCTGCTGACGCAGCAGGAGCAAACGTATGCTAAAAATGTATGCAGAAACAAGCTTTTCAGTGAAGAGCAGCCAGGCACATTTTAGCAAGTTTCACTTGTAAGTGGGGTTGGAAACGCTTTTCAGGCTCAGTACTGGGCTCAAAAGATGCAGCCCTGATGTCTCTCATGATAGCAGGTGGTTAAGTAGAAATTCGCTGCTCGGCTGACCCAATTGGAGCAAACGTATGCTAAAAATGTGTGCAGAACCAAGCTTTTCAGTGAAGAGCAGCCAGGCACATTTTAGTGGGTTTCACTTGTAAGTGGGGTTGGAAACGCTTTTCAGGCTCAGTACTGGGCTCAAAAGATGCAGCCCTGATGTCTCATGATAGCAGGTGGTTAAGTAGAAATTCACTGCTCTGCTGACGCAGCAGGAGCAAATGTATGCCAAAAATGTATGCAGAAACAAGCTTTTCAGTGAAGAGCAGCCAGGCACATTTTAGCAAGTTTCACTTGTAAGTGGCGTTGGAAATGCTTTTCAGGCTCAGTACTGGGCTCAAAACATGCAGCCCTGATGTCTCTCATGATAGCAGGTGGTTAAGTAGAAATTTGCTGCTCGGCTGACCCAGCAGGAGCAAACCCATGCCAAAAATGTACGCAGAATGAGCTTTTCAGTGAAGAGCAGAGAGGCACATTTTAGCAAGTTTCACTTCTAAGTGGGGTTGGAAACGCTTTTCAGGCTCAGGACTGGGCTCAAAACATGTAGCCCTGATGTTTCTCATGATAGCAGGTGGTTAAGTAGAAATTTGCTGCTAGGCTGACCCAGCAGGAGCAAATGTATACTAAAAATTTATGCATAAACAAACTTTTCAGTGAAGAACAGCTAGGCACATTTTAGCAAGTTTTACTTGTAAGTGGGGTTGGAAATGCTTTTCAGGCTCAGTACTGGGCTCAAAAGATGCAGCCCTGATGTCTCTCATGATAGCAGGTGGTTAAGTAGAAATTTGCTGCCGGGCTGACCCAGCAGGAGCAAACGTATGCTAAAAATGTATGCAGAACCAAGCTTTTCAGTGAAGAGCAGAGAGGCACATTTTAGCAAGTTTCACTTGTAAGTGGGGTTGGAAACGCTTTTCAGGCTCAGTACTGGGCTCAAAAGATGCAGCCCTGATGTCTCATGATAGCAGGTGGTTAGGTAGAAATTCGCTGCTCTGCTGACGCAGCAGGAGCAAACGTATGCTAAAAATTTATGCAGAAACAAGCTTTTCAGTGAAGAGCAGCCAGGCACATTTTAGCAAGTTTCACTTGTAAGTGGGGTTGAAATGCTTTTCAGGCTCAGTAATGGGCTCAAAAGATGCAGCCCTGATGTCTCTCATGATAGCAGGTGGTTAAGTAGAAATTTGCTGCTCGGCTGACCCAGCAGGAGCAAACGTATGCTAAAAATGTATGCAGAACCAAGCTTTTCAGTGAAGAGCAGCCAGGCATATTTTAGCAAGTTTCACTTCTAAGTGGGGTTGGAAATGCTTTTCGGGCTCAGTACTGGGCTCAAAAGATGCAGCCCTGATGTCTCTCATGATAGCAGGTGATTAAGTAGAAATTTGCTGCTCGGCTGACCCAGCAGGAGCAAACGTATGCTAAAAATGTATGCAGAACCAATATTTTCATTGAAGAGCAGAGAGGCACATTTTATCAAGTTTCACTTGTAAATGGGGTTGGAAATGCTTTTCAGGCTCAGTACTGGGCTCAAAAGATGCAGCCCTGATGTCTCTCATGATAGCAGGTGGTTAAGTAGAAATTTGCTGCTGGGCTGACCCAGCAGGAGCAAACGTATGCTAAAAATGTATGCAGAACCAAGCTTTTCAGTGAAGAACAGCTAGGCAAATTTTAGCAAGTTTCACTTGTAAGTGGGGTTGGAAATGCTTTTCAGGCTTAGTACTGGCCTCAAAAGATGCAGCCCTGATGTCTCTCATGATAGCAGGTGGTTAGGTAGAAATTTGCTGCTCGGCTGACCCAGCAGGAGCAAACGTATGCTAAAAATGTGTGCAGAACCAAGCTTTTCAGTGAAGAGCAGCCAGGCATATTTTAGCAAGTTTCACTTGTAAGTGTGGTTGGAAATGCTTTTCAGGCTCAGTACTGGGCTCAAAACATGCAGCCCTGATGTCTCTCATGATAGCAGGCGGTTAAGTAGAAATTTGATGCTCGGCTGACCCAGCAGGAGCAAACGTATGCTAAAAATGTGTGCAGAACCAAGCTTTTCAGTGAAGAGCAGCCAGGCATATTTTAGCAAGTTTCACTTGTAAGTGGGGTTGGAAACGCTTTTCAGGCTCAGTACTGGGCTCAAAAGATGCAGCCCTGATGTCTCATGATAGCAGGTGGTTAAGTAGAAATTCGCTGCTCTGCTGACGCAGCAGGAGCAAACGTATGCTAAAAATGTATGCAGAAACAAGCTTTTCAGTGAAGAGCAGCCAGGCACATTTTAGCAAGTTTCACTTGTAAGTGGGGTTGGAAACGCTTTTCAGGCTCAGTACTGGGCTCAAAAGATGCAGCCCTGATGTCTCTCATGATAGCAGGTGGTTAAGTAGAAATTCGCTGCTCGGCTGACCCAATTGGAGCAAACGTATGCTAAAAATGTGTGCAGAACCAAGCTTTTCAGTGAAGAGCAGCCAGGCACATTTTAGCAAGTTTCACTTGTAAGTGGGGTTGGAAACGCTTTTCAGGCTCAGTACTGGGCTCAAAAGATGCAGCCCTGATGTCTCATGATAGCAGGTGGTTAAGTAGAAATTCACTGCTCTGCTGACGCAGCAGGAGCAAATGTATGCCAAAAATGTATGCAGAAACAAGCTTTTCAGTGAAGAGCAGCCAGGCACATTTTAGCAAGTTTCACTTGTAAGTGGCGTTGGAAATGCTTTTCAGGCTCAGTACTGGGCTCAAAACATGCAGCCCTGATGTCTCTCATGATAGCAGGTGGTTAAGTAGAAATTTGCTGCTCGGCTGACCCAGCAGGAGCAAACCCATGCCAAAAATGTACGCAGAATGAGCTTTTCAGTGAAGAGCAGAGAGGCACATTTTAGCAAGTTTCACTTCTAAGTGGGGTTGGAAACGCTTTTCAGGCTCAGGACTGGGCTCAAAACATGTAGCCCTGATGTCTCTCATGATAGCAGGTGGTTAAGTAGAAATTTGCTGCTAGGCTGACCCAGCAGGAGCAAATGTATACTAAAAATTTATGCATAAACAAACTTTTCAGTGAAGAACAGCTAGGCACATTTTAGCAAGTTTTACTTGTAAGTGGGGTTGGAAATGCTTTTCAGGCTCAGTACTGGGCTCAAAAGATGCAGCCCTGATGTCTCTCATGATAGCAGGTGGTTAAGTAGAAATTTGCTGCCGGGCTGACCCAGCAGGAGCAAACGTATGCTAAAAATGTATGCAGAACCAAGCTTTTCAGTGAAGAGCAGAGAGGCACATTTTAGCAAGTTTCACTTGTAAGTGGGGTTGGAAACGCTTTTCAGGCTCAGTACTGGGCTCAAAAGATGCAGCCCTGATGTCTCATGATAGCAGGTGGTTAGGTAGAAATTCGCTGCTCTGCTGACGCAGCAGGAGCAAACGTATGCTAAAAATTTATGCAGAAACAAGCTTTTCAGTGAAGAGCAGCCAGGCACATTTTAGCAAGTTTCACTTGTAAGTGGGGTTGGAAACGCTTTTCAGGCTCAGTACTGGGCTCAAAAGATGCAGCCCTGATGTCTCATGATAGCAGGTGGTTAAGTAGAAATTCACTGCTCTGCAGACGCAGCAGGAGCAAATGTATGCCAAAAATGTATGCAGAAACAAGCTTTTCAGTGAAGAGCAGCCAGGCATATTTTAGCAAGTTTCACTTGTAAGTGGGGTTGGAAATGCTTTTCAGGCTCAGTACTGGGCTCAAAACATGCAGCCCTGATGTCTCTCATGATAGCAGGTGGTTAAGTAGAAATTTGCTGCTCGGCTGACCCAGCAGGAGCAAACCCATGCCAAAAATGTACGCAGAATGAGCTTTTCAGTGAAGAGCAGAGAGGCACATTTTAGCAAGTTTCACTTCTAAGTGGGGTTGGAAACGCTTTTCAGGCTCAGTACTGGGCTCAAAACATGCAGCCCTGATGTCTCTCATGATAGCAGGTGGTTAAGTAGAAATTTGCTGCTAGGCTGACCCAGCAGGAGCAAATGTATACTAAAAATGTATGCAGAAACAAACTTTTCAGTGAAGAGCAGCCAGGCACATTTTAGCAAGTTTCACTTGTAAGTGGGGTTGGAAATGCTTTTCAGGCTCACTACTAGGCTCAAAAGATGCAGCCCTGATGTCTCTCATGATAGCAGGTGGTTAAGTAGAAATGTGCTGCTCGGCTGACCCAGCAGGAGCAAACGTATGCTAAAAATGTATGCAGAACCAAGCTTTTCAGTGAAGAGCAGAGAGGCACAGTTTAGCAAGTTTCACTTGTAAGTGGGGTTGGAAACGCTTTTCAGGCTCAGTACTGGCCTCAAAAGATGCAGCCCTGCTGTATCTCATGATAGCAGGTGGTTAAGTCGAAATTTGCTGCTCGGCTGACCCAGCAGGAGCAAACCTATGCCAAAAATGTACGCAGAATCAGCTTTTCAGTGAAGAGCAGAGAGGCACATTTTGGCAAGTTTCACTTGTAAGTGGGGTTGGAAACGCTTTTCAGGCTCAGTACTGGGCTCAAAAGATGCAGCCCTGATGTCTCTCATGATAGCAGGTGGTTAAGTAGAAATTCGCTGCTCTGCTGACGCAGCAGGAGGAAACGTATGCCAAAAATGTATGCAGAAACAAGCTTTTCAGTGAAGAGCAGCCAGGCACATTTTAGCAAGTTTCACTTGTAAGTGGGGTTGGAAATGCTTTTTAGGCTCAGTACTGGGCTCAAAAGATGCAGCCCTGATGTCTCTCATGATGCAGGTGGTTAAGTAGAAATTCGCTGCTCGGCTGACCCAGCAGGAGCAAACGTATACTAAAAATGTATGCAGAACCAAGCTTTTCAGTGAAGAACAGCCAGGCACATTTTAGCAAGTTTCACTTGTAAGTGGGGTTGGAAATGCTTTTTAGGCTCAGTACTGGGCTCAAAAGATGCAGCCCTGCTGTCTCTCGTGATAGCAGGTGGTTAAGTAGAAATTCGCTGCTCGGCTGGCCCAGCAGGAGCAAACATATGCTAAAAATGTATGCAGAACCAAGCTTTTCAGTGAAGAGCAGCCAGGCACATTTTAGCAAGTTTCACTTGTAAGTGGGGTTGGAAACGCTTTTCAGGCTCAGTACTGGGCTCAAAAGATGCAGCCCTGATGTCTCTCATGATAGCAGGTGGTTAAGTAGAAATGTGCTGCTCGTCTGACCCAGCAGGAGCAAACGTATGCTAAAAATGTGTGCAGAACCAAGCTTTTCAGTGAATAGCAGCCAGGCACATTTTAGCAAGTTTCACTTGTAAGTGGGGTTGGAAACGCTTTTCAGGCTCAGTACTGGGCTCATAAGATGCAGCCTGATGTCTCTCATGAAAGCAGGTGGTTAAGTAGAAATTTGCTGCTCGGCTGACCCAGCAGGAGCAAACGTATGCTAAAAATGTGTGCAGAACCAAGCTTTTCAGTGAAGAGCAGCCAGACACATTTTAGCAAGTTTGACTTGTAAGTGGGGTTGGAAATGCTTTTCAGGCTCAGTACTGGGCTCAAAAGATGCAGCCCTGATCTCTCTCATGATAGCAGATGGTTAAGTAGAAATTTGCTGCTCGGCTGACCCAGCAGGAGCAAACGTATGCTAAAAATGTATGCAGAACCAAGCTTTTCAGTGAAGAGCAGCCAGGCACATTTTAGCAAGTTTCACTTGTAAGTGGGGTTGGAAACGCTTTTCAGGCTCAGTACTGGGCTCAAAAGATGCAGCCCTGATGTCTCTCATGATAGCAGGTGGTTAAGTAGAAATTCGCTGCTCGGCTGACCCAGCAGGAGCAAACGTATGCCAAAAATGTATGCAGAAACAAGCTTTTCAGTGAAGAGCAGCTAGGCACATTTTAGCAAGTTTCACTTGTAAGTGGGGTTGGAAATGCTTTTCAGGCTCAGTACTGGGCTCAAAAGATGCAGCCCTGATGTCTCTCATGATAGCAGGTGGTTAAGTAGAAATTCGCTGCTCGGCTGACCCAGCAGGAGCAAACATATGCTAAAAATGTATGCAGAACCAAGCTTTTCAGTGAAGAGCAGCCAGGCACATTTTAGCACGTTTCACTGTAAGTGGGGTTGGAAACGCTTTTCAGGCGCAGTACTGGGCTCCAAAGATGCATCCCTGATGTCTCTCATGATAGCAGGTGGTTAAGTAGAAATTTGCTGCTCGGCTGACCCAGCAGGAGCAAACATATGCTAAAAATGTATGCAGAACCAAGCTTTTCAGTGAAGAGCAGAGAGGCACAGTTTAGCAAGTTTCACTTGTAAGTGTTGTTGGAAACGCTTTTCAGGCTCAGTACTGGGCTCAAAAGATGCAGCCCTGATGTCTCTCATGATGCAGGTGGTTAAGTAGAAATTCGCTGCTCGGCTGACCCAGCAGGAGCAAACGTATGCTAAAAATGTATGCAGAACCAAGCTTTTCAGTGAAGAGCAGCCAGGCACATTTTAGCAAGTTTCACTTGTAAGTGGGGTTGGAAACGCTTTTCAGGCTCAGTACTGGGCTCAAAAGATGCAGCCCTGATGTCTCTCATGATAGCAGGTGGTTAAGTAGAAATTCGCTGCTCGGCTGACCCAGCAGGAGCAAACGTATGCCAAAAATGTATGCAGAAACAAGCTTTTCAGTGAAGAGCAGCTAGGCACATTTTAGCAAGTTTCACTTGTAAGTGGGGTTGGAAATGCTTTTCAGGCTCAGTACTGGGCTCAAAAGATGCAGCCCTGATGTATCTCATGATAGCAGGTGGTTAAGTAGAAATTCGCTGCTCGGCTGACCCAGCAGGAGCAAACGTATGCCAAAAATGTATGCAGAAACAAGCTTTTCAGTGAAGAGCAGCCAGGCACATTTTAGCAAGTTTCACTTGTAAGTGGGGTTGGAAACGCTTTTCAGGCTCAGTACTGGGCTCAAAAGATGCAGCCCTGATGTATCTCATAATAGCAGGTGGTTAAGTAGAAATTTGCTGCTCGGCTGACCCAGCAGGAGCAAACATATGCTAAAAATGTGTGCAGAACCAAGCTTTTCAGTGAAGAGCAGCCAGACACATTTTAGCAAGTTTGACTTGTAAGTGGGGTTGGAAATGCTTTTCAGGCTCAGTACTGGGCTCAAAAGATGCAGCCCTGATCTCTCTCATGATAGCAGGTGGTTAAGTAGAAATTTGCTGCTCGGCTGACCCAGCAGGAGCAAACGTATGCTAAAAATGTATGCAGAACCAAGCTTTTCAGTGAAGAGCAGCCAGGCACATTTTAGCAAGTTTCACTTGTAAGTGGGGTTGGAAACGCTTTTCAGGCTCAGTACTGGGCTCAAAAGATGCAGCCCTGATGTCTCTCATGATAGCAGGTGGTTAAGTAGAAATTCGCTGCTCGGCTGACCCAGCAGGAGCAAACGTATGCCAAAAATGTATGCAGAAACAAGCTTTTCAGTGAAGAGCAGCTAGGCACATTTTAGCAAGTTTCACTTGTAAGTGGGGTTGGAAATGCTTTTCAGGCTCAGTACTGGGCTCAAAAGATGCAGCCCTGATGTATCTCATGATAGCAGGTGGTTAAGTAGAAATTTGCTGCTCGGCTGACTCAGCAGGAGCAAACCTATGCCAAAAATGTACGCAGAATCAGCTTTTCAGTGAAGAGCAGAGAGGCACATTTTAGCAAGTTTCACTTGTAAGTGGGGTTGGAAACGCTTTTCAGGCTCAGTACTGGGCTCAAAAGATGCAGCCCTGATGTCTCTCATGATAGCAGGTGGTTAAGTAGAAATTCGCTGCTCGGCTGGCCCAGCAGGAGCAAACATATGCTAAAAATGTATGCAGAACCAAGCTTTTCAGTGAAGAGCAGCCAGGCACATTTTAGCACGTTTCACTGTAAGTGGGGTTGGAAACGCTTTTCAGGCGCAGTACTGGGCTCCAAAGATGCAGCCCTGATGTCTCTCATGATAGCAGGTGGTTAAGTAGAAATTTGCTGCTCGGCTGACCCAGCAGGAGCAAACATATGCTAAAAATGTATGCAGAACCAAGCTTTTCAGTGAAGAGCAGAGAGGCACAGTTTAGCAAGTTTCACTTGTAAGTGGGGTTGGAAACGCTTTTCAGGCTCAGTACTGGGCTCAAAAGATGCAGCCCTGATGTCTCTCATGATAGCAGGTGGTTAAGTAGAAATTCGCTGCTCGGCTGACCCAGCAGGAGCAAACGTATGCTAAAAATGTGTGCAGAACCAAGCTTTTCAGTGAAGAGCAGCCAGGCACATTTTAGCAAGTTTCACTTGTAAGTGTTGTTGGAAACGCTTTTCAGGCTCAGTACTGGCCTCAAAAGATGCAGCCCTGATGTCTCTCATGATGCAGGTGGTTAAGTAGAAATTCGCTGCTCGGCTGACCCAGCAGGAGCAAACGTATGCTAAAAATGTATGCAGAACCAAGCTTTTCAGTGAAGAGCAGCCAGGCACATTTTAGCAAGTTTCACTTGTAAGTGGGGTTGGAAACGCTTTTCAGGCTCAGTACTGGGCTCAAAAGATGCAGCCCTGATGTCTCTCATGATAGCAGGTGGTTAAGTAGAAATTCGCTGCTCGGCTGACCCAGCAGGAGCAAACGTATGCCAAAAATGTATGCAGAAACAAGCTTTTCAGTGAAGAGCAGCTAGGCACATTTTAGCAAGTTTCACTTGTAAGTGGGGTTGGAAATGCTTTTCAGGCTCAGTACTGGGCTCAAAAGATGCAGCCCTGATGTATCTCATGATAGCAGGTGGTTAAGTAGAAATTTGCTGCTCGGCTGACTCAGCAGGAGCAAACCTATGCCAAAAATGTACGCAGAATCAGCTTTTCAGTGAAGAGCAGAGAGGCACATTTTAGCAAGTTTCACTTGTAAGTGGGGTTGGAAACGCTTTTCAGGCTCAGTACTGGGCTCAAAAGATGCAGCCCTGATGTCTCTCATGATAGCAGGTGGTTAAGTAGAAATTTGCTGCTCGGCTGACCCAGCAGGAGCAAACGTATGCTAAAAATGTGTGCAGAACCAAGCTTTTCAGTGAAGAGCAGCCAGGCACATTTTAGCAAGTTTCACTTGTAAGTGTTGTTGGAAACGCTTTTCAGGCTCAGTACTGGCCTCAAAAGATGCAGCCCTGATGTCTCTCATGATGCAGGTGGTTAAGTAGAAATTCGCTGCTCGGCTGACCCAGCAGGAGCAAACGTATGCTAAAAATGTATGCAGAACCAAGCTTTTCAGTGAAGAGCAGCCAGGCACATTTTAGCAAGTTTCACTTGTAAGTGGGGTTGGAAACGCTTTTCAGGCTCAGTACTGGGCTCAAAAGATGCAGCCCTGATGTCTCTCATGATAGCAGGTGGTTAAGTAGAAATTCGCTGCTCGGCTGACCCAGCAGGAGCAAACGTATGCCAAAAATGTATGCAGAAACAAGCTTTTCAGTGAAGAGCAGCTAGGCACATTTTAGCAAGTTTCACTTGTAAGTGGGGTTGGAAATGCTTTTCAGGCTCAGTACTGGGCTCAAAAGATGCAGCCCTGATGTATCTCATGATAGCAGGTGGTTAAGTAGAAATTTGCTGCTCGGCTGACTCAGCAGGAGCAAACCTATGCCAAAAATGTATGCAGAACCAAGCTTTTCAGTGAAGAACAGCCAGGCACATTTTAGCAAGTTTCACTTGTAAGTGGGGTTGGAAATGCTTTTTAGGCTCAGTACTGGGCTCAAAAGATGCAGCCCTGCTGTCTCTCGTGATAGCAGGTGGTTAAGTAGAAATTCGCTGCTCGGCTGGCCCAGCAGGAGCAAACATATGCTAAAAATGTATGCAGAACCAAGCTTTTCAGTGAAGAGCAGCCAGGCACATTTTAGCAAGTTTCACTTGTAAGTGGGGTTGGAAACGCTTTTCAGGCTCAGTACTGGGCTCAAAAGATGCAGCCCTGATGTCTCTCATGATAGCAGGTGGTTAAGTAGAAATTTGCTGCTCGGCTGACCCAGCAGGAGCAAACGTATGCTAAAAATGTGTGCAGAACCAAGCTTTTCAGTGAAGAGCAGCCAGACACATTTTAGCAAGTTTGACTTGTAAGTGGGGTTGGAAATGCTTTTCAGGCTCAGTACTGGGCTCAAAAGATGCAGCCCTGATCTCTCTCATGATAGCAGGTGGTTAAGTAGAAATTTGCTGCTCGGCTGACCCAGCAGGAGCAAACGTATGCTAAAAATGTATGCAGAACCAAGCTTTTCAGTGAAGAGCAGCCAGGCACATTTTAGCAAGTTTCACTTGTAAGTGGGGTTGGAAACGCTTTTCAGGCTCAGTACTGGGCTCAAAAGATGCAGCCCTGATGTCTCTCATGATAGCAGGTGGTTAAGTAGAAATTCGCTGCTCGGCTGACCCAGCAGGAGCAAACGTATGCCAAAAATGTATGCAGAAACAAGCTTTTCAGTGAAGAGCAGCTAGGCACATTTTAGCAAGTTTCACTTGTAAGTGGGGTTGGAAATGCTTTTCAGGCTCAGTACTGGGCTCAAAAGATGCAGCCCTTATGTATCTCATGATAGCAGGTGGTTAAGTAGAAATTTGCTGCTCGGCTGACTCAGCAGGAGCAAACCTATGCCAAAAATGTACGCAGAATCAGCTTTTCAGTGAAGAGCAGAGAGGCACATTTTAGCAAGTTTCACTTGTAAGTGGGGTTGGAAACGCTTTTCAGGCTCAGTACTGGGCTCAAAAGATGCAGCCCTGATGTCTCATGATAGCAGGTGGTTAAGTAGAAATTCACTGCTCTGCTGACGCAGCAGGAGCAAATGTATGCCAAAAATGTATGCAGAAACAAGCTTTTCAGTGAAGAGCAGCCAGGCACATTTTAGCAAGTTTCACTTGTAAGTGGCGTTGGAAATGCTTTTCAGGCTCAGTACTGGGCTCAAAACATGCAGCCCTGATGTCTCTCATGATAGCAGGTGGTTAAGTAGAAATTTGCTGCTCGGCTGACCCAGCAGGAGCAAACCCATGCCAAAAATGTACGCAGAATGAGCTTTTCAGTGAAGAGCAGAGAGGCACATTTTAGCAAGTTTCACTTCTAAGTGGGGTTGGAAACGCTTTTCAGGCTCAGGACTGGGCTCAAAACATGTAGCCCTGATGTCTCTCATGATAGCAGGTGGTTAAGTAGAAATTTGCTGCTAGGCTGACCCAGCAGGAGCAAATGTATACTAAAAATTTATGCATAAACAAACTTTTCAGTGAAGAACAGCTAGGCACATTTTAGCAAGTTTTACTTGTAAGTGGGGTTGGAAATGCTTTTCAGGCTCAGTACTGGGCTCAAAAGATGCAGCCCTGATGTCTCTCATGATAGCAGGTGGTTAAGTAGAAATTTGCTGCCGGGCTGACCCAGCAGGAGCAAACGTATGCTAAAAATGTATGCAGAACCAAGCTTTTCAGTGAAGAGCAGAGAGGCACATTTTAGCAAGTTTCACTTGTAAGTGGGGTTGGAAACGCTTTTCAGGCTCAGTACTGGGCTCAAAAGATGCAGCCCTGATGTCTCATGATAGCAGGTGGTTAGGTAGAAATTCGCTGCTCTGCTGACGCAGCAGGAGCAAACGTATGCTAAAAATTTATGCAGAAACAAGCTTTTCAGTGAAGAGCAGCCAGGCACATTTTAGCAAGTTTCACTTGTAAGTGGGGTTGGAAACGCTTTTCAGGCTCAGTACTGGGCTCAAAAGATGCAGCCCTGATGTCTCATGATAGCAGGTGGTTAAGTAGAAATTCACTGCTCTGCAGACGCAGCAGGAGCAAATGTATGCCAAAAATGTATGCAGAAACAAGCTTTTCAGTGAAGAGCAGCCAGGCATATTTTAGCAAGTTTCACTTGTAAGTGGGGTTGGAAATGCTTTTCAGGCTCAGTACTGGGCTCAAAACATGCAGCCCTGATGTCTCTCATGATAGCAGGTGGTTAAGTAGAAATTTGCTGCTCGGCTGACCCAGCAGGAGCAAACCCATGCCAAAAATGTACGCAGAATGAGCTTTTCAGTGAAGAGCAGAGAGGCACATTTTAGCAAGTTTCACTTCTAAGTGGGGTTGGAAACGCTTTTCAGGCTCAGTACTGGGCTCAAAACATGCAGCCCTGATGTCTCTCATGATAGCAGGTGGTTAAGTAGAAATTTGCTGCTAGGCTGACCCAGCAGGAGCAAATGTATACTAAAAATGTATGCAGAAACAAACTTTTCAGTGAAGAGCAGCCAGGCACATTTTAGCAAGTTTCACTTGTAAGTGGGGTTGGAAATGCTTTTCAGGCTCACTACTAGGCTCAAAAGATGCAGCCCTGATGTCTCTCATGATAGCAGGTGGTTAAGTAGAAATGTGCTGCTCGGCTGACCCAGCAGGAGCAAACGTATGCTAAAAATGTATGCAGAACCAAGCTTTTCAGTGAAGAGCAGAGAGGCACAGTTTAGCAAGTTTCACTTGTAAGTGGGGTTGGAAACGCTTTTCAGGCTCAGTACTGGCCTCAAAAGATGCAGCCCTGCTGTATCTCATGATAGCAGGTGGTTAAGTCGAAATTTGCTGCTCGGCTGACCCAGCAGGAGCAAACCTATGCCAAAAATGTACGCAGAATCAGCTTTTCAGTGAAGAGCAGAGAGGCACATTTTGGCAAGTTTCACTTGTAAGTGGGGTTGGAAACGCTTTTCAGGCTCAGTACTGGGCTCAAAAGATGCAGCCCTGATGTCTCTCATGATAGCAGGTGGTTAAGTAGAAATTCGCTGCTCTGCTGACGCAGCAGGAGGAAACGTATGCCAAAAATGTATGCAGAAACAAGCTTTTCAGTGAAGAGCAGCCAGGCACATTTTAGCAAGTTTCACTTGTAAGTGGGGTTGGAAATGCTTTTTAGGCTCAGTACTGGGCTCAAAAGATGCAGCCCTGATGTCTCTCATGATGCAGGTGGTTAAGTAGAAATTCGCTGCTCGGCTGACCCAGCAGGAGCAAACGTATACTAAAAATGTATGCAGAACCAAGCTTTTCAGTGAAGAACAGCCAGGCACATTTTAGCAAGTTTCACTTGTAAGTGGGGTTGGAAATGCTTTTTAGGCTCAGTACTGGGCTCAAAAGATGCAGCCCTGCTGTCTCTCGTGATAGCAGGTGGTTAAGTAGAAATTCGCTGCTCGGCTGGCCCAGCAGGAGCAAACATATGCTAAAAATGTATGCAGAACCAAGCTTTTCAGTGAAGAGCAGCCAGGCACATTTTAGCAAGTTTCACTTGTAAGTGGGGTTGGAAACGCTTTTCAGGCTCAGTACTGGGCTCAAAAGATGCAGCCCTGATGTCTCTCATGATAGCAGGTGGTTAAGTAGAAATGTGCTGCTCGTCTGACCCAGCAGGAGCAAACGTATGCTAAAAATGTGTGCAGAACCAAGCTTTTCAGTGAATAGCAGCCAGGCACATTTTAGCAAGTTTCACTTGTAAGTGGGGTTGGAAACGCTTTTCAGGCTCAGTACTGGGCTCATAAGATGCAGCCCTGATGTCTCTCATGAAAGCAGGTGGTTAAGTAGAAATTTGCTGCTCGGCTGACCCAGCAGGAGCAAACGTATGCTAAAAATGTATGCAGAACCAAGCTTTTCAGTGAAGAGCAGCCAGGCACATTTTAGCAAGTTTCACTTGTAAGTGGGGTTGGAAACGCTTTTCAGGCTCAGTACTGGGCTCAAAAGATGCAGCCCTGATGTCTCTCATGATAGCAGGTGGTTAAGTAGAAATTCGCTGCTCGGCTGACCCAGCAGGAGCAAACGTATGCCAAAAATGTATGCAGAAACAAGCTTTTCAGTGAAGAGCAGCCAGGCACATTTTAGCAAGTTTCACTTGTAAGTGGGGTTGGAAATGCTTTTCAGGCTCAGTACTGGGCTCAAAAGATGCATCCCTGATGTCTCTCATGATAGCAGGTGGTTAAGTAGAAATTTGCTGCTCGGCTGACCCAGCAGGAGCAAACATATGCTAAAAATGTATGCAGAACCAAGCTTTTCAGTGAAGAGCAGAGAGGCACAGTTTAGCAAGTTTCACTTGTAAGTGTTGTTGGAAACGCTTTTCAGGCTCAGTACTGGGCTCAAAAGATGCAGCCCTGATGTCTCTCATGATGCAGGTGGTTAAGTAGAAATTCGCTGCTCGGCTGACCCAGCAGGAGCAAACGTATGCTAAAAATGTATGCAGAACCAAGCTTTTCAGTGAAGAGCAGCCAGGCACATTTTAGCAAGTTTCACTTGTAAGTGGGGTTGGAAACGCTTTTCAGGCTCAGTACTGGGCTCAAAAGATGCAGCCCTGATGTCTCTCATGATAGCAGGTGGTTAAGTAGAAATTCGCTGCTCGGCTGACCCAGCAGGAGCAAACGTATGCCAAAAATGTATGCAGAAACAAGCTTTTCAGTGAAGAGCAGCTAGGCACATTTTAGCAAGTTTCACTTGTAAGTGGGGTTGGAAATGCTTTTCAGGCTCAGTACTGGGCTCAAAAGATGCAGCCCTGATGTATCTCATGATAGCAGGTGGTTAAGTAGAAATTCGCTGCTCGGCTGACCCAGCAGGAGCAAACGTATGCCAAAAATGTATGCAGAAACAAGCTTTTCAGTGAAGAGCAGCCAGGCACATTTTAGCAAGTTTCACTTGTAAGTGGGGTTGGAAACGCTTTTCAGGCTCAGTACTGGGCTCAAAAGATGCAGCCCTGATGTATCTCATAATAGCAGGTGGTTAAGTAGAAATTTGCTGCTCGGCTGACCCAGCAGGAGCAAACATATGCTAAAAATGTGTGCAGAACCAAGCTTTTCAGTGAAGAGCAGCCAGACACATTTTAGCAAGTTTGACTTGTAAGTGGGGTTGGAAATGCTTTTCAGGCTCAGTACTGGGCTCAAAAGATGCAGCCCTGATCTCTCTCATGATAGCAGGTGGTTAAGTAGAAATTTGCTGCTCGGCTGACCCAGCAGGAGCAAACGTATGCTAAAAATGTATGCAGAACCAAGCTTTTCAGTGAAGAGCAGCCAGGCACATTTTAGCAAGTTTCACTTGTAAGTGGGGTTGGAAACGCTTTTCAGGCTCAGTACTGGGCTCAAAAGATGCAGCCCTGATGTCTCTCATGATAGCAGGTGGTTAAGTAGAAATTCGCTGCTCGGCTGACCCAGCAGGAGCAAACGTATGCCAAAAATGTATGCAGAAACAAGCTTTTCAGTGAAGAGCAGCTAGGCACATTTTAGCAAGTTTCACTTGTAAGTGGGGTTGGAAATGCTTTTCAGGCTCAGTACTGGGCTCAAAAGATGCAGCCCTGATGTATCTCATGATAGCAGGTGGTTAAGTAGAAATTTGCTGCTCGGCTGACTCAGCAGGAGCAAACCTATGCCAAAAATGTACGCAGAATCAGCTTTTCAGTGAAGAGCAGAGAGGCACATTTTAGCAAGTTTCACTTGTAAGTGGGGTTGGAAACGCTTTTCAGGCTCAGTACTGGGCTCAAAAGATGCAGCCCTGATGTCTCTCATGATAGCAGGTGGTTAAGTAGAAATTCGCTGCTCGGCTGGCCCAGCAGGAGCAAACATATGCTAAAAATGTATGCAGAACCAAGCTTTTCAGTGAAGAGCAGCCAGGCACATTTTAGCACGTTTCACTGTAAGTGGGGTTGGAAACGCTTTTCAGGCGCAGTACTGGGCTCCAAAGATGCAGCCCTGATGTCTCTCATGATAGCAGGTGGTTAAGTAGAAATTTGCTGCTCGGCTGACCCAGCAGGAGCAAACATATGCTAAAAATGTATGCAGAACCAAGCTTTTCAGTGAAGAGCAGAGAGGCACAGTTTAGCAAGTTTCACTTGTAAGTGGGGTTGGAAACGCTTTTCAGGCTCAGTACTGGGCTCAAAAGATGCAGCCCTGATGTCTCTCATGATAGCAGGTGGTTAAGTAGAAATTCGCTGCTCGGCTGACCCAGCAGGAGCAAACGTATGCTAAAAATGTGTGCAGAACCAAGCTTTTCAGTGAAGAGCAGCCAGGCACATTTTAGCAAGTTTCACTTGTAAGTGTTGTTGGAAACGCTTTTCAGGCTCAGTACTGGCCTCAAAAGATGCAGCCCTGATGTCTCTCATGATGCAGGTGGTTAAGTAGAAATTCGCTGCTCGGCTGACCCAGCAGGAGCAAACGTATGCTAAAAATGTATGCAGAACCAAGCTTTTCAGTGAAGAGCAGCCAGGCACATTTTAGCAAGTTTCACTTGTAAGTGGGGTTGGAAACGCTTTTCAGGCTCAGTACTGGGCTCAAAAGATGCAGCCCTGATGTCTCTCATGATAGCAGGTGGTTAAGTAGAAATTCGCTGCTCGGCTGACCCAGCAGGAGCAAACGTATGCCAAAAATGTATGCAGAAACAAGCTTTTCAGTGAAGAGCAGCTAGGCACATTTTAGCAAGTTTCACTTGTAAGTGGGGTTGGAAATGCTTTTCAGGCTCAGTACTGGGCTCAAAAGATGCAGCCCTGATGTATCTCATGATAGCAGGTGGTTAAGTAGAAATTTGCTGCTCGGCTGACTCAGCAGGAGCAAACCTATGCCAAAAATGTACGCAGAATCAGCTTTTCAGTGAAGAGCAGAGAGGCACATTTTAGCAAGTTTCACTTGTAAGTGGGGTTGGAAACGCTTTTCAGGCTCAGTACTGGGCTCAAAAGATGCAGCCCTGATGTCTCTCATGATAGCAGGTGGTTAAGTAGAAATTTGCTGCTCGGCTGACCCAGCAGGAGCAAACGTATGCTAAAAATGTGTGCAGAACCAAGCTTTTCAGTGAAGAGCAGCCAGGCACATTTTAGCAAGTTTCACTTGTAAGTGTTGTTGGAAACGCTTTTCAGGCTCAGTACTGGCCTCAAAAGATGCAGCCCTGATGTCTCTCATGATGCAGGTGGTTAAGTAGAAATTCGCTGCTCGGCTGACCCAGCAGGAGCAAACGTATGCTAAAAATGTATGCAGAACCAAGCTTTTCAGTGAAGAGCAGCCAGGCACATTTTAGCAAGTTTCACTTGTAAGTGGGGTTGGAAACGCTTTTCAGGCTCAGTACTGGGCTCAAAAGATGCAGCCCTGATGTCTCTCATGATAGCAGGTGGTTAAGTAGAAATTCGCTGCTCGGCTGACCCAGCAGGAGCAAACGTATGCCAAAAATGTATGCAGAAACAAGCTTTTCAGTGAAGAGCAGCTAGGCACATTTTAGCAAGTTTCACTTGTAAGTGGGGTTGGAAATGCTTTTCAGGCTCAGTACTGGGCTCAAAAGATGCAGCCCTGATGTATCTCATGATAGCAGGTGGTTAAGTAGAAATTTGCTGCTCGGCTGACTCAGCAGGAGCAAACCTATGCCAAAAATGTATGCAGAACCAAGCTTTTCAGTGAAGAACAGCCAGGCACATTTTAGCAAGTTTCACTTGTAAGTGGGGTTGGAAATGCTTTTTAGGCTCAGTACTGGGCTCAAAAGATGCAGCCCTGCTGTCTCTCGTGATAGCAGGTGGTTAAGTAGAAATTCGCTGCTCGGCTGGCCCAGCAGGAGCAAACATATGCTAAAAATGTATGCAGAACCAAGCTTTTCAGTGAAGAGCAGCCAGGCACATTTTAGCAAGTTTCACTTGTAAGTGGGGTTGGAAACGCTTTTCAGGCTCAGTACTGGGCTCAAAAGATGCAGCCCTGATGTCTCTCATGATAGCAGGTGGTTAAGTAGAAATTTGCTGCTCGGCTGACCCAGCAGGAGCAAACGTATGCTAAAAATGTGTGCAGAACCAAGCTTTTCAGTGAAGAGCAGCCAGACACATTTTAGCAAGTTTGACTTGTAAGTGGGGTTGGAAATGCTTTTCAGGCTCAGTACTGGGCTCAAAAGATGCAGCCCTGATCTCTCTCATGATAGCAGGTGGTTAAGTAGAAATTTGCTGCTCGGCTGACCCAGCAGGAGCAAACGTATGCTAAAAATGTATGCAGAACCAAGCTTTTCAGTGAAGAGCAGCCAGGCACATTTTAGCAAGTTTCACTTGTAAGTGGGGTTGGAAACGCTTTTCAGGCTCAGTACTGGGCTCAAAAGATGCAGCCCTGATGTCTCTCATGATAGCAGGTGGTTAAGTAGAAATTCGCTGCTCGGCTGACCCAGCAGGAGCAAACGTATGCCAAAAATGTATGCAGAAACAAGCTTTTCAGTGAAGAGCAGCTAGGCACATTTTAGCAAGTTTCACTTGTAAGTGGGGTTGGAAATGCTTTTCAGGCTCAGTACTGGGCTCAAAAGATGCAGCCCTTATGTATCTCATGATAGCAGGTGGTTAAGTAGAAATTTGCTGCTCGGCTGACTCAGCAGGAGCAAACCTATGCCAAAAATGTACGCAGAATCAGCTTTTCAGTGAAGAGCAGAGAGGCACATTTTAGCAAGTTTCACTTGTAAGTGGGGTTGGAAACGCTTTTCAGGCTCAGTACTGGGCTCAAAAGATGCAGCCCTGATGTCTCTCATGATAGCAGGTGGTTAAGTAGAAATTCGCTGCTCGGCTGGCCCAGCAGGAGCAAACATATGCTAAAAATGTATGCAGAACCAAGCTTTTCAGTGAAGAGCAGCCAGGCACATTTTAGCACGTTTCACTGTAAGTGGGGTTGGAAACGCTTTTCAGGCGCAGTACTGGGCTCCAAAGATGCAGCCCTGATGTCTCTCATGATAGCAGGTGGTTAAGTAGAAATTTGCTGCTCGGCTGACCCAGCAGGAGCAAACATATGCAAAAAATGTATGCAGAACCAAGCTTTTCAGTGAAGAGCAGAGAGGCACAGTTTAGCAAGTTTCACTTGTAAGTGGGGTTGGAAACGCTTTTCAGGCTCAGTACTGGGCTCAAAAGATGCAGCCCTGATGTCTCTCATGATAGCAGGTGGTTAAGTAGAAATTCGCTGCTCGGCTGACCCAGCAGGAGCAAACGTATGCTAAAAATGTGTGCAGAACCAAGCTTTTCAGTGAAGAGCAGCCAGGCACATTTTAGCAAGTTTCACTTGTAAGTGTTGTTGGAAACGCTTTTCAGGCTCAGTACTGGCCTCAAAAGATGCAGCCCTGATGTCTCTCATGATGCAGGTGGTTAAGTAGAAATTCGCTGCTCGGCTGACCCAGCAGGAGCAAACGTATGCTAAAAATGTATGCAGAACCAAGCTTTTCAGTGAAGAGCAGCCAGGCACATTTTAGCAAGTTTCACTTGTAAGTGGGGTTGGAAACGCTTTTCAGGCTCAGTACTGGGCTCAAAAGATGCAGCCCTGATGTCTCTCATGATAGCAGGTGGTTAAGTAGAAATTCGCTGCTCGGCTGACCCAGCAGGAGCAAACGTATGCCAAAAATGTATGCATAAACAAGCTTTTCAGTGAAGAGCAGCTAGGCACATTTTAGCAAGTTTCACTTGTAAGTGGGGTTGGAAATGCTTTTCAGGCTCAGTACTGGGCTCAAAAGATGCAGCCCTGATGTATCTCATGATAGCAGGTGGTTAAGTAGAAATTTGCTGCTCGGCTGACTCAGCAGGAGCAAACCTATGCCAAAAATGTACGCAGAATCAGCTTTTCAGTGAAGAGCAGAGAGGCACATTTTAGCAAGTTTCACTTGTAAGTGGGGTTGGAAACGCTTTTCAGGCTCAGTACTGGGCTCAAAAGATGCAGACCTGATGTCTCTCATGATAGCAGGTGGTAAGTAGAAATTCGCTGCTCGGCTGGCCCAGCAGGAGCAAACATATGCTAAAAATGTATGCAGAACCAAGCTTTTCAGTGAAGAGCAGCCAGGCACATTTTAGCTAGTTTCACTTGTAAGTGGGGTTGGAAACGCTTTTCAGGCTCAGTACTGGGCTCAAAAGATGCAGCCCTGATGTCTCTCATGATAGCAGGTGGTTAAGTAGAAATGTGCTGCTCGGCTGACCCAGCAGGAGCAAACGTATGCTAAAAATGTGTGCAGAACCAAGCTTTTCAGTGAATAGCAGCCAGGCACATTTTAGCAAGTTTCACTTGTGAGTGGGGTTGGAAACGCTTTTCAGGCTCAGTACTGGGCTCAAAAGATGCAGCCCTGATGTCTCTCATGATAGCAGGTGGTTAAGTAGAAATTCGCTGCTCGGCTGACCCAGCAGGAGCAAACGTATGCCAAAAATGTATGCAGAAACAAGCTTTTCAGTGAAGAGCAGCTAGGCACATTTTTAGCAAGTTTCACTTGTAAGTGGGGTTGGAAATGCTTTTCAGGCTTAGTACTTGCCTCAAAAGATGCAGCCCTGATGTCTCTCATGATAGCAGGTGGTTAAGTAGAAATTCGCTGCTCGGCTGACCCAGCAGGAGCAAACGTATGCTAAAAATTTATGCAGAACCAAGCTTTTCAGTGAAGAGCAGCCAGGCACATTTTAGCACGTTTCACTGTAAGTGGGGTTGGAAACGCTTTTCAGGCGCAGTACTGGGCTCCAAAGATGCAGCCCTGATGTCTCTCGTGATAGCAGGTGGTTAAGTAGAAATTTGCTGCTCGGCTGACCCAGCAGGAGCAAACGTATGCTAAAAATGTGTACAGAACCAAGCTTTTCAGTGAAGAACAGCCAGGCACATTTTAGCAAGTTTCACTTGTAAGTGGGGTTGGAAACGCTTTTCAGGCTCAGTACTGGGCTCAAAAGATGCAGCCCTGATGTCTCATGATAGCAGGTGGTTAAGTAGAAATTTGCTGCTCGGCTGACCCAGCAGGAGCAAACCCATGCCAAAAATGTACGCAGAATGAGCTTTTCAGTGAAGAGCAGAGAGGCACATTTTAGCAAGTTTCACTTGTAAGTGGGGTTGGAAACGCTTTTCAGGCTCAGTACTGGGCTCAAAAGATGCACCCTGATGTCTCTCATGATAGCAGGTGGTTAAGTAGAAATTTGCTGCTCGGCTGACCCAGCAGGAGCAAATGTATGCTAAAAATTTATGCAGAAACAAACTTTTCAGTGAAGAGCAGACAGGCACATTTTAGCAAGTTTCACTTGTAAGTGGGGTTGGAAATGCTTTTCAGGCTCACTACTAAGCTCAAAAGATGCAGCCCTGATGTCTCTCATGATAGCAGGTGGTTAAGTAGAAATGTGCTGCTCGGCTGACCCAGCAGGAGCAAACGTTTGCTAAAAATGTATGCAGAACCAAGCTTTTCAGTGAAGAGCAGAGAGGCACATTTTAGCAAGTTTCACTTGTAAGTGGGGTTGGAAACGCTTTTCAGGCTCAGTACTGGGCTCAAAAGATGCAGCCCTGATGTCTCTCATGGTAGCAGGTGGTTAAGTAGAAATTCGCTGCTCGGCTGACCCAGCAGGAGCAAACGTATGCTAAAAATGTGTACAGAACCAAGCTTTTCAGTGAAGAGCAGCCAGGCACATTTTAGCAAGTTTCACTTGTAAGTGGGGTTGGAAACGCTTTTCAGGCTCAGTACTGGGCTCAAAAGATGCAGCCCTGCTGTCTCTCGTGATAGCAGGTGGTTAAGTAGAAATTCGCTGCTCGGCTGGCCCAGCAGGAGCAAACATATGCTAAAAATGTATGCAGAACCAAGCTTTTCAGTGAAGAGCAGCCAGGCACATTTTAGCAAGTTTCACTTGTAAGTGGGGTTGGAAACGCTTTTCAGGCTCAGTACTGGGCTCAAAAGATGCAGCCCTGATGTCTCTCATGATAGCAGGTGGTTAAGTAGAAATGTGCTGCTCGTCTGACCCAGCAGGAGCAAACGTATGCTAAAAATGTGTGCAGAACCAAGCTTTTCAGTGAATAGCAGCCAGGCACATTTTAGCAAGTTTCACTTGTAAGTGGGGTTGGAAACGCTTTTCAGGCTCAGTACTGGGCTCATAAGATGCAGCCTGATGTCTCTCATGAAAGCAGGTGGTTAAGTAGAAATTTGCTGCTCGGCTGACCCAGCAGGAGCAAACGTATGCTAAAAATGTGTGCAGAACCAAGCTTTTCAGTGAAGAGCAGCCAGACACATTTTAGCAAGTTTGACTTGTAAGTGGGGTTGGAAATGCTTTTCAGGCTCAGTACTGGGCTCAAAAGATGCAGCCCTGATCTCTCTCATGATAGCAGGTGGTTAAGTAGAAATTTGCTGCTCGGCTGACCCAGCAGGAGCAAACGTATGCTAAAAATGTATGCAGAACCAAGCTTTTCAGTGAAGAGCAGCCAGGCACATTTTAGCAAGTTTCACTTGTAAGTGGGGTTGGAAACGCTTTTCAGGCTCAGTACTGGGCTCAAAAGATGCAGCCCTGATGTCTCTCATGATAGCAGGTGGTTAAGTAGAAATTCGCTGCTCGGCTGACCCAGCAGGAGCAAACGTATGCCAAAAATGTATGCAGAAACAAGCTTTTCAGTGAAGAGCAGCTAGGCACATTTTAGCAAGTTTCACTTGTAAGTGGGGTTGGAAATGCTTTTCAGGCTCAGTACTGGGCTCAAAAGATGCAGCCCTGATGTATCTCATGATAGCAGGTGGTTAAGTAGAAATTTGCTGCTCGGCTGACTCAGCAGGAGCAAACCTATGCCAAAAATGTACGCAGAATCAGCTTTTCAGTGAAGAGCAGAGAGGCACATTTTAGCAAGTTTCACTTGTAAGTGGGGTTGGAAACGCTTTTCAGGCTCAGTACTGGGCTCAAAAGATGCAGCCCTGATGTCTCTCATGATAGCAGGTGGTTAAGTAGAAATTCGCTGCTCGGCTGACCCAGCAGGAGCAAACGTATGCCAAAAATGTATGCAGAAACAAGCTTTTCAGTGAAGAGCAGCTAGGCACATTTTTAGCAAGTTTCACTTGTAAGTGGGGTTGGAAATGCTTTTCAGGCTTAGTACTTGCCTCAAAAGATGCAGCCCTGATGTCTCTCATGATAGCAGGTGGTTAAGTAGAAATTCGCTGCTCGGCTGACCCAGCAGGAGCAAACGTATGCCAAAAATGTATGCAGAAACAAGCTTTTCAGTGAAGAGCAGCTAGGCACATTTTAGCAAGTTTCACTTGTAAGTGGGGTTGGAAACGCTTTTCAGGCTCAGTACTGGGCTCAAAAGATGCAGCCCTGATGTCTCTCATGATAGCAGGTGGTTAAGTAGAAATTCGCTGCTCGGCTGGCCCAGCAGGAGCAAACATATGCTAAAAATGTATGCAGAACCAAGCTTTTCAGTGAAGAGCAGCCAGGCACATTTTAGCACGTTTCACTGTAAGTGGGGTTGGAAACGCTTTTCAGGCGCAGTACTGGGCTCCAAAGATGCAGCCCTGATGTCTCTCATGATAGCAGGTGGTTAAGTAGAAATTTGCTGCTCGGCTGACCCAGCAGGAGCAAACATATGCTAAAAATGTATGCAGAACCAACTTTTCAGTGAAGAGCAGAGAGGCACAGTTTAGCAAGTTTCACTTGTAAGTGTTGTTGGAAACGCTTTTCAGGCTCAGTACTGGGCTCAAAAGATGCAGCCCTGATGTCTCTCATGATGCAGGTGGTTAAGTAGAAATTCGCTGCTCGGCTGACCCAGCAGGAGCAAACGTATGCTAAAAATGTATGCAGAACCAAGCTTTTCAGTGAAGAGCAGCCAGGCACATTTTAGCAAGTTTCACTTGTAAGTGGGGTTGGAAACGCTTTTCAGGCTCAGTACTGGGCTCAAAAGATGCAGCCCTGATGTCTCTCATGATAGCAGGTGGTTAAGTAGAAATTCGCTGCTCGGCTGACCCAGCAGGAGCAAACGTATGCCAAAAATGTATGCAGAAACAAGCTTTTCAGTGAAGAGCAGCTAGGCACATTTTAGCAAGTTTCACTTGTAAGTGGGGTTGGAAATGCTTTTCAGGCTCAGTACTGGGCTCAAAAGATGCAGCCCTGATGTATCTCATGATAGCAGGTGGTTAAGTAGAAATTCGCTGCTCGGCTGACCCAGCAGGAGCAAACGTATGCCAAAAATGTATGCAGAAACAAGCTTTTCAGTGAAGAGCAGCCAGGCACATTTTAGCAAGTTTCACTTGTAAGTGGGGTTGGAAACGCTTTTCAGGCTCAGTACTGGGCTCAAAAGATGCAGCCCTGATGTATCTCATAATAGCAGGTGGTTAAGTAGAAATTTGCTGCTCGGCTGACCCAGCAGGAGCAAACATATGCTAAAAATGTGTGCAGAACCAAGCTTTTCAGTGAAGAGCAGCCAGACACATTTTAGCAAGTTTGACTTGTAAGTGGGGTTGGAAATGCTTTTCAGGCTCAGTACTGGGCTCAAAAGATGCAGCCCTGATCTCTCTCATGATAGCAGGTGGTTAAGTAGAAATTTGCTGCTCGGCTGACCCAGCAGGAGCAAACGTATGCTAAAAATGTATGCAGAACCAAGCTTTTCAGTGAAGAGCAGCCAGGCACATTTTAGCAAGTTTCACTTGTAAGTGGGGTTGGAAACGCTTTTCAGGCTCAGTACTGGGCTCAAAAGATGCAGCCCTGATGTCTCTCATGATAGCAGGTGGTTAAGTAGAAATTCGCTGCTCGGCTGACCCAGCAGGAGCAAACGTATGCCAAAAATGTATGCAGAAACAAGCTTTTCAGTGAAGAGCAGCTAGGCACATTTTAGCAAGTTTCACTTGTAAGTGGGGTTGGAAATGCTTTTCAGGCTCAGTACTGGGCTCAAAAGATGCAGCCCTGATGTATCTCATGATAGCAGGTGGTTAAGTAGAAATTTGCTGCTCGGCTGACTCAGCAGGAGCAAACCTATGCCAAAAATGTACGCAGAATCAGCTTTTCAGTGAAGAGCAGAGAGGCACATTTTAGCAAGTTTCACTTGTAAGTGGGGTTGGAAACGCTTTTCAGGCTCAGTACTGGGCTCAAAAGATGCAGCCCTGATGTCTCTCATGATAGCAGGTGGTTAAGTAGAAATTCGCTGCTCGGCTGGCCCAGCAGGAGCAAACATATGCTAAAAATGTATGCAGAACCAAGCTTTTCAGTGAAGAGCAGCCAGGCACATTTTAGCACGTTTCACTGTAAGTGGGGTTGGAAACGCTTTTCAGGCGCAGTACTGGGCTCCAAAGATGCAGCCCTGATGTCTCTCATGATAGCAGGTGGTTAAGTAGAAATTTGCTGCTCGGCTGACCCAGCAGGAGCAAACATATGCTAAAAATGTATGCAGAACCAAGCTTTTCAGTGAAGAGCAGCTAGGCACATTTTAGCAAGTTTCACTTGTAAGTGGGGTTGGAAATGCTTTTCAGGCTCAGTACTGGGCTCAAAAGATGCAGCCCTGATGTATCTCATGATAGCAGGTGGTTAAGTAGAAATTTGCTGCTCGGCTGACTCAGCAGGAGCAAACCTATGCCAAAAATGTACGCAGAATCAGCTTTTCAGTGAAGAGCAGAGAGGCACATTTTAGCAAGTTTCACTTGTAAGTGGGGTTGGAAACGCTTTTCAGGCTCAGTACTGGGCTCAAAAGATGCAGCCCTGATGTCTCTCATGATAGCAGGTGGTTAAGTAGAAATTTGCTGCTCGGCTGACCCAGCAGGAGCAAACGTATGCTAAAAATGTGTGCAGAACCAAGCTTTTCAGTGAAGAGCAGCCAGGCACATTTTAGCAAGTTTCACTTGTAAGTGTTGTTGGAAACGCTTTTCAGGCTCAGTACTGGCCTCAAAAGATGCAGCCCTGATGTCTCTCATGATGCAGGTGGTTAAGTAGAAATTCGCTGCTCGGCTGACCCAGCAGGAGCAAACGTATGCTAAAAATGTATGCAGAACCAAGCTTTTCAGTGAAGAGCAGCCAGGCACATTTTAGCAAGTTTCACTTGTAAGTGGGGTTGGAAACGCTTTTCAGGCTCAGTACTGGGCTCAAAAGATGCAGCCCTGATGTCTCTCATGATAGCAGGTGGTTAAGTAGAAATTCGCTGCTCGGCTGACCCAGCAGGAGCAAACGTATGCCAAAAATGTATGCAGAAACAAGCTTTTCAGTGAAGAGCAGCTAGGCACATTTTAGCAAGTTTCACTTGTAAGTGGGGTTGGAAATGCTTTTCAGGCTCAGTACTGGGCTCAAAAGATGCAGCCCTGATGTATCTCATGATAGCAGGTGGTTAAGTAGAAATTTGCTGCTCGGCTGACTCAGCAGGAGCAAACCTATGCCAAAAATGTATGCAGAACCAAGCTTTTCAGTGAAGAACAGCCAGGCACATTTTAGCAAGTTTCACTTGTAAGTGGGGTTGGAAATGCTTTTTAGGCTCAGTACTGGGCTCAAAAGATGCAGCCCTGCTGTCTCTCGTGATAGCAGGTGGTTAAGTAGAAATTCGCTGCTCGGCTGGCCCAGCAGGAGCAAACATATGCTAAAAATGTATGCAGAACCAAGCTTTTCAGTGAAGAGCAGCCAGGCACATTTTAGCAAGTTTCACTTGTAAGTGGGGTTGGAAACGCTTTTCAGGCTCAGTACTGGGCTCAAAAGATGCAGCCCTGATGTCTCTCATGATAGCAGGTGGTTAAGTAGAAATTTGCTGCTCGGCTGACCCAGCAGGAGCAAACGTATGCTAAAAATGTGTGCAGAACCAAGCTTTTCAGTGAAGAGCAGCCAGACACATTTTAGCAAGTTTGACTTGTAAGTGGGGTTGGAAATGCTTTTCAGGCTCAGTACTGGGCTCAAAAGATGCAGCCCTGATCTCTCTCATGATAGCAGGTGGTTAAGTAGAAATTTGCTGCTCGGCTGACCCAGCAGGAGCAAACGTATGCTAAAAATGTATGCAGAACCAAGCTTTTCAGTGAAGAGCAGCCAGGCACATTTTAGCAAGTTTCACTTGTAAGTGGGGTTGGAAACGCTTTTCAGGCTCAGTACTGGGCTCAAAAGATGCAGCCCTGATGTCTCTCATGATAGCAGGTGGTTAAGTAGAAATTTGCTGCTCGGCTGACTCAGCAGGAGCAAACCTATGCCAAAAATGTACGCAGAATCAGCTTTTCAGTGAAGAGCAGAGAGGCACATTTTAGCAAGTTTCACTTGTAAGTGGGGTTGGAAACGCTTTTCAGGCTCAGTACTGGGCTCAAAAGATGCAGCCCTGATGTCTCTCATGATAGCAGGTGGTTAAGTAGAAATTCGCTGCTCGGCTGGCCCAGCAGGAGCAAACATATGCTAAAAATGTATGCAGAACCAAGCTTTTCAGTGAAGAGCAGCCAGGCACATTTTAGCACGTTTCACTGTAAGTGGGGTTGGAAACGCTTTTCAGGCGCAGTACTGGGCTCCAAAGATGCAGCCCTGATGTCTCTCATGATAGCAGGTGGTTAAGTAGAAATTTGCTGCTCGGCTGACCCAGCAGGAGCAAACATATGCAAAAAATGTATGCAGAACCAAGCTTTTCAGTGAAGAGCAGAGAGGCACAGTTTAGCAAGTTTCACTTGTAAGTGGGGTTGGAAACGCTTTTCAGGCTCAGTACTGGGCTCAAAAGATGCAGCCCTGATGTCTCTCATGATAGCAGGTGGTTAAGTAGAAATTCGCTGCTCGGCTGACCCAGCAGGAGCAAACGTATGCTAAAAATGTGTGCAGAACCAAGCTTTTCAGTGAAGAGCAGCCAGGCACATTTTAGCAAGTTTCACTTGTAAGTGTTGTTGGAAACGCTTTTCAGGCTCAGTACTGGCCTCAAAAGATGCAGCCCTGATGTCTCTCATGATGCAGGTGGTTAAGTAGAAATTCGCTGCTCGGCTGACCCAGCAGGAGCAAACGTATGCTAAAAATGTATGCAGAACCAAGCTTTTCAGTGAAGAGCAGCCAGGCACATTTTAGCAAGTTTCACTTGTAAGTGGGGTTGGAAACGCTTTTCAGGCTCAGTACTGGGCTCAAAAGATGCAGCCCTGATGTCTCTCATGATAGCAGGTGGTTAAGTAGAAATTCGCTGCTCGGCTGACCCAGCAGGAGCAAACGTATGCCAAAAATGTATGCATAAACAAGCTTTTCAGTGAAGAGCAGCTAGGCACATTTTAGCAAGTTTCACTTGTAAGTGGGGTTGGAAATGCTTTTCAGGCTCAGTACTGGGCTCAAAAGATGCAGCCCTGATGTATCTCATGATAGCAGGTGGTTAAGTAGAAATTTGCTGCTCGGCTGACTCAGCAGGAGCAAACCTATGCCAAAAATGTACGCAGAATCAGCTTTTCAGTGAAGAGCAGAGAGGCACATTTTAGCAAGTTTCACTTGTAAGTGGGGTTGGAAACGCTTTTCAGGCTCAGTACTGGGCTCAAAAGATGCAGACCTGATGTCTCTCATGATAGCAGGTGGTAAGTAGAAATTCGCTGCTCGGCTGGCCCAGCAGGAGCAAACATATGCTAAAAATGTATGCAGAACCAAGCTTTTCAGTGAAGAGCAGCCAGGCACATTTTAGCTAGTTTCACTTGTAAGTGGGGTTGGAAACGCTTTTCAGGCTCAGTACTGGGCTCAAAAGATGCAGCCCTGATGTCTCTCATGATAGCAGGTGGTTAAGTAGAAATGTGCTGCTCGGCTGACCCAGCAGGAGCAAACGTATGCTAAAAATGTGTGCAGAACCAAGCTTTTCAGTGAATAGCAGCCAGGCACATTTTAGCAAGTTTCACTTGTGAGTGGGGTTGGAAACGCTTTTCAGGCTCAGTACTGTGCTCAAAAGATGCAGCCCTGATGTCTCTCATGATAGCAGGTGGTTAAGTAGAAATTCGCTGCTCGGCTGACCCAGCAGGAGCAAACGTATGCCAAAAATGTATGCAGAAACAAGCTTTTCAGTGAAGAACAGCCAGGCACATTTTAGCAAGTTTCACTTGTAAGTGGGGTTGGAAACGCTTTTCAGGCTCAGTACTGGGCTCAAAAGATGCAGCCCTGATGTCTCTCATGATAGCAGGTGGTTAAGTAGAAATGTGCTGCTCGGCTGACCCAGCAGGAGCAAACGTATGCTAAAAATGTGTGCAGAACCAAGCTTTTCAGTGAATAGCAGCCAGGCACATTTTAGCAAGTTTCACTAGTAAGTGGGGTTGGAAACGCTTTTCAGGCTCAGTACTGGGCTCAAAAGATGCAGCCCTGCTGTCTCTCATGATAGCAGGTGGTTAAGTAGAAATTCGCTGCTCGGCTGGCCCAGCAGGAGCAAACGTATGCTAAAAATGTATGCAGAACCAAGCTTTTCAGTGAAGAGCAGCCAGGCACATTTTAGCAAGTTTCACTTGTAAGTGGGGTTGGAAACGCTTTTCAGGCTCAGTACTGGGCTCAAAAGATGCAGCCCTGATGTCTCTCATGATAGCAGGTGGTTAAGTCGAAATGTGCTGCTCGGCTGACCCAGCAGGAGCAAACGTATGCTAAAAATGTGTGCAGAACCAAGCTTTTCAGTGAATAGCAGCCAGGCACATTTTAGCAAGTTTCACTTGTAAGTGGGGTTGGAAACGCTTTTCAGGCTCAGTACTGGCCTCAAAAGATGCAGCCCTGCTGTATCTCATGATAGCAGGTGGTTAAGTCGAAATTTGCTGCTCGGCTGACCCAGCAGGAGCAAACCTATGCCAAAAATGTACGCAGAAACAAGCTTTTCAGTGAAGAGCAGCCAGGCACATTTTAGCAAGTTTCACTTGTAAGTGGGGTTGGAAATGCTTTTCAGGCTCAGTACTGGGCTCAAAAGATGCAGCCCTGATGTCTCTCATGATGCAGGTGGTTAAGTAGAAATTCGCTGCTCGGCTGACCCAGCAGGAGCAAACGTATGCTAAAAATGTATGCAGAACCAAGCTTTTCAGTGAAGAGCAGCCAGACACATTTCAGCAAGTTTCACTTGTAAGTGGGGTTGGAAATGCTTTTCAGGCTCAGTACTGGGCTCAAAAGATGCAGCCCTGATCTCTCTCATGATAGCAGGTGGTTAAGTAGAAATTTGCTGCTCGGCTGACCCAGCAGGAGCAAACGTATGCTAAAAATGTATGCAGAACCAAGCTTTTCAGTGAAGAGCAGCCAGGCACATTTGAGCAAGTTTCACTTGTAAGTGGGGTTGGAAACGCTTTTCAGGCTCAGTACTGGGCTCAAAAGATGCAGCCCTGATGTCTCTCATGATAGCAGGTGGTTAAGTAGAAATGTGCTGCTCGGCTGACCCAGCAGGAGCAAACGTATGCTAAAAATGTATGCAGAACCAAGCTTTTCAGTGAAGAGCAGCCAGGCATATTTTAGCAAGTTTCACTTGTAAGTGGGGTTGGAAACGCTTTTCAGGCTCAGTACTGGGCTCAAAAGATGCAGCCCTGATGTATCTCATGATAGCAGGTGGTTAAGTAGAAATTTGCTGCTCGGCTGACTCAGCAGGAGCAAACCTATGCCAAAAATGTACGCAGAATCAGCTTTTTAGTGAAGAGCAGAGAGGCACATTTTAGCAAGTTTCACTTGTAAGTGGGGTTGGAAACGCTTTTCAGGCTCAGTACTGGGCTCAAAAGATGCAGCCCTGATGTCTCTCATGATAGCAGGTGGTTAAGTAGAAATTCGCTGCTCGGCTGGCCCAGCAGGAGCAAACATAAGCAAAAAATTTATGCAGAACCAAGCTTTTCAGTGAAGAGCAGCCAGGCACATTTTAGCACGTTTCACTGTAAGTGGGGTTGGAAACGCTTTTCAGGCTCAGTACTGGGCTCAAAAGATGCAGACCTGATGTCTCTCATGATAGCAGGTGGTAAGTAGAAATTCGCTGCTCGGCTGGCCCAGCAGGAGCAAACATATGCTAAAAATGTATGCAGAACCAAGCTTTTCAGTGAAGAGCAGCCAGGCACATTTTAGCAAGTTTCACTTGTAAGTGGGGTTGGAAACGCTTTTCAGGCTCAGTACTGGGCTCAAAAGATGCAGCCCTGATGTCTCTCATGATAGCAGGTGGTTAAGTAGAAATTCGCTGCCCGGCTGACCCAGCAGGAGCAAACGTATGCTAAAAATGTGTGCAGAACCAAGCTTTTCAGTGAAGAGCAGCCAGGCACATTTTAGCAAGTTTCACTTGTAAGTGGGGTTGGAAACGCTTTTCAGGCTCAGTACTGGCCTCAAAAGATGCAGCCCTGCTGTATCTCATGATAGCAGGTGGTTAAGTCGAAATTTGCTGCTCGGCTGACCCAGCAGGAGCAAACCTATGCCAAAAATGTACGCAGAATCAGCTTTTCAGTGAAGAGCAGAGAGGCACATTTTGGCAAGTTTCACTTGTAAGTGGGGTTGGAAACGCTTTTCAGGCTCAGTACTGGGCTCAAAAGATGCAGCCCTGATGTCTCTCATGATGCAGGTGGTTAAGTAGAAATTCGCTGCTCGGCTGACCCAGCAGGAGCAAACGTATGCTAAAAATGTATGCAGAACCAAGCTTTTCAGTGAAGAACAGCCAGGCACATTTTAGCAAGTTTCACTAGTAAGTGGGGTTGGAAACGCTTTTCAGGCTCAGTACTGGGCTCAAAAGATGCAGCCCTGCTGTCTCTCATGATAGCAGGTGGTTAAGTAGAAATTCGCTGCTCGGCTGGCCCAGCAGGAGCAAACATATGCTAAAAATGTATGCAGAACCAAGCTTTTCAGTGAAGAGCAGCCAGGCACATTTTAGCAAGTTTCACTTGTAAGTGGGGTTGGAAACGCTTTTCAGGCTCAGTACTGGGCTCAAAAGATGCAGCCCTGATGTCTCTCATGATAGCAGGTGGTTAAGTAGAAATTCGCTGCTCGGCTGGCCCAGCAGGAGCAAACATATGCTAAAAATGTATGCAGAACCAAGCTTTTCAGTGAAGAGCAGCCAGGCACATTTTAGCAAGTTTCACTTGTAAGTGGGGTTGGAAATGCTTTTCAGGCTCAGTACTGGGCTCAAAAGATGCAGCCCTGATCTCTCTCATGATAGCAGGTGGTTAAGTAGAAATTTGCTGCTCGGCTGACCCAGCAGGAGCAAACGTATGCTAAAAATGTATGCAGAACCAAGCTTTTCAGTGAAGAGCAGCCAGGCACATTTGAGCAAGTTTCACTTGTAAGTGGGGTTGGAAACGCTTTTCAGGCTCAGTACTGGGCTCAAAAGATGCAGCCCTGATGTCTCTCATGATAGCAGGTGGTTAAGTAGAAATGTGCTGCTCGGCTGACCCAGCAGGAGCAAACGTATGTTAAAAATGTATGCAGAACCAAGCTTTTCAGTGAAGAGCAGCCAGGCATATTTTAGCAAGTTTCACTTGTAAGTGGGGTTGGAAACGCTTTTCAGGCTCAGTACTGGGCTCAAAAGATGCAGCCCTGATGTCTCTCATGATAGCAGGTGGTTAAGTAGAAATTCGCTGCTCGGCTGACCCAGCAGGAGCAAACATAAGCAAAAAATTTATGCAGAACCAAGCTTTTCAGTGAAGAGCAGCCAGGCACATTTTAGCACGTTTCACTGTAAGTGGGGTTGGAAACGCTTTTCAGGTGCAGTACTGGGCTCCAAAGATGCAGCCCTGATGTCTCTCATGATAGCAGGTGGTTAAGTAGAAATTTGCTGCTCGGCTGACCCAGCAGGAGCAAACATATGCTAAAAATGTATGCAGAACCAAGCTTTTCAGTGAAGAGCAGAGAGGCACAGTTTAGCAAGTTTCACTTGTAAGTGGGGTTGGAAACGCTTTTCAGGCTCAGTACTGGGCTCAAAAGATGCAGCCCTGATGTCTCTCATGATAGCAGGTGGTTAAGTAGAAATTCGCTGCTCGGCTGACCCAGCAGGAGCAAACGTATGCTAAAAATGTATGCAGAACCAAGCTTTTCAGTGAAGAGCAGCCAGGCACATTTTAGCAAGTTTCACTTGTAAGTGGGGTTGGAAACGCTTTTCAGGCTCAGTACTGGGCTCAAAAGATGCAGCCCCGATGTCTCTCATGATAGCAGGTGGTTAAGTAGAAATTCGCTGCTCGGCTGACCCAGCAGGAGCAAACGTATGCTAAAAATGTGTGCAGAACCAAGCTTTTCAGTGAAGAGCAGCGAGGCACATTTTAGCAAGTTTCACTTGTAAGTGGGGTTGGAAACGATTTTCAGGCTCAGTACTGGCCTCAAAAGATGCAGCCCTGCTGTATCTCATGATAGCAGGTGGTTAAGTCAAAATTTGCTGCTCGGCTGACCCAGCAGGAGCAAACCGATGCCAAAAATGTACGCAGAATCAGCTTTTCAGTGAAGAGCAGAGAGGCACATTTTGGCAAGTTTCACTTGTAAGTGGGGTTGGAAACGCTTTTCAGGCTCAGTACTGGGCTCAAAAGATGCAGCCCTGATGTCTCTCATGATAGCAGGTGGTTAAGTAGAAATTCGCTGCTCTGCTGACGCAGCAGGAGTAAACGTATGCCAAAAATGTATGCAGAAACAAGCTTTTCAGTGAAGAGCAGCCAGGCACATTTTAGCAAGTTTCACTTGTAAGTGGGGTTGGAAATGCTTTTCAGGCTCAGTACTGGGCTCAAAAGATGCAGCCCTGATGTCTCTCATGATGCAGGTGGTTAAGTAGAAATTCGCTGCTCGGCTGACCCAGCAGGAGCAAACGTATGCCAAAAATGTATGCAGAAACAAGCTTTTCAGTGAAGAGCAGCTAGGCACATTTTAGCAAGTTTCACTTGTAAGTGGGGTTGGAAACGCTTTTCAGGCTCAGTACTGAGCTCAAAAGATGCAGCCCTGATGTCATGATAGCAGGTGGTTAAGTAGAAATTCGCTGCTCGGCTGGCCCAGCAGGAGCAAACATATGCTAAAAATGTATGCAGAACCAAGCTTTTCAGTGAAGAGCAGCCAGGCACATTTTAGCAAGTTTCACTGTAAGTGGGGTTGGAAACGCTTTTCAGGTGCAGTACTGGGCTCCAAAGATGCAGCCCTGATGTCTCTCATGATAGCAGGTGGTTAAGTAGAAATGTGCTGCTCAGCAGACACAGCAGGAGCAAACGTATGCTAAAAATGTATGCAGAACCAAGCTTTTCAGTGAAGAGCAGCCAGGCATATTTTAGCAAGTTTCACTTGTAAGTGGGGTTGGAAATGCTTTTCAGGCTCAGTACCGGGCTCAAAAGATGCAGCCCTGATGTCTCTCATGATAGCAGGTGGTTAAGTAGAAATTTGCTGCTCGGCTGACCCAGCAGGAGCAAACCTATGCCAAAAATGTATGCAGAATCAGCTTTTCAGTGAAGAGCAGAGAGGCACATTTTAGCAAGTTTCACTTGTAAGTGGGGTTGGAAACGCTTTTCAGGCTCAGTACTAGGCTCAAAAGATGCAGCCCTGATGTCTCTTATGATGCAGGTGGTTAAGTAGAAATTCGCTGCTCGGCTGACCCAGCAGGAGCAAACGTATGCCAAAAATGTGTGCAGAAACAAGCTTTTCAGTGAAGAGCAGCTAGGCACATTTTAGCAAGTTTCACTTGTAAGTGGGGTTGGAAACGCTTTTCAGGCTCAGTACTGGGCTCAAAAGATGCAGCCCTGATGTCTCTCATGATAGCAGGTGGTTAAGTAGAAAGTCGCTGCTCGGCTGGCCCAGCAGGAGCAAACATATGCTAAAAATGTATGCAGAACCAAGCTTTTCAGTGAAGAGCAGCCAGGCACATTTTAGCAAGTTTCACTGTAAGTGGGGTTGGAAACGCTTTTCAGGTGCAGTACTGGGCTCCAAAGATGCAGCCCTGATGTCTCTCATGATAGCAGGTGGTTAAGTAGAAATGTGCTGCTCGGCAGACACAGCAGGAGCAAACGTATGCTAAAAATGTATGCAGAACCAAGCTTTTCAGTGAAGAGCAGCCAGGCATATTTTAGCAAGTTTCACTTGTAAGTGGGGTTGGAAATGCTTTTCAGGCTCAGTACTGGGCTCAAAAGATGCAGCCCTGATGTCTCTCATGATAGCAGGTGGTTAAGTAGAAATTTGCTGCTCGGCTGACCCAGCAGGAGCAAACCTATGCCAAAAATGTATGCAGAATCAGCTTTTCAGTGAAGAGCAGAGAGGCACATTTTAGCAAGTTTCACTTGTAAGTGGGGTTGGAAACACTTTTCAGGCTCAGTACTAGGCTCAAAAGATGCAGCCCTGATGTCTCTCATGATAGCAGGTGGTTAAGTAGAAATTCGCTGCTCGGCTGGCCCAGCAGGAGCAAACATATGCTAAAAATGTATGCAGAACCAAGCTTTTCAGTGAAGAGCAGCCAGGCACATTTTAGCAAGTTTCACTTGTAAGTGGGGTTGGAAACGCTTTTCAGGCTCAGTACTGGGCTCAAAAGATGCAGCCCTGATGTCTCTCATGATAGCAGGTGGTTAAGTAGAAATTCGCTGCTCGGCTGACCCAGCAGGAGCAAACGTATGCCAAAAATGTATGCAGAACCAAGCTTTTCAGTGAAGAGCAGCTAGGCACATTTTAGCAAGTTTTACTTGTAAGTGGGGTTGGAAATGCTTTTCAGGCTCAGTACTGGGCTCAAAAGATGCAGCCCTGATGTCTCTTATGATGCAGGTGGTTAAGTAGAAATTCGCTGCTCAGCTGACCCAGCAGGAGCAAACGTATGCCAAAAATGTGTGCAGAAACAAACTTTTCAGTGAAGAGCAGCTAGGCACATTTTAGCAAGTTTCACTTGTAAGTGGGGTTGGAAACGCTTTTCAGGCTCAGTACTGGGCTCAAAAGATGCAGCCCTGATGTCTCTCATGATAGCAGGTGGTTAAGTAGAAAGTCGCTGCTCGGCTGGCCCAGCAGGAGCAAACATATGCTAAAAATGTATGCAGAACCAAGCTTTTCAGTGAAGAGCAGCCAGGCATATTTTAGCAAGTTTCACTGTAAGTGGGGTTGGAAACGCTTTTCAGGTGCAGTACTGGGCTCCAAAGATGCAGCCCTGATGTCTCTCATGATAGCAGGTGGTTAAGTAGAAATGTGCTGCTCGGCAGACACAGCAGGAGCAAACGTATGCTAAAAATGTATGCAGAACCAAGCTTTTCAGTGAAGAGCAGCCAGGCATATTTTAGCAAGTTTCACTTGTAAGTGGGGTTGGAAATGCTTTTCAGGCTCAGTACTGGGCTCAAAAGATGCAGCCCTGATGTCTCTCATGATAGCAGGTGGTTAAGTAGAAATTTGCTGCTCGGCTGACCCAGCAGGAGCAAACCTATGCCAAAAATGTATGCAGAATCAGCTTTTCAGTGAAGAGCAGAGAGGCACATTTTAGCAAGTTTCACTTGTAAGTGGGGTTGGAAACGCTTTTCAGGCTCAGTACTGGGCTCAAAAGATGCAGCCCTGATGTCTCTCATGATAGCAGGTGGTTAAGTAGAAATGTGCTGCTCGGCTGACCCAGCAGGAGCAAACGTATGCCAAAAATGTATGCAGAAACCAGCTTTTCAGTGAAGAGCAGCCAGGCACATTTTAGCAAGTTTCACTTGTAAGTGGGGTTGGAAACGCTTTTCAGGCTCAGTACTGGGCTCAAAAGATGCAGCCCTGATGTCTCTCATGATAGCAGGTGGTTAAGTAGAAATTTGCTGCTCGGCTGACCCAGCAGGAGCAAACGTATGCTAAAAATGTGTGCAGAACCAAGCTTTTCAGTGAATAGCAGCCAGGCACATTTTAGCAAGTTTCACTTGTAAGTGGGGTTGGAAACGCTTTTCAGGCTCAGTACTGGGCTCAAAAGATGCAGCCCTGATGTCTCTCATGATAGCAGGTGGTTAAGTAGAAATTTGCTGCTCAGCTGACCCAGCAGGAGCAAACGTATGCCAAAAATGTATGCAGAAACAAGCTTTTCAGTGAAGAGCAGCTAGGCACATTTTAGCAAGTTTCACTTGTAAGTGGGGTTGGAAATGCTTTTCAGGCTTAGTACTGGCCTCAAAAGATGCAGCCCTGATGTCTCTCATGATAGCAGGTGGTTAAGTAGAAATGTGCTGCTCGGCTGACCCAGCAGGAGCAAACCTATGCCAAAAATGTACGCAGAATCAGCTTTGCAGTGAAGAGCAGAGAGGCACATTTTAGCAAGTTTCACTTGTAAGTGGGGATGGAAACGCTTTTCAGGCTCAGTACTGGGCTCAAAAGATGCATCCCTGATGTCTCTCATGATAGCAGGTGGTTAAGAAATTCGCTGCTCGGCTAACCCAGCAGGAGCAAACGTATGCGAAAAATGTATGCAGAACCAAGCTTTTCAGTGAAGAGCAGAGAGGCCCATTTTAGCAAGTTTCACTTCTAAGTGGGGTTGAAATGCTTTTCAGGCTCAGTAATGGGCTCAAGAGATGCAGCCCTGATGTCTCTCATGATAGCAGGTGGTTAAGTAGAAATTTGCTGCTCGGCTGACCCAGCAGGAGCAAACGTATGCTAAAAATGTATGCAGAACCAATATTTTCATTGAAGAGCAGAGAGGCACATTTTATCAAGTTTCACTTGTAAGTGGGGTTGGAAATGCTTTTCAGGCTCAGTACTGGGCTCAAAAGATGCAGCCCTGATGTCTCTCATGATAGCAGGTGGTTAAGTAGAAATTTGCTGCTGGGCTGACCCAGCAGGAGCAAACGTATGCTAAAAATGTATGCAGAACCAAGCTTTTCAGTGAAGAACAGCTAGGCACATTTTAGCAAGTTTCACTTGTAAGTGGGGTTGGAAATGCTTTTCAGGCTTAGTACTGGCCTCAAAAGATGCAGCCCTGATGTCTCTCATGATAGCAGGTGGTTAAGTAGAAATTTGCTGCTCGGCTGACCCAGCAGGAGCAAACGTATGCTAAAAATGTGTGCAGAACCAAGCTTTTCAGTGAAGAGCAGCCAGGCATATTTTAGCAAGTTTCACTTGTAAGTGTGGTTGGAAATGCTTTTCAGGCTCAGTACTGGGCTCAAAACATGCAGCCCTGATGTCTCTCATGATAGCAGGCGGTTAAGTAGAAATTTGATGCTCGGCTGACCCAGCAGGAGCAAACGTATGCTAAAAATGTATGCAGAACCAAGCTTTTCAGTGAAGAGCAGAGAGGCACATTTTAGCAAGTTTCACTTGTAAGTGGGGTTGGAAACGCTTTTCAGGCTCAGTACTGGGCTCAAAAGATGCAGCCCTGATGTCTCATGATAGCAGGTGGTTAAGTAGAAATTCGCTGCTCTGCTGACGCAGCAGGAGCAAACGTATGCTAAAAAATGTATGCAGAAACAAGCTTTTCAGTGAAGAGCAGCCAGGCACATTTTAGCAAGTTTCACTTGTAAGTGGGGTTGGAAACGCTTTTCAGGCTCAGTACTGGGCTCAAAAGATGCAGCCCTGATGTCTCTCATGATAGCAGGTGGTTAAGTAGAAATTCGCTGCTCGGCTGACCCAATTGGAGCAAACGTATGCTAAAAATGTGTGCAGAACCAAGCTTTTCAGTGAAGAGCAGCCAGGCACATTTTAGCAAGTTTCACTTGTAAGTGGGGTTGGAAACGCTTTTCAGGCTCAGTACTGGGCTCAAAAGATGCAGCCCTGATGTCTCATGATAGCAGGTGGTTAAGTAGAAATTCACTGCTCTGCTGACGCAGCAGGAGCAAATGTATGCCAAAAATGTATGCAGAAACAAGCTTTTCAGTGAAGAGCAGCCAGGCACATTTTAGCAAGTTTCACTTGTAAGTGGCGTTGGAAATGCTTTTCAGGCTCAGTACTGGGCTCAAAACATGCAGCCCTGATGTCTCTCATGATAGCAGGTGGTTAAGTAGAAATTTGCTGCTCGGCTGACCCAGCAGGAGCAAACCCATGCCAAAAATGTACGCAGAATGAGCTTTTCAGTGAAGAGCAGAGAGGCACATTTTAGCAAGTTTCACTTCTAAGTGGGGTTGGAAACGCTTTTCAGGCTCAGTACTGGGCTCAAAACATGTAGCCCTGATGTCTCTCATGATAGCAGGTGGTTAAGTAGAAATTTGCTGCTAGGCTGACCCAGCAGGAGCAAATGTATACTAAAAATTTATGCAGAAACAAACTTTTCAGTGAAGAACAGCTAGGCACATTTTAGCAAGTTTTACTTGTAAGTGGGGTTGGAAATGCTTTTCAGGCTCAGTACTGGGCTCAAAAGATGCAGCCCTGATGTCTCTCATGATAGCAGGTGGTTAAGTAGAAATTTGCTGCTGGGCTGACCCAGCAGGAGCAAACGTATGCTAAAAATGTATGCAGAACCAAGCTTTTCAGTGAAGAACAGCTAGGCACATTTTAGCAAGTTTCACTTGTAAGTGGGGTTGGAAACGCTTTTCAGGCTCAGTACTGGGCTCAAAAGATGCAGCCCTGATGTCTCATGATAGCAGGTGGTTAAGTAGAAATTCGCTGCTCTGCTGACGCAGCAGGAGCAAACGTATGCTAAAAATGTATGCAGAAACAAGCTTTTCAGTGAAGAGCAGCCAGGCACATTTTAGCAAGTTTCACTTGTAAGTGGGGTTGGAAATGCTTTTCAGGCTCAGTACTGGGCTCAAAAGATGCAGCCCTGATGTCTCTCATGATAGCAGGTGGTTAAGTAGAAATTCGCTGCTCGGCTGACCCAATTGGAGCAAACGTATGCTAAAAATGTGTGCAGAACCAAGCTTTTCAGTGAAGAGCAGCCAGGCACATTTTAGCAAGTTTCACTTGTAAGTGGGGTTGGAAACGCTTTTCAGGCTCAGTACTGGGCTCAAAAGATGCAGCCCTGATGTCTCATGATAGCAGGTGGTTAAGTAGAAATTCACTGCTCTGCTGACGCAGCAGGAGCAAATGTATGCCAAAAATGTATGCAGAAACAAGCTTTTCAGTGAAGAGCAGCCAGGCATATTTTAGCAAGTTTCACTTGTAAGTGGGGTTGGAAATGCTTTTCAGGCTCAGTACTGGGCTCAAAACATGCAGCCCTGATGTCTCTCATGATAGCAGGTGGTTAAGTAGAAATTTGCTGCTGGGCTGACCCAGCAGGAGCAAACGTATGCTAAAAATGTATGCAGAACCAAGCTTTTCAGTGAAGAACAGCTAGGCACATTTTAGCAAGTTTCACTTGTAAGTGGGGTTGGAAATGCTTTTCAGGCTTAGTACTGGCCTCAAAAGATGCAGCCCTGATGTCTCTCATGATAGCAGGTGGTTAAGTAGAAATTTGCTGCTCGGCTGACCCAGCAGGAGCAAACGTATGCTAAAAATGTGTGCAGAACCAAGCTTTTCAGTGAAGAGCAGCCAGGCATATTTTAGCAAGTTTCACTTGTAAGTGTGGTTGGAAATGCTTTTCAGGCTCAGTACTGGGCTCAAAACATGCAGCCCTGATGTCTCTCATGATAGCAGGCGGTTAAGTAGAAATTTGATGCTCGGCTGACCCAGCAGGAGCAAACGTATGCTAAAAATGTATGCAGAACCAAGCTTTTCAGTGAAGAGCAGAGAGGCACATTTTAGCAAGTTTCACTTGTAAGTGGGGTTGGAAACGCTTTTCAGGCTCAGTACTGGGCTCAAAAGATGCAGCCCTGATGTCTCATGATAGCAGGTGGTTAAGTAGAAATTCGCTGCTCTGCTGACGCAGCAGGAGCAAACGTATGCTAAAAAATGTATGCAGAAACAAGCTTTTCAGTGAAGAGCAGCCAGGCACATTTTAGCAAGTTTCACTTGTAAGTGGGGTTGGAAACGCTTTTCAGGCTCAGTACTGGGCTCAAAAGATGCAGCCCTGATGTCTCTCATGATAGCAGGTGGTTAAGTAGAAATTCGCTGCTCGGCTGACCCAATTGGAGCAAACGTATGCTAAAAATGTGTGCAGAACCAAGCTTTTCAGTGAAGAGCAGCCAGGCACATTTTAGCAAGTTTCACTTGTAAGTGGGGTTGGAAACGCTTTTCAGGCTCAGTACTGGGCTCAAAAGATGCAGCCCTGATGTCTCATGATAGCAGGTGGTTAAGTAGAAATTCACTGCTCTGCTGACGCAGCAGGAGCAAATGTATGCCAAAAATGTATGCAGAAACAAGCTTTTCAGTGAAGAGCAGCCAGGCACATTTTAGCAAGTTTCACTTGTAAGTGGCGTTGGAAATGCTTTTCAGGCTCAGTACTGGGCTCAAAACATGCAGCCCTGATGTCTCTCATGATAGCAGGTGGTTAAGTAGAAATTTGCTGCTCGGCTGACCCAGCAGGAGCAAACCCATGCCAAAAATGTACGCAGAATGAGCTTTTCAGTGAAGAGCAGAGAGGCACATTTTAGCAAGTTTCACTTCTAAGTGGGGTTGGAAACGCTTTTCAGGCTCAGTACTGGGCTCAAAACATGTAGCCCTGATGTCTCTCATGATAGCAGGTGGTTAAGTAGAAATTTGCTGCTAGGCTGACCCAGCAGGAGCAAATGTATACTAAAAATTTATGCAGAAACAAACTTTTCAGTGAAGAACAGCTAGGCACATTTTAGCAAGTTTTACTTGTAAGTGGGGTTGGAAATGCTTTTCAGGCTCAGTACTGGGCTCAAAAGATGCAGCCCTGATGTCTCTCATGATAGCAGGTGGTTAAGTAGAAATTTGCTGCTGGGCTGACCCAGCAGGAGCAAACGTATGCTAAAAATGTATGCAGAACCAAGCTTTTCAGTGAAGAACAGCTAGGCACATTTTAGCAAGTTTCACTTGTAAGTGGGGTTGGAAATGCTTTTCAGGCATAGTACTGGCCTCAAAAGATGCAGCCCTGATGTCTCTCATGATAGCTGGTGGTTAAGTAGAAATTTGCTGCTCGGCTGACCCAGCAGGAGCAAACGTATGCTAAAAATTTATGCAGAACCAAGCTTTTCAGTGAAGAGCAGAGAGGCACATTTTAGCAAGTTTCACTTGTAAGTGGGGTTGGAAACGCTTTTCAGGCTCAGTACTGGGCTCAAAAGATGCAGCCCTGATGTCTCATGATAGCAGGTGGTTAAGTAGAAATTCGCTGCTCTGCTGACGCAGCAGGAGCAAACGTATGCTAAAAATGTATGCAGAAACAAGCTTTTCAGTGAAGAGCAGCCAGGCACATTTTAGCAAGTTTCACTTGTAAGTGGGGTTGGAAATGCTTTTCAGGCTCAGTACTGGGCTCAAAAGATGCAGCCCTGATGTCTCTCATGATAGCAGGTGGTTAAGTAGAAATTCGCTGCTCGGCTGACCCAATTGGAGCAAACGTATGCTAAAAATGTGTGCAGAACCAAGCTTTTCAGTGAAGAGCAGCCAGGCACATTTTAGCAAGTTTCACTTGTAAGTGGGGTTGGAAACGCTTTTCAGGCTCAGTACTGGGCTCAAAAGATGCAGCCCTGATGTCTCATGATAGCAGGTGGTTAAGTAGAAATTCACTGCTCTGCTGACGCAGCAGGAGCAAATGTATGCCAAAAATGTATGCAGAAACAAGCTTTTCAGTGAAGAGCAGCCAGGCATATTTTAGCAAGTTTCACTTGTAAGTGGGGTTGGAAATGCTTTTCAGGCTCAGTACTGGGCTCAAAACATGCAGCCCTGATGTCTCTCATGATAGCAGGTGGTTAAGTAGAAATTTGCTGCTCGGCTGACCCAGCAGGAGCAAACCCATGCCAAAAATGTACGCAGAATGAGCTTTTCAGTGAAGAGCAGAGAGGCACATTTTAGCAAGTTTCACTTCTAAGTGGGGTTGGAAACGCTTTTCAGGCTCAGTACTGGGCTCAAAACATGCAGCCCTGATGTCTCTCATGATAGCAGGTGGTTAAGTAGAAATTTGCTGCTAGGCTGACCCAGCAGGAGCAAATGTATACTAAAAATGTATGCAGAAACAAACTTTTCAGTGAAGAGCAGCCAGGCACATTTTAGCAAGTTTCACTTGTAAGTGGGGTTGGAAATGCTTTTCAGGCTCACTACTAGGCTCAAAAGATGCAGCCCTGATGTCTCTCATGATAGCAGGTGGTTAAGTAGAAATGTGCTGCTCGGCTGACCCAGCAGGAGCAAACGTATGCTAAAAATGTATGCAGAACCAAGCTTTTCAGTGAAGAGCAGAGAGGCACATTTTGGCAAGTTTCACTTGTAAGTGGGGTTGGAAACGCTTTTCAGGCTCAGTACTGGGCTCAAAAGATGCAGCCCTGCTGTATCTCATGATAGCAGGTGGTTAAGTAGAAATTCGCTGCTCTGCTGACGCAGCAGGAGCAAACGTATGCCAAAAATGTATGCAGAAACAAGCTTTTCAGTGAAGAGCAGCCAGGCACATTTTAGCAAGTTTCACTTGTAAGTGGGGTTGGAAATGCTTTTCAGGCTCAGTACTGGGCTCAAAAGATGCAGCCCTGCTGTCTCTCGTGATAGCAGGTGGTTAAGTAAAAATTCGCTGCTCGGCTGGCCCAGCAGGAGCAAACATATGCTAAAAATGTATGCAGAACCAAGCTTTTCAGTGAAGAGCAGCCAGGCACATTTTAGCAAGTTTCACTTGTAAGTGGGGTTGGAAACGCTTTTCAGGCTCAGTACTGGGCTCAAAAGATGCAGCCCTGATGTCTCTCATGATAGCAGGTGGTTAAGTAGAAATGTGCTGCTCGGCTGACCCAGCAGGAGCAAACGTATGCTAAAAATGTGTGCAGAACCAAGCTTTTCAGTGAATAGCAGCCAGGCACATTTTAGCAAGTTTGACTTGTAAGTGGGGTTGGAAATGCTTTTCAGGCTCAGTACTGGGCTCAAAAGATGCAGCCCTGATCTCTCTCATGATAGCAGGTGGTTAAGTAGAAATTTGCTGCTCGGCTGACCCAGCAGGAGCAAACGTATGCTAAAAATGTATGCAGAACCAAGCTTTTCAGTGAAGAGCAGCCAGGCACATTTTAGCAAGTTTCACTTGTAAGTGGGGTTGGAAACGCTTTTCAGGCTCAGTACTGGGCTCAAAAGATGCAGCACTGATGTCTCTCATGATAGCAGGTGGTTAAGTAGAAATTCGCTGCTCGGCTGACCCAGCAGGAGCAAACGATGCCAAAAATGTATGCAGAAACAAGCTTTTCAGTGAAGAGCAGCTAGGCACATTTTAGCAAGTTTCACTTGTAAGTGGGGTTTGGAAATGCTTTTCAGGCTCAATACTGGGCTCAAAAGATGCAGCCCTGATGTATCTCATGATAGCAGGTGGTTAAGTAGAAATTTGCTGCTCGGCTGACTCAGCAGGAGCAAACCTATGCCAAAAATGTACGCAGAATCAGCTTTTCAGTGAAGAGCAGAGAGGCACAGTTTAGCAAGTTTCACTTGTAAGTGGGGTTGGAAACGCTTTTCAGGCTCAGTACTGGGCTCAAAAGATGCAGCCCTGATGTCTCTCATGATAGCAGGTGGTTAAGTAGAAATTCGCTGCTCGGCTGACCCAGCAGGAGCAAACGTATGCCAAAAATGTATGCAGAAACAAGCTTTTCAGTGAAGAGCAGCTAGGCACATTTTAGCAAGTTTCACTTGTAAGTGGGGTTGGAAATGCTTTTCAGGCTCAGTACTGGGCTCAAAAGATGCAGCCCTGATGTATCTCATGATAGCAGGTGGTTAAGTAGAAATTTGCTGCTCCGCTGACTCAGCAGGAGCAAACCTATGCCAAAAATGTACGCAGAATCAGCTTTTCAGTGAAGAGCAGAGAGGCACATTTTAGCAAGTTTCACTTGTAAGTGGGGTTGGAAACGCTTTTCAGGCTCAGTACTGGGCTCAAAAGATGCAGCCCTGATGTCTCTCATGATAGCAGGTGGTTAAGTAGAAATTCGCTGCTCGGCTGACCCAGCAGGAGCAAACGTATGCCAAAAATGTATGCAGAAACAAGCTTTTCAGTGAAGAGCAGCTAGGCACATTTTAGCAAGTTTCACTTTAAGTGGGGTTGGAAATGCTTTTCAGGCTCAGTACTGGGCTCAAAAGATGCAGCCCTGATGTATCTCATGATAGCAGGTGGTTAAGTAGAAATTTGCTGCTCGGCTGACCCAGCAGGAGCAAACATATGCTAAAAATGTATGCAGAACCAAGCTTTTCAGTGAAGAGCAGAGAGGCACAGTTTAGCAAGTTTCACTTGTAAGTGGGGTTGGAAACGCTTTTCAGGCTCAGTACTGGGCTCAAAAGATGCAGCCCTGATGTCTCTCATGATAGCAGGTGGTTAAGTAGAAATTCGCTGCTCGGCTGACCCAGCAGGAGCAAAGGTATGCTAAAAATGTGTGCAGAACCAAGCTTTTCAGTGAAGAGCAGCCAGGCACATTTTAGCAAGTTTCACTTGTAAGTGTTGTTGGAAACGCTTTTCAGGCTCAGTACTGGCCTCAAAAGATGCAGTCCTGATGTCTCTCATGATGCAGGTGGTTAAGTAGAAATTCGCTGCTCGGCTGACCCAGCAGGAGCAAACGTATGCTAAAAATGTATGCAGAACCAAGCTTTTCAGTGAAGAGCAGCCAGGCACATTTTAGCAAGTTTCACTTGTAAGTGGGGTTGGAAACGCTTTTCAGGCTCAGTACTGGGCTCAAAAGATGCAGCCCTGATGTCTCTCATGATAGCAGGTGGTTAAGTAGAAATTCGCTGCTCGGCTGACCCAGCAGGAGCAAACGTATGCCAAAAATGTATGCAGAAACAAGCTTTTCAGTGAAGAGCAGCTAGGCACATTTTAGCAAGTTTCACTTGTAAGTGGGGTTGGAAATGCTTTTCAGGCTCAGTACTGGGCTCAAAAGATGCAGCCCTGATGTATCTCATGATAGCAGGTGGTTAAGTAGAAATTTGCTGCTCGGCTGACTCAGCAGGAGCAAACCTATGCCAAAAATGTATGCAGAACCAAGCTTTTCAGTGAAGAACAGCCAGGCACATTTTAGCAAGTTTCACTTGTAAGTGGGGTTGGAAATGCTTTTTAGGCTCAGTACTGGGCTCATAAGATGCAGCCTGATGTCTCTCATGATAGCAGGTGGTTAAGTAGAAATTTGCTGCTCGGCTGACTCAGCAGGAGCAAACCTATGCCAAAAATGTACGCAGAATCAGCTTTTCAGTGAAGAGCAGAGAGGCACATTTTAGCAAGTTTCACTTGTAAGTGGGGTTGGAAACGCTTTTCAGGCTCAGTACTGGGCTCAAAAGATGCAGCCCTGATGTCTCTCATGATAGCAGGTGGTTAAGTAGAAATTCGCTGCTCGGCTGGCCCAGCAGGAGCAAACATATGCTAAAAATGCATGCAGAACCAAGCTTTTCAGTGAAGAGCAGCCAGGCACATTTTAGCACGTTTCACTGTAAGTGGGGTTGGAAACGCTTTTCAGGCTCAGTACTGGGCTCATAAGATGCAGCCTGATGTCTCTCATGAAAGCAGGTGGTTAAGTAGAAATTTGCTGCTCGGCTGACCCAGCAGGAGCAAACGTATGCTAAAAATGTGTGCAGAACCAAGCTTTTCAGTGAAGAGCAGCCAGACACATTTTAGCAAGTTTGACTTGTAAGTGGGGTTGGAAATGCTTTTCAGGCTCAGTACTGGGCTCAAAAGATGCAGCCCTGATCTCTCTCATGATAGCAGGTGGTTAAGTAGAAATTTGCTGCTCGGCTGACCCAGCAGGAGCAAACGTATGCTAAAAATGTATGCAGAACCAAGCTTTTCAGTGAAGAGCAGCTAGGCACATTTTAGCAAGTTTCACTTGTAAGTGGGGTTGGAAATGCTTTTCAGGCTCAGTACTGGGCTCAAAAGATGCAGCACTGATGTCTCTCATGATAGCAGGTGGTTAAGTAGAAATTCGCTGCTCGGCTGACCCAGCAGGAGCAAACGTATGCCAAAAATGTATGCAGAAACAAGCTTTTCAGTGAAGAGCAGCTAGGCACATTTTAGCAAGTTTCACTTGTAAGTGGGGTTGGAAATGCTTTTCAGGCTCAGTACTGGGCTCAAAAGATGCAGCCCTGATGTATCTCATGATAGCAGGTGGTTAAGTAGAAATTTGCTGCTCGGCTGACTCAGCAGGAGCAAACCTATGCCAAAAATGTACGCAGAATCAGCTTTTCAGTGAAGAGCAGAGAGGCACAGTTTAGCAAGTTTCACTTGTAATTGGGGTTGGAAACGCTTTTCAGGCTCAGTACTGGGCTCAAAAGATGCAGCCCTGATGTCTCTCATGATAGCAGGTGGTTAAGTAGAAATTCGCTGCTCGGCTGACCCAGCAGGAGCAAACGTATGCCAAAAATGTATGCAGAAACAAGCTTTTCAGTGAAGAGCAGCTAGGCACATTTTAGCAAGTTTCACTTGTAAGTGGGGTTGGAAATGCTTTTCAGGCTCAGTACTGGGCTCAAAAGATGCAGCCCTGATGTATCTCATGATAGCAGGTGGTTAAGTAGAAATTTGCTGCTCCGCTGACTCAGCAGGAGCAAACCTATGCCAAAAATGTATGCAGAACCAAGCTTTTCAGTGAAGAACAGCCAGGCACATTTTAGCAAGTTTCACTTGTAAGTGGGGTTGGAAATGCTTTTTAGGCTCAGTACTGGGCTCAAAAGATGCAGCCCTGCTGTCTCTCGTGATAGCAGGTGGTTAAGTAAAAATTCGCTGCTCGGCTGGCCCAGCAGGAGCAAACATATGCTAAAAATGTATGCAGAACCAAGCTTTTCAGTGAAGAGCAGCCAGGCACATTTTAGCAAGTTTCACTTGTAAGTGGGGTTGGAAACGCTTTTCAGGCTCAGTACTGGGCTCAAAAGATGCAGCCCTGATGTCTCTCATGATAGCAGGTGGTTAAGTAGAAATGTGCTGCTCGGCTGACCCAGCAGGAGCAAACGTATGCTAAAAATGTGTGCAGAACCAAGCTTTTCAGTGAATAGCAGCCAGGCACATTTTAGCAAGTTTCACTTGTAAGTGGGGTTGGAAACGCTTTTCAGGCTCAGTACTGGGCTCATAAGATGCAGCCTGATGTCTCTCATGAAAGCAGGTGGTTAAGTAGAAATTTGCTGCTCGGCTGACCCAGCAGGAGCAAACGTATGCTAAAAATGTGTGCAGAACCAAGCTTTTCAGTGAAGAGCAGCCAGACACATTTTAGCAAGTTTGACTTGTAAGTGGGGTTGGAAATGCTTTTCAGGCTCAGTACTGGGCTCAAAAGATGCAGCCCTGATCTCTCTCATGATAGCAGGTGGTTAAGTAGAAATTTGCTGCTCGGCTGACCCAGCAGGAGCAAACGTATGCTAAAAATGTATGCAGAACCAAGCTTTTCAGTGAAGAGCAGCCAGGCACATTTTAGCAAGTTTCACTTGTAAGTGGGGTTGGAAACGCTTTTCAGGCTCAGTACTGGGCTCAAAAGATGCAGCCCTGATGTCTCTCATGATAGCAGGTGGTTAAGTAGAAATTCGCTGCTCAGCTGACCCAGCAGGAGCAAACGTATGCCAAAAATGTATGCAGAAACAAGCTTTTCAGTGATGAGCAGCTAGGCACATTTTAGCAAGTTTCACTTGTAAGTGGGGTTGGAAATGCTTTTCAGGCTCAGTACTGGGCTCAAAAGATGCAGCCCTGATGTATCTCATGATAGCAGGTGGTTAAGTAGAAATTTGCTGCTCGGCTGACTCAGCAGGAGCAAACCTATGCCAAAAATGTACGCAGAATCAGCTTTTCAGTGAAGAGCAGAGAGGCACATTTTAGCAAGTTTCACTTGTAAGTGGGGTTGGAAACGCTTTTCAGGCTCAGTACTGGGCTCCAAAGATGCAGCCCTGATGTCTCTCATGATAGCAGGTGGTTAAGTAGAAATTTGCTGCTCGGCTGACCCAGCAGGAGCAAACATATGCTAAAAATGTATGCAGAACCAAGCTTTTCAGTGAAGAGCAGAGAGGCACAGTTTAGCAAGTTTCACTTGTAAGTGGGGTTGGAAACGCTTTTCAGGCTCAGTACTGGGCTCAAAAGATGCAGCCCTGATGTCTCTCATGATAGCAGGTGGTTAAGTAGAAATTCGCTGCTCGGCTGACCCAGCAGGAGCAAACGTATGCTAAAAATGTGTGCAGAACCAAGCTTTTCAGTGAAGAGCAGCCAGGCACATTTTAGCAAGTTTCACTTGTAAGTGTTGTTGGAAACGCTTTTCAGGCTCAGTACTGGCCTCAAAAGATGCAGCCCTGATGTCTCTCATGATGCAGGTGGTTAAGTAGAAATTCGCTGCTCGGCTGACCCAGCAGGAGCAAACGTATGCTAAAAATGTATGCAGAACCAAGCTTTTCAGTGAAGAGCAGCCAGGCACATTTTAGCAAGTTTCACTTGTAAGTGGGGTTGGAAACGCTTTTCAGGCTCAGTACTGGGCTCAAAAGATGCAGCCCTGATGTCTCTCATGATAGCAGGTGGTTAAGTAGAAATTCGCTGCTCGGCTGACCCAGCAGGAGCAAACGTATGCCAAAAATGTATGCAGAAACAAGCTGTTCAGTGAAGAGCAGCTAGGCACATTTTAGCAAGTTTCACTTGTAAGTGGGGTTGGAAATGCTTTTCAGGCTCAGTACTGGGCTCAAAAGATGCAGCCCTGATGTATCTCATGATAGCAGGTGGTTAAGTAGAAATTTGCTGCTCGGCTGACTCAGCAGGAGCAAACCTATGCCAAAAATGTACGCAGAATCAGCTTTTCAGTGAAGAGCAGAGAGGCACATTTTAGCAAGTTTCACTTGTAAGTGGGGTTGGAAACGCTTTTCAGGCTCAGTACTGGGCTCAAAAGATGCAGACCTGATGTCTCTCATGATAGCAGGTGGTAAGTAGAAATTCGCTGCTCGGCTGGCCCAGCAGGAGCAAACATATGCTAAAAATGTATGCAGAACCAAGCTTTTCAGTGAAGAGCAGCCAGGCACATTTTAGCAAGTTTCACTTGTAAGTGGGGTTGGAAACGCTTTTCAGGCTCAGTACTGGGCTCAAAAGATGCAGCCCTGATGTCTCTCATGATAGCAGGTGGTTAAGTAGAAATGTGCTGCTCGGCTGACCCAGCAGGAGCAAACGTATGCTAAAAATGTGTGCAGAACCAAGCTTTTCAGTGAATAGCAGCCAGGCACATTTTAGCAAGTTTCACTTGTGAGTGGGGTTGGAAACGCTTTTCAGGCTCAGTACTGGGCTCAAAAGATGCAGCCCTGATGTCTCTCATGATAGCAGGTGGTTAAGTAGAAATTTGCTGCTCGGCTGACCCAGCAGGAGCAAACGTATGCCAAAAATGTATGCAGAAACAAGCTTTTCAGTGAAGAGCAGCTAGGCACATTTTTAGCAAGTTTCACTTGTGAGTGGGGTTGGAAATGCTTTTCAGGCTTAGTACTTGCCTCAAAAGATGCAGCCCTGATGTCTCTCATGATAGCAGGTGGTTAAGTAGAAATGTGCTGCTCGGCTGACCCAGCAGGAGCAAACCTATGCCAAAAATGTACGCAGAATCAGCTTTTCAGTGAAGAGCAGAGAGGCACATTTTAGCAAGTTTCACTTGTAAGTGGGGTTGGAAACGCTTTTCAGGCTCAGTACTGGGCTCAAAAGATGCATCCCTGATGTCTCTCATGATAGCAGGTGGTTAAGTAGAAATTCGCTGCTCGGCTGACCCAGCAGGAGCAAACATATGCTAAAAATGTATGCAGAACCAAGCTTTTCAGTGAAGAGCAGCCAGGCACATTTTAGCACGTTTCACTGTAAGTGGGGTTGGAAACGCTTTTCAGGCGCAGTACTGGGCTCCAAAGATGCAGCCCTGATGTCTCTCGTGATAGCAGGTGGTTAAGTAGAAATTTGCTGCTCGGCTGACCCAGCAGGAGCAAACGTATGCTAAAAATGTGTACAGAACCAAGCTTTTCAGTGAAGAACAGCCAGGCACATTTTAGCAAGTTTCACTTGTAAGTGGGGTTGGAAACGCTTTTCAGGCTCAGTACTGGGCTCAAAAGATGCAGCCCTGATGTCTCATGATAGCAGGTGGGTAAGTAGAAATTTGCTGCTCGGCTGACCCAGCAGGAGCAAACCCATGCCAAAAATGTACGCAGAATGAGCTTTTCAGTGAAGAGCAGAGAGGCACATTTTAGCAAGTTTCACTTGTAAGTGGGGTTGGAAACGCTTTTCAGGCTCAGTACTGGGCTCAAAAGATGCACCCTGATGTCTCTCATGATAGCAGGTGGTTAAGTAGAAATTTGCTGCTCGGCTGACCCAGCAGGAGCAAACGTATGCTAAAAATGTGTGCAGAACCAAGCTTTTCAGTGAAGAGCAGCCAGGCACATTTTAGCAAGTTTCACTTGTAAGTGTTGTTGGAAACGCTTTTCAGGCTCAGTACTGGCCTCAAAAGATGCAGCCCTGATGTCTCTCATGATGCAGGTGGTTAAGTAGAAATTCGCTGCTCGGCTGACCCAGCAGGAGCAAACGTATGCTAAAAATGTATGCAGAACCAAGCTTTTCAGTGAAGAGCAGCCAGGCACATTTTAGCAAGTTTCACTTGTAAGTGGGGTTGGAAACGCTTTTCAGGCTCAGTACTGGGCTCAAAAGATGCAGCCCTGATGTCTCTCATGATAGCAGGTGGTTAAGTAGAAATTCGCTGCTCGGCTGACCCAGCAGGAGCAAACGTATGCCAAAAATGTATGCAGAAACAAGCTGTTCAGTGAAGAGCAGCTAGGCACATTTTAGCAAGTTTCACTTGTAAGTGGGGTTGGAAATGCTTTTCAGGCTCAGTACTGGGCTCAAAAGATGCAGCCCTGATGTATCTCATGATAGCAGGTGGTTAAGTAGAAATTTGCTGCTCGGCTGACTCAGCAGGAGCAAACCTATGCCAAAAATGTACGCAGAATCAGCTTTTCAGTGAAGAGCAGAGAGGCACATTTTAGCAAGTTTCACTTGTAAGTGGGGTTGGAAACGCTTTTCAGGCTCAGTACTGGGCTCAAAAGATGCAGACCTGATGTCTCTCATGATAGCAGGTGGTAAGTAGAAATTCGCTGCTCGGCTGGCCCAGCAGGAGCAAACATATGCTAAAAATGTATGCAGAACCAAGCTTTTCAGTGAAGAGCAGCCAGGCACATTTTAGCAAGTTTCACTTGTAAGTGGGGTTGGAAACGCTTTTCAGGCTCAGTACTGGGCTCAAAAGATGCAGCCCTGATGTCTCTCATGATAGCAGGTGGTTAAGTAGAAATGTGCTGCTCGGCTGACCCAGCAGGAGCAAACGTATGCTAAAAATGTGTGCAGAACCAAGCTTTTCAGTGAATAGCAGCCAGGCACATTTTAGCAAGTTTCACTTGTGAGTGGGGTTGGAAACGCTTTTCAGGCTCAGTACTGGGCTCAAAAGATGCAGCCCTGATGTCTCTCATGATAGCAGGTGGTTAAGTAGAAATTTGCTGCTCGGCTGACCCAGCAGGAGCAAACGTATGCCAAAAATGTATGCAGAAACAAGCTTTTCAGTGAAGAACAGCCAGGCACATTTTAGCAAGTTTCACTTGTAAGTGGGGTTGGAAACGCTTTTCAGGCTCAGTACTGGGCTCAAAAGATGCAGCCCTGATGTCTCATGATAGCAGGTGGGTAAGTAGAAATTTGCTGCTCGGCTGACCCAGCAGGAGCAAACCCATGCCAAAAATGTACGCAGAATGAGCTTTTCAGTGAAGAGCAGAGAGGCACATTTTAGCAAGTTTCACTTGTAAGTGGGGTTGGAAACGCTTTTCAGGCTCAGTACTGGGCTCAAAAGATGCACCCTGATGTCTCTCATGATAGCAGGTGGTTAAGTAGAAATTTGCTGCTCGGCTGACCCAGCAGGAGCAAATGTATGCTAAAAATTTATGCAGAAACAAACTTTTCAGTGAAGAGCAGACAGGCACATTTTAGCAAGTTTCACTTGTAAGTGGGGTTGGAAATGCTTTTTAGGCTCACTACTAAGCTCAAAAGATGCAGCCCTGATGTCTCTCATGATAGCAGGTGGTTAAGTAGAAATGTGCTGCTCGGCTGACCCAGCAGGAGCAAACGTTTGCTAAAAATGTATGCAGAACCAAGCTTTTCAGTGAAGAGCAGAGAGGCACAGTTTAGCAAGTTTCACTTGCAAGTGGGGTTGGAAACGCTTTTCAGGCTCAGTACTGGGCTCAAAAGATGCAGCCCTGATGTCTCTCATGATAGAAGGTGGTTAAGTAGAAATTCGCTGCTCGGCTAACCCAGCAGGAGCAAACGTATGCGAAAAATGTATGCAGAACCAAGCTTTTCAGTGAAGAGCAGAGAGGCACATTTTAGCAAGTTTCACTTGTAAGTGGGGTTGGAAACGCTTTTACGGCTCAGTACTGGGCTCAAAAGATGCAGCCCTGATGTCTCTCATGGTAGCAGGTGGTTAAGTAGAAATTCGCTGCTCGGCTGACCCAGCAGGAGCAAACGTATGCTAAAAATGTGTACAGAACCAAGCTTTTCAGTGAAGAGCAGCCAGGCACATTTTAGCAAGTTTCACTTGTAAGTGGGGTTGGAAACGCTTTTCAGGCTCAGTACTGGGCTCAAAAGATGCAGCCCTGATGTCTCATGATAGCAGGTGGTTAAGTAGAAATTTGCTGCTCGGCTGACCCAGCAGGAGCAAACCCATGCCAAAAATGTACGCAGAATGAGCTTTTCAGTGAAGAGCAGAGAGGCACATTTTAGCAAGTTTCACTTGTAAGTGGGGTTGGAAACGCTTTTCAGGCTCAGTACTGGGCTCAAAAGATGCAGCCCTGATGTCTCTCATGATAGCAGGTGGTTAAGTAGAAATTTGCTGCTCGGCTGACCCAGCAGGAGCAAATGTATGCTAAAAATGTATGCAGAAACAAACTTTTCAGTGAAGAGCAGACAGGCACATTTTAGCAAGTTTCACTTGTAAGTAGGGTTGGAAATGCTTTTCAGGCTCACTACTAAGCTCAAAAGATGCAGCCCTGATGTCTCTCATGATAGCAGGTGGTTAAGTAGAAATGTGCTGCTCGGCTGACCCAGCAGGAGAAAACGTTTGCTAAAAATGTATGCAGAACCAAGCTTTTCAGTGAAGAGCAGAGAGGCACAGTTTAGCAAGTTTCACTTGCAAGTGGGGTTGGAAACGCTTTTCAGACTCAGTACTGGGCTCAAAAGATGCAGCCCTGATGTCTCTCATGATAGAAGGTGGTTAAGTAGAAATTCGCTGCTCGGCTGACCCAGCAGGAGCAAACGTATGCTAAAAATGTATGCAGAACCAAGCTTTTCAGTGAAGAGCAGCCAGGCACATTTTAGCAAGTTTCACTTGTAAGTGGGGTTGGAAACGCTTTTCAGGCTCAGTACTGGGCTCAAAAGATGCAGCCCTGATGTCTCTCATGATAGCAGGTAGTTAAGTAGAAATTCGCTGCTCGGCTGACCCAGCAGGAGCAAACGTATGCTAAAAATGTGTGCAGAACCAAGCTTTTCAGTGAAGAGCAGCCAGGCACATTTTAGCAAGTTTCACTTGTAAGTGGGGTTGAAAACGCTTTTCAGGCTCAGTACTGGCCTCAAAAGATGCAGCCCTGCTGTATCTCATGATAGCAGGTGGTTAAGTCGAAATTTGCTGCTCGGCTGACCCAGCAGGAGCAAACCTATGCCAAAAATGTACGCAGAATCAGCTTTTCAGTGAAGAGCAGAGAGGCAGATTTTGGCAAGTTTCACTTGTAAGTGGGGTTGGAAACGCTTTTCAGGCTCAGTACTGGGCTCAAAAGATGCAGCCCTGATGTCTCTCATGATAGCAGGTGGTTAAGTAGAAATTTGCTGCTCGGCTGACCCAGCAGGAGCAAACGTATGCTAAAAATGTGTGCAGAACCAAGCTTTTCAGTGAATAGCAGCCAGGCACATTTTAGCAAGTTTCACTTGTAAGTGGGGTTGGAAACGCTTTTCAGGCTCAGTACTGGGCTCATAAGATGCAGCCTGATGTCTCTCATGATAGCAGGTGGTTAAGTAGAAATGTGCTGCTCGGCTGACCCAGCAGGAGCAAACGTATGCTAAAAATGTGTGCAGAACCAAGCTTTTCAGTGAATAGCAGCCAGGCACATTTTAGCAAGTTTCACTTGTAAGTGGGGTTGGAAACGCTTTTCAGGCTCAGTACTGGGCTCATAAGATGCAGCCTGATGTCTCTCATGATAGCAGGTGGTTAAGTAGAAATTTGCTGCTCGGCTGACCCAGCAGGAGCAAACGTATGCTAAAAATGTGTGCAGAACCAAGCTTTTCAGTGAAGAGCAGCCAGACACATTTTAGCAAGTTTCACTTGTAAGTGGGGTTGGAAATGCTTTTCAGGCTCAGTACTGGGCTCAAAAGATGCAGCCCTGATGTATCTCATGATAGCAGGTGGTTAAGTAGAAATTTGCTGCTCGGCTGACTCAGCAGGAGCAAACCTATGCCAAAAATGTACGCAGAATCAGCTTTTCAGTGAAGAGCAGAGAGGCACATTTTAGCAAGTTTCACTTGTAAGTGGGGTTGGAAACGCTTTTCAGGCTCAGTACTGGGCTCAAAAGATGCAGACCTGATGTCTCTCATGATAGCAGGTGGTAAGTAGAAATTCGCTGCTCGGCTGGCCCAGCAGGAGCAAACATATGCTAAAAATGTATGCAGAACCAAGCTTTTCAGTGAAGAGCAGCCAGGCACATTTTAGCAAGTTTCACTTGTAAGTGGGGTTGGAAACGCTTTTCAGGCTCAGTACTGGGCTCAAAAGATGCAGCCCTGATGTCTCTCATGATAGCAGGTGGTTAAGTAGAAATGTGCTGCTCGGCTGACCCAGCAGGAGCAAACGTATGCTAAAAATGTGTGCAGAACCAAGCTTTTCAGTGAATAGCAGCCAGGCACATTTTAGCAAGTTTCACTTGTGAGTGGGGTTGGAAACGCTTTTCAGGCTCAGTACTGGGCTCAAAAGATGCAGCCCTGATGTCTCTCATGGTAGCAGGTGGTTAAGTAGAAATTCGCTGCTCGGCTGACCCAGCAGGAGCAAACGTATGCTAAAAATGTTTACAGAACCAAGCTTTTCAGTGAAGAGCAGCCAGGCACATTTTAGCAAGTTTCACTTGTAAGTGGGGTTGGAAACGCTTTTCAGGCTCAGTACTGGGCTCAAAAGATGCAGCCCTGATGTCTCATGATAGCAGGTGGTTAAGTAGCAATTTGCTGCTCGGCTGACCCAGCAGGAGCAAACCCATGCCAAAAATGTACGCAGAATGAGCTTTTCAGTGAAGAGCAGAGAGGCACATTTTAGCAAGTTTCACTTGTAAGTGGGGTTGGAAATGCTTTTCAGGCTCACTACTAGGCTCAAAAGATGCAGCCCTGATGTCTCTCATGATAGCAGGTGGTTAAGTAGAAATGTGCTGCTCGGCTGACCCAGCAGGAGCAAACGTATGCTAAAAATGTATGCAGAACCAAGCTTTTCAGTGAAGAGCAGAGAGGCACAGTTTAGCAAGTTTCACTTGTAAGTGGGGTTGGAAACGCTTTTCAGGCTCAGTACTGGGCTCAAAAGATGCAGCCCTGATGTCTCTCATGATAGCAGGTGGTTAAGTAGAAATTCGCTGCTCGGCTGACCCAGCAGGAGCATACGTATGCTAAAAATGTATGCAGAACCAAGCTTTTCAGTGAAGAGCAGCCAGGCACATTTTAGCAAGTTTCACTTGTAAGTGGGGTTGGAAACGCTTTTCAGGCTCAGTACTGGGCTCAAAAGATGCAGCCCTGATGTCTCTCATGATAGCAGGTGGTTAAGTAGAAATTCGCTGCTCGGCTGACCCAGCAGGAGCAAACGTATGCTAAAAATGTGTGCAGAACCAAGCTTTTCAGTGAAGAGCAGCCAGGCACATTTTAGCAAGTTTCACTTGTAAGTGGGGTTGGAAACGCTTTTCAGGCTCAGTACTGGCCTCAAAAGATGCAGCCCTGCTGTATCTCATGATAGCAGGTGGTTAAGTCGAAATTTGCTGCTCGGCTGACCCAGCAGGAGCAAACCTATGCCAAAAATGTACGCAGAATCAGCTTTTCAGTGAAGAGCAGAGAGGCACATTTTGGCAAGTTTCACTTGTAAGTGGGGTTGGAAACGCTTTTCAGGCTCAGTACTGGGCTCAAAAGATGCAGCCCTGATGTCTCTCATGATAGCAGATGGTTAAGTAGAAATTCGCTGCTCTGCTGACGCAGCAGGAGCAAACGTATGCCAAAAATGTATGCAGAAACAAGCTTTTCAGTGAAGAGCAGCCAGGCACATTTTAGCAAGTTTCACTTGTAAGTGGGGTTGGAAATGCTTTTCAGGCTCAGTACTGGGCTCAAAAGATGCAGCCCTGATGTCTCTCATGATGCAGGTGGTTAAGTAGAAATTCGCTGCTCAGCTGACCCAGCAGGAGCAAACGTATGCTAAAAATGTATGCAGAACCAAGCTTTTCAGTGAAGAACAGCCAGGCACATTTTATCAAGTTTCACTAGTAAGTGGGGTTGGAAACGCTTTTCAGGCTCAGTACTGGGCTCAAAAGATGCAGCCCTGCTGTCTCTCATGATAGCAGGTGGTTAAGTAGAAATTCGCTGCTCGGCTGGCCCAGCAGGAGCAAACGTATGCTAAAAATGTGTGCAGAACCAAGCTTTTCAGTGAAGAGCAGCCAGACACATTTCAGCAAGTTTCACTTGTAAGTGGGGTTGGAAATGCTTTTCAGGCTCAGTACTGGGCTCAAAAGATGCAGCCCTGATCTCTCTCATGATAGCAGGTGGTAAGTAGAAATTTGCTGCTCGGCTGACCCAGCAGGAGCAAACGTATGCTAAAAATGTATGCAGAACCAAGCTTTTCAGTGAAGAGCAGCCAGGCACATTTTAGCAAGTTTCACTTGTAAGTGGGGTTGGAAACGCTTTTCAGGCTCAGTACTGGGCTCAAAAGATGCAGCCCTGATGTCTCTCATGATAGCAGGTGGTTAAGTAGAAATTCGCTGCTCGGCTGACCCAGCAGGAGCAAACGTATGCCAAAAATGTATGCAGAAACAAGCTTTTCAGTGAAGAGCAGCTAGGCACATTTTAGCAAGTTTCACTTGTAAGTGGGGTTGGAAATGCTTTTCAGGCTCAGTACTGGGCTCAAAAGATGCAGCCCTGATGTATCTCATGATAGCAGGTGGTTAAGTAGAAATTTGCTGCTCGGCTGACTCAGCAGGAGCAAACCTATGCCAAAAATGTACGCAGAATCAGCTTTTCAGTGAAGAGCAGAGAGGCACATTTTAGCAAGTTTCACTTGTAAGTGGGGTTGGAAACGCTTTTCAGGCTCAGTACTGGGCTCAAAAGATGCAGCCCTGATGTCTCTCAGGTGGTTAAGTAGAAATTCGCTGCTCGGCTGGCCCAGCAGGAGCAAACATATGCTAAAAATAAGTGCAGAACCAAGCTTTTCAGTGAATAGCAGCCAGGCACATTTTAGCAAGTTTCACTTGTAAGTGGGGTTGGAAACGCTTTTCAGGCTCAGTACTGGGCTCAAAAGATGCAGCCCTGATGTCTCTCATGATAGCAGGTGGTTAAGTAGAAATTCGCTGCTCGGCTGACCCAGCAGGAGCAAACGTATGCTAAAAATAAGTGCAGAACCAAGCTTTTCAGTGAATAGCAGCCAGGCACATTTTAGCAAGTTTCACTTGTGAGTGGGGTTGGAAATGCTTTTCAGGCTCAGTACTGGGCTCAAAAGATGCAGCCCTGATGTCTCTCATGATAGCAGGTGGTTAAGTAGAAATTCGCTGCTCGGCTGACCCAGCAGGAGCAAACGTATTCCAAAAATGTATGCAGAAACAAGCTTTTCAGTGAAGAGCAGCTAGGCACATTTTTAGCAAGTTTCACTTGTAAGTGGGGTTGGAAATGCTTTTCAGGCTTAGTACTGGCCTCAAAAGATGCAGCCCTGATGTCTCTCATGATAGCAGGTGGTTAAGTAGAAATGTGCTGCTCGGCTGACCCAGCAGGAGCAAACCTATGCCAAAAATGTACGCAGAATCAGCTTTTCAGTGAAGAGCAGAGAGGCACATTTTAGCAAGTTTCACTTGTAAGTGGGGTTGGAAACGCTTTTCAGGCTCAGTACTGGGCTCAAAAGATGCAGCCCTGATGTCTCTCATGATAGCAGGTGGTTAAGTAGAAATTCGCTGCTCGGCTGACCCAGCAGGAGCAAACGTATGCTAAAAATGTATGCAGAACCAAGCTTTTCAGTGAAGAGCAGCCAGGTACATTTTAGCAAGTTTCACTTGTAAGTGGGGTTGGAAACGCTTTTCAGGCTCAGTACTGGGCTCAAAAGATGCAGCCCTGATGTCTCTCATGATAGCAGGTGGTTAAGTAGAAATTCGCTGCTCGGCTGACCCAGCAGGAGCAAACGTATGCTAAAAATGTGTGCAGAACCAAGCTTTTCAGTGAAGAGCAGCCAGGCACATTTTAGCAAGTTTCACTTGTAAGTGGGGTTGGAAACGCTTTTCAGGCTCAGTACTGGCCTCAAAAGATGCAGCCCTGCTGTATCTCATGATAGCAGGTGGTTAAGTCAAAATTTGCTGCTCGGCTGACCCAGCAGGAGCAAACCTATGCCAAAAATGTACGCAGAATCAGCTTTTCAGTGAAGAGCAGAGAGGCACATTTTGGCAAGTTTCACTTGTAAGTGGGGTTGGAAACGCTTTTCAGGCTCAGTACTGGGCTCAAAAGATGCAGCCCTGATGTCTCTCATGATAGCAGATGGTTAAGTAGAAATTCGCTGCTCTGCTGACGCAGCAGGAGCAAACGTATGCCAAAAATGTATGCAGAAACAAGCTTTTCAGTGAAGAGCATCCAGGAACATTTTAGCAAGTTTCACTTGTAAGTGGGGTTGGAAATGCTTTTCAGGCTCAGTACTGGGCTCAAAAGATGCAGCCCTGATGTCTCTCATGATGCAGGTGGTTAAGTAGAAATTCGCTGCTCGGCTGACCCAGCAGGAGCAAACGTATGCTAAAAATGTATGCAGAACCAAGCTTTTCAGTGAAGAACAGCCAGGCACATTTTAGCAAGTTTCACTTGTAAGTGGGGTTGGAAACGCTTTTCAGGCTCAGTACTGGGCTCAAAAGATGCAGCCCTGATCTCTCTCATGATAGCAGGTGGTAAGTAGAAATTTGCTGCTCGGCTGACCCAGCAGGAGCAAACGTATGCTAAAAATGTATGCAGAACCAAGCTTTTCAGTGAAGAGCAGCCAGGCACATTTTAGCAAGTTTCACTTGTAAGTGGGGTTGGAAACGCTTTTCAGGCTCAGTACTGGGCTCAAAAGATGCAGCCCTGATGTCTCTCATGATAGCAGGTGGTTAAGTAGAAATTCGCTGCTCGGCTGACCCAGCAGGAGCAAACGTATGCCAAAAATGTATGCAGAAACAAGCTTTTCAGTGAAGAGCAGCTAGGCACATTTTAGCAAGTTTCACTTGTAAGTGGGGTTGGAAATGCTTTTCAGGCTCAGTACTGGGCTCAAAAGATGCAGCCCTGATGTATCTCATGATAGCAGGTGGTTAAGTAGAAATTTGCTGCTCGGCTGACTCAGCAGGAGCAAACCTATGCCAAAAATGTACGCAGAATCAGCTTTTCAGTGAAGAGCAGAGAGGCACATTTTAGCAAGTTTCACTTGTAAGTGGGGTTGGAAACGCTTTTCAGGCTCAGTACTGGGCTCAAAAGATGCAGCCCTGATGTCTCTCAGGTGGTTAAGTAGAAATTCGCTGCTCGGCTGGCCCAGCAGGAGCAAACATATGCTAAAAATAAGTGCAGAACCAAGCTTTTCAGTGAATAGCAGCCAGGCACATTTTAGCAAGTTTCACTTGTAAGTGGGGTTGGAAACGCTTTTCAGGCTCAGTACTGGGCTCAAAAGATGCAGCCCTGATGTCTCTCATGATAGCAGGTGGTTAAGTAGAAATTCGCTGCTCGGCTGACCCAGCAGGAGCAAACGTATGCTAAAAATAAGTGCAGAACCAAGCTTTTCAGTGAATAGCAGCCAGGCACATTTTAGCAAGTTTCACTTGTGAGTGGGGTTGGAAATGCTTTTCAGGCTCAGTACTGGGCTCAAAAGATGCAGCCCTGATGTCTCTCATGATAGCAGGTGGTTAAGTAGAAATTCGCTGCTCGGCTGACCCAGCAGGAGCAAACGTATTCCAAAAATGTATGCAGAAACAAGCTTTTCAGTGAAGAGCAGCTAGGCACATTTTTAGCAAGTTTCACTTGTAAGTGGGGTTGGAAATGCTTTTCAGGCTTAGTACTGGCCTCAAAAGATGCAGCCCTGATGTCTCTCATGATAGCAGGTGGTTAAGTAGAAATGTGCTGCTCGGCTGACCCAGCAGGAGCAAACCTATGCCAAAAATGTACGCAGAATCAGCTTTTCAGTGAAGAGCAGAGAGGCACATTTTAGCAAGTTTCACTTGTAAGTGGGGTTGGAAACGCTTTTCAGGCTCAGTACTGGGCTCAAAAGATGCAGCCCTGATGTCTCTCATGATAGCAGGTGGTTAAGTAGAAATTCGCTGCTCGGCTGACCCAGCAGGAGCAAACGTATGCTAAAAATGTATGCAGAACCAAGCTTTTCAGTGAAGAGCAGCCAGGTACATTTTAGCAAGTTTCACTTGTAAGTGGGGTTGGAAACGCTTTTCAGGCTCAGTACTGGGCTCAAAAGATGCAGCCCTGATGTCTCTCATGATAGCAGGTGGTTAAGTAGAAATTCGCTGCTCGGCTGACCCAGCAGGAGCAAACGTATGCTAAAAATGTGTGCAGAACCAAGCTTTTCAGTGAAGAGCAGCCAGGCACATTTTAGCAAGTTTCACTTGTAAGTGGGGTTGGAAACGCTTTTCAGGCTCAGTACTGGCCTCAAAAGATGCAGCCCTGCTGTATCTCATGATAGCAGGTGGTTAAGTCAAAATTTGCTGCTCGGCTGACCCAGCAGGAGCAAACCTATGCCAAAAATGTACGCAGAATCAGCTTTTCAGTGAAGAGCAGAGAGGCACATTTTGGCAAGTTTCACTTGTAAGTGGGGTTGGAAACGCTTTTCAGGCTCAGTACTGGGCTCAAAAGATGCAGCCCTGATGTCTCTCATGATAGCAGATGGTTAAGTAGAAATTCGCTGCTCTGCTGACGCAGCAGGAGCAAACGTATGCCAAAAATGTATGCAGAAACAAGCTTTTCAGTGAAGAGCATCCAGGAACATTTTAGCAAGTTTCACTTGTAAGTGGGGTTGGAAATGCTTTTCAGGCTCAGTACTGGGCTCAAAAGATGCAGCCCTGATGTCTCTCATGATGCAGGTGGTTAAGTAGAAATTCGCTGCTCGGCTGACCCAGCAGGAGCAAACGTATGCTAAAAATGTATGCAGAACCAAGCTTTTCAGTGAAGAACAGCCAGGCACATTTTAGCAAGTTTCACTTGTAAGTGGGGTTGGAAACGCTTTTCAGGCTCAGTACTGGGCTCAAAAGATGCAGCCCTGCTGTCTCTCATGATAGCAGGTGGTTAAGTAGAAATTCGCTGCTCGGCTGGCCCAGCAGGAGCAAACATATGCTAAAAATGTATGCAGAACCAAGCTTTTCAGTGAAGAGCAGCCAGGCACATTTGAGCAAGTTTCACTTGTAAGTGGGGTTGGAAACGCTTTTCAGGCTCAGTACTGGGCTCAAAAGATGCAGCCCTGATGTCTCTCATGATAGCAGGTGGTTAAGTAGAAATGTGCTGCTCGGCTGACCCAGCAGGAGCAAACGTATGCTAAAAATGTGTGCAGAACCAAGCTTTTCAGTGAATAGCAGCCAGGCACATTTTAGCAAGTTTCACTTGTAAGTGGGGTTGGAAACGCTTTTCAGGCTCAGTACTGGGCTCATAAGATGCAGCCTGATGTCTCTCATGATAGCAGGTGGTTAAGTTGCTGCTCGGCTGACCCAGCAGGAGCAAACGTATGCTAAAAATGTGTGCAGAACCAAGCTTTTCAGTGAAGAGCAGCCAGACACATTTCAGCAAGTTTCACTTGTAAGTGGGGTTGGAAATGCTTTTCAGGCTCAGTACTGGGCTCAAAAGATGCAGCCCTGATCTCTCTCATGATAGCAGGTGGTTAAGTAGAAATTTGCTGCTCGGCTGACCCAGCAGGAGCAAACGTATGCTAAAAATGTATGCAGAACCAAGCTTTTCAGTGAAGAGCAGCCAGGCACATTTTAGCAAGTTTCACTTGTAAGTGGGGTTGGAAACGCTTTTCAGGCTCAGTACTGGGCTCAAAAGATGCAGCCCTGATGTCTCTCATGATAGCAGGTGGTTAAGTAGAAATTCGCTGCTCGGTTGACCCAGCAGGAGCAAACGTATGCCAAAAATGTATGCAGAAACAAGCTTTTCAGTGAAGAGCAGCTAGGCACATTTTAGCAAGTTTCACTTGTAAGTGGGGTTGGAAATGCTTTTCAGGCTCAGTACTGGGCTCAAAAGATGCAGCCCTGATGTATCTCATGATAGCAGGTGGTTAAGTAGAAATTTGCTGCTCGGCTGACTCAGCAGGAGCAAACCTATGCCAAAAATGTACGCAGAATCAGCTTTTCAGTGAAGAGCAGAGAGGCACATTTTAGCAAGTTTCACTTGTAAGTGGGGTTGGAAACGCTTTTCAGGCTCAGTACTGGGCTCAAAAGATGCAGCCCTGATGTCTCTCATGATGGCAGGTGGTTAAGTAGAAATTCGCTGCTCGGCTGGCCCAGCAGGAGCAAACATATGCTAAAAATAAGTGCAGAACCAAGCTTTTCAGTGAATAGCAGCCAGGCACATTTTAGCAAGTTTCACTTGTAAGTGGGGTTGGAAACGCTTTTCAGGCTCAGTACTGGGCTCAAAAGATGCAGCCCTGATGTCTCTCATGATGCAGGTGGTTAAGTAGAAATTCGCTGCTCGGCTGACCCAGCAGGAGCAAATGTATGCTAAAAATGTATGCAGAACCAAGCTTTTCAGTGAAGAACAGCCAGGCACATTTTAGCAAGTTTCACTTGTAAGTGGGGTTGGAAACGCTTTTCAGGCTCAGTACTGGGCTCAAAAGATGCAGCCCTGCTGTCTCTCATGATAGCAGGTGGTTAAGTAGAAATTCGCTGCTCGGCTGACCCAGCAGGAGCAAACGTATGCTAAAAATGTGTGCAGAACCAAGCTTTTCAGTGAAGAGCAGCCAGGCACATTTTAGCAAGTTTCACTTGTAAGTGGGGTTGGAAATGCTTTTCAGGCTCAGTACTGGGCTCAAAAGATGCAGCCCTGATGTATCTCATGATAGCAGGTGGTTAAGTAGAAATGTGCTGCTCGGCTGACCCAGCAGGAGCAAACGTATGCTAAAAATGTGTGCAGAACCAAGCTTTTCAGTGAATAGCAGCCAGGCACATTTTAGCAAGTTTCACTTGTAAGTGGGGTTGGAAACGCTTTTCAGGCTCAGTACTGGGCTCATAAGATGCAGCCTGATGTCTCTCATGATAGCAGGTGGTTAAGTAGAAATTTGCTGCTCGGCTGACCCAGCAGGAGCAAACGTATGCTAAAAATGTGTGCAGAACCAAGCTTTTCAGTGAAGAGCAGCCAGACACATTTTAGCAAGTTTCACTTGTAAGTGGGGTTGGAAATGCTTTTCAGGCTCAGTACTGGGCTCAAAAGATGCAGCCCTGATCTCTCTCATGATAGCAGGTGGTTAAGTAGAAATTTGCTGCTCAACTGACCCAGCAGGAGCAAACGTATGCCAAAAATGTATGCAGAAACAAGCTTTTCAGTGAAGAGCAGCTAGGCACATTTTAGCAAGTTTCACTTGTAAGTGGGGTTGGAAATGCTTTTCAGGCTCAGTACTGGGCTCAAAAGATGCAGCCCTGATGTATCTCATGATAGCAGGTGGTTAAGTAGAAATTTGCTGCTCGGCTGACTCAGCAGGAGCAAACCTATGCCAAAAATGTACGCAGAATCAGCTTTTCAGTGAAGAGCAGAGAGGCACATTTTAGCAAGTTTCACTTGTAAGTGGGGTTGGACACGCTTTTCAGGCTCAGTACTGGGCTCAAAAGATGCAGACCTGATGTCTCTCATGATAGCAGGTGGTAAGTAGAAATTCGCTGCTCGGCTGGCCCAGCAGGAGCAAACATATGCTAAAAATGTATGCAGAACCAAGCTTTTCAGTGAAGAGCAGCCAGGCACATTTTAGCAAGTTTCACTTGTAAGTGGGGTTGGAAACGCTTTTCAGGCTCAGTACTGGGCTCAAAAGATGCAGCCCTGATGTCTCTCATGATAGCAGGTGGTTAAGTAGAAATGTGCTGCTCGGCTGACCCAGCAGGAGCAAACGTATGCTAAAAATGTGTGCAGAACCAAGCTTTTCAGTGAATAGCAGCCAGGCACATTTTAGCAAGTTTCACTTGTGAGTGGGGTTGGAAACGCTTTTCAGGCTCAGTACTGGGCTCAAAAGATGCAGCCCTGATGTCTCTCATGGTAGCAGGTGGTTAAGTAGAAATTCGCTGCTCGGCTGACCCAGCAGGAGCAAACGTATGCTAAAAATGTTTACAGAACCAAGCTTTTCAGTGAAGAGCAGCCAGGCACATTTTAGCAAGTTTCACTTGTAAGTGGGGTTGGAAACGCTTTTCAGGCTCAGTACTGGGCTCAAAAGATGCAGCCCTGATGTCTCATGATAGCAGGTGGTTAAGTAGCAATTTGCTGCTCGGCTGACCCAGCAGGAGCAAACCCATGCCAAAAATGTACGCAGAATGAGCTTTTCAGTGAAGAGCAGAGAGGCACATTTTAGCAAGTTTCACTTGTAAGTGGGGTTGGAAATGCTTTTCAGGCTCACTACTAGGCTCAAAAGATGCAGCCCTGATGTCTCTCATGATAGCAGGTGGTTAAGTAGAAATGTGCTGCTCGGCTGACCCAGCAGGAGCAAACGTATGCTAAAAATGTATGCAGAACCAAGCTTTTCAGTGAAGAGCAGAGAGGCACAGTTTAGCAAGTTTCACTTGTAAGTGGGGTTGGAAACGCTTTTCAGGCTCAGTACTGGGCTCAAAAGATGCAGCCCTGATGTCTCTCATGATAGCAGGTGGTTAAGTAGAAATTCGCTGCTCGGCTGACCCAGCAGGAGCATACGTATGCTAAAAATGTATGCAGAACCAAGCTTTTCAGTGAAGAGCAGCCAGGCACATTTTAGCAAGTTTCACTTGTAAGTGGGGTTGGAAACGCTTTTCAGGCTCAGTACTGGGCTCAAAAGATGCAGCCCTGATGTCTCTCATGATAGCAGGTGGTTAAGTAGAAATTCGCTGCTCGGCTGACCCAGCAGGAGCAAACGTATGCTAAAAATGTGTGCAGAACCAAGCTTTTCAGTGAAGAGCAGCCAGGCACATTTTAGCAAGTTTCACTTGTAAGTGGGGTTGGAAACGCTTTTCAGGCTCAGTACTGGCCTCAAAAGATGCAGCCCTGCTGTATCTCATGATAGCAGGTGGTTAAGTCGAAATTTGCTGCTCGGCTGACCCAGCAGGAGCAAACCTATGCCAAAAATGTACGCAGAATCAGCTTTTCAGTGAAGAGCAGAGAGGCACATTTTGGCAAGTTTCACTTGTAAGTGGGGTTGGAAACGCTTTTCAGGCTCAGTACTGGGCTCAAAAGATGCAGCCCTGATGTCTCTCATGATAGCAGATGGTTAAGTAGAAATTCGCTGCTCTGCTGACGCAGCAGGAGCAAACGTATGCCAAAAATGTATGCAGAAACAAGCTTTTCAGTGAAGAGCAGCCAGGCACATTTTAGCAAGTTTCACTTGTAAGTGGGGTTGGAAATGCTTTTCAGGCTCAGTACTGGGCTCAAAAGATGCAGCCCTGATGTCTCTCATGATGCAGGTGGTTAAGTAGAAATTCGCTGCTCGGCTGACCCAGCAGGAGCAAACATATGCTAAAAATAAGTGCAGAACCAAGCTTTTCAGTGAATAGCAGCCAGGCACATTTTAGCAAGTTTCACTTGTAAGTGGGGTTGGAAACGCTTTTCAGGCTCAGTACTGGGCTCAAAAGATGCAGCCCTGATGTCTCTCATGATAGCAGGTGGTTAAGTAGAAATTCGCTGCTCGGCTGACCCAGCAGGAGCAAACGTATGCTAAAAATAAGTGCAGAACCAAGCTTTTCAGTGAATAGCAGCCAGGCACATTTTAGCAAGTTTCACTTGTGAGTGGGGTTGGAAATGCTTTTCAGGCTCAGTACTGGGCTCAAAAGATGCAGCCCTGATGTCTCTCATGATAGCAGGTGGTTAAGTAGAAATTCGCTGCTCGGCTGACCCAGCAGGAGCAAACGTATTCCAAAAATGTATGCAGAAACAAGCTTTTCAGTGAAGAGCAGAGAGGCACATTTTAGCAAGTTTCACTTGTAAGTGGGGTTGGAAACGCTTTTCAGGCTCAGTACTGGGCTCAAAAGATGCAGCCCTGATGTCTCTCATGATAGCAGGTGGTTAAGTAGAAATTCGCTGCTCGGCTGACCCAGCAGGAGCAAACGTATGCTAAAAATGTATGCAGAACCAAGCTTTTCAGTGAAGAGCAGCCAGGTACATTTTAGCAAGTTTCACTTGTAAGTGGGGTTGGAAACGCTTTTCAGGCTCAGTACTGGGCTCAAAAGATGCAGCCCTGATGTCTCTCATGATAGCAGGTGGTTAAGTAGAAATTCGCTGCTCGGCTGACCCAGCAGGAGCAAACGTATGCTAAAAATGTGTGCAGAACCAAGCTTTTCAGTGAAGAGCAGCCAGGCACATTTTAGCAAGTTTCACTTGTAAGTGGGGTTGGAAACGCTTTTCAGGCTCAGTACTGGCCTCAAAAGATGCAGCCCTGCTGTATCTCATGATAGCAGGTGGTTAAGTCAAAATTTGCTGCTCGGCTGACCCAGCAGGAGCAAACCTATGCCAAAAATGTACGCAGAATCAGCTTTTCAGTGAAGAGCAGAGAGGCACATTTTGGCAAGTTTCACTTGTAAGTGGGGTTGGAAACGCTTTTCAGGCTCAGTACTGGGCTCAAAAGATGCAGCCCTGATGTCTCTCATGATAGCAGATGGTTAAGTAGAAATTCGCTGCTCTGCTGACGCAGCAGGAGCAAACGTATGCCAAAAATGTATGCAGAAACAAGCTTTTCAGTGAAGAGCATCCAGGAACATTTTAGCAAGTTTCACTTGTAAGTGGGGTTGGAAATGCTTTTCAGGCTCAGTACTGGGCTCAAAAGATGCAGCCCTGATGTCTCTCATGATGCAGGTGGTTAAGTAGAAATTCGCTGCTCGGCTGACCCAGCAGGAGCAAACGTATGCTAAAAATGTATGCAGAACCAAGCTTTTCAGTGAAGAACAGCCAGGCACATTTTAGCAAGTTTCACTTGTAAGTGGGGTTGGAAACGCTTTTCAGGCTCAGTACTGGGCTCAAAAGATGCAGCCCTGCTGTCTCTCATGATAGCAGGTGGTTAAGTAGAAATTCGCTGCTCGGCTGGCCCAGCAGGAGCAAACATATGCTAAAAATGTATGCAGAACCAAGCTTTTCAGTGAAGAGCAGCCAGGCACATTTGAGCAAGTTTCACTTGTAAGTGGGGTTGGAAACGCTTTTCAGGCTCAGTACTGGGCTCAAAAGATGCAGCCCTGATGTCTCTCATGATAGCAGGTGGTTAAGTAGAAATGTGCTGCTCGGCTGACCCAGCAGGAGCAAACGTATGCTAAAAATGTGTGCAGAACCAAGCTTTTCAGTGAATAGCAGCCAGGCACATTTTAGCAAGTTTCACTTGTAAGTGGGGTTGGAAACGCTTTTCAGGCTCAGTACTGGGCTCATAAGATGCAGCCTGATGTCTCTCATGATAGCAGGTGGTTAAGTAGAAATTTGCTGCTCGGCTGACCCAGCAGGAGCAAACGTATGCTAAAAATGTGTGCAGAACCAAGCTTTTCAGTGAAGAGCAGCCAGACACATTTCAGCAAGTTTCACTTGTAAGTGGGGTTGGAAATGCTTTTCAGGCTCAGTACTGGGCTCAAAAGATGCAGCCCTGATCTCTCTCATGATAGCAGGTGGTTAAGTAGAAATTTGCTGCTCGGCTGACCCAGCAGGAGCAAACGTATGCTAAAAATGTATGCAGAACCAAGCTTTTCAGTGAAGAGCAGCCAGGCACATTTTAGCAAGTTTCACTTGTAAGTGGGGTTGGAAACGCTTTTCAGGCTCAGTACTGGGCTCAAAAGATGCAGCCCTGATGTCTCTCATGATAGCAGGTGGTTAAGTAGAAATTCGCTGCTCGGTTGACCCAGCAGGAGCAAACGTATGCCAAAAATGTATGCAGAAACAAGCTTTTCAGTGAAGAGCAGCTAGGCACATTTTAGCAAGTTTCACTTGTAAGTGGGGTTGGAAATGCTTTTCAGGCTCAGTACTGGGCTCAAAAGATGCAGCCCTGATGTATCTCATGATAGCAGGTGGTTAAGTAGAAATTTGCTGCTCGGCTGACTCAGCAGGAGCAAACCTATGCCAAAAATGTACGCAGAATCAGCTTTTCAGTGAAGAGCAGAGAGGCACATTTTAGCAAGTTTCACTTGTAAGTGGGGTTGGAAACGCTTTTCAGGCTCAGTACTGGGCTCAAAAGATGCAGCCCTGATGTCTCTCATGATGGCAGGTGGTTAAGTAGAAATTCGCTGCTCGGCTGGCCCAGCAGGAGCAAACATATGCTAAAAATAAGTGCAGAACCAAGCTTTTCAGTGAATAGCAGCCAGGCACATTTTAGCAAGTTTCACTTGTAAGTGGGGTTGGAAACGCTTTTCAGGCTCAGTACTGGGCTCAAAAGATGCAGCCCTGATGTCTCTCATGATAGCAGGTGGTTAAGTAGAAATTCGCTGCTCGGCTGACCCAGCAGGAGCAAACGTATGCGAAAAATTTATGCAGAACCAAGCTTTTCAGTGAAGAGCAGAGAGGCACATTTTAGCAAGTTTCACTTGTAAGTGGGGTTGGAAACGCTTTTCAGGCTCAGTACTGGGCTCAAAAGATGCAGCCCTGATGTCTCTCATGATAGCAGGTGGTTAAGTAGAAATTCGCTGCTCGGCTGACCCAGCAGGAGCAAACTTATGCTAAAAATGTGTGCATAACCAAGCTTTTCAGTGAAGAGCAGCCAGGCACATTTTAGCAAGTTTCACTTGTAAGTGGGGTTGGAAACGCTTTTCAGGCTCAGTACTGGGCTCAAAAGATGCAGCCCTGATGTCTCAGTCTCATGATAGCAGGTGGTTAAGTAGAAATTCGCTGCTCTGCTGACGCAGCAGGAGCAAACGTATGCCAAAAATGTATGCAGAAACAAGCTTTTCAGTGACGAGCAGCCAGGAACATTTTAGCAAGTTTCACGTGTAAGTGGGGTTGGAAATGCTTTTCAGGCTCAGTACTGGGCTCAAAACATGCAGCCCTGATGTCTCTCATGATAGCAGGTGGTTAAGTAGAAATTTGCTGCTCGGCTGACCCAGCAGGAGCAAACCCATGCCAAAAATGTACGCAGAATGAGCTTTTCAGTGAAGAGCAGAGAGGCACATTTTAGCAAGTTTCACTTGTAAGTGGGGTTGGAAACGCTTTTCAGGCTCAGTACAGGGCTCAAAAGATGCAGCCCTGATGTCTCTCATGATAGCAGGTGGTTAAGTAGAAATTTGCTGCTCGGCTGACCCAGCAGGAGCAAACGTATGCTAAAAATTTATGCAGAAACAAGCTTTTCAGTGAAGAGCAGCCAGGCACATTTTAGCAAGTTTCACTTGTAAGTGGGGTTGGAAATGCTTTTCAGGCTCACTACTAGGCTCAAAAGATGCAGCCCTGATGTCTCTCATGATAGCAGGTGGTTAAGTAGAAATGTGCTGCTCGGCTGACCCAGCAGGAGCAAACGTATGCTAAAAATGTATGCAGAACCAAGCTTTTCAGTGAAGAGCAGAGAGGCACAGTTTAGCAAGTTTCACTTGTAAGTGGGGTTGGAAACGCTTTTCAGGCTCAGTACTGGGCTCAAAAGATGCAGCCCTGATGTCTCTCATGATAGCAGGTGGTTAAGTAGAAATTCGCTGCTCGGCTGACCGAGCAGGAGCAAACGTATGCTAAAAATGTATGCAGAACCAAGCTTTTCAGTGAAGAGCAGCCAGGCACATTTTAGCAAATTTCACTTGTAAGTGGGGTTGGAAATGCTTTTCAGGCTCAGTACTGGGCTCAAAAGATGCAGCCCTGATGTCTCTCATGATAGCAGGTGGTTAAGTAGAAATTCGCTGCTCGGCTGACCCAGCAGGAGCAAACGTATGCTAAAAATGTGTGCAGAACCAAGCTTTCAGTGAAGAGCAGCCAGGCACATTTTAGCAAGTTTCACTTGTAAGTGGGGTTGGAAATGCTTTTCAGGCTCAGTACTGGCCTCAAAAGATGCAGCCCTGCTGTATCTCATGATAGCAGGTGGTTAAGTCGAAATTTGCTGCTCGGCTGACCCAGCAGGAGCAAACCTATGCCAAAAATGTACGCAGAATCAGCTTTTTAGTGAAGAGCAGAGAGGCACATTTTGGCAAGTTTCACTTGTAAGTGGGATTGGAAACGCTTTTCAGGCTCAGTACTGGGCTCAAAAGATGCAGCCCTGATGTCTCTCATGATAGCAGGTGGTTAAGTAGAAATTCGCTGCTCGGCTGACCCAGCAGGAGCAAACGTATGCTAAAAATGTGTGCAGAACCAAGCTTTTCAGTGAAGAGCAGCCAGGCACATTTTAGCAAGTTTCACTTGTAAGTGGGGTTGGAAACGCTTTTCAGGCTCAGTACTGGGCTCAAAACATGCAGCCCTGATGTCTCTCATGATAGCAGGTGGTTAAGTAGAAATTTGCTGCTCGGCTGACCCAGCAGGAGCAAACCCATGCCAAAAATGTACGCAGAATGAGCTTTTCAGTGAAGAGCAGAGAGGCACATTTTAGCAAGTTTCACTTGTAAGTGGGGTTGGAAACGCTTTTCAGGCTCAGTACAGGGCTCAAAAGATGCAGCCCTGATGTCTCTCATGATAGCAGGTGGTTAAGTAGAAATTTGCTGCTCGGCTGACCCAGCAGGAGCAAACGTATGCTAAAAATTTATGCAGAACCAAGCTTTTCAGTGAAGAGCAGCCAGGCACATTTTAGCAAGTTTCACTTGTAAGTGGGGTTGGAAATGCTTTTCAGGCTCACTACTAGGCTCAAAAGATGCAGCCCTGATGTCTCTCATGATAGCAGGTGGTTAAGTAGAAATGTGCTGCTCGGCTGACCCAGCAGGAGCAAACGTATGCTAAAAATGTATGCAGAACCAAGCTTTTCAGTGAAGAGCAGAGAGGCACAGTTTAGCAAGTTTCACTTGTAAGTGGGGTTGGAAACGCTTTTCAGGCTCAGTACTGGGCTCAAAAGATGCAGCCCTGATGTCTCTCATGATAGCAGGTGGTTAAGTAGAAATTCGCTGCTCGGCTGACCGAGCAGGAGCAAACGTATGCTAAAAATGTATGCAGAACCAAGCTTTTCAGTGAAGAGCAGCCAGGCACATTTTAGCAAATTTCACTTGTAAGTGGGGTTGGAAATGTTTTTCAGGCTCAGTACTGGCCTCAAAAGATGCAGCCCTGCTGTATCTCATGATAGCAGGTGGTTAAGTCGAAATTTGCTGCTCGGCTGACCCAGCAGGAGCAAACCTATGCCAAAAATGTACGCAGAATAAGCTTTTCAGTGAAGAGCAGAGAGGCACATTTTGGCAAGTTTCACTTGTAAGTGGGGTTGGAAACGCTTTTCAGGCTCAGTACTGGGCTCAAAAGATGCAGCCCTGATGTCTCTCATGATAGCAGGTGGTTAAGTAGAAATTCGCTGCTCGGCTGACCCAGCAGGAGCAAACGTATGCTAAAAATGTGTGCAGAACCAAGCTTTTCAGTGAAGAGCAGCCAGGCACATTTTAGCAAGTTTCACTTGTAAGTGGGGTTGGAAACGCTTTTCAGGCTCAGTACTGGGCTCATAAGATGCAGCCTGATGTCTCTCATGATAGCAGGTGGTTAAGTAGAAATTTGCTGCTCGGCTGACCCAGCAGGAGCAAACGTATGCTAAAAATGTGTGCAGAACCAAGCTTTTCAGTGAAGAGCAGCCAGACACATTTTAGCAAGTTTCACTTGTAAGTGGGGTTGGAAACGCTTTTCAGGCTCAGTACTGGGCTCAAAAGATGCAGCCCTGATGTCTCTCATGATAGCAGGTGGTTAAGTAGAAATTTGCTGCTCGGCTGACCCAGCAGGAGCAAACGTATGCTAAAAATGTGTGCAGAACCAAGCTTTTCAGTGAATAGCAGCCAGGCACATTTTAGCAAGTTTCACTTGTAAGTGGGGTTGGAAACGCTTTTCAGGCTCAGTACTGGGCTCATAAGATGCAGCCTGATGTCTCTCATGATAGCAGGTGGTTAAGTAGAAATTTGCTGCTCGGCTGACCCAGCAGGAGCAAACGTATGCTAAAAATGTGTGCAGAACCAAGCTTTTCAGTGAAGAGCAGCCAGACACATTTTAGCAAGTTTCACTTGTAAGTGGGGTTGGAAACGCTTTTCAGGCTCAGTACTGGGCTCAAAAGATGCAGCCCTGATGTCTCTCATGATAGCAGGTGGTTAAGTAGAAATTTGCTGCTCGGCTGACCCAGCAGGAGCAAACGTATGCTAAAAATGTGTGCAGAACCAAGCTTTTCAGTGAAGAGCAGCCAGGCACATTTTAGCAAGTTTCACTTGTAAGTGGGGTTGGAAACGCTTTTCAGGCTCAGTACTGGCCTCAAAAGATGCGGCCCTGCTGTATCTCATGATAGCAGGTGGTTAAGTCGAAATTTGCTTCTCGGCTGACCCAGCAGGAGCAAACCTATGCCAAAAATGTACGCAGAATCAGCTTTTCAGTGAAGAGCAGAGAGGCACATTTTGGCAAGTTTCACTTGTAAGTGGGGTTGGAAACGCTTTTCAGGCTCAGTACTGGGCTCAAAAGATGCAGCCCTGATGTCTCTCATGATAGAAGGTGGTTAAGTAGAAATGTGCTGCTCGGCTGACCCAGCAGGAGCAAACGTATGCTAAAAATGTGTGCAGAACCAAGCTTTTCAGTGAATAGCAGCCAGGCACATTTTAGCAAGTTTCACTTGTAAGTGGGGTTGGAAACGCTTTTCAGGCTCAGTACTGGGCTCATAAGATGCAGCCTGATGTCTCTCATGATAGCAGGTGGTTAAGTAGAAATTTGCTGCTCGGCTGACCCAGCAGGAGCAAACGTATGCTAAAAATGTGTGCAGAACCAAGCTTTTCAGTGAAGAGCAGCCAGACACATTTTAGCAAGTTTCACTTGTAAGTGGGGTTGGAAATGCTTTTCAGGCTCAGTACTGGGCTCAAAAGATGCAGCCTTGATCTCTCTCATGATAGCAGGTGGTTAAGTAGAAATTTGCTGCTCGGCTGACCCAGCAGGAGCAAACGTATGCTAAAAATGTATGCAGAACCAAGCTTTTCAGTGAAGAGCAGCCAGGCACATTTTAGCAAGTTTCACTTGTAAGTGGGGTTGGAAACGCTTTTCAGGCTCAGTACTGGGCTCAAAAGATGCAGCCCTGATGTCTTTCATGATAGCAGGTAGTTAAGTAGAAATTCGCTGCTCAGCTGACCCAGCAGGAGCAAACGTATGCCAAAAATGTATGCAGAAACAAGCTTTTCAGTGAAGAGCAGCTAGGCACATTTTAGCAAGTTTCACTTGTAAGTGGGGTTAGAAATGCTTTTCAGGCTCAGTACTGGGCTCAAAAGATGCAGCCCTGATGTATCTCATGATAGCAGGTGGTTAAGTAGAAATTTGCTGCTCGGCTGACTCAGCAGGAGCAAACCTATGCCAAAAATGTACGCAGAATCAGCTTTTCAGTGAAGAGCAGAGAGGCACATTTTAGCAAGTTTTACTTGTAAGTGGGGTTGGAAACGCTTTTCAGGCTCAGTACTGGGCTCAAAAGATGCAGCCCTGATGTCTCTCATGATAGCAGGTGGTTAAGTAGAAATTGGCTGCTCGGCTGGCCCAGCAGGAGCAAACATATGCTAAAAATGTATGCAGAACCAAGCTTTTCAGTGAAGAGCAGCCAGGCACTTTAGCACGTTTCACTCTAAGTGGGGTTGGAAACGCTTTTCAGGCGCAGTACTGGGCTCCAAAGATGCAGCCCTGATGTCTCTCATGATAGCAGGTGGTTAAGTAGAAATTCGCTGCTCGGCTGACCCAGCAGGAGCAAACGTATGCTAAAAATGTATGCAGAACCAAGCTTTTCAGTGAAGAGCAGCCAGGCACATTTTAGCAAATTTCACTTGTAAGTGGGGTTGGAAATGTTTTTCAGGCTCAGTACTGGGCTCAAAAGATGCAGCCCTGATGTCTCTCATGATAGCAGGTGGTTAAGTAGAAATTCGCTGCTCGGCTGACCCAGCAGGAGCAAACGTATGCTAAAAATATGTGCAGAACCAAGCTTTCAGTGAAGAGCAGCCAGGCATATTTTAGCAAGTTTCACTTGTAAGTGGGGTTGGAAACGCTTTTCAGGCTCAGTACTGGCCTCAAAAGATGCAGCCTTGATCTCTCTCATGATAGCAGGTGGTTAAGTAGAAATTTGCTGCTCGGCTGACCCAGCAGGAGCAAACGTATGCTAAAAATGAGTGCAGAACCAAGCTTTTCAGTGAAGAGCAGCCAGACACATTTTAGCAAGTTTCACTTGTAAGTGGGGTTGGAAACGCTTTTCAGGCTCAGTACTGGGCTCAAAAGATGCAGCCCTGATGTCTCTCATGATAGCAGGTGGTTAAGTAGAAATTTGCTGCTCGGCTGACCCAGCAGGAGCAAACGTATGCTAAAAATGTGTGCAGAACCAAGCTTTTCCGTGAAGAGCAGCCAGGCACATTTTAGCAAGTTTCACTTGTAAGTGGGGTTGGAAACGCTTTTCAGGCTCAGTACTGGCCTCAAAAGATGCGGCCCTGCTGTATCTCATGATAGCAGGTGGTTAAGTCGAAATTTGCTTCTCGGCTGACCCAGCAGGAGCAAACCTATGCCAAAAATGTACGCAGAATCAGCTTTTCAGTGAAGAGCAGAGAGGCACATTTTGGCAAGTTTCACTTGTAAGTGGGGTTGGAAACACTTTTCAGGCTCAGTACTGGGCTCAAAAGATGCAGCCCTGATGTCTCTCATGATAGAAGGTGGTTAAGTAGAAATGTGCTGCTCGGCTGACCCAGCAGGAGCAAACGTATGCTAAAAATGTGTGCAGAACCAAGCTTTTCAGTGAATAGCAGCCAGGCACATTTTAGCAAGTTTCACTTGTAAGTGGGGTTGAAAACGCTTTTCAGGCTCAGTACTGGGCTCATAAGATGCAGCCTGATGTCTCTCATGATAGCAGGTGGTTAAGTAGAAATTTGCTGCTCGGCTGACCCAGCAGGAGCAAACGTATGCTAAAAATGTGTGCAGAACCAAGCTTTTCAGTGAAGAGCAGCCAGACACATTTTAGCAAGTTTCACTTGTAAGTGGGGTTGGAAATGCTTTTCAGGCTCAGTACTGGGCTCAAAAGATGCAGCCTTGATCTCTCTCATGATAGCAGGTGGTTAAGTAGAAATTTGCTGCTCGGCTGACCCAGCAGGAGCAAACGTATGCTAAAAATGTATGCAGAACCAAGCTTTTCAGTGAAGAGCAGCCAGGCACATTTTAGCAAGTTTCACTTGTAAGTGGGGTTGGAAACGCTTTTCAGGCTCAGTACTGGGCTCAAAAGATGCAGCCCTGATGTCTTTCATGATAGCAGGTAGTTAAGTAGAAATTCGCTGCTCGGCTGACCCAGCAGGAGCAAACGTATGCCAAAAATGTATGCAGAACCAAGCTTTTCAGTGAACAGCAGCTAGGCACATTTTAGCAAGTTTCACTTGTAAGCGGGGTTAGAAATGCTTTTCAGGCTCAGTACTGGGCTCAAAAGATGCAGCCCTGATGTATCTCATGATAGCAGGTGGTTAAGTAGAAATTTGCTGCTCGGCTGACTCAGCAGGAGCAAACCTATGCCAAAAATGTACGCAGAATCAGCTTTTCAGTGAAGAGCAGAGAGGCACATTTTAGCAAGTTTTACTTGTAAGTGGGGTTGGAAACGCTTTTCAGGCTCAGTACTGGGCTCAAAAGATGCAGCCCTGATGTCTCTCATGATAGCAGGTGGTTAAGTAGAAATTGGCTGCTCGGCTGGCCCAGCAGGAGCAAACATATGCTAAAAATGTATGCAGAACCAAGCTTTTCAGTGAAGAGCAGCCAGGCACATTTTAGCACGTTTCACTGTAAGTGGGGTTGGAAACGCTTTTCAGGCGCAGTACTGGGCTCCAAAGATGCAGCCCTGATGTCTCTCATGATAGCAGGTGGTTAAGTAGAAATTCGCTGCTCGGCTGACCCAGCAGGAGCAAACGTATGCTAAAAATGTATGCAGAACCAAGCTTTTCAGTGAAGAGCAGCCAGGCACATTTTAGCAAATTTCACTTGTAAGTGGGGTTGGAAATGTTTTTCAGGCTCAGTACTGGGCTCAAAAGATGCAGCCCTGATGTCTCTCATGATAGCAGGTGGTTAAGTAGAAATTCGCTGCTCGGCTGACCCAGCAGGAGCAAACGTATGCTAAAAATATGTGCAGAACCAAGCTTTCAGTGAAGAGCAGCCAGGCATATTTTAGCAAGTTTCACTTGTAAGTGGGGTTGGAAACGCTTTTCAGGCTCAGTACTGGCCTCAAAAGATGCAGCCCTGCTGTATCTCATGATAGCAGGTGGTTAAGTCGAAATTTGCTGCTCGGCTGACCCAGCAGGAGCAAACCTATGCCAAAAATGTAAGCAGAATAAGCTTTTCAGTGAAGAGCAGAGAGGCACATTTTAGCAAGTTTCACTTGTAAGTGGGGTTGGAAACGCTTTTCAGGCTCAGTACTGGGCTCAAAAGATGCAGCCCTGATGTCTCTCATGATAGCAGGTGGTTAAGTAGAAATTCGCTGCTCGGCTGACCCAGCAGGAGCAAACGTATGCTAAAAATGTGTGCAGAACCAAGCTTTTCAGTGAAGAGCAGCCAGGCACATTTTAGCAAGTTTCACTTGTAAGTGGGGTTGGAAACGCTTTTCAGGCTCAGTACTGGCCTCAAAAGATGCGGCCCTGCTGTATCTCATGATAGCAGGTGGTTAAGTCGAAATTTGCTTCTCGGCTGACCCAGCAGGAGCAAACCTATGCCAAAAATGTACGCAGAATCAGCTTTTCAGTGAAGAGCAGAGAGGCACATTTTGGCAAGTTTCACTTGTAAGTGGGGTTGGAAACGCTTTTCAGGCTCAGTACTGGGCTCAAAAGATGCAGCCCTGATGTCTCTCATGATAGAAGGTGGTTAAGTAGAAATGTGCTGCTCGGCTGACCCAGCAGGAGCAAACGTATGCTAAAAATGTGTGCAGAACCAAGCTTTTCAGTGAATAGCAGCCAGGCACATTTTAGCAAGTTTCACTTGTAAGTGGGGTTGGAAACGCTTTTCAGGCTCAGTACTGGGCTCATAAGATGCAGCCTGATGTCTCTCATGATAGCAGGTGGTTAAGTAGAAATTTGCTGCTCGGCTGACCCAGCAGGAGCAAACGTATGCTAAAAATGTGTGCAGAACCAAGCTTTTCAGTGAAGAGCAGCCAGACACATTTTAGCAAGTTTCACTTGTAAGTGGGGTTGGAAATGCTTTTCAGGCTCAGTACTGGGCTCAAAAGATGCAGCCTTGATCTCTCTCATGATAGCAGGTGGTTAAGTAGAAATTTGCTGCTCGGCTGACCCAGCAGGAGCAAACGTATGCTAAAAATGTATGCAGAACCAAGCTTTTCAGTGAAGAGCACACAGGCACATTTTAGCAAGTTTCACTTGTAAGTGGGGTTGGAAACGCTTTTCAGGCTCAGTACTGGGCTCAAAAGATGCAGCCCTGATGTCTTTCATGATAGCAGGTAGTTAAGTAGAAATTCGCTGCTCGGCTGACCCAGCAGGAGCAAACGTATGCCAAAAATGTATGCAGAAACAAGCTTTTCAGTGAAGAGCAGCTAGGCACATTTTAGCAAGTTTCACTTGTAAGTGGGGTTAGAAATGCTTTTCAGGCTCAGTACTGGGCTCAAAAGATGCAGCCCTGATGTATCTCATGATAGCAGGTGGTTAAGTAGAAATTTGCTGCTCGGCTGACTCAGCAGGAGCAAACCTATGCCAAAAATGTACGCAGAATCAGCTTTTCAGTGAAGAGCAGAGAGGCACATTTTAGCAAGTTTTACTTGTAAGTGGGGTTGGAAACGCTTTTCAGGCTCAGTACTGGGCTCAAAAGATGCAGCCCTGATGTCTCTCATGATAGCAGGTGGTTAAGTAGAAATTGGCTGCTCGGCTGGCCCAGCAGGAGCAAACATATGCTAAAAATGTATGCAGAACCAAGCTTTTCAGTGAAGAGCAGCCAGGCACATTTTAGCACGTTTCACTCTAAGTGGGGTTGGAAATGTTTTTCAGGCTCAGTACTGGGCTCAAAAGATGCAGCCCTGATGTCTCTCATGATAGCAGGTGGTTAAGTAGAAATTCGCTGCTCGGCTGACCCAGCAGGAGCAAACGTATGCTAAAAATATGTGCAGAACCAAGCTTTCAGTGAAGAGCAGCCAGGCATATTTTAGCAAGTTTCACTTGTAAGTGGGGTTGGAAACGCTTTTCAGGCTCAGTACTGGCCTCAAAAGATGCAGCCCTGCTGTATCTCATGATAGCAGGTGGTTAAGTCGAAATTTGCTGCTCGGCTGACCCAGCAGGAGCAAACCTATGCCAAAAATGTAAGCAGAATAAGCTTTTCAGTGAAGAGCAGAGAGGCACATTTTAGCAAGTTTCACTTGTAAGTGGGGTTGGAAACGCTTTTCAGGCTCAGTACTGGGCTCAAAAGATGCAGCCCTGATGTCTCTCATGATAGCAGGTGGTTAAGTAGAAATTCGCTGCTCGGCTGACCCAGCAGGAGCAAACGTATGCTAAAAATAAGTGCAGAACCAAGCTTTTCAGTGAATAGCAGCCAGGCACATTTTAGCAAGTTTCACTTGTGAGTGGGGTTGGAAATGCTTTTCAGGCTCAGTACTGGGCTCAAAAGATGCAGCCCTGATGTCTCTCATGATAGCAGGTGGTTAAGTAGAAATTCGCTGCTCGGCTGACCCAGCAGGAGCAAACGTATGCTAAAAATAAGTGCAGAACCAAGCTTTTCAGTGAATAGCAGCCAGGCACATTTTAGCAAGTTTCACTTGTGAGTGGGGTTGGAAATGCTTTTCAGGCTCAGTACTGGGCTCAAAAGATGCAGCCCTGATGTCTCTCATGATAGCAGGTGGTTAAGTAGAAATTCGCTGCTCGGCTGACCCAGCAGGAGCAAACGTATTCCAAAAATGTATGCAGAAACAAGCTTTTCAGTGAAGAGCAGCTAGGCACATTTTTAGCAAGTTTCACTTGTAAGTGGGGTTGGAAATGCTTTTCAGGCTTAGTACTGGCCTCAAAAGATGCAGCCCTGATGTCTCTCATGATAGCAGGTGGTTAAGTAGAAATGTGCTGCTCGGCTGACCCAGCAGGAGCAAACCTATGCCAAAAATGTACGCAGAATCAGCTTTTCAGTGAAGAGCAGAGAGGCACATTTTAGCAAGTTTCACTTGTAAGTGGGGTTGGAAACGCTTTTCAGGCTCAGTACTGGGCTCAAAAGATGCAGCCCTGATGTCTCTCATGATAGCAGGTGGTCAAGTAGAAATTCGCTGCTCGGCTGACCCAGCAGGAGCAAACGTATGCTAAAAATGTATGCAGAACCAAGCTTTTCAGTGAAGAGCAGCCAGGTACATTTTAGCAAGTTTCACTTGTAAGTGGGGTTGGAAACGCTTTTCAGGCTCAGTACTGGGCTCAAAAGATGCAGCCCTGATGTCTCTCATGATAGCAGGTGGTTAAGTAGAAATTCGCTGCTCGGCTGACCCAGCAGGAGCAAACGTATGCTAAAAATGTGTGCAGAACCAAGCTTTTCAGTGAAGAGCAGCCAGGCACATTTTAGCAAGTTTCACTTGTAAGTGGGGTTGGAAACGCTTTTCAGGCTCAGTACTGGCCTCAAATGATGCAGCCCTGCTGTATCTCATGATAGCAGGTGGTTAAGTCGAATTTGCTGCTCGGCTGACCCAGCAGGAGCAAACCTATGCCAAAAATGTACGCAGAATCAGCTTTTCAGTGAAGAGCAGAGAGGCACATTTTGGCAAGTTTCACTTGTAAGTGGGGTTGGAAACGCTTTTCAGGCTCAGTACTGGGCTCAAAAGATGCAGCCCTGATGTCTCTCATGATAGCAGATGGTTAAGTAGAAATTCGCTGCTCTGCTGACGCAGCAGGAGCAAACGTATGCCAAAAATGTATGCAGAAACAAGCTTTTCAGTGAAGAGCAGCCAGGAACATTTTAGCAAGTTTCACTTGTAAGTGGGGTTGGAAATGCTTTTCAGGCTCAGTACTGGGTTCAAAAGATGCAGCCCTGATGTCTCTCATGATGCAGGTGGTTAAGTAGAAATTCGCTGCTCGGCTGACCCAGCAGGAGCAAACGTATGCTAAAAATGTATGCAGAACCAAGCTTTTCAGTGAAGAACAGCCAGGCACATTTTAGCAAGTTTCACTTGTAAGTGGGGGTTGGAAACGCTTTTCAGGCTCAGTACTGGGCTCAAAAGATGCAGCCCTGCTGTCTCTCATGATAGCAGGTGGTTAAGTAGAAATTCGCTGCTCGGCTGGCCCAGCAGGAGCAAACATATGCTAAAAATGTATGCAGAACCAAGCTTTTCAGTGAAGAGCAGCCAGGCACATTTTAGCAAGTTTCACTTGTAAGTGGGGTTGGAAACGCTTTTCAGGCTCAGTACTGGGCTCAAAAGATGCAGCCCTGATGTCTCTCATGATAGCAGGTGGTTAAGTAGAAATTCGCTGCTCGGCTGACCCAGCAGGAGCAAACGTATGCCAAAAATGTATGCAGAAACAAGCTTTTCAGTGAAGAGCAGCTAGGCACATTTTAGCAAGTTTCACTTGTAAGTGGGGTTGGAAATGCTTTTCAGGCTCAGTACTGGGCTCAAAAGATGCAGCCCTGATGTATCTCATGATAGCAGGTGGTTAAGTAGAAATTTGCTGCTCGGCTGACTCAGCAGGAGCAAACCTATGCCAAAAATGTACGCAGAATCAGCTTTTCAGTGAAGAGCAGAGAGGCACATTTTAGCAAGTTTCACTTGTAAGTGGGGTTGGAAACGCTTTTCAGGCTCAGTACTGGGCTCAAAAGATGCAGCCCTGATGTCTCTCATGATGGCAGGTGGTTAAGTAGAAATTCGCTGCTCGGCTGGCCCAGCAGGAGCAAACATATGCTAAAAATAAGTGCAGAACCAAGCTTTTCAGTGAATAGCAGCCAGGCACATTTTAGCAAGTTTCACTTGTAAGTGGGGTTGGAAACGCTTTTCAGGCTCAGTACTGGGCTCAAAAGATGCAGCCCTGATGTCTCTCATGATAGCAGGTGGTTAAGTAGAAATTCGCTGCTCGGCTGACCCAGCAGGAGCAAACGTATGCTAAAAATAAGTGCAGAACCAAGCTTTTCAGTGAATAGCAGCCAGGCACATTTTAGCAAGTTTCACTTGTGAGTGGGGTTGGAAATGCTTTTCAGGCTCAGTACTGGGCTCAAAAGATGCAGCCCTGATGTCTCTCATGATAGCAGGTGGTTAAGTAGAAATTCGCTGCTCGGCTGACCCAGCAGGAGCAAACGTATTCCAAAAATGTATGCAGAAACAAACTTTTCAGTGAAGAGCAGCTAGGCACATTTTTAGCAAGTTTCACTTGTAAGTGGGGTTGGAAATGCTTTTCAGGCTTAGTACTGGCCTCAAAAGATGCAGCCCTGATGTCTCTCATGATAGCAGGTGGTTAAGTAGAAATGTGCTGCTCGGCTGACCCAGCAGGAGCAAACCTATGCCAAAAATGTACGCAGAATCAGCTTTTCAGTGAAGAGCAGAGAGGCACATTTTAGCAATTTTCACTTGTAAGTGGGGTTGGAAACGCTTTTCAGGCTCAGTACTGGGCTCAAAAGATGCATCCCTGATGTCTCTCATGATAGCAGGTGGTTAAGTAGAAATTCGCTGCTCGGCTAACCCAGCAGGAGCAAACGTATGCTAAAAATGTGTGCATAACCAAGCTTTTCAGTGAAGAGCAGCCAGGCACATTTTAGCAAGTTTCACTTGTAAGTGGGGTTGGAAACGCTTTTCAGGCTCAGTACTGGGCTCAAAAGATGCAGCCCTGATGTCTCATGATAGCAGGTGGTTAAGTAGAAATTCGCTGCTCTGCTGACGCAGCAGGAGCAAACGTATGCCAAAAATGTATGCAGAAACAAGCTTTTCAGTGACGAGCAGCCAGGCACATTTTAGCAAGTTTCACGTGTAAGTGGGGTTGGAAATGCTTTTCAGGCTCAGTACTGGGCTCAAAACATGCAGCCCTGATGTCTCTCATGATAGCAGGTGGTTAAGTAGAAATTTGCTGCTCGGCTGACCCAGCAGGAGCAAACCCATGCCAAAAATGTACGCAGAATGAGCTTTTCAGTGAAGAGCAGAGAGGCACATTTTAGCAAGTTTCACTTGTAAGTGGGGTTGGAAACGCTTTTCAGGCTCAGTACAGGGCTCAAAAGATGCAGCCCTGATGTCTCTCATGATAGCAGGTGGTTAAGTAGAAATTTGCTGCTCGGCTGACCCAGCAGGAGCAAACGTATGCTAAAAATTTATGCAGAAACAAGCTTTTCAGTGAAGAGCAGCCAGGCACATTTTAGCAAGTTTCACTTGTAAGTGGGGTTGGAAATGCTTTTCAGGCTCACTACTAAGCTCAAAAGATGCAGCCCTGATGTCTCTCATGATAGCAGGTGGTTAAGTAGAAATGTGCTGCTCGGCTGACCCAGCAGGAGCAAACCTATGCCAAAAATGTACGCAGAATAAGCTTTTCAGTGAAGAGCAGAGAGGCACATTTTGGCAAGTTTCACTTGTAAGTGGGATTGGAAACGCTTTTCAGGCTCAGTACTGGGCTCAAAAGATGCAGCCCTGATGTCTCTCATGATAGCAGGTGGTTAAGTAGAAATTCGCTGCTCGGCTGACCCAGCAGGAGCAAACGTATGCTAAAAATGTGTGCAGAACCAAGCTTTTCAGTGAAGAGCAGCCAGGCACATTTTAGCAAGTTTCACTTGTAAGTGGGGTTGGAAACGCTTTTCAGGCTCAGTACTGGGCTCAAAAGATGCAGCCCTGATGTCTTTCATGATAGCAGGTAGTTAAGTAGAAATTCGCTGCTCGGCTGACCCAGCAGGAGCAAACGTATGCCAAAAATGTATGCAGAAACAAGCTTTTCAGTGAACAGCAGCTAGGCACATTTTAGCAAGTTTCACTTGTAAGCGGGGTTAGAAATGCTTTTCAGGCTCAGTACTGGGCTCAAAAGATGCAGCCCTGATGTATCTCATGATAGCAGGTGGTTAAGTAGAAATTTGCTGCTCGGCTGACTCAGCAGGAGCAAACCTATGCCAAAAATGTACGCAGAATCAGCTTTTCAGTGAAGAGCAGAGAGGCACATTTTAGCAAGTTTTACTTGTAAGTGGGGTTGGAAACGCTTTTCAGGCTCAGTACTGGGCTCAAAAGATGCAGCCCTGATGTCTCTCATGATAGCAGGTGGTTAAGTAGAAATTGGCTGCTCGGCTGGCCCAGCAGGAGCAAACATATGCTAAAAATGTATGCAGAACCAAGCTTTTCAGTGAAGAGCAGCCAGGCACATTTTAGCACGTTTCACTGTAAGTGGGGTTGGAAACGCTTTTCAGGCGCAGTACTGGGCTCCAAAGATGCAGCCCTGATGTCTCTCATGATAGCAGGTGGTTAAGTAGAAATTCGCTGCTCGGCTGACCCAGCAGGAGCAAACGTATGCTAAAAATGTATGCAGAACCAAGCTTTTCAGTGAAGAGCAGCCAGGCACATTTTAGCAAATTTCACTTGTAAGTGGGGTTGGAAATGTTTTTCAGGCTCAGTACTGGGCTCAAAAGATGCAGCCCTGATGTCTCTCATGATAGCAGGTGGTTAAGTAGAAATTCGCTGCTCGGCTGACCCAGCAGGAGCAAACGTATGCTAAAAATATGTGCAGAACCAAGCTTTCAGTGAAGAGCAGCCAGGCATATTTTAGCAAGTTTCACTTGTAAGTGGGGTTGGAAACGCTTTTCAGGCTCAGTACTGGCCTCAAAAGATGCAGCCCTGCTGTATCTCATGATAGCAGGTGGTTAAGTCGAAATTTGCTGCTCGGCTGACCCAGCAGGAGCAAACCTATGCCAAAAATGTAAGCAGAATAAGCTTTTCAGTGAAGAGCAGAGAGGCACATTTTAGCAAGTTTCACTTGTAAGTGGGGTTGGAAACGCTTTTCAGGCTCAGTACTGGGCTCAAAAGATGCAGCCCTGATGTCTCTCATGATAGCAGGTGGTTAAGTAGAAATTCGCTGCTCGGCTGACCCAGCAGGAGCAAACGTATGCTAAAAATGTGTGCAGAACCAAGCTTTTCAGTGAAGAGCAGCCAGGCACATTTTAGCAAGTTTCACTTGTAAGTGGGGTTGGAAACGCTTTTCAGGCTCAGTACTGGCCTCAAAAGATGCGGCCCTGCTGTATCTCATGATAGCAGGTGGTTAAGTCGAAATTTGCTTCTCGGCTGACCCAGCAGGAGCAAACCTATGCCAAAAATGTACGCAGAATCAGCTTTTCAGTGAAGAGCAGAGAGGCACATTTTGGCAAGTTTCACTTGTAAGTGGGGTTGGAAACGCTTTTCAGGCTCAGTACTGGGCTCAAAAGATGCAGCCCTGATGTCTCTCATGATAGAAGGTGGTTAAGTAGAAATGTGCTGCTCGGCTGACCCAGCAGGAGCAAACGTATGCTAAAAATGTGTGCAGAACCAAGCTTTTCAGTGAATAGCAGCCAGACACATTTTAGCAAGTTTCACTTGTAAGTGGGGTTGGAAATGCTTTTCAGGCTCAGTACTGGGCTCAAAAGATGCAGCCTTGATCTCTCTCATGATAGCAGGTGGTTAAGTAGAAATTTGCTGCTCGGCTGACCCAGCAGGAGCAAACGTATGCTAAAAATGTATGCAGAACCAAGCTTTTCAGTGAAGAGCACACAGGCACATTTTAGCAAGTTTCACTTGTAAGTGGGGTTGGAAACGCTTTTCAGGCTCAGTACTGGGCTCAAAAGATGCAGCCCTGATGTCTTTCATGATAGCAGGTAGTTAAGTAGAAATTCGCTGCTCGGCTGACCCAGCAGGAGCAAACGTATGCCAAAAATGTATGCAGAAACAAGCTTTTCAGTGAAGAGCAGCTAGGCACATTTTAGCAAGTTTCACTTGTAAGTGGGGTTAGAAATGCTTTTCAGGCTCAGTACTGGGCTCAAAAGATGCAGCCCTGATGTATCTCATGATAGCAGGTGGTTAAGTAGAAATTTGCTGCTCGGCTGACTCAGCAGGAGCAAACCTATGCCAAAAATGTACGCAGAATCAGCTTTTCAGTGAAGAGCAGAGAGGCACATTTTAGCAAGTTTTACTTGTAAGTGGGGTTGGAAACGCTTTTCAGGCTCAGTACTGGGCTCAAAAGATGCAGCCCTGATGTCTCTCATGATAGCAGGTGGTTAAGTAGAAATTGGCTGCTCGGCTGGCCCAGCAGGAGCAAACATATGCTAAAAATGTATGCAGAACCAAGCTTTTCAGTGAAGAGCAGCTAGGCACATTTTAGCAAGTTTCACTTGTAAGTGGGGTTAGAAATGCTTTTCAGGCTCAGTACTGGGCTCAAAAGATGCAGCCCTGATGTATCTCATGATAGCAGGTGGTTAAGTAGAAATTTGCTGCTCGGCTGACTCAGCAGGAGCAAACCTATGCCAAAAATGTACGCAGAATCAGCTTTTCAGTGAAGAGCAGAGAGGCACATTTTAGCAAGTTTTACTTGTAAGTGGGGTTGGAAACGCTTTTCAGGCTCAGTACTGGGCTCAAAAGATGCAGCCCTGATGTCTCTCATGATAGCAGGTGGTTAAGTAGAAATTGGCTGCTCGGCTGGCCCAGCAGGAGCAAACATATGCTAAAAATGTATGCAGAACCAAGCTTTTCAGTGAAGAGCAGCCAGGCACATTTTAGCACGTTTCACTCTAAGTGGGGTTGGAAATGTTTTTCAGGCTCAGTACTGGGCTCAAAAGATGCAGCCCTGATGTCTCTCATGATAGCAGGTGGTTAAGTAGAAATTCGCTGCTCGGCTGACCCAGCAGGAGCAAACGTATGCTAAAAATATGTGCAGAACCAAGCTTTCAGTGAAGAGCAGCCAGGCATATTTTAGCAAGTTTCACTTGTAAGTGGGGTTGGAAACGCTTTTCAGGCTCAGTACTGGCCTCAAAAGATGCAGCCCTGCTGTATCTCATGATAGCAGGTGGTTAAGTCGAAATTTGCTGCTCGGCTGACCCAGCAGGAGCAAACCTATGCCAAAAATGTAAGCAGAATAAGCTTTTCAGTGAAGAGCAGAGAGGCACATTTTAGCAAGTTTCACTTGTAAGTGGGGTTGGAAACGCTTTTCAGGCTCAGTACTGGGCTCAAAAGATGCAGCCCTGATGTCTCTCATGATAGCAGGTGGTTAAGTAGAAATTCGCTGCTCGGCTGACCCAGCAGGAGCAAACGTATGCTAAAAATAAGTGCAGAACCAAGCTTTTCAGTGAATAGCAGCCAGGCACATTTTAGCAAGTTTCACTTGTGAGTGGGGTTGGAAATGCTTTTCAGGCTCAGTACTGGGCTCAAAAGATGCAGCCCTGATGTCTCTCATGATAGCAGGTGGTTAAGTAGAAATTCGCTGCTCGGCTGACCCAGCAGGAGCAAACGTATGCTAAAAATAAGTGCAGAACCAAGCTTTTCAGTGAATAGCAGCCAGGCACATTTTAGCAAGTTTCACTTGTGAGTGGGGTTGGAAATGCTTTTCAGGCTCAGTACTGGGCTCAAAAGATGCAGCCCTGATGTCTCTCATGATAGCAGGTGGTTAAGTAGAAATTCGCTGCTCGGCTGACCCAGCAGGAGCAAACGTATTCCAAAAATGTATGCAGAAACAAGCTTTTCAGTGAAGAGCAGCTAGGCACATTTTTAGCAAGTTTCACTTGTAAGTGGGGTTGGAAATGCTTTTCAGGCTTAGTACTGGCCTCAAAAGATGCAGCCCTGATGTCTCTCATGATAGCAGGTGGTTAAGTAGAAATGTGCTGCTCGGCTGACCCAGCAGGAGCAAACCTATGCCAAAAATGTACGCAGAATCAGCTTTTCAGTGAAGAGCAGAGAGGCACATTTTAGCAAGTTTCACTTGTAAGTGGGGTTGGAAACGCTTTTCAGGCTCAGTACTGGGCTCAAAAGATGCAGCCCTGATGTCTCTCATGATAGCAGGTGGTCAAGTAGAAATTCGCTGCTCGGCTGACCCAGCAGGAGCAAACGTATGCTAAAAATGTATGCAGAACCAAGCTTTTCAGTGAAGAGCAGCCAGGTACATTTTAGCAAGTTTCACTTGTAAGTGGGGTTGGAAACGCTTTTCAGGCTCAGTACTGGGCTCAAAAGATGCAGCCCTGATGTCTCTCATGATAGCAGGTGGTTAAGTAGAAATTCGCTGCTCGGCTGACCCAGCAGGAGCAAACGTATGCTAAAAATGTGTGCAGAACCAAGCTTTTCAGTGAAGAGCAGCCAGGCACATTTTAGCAAGTTTCACTTGTAAGTGGGGTTGGAAACGCTTTTCAGGCTCAGTACTGGCCTCAAAAGATGCAGCCCTGCTGTATCTCATGATAGCAGGTGGTTAAGTCGAATTTGCTGCTCGGCTGACCCAGCAGGAGCAAACCTATGCCAAAAATGTACGCAGAATCAGCTTTTCAGTGAAGAGCAGAGAGGCACATTTTGGCAAGTTTCACTTGTAAGTGGGGTTGGAAACGCTTTTCAGGCTCAGTACTGGGCTCAAAAGATGCAGCCCTGATGTCTCTCATGATAGCAGATGGTTAAGTAGAAATTCGCTGCTCTGCTGACGCAGCAGGAGCAAACGTATGCCAAAAATGTATGCAGAAACAAGCTTTTCAGTGAAGAGCAGCCAGGAACATTTTAGCAAGTTTCACTTGTAAGTGGGGTTGGAAATGCTTTTCAGGCTTAGTACTGGCCTCAAAAGATGCAGCCCTGATGTCTCTCATGATAGCAGGTGGTTAAGTAGAAATGTGCTGCTCGGCTGACCCAGCAGGAGCAACCGTATGCTAAAAATAAGTGCAGAACCAAGCTTTTCAGTGAATAGCAGCCAGGCACATTTTAGCAAGTTTCACTTGTGAGTGGGGTTGGAAATGCTTTTCAGGCTCAGTACTGGGCTCAAAAGATGCAGCCCTGATGTCTCTCATGATAGCAGGTGGTTAAGTAGAAATTCGCTGCTCGGCTGACCCAGCAGGAGCAAACGTATTCCAAAAATGTATGCAGAAACAAACTTTTCAGTGAAGAGCAGCTAGGCACATTTTTAGCAAGTTTCACTTGTAAGTGGGGTTGGAAATGCTTTTCAGGCTTAGTACTGGCCTCAAAAGATGCAGCCCTGATGTCTCTCATGATAGCAGGTGGTTAAGTAGAAATGTGCTGCTCGGCTGACCCAGCAGGAGCAAACCTATGCCAAAAATGTACGCAGAATCAGCTTTTCAGTGAAGAGCAGAGAGGCACATTTTAGCAATTTTCACTTGTAAGTGGGGTTGGAAACGCTTTTCAGGCTCAGTACTGGGCTCAAAAGATGCATCCCTGATGTCTCTCATGATAGCAGGTGGTTAAGTAGAAATTCGCTGCTCGGCTAACCCAGCAGGAGCAAACGTATGCTAAAAATGTGTGCATAACCAAGCTTTTCAGTGAAGAGCAGCCAGGCACATTTTAGCAAGTTTCACTTGTAAGTGGGGTTGGAAACGCTTTTCAGGCTCAGTACTGGGCTCAAAAGATGCAGCCCTGATGTCTCATGATAGCAGGTGGTTAAGTAGAAATTCGCTGCTCTGCTGACGCAGCAGGAGCAAACGTATGCCAAAAATGTATGCAGAAACAAGCTTTTCAGTGACGAGCAGCCAGGCACATTTTAGCAAGTTTCACGTGTAAGTGGGGTTGGAAATGCTTTTCAGGCTCAGTACTGGGCTCAAAACATGCAGCCCTGATGTCTCTCATGATAGCAGGTGGTTAAGTAGAAATTTGCTGCTCGGCTGACCCAGCAGGAGCAAACCCATGCCAAAAATGTACGCAGAATGAGCTTTTCAGTGAAGAGCAGAGAGGCACATTTTAGCAAGTTTCACTTGTAAGTGGGGTTGGAAACGCTTTTCAGGCTCAGTACAGGGCTCAAAAGATGCAGCCCTGATGTCTCTCATGATAGCAGGTGGTTAAGTAGAAATTTGCTGCTCGGCTGACCCAGCAGGAGCAAACGTATGCTAAAAATTTATGCAGAAACAAGCTTTTCAGTGAAGAGCAGCCAGGCACATTTTAGCAAGTTTCACTTGTAAGTGGGGTTGGAAATGCTTTTCAGGCTCACTACTAAGCTCAAAAGATGCAGCCCTGATGTCTCTCATGATAGCAGGTGGTTAAGTAGAAATGTGCTGCTCGGCTGACCCAGCAGGAGCAAACCTATGCCAAAAATGTACGCAGAATAAGCTTTTCAGTGAAGAGCAGAGAGGCACATTTTGGCAAGTTTCACTTGTAAGTGGGATTGGAAACGCTTTTCAGGCTCAGTACTGGGCTCAAAAGATGCAGCCCTGATGTCTCTCATGATAGCAGGTGGTTAAGTAGAAATTCGCTGCTCGGCTGACCCAGCAGGAGCAAACGTATGCTAAAAATGTGTGCAGAACCAAGCTTTTCAGTGAAGAGCAGCCAGGCACATTTTAGCAAGTTTCACTTGTAAGTGGGGTTGGAAACGCTTTTCAGGCTCAGTACTGGGCTCAAAAGATGCAGCCCTGATGTCTCATGATAGCAGGTGGTTAAGTAGAAATTCGCTGCTCTGCTGACGCAGCAGGAGCAAACGTATGCCAAAAATGTATGCAGAAACAAGCTTTTCAGTGAAGAGCAGCCAGGCACATTTTAGCAAGTTTCACGTGTAAGTGGGGTTGGAAATGCTTTTCAGGCTCAGTACTGGGATCAAAACATGCAGCCCTGATGTCTCTCATGATAGCAGGTGGTTAAGTAGAAATTTGCTGCTCGGCTGACCCAGCAGGAGCAAACCCATGCCAAAAATGTACGCAGAATGAGCTTTTCAGTGAAGAGCAGAGAGGCACATTTTAGCAAGTTTCACTTGTAAGTGGGGTTGGAAACGCTTTTCAGGCTCAGTACAGGGCTCAAAAGATGCAGCCCTGATGTCTCTCATGATAGCAGGTGGTTAAGTAGAAATTCGCTGCTCGGCTGACCGAGCAGGAGCAAACGTATGCTAAAAATGTATGCAGAACCAAGCTTTTCAGTGAAGAGCAGCCAGGCACATTTTAGCAAATTTCACTTGTAAGTGGGGTTGGAAACGCTTTTCAGGCTCAGTACTGGGCTCTAAAGATGCAGCCCTGATGTCTCTCATGATAGCAGGTGGTTAAGTAGAAATTCGCTGCTCGGCTGGCCCAGCAGGAGCAAACATATGCTAAAAATAAGTGCAGAACCAAGCTTTTCAGTGAATAGCAGCCAGGCACATTTTAGCAAGTTTCACTTGTAAGTGGGGTTGGAAACGCTTTTCAGGCTCAGTACTGGGCTCAAAAGATGCAGCCCTGATGTCTCTCATGATAGCAGGTGGTTAAGTAGAAATTCGCTGCTCGGCTGACCCAGCAGGAGCAAACCTATGCCAAAAATGTACGCAGAATCAGCTTTTCAGTGAAGAGCAGAGAGGCACATTTTAGCAAGTTTCACTTGTAAGTGGGGTTGGAAACGCTTTTCAGGCTCAGTACTGGGCTCAAAAGATGCAGCCCTGATGTCTCTCATGATAGCAGGTGGTCAAGTAGAAATTCGCTGCTCGGCTGACCCAGCAGGAGCAAACGTATGCTAAAAATGTATGCAGAACCAAGCTTTTCAGTGAAGAGCAGCCAGGCACATTTTAGCAAGTTTCACTTGTAAGTGGGGTTGGAAACGCTTTTCAGGCTCAGTACTGGGCTCAAAAGATGCAGCCCTGATGTCTCTCATGATAGCAGGTGGTTAAGTCGAATTTGCTGCTCGGCTGACCCAGCAGGAGCAAACCTATGCCAAAAATGTACGCAGAATCAGCTTTTCAGTGAAGAGCAGAGAGGCACATTTTGGCAAGTTTCACTTGTAAGTGGGGTTGGAAACGCTTTTTAGGCTCAGTACTGGGCTCAAAAGATGCAGCCCTGATGTCTCTCATGATAGCAGATGGGTAAGTAGAAATTCGCTGCTCTGCTGACGCAGCAGGAGCAAACGTATGCCAAAAATGTATGCAGAAACAAGCTTTTCAGTGAAGAGCAGCCAGGAACATTTTAGCAAGTTTCACTTGTAAGTGGGGTTGGAAACGCTTTTCAGGCTCAGTACTGGGCTCAAAAGATGCAGCCCTGCTGTCTCTCATGATAGCAGGTGGTTAAGTAGAAATTCGCTGCTCGGCTGGCCCAGCAGGAGCAAACATATGCTAAAAATGTATGCAGAACCAAGCTTTTCAGTGAAGAGCAGCCAGGCACATTTTAGCAAGTTTCACTTGTAAGTGGGGTTGGAAACGCTTTTCAGGCTCAGTACTGGGCTCAAAAGATGCAGCCCTGATGTCTCTCATGATAGCAGGTGGTTAAGTAGAAATGTGCTGCTCGGCTGACCCAGCAGGAGCAAACGTATGCTAAAAATGTGTGCAGAACCAAGCTTTTCAGTGAATAGCAGCCAGGCACATTTTAGCAAGTTTCACTTGTAAGTGGGGTTGGAAACGCTTTTCAGGCTCAGTACTGGGCTCATAAGATGCAGCCTGATGTCTCTCATGATAGCAGGTGGTTAAGTAGAAATTTGCTGCTCGGCTGACCCAGCAGGAGCAAACGTATGCTAAAAATGTATGCAAAACCAAGCTTTTCAGTGAAGAGCAGCCAGGCACATTTTAGCAAGTTTCACTTGTAAGTGGGGTTGGAAACGCTTTTCAGGCTCAGTACTGGGCTCAAAAGATGCAGCCCTGATCTCTCTCATGATAGCAGGTGGTTAAGTAGAAATTCGCTGCTCGGCTGACCCAGCAGGAGCAAACGTATGCCAAAAATGTATGCAGAAACAAGCTTTTCAGTGAAGAGCAGCTAGGCACATTTTAGCAAGTTTCACTTGTAAGTGGGGTTGGAAATGCTTTTCAGGCTCAGTACTGGGCTCAAAAGATGCAGCCCTGATGTATCTCATGATAGCAGGTGGTTAAGTAGAAATTTGCTGCTCGGCTGACTCAGCAGGAGCAAACCTATGCCAAAAATGTACGCAGAATCAGCTTTTCAGTGAAGAGCAGAGAGGCACATTTTAGCAAGTTTCACTTGTAAGTGGGGTTGGAAACGCTTTTCAGGCTCAGTACTGGGCTCAAAAGATGCAGCCCTGATGTCTCTCATGATGGCAGGTGGTTAAGTAGAAATTCGCTGCTCGGCTGGCCCAGCAGGAGCAAACATATGCTAAAAATAAGTGCAGAACCAAGCTTTTCAGTGAATAGCAGCCAGGCACATTTTAGCAAGTTTCACTTGTAAGTGGGGTTGGAAACGCTTTTCAGGCTCAGTACTGGGCTCAAAAGATGCAGCCCTGATGTCTCTCATGATAGCAGGTGGTTAAGTAGAAATTCGCTGCTCGGCTGACCCAGCAGGAGCAAACGTATGCTAAAAATAAGTGCAGAACCAAGCTTTTCAGTGAATAGCAGCCAGGCACATTTTAGCAAGTTTCACTTGTGAGTGGGGTTGGAAATGCTTTTCAGGCTCAGTACTGGGCTCAAAAGATGCAGCCCTGATGTCTCTCATGATAGCAGGTGGTTAAGTAGAAATTCGCTGCTCGGCTGACCCAGCAGGAGCAAACGTATTCCAAAAATGTATGCAGAAACAAACTTTTCAGTGAAGAGCAGCTAGGCACATTTTTAGCAAGTTTCACTTGTAAGTGGGGTTGGAAATGCTTTTCAGGCTTAGTACTGGCCTCAAAAGATGCAGCCCTGATGTCTCTCATGATAGCAGGTGGTTAAGTAGAAATGTGCTGCTCGGCTGACCCAGCAGGAGCAAACCTATGCCAAAAATGTACGCAGAATCAGCTTTTCAGTGAAGAGCAGAGAGGCACATTTTAGCAATTTTCACTTGTAAGTGGGGTTGGAAACGCTTTTCAGGCTCAGTACTGGGCTCAAAAGATGCATCCCTGATGTCTCTCATGATAGCAGGTGGTTAAGTAGAAATTCGCTGCTCGGCTAACCCAGCAGGAGCAAACGTATGCGAAAAATTTATGCAGAACCAAGCTTTTCAGTGAAGAGCAGAGAGGCACATTTTAGCAAGTTTCACTTGTAAGTGGGGTTGGAAACGCTTTTCAGTACTGGGCTCAAAAGATGCAGCCCTGATGTCTCTCATGATAGCAGGTGGTTAAGTAGAAATTCGCTGCTCGGCTGACCCAGCAGGAGCAAACTTATGCTAAAAATGTGTGCATAACCAAGCTTTTCAGTGAAGAGCAGCCAGGCACATTTTAGCAAGTTTCACTTGTAAGTGGGGTTGGAAACGCTTTTCAGGCTCAGTACTGGGCTCAAAAGATGCAGCCCTGATGTCTCATGATAGCAGGTGGTTAAGTAGAAATTCGCTGCTCTGCTGACGCAGCAGGAGCAAACGTATGCCAAAAATGTATGCAGAAACAAGCTTTTCAGTGACGAGCAGCCAGGCACATTTTAGCAAGTTTCACGTGTAAGTGGGGTTGGAAATGCTTTTCAGGCTCAGTACTGGGCTCAAAACATGCAGCCCTGATGTCTCTCATGATAGCAGGTGGTTAAGTAGAAATTTGCTGCTCGGCTGACCCAGCAGGAGCAAACCCATGCCAAAAATGTACGCAGAATGAGCTTTTCAGTGAAGAGCAGAGAGGCACATTTTAGCAAGTTTCACTTGTAAGTGGGGTTGGAAACGCTTTTCAGGCTCAGTACAGGGCTCAAAAGATGCAGCCCTGATGTCTCTCATGATAGCAGGTGGTTAAGTAGAAATTTGCTGCTCGGCTGACCCAGCAGGAGCAAACGTATGCTAAAAATTTATGCAGAAACAAGCTTTTCAGTGAAGAGCAGCCAGGCACATTTTAGCAAGTTTCACTTGTAAGTGGGGTTGGAAATGCTTTTCAGGCTCACTACTAAGCTCAAAAGATGCAGCCCTGATGTCTCTCATGATAGCAGGTGGTTAAGTAGAAATGTGCTGCTCGGCTGACCCAGCAGGAGCAAACCTATGCCAAAAATGTACGCAGAATAAGCTTTTCAGTGAAGAGCAGAGAGGCACATTTTGGCAAGTTTCACTTGTAAGTGGGATTGGAAACGCTTTTCAGGCTCAGTACTGGGCTCAAAAGATGCAGCCCTGATGTCTCTCATGATAGCAGGTGGTTAAGTAGAAATTCGCTGCTCGGCTGACCCAGCAGGAGCAAACGTATGCTAAAAATGTGTGCAGAACCAAGCTTTTCAGTGAAGAGCAGCCAGGCACATTTTAGCAAGTTTCACTTGTAAGTGGGGTTGGAAACGCTTTTCAGGCTCAGTACTGGGCTCAAAAGATGCAGCCCTGATGTCTCATGATAGCAGGTGGTTAAGTAGAAATTCGCTGCTCTGCTGACGCAGCAGGAGCAAACGTATGCCAAAAATGTATGCAGAAACAAGCTTTTCAGTGAAGAGCAGCCAGGCACATTTTAGCAAGTTTCACGTGTAAGTGGGGTTGGAAATGCTTTTCAGGCTCAGTACTGGGATCAAAACATGCAGCCCTGATGTCTCTCATGATAGCAGGTGGTTAAGTAGAAATTTGCTGCTCGGCTGACCCAGCAGGAGCAAACCCATGCCAAAAATGTACGCAGAATGAGCTTTTCAGTGAAGAGCAGAGAGGCACATTTTAGCAAGTTTCACTTGTAAGTGGGGTTGGAAACGCTTTTCAGGCTCAGTACAGGGCTCAAAAGATGCAGCCCTGATGTCTCTCATGATAGCAGGTGGTTAAGTAGAAATTCGCTGCTCGGCTGACCGAGCAGGAGCAAACGTATGCTAAAAATGTATGCAGAACCAAGCTTTTCAGTGAAGAGCAGCCAGGCACATTTTAGCAAATTTCACTTGTAAGTGGGGTTGGAAACGCTTTTCAGGCTCAGTACTGGGCTCTAAAGATGCAGCCCTGATGTCTCTCATGATAGCAGGTGGTTAAGTAGAAATTCGCTGCTCGGCTGGCCCAGCAGGAGCAAACATATGCTAAAAATAAGTGCAGAACCAAGCTTTTCAGTGAATAGCAGCCAGGCACATTTTAGCAAGTTTCACTTGTAAGTGGGGTTGGAAACGCTTTTCAGGCTCAGTACTGGGCTCAAAAGATGCAGCCCTGATGTCTCTCATGATAGCAGGTGGTTAAGTAGAAATTCGCTGCTCGGCTGACCCAGCAGGAGCAAACCTATGCCAAAAATGTACGCAGAATCAGCTTTTCAGTGAAGAGCAGAGAGGCACATTTTAGCAAGTTTCACTTGTAAGTGGGGTTGGAAACGCTTTTCAGGCTCAGTACTGGGCTCAAAAGATGCAGCCCTGATGTCTCTCATGATAGCAGGTGGTCAAGTAGAAATTCGCTGCTCGGCTGACCCAGCAGGAGCAAACGTATGCTAAAAATGTATGCAGAACCAAGCTTTTCAGTGAAGAGCAGCCAGGCACATTTTAGCAAGTTTCACTTGTAAGTGGGGTTGGAAACGCTTTTCAGGCTCAGTACTGGGCTCAAAAGATGCAGCCCTGATGTCTCTCATGATAGCAGGTGGTTAAGTCGAATTTGCTGCTCGGCTGACCCAGCAGGAGCAAACCTATGCCAAAAATGTACGCAGAATCAGCTTTTCAGTGAAGAGCAGAGAGGCACATTTTGGCAAGTTTCACTTGTAAGTGGGGTTGGAAACGCTTTTTAGGCTCAGTACTGGGCTCAAAAGATGCAGCCCTGATGTCTCTCATGATAGCAGATGGGTAAGTAGAAATTCGCTGCTCTGCTGACGCAGCAGGAGCAAACGTATGCCAAAAATGTATGCAGAAACAAGCTTTTCAGTGAAGAGCAGCCAGGAACATTTTAGCAAGTTTCACTTGTAAGTGGGGTTGGAAACGCTTTTCAGGCTCAGTACTGGGCTCAAAAGATGCAGCCCTGCTGTCTCTCATGATAGCAGGTGGTTAAGTAGAAATTCGCTGCTCGGCTGGCCCAGCAGGAGCAAACATATGCTAAAAATGTATGCAGAACCAAGCTTTTCAGTGAAGAGCAGCCAGGCACATTTTAGCAAGTTTCACTTGTAAGTGGGGTTGGAAACGCTTTTCAGGCTCAGTACTGGGCTCAAAAGATGCAGCCCTGATGTCTCTCATGATAGCAGGTGGTTAAGTAGAAATGTGCTGCTCGGCTGACCCAGCAGGAGCAAACGTATGCTAAAAATGTGTGCAGAACCAAGCTTTTCAGTGAATAGCAGCCAGGCACATTTTAGCAAGTTTCACTTGTAAGTGGGGTTGGAAACGCTTTTCAGGCTCAGTACTGGGCTCATAAGATGCAGCCTGATGTCTCTCATGATAGCAGGTGGTTAAGTAGAAATTTGCTGCTCGGCTGACCCAGCAGGAGCAAACGTATGCTAAAAATGTATGCAAAACCAAGCTTTTCAGTGAAGAGCAGCCAGGCACATTTTAGCAAGTTTCACTTGTAAGTGGGGTTGGAAACGCTTTTCAGGCTCAGTACTGGGCTCAAAAGATGCAGCCCTGATCTCTCTCATGATAGCAGGTGGTTAAGTAGAAATTCGCTGCTCGGCTGACCCAGCAGGAGCAAACGTATGCCAAAAATGTATGCAGAAACAAGCTTTTCAGTGAAGAGCAGCTAGGCACATTTTAGCAAGTTTCACTTGTAAGTGGGGTTGGAAATGCTTTTCAGGCTCAGTACTGGGCTCAAAAGATGCAGCCCTGATGTATCTCATGATAGCAGGTGGTTAAGTAGAAATTTGCTGCTCGGCTGACTCAGCAGGAGCAAACCTATGCCAAAAATGTACGCAGAATCAGCTTTTCAGTGAAGAGCAGAGAGGCACATTTTAGCAAGTTTCACTTGTAAGTGGGGTTGGAAACGCTTTTCAGGCTCAGTACTGGGCTCAAAAGATGCAGCCCTGATGTCTCTCATGATGGCAGGTGGTTAAGTAGAAATTCGCTGCTCGGCTGGCCCAGCAGGAGCAAACATATGCTAAAAATAAGTGCAGAACCAAGCTTTTCAGTGAATAGCAGCCAGGCACATTTTAGCAAGTTTCACTTGTAAGTGGGGTTGGAAACGCTTTTCAGGCTCAGTACTGGGCTCAAAAGATGCAGCCCTGATGTCTCTCATGATAGCAGGTGGTTAAGTAGAAATTCGCTGCTCGGCTGACCCAGCAGGAGCAAACGTATTCCAAAAATGTATGCAGAAACAAACTTTTCAGTGAAGAGCAGCTAGGCACATTTTTAGCAAGTTTCACTTGTAAGTGGGGTTGGAAATGCTTTTCAGGCTTAGTACTGGCCTCAAAAGATGCAGCCCTGATGTCTCTCATGATAGCAGGTGGTTAAGTAGAAATGTGCTGCTCGGCTGACCCAGCAGGAGCAAACCTATGCCAAAAATGTACGCAGAATCAGCTTTTCAGTGAAGAGCAGAGAGGCACATTTTAGCAATTTTCACTTGTAAGTGGGGTTGGAAACGCTTTTCAGGCTCAGTACTGGGCTCAAAAGATGCATCCCTGATGTCTCTCATGATAGCAGGTGGTTAAGTAGAAATTCGCTGCTCGGCTAACCCAGCAGGAGCAAACGTATGCGAAAAATTTATGCAGAACCAAGCTTTTCAGTGAAGAGCAGAGAGGCACATTTTAGCAAGTTTCACTTGTAAGTGGGGTTGGAAACGCTTTTCAGGCTCAGTACTGGGCTCAAAAGATGCAGCCCTGATGTCTCTCATGATAGCAGGTGGTTAGTAGAAATTCGCTGCTCGGCTGACCCAGCAGGAGCAAACTTATGCTAAAAATGTGTGCATAACCAAGCTTTTCAGTGAAGAGCAGCCAGGCACATTTTAGCAAGTTTCACTTGTAAGTGGGGTTGGAAACGCTTTTCAGGCTCAGTACTGGGCTCAAAAGATGCAGCCCTGATGTCTCATGATAGCAGGTGGTTAAGTAGAAATTCGCTGCTCTGCTGACGCAGCAGGAGCAAACGTATGCCAAAAATGTATGCAGAAACAAGCTTTTCAGTGACGAGCAGCCAGGCACATTTTAGCAAGTTTCACGTGTAAGTGGGGTTGGAAATGCTTTTCAGGCTCAGTACTGGGCTCAAAACATGCAGCCCTGATGTCTCTCATGATAGCAGGTGGTTAAGTAGAAATTTGCTGCTCGGCTGACCCAGCAGGAGCAAACCCATGCCAAAAATGTACGCAGAATGAGCTTTTCAGTGAAGAGCAGAGAGGCACATTTTAGCAAGTTTCACTTGTAAGTGGGGTTGGAAACGCTTTTCAGGCTCAGTACAGGGCTCAAAAGATGCAGCCCTGATGTCTCTCATGATAGCAGGTGGTTAAGTAGAAATTTGCTGCTCGGCTGACCCAGCAGGAGCAAACGTATGCTAAAAATTTATGCAGAAACAAGCTTTTCAGTGAAGAGCAGCCAGGCATATTTTAGCAAGTTTCACTTGTAAGTGGGGTTGGAAATGCTTTTCAGGCTCACTACTAAGCTCAAAAGATGCAGCCCTGATGTCTCTCATGATAGCAGGTGGTTAAGTAGAAATGTGCTGCTCGGCTGACCCAGCAGGAGCAAACGTATGCTAAAAATGTATGCAGAACCAAGCTTTTCAGTGAAGAGCAGAGAGGCACAGTTTAGCAAGTTTCACTTGTAAGTGGGGTTGGAAACGCTTTTCAGGCTCAGTACTGGGCTCAAAAGATGCAGCCCTGATGTCTCTCATGATAGCAGGTGGTTAAGTAGAAATTCGCTGCTCGGCTGACCGAGCAGGAGCAAACGTATGCTAAAAATGTATGCAGAACCAAGCTTTTCAGTGAAGAGCAGCCAGGCACATTTTAGCAAATTTCACTTGTAAGTGGGGTTGGAAATGCTTTTCAGGCTCAGTACTGGGTTCAAAAGATGCAGCCCTGATGTCTCTCATGATAGCAGGTGGTTAAGTAGAAATTCGCTGCTCGGCTGACCCAGCAGGAGCAAACGTATGCTAAAAATGTGTGCAGAACCAAGCTTTCAGTGAAGAGCAGCCAGGCACATTTTAGCAAGTTTCACTTGTAAGTGGGATTGGAAACGCTTTTCAGGCTCAGTACTGGGCTCAAAAGATGCAGCCCTGATGTCTCTCATGATAGCAGGTGGTTAAGTCGAAATTCGCTGCTCGGCTGACCCAGCAGGAGCAAACGTATGCTAAAAATGTGTGCAGAACCAAGCTTTTCAGTGAAGAGCAGCCAGGCACATTTTAGCAAGTTTCACTTGTAAGTGGGGTTGGAAACGCTTTTCAGGCTCAGTACTGGGCTCAAAAGATGCAGCCCTGATGTCTCATGATAGCAGGTGGTTAAGTAGAAATTCGCTGCTCTGCTGACGCAGCAGGAGCAAACGTATGCCAAAAATGTATGCAGAAACAAGCTTTTCAGTGAAGAGCAGCCAGGCACATTTTAGCAAGTTTCACGTGTAAGTGGGGTTGGAAATGCTTTTCAGGCTCAGTACTGGGATCAAAACATGCAGCCCTGATGTCTCTCATGATAGCAGGTGGTTAAGTAGAAATGTGCTGCTCGGCTGACCGAGCAGGAGCAAACGTATGCTAAAAATGTATGCAGAACCAAGCTTTTCAGTGAAGAGCAGCCAGGCACATTTTAGCAAATTTCACTTGTAAGTGGGGTTGGAAATGCTTTTCAGGCTCAGTACTGGGCTCTAAAGATGCAGCCCTGATGTCTCTCATGATAGCAGGTGGTTAAGTAGAAATTCGCTGCTCGGCTGACCCAGCAGGAGCAAACGTATGCTAAAAATGTGTGCAGAACCAAGCTTTCAGTGAAGAGCAGCCAGGCACATTTTAGCAAGTTTCACTTGTAAGTGGGGTTGGAAATGCTTTTCAGGCTCAGTACTGGCCTCAAAAGATGCAGCCCTGCTGTATCTCATGATAGCAGGTGGTTAAGTCGAAATTTGCTGCTCGGCTGACCCAGCAGGAGTAAACCTATGCCAAAAATGTACGCAGAATCAGCTTTTCAGTGAAGAGCAGAGAGGCACATTTTGGCAAGTTTCACTTGTAAGTGGGGTTGGAAACGCTTTTCAGGCTCAGTACTGGGCTCAAAAGATGCAGCCCTGATGTCTCTCATGATAGCAGATGGTTAAGTAGAAATTCGCTGCTCTGCTGACGCAGCAGGAGCAAACGTATGCCAAAAATGTATGCAGAAACAAGCTTTTCAGTGAAGAGCAGCCAGGCACATTTTAGCAAGTTTCACTTGTAAGTGGGGTTGGAAATGCTTTTCAGGCTCAGTACTGGGCTCAAAAGATGCAGCCCTGATGTCTCTCATGATGCAGGTGGTTAAGTAGAAATTCGCTGCTCGGCTGACCCAGCAGGAGCAAACGTATGCCAAAAATGTATGCAGAAACAAGCTTTTCAGTGAAGAGCAGCTAGGCACATTTTAGCAAGTTTCACTTGTAAGTGGGGTTGGAAATGCTTTTCAGGCTCAGTACTGGGCTCAAAAGATGCAGCCCTGATGTATCTCATGATAGCAGGTGGTTAAGTAGAAATTTGCTGCTCGGCTGACTCAGCAGGAGCAAACCTATGCCAAAAATGTACGCAGAATCAGCTTTTCAGTGAAGAGCAGAGAGGCACATTTTAGCAAGTTTCACTTGTAAGTGGGGTTGGAAACGCTTTTCAGGCTCAGTACTGGGCTCAAAAGATGCAGCCCTGATGTCTCTCATGATGGCAGGTGGTTAAGTAGAAATTCGCTGCTCGGCTGGCCCAGCAGGAGCAAACATATGCTAAAAATAAGTGCAGAACCAAGCTTTTCAGTGAATAGCAGCCAGGCACATTTTAGCAAGTTTCACTTGTAAGTGGGGTTGGAAACGCTTTTCAGGCTCAGTACTGGGCTCAAAAGATGCAGCCCTGATGTCTCTCATGATAGCAGGTGGTTAAGTAGAAATTCGCTGCTCGGCTGACCCAGCAGGAGCAAACGTATTCCAAAAATGTATGCAGAAACAAACTTTTCAGTGAAGAGCAGCTAGGCACATTTTTAGCAAGTTTCACTTGTAAGTGGGGTTGGAAATGCTTTTCAGGCTTAGTACTGGCCTCAAAAGATGCAGCCCTGATGTCTCTCATGATAGCAGGTGGTTAAGTAGAAATGTGCTGCTCGGCTGACCCAGCAGGAGCAAACCTATGCCAAAAATGTACGCAGAATCAGCTTTTCAGTGAAGAGCAGAGAGGCACATATTAGCAATTTTCACTTGTAAGTGGGGTTGGAAACGCTTTTCAGGCTCAGTACTGGGCTCAAAAGATGCATCCCTGATGTCTCTCATGATAGCAGGTGGTTAAGTAGAAATTCGCTGCTCGGCTAACCCAGCAGGAGCAAACGTATGCGAAAAATTTATGCAGAACCAAGCTTTTCAGTGAAGAGCAGAGAGGCACATTTTAGCAAGTTTCACTTGTAAGTGGGGTTGGAAACGCTTTTCAGGCTCAGTACTGGGCTCAAAAGATGCAGCCCTGATGTCTCTCATGATAGCAGGTGGTTAGTAGAAATTCGCTGCTCGGCTGACCCAGCAGGAGCAAACTTATGCTAAAAATGTGTGCATAACCAAGCTTTTCAGTGAAGAGCAGCCAGGCACATTTTAGCAAGTTTCACTTGTAAGTGGGGTTGGAAACGCTTTTCAGGCTCAGTACTGGGCTCAAAAGATGCAGCCCTGATGTCTCATGATAGCAGGTGGTTAAGTAGAAATTCGCTGCTCTGCTGACGCAGCAGGAGCAAACGTATGCCAAAAATGTATGCAGAAACAAGCTTTTCAGTGACGAGCAGCCAGGCACATTTTAGCAAGTTTCACGTGTAAGTGGGGTTGGAAATGCTTTTCAGGCTCAGTACTGGGCTCAAAACATGCAGCCCTGATGTCTCTCATGATAGCAGGTGGTTAAGTAGAAATTTGCTGCTCGGCTGACCCAGCAGGAGCAAACCCATGCCAAAAATGTACGCAGAATGAGCTTTTCAGTGAAGAGCAGAGAGGCACATTTTAGCAAGTTTCACTTGTAAGTGGGGTTGGAAACGCTTTTCAGGCTCAGTACAGGGCTCAAAAGATGCAGCCCTGATGTCTCTCATGATAGCAGGTGGTTAAGTAGAAATTTGCTGCTCGGCTGACCCAGCAGGAGCAAACGTATGCTAAAAATTTATGCAGAAACAAGCTTTTCAGTGAAGAGCAGCCAGGCATATTTTAGCAAGTTTCACTTGTAAGTGGGGTTGGAAATGCTTTTCAGGCTCACTACTAAGCTCAAAAGATGCAGCCCTGATGTCTCTCATGATAGCAGGTGGTTAAGTAGAAATGTGCTGCTCGGCTGACCCAGCAGGAGCAAACGTATGCTAAAAATGTATGCAGAACCAAGCTTTTCAGTGAAGAGCAGAGAGGCACAGTTTAGCAAGTTTCACTTGTAAGTGGGGTTGGAAACGCTTTTCAGGCTCAGTACTGGGCTCAAAAGATGCAGCCCTGATGTCTCTCATGATAGCAGGTGGTTAAGTAGAAATTCGCTGCTCGGCTGACCGAGCAGGAGCAAACGTATGCTAAAAATGTATGCAGAACCAAGCTTTTCAGTGAAGAGCAGCCAGGCACATTTTAGCAAATTTCACTTGTAAGTGGGGTTGGAAATGCTTTTCAGGCTCAGTACTGGGTTCAAAAGATGCAGCCCTGATGTCTCTCATGATAGCAGGTGGTTAAGTAGAAATTCGCTGCTCGGCTGACCCAGCAGGAGCAAACGTATGCTAAAAATGTGTGCAGAACCAAGCTTTCAGTGAAGAGCAGCCAGGCACATTTTAGCAAGTTTCACTTGTAAGTGGGATTGGAAACGCTTTTCAGGCTCAGTACTGGGCTCAAAAGATGCAGCCCTGATGTCTCTCATGATAGCAGGTGGTTAAGTCGAAATTCGCTGCTCGGCTGACCCAGCAGGAGCAAACGTATGCTAAAAATGTGTGCAGAACCAAGCTTTTCAGTGAAGAGCAGCCAGGCACATTTTAGCAAGTTTCACTTGTAAGTGGGGTTGGAAACGCTTTTCAGGCTCAGTACTGGGCTCAAAAGATGCAGCCCTGATGTCTCATGATAGCAGGTGGTTAAGTAGAAATTCGCTGCTCTGCTGACGCAGCAGGAGCAAACGTATGCCAAAAATGTATGCAGAAACAAGCTTTTCAGTGAAGAGCAGCCAGGCACATTTTAGCAAGTTTCACGTGTAAGTGGGGTTGGAAATGCTTTTCAGGCTCAGTACTGGGATCAAAACATGCAGCCCTGATGTCTCTCATGATAGCAGGTGGTTAAGTAGAAATGTGCTGCTCGGCTGACCGAGCAGGAGCAAACGTATGCTAAAAATGTATGCAGAACCAAGCTTTTCAGTGAAGAGCAGCCAGGCACATTTTAGCAAATTTCACTTGTAAGTGGGGTTGGAAATGCTTTTCAGGCTCAGTACTGGGCTCTAAAGATGCAGCCCTGATGTCTCTCATGATAGCAGGTGGTTAAGTAGAAATTCGCTGCTCGGCTGACCCAGCAGGAGCAAACGTATGCTAAAAATGTGTGCAGAACCAAGCTTTCAGTGAAGAGCAGCCAGGCACATTTTAGCAAGTTTCACTTGTAAGTGGGGTTGGAAATGCTTTTCAGGCTCAGTACTGGCCTCAAAAGATGCAGCCCTGCTGTATCTCATGATAGCAGGTGGTTAAGTCGAAATTTGCTGCTCGGCTGACCCAGCAGGAGTAAACCTATGCCAAAAATGTACGCAGAATCAGCTTTTCAGTGAAGAGCAGAGAGGCACATTTTGGCAAGTTTCACTTGTAAGTGGGGTTGGAAACGCTTTTCAGGCTCAGTACTGGGCTCAAAAGATGCAGCCCTGATGTCTCTCATGATAGCAGATGGTTAAGTAGAAATTCGCTGCTCTGCTGACGCAGCAGGAGCAAACGTATGCCAAAAATGTATGCAGAAACAAGCTTTTCAGTGAAGAGCAGCCAGGCACATTTTAGCAAGTTTCACTTGTAAGTGGGGTTGGAAATGCTTTTCAGGCTCAGTACTGGGCTCAAAAGATGCAGCCCTGATGTCTCTCATGATGCAGGTGGTTAAGTAGAAATTCGCTGCTCGGCTGACCCAGCAGGAGCAAACGTATGCTAAAAATGTATGCAGAACCAAGCTTTTCAGTGAAGAACAGCCAGGCACATTTTATCAAGTTTCACTAGTAAGTGGGGTTGGAAACGCTTTTCAGGCTCAGTACTGGGCTCAAAAGATGCAGCCCTGCTGTCTCTCATGATAGCAGGTGGTTAAGTAGAAATTCGCTGCTCGGCTGGCCCAGCAGGAGCAAACATATGCTAAAAATGTATGCAGAACCAAGCTTTTCAGTGAAGAGCAGCCAGGCACATTTTAGCAAGTTTCACTTGTAAGTGGGGTTGGAAATGCTTTTCAGGCTCAGTACTGGGCTCAAAAGATGCAGCCCTGATCTCTCTCATGATAGCAGGTGGTAAGTAGAAATTTGCTGCTCGGCTGACCCAGCAGGAGCAAACGTATGCTAAAAATGTATGCAGAACCAAGCTTTTCAGTGAAGAGCAGCCAGGCACATTTTAGCAAGTTTCACTTGTAAGTGGGGTTGGAAACGCTTTTCAGGCTCAGTACTGGGCTCAAAAGATGCAGCCCTGATGTCTCTCATGATAGCAGGTGGTTAAGTAGAAATTCGCTGCTCGGCTGACCCAGCAGGAGCAAACGTATGCCAAAAATGTATGCAGAAACAAGCTTTTCAGTGAAGAGCAGCTAGGCACATTTTAGCAAGTTTCACTTGTAAGTGGGGTTGGAAATGCTTTTCAGGCTCAGTACTGGGCTCAAAAGATGCAGCCCTGATGTATCTCATGATAGCAGGTGGTTAAGTAGAAATTTGCTGCTCGGCTGACTCAGCAGGAGCAAACCTATGCCAAAAATGTACGCAGAATCAGCTTTTCAGTGAAGAGCAGAGAGGCACATTTTAGCAAGTTTCACTTGTAAGTGGGGTTGGAAACGCTTTTCAGGCTCAGTACTGGGCTCAAAAGATGCAGCCCTGATGTCTCTCATGATAGCAGGTGGTTAAGTAGAAATTCGCTGCTCGGCTGGCCCAGCAGGAGCAAACATATGCTAAAAATAAGTGCAGAACCAAGCTTTTCAGTGAATAGCAGCCAGGCACATTTTAGCAAGTTTCACTTGTAAGTGGGGTTGGAAACGCTTTTCAGGCTCAGTACTGGGCTCAAAAGATGCAGCCCTGATGTCTCTCATGATAGCAGGTGGTTAAGTAGAAATTCGCTGCTCGGCTGACCCAGCAGGAGCAAACGTATGCTAAAAATAAGTGCAGAACCAAGCTTTTCAGTGAATAGCAGCCAGGCACATTTTAGCAAGTTTCACTTGTGAGTGGGGTTGGAAATGCTTTTCAGGCTCAGTACTGGGCTCAAAAGATGCAGCCCTGATGTCTCTCATGATAGCAGGTGGTTAAGTAGAAATTCGCTGCTCGGCTGACCCAGCAGGAGCAAACGTATTCCAAAAATGTATGCAGAAACAAGCTTTTCAGTGAAGAGCAGCTAGGCACATTTTTAGCAAGTTTCACTTGTAAGTGGGGTTGGAAATGCTTTTCAGGCTTAGTACTGGCCTCAAAAGATGCAGCCCTGATGTCTCTCATGATAGCAGGTGGTTAAGTAGAAATGTGCTGCTCGGCTGACCCAGCAGGAGCAAACCTATGCCAAAAATGTACGCAGAATCAGCTTTTCAGTGAAGAGCAGAGAGGCACATTTTAGCAAGTTTCACTTGTAAGTGGGGTTGGAAACGCTTTTCAGGCTCAGTACTGGGCTCAAAAGATGCAGCCCTGATGTCTCTCATGATAGCAGGTGGTTAAGTAGAAATTCGCTGCTCGGCTGACCCAGCAAGAGCAAACGTATGCTAAAAATGTATGCAGAAACAAGCTTTTCAGTGAAGAGCATCCAGGAACATTTTAGCAAGTTTCACTTGTAAGTGGGGTTGGAAATGCTTTTCAGGCTCAGTACTGGGCTCAAAAGATGCAGCCCTGATGTCTCTCATGATGCAGGTGGTTAAGTAGAAATTCGCTGCTCGGCTGACCCAGCAGGAGCAAACGTATGCTAAAAATGTATGCAGAACCAAGCTTTTCAGTGAAGAACAGCCAGGCACATTTTAGCAAGTTTCACTTGTAAGTGGGGTTGGAAACGCTTTTCAGGCTCAGTACTGGGCTCAAAAGATGCAGCCCTGCTGTCTCTCATGATAGCAGGTGGTTAAGTAGAAATTCGCTGCTCGGCTGGCCCAGCAGGAGCAAACATATGCTAAAAATGTATGCAGAACCAAGCTTTTCAGTGAAGAGCAGCCAGGCACATTTGAGCAAGTTTCACTTGTAAGTGGGGTTGGAAACGCTTTTCAGGCTCAGTACTGGGCTCAAAAGATGCAGCCCTGATGTCTCTCATGATAGCAGGTGGTTAAGTAGAAATGTGCTGCTCGGCTGACCCAGCAGGAGCAAACGTATGCTAAAAATGTGTGCAGAACCAAGCTTTTCAGTGAATAGCAGCCAGGCACATTTTAGCAAGTTTCACTTGTAAGTGGGGTTGGAAACGCTTTTCAGGCTCAGTACTGGGCTCATAAGATGCAGCCTGATGTCTCTCATGATAGCAGGTGGTTAAGTAGAAATTTGCTGCTCGGCTGACCCAGCAGGAGCAAACGTATGCTAAAAATGTGTGCAGAACCAAGCTTTTCAGTGAAGAGCAGCCAGACACATTTCAGCAAGTTTCACTTGTAAGTGGGGTTGGAAATGCTTTTCAGGCTCAGTACTGGGCTCAAAAGATGCAGCCCTGATCTCTCTCATGATAGCAGGTGGTTAAGTAGAAATTTGCTGCTCGGCTGACCCAGCAGGAGCAAACGTATGCTAAAAATGTATGCAGAACCAAGCTTTTCAGTGAAGAGCAGCCAGGCACATTTTAGCAAATTTCACTTGTAAGTGGGGTTGGAAATGCTTTTCAGGCTCAGTACTGGGCTCTAAAGATGCAGCCCTGATGTCTCTCATGATAGCAGGTGGTTAAGTAGAAATTCGCTGCTCGGCTGACCCAGCAGGAGCAAACGTATGCTAAAAATGTGTGCAGAACCAAGCTTTCAGTGAAGAGCAGCCAGGCACATTTTAGCAAGTTTCACTTGTAAGTGGGGTTGGAAATGCTTTTCAGGCTCAGTACTGGCCTCAAAAGATGCAGCCCTGCTGTATCTCATGATAGCAGGTGGTTAAGTCGAAATTTGCTGCTCGGCTGACCCAGCAGGAGTAAACCTATGCCAAAAATGTACGCAGAATCAGCTTTTCAGTGAAGAGCAGAGAGGCACATTTTGGCAAGTTTCACTTGTAAGTGGGGTTGGAAACGCTTTTCAGGCTCAGTACTGGGCTCAAAAGATGCAGCCCTGATGTCTCTCATGATAGCAGATGGTTAAGTAGAAATTCGCTGCTCTGCTGACGCAGCAGGAGCAAACGTATGCCAAAAATGTATGCAGAAACAAGCTTTTCAGTGAAGAGCAGCCAGGCACATTTTAGCAAGTTTCACTTGTAAGTGGGGTTGGAAATGCTTTTCAGGCTCAGTACTGGGCTCAAAAGATGCAGCCCTGATGTCTCTCATGATGCAGGTGGTTAAGTAGAAATTCGCTGCTCGGCTGACCCAGCAGGAGCAAACGTATGCTAAAAATGTATGCAGAACCAAGCTTTTCAGTGAAGAACAGCCAGGCACATTTTATCAAGTTTCACTAGTAAGTGGGGTTGGAAACGCTTTTCAGGCTCAGTACTGGGCTCAAAAGATGCAGCCCTGCTGTCTCTCATGATAGCAGGTGGTTAAGTAGAAATTCGCTGCTCGGCTGGCCCAGCAGGAGCAAACATATGCTAAAAATGTATGCAGAACCAAGCTTTTCAGTGAAGAGCAGCCAGGCACATTTTAGCAAGTTTCACTTGTAAGTGGGGTTGGAAACGCTTTTCAGGCTCAGTACTGGGCTCAAAAGATGCAGCCCTGATGTCTCTCATGATAGCAGGTGGTTAAGTAGAAATGTGCTGCTCGGCTGACCCAGCAGGAGCAAACGTATGCTAAAAATGTGTGCAGAACCAAGCTTTTCAGTGAAGAGCAGCCAGACACATTTCAGCAAGTTTCACTTGTAAGTGGGGTTGGAAATGCTTTTCAGGCTCAGTACTGGGCTCAAAAGATGCAGCCCTGATCTCTCTCATGATAGCAGGTGGTAAGTAGAAATTTGCTGCTCGGCTGACCCAGCAGGAGCAAACGTATGCTAAAAATGTATGCAGAACCAAGCTTTTCAGTGAAGAGCAGCCAGGCACATTTTAGCAAGTTTCACTTGTAAGTGGGGTTGGAAACGCTTTTCAGGCTCAGTACTGGGCTCAAAAGATGCAGCCCTGATGTCTCTCATGATAGCAGGTGGTTAAGTAGAAATTCGCTGCTCGGCTGACCCAGCAGGAGCAAACGTATGCCAAAAATGTATGCAGAAACAAGCTTTTCAGTGAAGAGCAGCTAGGCACATTTTAGCAAGTTTCACTTGTAAGTGGGGTTGGAAACGCTTTTCAGGCTCAGTACTGGGCTCAAAAGATGCAGCCCTGATGTCTCTCATGATAGCAGGTGGTTAAGTAGAAATTCGCTGCTCGGCTGGCCCAGCAGGAGCAAACATATGCTAAAAATAAGTGCAGAACCAAGCTTTTCAGTGAATAGCAGCCAGGCACATTTTAGCAAGTTTCACTTGTAAGTGGGGTTGGAAACGCTTTTCAGGCTCAGTACTGGGCTCAAAAGATGCAGCCCTGATGTCTCTCATGATAGCAGGTGGTTAAGTAGAAATTCGCTGCTCGGCTGACCCAGCAGGAGCAAACGTATGCTAAAAATAAGTGCAGAACCAAGCTTTTCAGTGAATAGCAGCCAGGCACATTTTAGCAAGTTTCACTTGTGAGTGGGGTTGGAAATGCTTTTCAGGCTCAGTACTGGGCTCAAAAGATGCAGCCCTGATGTCTCTCATGATAGCAGGTGGTTAAGTAGAAATGTGCTGCTCGGCTGACCCAGCAGGAGCAAACCTATGCCAAAAATGTACGCAGAATCAGCTTTTCAGTGAAGAGCAGAGAGGCACATTTTAGCAAGTTTCACTTGTAAGTGGGGTTGGAAACGCTTTTCAGGCTCAGTACTGGGCTCAAAAGATGCAGCCCTGATGTCTCTCATGATAGCAGGTGGTTAAGTAGAAATTCGCTGCTCGGCTGACCCAGCAGGAGCAAACGTATGCTAAAAATGTATGCAGAACCAAGCTTTTCAGTGAAGAGCAGCCAGGTACATTTTAGCAAGTTTCACTTGTAAGTGGGGTTGGAAACGCTTTTCAGGCTCAGTACTGGGCTCAAAAGATGCAGCCCTGATGTCTCTCATGATAGCAGGTGGTTAAGTAGAAATTCGCTGCTCGGCTGACCCAGCAGGAGCAAACGTATGCTAAAAATGTGTGCAGAACCAAGCTTTTCAGTGAAGAGCAGCCAGGCACATTTTAGCAAGTTTCACTTGTAAGTGGGGTTGGAAACGCTTTTCAGGCTCAGTACTGGCCTCAAAAGATGCAGCCCTGCTGTATCTCATGATAGCAGGTGGTTAAGTCAAAATTTGCTGCTCGGCTGACCCAGCAGGAGCAAACCTATGCCAAAAATGTACGCAGAATCAGCTTTTCAGTGAAGAGCAGAGAGGCACATTTTGGCAAGTTTCACTTGTAAGTGGGGTTGGAAACGCTTTTCAGGCTCAGTACTGGGCTCAAAAGATGCAGCCCTGATGTCTCTCATGATAGCAGATGGTTAAGTAGAAATTTGCTGCTCTGCTGACGCAGCAGGAGCAAACGTATGCCAAAAATGTATGCAGAAACAAGCTTTTCAGTGAAGAGCATCCAGGAACATTTTAGCAAGTTTCACTTGTAAGTGGGGTTGGAAATGCTTTTCAGGCTCAGTACTGGGCTCAAAAGATGCAGCCCTGATGTCTCTCATGATGCAGGTGGTTAAGTAGAAATTCGCTGCTCGGCTGACCCAGCAGGAGCAAACGTATGCTAAAAATGTATGCAGAACCAAGCTTTTCAGTGAAGAACAGCCAGGCACATTTTAGCAAGTTTCACTTGTAAGTGGGGTTGGAAACGCTTTTCAGGCTCAGTACTGGGCTCAAAAGATGCAGCCCTGCTGTCTCTCATGATAGCAGGTGGTTAAGTAGAAATTCGCTGCTCGGCTGGCCCAGCAGGAGCAAACATATGCTAAAAATGTATGCAGAACCAAGCTTTTCAGTGAAGAGCAGCCAGGCACATTTGAGCAAGTTTCACTTGTAAGTGGGGTTGGAAACGCTTTTCAGGCTCAGTACTGGGCTCAAAAGATGCAGCCCTGATGTCTCTCATGATAGCAGGTGGTTAAGTAGAAATGTGCTGCTCGGCTGACCCAGCAGGAGCAAACGTATGCTAAAAATGTGTGCAGAACCAAGCTTTTCAGTGAATAGCAGCCAGGCACATTTTAGCAAGTTTCACTTGTAAGTGGGGTTGGAAACGCTTTTCAGGCTCAGTACTGGGCTCAAAAGATGCAGCCTGATGTCTCTCATGATAGCAGGTGGTTAAGTAGAAATTCGCTGCTCGGCTGACCCAGCAGGAGCAAACGTATGCGAAAAATTTATGCAGAACCAAGCTTTTCAGTGAAGAGCAGAGAGGCACATTTTAGCAAGTTTCACTTGTAAGTGGGGTTGGAAACGCTTTTCAGGCTCAGTACTGGGCTCAAAAGATGCAGCCCTGATGTCTCTCATGATAGCAGGTGGTTAAGTAGAAATTCGCTGCTCGGCTGACCCAGCAGGAGCAAACTTATGCTAAAAATGTGTGCATAACCAAGCTTTTCAGTGAAGAGCAGCCAGGCACATTTTAGCAAGTTTCACTTGTAAGTGGGGTTGGAAACGCTTTTCAGGCTCAGTACTGGGCTCAAAAGATGCAGCCCTGATGTCTCAGTCTCATGATAGCAGGTGGTTAAGTAGAAATTCGCTGCTCTGCTGACACAGCAGGAGCAAACGTATGCCAAAAATGTATGCAGAAACAAGCTTTTCAGTGACGAGCAGCCAGGAACATTTTAGCAAGTTTCACGTGTAAGTGGGGTTGGAAATGCTTTTCAGGCTCAGTACTGGGCTCAAAACATGCAGCCCTGATGTCTCTCATGATAGCAGGTGGTTAAGTAGAAATTTGCTGCTCGGCTGACCCAGCAGGAGCAAACCCATGCCAAAAATGTACGCAGAATGAGCTTTTCAGTGAAGAGCAGAGAGGCACATTTTAGCAAGTTTCACTTGTAAGTGGGGTTGGAAACGCTTTTCAGGCTCAGTACAGGGCTCAAAAGATGCAGCCCTGATGTCTCTCATGATAGCAGGTGGTTAAGTAGAAATTTGCTGCTCGGCTGACCCAGCAGGAGCAAACGTATGCTAAAAATTTATGCAGAAACAAGCTTTTCAGTGAAGAGCAGCCAGGCACATTTTAGCAAGTTTCACTTGTAAGTGGGGTTGGAAATGCTTTTCAGGCTCACTACTAGGCTCAAAAGATGCAGCCCTGATGTCTCTCATGATAGCAGGTGGTTAAGTAGAAATGTGCTGCTCGGCTGACCCAGCAGGAGCAAACGTATGCTAAAAATGTATGCAGAACCAAGCTTTTCAGTGAAGAGCAGAGAGGCACAGTTTAGCAAGTTTCACTTGTAAGTGGGGTTGGAAACGCTTTTCAGGCTCAGTACTGGGCTCAAAAGATGCAGCCCTGATGTCTCTCATGATAGCAGGTGGTTAAGTAGAAATTCGCTGCTCGGCTGACCCAGCAGGAGCAAACGTATGCTAAAAATGTGTGCAGAACCAAGCTTTCAGTGAAGAGCAGCCAGGCACATTTTAGCAAGTTTCACTTGTAAGTGGGGTTGGAAATGCTTTTCAGGCTCAGTACTGGCCTCAAAAGATGCAGCCCTGCTGTATCTCATGATAGCAGGTGGTTAAGTCGAAATTTGCTGCTCGGCTGACCCAGCAGGAGCAAACCTATGCCAAAAATGTACGCAGAATCAGCTTTTTAGTGAAGAGCAGAGAGGCACATTTTGGCAAGTTTCACTTGTAAGTGGGATTGGAAACGCTTTTCAGGCTCAGTACTGGGCTCAAAAGATGCAGCCCTGATGTCTCTCATGATAGCAGGTGGTTAAGTAGAAATTCGCTGCTCGGCTGACCCAGCAGGAGCAAACGTATGCTAAAAATGTGTGCAGAACCAAGCTTTTCAGTGAAGAGCAGCCAGGCACATTTTAGCAAGTTTCACTTGTAAGTGGGGTTGGAAACGCTTTTCAGGCTCAGTACTGGGCTCAAAAGATGCAGCCCTGATGTCTCATGATGGCAGGTGGTTAAGTAGAAATTCGCTGCTCGGCTGGCCCAGCAGGAGCAAACATATGCTAAAAATAAGTGCAGAACCAAGCTTTTCAGTGAATAGCAGCCAGGCACATTTTAGCAAGTTTCACTTGTGAGTGGGGTTGGAAATGCTTTTCAGGCTCAGTACTGGGCTCAAAAGATGCAGCCCTGATGTCTCTCATGATAGCAGGTGGTTAAGTAGAAATTCGCTGCTCGGCTGACCCAGCAGGAGCAAACGTATTCCAAAAATGTATGCAGAAACAAGCTTTTCAGTGAAGAGCAGCTAGGCACATTTTTAGCAAGTTTCACTTGTAAGTGGGGTTGGAAATGCTTTTCAGGCTTAGTACTGGCCTCAAAAGATGCAGCCCTGATGTCTCTCATGATAGCAGGTGGTTAAGTAGAAATGTGCTGCTCGGCTGACCCAGCAGGAGCAAACCTATGCCAAAAATGTACGCAGAATCAGCTTTTCAGTGAAGAGCAGAGAGGCACATTTTAGCAAGTTTCACTTGTAAGTGGGGTTGGAAACGCTTTTCAGGCTCAGTACTGGGCTCAAAAGATGCAGCCCTGATGTCTCTCATGATAGCAGGTGGTTAAGTAGAAATTCGCTGCTCGGCTGACCCAGCAGGAGCAAACGTATGCTAAAAATGTATGCAGAACCAAGCTTTTCAGTGAAGAGCAGCCAGGTACATTTTAGCAAGTTTCACTTGTAAGTGGGGTTGGAAATGCTTTTCAGGCTCAGTACTGGGCTCAAAAGATGCAGCCCTGATGTCTCTCATGATAGCAGGTGGTTAAGTAGAAATTCGCTGCTCGGCTGACCCAGCAGGAGCAAACGTATGCTAAAAATGTGTGCAGAACCAAGCTTTTCAGTGAAGAGCAGCCAGGCACATTTTAGCAAGTTTCACTTGTAAGTGGGGTTGGAAACGCTTTTCAGGCTCAGTACTGGCCTCAAAAGATGCAGCCCTGCTGTATCTCATGATAGCAGGTGGTTAAGTCAAAATTTGCTGCTCGGCTGACCCAGCAGGAGCAAACCTATGCCAAAAATGTACGCAGAATCAGCTTTTCAGTGAAGAGCAGAGAGGCACATTTTGGCAAGTTTCACTTGTAAGTGGGGTTGGAAACGCTTTTCAGGCTCAGTACTGGGCTCAAAAGATGCAGCCCTGATGTCTCTCATGATAGCAGATGGTTAAGTAGAAATTCGCTGCTCTGCTGACGCAGCAGGAGCAAACGTATGCCAAAAATGTATGCAGAAACAAGCTTTTCAGTGAAGAGCATCCAGGAACATTTTAGCAAGTTTCACTTGTAAGTGGGGTTGGAAATGCTTTTCAGGCTCAGTACTGGGCTCAAAAGATGCAGCCCTGATGTCTCTCATGATGCAGGTGGTTAAGTAGAAATTCGCTGCTCGGCTGACCCAGCAGGAGCAAACGTATGCTAAAAATGTATGCAGAACCAAGCTTTTCTCAGTGAAGAACAGCCAGGCACATTTTAGCAAGTTTCACTTGTAAGTGGGGTTGGAAACGCTTTTCAGGCTCAGTACTGGGCTCAAAAGATGCAGCCCTGCTGTCTCTCATGATAGCAGGTGGTTAAGTAGAAATTCGCTGCTCGGCTGGCCCAGCAGGAGCAAACATATGCTAAAAATGTATGCAGAACCAAGCTTTTCAGTGAAGAGCAGCCAGGCACATTTGAGCAAGTTTCACTTGTAAGTGGGGTTGGAAACGCTTTTCAGGCTCAGTACTGGGCTCAAAAGATGCAGCCCTGATGTCTCTCATGATAGCAGGTGGTTAAGTAGAAATGTGCTGCTCGGCTGACCCAGCAGGAGCAAACGTATGCTAAAAATGTGTGCAGAACCAAGCTTTTCAGTGAATAGCAGCCAGGCACATTTTAGCAAGTTTCACTTGTAAGTGGGGTTGGAAACGCTTTTCAGGCTCAGTACTGGGCTCATAAGATGCAGCCTGATGTCTCTCATGATAGCAGGTGGTTAAGTAGAAATTTGCTGCTCGGCTGACCCAGCAGGAGCAAACGTATGCTAAAAATGTGTGCAGAACCAAGCTTTTCAGTGAAGAGCAGCCACACACATTTCAGCAAGTTTCACTTGTAAGTGGGGTTGGAAATGCTTTTCAGGCTCAGTACTGGGCTCAAAAGATGCAGCCCTGATCTCTCTCATGATAGCAGGTGGTTAAGTAGAAATTTGCTGCTCGGCTGACCCAGCAGGAGCAAACGTATGCTAAAAATGTATGCAGAACCAAGCTTTTCAGTGAAGAGCAGCCAGGCACATTTTAGCAAGTTTCACTTGTAAGTGGGGTTGGAAACGCTTTTCAGGCTCAGTACTGGGCTCAAAAGATGCAGCCCTGATGTCTCTCATGATAGCAGGTGGTTAAGTAGAAATTCGCTGCTCGGTTGACCCAGCAGGAGCAAACGTATGCCAAAAATGTATGCAGAAACAAGCTTTTCAGTGAAGAGCAGCTAGGCACATTTTAGCAAGTTTCACTTGTAAGTGGGGTTGGAAATGCTTTTCAGGCTCAGTACTGGGCTCAAAAGATGCAGCCCTGATGTATCTCATGATAGCAGGTGGTTAAGTAGAAATTTGCTGCTCGGCTGACTCAGCAGGAGCAAACCTATGCCAAAAATGTACGCAGAATCAGCTTTTCAGTGAAGAGCAGAGAGGCACATTTTAGCAAGTTTCACTTGTAAGTGGGGTTGGAAACGCTTTTCAGGCTCAGTACTGGGCTCAAAAGATGCAGCCCTGATGTCTCTCATGATGGCAGGTGGTTAAGTAGAAATTCGCTGCTCGGCTGACCCAGCAGGAGCAAACGTATGCGAAAAATTTATGCAGAACCAAGCTTTTCAGTGAAGAGCAGAGAGGCACATTTTAGCAAGTTTCACTTGTAAGTGGGGTTGGAAACGCTTTTCAGGCTCAGTACTGGGCTCAAAAGATGCAGCCCTGATGTCTCTCATGATAGCAGGTGGTTAAGTAGAAATTCGCTGCTCGGCTGACCCAGCAGGAGCAAACTTATGCTAAAAATGTGTGCATAACCAAGCTTTTCAGTGAAGAGCAGCCAGGCACATTTTAGCAAGTTTCACTTGTAAGTGGGGTTGGAAACGCTTTTCAGGCTCAGTACTGGGCTCAAAAGATGCAGCCCTGATGTCTCAGTCTCATGATAGCAGGTGGTTAAGTAGAAATTCGCTGCTCTGCTGACGCAGCAGGAGCAAACGTATGCCAAAAATGTATGCAGAAACAAGCTTTTCAGTGACGAGCAGCCAGGAACATTTTAGCAAGTTTCACGTGTAAGTGGGGTTGGAAATGCTTTTCAGGCTCAGTACTGGGCTCAAAACATGCAGCCCTGATGTCTCTCATGATAGCAGGTGGTTAAGTAGAAATTTGCTGCTCGGCTGACCCAGCAGGAGCAAACCCATGCCAAAAATGTACGCAGAATGAGCTTTTCAGTGAAGAGCAGAGAGGCACATTTTAGCAAGTTTCACTTGTAAGTGGGGTTGGAAACGCTTTTCAGGCTCAGTACAGGGCTCAAAAGATGCAGCCCTGATGTCTCTCATGATAGCAGGTGGTTAAGTAGAAATTCGCTGCTCGGCTGACCGAGCAGGAGCAAACGTATGCTAAAAATGTATGCAGAACCAAGCTTTTCAGTGAAGAGCAGCCAGGCACATTTTAGCAAATTTCACTTGTAAGTGGGGTTGGAAATGCTTTTCAGGCTCAGTACTGGGCTCAAAAGATGCAGCCCTGATGTCTCTCATGATAGCAGGTGGTTAAGTAGAAATTCGCTGCTCGGCTGACCCAGCAGGAGCAAACGTATGCTAAAAATGTGTGCAGAACCAAGCTTTCAGTGAAGAGCAGCCAGGCACATTTTAGCAAGTTTCACTTGTAAGTGGGGTTGGAAATGCTTTTCAGGCTCAGTACTGGCCTCAAAAGATGCAGCCCTGCTGTATCTCATGATAGCAGGTGGTTAAGTCGAAATTTGCTGCTCGGCTGACCCAGCAGGAGCAAACCTATGCCAAAAATGTACGCAGAATCAGCTTTTTAGTGAAGAGCAGAGAGGCACATTTTGGCAAGTTTCACTTGTAAGTGGGATTGGAAACGCTTTTCAGGCTCAGTACTGGGCTCAAAAGATGCAGCCCTGATGTCTCTCATGATAGCAGGTGGTTAAGTAGAAATTCGCTGCTCGGCTGACCCAGCAGGAGCAAACGTATGCTAAAAATGTGTGCAGAACCAAGCTTTTCAGTGAAGAGCAGCCAGGCACATTTTAGCAAGTTTCACTTGTAAGTGGGGTTGGAAACGCTTTTCAGGCTCAGTACTGGGCTCAAAAGATGCAGCCCTGATGTCTCATGATAGCAGGTGGTTAAGTAGAAATTCGCTGCTCTGCTGACGCAGCAGGAGCAAACGTATGCCAAAAATGTATGCAGAAACAAGCTTTTCAGTGAAGAGCAGCCAGACACATTTTAGCAAGTTTCACGTGTAAGTGGGGTTGGAAATGCTTTTCAGGCTCAGTACTGGGATCAAAACATGCAGCCCTGATGTCTCTCATGATAGCAGGTGGTTAAGTAGAAATTTGCTGCTCGGCTGACCCAGCAGGAGCAAACCCATGCCAAAAATGTACGCAGAATGAGCTTTTCAGTGAAGAGCAGAGAGGCACATTTTAGCAAGTTTCACTTGTAAGTGGGGTTGGAAACGCTTTTCAGGCTCAGTACAGGGCTCAAAAGATGCAGCCCTGATGTCTCTCATGATAGCAGGTGGTTAAGTAGAAATTTGCTGCTCGGCTGACCCAGCAGGAGCAAACGTATGCTAAAAATTTATGCAGAAACAAGCTTTTCAGTGAAGAGCAGCCAGGCACATTTTAGCAAGTTTCACTTGTAAGTGGGGTTGGAAATGCTTTTCAGGCTCACTACTAGGCTCAAAAGATGCAGCCCTGATGTCTCTCATGATAGCAGGTGGTTAAGTAGAAATGTGCTGCTCGGCTGACCCAGCAGGAGCAAACGTATGCTAAAAATGTATGCAGAACCAAGCTTTTCAGTGAAGAGCAGAGAGGCACAGTTTAGCAAGTTTCACTTGTAAGTGGGGTTGGAAACGCTTTTCAGGCTCAGTACTGGGCTCAAAAGATGCAGCCCTGATGTCTCTCATGATAGCAGGTGGTTAAGTAGAAATTCGCTGCTCGGCTGACCGAGCAGGAGCAAACGTATGCTAAAAATGTATGCAGAACCAAGCTTTTCAGTGAAGAGCAGCCAGGCACATTTTAGCAAATTTCACTTGTAAGTGGGGTTGGAAATGTTTTTCAGGCTCAGTACTGGCCTCAAAAGATGCAGCCCTGCTGTATCTCATGATAGCAGGTGGTTAAGTCGAAATTTGCTGCTCGGCTGACCCAGCAGGAGCAAACCTATGCCAAAAATGTACGCAGAATAAGCTTTTCAGTGAAGAGCAGAGAGGCACATTTTGGCAAGTTTCACTTGTAAGTGGGGTTGGAAACGCTTTTCAGGCTCAGTACTGGGCTCAAAAGATGCAGCCCTGATGTCTCTCATGATAGCAGGTGGTTAAGTAGAAATTCGCTGCTCGGCTGACCCAGCAGGAGCAAACGTATGCTAAAAATGTGTGCAGAACCAAGCTTTTCAGTGAAGAGCAGCCAGGCACATTTTAGCAAGTTTCACTTGTAAGTGGGGTTGGAAACGCTTTTCAGGCTCAGTACTGGGCTCATAAGATGCAGCCTGATGTCTCTCATGATAGCAGGTGGTTAAGTAGAAATTTGCTGCTCGGCTGACCCAGCAGGAGCAAACGTATGCTAAAAATGTGTGCAGAACCAAGCTTTTCAGTGAAGAGCAGCCAGACACATTTTAGCAAGTTTCACTTGTAAGTGGGGTTGGAAACGCTTTTCAGGCTCAGTACTGGGCTCAAAAGATGCAGCCCTGATGTCTCTCATGATAGCAGGTGGTTAAGTAGAAATTTGCTGCTCGGCTGACCCAGCAGGAGCAAACGTATGCTAAAAATGTGTGCAGAACCAAGCTTTTCAGTGAATAGCAGCCAGGCACATTTTAGCAAGTTTCACTTGTAAGTGGGGTTGGAAACGCTTTTCAGGCTCAGTACTGGGCTCATAAGATGCAGCCCTGATGTCTCTCATGATAGCAGGTGGTTAAGTAGAAATTTGCTGCTCGGCTGACCCAGCAGGAGCAAACGTATGCTAAAAATGTGTGCAGAACCAAGCTTTTCAGTGAAGAGCAGCCAGACACATTTTAGCAAGTTTCACTTGTAAGTGGGGTTGGAAATGCTTTTCAGGCTCAGTACTGGGCTCAAAAGATGCAGCCTTGATCTCTCTCATGATAGCAGGTGGTTAAGTAGAAATGTGCTGCTCGGCTGACCCAGCAGGAGCAAACGTATGCTAAAAATGTATGCAGAACCAAGCTTTTCAGTGAAGAGCAGCCAGACACATTTTAGCAAGTTTCACTTGTAAGTGGGGTTGGAAACGCTTTTCAGGCTCAGTACTGGGCTCAAAAGATGCAGCCCTGATGTCTCTCATGATAGCAGGTGGTTAAGTAGAAATTTGCTGCTCGGCTGACCCAGCAGGAGCAAACGTATGCTAAAAATGTGTGCAGAACCAAGCTTTTCAGTGAAGAGCAGCCAGGCACATTTTAGCAAGTTTCACTTGTAAGTGGGGTTGGAAATGCTTTTCAGGCTCAGTACTGGGCTCAAAAGATGCAGCCTTGATCTCTCTCATGATAGCAGGTGGTTAAGTAGAAATTTGCTGCTCGGCTGACCCAGCAGGAGCAAACGTATGCTAAAAATGTATGCAGAACCAAGCTTTTCAGTGAAGAGCAGCCAGGCACATTTTAGCAAGTTTCACTTGTAAGTGGGGTTGGAAACGCTTTTCAGGCTCAGTACTGGGCTCAAAAGATGCAGCCCTGATGTCTTTCATGATAGCAGGTAGTTAAGTAGAAATTCGCTGCTCAGCTGACCCAGCAGGAGCAAACGTATGCCAAAAATGTATGCAGAAACAAGCTTTTCAGTGAAGAGCAGCTAGGCACATTTTAGCAAGTTTCACTTGTAAGTGGGGTTAGAAATGCTTTTCAGGCTCAGTACTGGGCTCAAAAGATGCAGCCCTGATGTATCTCATGATAGCAGGTGGTTAAGTAGAAATTTGCTGCTCGGCTGACTCAGCAGGAGCAAACCTATGCCAAAAATGTACGCAGAATCAGCTTTTCAGTGAAGAGCAGAGAGGCACATTTTAGCAAGTTTTACTTGTAAGTGGGGTTGGAAACGCTTTTCAGGCTCAGTACTGGGCTCAAAAGATGCAGCCCTGATGTCTCTCATGATAGCAGGTGGTTAAGTAGAAATTGGCTGCTCGGCTGGCCCAGCAGGAGCAAACATATGCTAAAAATGTATGCAGAACCAAGCTTTTCAGTGAAGAGCAGCCAGGCACATTTTAGCACGTTTCACTCTAAGTGGGGTTGGAAACGCTTTTCAGGCGCAGTACTGGGCTCCAAAGATGCAGCCCTGATGTCTCTCATGATAGCAGGTGGTTAAGTAGAAATTCGCTGCTCGGCTGACCCAGCAGGAGCAAACGTATGCTAAAAATGTATGCAGAACCAAGCTTTTCAGTGAAGAGCAGCCAGGCACATTTTAGCAAATTTCACTTGTAAGTGGGGTTGGAAATGTTTTTCAGGCTCAGTACTGGGCTCAAAAGATGCAGCCCTGATGTCTCTCATGATAGCAGGTGGTTAAGTAGAAATTCGCTGCTCGGCTGACCCAGCAGGAGCAAACGTATGCTAAAAATATGTGCAGAACCAAGCTTTCAGTGAAGAGCAGCCAGGCATATTTTAGCAAGTTTCACTTGTAAGTGGGGTTGGAAACGCTTTTCAGGCTCAGTACTGGCCTCAAAAGATGCAGCCTTGATCTCTCTCATGATAGCAGGTGGTTAAGTAGAAATTTGCTGCTCGGCTGACCCAGCAGGAGCAAACGTATGCTAAAAATGTGTGCAGAACCAAGCTTTTCAGTGAAGAGCAGCCAGACACATTTTAGCAAGTTTCACTTGTAAGTGGGGTTGGAAACGCTTTTCAGGCTCAGTACTGGGCTCAAAAGATGCAGCCCTGATGTCTCTCATGATAGCAGGTGGTTAAGTAGAAATTTGCTGCTCGGCTGACCCAGCAGGAGCAAACGTATGCTAAAAATGTGTGCAGACCAAGCTTTTCCGTGAAGAGCAGCCAGGCACATTTTAGCAAGTTTCACTTGTAAGTGGGGTTGGAAACGCTTTTCAGGCTCAGTACTGGCCTCAAAAGATGCGGCCCTGCTGTATCTCATGATAGCAGGTGGTTAAGTCGAAATTTGCTTCTCGGCTGACCCAGCAGGAGCAAACCTATGCCAAAAATGTACGCAGAATCAGCTTTTCAGTGAAGAGCAGAGAGGCACATTTTGGCAAGTTTCACTTGTAAGTGGGGTTGGAAACGCTTTTCAGGCTCAGTACTGGGCTCAAAAGATGCAGCCCTGATGTCTCTCATGATAGAAGGTGGTTAAGTAGAAATGTGCTGCTCGGCTGACCCAGCAGGAGCAAACGTATGCTAAAAATGTGTGCAGAACCAAGCTTTTCAGTGAATAGCAGCCAGGCACATTTTGGCAAGTTTCACTTGTAAGTGGGGTTGGAAATGCTTTTCAGGCTCAGTACTGGGCTCAAAAGATGCAGCCTTGATCTCTCTCATGATAGCAGGTGGTTAAGTAGAAATTTGCTGCTCGGCTGACCCAGCAGGAGCAAACGTATGCTAAAAATGTATGCAGAACCAAGCTTTTCAGTGAAGAGCAGCCAGGCACATTTTAGCAAGTTTCACTTGTAAGTGGGGTTGGAAACGCTTTTCAGGCTCAGTACTGGGCTCAAAAGATGCAGCCCTGATGTCTTTCATGATAGCAGGTAGTTAAGTAGAAATTCGCTGCTCGGCTGACCCAGCAGGAGCAAACGTATGCCAAAAATGTATGCAGAAACAAGCTTTTCAGTGAACAGCAGCTAGGCACATTTTAGCAAGTTTCACTTGTAAGCGGGGTTAGAAATGCTTTTCAGGCTCAGTACTGGGCTCAAAAGATGCAGCCCTGATGTATCTCATGATAGCAGGTGGTTAAGTAGAAATTTGCTGCTCGGCTGACTCAGCAGGAGCAAACCTATGCCAAAAATGTACGCAGAATCAGCTTTTCAGTGAAGAGCAGAGAGGCACATTTTAGCAAGTTTTACTTGTAAGTGGGGTTGGAAACGCTTTTCAGGCTCAGTACTGGGCTCAAAAGATGCAGCCCTGATGTCTCTCATGATAGCAGGTGGTTAAGTAGAAATTGGCTGCTCGGCTGGCCCAGCAGGAGCAAACATATGCTAAAAATGTATGCAGAACCAAGCTTTTCAGTGAAGAGCAGCCAGGCACATTTTAGCACGTTTCACTGTAAGTGGGGTTGGAAACGCTTTTCAGGCGCAGTACTGGGCTCCAAAGATGCAGCCCTGATGTCTCTCATGATAGCAGGTGGTTAAGTAGAAATTCGCTGCTCGGCTGACCCAGCAGGAGCAAACGTATGCTAAAAATGTATGCAGAACCAAGCTTTTCAGTGAAGAGCAGCCAGGCACATTTTAGCAAATTTCACTTGTAAGTGGGGTTGGAAATGTTTTTCAGGCTCAGTACTGGGCTCAAAAGATGCAGCCCTGATGTCTCTCATGATAGCAGGTGGTTAAGTAGAAATTCGCTGCTCGGCTGACCCAGCAGGAGCAAACGTATGCTAAAAATATGTGCAGAACCAAGCTTTCAGTGAAGAGCAGCCAGGCATATTTTAGCAAGTTTCACTTGTAAGTGGGGTTGGAAACGCTTTTCAGGCTCAGTACTGGCCTCAAAAGATGCAGCCCTGCTGTATCTCATGATAGCAGGTGGTTAAGTCGAAATTTGCTGCTCGGCTGACCCAGCAGGAGCAAACCTATGCCAAAAATGTAAGCAGAATAAGCTTTTCAGTGAAGAGCAGAGAGGCACATTTTAGCAAGTTTCACTTGTAAGTGGGGTTGGAAACGCTTTTCAGGCTCAGTACTGGGCTCAAAAGATGCAGCCCTGATGTCTCTCATGATAGCAGGTGGTTAAGTAGAAATTCGCTGCTCGGCTGGCCCAGCAGGAGCAAACGTATGCTAAAAATGTGTGCAGAACCAAGCTTTTCAGTGAATAGCAGCCAGGCACATTTTAGCAAGTTTCACTTGTGAGTGGGGTTGGAAACGCTTTTCAGGCTCAGTACTGGGCTCAAAAGATGCAGCCCTGATGTCTCTCATGATAGCAGGTGGTTAAGTAGAAATTTGCTGCTCGGCTGACCCAGCAGGAGCAAACGTATGCTAAAAATGTGTGCAGAACCAAGCTTTTCAGTGAAGAGCAGCCAGGCACATTTTAGCAAGTTTCACTTGTAAGTGGGGTTGGAAACGCTTTTCAGGCTCAGTACTGGCCTCAAAAGATGCGGCCCTGCTGTATCTCATGATAGCAGGTGGTTAAGTCGAAATTTGCTTCTCGGCTGACCCAGCAGGAGCAAACCTATGCCAAAAATGTACGCAGAATCAGCTTTTCAGTGAAGAGCAGAGAGGCACATTTTGGCAAGTTTCACTTGTAAGTGGGGTTGGAAACGCTTTTCAGGCTCAGTACTGGGCTCAAAAGATGCAGCCCTGATGTCTCTCATGATAGAAGGTGGTTAAGTAGAAATGTGCTGCTCGGCTGACCCAGCAGGAGCAAACGTATGCTAAAAATGTGTGCAGAACCAAGCTTTTCAGTGAATAGCAGCCAGGCACATTTTAGCAAGTTTCACTTGTAAGTGGGGTTGGAAACGCTTTTCAGGCTCAGTACTGGGCTCATAAGATGCAGCCTGATGTCTCTCATGATAGCAGGTGGTTAAGTAGAAATTTGCTGCTCGGCTGACCCAGCAGGAGCAAACGTATGCTAAAAATGTGTGCAGAACCAAGCTTTTCAGTGAAGAGCAGCCAGACACATTTTAGCAAGTTTCACTTGTAAGTGGGGTTGGAAATGCTTTTCAGGCTCAGTACTGGGCTCAAAAGATGCAGCCTTGATCTCTCTCATGATAGCAGGTGGTTAAGTAGAAATTTGCTGCTCGGCTGACCCAGCAGGAGCAAACGTATGCTAAAAATGTATGCAGAACCAAGCTTTTCAGTGAAGAGCACACAGGCACATTTTAGCAAGTTTCACTTGTAAGTGGGGTTGGAAACGCTTTTCAGGCTCAGTACTGGGCTCAAAAGATGCAGCCCTGATGTCTTTCATGATAGCAGGTAGTTAAGTAGAAATTCGCTGCTCGGCTGACCCAGCAGGAGCAAACGTATGCCAAAAATGTATGCAGAAACAAGCTTTTCAGTGAAGAGCAGCTAGGCACATTTTAGCAAGTTTCACTTGTAAGTGGGGTTAGAAATGCTTTTCAGGCTCAGTACTGGGCTCAAAAGATGCAGCCCTGATGTATCTCATGATAGCAGGTGGTTAAGTAGAAATTTGCTGCTCGGCTGACTCAGCAGGAGCAAACCTATGCCAAAAATGTACGCAGAATCAGCTTTTCAGTGAAGAGCAGAGAGGCACATTTTAGCAAGTTTTACTTGTAAGTGGGGTTGGAAACGCTTTTCAGGCTCAGTACTGGGCTCAAAAGATGCAGCCCTGATGTCTCTCATGATAGCAGGTGGTTAAGTAGAAATTGGCTGCTCGGCTGGCCCAGCAGGAGCAAACATATGCTAAAAATGTATGCAGAACCAAGCTTTTCAGTGAAGAGCAGCCAGGCACATTTTAGCACGTTTCACTCTAAGTGGGGTTGGAAACGCTTTTCAGGCGCAGTACTGGGCTCCAAAGATGCAGCCCTGATGTCTCTCATGATAGCAGGTGGTTAAGTAGAAATTCGCTGCTCGGCTGACCCAGCAGGAGCAAACGTATGCTAAAAATAAGTGCAGAACCAAGCTTTTCAGTGAATAGCAGCCAGGCACATTTTAGCAAGTTTCACTTGTGAGTGGGGTTGGAAATGCTTTTCAGGCTCAGTACTGGGCTCAAAAGATGCAGCCCTGATGTCTCTCATGATAGCAGGTGGTTAAGTAGAAATTCGCTGCTCGGCTGACCCAGCAGGAGCAAACGTATGCTAAAAATAAGTGCAGAACCAAGCTTTTCAGTGAATAGCAGCCAGGCACATTTTAGCAAGTTTCACTTGTGAGTGGGGTTGGAAATGCTTTTCAGGCTCAGTACTGGGCTCAAAAGATGCAGCCCTGATGTCTCTCATGATAGCAGGTGGTTAAGTAGAAATTCGCTGCTCGGCTGACCCAGCAGGAGCAAACGTATTCCAAAAATGTATGCAGAAACAAGCTTTTCAGTGAAGAGCAGCTAGGCACATTTTTAGCAAGTTTCACTTGTAAGTGGGGTTGGAAATGCTTTTCAGGCTTAGTACTGGCCTCAAAAGATGCAGCCCTGATGTCTCTCATGATAGCAGGTGGTTAAGTAGAAATGTGCTGCTCGGCTGACCCAGCAGGAGCAAACCTATGCCAAAAATGTACGCAGAATCAGCTTTTCAGTGAAGAGCAGAGAGGCACATTTTAGCAAGTTTCACTTGTAAGTGGGGTTGGAAACGCTTTTCAGGCTCAGTACTGGGCTCAAAAGATGCAGCCCTGATGTCTCTCATGATAGCAGGTGGTCAAGTAGAAATTCGCTGCTCGGCTGACCCAGCAGGAGCAAACGTATGCTAAAAATGTATGCAGAACCAAGCTTTTCAGTGAAGAGCAGCCAGGTACATTTTAGCAAATTTCACTTGTAAGTGGGGTTGGAAACGCTTTTCAGGCTCAGTACTGGGCTCAAAAGATGCAGCCCTGATGTCTCTCATGATAGCAGGTGGTTAAGTAGAAATTCGCTGCTCGGCTGACCCAGCAGGAGCAAACGTATGCTAAAAATGTGTGCAGAACCAAGCTTTTCAGTGAAGAGCAGCCAGGCACATTTTAGCAAGTTTCACTTGTAAGTGGGGTTGGAAACGCTTTTCAGGCTCAGTACTGGCCTCAAAAGATGCAGCCCTGCTGTATCTCATGATAGCAGGTGGTTAAGTCGAATTTGCTGCTCGGCTGACCCAGCAGGAGCAAACCTATGCCAAAAATGTACGCAGAATCAGCTTTTCAGTGAAGAGCAGAGAGGCACATTTTGGCAAGTTTCACTTGTAAGTGGGGTTGGAAACGCTTTTCAGGCTCAGTACTGGGCTCAAAAGATGCAGCCCTGATGTCTCTCATGATAGCAGATGGTTAAGTAGAAATTCGCTGCTCTGCTGACGCAGCAGGAGCAAACGTATGCCAAAAATGTATGCAGAAACAAGCTTTTCAGTGAAGAGCAGCCAGGAACATTTTAGCAAGTTTCACTTGTAAGTGGGGTTGGAAATGCTTTTCAGGCTCAGTACTGGGTTCAAAAGATGCAGCCCTGATGTCTCTCATGATGCAGGTGGTTAAGTAGAAATTCGCTGCTCGGCTGACCCAGCAGGAGCAAACGTATGCTAAAAATGTATGCAGAACCAAGCTTTTCAGTGAAGAACAGCCAGGCACATTTTAGCAAGTTTCACTTGTAAGTGGGGTTGGAAACGCTTTTCAGGCTCAGTACTGGGCTCAAAAGATGCAGCCCTGCTGTCTCTCATGATAGCAGGTGGTTAAGTAGAAATTCGCTGCTCGGCTGGCCCAGCAGGAGCAAACATATGCTAAAAATGTATGCAGAACCAAGCTTTTCAGTGAAGAGCAGCCAGGCACATTTTAGCAAGTTTCACTTGTAAGTGGGGTTGGAAACGCTTTTCAGGCTCAGTACTGGGCTCAAAAGATGCAGCCCTGATGTCTCTCATGATAGCAGGTGGTTAAGTAGAAATGTGCTGCTCGGCTGACCCAGCAGGAGCAAACGTATGCTAAAAATGTATGCAAAACCAAGCTTTTCAGTGAAGAGCAGCCAGGCACATTTTAGCAAGTTTCACTTGTAAGTGGGGTTGGAAACGCTTTTCAGGCTCAGTACTGGGCTCAAAAGATGCAGCCCTGATCTCTCTCATGATAGCAGGTGGTTAAGTAGAAATTCGCTGCTCGGCTGACCCAGCAGGAGCAAACGTATGCCAAAAATGTATGCAGAAACAAGCTTTTCAGTGAAGAGCAGCTAGGCACATTTTAGCAAGTTTCACTTGTAAGTGGGGTTGGAAATGCTTTTCAGGCTCAGTACTGGGCTCAAAAGATGCAGCCCTGATGTATCTCATGATAGCAGGTGGTTAAGTAGAAATTTGCTGCTCGGCTGACTCAGCAGGAGCAAACCTATGCCAAAAATGTACGCAGAATCAGCTTTTCAGTGAAGAGCAGAGAGGCACATTTTAGCAAGTTTCACTTGTAAGTGGGGTTGGAAACGCTTTTCAGGCTCAGTACTGGGCTCAAAAGATGCAGCCCTGATGTCTCTCATGATGGCAGGTGGTTAAGTAGAAATTCGCTGCTCGGCTGGCCCAGCAGGAGCAAACATATGCTAAAAATAAGTGCAGAACCAAGCTTTTCAGTGAATAGCAGCCAGGCACATTTTAGCAAGTTTCACTTGTAAGTGGGGTTGGAAACGCTTTTCAGGCTCAGTACTGGGCTCAAAAGATGCAGCCCTGATGTCTCTCATGATAGCAGGTGGTTAAGTAGAAATTCGCTGCTCGGCTGACCCAGCAGGAGCAAACGTATGCTAAAAATAAGTGCAGAACCAAGCTTTTCAGTGAATAGCAGCCAGGCACATTTTAGCAAGTTTCACTTGTGAGTGGGGTTGGAAATGCTTTTCAGGCTCAGTACTGGGCTCAAAAGATGCAGCCCTGATGTCTCTCATGATAGCAGGTGGTTAAGTAGAAATTCGCTGCTCGGCTGACCCAGCAGGAGCAAACGTATTCCAAAAATGTATGCAGAAACAAACTTTTCAGTGAAGAGCAGCTAGGCACATTTTTAGCAAGTTTCACTTGTAAGTGGGGTTGGAAATGCTTTTCAGGCTTAGTACTGGCCTCAAAAGATGCAGCCCTGATGTCTCTCATGATAGCAGGTGGTTAAGTAGAAATGTGCTGCTCGGCTGACCCAGCAGGAGCAAACCTATGCCAAAAATGTACGCAGAATCAGCTTTTCAGTGAAGAGCAGAGAGGCACATTTTAGCAATTTTCACTTGTAAGTGGGGTTGGAAACGCTTTTCAGGCTCAGTACTGGGCTCAAAAGATGCATCCCTGATGTCTCTCATGATAGCAGGTGGTTAAGTAGAAATTCGCTGCTCGGCTAACCCAGCAGGAGCAAACGTATGCGAAAAATTTATGCAGAACCAAGCTTTTCAGTGAAGAGCAGAGAGGCACATTTTAGCAAGTTTCACTTGTAAGTGGGGTTGGAAACGCTTTTCAGGCTCAGTACTGGGCTCAAAAGATGCAGCCCTGATGTCTCATGATAGCAGGTGGTTAAGTAGAAATTCGCTGCTCTGCTGACGCAGCAGGAGCAAACGTATGCCAAAAATGTATGCAGAAACAAGCTTTTCAGTGACGAGCAGCCAGGCACATTTTAGCAAGTTTCACGTGTAAGTGGGGTTGGAAATGCTTTTCAGGCTCAGTACTGGGCTCAAAACATGCAGCCCTGATGTCTCTCATGATAGCAGGTGGTTAAGTAGAAATTTGCTGCTCGGCTGACCCAGCAGGAGCAAACCCATGCCAAAAATGTACGCAGAATGAGCTTTTCAGTGAAGAGCAGAGAGGCACATTTTAGCAAGTTTCACTTGTAAGTGGGGTTGGAAACGCTTTTCAGGCTCAGTACAGGGCTCAAAAGATGCAGCCCTGATGTCTCTCATGATAGCAGGTGGTTAAGTAGAAATTTGCTGCTCGGCTGACCCAGCAGGAGCAAACGTATGCTAAAAATTTATGCAGAAACAAGCTTTTCAGTGAAGAGCAGCCAGGCACATTTTAGCAAGTTTCACTTGTAAGTGGGGTTGGAAATGCTTTTCAGGCTCACTACTAAGCTCAAAAGATGCAGCCCTGATGTCTCTCATGATAGCAGGTGGTTAAGTAGAAATGTGCTGCTCGGCTGACCCAGCAGGAGCAAACCTATGCCAAAAATGTACGCAGAATAAGCTTTTCAGTGAAGAGCAGAGAGGCACATTTTGGCAAGTTTCACTTGTAAGTGGGATTGGAAACGCTTTTCAGGCTCAGTACTGGGCTCAAAAGATGCAGCCCTGATGTCTCTCATGATAGCAGGTGGTTAAGTAGAAATTCGCTGCTCGGCTGACCCAGCAGGAGCAAACGTATGCTAAAAATGTGTGCAGAACCAAGCTTTTCAGTGAAGAGCAGCCAGGCACATTTTAGCAAGTTTCACTTGTAAGTGGGGTTGGAAACGCTTTTCAGGCTCAGTACTGGGCTCAAAAGATGCAGCCCTGATGTCTCATGATAGCAGGTGGTTAAGTAGAAATTCGCTGCTCTGCTGACGCAGCAGGAGCAAACGTATGCCAAAAATGTATGCAGAAACAAGCTTTTCAGTGAAGAGCAGCCAGGCACATTTTAGCAAGTTTCACGTGTAAGTGGGGTTGGAAATGCTTTTCAGGCTCAGTACTGGGATCAAAACATGCAGCCCTGATGTCTCTCATGATAGCAGGTGGTTAAGTAGAAATTTGCTGCTCGGCTGACCCAGCAGGAGCAAACCCATGCCAAAAATGTACGCAGAATGAGCTTTTCAGTGAAGAGCAGAGAGGCACATTTTAGCAAGTTTCACTTGTAAGTGGGGTTGGAAACGCTTTTCAGGCTCAGTACAGGGCTCAAAAGATGCAGCCCTGATGTCTCTCATGATAGCAGGTGGTTAAGTAGAAATTTGCTGCTCGGCTGACCCAGCAGGAGCAAACGTATGCTAAAAATTTATGCAGAAACAAGCTTTTCAGTGAAGAGCAGCCAGGCACATTTTAGCAAGTTTCACTTGTAAGTGGGGTTGGAAATGCTTTTCAGGCTCACTACTAGGCTCAAAAGATGCAGCCCTGATGTCTCTCATGATAGCAGGTGGTTAAGTAGAAATGTGCTGCTCGGCTGACCCAGCAGGAGCAAACGTATGCTAAAAATGTATGCAGAACCAAGCTTTTCAGTGAAGAGCAGAGAGGCACAGTTTAGCAAGTTTCACTTGTAAGTGGGGTTGGAAACGCTTTTCAGGCTCAGTACTGGGCTCAAAAGATGCAGCCCTGATGTCTCTCATGATAGCAGGTGGTTAAGTAGAAATTCGCTGCTCGGCTGACCGAGCAGGAGCAAACGTATGCTAAAAATGTATGCAGAACCAAGCTTTTCAGTGAAGAGCAGCCAGGCACATTTTAGCAAATTTCACTTGTAAGTGGGGTTGGAAACGCTTTTCAGGCTCAGTACTGGGCTCTAAAGATGCAGCCCTGATGTCTCTCATGATAGCAGGTGGTTAAGTAGAAATTCGCTGCTCGGCTGGCCCAGCAGGAGCAAACATATGCTAAAAATAAGTGCAGAACCAAGCTTTTCAGTGAATAGCAGCCAGGCACATTTTAGCAAGTTTCACTTGTAAGTGGGGTTGGAAACGCTTTTCAGGCTCAGGACTGGGCTCAAAAGATGCAGCCCTGATGTCTCTCATGATAGCAGGTGGTTAAGTAGAAATTCGCTGCTCGGTTGACCCAGCAGGAGCAAACGTATGCTAAAAATAAGTGCAGAACCAAGCTTTTCAGTGAATAGCAGCCAGGCACATTTTAGCAAGTTTCACTTGTGAGTGGGGTTGGAAATGCTTTTCAGGCTCAGTACTGGGCTCAAAAGATGCAGCCCTGATGTCTCTCATGATAGCAGGTGGTTAAGTAGAAATTCGCTGCTCGGCTGACCCAGCAGGAGCAAACGTATTCCAAAAATGTATGCAGAAACAAGCTTTTCAGTGAAGAGCAGCTAGGCACATTTTTAGCAAGTTTCACTTGTAAGTGGGGTTGGAAATGCTTTTCAGGCTTAGTACTGGCCTCAAAAGATGCAGCCCTGATGTCTCTCATGATAGCAGGTGGTTAAGTAGAAATGTGCTGCTCGGCTGACCCAGCAGGAGCAAACGTATGCTAAAAATGTATGCAGAACCAAGCTTTTCAGTGAAGAGCAGCCAGGTACATTTTAGCAAGTTTCACTTGTAAGTGGGGTTGGAAACGCTTTTCAGGCTCAGTACTGGGCTCAAAAGATGCAGCCCTGATGTCTCTCATGATAGCAGGTGGTTAAGTAGAAATTCGCTGCTCGGCTGACCCAGCAGGAGCAAACGTATGCTAAAAATGTGTGCAGAACCAAGCTTTTCAGTGAAGAGCAGCCAGGCACATTTTAGCAAGTTTCACTTGTAAGTGGGGTTGGAAACGCTTTTCAGGCTCAGTACTGGCCTCAAAAGATGCAGCCCTGCTGTATCTCATGATAGCAGGTGGTTAAGTCGAATTTGCTGCTCGGCTGACCCAGCAGGAGCAAACCTATGCCAAAAATGTACGCAGAATCAGCTTTTCAGTGAAGAGCAGAGAGGCACATTTTGGCAAGTTTCACTTGTAAGTGGGGTTGGAAACGCTTTTTAGGCTCAGTACTGGGCTCAAAAGATGCAGCCCTGATGTCTCTCATGATAGCAGATGGTTAAGTAGAAATTCGCTGCTCTGCTGACGCAGCAGGAGAGAACGTATGCCAAAAATGTATGCAGAAACAAGCTTTTCAGTGAAGAGCAGCCAGGAACATTTTAGCAAGTTTCACTTGTAAGTGGGGTTGGAAATGCTTTTCAGGCTCAGTACTGGGTTCAAAAGATGCAGCCCTGATGTCTCTCATGATGCAGGTGGTTAAGTAGAAATTCGCTGCTCGGCTGACCCAGCAGGAGCAAACGTATGCTAAAAATGTATGCAGAACCAAGCTTTTCAGTGAAGAACAGCCAGGCACATTTTAGCAAGTTTCACTTGTAAGTGGGGTTGGAAACGCTTTTCAGGCTCAGTACTGGGCTCAAAAGATGCAGCCCTGCTGTCTCTCATGATAGCAGGTGGTTAAGTAGAAATTCGCTGCTCGGCTGGCCCAGCAGGAGCAAACATATGCTAAAAATGTATGCAGAACCAAGCTTTTCAGTGAAGAGCAGCCAGGCACATTTTAGCAAGTTTCACTTGTAAGTGGGGTTGGAAACGCTTTTCAGGCTCAGTACTGGGCTCAAAAGATGCAGCCCTGATGTCTCTCATGATAGCAGGTGGTTAAGTAGAAATGTGCTGCTCGGCTGACCCAGCAGGAGCAAACGTATACTAAAAATGTGTGCAGAACCAAGCTTTTCAGTGAATAGCAGCCAGGCACATTTTAGCAAGTTTCACTTGTAAGTGGGGTTGGAAACGCTTTTCAGGCTCAGTACTGGGCTCAAAAGATGCAGCCCTGATCTCTCTCATGATAGCAGGTGGTTAAGTAGAAATTCGCTGCTCGGCTGACCCAGCAGGAGCAAACGTATGCCAAAAATGTATGCAGAAACAAGCTTTTCAGTGAAGAGCAGCTAGGCACATTTTAGCAAGTTTCACTTGTAAGTGGGGTTGGAAATGCTTTTCAGGCTCAGTACTGGGCTCAAAAGATGCAGCCCTGATGTATCTCATGATAGCAGGTGGTTAAGTAGAAATTTGCTGCTCGGCTGACTCAGCAGGAGCAAACCTATGCCAAAAATGTACGCAGAATCAGCTTTTCAGTGAAGAGCAGAGAGGCACATTTTAGCAAGTTTCACTTGTAAGTGGGGTTGGAAACGCTTTTCAGGCTCAGTACTGGGCTCAAAAGATGCAGCCCTGATGTCTCTCATGATGGCAGGTGGTTAAGTAGAAATTCGCTGCTCGGCTGGCCCAGCAGGAGCAAACATATGCTAAAAATAAGTGCAGAACCAAGCTTTTCAGTGAATAGCAGCCAGGCACATTTTAGCAAGTTTCACTTGTAAGTGGGGTTGGAAACGCTTTTCAGGCTCAGTACTGGGCTCAAAAGATGCAGCCCTGATGTCTCTCATGATAGCAGGTGGTTAAGTAGAAATTCGCTGCTCGGCTGACCCAGCAGGAGCAAACGTATGCTAAAAATAAGTGCAGAACCAAGCTTTTCAGTGAATAGCAGCCAGGCACATTTTAGCAAGTTTCACTTGTGAGTGGGGTTGGAAATGCTTTTCAGGCTCAGTACTGGGCTCAAAAGATGCAGCCCTGATGTCTCTCATGATAGCAGGTGGTTAAGTAGAAATTCGCTGCTCGGCTGACCCAGCAGGAGCAAACGTATTCCAAAAATGTATGCAGAAACAAACTTTTCAGTGAAGAGCAGCTAGGCACATTTTTAGCAAGTTTCACTTGTAAGTGGGGTTGGAAATGCTTTTCAGGCTTAGTACTGGCCTCAAAAGATGCAGCCCTGATGTCTCTCATGATAGCAGGTGGTTAAGTAGAAATGTGCTGCTCGGCTGACCCAGCAGGAGCAAACCTATGCCAAAAATGTACGCAGAATCAGCTTTTCAGTGAAGAGCAGAGAGGCACATTTTAGCAATTTTCACTTGTAAGTGGGGTTGGAAACGCTTTTCAGGCTCAGTACTGGGCTCAAAAGATGCATGCCTGATGTCTCTCATGATAGCAGGTGGTTAAGTAGAAATTCGCTGCTCGGCTAACCCAGCAGGAGCAAACGTGTGCCAAAAATGTATGCAGAAACAAGCTTTTCAGTGACGAGCAGCCAGGCACATTTTAGCAAGTTTCACGTGTAAGTGGGGTTGGAAATGCTTTTCAGGCTCAGTACTGGGCTCAAAACATGCAGCCCTGATGTCTCTCATGATAGCAGGTGGTTAAGTAGAAATTTGCTGCTCGGCTGACCCAGCAGGAGCAAACCCATGCCAAAAATGTACGCAGAATGAGCTTTTCAGTGAAGAGCAGAGAGGCACATTTTAGCAAGTTTCACTTGTAAGTGGGGTTGGAAACGCTTTTCAGGCTCAGTACAGGGCTCAAAAGATGCAGCCCTGATGTCTCTCATGATAGCAGGTGGTTAAGTAGAAATTTGCTGCTCGGCTGACCCAGCAGGAGCAAACGTATGCTAAAAATTTATGCAGAAACAAGCTTTTCAGTGAAGAGCAGCCAGGCATATTTTAGCAAGTTTCACTTGTAAGTGGGGTTGGAAATGCTTTTCAGGCTCACTACTAAGCTCAAAAGATGCAGCCCTGATGTCTCTCATGATAGCAGGTGGTTAAGTAGAAATGTGCTGCTCGGCTGACCCAGCAGGAGCAAACGTATGCTAAAAATGTATGCAGAACCAAGCTTTTCAGTGAAGAGCAGAGAGGCACAGTTTAGCAAGTTTCACTTGTAAGTGGGGTTGGAAACGCTTTTCAGGCTCAGTACTGGGCTCAAAAGATGCAGCCCTGATGTCTCTCATGATAGCAGGTGGTTAAGTAGAAATTCGCTGCTCGGCTGACCGAGCAGGAGCAAACGTATGCTAAAAATGTATGCAGAACCAAGCTTTTCAGTGAAGAGCAGCCAGGCACATTTTAGCAAATTTCACTTGTAAGTGGGGTTGGAAATGCTTTTCAGGCTCAGTACTGGGTTCAAAAGATGCAGCCCTGATGTCTCTCATGATAGCAGGTGGTTAAGTAGAAATTCGCTGCTCGGCTGACCCAGCAGGAGCAAACGTATGCTAAAAATGTGTGCAGAACCAAGCTTTCAGTGAAGAGCAGCCAGGCACATTTTAGCAAGTTTCACTTGTAAGTGGGGTTGGAAATGCTTTTCAGGCTCAGTACTGGCCTCAAAAGATGCAGCCCTGCTGTATCTCATGATAGCAGGTGGTTAAGTCGAAATTTGCTGCTCGGCTGACCCAGCAGGAGTAAACCTATGCCAAAAATGTACGCAGAATAAGCTTTTCAGTGAAGAGCAGAGAGGCACATTTTGGCAAGTTTCACTTGTAAGTGGGATTGGAAACGCTTTTCAGGCTCAGTACTGGGCTCAAAAGATGCAGCCCTGATGTCTCTCATGATAGCAGGTGGTTAAGTAGAAATTCGCTGCTCGGCTGACCCAGCAGGAGCAAACGTATGCTAAAAATGTGTGCAGAACCAAGCTTTTCAGTGAAGAGCAGCCAGGCACATTTTAGCAAGTTTCACTTGTAAGTGGGGTTGGAAACGCTTTTCAGGCTCAGTACTGGGCTCAAAAGATGCAGCCCTGATGTCTCATGATAGCAGGTGGTTAAGTAGAAATTCGCTGCTCTGCTGACGCAGCAGGAGCAAACGTATGCCAAAAATGTATGCAGAAACAAGCTTTTCAGTGAAGAGCAGCCAGGCACATTTTAGCAAGTTTCACTTGTAAGTGGGGTTGGAAACGCTTTTCAGGCTCAGTACTGGGCTCAAAAGATGCAGCCCTGATGTCTCTCATGATAGCAGGTGGTTAAGTAGAAATTCGCTGCTCGGCTGACCGAGCAGGAGCAAACGTATGCTAAAAATGTATGCAGAACCAAGCTTTTCAGTGAAGAGCAGCCAGGCACATTTTAGCAAGTTTCACTTGTAAGTGGGGTTGGAAATGCTTTTCAGGCTCACTACTAGGCTCAAAAGATGCAGCCCTGATGTCTCTCATGATAGCAGGTGGTTAAGTAGAAATGTGCTGCTCGGCTGACCCAGCAGGAGCAAACGTATGCTAAAAATGTATGCAGAACCAAGCTTTTCAGTGAAGAGCAGAGAGGCACAGTTTAGCAAGTTTCACTTGTAAGTGGGGTTGGAAACGCTTTTCAGGCTCAGTACTGGGATCAAAACATGCAGCCCTGATGTCTCTCATGATAGCAGGTGGTTAAGTAGAAATTTGCTGCTCGGCTGACCCAGCAGGAGCAAACCCATGCCAAAAATGTACGCAGAATGAGCTTTTCAGTGAAGAGCAGAGAGGCACATTTTAGCAAGTTTCACTTGTAAGTGGGGTTGGAAACGCTTTTCAGGCTCAGTACAGGGCTCAAAAGATGCAGCCCTGATGTCTCTCATGATAGCAGGTGGTTAAGTAGAAATTTGCTGCTCGGCTGACCCAGCAGGAGCAAACGTATGCTAAAAATTTATGCAGAAACAAGCTTTTCAGTGAAGAGCAGCCAGGCACATTTTAGCAAGTTTCACTTGTAAGTGGGGTTGGAAATGCTTTTCAGGCTCACTACTAGGCTCAAAAGATGCAGCCCTGATGTCTCTCATGATAGCAGGTGGTTAAGTAGAAATGTGCTGCTCGGCTGACCCAGCAGGAGCAAACGTATGCTAAAAATGTATGCAGAACCAAGCTTTTCAGTGAAGAGCAGAGAGGCACAGTTTAGCAAGTTTCACTTGTAAGTGGGGTTGGAAACGCTTTTCAGGCTCAGTACTGGGCTCAAAAGATGCAGCCCTGATGTCTCTCATGATAGCAGGTGGTTAAGTAGAAATTCGCTGCTCGGCTGACCGAGCAGGAGCAAACGTATGCTAAAAATGTATGCAGAACCAAGCTTTTCAGTGAAGAGCAGCCAGGCACATTTTAGCAAATTTCACTTGTAAGTGGGGTTGGAAATGCTTTTCAGGCTCAGTACTGGGCTCTAAAGATGCAGCCCTGATGTCTCTCATGATAGCAGGTGGTTAAGTAGAAATTCGCTGCTCGGCTGACCCAGCAGGAGCAAACGTATGCTAAAAATGTGTGCAGAACCAAGCTTTCAGTGAAGAGCAGCCAGGCACATTTTAGCAAGTTTCACTTGTAAGTGGGGTTGGAAATGCTTTTCAGGCTCAGTACTGGCCTCAAAAGATGCAGCCCTGCTGTATCTCATGATAGCAGGTGGTTAAGTCGAAATTTGCTGCTCGGCTGACCCAGCAGGAGCAAACCTATGCCAAAAATGTACGCAGAATAAGCTTTTCAGTGAAGAGCAGAGAGGCACATTTTGGCAAGTTTCACTTGTAAGTGGGGTTGGAAACGCTTTTCAGGCTCAGTACTGGGCTCAAAAGATGCAGCCCTGATGTCTCTCATGATAGCAGGTGGTTAAGTAGAAATTGGCTGCTCGGCTGGCCCAGCAGGAGCAAACATATGCTAAAAATGTATGCAGAACCAAGCTTTTCAGTGAAGAGCAGCCAGGCACATTTTAGCACGTTTCACTGTAAGTGGGGTTGGAAACGCTTTTCAGGCGCAGTACTGGGCTCCAAAGATGCAGCCCTGATGTCTCTCATGATAGCAGGTGGTTAAGTAGAAATTCGCTGCTCGGCTGACCCAGCAGGAGCAAACGTATGCTAAAAATGTATGCAGAACCAAGCTTTTCAGTGAAGAGCAGCCAGGCACATTTTAGCAAATTTCACTTGTAAGTGGGGTTGGAAATGTTTTTCAGGCTCAGTACTGGGCTCAAAAGATGCAGCCCTGATGTCTCTCATGATAGCAGGTGGTTAAGTAGAAATTCGCTGCTCGGCTGACCCAGCAGGAGCAAACGTATGCTAAAAATATGTGCAGAACCAAGCTTTCAGTGAAGAGCAGCCAGGCATATTTTAGCAAGTTTCACTTGTAAGTGGGGTTGGAAACGCTTTTCAGGCTCAGTACTGGCCTCAAAAGATGCAGCCTTGATCTCTCTCATGATAGCAGGTGGTTAAGTAGAAATTTGCTGCTCGGCTGACCCAGCAGGAGCAAACGTATGCTAAAAATGTGTGCAGAACCAAGCTTTTCAGTGAAGAGCAGCCAGACACATTTTAGCAAGTTTCACTTGTAAGTGGGGTTGGAAACGCTTTTCAGGCTCAGTACTGGCCTCAAAAGATGCGGCCCTGCTGTATCTCATGATAGCAGGTGGTTAAGTCGAAATTTGCTTCTCGGCTGACCCAGCAGGAGCAAACCTATGCCAAAAATGTACGCAGAATCAGCTTTTCAGTGAAGAGCAGAGAGGCACATTTTGGCAAGTTTCACTTGTAAGTGGGGTTGGAAACGCTTTTCAGGCTCAGTACTGGGCTCAAAAGATGCAGCCCTGATGTCTCTCATGATAGAAGGTGGTTAAGTAGAAATGTGCTGCTCGGCTGACCCAGCAGGAGCAAACGTATGCTAAAAATGTGTGCAGAACCAAGCTTTTCAGTGAATAGCAGCCAGGCACATTTTAGCAAGTTTCACTTGTAAGTGGGGTTGGAAACGCTTTTCAGGCTCAGTACTGGGCTCATAAGATGCAGCCTGATGTCTCTCATGATAGCAGGTGGTTAAGTAGAAATTTGCTGCTCGGCTGACCCAGCAGGAGCAAACGTATGCTAAAAATGTGTGCAGAACCAAGCTTTTCAGTGAAGAGCAGCCAGACACATTTTAGCAAGTTTCACTTGTAAGTGGGGTTGGAAATGCTTTTCAGGCTCAGTACTGGGCTCAAAAGATGCAGCCTTGATCTCTCTCATGATAGCAGGTGGTTAAGTAGAAATTTGCTGCTCGGCTGACCCAGCAGGAGCAAACGTATGCTAAAAATGTATGCAGAACCAAGCTTTTCAGTGAAGAGCAGCCAGGCACATTTTAGCAAGTTTCACTTGTAAGTGGGGTTGGAAACGCTTTTCAGGCTCAGTACTGGGCTCAAAAGATGCAGCCCTGATGTCTTTCATGATAGCAGGTAGTTAAGTAGAAATTCGCTGCTCGGCTGACCCAGCAGGAGCAAACGTATGCCAAAAATGTATGCAGAAACAAGCTTTTCAGTGAAGAGCAGCTAGGCACATTTTAGCAAGTTTCACTTGTAAGTGGGGTTAGAAATGCTTTTCAGGCTCAGTACTGGGCTCAAAAGATGCAGCCCTGATGTATCTCATGATAGCAGGTGGTTAAGTAGAAATTTGCTGCTCGGCTGACTCAGCAGGAGCAAACCTATGCCAAAAATGTACGCAGAATCAGCTTTTCAGTGAAGAGCAGAGAGGCACATTTTAGCAAGTTTTACTTGTAAGTGGGGTTGGAAACGCTTTTCAGGCTCAGTACTGGGCTCAAAAGATGCAGCCCTGATGTCTCTCATGATAGCAGGTGGTTAAGTAGAAATTGGCTGCTCGGCTGGCCCAGCAGGAGCAAACATATGCTAAAAATGTATGCAGAACCAAGCTTTTCAGTGAAGAGCAGCCAGGCACATTTTAGCACGTTTCACTGTAAGTGGGGTTGGAAACGCTTTTCAGGCGCAGTACTGGGCTCCAAAGATGCAGCCCTGATGTCTCTCATGATAGCAGGTGGTTAAGTAGAAATTCGCTGCTCGGCTGACCCAGCAGGAGCAAATGTATGCTAAAAATGTATGCAGAACCAAGCTTTTCAGTGAAGAGCAGCCAGGCACATTTTAGCAAATTTCACTTGTAAGTGGGGTTGGAAATGTTTTTCAGGCTCAGTACTGGGCTCAAAAGATGCAGCCCTGATGTCTCTCATGATAGCAGGTGGTTAAGTAGAAATTCGCTGCTCGGCTGACCCAGCAGGAGCAAACGTATGCTAAAAATATGTGCAGAACCAAGCTTTCAGTGAAGAGCAGCCAGGCATATTTTAGCAAGTTTCACTTGTAAGTGGGGTTGGAAACGCTTTTCAGGCTCAGTACTGGCCTCAAAAGATGCAGCCCTGCTGTATCTCATGATAGCAGGTGGTTAAGTCGAAATTTGCTGCTCGGCTGACCCAGCAGGAGCAAACCTATGCCAAAAATGTAAGCAGAATAAGCTTTTCAGTGAAGAGCAGAGAGGCACATTTTGGCAAGTTTCACTTGTAAGTGGGGTTGGAAACGCTTTTCAGGCTCAGTACTGGGCTCAAAAGATGCAGCCCTGATGTCTCTCATGATAGCAGGTGGTTAAGTAGAAATTCGCTGCTCTGCTGACGCAGCAGGAGCAAACATATGCCTAAAATGTATGCAGAAACAAGTTTTCAGTGAAGAGCAGCCAGGCACATTTTCGCAAGTTTCACTTGTAAGTGGGGTTGGAAACGCTTTTCAGGCTCAGTACTGGGCTCAAAAGATGCAGCCCTGATGTCTCTCATGATAGCAGGTGGTTAAGTAGAAATTCGCTGCTCGGCTGACCCAGCAGGAGCAAACGTATGCTAAAAATGTGTGCAGAACCAAGCTTTTCAGTGAAGAGCAGCCAGGCACATTTTAGCAAGTTTCACTTGTAAGTGGGGTTGGAAACGCTTTTCAGGCTCAGTACTGGCCTCAAAAGATGCAGCCCTGCTGTATCTCATGATAGCAGGTGGTTAAGTCGAAATTTGCTTCTCGGCTGACCCAGCAGGAGCAAACCTATGCCAAAAATGTACGCAGAATCAGCTTTTCAGTGAAGAGCAGAGAGGCACATTTTGGCAAGTTTCACTTGTAAGTGGGGTTGGAAACGCTTTTCAGGCTCAGTACTGGGCTCAAAAGATGCAGCCCTGATGTCTCTCATGATAGCAGGTGGTTAAGTAGAAATGTGCTGTTCGGCTGACCCAGCAGGAGCAAACGTATGCTAAAAATGTGTGCAGAACCAAGCTTTTCAGTGAATAGCAGCCAGGCACATTTTAGCAAGTTTCACTTGTAAGTGGGGTTGGAAACGCTTTTCAGGCTCAGTACTGGGCTCATAAGATGCAGCCTGATGTCTCTCATGATAGCAGGTGGTTAAGTAGAAATTTACTGCTCGGCTGACCCAGCAGGAGCAAACGTATGCTAAAAATGTGTGCAGAACCAAGCTTTTCATTGAAGAGCAGCCAGACACATTTTAGCAAGTAAGTGGGGTTGGAAATGCTTTTCAGGCTCAGTACTGGGCTCAAAAGATGCAGCCTTGATCTCTCTCATGATAGCAGGTGGTTAAGTAGAAATTTGCTGCTCGGCTGACCCAGCAGGAGCAAACGTATGCTAAAAATGTATGCAGAACCAAGCTTTTCAGTGAAGAGCAGCCAGGCACATTTTAGCAAGTTTCACTTGTAAGTGGGGTTGGAAACGCTTTTCAGGCTCAGTACTGGGCTCAAAAGATGCAGCCCTGATGTATCTCATGATAGCAGGTGGTTAAGTAGAAATTTGCTGCTCGGCTGACTCAGCAGGAGCAAACCTATGCCAAAAATGTACGCAGAATCAGCTTTTCAGTGAAGAGCAGAGAGGCACATTTTAGCAAGTTTCACTTGTAAGTGGGGTTGGAAACGCTTTTCAGGCTCAGTACTGGGCTCAAAAGATGCATCCCTGATGTCTCTCATGATAGCAGGTGGTTAAGTAGAAATTCGCTGCTCGGCTGACCCAGCAGGAGCAAACGTATGCCAAAAATGTATGCAGAAACAAGCTTTTCAGTGAAGAGCAGCTAGGCACATTTTAGCAAGTTTCACTTGTAAGTGGGGTTGGAAATGCTTTTCAGGCTCAGTACTGGGCTCAAAAGATGCAGCCCTGATGTATCTCATGATAGCAGGTGGTTAAGTAGAAATTTTCTGCTCGGCTGACTCAGCAGGAGCAAACCTATGCCAAAAATGTACGCAGAATCAGCTTTTCAGTGAAGATCAGAGAGGCACATTTTAGCAAGTTTCACTTGTAAGTGGGGTTGGAAACGCTTTTCAGGCTCAGTACTGGGCTCAAAAGATGCAGCCCTGATGTCTCTCATGATAGCAGGTGGTTAAGTAGAAATTGGCTGCTCGGCTGGCCCAGCAGGAGCAAACATATGCTAAAAATGTATGCAGAACCAAGCTTTTCAGTGAAGAGCAGCCAGGCACATTTTAGCACGTTTCACTGTAAGTGGGGTTGGAAACGCTTTTCAGGCGCAGTACTGGGCTCCAAAGATGCAGCCCTGATGTCTCTCATGATAGCAGGTGGTTAAGTAGAAATTCGCTGCTCGGCTGACCCAGCAGGAGCAAACGTATGCTAAAAATGTATGCAGAACCAAGCTTTTCAGTGAAGAGCAGCCAGGCACATTTTAGAAAATTTCACTTGTAAGTGGGGTTGGAAATGTTTTTCAGGCTCAGTACTGGGCTCAAAAGATGCAGCCCTGATGTCTCTCATGATAGCAGGTGGTTAAGTAGAAATTCGCTGCTCGGCTGACCCAGCAGGAGCAAACGTATGCTAAAAATATGTGCAGAACCAAGCTTTCAGTGAAGAGCAGCCAGGCATATTTTAGCAAGTTTCACTTGTAAGTGGGGTTGGAAACGCTTTTCAGGCTCAGTACTGGCCTCAAAAGATGCAGCCCTGCTGTATCTCATGATAGCAGGTGGTTAAGTCGAAATTTGCTGCTCGGCTGACCCAGCAGGAGCAAACCTATGCCAAAAATGTAAGCAGAATAAGCTTTTCAGTGAAGAGCAGAGAGGCACATTTTGGCAAGTTTCACTTGTAAGTGGGGTTGGAAACGCTTTTCAGGCTCAGTACTGGGCTCAAAAGATGCAGCCCTGATGTCTCTCATGATAGCAGGTGGTTAAGTAGAAATTCGCTGCTCTGCTGACGCAGCAGGAGCAAACATATGCCTAAAATGTATGCAGAAACAAGTTTTCAGTGAAGAGCAGCCAGGCACATTTTCGCAAGTTTCACTTGTAAGTGGGGTTGGAAACGCTTTTCAGGCTCAGTACTGGGCTCAAAAGATGCAGCCCTGATGTCTCTCATGATAGCAGGTGGTTAAGTAGAAATTCGCTGCTCGGCTGACCCAGCAGGAGCAAACGTATGCTAAAAATGTGTGCAGAACCAAGCTTTTCAGTGAAGAGCAGCCAGGCACATTTTAGCAAGTTTCACTTGTAAGTGGGGTTGGAAACGCTTTTCAGGCTCAGTACTGGCCTCAAAAGATGCAGCCCTGCTGTATCTCATGATAGCAGGTGGTTAAGTCGAAATTTGCTTCTCGGCTGACCCAGCAGGAGCAAACCTATGCCAAAAATGTACGCAGAATCAGCTTTTCAGTGAAGAGCAGAGAGGCACATTTTGGCAAGTTTCACTTGTAAGTGGGGTTGGAAACGCTTTTCAGGCTCAGTACTGGGCTCAAAAGATGCAGCCCTGATGTCTCTCATGATAGCAGGTGGTTAAGTAGAAATGTGCTGTTCGGCTGACCCAGCAGGAGCAAACGTATGCTAAAAATGTGTGCAGAACCAAGCTTTTCAGTGAATAGCAGCCAGGCACATTTTAGCAAGTTTCACTTGTAAGTGGGGTTGGAAACGCTTTTCAGGCTCAGTACTGGGCTCATAAGATGCAGCCTGATGTCTCTCATGATAGCAGGTGGTTAAGTAGAAATTTACTGCTCGGCTGACCCAGCAGGAGCAAACGTATGCTAAAAATGTGTGCAGAACCAAGCTTTTCATTGAAGAGCAGCCAGACACATTTTAGCAAGTTTCACTTGTAAGTGGGGTTGGAAATGCTTTTCAGGCTCAGTACTGGGCTCAAAAGATGCAGCCTTGATCTCTCTCATGATAGCAGGTGGTTAAGTAGAAATGTGCTGCTCGGCTGACCCAGCAGGAGCAAACGTATGCTAAAAATGTATGCAGAACCAAGCTTTTCAGTGAAGAGCAGCCAGGCACATTTTAGCAAGTTTCACTTGTAAGTGGGGTTGGAAACGCTTTTCAGGCTCAGTACTGGGCTCAAAAGATGCAGCCCTGATGTATCTCATGATAGCAGGTGGTTAAGTAGAAATTTTCTGCTCGGCTGACTCAGCAGGAGCAAACCTATGCCAAAAATGTACGCAGAATCAGCTTTTCAGTGAAGATCAGAGAGGCACATTTTAGCAAGTTTCACTTGTAAGTGGGGTTGGAAACGCTTTTCAGGCTCAGTACTGGGCTCAAAAGATGCAGCCCTGATGTCTCTCATGATAGCAGGTGGTTAAGTAGAAATTGGCTGCTCGGCTGGCCCAGCAGGAGCAAACATATGCTAAAAATGTATGCAGAACCAAGCTTTTCAGTGAAGAGCAGCCAGGCACATTTTAGCACGTTTCACTGTAAGTGGGGTTGGAAACGCTTTTCAGGCGCAGTACTGGGCTCCAAAGATGCAGCCCTGATGTCTCTCATGATAGCAGGTGGTTAAGTAGAAATTCGCTGCTCGGCTGACCCAGCAGGAGCAAACGTATGCTAAAAATGTATGCAGAACCAAGCTTTTCAGTGAAGAGCAGCCAGGCACATTTTAGAAAATTTCACTTGTAAGTGGGGTTGGAAATGTTTTTCAGGCTCAGTACTGGGCTCAAAAGATGCAGCCCTGATGTCTCTCATGATAGCAGGTGGTTAAGTAGAAATTCGCTGCTCGGCTGACCCAGCAGGAGCAAACGTATGCTAAAAATATGTGCAGAACCAAGCTTTCAGTGAAGAGCAGCCAGGCATATTTTAGCAAGTTTCACTTGTAAGTGGGGTTGGAAACGCTTTTCAGGCTCAGTACTGGCCTCAAAAGATGCAGCCCTGCTGTATCTCATGATAGCAGGTGGTTAAGTCGAAATTTGCTGCTCGGCTGACCCAGCAGGAGCAAACCTATGCCAAAAATGTAAGCAGAATAAGCTTTTCAGTGAAGAGCAGAGAGGCACATTTTGGCAAGTTTCACTTGTAAGTGGGGTTGGAAACGCTTTTCAGGCTCAGTACTGGGCTCAAAAGATGCAGCCCTGATGTCTCTCATGATAGCAGGTGGTTAAGTAGAAATTCGCTGCTCTGCTGACGCAGCAGGAGCAAACATATGCCTAAAATGTATGCAGAAACAAGTTTTCAGTGAAGAGCAGCCAGGCACATTTTCGCAAGTTTCACTTGTAAGTGGGGTTGGAAACGCTTTTCAGGCTCAGTACTGGGCTCAAAAGATGCAGCCCTGATGTCTCTCATGATAGCAGGTGGTTAAGTAGAAATTCGCTGCTCGGCTGACCCAGCAGGAGCAAACGTATGCTAAAAATGTGTGCAGAACCAAGCTTTTCAGTGAAGAGCAGCCAGGCACATTTTAGCAAGTTTCACTTGTAAGTGGGGTTGGAAACGCTTTTCAGGCTCAGTACTGGCCTCAAAAGATGCAGCCCTGCTGTATCTCATGATAGCAGGTGGTTAAGTCGAAATTTGCTTCTCGGCTGACCCAGCAGGAGCAAACCTATGCCAAAAATGTACGCAGAATCAGCTTTTCAGTGAAGAGCAGAGAGGCACATTTTGGCAAGTTTCACTTGTAAGTGGGGTTGGAAACGCTTTTCAGGCTCAGTACTGGGCTCAAAAGATGCAGCCCTGATGTCTCTCATGATAGCAGGTGGTTAAGTAGAAATGTGCTGTTCGGCTGACCCAGCAGGAGCAAACGTATGCTAAAAATGTGTGCAGAACCAAGCTTTTCAGTGAATAGCAGCCAGGCACATTTTAGCAAGTTTCACTTGTAAGTGGGGTTGGAAACGCTTTTCAGGCTCAGTACTGGGCTCATAAGATGCAGCCTGATGTCTCTCATGATAGCAGGTGGTTAAGTAGAAATTTACTGCTCGGCTGACCCAGCAGGAGCAAACGTATGCTAAAAATGTGTGCAGAACCAAGCTTTTCATTGAAGAGCAGCCAGACACATTTTAGCAAGTTTCACTTGTAAGTGGGGTTGGAAATGCTTTTCAGGCTCAGTACTGGGCTCAAAAGATGCAGCCTTGATCTCTCTCATGATAGCAGGTGGTTAAGTAGAAATGTGCTGCTCGGCTGACCCAGCAGGAGCAAACGTATGCTAAAAATGTATGCAGAACCAAGCTTTTCAGTGAAGAGCAGCCAGGCACATTTTAGCAAGTTTCACTTGTAAGGGGGGTTGGAAACGCTTTTCAGGCTCAGTACTGGGCTCAAAAGATGCAGCCCTGATGTATCTCATGATAGCAGGTGGTTAAGTAAAAATTTTCTGCTCGGCTGACTCAGCAGGAGCAAACCTATGCCAAAAATGTACGCAGAATCAGCTTTTCAGTGAAGATCAGAGAGGCACATTTTAGCAAGTTTCACTTGTAAGTGGGGTTGGAAACGCTTTTCAGGCTCAGTACTGGGCTCAAAAGATGCAGCCCTGATGTCTCTCATGATAGCAGGTGGTTAAGTAGAAATTGGCTGCTCGGCTGGCCCAGCAGGAGCAAACATATGCTAAAAATGTATGCAGAACCAAGCTTTTCAGTGAAGAGCAGCCAGGCACATTTTAGCACGTTTCACTGTAAGTGGGGTTGGAAACGCTTTTCAGGCGCAGTACTGGGCTCCAAAGATGCAGCCCTGATGTCTCTCATGATAGCAGGTGGTTAAGTAGAAATTCGCTGCTCGGCTGACCCAGCAGGAGCAAACGTATGCTAAAAATATGTGCAGAACCAAGCTTTCAGTGAAGAGCAGCCAGGCATATTTTAGCAAGTTTCACTTGTAAGTGGGGTTGGAAACGCTTTTCAGGCTCAGTACTGGCCTCAAAAGATGCAGCCCTGCTGTATCTCATGATAGCAGGTGGTTAAGTCGAAATTTGCTGCTCGGCTGACCCAGCAGGAGCAAACCTATGCCAAAAATGTAAGCAGAATAAGCTTTTCAGTGAAGAGCAGAGAGGCACATTTTGGCAAGTTTCACTTGTAAGTGGGGTTGGAAACGCTTTTCAGGCTCAGTACTGGGCTCAAAAGATGCAGCCCTGATGTCTCTCATGATAGCAGGTGGTTAAGTAGAAATTCGCTGCTCTGCTGACGCAGCAGGAGCAAACATATGCCTAAAATGTATGCAGAAACAAGTTTTCAGTGAAGAGCAGCCAGGCACATTTTCGCAAGTTTCACTTGTAAGTGGGGTTGGAAACGCTTTTCAGGCTCAGTACTGGCCTCAAAAGATGCAGCCCTGCTGTATCTCATGATAGCAGGTGGTTAAGTCGAAATTTGCTTCTCGGCTGACCCAGCAGGAGCAAACCTATGCCAAAAATGTACGCAGAATCAGCTTTTCAGTGAAGAGCAGAGAGGCACATTTTGGCAAGTTTCACTTGTAAGTGGGGTTGGAAACGCTTTTCAGGCTCAGTACTGGGCTCAAAAGATGCAGCCCTGATGTCTCTCATGATAGCAGGTGGTTAAGTAGAAATGTGCTGTTCGGCTGACCCAGCAGGAGCAAACGTATGCTAAAAATTTGTGCAGAACCAAGCTTTTCAGTGAATAGCAGCCAGGCACATTTTAGCAAGTTTCACTTGTAAGTGGGGTTGGAAACGCTTTTCAGGCTCAGTACTGGGCTCATAAGATGCAGCCTGATGTCTCTCATGATAGCAGGTGGTTAAGTAGAAATTTACTGCTCGGCTGACCCAGCAGGAGCAAACGTATGCTAAAAATGTGTGCAGAACCAAGCTTTTCATTGAAGAGCAGCCAGACACATTTTAGCAAGTTTCACTTGTAAGTGGGGTTGGAAATGCTTTTCAGGCTCAGTACTGGGCTCAAAAGATGCAGCCTTGATCTCTCTCATGATAGCAGGTGGTTAAGTAGAAATGTGCTGCTCGGCTGACCCAGCAGGAGCAAACGTATGCTAAAAATGTATGCAGAACCAAGCTTTTCAGTGAAGAGCAGCCAGGCACATTTTAGCAAGTTTCACTTGTAAGTGGGGTTGGAAACGCTTTTCAGGCTCAGTACTGGGCTCAAAAGATGCAGCCCTGATGTATCTCATGATAGCAGGTGGTTAAGTAGAAATTTGCTGCTCGGCTGACTCAGCAGGACCAAACCTATGCCAAAAATGTACGCAGAATCAGCTTTTCAGTGAAGAGCAGAGAGGCACATTTTAGCAAGTTTCACTTGTAAGTGGGGTTGGAAACGCTTTTCAGGCTCAGTACTGGGCTCAAAAGATGCATCCCTGATGTCTCTCATGATAGCAGGTGGTTAAGTAGAAATTCGCTGCTCGGCTGACCCAGCAGGAGCAAACGTATGCCAAAAATGTATGCAGAAACAAGCTTTTCAGTGAAGAGCAGCTAGGCACATTTTAGCAAGTTTCACTTGTAAGTGGGGTTGGAAATGCTTTTCAGGCTCAGTACTGGGCTCAAAAGATGCAGCCCTGATGTATCTCATGATAGCAGGTGGTTAAGTAGAAATTTTCTGCTCGGCTGACTCAGCAGGAGCAAACCTATGCCAAAAATGTACGCAGAATCAGCTTTTCAGTGAAGATCAGAGAGGCACATTTTAGCAAGTTTCACTTGTAAGTGGGGTTGGAAACGCTTTTCAGGCTCAGTACTGGGCTCAAAAGATGCATCCCTGATGTCTCTCATGATAGCAGGTGGTTAAGTAGAAATTCGCTGCTCGGCTGGCCCAGCAGGAGCAAACATATGCTAAAAATGTATGCAGAACCAAGCTTTTCAGTGAAGAGCAGCCAGGCACATTTTAGCACGTTTCACTGTAAGTGGGGTTGGAAACGCTTTTCAGGCGCAGTACTGGGCTCCAAAGATGCAGCCCTGATGTCTCTCATTATAGCAGGTGGTTAAGTAGAAATTTGCTGCTCGGCTGACCCAGCAGGAGCAAACATATGCTAAAAATGTATGCAGAACCAAGCTTTTCAGTGAAGAGCAGAGAGGCACAGTTTTGCAAGTTTCACTTGTAAGTGGGGTTGGAAACGCTTTTCAGGCTCAGTACTGGGCTCAAAAGATGCAGCCCTGATGTCTCTCATGATAGCAGGTGGTTAAGTAGAAATTCGCTGCTCGGCTGACCCAGCAGGAGCAAACGTATGCTAAAAATGTATGCAGAACCAAGCTTTTCAGTGAAGAGCAGCCAGGCACATTTTAGCAAGTTTCACTTGTAAGTGGGGTTGGAAACGCTTTTCAGGCTCAGTACTGGGCTCAAAAGATGCAGCCCTGATGTCTCTCATGATAGCAGGTGGTTAAGTAGAAATGTGCTGCTCGGCTGACCCAGCAGGAGCAAACGTATGCTAAAAATGTGTGCAGAACCAAGCTTTTCAGTGAATAGCAGCCAGGCACATTTTAGCAAGTTTCACTTGTGAGTGGGGTTGGAAACGCTTTTCAGGCTCAGTACTGGGCTCAAAAGATGCAGCCCTGATGTCTCTCATGATAGCAGGTGGTTAAGTAGAAATTTGCTGCTCGGCTGACCCAGCAGGAGCAAACGTATGCCAAAAATGTATGCAGAAACAAGCTTTTCAGTGAAGAGCAGCTAGGCACATTTTTAGCAAGTTTCACTTGTAAGTGGGGTTGGAAATGCTTTTCAGGCTTAGTACTGGCCTCAAAAGATGCAGCCCTGATGTCTCTCATGATAGCAGGTGGTTAAGTAGAAATGTGCTGCTCGGCTGACCCAGCAGGAACAAACCTATGCCAAAAATGTACGCAGAATCAGCTTTTCAGTGAAGAGCAGAGAGGCACATTTTAGCAAGTTTCACTTGTAAGTGGGGTTGGAAACGCTTTTCAGGCTCAGTACTGGGCTCAAAAGATGCATCCCTGATGTCTCTCATGATAGCAGGTGGTTAAGTAGAAATTCGCTGCTCGGCTAACCCAGCAGGAGCAAACGTATGCGAAAAATGTATGCAGAACCAAGCTTTTCAGTGAAGAGCAGAGAGGCACATTTTAGCAAGTTTCACTTGTAAGTGGGGTTGGAAACGCTTTTCAGGCTCAGTACTGGGCTCAAAAGATGCAGCCCTGATGTCTCTCATGGTAGCAGGTGGTTAAGTAGAAATTCGCTGCTCGGCTGACCCAGCAGGATCAAACGTATGCTAAAAATGTGTACAGAACCAAGCTTTTCAGTGAAGAGCAGCCAGGCACATTTTAGCAAGTTTCACTTGTAAGTGGGGTTGGAAACGCTTTTCAGGCTCAGTACTGGGCTCAAAAGATGCAGCCCTGATGTCTCATGATAGCAGGTGGTTAAGTAGAAATTTGCTGCTCGGCTGACCCAGCAGGAGCAAACCCATGCCAAAAATGTACGCAGAATGAGCTTTTCAGTGAAGAGCAGAGAGGCACATTTTAGCAAGTTTCACTTGTAAGTGGGGTTGGAAACGCTTTTCAGGCTCAGTACTGGGCTCAAAAGATGCAGCCCTGATGTCTCTCATGATAGCAGGTGGTTAAGTAGAAATTTGCTGCTCGGCTGACCCAGCAGGAGCAAATGTATGCTAAAAATTTATGCAGAAACAAACTTTTCAGTGAAGAGCAGACAGGCACATTTTAGCAAGTTTCACTTGTAAGTGGGGTTGGAAATGCTTTTCAGGCTCACTACTAAGCTCAAAAGATGCAGCCCTGATGTCTCTCATGATAGCAGGTGGTTAAGTAGAAATTTGCTGCTCGGCTGACCCAGCAGGAGCAAACGTATGCTAAAAATGTATGCAGAACCAAGCTTTTCAGTGAAGAGCAGCCAGGCACATTTTAGCAAGTTTCACTTGTAAGTGGGGTTGGAAACGCTTTTCAGGCTCAGTACTGGGCTCAAAAGATGCAGCCCTGATGTCTCTCATGATAGCAGGTGGTTAAGTCGAAATTCGCTGCTCGGCTGACCCAGCAGGAGCAAACGTATGCTAAAAATGTATGCAGAACCAAGCTTTTCAGTGAAGAACAGCCAGGCACATTTTAGCAAGTTTCACTTGTAAGTGGGGTTGGAAACGCTTTTCAGGCTCAGTACTGGGCTCAAAAGATGCAGCCCTGCTGTCTCTCATGATAGCAGGTGGTTAAGTAGAAATTCGCTGCTCGGCTGACCCAGCAGGAGCAAACGTATGCTAAAAATGTGTGCAGAACCAAGCTTTTCAGTGAAGAGCAGCCAGGCACATTTTAGCAAGTTTCACTTGTAAGTGGGGTTGGAAATGCTTTTCAGGCTCAGTACTGGGCTCAAAAGATGCAGCCCTGATGTATCTCATGATAGCAGGTGGTTAAGTAGAAATTCGCTGCTCGGCTGACCCAGCAGGAGCAAACGTATACTAAAAATGTGTGCAGAACCAAGCTTTTCAGTGAATAGCAGCCAGGCACATTTTAGCAAGTTTCACTTGTAAGTGGGGTTGGAAACGCTTTTCAGGCTCAGTACTGGGCTCATAAGATGCAGACCTGATGTCTCTCATGATAGCAGGTGGTAAGTAGAAATTCGCTGCTCGGCTGGCCCAGCAGGAGCAAACATATGCTAAAAATGTATGCAGAACCAAGCTTTTCAGTGAAGAGCAGCCAGGCACATTTTAGCAAGTTTCACTTGTAAGTGGGGTTGGAAACGCTTTTCAGGCTCAGTACTGGGCTCAAAAGATGCAGCCCTGATGTCTCCCATGATAGCAGGTGGTTAAGTAGAAATTCGCTGCTCGGCTGACCCAGCAGGAGCAAACGTATGCTAAAAATGTGTGCAGAACCAAGCTTTTCAGTGAATAGCAGCCAGGCACATTTTAGCAAGTTTCACTTGTGAGTGGGGTTGGAAACGCTTTTCAGGCTCAGTACTGGCCTCAAAAGATGCAGCCCTGCTGTATCTCATGATAGCAGGTGGTTAAGTCGAAATTTGCTGCTCGGCTGACCCAGCAGGAGCAAACCTATGCCAAAAATGTACGCAGAATCAGCTTTTCAGTGAAGAGCAGAGAGGCACATTTTGGCAAGTTTCACTTGTAAGTGGGGTTGGAAACGCTTTTCAGGCTCAGTACTGGGCTCAAAATATGCAGCCCTGATGTCTCTCATGATAGCAGGTGGTTAAGTCGATATTCGCTGCTCTGCTGATGCAGCAGGAGCAAACGTATGCCAAAAATGTATGCAGAAACAAGCTTTTCAGTGAAGAGCAGCCAGGCACATTTTAGCAAGTTTCACTTGTAAGTGGGGTTGGAAATGCTTTTCAGGCTCAGTACTGGGCTCAAAAGATGCAGCCCTGATGTCTCTCATGATGCAGGTGGTTAAGTAGAAATTCGCTGCTCGGCTGACTCAGCAGGAGCAAACGTATGCTAAAAATGTATGCAGAACCAAGCTTTTCAGTGAAGAACAGCCAGGCACATTTTAGCAAGTTTCACTTGTAAGTGGGGTTGGAAACGCTTTTCAGGCTCAGTACTGGGCTCAAAAGATGCAGCCCTGCTGTCTCTCATGATAGCAGGTGGTTAAGTAGAAATTCGCTGCTCGGCTGACCCAGCAGGAGCAAACGTATGCTAAAAATGTGTGCAGAACCAAGCTTTTCAGTGAAGAGCAGCCAGGCACATTTTAGCAAGTTTCACTTGTAAGTGGGGTTGGAAATGCTTTTCAGGCTCAGTACTGGGCTCAAAAGATGCAGCCCTGATGTATCTCATGATAGCAGGTGGTTAAGTAGAAATTCGCTGCTCGGCTGACCCAGCAGGAGCAAACCTATGCCAAAAATGTACGCAGAATCAGCTTTTCAGTGAAGAGCAGAGAGGCACATTTTAGCAAGTTTCACTTGTAAGTGGGGTTGGAAACGCTTTTCAGGCTCAGTACTGGGCTCAAAAGATGCATCCCTGATGTCTCTCATGATAGCAGGTGGTTAAGTAGAAATTCGCTGCTCGGCTAACCCAGCAGGAGCAAACGTATGCAAAAAATGTATGCAGAACAGAGCTTTACAGTGAAGAGCAGAGAGGCACATTTTAGCAAGTTTCACTTGTAAGTGGGGTTGGAAACGCTTTTCAGGCTCAGTACTGGGCTCAAAAGATGCAGCCCTGATGTCTCTCATGGTAGCAGGTGGTTAAGTAGAAATTCGCTGCTCGGCTGACCCAGCAGGAGCAAACGTATGCTAAAAATGTGTACAGAACCAAGCTTTTCAGTGAAGAGCAGCCAGGCACATTTTAGCAAGTTTCACTTGTAAGTGGGGTTGGAAACGCTTTTCAGGCTCAGTACTGGGCTCAAAAGATGCAGCCCTGATGTCTCATGATAGCAGGTGGTTAAGTAGAAATTTGCTGCTCGGCTGACCCAGCAGGAGCAAACCCATGCCAAAAATGTACGCAGAATGAGCTTTTCAGTGAAGAGCAGAGAGGCACATTTTAGCAAGTTTCACTTGTAAGTGGGGTTGGAAACGCTTTTCAGGCTCAGTACTGGGCTCAAAAGATGCAGCCCTGATGTCTCTCATGATAGCAGGTGGTTAAGTAGAAATTTGCTGCTTGGCTGACCCAGCAGGAGCAAATGTATGCTAAAAATTTATGCAGAAACAAACTTTTCAGTGAAGAGCAGACAGGCACATTTTAGCAAGTTTCACTTGTAAGTGGGGTTGGAAATGCTTTTCAGGCTCACTACTAGGCTCAAAAGATGCAGCCCTGATGTCTCTCATGATAGCAGGTGGTTAAGTAGAAATGTGCTGCTCGGCTGACCCAGCAGGAGCAAACGTATGCTAAAAATGTATGCAGAACCAAGCTTTTCAGTGAAGAGCAGAGAGGCACAGTTTAGCAAGTTTCACTTGTAAGTGGGGTTGGAAACGCTTTTCAGGCTCAGTACTGGGCTCAAAAGATGCAGCCCTGATGTCTCTCATGATAGCAGGTGGTTAAGTAGAAATTCGCTGCTCGGCTGACCCAGCAGGAGCAAACGTATGCTAAAAATGTATGCAGAACCAAGCTTTTCAGTGAAGAGCAGCCAGGCACATTTTAGCAAGTTTCACTTGTAAGTGGGGTTGGAAACGCTTTTCAGGCTCAGTACTGGGCTCAAAAGATGCAGCCCTGATGTCTCTCATGATAGCAGGTGGTTAAGTAGAAATTCGCTGCTCGGCTGACCCAGCAGGAGCAAACGTATGCTAAAAATGTGTGCAGAACCAAGCTTTTCAGTGAAGAGCAGCCAGGCACATTTTAGCAAGTTTCACTTGTAAGTGGGGTTGGAAACGCTTTTCAGGCTCAGTACTGGCCTCAAAAGATGCAGCCCTGCTGTATCTCATGATAGCAGGTGGTTAAGTCGAAATTTGCTGCTCGGCTGACCCAGCAGGAGCAAACCTATGCCAAAAATGTACGCAGAATCAGCTTTTCAGTGAAGAGCAGAGAGGCACATTTTGGCAAGTTTCACTTGTAAGTGGGGTTGGAAACGCTTTTCAGGCTCAGTACTGGGCTCAAAAGATGCAGCCCTGATGTCTCTCATGATAGCAGATGGTTAAGTAGAAATTCGCTGCTCTGCTGACGCAGCAGGAGCAAACGTATGCCAAAAATGTATGCAGAAACAAGCTTTTCAGTGAAGAGCAGCCAGGCACATTTTAGCAAGTTTCACTTGTAAGTGGGGTTGGAAATGCTTTTCAGGCTCAGTACTGGGCTCAAAAGATGCAGCCCTGATGTCTCTCATGATGCAGGTGGTTAGTAGAAATTCGCTGCTCGGCTGACCCAGCAGGAGCAAACGTATGCTAAAAATGTATGCAGAACCAAGCTTTTCAGTGAAGAACAGCCAGGCACATTTTAGCAAGTTTCACTTGTAAGTGGGGTTGGAAACGCTTTTCAGGCTCAGTACTGGGCTCAAAAGATGCAGCCCTGCTGTCTCTCATGATAGCAGGTGGTTAAGTAGAAATTTGCTGCTCGGCTGACCCAGCAGGAGCAAACGTATGCTAAAAATGTGTGCAGAACCAAGCTTTTCAGTGAAGAGCAGCCAGACACATTTCAGCAAGTTTCACTTGTAAGTGGGGTTGGAAATGCTTTTCAGGCTCAGTACTGGGCTCAAAAGATGCAGCCCTGATCTCTCTCATGATAGCAGGTGGTTAAGTAGAAATTTGCTGCTCGGCTGACCCAGCAGGAGCAAACGTATGCTAAAAATGTATGCAGAAACAAGCTTTTCAGTGAAGAGCAGCCAGGCACATTTTAGCAAGTTTCACTTGTAAGTGGGGTTGGAAACGCTTTTCAGGCTCAGTACTGGGCTCAAAAGATGCAGCCCTGATGTCTCTCATGATAGCAGGTGGTTAAGTAGAAATTCGCTGCTCGGCTGACCCAGCAGGAGCAAACGTATGCCAAAAATGTATGCAGAAACAAGCTTTTCAGTGAAGAGCAGCTAGGCACATTTTAGCAAGTTTCACTTGTAAGTGGGGTTGGAAATGCTTTTCAGGCTCAGTACTGGGCTCAAAAGATGCAGCCCTGATGTATCTCATGATAGCAGGTGGTTAAGTAGAAATTTGCTGCTCGGCTGACTCAGCAGGAGCAAACCTATGCCAAAAATGTACGCAGAATCAGCTTTTCAGTGAAGAGCAGAGAGGCACATTTTAGCAAGTTTCACTTGTAAGTGGGGTTGGAAACGCTTTTCAGGCTCAGTACTGGGCTCAAAAGATGCAGCCCTGATGTCTCTCATGATAGCAGGTGGTTAAGTAGAAATTCGCTGCTCGGCTGACCCAGCAGGAGCAAACGTATGCTAAAAATAGGTGCAGAACCAAGCTTTTCAGTGAATAGCAGCCAGGCACATTTTAGCAAGTTTCACTTGTGAGTGGGGTTGGAAACGCTTTTCAGGCTCAGTACTGGGCTCAAAAGATGCAGCCCTGATGTCTCTCATGATAGCAGGTGGTTAAGTAGAAATTCGCTGCTCGGCTGACCCAGCAGGAGCAAACGTATTCCAAAAATGTATGCAGAAACAAGCTTTTCAGTGAAGAGCAGCTAGGCACATTTTTAGCAAGTTTCACTTGTAAGTGGGGTTGGAAATGCTTTTCAGGCTTAGTACTTGGCCTCAAAAGATGCAGCCCTGCTGTATCTCATGATAGCAGGTGGTTAAGTCGAAATTTGCTGCTCGGCTGACCCAGCAGGAGCAAACCTATGCCAAAAATGTACGCAGAATAAGATTTTCAGTGAAGAGCAGAGAGGCACATTTTGGCAAGTTTCACTTGTAAGTGGGGTTGGAAACGCTTTTCAGGCTCAGTACTGGGCTCAAAAGATGCAGCCCTGATGTCTCTCATGATAGCAGGTGGTTAAGTAGAAATTCGCTGCTCGGCTGACCCAGCAGGAGCAAACGTATGCTAAAAATGTGTGCAGAACCAAGCTTTTCAGTGAAGAGCAGCCAGGCACATTTTAGCAAGTTTCACTTGTAAGTGGGGTTGGAAACGCTTTTCAGGCTCAGTACTGGCCTCAAAAGATGCAGCCCTGCTGTATCTCATGATAGCAGGTGGTTAAGTCGAAATTTGCTTCTCGGCTGACCCAGCAGGAGCAAACCTATGCCAAAAATGTACGCAGAATCAGCTTTTCAGTGAAGAGCAGAGAGGCACATTTTGGCAAGTTTCACTTGTAAGTGGGGTTGGAAACGCTTTTCAGGCTCAGTACTGGGCTCAAAAGATGCAGCCCTGATGTCTCTCATGATAGAAGGTGGTTAAGTAGAAATGTGCTGCTCGGCTGACCCAGCAGGAGCAAACGTATGCTAAAAATGTGTGCAGAACCAAGCTTTTCAGTGAATAGCAGCCAGGCACATTTTAGCAAGTTTCACTTGTAAGTGGGGTTGGAAACGCTTTTCAGGCTCAGTACTGGGCTCATAAGATGCAGCCTGATGTCTCTCATGATAGCAGGTGGTTAAGTAGAAATTTGCTGCTCGGCTGACCCAGCAGGAGCAAACGTATGCTAAAAATGTGTGCAGAACCAAGCTTTTCAGTGAAGAGCAGCCAGACACATTTTAGCAAGTTTCACTTGTAAGTGGGGTTGGAAATGCTTTTCAGGCTCAGTACTGGGCTCAAAAGATGCAGCCTTGATCTCTCTCATGATAGCAGGTGGTTAAGTAGAAATTTGCTCCTCGGCTGACCCAGCAGGAGCAAACGTATGCTAAAAATGTATGCAGAACCAAGCTTTTCAGTGAAGAGCAGCCAGGCACATTTTAGCAAGTTTCACTTGTAAGTGGGGTTGGAAACGCTTTTCAGGCTCAGTACTGGGCTCAAAAGATGCAGCCCTGATGTCTCTCATGATAGCAGGTGGTTAAGTAGAAATTCGCTGCTCGGCTGACCCAGCAGGAGCAAACGTATGCCAAAAATGTATGCAGAAACAAGCTTTTCAGTGAAGAGCAGCTAGGCACATTTTAGCAAGTTTCACTTGTAAGTGGGGTTGGAAATGCTTTTCAGGCTCAGTACTGGGCTCAAAAGATGCAGCCCTGATGTCTCTCATGATAGCAGGTGGTTAAGTAGAAATTTGCTGCTCGGCTGACTCAGCAGGAGCAAACCTATGCCAAAAATGTACGCAGAATCAGCTTTTCAGTGAAGAGCAGAGAGGCACATTTTAGCAAGTTTTACTTGTAAGTGGGGTTGGAAACGCTTTTCAGGCTCAGTACTGGGCTCAAAAGATGCAGCCCTAATGTCTCTCATGATAGCAGGTGGTTAAGTAGAAATTGGCTTCTCGGCTGGCCCAGCAGGAGCAAACATATGCAAAAAATTTATGCAGAACCAAGCTTTTCAGTGAAGAGCAGCCAGGCACATTTTAGCACGTTTCACTGTAAGTGGGGTTGGAAACGCTTTTCAGGCGCAGTACTGGGCTCCAAAGATGCAGCCCTGATGTCTCTCATGATAGCAGGTGGTTAAGTAGAAATTCGCTGCTCGGCTGACCCAGCAGGAGCAAACGTATGCTAAAAATGTATGCAGAACCAAGCTTTTCAGTGAAGAGCAGCCAGGCACATTTTAGCAAATTTCACTTGTAAGTGGGGTTCGAAATGCTTTTCAGGCTCAGTACTGGGCTCAAAAGATGCAGCCCTGATGTCTCTCATGATAGCAGGTGGTTAAGTAGAAAGTCGCTGCTCGGCTGACCCAGCAGGAGCAAACGTATGCTAAAAATATGTGCAGAACCAAGCTTTCAGTGAAGAGCAGCCAGGCATATTTTAGCAAGTTTCACTTGTAAGTGGGGTTGGAAACGCTTTTCAGGCTCAGTACTGGCCTCAAAAGATGCAGCCCTGCTGTATCTCATGATAGCAGGTGGTTAAGTCGAAATTTGCTGCTCGGCTGACCCAGCAGGAGCAAACCTATGCCAAAAATGTACGCAGAATAAGCTTTTCAGTGAAGAGCAGAGAGGCACATTTTGGCAAGTTTCACTTGTAAGTGGGGTTGGAAACGCTTTTCAGGCTCAGTACTGGGCTCAAAAGATGCAGCCCTGATGTCTCTCATGATAGCAGGTGGTTAAGTAGAAATTCGCTGCTCTGCTGACGCAGCAGGAGCAAACGTATGCCTATAATGTATGCAGAAACAAGTTTTCAGTGAAGAGCAGCCAGGCACATTTTCGCAAGTTTCACTTGTAAGTGGGGTTGGAAACGCTTTTCAGGCTCAGTACTGGGCTCAAAAGATGCAGCCCTGATGTCTCTCATGATAGCAGGTGGTTAAGTAGAAATTTGCTGCTCGGCTGACCCAGCAGGAGCAAACGTATGCTAAAAATGTGTGCAGAACCAAGCTTTTCAGTGAAGAGCAGCCAGGCACATTTTAGCAAGTTTCACTTGTAAGTGGGGTTGGAAACGCTTTTCAGGCTCAGTACTGGCCTCAAAAGATGCAGCCCTGCTGTATCTCATGATAGCAGGTGGTTAAGTCGAAATTTGCTTCTCGTCTGACCCAGCAGGAGCAAACTTATGCCAAAAATGTACGCAGAATCAGCTTTTCAGTGAAGAGCAGAGAGGCACATTTTGGCAAGTTTCACTTGTAAGTGGGGTTGGAAACGCTTTTCAGGCTCAGTACTGGGCTCAAAAGATGCAGCCCTGATGTCTCTCATGATAGCAGGTGGTTAAGTAGAAATGTGCTGTTCGGCTGACCCAGCAGGAGCAAACGTATGCTAAAAATGTGTGCAGAACCAAGCTTTTCAGTGAATAGCAGCCAGGCACATTTTAGCAAGTTTCACTTGTAAGTGGGGTTGGAAACGCTTTTCAGGCTCAGTACTGGGCTCATAAGATGCAGCCTGATGTCTCTCATGATAGCAGGTGGTTAAGTAGAAATTTGCTGCTCGGCTGACCCAGCAGGAGCAAACGTATGCTAAAAATGTGTGCAGAACCAAGCTTTTCAGTGAAGAGCAGCCAGACACATTTTAGCAAGTTTCACTTGTAAGTGGGGTTGGAAATGCTTTTCAGGCTCAGTACTGGGCTCAAAAGATGCAGCCTTGATCTCTCTCATGATAGCAGGTGGTTAAGTAGAAATTTGCTGCTCGGCTGACCCAGCAGGAGCAAACGTATGCTAAAAATGTATGCAGAACCAAGCTTTTCAGTGAAGAGCAGCCAGGCACATTTTAGCAAGTTTCACTTGTAAGTGGGGTTGGAAACGCTTTTCAGGCTCAGTACTGGGCTCAAAAGATGCAGCCCTGATGTCTCTCATGATAGCAGGTGGTTAAGTAGAAATTCGCTGCTCGGCTGACCCAGCAGGAGCAAACGTATGCCAAAATTGTATGCAGAAACAAGCTTTTCAGTGAAGAGCAGCTAGGCACATTTTAGCAAGTTTCACTTGTAAGTGGGGTTGGAAATGCTTTTCAGGCTCAGTACTTGGCTCAAAAGATGCAGCCCTGATGTATCTCATGATAGCAGGTGGTTAAGTAGAAATTTGCTGCTCGGCTGACTCAGCAGGAGCAAACCTATGCCAAAAATGTACGCAGAATCAGCTTTTCAGTGAAGAGCAGAGAGGCACATTTTAGCAAGTTTTACTTGTAAGTGGGGTTGGAAACGCTTTTCAGGCTCAGTACTGGGCTCAAAAGATGCAGCCCTGATGTCTCTCATGATAGCAGGTGGTTAAGTAGAAATTGGCTGCTCGGCTGGCCCAGCAGGAGCAAACGTATGCTAAAAATGTATGCAGAACCAAGCTTTTCAGTGAAGAGCAGCCAGGCACATTTTAGCAAATTTCACTTGTAAGTGGGGTTGGAAATGCTTTTCAGGCTCAGTACTGGGCTCAAAAGATGCAGCCCTGATGTCTCTCATGATAGCAGGTGGTTAAGTAGAAATTCGCTGCTCGGCTGACCCAGCAGGAGCAAACGTATGCTAAAAATATGTGCAGAACCAAGCTTTCAGTGAAGAGCAGCCAGGCATATTTTAGCAGGTTTCACTTGTAAGTGGGGTTGGAAACGCTTTTCAGGCTCAGTACTGGCCTCAAAAGATGCAGCCCTGCTGTATCTCATGATAGCAGGTGGTTACGTCGAAATTTGCTGCTCGGCTGACCCAGCAGGAGCAAACCTATGCCAAAAATGTACGCAGAATAAGCTTTTCAGTGAAGAGCAGAGAGGCACATTTTGGCAAGTTTCACTTGTAAGTGGGGTTGGAAACGCTTTTCAGGCTCAGTACTGGGCTCAAAAGATGCAGCCCTGATGTCTCTCATGATAGCAGGTGGTTAAGTAGAAATTCGCTGCTCTGCTGACGCAGCAGGAGCAAACGTATGCCTAAAATGTATGCAGAAACAAGTTTTCAGTGAAGAGCAGCCAGGCACATTTTCGCAAGTTTCACTTGTAAGTGGGGTTGGAAACGCTTTTCAGGCTCAGTACTGGCCTCAAAAGATGCAGCCCTGCTGTATCTCATGATAGCAGGTGGTTAAGTCGAAATTTGCTTCTCGTCTGACCCAGCAGGAGCAAACCTATGCCAAAAATGTACGCAGAAGCAGCTTTTCAGTGAAGAGCAGAGAGGCACATTTTGGCAAGTTTCACTTGTAAGTGGGGTTGGAAACGCTTTTCAGGCTCAGTACTGGGCTCAAAAGATGCAGCCCTGATGTCTCTCATGATAGCAGGTGGTTAAGTAGAAATGTGCTGTTCGGCTGACCCAGCAGGAGCAAACGTATGCTAAAAATGTGTGCAGAACCAACCTTTTCAGTGAATAGCAGCCAGGCACATTTTAGCAAGTTTCACTTGTAAGTGGGGTTGGAAACGCTTTTCAGGCTCAGTACTGGGCTCATAAGATGCAGCCTGATGTCTCTCATGATAGCAGGTGGTTAAGTAGAAATTTGCTGCTCGGCTGACCCAGCAGGAGCAAACGTATGCTAAAAATGTGTGCAGAACCAAGCTTTTCAGTGAAGAGCAGCCAGACACATTTTAGCAAGTTTCACTTGTAAGTGGGGTTGGAAATGCTTTTCAGGCTCAGTACTGGGCTCAAAAGATGCAGCCTTGATCTCTCTCATGATAGCAGGTGGTTAAGTAGAAATTTGCTGCTCGGCTGACCCAGCAGGAGCAAACGTATGCTAAAAATGTATGCAGAACCAAGCTTTTCAGTGAAGAGCAGCCAGGCACATTTTAGCAAGTTTCACTTGTAAGTGGGGTTGGAAACGCTTTTCAGGCTCAGTACTGGGCTCAAAAGATGCAGCCCTGATGTCTCTCATGATAGCAGGTGGTTAAGTAGAAATTCGCTGCTCGGCTGACCCAGCAGGAGCAAACGTATGCCAAAAATGTATGCAGAAACAAGCTTTTCAGTGAAGAGCAGCTAGGCACATTTTAGCAAGTTTCACTTGTAAGTGGGGTTGGAAATGCTTTTCAGGCTCAGTACTTGGCTCAAAAGATGCAGCCCTGATGTATCTCATGATAGCAGGTGGTTAAGTAGAAATTTGCTGCTCGGCTGACTCAGCAGGAGCAAACCTATGCCAAAAATGTACGCAGAATCAGCTTTTCAGTGAAGAGCAGAGAGGCACATTTTAGCAAGTTTTACTTGTAAGTGGGGTTGGAAATGCTTTTCAGGCTCAGTACTGGGCTCAAAAGATGCAGCCCTGATGTCTCTCATGATAGCAGGTGGTTAAGTAGAAATTCGCTGCTCGGCTGACCCAGCAGGAGCAAACGTATGCTAAAAATATGTGCAGAACCAAGCTTTCAGTGAAGAGCAGCCAGGCATATTTTAGCAAGTTTCACTTGTAAGTGGGGTTGGAAACGCTTTTCAGGCTCAGTACTGGGCTCAAAAGATGCAGCCCTGATGTCTCTCATGATAGCAGGTGGTTAAGTAGAAATTTGCTGCTCGGCTGACCCAGCAGGACAAACATATGCTAAAACTGTATGCAGAACCAAGCTTTTCAGTGAAGAGCAGCCAGGCACATTTTAGCTAATTTCACTTGTAAATGGGGTTGGAAACGCTTTTCAGGCTCAGTACTGGGCTCAAAAGATGCAGCCCTGATGACTCTCATGATAGTAGGTGGTTAAGTAGAAATTTGCTGCTCGGCTGACCCAGCAGGAGCAAACGTATGCCAAAAATGTACGCAGAAACAAGCTTTTCAGTGAAGAGCAGCTAGGCACATTTTAGCAAGTTTCACTTGTAAGTGGGGTTGGAAACGCTTTTCAGGCTCAGTACTGGGCTCAAAAGATGCAGCCCTGATGTCTCTCATGATAGCAGGTGGTTAAGTAGAAATTCGCTGCTCGGCTGGCCCAGCAGGAACAAACATATGCTAAAAATGTATGCAGAACCAAGCTTTTCAGTGAAGAGCAGCCAGGCACATTTTAGCAAGTTTCACTTGTAAGTGGGGTGGGAAACGCTTTTCAGGCTCAGTACTGGGCTCAAAAGATGCAGCCCTGATGTCTCTCATGATAGCAGGTGGTTAAGTAGAAATTCGCTGCTCGGCTAACCCAGCAGGAGCAAACGTATGCCAAAAATGTATGCAGAACCAAGCTTTTCAGTGAAGAGCAGAGAGGCACATTTTAGCAAGTTTCACTTGTAAGTGGGGTTAGAAATGCTTTTCAGGCTCAGTACTGGGCTCAAAAGATACAGCCCTGATGTCTCTCATGATAGCCAGGTGGTTAAGTAGAAATATGCTGCTCGGCTGACCCAGGAGGAGCAAACGTATGCTAAAAATGTATGCAGAACCAAGCTTTTCAGTGAAGAGCAGCCAGGCACATTTTAGCAAGTTTCCCTTGTAAGTGGGGTTGGAAACGCTTTTCAGGCTCAGTACTGGGCTCAAAAGATGCAGCCCTGATGTCTCTCATGATAGCAGGTGGTTAAGTAGAAATTCGCTGCTCGGCTGACCCAGCAGGAGCAAACGTATGCCAAAAATGTATGCAGAAACAAGCTTTTCAGTGAAGAGCAACTAGGCACATTTTAGCAAGTTTCACTTGTAAGTGGGGTTGGAAATGCTTTTCAGGCTCAGTACTGGGCTCAAAAGATGCAGCCCTGATGTCTCTCATGATGCAGGTGGTTAAGTAGAAATTCGCTGCTCGGCTGACCCAGCAGGAGCAAACGTATGCTAAAAATGTATGCAGAACCAAGCTTTTCAGTGAAGAACAGCCAGGCACATTTTAGCAAGTTTCACTTGTAAGTGGGGTTGGAAACGCTTTTCAGGCTCAGTACTGGGCTCAAAAGATGCAGCCCTGCTGTCTCTCATGATAGCAGGTGGTTAAGTAGAAATTTGCTGCTCGGCTGACCCAGCAGGAGCAAACGTATGCTAAAAATGTGTGCAGAACCAAGCTTTTCAGTGAAGAGCAGCCAGACACATTTCAGCAAGTTTCACTTGTAAGTGGGGTTGGAAATGCTTTTCAGGCTCAGTACTGGGCTCAAAAGATGCAGCCCTGATCTCTCTCATGATAGCAGGTGGTTAAGTAGAAATTTGCTGCTCGGCTGACCCAGCAGGAGCAAACGTATGCTAAAAATGTATGCAGAAACAAGCTTTTCAGTGAAGAGCAGCCAGGCACATTTTAGCAAGTTTCACTTGTAAGTGGGGTTGGAAACGCTTTTCAGGCTCAGTACTGGGCTCAAAAGATGCAGCCCTGATGTCTCTCATGATAGCAGGTGGTTAAGTAGAAATTCGCTGCTCGGCTGACCCAGCAGGAGCAAACGTATGCCAAAAATGTATGCAGAAACAAGCTTTTCAGTGAAGAGCAGCTAGGCACATTTTAGCAAGTTTCACTTGTAAGTGGGGTTGGAAATGCTTTTCAGGCTCAGTACTGGGCTCAAAAGATGCAGCCCTGATGTATCTCATGATAGCAGGTGGTTAAGTAGAAATTTGCTGCTCGGCTGACTCAGCAGGAGCAAACCTATGCCAAAAATGTACGCAGAATCAGCTTTTCAGTGAAGAGCAGAGAGGCACATTTTAGCAAGTTTCACTTGTAAGTGGGGTTGGAAACGCTTTTCAGGCTCAGTACTGGGCTCAAAAGATGCAGCCCTGATGTCTCTCATGATAGCAGGTGGTTAAGTAGAAATTCGCTGCTCGGCTGACCCAGCAGGAGCAAACGTATGCTAAAAATAGGTGCAGAACCAAGCTTTTCAGTGAATAGCAGCCAGGCACATTTTAGCAAGTTTCACTTGTGAGTGGGGTTGGAAACGCTTTTCAGGCTCAGTACTGGGCTCAAAAGATGCAGCCCTGATGTCTCTCATGATAGCAGGTGGTTAAGTAGAAATTCGCTGCTCGGCTGACCCAGCAGGAGCAAACGTATTCCAAAAATGTATGCAGAAACAAGCTTTTCAGTGAAGAGCAGCTAGGCACATTTTTAGCAAGTTTCACTTGTAAGTGGGGTTGGAAATGCTTTTCAGGCTTAGTACTTGGCCTCAAAAGATGCAGCCCTGCTGTATCTCATGATAGCAGGTGGTTAAGTCGAAATTTGCTGCTCGGCTGACCCAGCAGGAGCAAACCTATGCCAAAAATGTACGCAGAATAAGATTTTCAGTGAAGAGCAGAGAGGCACATTTTGGCAAGTTTCACTTGTAAGTGGGGTTGGAAACGCTTTTCAGGCTCAGTACTGGGCTCAAAAGATGCAGCCCTGATGTCTCTCATGATAGCAGGTGGTTAAGTAGAAATTCGCTGCTCGGCTGACCCAGCAGGAGCAAACGTATGCTAAAAATGTGTGCAGAACCAAGCTTTTCAGTGAAGAGCAGCCAGGCACATTTTAGCAAGTTTCACTTGTAAGTGGGGTTGGAAACGCTTTTCAGGCTCAGTACTGGCCTCAAAAGATGCAGCCCTGCTGTATCTCATGATAGCAGGTGGTTAAGTCGAAATTTGCTTCTCGGCTGACCCAGCAGGAGCAAACCTATGCCAAAAATGTACGCAGAATCAGCTTTTCAGTGAAGAGCAGAGAGGCACATTTTGGCAAGTTTCACTTGTAAGTGGGGTTGGAAACGCTTTTCAGGCTCAGTACTGGGCTCAAAAGATGCAGCCCTGATGTCTCTCATGATAGAAGGTGGTTAAGTAGAAATGTGCTGCTCGGCTGACCCAGCAGGAGCAAACGTATGCTAAAAATGTGTGCAGAACCAAGCTTTTCAGTGAATAGCAGCCAGGCACATTTTAGCAAGTTTCACTTGTAAGTGGGGTTGGAAACGCTTTTCAGGCTCAGTACTGGGCTCATAAGATGCAGCCTGATGTCTCTCATGATAGCAGGTGGTTAAGTAGAAATTTGCTGCTCGGCTGACCCAGCAGGAGCAAACGTATGCTAAAAATGTGTGCAGAACCAAGCTTTTCAGTGAAGAGCAGCCAGACACATTTTAGCAAGTTTCACTTGTAAGTGGGGTTGGAAATGCTTTTCAGGCTCAGTACTGGGCTCAAAAGATGCAGCCTTGATCTCTCTCATGATAGCAGGTGGTTAAGTAGAAATTTGCTGCTCGGCTGACCCAGCAGGAGCAAACGTATGCTAAAAATGTATGCAGAACCAAGCTTTTCAGTGAAGAGCAGCCAGGCACATTTTAGCAAGTTTCACTTGTAAGTGGGGTTGGAAACGCTTTTCAGGCTCAGTACTGGGCTCAAAAGATGCAGCCCTGATGTCTCTCATGATAGCAGGTGGTTAAGTAGAAATTCGCTGCTCGGCTGACCCAGCAGGAGCAAACGTATGCCAAAAATGTATGCAGAAACAAGCTTTTCAGTGAAGAGCAGCTAGGCACATTTTAGCAAGTTTCACTTGTAAGTGGGGTTGGAAATGCTTTTCAGGCTCAGTACTTGGCTCAAAAGATGCAGCCCTGATGTATCTCATGATAGCAGGTGGTTAAGTAGAAATTTGCTGCTCGGCTGACTCAGCAGGAGCAAACCTATGCCAAAAATGTACGCAGAATCAGCTTTTCAGTGAAGAGCAGAGAGGCACATTTTAGCAAGTTTTACTTGTAAGTGGGGTTGGAAATGCTTTTCAGGCTCAGTACTGGGCTCAAAAGATGCAGCCCTGATGTCTCTCATGATAGCAGGTGGTTAAGTAGAAATTCGCTGCTCGGCTGACCCAGCAGGAGCAAACGTATGCTAAAAATATGTGCAGAACCAAGCTTTCAGTGAAGAGCAGCCAGGCATATTTTAGCAAGTTTCACTTGTAAGTGGGGTTGGAAACGCTTTTCAGGCTCAGTACTGGGCTCAAAAGATGCAGCCCTGATGTCTCTCATGATAGCAGGTGGTTAAGTAGAAATTTGCTGCTCGGCTGACCCAGCAGGACAAACATATGCTAAAACTGTATGCAGAACCAAGCTTTTCAGTGAAGAGCAGCCAGGCACATTTTAGCTAATTTCACTTGTAAATGGGGTTGGAAACGCTTTTCAGGCTCAGTACTGGGCTCAAAAGATGCAGCCCTGATGACTCTCATGATAGTAGGTGGTTAAGTAGAAATTTGCTGCTCGGCTGACCCAGCAGGAGCAAACGTATGCCAAAAATGTACGCAGAAACAAGCTTTTCAGTGAAGAGCAGCTAGGCACATTTTAGCAAGTTTCACTTGTAAGTGGGGTTGGAAACGCTTTTCAGGCTCAGTACTGGGCTCAAAAGATGCAGCCCTGATGTCTCTCATGATAGCAGGTGGTTAAGTAGAAATTCGCTGCTCGGCTGGCCCAGCAGGAACAAACGTATGCCAAAAATGTATGCAGAACCAAGCTTTTCAGTGAAGAGCAGAGAGGCACATTTTAGCAAGTTTCACTTGTAAGTGGGGTTAGAAATGCTTTTCAGGCTCAGTACTGGGCTCAAAAGATACAGCCCTGATGTCTCTCATGATAGCCAGGTGGTTAAGTAGAAATATGCTGCTCGGCTGACCCAGGAGGAGCAAACGTATGCTAAAAATGTATGCAGAACCAAGCTTTTCAGTGAAGAGCAGCCAGGCACATTTTAGCAAGTTTCCCTTGTAAGTGGGGTTGGAAACGCTTTTCAGGCTCAGTACTGGGCTCAAAAGATGCAGCCCTGATGTCTCTCATGATAGCAGGTGGTTAAGTAGAAATTCGCTGCTCGGCTGACCCAGCAGGAGCAAACGTATGCCAAAAATGTATGCAGAAACAAGCTTTTCAGTGAAGAGCAACTAGGCACATTTTAGCAAGTTTCACTTGTAAGTGGGGTTGGAAATGCTTTTCAGGCTCAGTACTGGGCTCAAAAGATGCAGCCCTGATGTCTCTCATGATGCAGGTGGTTAAGTAGAAATTCGCTGCTCGGCTGACCCAGCAGGAGCAAACGTATGCTAAAAATGTATGCAGAACCAAGCTTTTCAGTGAAGAACAGCCAGGCACATTTTAGCAAGTTTCACTTGTAAGTGGGGTTGGAAACGCTTTTCAGGCTCAGTACTGGGCTCAAAAGATGCAGCCCTGCTGTCTCTCATGATAGCAGGTGGTTAAGTAGAAATTTGCTGCTCGGCTGACCCAGCAGGAGCAAACGTATGCTAAAAATGTGTGCAGAACCAAGCTTTTCAGTGAAGAGCAGCCAGACACATTTCAGCAAGTTTCACTTGTAAGTGGGGTTGGAAATGCTTTTCAGGCTCAGTACTGGGCTCAAAAGATGCAGCCCTGATCTCTCTCATGATAGCAGGTGGTTAAGTAGAAATTTGCTGCTCGGCTGACCCAGCAGGAGCAAACGTATGCTAAAAATGTATGCAGAAACAAGCTTTTCAGTGAAGAGCAGCCAGGCACATTTTAGCAAGTTTCACTTGTAAGTGGGGTTGGAAACGCTTTTCAGGCTCAGTACTGGGCTCAAAAGATGCAGCCCTGATGTCTCTCATGATAGCAGGTGGTTAAGTAGAAATTCGCTGCTCGGCTGACCCAGCAGGAGCAAACGTATGCCAAAAATGTATGCAGAAACAAGCTTTTCAGTGAAGAGCAGCTAGGCACATTTTAGCAAGTTTCACTTGTAAGTGGGGTTGGAAACGCTTTTCAGGCTCAGTACTGGGCTCAAAAGATGCAGCCCTGATGTCTCTCATGATAGCAGGTGGTTAAGTAGAAATTCGCTGCTCGGCTGACCCAGCAGGAGCAAACGTATGCTAAAAATAGGTGCAGAACCAAGCTTTTCAGTGAATAGCAGCCAGGCACATTTTAGCAAGTTTCACTTGTGAGTGGGGTTGGAAACGCTTTTCAGGCTCAGTACTGGGCTCAAAAGATGCAGCCCTGATGTCTCTCATGATAGCAGGTGGTTAAGTAGAAATTCGCTGCTCGGCTGACCCAGCAGGAGCAAACGTATTCCAAAAATGTATGCAGAAACAAGCTTTTCAGTGAAGAGCAGCTAGGCACATTTTTAGCAAGTTTCACTTGTAAGTGGGGTTGGAAATGCTTTTCAGGCTTAGTACTTGGCCTCAAAAGATGCAGCCCTGCTGTATCTCATGATAGCAGGTGGTTAAGTCGAAATTTGCTGCTCGGCTGACCCAGCAGGAGCAAACCTATGCCAAAAATGTACGCAGAATAAGATTTTCAGTGAAGAGCAGAGAGGCACATTTTGGCAAGTTTCACTTGTAAGTGGGGTTGGAAACGCTTTTCAGGCTCAGTACTGGGCTCAAAAGATGCAGCCCTGATGTCTCTCATGATAGCAGGTGGTTAAGTAGAAATTCGCTGCTCGGCTGACCCAGCAGGAGCAAACGTATGCTAAAAATGTGTGCAGAACCAAGCTTTTCAGTGAAGAGCAGCCAGGCACATTTTAGCAAGTTTCACTTGTAAGTGGGGTTGGAAACGCTTTTCAGGCTCAGTACTGGCCTCAAAAGATGCAGCCCTGCTGTATCTCATGATAGCAGGTGGTTAAGTCGAAATTTGCTTCTCGGCTGACCCAGCAGGAGCAAACCTATGCCAAAAATGTACGCAGAATCAGCTTTTCAGTGAAGAGCAGAGAGGCACATTTTGGCAAGTTTCACTTGTAAGTGGGGTTGGAAACGCTTTTCAGGCTCAGTACTGGGCTCAAAAGATGCAGCCCTGATGTCTCTCATGATAGAAGGTGGTTAAGTAGAAATGTGCTGCTCGGCTGACCCAGCAGGAGCAAACGTATGCTAAAAATGTGTGCAGAACCAAGCTTTTCAGTGAATAGCAGCCAGGCACATTTTAGCAAGTTTCACTTGTAAGTGGGGTTGGAAACGCTTTTCAGGCTCAGTACTGGGCTCATAAGATGCAGCCTGATGTCTCTCATGATAGCAGGTGGTTAAGTAGAAATTTGCTGCTCGGCTGACCCAGCAGGAGCAAACGTATGCTAAAAATGTGTGCAGAACCAAGCTTTTCAGTGAAGAGCAGCCAGACACATTTTAGCAAGTTTCACTTGTAAGTGGGGTTGGAAATGCTTTTCAGGCTCAGTACTGGGCTCAAAAGATGCAGCTTTGATCTCTCTCATGATAGCAGGTGGTTAAGTAGAAATTTGCTCCTCGGCTGACCCAGCAGGAGCAAACGTATGCTAAAAATGTATGCAGAACCAAGCTTTTCAGTGAAGAGCAGCCAGGCACATTTTAGCAAGTTTCACTTGTAAGTGGGGTTGGAAACGCTTTTCAGGCTCAGTACTGGGCTCAAAAGATGCAGCCCTGATGTCTCTCATGATAGCAGGTGGTTAAGTAGAAATTCGCTGCTCGGCTGACCCAGCAGGAGCAAACGTATGCCAAAAATGTATGCAGAAACAAGCTTTTCAGTGAAGAGCAGCTAGGCACATTTTAGCAAGTTTCACTTGTAAGTGGGGTTGGAAATGCTTTTCAGGCTCAGTACTGGGCTCAAAAGATGCAGCCCTGATGTCTCTCATGATAGCAGGTGGTTAAGTAGAAATTTGCTGCTCGGCTGACTCAGCAGGAGCAAACCTATGCCAAAAATGTACGCAGAATCAGCTTTTCAGTGAAGAGCAGAGAGGCACATTTTAGCAAGTTTTACTTGTAAGTGGGGTTGGAAACGCTTTTCAGGCTCAGTACTGGGCTCAAAAGATGCAGCCCTAATGTCTCTCATGATAGCAGGTGGTTAAGTAGAAATTGGCTTCTCGGCTGGCCCAGCAGGAGCAAACATATGCAAAAAATTTATGCAGAACCAAGCTTTTCAGTGAAGAGCAGCCAGGCACATTTTAGCACGTTTCACTGTAAGTGGGGTTGGAAACGCTTTTCAGGCGCAGTACTGGGCTCCAAAGATGCAGCCCTGATGTCTCTCATGATAGCAGGTGGTTAAGTAGAAATTCGCTGCTCGGCTGACCCAGCAGGAGCAAACGTATGCTAAAAATGTATGCAGAACCAAGCTTTTCAGTGAAGAGCAGCCAGGCACATTTTAGCAAATTTCACTTGTAAGTGGGGTTCGAAATGCTTTTCAGGCTCAGTACTGGGCTCAAAAGATGCAGCCCTGATGTCTCTCATGATAGCAGGTGGTTAAGTAGAAAGTCGCTGCTCGGCTGACCCAGCAGGAGCAAACGTATGCTAAAAATATGTGCAGAACCAAGCTTTCAGTGAAGAGCAGCCAGGCATATTTTAGCAAGTTTCACTTGTAAGTGGGGTTGGAAACGCTTTTCAGGCTCAGTACTGGCCTCAAAAGATGCAGCCCTGCTGTATCTCATGATAGCAGGTGGTTAAGTCGAAATTTGCTGCTCGGCTGACCCAGCAGGAGCAAACCTATGCCAAAAATGTACGCAGAATAAGCTTTTCAGTGAAGAGCAGAGAGGCACATTTTGGCAAGTTTCACTTGTAAGTGGGGTTGGAAACGCTTTTCAGGCTCAGTACTGGGCTCAAAAGATGCAGCCCTGATGTCTCTCATGATAGCAGGTGGTTAAGTAGAAATTCGCTGCTCGGCTGACCCAGCAGGAGCAAACGTATGCTAAAAATGTATGCAGAACCAAGCTTTTCAGTGAAGAGCAGCCAGGCACATTTTAGCAAATTTCACTTGTAAGTGGGGTTCGAAATGCTTTTCAGGCTCAGTACTGGGCTCAAAAGATGCAGCCCTGATGTCTCTCATGATAGCAGGTGGTTAAGTAGAAAGTCGCTGCTCGGCTGACCCAGCAGGAGCAAACGTATGCTAAAAATATGTGCAGAACCAAGCTTTCAGTGAAGAGCAGCCAGGCATATTTTAGCAAGTTTCACTTGTAAGTGGGGTTGGAAACGCTTTTCAGGCTCAGTACTGGCCTCAAAAGATGCAGCCCTGCTGTATCTCATGATAGCAGGTGGTTAAGTCGAAATTTGCTGCTCGGCTGACCCAGCAGGAGCAAACGTATGCTAAAAATGTATGCAGAAACAAGCTTTTCAGTGAAGAGCAGCCAGGCACATTTTAGCAAGTTTCACTTGTAAGTGGGGTTGGAAACGCTTTTCAGGCTCAGTACTGGGCTCAAAAGATGCAGCCCTGATGTCTCTCATGATAGCAGGTGGTTAAGTAGAAATTCGCTGCTCGGCTGACCCAGCAGGAGCAAACGTATGCCAAAAATGTATGCAGAAACAAGCTTTTCAGTGAAGAGCAGCTAGGCACATTTTAGCAAGTTTCACTTGTAAGTGGGGTTGGAAACGCTTTTCAGGCTCAGTACTGGGCTCAAAAGATGCAGCCCTGATGTCTCTCATGATAGCAGGTGGTTAAGTAGAAATTCGCTGCTCGGCTGACCCAGCAGGAGCAAACGTATGCTAAAAATAGGTGCAGAACCAAGCTTTTCAGTGAATAGCAGCCAGGCACATTTTAGCAAGTTTCACTTGTGAGTGGGGTTGGAAACGCTTTTCAGGCTCAGTACTGGGCTCAAAAGATGCAGCCCTGATGTCTCTCATGATAGCAGGTGGTTAAGTAGAAATTCGCTGCTCGGCTGACCCAGCAGGAGCAAACGTATTCCAAAAATGTATGCAGAAACAAGCTTTTCAGTGAAGAGCAGCTAGGCACATTTTTAGCAAGTTTCACTTGTAAGTGGGGTTGGAAATGCTTTTCAGGCTTAGTACTTGGCCTCAAAAGATGCAGCCCTGCTGTATCTCATGATAGCAGGTGGTTAAGTCGAAATTTGCTGCTCGGCTGACCCAGCAGGAGCAAACCTATGCCAAAAATGTACGCAGAATAAGATTTTCAGTGAAGAGCAGAGAGGCACATTTTGGCAAGTTTCACTTGTAAGTGGGGTTGGAAACGCTTTTCAGGCTCAGTACTGGGCTCAAAAGATGCAGCCCTGATGTCTCTCATGATAGCAGGTGGTTAAGTAGAAATTCGCTGCTCGGCTGACCCAGCAGGAGCAAACGTATGCTAAAAATGTGTGCAGAACCAAGCTTTTCAGTGAAGAGCAGCCAGGCACATTTTAGCAAGTTTCACTTGTAAGTGGGGTTGGAAACGCTTTTCAGGCTCAGTACTGGCCTCAAAAGATGCAGCCCTGCTGTATCTCATGATAGCAGGTGGTTAAGTCGAAATTTGCTTCTCGGCTGACCCAGCAGGAGCAAACCTATGCCAAAAATGTACGCAGAATCAGCTTTTCAGTGAAGAGCAGAGAGGCACATTTTGGCAAGTTTCACTTGTAAGTGGGGTTGGAAACGCTTTTCAGGCTCAGTACTGGGCTCAAAAGATGCAGCCCTGATGTCTCTCATGATAGAAGGTGGTTAAGTAGAAATGTGCTGCTCGGCTGACCCAGCAGGAGCAAACGTATGCTAAAAATGTGTGCAGAACCAAGCTTTTCAGTGAATAGCAGCCAGGCACATTTTAGCAAGTTTCACTTGTAAGTGGGGTTGGAAACGCTTTTCAGGCTCAGTACTGGGCTCATAAGATGCAGCCTGATGTCTCTCATGATAGCAGGTGGTTAAGTAGAAATTTGCTGCTCGGCTGACCCAGCAGGAGCAAACGTATGCTAAAAATGTGTGCAGAACCAAGCTTTTCAGTGAAGAGCAGCCAGACACATTTTAGCAAGTTTCACTTGTAAGTGGGGTTGGAAATGCTTTTCAGGCTCAGTACTGGGCTCAAAAGATGCAGCTTTGATCTCTCTCATGATAGCAGGTGGTTAAGTAGAAATTTGCTCCTCGGCTGACCCAGCAGGAGCAAACGTATGCTAAAAATGTATGCAGAACCAAGCTTTTCAGTGAAGAGCAGCCAGGCACATTTTAGCAAGTTTCACTTGTAAGTGGGGTTGGAAACGCTTTTCAGGCTCAGTACTGGGCTCAAAAGATGCAGCCCTGATGTCTCTCATGATAGCAGGTGGTTAAGTAGAAATTCGCTGCTCGGCTGACCCAGCAGGAGCAAACGTATGCCAAAAATGTATGCAGAAACAAGCTTTTCAGTGAAGAGCAGCTAGGCACATTTTAGCAAGTTTCACTTGTAAGTGGGGTTGGAAATGCTTTTCAGGCTCAGTACTGGGCTCAAAAGATGCAGCCCTGATGTCTCTCATGATAGCAGGTGGTTAAGTAGAAATTTGCTGCTCGGCTGACTCAGCAGGAGCAAACCTATGCCAAAAATGTACGCAGAATCAGCTTTTCAGTGAAGAGCAGAGAGGCACATTTTAGCAAGTTTTACTTGTAAGTGGGGTTGGAAACGCTTTTCAGGCTCAGTACTGGGCTCAAAAGATGCAGCCCTAATGTCTCTCATGATAGCAGGTGGTTAAGTAGAAATTGGCTTCTCGGCTGGCCCAGCAGGAGCAAACATATGCAAAAAATTTATGCAGAACCAAGCTTTTCAGTGAAGAGCAGCCAGGCACATTTTAGCACGTTTCACTGTAAGTGGGGTTGGAAACGCTTTTCAGGCGCAGTACTGGGCTCCAAAGATGCAGCCCTGATGTCTCTCATGATAGCAGGTGGTTAAGTAGAAATTCGCTGCTCGGCTGACCCAGCAGGAGCAAACGTATGCTAAAAATGTATGCAGAACCAAGCTTTTCAGTGAAGAGCAGCCAGGCACATTTTAGCAAATTTCACTTGTAAGTGGGGTTCGAAATGCTTTTCAGGCTCAGTACTGGGCTCAAAAGATGCAGCCCTGATGTCTCTCATGATAGCAGGTGGTTAAGTAGAAAGTCGCTGCTCGGCTGACCCAGCAGGAGCAAACGTATGCTAAAAATATGTGCAGAACCAAGCTTTCAGTGAAGAGCAGCCAGGCATATTTTAGCAAGTTTCACTTGTAAGTGGGGTTGGAAACGCTTTTCAGGCTCAGTACTGGCCTCAAAAGATGCAGCCCTGCTGTATCTCATGATAGCAGGTGGTTAAGTCGAAATTTGCTGCTCGGCTGACCCAGCAGGAGCAAACCTATGCCAAAAATGTACGCAGAATAAGCTTTTCAGTGAAGAGCAGAGAGGCACATTTTGGCAAGTTTCACTTGTAAGTGGGGTTGGAAACGCTTTTCAGGCTCAGTACTGGGCTCAAAAGATGCAGCCCTGATGTCTCTCATGATAGCAGGTGGTTAAGTAGAAATTCGCTGCTCTGCTGACGCAGCAGGAGCAAACGTATGCCTATAATGTATGCAGAAACAAGTTTTCAGTGAAGAGCAGCCAGGCACATTTTCGCAAGTTTCACTTGTAAGTGGGGTTGGAAACGCTTTTCAGGCTCAGTACTGGGCTCAAAAGATGCAGCCCTGATGTCTCTCATGATAACAGGTGGTTAAGTAGAAATTTGCTGCTCGGCTGACCCAGCAGGAGCAAACGTATGCTAAAAATGTGTGCAGAACCAAGCTTTTCAGTGAAGAGCAGCCAGGCACATTTTAGCAAGTTTCACTTGTAAGTGGGGTTGGAAACGCTTTTCAGGCTCAGTACTGGCCTCAAAAGATGCAGCCCTGCTGTATCTCATGATAGCAGGTGGTTAAGTCGAAATTTGCTTCTCGTCTGACCCAGCAGGAGCAAACCTATGCCAAAAATGTACGCAGAATCAGCTTTTCAGTGAAGAGCAGAGAGGCACATTTTGGCAAGTTTCACTTGTAAGTGGGGTTGGAAACGCTTTTCAGGCTCAGTACTGGGCTCAAAAGATGCAGCCCTGATGTCTCTCATGATAGCAGGTGGTTAAGTAGAAATGTGCTGTTCGGCTGACCCAGCAGGAGCAAACGTATGCTAAAAATGTGTGCAGAACCAAGCTTTTCAGTGAATAGCAGCCAGGCACATTTGAGCAAGTTTCACTTGTAAGTGGGGTTGGAAACGCTTTTCAGGCTCAGTACTGGGCTCATAAGATGCAGCCTGATGTCTCTCATGATAGCAGGTGGTTAAGTAGAAATTTGCTGCTCGGCTGACCCAGCAGGAGCAAACGTATGCTAAAAATGTGTGCAGAACCAAGCTTTTCAGTGAAGAGCAGCCAGACACATTTTAGCAAGTTTCACTTGTAAGTGGGGTTGGAAATGCTTTTCAGGCTCAGTACTGGGCTCAAAAGATGCAGCCTTGATCTCTCTCATGATAGCAGGTGGTTAAGTAGAAATTTGCTGCTCGGCTGACCCAGCAGGAGCAAACGTATGCTAAAAATGTATGCAGAACCAAGCTTTTCAGTGAAGAGCAGCCAGGCACATTTTAGCAAGTTTCACTTGTAAGTGGGGTTGGAAACGCTTTTCAGGCTCAGTACTGGGCTCAAAAGATGCAGCCCTGATGTCTCTCATGATAGCAGGTGGTTAAGTAGAAATTCGCTGCTCGGCTGACCCAGCAGGAGCAAACGTATGCCAAAATTGTATGCAGAAACAAGCTTTTCAGTGAAGAGCAGCTAGGCACATTTTAGCAAGTTTCACTTGTAAGTGGGGTTGGAAATGCTTTTCAGGCTCAGTACTTGGCTCAAAAGATGCAGCCCTGATGTATCTCATGATAGCAGGTGGTTAAGTAGAAATTTGCTGCTCGGCTGACTCAGCAGGAGCAAACCTATGCCAAAAATGTACGCAGAATCAGCTTTTCAGTGAAGAGCAGAGAGGCACATTTTAGCAAGTTTTACTTGTAAGTGGGGTTGGAAACGCTTTTCAGGCTCAGTACTGGGCTCAAAAGATGCAGCCCTGATGTCTCTCATGATAGCAGGTGGTTAAGTAGAAATTGGCTGCTCGGCTGGCCCAGCAGGAGCAAACGTATGCTAAAAATGTATGCAGAACCAAGCTTTTCAGTGAAGAGCAGCCAGGCACATTTTAGCAAATTTCACTTGTAAGTGGGGTTGGAAATGCTTTTCAGGCTCAGTACTGGGCTCAAAAGATGCAGCCCTGATGTCTCTCATGATAGCAGGTGGTTAAGTAGAAATTCGCTGCTCGGCTGACCCAGCAGGAGCAAACGTATGCTAAAAATATGTGCAGAACCAAGCTTTCAGTGAAGAGCAGCCAGGCATATTTTAGCAAGTTTCACTTGTAAGTGGGGTTGGAAACGCTTTTCAGGCTCAGTACTGGCCTCAAAAGATGCAGCCCTGCTGTATCTCATGATAGCAGGTGGTTACGTCGAAATTTGCTGCTCGGCTGACCCAGCAGGAGCAAACCTATGCCAAAAATGTACGCAGAATAAGCTTTTCAGTGAAGAGCAGAGAGGCACATTTTGGCAAGTTTCACTTGTAAGTGGGGTTGGAAACGCTTTTCAGGCTCAGTACTGGGCTCAAAAGATGCAGCCCTGATGTCTCTCATGATAGCAGGTGGTTAAGTAGAAATTCGCTGCTCTGCTGACGCAGCAGGAGCAAACGTATGCCTAAAATGTATGCAGAAACAAGTTTTCAGTGAAGAGCAGCCAGGCACATTTTCGCAAGTTTCACTTGTAAGTGGGGTTGGAAACGCTTTTCAGGCTCAGTACTGGCCTCAAAAGATGCAGCCCTGCTGTATCTCATGATAGCAGGTGGTTAAGTCGAAATTTGCTTCTCGTCTGACCCAGCAGGAGCAAACCTATGCCAAAAATGTACGCAGAAGCAGCTTTTCAGTGAAGAGCAGAGAGGCACATTTTGGCAAGTTTCACTTGTAAGTGGGGTTGGAAACGCTTTTCAGGCTCAGTACTGGGCTCAAAAGATGCAGCCCTGATGTCTCTCATGATAGCAGGTGGTTAAGTAGAAATGTGCTGTTCGGCTGACCCAGCAGGAGCAAACGTATGCTAAAAATGTGTGCAGAACCAACCTTTTCAGTGAATAGCAGCCAGGCACATTTTAGCAAGTTTCACTTGTAAGTGGGGTTGGAAACGCTTTTCAGGCTCAGTACTGGGCTCATAAGATGCAGCCTGATGTCTCTCATGATAGCAGGTGGTTAAGTAGAAATTTGCTGCTCGGCTGACCCAGCAGGAGCAAACGTATGCTAAAAATGTGTGCAGAACCAAGCTTTTCAGTGAAGAGCAGCCAGACACATTTTAGCAAGTTTCACTTGTAAGTGGGGTTGGAAATGCTTTTCAGGCTCAGTACTGGGCTCAAAAGATGCAGCCTTGATCTCTCTCATGATAGCAGGTGGTTAAGTAGAAATTTGCTGCTCGGCTGACCCAGCAGGAGCAAACGTATGCTAAAAATGTATGCAGAACCAAGCTTTTCAGTGAAGAGCAGCCAGGCACATTTTAGCAAGTTTCACTTGTAAGTGGGGTTGGAAACGCTTTTCAGGCTCAGTACTGGGCTCAAAAGATGCAGCCCTGATGTCTCTCATGATAGCAGGTGGTTAAGTAGAAATTCGCTGCTCGGCTGACCCAGCAGGAGCAAACGTATGCCAAAAATGTATGCAGAAACAAGCTTTTCAGTGAAGAGCAGCTAGGCACATTTTAGCAAGTTTCACTTGTAAGTGGGGTTGGAAATGCTTTTCAGGCTCAGTACTTGGCTCAAAAGATGCAGCCCTGATGTATCTCATGATAGCAGGTGGTTAAGTAGAAATTTGCTGCTCGGCTGACTCAGCAGGAGCAAACCTATGCCAAAAATGTACGCAGAATCAGCTTTTCAGTGAAGAGCAGAGAGGCACATTTTAGCAAGTTTTACTTGTAAGTGGGGTTGGAAATGCTTTTCAGGCTCAGTACTGGGCTCAAAAGATGCAGCCCTGATGTCTCTCATGATAGCAGGTGGTTAAGTAGAAATTCGCTGCTCGGCTGACCCAGCAGGAGCAAACGTATGCTAAAAATATGTGCAGAACCAAGCTTTCAGTGAAGAGCAGCCAGGCATATTTTAGCAAGTTTCACTTGTAAGTGGGGTTGGAAACGCTTTTCAGGCTCAGTACTGGGCTCAAAAGATGCAGCCCTGATGTCTCTCATGATAGCAGGTGGTTAAGTAGAAATTTGCTGCTCGGCTGACCCAGCAGGACAAACATATGCTAAAACTGTATGCAGAACCAAGCTTTTCAGTGAAGAGCAGCCAGGCACATTTTAGCTAATTTCACTTGTAAATGGGGTTGGAAACGCTTTTCAGGCTCAGTACTGGGCTCAAAAGATGCAGCCCTGATGACTCTCATGATAGTAGGTGGTTAAGTAGAAATTTGCTGCTCGGCTGACCCAGCAGGAGCAAACGTATGCCAAAAATGTACGCAGAAACAAGCTTTTCAGTGAAGAGCAGCTAGGCACATTTTAGCAAGTTTCACTTGTAAGTGGGGTTGGAAACGCTTTTCAGGCTCAGTACTGGGCTCAAAAGATGCAGCCCTGATGTCTCTCATGATAGCAGGTGGTTAAGTAGAAATTCGCTGCTCGGCTGGCCCAGCAGGAACAAACATATGCTAAAAATGTATGCAGAACCAAGCTTTTCAGTGAAGAGCAGCCAGGCACATTTTAGCAAGTTTCACTTGTAAGTGGGGTGGGAAACGCTTTTCAGGCTCAGTACTGGGCTCAAAAGATGCAGCCCTGATGTCTCTCATGATAGCAGGTGGTTAAGTAGAAATTCGCTGCTCGGCTAACCCAGCAGGAGCAAACGTATGCCAAAAATGTATGCAGAACCAAGCTTTTCAGTGAAGAGCAGAGAGGCACATTTTAGCAAGTTTCACTTGTAAGTGGGGTTAGAAATGCTTTTCAGGCTCAGTACTGGGCTCAAAAGATACAGCCCTGATGTCTCTCATGATAGCCAGGTGGTTAAGTAGAAATATGCTGCTCGGCTGACCCAGGAGGAGCAAACGTATGCTAAAAATGTATGCAGAACCAAGCTTTTCAGTGAAGAGCAGCCAGGCACATTTTAGCAAGTTTCCCTTGTAAGTGGGGTTGGAAACGCTTTTCAGGCTCAGTACTGGGCTCAAAAGATGCAGCCCTGATGTCTCTCATGATAGCAGGTGGTTAAGTAGAAATTCGCTGCTCGGCTGACCCAGCAGGAGCAAACGTATGCCAAAAATGTATGCAGAAACAAGCTTTTCAGTGAAGAGCAACTAGGCACATTTTAGCAAGTTTCACTTGTAAGTGGGGTTGGAAATGCTTTTCACGCTCAGTACTGGGCTCAAAAGATGCAGCCCTGATGTCTCTCATGATAGCAGGTGGTTAAGTAGAAATTTGCTGCTCGGCTGACTCAGCAGGAGCAAACCTATGCCAAAAATGTACGCAGAATCAGCTTTTCAGTGAAGAGCAGAGAGGCACATTTTAGCAAGTTTCACTTGTAAGTGGGGTTGGAAACGCTTTTCAGGCTCAGTACTGGGCTCATAAGATGCAGCCTGATGTCTCTCATGATAGCAGGTGGTTAAGTAGAAATTTGCTGCTCGGCTGACCCAGCAGGAGCAAACGTATGCTAAAAATGTGTGCAGAACCAAGCTTTTCAGTGAAGAGCAGCCAGACACATTTTAGCAAGTTTCACTTGTAAGTGGGGTTGGAAATGCTTTTCAGGCTCAGTACTGGGCTCAAAAGATGCAGCCTTGATCTCTCTCATGATAGCAGGTGGTTAAGTAGAAATTTGCTGCTCGGCTGACCCAGCAGGAGCAAACGTATGCTAAAAATGTATGCAGAACCAAGCTTTTCAGTGAAGAGCAGCCAGGCACATTTTAGCAAATTTCACTTGTAAGTGGGGTTGGAAACGCTTTTCAGGCTCAGTACTGGGCTCAAAAGATGCATCCCTGATGTCTCTCATGATAGCAGGTGGTTAAGTAGAAATTTGCTGCTCGGCTGACCCAGCAGGACAAACATATGCTAAAACTGTATGCAGAACCAAGCTTTTCAGTGAAGAGCAGCCAGGCACATTTTAGCAAGTTTCACTTGTAAGTGGGGTGGGAAACGCTTTTCAGGCTCAGTACTGGGCTCAAAAGATGCAGCCCTGATGTCTCTCATGATAGCAGGTGGTTAAGTAGAAATTCGCTGCTCGGCTGACCCAGCAGGAGCAAACGTATGCCAAAAATGTACGCAGAAACAAGCTTTTCAGTGAAGAGCAGCTAGGCACATTTTAGCAAGTTTCACTTGTAAGTGGGGTTGGAAACGCTTTTCAGGCTCAGTACTGGGCTCAAAAGATGCAGCCCTGATGTCTCTCATGATAGCAGGTGGTTAAGTAGAAATTCGCTGCTCGGCTGGCCCAGCAGGAACAAACATATGCTAAAAATGTATGCAGAACCAAGCTTTTCAGTGAAGAGCAGCCAGGCACATTTTAGCAAGTTTCACTTGTAAGTGGGGTGGGAAACGCTTTTCAGGCTCAGTACTGGGCTCAAAAGATGCAGCCCTGATGTCTCTCATGATAGCAGGTGGTTAAGTAGAAATTCGCTGCTCGGCTAACCCAGCAGGAGCAAACGTATGCCAAAAATGTATGCAGAACCAAGCTTTTCAGTGAAGAGCAGAGAGGCACATTTTAGCAAGTTTCACTTGTAAGTGGGGTTAGAAATGCTTTTCAGGCTCAGTACTGGGCTCAAAAGATACAGCCCTGATGTCTCTCATGATAGCCAGGTGGTTAAGTAGAAATATGCTGCTCGGCTGACCCAGGAGGAGCAAACGTATGCTAAAAATGTATGCAGAACCAAGCTTTTCAGTGAAGAGCAGCCAGGCACATTTTAGCAAGTTTCCCTTGTAAGTGGGGTTGGAAACGCTTTTCAGGCTCAGTACTGGGCTCAAAAGATGCAGCCCTGATGTCTCTCATGATAGCAGGTGGTTAAGTAGAAATTCGCTGCTCGGCTGACCCAGCAGGAGCAAACGTATGCTAAAAATCTATGCAGAACCAAGCTTTTCAGTGAAGAGCAGCCAGGCACATTTTAGCAAGTTTCACTTGTAAGTGGGGTTGGAAATGCTTTTCAGGCTCAGTACTGGGCTCAAAAGATGCAGCCCTGATCTCTCTCATGATAGCAGGTGATTAAGTAGAAATTTGCTGCTCGGCTGACCCAGCAGGAGCAAACGTATGCCAAAAATGTATGCAGAAACAAGCTTTTCAGTGAAGAGCAGCTAGGCACATTTTAGCAAGTTTCACTTGTAAGTGGGGTTGGAAATGCTTTTCAGGCTTAGTACTGGGCTCAAAAGATGCAGCCCTGATGTCTCTCATGATAGAAGGTGGTTAAGTAGAAATTTGCTGCTCGGCTGACCCAGCAGGAGCAAACGTATGCTAAAAATGTGTGCAGAACCAAGCTTTTCAGTGAAGAGCAGCCAGGCACATTTTAGCAAGTTTCACTTGTAAGTGGGGTTGGAAACGCTTTTCAGGCTCAGTACTGGGCTCAAAAGATGCAGCCCTGATCTCTCTCATGATAGCAGGTGGTTAAGTAGAAATTTGCTGCTCGGCTGACCCAGCAGGACAAACATATGCTAAAACTGTATGCAGAACCAAGCTTTTCAGTGAAGAGCAGCCAGGCACATTTTAGCAAGTTTCACTTGTAAATGGGGTTGGAAACGCTTTTCAGGCTCAGTACTGGGCTCAAAAGATGCAGCCCTGATGTCTCTCATGATAGCAGGTGGTTAAGTAGAAATATGCTGCTCGGCTGACCCAGGAGGAGCAAACGTATGCTAAAAATGTATGCAGAACCAAGCTTTTCAGTGAAGAGCAGCCAGGCACATTTTAGCAAGTTTCACTTGTAAGTGGGGTTGGAAACGCTTTTCAGGCTCAGTACTGGGCTCAAAAGATGCAGCCGTGATGTCTCTCATGATAGCAGGTGGTTAAGTAGAAATTCGCTGCTCGGCTGACCCAGCAGGAGCAAACGTATGCCAAAAATGTATGCAGAAACAAGCTTTTCAGTGAAGAGCAACTAGGCACATTTTAGCAAGTTTCACTTGTAAGTGGGGTTGGAAATGCTTTTCAGGCTCAGTACTGGGCTCAAAAGATGCAGCCGTGATGTCTCTCATGATAGCAGGTGGTTAAGTAGAAATTCGCTGCTCGGCTGACCCAGCAGGAGCAAACGTATGCTAAAAATGTATACAGAACCAAGCTTTTCAGTGAAGAGCAGCCAGGCATATTTTAGCAAGTTTCACTTGTAAGTGGGGTTGGAAACGCTTTTCAGGCTCAGTACTGGGCTCAAAAGATGCAGCCATGATTTCTCTCATGATAGCAGGTGGTTAAGTAGAAATTCGCTGCTCGGCTGACCCAGCAGGAGCAAACGTATGCTAAAAATGTATACAGAACCAAGCTTTTCAGTGAAGAGCAGCCAGGCATATTTTAGCAAGTTTCACTTGTAAGTGGGGTTGGAAACGCTTTTCAGGCTCAGTACTGGGCTCAAAAGATGCAGCCATGATTTCTCTCATGATAGCAGGTGGTTAAGTAGAAATTCGCTGCTCGGCTGACCCAGCAGGAGCAAACGTATGCCAAAAATGAATGCAGAAACAAGCTTTTCAGTGAAGAGCAGCCAGGCACATTTTAGCAAGTTTCACTTGTAAGTGGGGTTGGAAATGCTTTTCAGGCTCAGTACTGGGCTCAAAAGATGCAGCCGTGATGTCTCTCATGATAGCAGGTGGTTAAGTAGAAATGTGCTGCTCGGCTGACCCAGCAGGAGCAAACGTATGCTAAAAATGTATGCAGAACCAAGCTTTTCAGTGAAGAGAAGCCAGGCATATTTTAGCAAGTTTCACTTGTAAGTGGGGTTGGAAATGCTTTTCAGGCTCAGTACTGGGCTCAAAAGATGCAGCCCTGATGTCTCTCATGATAGCAGGTGGTTAAGTAGAAATTTGCTGCTCGGCAGACCCAGCAGGAGCAAACGTATGCTAAAAATGTGTGCAGAACCAAGCTTTTTATTGAAGAGCAGCCAGGCACATTTTAGCACGTTTCACTTGTAAGTGGGGTTGGAAACGCTTTTCAGGCTCAGTACTTGGCTCAAAAGATGCAGCCCTGATGTCTCTCATGATAGCAGGTGGTTAAGTAGAAATTTGCTGCTCGGCTGACCCACCATGAGCAAACGTATGCTAAAAATGTATGCAGAACCAAGCTTTTCAGTGAAGAGCAGCCAGGCACATTTTAGCAAATTCCACTTGTAAGTGGGGTTGGAAACGCTTTTCAGGCTCAGTACTGGGCTCAAAAGATGCAGCCCTGATGTCTCTCATGATAGCAGGTGGTTAAGTAGAAATTTGCTGATCGGCTGACCCAGCAGGAGCAAACGTATGCTAAAAATGTGTGCAGAACCAAGCTTTTCAGTGAAGAGCAGCTTTAGCAAGTTTCACTTGTAAGTGGTGTTGGAAATGCTTTTCAGGCTCAGTACTGGGCTCAAAAGATGCAGCCCTGATCTCTCTCATGATAGCAGGTGGTTAAGTAGAAATTTGCTGCTCGGCTGACCCAGCAGGAGAAAACGTATGCTAAAAATGTATGCAGAACCAAGCTTTTCAGTGAAGAGCAGCCAGGCACATTTTAGCAAGTTTCACTTGTAAGTGGGGTTGGAAATGCTTTTCAGGCTCAGTACTGGGCTCAAAAGATGCAGCCCTGATCTCTCTCATGATAGCAGGTGATTAAGTAGAAATTTGCTGCTCGGCTGACCCAGCAGGAGCAAACGTATGCTAAAAATGTATGCAGAACCAAGCTTTTCAGTGAAGAGCAGCCAGGCACATTTTAGCAAGTTTCACTTGTAAGTGGGGTTGGAAATGCTTTTCAGGCTCAGTACTGGGCTCAAAAGATGCAGCCCTGATGTCTCTCATGATAGCAGGTGGTTAAGTAGAAATTCGCTGCTCGGCTGACCCAGCAGGAGCAAACGTATGCCAAAAATGTATGCAGAAACAAGCTTTTCAGTGAAGAGCAACTAGGCACATTTTAGCAAGTTTCACTTGTAAGTGGGGTTGGAAATGCTTTTCAGGCTCAGTACTGGGCTCAAAAGATGCAGCCCTGATGTCTCTCATGATAGCAGGTGGTTAAGTAGAAATTCGCTGCTCGGCTGACCCAGCAGGAGCAAACATATGCTAAAAATGTATACAGAACCAAGCTTTTCAGTGAAGAGCAGCCAGGCATATTTTAGCAAGTTTCACTTGTAAGTGGGGTTGGAAACGCTTTTCAGGCTCAGTACTGGGCTCAAAAGATGCAGCCCTGATGTCTCTCATGATAGCAGGTGGTTAAGTAGAAATTCGCTGCTCGGCTGACCCAGCAGGAGCAAACGTATGCCAAAAATGTACGCAGAACCAAGCTTTTCAGTGAAGAGCAGCCAGGCACATTTTAGCAAGTTTCACTTGTAAGTGGGGTTGGAAACGCTTTTCAGGCTCAGTACTGGGCTCAAAAGATGCAGCCCTGATGTCTCTCATGATAGCAGGTGGTTAAGTAGAAATGTGCTGCTCGGCTGACCCAGCAGGACCAAACGTATGCTAAAAATGTATGCAGAACCAAGCTTTTCAGTGAAGAGCAGCCAGGCATATTTTAGCAAGTTTCACTTGTAAGTGGGGTTGGAAATGCTTTTCAGGCTCAGTACTGGGCTCAAAAGATGCAGCTCTGATGTCTCTCATGATAGCAGGTGGTTAAGTAGAAATTTGCTGCTCGGCAGACCCAGCAGGAGCAAACGTATGCTAAAAATGTGTGCAGAACCATGCTTTTCAGTGAAGAGCAGCCAGGCACATTTGAGCACGTTTCACTTGTAAGTGGGGTTAGAAACGCTTTTCAGGCTCAGTACTGGGCTCAAAAGATGCAGCCCTGATGTCTCTCATGAAAGCAGGTGGTTAAGTAGAAATTTGCTGCTCGGCTGACCCACCAGGAGCAAACGTATGCTTAAAATGTATGCAGAACCAAGCTTTTCAGTGAAGAGCAGCCAGGCACATTTTAGCAAGTTTCACTTGTAAATGGGGTTGGAAACGCTTTTCAGGCTCAGTACTGGGCTCAAAAGATGCAGCCCTGATGTCTCTCATGATAGCAGGTGGTTAAGTAGAAATTTGCTGCTCGGCTGACCCAGCAGGAGCAAACGTATGCTAAAAATGTGTGCAGAACCAAGCTTTTCAGTGAAGAGCAGCTTTAGCAAGTTTCACTTGTAAGTGGGGTTGGAAATGCTTTTCAGGCTCAGTACTGGGCTCAAAAGATGCAGCCCTGATCTCTCTCATGATAGCAGGTGGTTAAGTAGAAATTTGCTGCTCGGCAGACCCAGCAGGAGCAAACGTATGCTAAAAATGTGTGCAGAACCAAGCTTTTCAGTGAAGAGCAGCCAGGCACATTTTAGCACGTTTCACTTGTAAGTGGGGTTGGAAACGCTTTTCAGGCTTAGTACTGGGCTCAAAAGATGCAGCCCTGATGTCTCTCATGATAGCAGGTGGTTAAGTAGAAATTTGCTGCTCGGCTGACCCACCAGAAGCAAACGTATGCTAAAAATGTATGCAGAACCAAGCTTTTCAGTGAAGAGCAGCCAGGCACATTTTAGCAAATTTCACTTGTAAGTGGGGTTGGAAACACTTTTCAGGCTCAGTACTGGGCTCAAAAGATGCAGCCCTGATGTCTCTCATGATAGCAGGTGGTTAAGTAGAAATTTGCTGCTCGGCTGACCCAGCAGGAGCAAACGTATGCTAAAAATGTGTGCAGAACCAAGCTTTTCAGTGAAGAGCAGCTTTAGCAAGTTTCACTTGTAAGTGGGGTTGGAAATGCTTTTCAGGCTCAGTACTGGGCTCAAAAGATGCAGCCCTGATCTCTCTCATGATAGCAGGTGGTTAAGTAGAAATTTGCTGCTCGGCTGACCCAGCAGGAGCAAACGTATGCTAAAAATGTATGCAGAACCAAGCTTTTCAGTGAAGAGCAGCCAGGCACATTTTAGCAAGTTTCACTTGTAAGTGGGGTTGGAAATGCTTTTCAGGCTTAGTACTGGGCTCAAAAGATGCAGCCCTGATGTCTCTCATGATAGAAGGTGGTTAAGTAGAAATTCGCTGCTAGGCTGACCCAGCGGGAGCAAACGTATGCCAAAAATGTATGCAGAAACAAGCTTTTCAGTGAAGAGCAGCTAGGCACATTTTAGCAAGTTTCACTTGTAAGTGGGGTTGGAAACGCTTTTCAGGCTCAGTACTGGGCTCAAAAGATGCAGCCCTGATGTCTCTCATGATAGCAGGTGGTTAAGTAGAAATTCGCTGCTCGGCTGGCCCAGCAGGAGCAAACATATGCTAAAAATGTATGCAGAACCAAGCTTTTCAGTGAAGAGCAGCCAGGCACATTTTAGCAATTTTCACTTGTAAGTGGGGTGGGAAACGCTTTTCAGACTCAGTACTGGGCTCAAAAGATGCAGCCCTGATGTCTCTCATGATAGCAGGTGGTTAAGTAGAAATTCGCTGCTCGGCTAACCCAGCAGGAGCAAACGTATGCCAAAAATGTATGCAGAACCAAGCTTTTCAGTGAAGAGCAGAGAGGCACATTTTAGCAAGTTTCACTTGTAAGTGGGGTGGGAAACGCTTTTCAGGCTCAGTACTGGGCTCAAAAGATGCAGCCCTGATGTCTCTCATGATAGCAGGTGGTTAAGTAGAAATTCGCTGCTCGGCTGACCCAGCAGGAGCAAACGTATGCCAAAAATGTACGCAGAAACAAGCTTTTCAGTGAAGAGCAGAGCGGCACATTTTAGCAAGTTTCACTTGTAAGTGGGGTGGGAAACGCTTTTCAGACTCAGTACTGGGCTCAAAAGATGCAGCCCTGATGTCTCTCATGATAGCAGGTGGTTAAGTAGAAATTTGCTGCTCGGCTGACCCAGCAGGACAAACATATGCTAAAACTGTATGCAGAACCAAGCTTTTCAGTGAAGAGCAGCCAGGCACACTTTAGCAAGTTTCACTTGTAAGTGGGGTTGGAAACGCTTTTCAGGCTCAGTACTGGGCTCAAAAGATGCAGCCCTGATGTCTCTCATGATAGCAGGTGGTTAAGTAGAAATTTGCTGCTCGGCTGACCCAGCAGGAGCAAACGTATGCTAAAAATGTATGCAGAACCAAGCTTTTCAGTGAAGAGCAGCCAGGCACATTTTAGCAAGTTTCACTTGTAAGTGGGGTTGGAAATGCTTTTCAGGCTTAGTACTGGGCTCAAAAGATGCAGCCCTGATGTATCTCATGATAGAAGGTGGTTAAGTAGAAATTCGCTGCTCGGCTGACCCAGCAGGAGCAAACGTATGCTAAAAATGTATGCAGAACCAAGCTTTTCAGTGAAGAGCAGCTTTAGCAAGTTTCACTTGTAAGTGGGGTTGGAAATGCTTTTCAGGCTCAGTACTGGGCTCAAAAGGTGCAGCCCTGATCTCTCTCATGATAGCAGGTGGTTAAGTAGAAATTTGCTGCTCGGCTGACCCAGCAGGAGCAAACGTATGCAAAAAATGTATGCAGAACCAAGCTTTTCAGTGAAGAGCAGCCAGGCACATTTTAGCAAGTTTCACTTGTAAGTGGGTTTGGAAATGCTTTTCAGGCTTAGTACTGGGCTCAAAAGATGCAGCCCTGATGTCTTTCATAATAGAAGGTGGTTAAGTAGAAATTCGCTGCTCGGCTGACCCAGCAGGAGCAAACGTATGCTAAAAATGTATGCAGAACCAAGCTTTTCAGTGAAGAGCAGCCAGGCACATTTTAGCAAGTTTCACTTGTAAGTGGGGTTGGAAATGCTTTTCAGGCTTAGTACTGGGCTCAAAAGATGCAGCCCTGATGTATCTCATGATAGAAGGTGGTTAAGTAGAAATTCGCTGCTCGGCTGACCCAGCAGGAGCAAAAGTATGCCAAAAATGTATGCAGAAACAAGCTTTTCAGTGAAGAGCAGCTAGGCACATTTTAGCAAGTTTCACTTGTAAGTGGGGTTGGAAACGCTTTTCAGGCTCAGTACTGGGCTCAAAAGATGCAGCCCTGATGTCTCTCATGATAGCAGGTGGTTAAGTAGAAATTTGCTGCTCGACTGACCCAGCAGGAGCAAACGTATGCTAAAAATGTATGCAGAACCAAGCTTTTCAGTGAAGAGCAGTCAGGCACATTTTAGCAAGTTTCACTTGTAAGTGGGGTTAAAAATGCTTTTCAGGCTCAGTACTGGGCTCAAAAGATACAGCCCTGATGTCTCTCATGATAGCAGGTGGTTAAGTAGAAATTCGCTGCTCGGCTGACCCAGGAGGAGCAAATGTATGCTAAAAATGTATGCAGAACAAAGCTTTTCAGTGAAGAGCAGCCAGGCACATTTTAGCAAGTTTCACTTGTAAGTGGGGTTGGAAACGCTTTTCAGGCTCAGTACTGGGCTCAAAAGATGCAGCCCTGATGTCTCTCATGATAGCAGGTGGTTAAGTAGAAATTCGCTGCTCGGCTGACCCAGCAGGAGCAAACGTATGCCAAAAATGTATGCAGCTTTTCAGTGAAGAGCAGCTAGGCACATTTTAGCAAGTTTCACTTGTAAGTGGGGTTGGAAATGCTTTTCAGGCTCAGTACTGGGCTCAAAAGATGCAGCCCTGATGTCTCTCATGATAGCAGGTGGTTAAGTAGAAATTCGCTGCTCGGCTGACCCAGCAGGAGCAAACATATGCTAAAAATGTATGCAGAACCAAGCTTTTCAGTGAAGAGCAGCCAGGCATATTTTAGCAAGTTTCACTTGTAAGTGGGGTTGGAAACGCTTTTCAGGCTCAGTACTGGGCTCAAAAGATACAGCCCTGATGTCTCTCATGATAGCAGGTGGTTAAGTAGAAATTTGCTGCTCGGCTGACCCAGCAGGAGCAAACGTATGCTAAAAATGTGTGCAGAACCAAGCTTTTCAGTGAAGAGCAGCTTTAGCAAGTTTCACTTGTAAGTGGGGTTGGAAATGCTTTTCAGGCTCAGTACTGGGCTCAAAAGATGCAGCCCTGATCTCTCTCATGATAGCAGGTGGTTAAGTAGAAATGTGCTGCTCGGCTGACCCAGCAGGACCAAACGTATGCTAAAAATGTATGCAGAACCAAGCTTTTCAGTGAAGAGCAGCCAGGCATATTTTAGCAAGTTTCACTTGTAAGTGGGGTTGGAAATGCTTTTCAGGCTCAGTACTGGGCTCAAAAGATGCAGCTCTGATGTCTCTCATGATAGCAGGTGGTTAAGTAGAAATTCGCTGCTCGGCTAACCCAGCAGGAGCAAACGTATGCCAAAAATGTATGCAGAACCAAGCTTTTCAGTGAAGAGCAGAGAGGCACATTTTAGCAAGTTTCACTTGTAAGTGGGGTGGGAAACGCTTTTCAGGCTCAGTACTGGGCTCAAAAGATGCAGCTTTTCAGTGAAGAGCAGCTAGGCACATTTTAGCAAGTTTCACTTGTAAGTGGGGTTGGAAATGCTTTTCAGGCTCAGTACTGGGCTCAAAAGATGCAGCCCTGATGTCTCTCATGATAGCAGGTGGTTAAGTAGAAATTCGCTGCTCGGCTGACCCAGCAGGAGCAAACGTACGCCAAAAATGTACGCAGAAACAAGCTTTTCAGTGAAGAGCAGCTAGGCACATTTTAGCAAGTTTCACTTGTAAGTGAGGTTGGAAACGCTTTTCAGGCTCAGTACTGGGCTCAAAAGATGCAGCCCTGATGTCTCTCATGATAGCAGGTGGTTAAGTAGAAATGTGCTACTCGGCTGACCCAGCAGGAGCAAACGTATGCTAAAAATGTATGCAGAACCAAGCTTTTCAGTGAAGAGCAGCCAGGCATATTTTAGCAAGTTTCACTTGTGAGTGGGGTTGGAAATGCTTTTCAGGCTCAGTACTGGGCTCAAAAGATGCAGCCCTGATGTCTCTCATGATAGCAGGTGGTTAAGTAGAAATTTGCTGCTCGGCAGACCCAGCAGGAGCAAACGTATGCTAAAAATGTGTGCAGAACCAAGCTTTTCAGTGAAGAGCAGCCAGGCACATTTTAGCACGTTTCACTTGTAAGTGGGGTTGGAAACGCTTTTCAGGCTCAGTACTGGGCTCAAAAGATGCAGCCCTGATGTCTCTCATGATAGCAGGTGGTTAAGTAGAAATTTGCTGCTCGGCTGACCCACCAGGAGCAAACGTATGCTAAAAATGTATGCAGAACCAAGCTTTTCAGTGAAGAGCAGCCAGGCACATTTTAGCAAGTTTCACTTGTAAGTGGGGTTGGAAACGCTTTTCAGGCTCAGTACTGGGCTCAAAAGATGCAGCTCTGATGTCTCTCATGATAGCAGGTGGTTAAGTAGAAATTTGCTGCTCGGCTGACCCAGCAGGAGCAAACGTATGCTAAAAATGTATGCAGAACCAAGCTTTTCAGTGAAGAGCAGCCAGGCACATTTTAGCAAGTTTCACTTGTAAGTGGGGTTGGAAATGCTTTTCAGGCTTAGTACTGGGCTCAAAAGATGCAGCCCTGATCTCTCTCGTGATAGCAGGTGGTTAAGTAGAAATGTGCTGCTCGGCTGACCCAGCAGGAGCAAACGTATGCTAAAAATGTGTGCAGAACCAATCTTTTCAGTGAAGAGCAGCCAGGCACATTTTAGCAAAGTTCACTTGTAAGTGGGGTTGGAAATGCTTTTCAGGCTCAGTACTGGGCTCAAAAGATGCAGCCCTGATGTCTCTCATGATAGCAGGTGGTTAAGTAGAAATTTGCTGCTCGGCAGACCCAGCAGGAGTAAACGTATGCTAAAAATGTATGCAGAACCAAGCTTTTCAGTGAAGAGCAGCCAGGTACATTTTAGCAAGTTTCACTTGTAAGTGGGGTTGGAAATGCTTTTCAGGCTTAGTACTGGGCTCAAAAGATGCAGCCCTGATGTATCTCATGATAGAAGGTGGTTAAGTAGAAATTCGCTGCTCGGCTGACCCAGCAGGAGCAAACGTATGCTAAAAATGTATGCAGAACCAAGCTTTTCAGTGAAGAGCAGCTTTAGCAAGTTTCACTTGTAAGTGGGGTTGGAAATGCTTTTCAGGCTCAGTACTGGGCTCAAAAGGTGCAGCCCTGATCTCTCTCATGATAGCAGGTGGTTAAGTAGAAATTTGCTGCTCGGCTGACCCAGCAGGAGCAAACGTATGCAAAAAATGTATGCAGAACCAAGCTTTTCAGTGAAGAGCAGCCAGGCACATTTTAGCAAGTTTCACTTGTAAGTGGGTTTGGAAATGCTTTTCAGGCTTAGTACTGGGCTCAAAAGATGCAGCCCTGATGTCTTTCATAATAGAAGGTGGTTAAGTAGAAATTCGCTGCTCGGCTGACCCAGCAGGAGCAAACGTATGCTAAAAATGTATGCAGAACCAAGCTTTTCAGTGAAGAGCAGCCAGGCACATTTTAGCAAGTTTCACTTGTAAGTGGGGTTGGAAATGCTTTTCAGGCTTAGTACTGGGCTCAAAAGATGCAGCCCTGATGTATCTCATGATAGAAGGTGGTTAAGTAGAAATTCGCTGCTCGGCTGACCCAGCAGGAGCAAAAGTATGCCAAAAATGTATGCAGAAACAAGCTTTTCAGTGAAGAGCAGCTAGGCACATTTTAGCAAGTTTCACTTGTAAGTGGGGTTGGAAACGCTTTTCAGGCTCAGTACTGGGCTCAAAAGATGCAGCCCTGATGTCTCTCATGATAGCAGGTGGTTAAGTAGAAATTTGCTGCTCGACTGACCCAGCAGGAGCAAACGTATGCTAAAAATGTATGCAGAACCAAGCTTTTCAGTGAAGAGCAGCCAGGCACATTTTAGCAAGTTTCACTTGTAAGTGGGGTGGGAAACGCTTTTCAGGCTCAGTACTGGGCTCAAAAGATGCAGCCCTGATGTCTCTCATGATAGCAGGTGGTTAAGTAGAAATTCGCTGCTCGGCTAACCCAGCAGGAGAAAACGTATGCCAAAAATGTATGCAGAACCAAGCTTTTCAGTGAAGAGCAGAGAGGCATATTTTAGCAAGTTTCACTTGTAAGTGGGGTTAGAAATGCTTTTCAGGCTCAGTACTGGGCTCAAAAGATACAGCCCTGATGTCTCTCATGATAGCAGGTGGTTAAGTAGAAATATGCTGCTCGGCTGACCCAGGAGGAGCAAATGTATGCTAAAAATGTATGCAGAACAAAGCTTTTCAGTGAAGAGCAGCCAGGCACATTTTAGCAAGTTTCACTTGTAAGTGGGGTTGGAAACGCTTTTCAGGCTCAGTACTGGGCTCAAAAGATGCAGCCCTGATGTCTCTCATGATAGCAGGTGGTTAAGTAGAAATTCGCTGCTCGGCTGACCCAGCAGGAGCAAACGTATGCCAAAAATGTATGCAGAAACAAGCTTTTCAGTGAAGAGCAGCTAGGCACATTTTAGCAAGTTTCACTTGTAAGTGGGGTTGGAAATGCTTTTCAGGCTCAGTACTGGGCTCAAAAGATGCAGCCCTGATGTCTCTCATGATAGCAGGTGGTTAAGTAGAAATTCGCTGCTCGGCTGACCCAGCAGAAGCAAACATATGCTAAAAATGTATGCAGAACCAAGCTTTTCAGTGAAGAGCAGCCAGGCATATTTTAGCAAGTTTCACTTGTAAGTGGGGTTGGAAACGCTTTTCAGGCTCAGTACTGGGCTCAAAAGATACAGCCCTGATGTCTCTCATGATAGCAGGTGGTTAAGTAGAAATTTGCTGCTCGGCTGACCCAGCAGGAGCAAACGTATGCTAAAAATGTGTGCAGAACCAAGCTTTTCAGTGAAGAGCAGCTTTAGCAAGTTTCACTTGTAAGTGGGGTTGGAAATGCTTTTCAGGCTCAGTACTGGGCTCAAAAGATGCAGCCCTGATCTCTCTCATGATAGCAGGTGGTTAAGTAGAAATTTGCTGCTCGGCTGACCCAGCAGGAGCAAACGTATGCTAAAAATGTATGCAGAACCAAGCTTTTCAGTGAAGAGCAGCCAGGCACATTTTAGCAAGTTTCACTTGTAAGTGGGGTTGGAAATGCTTTTCAGGCTCAGTACTGGCCTCAAAAGATGCAGCCCTGATGTCTCTCATGATAGCAGATGGTTAAGTAGAAATTTGCTGCTCGACTGACCCAGCAGGAGCAAACCTATGCCAAAAATGTACGCAGAATCAGCTTTTCAGTGAAGAGCAGAGAGGCACATTTTAGCAAGTTTCACTTGTAAGTGGGGTTGGAAATGCTTTTCAGGCTTAGTACTGGGCTCAAAAGATGCAGCCCTGATGTATCTCATGATAGAAGGTGGTTAAGTAGAAATTCGCTGCTCGGCTGACCCAGCAGGAGCAAAAGTATGCCAAAAATGTATGCAGAAACAAGCTTTTCAGTGAAGAGCAGCTAGGCACATTTTAGCAAGTTTCACTTGTAAGTGGGGTGGGAAACGCTTTTCAGGCTCAGTACTGGGCTCAAAAGATGCAGCCCTGATGTCTCTCATGATAGCAGGTGGTTAAGTAGAAATTCGCTGCTCGGCTAACCCAGCAGGAGAAAACGTATGCCAAAAATGTATGCAGAACCAAGCTTTTCAGTGAAGAGCAGAGAGGCATATTTTAGCAAGTTTCACTTGTAAGTGGGGTTAGAAATGCTTTTCAGGCTCAGTACTGGGCTCAAAAGATACAGCCCTGATGTCTCTCATGATAGCAGGTGGTTAAGTAGAAATATGCTGCTCGGCTGACCCAGGAGGAGCAAATGTATGCTAAAAATGTAGGCAGAACAAAGCTTTTCAGTGAAGAGCAGCCAGGCACATTTTAGCAAGTTTCACTTGTAAGTGGGGTTGGAAACGCTTTTCAGGCTCAGTACTGGGCTCAAAAGATGCAGCCCTGATGTCTCTCATGATAGCAGGTGGTTAAGTAGAAATTCGCTGCTCGGCTGACCCAGCAGGAGCAAACGTATGCCAAAAATGTATGCAGAAACAAGCTTTTCAGTGAAGAGCAGCTAGGCACATTTTAGCAAGTTTCACTTGTAAGTGGGGTTGGAAACGCTTTTCAGGCTCAGTACTGGGCTCAAAAGATACAGCCCTGATGTCTCTCATGATAGCAGGTGGTTAAGTAGAAATTTGCTGCTCGGCTGACCCAGCAGGAGCAAACGTATGCTAAAAATGTGTGCAGAACCAAGCTTTTCAGTGAAGAGCAGCTTTAGCAAGTTTCACTTGTAAGTGGGGTTGGAAATGCTTTTCAGGCTCAGTACTGGGCTCAAAAGATGCAGCCCTGATCTCTCTCATGATAGCAGGTGGTTAAGTAGAAATTTGCTGCTCGGCTGACCCAGCAGGAGCAAACGTATGCTAAAAATGTATGCAGAACCAAGCTTTTCAGTGAAGAGCAGCCAGGCACATTTTAGCAAGTTTCACTTGTAAGTGGGGTTGGAAATGCTTTTCAGGCTCAGTACTGGCCTCAAAAGATGCAGCCCTGATGTCTCTCATGATAGCAGATGGTTAAGTAGAAATTTGCTGCTCGACTGACCCAGCAGGAGCAAACCTATGCCAAAAATGTACGCAGAATCAGCTTTTCAGTGAAGAGCAGAGAGGCACATTTTAGCAAGTTTCACTTGTAAGTGGGGTTGGAAACGCTTTTCAGGCTCAGTACTGGGCTCAAGAGATGCAGCCCTGATGTCTCTCATGATAGCAGGTGGTTAAGTAGAAATTTGCTGCTCGGCTGACCCAGCAGGACAAACATATGCTAAAACTGTATGCAGAACCAAGCTTTTCAGTGAAGAGCAGCCAGGCACATTTTAGCAGGTTTCACTTGTAAGTGGTGTTGGAAACGCTTTTCAGGCTCAGTACTGGGCTCAAAAGATGCAGCCCTGACCTCTCTCATGATAGCAGGTGGTTAAGTAGAAATTCACTGCTCGGCTGACCCAGCAGGAGCAAACGTATGCCAAAAATGTATGCAGAATCAAGCTTTTCAGTGAAGAGCAGCCAGGCACATTTTAGCAAGTTTCACTTGTAAGTGGGGTTGGGAACGCTTTTCAGGCTCAGTACTGGGCTCAAAAGATGCAGCCCTGATGTCTCTCATGATAGCAGGTGGTTAAGTAGAAATTTGCTGCTCGGCTGACCCAGCAGGAGCAAACGTATGCCAAAAATGTACGCAGAAACAAGCTTTTCAGTGAAGAGCAGCTAGGCACATTTTAGCAAGTTTCACTTGTAAGTGGGGTTGGAAATGCTTTTCAGGCTCAGTACTGGGCTCAAAAGATGCAGCCCTGATGTCTCTCATGATAGCAGGTGGTTAAGTAGAAATTCGCTGCTCGGCTGGCCCAGCAGGAGCAAACATATGCTAAAAATGTATGCAGAACCAAGCTTTTCAGTGAAGAGCAGCCAGGCACATTTTAGCAAATTTCACTTGTAAGTGGGGTGGGAAACGCTTTTCAGACTCAGTACTGGGCTCAAAAGATGCAGCCCTGATGTCTCTCATGATAGCAGGTGGTTAAGTAGAAAATCGCTGCTCGGCTAACCCAGCAGGAGCAAACGTATGCCAAAAATGTATGCAGAACCAAGCTTTTCAGTGAAGAGCAGAGAGGCACATTTTAGCAAGTTTCACTTGTAAGTGGGGTGGGAAACGCTTTTCAGGCTCAGTACTGGGCTCAAAAGATGCAGCCCTGATGTCTCTCATGATAGCAGGTGGTTAAGTAGAAATTCGCTGCTCGGCTGACCCAGCAGGAGCAAACGTATGCCAAAAATGTACGCAGAAACAAGCTTTTCAGTGAAGAGCAGCCAGGCACATTTTAGCAAATTTCACTTGTAAGTGGGGTGGGAAACGCTTTTCAGACTCAGTACTGGGCTCAAAAGATGCAGCCCTGATGTCTCTCATGATAGCAGGTGGTTAAGTAGAAATTCGCTGCTCGGCTGGCCCAGCAGGAGCAAACATATGCTAAAAATGTATGCAGAACCAAGCTTTTCAGTGAAGAGCAGAGAGGCACATTTTAGCAAGTTTCACTTGTAAGTGGGGTGGGAAACGCTTTTCAGACTCAGTACTGGGCTCAAAAGATGCAGCCCTGATGTCTCTCATGATAGCAGGTGGTTAAGTAGAAATTTGCTGCTCGGCTGACCCAGCAGGACAAACATATGCTAAAACTGTATGCAGAACCAAGCTTTTCAGTGAAGAGCAGCCAGGCACATTTTAGCAAGTTTCACTTGTAAGTGGGGTTAGAAATGCTTTTCAGGCTCAGTACTGGGCTCAAAAGATACAGCCCTGATGTCTCTCATGATAGCAGGTGGTTAAGTAGAAATATGCTGCTCGGCTGACCCAGGAGGAGCAAACGTATGCTAAAAATGTATGCAGAACCAAGCTTTTCAGTGAAGAGCAGCCAGGCACATTTTAGCAAGTTTCACTTGTAAGTGGGGTTGGAAACGCTTTTCAGGCTCAGTACTGGGCTCAAAAGATGCAGCCCTGATGTCTCTCATGATAGCAGGTGGTTAAGTAGAAATTCGCTGCTCGGCTGACCCAGCAGGAGCAAACGTATGCCACAAATGGATGCAAAAAACAAGCTTTTCAGTGAAGAGCAGCTAGGCACATTTTAGCAAGTTTCACTTGTAAGTGGGGTTGGAAATGCTTTTCAGGCTCAGTACTGGGCTCCAAAGATGCAGCCCTGATATCTCTCATGATAGCAGGTGGTTAAGTAGAAATTCGCTGCTCGGCTGACCCAGCAGGAGCAAACGTATGCCAAAAATGTACGCAGAAACAAGCTTTTCAGTGAAGAGCAGCTAGGCACATTTTAGCAAGTTTCACTTGTAAGTGGGGTTGGAAACGCTTTTCAGGCTCAGTACTGGGCTCAAAAGATGCAGCCCTGATGTCTCTCATGATAGCAGGTGGTTAAGTAGAAATGTGCTACTCGGCTGACCCAGCAGGAGCAAACGTATGCTAAAAATGTATGCAGAACCAAGCTTTTCAGTGAAGAGCAGCCAGGCATATTTTAGCAAGTTTCACTTGTAAGTGGGGTTGGAAATGCTTTTCAGGCTCAGTACTGGGCTCAAAAGATGCAGCCCTGATGTCTCTCATGATAGCAGGTGGTTAAGTAGAAATTTGCTGCTCGGCAGACCCAGCAGGAGCAAACGTATGCTAAAAATGTGTGCAGAACCAAGCTTTTCAGTGAAGAGCAGCCAGGCACATTTTAGCAAGTTTCACTTGTAAGTGGGGTTGGAAACGCTTTTCAGGCTCAGTACTGGGCTCAAAAGATGCAGCCCTGATGTCTCTCATGATAGCAGGTGGTTAAGTAGAAATTTGCTGCTCGGCTGACCCACCAGGAGCAAACGTATGCTAAAAGTGTATGCAGAACCAAGCTTTTCAGTGAAGAGCAGCCAGGCACATTTTAGCAAGTTTCACTTGTAAGTGGGGTTGGAAACGCTTTTCAGGCTCAGTACTGGGCTCAAAAGATGCAGCCCTGATCTCTCTCATGATAGCAGGTGGTTAAGTAGAAATTTGCTGCTCGGCTGACCCAGCAGGAGCAAACGTATGCTAAAAATGTGTGCAGAACTAAGCTTTTCAGTGAAGAGCAGCCAGGCACATTTTAGCAAGTTTCACTTGTAAGTGGGGTTGGAAATGCTTTTCAGGCTCAGTACTGGCCTCAAAAGATGCAGCCCTGATGTCTCTCATGATAGCAGATGGTTAAGTAGAAATTTGCTGCTCGACTGACCCAGCAGGAGCAAACCTATGCCAAAAATGTACTCAGAATCAGCTTTTCAGTGAAGAGCAGAGAGGCACATTTTAGCAAGTTTCACTTGTAAGTGGGGTTGGAAACGCTTTTCAGGCTCAGTACTGGGCTCAAGAGATGCAGCCCTGATGTCTCTCATGATAGCAGGTGGTTAAGTAGAAATTTGCTGCTCGGCTGACCCAGCAGGACAAACATATGCTAAAACTGTATGCAGAACCAAGCTTTTCAGTGAAGAGCAGCCAGGCACATTTTAGCAGGTTTCACTTGTAAGTGGTGTTGGAAACGCTTTTCAGGCTCAGTACTGGGCTCAAAAGATGCAGCCCTGACCTCTCTCATGATAGCAGGTGGTTAAGTAGAAATTCACTGCTCGGCTGACCCAGCAGGAGCAAACGTATGCCAAAAATGTATGCAGAATCAAGCTTTTCAGTGAAGAGCAGCCAGGCACATTTTAGCAAGTTTCACTTGTAAGTGGGGTTGGGAACGCTTTTCAGGCTCAGTACTGGGCTCAAAAGATGCAGCCCTGATGTCTCTCATGATAGCAGGTGGTTAAGTAGAAATTTGCTGCTCGGCTGACCCAGCAGGAGCAAACGTATGCCAAAAATGTACGCAGAAACAAGCTTTTCAGTGAAGAGCAGCTAGGCACATTTTAGCAAGTTTCACTTGTAAGTGGGGTTGGAAATGCTTTTCAGGCTCAGTACTGGGCTCAAAAGATGCAGCCCTGATGTCTCTCATGATAGCAGGTGGTTAAGTAGAAATTCGCTGCTCGGCTGGCCCAGCAGGAGCAAACATATGCTAAAAATGTATGCAGAACCAAGCTTTTCAGTGAAGAGCAGCCAGGCACATTTTAGCAAATTTCACTTGTAAGTGGGGTGGGAAACGCTTTTCAGACTCAGTACTGGGCTCAAAAGATGCAGCCCTGATGTCTCTCATGATAGCAGGTGGTTAAGTAGAAATTCGCTGCTCGGCTAACCCAGCAGGAGCAAACGTATGCCAAAAATGTATGCAGAACCAAGCTTTTCAGTGAAGAGCAGAGAGGCACATTTTAGCAAGTTTCACTTGTAAGTGGGGTGGGAAACGCTTTTCAGGCTCAGTACTGGGCTCAAAAGATGCAGCCCTGATGTCTCTCATGATAGCAGGTGGTTAAGTAGAAATTCGCTGCTCGGCTGACCCAGCAGGAGCAAACGTATGCCAAAAATGTACGCAGAAACAAGCTTTTCAGTGAAGAGCAGCCAGGCACATTTTAGCAAATTTCACTTGTAAGTGGGGTGGGAAACGCTTTTCAGACTCAGTACTGGGCTCAAAAGATGCAGCCCTGATGTCTCTCATGATAGCAGGTGGTTAAGTAGAAATTTGCTGCTCGGCTGACCCAGCAGGACAAACATATGCTAAAACTGTATGCAGAACCAAGCTTTTCAGTGAAGAGCAGCCAGGCACATTTTAGCAAGTTTCACTTGTAAGTGGGGTTAGAAATGCTTTTCAGGCTCAGTACTGGGCTCAAAAGATACAGCCCTGATGTCTCTCATGATAGCAGGTGGTTAAGTAGAAATATGCTGCTCGGCTGACCCAGGAGGAGCAATCGTATGCTAAAAATGTATGCAGAACCAAGCTTTTCAGTGAAGAGCAGCCAGGCACATTTTAGCAAGTTTCACTTGTAAGTGGGGTTGGAAACGCTTTTCAGGCTCAGTACTGGGCTCAAAAGATGCAGCCCTGATGTCTCTCATGATAGCAGGTGGTTAAGTAGAAATTCGCTGCTCGGCTGACCCAGCAGGAGCAAACGTATGCCACAAATGGATGCAAAAAACAAGCTTTTCAGTGAAGAGCAGCTAGGCACATTTTAGCAAGTTTCACTTGTAAGTGGGGTTGGAAATGCTTTTCAGGCTCAGTACTGGGCTCCAAAGATGCAGCCCTGATATCTCTCATGATAGCAGGTGGTTAAGTAGAAATTCGCTGCTCGGCTGACCCAGCAGGAGCAAACGTATGCCAAAAATGTACGCAGAAACAAGCTTTTCAGTGAAGAGCAGCTAGGCACATTTTAGCAAGTTTCACTTGTAAGTGGGGTTGGAAACGCTTTTCAGGCTCAGTACTGGGCTCAAAAGATGCAGCCCTGATGTCTCTCATGATAGCAGGTGGTTAAGTAGAAATGTGCTACTCGGCTGACCCAGCAGGAGCAAACGTATGCTAAAAATGTATGCAGAACCAAGCTTTTCAGTGAAGAGCAGCCAGGCATATTTTAGCAAGTTTCACTTGTAAGTGGGGTTGGAAATGCTTTTCAGGCTCAGTACTGGGCTCAAAAGATGCAGCCCTGATGTCTCTCATGATAGCAGGTGGTTAAGTAGAAATTTGCTGCTCGGCAGACCCAGCAGGAGCAAATGTATGCTAAAAATGTGTGCAGAACCAAGCTTTTCAGTGAAGAGCAGCCAGGCACATTTTAGCAAGTTTCACTTGTAAGTGGGGTTGGAAACGCTTTTCAGGCTCAGTACTGGGCTCAAAAGATGCAGCCCTGATGTCTCTCATGATAGCAGGTGGTTAAGTAGAAATTTGCTGCTCGGCTGACCCACCAGGAGCAAACGTATGCTAAAAGTGTATGCAGAACCAAGCTTTTCAGTGAAGAGCAGCCAGGCACATTTTAGCAAGTTTCACTTGTAAGTGGGGTTGGAAACGCTTTTCAGGCTCAGTACTGGGCTCAAAAGATGCAGCCCTGATGTCTCTCATGATAGCAGGTGGTTAAGTAGAAATTTGCTGCTCGGCTGACCCACCAGGAGCAAACGTATGCTAAAAGTGTATGCAGAACCAAGCTTTTCAGTGAAGAGCAGCCAGGCACATTTTAGCAAGTTTCACTTGTAAGTGGGGTTGGAAACGCTTTTCAGGCTCAGTACTGGGCTCAAAAGATGCAGCCCTGATGTCTCTCATGATAGCAGGTGGTTAAGTAGAAATTTGCTGCTCGGCTGACCCAGCAGGAGCAAACGTATGCTAAAAATGTGTGCAGAACCAAGCTTTTCAGTGAAGAGCAGCTTTAGCAATTTTCACTTGTAAGTGGGGTTGGAAATGCTTTTCAGGCTCAGTACTGGGCTCAAAAGATGCAGCCCTGATCTCTCTCATGATAGCAGGTGGTTAAGTAGAAATTTGCTGCTCGGCTGACCCAGCAGGAGCAAACGTATGCTAAAAATGTATGCAGAACCAAGCTTTTCAGTGAAGAGCAGCCAGGCACATTTTAGCAAGTTTCACTTGTAAGTGGGGTTGGAAATGCTTTTCAGGCTTAGTACTGGGCTCAAAAGATGCAGCCCTGATGTCTCTCATGATAGAAGGTGGTTAAGTAGAAGTTCGCTGCTAGGCTGACCAAGCAGGAGCAAACGTATGCCAAAAATGTATGCAGAAACAAGCTTTTCAGTGAAGAGCAGCTAGGCACATTTTAGCAAGTTTCACTTGTAAGTGGGGTTGGAAACGCTTTTCAGGCTCAGTACTGGGCTCAAAAGATGCAGCCCTGATGTCTCTCATGATAGCAGGTGGTTAAGTAGAAATTTGCTGCTCGGCTGACCCAGCAGGAGCAAACGTATGCTAAAATTGTGTGCAGAACCAAGCTTTTCAGTGAAGAGCAGCCAGGCACATTTTAGCAAGTTTCACTTGTAAGTGGGTTTGGAAATGCTTTTCAGGCTCAGTACTGGGCTCAAAAGATGCAGCCCTGATCTCTCTCATGATAGCAGGTGGTTAAGTAGAAATTTGCTACTCGGCTGACCCAGCAGGAGCAAACGTATGCTAAAAATGTATGCAGAACCAAGCTTTTCAGTGAAGAGCAGCCAGGCACATTTTAGCAGGTTTCACTTGTAAGTGGGGTTGGAAACGCTTTTCAGGCTCAGTACTGGGCTCAAAAGATGCAGCCCTGATCTCTCTCATGATAGCAGGTGGTTAAGTAGAAATTCGCTGCTCGGCTGGCCCAGCAGGAGCAAACATATGCTAAAAATGTATGCAGAACCAAGCTTTTCAGTGAAGAGCAGCCAGGCACATTTTAGCAAGTTTCACTTGTAAGTGGGGTGGGAAACGCTTTTCAGGCTCAGTACTGGGCTCAAAAGATGCAGCCCTGATGTCTCTCATGATAGCAGGTGGTTAAGTAGAAATTCACTGCTCGGCTAACCCAGCAGGAGCAAACGTATGCCAAAAATGTATGCAGAACCAAGCTTTTCAGTGAAGAGCAGAGAGGCACATTTTAGCAAGTTTCACTTGTAAGTGGGGTGGAAAACGCTTTTCAGGATCAGTACTGGGCTCAAAAGATGCAGCCCTGATGTCTCTCATGATAGCAGGTGGTTAAGTAGAAATTTGCTGCTCGTCTGACCTAGCAGGACAAACATATGCTAAAACTGTATGCAGAACCAAGCTTTTCAGTGAAGAGCAGCCAGGCACATTTTAGCAGGTTTCACTTGTAAGTGGGGTTGGAAACGCTTTTCAGGCTCGGTACTGGGCTCAAAAGATGCAGCCCTGACCTCTCTCATGATAGCAGGTGGTTAAGTAGAAATTCACTGCTCGGCTGACCCAGCAGGAGCAAACGTATGCCAAAAATGTATGCAGAATCAAGCTTTTCAGTGAAGAGCAGCCAGGCACATTTTAGCAAGTTTCACTTGTAAGTGGGGTTGGACACGCTTTTCAGGCTCAGTACTGGGCTCAAAAGATGGAGCCCTGATGTCTCTCATGATAGCAGGTGGTTAAGTAGAAATTCGCTGCTCGGCTGACCCAGCAGGAGCAAACGTATGCCAAAAATGTACGCAGAAACAAGCTTTTCAGTGAAGAGCAGCTAGGCACATTTAGCAAGTTTCACTTGTAAGTGGGGTTGGAAACGCTTTTCAGGCTCAGTACTGGGCTCAAAAGATGCAGCCCTGATGTCTCTCATGATAGCAGGTGGTTAAGTAGAAATTCGCTGCTCGGCTGGCCCAGCAGGAGCAAACATATGCTAAAAATGTATGCAGAACCAAGCTTTTCAGTGAAGAGCAGCCAGGCAAATTTTAGCAAATTTCCCTTGTAAGTGGGGTGGGAAACGGTTTTCAGACTCAGTACTGGGCTCAAAAGATGCAGCCCTGATGTCTCTCATGATAGCAGGTGGTTAAGTAGAAATTCGCTGCTCGGCTAACCCAGCAGGAGCAAACGTATGCCAAAAATTTATGCAGAACCAAGCTTTTCAGTGAAGAGCAGAGAGGCACATTTTAGCAAGTTTCACTTGTAAGTGAGGTTAGAAATGCTTTTCAGGCTCAGTACTGGGCTCAAAAGATACAGCCCTGATGTCTCTCATGATAGCAGGTGGTTAAGTACAAATATGCTGCTCGGCTGACCCAGGAGGAGCAAACGTATGCTAAAAATGTATGCAGAACCAAGCTTTTCAGTGAAGAGCAGCCAGGCACATTTTAGCAAGTTTCACTTGTAAGTGGGGTTGGAAATGCTTTTCAGGCTCAGTACTGGGCTCAAAAGATGCAGCCCTGATGTCTCTCATGATAGCAGGTGGTTAAGTAGAAATTTGCTGCTCGGCTGACCCAGCAGGAGCAAACGTATGCTAAAAATGTATGCGGAACCAAGCTTTTCAGTGAAGACCAGCCAGGCGTATTTTAGCAAGTTTCACTTGTAAATGGGGATGGAAACGCTTTTCAGGCTCAGTACTGGGCTCAAAAGATGCAGCCCTGATGTCTCTCATGATAGCAGGTGGTTAAGTAGAAATTCGCTGCTCGGCTGACCCAGCAGGAGCAAACGTATGCCAAAAATTTATGCAGAAACAAGCTTTTCAGTGAAGAGCAGCCAGGCACATTTTAGCAAGTTTCACTTGTAAGTGGGGTTGGAAATGCTTTTCAGGCTCAGTACTGGGCTCAAAAGATGCAGCCCTGATGTCTCTCATGATAGCAGGTGGTTAAGTAGAAATGTGCTGCTCGGCTGACCCAGCAAGAGCAAACGTATGCTAAAACTGTATGCAGAACCAAGCTTTTCAGTGAAGAGCAGCCAGGCACATTTTAGCAGGTTTCACTTGTAAGTGGGGTTGGAAACGCTTTTCAGGCTCAGTACTGGGCTCAAAAGATGCAGCCCTGACCTCTCTCATGATAGCAGGTGGTTAAGTAGAAATTCACTGCTCGGCTGACCCAGCAGGAGCAAACGTATGCCAAAAATGTATGCAGAATCAAGCTTTTCAGTGAAGAGCAGCCAGGCACATTTTAGCAAGTTTCACTTGTAAGTGGGGTTGGAAACGCTTTTCAGGCTCAGTACTGGGCTCAAAAGATGCAGCCCTGATGTCTCTCATGATAGCAGGTGGTTAAGTAGAAATTTGCTGCTCGGCAGACCCAGCAGGAGCAAACGTATGCTAAAAATGTATGCAGAACCAAGCTTTTCAGTGAAGAGCAGCCAGGCACATTTTAGCAAGTTTCACTTGTAAGTGGGGTTGGAAATGCTTTTCAGGCTTAGTACTGGGCTCAAAAGATGCAGCCCTGATGTATCTCATGATAGAAGGTGGTTAAGTAGAAATTCGCTGCTCGGCTGACCCAGCAGGAGCAAACGTATGCTAAAAATGTATGCAGAACCAAGCTTTTCAGTGAAGAGCAGCTTTAGCAAGTTTCACTTGTAAGTGGGGTTGGAAATGCTTTTCAGGCTCAGTACTGGGCTCAAAAGATGCAGCCCTGATCTCTCTCATGATAGCAGGTGGTTAAGTAGAAATTTGCTGCTCGGCTGACCCAGCAGGAGCAAACGTATGCTAAAAATGTATGCAGAACCAAGCTTTTCAGTGAAGAGCAGCCAGGCACATTTTAGCAAGTTTCACTTGTAAGTGGGGTTGGAAATGCTTTTCAGGCTTAGTACTGGGCTCAAAAGATGCAGCCCTGATGTCTCTCATGATAGAAGGTGGTTAAGTAGAAGTTCGCTGCTAGGCTGACCAAGCAGGAGCAAACGTATGCCAAAAATGTATGCAGAAACAAGCTTTTCAGTGAAGAGCAGCTAGGCACATTTTAGCAAGTTTCACTTGTAAGTGGGGTTGGAAACGCTTTTCAGGCTCAGTACTGGGCTCAAAAGATGCAGCCCTGATGTCTCTCATGATAGCAGGTGGTTAAGTAGAAATTTGCTGCTCGGCTGACCCAGCAGGAGCAAACGTATGCTAAAAATGTGTGCAGAACCAAGCTTTTCAGTGAAGAGCAGCCAGGCACATTTTAGCAAGTTTCACTTGTAAGTGGGTTTGGAAATGCTTTTCAGGCTCAGTACTGGGCTCAAAAGATGCAGCCCTGATCTCTCTCATGATAGCAGGTGGTTAAGTAGAAATTTGCTACTCGGCTGACCCAGCAGGAGCAAACGTATGCTAAAAATGTATGCAGAACCAAGCTTTTCAGTGAAGAGCAGCCAGGCACATTTTAGCAGGTTTCACTTGTAAGTGGGGTTGGAAACGCTTTTCAGGCTCAGTACTGGGCTCAAAAGATGCAGCCCTGATCTCTCTCATGATAGCAGGTGGTTAAGTAGAAATTCGCTGCTCGGCTGGCCCAGCAGGAGCAAACATATGCTAAAAATGTATGCAGAACCAAGCTTTTCAGTGAAGAGCAGCCAGGCACATTTTAGCAAGTTTCACTTGTAAGTGGGGTGGGAAACGCTTTTCAGGCTCAGTACTGGGCTCAAAAGATGCAGCCCTGATGTCTCTCATGATAGCAGGTGGTTAAGTAGAAATTCACTGCTCGGCTAACCCAGCAGGAGCAAACGTATGCCAAAAATGTATGCAGAACCAAGCTTTTCAGTGAAGAGCAGAGAGGCACATTTTAGCAAGTTTCACTTGTAAGTGGGGTGGAAAACGCTTTTCAGGATCAGTACTGGGCTCAAAAGATGCAGCCCTGATGTCTCTCATGATAGCAGGTGGTTAAGTAGAAATTTGCTGCTCGTCTGACCTAGCAGGACAAACATATGCTAAAACTGTATGCAGAACCAAGCTTTTCAGTGAAGAGCAGCCAGGCACATTTTAGCAGGTTTCACTTGTAAGTGGGGTTGGAAACGCTTTTCAGGCTCGGTACTGGGCTCAAAAGATGCAGCCCTGACCTCTCTCATGATAGCAGGTGGTTAAGTAGAAATTCACTGCTCGGCTGACCCAGGAGGAGCAAACGTATGCTAAAAATGTATGCAGAACCAAGCTTTTCAGTGAAGAGCAGCCAGGCACATTTTAGCAAGTTTCACTTGTAAGTGGGGTTGGAAACGCTTTTCAGGCTCAGTACTGGGCTCAAAAGATGCAGCCCTAATGTCTCTCATGATAGCAGGTGGTTAAGTAGAAATTCGCTGCTCGGCTGACCCAGCAGGAGCAAACGTATGCCAAAAATGTATGCAGAAACAAGCTTTTCAGTGAAGAGCAGCTAGGCACATTTTAGCAAGTTTCACTTGTAAGTGGGGTTGGAAATGCTTTTCAGGCTCAGTACTGGGCTCAAAAGATGCAGCCCTGATGTCTCTCATGATAGCAGGTGGTTAAGTAGAAATTTGCTGCTCGGCTGACCCAGCAGGAGCAAACGTATGCTAAAAATGTATGCGGAACCAAGCTTTTCAGTGAAGACCAGCCAGGCGTATTTTAGCAAGTTTCACTTGTAAATGGGGATGGAAACGCTTTTCAGGCTCAGTACTGGGCTCAAAAGATGCAGCCCTGATGTCTCTCATGATAGCAGGTGGTTAAGTAGAAATTCGCTGCTCGGCTGACCCAGCAAGAGCAAACGTATGCTAAAACTGTATGCAGAACCAAGCTTTTCAGTGAAGAGCAGCCAGGCACATTTTAGCAGGTTTCACTTGTAAGTGGGGTTGGAAACGCTTTTCAGGCTCAGTACTGGACTCAAAAGATGCAGCCCTGACCTCTCTCATGATAGCAGGTGGTTAAGTAGAAATTCACTGCTCGGCTGACCCAGCAGGAGCAAACGTATGCCAAAAATGTATGCAGAATCAAGCTTTTCAGTGAAGAGCAGCCAGGCACATTTTAGCAAGTTTCACTTGTAAGTGGGGTTGGAAACGCTTTTCAGGCTCAGTACTGGGCTCAAAAGATGCAGCCCTGATGTCTCTCATGATAGCAGGTGGTTAAGTAGAAATTTGCTGCTCGGCAGACCCAGCAGGAGCAAACGTATGCTAAAAATGTATGCAGAACCAAGCTTTTCAGTGAAGAGCAGCCAGGCACATTTTAGCAAGTTTCACTTGTAAGTGGGGTTGGAAATGCTTTTCAGGCTTAGTACTGGGCTCAAAAGATGCAGCCCTGATGTATCTCATGATAGAAGGTGGTTAAGTAGAAATTCGCTGCTCGGCTGACCCAGCAGGAGCAAACGTATGCTAAAAATGTATGCAGAACCAAGCTTTTCAGTGAAGAGCAGCTTTAGCAAGTTTCACTTGTAAGTGGGGTTGGAAATGCTTTTCAGGCTCAGTACTGGGCTCAAAAGGTGCAGCCCTGATCTCTCTCATGATAGCAGGTGGTTAAGTAGAAATTTGCTGCTCGGCTGACCCAGCAGGAGCAAACGTATGCAAAAAATGTATGCAGAACCAAGCTTTTCAGTGAAGAGCAGCCAGGCACATTTTAGCAAGTTTCACTTGTAAGTGGGTTTGGAAATGCTTTTCAGGCTTAGTACTGGGCTCAAAAGATGCAGCCCTGATGTCTTTCATAATAGAAGGTGGTTAAGTAGAAATTCGCTGCTCGGCTGACCCAGCAGGAGCAAACGTATGCTAAAAATGTATGCAGAACCAAGCTTTTCAGTGAAGAGCAGCCAGGCACATTTTAGCAAGTTTCACTTGTAAGTGGGGTTGGAAATGCTTTTCAGGCTTAGTACTGGGCTCAAAAGATGCAGCCCTGATGTATCTCATGATAGAAGGTGGTTAAGTAGAAATTCGCTGCTCGGCTGACCCAGCAGGAGCAAAAGTATGCCAAAAATGTATGCAGAAACAAGCTTTTCAGTGAAGAGCAGCTAGGCACATTTTACCAAGTTTCACTTGTAAGTGGGGTTGGAAACGCTTTTCAGGCTCAGTACTGGGCTCAAAAGATGCAGCCCTGATGTCTCTCATGATAGCAGGTGGTTAAGTAGAAATTTGCTGCTCGACTGACCCAGCAGGAGCAAACGTATTCTAAAAATGTATGCAGAACCAAGCTTTTCAGTGAAGAGCAGCCAGGCACATTTTAGCAAGTTTCACTTGTAAGTGGGGTGGGAAACGCTTTTCAGGCTCAGTACTGGGCTCAAAAGATGCAGCCCTGATGTCTCTCATGATAGCAGGTGGTTAAGTAGAAATTCGCTGCTCGGCTAACCCAGCAGGAGAAAACGTATGCCAAAAATGTATGCAGAACCAAGCTTTTCAGTGAAGAGCAGAGAGGCATATTTTAGCAAGTTTCACTTGTAAGTGGGGTTAGAAATGCTTTTCAGGCTCAGTACTGGGCTCAAAAGATACAGCCCTGATGTCTCTCATGATAGCAGGTGGTTAAGTAGAAATATGCTGCTCGGCTGACCCAGGAGGAGCAAATGTATGCTAAAAATGTATGCAGAACAAAGCTTTTCAGTGAAGAGCAGCCAGGCACATTTTAGCAAGTTTCACTTGTAAGTGGGGTTGGAAACGCTTTTCAGGCTCAGTACTGGGCTCAAAAGATGCAGCCCTGATGTCTCTCATGATAGCAGGTGGTTAAGTAGAAATTCGCTGCTCGGCTGACCCAGCAGGAGCAAACGTATGCCAAAAATGTATGCAGAAACAAGCTTTTCAGTGAAGAGCAGCTAGGCACATTTTAGCAAGTTTCACTTGTAAGTGGGGTTGGAAATGCTTTTCAGGCTCAGTACTGGGCTCAAAAGATGCAGCCCTGATGTCTCTCATGATAGCAGGTGGTTAAGTAGAAATTCGCTGCTCGGCTGACCCAGCAGGAGCAAACGTATGCTAAAAATGTATGCAGAACCAAGCTTTTCAGTGAAGAGCAGCCAGGCATATTTTAGCAAGTTTCACTTGTAAGTGGGGTTGGAAACGCTTTTCAGGCTCAGTACTGGGCTCAAAAGATACAGCCCTGATGTCTCTCATGATAGCAGGTGGTTAAGTAGAAATTTGCTGCTCGGCTGACCCAGCAGGAGCAAACGTATGCTAAAAATGTATGCAGAACCAAGCTTTTCAGTGAAGAGCAGCCAGGCACATTTTAGCAAGTTTCACTTGTAAGTGGGGTTGGAAATGCTTTTCAGGCTCAGTACTGGCCTCAAAAGATGCAGCCCTGATGTCTCTCATGATAGCAGATGGTTAAGTAGAAATTTGCTGCTCGACTGACCCAGCAGGAGCAAACCTATGCCAAAAATGTACGCAGAATCAGCTTTTCAGTAAAGAGCAGAGAGGCACATTTTAGCAAGTTTCACTTGTAAGTGGGGTTGGAAATGCTTTTCAGGCTTAGTACTGGGCTCAAAAGATGCAGCCCTGATGTATCTCATGATAGAAGGTGGTTAAGTAGAAATTCGCTGCTCGGCTGACCCAGCAGGAGCAAAAGTATGCCAAAAATGTATGCAGAAACAAGCTTTTCAGTGAAGAGCAGCTAGGCACATTTTAGCAAGTTTCACTTGTAAGTGGGGTGGGAAACGCTTTTCAGGCTCAGTACTGGGCTCAAAAGATGCAGCCCTGATGTCTCTCATGATAGCAGGTGGTTAAGTAGAAATTCGCTGCTCGGCTAACCCAGCAGGAGAAAACGTATGCCAAAAATGTATGCAGAACCAAGCTTTTCAGTGAAGAGCAGAGAGGCATATTTTAGCAAGTTTCACTTGTAAGTGGGGTTAGAAATGCTTTTCAGGCTCAGTACTGGGCTCAAAAGATACAGCCCTGATGTCTCTCATGATAGCAGGTGGTTAAGTAGAAATATGCTGCTCGGCTGACCCAGGAGGAGCAAATGTATGCTAAAAATGTATGCAGAACAAAGCTTTTCAGTGAAGAGCAGCCAGGCACATTTTAGCAAGTTTCACTTGTAAGTGGGGTTGGAAACGCTTTTCAGGCTCAGTACTGGGCTCAAAAGATGCAGCCCTGATGTCTCTCATGATAGCAGGTGGTTAAGTAGAAATTCGCTGCTCGGCTGACCCAGCAGGAGCAAACGTATGCCAAAAATGTATGCAGAAACAAGCTTTTCAGTGAAGAGCAGCTAGGCACATTTTAGCAAGTTTCACTTGTAAGTGGGGTTGGAAATGCTTTTCAGGCTCAGTACTGGGCTCAAAAGATGCAGCCCTGATGTCTCTCATGATAGCAGGTGGTTAAGTAGAAATTCGCTGCTCGGCTGACCCAGCAGGAGCAAACATATGCTAAAAATGTATGCAGAACCAAGCTTTTCAGTGAAGAGCAGCCAGGCATATTTTAGCAAGTTTCACTTGTAAGTGGGGTTGGAAACGCTTTTCAGGCTCAGTACTGGGCTCAAAAGATACAGCCCTGATGTCTCTCATGATAGCAGGTGGTTAAGTAGAAATTTGCTGCTCGGCTGACCCAGCAGGAGCAAACGTATGCTAAAAATGTGTGCAGAACCAAGCTTTTCAGTGAAGAGCAGCTTTAGCAAGTTTCACTTGTAAGTGGGGTTGGAAATGCTTTTCAGGCTCAGTACTGGGCTCAAAAGATGCAGCCCTGATCTCTCTCATGATAGCAGGTGGTTAAGTAGAAATTTGCTGCTCGGCTGACCCAGCAGGAGCAAACGTATGCTAAAAATGTATGCAGAACCAAGCTTTTCAGTGAAGAGCAGCCAGGCACATTTTAGCAAGTTTCACTTGTAAGTGGGGTTGGAAATGCTTTTCAGGCTCAGTACTGGCCTCAAAAGATGCAGCCCTGATGTCTCTCATGATAGCAGATGGTTAAGTAGAAATTTGCTGCTCGACTGACCCAGCAGGAGCAAACCTATGCCAAAAATGTACGCAGAATCAGCTTTTCAGTGAAGAGCAGAGAGGCACATTTTAGCAAGTTTCACTTGTAAGTGGGGTTGGAAATGCTTTTCAGGCTCAGTACTGGGCTCAAGAGATGCAGCCCTGATGTCTCTCATGATAGCAGGTGGTTAAGTAGAAATTTGCTGCTCGGCTGACCCAGCAGGACAAACATATGCTAAAACTGTATGCAGAACCAAGCTTTTCAGTGAAGAGCAGCCAGGCACATTTTAGCAGGTTTCACTTGTAAGTGGTGTTGGAAACGCTTTTCAGGCTCAGTACTGGGCTCAAAAGATGCAGCCCTGACCTCTCTCATGATAGCAGGTGGTTAAGTAGAAATTCACTGCTCGGCTGACCCAGCAGGAGCAAACGTATGCCAAAAATGTATGCAGAATCAAGCTTTTCAGTGAAGAGCAGCCAGGCACATTTTAGCAAGTTTCACTTGTAAGTGGGGTTGGGAACGCTTTTCAGGCTCAGTACTGGGCTCAAAAGATGCAGCCCTGATGTCTCTCATGATAGCAGGTGGTTAAGTAGAAATTTGCTGCTCGGCTGACCCAGCAGGAGCAAACGTATGCCAAAAATGTACGCAGAAACAAGCTTTTCAGTGAAGAGCAGCTAGGCACATTTTAGCAAGTTTCACTTGTAAGTGGGGTTGGAAATGCTTTTCAGGCTCAGTACTGGGCTCAAAAGATGCAGCCCTGATGTCTCTCATGATAGCAGGTGGTTAAGTAGAAATTCGCTGCTCGGCTGGCCCAGCAGGAGCAAACATATGCTAAAAATGTATGCAGAACCAAGCTTTTCAGTGAAGAGCAGCCAGGCACATTTTAGCAAATTTCACTTGTAAGTGGGGTGGGAAACGCTTTTCAGACTCAGTACTGGGCTCAAAAGATGCAGCCCTGATGTCTCTCATGATAGCAGGTGGTTAAGTAGAAATTCGCTGCTCGGCTAACCCAGCAGGAGCAAACGTATGCCAAAAATGTATGCAGAACCAAGCTTTTCAGTGAAGAGCAGAGAGGCACATTTTAGCAAGTTTCACTTTTAAGTGGGGTGGGAAACGCTTTTCAGGCTCAGTACTGGGCTCAAAAGATGCAGCCCTGATGTCTCTCATGATAGCAGGTGGTTAAGTAGAAATTCGCTGCTCGGCTGACCCAGCAGGAGCAAACGTATGCCAAAAATGTACGCAGAAACAAGCTTTTCAGTGAAGAGCAGCCAGGCACATTTTAGCAAATTTCACTTGTAAGTGGGGTGGGAAACGCTTTTCAGACTCAGTACTGGGCTCAAAAGATGCAGCCCTGATGTCTCTCATGATAGCAGGTGGTTAAGTAGAAATTCGCTGCTCGGCTGGCCCAGCAGGAGCAAACATATGCTAAAAATGTATGCAGAACCAAGCTTTTCAGTGAAGAGCAGAGAGGCACATTTTAGCAAGTTTCAGTTGTAAGTGGGGTGGGAAACGCTTTTCAGACTCAGTACTGGGCTCAAAAGATGCAGCCCTGATGTCTCTCATGATAGCAGGTGGTTAAGTAGAAATTTGCTGCTCGGCTGACCCAGCAGGACAAACATATGCTAAAACTGTATGCAGAACCAAGCTTTTCAGTGAAGAGCAGCCAGGCACATTTTAGCAAGTTTCACTTGTAAGTGGGGTTAGAAATGCTTTTCAGGCTCAGTACTGGGCTCAAAAGATACAGCCCTGATGTCTCTCATGATAGCAGGTGGTTAAGTAGAAATATGCTGCTCGGCTGACCCAGGAGGAGCAAACGTATGCTAAAAATGTATGCAGAACCAAGCTTTTCAGTGAAGAGCAGCCAGGCACATTTTAGCAAGTTTCACTTGTAAGTGGGGTTGGAAACGCTTTTCAGGCTCAGTACTGGGCTCAAAAGATGCAGCCCTGATGTCTCTCATTATAGCAGGTGGTTAAGTAGAAATTCGCTGCTCGGCTGACCCAGCAGGAGCAAACGTATGCCACAAATGGATGCAAAAAACAAGCTTTTCAGTGAAGAGCAGCTAGGCACATTTTAGCAAGTTTCACTTGTAAGTGGGGTTGGAAATGCTTTTCAGGCTCAGTACTGGGCTCCAAAGATGCAGCCCTGATATCTCTCATGATAGCAGGTGGTTAAGTAGAAATTCGCTGCTCGGCTGACCCAGCAGGAGCAAACGTATGCCAAAAATGTACGCAGAAACAAGCTTTTCAGTGAAGAGCAGCTAGGCACATTTTAGCAAGTTTCACTTGTAAGTGGGGTTGGAAACGCTTTTCAGGCTCAGTACTGGGCTCAAAAGATGCAGCCCTGATGTCTCTCATGATAGCAGGTGGTTAAGTAGAAATGTGCTACTCGGCTGACCCAGCAGGAGCAAACGTATGCTAAAAATGTATGCAGAACCAAGCTTTTCAGTGAAGAGCAGCCAGGCATATTTTAGCAAGTTTCACTTGTAAGTGGGGTTGGAAATGCTTTTCAGGCTCAGTACTGGGCTCAAAAGATGCAGCCCTGATGTCTCTCATGATAGCAGGTGGTTAAGTAGAAATTTGCTGCTCGGCAGACCCAGCAGGAGCAAACGTATGCTAAAAATGTGTGCAGAACCAAGCTTTTCAGTGAAGAGCAGCCAGGCACATTTTAGCAAGTTTCACTTGTAAGTGGGGTTGGAAACGCTTTTCAGGCTCAGTACTGGGCTCAAAAGATGCAGCCCTGATGTCTCTCATGATAGCAGGTGGTTAAGTAGAAATTTGCTGCTCGGCTGACCCACCAGGAGCAAACGTATGCTAAAAGTGTATGCAGAACCAAGCTTTTCAGTGAAGAGCAGCCAGGCACATTTTAGCAAGTTTCACTTGTAAGTGGGGTTGGAAACGATTTTCAGGCTCAGTACTGGGCTCAAAAGATGCAGCCCTGATCTCTCTCATGATAGCAGGTGGTTAAGTAGAAATTTGCTGCTCGGCTGACCCAGCAGGAGCAAACGTATGCTAAAAATGTGTGCAGAACTAAGCTTTTCAGTGAAGAGCAGCCAGGCACATTTTAGCAAGTTTCACTTGTAAGTGGGGTTGGAAATGCTTTTCAGGCTCAGTACTGGCCTCAAAAGATGCAGCCCTGATGTCTCTCATGATAGCAGATGGTTAAGTAGAAATTTGCTGCTCGACTGACCCAGCAGGAGCAAACCTATGCCAAAAATGTACGCAGAATCAGCTTTTCAGTGAAGAGCAGCCAGGCACATTTTAGCAGGTTTCACTTGTAAGTGGTGTTGGAAACGCTTTTCAGGCTCAGTACTGGGCTCAAGAGATGCAGCCCTGATGTCTCTCATGATAGCAGGTGGTTAAGTAGAAATTTGCTGCTCGGCTGACCCAGCAGGAGCAAACGTATGCCAAAAATGTACGCAGAAACAAGCTTTTCAGTGAAGAGCAGCTAGGCACATTTTAGCAAGTTTCACTTGTAAGTGGGGTTGGAAATGCTTTTCAGGCTCAGTACTGGGCTCAAAAGATGCAGCCCTGATGTCTCTCATGATAGCAGGTGGTTAAGTAGAAATTCGCTGCTCGGCTGGCCCAGCAGGAGCAAACATATGCTAAAAATGTATGCAGAACCAAGCTTTTCAGTGAAGAGCAGCCAGGCACATTTTAGCAAATTTCACTTGTAAGTGGGGTGGGAAACGCTTTTCAGACTCAGTACTGGGCTCAAAAGATGCAGCCCTGATGTCTCTCATGATAGCAGGTGGTTAAGTAGAAATTCGCTGCTCGGCTAACCCAGCAGGAGCAAACGTATGCCAAAAATGTATGCAGAACCAAGCTTTTCAGTGAAGAGCAGAGAGGCACATTTTAGCAAGTTTCACTTGTAAGTGGGGTGGGAAACGCTTTTCAGGCTCAGTACTGGGCTCAAAAGATGCAGCCCTGATGTCTCTCATGATAGCAGGTGGTTAAGTAGAAATTCGCTGCTCGGCTGACCCAGCAGGAGCAAACGTATGCAAAAATGTACGCAGAAACAAGCTTTTCAGTGAAGAGCAGCCAGGCACATTTTAGCAAATTTCACTTGTAAGTGGGGTGGGAAACGCTTTTCAGACTCAGTACTGGGCTCAAAAGATGCAGCCCTGATGTCTCTCATGATAGCAGGTGGTTAAGTAGTAATTTGCTGCTCGGCTGACCCAGCAGGACAAACATATGCTAAAACTGTATGCAGAACCAAGCTTTTCAGTGAAGAGCAGCCAGGCACATTTTAGCAAGTTTCACTTGTAAGTGGGGTTAGAAATGCTTTTCAGGCTCAGTACTGGGCTCAAAAGATACAGCCCTGATGTCTCTCATGATAGCAGGTGGTTAAGTAGAAATATGCTGCTCGGCTGACCCAGGAGGAGCAAACGTATGCTAAAAATGTATGCAGAACCAAGCTTTTCAGTGAAGAGCAGCCAGGCACATTTTAGCAAGTTTCACTTGTAAGTGGGGTTGGAAACGCTTTTCAGGCTCAGTACTGGGCTCAAAAGATGCAGCCCTGATGTCTCTCATGATAGCAGGTGGTTAAGTAGAAATTCGCTGCTCGGCTGACCCAGCAGGAGCAAACGTATGCCACAAATGGATGCAAAAAACAAGCTTTTCAGTGAAGAGCAGCTAGGCACATTTTAGCAAGTTTCACTTGTAAGTGGGGTTGGAAATGCTTTTCAGGCTCAGTACTGGGCTCCAAAGATGCAGCCCTGATATCTCTCATGATAGCAGGTGGTTAAGTAGAAATTCGCTGCTCGGCTGACCCAGCAGGAGCAAACGTATGCCAAAAATGTACGCAGAAACAAGCTTTTCAGTGAAGAGCAGCTAGGCACATTTTAGCAAGTTTCACTTGTAAGTGGGGTTGGAAACGCTTTTCAGGCTCAGTCCTGGGCTCAAAAGATGCAGCCCTGATGTCTCTCATGATAGCAGGTGGTTAAGTAGAAATGTGCTACTCGGCTGACCCAGCAGGAGCAAACGTATGCTAAAAATGTATGCAGAACCAAGCTTTTCAGTGAAGAGCAGCCAGGCATATTTTAGCAAGTTTCACTTGTAAGTGGGGTTGGAAATGCTTTTCAGGCTCAGTACTGGGCTCAAAAGATGCAGCCCTGATGTCTCTCATGATAGCAGGTGGTTAAGTAGAAATTTGCTGCTCGGCAGAATCAGCAGGAGCAAACGTATGCTAAAAATGTGTGCAGAACCAAGCTTTTCAGTGAAGAGCAGCCAGGCACATTTTAGCAAGTTTCACTTGTAAGTGGGGTTGGAAACGCTTTTCAGGCTCAGTACTGGGCTCAAAAGATGCAGCCCCGATGTCTCTCATGATAGCAGGTGGTTAAGTAGAAATTTGCTGCTCGGCTGACCCACCAGGAGCAAACGTATGCTAAAAGTGTATGCAGAACCAAGCTTTTCAGTGAAGAGCAGCCAGGCACATTTTAGCAAGTTTCACTTGTAAGTGGGGTTGGAAACGCTTTTCAGGCTCAGTACTGGGCTCAAAAGATGCAGCCCTGATGTCTCTCATGATAGCAGGTGGTTAAGTAGAAATTTGCTGCTCGGCTGACCCAGCAGGAGCAAACGTATGCTAAAAATGTGTGCAGAACCAAGCTTTTCAGTGAAGAGCAGCTTTAGCAATTTTCACTTGTAAGTGGGGTTGGAAATGCTTTTCAGGCTCAGTACTGGGCTCAAAAGATGCAGCCCTGATCTCTCTCATGATAGCAGGTGGTTAAGTAGAAATTTGCTGCTCGGCTGACCCAGCAGGAGCAAACGTATGCTAAAAATGTATGCAGAACCAAGCTTTTCAGTGAAGAGCAGCCAGGCACATTTTAGCAAGTTTCACTTGTAAGTGGGGTTGGAAATGCTTTTCAGGCTTAGTACTGGGCTCAAAAGATGCAGCCCTGATGTCTCTCATGATAGAAGGTGGTTAAGTAGAAGTTCGCTGCTAGGCTGACCAAGCAGGAGCAAACGTATGCCAAAAATGTATGCAGAAACAAGCTTTTCAGTGAAGAGCAGCTAGGCACATTTTAGCAAGTTTCACTTGTAAGTGGGGTTGGAAACGCTTTTCAGGCTCAGTACTGGGCTCAAAAGATGCAGCCCTGATGTCTCTCATGATAGCAGGTGGTTAAGTAGAAATTTGCTGCTCGGCTGACCCAGCAGGAGCAAACGTATGCTAAAAATGTGTGCAGAACCAAGCTTTTCAGTGAAGAGCAGCCAGGCACATTTTAGCAAGTTTCACTTGTAAGTGGGTTTGGAAATGCTTTTCAGGCTCAGTACTGGGCTCAAAAGATGCAGCCCTGATCTCTCTCATGATAGCAGGTGGTTAAGTAGAAATTTGCTACTCGGCTGACCCAGCAGGAGCAAACGTATGCTAAAAATGTATGCAGAACCAAGCTTTTCAGTGAAGAGCAGCCAGGCACATTTTAGCAGGTTTCACTTGTAAGTGGGGTTGGAAACGCTTTTCAGGCTCAGTACTGGGCTCAAAAGATGCAGCCCTGATCTCTCTCATGATAGCAGGTGGTTAAGTAGAAATTCGCTGCTCGGCTGGCCCAGCAGGAGCAAACATATGCTAAAAATATATGCAGAACCAAGCTTTTCAGTGAAGAGCAGCCAGGCACATTTTAGCAAGTTTCACTTGTAAGTGGGGTGGGAAACGCTTTTCAGGCTCAGTACTGGGCTCAAAAGATGCAGCCCTGATGTCTCTCATGATAGCAGGTGGTTAAGTAGAAATTCACTGCTCGGCTAACCCAGCAGGAGCAAACGTATGCCAAAAATGTATGCAGAACCAAGCTTTTCAGTGAAGAGCAGAGAGGCACATTTTAGCAAGTTTCACTTGTAAGTGGGGTGGAAAATGCTTTTCAGGATCGTACTGGGCTCAAAAGATGCAGCCCTGATGTCTCTCATGATAGCAGGTGGTTAAGTAGAAATTTGCTGCTCGTCTGACCCAGCAGGACAAACATATGCTAAAACTGTATGCAGAACCAAGCTTTTCAGTGAAGAGCAGCCAGGCACATTTTAGCAGGTTTCACTTGTAAGTGGGGTTGGAAACGCTTTTCAGGCTCGGTACTGGGCTCAAAAGATGCAGCCCTGACCTCTCTCATGATAGCAGGTGGTTAAGTAGAAATTCACTGCTCGGCTGACCCAGCAGGAGCAAACGTATGCCAAAAATGTATGCAGAATCAAGCTTTTCAGTGAAGAGCAGCCAGGCACATTTTAGCAAGTTTCACTTGTAAGTGGGGTTGGACACGCTTTTCAGGCTCAGTACTGGGCTCAAAAGATGGAGCCCTGATGTCTCTCATGATAGCAGGTGGTTAAGTAGAAATTCGCTGCTCGGCTGACCCAGCAGGAGCAAACGTATGCCAAAAATGTACGCAGAAACAAGCTTTTCAGTGAAGAGCAGCTAGGCACATTTAGCAAGTTTCACTTGTAAGTGGGGTTGGAAACGCTTTTCAGGCTCAGTACTGGGCTCAAAAGATGCAGCCCTGATGTCTCTCATGATAGCAGGTGGTTAAGTAGAAATTCGCTGCTTGGCTGGCCCAGCAGGAGCAAACATATGCTAAAAATGTATGCAGAACCAAGCTTTTCAGTGAAGAGCAGCCAGGCACATTTTAGCAAATTTCCCTTGTAAGTGGGGTGGGAAACGGTTTTCAGACTCAGTACTGGGCTCAAAAGATGCAGCCCTGATGTCTCTCATGATAGCAGGTGGTTAAGTAGAAATTCGCTGCTCGGCTAACCCAGCAGGAGCAAACGTATGCCAAAAATTTATGCAGAACCAAGCTTTTCAGTGAAGAGCAGAGAGGCACATTTTAGCAAGTTTCACTTGTAAGTGGGGTGGGAAACGCTTTTCAGGCTCAGTACTGGGCTCAAAAGATGCAGCCCTGATGTCTCTCATGATAGCAGGTGGTTAAGTAGAAATTTGCTGCTCGGCTGACCCAGCAGGACAAACATATTCTAAAACTGTATGCAGAACCAAGCTTTTCAGTGAAGAGCAGCCAGGCACATTTTAGCAAGTTTCACTTGTAAGTGAGGTTAGAAATGCTTTTCAGGCTCAGTACTGGGCTCAAAAGATGCAGCCCTGATGTCTCTCATGATAGCAGGTGGTTAAGTACAAATATGCTGCTCGGCTGACCCAGGAGGAGCAAACGTATGCTAAAAATGTATGCAGAACCAAGCTTTTCAGTGAAGAGCAGCCAGGCACATTTTAGCAAGTTTCACTTGTAAGTGGGGTTGGAAACGCTTTTCAGGCTCAGTACTGGGCTCAAAAGATGCAGCCCTAATGTCTCTCATGATAGCAGGTGGTTAAGTAGAAATTCGCTGCTCGGCTGACCCAGCAGGAGCAAACGTATGCCAAAAATGTATGCAGAAACAAGCTTTTCAGTGAAGAGCAGCTAGGCACATTTTAGCAAGTTTCACTTGTAAGTGGGGTTGGAAATGCTTTTCAGGCTCAGTACTGGGCTCAAAAGATGCAGCCCTGATGTCTCTCATGATAGCAGGTGGTTAAGTAGAAATTTGCTGCTCGGCTGACCCAGCAGGAGCAAACGTATGCTAAAAATGTATGCGGAACCAAGCTTTTCAGTGAAGACCAGCCAGGCGTATTTTAGCAAGTTTCACTTGTAAATGGGGATGGAAACGCTTTTCAGGCTCAGTACTGGGCTCAAAAGATGCAGCCCTGATGTCTCTCATGATAGCAGGTGGTTAAGTAGAAATTCGCTGCTCGGCTGACCCAGCAGGAGCAAACGTATGCCAAAAATTTATGCAGAAACAAGCTTTTCAGTGAAGAGCAGCCAGGCACATTTTAGCAAGTTTCACTTGTAAGTGGGGTTGGAAATGCTTTTCAGGCTCAGTACTGGGCTCAAAAGATGCAGCCCTGATGTCTCTCATGATAGCAGGTGGTTAAGTAGAAATGTGCTGCTCGGCTGACCCAGCAAGAGCAAACGTATGCTAAAACTGTATGCAGAACCAAGCTTTTCAGTGAAGAGCAGCCAGGCACATTTTAGCAGGTTTCACTTGTAAGTGGGGTTGGAAACGCTTTTCAGGCTCAGTACTGGGCTCAAAAGATGCAGCCCTGACCTCTCTCATGATAGCAGGTGGTTAAGTAGAAATTCACTGCTCGGCTGACCCAGCAGGAGCAAACGTATGCCAAAAATGTATGCAGAATCAAGCTTTTCAGTGAAGAGCAGCCAGGCACATTTTAGCAAGTTTCACTTGTAAGTGGGGTTGGAAACGCTTTTCAGGCTCAGTACTGGGCTCAAAAGATGCAGCCCTGATGTCTCTCATGATAGCAGGTGGTTAAGTAGAAATTCGCTGCTCGGCTGACCCAGCAGGAGCAAACGTATGCCAAAAATGTACGCAGAAACAAGCTTTTCAGTGAAGAGCAGCTAGGCACATTTTAGCAAGTTTCACTTGTAAGTGGGGTTGGAAACGCTTTTCAGGCTCAGTACTGGGCTCAAAAGATGCAGCCCTGATGTCTCTCATGATAGCAGGTCGTTAAGTAGAAATTCGCTGCTCGGCTGGCCCAGCAGGAGCAAACATATGCTAAAAATGTATGCAGAACCAAGTTTTTCAGTGAAGAGCAGAGAGGCACATTTTAGCAAGTTTCACTTGTAAGTGGGGTGGGAAACGCTTTTCAGGCTCAGTACTGGGCTCAAAAGATGCAGCCCTGATGTCTCTCATGATAGCAGGTGGTTAAGTAGAAATTTGCTGCTCGGCTGACCCAGGAGGAGCAAACGTATGCTAAAAATGTATGCAGAACCAAGCTTTTCAGTGAAGAGCAGCCAGGCACATTTTAGCAAGTTTCACTTGTAAGTGGGGTTGGAAATGCTTTTCAGGCTCAGTACTGGGCTCAAAAGATGCAGCCCTGATGTCTCTCATGATAGCAGGTGGTTAAGTAGAAATGTGCTGCTCGGCTGACCCAGCAGGAGCAAACGTATGCTAAAAATGTGTGCAGAACCAATCTTTTCAGTGAAGAGCAGCCAGGCACATTTTAGCAAAGTTCACTTGTAAGTGGGGTTGGAAATGCTTTTCAGGCTCAGTACTGGGCTCAAAAGATGCAGCCCTGATGTCTCTCATGATAGCAGGTGGTTAAGTAGAAATTTGCTGCTCGGCAGACCCAGCAGGAGCAAACGTATGCTAAAAATGTGTGCAGAACCAAGCTTTTCAGTGAAGAGCAGCCAGGCACATTTTAGCACATTTCACTTGTAAGTGGGGTTGAAAACGCTTTTCAGGCTCAGTACTGGGCTCAAAAGATGCAGCCCTGATGTCTCTCATGATAGCAGGTGGTTAAGTAGAAATTTGCTGCTCGGCTGACCCACCAGGAGCAAACGTATGCTAAAAATGTATGCAGAACCAAGCTTTTCAGTGAAGAGCAGCCAGGCACATTTTAGCAAGTTTTACTTGTAAGTGGGGTTAGAAATGCTTTTCAGGCTTAGTACTGGGCTCAAAAGATGCAGCCCTGATGTCTCTCATGATAGAAGGTGGTTAAGTAGAAATTCGCTGCTCGGCTGACCCAGCAGGAGCAAACGTATGCTAAAAATGTATGCAGAACCAAGCTTTTCAGTGAAGAGCAGCCAGGCACATTTTAGCAAGTTTCACTTGTAAGTGGGGTTGGAAATGCTTTTCAGGCTTAGTACTGGGCTCAAAAGATGCAGCCCTGATGTATCTCATGATAGAAGGTGGTTAAGTAGAAATTCGCTGCTCGGCTGACCCAGCAGGAGCAAACGTATGCTAAAAATGTATGCAGAACCAAGCTTTTCAGTGAAGAGCAGCTTTAGCAAGTTTCACTTGTAAGTGGGGTTGGAAATGCTTTTCAGGCTCAGTACTGGGCTCAAAAGTGCAGCCCTGATCTCTCTCATGATAGCAGGTGGTTAAGTAGAAATTTGCTGCTCGGCTGACCCAGCAGGAGCAAACGTATGCAAAAAATGTATGCAGAACCAAGCTTTTCAGTGAAGAGCAGCCAGGCACATTTTAGCAAGTTTCACTTGTAAGTGGGTTTGGAAATGCTTTTCAGGCTTAGTTCTGGGCTCAAAAGATGCAGCCCTGATGTCTCTCATAATAGAAGGTGGTTAAGTAGAAATTCGCTGCTCGGCTGACCCAGCAGGAGCAAACGTATGCTAAAAATGTATGCAGAACCAAGCTTTTCAGTGAAGAGCAGCCAGGCACATTTTAGCAAGTTTCACTTGTAAGTGGGGTTGGAAATGCTTTTCAGGCTTAGTACTGGGCTCAAAAGATGCAGCCCTGATGTATCTCATGATAGAAGGTGGTTAAGTAGAAATTCGCTGCTCGGCTGACCCAGCAGGAGCAAAAGTATGCCAAAAATGTATGCAGAAACAAGCTTTTCAGTGAAGAGCAGCTAGGCACATTTTAGCAAGTTTCACTTGTAAGTGGGGTTGGAAACGCTTTTCAGGCTCAGTACTGGGCTCAAAAGATGCAGCCCTGATGTCTCTCATGATAGCAGGTGGTTAAGTAGAAATTTGCTGCTCGGCTGACCCAGCAGGAGCAAACGAATGCTAAAAATGTATGCAGACCCAAGCTTTTCAGTGAAGAGCAGCCAGGCACATTTTAGCAAGTTTCACTTGTAAGTGGGGTGGGAAACGCTTTTCAGGCTCAGTACTGGGCTCAAAAGATGCAGCCCTGATGTCTCTCATGATAGCAGGTGGTTAAGTAGAAATTCGCTGCTCGGCTAACCCAGCAGGAGCAAACGTATGCCAAAAATGTATGCAGAACCAAGCTTTTCAGTGAAGAGCAGAGAGGCACATTTTAGCAAGTTTCACTTGTAAGTGGGGTTAGAAATGCTTTTCAGGCTCAGTACTGGGCTCAAAAGATACAGCCCTGATGTCTCTCATGATAGCAGGTGGTTAAGTAGAAATATGCTGCTCGGCTGACCCAGGAGGAGCAAATGTATGCTAAAAATGTATGCAGAACCAAGCTTTTCAGTGAAGAGCAGCCAGGCACATTTTAGCAAGTTTCACTTGTAAGTGGGGTTGGAAACGCTTTTCAGGCTCAGTACTGGGCTCAAAAGATGCAGCCCTGATGTCTCTCATGATAGCAGGTGGTTAAGTAGAAATTCGCTGCTCGGCTGACCCAGCAGGAGCAAACGTATGCCAAAAATGTATGCAGAAACAAGCTTTTCAGTGAAGAGCAGCTAGGCACATTTTAGCAAGTTTCACTTGTAAGTGGGGTTGGAAATGCTTTTCAGGCTCAGTACTGGGCTCAAAAGATGCAGCCCTGATGTCTATCATGATAGCAGGTGGTTAAGTAGAAATTCACTGCTCGGCTGACCCAGCAGGAGCAAACGTATGCTAAAAATGTATCCAGAACCAAGCTTTTCAGTGAAGAGCAGCCAGGCATATTTTAGCAAGTTTCACTTGTAAGTGGGGTTGGAAACGCTTTTCAGGCTCAGTACTGGGCTCAAAAGATTCAGCCCTGATGTCTCTCATGATAGCAGGTGGTTAAGTAGAAATTTGCTGCTCGGCTGACCCACCAGGAGCAAACGTATGCTAAAAATGTATGCAGAACCAAGCTTTTCAGTGAAGAGCAGCCAGGCACATTTTAGCAAGTTTCACTTGTAAGTGGGGTTGGAAACGCTTTTCAGGCTCAGTACTGGGCTCAAAAGATGCAGCCCTGATGTCTCTCATGATAGCAGGTGGTTAAGTAGAAATTTGCTGCTCGGCTGACCCAGCAGGAGCAAACGTATGCTAAAAATGTGTGCAGAACCAAGCTTTTCAGTGAAGAGCAGCTTTAGCAAGTTTCACTTGTAAGTGGGGTTGGAAATGCTTTTCAGGCTCAGTACTGGGCTCAAAAGATGCAGCCCTGATCTCTCTCATGATAGCAGGTGGTTAAGTAGAAATTTGCTGCTCGGCTGACCCAGCAGGAGCAAACGTATGCTAAAAATGTATGCAGAACCAAGCTTTTCAGTGAAGAGCAGCCAGGCACATTTTAGCAAGTTTCACTTGTAAGTGGGGTTGGAAATGCTTTTCAGGCTTAGTACTGGGCTCAAAAGATGCAGCCCTAATGTCTCTCATGATAGAAGGTGGTTAAGTAGAAATTAGCTGCTCGGCTGACCCAGCAGGAGCCAACATATGCTAAAAATGTGTGCAGAACCAAGCTTTTCAGTGAAGAGCAGCTAGGCACATTTTAGCAAGTTTCACTTGTAAGTGGGGTTGGAAATGCTTTTCAGGCTCAGTACTGGGCTCAAAAGATGCAGCCCTGATCTCTCTCATGATAGCAGGTGGTTAAGTAGAAATTTGCTGCTCGGCTGACCCAGCAGGAGCAAACGTATGCTAAAAATGTGTGCAGAACCAAGCTTTTCAGTGAAGAGCAGCCAGGCACATTTGAGCAGGTTTCACTTGTAAGTGGGGTTGGAAACGCTTTTCAGGCTCAGTACTGGGCTCAAAAGATGCAGCCCTGTTCTCTCTCATGATAGCAGGTGGTTAAGTAGAAATTCGCTGCTCGGCTGACCCAGCAAGAGCAAACGTATGCCAAAAATGTATGCAGAACCAAGCTTTTCAGTGAAGAGCAGCCAGGCACATTTTAGAAAGTTTCACTTGTAAGTGGGGTTGGAAACGCTTTTCAGGCTCAGTACTGGGCTCAAAAGATGCAGCCCTGATGTCTCTCATGATAGCAGGTGGTTAAGTAGAAATTCGCTGCTCGGCTGACCCAGCAGGAGCAAACGTATGCTAAAAATGTATGCAGAACCAAGCTTTTCAGTGGAGAGCAGCCAGGCATATTTTAGCAAGTTTCACTAGTAAGTGGGGTTGGAAATGCTTTTCAGGCTCAGTACTGGGCTCAAAAGATGCAGCCCTGATGTCTCTCATGATAGCAGGTGGTTAAGTAGAAATGTGCTACTCGGCTGACCCAGCAGGAGCAAACGTATGCTAAAAATGTATGCAGAACTAAGCTTTTCAGTGAAGAGCAGCCAGGCATATTTTAGCAAGTTTCACTTGTAAGTGGGGTAGGAAATGCTTTTCAGGCTCAGTACTGGGCTCAAAAGATGCAGCCCTGATGTCTCTCATGATAGCAGGTGGTTAAGTAGAAATGTGCTGCTCGGCAGACCCAGCAGGAGCAAACGTATGCTAAAAATGTGTGCAGAACCAAGCTTTTCAGTGAAGAGCAGCCAGGCACATTTTAGCACGTTTCACTTGTAAGTGGGGTTGGAAACGCTTTTCAGGCTCAGTACTGGGCTCAAAAGATGCAGCCCTGATGTCTCTCATGATAGCAGGTGGTTAAGTAGAAATTTGCTGCTCGGCTGACCCACCAGGAGCAAACATATGCTAAAAATGTATGCAGAACCAAGCTTTTCAGTGAAGAGCAGCCAGGCACATTTTAGCAAGTTTCACTTGTAAGTGGGGTTGGAAACGCTTTTCAGGCTCAGTACTGGGCTCAAAAGATGCAGCCCTGATGTCTCTCATGATAGCAGGTGGTTAAGTAGAAATTTGCTGCTCGGCTGACCCAGCAGGAGCAAACGTATGCTAAAAATGTGTGCAGAACCAAGCTTTTCAGTGAAGAGCAGCTTTAGCAAGTTTCACTTGTAAGTGGGGTTGGAAATGCTTTTCAGGCTCAGTACTGGGCTCAAAAGATGCAGCCCTGATCTCTCTCATGATAGCAGGTGGTTAAGTAGAAATTTGCTGCTCGGCTGACCCAGCAGGAGCAAACGTATGCTAAAAATGTGTGCAGAACCAAGCTTTTCAGTGAAGAGCAGCCAGGCACATTTTAGCAAGTTTCACTTGTAAGTGGGGTTGGAAATGCTTTTCAGGCTTAGTACTGGGCTCAAAAGATGCAGCCCTGATGTCTCTCATGATAGAAGGTGGTTAAGTAGAAATTCGCTGCTAGGCTGACCCAGCAGGAGCAAACGTATGCCAAAAATGTATGCAGAAACAAGCTTTTCAGTGAAGAGCAGCTAGGCACATTTTAGCAAGTTTCACTTGTAAGTGGGGTTGGAAACGCTTTTCAGGCTCAGTACTGGGCTCAAAAGATGCAGCCCTGATGTCTCTCATGATAGCAGGTGGTTAAGTAGAAATTTGCTGCTCGGCTGACCCAGCAGGAGCAAACGTATGCTAAAAATGTGTGCAGAACCAAGCTTTTCAGTGAAGAGCAGCCAGGCACATTTTAGCAAGTTTCACTTGTAAGTGGGTTTGGAAATGCTTTTCAGGCTCAGTACTGGGCTCAAAAGATGCAGCCCTGATCTCTCTCATGATAGCAGGTGGTTAAGTAGAAATTTGCTGCTCGGCTGACCCAGCAGGAGCAAACGTATGCTAAAATTGTATGCAGAACCAAGCTTTTCAGTGAAGAGCAGCCAGGCATATTTTAGCAGGTTTCACTTGTAAGTGGGGTTGGAAACGCTTTTCAGGCTCAGTACTGGGCTCAAAAGATGCAGCCCTGATCTCTCTCATGATAGCAGGTGGTTAAGTAGAAATTCGCTGCTCGGCTGGCCCAGCAGGAGCAAACATATGCTAAAAATGTATGCAGAACCAAGCTTTTCAGTGAAGAGCAGCCAGGCACATTTTAGCAAGTTTCACTTGTAAGTGGGGTGGGAAACGCTTTTCAGGCTCAGTACTGGGCTCAAAAGATGCAGCTCTGATGTCTCTCATAATAGCAGGTGGTTAAGTAGAAATTCACTGCTCGGCTAACCCAGCAGGAGCAAACGTATGCCAAAAATGTATGCAGAACCAAGCTTTTCAGTGAAGAGCAGAGAGGCACATTTTAGCAAGTTTCACTTGTAAGTGGGGTGGAAAACGCTTTTCAGGCTCAGTACTGGGCTCAAGAGATGCAGCCCTCATGTCTCTCATGATAGCAGGTGGTTAAGTAGAAATTTGCTGCTCGGCTGACCCAGCAGGACAAACATATGCTAAAACTGTATGCAGAACCAAGCTTTTCAGTGAAGAGCAGCCAGGCACATTTTAGCAGGTTTCACTTGTAAGTGGTGTTGGAAACGCTTTTCAGGCTCAGTACTGGGCTCAAAAAATGCAGCCCTGACCTCTCTCATGATAGCAGGTGGTTAAGTAGAAATTCACTGCTCGGCTGACCCAGCAGGAGCAAACGTATGCCAAAAATGTATGCAGAATCAAGCTTTTCAGTGAAGAGCAGCCAGGCACATTTTAGCAAGTTTCACTTGTAAGTGGGGTTGGAAACGCTTTTCAGGCTCAGTACTGGGCTCAAAAGATGCAGCCCTGATGTCTCTCATGATAGCAGGTGGTTAAGTAGAAATTCGCTGCTCGGCTGACCCAGCAGGAGCAAACGTATACCAAAAATGTACGCAGAAACAAGCTTTTCAGTGAAGAGCAGCTAGGCACATTTTAGCAAGTTTCACTTGTAAGTGGGGTTGGAAACGCTTTTCAGGCTCAGTACTGGGCTCAAAAGATGCAGCCCTGATGTCTCTCATGATAGTAGGTGGTTAAGTAGAAATTTGCTGCTCGGCTGGCCCAGCAGGAGCAAACATATGCTAAAAATGTATGCAGAACCAAGCTTTTCAGTGAAGAGCAGCCAGGCACATTTTAGCAAATTTCACTTGTAAGTGGGGTGGGAAACGCTTTTCAGACTCAGTACTGGGCTCAAAAGATGCAGCCCTGATGTCTCTCATGATAGCAGGTGGTTAAGTAGAAATTTGCTGCTCGGCTAACCCAGCAGGAGCAAACGTATGCCAAAAATGTATGCAGAACCAAGCTTTTCAGTGAAGAGCAGAGAGGCACATTTTAGCAAGTTTCACTTGTAAGTGGGGTGGGAAACGCTTTTCAGGCTCAGTACTGGGCTCAAAAGATGCAGCCCTGATGTCTCTCATGATAGCAGGTGGTTAAGTAGAAATTCGCTGCTCGGCTGACCCAGCAGGAGCAAACGTATGCCAAAAATGTACGCAGAAACAAGCTTTTCAGTGAAGAGCAGCCAGGCACATTTTAGCAAATTTCACTTGTAAGTGGGGTGGGAAATGCTTTTCAGACTCAGTACTGGGCTCAAAAGATGCAGCCCTGATGTCTCTCATGATAGCAGGTGGTTACGTAGAAATTTGCTGCTCGGCTGACCCAGCAGGACAAACATATGCTAAAACTGTATGCAGAACCAAGCTTTTCAGTGAAGAGCAGCCAGGCACATTTTAGCAAGTTTCACTTGTAAGTGGGGTTAGAAATGCTTTTCAGGCTCAGTACTGGGCTCAAAAGATACAGCCCTGATGTCTCTCATGATAGCAGGTGGTTAAGTAGAAATATGCTGCTCGGCTGACCCAGGAGGAGCAAACGTATGCTAAAAATGTATTCAGAACCAAGCTTTTCAGTGAAGAGCAGCCAGGCACATTTTAGCAAGTTTCACTTGTAAGTGGGGTTGGAAACGCTTTTCAGGCTCAGTACTGGGCTCAAAAGATGCAGCCCTGATGTCTCTCATGATAGCAGGTGGTTAAGTAGAAATGTGCTACTCGGCTGACCCAGCAGGAGCAAACCTATGCTAAAAATGTATGCAGAACCAAGCTTTTCAGTGAAGAGCAGCCAGGCATATTTTAGCAAGTTTCACTTGTAAGTGGGGTTGGAAATGCTTTTCAGGCTCAGTACTGGGCTCAAAAGATGCAGCCCTGATGTCTCTCATGATAGCAGGTGGTTAAGTAGAAATTTGCTGCTCGGCAGACCCAGCAGGAGCAAACGTATGCTAAAAATGTGTGCAGAACCAAGCTTTTCAGTAAGAGCAGCCAGGCACATTTTAGCACGTTTCACTTGTAAGTGGGGATGGAAACGCTTTTCAGGCTCAGTACTGGGCTCAAAAGATGCAGCCCTGATGTCTCTCATGATAGCAGGTGGTTAAGTAGAAATTTGCTGCTCGGCTGACCCAGCAGGAGCAAACGTATGCTAAAAATGTGTGCAGAACCAAGCTTTTCAGTGAAGAGCAGCTTTAGCAAGTTTCACTTGTAAGTGGGGTTGGAAATGCTTTTCAGGCTCAGTACTGGGCTCAAAAGATGCAGCCCTGATCTCTCTCATGATAGCAGGTGGTTAAGTAGAAATTTGCTGCTCGGCTGACCCAGCAGGAGCAAACGTATGCTAAAAATGTATGCAGAACCAAGCTTTTCAGTGAAGAGCAGCCAGGCACATTTTAGCAGGTTTCACTTGTAAGTGGGGTTGGAAACGCTTTTCAGGCTCAGTACTGGGCTCAAAAGATGCAGCCCTGATCTCTCTCATGATAGCAGGTGGTTAAGTAGAAATTTGCTGCTCGGCTGACCCAGCAGGAGCAAACGTATGCTAAAAATGTGTGCAGAACCAAGCTTTTCAGTGAAGAGCAGCCAGGCACATTTTAGCAAGTTTCACTTGTAAGTGGGGTTGGAAATGCTTTTCAGGCTTAGTACTGGGCTCAAAAGATGCAGCCCTGATGTCTCTCATGATAGAAGGTGGTTAAGTAGAAATTTGCTGCTCGGCTGACCCAGCAGGAGCAAACGTATGCTAAAAATGTGTGCAGAACCAAGCTTTTCAGTGAAGAGCAGCCAGGCACATTTTAGCAAATTTCACTTGTAAGTGGGGTGGGAAACGGTTTTCAGACTCAGTACTGGGCTCAAAAGATGCAGCCCTGATGTCTCTCATGATAGCAGGTGGTTAAGTAGAAATTCGCTGCTCGGCTAACCCAGCAGGAGCAAACGTATGCCAAAAATGTATGCAGAACCAATCTTTTCAGTGAAGAGCAGAGAGGCACATTTTAGCAAGTTTCACTTGTAAGTGGGGTGGGAAACGCTTTTCAGGCTCAGTACTGGGCTCAAAAGATGCAGCCCTGATGTCTCTCATGATAGCAGGTGGTTAAGTAGAAATTTGCTGCTTGGCTGACCCAGCAGGACAAACATATGCTAAAACTGTATGCAGAACCAAGCTTTTCAGTGAAGAGCAGCCAGGCACATTTTAGCAAGTTTCACTTGTAAGTGAGGTTAGAAATGCTTTTCAGGCTCAGTACTGGGCTCAAAAGATACAGCCCTGATGTCTCTCATGATAGCAGGTGGTTAAGTAGAAATATGCTGCTCGGCTGACCCAGGAGGAGCAAACGTATGCTAAAAATGTATGCAGAACCAAGCTTTTCAATGAAGAGCAGCCAGGCACATTTTAGCAAGTTTCACTTGTAAGTGGGGTTGGAAACGCTTTTCAGGCTCAGTACTGGGCTCAAAAGATGCAGCCCTGATGTCTCTCATGATAGCAGGTGGTTAAGTAGAAATTTGCTGCTCGGCTGACCCAGCAGGAGCAAACGTATGCTAAAAATGTATGCATAACCAAGCTTTTCAGTGAAGAGCAGCCAGGCACATTTTAGCAAGTTTCACTTGTAAGTGGGGTGGGAAACGCTTTTCAGGCTCAGTACTGGGCTCAAAAGATGCAGCCCTGATGTCTCTCATGATAGCAGGTGGTTAAGTAGAAATTCGCTGCTCGGCTAACCCAGCAGGAGAAAACGTATGCCAAAAATGTATGCAGAACCAAGCTTTTCAGTGAAGAGCAGAGAGGCATATTTTAGCAAGTTTCACTTGTAAGTGGGGTTAGAAATGCTTTTCAGGCTCAGTACTGGGCTCAAAAGATACAGCCCTGATGTCTCTCATGATAGCAGGTGGTTAAGTAGAAATATGCTGCTCGGCTGACCCAGGAGGAGCAAATGTATGCTAAAAATGTATGCAGAACAAAGCTTTTCAGTGAAGAGCAGCCAGGCACATTTTAGCAAGTTTCACTTGTAAGTGGGGTTGGAAACGCTTTTCAGGCTCAGTACTGGGCTCAAAAGATGCAGCCCTGATGTCTCTCATGATAGCAGGTGGTTAAGTAGAAATTCGCTGCTCGGCTGACCCAGCAGGAGCAAACGTATGCCAAAAATGTATGCAGAAACAAGCTTTTCAGTGAAGAGCAGCAAGGCACATTTTAGCAAGTTTCACTTGTAAGTGGGGTTGGAAATGCTTTTCAGGCTCAGTACTGGGCTCAAAAGATGCAGCACTGATGTCTCTCATGATAGCAGGTGGTTAAGTAGAAATTTGCTGCTCGGCTGACCCAGCAGGAGCAAACGTATGCTAAAAATGTATGCGGAACCAAGCTTTTCAGTGAAGAGCAGCCAGGCGTATTTTAGCAAGTTTCACTTGTAAATGGGGTTGGAAACGCTTTTCAGGCTCAGTACTGGGCTCAAAAGATGCAGCCCTGATGTCTCTCATGATAACAGGTGGTTAAGTATAAATTCGCTGCTCGGCTGACCCAGCAGGAGCAAACGTATGCCAAAAATGTATGCAGAAACAAGCTTTTCAGTGAAGAGCAGCCAGGCACATTTTAGCAAGTTTCACTTGTAAGTGGGGTTGGAAATGCTTTTCAGGCTCAGTACTGGGCTCAAAAGATGCAGCCCTGATGTCTCTCATGATAGCAGGTGGTTAAGTAGAAATGTGCTGCTCGGCTGACCCAGCAGGAGCAAACGTATGCTAAAACTGTATGCAGAACCAAGCTTTTCAGTGAAGAGCAGCCAGGCACATTTTAGCAGGTTTCACTTGTAAGTGGGGTTGGAAATGCTTTTCAGGCTCAGTACTGGGCTCAAAAGATGCAGCCCTGATGTCTCTCATGATAGCAGGTGGTTAAGTAGAAATTCGCTGCTCGGCTGGCCCAGCAGGAGCAAACATATGCTAAAAATGTATGCAGAACCAAGCTTTTCAGTGAAGAGCAGCCAGGCACATTTTAGCAAATTTCACTTGTAAGTGGGGTGGGAAACGGTTTTCAGACTCAGTACTGGGCTCAAAAGATGCAGCCCTGATGTCTCTCATGATAGCAGGTGGTTAAGTAGAAATTCGCTGCTCGGCTAACCCAGCAGGAGCAAACGTATGCCAAAAATGTATGCAGAACCAATCTTTTCAGTGAAGAGCAGAGAGGCACATTTTAGCAAGTTTCACTTGTAAGTGGGGTGGGAAACGCTTTTCAGGCTCAGTACTGGGCTCAAAAGATGCAGCCCTGATGTCTCTCATGCTAGCAGGTGGTTAAGTAGAAATTTGCTGCTTGGCTGACCCAGCAGGACAAACATATGCTAAAACTGTATGCAGAACCAAGCTTTTCAGTGAAGAGCAGCCAGGCACATTTTAGCAAGTTTCACTTGTAAGTGAGGTTAGAAATGCTTTTCAGGCTCAGTACTGGGCTCAAAAGATACAGCCCTGATGTCTCTCATGATAGCAGGTGGTTAAGTAGAAATATGCTGCTCGGCTGACCCAGGAGGAGCAAACGTATGCTAAAAATGTATGCAGAACCAAGCTTTTCAGTGAAGAGCAGCCAGGCACATTTTAGCAAGTTTCACTTGTAAGTGGGGTTGGAAACGCTTTTCAGGCTCAGTACTGGGCTCAAAAGATGCAGCCCTGATGTCTCTCATGATAGCAGGTGGTTAAGTAGAAATTTGCTGCTCGGCTGACCCAGCAGGAGCAAACGTATGCTAAAAATGTATGCATAACCAAGCTTTTCAGTGAAGAGCAGCCAGGCACATTTTAGCAAGTTTCACTTGTAAGTGGGGTGGGAAACGCTTTTCAGACTCAGTACTGGGCTCAAAAGATGCAGCCCTGATGTCTCTCATGATAGCAGGTGGTTAAGTAGAAATTCGCTGCTCGGCTAACCCAGCAGGAGAAAACGTATGCCAAAAATGTATGCAGAACCAAGCTTTTCAGTGAAGAGCAGAGAGGCATATTTTAGCAAGTTTCACTTGTAAGTGGGGTTAGAAATGCTTTTCAGGCTCAGTACTGGGCTCAAAAGATACAGCCCTGATGTCTCTCATGATAGCAGGTGGTTAAGTAGAAATATGCTGCTCGGCTGACCCAGGAGGAGCAAATGTATGCTAAAAATGTATGCAGAACAAAGCTTTTCAGTGAAGAGCAGCCAGGCACATTTTAGCAAGTTTCACTTGTAAGTGGGGTTGGAAACGCTTTTCAGGCTCAGTACTGGGCTCAAAAGATGCAGCCCTGATGTCTCTCATGATAGCAGGTGGTTAAGTAGAAATTCGCTGCTCGGCTGACCCAGCAGGAGCAAACGTATGCCAAAAATGTATGCAGAAACAAGCTTTTCAGTGAAGAGCAGCAAGGCACATTTTAGCAAGTTTCACTTGTAAGTGGGGTTGGAAATGCTTTTCAGGCTCAGTACTGGGCTCAAAAGATGCAGCACTGATGTCTCTCATGATAGCAGGTGGTTAAGTAGAAATTTGCTGCTCGGCTGACCCAGCAGGAGCAAACGTATGCTAAAAATGTATGCGGAACCAAGCTTTTCAGTGAAGAGCAGCCAGGCGTATTTTAGCAAGTTTCACTTGTAAATGGGGTTGGAAACGCTTTTCAGGCTCAGTACTGGGCTCAAAAGATGCAGCCCTGATGTCTCTCATGATAACAGGTGGTTAAGTATAAATTCGCTGCTCGGCTGACCCAGCAGGAGCAAACGTATGCCAAAAATGTATGCAGAAACAAGCTTTTCAGTGAAGAGCAGCCAGGCACATTTTAGCAAGTTTCACTTGTAAGTGGGGTTGGAAATGCTTTTCAGGCTCAGTACTGGGCTCAAAAGATGCAGCCCTGATGTCTCTCATGATAGCAGGTGGTTAAGTAGAAATGTGCTGCTCGGCTGACCCAGCAGGAGCAAACGTATGCTAAAACTGTATGCAGAACCAAGCTTTTCAGTGAAGAGCAGCCAGGCACATTTTAGCAGGTTTCACTTGTAAGTGGGGTTGGAAATGCTTTTCAGGCTCAGTACTGGGCTCAAAAGATGCAGCCCTGATGTCTCTCATGATAGCAGGTGGTTAAGTAGAAATTCGCTGCTCGGCTGGCCCAGCAGGAGCAAACATATGCTAAAAATGTATGCAGAACCAAGCTTTTCAGTGAAGAGCAGCCAGGCACATTTTAGCAAATTTCACTTGTAAGTGGGGTGGGAAACGGTTTTCAGACTCAGTACTGGGCTCAAAAGATGCAGCCCTGATGTCTCTCATGATAGCAGGTGGTTAAGTAGAAATTCGCTGCTCGGCTAACCCAGCAGGAGCAAACGTATGCCAAAAATGTATGCAGAACCAATCTTTTCAGTGAAGAGCAGAGAGGCACATTTTAGCAAGTTTCACTTGTAAGTGGGGTGGGAAACGCTTTTCAGGCTCAGTACTGGGCTCAAAAGATGCAGCCCTGATGTCTCTCATGCTAGCAGGTGGTTAAGTAGAAATTTGCTGCTTGGCTGACCCAGCAGGACAAACATATGCTAAAACTGTATGCAGAACCAAGCTTTTCAGTGAAGAGCAGCCAGGCACATTTTAGCAAGTTTCACTTGTAAGTGAGGTTAGAAATGCTTTTCAGGCTCAGTACTGGGCTCAAAAGATACAGCCCTGATGTCTCTCATGATAGCAGGTGGTTAAGTAGAAATATGCTGCTCGGCTGACCCAGGAGGAGCAAACGTATGCTAAAAATGTATGCAGAACCAAGCTTTTCAGTGAAGAGCAGCCAGGCACATTTTAGCAAGTTTCACTTGTAAGTGGGGTTGGAAACGCTTTTCAGGCTCAGTACTGGGCTCAAAAGATGCAGCCCTGATGTCTCTCATGATAGCAGGTGGTTAAGTAGAAATTTGCTGCTCGGCTGACCCAGCAGGAGCAAACGTATGCTAAAAATGTATGCATAACCAAGCTTTTCAGTGAGGAGCAGCCAGGCACATTTTAGCAAGTTTCACTTGTAAGTGGGGTGGGAAACGCTTTTCAGACTCAGTACTGGGCTCAAAAGATGCAGCCCTGATGTCTCTCATGATAGCAGGTGGTTAAGTAGAAATTCGCTGCTCGGCTAACCCAGCAGGAGAAAACGTATGCCAAAAATGTATGCAGAACCAAGCTTTTCAGTGAAGAGCAGAGAGGCATATTTTAGCAAGTTTCACTTGTAAGTGGGGTTAGAAATGCTTTTCAGGCTCAGTACTGGGCTCAAAAGATACAGCCCTGATGTCTCTCATGATAGCAGGTGGTTAAGTAGAAATATGCTGCTCGGCTGACCCAGGAGGAGCAAATGTATGCTAAAAATGTATGCAGAACAAAGCTTTTCAGTGAAGAGCAGCCAGGCACATTTTAGCAAGTTTCACTTGTAAGTGGGGTTGGAAACGCTTTTCAGGCTCAGTACTGGGCTCAAAAGATGCAGCCCTGATGTCTCTCATGATAGCAGGTGGTTAAGTAGAAATTCGCTGCTCGGCTGACCCAGCAGGAGCAAACGTATGCCAAAAATGTATGCAGAAACAAGCTTTTCAGTGAAGAGCAGCTAGGCACATTTTAGCAAGTTTCACTTGTAAGTGGGGTTGGAAATGCTTTTCAGGCTCAGTACTGGGCTCAAAAGATGCAGCCCTGATGTCTCTCATGATAGCAGGTGGTTAAGTAGAAATTTGCTGCTCGGCTGACCCAGCAGGAGCAAACGTATGCTAAAAATGTATGCGGAACCAAGCTTTTCAGTGTAGAGCAGCCAGGCGTATTTTAGCAAGTTTCACTTGTAAGTGGGGTTGGAAATGCTTTTTAGGCTCAGTACTGGTCTCAAAAGATGCAGCCCTGATGTCTCTCATGATAGCAGGTGGTTAAGTAGAAATGTGCTGCTCGGCTGACCCAGCAGGAGCAAACGTATGCTAAAACTGTATGCAGAACCAAGCTTTTCAGTGAAGAGCAGCCAGGCACATTTTAGCAGGTTTCACTTGTAAGTGGGGTTGGAAACGCTTTTCAGGCTCAGTACTGGGCTCAAAAGATGCAGCCCTGACCTCTCTCATGATAGCAGGTGGTTAAGTAGAAATTCACTGCTCGGCTGACCCAGCAGGAGCAAACGTATGCCAAAAATGTATGCAGAATCAAGCTTTTCAGTGAAGAGCAGCCAGGCACATTTTAGCAAGTTTCACTTGTAAGTGGGGTTGGAAACGCTTTTCAGGCTCAGTACTGGGCTCAAAAGATGCAGCCCTGATGTCTCTCATGATAGCAGGTGGTTAAGTAGAAATTCGCTGCTCGGCTGACCCACCAGGAGCAAACATATGCTAAAAATGTATGCAGAACCAAGCTTTTCAGTGAAGAGCAGCCAGGCACATTTTAGCAAGTTTCACTTGTAAGTGGGGTTGGAAATGCTTTTCAGGCTCAGTACTGGGCTCAAAAGATGCAGCCCTGATCTCTCTCATGATAGCAGGTGGTTAAGTAGAAATTTGCTGCTCAGCTGACCCAGCAGGAGCAAACGTATGCTAAAAATGTGTGCAGAACCAAGCTTTTCAGTGAAGAGCAGCCAGGCACATTTTAGCAAGTTTCACTTGTAAGTGGGGTTGGAAATGCTTTTCAGGCTTAGTACTGGGCTCAAAAGATGCAGCCCTGATGTCTCTCATGATAGAAGGTGGTTAAGTAGAAATTCGCTGCTAGGCTGACCCAGCAGGAGCAAACGTATGCCAAAAATGTATGCAGAAACAAGCTTTTCAGTGAAGAGCAGCTAGGCACATTTTAGCAAGTTTCACTTGTAAGTGGGGTTGGAAACGCTTTTCAGGCTCAGTACTGGGCTCAAAAGATGCAGCCCTGATGTCTCTCATGATAGCAGGTGGTTAAGTAGAAATTTGCTGCTTGGCTGACCCAGCAGGAGCAAACGTATGCTAAAAATGTGTGCAGAACCAAGCTTTTCAGTGAAGTGCAGCCAGGCACATTTTAGCAAGTTTCACTTGTAAGTGGGTTTGGAAATGCTTTTCAGGCTCAGTACTGGGCTCAAAAGATGCAGCCCTGATCTCTCTCATGATAGCAGGTGGTTAAGTAGAAATTTGCTGCTCGGCTGACCCAGCAGGAGCAAACGTATGCTAAAAATGTATGCAGAACCAAGCTTTTCAGTGAAGAGCAGCCAGGCACATTTTAACAGGTTTCACTTGTAAGTGGGGTTGGAAACGCTTTTCAGGCTCAGTACTGGGCTCAAAAGATGCAGCCCTGATCTCTCTCATGATAGCAGGTGGTTAAGTAGAAATTCGCTGCTCGGCTGGCCCAGCAGGAGCAAACATATGCTAAAAATGTATGCAGAACCAAGCTTTTCAGTGAAGAGCAGCCAGGCACATTTTAGCAAGTTTCACTTGTAAGTGGGGTGGGAAACGCTTTTCAGGCTCAGTACTGGGCTCAAAAGATGCAGCTCTGATGTCTCTCATAATAGCAGGTGGTTAAGTAGAAATTCACTGCTCGGCTAACCCAGCAGGAGCAAACGTATGCCAAAAATGTATGCAGAACCAAGCTTTTCAGTGAAGAGCAGCCAGGCACATTTTAGCAGGTTTCACTTGTAAGTGGTGTTGGAAACGCTTTTCAGGCTCAGTACTGGGCTCAAAAAATGCAGCCCTGACCTCTCTCATGATAGCAGGTGGTTAAGTAGAAATTCACTGCTCGGCTGACCCAGCAGGAGCAAACGTATGCCAAAAATGTATGCAGAATCAAGCTTTTCAGTGAAGAGCAGCCAGGCACATTTTAGCAAGTTTCACTTGTAAGTGGGGTTGGAAACGCTTTTCAGGCTCAGTACTGGGCTCAAAAGATGCAGCCCTGATGTCTCTCATGATAGTAGGTGGTTAAGTAGAAATTCGCTGCTCGGCTGGCCCAGCAGGAGCAAACATATGCTAAAAATGTATGCAGAACCAAGCTTTTCAGTGAAGAGCAGCCAGGCACATTTTAGCAAATTTCACTTGTAAGTGGGGTGGGAAACGCTTTTCAGACTCAGTACTGGGCTCAAAAGATGCAGCCCTGATGTCTCTCATGATAGCAGGTGGTTAAGTAGAAATTTGCTGCTCGGCTAACCCAGCAGGAGCAAACGTATGCCAAAAATGTATGCAGAACCAAGCTTTTCAGTGAAGAGCAGAGAGGCACATTTTAGCAAGTTTCACTTGTAAGTGGGGTGGGAAACGCTTTTCAGGCTCAGTACTGGGCTCAAAAGATGCAGCCCTGATGTCTCTCATGATAGCAGGTGGTTAAGTAGAAATTCGCTGCTCGGCTGACCCAGCAGGAGCAAATGTATGCCAAAAATGTACGCAGAAACAAGCTTTTCAGTGAAGAGCAGCCAGGCACATTTTAGCAAATTTCACTTGTAAGTGGGGTGGGAAATGCTTTTCAGACTCAGTACTGGGCTCAAAAGATGCAGCCCTGATGTCTCTCATGATAGCAGGTGGTTACGTAGAAATTTGCTGCTCGGCTGACCCAGCAGGACAAACATGCTAAAACTGTATGCAGAACCAAGCTTTTCAGTGAAGAGCAGCCAGGCACATTTTAGCAAGTTTCACTTGTAAGTGGGGTTAGAAATGCTTTTCAGGCTCAGTACTGGGCTCAAAAGATACAGCCCTGATGTCTCTCATGATAGCAGGTGGTTAAGTAGAAATATGCTGCTCGGCTGACCCAGGAGGAGCAAACGTATGCTAAAAATGTATTCAGAACCAAGCTTTTCAGTGAAGAGCAGCCAGGCACATTTTAGCAAGTTTCACTTGTAAGTGGGGTTGGAAACGCTTTTCAGGCTCAGTACTGGGCTCAAAAGATGCAGCCCTGATGTCTCTCATGATAGCAGGTGGTTAAGTAGAAATTCGCTGCTCGGCTGACCGAGCAGGAGCAAACGTATGCCAAAAATGTATGCAGAAACAAGCTTTTCAGTGAAGAGCAGCTAGGCACATTTTAGCAAGTTTCACTTGTAAGTGGGGTTGGAAATGCTTTTCAGGCTCAGTACTGGGCTCAAAAGATGCAGCCCTGATGTCTCTCATGATAGCAGGTGGTTAAGTAGAAATTCGCTGCTCGGCTGACCCAGCAGGAGCAAACGTATGCCAAAAATGTACGCAGAAACAAGCTTTTCAGTGAAGAGCAGCTAGGCACATTTTAGCAAGTTTCACTTGTAAGTGGGGTTGGAAACGCTTTTCAGGCTCAGTACTGGGCTCAAAAGATGCAGCCCTGATGTCTCTCATGATAGCAGGTGGTTAAGTAGAAATGTGCTACTCGGCTGACCCAGCAGGAGCAAACCTATGCTAAAAATGTATGCAGAACCAAGCTTTTCAGTGAAGAGCAGCCAGGCATATTTTAGCAAGTTTCACTTGTAAGTGGGGTTGGAAATGCTTTTCAGGCTCAGTACTGGGCTCAAAAGATGCGGCCCTGATGTCTCTCATGATAGCAGGTGGTTAAGTAGAAATTTGCTGCTCGGCAGACCCAGCAGGAGCAAACGTATGCTAAAAATGTGTGCAGAACCAAGCTTTTCAGTAAGAGCAGCCAGGCACATTTTAGCACGTTTCACTTGTAAGTGGGGATGGAAACGCTTTTCAGGCTCAGTACTGGGCTCAAAAGATGCAGCCCTGATGTCTCTCATGATAGCAGGTGGTTAAGTAGAAATTTGCTGCTCGGCTGACCCAGCAGGAGCAAACGTATGCTAAAAATGTGTGCAGAACCAAGCTTTTCAGTGAAGAGCAGCTTTAGCAAGTTTCACTTGTAAGTGGGGTTGGAAATGCTTTTCAGGCTCAGTACTGGGCTCAAAAGATGCAGCCCTGATCTCTCTCATGATAGCAGGTGGTTAAGTAGAAATTTGCTGCTCGGCTGACCCAGCAGGAGCAAACGTATGCTAAAAATGTATGCAGAACCAAGCTTTTCAGTGAAGAGCAGCCAGGCACATTTTAGCAGGTTTCACTTGTAAGTGGGGTTGGAAACGCTTTTCAGGCTCAGTACTGGGCTCAAAAGATGCAGCCCTGATCTCTCTCATGATAGCAGGTGGTTAAGTAGAAATTCGCTGCTCGGCTTGCCCAGCAGGAGCAAACATATGCTAAAAATGTATGCAGAACCAAGCTTTTCAGTGAAGAGCAGCCAGGCATTTTAGCAAGTTTCACTTGTAAGTGGGGTGGGAAACGCTTTTCAGGCTCAGTACTGGGCTCAAAAGATGCAGCCCTGATGTCTCTCATGATAGCAGGTGGTTAAGTAGAAATTCACTGCTCGGCTAACCCAGCAGGAGCAAACGTATGCCAAAAATGTATGCAGAACCAAGCTTTTCAGTGAAGAGCAGAGAGGCACATTTTAGCAAGTTTCACTTGTAAGTGGGGTGGAAAACGCTTTTCAGGATCAGTACTGGGCTCAAAAGATGCAGCCCTGATGTCTCTCATGATAGCAGGTGATTAAGTAGAAATTTGCTGCTCGGCTGACCCAGCAGGACACACATATGCTAAAACTGTATGCAGAACCAAGCTTTTCAGTGAAGAGCAGCCAGGCACATTTTAGCAGGTTTCACTTGTAAGTGGGGTTGGAAACGCTTTTCAGGCTCAGTACTGGGCTCAAAAGATGCAGCCCTGACCTCTCTCATGATAGCAGGTGGTTAAGTAGAAATTCACTGCTCGGCTGACCCAGCAGGAGCAAACGTATGCCAAAAATGTATGCAGAATCAAGCTTTTCAGTGAAGAGCAGCCAGGCACATTTTAGCAAGTTTCACTTGTAAGTGGGGTTGGAAACGCTTTTCAGGCTCAGTACTGGGCTCAAAAGATGCAGCCCTGATGTCTCTCATGATAGCAGGTGGTTAAGTAGAAATTCGCTGCTCGGCTGACCCAGCAGGAGCAAACGTATGCCAAAAATGAACGCAGAAACAAGCTTTTCAGTGAAGAGCAGCTAGGCACATTTTAGCAAGTTTCACTTGTAAGTGGGGTTGGAAATGCTTTTCAGGCTCAGTACTGGGCTCAAAAGATGCAGCCCTGATGTCTCTCATGATAGCAGGTGGTTAAGTAGAAATTCGCTGCTCGGCTGGCCCAGCAGGAGCAAACATATGCTAAAAATGTATGCAGAACCAAGCTTTTCAGTGAAGAGCAGCCAGGCACATTTTAGCAAATTTCACTTGTAAGTGGGGTGGGAAACGGTTTTCAGACTCAGTACTGGGCTCAAAAGATGCAGCCCTGATGTCTCTCATGATAGCAGGTGGTTAAGTAGAAATTCGCTGCTCGGCTAACCCAGCAGGAGCAAACGTATGCCAAAAATGTATGCAGAACCAATCTTTTCAGTGAAGAGCAGAGAGGCACATTTTAGCAAGTTTCACTTGTAAGTGGGGTGGGAAACGCTTTTCAGGCTCAGTACTGGGCTCAAAAGATGCAGCCCTGATGTCTCTCATGATAGCAGGTGGTTAAGTAGAAATTTGCTGCTTGGCTGACCCAGCAGGACAAACATATGCTAAAACTGTATGCAGAACCAAGCTTTTCAGTGAAGAGCAGCCAGGCACATTTTAGCAAGTTTCACTTGTAAGTGAGGTTAGAAATGCTTTTCAGGCTCAGTACTGGGCTCAAAAGATACAGCCCTGATGTCTCTCATGATAGCAGGTGGTTAAGTAGAAATATGCTGCTCGGCTGACCCAGGAGGAGCAAACGTATGCTAAAAATGTATGCAGAACCAAGCTTTTCAGTAAAGAGCAGCCAGGCACATTTTAGCAAGTTTCACTTGTAAGTGGGGTTGGAAACGCTTTTCAGGCTCAGTACTGGGCTCAAAAGATGCAGCCCTGATGTCTCTCATGATAGCAGGTGGTTAAGTAGAAATTTGCTGCTCGGCTGACCCAGCAGGAGCAAACGTATGCTAAAAATGTATGCATAACCAAGCTTTTCAGTGAAGAGCAGCCAGGCACATTTTAGCAAGTTTCACTTGTAAGTGGGGTGGGAAACGCTTTTCAGGCTCAGTACTGGGCTCAAAAGATGCAGCCCTGATGTCTCTCATGATAGCAGGTGGTTAAGTAGAAATTCGCTGCTCGGCTAACCCAGCAGGAGAAAACGTATGCCAAAAATGTATGCAGAACCAAGCTTTTCAGTGAAGAGCAGAGAGGCATATTTTAGCAAGTTTCACTTGTAAGTGGGGTTAGAAATGCTTTTCAGGCTCAGTACTGGGCTCAAAAGATACAGCCCTGATGTCTCTCATGATAGCAGGTGGTTAAGTAGAAATATGCTGCTCGGCTGACCCAGGAGGAGCAAATGTATGCTAAAAATGTATGCAGAACAAAGCTTTTCAGTGAAGAGCAGCCAGGCACATTTTAGAAAGTTTCACTTGTAAGTGGGGTTGGAAACGCTTTTCAGGCTCAGTACTGGGCTCAAAAGATGCAGCCCTGATGTCTCTCATGATAGCAGGTGGTTAAGTAGAAATTCGCTGCTCGGCTGACCCAGCAGGAGCAAACGTATGCCAAAAATGTATGCAGAAACAAGCTTTTCAGTGAAGAGCAGCTAGGCACATTTTAGCAAGTTTCACTTGTAAGTGGGGTTGGAAATGCTTTTCAGGCTCAGTACTGGGCTCAAAAGATGCAGCCCTGATGTCTCTCATGATAGCAGGTGGTTAAGTAGAAATTTGCTGCTCGGCTGACCCAGCAGGAGCAAACGTATGCTAAAAATGTATGCGGAACCAAGCTTTTCAGTGAAGAGCAGCCAGGCGTATTTTAGCAAGTTTCACTTGTAAATGGGGTTGGAAACGCTTTTCAGGCTCAGTACTGGGCTCAAAAGATGCAGCCCTGATGTCTCTCATGATAGCAGGTGGTTAAGTAGAAATTCGCTGCTCGGCTGACCCAGCAGGAGCAAACGTATGCCAAAAATGTATGCAGAAACAAGCTTTTCAGTGAAGAGCAGCCAGGCACATTTTAGCAAGTTTCACTTGTAAGTGGGGTTGGAAATGCTTTTCAGGCTCAGTACTGGGCTCAAAAGATGCAGCCCTGATGTCTCTCATGATAGCAGGTGGTTAAGTAGAAATGTGCTGCTCGGCTGACCCAGCAGGAGCAAACGTATGCTAAAACTGTATGCAGAACCAAGCTTTTCAGTGAAGAGCAGCCAGGCACATTTTAGCAGGTTTCACTTGTAAGTGGGGTTGGAAATGCTTTTCAGGCTCAGTACTGGGCTCAAAAGATGCAGCCCTGATGTCTCTCATGATAGCAGGTGGTTAAGTAGAAATTCGCTGCTCGGCTGGCCCAGCAGGAGCAAACATATGCTAAAAATGTATGCAGAACCAAGCTTTTCAGTGAAGAGCAGCCAGGCACATTTTAGCAAATTTCACTTGTAAGTGGGGTGGGAAACGGTTTTCAGACTCAGTACAAGGCTCAAAAGATGCAGCCCTGATGTCTCTCATGATAGCAGGTGGTTAAGTAGAAATTCGCTGCTCGGCTAACCCAGCAGGAGCAAACGTATGCCAAAAATGTATGCAGAACCAATCTTTTCAGTGAAGAGCAGAGAGGCACATTTTAGCAAGTTTCACTTGTAAGTGGGGTGGGAAACGCTTTTCAGGCTCAGTACTGGGCTCAAAAGATGCAGCCCTGATGTCTCTCATGATAGCAGGTGGTTAAGTAGAAATTTGCTGCTTGGCTGACCCAGCAGGACAAACATATGCTAAAACTGTATGCAGAACCAAGCTTTTCAGTGAAGAGCAGCCAGGCACATTTTAGCAAGTTTCACTTGTAAGTGAGGTTAGAAATGCTTTTCAGGCTCAGTACTGGGCTCAAAAGATACAGCCCTGATGTCTCTCATGATAGCAGGTGGTTAAGTAGAAATATGCTGCTCGGCTGACCCAGGAGGAGCAAACGTATGCTAAAAATGTATGCAGAACCAAGCTTTTCAGTGAAGAGCAGCCAGGCACATTTTAGCAAGTTTCACTTGTAAGTGGGGTTGGAAACGCTTTTCAGGCTCAGTACTGGGCTCAAAAGATGCAGCCCTGATGTCTCTCATGATAGCAGGTGGTTAAGTAGAAATTTGCTGCTCGGCTGACCCAGCAGGAGCAAACGTATGCTAAAAATGTATGCATAACCAAGCTTTTCAGTGAAGAGCAGCCAGGCACATTTTAGCAAGTTTCACTTGTAAGTGGGGTGGGAAACGCTTTTCAGGCTCAGTACTGGGCTCAAAAGATACAGCCCTGATGTCTCTCATGATAGCAGGTGGTTAAGTAGAAATATGCTGCTCGGCTGACCCAGGAGGAGCAAATGTATGCTAAAAATGTATGCAGAACAAAGCTTTTCAGTGAAGAGCAGCCATGCACATTTTAGCAAGTTTCACTTGTAAGTGGGGTTGGAAACGCTTTTCAGGCTCAGTACTGGGCTCAAAAGATGCAGCCCTGATGTCTCTCATGATAGCAGGTGGTTAAGTAGAAATTCGCTGCTCGGCTGACCCAGCAGGAGCAAACGTATGCCAAAAATGTATGCAGAAACAAGCTTTTCAGTGAAGAGCAGCTAGGCACATTTTAGCAAGTTTCACTTGTAAGTGGGGTTGGAAATGCTTTTCAGGCTCAGTACTGGGCTCAAAAGATGCAGCCCTGATGTCTCTCATGATAGCAGGTGGTTAAGTAGAAATTTGCTGCTCGGCTGACCCAGCAGGAGCAAACGTATGCTAAAAATGTATGCGGAACCAAGCTTTTCAGTGAAGAGCAGCCAGGCGTATTTTAGCAAGTTTCACTTGTAAATGGGGTTGGAAACGCTTTTCAGGCTCAGTACTGGGCTCAAAAGATGCAGCCCTGATGTCTCTCATGATAGCAGGTGGTTAAGTAGAAATTCGCTGCTCGGCTGACCCAGCAGGAGCAAACGTATGCCAAAAATGTATGCAGAAACAAGCTTTTCAGTGAAGAGCAGCCAGGCACATTTTAGCAAGTTTCACTTGTAAGTGGGGTTGGAAATGCTTTTCAGGCTCAGTACTGGGCTCAAAAGATGCAGCCCTGATGTGTCTCATGATAGAAGGTGGTTAAGTAGAAATGTGCTGCTCGGCTGACCCAGCAGGAGCAAACGTATGCTAAAACTGTATGCAGAACCAAGCTTTTCAGTGAAGAGCAGCCAGGCACATTTTAGCAGGTTTCACTTGTAAGTGGGGTTGGAAACGCTTTTCAGGCTCAGTACTGGGCTCAAAAGATGCAGCCCTGACCTCTCTCATGATAGCAGGTGGTTAAGTAGAAATTCACTGCTCGGCTGACCCAGCAGGAGCAAACGTATGCCAAAAATGTATGCAGAATCAAGCTTTTCAGTGAAGAGCAGCCAGGCACATTTTAGCAATTTTCACTTGTAAGTGGGGTTGGAAACGCTTTTCAGGCTCAGTACTGGGCTCAAAAGATGCAGCCCTGATGTCTCTCATGATAGCAGGTGGTTAAGTAGAAATTCGCTGCTCGGCTGACCCAGCAGGAGCAAACGTATGCCAAAAATGTACGCAGAAACAAGCTTTTCAGTGAAGAGCAGCTAGGCACATTTTAGCAAGTTTCACTTGTAAGTGGGGTTGGAAACGCTTTTCAGGCTCAGTACTGGGCTCAAAAGATGCAGCCCTGATGTCTCTCGTGATAGCAGGTGGTTAAGTAGAAATTCGCTGCTCGGCTGGCCCAGCAGGAGCAAACATATGCTAAAAATGTATGCAGAACCAAGCTTTTCAGTGAAGAGCAGCCAGGCACATTTTAGCAATTTTCACTTGTAAGTGGGGTTAGAAATGCTTTTCAGACTCAGTACTGGGCTTAAAAGATGCAGCCCTGATGTCTCTCATGATAGCAGGTGGTTAAGTAGAAATTCACTGCTCGGCTAACCCAGCAGGAGCAAACGTATGCTAAAACTGTATGCAGAACCAAGCTTTTCAGTGAAGAGCAGCCAGGCACATTTTAGCAAGTTTCACTTGTAAGTGGGGTTAGAAATGCTTTTCAGGCTCAGTACTGGGCTCAAAAGATACAGCCCTGATGTCTCTCATGATAGCAGGTGGTTAAGTAGAAATATGCTGCTCGGCTGACCCAGGAGGAGCAAACGTATGCTAAAAATGTATGCAGAACCAAGCTTTTCAGTGAAGAGCAGCCAGGCACATTTTAGCAAGTTTCACTTGTAAGTGGGGTTGGAAACGCTTTTCAGGCTCAGTACTGGGCTCAAAAGATGCAGCCCTGATGTCTCTCATGATAGCAGGTGGTTAAGTAGAAATTTGCTGCTCGGCTGACCCAGCAGGAGCAAACGTATGCTAAAAATGTATGCAGAACCAAGCTTTTCAGTGAAGAGCAGCCAGGCGTATTTTAGCAAGTTTCACTTGTAAATGGGGTTGGAAACGCTTTTCAGGCTCAGTACTGGGCTCAAAAGATGCAGCCCTGATGTCTCTCATGATAGCAGGTGGTTAAGTAGAAATTCGCTGCTCGGCTGACCCAGCAGGAGCAAACATATGCCAAAAATGTATGCAGAAACAAGCTTTTCAGTGAAGAGCAGCCAGGCACATTTTAGCAGGTTTCACTTGTAAGTGGGGTTGGAAACGCTTTTCAGGCTCAGTACTGGGCTCAAAAGATGCAGCCCTGACCTCTCTCATGATAGCAGGTGGTTAAGTAGAAACTCACTGCTCGGCTGACCCAGCAGGAGCAAACGTATGCCAAAAATGTATGCAGAATCAAGCTTTTCAGTGAAGAGCAGCCAGGCACATTTTAGCAAGCTTCACTTGTAAGTGGGGTTGGAAACGCTTTTCAGGCTCAGTACTGGGCTCAAAAGATGCAGCCCTGATGTCTCTCATGATAGCAGGTGGTTAAGTAGAAATTCGCTGCTCGGCTGACCCAGCAGGAGCAAACGTATGCCAAAAATGTACGCAGAAACAAGCTTTTCAGTGAAGAGCAGCTAGGCACATTTTAGCAAGTTTCACTTGTAAGTGGGGTTGGAAACGCTTTTCAGGCTCAGTACTGGGCTCAAAAGATGCAGCCCTGATGTCTCTCATGATAGCAGGTGGTTAAGTAGAAATTCGCTGCTCGGCTGGCCCAGCAGGAGCAAACATATGCTAAAAATGTATGCAGAACCAAGCTTTTCAGTGAAGAGCAGCCAGGCACATTTTAGCAAATTTCACTTGTAAGTGGGGTGGGAAACGCTTTTCAGACTCAGTACTGGGCTCAAAAGATGCAGCCCTGATGTCTCTCATGATAGCAGGTGGTTAAGTAGAAATTCACTGCTCGGCTAACCCAGCAGGAGCAAACGTATGCTAAAACTGTATGCAGAACCAAGCTTTTCAGTGAAGAGCAGCCAGGCACATTTTAGCAAGTTTCACTTGTAAGTGGGGTTGGAAACGCTTTTCAGGCTCAGTACTGGGCTCAAAAGATGCAGCCCTGATGTCTCTCATGATAGCAGGTGGTTAAGTAGAAATATGCTGCTCGGCTGACCCAGGAGGAGCAAACGTATGCTAAAAATGTATGCAGAACCAAGCTTTTCAGTGAAGAGCAGCCAGGCACATTTTAGCAAGTTTCACCTGTAAGTGGGGTTGGAAACGCTTTTCAGGCTCAGTACTGGGCTCAAAAGATGCAGCCCTGATGTCTCTCATGATAGCAGGTGGTTAAGTAGAAATTTGCTGCTCGGCTGACCCAGCAGGAGCAAACGTATGCTAAAAATGTATGCAGAACCAAGCTTTTCAGTGAAGAGCAGCCAGGCGTATTTTAGCAAGTTTCACTTGTAAATGGGGTTGGAAACGCTTTTCAGGCTCAGTACTGGGCTCAAAAGATGCAGCCCTGATGTCTCTCATGATAGCAGGTGGTTAAGTAGAAATTCGCTGCTCGGCTGACCCAGCAGGAGCAAACATATGCCAAAAATGTATGCAGAAACAAGCTTTTCAGTGAAGAGCAGCCAGGCACATTTTAGCAGGTTTCACTTGTAAGTGGGGTTGGAAACGCTTTTCAGGCTCAGTACTGGGCTCAAAAGATGCAGCCCTGACCTCTCTCATGATAGCAGGTGGTTAAGTAGAAACTCACTGCTCGGCTGACCCAGCAGGAGCAAACGTATGCCAAAAATGTATGCAGAATCAAGCTTTTCAGTGAAGAGCAGCCAGGCACATTTTAGCAAGCTTCACTTGTAAGTGGGGTTGGAAACGCTTTTCAGGCTCAGTACTGGGCTCAAAAGATGCAGCCCTGATGTCTCTCATGATAGCAGGTGGTTAAGTAGAAATTCGCTGCTCGGCTGACCCAGCAGGAGCAAACGTATGCCAAAAATGTACGCAGAAACAAGCTTTTCAGTGAAGAGCAGCTAGGCACATTTTAGCAAGTTTCACTTGTAAGTGGGGTTGGAAACGCTTTTCAGGCTCAGTACTGGGCTCAAAAGATGCAGCCCTGATGTCTCTCATGATAGCAGGTGGTTAAGTAGAAATTCGCTGCTCGGCTGGCCCAGCAGGAGCAAACATATGCTAAAAATGTATGCAGAACCAAGCTTTTCAGTGAAGAGCAGCCAGGCACATTTTAGCAAATTTCACTTGTAAGTGGGGTGGGAAACGCTTTTCAGACTCAGTACTGGGCTCAAAAGATGCAGCCCTGATGTCTCTCATGATAGCAGGTGGTTAAGTAGAAATTCACTGCTCGGCTAACCCAGCAGGAGCAAACGTATGCTAAAACTGTATGCAGAACCAAGCTTTTCAGTGAAGAGCAGCCAGGCACATTTTAGCAAGTTTCACTTGTAAGTGGGGTTGGAAACGCTTTTCAGGCTCAGTACTGGGCTCAAAAGATGCAGCCCTGATGTCTCTCATGATAGCAGGTGGTTAAGTAGAAATTTGCTGCTCGGCTGACCCAGCAGGAGCAAACGTATGCTAAAAATGTATGCAGAACCAAGCTTTTCAGTGAAGAGCAGCCAGGCGTATTTTAGCAAGTTTCACTTGTAAATGGGGTTGGAAACACTTTTCAGGCTCAGTACTGGGCTCAAAAGATGCAGCCCTGATGTCTCTCATGATAGCAGGTGGTTGAGTAGAAATTCGCTGCTCGGCTGACCCAGCAGGAGCAAACGTATGCCAAAAATGTATGCAGAAACAAGCTTTTCAGTGAAGAGCAGCCAGGCACATTTTAGCACGTTTCACTTGTAAGTGGGGTTGGAAACGCTTTTCAGGCTCAGTACTGGGCTCAAAAGATGCAGCCCTAATGTCTCTCATGATAGCAGGTGGTTAAGTAGAAATTTGCTGCTCGGCTGACCCACCAGGAGCAAACGTATGCTAAAAATGTATGCAGAACCAAGCTTTTCAGTGAAGAGCAGCCAGGCACATTTTAGCAAGTTTCACTTGTAAGTGGGGTTGGAAACGCTTTTCAGGCTCAGTACTGGGCTCAAAAGATGCAGCCCTGATGTCTCTCATGATAGCAGGTGGTTAAGTAGAAATTCGCTGCTCGGCTGGCCCAGCAGGAGCAAACATATGCTAAAAATGTATGCAGAACCAAGCTTTTCAGTGAAGAGCAGCCAGGCACATTTTAGCAAATTTCACTTGTAAGTGGGGTTGGAAACGCTTTTCAGGCTCAGTACTGGGCTCAAAAGATGCAGCCCTGATGTCTCTCATGATAGCAGGTGGTTAAGTAGAAATTCGCTGCTCGGCTGGCCCAGCAGGAGCAAACATATGCTAAAAATGTATGCAGAACCAAGCTTTTCAGTGAAGAGCAGCCAGGCACATTTTAGCAAATTTCACTTGTAAGTGGGGTGGGAAACGCTTTTCAGACTCAGTACTGGGCTCAAAAGATGCAGCCCTGATGTCTCTCATGATAGCAGGTGGTTAAGTAGAAATTCACTGCTCGGCTAACCCAGCAGGAGCAAACGTATGCTAAAACTGTATGCAGAACCAAGCTTTTCAGTGAAGAGCAGCCAGGCACATTTTAGCAAGTTTCACTTGTAAGTGGGGTTGGAAACGCTTTTCAGGCTCAGTACTGGGCTCAAAAGATGCAGCCCTGATGTCTCTCATGATAGCAGGTGGTTAAGTAGAAATTTGCTGCTCGGCTGACCCAGCAGGAGCAAACGTATGCTAAAAATGTATGCAGAACCAAGCTTTTCAGTGAAGAGCAGCCAGGCGTATTTTAGCAAGTTTCACTTGTAAATGGGGTTGGAAACGCTTTTCAGGCTCAGTACTGGGCTCAAAAGATGCAGCCCTGATGTCTCTCATGATAGCAGGTGGTTGAGTAGAAATTCGCTGCTCGGCTGACCCAGCAGGAGCAAACGTATGCCAAAAATGTATGCAGAAACAAGCTTTTCAGTGAAGAGCAGCCAGGCACATTTTAGCACGTTTCACTTGTAAGTGGGGTTGGAAACGCTTTTCAGACTCAGTACTGGGCTCAAAAGATGCAGCCCTAATGTCTCTCATGATAGCAGGTGGTTAAGTAGAAATTTGCTGCTCGGCTGACCCACCAGGAGCAAACGTATGCTAAAAATGTATGCAGAACCAAGCTTTTCAGTGAAGAGCAGCCAGGCACATTTTAGCAAGTTTCACTTGTAAGTGGGGTTGGAAACGCTTTTCAGGCTCAGTACTGGGCTCAAAAGATGCAGCCCTGATGTCTCTCATGATAGCAGGTGGTTAAGTAGAAATTTGCTGCTCGGCTGACCCAGCAGGAGCAAATGTATGCTAAAAATGTGTGCAGAACCAAGCTTTTCAGTGAAGAGCAGCTTTAGCAAGTTTCACTTGTAAGTGGGGTTGGAAATGCTTTTCAGGCTCAGTACTGGGCTCAAAAGATGCAGCCCTGATGTCTCTCATGATAGCAGGTGGTTAAGTAGAAATGTGCTGCTCGGCTGACCCAGCAGGAGCAAACGTATGCTAAAAATGTATGCAGAACCAAGCTTTTCAGTGAAGAGCAGCCAGGCACATTTTAGCAAGTTTCACTTGTAAGTGGGGTTGGAAACGCTTTTCAGGCTCAGTACTGGGCTCAAAAGATGCAGCCCTGATGTCTCTCATGATAGCAGGTGGTTAAGTAGAAATTCGCTGCTCCGCTGACCCAGCAGGAGCAAACGTATGCCAAAAATGTATGCAGAAACAAGCTTTTCAGTGAAGAGCAGCTAGGCACATTTTAGCAAGTTTCACTTGTAAGTGGGGTTGGAAATGCTTTTCAGGCTCAGTACTGGGCTCAAAAGATGCAGCCCTGATGTCTCTCATGATAGCAGGTGGTTAAGTAGAAATTCGCTGCTCGGCTGACCCAGCAGGAGCAAACGTATGCCAAAAATGTACGCAGAAACAAGCTTTTCAGTGAAGAGCAGCTAGGCACATTTTAGCAAGTTTCACTTGTAAGTGGGGTTGGAAACGCTTTTCAGGCTCAGTACTGGGCTCAAAAGATGCAGCCCTGATGTCTCTCATGATAGCAGGTGGTTAAGTAGAAATGTGCTACTCGGCTGACCCAGCAGGAGCAAACCTATGCTAAAAATGTATGCAGAACCAAGCTTTTCAGTGAAGAGCAGCCAGGCATATTTTAGCAAGTTTCACTTGTAAGTGGGGTTGGAAATGCTTTTCAGGCTCAGTACTGGGCTCAAAAGATGCAGCCCTGATGTCTCTCATGATAGCAGGTGGTTAAGTAGAAATTTGCTGCTCGGCAGACCCAGCAGGAGCAAACGTATGCTAAAAATGTGTGCAGAACCAAGCTTTTCAGTGAAGAGCAGCTTTAGCAAGTTTCACTTGTAAGTGGGGTTGGAAATGCTTTTCAGGCTCAGTACTGGGCTCAAAAGATGCAGCCCTGATCTCTCTCATGATAGCAGGAGGTTAAGTAGAAATTTGCTGCTCGGCTGACCCAGCAGGAGCAAACGTATGCTAACAATGTATGCAGAACCAAGCTTTTCAGTGAAGAGCAGCCAGGCACATTTTAGCAAGTTTCACTTGTAAGTGGGGTTGGAAATGCTTTTCAGGCTTAGTACTGGGCTCAAAAGATGCAGCCCTGATGTCTCTCATGATAGAAGGTGGTTAAGTAGAAATTCGCTGCTAGGCTGACCCAGCAGGAGCAAACGTATGCCGAAAATGTATGCAGAAACAAGCTTTTCAGTGAAGAGCAGCTAGGCACATTTTAGCAAGTTTCACTTGTAAGTGGGGTTGGAAACGCTTTTCAGGCTCAGTACTGGGCTCAAAAGATGCAGCCCTGATGTCTCTCATGATAGCAGGTGGTTAAGTAGAAATTTGCTGCTCGGCTGACCCAGCAGGAGCAAACGTATGCTAAAAATGTTTGCAGAACCAAGCTTTTCAGTGAAGAGCAGCCAGGCACATTTTAGCAAGTTTCACTTGTAAGTGGGTTTGGAAATGCTTTTCAGGCTCAGTACTGGGCTCAAAAGATGCAGCCCTGATCTCTCTCATGATAGCAGGTGGTTAAGTAGAAATTTGCTGCTCGGCTGACCCAGCAGGAGCAAACGTATGCTAAAAATGTATGCAGAACCAAGCTTTTCAGTGAAGAGCAGCCAGGCACATTTTAGCAGGTTTCACTTGTAAGTGGGGTTGGAAACGCTTTTCAGGCTCAGTACTGGGCTCAAAAGATGCAGCCCTGATCTCTCTCATGATAGCAGGTGGTTAAGTAGAAATTCGCTGCTCGGCTTGCCCAGCAGGAGCAAACATATGCTAAAAATGTATGCAGAACCAAGCTTTTCAGTGAAGAGCAGCCAGGCACATTTTAGCAAGTTTCACTTGTAAGTGGGGTGGGAAACGCTTTTCAGGCTCAGTACTGGGCTCAAAAGATGCAGCCCTGATGTCTGTCATGATAGCAGGTCGTTAAGTAGAAATTCACTGCTCGGCTAACCCAGCAGGAGCAAACGTATGCCAAAAATGTATGCAGAACCAAGCTTTTCAGTGAAGAGCAGAGAGGCACATTTTAGCAAGTTTCACTTGTAAGTGGGGTGGAAAACGCTTTTCAGGATCAGTACTGGGCTCAAAAGATGCAGCCCTGATGTCTCTCATGATAGCAGGTGGTTAAGTAGAAATTTGCTGCTCGGCTGACCCAGCAGGACAAACATATGCTAAAACTGTATGCAGAACCAAGCTTTTCAGTGAAGAGCAGCCAGGCACATTTGAGCAGGTTTCACTTGTAAGTGGGGTTGGAAACGCTTTTCAGGCTCAGTACTGGGCTCAAAAGATGCAGCCCTGACCTCTCTCATGATAGCAGGTGGTTAAGTAGAAATTCACTGCTCGGCTGACCCAGCAGGAGCAAACGTATGCCAAAAATGTATGCAGAATCAAGCTTTTCAGTGAAGAGCAGCCAGGCACATTTTAGCAAGTTTCACTTGTAAGTGGGGTTGGAAACGCTTTTCAGGCTCAGTACTGGGCTCAAAAGATGCAGCCCTGATGTCTCTCATGATAGCAGGTGGTTAAGTAGAAATTCGCTGCTCGGCTGACCCAGCAGGAGCAAATGTATGCCAAAAATGAACGCAGAAACAAACTTTTCAGTGAAGAGCAGCTAGGCACATTTTAGCAAGTTTCACTTGTAAGTGGGGTTGGAAATGCTTTTCAGGCTCAGTACTGGGCTCAAAAGATGCAGCCCTGATGTCTCTCATGATAGCAGGTGGTTAAGTAGAAATTCGCTGCTCGGCTGGCCCAGCAGGAGCAAACATATGCTAAAAATGTATGCAGAACCAAGCTTTTCAGTGAAGAGCAGCCAGGCACATTTTAGCAAATTTCACTTGTAAGTGGGGTGGGAAACGGTTTTCAGACTCAGTACTGGGCTCAAAAGATGTAGCCCTGATGTCTCTCATGATAGCAGGTGGTTAAGTAGAAATTCGCTGCTCGGCTAACCCAGCAGGAGCAAACGTATGCCAAAAATGTATGCAGAACCAAGCTTTTCAGTGAAGAGCAGAGAGGCACATTTTAGCAAGTTTCACTTGTAAGTGGGGTGGGAAACGCTTTTCAGGCTCAGTACTGGGCTCAAAAGATGCAGCCCTGATGTCTCTCATGATAGCAGGTGGTTAAGTAGAAATTTGCTGCTCGGCTGACCCAGCAGGACAAACATATGCTAAAACTGTATGCAGAACCAAGCTTTTCAGTGAAGAGCAGCCAGGCACATTTTAGCAAGTTTCACTTGTAAGTGGGGTTGGAAACGCTTTTCAGGCTCAGTACTGGGCTCAAAAGTTGCAGCCCTAATGTCTCTCATGATAGCAGGTGGTTAAGTAGAAATTCGCTGCTCGGCTGACCCAGCAGGAGCAAACGTATGCCAAAAATGTATGCAGAAACAAGCTTTTCAGTGAAGAGCAGCTAGGCACATTTTAGCAAGTTTCACTTGTAAGTGGGGTTGGAAATGCTTTTCAGGCTCAGTACTGGGCTCAAAAGATGCAGCCCTGATGTCTCTCATGATAGCAGGTGGTTAAGTAGAAATTTGCTGCTCGGCTGACCCAGCAGGAGCAAACGTATGCTAAAAATGTATGCGGAACCAAGCTTTTCAGTGAAGAGCAGCCAGGCGTATTTTAGCAAGTTTCACTTGTAAATGGGGTTGGAAACGCTTTTCAGGCTCAGTACTGGGCTCAAAAGATGCAGCCCTGATGTCTCTCATGATAGCAGGTGGTTAAGTAGAAATTCGCTGCTCGGCTGACCCAGCAGGAGCAAACGTATGCCAAAAATGTATGCAGAAACAAGCTTTTCAGTGAAGAGCAGCCAGGCACATTTTAGCAAGTTTCACTTGTAAGTGGGGTTGGAAATGCTTTTCAGGCTCAGTACTGGGCTCAAAAGATGCAGCCCTGATGTCTCTCATGATAGCAGGTGGTTAAGTAGAAATGTGATGCTCGGCTGACCCAGCAGGAGCAAACGTATGCTAAAACTGTATGCAGAACCAAGCTTTTCAGTGAAGAGCAGCCAGGCACATTTTAGCAGGTTTCACTTGTAAGTGGGGTTGGAAACGCTTTTCAGGCTCAGTACTGGGCTCAAAAGATGCAGCCCTGACCTCTCTCATGATAGCAGGTGGTTAAGTAGAAATTCACTGCTCGGCTGACCCAGCAGGAGCAAACGTATGCCAAAAATGTATGCAGAATCAAGCTTTTCAGTGAAGAGCAGCCAGGCACATTTTAGCAAGTTTCACTTGTAAGTGGGGTTGGAAATGCTTTTCAGGCTCAGTACTGGGCTCAAAAGATGCAGCCCTGATGTCTCTCATGATAGCAGGTGGTTAAGTAGAAATTCGCTGCTCGGCTGACCCAGCAGGAGCAAACGTATGCCAAAAATGTACGCAGAAACAAGCTTTTCAGTGAAGAGCAGCTAGGCACATTTTAGCAAGTTTCACTTGTAAGTGGGGTTGGAAACGCTTTTCAGGCTCAGTACTGGGCTCAAAAGATGCAGCCCTGATGTCTCTCATGATAGCAGGTGGTTAAGTAGAAATTTGCTGCTCGGCTGGCCCAGCAGGAGCAAACATATGCTAAAAATGTATGCAGAACCAAGCTTTTCAGTGAAGAGCAGCCAGGCACATTTTAGCAAATTTCACTTGTAAGTGGGGTGGGAAACGCTTTTCAGACTCAGTACTGGGCTCAAAAGATGCAGCCCTGATGTCTCTCATGATAGCAGGTGGTTAAGTAGAAATTCGCTGCTCGGCTAACCCAGCAGGAGCAAACGTATGCCAAAAATGTATGCAGAACCAAGCTTTTCAGTGAAGAGCAGAGAGGCACATTTTAGCAAGTTTCACTTGTAAGTGGGGTGGGAAACGCTTTTCAGGCTCAGTACTGGGCTCAAAAGATGCAGCCCTGATGTCTCTCATGATAGCAGGTGGTTAAGTAGAAATTTGCTGCTCGGCTGACCCAGCAGGACAAACATATGCTAAAACTGTATGCAGAACCAAGCTTTTCAGTGAAGAGCAGCCAGGCACATTTTAGCAAGTTTCACTTGTAAGTGGGGTTAGAAATGCTTTTCAGGCTCAGTACTGGGCTCAAAAGATACAGCCCTGATGTCTCTCATGATAGCAGGTGGTTAAGTAGAAATATGCTGCTCGGCTGACCCAGGAGGAGCAAACGTATGCTAAAAATGTATGCAGAACCAAGCTTTTCAGTGAAGAGCAGCCAGGCACATTTTAGCAAGTTTCACTTGTAAGTGGGGTTGGAAACGCTTTTCAGGCTCAGTACTGGGCTCAAAAGATGCAGCCCTGATGTCTCTCATGATAGCAGGTGGTTAAGTAGAAATTTGCTGCTCGGCTGACCCAGCAGGAGCAAACGTATGCTAAAAATGTATGCAGAACCAAGCTTTTCAGTGAAGAGCAGCCAGGCGTATTTTAGCAAGTTTCACTTGTAAATGGGGTTGGAAACGCTTTTCAGGCTCAGTACTGGGCTCAAAAGATGCAGCCCTGATGTCTCTCATGATAGCAGGTGGTTAAGTAGAAATTCGCTGCTCGGCTGACCCAGCAGGAGCAAACGTATGCCAAAAATGTATGCAGAAACAAGCTTTTCAGTGAAGAGCAGCCAGGCACATTTTAGCACGTTTCACTTGTAAGTGGGGTTTGAAACGCTTTTCAGGCTCAGTACTGGGCTCAAAAGATGCAGCCCTAATGTCTCTCATGATAGCAGGTGGTTAAGTAGAAATTTGCTGCTCGGCTGACCCACCAGGAGCAAACGTATGCTAAAAATGTATACAGAACCAAGCTTTTCAGTGAAGAGCAGCCAGGCACATTTTAGCAAGTTTCACTTGTAAGTGGGGTTGGAAACGCTTTTCAGGCTCAGTACTGGGCTCAAAAGATGCAGCCCTGATGTCTCTCATGATAGCAGGTGGTTAAGTAGAAATTTGCTGCTCGGCTGACCCACCAGGAGCAAACGTATGCTAAAAATGTATGCAGAACCAAGCTTTTCAGTGAAGAGCAGCCAGGCACATTTTAGCAAGTTTCACTTGTAAGTGGGGTTGGAAACGCTTTTCAGGCTCAGTACTGGGCTCAAAAGATGCAGCCCTGATGTCTCTCGTGATAGCAGGTGGTTAAGTAGAAATTCGCTGCTCGGCTGGCCCAGCAGGAGCAAACATATGCTAAAAATGTATGCAGAACCAAGCTTTTCAGTGAAGAGCAGCCAGGCACATTTTAGCAAATTTCACTTGTAAGTGGGGTTAGAAATGCTTTTCAGACTCAGTACTGGGCTTAAAAGATGCAGCCCTGATGTCTCTCATGATAGCAGGTGGTTAAGTAGAAATTCACTGCTCGGCTAACCCAGCAGGAGCAAACGTATGCTAAAACTGTATGCAGAACCAAGCTTTTCAGTGAAGAGCAGCCAGGCACATTTTAGCAAGTTTCACTTGTAAGTGGGGTTAGAAATGCTTTTCAGGCTCAGTACTGGGCTCAAAAGATACAGCCCTGATGTCTCTCATGATAGCAGGTGGTTAAGTAGAAATATGCTGCTCGGCTGACCCAGGAGGAGCAAACGTATGCTAAAAATGTATACAGAACCAAGCTTTTCAGTGAAGAGCAGCCAGGCACATTTTAGCAAGTTTCACTTGTAAGTGGGGTTGGAAACGCTTTTCAGGCTCAGTACTGGGCTCAAAAGATGCAGCCCTGATGTCTCTCATGATAGCAGGTGGTTAAGTAGAAATTTGCTGCTCGGCTGACCCAGCAGGAGCAAACGTATGCTAAAAATGTATGCAGAACCAAGCTTTTCAGTGAAGAGCAGCCAGGCGTATTTTAGCAAGTTTCACTTGTAAATGGGGTTGGAAACGCTTTTCAGGCTCAGTACTGGGCTCAAAAGATGCAGCCCTGATGTCTCTCATGATAGCAGGTGGTTAAGTAGAAATTCGCTGCTCGGCTGACCCAGCAGGAGCAAACGTATGCCAAAAATGTATGCAGAAACAAGCTTTTCAGTGAAGAGCAGCCAGGCACATTTTAGCAGGTTTCACTTGTAAGTGGGGTTGGAAACGCTTTTCAGGCTCAGTACTGGGCTCAAAAGATGCAGCCCTGACCTCTCTCATGATAGCAGGTGGTTAAGTAGAAATTCACTGCTCGGCTGACCCAGCAGGAGCACACGTATGCCAAAAATGTATGCAGAATCAAGCTTTTCAGTGAAGAGCAGCCAGGCACATTTTAGCAAGCTTCACTTGTAAGTGGGGTTGGAAACGCTTTTCAGGCTCAGTACTGGGCTCAAAAGATGCAGCCCTGATGTCTCTCATGATAGCAGGTGGTTAAGTAGAAATTCGCTGCTCGGCTGACCCAGCAGGAGCAAACGTATGCCAAAAATGTACGCAGAAACAAGCTTTTCAGTGAAGAGCAGCTAGGCACATTTTAGCAAGTTTCACTTGTAAGTGGGGTTGGAAACGCTTTTCAGGCTCAGTACTGGGCTCAAAAGATGCAGCCCTGATGTCTCTCATGATAGCAGGTGGTTAAGTAGAAATTCGCTGCTCGGCTGGCCCAGCAGGAGCAAACATATGCTAAAAATGTATGCAGAACCAAGCTTTTCAGTGAAGAGCAGCCAGGCACATTTTAGCAAATTTCACTTGTAAGTGGGGTGGGAAACGCTTTTCAGACTCAGTACTGGGCTCAAAAGATGCAGCCCTGATGTCTCTCATGATAGCAGGTGGTTAAGTAGAAATTCACTGCTCGGCTAACCCAGCAGGAGCAAACGTATGCTAAAACTGTATGCAGAACCAAGCTTTTCAGTGAAGAGCAGCCAGGCACATTTTAGCAAGTTTCACTTGTAAGTGGGGTTAGAAATGCTTTTCAGGCTCAGTACTGGGCTCAAAAGATACAGCCCTGATGTCTCTCATGATAGCAGGTGGTTAAGTAGAAATATGCTGCTCGGCTGACCCAGGAGGAGCAAACGTATGCTAAAAATGTATGCAGAACCAAGCTTTTCAGTGAAGAGCAGCCAGGCACATTTTAGCAAGTTTCACTTGTAAGTGGGGTTGGAAACGCTTTTCAGGCTCAGTACTGGGCTCAAAAGATGCAGCCCTGATGTCTCTCATGATAGCAGGTGGTTAAGTAGAAATTTGCTGCTCGGCTGACCCAGCAGGAGCAAACGTATGCTAAAAATGTATGCAGAACCAAGCTTTTCAGTGAAGAGCAGCCAGGCGTATTTTAGCAAGTTTCACTTGTAAATGGGGTTGGAAACGCTTTTCAGGCTCAGTACTGGGCTCAAAAGATGCAGCCCTGATGTCTCTCATGATAGCAGGTGGTTGAGTAGAAATTCGCTGCTCGGCTGACCCAGCAGGAGCAAACTTATGCCAAAAATGTATGCAGAAACAAGCTTTTCAGTGAAGAGCAGCCAGGCACATTTTAGCACGTTTCACTTGTAAGTGGGGTTGGAAACGCTTTTCAGGCTCAGTACTGGGCTCAAAAGATGCAGCCCTAATGTCTCTCATGATAGCAGGTGGTTAAGTAGAAATTTGCTGCTCGGCTGACCCACCAGGAGCAAACGTATGCTAAAAATGTATGCAGAACCAAGCTTTTCAGTGAAGAGCAGCCAGGCACATTTTAGCAAGTTTCACTTGTAAGTGGGGTTGGAAACGCTTTTCAGGCTCAGTACTGGGCTCAAAAGATGCAGCCCTGATGTCTCTCATGATAGCAGGTGGTTAAGTAGAAATTTGCTGCTCGGCTGACCCAGCAGGAGCAAATGTATGCTAAAAATGTGTGCAGAACCAAGCTTTTCAGTGAAGAGCAGCTTTAGCAAGTTTCACTTGTAAGTGGGGTTGGAAACGCTTTTCAGGCTCAGTACTGGGCTCAAAAGATGCAGCCCTGATGTCTCTCATGATAGCAGGTGGTTAAGTAGAAATTTGCTGCTCGGCTGACCCAGCAGGAGCAAACGTATGCCAAAAATGTATGCAGAACCAAGCTTTTCAGTGAAGAGCAGCCAGGCACATTTTAGCAAGTTTCACTTGTAAGTGGGGTTGGAAATGCTTTTCAGGCTCAGTACTGGGCTCAAAAGATGCAGCCCTGATGTCTCTCATGATAGCAGGTGGTTAAGTAGAAATTCGCTGCTCGGCTGACCCAGCAGGAGCAAACGTATGCCAAAAATGTACGCAGAAACAAGCTTTTCAGTGAAGAGCAACTAGGCACATTTTAGCAAGTTTCACTTGTAAGTGGGGTTGGAAACGCTTTTCAGGCTCAGTACTGGGCTCAAAAGATGCAGCCCTGATGTCTCTCATGATAGCAGGTGGTTAAGTAGAAATGTGCTACTCAGCTGACCCAGCAGGAGCAAACCTATGCTAAAAATGTATGCAGAACCAAGCTTTTCAGTGAAGAGCAGCCAGGCATATTTTAGCAAGTTTCACTTGTAAGTGGGGTTGGAAATGCTTTTCAGGCTCAGTACTGGGCTCAAAAGATGCAGCCCTGATGTCTCTCATGATAGCAGGTGGTTAAGTAGAAATTTGCTGCTCGGCAGACCCAGCAGGAGCAAACGTATGCTAAAAATGTGTGCAGAACCAAGCTTTTCAGTGAAGAGCAGCTTTAGCAAGTTTCACTTGTAAGTGGGGTTGGAAATGCTTTTCAGGCTCAGTACTGGGCTCAAAAGATGCAGCCCTGATCTCTCTCATGATAGCAGGAGGTTAAGTAGAAATTTGCTGCTCGGCTGACCCAGCAGGAGCAAACGTATGCTAACAATGTATGCAGAACCAAGCTTTTCAGTGAAGAGCAGCCAGGCACATTTTAGCAAGTTTCACTTGTAAGTGGGGTTGGAAATGCTTTTCAGGCTTAGTACTGGGCTCAAAAGATGCAGCCCTGATGTCTCTCATGATAGAAGGTGGTTAAGTAGAAATTCGCTGCTAGGCTGACCCAGCAGGAGCAAACGTATGCCGAAAATGTATGCAGAAACAAGCTTTTCAGTGAAGAGCAGCTAGGCACATTTTAGCAAGTTTCACTTGTAAGTGGGGTTGGAAACGCTTTTCAGGCTCAGTACTGGGCTCAAAAGATGCAGCCCTGATGTCTCTCATGATAGCAGGTGGTTAAGTAGAAATTTGCTGCTCGGCTGACCCAGCAGGAGCAAACGTATGCTAAAAATGTTTGCAGAACCAAGCTTTTCAGTGAAGAGCAGCCAGGCACATTTTAGCAAGTTTCACTTGTAAGTGGGTTTGGAAATGCTTTTCAGGCTCAGTACTGGGCTCAAAAGATGCAGCCCTGATCTCTCTCATGATAGCAGGTGGTTAAGTAGAAATTTGCTGCTCGGCTGACCCAGCAGGAGCAAACGTATGCTAAAAATGTATGCAGAACCAAGCTTTTCAGTGAAGAGCAGCCAGGCACATTTTAGCAGGTTTCACTTGTAAGTGGGGTTGGAAACGCTTTTCAGGCTCAGTACTGGGCTCAAAAGATGCAGCCCTGATCTCTCTCATGATAGCAGGTGGTTAAGTAGAAATTCGCTGCTCGGCTTGCCCAGCAGGAGCAAACATATGCTAAAAATGTATGCAGAACCAAGCTTTTCAGTGAAGAGCAGCCAGGCACATTTTAGCAAGTTTCACTTGTAAGTGGGGTGGGAAACGCTTTTCAGGCTCAGTACTGGGCTCAAAAGATGCAGCCCTGATGTCTGTCATGATAGCAGGTCGTTAAGTAGAAATTCACTGCTCGGCTAACCCAGCAGGAGCAAACGTATGCCAAAAATGTATGCAGAACCAAGCTTTTCAGTGAAGAGCAGAGAGGCACATTTTAGCAAGTTTCACTTGTAAGTGGGGTGGAAAACGCTTTTCAGGATCAGTACTGGGCTCAAAAGATGCAGCCCTGATGTCTCTCATGATAGCAGGTGGTTAAGTAGAAATTTGCTGCTCGGCTGACCCAGCAGGACAAACATATGCTAAAACTGTATGCAGAACCAAGCTTTTCAGTGAAGAGCAGCCAGGCACATTTTAGCAGGTTTCACTTGTAAGTGGGGTTGGAAACGCTTTTCAGGCTCAGTACTGGGCTCAAAAGATGCAGCCCTGACCTCTCTCATGATAGCAGGTGGTTAAGTAGAAATTCACTGCTCGGCTGACCCAGCGGGAGCAAACGTATGCCAAAAATGTATGCAGAATCAAGCTTTTCAGTGAAGAGCAGCCAGGCACATTTTAGCAAGTTTCACTTGTAAGTGGGGTTGGAAACGCTTTTCAGGCTCAGTACTGGGCTCAAAAGATGCAGCCCTGATGTCTCTCATGATAGCAGGTGGTTAAGTAGAAATTCGCTGCTCGCATGACCCAGCAGGAGCAAATGTATGCCAAAAATGAACGCAGAAACAAGCTTTTCAGTGAAGAGCAGCTAGGCACATTTTAGCAAGTTTCACTTGTAAGTGGGGTTGGAAATGCTTTTCAGGCTCAGTACTGGGCTCAAAAGATGCAGCCCTGATGTCTCTCATGATAGCAGGTGGTTAAGTAGAAATTCGCTGCTCGGCTGGCCCAGCAGGAGCAAACATATGCTAAAAATGTATGCAGAACCAAGCTTTTCAGTGAAGAGCAGCCAGGCACATTTTAGCAAATTTCACTTGTAAGTGGGGTGGGAAACGGTTTTTAGACTCAGTACTGGGCTCAAAAGATGTAGCCCTGATGTCTCTCATGATAGCAGGTGGTTAAGTAGAAATTCGCTGCTCGGCTAACCCAGCAGGAGCAAACGTATGCCAAAAATGTATGCAGAACCAAGCTTTTCAGTGAAGAGCAGAGAGGCACATTTTAGCAAGTTTCACTTGTAAGTGGGGTGGGAAACGCTTTTCAGGCTCAGTACTGGGCTCAAAAGATGCAGCCCTGATGTCTCTCATGATAGCAGGTGGTTAAGTAGAAATTTGCTGCTCGGCTGACCCAGCAGGACAAACATATGCTAAAACTGTATGCAGAACCAAGCTTTTCAGTGAAGAGCAGCCAGGCACATTTTAGCAAGTTTCACTTGTAAGTGGGTTTGGAAATGCTTTTCAGGCTCAGTACTGGGCTCAAAAGTTGCAGCCCTAATGTCTCTCATGATAGCAGGTGGTTAAGTAGAAATTCGCTGCTCGGCTGACCCAGCAGGAGCAAACGTATGCCAAAAATGTATGCAGAAACAAGCTTTTCAGTGAAGAGCAGCTAGGCACATTTTAGCAAGTTTCACTTGTAAGTGGGGTTGGAAATGCTTTTCAGGCTCAGTACTGGGCTCAAAAGATGCAGCCCTGATGTCTCTCATGATAGCAGGTGGTTAAGTAGAAATTTGCTGCTCGGCTGACCCAGCAGGAGCAAACGTATGCTAAAAATGTATGCGGAACCAAGCTTTTCAGTGAAGAGCAGCCAGGCGTATTTTAGCAAGTTTCACTTGTAAATGGGGTTGGAAACGCTTTTCAGGCTCAGTACTGGGCTCAAAAGATGCAGCCCTGATGTCTCTCATGATAGCAGGTGGTTAAGTAGAAATTCGCTGCTCGGCTGACCCAGCAGGAGCAAACGTATGCCAAAAATGTATGCAGAAACAAGCTTTTCAGTGAAGAGCAGCCAGGCACATTTTAGCAAGTTTCACTTGTAAGTGGGGTTGGAAATGCTTTTCAGGCTCAGTACTGGGCTCAAAAGATGCAGCCCTGATGTCTCTCATGATAGCAGGTGGTTAAGTAGAAATGTGATGCTCGGCTGACCCAGCAGGAGCAAACGTATGCTAAAACTGTATGCAGAACCAAGCTTTTCAGTGAAGAGCAGCCAGGCACATTTTAGCAGGTTTCACTTGTAAGTGGGGTTGGAAACGCTTTTCAGGCTCAGTACTGGGCTCAAAAGATGCAGCCCTGACCTCTCTCATGATAGCAGGTGGTTAAGTAGAAATTCACTGCTCGGCTGACCCAGCAGGAGCAAACGTATGCCAAAAATGTATGCAGAATCAAGCTTTTCAGTGAAGAGCAGCCAGGCACATTTTAGCAAGTTTCACTTGTAAGTGGGGTTGGAAATGCTTTTCAGGCTCAGTACTGGGCTCAAAAGATGCAGCCCTGATGTCTCTCATGATAGCAGGTGGTTAAGTAGAAATTCGCTGCTCGGCTGACCCAGCAGGAGCAAACGTATGCCAAAAATGTACGCAGAAACAAGCTTTTCAGTGAAGAGCAGCTAGGCACATTTTAGCAAGTTTCACTTGTAAGTGGGGTTGGAAACGCTTTTCAGGCTCAGTACTGGGCTCAAAAGATGCAGCCCTGATGTCTCTCATGATAGCAGGTGGTTAAGTAGAAATTTGCTGCTCGGCTGGCCCAGCAGGAGCAAACATATGCTAAAAATGTATGCAGAACCAAGCTTTTCAGTGAAGAGCAGCCAGGCACATTTTAGCAAATTTCACTTGTAAGTGGGGTGGGAAACGCTTTTCAGACTCAGTACTGGGCTCAAAAGATGCAGCCCTGATGTCTCTCATGATAGCAGGTGGTTAAGTAGAAATTCGCTGCTCGGCTAACCCAGCAGGAGCAAACGTATGCCAAAAATGTATGCAGAACCAAGCTTTTCAGTGAAGAGCAGAGAGGCACATTTTAGCAAGTTTCACTTGTAAGTGGGGTGGGAAACGCTTTTCAGGCTCAGTACTGGGCTCAAAAGATGCAGCCCTGATGTCTCTCATGATAGCAGGTGGTTAAGTAGAAATATGCTGCTCGGCTGACCCAGGAGGAGCAAACGTATGCTAAAAATGTATGCAGAACCAAGCTTTTCAGTGAAGAGCAGCCAGGCACATTTTAGCAAGTTTCACTTGTAAGTGGGGTTAGAAATGCTTTTCAGGCTCAGTACTGGGCTCAAAAGATACAGCCCTGATGTCTCTCATGATAGCAGGTGGTTAAGTAGAAATATGCTGCTCGGCTGACCCAGGAGGAGCAAATGTATGCTAAAAATGTGTGCAGAACCAAGCTTTTCAGTGAAGAGCAGCTTTAGCAAGTTTCACTTGTAAGTGGGGTTGGAAATGCTTTTCAGGCTCAGTACTGGGCTCAAAAGATGCAGCCCTGATGTCTCTCATGATAGCAGGTGGTTAAGTAGAAATGTGCTGCTCGGCTGACCCAGCAGGAGCAAACGTATGCTAAAAATGTATGCAGAACCAAGCTTTTCAGTGAAGAGCAGCCAGGCACATTTTAGCAAGTTTCACTTGTAAGTGGGGTTGGAAACGCTTTTCAGGCTCAGTACTGGGCTCAAAAGATGCAGCCCTGATGTCTCTCATGATAGCAGGTGGTTATGTAGAAATTTGCTGCTCGGCAGACCCAGCAGGAGCAAACGTATGCTAAAAATGTGTGCAGAACCAAGCTTTTCAGTGAAGAGCAGAGAGGCACATTTTAGCAAGTTTCACTTGTAAGTGGGGTTGGAAACGCTTTTCAGGCTCAGTACTGGGCTCAAAAGATGCAGCCCTGATGTCTCTCATGATAGCAGGTGGTTAAGTAGAAATGTGCTGCTCGGCTGACCCAGCAGGAGCAAACGTATGCTAAAAATGTATGCAGAACCAAGCTTTTCAGTGAAGAGCAGCCAGGCACATTTTAGCAAGTTTCACTTGTAAGTGGGGTTTGAAACGCTTTTCAGGCTCAGTACTGGGCTCAAAAGATGCAGCCCTGATGTCTCTCATGATAGCAGGTGGTTAAGTAGAAATTCGCTGCTCGGCTGACCCAGCAGGATCAAACGTATGCCAAAAATGTATGCAGAAAATAGCTTTTCAGTGAAGAGCAGCTAGGCACATTTTAGCAAGTTTCACTTGTAAGTGGGGTTGGAAATGCTTTTCAGGCTCAGTACTGGGCTCAAAAGATGCAGCCCTGATGTCTCATATGATAGCAGGTGGTTAAGTAGAAATTTGCTGCTCGGCTGACCAAGCAGGAGCAAACGTATGCTAAAAATGTATGCAGAACCAAGCTTTTCAGTCAAGAGCAGCCAGGCGTATTTTAGCAAGTTTCACTTGTAAATGGGGTTGGAAACGCTTTTCAGGCTCAGTACTGGGCTCAAAAGATGCAGCCCTGATGTCTCTCATGATAGCAGGTGGTTAAGTAGAAATTCGCTGCTCGGCTGACCCAGCAGGAGCAAACGTATGCCAAAAATGTATGCAGAAACAAGCTTTTCAGTGAAGAGCAGCCAGGCACATTTTAGCAAGTTTCACTTGCAAGTGGGGTTGGAAATGCTTTTCAGGCTCAGTACTGGGCTCAAAAGATGCAGCCCTGATGTCTCTCATGATAGCAGGTGGTTAAGTAGAAATGTGCTGCTCGGCTGACCCAGCAGGAGCAAACGTATGCTAAAAATGTATGCAGAACCAAGCTTTTCAGTGAAGAGCAGCCAGGCATATTTTAGCAAGTTTCACTTGTAAGTGGGGTTGGAAATGCTTTTCAGGCTCAGTACTGGGCTCAAAAGATGCAGCCCTGATGTCTCTCATGATAGCAGGTGGTTAAGTGGAAATTTGCTGCTCGGCAGACCCAGCAGGAGCAAACGTATGCTAAAAATGTGTGCAGAACCAAGCTTTTCAGTGAAGAGCAGAGAGGCACATTTTAGCACGTTTCACTTGTAAGTGGGGTTGGAAACGCTTTTCAGGTTCAGTACTGGGCTCAAAAGATGCAGCCCTAATGTCTCTCATGATAGCAGGTGGTTAAGTAGAAATTTGCTGCTCGGCTGACCCACCAGGAGCAAACGTATGCTAAAAATGTATGCAGAACCAAGCTTTTCAGTGAAGAGCAGCCAGGCACATTTTAGCAAGTTTCACTTGTAAGTGGGGTTGGAAACGCTTTTCAGGCTCAGTACTGGGCTCAAAAGATGCAGCCCTGATGTCTCTCATGATAGCAGGTGGTTAAGTAGAAATTTGCTGCTCGGCTGACCCAGCAGGAGCAAATGTATGCTAAAAATGTGTGCAGAATCAAGCTTTTCAGTGAAGAGCAGCTTTAGCAAGTTTCACTTGTAAGTGGGGTTGGAAATGCTTTTCAGGCTCAGTACTGGGCTCAAAAGATGCAGCCCTGATGTCTCTCATGATAGCAGGTGGTTAAGTAGAAATGTGCTGCTCGGCTGACCCAGCAGGAGCAAACGTATGCTAAAAATGTATGCAGAACCAAGCTTTTCAGTGAAGAGCAGCCAGGCACATTTTAGCAAGTTTCACTTGTAAGTGGGGTTGGAAACGCTTTTCAGGCTCAGTACTGGGCTCAAAAGATGCAGCCCTGCTGTCTCTCATGATAGCAGGTGGTTATGTAGAAATTTGCTGCTCGGCAGACCCAGCAGGAGCAAACGTATGCTAAAAATGTATGCAGAACCAAGCTTTTCAGTGAAGAGCAGCCAGGCATATTTTAGCGAGTTTCACTTGTAAGTGGGGTTGGTAACGCTTTTCAGGCTCAGTACTGGGCTCAAAAGATGCAGCCCTGATGTCTCTCATGATAGCAGGTGGTTAAGTAGAAATTTGCTGCTCGGCTGACCCAGCAGGAGCAATCGTATGCTAAAAATGTATGCAGAACCAAGCTTTTCAGTGAAGAGCAGAGAGGCACATTTTAGCAAGTTTCACTTGTAAGTGGGGTTGGAAACGCTTTTCAGGCTCAGTACTGGGCTCAAAAGATGCAGCCCTGATGTCTCTCATGATAGCAGGTGGTTAAGTAGAAATTTGCTGCTCGGCTGACCCAGCAGGAGCAAACGTATGCTAAAAATGTGTGCAGAACCAAGCTTTTCAGTGAAGAGCTGCTTTAGCAAGTTTCACTTGTAAGTGGGGTTGGAAATGCTTTTCAGGCTCAGTACTGGGCTCAAAAGATGCAGCCCTGATCTCTCTCATGATAGCAGGTGGTTAAGTAGAAATTTGCTGCTCGGCTGACCCAGCAGGAGCAAACGTATGCTAAAAATATATGCAGAACCAAGCTTTTCAGTGAAGAGCAGCAAGGCACATTTTAGGAAGTTTCACTTGTAAGTGGGGTTGGAAACGCGTTTCAGGCTCAGTACTGGGCTCAAAAGATGCAGCCCTGATGTCTCTCATGATAGCAAGTGGTTAAGTAGAAATTTGCTGCTCGGCTGACCCAGCAGGAGCAAACGTATGCCAAAAATGTATGCAGAAACAAGCTTTTCAGTGAAGAGCAGCTAGGCACATTTCAGCAAGTTTCACTTGTAAGTGGGGTTGGAAATGCTTTTCAGGCTCAGTACTGGGCTCAAAAGATGCAGCCCTGATGTCTCTCATGATAGCAGGTGGTTAAGTAGGAATTCGCTGCTCGGCTGACCCAGCAGGAGCAAACGTATGCCAAAAATGTATGCAGAAACAAGCTTTTCAGTGAAGAGCAGCTAGGCACATTTTAGCACGTTTCACTTGTAAGTGGGGTTGGAAACGCGTTTCAGGCTCAGTACTGGGCTCAAAAGATGCAGCCCTGATGTCTCTCATGATAGCAAGTGGTTAAGTAGAAATTTGCTGCTCGGCTGACCCAGCAGGAGCAAACGTATGCCAAAAATGTATGCAGAAACAAGCTTTTCAGTGAAGAGCAGCTAGGCACATTTCAGCAAGTTTCACTTGTAAGTGGGGTTGGAAATGCTTTTCAGGCTTAGTACTGGGCTCAAAAGATGCAGCCCTGATGTCTCTCATGATAGCAGGTGGTTAAGTAGGAATTCGCTGCTCGGCTGACCCAGCAGGAGCAAACGTATGCCAAAAATGTATGCAGAAACAAGCTTTTCAATGAAGAGCAGCTAGGCACATTTTAGCACGTTTCACTTGTAAGTGGGGTTGGAAATGCTTTTCAGGCTCAGTACTGGGCTCAAAAGATGCAGCCCTGATGTCTCTCATGATAGCAGGTGGTTAAGTAGAAATTCGCTGCTCGGCTAACCCAGCAGGTGCAAACGTATGCCAAAAATGTATGCAGAACCAAGCTTTTCAGTGAAGAGCAGAGAGGCACATTTTAGCAAGTTTCACTTGTAAGTGGGGTTGGAAATGCTTTTCAGGCTCAGTAATGGGCTCAAAAGATGCAGCCCTGATGTCTCTCATGATAGCAGGTGGTTAAGTAGAAATTTGCTGCTCGGCTGACCCAGGAGGAGCAAACGTATGCTAAAAATGTATGCAGAACCAAGCTTTTCAGTGAAGAGCAGCCAGGCACATTTTAGCGAGTTTCAATTGTAAGTGGGGTTGGTAACGCTTTTCAGGCTCAGTACTGGGCTCAAAAGATGCAGCCCTGATGTCTCTCATGATAGCAGGTGGTTAAGTAGAAATTTGCTGCTCGGCTGACCCAGCAGGAGCAAACGTATGCCAAAAATGTATGCAGAAACAAGCTTTTCAGTGAAGAGCAGCTAGGCACATTTTAGCAAGTTTCACTTGTAAGTGGGGTTGGAAATGCTTTTCAGGCTCAGTACTGGGCTCAAAAGATGCAGCCCTGATGTCTCTCATGATAGCAGGTGGTTAAGTAGAAATGTGCTGCGAGGCTGACCCAGCAGGAGCAAACGTATGCTAAAAATGTATGCAGAGCCAAGCTTTTCAGTGAAGAGCAGCCAGGCACATTTTAGCAGGTTTCACTTGTAAGTGGGGTTGGAAACGCTTTTCAGGCTCAGTACTGGGCTCAAAAGATGCAGCCCTGATGTCTCTCATGATAGCAGGTGGTTAAGTAGAAATTCGCTGCTCGGCTAACCCAGCAGGAGCAAACGTATGCCAAAAATGTATGCAGAACCAAGCTTTTCAGTGAAGAGCAGAGAGGCACATTTTAGCAAGTTTCACTTGTAAGTGGGGTTGGAAATGCTTTTCAGGCTCAGTACTGGGCTCAAAAGATGCAGCCCTGATGTCTCTCATGATAGCAGGTGGTTAAGTAGAAATTTGCTGCTCGGCTGACCCAGCAGGAGCAAACGTATGCCAAAAATGTATGCAGAAACAAGCTTTTCAGTGAAGAGCAGCTAGGCACATTTTAGCAAGTTTCACTTGTAAGTGGGGTTGGAAACGCTTTTCAGGCTCAGTACTGGGCTCAAAAGATGCAGCCCTGATCTCTCTCATGATAGCAGGTGGTTAAGTAGAAATTCGCTGCTCGGCTGACCCAGCAGGAGCAAACGTATGCCAAAAATGTATGCAGAACCAAGCTTTTCAGTGAAGAGCAGCCAGGCACATTTTAGCAAGTTTCACTTGTAAGTGGGGTTGGAAACGCTTTTCAGGCTCAGTACTTGGGCTCAAAGATGCAGCCCTGATGTCTCTCATGATAGCAGGTGGTTAAGTAGAAATTAGCTGCTCGGCTGACCCAGCAGGAGCAAACGTATGCCAAAAATGTATGCAGAAACAAGCTTTTCAGTGAAGAGCAGCTAGGCACATTTCAGCAAGTTTCACTTGTAAGTGGGGTTGGAAATGCTTTTCAGGCTCAGTACTGGGCTCAAAAGATGCAGCCCTGATGTCTCTCATGATAGCAGGTGGTTAAGTAGAAATTTGCTGCTCGGCTGGCCCAGCAGGAGCAAACATATGCTAAAAATGTATGCAGAACCAAGCTTTTCAGTGAAGAGCAGCCAGGCACATTTTAGCAAATTTCACTTGTAAGTGGGGTGGGAAACGCTTTTCAGACTCAGTACTGGGCTCAAAAGATGCAGCCCTGATGTCTCTCATGATAGCAGGTGGTTAAGTAGAAATTCGCTGCTCGGCTAACCCAGCAGGAGCAAACGTATGCCAAAAATGTATGCAGAACCAAGCTTTTCAGTGAAGAGCAGAGAGGCACATTTTAGCAAGTTTCACTTGTAAGTGGGGTGGGAAACGCTTTTCAGGCTCAGTACTGGGCTCAAAAGATGCAGCCCTGATGTCTCTCATGATAGCAGGTGGTTAAGTAGAAATTTGCTGCTCGGCTGACCCAGCAGGACAAACATATGCTAAAACTGTATGCAGAACCAAGCTTTTCAGTGAAGAGCAGCCAGGCACATTTTAGCAAATTTCACTTGTAAGTGGGGTGGGAAACGGTTTTTAGACTCAGTACTGGGCTCAAAAGATGTAGCCCTGATGTCTCTCATGATAGCAGGTGGTTAAGTAGAAATTCGCTGCTCGGCTAACCCAGCAGGAGCAAACGTATGCCAAAAATGTATGCAGAACCAAGCTTTTCAGTGAAGAGCAGAGAGGCACATTTTAGCAAGTTTCACTTGTAAGTGGGGTGGGAAACGCTTTTCAGGCTCAGTACTGGGCTCAAAAGATGCAGCCCTGATGTCTCTCATGATAGCAGGTGGTTAAGTAGAAATTTGCTGCTCGGCTGACCCAGCAGGAGCAAACGTATGCTAAAAATGTATGCAGAACCAAGCTTTTCAGTGAAGAGCAGCCAGGCGTATTTTAGCAAGTTTCACTTGTAAATGGGGTTGGAAACGCTTTTCAGGCTCAGTACTGGGCTCAAAAGATGCAGCCCTGATGTCTCTCATGATAGCAGGTGGTTAAGTAGAAATTCGCTGCTCGGCTGACCCAGCAGGAGCAAACGTATGCCAAAAATGTATGCAGAAACAAGCTTTTCAGTGAAGAGCAACCAGGCACATTTTAGCAAGTTTCACTTGTAAGTGGGGTTGGAAACGCTTTTCAGGCTCAGTACTGGGCTCAAAAGATGCAGCCCTGATGTCTCTCATGATAGCAGGTGGTTAAGTAGAAATTTGCTGCTCGGCTGACCCAGCAGGAGCAAACGTATGCTAAAAATGTATGCAGAACCAAGCTTTTCAGTGAAGAGCAGCCAGGCGTATTTTAGCAAGTTTCACTTGTAAATGGGGTTGGAAACGCTTTTCAGGCTCAGTACTGTGCTCAAAAGATGCAGCCCTGATGTCTCTCATGATAGCAGGTGGTTAAGTAGAAATTCGCTGCTCGGCTGACCCAGCAGGAGCAAACGTATGCCAAAAATGTATGCAGAAACAAGCTTTTCAGTGAAGAGCAGCCAGGCACATTTTAGCACGTTTCACTTGTAAGTGGGGTTGGAAACGCTTTTCAGGCTCAGTACTGGGCTCAAAAGATGCAGCCCTAATGTCTCTCATGATAGCAGGTGGTTAAGTAGAAATTTGCTGCTCGGCTGACCCACCAGGAGCAAACGTATGCTAAAAATGTATGCAGAACCAAGCTTTTCAGTGAAGAGCAGCCAGGCACATTTTAGCAAGTTTCACTTGTAAGTGGGGTTGGAAACGCTTTTCAGGCTCAGTACTGGGCTCAAAAGATGCAGCCCTGATGTCTCTCATGATAGCAGGTGGTTAAGTAGAAATTTGCTGCTCAGCTGACCCAGCAGGAGCAAATGTATGCTAAAAATGTGTGCAGAACCAAGCTTTTCAGTGAAGAGCAGCTTTAGCAAGTTTCACTTGTAAGTGGGGTTGGAAATGCTTTTCAGGCTCAGTACTGGGCTCAAAAGATGCAGCCCTGATGTCTCTCATGATAGCAGGTGGTTAAGTAGAAATGTGCTGCTCGGCTGACCCAGCAGAGCAAACGTATGCTAAAAATGTATGCAGAACCAAGCTTTTCAGTGAAGAGCAGCCAGGCACATTTTAGCAAGTTTCACTTGTAAGTGGGGTTGGAAACGCTTTTCAGGCTCAGTACTGGGCTCAAAAGATGCAGCCCTGATGTCTCTCATGATAGCAGGTGGTTATGTAGAAATTTGCTGCTCGGCAGACCCAGCAGGAGCAAACGTATGCTAAAAATGTGTGCAGAACCAAGCTTTTCAGTGAAGAGCAGAGAGGCACATTTTAGCAAGTTTCACTTGTAAGTGGGGTTGGAAACGCTTTTCAGGCTCAGTACTGGGCTCAAAAGATGCAGCCCTGATGTCTCTCATGATAGCAGGTGGTTAAGTAGAAATGTGCTGCTCGGCTGACCCAGCAGGAGCAAACGTATGCTAAAAATGTATGCAGAACCAAGCTTTTCAGTGAAGAGCAGCCAGGCACATTTTAGCAAGTTTCACTTGTAAGTGGGGTTTGAAACGCTTTTCAGGCTCAGTACTGGGCTCAAAAGATGCAGCCCTGATGTCTCTCATGATAGCAGGTGGTTAAGTAGAAATTCGCTGCTCGGCTGACCCAGCAGGATCAAACGTATGCCAAAAATGTATGCAGAAAATAGCTTTTCAGTGAAGAGCAGCTAGGCACATTTTAGCAAGTTTCACTTGTAAGTGGGGTTGGAAATGCTTTTCAGGCTCAGTACTGGGCTCAAAAGATGCAGCCCTGATGTCTCATATGATAGCAGGTGGTTAAGTAGAAATTTGCTGCTCGGCTGACCCAGCAGGAGCAAACGTATGCTAAAAATGTATGCAGAACCAAGCTTTTCAGTCAAGAGCAGCCAGGCGTATTTTAGCAAGTTTCACTTGTAAATGGGGTTGGAAACGCTTTTCAGGCTCAGTACTGGGCTCAAAAGATGCAGCCCTGATGTCTCTCATGATAGCAGGTGGTTAAGTAGAAATTCGCTGCTCGGCTGACCCAGCAGGAGCAAACGTATGCCAAAAATGTATGCAGAAACAAGCTTTTCAGTGAAGAGCAGCCAGGCACATTTTAGCAAGTTTTACTTGCAAGTGGGGTTGGAAATTCTTTTCAGGCTCAGTACTGGGCTCAAAAGATGCAGCCCTGATGTCTCTCATGATAGCAGGTGGTTAAGTAGAAATGTGCTGCTCGGCTGACCCAGCAGGAGCAAACGTATGCTAAAAATGTATGCAGAACCAAGCTTTTCAGTGAAGAGCAGCCAGGCATATTTTAGCAGGTTTCACTTGTAAGTGGGGTTGGAAATGCTTTTCAGGCTCAGTACTGGGCTCAAAAGATGCAGCCCTGATGTCTCTCATGATAGCAGGTGGTTAAGTGGAAATTTGCTGCTCGGCAGACCCAGCAGGAGCAAACGTATGCTAAAAATGTGTGCAGAACCAAGCTTTTCAGTGAAGAGCAGAGAGGCACATTTTAGCACGTTTCACTTGTAAGTGGGGTTGGAAACGCTTTTCAGGTTCAGTACTGGGCTCAAAAGATGCAGCCCTAATGTCTCTCATGATAGCAGGTGGTTAAGTAGAAATTTGCTGCTCGGCTGACCCACCAGGAGCAAATGTATGCTAAAAATGTATGCAGAATCAAGCTTTTCAGTGAAGAGCAGCCAGGCACATTTTAGCAAGTTTCACTTGTAAGTGGGGTTGGAAACGCTTTTCAGGCTCAGTACTGGGCTCAAAAGATGCAGCCCTGATGTCTCTCATGATAGCAGGTGGTTAAGTAGAAATTTGCTGCTCGGCTGACCCAGCAGGAGCAAATGTATGCTAAAAATGTGTGCAGAATCAAGCTTTTCAGTGAAGAGCAGCTTTAGCAAGTTTCACTTGTAAGTGGGGTTGGAAATGCTTTTCAGGCTCAGTACTGGGCTCAAAAGATGCAGCCCTGATGTCTCTCATGATAGCAGGTGGTTAAGTAGAAATGTGCTGCTCGGCTGACCCAGCAGGAGCAAACGTATGCTAAAAATGTATGCAGAACCAAGCTTTTCAGTGAAGAGCAGCCAGGCACATTTTAGCAAGTTTCACTTGTAAGTGGGGTTTGAAACGCTTTTCAGGCTCAGTACTGGGCTCAAAAGATGCAGCCCTGATGTCTCTCATGATAGCAGGTGGTTAAGTAGAAATTCGCTGCTCGGCTGACCCAGCAGGATCAAACGTATGCCAAAAATGTATGCAGAAAATAGCTTTTCAGTGAAGAGCAGCTAGGCACATTTTAGCAAGTTTCACTTGTAAGTGGGGTTGGAAATGCTTTTCAGGCTCAGTACTGGGCTCAAAAGATGCAGCCCTGATGTCTCATATGATAGCAGGTGGTTAAGTAGAAATTTGCTGCTCGGCTGACCCAGCAGGAGCAAACGTATGCTAAAAATGTATGCAGAACCAAGCTTTTCAGTCAAGAGCAGCCAGGCGTATTTTAGCAAGTTTCACTTGTAAATGGGGTTGGAAACGCTTTTCAGGCTCAGTACTGGGCTCAAAAGATGCAGCCCTGATGTCTCTCATGATAGCAGGTGGTTAAGTAGAAATTCGCTGCTCGGCTGACCCAGCAGGAGCAAACGTATGCCAAAAATGTATGCAGAAACAAGCTTTTCAGTGAAGAGCAGCCAGGCACATTTTAGCAAGTTTCACTTGCAAGTGGGGTTGGAAATGCTTTTCAGGCTCAGTACTGGGCTCAAAAGATGCAGCCCTGATGTCTCTCATGATAGCAGGTGGTTAAGTAGAAATGTGCTGCTCGGCTGACCCAGCAGGAGCAAACGTATGCTAAAAATGTATGCAGAACCAAGCTTTTCAGTGAAGAGCAGCCAGGCATATTTTAGCAAGTTTCACTTGTAAGTGGGGTTGGAAATGCTTTTCAGGCTCAGTACTGAGCTCAAAAGATGCAGCCCTGATGTCTCTCATGATAGCAGGTGGTTAAGTGGAAATTTGCTGCTCGGCAGACCCAGCAGGAGCAAACGTATGCTAAAAATGTGTGCAGAACCAAGCTTTTCAGTGAAGAGCAGAGAGGCACATTTTAGCACGTTTCACTTGTAAGTGGGGTTGGAAACGCTTTTCAGGTTCAGTACTGGGCTCAAAAGATGCAGCCCTAATGTCTCTCATGATAGCAGGTGGTTAAGTAGAAATTTGCTGCTCGGCTGACCCACCAGGAGCAAACGTATGCTAAAAATGTATGCAGAACCAAGCTTTTCAGTGAAGAGCAGCTTTAGCAAGTTTCACTTGTAAGTGGGGTTGGAAATGCTTTTCAGGCTCAGTACTGGGCTCAAAAGATGCAGCCCTGATGTCTCTCATGATAGCAGGTGGTTAAGTAGAAATGTGCTGCTCGGCTGACCCAGCAGGAGCAAACGTATGCTAAAAATGTATGCAGAACCAAGCTTTTCAGTGAAGAGCAGCCAGGCACATTTTAGCAAGTTTCACTTGTAAGTGGGGTTGGAAACGCTTTTCAGGCTCAGTACTGGGCTCAAAAGATGCAGCCCTGCTGTCTCTCATGATAGCAGGTGGTTATGTAGAAATTTGCTGCTCGGCAGACCCAGCAGGAGCAAACGTATGCTAAAAATGTGTGCAGAACCAAGCTTTTCAGTGAAGAGCAGAGAGGCACATTTTAGCAAGTTTCACTTGTAAGTGGGGTTGGAAACGCTTTTCAGGCTCAGTACTGGGCTCAAAAGATGCAGCCCTGATGTCTCTCATGATAGCAGGTGGTTAAGTAGAAATGTGCTGCTCGGCTGACCCAGCAGGAGCAAACGTATGCTAAAAATGTATGCAGAACCAAGCTTTTCAGTGAAGAGCAGCCAAGCATATTTTAGCGAGTTTCACTTGTAAGTGGGGTTGGTAACGCTTTTCAGGCTCAGTACTGGGCTCAAAAGATGCAGCCCTGATGTCTCTCATGATAGCAGGTGGTTAAGTAGAAATTTGCTGCTCGGCTGACCCAGCAGGAGCAATCGTATGCTAAAAATGTATGCAGAACCAAGCTTTTCAGTGAAGAGCAGAGAGGCACATTTTAGCAAGTTTCACTTGTAAGTGGGGTTGGAAACGCTTTTCAGGCTCAGTACTGGGCTCAAAAGATGCAGCCCTGATGTCTCTCATGATAGCAGGTGGTTAAGTAGAAATTTGCTGCTCGGCTGACCCAGCAGGAGCAAACGTATGCTAAAAATGTGTGCAGAACCAAGCTTTTCAGTGAAGAGCTGCTTTAGCAAGTTTCACTTGTAAGTGGGGTTGGAAATGCTTTTCAGGCTCAGTACTGGGCTCAAAAGATGCAGCCCTGATCTCTCTCATGATAGCAGGTGGTTAAGTAGAAATTTGCTGCTCGGCTGACCCAGCAGGAGCAAACGTATGCTAAAAATATATGCAGAACCAAGCTTTTCAGTGAAGAGCAGCAAGGCACATTTTAGGAAGTTTCACTTGTAAGTGGGGTTGGAAACGCGTTTCAGGCTCAGTACTGGGCTCAAAAGATGCAGCCCTGATGTCTCTCATGATAGCAAGTGGTTAAGTAGAAATTTGCTGCTCGGCTGACCCAGCAGGAGCAAACGTATGCCAAAAATGTATGCAGAAACAAGCTTTTCAGTGAAGAGCAGCTAGGCACATTTCAGCAAGTTTCACTTGTAAGTGGGGTTGGAAATGCTTTTCAGGCTTAGTACTGGGCTCAAAAGATGCAGCCCTGATGTCTCTCATGATAGCAGGTGGTTAAGTAGGAATTCGCTGCTCGGCTGACCCAGCAGGAGCAAACGTATGCCAAAAATGTATGCAGAAACAAGCTTTTCAGTGAAGAGCAGCTAGGCAAATTTTAGCACGTTTCACTTGTAAGTGGGGTTGGAAACGCGTTTCAGGCTCAGTACTGGGCTCAAAAGATGCAGCCCTGATGTCTCTCATGATAGCAAGTGGTTAAGTAGAAATTTGCTGCTCGGCTGACCCAGCAGGAGCAAACGTATGCCAAAAATGTATGCAGAAACAAGCTTTTCAGTGAAGAGCAGCTAGGCACATTTCAGCAAGTTTCACTTGTAAGTGGGGTTGGAAATGCTTTTCAGGCTTAGTACTGGGCTCAAAAGATGCAGCCCTGATGTCTCTCATGATAGCAGGTGGTTAAGTAGGAATTCGCTGCTCGGCTGACCCAGCAGGAGCAAACGTATGCCAAAAATGTATGCAGAAACAAGCTTTTCAATGAAGAGCAGCTAGGCACATTTTAGCACGTTTCACTTGTAAGTGGGGTTGGAAATGCTTTTCAGGCTCAGTACTGGGCTCAAAAGATGCAGCCCTGATGTCTCTCATGATAGCAGGTGGTTAAGTAGAAATTCGCTGCTCGGCTAACCCAGCAGGTGCAAACGTATGCCAAAAATGTATGCAGAACCAAGCTTTTCAGTGAAGAGCAGAGAGGCACATTTTAGCAAGTTTCACTTGTAAGTGGGGTTGGAAATGCTTTTCAGGCTCAGTAATGGGCTCAAAAGATGCAGCCCTGATGTCTCTCATGATAGCAGGTGGTTAAGTAGAAATTTGCTGCTCGGCTGACCCAGGAGGAGCAAACGTATGCTAAAAATGTATGCAGAACCAAGCTTTTCAGTGAAGAGCAGCCAGGCACATTTTAGCGAGTTTCACTTGTAAGTGGGGTTGGTAACGCTTTTCAGGCTCAGTACTGGGCTCAAAAGATGCAGCCCTGATGTCTCTCATGATAGCAGGTGGTTAAGTAGAAATTTGCTGCTCGGCTGACCCAGCAGGAGCAAACGTATGCCAAAAATGTATGCAGAAACAAGCTTTTCAGTGAAGAGCAGCTAGGCACATTTTAGCAAGTTTCACTTGTAAGTGGGGTTGGAAATGCTTTTCAGGCTCAGTACTGGGCTCAAAAGATGCAGCCCTGATGTCTCTCATGATAGCAGGTGGTTAAGTAGAAATGTGCTGCGAGGCTGACCCAGCAGGAGCAAACGTATGCTAAAAATGTATGCAGAACCAAGCTTTTCAGTGAAGAGCAGCCAGGCACATTTTAGCAGGTTTCACTTGTAAGTGGGGTTGGAAACGCTTTTCAGGCTCAGTACTGGGCTCAAAAGATGCAGCCCTGATGTCTCTCATGATAGCAGGTGGTTAAGTAGAAATTCGCTGCTCGGCTAACCCAGCAGGAGCAAACGTATGCCAAAAATGTATGCAGAACCAAGCTTTTCAGTGAAGAGCAGAGAGGCACATTTTAGCAAGTTTCACTTGTAAGTGGGGTTGGAAATGCTTTTCAGGCTCAGTACTGGGCTCAAAAGATGCAGCCCTGATGTCTCTCATGATAGCAGGTGGTTAAGTAGAAATTTGCTGCTCGGCTGACCCAGCAGGAGCAAACGTATGCCAAAAATGTATGCAGAAACAAGCTTTTCAGTGAAGAGCAGCTAGGCACGTTTTAGCAAGTTTCACTTGTAAGTGGGGTTGGAAACGCTTTTCAGGCTCAGTACTGGGCTCAAAAGATGCAGCCCTGATCTCTCTCATGATAGCAGGTGGTTAAGTAGAAATTCGCTGCTCGGCTGACCCAGCAGGAGCAAACGTATGCCAAAAATGTATGCAGAACCAAGCTTTTCAGTGAAGAGCAGCCAGGCACATTTTAGCAAGTTTCACTTGTAAGTGGGGTTGGAAACGCTTTTCAGGCTCAGTACTGGGCTCAAAGATGCAGCCCTGATGTCTCTCATGATAGCAGGTGGTTAAGTAGAAATTAGCTGCTCGGCTGACCCAGCAGGAGCAAACGTATGCCAAAAATGTATGCAGAAACAAGCTTTTCAGTGAAGAGCAGCTAGGCACATTTTAGCAAGTTTCACTTGTAAGTGGGGTTGGAAATGCTTTTCAGGCTCAGTACTGGGCTCAAAAGATGCAGCCCTGATGTCTCTCATGATAGCAGGTGGTTAAGTAGAAATTTGCTGCTCGGCTGGCCCAGCAGGAGCAAACATATGCTAAAAATGTATGCAGAACCAAGCTTTTCAGTGAAGAGCAGCCAGGCACATTTTAGCAAATTTCACTTGTAAGTGGGGTGGGAAACGCTTTTCAGACTCAGTACTGGGCTCAAAAGATGCAGCCCTGATGTCTCTCATGATAGCAGGTGGTTAAGTAGAAATTCGCTGCTCGGCTAACCCAGCAGGAGCAAACGTATGCCAAAAATGTATGCAGAACCAAGCTTTTCAGTGAAGAGCAGAGAGGCACATTTTAGCAAGTTTCACTTGTAAGTGGGGTGGGAAACGCTTTTCAGGCTCAGTACTGGGCTCAAAAGATGCAGCCCTGATGTCTCTCATGATAGCAGGTGGTTAAGTAGAAATTTGCTGCTCGGCTGACCCAGCAGGACAAACATATGCTAAAACTGTATGCAGAACCAAGCTTTTCAGTGAAGAGCAGCCAGGCACATTTTAGCAAGTTTCACTTGTAAGTGGGGTTAGAAATGCTTTTCAGGCTCAGTACTGGGCTCAAAATATACAGCCCTGATGTCTCTCATGATAGCAGGTGGTTAAGTAGAAATATGCTGCTCGGCTGACCCAGGAGGAGCAAACGTATGCTAAAAATGTATGCAGAACCAAGCTTTTCAGTGAAGAGCAGCCAGGCACATTTTAGCAAGTTTCACTTGTAAGTGGGGTTGGAAACGCTTTTCAGGCTCAGTACTGGGCTCAAAAGATGCAGCCCTGATGTCTCTCATGATAGCAGGTGGTTAAGTAGAAATGTGCTGCTCGGCTGACCCAGCAGGAGCAAACGTATGCTAAAAATGTATGCAGAACCAAGCTTTTCAGTGAAGAGCAGCCAGGCACATTTTAGCAAGTTTCACTTGTAAGTGGGGTTTGAAACGCTTTTCAGGCTCAGTACTGGGCTCAAAAGATGCAGCCCTGATGTCTCTCATGATAGCAGGTGGTTAAGTAGAAATTCGCTGCTCGGCTGACCCAGCAGGATCAAACGTATGCCAAAAATGTATGCAGAAAATAGCTTTTCAGTGAAGAGCAGCTAGGCACATTTTAGCAAGTTTCACTTGTAAGTGGGGTTGGAAATGCTTTTCAGGCTCAGTACTGGGCTCAAAAGATGCAGCCCTGATGTCTCATATGATAGCAGGTGGTTAAGTAGAAATTTGCTGCTCGGCTGACCCAGCAGGAGCAAACGTATGCTAAAAATGTATGCAGAACCAAGCTTTTCAGTGAAGAGCAGCCAGGCGTATTTTAGCAAGTTTCACTTGTAAATGGGGTTGGAAATGCTTTTCAGGCTCAGTACTGGGCTCAAAAGATGCAGCCCTGATGTCTCTCATGATAGCAGGTGGTTAAGTAGAAATTTGCTGCTCGGCTGACCCAGCAGGAGCAAACGTATGCCAAAAATGTATGCAGAAACAAGCTTTTCAGTGAAGAGCAGCTAGGCACATTTTAGCAAGTTTCACTTGTAAGTGGGGTTGGAAACGCTTTTCAGGCTCAGTACTGGGCTCAAAAGATGCAGCCCTGATCTCTCTCATGATAGCAGGTGGTTAAGTAGAAATTCGCTGCTCGGCTGACCCAGCAGGAGCAAACGTATGCCAAAAATGTATGCAGAACCAAGCTTTTCAGTGAAGAGCAGCCAGGCACATTTTAGCAAGTTTCACTTGTAAGTGGGGTTGGAAACGCTTTTCAGGCTCAGTACTGGGCTCAAAGATGCAGCCCTGATGTCTCTCATGATAGCAGGTGGTTAAGTAGAAATTAGCTGCTCGGCTGACCCAGCAGGAGCAAACGTATGCCAAAAATGTATGCAGAAACAAGCTTTTCAGTGAAGAGCAGCTAGGCACATTTTAGCAAGTTTCACTTGTAAGTGGGGTTGGAAATGCTTTTCAGGCTCAGTACTGGGCTCAAAAGATGCAGCCCTGATGTCTCTCATGATAGCAGGTGGTTAAGTAGAAATTTGCTGCTCGGCTGGCCCAGCAGGAGCAAACATATGCTAAAAATGTATGCAGAACCAAGCTTTTCAGTGAAGAGCAGCCAGGCACATTTTAGCAAATTTCACTTGTAAGTGGGGTGGGAAACGCTTTTCAGACTCAGTACTGGGCTCAAAAGATGCAGCCCTGATGTCTCTCATGATAGCAGGTGGTTAAGTAGAAATTCGCTGCTCGGCTAACCCAGCAGGAGCAAACGTATGCCAAAAATGTATGCAGAACCAAGCTTTTCAGTGAAGAGCAGAGAGGCACATTTTAGCAAGTTTCACTTGTAAGTGGGGTGGGAAACGCTTTTCAGGCTCAGTACTGGGCTCAAAAGATGCAGCCCTGATGTCTCTCATGATAGCAGGTGGTTAAGTAGAAATTTGCTGCTCGGCTGACCCAGCAGGACAAACATATGCTAAAACTGTATGCAGAACCAAGCTTTTCAGTGAAGAGCAGCCAGGCACATTTTAGCAAGTTTCACTTGTAAGTGGGGTTAGAAATGCTTTTCAGGCTCAGTACTGGGCTCAAAAGATACAGCCCTGATGTCTCTCATGATAGCAGGTGGTTAAGTAGAAATATGCTGCTCGGCTGACCCAGGAGGAGCAAACGTATGCTAAAAATGTATGCAGAACCAAGCTTTTCAGTGAAGAGCAGCCAGGCACATTTTAGCAAGTTTCACTTGTAAGTGGGGTTGGAAACGCTTTTCAGGCTCAGTACTGGGCTCAAAAGATGCAGCCCTGATGTCTCTCATGATAGCAGGTGGTTAAGTAGAAATGTGCTGCTCGGCTGACCCAGCAGGAGCAAACGTATGCTAAAAATGTATGCAGAACCAAGCTTTTCAGTGAAGAGCAGCCAGGCACATTTTAGCAAGTTTCACTTGTAAGTGGGGTTTGAAACGCTTTTCAGGCTCAGTACTGGGCTCAAAAGATGCAGCCCTGATGTCTCTCATGATAGCAGGTGGTTAAGTAGAAATTCGCTGCTCGGCTGACCCAGCAGGATCAAACGTATGCCAAAAATGTATGCAGAAAATAGCTTTTCAGTGAAGAGCAGCTAGGCACATTTTAGCAAGTTTCACTTGTAAGTGGGGTTGGAAATGCTTTTCAGGCTCAGTACTGGGCTCAAAAGATGCAGCCCTGATGTCTCATATGATAGCAGGTGGTTAAGTAGAAATTTGCTGCTCGGCTGACCCAGCAGGAGCAAACGTATGCTAAAAATGTATGCAGAACCAAGCTTTTCAGTGAAGAGCAGCCAGGCGTATTTTAGCAAGTTTCACTTGTAAATGGGGTTGGAAACGCTTTTCAGGCTCAGTACTGGGCTCAAAAGATGCAGCCCTGATGTCTCTCATGATAGCAGGTGGTTAAGTAGAAATTCGCTGCTCGGCTGACCCAGCAGGAGCAAACGTATGCCAAAAATGTATGCAGAAACAAGCTTTTCAGTGAAGAGCAGCCAGGCACATTTTAGCAAGTTTCACTTGCAAGTGGGGTTGGAAATGCTTTTCAGGCTCAGTACTGGGCTCAAAAGATGCAGCCCTGATGTCTCTCATGATAGCAGGTGGTTAAGTAGAAATGTGCTGCTCGGCTGACCCAGCAGGAGCAAACGTATGCTAAAAATGTATGCAGAACCAAGCTTTTCAGTGAAGAGCAGCCAGGCATATTTTAGCAAGTTTCACTTGTAAGTGGGGTTGGAAATGCTTTTCAGGCTCAGTACTGGGCTCAAAAGATGCAGCCCTGATGTCTCTCATGATAGCAGGTGGTTAAGTGGAAATTTGCTGCTCGGCAGACCCAGCAGGAGCAAACGTATGCTAAAAATGTGTGCAGAACCAAGCTTTTCAGTGAAGAGCAGCCAGGCGTATTTTAGCAAGTTTCACTTGTAAATGGGGTTGGAAACGCTTTTCAGGTTCAGTACTGGGCTCAAAAGATGCAGCCCTAATGTCTCTCATGATAGCAGGTGGTTAAGTAGAAATTTGCTGCTCGGCTGACCCACCAGGAGCAAACGTATGCTAAAAATGTATGCAGAACCAAGCTTTTCAGTGAAGAGCAGCCAGGCACATTTTAGCAAGTTTCACTTGTAAGTGGGGTTGGAAACGCTTTTCAGGCTCAGTACTGGGCTCAAAAGATGCAGCCCTGATGTCTCTCATGATAGCAGGTGGTTAAGTAGAAATTTGCTGCTCGGCTGACCCAGCAGGAGCAAATGTATGCTAAAAATGTGTGCAGAATCAAGCTTTTCAGTGAAGAGCAGCTTTAGCAAGTTTCACTTGTAAGTGGGGTTGGAAATGCTTTTCAGGCTCAGTACTGGGCTCAAAAGATGCAGCCCTGATGTCTCTCATGATAGCAGGTGGTTAAGTAGAAATGTGCTGCTCGGCTGACCCAGCAGGAGCAAACGTATGCTAAAAATGTATGCAGAACCAAGCTTTTCAGTGAAGAGCAGCCAGGCACATTTTAGCAAGTTTCACTTGTAAGTGGGGTTGGAAACGCTTTTCAGGCTCAGTACTGGGCTCAAAAGATGCAGCCCTGCTGTCTCTCATGATAGCAGGTGGTTATGTAGAAATTTGCTGCTCGGCAGACCCAGCAGGAGCAAACGTATGCTAAAAATGTGTGCAGAACCAAGCTTTTCAGTGAAGAGCAGAGAGGCACATTTTAGCAAGTTTCACTTGTAAGTGGGGTTGGAAACGCTTTTCAGGCTCAGTACTGGGCTCAAAAGATGCAGCCCTGATGTCTCTCATGATAGCAGGTGGTTAAGTAGAAATGTGCTGCTCGGCTGACCCAGCAGGAGCAAACGTAGGCTAAAAATGTATGCAGAACCAAGCTTTTCAGTGAAGAGCAGCCAGGCATATTTTAGCGAGTTTCACTTGTAAGTGGGGTTGGTAACGCTTTTCAGGCTCAGTACTGGGCTCAAAAGATGCAGCCCTGATGTCTCTCATGATAGCAGGTGGTTAAGTAGAAATGTGCTGCTCGGCTGACCCAGCAGGAGCAATCGTATGCTAAAAATGTATGCAGAACCAAGCTTTTCAGTGAAGAGCAGAGAGGCACATTTTAGCAAGTTTCACTTGTAAGTGGGGTTGGAAACGCTTTTCAGGCTCAGTACTGGGCTCAAAAGATGCAGCCCTGATGTCTCTCATGATAGCAGGTGGTTAAGTAGAAATTTGCTGCTCGGCTGACCCAGCAGGAGCAAACGTATGCTAAAAATGTGTGCAGAACCAAGCTTTTCAGTGAAGAGCTGCTTTAGCAAGTTTCACTTGTAAGTGGGGTTGGAAATGCTTTTCAGGCTCAGTACTGGGCTCAAAAGATGCAGCCCTGATCTCTCTCATGATAGCAGGTGGTTAAGTAGAAATTTGCTGCTCGGCTGACCCAGCAGGAGCAAACGTATGCTAAAAATATATGCAGAACCAAGCTTTTCAGTGAAGAGCAGCAAGGCACATTTTAGGAAGTTTCACTTGTAAGTGGGGTTGGAAACGCGTTTCAGGCTCAGTACTGGGCTCAAAAGATGCAGCCCTGATGTCTCTCATGATAGCAAGTGGTTAAGTAGAAATTTGCTGCTCGGCTGACCCAGTAGGAGCAAACGTATGCCAAAAATGTATGCAGAAACAAGCTTTTCAGTGAAGAGCAGCTAGGCACATTTCAGCAAGTTTCACTTGTAAGTGGGGTTGGAAATGCTTTTCAGGCTTAGTACTGGGCTCAAAAGATGCAGCCCTGATGTCTCTCATGATAGCAGGTGGTTAAGTAGGAATTCGCTGCTCGGCTGACCCAGCAGGAGCAAACGTATGCCAAAAATGTATGCAGAAACAAGCTTTTCAGTGAAGAGCAGCTAGGCACATTTTAGCACGTTTCACTTGTAAGTGGGGTTGGAAACGCGTTTCAGGCTCAGTACTGGGCTCAAAAGATGCAGCCCTGATGTCTCTCATGATAGCAAGTGGTTAAGTAGAAATTTGCTGCTCGGCTGACCCAGCAGGAGCAAACGTATGCCAAAAATGTATGCAGAAACAAGCTTTTCAGTGAAGAGCAGCTAGGCACATTTCAGCAAGTTTCACTTGTAAGTGGGGTTGGAAATGCTTTTCAGGCTTAGTACTGGGCTCAAAAGATGCAGCCCTGATGTCTCTCATGATAGCAGGTGGTTAAGTAGGAATTCGCTGCTCGGCTGACCCAGCAGGAGCAAACGTATGCCAAAAATGTATGCAGAAACAAGCTTTTCAATGAGGAGCAGCTAGGCACATTTTAGCACGTTTCACTTGTAAGTGGGGTTGGAAATGCTTTTCAGGCTCAGTACTGGGCTCAAAAGATGCAGCCCTGATGTCTCTCATGATAGCAGGTGGTTAAGTAGAAATTCGCTGCTCGGCTAACCCAGCAGGTGCAAACGTATGCCAAAAATGTATGCAGAACCAAGCTTTTCAGTGAAGAGCAGAGAGGCACATTTTAGCAAGTTTCACTTGTAAGTGGGGTTGGAAATGCTTTTCAGGCTCAGTAATGGGCTCAAAAGATGCAGCCCTGATGTCTCTCATGATAGCAGGTGGTTAAGTAGAAATTTGCTGCTCGGCTGACCCAGGAGGAGCAAACGTATGCTAAAAATGTATGCAGAACCAAGCTTTTCAGTGAAGAGCAGCCAGGCACATTTTAGCGAGTTTCACTTGTAAGTGGGGTTGGTAACGCTTTTCAGGCTCAGTACTGGGCTCAAAAGATGCAGCCCTGATGTCTCTCATGATAGCAGGTGGTTAAGTAGAAATTTGCTGCTCGGCTGACCCAGCAGGAGCAAACGTATGCCAAAAATGTATGCAGAAACAAGCTTTTCAGTGAAGAGCAGCTAGGCACATTTTAGCAAGTTTCACTTGTAAGTGGGGTTGGAAATGCTTTTCAGGCTCAGTACTGGGCTCAAAAGATGCAGCCCTGATGTCTCTCATGATAGCAGGTGGTTAAGTAGAAATGTGCTGCGAGGCTGACCCAGCAGGAGCAAACGTATGCTAAAAATTTATGCAGAACCAAGCTTTTCAGTGAAGAGCAGCCAGGCACATTTTAGCAGGTTTCACTTGTAAGTGGGGTTGGAAACGCTTTTCAGGCTCAGTACTGGGCTCAAAAGATGCAGCCCTGATGTCTCTCATGATAGCAGGTGGTTAAGTAGAAATTCGCTGCTCGGCTAACCCAGCAGGAGCAAACGTATGCCAAAAATGTATGCAGAACCAAGCTTTTCAGTGAAGAGCAGAGAGGCACATTTTAGCAAGTTTCACTTGTAAGTGGGGTTGGAAATGCTTTTCAGGCTTAGTACTGGGCTCAAAAGATGCAGCCCTGATGTCTCTCATGATAGCAGGTGGTTAAGTAGAAATTTGCTGCTCGGCTGACCCAGCAGGAGCAAACGTATGCCAAAAATGTATGCAGAAACAAGCTTTTCAGTGAAGAGCAGCTAGGCACATTTTAGCAAGTTTCACTTGTAAGTGGGGTTGGAAACGCTTTTCAGGCTCAGTACTGGGCTCAAAAGATGCAGCCCTGATCTCTCTCATGATAGCAGGTGGTTAAGTAGAAATTCGCTGCTCGGCTGACCCAGCAGGAGCAAACGTATGCCAAAAATGTATGCAGAACCAAGCTTTTCAGTGAAGAGCAGCCAGGCACATTTTAGCAAGTTTCACTTGTAAGTGGGGTTGGAAACGCTTTTCAGGCTCAGTACTGGGCTCAAAGATGCAGCCCTGATGTCTCTCATGATAGCAGGTGGTTAAGTAGAAATTAGCTGCTCGGCTGACCCAGCAGGAGCAAACGTATGCCAAAAATGTATGCAGAAACAAGCTTTTCAGTGAAGAGCAGCTAGGCACATTTTAGCAAGTTTCACTTGTAAGTGGGGTTGGAAATGCTTTTCAGGCTCAGTACTGGGCTCAAAAGATGCAGCCCTGATGTCTCTCATGATAGCAGGTGGTTAAGTAGAAATTTGCTGCTCGGCAGACCCAGCAGGAGCAAACGTATGCTAAAAATGTGTGCAGAACCAAGCTTTTCAGTGAAGAGCAGAGAGGGACATTTTAGCAAGTTTCACTTGTAAGTGGGGTTGGAAACGCTTTTCAGGCTCAGTACTGGGCTCAAAAGATGCAGCCCTGATGTCTCTCATGATAGCAGGTGGTTAAGTAGAAATGTGCTGCTCGGCTGGCCCAGCAGGAGCAAACGTATGCTAAAAATGTATGCAGAACCAAGCTTTTCAGTGAAGAGCTCCCAGGCATATTTTAGCAAGTTTCACTTGTAAGTGGGGTCGGAAATACTTTTCAGGCTCAGTACTGGGCTCAAAAGATGCAGCCCTGATGTCTCTCATGATAGCAGGTGGTTAAGTAGAAATTTGCTGCTTGGCAGACCCAGCAGGAGCAAACGTATCCTAAAAATGTGTGCAGAACCAAGCTTTTCAGTGAAGAGCAGCCAGGCACATTTTAGCATTTTTCACTTGTAAGTGGGGTTGGAAACGCTTTTCAGGCTCAGTACTGGGCTCAAAAGATGCAGCCCTGATGTCTCTCCTGATAGCAGGTGGTTAAGTAGAAATTTGCTGCTCGGCTGACCCAGCAGGAGCAAACGTATGCTAAAAATGTGTGCAGAACCAAGCTTTTCAGTGAAGAGCAGCTTTAGCAAGTTTCACTTGTAAGCAGTGTTCCCAACAAGGCGCGCGCCCGCGCGCGCGCGCACTTACTAACCCTTGAGCGCGCATTCCTATTTGTGGAGCGCGCACATCCCGCGAGAGTATTCGTGCCGCCGCTTTTAAAAAGCGCGCGGCGCGAAAAACGGGCATTTCGTGATTGCGGAGGCGGCAGTGAACGGCGTGAAAAGTATCACTCGGGTGTCGGGAGCGGAGGTAAGTGCTATGTGCCCCCTTGATTTCTTTTGTTTTGCTTTCTTTTGCTGCTGGCGCTTTTGACCCCCTCAGGCGGCACACACTGTTATTTCTTAATGCGAGGCTGCGGGGGATACTGTGTCCAAATGCAGTTAAGTATCCATGTTAATCGCAGTCCCCCCGCAGCCTCGCGTTACTAACCAGCAGGTTTAGAATGGATCATTCTCTTCAACATGACGGCATGCGTCCTGTATTGTTTTAAAGTGGAGTGTGCGTGTGTGTTATCGGAAGCGGCTCAAGCTGTCGGTGCTGCTGGTGTAGGCTGCAGAAAAACTGCGCAATTCGCCCCTGCCTAGCATGGAAGAACAAAAAGCCTCATAGACCAAAATTCTGCTAATCGGGCCGTTCATGTGGGGCGAACCAACGTTCAGTGAGTAGCTAGCACCCGCACCATGGAAGCTGTGCGGTTCGTGTGCAGTCCATGCGGTTCTCTCTAGACCTGGTTTTGCCACGGAGCACCCCACAAAGCGCACGCACCACAAAATGCATCTTTTTCTCTGGTTCTCCCGCGCAGCAAACCCGATCAGTTTCTGTGGCCCACTTTTGCTCGACATGCACATTCAACCAAAAAAACGGGCGGATATCATCTGTTTCGCATTTTCCTAAATACATTCACCCTCCCCTACAACTGTGATGCCCAAATGCACCAATCAATGATGTGGCAGAATACTAAGTGCAAACTTCCAGCCCAGGCCAGCTGCCCACCTCCACTCGCTCCTGTCCCACAAGCACTACTCTTCACGGCGCTATGGCAGAGTCTGGCAGAGTCTTTCGCTGCATGCCGCTGGAAATGCCCTTTTCAAATGCTGAATGTTTAGGTTCGGCTTGCTTTTGAATACGCCTGTTCAAAATCATAGGTAACTCCTTGCTACGTGGGCACAGTTACTAACCTCTTGGCCATAGAATGCATTCACGTTACCTGGTCACAGTGATAGGAAGGGTGTCTCTGTAAATCAAAGAACTGATTCTTCCCCCAGTGTTACATTGCATAAGCAGAGTTGTTGCCCCCAAGGGCTTCTTGGATTTGTATTGCAGCCGGGCTGCTGCCTGTTTTGGTTGAAACCTATGGTGTGCCCCATGCCAGCTGTGAGCCCTAAACTACCGTACAGGCTTTTCCTCCTATTGGCCATTACCTTTCTGCTGCTTCTCCACCTGAGGTGCAGGGCCTGCGTGTGCCTACCCTGAAGAACGACAGTTTACAGTGAAAAAAATGTGTTTGCCAAGCTTTCTTCATGTCGGGAGGAAGAGACACACATATTTTTTCATGACTTAGTTGTTTACATAATTGAGCGCGCTTTGTTGCCTTTGCTTCGCGCGAGCTTGCGAGTCTCTACTTGTAGTCATCCCAAAGGTTCTTCACTTTGTTTTACTGCACTCATATTTTTATTTCACTCCAGCCACTTTTCAAAATCGATGTATTTCTCATGGTTACAATAAAACACAGTGGCATTCCTAATCAAGGTAAACAAGGCCATCTACTGCGAACTGATGACTATTGGTATAGGCAGCTGGTCTGGGTAGAGAAAGCCATAGCTGCCAAGCTTTCGGATTGCTATGTGTGACATGTTCAAAATGTCAGTGTAATTATGATTGACATTTCTCCACTTCTTCTGCATAGCTGCCAAGGTTTCAGATTGCTATGTGTGACATTTTTATAATTTAAGTGTAATTATGAATGACATTTCAACAACTATGTGTGACACTTTCTTGTGCACAAAATCAAGCAATGAAGAAGAGGGAAACTGTATGTATGTGTATGTATAAGTGCATATGTTTATGTATATATATATTCACTGAAAAAACCATAGGTTATAGACCATATATAGTTAGGAAATAGCATTTAGAAAACCTTATTTTACTCACACAAAACCATTGAAATTCCATATATAGTTAGTTGCACTAACTATATATCGCGCACCTGCAATCCACTGCTGATGATGTCACATATTACATCATTCATGACATGGTCAGTGACATCACTGATGACATCACTGATGACATCTCAAATGACATCACTGATGACATCTCATTTGACATTACTGATCACATCACTGATGACATCATTCATGTGATGATACAATGAACCTCTTCAGACTCTAATATAACCTTAGATACACTCAGTGTAAACAGACACTCACAGACTGTCACTCATCCATGGAGTTACTCACACACCTAGTCAGTCTTGCAAAGAATCAATCACACCTCGATTTCCTCAACTATATAGTTATACACACCTTACTTATTGGAACATATAATAACACATATTTACTCTGTTATACAATCCCTGATACAAGTTCACAATAATCCATACAGCCACTCACACATTCACTGGCTCTTATGCACAGTTATTTATATATGTCAACTATCACATGTACTGTGTTTTACATATGTACTTACTTTGACATGTAGCACTGAGATATCCATTCACTCACCAATACACTCATGCACACAGTCAACCGCCCATACAGATGTTTCCACATGCACTTTTGAACCCATACATCTAGTGAATCAACTGCTCACACATCTATGCACAGAGTCATACACCTCCCAGACACCCACACACACACTCAGTCTCCCATACAAATACTTGGGCAACTAATCAATAACCCATATAGTTAGTCATATAGCTAATGATCAACACATGCATCAGATTACAAAACAACAGACACAATGATGCACAATTTAAAACAGTTTAGTCACTAACCCATGCACTCAGTGAGACACATTTAATCACTCACTTATACAGTCAGTCATGCACCTACTAAATCCTTCATCCAGACACTTATACATCCACTCATTCTTCAATATGTAAGACATATTTTAACTTTACAGAAGCATACATTCACTGGATGTTGTCATCAGTGATGTCATCAGTGATGTCATTTGAGATGTCATCAGTGATGTCATCAGTGATGTCACTGACCATGTCATGAATGATGTAATATGTGACATCATCAGCAGTGGATTGCAGGTGCGCGATATATAGTTAGTGCAACTAACTATATATGGAATTTCAATGGTTTTGTGTGAGTAAAATAAGGTTTTCTAAATGCTATTTCCTAACTATATATGGTCTATAACCTATGGTTTTTTCAGTGAATTTTCAAGGTTTTGTAAATGCTAATTCCTAACTATATATGGTCTATAACCTATGGTTTTTTCTGTGAATTTCATTGGTTTTTTAACAGCTAATATCTGTAGCTGTAAAATGTATTCTTCTTTAAATCCAAAAATATATTTTATATGTTTATGAATAATTTTTTTTTTAAATATTTTTTTTTCTTCGTTCCCGCTTCGCGAATCGGGAAGCTTCCCGTTAGCTGACCTTGATGCCGCGAAATAGACCGCGAGCCGGTAAACGTTTCTTTACCGCAAGTGCCGCGTTAGAAAACAACATCGTGACGCCTCCCGTCCGCATGACGTTCCACGTTGTCGCTTGATACGTCATATGACGTGCTACGTTAGCAAACTGGTACGCGAAGCGAGTGCCAAAGCGCAGGTTTCTGGAAGCAAACCGGGAGGCCCTGCAAAGCGCTTAACGTAAACACAGCAAGTCATGTGACTTGGTAATAACACTTTTCATTGGTTCATTTCACTTTTGGTTTCCTAATGATGTAAGACTAGGTCATATAATCTAAAATGAACACTTTTGATTGGTTGAGAACTCTTGTTTTTCCCAAATGATGAAAATCCCTCCTTCTTTCCTCACTCTGACTTTCATCATTGTGAGAGAAAGACCCTTTGTGATCACTGAGCAATGGCTTCTTTAGTAGCTTCAGCTGGTGCTTCCCCACCACCTCCACCACATCCAAGGAAGAGTGGACCACCTGCTCAAGTTGTAATTCAACAAGAAGAAGAAGAAGAGGAACAGGAGGACGAGCACGAAGAGAGGCAGTTTTTGCCTGAGCAGCCCAAGACGTCTCACCGGAAAGAAAACTTCATTTGGCAATTTTTTAAAATTCCCAAAGGTCAGAAAAAAGTAAATGCAAGATACGTAACTTGCCTTATATGTCAAGATAGACTGTCCAGAGGGACCGACAAAAAATACAGTTTCGGAAACTACACAATGCATCGCCATATGACTAGGTGGCATCCTAACAACTACAGTGCTGCACAGTTTCGGAACGACCTAGATAATCTCCCTATTATGGCCAGAAGATCTGTTGTACCGGAAGTAACGGGACCAGAGGGCAGGGAGATGGTGCCAAATATACAAATGAGATTTGGTGAAGTAAAACACACCTGCGTATTTTGCGATGGATTCATTTCCTACGGAGAAAGAAGCATCACTCTGATCAACAGAGCTATTGACTATCATATGCAAGTTTGTCCGAAACGCCCAAAATAATAAATACTTCTTTTTTTTGTTTTGTTGCTCCTGTTGAGCCCTTTACAATGAATCGTTTTCATTGCCCCCTCCAAGAAAAACCCAAAAAAATATAAAACTGTTCCGAAAAATTCAAAAACAGTAAAAAAATGTTCAGAAAAATAAAAAAAAAAGTTCTTTTCAGAACTACCTCCCCGTTATTAAAAAATTGGTACAATATTTGGAACTGTGCCAACCTCTATTTCTCTTAGTTCGCTTCCTAGTTCGCTCGCTGGTACGCGAACTGGAAGCGAACCAAAAACAGTAAGTATAAGGGAAGGAAACACACACTTATGTTAAAAGAAAGACAGCTATAGGGGAGTAAACTAGAGATACTATTACCCATAATCCACTACTGATGATGTCACATATTACATCATTCATGACATGCTCAGTGACATCATCAGCAGAGGATTGCGGGTTTTTTGGCAACATGCTTTATCCACGGTTTAATAACGCTGCCTTTTGCTTTATATAAGTTTTCAAATTGTATGAAATATATACCAATAGGTCTTTATGAACCTTTAGGTAGTGCTTTTGTTCATGAGGTCTGGTCGCTTCCATACACATACAGATGTTTCAAAGATGATCAAGAAGTTTATCTGAATGGAGAGGAATGCACTGAGACGCCAGATCATTCACTAATGTGTAGGCACATACAGTTACACGATTCATGCAACAAACACCGACCAAATATGGCTTGCGTGTTGCAAGGCACGCCAGTTCCTGCTATCATCCCCACGTTCAAGTTGTTGGAAAATGGTAGTTATTTGATGCTCAATAATGAAGATTGTTCTGAGTTAATTAAAAAGTAATCCTTTTATCGTAACAGTAAGTGAACGGGTTATTTGCTGCAGAAATGTTCTATTTCCTCCCACACATGAACATAGGGAGTTTTCAATCTGGCCACAAATACCAACCTTGGGACACGTTTCAACGGCATGACAAGAATAAGAGCTCTTTTGTCTCAGAGAGAGGTGGCCTTGAGTTCGGCCCGTGAAACTTTCGTACTTCACATAGCGAACACCCGTACACAGGTTTGCCTTTCAATTTCAGCAACATGTTTCCGACTATCTTTAACGCATCCTCCACAAAATCCCTGGCACACTTTTTTAAAGTTGTTACCAGTGGTCTCGTGACTTCATTTGAGAAAATCTTTGGAGTCATCCCTGCTCCCTTTCATTCCATTTTCTCCACTCTGGTTCGTGGATTGCATTTTTACTTGCATTACCAGCGGACGCTCTTGTGCTTTTTTACATTTTTAAATATGGATGTCCCTCCTATGCAACCTCCGACCCTGCAGCTGCTGACACTGTTCCGCAATCGCATGCTAGAATATTATGGCACAATGCCGTTGGCGATATTAAGCACGGCATATGGATTATCTTTTCGGTTCTCCTACTTCACCTGTGTCCAGCCTGTATTTCACTGCCTGACCTGTGATTTCGATTGGGCCATTGATTTGTGTCTCTGCGGACCGGTTTCTCCTGACGTCGACTTTAATCAGCTGATGACTCCTATCATTACTCACGAGTTGATTTGTCCTGGCGAAAGGATTATGGCTGTGGCATTGATGCATGGACTACTTGGTCCCTGGAATTTACTGGCGGCAGCACAGTCTTTCTTGGAACACAGCTTTCTTGAAAACCCACCGAGCTGTCCTCTGATGGTGATAGAGGATCCGGTGCTGGGAGAGCACGTATGTTCTTTTCCGCTTTTAAATTGGATGGCTGAACTGTTTTCGGATGAAGACGGTGACTTCCTATTGGAGGCTGTTGCAGCTTATTTTGCATACACAGTTATGTCATAGACCTTTTTCATGTTTGATATGCTGAGTACTAGCATTTCATTGACAATTCATTGACTTATTTGTCAAGTTTTTATTATTTACCTTGCCTATTGGCTTAAGACTCGATAAAGTACTTGGCTGTTTTATTTTTCTTTAGCATTGAATTTTCCTAGTTTTTAATGCTTTACCTTGCGGACCGTCCACATATAAACTTGCAATCTGCTCTCATGAGATGGCACTTCTATTATCTTATTCAGTTCGTTTCCGGATCATGAGGAGGTGTCATCTAGGTCCTGGATATCTTTACACCGTGTTAAGTTAGCATGGGCTCATTACCGGTTTAAACGCCATTTTTCCTTTTTTGCAACTTCTGCACACGACACTTAGTTGTTGCTTTAGCTTTCCACCTAGTAGTTCATCGTGGTTTACATGAGAATAATATGTTATTGGTCTACTATCTGCTTTACTTGTTAAACTATATCTGTACAGCGAGTGCTAAAGTTTCAAGAACAACACGATACAGAATTGTTATGAGGTCTGATCTCCACGACTTCATACTCATAACATAAGTGCAACTTCTGCCAATTCTGGGCATGAGGCGGGTTTTATATTGCTTTGCCGAACACACATACACAACAGTTGATGCGGTTCACATGAAGAGAGAGCTGGTGTATGCTGATGTGATTCCTTCAAATCTAAGACACTAAAGTATGGACACGCCCTAAACCAACACAAAGAGACCTTCTTAGCAAATAATATAATATGTGTATTAGGGAGGGTGAGATATAAGCAGCCGCGGGCCGTGGAGGGAGTTACGATGGGGCAGGGAGGCGGGGAGGGGGAGAAGCAGGGTGGAGCCCTCTCTACCTTGCCCCTCCCCCTCCCCGCCTCCCTGCCCCACCGTAACTCCCTCCACGGCCCGCGGCTGCTTATAAGTGTTGCTAACTCTTATTCATTTACAGCATGTTAACATACTGTCACCATTCGCTTTTTATGTACTAGTAACTATGCTGGTAATTTTGCTACTGATAATATGTGTACTTGTATTCTCCACCCTGCTTCTCCCCCTCCCCGCCTCCCTGCCTCACCGTAACTCCCTCCACGGCCCGCGGCTGCTTATAAGTGTTGCTAACTCTTATTCATTTACAGCATGTTAACATACTATCACCATTCACTTTTTATGTACTAGTAACTATGCTGGTAATTTTGCTACTGATAATATGTGTACTTTTATTATCTAAGGTACTACGCCTGAGAAGACGGCATTAGTAAATAAACATTTCAAATACACATGTGTTCTTCTTAACTCCATGTTCTGGTTTCTAAGAAATATATAACGACCGACTGTTCATGAGTTCCACGTATCCTGAGGTACTATAAGTTCATATTCTGGATTGTCTAAACATTGAGAGTTTGTTATATCCAATGTGACACTGTACCTAGCTTGCTAAATAGTTTTTGATTACTAACGTGAGTTTTGGGACACCCTAATTCGCCGAGGTTCCAATCCTCTGTCCACAGTTCTGAGTGAGAACAGAAACCCTGCGACAGGGGCACCCCCGACCCTTGCTGGAGCTTCATCACACTTGCGATACAACTCCAGCAATGCGCCACCTTTACGGCACAGATACATCACGCATCTGTGCTGTTTTTGCCCCATGATGCGCCGCATTGTAAATGCAGCACACCATAGGTGACGGGACAGCGGCACAGAATGACTAACACATCCCTGGTGATGCGCCAGTCATCATAAATCTATCCCTATGCTTCTTATCTTGTTAGAGATGAACCGCCATATGTATCATAAAAGTTATTTGCATTTCCTAAATAGCGAACTTTAAGGAATAAATAGCGATTCTTTACCATTCCTAGTTTGCGATGAGCTATTTGCTAATTAGCCGAATGTAGCCCAATGAAGCCCAATGTAGCCCAATGTAGCCCAAAGATGGCCGCCAGACACACAAAAAAACAAATGTAGCCCAAATATCAGCCAGATGTAGCCCAACTATAGCCCAGTGACAGAATGACCAATCAGCTTCGCAAACCTCCGTTACGCGAAGCGGAGCGCTGTTACAGATATATATCTTTTTTTGAACGTTAATTTCTCAAAATCCACTGGAGCACATATATTGAGACCTAGCAAAGGCACATCGGGCTACCAGTCCCTAATATTTTGCCAAGTTTCGTGCAAATCCATTCAGCCGTTCAATTATTATTTTTTTTTTTTTTTTTTGCCCCGCGGGGCCCTTTTAAAACCTCCACATCAAACCTAGGGGGTCAGCGAGGATCTACTATGCCCCCTTATAGTTATTTCCCCCTTTGTTTTGACCTCCTCTTGTCTCTCGATCCTACCGAGAGACAAGATGGCGGCCGCTACGGACTGTTTGGAATGTTGACAGACGCCGGAGAACCAATCAGCTTCGCTTCACAAAGCTCCGTTGCGCGAAAAGTCCGCGAACCAGAGCGCTAACCGGTCCGCTGTTACAGATATATATCTTTTTTTAAACGTTAATTTCTCAAAATCCACTGGAGCACATATATTGAGACCTACAAAAGGCACATCGGGCTACCAGTCCCTACAATTTTGCCAAGTTTCGTGCAAATCCATTCAGCCGTTCGGGCTAAAAGTGAGGCCAACCGCCCTATGGAAAACTCAATGTTAAAAACACGTTTTGGGACCCCCCTTTTTTCTCGGCCCCCACTGGACGAACCCCCCCCAAATTTTCAAGGGCTGCTCAGAAACAAAATGTGCCATTTTCCTGAAAATTTCAGCCGATTCCGTCCACAAACGCCAAAGTTATTAGACATAGAATTTTCAAAAAACCCATAGAGAAAAAATCCTAACTATATATACCTACTGGCGACCGCCAGTAGGTAATGTGTGTGTGTATATATGTGTGTGTGTATATAAGTGTATATGTGTGTGTATATGTGTGTGTATATATATGTATATTCACTGAAAAAACCATAGGTTATAGACCATATATAGTTAGGAATTAGCATTTACAAAACCTTGAAAATTCACTGAAAAAACCATAGGTTATAGACCATATATAGTTAGGAATTAGCATTTAAAAAACCTTATTTTACTCACACAAAACCATTGAAATTCCATATATAGTTAGTTGCACTAACTATATATTGCGCACCCGCAATCCACTGCTGATGATGTCACATATTACATCATTCATGACATGGTCAGTGACATCACTGATGACATCACTGATGACATCTCAAATGACATCACTGATGACATCACTGATGACAACATCCAGTGACTATGTTTCTGTAAAGTTAAAATATGTCTTACATATTGAAGAATGAGTGGATGTATAAGTGTCTGGACGAAGGATTTAGTAGGTGCATGACTGAATGTATGAGTGAGTGATTAAATGTGTCTCACTGAGTGCATGGGTTAGTGACTAAACTGTCTTAATTTGTGCATCATTATGTCTGTTGTTCTGTAAACTGCTGCATGTGTTGATCAGTAGCTATATGAGTAACTATATGGGTTATTGATTGATTGCCCAAGTATTTGCATGGGAGACTGAGTGTGTGTGTGGCTGGATGGGAGGTGTGTGACTCTGTACAGATCAATGTGTACTTGTATCAATGATTGTATAAGAGAGTAAGTATGTGTTAGTATATGGTTGAAAACGTAAGGTGCTCTATGTTTAACTGTATAGAGTAGAAAATGGAAGTGTGATTGATTCTTTACAGGACTGACTAGGTGTGTGAGTAACTCCATGGATGAGTGGCAGAGTGTGAGTGTCTGTATAGGTGTATGAGTGCATATGATTGTGTTGTAAACATGAGTGATTGTATGTATGAATGATTGTATGGGTGAATGAGTGAATGTGTGTGTAGACGTAGGAATCAGTGAGTACGTATGTAGTAACTAGTATTGGTGTGTCAATGGTTTCAAAAATTATACTCTGTTTTTAACACTGGGTGAAACAGAAGTTATATTAAAATGTGAGGAGATGCATTGTATTGTCACATGAATGATATCATCAGTGATGTGATCATTGATGTCAAGTGAGATGTCATCAGTGATGTCATTTGAGATGTCATCAGTGATGTCATCAGTGATGTCACTGACCATGTCATGAATGATGTAATATGTGACATCATCAGCAGTGGATTGCGGGTGCGCAATATATAGTTAGTGCAACTAACTATATATGGAATTTCAATGGTTTTGTGTGAGTAAAATAAGGTTTTTTAAATGCTAATTCCTAACTATATATGGTCTATAACCTATGGTTTTTTCAGTGAATTTTCAAGGTTTTGTAAATGCTAATTCCTAACTATATATGGTCTATAACCTATGGTTTTTTCAGTGAATTTCAATGGTTTTTTAATAGCAAATATCATAAGCTGTCGAATGTCAAGTACGTGGTAAGAATTTTTTTTTTCGTGTTTATGCACACTGATCTGCTTTGATTGCTGCCCCCCACCCCTCATTTCTATTAGGAGTACTCTCTCTTTGCAGATAGTGAAGGGTAGTTAACGCAGCCCTTTCCCCCTTTGTAATCCGTCGTGCCTGCTTCTCTCTCCATTTGATTGATTGTTCTCTTTGGTTCATTCTCTATTTACAAACAAGCACAGAGTCGCAATACTCTGTTTAGTCTTTGCAGATAGCGAAAAATCGTGTAAAAAAACAAAAGGAATCGAGCAAAATCAGTAGGCCACTAATGGGATCTCTTTTGACCTCGCTAAAATCGAAACATTAGGAACAACCTGTTGAAAATAGCAATGCGTATGTATATAAGCGGCGTTCATTTGTGTTCACAGTACCCCTTGTTGATTGTTTCAATCGAGCATTGAATTGTTCGAAGTTAATTCTCTTAACGATCTTCTCTACCTGCAAACGAGGAAGAATAGGAATATTCTATCTCCCTTTGCAGATAGTGAAGGGTAGGTAACGCAAGCCTTTAACACGTCGTACCTATTTCATTCCTCATTGATTGATTGATTGTCCGAACATTGACTGTTTGGGAATTAGTTCTTTTTGGAGGTATTCCCTGTTTGCAAATAAACGTAGGAAAATCTTTGCAAGTAGTGAAAGGGTACGTAATGCGGACCGTTCTCCCCCGTTGTAATCTGTCATGCCTATCTACTCCCCACTGATTGATGCACCTTTTTCACCCGGACCATTTACTAGAGATACGTCATCTGGCCCGACCAGAGAGCACCCCTAGTGAAAAGGACATATGCAATAATAACGAAGTGATCACTGTATCCTGTTAACAGAAACTTTACCATGAAACAACCTGGAAAGAAAAAAATAGGAAAACGAAAATCAGTAGGCCACTGATGAACATGAACTTTTATTAAACAACGAACAAAGAAACGATAACATAACGTAATGATAAAACCTATTAATGTCCTAGAAACAAGAAAACGTTAAAATATGCCAGTGGTGAGAGACCAGAAAAACAGTAAGAGAAACCAAATCACCCCTCGCTGTCCCACCGCCTGCCACGCCAAAAAAATCGATAGACTAGGGAAAATGCAAGTCAGTAGAACATCCACCCCCACTCTGGAAACTTCCAAGGTGGGGCAGGGTTCCGACTACGCCCAGCCGGGAGCAGCCCATATAAGGCAGGTCCTGCTGCCACGCCTCGGCCAGGAGATCCTAACGTAGGGTGTAGCCGGAGGAGAGGCCGAGACCAGCGGGACCCGGCCAGGGGATTGCCTTTACAACGCTGAACAGTTGCAGGGGGGGGGAATGTCTCCTCGACCCTCCCCTCTCTCTCCCAGTCCGGCCGCGGTGGCCCTTGAGAGTTGCAGGTAGTCCCGCCACATGCTCTTCCGGTCCGACCACCAACGGTCGGGGGGCCGAGGCCGACGGGATCCGGCTGCAGCCGATAAACCAAGAAACCCGTTCATGGGGCCAGAGCCAGGGGCGTCCGGCCGACATCCACCGGAAGCCCGGCCCGAAGACGGACGGGACACTTCTTTCTTTTATAATGGCTGCGACAACACTGGAGGGGGATGTCTTGCACATGCCTCCGACCCCCCCCTCGTCCTCATCGCCTGGTCCGGCCATAACAAATCTCAAGCGAGACGCCGTGGGGTGCACTGGGAGGGAGAGACGGTGCGAACAGGCCTCTCCCGCCTCCCCAGGTGGAGGCTTCCCAGCTGCACCCTCAGCGCTCCAGGCGGTGGCATCCTAACAACTACAGTGCTGCACAGTTTCGGAACGACCTAGATAACGGTTCTTCCACTGTGGCCATGCTGCAACGTCTCGCCCGGCAGGGTGGAGCCCGTCCGCTCATGTGACCCCGCGATCGCCGGTAGCTGCCGAACTCTCAAAATGGCGGTCGACCTGGCAAGAGCGGGCCCAACATAAAGAAATGGCCCGGTCACTGGTTGACTCCACCACCGTAGTCCTCCACGACCTTGAAGATTCTAGAGGAGCCGCGGGAGTCTCCGACCCCCGATGGGGAATGACTGCCATGATCGCCCGTGGAGTGACGAAACTGTATCCGCGGGACGTCGGCGCTCCCATGCTGGCGCCAGCCTCACTTTGAATTACTACAATCCTGCAGACCTTACTTCCGGTGAAAGCACAGTGTGACCCGGTAGGAAAAATTATTGCACCCCCTCCCCTTTTTGACTGATAGTTCAAACCACCGATCCTTTCCTTTGCCCTTTTAACGGAACTTTGGACTGCCTCCCCCTCTTTTACATTTTCTAGAGAAAACAAAACATTAACCACTACATTAGCATAGCAGTTGACACCAGAACTGTTTTCAAATTGAAAACCAACAACATCTTCAACAGAATCCTTTTTGTTTCTGCTGTGACCCTGCTACAGCACAGGCATTGTCCCCAGCAGTAATTCTGCAATGCCGGTAAGAATAGCTGTGGTGCCTACTGGACTCACTCACCCCCGCGGCGCCCCACGCCGTTTTTTGCTGGGCGGCAACTTACTAGACATCACTTTCGTGCCATCTAGATTTCAGCGCGTTCTGCTGCCTTGGAACTATTCGCACAACAGACCGCTACTGACAAGAATATTTCATTATTGGTGCTGTCAATTTCAATAAATCTATTGGATAATTAAAAAGAAATTGCCACGGTCTCTTCGTTGTTTAAATGTTTTTACTGTTTTTGTTTTGTTGTATATATTTATATGTTATTAAAGTTTTATATTCCTACTACTTTGTTGGAGTGCTATATATTTTTAATGTGACACATAATTGTAAAAACTTTGATGTACAAAGAGTCATTCCTGGAATCTTCCGCTTCAGGCTCGGTCCCCTCCCAATCACAATACAGGATGGTTTTCAGATAGTAGGAACGCGTGTGCTGTGACGGATCACATCGGGTGTGGGCCTTGATCTACTATAACTCCTTTGAAGAGGGGTGATTCTTTACAGCTGGGGCCATAAACTACATCTGCAGGGCTAGCTGATAGCCTAGGACCGGCCTGGACATTCGGACACAGAGGAAGAGGAGTGTCAGAGGGTGCGGTAGTGAATAGGGCGAAAGGGAGGTGTCGGGCGGGCACAGAGTGTGATTCTCAGGGAAGAGCAGCGCAGATGGGGGAAGGTTTATTGCCCATGCATAAGACAGAGAGCGGTGGTGACCAGTGCCTGGGGGAGATGCTTACGAGGGTGAGGAGCCATGCTACGAATCGACAGCGTGCAGAGAGTGGGTCTGGTCAAGACATCTAAAATGGCTGCCGTGCACGACAAAAGTGTGGCATTTCAAAAAAGGCAAGATGGCGCAGACAATGTTTTTCAACACTTCCTCATTTCCTTCGAATCGAACGTTAACAGACGTTGGGGCATATTACCAAAGTTAAGCGATATTTATCGCTAACGATGCTTACCAACCAATTTTTTACCACTAAGCATCGTCAGAAATTATCGAAGATAAACCTTACTATTATCAAGGTTTATCGCAAATGCGATAATAAACGGCCGCAATGCATGAATATCGCTAAAAAGTCAGCGATATTCATGCATTACCGAGCTAATACTCTTAGCCATGTTATCCACCTCCCATTGGATAACATGGCTAAGAACTGCTCAGGGCAGGTGTTACTTTTTGGAGATATTCGCGCTTAGCGCGAATATCTCCAAAAGTTGGTAATAGGAGATAGAAATCTTGCATGTTGTAATGCAAGTTATTGTGGTATATGGAACTCATACCATAATCTCTCAGGAAAGCAGAAACTGATCCTTTTGGGACCGCCTAAAAAGGCCTAGGGGGTGAGGAGTACTCTACTTTGCCCCCTTTTCACGTTCCGAACTATTTTATTTTACTCTCTTCTGTAATTACACAAAATACCAGCGATAAGATGCATCGGAGACACACAGTGAGAGAAAGGAGGCCGGAGATGAAGAAGACATGTCAAATACACATTGGAGATAATATAGTGGCAGAAGGGAAGTAAATATGAGTAAACTTACCATGTAACATAAAAATGTTGCACTCTATACTATAAGTCTCATTTTATACTACAATCACTTCGCTACAACCTCATAAATTAAAAATAAAAATAAATAATGTCTCAAACTATTTTTGATTTCTAAATATAAATTTATTCTTCAGAATTTTCTAAATTTGAAACAACTAGTAACATGTCCTCATCAGTAATTTCCTCTTCAATCATCTCATCTGGAATCTCCTCATTAAAAGTCTGCAATGATGATTCTTGTAACTCTATGGTCTCCAAACACTCGATAAATTCGCCATCAAGAGATTGATCAAAAAAATCATTCAAGTCATCTCCTCCTTCTGACAATATTTCATTATTGGTGCTGTCCATTTCAATCAATGTAGTGGAATCATTCAAGTCATCTCCTCGTGACAATATTTCATTATTGGTGCTCTCAATTTCAATCAATGTAGTGGAATCATTCAAGTCATCTCCTCCTTGTGACAATATTTCATTATTGGTGCTGTCCATTTCAATCAATCTAATGGAATCATACAAGCCATCTCCTCCTTGTGACAATATTTCATTATTGGTGCTCTCAATTTCAATCAATGTAGTGGAATCATTCAAGTCATCTCCTTGTGACAATATTTCATTCTTGGTGCTGTCCATTTCAATCAATCTAATGGAATCATACAAGTCATGTCCTCCTTGTGACAATATTTCATTATTGGTGCTCTCAATTTCAATCAATGTAGTGGACAATTCAAAAGAAATTGCCACGGTCTCTTCATTGTGAGCCATTTTATTTTGAAATTGCTTGCTGTAAATTGCAGAAAAAAATAATCACTTTCATTTATCGTTTTTAGTAATACATAATATAAAACTAACTTCATCAAGTATTTAGTATAACAGAAGGACTGCAAATAAATAACAGAAAACATTTTTCAAATTATCTTCAAGTGTACAACATAGTTCCCCTTACAAATTAACAACTCACCTTTTTAAAAGTAGCAGAAGTGTTAGTACTGTGTAAATCAAACACCAGAAATTCACCACCAAAAATTCCTCACAAATGTACCTCAGACAGTAGTATCACAAAATGGCTGTGGTTTCCTCTCATTTGACATATATACATAACCAATTAACTTTCATCACACACAAATACAAAACCAAAGTAACATTTTAATTGGTTCTAAATTTCAACACTTTCAAATGTGTTTTCCCCATGCAATTTTCCATAGGACATTTACATACGTCTACAGCCTGAATGGCTGAACGGAATTACACCAAACTTGGCAAAATGGTACATCAAACCTAAGAGGTCAGGAATGATCTACTATGCCCCCTTATGGTCATTTCCCCCTTCGCTTTGGCCTCCTCTTGTCTCTCAATCCTACCGAGGGACAAGATGGCGGCCGCTACGGACTGTTTGGAATGTTGACAGACGCCGGAGAACCAATCAGCTTCGCAAAGCTCCGTAACGCGAAAAGTACGCGAAGCGGAGCGCTGTTACAGATATATATCTTTTTTTCAACGTTAATTTCTCAAAATCCACTGGAGCACATATATTGAGACCTAGCAAAGGCACATCGGGCTACCAGTCCCTAATATTTTGCCAAGTTTCGTGCAAATCCATTCAGCCGTTCGATTATTATTATTTTGTTTTTTTTTTGCCCCGCGGGGCCCTTTTAAAACCTCCACATCAAACCTAGGGGGTCAGCGAGGATCTACTATGCCCCCTTATAGTTATTTCCCCCTTTGTTTTGACCTCCTCTTGTCTCTCGATCCTACCGAGAGACAAGATGGCGGCCGCTACGGACTGTTTGGAATGTTGACAGACGCCGGAGAACCAATCAGCTTCGCTTCACAAAGCTCCGTTGCGCGAAAAGTCCGCGAACCAGAGCGCTAACCGGTCCGCTGTTACAGATATATATCTTTTTTTAAACGTTAATTTCTCAAAATCCACTGGAGCACATATATTGAGACCTACAAAAGGCACATCGGGCTACCAGTCCCTACAATTTTGCCAAGTTTCGTGCAAATCCATTCAGCCGTTCGGGCTAAAAGTGAGGCCAACCGCCCTATGGAAAACTCAATGTTAAAAACACGTTTTGGGACCCCCCTTTTTTCTCGGCCCCCACTGGACGAACCCCCCCCAAATTTTCAAGGGCTGCTCAGAAACAAAATGTGCCATTTTCCTGAAAATTTCAGCCAATTCCGTCCACAAACGCCAAAGTTATTAGACATAGAATTTTCAAAAAACCCATAGAGAAAAAATCCTAACTATATATACCTACTGGCGACCGCCAGTAGGTAATATATATTCACAGAAAAAACCATAGGTTATAGACCATATATAGTTAGGAATTAGCATTTACAAAACCTTGAAAATTCACTGAAAAAACCACAGGTTATAGACCATATATAGTTAGGAATTAGCATTTAGAAAACCTTATTTTACTCACACAAAACCATTGAAATTCCATATATAGTTAGTTGCACTAACTATATATCGTGCACCCGCAATCCACTGCTGATGATGTCACATATTACATCATTCATGACATGGTCAGTGACATCACTGATGACATCACTGATGACATCTCAAATGACATCACTGATGACATCACTGATAACAACATCCAGTGATTTTTTGTTTCTATAAAGTTTAAATATGTCTTACATATTGAAGAATGAGTGGATGTGTAAGTGTCTGGACGAAGGATTTAGTAGGTGCATGACTGACTGTATGAGTGAGTGATTAAATGTGTCTCACTGACTGCATGGGTTAGTGACTAAACTGTCTTAATTTGTGCATCATTATGTCTGTTGTTCTGTAAACTGCTGCATGTGTTGATCAGTAGCTATATGAGTAACTATATGGGTTATTGATTGATTGCCCAAGTATTTGTATGGGAGACTGAGTGTGTGTGTGGCTAGCTGGGAGGTGTGTGACTCTGTGCAGATCAATCTGTACTTGTATCAATGATTGTATAAGAAGGTAAGTATGTGTTAGTATATGTTTGAAAATGTAAGGTGCTCTATGTTTAACTGTATAGACAAGAAAATGGAAGTGTCATTGATTCTTTACAGGACTGACTAGGTGTGTGAGTAACTCCATGGATGAGTGGCAGACTGTGAGTGTCTGTATAGGTGTATGAGTGCATATGATAGTGTTGTAAAGATGAGTGATTGTATGTATGAATGATTGTATGGGTGAATGAGTGAAGGTGTGTGTAGACGTAGCAATCAGTGAGTGCGTATGTAGTAACTAGTATTGGTGTGTCAATGGTTTCAAAAATTATACTCTCTTTTTAACACTGGGTGAAACAGAGGTTATATTAAAATGTGAGGAGATGCATTGTATTGTCACATGAATGATATCATCAGTGATGTGGTCATTGATGTCAAATGAGATGTCATCAGTGATGTCATCAGTGATGTCATTTGAGATGTCATCAGTGATGTCATCAGTGATGTCACTGACCATGTCATGAATGATGTAATATGTGACATCATCAGCAGTGGATTGCGGGTGCACGATATATAGTTAGTGCAACTAACTATATATGGAATTTCAATGGTTTTGTGTGAGTAAAATAAGGTTTTCTAAATGCTAATTCCTAACTATATATGGTCTATAACCTGTGGTTTTTTCAGTGAATTTTCAAGGTTTTGTAAATGCTAATTCCTAACTATATATGGTCTATAACCTATGGTTTTTTCTGTGAATTTCATTGGTTTTTTAACAGCTAATATCTGTAGCTGTAAAATGTATTCTTCTTTAAATCCAAAAATATATTTTATATGTTTATGAATAATTATTTTTTTTTATATTTTTTTTTCTTCGTTCCCGCTTCGCGAATCGGGAAGCTTCCCGTTAGCTGACCTTGATGCCGCGAAATAGACCGCGAGCCGGTAAACGTTTCTTTACCGCAAGTGCCGCGTTAGAAAACAACATCGTGATGCCTCCCGTCCGCATGACGTTTCACGTTGTCGCGTGATACGTCATATGACGTGCTACGTTAGCGAACTGGTACGCGAAGCGAGTCGCAAAGCGCAGGTTTCTGGAAGCAAACCGGGAGGCCCTGCAAAGCGCTTAACGTAAACACAGCAAGTCATATGACTTGGTAATAACACTTTTCATTGGTTCATTTCACTTTTGGTTTCCTAATGATGTAAGACTAGGTCATATAATCTAAAATGAACACTTTTGATTGGTTGAGAACTCTTGTTTTTCCCAAATGATGAAAATCCCTCCTTCTTTCCTCACTCTGACTTTCATCATTGTGAGAGAAAGACCCTTTGTGATCACTGAGCAATGGCTTCTTTAGTAGCTTCAGCTGGTGCTTCCCCACCACCTCCACCACATCCAAGGAAGAGTGGACCACCTGCTCAAGTTATAATTCAAGAAGAAGAAGAAGAAGAGGAACAGGACGACGAGCACGAAGAGAGGCAGTTTTTGCCTGAGCAGCCCAGGACGTCTCACCGGAAAGAAAACTTCATTTGGCAATTTTTTAAAATTCCCAAAGGTCAGAAAAAAGTAAATGCAAGATACGTAACTTGCCTTATATGTCAAGATAGACTGTCCAGAGGAACCGAGAAAAAATACAGTTTCGGAAACTACACAATGCATCGCCATATGACTAGGTGGCATCCTAACAACTACAGTGCTGCACAGTTTCGGAACGACCTAGATAATCTCCCTATTATGGCCAGAAGATCTGTTGTACCGGAAGTAACGGGACCAGAGGGCAGGGAGATGGTGCCAAATATACAAATGAAATTTGGTGAAGTAAAACACACCTGCGTATTTTGCGATGGATTCATTTCCTACGGAGAAAAAAGCATCACTCTGATCAACAGAGCTATTGACTATCATATGCAAGTTTGTACGAAACGCCCAAAATAATAAATACTTCTTTTTTTGTTTTGTTGCTCCTGTTGAGCCCTTTACAATGAATCGTTTTCATTGCCCCCTCCAAGAAAAACCCAAAAAAATATAAAACTTCAGAAAAATTCAAAAAAAGTAAAAAAAGTTCCGAAAAATAATAAAAAAAATATAAAACAACAAAAACAATAAAAAAAAAAGTTCTTTTCAGAACTACCTCCCCGTTATTAAAAAATTGGTACAATATTTGGAACTGTGCCAACATCTATTTCTCTTAGTTCGCTTCCCAGTTCGCTCGCCGGTACGCGAACTAGAAGCGAACCAAAAACAGTAAGTATAAGGGAAGGAAACAGACACTTATGTTAAAAGAAAAACAGCTATAGGGGAGTAAACTAGAGATACTATTACCCGTAATCCACTGCTGATGATGTCACATATTACATCATTCATGACATGCTCAGTGACATCATCAGCAGAGGATTGCGGGTTTTTTGGCAACGTGCCTTATCCACGGTTTAATAACGCTGCCTTTTGCTTTATATAAGTTTTCAAATTGTATGAAATATATACCAATAGGTCGTTATGAACCTTTAGGTAGTGCTTTTCTTCATGAGGTCTGGTCGCTTCCATACACATACAGATGTTTCAAAGATGATCAAGAAGTTTATCTGAATGGAGAGGAATGCACTGAGACGCCAGATCATTCACTAATGTGTAGGCACATACAGTTACACGGTTCATGCAACAAACACCGACCAAATATGGCTTGCGTGTTGCAAGGCACGCCAGTTCCTGCTATCATCCCCACGTTCAAGTTGTTGGAAAATGGTAGTTATTTGATGCTCAATAATGAAGATTGTTCTGAGTTAATTGAAAAAGGTCTGCACCTCTGTACGGGTGTTCGCTATGTGAAGCACGAAAGTTTCACGGGCCGAACTCAAGGCCACCTCTCTCTGAGACAAAAGAGCTCTTATTCTTGCCATGCCGTTGAAATCTGTCCCAAGGTTGGTATTTGTGGCCAGATTGAAAACTCCCTATGTTCATGTGTGGGAGGAAATAGAACATTTCTGCAGCAAATAACCCGTTCACTTACTGTTACGATAAAAGGAATACTTTTAATTCAGATTTGCCTTTCAATTTCAGCAAGATGGTTCCGACTATCTTTAACGCATCCTCCACAAAGACCCTGGCACACTTTTTTAAAGTTGTTACCAGTGGTCTCGTGACTTCATTTGAGAAAATCTTTGGAGTCATCCCTGCTTCCTTTCATTCTATTTTTTTCCACTCTGCTTCGTGGATTGCCATTTTTACTTGCATTACCAGCGGACGCTCTTGTGCTTTTTTACATTTTTAAATATGGATGTCCCTCCTATGCAACCTCCCACCCTGCAGCTGCTGACACTGTTCCGCAATCGCATGCTAGAATATTATGGCACAATGCCGTTGGCGATATTAAGCACGGCATATGGATTATCTTTGCGATTCTCCTACTTCACCTGTGTCCAGCCTGTATTTCACTGCCTGACCTGTGATTTCGATTGGGCCATTGATTTGTGTCTCTGCGGACCGGTTTCTCCTGACGTCGACTTTAATCAGCTGATGACTCCTATCATTACTCACGAGTTGGTTTGTCCTGGTGAAAGGATTATGGCTGTGGCATTGATGCATGGACTACTTGGTCCCTGGAATTTACTGGCGGCAGCACAGTCTTTCTTGGAACAGAGCTTTCTTGAAAACCCACCGAGCTGTCCTCTGATGGTGATAGAGGATCCGGTGCTGGGAGAGCACGTATGTTCTTTTCCGCTTTTAAATTGGATGGCTGAACTGTTTTCGGATGAAGACGGTGACTTCCTATTGGAGGCTGTTGCAGCTTATTTTGCATACACAGTTATGTCATAGACCTTTTTCATGTTTGATATGCTGAGTACTAGCATTTCATTGACAATTCATTGACTTATTTGTCAAGTTTTTATTATTTACCTTGCCTATTGGCTTAAGACTCGATAAAGTACTTGGCTGTTTTATTTTTCTTTAGCATTAAATTTTCCTAGTTTTTAATGCTTTACCTTGCGGACCGTCCACATGTAAACTTGCAATCTGCTCTCATGAGATGGCACTTCTATTATCTTATTCAGTTCGTTTCCGGATCATGGGGAGGTGTCATCTAGGTCCTGGATATCTTTACACCGTGTTAAGTTAGCATGGGCTCATTACCGGTTTAAACGCCATTTTTCCTTTTTTGCAACTTCTGCACACGACACTTAGTTGTTGCTTTAGCTTTCAACCTAGTAGTTCATCGTGGTTTACATGAGAATAATATGTTATTGCTCTACTATCTGCTTTGCTTGTTAAACTATATCTGTACAGCGAGTGCTAAAGTTTCAAGAACAACACGATACAGAATTGTTATGAGGTCTGATCTCCACGACTTCATACTCATAACATAAGTGCAACTTCTGCCAATTCTGGGCATGAGGCGAGTTTTATATTGCTTTGCCGAACACACATACACAACAGTTGATGCGGTTCACATGAAGAGAGAGCTGGTGTATGCTGATGTGATTCCTTCAAATCTAAGACACTAAAGTATGGGCACGCCCTAAACCAACACAAAGAGACCTTCTTAGCAAATAATATAATATGTGTATTAGGGAGGGTGAGATATAAGCAGCCGCGGGCCGTGGAGGGAGTTACGGTGAGGCAGGGAGGCGGGGAGGGGGAGAAGCAGGGTGGAGCCCTCTCTACCTTGCCCCTCCCCCTCCCCGCCTCCCTGCCCCACCGTAACTCCCTCCACGGCCCGCGGCTGCTTATAAGTGTTGCTAACTCTTATTCATTTACAGCATGTTAACATACTGTCACCATTCGCTTTTTATGTACTAGTAACTATGCTGGTAATTTTGCTACTGATAATATGTGTACTTCTATTATCTAAGATACTACGCCTGAGAAGACGGCATTAGTAAATAAACATTTCAAATACACATGTGTTCTTCTTAACTCCATGTTCTGGTTTCTAAGAAATATATAACGACCGACTGTTCATGAGTTCCACGTATCCTGAGGTACTATAAGTTCATATTCTGGATTGTCTAAACATTGAGAGTTTGTTATATCCAATGTGACACTGTACCTAGCTTGCTAAGGAGTTTTTGATTACTAACGTGAGTTTTGGGACACCCTAATTCGCCGAGGTTCCAATCCTCTGTCCACAGTTCTGTGTGAGAACAGAAACCCTGCGACAGGGGCACCCCCGACCCTTGCTGGAGCTTCATCACACTTGCGATACAACTCCAGCAATGCGCCACCTTTACGGCACAGATACATCACGCATCTGTGCTGTTTTTGCCCCATGATGCGCCGCATTGTAAATGCAGCACACCATAGGTGACGGAACAGCGGCACAGAATGACTAACACATCCCTGGTGATGCGCCAGTCATCATAAATGTATCCCTATGCTTCTTATCTTGTTAGAGATGAACCGCCATATGTATCATCAAAGTTTTTTGCATTTCCTAAATAGCGAACTTTAAGGAATAAATAGCGATTCTTTACCATTCCTAGTTTGCGATTAGCTATTTGCTAATTACAAATTACCCATTCATTTCCTTCATTTCCATAGGGCGGTTGGACTCACTTTTAGCTCGAACGGCTGAATGGATTTCCACGAAACTTGGCAAAATTGTAGGGACTGGTAGCCCGATGTGCCTTTGCTATGTCTCAAGATATATGCTCCAGTGGTTTTTACGAAAATTAACTTTGAAAAATATATATTGGGCTACATTGGCCTATATATATGTTGGAGCCCAAATGTAGCCCAATGTAGCCCAATGAAGCCCAATGTAGCCCAATGTAGCCCAAAGATGGCCGCCAGACACACAAAAAAACAAATGTAGCCCAAATATCAGCCAGATGTAGCCCAACTATAGCCCAGTGACAGAATGACCAATCAGCTTCGCAAACCTCCGTTACGCGAAGCGGAGCGCTGTTACAGATATATATCTTTTTTTTAACGTTAATTTCTCAAAATCCACTGGAGCACATATATTGAGACCTAGCAAAGGCACATCGGGCTACCAGTCCCTAATATTTTGCCAAGTTTCGTGCAAATCCATTCAGCCGTTCGATTATTATTATTATTTTTTTTTTTTGCCCCGCGGGGCCCTTTTAAAACCTCCACATCAAACCTAGGGGGTCAGCGAGGATCTACTATGCCCCCTTATAGTTATTTCCCCCTTTGTTTTGACCTCCTCTTGTCTCTCGATCCTACCGAGAGACAAGATGGCGGCCGCTACGGACTTTTTGGAATGTTGACAGACGCCGGAGAACCAATCAGCTTCGCTTCACAAAGCTCCGTTGCGCGTAAAGTACGCGAACCGGAGCGCTGCCTGGTCCGCTGTTACAGATATATATCTTTTTTTAAACGTTAATTTCTCAAAATCCACTGGAGCACATATATTGAGACCTACAAAAGGCACATCGGGCTACCAGTCCCTACAATTTTGCCAAGTTTCGTGCAAATCCATTCAGCCGTTTGGGCTAAAAGTGAGGCCAACCGCCCTATGGAAAACTCAATGTTAAAAACACGTTTTGGGACCCCCCTTTTTTCTCGGCCCCCCCTTGACGAACCCCCCCCAAATTTTCAAGGGCTGCTCAGAAACAAAATGTGCCATTTTCCTGAAAATTTCAGCCAATTCCGTCCACAAACGCCAAAGTTATTAGACATAGAATTTTCAAAAAACCCATAGAGAAAAAATCCTAACTATATATACCTACTGGCGACCGCCAGTAGGTAATGTGTGTATGTGTATGTGTGTATGTGTATATGTATATGTGTATATTCACTGAAAAAACCATAGGTTATAGACCATATATAGTTAGGAATTAGCATTTAAAAAACCTTATTTTACTCACACAAAACCATTGAAATTCCATATATAGTTAGTTGCACTAACTATATATCGCGCACCCGCAATCCACTGCTGATGATGTCACATATTACATCATTCATGACATGGTCAGTGACATCACTGATGACATCACTGATGACATCTCAAATGACATCACTGATGACATCACTGATGACATCTCATTTGATATCAATGACCACATCACTGATGATATCATTCATGTGACAATACAATGCATCTCCTCACATTTTAATATAACCTCTCTTTCACCCAGTGTTAAAAAGAGTATAATTTTTGAAACCATTGACACACCAATACTAGTTACTACATACGCACTCACTGATTGCTACGTCTACACACACCTTCACTCATTCACCCATACAATCATTCATACATACAATCACTCATCTTTACAACACTATCATATGCACTCATACACCTATACAGACACTCACAGTCTGCCACTCATCCATGGAGTTACTTACACACCTAGTCAGTCCTGTAAAGAATCAATGAGACTTCCATTTTCTTGTCCATACAGTTAAACATAGAGCACCTTACATTTTCAAACATGTACTAACACATACTTACTTTCTTATACAATCATTGATACAAGTACAGATTGATCTGCACAGAGTCACACACCTCCCAGCTAGCCACACACACATTCAGTCTCCCACACAAATACTTGGGCAATCAATCAATAACCCATATAGTTACTCATATAGCTACTGATCAACACATGCAGCAGTTTACAGAACAACAGACATAATGATGCACAAATTAAGACAGTTTAGTCACTAACCCATGCACTCAGTGAGACACATTTAATCAGTCACTCATACATTCAGTCATGCACCTACTAAATCCTTCGTCCAGACACTTACACATCCACTCATTCTTCAATATGTAAGACATATTTAAACTTTATAGAAACAAAAAATCACTGGATGTTGTTATCAGTGATGTCATCAGTGATGTCATTTGAGATGTCATCAGTGATGTCATCAGTGATGTCACTGACCATGTCATGAATGATGTAATATGTGACATCATCAGCAGTGGATTGCGGGTGCGCGATATATAGTTAGTGCAACTAACTATATATGGAATTTCAATTGTTTTGTGTGAGTAAAATAAGGTTTTTTAAATGCTAATTCCTAACTATATATGGTCTATAACCTATGGTTTTTTCAGTGAATTTTCAAGGTTTTGTAAATGCTAATTCCTAACTATATATGGTCTATAACCTATGGTTTTTTCAGTGAATTTTCAAGGTTTTGTAAATGCTAATTCCTAACTATATATGGTCCATAACCTATGGTTTTTTCTGTGAATTTCATTGGTTTTTTAACAGCTAATATCTGTAGCTGTAAAATGTATTCTTCTTTAAATCCAAAAATATATTTTATATGTTTATGAATAATTTTTTTTTAAAATATTTTTTTTTCTTCGTTCCCGCTTCGCAAATCGGGAAGCTTCCCGTTAGCTGACCTTGATGCCGCGAAATAGACCGCGAGCCGGTAAACGTTTCTTTACCGCAAGTGCCGCGTTACAAAACAACATCGTGACGCCTCCCGTCCGCATGACGTTTCACGTTGTCGCGTGATACGTCATATGACGTACTACGTTAGCGAACTGGTACGCGAAGCGAGTCGCAAAGCGCAGGTTTCTGGAAGCAAACCGGGAGGCCCTGCAAAGCGCTTAACGTAAACACAGCAAGTCATGTGACTTGGTAATAACACTTTTCATTGGTTCATTTCACTTTTGGTTTCCTAATGATGTAAGACTAGGTCATATAATCTAAAATGAACACTTTTGATTGGTTGAGAACTCTTGTTTTTCCCAAATGATGAAAATCCCTCCTTCTTTCCTCACTCTGACTTTCATCATTGTGAGAGAAAGACCCTTTGTGATCACTGAGCAATGGCTTCTTTAGTAGCTTCAGCTGGTGCTTCCCCACCACCTCCACCACATCCAAGGAAGAGTGGACCACCTGCTCAAGTTGTAATTCAACAAGAAGAAGAAGAAGAGGAACAGGAGGACGAGCACGAAGAGAGGCAGTTTTTGCCTGAGCAGCCCAGGACGTCTCACCGGAAAGAAAACTTCATTTGGCAATTTTTTAAAATTCCCAAAGGTCAGAAAAAAGTAAATGCAAGATACGTAACTTGCCTTATATGTCAAGATAGACTGTCCAGAGGGACCGACAACAAATACAGTTTCGGAAACTACACAATGCATCGCCATATGACTAGGTGGCATCCTAACAACTACAGTGCTGCACAGTTTCGGAACGACCTAGATAATCTCTCTATTATGGCCAGAAGATCTGTTGTACCGGAAGTAACGGGACCAGAGGGCAGGGAGATGGTGCCAAATATACAAATGAGATTTGGTGATGTAAAACACATCTGCGCATTTTGCGATGGATTCATTTCCTACGGAGAAAAAAGCATCACTCTGATCAACAGAGCTATTGACTATCATATGCAAGTTTGTCCGAAACGCCCAAAATAATAAATACTTCTTTTTTTTGTTTTGTTGCTCCTGTTGAGCCCTTTACAATAAATCGTTTTCATTGCCCCCTCCAAGAAAAACCCCAAAAAATATAAAACTGTTCCGAAAAATTCAAAAACAGTAAAAAAATGTTCAGAAAAATAAAAAAAAAAGTTATTTTCAGAACTACCTCCCCGTTATTAAAAAATTGGTACAATATTTGGAACTGTGCCAACCTCTATTTCTCTTAGTTCGCTTCCCAGTTCGCGAACCGGAAGCGAACCAAAAACAGTAAGTATAAGGGAAGGAAACAGACACTTATGTTAAAAGAAAGACAGCTATAAGGGAGTAAACTAGAGATACCATTACCCGTAATCCACTGCTGATGATGTCACATATTACATCATTCATGACATGCTCAGTGACATCATCAGCAGAGGATTGCGGGTTTTTTGGCAACATGCCTTATCCACGGTTTAATAACGCTGCCTTTTGCTTTATATAAGTTTTCAAATTGTATGAAATATATACCAATAGGTCGTTATGAACCTTTAGGTAGTGCTTTTCTTCATGAGGTCTGGTCGCTTCCATACACATACAGATGTTTCAAAGATGATCAAGAAGTTTATCTGAATGGAGAGGAATGCACTGAGACGCCAGATCATTCACTAATGTGTAGGCACATACAGTTACACGGTTCATGCAACAAACACCGACCAAATATGGCTTGTGTGTTGCAAGGCACGCCAGTTCCTGCTATCATCCCCACGTTCAAGTTGTTGGAAAATGGTAGTTATTTGATGCTCAATAATGAAGATTGTTCTGAGTTAATTAAAAGTATTCCTTTTATCGTAACAGTAAGTGAACGGGTTATTTGCTGCAGAAATGTTCTATTTCCTCCCACACATGAACATAGGGAGTTTTCAATCTGGCCACAAATACCAACCTTGGGACACGTTTCAACGGCATGGCAAGAATAAGAGCTCTTTTGTCTCAGAGAGAGGTGGCCTTGAGTTCGGCCCGTGAAACTTTCGTACTTCACATAGCGAACACCCGTACAGAGGTGCACACCCTTTTCAATTAAGATTTGCCTTTCAATTTCAGCAACATGTTTCCGACTATCTTTAACGCATCCTCCACAAAGTCCCTGGCACACTTTTTTAAAGTTGTTACCAGTGGTCTCGTGACTTCATTTGAGAAAATCTTTGGAGTCATCCCTGCTTCCTTTCATTGTATTTTCTGCACTCTGGTTCGTGGATTGGCATTTTTACTTGCATTACCAGCGGACGCTCTTGTGCTTTTTTACATTTTTAAATATGGATGTCCCTCCTATGCAACCTCCGACCCTGCAGCTGCTGACACTGTTCCGCAATCGCATGCTAGAATATTATGGCACAATGCCGTTGGCGATATTAAGCACGGCATATGGATTATCTTTTCGGTTCTCCTACTTCACCTGTGTCCAGCCTGTATTTCACTGCCTGACCTGTGATTTCGATTGGGCCATTGATTTGTGTCTCTGCGGACCGGTTTCTCCTGACGTCGACTTTAATCAGCTGATGACTCCTATCATTACTCACGAGTTGGTTTGTCCTGGCGAAAGGATTATGGCTGTGGCATTGATGCATGGACTACTTGGTCCCTGGAATTTACTGGCGGCAGCACAGTCTTTCTTGGAACAGAGCTTTCTTGAAAACCCACCGAGCTGTCCTCTGATGGTGATAGAGGATCCGGTGCTGGGAGAGCACGTATGTTCTTTTCCGCTTTTAAATTGGATGGCTGAACTGTTTTCGGATGAAGACGGTGACTTCCTATTGGAGGCTGTTGCAGCTTATTTTGCATACACAGTTATGTCATAGACCTTTTTCATGTTTGATATGCTGAGTACTAGCATTTCATTGACAATTCATTGACTTATTTGTCAAGTTTTTATTATTTACCTTGCCTATTGGCTTAAGACTCGATAAAGTACTTGGCTGTTTTATTTTTCTTTAGCATTAAATTTTCCTAGTTTTTAATGCTTTACCTTGCGGACCGTCCACATATAAACTTGCAATCTGCTCTCATGAGATGGCACTTCTATTATCTTATTCAGTTCGTTTCCGGATCATGAGGAGGTGTCATCTAGGTCCTGGATATCTTTACACCGTGTTAAGTTAGCATGGGCTCATTACCGGTTTAAACGCCATTTTTCCTTTTTTGCAACTTCTGCACACGACACTTAGTTGTTGCTTTAGCTTTCCACCTAGTAGTTCATCGTGGTTTACATGAGAATAATATGTTATTGGTCTACTATCTGCTTTACTTGTTAAACTATATCTGTACAGCGAGTGCTAAAGTTTCAAGAACAACACAATACAGAATTGTTATGAGGTCTGATCTCCACGACTTCATACTCATAACATAAGTGCAACTTCTGCCAATTCTGGGCATGAGGCGGGTTTTATATTGCTTTGCCGAACACACATACACAACAGTTGATGCGGTTCACATGAAGAGAGAGCTGGTGTATGCTGATGTGATTCCTTCAAATCTAAGACACTAAAGTATAGGCACGCCCTAAACCAACACAAAGAGACCTTCTTAGCAAATAATATAATATGTGTATTAGGGAGGGTGAGATATAAGCAGCCGCGGGCCGTGGAGGGAGTTACGATGGGGCAGGGAGGCGGGGAGGGGGAGAAGCAGGGTGGAGCCCTCTCTACCTTGCCCCTCCCCCTCCCCGCCTCCCTGCCCCACCGTAACTCCCTCCACGGCCCGCGGCTGCTTATAAGTGTTGCTAACTCTTATTCATTTACAGCATGTTAACATACTGTCACCATTCGCTTTTTATGTACTAGTAACTATGCTGGTAATTTTGCTACTGATAATATGTGTACTTGTATTCTCCACCCTGCTTCTCCCCCTCCCCGCCTCCCTGCCTCACCGTAACTCCCTCCACGGCCCGCGGCTGCTTATAAGTGTTGCTAACTCTTATTCATTTACAGCATGTTAACATACTATCACCATTCACTTTTTATGTACTAGTAACTATGCTGGTAATTTTGCTACTGATAATATGTGTACTTTTATTATCTAAGGTACTACGCCTGAGAAGACGGCATTAGTAAATAAACATTTCAAATACACATCTGTTCTTCTTAACTCCATGTTCTGGTTTCTAAGAAATCTATAACGACCGACTGTTCATGAGTTCCACGTATCCTGAGGTACTATAAGTTCATATTCTGGATTGTCTAAACATTGAGAGTTTGTTATATCCAATGTGACACTGTACCTAGCTTGCTAAGGAGTTTTTGATTACTAACATGAGTTTTGGGACACCCTAATTCGCCGAGGTTCCAATCCTCTGTCCACAGTTCTGTGTGAGAACAGAAACCCTGCGACAGGGGCACCCCCGACCCTTGCTGGAGCTTCATCACACTTGCGATACAACTCCAGCAATGCATTCGCCGAGGTTCCAATCCTCTGTCCACAGTTCTGTGTGAGAACAGAAACCCTGCGACAGGGGCACCCCCGACCCTTGCTGGAGCTTCATCACACTTGCGATACAACTCCAGCAATGCGCCACCTTTAAGGCACAGATACATCACGCATCTGTGCTGTTTTTGCCCCATGATGCGCCGCATTGTAAATGCAGCACACCATAGGTGACGGAACAGCGGCACAGAATGACTAACACATCCCTGGTGATGCGCCAGTCATCATAAATGTATCCCTATGCTTCTTATCTTGTTAGAGATGAACCGCCATATGTATCATCAAAGTTTTTTGCATTTCCTAAATAGCGAACTTTAAGGAATAAATAGCGATTCTTTACCATTCCTAGTTTGCGATGAGCTATTTGCTAATTAGCCGAATGTAGCCCAATGAAGCCCAATGTAGCCCAATGTAGCCCAAAGATGGCCGCCAGACACACAAAAAAACAAATGTAGCCCAAATATCAGCCAGATGTAGCCCAACTATAGCCCAGTGACAGAATGACCAATCAGCTTCGCAAACCTCCGTTACGCGAAGCGGAGCGCTGTTACAGATATATATCTTTTTTTGAACGTTAATTTCTCAAAATCCACTGGAGCACATATATTGAGACCTAGCAAAGGCACATCGGGCTACCAGTCCCTAATATTTTGCCAAGTTTCGTGCAAATCCATTCAGCCGTTCGATTATTATTATTATTATTTTTTTTTGCCCCGCGGGGCCCTTTTAAAACCTCCACATCAAACCTAGGGGGTCAGCGAGGATCTACTATGCCCCCTTATAGTTATTTCCCCCTTTGTTTTGACCTCCTCTTGTCTCTCGATCCTACCGAGAGACAAGATGGCGGCCGCTACGGACTGTTTGGAATGTTGACAGACGCCGGAGAACCAATCAGCTTCGCTTCACAAAGCTCCGTTGCGCGAAAAGTCCGCGAACCAGAGCGCTGCCCGGTCCGCTGTTACAGATATATATATTTTTTTAAACGTTAATTTCTCAAAATCCACTGGAGCACATATATTGAGACCTACAAAAGGCACATCGGGCTACCAGTCCCTACAATTTTGCCAAGTTTCGTGCAAATCCATTCAGCCGTTCGGGCTAAAAGTGAGGCCAACCGCCCTATGGAAATTAACATGGAAAAACGCGTTTTGGGACCCCCCTTTTTTCTCGGCCCCCCCTTGACGAACCCCCCCAAAATTTTCAGGGGCTGCTCAGAAACAAAATGTGCCATTTTCCTGAAAATTTCAGCCAATTCCGTCCACAAACGCCAAAGTTATTAGACATAGAATTTTCAAAAAACCCATAGAGAAAAAATCCTAACTATATATACCTACTGGCGACCGCCAGTAGGTAATGTATATGTGTATATGTATATATCTGTGTATGTATGTGTGTATGTATGTGTATATATATATATATTCACTGAAAAAACCATAGGTTATAGACCATATATAGTTAGGAATTAGCATTTAAAAAACCTTATTTTACTCACACAAAACCATTGAAATTCCATATATAGTTAGTTGTACTAACTATATATCGCGCACCCGCAATCCACTGCTGATGATGTCACATATTACATCATTCATGACATGGTCAGTGACATCACTGATGACATCACTGATGACATCTCAAATGACATCACTGATGACATCACTGATGACGTCATCCAGTGACTGTATAATTCTGTAAAGTTAAAATATGTCTTACATATTTAAGAATTAGTGGATGTATAAATGTCTGGATGAAGGATTTATTAGGTGCATGACTGACTGTATGAGTGAGTGGTTAAATGTGTCTCACTGAGTGCATGGGTTAGTGACTAAACTGTCTCAATTTGTGCATCATTATCTTTGTTGTTCTATAAACTGCTGCATGTGTTGATCATTAGCTATATGATTAACTATATGCGTTATTGATTGGTTGCCTACGTATTTGTATGGGAGACTGAGAGTGTGTATGGGTGGCTGGGAGGTGTATGACTCTGTGCATAGATGTGTGAGCAGTTGATTCACTAGATGTATGGGTTCAAAAGTGCATGTGGAAACAGCTGTATGGGCGGTTGACTGTGTGCATGAGTGTATGGGTGAGTGAATGGATATCTCAGTGCTGCATGTAAAAGTAAGTACATATGTAAAACACAGTACATGTGAGAGTTGACATATATAAATAACTGTGCATAAGAACTAGTGAATGTGTGAGTGGCTGTATGGATCATTGTGAACTTGTATCAGGGATTGCATAAGAGAGTAAATATGTGTTAGTATATCTTTGAATAAGTAAGGTGTGTATAACTGTATAGTTGAGAAAATGGATGTGTGATTGATTCTTTCCATGACTGACTAGGTGTGTGTGTAACTCTATGGATGAGTGACAGTCTGTGAGTGTCTGTTTACACTTACTGTATCTAAGGTTATATTAGAGTCTGAAGAGCTTCATCGTATTATCACATGAATGATGTGGAAAATTAGTGCGTTTTGGTGAACATTATCTGCGCCATCTTGCCTCTTCCCCTGATGCCACACTTTTGTCGTGCGCGCCCGCCATTTTAAGATGCCCCGATCAGAACAAACCCTTTTGCATGCCGCTGGCCCCTGACATAGCCCTTTGCCTTCGCTAAGCCTGCACGCTGACCACCCCCTGCTTGCACCTGCCTTGAGTCATAAACCCCTCTTCGGCGCTGCTCTGCCCCAGGCCCTCATCCTGTTCCCAGCGCGACACCTCCCTGCTTTCCTTTCATGATCTCCGGCCCTTAGATGCAAACCCCCTTTTTCCCCGTGTGCCCGTTTTGTCCTCCCCGTTCCCAAGCCGACACCCAGCTCTGCCAATACCATCCTTGCCCCTCCCCGTACAATAGAAAGCTTCCCCCATCAAAGAATCCCCGGGTTGATCAAAGCCCCCCACCCCATGAGACCCGATCAAACCCCCCACATTCCGTGAATCGGCGGATTATCCAGCTGCGCGATGCTCATCACCTGTTGTGACTAGGGTGGGGACTTCAACTGTAAATGTGTATGGGAACGGGCCCAAAGGGGAGTTCCGAGAATGTCTTTTCCGTACATCAAAGCTTTAACATGTATGTGTAATCTGCAATAAAGTCATAAATGTGCGTATAAGAGGCCAGGCCTCAGGAATACAGTTAGAGCACCTCAGAACGATACCTTCTGTCCGTTTCGTTGTGTTCTCCTCCGGAGAGAATAAAGAAAACCTTGTTTCCTGCTTTCCAGTCTCCAGCGCCTGCCTCTTCATTTGATTTAATAACTAGAGGGTCACAGAGGCAATACCGCCGGGCAAATATCGATTGTCCCCGACCCGACTCAGGTTTTTACAATTGGCGTCCCAAGCGTGGGGCCCATCAGCGACTCGTGGATCCAGTGGGAGAGGTCCCGACGACAGAGTGAACGACTGCAACGATCGGGAGAGCTCTTGCCCAATAGACCCTCGTCTGGCAGCCGATCATCCGAACTTCACTAGCTCCGAACAGACCTCTCTCGAGTGATCTACGGTCCTGACTGGGAACCATCAGGAGTGCCGTGAGAAATACGAGAAAAAGAGGACGATCGGGCGCTGGATTCGGAAGACAAGAAACTGTCCACATGGTCCGGGTAAGGTCGTGTTGCCACGACAAGTTGCGAAAAATTTGTTTGATTGCTTGATTGTTCAAAATACTAGTATTGCTCTGTTTATTTTTATTTGGAGATTCACTGTCTGCAAACGGAGAAACAACAGGCTCTCTCTCCCTTTGCAAGCAGTGGAGGACAGGTAGGGTAGCAGCCGTGCTTGTTCTTTTTCTCCCCCACTCAATAATTGCTTGAAACTGAACTGTTGTTCACAAAACTATTGTTTCCTGGAGATTCCCTGTCTGCAAGCAGGGAAGAGACCACCCTTTTTGCAGACAGTGAAAAGGGTAGGTAACGCAGATCTTTGCGGACCTACTCATTCTCCCCATTGTTATTTATTGGTCGTTTGGTTTTATATATTTTTTTGATCCATGAGGTATTCACTACCTGCAAACAACGTAGAATAGAAATATTCTGTCTAGTCTTTGCACCTAGTGATAAGATAGGCAGTGCTGACTTTTTAGTCCCTCGTTACGAGCCGTCATGTCTGTCTTCTCCCCACTGATAAATAGCCTGTTTAGCCCGGACCGGGTGTTAGAGGTGGACCATATAGCTCCACTAGAAGGCACCCCTAATAAGGACATGTTCATAAACTATGGGTTAGTCACCATAGCTTATAATAAATTATGGCTCAGGTATACCGAAGATAGCCAAGACAAACAGTGGCCACTGGCAGGATCCTTTGACCTTGATAAAATAGAAACGTTAGAAATAGCCCTTCGAAATAATAAGACAACGCCAATTATGCTCGACAGTCTCGGTGTGTGGCGCAGAGAGGCTACGAAACGACAGAGAAAAGACGAGGACAAACCAAGTAGAGAAATATACCGACAGGACAACCCCAGGACACCGCTACCCACAACTTATCCCCCGACACTATGCAAAGGACGACCAGACTTAGGGTCAGACCAATGCGCTTTTTGTAGGTATGTCGGACACTGGAAAGCCCAATGCCCGACTCTACTGAGCGTGAGTAAAGGCAAAGGGCCGACAGGAACGACAGACCGACAGTACGAGAAAAGGCGCGAGACAAAGAAGAACCCGACTTACATAGACAGACCAGACAGAACTACCACGTTTGATTATGCCCGATGGCACAGATTTCGCCAGGAAAACCTCAGCGGCATGCTCAAGTTCTCCTAGGTCGGGCAATGTCAAGACGGGAACCCAGCCTCGTTTAAAATTCACAGACGGAAAGAGATAATTGTGACCAATAACCGTTTTTATATTTGTCTTGGGTCTTTGTATGTCGTACTTGTACTGTCCCCCGTCTGAGTTTGTGTGTATGTAATGTACAAATCTGCGTCATCCCTCTACACGTGTTTCCGTGTTACTCGACCTCTGTTAGCAGAAACTTAGCATAAAAGCAACCTGGAAAGAAAGAAATGGTAAAACAAAATCCGTAGACCATTAATGAACTTGAACTTTTAATTTAACACAACAAACAAGGAATAATAACGATAAACTGTAGAAAATGAAAGTCAAACAGAACATTCGCCCCCCCCCATTCTGGAACCTTCCAAAGTAGGGCAGGGTTACGGCTACGCCCAACCAACGGCAACCCATATAAGGCGAGCCCGGCCGCCAACTCTTGGTCAGGAAATCTTAACGTATGGGGGAGCCGGAGGAGAGGCAGGAGCCTGCAGCCTGGGCATTTGCAGGTAGTCCCGCCACATGTCTCCTTGGCCGGCCGCAACGGGCCTGGAAAGACTAAGGTAGTCCCGCCACATGTCAAGAGGAGAACGAGGCACCTCTTCCTTTTCTCTTCCGTCACAGCCGCAGCAGTCCTGGACGGCGGATGTCCTGCACGTACCTCCACAACAATTTGTCCAAGTTGGGCTGGGAGGGAGAGGCGACGCGGACGAGCCTCTCCCACCTCCACTGGTAGGAGGTTTCCCAGCCCCCAGCCCGACGCCGAACATCCCCAGTCAGGCGATGGTGCCCATACTTCCACAGCACCGAACACACCCTGGTGGCACCCCAGTACTTGCGCAGCACCGAACGTACAATGGTGGCACCCCAGTATTTGCGCAGCACCGAACGTACAATGGTGGCACTTGGTGAACACCGGATGTGGAGAGACCTTCATGCGGGGCGATGAAAAGGAGCGGCATGGAGTGCACCGGGAGAAGGAGACGATGTGAACGAGTCTCCCTCGCCCCCCCAGGTGGGGGCATCACAGCTGCACCCCAGCTGAACGTCCCGCTTACACAAAACAGGGACCTCTTCCTTTCACTCCGAAGGATCTCTTCCATTCTTGCAACCTCGACGAGAGTGGCCCCTGTAGGGCCTCAAAATGGCGTCTGGATCCGCTGGAAGGCGGGCCCCGGCCACTAGAGTAACTTTGGCCAGCCATATAACTCGAACATTTGTCCCATGGAGCACGAGCCCCCATCTCCGACAGCATCTCCGCAGCCTTGAAGATCATACAAAGGTCCCCGGCGGAACCTTCGGCCTTTGCAGGTTTCCGGTAAGGGACGGCTGCCTTGATCGCCAACGAAACAAACATGACATTGCCACACCTTCTGTTAGCGTGAATTCTAGAACTGCCGAAAAGGACTCTGGTCCAAACTGCCAGTAATGGAAACATTTCCCCCTGATGCTGCTTCCGGACTGAGCCGGCCCCGCCCAAAATGGCGCTGGTATCAATCGGAACTTACGAACACCTCGTGGTGTTCCTTCGCACTAATATAAACTTGATGTTCTGAGATTTTATACGATCCTTTGTACACTTGGCTAGAAAAGACAAGGAGAACTCACTCGACGAACAGTATGAAAAGATCCCCGTTGCAAATGTTGATTACAAATGTACAATGTATTATATTTTTATAACTGATGTAAACCTCATTTACGACGCACACGTACGGTATGCATATAGGAAATCTGATTACAACTATTATGATTATGCTTCTAAATTATGAAATTAAAATGCCCTCGAACCCCCAGCCAATTAATAGACGTTTTAGTTTCTTGCAAATGAATGAGTAAAACTTTCCGATGTTTTTATTGCTGCAAACGACACCCCCACTGTACGCACTTTAGCCATTGCCACGACCGGCCAAATACGACCGCACCCTCATAATCCATATGCTGAAATGATTTTGCAAAATAAAGTCTTTGAAACTATGGACGGGTATTGCATGCTTTATTTTATAAAAAAATGTGGGATCGGTGGGAAAGTTTTTTTCTGTGCACCCTACTCTGCTCTCTCTTTAAGGTTAAAGGAAGATGGTTACCCAGCCCTGGAGGACGGATCGGATCAACAACACGACACTCCGCCTTCAAAGTACGCGACTGACCCATGAACTCTCGCGTAGAGGAAGACCTTGACTTCCAAGGATGGGTAAAACGAACGGTGTAAATGAGGGAATGTAAAAGGAGGGAGAAATAAAATAATGTAAATATTATAAAGTACCACGTTCCAAAGTATCAGGGGCCCAAGAACCGAAGAACCTTAGAACGCCACAGCGTTGAAAGAGGTTTAAGGACCCCGATAGTGAGATACATCCTTTTGACTAGATACCTCGCACTAGGCACCTCTGGTTTCCTTTTTACGTTTCCCCGCACACGACTTATATGAACACACTACCCCCCCCCCCTCGACTCCAGAAACCATATCCCCAGGGACCCTGCCCCGAGGAGGAAAGACGAGTAAGGGGTAAGTAAAGGACTTATGAATCCATGTATTTGAATGTGCGCGAATGCTGTCTCCCACCCCCCCCCTTTTTTCCTCCCTCTGCAGGTTACATCAGAGATTACGGCCGAGGTGTGGCGAAGATCCGAAACCTTGCCATGTCTAATGCACGAAACGGACTAGCGCCGCAAGGTGGCGTCTAAGCATGCCTGCAGACTACTCACGTACCGAACAAACCCGAAAAATTAGCACAACCTAGATACAAAGTGATCACCCTTAAACCAGACCGGACGAATGAACCCATGTCACGTATGATGCGAAACTATGAGGGAATGTGTGTGTGTGACTGAGGCGTCGACCCAACTGGTCGAAGGACCGAGAATGCGAGAAGTGCGACAAAATGGTACCTCCTCTCTTCTTTCCTTCTTCGCAAGGCGCGTCCCCTCTACCCTGTCTAATGCTCAAACTGCATGATTACAAGATCCTAACGCAGACCCGCGAATGCCCTTTACTGTGTAATGCACTAAATAGCCTTTCTTGAATACACTGCCACCCTCTCTGTTGCACGTGTACTATTTAGCCTGCCGTTGCACTCTCTCTCTCTCTCTCTCTCTCTCTCTCTCTCTCTCTCTCTCTCTCTCTCTCTCTCTCTCTCTCTCTCTCTCTCTCTCTCTCTCTCTATTTCTGCACTCCCACTCTTCCGAGTGGTTAGCCCCGAAATTGGCAGACTGCCACCCCTAGCACCCCACCTAATTGGCTTCAAATACCGTCAGTATTTGCACAAAAACTTGTCTTTAATACAATCACCCTGAGACCGCGTCGTTACCTCTCCTTTTCCGCTAGAAGTCAATGAACCCAGGTGGGGCCGTAAGGGAAAGGACAGGTAAGACGACAGAGGTTCCCTAATCTGACCCGAAATAAGGGAACTACATGTCAACGGCTCCTATAATATAAAACAAGGACCGCAGAATACGCGACCCTCCCCTCCCCGAATTGTCGCAATACCCAAGCCGAAAAAAAAATGATCACCCCCGTTACCTCCCCTGTATATGTCCCTGGTTGTTTCCCATAAAACCCCTGTCCTTCCTGATTAAGTAATCGGGCTGTAAAAGGTTACGTAGGATCCAGAATGATGTTTTACAAGGTTAACAGATTAGCCCAAGGTAAAGAAATAACCAAAATGAACCCCGTAGTAGTTTAAAAGCAGGATGCATCTATAGAAAGGAAATGTTTTAGTCATGTTCGTCTCTCAGCAAAATACCTGTGTAGTACCATGTTGATGACTCACAGTACCCTTTGTAAATGTAAAACTCTAGAGAACAGCATATCTTCGCCAGGTTCGTCTCACGAAGGTGGGTCACCATCAGATGAACTGTCGTGAACTAATTATGAAGGAAAGTCATAAGTAAATCCAACAGGCCCGTCACCGGTCATTTCATGTGCCAGTTGTGAGAACGAGCATTTTCATTCTTTGCCTGGAGCTGGGAGAGAAATAGACTTTTTGATTATCTCCATCTGCAAATTTTCTAAAGACTGTCTTTTCAAACTTGTTTAAGGGTACTGCTGTTGGAGGAGAGAAGGACCGGATGTGGGAGCACGAGGCCTGACTGCAGACTGAGGAACACCTGCGACATTAGCCAAGGCGAGACCACGACAGAAAAGAGCTGCAGGACGAGACACTGTTTTCGACAGCATGAAAAGAAAGGGTCGACCTGATGCCCCTGCTCGACGTCCAGTGCCTGTCGACAAGTCCCCGCTCTCTGAATTCTGTCACACGCCCGCCTATTTGAAGTCTCTCGTTCCCCTAGTTTGTTCCCAATTTGGCCTTGCTCCATCCCCCTTTTTCCTCTGACCTACCCTATGGACTGTTTTGAACGCTCTTCTTCCATCGGAACTTTCTGACAATCACCTCAAAGGACACAGGGCGAAAAGGACCTTACCGACCAGAAACGCGAGGAAAGGGTCGTGCCCTGCAACGCAGAACTTAGAACAGAGCTGGACTCGTAGCTCCACCGCCGGTGCTCAACAGCGCCAACGAAAGACCACAAAGAACAATGAGAACTCGTAAAACTTCGAACATTTGACATCCACAATCACCGTTTTTGCTATGCCTCATTTCTCTCCCAGCCGCCATTGTATTGATCCTGCTCCAATCCGAATCTGAAATATGTAATAACCTGCCAGTTCACGTTATGATATGTACTTGCTGCTCGCTACAGAACCGTTTTTGTATTGCATTCCTATGACTTTCCTGCTGAACAAGTTTATCAAAGTTTATCAAATAGGCCCACCTCCTAAAAAAACTAGAAATCTCAAAATGTATTGTTTACAATTTTTCATCTAGGGTTCCTACCGTTTTCCTTCTCATGCCCACCACAATAGACCCGAGTAGAAAATGAACCAGCAAGATGTCTTGAATATGTTAAAGGGAGGACTGTGGAAAATTAGTGCGTTTTGGTGAACATTATCTGCGCCATCTTGCCTCTTCCCCTGATGCCACACTTTTGTCGTGCGCGCCCGCCATTTTAAGATGCCCCGATCAGAACAAACCCTTTTGCATGCCGCTGGCCCCTGACATAGCCCTTTGCCTTCGCTAAGCCTGCACGCTGACCACCCCCTGCTTGCACCTGCCTTGAGTCATAAACCCCTCTTCGGCGCTGCTCTGCCCCAGGCCCTCATCCTGTTCCCAGCGCGACACCTCCCTGCTTTCCTTTCATGATCTCCGGCCCTTAGATGCAAACCCCCTTTTTCCCCGTGTGCCCGTTTTGTCCTCCCCGTTCCCAAGCCGACACCCAGCTCTGCCAATACCATCCTTGCCCCTCCCCGTACAATAGAAAGCTTCCCCCATCAAAGAATCCCCGGGTTGATCAAAGCCCCCCACCCCATGAGACCCGATCAAACCCCCCACATTCCGTGAATCGGCGGATTATCCAGCTGCGCGATGCTCATCACCTGTTGTGACTAGGGTGGGGACTTCAACTGTAAATGTGTATGGGAACGGGCCCAAAGGGGAGTTCCGAGAATGTCTTTTCCGTACATCAAAGCTTTAACATGTATGTGTAATCTGCAATAAAGTCATAAATGTGCGTATAAGAGGCCAGGCCTCAGGAATACAGTTAGAGCACCTCAGAACGATACCTTCTGTCCGTTTCGTTGTGTTCTCCTCCGGAGAGAATAAAGAAAACCTTGTTTCCTGCTTTCCAGTCTCCAGCGCCTGCCTCTTCATTTGATTTAATAACTAGAGGGTCACAGAGGCAATACCGCCGGGCAAATATCGATTGTCCCCGACCCGACTCAGGTTTTTACAATGATGTCATCAGTGATGTCATCAGTAATGTCAAATGAGATGTCATCAGTGATGTCATCAGCGATGTCATTTGAGATGTCATCAGTGATGTCATCAGTGATGTCATTTGAGATGTCATCAGTGATGTCATCAGTGATGTCATTTGAGATGTCATCAGTGATGTCATCAGTGATGTCATTTGAGATGTCATCAGTGATGTCATCAGTGATGTCACTGACCATGTCATGAATGATGTAATATGTGACATCATCAGCAGTGGATTGCGGGTGCGCGATATATAGTTAGTACAACTAACTATATATGGAATTTCAATGGTTTTGTGTGAGTAAAATAAGGTTTTTTAAATGCTAATTCCTAACTATATATGGTCTATAACCTATGGTTTTTTCAGTGAATTTTCAAGGTTTTGTAAATGCTAATTCCTAACTATATATGGTCTATAACCTATGGTTTTTTCAGTGAATTTCATTGGTTTTTTAAAAGCTAATATCTACAGAAGTAAAATGTATTATTCTTTAAATCCAAAAATATATTTTATATGTTTATTAATAATTTTTTTTAAAATATTTTTTTTGTTTCGCTCCCGGTCCGCTAACCGGGAAGCTTCCAGTTAGCTCAATTCGAATCCGCGATCCCGTCCGCGAACCGGTAACAAATCAACATAGTGACGGTATTGCGTTGCCGCGTAATGCGTCTTATGACGTACTGCGTTAGCGCACCCGGAAGTGCCCCGGGGCGCGGACCGAGGCGCGAAACGCAACTCCCCGGAAGCGATCCGCGGCGCGAAAGCGCGACGTATCGCGTTGCCGCGAAATGCGTCTTGTGACGTACTGCGTTAGCGCACCCGGAAGTGTCCCGGGGCGCGGACCGAGGCGCGAAGCGCAGCGAACCGGAAGCTAACCGGGGAGCGTTCCGCAGCGCGTAACATGAAAGTTAGAGGTCATGTGACTTGTTAATAAAGCTTTTCATTGGTTCATTTCACTTTTAGTTTCATAATTATGGAAGGCTAGGTCAGGTGACCTAAAAATAACACTTTTCATTGGTTGAGAAGTATTGTTTTTTCCAAATGATGAAAACCACTCCTTCTTTCCTCACTCTGACTTTCATTATTGTGAGAGGAAGACCTATTTTGCTTCTTGGAAGACCTATTTTGATTGTATGAAAATGGCTTCACTGATTGCTTCAGCTGGTGCACCCCCACCACCTGTGGAGAAGTGTGGCTCAGTGGTTAGAGGCGGCAGACCCGGAATCTGAGATCGACCGTGGACCAGGGTTCGATTCCCCGCCTCGGCGGGTCTTGGGCTCATAAATTCCACGGTCTCGACAATTCTCGCTCCGGTGCCTACTCGACTCACGGGGTCACACTCTGCGACTCTGGGCAATAGCTTGCTTAATCTCCACATCGGCCCCTCGCGGCGGGATGCCTGGCTTTCACCTTGTGGATACCCTGCCGGGGTTTCTCACAGGGGAATACCAGGACGGGTTCCCTAAGCAAGCGCGGAGATGCCCCAGGGTAAGTCCTGCGCTATATAAGTTTCATACATTTACATTACATTTACATTCATGGGAAGAGAGGACCACCTCCCCAGGTGGTTATCAACACTGAGGAGGAAGATGAAGAGATGGATGAGGAGGGAGAACAACCACAATTTCTTGAAGAGTTGCCCCGGGTTTCAAGAAAGAAACCCAGTTTCATCTGGCAGTTTTTTTCCATCCCTCGTGGCCAAAAAAAGGTCAATGCCAGGTATGCAACATGCCTCATATGCAAGGAACAATTGTCCAGAGGGACGGACAAAAAATACAGCTACGGTAATCATACCATGCATAGGCATATGACGAGGAAACATCCCTTAAATTACAGCCGGGCGGAATTAAGGGATATGATGGACAATCCTCGACCAACTCCTGTGACGAGACCAGCAACATCGGTTTCTTTATCACCAGAGGAGGCACGGGAAACTGTGCCAAATATCCAGCCCAATTTTGGGAACATGATACACTTATGTATGCGCTGTCGTGGATTATTAGCTTGTGGCAACATGAGCATCAATGCACTGAACCTGGCGTATGAACACCATGATTGCCCTAACCGCCCCCAGTAATTTTTTTTTGCTCCTGTTGAGCCCTTTTCAACGCCTGTTTTTTGTTGTTTCCCCCCCCCCCAAAAAAACCCAAAAAAATATAAAATCGTTCAAAAAATACAAAAAAACAAAAAATACAAAAAAAATACAAAAAAAATATAAAACAACAAAAATATAAAAAAAAAAGTTCTTTTCAGAACTACCTTCCCTTTCCAAAAAAATTGCTAGAATGTTTAGCACTCTGGCAAGCTCTATTTCTTTTGGTTCGCTTCCGGTTTAGCTTCCCGGTACGCGTACCGGGAGCTAACCAAAAAAAAATTTTTTTTAAAAAAAAAGAGTAAGTATAAGGAAAGTAAACAGAGAGTGATGTTTCAAGAAAGACAGCTATAGGGAGTAAAGAAGAGATACTATTTAATAGATCTATTTACCAAAGAACAGACAGAAGAGGGTATAATTGTGAAAAACAAAATAGATAACGAAGTGAAAGAAAAACAAGCATTGGCATAGCCAATAGGTATCGACTTTGGGACCTTCTAAGTCTTTAGTTATGCAGCATAATATCCTTGGTGCAGCAACATCAACTGTTGCATGGCTAAACACGTATAAAGTCCCAAAGGCGAGACCTATTGTCTATGCCAATGCTTGTTTCTTAAGTAGAATTGCAATACGTATGGCTCTTCCATGTAAAAAAATCTTATCTTGTGCTCTAAAGATTGCTAAAGTCTCGACAGAGAACAGGCTAGATTGTAAGTAGGGTAAATTGCGCTTGGTGATCTGTTTGAGGGAGCGTCTGCTTTGCCTGGTGTCTTTGGAGAGCAATTTTAATTGTTATACTGGACAATATAGCCCTAATGTAAATAACATAGGGGCATATTATCAACATAGGCAATAAAAGTTTTGCAGCTTTTATCGGCAGAAATGTGTCGCTAAAGCTGCTTTTGCGGCAGAAAACTGCCGCTAAAGCCGCTTTTGCACCAGTTTTCTGCCAATAAAAAGAGCAATAATTTTATTGGCTGCATTCATAATATGCCCCTTAGTGTGCTTCAACTACACAGAGAAAGCATTATGAACAAATAGTGATACAGTGATCAGTCAAAGACACTAAGAGTAATAGAGACGGAGTGAGTGAACAAGAGTGAGGAACTATGAGAAGAGAGGGACTGAGAAAAAGAGTGGAAGGAGTTGAGTAAGTAGTTAATAGATAAAGGAATGAGGGAAGTAGCAAAGGCTGGAAACTGAGGATTAAAGAAATGAAGCAGTGGAACTAATAGTAGTTCAATGTGATAGAAATGTAACGAAAAGAGTACAAAATACTTACCTTATAATTGTCGTTAAATTCCTCACTTTTTATTTTTATACTTTCAATCTGTGAAAGAGAGAACAAACATTTGAAAAATATAAAAACATGTATTAAAAAATTACAAAAGACAAGGGCAAAGATTGAAGGACAAACAGTTTTTCAATAACTTTGACACTTACAGAAGCTACACAGTCCTAAAGATATACATTTTAAACTAACACTATCTTGATGCAGATGAAGTGAGGCCTATCTTAAAACATGGTGCATCTTTTGCATTGCTGTTGTCTCAGAAAAGTGTCGCAAGACACTAAAATTTAAAATAATTGCTTCAGGATGCCAATAAGATGTCTACTATCCAGAGTTTTGTTTCAGGTGAGGCCTACTCAGGGTTGCAGATGAAATTTCGAGTTGTTGAAGAGAATAGAAGACATAATACATGTGAAGGTCTACCAATGAAGTGAGTCATGTCCACTGCAATCTTCAACAAAGTCCAAACCTCCTATGTTTCCCTGGACAGACCTAAACTTGATCTGCACAATTTGATTCGTAATGATAGGAAACACAGGTGATGTAATTGAAATACATGCAATTTATTTTGCTCATTTCACAATCACATCACTTGTGTTTCCTTTGCTTAGGTATCTCATTGTGCAGATGTAGTCTAGCATATCAAAGAATACGCAGAAGTGCAGCACTGCATGCAACAACTTTGACACTTACAGAAGCCTCACCTTCTCCATGCCTTCTACACAGTTCTACATATACATCATAAATGCAAACAGTACAGAATTAATTATACATGTTAAATGGTTTATTTTTGCTGTTCTCAGAATGTATCAAAATTCACTAAAAACAGTGACTTGAAGGTATTCATCATGTAACAGCGGGGAAAAAAAAACACAATCAAAATGATTGTGTTTAAAAAACCCATACAACATCAGAAATCAAAAATCAGAACTCCTTAAAGTTAACTTACTTTCCATGACGTCCAAGGATGTCCTATGAATAGCTTACACTCTTTTGTGCTGTTATTACTTTCAGCCCACCACTTTCTGAAAGAAAATCTCCATCGTTTTTAAAAACATGTTACATACAATAAATGACTTCTTGCTCTCTACCACAAGATTCCACAAGGCCAAATCTTGTCAGAGCCATGTATAACTCTTGGATTTCTTGTTAGCCAATCCCATCATTTGGCATTCCCGCAACTTTCAGAATTAAAATGTTGAAGATCATTTTCACAATCCTGGAATAGTAATATCTTCCCCTTCTTGCTCAGTCATGTTCTACATTTCCTATGACACTGATACTGCTTAATATGAAGCAGACTTACACTACCTCTATGACTACAACAATTATTTAATTCTCTACATCACTTTTAATCACAAAGCAATGTAAAACAGTAGACAGCATTGCAGACTTACATTCCCTCTACTCCATGTTTTGATTGGCTGCTTCAATTAGCTTATAAAAAGAAACCGTTTTTCTGAACTCATTAAAAGTGCACATATATCTCCATGATGTCCAGTCCTATGATTAGAAGTTATGTCTCTGAACTACACTTATCCTCAAGGCCAAATTGTGTAGGAGCCATTAGAACTTCTTGAAATTCCACAGAGCACAACCCGAGATTATTTCCCTAAAATTTTGGTTTTAAAAACACCAGGTAAGAGTTTTTAAGGTCATACGGCAATTTTTTTTTGAAAATTAAAACAGAATCATTGCAGAATGACCAGCCATTTCTAGACTTTAAATAAGCTGTGTAATGTCCTGATGATATTGAAGGGCTGTCATGATATATAATTGCTATAGTTACAAAAGTCCTTCCTGATATTGACAACTGCGAAGCTACAAATTTTTTTATTAAAGTTGTCAATTTTGTTCCATCAGGCCTACATCGTTGGAACATTAAAATGACGTACTGGCCATATGTTCGTATAAATAATGTGGACATCATTTCAGATTTACATTGGCTACACTCCATGTTGTGATTAGCAGCTTTTACTAGCTTATTAAAGGAGACTGATTTACTGTCTGGCAAAGTTAAATATATAAATCTTTCTGAGTCTACACTAGTAGTACTTGATATCATACAGTTCTCGCAGTCATGCTGCCATTGATAAGAAAGCCCAAACAGCTGATCTACATCTACACCTTCAGCATGTAATACATCAAGCATATACATTAAAAACTCCTGACAATCTTGCTGAATATTTTGAGAGAATTGTGTTTGGCCTGAACATCTGTCTAACAGATTTCGAATTTCAGACACACTTTCTATGTTTCTTCTATCAGTGGTACATTTCTCTAACACAGAATTTAACAAACCGCAAAATCTTTGATCAGAATTGACCACAATCTCTTCTTTTACATTTTTTAGAGAAAACAAAACATTAATTACTACATTAGCATAGCAGTTGACACCAGAACTGTTTTCAAACTGAAAACCAACAACATCTTCAACAGAATCCTCTTTGTTTCTGCTTGTAATTTTAGGTTCATTCACTTTTTGTCTTTTTGCTACAACCTCCCCAGTATTGTTCTCATTTCTTCGTTTCCGGCCTACCAGACGTTTCTCAAACAAAGGAAACTGAGGCAAATGTGGCGCATACTCTCTTCTTAATCTATTGTATTCCTTAACACAATCTAGATCTGCACAAATGTTTCTGACATCACACTCAATCAAGTACAATCCCGATAAAGTTCTAACTCGTGACAATGCCACATATGCCATACCCTCCTTGAACACAGAACTGCCAATATTCACCAATGCACTGTCTACACTTAAACCTTGCGATTTATGGATTGTCACCGCATATGCCAAGCAAACAGGGAACTGTTTACGGCGAACATATAAGTCTTTTACAAGCAAAAATCTAGCAGAACAACGAGCAATTAGCTGTACTTCCTCAATGCCATCAAATTTAATTTTTAAAAATTCAATTCCATCTCTATTTCTGTATTTCACAAAATCAACAACATTACCCATTGATCCATTTACCAGACCTCTTTCAACATGTAAATTCCTTCTTAAAATTATACGGCAGTTCAAGCACACATTCAGAGTCTTTTCAAAACCTGCAGTTTTAGATATACTCTTCTCTAATGAATCCAATTTAGTTTTCAGATTCTCAGACAAAATAATTGTTGATCCCATATGCTCTACTCTATCAATAGCTTCCAGTTTCACAATCTCTTGCTTTTCTAAATGCAACATTTTGTTGTTAAATTTGGCACATTCTGCAAGAGTTGGCATCAAACATATTCCAGATTTCTTTTCAGTAATTTTCTGAAAAATATTCTCAGGCACAACATCTTGTTCTGGATATAAATTTGACAGTAATCGTGCATTTAAAACTTCTTTCCCATGCTCAGTCACTTTTCCAATTCTAACATCTTGTAGAATAGTCTTGTAAACTTCATCCTTCGCCTGACGCATATTTTCATGCAGTTCAGCATAATTGAAGTTTAACCATATATTGACGTTGCCAATGCTGCCTAGGCACTTCCTGGTATCTTCATGCGTGAGCATTTTGAACACAGGTTGCCCTTTCACTGGTGTCAGCTGCAGAAGATCTCCGAAAACAATGATGTGTTTGCCACCAAATAACACATCATACTCTGTTTTGAGAACTTCTTGCATCCTCAAATGCACAAAGGCAAGCATGACATTGGAAACCATGCTTACTTCGTCAATGATAAGAAGTTTCATTTTCCTCAAGATTCTTGAAACTTCAAAACAAGCATCTCCAGATAGCTTGTGATATTCTAATTTGTTGTCATGCTCCACTGGCAGCATCAGTAAACGATGTAAAGTAATCCCTTTAATATTATGTGCTGCCAGTCCAGTTGGAGCAGTGACAACACAAGACAGCGATGACTCTGTCCTTTCCTGCAAATAGCATGAAATTGCTTTAATGAGGAAACTTTTTCCAGTTCCCGCTTCTCCACTCACGTACAGTCGGACAGGCTTCAACGACGTACATGAGCACTCTTTCTTATCATGAATTAATCCATGATCAATTTGCATGGTAACTTCGTCATATATTTTCCTCTGCTCAACGTTGAGTTGCCTTTCCAACTCTTCTAAGTTAACCGCATCCTCTTGAGCATGTGCCATGGCTCTTTCCACTTCATTCATAGCAGTGGCAGCTTCATTTTCAATAAGAGGTCCTCCTAGTGGATCCTGACTCAATGAAGCAGAACTCTGACTGTCCTGAGAACTGTCTCTGGCAATCTCGGCTGCAATTGTTGCTTCCTGCTCAATTTCCGCATTCAACATTTCTACATATTTGGGAAAAGCAGGACATTCTATGGTCTCCTTGGCGGCATTGAAAGAGTCTTCGTAACAGAGGAAATCTCCAAGCAGTTCCTCTTCTGCACGCCAAGGCTTGAAAAGTTGCAAAAGTGCTAAATAGAAAAAAAAATTTCAGGAGATTCGCCACTCAATTTTCGATGGTTTATCAAGTGGCATTTTCTTTGCTTGACCAGACATCCCTCACTTCCTATTACAGCATACACTCCTTTCTCAGTATCTTCTTTGATGTTCCTCTTGAATATGTAATTTTGCAGAACCTCATACAGACAAACATTCTCTAGGTGACTGCTTCGATTTGGATAATATGTATCCAACATGTTTGTCTTCAAAATGTCGGTACTGTTTGGCTCCTTTTCCGCCAAATACTCAATTTCCCGCACAGGTTTGAGAACTCGATTACGCGTTGCAGCAAGACCAAGACTCGCCCAAACGATACTCCTGGACTTGGCATAGAGACTTGCTGAAGACAACCGGTCAGAACATTCGTACGCTCCGATTTCTCGATGCGACAACATCTTCAGACTGAAACTGTACAACTTCTTGCTGAGGCTCTTTTCATGGGAAATGTCCTCCCACATATCCTTCAATTCTGTCTTCTCTTTTTTGGTGATGTAAGACGTCACATACCGAGCCACAGCCATACAGTTATCAGCCACAAACTGTATATCCATGTTAGCATTCCACATGGACAAAATCACCGGGTTGTAGTCGTTGATGTACTTGGACTCTTCATTCCTCTTCAAATTGTATGTGTTTTTAGGTGATTTCTTCATCACATTATGTCGCAGCGAAGACATCAAACTGTTTACTCTTCCTTTAGAAATCACCGGTCGTGGAAAGCCGAAACGACATTTGGTGTAGAACTTGTCCTTGTTTCGGAATTTACGACGGCAGTACTTTCCACATCGATGGCTTTGGAAACGCAGAACTTTTTCTCTTAGGCTTTTCTTCTCCTTTGCGTTTGGAACAGCACACGTAGAATACTGTTGGATGAAACTCATCACTGAGTCTTCTGGATCCGTTCCAAATTTAGGTGCATCCTTGATCCACAACAACATATGTATATGAGGAGCACCTCTTGCTTGGTACTCCTTTCTCCAGAAGAAATCCAACACCTCTCCAAGAGGTGGATTCTTCTTATTCATGATGAAAGACATCATAGCTTCAAATCTATGATTGAAGTACCTACATACATTGACTGGATCCAAAGAGCACAGTTCTCCGGGTGTCTTGAATTCGATGTTTTCTACGTTAGCATTTGCCTCTCGTAGAAATTGAAGTAAGTCTTCCCAGCCATACTCGGCACAACTCAGAGTGAGGAACCATGTGGGAGTACCTAAGTTCCTCAGCATACATTTTAAATCACCATGACGACGGTACCAGTACTCATTAGTACCACGCTGACACGCCATGAGATTAATCAGGTGAGAATCCAAAATACTATCTTGGACATTCACTTTATCCATAAAATCACTTGCCGAGATGTTTTGCATGTGTATACCACTTTTCAAGATGTGGTTCACTGCATATGACAGTCCAGACAGATCGCTTTCAAACAGGAGATGAAACAAATAAGGAATGCATTGTCGAAACCTAGCATCTCCTGCATACAATCGCAAAGTCCGGTATTCAGAAGCAGGAATTTGATGAGGTCGCTCATCATATCTTCCTCCCTGACCTGTTGGAAAAAGCTGTGGGAAACACCGAGCTTCCAAACTTTCCTCCCAAACACTAATGGGACTCCCTTTGGCTTGTTTCATTTGAAACAACTCAATAGCATTCCCCATGACTTCCTTGGAATGCAAAGGATGAACACTATAATGTTCATATATTTCCTCACTAGTAGAGGGTTCTACTTTCTCAATTTGACCAGCACACAAATCGCTATCCTCTTCCTCACTTACTTCCTCTTCTGCAACATATACATTCTTATAGTATTTATTATTTTTTTTCAAATACAATGTTGCCTTTTTAACTTTCCTAACATCTACTAAATCTTGCCATATTTTCTTATTCTTTGTCGGAACCCCATTAACTAAGATAACCAGAGGTTCCTCTTCCACTTTTTCTACTCCAATTGTGTTAATGTTTTTCTTCAAATCTAGAGGCAAATAAACAACTCTTCCCTTTAATCCTCTCTGTAAATCTGATGGAGGCAATTTCCCTGTCTTTGGCTCCATTCTTACAATAGCCTGAAAGGGATGGATACTTTGAATCAAAATAGATTCATAAGTATTTAAGTCCTTCAATTCAGAAGGAATCTCAACCAATTCCAGATTATTATGAACTGCTCTAGCAGGCATCTGGTTTTGTTTTAATTTGTTACAACAATAAGTACACACACGTTGATCCAATCCCAAATCAAAACAATTTTCTACCATCAAGTATGTTGCAAAATCCTTCCATTCACTATTATTTTCCCTTTCACTTTTTGCATATAAATCCACTAACTTAGTCTGATTCTTATAATAAGTGCGTCTACAACACACACAAGTGAAATTAGGCCTCTCACTTGATTTCATGTCAAACGTCGCAATTTCCCTCTGGAAATTATCTGTACTGGAAACATGTACACTATCTTCCAAATGACCCTCTACTTCTTGCTCAATTTCAACATTCTCCTCTTTACTTCCAAAGTAACAAAACTCAATTTCTTCACATATATTCTTCACATCTATTTCAGAACCATGCAAAAGAGCAGCGCATAATTGTTTCAGCATAATTTAGCATAATACAACATTCTAACTAATTTCCTCACTTTGTTATGATGCACTGCTAGCATCCTGAAATGATGAAAAACACTCTGGCATACTCTCCTGGAAAGACAAGCCAGTGAATGACCATGCAAACCTGTCACTTCTCTTACTCTGCAAGGATCTAATTCTTGCAACAACCTCATTTTCTGCTTCAAACTTTTTTTGTTAAATGACCGTACAAAATCACAAAGCAAATTGATGGAATCCTGTCGCACACTGCAAATACTACTACACTTCCAGGTGTACACAGGACCCTTAGCACGTCTTCCTAAAACCTCATTACCTAACAACTCTTCTGCCTCTGTTGTCACAAGTTTTTCTTTTTCAACTGGACAACCATCTTTCACTTCATAAGCACGACCACTGATGTCAACTGCATGCACCAAATCATTATCCTGGAAATAACTCTCTTCATTAAAAAATGCCTCACAGCTTGAACTATGCATCCATTCTCCATAAAAAACTTCACAAAAATTACTACGATTAACTATTCTCTTCCATCTACTATTTCTTTTGAAATCAAAAATTGCCTTGTTTAGTTTCCTAATTCTATTGATTATCAAAATAAATAACTTACGTTTAATTTCAAATGCCTGATCAATAACTTTCTCAACTTTTTTTTTTCTCTTATAAAAAACTAGTTTCTGTTGACCTTTCTTAATATTTTTTAACAAATTGCCAATTATCCTGTTGCGGAACATTCGTTTACGAATCTCCCTAAACTGTTGTTTCCTTCTACTATCATGCACAGATTTATCTCTTGCTCTAGCAGTAACATTTTCCATTGTCCTTTTCTTTCCATTTGATTTACTCCTCGTGTTATGGACTGAAACATTTTCTGTAGTAATATTTTTTTTATTACAAATATTTCTTATGAAATATTTAGAGCTCTTACCCGGTGCTTTCTTCGTGGCTTGAGAAATCTTTTTGTTAGAGGACTGCTGCATTTTTTTTTTCTCCTGCTGTCTTTGACGTTTTGCAGCCTTTATCTGTCTTTGTGTTGTAGGCATATTAAAATCTTGAAATGATCTGCAGTTGAATCTGAGGAAAAATATAATAAAAAATGTTAATAAACATTATTATCAAACAGTAAATCAGTAATAGTGATCAAAAACATAACACACTACTTGACATTTTAATTTGAAGATTTTTTAGTCATTGCCATTTTTACAATACAGAAATACCAGAAAAGAAATGACATTTATATTTATGTTACCTATGCTATTTTATATGTGAATCTGATCTAATTTTATGAGCATATTTTAATATTTTATTGAAGACACTACACATAACCTGTTTTTGAAGGTGTCTTTATTTTTAAATTAAACGGTTTACCTTTTTACTTTTTATTGATTATAAATTTTAAAAATAAATGTTTATAATTCCAAAGGCTCAAGCAGGTCAGCTTCCCATCCTACATCATATAATTCGGACAAATCTGCATCCTCATCACGCTCTTCTTCATCCTCAGGATTTAAATCATCCAAGGGATCAACATCCACTGATGTTTCAATTACGAGTTCAATGATGAGGTCAAAATCAACTGATTGCTGATTGTCGCTCATGTTGATGTTGTCTTTATCTTTAAAGAAAGATAACAACAATGAGATGTTGCAGAGTAAGAAACAAATCTCAGAGATTATAATAGTAAAATTGTTTAACAAGATTAACATTTTGCAGCTATTATTTAGCCATGTCCAGCAATGCTGAGCAGGTGAAGCCTATGTCTAATTTTTCACTGAACAGGACTCATCTCTTCTTAACCTTGGATAAGCCTCAACGACTCTGTGTCCCCTGCACATACTCAAATGTTAAAGTGCAGATTTATATTAAATGGCACATCCCCAGGCATGCACCAGTTAATGTGCACCACTGCTTTACCACCCATGGTGTGCCGCATTTACAATCAGATAGGAGAAAGCTGCGTCAAAACCCTGCGCCTGATTGAAGCTGGCATAGGTCTTGACGCAGCATTGTGGAGATGGGGCACCCCTGAGCCTTGCTGGAGCTGCATCGCACTTGCGATACAACTCCAGCAATGCACCACCTTTACGGCACAGATGCGTCACGCATCTGTGCCGTTTTTGCCCCATGCTGCGCCACATTGTAAATGCAGCACAACATGGGTGGCGGAACAGTGGCGCAGGATGACTGTCACATCCCTGGTGATGCGCCAGTCATCATAAATCTATCCCTAAGCTTCTTATCTTGTTACAGATGAACTGCCATATGTATCATCAAAATATTTTACATTTTCTAAATAGCGAATTTTAAGGAATAAATAGCGATTCTTTACCATTCCTAATTTGCGATGAGCAAATTGCTAATTGCAAGTTACCCATTCATTTCCATGGCCTAGGAGGCTAATATGAATGAAGGTTTAATTTGCGATTAGCAATTTGCTCATCACAAAGTAGGAATTTTTCCAAGGGTGCAGGGGTGTCTCAAGAACACCTGCTGCACCCCTGAAAAACAAATTTGGGGGCATATGGCACACATACATGCCCTAAGGGCATGTGTTGGCGTCATATGGCACCTTTTGTTTTTTTGAAAAAAAGCTTTTTGAAAAGAATTCACAAATTACCACTAATTTACCACAATAGTTTCCAAATCCTTAATGTCATTTTTTACAAATGCTTCAGTGCAATCGCAAAATAAGGAATAGCAAATTTTGCTACTCCTTATTTTGCATCAAAGTTGTTTGATACATACCATTTGTCTAATTAACATTCGCAAAGGCCGAAATTCATAGAATTTTGATCTTTGCAAATGCTAATTAGCTTGATACATATGGCCCCAAGTGAGGCCTGTCTTGCGACATGGTGCATCTTTTGCATTACTGCTGATTGGGTTTTATGTGGTACGTTTTTTTTTTACACCATGACATATCTGCCTAAATGCACCAATTTTTAATGTTGTCACCTCATAGCAAATATTTTGCACCACCGCTGCATCATAAAAGTGACGCACAGTGGCAGAAAAAAGGCATACACCTATCATAAATCTATCCCTAGCATTTTAAATGATTAATCCAGGATGACAATAAAGTGTGTCCTATCCAGAGGTTTGTTTAAGGTGAGGCCTACTCAGGATTGCAGATCAAAGTTACGCTTGATGAAGAATACAGAGGAGATAATACATATAAAGGACTACCAATGAAGTAAGTAATGTGCACTTTATTGCACCAGTCATCATAAATGTATCCTTAAGCTTCTTATCTTGTTACAGATGAACCACCATATGTACCATCAAACTATTTTCCATTTCCTAAATAGCAAATTTTAAGGAATAAATAGCAATTCTTTACTATTCCTAATTTGCAATGAGCAAATTGCTAATTGCAAATTACCCATTCATTTCCATGGGCTAGGAGGCTCATAGGAATTAAGGTTGCAATTTGTGATTAGCAATTAGCTCATCACAAAATAGGATTTTTTTCAAGCGTGCAGGGGTATCTCAAGAACACCCTGCTGCACCCCTGAAAAAGAAATTTGAGAGCACATGGCACACCTACATGCCCTAATGGCATGTATGGGCGTCATATGGGACCTTTTTTTTTTGTTGAAAAAAATGCTTTTTGAAAAGAATTCGCAAATTACCACAAACTAGAAGTTGGTGGTAGTTTCCAAATCCTTAATATCATTTTTTACATATTTTTTTTTTGATACATTGCATTTAAGGAATCGCAAATTTTGAATTATTGACATTTTAAGTAATTTCCACATGTGCAGTGTTTTCAAAATATAATTTGAAAATCGTTTTTGGGGAAAAGTAATGGTTTGCAAATTTATGACAAGGACATAATGGTGTATGCTTCTCTATAAGGCATTTCAGTGTCTCTAATGTCATTTTTCCCATATTACATTATAAGACCTTTCCCCATGAAGCACATTCCTTGTAAATATGCTCCCACCTGTGCATTGCAAATTTAGATTTTGACTGTTTCAGTCACATAGCCATGTTGAAAGTGACCCAAAAAAATTGCAAACGTTTTAAAATAACACATTCATGTGTCTTAAGGACATTTTAAGTCATTTCCCCATGGACAATGTTTTCTAAGTGGCACAAAAGAGGTATACACCTATCATAAATCTGTCCCTAGCATTTTAAATGATTAATTCAGGATGACAATAGGATGTGGCCTATCCAGAGGTTTGTTTAAGGTGAGGCCTACTCAGGATTGCAGATTAAAGTTACGCTTGATGAAGAATACAGAGGAGATAATTCATGTAAAGGCCTACCAATGAAGTAAGTGATTTCTACTTCATTGCGCCAGTCATCATAAATGTATCCCTAAGCTTCTTATCTTGTTAGACATCAACCGCCATATGTATCATATAACTATTTTGCATTTCCAAAAAAGCGAATTTTAAGGAATAAATAGCGATTCTTTACCATTCCAAATTTGCGATGAGAAAATTGCTAATTGCAAATTACCCATTCATTTCCATGAGCTAGGAGGCTCATATAAATGAAGGTGCAATTTGCGATTAACAATTTGCTCATCACAAATTAGGAATTTATTCCAAAGGTGCAGGGGTGTCTCAAGAACACCCTGCTGCAACCCTAAAAAAGAAATTTGGGGGCATATGGCGCACATAAATTTTAACAACATTCCTTTACCTCAACAACGATTTTCAAATCATAACTTCAAAACACTACACATGGGAAAATTACTTAAATTGTCCTTAAGACACATAAAAGCGTTTTTGATTGGCTTTCCTGCATGGTAGGGTCACTTTTAACATGGCTATGTAACACAAACATTCAAAATTAAAACTTTCCATGCACAGGTGGGAGCATATTTACAAGCAATTTGCGCCACAGAGAAAGGTCTTACATTAAAATGGGAAAAATAACATCAGGGACAGTTAATTGCCTTATAAAGAACCATACACCATTATGTCCTTCTCATGAATTTAAAAACAATTCCTTTTTCCCAAAAACGATTTTCAAATCATAATTTCTAAACACTGCACATGAGAAAATGACTTGAAATGTCATTGAAACACATGAAAGCGTTTTTTGATTGGCTTTCCTGCATGGTTGGGTCACTTTTAACATGGCTATGTAACACAAACATTCAAAATTAAAACTTTCCATGCACATGTGAGAGCATATTTACACACAATTTGCGCCACAGAGAAAGGTCTTACACTAAAATGAGAAAAATAACATCAGGGACAGTCAATTGCCTTATAAAGAACCATACACCATTATGTCCTTGTCATGATTTTATAAACAATTCCTTTTCCCCAAAAACGATTTTCAAATCATAATTTCTAAACACTGCACATGGGAAAATGACTTAAAATGTCATTAAAACACATGAAAGCGTTTTTTGATTGCCTTCCCAGCATGGTTGGGTCACTTTTAACATGGCTATTTAACACAAACATTCAAAATCTAAATTTTCCATGCACATGTGAGAGCATATTTACAAGCAATTTGCGCCACAGAGAAAGGTCTTACACTAAAATGAGAAAAATAACATCAGGGACAGTCAATTGCCTTATAAAGAACCATACACCATTATATCCTTGTCATGAATTTAAAAACAATTCCTTTTCCACAAAAACGATTTTCAAATCATAATTTCTAAACACTGCACATGAGAAAATGACTTAAAATGTCATTAAAACACATGAAATCATTTTTTGATTGACTTTCCAGCATGGTTGAGTCACTTTTAACATGGCTATATAACACTAACATTCAAAATCAAATTTTTCCATGCACATGTGAGAGCATATTTACAAGCAATTTGCGCCACATAAATCATAATTTTCTCCTTAAAGCACACTATTCTCTATCTAAAATAAAGAAATATTTTCTCACCTTAGCAAATACTTTGAGTTTGAAAACAGTCTAAGAAACACACCAATTTGTCTTCAGCAGAGCAAAAGGTATGCACTCCAGAGTCTGCAGCTATCAAAAGCACAGAAATGCTGTAATTCTTCACACATATTTCTCATGTCACCCAATCAAAACTCTTCCCTCACTTTTTTTCAAATGAAAACCCTTCCCCCCTCTGCCATTTCTGGCTATTTTCCATAGCAACCACCTCTTGGAGAAACTCTGGTGTTTGCAAGTTCACACAACAATGTTGCAATTGAACTCTGAACTCTCAGTGCACCTGCATATCCAGTGCTTTCTTTCATTTAATGATTTTTTATTGACCACTCAAAATACATCTCTCAAACAACACATCTGTACACCCTAACTTTCTGTTTTCATCAATCAAAATCCACCAATCACTGTTACTGCTTCATGAACACAGAAACTCCATAGTTTTTTTCATTTCAAACTCTCATTTTTTCAACTGCCATTTCATTGCCACACTTGATCTGACTGCAGGAGAACCTTCTCTCACCATGTTTTCTGTCTGGATTGTTGGTCATAGTTATATTCACTGGGCTCAAAGGTACGTTGAAAGCAGGAATTTACCTAACCTCAATTTACAAGATGTGGAAATTAAGTGGTTTGGCCACAGAGGATTAAAATGTCACCAATTGATACCATTGGTGAAAACCTTTATGCATTTGCCCAAACCTGACCTGTTAATTGTGCACTGTGGAGGTAATGACTTGGGCACTTTGACTGGGGTAGGTCTGGAAATGCTTTTAAAGGACACCTTTGAGCAATTGATGGCACTTTTTCCTCAGACTGCCTTGGTATATTCAAATATATGCCAAAGACAGAAATGGAGGTGGTCCAACCAATTTTGTCCACAAATTGAGAAATCGAGGAAGCATGTAAACAAATCTGTTTCAGCTTACATGAGAGACCATGGAATGGGCTCCCTGTACAACAATAACTTGCGTTACTACATGCAAGATATCTACAAAGGAGATGGAGTTCACTTCTCAGATGAGGGCAACAGAATTTTCACTCTGAATTTAAGAATGTGCATTGGTACCTACTTATAAGTACCTAAATGTACCATAAACCCAAAAGCTCTTCTCAGAGCTACCCTACATCTGATCACTCACAATTATTATTTAACTCTAACATTTTTCACTAATTTTCAACAAAATACGCTACCGGGGCCGCTACCCGGTACGCGAACCGGGAGCTAACCTCGCGAAATTTTTTTTGAAATTTTTTTTTTTTCGCACATATAAGCCTCCTCAGCCACCCTCAGAAAACCTAGGGGGTCAAGATAACTCTACCGTGCCCCCTTCTACCCATTCTGAACATTATTTGCCCTCCATCTTGTATCTTAATTCGACCGAAACACAAAATGGTGGACTCCTGGAACGCTTAAGGTCCGCGAACCGGGGCGCTCAACGGTTCGCGTACCGGGTCGCTCCCTGGGAAGCGCACCATCAAAAAAGGTGGGAAAGTAGTTCACACAAAAGCCACTTGAGATAATTTCACCAAATATAGATTAGCTCATACTACATACCAATCCCTACCATTTTCACAAATTTGATTGGAATTCCATTTAGCCATTTAGCCTGTAGACCTCTCTAAATACCGTGAGGTAAATTACTTCACAAAACACATCTGAAGTGTTGGAATTCACAACCAATTAAAATGTTACTTTCATTTTTTACTTTTTTTACCTGACATTTGATTGGTTATGTACCCGAATATATATAAAGGAAGAGAAGGAAACACAGCCATTTTGACTACTACTTCCTTGTGTACATTTCAATAGGATTTTCATTAATAACTTCAACTTATTTTTAAAGGTAAGTTGTTATTTTTAAAACTGAAGTATATTGTGCACTTTAAGTTAATATGGCAAACTTTTTCTGTTAGTTATATACTATCCCTCTGTAGTACTTATAAATTTAGATACAATCACTCTGATACTATACACTGCCCAAAGATAAATTCACTGTTAAAAACTGCCTATCTAAAATTAATCCCAACATTGCCCTACCTCTACTAATATATATTTTTTTTATGCAAATTTCAGGGAAAATGGAAAGCGAACAAAAAATTTCATTTGAAATTGTCCTTCCAGAGTCCAACACAGAAATCATTGATCCAAATGAGATTGAATTTATGGATGAAACTTGGGACCAAGAACTACTGCAATGTGTACAAGCAGTAGATAACCTCCTTGCAAATGAGGACATTTTACAACCTCAGAGACTACAATGTATATTCCATGATAATTTTGAAATTTCTGACAATGAAATGTTAGAAAGTTTAATAAAATATGAAACACAATAAAAAATGCTTAAAAAAAAAATAAAAAATAAATAATCAACAAAAACAACAATCAATTAACATACAGCATTTGAAAAGTCTATCATTCATTTTTCATTGCAGTACGCTGCCCAGAACGCTTCCCGGTTCGCGTACCGGGCGCTACCCACGCAAAAAAACAAAAATTTTTTTTTTTTTTTTTTTGCCCCGCGGGGCCCTTTTAAAGCCTCCACATTAAACCTAAGGGGTCAGGGAGGATCTACTATGCCCCCTTATGGTTATTTCCCCTTTTGTTTTGGCCTCCTCTTGTCTCTCAATCCTACCGAGAGACAAGATGGCGGCCGCTCCGGACTGTTTGGAATGTTTACAGACGCCGGAGAGCCAATCAGCTTCGCTTCGCGAAGTTTTGGTACGCTCCCCGGTCCGCGAACCGGGAGCTGCCCAGTCCGCTGTTACAGATATATATCTTTTTTTAAATGTTAATTTCTCAAAATCCACTGGAGCACATATATTGAGACCTACAAAAGGCACATCGGGCTACCAGTCTCTACAATTTTGCCAAGTTTCGTGCAAATCCATTCAGCCGTTCGGGCTAAAAGTGCGACAGACCGCCCTATGGAAAACTCAATGTTAAAAACACGTTTTGGGACCCCCCTTTTTTCTCGGCCCCCCCTGGACGAACCCCCCCCAAATTTCCAGGGGCTGCTCAGAAACAAAATGTCCCATTTTCCAGAAAATTTCAGCCAATTCCGTCCACAAACGCCAAAGTTATTAGACATAGAATTTTCAAAAAACCCATAGGGAAAAAATCCTAACTATATATACCTACTGGCGACCGCCAGTAGGTAATATGTATATATATATATATTCACTGAAAAAACCATAGGTTATAGACCATATATAGTTAGGAATTAGCATTTACAAAACCTTGAAAATTCACTGAAAAAACCATAGGTTATAGACCATATATAGTTAGGAATTAGCATTTAAAAAACCTTATTTTACTCACACAAAACCATTGAAATTCCATATATAGTTAGTTGCACTAACTATATATCGCGCACCCGCAATCCACTGCTGATCATGTCACATATTACATCATTCATGACATGGTCAGTGACATCACTGATGACATCACTGATGACATCTCAAATGACATCACTGATGACATCACTGATGACATCTCAAATGACATCACTGATGACATCACTGATGACAACATCCAGTGACTGTATGTTTCTGTAAAGTTAAAATATGTCTTACATATTGAAGAATGAGTGGATGTAGAAGTGTCTGAACAAAGGATTTAGTAGGTGCGTGACTGACTGTATGAGTGAGTGATTAAATGTGTCTCACTGAGTGCATGGGTTAGTGACTAAACTGTCTTAATTTGTGCATCATTATGTCTGTTGTTCTGTAAACTGCTGCATGTGTTGATCAGTAGCTATATGATTAACTATATGGGTTATTGATTGGTTGCCCAAGTATTTGTATGGGAGACTGAGAGTGTGTATGGGTGGCTGGGAGGTGTATGACTCTCTGCATAGATGTATGGGTTCAAAAGTGCATGTGGAAACAGCTGTATGGGCGGTTGACTGTGTGCATGACTGTATTGGTGAGTGAATAGATATCTCAGTGCTACATGTCAAAGTAAGTACATATGTAAAATACAGTACATGTGAGAGTTGACATATATAAATAACTGTGCATAAGAGCCAGTGAATGTGTGAGTGGCTGTATGGATCATTGTGAACTTGTATCCAGGATTGTATAAGTGAGTAAATATGTTTTAGTATATGTTTGAATAAGTAAGGTGTGTTTAACTGTATAGTTAAGGAAATGGAGGTGTGATTGATTGTTTGCATGACTGACTAGGTGTGTGTGTAACTTCATGGATGAGTGACAGTCTATGAGTGTCTGTTTACACTGAGTGTATCTAAGGTTATATTAGAGTCTGAAGAGGTTCATCGTATTATCACATGAATGATGTCATCAGTGATGTGATCAGTAATGTCAAATGAGATGTCATCAGTGATGTAATCAGTGATGTCATTTGAGATGTCATCAGTGATGTCATCAGTGATGTCATTTGAGATGTCATCAGTGATGTCATCAGTGATGTCACTGACCATGTCATGAATGATGTAATATGTGACATGATCAGCAGTGGATTGCGGGTGCGCGATATATAGTTAGTGCAACTAACTATATATGGAATTTCAATGGTTTTGTGTGAGTAAAATAAGGTTTTTTAAATGCTAATTCCTAACTATATATGGTCTATAACCTATGGTTTTTTCAGTGAATTTTCAAGGTTTTGTAAATGCTAATTCCTAACTATATATGGTCTATAACCTATGGTTTTTTCAGTGAATTTCATTGGTTTTTTAAAAGCTAATATCTACAGCTGTAAAATGTATTCTTCTTTAAATCCAAAAATATATTTTATATGTTTATTAATAATTTTTTTTTAATATTTTTTTTGTTTCGCTCCCGGTCCGCGAACCAGGAAGCTTCCCGTTAGCTCAATTCGATTCCGCGATCCGGTCCGCGAACCGGTAACAAATCAACATAGTTACGGTATCGCGTTGCCGCGTAATGCGTCTTATGACGTACTGCGTTAGCGCACCCGGAAGTGCCCCGGGGCGCGGACCGAGGCGCGAAACGCAACTCCCCGGAAGCGATCCGCGGCGCGAAAGCGCGACGTATCGCGTTGCCGCGAAATGCGTCTTGTGACGTACTGCGTTAGCGCACCCGGAAGTGTCCCCGGGCGCGGACCGAGGCGCGAAGCGCAGCGAACCGGAAGCTAACCGGGGAGCGTTCCGCAGCGCGTAACATGAAAGTTAGAGTCATGTGACTTGTTAATAAAGCTTTTCATTGGTTCATTTCACTTTTAGTTTCATAATTATGGAAGGCTAGGTCAGGTGACCTAAAAATAACACTTTTCATTGGTTGAGAACTATTGTTTTTCCCAAATGATGAAAACCCCTCCTTCTTTCCTCACTCTGACTTTCATCATTGTGAGAGGAAGACCTTTATTCATAGTAGAGCAATGGCTTCAGTACTTGCTTCAGCTGGTGCACCCCCACCACCACCTCCACCTCCTCATGGGAAGAGAGGACCACCTCCCCAGGTCATCACCAACACTGAGGAGGAAGAGGAAGAAATGGAGGAAGAGGAGGGAGAAGAACCACAGTTCTTGGAAGAGGTGCCCCGGGTTTCCCATAGGAAAGCCAGTTTCATCTGGCAGTTTTATTCAATCCCTCCAGGGCAAAAGAAAGTGAATGCGAGGTATGTGACCTGCCTCATCTGCAAAGAGAAATTATCAAGAGGGACTGATAAAAAGTATAGCTATGGGAACTATACCATGCATCGGCACATGACCAGGAAGCATCCACTTAATTACAGCCGGGCGGAAATACGGGATATGGAACAAAACCCAACAGCAACTCCTGTGGCCAGGTCAACATCGTCAATATCATTGACACCAGCAGAGGCACGGGAAACTGTGCCAAACATCCAAGAGAATTTTGGGCACATGAAACATACTTTTATGCACTGTGGTGCGTTGATATCATGTGGTAACATGAGTATTAATGCCATCAACCTGGCTTATGACAATCATAATTGCCCTAACCGCCCCCAGTAATTTTTTTTTGCTCCTGTTGAGCCCTTTTCAACGCCTGTTTTTTGTTGTTCCCCCCCCCCAAAAAAAACCCCAAAAAAATATAAAATCGTTCAAAAAATACAAAAAAAACAAAAAATGTTCAAAAAATACAAAAAAAATATAAAACAACAAAAATATAAAAAAAAAGTTCTTTTCAGAACTACCTTCCCTTTCCAAAAAAATTGCTAGAATGTTTAGCACTCTGGCAAGCTCTATTTCTTTTGGTTCGCTTCCGGTTTAGCTTCCCGGTACGCGTACCGGGAGCTAACCAAAAAAAAAACTTTTTAAAAAAAAAGAGTAAGTATAAGGAAAGTAAACAGAGAGTGATGTTTCAAGAAAGACAGCTATAGGTAGTAAAGAAGAGATACTATTTAATAGATCTATTTACCAAAAAACAGACAGAAGATGGTATAATTGTGAAAAACAAAATAGATAACGAAGTGAAAGAAAAACAAGCATTGGCATAGCCAATAGGTATCGACTTTTGGACCTTCTAAGTCTTTAGTTATGCAGCATAATATCCTTGGTGCAGCAACATCAACTGTTGCATGGCTAAACACGTATAAGGTCCCAAAGGCGAGACCTATTGTCTATGCCAATGCTTGTTTCTTAAGTAGAATTGCAATACGTATGGCTCTTCCATGTAAAAAAATCTTATCTTGTGCTCTAAAGATTGCTAAAGTCTCGACAGAGAACAGGCTAGATTGTAAGTAGGGTAAATTGCGCTTGGTGATCTGTTTGAGGGAGCGTCTGCTTTGCCTGGTGTCTTTGGAGAGCAATTTTGATTGTTATACTGGACAATATAGCCCTAATGTAAATAACATAGGGGCATATTATCAACATAGGCAATAAAAGTTTTGCAGCTTTTATAGGCAGAAATGTGTCGCTAAAGCTGCTTTTGCGGCAGAAAACTGCCGCTAAAGCCGCTTTTGCACCAGTTTTCTGCCAATAAAAAGAGCAATAATTTTATTGGCTGCATTCATAATATGCCCCTTAGTGTGCTTCAACTACACAGAGAAAGCATTATGAACAAATAGTGATACAGTGATCAGTCAAAGACACTAAGAGTAATAGAGACGGAGTGAGTGAACAAGAGTGAGGAACTATGAAAAGAGAGGGACTGAGAAAAAAAATGGAAGGAGTTGAGTAAGTAGGTAATAGAGAAAGGAATGAGGGAAGTAGCAAAGGCAGGAAACTGAGGATTAAAGAAATGAAGCAGTGGAACTAATAGTAGTTCAATGTGATAGAAATGTAACGAAAAGAGTACAAAATACTTACCTTATAATTGTCGTTAAATTCCTCACTTTTTATTTTTATACTTTCAATCTGTGAAAGAGAGAACAAACATTTGAAAAATATAAAAACATGTATTGAAAAATTACAAAAGACAAGGGCAAAGATTGAAGGACAAACAGTTTTTCAATAACTTTGACACTTACAGAAGCTACACAGTCCTAAAGATATACATTTTAAAGTAACACTATCTTGATGCAGATGAAGTGAGGCCTATCTTAAAACATAGTGCATCTTTTGCATTGCTGTTCTCTCAGAAAAGTGTCGCAAGACACTAAAATTTAAAATAATTGCTTCAGGATGCCAATAAGATGTCTACTATCCAGAGTTTTGTTTCAGGTGAGGCCTACTCAGGGTTGCAGATGAAATTTCAAGTTGTTGAAGAGAATAGAAGACATAATACATGTGAAGGTCTACCAATGAAGTGAGTCATGTCCACTGCAATCTTCAACAAAGTCCAAACCTCCTATGTTTCCCTGGACAGACCTAAACTTGATCTGCACAATGTGATTCGTAATGATAGGAAACACAGGTGATGTAATTGAAATACATGCAATTTATTTTGCTCATTTCACAATCACATCACTTCTGTTTCCTTTGCTTAGGTATCTCATTGTGCAGATGTAGTCTAGCATATCAAAGAATACGCAGAAGTGCAGCACTGCATGCAACAACTTTGACACTTACAGAAGCCTCACCTTCTCCATGCCTTCTACACAGTTCTACATATACATCATAAATGGAAACATTACAGAATTAATTATACATGTTAAATGGTTTATTTTTGCTGTTCTCAGAATGTATCAAAATTCACTAAAAACAGTGACTTGAAGGTATTCATCATGTAACAGCGGGGAAAAAAAAACACAATCAAAATGATTGTGTTTAAAAAACCCATACAAGATCAGAAATCAAAAATCAGAACTCCTTAAAGTTAACTTACTTTCCATGACGTCCAAGGATGTCCTATGAATAGCTTATACTCTTTTGTGCTGTTATTACTTTCAGCCCACCAGTTTCTGAAAGAAAATCTCCATCGTTTTTAAAAACATGTTACATACAATAAATGACTTCTTGCTCTCTACCACAAGATTCCACAAGGCCAAATTTTGTCAGAGCCATGTATAACTCTTGGATTTCTTGTTAACCAATCCCATCATTTGGCATTCCCGCAACTTTCAGAATTAAAATGTTGAAGATCATTTTCACAATCCTGGAATAGTAATATCTTCCCCTTCTTGCTCAGTCATGTTCTACATTTCGTATGACACTGATACTGCTTAATATGAAGCAGACTTACACTACCTCTATGAGTACTACAATTATTTAATTCTCTACATCACTTTTAATCACAAAGTAATGTAAAACAGTAGACAGCATTGCAGACTTACATTCCCTCTACTCCATGTTTTGATTGGCTGCTTTAATTAGCTTATGAAAAGAAACAGTTTTTCTGAACTCATTTAAACTGCACATACATGTCCATGATGTCCAATCCTATGATTAGAAGTTATGTCTCTGAACTACACTTATCCTCAAGGCCAAATTGTGTAGGAGCCATTAGAACTTCTTGAAATTCCACAGATCATATCCCGAGATTATTTTCCTAAAATTTTGGTTTTAAAAACACCAGGTAAGAGTTTTTAAGGTCATACGGCAATTTTTTTTTGAAAATTACAACAGAATCATTACAGAATGACCAGCCATTTCTAGACTTTAAATAAGCTGTGTAATGTCCTGATGATATTGAAGGGCCGTCATGATATATAATTGCTGTAGTTACAAAAGTCCTTCCTGATATTGACAACTGCGAAGCTACAAAATTTTTTATTAAAGTTGTCAATTTTGTTCCATCAGGCCTACATCGTTGGAACATTAAAATGATGTACTGGCCATATGTTCGTATAAATAATGTGGACATCATTTCAGATTTACATTGGCTACACTCCATGTTGTGATTAGCAGCTTTTACTAGCTTATTAAAGGAGACTGATTTACTGTCTGGCAAAGTTAAATATACAAATCTTTCTGAGTCTACACTAGTAGTACTTGATACCATACAGTTCTCGCAGTCATGCTGCCATTGATAAGAAAGCCCAAACAGCTGATCTACATCTACACCTTCAGCATGTAATACATGAAGCATATACATTAAAAACTCCTGACAATCTTGCTGAATATTTTGAGAGAATTGTGTTTGGCCTGAACATCTATCTAACAGATTTCTAATTTCAGACACACTTTCTATGTTTCTTCTATCAGTGGTACATTTCTCTAACACAGAATTTAACAAACTGCAAAATCTTTGATCAGAATTGACCACAATCTCTTCTTTTACATTTTTTAGAGAAAACAAAACATTCATTACTACATTAGCATAGCAGTTGACACCAGAACTGTTTTCAAACTGAAAACCAACAACATCTTCAACAGAATCCTCTTTGTTTCTGCTTGTAATTTTAGGTTCATTCACTTTTTTTCTTTTTGCTACAACCTGCCCAGTATTGTTCTCATTTCTTCGTTTCCGGCCTACCAGACGTTTCTCAAACAAAGGAAACTGAGGCAAATGTGGCGCATACTCTCTTCTTAACCTATTGTATTCCTTAACACAATCTAGATCTGCACAAATGTTTCTGACATCACAGTCAATCAAGTACAATCCCGATAAAGTTCTAACTCGTGACAATGCCACATATGCCATACCCTCCTTGAACACAGAACTGCCAATATTCACCAATGCAGTGTCTACACTTAAACCTTGCGATTTATGAATTGTCACCGCATATGCCAAGCAAACAGGGAACTGCTTACGGCGAACATATAAGTCTTTTACAAGCAAAAATCTAGCAGAACAACGAGCAATTAGCTGTACTTCCTCAATGCCATCAAATTTAATTTTTAAAAATTCAATTCCATCTCTATTTCTGTATTTCACAAAATCAACAACATTACCCATTGATCCATTTACCAGACCTCTTTCAACATGTAAATTCCTTCTTTAAATTATACGGCAGTTCAAGCACACATTCAGAGTCTTTTCAAAACCTGCAGTTTTAGATATACTCTTCTCTAATGAATCCAATTTTGTTTTCAGATTCTCAGACAAAATAATTGTTGATCCCATATGCTCTACTCTATCAATAGCTTCCACTTTCACAATCTCTTGCTTTTCTAAATGCAACATTTTGTTGTTAAATTTTGCACATTCTGCAAGAGTTGGCATCAAACATATTCCAGATTTCTTATCAGTAATTTTCTGAAAAATATTCTCAGGCACAACATCTTGTTCTGGATATAAATTTGACAGTAATCGTGCATGTAAAGCTTCTTTCCCATGCTCGGTCACTTTTCCAATTCTAACATCTTGTAGAATAGTCTTGTAAACTTCATCCTTTGCCTGACGCATATTTTCATGCAGTTCAGCATAATTGAAGTTTAACCATATATTGACGTTGCCAATGCTGCCTAGGCACTTCCTGGTATCTTCATGCGTGAGCATTTTGAACACAGGTTGCCCTTTCACTGGTGTCAGCTGCAGAAGATCTCCAAAAACAATGATGTGTTTGCCACCGAATAACACATCATACTCTGTTTTGAGAACTTCTTGCATCCTCAAATGCACAAAGGCAAGCATGACATTGGAAACCATGCTTACTTCGTCAATGATAAGAAGTTTCATTTTCCTCAAGATTCTTGAAACTTCAAAACAAGCATCTCCAGATAGCTTGTGATATTCTAATTTGTTGTCATGCTCCACTGGCAGCATCAGTAAACGATGTAAAGTAATCCCTTTAATATTATGTGCTGCCAGTCCAGTTGGAGCAGTGACAACACAAGACAGTGATGACTCTGTCCTTTCCTGCAAATAGCATGAAATTGCTTTAATGAGGAAACTTTTTCCAGTTCCCGCTTCTCCACTCACGTACAGTCGGACAGGCTTCAACGACGTACATGAGCATTCTTTCTTATCATGACTTAATCCATGATCAATTTGCATGGTAACTTCGTCATATATTTTCCTCTGCTCAACGTTGAGTTGCCTTTCCAACTCTTCTAAGTTAACCGCATCCTCTTGAGCATGTGCCATGGCTCTTTCCACCTCATTCATAGCAGTGGCAGCTTCATTTTCAATAAGAGGTCCTCCTAGTGGATCCTGACTCAATGAAGCAGAACTCTGACTGTCCTGAGAACTGTCTCTGGCAATCTCGGCTGCAATCGTTGCTTCCTGCTCAATTTCCGCATTCAACATTTCTACATATTTGGGAAAAGCAGGACATTCTATGGTCTCCTTGGCGGCATTGAAAGAGTCTTCGTAACAGAGGAAATCTCCAAGCAGTTCCTCTTCTGCACGCCAAGGCTTGAAAAGTTGCAAAAGTGCTAAATAGAAAAACTCCTTTTTTTCAGGAGATTCGCCACTCAATTTTCGATGGTTTATCAAGTGGCATTTTCTTTGCTTGACCAGACATCCCTCACTTCCTATTACAGCATACACTCCTTTCTCAGTATCTTCTTTGATGTTCCTCTTGAACATGTAATTTTGCAGAACCTCATACAGACAAACATTCTCTAGGTGACTGCTTCGATTTGGATAATATGTATCCAACATGTTTGTCTTCAAAATGTCGGTACTGTTTGGCTCCTTTTCCGCCAAATACTCAATTTCCCGCACAGGTTTGAGAACTCGATTACGCGTTGCAGCAAGACCAAGACTCGCCCAAACGATACTCCTGGACTTGGCATAGAGACTTGCTGAAGACAACCGGTCAGAACATTCGTACGCTCCGATTTCTCGATGCGACAACATCTTCAGACTGAAACTGTACAACTTCTTGCTGAGGCTCTTTTCATGGGAAATGTCCTCCCACATATCCTTCAATTCTGTCTTCTCTTTTTTGGTGATATACGACGTCACATACCGAGCCACAGCCATACAGTTATCAGCCACAAACTGTATATCCATGTTAGCATTCCACATGGACAAAATCACCGGGTTGTAGTCGTTGATATACTTGGACTCTTCGTTCCTCTTCAAATTGTAAGTGTTTTTAGGTGATTTCTTCATCACATTATGTCGCAGCGAAGACATCAAACTGTTTACTCTTCCTTTAGAAATCACCGGTCGTGGGAAGCCGAAACGACATTTGGTGTAGAACTTGTCTTTGTTTCGGAATTTACGACGGCAGTACTTTCCACATCGATGGCTTTGGAAACGCAGAACTTTTTCTCTTAGGCTTTTCTTCTCCTTTGCGTTTGGAACAGCACACGTAGAATACTGTTGGATGAAACTCATCACTGAGTCTTCTGGATCCGTTCCAAATTTAGGTGCATCCTTGATCCACAGCAACATATGTATATGAGGAGCTCCTCTTGCTTGGTACTCCTTTCTCCAGAAGAAATCCAACACCTCTCCAAGAGGTGGATTCTTCTTATTCATGATGAAAGACATCATAGCTTCAAATCTATGATTGAAGTACCTACATACATTGACTGGATCCAAAGAGCACAGTTCTCCGGGTGTCTTGAATTCGATGTTTTCTACGTTAGCATTTGCCTCTCGTAGAAATTGAAGTAAGTCTTCCCAGCCATACTCGGCACAACTCAGAGTGAGGAACCATGTGGGAGTACCTAAGTTCCTCAGCATACATTTTAAATCACCATGACGACGGTACCAGTACTCATTAGTACCACGCTGACACGCCATGAGATTAATCAGGTGAGATTCCAAAATACTATCTTGGACATTCACTTTATCCATAAAATCACTTGCCGAGATGTTTTGCATGTGTATACCACTTTTCAAGATGTGGTTCACTGCATATGACAGTCCAGACAGATCGCTTTCAAACAGGAGATGAAACAAATAAGGAATGCATTGTCGAAACCTAGCATCTCCTGCATACAATCGCAAAGTCCGGTATTCAGAAGCAGGAATTTGATGAGGTCGCTCATCATATCTTCCTCCCTGACCTGTTGGAAAAAGCTGTGGGAAACACCGAGCTTCCAAACTTTCCTCCCAAACACTAATGGGACTCCCTTTGGCTTGTTTCATTTGAAACAACTCAATAGCATTCCCCATGACTTCCTTTGAATGCAAAGGATGAACACTATAATGTTCATATATTTCCTCACTAGTAGAGGGTTCTACTTTCTCAATTTGACCAGCACACAAATCGCTATCCTCTTCCTCACTTACTTCCTCTTCTGCAACATATACATTCTTATAGTATTTATTATTTTTTTTCAAATACAATGTTGCCTTTTTAACTTTCCTAACATCTACTAAATCTTGCCATATTTTCTTATTCTTTGTCGGAACCCCATTAACTAAGATAACCAGAGGTTCCTCTTCCACTTTTTCTACTCCAATTGTGTTAATGTTTTTCTTCAAATCTAGAGGCAAATAAACAACTCTTCCCTTTAATCCTCTCTGTAAATCTGATGGAGGCAATTTCCCTGTCTTTGGCTCCATTCTTACAATAGCCTGAAAGGGATGGATACTTTGAATCAAAATAGATTCATAAGTATTTAAATCCTTAAATTCAGAAGGAATCTCAACCAATTCCAGATTATTATGAACTGCTCTAGCAGGCATCTGGTTTTGTTTTAATTTGTTACAACAATAAGTACACACACGTTGATCCAATCCCAAATCAAAACAATTTTCTACCATCAAGTATGTTGCAAAATCCTTCCATTCACTATTATTTTCCCTTTCACTTTTTGCATATAAATCCACTAACTTAGTCTGATTCTTATAATAAGTGCGTCTACAACACACACAAGTGAAATTAGGCCTCTCACTTGATTTCATGTCAAACGTCGCAATTTCCCTCTGGAAATTATCTGTACTGGAAACCTGTACACTATCTTCCAAATGACCCTCTACTTCTTGCTCAATTTCAACATTCTCCTCTTTACTTCCAAAGTAACAAAACTCAATTTCTTCACATATATTCTTCACATCTATTTCAGAACCATGCAAAAGAGCAGCGCATAATTGTTTCAGCATAATTGCTGGACTCTTAGCATAATACAACAGTCTAACTAACTTCCTCACTTTGTTATGATGCACTGCTAGCATCCTGAAATGATGAAAAACACTCTGGCATACTCTCCTGGAAAGACAAGCCAGTGAATGACCATGCAAACCTGTCACTTCTCTCACTCTGCAAGGATCTAATTCTTGCAACAACCTTATTTTCTGCTTCAAACTTTTCTTGTTAAATGACCGTACAAAATCACAAAGCAAATTGATGGAATCCTGTCGCACACTGCAAATACTACTACACTTCCAGGTGTACACAGGACCCTTACCACGTCTTCCTAAAACCTCATTACCTAACAACTCTTCTGCCTCTGTTGTCACAAGTTTTTCTTTTTCAACTGGACAACCATCTTTCACTTCATAAGCACGACCACTGATGTCAACTGCATGCACCAAATCATTATCCTGGAAATAACTCTCTTCATTAAAAAATGCCTCACAGCTTGAACTATGTATCCATTCTCCAGAAAAAACTTCACAAAAATTACTACGATTAACTATTCTCTTCCATCTACTATTTCTTTTGAAATCAAAAATTGCCTTGTTTAGCTTCCTAATTCTATTGATTATCAAAATAAATAACTTACGTTTAATTTCAAAAGCCTGATCAATAACTTTCTCAACTTTTTTTTTTCTCCTATAAAAAACTAATTTCTGTTGACCTTTCTTAATATTTTTTAACAAATTGCCAATTATCCTGTTACGGAACATTCGTTTACGAATCTCCGTAAACTGTTGTTTCCTTCTACTATCATGCACAGATTTATCTCTTGCTCTAGCAGTAACATTTTCATTTGTCCTTTTCTTTCCATTTGATTTACTTGTGTTGTTATGGATTGAAACATTTTCTGTACTAATATTTTTTTTATTATAAATATTTCTTATGAAATATTTAGAGCTCTTACCCGGTGCTTTCTTCATCGCTTGAGAAATCTTTTTGTTAGAGGACTGCTGCATTTTTTTTTTCTCCTGCTGTCTTTGACGTTTTGCAGCCTTCATCTCTCTTATTTTTGTAGGCATAGTTGAATCTGAGGAAAAATATAATAAAAATGTTATTAAACATTATTATCAAACAGTAAATCAGTAATAGTGATCAAAAACATAACACACTACTTGACATTTTAAATAGAAGATTTTTTAGTCCTTGCAAATTTACAATACAGAAATAGCAGAAAAGAAATGAGATTTATATTTATGTTACCTATGCTATTTTATATGTGAATCTGATCTAATTTTATGAGCATATTTTAATATTTTATTGAAGACACTACACATAACCTGTTTTTGAAGGTGTCTTTATTTTTAAATTAAACGGTTTACCTTTTTACTTTTTATTGATTATAAATTTTAAAAATAAATGTTTATAATTCCAAAGGCTCAAGCAGGTCAGCTTCCCATCCTATATCATATAATTCGGACAAATCTGCATCCTCATCACGCTCTTCTTCATCCTCAGGATTTAAATCATCCAATGGATCAACATCCACTGATGTTTCAATTACAAGTTCAATGATGAGGTCAAAATCAACTGATTGCAGATTGTCGCTCATGTTGAGGTTGTCTTTATCTTTAAAGAAAGACAACAACAATGAGATGTTGCAGAGTAAGAGACAAATCTCACAGATTATAATAGTAAAATTATTTAACAAGAGTAACATTTTGCAGCTATTATTTAGCCATGTCCAGCGATGCTGAGCAGGTGAAGCCTATGTCTAATTTTTCACTGAACAGGACTCATCTGTTCTTAACCTTGGATAAGCCTCAACGACTCTGTGTCCCCTGCACATACTCAAATGTTAAAGTGCAGATTTATATTAAATGGCACATCCCCAGGCATGCACCAGTTAATGTGCACCACTGCTTTACCACCCATGGTGTGCCGCATTTACAATCAGATAGGAGAAAGCTGCTTCAAAACCCTGCGCCTGCTTGAAGCTGGCATAGGTCTTGACGCAGCATTGTATAGATGGGGCACCCCTGATCCTTGCTGGAGCTGCATCGCACTTACGATACAACTCCAGCAATGTGCCACCTTTACAGCACAGATGCGTCACGCATCTGTGCCTTTTTTGCCCCATGCTGCGCCGCATTGTAAATGCAGCACACCATGGGTGGCGGAACAGTGGCGCAGGATGACTGTCACATCCCTGGGGATGCGCCACTCATCATAAATCTATCCCTAAGCTTCTTATCTTGTTACAGATGAACTGCCATATGTATCATCAAAATATTTTACATATTATAAATAGCAAATTTTAAGGAATAAATAGCGATTCTTTACTATTCCTAATTTGCAATGAGCAAATTGCTAATTGCAAATTACCCATTCATTTCCATAGGCTAGGAGGCTCATAGGAATTAATGTTGCAAGTTGTGATTAGCAATTAGCTCATCACAAAATAGGATTTTTTTCAAGCGTGCAGGGGTATCTCAAGAACACCCTGCTGCACCCCTGAAAAAGAAATTTGGGAGCACATGTTACATCTACATGCCCTAATGGCATGTATGGGCGTCATATGGGAACTTTTGTTTTTTTTTAAAAAAAAATGCTTTTTGAAAAGAATTCGCAAATTACCACAAACTAGAAGTTGGTGGTAGTTTCCAAATCCTTAATATCATTTTTTACATATTTTTTTTTGATACATTGCATTTAAGGAATCACAAATTTTGAATTATTGACATTTTAAGTAATTTCCACATGTGCACTGTTTTCTAAATATAATTTGAAAATCGTTTTTGGGGAAAAGTAATGGTTTGCAAATTTATGACAAGGACATAATGGTGTATGCTTCTCTATAAGGCATTTCAGTATCTCTAATGTCATTTTTCCCATATTACATTATAAGACCTTTCCCCATGAAGCACATTCCTTGTAAATATGCTCCCACCAGTGCATTGCAAATTTAGATTTTGACTGTTTCAGACACATAGCCATGTTGAAAGTGACCCAAAAAAATTGCAAACGTTTAAAAAAAAAACATTCATGTGTCTTAATGACATTTTAAGTCATTTCCCCATGGACAATGTTTTCTAAGTGGCACAAAAGAGGTATACACATATCATAAATCTGTCCCTAGCATTATAAATGATTAAATCAGGATGACAATAAGATGTGGCCTATCCAGAGGTTTGTTTAAGGTGAGGCCTACTCAGGATTGCAGATTAAAGTTATGCTTGATGAAGAATACAGAGGAGATAATTTATTGTAAAGGCCTACCAATGAAGTAAGTGATTTCTACTTCATTGCACCAGTCATCATAAATGTATCCATAAGCTTCTTATCTTGTTAGACATCAACCGCCATATGTATCATATAACTATTTTGCATTTCCAAAAAAGCGAATTTTAAGGAATAAATAGCGATTCTTTACCATTCCAAATTTGTTTGAGAAAATTGCTAATTGCAAATTACCCATTCATTTCCATGGGCTAGGAGGCTCATATAAATGAAGGTGCAATTTGCGATTAACAATTTGCTCATCACAAATTAGGAATTTATTCCAAAAGTGCAGGGGTGTCTCAAGAACACCCTGCTGCAACCCTGAAAAAGAAATTTGGGGGCATATGGCGAACATAAATTTTAACAACATTCCTATACCTCAAAAACGATTTTCAAATCATAACTTCAAAACACTACACATGGGAAAATTACTTAAATTGTCCTTAAGACACATAAAAGCGTTTTTTGATTGGCTTTCCTGCATGGTAGGGTCACTTTTAACATGGCTATGTAACATAAACATTCAAAATCAAAATTTTCAATGTACAGGTGGGAGCATATTTACAAGCAATTTGCGCCACAAAGAAAGGTCTGACATTAAAATGGGAAAAATAACATCAGGGACAGTCAATTGCCTTATAAAGAACCATACACCATTATGTCCTTCTCATGAATTTAAAAACAATTCCTTTTTCCCAAAAACGATTTTCAGATCATAATTTCAAAAAACTGCACATGAGAAAATGACTTAAAATGTCATTGAAACACATGAAAGCGTTTTTTTTTTGGCTTTCCTGCATGGTTGGTTCACTTTTATCATGGCTATGTAACACAAACATTGATAATTAAAATTTTCATGCACATGTAAGAGCATATTTACAAGCAATTTGCGCCACAGAGAAAGGTCTTACACTAAAATGAGAAAAATAACATCAAGGACAGTCAATTGCCTTATAAATAACCATACACCATTATATCCTTGTCATGAATTTAAAAACAATTCCTTTTCCACAAAAACGATTTTCAAATCATAATTTCTAAACACTGCACATCAGAAAATGACTTAAAATGTCATTAAAACACATGAAATCATTTTTTGATTGGCTTTCCAGCATGGTTGCGTCACTTTTAACATGGCTATATAACAAAAACATTCAAAATCTAAATTTTCCATGCACATGTGAGAGCATATTTACAAGCAATTTGCGCCACATAAATCATAATTTTCTCCTTAAAGCACACTATTCTCTATCTAAAGTAAAGAAATATTTTCTCACCTTAGCAAATACTTTGAGTTTGAAAACAGTCTCAGAAACACACCAATTTGTCTTCAGCAGAGCAAAAGGTATGCACTCCAGAGTCTGCAGCTATCAAAAGCACAGAAATGGTGTAATTCTTCACACATATTTCTCATGTCACCCAATCAAAACTCTTCCCTCACTTTTTTTCAAATGAAAACCCTTCCCCCTCTGCCCTTTCTGCCTATTTTCCATAGCAACCACCTCTTGGAGAAACTCTGGTGTTTGCAAATTCACACAACAATGTTGCAATTGAACTCTGAACTCTCAGTGCACCTGCATATCCAGTGCTTTCTTTCATTTAATGATTTTTTATTGACCACTCAAAATACATCTTTCAAAGAACACATCTCTACACCCTAACTTTCTGTTTTCATCAATCAAAATCCACCAATCACTGTTACTACTTCATGAACACAGAAACTCCACAGTTTTTTTCATTTCAAACTCACATTTTTTCAACTGCCATTTCATTGCCACACTTCATCTGACTGCAGGAGAACCTTCTCTCACCATGTTTTCTGTCTGGATTGTTGGTCATAGTTATATTCACTGGGCTCAAAGGTACGTTGAAAGCAGGAATTTACCTAACCTCAATTTACAAGATGTGGAAATTAAGTGGTTTGGCCACAGAGGATTAAAATGTCACCAATTGATACCATTGGTGAAAACCTTTATGCATTTGCCCAAACCTGACCTGTTAATTGTGCACTGTGGAGGTAATGACTTGGGCACTTTGACTGGTGTAGGTCTGGAAATGCTTTTAAAGGACACCTTTGAGCAATTGATGGCACTTTTTCCTCAGACTGCCTTGGTATATTCAAATATATGCCAAAGACAGAAATGGAGGTGGTCAAACCAATTTTGTCCACAAATTGAGAAGTCGAGGAAGCATGTAAACAAATCTGTTTCAGCTTACATGAGAGACCATGGAATGGGCTCCCTGTACAACAATAACTTGCGTTACTACATGCAAGATATCTACAGAGGAGATGGAGTTCACTTCTCAGATGAGGGCAACAGAGTTTTCACTCTGAATTTAAAAATGTGCATTGGTACCTACTTATAAGTACCAAAATGTACCATAAACCCAAAAGCTCTTCTCAGAGCTACCCTACATCTAATCACTCACAATTATTATTTTACTCTAACTTTTTTTACTAATTTTCAACAAAGTACGCTCCCTGGGGCGCTACCCGGTACGCGTACCGGGAGCTAACCTCGCGAAATTTTAAAAAAAAATGTTTTTTTTTCGCACATATGGGCCTCCTCAGCCACCCTCACAAAACCTAGGGGGTCAAGATAAGTCTACCATGCCCCCTTCTACCTATTCTGAACATTATTTGCCCTCCATCTTGTATCATAATTCGACCGAAACACAAAATGGTGGACTCCCGTTACGCTTAAGGTTCGCGTACCAGGGCGCTCACCGGTTCGCGTACCGGGTCGCTTCCTGGGAAGCGCACCATCAAAAAAGGTGGGAAAGTAGTTCACAGAAAAGCCACTGGAGACAATTTCACCAAATATAGATTAGCTCATACTACATACCAATCCCTACCATTTTCACAAATTTGATTGGAATTCCATTTAGCCGTTTAGCCTATAGAACTCACTAAATACCGTGAGGTAAATTACTTCACAAAACACATCTGAAGTGTTGGAATTGACAACCAATTAAAATGTTACTTTCATTTTCTACTTTTTTTACCTGACATTTGATTGGTTATGTACCCGAATATATATAAAGGAAGAGAAGGAAACACAGCCATTTTGACTACTACTTCCTGGTGTACATTTCTATTAGAATTTTCATTAATAACTTCAACTTCTTTTTAAAGGTAAGTTGTTATTTTTAAAACTGAAGTATATTGAGCACTTTAAGTTAATATGGCAAACTTTTTCTGTTAGTTATATACTATCCCTCTGTAGTACTTATGAATTTAGATACACTTTTTTATATTCCTACTTCCACTCTGATACTATACACTGCCCAAAGATAAATTCTCTGTTAAAAACTGCCTATCTAAAATTAATCCCAACAGTGCCCTACCTCTACTAATATATATTTTTTTTATGCAAATTTCAGGAAAAATGGAAAGTGAACAAAACATTTCATTTGAAATTGTCCTTCCAGAGTCCAACACAGAAATCATTGATCCAAATGAGATTGAATTTATGGATGAATCTTGGGACCAAGAACTACTGCAATGTGTACAAGCAGTAGATAACCTCCTTGCAAATGAGGACATTTTACAACCTCAGAGACTACAATCTATATTCCATGATTATGAAATTTCTGACAATGAAATGTTAGAAAGTTTATTAAATTATGAAACACAATAAAAAAAACTTAAAAAAAAAAAAAATAATCAACAAAACCAACAATCAATTAACATACAGCATTTGAAAAGTCTATCATTCATTTTTCATTGTGATACGCTCCCCAGAACGCTTCCCGGTTCGCGTACCGGGCGCTAACCACGAAAAAAAACAAAAAAAAATTATTTTTTTTTGCTTCGCGGGGCCCCTTTAAAGCCTCCACATCAAACCTAGGGGGTCAGGGAGGATCTACTATGCCCCCTTATAGTTATTTCCCCCTTTGTTTTGGCCTCCTCTTGTCTCTCAATCCTACCGAGAGACAAGATGGCGGCCGCTCCGGACTGTTTAGAATGTTGACAGACACCGGAGAGCCAATCAGCTTAGCTACGCGAAGTTCCGGTACGCTTAAGGTCCGCGGACCGGAGCGCTGCCCAGAGCGCGCTTACAGATATATATCTTTTTTTAAACGTTAATTTCTCAAAATCCACTGGAGCACATATATTGAGACCTACAAAAGGCACATCGGGCTATCAGTCCCTAATATTTTGCCAAGTTTCGTGCAAATCCATTCAGCCGTTCGGGCTAAAAGTGAGGCTAACCGCCCTATGGAAAACTCAATGTTAAAAACACGTTTTGGGACCCCCCTTTTTTCTCGGCCCCCCCTGGACCAACTCCCCCCAAATTTCCAGTGGCTGCTCAGAAACAAAATGTTCCATTTTCCAGAAAATTTCAGCCAATTCCGTCCACAAACGCCAAAGTTATTAGACATAGAATTTTCAAAAATCCCATAGGGAAAAAATCCTAACTATATATACCTACTGGCGACCGCCAGTAGGTAATATATATATATATATATATTCACTGAAAAAACCATAGGTTATAGACCATATATAGTTAGGAATTAGCATTTAGAAAACCTTATTTTACTCACACAAAACCATTGAAATTCCATATATAGTTAGTTGCACTAACTATATATCGCGCACCCGCAATCCACTGCTGATGATGTCACATATTACATCATTCATGACATGGTCAGTGACATCACTGATGACATCACTGATGACATCTCAAATGACATCACTGATGACAACATCCAGTGACTGTATGTTTCTGTAAAGTTAAAATATGTCTTAGATATTGAAGAATGAGTGGATGTATAAGTGTCTGGATGAAGGATTTAGTAGGTGCGTGACTGACTGTATGAGTGAGTGATTAAATGTGTCTCACTGAATGCATGGGTTAGTGACTAAACTGTCTTAATTTGTGCATCATTATGTCTGTTGTGATGTAAACTGCTGCATGTGTTGATCATTAGCTATACGAGAGGCTATATGTGTTATTAATTGGTTGCCCAAGTATTTCTATGGGAGATTGAGTTTGTGTGGGGGTGGCTGGAAGGTGTGTGACTCTGTGCATAGATGTGTGAGCAGTTTATTCACTAGGTGTATGAGTTCAAGAGTGCATGTGGAAACAGCTACATGGGCAGTTGACTGTGTGCATGAGTGTATTGATGAGTGAATGGATATCTCAATGCTACATGTCATAGTAAGTACATATGTAAAACACAGTACATGTGAGAGTTGGCATATATAAATAACTGTGCATGAGAGCCACTGAGTGAGTGGTTGTATCGATCATTGTGAACTTGTATCAGGGATTGTATAAGAGAGTAAATATGTGTTAGTATATGTTTCAATAAGTAAGGTGTGTATAACTGTATAGTTGAAGAAATGGAGGTGAGATTGTTTCTTTGCATGACTGACTGGGTGTGTGAGTAACTCCATGGATGAGTGGCAGTGTGTGCGTGTCTGTATACACTGAGTGTATCTAAGGTTATATTAGAGTCTGAAGAGGTTTATCGTATTAGCACAAGAATGATGCCAAATGAGACGTCATCAGTGATGTCATCAGTGATGTCATTTGAGATGTCATCAGTGATGTCATCAGTGATGTCACTGACCATGTCATGAATGATGTAATATGTGACATCATCAGCAGTGGATTGCGGGTGCGCGATATATAGTTAGTGCAACTAACTATATATGGAATTTCAATGGTTTTGTGTGAGTAAAATAAGGTTTTCTAAATGCTAATTCCTAACTATATATGGTCTATAACCTATGGTTTTTTCAGTGAATTTTCAAGGTTTTGTAAATGCTAATTCCTAACTATATATGGTCTATAACCTATGGTTTTTTCTGTGAATTTCATTGGTTTTTTAACAGCTAATATCTGTAGCTGTAAAATGTATTCTTCTTTAAATCCCAAAATATATTTTATATGTTTATGAATAATTTTTTTTTTAAATATTTTTTTTTCTTCGTTCCCGCTTCGCGAATCGGGAAGCTTCCCGTTAGCTGACCTTGATGCCGCGAAATAGACCGCGAGCCGGTAAACGTTTCTTTACCGCAAGTGCCGCGTTAGAAAACAACATCGTGACGCCTCCCGTCCGCATGACGTTTCACGTTGTCGCGTGATACGTCATATGACGTGCTACGTTAGCGAACTGGTACGCGAAGCGAGTCGCAAAGCGCAGGTTTCTGGAAGCAAACCGGGAGGCCCTGCAAAGCGCTTAACGTAAACACAGCAAGTCATGTGACTTGGTAATAACACTTTTCATTGGTTCATTTCACTTTTGGTTTCCTAATGATGTAAGACTAGGTCATATAATCTAAAATGAACACTTTTGATTGGTTGAGAACTCTTGTTTTTCCCAAATGATGAAAATCCCTCCTTCTTTCCTCACTCTGACTTTCATCATTGTGAGAGAAAGACCCTTTATGATCACTGAGCAATGGCTTCTTTAGTAGCTTCAGCTGGTGCTTCCCCACCACCTCCACCACATCCAAGGAAGAGTGGACCACCTGCTCAAGTTGTAATTCAACAAGAAGAAGAAGAAGAGGAACAGGAGGACGAGCACGAAGAGAGGCAGTTTTTGCCTGAGCAGCCCAGGACGTCTCACCGGAAAGAAAACTTCATTTGGCAATTTTTTAAAATTCCCAAAGGTCAGAAAAAAGTAAATGCAAGATACGTAACTTGCCTTATATGTCAAGATAGACTGTCCAGAGGGACCGACAAAAAATACAGTTTCGGAAACTACACAATGCATCGCCATATGACTAGGTGGCATCCTAACAACTACAGTGCTGCACAGTTTCGGAACGACCTAGATAATCTCCCTATTATGGCCAGAAGATCTGTTGTACCGGAAGTAACGGGACCAGAGGGCAGGGAGATGGTGCCAAATATACAAATGAGATTTGGTGATGTAAAACACATCTGCGCATTTTGCGATGGATTCATTTCCTACGGAGAAAAAAGCATCACTCTGATCAACAGAGCTATTGACTATCATATGCAAGTTTGTCCGAAACGCCCAAAATAATAAATACTTCTTTTTTTTGTTTTGTTGCTCCTGTTGAGCCCTTTACAATGAATCGTTTTCATTGCCCCCTCCAAGAAAAACCCCAAAAAATATAAAACTGTTCCGAAAAATTCAAAAACAGTAAAAAAATGTTCAGAAAAATAAAAAAAAAAGTTCTTTTCAGAACTACCTCCCCGTTATTAAAAAATTGGTACAATATTTGGAACTGTGCCAACCTCTATTTCTCTTAGTTCGCTTCCTAGTTCGCTCGCTGGTACGCGAACCGGAAGCGAACCAAAAACAGTAAGTATAAGGGAAGGAAACAGACACTTATGTTAAAAGAAACACAGCTATAAGGGAGTAAACTAGAGATACCATTACCCGTAATCCACTGCTGATGATGTCACATATTACATCATTCATGACATGCTCAGTGACATCATCAGCAGAGGATTGCGGGTTTTTTGGCAACATGCCTTATCCACGGTTTAATAACGCTGCCTTTTGCTTTATATAAGTTTTCAAATTGTATGAAATATATACCAATAGGTCGTTATGAACCTTTAGGTAGTGCTTTTCTTCATGAGGTCTGGTCGCTTCCATACACATACAGATGTTTCAAAGATGATCAAGAAGTTTATCTGAATGGAGAGGAATGCACTGAGACGCCAGATCATTCACTAATGTGTAGGCACATACAGTTACACGGTTCATGCAACAAACACCGACCAAATATGGGTTGCGTGTTGCAAGGCACGCCAGTTCCTGCTATCATCCCCACGTTCAAGTTGTTGGAAAATGGTAGTTATTTGATGCTCAATAATGAAGATTGTTCTGAGTTAATTAAAAGTATTCCTTTTATCGTAACAGTAAGTGAACGGGTTATTTGCTGCAGAAATGTTCTATTTCCTCCCACACATGAACATAGGGAGTTTTCAATCTGGCCACAAATACCAACCTTGGGACACGTTTCAACGGCATGGCAAGAATAAGAGCTCTTTTGTCTCAGAGAGAGGTGGCCTTGAGTTCGGCCCGTGAAACTTTCGTACTTCACATAGCGAACACCCATACAGAGGTGCACACCCTTTTCAATTAAGATTTGCCTTTCAATTTCAGCAACATGTTTCCGACTATCTTTAACGCATCCTCCACAAAGTCCCTGGCACACTTTTTTAAAGTTGTTACCAGTGGTCTCGTGACTTCATTTGAGAAAATCTTTGGAGTCATCCCTGCTTCCTTTCATTGTATTTTCTGCACTCTGGTTCGTAGATTGGCATTTTTACTTGCATTACCAGCGGACGCTCTTGTGCTTTTTTACATTTTTAAATATGGATGTCCCTCCTATGCAACCTCCGACCCTGCAGCTGCTGACACTGTTCCGCAATCGCATGCTAGAATATTATGGCACAATGCCGTTGGCGATATTAAGCACGGCATATGGATTATCTTTTCGGTTCTCCTACTTCACCTGTGTCCAGCCTGTATTTCACTGCCTGACCTGTGATTTCGATTGGGCCATTGATTTGTGTCTCTGCGGACCGGTTTCTCCTGACGTCGACTTTAATCAGCTGATGACTCCTATCATTACTCACGAGTTGGTTTGTCCTGGCGAAAGGATTATGGCTGTGGCATTGATGCATGGACTACTTGGTCCCTGGAATTTACTGGCGGCAGCACAGTCTTTCTTGGAACAGAGCTTTCTTGAAAACCCACCGAGCTGTCCTCTGATGGTGATAGAGGATCCGGTGCTGGGAGAGCACGTATGTTCTTTTCCGCTTTTAAATTGGATGGCTGAACTGTTTTCGGATGAAGACGGTGACTTCCTATTGGAGGCTGTTGCAGCTTATTTTGCATACACAGTTATGTCATAGACCTTTTTCATGTTTGATATGCTGAGTACTAGCATTTCATTGACAATTCATTGACTTATTTGTCAAGTTTTTATTATTTACCTTGCCTATTGGCTTAAGACTCGATAAAGTACTTGGCTGTTTTATTTTTCTTTAGCATTAAATTTTCCTAGTTTTTAATGCTTTACCTTGCGGACCGTCCACATATAAACTTGCAATCTGCTCTCATGAGATGGCACTTCTATTATCTTATTCAGTTCGTTTCCGGATCATGAGGAGGTGTCATCTAGGTCCTGGATATCTTTACACCGTGTTAAGTTAGCATGGGCTCATTACCGGTTTAAACGCCATTTTTCCTTTTTTGCAACTTCTGCACACGACACTTAGTTGTTGCTTTAGCTTTCCACCTAGTAGTTCATCGTGGTTTACATGAGAATAATATGTTATTGGTCTACTATCTGCTTTACTTGTTAAACTATATCTGTACAGCGAGTGCTAAAGTTTCAAGAACAACACGATACAGAATTGTTATGAGGTCTGATCTCCACGACTTCATACTCATAACATAAGTGCAACTTCTGCCAATTCTGGGCTTTAGGCGGGTTTTATATTGCTTTGCCGAACACACATACACAACAGTTGATGCGGTTCACATGAAGAGAGAGCTGGTGTATGCTGATGTGATTCCTTCAAATCTAAGACACTAAAGTATGGGCACGCCCTAAACCAACACAAAGAGACCTTCTTAGCAAATAATATAATATGTGTATTAGGGAGGGTGAGATATAAGCAGCCGCGGGCCGTGGAGGGAGTTACGATGGGGCAGGGAGGCGGGGAGGGGGAGAAGCAGGGTGGAGCCCTCTCTACCTTGCCCCTCCCCCTCCCCGCCTCCCTGCCCCACCGTAACTCCCTCCACGGCCCGCGGCTGCTTATAAGTGTTGCTAACTCTTATTCATTTACAGCATGTTAACATACTGTCACCATTCGCTTTTTATGTACTAGTAACTATGCTGGTAATTTTGCTACTGATAATATGTGTACTTGTATTCTCCACCCTGCTTCTCCCCCTCCCCGCCTCCCTGCCTCACCGTAACTCCCTCCACGGCCCGCGGCTGCTTATAAGTGTTGCTAACTCTTATTCATTTACAGCATGTTAACATACTATCACCATTCACTTTTTATGTACTAGTAACTATGCTGGTAATTTTGCTACTGATAATATGTGTACTTTTATTATCTAAGGTACTACGCCTGAGAAGACGGCATTAGTAAATAAACATTTCAAATACACATCTGTTCTTCTTAACTCCATGTTCTGGTTTCTAAGAAATCTATAACGACCGACTGTTCATGAGTTCCACGTATCCTGAGGTACTATAAGTTCATATTCTGGATTGTCTAAACATTGAGAGTTTGTTATATCCAATGTGACACTGTACCTAGCTTGCTAAGGAGTTTTTGATTACTAACGTGAGTTTTGGGACACCCTAATTCGCCGAGGTTCCAATCCTCTGTCCACAGTTCTGTGTGAGAACAGAAACCCTGCGACAGGGGCACCCCCGACCCTTGCTGGAGCTTCATCACACTTGCGATACAACTCCAGCAATGCGCCACCTTTACGGCACAGATACATCACGCATCTGTGCTGTTTTTGCCCCATGATGCGCCGCATTGTAAATGCAGCACACCATAGGTGACGGAACAGCGGCACAAAATGACTAACACATCCCTGGTGATGCGCCAGTCATCATAAATGTATCCCTATGCTTCTTATCTTGTTAGATATGAACCGCCATATGTATCATCAAAGTTATTTGCATTTCCTAAATAGCGAACTTTAAGGAATAAATAGCGATTCTTTACCATTCCTAGTTTGCGATGAGCTATTTGCTAATTAGCCGAATGTAGCCCAATGAAGCCCAATGTAGCCCAATGTAGCCCAAAGATGGCCGCCAGACACACAAAAAAACAAATGTAGCCCAAATATCAGCCAGATGTAGCCCAACTATAGCCCAGTGACAGAATGACCAATCAGCTTCGCAAACCTCCGTTACGCGAAGTGGAGCGCTGTTACAGATATATATCTTTTTTTGAACGTTAATTTCTCAAAATCCACTGGAGCACATATATTGAGACCTAGCAAAGGCACATCGGGCTACCAGTCCCTAATATTTTGCCAAGTTTCGTGCAAATCCATTCAGCCGTTCAATTATTATTATTATTATTTTTTTTTGCCCCGCGGGGCCCTTTTAAAACCTCCACATCAAACCTAGGGGGTCAGCGAGGATCTACTATGCCCCCTTATAGTTATTTCCCCCTTTGTTTTGACCTCCTCTTGTCTCTCGATCCTACCGAGAGACAAGATGGCGGCCGCTACGGACTGTTTGGAATGTTGACAGACGCCGGAGAACCAATCAGCTTCGCTTCACAAAGCTCCGTTGCGCGAAAAGTCCGCGAACCAGTGCGCTGCCCAGTCCGCTGTTACAGATATATATCTTTTTTTAAACGTTAATTTCTCAAAATCCACTGGAGCACATATATTGAGACCTACAAAAGGCACATCGGGCTACCAGTCCCTACAATTTTGCCAAGTTTCGTGCAAATCCATTCAGCCGTTCGGGCTAAAAGTGAGGCCAACCGCCCTATGGAAAACTCAATGTTAAAAACACGTTTTGGGACCCCCCTTTTTTCTCGGCCCCCACTGGACGAACCCCCCCCAAATTTTCAAGGGCTGCTCAGAAACAAAATGTGCCATTTTCCTGAAAATTTCAGCCAATTCCATCCACAAACGCCAAAGTTATTAGACATAGAATTTTCAAAAAACCCATAGAGAAAAAATCATAACTATATATACCTACTGGCGACCGCCAGTAGGTAATATATATATATATTACCTACTGGCGGTCGCCAGTAGGTATATATAGTTAGGATTTTTTCTCTATGGGTTTTTTGAAAATTCTATGTCTAATAACTTTGGCGTTTGTGGACGGAATTGGCTGAAATTTTCAGGAAAATGGCACATTTTGTTTCTGAGCATACCTTGAAAATTTGGGGGGGGTTCGTCAAGGGGGGGCCGAGAAAAAAGGGGGGTCCCAAAACGTGTTTTTAACATTGAGTTTTCCATAGGGCGGTTGGCCTCACTTTTAGCCCGAACGGCTGAATGGATTTGCACGAAACTTGGCAAAATTGTAGGGACTGGTAGCCCGATGTGCCTTTTGTAGGTCTCAATATATGTGCTCCAGTGGATTTTGAGAAATTAACGTTTAAAAAAATATATATATCTGTAACAGCGGACCGGGCAGCGCCCCAGGACGCGTACTTTTCGCGCAACGGAGCTTTGTGAAGCGAAGCTGATTGGTTCTCCGGCGTCTGTCAACATTCCAAACAGTCCGTAGCGGCCGCCATCTTGTCTCTCGGTAGGATCGAGAGACAAGAGGAGGCCAAAGCGAAGGGGCAAATGACCATAAGGGGGCATAGTACATTGTCGCTCACCCCCTAGGTTTGATGTGGAGGTTTTAAAAGGGCCCCGCGGGGCAAAAAAAAATAAAAATAATAATAATCGAACAGCTGAATGGATTTGCACGAAACTTGGCAAAATTGTAGGGACTGGTAGCCCGATGTGCCTTTGCTAGATCTCAATATATGTGCTCTAGTGGATTTTGAGAAATTAACGTTCAAAAAAAGATATATATCTGTAACAGCGCACCGCTTCGCGTACTTTTCGCGTTACGGAGCTTTGCGAAGCGAAGCTGATTGGCTCTCCGGTGTCTGTAAACATTCCAAACAGTCCGTAGCGGCCGCCATCTTGTCTCTCGGTAGGATCGAACAGCTGAATGGATTTGCACGAAACTTGGCAAAATTGTAGGGACTGGTAGCACGATGTGCCTTTGCTAGGTCTCAATATATGTGCTTCAGTGCATTTTGAGAAATTAACGTTCAGAAACAAGATATATATCTGTAACAGCGCTCCGCTTCGCGGAGATAAAATTATATGTGTATTACCTAGCTGTTGCTAACACCAGTTAGCGACGGCTAGTAGAAGATAGCGACCATCTTGGGCCCCACTTTGCATGTGAGTGATATTTATCACTAATGACATGCAAAGTGGGCATGCCAAGATGTTAGCGACTGGAAACAGTCGCTAACATCGCTATCTCCTATTATCAACTTTTGGAAATATTCGAGATAAGCGCGAATATCTCCAAAAGCTACCACCTGCCCTGAGCAGTTCTTAGCCATGTTATCCAATGGGAGGTGGATAACATGGCTAAGAGCATTAGCTCGGTAATGCATGAATATCGCTGAGTTTTCAGCGATATTAATGCATTGCGGTCGTTTTTTATCGTATTTCCGATAAACCTTGATAATAGCAAGGTTTATCTGCGATAATTTCTGACGGTAAAAAAATCGTTGCTAAGCATCGTTAGGGATAAATATCGCTTAACTTTGGTAATATGCCCCAACGTCTGTTAACGTTCGATTCGAAGGAAATCAGGAAGTGTTGAAAAACATTGTCTGCGCCATCTTGTCTTTTTTCAAATGCCACACTTTTGTCGTGCACGGCAGCCATTTTAGATGCCTTGACCAGACCCACTCTGTGCACGCTGTCGATCCTTAGCATGGCTCCCCACCCTCGCAAGCATCTCCCCCAGGCAGTGGTCACCCCCGCTCTCTGTCTTATGCATGGGTAATAAACCTCCCCCCATCTGCGCTGCTCTTCCCTGAGAATCACACCCTGTGCCCACCCGACACCTCCCTTTCGCCCTATTCACTACCGCACCCTCTGATACTCCTTTTCCTCTGTGTCCGATTGTCCAGGCTGGTCCTAGGGTATCAGCTAGCCCTGCAGATGTAGTTTATGGCCACAGCTGTAAAGAATCACCCCTCTTCAAAGGAGTTATAGTAGATCAAGGCCCACACTCGATGAGATCCGTCACAGCAGAAGCGTTGCTATTATCTGAAAACCATCCTGTATTGTGATTGGGGAGGGGACCGAGCCTGAAGCGGAAGATTCCAGGGATGACTCTTTGTACATCAAAGTTTTTACAATTATGTGTCACATTAAAAATATATAGCACTCCGACAAAGTATTAAGATTATAAAACTTTAATAATTTATAAATATATACAAGAAAACAAAAATAGTAATAACATATAAACATTTTTAGGGAAAAACAACGAAGTAGCGGTCGGCTGTGCGAATAGTCCCAACGCAGCACAACGTCCAGATTTCCGGCGTGGGGCGTCGCGGGGGGTGGGTCATCAGTAGCAAACTGTTGTGCGAATAGTTCCAAGGCAGCAGAACGCGCTGAAATCTAGATGACACTAAAGTGATGTCTAGTAAGTTGCCACCCAGCAAATAACGGCATGGGGCGTCGCGGGGGGTGGGTCATCAGTAGCAAACTGTTGCGCGAATAGTTCCAAGGCAGCAGAACGATGGCACCAAGGTGATGTCCAGTAAGTTGCCGCACTGGTTTTGGTATCCTACAATGCTGCTCCGAATAACGGCGCGGGGCGCCCCGGTGGAGGCGGTGAACGGGCCTGTCCAGGTGGAGTGTCATCTGTTGTAGTGGGGCGCCCCTTTACCGTTTCAGTTGCCATTCCGTCCGTTTTTGGTCCACTGTGTCAAAAGCCGCAATTCAGCTGAGTTGCGCCCACTCTTGCGGTGCAGCGATAGGCGGCTGTCACAGGACTCTCAAAATGGCGGCAGGCTGTTTCCTTTTTGGGCCTGGTCCACTGAAATGGCCCTGGGACACCTTGGAAATCGGACGCTTGTCTGCTAGGTCTTGGACCCCATTCTCGAAAGCGTCCCCTCCGCCTTGAGAATTCATCAAAAGTTTTGGGGGCTCCGACTCCTGCAGGCTTCTGGTGGGGAGCGGCTGCCATGATTGCTCGCGGAATGACCACGACTGAGCTACGAGATGGTGGTGCTCTCATGCTGACGCCAGCTTCAGTCTGAAACATCCAGAAACAAGGTGGGGCTTTCATCGTTTGGGAAAAAAAAAAAGTTTTCATCCAATGAAAAGTGTTGTTTTTAGGTCACATGATCAAGCCTTCCATCATTAGGAAACCAAAAGTAAAATGAACCAATGAAAAGTTTTATAAACAAGTCACATGACCTGTTATGCGGCATAGGGTGTAAAATGCGGAGAAAATATGTTGGCACGTGAGGCGGCGTCAGTAGCGGACCGATGTGCGAATAGGCCGAAGGCAATACAATGCGCCAAGATCCGGATGGCACCGAGGTGGTGTCATAGTTGAGAGTTCTGAGCAGCGGTTGTAACACTGTCTGAAGCTTATTTGCAGCTGCTGCAGCTTCACTACGCGCCAAGATCCGGATGGCACCGAGGTGGTGTCTAGTAAGGTGCACTGGTGTGGCCATCCTACAATGCTGAAAGTCGGCGTGGGGCGCCCCGTTGGCACGTGAGGCGGCGTCAGTAGCGGACCGATGTGCGAATAGGCCGAAGGCAACACAATGCGCCAAGATCCGGATGGCACCGAGGTGGTGTCCAGCAAGTTGCAGCACTGGTGTGGCCATCCTACAATGCTGAAAGTCGGCGTGGGGCGCCCCGTTGGCCTGTGAGTTTGCGTCAGTAGCGGACCGATGTGCGAATAGGCCGAAGGCAGCACAACGCGCCAAGATCCGGATGGCACCGAGGTGGTGTCTAGTAAGTTGCCGCACTGGTGTGGCCATCCAACAATGCTGAAAGTCGGCGTGGGGCGCCCCGTTGGCCTGTGAGTTTGCGTCAGTAGCGGACCGATGTGCGAATAGGCCGAAGGCAGCACAACGCGCCAAGATCCGGATGGCACCGAGGTGGTGTCCAGCAAGTTGCAGCACTGGTGTGGCCATCCTACAATGCTGAAAGTCGGCGTGGGGCGCCCCGTTGGCCTGTGAGTTTGCGTCAGTAGCGGACCGATGTGCGAATAGGCCGAAGGCAGCACAACGCGCCAAGATCCGGATGGCACCGAGGTGGTGTCTAGTAAGTTGCCGCACTGGTGTGGCCATCCAACAATGCTGAAAGTCGGCGTGGGGCGCCCCGTTGGCCTGTGAGTTTGCGTCAGTAGCGGACCGATGTGCGAATAGGCCGAAGGCAGCACAACGCGCCAAGATCCGGATGGCACCGAGGTGGTGTCCAGCAAGTTGCAGCACTGGTGTGGCCATCCTACAATGCTGAAAGTCGGCGTGGGGCGCCCCGTTGGCCTGTGAGTTTGCGTCAGTAGCGGACCGATGTGCGAATAGGCCGAAGGCAGCACAACGCGCCAAGATCCGGATGGCACCGAGGTGGTGTCTAGTAAGTTGCCGCACTGGTGTGGCCATCCAACAATGCTGAAAGTCGGCGTGGGGCGCCCCGTTGGCCTGTGAGTTTGCGTCAGTAGCGGACCGATGTGCGAATAGGCCGAAGGCAGCACAACGCGCCAAGATCCGGATGGCACCGAGGTGGTGTCTAGTAAGTTGCCGCACTGGTGTGGCCATCCAACAATGCTGAAAGTCGGCGTGGGGCGCCCCGTTGGCCTGTGAGTTTGCGTCAGTAGCGGACCGATGTGCGAATAGGCCGAAGGCAGCACAACGCGCCAAGATCCGGATGGCACCGAGGTGGTGTCTAGTAAGTTGCCGCACTGGTGTGGCCATCCTACAATGTTGAAAGTCGGCGTGGGGCGCCCCGTTGGCCTGTGAGATGGCGTCAGTAGCGGACCGATGTGCGAATGGGGCCAAAGGCAGCGCAACAATATTTTCTGAATAGAAGACACCACAAGGCGCTGAGATGCCAAGATCCGGATGGCACCGAGGTGGTGTCTAGTAAGTTGTCGCACTTCTGTGGCCATCCTACAATGTTGAAAGTCGGCGTGGGGCGCCCCGTTGGCCTGTGAGATGGCGTCAGTAGCGGACCGATGTGCGAATGGGGCCAAAGGCAGCGCAACAATATTTTCTGATTTGAAGACACCACAAGGCGCTGAGATGCCAAGATCCGGATGGCACCGAGGTGGTGTCTAGCAAGTTGTGGCACTGGTGTGGCCATCGTACAATGGTAAAAGTCGGCGTGGGGCGCCCTGTTGGCCTGTGAGATGGTGTCAGTAGCGGACTGATGTGTGAATGGGGCCAAAGGCAGCGCAACAATATTTTCTACAATATTTTCGGAGTAGAAGACACCACAAGGCGCTGAGATGCCAAGATCCGGATGGCACCGAGGTGATGTCTAAGTTGCGGACCGATGTGCGAATGGGGCCAAAGGTAGCGTAACAAGATTTTCTGTATGGAAGATACCACTAGGCGTTGAGATGCCAAGATTCGGATGGCACCGAGGTGATGTCTAGCAAGTTGTGCCACTGGTGTGGCCATCGTACAATGGTAAAAGTCGGCGTGGGGCGCCCTATTGGCCTGTGAGGCGGCGTCAGTAGCGGACCGATGTGCGAATAGGCCGAAGGCAACACAACGCGCCAAGATCCGGATGGCACCGAGGTGGTGTCCAGCAAGTTGCAGCACTGGTGTGGCCATCCTACAATGCTGAAAGTCGGCGTGGGGCGCCCCGTTGGCACGTGAGGCGGCGTCAGTAGCGGACCGATGTGCGAATAGGCCGAAGGCAACACAATGCGCCAAGATCCGGATGGCACCGAGGTGGTGTCCAGCAAGTTGCAGCACTGGTGTGGCCATCCTACAATGCTGAAAGTCGGCGTGGGGCGCCCCGTTGGCCTGTGAGTTTGCGTCAGTAGCGGACCGATGTGCGAATAGGCCGAAGGCAGCACAACGCGCCAAGATCCGGATGGCACCGAGGTGGTGTCTAGTAAGTTGCCGCACTGGTGTGGCCATCCAACAATGCTGAAAGTCGGCGTGGGGCGCCCCGTTGGCCTGTGAGTTTGCGTCAGTAGCGGACCGATGTGCGAATAGGCCGAAGGCAGCACAACGCGCCAAGATCCGGATGGCACCGAGGTGGTGTCTAGTAAGTTGCCGCACTGGTGTGGCCATCCAACAATGCTGAAAGTCGGCGTGGGGCGCCCCGTTGGCCTGTGAGTTTGCGTCAGTAGCGGACCGATGTGCGAATAGGCCGAAGGCAGCACAACGCGCCAAGATCCGGATGGCACCGAGGTGGTGTCTAGTAAGTTGCCGCACTGGTGTGGCCATCCTACAATGTTGAAAGTCGGCGTGGGGCGCCCCGTTGGCCTGTGAGATGGCGTCAGTAGCGGACCGATGTGCGAATGGGGCCAAAGGCAGCGCAACAATATTTTCTGAATAGAAGACACCACAAGGCGCTGAGATGCCAAGATCCGGATGGCACCGAGGTGGTGTCTAGTAAGTTGTCGCACTTCTGTGGCCATCCTACAATGTTGAAAGTCGGCGTGGGGCGCCCCGTTGGCCTGTGAGATGGCGTCAGTAGCGGACCGATGTGCGAATGGGGCCAAAGGCAGCGCAACAATATTTTCTGATTTGAAGACACCACAAGGCGCTGAGATGCCAAGATCCGGATGGCACCGAGGTGGTGTCTAGCAAGTTGTGGCACTGGTGTGGCCATCGTACAATGGTAAAAGTCGGCGTGGGGCGCCCTGTTGGCCTGTGAGATGGTGTCAGTAGCGGACTGATGTGTGAATGGGGCCAAAGGCAGCGCAACAATATTTTCTACAATATTTTCGGAGTAGAAGACACCACAAGGCGCTGAGATGCCAAGATCCGGATGGCACCGAGGTGATGTCTAAGTTGCGGACCGATGTGCGAATGGGGCCAAAGGTAGCGTAACAAGATTTTCTGTATGGAAGATACCACTAGGCGTTGAGATGCCAAGATTCGGATGGCACCGAGGTGATGTCTAGCAAGTTGTGCCACTGGTGTGGCCATCGTACAATGGTAAAAGTCGGCGTGGGGCGCCCTATTGGCCTGTGAGATGGTGTCAGTAGCGGACTGATGTGCGAATGGGGCCAAAGGCAGCGCAACAATATTTTCTGACTGACACCACAAGGCGCTGAGATGCCAAGATCCGGATGGCACCGAGGTGATGTCTAAGTTGCGGACTGATGTGCGAATGGGGCCAAAGGCAGCGTAACAATATTTTCTGTATGGAAGATACCACTAGGCGTTGAGATGCCAAGATTCGGATGGCACCGAGGTGATGTCTAGCAAGTTGGTGTGGTCATCCTACAATGCTGAAACTCGGCGTGGGTCACCCCATTAGCCTGTGAGATGGCGTCAGTAGCGGACCGATGTGCGAATAGGCCGAAGGCAGCACAACGCGCCAAGATCCGGATGTCACCGTGGTGGTTTCATAGTTGAGAGGCTCTTCATCTGCAGTGGGGCGCCGAGATCCGGATGGCACCGAGGTGATGTCTAGCAAATTGCTGTACTGGTGTGGTCATCCTACAATGCTGAAATGTAGTGGGGCGCCCATTTACCGTTTCAGTTGCCATTCAGCTGAGTTTCGGCTGCTCTTGATGCTACAGCGACAGGCGGCTGCAAGAGGACTCTCAAAATGGCGGCCTGTTCTTTGGATTTGGGCCTGGTCCACTAAAATGGCCCTGGGACACCTTAGAACTTGGACGCTCGATTTTTTTTTCCTTTCCTGTACATGCAAAAAAAGGTAAATGCCCGGTACGTTACACGCTTCATCTGCCACGATGAACTCTCCAGAGGAACCGAAAAAAAATATAGTTGTGGTAACTATACCATGCATCGTCATATGGAGAGGTGGCACCAATTAATTATAGTGCTGCATAAACGAGAGATTTGGAGGAGAACCCCTGACCTGCTAGTACATTCATCAAAGAAGTGGCACTGAGAGCTTCAGAGGCAAGGGAAACGGTCCCAAATATTTAGAAGAACTTTGGAAAGATTAAAATGACATGTTTAGATTGTGGTAAATTAATTTCATGTGGACAGATGAGTGTTACTCTAATAAATACAGCATATGAACATCATCATAGTCGATGGTTGGTAGAGACATTTTGACTATATCCTGGACCTGCCCGTCCTCGCCCAAAATGGCGCCAGAATAAATGGGACTCGTAACTCCTTGTTGTGTACTGGTTGCAGAACCTTGAAATCACGAGATACGTATGCAGTTTTGAAGCACATGGCGGGCGGGGACGAGAATTGATTGAATATTTCGACATCCCTATTGATATTAAGTTCTGATGTGTTATTGATTACTGTACTGTTGAAAGTTCGAATTAACGTCACCCATGGTACTTGCCCGCAAATGTATATCTAGATAATTTTATTGTAACTGGCCCTGTCGTATTTTAATTATAAAATGTACGTCCACCGATTCCGTAACTGTTAGACACCTTAGTTCTTGCAACCTAATGGCCCACCCGTTACGTTCCTCTACAGTGTAAATGTCTATTCATCATATACGATTACAGTTTGCTCCGTGGCAGGCCCACGTGGTTATAGGCTCGTATTTGTATAATGAAATTTTCACAATAAAGGTTTTTAAAAGAAAACATGGTAGTAGTATATACATTGGTAAAGTTTTTAATAATAGTCACTGTTTTAGAATCATTAAAAGGCAAGTGAAATAAAGCAGACCAATTACATGAAGGGTAAAAGGTATAATACGAAGGAACGCAGTAAAGATAAATGGTCAAGGGCTGTTGTGTTTTCTATTCCTGCAACATAAAGTGATCGATAAGAATCTCATATTCAGGCGTATCGGCGACTAAGACAGCAGGTCGACCCTCTTTTGCTCAACGGCTCCGTCATGGGACGAAGAAACGCTCTTTTTCTCGAAAAAAGAATATATTTTACTTGCAGGACAGTTGTAAAATTTCCGGGAAAGTACATTAGCCTGGAACATTATAACATATATTTAAGAAAAAATAATGTTCGGAAGTAATTAAAAGCGTAATTTTTAGGTGATATGACCAAGGCTTTCATCATTAGAATAAGAAAAGTAAAATGAACCAATGAAAAGTTTTATTAACAAGTCACATGACTTGTTATGCTTACGTTACGCGCTGCGCGCCCCGGATGACTTCCGGATGCGCTAACGCGGCGCGTCATATGACGCATTACGCGACAACGCAGGTCCAGAATATAGTCAAAATGTCTCCACCAACCAGCGGTCGAAACACAACCCCTTTCAGCAGGCTAAATAGTTCTGTTAAATGACAACAGAAGGGACAGGCAACAAGAACCATCAGTCAAAGAGGGGAGGGCTAGTTCTTCTCTACCGGGTTACATTGGGGCGCTACCGGAACTGATCGAATTGGTAGTCTACAGTGTTTCTGGATGTTTCAGACTGAAGCTGGGGTTAGCATGAGAGCAGCACCATTTCGTAGCTCCGTCGTGGCCATTCCGCAACCAATCATGGCAGCCGCTCTTTATCGTTATTTTGGGCGGGGTGGGTGGCGGAGCCGAGCTGTTTTGCAGCCATCATTGTGTGGAGTTCAGTTCATCTCACTAGTTTTGTATTTGTCATGAGGGGTTGTTCCTAATGTTTCTATTTTAGCGAGGTCAAAAAGAGATCCCATTAGTGGCCTACTGATTTTGCTCGATTCCTTTTCTTTTTTTTTACACGATTTTTCGTTATCTGCAAAGACTAAACAGAGTATTGCGACTCTGTGTTTGTTTGTAAATAGAGAATGAACCAAAGAGAACTAATTCTAAAATAGTAAATACTTGGATAACAATCAATCAAATGGAGAGAGAAGCAGGCACGACGGATTACAACGGGGGCAAAGGCCTGCGTTAACTACCTTTCACTATCTGCAAAGAGAGAGTACTCCTAATAGAAATGAGGGGGGGGGGCACCATTCAAAACAGATCAGTGTGCATAAACACGAAAATGTTTTCACTTACCACGTACTTGACATTCGACAGCTTATGATATTTGCTATTAAAAAACCATTGAAATTCACTGAAAAAACCATAGGTTATAGACCATATATAGTTAGGAATTAGCATTTACAAAACCTTGAAAATTCACTGAAAAAACCATAGGTTATAGACCATATATAGTTAGGAATTAGCATTTAAAAAACCTTATTTTACTCACACAAAACCATTGAAATTCCATATATAGTTAGTTGCACTAACTATATATCGCGCACCCGCAATCCACTGCTGATCATGTCACATATTACATCATTCATGACATGGTCAGTGACATCACTGATGACATCACTGATGACATCTCAAATGACATCACTGATGACATCACTGATGACATCTCATTTGACATCATTCTTGTGCTAATACGATAAACCTCTTCAGACTCTAATATAACCTTAGATACACTCAGTGTATACAGACACTCACACACTGCCACTCATCCATGGAGTTACTCACACACCCAGTCAGTCATGCAAAGAAACAATCTCACCTCCATTTCTTCAACTATACAGTTAAACACACCTTACTTATTGAAACATATACTAACACATATTTACTCTCTTATACAATCCCTGATACAAGTTCACAATGATCGATACAACCACTCACTCATTCAGTGGCTCTCATGCACAGTTATTTATATATGCCAACTCTCACATGTACTGTGTTTTACATATGTACTTACTATGACATGTAGCATTGAGATATCCATTAACTCATCAATACACTCATGCACACAGTCAACTGCCCATGTAGCTGTTTCCACATGCACTCTTGAACTCATACACCTAGTGAATAAACTGCTCACACATCTATGCATAGAGTCACACACCTTCCAGCCACCCCCACACAAACTCAATCTCCCATAGAAATACTTGGGCAACCAATTAATAACACATATAGCCTCTCGTATAGCTAATGATCAACACATGCAGCAGTTTACAGAACAACAGACATAATGATGCACAAATTAAGACAGTTTAGTCACTAACCCATGCATTCAGTGAGACACATTTAATCACTCACTCATACAGTCAGTCACGCACCTACTAAATCCTTCATCCAGACACTTATACATCCACTCATTCTTCAATATGTAAGACATATTTTAACTTTACAGAAACATACAGTCACTGGATGTTGTCATCAGTGATGTCATCAGTGATGTCATTTGAGATGTCATCAGTGATGTCATCAGTGATGTCACTGACCATGTCATGAATGATGTAATATGTGACATGATCAGCAGTGGATTGCGGGTGCGCGATATATAGTTAGTGCAACTAACTATATATGGAATTTCAATGGTTTTGTGTGAGTAAAATAAGGTTTTTTAAATGCTAATTCCTAACTATATATGGTCTATAACCTATGGTTTTTTCAGTGAATTTTCAAGGTTTTGTAAATGCTAATTCCTAACTATATATGGTCTATAACCTATGGTTTTTTCAGTGAATATATATATTACCTACTGGCGGTCGCCAGTAGGTATATATAGTTAGGATTTTTTCCCTATGGGTTTTTTGAAAATTCTATGTCTAATAACTTTGGCGTTTGTGGACGGAATTGGCTGAAATTTTCAGGAAAATGGCACATTTTGTTTCTAAGCAGCCCTTGAAAATTTGGGGGGGGTTCGTCCAGGGGGGGCCGAGAAAAAAGGGGGGTCCCAAAACGTGTTTTTAACATTGAGTTTTCCATAGGGCGGTTAGCCTCACTTTTAGCCCGAACGGCTGAATGGATTTGCACGAAACTTGGCAAAATTGTAGGGACTGGTAGCCCGATGTGCCTTTTGTAGGTCTCAATATATGTGCTCCAGTGGATTTTGAGAAATTAACGTTTAAAAAAAGATATATATCTGTAACAGCGGACCGGGCAGCGATCTAGTTCGCGTACTTTTCGCGCAACGGAGCTTTGTGAAGCGAAGCTGATTGGTTCTCTGGCGTCTGTCAACATTCCAAAAAGTCCGTAGCGGCCGCCATCTTGTCTCTCGGTAGGATCGAGAGACAAGAGGAGGCCAAAAGAAAGGGGCAAATAACCATAAGGGGGCATAGTAGATCCTGCCTGACCCCCTAGGTTTAATGTGGAGGCTTTAAAAGGGCCCCGCGGGGCAAAAAAAAAAAAAAATTTTTTTTGTTTGTTTGCGTGGGTAGCGCCCGATCCGCGAACCGGGAAGCTTTCTGGGCAGCGTACTGCAATGAAAAATGAATGATAGACTTTTCAAATGCTGTATGTTAATTGATTGTTGGTTTGGTTGATTATTTTTTATTTTTTTTTATTTTTTAAGCATTGTTTATTGTGTTTCATAATTTATTAAACTTTCTAACGCGGCGCGTCATATGACGCATTACGCGACAACGCAGGTCCAGAATATAGTCAAAATGTCTCCACCAACCAGCGGTCGGCACACAACCCCTTTCAGCAGGCTAAATAGTTCTGTTAAATGACAACAGAAGGGACAGGCAACAAGAACCATCAGTCAAAGAGGGGAGGGCAAGTTCTTCTCTACCGGGTCACGTTGGGGCGCTACCGGAACTGATCGAATTGGTAGTCTACAGTGTTTCTGGATGTTTCAGACTGAAGCTGGCGTTAGCATGAGAGCACCACCATTTCGTAGCTCCGTCGTGGCCATTCCACGAGCAATCATGCTAGGCGCTCCCCACCAGAAGCCTGCGGGAGTCGGGGGCCCCCAAGACTTTTGTAGAATCTTCAAGGCTGAGGGGACGCTTTCGAGAATGGAGCCCAAGCTCTAGCAGACAAGCGTCCGAGTTCCAAGGTGTCGCAGGCCTATTTTAGTGGACCACGCCCAAATCTGAAGAGACGGCCGCCATTTTGAGAGTCCTGTGACAGCCGCCTATCGCTGCACCGCAAGAGCGGGAGCAACTCAAGTACATGGTGAGCGAGACGCTGTAGTCGAAAGAGCAGGCGGTAAACAGCTGAATAGCGGAAGAGGCACAGTGTAGCAAAAGCGGGCTGAATGGCAACTGAAAATGAAAAGGGGTGCCCCACTACAGCGTGTCTTTAGGTGAAACGGATTGTGGGACAAGGTGAAGAATGGAAGAGTCACCAAAACGAAAAAAGTTCCGCTTGACCCCAGGTGCCGGCCACCTATGTCGGGGGCGATCTCAGGCCACACTAGGGCAACACGACTTGGGGAGGGGGCCGGAGCCAAGCGCCCCCTCCGAGTCCGCGCCATGACACCGTCCCTCGGGGGCCTCCGTCAAGCGGTTCAGGGTGGCACCGCATCACAACAGCCCCCACTTACTTTAAGAATAGTGAAGATGAAGCAATTGCAAATAGGCTTCAGACAATGTTACAAGCACTCCTCAAAACTTTGAACCTTCAGAGTGCATGAGTTGGGACAGCGAGGGGTGATTTGGTTTCTCTTACTGTTTTTCTGGTCTCTCACCACTGGCATATTTTAACGTTTTCTTGTTTCTAGGACATTAATAGGTTTTATCATTACGTTATGTTATCGTTTCTTTGTTCGTTGTTTAATAAAAGTTCATGTTTATCAGTGGCCTACTGATTTTCGTTTTCCTATTCTTTTCTTTCCAGGTTGTTTCACGCTAAAGTTTCTGTTAACAGGATACAGTGATCACTTCGTTATTTTGGCATATGTCCTTTTCACTAGGGGTGCTCTCTGGTCGGGCCAGATGACGTATCTCTAGTAAATGGTCCGGGTGAAAAAGGTGCATCAATCAGTGGGGAGTAGATAGGCATGACAGATTACAACGGGGGAGAAAGGTCCGCATTACGTACCCTTTCACTACTTGCAAAGATTTTCCTACGTTTATTTGCAAACCGGGAATACTTCCAAAAAGAACTAATTCCCAAACAGTCAATGTTCGGACAATCAATCAATCAATGAGGAATGAAATAGGTACGACGTGTTAAAGGCTTGCGTTACCTACCCTTCACTATCTGCAAAGGGAGAGAGAATATTCCTATTCTTCCTCGTTTGCAGGCAGAGAAGATCCTTAAGAGAACCAACTTCGAACAATTCAATGCTCGATTCAAACAATCAACAAGGGGTACTGTGAACACAAATGAACGCCGCTTATGTACATACACATTGCTATTTTCAACAGGTTGTTCCTAATGTTTCTATTTTAGCGAGGTCAAAAAGAGATCCCATTAGTGGCCTACTGATTTTGCTCGATTCCTTTTGTTTTTTTACACGATTTTTCGCTATCTGCAAAGACTAAACAGAGTATTGCGACTCTGTGCTTGTTTGTAAATAGACAATGAACCAAAGAGAAAAATGAATCAAATGGAGAGAGAAGCAGGCACGACGGATTACAACGGGGGCAAAGGCCTGCGTTAACTACCCTTCACTATCTGCAAAGAGAGAGTACTCCTAATAGAAATGAGGGGTGGGGAGCAGCATTCAAAGCAGATCAGTGTGCATAAACACGAAAATGTTTTTACTTACCACGTACTTGACATTCGACAGTTTATGATATTTGCTATTAAAAAACCATTGAAATTCACTGAAAAAACCATAGGTTATAGACCATATATAGTTAGGAATTAGCATTTACAAAACCTTGAAAATTCACTGAAAAAACCATAGGTTATACACCATATATAGTTAGGAATTAGCATTTAAAAAACCTTATTTTACCCACACAAAACCATTGAAATTCCATATATAGTTAGTTGCACTAACTATATATCGCGCACCCGCAATCCACTGCTGATGATGTCACATATTACATCATTCATGACATGGTCAGTGACATCACTGATGACATCACTGATGACATCTCAAATGACATCACTGATGACATCACTGATGACATCTCATTTGACATCAATGACCACATCACTGATGATATCATTCATGTGACAATACAATGCATCTCCTCACATTTTAATATAACCTCTGTTTCACCCAGTGTTAAATACAGAGTATAATTTTTGAAACCATTGACACACCAATACTAGTTACTACATACGCACTCACTGATTCCTACGTCTACACACACCTTCACTCATTCACCCATACAATCATTCATACATACAATCACTCATCTTTACAACACTATCATATGCACTCATACACCTATACAGACACTCACAGTCTGCCACTCATCCATGGAGTTACTCACACACCTAGTCAGTCCTGTAAAGAATCAATGACACTTCCATTTTCTTGTCTATACAGTTAAACATAGAGCACCTTACATTTTCAAACATATACTAACACATACTTACCTTCTTATACAATCATTGATACAAGTACACATTGATCTGCACAGAGTCACACACCTCCCAGCCAGCCACACACACACTCAGTCTCCCATACAAATACTTGGGCAATCAATCAATAACCCATATAGTTACTCATATAGCTACTGATCAACACATGCAGCAGTTTTCCGAACAACAGACATAATGATGCACAAATTAAGACAGTTTAGTCACTAACCCATGCACTCAGTGAGACACATTTAATCACTCAGTCATACAGTCAGTCATGCACCTACTAAATCCTTTGTCCATACACTTACACATCCACTCATTCTTCAATATGTAAGACATATTTAAACTTTACAGAAACAAAAAATCACTGGATGTTGTTATCAGTCATGTCATCAGTGATGTCATTTGAGATGTCATCAGTGATGTCATCAGTGATGTCACTGACCATGTCATGAATGATGTAATATGTGACATCATCAGCAGTGGATTGCGGGTGCGCGATATATAGTTAGTGCAACTAACTATATATGGAATTTCAATGGTTTTGTGTGGGTAAAATAAGGTTTTTTAAATGCTAATTCCTAACTATATATGGTGTATAACCTATGGTTTTTTCAGTGAATTTTCTATATATAATATCTGGATCACTGAAAGAATATCGACTACCACAATATCGAGTACCCAAAATATCGAGGTGAAAATATCTACTACAAAAATATTGAGTTTGTATGTACAAACAGGTAAGTACAAAAATATCGACTACAAAATATCGTTTACAAAAATATCGTTGTAAAAAATATCGACTTTACTAAAAACAATGTTTAATTACATTAATATAAAAAATTAATTACTAAAATATAATTAACAATACTTAAAATAACTTTTAATAATTAAATATTTAATGAAAGTAAAAAAAAAATATATTTTTAATCATATTTCTTAAAACATATATATATAGTAACAACATTTAATTACATAATAGGCAATATTGTATATGTACCCCAAAAACCCAAAACTGACCCTGAACCCTAAAAATACCCCTTTACCCAAAAACTAAAAACTGACCCTGAACCCTAAAAATAACCCTTTACCCAAAAACTGAAAACTGACCCTGAACCCTAAAAATACCCCTTTACCCAAAAACTGAAAACTGACCCTGAACCCTAAAAATACCCCTTGACCCAAAAACTGAAAACTGACCCTGAACCCTAAAAATACCCCTTTACCCAAAAACTGAAAACTGACCCTGAACCCTAAAAATACCCCTTTACCCAAAAACTGAAAACTGACCCTGAACCCTAAAAATACCCCTTTACCCAAAAACTGAAAACTGACCCTGAACCCTAAAAATACCCCTTTACCCAAAAACTAAAAACTGACCCTGAACCCTAAAAATACCCCTTTACCCCAAAACTGAAAACTGACCCTGAACCCTAAAAATACCCCTTTACCCAAAAACTGAAAACTGACCCTGAACCCTAAAAATACCCCTTTACCCAAAAACTAAAAACTGACCCTGAACCCTAAAAATACCCCTTTCATTTAACATAATTAGCAATTAATCAATTAAATAAAATTAATTACCAATTACATTTTAATTAATTAACAAACATTTTTTAATTAACAATTAATTAAATATTACTACCAATTATTAAATTAACATATTTAAATAATTATAATTAAATTACTTCCCACCCTATTCCCCTATAAACCCACAACCCGCTAGAGAAAATACATTATTTTAATTGACATAATTAGCAATTAATCAATTAAATAAAATTAATTACCAATTAAATTTTAAATAATTAACATATATTATTTAATTACCAATTAATTAATTATTACTACCAATTAATAAATTTACATATTTAATTAATTATAATTAAATTACTTCCCACCCTATTCCCCTATAAACCCACAACCCGCTAGAGAAAATAAATTATTTTAATTGACATAATTAGCAATTAATCAATTAAATAAAATTAATTACCAATTACATTTTAAATAATTAACATATATTATTTAATTACCAATTAATTAATTATTACTACCAATTAATAAATTTACATATTTAATTAATTATAATTAAATTACTTCCCACCCTATTCCCCCTATAAACCCACAACCCGCTACAGAATTAAATTACACAATAATTAAAAAAATAATTAATTAAAAAAAATAATAAAATAAATTGACACTTTTCACACATATTATAACATAAACACACTATAAATAATTAAATATTATTTAAAAAACTATATTTTTTACTATCTAGATTATATACTTGGATATTTTCACTGTCTATATTATTTACAGTCGATATTACTTCACTTACCTTAAAAACGATATTTTGGCTGTCGATATTCTGTCTAGTCGATATTTTCTCCAAACGATATTTAAAACTCGATATTCTGTCCAGACGATATTTTGGAGTCGATATTATGTCTGTGCACCATAATATCTCACAAACTCCTGACCGCCTAGTGCTCGGCGGAGAGTCCTCAGGTGTAGACCTCTTTAAACTCCCTTCAAAAGTCACGGGCCAGCACTCAGAATCAAGGTGCAAGCAGTGCAAGGTTTAAATCTGCCATTTTCAGACAGGTGTTTTCCATGACATGTTTCACTCCTCAAAGGAGCTTGATCACATGGGATATATGTATCAGAAATGACACCCATTTCAGCAAGGTGACTGCGCCAGGAGAGGCACATTTTCACAGCATAGGAAGTCAGTGCAACAGTAGGAGATCATGACTTGCGGCATAGCCACCACATTTTCAGATTGGTTAAATATGGCATTTCCATTGCTTCTTCTTGTTGGGTTTGAGGCTTTTTTATAAACGGGGAACAAGTGAAGGTTTGGCTGGAGTGAAGGAGGAAAAGTTGTGGGCTGCTGAAGGGGACTTCTGTGGTGATGTGTCGGGTGCACGGCTCTCAGCACAATAGCTGTTCTGATTTTCTGCATTTTGTCTTCGGAAGATGAAGACAAATGAAACGCAAACCCCTTAGGTTTGGTGGTGGCAGTTGCTGTGCTCATTTGAATTGGAAATGTGTTGTCTGTAATGATGGTGCGCTACCACACCATGCATACACCACTCCACTGGTCTATTGTAAATGTGATTACATGCAAATGTGTGTGAATGGGAAACGTCTCGGTAAAAACACTGACATGGCAAAAGGTAAACAAAATGCAGGAGAGTGGCTGGATTGTGTGGGGAGGTGCAGATAAATGTAGCCTAATTGAAGCTAATAATGAAGCACAGGGGCACGTGCCTATTTGGCTAAACTGGAATCCCAGGTAACTATTTGGTCGTTTTTCATAGTGGAGTATCTGGGCCAGTCCCATTCATTGTTTGTAACTCTTAGAGCCTTTGCTAACCATCTTATCTTCAATTGCAGGTTTGCAGTCTGTAAGGTATTTGTATTTGAATGGTCAGGCGTGAGTACCCACAAAGACAAGGTAATTCTGTTTATGTTCCACGTTGCATTTGGGGGGTGCTTGGTAAATAGATTCACAATCTGCACCCCTTTTCTTTTACAGGTTTGTGAGACTGTGCTACAAATACAGTTGTACGGGCAAACGTGAGTACAGGCAGAACAAACAGGCAGACGTGAGTACAGGCAGAACAAACAGGCAGACGTGAGTACAGGCCGAACAAACAGGCAATTGTTTGGGAGTTAAACTGTGGTGCATCTTGTGCATTGTAGTATAACCACATACCTTACCCACGTTTTCTTCTGTTGTAGGTTTCACAGACAGTACCCCACACATTTGAATGGGCATACGTGAGAACAAGCACAACAGGAAATTGTTTGGTAAACTGTGGTGCTTCTTGTGCATTGTAGTATAACCACATGGTATATTTTTGTATTACAAATTCACAATGTGCTGTAACAATCTTTACTTCTATTGCAGGCTCTACGGACAGTGTTACATATAAGTTTGAAAGGGCACTGCAGTGGACAGAAAAATCCAGGTAATTACACTCTACGTATTGCCAGCAATGCCTCAGTATTATGTGACCGATTGCAATCATGAGCATAGGCTTCAACTTTAACCATGTTCCTTTATTTTGCAGGCTAAACCCAGTTCTTGTAAATATGTTCAAGCGCAAAGCTGTACCTTCTGCCGAGTGTGATGCTTCACCACAAAGGAAAAAATGTTGCCTTGTCTTCAAGGAAGAGTGGATGAAAGAAATTGTGGAGGCTGAGACCCAGAAATCACGAAGCAAGGTTCGAGTGCAACTTGGGGAACTATTTCAATACAGTCCAGATGTGGGCTTAATTTGCAAAGCGTGTGCAGAAGCCAAGATTGTTGGGGACTTTTCCACAGGGAAGAAATGGAGTGATGGCTGGAAACTGGATTACCTGAAACGCCATCTAATTAGCAAAGTTCACGAGTCTGCCATGGTGATATTGAGAAACAGAATTGCTGCTGCCAGGTTTGGTTTTGGAGTGCGGGCAATGCTGACAGAAACTCCCACTGACAAAGCAAATAGGATGGAAGTAGTTGAACGACAAAGATCCCTGCCTGAGGAGATAAAGATTCTCATCAACAATGTGTTGCTGGCAGTCAAAATGAATACTTCAATGTTATCTGTACAAGACATCCATGACCACCTAGCTTTGTATGTGAAGATACCAGAGAGCTGGAGGAGCAAGAACTATGCCTTTGAGTTGCTTGAGGCCATCAATAGCGTGATACACAGTGAAGGTATGGCAGAACTTCGTAACGCTTTGTATCACACTTTGATAATTGATGAGAGCACAGATATTTCTGTTACAAAAATGCTCATTCTGTACTTCAAGTACCGACCTGTAACCTCAACAGAGCACAAAACACAGTTTGGGGGCATAGTGAAGCTGACTAGTTGTAATGCTGAGGCTATCACTACTGCCGTGAAAGAATTCTACACTGCCAATGAACTTGACCTCATGAAAATGGTCATGTTCACATCCGATGGTGCGTCTGTGATGCTGGGTAAAAATAATGGTGTTGCTACTCGCCTTAAACAATCCATTCCTCATCTAGTTGAGCAACATTGTGTCGCTCATCGAGAAGATTTGGGAGTTGATGATGCCTGGAAGAGGGTTCCAATGATTAAAGAGATGGAGACATTATTGAGGACTGTCTACACTGTGTTCTCCAGATCACCTGCAAAGAAGTCCAAGCTGGATGAAATGGCATTAGTCACTGACTGTGAAGTGGTCTCTTTTCGACCATTGAATGAAGTCCGGTGGCTTTCGAGGCATTTTGCAGTTGGTGCACTAATTCGGAATTACGAGGCTGTTCTTAAGTACTTTGAGCATGAGAAAGTTGAAGAGAATGATCCAATTGCTAAATATTGTTACAAAAAGCTATCTGACTCAAACTACCACATTTCCCTTGCAGTACTTCATGACATTCTGAGTGAATTTGCAGCATTGTGCAAACTGTTCCAAAAAAGTTCTTTGACTACTGTTGAAGCTGTACAGTATGCAAGAGCAAAGATTGGCCAAATTAAGGAACAGTATTTGGGGGACACTGTCTTTTGGAGCAGCAATGTAAGAGAGATGATGGTGTTGTACAAGGAAAGGCAAGAATTTGACAGTGGGCCTATTCTGTCTTTTGTTTCCCTTCTTTGTGATCACATGCAAAAAAGGTTCCCTGAGGATGAACTGAAAGAATGGGCAAGTTTTGAAATCCAGGCAATGTCAACACAATCACATTTTGATTTTGGGACTGAGAATATACAAAGACTTGTTGAAAAGTATAAAAATGTCTTGGTCCTGGGTGATTGTGAAACACCAGAAGATGTTGTTCGACAGTACAGAGACTATAAATATGTGGTGGCAGAACATGTAAAGGGTGGTTTATTGACCACATTTCAAGACATGGTGAATTTCACTGTACGCAATGCTGCTCAGTACAGTGTGGTGTCTCAGCTAGTTGATGTCTGCGCAACATTTCAAGCATCTAGTGCAGATTGTGAACGAGGATTCAGCCTCATGAATACTATTAAGAGTAGATTGAGGAATAGACTAGAGCAGAAGCATTTGGATATGCTGATGAGAACAAAGGCCTACCTCCTGAATGGGAAAGTTGACCTTGATAAAGTTTATCAGCACTGGAAAAACGGCAAGGATCGCCGTGAGAAGCAACCCTGTCACCCATCTAGTGATGCCACTTGACTTGTCTGAACGTCCTTCTCCCACAGTCCATGTTTGCGTGGATGTCTGAGTTTTACAAACTATCCCTGGCGGGATAGCCCAACATTACTCAGTAGCTTTCACATCACATTGTAAATGTTATGTAATTTTGTAACTTATTGTGTATATTTGATATTGTATAGGCTCTCAACATTTCCCCACCTAATGAACAGTGCTCCAGTTAAAAATATTTAGTAAAATCTTATGATGCTACCACCTTTTGGAGTCTTGTGCTTTTTTAAACCTTAAGTGTACTTACCTGTGTAACCAATCAATGTCATGGCGTCGTTATCCAATATGCAAAAGCTTAACGTGGAGCTGTTTGTGTGAAAATGCACCATCTTTTCACTTTTTTAAGCCAACGTTTGGAGTGACATTTGGCGCTGCACACGCGCGTGGTCTGGTTCCTGGCGCACATGGCCATGGTTGCAGCGCACAGAGACCCTCCAGTGCCGCACACAGAGTAAAAAAATTAGAGGGAACATTGCTTGTAAGTGGGGTTGGAAATGCTTTTCAGGCTCAGTACTGGGCTCAAAAGATGCAGCCCTGATGTCTCTCATGATAGCAGGTGGTTAAGTAGAAATTTGCTGCTCTGCTGACCCAGCAGGAGCAAACGTATGCCAAAAATGTATGCAGAAACAAGCTTTTCAGTGAAGAGCAGCTAGGCACATTTTAGCAAGTTTCACTTGTAAGTGGGGTTGGAAATGCTTTTCAGGCTCAGTACTGGGCTCAAAAGATGCAGCCCTGATGTCTCTCATGATAGCAGGTGGTTAAGTAGAAATGTGCTGCAAGGCTGAACCAGCAGGAGCAAACGTATGCTAAAAATGTATGCAGAACCAAGCTTTTCAGTGAAGAGCAGCCAGGCACATTTTAGCAGGTTTCACTTGTAAGTGGGGTTGGAAACGCTTTTCAGGCTCAGTACTGGGCTCAAAAGATGCAGCCCTGATGTCTCTCATGATAGCAGGTGGTTAAGTAGAAATGTGCTGCTCGGCTGACCCAGCAGGAGCAATCGTATGCTAAAACTGTATGCAGAACCAAGCTTTTCAGTGAAGAGCAGCCAGGCACATTTTAGCAAGTTTCACTTGTAAGTGGGGTTGGAAATGCTTTTCAGGCTCAGTACTGGGCTCAAAAGATGCAGCCCTGATGTCTCTCATGATAGCAGGTGGTTAAGTAGAAATGTGCTGCGAGGCTGACCCAGCAGGAGCAAACGTATGCTAAAAATGTATGCAGAACCAAGCTTTTCAGTGAAGAGCAGCCAGGCACATTTTAGCAGGTTTCACTTGTAAGTGGGGTTGGAAACGCTTTTCAGGCTCAGTACTGGGCTCAAAAGATGCAGCCCTGATGTCTCTCATGATAGCAGGTGGTTAAGTAGAAATTCGCTGCTCGGCTAACCCAGCAGGAGCAAACGTATGCCAAAAATGTATGCAGAACCAAGCTTTTCAGTGAAGAGCAGAGAGGCACATTTTAGCAAGTTTCACTTGTAAGTGGGGTTGGAAACGCTTTTCAGGCTCAGTACTGGGCTCAAAAGATGCAGCCCTGATGTCTCTCATGATAGCAGGTGGTTAAGTAGAAATTTGCTGCTCGGCTGACCCAGCAGGAGCAAACGTATGCCAAAAATGTATGCAGAAACAAGCTTTTCAGTGAAGAGCAGCTAGGCACATTTTAGCAAGTTTCACTTGTAAGTGGGGTTGGAAATGCTTTTCAGGCTCAGTACTGGGCTCAAAAGATGCAGCCCTGATGTCTCTCATGATAGCAGGTGGTTAAGTAGAAATTTGCTGCTCGGCAGACCCAGTAGGAGCAAACGTATGCTAAAAATGTGTGCAGAACCAAGCTTTTCAGTGAAGAGCAGAGAGGGACATTTTAGCAAGTTTCACTTGTAAGTGGGGTTGGAAATGCTTTTCAGGCTTAGTACTGGGCTCAAAAGATGCAGCCCTGATGTCTCTCATGATAGCAGGTGGTTAAGTAGAAATTCACTGCTCGGCTAACCCAGCAGGAGCAAACGTATGCCAAAAATGTATGCAGAACCAAGCTTTTCAGTGAAGAGCAGAG